>NC_070611.1:61451978-66834478 GCF_027172205.1 Podarcis raffonei | reverse complement strand
TGCAACCAGCTTCTCAGGGACTCGAACCCTTTAGCTTGAATCTGCCAATAAATAGGAACTGCAATTGAATTCCTACAGATGTAAAGTAGGTTTGTTGGCAACTGGCCAGGACATTACTGTGGAGCTCCTCTTCTGTCTCCACACTGATGAGGTTTTAGAGAGTTTGGCAGGGAGGAAAGTGGGCTGGGGGTGGG
This sequence comes from Podarcis raffonei, assembly GCF_027172205.1. NCBI lineage: Eukaryota > Metazoa > Chordata > Lepidosauria > Squamata > Lacertidae > Podarcis > Podarcis raffonei. Next base: position 66,834,284 of record NC_070611.1, on the reverse strand, counting down.
GAGAGAGAGAGAGAACTTCGACTCAGCATGTTTGCACACAGAAAAATGAAAGGCACAATTGAAAGGCAGGGGAATTAAATTGAACAGGGAGTGAGAAAAAATGTAGCCATTTTTGGAAGGATCACTCAGCTATCACCATCCATCTGATCATCTGGATATGCCACTTGCCTCATAAGATGGCACCCAAAGTGGGTGGCATCATATCAGATGAACTACAGTGGTACTTTGGTTCTCAAACGCTTTGGTACTCATACAATTTGGAACTCAAACACTGCAAACCTGGAAGAAAGTGTTCCTGTTTGAGAACTTTTTTTGGAAGCCGAATGTGCTCCGTTTTGAGTGCCACGCTGTTTATGCTATTTATTTTTCATTTTTGTTTTTGCGGCTCTTTTTGTTTTGTTTTTGTGACTGTTAGGAACCCAGTTCAGCTACTGGTTGATAAATAGGTACTGCTGTGGCCGGATTGTAAACGGCATTTCCGTGCTCGCTGGTTTCCGTCATGGTGTCCTGTTGTGCCAGAAGCGGTTTAGTCCTGCTGGCCACATGACCCAGAAAGCTGTCTGTGGACAAATGCTGGCTCCCTTGGCCTGAAAGTGAGATGAGCACCGCAACCCCATAGTCACCTTTGACTGGACTTAACCATCCAGGGGTCCTTTACCTTTTTTAAAAAAAAACCACGTATAAGAGGTGGTCCAATGCATGCAAACCATGATTGGGCAGATCCACCAAATACTTCACCAGGGAAGACCAGTCTCTCTGGGCCAGCCTAGATATCACATTAATAACACAAATGCAATTAACATGTGTGTGTGTGTGTGTGTGTGTGTGTTGGCTATGTAAATAGCAGTTGTCGGAAAGCCTGAGCACCCTTGAAACCATGGAGAGGGGAAGCGCTTATATTTTTATTTCCCTGATAGGCTCCCTGATTAATATATATATATATATATATATATATATATATATATATATATATGAAGGTGCTTTTTGCATTTGAAAGCAATTCTCCATTGGCACCAAGAGGAGTGCCTGTGAAATGCAAAGAGCAGTTTCAGAGAGATGTTTGCTGTTGGCACTGTGGTAAGGAGAGAAAGAGCTAAGCTCCACCTGCAATGGTACGAAGGTTGCATGAGCTCCCCTGTGGCTGCCACTTACCTAATGAAAACAGAGGCAGCAGAGTGTTGTGGAATGCCCTCCCTGCTGAATGATGAGATACCCCATTGGTACTGAGGTTTCACCAGCTCTTGAAAACACACCTGTTCCATGAAACCTGAACCTCTCAATCTAATTGTTTTAATTGCTCTTTCTACTGTTTTGATTGTTATGCTTTCAAAGGAGCTTGTTTCACTGCATATTTTCATTTTAATTCCAGATTCAATTAATGTTCAAATAGCATTGTTTGATTGTGTATTTTAATGATGTGTTGATATTTTGGGATTGATTTTGTACTTGTAAACCACTTAGAAGTCATTTTGCCATGTAAGCATAATAATAAAGGTAAAGGTAAAGGTACCCCTGCTGTACAGGCCAGTCTTGCCAGACTCTGGGGTTGTGCGCCCATCTCACTCAAGAGGCCGGGGGCCAGCGCTGTCCGGAGACACTTCTGGGTCACGTGGCCAGCGTGACATCGCTGCTCTGGCAAGCCAGAGCCGCACATGGAAACGCCGTTTACCTTCCCGCTAGTAAGCAGTCCCTATTTATCTACTTGCACCCGGGGGTGCTTTCAAACTGCTAGGTTGGCAGGAGCAGGGACTGAGCAACGGGAGCGCACCCCACCACGGGGATTCGAACCGCCGACCTTTCGATCGGCAAGCCCTAGGCGCTGAGGCTTTTACCCACAGCGCCACCCGCGTCCCTAAGCATAATAATAATAATAATTAATAATAGCACACCAACCAATTGCATTCATGCAATTAACATCACTCATGTCTCGCTTGGCCCTAAGTTACCTGCCAGTCAAGTGGACAGTACTGGGCTGCATGGGACAAAAAGATCCAGCACATTGGCAATGGTCACGCAAATTGCTGCTGCATGATGTCACTCTTACACTTTTATTATATAGTAAGATATGCAGTGTTGTAAGCATCTTTTATGTGCTGGTTACTTTAGGAAACCTGACATGTATATCTGTTTAAAATATGTGCATATATATGCAAGAATGGATACAATATGCAAAAAATATTCATATTTTTAGCAGAACTGTGAAAATACTTCCTGCTTTTTGGTCAAGTCTAGAATTAGGAAAAGCATCCGTGCGGATACAATTGACAATGAGATTCTCAGGAAATCAGACACCTACCCCAGGCACCATAATTTGTGCAATGGGAGAGTGCAGAGGTCAAACCTGTGACTTTCCACATGTCCCTGGCCACTGTGCAGATACCATTTTGCATTCTGCCTACCTCTGAGGATGCTTGTGCAACTAAAGATCTGGCTCATCTTTCAGATATCCCTTTGAACACCAAATGCGGGGCCAGGTTTTAATTTAGGAGAAAAATAACATTCTTCTTCTACAATGTGCATACTTTGAAAAACACGCAAACAAACAAACAAACATGAACGTGTGCAAGGTTTATTTAGAGAACTTGTTCTGTTCATCTTGTTCAAATGCTCTGTGTTGCTTCCCACAGGCCTCTCTCTCTCTCTCTCTCTCTCTCTCTGCCTACAATCATACAAGTTCATAATTAGCTTCGACAGAGCTGCACTTTGCGATGTGTGGGCTGGCAATGTGCATCTGTTAATTTTCACACTGTTCTCTGGTGTTCCTGCCATGAGGCTTCTAAATTTTGCTTTGGATGTCATTAATGCTGGAATATACATTTTGAGACTATTCCCCCCTCGTGCAGCCTTTCTCTTCTTCTTCCCTCTCGCTTGTTGTTCCAGCTCGGAACAAATCTTCACGTTTCGAGTAAGCCGCCGATGGCACTGAAAAGCAAATGAAGGCATAATGAAATGGGTTCACCCCACGGCCAAGTCATGCCAGAATAAGCCTTGGCCATCAATGGTCCAGTCCTCACTGAGGTGTTAATCCTGAGTCAGGACTGTGCCACTTCATACTGCAGATGGGGAGCTCACTGGGGGCAGAATCCAACCACCGTATTTTTCGCTCTATAAGACGCACCAGACCATAAGACGCACCTAATTTTTGGAGGAGGTAAACAAGAAAAAAAAATTCTGAATCTCAGAAGCCAGAACAGCAAGAGGGATTGCTGCACAGCGAAAGCAGCTATTCCTCTTGCTGTTCTGGCTTCTGGGATAGCTGTGCAGCCTGCATTCACTCCATAAGACGCACACACATTTCCCCTTACTTTTTAGGAGGGAAAAAGTGAGTCTTAAAGAGCAAAAGATACGGTAAATTGCTGCGTGAGCAGATCAACTCCTGCAAATGCAAGGGAATTTTCCCTCATTGTCCTCCCTGCGCTTCCCTCAAATCTTCACCAGAGGGTTGTGGGGAGGGGGTCCCCCAGAGTAACTTTGGGTGGCTGCCTTGTGGGGCTGAAGAGAGGCTAGAGAAGTTCTAATGAGATCTTTCATTCAGTAGGGATGCAGGAGAGAATCTATTCAATCAGCATTTAAATGCAAAGCAACCTAAGCCATAGTTTCTGAAACAATATGGGAACCAAAACCCAGTCATCTTGTGAAATCCTCTGAATTTTGCAGTGCAGTTCCTTGGTCAAGTAGTTTGCACAAAAAATGAATATACTGAAAATGGTGTGCAAAAATACATTAAGGTAAAGGGACCGCTGACCATTAGGTCCAGTCGTGGACGACTCTGGGGTTGCGGCGCTCATCTCGCTTTATTGGCCGAGGGAGCTGGCGTACAGCTTCTGGGTCATGTGGTCAGTATGACTAAGCCGCTTCTGGCGAACCAGAGCAGTGCATGGAAACACTGTTTACCTTCCTGCCAGAGTGGTACCTATTTATCTACTTGCGCTTTGTGCTTTCGAACTGCTAGGTTGGCAGGAGCTGGGACCGGGACAGGAACTCACCCCATCATGGGGATTTGAACCGCTGACCTTCTGATCGGCAAACCCTAGGCTCTGTGGTTTAACCCACAGCGCCACCCACATCCCTTTAAAAAAACACCATTATTTGGGGTGAAATGCTTTCCAAAAATTGTATGTTTCAGCAAAATTGCATGCAATCATGTGCATATGAGAAGGAATTTGCAGTAAAATGCCACTTTCCAGCACGGAGAGAAGTGAGGCAGCAGATAAGTTGGAGTGGTGCAAACAGACCAGCAGAAGCGCTGCATTGTTTTCTAGGAAAAAAATCAAGTTTTCATCAAGAAATCTTGAATAGTGATGTAAAAATACTGTCAAAAATGTATAAATTATTACTTGAATGGCATACAAAGGATGAAGAAGTAAAAACGGTAATGATTCAATGGGCCAAAAATTTTGGTTATAATATACAATTAGAGGAATGGATAAAATTATGGAAAGAGGGAATGAAATTCACCGCATGTACTACGATAAAAGAAAATGTTATGAAAATGTTATATAGATGGTATATAACTCCAGTGAAACTTGGAAAGATGTATAAAGTTAGTAATAAATGTTGGAAATGTCAAGAGAAAGAAGGAACATTTTATCACATGTGGTGGGAATGTAAGAAAGTGAAAAGCTTTTGGGAAATGATTTATAACGAGATGAAAAAAAATGTTGAGATATACTTTTGTTAAGAAACCAGAAGCATTGTTATTAGGCATATTAGGTAATGATGTTGAAAAGAAAGATGTGAAGTTATTTAGATATGCAGTTACAGCAGCCAGAATCTTGATGGCCCAAAAATGGAAACAGGAAGAAATGCCAACGAGGGAAGAATGGAGAATGAAATTGATGGAATATGCAGAAATGGACAAATTAACGTGTAAAATTCGAAACCAACGCGATCAGAGATTCACCGAGGACTGGAATAAATTTACAGAGTATATCAAAACTGTGTGTGATCAGGAAATAACGCTTGTTGGATTTCAGGAAGCTCTGTGAAAAGAATAGATAGGAATGTTGCTCAAAGGAAAAGATAAAATAAGGATTGTTAAAGTGCAACATAAATTTTAGGAATGTGAAAAGTTGTGATAAATATGGAAATTCTCAGATAGGCTGATGGAAGTCTACAAGATGTATAAGTTAAATTGGATGTTAAATTGTAATTGGAATGGTTATTGGAAATTTGAATAAAAATTAATTATAAAACGAAGCGCTGCATTGTGTGTTCGCACCACATCTACCTCCTCAATGTTTTCCCCTCTCACTCCTGGTAAGCAGCAATGACTCAGCTGTTGGAAGGTCAGACCAGCATTGGTGCCCCGCCATGCAATCTGCTACTGTATCTGGAACGTGTTGAAAACAGTGCATGGTACAGACAGTCTTGTCTTAGGAGAACATGTTCCATTTCGATATTATTATTATTAGAATGGGGTTGTGTGTGTTTGTGTGTTTGCTTTGTTTCCTAGTTTCCATTCTTAGTTTTTAAATGTGCCTCAGAGGGCTTGTTCTGCAAACTACCTAACAGCTGGAGAACTTTTTAAAAAACAACAACAACAACCCTGTTATGCAAGTCTTATCCGTAACCTTTGTAAACCTGTGATGGAAAAGAAAAGAAATAACAACCGTGTGATGTATATGCTTGCAAGCTATTTAAATCTCTGAGCGCTTCTTATCACCTTGTCATTGTACTTGCTAGGTTGCTTGACTAGTTGTGGCAAGCAGAATATAAACAGTAAGCTGCCAGCCAGGGGAGGATGGGAAAAGGGAGGAACAAAACAAGAGTGGAACACTGGACTAATAATCTGAAATGTTTCTCCCATTATTCTGCAGTGTTGATACTCCAAGTCTAATACAAAGAGCAAACAAGGTGACAAGATTATGAGATTTGAATAAGAGGCAGGGGGATGTATCGTACTTGGACAAATCCTGAGCCATAATGGGGTATTTCAGAGAGATCCAAAACTTCTCTGAGATGCTGTGTGATCTGTTCGAAATGTTCTGAACTGAAGTGGGGAACTTTGAAATGCTTTGGGGTACCTTGGAGAGCAATCACACAGGCAGTGTGTGGACACTTATCATATAAGGAAAACAGCAGGGTGGGGAAACAGAGGTGGGACTTTTGTGACTGACAGGCCTAACTTCTTATCAAAGGGAATGAATTCACCAGGACTTTCCAAAAGCAGTGCTTTTGAAGAAGCAAAGTTGAGGTTCTTTCTGTCCTTCTCTTTGCTAGCTCTGCTTGAAAAAAATGTTGGAAATTCAAGTCCTCCAGCTTCGGTATCATAAACACTCTCTATTGTCAAATCAGCTCGGAAGTGGTTACAGTGAGATTAGCTTGGAACTGGTCAAACCAACTTCTTGAAACTGGTCGAGGAGAAACATCTAAGTATCTACTTCACATATCATATAGTTAAGCTATGGAATTTGTTGTCACAAGATATGATGATAGTCACCAACTGCGGTAGCTTTAAAGGTGAATTAAAGAAATTCATGGGGGCAGAGGCTCCAGCTTGAGAGGACAATTGGGGGAGCCAACGTTGCGTGCCCAGCATCATGTGTGACGTTGCATGCACACAACGTCAGGACATTGGGAGGAGCTGGGGTGGAGCCAAACATAACAGCAGCATGGTTTCAATGATCAACAACTCCTCTTCCTCCTGCCTCCACCACCAGAGTGGGGCTGCTTCAACCCTCCTTGCCCTCCACAGGAGGAGGAGGAGAAGCTGGCCACTGAAGCTGTGCCATGCTCTGCTCCACACTCGGCCTCCTCCCCCCCTTGTTTTGGACATGGAGGGGGGCAGCCCCCTTCCAAAAATATTGGCTCAGCCAAGAGTTGATGGCCATGGAGGACAAAACTATCAATGGCTGGTAGTCAGGAAAGCCTCTAAGAGGCAGCATGTCTCTTAATAGTGGTTGCTAGTAATCATAATCGTACAGTCGTACCTCGTTTTGCAGCTGGGATCCGTTCCAGAGCCCCGGCCGCTAACTGAAAAGGATGCAGGGCAAAGCGCCACGTCTGCGCACACGAGTGGAGCGGTTTGTGCTTCTGTGCATGCGCAAGTGGCAAACCCGGAAGTAACCCATTCTGGCACTTCCGAGTTTACTGAGGACGTTCACCAGAATGGACACTAGACAAGGCGGACGTTTGCAGAGATATTACTGTAATAGTAATAGTGGGAGAGGGCTATTGAACTAATGTACTGCTTGTAGGCTTGCCATAGACATCTGGTTGACCACCATAGGATACATAACGTTGGACATTATCAACCTGTGGTCTGATCCAGTAGAGGTCTTCTTCACTGCAGAAGTGGAACAAAATTAGAGTTGATTTCCTCTCTTCCAATGCTCTGCTTTGACCAGGAAAGATTTGTGGCAAACAGCTCAAGAATACTACCCTTTGGATTTCTAAGCAGTGGGTGTTATTTTGGGAGCATCAAGGTGCGGGGCATTGCAAGTCTGTGAAAATGGGCTGGGTGAAAATCACCAAAGGCAGAGGGAGATGTGAGGGACAAGACAGGAGAAAGGGGTTGAACAGGAGTCACCCCTTGCCTATTATAACAACATGGCTGTCATTATGACAGATCAGGGGGAGGCATACTGATGACCCAGCTATTTCAAGGATTCTCAGGGACACACTGCATCTCTCAGAAGCCTGGGGGGACATGGGCTAGGAATGGATGGAGGAGCTCATTCATTCCCATTTTGGCCTTTCTGGCACTCCGCCATAGGTCTCATCTCTGTGCAGCATGTTGTTTCAATCCATTGTACACATCTTGTATGCACTTACATTAAAAATGCACACGCTTCGATGCATTCACCAGTATAATACTCATGTTATGTGCGTCTTTTATTGTATATTTGCAGATCTACAAACCTGCCGAACCGTGCACAATAGGATTGGAGGGGGGGGGAGATAATAATAAAAGACAAAAGTTAATGGACTCAATACATTAAGCACACTAAAACTGTCTCTCAATTGTACAATTAATATTGCATAAAATGACTGGGTCACACTTCAGGGAAAGCCTCCTGAAATAAAAACGTCTTCAGTAGTTGTGTAAACATCAAGGCACCAGGCACATGTTTAATTTCAGCTGTTAACTGATTTCAGGGGGCTGGAACCACAACAGTAAAAGTCCAGTTTATTGTAATGCTAAGAGTATAAATGGGCCATCTTGGACTCTCTTCTGTGTTCCACTGGAGGAATGAAGTTGCCAGGCAGGGATATAATATACATACCTTTTGTCGACCAAAATTGTGGGAAAGTGTGTAATCTGACTGGGAGTTGCATTCCGATCCACAAGTACATTTGTGTGCATTCAATCAGGTTGGCCCATTGCAAAAAAATTAGCAACTCAATTCCTTCCCCAACCCCATTCCTTCCCCATTCCTTCCCCAGCCCTCTTCCCTTAGATTTGCTCAGCTTGGGGAAGTGCTCCAAACTGAACAGAACCAGAGAGAGAAAATGAGAGACAGACAGACAGACAGACAGACAGAGGACAGAGACAAGTGGATGAGCTAATCTTCCTTCCATTGTCTTTCACCACATGATTTGAAATCAAAGCTTGTGGGGGGAAAGGCATAGGGGTCTGCAGGCTCTGCCAGCCCCCTGAACACCAATCACCTGACAGGTGATGCTTGCAAACCTCTGTTCCTTTTGGAAGAGAGCTGCATCTTCATCTGCCCACATCTGATGTTTTATAAGACATCAGATGTAGGGCACTTGTCCAGAGCTTGGGGGAAATTGTCTTGCTGGCCAAAGGAAGACCCTTGCTTGGTGTAATTAGGCCCACAGTCCAAAGGTTCCCCACTGCTGAGATGAAGCATGGGATTTAAATGCTTTCAACCAACCAACCAACCAACCAACAAACAAACAAATAAATAAAGGAGAGAATTTGCTTTGGGAGTTCAATAAGGAGGCTCACACCAAATTCCCAGGTGGTCAGACTTTAGTCAGTAATGCATTACCGGACAGAGTCCAAAAGAATCTGTGAAAGCTTTTTCATCAGCACACACCTTACATAGGAAATATCTTAGAAGATGGTTATTCTCTAGCTAGCCACTTTCTGCAATTCCAGCATCTCACCTTCTCTCACCCAACCACAGTCCTTGAAAACAGTTAATCAGCCCAAGTTGTTTGCTGTCCATGCAGTTCCCTCCTTATCTAGTGCTTTTCTTTACTCTAACACTCAGCGTCCAGTTCCTTCTAAACTGATACTTGCATCACCTGAGCTCTGCGAGTGCAGCTTTCTCCCAATTGAAGTGCAGAGTGTTTGAGGACAGGGACATTCGCAGGGAAACCAAAATGCTCATTTACAAAGCTATTGTACTACCAACCTTACGGTATGCTTGTAAAACGTGGACCACTTATAAATGCCATCCCCAACTCCTCGAAAGATTCCATCAATGGTGTCTCTGAAAATTTTTACACATCACTTGGGAAGGCAGGTGAACTAATGCCAGTGTACTGGGAGAAGCAAAGATCACCAGTGTTGAAGCAATGATTCTTCAACACCAACTTCGTTGGACTGGTCATGTTGTGCGGATGCCTGATTATCGTCTTCCAAAGCAACTACTCTATTCCGAACTTAAAATGGAAAGTGTAATGCTGGTGGTCAACAAAAGAGGTTTAAAGACTTTCTCAAGGCAAATCTAAAAAAAAAAAAAAATGTAGTATAAACACTGACAACTGGGAAACACTGACCTGTGAGGATTAAAGGGAGAAACATGCTAAGAGGAAGGCACGCTTGGCAATCCACACCGTGATCAACTCCTGCCTGGAAACCTATGTCCCCACTGTGGAAGGATGTGTGGATCCAGAATTGGCCTGCACAGTCACTTACTGACCCGCTGTTAAATGTTTATGGAAGACAATCTTACTCAGCTACTAGTGGTTGCCAAAGAAGAAGAACTCTTATGTAGTGACACTTGTCTCACTGATAATGGGTTTTACAGTCCTTAGGGTGATCCATCCTCTGGCTATCCCATCACCATAACCCACCATCAAGGCAGCTCCGAAACAAGCCCTCAGCAGGTCTTATGTGCACTGCCACTGTTTCTTTCCGATGCCTGTTGCAGGTGTGCCAACATCGTATCCCCAGTGTGTGGCAAAGCGAGAGAACATTGAGAACTGGCTACGATGCCTATAGATCTGCTCATCATTAGCAAAAGCATTCCATATGTCGTACTGGCTTTCATTTGGACGCTCTCCTGTGCTGGAAGTTTGACAGAGATGTAAACCTGTTGTCCTCGAACTAGCTTGTAAATTACTGCAAAGGAGGAAGGCTGTGGGAGGAGGGAAGCTCTGCTTCACATCTTCAAGCAGCAATAAATTTGCCCTACGAACATTCCTCATTACGAATAGATTTGCATTAAGCTTAACGGCAGTTGGTAGCACAGCAAAAACCCTCTCAGACAGCCATTTTCACACTTGCTATCACCATATGTTAAAGAACTTGTGGAAATGTTACTCCTACTCAGAATAAATTGTCCAACTAATTACTTGATTAAGTTGGTGATTAACCCTTTTTCCGCATGCACTTCCTTGGGCATTACGTTCATCACAGCTGTACTCTGTGAAAAGTAATTGCACAGTGGCATGCATAAAATGTGTGTGCGCATTTTCTATTTTTAAGTTTGTTATTCCACGTGTTAGCCCTGGAAGAAGAGCAAGGACAGAGACGCAGAAAAGGTGCTGTTCAGGGACAGCAACAGGAGGGGGTTGTAAAGTCATCTCAACAAAGAATATCTTAAGAAGCAAACTGGTGCCAGTGACGACGCTTCTCTTGTTAACAACCCCATCTCAGGAATGCAGAGTTGTAGCATCCAATTGCCATGTCTCCAGTTTCGAAGGAAAGAGACTGTTTCTGTTACTTCACAAATCCTGCAAGAGATTTGTGAGGTAATCTTCGCTGATGCCGCAACATGCTTTGCAAAACCCCCAAACAGTTTGTGTGTCTTGTTTGGAGTCCCCCCCGCCCCCTGAAATTAGGCCAATAAATCCCAGATGTTTGAATTACAAATCCTAACTTTGTTCTTAGGATGTGTAGGGATAAGGGAGGATTTATAAACCCTGATTCCGAAGACTTCAATGCTATGGTTACATAACGACTCTCAGTTGGATCAGTGGTGATGGCAGAGATAAAGATATGAGTGGAATCTGGGCTTGCCAAGTAGAAATGTAAAAAAAAAAATGGACGGAAGATGAAGCGAGGAATGTCTTCCTGACAGGCATTGGTGGGCTAAAGTGTTACGAAAAAGGAGCAATGCAGCAGCGAGCTCCAGGTGGCTGGAAAGCCAAACAGGATGTTGATGTTTGGGACTGTTCCGTGGGAACAAAGGAACAGTCTATTCACACCACTGAGCACCGGATGTTAGCTCAGAGTGTCATCTGACCTGTACTGGAAGTACAGGGGAGGAGTTTATTCTCTCTCTGCTGTTGGTGTTAAGAGAGTGCAGACACGTTTCTCTGTACTGCTGGAAAGACAGAAATAAAGGCATGTAAATACATTTCTGTCTGTCTCTCTCCCCTCCCTGGGGATGGCAGGGGAGGAGTGGCATGTTCTTCTCACGTTAGAGGAGGATCGCCGATTGAGATCTCACCTGATCTTGCCGGGAGTCGCAGACGGGGAGGTCAACAAGGAACTCAAGCCGGGTGCCTGGAGAGTGGCCGATTCCTCTGACTAGGCTTGATTCCTACATAAAGGGGTGGAGCCTACTGGATCAGGATATGCTGTCAATACAATATAACCACCTGCCAGGGCTGAACCATGAGCAGCTGTCTAAGGTGAGCCAGGAGATGTGGGGAGGTAAGGAGACTGTCAGGGACACAGGAGAAGAGGAGTGGTGGAGACCACATCCCCAGCCTGAATCTTCCAGAGAAGAGGAAGTCAGTATAGATTTACAACAGCGGTTTGCAGGAGGTCATAGCTCAGAGGCAGATGAAAAGCAAAGTTGGGAAATAATGGGAGAGGAGGAAGATGCAGAGCTGGAGCAGCCGGCTGACAGATTATCACTGGAAAGCATTCATGACCCTCCCCCTTCTCCCAGAACCCGGCAGGCATTGAAAGTAGGAGAGCAAAGGGCTCAGAGACAATTGACCCTAAGTGGCCACCGTAAGGTGGATGGTGCTGTTGGCGACTGAGGAAGTGGAGAGAAGGGGTGTGTATGGAGAATTACTCAGAGCAACGCCATTACAGTGGTACCTCGGGTTACATACGCTTCAGGTTACATACGCTTCAGCTTATAGACTCCGCTAACCCAGAAATATTACCTCAGGTTAAGAACTTTGCTTCAGGATGAGAACAGAAATCGCGCAGCAGCGGCAGCAGCAGGAGACCCCATTAGCTAAAGTCGTGCTTCAGGTTAAGAACAGTTTTAGGTTAAGAACAGACCTCCAGAACAAATTAAGATCTTAACCTGAGGTACCACTGTACTCCCAGAGGCTGCATTTCTAAGCCTCTCTCTGTGAATATTGAATAAAAAACCTTGGTAAGAACTTCCCTTGTCTTGTCTATTTCTGTCAGCCTACTGTGGGGGGATTGGATTCCCTGACTCCTGACAGAGAGCTGGATCAGACCGATGACCCATCTAGTCCAGCAGCCTGTTCTCACAGTGGCCAACCAGATGTCCATAGGAAGCCTGTGACCAGGACCTGAGCACAATAGCACTCTCCCCTGCTGTGGTCCCTGGAAACTGGTATTAATGGAAGACACAAGACATACCCACTCTGGAAGAATGGCAGATGAAGGTGATGGATTACATGGAATTGGCAGAAATGACGGGCAGAATCTGAGACCAGGGAGAAGAGTCGGTGGATGAAGATTGGAAGAAATTTAAAGACTATCTACAGAAATATTGTACACTTAATGAATGTTAGAATGATGTTGGATTGAAATTAAGTGGTTTCTAGCTGTAATGGTATAAAAGAATATGAAAAAATGGTTTTTTATAAGTAACAATTTAATGTCATAATAATTTAAGATTAAAGATCAGGATAAAATAAAGAGGGAAAGAAACTGCTGAAATAATAAATTGAACTAGAATACAAAAAAGGGAGGTATGAGGAGGTCCGGGAAATAAGCAAATGAAAAATAAGTGATGAAAAGATTGATTTGTTTTTAACTATTTTTATTTTTTCTTTTTTCTTTTTCATTTTGTAATATTGTAAAAACCCTAATAAAAATTTATTAAAAAAAGGAAACTGGTATTAAATATAAATACTGCCTCTGGCGGTGGAGGAAGAACATCTCCATCAGGCTTAGTAGCTACTGATAGTCTTATCCTCCATGGATGTGTGGGACCAAAGAGTAACCAAGGACCGAGGAATATGCCAGAGATCAAAAAGATCTCATTGTTCAAGCAAGTATCAACTGTCCTCCTATAGTCCTTCCTATTCATGAAGATCCAAAGGCCTGAGGATCCTTAATTGAGAAGCTGTCCCCCACAGTTCAGAGGATTGCCTCATGGGTGAAAGGTAAAGGTAAAGGGACCCCTGACCATTAGGTCCGGTCGTGACTGACTCTGGGATTGCGGCGCTCATCTCGCTTTATTGGCCGAGGGAGCCGGCGTACAGCTTCAGGGTCATGTGTCCAGCATGACTAAGCCGCTTCTGGCGAACCAGAGCAGCACATGGAAATGCCGTTTACCTTTCCACCAGAGCAGTACCTATTTATCTACTTGCACTTTGACGTGCTTTCGAACTGCTAGGTTGGCAGGAGCAGGGACCGAGCAACGGGAGCTCACCCCGTCGCGGGGATTCGAACCGCCGACCTTCAAGTCCTAGGCTCTGTGGTTTAACCCACAGCGCCACCCACAGGTAGCTGCACATAATTCCAAGCAACCATAGAACCATAGAATTGTAGAGTTGGGAGGGACCCCACAAATCATCTAGTCCAAACCCCTGCAATGCAGGAATCCTAAGCACCCATGACAGATGGCCACCCAACATCTGCTTAAAAACTTCCAAAGAAGGAGAGCCCACAACCTCCAGAGGGAGACCGTTCTCCTGTCAAACAGCTCTTACTGTCAGAAAGTTCCCCCTCCTGTATGTTTCATTGGAATCTCCTTTCTTGTAACTTGAAGCCATTGGTTCAAGTCCTACCCTGCAGAGCAGGAGGAAGCAAGTTTGTTCTTTCTTCCATGTGGCAGCTCTTGAGATATTTGAAGATGATTATCGTATTTTCTCCTCCCAGTCTCCTCTTTTTCAGGCTAAACATACCCAGACCCTTCAACTGTTCCTCGCAAGGCTTGGTTTCCAGACCCTTGATCACCTTGGTTGCCCTCCTCTGCACACATTCTTTTCTTTTTTTAAAAAAAGTATTTTTATTTATTTTTACATGCTTTCTTATCCTATACAATGTTTTGGACTTCCATCAACTGCATCTGAAGATTTTTCAATCTTTAACACTTAATCTACATTTCATAATTTCTCTATTCTTTTAATTGTCCTTAGCTAATAACTCTCTTCATAACCTTCTCTGCAATGTTTCGCATAATCCTCCTTACAGAACTTCTTGCAGTCCTACTAGCGTAATCTGTTTATTACAATTGCTTTTCAAAAACTTCAAATTTTTACTCCAGTCCTCTGAGAATCTCTGGTCCCGCAGGTTTCAGATCCTTCCTGTCATCTTATCTAATTCTGCATAGTCCATTAATTTCGCCTGCCATTCTTCTTTTGTCGGTCGTTCTTCTTGTTTCCATTTCTGTGCCAATAATATTCTTGCTGCCATTGTTGCATATAAAAACAATTTACTATCCTGTCTGTTAATATCCTCCCCTACAATGCCAAGTAAAAATGCTTCTGGTTTTTTTAAATAAATGTACATTTCAACAACTTTTTCATCTCCTTATATATCATTTCCCAGAAGCTTTTCACTTTCTTACATTCCCACCTCTGCACACATTCCAGCTTGTCATCATCCTTCTCAAGCCTGAGACAACAGCCCAGCTCAAAAAACCTGGTCAAATCAACAACATAGGTAAAGGTAAAGGGACCCCTGACCATTAGGTCTAGTCATGGCCGACTCTGGGGTTGCGGCGCTCATCTCGCTTTATTGGCCGAGGGAGCCAGGGTACAGCTTCCTGGTCATGTGGCCAGCATGACTAAGCCGCTTCTGGCAAACCAGAGCAGCGCACGGAAATGCTGTTTACCTTCCCGCTGGAGTGGTACCTATTTATCTACTTGCACTTTGATGTGCTTTCAAACTGCTAGGTTGGCAGTAGCAGGGGCCGAGCAACGGGAGCTCACCCCATCGCGGGGATTTGAACCGCCAACCTTCTGATCAGCAAATCCTAGGCTCTGTGGTTTAACCCACAGTGCCACCCGCTTCCCTTTTAATCAACAACATGCCTGATGCCAAATTAGACCAACTAGGGGAAGAAGCCCCCCTCATTTATTTATGATGGTCATGTTCTGTCTCTGCTGTTAAAGGCAGTAAGACTTTGAATACAAGGTACTGGGAGTCACAAGTAGAGAGGGTGCTGTTGTGTGCAGCGCTTGCTTATGGCCTTCCCATAGACATCTGGTTGGCCACTGTGAGAACAGGGTGGTTGGCTAGATGGAACTTTTGACATGACGCAGCAGGACTCAAGGGATGGCAGGAGCAGTTGTTGGCAGGAGCTATGAGGCATCCAAAATAACTGAGTTCATTTTTTTATATTAGATTGCTTCCAAACTGGATTGATCGGGCTTGTCCGCCTCTCATCTGCATGAAGCTTGAACAGAAAATTCAAGGGGTTTTTGTTATAGGTATAAGGCAAGGCTGAAAATTAATGGCTAAATTTAGCTCAGCAAAGGGAATCACTCTGGGAATTTATCACTGCTAGCAATGCAGTTCAGTATCGATTTGTTAGTTTCTCCCCTTTGTGAAAGGCAGAAGTGAGAATTTGCTGATAGCACAGCTTTATTTAATTTCATGCAAGATGGTTTGGGAACAGGTCCAGGACAACATCGTTACTGCTGAGGTGTCGAAGGTAACATGGCAGCAGAATAAATATAGAAGGCAATCACAAAATAGCCAAGAACGTAACAGGCAAGGACAGGAAATCACATGGATATTTGGTGTTTATCCTCCGGTTGCTTTGAAGGTAGAACAAGGCTATTAATTCTATTTGGCATTATGCCCTACAAATGTTATTTTGTTGTAGGTTGCCAGATCTTGTTTGGGATAGGGATGAAAGGATTCTCCCACTCTATGTCTTCATTTGACACTTTGCTCTTCTCTTCACTCTTCCCAGATTCTGGCATAACTAGAGTCCAGCTCAGGCATATGAAGAATGTCTGAATGTAGAAATTCTGTAGGGGGCAGGAGGGCATATGCATAGCCCTCACCTCCAATTTCCTTGAATGCTCCATTCCCAACCTTCTCATATTGAAAAGGAAAGTTCGAAGGGGACTTCTAAATGTGTTCATCTGAATATGCATGGAATCTTCTCTGCTTAAAAATCTTTCATGTTTTTGGACCCTCCAGGCCAAATGGCACAGCCCTGGCTCAATTCTCTTCCCCAAACCTTACAGTATTTCCCCACCCTCTCCCTCTTCGAAGTCAAAGGCTGCAGAATAAGGCGAAAGACCTTTAGCTAGCCAGCCAGCCAGCTCCTTCAGGGAGAACAAGACAACCACAGTTCAGCTCTGGCCACCTGGCCAAGGCAGCTGCTCCTAAAGGCTTGGATCAGATCGAAGCAGGGTCCCCCTTCAATTGGTGGTTGATGGCCAGCTCCGAAAATTATTCAGAGAAGGCTTCAGGAATGTGGATCACAAAGCAGATCCAGTGGCAGGACATCTGCTCTGCATGCAGAAGGTTTAATCTCAAGCATCATTAGAAGGACTGGGAGAGACCCCCTACATGAAACCTCAGAGAATGGCTGCCAGTCAGTGTTGAAAGTACTGAACTAGAGGGACCAGTGATTTGACACAGGATCTAAGGCAGCTTCCTCTGGTTCCTCTGCTTTCCCAGTAAGCGATGGTAGGTGGCAGTCTTGCACATCCTTCCGAGAGCAACGCGGAATCCAGCCATCATTGGTAAGGGGAGGGGAATGGTAGGTGGGAGTACAAAGCTGTTTCTGCAGCTGTTCTTAGCATCTTCGTTTTTAAATAGGTTTGGATGCTAGGAGTTCTGTCATCTGTCACAATAAGAAAGCTCTGGTCTGAACAGTACAAAAGGAAACATTTTTAAAAAGGTGGTGGTGGGGATTGCAAATGAGCCATTGAAGAAAAATATATGCCTCAAAACAGAACTTCCTGAACATTCAAGGAAGTTGGCACTGTCCTCACATGCCCTGTAGTTTCCCCCTGATTACCCCCCTTTAAAGTCTTTTGCACAACTGAGGCCAGGCAAGCAAGCAATATACCTCCCCCATGGCGTAGAAACATGGACCTGCAAATGTTCGTCCTTCAAGGAACATAGGAAGCACTCCTGCGCTGAGCTGAACAATTGGCCTGCCTAAATCTGTACTGTCTACACCAGCTTTCTGGGGTGGGGTGGAGGGTAAGACACACACTGTGCTCCTTCTGGGGCAGTTTGTCCATCTTTGGTCCCCACCCTGCACTCAGCTCTCACCTGTGGCTCATAGAAGCTGTCAGCATGAGACAGAGGCCACACTCCAGGAACAGCTTTGACCAAGCAGGTAAACCAGGTGAGGGTAGCTAATGGGTCTCAAACCCTCAGTGAGTTAGAGACTTCCCTTGCATGCATAGACAAGCTCTGATGGATTGGGCAGATGAGACCAATAGTGGGTCCAATGGATAAGAAGGTGGTTTCTGGTTTTTTTTTTAATATATAATATTTATTAAAGTTTTACAAAAAACAAAAGTTTACAGAATAAAGAAAAAACATAAAAAAGAGAGAAATAAGAGAAAATACAAAAAATACAAAAATGCATAGGGAAGAAAAAAGAAAAAAAAGGAAAAAATACAAGATACAAAAAACAAGTAGATAAGAAAAAATTAAAGACAAATCCATTTTTTTATATCTTTAGGCTCATTTGCTTGTTTCCTTGACCTCCTCACACCTCCCCTTTTTGTATTCCCATTTACATAATCAATTCAGCAAATCCTTACCCTCTTTCCTTTATCTTAACTCTATATCTTAACATATTATAACTATATTTTTTCATCCATTAACAATCCATTTTTGCATATTCTTATTAACCTTGTTGCTAATGCCACTTAATTTCAGTCCAGCATCATTTTAACATTCATTAATTTTACAATATTTCTGCAAATAGTCTTTAAATTTCTTCCAATCTTCTTCCACCAACTCTTCTCCCTGGTCTCAGATTCTGCCAGTCATTTCCGCCAGTTCCATATAGTCCATCACCTTCATCTGCCACTCTTCCAGGGTGGGTAAATCTTGTGTCTTCCAATACTTTGCGATAAGTATTCTTGCTGCTGCTGTTGCATACATAAAGAAAGTTCTATCCTTCTTTGGCACCAATTGGCCGACTATGCCCAGGAGAAAGGCCTCTGGTTTCTTCAGGAAGGTATATTTAAATACCTTTTTCATTTCATTATAGATCATCTCCTAGAAAGCCTTATGCAGAAAGTTGTTTCTGCATTTGCAGCCGAGAGAAATGAGGGGCAAATGGGGTTCATCAACCTGGGAAGGTAGCCCATCTGGGAGAAGGAAAACTCTGAACCTAAGCCTTCATGGCCTGGTGGGATATCTTCCCTACAAAACCCTACAAAAATCAGGAGTGGAGTCCCTAAGACAGTTGGATGGCACCTTGTACGCCTCCAGGAACCCCTGCAGCCAAGCTGGTGCCAAACGTCTTGCTCTGCTTTCCTTGGGACCATGTCTGTGAGGCCAAGAGGAGGGTCTTGTCATCTGGGCAGCCCAGGACCTCCATACACACTGCCCAGGCTTGTGCCCTGGGGAGCTCACTTTGGTGCTGCTAATTCAGTGGTTCAACTTCACCCCTGAAGGTGCAGTCCATTGTCTCTCAAAACAGATGGATGCCAAAAGACGGAGGCTTTCCCCAACCTGATGCTCTTCAGATGTTTTGGACTAGAGATCCCATCACATTTGATTGTTGACCAATCTGGCCAGGACGGGTAGTCCACAACAGGAGAAGACTCTTGAGAGTCCCATGGACTGCAAGAAGATCAAACCTCTCCATTCTTCAGGAAATCAGCCCTGAGTGCTCACTGGAAGGACAGATCCTGAAGCTGAGGCTCCAATACTTTGGCCACCTCATGAGAAGAGAAGACTCCCTGGAAAAGACCCTGATGTTGGGAAAGATGGAGGGCACAATGAGAAGGGGACGACAGAGGGTGAGATGGTGGGACAGTGTTTTCGAAGCTACCAGCATGAGTTTGACCAAGCTGCGGGAGGCAGTGGAAGACAGGAGTGCCTGACATGCTCTGGTCCAGGGGGTCACGAAGAGTCGGACATGACTAAATGACTAAACAACAACAATGGTGGGAAAGGCTGGTTTGCCTTGCACGACAGAAGCTCTCCAGGCTTTCAGATGGGAATTTTTCCCCCAGCCTTATCTGGGGAGGCACAAGATCAAATGTGGGACTTTCTGCATTCAGAGGACAGGCTCCAACCTGGAGCTACAACCCTTCCTCGCTTCCAGGAGCTCATGTGGGCACCAACCCCAATCAATCATTTGTATGATCAAATCAAGATTGTAGGGGTTTGCGTTGGAGGGGGGGCAGTGTAAAATCCATATGTACTTGCCTGGCAGCAGTGCAGAGGAGGATCAAACGAAAGAAGGAGAGCCGCAAATAAATGGGAGAAAATGAGGTTTTTGGCATACAGGACCTGCTCCATTCTGGAATGAATTCCAGAGACCTGAAGTTCAGAAGGAGTGGAATGCAGGGCTGAGCAAACAAGGACGATAAAGGAATGGAATAGAGGGAAATTATGTCTAGATCAGAGGCAACAGGACTCTGGTTAGCCACTGTCAGAAACAGAATACTGGGTTGGATATGGATATTTGGTCTGATTTAACAGGGCAATTTTTAAGATCTGCGAGACTTGAATGATAAATGCAATATAGTCCGCCCGCCCACCCACATTTAATTCCAGTCCCAAAGCATGCATACATACTTTCAGTTCCATCGGAAATTCTGTTTCCAGAGAAAGAACTGTGTGGAGAGAGGCACTCCATAGTTATCCTACCCTCCAGCCCTAGAGACTTTCATAAGAAAGTTGCTTAAATACTGTATTTAGCTTTTGATTTTCAGAAAACCGCCTTGAGCACAGGCTTGCGGGAAATGTAGTATATAAACAAATTGGCAATGGCAAAACCTTTTATTTATTTACCCATCTGTTGCATTTATATACTACATTTCTGCCTAGGTACCTGAGGCGGCTTACCATTTTAAAGGACTAGAACAAAGGATATAACGTTTAAAGTGTGACATGCTTTTACATGTGCTAATCTCAAGGCCAAATCTGCTCAAAATCCACTCCAGTTGCCCTCACATCAACAAACAACATGGGAATTGGCTCTGAGATGAGTGTCTTTGTAAATTAGTAGTGACCAGGAGCTGGTGGTGTAGTGTTTAAGAGACCCCTTTACATTTAATTCTTTATCATACCACTTTAAACAGAGCTACAATTCCCAGAATTCCCTGGGAAGAGGGACTGACTGTTTGATTTGAGGCTTTGAAAGCCAGAAGGGGCAGTGGCAGCAGCGCAGGTCGTCGAGGCTTTGACCGCCAGAAGGGGCTGTGCCAGAAGGGGCAGCAGCAGCAGCGCAGGTCTTCGAGGCTTTGACAGCCAGAAGAGGCGGAGGCAGCAGCGCAGATTGTCGAGGCTTTGACAACCAGACGGGGCAGCGGCAGCAGTGCAGGTCATCGAGGCTTTGACCGCCAGAAGGGGCTGTGGCAGAAGGGGCTGTGACTGACTGTTAAACCACTCCGGGGATTATAGCTCTGAGAGGTGGGATAGGGGTCTGACCCCTTACAAACTACAGTTCCCAGGTTTCTTTGGGGGGAAGACACAACTGCTTTAAAAAATAGATTTATTTCTCTCTGCTTTTATGCTGGTTTCAATGCATGTGTATTTTTTATTTATTTTTTTGCTGTGTTGCTTTGAGTTGCTTTTCTTTTTCTAAAAGGTGACTGATTAGTTCAACCAATGAATTGATAATAAATTATGATACTGCATAGTGCAGGTGGTGCCTGAGTGATGTATCAGGAGGTTGCTAGTTCAAATCTCACTTCTGCCTTGAACTCATGTGGTGTTCTTAGGCAAACATCGCATATCCTAGAATCACAGAGTTGAAAGGCAGCCTGAGGGTCATGTAGTCCAACCCCTGCAGTGCAGGAATCTCAACTAAAGCATCCATGACAGATGGCCATCCAACCTCTGCTTCAAAACCTCCAAGGAAGGAGAGTCCACCACCTCCTGGGGGAGACCATTCCACCATCAAACACAGCTCTTACTGTCAGAAAGTTAGAATCATAGAATCATAGAGTTGGAAGAGACCACAAGGGCCATTGAGTCCAACCCCCTGCCAAGCAGGAAACACCATCAGAGCACTCCTGACATATGGTTGTCAAGCCTCTGCTTAAAGACCTCCAAACAAGGAGACTCCACCACACTCCTTGGCAGCAAATTCCACTGTCGAACAGCTCTTACTGTCAGGAAGTTCTTCCTAATGTTTAGGTGGAATCTTCTTTCTTGTAGTTTGGATCCATTGCTCCATGTCCGCTTCTCTGGAGCAGCAGAAAACAACCTTTCTCCCTTCTCTATGTGACATCCTTTTATATATTTGAACATGGCTATCATATCACCCCTTAACCTCCTCTTCTCCAGGCTAAACATGCCCAGCTCCCTTAGCCGTTCCTCATAAGGCATCGTTTCCAGGCCTTTGACCATTTTGGTTGCCCTCCTCTGGACACGTTCCAGTTTGTCAGTGTCCTTCTTGAACTGTGGTGCCCAGAACTGGACACAGTACTCCAGGTGAGGTCTGACCAGAGCAGAATACAGTGGCACTATTACTTCCCTTGATCTAGATGCTATACTGCTATTGATGCAGCCCAGAATTGCATTGGCTTTTTTTGCTGCCGCGTCACACTGTGACCAGTGTGACCAGTTCTCCCTGGTGTTTAGGAGAACCTCCTTTCTTGTAAACTGAAGCTATTGGTTTAGGTCCTACCCTCCGGAGCAGGAGAAAACAACCTTGCTCCATCTTCCCTGAGATATTTCAGATATCCTCAACCTCGTGGTTCTACATATGTAACATGGAGGAAAAGAACTCACATTTACCTTCTGAAAAGGATGGAGACCCAAAAATGTGGGGAGTCTCTGTTTCTCCACTGGGAGTTTCTTCAGGTCATATTCTTTCTCGATATACATAGATAGATATTGATATAGATTTATAGTTTACAGTGGTACCTTGGTTCTCAAACACCTTGGTACTCAAAACAATTTGGAACCCAAACAGTGCAAACCCAGAAGTAAGTGCTCCGGTTTGCGAACTTTTTTCAGAAACTTGAACGTGCTCCGGTTTGAGTGTTACACTTCCAATTTGAGTGCCACACTTGCATTTTGAGTGTTACGCTGAGGTCTGTCTGTTTTTGCAATTTATTTTACGTTTTTGCGGCTCTTTTTCTTTTGTGACTGTGTGGAACCCAGTTCAGCTACTGCTTGTTTGTTTGTTTGTTTGATTGTATGACTGCAGTACATTGTTTATTGCTTTCATTTTATGGATAAATGGTCTCATTAGATAGCAAAATTCATCCTAAGTTGCTGTTTTAGGGGTTGTTTTTAAAAGTCTGGAACAGATGAATCCATTTTGCATGACTTTCTATGGGAAAGCGCACCTTGGTTTTGGAACGCTTTGGTTTTGGAATGGACTTCCGGAACAGATTATGTTTGTGAACCAAGGTACGTGGGGCTACCTTTGAAGGTGACCCGGAAACTGCAATTAATCCAGAATGCGGCAGCTAGACTGGTGACTGGGAGTGGCCGCCAGGACCACATAACACCGGTCCTGAGAGATCTGCATTGGCTTCCAGTACGTTTCTGAGCACAATTCAAAGTGTTGGTGCTGACCTTTAAAGCCCTAAACGGCTTCGGTCCTGTATACCTGAAGGAGCATCTCCACCCCCATCGTTCAGCCCAGACACTGAGATCCAGCGCCGAGGGCCTTCTGGCGGTTCCCTCATTGCGAGAAGTAAGGTTACAGGGAACCAGGCAGAGGGCCTTCTCGGTAGTGGCGCCTGCCCTGTGGAACGCCCTCCCAACAGATGTCAAGGCAATAAACAACTATTTTACTTTTAAAAGACAACTGAAGGCAGCCCTCTTTAGGGAAGTTTTTAATGTCTAATGCTGTATTTTTTTTAATATTCAGTTGGAAGTCGCCCAGAGTGGCTGGGGAAACCCAGCCAGATGGGCGGGGTATAAATAATAAATTATTATAATATTATTATTATACCACAGTATATAGATACAGAGAGCTCTGATGTTCATACAGCTGGGATATAGCTTATTATAGGAGTCACATTTCTTGTTCAATTTTGTTTTTCTCCTCCCCCCCTCAACATGTGACCCCACCACCCACTCTAAAAATTTGCCTACAGGGGAATGCAGCCTTCAAAAGGATTGCAGGTAGATAGTGCACACAAACCACTTTGAACACCTGAAGGCACAATACATATATGGGTAAGCATTGCTTTTATTTCTCGCGACCCTCCAAGCTTCCTTCTCTGAATATGGGGTGGGGCGCATCATGTTCTCTCAAGTGCAGCTCTCCTGCTGGATTCCTATTATTTATTGGACTCTCTCTAAGGAAGAAATGCCATCTTGCCCTTTCTCTCCGTAATTTAAGATCCGCCAGCCCTTAAGCAAACAAAAAAGCTGTCATTCAGCCGTGATCTCCAAGGCAATGGCGGGCGATAGAGTTTCTCCACACAAATCCGCACAGGAAATTGGACAGAGACGCTAGATATTCTGTAGGAGTTAAAAGCTTCTCTGAGTCCTGGACTCATTCTATGCGATTTGATTCGTGTAGAGTAGCTTGAGGGGCCACATTAGGATAATGTGGTGTGGAAGACGCCGTGCCTGGCTTTGCAGCTCCTCCTCCCTGGCAGTGACCCAGGAGGTTCATCCAGCCAGCAGGGTGTTGTATTGGGCCCCGGGGGTATCCCATGAAACACAGTCCAGGACCGGTCTAGAATCTGAAGGTTCTGCTGGGAGACAGTCTGACAGGGCCAAGGCAGGACACGAGGCAGGAAACCAGGCAAGGACAGGTACAGGATCTCAGACAGGATCTAGCATACAGCAGTGTTGCTCACACAACCTGGGGTGGGGTCCAACAGCCTTTTATCTTTGTCGGGGTAACGGCTGGTCCTGATCCCCCAGCGACTCACCTCCCTGTCTCGCCCAAAGGCAAGCACTCCTCCTGCAAGTACTCAGATCTCTCCTTCTCTCAGACCTGAGTCTCTGCAGCTCGGGAGACGTCAGTGGGTTACTAGACCCAGGGTGTGCCTCAGCCTCCCCTGACCAAACCGGTAGTGGAGCAGCTGTAAGTGATGGCCCAGCTGAAGGCAACAAGGTAATCCCCACATCTGGAGCCAGGGCAGGCTCAGGCCTCTGATTCGGCCCATACTCTTTGTCATCCACTCACCCTTCTACTCAAGCCGCTCCTCTCACTTTCCCTATTTCATGTCTTCCATGAGTGTTTTTATTGGCTAGACTATCTCCTTGAGCTTTGATCATGCCTCTTGCTTACCTGAGTAGAGAAGCTGTGTGTAGAAAATACTCAGAATACCTGAAGGAGCATCTCCATCCCCATCGTTCAGCCCGGACACTGAGGTCCAGCTCTGAGGGCCTTCTGGCGGTTCCCTCACTGCGAGAAGCCAAGTTACAGGGAAACAGGCAGAGGGCCTTTTCAATAGTTGCACCCGCCCTGTGGAACGCCCTCATATCAGATGTCAAGGAAATAAACAACTATCTGACTTTTAGAAGACATCTGAAGGCAACCCTGTTTGGGGAATTTTTTTAATGTTTGATGTTTTATTGTGTTTTTAATATTCTGTTGAGAGCCATGCAGAGAGGCTGGGGAAACCCAGCCAGATGAGCAGGGTATAATAATAATAATAATAATAATAATAATAATAATAATAATAATAATAATTTTATTATTATTACTCTACAGAGCTAATATGTTCACTTTTTTTCTCCCAGAAGGAAATGAGGCCCACAAGTGAAACAGCTTTCACTACCACCCGCTGCAGAAAATCCACACATCCTGAAGGCATAGACGCCGCTGAAGGTTTGGTATGCAAATTAAACAAATCCCTTTATGGTCTGCACCAAAGTGGAAGGAATTGGCACCAAACTTTAGCAAAAGAATTGCTGGATATTGGTTTTTCACAAGGAAAGGCAGACAACTGTGTGTTTATAAAGGAAAGGGCAAACTCTGTAACAAAAATATGTGTGTATGTAGATGACGTGCTAATTTCTACAAAAACTAAACAGGAATATGAACTGGTAGTATCACAGTTACAGAAGAAATTTGATGTGGTGGAATTAGGCATAGCTAAAAATTACTTATCCATGCAAATTGAGAAAGGCAAAAATGGATCTTTTCTGGTTCATCAAACTGCAAAAATTGATGATCTTGTTGAAATGCTATGTTTAGAAAATGCAAATGGCAAGGAAACGCCTATGGTGTGTGGTTTCACCTTTACAGGTGAAGATAAGCCATTTCCTAACAAAACTTTGTATCGTTCTGCTATAGGCAAGCTAAATTTCATTCAAAGAATCTCAAGACCAGATATAACTTATGCTTTTCACTTTCTGGCAAAATTTGTGGAAAAGCCTACTACACAATGTTTCTCTGCTCTTAAGAGAGTGGTAATGTACCTTAAACACACCAAACATTATAGGTTGCAGTTTACAACATGTATTGACAAAGGTTTTGAAATTTTCTGCGATGCATCTCATGCAGTGGAACAAAATAATTGCAGGGGTGTGTCTGGTATGGTGTTTTGTTATAACGGTTGTCCATTTGAATGGAAGTCCCAGACACAAACCATTATTTGTCTCTCCACAACAGAGAGTGAATTATGTGCATGCGTTCAGGCCACTCGTGATGTAGAATGGTATCTGCAAGTATTTGCAGACCTACAGATGCAAGTAACACTACCAGTAAAAGTTTACCTTGATTCCCAGAGCGGACTTGCTATCCTGTGTTCAGAGACCAATACGCAGCGCACTAGAGTCTTAAGGTTACGTTTACAGTTTGTAAAGAAACTAATTGCTGACGAAATGATTGTATTTGAATATGTTCCAGGTGACAATCAAATTGCGGACATTTTTACTAAAGCACTTCCAAAGGTTACACATGAAAGACATGTACAAAATATGCTTTATGTTTTTGTTCCACAATGATGAACCGCAGGGGAAATGTTGAATGGTTTATTTAAATGTAAAGGTTCATCATTGTTGCACCCGATGTGTATGTCTTTAAGGGGCCAGAGCAAGGGCCAGAGCAAGATAACGAGACCCAGCTTTACAGCTGTGAAACACAGCAGGTGCTGCTGAGTTGTATTTGATTAAGGTGTGTCAGCATTTGGGTGTAGTATATAAGGAGCAGCACCTAGCTCTCCCATTACCCTGGGGGATGGGTTGGTGGTTGGGTCATGTTGATGTATTTAGTGTAAATGGAGTTTTTGTTTTTCTTATTAAAACCTTATTTAAGTTATTTTTGAGTCCTTTCTTTTTAATGCATGGTCTCCCCAGCAAGCTCTCTACGCTACTAAACTGCAAACAGCCAACAGCTAGATATTCTGTAGGAGTTAAAAGCTTCTCTGAGTCCTGGACTCATTCTATGCGATTTGATTCGTGTAGAGTAGCTTGAGGGGCCACATTAGGATAATGTGGTGTGGAAGACGCCGTGCCTGGCTTTGCAGCTCCTCCTCCCTGGCAGTGACCCAGGAGGTTCATCCAGCCAGCAGGGTGTTGTATTGGGCCCCGGGGGTATCCCATGAAACACAGTCCAGGACCGGTCTAGAATCTGAAGGTTCTGCTGGGAGACAGTCTGACAGGGCCAAGGCAGGACACGAGGCAGGAAACCAGGCAAGGACAGGTACAGGATCTCAGACAGGATCTAGCATACAGCAGTGTTGCTCACACAACCTGGGGTGGGGTCCAACAGCCTTTTATCTTTGTCGGGGTAACGGCTGGTCCTGATCCCCCAGCGACTCACCTCCCTGTCTCGCCCAAAGGCAAGCACTCCTCCTGCAAGTACTCAGATCTCTCCTTCTCTCAGACCTGAGTCTCTGCAGCTCGGGAGACGTCAGTGGGTTACTAGACCCAGGGTGTGCCTCAGCCTCCCCTGACCAAACCGGTAGTGGAGCAGCTGTAAGTGATGGCCCAGCTGAAGGCAACAAGGTAATCCCCACATCTGGAGCCAGGGCAGGCTCAGGCCTCTGATTCGGCCCATACTCTTTGTCATCCACTCACCCTTCTACTCAAGCCGCTCCTCTCACTTTCCCTATTTCATGTCTTCCATGAGTGTTTTTATTGGCTAGACTATCTCCTTGAGCTTTGATCATGCCTCTTGCTTACCTGAGTAGAGAAGCTGTGTGTAGAAAATACTCAGAATACCTGAAGGAGCATCTCCATCCCCATCGTTCAGCCCGGACACTGAGGTCCAGCTCTGAGGGCCTTCTGGCGGTTCCCTCACTGCGAGAAGCCAAGTTACAGGGAAACAGGCAGAGGGCCTTTTCAATAGTTGCACCCGCCCTGTGGAACGCCCTCATATCAGATGTCAAGGAAATAAACAACTATCTGACTTTTAGAAGACATCTGAAGGCAACCCTGTTTGGGGAATTTTTTTAATGTTTGATGTTTTATTGTGTTTTTAATATTCTGTTGAGAGCCATGCAGAGAGGCTGGGGAAACCCAGCCAGATGAGCAGGGTATAATAATAATAATAATAATAATAATAATAATAATAATAATAATAATAATAATTTTATTATTATTACTCTACAGAGCTAATATGTTCACTTTTTTTCTCCCAGAAGGAAATGAGGCCCACAAGTGAAACAGCTTTCACTACCACCCGCTGCAGAAAATCCACACATCCTTTCAGCGCAGGCTAAGCTTTGCTTCTGATTTCAATCCAAGAGAAAAACAATCTAGAAAAGAAAGTCCTTGTCTGCAGGAATATGAGGTCTGGAAAACTATTGCTTTCAAATCACGCAGTAATATTTTATCCCAAGGGCTTCGCAAAAACCGTTCTGTGTGGCTGGGCAATCTTTTCATATCCCTGCCGACTTCCAGCAACCCGTGACTTTCTCCTCTCTCTCAAATTGGCAGTTGCTAAATGTCGCCGACAGATAGCAGCAAAAGTGACATGATGCCACACACGCACCAGAAGCTTTTGTTTTATGGTTCTGAGGGGGGGAAAAATCAAAGAACTTTATTTTATGAAAATTGCTGGATTAGACACACAAAAATGGACTTGTCTTGTTAGTTGGCTTACCCTACCGTGAGAGTTTGAGCGGGGTGAGGTGGAACCATTGGAGATGGCAGGCAGGGGACCTTTAAGAATGCCTCAGCAATTAGGTCAATGTGAGCGGGATAAAAGCTGACTTAACGCTCTAGGTAATCGCTGATCCTTAAATACCAAAGCCAGTCAAATCCAGCATGCCACAGTTTATCTTTGGAAGAACTGAAACGGTTGCTCTCATAAAGCAATGTTCTGTCCTTGGCTATTCCCCAGTCCTCCTCAGACTAGTGGCAGTGTCATAGCTCAGTGGCAGAACTTCTGCTTAGCCTGAGGAAAATTGCAGGTTCAATCCTTGGCATCGCCATGTCAGGCTATGAAACGGAAACCTTGTCTGTAACCCTGGAGAGTCCATGTTGACAGTGCTGAGCTACATGGACCAATATTCTGATGAGGCGACTTCCTACATTCCTCATAAATAGTAGACCTTTGTACTGGATTTTGGGGCAGAAGGTTGCTAGACTAGATGGGCCTTTGAGCAGATTGGAATGAACTTTAGAATGAACTTAAGACTAGTTTAATTTATCAAGTTTCTTAAGTGTCCATTTCTTTTTTTTAAAGAGCAAACATGCCTAATTTAATTTAAGTCAGACCAACACAGCTATCTACCTTGATTTAAGCATCTTATTGATATCGAATATTATTTGTGTGAGGGGCAGACGCCTCTCTTCTCCAAACCTGTTTCAACAATTCTACTTCGAAGGGCATGTTTGCATCCATGAAACCAAAGGAACCCTTGTAGAAATGAACTCTGAGGGTGTTAGGCCTTGCCCCAAAGCACTCTGAGAAGTTCTGTCCACCGAAGGTACCCATTTAAAAGCTGTTCAGGTGCTCATGCTGAGGTAGCAGAGCCCTGAAAGAATGCTTCCCTCTAAAAACCCCGCTGAGCACTTTAAATGGCTTTTAAGACCTTTAAAAATCCAGTAAAAGTAAGCGCCGTCTGAGTTTACAGCTCTGTAAGCCATTTACAATGTTTCCACTCTTATACTGTTCACAGGCCCCCCTCAAATCATAAAATTGCAGGGTCCCGAAGGCCATCTACTTTTGCTAAGTGTTGGCACTTTTGCTAAGTGTTGCCAAGGGGACGCATGGAAGGTGCAGAAATTTATTGTCTAGACACTTGTCCAAGATTCTAGGATCTCAACAGTTCTACCTGATGATTTATTTTATCCGTTTATTTCTTGCATCCAGCTGCTCTTTGGACAGTTCAGAGTGGCTGGAATGGAGTGGGGGCACTCTGCCATTCGTGAGCTGATCAGATCCTGACTCCACATCTGTCGAACTTCAAGGAAATGCATTGGACTGGCCAGGCTAGCTGTGGGTAATATGCAGAATCTCCAGTTTTCTACATAATAATTTTTAATTCAGTTTTGAAAACTTAAAACACATTAACTTCAATTTCAATATATGTTTCTCTTGCAAAATGAACAAGGGGACTTCCCAGCTTTACCTCCGTAATGTTTCTATTCCCTCCCATATTCTGCTGCATTATATGTGTGTGTCAAAAGTTCAGAAACTGGCTTCTGAAAATGCAACGAGGTGGGATGGGGAATGGTGTCGCAACAAATGCAATGTTGTCAGCATGGGAAATATTTCTCAGAATTCCTAGTTGGAGAAACATACTTCACATAAGTTTTTTTTTTTTAAAAAAAATATTTTTATTGAACAATTTTTTATATAACAGAAACAAAACATACATGAACAAACATTCAACAATAATAAAACATAGAACAAGTACCATTTCATAACCCAATTTCTAAAACCTTACTTCCTCGACCTCCTCTTACTTCCCGTTTCTGTATTCCAAAATCTTACAGTTGTTCAGCGAAATCTTGCCTTATTTTATTATAAATTTATGCTAATCACCCTTATTCTCTTTGTCATAACCATTACTGATAGTAACCATTTGTTTTAATCCAACATCATTCTAACTGTCTCCAATTTTATAATATTTCTTTAAATAGTCCTTGAACTTTTTCCATTCTTCTTCCGCCGCTTCTCTTCCCTGGTCTCGGATTCTGCTCGTCATCTCTGCCAAGCTCATATAGTCCATCACCTTCATCTGCCATTCTTCCAGTGTGGGTAGATCCTGTGTCTTCCAGTACTTTGCAATAAGTATTCTAGCTGCTGTTGTAGCATACATGAAAAAAGTTGTATCTGTCTTTAACACCCCCTGGCCGACAATACCCAAGAGAAAGGCCTCTGGTTTCTTGGGGAAAGTATATTTAAATACCTTTTTCAGTTCGTTATAAATCATTTCCCAGAATGCCTTAATCTTCGGGCACGTCCACCAGAGGTGAAAGAATGTACCTTCCTTTTCTTTACATTTCCAACATTTATTATCAGGCGAGTGATAGATCTTTGCAAGCTTGACTGGGGTTATGTACCACCTATAAATCATTTTCATTATATTTTCTCTTAAGGCGTTACACGCCGTAAATTTCAACCCGGTGGTCCACAACTTTTCCCAATCAGCAAACATGATGTTATGACCAATGTCCTGAGCCCATTTAATCATACTTGATTTTACCATTTCATCTTGTGTATTCCATTTCAGCAGCAGATCATACATTTTTGACAAATTCTTAGTACTGGGTTCTAACAGTTCAGTCTCTAATTTTGATTTTTCCACCTGGAAGCCTATTTTTCTGTCTAGTTTAAACACTTCATTTATTTGGTGATAATGTAACCAATCTCTCACCTTCCCTTTTAATTTTTCAAAACTCTGCAATCTCAGTTTGTCCCCTTCCTTTTCCAAGATTTCCCAATATCTTGGCCATTTCGACTCCATATTTAGCTTTTTAACTGCCTTAGCTTCCATTGGTGATAACCATCTTGGAGTCTTATTTTCCAGCAAGTCCTTATATTTAACCCAGACATTCAGCAGTGCTTTTCTGACAATATGGTTTTTGAAACTTTTATGCGCTTTAACCTTGTCATACCACAAATATGCATGCCACCCAAAAATATTGTTAAATCCTTCCAAATCCAAAATGTCTGTGTTTTCAAGAAGCAGCCATTCTTTTAGCCAGCAGAAAGCTGCCGCTTCATAGTACAATTTAAAGTCTGGCAGGGCAAACCCCCCTCTTTCCTTTGAATCCGTTAATATCTTAAATTTTATTCTGGGCTTCTTGCCCTGCCAGACAAATTTAGATATATCTTTCTGCCACTTCTTGAAACAGTCCATTTTATCCATTATTTGTAATGTTTGAAACAAAAACAACATTCTTGGCAAAACATTCATTTTTATAACTGCAATTCGACCTAACAAGGAAAGTTTCAAGTTTGACCATATTTCTAGATCTTTTTTCACTTCTGTCCAAGTTTTTTCATAATTGTCTTTAAATAAATTCACATTCTTAGCTGTCATATTCACACCCAAATCATACTTCACATAAGTTTTGTTTTGCATAGCTGCTTTTTGATAGATCGTAGCTGCTTTTCATTACTGACCCATCGAACGATCTATAATAAATTCCTTTCTAATTGTCTTGATTCCAACATTTATCTTGCAGCAACCAGAATGGGATTTAGGCATTGTGGAATTTGTTGACGAGGCCAACTCATTTCCACCCAAAATGATAAATTTGGCTGAATCCGGAACACCCATATGGGCTTTAACAAATGTTGGCCTAGCTCCTTGGAACTGCTCTGATTTTCCCCAAATTATGAAACAGAATTTGGTAGGGATTTTTATCTCCTCTCCTCTCCCCTCCCCTATTCTGTTCTGTTCTGTTCTGTTCTGTTCTGTTCTATTCTATTCTATTCTATTCTATTCTATTCTATTCTCTGTTAGTTTTCTGTCTCCCATTGCTTTGTCTTCAGAGATGGCTGGTCCATTAGGGCAAAGGGAGGAAGTCTGTGGCATTTGCCTCCTAGGTGGGTCATAAGGAAAGGGTTAAAATGAGTGTGATGCGATTGGCCAGTGGAAGCTGATAGGAGAAGTTAGGGTTAGAGGGAGAGTGGGGTGAAAGTCAGTTGAGAGTTGGGAGTTGAAGAAAGAGGAGGGAGGAGTTGGTCGAGTTGTGTGGTGAGAGAGTGCGAGGAATTATTAGGTGGAGTCAGATAGTTAGTTAGTTGGAATAAACAGTTTGAAGTTGTTAGGAACACATAGGACAGTTAAGGAACTAAGATTAAGAAATTGCCAAGAAAAATTAACTGAAACCATAAGCTTGTTCATGCCTAAAAATAAACTTGATTATTTGTTAACGTTAACAACTGACTGGACTCTGTGTGTACCCGTGAGGAGAAACGGGTTGGTGGCAGCGAAGAAAGCAATCACAGTGGTGGCACAGGGTCAATAGACCGTCAAACGTCCGGGGGCCCTGTGTGATCACCACACAGTCCCTCAACCAACTCCAATCTCTCCTCAGCCAAACGCTACCTGCCTGCCTCCTTAGTGGGACAGCACCTCTGTGTTTGCATGGTGTGCGGGTGTGGTGCCACCTGACAAGGGTTGGCCAAGTGTGACTGCAGCCCGTGTGCCAGTTGGCGATCCCTGCCTCGTCCTCCCCGCCCCCCAACACCAGTCATGTTGTCTACAAGCCCAGTAGAAAGTGGCTTCCTTTTCACTTTCAATTACCTCTCCCTTCTCCCATCACTAGAAGCCTCACTTTTCCCTTTGAGCCTGTCTCTAAACCAATTGCGCTATCCCCAGGCCCACATAGTAAGGCATGCATCTGCCAAGCCAAGCATGGATGAGTCAGTTTAATTATCATGTGGCTGGGAGGAGGGATAAGACTTTTGCTGTGGGATTTCTTTTTGTAGGGGACTTGGGACACAGAGAGCAGGAATGGGAGGTGTATTGAGTGGCAAACTGTCTTATTCAGGGATGCAGAACCTGTTCTTTTACTACAACTCCCATCATCCCTGATTATTGATCAGGACTGGTAAGGGTTGGAGTCTTGCAACATCTGGAAGGCTATAGATTCTGCCCTTCCACATGTGTTTTTTTTCCCTTCTCAGCTTTGCATTGCATAAATGGACTAAAAGAATGGAAGCCCGAGCAGCCAGCACACTGGAAAGTCACACATTTCCCCTGAGATGTGCTCTGATTATTTAAATTCTCTGTCAGCAGCAAATAAACTCTCAATTGTTCTTTTGTTGGCAGAGGAGCTTTGTGTTCATGCAATCCAACATGATTGCAGATAGTTCTATAGACTTCCTAGAATTTCCTATTTCTGTTTAAATGTCAATAGAACCGAAAGGCAAAATAGCACTAATAGGCCAAAGAACACACTGGCCCCTGTGTTTGTTTTGTATTACACGCCCGTCAAGGAGCTGTCAAGATGGCTGGGGAGCATGGAGACTGTAGGAGCTGACCTGCTGAGTGACATCAAAGACACATCAAGGCTGGTGTTCTGCTTCCAACCAGCCAGAGAGGGCTCATCTGGCAATCCTAGCCACCTAATTGGCCACTTGGGGGGTTAATAAGGCTGCAATTGCCACCCAGCCACCCATAGGTTTCATAGTCAACTATCCTTCAATTTAAGAAGCATATTGACAAGTTGGGATGTGTGCAGAGGAGGGCAACTAAAATGATCAAGGGTCTGGAAACCAAGCCTTATGAGGAATGGTTGAAGGAGCTGGGTATGTTTAGCTTGGAAAAGAGGAAACTGAGAGGAGATATGATAGCCATCTTCAAATATCCAAAGGGCTGTCACATGGAAGAGGGAACAAGCTTCTTTTCTGCTGCTCTGGAGGGTAGGACTCGAACCAGTGGCTTCAAGTTACAAGAAAGGAGATTCCAATGAAAAATACAGAAAAAACTTTCTGACAGTAAGAGCTGTTTGATGGTGGAATGGACTCTCCCAGGAGGTGGTGGACTGTCAGGTGTGTGTGCAGGAGTCAGACCCTGCGATCAAGAGGACTTTGCAGGACTTCCTAAGTTTGTTCTGAAGAGGCAAGGCCTCTCACAGCACCTGGTGGCAAGAGCCGGGAAGGGATATAAGGTCAGCATTTCCCTTCGGCTCTTTGCTACAGCAACACGTTCCCTGCCCTGCTGGGTTTGGCTCCTTGACTCCTTGCTTCTTGATCCTCGGACCCCTGACTTCATGACTCCTTGCTTCTTGATCCTCGGACTCCTGACTTCGTGACTCCTTGATCCACGGACCCCTGACTTTGTGACACCTTGTTTCTTGATCCTCGGACCCCTGACTTTATGACTCCTGGCTCTCTGACCCTCGGACCCCTGACTTTATGACTCCTGGCTTCTGGACCCCCATTCCTGCTCCCACCCCGCCATCTTGTCCCCGGTCCCAATGTCCCCAGCCAGGACTTCAATCACCCGTGAATTTCATGGGAGACAGTGTGCTTTGAATGCTCTTTAAAGGTCTTGTTTGTACATAGCCTAGATCTGCTCTTTGTGCATGCTCCAGTAAATTGTGGAAGCCTCTCCAGGTTATGTGATCCATCATGGAAGTGGGTTACGGACAATCAGAGTTCTGAAATGCATACGGAACCTCCATGAGTTGCAACGGGTGTTAGTATTTCACGCCTCCTATGCTGCAGATGAGATTGATGTAAATCACATGCCTGTCTTGGAAGAGTGTGGGAATGGAAGACAGCCTTATCCCTTCTGCTGTATTAGCTATTGTACTGTACTTTTGCTTCTACTTCTGCCTCTTCTTCTCTTGGAGCTGGAGAGAAAGGACGCCATGAATCTTTTGTCTGTACATAGTGTGTAAATGAATACGTAGATTAGCTCTATGATGTCTCACGCTTCTTGCTGTGTTATGTTAGAAGATTAGTGTGCATATATCATTTGATATATGTCACTAAAGTGCACTGGAGATGAAGGGAAGTGCCTTTTCCATAGCTGTGCATACCAGAAGATGCTCAGAGTTTGGGAGCTTCAGGGACACCCCAGGGAATTTTCCAACAAAGGGTCCTTCCGCCATAAATTTGCTTCCCCTGTGTGGGTGACTGACCAGAAGAGTGATGGAGGTGAAGCTACCACTTTTGTCCCATTGCATGTGGCCTTCATCAAGGGTTAATATAATACATGTAAAGAAGACCTGAAGAGTCTTTAGTGTTCAGGAGAAGGGTTTCAGCTCACTGGTAGAACATCTGCTTTGCATGCAGAAGGTCTCAGAGTCAACCCCTGGCATCTTCAGGTAGGGATGGGAGAGTCTCCATGCCTGAAACTCTGGAGAGATGCTAGATGGACCAGTGGTTTGACTCTGCCTAAGGCAGCCTCCTGTGCTCTTACATTCTGCAAATACCAGGGACATGAAAGTTATTCCATATACAGTAGGAGCAGACATGGACAGGCCACACAACAAGGCGTGGTCTGTCTGCTTCTACAAAGCTTCTGATATCTAGCAGATTCCCCATCCTGGCTAACCTGCCACTCAGGCAGAGGCTGAGCTGCTCTCAGAGACTTAGATAAATGAGGATTTTGTGAGCCCTTGTGGTGGCTAAGAGATTTAAGACTCCAAGCCTGAAAGGCTAAATACCCACTGGCTATTACACAACTGTCTGATTTGGACATGTTTCATATAGGCACCAATTTCGTGTGGACAGCTATTTGACACAGGGAGGACCTATATTAACTAATATGTTAAATTTAAACTTTGTGTATTGACCATCACTGCATCCATAATAGCACCCGCTGGAGAGCCAGTGTGATGCAGTGGCTAGAGTGTCAGACTAGGACCTGGGTTTGTTGTTGTTTAGTCGTTTAGTCGTGTCTGACTCTTTGTTACCCCATGGACCAGAGCACGCCAGGCACTCCTGTCTTCCACTGCCTCCTGCAGTTTGGTCAAACTCATGCTGGTAGCTTCGACAACACTATCCAACGATCTCATCCTCTGTCGTCCCCTTCTCCTTGCGCCCTCAATCTATCCCAACATCAGGGTCTATTCCAGGGAGTCTTCTCTTCTCATGAGGTGGCCAAAGTACTGGAGCCTCAGCTTCAGGATCTGTCCTTCCAGTGAGCACTCAGGGCTGATTTCCTGAAGAATGGATAGGTTTGAACATCTTGCAGTCCATGGGACTCTCAAGAGTCTCCTCCAGCACCATAATTCAAAAAGCATCAATTCTTTGGCGATCAGCCTTCTTTATGGTCCAGCTCTCATTTCCATACATCACTACTGGGAAAACCATAACTTTAAGGTGATGTCTCTGCTTTTTAAGATGCTGTCTAGGTTTGTCATTGCTAGGAGCTGGGATACCTGCGTTCAAATCCCCACTTGAACCTTGGGCCAGTCCCAGCCTGACCTACCTCACAGGGTTGGTTTAGGGATTAAATGAGGGGGGAAAGTGGGGTATAATTGCAATGCGTTTTTGTGTTTGTGTGACTGTGTGTGTGTGTTTTCCCTCTTCTCTCTCTGTCTTTTAAAATTGTATTTCTTCTCCTCTTTTTCCTTTCCTTGATAAAATGGCATTTTAAAAAAATCAATTAAAAAGGACACACAAACTTAAACTGGCTATCCCAGTTTGCTTCTAGAGCACCAGCCCAGTGCTAGACCATTCAGGCCAGGCCTTTCCTTCTCTAGAATGATTTTACTCCTCTGGGTGTTCAACCCACGAGAGGCTCCTAGGCTTGAGTGGTGTTGCATAAGAGCTGAAATAGGAACCAGATGAGATCAGAAAGTCCTTGTACACAATCTTTGTGAACAAACAGGAAGCTGAGGAGGAGGAGGGAGTCAAAGAGGATTGATTATTCAAGATGGCTAGGACAGCCAAAATGAGCACAGTCAGAACACGACCAAAAGGAAAGTCTGGAGCTGCCAAGAGAAAACACTCTTCAGGCCTGGAGAGCTTTCATCAAATTGTGATTTCCCTTCTTCCTTTTTAATCCTTGCAGAACATATGAGCTGAGGGTGAGGAAGGGAGCAGAAATATGGAGAGAGAAAGCTTGGCTCCAGGGAGTCCTTGCTGATCAATGCCTCTTTCAGTGCCGGGGGGGGGGGGGGAGCAAATGCCATTTTTGGACCATTCAGCAGGCTGGATCATCTCATATGTATGTCCTTTAAAGTATGGTAAAAAAAGAGGAAAGATGTGCTTATATTTAACTCCAAGCTGTTTACTGTAAGGGCCACACGTCCCAGAGATCTAATTCTCATAAATGGCAGATGCGTTGGTGGTAAATTTGATTTTCGACTGCACCACTTTAAATTACGGATGAGCTGGAGTTTTGTAGGTGAAGGAAATATTGAGTTACAATCATATGCTTGTGCAAGGTAGCCTTCTTTCATTCCTGGTATCTCAAAGTAGCTGCTTATGTGCATTTAATAAATAAATGCATCTTATTACTGATAGGTCCCAGCTTGTCAGGGATCATATAGCCAGAGTGATAGCATCACATAACCAGACTTTAGGATAGGAGAGGAATTTGTTTGGCCTGCTTTTCGCAGTCGACCAACCTGATCGGATGCTCCTGAACTTGAATGCAACACAGAATATGCTTTTATCTGGATTTTGTGTTGTAGTTTCAGTGCACACAAAAATATATATGTTACATTAATGGAATGCATACCAAAATGCATATCTTGTGTGGGGGTGATGCTTTGAACCGTATCTGAAAAATGCAACTTTTATGTACACAATGTGTACCATTTAAATGCAGACTTCCTGTGCTTTCTTATAAAATGTCCATCCAAAATGGGAAGGAAGGAACCTATGACTGAGCACAAGCGAAACTGGAATTTGGTTCCTCAGTCTATCCCTAATCAGATTTGCTCACATGATGACACCCAAAAGCCAAATCCGAATGAGGGTATTATTTCTTGCCATCACTCTGAATGAGCATTTTCAGTCCTTTTCAGATACTCCCAGAATTATTGCCAGAATGGGAGGGAGTGTTGCAGGAAGTGAATTTTCATGAAACACTCTCACCATGGATGGAGGGGTAGGGCTTAGTCCTTACTCAGTCTGCAGCTGGGGAGGGAAATTCCACCTGGACAATGGACTTTCGTTCATTTATGGCCACACAGAGTTTCTTTGCCAGGCTAACTTGTGAAATCTATTTCTCTAAATCAAAACAACCTTTGACTTCCAAATTGGCTTTCGTGATCGTTTTCCATCACTGTTCAGATGAAAAGTATGCAGTTCTTGCTTCATCCCTTGTGCAAAAGGAGCTGTTCAGTGGGCTATAATTAGGAATCTGTGTTGACGAGTAGGTGTTGAATTAGTCGGAGATCGTCCAGGGAGATTCCACTTAGTTTTCTACAGCACAACTATCCACTGCGAGGTAACTGTGTGTGTGTGTGTGTGTGTGTGTGTGTAGTGGCATAACAAGCACAACCAAAAGAACTACAGAATCCTGATGCCCCCCTTCTAGGATACAGTCATAAACAGTGACAGCTGCTTTATTTTGGGGCCCAGTAATTGGAACCCCCCCAACATATTTGAATGTAGTGATATGGGCAGAACAGGGGAAAGAGGCAAGGAGCCTAGATTTTGTCAACATTCTTTTACACTTTGGGAGAAATAACATGATTTTTTTTATAAAAAAAATGTCCCTGAAGCTAATAAGGCACACATGGTGAGCCAAGTGTTCTCTGAGTCAAAATCAGCAGCCTTTTTAAAAAATAAAAAATAAAAAATTGCAGATCCCAGTGTACATTTCAATTGCTCTCCCCTGCTACTGAAAGAGAAAACCGGCTCCATTTCGAACCTGTCAGATAGAGAGAGCCCTGCATATGACTAGAACAGTGCAAGCTTGCAAGCCATCCAAAAGCGGCTGAATACACAGTGGTGCTACCTTTCTCTGAGAAAAGAAAAGGATTTCCCTCTGTGGCTTTATCATCATCAGAAAGGCTGCGTTTTGTTTTGCTAGCATCCTGGCTCAGGAAAAGCGCAGCCTGGGAGATCTCAGTAGCAACCAAAAACGATCTACAATAGAGCCTCGGGGGTACGTCAGCCACACTTCGTTTCCGCAGCTCTCCAGTGAGTATGCCCAACCTTGCGTTCTGCAGAGTGTTTGTTGCACACAATGGGATTTCACACACGGAGCATTCCCCTTGCTCCCAGGGAAGGTTTTGTGCACATTGGATGCTTGCCACAGCTGCCAGCGATGACTTCGGTGAAAGCATTCAGTGGAAATCTGGCTCAGATGTTGGCAGAACTTTTGAGAAAGGTCCGTATAGTAAAAGTTATGGTTTTCCCAGTAGTGATGTATGGAAGTGAAAGCTGGACCATAAAGAAGGCTGATCTCCGAAGAATGGATGCTTTTGAATTCTGGTGCTGGAGGAGACTCTTGAGAGTCCCATGGACTGCAAGAAGATCAAACGTATCCATTCTTGAGGAAATCAGCCCTGAGTGCTCACTGGAAGGACAGATCGTGAAGCTGAGGCTCCAATATTTTGGCCACCTTACGAGAAGAGAAGACTCCCTGGAAAAGACCCTGATGTTGGGAAAGATTGAGGGCACAAGGAGAAGGGGACGACAGAGGACGAGATGGTTGGACAGTGTTCTCGAAGCTACCAGCATGAGTCTGACCAAACTACGGGAGGCAGTGGAAGACAGGAGTGCCTAGCATGCTCTGGTCCATGGGGTCACGAAGAGTCGGACACGACTAAACGACTAAACAACAACAACAACAACAATATTTATTGGATCTGCCACTGAGAGGGGATCTATATAAGAACACCAGAATCTGCCTTATACCATTGGTCCATCTTGCTCAGTATTTCCCCCACTGACTGGCGGTGGGTCTCTAGAATTCCTGCCTGGGTTGTCTCCCAGACCTACATGGAGATGAAAAGTATTGGATATGGGGCCTTCTGCATGGAAAGCAGATGCTCTACTTCTGAGCTACAGCCCTTCCCCATCATCAATGGTATCATACTCAGATGATGAGGTCTAAATCAGTTTTCTTCTACCTGATGCCCTCCAAAGGTTTAGGACTAAGCCTACCATCATCCCTGACCATTGACTGTGGTGGCTGGGATTGATGTGGGAGACAATATTGGAGATGGGCCTCTCAAGGCTCCTCACACAATCATGTGGTTCTAGTTGCGTGGCAAGACCCTCAAGCCGACCCCCCATTAGGATAAATAAATTCACACAGACACGGATATTTTGTTTAAGGTGTTTGGGCCTCAACATTATTGATTACAGGAATGAGAGCGGTATTGACTTAGGCATTGGCAAAACTATATCTGACTCCTGTCCCCTTTGCAGGAAGTCTGTAAGGGTAAACCACCCAAAGGGAAATTGCTTCAGGGGAACCCACCTGCATCTCCCCTGGTGTTCCCGGAGGCCTGGCATGGCCCTCACCCTTCAAGCGGACTTTGGACAGGAACCAGGCCCTGGCTTTCTTTAACCCTTGAAACTGGAGGGGCAGGCAATGGCTGACCTTCCCTCCCCCATTCACCATAAGCCAATGCCTAACCGCCAAACCTTACAACGTTGTGACGATTGCTAAGAGGTAGGCAAAAACCAAGTGGCCTGTGCCAATTTGCCAAATGGAAAAATTCCTACCTGGCCCGTGACTCAAGATGGGCAACCAACCAAAGTCCAAAGCAAGGCCAAAGGATCCAAATTAAAGGGAGGGTGGGCGGGTGTTCAGCAGTGCGAAGCAGGAGCCTGGCACATGTCGCGCTGTTGCTTTTATACTTTCCCCCACTATCAAAGGGTGATAGTGGGGAAAAGTATGATAAGGGTTGGCATAAGAACATTAGAGCAGCCTTGCTGGATCTGTTCAAACCTTTATCCAGTTCAGCTTCCTGTCCTCACATTGGCCAAGCAAGATGCCAACAGGAAGCCTGCAAGCAGGACCTGAGTGCAACTTCACTCTACCCAGGGCCAGCCCAACACATTTTGGCACCTGAGGCGAATCACAAAATGCTCCCCACATCCGGCCATGGTAGAAGGGGTGAAAGAAGATCTGCATTGGAAACAAGAGGAGATGGAGACCACCAGTGCCTCCTGTTCACCAAGAGGCCACTGTAGGGGTGGAGTGCCAAGGAGATGGCAGATCCAGCCACCAAGGAGCACACCACATCTATCGCTACAACTGCAGCAGCGGTGGTGGGTGAAACACTCCTTGTAGGCAAGATCTGCTGCCCCTGTGGATCCTTCTGCTTGAGGTGGCCACCCCACTTTGCCTCATGCATGGGCCGGCCCTGTCTGTACTCATGTGTGAGTCCCAGCAACTAGTATTCAGAGGTATACTGCCTACAACAGTGAAGGGAGATCATGGTCATCATGCCCAGTAGACGTTGATAGCCTTATCTCAATGAATTTGTCCAATTATCTTTTAATCCCACCCATTTTGATTTCCCCCTCCATTCTGGATTTGTACTCTAATCTTTCTCCACCACTCCCAGAATCCATACCCTCTGAAAAATTGCATCTATGCATTTTTAAACCTTTCCCCAAACAAGTTGGTTAGGAGAAGAGGGCTGGGTGAAGATTTCAAATTTACTGTTTTTCTTTGTCTTTTTCTCCAAGCTTAAGTTCAGTTCTCAACATTTCTATATCAGTTTGTGATTTTCCAAAAAGTTCTCATGTAAATTCATCATGAATTTCTCCTGATATAGATATATTGGTATGGAATTTGGCTTAATGTGCATATTTTTGAAAAGCAATCTCCCTGAATATAATGCATTTTGTATGCTATTTTCACTTACAGAGGGATTGATATACACTTTGCCCTAGTATATGCATTTTTGCACATATCATTTGGCTGGGGAAATGCATTGCAAAATTCAGAGAAGTGCGAATTTTGAAGGACGGCTGTGTTTTTGTTCACATATTGCTTTGAGAAATGTGAATTAGCTAGATTTGCCCTTAGGAACAAACTGAATCTCTCTCACACACCCCATTCCTTGTAAAGAAGTACTACAGTCACTTTCCAAACATTCTCTACCTCCTAAGATTAAAGTCTCCCCCCAGCACCGTGGCAGTTTTGTATTTCAGGCAAACAGTAAGTCAATAAATCAAAATGTTTTCTTTTTGAACACAATACATGGTCATTTATAGCAGCTGCTCAAAGGTCAAATTGTTCAGTTCATGAGCTTGTCTGGGCTCTCTTCTCTTCCATAGCTTGGAACTGGAACTCCTCATGGGACAAGCCATTAACTCAAACAAACTACCCAAAGTAAACCACAATATA
Organism: Podarcis raffonei; assembly: GCF_027172205.1. NCBI lineage: Eukaryota > Metazoa > Chordata > Lepidosauria > Squamata > Lacertidae > Podarcis > Podarcis raffonei. The sequence continues at coordinate 66,791,750 of NC_070611.1, read as the reverse complement.
TTCCTCTGCTGTGTGATTCTTCTCTCGAGCTCCATGCAATGAAATCAATAAGGGATGGAATCTGCAGAGCTGTTCAGAATGAAGCGGTAAACTGAGGTGGAAGTCAAACGTATCTGGATTTTGTCCGTCACATAGATGGAGATGTGCAAATCTGTCAATGTTTTTCATTTTTCCTATCTTAAATTCAGTACTCCACAAAATCATCATCATCATCATCATCATTAAAAAGCCCCAATAAGCCAGCCTCCAGAAATTCCCTTCTCCTTCAAAAGTGCAGAAGGGTGTTCATCTGTTCCCTTATTTTCTAGAAAAAACTACTCCCTCCCCAATTCAGAGCTTTGGCATAAATCTGAGTCCAGTCCTTATTGAGCTATTTTAGCTTTGTACATGGAAACATCAGGATGAATGATGGTTGCAGGATAGCTATTAAAAGCTGTGCTACAAGAAATGACAGCCAGCCCATCAGACATTGTGCAGTGGCCACAAGACATGAATCAAGCTAAGCATATTATTGGAATATGGACTACATTCATTTCCTCCCCATTTTTGCTTAATGGACCATGCACATAGCTGTGCGGTTGGCATAATTCAGCTCTAAATGCATGTAATAATACAGACCAGTGGACGGAGACCTGCCAAAAGACAGGCTGGCTTTGCTAGCATTTTGGAAAGGATTCTATAGCACAAGAATCAGAAACACGGCCAAAAGATGAGTTCTAGGTGACATAAGAATCTCTGAGCCAGATTAAACAATAAATAAATCTTGCCCACCAGGTCTCAGGATTATGGAGCGAGCTTCTGTTTTAATGGGTTTGTGGAGTGGCATCAGGAATATGCCACTTCCTTGTCTCAACCATTCCAGTTACACTTGCAATTTGGCCAGGAGAAAGGACAGCGAATCGCTTGCCAATCTGAATAATTCAAGTGACCATGTTTTCCAGCCTTGCGTGTAGATTGCTGATGCTAGCGATCAGTCAGAGAATTCTATTATCCATTTCTATGCATCCTGAAGGCTTGGGTACTGATTTGGTGTTCTCCATAGTCTTCATTTGTTTGGGATCCACTTCTTCATAGGTCCTAGTGTGTCACTAGTGTGGAGCCCCTACTTGGGAATGACAGTGTTGGAAAACTAGCCCCCCCGGGAGAGGCTGGCAACTCTCCCAGACTCCCGGGCTGTTTACCGGTGATCTCCCTGGCTGGCATCCCCGCAAGTCCAGGGTAGATCTTGATAGGCGACATTTCCCAGCATGGAAAATGCACACCCCCTTCCTCCTTGCATACCAGCAAGAGAAAGGAGATAGTCAGAAGTCTACATCTCTACAGTTTATTTCTGACTTTACAGCTGTACAAAAACATGACCGATCTGCTCAGTCTCCATCGAGCAAGTGACACAGACTTCCTTTACATACGCAACAGGAAGGTCTCATATTACACATTGAACAAAGCTTTGTGAAGCCTGTGAACTTCCAGGAAGATTCTTTCCCACAGCTAGCCACATCATGTGATGTTTTCACCAAGCTGCCAGTTTGCAGCTGCATTGTTCTCATATCGTAACAGACAGTACACTGCCACATTTGAGCAGGGAGACTACCAGAATTCATAATTCTCAATGCTGAAAGTGTGGATGTCAAATGCGGGGCCAATGGGGCATGAGTTATTTTGAGCAGGAGTAGGGGCAGAGACACACTCTTCCACCTACATCATGGGTGAGGAACCTCAAGCACAGAGGCCAAATGTGTCCCTTCAGACCTCTCTATCTGTCTCTCATAACTCTGCCCTTCCTACACTTACCCATGAACCTGATTCACATTTTTGTCTGGTTGGGCTGTGTCCAGGCCTTCTATTCAGCTGGGACTCACTGGAACTCACCAGAACCCACTTCTAGCATTTCTCAGGTAGGTGTCATCATAAGAGAACAAGAGAAGCACTGGCCATGTCTTAATATCTGAGATTGCCTCTTGCTTGTCTGGATGGAGGATAAAGTATGTAGAAGTTAGACTACTGTATACAGGTAAAATTTGCATCAGTTGTTGCACCCACTTATGCTCGTGGCTCTGCCCACCACTGGCAAGTGGCCTCCTGAAGGTTGCTCAGATTAGGATGTGTCCCTCAGAATTAAAAAGGTCTCTTATCCCTGCCCCACATTTTGGATATACGGTACATGTGGCAGGGAACATTTGAAGAATTTTCAACTATCTCTCTGAGAGCACTTGAGGACTGCACAGGCAGCGGTTGGTGGAATAACCTATACGGTTCTTGCCATTTAGGTCAACGCATCCAGCATCCATGAAAGTCCAATTACTTTCTTGTCTGAGTCCCATAGAACCTGTGTGAATGCAATTCAGTCAGTTTCTGCTTGGGCGAAACATCCCAGCAACAACATCTCCCGGAGGAGGGGAGGGGGTGGACACCACAACATCTCCAAGTTGCTGCAGAGTTTGACCTGAAGTGAAATTCCTTTTTTTAAAAAAACAAAACAAAACTGTTTTAAGATATTTTGGCACATAGGGCTATAATAAGTAAGCTCCCAAATGCATGGCAACAGTTATAACAAAACAGGAGGCAGCACAAACACTTGGAGGTTATTGAGATAATTTTGGAGGTTCTTGCTTAGTTGTACCATCTGAATAATTTCAAGAGAAGCAGGAAAAAAGTTTAACAGAATGAGCAACTTTTCTCAGAGGGATCAGTGTAAGAAAAACACTGGGGCCTAATTTGATCAGTAGAATGTTTGGTAACTGGTGGGCTGGGCTTGTGTGTTATGCTCCGGAATCAGCTCCTTCCTTCAGTGTGTTCCGTTAAGAATGTCAGTTGTTGTTGTTTAGTCATTCAGTCGCATCCGACTCTTCGTGACCCCATGGACCAGAGCACGCCAGGCACTCCTGTCTTCCACTGCCTCCCGCAGTTTTGTCAAACTCATGTTAGTAGCTTCCAGAACGTTGTCCAACCATCTCATCCTCTGTAGTCCCCTTCTCCTTGTGCCCTCAATCATTCCCAACATCAGGGTCTTTTCCGGGGAGTCTTCTCTTCTCGTAAGGTGGCCAAAATATTGGAGCCTCAGCTTCAGGGTCTGTCCTTCCAGTGAGCACTTACGGCTGATTTCCTTCAGAATGGATAGGTTTGATCTTCTTGCAGTCCAAGTGATGTCAGTTCCTGCCTCTTGCCTCAGACTTAACTCAGACTTAACTCATATTGTTGTGTTTAGTTTCTCTCATTATGTTATTGCCAGGGACTCGTCTGGGCCTGAAGATAGGTCGTGGGAATATGCAGAGCATGTTCCTGCCCCAGAAATGCAGAGTAGCCACCCCAACAGACTTAAACTGGAAGGGTGGAGGGAGGAAGAGGAAGAGGAGGCGATTTCTGGAGAGGGGGATGATGTCAGGGGCTGGTCTGGATCAGAAGAATGCAATCGCAGGGAGATCAGCTCCTAACAGAAGAGGAGGGGGAATATCCCCCCTTGCTTCCAGCATTTCCAGAAGCAGCAAGAGACAGGCAGACATAGAAGCTGCTCAGTTGAAGAGAGGAGCTGCCCAGCTATGAGATAGTGGCTATGCAACCAGAAGGGAGGGAGCAGCTGGGCGATACATCAATTGAAAGTGGGGGAGAACCTCCTCCTTCCCTCCCTTCTTCCAAACCTGGAGGTCCAAGCATGTCAGAGAACAAATGGGATGTGGGGGATGGAGGAACTTCCCATTGCTGTGGAAGTGGGGAGGAGTCAGAGTAGGCAACTGATAACCTTGCGGAGGGTTGCCAGTTTCTGCTTACAACATAATGTTGTAATAAAAGGACTATAAATCTACCAAATGCTTAATTCTTATCAATGAGCTACCAGAAGGGAGAGGGGAGCGCCCGACTTGACCGTTATTTGGTTACAGTTTTCTTTATTATTAAAACTTAGTTTACATTCACGTGAGCCACTTATTTTTTTCTCAAAGACAAAGAAACCCTGCTGAAGAATGGTGGGATATCCTAAATTTGGGTGAGTGAGGGGATATTTCCAGTTTGCCAAGAGGATCGATTTTGTTAATCAACCCCCTCCTCACCTCCACAACAATCTGGATGTCCTCATACACATTTCGGCAACCTTTCAAAAGTCAGTTAAACAATGAAATCTTACTTCTTCCAAATAGCGATGTGCGAACTCTCCAGACGTCAATGTGGAACCAGAACATAAGAACACAAGAGAAGACCTGCTGGATGACATCAAAGGCCCATCTAGTCCAGCATCCTGTTTTCACAGTGGGCAACCAAATGCCTCTCAGAAGCCCACAAACAGGACTTGAGTGCAACATCTCTCTCCCCACTGTGATTCCCAGCATCTGGTATTCAGTAGCACACTGCCTTCGACACTGGAGGTTGAACATAACTAACATGGCTGGCAGGATAAGGTCTTATCATCCCTGGATTTGTCTAATCCTCTTTTACAGCCATCCAAGTGTTGGCCATCATTGCATATTGTGGTGCGAAGACCTTTCCCATCTGTTCCCAAGAGACCTTTCTGAGCTTGGAATTACAGAACCATAAAAATGTAGAGTTGGAATTGACCACAAATGCCATATAGTCCAACCCCCCTGCAATGCAGGAATCACAATTAAAGGATTTCAATGTTGCCACCAACTGTGATCTGGGCATGCTCCTTGTCCCATTTCCCCTGGTAATTCTAGGTCCAAGAATCAGGTATGGAAGTTTGGAATGTTAAGGCCACTGTATCCCACCTATGTCAAAACAAACAGATCTAGAAACAAGGTGAGGGAAGCCTTGGACAGATTAATCCAAATAAAGAGAAGATACCCACCAAACAGAAGGCAGCTAAATGGGGTGATCTGAACTCATAGCTTACAGCAAGCCACATGAGTTTCATCTCATTACATTAACGTTAAAGATTTATACTCATCTACTTGCAAAGCAGCTGACTCTGTACTTCCCATAGATTCACAGCTAACCATAAGGGTTTTTTTTTTTTAAGGGAAAGGGGCAGCTAGATTAGTCTGAGCACTGAACACACATTTGCAAAATTTCACTTTATATTTCACTTCTGGCTCGGCAAAGCCAAGCATTATGAGCTGGGCAACTTAATAAAATGAACCAGATAACATTCTGTAAGGCACCTTTCTGTAAGGCACCTCTTAACATATTGCCTGGGATTTTAGTTCATTTAGCATTAGGATTTTATAATGCATTTAGGATTAGAAGTAATTATTTTCAGTGTCTCTGACATTGTTCCCAGCCTTTGGAGAAAGATGTCACCCTGCTCATCTTCTTTTATTTACTAATCCTGGTCTGCTCCATCTCAAAAGCTTGGGAACTATCTGGTTCTGCAGTATCCCTTCATATCAGAAGAACATGCAAATGTAAGAAGACCTCAGATGGAACATGGGGAAGGTCCACCTAGTCCAGCATCCAGTTTTCCACTAGGACTAGCTAGATGCTTCCAGGAAGCCCACATCAGGGCAATAGTATTCTCCCACTGTTGTTTCCCAGCAACTAGCATTCAATGGCATTCTTCCTTTCAACCTGAAGGGTTGAATATAGTCTTTCATGACCAGTATCTATCAACAGATTCATCCTCAATGACTTTCACAAATTTGCTTTTGAAGTTATCACCACATCCCTAGCTCGTCTGGACTTTGGTGAGTCTCCAGAGGAAAAGAGCTCCAGCACTGAGGAGCACCTACCAAAAAATGCCTCATACGGAGAATGTACAGAATGAAAGAGACCATTTCTTGTCAATCTCAAAAGTGATAGGGGTTTCATCAAGTCTAAGTTAGTGTCGTGTTCTGTGCTTATAGTCCTCCATATGGCTTGCAAGCAGACTGAGAAGGAGAGGCAGCATCAGCTGGTGAGCCATCACCCCCAGCTCCCAGATCAATCAGGCCAGAAGGTGTGACATCTCCACTTCTGGGGACTCCTTCCAATTCATCCCTAACTGCCTCCATATCATAGGCGCCAATAGTTACAGAATGACTCTTTAAGCCACACCACAGAGAGGGCAGGGCTGATGAGAGGTTCAAGCCAGCCAGCTTCCATAAGACCTCAGAAGGTTTCCCTATGCTGTTGAGGTAACAACCCTTCCAGATACAATAAAATCTGCTGTAAGCTCTCCAAGGTCCCGATAAACTGGCTTTTGCCATGCTATCCTTTTTAGATTCTGACAGTGCCTACTGGATTTGACGGAAGTGCTAGACTTGTCTTGCTGTCACCATGCTCCTCAAAGGTGGCCTCTGTCCCATCGGACATCACCATACCTTCCCTGAGATCCTAAAATGGAAGACTACAGGGCCATTGCTGGTACTTGGCTCCCAATATGTTTCTGAGCACAGTTCAAAGTGTGGTGCTGATCTTTAGAGACCTAAACGTCCTTGGCCATGTACACCAGAAGGAGCATCTAAACCCCCATCATTCAGCCAGGACACTGAGGTCCAGCTCCGAGGGCCTTCTGGCAGCAAGAAGTGAAGTTACATGGTACCAGGCACAGGGTCTTCTTGGCAGTGGCACCTCCCTTGTGGCACACACTCCCATCAGATGTCAAGGAGATAAATAACTATATAACTTTTAGAAGACATATGTTTGATGTATTATTATGTTTTTATATCTGTTGGAAGCTGCCCAGAGTGGCTGGGGCAACCCAGTCAGATGGGTTAGGTACAAATAAAACTACCACTGCTGCTACTACTACTACTAGTACTTAGGTACCACTGAAATGAGTGCAAAAAGTGAGTCCCAGTTAACCCAAGTACTATTGATTTCAATGGGCTTTACATGCAATTAAATTAGTCAGCATCCTTCCCAAGAGTCATGGGTCTAGACTTTATAGCTTTATATATCCTCCTCACCAGCACCTCAGATTGAGCCATAAAATCCACAGCAAGCTGCCAGAGGCTCCTTTATATAGCAAGAATTTGTGCTGTCTCTTCTCCATCTTGTCAAGGGGAAAATATTCATCTCTTTATTGTCACTGCATCCACCCAGGCACCTGTTTTCTTTTAAAAATCCCAGAATGTCACAAAAGAGGCAGCTATAACAATGAAAGCCATCTTATTTATGGCTCTGACAAAACCAAAGCAGTACCTCTGGGATCCAGCAGTGGAGTGTCAACTTGCAGGGACTTCTAGAAAGCATCTCCAGGGAGTCATTGCTCAAAGCTGCCTTATATAACCACATTGGTAATGAGCAGGGTGAATGGAGGTAAGCAGCATGTTAATGAGATGCACAGCTAGTAGAAAGTTGAAAGGTGATGCCAACAGTAATGAAGACAGAGGTGTAGTACAAAATGGTCCTGAAGGACTTTGCTGAAGAGCTGCACTTAGACCAGAAGTACAAATTAACATGGAGAGGGAGGAACAAGAAATAAGCCAAAATGGTACGCATGAAACTATCCTATTTTAGAGGCTTAAGATTTGGGGAAGGGGGGAAACAATCAGGATGAGTAGGTTCTCTTAACTAGGTGTTTTTCAAACTGTGTTCTTGGAAGCAGTTGTGCTCCCTGAGAGCATGGGATTTTCTCCAACTAAGTTCACCTCAGAATAGACTCATTCAGATTAATAATGTAGGAATGGGTTTAGGCACCAGGAGAGGATATATTGTTTAGTACCATCCTCTGAAACTTTAAACTTGGAAGCTAAGACAAGGTTGATTTAACCTTCTGGAAACAACAATCCAGGATGTGATAAGGCTGACTGGATTTTCCCTTGTCTCCCCCTTAAAAATAACAATCACAAATTGTTTTGTGAAGAAGCAAAAGTAGTATTTACTTACATAATCTAGGTCTTGAAGCAGCATTTACAGTAGCAAAATGAGGGCAGGTTTATAACTACTATCTAAGTTACAAAAGTACAAATCTAAGTTCAAAATAGGGTCTGAGCTGTGGTGTGGTCAGCTTGGAGGCATGATGAAGAAAGACAGAGGTGCCCAGGCAGGAAGGAAGTATGTCGTGTTACAGCTTCCTGCCAAGGTAGATAAAGGAAGTGACCTCACAGAGTTCTCTCTAGCAAGTTTTACAGGAAAGCTCTGTGATCCTCAGGCCCTTCATGTGCCTATCTGATAAAACATGAATTGTTGGCTTGACTGTAATAATGCCCCAGTCATGTACAATAACCTCAATGGTCCACTCTGAGTAGGACTAGCATTGGATGCAAGCCATGAGCCGGACTGAGAACATCTGCTATCAGGACTTTGGACACTCTTGCCCCAAAGAAGGAAGCATCTTGGACCAAGCTCTCATTACCCAAGAGCCAGCACCATATCTTCTTGGTCAGTCACAAGCCTGGCAGACTGAACAATACGCTACAAGGATACTCCACCTATGCTTTGGTACCAACACTGGGTGAATACTCTGCCAAGGATCAATCAACCAGTCTCCACTAGGCCAGTGGTGGCTAACCTGTAGCCTGTCAGCCATATCTGGCCCCCACAAGCTTTTTGTGGCCCTCAGGAATCCCCAAATTTGTATTTTTTTCTTGGTCTTTGTTTAAAGGAATGGTCAACTGCTCCTATGGGACCCTGCTGTGATGCCCCAATGCCAAAGTATCGTTTGTCCCCCCCCTCAAGTTTTCTTAGGCCCCAACCACTGAAACAGAAATGCTTGTCAAAGTTCTCATTTAGTTATCTATACACCTATTTAAAAGGCATCACTGTTCCCATGAAGATGAAATGACGTAATTGTTGATATGCAAAAATATGCTCCCACCTCTGTTTGAGGCAATTCTCATCCCCCGGTGTTCTATACATCCATCAAAAATGAGAAGCGTTTCTTTTCCCCTTTCATCTTGTTCATTGCAACCTACACATGAAGTCCTCGAGGACAACAGAAACATATGTGATATCATGCAATCGATGCTGTATGACAGCCGATCATTATGCAAGGAACAAGTTTTTTCAATGCTTATTAATGAAGTTATTCAACTCTTTCTTAAAGGGAACGGTGGTGCTCAGCAACTACGCTATTGGTTGAAGCTCTATTGCCATTTGGTTTATTGCAGCTTTATCTTGCCATTCCTCTGAGGAATTCAGGACAGTGCAAATGGTTCACCTACAATTTTTATCAATAGAAGAACCCTGTAAGAAATAGATGATAGATAGATGATAGATAGATAGATGATAGATAGATATAGATAGATAGATAGATAGATAGATAGATAGATAGATAGAATCCAAGCCCACCCATTGCTCCTTGCTCCCAAGTACTGAAATTTTGCACAACCTGAGTTTTCACTAGCACAAAGGCAGAATCTCTTGATTGTGAACATCTGTGGAGATTGCCAAACTGCTATTACGCTCTCGGAGTTTTAAAAATATATATATTTGTGGAACCTATTCCTGTGGCAGCTGCAGCAAGAACACATCAGTCTGCATTTTAGTGAACGCGGCGGCTCAAATTGCACAACCAATTCCTTTGCCAGATCTGCTTTTCTCCTGCGCCAACTCAAATTGTGCTGCCGATTTCTGTCCCCCTGTTTCCCCCCTTTGAAGTGTATTTACATTTGCTCAATTTATGGCAGCCGTCGACATTCTTTGTCATCTTCCCTTCCTCTTTGCTATCTTTCAAATCCTTCTGTTGATCTCTTAGTTATTAAAAATGAAATGCGGTCATCCAGGTCTCTCTATCCAGTCCTCAGAACTCTTCCCAGGCTACACCCCTCATTGGCTGTGATTCACACCCCAAGTGTTTTGCCTGGTTTGAATGTATCCTTAAGCTCCAAGGATGCCTTTAACACGTGTGTGTGTAGAAGCCAGCCCACCATACAAAGGTAACATTTACATTCCTTGCTCCGCCCACTTGTGCCTTTGGCCCTGCCCACAACCGGCATGTGGGCCTTACAAGGGAACCCAGAAGAAAATGCAGCCCAGAGGGGAGATGCCAGAGATTGAATCTGCAGCATTCCCTATGCAAAGCATGTCTTGTCCATTTGAACTATGCTCCGTCTCCCTGAAAAGAGTGGTTAAAATAGATAGCTATCCACCAGGGCATAGATATCTATTTGTATAGTTTATTCGTTGTACTCCTGATGGAATCCCATCTAGTTAGATGTCTGATAAGATTGATGGGAAACTAAGCCCTGTGGAAAACACCGCTTCTGAGTTCCTGGGCATATAATTGAAGCTTACCTGAGACCTTTGATGAGCAATCAGCAGCATCACCTTTTGAACTGCTCAGGATGACAAGAGATCTCATATTTTCATCTAAACTTTTCTGTCACAAAGTCTCCGGAGCAGCTGATGGATCAATACTAAACAAACTGGGCACTGGGCTGTGACCAAATGTCATTCTCTGTGTGAGCTGTCAATAGAAGAAGAAGAAAAACGCACAATGTATTGAGCAGTTGGCATGTTGTAGTCAGAACCAGGTTGTCCCCAGAACAGTGGATCATGAACTCCCTCCATCCCTGCTCCCCACTCAGTTCACATCCATGAATTCTGCAGCAGCATAGTACAAAATCACAGTTAGACCAATGGTTAATGAATTTCACCAGCAGATCAGGATAATGTGTCAGTATCTGAGCTTATAGGACCGGCCCTACCATTGCACAAATGAGGCAACCACCTCAGGAGAAAGGTCATATAATTGTAGAGTTGATAGGGATTCAAAGGGTCACCTAGACCAACCTCCTGAAATTCAGGAACCACAGTTAAAGAATTCTTGGCAGATGGTCATCCATTCTCTGTTTAAAAACCTGCAATGAAGGAGAGTCCACCACCATCCAAGGGAGTCCATTCCACTGCCAGCTGTATCACAGCTCTTACCGTCAGAAAGTTCTTCCTGGTGTTTCATCAGAATCTCCTTTCTTTGGCTCCTTCCATTGGCTCAGGTATTGCCCTCTGGAGCAGCAGAAAACAAGTTTGCTCCATCATCCATGGTGACAGATACCAGAGGGTGGTGGCAGTAGCCTCCCAATAGTTACATGTGGTTAGCATAGGAAAGGAGGGATTTATAAGGTTTACTCTTTCTGTCTGACCCTAATGGGTCAGACCAAATGTGTATCTATAATCCAAAATGTCCATATAGTCCAAAATCCATGGTGCTTATGGGGAACCCATGAGCAGGCATGTGAAATAGCAACATTCTGGGTACAACAGCAACATTCTGAGCACAAAACACTCTCTTGTTCATCACCTCCCAAATTGGTATTATTGACCCTGAAAGTAGCATGTAGACATCATGACTATTGCTTAAAAATCATGTAGCCTTTGATAAATCTATAGGGATTTGCTACTCGCATGACTTGTTGAAATCAGTTGACCCATAACCTGTTAGACTTGGGTCCACCATCTGTTGTTGACACCACACCACACTTTGACCAGTGGGATCAGCAGAGTATGCACAGCTCCAGCAGAGCCTTTCAGCAGAACATCAGAGTTCTCCTGCTTTCCAGTAACCAGCCTTTTCCAGAATTCTCAGATAAGAAAACTCCTTTCCCACTCAGTTCAGTTCAAAGTATAAAGCGTTTATTGTCTTGTGGCACAAGACAAGCATAAACACACTCGCTACATAAACTTTAAGAGATTGTAGAATTGTAGAGTTGGAAGGGACCCTAAGGGTCATTGAGTACCTCCTCCTGCAATACAAGAATCTCAACTAAAGCATCCATTGCAGATGGCCATCCAACCTCTGCTTAAAAAGGCTCATACTATAATAAAGCTATCCTGGTCTTAGAAGTAAAATTTTGAAAAGATACAAGTATACAGAGAGATCCACTAGCACTTCACCATGCTATTTCACCATGCTATACTGAACCACACACCACGCAATGTGCAACTTCTCTACTGATATCGTGTACTGAGCAAAACCTCTTCTCGGTGAATACACGCTGTTTCCGGTGCTCCTTCTGGTGCAGAGAAGGTGTGTGCAGCTTCCCATTGGCTGCAGAGGCTTCCTGCAGCCAATGGGAAGGTGGCCAGCATCGCGGAAGGCGGGCCCCACTCTGCTCCATGCCAATTTAGCATTGTGCCCAGGAGCTGACCGAACAGGTGGCGGGGGTCCCCAAGCAGGCAGCGGGGGTCCATGGGCCGGTTAAACAACCCCCATGGGCCGCTTGTGTCCCATGGGCCGTAGGTTGATGACCCCTGCCTTAGAGAAAGTGAAGGTCTTTAACTCCAGGCATTTAGCCTTGGACTATATCTAAACCTCCCAAGTGCAGCTGTCTTGAGCAGCCCATTCACCACGTCTAGATACTGTTTAATCTAGATGTGGTGGGTGGGCTGCTCAAGACATGGACCCAGCACTTTGTGCAATTCAACCCATTCTCCCCCCCCCCAAAAAAAAATTACACCTGTACCCCACACTCCCCATCTCTCTTCTGACTTCTCTCAACTTTCAACTGAAGAGTCGTCTGAGGAACGGGCCCTCAAAACGCACTCCCAATTTTGCTTCCAGTGAACTTTCAGCAGCAAATCTATTAAACTCCACTTCAGGAGAATCAGAGCAAGTGTGCCGAACTCTTCACTATCTCCCCTCCCCGATTTGTTTGGCTTTGTTTACTTCTGCAAATGAATGAATCAAGCAACGGGTAGCTGGGGAAGGGAAGAGAGAGAGAGAGAGAGAGAGAGAGAGATTCCCCGGCAAAACTGCAAGCTGCAGACTGATTGACATGAAAATGTCATTCCGATGCAGCCTCCACTCCTCTATTGATCTTCTGATTATTTTCTCATAACTTAAAGGACAGGGCTTGTCAAACTGCCAGTGGAGGCTCGCCATTGTTTCCAGGCATGTCGGAAAGCTCTCCGGAAACATGAGGCTGGTTTTGACAGTTATTATTGCCCTGCCTTGCAGACATGACTGATAATGTTGCCCAACACTTACTGCTGCTAGAGCGATAAGGTTGGGTTTCCTCCACAAACACTGCTTTTTATCTTTATTTAAAAAAAAAAAAAGTTTTAAAAAGAGAGAAAGCAAACCTCCAGCAAGGCTATTGGTATTGGCAAGAGGAAGAAGAATGAGACTTTAAGGAAGTCTCCATGCGTCTTGATAATTTAAGCAGGGATTGCATGGAAGTGACAGATTATCTCCCAAGCGCCGGCACTGAGTGCAGCAAGAGAATGAAAGATTCTTACTCTTTCAGAAGACAAGAAGAAAAGTGGGATGTTTCCTAATGAGCCCAATCCATTCTGCAATCGGGCACAGCCATCTTATCTAGCGATCAGACACTAAACGAAGAGCATCTTTTATTACCTTGCTCTGACCGATCGCCGAGAGTCGCCAAGTCCATCCACTAGACTGATTGCGAACCTCACCCCGGTAGTCACAGATCAAAGTAAATGGGCCTGGCTGGTCGACAGCACGGTCTCTGCAAATCCTTATTTCTGTCTCGGAAGCGAATTTCCTCAAATGTCTTCACTCTGATTCTGCTTCCACCGCAATCTGAAGTGGACAGGGCAACAGAGGGCCAACACAGAGGTGGGTAGGAGCCCATGTTCCTTACTTCAGGTCAATAGCAACTGCAAGGCTCTGGCGGGGGGTGGATTCAGAGGTGCCAGGTTGCCCCCAAGTTTGAGGGGGCCCGGCGCATGTGTGTGATGTCACATGCGTCTCCCGACACCACACAAGCTGGTGCTGGCTTCTGCTAGGCTGTGCCAGTCTCCGCAACATCTTCCAACACTGTGCAGGCTTGTGAGACCCCTCAGCATTGAGGGGGCTGGGCCCCCTTCAAACAAATATAGAGGGGGCTGAAGACACCTTGCCCCCCTAGAGTTGGTGCACCTGGGTGGACCTCAGACCCAGAGGTCAAATATGGTCTAAAGGCCTCACTATCCATCTTTCTGGAATCTCCCCAATGTCCCCTCTGAGGCCACACACATTCTTCTCAGGCCACACCCCTCAATTGACCCTACTCTCTGCTCTCCTTAAGTATTTTGCCTGCTTGAAATGTTTCCTTGAACTGTGAAAATGCCTCATCCTCCTATAGGATGATAAGAGTTGCTCCTCCTACTTCTGCTTCTGACCACATCTGCCTCTGGCTTGTCGTCCTCATGTGGCAAGGCATGGACTTTTGCTTTCCCCTATGCTGTTAATCCAATTAAATTTCTCCTCCCAAAATTCTATTTGCCCCATGGGCCAAAGCATACATATATTATTCAGTTATCCCATAGACAGATACATAGATAGATAGATTAGATGATAGATAGATGATAGATAGATATAGATAGATAGATAGATAGATAGATAGATAGATAGATATAGATAGATAGATGATAGATAGATAGATGATAGATGATGATAGATAGATAGATAGATAGATAGATAGATAGATGATAGATGATAGATACAGATTATGGAGCTACAGCTCCCATTATGCCTGGCCATTTGCCATGGTTACTGGGGCTTCTATTGGGAATTCATCATGTGAAAGGCTGGACTGGATGAATCCCAAGACGGAATTAAGATTGCCGGAAGAAATATCAATAACCTCAGATATGCAGATGACACAACCTTGATGGGTGTGATGGCCTGGGATTCTGATTCAGAGGGTGAATCAGAGGAATCCCAGCCTGCACAGGAGTCCCCGCCTCCAGGGCCGGCTGAACTGGGGCAGGGCATTGATTCTGAGGTGCCTGCACCTGGGCCGGATCCTCAGGAGCAGACACCAGGTGAATCCATTCTGGCTCCAGAGGTGGTTGAGGACTCAGTGCCTACAGGTGAGTCTCCCCCGGGGCCCAGTAACCCTTCAGCCTCTCCTGAACTGCAGAGGCTCAGGGCAGAGAGGCGAAGGGAACTGGTTTCTCCCAGGAGCAGTGCTCGCCTTAAGGCCAGGAGAGGCGGGTCTCCTGGGGGCCAGGACCGCCCCTGGCCTCAGAGAAGATAAAGGCCAGTCAGCCCGGTCCCAGGTTGCGGGAGCAACGTCGTAGTTGAGTACCTGCTCCTGTCCGGACCCAGACCTGACCCTCCAGTGTTCCTGTCCCCGCTCGGCTTCCCGCTTCGGACCTCGCCCACCTCCTTGTGAACTGTTTCCAAGCTAGTGACCCAGGACCGGACTTCGATTACATCAACGGTAACTTTCCCCCGGGACCAGCACAATGGCAGAAAGTGAGGAGGAATTAAATAACCTCTTAATGAGGGTGAAAGAGGAGAGAGCGAAATATGGTCTGAAGCTCAACATCAAAAAAACGAAGATCATGGCCACTGGGCCCATCACCTCCTGGCAAATAGAAGGGGAAGAAATGGAGGCAGTGAGAGATTTTACTTTCTTGGGCTCCATGATTACTGCAGATGGTGACAGCAGTCACGAAATTAAAAGAAGCCTGCTTCTAGGGAGAAAAGCAATGACATATATGATAGTTAAAGCTATGGTTTTCCCAGTAGTGATGTATGCAAGCGAGAGCTGGACCATAAAGAAGGCTAATTGCCGAAGAATGGATGCTTTTGAATTATGGTGCTGGAGGAGACTCTTGAGAGTCCCATGGACTGCAAGAAGATCAAACCTATCCATTCTGAAGGAAATCAGCCCTGAGTGCTCACAGGAAGGACAGATCCTGAAGCTGAGGCTCCAATACTTTGGCCACCTCATGAGAAGAGAAGACTTCCTGGAAAAGACCCTGATGTTGGGAAAGATGGAGGGCACAAGGAGAAGGGGACGACAGAGGATGAGATGGTTGGACAGTGTTCTTGAAGCTACTAACATGAGTTTGACCAAACTGCAGGAGGCAGTGGAAGACAGGAGTGCCTGGCGTGCTCTGGTCCATGGGGTCACGAAGAGTTGGACACGACTAAACGACCAAATGACTAAACAACAACAACAACAACATCTATTGGGGCAAAGACTCCCTACACCAATGTCAAGAAAAGGGAGAAATTTGAGGAATGGAGTTGCACAGGGCAAATCCAATGTATGAAATTTACTGGCCATATTTATTCCTTTTTACATTTCGTCATTCTTGTCTATTGTTTGAACCAAGGGCCCCTCCCTTTCCTTAGCATTAATCACACTGTTTCTGTCAACATCTCTTACTCACTTATACTTTAAGAGTTATTGCTAGGTAATATTCCACATTCTCCCTATTTCCCAGTTTAAGGGATTGCAGATGGTGACATAGGAACACCTAGAACAAGAGCCAAAACGCATCTGCATTTTCCAAAACTGCAAGCAGGAGTTTGGACAGTCTGTCGGCAAGTTCACACTGTTTAACAGTCACAGTTTCTAAATTAAAAATCCCCATCTTTCCACCAGCTGATGATGCCATATGCTGCTGTTCTCTCTTAAGCACCCAACTTTTTGGGCTGCTTGTTTTTGTGTGTTTTTTTTGTGTGTGTGTGGTTAACATTTCATTAGCCTTTTGTTTCTTTTATTTTTTGACATTGAGAATTCAAGCCTAAACATTGGGGGTGAAGAATCTCTTGCACCCTACAATCTGCAGGGGAGGTTATATTCATGTACTGCCCCTGGGTGCTGCCCAATTGGCCCTGACCCATGGCATGGTCTTCTCAGGGGTGGCTCCCTATTTGTGAAATGCCTTTCCTGGTGAGGCGACGCTCCCTCATTGTTAACTTTCAGGAGAAACTTTAAAAACATGCCTGTTTAGCCAGCCCTTTGATGGCTGAAAGAAACCGTTCCTGGTAACCTTGAAATGGTTAGCTGTGAGAGCGTGTGATAGTTTTACATGTTTTAGAAGTTTTTAATTGTTTTAAATATCTTTTAAATTCATTTTTAATTGTATCACTTTATCATTTCTAGGTTTGCTGTCCTACGCACCTTTGGGAGAAAGGGCAGGATATCAATTTAAATAATATCATGTCTACTAGCTACCCTCTGCCTCCATGGCTGTAAAACAAAGGAGCCAGCAGGACTGCCTTGTTCTTCTCTAAACTAGAACTAGTTTATATGGGATATATTGATTGAAAATGTCTAGCCCATGGGTAGGCAAACTAAGGCCTTGGTGCCGGATCCGGCCCAATCGCCTTCTCAATCTGGCCCACTGACGGTCCGGGAATCAGTGTGTTTTTACATGAGTAGAATGTGTGCTTTTATTTAAAATGCATCTCTGGGTTATTTGTGGGGCCTTCCTGGTGTTTTTACATGAGTAGAATGTGTGCTTTTATCTAAAATGCATCTCTAGGTTATTTGTGGGGCATAGGAATTTGTTCATTCCCCCCCAAATATAGTCCGGCTGCCCACAAGGTTTGAGGGACAGTGGACCGGCCCCCTGCTGAAAAAGTTTGGTCTAGCCAATCAGATTGGTAGTTGGGCTCCTATTGAAGATATTTGGCGAGCCAAAAGGACACTGATGTAGGACGGAGGATTGGAGTGACCCTTCTGTGATATTATGGCAATGGACAAAGCTGTATTGTAACTTTTGAATAAATGTTTTAATAAACATTTGGGGAAAAAGAACCAGAAACTTTTCTGTCCAAGTTACGTATTTCCTACAATAAACAACTTTATTAGTTTCTTACCTGCAAGTATATTTGTGTGTGTAGCAAGGAAGTCTACCCAAGAGTCACTTGTTTAAATGCTGCATGCTCTGCATACAGGAAAGGGTTTCAGCAGGGACAGTAAGTGACCCTGCTGTCTGTTTAATCTTAACAGTCATCTTATCTTGCTTTGTGATGCCATTGTTTTTATTTCACCATAAATCCCTCAGAGAACTCAAGTTCTAGACCAGCATCTAAATACAGTACATAAACAAATATTTTGCCCTCGCCCTTAACAGAAGGACTTAATTTCTAGAGCAATTAGTGCCATAAGCTTTTTTTTTTAAAAGGCACTTAAAGAAAACTTGCACAGAGTTCTGTTGAAATCTTCCGTCCTTATTTGTACATGTTAATGAACATGTGTTCCCACCACCTCCCCCTAATTGATGGTTTGGAGCAGACATGTGGACTCTCTTTGTTCCCTGGTTGCCTGCGCTATTGTTGTGGAAGTCTTTTAAATTGGTATCCTAGCACTTCATTTCCAGTTCCTCCCCTCCCCGCGTTGCAATTTCAGAGTCAGTTAAGTCATCTGATGATGTCTCTTAATTCGCTTAGAAATAACAGGTTTTGTTCAATGAGTGAACTCTGCTGCTAAGAAATTATAGCCCGTCAAAGCAATTGGCCCCATTTCAGGGTGGAGGTGACACATGAACTTTTTAAATTATTATTTTTAAATTATTGTTGTCCTCGCTGGATTCCTTATTTATTTATCTTTCAGATATTGTGCTAAGGAGTTGCTTTTCAACACCAGCTGGAAGCCCAAATTTGCCTGGCTTTGGCTGCAGTTCTGCTAATGGGTAAGCAGTTGAAATCCCCTTTCACTTCAACAGGATTTAAGTCATTTAAACTGTGCGCAGGATTGCAGGTTTTGAGAGCAGAATTATCCACTGATCTCAGTTGGAGGGGTGTTCCAGTCTGCATTGGTCTAAAGTGATTGTGCTAAATGGAGAATGGTGAGCAAATAAGCTACCCTGAGGGACATCAAACTGGGATTTACCTCCCACTGGAGATGCCCTATGGTTAAAGTGAACTTTAGAGTTGGACCAAGGTTATCTGGGTTCAAATCCCTGTTTAGCCTTAAAACTCACTGCCTGACCTCGGGTCAGACTCTCCTGCTCTAACTTATCCTACAGGCTTGCTATGTGGATTGGGTGTGTGTGTGGGGGGAGAAAATCCTCATGGGTGCAACATTGGTCTCTTGCGTGTTACAAGGAAAAACTGCTCCCTTTCCCTTATGGAAAGGTGGCGCTGTGGTCTAAACCACAGAGCCTAGGGCTTGCCGATCAGAAGGTCAGCGGTTCGTATCCCTGCGACGGGGAGAGCTCCCATTGCTCGGTCCCTGCTCCTGCCAACCAACAGTTCAAAAGCACGTCGAAGTGCAAGTAGATAAATAGGTACCGCTCCGGTGGGAAGGTAAGCGGTGTTTCCGTGCACTGCTCTGGTTTGCCAGAAGCGGCTTAGTCATGCTGGCCACATGATCCAGAAGCTGTCTGTGGACAAATGCAGGCTCCCTCAGCCTATAGAGTGAGATGAGCGCGTAACCCCAGCGTCGTCTGCGACTGGACCTAACGGTCAGGGGTACCTTTTCCTTTCCCTTATGGGGTATTCCAGAGCCCATATAGAGTCCTTACATGGGTTCCCTATCAGTAGGAGAAAATA
The DNA here is from genome assembly GCF_027172205.1 of Podarcis raffonei. Classification (NCBI taxonomy): domain Eukaryota; kingdom Metazoa; phylum Chordata; class Lepidosauria; order Squamata; family Lacertidae; genus Podarcis; species Podarcis raffonei. The sequence goes on along the minus strand of NC_070611.1, from coordinate 66,772,693 downwards.
ACAGAGGCCAACCAGAATATATTGAGAAGCAGAGTGGCTAGTAAGCCTGGTCTTTATTCAAGGAACTGCTGCAACAGGGTCCCCACTCACCACATGCAAGAGGGAGGAGAACCCTGAACAATGATGCGCTAGCCCTTATATTGACTTTTGAAATTGCCCACCCTATAGCCCAAGACCACCTCCCAAAAGATCATACATACATCACAGAAGGAGGAGGTCTACAGCAGAAATCACAGAAGGAGGCAGACTACCGCAGGAATCCTGTCTGCCAGGATTCTGGTCACTGATTGCATTACCTGAGCAGCCTGGCCATTATTTTGTGATGGTTAATACTTCAGTTCCTGAGTCCAGGTCTCAGGCTCACCCTAATCACACAGAAATATGCCTTTAAGACAGGATTTGCAAGCAAAAAAACAATGGGAAGGCTTTCCCCGTTTGCCTCCCTTACTGCAGAGGAATATTTGAGGTCACTGGGAGAGTCAAAATGGCTTCAGGATTGCTCTCCCATACTATTTCAGACACATGGTTCATATATTTAGATATGTGTGCATTTATGAATATTTATTCTGTATTTGAGAACTTATAACATGGGGAACATTGACATATAATTGCAGCAATAGTAAATAAAATCTGTTTCCATATGGAATTTGTTTTTGCAACCCATCTAAGTTTTCCATGGGCAATTCTGTGGCTACAGAGGGGGTAACCACTGTTGTGCCCTCTAGATGCTTCTGAAATACAACTCCCATCATTCCTGGCCATAGGCCATGCTAGGTGGGACTAGATGGGAGCTGGAGTCTATCGCCACCTGGAAGGCTGCAGGTTCTCTATCCCTGATCTAACTAGATAGCTCATGGACAGTTAAGGGTCCAAATCCTGGAACTATGTCAAATCCAGGGAAGCAGATCAATATGAGATGATTCCAGTTGCCACTGGAATTTCACTGGTAAGTAAAAGATAAAGCTCATTAAGAGCTGCCCCTCAGACGAAACAGTAAAGGTATAATGGGAGGTCAATTCCCAGAGTGGTTAAAGAATCCATGCCTTATCATGGGGAACTTGTTAGTTTTTAGTCTTTTGGTAGAAATACTTTAGGTATGGGAAAACAAAAGGAAAATTCCCCAGATGTTTAGATCATGGGTAGGCAAACTAAGGCCCGGGGGCTGGATCCAGCCCAATCGCCTTCTAAATCTGGCCTGCGGACAGCGTGTTGTGTTTATGTGTGTGTTACTCCAGATTCTTTTCACCTGCCCCTTTGTCTCCATGTTTCAGCTTCATGAAGGAGAAGGAGCCCTTTTTGCAACTCAAGATATCCACAAGCCCTGTAATGACAAGGCAAGCACACAGACATCCACAACAACCAAAATGGCTTGTGTACATATCTATATATGCCCCTTTCCCTAGCTGTCTTTCCCAGGCCTCTGAGAGCCCCGTAACCATGGCAACATAACTACAAGCTGCTCAATTTTAGCCAATTTTGGTACATTGTTTATTTTTTCCCAGAGTATGAAGAGCAAATGGGACTCAGACGCTCCGTGTTTTGTTTGTCTTGTTAAGCAAAGTTTGAATAATCTATACAACAATTTTTTCCTCTATTGCGTTCATCTAGTGTTCCCTTCCTCCTCCCCCTGCTCCCCACCTACTTCAGCACCGATACTGTAGGTGATCACATTTTTCTTCAAGCAGATAAGGGTTGTCCTTACATTAATAGTGATGTATTCAAATGAAGCCACATCCTTAAAACATCTGGACTGAAACAAGCAAGCAATGACTAAAGAGAACATTGATGTTCTCACCATTGAAAGTAATGCATCAATTTAAATCGGAAACTTGAGAACCTAAGAAGGTCCTGCTGGATCAGACCAAAGGCCCATCTAGTGGTGTAGAAGACCTGAAAAGAATGCCAATGTATTTCACCTCTGACAACCAATGTGCCCCTTTGTTTTCAGATAGTACATGGGTAAAGGTAAGGGGACCCCTGACCGTTAGGTCCAGTCGTGGCCGACTCTGGAGTTGTGGCGCTCATCTCGCTTTATTGGCCGAGGGAACCAGCGTACAGCTTCCAGGTCATGTGGCCAGCATGACTAAGCCACTTCTGGCGAACCAGAGCAGCGCACGGAAACGCCGTTTACCTTCCCGCCGGAGCGGTACCTATTTATCTACTTGCACTTTGACATGCTTTCGAACTGCTAGGTTGGCAGGAGCAGGGACCAAGCAACAGGAGCTCACACCCCGTCGCAGGGATTCGAACTGCCAACCTTCTGATCGGCAAGTCGTAGGCTCTGTGGTTTCTGATCGGCAAGTCCTAGGCTCTGTGCGTCCCAGAAGCTAGCCTACTCTACCACAAATAAAAATTTATAGTTGCTTACTTACTTTTGTCTCTAGCCCTGCCTTCTAAGGGCCTTAGGCTCCCAGAAAGTTGTCCAGAATGGAATTCGGCCCTTGGTTTCCCCATGTCTGCTGTACCTTGACTTGTGTTCATTAGAGAGCTAAAATATATTTTCTTACTCCCCTTCCCTCTCCCTCCACCCCTCTCTCTTATTGGCATACTCAAGCTGGGTTTTTTGGTCTCGCTCATCATGACGCTATCTCTCTTTGTTCAGCGTCTTGAAATGTATTCTCTCAGATGTCAGAATTCAATCAAAAGGGGTTTGAAGTATAAGGTAGTTGAAGGGGGGGAGAGAAAGCAGATGAAAATGGCATTCAGGCTAATTTAAATAATAATCAGCTGCTTAATGTGAATGATAATGAAAATGCTATTTAGCTTCTGATTTAATTCTTAAAATTTTTTGAATACATATTACCCTTTTAATTGTCTTGCTAGGGAGGAATACATTGTATTAAGGGGTTTCTTTTCTTTCTTTCTTTTTGGCGGCGGTTTTTCGCGCCCACATCTTGCAAGGTGGGGAGCGAGCGAGCGAGATCATGGAATAAACCATTGCCGTTTGCCTTCCAGTTTTATTCTAATCTTAATTGGTTTAATACCGCTAGCTTTTCTGCTTTACTGAAGGAAACACTAGAATCTTGTAAGGCATGCATCCCCTTTCCCCAATTTCATCTCTTGTAGCTGTAATAAAAGAACTTTCCCAGTTTCTCTATAATCGGCTTCATGTCAATTTCCCTCCGGTTCCTCGCCTCATTTTAATTTGATTTTTTAAACAAATGTATTTTGAGGCTTGTCGTTCGCAGCCACCCTTCCTTTAACCCCCAGTTTGACTCTACCTCCCTTTCTTGTTTGTCAATAATAAAAACTGCATGAGCAAGGGATAAGGAAAAAATAAATCTGCCTTTACTTCTTCTTTTTTAATTGAGGAGGGCTACGTTTTGTAGGATTTCAGCGGATGCCACATTAAGCCTTCTGCCACTCTGATGCCAAAAGGCCAACTGCTTACGAAGGGACAGTGTGGTGCAGTGGTTAGAGGGTTGGACTAAGATGTGGGAGACCAGAGTTCAAATCCCCACTAAGCTGTGAAACTCACTGGGTGACCTCAGGCCAGTCACACACTCTCAGACTCACAGGGTTGTTGCTATGATGAAATGGGGCTTCCTTGGTAGAAAGATGGACCATAAATGAAATACAGTGGTACCTCGGGTTAAGTACTTAATTTGTTCCGGAGGTCCGGACTGAAACCGTTCTTAACCTGAAGCACCACTTTAGCTAATGGGGCCTCCTGCTGCCGCCATGCCGCCGGAGCACGATTTCTGTTCTCATCCTGAAGCAAAGTTCTTAAGCTGAAGCACTATTTCTGGGTTAGCGGACTCTGTAACCTGAAGCATATGTAACCTGAAGTGTATGTAACCCGAGGTACCACAGTAAATGAATAAATTCTGGACATCCAGTCCATTGAGGTTAATATGTGTATGTCCCCTGCCAGAATGCAGCATATGCACATCTGTTTGTTTTTTAAATAGTTTTTATTAAGTTTTACAGTTTTATAATCATCACAGTAACATTATCTCAAAAGAAAAAAAGAATACGGTTCCCCAACTCTCCCACCCCCTATGACTTCCCTCAACTTCCTCTTCTGGTTTGTTGCACAATAACTTCTCTTGCTTGTTTTTACACCTTAATATTGCATTCTTTAAGTTGAATATTTGACATTCTTATCATTTTTGTTGTTTTCAATTGTTACATCTTTCTGTTTCTGTTTTGTTAATTGTAAGTGTTTACTCAAACCCTGCTAGTGAGTTTCTGTACAATGTTTCTGTAAATAGAACATAAATCACAGAATCACAGAATCACAGAATCATAGAGTTGGAAGAGACCACAAGGGCCATCGAGTCCAACCCCCTGCCAAGCAGGAAACACCATCAGAGCACTCCTGACATATGGTTGTCAAGCCTCTGCTTAAAGACCTCCAAAGAAGGAGACTCCACCACACTCCTTGGCAGCAAATTCCACTGTTGAACAGCTCTTACTGTCAGGAAGTTCTTCCTAATGTTTAGGTGGAATCTTCTTTCTTGTAGTTTGGATCCATTGCTCCGTGTCCGCTTCTCTGGAGCAGCAGAAAACAACCTTTCTCCCTCCTCTATGTGACATCCTTTTATATATTTGAACATGGCTATCATATCACCCCTTAACCTCCTCTTCTCCAGGCTAAACATGCCCAGCTCCCTTAGCCGTTCCTCATAAGGCATCGTTTCCAGGCCTTTGACCATTTTGGTTGCCCTCCTCTGGACACGTTCCAGTTTGTCAATGTCCTTCTTGAACTGTGGTGCCCAGAACTGGACACAGTACTCCAGGTGAGGTCTGACCAGAGCAGAATACAGTGGCACTATTACTTCCCTTGATCTAGATGCTATACTCCTATTGATGCAGCCCAGAATTGCATTGGCTTTTTTAGCTGCCGCGTCACACTGTTGGCTCATGTCAAGTTTGTGGTCAACCAAGACTCCTAGATCCTTTTCACATGTAGTGCTCTCAAGCCAGGTGTCACCCATCTTGTATTTGTGCCTCTCATTTTTTTTGCCCAAGTGCAATACTTTACATTTCTCCCTGTTAAAATTCATCTTGTTTGTTTTGGCCCAGTTCTCTAATCTGTCAAGGTCGTTTTGAAGTGTGATCCTGTCCTCTGGGGTGTTAGCCACCCCTCCCAGTTTGGTGTCATCTGCAAATTTGATCAGGATGCCCTTAAGTCCATCATCCAAGTCGTTGATAAAGATGTTGAATAAGACCGGGCCCAAGACAGAACCCTGTGGCACCCCACTAGTCACTCTTCTCCAGGATGAAGAGGTACCATTGATGAGCACCCTTTGGGTTCGGTCAGTCAGCCAGTTACAAATCCACTGAGTGGTAGCATAGTCAAGACCGCATTTTACCAGCTTCTTTACAAGAATATCATGGGGCACCTTGTCAAATGCCTTGCTGAAATCAAGGTAGGCTACATCCACTGCGTTCCCTTCATCTACCAGGCTTGTAATTCTGTCAAAAAATGAGATCAGGTTAGTCTGACATGACTTATTTTTCAGAAATCCATGCTGACTATTGGTGATCACAGCATTCCTTTCTAGGTGCTCACAGACTGTTTGCTTAATGATCTGCTCCAGAATCTTCCCTGGTATTGATGTCAGACTGACTGGGCGGTAATTATTTGGGTCCTCTCTTTTCCCCTTTTTGAAAATAGGGACAACATTTGCCCTCCTCCAGTCTGCCGGGACTTCGCCTGTTCTCCAGGAATTCTCAAAGATGACTGCCAGTGGTTCTGAAATCACATCTGCCAGTTCTTTTAATACTCTTGGATGCAGTTCATCTGGCCCTGGAGACTTGAATACATCTAGACTAGCCAAGTATTCTTGTACTATCTCCTTAGTTATTCTGGGCTGTGTTTCCTCTGCTGAATCATTTGCTCCAAATTCTTCAGGTCGGGCATTGTTTTCTTTATCGGAGAAGACTGAGGCAAAGAAGGCATTGAGGAGTTCAGCCCTTTCTGTGTCCCCTGTTTGCATTTCACCATCTTCTCCTCTGAGTGACCCCACTGTTTCTTTGTTCTTCCTTTTGCTACGAACATACCCATAAAAGCCTTTTTTGTTGCTTTTAACCTCTCTAGCAAGCCTGAGTTCATTCTGTGCTTTAGCTTTTCTGACTTTGTGTCTACACGTGCTGGCTATTTGTTTGAATTCCTCTTTGGTGGTTTCCCCCCTTTTCCATTTTTTGTACACATCCTTTTTTAATCTTATCTCAGTTAAAAGTTCTTTAGATAGCCACCCTGGCTTCTTTAGGCACCTTCCATGTTTCCGTCTCATTGGTATTGTCTGAAGTTGTGCTTTTACTATCTCCCTCTTAACAAACTCCCAGCCATAAATGGTTCCCAATCTTTTTCTATTGCCTTTATCTCTTAATTTTCCAGTTAGTTTCGCCATTTCAGCATACTGCACCAGTTTTTCTTGCCACACATCTGGTTTTTGTATTTTTTTTTTAAAAAAAAAACAGTGCTTGACAAGCTCAAGAGAGTTTTATTTCCACCAAACATCTAAAATGAACAAATTGTGGGTCGCTTGTTTTGTGAGCAGTGACAAAAAATAAAATAAAATAAAAAAATCCCCATTTTGGGCAGTTTGGCGGAAAGAGGATGAGAATATCCATTGTTCATATAAAAAACCGGAGGCATTTTTGCTAAGAATGGTTGGAGAGGACATTATAAAGGAAGATCAGAAATTCTTCCTGTATGCCACAACAGCAGGAAGGCTACTCCTTGCACAGAGATGGAAACAACAGGCTATTCTGACAATTGAAGAATGGCAACAGAAAGTATTGGAGTATGCAGAAATAGCAAGGCTAAGTGGAAGAATCCGACAGCAGGACGATGAGAAATTCCAGAAAGAATGGTCTGAATTTATGGTATACTTAGAGAAAACTGTACATAAATAAAGACACTCACAGGACTGAAATAAAACTCATAACGTTTATTGTAAACATTTGGTTAGACCACAAGATGTAATGCTGTATTGTAGACAGGAATGTATGTAAACTGGAATACAAAAATTTATTAAGGAATTATAGAACTTATAGAATGTATATATAACAATCACGCTTAAGCAAGAGCAATGTAGAGAAGCCAGAAGAGGGGTGGAGGGAAGTTAACTCAGATAAGATAGGGATTGAAAGGAGAATAATATTGTTAAGCTGTCTTGTGTTTAAGAGATTTGGAAAAAATTAATAAAAATTATTGGGGGGGAAAGAGAATGTTCACTGTTCAAAATTGCAACGCTATGTACAGAGCAGGCTGCACTACATCACAAAGGGGCAACTGAAGAGGGAGGGTAACACATCTTGCGATAATTGCCCTCACTCTGAACAGACTTCCTTTACTCTCAGTGACATCATCACACATCACTGAAACTGATTAGCTCCATGGTACTGTGGCCTCATCATGCTCACTATGGCTCCATCTGCACTGTATATTTCAAGCATCATCATGCTACTTTAAGTAGTCACAGCTTCCTTAAAGATTCATGGGAGTTCTAATTTGTTAATGGTTTTCCCAGTAGTGATGTATGGAAGTGAGAGCTGGACCAAAAAGAAGGCTGATCGCCAAAGAATGGATGCTTTTGAATTATGGTGTTGGAGGAGACTCTTGAGAGTCCCATGGACTGCAAGAAGATCAAACCTATCCATTCTGAAGGAAATAAGCCCTGAGTGCTCACTGGAAGGACAGATCCTGAGGCTGAGGCTCCAATACTTTGGCCACCTCATGAGAAGAGAAGACTCCCTGGAAAAGACCCTGATGTTGGGAAGGATGGAGGGCACAAGGAGAAGAGGACGAGATGGTTGGACAGTGTTCTTGAAGCTACCAGCATGAGTTTAACCAAACTGCGGGAGGCAGTGGAAGACAGGAGTGCCTGGCATACTCTGGTCCATGGGGTCACGAAGAGTCGGACACGACTAAATGACTAAACAACAACAACAATTTGTTAAGGATGCTGAGATATTCCTACTCCCCTCACAGAGTGACAATTACAGGAGTGGTTTAACAGTCAGCCTCTCTCCCTAGGGAACTCCAGGAATTGTAGCTCCATAAGGAGAATAGGCGTCTTCTAACATTTCTCAGCATCCTTGACAAACTAAAGTTCCCAGGATTCTTTGGAGGAATCCTGAGTCTCCTAGCCACCATGCAACTCCCAGTCACTCCTAAGTCACAATGACACTAATCTCAGAGCCAATTCCCAGAGACACAATTCCTAGAGTTCCCTGGAAGGGGAGGGCTTATTAAGCCACCCTGAGCATTGCCACTGTGAGGGAAATGGAGGTCTCCTACAATTCCCAGCACCCTTAACAAACTGGAGCTCCCAGAATTCTCTGGGGGAAACCATGACTGTTCAAATAGCATCAAAGAGCTTTAAATGTATGATGTACATGTGTCCATGGTATTTGAAAGCAACACCATCTCTTCCCTGGCTATCATCCCTTCAAGGAGAAGAAGAGGCCTCTATCCTAAAGCTGTTAAAGCAGCAGTAGAGAAGAACAACTCTGTAACCAAAAATATAAGAGGAAGGGACTGTTTCAGCATCCCTTCCACCTCTTATTGCACTCACCAGATGCTTGTGGGTGAAGACTGATACAGTTTTAATTCTCTGCTTATTTTTTGCTGTGTTTTCTCACTACATATATTTGTAATGTAGCTAATTCCTCATGCAGTGGTTCTCCAGAAATGAGACATCATGTTGTCTGGAGTTCTAAAATAATGAGGAGAAATTTAGATCCTGAGAACTGCAGAATGCTCACACTCATATCTGATTCGACGCACCTTTCCTCCTGGGGCAACACACATCCTTTTCAGATTACGTCTGCCCAATGCCATATAAACTGTTGCTCCCTCCTGCGACATTAAACACATGTGTAGCTGAATGGAGCAATCAAATTTGGGCAAAGGGGAAACATCTGTCTCCCGCGGAAAGACGGATAACTCACTCCCAGCCAAATCAAAGGCAGGCTTTATTTAATAAAAGCAGAAGCAATCGCTCCAGTGCCCTAACATGGTAGCCACCCAAAGAGTGATAGTCCACCGGCGAGTGATAGCAAGTGGACTCCAGTTTCTTTCTGAAGCCAACCATCAATTATGTCGCGAGGGGGTATTGCAGAGAGTGATTTGGCTCAGCCACTACACAGCATTGCACTGTGGCTCTGAGAAATGTATTTTGTATTGCAGACTGCTCCATTTAGCGCTATTTAATATCACAGATAAATGACCCAGTTTAGCAGTTAAGGGCAAAACTCAGTTTGACGCTTTAGTACCTCATCCACTATTGCTACCTCTCTCTCTTTTTCCCCTCTCTCTCATCATGGGGCATGAGAAGTAGAAGGTGTTTTTCCTTGCAGGAAGATGAGACTTAGAAAGGTTGTGTCTGTTCTAAACAGAATATATGAGTTCCAAATATTTTAGAGATGAATGATGGTATTCCACTCTGACTAGAGCAGAACATTCCTCTCTTTAAAGGAGTCCACTCTATGAAGAGTTTTCTAGTCCAAGTCTGGTTTAAAAATAAAGAACCATTGGAGGGGAGACTAGGGTTCATGAAGTAGCCCATCAACAGATAATACCCAGAAAGCAGATAAAGCAAATATACAGGTCACCTGGACAAAAGCTTTGCTGTCATGGTAAAAAGAATTGCCTTTCTATTTGAATTACAGTCATGATTTCTAAATGTACATCTATACATATGGAATCTTCTTGGGTGATCACTCGTAGCTGAGTAAGATTGCCTTCCATGGATGTGGTCTTAACGGTGTGCCCATAAGTGACTGTGGAGGCTAATTCTGGATCCACACAACTTTCCACAGTGGGGACATAGGATTTGCCAAATGTGCCTTCCTCTTAGTTTAATTCTCCCTTTCGTCCTGAGTTTCTGCTTCTTCAAAGTCCACAACGCCCTTAGTAGAAGCTATTCTTGGAGCACTCATAGTTCAGTATTTCCCAATTATCTGTGCTTATACTGCATTTTTTAAAGATTTGCCTTGAGAGTAATGATTTCTAAATGTACATCAATCCATATGGAATAGCATACCATAGAATAGTGTGTTGCACTTTCTGTGGGGTTCCTTTTTAAGACCGTCTGGGAAACTCAGTACAGTGGTATCTTGGGTTACAAACACCTCGGGTTACAAACACTTTGGGTTACAGACTCCACTAACCCAGAAGTAGCACCTCGAGTTAAGAACTTTACCTAAGGATGAGAACAGAAATTGTGCATTGGCAGCACGGCGGCAGCAAGAGGCCCCATTAGCTAAAGTGAAACCAGGTTAAGAATGGTTTCAGGTTAAGAATGGACCTCCAGAACGAATTAAATTCGTAACTAGAGGTAGCACTGTATTTGATTGCTAGTGGGCACAGGACAATCAGCAAATACCTTCAGCTACTGAACTCCTGGACATCCAACAAAACTGAACATTGGAAAATTCAGAACTGATAAAAGAAAGGACTTATTCAAGCTGCACACAGCTAAATGATGGAACTTGCCCCCGAAGGATGGAGTGATGGCTACCAACCTGGATGGCTTTAAAAGAGGATTAGACAAATTCTAGAAGGAGAGGGCCATTGAAGGCTACTAGCCATGATGGCTATGCGCTGCCACCACAGTAGGAGGCAGTAATGCTTCTGAATACTGTTGTTGTTGTTTAGTCATTTAGTCGTGTCCGACTCTTCCTGACCCCATGGACCAGAGCACGCCAGGCACTCCTGTCTTCCACTGCCTCCCGCAGTTTGATCAAACTCATGTAAGTAGCTTCGAGAACACTGACCAACCATCTCGTCCTCTGCCGTCCCCTTCTCCTTGTGCCCTCCATCTTTCCCAACATCAGGGTCTTTTCCAGGGAGTCTTCTCTTCTTATGAGGTGGCCAAAGTATTGGAGCCTCAGCTTCACGATCTGTCCTTCCAGTGAGCACTCGGGGCTGATTTCCTTCAGAATGGAGAGGTTTGATCTTCTTGCAGTCCATGGGACTCTCAAGACTCTCCTCCAGCACCATATTTCAAAAGCATCAATTCTTCGGAGATCAGCCTTCTTTATGGTCCAGCTCTCACTTCCATACATCACTACTGGGAAAACCATAGCTTTAACTATACGGACCTTTGTTGGCAAGGTGATGTCTCTGCTTTTCAAGATGCTGTCTATTCTGATTCTGAATACTACCTGCTGGAAATAGCAGGAAGGGAGAGTGCTCTTGTGCTCGAATCCTGCTTGTGGATTTCTCATAGACACCTGGTTGGCCACTTGGAGAACAGGATGCTGGACTAGATGGCCACTGGCCTGATCCTTCAGCTTCTTCTTATGTTCTTATCATTACTAACCATTAGAAAGCAACCATGTAAAGTGATACCTTGGTTCTCAAACGCCTTGGTACTCAAACGCTTTGGTTCTCAAACTCCAAAAACCCGGAAGTGCTCTGGTTTTCAAATGTTTTTCAGAAGCCGAACATCCGATGCGGTTGTCGGTTATTATTTCCAGCACCAATCAGAAGCTGAGCCTTGGTTTTTGAACATTTTGGAAGTCAAATGGACTTTCAGAATGGATTTTGGAAGTCAAATGGACTTTCAGAATAGATTAAGTTTGGTGCTTTTGTTTTTTGCTATTTATTTTTTGTTTTTGTTTTTGAGGCTTTTTCATTCATTTGCTTTTGTGGCTTTGTGGAGCCCTAATTCAGCTACTGATTGATTGATTGATTGATTGTGTGACTGCGGAAATGGATAAAAGTCCCCCATCAAAACAATGACTATCATCAGTGCAGGAAAAAAAACCATTAAATTTATTTTTTATCATCTACAATACTGTTTTATTTATTTTATAATACAGTACATTGATTATTGCTTTCATTTTATGGATCAATGGTCTCGTTAGAAAGTAAATTCATGTTAAATTGCAGTTTTAAAAGTCTGGAACGGATTAATTCATTTTGCATTACTTTCTATGGGAAAGAGTGCCTTGGTTTTGGAATGGACTTCCAGAACAGATTAAGTTTGAGAACCAAGATTTCATGCTCCATAAACACCACATGGTAGCATTTTCATAGGTTTTCAGAACATCATTTCCTAAGCCAATGCCCTACAGACGTTGCTGTACTATAACTCCCATAATCACGTCTCACCATTGGCCATGTTGGCTGTGGCTGACAGGGGTTAGCATCCAAGAACATCTGCAGGGAACCAGGTAGGGAAACACTGTTTTAGCATCTACCAAGTCCTTGAGGGAACCTTTGTAGCAAGGAGCAAAATATGCTTGCCGCTTCTAAAAGTGACTGCCCTGACTCCCAGAAACAGAGATCATGCACTGGATTTTAGGAGGGGGGTGAAGTATGACTCTTTGCATAGGTAAAAGGTAAAGGACCCCTGGATGGTTAAGTCCAGTCAAAGGCGACTATGGGGTTGTGGCTCTCATCTCGCTTTCAGGCTGAGGGAGCCGGTGTTTGTCCATAGACAGCTTTCTGGATCATGTGGCCAGCATGACTAAACCATTCCTGGTACAATGCGAGATCATTACGGAAGCCAGAATGCATTGAAATGCTGTTTACCTTCCCACTGCAGTGGTACCTATTCATAGAATCATAGAATCATAGAATCATAGAGTTGGAAGAGACCACAAGGGCCATCGAGTCCAACCCCCTGCCAAGCAGGAAACACCATCAGAGCACTCCTGACATATGGTTGTCAAGCCTCTGCTTAAAGACCTCCAAAGAAGGAGACTCCACCACACTCCTTGGCAGCAAATTCCACTGTCAAACAGCTCTTACTGTCAGGAAGTTCTTCCTAATGTTTAGGTGGAATCTTCTTTCTTGTAGTTTGGATCCATTGCTCCGTGTCCGCTTCTCTGGAGCAGCAGAAAACAACCTTTCTCCCTCCTCTATGTGACATCCTTTTATATATTTGAACATGGCTATCATATCACCCCTTAACCTCCTCTTCTCCAGGCTAAACATGCCCAGCTCCCTTAGCCGTTCCTCATAAGGCATCGTTTCCAGGCCTTTGACCATTTTGGTTGCCCTCCTCTGGACACGTTCCAGTTTGTCAATGTCCTTCTTGAACTGTGGTGCCCAGAACTGGACACAGTACTCCAGGTGAGGTCTGACCAGAGCAGAATACAGTGGCACTATTACTTCCCTTGATCTAGATGCTATACTCCTATTGATGCAGCCCAGAATTGCATTGGCTTTTTTAGCTGCCGTGTCACACTGTTGGCTCATGTCAAGTTTGTGGTCAACCAAGACTCCTAGATCCTTTTCACATGTAGTGCTCTCAAGCCAGGTGTCACCCATCTTGTATTTGTGCCTCTCATTTTTTTTGCCCAAGTGCAATACTTTACATTTCTCCCTGTTAAAATTCATCTTGTTTGTTTTGGCCCAGTTCTCTAATCTGTCAAGGTCGTTTTGAAGTGTGTTCCTGTCCTCTGGGGTGTTAGCCACCCCTCCCAGTTTGGTGTCATCTGCAAATTTGATCAGGATGCCCTTGAGTCCATCATCCAAGTCGTTGATAAAGATGTTGAATAAGACCGGGCCCAAGACAGAACCCTGTGGCACCCCACTAGTCACTCTTCTCCAGGATGAAGAGGAACCATTGATGAGCACCCTTTGGGTTCGGTCAGTCAGCCAGTTACAAATCCACTGAGTGGTAGCATAGTCAAGACCGCATTTTACCAGCTTCTTTACAAGAATATCATGGGGCACCTTGTCAAATGCCTTGCTGAAATCAAGGTAGGCTACATCCACTGCGTTCCCTTCATCTACCAGGCTTGTAATTCTGTCAAAAAACGAGATCAGGTTAGTCTGACATGACTTATTTTTCAGAAATCCATGCTGACTATTGGTGATCACAGCATTCCTTTCCAGGTGCTCACAGACTGTTTGCTTAATGATCTGCTCCAGAATCTTCCCTGGTATTGATGTCAGACTGACTGGGCGGTAATTATTTGGGTCCTCTCTTTTCCCCTTTTTGAAAATAGGGACAACATTTGCCCTCCTCCAGTCTGCCGGGACTTCGCCTGTTCTCCATTGATTGATTGAATTTATATACTGCCCTGTACCCAAAGGTCTCAGGGCGGTTCTCAGAAGTATAATATTTATCTGTTTGCACTGGTGTGCTTTTGAACTGCTTGTTAGGATATAGTTCCGTTCCACCTTAAATGGGAGCAGGCTGTTGTGTGTCACATGCCTGTTTACTTCCAGCACTCGCTGGGAACTTCCGTTGTATGTTGCTTTTGCTATACTGCTGGACACGAAGGCAAGCAGACATGTTTTCCTTTGTTCCTGAGCTATGCTGAATAAAATGCTGTAAATATGCTTGCACATCTGCCTCTGTCCACCTCTTTTGCTGTGAGGTGATTTATACACTCTGCTGACAGAGCGTGCACAGGTCTCTAAACGAATCTGAGGCTCGTGTTGCTGACCGACTGATGCTGTTCCACGGGAGACCGGTGATCGTCCAGAGCCACCTGGGGGCCTGCCTGATGCCCCTGTCTCCCCGGCAGAATCCCTACACTACTAGGTTGGCAGGAGCTGGGACAGAGCAACAGGAGCTCACCATGTGGTGTGGATTCGAACTGCCGACCTTCTGATCAGCAAGCCCAAGAGGCTCAGTGGTTTAGACCACAGCGCCACCCACGTCCCTACTCTTCGCATAGATCCATTGTATGCCCACCCTGCCCTGGTTAAGCTTCAACACATCCAAGTGTTCCCTCCATACATCCCAGCCACCAATGAGCATTTCAGCAGCATTAGTGGCTCCCACTGTTCTTTTTTTTTTTTTTACATACTCAGAGTTATATAAAAGCCACACACTAATATAACCCCATCCTCTCTTCCTACACCTTCTTATAGTTTTTATATATATATATATATATATATATATATATATATATATATATATCAGAACAAGAATAGGAATGAGAGACAGTGCACAACCAAGTATGGAGATAATGTTCCCTGCACTATTAATTACTGGATATACCTTCTGCTATCATCTCTCTTGTTAGTCTTCTTTTCAAGTTAAATAATCAATCATAGCGCATTTAATCTCTCCTTGATGGAAGCCACCTCATGCCGGCAATCATTTTTTTTAGTGCCCTTCACAGGACCTTTTCTATTCCTGATGCTTGCATTTCTGAAGATGAAGTGATCAAATCTGAATGTAGCATTCAAGGTGGGTGAATAAAATTGATTGTCATAATGATCTGGTATTTTCTACGCAGATCTTACTTCACCCTAACATCATTATGGCTTTTTAAATACATATATCTATAATTGCTTGACAACATCACGTAGATATCACAAACATCTTCTTGGTGAGGCGTGGGCAGCTAAGCCCCAGGGATCACCTTTCTCTACCATGGAGAGATTGCTCTGCGATAGCTAACGAGACACCCATTACTTGGCAAGTAGAGTGGAGGTATTTTGTTCTCCTCGGCAACGATAAAGCTACACTTGCTGAAAATTACACTTTTGGGATGAGCTCCTGTGAACACGAAGATTGAGAACACATGAAGAGCCATGCTGAATCAGGTCATCTGTGCTGGTCCCGGGGGTCAACTGAGAGGCGAGGTCCGAGTCCAGTCTGAGGTTGAAGGTGCAATATGGAGGCAGTCCATAAAAGCTGGAGCTGGGTGCAGGCCAGGGAGTCAGGTGAGGTCAGGAACGCAGGACAGAGTTCAGGTAGGAACTGGCAACCTACAAAGTTGTTCCCGCAACCTGGGATTGGGGCTGACTGGCTTTTATCTGCCCCGAGGCATAGGGCAGGTGACTCGCCTCTCCTGGCCTGGAGGTGAGCACTCCTCCTGCGGGAACTTAGTTCTCTCTGCCTCTCTGCCCTGAGCCTCTGGAGCCCAGGAGAGGCTGGAGGGTTACTGGACCCAGAGGCAACCTCCGCTTCCTCTGACGGGGCTGAGAGTGGAGCACCTGCAGGCAATGGGTCCTCCCTCACCTCAGGAGCCAGAGCAGACTCAGCTGGAGCCTGCACCTGAGGATCCAGCACAGGTGAGGACCCTTCAGTCTCATGCCCCAGCCCCGGCTCAGCTGGTTCTGGAGGCAGGGAATCCTGTGCAGGCTGGGATTCCTCAGGTTCAGCATCTGAGTCCGAATCCCAGGCCATCACATCATCTGTTCCAGCCCTCTGCTCTCTCAGTGGTCAACCAGATGTCTATGGGTAGGTCAAAGGTGCAGGAGTGGTCTCCCCACCTGTGATTTTGAGCAACCAGCATTCAGAGGCATGCTATTTCTGACGGTGGAGGTAGAACACAGCCATTGTGGCTAGTAGCTACGGATAGACTTGCCCTCCATGAATTTGTCTAACGCCCTTCTAAAGCTATCCAAGCTGGTGGCCATCACTACATTCTGGAGGAGTGAATGCCATAGATTGTGACGATAGACTGCTCTGCCTCCTTTCTTTTAGTAAATGTTTTGTGCCACTGGGGAAGTGGTAATTCTGTATCGATCTGTTTTTGATGTTTGTATGTGATGCCAATAAAAGGTTTGATGATGATGATGATGATGAATGCCATAGATTAACTATCAAATCAAGGCCCAGGTAGAAACAAACTGGGGTTGGCTACTTGGCCATCACTTTCATAGCCTCCTTACAAGCTTCCAGGGGCATTTGGCTTGATTGATCAGATTCAGCTGAATGATGGGCTGGATGTCCCCTGTTTTCAGGTGTTCAATTACAAAAGAAGGAGACGGGTTGTTTGCTTGTGCCACTTTTGTCTTAGCAATTTGGACATTCCACCAACAATGTCAGAGGGGAGTCCACAAGTTGCAGCTGCACATTGGCTAAAATTATTATAATTTAAGTGGATGCCTGTGGAAGCTCTTCATGCTTTCAATTCAAACCTTATTTGATGTATAAATTCAACCCCAAAGCCCTCTTTCCTGTTTTATCCATGCGAATTAAGAACTGTTTGATTTGCAACATCTTCTATGTGTGCCCTTGCGAAGAAGCCCCCAACTAGTCTTCCTTTGGAAGGACAGTGGCCAACACACCCACTCTTCCCTATCCGTAACAGGACTCTTCAGTCCAAATTCCACCAAGCTGATTCCCATTTATACACTGGTTGCTGCAAATGCTGCTGTCAGTCCATTCCATTGAAATTCATTCACATTCAGGGTAACTGGGAATAGATGGGAAGAATCAATTCAAGGGGCAGCAACACTGTAATGAGAAGATGTTAGAAAGAAGGAATAGGGAAACTGACAGCCACAAGGTTATCTGTGTGTCATGAACTGGTTGGAAGCAGAGGAATGGTAGAAGCAACCAGCTGGAGAACCCCCAAAGGAAGAAGGCTCAGAGCTGACGATGCTGAGTAGTCAGAGGGAGAAGACTGGAAAGAGGAGGTGTTGGAAGCTAAAGAGGTAACAGGGCTTAGTGAGCTGGGAGAATATGTTGCAGACAGAAGTCCAGAATCAGAGATAGAAGCTGAAGCAGCAGAGGAGGGAGACCAAGAGGCAGAGATTGGTCAGGCTTGTAAAGAATCACGGGTGTCTCCTGCTGCTGCTGCAACAAGATCCCCTCTCCCTTGTTCTCCCGGTAGCGGTAGAGGCATGAAGGGGGAAGAGCAAACAAGAGGTATGAAGGCACGGTCTCTGATTGCTTGGAAAACACCCTGGAGCAGAAGAGACAACCATTTGTGGAGAGGCAGGGACCTTTAGTCTTGGCAACTGCTTCATGAGGGCAAGACCTGAGTTGCCGTTCTCATTAGGCCTCACACTGCTGTGCAGATCAAGCTTTTTCTAATAAAGCCTTAACTCCAATGTGTTTGGTGTGATTACTGCTGGCTCGCTCCTGTCACTGGGCAACCATCCTGGGGCCACATGCCAGTGACGGGCAGGGCCAGAAACAAAACTGGGTGGAGTATTGATCTTTGTGCAGTTGGCTAGTCTACACATACACGCACACCCTACTCTACCCTTCATCCATCCAACCAGGAGGCATTATGTGAGCTTAAGGACACATTCCCACCAGGAAAAAACATGGAGGGTTTTGAGGGGTGTGGCTTGGGGAAAGGGGTGTGGTCTGGGAGGGGATGTCGGCAGGATAACCCTCTCTCACTGTTGATTTCTAGCAACTAATATTCAGAGGCATGCTTCCTTTGTTACTGGAAGTAGACTATACCCATCACAACTTGTAGCCACTGGTATTCTCCATACATTTGTCCCATCTCCTTTTAAGGTTGGTGACCATCACCATATCTTGTGGTGGTGAATTCCACAGATTAACAATGCACCATGTGACACAGTGCTTCCATCTGCCTGCCCATTTGGTTTTTGCATTCCCTGTGAATTCTCCCTCCTATGTTACACCAAAGCAGCAGTTTGCAAATGTACCCCCCCAAAGTTTTCATCAGCTGAGGATCTCTGTATATTGTTTTCCTTTAAAAAAAGGAAAGAAACACATTGAAATGATTAAAAATAAATAGGTTGGCCAACAGCTTGTGAGCCTCTTATTGGCACTCGGCAGGCCTCTGTGGCAAACTGGATGCTGGACTAGACGAGTGTTTGGCCTGAGCTAACAGGACTTTTCTTGTGTTTCATACCTCAAGCCCTGACATTTTAATGCAGGAATAGAATTACCCACGTGTAATTAATATTGGTACATCATTAATATTCAAGGAAGGTGCCTCGATGCCTTTACAGGTCTGGAATATTAAGGATTCCACATGAATTTCTGTTGGTTATTACTCTAGAGCTTCTGCAGACCTTCAGGGGGATAACTTATTCTGCTTTATGTATACATAAATGTCCTTTAGGGCTCCTTTTTATTTCTTTTTGAAGCCATATATAAAATAATGAGGTCCCCAAAGAAAGTTGTGAGGGCCTCCTAAATAACTAGGGAGGACCACCACACACTGCCTTATGAGCCCTTGTGAAAATAGCAATTTGTTCGTTAATCATGGAAGTAAAGCTTCATCATTAGATAATTCAGCCAGCCTCAGTCCGTAGACAACAGAAATACCTTCGGCATTAAAAAGCAACAATGGCAGGGGGTGGAGGGGGAGAATCCACAAGCCTAATTCTCATGCTCCCTCCCCCTTGCTTTTAAACCTTCATGTGCTCGTTATAGCTGATTTGCATGCTGCACTGAAAACAGAGTACCCTGTCAAATTAAGGACTGGAAAACAGAACACAAATGGGCACTATGATCATATGAAAGCAAAAACCCTTCTCCAGCAAACAGTCTGCATGAACCAGTATCTCTCTTTGGGGTGGAGAGACCTTGGTGGGAAGTACTTCATAGGCTGGATTTGCTTTTGGGTACAGAACCTTTTGGGTACAGGGACGCGGGTGGCGCTGTGGTTTAAACCACAGAGCCTAGGACTTGCCGATCAGAAGGTCGGCGGTTCGAATCCCCATGACGGGGTGAGCTCCCGTTGCTCGGTCCCTGCTCCTGCCAACCTAGCAGTTCAAAAGCACATGAAAGTGCAAGTAGATAAATAGGTACTTCTCTGGCGGGAAGGTAAACAGCATTTCCGCGTGCTGCTCTGGTTCACCAGAAGCGGCTTAGTCATGCTGGCCACATGACCCAGAAGCTGTACGCTGGCTCCCTTGGCCAATAAAGCAAGATGAGCACCGCAACCCCAGAGTCAGCCACGACTGGACCTAATGGTCAGGGGTCCCTTTACTTTACCTTTACAGAACTATCAAAGGAAGGTTGAAGAACTGGTGGCCCTTCAGGTGTTCCTGAACTACATGATAAAAATCCACCAACAGCATACAAAGCAATATGGCTAACCTGATCCAAAGCACCCACCCACCCCACTCACACATGAAAACAAAGATCACCGCAGCCGATCACAAACAAACAACCACACCCTAGGCCAACCCCAACCTCTCTCGCCACCAAAGGAACACAAGTGAACAGCAGAGAACCTGCACAAGCGACGCTGACACAAAACCCCACATATATTAAGTATAATAGAAACATTGCCATCTGACCCCACCCCCCTCACCTTTCCCCCCCCCTCCACCTCTTCCCCCCTTTTCTTCCTAATGTCTCAACAAATGAAACTGATCTGTAAAAAAATGTTACTTGGAGGAAGAAAAAAAACTCCCATTGCCCTCAACAATTGGCGATTGTGGCTGGTGGAAGTTGGAGTGCAACAACATCTGGAGGTAGCTTTGCCCGGTCAGGAGCATCCCAGACCCTGAGATTTCAGGTCCCAAACCTGAGACCGAGGAGCTGCTCCTGGTGATGTCATTAAACATGGCACATGGACCACAGTTGCTGAGTGCATGTCATTCAAATAAAAAACAATAATGCCTGTATTAAAGGAACAGAAGCATGACCCTGTCTCAGACAGTCCTGAAGGCTGCTTTGACTTTATAGAGATGGTGTAGTTTCCATGCAGGGCATTTTGATACCACTTTAACAACCATGGATTCCCTTCAAAGAATCCTGGGAACTACAGTTTGTTAAGGGTGCTGAGAGTTGTTTGGAGACTCCTGTTCCCTTTGTTGTTGTTTAGTCGTTTAGCTGTGTCTGACTCTTCGTGACCCCATGGACCAGAGCACGCCAGGCACTCCTGTCTTCCACTGCCTCCCGCTGGTAGCTTCGAGAACACTGTCCAACCATCTCGTCCTTTGTCATCCCCTTCTCCTTGTGCCAGGGAGTCTTCTTTTCTCATGAGGTGGCCAAAGTATTGGAGCCTCAGCTTCACGATCTGTCCTTCCAGTGAGCACTCAGGGCTGATTTCCTTCAGAATGGGTCGGTTTGATCTTCTTGCAGTCCATGGGACTCTCAAGAGTCTCCTCCAGCACCATAATTCAAAAGCAGCAATTTTTCGGCCATCAGCCTTCTTTATGGTCCAGCTCTCACTTCCATACATCACTACTGGGAAAACCATAGCTTTAACTATATGGACCTTTGTTGGCAAGGTGATGTCTCTGCTTTTTAAGATGCTGTCTAGAAGTCCCCTGGGAAGGAGGAGTGATCGCTAGCCCATTCTGGAAATTGTGATAGAATTTAGAGCTGTACCACTTTAGACTCCAGGTGTGGGTACCATTTGAGATCTCTGATCCCCAACAGAAAATATCAAGGTCAGTTGGGGATGCAGTAGAGGCCATGTGGACCTCCCTTGTCTCCAGGGGACCAGATTTCATTGCTTTCTCCCATCTGAGCCCCGCTGGGTTGGCCTCTGTGAGAGCAGGATTCCGGACTAGTTTGGTCTTTGACCTGACCCAACAGGACTCATGTTAAGCTCTTGTGAGGACTTTGAAGGTTATTTTTTAGAGTCAAATGGAAAGCTCGAGGGACTCGATTCATTTTCTGAGTGAGCAAAAAATAATGACAAAGTTGCTTGCTTATTTCTACTCCTAAACGTGTTCCTCTGTTCATCTGCGAAACGCTGGAATGGATGGCATATATAGCTTCAAGCAGCCTTGAGCCTTTTGTCTTCAGAAAGTAACCTTTGTGCTTACAGTACTTTTATGAATGAATCCCATGGATCTGATTGCTCTTTTGATAACATTTCAAAGTTCTAGTTTAAGCCTACATGTAAGCATCAATATTATGGAACTTTTCTAACAGTGTATTGTGTGTGAAATGCTGTGTGTGTGCCTTGTGTCTTTCTGTATGCCTGTGTGTGTGAGAGAGAGCAATTGATTCCCCCCCTCCTTTGTGTTGCGATAGCTGCCAATCCAGAAATTGTTTTCTCTTTGATCATTCAAAGTGTACTTTAGAAAATAGATTTTTAAGGTATCGATCTCTTTCCTTCTTTTTTAACAGGCTGGATTGTTTTTAATAAGATATGTTTGCCATGAGAGGGCCTGTCAGTCATCATGGGAAATAGAGCATAAATCAAAATGCAATACCAAAAATATGTGTGTGTTTGTATATATGCATGTACATATATGTGTGTGTGTGTTGTGCACAACACAATTGCATATATACCAGTATATGTGTGTGTGTGTTAATCAGCACTAAAGCGGCTTAGTCTTTAAGCTGATAGTTGTGCTATCCACTTAAAGCGTGAACAGCATTCTTGGTGCTGCAAAGGTTATTCACGACTCAGGGTGTGATTTGCAATCTCTGTCATGCCAATAAAACCCACAGCAATTAGGGATGGGCTAAGTATTTGATGCCAGTCTGGCTGGCTCTTTGAGCATCCCTGAATGAATTAGATGAAGCAGAACTGAGGTGGGCACAACCCATTTTGTGCAAGGCTCCACCTCCATTTTGCTTGCACCCTATGTTTCCTAAGCCCTCTGTCTGCTATCTGCTATTACTTCTTTCTTTCTTTTTCTTCTTTTAATTGATTTTTGATACAGGTTTTTCGTTTTAACAAACACTCATTCCTGACTATGTTTTTCAACATTTACTTAATTTCAGTCAAATCCTGTCAAAAGTTCCAAGTTTCGACATTCCTCTTTTATATATTCTTTAAATACTATCCATTCTTTATTTACTCTTTGATTTGAATTTCCTCTTATTCTTCCCGTCTTTTTAGCTAATCCTAAAAACGCTATCATCTTTACCTGCCAATCCAGTTTTGTAGGAATTAATTTAATTTTGTAGGAATTAATTCTCCCTTCCAATTTTTTGCTGTAATCATTCTAGCTGCGCTGATGCGTACATACATATTCTTCTACAATTTTTAGAAATTTTATTAGACATAATACCTAACAGGAAGAGTTCTAGCTTTTTTTTTTTTTTGAATGAGAGTTTAAAGATTTTCTTAAAATCTTTATATATCATCTCCCAAAAATCTCGTATCTTCTCACGGTCCCACCACATGTGCCTTGTTGTACTTCTTTCTTTTTAAAGCCATCTCACCTGGCAATAGATGGCCCCAGCAAAGCAAGCAGAGGCTCAGCAGGCCTCCCCCAAGAAGGGGAAGTGAGATGTGCACTTGTAGGGAAATCATAATTTTATATTTTGTTTTGTTTCTGGCAGCCCCAGTCATTTTATTTTCCATCTGTGACCATAGAGGTGACATGCTAAATAATTATGCATGGCATGGAGGAAGCAGGAGGAGTAAAGAATTTCTCCCTCTCTCTTAATGCTAAAATTCATGGAACATATAGAATTATGCGGTCCCTTAAATTTATTTTTTAATATCTTCTGCATATCCAAATTAATTTAACTTGCTCATTTAATTATCTACTGTAAATATACACTCCTATGAAACTGCAGGTTATTACAATAATCCTGCTAATTTTTTTTATCTGTTTACAATTTATCTGTAAATAGCCAATAAACCATTTCCATTCTTTTATAAAAAGTTTGCCATCTTGGTTTTTTATTCTTCCGGTAAGTTTTGCCATTTCTGCATATTCCATAAGTTTTTGTATCCATTCTTCCTTTACTGGGACTTCTGCTTTGTTCCACTTTGGGACAAGTAGCATTCTTGCCGCTCTAGTAGCATACATGAATACGTTTTTATACAATTTAGGTAGTTCTGTCCCCATAATTCCCAAAAGAAAAGCTTCTGGTTTTTGTTGTTTTTATATATGAAAGTTATTTTAAACATCCTTTTCAATTCGTTGTTTATCGCACCACTTCTTCTCATCCAGCCAGTCTCTGGGTGTGGGTGGCACTGTGGTCTAAACCACTGAGCCTCTTGGGCTTGCCAATCAGAAGGTCGGTGGTTTGAATCCCTGCGACGGAGTGAGCTCCCATTGCTCTGTCCCAGCTCCTGCCAATCTAACAATTCGAAAGCACACCAGTGCGAGTAGATAAATAGGTACCACTGTGGCGGGAAGGTAAACAGTGTTTCTGTGCACTCTGGTTTCCACCATGGTGTCTCGTTGCACCAGAAGCGGTTTAGTCATGCTGGCCGCATGACCCGGAAAGCTGTCTGTGGGCAAACGCCGGCTCCCTCGGCCTGAAAGCGAGATGAGCGCTGCAACCCCATAGTTCCCTTTGACTGGATTTAACCGTCCAGGGGTCCTTTACCTTTACCTTTTTTACATCTCCACATAGGATAAGGGGAACCTATGGACTGAAACCATAGAATGTCACTGCCAGTGTAGACAATAGTTATAGACTGGCATCCTATGCTCCTAATCTGTTCCCTCTGCTAAGGACTTCCTGCTTCCTTATTTGGCAACAGATTTTCCAAGTATCTCAGAACTAACGATAGAGAACTCATTGGAATACTCTCACCAGATAGAGGTTTTGTCTTCTTTTTTCCTCTTCAAAAGCCTGCTTCGTAGCAAGAGACCAAAAGACGGGTTAGATAGTTCTGCTCCGACCTCTTTCATAGCGACCCTTTCCCCACCATTACTTGGAAACCATTAAAATATTGAAATGTCTATAAAAGCAATAAAATGATCACAGAGGTATGTGGTGATATTTAATTTTCCCACAAGTTAAATATCACTGATAATTAACAGTTAGAAGTTTATTTTGAAATGACATTTCACTGGAATATCAGACCTTTACAACATAATTAAAAGGTTTTTCATTGTAATGGTGTAAAATTCCTGGTACTGAAGCATTTTTATATCAAATAATAATAATAAAAAAGCCTACTTATACAGTGGTGGAGGTTTTTTTGAAGGGGGTGGGAGTTTTCTCATCATTTCATCTTGTCAATTCCCTGCTTTCACTTCCCTTGGTTTTGAACTATAACAAACACAATTTGGTACCCTGGCACTAAACCAACTTTAATAGGCAGAAATGTTTAAGAGATGCGGCGACAAAATTAATAGTGCTGCAAACTTTGCTTGCTTTAATTTGGTATATTAATCAGCTAAGCTGATTTGTCAGGGAGGGCAAGTCTCAATTGGAGGGATGGGGAGCCGAATGCATTCATTTACTTTCTGGGGCTATTTGGGTTCTGTACTCTATACGTATCTGGGAAATGGAAAGTGCAAACTAACTTAGGGCTGGGGCATTTGCAAAGCAATGTTGCTTTCTTTTAATTATCAGCTCCAGGCACTGGATCAAGTGACATGCTGTGAGGTGCAGGGTCAGAGATCTTGGGAACCAAATGCCCAAGGCTGCAGGACATCTTTTGGTTCTCATGCTTACTGGCCACTAGAGGGGGACAGAAAACTACTATTTTGAGTCCAGGAAGCATATTATTTCAGGGGTGTTGTGGAACACACACACACACACACACACACACACACACACACACACCGGAAAGCATAAAAGTACAGGAGAAAAACAAATCTTGAAACTGCTGCATTAAAAACCACACAAAATTCCTCATCTGTTTTATTAGAGTCTGTTTGTGTGGCTGCAGTGTGCGTTGCCTAGGCAACTGCTTACAGGTCAGCCCTTGATTGGCTGTGTTGTCAGTTTGATTGCAGTGCTTCATGCGCCGCGTCTGCAGAGTTGAACGCCAAAGAGAGTTGACGCGAGCTGGGCTGAAAGCTTTTTAATTTATCAAATAAAAAAGGACGACCTTGATGCCAGGTTTGGAGAGGAGCATCAAGACGGGGAAGGGGGTGGAGTGTGAGGGGGGCTGTTTCCTGGGCAAGAAACTGAGTGGAAGGAGGCAGGCACTGAGGGAAGATGTTCAGGCCGTGCTAAAAAACTTGGAGCCACCACCTTGCCCTGTAGAAAGCCAAGCGTCGCTTGCAGCTTGAATGACGCAAACGGATGATCTCCATAAATGTATGTCAGGGTTCTTCGCTTCCGTCTCTTTCATTTCATATGGGAATCGCTTCCTCTGAAACCTCCGGAAGCGAACACGGACAGAAATATATACACACAATTCCAAACCCAGAGTAGATATAGAATCTCCTGTTAAAAGTCTTGTTTTGAAAAAGGAAGGGGCAGCAAATTGATAACAGAGAGACCATGCTCTCAACAATGTGTAATGGGACTTCCAAAGACCAGCACTAATGACCCAATTCCAACATTGTTCAGAACATACCTCCAGATGAAATGGTACCTGCATCTTATCTATATGGGAGTTTATTCCAAACCAGGCCTATAACTCATCACATCAGAACAGTGTGATGCAGCAACAACAAAAAGCTAATTCTATTCTAGGCTGCATCAAAAGAGGTGTAGTGTTCAGATCAAGGGAAGTATTTTTATTTTTATTATTGAATTTATATATTGCCCCATATTCGGAGGTCTCAGGGCGGTTCACAAAAGTAATAGTACCACTCTATTGTGCCTTGGTCAGACCACACCTGGAATACTGTGTCCAGTTGTTCTGGGTGCCACTATTTATGAAGGTTATTGACAAGTCGAACATGTGCAGAGGATTGTGACCGAGATAATCAAGAGTCTGGAAACCAAGCCTTATGAGGAACGGTTGAAGGAGTTGGGTATGTTTAGCCTGGAAAAGAGGAGACTGGGAGGAGATATGATGATGTTGTTGTTGTTGTTTAGTCATTTAGTCATGTCCGACTCTTCGTGACCCCATGGACCAGAGCACGCCAGGCACTCCTGTCTTTCACTGCCTCCCGCAGTTTGGTCAAACTCATGCTGGTAGCTTTGAGAACACTATCCAACCACCTCGTCCTCTGTCGTCCCCTTCTCCTTGTGCCCTCCATCTTTCCCAACATCAGGGTCTTTTCCAGGGAGTCTTGTCTTCTTTTCTCATGAGGTGGCCAAAGTATTGGAGTCTCAGCTTCAGGATCTTTCCTTCCAGTGAGCACTCAGGGCTGATTTCCTTCAGAATGGATAGGTTTGATCTTCTTGCAGTCCATGGGACTCTCAAGGGTCTCCTCCAGCACCATAATTCAAAAGCATCCATTCTTTGGCGATCAGCTTTCTTTATGGTCCAGCTCTCACTTCCATACATCACTACTGGGAAAACCATAGCTTTAACTATACGGACCTTTGTTGGCAGGAGATATGATAGCCATCTTCAAATATCTCAAGCTTGTTTTCTTCTGCTCTGGAGGGTAGGACTCAAACCAATGGCTTCAAGTTACAAGAAAGAAGATTCCGCCTAAACATCAGGAAGAACTTTCTAACAGTAAGAGCTGTTCAACCGTGGAATGGTCTCCCTTGGGAGCCTGTAGACTCTCCTTCTTTAGAGAGGTTGGTTGGCCATCTGCCATGGATGCTTTAGCTGAGATTCCTGGATTGCAGGGGGTTGGACTAGATGACCTTTGAGGTCCCTTCCAACTCTACAATTCTATGATTTCTCTCTCCTTTCTTTAAATGTTTTCCTGCAGGAGTGTCATAACCCATGTGATTTATTTAGAAAAGTGGAAGCAGCAGCAACCAGGGGAAATTGGATTTTCAAAAGGCAACTAATGATACAATTGAAACTTTTTTTGGGGAAAATTCTGTGCTGTGGAATTTGCCACTTTGGGCTCACAATCAGAAAGTGGTGAATACTTGGTATCACCTTAATTTAGTTTTTCTTGATTTCCTCTTCCACCAACAATATGTTTTTGTGTTTCAGGGATATTAAGAATCCATTGCATGGTACATGGTACATAGAGGGAGCTGTTGCAAAAGGTTTAAGGAAGCCATGTGCAATGATATAGCCCCCCCCCCCTCCCCGGTGTCACAGAGCACTTCAGAAGATTCAGTTATTACTTTAAATGGGAAGAATCATATCCTTCTCGGTGCATTGGGCAGGCCCCATATGAAAATTTGATGAACTTGAAAAACTGTAATCCTGCAGGAGATGATATTCTTTGCAATATGAGGTCCTCCTCTGTCTGAATACCATCTCGTGACATTAATATAAGAAGTCCAAACAAACACATTCTTTGGTTATCATCAACAAACATGACATTATAAAGCTAAGACTGGTCTCCATGAGAAACTATGCCTGCACACTTACTTAAGAGTAAACCATCTTGAACGGAACAAACTACACTTAACAAACTATGGGTGCCAAGATTCTTCGAGGTTTAAAGTTGTATGATACTGCTTTGAAATTTGTAGTGCAGATGGAGTCTAAGTCAAAACTTCAGGATAAACCAGGAATGGGGGAAAGGTGGAGGTCATGACCAATGGAAAAGGCAGGACCAAGGACAATGAATCAGGTGGATCAAGACTAAATAATAACCAAGATTAAGCAAAATGCCAGCTCCCTAGGATACTGTGTTTCTTGAATAAGTTTCAGCTGGAGCAGGAAGCTCTATTAGGTTCCTTCCTAGATCCGGTGGCCATTATGGATGGATGGAGTCAGCCCAGGGATTAAGAATTTGCAGGTCAGAGGTACACCCCACAGGAAGCTGCATAGAGATCCAGCAATGCCTGGCCCCAAGCTAGAAAGGAGACAGGACTATATCCAATGGGCTTAAGTTACAGGATGGTAGATTTTGGCAAAACATTAGGAGAATTGTATTGACTGAAAAAGGGAGCAGTAGACTATTCCCTCCATGGAAGTCTTCAAGTGGGCAATCAATAGCCATTGTTTAGGGAGTCTGTTGCTCTGGGTTTCTGGAATGGAGTTAGATAGCCTACAAGATCTCTCTCCAACTACAGTAGTACCTCGGGTTCCATACGCTTCAGGTTACAGACTCTGCTAACCCAGAAATAGTACCTTGGGTTAAGAACTTTGCTTCAGGATGAGAACAGAAATCGTGTGGCGGCAGCAGGAGGCCCCATTAGCTAAAGTGGTGCTTCACATTAAGAACAGTTTCAGGTTAAGAACGGACCTCCAGAACGAATTAAGTTCTTAACCCGAGGTACCACTGTATACGCTTTATTATTCAGTCCTGCACTGGAATAGCCATCTCTCGTTAACCTCAGGGCTATCAGCCATGACAGCTAAATGGAAGAGATGGAATGGAAATTCATATGGTCCATTTGTTAGCAGTGGACTGACCTGATCTACCTCTCCTGAACTTGCTTGTGGATTGGAACCCAACACCTAAACAGATTCTGAACTTCTTCCATTTTTGCGGTGTGTTTTCAAGACACAGAAAATGCACATTGTACTGGTGAATGTATGCAAAAGTGTGCACTTTATGTAAAAAGAGAACATGAGAGCATAAGAAGAGTCTTACTGGATCAGGCCAAAGGCCCATCTAGTCCAGCATTCTGTTTTCACAGGGGCCAACTGGATGTTAGTGGGAAGCCTGGAAGCAGAACCTGGGTGCAACAGTGTCATCTCAATTTGCAGTTCCCAAGAAGTGGTATTCAGAGGTTTGCAGCCTTCAATAGTAAAAGTAGAACATAGCCATCATGGGCAGTAGACACTGAAATCCTCAATGGAAGAGCACACAAAATGATTACAATTGGACGGAATGGGGCTTAGTGGCAGAATGGGGCAGAAGCTAAGACTGGTCGCCCATGAGACTGAAGGGGAACAGGATTAGTTGCTCAGCCTATGCCTACCAAACGAAACCTGCATGTTTGGGGAAAGTATATCTCTGAACACCAGATGCGGAGAACAAATAGATGGAGGTGCCTGGCTATGAGATTCTAGATGTATCTGTTGGAATCAGATTTGTGGACTAGATGCCTCCTTTAGACCCCAAATCCTGCAAGGCAATTCTTTTCATTTATTTGTTAGAACAATGTTTATTCTATAAATTTCCTTGGAGACCCCCCCCCCAAATGCACAAAGAAAAATTGTACAACACAACTTATAACAGCATGCATCTATAAAAACAGATGGACCACAAATTAAGTGTTCCACAAGTTATTGGTTCTGGTATTTGGCTTTCTGGAGAATTTGTGAATGGAACAAAACTGTACTACTCTCCAGCAAAAGTGTCTTTCTCCTTTGTCGTAATTTGTCGTAATCTCGGCAGTCGTAATTTGTGGGTCAATTTGCAAAGGTTTCAAATTAGATGGGGAAATGTGTGTTGAGATTCCTGCATTAAAGGGAGATGGACTAGATGATCCGGTGTCCCTTCCAACTCTTCAATTCTTCTACAATGATTCTGATACCACAGATTCAAGTTCATATAATCCATACTGCCACTAAGAGAAACCCAATTAATGGATTGTCCATCAGGTCCTGATTCCCATGTAAAAATACAGATTCAGTAACTCAAGTCCTTGAGATGATGTGATATGCTGTTGTTGTTGTTTAGTCGTTTAGTCGTGTCCGACTCTTTGTGACCCCATGAACCAGAGCACACCAGGCACTCCTGTCTTCCACTGCCTCCCGCAGTTTGGTCAAACTCATGCTGGTAGCTTCGAGAACACTGTCCAACCATCTCATCCTCTGTCATCCCCTTCTCCTTGTGCCCTTCATCTTTCCCAACATCAGGGTCTTTTCCAGGGAGTCTTCTCTTCTCATGAGGTGGCCAAAGTATTGGAGCCTCAGCTTCAGGATCTGTCCTTCCAGTGAGCATTCAGGGCTGATATCCTTAAGAATGGATAGTTTTTTTTCTTCTTGCAGTCCATGGGACTCTCATGAGTCTCCTCCAGTCGTGTCCAACTCTTCGTGACCCCATGGACCAGAGCACACCAGGCACTCCTGTCTTCCACTGCCTCCCGCAATTTGGTCAAACTCATGCTGGTAGCTTCAAGAACACTGTCCAACCATCTCGTCCTTTGTCATACCCTTCTCCTTGTGCCAGGGAGTCTTCTTTTCTCATGAGGTGGCCAAAGTATTGGAGCCTAAGCTTCAGGATCTGTCCTTCCAGTGAGCACTCAGGGCTGATTTCCTTAAGAATGGAGAGGTTTGATCTTCTTGCAGTCCATGGGACTCTCAAGAGTCTCCTCCAGCACCATAATTCAAAAGCATCCATTCTTTGGCGATCAGCCTTCTTTATGGTTCAGCTCTTACTTCCATATATCACTACTGGGAAAACCATCGCTTTAACTATACGGACCTTTGTTGGCAAGATGATGTCTCTGCTTTTTAAGATGCTGTCTTAAATGCCATATGCTACATTTCTTTAAACCAGTGGTTTCCAAAAATTTCAGGCATCTCCACCACAGGTACCCCACACACTTTGCCAGCACATAAAGGTAAAGGTAAAGGTACCCCTGCCCGTACGGGCCAGTCTTGCCAGACTCTAGGGTTATGCGCTCATCTCACTCTATAGGCCGGGAGCCAGCGCTGTCCGCAGACACTTCCGGGTCACGTGGCCAGCGTGACAAGCTGCATCTGGCAAGCCAGCGCAGCACACAGAACGCTGTTTACCTTCCCGCTGGTAAGCGGTCCCTATTTATCTACTTGCACCCGGGGGTGCTTTCGAACTGCTAGGTTGGCAGGCGCTGGGACCGAACGACGGGAGCGCACCCCGCCATGGGGATTCGAACCGCCGACCATGCGATCGGCAAGTCCACCCGCGTCCCTTTGCCAGCACATAGGTGGAGTATATTTATGCACCTATGAAAGCTGAACTGGGGTTAAGTACCATTTCTGCATTATCTTCAATGTTCTTTCCTTGATGCTGACTGAGATCGTTTCAGGAAAAAACTTGCCGCAGAGTTTACTCCAAGATTCATCTTCTATTTCTGTTTCCAATTGTGGACTAGACGGTTCCTTTGGACCAAAATCCCCATGAGGAAATTCTTAATGCCTTATATTCTCCGTGTTTTTGCACGTGCTGCATTTTAAGCAGAACGAGCAGAAATCAATTCGTAGGTATTGAAGGAACGCTTTGTGTGGGACTCCTGAATGGGAAGTGTTTCTTTGCTTCATGTTTTGAGAGAAAACTAAAAACCTCATCTCAGTACTTTCTGCTCAGTTCACGACACTAATAGCGGCGGTAATTGTGATGTTGAGGGGAAAGGAGCTTTCTATTGTCAAAAATATGGGCCAAATTGTTCCTAAGTAGCTGCAGAGATCTTATTGTTCGATGATTATTTCCCCCCCTCTTCCTCTGCCACACTTACACCGCAGAACTTGTGTACTTGCGGTGAATTTACTTCTTACTGAACAATCCTCGCCATGGCAACACACTCCACAATTTCATAAACATTCTGCAGTCTGAAGAATGTGTTGCATGAGGAGCACATACAGAAGTACAAAGGTCCCTAAATAGCCAAGGATGGCTCCCTAAACCCCCTCCGCATAGAGGGAGCCGTTTTATGAAAACCTTCGTTCAAGGGGAGAGGATTTACAAGCTGGGGCGTCAAAAACAATGGAGGAAGCCAAGTGTTATGGGATGGAATAAATCAATTTGTTAAACCATTGAGATAAATGTTAATGATGCAGTGGAATTTTCAAGCAATGGTAGTTTGAGCTGTGTTATATATACACAGGCCTAAATCCAATACAGAATTAAGCCTGCTTAAGCCCTTCAGCTTAAGGAAAGTATGCCTAACGCTGTGTTGAGTTTCTGTCTGTCTGTCTGTCTGTCTGTCTGTCTGTCTGTCTGTCTAAGACCCTCCAAGTGTCCCTATTTTCCAGGGACAGACCCGGATTTACAGAAGCCATCCCAGATTCTGATTTGATTCCGGAATATCCCGCGTTTCCTTCAGATGCCCCTATTTTCATCAGAGAAATGTTGGGGGGTATGGAGTTATGCACGCCCGAGTGAAGACGATAAGTAACTTTACACCCTTTAGAAGACATCTGAAGGCAGCACTGTATAATGAAGTTTTTTAATGTTTAATGTTTAATTATGTTTTTACATATGTTAGAAGCCACCCAGAGTAGCTGGGACAACCTAGTCAGACGGGTAGGATGGTGGCTTTGTTGTTGTTGCTGCTGTTGTTCTTGTTCTTCTTGTTGTTGTTAATGCCCTTATTTTCATTGGAGAAATGTTATAGGGTATGTTATCTCTCTCTCACACACATATATGTATTGGGAGGAAGCAGATGTGTGCTAACAGGGTTGGACAGAGTTGTGGGATTTACTTTGCATTCACTAGAACCCCAAGATTTACTAAATGGAGTGGGGTGCAGAAGACACACAGAAGAAGAGTCCTGTTGGAGCAGGCTTGCAGGATCAAGCCAATGGCCCATCTAACGTAGCATGGTGATCTCAGAGTGGACAACAAAACGCCTATGGGAAGCCTGCAAACAGGCCACTGCCCCTCACCTTGTTTCCTCTTCATTTCAACAGTAGAAATGTTTTGCTACTAAACAATTTGGGGGTCTGAAATCCTCGTTGATCTACCGGAAATCAAGCCCAGATCTACTGCTTGATCCTGATCTCCCTACTGCGCATCCCTGATATAATCTATATATACATCAAGACCCACAAAAATGGTGTGTTGATTTGCTACAGTCAAACCTCGGTTTTCGAACGGCTCCGTTTTTGAACATTTTGGCTCCCGAATGCCGAAAACCCGGAAGTAAATGCTCCAGTTTTTGAATGTTTTTCAGAAACCGAACATCTGACGCGGCTTTGACTTGAGTGCAAGAAGCTCTTGCAACCAATCGGAAGCCGTGCCTCAGTTGTCAAACATTTCAGAAGACGAACGGACTTGCGGAACAGATTATGTTTGACAACAGAGGTTTGACTGTACATGTATATATATCACTCTTTTGCCAAAGCAGGCTTGGCAGGTGGGCTTTGTAGAACAATGACTTAGACTATGATAGATGGAACATAATCAGAAACATAGAAGGGACAGTCAGTTCTTGGAAGGCTAGTCAACGTGGCCCTTGTCTGACTCATCTCTCCTCCTCACACTGCCACATGGGAGAATAATAATAATAATAATAATAATAATAATAATAATAATAATAATTTATTATTTGTACCCCGCCCATCTGGCTGGGTTTCCCCAGCCACTCTGGGGGGCTTCCACAGAGACCAAAAATACACTAAAATGACACACATTAAAAACTTCCCTGAACAAGGCTGCCTTAAGATGTCTTCTGAATGTCAGGTAGTTGTTTATCGCTTTGACATCTGATGGGAGGGCAGTCCACAGGGCGGGCGTGACCACCGAGAAGGCCCTCCGCCTGGTTGCCTGTAGCTTTGCTTCTCACAATGAGGGAACTGCCAGAAGGCCCTTGGCGCTGGACCTCAGCGTCCGGGCGGAACAATGGGGGTGGAGACGCTCCTTCAGGTATACTAGACTGAGGCCATTTAGGGCTTGAAAGGTAAGCACCAACACTTTGAATTGTGCTCGGAAACGTACTGGGAGCCAATGTAGGTCTTTCAAGACCGGTGTTATGTGGTCTCGGCGGCCCCTCCCAGTCACCAGTCTAGCTGCCGCATTCTGGATTAGTTGTAGTTTCTGGGTCACCTTCAAAGGTAGCCCCATGTAGAGCGCATTGCAGTAGTCCAAGCAGGAGATAACCAGAGCATGCACCACTCTGGCGAGACAGTCTGCGGGCAGGGAGGATCTCAGCCTGCGTACCAGATGGAGCTGGTAAACAGCTGCCCTGGACACAGAATTGACCTGTGCCTCCATGGACAGCTGTGAGTCCAAAATGACTCTACTTAGCTCCCTCATACTGAGTCAGACCATCAGTCCTGTTAGCTCAGGATCGTCTGCACTGACCAGCGGCAACTCTCCCAAGAGCAAACGCCGGTAGAGCAGCAAATGTGAATTTCCTTTATTTACCTTTTATTTATTTAATGCATTTATATCCTGCGTTTAGCCCAAGCTGAGATTCAAGGCAACTTGCAAGGTTTTTTTAAAAAAATCACTATAAAATGCAAGTGAACGAAAGGGAATTAGTTAAAAGCAACAGTTAAAATACAGATTGCCCTGAATTTTACCTTTGTACAGTAGGCTAATTTCTACCTGACCTTCTCTGGAAAAGCAAGCAAGATGCATTATCAGGGTTCAAGGATGTATTTCAGCCTGGCAAAAACAGCTGGGCTCCAAAACTGACCCAGCAGAATGTGTGGCCTGCAGAGAGGTCCCAGGGCTGAGGTTTCTCACTCAGTATCCACCTATAATACACATCTTTCAGAAGACTCAATGTATTGATCTGTCTTATTCACTCCTTACAGTTTTAGCTGTACACCGAACAAAAATCCGAGCTATGTTTCAAACCTTCCCGTCAATCCAAAAATCCCACCTGAACGTTTTGTCATTTAAAATGTCGGTGACAACCCTAGGATAAATTGTTCTTTCTCTTATACTTTTACATATCGGTTTTTCAAGGCATACTGAACCAGACAAACTGGTTCAGTTTGCGTTGTGTCCAGAGAGAGAGAGAGAGAGAGAGAGAGAGAGAGAGAGAGGGAGGGAGGGAGGGAGGGGGAGAAGGGGGGAGAGAGAAAGCTTTCAATTAAAGTCCATTTCATGTATTTTTCTTCATGAGCTCTTTTCTCGAACTGAGGAAGTTCGCCACCGACGCTTCCCAGAAACAGGAAGCTAATGATTTTCTTCGGAGTATAATATGTAGATAATTAAGTTAATGTTTTTTTTTTAGCAATTGGAGTGTTTTAACTGCCCTCAGACAATATATATCTCCCCCCACCCACCCACCCCTCGCTCAATTCGTGTAGTTAATTTAACCGTGCGTCTTCGCAACGGCAGAAAGAAAGAAATACAGTGGCTGGCATAATTGCAGCGCCATGTTCATCATTAGATTTCAGAAACCATTCCTCTAAATCTTCGGCTTGGTAATTTCCTTCATAGCTTGGCAATTTAGGCACTTTTCTCGAGCTCCCCATGGTATTAAATGTCTGGTTTAAGTATGAAGGATTTGCTGTTGGCTTCTCTTGCTTGTTAAAATCTAAGTTGCACTGTGTAAACCTCTGCGTGAAAGCAGTGGCATTTAGGGAGGGCAGGAAAGGGGCTTGACTCCCTGCTCCAAATTGCAAATGACTTGTCTTTATTCCATATATATATATATATATATATATATATATATATATATATATATGAATGACATAGAGTTGGAAGGCACCTAAGGATCATCTAGTCCAACCCCCTGCAATGCAGAAACCTCAGCTAAAGCATCCATGGCAGGTGGCCACCCAGCCTCAGCTTAAAAACCTTCAAGGAATTCCACCACCTCCCGAGGGAGACCATTCCACTGTTGAACAGCTCTTACTGCCAAAAGCTTTTCCTGATGTTTAGTCGGAAATGTCCTTTCCAGTGTGGTGTAGTGTTTAAGAGCGATAGACT
Organism: Podarcis raffonei; assembly: GCF_027172205.1. NCBI lineage: Eukaryota > Metazoa > Chordata > Lepidosauria > Squamata > Lacertidae > Podarcis > Podarcis raffonei. Next base: position 66,736,902 of record NC_070611.1, on the reverse strand, counting down.
CATAATCTGGGGGACTGGGTTCGCTTCCCTGCTCCTCCACATGCAGCTGCTGGGTGACCTTGGGCCAGTCACACTTCTCTGAAGTCTCTCAGCCCCACTCACCTCACAGAGTGTTTGTTGTGGGGGAGGAAGGGAAAGGAGAATGTTAGCCGCTTTGAGACTCCTTCGGGTAGTGATAAAGCGGGATATCAAATCCAAACTACTACTACTACTACTACTACTACTACTACTACTACTCTTCTTCTTCTTCTTCTTCTTCTTCTTCTTCTTCTTCTTCTTCTTCTTCTTCTTTCTTGTAACTTGAAGCCACTGATTCATGTCCTACCCTCCAGAGCAGGAGAAAACAAGCTTGCTCCACCTTCCATGTGACAGCCCTTCAGCTATTTAAAGATGGCTATCATAGCTCCTCTTTTCCACGCTAAACATACCCAGCTACTTCAACCATTCCTCATAAGGCTTACTTTCCACACCCTTGATTGTCTTAGTTGCCTAGCTCCTTCAAGATCTGCAGAACCAGTCTCCAGAGAAGTCTTTCTGAACCTCACGCCCTCAGGTGTTGTTGGACTCCAACTCCCATAATTCCTAGCCAGCATGGCTCGTGGTCAGGGATAATGGGAGTTGTAGTTCAAAGAATGTCGGGGGACTCAAGACTGGGAAGGGCTGCTCTAAAGGGTGGCATCACGGCTGCTGAACTTGATGGACTAGGACAAGTATCATGGCAGGTTTGAGGCCACATGGGCACAACAGCTAGGCTGTCTTCACCAATCCAGCTTCTCTTGCATCTCTGTAGCTCCAGCCTCACTGCTATTTTGTCCCCTGCCCAGGTAAACAACAGCAGCTCTGTCCCACAGATAGAGGTGGAAGAGAAATTTGAAATCGTTTGCCTCTAAAGCAGTGGTTCTCAACCTGTTGTTGGACCCAGATGTTGTTGGACCACAACTCCCATCATCCCTGAGCTCTGGCCTTGCTAGCGAAGGGTGATGGGAGTTGTAGTTCAACAACATCTGGGGACCCACAGGTCGGGAAAGGCTGCTCTAAAGGCAAACCCACCTAATTCACACTTTTTGAAACAATGCACCACTCAAAACACAGCTGCCTTTCAGAATCTGTCCATCTCTGAATTTTGCTGTGCAGTTTTCTAGTCAAGTAATGTACTCAAAGAACTGGACACGCTGTGGTCAAGTGTTCTAAAAATGAGCATCTTAGTGAAGCTAACATGCAAATATTTGCCTTACGTGGGGAAATTACTGGGGGGGGGGGAATGTCCCCGTTAAGTCAAAACTGCTCTGAAATATATGGCTATTTGCATGTGAAGACCCCCAAACCTCCAAAATAAATCACACAGGACACAGAATATTTGTTTAAGATTTCTGGCATTAATTTGGCCACAACATTATTGATTACAGCATGTGAGTGCTTGCTTAGGCATTGGTTCGGACTACCTGAACCTGCACCGGCAGGAACAGGACTGACAATGGGAACCTCCAGAGCTCAGTAAGGGAAAACATACTGGGGGAGCACAGAGGCGGATTTCCACCTCTTACTTCACCTCATATGCTCCCAGGAACTCTGGCCTGGCCCTACCGCTGAGAGGGGATCGGACAGACCAAATTGAGCCCCTGGATTCATTTAATGGAATTCCCTAGCAGCACCAGCAGCAATAATGAGGGGCAGGCACAGCCAATCCATAATTCCCTCCACCAAAGAATGAACCAATGCCTAACTGCCAACCTTACAAAGTTGTGACGATTTGCTACACGGCAGGCAAAAACCAAATGGCACTAGCCAATCAGCCAAGTGGCAAAATTCCTACCAGGCCCCTGCTCCAAAAACAGGTGACCCCTAGACAGGCATAGCAAGGTCAAAAACACAACCTTAAATTATAGGGAGGGAGGACGGGAGATCCGCTGCATGTTGCGAAAGAGAAAGTACTTCGCCTCGTGCCTTAAATAGCCCCTTAGTTGCATGGCGAGTTCCAGCCTCCCTCCATCAGAAATAAAGACACATGACACCAGTATTTAGGTTAATGGGTGGAAAATGGCCACAACTTTATTGGTTATAGGTAATGAGCGGTATTGACTTAGGCATTGGTCCTACTGACTATCCAGCTTCAGCCTGCTTGCTTAAAGACCGGGAAGGGTTAACCACCAGTAGGGGGAGTCCTGCTGATGCACATCAAGTAGGATCTCCCCCGGGGTCACCGCTCGGGGGCGTGCCTTAGGCCCTCACCTCCATAGGCTTTCGACAGGGCCACGCCACGCCCCCAGAATCCTTTACCGGACTACCCTTCAATATGCGGGGGTAGGTGATGGCGCTTCCTCCCCCCTCTCATCTACATAACAATACCCTTACCAATGCCTAACCACCAATACCCAGAAAGTTGTGACGATTTGCTACTAGGTAGGTGAAAAACCAAGTGGCTGGTGCCAATTTGCCGAGTGGAAAAAATTCCCACCAGGCCCCTTAACGTCAACCAACTGAGGTCCATAGCAAGGTCAGAAAGCCAGACCTAAAGGGCGGGGGGTGGGGTGGCAAACCGGAGCAGCTGGAGCAGCCAAAAGAGGGAGATCCCCGGCCGCGCCAGCCCTAAATAGAGCGGGCCACGCCCCCCAGGCCAGGTGATTGGCTGGCCAGGGGATGACACAGCCAGGGATTCCCTCAATCACGCGGGGGCTGGGAGTTGGCCCCCGCGAATGTGGGGTGGGTATGTGTGAAGCCCGCAACCCCACCTCCTCTCCAGCTCCGAAGTGGCTTTGCCAATCAAACCCCAACCGACAGAAAATTATCCCCAGCAACAAAGGGGCAACCAATGAGGTGGGCAGGGCATCCAAATTATCCCCAGCAACAAGAAGGCAGTTTGGTGATCTCACCGCGACACGTGGCTCTCCATGATTTGGAGGACACGATTTGGAGAAATTCTCACCAAAAAACGCTGATGAATTTTCAAGGATTTTGTTTAAAGAATTTGCACCTTGCTGGAGAGGTGTGAAGAACTGAAATTAAGATCAGAAAAAAACAGAAACTGAGAGAAACATTATGGGTAGCTAAGTGGCAGGACATATGCTTGGCATCCAGAAGGTCCCAGGTTCAGTCCCTGGTAATTCCAGGTCGGGCTGGAATAGACCCATGTCTGAAACTTTGCCAGCCAGTGTAGACAATTCTGAGCTAGATGGACCATCAACTTGGTCTGGTGTAAGAGATCTTCTGATGTTCCTACGTTCTGAACCAAAAATAGTCCGATTCACCTATTCCTATGCACCACACACACAGCAAGACTAATCAGCAGTCCCTGAATTCAGGAACCAGAGTATTAGGGGGTAGACATTTTAGATAGCTGCACATCTCCGGCTTGTCTCGGTTCTAAACTAACAATACCCATCAGGACTCTTTATGGCACTTTAAACAGGGCCTGGCGCCTCTCTGGCATCAATACTGTTTTGCGAATGCTTGGTTCTATTTGTTGCTTTATGGGATAATGCCGCTAGTTTGACATTCCCCCATGCTCGTGGGACTTGAGAACTGACAGGAAATAAAACACTCAGTTGTCTTTTGGTCTGGGATGGAATTTTCCCCTTTGGTGAATAAAACATTTTTATCGTTTTTATCTATTTATTTCGGTTTTACTCTTCCGGCGCCATCTCAAAGGCAGGTGAGGAGGAGCGCCGGGGACCGTGCCAACTATAAAATGTATCCCCTCGGTGCGTGAGGGAGCGCTCTAACTTTCTGTTATGCGCGTCTGAGACGTTGGGTGCCTGCATGTCAAACATCCTCCGGAAGACGTGGAGCCTTTTCACATCAGGAAAAAAGTGCTCCAGCAAATCTAATGTAACATAATATTTTGCCTCAGATATTTTTGCTTTGTTTTGAGCCACATCCCTAAGAGGAAATGAACGAAAAGCCATAGGGCTGCTGGTTATCAGACCGTGTTTGCACCACAGGAGATGGGTGCCAGGGGGATTTAGGACCTCGGCTCAAATTCTGACCATGAGGTGGCAGTTGTAGAGTCTACTACAGTGGTACCTCTGGTTGCGAACGGGATCCGTTCCAGAGCCCCGTTCGCAACCTGAGCAGAATGCAACCTGCGCCTGCGCATCTGCACGTGCACGGATCATGATTCACCACTTCTGTGCATGCGTGTGACGTCATTTTGAGTGTCTGCGCATGCGTGAGCGGCGAAACCCGGAAGTAACCCGTTCCATTACTTCTGGGTCGCCGCGGTACATATCCTGAAAGATCGTAACCTGAATGAACATAACAAGAGGTATGACTGTATATAATTTGGAAAGAGACTACTATATATACCTCTTGAGTAGTCATTGCCAAACTTGACATGAGGCTAGGGGCCTCTTTGTTGATGTTTGGGTGCCAGTGGCCATTTTGAATCAAGATGGAGAACCGGAAAAGTGACTTTGGCGTGACTTTGGTCATTTTAGGAATAGGGTTAGTCACCTCTTGAGATATTTTCCACCAAACTTGGATCAAGGGTTCCTGAGGTGGGGGTGTTGTGCCTGCTTTGATGTTTGGGTGCCAGGCGCCATTCTGAATCAAGATGACAGACTGAGTGAAGAGAGATTTTGGAATGTCTGCATGCATTTTTGACATATATTTGGCCGCCTCTCAAGATATAGTCACCAAACTTGGCCCAAAGGTCACCAAGGTGGGGGCAGTGAACATCATCCCCTTTTGGATGCCAGACACCATTTTGACTCAAGATGGTGGACCAAACAAGTCCACCAAACAAGTCTCTTCGGGGTGACTTCACCTATTCTGTCTCCTCTTAAGATTTCATCACCAAACTCAGCACAAGAGTTCCTGACATATTTTCATATGTTATTTTCTCTAATATATTTGCCAATATATGCACTTCTATGCACACTTTATCTCAGTATGTGCATTTCTGTGCAAAATTTGTGGAAGAGTGGATTTTGAAGTATCACAGCATTTGAGTTCACATATTTCATGAAAGGCAAACTAAAAATGAAATGAATTGAAATTCTCTCTTATCCTCACCTATGATCGCACCAAGATTATGACTGCATACGATCACACCAATATTGTTGCAATATGTTTTGTTTTTGCTCTTTGTTGCATGAACTTGAGAAGAACTGAAGGCACTTGGAACTGCAGCAAGTGATGTATATTTCCCAATTCTTGAATTGATGTTTGAAAACCAGGATTCAACATGAGTGGAGTTACACAGGGGAACAAAAAGAAAGAAATGGGACAAAACGAATAGCCTTTCCTCTTTCGTAAGGGGGCAAATGGACATTTCACAAAAAAACCCAGTTCCTCATTTCAGCAGATAGAACAAAAGGAAACAAAAAACCAGCTGTAGATCAGCCCCCCCCCCCACCAGATGCACAAGGATTTATTATGCCAACACATTTGGAGAACCCAATCTCTTTATCAAGGGAGTTCCTTCAGTGGTTTTTTTGGACATCTTTACTCACTGGCCACCTGGTAGACTCATGTCAGCAGCAATCCATCTTAATTTTAGCTGAGGTCCCTTGGATTCATTAAATGGCTAGCAAGCCTGATCTCTATGTCCTCATGTGGCCTAAGTTGCTCCAATGCTGGACACAGCACTCTAGAGGAACATTTTGAAGTGCAGGAGCGCCTCACAAATGCCTCTATACCCACACTTCCAAGGAAATGTCCAAAACTGCAAGCAGCTGTTTGGCCAGCTTTGCCCCCCCCTCCCCACAAGTGTTTTTGTCAGGCTCAAATATGTCATTGAAGCCAGATTGTTGACAAAGACCAGATGCTCCAGACATATAACACCAATTCTGGCATGACTGCACTGGCTTACAATTACTTTCTGGGCTCAGTTCAAAATTATTTAAATTTACCAATACAGGGCAGTCTCTAGGTAAGTTGCAGCCAACCTTTAGTTCCCACTGGAAACACATCTACATAGCATAGTTGGTTAGAGCGTGGTGCTGATAAATGCCAAGGTTGCAGGTCCGATCCCCGTAAGGGACAGCTGCATATTCCTGCACTATGAAGTCAGAGTCCTGCAAAGAAAGTGTTGTAATTTAAATGGCTAGCCTGAAACAGGAACCCCAGAAAAGAAAGGGAGGGAAGTATCTAGCCTCTGCTTGAGTATTTCTCCCTCATTCGACTTCCTCTGTGCTCAGCTGTGAAACAAACTTGAGGGACTCGTCATCACCTCATTCACTTGCCAGAGCAAGGTGAATTCATCAGTTAACCCAGCATTCTGGCAGATGATGTCACTGTTCCTGCTGGGGGTGGGGAGGGCCTGAAACTGCACTCACTCATGTTCCTGCTCCACTATGACATGGGCTTGATGTACTCACTAGTACCCATAGTGTGTCCCCTCCCCCACTGTCAGCAGACAGGTATCTAGAGTCTCAAATTTTGTGCAAAAAGTCTCTTTCTCCGCCTCTCCCTCAAATCTCCAGCAAACCTGTCATGTTACCTCGTTACTTTCCTTGCAGGCACTCCAACTTCCTGGTCCGCAGCTCTCCTTTCTCTCATGGGGAGTTTAGATTAGAAATTCCCCCATTTAGTCCCGCCGCCTCTCAGCTCAGTTGTGCCGTTTCATCCGTGGGATCAATCTGCTTTTCTGTTGCGCCCGCTTCTCTCTTCCTGACCCTGTGACCTTTGAGCAAATGAATCTATTTTTTGCTTCTGAAGATCGGATGGCAGATAACACAGTTATTAAGGATTGCTTTCTCTTGCTCTAATAATGACAATTCAGCCTTCGATATATTGTCCAGGGGCCCCCCGAGTTATTCTCTGCACTACGAATTCTAATATGTTGATGCAGAATGGGGAGGCTCAGAAATATCAGGAGCAGGTTGGGCCGACTTCAAAGTATTGCAAGTGCATTGCCGCAAGAAAATAAGAACTCCGCTGACAAGCTCCAGAGTGAGAGCCTTTTGCTCTGGCGCTCTGGAGCGAGGTGCCACGCCAGACCCAAAAATGGGGTATTTCAGGATCCAAACAGAAGCTGGGTTTGGCTTCTGTGAGTCCGGGATGTCCTGCTGAAAACAAAGCAATTGAGGGGTATGCTTTAACCAGTCATGGCTCCCTCAAAGAATCCTGGGAGCTGGAGTTTGTCAAGGGTGCTGAGAATTGTTAGGACACACGCACCCTTAGTCTCCCCACGGAGCTCCAATTCCTGGAGTGATTTCACAATCCATCTTCACAGGGAACTCTGGGAATTGCAGCCCTGGGAGGGGAAGAGGGGTGTTCTAACAGTTCCTAACTAGAGGGCAAGTGGCCCAATCTGGCAGGGCTCATCTTATCTCCCTTCCTTCCTTCCTTCCTTCCTTCCTTCCTTCCTTCCTTCCTACCTACCTACAAGTAAGCAGAACAACAACGTAAATAAAGAGACCAGCATGGAAACAGTAAGCACACAGGAAAAGGCAAATACATTGCAATTCTTCCAATAATTGAAATACTTTATTGTCACTTGTACAACTTGTATACAGTGAGATCACACGAGCACCCCCCACTCAGCTCTCTTAGTCTTAATTCCCCTCGTTTACTGACGCACACCCACCAAACCCGAAAGTCAGTTGCCCTGATGTTATCTTTTCATTCAGCAGCCTAACAGCCCACGGATAGAAGCTGTTCTTTACCCTGTTGGTGTGACTAATCATGCTTCTATATCTTCTGCCTGAGGGCAGGAGATCAAGAAAGTGTCAGCCAGGGTGTGAATCATCCCTGAAAATTTTCCTCACTCTCCTGAGGCAACGTTCTTCCGCGATGTTATCCAGCGGATTCACGGGACAGCCCATAATATCTTGTGCTGTATTCACCACCCTCTGTAGGCACTTCCTATCAGTTGATGTCAAACCAGCGTACCACACCGTGATGCAGTATGAAAGGACACTTTTTATTGTGGACAGTAGAAGGAGATCATCAAATGTTGATTGACACCGTTCTTTCACAATACTCTGCAATAATGCACAGAAATGGGGAGGAAATTAATACCAATGGAATAGCCACACACTTAAAACTACAAAAATGGCCATCTATTTGATAGTACAGTGGTACCTCGGGTTAAGTACTTAATTCGTTCCGGAGGTCCGTACTTAACCTGAAACTGTTCTTAACCTGAAGCACCACTTTAGCTAATGGGGCCTCCTCCTGCTGCTGCGCCGCCGCAGCACGATTTCTGTTCTCATCCTGAAGCAAAGTTCTTAACCTGAAGCACAATTTCTGGGTTAGCGGAGGCTGTAACCTGAAGCATATGTAACCCGAGGTACCACTGTATTTGAGTTTAGCTGCCATACCGTTCAGCACTTTACTTAACCAAGCCCAATCCTTTTCTGCCTTGCTAATTTGGTGTCCTGTCTGCTGCTTAGTTTACTTGCTGTCAAAATGTCTCTGGTTTTTTGTTTTTGTTTTTTTTTTAATAAAAAAGAATGTGTGCCCTCCCCCCAAGAAAAAGGCGAACAAACTTCGAGACTGCTTCAGGAACCCAAAATCCTCAGAAATGGCACCTCATTACATGGAAGCCCAGAGGCAGCCTTTATAGCCCAAAGAAGACTGGTGGGTTTCCTGCTGGCAGATGCCATTTAACAAGCAATCTGCTAGGTTGGAGCTTGCCTTCTGCTTTTAAGTGGGCCCCAGATAAGATCAGAAGCCCCTTGCAATACATAGCCGGAGCTCAAATTGACACAAGGTTATAGCACAAACTAATGTAGAGGTGGAGAGAGAGAGAGAGACTCTGTTTTGGCATCTCCCCTGAATTAATGAAGGTTGCTGGTAATGCGATGTGCTGCTCTTATGAAGATGCTGAGGCACGTGGAGGATTCAAAGAGAGCAAACTGCTCAATATTCGGTCAGACCATCAGTCCTTCGCCGCCTTCTTCTTCTTCTTCTTCTTCTTCTTCTTCTTCTTCTTCTTCTTCGGCGATCACTTGTAGCCGAGTAAGATTGTCGTCCATAAACATGGTCTTAACAGTGAGTCCGTAAGTGACTGTGGAGACTAATTCTGGATCCACACGTCCTTCCACAGTGGGGACATTGGTTTCTGGGCGGGAGTTGATCATGGTGAGGGTTTGCCAAGGGTGCCTTCCTCTCCGCACGTTTCTCCCTTGCGTCCTGAGTTCGAGTGTCTTCAAAGCCCATGACACCTTTGGTAAAGGCTGTTCTCCAACTGGAACACTTGCAGCCCAGTGTTTCCCAGTTGTTGGTGTTTATACTGTACTACTTTTTTTTAGATTTGCCTTTAGAGAGTCTTTAAAGCTCTTTTGTTGACCACCAGCATTACACTTTCCATTTTTAAGTTCAGAACAGAGGAGTTGCTTTGGAAGACGACAATCAGGTATCTGCACAACATGACCAGTCCAACAAAGTTGATGTGGAAGAATCATTGCTTCAACACTTATTTCACCTACAGAAGCTGAGCAGATCAACCGTCAAATTTTATTTCAGCATTAGTGATGGGATGGTGTTCTCTGCTCAGTGGTGGCTGTCATAGTTGAGATGTCCCAGCCCATGGCCTGGGCACCCCCTAAGCTCAGCGCCCTGTGCAGCAGAACCTGTCAAACTGCCCTAAGTCCACCTCTGTGCCCGTTGAGAGTGGACACTGGCACAATTGCTGGGAAACACAAGCAAGAGAATGTTGTGCTCATATCCTGCCAGAGATGGTCTCCTCATTATGCCCAATGATAGGGCCGGGCCCTGCTGGCTGCAGCTCTCCAGGGTCCCAGAAAAGTGTCATTTTGAACCAGAATGTTTTGCATCCCAAGCGCATGTTCTGTCACTGAGCTAAGAGCCTTCTGGAAAGTAAGTACATAGTTCAAATTGGGGTGTTCAAACATAACATTCAATAGGTGTACAATCTTGTGTACCTGTGTATATACAAATAGTAGAGCTGGACACCCCTACAGTTATTCAAATATAACAATAATAATTTATTACTTGTACCCCACCCATCTGACTGGGTTTCAACTCTGGGCAGCTTCCAACAGAATATAAGGAACACAATGAATCATTACACATTAAAAGCTTCCCGGTACAGGGCTGCCTTCAGATGTCTATGGAGAGTTGTATAGATTTGCTATAAAATAGGAACATTCACACATTACATCTGATAACTGTACAGTCTAATGTCCAATGACAAAAAAAGCTGAACTGTACACAGTTATTCAGGTGTTCGATGAGTGTAAAGTCTGTGCATCTGGGTACACCAATAGTTAAGGCTAGACCTGGATAGATCAGCTGGATAGAGTGGGGTGCTGATAGGTTTCAGGTTCGATCCCCATATTGGACAGCTCCATATTCCTGCGTTGCACTGGGTTGGACTAAATGATCTTCAGGGTCCCTTCCAACTCTACAATCCTATGATTCTATGTACAAATCGACAAGCGTACTCTTTCACAAGCACACCTACATGGCTAGAGAGAGCCTCTTCCTGTCTTCAGCATGAAATGCAGACAAGCCAATGTAAATAAATGACTGTGGCTCCTCATTTGGACCCTGAGTAATTTCCCTGCTTCTTTTCCAAGACATGCGAAAGGAACTGCTCTCCTCTTTCACTTTGCTTTCGTTTCCTGGGGCTGGAGACCAGTGCCAAAAGCAGGATCTGGGGCTCAGCGCCTTATCGCAAATGAAACCCTGTTTCAGTTTATCAAAAGAACAGTAGGTGAGACATTAGCACAGTGAATAAATATTCACACTTCACCGCTTCTCTGGGATTGCTCCCTGTTAAGCAGATTTCGATCTTGTAGAATGCAGGAAAAGAGACTGTTGATATTCTTTAAACATATATTGGGACATCCCTGTTTCCTTGTAAAGTATCCCATGCGTGCGTTTATAGCAGTGCAGTAATTAAGACAGAAATCGCTTCAGGATGTTTGATGTTTAAAGCTCCCAAATAAAAGAAGGAAGAACGTGCCTCACGCTAGCCAAGATTCCTGTTATTTTTGATCACGTAGAAGACATTTACATTAACGATGGTGGATCAGAATACTAAGTTTTCCGGTATGCAATATTCAGCTGTGTTGCGATTTGTACCATTTCCCTGAGAAGGTCTTACCTGGTTTCAGGGCCGGCCAGTCCATGAGGTAAACTGAGGCAGATGCCTCAGGTGACAGAATCCAAGGGGAACCTCTACTGGTGCGCTCCCTGCCTCCACTACCAGAGAAGCTTTGTGGCGGATTCTGGGTTAGAGCAAAATCTCGCAACGGCCCTGCAGCATCTCAAGAGAGCTCTGTGAAATCATGTGGAGGCCTCGTGTGACCGTCCCAAGGCCCTGGTAAGCAAGTCAGAACTTGCAGACCTTGCAGTGTTGCTGGGTCTCATGGTGTGCTTCGCAAGACATGACAGCCAGCTGACGATCAGGCCTTGCAGAGCCCTTTGCATGGCACTCTGAACAGGGTTTTACTGGGCGATTCCCTGCAAAATCAGACAATTGCCCGCAAGCGGCCTTTCAGCTGTGTTGTTGTTAAGATTTGTGTACTGCCCTATGTCCATAGATCTCAGGGTGGTTCACAACAATATAATTTACCTGCTCCACACCTGACACCATACATAGCAATAGTTGTAGATGGCTGAAATTGCCTTGAAGGCCAATTGCAAGGTGGAATTAGACCCATGTGTTCGCCTTCCTGCCTTATAAAAAGGTTTCCCAGTTTCTACCACCATCACCAGGTGGGGTGAAGGGAATAGAAAGTGAGGCAAGGCTCAAGGGCTTGTGACTGTCACATCCTACATTTCTTCAACATTGGACTGGTCATGTTGTGCGGATGCCTGATGATCGTCTTCCAAAGCAACTCCTCTATTCTGAACATAAAAATGGAAAGCGTAATGCTGATGGGCTACCAAAGAGGTTTAAAGACTCTCTCAAGGCAAATCTTTAAAAAATGTAGTATAAACACTGACAACTGGGAAACAGTGGCCTGCAAGAACTCCAATTGGAGAACAGCCTTTACCAAAGGTGTCATGGGCTTTGAAGACGCTCAGACTCAGGATGAAAGGAAGAAACAGGCTAAGAGGAAGGCACGCTTGGCAAACCCTCACCGTGATCAACTCCCGCTTGGAAACCTCAGTCCTCACTGTGGAAGGACGTCTGGATCCAGAATTGGCCTCCACAGTCACTTATGGTCTCACTGTTAAAACCGTGATTATGGAAGAGAATCTTACTCAGCTACGAGGGATCGCCAAAGAAAGAGAAGACATTTTAGATTAGCTGTTGCAGATGAGCTGTAGGCAGTGGTATAGCATGGAGGACTACAGAGGTGGTTGACCCAGGTGCAAAATTGTTAGGGGCACAGTATTTAAACACCTGGTGCTGCCTCAAGACAGCTGTGTACTTCTGTCACAGGGCTCTGTTGAAAACGGCTTCTCCATGCAAAGCAGAAAGCGACCTCTCCAGATAACGGAACAACTCTTCTTTTCTTATCTTTGTAGCTACGATCTCTTGGGTGATGCAGACACCATTAGGCAGTTGAATGCGCATGCATATTCTGTCTGTTTCCCAACCAGCAACCCACCCCCTATGCACAGCCCCAGGTGCTCACAACCCATGCTGTACACCACTGGCTGTAAGGTTCTCCTTTTGGTAGCAGTTGTAGGACTCTTGGTGTTGACATTTCTATTTCACCTTAAGGAACAGGTATGTGGAATTGTTGCATTTCACATGTCTCTTTACATTCCAGCACAGTATGCTGGGAACTTCCGTTTGTGCATAGCTTTTGCTTTGGCTGTTCTCTCCGAGATGACATGAGAGAGAGACAACATGTTTCTTTGTTCTGATTTACGTTTAATAAATCTGTAGCTGTAGCATGACTTACGCCTCACGCCTACTTCTAGGTGCGCAGTACACTCTGCTGATTGTGTGCCCTGGCTTTTGAAGTTCGGGTCGCTGATTTACGTCGGAGCATGGGCCAATGGAAGGAGACGTCTGAGCTGGGCTTGCCAGCTGGCCCCCCAACCGCTCTGCATGTTGACACTTTGAACATCTAGCTTCAGCCTAGGAATCAAATGCAGACTAGAAACTGCATTCTCATTGTGCTCTGCTGTGCATCCGTTGGCCAACTCAAGACCCTCTACCATTTGCTAAATGCTTTTAGTATAGTTCTGTGTCGTTATCAGGGAGAATACTAACATATCCTATATGCGTGTGGAGAAGGCTAGAACATGTTATGCTCTTCCAGTGCAAAAAAAAAACACTTTAAAACTGAAGGCAGAAACCACCCCTGGGTATCCTCTACAGAAGCCCGCAGCAATTATTCCAAACCACGCTCTTATCATGGTATTTCTCTCTCCTCTCCTTCCCATCCCAAGGCAAACTATAAGCCCCCTCCACTTTGCAGATCTCTCTCCTTTCAAAGGCAGGAAACATTTTCTCACTACCTCCCCCCCGCCTTTTTCAACTTTTTCTCTCATTTGATTGTCACTTGGCTGAAATATAAAGAGCATTACAGCTTGTGGGAATACCAATTAGAGCTAATTATAACCTGACTGATCTGCCTTAGCATGAGAATGCCTCATCAAATGATTTTCTCTCTCTTTCTTTCTCTCTCTCTTTCTCTTCAGCACACATGTACATTTACAGACTAGCTTCATTTTCTGCTCCACAGACTCAACCACAGTCACTGCCACCGTCTGAAGCAGGTGCACATTTGGGAATATTCACATACAACTGTCACATAAAAACTGCCTCCAGCAAAATTCCAAGGTGGCAGTTGGATAATGACTAGGGGAGGTCCAAACACATCTCCTTCTGAGCCAAACAACAACAACAACAATAATAATTTCTTATTTATACCCCGCCCATCTGGCTGGGCTTCTCCAGCCACTCTGGGTGGCTTCCAAAAATATATATATTAAAATACTGTAATACACCAAACATTAAAAGCTTCCCTAAACAGGGCTGCCTTCAGATGTCTTCTAAAAGTCTGGTAGTTGTTGCTCTCTTTGACATCTGGTGGGAGGGCATTCCGCAGGGCGGGTGCCACTACCAAGAAGGCCCTCTGCCTGGTTCCCTGTAACTTGGCTTCTCGCAGTGAGGGAACCATCAGAAGGCCCTCGGTGCTGGACCTCAGTGTCTGGGCTGAACGATGGGAGTGGAGACGCTCCTTCAGATATACTGGGCCGAGGCCGTTAAGGCTTTAAAGGTCAGCACCAACACTTTGAATTGTGCTCAGAAACATACTGGGAGCCAATGTAGGTCTTTCAAGACCGTTGTTATATGGTCTCGGCGGCCGCTCCCAGTCACCAGTCTGGCTGCCGCGTTCTGGATTAGTTGTAGTTTCCGGGTCACCTTCAAAGGTAGCCCCACATAGAGAGCATTGCAGTAGTCCAAATGGAAGATAACCAGAGCATGCACCACTCTGGCGAGGCAGTCCACAGGCAGATAGGGTCTCAGTCTGCGTACCAGGTGGAGCTGGTAAACAGCTGCCCTGGACACGGATTTGACCTGTCCCTCCATGGACAGCTGTGAGTCCAAAATGACTCCCAGGCTGCGCACCTGCCACACTTACCCACAGCATCTTAGAATCATGAGATTTTAGATTTGGGCGGGACCATGAGGGTCATCTAGGCCAATCGCCTGTAATGCAGGAATCCTTTGCCCAATGTGGGACTCGAACCTGCGACTTTGAGATTAAGAGTGTCTCTGCCTTGCTGCATTTGAACACCGGGTTGTTTGTTGGGCTTCATCCAGGGCACCTCAGCTGTTCAACTGCATCACTTGTTTCTGAAAACACTATTGTTCCGACAGGCTTTCCCAGATGGATAAATGGGTCTGGATCTATACAGATAAAATAAACACGACAGGAAGAAACGTTGTAAGAGCTCTTTACTGAAAATCCCATTGGCGACAGATTGCTGCTCTACAGCGCCATCCGGTGTCACATGTTTATAATGCAATTATAATGATGTATTTGGCTAGTGTAGCTGAGTCCCGTGTGTGTCCATTTGTTAGGGTTTTTTAAATGGAGCTGTTGTTCTTTGTGTTTTTAACTATTTTATGTGTAAATTGCCTTGAGATGGTGGTTTAGAAAGCAATTGATAAATCAACTGTAGCAATAATAATATTATTTTTCTCCAAAGTCTAAACTCAACTTAACTGGTTTATATCAAAATATATGCTTGCGTTGTTTTAATTAGGAAAATTTTACCCCTCTGCTTACCCACATACATTAATTTATTTAAACCATTTTTTTTTACCCTACTCTTTAGCAAAAAAAAAGACTCTATGAGCAACTTACAAATATTGGTGGCAATGTCAGTCCTTGCCTTTCAGCTTGTGGATGGTGGTGGGGAGTCATGACATGCAAGGAAAAAGGGATACGGAGGGAAGAGAGAGGAAAGCAAGCTCATCACAGGAGTGCTTAAAGCTGCAGTTCTTCTAACAGGCAGATGGGATGGAAATAGTTCAGGTACCTTGGTGACAACTGAAGGAGGATCTGGCAGCAGAAGCGGTGGAAGATTCCTACTTCGCCACTCTGTTTCTCTGCTTTGCAGCACAATGATTTTGTGTAAGATGCGCTGGTGTGGTGGTGATTTTTTAAAAAGGGATATAAATTATATAAAGTTCTAGTTTCTTGTCTAAAGAGCTAAACAATTGCCTGTAGAAAGTGGATCTGTAGTGTTACTGAAGAGTTGTAACCCTCTCTTAATAAGTGGGGAAAGAGCTAATTATTTGTTTCCAAAGCAAACGTGCACCTTATCCTTAATTTAGCGAAAATACCAAGCAAGGGGAAACAGACTGAAACCAGAAAGCTCATGAAAGGAAACCTTCAGCTAAAAAGAGCTTGAGTTGATGTAATGGGAATTGGGGGTTGCTCGTGCGTAAGTTGCCGCCACTCTCGGCGAGGTTGCCTGGATAAACCTTCTCCTGGCTGGACAGCCCTGATTCCGCGTCTGTCTCAGTCACTGGCAGAATCCGTCAGTGGGCATTTCCTGAACTTCTTCCAACATAAAAGTTCCTTGATGGATAGTCTCCGCCTAGCCTCCCTGCGCGGAAGTCTTCTGCGCAGGGTGGGTGTGGGCAGTGGAAGACCCGTACTCTCCTCGCTAGTCTCTGGTGAAGAGTCCTGGAGCCAACTCTCCGAAGCCTGCCTCTGCCCGCCTTTCTCCCTGGTGTAACGCTGATTACCTTCCCCGGTAGCTGAGTCCCCTCCTTTCCTGCTGGGACCTTCTCCGGCATCGCTTGGGAGTCCTTCCTCCACTCCTGGCTGCGACGGCAGTTCCCTGACAGTTGATATCGGCATTCTGCAGAATGAAGAGGGTAGATGGAGACAATAGCACTCTGGATTGTACCATTTCGGACTGTGGGGGTGGCACAGGTTTGTCTCAATACGAGAGCTCCATCAAAATGTCTCAAAAGACATTTTTCCCCCTGAGATTTTTTCCTGAGTTTTTTATTTTTCTCAACCCCTTTCCTGCCCCCAGCCACAGAAAAAAAATATTTAGGGGCTCTTCCTCCCAAAAAAAGATTATCCACAGCTTTCTTTAAAAATGGTGGCCTCCACTCCACTTCCACAGTGCCCATAGGTAATACTAGGACTGGAGAATGCTTGTGTGTATAGCTGAAAGGGTTTAACTGAAATATTCCACTGAAGCTAAGGGTGCGTTTAACTTTAAATCACATGGGAGGTTATTGAATTGCAAATCATCATCTTGGGGAGCTGGTCTTTGGTCTTTTGTTCCCAGTCAGAGTAGGAGTAAGATGTGATAATGAAACTATCCAGGAGCTGCATGGCCTTAGCCAGGATGCAGGATATTGCAGGCTAGAATGGGGGATAGACAGAATTTTGATATCAAAAGTTTAAAGTTATTTTTAAGATGCTGAGCTTGTGCTGGACATGCACAATATATTGTACAACTGTTTGGATGTATCATTTGCTGTTTTTACTTTGTTCTGTTTTGAAGAAAGTTCTGCAAGTACAGCTTTGAATCAAATACTTATGGGTCTGGACAATGTTTTATTCCAAAAGGAGTCAGCTTTTATGTAACCAGTTGCTTCATCCTGCACAATATTAATGTCTGAAATCAGAGAGGCGGGGCAGAGGTTGCTGAGAGTTGGCTGAGCCACACCCACTGGCAACCTGAGCTCAGGTAAATTCTTTCATGCACACAGGTGTGAGTAGGTAACTGTTTATTACAACAATTATTACCATCAATTTATTAATCACCTTCTAAACCACCATGTGATGGCCTGGGAATCTTATTCAGAATCTGAACCTGAGGAGTCCCAGCCTCCAGGGCCGGCTGAGCCAGGGCAGGGGCTTGAATCTGAAGGGCCTGCACCTGTGCCGGAACCTCAGGAGCAGACACCAGATGTATCCACTCCAGCTCCGGAGGTGATCGAGGGCCCATTGCCTGCAGGTGCGCCTCTCCCAGCCCTGTCAGGGGAAGGTGAAGCTGCCTCTGGGTCCAATAACCCTCCAGCCTCTCCTGAGCTGCAGAGGCTCAGGGCAGAGAGGCGGAGGGAACTAAGTTCTCTGAGGAGGAGTGCTCGCCTTAAGGCCAGGAGAGGCAGGTCACCTGTGGGCCAGGACCGCCCCTGGCTTCAGAGGAAATAAAGGCCAGTCAGCCCAGTCCCAGGTTGCGGGAGCAACGTCGTTGGAAACCTGTTTCTGCCAGCACCCAGACCTGTTCTTCCAGAGTTCCTGACCACGCCTGGCTTCTTGCTTTGGACCCCGCTTCGCCCTTTGTGGACAGTCTCCAGATCCTCGACCCAGGACCGGACTCTGACCACGCCTCACAGTAACCTCCCCCCAGGACCAGCACACACCATTTCAAGGTAACTTACACACAATTAAAAACACACATTAAAAATGTATTTAAAACAAGACTAAAACCCCAACAAGCTTATGACACTTGTGGTAAAGATCCACTTATTCAGCTGGGAAAGGCTACTGAAACAAAAATGCCTTCAGCTGTTTCTGGAAAGTGAAGATGGTGGTCACCTGTTGCATCTCAACAGGAATGCTGTTCCACAGAACAGCGTCAGCCCCACTAAATGCCCCACTGCGAGTTACTGCAGAGGGTCTGCTGAGATCTTTGGAACTTGCAGGAGAGACTCTCCCACACACCATAGTGATCTTCAGGGGGTGGGGGCGGTGGGGCGGTAGGATAGCTGCTCTGTGCTTCTTCTATCTAAACCAAATCTCCATTTCCCAATTGTGTGCATATGTTCTACAGATCATAAACATGCTTGCATTGCCTCTTCGGCTATTATCACCAAACTTATACCTGCTGTTTGCATGCGTGACTTAGCCTCAAGACTTCAAAAAAAGAAAATGTGACAATCTCCATTAATAGCGCTGATAATGGGATTCTAGGCAGAGCAGTCTAGGGTGGTAAATGCTGGCATCTCGCAGCTCATGGCAGTGCAAATGCATTTCATTATTCCCCAACTCCTTTCTTCCTTCTCCCTCCTCTGAAGTATTCCATGCTGTGGGACCTGCCCCAGCTTGTCTACTGAGACTGGATTCTCCTGCTTGCACTCTCCATCGATTTAATGCTTGTCATGAGGACTTAGAAAAGATGTAGACAAATGGGATGAAGCAGACAAAGGGTCTTCTCTGTCTATTTCAGCTGACACTATTTCAATTGCAATTAGGCAGAATGCGAATAAGGGCAGTCATATACAGTAGTACCTTGGCTGTCAAACTAAATCCGTTACGGAAGTCCATTCTAGAACCAAAGCGTTCCAAAACCAAGGTCCTTTCCCATCCTTTCCCATAGACAGTATGGGACCTACATCCTTTCCCATAGAAAGTAATGCAAAATGAATTAATCCTTCCCAGACTTTTAAAAACAGCAATTTAACAGCAATTTATCTAACAAGACCATTGATCCATAAAATAAAAGCAATAAACAATGTACTGCAGTCACACAATCAATCAGTAGCTGAACTGGCTTCCACACAGTCACAAAAACAAAACAAAAAGAGCTGCAAAAACAAAAAACCCAAAATAAATAGCAAAAACAGACAGACCTCAGTGTAACACTCAAAATGGAAGTGCAACACTCAAAACGGAGCACGTTTGGCTTCTGAAAAAAGGTCGCAAACTGGAACACTTACTTCTGGGTTTGCAGTTTTTGAGTTCCAAATTGTATGAGTACCAAGGTATCACTGTACTAGAGATTCTTCTGCTTTTTAACACTCTCTGTGTGGAGCTATTTCAGACCAGGCTGCTAATGTGAACTGGATATTGTGGATACTATGTACAGTCCTGGTCACCTCACCTAAAAAGGACGTTGTAGAGCTGGAGAAGGTGCTGGAAAAGCTGAGCCAAAAGGATCAAGGCGCTGGAGCAACTTCCCTATGAAGCAAAGTTACTATGTCTGGGGCTTCTTAATTGAGAGATAGGATGAGTAAGAGGACAGATGATAAAAAATTATAAAATTATACATGACATGTAGAAAGTGGCTGGGGGGGAGGGAATCCCTCATCATATTAGAATGAAATCCAATGAAACTGTCACGCCAGCCTCTTCAGGGGAGGAAAAAACTTAAACACGATGCAGACTTCCCAAAAATAGACCAGAGGCAATTGTACTTCATCCAGCAGAGCTTTGCTGCTACTGAGGGCAAGTGAGCATAAATGGTCACAAATCCAATATATTCAGGATTTGCACTGTCCATAAGAAATCCAGTTGTAGCAGACTTCACCTTAACAATGACTTATAATAAGACTATAAAACCATAACACTATAGCATACAGGACAGAACACCAGAATAAAGAGACAGAAAGAGAAAGTGAGTGAGGCCCAGGCTCCTCCTGGTCTTATTATTATAGTCAGCATGACCTTGATAGAAAGGGCAAGTTACAGGGAACCAGGCAGAGGGTCTTCTTGGTAGTGGCACCTGCCCTATGGAATGCCCTCCCACCAGATGTCAAAGAGAAGAACAACTACCAGACTTTTAGAAGACATGTGAAGTCAGCCCTCTTTAGGGAAGCTTTTAATGTTTAACAGACCACTGTATTTTAATACTCTGTTGGAAGCCTCCCAGAGTGGCTGGGGAAGGACTTCCGGAGGCGGCGCAAAACCGTGATGGCGGACCTCTTCGAGCTCTGAAGAGGGGCACCGCAGAAAAGGGTTGTTCGCGACGGCGCAGCGGCAACCCATCAAGATAAACCACGGGCAGAGTGAGTCCGTGGCCGTGGGACCCGGCGGGCACCTGGAGCGACCCCGAAATCACAAAAGGAACCCCGTAAGGGGCTCCGGAGTGAAGGAGGGGGAGCGGTGCTGTGGGTTCATCGCTCTTTCTGCGGAGGCGAAGCCGCGCGGCTGTCACGGATGAGCGCTGACCTTTCTTCCAAGAAACATCGGGCTGAAACATCAAACCCGTGAGTAAGGACCTAAGACTTTACAAATTAAATCGGAAAATTTGGCTAAAAACAGGAGACGAGAAAGAGGAAGTCCGTCTTCCGACACTGCTTTCAAGATCAAAGCAGACGGTCTAAAGAGCGGAAAGCGCTGTGAACAGGGAAGCTTTGAAGCTTTAAATCGGGACTTTCGTGCACATTTGAATTTTACTTTTAAAGAATAAATATAGCATAAAATTGACCTGGAGCGGACACCCCAAGGGCAAGGGAAGACTCTAACCCCAAATTCCCGGGTGGCCGGGTAAAGTTGTTTAAACTGCGGAACTGTTGCAAGCTTCCAGATACTTTTGTAACTTTTGAGCTCATCTAGCTGAAGTGGATACAATTGCAGGCACCTTGCTGGAACTTTGTTATATGTTGAAAAGGGCTCTGCAGGACTTTTTTTTTTTTTAGCGTGCTGGAACTAATTTGCTTTTAAAATTGTTTTTAAAGTTGGAACAAAGAGACTTTAATTGTGGAAAGTTACCTTCTTCTTACTAAAACTTTGGTGGCACTCCCCCTAGAGGACATTGGGAATACAGAGGCCTGGGAAAGTTTTTTTTGTTTACCTTCTCTCAATAGACTGTTTTTAATTTTGGACTTGCCTTTCCCATGGGATTACAACACTTGACCTTGAACGTTGACTGATGAGTGGCACAGGAAAGACAAGAGCAGCCAAAGCTAAGGAAGCTAAGGAGAAAGAGAAAGCAAAAAAGCAAGCACAGCTTTTGCAAACAACTTTAACTCAGGGACGTAGATTATCAGTTCCAGCTGTGCTTGCGACACAAAAAGTAGAAACCGAAAAGCCTGAAAAATCTGAAGAGGAAGATATGGCAGCAGGAGGAGCTGAGGCAGTACTGAAACAAGTTTTGGAACAACTGTCAGCAATAAATCAAAAAATTGATAACCAATCAACAAAAATTGACCAAGCAACATCCTCGATTCAGAAATTGACAGATCAGGTTTCCCAACATACTCAAGCAATTGAAAAATTGCAAGGAGCAACAGAAGAGAATCGTAAACTGGCAGGGGAAGCCGTTCAAATTGCAACATCAGCTAAAAAAGAAGTCGAGGAAGTTAAAGCGGAAGTCAAGCCTCTTCATAAACAGATAGGGGACCAACAAACCTATCTCTCGTTGGTGGAATTGAAAAATCGCGAGACCAACCTTAGACTAAGGGCAGTCCCAGAAATTGAACAAGAAGATTTGAAAGGACTTTTGACAACAGAGTTTACAAAGTTCTGGGACTTAAAAGAAGAAATTGATTTTAAAATTGTATCGGCTTTTCGGTTGGGAAGATTAGTAAGAAAAGATAGATCCAGAGACTGCTTAATAGCTTTGAGATCAAGGGAGGAGAGAGACAAAATACTAGGCCTACACTTCAAAAACTCAATTGTGATACAAGAGAAAAGGGTGGAAATTTATCGAGATATTCCTAAACAGTTATTGGACTTGAGAGCCACCTACTCAGATTTGGCTAAGTTACTGAGACTCAACACAATTCCTTATAGGTGGGAGTTCCCACAAGGGCTATCATTCACTTACAAACAGAAGAAGGTTAAAATAAGATCACCAGAGGACTTACAAAAGTTCCAGCACGACCACGGAGAAGACCTCCAAAAAGAAGCAGCAGCTAATTGGCCTATACCCAACCCAGGTGGAGCAATACCTGCACCTTCGGAACCAGAGGAGAAAGAAGATACACCGCTCTAGGTGTAGCAGAATAGTTCAGGATGTCTCTGCGGCTACTCAGTTGGAATATAAATGGCGGAAATTCCCCGGAGAAAAGAAGGAGGTTATTTCACATATTGAAGAAAGAACAATTGGACATTATTTGCCTACAAGAAACCCATGTGACCAGGCTCCACAGGAAGGTTTTGGTAAATAAAAGATTAGGCCAAGAATTTATTTCGTCTGACAAAGTAAAGAAAAGAGGAGTGGTGATCTATGCTAAGGAGAGCCTGATACCCAAATTTCTATTTAAGGATGAACAAGGAAGAATTTTGGCAATTGAAATTCAAACCCAAGGAGAAAAAATATTGATATTAGGAATTTATGCCCCAAATGACGGGAAATCAGAATTTTTCAAGAAGCTGCATGAGACGTTGCTGGACTATCTGGACTATGCTAACATCATAATGATGGGAGATATGAATGGAGTGGTGTCTACACATATGGATAAGTCTTACAACCAAAACTTAACATCTGATGGCAGACTGCCCAAAACTTTTTTCGAACTGACTGACAATCTGGATTTGATCGACATATGGAGGACAAAGAACCCCCTAGGTAAAGAAGGAACTTTTTTCTCTGAGGCCCACCTGTCTTGGTCAAGGATCGACCAAATCTGGACCTCCAGGGGGCTGGCACCCAAGACTAAAAAGGTGGAAATCTGCCCAAAAACATGCTCCGACCACAACGCCTTGAAAATAGAACTTAGATTAACTCAACCCGGTTCCTTCAGATGGAGAATGAATGACACACTACTAAGAGATCAAGAGATTGTGAAAAAGGCCCAAAAAACATTAAAGGACTATTTCGAGATAAATCTGAATACTACAGTTGAAAAAAGAACGATCTGGGACGCAAGTAAAGCTGTTATGAGAGGGTTTCTGATACAACAGAATTCAATCAAGAAAAAACTCTGGAACGGAAAGAAGGACAAAATATTGGAGAAAATACACCAAGGAGAAAAAAAACTGAGAACCAAACCAAAGTCCAAGGAGGTGCTGAGAGAAATTAAATTCCACCAAGCAGAATACTCAAAATTGATCAATCAGGAGATTGAATGGAAAATAAAACAGATGAAGCAAAGATCTTTTGAATCAGCAAATAAATGTGGAAAGCTGCTAGCTTGGCAGCTGAAAAAAAGACAAAAGCTAAACACGATAACAAATCTAGAGATTGATGGAAGGACCGTACAGAAACCAGAAGAAATTAGGAGGTGCTTCCACAGATACTTCAAAGAACTGTACGCACAGGGGCCCCAGAAAGAATCAGAGATAGATCAATTTTTAAAGATAAATGGACTATCAAAAATAACTCAAGATAAAAGATCAATCTTGAACTCTATAATAACCACACAGGAAATTGAAGGTGCCATTCAGAATATGCAACTAGGCAAATCTCCAGGCCCGGATGGACTTACCTCCAAATATTACAAGGTTCTGAAGGACTATTTGATACAACCTTTGTTGGAGGTATGTAACCAGATTATGGATGGGAAGAGGGCACCAGAAACGTGGAAAGAAGCCTTCATCACATTGATACCTAAGTCAGAATCTGAAAAGACTCAGCTTAAAAACTACCGTCCCATCTCACTCCTAAATGTGGATTACAAAATATTTGCAGACATTTTGGCAAATAGACTTAAAAAAGTCTTAAATGAAGTAATTCATAAAGACCAAGCTGGCTTTCTCCCTGGTAGACATTTATATGAGAACACTAGAAACATCATTGACATTTTAGAACTTTTGCAGACTAACAGGAACACAAGGGCGGTGTTAATCTTTATTGATGCGGAGAAAGCATTTGACAATATATCTTGGATGTTTATGAAGAAGAACTTGGAGGGGATGGGAGTGGGACGGGGGTTTGAGAATGGATTACATGCAATCTATTCAGAACAAAAAGCTAAATTAATAGTGAACAATGTGGTGACGGAGGAATTTAAAATTGAAAAAGGGACACGACAAGGGTGCCCTCTATCCCCTCTGTTATTTATTTCAGTCCTGGAGGTGCTATTGAATATGATTAGAGAGGACCGGTTGGTACAAGGGATAGAGGTCGGAGTGAAACAATATAAACTGAAAGCTTTTGCAGATGACCTAGTTTTGACACTGCAGGAGCCAGAATCCAGTACAAAAAGAGTTCTCGAACTTATATCTGAATTTGGTCGGGTGGCGGGATTTAGGTTGAATAAACAAAAAACTAAGGTTCTGACCAAAAATTTAACAATTACAGAAACAGAGGGGTTTCAGAGAGAAACAGAACTGAATGTGGTTAAAAAAGTGAAATACCTTGGGATCTATTTGTCTTCCAAGAATTTGAATTTATTTAAGGATAATTATGAGAAATGTTGGTTGGAAGTTAAAAAGGATTTAGAAATTTGGTCAAGATTGAAACTTTCCTTGTTGGGAAGAATTGCAGCTATAAAAATGAATGTGTTGCCGAAAATGTTATTTTTGTTTCAAACCTTACAGATCGTGGACAGAGTGGATTGCTTTGGAAAATGGCAGAAGGATATATCTAGATTTATCTGGCAGGGCAAAAAGCCCCGAATAAAGTTTAAAATATTAACAGATTCGAAAGAAAGAGGGGGGTTTGCCCTGCCGGACCTGAGGTTGTATTATGAAGCTGCAGCCTTCTGCTGGCTGAAAGATTGGTTTTTGTTGGAAAACACCGATGTCCTAGATCTGGAAGGTTTTAATAATGCTTTTGGATGGCACGCATACCTATGGTACGACAAGGTTAAAGCACATAAATTGTTTAAAAACCACATTGTCAGAAAAGCAATTTTTGCAGTCTGGATGAAATATAAAGACTTACTAGAGAGTAAAACTCCGAGGTGGCTATCACCAGTGGAGGCCAAGGCCCGAAAAAGACCCAATATGGAGGCCTATTGGCCGAAATATTGGGAATTGACTGAAAAAATTGGAGACAATTGGAAGTTGCAGAGCCAGGACAAACTAAAAAATAAGGTGCGAGACTGGCTACATTATGCTCAAATTCAAGAGGTTTTCAAAATGG
Source organism: Podarcis raffonei (assembly GCF_027172205.1). Classification (NCBI taxonomy): domain Eukaryota; kingdom Metazoa; phylum Chordata; class Lepidosauria; order Squamata; family Lacertidae; genus Podarcis; species Podarcis raffonei. The sequence continues at coordinate 66,711,846 of NC_070611.1, read as the reverse complement.
ATAAAAAAGTTGGTTTCCAGGTGGAAAAGTCGAAACTAGAGACAGAATTGTTAGAACCAAAGACAAAGCTGTTATCTAGAATGTATAACTTGCTGCTTATGTGGAATTTACAGGATGAGACAGTTAAATCTGCTATGATTAAATGGGCACAGGATGTTGGACACAACATTATGTTTGAAGACTGGGAAAGGTTATGGAACACCGGAATGAAATTTACGGCCAGTACGGCCTTGAAGGAAAACATTATGAAAATGATATACCGGTGGTACATGACCCCAGTCAAGTTAGCTAAGATACATCACCTGTCTGACAATAAATGTTGGAAGTGTAAGGAAGCAGAGGGGACTTTCTTTCACCTCTGGTGGACATGCCCAAAGGTTAAGGCTTTCTGGGAAATGATTTACAATGAGTTGAAAAAGGTATTTAGGTATACCTTTCCCAAGAAACCAGAGGCCTTCCTGTTGGGCATGTTAGACCAGAAAGTGTTAAAGAAGGACAGAACTTTGTTTATGTATGCTAGTACAGCAGCAAGAATACTCATCGCAAAGAACTGGAAGACACAAGATTTACCCACGCTGGAGGAATGGCAGACGCAGTTGATGGACTACATGGAGATAGCTGAACTGACCGGCAGAATCCGAGATTTGGATGTAGAAACAATTGAGGTGGACTGGAAAAAGTTTAAAGACTACTTGCAAAAGTATTACAAACTGTATGAATCTTAAGATGGTGCATGATTTGAAAATGATACGCTTTAGCAATTATGATTAAGTAAATAGTAAACTAAGTGATAAAAGAGAAAAGGAGATAATATGAAATTGAACATGTTACGTTTATTTTAAAGGTATAAAAATTCTGACATAATACATTGAACATAGATACATAACATGTAAAAGTTACAATAAGGTATGACATAAGGTAACAAATTGCTGACATTGTTAATATAAAGAACGCAGAATCGGAAGGGGTGGGGAAGTCCAATTTGGGATTTTTGTTAAAAAAAAAAAATGGTTTCTTGTAAATTCCTTGTTTGTAATGTATAAAATTTGGAAAGAAACGTAATAAAAAATATTATAAAAAAAAACAGAGTGGCTGGGGAAACCCAGCCAGATGGGCGGGGTATAAATAATAAATTCTATTCTAATTCTATAACAGAACCAGTTTAAACCAGCCGTACACAGCTTCCCAGAAGGAATAACCCAAACATCAGAAACCTTCTGCCTGTTTCTTTCACATAGAAAGAAAACTTTCCAGAACCCTCTTGAACCAAGTAGAACAGGAAAGCTCTCTATGCATCAGATCAATACTTTCTGTACTAAGAAATGCAAACTGACAGAAACAGCATGTTGGGTGATTCAGGACAGACAAAACGAAGGACTTCTACACACAGCACATGGCTGAACTTTGGAATGCGTTACCACAAGATGTAGTGGTGAGCATCATCACGGATGGCTTTAAAAGGAAATCAGACAAAGGCATGGAGGACCCAGCCACCGATGACTGCTAGACACATTGGCTATGTTCTCCCACCACTTTTGGAGGCAGGGTGCTTCTGAATACAAGTTGCTGGAAACTGTAGGTGTGAAGAGTGCTGTTCCACTCAGGTCCTGCTTGTGGGCTTGTGCAAGCTCCTGTGTTCATAGCAGACCATCGCTCTTTCTACTGACCAAACTGACTTCTGCCATCTTCAAAGGAAAGCCCACCAGCCATCCCAAAGCCGGCTAGTTGTCACTTAGGAACTTCCTATGATCGAGTCTTCTCGGTTGTAGCACTGCCCTCCGGAAGGCAATTTGGGATGCTTTATCAGTCAGATGTTTCAAACATCTGTTAAAAAGCCCCCTGTTCAGTTCTTAATGCTCATCCTGATGCTTAAAATAGTTAGCCAGCTGTTGATTCTGCTACTTTAACTGTTGGATTTTTTTTTATTTTTACAAAAACTGGGTTTCTTTGGTACTTTGACATTTATCTGCAATGCTCTACAATATTTTGTAAGCCACTTGGTACTTTCATTAGGAATGTGGGTGGTGGGTTTTTTGAGATTTTCAAAATTTACATAATAACAAACAAGACTCATAAGAAGTAACTGAACCATGAATCCCCACAGTTTAAAGTTGTGTTCTGTTCCTGTTGGACCCACTAATGGTTGCTCCAAATTTCTCATTTCTGTGACATTTTGTCATAGGCCCGTGGCATGCTGTTGCATCCTGTTGTACACATTAAGAAGGCACCTTTTACAGAACAAATGCACTTTTAATGTAAAACACATACCTTTCCATGCTTTTCAGAGCCTTCACTTTTTACTTCATAAATTTTGTTCACTGCTTGAGTGTAAAAAACACACACCTCAAAGCTGTGTGCAAAGGAGCATTCCATAAGCATTTTCTATACAAAATATGTATTCCTGTGCAAAAAAAAATTGCACACTGAAAATGTATTGCAAAATCCAACCTGTGCAGATCATGGGACCAGGCATACAGTTCCCAGGGTCTCTGGAAGATGACAGTTCATCCCCTCATGACAGTGTTCTTCTTTTTCCATTTGTTGCAAGTGTCTTTCTTGGTGTGGTTGCACACCACATTGTTTTGGTCCTGCATGCTTCAATCACAGCTGCACTGCCTTGTGGAACCTTGCAAAGGAATTCAGCCTCAAAGACTATCAACCCCATGAGGCAGCGTGACTGCGAGGAAAATCAGCTTGCATGAGAACTACAAAGGCTGCATACACTGGAACCGTTTGCACGCTTACCCCACTGCAACTCATCTCAAGCGCCTGTGGGACAGATTCTGCCAACCATTCGAAAGCACTGTTTCCACCTTAGAGTAACCTCAAACTTTTGCCCTGGAGGTAATTCAGTGGCAAAACTTATTTAGGTTCAAGGTGCTGGTTTTAACCTTTAAAGCCCTATACGACCTAGGACCCTCGTACCTACGGGACTGCCTCTCCTGGTATGTCCCATGGAAGAAGAAGAGGAAGAATTTGGATTTGATATCCCACTTTATCACTACCCGAAGGAGTCTCAAAGCGGCTAACATTCTCCTTTCCCTTCCTTCCCCACATCAAACACTCTGTGAGGTGAGTGGGGCTGAGAGACTTCAAAGAAGTGTGACTGGCCCAAGGTCACCCAGCAGCTATGGAGAAGCAGGGAAGCGAACCCAGTTCACCAGATTACGAGTCTACCGCTCTTAACCACTATACCACACTGGCTCTCAAATAAAAATATCTTGGGGATCCCAGGCCACAGGGAGGTTAGGCTGGCCTCGACCAGAGCCAGGGCTTTTTTGGCCGTGGCCCCGATCTGGTGGAACATTCTGTCACAAGAGACTAGGGCCATGTGGGACTTGACATCTTACCGCAGGGACTGCAAGACAGAGCTGTTCCACCAGCCCTTTGGCCAAGGCACAGTCTGATCCCCTCCTTTGGTAATCCTCACAGAACTCTAGCCCAATGGTTGCCATTAATTTGACTCTGAATTGATTTTAGAATGAATTGATTTTAGAATGCAATTCAATTGATTGATTGTGATTTTATGCGAACTGTGTTGTTTTTATTGTTGTTGGCCGCTCTGAGCCCGGCTTCAGCTGGTGAGGGCGGGATATAAATAAAATACTATTATTATTATTATTATTATTATTATTATTATTATTATTATTATTATTATTTTAGGCACTGTAGCAAAATCTACGATTTGCAATAAAGCGGTTCAAGCCAATCCATACAATGTGTGACAGGAACTGCTCCGATCTTATTGTCCTTTTTTTTTCTATGAGCAATTGCACTGTTTTATCTTATTGAAGAGAATAATGATTTTTAAAAACACCTTGAAACGAGGTCTCCACTTGAGGCTCTAATCTGCCCTTTGCAAAGGGCGGGCAGGTAGGTTTCTACAATTATTATTATTTTTTTACCATCCTACTCACTTCCCTTCCATGTATGAGTTTGCGTTAGATGATTGCATGAATGAGACTGATTTGGGGGAGGTTGCAAACAAACAGGGTAATTTAATACAAGTGCATTATGCATGCCGAGGGCAATTGGGGTCCCCCCCCCAGTGTTCCATCCATCAAAAGGAGGTGTTCCAGAACCCTTCATCCCCATCCTTTTACTTTTCCCTAACTGCCTGCCACATACCTGTTGTATTGCACAGGGGGGTGCGTTGCAGCAGGGGGCAGAAAGGGCAACGCGAGTGCAGATTGCTGCTTTTATGTTAAAGCGCATGTTCTCGCAAAGGAGCTAAACGCTAAGGGACGCAGGAAGTGTGGGAGAATACGGTGTCCTGTAATTTACTCCCCAGTAGGTTTCGTTTCCTTACAGCTTTGAGATCCAGTTCACACTGTTATTAAATAAAATTTTATAAAGTGTTGAGTGGGAGGGGGAGGGAGAAGAGGAGGAGGGGGAGTTGCCATGACAACTGCCAGACCACAGGATGGCAGGTTGCTGTGGTTGTGGTTGTTTGTCTGAGATATTAGCAAAGCTCACCTTTGAAATAATAAAGCGACGGGGGGGGGGGGGGGAAATAACTCGTGCGAAGCAGAGCAATTTTCTCAATTTCTCTGGACGTTGCTGTGTAATAATGTAAAAGAACGCAACATGGTTCTTTCTGTTTGTTTATTTATCACAATTATACACCACCGTTTCTTCCAAGGAGCTCACAGTGAGATACTTGGTTCTTCTTTCCTCCCAGTTCATCCTTCACAACAACCCTGTGAGGTAGGTTAGGCTGAGAGGCAATGACTGGCCCAAGGTTGCCTAGCGGACTCGATGGCTGAGTGGGGATTCTATGGGTTAATTCTGATGAAGCATTCTGTTCTTGGCATACAAGTATTTAAAACTTCTTCCTACCCTTGACTTGTTAATAATTGAATCAGAAGTAATAGGAAAATGAGGGCGGTATATTATTATTATTATTATTATTATTATTATTATTATTATTATTATTATTAATTCCCATCCCTTCCAAAGAGGCCCAAATGATAAAAGACTGGGAACATCTAATAGCAATTTCAGTACAGATGCAGCCTGGGAAAGATCTCCAGTCAAAAGGCTTGTTGAAAGAAGCAGCTCTTCCCCAGGTACCCACAGAGCAACAGAGATAATGCTTGTCCAATAATAATAATGCAATAATAATTTATTATTTATACCCTGCCCGTCTGGCTGGGCTTCCCCAGCCACTCTGGGCGGCTTTCAACAAAATATTAAAATACAGTAATGCATCAAACGTTAAAAGCTTCCCTAAACAGGACTGCCTTCAGATGTCTTCTAAAAGTTTGGTAGTTGTTGTTCTCTTTGACATCTGGTGGGAGGGCATTCCACAGGGTAGGTGCCACTACTGAGAAGACCCTCTGCCTGGTTCCCTGTAACTTGGCTTCTCACAGTGAGGGAACCGCCAGAAGGCCCTCAGAGCCGGACCTCAGTGTCTTGGCTGAATGATGGGGATGCAGACGCTCCTTCAGATATACTGGACCGAGGCCGTTTAGGGCTTTAACGGTCAGCACCAACACTTTGAATTGTGCTCGGAAACGTACTGGGAGCCAATGTAGGTCTTTCAAGACCGGTGTTATGTGGTCTTGGCAGCCGCTCCCAGTCACCAGTCTAGCTGCTGCATTCTGGATTAGTTGTAGTTTCTAGGTCACCTTCAAAGGTAGCCCCACATAGAGCGCATTGCAGTAGTCCAAGCAGGAGATAACCAGAGCATGCACCATAGTTAATGGGAGGGAATTCTAAAAGGTAGGTGCCACCACACTGAAGGCCCTGATTCCTAGAAGGAATGGACCATTGGGTGTGGGTGTGGGTGTTTATCTTCTTCGCCTATAACTATTGCTCTCTGTGTGCACACCCTGGAAGCTTCAGTAAAGTGGCTAGACTCACCAACACAAAACAGTTGTCGTTTCAGGCAGAGTTGTTTTATTGGGCACACACAAAACACACACTCTATATGTTTTCACACTATTTACAGGTTACACAAATCCCTTTCTCCCTCTGGACCCAGAGGGGTGTCTGTACGTCAAAGTCCTTGCTGGACAAAGTCCACACACAAGTTCTAAGTCAACTTGCACAGAGTAAAAGCTTAGAGTTCTCAGAGTCCTGAGGTCCTGGCAGTTCTTCAACTCTTATTGCATGGCAAGACCCTCAAGCCGACCCCCATTAGGGTAAATAAATTCACACAGACACAGATAAATTTGGCCACAACTTTATTGATTACAGGATTGAGAGCGGTATTGGCTTAGGCATTGGCAAGACTATATCTGACTCCTGCCCCCTTTGCAGGAAGTCTGTAAGGGTAAACCACCAAAGAGAAACTGCTTTGGGGTAACCCGCCTGCATCTCCCCTGGTGTTCCCAGGGGCCTGGCATGGCCCTCACCCTCAAGCCGACTTCGGACAGGAACCAGGCCCTGGCTTCCTTTAACAGAATACCCTTGAAACTGGAGGGGCAGGCGATGGCCGACCTCCCCTCCCCCATTCACCATAAGCCAATGCCTAACTGCCTAACCTTACAAAGTTGTGACGATTGCTAAGAGGTAGGCAAAAACCAAGTGGCCCATGCCAATTTGCCAAATGGAAAAAAATCCTACCCGGTCCCTGACTCAAGACTGGCAACCAACCAAAGTCCAAAGCAAGGCCAAAGGACACCTAAATTAAAGGGAGGGTGGGCGAGTGTTCAGCAGCGTGAAGCAGGAGCCTGGCACACACGTCACGCTGCCACTTTTATACTTTCCCTCACTATCACCCTTTGACATGATTGGGCAATAGCCCTGGGTGATTGTGGTGCCACCCCGGTGTGAAGGCGATAGCTCCACCCACACCAGGGTGGGGGGAACCAGGTTGAGAGCATGCCCGCAACCAGGACCATCTATTAAGATGATCCCATTTCTCACATGAACTCTTCTCGAAATGTTCAGGTAACTCCACAGTCCTGCAGTGATCCTGATCCTTCATAATAAAGTCCCTTGGCCCACTTCCAAAGACCCGAACGCTGTAACCTGAGTCCTTTTATACATGCCTTATATGTCCTGTAACACTGATAAAGAAGTCACCAAATTCTTTTTATATATAATCTTTTTTATTCAGTTTTACACTACACATTTAAATTCAAACAGTAGACATAATCATCAACATTTAGGATTCCCTGAATCATTAGACTCCCCTCCACCCTTCCCTGGTTTCCATTTTCAGTCTTTTTCAACTGCATCATATATTTTCTTATTTTTCTTAAAACAAGCCATTTTTACCTTAGTTTTTAGTACAAGCGTTACTCAAATCCTGCCAAAGCTTTTAGCTGTTTACAGTGTTTTCTTAGGTAATTTGCAAATTTTCCCCATTCCTTATTAAAGTTTCTCTCTTCCTGGTTTCTGATTTTCTCGGTCATTTTCGCCATTTCAACATAGTCCATCATCTTCATCAGCCATTTGTCTCTGGTCGGGACTTTATCTTCTTTCCATCTCTGGGCCAGTAGCATCCGCGCTGCTACCAGATTCAACTAGGTGCATCTCGGGAATCAGTCAGTTAATGGGATTAACCCATTAACTATACTCCTTAACATGGACCTCCAGATAAGATGGTATCTACAGGAGGTCCTCACCTGCAGAGCAGTGATTGATTGGGTATATAAAGGGTGAGACCATATTTTCTGGTATCATGTTGTGTGTATATGTGGGGGATGTTGTGTGTATATGTGGGGCATTTGTGTATATATGTGGGGGATGAGTACAAGTTCAAAGCCAGGAATGCTTGAAGAATGCAGTTCTTTGCAACTTCCACTGCCTTTTACTATACCTTATGGAGCAACGTATGGAACTCAGTCATCTACCAGCTTTCGCACTTCCAAAATGTTCTGATGCAGAACTCGGCTCAAAGCAACACATCACAATGCATTTAGAAATGCATAATCTGAAAGACAATCTGTTTCAAAATGCATATTTAAATACTTAAGCAGATTATCCAGCAGTTTCTTCACAGAATCACAGAACTGTAGAGCTGCGAAGGACCACAGGGATCATCTAGTCCAACCCTCTGTGATGCAAGAATCTTTTTGCCCAACGAGGGAGTCAAACCCACAACCCTGAGATTAAGTGTCTCCTGCTCCACCAGTTGAGCTACCCCTGGCGAGCTTTCTCATCTGCTCCTCTCTGTCCTTCATCTGCACAAGCAAGACACTGTAGCAGAGTCTAAGGACATATTCCAGCCAGGCACACTCAAGAAAAGTGTGAATCAGGGCCAGGAAGGTACATGCTCTGGGGAGAGTGGGTGTTCTGGGGAAAGTCCTAACAGCTAGATCAGGGATGGGAAACCTATGGTCCTACACACCCATCAAATCTGGCCTGCGAGGAAAAGTTTGGATTTGATATCCCGCTTTATCACTACCCAAAGGAGTCTCAAAGCGGCTAACATTCTCCTTTCCCTTCCTCCCCCACAACAAACACTCTGTGAGGTGAGTGGGGCTGAGAGACTTCAGAGAAGTGGGACTAGCCCAAGGTCACCCAGCAGCTGCATGTGGAGGAGCGGGGAAGCGAACCCGGTTCACCAGATTATGAGTCTACCGCTCTTAACCACTACACCACACTGGCTCTCTTTGACATTAAGACCATGTCAAATGATGACATAAACTTAATGCCATGTTCTCTTGCCTGGTTTGCCGTTGTGAGAACAGGTTGGTTGCTGGGCTAGATGGTTTCTCGGCCTAGATCCCAAAGGGCTCGCCTTACACTCTTGCATCTTTCCGAAGTTCTTAGATGCTTGCAAAAAAGTGGAGCCGAAGTCCTGGAAATGGCTGCGAGCTCTTCAAGTGGACATTCCAATATGCGCTGCTCTTTCTCTGCGCTATTTCATCTTCACGTCAATGGAATTTTCGTGTGAGAAACAGTGTGAGCTGGCACATTTGTTGAAAAGGTACGGCGTGCTTTAATCAAGCCGGAAATGTCGGCCGATACACCCCTGTGCGCAATCAGGTTTTGTGAAGTCCTAATGAAAATGTGAGCTGCCTTTCTTTTTCCCTTTAATATTAATAACTGCCCTGCGTGGGGAAGGTGTTAATTGGGAATGGCGGCTCTGAAACCGCCACCGAGTCAGGCAGACTTGTTGACAATGAGTATTCATTTCTCGTAACGTGCAAATGTCAAAAGAATAATTCGCCGAGAATATTAGGAAGGGTAAATGAGTTTCAGGGCGGTGCAATGTGAAAATAAGATCAGAATGCGCTCATCCAAAAATTACATCTGAAGCTTTGGGAGGGTGGGGTAGAAGGGGATGTAAATAAGAAAGGCAATTCTGTATTCCTGTCCAAGATTGTATGTAGGAAGGCAGGCTGGGTGAGGAAGCAGCATGTAATTTAATTGTTAATACAGCTGCACTCACTTGGCATGAAATATTATTGGAAAAGAAAATGAGCTTCAGAGGAACACACTTGGCAGATGACCACTGCAAAGCCTGGGTAACCTCTAATGTACTAGCAGTTTGGAGCCTCAGATCCTGTACCTCAATTGTGGCCCTTGGGGTCTCTGTAGCCCAGAGGTCGGCAATCTAAGGCCCATAGGCCGGAAGCAACCCATGAGGGTCGCTTAACCGGCCTATGAGCTGCCCCCGAACCAAGCCACCCACTCGGCGAGTCCCCACGTGCTGCGCTAAACGGGCGCAACAAGGTGCAGGGACTCTCTTCCACAGCTCTAGAAATCACTCCTGCGCATGCCCAGATGCCGGAAATCACTTCTGTACATGTCCGTGGCTCTGGAAATTTCTTCTGCACATGCCCAGACTCCAGAAATCACTTCTGCACAAGCCTAGACACCAGAAATTGATTCTGCTCTGGTGCAATTTCTGGCATCTGGCCATGCGCAGAAGCAATTTTCAGTGCCGCGGACATGCACAGACATGATTTCTGGTGTCACGCTGTGCCAGCCCGGCCCATGGAGGATCTCTGAACAATCTAAGAGGAAGGCACACTTGGCAAATCCTCACTGTGATCAATTCCCACCTGGAAACCTATGTCCCCACTGTGGCCTCCACAGTCACTTAGAGACACACTGTTAAGTCCATACTCATGGAAGATAATCTTACTCAGCTACCAATGATTGCCAAAGAAGTTTCAGAAGCATTATTGCTTCCAACTATGGAGGAGATCATAGCCTCAACCATTGTTAGTAGCCATCAACAGTCCTCTTCTCCATGATTTATTTTCATGAACCAGCGTGAGCAGTGCATCTGAACCTCCAAGGGCTTTTTTGTGTCAAATCTGAGCGCTAGAGCAGTAACCCCTCTCCCCCCAAAATATATATATTCTGCTTCTTATTGTTTGTATCGATGACCCCATCTGCACTATGCATTTAAAGTGGTGTTCCAACAGTCATGGCTTCCCGCAAAGAATCCTGGGAACGTTAGTTAAGGATGCTGAGAATTTTTAGGATACCTCTCCTCCAGAGCTACATTTCTAGAGTGGTCTAACAATCGACCCCTTTTCTAAGGGAACATAAATGTTGAGTCATGATGGTGTGATTATCTTTTCTTTGGCAACATATGGAAATGTTTAAAGTTAGGGATGGAGGAATGTTTAAAGTTAGGGATAGAGGATTCTTCACATTTCCATTGCAATTTGTGATGTAGTTTTTTTTTAAAGCCTCGTGAAAATTTCTCAACACTTTTGTGTGGATTTCTCCCAATATACACATTTTTTTTTCCTATTCAGTTTTGACAAATATAATCATTTTTGCGAGTGATTTCCCCATATATAATGCAGTTTTTTGGTGTTAATTTCACAAAGGTATGCATGAATTTATCCTAGTAAATGCGTTTTGCACACATTACTTGGCTGCAGAACTGCATTGCAAAACTCGGATAAATGCACATTTCAAAGGGTGCCTGTGCTTCAGTTTGTGCACTGCTTCAGAAAGTGGGAAATGGGTAACTTTGCCTTTAAATGTGAATTGAATATTCCCCCATCCTTAGCTGAAAACCATATATATATATATATATATATATATATATATATATATATATATGCTGAATTGTATTACTCACCAAGCAATAGTTATGTGACCAGCAAGCATATGGGGGCTGGTTGTAGGCTAATCTCTGTAATTCTTGTTCTGCAAGCTTATATACTTGGAAACATTGCCAGGAGGGGTTGTTTTAAAGCTGTTACAAAAGACAGTGCCGTGTTAAACCTGAAGCTCTTAATGCAAGCTTCAATGATCACACTCATTCATTTTCTGCCAGTGGAAAAATCCCTGGTATGGTATGAGACAGGGTAGGGACAAGGGAATAAGTGCATTACTATGTAGGTCAACTATTAATTGGTTTCAAAGGGCTTTATTCCAATGGGGTGAGGCGGGGGAGGGGTGTCGGGAAAGAAATCATCCTTTTCAGATTTTTTTTTTAAAAAAAGACATTTACAGTATAAATTGGGGTATCTACGGTTTGTTTTGATGCTCAGCAAGCTGCGAGGAGTGAGCAAGCCCATTAACACCAAAGGAGATGCACGTTCCGCTCTGCCCTGGACTGCTTTTGCTCTTGGAAAGAGAATTTGATTTATTTATTTAATGTAATGTTCTATCTACTGCCCTTTGCCCAAGCCGTGCCTGCATTTAAACTTCTGTGCCTCCTCCGCTTGGTCTGTGTGTTTTATCACTGTGGCGTTTTAAAGTTTCATTTGTTGACACTGTTTCTATTTTATCATGTACAGTCGTACCTCGGAAGTCAAATGGAATCCATTTTGGAAGTCCATTCTACTGCTAAGAAACTGCTAAGAAGGAAGAGGGAGGTTTAGTCTGTGGGTTGGTTGAGTTGTGAGGTGAGGGAGTGAGAGGAATTGTTAGGTGGAGTCAGATAGTTGGAATAGTCAGTTTGAAGTTGTTAGGAACGCATAGAACAGTTACAGAACTAAGATTAAGAAACTGCCAAGGAAAATTAATTGAAACCATAAGCTTGTTCATGCCTATAAATAAACTTGATTATTTGTTAATGTTAACAACTGTCTGGACTCCGTGATTACCCATGAGGAGAAACGGGTTGGTGGAAGCGAAGAAAAAAATGTGGCTTCCGATTGGCTGCAAGAAGCTCCTGCAGCCAATCGGAAGCTGTGGAACCCCGTCAGATGTTCAGCTTCCAAAATAATGTTCGAAAACCAGAACAGTCACTTCCGGGTTTTGATCGTTCGGGAGCCAAAACGTTTGAGAACTAGGCTATTCAGCTTCCAAGGTACGACTGTATTTATGTTTACTGCTAGGCGCTGCTGTTCCTACTTGCGCGACTTGCCAACCCCCCCTTCCTTCCTTCATAACTCACCCCAACCCACCCCCAGCTCCATCAAGACTCCCCATATCCTCACAGCTGCTCCGTGTCCCTCAATCGCTGCTTTACTCAAACCTCTACCATTGTTGAAAAATGCAATGTTGGAAACTGCCTTCTCGTATAGTATGCTCCTCTCCCCTCTTCCGCCTTCATGTAAATCCAGAAATAATTTCTAGATGGTGGATTCTGCCCCCAGTCTAAACAAGCCACCGTGGTCTTCCCAAACGCTGTCCTGTCCACTCAAGACATTCAATGCAATTCAAGCATGACTGACAAATCACTCCTGGCGTTGCGCGGCACAAGGGGACAAATCATTTTACCGAAGTAGGCTACAAGGTAATTATAATTTCCAGGAACCCTATTTATGCTAATCTCTCCCCCCACACCTTTTATTTCCCCAACCCGCAGGAAACAGTCTGAAGCCATACAGTTGAGAGAGATATATATCACCAGTTAACTTCATTGCAGTCAGCAGCTCATAGCCCATTTTCTTTGCAACGACCGGCCATTATCCGATCCCCGGTGCTATTTTTCAAGCGGGTAATGTACAAATGCATTTTCCTTCCTGATTTGCCAAGGCTTTGATTTGTTAGGTAGATAATTAATTATTGTTTCCTAAACTGGCTTTAATCGGGGTCATTAAGCGTTGCCCGAAGCATTTAAAACAGCCAGATATGATGCCTGCATGTAGAGTGGAAATACGGTGAAATGGGAAGATGGAACACTTGGAAACAACAGTTGGTTTCATGTTTTCTGAAATTCTGGATTCTGGTGATTTTTTAAGGTCAGGTAGTACCCGGTGCAGAATTTTTTCCTCACCCCCTGTTATGTACTGAGTTGAATAGGATCCAAACTGCAGCAGTCTGATTGGTCCTAGAACAATAGGATCCAAAAGGCAGCAGTCTGATTGGTCCTAGAACAATAGGATTCAGAATGCAGCAGTCTGATTGGTCCTAGAACAATGCAGCAGTATGATTGGTTGGCAGGAACTACCCAATCATGCTCCAGATAGAAGTGAATCCACAGCCTGATTGGCTTACAGTAGAATTCCGGAATTAGCCAATCACGTGCAGCCCATTGTGTAAATAATGTATATAAAGCAGATACTTTGAGGGGACATTCATTCCTCCTCACCACTATGAGCTGAATAAAGAGCATGAAATCACTTTGCGACTCTGAGTATATTTCACCCCCTCACATTGAAAGCCCCCCTTCCTCCCTCCACCCCCATCAAAGAAAGCCGCGCAGGCAGCTATCGGATGTAGATCCCGCCTTCTCCCTCTACCCCATCAAAGAAAGTCACACACTGCTCTCCCTCCGCAGCCCAGGAGTGCGGGGGGCAATGGCGTGCCGCCCACCCGCGACTCCCAAGCCCCCCCCCCTGTGAAAACAAATGGGAAAGGGGGGGAAGGCCACCGGCGTAGCTCCCCACCTTCCCCCAATGGCTCAGGGGAAGCTTGGGAGTCACGGGTGGACAGCGCACCGAATGTTACCCCCCTCAGTGTGTGTGCGTGTGTGTGCAGCCGTGCTCAAAGCTGTGCTGCTGCTCACGAGGCAAGGCAGGGTCCCCCCAAGAGCGGGACATGGATGGAATGGGCAGGGAGAGCCTGGCCGATTGCTGGGAAGGGATGCAACTCAACCCTGCTCTGTTCCACAGGCAGCGTCGAGTTACATTTTGTCACCCTCCTCATTGATGGCACCTGGGGCGGCCCGCCCCCACCGCACCCCCTTCCTCCACCAGTGCCTGGACCAAGCGTTCTGTACCAAGGACCACCAGCCTGCACAATAAAGGCACTGGCACAGACATCAATGTAACAGCAGAGACATTTATTTTCACTATATTCTATATTGTATTTCAGTGAGCTGTTCTGTATTGCTTTCTCAGGTTATTCCTTCCTTAATGTGGGCCTAGTCGCTGAAGGCATTTTTCAAATATGTCCTAAATATGTCCATCAGTTCTCCCTCCCTCCCTCCCTCTCCCTCCCTCTCTCTCTCTCTCTCTCTCTCTCTCTCTCTCTCTCTCTCTCTCTCTCAGCTTTTGGGTCTTATTGACTTTATGCAGAATCTAATAACATGGCAAGGAGCCCTGGCAGACACTGAGATATTTTCTCAGCCGCATCATGTTTTGGAACGAGTTGATGTGATCCTATACCTTGGGTGGAGTAAAGACAGAAATACTTGAGGCTACTTTTGCAATTCAGGTTTTGTGCCAGTTAAGATCTCCGAAGGCTCTCTGCTGGCAGATCACACTGCAAAACACGCAGCACTGAAACAAACTGTGTTGTCATATGTAAAGGGCAGGGTAGTTGTGAAGAATGAGGTTGCTCAGCTTCCATTGCTGTGCTTTTATAATTTTACCATTGTGGCTAGGTCAGGGATGGGGAATCTGTATCCTCCAGATGCTGCTGCACTCCAGCTTCTACCACCCCTGGCTATTGGCTGTGCCCCTTAGTATCTCATCCAGGGTGATTACCTCACTCTGACTAATGGTAGGGCTGGTCCTATGTCTAGGACCCAAGAACTGTCTGCCCTGCCTTGCCTGCTGTGCATGTAGGAGCTCAGCTGAGAGCTAATGTATAGGGAGACAATGTGTGTATATGTGAGAGAATCAAGGTTGAAATCGAAGAGGCCTAGGACTCAGCTACATTAGTAAAGAAACAGCAATTTGAATGTGCTACCAACATGTAACACCAGATGGCACCAGAGAGCAGGGAATTTTAAATCACAATTTCCCATAGAGATTTTTTTTCTTTTGTTATAACGATCTAATTTCTGGGTTATTTATATTGTTTTTATCTTCACCCAGTGTCTAGATCCACCCCTGGTTCATTTGCCATTCTATTTTATTCTGATCTGTGTTTTTTCAGCACAGCTGGAATCTTTTCACTAACAAATTTAATACTGGACTTAAATTTACTATTGGCCCTCATTGAGTCCTGCCTCCCAACATTTCCAGGATCCCAGCTTCAAATCAGCCTCAAACTCCCTTCCTGTTCGTTGGCCAACTACTGTCCTCTCAGCCGTAGTTCCCCCATTTGCAATTTGAGGGTAATGAGATTGGCCTACCTTAGATGGTTGTTGTTAAAATGAGTGAGATAAGGCATGTGAAATGAAATATACACATGAAATGTGCTGCATAAATATGACTATTATTGCTATTATGAACGCCTTTCCATTTCACAGATATGTTGGACTTTTCGCAAAGCTTCACTTTGCCTCGCT
Organism: Podarcis raffonei; assembly: GCF_027172205.1. Classification (NCBI taxonomy): domain Eukaryota; kingdom Metazoa; phylum Chordata; class Lepidosauria; order Squamata; family Lacertidae; genus Podarcis; species Podarcis raffonei. The sequence continues at coordinate 66,696,347 of NC_070611.1, read as the reverse complement.
CACTCTTAAGACTATATTTTATTCTGCTGTCGCAAATGTAATTTTATTTTTGCATGTAATTTTAATTCCCTCCCCTGTTCCCCCAAACATTCATTTTTACAGCTTTGCCTTTTTCCATACAACATTTACCTCCATTGGCTGCATTCTCTAAACAGTATATATTCATTGGAGTTAATAAATCACCATTCATTTCCTACTGATATTTTCCAGAACAGAGTTATTACTCAATCTATCTCTACCGACAGCTGTTCCAGACTTACCATGAGATTTCTGTGTATTCATAACACTATTTATCACCGTACCTGTCTTAAATATTAGTGCAATAGCACAAGCTTTCGCTAAAAGCTTAAAGTTTAATCTGTCAGTAAAGTATGTAGAATCCTACTTCTGTTATAAGAAGGTATTATAGGAGTTTTGCCACTTATTGGTTGCGTGACATTCTCCTTTCCTTCAGCAAATTCAAGGTTAACATCCTGATCAGAAAAAGGAAGCTTTTTACAGTGAGGAACCATATTCTTCTGTTTCTGTCTAATGTGAATATGAAATGAATTTTAACCCCAAAGACCCTTATTACCAGCAAACTTCGCATTTTGCAAACATAGACATGCATTTCTTGTTGTAACTGAAGATCTTGCCCAAATATGTTTATTTTTGTTTGTCTTAATTTCTCAAATATGATGCTCAGTTTCCAACATTTCCACACCAGTTTGCATTTAAATAGAAATAAAAATGTCCTCGTGAAAACTTCATCAGCATTGTAGAGTCATTTTGTCCAAATAGATACATATCTGTATGCGATTTTGCCCAATGTACACATATTTGCGAATCGATTTTTCCTGCTGTAATACACCTTTGCAAATTGTTTTCACCAATGTACACATTGTTATTTTTCCAGTGCATCAATACCAGTCTTTTTGCTGTAGTAAGGGCACAGAAAGTCCATTCATATTGTCCCTTTGTGAGGTTCCATGAATTGGATATATCGGTCAAAAGAATATATTCCTCAGCAAATTTAAATTTTTTCTCCAAACAATCATATTGATCATTTCTATTACACTCTGCCAAAAATTTACCAATATAGGACATCGTAGGAACATAGGTTTTAAGGAAGTGTTGTCCCTATTATATCTCCAGCAGCTAGATGTCTTGAATGGCATGTAGCCCAGTATTGTTGATGCTGTTTAGCTACTGTCAAAGAGAACAACTACCAGACTTTTAGAAGACATCTGAAGGCAGCCCTGTTTAGGGAAGCTTTTAATGTTTGATATATTATAGTATTTTAATATTTTTTTGGAAGCCGCCCAGAGTGGCTGGGGAAGCCCAGCCAGATGGGCGGGGTATAAATAATAAATTATTATTATTATTATTATTATTATTTATTATTACAGAAAGGTAGCCGTGTTGGTCTGCCATAGTCAAAACAAAAAATTTTTTTCCTTCCAGTAGCACCTTAAAGACCAACTAAGTTAGTTCTTGGTATGAGCTTTCGTGTGCATGCACACTTCTTCAGATGAAGGTCTGAAGAAGTGTGCATGCACACGAAAGCTCATACCAAGAACTAACTTAGTTGGTCTTTAAGGTGCTACTGGAAGGAAAAAAATTTATTATTATTATTATTATTATTATTATTATTATTATTATTACTGCTGACCAGGGCTGGGACTGAACCTGGGACCTTCTGAATGCAAAGCAGATGCTCTACTACTGAGTTTGTGTAAGGGGTTACCTGTTTAATTTCCAGGGATTGAACTTTGGACCTTCTGCATGGAAAGACATTGAGCCCTAATCCTCTCCCAGATCCTCCTTCGATACAGGCCACAGAACCTTCATGATTCCCATTTCTTCCCATGTGTGACTTTGCTTCCTATGGACAGGAACAGGTAGCAACTGCCTTATACTGGGCCACACTGTTGCTTCATCTAGCCCACTCTCCAAAGAGTGCTTTAGGCACACCAGGCTCTGGAAAGAACCAACCTGGACATACAATCCATTACTAAGAGATGCCTCAAAACAGGAAACTAGCAGATCTCCACAAGGAAGGAATAGCACGCCACCATTTTGACAATGTCTCTTGGACTCATCTCTTTGAGATCATGTGATGGTGGGGCAGAGGTCAGGGCCTCTGAAAAGTCAATGATTTCATTGCTCAAATCATTCATTCTACAGCAAGAAAACTCTGGATTTCCTTTTTAAAGGTATTTGGAGGGGATAATGACAGACAACTGCTCATTAAAACCCCTAAAGGGTCTATGGCTTCTCTCTCCATCTCCTTGTCCATAACAGAACTAAGGAAGAAGGTTTGTCCTCTTAGCATTCAGTTCATCTGACGTGTCTCATCCAAAAACTAGAATATGAAATACATATGAGAAAAAGGCTGTCACTTGTTAAGTTTGAAAGCCATCCGTAGAATAGAATTCCTCCACACTGAAGAAAACATGGATATTTGTTTCTCCTTTGCTGTGTGATCCACTGGCCTATCTATATTCAGCAGCAAGCTTTTTATTTTTAAGCAGAGAACCCAAACTTATCATAAGGTTAATGAACCACAACACTTGTCCAATCAAACCCATTTGTCATTGAATGAAATCACTCATCTGCCTCCCCTCCTGAAACTGCAGGTATAAAACTGTCAAGACATAGACCTTATTTATGGTTCTCCAAGGCAGTAATTGCTTTTGAATATTTACAGGGGAACCCTTTGGAATCACAGAAATGGGGAAGTGGAGGAAAGGAAACTTTTCGGAAGGCAAAGTGGGCTGATGGAGACCCAGGACCCAGTTCCTAGCACAGTGAGTTTGGGAGAGGAAGGAACAGCCCAGCATGCAGGGATGTCCGACTATGCCGTCTTCATTCCTTCCTTCATTCATGCCAGCAATGATCTCTTCATTGATTAATAATAATAATAATAATTTTTATTTATACCCCGCCCTCCCCAGCCAAGGCCGGGTTCAGGGCGGCTAACAAGTGATAATAAAAACAAGTTGAATGATTACAACTTAAAAACAAAATTAAAATACAACATTAGAATACTGAAACATTAAAATACTAAAATGTAGCCTTATCGCAGGAGGAGAAAGGAAAAGAAAAAAGAAAGAGAGGGAGGGAATCAAATTGGCTCCAAGCCAAAGGCCAGGCGGAACAACTCTGTCTTACAGGCCCTGCGGAAAGAAATCAGATCCTACAGTGCCCTGGTGTCATGAGGCAGAGCGTTCCACCAGGCTGGAGCCAGAGTTGAAAAGGCCCTGGCTCTGGTTGAAGCTAATCTAACTTCCTTAGGGCCCAGGACCACTAGGGTGTTGCTATTTATGGACCTTGAGGCTCTCTGTGGGGCATACCGGGAGAGGCGGTCCTGTAGGTACGAGGGTCCTAGGCCGTGAAGAGCTTTAAAGGTCAAAACCAGCACCTTAAATCTGACCCTGATACCTGACTAAGTATCCCTAGAAGATAAAACCCAACCAACCGCACCCTAAGCAGGGAAGGCAGTCCCATGGTGTTTCGTTAACTGTCAACCCCCCTCTCTCTCCTGGATTAATTGGAGGACTGTTGGTTCTATCTGTGGCTGTGGAAGTATTAATGAGGTATGTGCTATAAAATGTGGATCACTGGCCAACAAAGAGCCAGCTTTGAATTCAGAAGATCTGTCCATCCTGTCTCGCCAGGAGTACAGTAGAGAAGGTTGATCATTCTGATAAGTTTTTGGAACATTAGGCAAAGGTCCAGATGTAGATTGGGTGCTGGATATCTCCAGATTGTCAGCAACATAGAGTTCTTTAGGTGTTGTTGCCATAGAAATGTCGGAGGCGCCAAATTCCTCATCTAATTCAGTGTTGTTTGAAAAGGGAACAGGGAGTTGCACTGATGTCTTTCTATGGGATAAAGAGCTGTTGGACGTCTTTAAATATTGTGCTCTAGGCTCTACTGTCCTTATATTTTGGGCAGAAATCTCAGTCTTTAAACTCATTAGCCTCTTCTTCAGGTCTTGTAATTCTAGGCTTACAGAATTCTTTTCTTCCTTCGGGCAATTAGTGTTTCTAGTGTTGAGCTTGGTTTCCCTTATCCACATTAGCTTTGACTCTATGCAAGGGACCAATTGCCTCCTTGTTTCGTCTTTAAATACCCTCACTGGGCGGAGAGAATGGAACCACCATAGAGTATCCTTTATCTCCATGAGTCGAGATGGGAGGGCTGATGACCTAAAGGTCATAAATAGGTGCGTGATGTTTCTCAAGGTAGGCAGGAAGTGGAAATTTTCTAGATCTACATTTTGGTAATGGTAATTTAGGAGCTGAGACAAGGACATAGTAATTTGTCTGTGGTTCATCCACCTATGAGCGTATCGGTGAATCTCAAGCATTATCTGGTTCGTTTGCAAGACTTGACAGGACTTCACTTCATCCATAGTTGGAGTTGGTGAGTTGTTAACAAAGTCATTTCTTACCATCCTTTTAAGCCCTTGGGCATTTAAAGCGGAGGAACTAGTATCCAATTATTTCTCAATGTTAACTATTTTGGCGAGGATTTCATTCAGTCTTTGGAGAACCAGAACCATAGTTTCTGCAGACAACATGCAAATCTCTTGGTAGGGGTGCGTATCCGGAATCAATTGAAAGCAGGCTCCTCTAATAACTTGTTCTAGAGGCATGGGTGGGTCAGCGTTAGGAGTGGGAGGAATCCCTCCTCCTCCTGCTCTTGCCCTCTTGGACGGATTAGCTTTTTCTGGGAGGAGGGGGGTCGGGTCATTGCCATCCTCCTTAAGGGGGGGTGACGTTCCCCCAACGTTGTTACTCAGTGTTTGTTCTATTTGCTCCATTTTCTCGGCTTCCTCAAGCCGCTCTGTTTCTGAGCCAGGGAAGATGGCGTTGGATCTCTGCCGATTCTTTGTTTTAGAGGAATTGTGAGTCCCAATTATTCTCTTCTGGCTCTTTGCACCTTGTTTTCTCCTTCCGGCAGGCATTCTCAATAAAGGCCTCAGGTTGTGTGAAGGTCAGTAATTAAGCCTCTTCAATGCTTCCTGGCCTGTCCTGGGGAGAGGGCTAGGACTCAAATCCAAGTTTCAGCCACTTCAGCCTTCCTTGCCTGGTCTGAGGAGTGACAGTTGGAGAAGTGGTCTGAGGAGTGACAGTTGGAGAACTAGGCCTCAAACTTTCCTGGCCTAAAAGAGCAGGTTTTAGCAGGGAAAGCCCCCCCCCCCCAACATACTCAGAGATGGAGATTTAAAGCACAGACCTGGAAAGAACAGGGCAAAATTTAAGTGTGGACAAGCCCTTAGATTTAAAAAGAAGGAGATGTTCCTGCCTCTATCATGACACTCAACCCTTCTGAGCTGCCCTCAAGTACATATTTCTTCACCAGGTTTATGGACTGCTGGATGCTGATCATTTCCTCTCCCCGTCTTTCTCTTTTCAGTGCCTTGAGACCACGCATGGACCCCCTGCTTCGGTCACAGCTGATACAGAAAAGCATCAGGAAGGTCTTTCAATTGCCCTCATTACAGTTTGCAAAGGTCAAAGCCGGGAGTTCCGTGCCAGCAACACAGAGCCATGTGACTGGACCTTCTTAAGGACATAAGTAGAGCCCAGTTGGATCAGGCCAATGTGGAAACCTGGAGAACTGATCTCAAGATTGGAAAAATGAGAAACTGAGAAAAATGGAAGCTTACCAATTCACCCTTCCATAAGGGCACAAGAGTCAAAGGAATATAATCAACTTTACAATACTCTACTCATGAGCAAGAATGCTTATGAATGGAACTTCTGCCTCCCCCTCGCCCGGTGTCACCTTGGTGGGGATTGGTCTGTTGACAAGGGGTAGCCAAAGTGCAATGTTCCCCCTGTCAAGATAGGGTCATTTATCATGTCGGTCATTATGACTTTTGAATACACTAGCCCTCATGGATGGCTGTGTTTGAGACTAATGAGCAATTTGTTCTCCATTGCTAAATGGTTTGGAAATGTTCATCTCATCTCTAATGAGTTGTGGAGATGAATAAGGGGTTGACCTTTTGTTTTTGTTTTGTTCTTTGCTTGTTTTCTTCTCTTTCGCAAAGAGTAGGATGGCGTTGGCAATGAGGGGTCGGGCAGCTTGTAACATCATCTTGCAGGCATTGTACAGAAGTGTGTTCTTTCAACCATGTCTTAAATAACTTTTGAGTTAAAAAAATAAAGTGCCAAATCTAGTGACCTCTCGTTTGCCTGCTTCTTCAATCCAATAAATGACTTCTTCTTTTCTTTCTTTATAAAAATGCAGATTATTTTCCTTTAGGCTACACAAAAAAATCCTGCTGGCATGCAGCCACAGATGCAGTTTCCGAGAAACTTATCTTTTTTAAAGGCATGTTAAAAGCAAAGGCAACTGTGTTGGTTCTTAAAAGGCTGTAAAGGGATCCAAAACCAACACTTTTGGATAGCACAAAAAAGCAAGCAAACTCTTGAATTTCCCACAGCTCTTCACAAAGGTATATGTTCCACAAAGCAGAAAGGGATGGAATGGGAGAGAGGGGGAAGAGACAAGGAGACAAAGTAGTGTGGGTATTGTAGCCATAAAGTTCACATTTAGACCAGTGAGATTACCTAGAGGGGTGTGGGTAGCAGGGGGCCCTGGAGATGTTAATGAGACAATCAGACTTTGGCTCAAGTTGAATTCATCAAACCAATTAATTTTAATTGAATAAATGTGCAATTAATTAATTGTTACTGTTTTGAACTGTATTGTGTTATCATCTTCCTTAGTGGGTTGTGACAACTGTTATTTTGAATAGTGTTTTTTTGTTACAGTCGTACCTTGGAAGTCAAACAGAATACATTCTAGAAGTTCATTCGACTTCGAAAACGTTCAAAAACCAAAATGCGGCTTCTGATTGGCTGCAGGAAGCTCCTACAGTCAATCGGAAGCCACAGAAGCCCCACCAGACGTTTGGCTTCCAAAAATAGTTCACAAACCCGAACAGTCACTTCTGGGTTTGCGACGTTCGGGAGCCAAAACGTTCGAGAACTAAGCTGTTTGACTTCCAAGGTACGACTGTATTGGGATAGTGGTCACTGGGGATGAATTTATGGAAACTGAGCAGAAGGTGATTTAGGCTTAGTCCTCATCTTTGCTATACATTCAAAAGATTACCTCTTTAAACAGTCATATATTCCCCAAAAAGAATCCTGGGACTGTAGCTTATTAAGGGCAATGAGAGTTGTTAGAAGAACACCCTGCCCTTTCCCTCACAGCGCTATGATGCTTCATTTTCTGGGAAGAAGGCTTGTTGCACCATCCTGGGAACTGGGCCTTTACTCCTGCCTGCATGAGGGATAAGGGAGGCCCCATGGATCACAATGGTGAACTGCTCGTGAATAAGCCCCTCTCTATGCACCAAGGAGGAGAAAGAAAGTGAGCTTTGCTGATGGCAAGCCAAGGAAACATTTTTCAGGGGCCACATGCACTTCTGGGCAATGTTCTGGGGGCCACAAACAATCAGTGGGCCGTGGACTGAACCTGGGATCTTCTCTACCACTAAGCTGTGGTCCTTCATCCCCAAAACAGGAAGAGTCCTTCCATTCCGGGCTGCTGACAAACAGCCACGTGCCCAAGATACTATCAAATAAAGGGTAAAGGTAAAGAACGACTAGGGTTTGTGGTGCTTATCTGGCTTTCAGGCCGAGGGAGCCGGCGTTTGTCGACAGAAAGCTTTCCAGGTCATGTGGCCAGCATGACTAAACCGCTTCTGGTGCAACGAGACACCGTGATGGAAACCAGACCACACAGAAATGCCATTTACCTTCCCTCCATAGCAGTACCTATTTTTCTACTTGCACTGGTGTGCTTTCGAACTGCTAGGTTGGCAGGAGCTGGGACAGAGCAACGGGAGCTCACCCCATCGCACGGATTCGAACCGCCAACCTTCTGATCAGCAAACCCTAGGCTCTGTGGTTTAACCCACAGCGCTACCTACTCCTCGGCCTGAAAGCGAAATGAGCACTGCAGCCCCATAGTTCCCTTTGACTAGACTTAACCGTCCAGGGGTCCTTTTCCTTTACCAAATAAAGGGAAAACACCTTTATTTATTTTACTTAACTTTTATCGTGAAATTTATAGGCTGCTTGATTGCAGGATTTCTCCCCTCCTCTGGAATTCCTCATCTTTGCCATATCAAGCCATTTGGCACACACCTGCTGGCCTCCAAACCTGTCTCCCAAGCTGCCTCTTCTTCCCCACCTCTCCTTCAGCTTGCCTTCCCTGCTTTTGCTCGTTCCCACGCCTCCACTGAGGTCTGCCAGCCAAGAGTGTCTGGCCACAATGCGGCTGCGAGAGCATAAACGAACGAAGTCGGTTTGGATTATTTTTCTCCCTTGGGGGTTACCCTCTGGCCCGCAGGCATGTCTTTTAAAAATAGCTTCCCCCTGACTGATCCCATTATTATCACAGATACAATTCCCAACTCAACTGTCCAGATCAGAAATCAAGCTGCCTCATTCAAGAGCAGCAGACAACATAGGCCGGCTTCCTGTTGCGTTCCAACAAGCTTTTCGCTCTTATGCCATGGAGCACAGGAGTGTCTGAGGATTGTTTTCCTCGCTTTCAGGCTGTTTGATCATGCCTGTCACACAGCAGAAGAAGCTGGAGGCAGACCACTGGTGAATCCGAAATGGATGCTGATAGAGTCGAATCTTACTTTCCCGGTTCCATTTAGGTAGCCGCAATTTGCTGTTTGTGCGGATGCTTCAGAACTTCCTGTATAGAATTCGTGTAGAGCATGGTTTCCCAAACTTGGGTTTCTCCAGCTGTTTTTGGACTATGTTAACAGAGAAATCCAAGGGCTCCCTTGGACAAAAAGCAAAGACACCAACCAGGACAACTGGAGCGAAACAGCAGCCAGAAGGCTTGGTCTTTATTGAGACTGTCGCGACAGGACTCCAACTCACTACAGGATGAAGCAAGATGGAAGCCCTGAACAAAAGAAGACCCCAACTTTTATTAGCTACTAATCCCCCGTGCTACACCCCTAAGACTACATCATAACTACATCATGACTACATCATTGACACATCACAAAGAAGAGGGGTTCAGGGAGGAGTTGTGGTAGTAACCTGAGTGTCTTGTCGCCTGTCCAGTTCCTCCTTTCCCCCTCTCTCCATGAATACATTCCTGAGGACAAAGAGTTGTTCACTGTTTCCTGCCCCCAGAGGGAAGGGCTGGTCACTGTCCTTTGTTTCAGTCTGTACTGAATCCACTTCCATATGCAGGTCCTTTGTGAGTGTAACAATCTTCTGTCTAGGACCCATCAAGATTGGCATGCCAACTGGGTAGGGCTCGCTGCAGACATGTTGGTACACTTGGGGGATTATGTCTGCCTTGTGTCAAGTCTCCCCCCTTTGTTGGTCCTTCCTTCATGGTGTAAAATAAAAGTGGAACGGTACAGATAAACTGAATGATTGGGGGGGGGGTCCTGCAATAACTACAATTCCCACCATCCCTGACCACTGGTGCTGCTAGCTAGGGACGATGGGAGTTGTAGTCCAAAAACAGCTGGAGACTCAAGTTTGGGAAACCCTGATGTCGAGAGCTAGCTTAGTGTAATGGTTAGAATATCAGGCTTGGGAGACGTGAGTTTGAATCCCCACTTGGGCATGAAGCTCCTTGGGCGACCTTGGGGCAGCCTAACCTGCCTCACAAGGTTGTTGTGGGGATTAAATGAGAACCATGTACACCACCTCGTGCTTGTGGGAGAAAATAGTGGGATATAAATGCAAGAAATAAAGTACGGAGTCCAACGTCCATCAGGCATAGCCAGCATTCCTATGTTAGGAAAGAATTAGGAATGCATTGCGATTGGAGTTGTAGTCAAAGAACATCTGGAGGGCTAGAGTTTGCCCACTGTGTTCATGTGTATAATGTTCTTACCCACCTATATTTTGGATAGAGTGATTGGGATATGTGTCAGACATATACCTTGTATAAAATTAGGAGTGCAAGGAGAATCAGTCTGCCTCATCATTTGTGGGTTTTTTACAAGCCCAAGTCGGTCTGTGATGTTAACAATGTACCCTGAGTTGGAGGTACATCTTTTTTGTCAGCAACTTTCAGTTTTTTCTGTTGCAAATTGCATCAGGAAACCCAAAGGGAATTAGATAGTACAGAAGAGAGTTTGTTCAACCCCTATATATAGCCAGTCCAAAGCAGATGTACAGATGAAATTATTGGAATGCATCCAGCTTTCTCCTGCTCAGAGTCATGGCTTCCCACAAACAGTGATGGCTTTCTGCATAGAGTTCTGGGAGCTATAGTTCATTAAGGCTCTTGAGAGTTATTAGGTGTCTCTCAGTGCCCTTCCCAGAGCTGCAATTCTGAGTTCGATCTGAAGATTTATTAATGGTTAAACCAGCTCTATCGGGACGTGGGTGGCGCTGTGGTCTAAACCACAGAGCCTAGGGCTTGCCGATCAGAAGGTCAGCGGTTTGAATCCCCGCAACGGGGTGAGCTCGCGTTGTTCGGTCCCAGCTCCTGCCCACCTAGGAGTTCAAAAGCACGTCAAGTGCAACTAGATAAATAGGTACCGCTCTGGTGGGAAGGTAAACAGCGTTTCCATGCGCTGCTCTGGTTCGCCAGAAGCGGCTCAGTCATGCTGGCCACATGACCCGGAAGCTGTACACTGGCTCCCTCGGTCAATAAAGCGAGAGGAGCGTGCAACTCCAGAGTCATCAGCAACTGGACCTAACAGTCAGGGGTAACTTTACCTTTAAACCAGCTCTGGGAGGGGAATAAGGGTCACCTGACCACTCTTAGCACCCTTAAGAAACTACAGCTCCCAGAACTCTTTGAAGGAAGCCATGCTTTAATCATACGGTGTGAATGTCGCCTATAGCATTGTCTCTCCCTCTGCCCTGCATTATTTTGCATTTTGTTCCATTTTGTTTGCATTTTTAAGAGAGGTGTAATTTCTAACTCTGGAAGTACAGCTTCTTTGTTTTTCTCCTCGGCCGCTGTTGTTTATTTCCATCTTGACGATCTTGGTGCCATCTGAACTTTTCCTTTGCTTTGACTTTACAAGCATGGCGTGACTCCCTGTTTTTGTGATGGGGAAATAACAAACATTTCCATTTTTGGTCCTGTCAGTTGAGTGTGCCTGGGACTTTACTGAAGCCTCAGCTATGGATGTATGCATGCATCAGAGAGGCACTGCCAAGTTGTGAATGCTGTTCGACTTCCTTGAATGAATGGAAGGTACTTCTCCCCCGTCCACAAGACCGAACATGGTGCCTCCGGCTGAAGGCATGAAAGAGCCTCTGAAGATGCAATCAGATTGTGTGCTGCAATGGCCTTTATCTTTTCTACCTGAGCAATTAAAGCTTGGATACCTCTCTTTGGAACGTTTCACTTCTGCTGCACATGCTTATTGGATAAGTTAAAGTGCTTACCAGGGTAACTGTTCTCTTGCTGTCTCAGAGAACTCTCAACTCCTCCAACACACTAAAGCCACTTCCACCCTTCGGAGGAGGTGGAGTTGCAGGCTTCACAGCCCCACTATGCACGCGGTAGCTGGAACCCAGCCCCCGCGCAATTGGGGGGGATTCCCGGCCACGTCACCTCCTGGCCAGCCAATCGGCTGGTTCTGGGGGTGTGGCCTGCCTTATTTAAAACAGGGTGTGGCCGGGGATCTCCCTCTTTGCCACTTACCAGCTGTTCCTGCTTTTCCCACCCTCCCAGCCTATAAGGTTTTTGTTCCTTAACCTTACTATGGACCTTGGTTGGTCGCTGTTGAGGGGCCTGGTAGGAATTTTTCCACTTGGCAAATTGGCACCAGCCACTTGGTTTTTGCCTGCCTCATAGCAAATCATCACAACTTTCTTGGTATTGGTGGTTAGGCATTGGTATTGCTCTGTAGATGGAAGAGGGGAGGTTACGCCATCACCTGCCCCACATATTGAAGGGTAGTCCAATAAAGGATTCTGGGGGGCGTGGCCCTGTCCAAAGCCTAAGAAGGTGAGGGCCCAAGGCACGCCCCCGTGCGGTGACCCCGGGGGAGCTCCTAGTTGATGTGCATCAGCAGGACTTCCCCTACTGGTGGTTAACCCTTCCCAGACTTCAAGCATACGGGCTGAAATTGGATATAGTCGGTTAGGACCAATGCCTAAGCCAATACCGCTCATCACCTGTAACCAATAAAAGTTGTGGCCTTATTTAGCCCATTAACCTTAATAATTGTGTCATGTGTCATTATTTCCATGGGGGGAGGGGGAAACTCGCCACGCAATATATCTAGGCTTGTTGAGAGCAGTCATAGCTCAGGGGTAGAGCATCAACTTTGCAGGGGAAAGCTCCCAGTTTCCATCCCCAGCATCTCCAGGTAGAGCTGGAAATGTCCCCTGCCTGAAACTCTGCAGACCTGCTGCCAGTCAGTGTGGACAATACTGAGTTAGATGGACCAATTGTCCAACTTGGAGTAAGATAGCTTCCTATGTTCCTTTTCAGGAGTTATACCTACACAATGTGATCAGGACCACACTGAAGAATGTCAATCCAATCCATGTTCTCTTGGATCATGCCCCTGTCATGGGTGGTGCTGTGGTCCACACCACTGAGCCTCTTGGGCTTGCCCATCAGAAGGTCGGCGGTTCGAATCCCCACAACAGGTGAGCTCCCATTGCTCTGTCCCTGCTCCTGCAAACCTAGCAGTTCCAAAGCACACTAGTGCAAGTAGATAAATAGGTATGACTGTGGCAGGAAGGTAAATGGCATTTCCGTGCGCTCTGGCTTCCGTTACAGTGTCCTGTTGTGCCAGAAGCGGTTTAGTCATGCTGGCCACATGACCTGGAAAGCTGTCTGTGGATAAACGCCAGCTCCCTCGGCCCGAAAGCAAGATGAGTGCCGCACCCCATAGTCACCTTTGACTGGACTTAACCGTCCAGGGGTCCTTCACCTTTACCTTTTACCTGTCACCAGCATCTATCCAAACAAGCCAGCTCCTTCTTTGAAAAACGCTGTGGACTCCAGCACACCTGGAACATCAAATTTTGTTGAACCAATCTCAAATCTAAAGAAACATTGCCTATAGATGCTAAAGCAACTTCCCATTATTTGGGCTGCAGGATTCCCCTTCTTGACATCACCCCTTTTAGAACCTCTCTTAACTTCGCTACTCATTCCCTGCCTTCTTGTATTGTCAATTTCTATTGACAGCAACAGGCCACGGGAGATTGGAGACAAAGGTTAAAAGTTGCTCATCTAGGAGAGGAAATTTTGTCCTTAAAAAGGGCGGCAATCCCTTCAGGAGGGAGGGAGGGCAGCTGTCGGAACAGAACTGTTTAAGGACATTTTCAGCATTGCCTGTTTTGTTCTGAAGAAATCTAATATCCTCTGGGTTACTGCAGGCCAACTGTTCAATATAAAGAATTCATAGTGCCAGCAATCCCTGGGAGAACCAATTTCATCTCTCTACGTTTCTGAGAAGCCACCAGTGTCCACCTCTTGGCAGCTGTGGTAAGCGGTAAGAGGTCATTTCCCTTCTTAGTGCCAGAATGTAAATATTGCAAGGCAGCGAGTGGGTAAATCTGGGTGAATTAGCAGAATAATGAGCACGAGGTTCTTGCCAGGATTGGGTTATCATGCAGCTAGGAGCATGGCAAAGATCAAAAATGAACTTTCCAAATGGCAGAATGTAGCACATGCCTAAAAAAGGAAAGGTCATGGATAGCAAACAATGCCAGGGCTCAGAGATTAAGGAGCTTCAGGAACCTTGGATGTAACAAACCAACTACCCCAAAGACGCCCACTGACATCAAGATGAGATGTCATCTTGGAGCTATTGTTTGAGAGGACATAGGAACAAGCATGACTGCTTTGTTTCCCTCCAGACTAGTTAGATGAGAAGCTTTTCTAGCCAAGTTATGCATTTCTTAATTGCTTTCTTGTAAAGGTAAAGGATCCCTGACAAGTCCAGTCTCAGACGACTCTAGGGTTGTGGCGCTTATCTCACTTTACTGGCTGAAGGAGCCGATGTTTGTCCGCAGACAGTTTTTCTGGGTTATGTGGCCAGCATGACTAAGCCTCTTCTGGTGCAACGGAACACTGAAATAGAGCAGCGCACAGAAATGCCATTTACCTTCCTGCTGGAGCAGTGCCTATTTATCTACTTGCACTTTTGGGCATGCTTTCGAACTGCTAGGTTGGAAGGAGCTGAAACCAAGCAACGGGAGTTCATCCCATCGCAGGGATTCGAACCGCCGACCTTCTGATTGGCAAGCCCAAGAGGCTCAGTGGTTTTGACCACAGCGCCACCTGCAAGCATATCTCTGTGTACATTATTGCAACCAGGGAAGTCTACTCTGGAACCAAAATTCACTTGCCAAACACTGCTCACTCTGCATAGGGAATTGACCCAGTTAATCGCAGCAGGCTCCAATTCCTTCTTACATTCTTACTCACAAAGCAGCTTAAAATGCTGGATCGGTGGACAGCCTTCTCTGCATTCAGTGTAACTTTCTGTTCTGTTCTCGTGGTCTGCTCTGTTTGTTTCATTTCATGTAAAGCCAGAGCTGCTTCCTCAGCAGGTGGTAAGAGCTGTGTGTCAGCGCAGCTGTCCCTTGTAAGGCTCGTGGTAGAAGTATATTTGATAGGAGACTCCGGGGAGATGGAGTCAATAGCAAAGAGGAGAGGCAGCCAAAGGTCACTCGAGCCAAACCAAATGCAATGGCAGGTTTTGTTTTGTTTTAAAAGGCAAAAACACAGAACAGAGAATATCTGGGAGTTCCCTTCTTTCATTTAATCGCAGATACATCGCAAAGAAAAGCGATTAGCAATAAGAATAACCCACCAATTGTAATTGAAACATATGTAAGCATTCCATATGTCCTGAAAGATATCCAAACAAGACTACAAGATAGACGTTCAAATGTAGATGTATCACCTGTTCTGTAATAGAAGAAACTTCTTCAAATACGATTTTCCAGAATAATTGTACAGCTTGCATTCTCAATTGGAAATATGAACCTAACTATTGACATCCTCTCCAACACAGAGGACTTGAATGAGAGCTTAACTGGTAGTATTCCACGGGTGTGTTAGAGCCACAGTTTCTTGACCAAAGTTTTAGTCCATTCCATTCCATAGGATCTAGGGTCATCACCTTCACCTTGTATACAGACATTCCTCAAAAACTGAGCTCAGTGGCAGCAGTATGAACCACACAGATGCACATCAAAATGCTTGGGAACAAATCTCTCATGTGTTTGCGTGTATGAAGAGGGACTATTTTTTCTAAGAAACCTATCCACAAGGAACAGCCATTTTTCAACAACCAGGTCACTGAAGGATGGTTTCTAGGTCTATGCCAATTAAAGGACTGTTGCCATATGTTTCTGGGCCTTAATAGATATTAAAGAAGCTCAGGAAGATTATCCATTTCTCCTCAATGAAATCAACTGCAGTTGGGTAATGTCAGATGAGTGGGTCTCATCCGAGATAAATGGGTATTGATCATTTTCCTGAAACAAGCTATTGGAGGAGCCACATCAACAGTCTAATTCCGTTCTCCCATTGAGAAATTTGAACACGGAGAATGGATCCAGACACACCTGCCTGTTTCTAAATTCTTCTGTGGTGATTTCTTTGTCCCTAATTTATGGATGCATGGAGTCCTTTGGAGAATTTCTCTGTGGGAACATTTGCTTCCCCTTGAAATATTTCAGGTATTTTTCTCAAGCAGGAGTTTCCAGATTTGCCATGGAACTGAACTTCATGGAAAATTCAAGTGGTAACTTTAGTCCCCGGTGTTATTGAGTCCACTCTTGCCTTAGGAAGTTTCTTTAGTAGATCTGGACTCTGTACAGAATATATTCCATGCTGGTGAAAGGCAAGTGGAATCAGCAACAGAGCTTCAGAAACCACCTTAATTAATGTGTGTGTCCTGGGTCATCTTCTTCTTTGGCAATCATTCGTAGCCGAGTAAGATTGTCTTCCATAAACACGGTTTTAAAAGTGAGTCTGTAAGTGACTGTAGAGGCCAATTCTGGATCCACACATCCTTCTACAGTGGGCACATAGGTTTACGGGCAGAAGTTGATTATGGTGAGGGTTTGCCAAGCGTGCCTTCCTCTTAGCACGTTTCCCCCTTTCATCCTGAGTTCGAGTGTCTTCAAAGCCCCTGACACCTTTGGTAAAGACTGTTCTCCAATTGGAGTGCTGGCAGACCAGTGTTTCCCAGTTGTTGGTGTTTATACTACATTTTTAAAGATTTGCCTTGAGAGAGTCTTTGAACCTCTTTTGTTGACCACCAGCATTACGCTTTCCATTTTTAAGTTTGGAGCAGAGTAGTTGCTTTGGAAGACGATAATCAGGCATCCACACAACATGACCAATCCAACGAAGTTGATGTTGAAGAATCATTGCTTTGATACTGGTGATCTTTGCTTCTTCCAGTACACTGATATTAGTTCACCTGTCTTCCCAGGTGAATTTTTTCAGAGACACCGTTGATGGAATCTTTTGAGGAGTTTGAGATGGTGTTTATAAGCGGTCCATTCAAGGTTTGAGTCCTACCCTTCAGAGCAAAAGAAAACATTTCCATCACGTCACTTCTTGCTTGTCTTTTCTTTATATTAAATATATTTGTCTGCCTGTCTACTTTGCAATATGTGCTGGGAGGGAGAGATCAAGAGGAGGATCAGGCAAAATGAGGGCAATAGGGTTAAATGCTTTTTGGATATTTCAGGTATTGCCAACATGGTGTAATCCAGATTTTGTGGACTACAACACCCATAATCCATCACCATTGGCCATGTGATTGGGGTTGATGGGAGTTGTAGTCCACACACAATCTGGAAGGCACTACATCGGATTCTGAATTTGTTCTCCCACTGGTCTGATTTATTATTCTTTGTAAAAGCACTGAAATACCTTTACAGCATAGAAAACCAGCTATGAAAGCTCTGTTATTATTTAGCTTTTACCACTGTCCTTGGTGAAAGGGAAACACAATGATGAATAACTTTGAGGTTGTGTGTTTTTAAGAGAAGTCATTTTCAAAAGATGACAGAATTAAAGCCTTCTGAGGAGTCCAATTATTTTAATGATGCCCCCCTCTGTTTTTTGTTATCCTTTTAATCAGTGAGTCTGGAGATTCCTAGAGTGTTATGCTTTGTGTTGGAAATGGGGTGCTTTTAAGCACATAACCCATTCAGTCTGATTTCCCCCCTATAATGATCATTTCAAAGAGAGAGAAAATAAATTAAAACAGATTAGTCTGTACAAACCCATTGCATCTGAAAGCTGTCACTCAAGTAAATTTTTGAGCCTGGCTGTTTTTATTATTTTATATTAAACCAAATGGTTAAGGGCAGATATTTGAGTGCATTTGGAGTAATTGCAAGATGCATATGTAATTCTGCTAGCGTTTAGGAATTGCCTGTTACTCCAAGTCTCTTAGGCTGCAATCCTATACACTCCTGGGAGAAAATCTACATGAATCAAGTTGGATGTAGCTCTGAATAAACATGTATAGGATCACGTTAGTAGCTTTTTAAAGTTCAGTGTCATCTTCCTTGATGTAAACATGTGTAATGGTTCTAGGGGCTGCTCGTGCGTAAGTTGCCGCCACTCCTGGCTAGGTTACCTGGTTGAATCCTTTCTGTCTGGACAACCCTTCACTTCATGACTGTCTCAGTTGCTGGCAGAATCCGTCAGTGGGCGTTTCTTGAACCTCTTCCAGCAAAGAAGTTCTTTGACGCCAAGTCTCCTCCTACTCTCCCTGCGCGGAAGTCTTCTGCACAGGGTGGGTGTGGGTAGCGGAGGACCCATGCTCTCCCCGCTGGTCTCCGGTGAAGAGTCCTGGAGCCCCCTCGCCGATTCCCCCATCTGCCCCCCTTCTCCACTGGTGTTACGCTGATTTCCTTCCCCAGCAGATGGGCTGCCTCTCTCCCTACTGGGACCCTCTCCGGCATCCCTCTGGAGCCTTCCCTCCGCCTCTAGCTCCGATGGCAGTTCCCTGACAACATGTAAACAGAGAAACCCAGAAGGCAGCACACAACCTCACTTACATGGGGGTTTCGACTTTGTGGTTCCAACATTCCTTAGCATTGCCGGATGAAGGATCTCAGATGACAGTTTTGCAAAGGTTGCTAATGGAAGTAGACAAGGCTGGGCTAGACTGACAAACGGATGGAGCAGGGTGTAAATGCAAAGAGTATGGGAAAGGATGTGCAGCGATCACGAGATCTGGCTTGGAACTGACTCAGAAGGTTGTGGTCTCTCCTCCTGAGGCTAGGTTGACGCTTACAAGTGATACTGTAGCAGTGTACTTTCTGAATTGGAAGATCAATTTTAAGGTATCTTCCAAATGCAATGATTCTATGAACAAAGCAGTTTCATACCTATGCTGAAAGGTATGATGATGGATGATGGACTCAAGGGCATCCTGATCAAATTTGCAGATGACACCAAACTGGGAGGGGTGGCTAACACCCCAGAGGACAGGAACACACTTCAAAACGACCTTGACAGATTAGAGAACTGGGCCAAAACAAACAAGATGAATTTTAACAGGGAGAAATGTAAAGTATTGCACTTGGGCAAAAAAAATGAGAGGCACAAATACAAGATGGGTGACACCTGGCTTGAGAGCACTACATGTGAAAAGGATCTAGGAGTCTTGGTTGACCACAAACTTGACATGAGCCAACAGTGTGACGCGGCAGCTAAAAAAGCCAATGCAATTCTGGGCTGCATCAATAGGAGTATAGCATCTAGATCAAGGGAAGTAATAGTGCCACTGTATTCTGCTCTGGTCAGACCTCACCTGGAGTACTGTGTCCAGTTCTGGGCACCACAGTTCAAGAAGGACATTGACAAACTGGAACGTGTCCAGAGGAGGGCAACCAAAATGGTCAAAGGCCTGGAAACGATGCCTTATGAGGAACGGCTAAGGGAGCTGGGCATGTTTAGCCTGGAGAAGAGGAGGTTAAGGGGTGATATGATAGCCATGTTCAAATATATAAAAGGATGTCACATAGAGGAGGGAGAAAGGTTGTTTTCTGCTGCTCCAGAGAAGCAGACACGGAGCAATGGATCCAAACTACAAGAAAGAAGATTCCACCTAAACATTAGGAAGAACTTCCTGACAGTAAGAGCTGTTCGACAGTGGAATTTGCTGCCAAGGAGTGTGGTGGAGTCTCCTTCTTTGGAGGTCTTTAAGCAGAGGCTTGACATCCATATGTCAGGAGTGCTCTGATGGTGTTTCCTGCTTGGCAGGGGGTTGGACTCGATGGCCCTTGTGGTCTCTTCCAACTCTATGATTCTATGATTCTATGATTCTATGGTAAGAAGGGGAAGAAATGGAGGCAGTGAGAGATTTTATTTTCTTGGGCTCCATGATCACTGCAGATGGTGACAGCAGTCGTGAAATTAAAAGACGCCTGCTTCTTGGGAGAAAAGCAATGACAAACCTAGACAGCATCTTAAAAAGCAGAGACATCACCTTGTCAACAAAGGTCCGTATAGTTAAAGCTATGGTTTTCCCAGTAGTGTTGTATGGAAGTGAGAGCTGGACCATAAAGAAGGCTGATCACCGAAGAATTGATGCTTTTGAATTCTGGTGCTGGAGGAGACTCAAGAGTCCCACCGACTGCAAGAAGATCAAACCTATCCATTCTGAAGGAAATCAGCCCTGAGTGCTCACTGGAAGGACAGATCCTGAAGCTGAGGCTCCAATACTTTGACCATTTCATGAGAAGAGAAGACTCCCTGGAAAAGACCCTGATGCTGGGAAAGATGGAGGGCACAAGGAGAAGGGGACGACAGAGGACAAGATGGTTGAATGGTGTTCCTGAGGCTACCAGCATGAGTTTTACCAAACTGCGGGAGGCAGTGGAAGACAGGAGTCCCTGGCGTGCTCTGGTCCATGGGGTCACAAAGAGTCGGACACGACTAAACGACTAAACAACAAGGAGTCCTTGGACGGGGGGGCTGTGCTATATACACCAGGTTGGGAAGCTCCTGGAAATTGAATTCAGTCTCTGGTCACTTCCTAAGAGCACTCTCTCTTTTCTCTATAGATAGCTCTTCCCTTCCTCATTGTCACTGCTAGTGCTCAACCACAGTGGAAGCGTCCAAGGACAACATTGCATCCATTTATCAAGTACTCATATCTGTTATGTCATTCGCATAGCTCCCATGTGGAGGTCAATGCAAATAAGAGATACCCCGTGGTCTTCAGTGTTGGGGGGGTACTCTGTGTGTGGAACAGAGAGTCATATAGAGCTTTGGATGCAAGTTTATTTATTACGCTTTATCCTGCACCTTCCTCCAAAGGAGAGCAAAAATGCTAGTACTAAACCAAGACAATGTAAACGTCTAAAAACAGTTTAAAACCACCTTCTAAGAACAGTTAAGAACCTCCAAAAGCATTTTGGCTACAAATGTTGCAACTCTGGACTTAACAGTAAACAAATTCATTGAATTTGATAAGGATTTGACTCAGGAAGTTCATGCAGCTGGACAAGAAGAGAAACTTGAAAGATTTGAGAGTGTGGAGAAAGAGATATATGTTGTTTCTGAGGAAAAGGAAGGAGGAGATGTAATGTTGCAGATGACAAAGGAGAGCCAGAGGCCTGACATGATGGCTACAAAGGAAAATAAGTACTGGATGATGAAAATCTGTTTTGAATTGAAGATTGAAGAATGGAGAGATCTCCTTATGTGGAGATCTGAAGACCTATGGATTACAAATTTGATTAAGGTGAAAGTTGGAGCTTTTGGGACATTTGGACTTAAAAGGAGTAAGAAACAAGATTCGGGCTCCACTTTTAAGTATGGAGGTCTGGCTGGAAGAAATATGGACCCTATCGGGACAGAGCTTCTCCAAGATCTGGCGTTTAATATTAAGGACTACCAAAAAAACCGGCAGAGAGGAATTGAGAGAGAATTAAGAGCCTCGGACGTGAGGTCTCCAGGCTGATAGTAGACTAAGACTGATGGACATTTGTTGGGGATTGAAACAGGGAAAAGGGGGGGGGGTTTGGGAATCCAAAGGGTGCAGAATTATAATCTTTTTTTTTGTTTTTTGTTTTGTTATTAGTATGAAAATTGGGGAATTCGTGGAAGGGAATTTGGGTCGACTTTAGAAAAAAGTTTTAAGAATGAGCACTCATGTTTAAATACTGATGTTTATAAGTTAAAATTGGTTTTTTAAAAATGAATTAAATATAAAAAGGTCTAAAATTGGGGACAAGAACTTGTTGAATTAACAATTTGAATTGGAATATAAGAAGGGGAGGTGTGGGGAAGTCAGGGAAATATGTTATTGAAAATAAGGATTGTAAACTTTATGTGTTTTTAACTTTTTTGTTTTTTGTTTTTTTTTGACTGTTTAATGTATAAAGGTGGAAAAACTCAATAAATATCTTTTTTTTAAAAAAGAACCTCCAAAAGCAGTAACTTAATCTCAAAACTCATACTTTCAGAGTTGCCAGGGATAGGTCTTTCAGCCATCAAATACCTTGATAAACAGGGATTAGAAAAGAAAAAATTATCCTAGAAGTTAATAATGAGGGAGGCTAACACAGACCATAGGGAGGGCATTCCACAAATTGTGGGAATGTTCAGAGACGCAGGAGATGATATATTGTTTGATTAAAGCCTTTCCAACTTGTGTAAACAAGTTCATAATTTAGCTGAGTAACATTCCCCTTTTTAAACTTGCAGCGAGTGCGTTTGCTCAGGGTCGCTAAAGCCCCTATAATAACTGTTCTGGTATTTCCCCCTTATTCCTTCACAAAAGATAAGACACGCCACAGTCTTCTATAAAAGTATAAAAAGAGTTTACTCACATTCTGTTCACAATCAGATCCCAGAAGGCAGACCTAGCTTAGAAAAGTAACATGCCTTCAGATGTCTTCTAAAAGTCAGATAGTTGTTTATTTCCTTGACATCTGATGGGAGGGTGTTCCACAGGGTGGGCATCACTACCGAGAAGGCCCTCTTCTTGGTTCCCTGTAGCTTTGCTTCTCACAGTGAGGGAACCACCAGAATACTCTCGGAGCTGGACCTCAGCATCCGGGCAGAACGATGGGGGTGGAAACGTACTGGGAGCCAATGTAGGTCTTTCAAGACCGGTGTTATGTGGTCTCGGCGGTTGCCCCCAGTCACCAGTCTAGCTGCCGCATTGCCTTTTTTGCCATATAATTCTTTATTACATTTTTCAAACATTTTCACAACAATCTTCATATCAAACCATTACATTGTTTCATAAATTGACTTCCGACCCCCTCCTCCACAGTGTTTTTACTCAAACCTTTTCTACTGCATTATATCTTTACCTATTACAAAAAGTTTCTCTATTTACCATTATCTTAACGTCTTTCTTCCTGCCTGTGATTTCATTTGACTATAGTATATATATATAGTCCACAAAAGGCCTCCACTCTTTTAAATGCAATGCTTTTTCTATCAACTGCAAGCAATACTCCCACCTAATTTTTCTTTCCCCTTGAACTGAAGCTCATCAAACCTCCACCTTGGAAGGCCAGGAATCCCTGCTGCTTCCATAGAAGCCAACTCCTAGGGGCCGAGGGGGGGGGGTCTTCATCTGCCCCAATAAAATATTTGAGGGGGCTGGCACCCGCAAAGTTGATGGGCATTGCCATTCAAATGGTGTGCGTGCACCGCATCATGTGATTGATTATGTGGGGCGGAGCTTACCTGGAAACCCCTGCAGAGGACCTTAAGGTCCATGAATAACCATAGTTTAGAGGTCCTGCGCCATAAGGAAGTCAGACTATCCTCCACCAGGGCCAGGGCCTTTTCAGTGATGGCTCCGACCTGGTGGAATGCTCTGTCCCATGAGACTAGGACCCTTCAGGATTTAACCTCCTTCCTTCAGGCCTGTAAGACAGAGCTATTCCGCCTGGCCTTTAATTTGAATTCATCCTGATCTTTTATTTCCCTTCCCTTCCCTCCCCCTCCCCTTTTATGAAGATCTCCCGCTCTGAGACCCCACAGCTAATTCTCCCCTGGCCTCCTCGCTGGCCCAAGTAGGACAAATTCAGCCAGCTAGCCCTGGTAATTATCTAATGCTTATTAGATGGATTTCCCTTGAATTGATTTTTGAACTTTGAATTTTATTGTTATTCATGTTTTTATACTGTATTTTATGCTGCTTTTACAATTAAGTGTTTTAAATTTGTTGTTAGCCGCCCTGAGCTCGGTTTTTGAACTGGGAAGGGTGGGGTATAATAATAATAAAAAATATTATTATTTTATTATTATTTGATGCAAGTTGGAGTCCCTCACTGCTTCCTGTCACTTTTGGTGGGAATTGGGAACAGCTCAGGGCCAAGGTTAAAATGTGTGGGTTTATGGTGCTGGAGGAGACTCTTGAGAGTCCCATGGACTGCAAGGAGATCAAACATATCCATTCTTAACAAAATCAGCCCTGAGTGCTCACTGGAAGGACAGATTGTGAAGCTGAGGCTCCAATACTTTGGCCACCTCATGAGAAGAGAAGACTCCCTGGAAAAGACCCTGATGTTGGGAAAGATGGAGGGCACAAGGAGAAGGGGACGACAGAGGACGAGATGGTTGGACAGTGTTCTCGAAGCTACCAACATGAGTCTGACCAAACTGCAGGAGGCAGTGGAAGACAGGAGTGCCTGGCGTGCTCTGGTCCATGGGGTCACGCAGAGTCGGACATGACTAAACAACTAAACAACAACACCCCCTTGCCATGATCTTGCCCATCCCTTTGGTTCTAATATAGCCATTTCTCTCCTCCAACAAGTGTGTTTCTGTGCGTCTTTACAATAAATACACCCATAACCTGCCATGGCATCCAGTGCATCTTACAAGGTTCTGGACACAATGTTGTCTTTTATCGGCAAAATGCAATTACAAAGGTAATTGGTTCCTATACATCAGCGTGATGCTTTCTTGGCTCTGCTGCTCCTCTATGCTGGAGCGCAACTCGGTTTCCTCCACTCCCTCTCAATATGTTTTCTCATCGGAGCCAATAGCCGGGTCATCATTCAGAGGTTCGGCTTGGCAAGCTCGAGACGCAGATGTCGGCTTCCAAAAGCGAGAAGTTTGCAGCGCAGCGTTGCTAGGTTCATGGCAAGCACAGATTCCTAGCATGAGCTGTGCTGTCAATTTGCCTTTGGAGCTGTCAAAGGGTCAAATGTTTCTGCCCTAATTTGATTTTTTTTAAGGAGAGAGAGAGAGAGAGAGAGAATGAATATCCAGATTCCTTTTGGCTTACGCTTCTTTAAAATAAATTAAATTCCATTTCTTTTGCCGTCATGTCCTGAGAACATCCTAACCGCCTCCTCATGTGCATTGTTAATGTTAGCTAAGAGTAAGAGGCGACCTCCTTTCCCCACGAGCTATCTGCAAAGTTGAAACGTAAGGTTAGGGCCACCTTGAATGCCAAAAAACCAAAAGCAAAAATAGCCCACAATCTTTGGCTTCAATGACCAGCATTATAGCCTCAACTCATTCACTAGGAGAAAAGGAAAGGAGGGAGGGGGCACCCTCTGTGAAGCAAAGGCCTCAGATTAGAATAATTCAGATGCCCAAAGGCAAAACGAACCAGTTCTTCTACTCTGTGGCCAACAAGACAGCTTGGGGCCTTTCAGTACAAAATTAAAGTCTACAATTAAATTATTATTCTTTCCCCCTGTTATGTACTGACTTGAATAGGATCCAAAATGCAGCAGTCTGATTGGTCCTAGAACAATAGGATTCAGAATGCAGCAGTCTGATTGGTCCTAGAAAATAGAATCCAGAATGCAGCAGTTTGATTGGTCCACAGGAGCCACCCAATCCAGCTCCAGGTGGAAGTGAATCTGCAACCTGATTGGCCTACAGGAGAATTCCGGAATTAGCCAGTCACGTGGGATCCATTGTGTAAATAATGTACCAGACATTCTGGGGGAACTTCCATTCCTCCTCACCACTATGAGCTGAATAAAGAGCATGAAATCTACTCTCGACTCCGAGTATATTTCACCCCTCCTACTATGGACATGGTAGACTTAACTCCATTAATTAAGAATCCAAAGCAGAAATTCTGGGCGTGATCAAGCCAAAATTAAACATTTTAAAAATCCCATTGCATTTCAATAGGAGAGACTTAAGTGTGTCCTTAATATTGCAGTTCTGTGCATGCTCTGAATGAGATGACCTTTGAGATCTCTTCCAATTCTGTGATTCCACATCTGTCTAGAAGTTAGGCCCCAAGGAGCTCTTTAATCTCAGGAAAGTGTTATAGGATTGCAGCCTTAATCTCTCCTGTGGAAATGAATGGGACTTCAGCGTTCAACTTTGATTGGCCATGTAGTCTGTTAAGTGCATCATCAAGCAATGAAATATTTGTAGGGTGTTTGATGTTCATTCAGATTAAATCCCTTGCAGTGGTGGGGAACCCAACAGGAGCAAGAAGATGACATCCAGGACCACCCCACGGGCTACCATGGCAAGCTGTTGGGGGCTGGCTGAGGACAGACTGGTGGCGCAATCCCCCATTCACTCTGTTAGACCATCCTTCCCTGCATGCTTCTGAATGGAAAAAGATGCAAGCATCCTCAAGGGATGCTGCTTAACTCAATACATCAATGTAGGCTTGTGGATAAATCCGTATAGTTACCATGCCACTTTCATACATGCTCCCTCATAATTCAGTTTTGTCCCATTTCTGCATTAACCTGTAGATTTCTTTCCCTTATCCTTGTGAAAAACCCACATTTAGCATGTTTTCCAAATGCACGTTCTATCAAAATGTGCATATTAAAATGAGTTTTTATTTATCTATTTATTATGAGCTGATGGCCTCAGAACATTCAGGAAGTGAAAAATAACTAGTGAACCAGTGAGAGCTGATCGCCGAAGAATTGATGCTTTTGAATTATGGTGCTAGAGGAGACTCTTGAGAGTCCCATGGACTGCAAGAAGATCAAACCTCTCCATTCTGAAGGAAATCAGCCCTGAGTGCTCACTGGAAGGACGGATCCTGAAGCTGAGGCTCCAATACTTTGGCCACCTCATGAGAAGAGAAGACTCCCTGGAAAAGACCCTGATGCTGGGAAAAATGGAGGGGACGACAGAGGACGATATGGTTGGACAGTGTTCTTGAAGCTACCAGCATGAATTTGACCAAACTGCGGGAGGCAGTGGAAGACAGGAGTGCCTGGCATGCTCTGGTCCATGGGGTCACAAAGATTCGGACACGACTAAATGACTAAACAACAACAACAACAACATTACCGATTAGCATTCATCTGGTGCAGATCAGGACACTCCTAAGGCACATGTAGGAGGTCCAAGTTTCTATTGCTGGTATCTCCAGATTGGCGTGGGAAAAGATTTCCACCTGATAGCCTGGAATGTTGCTGTCAATCTCTGCAAGCAATACTGAGCTAGCTAGACCATGGGAGGTACCCAGCTAAGCAGTTCTGCTTGCACAACGACTTTTAGCTGTGCGATGGATCTTCCTTGCCCTCTTGTGTCCCCGTGTGACCCCTGCATGACCTCTAAATCTGTCCCACAGTCCTCCCCCCCCCCGTGGATTTACAAGGTGCACAGATATGGAGGGAAATGAGATGGTGAGGAAAAGTCATTGTACTAATGGAACTGTTTATTTGGATACCATCCCAATGGTTGACTCATCCTGAGGCAGTTACCTATGTTCCTTCACGCCTATCAACTAAAAAGATCACCTATTTAAACTCTGTGTCTGTTCTGGAGATGAATACTGCTTGTGCAGTCCAAAGGATGGCTAACTTTAGCAGGTCTGGCAGGGAGGGGAAACTGCAATCTGTCAAGACATATTTGAGTTATTTTCCTGTAATTGGTTTGGCAGGAGCTTCAGTCACAAATTTCTGTTTCACAGATTGTCTCCAAATGAATAAAAAGGTTTGCTTTGAAATGTAATTAATGTTGCGTTCAGCTGCGAGACTTTATCACATTGTCAGAAGGAACTGGAAGGAGATGGTTACCAAAAAAGAGAGAGAGAAAAGAAAGGATAGATAATGGAATATTACTCCTGAAATCTTTCGTGACTCACAGAACAGAAATACTCTGTCTTGGGAGACGCAAATCGACGACTGGTCCAGACCACTTCCAACAAGATTTGTGGCATATGGATGGTTCAAATCCTTCACAAGAAGCTCAGCCCACCATTTTGAATGCTGCAAACATTGGGACAAGCAAACTTCCCAATACTCCAGTTGTATTAGCTTGAAACCACCCTGGTCCTTCAGGGGGTGGGAAATTGGTACATTTTCTGATCCATTCTTCCATCCTCTAGAAACTAGTGACCATCAAGGGTGTAGGAACACAGGAAGCTGCCTTACATCACGTCATATCACTGGATCTCCTCTACACTGACTGGCAGCAGGTCTCCAAGATTTCAGAAAGAGAACATTCCAAGCCTGGAGATGTCAAGGTTTGAACCTGGAACCTTCTCGATGCAAAGAAGATACAAAGCCAATGAGCTATGGCCTGGAGGGTGGGGAAGGGAACAACTCACTCCTTCCTTGACAAAGACCCAGACCTATGCAGAGCTTGTCTGAGGCCCCAGGGCGGGAGCCTTGATCTTGGCATGACTGTATAAGTTTGGCAGGCCCCTGGTACCCTCCCCCAGGCAGCTTAGCCCTCCAGGGCCCAGGGAAAATGTACCCGGCTGTCCCTCCCCCGGTACAGAACTGGGGGTGGCCTTTTCCTGCTGCCTGCAGCTTGGCCCTTGCAAAAGTTCTACTCCATGTAAGCTGCAAGCACCTGCTTCACTCCATTTGCTTACATGGGGTGGGGATAACCAGTGCTTTCCCTGGGGTACTCAGTGGTACTGAGTACCGCACATCTTTTTTGTTGTTAAAAAGTGCAGCACATACCATAACAACTTAGTGGCACCTATTTTTCTAGGGGGAAAAAACACTGGGGATAGCTATTTTGCAAACGTTAAATCTGTAGGCGATGGTTCTCCATTTTTAGGGAGCATGTGGGTGTGAAGCCAGTAATTCTTCTTCAGCTCAGATTGAAATGTGGAGGATTTTTAAAAATTGCATTTCCTTTGAGTTGGGCTTCAGCTGCCTTTAACAGTCTCCGAGCTCCTGGGGTGCTCTGGTCCATGAGGTCACGAAGAGTCGGACACGACTAATTGACTAAACAACAACAAAGCTCAGGGTAACTTTGCTAGCAAGTCCACATACTGTTGGTCAGTAGTAACATCCATGGAGTTACTTCCATCCACCATACTCCTTTTCTTGTGCTGTGATTAAATCAGGAAACATTTTTTGGGGGTAATAAGGATAAGTGTTCTATATCTACTCCCTCCCCCCATTTGCAGTAGGAAGACTCCCGCACTTTTGGAGGCTCCCCACACATTTTGGAACTCTGGTTTTCCAAAGTCCTAACATGCATGGCTGTTGTCTTTGTCCATGGAGTTTTCTTGGCAGGGATACTGGAGTGGCTTGCCGGTTCCTGCTCCAGGTGGATCACGTTTGGTCAAAACTCTCCACTATGACCTGTTCATCTTGGGTGGCCCTGCACGGCATAGCTCATAGCTTCTCTGAGTTATTCAAGCCCCTTCGCCATGGCAAGGCAGTGATCCATAAAGGAGGACAAAGGTCCATATAGTTAAAGCTCTGGTTTTCCCAGTAGTGATGTATGGAAGTGAGAGCTGGACCATAAAGAAGGCTGATCACCGAAGAATTGATGCTTTTGGATTATGGTGCTGGAGAAGACTCTTGAGAGTCCCATGGACTGCAAGAAGATCAAACCTCTCCATTGTGAAGGAAATCAGCCCTGAGTGCTCATTGGAAGGACAGATTGTGAAGCTGAGGCTCCAAGACTTTGGCCACCTCATGAGAAGAGAAGACTCCCTGGAAAAGACCCTGATGTTGGGAAAGATGGAGGGCAGAAGGAGAAGTGGACGACAGAGGACGAGATGGTGGGACAGTGTTCTCGAAGCTACAAACATGATTCTGACCAAACTGCGGGAGGCAGTGGAAGACAGGAGTGCCTGGCGTGCTCTGGTCCATGGGGTCATGAAGAGCTGGACACGACTAAATGACCAAACAGCAACAACATGCATGGGGACCATCCATGAATATGGAAGACTTTCTGCTTCAGACTTTTGTGTTCCACAAGTTTGAAGGCAATAACAGAGGTAATAATGGAGAGGTAGAGTGGGCTAATACACTCATCCCTGCTTTTCACACTTAGCACACACATCCCTGAACGAAGAGCATCTTCTCTGCATACAGAAGTTCCAATGTTCAATTCCAGGAATCTCCAGATAGAGTTGGGAATGTCCCCCATATGAAACTCTAGCAAGACTCTTCTTCTAGTCAATGCAGATAGTGTTGAGCTGGATGGACCAATGGTCAGACATGGCAAAAGGCAGCTTTCCCTTGTGTGTTTTATGAACTCTTCATTATAACACACAGAGGTATAATTGTGCTTCTAACCCATGTCAGGTT
The DNA here is from genome assembly GCF_027172205.1 of Podarcis raffonei. Lineage (NCBI taxonomy): Eukaryota > Metazoa > Chordata > Lepidosauria > Squamata > Lacertidae > Podarcis > Podarcis raffonei. The sequence continues at coordinate 66,666,903 of NC_070611.1, read as the reverse complement.
AGTTAATAAAAGAATTGGCTGGATTTCTAGATCCAAAGCATGGGGCTAAGCATATTATTCAGTAAGAGAGCCCCAGGAGAAGTTTCAAATCACAAAATATGCAGCAACAGTAAAGTGTTAGGAATATAGGCACTTAAACCTTTTAAATATTCCATTTAGCCTGCTGACAGCACTTCCTCTGTTCCTAGCCCTCGTTCAATGAACAGACTACACAGTTAGTAAGCTTAAATGCTTTACTTACAAACTTCAAAGGTCAGATTCATGTGTTATTCCATGCAGCAACAAGAAGAACACAGAAAATTCTCAGGTTACAAAATACAGAAAAATACTACTGAGAATGCAATCTGGTTGAGCCCAGACATGTTGCCTGGTCTGCTTCATATGTTGAACTGAGAATGAGCAAAGGAAGCTTCACTTCCTTCTTCACTGGAGTTAATGGGGCTTGACTTAGCAGAGTCCAGGAATACAATTCTGTGGTCTTAACCCTTTCATGCACAAACTAGCCCTAAGCTTGTTAGTTATATTTCACTGCAACTTCCCACAATAGCAACATACAGATATTTAGGAAAGAAGGAGTGCATTGCAAGGATCGTCTGGGTGGCATTCCCACTAGGCCCATCCCTTCCACAAATGCTTGTCAAACGTCATGTTGCCACATCAGACAAAGCGAAGTCGGCCATTTTGCCATTGTCTCCTGTTGCCTCTGCCTTTAATGAACATTATAGAACACAAAGATCTTCTTGACGTTGTCAAAAAATGACAGATGATATTAGCATAGCAATTGGCAAGGCATTTCAAATGTTGGAGGGTTTTTTCCTTTTCCCTTTCTCCCCCTTGTTCGAGTAATTATCTGTAAATTACTTCCTTGTGTGTTTCAAGCTGCCAAGAGATTTGGGGGAGCTCACTTTGAACTGGCTTTGTGCAATTGGTAAGGATTAAGGCGACAGGACCTGGTGCCGCCAAGGCAGTTTGACATATGAAATGGAGCAGTTTGAGAGGGATACTGTACATGGAAGTGGAGTGGGGGGGGGGTTAAGGCTAGAGACTGGAGACTGAAGCTTCAGCTTTACTGTATATCCTAAATCTGGCTACAACTTGGGCTGTGAACAAGCTGTTATTTTCCACATGGGAGTAACGCGGCTACAAGAAAATGCCAACATTCATCCGTCATAATGTCATGGCTCGTATTAAAATGTCTTGAGGGGCCCAAGGGAGGTCTGGGCAAGAGACATCAAATCAATTTTCAAGCAATCACGGCGGTATCTGGAATCCGAGCCCGGCGCGAAAGCTTTTGGGTGGCAGAATAGAGAAGCTCTAAATAAGGTCCCTCCTCCAGGGAGGGAAGAATTTAGAAAAGGCCTCGGATTTGACTCTCGCATCAGGCAGAACATATGGCGGAGGATAACTGAGTTATCCACCTATCTGTTCTTCCTGGAGACAAGGAGCCATGTCTGAACTTCCGAGAAATTGCTCCCTGGATTGACTCTTTGAAATTGACAGCTTTGGGTCGCTGCACTCCTTTTGGTTTGATTCAGAACCGGGGGATTGGTGGACTCGGATGTCCTCCTCCAAAATAGCTCAGCGGTGGTGGAAAACCTGTGACCCATAAGCAGGGCCGGATTTAGGTTTGATGAGGCCCTAAGCTACTGAAAGTAATGGGGCCCTTTTGATGTCCAGCTGTCCTTGTCAACAACAAATTGCCACTGTTTTTTGTGTTGAATATATGCTATATCAGGGGTCAGCAAACTTTTTCAGCAAGGGGCAAGTCCACTGTCCCTCAGACCTTATGGGGGGCAGAACTATATTCTGGAGGGGGGGGGAAATAAATGAATTCCTATGCCCCACAAATAACCCAAATATGCATTTTAAATAAAAGGGCACATTCTACTCATGTAAAAACACGCTGATTCCCAGACCATCTGCGGGCTGGATTTAGAAGGCAAGTGGGCCGGATCCAGCCACCGGGCCTTAGTTTGCCTACCCATGTGCTATATGGTAATTTATGGACCTAATAGTTGTCTCAAGCCATTTGCACATGTTGCCACGCAACCAATCCATGCAGAATGTAGGCACCCTATATATAGAAATGAGCAAATCAGTGATATTTTAGGGAGTAGGCTAGCAGGTGGGGCCCATTACTTACATCATAGGAGCCTACACAACACAAAACACTGTTGCTGTACAGTGGTACCTCGGGTTACATACGCTTCAGGTTACATACGCTTCAGGTTACAGACTTCACTAACTCAGAAATAGTACCTCGGGTTAATAACTTTGCTTCAGGATGAGAACAGAAATCGTGCTCTAGCGGTGCAGCGGCAGCGGGAGGCCCCATTAGCTAAAGTGGTGCTTCAGGTTAAGAACAGTTTCAGCTTAAGAATGTGGTGGGAATGTAAGAAAGTGAAAAGCTTCTGGGAAATGATTTATAACGAGATGAAAAAAATGATGAGATATACGTTTGTAAAGAAACCAGAAGCACTGTTACTAGGCATACTAGGTAATGATGTTGAAAAGAAAGATGTGAAGCTATTTAGATATGCAGTTACAGCTGCTAGAATTTTGATGGCCCAAAAATGGAAACAGGAAGAAATGCCAACGAGGGAGGAATGGAGAATGAAATTGATGGAATACGCAGAAATGGACAAATTAACATGTAAAATTCGAGACCAACGCGATCAGAGGTTCACCGAGGACTGGAACAAATTTACAGAGTATATCAAAACTGTGTGTGATCAGGAAATAACGCTTGTTGGATTTCAGGAAGCTTTGTGAAGAGAATAGTAAGGAATGTTGTTTAAATGAAAAGATAAAATAAGGATTGTTAAAGTGCAACACAAATTTAAGGAATGTGAAAAGTTGTGAAAAATATGGAAATTGTCAGATAGGCTGACGGAAGTCTATAAGATGTATAAGTTAAATTGGATGTCAAATTGTAATTGGATTGGTTATTGTAAATTTGAATAAAAATTAATTATAAAAAAAAGAACAGTTTCAGCTTAAGAATGGACCTCCGGAACGAATTAAGTACTTAACCCGAGGTACCACTATAATTAGGTTTATTTTGTTTTTATCTTATATCTTGGAAATGTACATCCAGGCTTTTTTCCCTTTAATTTTTTTGGGGGCCCCCAAGAGAGTGGAGCCCTAACTATAGCTTGTTTAGCTAACACGTAAATCCAGCACGGGAAATAAGCATGAATAGGTCCAGCAAAGACCCCTGTTTGCAAGGACATTTCCCTGAAACCATGCCCATCTCCCCAACACCTGATGTCATTGTGAAGGCAGGTAGGGGCACAGATGCCAAAGGAAGAATCAGGAGCTAAAAAAAGAGAAGCCCTGGTTGTTCTTTTTGCAAGCTGGGCTTGCTGTCAGCGCCAATAAGCTGATCGGTGCGAAGACCAAGCCCCACTGGAACTTGCTGCACTGTCTTGGAAGGCTGGTTTTATGCACGAATGTGTGTTTTCGTGTACTCATTTTCTAAGGGTATTTTTGCTTCATGTTATTCCCCACAGATATATTGCATGCATCGGAAAAATATTCCCCAGAGCGGTGGTATTTAATCTGTCCATTCCAGGGTAGCACATTTCACGGGTTCAGTAGCTGCATTTTAGTTTCTTAACTTCTTCTGTGTTGCACAGTATGATCCCCTATGGATAATATTAGTATTACAACACTTTCTCTTTCTGGTGTGGAGAGTTCTGTTGCAACCAAGGCTGGCTGTTACACTGCAACCTCGTATTATTATTCTACATGGCTTTTAGCGCATGTAGCAACTTATATTCCTTTCCCATACATTTCAGCATTTGTTTATGTTAGCACACAATTACAAAAAATAAAATAAAAAATCTGAGCCTGGCATCATTACCGAAGAAGCTTCTAGCGAGCCAGCCTGTTAACCTTTACGTAGAGGTGGAACTTTTTACAAGATGCTTTTGGGCACGAATAGCAAATTAGCCCCTTGGAAAAGTTCTCTGTTAAGATCAAGGTAGACTTGCAAAGCATAATGATCTAAATAATTCAGGAAGCACATATTGATTTATCAGGAAGTTTTTATAGTCTGTAAACTACAAAGCAAGGACGCGATTGCGCGCTCAGTGGTACAAGTTGGTTTTCTACTAAAGACAGATACTGGGTGTCGAGGTGGGTGCCCACACTAAAGTTGCTGAAAAGTCTTGCTTACAACAAAACATCCTGTGAGCTCTGAGGAAAGCAAAAAAATGATTTGACCAATCTGGTGCCATTTCTCAGGAAGGCGTTTCACAAATATCTGGGGCATCAGTGAAAAACACAAATACATTAGAACACGGGTAGGCACATGTGAAGATACTTACATCATGGTCCACTCTCTGGGGGTTGCATGCCAAACTGGGTCTGAATGAAATATGAACTTTAGCATAAAAAGGTAAAGGGACCCCTGACCATTAGGTCCAGTCGTGACCGACTCTGGGGTTGCGTGCTCATCTCGCTCTATAGGCCAAGGGAGCCGGTGTTTGTCCGCAGACAGCTTCCGGGTCATGTGGCCAGCATGACTAAGCCGCTTCTGGCGAATCAGAGCAGCGCACAGAAATGCCACTTACCTTCCCGCCGGAGTGGTACCTATTTATCTACTTGCACTTTGACATGCTTTCGATCTGCTAGGTTAGCAGGAGCAGGGGCCGAACAACGGGAGCTCACCCCATTGCGGGGATTTGAATCGCCGACCTTCTGATCGGCAAGTCCTAGGCTCTGTGGTTTAACCCACAGCGCCACCCGCGTCCCTCCTGAACTTAAGCATAGCCACAGTGCAAAAGCAGGCATGGTAAGAACTACGGTTCTTGAGGTTACTTCCAAAACTCTTTCTCCACTAGCTATTCTATACTACCTTAAATCTTTTCCAGTATCGTTCATTATTAAATTTAGTTTAAAACATGAAGGGCAATTGAAGATTATCTTGGAGAGGTTCATTTTTGCTGGAACGACTTTTCTAGTCCATCTGCTGGTCTCCGCATCATAGGAGTAGCATTTAAAGTGTGTGAACATCTACAAATGTCAAGGATTGTCCCAAAACCAACTGTTTCTGACCAAAGAGAACAAGCCTAGGACACACCCACATCACACCCTGCAAAGAGGCCTTTTCAGTGTTACATCATCAGCATCTATCCGAACTAGCCAATTCCATCCTATAAAGGCACTCCGGAGTCCAATATATCCAGAACATCATATCTATTGAATCAAACTCAATTTAAAATCTAAAGAAATATTACATATAGCTGCTAAAGAAACTTCAAGGCTTGAAGGCTAAATACCCACAATCCACTGTACCATTTCAGACTGCAGGAGTTCAACAAATGTGTGAATGTAACACCACAGAAAAATGCTTTCTACATCTGCAAAGCTTATGTATTTGCGGAAAAGGCTAGCTTACAGCATCCTCATTTGTTTGAGTAGGGACCTTTTAAATTTAGCCAGTCTTGGATCCCACCTCTGTGGTCTGAAATGGTGTATTCTAGCAACGGGTGCATCGCTCAGGCACATCTGCTCATCTTCATTTGAATTTCATGGGGCTTTGCGCAATTTGTTTAGGATCCAAAAATGCTGTCCCCACCCTGAGAAGAACAGACTATGCTGCAGTCAAACATCTAATGATGTATGCTTTATGTAGTTCATTGTGACCCACCACTAAGTAAATATGTTTGCAATCTTTGCTTATGACAGTTGTGAGCCAGATGTCCTATCATGTTGTTCTGGAGAGTTTGATGCATCCAGATTTTACCTAGTTCCATGTGTGTGATTCATAGACCAAAAATAATCTTTCTCCTTTGAGCATGCTGTTTGGCTGTAGAAGGTATTTAAAAATAGCTGCTTCTTATCAACCATCCAATGGGAAACAATAAATATTGTGCTTCAGCCCAGGAATGCCTAGAACTATGTGTTTTTAGCAGATAATGGCTTCCCTCATTCAGGGTAGGGTCTAATTTATAGACTGGGACTGGTGGGAAGAAGAAGCCAAACTGTTCACATCTTCACTTTGTTTGATCTCACAGTTAATGTTGAGAGATGTATCTCGCCCAACAGTGTCAATGATGTAGTGCTTTTAAACGTAAGATTGTTAGGCTGAACAATCTCGAGGAGACTGATTCAGGCAAAGTAACAACAACACCTCAGTATAGATAAGGGCTAAATTGTGGAATTCAATGATTGAAAGGTTGTCATAGTTCCAGATTTCCTTATTCAGAGCTGGAATAGATCTGAACTCATGTTACTAAGTTCCACAGTGGAGACCAATACAGTGGTACCTCGGGTTAAGTACTTAATTTGTTCTGGAGGTCCGTACTTAACCTGAAACTGTTCTTAACCTGAAGCACCACTTTAGCTAAAGGGGCCTCCTGCTGCTGCCGCGCCGCCAGAGCACAATTTCTGTTCTCATCCTGAAGCAAAGTTCTTAACCTGAAACACTATTTCTGGGTTAGCGAAGTCTGTAACCTGAAACATATGTAACCTGAAGAGTATGTAACCCGAGGAACCACTGTATCAACGTGGTGGACAGTCATGCCAGCATCTAGACCTCCTAGATAGTCCCTGGAGTCAGTGCGTTGCCTTTGAAGCTGGAGACTGGGGTGCTGTACGTGAATGATAGGTAAAGGTAAAGGGGCCCCTGAGCATTAGGTCCAGTCGTGGCCGACTCTGGGGTTGCGGCACTCATCTCACTTTATTGGCTGAGGGAGCCGGCGTACAGCTTCCGGGTCATGTGGCCAGCATGACTAAGCCGCTTCTGGTGAACCAGAGCAGCACACGGAAACGCCGTTTACCTTCCCGCTGGAGCAGTACCTATTTATCTACTTGCACTTGGACGTGCTTTCGAACTGCTAGGTTGGCAGGAGCAGGGACCAAGCAATGGGAGCTCACCCTGTCGCAGGGATTCGAACCGCTGACCTTCTGATCGGCAAGTCCTAGGCTCTGTGGTTTAACCCACAGCACCACCTAATTCAGGTGTACGTGAATGATACTATCTGTTAATTAAGTAAAGATGGAAGGGCAGGCTTCTAGAACAGGGATAGGCAACCTGTCGCCCTGCAGATGGTGATGGACTCCAACTGGACTTCAGCCAGAGTGGCCAATGGTCAGGGCTGATGAGAGTTGTAATCCAGCAACATCTTCAGGCCCACACGGTCCCCATTCACATTCTAGACAGTAGTTCCAAAACTCCCCACCACCACCACCACAGACCCCTTGAAAATTTCCTGAGGGTCTCTGTGAACATGTTAATGATTTCTCTGCTTGTTTTAGCCATTGTAATGGGTTGTGCTGGGTGTTGTGTGGTTTTTACGTGAAGCAAGATACAACTTTGTAATTCTACCCTCCACTAACTCTGCTGCTCATCCTCTCCATTCTTTTCAGCTGCCTCCTCTCCCCATCATATCTGGGCCATTCCACTCAGCTTCTGGGTGGAACAGCAGGTTCTCAGAACAATGGAGCAGCTGTTGTCCCTGCCATTCGCAACTGCTGGTCCCACCATTCCTCACAGCCATGCCACTGACCACCTAAATGATGCTGCAGTTAAGGAACCCATGCTTAGCCAATCCAGAAGCTTCATGCTACCTGCAGAGACCCACACAACTCCTATGACTTCTCTGTCTCAAAAAGACTCCGTTTTGATAGTCAACACTAGCGAACTGAACAGAAATTGTGATGATTTGAGGGGGAATGGAGTAAGCCTCTTCCATACTATCTAAAATCCATACTATCTAAAAACTGAGGTTTAACCAGAGTTTAAGCCTACAATGATTAAGATAGTAAATCTATTGATAGAACACGTGCGGACATAATATGTAGAAGAGGCACAGTCCTCCATCCACCAACCCTTCCCAGTGACCTTATTAGCCATAAGTGTCTCACCAGGTTCGGTGGCAGGTAGACCACTGTTGGGTTACCAGGAGGAAGAGAAGGAGGGCCAAGGCAACGGGGAGATCTGAGCAGTGTGTTTAGAGAAGGGGTGCCTCTCCACCACCCCACTTCTCCAACTTACAGACTCACCTGGATAGACTGTTGGCCTTAGATTGGGGTGAATCACCTGGCATCTCGGCATCTGAGTGAAAACATGGGATGCCATTGTTAAAACCTTTGCACTGGCTGCCAATTTCCTACTGAGCTATTATTGTTATTGTTATTGTTATTCTCCTCCTCCTGGTGAAAATGCAGCATCAAGTCGAGTATTTCTCTTACTATTAAAAGGATCGCTATTTCTTCTTCTTCCCTTGGATTAAACACCATGGAAAACCAGAACATGTCTAATGCATTTTAATGACATGCCAGCACTTTAGATGAAACCAGTAGGATCGCTGCTATCAGAAAAGGCGCTTTCCTCCGAATAACACTTTTATGTGCTTTTAATAATTCTCCAGGGCAATATAAGTCTGTCTCTAACTGCACATTAGGCACTTGCGGTGCAGAATATTTCCAGCTGTATTTTCAGGACAAATTCTACGTTTTGCATTACTTAAAGGGAATGGAATATTTTAAGCTTTCATTGTGTGCATGCGTCATTTTCCCCAATCTTCGGTGCGGTTCGAACAACACATCCGAGTAAGAAAAGTGTACATCTCGGCGGGTGTTGATTAATGGTGCTAAAAATGCTTTGTGGAAGTTCTCGTACTAATTACCCTTTATTCTGTAACCTGTGTCAATTTCAACCGTTCAAATTAGCATTTTTCTCTGAGGACTAACGACTGCAAGAACCGCAGAACTGATCTAAAAGCCATGAGAGTGGTGATAAAGTAGAGCTATTCTGTCCTTTCATATTAACATCTGCTACTTTTCTAGGACGTGATATTTCCTAAATGAGGAGGAACCTAGCAAATAACAATATTTTTCTTTCTTTTGGGGAAGTGAAAGAGGGTTAAGGTGTGGGGGGGAAACAGAACCAGCACTGGTGGAGACGTGCTATATTGTAAAAGAAGCAATTTTTGACAAATGCTATCAACAACTCCAGGTAATCATGTCTGGAATAACAGGGAGTTTGGGGTTTTTTTTTGTTTTTTTACATGCAAGGTTTTCAAATTGGTTTCATTATTGTGAATGCAAACAATTTAGTTTCTTTGTCATTATTGCACGGAAATAATGGAATAAAGTCCTCCCAGTGCCGGCTGATAAAGGGAATCACAGCTAAGATAAGATTGTGATTACAAATGAGGTTCCATTTGGTTTATTTTATACGTTGGCAGATAAATATCACCCCTTCCGGGCTTATGATATTGTCTAACTATGACCTAAGCTTGCTGAAGAAAAGGAGAAATGTTATTTGACTAAAAGTGGAGATTAGACGTATACAAATTTCAGTCTCTCGACAGACAGATTTCTTCACTGGGCCACAATTAGAATTAATTGTGCTTCAAATATGTCGTGTGTAAGAGTGACTATTCAAGGAACTCTATCTGAAAATGACAGGCTCCAACCAAAGCTTGGTTTACACGCCTGCTGGCAGCCATACTCCCCTCCCTCTCAAAAAAACAACAACACGGTGGCCAGCTTCATTGATGCCAGCTCAGCAATGCTCAGTAATGCTCAGTAATGACTGAGAGTCCCTGGGAGCAAATGCAAAAATGATTGACAGATGCATTTGACACCAAAGCTCTGATTTGTTTGTTTTTCTTGTTTGTTTGTTTGAAGTGAAACATATTTAAATTTTAAATTTAAAAATTGAATGTTTTTAAGAGGACCCATGGCACATCAGGTGTGCCCTTCCCAGGTTACTTGGGGTCCTGTAATCTGCTTCATAGTGGCTCGTGGTGTCACTGTGATCTCAACCTCCCAACTCATTCTGGGTTATGGGACGAATGGCTCCAAGGATGCCTTGTTTCTGTCAGCTACTCTCATGGTTGAAGACAACATATTCCATTTTGGGAGCAGTGAGCTGTTCTTTGGGTTCCTAAATGGAAAAAAGAGGACATTCAACTCCTTTCTCTTTGGATGTCATGCAAGAGTCACCCTAGATGGTTGATTTCAGTTTCTGTCAGTTTTTCTTTCTTTCTTTCTTTCCTTCTTTCTGCATTTTATCTTTAATTTCTTTTTGTATTTTATCTTTAATATTTTTTTTCATATTTCATCCTCAATATTTTAGTTTATGCCAGTTTCTCATACTAAATAAATTTCTTCGCATTTCCACATCAGTTTGTAGGTTGTTGTTTTTTAATGTCTTCATGAGAATTGATCAGCAAATTAATGGGCACATTGTTTTCTGCCACTCTGCCTAATAGACACATTTCTGCAAAGCAATTTTCTCCGTATAATGCAATTTCGAAACGTCCGCAAGGACTCTTCTGGATGCTCTTATGAGAGAGAGAGATTTCTGATAAGCTGCACAGCATTTCTCCACAAAATTTATCAGATGGCTTGAGACACTTCCAATTTCGGGAGACGGAGAATCCAGAATATCTTGAAGCCATGCCGCCAAACACCTTATTGACTCCAACTACAATATGGGGCCAAACATGCTCCCACTGGCCTGAGATGTTCTGCTGTGTTCTGAAAGCACTGTGTGTTCTCTTGGCTACACAAGTCATGGGAATACAGTTCAAGAAGGATGCCAGCATGCTGAATAATCTTCCAGCTCACCGCTCAGATTTCATAATGACGCTTCTGGCTGTGTTCCAGGGACAGACAGAAAAAGTTAAGGAATGAGGAGTGGGGGGAGAGAAAGCTAGAGGGAGGAAGCAATTGCTTTCCCCAGGTGTGTGCTCATTTTCCTGAAAGCAGAAAGGGTGGGACGAGATTCCTTTCTCATATTTTATTTTTTTAAAGCTTCTCTGCTTCTTCTGTTCAAGCAGCTGAGAGATCCAGAAATAATGAGTTTGGCTCACAGTCATCACTTCATTAAAAGCAAATAACAACAAGAAAGTAAACCTTCCTGCCCACCCCCTGCTCTAATCACTTAGCTTGTCAGAATGAAACTTTTGTCGTTCTTCAAGCCGGGAAAACAGAACTCATCTCTTGAACACCCACTGCTTTTCCTTCCCGCTTCCATTCCAGGAGGGCTAGAGAAACCCTCCTAAAAATCACATAGTTCACAGGTTTGCATACATCGCTTAATTCCTCTCTGCTTGATTACTTGTAGAGCAGGGATCCCCAACGCACCAACCACGGGCACCAATGTGCCTGGCAATACCTCTGAAGATGCCCGTGAAAGGTCTCCATAAATAGCGCCACGGAAATCCACAGTGCACAAGAGACCGTTTGCTCTTCCTGCTCAGCTCGTGTTTGCACTGGCTCAGCCTCTCCTGCATTGAACATGGTCCTTTAACATGGATATATATATATATATATATATATATATATATATATATATATATCAATCACTGCAGATGGCGACAGCAGTCGCGAAATTAAAAGGCACCTGCTTCTTCTTGGAAGAAAAGCAATGACAAACCTAGACAGCATCTTAAAAAGCAGAGACATCACCTTGCGGACAAAGGTCCGTATAGTAAAAGCTATGGTTTTCCCAGTAATGATGTATGGAAGTGAGAGCTGGACCATAAAGAAGGCTGTTCGCCGAAGAATGGATGATTTTGAATTATGGTGCTGGAGGAGACTCTTGAGAGTCCCATGGACTGCAAGAAGATCAAGCCTATCCATTCTGAAGGAAATCAGCCCTGAGTGCTCACTGGAAGGACAGATTGTGAAGCTGAGACTCCAAGACTTTGGACACCTCATGAGAAGAGAAGACTCCCTGGAAAAGACCCTGATGTTGGGAAAGATTGAAGGCACAAGGAGAAGGGGATGACAGAGGACGAGATGGTTGGACAGTGTTCTCGAAGCTACCAACATGAGTTTGACCAAACTGCGGGAGGCAGTGGAAGACAGGAGTGCCTGGCGTGCTCTGGTCCATGGGGTCACGAAAAGTCGGACATGACTAAACGACTAAACAACAACAAATATATATATATGTTTTTAACATATCATTTTCAACAATTATTAAACATACTTTTATATCTTATACATTTTTTTGACGTCCATCAATCACATCTGAAAATTTTCCAATCTTTTCCACTGTTATGTACTGAGTTGAATAGGATCCAAACTGCAGCAGTCTGATTGGTCCTAGAACAATAGGATCCAAAAGGCAGCAGTCTGATTGGTCCTAGAACAATAGGATTCAGAATGCAGCAGTCTGATTGGTCCTAGAACAATGCAGCAGTATGATTGGTTGGCAGGAACTACCCAATCATGCTCCAGATAGAAGTGAATCCACAACCTGATTGGCTTACAGTAGAATTCCGGAATTAGCCAATCATGTGCAGCCCATTGTGTAAATAATGTATATAAAGCAGATACTTTGAGGGGACTTTCATTCATTCCTCCTCACCACTATGAGCTGAATAAAGAGCATGAAATCACTTCGCGACTCTGAGTATATTTCACTGGCGACGAGGATGGGATGCCGCTGAGCTGACTGCCACACACAGCACCGCAGCACCGCCACCTGCCGCACCGCTGCCTCGCACCGTGTATCCAGGCTTCAGCTCCGGGACACAAGGAACTCAGAATGGCAACCGACAACAGCTTCTCGCCATTCAACCCAGCATCTGGAGACTGGGAAGCGTACGCCTCCCGTTTCACCTTCCTCCTAGAAGCCAAAGGGGTCACCGACGAAGAAGACGCCAAGAAGAGGGCGATATTCTTCAGCGTCTGCGGAGAGGAGACGTTTGAAATCGCCCGGGCTCTCCTTGCGCCTGAAGACGTCGCTACTGTTCCATACAAAACAATAATGGAACAGCTGAAGGGGCACTTTTCGCCGCAGCCCTCAGTGGTGGCTCGTCGAAATGCCTTCTACGCAAAGCGGCAAGCCCCTGGGGAAACCATAACTGGGTTTGTGACCTCTCTCCGCCAAGCCGCCCGGTTCTGCAACTTCTCAGAGCTGGAGAACATGCTTCGTGACCGCCTCGTCGGTGGCCTGAAGGATGAGAAGCTGCAACGATGCCTCTACGCTAAGAAGGACCTAACGTTCCAAGTCGCTCTGGAGGAGGCCCTGGCAACGGAAGCTGCCGAGAGGTCGACGCAAGAGGCACGGCCGAGCCAGCTGTCCCAACCGAGGGTCCACCACGAAGACCTCACCGACGACTCAGGATCCGACAGGGAGGAGGTGCACCGAGTACAGCAGCGCACTCAAGCAGCCCACATACCACAGCTGCCTCGACGAGAAGGAGGGAACTGCGCAAGCTGTGGAGAAAGTCACGAGAGGAGGACCTGCCGTTTCTGCAACGCAGAGTGCAGGCAGTGCAGAAAATTGGGACACATCGCCCGGGTGTGTCGGGCTCGGCCCACCCGACGCCAGGCATCAGATGACCAATCCAAGAGCCCCAGGTCCCGGGGCCCAACGCACCAAGGCAACTCGACAGAGCTCACGGACTTCCAGGTATACCAGTTGCCCCACCCCAACGTAGAGAAAATTTATGTTGACGTACAGATAGAGGGGGCCCCATGCCGCATGGAGCTTGACACGGGTTCAACTCTATCCATAATCTCGGCAAGGACCTTAAGGAAACTGTGTCCTACTAGGGGTCCCAAACTCAGGCCGGCCCCATTCACCCTCCGGGACTTCCAAAAACGTAAGGTCCCCACAATGGGGGTGGGGACCTTCAGGGTGCAATACCGAGGGCGGACGCGGCAACTGGACTTGCTTGTGGTCAAGGGCCCCTACATTAGCTTACTGGGATTGGCATGGTTTGGACCACTGGGGCTAGCCGTCACCGGGGTGAACCACACTAGCTTACAAGTGGACGTGGACGCCATATGCAAGGAATTTCCGGGGGTTTTCGATGGGAAATTGGGACAGTATACGGGCCCCCCCATTGCTCTACAGCTTGACCCCGCAGTACGACCGGTCAGGCTCAAGGCCCGCCGGGTCCCGTTCGCCCTGAAACCCTGTATAGACGAGGAATTGGACCGGCTCGTGGAGCAAGGAGTGCTGGAGCCGGTGCCTAATGCCCCCTGGGAAACCCCAATCGTCACGCCCGTCAAGCCTAATGGTTCAGTCCGCATCTGCGCAGACTACAAATGTACCATAAACAAGGCCCTCAAGGCCCATGCATACCCCGTGCCAGTGGTCAGCCATGTTCTTGCCACCCTGGCTGGGTCGAAAATTTTTGGCAAGCTGGACTTGGCCCAAGCATATCAACAGCTGCCAGTAGATGAGGCCACAGCAGAGGCACAGACGATTGTGACGCACAGAGGAGCATTCAGGGTAAAGTGGCTGCAATTCGGTGTCAGCGTGGCACCAGGCATATTCCAGAATCTAATGGACTCTCTACTTAAAGGGATTCCTGGCGTCACCCCCTTCTTCGATGATGTGTTGATTGCCGGGCCCACACCAGAGGAGTTTGAGGACCGCCTCCGCACCGTTCTGCACCGTTTCCAGACGGCGGGTCTCAAGGTGAAGCGGGAAAAATGTCTACTAGGAGTGCCTCAGGTGGACTTTCTGGGATTTATGGTGGACGCAGAAGGGGTCCACCCGACTGAGGACAAGGTACGGGCCATTTGTGATGCCCCAGCGCCCAAGAACAAGACTGAACTTCAGGCCTTCTTGGGACTATTGAACTTTTACCATTCCTTCCTTCCCCACAAGGCGGCGGTAGCAGAGCCCCTACACAGACTCCTGGACAAGCGGGCCCCTTGGGTGTGGGGCCAGCGCCAGGAGGCCGCATTCCAGGCAGTCAAGGACTTGCTTGTCTCAAACTCGGTCTTGGCACACTTCGACGAGAGGCTGCTGGTGGTGCTAGCATGCGATGCCTCGCCCTATGGAATTGGCGCTGTCCTGGGACACCAACTCCCGGATGGAAGAGAGGTACCGGTGGCATACTTTTCCCAGACACTCAATGCAACCGAGCGGAACTACTCGCAAATCGACAAGGAGGGTCTGGCAATCGTGAAGGGAGTAAAAAAATTCCATGATTTCTTGTACGGGCGGCCCTTCACCGTGGTGACTGACCACAAGCCGTTGCTTGGCTTATTTGCCCCTGAAAAGCAGACCCCCCAAGTGCTGTCTCCTCGCGTCCTCAGGTGGTCAATTTTCCTTGCCAGCTACCAGTATGCACTGATTCACCGTCCGGGGAAGGCGATGGGCCATGCGGATGCCCTCAGCAGGCTACCACTACCGGAAACAGGCCCCGACCCAGCACCTGCACAAGAGGTTATGAGCCTGGAGCTGCTTC
The DNA here is from genome assembly GCF_027172205.1 of Podarcis raffonei. Taxonomy (NCBI): domain Eukaryota; kingdom Metazoa; phylum Chordata; class Lepidosauria; order Squamata; family Lacertidae; genus Podarcis; species Podarcis raffonei. The sequence continues at coordinate 66,651,721 of NC_070611.1, read as the reverse complement.
CCGACCGCCCCATTCAGGCACAAGAAGTTGCACACCATTCCAAGAAAGATAGGGTCATCTCCCGGGTCCTGGACTGGGTGTGGAGGGGATGGCCCAGCAGCAGCCCCGGGCCAGAATTCGCCGGCTACACAACCCGCAAACATGAACTGTCGGCCCACAAGGGGTGCCTGTTATGGGGAAGCAGGGTCGTTGTTCCCCAGCCCCTCCGCAAAAGGGTCCTCACAGCCCTACACGAGACACACCCAGGGGTAGTAAGAATGAAGGCCCTTGCCAGGAGTTATGTGTGGTGGCCGGGGATCGACGGAGAGATAGAGGCCTGGGTCAAACACTGCCAGGCCTGCCAAGAATCCCGCCCAGATCCCCCAAGGGCCCCAGTCCAGTCCTGGGAGTCCGCCCGAGCACCATGGTCACGCCTGCATGTGGACTTCGCTGGCCCCTTTCAGGGGAAAACATTCTTCATAGTGGTGGACTCCTACACCAAATGGCTGGAAGTCGCACTGGTACCGTCCACTTCTACGTCCGCAGCCATCCGGGTACTACGCAGGCTGTTTGCAACCCACGGGCTCCCTGACACTCTCGTCTCAGACAACGGGACTGCATTTACGTCAGGAGAATTCCAAACCTTCACAGCGCAGAACGCCATCCGCCACATCCGTTCGGCGCCATTCCATTCTGCCACCAATGGCCAAGCAGAACACATGGTGCGGACCACCAAGGACACCCTTCGCCGCATGACGCAAGGGGATTGGGAGTACCGCCTTGCCACATTCCTTCTAGCACAGCACAGCACCCCCAGCTCAACAACTGGCCGGAGCCCCGCTGAACTACTAATGGGTCGGCGCCTTGCAATCATATTGGACCGCATTCACCCCGATAGAGCTCAGGATGAGGTAGTGGTGGGGGAAGGCAGGAACCCCCGGACCTTCGAGGCCCAGGACCCAGTGTACGCAAAGAATTTTGGGGCAGGCCCAGCATGGGTACCCGCCACAGTCACCAGGGTCACTGGCCCCGTGTCGTACGAGGTGCTAACAGATGGGGGGCAATGCTGGCGCCGCCACTGCGACCAGATACGGCGACGATTCCCGGGAGAAAACCAGGAGGAGGAAAGGTCAGAGGAGTCCCAAGGGAACAGTGGGGCAGTGAGACCCATAGAGCACGAGGGGCCAGCAGGAGAGGCAGAATCAGTAAATACAGAGAGGACCTGCGAGGCCGAAAGGACACCGGAACCAGAACCACGACTGAGCGAGCCGGTTGCGCCAGACCAAATAGCCCCATCACAGCCAGCATCCTTGGAACACAAGCCAGAACCTGAACCCCGGACCAGGGAACACCCCAGGCCGCAACGCACACGTAGGCCGCCAGCGTACCTCGAGGACTATGAATGCGACCTCCCGGGCAGGACTGGAACTTAGAGGGGAGGGGTGTTATGTACTGAGTTGAATAGGATCCAAACTGCAGCAGTCTGATTGGTCCTAGAACAATAGGATCCAAAAGGCAGCAGTCTGATTGGTCCTAGAACAATAGGATTCAGAATGCAGCAGTCTGATTGGTCCTAGAACAATGCAGCAGTATGATTGGTTGGCAGGAACTACCCAATCATGCTCCAGATAGAAGTGAATCCACAACCTGATTGGCTTACAGTAGAATTCCGGAATTAGCCAATCATGTGCAGCCCATTGTGTAAATAATGTATATAAAGCAGATACTTTGAGGGGACTTTCATTCATTCCTCCTCACCACTATGAGCTGAATAAAGAGCATGAAATCACTTCGCGACTCTGAGTATATTTCATCCACTTAATTTACATTTCTTACTTTCACTCTTACATTTAAGTATCATAACTAATGTCTCTCTGCTTTCTCTTCTTTGCAATATTTCATATATTCCTCCTTACAAAACGTCTTGTAGTCCTACTAGCGTAATTTGTTGATTACAGTTGCTTTTCAATTAGTTTGTATATTTCTTCCAATCTTCTATGAATCTCTGGTCCCACAGGTTTCAAATCCTTCCTGTCATCTTATCCAGTTCTGCGTAATCCATTAGTTTCGTCTGCCATTCTTCTTTTATCGGTAATTCTTCTTGCTTCCATTTCTGGGCCAACAATACTCTTGCCGTTGTTGTTGCGTATAAAAACAATTTAATGTCCTGTCTGTTAATGTCCTCACTTATAATACCAAGTAAAAATGCTTCTGTTTTTTTTAAAAAATGTATATTTCAACATCTTTTTCTTAACATGGCCACATTTCATTGGGTGCCAAGACTGGATGACCACCCTCCTTTCTGTCCTGAACAGGGGAAATGTGCAGATAAATCCCACACCACCTTATGGCCCTATCTTTTATTCTGCCTTTCCAGATCTGGCCGCCATTTTGTATAATACCATGCCTCTGGGGCAGCCATTCTGCGACTGGCACCGAAGGCACTCTTTCAAGAGTTCAAATGTGGCTGCAGAAAGCTTTGTAACCTCTGCTGTATAGAGAGGTCCAGATGTGATATAAAACCCTTCACATGAAGAATTAAGAGCTCTGCTTGTGGCTCTGTCAGAGCTGGGCTAGGAACAGGAGCCAGAGATGAGCCAGAAGCTGGACATTGTGGAGTAAATCAGAACCTCAGAACAAACAGGAACCAAGGTCCACAGGTATAAGTCAGAACCGAGACAGGCCCTAACATTAGGCAGAGTGGAGCAACTGCCTCACATGGCAAATACTGGGGGGCAATGGTGACAGCGCCTTTGGTGCTCTTCCTGAGCCATTTCCTCTCTTCGGTGGCTGAACTGTGGATGTCTTCGCCTCTTTTTAATTTTTTTTTACATATAATTTTTATTAAATTTTCTGTTTTACCATTTTAAATACTCATTTTACACCCTCAAGATATCAGTGACTTCCCTTCTTCTCCTTCCAGGGTTCATTTTACATATCATAAACCCCTGCATATTTTATAAAAACTATACCATTTGGTATTCCATTTTTGTATCCACCAAAACTTGTTTGCAAGTTTTCTTAATCTTAATGCTGCCAGCGTTTTCAGCTGCACACAATTATCTCCCATATATTCATTAAGCATTTTCCAAACTTCTTTAAATGTATGTTCTTCTTGTTCTATTATTCTATATGTTAAGTCTGCGAGTTGTGCATATTCTGTCAACTTAAGTCGCCATTCTTCTTTGGTTGTGACCTCGCTCGTTTTCCATTTTTGGGCTAACAAAACATGGGCCACAGTAGTAGCATACATAAATAACCCTTTTCAACACCTGGGGGTTTCAGTTTGAATTATCCCCAACAGAGAGGACTCTGGTTCTTTTTTTTGAGGGGGAGTACTTTTAAACATCCCCCCCAATTCATTATGGATCATTTCCCGATGGCTTTCCCACTTGAACCAGCCTGCTGAACAGGAAACAGTGACAAAGCAGAGTGTCAGAATACAGTCTTGTTGCTGAGAACCAGACACTACCTTTTTCTACATTTTTGTGCATGTGGTGTCTCCAAAAAATTTTACACATCACTTGGGAAGACAGGCAAACTAATGCCAGTGTACTGGAAGAAGCAAAGATCACCAGTGTTGAAGCAATGATTCTTCAGCATCAACTTCGTTGGACAGGTCATGTTGTGTGGATGGCTGATTATCATCTTCCAAAGCAGCTACTCTATTCCGAACTTTAAAATGGAAAGCGCAATGCTGGTGGTCAACAAAAGAGGTTTAAAGACTGTCTCAAGGCAAATCTAAAAAAAAATGTAGTATAAGCACAGATAACTAGGAAACACTGGCCTGCGAGTGCTCCAATTGGAGAACAGCCTTTACCAAAAGTGTCATGGTCTTTGAAGACACTCAAACTCAGGACACAAGGGAGAAACATGCTAAGAGGAAGGCACGCTTGGCAAATCCACACTGTGATCAACTCCCACTCTGAAACCAATGTCCCCACTGTGGAAGGAGGTGTGGATCCAGAATTGGCCTCCACAGTCACTTATGGACTCATTGTTAAAACTGTGTTTATGGAAGACAATCTTACTCGGCTACAAGCTATCGCCAAAAAAGAAAGAAGACAGGAATCAGCAATGTCACCTTCACCCTTATCCTAGGTCACCTTCTCTCTTACTGTTGACCAGAGCAAAGTTCATTATCCTCAATCCCGTAGCCAAACATTATTGGTCTAACAGGAGGGATCAGAGTCTCATGAGCAAGTTCACCCCACCTCAACTTTAAAAGCCTGGCAGGACAGCTTCACAGCTTTGGTCCAGGTATGAACTTCTCGCCTTTCTTGTGTACCTAGCAATCTTGGCTTCTGGATCTTGTGTGGTTCCTGCCGAGCCTGTACCGCCATTAGCCTGACTGCATATCTCTTCCTTACTTCCATACAAGAGTCGTTGGTTGTGTTTTAGGAGATGAGCCTGTCAGGAACAGATCTATCCAAAGAAGAGATGCCCATATTTCTGTCTACAGCACATTTGGCATGCCTGCATATGAGCCCATTGGGGGGCAAGTGTCATAGTAGGAACTTGATTTGTACACTTCGTTCCCAGAAGGAGGGAGAAGGCAAATTAATTTTAGAAGAGAGTCACTTTTGGCCCACATCTGTTTGCAATCTGGCTGTGCTATTACATATAAATAAAGCCTCCCCCCCTCAGTTAAAACAATGAAATGTGAACTAGTTACAGAGAGGCATATAAAAGATTCCAAAACTTCATTCTCCCGTGTTTTTCATTTCTTTCTTTTTTTCTCTCCCCCCCCCCCGCCTTTGTTCGTTTAATAAAGCTGCCAACTGACTGTGAAATGTTAAAGGTATTAATCATCTGCAATTTAACTGCTTAATCGGTTTGCTAACTGATATTTGGTTTTAACATTTTTAGTAAATGTGTGCATATTTTAATAAATGTGCACATTACCAGCACTTCCATACAGGCTCCTTTTTTAAAACAAACACACACACACAGGTACCATACAATCATTTGCAACCGGGCCGATTCCAAGATGTTAAACAGTGCTGGATTTACGTATAAGCTAAACAAGCTGTAGCTTAGGGCCCCCCCAAAAATTAAAGGAAAAAAAAACCTGGATGTACATTTCCAAAATATAAGATAAAAAACAAATAAAATAAAGCCTACATACAGCAACAGTGTTTTGTGTTGTGTAGGCGCCTATGATGTAAGTAATGGGCCCCGCCTGCTAGCCTGCTCCCTAAAATATCACTGGTTTGCTCATTTCTATAAATAGGGTGCCTACATTCTGCATGGACTGGTTGCGTGGCAACATGTGCAAAGGGCTTTAGATACCTATGAGGTCCACAAATTACCATATAGCGTATATTCAACACAAAAAACAGCAACAATTTGTTGTTGACAAAGGACAGCTGGACATATCAAGGGCCCCATTACCTTCAGTAGCTTAGGGTCTCAAAAACCTAAATCCAGACCTGTGTGGATGTGTCCTCATTCCACATAGACGGTGTCTCTGCCGCTACCCTAAAGATTTAGACTCTGAGCAGAATACAAAAAAAGGAAATAATGCCTAGACTGCTTTGTTCTAAGAATAAGAGACAGAGACAACTCACCGTGATTTAGTTGCTGTATTTCAGAATGTGAAGGGGGGGGAATGCAGGTTTCTCCCTCAAAGAAAGCGAGATGCATTATTTTTCTAATAGCACTTTGATACATTTTTTCCACCCTCCTTGCCGTATATGAACCTATTTGCTTTTAGAAGAAGAAGAAGAAATTCAAAATAAAGCTTGATTGGGCCTTCAGCTAAACACAGTTATTTTCGAGCCTCCTTCCATTTGAACAGTGTCCTTGCCTTTGTGCTAACAACAAAATGCCTCTTCTACAGAGAATGACAAACATTTGCTGGTGTTACGAGTCTTACGCCACCCCGAAACGATTGCTGAGAATTATTTCTGCATGTTTTGAGGAAGATGGAGACAATGCGAGTTAAAGGTTCGGCTGGCAGCATAAAAGGAGGGGAGAGATAAATAGAAACCTGCAATTTCATTGATTTAGAAGTGCTCCTCGGGTTAAATTTGGTGATTGCAGATTTGACTGTTGTATATGCCTCCCATTCTTTCACACCAAATGTTTATGGAGGTGGTTTTTTTGTTTCGTTTTCTCTGCTCTTCGTTCTGAAGGCAGGGCAACGCTTTTCATAAGCGCAAGGAGCAGATTTCAGCTCTTTTACGACAAAACTCTCCTGTCCTGTTCTTCATTCCCTCAGCTCTGCGTCAGCTCGGACTGTGGCTGCCACTGCTAACACCGATACGGCTGGCATAGTGGTGTGGCGTAATCATAGCTGTCAACTTACAGATTTGAAAATAAGGGACCAGCAGCCTTGCAAATAAGGGACCAGCAGCCAAAATAAGGGACCTGCAGCCTCACCTGTTCCAGGCACTCCAGTCTTCCTGTCCTCCTGCAGTCTGGTCAAACTCATGCTGGTAGCTTCGAGAACACTGTCCAACCAACTTTGTAATCAGAGGTTCAACTGAATAGAATCTGAATCACATGCACCACAAGGCCTATGCAGCCTCAACTTAAGATGGCTCCCCGGCCTGGCTTTGCACTGCAAAGTTTGCAGCAGCATGTGCAACAAAATGGCGTCCAGCATTCAAAAACCCCTCAGCTTGCATTAACTAGCCACCACAAGGCATGCAAGCTCCACCCCCCAGTCGTTCATAGACTTCTTATTGGGTGAGCAACACAGCCAAGCAACACAGTTGGAGCCTCCCTCCACCCTGGCCTGCAGGGAGGGAGGGAGAGGAGCTGCTTCCTTTGAAATTTAAGGGACATCATTTAAGGGACATTTAAGGGACATCCATCAATAATGGACAGCAGCAGGACATGGCGCTGGAATAAGGGACTGTCCCTTCAAATAAGGGAAACTTGACAGCTATGGGCGTAATGCCGCACAGGTTATCTGACATCGTGGCGTAACACAAAATGGCTGTGTTGTGGAAAATGGCTGTGTATAGAAAATAGATAGTGTGGTGGTGGCCCAAAGGGCCAAAATAAATGTGATAATGTGTGCCCCTGGAAATCCTTGAGTGTGCTTCTAATAGGGAAGTTCTGGTAACATGTTGCTTTATGAAACTGGTGATTTTGCAAGTTGCCACCCCTCATTGGGGCAGGAATACAGCTAATATGTGAATCACAAAGATACAGCTCAAAGCTAGAGCCTAAGTTGCTACACGGTGCAAATGGCTACACGTAACACAGGTTCCCAGCATGCACACTAACACAATGTAACAGAACACTGCTGAAAACTGCTAGTGCTTATTGTGCATGTGTATGGAAGTGAGAGCTGGACCATATAGAAGGCTGATCGCCGAAGAATTGATGCTTTTGAATTATGGTGCTGGGGGAGACTCTTAAGAGTCCCATGGACTGCAAGAAGATCAAAGTGCTCACTGGAAGGACAGATCCTGAAGCTGAGGCTCCAATACTTTGGCCACCTCATGAGAAGAGAAGACTCCCTGGAAAAGACCCTGATGTTGGGAAAGATGGAGGGCACAAGGAGAAGGGGACGACAGAGGACGAGATGGTTGGACAGTGTTCTCGAAGCTACCAGCATGAGTTTGACCAAACTGTGGGAGGCAGGAGTGCCTGGCGTGCTCTGGTCCATGGGGTCACAAAGAGTCGGACACGACTAAACAACTAAACAACAACAACATTGTGCATGTGTAAAACATGAAATGAGGTAATGATGTATATGATTGGTGAAAATTGAAATGCTTTGTTTGAAATGTTATATATACCACTGACTGGACCACCAGAACTCCCTGCCTTGATATTAGGCAGGCAAGCCTGTTATATTATTTTTTTGCACCTGATAAAAACTTTTGCCTTGTTTTGTTTAGGCAAGCCTAGGAAAAACATCTAATTTTACCATGTGCATTTGTTTTGACTTTATCCAAATTCAGGCAATTTTATTGTGCCTGCTTGTTTTTGAAGTCAGTTGATTTTATCGTCGTTTTAAATAACTGTTTCACGTTGTTTTATGTAGCCTGTTCATATCATTAAAATAAAAAGAAAGACAGGCGGTGTATAAATCATGTTAAATAAATTTTAAAGGAATGTAAGTTTCAAGCTAATTTCTAATTTTTGAAAACAACATCATTTTGCTTCTTACAATATTCCCTCAAATATCCCACTTATAATATTCCTTTGAATATTCCACTCCTGCTTCAATTTGGGAAGAAGATTGAACGGGGTGGAGGTGAAGTATGATTTCGGTTATGGGAGTAAATCATTTCAGCTGAAGTCATCATCCACGGACCTTTGTTACTTTCACATCAATGCTAAAGTCAGAGGCCTCTCACTTGATCCTCTCTCGCGCGCTAGATAATGTTTTGCAGATGGAAGCTTTCTTTCTTTTCCTTTCAGAGGGGGGAAACGCCATATAATACAATGAAGGTTATTTCTTCTCTTGATATTTCAATCATTATTTCATGAGCTTCCCTGGGGAATGCGCTTATCCTTAATAGCTCAATGTTTTACTGGAGACAGACGAGAAGGATAGCCATAAGATGATTCATGAGAGACTTCCTAAATATATGACAGTTGATTTATTTTTCCTTTTTTTTTAGGGGTTGGGAATGGAGAGGAGGATCTGGAGTTTTATGTTGAGGCATTAATAATCTGGACTTAGCCCCCCAAATTGCCATGGCAACCCTAAGCTTACATAATTTTGCAATCAGAAAGAGGATCAAGAAGTTACTTAGGTTGCCCTTGGTAATAGGCAGAAGTCCTTCTCCTCTACTAATAGTAAAATAAATAAAGAAATAAATATGACATCTTAGGAACATAGGAAGCTGCCTTTTACATTGGCCCATCAAGCTCAGTACAGCGGTACCTCAGGTTACATACACTTCAGGTTACATACGCTTCAGGTTACAGACTCCACTAACCCAGAAATAGTGTTTCAGGTTAAGAACTTTGCTTCAGGATAAGTACAGAAATCATGCTCTGGCTGCGCGGCGGCAGCAGGAGGCCCCATTAGCTAAAGTGGTGCTTCAGGTTAAGAACAGTTTCAGGTTAAGAACAGACCTCCAGAATGAATTAAGTACTTAACCCGAGGTACCACTGTATTGTCTACACACCAAGAGACTGTGATCTACTCCTAGTATAAAAAAAACTGGGAGTGATCGACCCATTGTCATTGCCAAGAGTTTTCAAGCTTTTTTGGGGGAGCATTGCGATGGGACCTAGCACCGGGGGCAGGGGGCGGGAACATTCATTCACTTTATTTAATCCCACGATTGATCAGGAGCACCCTGGCGATATACCTGTTGATCATGGTCGACCCGTTGAACATGTCTGGTCTACATGCATGCATGCTCTAGTTATCTCCTGCTTGGACTACTGCAATGCACTCTATGTGCGGCCACCTTTGAAGGTGACTTGGAAACTGCAATTAATCCAGAATGCAGCAGCTAGACTGGTGACTGGGAGCAGCCGCCGAGACCATATAACACCGGTCCTGAAAGATCTTCATTGGCTCCCAGTACATTTCTGAGCACAATTCAAAGTGTTGGTGCTGACCTTTAAAGCCCTAAATGGCCTCGGTCCAGTATATCTGAAGGAGCATCTCCACCCCTATCATCCAGCCCGGACACTGAGGTCCAGCTCCGAGGGCCTTCTGGCGGTTCCCTCACTGCGAGAAGTGAGGTTACAGGGAACCAGGCAGAGGGCCTTCTCGGTGGTGGCGCCTGCCCTGTGGAACACCCTCCCAGCAGATGTCAAGACAATAAACTACTATTTTACTTTTAAAAGACAACTGAAGGCGGCCCTGTTTAGGGAAGTTTTTAATGTTTGACACTGTATTGTTTTCAATATTCAGTTGGAAGCTGCCCAGAGTGGCTGGGGAAACCCAGCCAGATGGGCGGGGTATAAATAATAAATTATTATTATTATTCCACTGACTGGCAGCAGCTCTCCAGGGTTTCATATCCTCTCAGCCCCAGGACCAGCCCACCCTATAGGTCACCTCAGGCGGCAGAATCCCTGGGGTCAGCAGATCCAGATGTCTCTCTTTCTTCTTCTGGATGGAGATCTTCACTCAACCTTTCTTCCCAAGTGAGGGTGAGGGGCACCATTTTAGGGTTCACCTCAAGTGCAAAAATGTATTATATACCTTTAGGCGCCAGGCAAAAAGGTTCCTCTTTAACCAGACCTTTGGCTGATTGACACCCAACGCCGTTTTCAAAGGTGTTGGGGAGTTATTTAGCAGACCACTGTAAAACAGATGAAAACATTAGCAGGAATATTATAACACTTGTAGCTGAGCCTGGTGAGTACCTAAGTTTCCCAACCCCTACAGTCATAATTTGACAGTTGCCTTCTGATCTTATTTTATTTTAATCCAATTTTAATCTGTATTTCAGTCAATTGCTGAATTTTATGTTTTAATGTATTTATATTTTGATGTTAGCCTCCCTGAGCCCAGTTATGGCTGGGGAGGGCGGGATATAAATAAAATTTATTATTATTATTCATTATTGTGGTGTAACAAATACGGTGGAGAATATGGATAGATATAAAACATAGGTAAAGGTAAAGGTACCCCTGCCCGTACGGGCCAGTCTTGACAGACTCTGGGGTTGTGCGCCCATCTCACTTAAGAGGCCAGGGGCCAGCGCTGTCCGGAGACACTTCCGGGTCACGTGGCCAGCGTGACAAAGCTGCATCTGGCGAGCCAGCGCAGCACACAGAAACGCCGTTTACCTTCCCGCTAGTAAGCGGTCCCTATTTATCTACTTGCACCTGGGGGTGCTTTCGAACTGCTAGGTTGGCAGGCGCTGGGACCGAGCAACGGGAGTGCACCCCGCCGCGGGGATTCGAACCGCCAACCTTTCGATCGGCAAGCCCTAGGCGCTGAGGCTTTTACCCACAGCGCCACCCGCGTCCCTAGATATAAAACATAGATTACAATAATTGTATACAGTTGAAAACATTGACATTAGGACCCACTGAGGGGATGGGGGGGTCATGAGATTCAGAGGAACCTCTGTATATGGAAATGTATTTGGTTTTGTTATAAATTTATATTAAAAAAATCAAATTAAAAATTTACAAACTTTTTCAGCAGGGGGCCGGTCCACTGTCCCTCAGACCTTGTGGGGGGCTAGAATATACTTTGAAGGGGGAATAAATGAACGCATTCCTATGCCCCACAAATAACCCAGAGATGCATTTTAAATAAAAGCACACATTCTACTCATGTAAAAACATGCTGGTTCCTGGACCGTCCGCAGGCTGGATTTAGAAGGCAATTGGGCTGGATCCAGCCCCCGGGCCTTAGTTTGCATACCCATGCTTTGAACCCTAAGGTGGTGCATTTTGTGGTTCCTAAATTATAAGATTGTGCTAGAAATTCAGGCAATGACTCCTTCTATCAGTTTGATCAACGCTACGATGCCTTCACACACCAGCCTCTGTCAAAACTTTCCAGGTCAGGGGCACCATAATCCACTTTCTCCTGCATTTTTAGCACATCGTGGTTTGTTGTTTTTTAAAAATTTTATTTTTACAAAGTGTCAGCTGCAACTTGCTCTCAAAACTATTTCGTTGGAGGCTGTTGACAGTTTGACTATCCGAAATGCATCCTGCTGTTCCAAGTTGGTGGATTTCTTTGGCTGGGCCTCGCAAGAGCGGCTTGCCCATTCTGTTAGGCTTCCGAGGTGAGAAGTGTAGAGTTCCCACCATTTGTTCCTCATCTCACCCCAGCTAATTAATGTCTGCACATGAATTGTCTAAATGTTAAGCCACATGCAAGCTGTCAGGAACAAATGGGGATCTGCTTCCCCCTCCCCTCCGGTAAAGGAAAACATGGTCATGGGTAGACAAGAGAACATGAAGTATCAATTGTTCTGGGTGAATCGGCCCCCAAGGGAAAGACAACAACGCACCCCAAGTTAGTCGCCCATCAAAATGGATTCAGATTCAAGAGGCAAGATTTAATTGGCAGATTAATCAATCTAAGCTTTAATTGCAGATTCAAACAAAAACATTAAACACTGTGAAATGAGGTGGTTATATGCTCTGATGTGTTTGCTTAGGTCATTTTTTTTGTAACCAACACAAGGACATAAGAATGGTCCGTCTAGACCTGCGTCCCGTTCTCAAGGTGGCCAACCAGGTGTGAAAACAGCCAGCAGGAGTCGAGAACAAGGACCATCTTCTTCTCTCCTGTGGTTTCCAGCAACTGTGATCCAGAAGCATTGTTGCCTCCAACAGTGGTAACCTTCAGGTGGGATTGCACCACCATAGACCCTCCAAGTGCCCCAACTTTCCTGGGACAGAACTGGATTTACAGAAGTCATCTAGGTTTCTGATTTGATCCCAGAATGTCCTGCTTTTCTTTAGGACATCCCTGTTTTTATGGGAGAATTGTTGGAGGGTATGGAGTTATGCAACCCCTGAGCAAAAGAGATAAACAACTATCCAACCTTTAGAAGATATCTGAAGGCAGCCCTGTATATGGAGGTTTTGTAATGTGAAGAAGAAGAAGAAGAAGAAGAAGAAGAAGAAGAAGAAGAAGAAGAAGAGTAGTAGTAGTAGTAGTAGTAGTAGTAGTAGTAGTTTGGATTTGATATCCCACTGTATCACTACCTGAAGGAGTCTCAAAGCGGCTAACATTCTCCTTTCCCTTCCTCCCCCACAACAAACACTCTGTGAGGCGAGTGGGGCTGAGAGACTTCAGAGAAGTATGACTAGCCCAAGGTCACCCAGCAGCTGCATGTGGAGGAGCGGAGACGTGAACTCAGTTCCCCAGATTACGAGACTACCGCTCTTAACCACTACACCACACTCTTTTATTATGTTTTTATATAAGTTGGAAGCTTCCTAGAGCGGTTGGGGCCACCCAGTCAGATGGGTGGCATATAAATGATGATGTTGTTGTTGTTGTTGTTGACTAGGGTGCCCCTATTTTCCCTGGAGAAATGTTGGAGGGTATGCTACAATCAGCCCCAGCCAGAAAGCATTGGTCAGGGAAGATGGGAGTCAGGTTCATAGAAAAGTGCCTTATACCAAGTCAGGCTCCATTTACCTCAGTGTTGCCAATACTGACTGGCAGTGGTTCTCCTGGGTTTCAGACAGAGATTCTTTCCAAGTCATACCCAGCTTGTGCTTGGAATCGAATCTGTAAATGTTAGTCTATATTTCAGGCATATTAAATAAAGAAAGGCATTGTGGAAATCAAAGCGCTAATGGCTAGCGTGGCGCTGGGCAAAGGCTTCCAGCCTGTCAGAAACTTGGTCAGGAGCAAAAGATCTGGGAAGACTGATTTCCTGTGGTCAGCAGCTGAAACGTTACTCAGGAATGGATCAGGCCAAAGGCGCATCTAGTCCAGCACTGTGCTGTCACAGAGGCCAGCAGACCCATCAAGTGTCCCTATTTTCCAAGGACCGTCCTGGATTTACAGAAGTCATCCCGGTTTCTGATTTGATCTTGGAATGTCCCATTTTTCCTTAAAACATCCCTATTTTCATCGGCAAAATGGTGAAGGGTTTGGACTTATGTGAGCCGAGATAGGTAACCATACAACCTTTGGAACCTGCCTAGTCAGATAGGTGGAGTATAAATGTTGTTGTTGTTGTTGTTGTTGTTGTTGTTGTTGTTGTTAAGAAGAAGAAGAAGAAGAAGAAGAAGAAGAAGAAGAAGAAGAAGAGGAGGAGGAGGAGGAGGAGTTTGGATTTGATATCCCTCTTTATCACTACCCTAAGGAGTCTCAAAGCGGCTAACATTCTCCTTTCCCTTCCTTCCCCACAACAAACACTCTGTGAGGTGAGTGAGGCTAGGAGACTTCAGAGAAGTGTGACTAGCCCAAGGTCACCCAGCAGCTGCATGTGGAGGAGCGGGGATGTGAACCCGGTTCACCAGATTACAAGTCTACCGCTCTTAACCACTACACCACACTGGATGTCCCTATTTTCATCATTGGGGAGTATGGGCCAGCAAGATGCCTTTGAGAAGCTCATAGTCATGGCCTGAGTGCAATGTGATGGTCCCTGCTTGCAGTTTCCAGCAACTGGTATTCAGAGGCATGTTGCCTACAATGAGAGACAACATCCATGGACATTCCCCCTGCAGTTCTGCATTCAGATTATCCTTTCAAATTCCTTATAGAGCTATCTTTTATCTTTACATTGTGTTTTTTTATTGAAGCTTTTTCATTTTCCTTCCACCTCATCTCTCTCTCTCTCTCTCTCTCTCTCTCTCTCTCTCTCTCTCTCTGTGTGTGTGTGTGTGTGTGTGTTTTATGCAGCTCTCTGTTGCATCCCTTGGTGAAGATTATTCATTTGGGATGACACCTTCAAGACATTTCTGTAGCTTCCCAGCCCCTCTGGGAATTTCAAGAATAAATTTGTGACAGCGAAAGTTCCCACCTAGTTTTGCACAGCGGGAAGTGCGAACGAGAGCTGAACGAAGAGCTTTTCAGCTGTTAGTACTTAAAGCGAAAATAATAATAATTAGCATAATAATAACAACCTTCCGTATTCATGGCACACAAACTAATAATGGAAATTCTTTGAGGATGCAATTGTGAAATGTACAAATATAAGGGTGGGAATCATTTTTTCTTTTCTTTTTAAACTTATACCTGTCGCATAAATGATGGTGGCTGTTTTCCTTCAATTCGAACCTTTCTCAGTCCAAGAGCTGTGATTGGTTCTGGATAACTTTCCAGGAGTCACATGGGCATGACCAGAGACAAAAGTGGCCGGGGCAAGAAATCAAATCACCGTTATGCTGTAAGCTGCCCAGAGTGGCTGGGGAAACCCAGCCAGATGAGTGGGGTATAAGAAATAAAATTATTATTATTATTATTATTATTATTATTATTATTATTATTAAGCAGGCTAGTTTCTACACAAACTCACACACAATCTGGCATTTGATTCTTGAAATTCCTATCCCTGGCAGCCTTGAAACTGGTTGAATGTAGGCAATTGCTTTTAGGAGTTTTTTAAGGGATTTATTTTAAGGTTGTATTTAACTGTGTGTTGTTGTTTTTTTAAAGAATTTTTAACTGCATTGTTTTGACATTGACATGTTTGCCAGCTTGGGCTGCTTTGGGGGAAGGTGTGGGGTATAAATTTAATACATAAATAACCCATTCTACATCCAGATGAGCAAAAACAAACAAACAAACCATTGCCAGGGTTCAAGGAGAACATTCCAGCCACACAAAAACCCTCAGGGCTTTTCTGCACTTACCATCATTCAACTAGTATCCTGGAACAATGTACAGTCATACCTTGGGTTGAAGTAGCTTCGGGTTGAGCGTTTTCAGGTTGCGCTCCGCGGCGACCCAGAAGTAACGGAATGCATTACTTCCGGGTTTCGTCGCTTGCGCATGCGCAGACGCTCAAAATGACATCACACGCATGCGCGGAAGTGGCGAATCGCAACATGCGCAAACGCACAGTTGCGGGTTGCGTTCGCTTCAGGATGCGAATGGGGCTCCGGAACAGATCCCGTTCGCATCCGGAGGTACCACTGTATATCATTCCCCAATAATTCTTAATTATTTTACAATTCCACCACATATGAAAAAGACGTGCCACCTTTTTCTTTACACTTCCAGCATTTTTAAGAGCCTGTTCTATACATTCTTACCATTTTTACAGGTGTAATGTCCCATCTATATATCATTTTTATATTTGGGTCCATTTTTGACACCTCGCATTCCGAGTCTGTGAAAAAAGGGTTCCAAAACTGAGATGGAAAGATCAACAAGGCCTCGTGGTCCTATTGTGCTGACCACTGGTGCCTCTAGTTCAATACTGTCCGCACTGACTTTCAGCGTCTCTCAGGTGTTTCAGCCTTTCCCACAGATGTCAAGGATTGAACTTGAGATCTTCTGCATGCTGAGCAGACGCCCTACCGCTGAGCTACAGCTCTTTCCCACCTTGCACACCATCACGGGAATTAAATCACCTCCATCGTACCAGCAGCATAACAGGTCCGATATTGTAGAGATAATTGTTTTATTAAAATATTTGCTCTTTTGCTCCTGACAAGATTTCTGACAGGCTGGAAGCCTTTGCCTAGCACCATGCCAGCCATTAGCGCTTTGATTTCCACAATGCCTTTCTTTATTTAATAGGCCTGAAATATTGATTAACATTTACAGATTCAATTCCAAGCACTAGCCAGAGGTTACAGAGAGCTGGTTGCGCCATCAAATCCGAAGGTGTAATGAAATCCCCCACTGTGCCTGTCAACTTATCCCCGGTACAGGTCATTTCCCACAAGTTCCCCGGCGTTGGGAAAAAAAGCAGCCATTTTCACTTCAAACATTTGGTAAGCGACAGGAAAAATCTGTCTCCCGCATTGTATTCTCTGGGTCTTTCGAGAAAATTGAATAGGCTCATTTCAGCTTACATTTCTCTGGGTTCTGAAACATACCAGATCGCTAGAGGATGAAAATGCTTTTGAGGGAGACCCAGGCTAAGGCACTCAATATAAGCGTTTCCTTCTCAAGAAATGTCAACAGAACTGGGGCTGCGTAATGGTAGACCGTAGCCTACTCAAAAGCAACAAGTGCATCTAGCAGTTAAACAGAAGGCTGGTGGTTCAAGCCCACCCAGGGATAACTGTGGGCAGGATTCCTGCTGCTATGTACTGAAGTTCTCACCCTGGGCCAGCAGGGGGACTCAGGCTGTGCCTGACATTCTGCCAACTCCACTTGCGGATGTTCCACCCACAGCAGCGGATCCAGAGGACTTGGTTTCAACGCCACCTAGGGTCACGCTACAGCCTCAGCAAGAATCGGGCGGCCCCCCGGACCTGGGTACCGGTCCCTGGTGGTCTGGCAGAGTTTCCAAGCGCCCAACTTATTTAAAGGACTATGTTGTTGGACATGTAACCCTGTTGGTCTAATGGAAGTATGTGAATTGTAACCGATACGCTTTTGTGCCTAATTGAACCATTACGTGTAGTGCTGTATATAAGAAAACCATTATGATTGTAACTAACGCCTTATCTCGGTGGGGAGGGGTGTTATGTACTGAAGTTCTTACCCTGGGCCAGCAGGGGATACTGTAGATAGTTCAGGTCCACATATGCAAATAAGGGACCGAAAGTGACGTTCAGTGATTGGATAGTTACAGAAAGTTGTTACAGTTACGTTGTACTGGAGCTCTATATAAGCAGGCTGGCTGAACCCTTCAGTTCAGTTCTGTTCTGACCTGTGAACAAACACGAGCTGCTTGGAGAATCACTGTGTCGTCTGATATGTTCACCCACAACTTAACACCTGCATTGCAGGGGGTTGGACTAAATGACTCTCTGGGTTCCTTCAAACTTACAATTCTATGATTCTGTGAACTGCAGGCAGTTGTGGGTGGAAGTGGATGACCATGAACCATAGGGTAGACAGTCAACTTTCTAATGATGGGTTCTGCAATCTCCAAGGCTGTGGGATGCATCAGTTCACCTGTAGGAAATGGCCATAGCTCAGTGGTAGAACATCTGCTTTGAATGCAGAAGGTCCCAAGTTCAATCTCCTGGTAGGACTGGGGGAATCCCCAGTCGAAAATCCCTGAAAGCGCTCTTGATATTTGAAAGAACAGACTCTCATGAGAAGTGGTGGGCTATCCTTCCTTGGAGGTTTTTAAGCAGAGGTTGGATGGTCACACCGAGAGCCAATGTGGTGTAGTGGTTAAGAGCAGTTGACTCGTAATCTGGTGAACCGGGTTTGCTTCCCCGCTCCTCCACATGCAGCTGCTGCGTGACCTTGGGCTAGTCACGCTTCTCTGAAGTCTCTCAGCCTCACTCACCTCACAGAGTGTTTGTTGTGGGGGAGGAAGGGAAAGGAGAATGTTAGCCGCTTTGAGACTCCTTAGGGTAGTGATAAAGTGGGATATCAAATCCAAACTCTCCTTCATCTGCCATGGATGCTTTAGCTGGGACTTCTGCATTGCATGGGGTTGGACTAGATGACCCGTGGGTCCCTTCTAGCTCAAAGATTCTATGATTCAATGAAAAACTTTGCTCAAGTGTTGAAAAACAGCATGGAAGCATGTTGTTTGTGGACACCATCCACCCAGAAAATTCCTGCCCTTTATAAAATATTTTTGGAAAACAGCACTCCAGCTCTGAGTGTCTTCTATTTTGTGTCCAGTTGTCTCATCTCGCTTTCAGGCCAAGGGAGCCGGAGTTTGTCCACTGACAGCTTTCCAGGTCATGTGGTCAGCATGACTAAACCGCTTCTGGTGCAATGGGACGCCGTGATGGAAACCAGAGTGCACGGAAACGCTGTTTACCTTCACACCACAGGGGTACCTATTTATCTACTTGCACTGGTGTGCTTTCAAACTGCTAGGTTGGCAGGCGCTGGGACAGAGCAATGGGAGCTCACCCCATCATGTGGACCCCTGGACAGTTAAGTTCAGTCAAAGGCCCTCGTCTCGCTTTCAGGCCAAGGGAGCCGGGAGGTGGGACCAATTCGGATGGTCCGCCCCCGCCACTTAATGGATCCAAATGGTTTCCAGAGAGTGGTAGGGGATGCTTTATCCCATGTTGATGGCCTTTCAGCTGATTCCCTGGTGGCCCGCTGGAATGCGGAGTTAACCAGGGCTATTGACTGTTTGGCTCCGAAGCGCCCTCTCCGATTGCATGGAGCCCGGACAGCCCCGTGGTTTTCCACGGATCTGAGGGCAATGAAACAATCGTTGAGACGGCTAGAGCGCCGGTGGCGGATAACTCATTCCGAATCTGACCGGACACAGGTTAGAGCTCAACGTCGAGCCTACCAAGTGGCGATAGCGACGGCGAAGAAGAATTTCTTCACCGCCTCTATTGCATCTGCAGAAAACAGCAGCAGGAGACTTTTTCAGGTGGTTCACAATTTAGCGGAACCACCTGCAACATCGGGGCCCAGTATGGGCCACATGTTCTCCTGCAATGATTTTGCAAAGTTTTTTGCAGATAAAATCGCTCAGATTCGGGAAGAAGTAGACTCCACCGTGGGAGCAGGGCCGGGGCGGGAGAGTGCTAGAGTTCTGTCTAGTCAAGTTGAGTGGGATCAATTCCAATCTGTTACCTCCGAGGATGTGGACAGGCTGCTTGGACGAGTGAGACCAACCACCTGTCTCCTGGATCCTTGCCCATCCTGGCTTATAAAAGCTAGCCGGGAAGGACTGGGCGATGGGCTTCGTGGGGTGGTGAATGCTTCCCTCCGTGAGGGAGCCTTCCCAGACCCGCTGAAAGAGGCGGTTATTAAACCGCTTCTTAAAAAACCATCTTTAGATGCGGCCACGATGGCCAACTATCGCCCAGTCTCAAATCTTCCATTCTTGGGCAAGGTGATTGAGCGAGCGGTTGCCGAACAACTCCAGGCACGCCTGGAAGAAGCGGACCATTTGGATCCCTTCCAGTCGGGATTCAGGCCTCATCATGGGACTGAAACTGCCTTGGTCGCACTGGTTGATGATCTCCGGCGGGCTAGAGACAAAGGTGAGAGCTGTTTCCTAGTTCTGCTGGATCTCTCAGCGGCGTTTGATACCATCGACCATAACATCCTTCTGGACCGTCTTGAGGGGCTGGGAGCTGGGGGCACTGTCATACAGTGGTTCCGCTCCTTCCTCCTGGGCCGTGTTCAGAAAGTGGTGGTGGGGGATGAGTGTTCAGACCCCTGGGCTCTCACTTGTGGAGTGCCTCAGGGTTCTGTCCTCTCCCCCATGCTTTTCAACATTTACATGCAGCCGCTGGGAGAGATCATCAGGAGGTTTGGGCTGGGTGTTCATCAGTATGCGGATGATACCCAGCTCTACCTCTCTTTTAAATCAGAACCAGTGAGGGCGGTGAAGGTCCTGTGTGAGTGTCTGGAGGCGGTTGGAGGATGGATGGCGGCTAACAGATTGAGGTTGAATCCTGACAAGACAGAAGTACTGTTTTTGGGGGACAGGAGGCGGGCAGGTGTGGAGGATTCCCTGGTCCTGAATGGGGTAACTGTGCCCCTGAAGGACCAGGTGCGCAGCCTGGGAGTCATTTTGGACTCACAGCTGTCCATGGAGGCACAGGTCAAATCTGTGTCCAGGGCAGCTGTTTACCAGCTCCATCTGGTACGTAGGCTGAGACCCTATCTGCCTGCGGACTGTCTCGCCAGAGTGGTGCATGCTCTGGTTATCTCCCGCTTGGATTACTGCAATGCGCTCTACGTGGGGCTACCTTTGAAGGTGACTCGGAAACTACAACTAATCCAGAATGCAGCAGCTAGACTGGTGACTGGGGGCGGCCGCCGAGACCATATAACACCGGTCTTGAAAGACCTACATTGGCTCCCAGTACGTTTCCGAGCACAATTCAAAGTGTTGGTGCTGACCTTTAAAGCCCTAAACGGCCTCGGTCCAGTATACCTGAAGGAGCGTCTCCACCCCCATCATTCTGCCCGGACGCTGAGGTCTAGCGCCGAGGGCCTTCTGGCGGTTCCCTCATTGCGAGAAGCAAAGCTACAGGGAACCAGGCAGAGGGCCTTCTCGGTAGTGGCGCCCGCCCTGTGGAATGCCCTTCCAGCAGATGTCAAAGAGATAAACAACTACCTGACATTCAGAAGACATCTTAAGGCAGCCCTGTTCAGGGAAGTTTTTAACGTGTGATATTTTACTGTATTTTTGGTTTTTATGGAAGCCGCCCAGAGTGGCTGGGGAGGCCCAGCCAGATGGGCGGGGTATAAATAATAAATAATAATAATTATTATTATTATTATTATTATTATTATTATTATTATTATTATTGTCCACAGACAGATTTCTGGGTCATGTGGCCAGCATGACTATATCGCTTCTGGCACAATGGAACACCGTGCCGGAAGCCAGAGCCCATGGAAATGCCATTTACCTTCCAGCCACAGCGGTACCTGTTTATAAGAATAATAATAATTTATCATTTATACCCCGCCCATCTGGCTGGGTTTCCCCAGCCACTCTGGGCCGCTTCCAATAGAACGCTACAATATAATAAAACTTCAAACATTAAAAACGTCCCTAAACAGGGCTGCCTTCGGATGTCTTCTAAAAGTCAGATAGTTGTTTATTTCCTTGACATCTGATGGGAGTGCGTTCCACAGGGAATGTGGAACCACTACTGAGAAGGCCCTCTGCCTAGTTCCCTGTAACTTCACTTCTCTCAGTGAGGGAACCACCAGAAGACCCTCAGAACTGGACCTCAGTGTCCGGGCAGAACGATGGGGTTGGAGACGCTCCTTCAGGTATACTACTTTATCTACTTACTCTTTTATCTGCTTGCAGTGGCGAGCTTTCAGACTGCTAGGTTGGCAGAAGCTGGGGCAGAGCAATGGGAGCTTACCCCATTGCAGGTTTTTGAACTGCTGACATTCTGATGGGCAAGCCCAAGATGCTCAGTGGTTTAGATCACAGTATCCAGTAGAAAGTCCCCCAAAACAGTGTGTTACAAGGGTGGGGAAGGAGCAGGGCTGAGAGGACCCAAGATAGGGTCTGATGTAGCTGCCCCATCACCTTCCACTGCTGCTGATGCTTCTGTGAGCAGCTGGGCAGTGGAACCATTGGTGGCGTTGGGAATATAGGATTCCTCTGCAAGACACCCAACATAGTGAAAATATTCCAATATGAATATGCACACCTTTATCATTCAAATTAGATCTGAAGCCATTCACGCTGTTTTGATTTCATGTTTCACACCCAATAAATATTACAAAGCTGCCGTATATGTTTTTAATGTTTCAAATATGTTTTTGTTTTGTTTTTAATTGCATTGTTTTACCACCTCGCTGTCTGCCACCCCAGGCTTCTTCGGAAGGAAGGGCGGGATAGGAATGGAATAAATGAAATAAATATGAAATCACAGCCTTGGTCTTATCTGACTGCCAGCAATTCCACACAGTCTTTTCCAGCACTAATATAAATACCAGACATCTGTTTATAAGTGTGTGTGTGTGTGTGTGTGTGTGTGTGTGTGTATACTACTTAACCTCTAAGCGGTTTATCTAAGCCATAAAACATAGATTCAATGAAATCAGACTTTAAAGAAACAAGTTTATTAAAAAGATAAATTATAAGATACAATTATGTATTAAGATGCCTGTCAGATGTACAGTACATGTCTAGGTAGGCTTTCTGAAATAAATAAAAAAATATATTTTAATGTATGCTGCCTTTCCATAGTTAAAAAAATGCTCAAGGCGACATACAGCATAACAAGATTTACATAATTACAAAAATCATAAACAATAAATAAACCACAACCAAAATGCACAACCAAATGGGAAACAATTTCCACATAAATCAAAATCTAAAACTAAGAATACAGTATCATAGTTTAAAATGACATAGGTAAAAAATAACAGCAATTTAAACAAAAAACAAAACAAAATGGAGCCCTCTCTGCCCTTCAGCAGTAGCAGCAGTCCTTTATAGAGCCCATCAGGCCCCGCCCTAGGCCAGGTGGTGAGTGGCAGGACTGGGGCCCTCAGGCGCTGAGCAGGGGAGTCCTCTTTGCAGAGCAGAGCAAAGATTATGCCACACTTCTAAAAGTGCCAGCGCTGCAGATCCAAGTGTTCAGGTGAAGATGTATTTTAATTTTCTAGAAACACTGATCTTGTCCAACCCCCTGCAATGCAGGAATCTCAGCTAAAGCATCCATGAGAGATGGCCATCCAACATCTGCTTAAAAAACCTCCAATGAAGGAGAGAGTCTGCAACCTCCCAAGGGAGTCCGCACCACTGTTCTTCCTGGGGTTTGGTCAGAATCAACGTTTCTTGTAACTTGAAGCCATGGGTTCAAGTCCCACCCTCCAGAGGAGGAGAAAACAAGCTCGTCCTCAAGGCTTCATCTGCCTTCAGAGCACCCACCCAAAAAAACCCATGTCCTGTGCACAGACCAACATTAACCTCAGTCAGTGAGTGAGGAAGAACTTTTAACTGAGTTAAGATTAAAAAAGGATGTGTACAAAAAATGGAAAAGGGGGGAAACCACCAAAGAGGAATTCAAACAAATAGCCAGCACGTGTAGACACAAAGTCAGAAAAGCTAAAGCACAGAATGAACTCAGGCTTGCTAGAGAGGTTAAAAGCAACAAAAAAGGCTTTTATGGGTATGTTCGTAGCAAAAGGAAGAACAAAGAAACAGTGGGGTCACTCAGAGGAGAAGATGGTGAAATGCAAACAGGGGACACAGAAAGGGCTGAACTCCTCAATGCCTTCTTTGCCTCAGTCTTCTCCGATAAAGAAAACAATGCCCGACCTGAAGAATTTGGAGCAAATGATTCAGCAGAGGAAACACAGCCCAGAATAACTAAGGAGATAGTACAAGAATACTTGGCTAGTCTAGATGTATTCAAGTCTCCAGGGCCAGATGAACTGCATCCAAGAGTATTAAAAGAACTGGCAGATGTGATTTCAGAACCACTGGCAGTCATCTTTGAGAATTCCTGGAGAACAGGCGAAGTCCCGGCAGACTGGAGGAGGGCAAATGTTGTCCCTATTTTCAAAAAGGGGAAAAGAGAGGACCCAAATAATTACCGCCCAGTCAGTCTGACATCAATACCAGGGAAGATTCTGGAGCAGATCATTAAGCAAACAGTCTGTGAGCACCTGGAAAGGAATGCTGTGATCACCAATAGTCAGCATGGATTTCTGAAAAATAAGTCATGTCAGACTAACCTGATCTCGTTTTTTGACAGAATTACAAGCCTGGTAGATGAAGGGAACGCAGTGGATGTAGCCTACCTTGATTTCAGCAAGGCATTTGACAAGGTGCCCCATGATATTCTTGTAAAGAAGCTGGTAAAATGCGGTCTTGACTATGCTACCACTCAGTGGATTTGTAACTGGCTGACTGACCGAACCCAAAGGGTGCTCATCAATGGTTCCTCTTCATCCTGGAGAAGAGTGACTAGTGGGGTGCCACAGGGTTCTGTCTTGGGCCCGGTCTTATTCAACATCTTTATCAACGACTTGGATGATGGACTCAAGGGCATCCTGATCAAATTTGCAGATGACACCAAACTGGGAGGGGTGGCTAACACCCCAGAGGACAGGAACACACTTCAAAACGACCTTGACAGATTAGAGAACTGGGCCAAAACAAACAAGATGAATTTTAACAGGGAGAAATGTAAAGTATTGCACTTGGGCAAAAAAAATGAGAGGCACAAATACAAGATGGGGGACACCTGGCTTGAGAGCACTACATGTGAAAAGGATCTAGGAGTCTTGGTTGACCACAAACTTGACATGAGCCAACAGTGTGACGCGGCAGCTAAAAAAGCCAATGCAATTCTGGGCTGCATCAATAGGAGTATAGCATCTAGATCAAGGGAAGTAATAGTGCCACTGTATTCTGCTCTGGTCAGACCTCACCTGGAGTACTGTGTCCAGTTCTGGGCACCACAGTTCAAGAAGGACATTGACAAACTGGAACGTGTCCAGAGGAGGGCAACCAAAATGGTCAAAGGCCTGGAAACGATGCCTTATGAGGAACGGCTAAGGGAGCTGGGCATGTTTAGCCTGGAGAAGAGGAGGTTAAGGGGTGATATGATAGCCATGTTCAAATATATAAAAGGATGTCACATAGAGGAGGGAGAAAGGTTGTTTTCTGCTGCTCCAGAGAAGCGGACACGGAGCAATGGATCCAAACTACAAGAAAGAAGATTCCACCTAAACATTAGGAAGAACTTCCTGACAGTAAGAGCTGTTCGACAGTGGAATTTGCTGCCAAGGAGTGTGGTGGAGTCTCCTTCTTTGGAGGTCTTTAAGCAGAGGCTTGACAACCATATGTCAGGAGTGCTCTGATGGTGTTTCCTGCTTGGCAGGGGGTTGGACTCGATGGCCCTTGTGGTCTCTTCCAACTCTATGATTCTATGATTCTATGATTCTATGATTCTATGAAGGACACCCGCTGAACATTCCCATGTAAATACCAGCAGCAGGGCTCTGTGCAGCTACGCTACGTAGTTCTTCATTGGTTTGATCTTCTGCACCCAGCAATTTCGGGTGGAACACATTTGGTGGAGTTCAGGAAAACAATGCACAATGCAACCGCTCACAAGGTGCAGCTGCTGCAGCTGTCACTCCCTAACTAGACACCGACACACAAATACACCGGCAATTTTCTTTTCAGGCAGAAACAAATGCGGAGATTCTTTTTTCCCTTTCCCTTTCCCCCCCTTTCTTTTGAAAGAGAGGGAGGGAGGTCTTTGTACTTTTTAGAGGAAAAACAACAGCAGCAAAGCAATGCTACAAAAGCATATGCCAGCTACATTTACTCTGTGGCATGACTCACAAAATGCACCTCCGATTACATCATCTGACAGCTGTGGATAGGACGAAATGGCGCAAAGCTGGTTTCATTGCCAGATGCCATCATCTGTTCAATGGGATTGTGTGTGATGGCAGAAAGGCACGTGCTCATTGGGCAGGTGCGCCAAAATCCTTGCAAGCCAACCTGAGGTGGGCACCTTGCTGCAAGGGGACTGCACTGGACTTGACCCTGCTCAAAGCCCTCCTTTGCTCCTGGTCCCCAAACACATAGTCCAGTCTAAGCCCTTAGCTTGGGGATGGGGATCTCAGGCCCAGGGACTGAAGGTGGTCCTCCCAACACCCGTCTCCGATACCAAAAGATTCCAACTGAGAAATGACTCTGCCCCTGGCCAAGTCTTTATCAACGGCTTGGATGATGGACTCAAGGGCATCCTGATCAAATTTGCAGATGACACCAAACTGGGAGGGGTGGCTAACACCCCAGAGGACAGGATCACACTTCAAAACGACCTTGACAGATTAGAGAACTGGGCCAAAACAAACAAGATGAATTTTAACAGGGAGAAATGTAAAGTATTGCACTTGGGCAAAAAAAAAATGAGAGGCACAAATACAAGATGGGTGACACCTGGCTTGAGAGCAGTACATGTGAAAAGGATCTAGGAGTCTTGGTTGACCACAAACTTGACATGAGCCAACAGTGTGACGCGGCAGCTAAAAAAGCCAATGCAATTCTGGGCTGCATCAATAGGAGTATAGCATCTAGATCAAGGGAAGTAATAGTGCCACTGTATTCTGCTCTGGTCAGACCTCACCTGGAGTACTGTGTCCAGTTCTGGGCACCACAGTTCAAGAAGGACACTGACAAACTGGAACGTGTCCAGAGGAGGGCAACCAAAATGGTCAAAGGCCTGGAAACGATGCCTTATGAGGAACGGCTAAGGGAGCTGGGCATGTTTAGCCTGGAGAAGAGGAGGTTAAGGGGTGATATGATAGCCATGTTCAAATATATAAAAGGATGTCACATAGAGGAGGGAGAAAGGTTGTTTTCTGCTGCCCCAGAGAAGTGGACACAGAGCAATGGATCCAAACTACAAGAAAGAAGATTCCTCCTAAACATTAGGAAGAACTTCCTGACAGTAAGAGCTGTTCGACAGTGGAATTTGCTGCCAAGGAGTGTGGTGGAGTCTCCTTCTTTGGAGGTCTTTAAGCAGAGGCTTGACAACCATATGTCAGGAGTGTTCTGATGGTGTTTCCTGCTTGGCAGGGGGTTGGACTCGATGGCCCTTGTGGTCTCTTCCAACTCTATGATTCTATGATTCTATGAGATGGCAATCTGGAAGCAGTGGCTCATGTTCTCCTGTCCTGTCCCCTTTATAAAGATCTGAGGAATGAGATCATCACTCCACTCTTACATACCATCCCAGGCCTCCCTTCTGAGGCCACATTGTTCTTTCTTTTATCAGATCAAAATGATCAGACAACAGCAAAGGTTGCTAGGTTTACCGAGGGTGCGATGAGATTAAGTGCCACTATCTTGGTCATTATGGAACGATAATCTTGGTCATTTGATTGCCCTTTTTACCCAGTGTTGTCTTTTTATTTGTATATATTTCTTGTTTTATGTTGCTATGGCCGTTGGCTAACGCAAATAAAGTTTATTTATTGAAATTTAAACACCTGTCTCCAACCTTTTTTTCTTTTTTGCCTGGCTGGAACGAGTCCTTGAACCAGAGTTGATGATGTCTTACCTGGATGGAAGATGTGTTGTGCAAATGTGTGTAGAAGTCAGTTCTCCTGTGCAATGGTAAAATTAGCACTCATTCATTGATCCACCCATGTTTGCCTCTGGTTTTCGCTACCATTGGCATGTGGCCCTCAAAAGGTTGTGCAGGAGGGAATGAATGTCACCCTTGGACCATTGCCCTGCTCTGTGCTATCAAAAATGGAGATCTGGGCTTACTTTCATTATTCCGATTTAATACACCCTCTCTGTCTGAAAGAGGCTGTCACTGGTGCTGTGCATATATATTGCATCAGTGTAGGCGCATGGCAGGGCACAGGATCCAACCTTAAATTCCAGCTTTATTTATTTAATTATTAAAAAACAACTTTGCGAAATTCATGGCTGCAAATACAAGCTTGAAAGGCAACTGCTGAAATATCAACTGCTAGCATATTGACTAAAAGAAGATTTCCAATAGCTGGGGGCAGGGCTTCAGCACTCTGGACAGGTCCTGGTCCCCCCCGTCCTCCAAATGACTGGTAGATCATGAGAAAATAATGGAAAACAGTAACAATGTAGAATTGTTGTTTAGGTAGTGAGAATACTTAATGGCAAAGGTAAAGGACCCCTGACAGTTAAGTCCAGTCGCGAACGACTCTGGGGTTGCGGCACTCATCTAGATTTATAGGCCAAGGGAGCTGGCATTTGTCCATAAACAGTTTTTCCAGGTCATGTGGCCAGCATGACTAAGCCGCTTCTGGAGAAACCTTCCCACTGGAGTGGTACCTATTTCTCTACTTGCACTTTGGTGTGCTTTCAAACTGCTAGGTTGGCAGGAGCTGGGACTAAGCAATGGGAGCTCAGCCCATCATGGGGATTTGAACCACCGACCTTCCGATTGGCAAGCCCTAGGCTCTGTGGTTTAGACCACAGCGCCACTCACGTCCCTAGTGAGAATACTTACATTTTGCTTCACAGCCTCCAAAGTCTTTCAAAAGCAGCTTACAAAATACTGTATTGGACCGGAAAAGAAATTATACGGTGACCATATGAAGCTGGGATTATTTGGCTACCATTTCCTGCCATTCTCCTTGTTTCTTTTCTAGGCAGCAGCTACCTTCAGGAAACAGCTCCCATCAAGAACCTCTGAAACAGGGGATCTGATGGAAGTAGTCTTCCCTGGTCCAAATAAGACTCGCTTTGCAGATCTTAGTTGTCTACAGCCAGGTTTTCTTAGCACAGCTTTTGGATTGCCTGGGTGCAGAATTGTATCATCGATTATAGTATCACAGACTGTGGAGTGGATTTCCTAAAATGGTCTGATGGCGGCCTCAGTCCAGTATATCTGAAGAAGCGTCTCCACCCCCATCATTTTGCCTAGATGCTGAGGTCCAGCGCCGAGGGCCTTCTGGCGGTTCCCTCACTGTGAGAAGCAAAGCTACAGGGAACCAGGCAGAGGGCCTTCTCGGAAGTGGCACCCACCCTATGGAACGCCCTCCCACCAGATGTCAAAGAGAACAACAACTACCAGACTTTTAGACGTCATTTGAAGGCAGCCCTGTTTAGGGAAGCTTTTAATGTTTGAGGCATTACTGTATTTTAATATTGTGTTGGAAGCCGCCCAGAGTGGCTGAGGAAACCCAACCAGATGAGCGGGGTATAAATAAATTATTATTATTATTATTATTATTATTATTATTATTATTATTATTATTTGTACGCCTCCTTCCAGCAACTCCTGCAGCCAAGCTGGGCTGGCACCAAATGTATTGCTTTCCTTTCCTTCAGACCACATCAGCAAGGCCAAGGAGGCGGGTAGTTGTCCAGGCAGCCCAAGACCTCCAGACACAGTGCCCAGGGCTTGCACCCCAGGGAGTTCATTTCAGTGCTACTAATGCAGCAGTTTGACTTCACCCCCGGAAATGTGCTCCATTGTCTCTCGAGACAGATAGATTCTATGTTTTTATAACATTTTATTGATTTTCCAAAAATAGCAAAAAGGAATAAAAGTTAACAACAATACATGATAAAAAGAAAAAGAAAACATCATGAGTAAATTTTTAAACCATAATCTTGCTTGACTTCCCTCCACACCCCCTCTTGGTTTCATTGTTTAGTACGTCCATAAAACCTTATATTCTTAATAATCCAATTTTAAACCTTCTTCATCTTAATACAAGTGACTTTTAAAAGTTATATTAATGTAAAAGTCTATACACAAAGCTTAAAGGATATGCATTGAACATTTGCCCCCTTTTTAAATTCAAAGTCCTCTTTCTTTCTTGGTTTTCAAGTTATCTGATTTGTCCTGCATAGTTCAAGATTTTATTTTGTCAATCTTCTTCTTTGGCGGTGGCTTATTCCTTCTGTAGGAGCTGGCTGGTCTAGGCCTGGCGTCCACTCTCAAGTACAGGGCCAAAGTCGAGACAGGTAAATTTCAACAAAGTTGTGGTAGGTGCTATTTAAGAGAGCCAGTGTGATGTAGTAGTTTTGGTGTCAACTAGGATTTGGGAAACCAGGGTTCAAATCCTCACTGAGCCATGAAGCTAACTGGGTATCTCTGGGCCAATCGCTGCCTGTCACCCTAATCTACCTCACATGGTTGTTGTGGGGAATAAATGGGGAGGGGCTGAACTTTGTATGCTGCCTTCAGCTCCTTGGAAGAAAGGTGAAATCCTAATGTGATAATAAATGTGGGGTTTTTTTAAGTTAATGATTATAGACATGGAACACACACTTGTACACAGCTTGCGTCCAAAAGTCCATATGCAAAACTTTGTCTCCAATACAGTGGTACCTCAGGTTAAGAACTTAATTCGTTCGGGAGGTCCGTTCTTAAGCTGAAACTGTTCTTAACCTGTAGCACCACTTTAGCTAATGGGGCCTCCCGCTGCCGCCACACGATTTCTGTTCTCATCCTGAAGCAAAGTTCTTAACCCAAGGTACTATTTCTGGGTTAGTGGGGTCTGTAACCTGAAGTGTCTATAACCCGAGGTACCACTGTACTTGTCAGCAGCAAAACTATCAGTTGACAAGCATTTAAACTTGGAAATTTCCCACTCAGAAGGAGACCAAGCTGTTAGAAGTGTTGTCATTTCAACAATGTGTGCACATAGGGACAACTTTCTTATGTCATATGAATACAGTGGTACCTCGAGTTACAGAAGCCTCAGGTTACAAACGCTTCAGGTTACAAACTCCGCTAACCTGGAAGTTACCTCGAGTTGAGAACTTTGCCCCAGGATGAGAACGGAAATTGTGTGCCGGCAGCGCAGCAGCAGCAAGAGGCCCCATTAGCGAAAGCACGCCTCTAGTTAAGAACAGTTTCAGGTTAAGGATGGACCTCCGGAATGAATTAAGTTTGTAACTAGAGGTACCACTGTATAAGACAACCCTGCTAAGATCAGGCCAATCCTGTTCTCACAGTGACTGAGAGAACCCTGAAAGCTGGACCTAAGCACAACTGCACTCTGCTGTCAAAATCAATGGGACCAAATCTCATGACCTTGGCTAGAATGGCTGCAGGATGAAAGAGAGAATGACTTATTTGGGGCATCCGATTGCTGCTCATATCCTATAGGGTCACAGGTCAAGGGCATGACATGGACCAATTATCAACTTAAACCCACCAGAACCCAAAAGAGATTGCTGCAGGTGGCAAGAAGCCAGAAAACTATCGCTCTACGGATAAATCCCAGTGATCATTAAGATATAAAAAATACTCTTTTATGTCTGAAAAAGGTTGGATATTTTTGTGGGGTTTTTTAAAAGCCACTTCTCCCCAATGGTTACATCTGGCTTGGCTTTCTGCACCATCAGGGGACCTTCTTGTTGTCCCAGACATAAAGGCTTCCGCTCCTTATTTTAGTCCCGCATTTCATCTTAATGATCCTTTTTGATAAACATCTTCAAAGTACTGCCTTTTTTTGAAGAAGATGAGAGCCGAGAATGCAGAGGCGCAGGGCCCTGTGAGCTCCCTTGCGAAGGGGCTGGCTATCCGTTCAACACACATACGCAGGAGGATGGAGAGACCCTGTTTCTCTCTGTAATAATAGTCTGATTGCCCTTGCCAGAGGAAAAAAAACACCCCTCCTTGTCAATATAGATAAACGGACAAAAGATCTGGACAGGGGCTATAAGAAGTTGTGGATGAGAGTTCAAAGATTTAAGCAAGCAGTTTGCAAAAAGAGTTTGCAAAGAACTCTTACAGTGTATTGGACAGGTGCTCTGTTGCCCAGTACCATATGCTACTCTCTTACTGGGAACTGCAGGCCTGGGAGCCATATGCAGCCCTCCAACCATCTCATTCTGGCCCTGAAGGCCCTCTTGAGGACACACCTTGCCAGGTACACCCCAGCCAGCTTGAGCCAAGTTCCCCAAATCTCTTGATTCAATTAAAGGCTTCATGTTCAATGATGATGGTGGTGATGGTTGCCCCAGCCACTCAGGGCGGTTTCCAACATACATAAAAGCATAACAAAACGTTAAACTTCACTATGCCTTCAGTTGTCTTCTAAAAGTTATATTGTTACTCGTTTCCTTGACATCTGAGGGGGCATCTTCACTACCAAGAAGTCCCTCTGCTTGGTTCCCTGTAGCTTCACTTCTCGCAGTGAGGGAACCACCAGAAGGCCTTCGGAGCTGGACCTCAGTGTCCAGGCTGAATGATGGGGGTGGAGACGCTCCTTCAGGTATACTGGACCAAGGCCGTTTAGAGCTTTAAAGGTCAGCACCAACACTTTGAACTGTGCTCAGAAACATACCGGGAGCCAGTGTAGATCCTTTATGGTCCCAGCAGCCGTTCCCAGTCACCAGTCTGGAAGGTGCAGTGTGGATTCGTTGTAGTTTCCTAGTCACCTTCAAAGGTAGCTTCATGTAGAGCTCATTGCAGTAGTCCAAGCGGGAGATTACCAGAGCATGTACTGCTCTGGTGAGACAGTGGGTAGGCAGGTAGGGTCTCAGCTGATGCACCAGATGGAGTTGGTAGGCAGCTTCCCTGTGTTTCAAACCAAGCCTTGATTGAACCATATGGTCTTCCTGAACAATGGTGCATTTCTCCATGGTTACTCATTTGTAGTCCTGGGCTTGGTCTTCAGTTCTCACTTGTTCTTCATTCCTGATCATGGCTCCTGGAGTGACTTACCTCAGTCTGCATCCCATGGTCTGGCCCTGACATGAAGACACAGGATTAGGTACAGGTCACAGAAAATAGCATCTTGAGAGCTTTTAGTACTTAAAGATACAAAGATGAAGTTTCAGGAAGAACATTTCACCCACATTTCACCCCAATTGTTCAGGGTGGTAAAAGCAAAAAAGGGATTGAATTCTCTCTCTCTCTTGTCGTAAGTCGTTTGGAGACCTTTGGGCAACAAGCAACTAATAAGTTTAATACATGAAATGAAATGATTGTGAGGAGCTCCAGAAGGGACTTTGCAAACCAGGGAAATGGGCAGTGAACTGGCAAATACAGTCCCAGTGAGGCAACTGTAAAAGTGTAAAATCTGAATTTCACGTGTATGTTCATGGGATCTGAGCTGGCAGTGGCCGACCAGGAGAGAAACCATTCTGATCAAAGTAGACAGCCCAGTGAAAAAAAGGCAAATTCCATGCTAGGGAACATTAAGAAAAGGATTGAAAATAAAACTGGCAATATCAAAATGCCATTATGCAAATCTATGGTGCGACCACACTTGGAATACGGTGTACAGTTCTGGTTACCACACCTCTAAGAGGATATTGTAGAGCTGGGAAAGGTTTAGAAAATGGCTACCAAATTCATCAAGGGGACAGAGCAACTTTACAACAGAGGAAAGCTTTACAGCATTTTGGGGAAGCGATTAGTTTAGGGGATAAAGACAAAGAAGAGGGGACACAGCTGTATAAGGAAAATGTATTACACATGGGTTTTTATTCCCCTCCCTCTCTCATAAGGAGAAAACACCCAATCAGGCTGAATATTTAGAGTACAGGAGAAACAAAAGAAAGTAGTTCCTTCACACGGTGCATAGTTTTTTAAAAAATAATTTTTTTTAATTAAAGATTTCTTAGTTTACAAAAATATGTGCATTGTCCCTTTTTTCAAGTTGCATGTTCTACAGATCAGCTTCATTTTGTTGTGATACATTAGTGTTACATACAGTGTTAGGTTAGGGGGGAAAGAGGGGGAGAGGGGAATGGTGAGTGGGGTGGGGTTGTGTGGAAATGCTTCTATTCTTCTACTTAGTGTATGTGTGGGGTTTTGAGTTAGCGTCATTTGTGTGGGTTCTCTTACTATTCACTTGTTGCATTTCCTTGATGGTGAGAGAGGTTGGGTGTGGCCTAGGGTGTGGTTGGTTGGCTGTAGTGAGATTTGTCTTTGTGTGTGAGCAGGGTGTGAGTGTCTATTTTTGAATCAGGTTACCCAGATTGATTCGTATGCTGTCAGCGGATTCTTGTTGTTGTCTACTTGGGCTGTGTATGTGATGAAGTGTTGATTTTGGTGCTGCAAGGGGTAGTGATGGCTAGCAAATGGGATGGCATTCAATGGGGCTAGACAAATGCATGCAGAATAGTGTTATCAGTGGTTATTAGTCATCATGGCTACATACTACCTCTAATATGAAAGGTGGTGTGCTTCTGAACACCAGTTAATGGAGAATACATGTGAGGTGAGCACTGCTGCACTCAGGTCCTGATTGTGGGCTTCCTACAACTATCCATTTGGCCACTGTTGATGCTGGACAAGAGGGGCCATTGGCCTGATCCAACAGGCCTTTTCTTGGGTTCTTATAAAATGTGCCAACTGTATGTTGACTCTTTTCATTCTAGGACAATCCAGAGATCACTACTGTATGTGTGATGAAGGACCTTTGGGGATAGGATGAGATCTGTGGGAATGTTCAGGGTGGCAGGAGAGGATATATCATCATCAATCTTTATTACGGTCCAGAGACCCAACAAATCGTTACAAAGCAATGCACAATTCAGACAGCCTACCTCCAGGTTAAACAAGCATTTTGTTCAGACTTAAAGATAGGTATCATTGGTTCTTGCAACCACCAATAAAAACTTCGCCACTGCTAATGTTCTAGCATTTGTCTGGTCTTCCAGTAGGAATCTGACATAGTGAGCCTCTGATTTTCATGGGAAAGGTACCAGCAAGGGTAATATCAGTTCGGCCCTGGCTTGCTTGTATTTCACACATATATTGTTTATTAATATCCTTCCTAACATGTGCTAGCAAGTTCCTTTACTTAGCAGAGTGCATTCCCCTTTACGCAGCAGAAAACTAGTTGCAAACTCATGTGAGTTTATTAAGACAATAAACAATTCAACCTGGCTTGTCCAGATTGAAATGTATTCTGATATTTTCCTGGTAAGACCCCTTGAATCCTTCCTAAAAGAATAAAGAAACCACAGTCTTATTCATAAGCAATAAAAGACAGTTTACTGACGATCAGGCAGAGCACAGTGTGATCCCTGAAGGCAGGCTTTAGGCTTAAAGTTTCAAACATATACAGTGGTTCCTCAGGTTAGGAACTTAATTCGTTCTGGAGGTCCGTTCTTAACCTGAAACTGTTCTTAACTTGAGGTACCACTTTAGCAAATGGGGCCTCCTGCTGCCACTGCACCATTGCTGCATGGTTTCTGTTCTTATTCTGAAGCAAAGTTCTTAACCCGAGGTACTATTTCTGGATTAGTGAAGACTGTAACCTGAAGTGTCTGTAACCTGAGGTACCACTGTACAAACAGGTTTACCCCATAAGGGAGATTTACCTAGTGACTGCAGGCTAGCAGTCCAGCAGGTCACAGGATGAAAGGAAGATGGAAAAGAGAGAGAGGCAGCATGCCTTGTCCTTTTACCAGGTCTGGAAAGGTCATGCTCACCTACTAGTCACATGCAAGGAAGGATGCTCCAGCTCAGGAGGAACAGGAAGTTTCGACTGGCTGGACCAACATCCCCTGCATGACCACTCTAGCAAAGCAAGGAATGTTGTACTTGACTGCTTCCAGTGGATTACATCCCACAAGATCCAACATAACATCAGTAGATCTTCAGAACTCAATGTTGCTGCAAGGCCAATTGCTGGGAATCCCAAGCAGGGAGAGATGCTTGCAGGATTCCCCAGAGGGATCTGGTTGATCACTGTGAGAACAGGACGCTGGATTAGAGAAGCCATTGGGCTGATCTGTCAGAGCTCTTCCGAGGTGCACGTAGGAACTCTCAAGCCTGATTTTTATTTTATTTTTTAAATACTTGCTCTGAGCACACCGTCACAGGCTTGATCCAATTACCCCGGATTTCTGAGTTATAAGGAAAACCAAGCTTCAAATTCCCCCAAGCCTTGCTTTGACCTCCCATCTCCACTTGGCGCAATGTGAATTTTTAATTGCCTTGTTAAAGGGAGGATGACAGCTGACAATTGTTTGGTTCAGATTCACGGAGCTACTAATGGCTCTTCCACCAAACGAAGGGCGCTAATGATTCATGCAGGGACGTCTCTCTGTGCTTGGCTGTGCACCGCACACTTCTTCCGTGCTGTCATTCGTGTTGGGAGAGGGGAGGAGGGGGGTGGGGTGAGGGAGGAGACACGCTCATCTCTTCATGGTAGATTTCTCTATAAAGCAAGTAATTATATCTTGATGTTCCCCATGATTCCTGTTTTGCTCAGCCATCTGAAAGCTGCCTTCGAATGAGGTATCCTAAAATATTATTTACTTCCATTTTTTTAAGGCGTTCTATAGTTATTTATTTATCCACTCACCAGTATTGCACATGGATTTCCTGCAACTTAATGGGAATCCTTTTCTTTCCCCCCCAAAGAGGGCAGTGCCAGGTAGGATGGGGACATTATAATGATGCAGAGACAGAGTTTTCAAGCCAGTTTTTAGCAGGGGAGGCTAATGCAATGGCCATTTGCAAGGGATTTGCAGAGGATGGTGTCTGTGTGTCAAGGAGGGCTGAACTCCTCCCTCCCCATCCAACACAGCCCATCCCACTGGCTATATTAATCTCGGTCCCCTTCCTACAGCTGTGCTCTTAGACTGGAAATAAGTAGGGATGGCTGAATGCTCCCCTGCTCAAACTGCTCAGAAATAAGCCCAAACGCCTCCCAAAAATTAGGAGATAGTTGTGCATGTTTTCCAGCCCATGAGAACTTGGATTGTACCCAACCCTGCTACTTCCTTGAGTCTCTGTTCCTCACCATCACACATCACACGAAGAAAGTTAATTTCCCCAGGGACTACTGCAATGTGGGGTGTGGGGTTGGGGACTGGGTGAGTGGGTAGCAATTGAAGGGGAGTTTTCCCCTCGCTCATATTGAAATCTGAGGTTCAGAATACTTCAGGGGTCATGATTCAAGGAGGGGAGAGGAAATTTCAGAGACTTACATTTCCAAGCCCCAACAATGAAAGTCTTGCTAACATCTCCGGAAATCAGTCCGGCTGCGAGAAAACAGATTTTGGGGAAGAAGTAGCGGTTGATGGAAAGGTTAACTATCACAGCCCACCTGCCTATTACCGTATTTTTTGCTCTATAAGACTCACTTTTTCCCTCCTAAAAAGTAAGGGGAAATGTGTGTGCGTCTTATGGAGCGAATGCAGGCTGCGCAGCTATCCCAGAAGCCAGAACAGCAAGAGGGATTGCTGATTTCACTGCGTAGCAATCCCTCATGCTGTTCTGGCTTCTGAGATTCAGAATATTTTTTTTCTTGTTTTCCTCCTCCAAAAACTAGGTGCGTCTTGTGGTGTGGTCTGGTGCATCCTATAGAGTGAAAAATACGGTATCTCCTGCAAATAGCATCTCCTTGCCCTGCAGAAAAGTTTTTGGAAATGTGTGTTTGTTAAGTGAACGTATAATTCTGGCCTTGTGAGGAGAACTGGGGTCTAGTAGGCTCAGCACTCTGAAGGAATGACAATTCCCAGGATTCTTTGGGAGAGAAGCCTTCTTCTTCCTCCTCTTCTTCTTCCTCTTCTTCTTCTTCTTCCTCTTCTTCTTGTTTGTATACCACCCTATAACCCATAGATTTCAAGGCAGTTCACAATATGAAAGCACAATATTAAAAGCACAAGATAGATAAGAAAAATAAGAAAAAGCAAACAAACCAATAATCCCCTCTTCCACAACACATTTAATGTGGTATGATACTGATTTAAATGTATAGTGCAGACAGGCCCAATCTGCTATCACCAGGTTGCACTTAACAATCAGAGTGATTAAAGAATTTGCAATGACTAACCTTTGAGCATGGTATAGCTCTCTAGTTTATGCATCCTTTGAACCCATGTGGGCTGAAGCCAATACTAGCCCTACTCAGAGTAAACCCATTGATGCTAATGGATATGACTACCTTAGGACAATGGGCAGAACCTCGTTGTCTACAACCCAAAGTGTGTTGGGGGAATAGGAGCACATGAAGTGTCATCGTTCAGCTCCCATAGTGGCCCCTCTGTTCCTCCCTCCCCCCAAATGCCAGCACAGGGGTCTTTGAAGGACCATCTTGCCCTGAACCTTGAGGAACTGTCACCATCCTGTTCCAAGAGGAAGAAGAAGAAGAAGAGTGGACGCTCGGGTTGCAAATGTGATCCATGCGGGATGCACGTTTGCAACCTGCGGCACTCGCAACATGCGCCTGCGTGTCTGCGCGCACACAGGTTGTGATTTAGCGCTTCTGCGCATGTGCAACCGCCGAAACCCAGAAGTAACCTGTTCCAGTACTTCCAGGTTTCGGCAGTCCATAACCCAAAAAAACGCAACTGGAGCCGCTGTAACCCAAGGTATGACTGTAATAATAATAATAATAATAATAATAATAATAATAATAATAATTATTCCTGGCAACTGGCCATGGGAGTTGCTTGCAGCCACCTGACACCAGCCAAGAAAAAAAGGTAAAATATCTCTCTCTCTCTCTCTCTCTCTCTCTCTCTCTCTCTCTCACACACACACACACACACACACACACACACACCCATACGAACAGGAGCAAGTTTGCAACTCACCTTTTACAATTCAATTAAAAATAGATGAGTGTCTCTGGTTTCCTCTGAACGAGAAAACAGTACATTGTCAGGAGTGTGCCATTTGTTCTACTCACAATGAGTATCAACTTCTCAACCTGAGCATGTCTGGTTCTCCTGGGTTTAAAATAAACGTACAGCAAACAGAAGCCTCAGCTGCTCCCTGAACCTTCATGCGAAGCTAACTTTGCCAACTTGAAGAGAGGAAGTGCAGTAAAGTCATTTCCTTTCCGCTTTTTAGAAAAGGAAAGGAAAGTAGCATTTATGGGTCTTACTCGAGAAACAAGGGGCTTTGTTTCATGGGGAGTTGCAAAGTCTCCTTGGGCTGTTATCTTCTCCCTCCTATTTGCCTTTCTATCTCCTACAGAGATAACACATGACAGATATTTTGTTAAACTCGATTTCAATCCTTCTTTCAAAGTCCCACTCTGTAAAAAAAAGGGGGGGGGCTTTAATCAATTTTGAAGCTGCTTTTCTTTTAAATATATATATATATATAAAGTGGAATCTTTGACTTTTTGTGGGTGGTTACTTCCTCCAAAATCCAATTTCAAACTTTAAATAAAATCATATTATGACAGCCATAATAAAATGGCTTTGGCCTTCATATGTCCTCATATCGTCCTAGAAATCTCTCCATTTTTTTAATTATTTCAGGACTTTGCAATGGTTTTTCCGTGGCCGGGTTTCAGTTTATTAAAAACAAGATCTGCAAAGTTAATGACTCAAAATACGTACCCAAGTCACTTTAACTCTTTCAGATCTGCTTGCTGTTGTCCACAAGCAGCCGGTTTATAAGGTGGACAGAAATCGAGTGGAAACAGCCACAGATTACCATGAGTTGGGCCACTCAGAGAGATCCTGGGCTGTTGGGATATGGCAGGAAGGATAGATAGGCATTGGGTGGGAAGAAGGAACAGCTAGGCAGGAAGAGAGAGAAGCAGTGAAAAAGGCATAGGAAAGGAGGAAGACCTACCAGGCTGGCTGTGTCTACATGGGAGAATGTACAGTGCTCCTTTGCAAACATCTTTCCCACTTGACTTCTCCTTCTTCCCACCTGACCGTCCTTCCTAGGTGATACCACCATACTGTTCAACTGTCCAAAATTGAGCGGGACATCCCAGATTTACAGAAGCCATCCCGGCTTCTGATTGGATCCTGGAACGGCTGGTTTTTTGGTCCGGCGCTCTGGTGTGAGTCTGTAGTGATCAGGTGGGATTGCTATGAGGAATTATAAAAAAATATGGAGCAAGCCATTGTGTCCGTGATGAACACATTGCGTTGACTGGGTTTAATCCATTGACAATAATTTCTGATCGAATCCCACAAGCCTCTGCATCTCTGCTTTCTCTACGCCTGACAGGCACGTATAAGCATTCTAAACACAGGCCAGTTGCTTCATCAGGCATCCTGGGTCATAAAGATGATAGTTAGCTTTGATGTAGCTATCGTAGTTTGTTAATCTTTACATAATCTTAAGGGCCAGGAAGAGAGTTCATAAGGAGATGGTAAATCCTGCCCCTCCTGTTTATGACCTCCAGAGTTTCCTAAAAGCATTCCTCCTTGCTTCCTCTTTTATTTACTCTGAATTACATATGCATGCTCAAGTAGGAAATTAGCTCTTTGTAGTTTTAACTTTGTCCAACGTGGGGTTTTTGAAATGCTCAGAGGAAATCTGATTGGTTCTTACGAACACTGTGTAAAAAGTTATTTTGTGAATATAATGACTTGGGCCGAGGGGTGGAGAGGAATTATTATTATACGCACCCCTCCCAGAGTCTTGCTGGTCAAGCCTCATGTGTATTCTATTAATCTGAGTCCAATCCTTCCTTGTTTTGGGAATGCTACATGAGTCAGCTGGTTCGTGCCAGAGTACTAGGCCAAAATAGGTGTGTTTTTTGGGTTTTGGGCTCTACCGCCATGAATCAGCTGGCTCATGCCAGAGCTCAAGATCAAAAAATGAGCATCCCAATTGTGGATCGCCAGGATGTTGGAGGATATGTGCCATGCCCCCTGAGCCAGCAAGCTGCCAGATCCAACCCTCTACTCAACAGCTATTCAGCGGAGGATTTCCTCGGGGGAGGGGTGGAATTCCAAATTCAGTCCAAAGGACTGAACACCCCTGTTCTTGCAACATCTCCTTCCCCTCCCAATCATATGTTTAATTAAGTTTTTTTAAAAAATAATAATCCCTAATTCTGTTAGTCCCACTCCATAAATTTATTCTGGACTAGATTTGAGGTAGGTGGTCCCAGGGTTGGCTTGGGCAGTTTGCCTTGATCCGGGGTCCTGGGTTTTTTTTTGGGGGGGGTATTCAGATCAGAAGGGACGCGGGTGGCGCTGTGGGTAAAAGCCTCAGCGCCTAGGGCTTGCCGATCAAAAGGTCGGCGGTTTGAATCCCCGCGGCGGGGTGCGCTCCCGTTGCTCGGTCCCAGCGCCTGCCAACCTAGCAGTTCGAAAGCACCTCCGGGTGCAAGTAGATAAATAGGGACCGCTTACTGGCGGGAAGGTAAATGGCGTATCCGTGTGCGGCTCTGGCTTGCCAGAGCAGCGATGTCACGCTGGCCACGTGACCCGGAAGTGACCCGGACAGCGCTGGCCCCTGGCCTCTTAAGTGAGATGGGCGCACAACCCCAGAGTCTGTCAAGACTGGCCCGTACGGACAGGGGTACCTTTACCTTTACCTTATTCAGATCAGATTTCCTATTCCAAAAGATCCCTTGAGCAGATGTTTCCAATGTGGTGCCCACCCCCAGTGGCGGAGCAAGGTGGGTGTGGTGCGCCCCGGGTGTCATCCTGGGGGGGGGTGACATTGCCATGCCCCCCGGGTGTTGATATTTTCACCCCCTCCCATTGCGAGAATCTCCTGATCTGATGTTTTGAGAAAGGAGGGGGTGGAAACTGCTCTTCTACTCTTCCTTTCCTGACTGCTGGCCTGACTCTGAGTGTAGAGAGAGTCTTATCTATGTGGTGACTAGATGGCTGAGTGGGAGATGTAACACTCATGCAAGCCAGTAGTTCGTTAGTTTGTAGTAGCTACTAGAAATAAAAGGAGTTATGCTTCACAGCTAGCTTCCATGTTACTTATACTCTGCTGAGTCTGGTGCTCACAATGCACTGAGACCTGTTTTCCAGGATTGGAAGGTCTCTGAAAGTGCTCCAGTCGCCTAGCCCAGTCCAGGCAGAACCAGTTATTGAGCCCAGTCACTGACATTGGTTAAAAGGTGTACTGACACCGGGATGTTCACAGCGGGAGGCGCACACCCTGGGAAGCTAGCCCCGCCCCTGGGTGCTAGCCCCGCCCCCTGGGTGCACGCCACTCTAGGTGCCAGGGCAGCTAGCTCTGCCTCTGCCCACTCCAAATGTTGTTAGACTCCAATTCCCATCAACCCCAGCCAGTCCCAAATGTCAGGAATGATGGGAGCTGTAGCCCAACAATATCTTGAGGACCCCAGGCTGGATAGCCCTGCCCTGGACAGTAATTAGGTTAAACCCTTCCCTCCACTGCAAGGAGTGCCATTCTGAAAACACATCTGGCACAATGCAATAAAGATGCTCCCCTTCTCTAAATGCACCAGTGTGGTGTGATTCAATGGTGAGAAGAAGAAGAAGAGTGACTAGTGGGGTGCCACAGGGTTCTGTCTTGGGCCCGGTCTTATTCAACATCTTTATCAACGACTTGGATGATGGACTCAAGGGCATCCTGATCAAATTAGCAGATGACACCAAACTGGGAGGGGTGGCTAACACCCCAGAGGACAGGATCACACTTCAAAACGACCTTGACAGATTAGAGAACTGGGCCAAAACAAACAAGATGAATTTTAACAGGGAGAAATGTAAAGTATTGTACTTGGGCAAAAAAAATGAGAGGCACAAATACAAGATGGGTGACACCTGGCTTGAGAGCAGTACATGTGAAAAGGATCTAGGAGTCTTGGTTGACCACAAACTAGACATGAGCCAACAGTGTGACGCGGCAGCTAAAAAAGCCGATGCAATTCTGGGCTGCATCAATAGGAGTATAGCATCTAGATCAAGGGAAGTAATAGTGCCACTGTATTCTGCTCTGGTCAGACCTCACCTGGAGTACTGTGTCCAGTTCTGGGCACCACAGTTCAAGAAGGACACTGAGAAACTGGAACGTGTCCAGAGGAGGGCAACCAAAATGGTCAAAGGCCTGGAAACGATGCCTTATGAGGAACGGCTAAGGGAGCTGGGCATGTTTAGCCTGGAGAAGAGGAGGCTAAGGGGGGATATGATAGCCATGTTCAAATATATAAAAGGATGTCACATAGGGGAGGGAGAAAGGTTGTTTTCTGCTGCTCCAGAGAAGCAGACACAGAGCAATGGTTCCAAACTACAAGAAAGAAGATTCCACCTAAACATTAGGAAGAACTTCCTGACAGTAAGAGCTGTTCGACAGTGGAATTTGCTGCCAAGGAGTGTGGTGGAGTCTCCTTCTTTGGAGGTTTTTAAGCAGAGGCTTGACAACCATATGTCAGGAGTGCTCTGATGGTGTTTCCTGCTTGGCAGGGGGTTGGACTCGATGGCCCTTGTGGTCTCTTCCAACTCTATGATTCTAAGAGGAGGAGGAGGAGGAGGAGGAGGAGGAGGAGGAGGAGGAAGAGTTTGGATTTGATTTCCCGCCTTTCACTCCCTTTAAGGAGTCTCAAAGCGGCTAACATTCTCCTTTCCCTTCCTCCCCCACAACAAACACTCTGTGAGGTGAGTGGGGCTGAGAGACTTCAAAGAAGTGTGACTGGCCCAAGGTCACCCAGCAGCTGCATGTGGAGGACCGGGGAAGCGAACCCAGTTCCCCAGATTACGAGACTACTGCTCTTAACCACTACACCACACTGGCATTTCAGGCCCTGTTGTAAAGAAGAGCACAAACAGATGGTTAAGAATGCATCCTTGTTGCGGAATATCTTGCATAATTCTTATCCATTTAATAATTTTTAGAAAACTAATCTGAGGGGAAATTGGGCAATGTTCTGCCATTATCCTCAATGAGAAGTGTGCCATTCTCTCAGAAGCACCCTTCAACTGTGTAAGATTATCCTGCCACCATTGCATGGATAATTAGACAGAAGAGGCAGCTTCTCTGAGCCTCTAAACTTAGATTTGTTTATTCGCATACAAACATTCACAGAAGTCGGTGTGGGGAGCATGGCACAAAATGAGTCAGCGCTAAATTTTATTTTATTTCTTCATGTATTTTTTTTATTTATATTCCTCTGGGAATGTCCTCTGGGTGATCCACAAATTAAAATCAATGGAATGCAATCAGCAATCAGCTATAAGAAAACAATCGATAAAGGTGCTGCACCAGTGCAGAAAGGTAGCAGAAAACCATATGTAGTAGCATAAAATCAATAATAAAAAAAGGAGAATGGAAACCCAGAGAGGTAGAAAGCAATAATTGGAAGACCTGGGAGAACATAAAGGGCCGTGGCAGCTCTGTGGGTGCAAAAGGGTTTTCTTCCTACACAAACACACAATTCCCACTGAGACCAACGGCACATCGCCAAGGAACATCACTTCCCGAGGGTCTTGCGCCAGGTTATCCATGCGTGTGTTGAAGGAGCCCCATCGCCTAGCTAGCTGCTTGTCATCAGCTGTAATTGCCTCCTTAAAAGTAGCAGGAGACAGAAGGGCAGTCTTTGGAGTGCGAGTTAACTCGAAGATCCGGCAATGTGCTGATTCACAAGTGGGCACCCAAGCCAATCTGCACACTGGCCATGAAGGGGTGGATCGGTTAACTCCACACTGGAATTGGCCTTCGCCAAATTCCACCCACCAGTCCTCATTCCTGCATGCCTGTTTTCCACCCGGAGACATTCCTTCCACTTGGTTGAGCTCATGAGATCTTGGCTTTGCTCTCCTGAGCTCCTGCACTTGAGTTTCTGAACTCCCAGCTGATGTCCACTTTGCAGCTTGAAATCACCAGCCCCCTGATCTGTTGTGTCCTAGACAGGAGAAAGGCTGACAATAACCCTTCTCTCTCTCTCTCTCTCTCTCTCTCTCTCTCTCTCTCTCTCTCTCTCTGTGTGTGTATCAATGGCCACTATCCATGATGATCATGTGGACCCTCCACTGTCAGAAGCAGTAATAATAATAATAATAATAATAATAATAATAATAATAATAATAATAATAATAATAATTTATTTGTACCCCGCCCATTTGGCTGGGCTTCCCCAGCC
Organism: Podarcis raffonei; assembly: GCF_027172205.1. Classification (NCBI taxonomy): domain Eukaryota; kingdom Metazoa; phylum Chordata; class Lepidosauria; order Squamata; family Lacertidae; genus Podarcis; species Podarcis raffonei. Next base: position 66,607,557 of record NC_070611.1, on the reverse strand, counting down.
ACTCTGGGCGACTTCCAACAAAGATTAAAAATACATTAAAATGTCACACATTAAAAACTTCCCTGAATAGGGCTGCCTTCTCATGTCTTCTAAATGTTAGGTAGTTGTTTATCTCTTTGACATCTGAAGGGAGGGCGTTCCACAAGGCTGGCACCACCACCAAGAAGGCCCTCTGCCTGGTTCCCTGTAACCTCACTTCTCGCAGTGAGGGAACAACCAGAAGGCCCTCGGCGCTGGACCTCAGTGTCCGGGCTGAACAATGGGGGTGGAGATGCTCCTTCAGGTATACAGGACCAAGGCCGTTAATGTTCCAAATTATACAAATACATATCAAATAGTCCAAATATTCTGCCTAAATTATAATTTTTTTTGTTGGGACTTCCCATGCTTCAAGTTTGAGGGGACTCTGATCATCTCATATCTCTGCTGCCTTGAATAGCTCAGGGAAGAAGAAGAAGAAGAGAGTTTGGATTTTATATCCTGCCGGATATAGATGCCTTATTGTAGCTTTCATCAACCTAGTGCGCTGAAAGGAGTAACTGTGCCCCTGAAGGACCAGGTGTGCAGGCTGGGAACATGGCCCTCATATTTCTGGCTACTGCCTGCACCTCAGCAAACTGTCAGAAGCAGTAAGCCTCTGAATACCACTTGTTGGATATTGCAAGTACTGTGGTACCTCTGGATGTGAACGGGATCCATTCTGGAGCCCCATTCGCATCATGAGCAGAATGCAACCCGCGTCTGCACGTGCGCCGTCGCGATTCACTGCATCTGCGCATGCGTGTGACGTCATTCTGAGCATCTGTGCATGAACAAGTGGCAAAACCCAAAAGTAACCCATCCCGTTACTTCCAGGTCGCCGTGGGACGCAACCTGAAAAGATTTAACCCGAAGTGACTTTAACCCAAGGTATGGTTGTAGGGAGAGTGCTGTTGTGCTCAAGATCTGCTTGTTGGTTTCCTAGAGGCATCTGGCTGGCTATTGTGACAACAAGATGGGATCATGGAGCAAGGCTTGTCTTTTGTCTTTTCTCTCTCTTATTCTAATTGGAATTTTTTAACTTATTTGAGAGATGATATGCCATGTTCTTCTGTTATCCCCAATGAGAAACGTGCCATTCTCTCAGAAGCTCCCTTTCTCCACTGAAGTCACTAAAGTCTCCATTTTCTTCTCTTAAGTTGCACAGCCATGCTACTCATTCTGTGGTACCTCCTTCTTCCTCCCATCTCTCTCTCTTTTAATAACAATTGATTAATTTTCCAAAAATAACAAAAATAAAAACGATAGCAATACAAAAAACAACACAACACAACACAACACAAATTGGCTTCCCTCTAATCCCTTCCTTGGTTTCATTATTTATCAGTATACTGCATGTCCATTGTTAAATTTGAAACCCATTCAAATGACTTATTATTCATTCATTACAAAATGACAAGTAGTTTTAAAACTCTGCTAGTGTATTGACCTGTGTACAATGCTTCAGTATATATGCAATAAACATCTTCCATTCTTCCTTAAATTTGTTGTCGTCTCTTCCTCTTACTTATTCCTCCCCTCTCGTGAATACTTCATAATTTAAATATTTTGTTTAATTTCTCTCATTAAACAACAACAAACAAACAATTGCTGGAAAGTTGTGATCTTGCTTTTCTTTTCTCTGAAGGGACCATATGAGGACTCTCTTGTGTTGGATTTCAACTCCCATCAGCCCCAGGCAAGATGGCCAACCATCAAGGATGAAAGAAGGTGAAGTCCAACCACTTCCAGAGGAACAGCCCCGTCACAGCACATCACCAAGAGTGGAGATTCTAGGCCTGTTTTCCCCAACCGGTTGCCCACCCACCAGACATTATTGGACTACAAGTCCCATCTGCCCCAGCCAACATGGCCAAAGTTCAGGGATGATAGGAGATGTAGTCGATCTTTGGGGTGTTCTAGGTCACACTGTGTACCTTGCCTCAGAATTATTCACCGATAGGAACATAATGAATGTAATGATTCAAGCAGTAGCTGTCAAGGGGGTGAAAGATTTGTTTTTCCCACTGCATATGCAATAATTCCATTCGTTTTCATTAGCGGATACCTCATTTGTTTGATTATTCATTCATTAAATTCATATTCATTTTGTTGCTAAATTTGTTTTCCTTTCCCCACCTCTCTCCTTTTGCATTTTCTCTCACGTCAGCAGAGATGATTTGGGCAGGTCTTCTTCTTCATCATCATTATGATCTTATCCCCAGAATGTTCCAGATGTTGCTTCAATCTGGGGCCACCAGGAGGCAGAATCCCAATGGTTTCCTCTATGGTCAGAAAAGTATAGCCCCTCGTGTAACTGGAGAAAGAAACCAAGTCTTACCTATAAAGGCAAAATTTTGCATTCAGTGCTCTACCCCAGTGGCGTAGTAAGACTGGGGATTGAGGGCCAGATCATTCTGGGTGACACTAGGCCTTCAGGGTACCTGATCTGCTGCGTTCTTTCCTGGTGCTCCCCAGCTGGGCACCAAGCAGGCCCGGCATTGCCCGAAAAAGCAGAGGAGGGAGGGGTGCCGCTGGAGTGACTGCATCCCTTCTGGGTGCCCGCCAGCCGGAGGGTAGCTGGGAGGGACATGGCTGCTTGGGCACCCTTGTTAGGATATTCCGTTCCACCTTAGGGAACAGGCATGATTGTTGTGTGTCACGTGCCTGTTTACACTCCAGCACAGCTTGCTGGGAACTTCCATTTGTGTATAGCTTTTGCTCTTGCCACTTTGATTTGGACACAAAGGGGATCAGACATGTTTCCTTTTGTCCTGCTGTACACTGAATAAACTGCTTGTAAAGGGAGATAGTAGTAATGGGGGACTTCAATTACCCGGATATTTGTTGGATGTCAAACTCAGCCAAGAGCATAAGGTCAAACAAATTCCTCACTGGCCTTGCAGACAACTTCATTGTCCAGAAAGTGGGAGAAGCAACAAGAGGAACAGCCATTTTAGATCTGGTCCTAACCAATGTTGATGACCTGGTTAGTGGGGTAGAAGTGGAAGGATCATTAGGCGCGAGTGATCATGCTCTTCTGAAGTTTACTATACAGCGGAAAGGAGCAGCCAAGCATACTAGGACTCAATTTCTCGACTTTAAGAAAGCCGACTTCATAAAACTTAGGGAAGTGCTTGGTGAGATCCCATGGACAGTAATACTAAAAGGAAAGGGAGTTCATGATGGCTGGGAGTTTGTTAAGATGGAGATAGTAAAAGCACAACTTCAGGCAATACCAATGAGACGGAAACATGGAAGGTGCCTAAAGAAGCCAGGGTGGCTATCTAAAGAACTTTTAACTGAGTTAAGATTAAAAAAGGATGTGTACAAAAAATGGAAAAGGGGGGAAACCACCAAAGAGGAATTCAAACAAATAGCCAGCACGTGTAGACAGAAAGTCAGAAAAGCTAAAGCACAGAATGAACTCAGGCTTGCTAGAGAGGTTAAAAGCAACAAAAAAGGCTTTTATGGGTATGTTCGTAGCAAAAGGAAGAACAAAGAAACAGTGGGGTCACTCAGAGGAGAAGATGGTGAAATGCAAACAGGGGACACAGAAAGGGCTGAACTCCTCAATGCCTTCTTTGCCTCAGTCTTCTCCGATAAAGGAAACAATGCCCGACCTGAAGAATTTGGAGCAAATGATTCAGCAGAGGAAACACAGCCCAGAATAACTAAGGAGATAGTACAAGAATACTTGGCTAGTCTAGATGTATTCAAGTCTCCAGGGCCAGATGAACTGCATCCAAGAGTATTAAAAGAACTGGCAGATGTGATTTCAGAACCACTGGCGGTCATCTTTGAGAATTCCTGGAGAACAGGCGAAGTCCCGGCAGACTGGAGGAGGGCAAATGTTGTCCCTATTTTCAAAAAGGGGAAAAGAGAGGACCCAAATAATTACCGCCCAGTCAGTCTGACATCAATACCAGGGAAGATTCTGGAGCAGATCATTAAGCAAACAGTCTGTGAGCACCTAGAAAGGAATGCTGTGATCACCAATAGTCAGCATGGATTTCTGAAAAATAAGTCATGTCAGACTAACCTGATCTCGTTTTTTGACAGAATTACAAGCCTGGTAGATGAAGGGAACGCAGTGGATGTAGCCTACCTTGATTTCAGCAAGGCATTTGACAAGGTGCCCCATGATATTCTTGTAAAGAAGCTGGTAAAATGCGGTCTTGACTATACTACCACTCAGTGGATTTGTAACTGGCTGACTGACCGAACCCAAAGGGTGCTCATCAATGGTTCCTCTTCATCCTGGAGAAGAGTGACTAGTGGGGTGCCACAGGGTTCTGTCTTGGGCCCGGTCTTATTCAACATCTTTATCAACGACTTGGATGATGGACTCAAGGGCATCCTGATCAAATTAGCAGATGACACCAAACTGGGAGGGGTGGCTAACACCCCAGAGGACAGGATCACACTTCAAAACGACCTTGACAGATTAGAGAACTGGGCCAAAACAAACAAGATGAATTTTAACAGGGAGAAATGTAAAGTATTGCACTTGGGCAAAAAAAATGAGAGGCACAAATACAAGATGGGTGACACCTGGCTTGAGAGCACTACATGTGAAAAGGATCTAGGAGTCTTGGTTGACCACAAACTTGACATGAGCCAACAGTGTGACGCGGCAGCTAAAAAAGCCAATGCAATTCTGGGCTGCATCAATAGGAGTATAGCATCTAGATCAAGGGAAGTAATAGTGCCACTGTATTCTGCTCTGGTCAGACCTCACCTGGAGTACTGTGTCCAGTTCTGGGCACCACAGTTCAAGAAGGACATTGACAAACTGGAACGTGTCCAGAGGAGGGCAACCAAAATGGTCAAAGGCCTGGAAACGATGCCTTATGAGGAACGGCTAAGGGAGCTGGGCATGTTTAGCCTGGAGAAGAGGAGGTTAAGGGGTGATATGATAGCCATGTTCAAATATATAAAAGGATGTCACATAGAGGAGGGAGAAAGGTTGTTTTCTGCTGCTCCAGAGAAGCGGACACGGAGCAATGGATCCAAACTACAAGAACGAAGATTCCACCTAAACATTAGGAAGAACTTCCTGACAGTAAGAGCTGTTTGACAGTGGAATTTGCTGCCAAGGAGTGTGGTGGAGTCTCCTTCTTTGGAGGTCTTTAAGCAGAGGCTTGACAACCATATGTCAGGAGTGCTCTGATGGTGTTTCCTGCTTGGCAGGGGGTTGGACTCGATGGCCCTTGTGGTCTCTTCCAACTCTATGATTCTATGAAATATGCTCACACAGCTGTCTCCTGCCACTTCTGTTTGCGAAGTATTTACTCTGCTGAGTAGCGTGCCCTAGCTACTGAAGCTCGGGTCACTGGTTCATGCTGCACCAAGGACTGGAGTTTTTTCGGCACACCAGCCGGTGGGCTGGAGCCACATGAAGGCCTGCCAATTGCCCCCGTTTCCTTGGTTGCTTGCCAACAGCCCTGCGGGTCCAGAGCTGCCCGAAAAATGAGCTATGCCATTGCTCCACCCACCTTTACCAGGGCTCCACCCACCATGGTCACATGATGCCAAATAAGGCTGCCCATAAGGTAAAGGTTGATGTTTTATTGTGTTTTATTGTGTTCTTAATATTTTGTTGGGAGCCGTCCAGAGTCACTGGGGCAACCCAGTCAGATGGGAGACTTATTAATATCATCACCACCATTATTATTTATTGAATTTATATACCGCCCTACACCTGGGGGTCTCAGGGCGGTTCAGAGAATAAAATCAAAATATAAAACCACAAAATACCCAATAAAAACAAAAACAACCCAATAGCCCACTCCTAAAAACCCCCACACATTTTAAAAGGGCATAGGATGTAAATCTGAAGGCAGCCCTGTTTAGGGAAGCTTTTAATGTTTAATAGATTATTGTATTTTAATATTCTGTTGGAAGCCACCCAGAGTGGCTGGGGAAACTCAACCAGAATATAAATAAATAGTATAAATAGTATAAATGGGTATTAATAGTAATTTATTATTTTTATTATAAATCGGATCAACGAAAGGCCTGGTTAAAATGGAACATTTTTTGCCTGGCGCCTAAAGGTGTATAATGAAGGTGCCAGGTGAATTTCCCTGGGGAGAGCATTCCACAGACGGAGAGCCACTGCAGAGAAGGCCCTGTTCTCGTGTTGCCACCCTCCGGACCTCTCGAGGAGACAGCACACAAAGAGCCTCGGAAGATGGTCTCAGGATCCGAGTAGGTTCATATGGGAAGAGGTGGTTCTTGAGGTATTGTAGCCCTGAGCCACTTAAGGCTTTATAGGTCAAAACCAGCACTTTGAATTGGGCCCAGAAACTAATTGGAAGCCAGTGCAGTCAGACCAGGATTGGCATAATATGCTCAAACCGTCTTGCTCTGGTTAATCAACATTAAATGTGCCCCTCAGGCTGAAAATTTTCCAAAACACCCAACCTTTTCTAAAGCTAACAGCCGCTTCAGCAATAGGACTCCATCGAGCTTGCTCTGGCTTTTGTTAACTTGTTTCTGATGCCTCTGTGCTCCTGACATGCATGAAGATAACATCCGGAGACTCTCTTCTCCGCCACCCATGTGTTAGGCCCAGCGCTCCCGCCGTCAGCTTGATAGGCCCACTAAATGACTGTGCACTGATCCAGAAGCAACGATTTCTCATCCTGTGCAATCTGCCAGACATTTCAGGCACACGGTACAGAGCTTCGGCAGGCATTTGCGCGAGTGTGTGTGTGCAGCTATTCATTATATACAAATGCAAATTCCTTTCCACTAGCAACTGCATCGATTTCACTCGCAACACCCCTTGACACACACCCCCTGTACATGCATGCACTCACGAATTGCCAAAAGGTTTTATTGCTCCTGGGTTCGGATTCAAAAGAGCTTTTACCCTAAGCCCTTGCCACAATAAAGGAGACGTCCCTTCCCTTGCTATAAACTAGCCTGGGTCTCACCCTGAACAGCTGATGGCTGCCGTGTTTCATTCAATCTCCTTCGGCAATGTCTTGTACTGCAAGAGCCGCTGCAATTAAAAACGATTGCTGGCCAGAAAGTTATAAATAAAGAAGGAACCTGCCTGTCCTTATTTGTCTTTGTCTACTGGGGCTGGACAAAAGTTCATGAGAGAGAGAGAGAGAGATTTGAGGAGAGGAATATATATGAAATGCAGACCCTCCAAATGTCCCTACTTTCCAGGGACAGTCATGGATTTACAGAAGCCCTCCCAGTTTCTGATTCGATCCTGGCATGTCCTGGTTTTCCTTAGGACATCCCTATTTTAATCAGATAAATATTGGAGGGGATGGAGTTATGCAGCCCCCAAGCCAAGGCGATAAGTAACTATCCAACCTTTAGGAGACACCTGAAGGCAGTCCTGTATAGAGCAGTTTTTTAATGCTTAATGTTTTGTTACGTTTTTATATACATTGGAAGCCGCTGAGAGTGGCTGGGGCAACCCAGTCAGGTGGGTGGGATATAAATAATAAAATTATTAATATTATTATTATGAAATAGGACATCCCTATTTTCATCGGAGAAATGGTGGAGGGCATGGAAATGTGGAGAGAGAAAGTTATTTCCTTGTGAGGACCGCTTTCTTATAATTTCTGTCCCCCCAAACACCACAAAATGGGGGCAGGCAGCTGAGGGCTGCTTTCACTCCTGGGCAACCTTCCAAGAGTCACATGACAGCACTGGGCGGGGCCAGAGGCAAAAGTGGGTGGAGTTCATCTTTCTAGGGTAGGCTAATTCCGCCGCCACCGGTGCCCATTGCTGTCTCCTCCATGCATCAGCCCAATTTGGTTTGGGCTTCAGCCAAATCTGGGGCACAACCCTGCTACCCATCACACTGGACCATCCTCTCTCCTTGTCCACAGCTGCCCATGACCTTCAGGAGTGTATGAGATTGCTCAGCTGATTTATCTAGGAAGGAAGGAAGGAAGGAAAGAAAACTAGAAGCTTCCTTCTCTGCAAACACACACAAACACACAAACACACACACACACACACACACACACACACACACAGTGCCAAAGCAGCTGTAGAATAAAGCAGCAATCACAGCTACCAGGGCTGAAAGAAGGTGAACATCCTCACAATGAAATATTTGGTTGGGAAATATTTGTTCCCCAGCTCTCAAAAGCGCTACTTTCGATTCAAAGATCAAAACAGAAGAATGGTTAGCAGAGTTGTTATTTAAAGCTGAAATTTTTGGAAGCAATGCCGCTGCAATTATCAGGTGCACAGATTCAACCATCAATACCTCTGATAGCAGATGGATAGGTTCAAAAAGGCGGGGGAGAGAAAGATATTATAAAAATGGATCCAAGTCATTTTCTATCCAAAATGTTTATTTGGCTTCGGAATCTAGTTCCAGTCTTCTCTCATTGCCCAGCCCTCGTGTGATTTGCTGCTGAAAGCAGTCAAAAACAATTTCTTCTAGCTTATCATCACATTATTGATTCCATCATTTTTTATGATCCAAGATTGATGTGGATATTGAAAATGGCTGAAAGGGAGTTCAAGATTATGTTATGTTCCATGGAGTTTTTATAATCTATTGTGCAAACCAGTGTTTTGAATTATAGCACTTTTTTAAAAGAGAGAGAGAAGAAAAACAACCTCTCACTTTTGCAACAGTAGTTTATTTGTGGCTTTCTGAATACCCCTTTATACTTGCAGCCTGAAATGATTTATCACAATGCCAAGATAAGGAAAACAGAAACACCATCTCTCCCCCCCCCACGACACAAGCACACACACACTTTTCCAAACATGGACTTGCTACCATAGAAAATTACTTCCTACAGTCTACATATTACCTACGTGCAAAGCAGCCTGATTGTCATAAATAGAAACAGTCTAGTTTTAGGACTGCATCTTAATATATTGATTCAATAAAATGTTTATATGTCAAAAAAAGGGTTACTTACATGAACACACACAAACACAGAGAATTATAGAATCGTACAGTTGGAAAAGACACCAAGGGACATTCAGTCTAGCCCCTTGCAATGCAGGATTGTATCCAAACAAATTCTACTCAGAGTAGGCCCATTGAAATTAATGTAACTAGCCATTGTAACTAGCCAATGTCCAGCCATTCCAGTAGGTGTACTCTGAATCAAACTAGCATTGGAGGCAATCAGTTAGATTTTAGCAATATAATAACTATTATTATTATTATTATTATTAATAATAATAATAATTATTATTAATTATTCCCCAGCCACTCTGGGCAGCTTCCAACAAAATATTAAAATACTGTAATGCATCAAACATTAAAAGCTTCCCTAAACAGGGCTGCCTTCAGATGTCTTCTAAAAGTCTGGTAGTTGTTGTTCTCTTTGACATCTAGTGGGAGGGCGTTTCACAGGGCGGGTGCCACTACCGAGAAGGCCCCCTGCCTGGTTCCCTGTAACTTCGCTTCTCACAGTGAGGGAACCACCAGAAGGCCCTCGGCGCTGGACCTCAGTGTCCGGGCAGAACGATGGGGGTGGAGACGCTCCTTCAGATAAGACTTCCAGCCTCTGTTCTCCTGTCTCAGCACCTCTCCCATGTTATCTTCCTGTTCCACCGCCCTCCTCAGGGCTGTCTTAAGCATATGCGGCACTGGGGTGCAAAGATCCGCCTGGCACACATCCTCCCCCCGTGCCAGGTTGTCCAGTCCCAGGTGCGCAGGAGGGCAGAGCTACCCGCCCACCTTAGCATCTCGCTGGTTCAGTTGCCCCCGAACCCACGGCACAGAGCTGCCCGCAGCAGAAGAGCCCACCACGGCACTCTGACCAACAGACAGGCTCTTCCCCGGACTCAACTCTCAGGCCCCAGACTATCGGCCTGGTGTCCCTGAGAGCCCAGCGCCCAGGTGCCCCACACTCCTAGCGCCTATGGGTAAGACGGCCCTGGCCCGCCTGTTGTTCTTCTCAGCCTGCCATTCCCAGGGTTTGGTTGTGCAGAAGCCACAACAACTAAACCGGCATGGTGTCCTTAGCCTGGGGCATGTCCCAAATCCTAAAAATGCATTTCAAAACCCTATATGATCACTGAAGGTTTAATTGTCTCGCATCTGTCTGCATAAACAATATCTTTTTTTCCCCCCTTCTCAAGGTCTGTTGCCCACGCATCTCTTTAACGGCGGAACACTCACATTTTAATTATCAAATTATGCAGACGTTGCCCAAGGAACTCTGTTTTCTATCTACCATTTATGTGTAACTAAGATGTATCTTCTGTCTCAGCAATGACTTAAAAGGACGCGGTTTTCTTCAACCCCTTGCTTTCGCCACACAAACATTCCCGAACAAATGAAACAAAGAAGGGGGGGTGGAGGAATGTTCTTTGCTCCTGGAAATAGTTGGATAGCTGCTTAAAGGAACACACATTATTAAATCAGAAGCACACGTACCAGAACGTAACTGAATTCCCAGATCCTGCTCGGAAGGGAATACAATTGCACAGGTTATGAAGTCGTCAATAAGGCAATACTATAGTGATGGTAGCTACCTGTATGGTGCAGTAGAACTGCAAAGCTGCCCCCTTGAACCCACCTGGGGCCAGGGTGGGGCAGAACAGTGTGGGTACATTACCCTGATCTCATCACTCCCTGTGTGCTGGGCCCAGGGGTAACCTGAGCAATGTGGACCAGGTCCGGTCCTGAATCCAAGGATTCCGCGAGGAGTCAGTCTGACAAGGCCAAGGCAAGCCAAAAGGTAGGAAACCAGGCTAGGTCGGGCACAGGATCTCAGGCAGGTTCCAGCAAGCAGCAACGTTGCTCCCGCAACCTGGGGTGGGGACCGACAGCCTTTTATCTCTGTTGGGGTAACGGCCGGTCCTGATCCCCCGGTGACTCACCTCCCTGTCTTGCCCGAAGGCAAGCACTCCTCCTGCGAGTACTCAGGTCTCTCCTTCTCTCAGACTGAGTCTCTGCAGCTCAGGAGATGTCGGTGGGTTACTAGACCCAGAGGCCGCCTCAGCCTCTCCTGACCCAACTGGTAGTGGGGCAGCTGCACGTGATTGCCCAGCAGAGGGTAACGAGGTAATCCCCGCATCTGGAGCCAGGGCAGGCTCAGGCCCCTGACTTGGCCCAGATTGTGCTTGTTGCAGGGGAACCTTTTGCAGACTGGGGCTCTTCAGAATCAGGCCCCAGACTTGGTTCTGATGCTGCCTGAGGCAGAGGATCCAGTGCAGACTGAGACTCCTCCTGTTCCGAGTCCGAACCTGAGTCCAAGGCCATCACACCCTGTTCCACCCCATCCCCATTCAGGTAAGCTACAGATGTAAATATCAGGACGGTGGCTTTGCAGTTACTGTCTCGCAGCATCTCCACTGGTTGGCAGTGCTACACAGCTCCTTGTTCCAATATTATTTTCCCAGTTCAAATGTCCATGCATGAATACATGAAAGGAGTGGGATCAAGGTGCAAGGCTTGGACCAGAAAGCAGAGACTAAGAAGAGCATGCTGAATCAGGCCAATGGCCCTTCTAGTCCAGCATCTTGTTCTGAGTGGCCAACCAGATGCCCGCAAGCCAGAGTCAAGCAGAAGAGCACTCCCCACCCCCAAATCCCTAGTTAGTGTGAAAGGATGTCTTGCACCTGAATTCCTCCCTGCTCAGCCCAAGATTGGCCACCTCACCTGCCTAAGGGTCCGCTCTCTGACTGGGGTACCATTTTTTATTATTTGGGAAAGGGATGCTGTAATATAGCTTATAGGAAGGCCCGTTTTAAAAGCTCTAATAAAACAGTGTTTGTAAAAGGAACATCCAGGGAAATTCAGTCTTGCTCTTCAGCCTTAATTAAAGGCATCTTTTCCCTAGCAATTCCAGCCAGGATACAGTCTACACTTTTTCTTCTACCCTCGAAGGCCATTTCAAAATGAACTTGAAAAAACACATACACACATATTGCAGCCTGTCTTTTATTACCCCCACTTTTAAAAAAGATTAAAAACAGTGTGATCAATAGCACAGAATAGTTTTCTGGAACCTCGTGTCATTTCTTGCCTTTAAGACAAAAGGCTATAGTGGTGGTTTTTTTAAGCCTTAAAAGAAAGAACCTTTTGTTAGGCTGTGTAAAATGGTGTCAGAGAAGCGGGGAATTGGCTTCAAAGTTAACTTGTGAGTTTTGAACAAAATCACAAGGAGGATCATTAACAAAATTGCTCACATCCATTGTATATCTCTGCCTGCTTAGAAGTTCCCTGGAGGAGCCAATTCCTGCTCCCTAGAAATATCCTGATATAATAATAATAATAATAATAATAATAATAATAATAATAATAATAGTCACACACACCAAACCCTCCTCCTTTTATCTCTCGGGTAGAAATCCATGGTACTCTTTAAGCGCCATGGGGTAAAAGTCCTCCTCAGTGTGGTATAGTGGTTAAGAGCGGTGGACTCGTAATCTGGTGACCTGGGTTCGCTTCCCTGCTCCTCCACATGCAGCTGCTGCGTGACCTTGAGCTAGTCACACTTCTCTGAAGTCTCTCAGCCTCACTCACCTCACAGACTGTTTGTTGTGGGGGAGGAAGGGAAAGGAGCTTGTGAGCCGCTTTGAGACTTCTTAGGGTCGTGATAAAGTGGGATATCAAATCCAAACAACTCAGCCACCTGCCCTGTAGACTTTGAAACCACTACGTCACCATGCCTCATGAGATTCCCCACTCCCTCCATCTTGTGAAGACCGAGAAAAAAAAAATTGAGACTTAGTTTAAAAATAAGGTGAGAAAGAGAAAAGGTAGTAAGTATCAACATGGGTGTGGAGATGTTTACTCCTGCTCTCAAAACTTTAGAACTCAGGGCCACTCGGCAAAGTCAAATGTTGGAAGATTCAGGACAGAGAAAAGAAGACATCTTCACAAAGCACCTGGGCCTTTTTTCAGGCGGAACTCACCAAAACTCAGTTCCAGCACCTCTCAGGCAGGCGCCATTGCCATTCTAAGAGAATGAGGGTGCTCATGGCAAGTTTTGGAACCTCTTTTTCTAGAAAAATAGCATTCCCACAAAAAGCAGGTGTTACGTATTCTGTGTTCTGATTTCAATACATTATATCCAATCACAGAACATTTCAGGATTTGGGCCTCTGCCATTGGCCCTGAAACTCTGAGTTATGATTCGCAGCTTGGAAGTTTAGACAGCCAATCACATTGGGAGTGGGAGTGGCCCAGGCCTTCAGAAACGTATATAACTGTTGTCCAGTTCTGTTAGTTTAATAAAGGTTCTTGCTGTTATCACTGTGTCTTGCCTCATGGGAACCCACCTACACTTCAACAGCGATGACAACCAAGTGGAATGACTTTAAATAAGGGTTAGACCAGGCACCCCCAAACTCAGCCCTCCTGCTGTTTTGGGACTACACCTCCCATCATCCCTGACCACTGGTCCTGTTAGCTAGGGATGATGGGTGTTGTAGTCCCAAAACAGCTGGAGGGCCGAGTTTGGGGGTGCCTGGGTTAGACCAATCCATGGAGGATTAGTCAGTGGCTTGTGCCCAAAATGGCTATGTTCTCCCTCTACTGTCAAAGACAGTATGCTTTTGAATGCCAGTCGCTGGACATCACAAATGGGGACAGTCTTGTTCCACTTAGGTCCTGCTCATGGGCTTCCCACAGGGCACTGTGAAAACAGGGTGCTGGAATAGATGGAACTTTGCCTGACCCAGCAAAACTCCCTTTATGTTCTTACATACTTATGATGAGTGGTTATGTTAGAGAACTTCCTAGTTGTTCTAGCAACCCAGCAGTTGCCACTCACTGCGGTGTACCACAGTAACTCATCTGTCTTCCTCTCACCCCCACCACTCCTATCTGCTCCACATCAGGTGAATTGCTGACCTGTTCATCTCCTCTAGGTGACACACTTGCCACGTCACAGGCTAGGGATGGTTGAAGCCATCTCTTTTTAGCCCATTCCAGTTTTGTAAGTGTTTGCCTTTAAGTCTCTTGGGCCTGTTTCTGTATGAAACAAAAAACAAACAAGCAAACAAAAACCGTGTAGAAATTTCAGTAAGCATTTAACTATTTTTGGGGGGGAGGGGGAACCTAATTTCTTCTGAAATATGCATTTCTAAACAAACTGCCTTTCAAAATGCGCATTTGCAAATGTATTTTGATACCTTCTTGAGCAGAGGACTGTGGTGGAATATTCAGGAGGAAGTACAAACATTTGGAAGATAACTTGTGATGCACACATTGGTTATGTATTTGCTTACTTAAAGCATTTCTCTACGCATTATGCCTCTGAGTAGCAGTTGTTGGGAATAATGGGGGACAGAGAGCTATTGTGCTCATGTCCAGCTTTCAGGCTTCCCACAGCCATCTGGTTGTCCACTGTGAGAACAGGCCATTGGCCTAATCTAGCAGGTTCATCTTATGTTCTTATATACCGTTGTTCCTCAGAAAGATCAAGGAGAGGTTCAGATCAGGTCAGTTTTGCATTCATGAAGACTGAATTCCCCAAGCATTGTAAGTACACAAGAAGATCCCTGCTGGATGAAATCAAAGATCCATCTAGGCCTGCGTTTTGTTCTCACCATCAAGACCTTGAGAGCATCCCTACTTCAATGGCTTTGTGGCAAAGTTCAACAACTTCTGCATTCTCAGGTTCTCAGGACAGTTGATGAGAAATCAGGCTTCGTACAAAGGTTGTCACCTTCTGACTGCAAAGGGTTTTCCAGCACAATCCAACACATGTCTAATCAGAAGCAAGCCGTAGCAAGTACATACAGAATTGCAGCCTTAGTTTCCAAGCTGATGTGTTTGGCCACACCCCAAGCATGAGAAGCAAAAACTCAAATAAAGCTGGTTGAAGTTACAGTAGGAGAATGCCTGCAATCAGTGGTATAACATGGGGTGGGGGCACAGGGGCAGCTCCAATACTGCTGTCTATCAAAAATGACTACTCCATGTGAACTAGGAAATGACTTATCCAGGAAACAGAATGACTCTTCTTTTCTTATCTCTGTGGCTGCAATCTCCTGGGTGACGTGGATGCCGTGAGTGAACTGAATGTGCATGTATACTTCATCTGTTTCCCACCCTCACACACACACACACACACACACACACACACCTCTGCGTGGCCCCGGGCACTTGCGACCCATGCTATGCCACTGTCTGCATTTTGTTACAACTCAAAAACATTTTCCTTATGAGTGCAGCCTCATCAGATTTTAGAAACAGGACCGCAATATGAAAAGGTGTTCACATTTCAACATGTTTGCACCAGTGTTTAAACTCCTGGACAACTTGGGGCTCAGATATCTGTAAGACCTCCTCCTTCCCTACAGATCCTCTCAGTTGCTAAGACCAGGAGAAGGGGTCCTCTTGGTGTTTTTGACACCCTCAGATTTGAGGTGATGGTGGTTGGCAGAGGGCCTTGCCCGTAGGAGACCCTAAGTTGCAGGATTCCCCTCGCATAAAGGCTCGTCTGGCAACTTCATTAATACTTTCAGTTGCCAGCTGAAGATGCACCTTTTTACCCTGCCTTTGACATCTCTTTAGACAAGACTACCCAGACGTCTAAGGGACGTGGGTGGTGCTGTGGGTTAAACCACAGAGCCTAGGACTTACTGATCAGAAGGTTGACGGTTCGAATCCCCGCGATGGGGTGAGCTCCCGACTCTGTGGTTGCGGTGCTCATCTCGCTTTACTGGCTGAGGGAGCCAGCGTGCAGCTTCCGGGTCATGTCGCCAGCATGACTAAGCCACTTCTGGTGAACCAGAGCAGCACACGGAAACACTGTTTACCTTCCCGCTGGAGCGGTACCTATTTATCTACTTGCACTTTGACGTGCTTTCGAACTGCTAGGTTGGCAGGAGCTGGGACCGAGCAATGGGAGCTCACCCCGTCGCAGGGATTCGAACCGCCAACCTTCTGATCGGCAAGCCCATGAGGCTCTGTGGTTTAATCCACAGTGCCACCCGCGTCCCTCAAGCCATGTATACATTTTATTAAATAAATAAATAAATGCATATTTCACAGTGAGTGCCCAAAAATGGTCTGTTCACAGGCTAGTGAGCAGGCTACATGACCCTCTGGATGACTTCCAAGTCTACAATTGTATGATTCTATGACACTGGCGCAAGCTTATAGGCCTCTTTCGCACCCCTGCTGTTTGCTATTCCTCAAACAAGGCTCTCAGAAATCCAGGTGATTTTTTTATTTTATTTTTTGAAGTTGATTGGCACCTGTTTGTTCATTGCTGAAATTGACTTGAACTTTAAAAAGAACAGGGTTGTGGTGGTGGGTTATGATTTCCAAAGCAATATCGTGGCCGCTCGTACATGACCGAAGGGCGCGTCATACGTCATGTAAACACAACCTTTACGAAAGCAAATCACACCAGTCTGGCTGTTGGGAAATCAAAAATCTCACCACTTTGGGAAGGGCGGAGAGGAGAGGAAATAATACCTTTCAGGGCAACAAATCCACCGATTGTTTGGGACCCATTGGCTGAATTCGGAGCATGTGAGGAAGCTCATAAGACGAGCCAGCCAAATACCTTCAGGAAATCCATCTGCAGGGTATGTAGCCAACAGCACTCATATAATCCTTGGTCGATGGAATTCATCACTGTCTCCATTGACAGGCAAGGGCTCTACAAATTGTCAGACAGGAATCTCTGCCAGCCCTACCTGGAGATCCTGGGGATTTGAACTCAGTACTTTCTGTATGCAAAGCAATTGCTCTGCCACTGGGCTGTGGCCCATCTGGGCAGGCAATGTGTATTCAGCGGCAAATGGCTCCTGAACCAGGATGAAATATTCAGCTATTATGTAGACGAAGAAAGCGTGTGCTCCTGTATGTGTTGCTTGGTTGCCTAGGCAACATGTCACTCCCACAGTACAACCCTAAAGCAGCAGGGAGAAGGTGTGTGTGTAGAAAAAAGCCAATTTTAGAAGTCATGGAAAAAAGCAAACTAAGGTCACCCAATCAAACTGCTTGCCAGGAAGTTCAGGGTAAGAAAATCTTAACACAATGAAGAATTAACTTACTGGGTTCTTTTGCATGGGATTGTGTGGTGGCCTCTTACATAGTTGTCTCTCCCCCCTCCCACCCCACCTGTGCTGGTCCCGGGGGGGAAGGTTACCGTTGGCGTGGTCAAAGTCCAGTCCTGGGTCACAAGTCTAGAAACAGTTCACAAAGAGCGAGGCGGGGTCTGAAGCAGGAAGCCGGGCGGGGACGGGAACTCTGGAAGGACAGGTCTGGGTCCGGGCAGAAGCAGGTATTCAACGACGTTGCTCCCGCAACCTGGGACCTGACTGGCCTTTATCTTCTCTGAGGCCAGGCCCGCCTCTTCTGGCCTTAAGGCGAGCACTCCTCCTGGGAGAAACCAGTTCCCTCCGCCTCTCTGCCCTGAGCCTCTGCAGCTCAGGAGAGGCTGGAGGGTTACTGGACCCAGGGGGAGACTCACCTTCCCCTACAGGGCTGGGCGCACCTGTAGGCACTGTGTCCTCAATCACCTCCAGAGCCAGAGTGGAATCACCTGGTGCCTGCTCCTGAGGATCTGGCACAGGTGCAGGCGCTTCAGATCCAAGGCCCTGCCCCAGCTCAGCGGCCCTGGAGCCGGCCCTGGAGTGCAGGCTGGGGTTCCTCCGGTTCAGCCTCTGAATCGGATTCCCAGGCCATCACACCACCCCACCCAAAAAACAGATTGATAAAGCTGATAGGGAAGGGGTGCAAGAGAAACAGTTGTTTCCTAGGATAGTTCAGTTGGTTGGATCATGGTGCTGATAACACAGGGGGTGCAGGTTCGATCCCTGTATATTCGATCCCAGCAGCATATTCCTGCATTGCAGGGGGTTAGACTAGATGATCCTCAGAGTCCCTTCTATAATTCTAAGACGGTCAAAACCATCAGGTCAGCAGTCTGAAAAACATCAACTGTGTAGCAGGACCTCTACCACTGTCCTGGACATTGTTACCTGCATTGCTCACAGATTCTGACCTGGGGAGGGGAGTTTTTCCAGACAAGGGTTGCTCTCCAAGAATCTATACAGACATAACTATATAACTGCATCATAGACTTGCTTTCTCTTCACCCCTCCACAGTCCATTTTCCTTGTGTGCCATGACTCTTAGATGTGGTGTGCCTTTGAGATTGACTTGCTACTGTGTTGTTGTTGCTTTAGTTGCCCTGGTTGTCCCTTTGGAATAGAGTTTCTCCAGAGGTTGACAGACTCTGAGTCCCATCAGCTCCAGACAGCATGATGGGAGTTGCAGTCCAACAACAACCTGAGAATGCCATATTAGCTACCCACCCTAAATAAATAGCCATAGTGGTTCAGAATGGAACTTAAGTTTTCAGATATAGTGTGAATTAAATTGTCACACACTGGAGAAAGCCACAACCTGCTTGTGAGCTTCCTAATAGCATCTGACTGTCGGTTGCTGGAGACCAGAATGCAGTGGTGTGGTGTATATAGGAAGATCCTGCCCACCTAGCAGTTCGAAAGCACGCCAGTGCAAGTAGATAAATACAGCTTCCGGGTCATGTGGCCAGCATGACTAAGCTGCTTCTGGCGGACCAGGAAACGCTGTTTACCTTCCCACCGGAGCAGTTCCTATTTATCTACTTGCACTTCGACATGCTTTCGAATTGCTAGGTGGGTAGGAGCAGGGACCGAGCAGTGGGAGCTCACAGGGATTCGAACTGCCGACCTTCTGATCAGCAAGTCCTAGGCTCTGTGGTTTAACCCACAGCACCACCCGCGTCCCGCAGTAAAGTTTATCTCCTGCCAACTGGTTCTTGAAATGCATTTGCACTCTCTGGCTAAGATGCTGAAATGTGTTTTTAGGTCTGTGTGGGGTTTTTTGGCAGAATCTCCTTGTAAAGAGATAATTTATTGGAGCACGAGAAACGCAACTTTTTTAGGAAAAGAAAAATTACAAACTACTGGGTACAGGTGCAGATACAATAGATGACAGCAAAGACGCGTGAATTTGCTGCTCCAAAGGCAGAGCGGAGAGAATGAGCTGTCAGGCTCCGCGGCATAAAGACAACTGGCAATTAGTACAATAGACTAGGTGATTGCCTGCTACCCCATTGTTTGACGTTGCTCTTTGTGGTTTAGTTCAGTGTGTACTTGAAGGTTAAATCAAATAATAACACGGGAAGGGAGAACAACAAGCGGTGCGGGACAGATGGAGGCAGCAGAGGGCAGTTGCTAAATAAAACAGCTGCCTGCTGAATAGCTACTTGTGGCGGATGATGGAAAAATTGGCTTTGACACCTCAAGAACCCATGTCCACGGCAAGGAAGGATGGTAGGTCAGTGGCAAAGCGTCTGCTTTTCTTGGGGAGGGCTTTGGGTTCAATCCCTGCATCTCCAGGTCTGAGTGGAAATGTCCATCGTTCAAAACTCCAGAGAGCTACAGTTGCGGGAGAAAATTTCCTTTGGGAGTTCAGTATGGAGGCTCAAGCCAGATGCCCAATTAGTCAGACTTGTAATACATTAGAGCCCAAAAGCGTCTGTGAGACCCTTAGCACACACACCCTATGTAGGAAAAATACATCATATTGGCTGTTTATGCTGTAGCCAAACACCTTCTGCCACCCCAGCACTTCAAAATCTCTTCAGCCAAGCATAGTCCTTGAAAATATTTATTCAACCCAAGGTTGTTGGAGATGATAGATTAGATAGGTAGATGAAAGATAGATAGATGATAGATAGATAGATATAGATAGATAGATAGATAGATGATAGACAGATAGATGATAGATAGATGAGAGAGAGAGGGAGAGAGAGAGAGAGAGGAGAGAGAGAGAGAGAGAGAGAGAGAGAGAGAGAGAGAGAGAGAGAGAGAGATGCTGTTTTTGCAGATGCCTCCTTGCACCTTATCTGGAGTTGTTTTTCGCTTTAGCATTCAACATTAGGCTCCTCCTACACTGCTTCTTTAACCCAGCTCTTTAAAGCTCAATTGGAGCAACCACTGACAATCCAAATTGATGTTTGCTCCAATTCAGCTTTAATGAGCGAATTTTCATGGGAAAAGCTTGGGGAAAACAAAACAAACAAAAAAAATCTTATACATGGAGCATTAAAGCTCCATGTCTGGACCTCTGCCTGGAAAGAGAGCAGGCCAAAAGCTAGATCTGGATAAGCCCTCGGTATAAGGCAGCTTCCTAAGTATTCTGGAAGAAGAGTCATAGCTCAGGGGTAGAACATCTGCTTTGCATGCAGAAGGTGCTAGTTTCAATCGTCACCATTCCCAGGTAGCATGAGCCTGTCTGAAACCCAGGAGAGCCACTGTCAGTCAGTGTTGGCAGGCCTGAGCAAGATGGACCAGTGCTCTTGTTAGCCTAAGTCAGCTTCCTATGTAAGCAGTGAAAAGTGAACTGGAGCTTCATTCTGACCTAGATCAGACTATTTCTGGTCCAGGTCACTTTTGCTCATCTTCATCCCTAAATCTGTTCCCATTCCTGAACCAATCTGAAATAGTTTAGGATTCTTTTTTAAAAGCCTGCATGGAAATTTGTATTTAAAAATATAACTTACAATGTTGGGAGCTAGTCTGAAGTCTGCCTTTTAAAAATGGGGTATCCATCAGTTTGGGGGGAGGTCTTTGGATGCAGAAGGTCCCAGTTTCAGTATTCAGCCAGGGCTTGGAATGACCCTGTCTGAATTCTGGTCAGTGTTGTTAATATTGGGCTATATCGGCCAAGGGTAAGACAGCTTCCTATTTTCCTATGGCACATCATCATGTTCCCATCATGTTCAATTTGCAGGTCCAATCTGAATGCATATGCAACAGTCAAAGCAGAAGCCAGGCTTTCTAGCCGCTTGGAGTGACTGTTATCTGCAAAACAAGATAGTTGGGGTTGGGTTTTTTAAAGGCAGCTTTTGGGAAACTGCCTTGCAACATGCAGGGAGTTGCAAAATCCAGCAAATAACTCTGTTCCGATCTGTGAGTTAGACTGGGAGGTGTGGGTCAGGTCAGTTCAATTTGGAATACACAAAGATTGCATTAGTCAAGCTTTCATCTTGGAGGTCCTGCCAACATTCTCCCACTTAAAATTTCTCCCTGCAGTTTTAGAGCTCCAAATTACCAGTTAGGAATGCTGCATTGATTGCCCTGTTCTTTCAGTTCTGAACGTTGTACAGAGCACTGAGCATGTTTAATTTCCTACGCAGCTTTCTGTTCCTGCAGTTAATTTGCATCACACACACACGTACCATACACTACTGATGTGCATGTGGGCCTTAATAAAATACCACACACAAACACACACACACACACACACAGAGAGAGAGAGAGAGAGAGAGAGAGAGAGAGAGAGAGAGAGAGAGAGAATGAGAACTTTGATGTCCATTAATGTGTGCAAAAGTCCAGCATCTTATTTTCACACTGGCCATCCAGATATCAGCGGGAAACCTGGAGGACCCAAATGCTACAGCACTCGCCTCTCCTGCAGTTTCCAGCAACTGGTATTCAGAAACATTACTGCCTCCTCCCGTGGAGATAGAGAGAGTGGAGTGCAACCCTCCACCTTTTCAGTTCTGTGCTCAGGTGGCCTGTGGAATTTTGAAGATTTCATATTCCTGCTTTAGCATTTCTCTAGAGTTCCTGTGGCTGCAGGGTTGAGTTCACCTTATCGTTCTGAGGTGGCTGTGATGTGTGTAGCCCTGAGTGGTGCATATGCATGTTTTTATTTCCACAAAGCATTTATCAAGCACACTGCAGCCTCCTCAGCTGCCGACACTTCCTGATGTGGGGGGGGGGCGGCGAAAGCATGAAAGGAGTGACTTGATGACATTATCCCTGTTAAGTTGTGGGCAAACATATCAGACGACACAGCGATTCTTCCAAAGCAGCTCTTTATTTGTAAACTGAAACAGAACTAAACTGAGGAGCTCAGTCAGCCTGCTTATATAGAGCTCCAGAACAATGTAACTGTTGCCATTTTCTAAAAACTATCCAATCACTGAACGTCACTTTCGATCCTTCATTTGCATACAAACTATCCAATCACTGAACGTCACTTTCGATCCTTCATTTGCATACAAACTATCCAATCACTGAACGTCACTTTCAATCCTTCATTTGCATAACTATCTACAGCATGCCCCTGCTGGCCCAGGGTGAGAACTTCAGTACATAACAATCCCAAAAGATGTTGGGAGTCTGGCTACCAAGGGCCTGAGATCAGTTCACTTGCTGGTTTTACTTTAAAAGAAATTACTTCCATAGATATATTTTCACAAATTTATTTATAGGTTTCATTAAAACAACAACTGCCAAGTGTATGGTTAGCAGTTTCAGGAAGCTTTTAATATCTGAAGGACTTTGTATTTTAATATTTTGTTGGAAGCCGCCCAGAGTGGCTGGGGAAACTCAGCCAGATGCGTGGGGTATAAATAATAAATACATCATTATTATTATTATTATTATTATTATTATTATTATTATTGGAATTCTAATCTTCCCTTACTTACAAGGAACCCCGGCTGATGATGCCATAAACTTGCCGAGAGGCCCAAGCACCCAGGAAGGCTGCAAAATGCAAACCATGGGACAGATGAAGTGTCAAATGAAGGAAAAGGCACTGCCAAACACTCTGTTGCAACAAAATCCCCACCAATGAGGTAATACCAGGAGTACCCCATCAGAAGATCTCATTGATTGAGATAGAGCAGAAGGAACCAGTCCTTATAATGCTTTGGGCCCCAGTTGCTTAGGTCTACCTCGTCATGCAGGAACACCCTAGTGTAGCCTCAGGGCTCACTTCCAGTGCTGATCAGCTGATCAGTGTTTACTCTTTTGAAATTGCACTTTCAGCATCAATCAGCTGACTGGCACTGCGAGTGCAGCTTCAAAGGATTTCCCTGTGAGCACCACTTTGTTTACAGGCAGAGTTTGGATTCAAACTACACCTGCAAATGGACCTTTCCCCTCTAAAAATAGCAGAGAGAGGGCTGTTGGGATCCACAGAATGCTGTGTGAGATAGTAAGTCTGCAGGCTTGAGTTTGCTAGCTGATACAACTGTCTGATGCAATCAGCCTGCAATACTTTCTATGGAGGTGCTGCAGCAGAATGACTCAGTAGTATTGTGCTGACAGTTGATTGGCTGTCATCGGTTTAAAAGGGAAACATGTCCATCAGTATGGGTGGTGATATAGAGGAGTGTGGTCAGAGAGAGAGTCTTCCTATTTGCCTTAAGGTGCAGCCAGGTACTCTGTTTGACTGTATGGACTGCTTCTGTATTATAGCCTGTAGATATTTGTATACAGTGGTACCTCGGGTTAAGAACGTAATTCGTTCTGGAGGTCTGTTCTTAACCTGAAACTGTTCTTAACCTGAAGCACCACTTTAGCTAATGAGACCCCTTGCTGCCGCTGCGCCACTGCTGCACAATTTCTGTTCTCATCCTGAAGCAAAGTTCTTAACCCGAGGTACTATTTCTGGGTTAGTGGAGTCTGTAACCTGAAGCATATGTAACCTGAAGTGTATGTAACCCGAGGTACCACTGTATATAGCTCACAATAAATATACTGCACTGAAGAACCTGGAACTCTGAGCATTTCTGCTAAAGCGCCGTGAAGAATTCACGACAAGGGCCTCTTTGAAGTTCTCACTTGGAGACATAATGCCGTCCGGTGACTGATAGGTGTATGGCCTTACCCACCAGTCAAACTGGCCCATAGGAGTGGGAGACTGGGATCTAGGCTACCAGCTAGAAAATATTGCCCCCACATTTATTACAGAGAAAAGGTGTTTGTGTGATTGTGCAATTTATGTGTGCATGTCTGAGAGAGGACTAATTCTACAAGTTTATTGCAAGATTCATATTGGTCTTAATACCAGCACCCTGGCCACGTTCCTGCACGCATCAGCAGAGAGGGGAATGGTCAGGAACAATTTTCTCTCCTTGACTTTGCAGAATCTGCCCATGTGAACCTTTGTCCTTATCGGTGCTGCAAATTAACATGTTGGGCAATGAATTACAACAGGCAGCCAGCTAGTAAAAATGAAGAGTGATTTAACTAAGTCATTTATCGATCCCTATGTTTGTTAAAGTGGATTTCAGGGTGCAAAATACTAACTCAACTAAATCAATATGCTCTCTTTCACCGCGGAGTTTGTCTTTTAAGATTATGCAGTTGCTTGGAAGATTGGAGTTCAATCTTGAGGCACGCTCCTGGTGGATGCTGCCTTAGTTAAAGGTGCAAAATTAATGCCGGGCAATCGTAGCAGGCAAGAATCCAAGCTAGCTGTGATATGTGCAAATCCTTTGCCGCAAATTCATGAGGATCACTGCAAGATGTCAAAGCACCGCCAGAGATATCAGGGGGAGAGGCTGCTGCTATTTCTAACAAGGACGGGCCATATGGAAACATTTGGTTCAGTACAAAAGATGCAAGGCTTAAGCTGATGAATCTGCAGAAAGGCAAGGTGTTGTTTTCACCCCCTCTTCTGCTTTGCCAGCACTGCAAGGTCCAATGTACTGCATAAAGGTAAAGGGACCCCTGACCATTAGGTCCAGTTGTGGCCAACTCTGGGGTTGTGGCGCTCATCTTGCTTTATTGGCCGAGGGAGCCGGCATACAGCTTCCAGGTCATGTGGCCAGCATGACTAAGCCGCTTCTGGCGAACCAGAGCAGCACCGGAAACGCCGTTTACCTTCCCGCCGGAGTGGTACCTATTTATCTACTTGCACTTTGACGTGCTTTCGAACTGCTAGGTTGGCAGGAGCAGGGACCAAGCAACGGGAGCTCACCCCGTCGCGGGGATTCGAACTGCCAACCTTCTGATCAGCAAGTCCTAGGCTCTGTGGTTTAATCCACAGCGCCACCCGCGTCCCTAATGTACTGCATAACTCTGTGTTAAATCTTGTAGTTGACAAACTGTGTACGAGGAGGACTCTAGAGACATCCAGGTAAAATCTCTGTTCCATCACCCTTCTTCAGGTCAGTCCAAGTACACTGATGAACAGGCAACTTAGCGCTCAACAATTTGGTCAGCTACCAGGGGCTGAGCACCCACGCAAGGCAGGAACTGACTGAATTGATGAGGTTCCACTCTCTGTATTCATCCAGGGAGACTCCATTCTAAGGTTTTCTGCCTCCGCCACTCTGCTGCACATGCCCTCAAATGCCATCTCCACCATTCATCTCCATCCTCAAGTAAAACATGAGCAAGGTGGGAAATCAAAAGCTGGATTCTAGGCATTTCCGTCAAGCTCCGAGAAACGGTAGTTCGAGAAAAGCACCCCACGAGCCATTAATAAATGCCTTTTCCCGGCCATGCGGAAGAGTTGAAGCAGGTCCGCGAGGCGTCGTTCAGAGCTCACTGACACAATTAAAACTCTGTATGAAAAGTTAATTGTGGAACTAAATATAAGCTGCAAGATAAGTAGCTACAAGATTTTTTGGAGCGGGGTGGAGGAAGAAAAGGAGAAAGGGAGAGCAGGAGACAGAAAGAGAGTTGCAAATAACATGCTGTTTGCCGTGTTATTGTTACTATTCAATAAGGCAGAAAAAGCAACTGCTGCAAGCCGTCGAGCTGACAGCCTAGTCATTTAAAACTACAGGTTGTCTCGGGGATGACAATGGTTCTTGGAGCGAAGCGCAGCCCATGCAGTTTCCAAGATGCTGGAACAGAGGAATATTTTAACGCTTTCGTTGACCAGGCTTCTCCTTTAATTGTATATGGGGTCCCCCCCCCCATTCCTTTAAATCTGTGTTTCACAATTAAAAGCGGCAAGGCCTTTGTGGGAATTTCACACCGTGACTAACAAATGCACGGTGTGACTAACGAACACGGGCCCAAGCAGCTTCACAAATCACTTGCATTTCTGAGTATTGCAGGTTCTATTTAGACTAAGCCAGAGGCAGGGAAGCCCTTGCAATTTCCAGCTTGGATTGGCTTTCGGGTGAGGGGAGCCTGAGCTCTTCCCACCTAAAATGAAAAATCGCACCATTTGTTTCAAAGTCAATAATAATAATGATAATAATTTATTATTTGTACCCTGCCCATCTGGCTAGGCTTCCCCAGCCACTCTGGGTGGCTTCCAGCAAAGATTAAAAATACATTAAAATATCACACATTAAAAACTTCTGTAAACAGGGCTGCCTTCAGATGTCTTCTAAATGTCAGGTAGTTGTTTATCTCTTTGACATCTGATGGGAGGGCGTTCCACAGGGCAGGCGCCACCACCAAGAAGGCCCTCTGCCTAGTTCCCTACTGTAGCTTTGCTTCTCACAGTGAGGGAACCACCAGAAGCCCCTTGGAGCTGGACCTCAGTGTCCGGGCTGAACGACAGGGATGGAGACGCTCCTTCAGGTATACTGGACCGAGGCCATTTAGGGCTTTAAAGGTCAGCACCAACACTTTGAATTGTGCTCGGAAACATACTGGGAGCCAAATCAGTTGCAGTGTGGTTCATCCCTGTGAGTTCTCACCACAGGGGCGGAAACATCATCTCTCCCTGGACTTCTCCCTGTAGCCACTCCCTGGTATTTTAGTGGTGGGTGGGTGGCAGAGGTGCCATCTTCCAATTTAGGGAACCAAACACCACATCCTGACATTGCTTCACGCCCTGCTCCACAATGGGAGGGGCTGGCCCCCTCAAAGGAAAGATTGAAGGGCCCCAAAAGAACCTCAGCCCCCTGGAGCCGCCACCCAAGGTGGTTGGTGTGCTGACTTTTGAATGGGAGTCCCAAATAACGGCTGCTTGCCATCTCAATTTACCCCCAAAATGTAATATCCTGACATTTCATAATATAATCCATCAAGGATGGGAGCGGAGCTTACTTTCAAAAAGCACCCACCACTAATTAGAAGAAGAAGAGGAGGAGTTTGGATTTGATATCCCGCTTTATCACTACCCGAAGGAGTCTCAAAGCGGCTAACATTCTCCTTTTTCCTTCCTCCCCCATAACAAACACTCTGTGAGGTGAGTGGGGCTGAGAGACTTCAGAGAAGCGTGACTAGCCCAAGGTCATCCAGCATGTGGAGGAGCGGAGACACGAACCTGGTTCCCCAGATTACAAGTCTACTGCTCTTAACCACTACACCACACTGGCTATCAGAGAGGGCAGGGAGTGGTGGAATGACTGACTGAAGCCAACGAGGGTTACTTCTGAGTTTCTGGGGCCCTCATCCAGACCCAACTGACCGCAGATACCAAACTAGTCTCAGCTGGGCATTTGTTGCAATAGCAGTTCCAAGTTGGGCCTGCTAAAGACATTTTGCTGCCTGAGGCAAAGGACAAGATGGCGTCGCCGCCCAAGGCATATACAGAAGCCAGGTGGATTGGTAGTTGAATCTTACTCCAATACTGGTGAAAAAACTATGTCTTCTACTGCTCTTGAGGGCAGCAGACTAGTCTAGGGGTTATGCAGCCGGACATATAGCACTCACAGCTGTGCCCTTTCCCTGCACCTCAGCTTCTGTCGCCCAAGGCAGCTACCTCATTCTGCCTCATCCTAGGGCCGGCCCTCATTCCAGCTCATCCTAGCTCCAGTGCAGATTTGTCCTCTCCCAGGCAGAGGGGACTGGCATGGCTTGCACTCGCTTCCCATACTATCATGGAATGGTAGGCTTGGAATCCGAAATCCAAGCTTCAAGAATGCATTAGAAGCTGTTGACTATATCCCTCCCTGTTAATCTAGAGACAATGGTGCCAGTCTCTTACTAAAAACGGGTCCATGCTTTAATGCTACACCTTTCCGTTCGTCAAATAATCCTCCTTTGAAATACCATGGAAACAAGCAAATATGCCTCATTAAACTTCCCTTGCAGAGAGGAATAAAAAGAAATATCTGAGAATTAGAATATATATATATATATATATATATATATATATATATATATATATATAGTGGAGGAGGCGAGAATAATTCATTTGTTCAAAGAATAATTAGATTGTTCCTGTTAATTTTCCTAGGTGATGTGGAATTATTGGCTGGGAATAAAATCCCCAGACTCCTCTCATCTCTATTTACAGTATGTGGCTTAAAATACACTGTTTATTCTAACCATGCCCATCAGAGGCAAAAACTGAGTCACAGCTTGTGATAAGGTTGCCGTATCTTGAAGAGCAAAAAAGAGGACAGCTTGAGCTGCTGCCAGTCCCAGCTGGGGAAAGAGACGTATGGACACGGGAACATGGGGCCACCGCTGTGCCCGTGTGCCTCTTAACCTGGCTTGGACTGGCAGTGGCTGCGGCGTGCAGACCAGCCCCCCAAAAAACCCCAAACTCAAACCCCAGGACATTTCCTTGAAATAGTAAAAATCTGCCCAGGTGGGCATGTTGTCCTCCCAAAAGAGGACATGTCAGGTCACTCCCCAGTTATCTTTACCAGGACTACCTGTCATAAGCCTTTTTTGTGGGATGTGTTACATCAGTACAGTCAATTACAACATGCTTTACTTTCTAGAGTGGACAGAGACAGGGGGATATGTAATTTATTGTTGCTCTTGTAAATGACTTGGCAGATGAGTGTGACTCTATAAAAAGCAGAGTCACACAGCCGTTTTGCTCGATTTCAGCTCTCTTCGATTCAGTTCAGTCAAGTCTCTGGCTCTCAGCACTTAGGCCCATCCTCACAAAGGATGTGAGCCACGTTATACTGTATGTTTGTCCGGCCTCCCACAAGGCCTGAGGGACAGTGGACTGGCCCCCTGCTGAAAAAGTTTGCTGACCCATGATTCTACTCCAACCTCTTGCAATGCAGGAATAGGCTGCTGTCCCATATGGGGTTTGAACCTGCAACCTTGGCCATTACCAGCAACACACTCTAACCAACTCAGCTATCCACACGGCACAGAATTGTTCTCATACCAGGAGTCGAACATAGGCTGCCTGGGTGAAAACTAGGAATCCTAACTGCTAGTCCATATGGGTTTGTTTTTTTGTTTGTTGTATTTATTTCTAGTGTTAATTTATTATTTATGTTAAGTTGTGGGTGAACATATCAGACGACATAGTGATTCTTCAAATAGCTCTTCTTTATTCAGAGACCAGAACTGAACTGAACTGAAGGCCTCAGTCAGCCTGCTTATATAGAGCTCCAGTACAATGTTACTGTAGCAACTTTCTAAAACTATCCAATCACTGAACGTCACTTTCGATCCTTCATTTGTATAACTACAGTTTCCCCCTGCTGGCCCAGGGTGAGAACTTCAGTACATAACAATTTATTTATGGCATGCATAGCTCACATCTCCTCTGCGGTAGTCAAGGTACCATACGTGATTCTCATCCTAGACATGGGCAAATATGACAATTTATCTCTGTTTCTCATTTTTCCAGTCTGAAATTCGCTTCTCCACAATAGTTTGCTACTTAAAAAAACAAAAAAACAAACCCATTTCAGTGCCAATTTCCCCCAAGGCACGTATTATTCTATGCATCACTGCCTAATGCCCACATTTTTGCAAAGCATTTTGCCCTCATATAATGTAATTTCTTGTTCTCTATGTTATTTCTTCTCAATGCCCAAATTCACAGAGGGTGAATTAAAAAAAAATGGTGAAGGGGGGGTCTCTTTTGCTCCCTGCTTACCCCAGAGATGTATTTGCCAGTGTGGTTTAAATAGCCATCTTTTGATATTTCCGTTCCATTTCGTTGGAAGCCAAACTAATATATATATTTACATGCAACTAAATATAGTGTCCGGTGCAATGATTTTGTGGTTCTACTGTATATTCTTCTCACGAGTGCACATTACAGAACATTGTGTTTTGCTGTCTCCGAAACCAGGTTTTCTTGTTGGCTTAACCTTTATCTAATGGTGAGATTTGTCAAGAATTGAAG
Organism: Podarcis raffonei; assembly: GCF_027172205.1. Taxonomy (NCBI): domain Eukaryota; kingdom Metazoa; phylum Chordata; class Lepidosauria; order Squamata; family Lacertidae; genus Podarcis; species Podarcis raffonei. Next base: position 66,577,793 of record NC_070611.1, on the reverse strand, counting down.
TCTTGATACTCTTTGTGTCTCCCGCAACCAGTTCATGCTTTTTTGTAGTTAACATCTTTCTTTCCTAATTGTCCGGCCTTCAGAGCCATTTGTGACAGCTACAGATTTAAACAGAAAAAGAAAGAGAATGAAACGTTTCAATCTAAAATTAAATTAGCGTTCGGTGCCAAGCATTGGGCACCCTGCTTTGCTGCATAAATCAACTTCTCATTAATAGGAATCATGTTCGCCCCATAAGCAGGTTGTTCCACAATCTTCCTCAGCATTCATTTCTGTAACGCCGTATAACAGAAAGAGCCACAGTAGGCTATTCATTAGTTGTTTTTAATTTCCCCAGCCTTCCTCCAATCTGCAGCATCAAGCCGTTAGAAAAAACAAAACGAGCAACGGTCATAAAATGGTAACAAACTGGTCAATCTCAGTTTCCCTCAGTTTTGCTTTTCCCCCTAGTCTTAAATTGAAGTTCACACACTGGTCCTCATAATAATCTGTCAGCGTTTTAGTATGAACTGCTCACTTTCGCAAGGAAATTCCCCTAGTATAGTGTGTTTTTCGTCTGTCAAATTCATTAACACGCATTTCATGCACAGCTTCCTCTAGTGTGTGTGTGTGTGTGTGTGTGTGTGTGTGTCAGTCACACACACCTATTTTGGTCCAGGAACTGGTCACAAAATGTGGAGAAGTGTAGGTGTTGACATGTCCACATAATTTAAAAAGGATGTTGACAAGCTGGAAGGTTTGCAGTGGAGGGCGACCAAGATGATCAAGGTCTTGAAACTGAGCTTGCGAGGAACAGTTGAGGGACCTGGGTATGTTTAGTCTAAAAAAGAGGAGATTGTGAGGAGATATGATAGCTGTCAGGGGACTGCCATCAGAACAGGGGAGGGAGGCAGAGGGCCCGCAGGGATACAGAGAGCCTCCGAAACTCCTGAGGAGCAGTTCCTCTTCCAGTGGTGGGAAAAGCCACACCTCCAGTGGGAAAGAGAGGGAAGGGGCCAACCAGGCAAGGGAAGTGCTCAAGGATGCTGCTGACCTCACCTAGCCAGGCTGGCCAGGAGGGATGCATGCCACTTCTGTTGCCCAGCTTGCAAAGAGGGGTGAAACGCAAGGAGGGGAGGAGAAGGCTTGGAGTGCCAAAGTTCTTATGTTGGGGGAGAAGCCGGAAGGGGCCACTCCCGGATTCTGCAAGCGACTGAGACGGACATGAACTTGGTAGCTCTGCACTGTAAATAGTTTGCACAATAAAACCTGTAAAAGCCAGGTCGGAGACCTGCCTGGTTACTCACGAGCAACCACCAGCAGCATCTGACAATAGCCACCTTCAAGAATCTCAAGAGCTGCCATATGGAAGATGGTGCAAGCTCGTTTTCTCCTGCTCTGGAGGGCAGGACACGAACCAATGGCTTTGAGTAACAAAAAAAAAAAAAGAGATTCTGCTGTTTGACAGTGGAATGAACTCCTACAAGGAGTGGTGGACTATCCTTCCTTGAAGGTTCTTAAGCAAAGGTTCTCCATTGACCCCGATCTCCTGATGTCATCGCCAGAGGCCATCCCTAGGACCCAGGTTTGAACCCTGAAGTCTCAGGGTCTGGGGTGCTCCTGACCTGACAACCCTAACCCCCAGTATCTACCACTTCATTCTGCCTAATATCTTTGAGGTCTTTTGCTTCTCAAGGCCCTTTTTCATCTGAAAGGAGACTGCACATCTCTATCTTTTCATCCTTTTTCCAAAAAAAAGCATCAAGAGAGATTAATCACCCAGCAATTAACCTATGCAACTTAACTTATCTTTTATTTCTTAAGACAAAATTTGGTGGGTTTTTCCTTAAATACATTTTTTTTAAAAATCCTATTCGTTGTGCATTTAAAAAAAAAAAGGAGAGAAAGGAAAGCTAACACTTCGCTCTAAGCTTTGATAGACCTTGCAGAACTTTGTTCATTATCAGCTAAGCATGCTCACTAATTAGCATTTCTGTATTTAGAAGCAGAATCCATGTTACCGTAACACTTTGTGGTGATGGTCGCCTAGCAACAAAGCTTCCTCTGTAGATGACCCTCCATTTCAAAGGGGTCTTTTCTCAACACACTACCTTAAATGTAATAAAACCTTTATAGATTTATATGTAAAAGAAAAATGGAATCATAGAACTCAGGAGTTGAAAAAGGATCTCATCCAGCCCCTTATTTAACGCAACTACAGCATCATGGACAGATTGCTGCTTCAAGTGAAGGAACAGGTGAAACTCGAAAAATTAGAATATCGTGGAAAAGTTCATTTATTTCAGTAATTCAACTTAAAAGGTGAAACTAATATATGAGATAGACTCATGACATGCAAAGCGAGATATGTCAAGCCTTTATTTGTTATAATTGTGGTGATTATGGTGTACAGCTGATGAAAACCCCAAATTAACAATCTCGTCATCATTTTTTTTTAAAAAAGTTAGAATATCGTGAAAAGGTGCAGTAGCTATTCAATCCATAACACCTGCAACGGGCTCCTGAGCCTTTAAATGGTCTCTCAGTCTGGTTCAGTAGGAAGCACAATCATGGGGAAGGCTGCTGACCTGACAGTTGTGCAGAAAGCCATCATTGAGACCCTCCATAAGGAGGGAAAGCCTCAAAAGGTAATTGCAGAAGAAGTTGGATGTTCCCAAAGTGCTGTATCGAAGCACATTAATGGAAAGTTATGCAGAAGGGAAAAGTGTGGAAGAAAAAGGTGCACAAGCAGCAGGGATGACCACAGCCTGGAGAGGATTGTCAGGAAAAGACCATTCAAACGTGTTGGGGACTTTCACAAGCAGTGGACTGAGGCTGGAGTTAGTGCATCAAGAGCCACCACACACAGACGGATCCTGGAGATGGGCTTCAAATGTCGTATTCCTCTTGTCAAGCTGCTCCTGAACAAGAAACAACGTCAGAAGCGTCTTACCTGGGCTAAAGAAAAAAAGAACTGGTCTGTTGCTCAGTGGTCCCAAGTCCTCTTTTCTGGTGAGAGCAACTTTTGCATTTCATTTGGAAACCAAGGACCCAGAGTCTGGAGGAAGAATGGGGAGGAACACAATGCCAGATGCTTGAAGTCCAGTGTGAAATTTCCACAGTCTGTGTTGATTTGGGGAGCCATGTCATCAGCTGGTGTTGGTCCACTGTGCTTCATTAAGTCCAGGGTCAACGCAGCCGTCTACCAGGAGATTTTGGAGCACTTCATGCTTCCTTCCACAGACAAGCTTTATGGGGATGCTGACTTCATTTTCCAGCAGGACTTGGCACCTGCCCACACTGCCAAAAGTACCAAAACCTGGTTCAATGCCCATGGGATTACTGTGCTTGATTGGCCAGCAAACTCACCTGACCTGAACCCCATAGAGAATCTATGGGGCATTGCCAAGAGAAAGATGAGAGACATGAGACCGAGCAATGCAGAAGAGCTGAAGGCTGCTATTGAAGCATCCTGGTCTTCCATAACCCCTCAGCAGTGCCACAGGCTGATAGCATCCATGCCACGCCGCATTGAGGGAGTAATTGATGCAAAAGGGGCCCAGACCAGGTACTGAGTACATATGCATGCTTCTACTTCTCAGAGGTTCAATATTGCTCTATTTGCAATCCTTGTTTTGCTGAGTTCATTTAATATTCTAATTTTCTGAGATTGTTAATTTGGGGTTTTCATCAGCTGTACGCCATAATCATCACAGTTATAACAAATAAAGGCTTGACATTTCTTGCTTTGCATGTCATGAGTCTATCTCATATATTAGTTTCACCCTTTAAGTTGAATTACTGAAATAAATGAACTTCCACAATATTCTAATTTTTCGAGTTTCACCTCACTGCCTCCCATTTTACTCTTTAACAGCTTGTACCATGTAGGACTTTTCTCCTGATGTTCAGACCAAGCTCTGCTTCCATTGGTTCTGGATCTGCCACCTGGACCCATGAAAAGCAGATCTGGAACATCTTCATCATGGCAACACTTCAGATAGAAGACAGTGGTCATGTCTCCTCCTAATGTTCTTCTGTGCTAACATACCCAACCCTTTCAACCATTCTTCATAGGACTTGGTTTCTGGACCCTTTGCTATCTGGTCACCTTCCTCTTCTAGTCCAGCAGTGCCCTAATTAAAATTAATTTGCAAAGTCCTTAACTACTTGGGTCCAGGGAACCCGAAGAAGCTATTGAAATTCATTCTGTTAGCTTGGGCCCTGTTAAGGTCATTTTGAATTCTGATTCTGTCTTCTATGGCATTAACCAACCCACCCCCAGTTTGGTGGCATCTGAAAATTTGATGAGCTTCCCTTCAATTCCTTCATCCAAGTCATTCAAAGAGTTCCCATTCATCAAAGGGAAATTCTTAGGAGAAAGTAGCAAGTTATCTTAGGGTATGTTCATATTACTGACTTGGAAAGCAGCCTGGTCATCCCACACCCTGGCTGTGGTTCAAGCTGCCTTTGCACGTCACAGAGGGGACAGGGATGTCTTCACCCAGCATTCATAATATTCTTGGTTTCTCCATCCCTACACCCTCTGAGCGCATGTTCATGAAGCTGTCATCTGTGCATGGTAGCTGTTAGTCTATGTTCACATTACCACTTACAAAGGATCCGGTTTCCTAGATGGATTGAAGCTGGTTTGAGGCATGGGGGAATACAGCAAACCACAGTGTTTGTCAATAAATTAGAGGATAGATTTGGATTGGGCTTAACCATTTGGAATGTGCTTAATCCCTGAATGTGGAGTAAGTGCTCATATGTGAGGCAATTGCTTCTTTAGCAAATAGAGGTGATTCTCAAATATATCCAACAGAACAAAGATTTTGATTATGAAATAAGGGTTCTTTGTTTTTGTTCAAAAAGGCCCTAAATTTAGCAACCTGATAAATTGCCTTGGCAAGAATGTAAGTGTTTTGTGTGTTTTTTAAGAGACTCCCTTAAAAGTGTCTTTCATAATCAAAATCTGGACTGTTTCCGATGCAAAAAAAAAGAGTCAAACTGGACGAATTGTTTTTGTTTTTGTTTTTTGCAGATTATGAATTTGTGCAAACGTGTCATTTGAGCTCTCACCTCAATCTTATCTCAGCTCAGCCTGGATCTTTTCTTCCTCTAGAGTTCTGTGCTTATGTGAAACAGCTTTTTGATGACCGCTCCTTTCTAATCTCATTTTGTCTTTGTTATTTGTAGCTCTGTTTCTGAAGCATTCTTCCATGCTACCTCCAACTTTGAAGCCATCCATCCGCTTGGCGAAACAGATGCTGTTTATCATTTTCCGAGCTTCTCTCCAGCTGCCATTAGTTTTCACAGTCAATGAGAAACATTAGTTATAAAAGCTAAAAACCTTTGTCAAATCAGTGCGGCGAAAGAAGACATCAAAACCTTGCAGGAGTATATCAAAACGTACCCTTCCATTGGCGCGTGTGCTGGTCTCCTACTGAGGAGATCTATATTTATGCATGTTCCTTGTTTGTTTCCTTGGAAATCTATATATTATATCCATATCTGTCAGCCTGACAAATGCTTTAGCCAATATGCCAAAGGGGGGGAAATTACAAGGAGATTTTAATGGCCGGTGTATTGCAATACACAGTGAGCTACGCTTTAGACATTTCTATTTAATAACAAATTTGGGGTTTCAGAGGAATGGGTGTCTGAAGTTCATTGGGACTGGGAGGGTAGAGGAGGCGGCTGACAAGCAGTGCCAGCCTCTGGACTGCTTTTGTAAAAACAAAAGAAGTGGCATGTTGGATTGGGCGCCTTGAGTCCACCATCCTGTTCTTCTAGTGGAGAAGTCCACCAGCAGGACCACTCTCCCCTGACTTGTGATTACCAGCAACTGTTATACAGAGGCAGAATGGCTCTGACAGTAGAGTTAGTGTAAGTTTGCATTTCTTAGTACAGAACGTGGGGTATAATCTATTGGTACAATCAAATCCCCTTGCATGTGACCTGGGAGATGGTGTGGCTCTGGCTGACTCCATAAAGGAGCCGAGTCATGCAGCCATTTTCTCAGTCTTGATCAGTCTCTTGTCCTGTTCCTGTCTTGCAGTTTTGACTTGTCTTCTCTTGTTCTATCTTTTGCTGCCATGCTGCTCTCCTGCAGCCATTTTGTTGTCTTAAAGCAATTTTGCTGTCTGCTGGCTCTCGGCCAGCAGCACATGAGTTCAGTCTCCCTATGAGATGAACTCAGTTTATTATGCCACTACCAAGTAAAGCCTGCATTTTAGGGATCAAATTGTGAACTGAAATGTGAGTAAACTTTTTGTTACTTTACTCAGAAAGACTCTTGTGTCTTTATTCTTTTAAGAGGGATTAAAGGGGACACCAGGAAATAATCTTAACTAAGAGATTCAACAAATCTGTGAACTAGCTTCCAGCTATATTGAGGGGAATTTGCTCTGCTATATTACTCACTAGCGTGAGTGAAGGAAGAATAATAATTATCCAATATATTCTTTCCTACTATCTTTAACATTCCCACACAGAAAGTATTGATCTGATGTGTAGAGCTCTTTCCCGTTCTGTTTAATCCAAGAGGGTTCTGGTAGAATTCTTTCTATGTGAAAGAAACAAGCAGAAGGTTTCTGGTCTTTGGGTTATTCCTTCTGAGAAGTTGAGTACAGCTGTTTAAACTGGTTCTGTTATCTATCTATCAAAGTCATGCTGACTATAATAGTAAGGCCAGAAGGAGCCTGGGTTTCACTTACTGTCTCTTTCTGTCTCTCTGTTCTGGTGTGGTGTTCTGTATGCTTAGTGCTAAGTTTAAGTCTTATTATAAGTCGTAAGTTTTATTGTAAGTGCTGCAACTGGATTTTTATGGACTGTGCCAATCCTGGATGTATTGGATTTGTAACCATTATGCTCATTTGCCTTCAGTAGCAGTAAAGCTCTGCTGGATGAAGTACAATTGCCTCTGGTCTCTTTTTTGGGAACTCTGCAACGTGTTTAAGGTTTTTTTCCCCCCTCAGCACATCAGTTAGAACATAGACATCATGTCTAGGAGCCCCTGATCTCCTTCTCCTCCATGACTTTGTCTAATCCTCCTTAAAAGCCATCTAAGTTGGTGGCCTTCACTGCCTCTTGTGAGAGGAAATTCCACAGGGCCTTCTCAGTAGTGGCATCCATGCTGTGGAATGTCCTTCCATCAGACGTCAAGGAAATAAACAACTACACGACTTTTAGAAGACATCTGAAGGCAGCCCTGTTTAGGGACGTTTTTAATGTTTGAAGTTTTATTCTGTTTTTAATGTTCTGTTGAAAGCTGCCCAGAATCTTCAGCTTCATTGGATGACCCTATGTTCTAGTACAGGGGTAGGCAACCTAAGGCCCATGGACCGGATGCGGCCCAATTGCCTTCTCAATCCGGCCCGCGGATGGTCAGGGAATCAGCGTGTTTTTACATGAGTAGAATGTATCCATTTATTTAAAATGCATATCTGGGTTATTAGTGGGGCATAGGAATTAGTTCATTTCCCCCCTCTCCGGCCCACCACATGGTCTGAGGGACGGTGGACCGGCCCATGGCTGAAAAAGGTTGCTGACCCCTGTCCAAGTATTATGCATCACTTTGCACCAGGCATAATTCTCTACACCTCAATCATGTCACCTCCATTTTGCCTTTTCTCTAACGATTCCAATCTTCTGCACAGGTGAGTTTCTCCAGCCCCTAGATCACTTTGGCTGCCCTCTTCTGAATCTTTTCCAGCTCTGCAATATCCTTTTTGTGATGAGGCAACCAGAAATGTGTACAGAATTCCAAGTGTGGCTGCACCATAGAGTTGTATAATGGAATTATTATATTGGAGAAAAGTTGGGCAGGTGGATTTGGTTGAGAGCAGAGCAAGGCTGGAGGGCCTAGGACAAACTGCAGCTGAGATGCCAGTATAATGCAATTTCTTCTGGCTGACCATTCCTTTGTTGATAGGGTTGCCATACGTAGGGTTCCCAGACATATCCGGAATACCGCAGTCAGAAGCAGTGTCTGGGATAAAATGTCTGGATTTTCACTGTTTGAAATATGGCAACTTTTCTGCCCCCACAAGGCTCAGTTATTTAGTGATAGCAAATCTATGTATTAGTATTAGGTAGAAGGAATAAAAATGCTGCCCCTTTAAGAAAAGATAATGCCTTTACCCCTTTTTAGACCTCAAGGCAGGTTGGGAAATGTAGGCACAGCAATATTCTAGTTTCTATTGGCTCTGCCCAGAGCAGGAATAAACCTCCCTTCCTCCTTTACTTCAGTCTAGTTCTTGCATACCAGGGAGATGACTCTCTGGTCTTCTCTTACATAACTCCATAAAGAACAACTTATTGGAACTTGAGTGGTATTTTTACACGTGTGTTGATTCTCTTCAATAAGTCTATGTATGAGAGCTTTGTGGAGTTTTGCTGAATGCTATCCAGATTGAGAGAGAAGTCTCAGAAGGAACAGCAACCCTATTTGTTGGGCATAGTATGGACCATAAAGAAGGCTGATCGCCGAAGAATTGATGCTTTTGAATTCTGGTGCTGGAGGAGACTCTTGAGAGTCCCATGGACTGAAAGAAGATCAAACCTATCCATTCTGAAGGAAATCAGCCCTGAGTGCTCACTGGAAGGACAGATCGTGAAGCTGAGGCTCCAGTACATTGGCCACCTCATGAGAAGAGAAGACTCCCTGGAAAAGACCCAGATGCTGAGAAAGATTGAGGGCACAAGGAGAAGGGGACGACAGAGGGTGAGATGGTTAGACAGTGTTATCGAAGCTACCAACATGAGTTTGATCAAATTGCGGGAGGCAGTGGAAGACAGGAGTGCCTGGCGTGCTCTGGTCCATGGGGTCACAGAGTCGGACACGACTAAACGACTAAACAACAACAATGGTATAACAGTCCAGAATGGTCCTCCAGTGCTTCCTTAATGGGACCAAATGATTAAGAGCTCATTAAGACTCAGTTTTTGTGTTTGAATGCCGTACTCATCAGAGCTCGGAGAAGGCGAGACTCACCTAACTGGCAGGAGTGGCAAATGTTTGTGTGGGAAGTAACAACAGAGGAAACACAGTACTCTATAGTAGAAGGTCCAGTAATTTAGCCACAATGAAGATGGAAGGGGGCTCATGGCTTCACTCACATGCAGGTTTTTAAACAGCAGTGGTTTAGTCCCATATTAACTTGAGGTTCAGATCACCCAGGATACAAACCGGAGCCTTTTGACTTGTGTGCCTGCATCACTTGTGATGAGTAATTTGAGGCTACAGAGTAAGGGATAATGTAAACCACACTGAGATCACTAAAGAAATGGACAGAGAGGCAGCAAGGCAGACAAATAGATATTTATGTATTCTTTCACTGGTGTTTTGTTTTTGTTTTACCAAAAAACCCAACCTTGTAATATTTTAAAAATCTCTAAGTATAAAAACAGACAATAGCATTAAAACAAAAATACATCATAAAACCAATAAAATAATAATATAAAAGAATATACAAACAAATAAAAGAGGAATGGAAGAGATAGTCACATCATTGCACATAGTACACACCAGTCATCCTTTCTCACATACGAAAGGGACAAAACAGGTTATTGTGTTTTCCCTCCTTTGTTAAATAGTCTTAACAGCTACGCCTTGGGAAGTCACTATTTTGTTCTTTGAAATAATGCTTGTCTGAAGCTGTAAATATGCCCATTTTTTTACATTCAGATTCACAAATATTCCTGGCATCTCTGTTAATTTTTTTTTTTAATGATATTTATTCAACATTTCAGAAGTACATATATTAAAAAAACAAAAAAAATACAACAGAAAAGCAAAAAAAGAAAACAAAAAAGAAAAAGAAAACACAATTCTCAAATTACATCTTTTCATCTGCTTGTTTCTTGACTTCCTCACACCTCCCTTTTTGTATTCTAATTTAATTCATTGTTTCAGCAAATTCTTCCCATATTTCTCAATTCTTATTTAAATATTTTGTCTTAACAGTCTGTCTTATTTAATTAACTCAACAAATCCTTTCCATCATTTACCATGTTCTGTTATTCAGTTTACCTTAATTTGTTTAACTTTATCTTACCTTAAAAACTTTAAAATTCAAAATTTAAACCATATTTATACATAACTCCTTAAATCCTTAAATCCTTTTTACTAAAGCCAAATAATTCCTTTCCAACATTTTCCCAAATATTTCATTAGTATTACACTAATTCCAAAAATAAAAAGAAATTCCCTTTTTATAAACTCCCCCCCCCCCCTAGTTTTTGTCCAACGTCCCTTCTTCCTGGTCTCGGGTTATGTTAGTCCTTTCTGTCCATATCCAGTCCATCAACCTGGTGACCTTATGTCCGAGGCCTTTAAGTCTCTTCTATGCCCCTTCTGCAGATTTTCTTCTTGTTGTTTGTACTTACACTCTTCCTTGCCCTTTGTTGGTTTCTTTCTTAATTTCTTCCCTTTCTCCTTGAGGAGTAGGTCTCTGGGGTGTTCCAACCGGTAATAATCTCCATTTTCCTTCATCAAACTAGCCCATTCCCCACAGTCCCACTCCCCATCATCGTCGTTATAATCCAAAAGGTAGTCTTCCAAAAAATAATTGTCAACATGTTTCATAGTCCCACCAGAGTTAGGAGCCTCCTTAACTCCAGGCACTTGCAAGCCCACTCCAAGTTCAATCTTCCAATACAGCGGCTTTTGCTCCTGCAGGGCTTCGGCTCTCTCCATTCGTGTTGCTTGAGATACGGTCACAGCCTCCTCCATCTTCAACTGCCCTTGGACTTGCCCAGTCGAACCAGTTTCCTGAATTGGTCCCGGTATAATTTCTTTATCTTTGTTTCCCATTAATTCATATTCACTGGCTACGGCAGTCATCAAGTCCAACTGCTCATTCATCAGATTTATCCTCTCATGCAACTGCTCCAGCATAGCATTTGTTTTGCCAAGGGCAGACACCAAAACTTCCTCCCAGCACATTTCTATTCAAGGTCAAACGACCACGATCTCAATCTCGCAGCTGTAAGGTCTCCAAATAAACTGCAGCAACAAACTGACAGGCTCCCTCTAGGGGACACAATTTCTATTTGTATCCATCTTTAAAACGTATCCAACAAAGGAAAGTTACTTTCGATTTTCGAATACTTTGTTTCTTTAAAATGCAGAAAGCAGCGTTGAAGTTAATTTGTTTCTTTTTCTTGACCATCTGTCAAAATGCTCCACTTTCAATCAATGGACGTCTCCATAAATTTCTGTCCTGACACCTCGTTCCCAGGTTTGGGGCGATGGAAACTTATTTTCCTTAACTCTATCTCCTGCAGGCTTAAACAGTCAAATCCCCCCCCCCTTTTCTCCTGCTTCCAGGGGGGTTTTATTAGTTGTAAATGCAGGAAATTTCAATCTTTAAAACAACTTTCCCGGCTATTAGATTGCAAGGTCTTTGCTTCAGTCTATTTACAAAAAGCGGAAGGCGGACTTCCTGTTTAGACCTTCCCGCTTCGGTACCTAATTCAAGAATTTCTTAGTCCAATTTTCCGTTTTTACTCACGGGTACTTGTTTAAAATCCAATTGTCAACAGGAAAAAGTCAGCGCTCTCCGGCGATGGCTGTGCGGCTCATCTCTGTTAATTTTTTAACCTACCCACCCCCAAAGCACAATTTATATTTCGTAAAAAGAAATCAGGAAACCTTGCATTTCCTAAGAATACCTTGGGCTTGCGTAGATTTGCCCTGGTTTTTATCCCCCTTCACAATTAAAGACAGACATATGTTGAAGGGAAAAAAACTGAGGACACAGAGAACTTCTGTGGTGATCTGGAAGTGGTCAGTATCTGAAGAAGTAGCCTCTTAGGTATGCAAGGTGTGAGCAGAGATGTCAAGGCACACTCTTTAGAGTGCTGGAGAGCTTGAGATATATTGGTTCTCAACCTGACATGTCCATATTAATGCTCCAGAAAGCCTGTAGGCATTGTCAGCGACGCTTGCTCACTTTGTTTACTCCACCAGAACCACCCATCAATCAAGCTCTTTCCTGGTGAGGGTGCTGCCTTCAGCATCATGGAGAGGATGAATTATTCACTTGGGAGAAACTCTTTGGAAGAAATGGTTGGAGCATCGCAAACCTCCTGTTCTGATTTGTGCAAGACCTGATTTGAGGTGACTTGCCAGTCAACAGTGTAGAGCGGGGAGGGGGGAGTTTCTTCTCTCCTCCTTGCTTGGGCTAGCACACCTATTATGGCCTGTCAATTGGTGTCTCTGTCTTGGGTTAAGCCGTCAAAGGGCTGTAATAGATGCTTTCATGTAAAAATGGGAAGCTGTGACATTGGTGTCAGATCAAGTACTCCAGCCTTCCCAGGTGATGAATCAAAACGTCAAAAGTGGTGACAGGAAGCAAGAATCCACTTCAGCAGGGGAGGGGGGTGGTCACACAAGGCACAGCCTTCTCGCGGAAGGAGTTGGTTTGGCAAAGCACCTCTTTTGATGTAACGGGCATCTTTTCTAGCACAGAACATTGATCATGCGGTGTCTCACGTTAAAGGTCAACTGGCTTTTGACACAGCTATCGGTAGGGTGGATACACTTGGTCAGGTTTATCTAAGCAGCTAAAATACAAATGAGGCTGAATTATAAGCCAGTTATAGAGAAATCTGGACTTTGGGTGGAATAGCTATTGGAGCTGGAGGCTTGGCCTCCTTCTGTCTCACAGTCAGGCCCTGATCCAAACATTTCCATGGACTTCTCCCTCATCCTAAATAGCCTCATGGGCAGCTAGCCAGGTGAAAGTGTTGTTCTTTATTTGCCCCAGGGGGTGAGAAAGAGGTGATTAAACTTCACTGGCAGCTCTGAAGCTCCTGCCTGGATCACCATCTCCTCTGCTCCTCATGTCCATGATATGGACAGGGTTGAATTCTGACACCTACACAGCCTCAAGCCATTGGTTCATCTAGCTCTGTATTGTCTGTTCTATGGATGTGATGCCCTCTGGTGGATGTGGACTACAATGCACATAAACTATTGGGCAGGGCTGGTAGGAGTTGTGGTCTACAACACCTGGAGGGCACCAGCCATCGCTTGACAAGGTGAGGTCTTTCCCAACCCACTGCTTGAGAACCTTTACATGGAAGTAATGTGTGAATCCCAGTCCTTCCACAGTTAAATCATGACCTCTCTTCCTGAAATATGTGGAGTAACTCTGATTTGTGCAGGACTATAGAGCTGTCCCATACAGTCATACCTCAGGTTACAAATGCTGCTGGTTGCACCTTTTCGGGTTGCGGACTGCGCCGAACTCGGAAGTACCGGAACAAGTTACTTCTGAGTTTCAGCACTCAGGCATGTGCAGAAACACAAAATGACATCACGCGCATGAGCAGAAGCACCAAATCACGTCACACACATGTACAGACGCTTTGCTTCAGGCTGCGAGCACTGTGGGTTGCAAACGTGCCTCCCGCACGGATCATGTTCTCAACCAGAGGCATGACTGTACAGGTATCAAACCTTCAACCTTGGTGTTTTCAGCACCATGCTCTAACCAACTGAGCTATTCAGGTTGACCATAGGACTATTGTTGCCAGGGTCTTCTATGAACGCCGCATAACACCTGCTCAATGCCACACATTCTAAAATACAGAACATCATTCCATTCTTCTCCAAGGAAAACAAGTTATTCAAAGAAGACTTGCCAGTATTTCCCACCATACGAAAATAAAGTGGGTGGGTGAAGCCATAGAAATCAGTATGCCTTACATCTTCAGAACAGCAGTATTTTTAAAGTAAAACCAACAATTGGCTTTTATTTCACAGCCAACCACCATCCAGGCATTCATTTCCTTCCTCTCCAGAGATGAAGTTCACATTGCTAAAAATAGCTCTCGCTTCACCTGAGTTCTCTCTCCCATTCATCCCTCCACTCAAAGAGGGATTGTTTAGCAGTTCCGCGCCTGCCTCTTGTAATGCTGTTTCCCTCCCTCCTCACCCCCGTTTACGGTGTCAAAATGCTATGGCTAATTGTTCGCAAAGCAAGGATAATCATACCAATTATGATTTGTTAAAAAGAATACGAGAGACAAATAACATTCATGTAAGGCTTAACAGCGACAATAGATTAGGGAAATGGAAAGTTACAGACATGGTGGAGGCGGAGAAACTTGCTTTATTTCCCTTGGTCAAAGAAAGCAATCGCAAACTTTTGTGGCGTGAAGTCCTTAGCCGTTGCGCTGAAAGGTTTCAACTGGATTTGTGCATTTCTATACAGATTGGGCGGGCGGAGAGAGATGACACGAGGTAAGCTGAGAAACACCATCAGTGGTCATTGAAATCAGGTTCTATCAACATTTTCCTAGAGATGAAGAGAAGAAGAAGAGTTTGGATTTGATATCCTGCTTTATCACTACCCGAAGGAGTCTCAAGGTGGCTAACATTCTCCTTTCCCTTCCTCCCCCACAACAAACACTCTGTGAGGTGAGTGGGGCTGAGAGACTTCAGAGAAGTGTGACTGGCCCAAGGTCACCCAGCAGCTGCATGTGGAGGAGCGGGGAAGCGAACCCGGTTCACCAGATTACGAGTCCACCACTCTTAACCACTACACCATGGGACTTCATCCTCAGGATCCAGTTTCCCAGCAAAGGGGTGGGACACGATTCTCCATATCCCTAGGCCTATCCAGGCTGCAGCAATATAATAAACACTTGCACAAGCAGAACAACCCTGAGAAGCAGTGACTAGTCCAAGGTTACACCCAGTGAGCTTCATGGCTGAGTGGGGATTTCATACCTTCCATTTCCCCCCATCGACGTGCATCCTCCGGGACATGCTCCCAGCCAAGTAAAGTGGCTCGCACCTCACTCTCACCCTGAAAAAAGTGTTTTTTCCAGGGCAATGGTGAGGCGTAGTGTCCCAAAACATGTGGGGTTTTCCATTCTGAAGGAAATCAGCCCTGAGTGCTCACTGGAAGGACAGATTGTGAAGCTGAGGCTCCAGTACTTTGGCCACCTCATGAGAAGAGAAGACTCCCTGGAGAAGACCCTGATAGTGGGAAAGATGGAGGGCACAAGGAGAAGGGGGCAACAGAGGATGAGATGGTTGGATAGTGTTTTCGAGGTTACCAGCATGAGTTTGACCAAACTGCGGGCGGCAGTGGAGGACAGAGGTGCCTGGCGTTCTCTGGTCCATGGGGTCATGAAGAGTCGGACACGACTAAACGACTAAACAACAACAACACAAGATTTCAGCCCCCATAATGAACGCTGAGATCCCACAAGAAAAAAATAGGATGTCCCATTGTTTCCCCAGGGCACTTGGAAGGTATGGGATTTCAACCCTGATCTCCCAGGTTCTTGTCCGACACTAACCACTATACCACACTGACTCCATGTCATTGCATTCTGAGCCCATCAATATTATCTCCTTAGTAAGTTTTCTGAGCATCACAAAAATCAGGGTGGCCTATTGCAGGGGAGTTGAGAAAGACAGCCTGCACATCCTTGACACAAAACACAACAATAAGAAACCAGAGGACAGTATAATAAGTGATATTTAGCTCTGTTGTAAGCAGATATTTGAGCACTCTGATAAAATAGAATTTCTACCTCCTGAGGGTGCTTGGCGTTACATGCCATATGTGTCAGCCTAGTACTGTATCAATAGCTCTGTGGAACATCTGGCGAAAACCTTCCTGGTTCTGCTACTTGAAAAAATTAAGCAGAAGGGACTGGACATGCAGCCCAATACATTTATAGCAACCTTTGCCAACCAGGTGCCAACCAGATCTAATGGACAGCCAGGTCTGTCAGCTCCGGCCAACCTTACCATGCTTCCCCATCAGCTCCAACATCATCTGACCATACTGGCTGGGACTGGTCAGAGTTGTAGTCCTTCTGTGAAGCATCACGTTGGGGAAGGCTGGTGCAATATGTGTGCTTAGTCACAGAACTGAAACTAGCCTACATCTGGAAATAAGCAGGCCACACCTGTCTCTAGCGACCCACTCACTAGATGTTTTGGGACCACAACTTCAGTCATTGACCTAGGGATGGTGGCAGCTGGAGTCCACAACATCTGGAGGGGTGCAAGCTTCCCGCTTCACAAGGGAATATCCTTTTGCTTGGGATGGGAGAGGAACTGACGTGGCAAAAGAGAACAATGTGGAAATGCGGAGAACCCAACTTAAGATTGAAAAATGGAAAACCAGTGTTGTCATGTTTGCTCATCCCTGTCTCACAGCCCTTTCTACGTTGGAAGGTACAACCTACAACCATCAATCTCATTCAGATACCTATTTAGACATATGGACTGTCCATGTTAATTCGTGCGTGTAAGCCAAGATCAATGGGATATTTGCAATGCTAATATCAGCTGGTGATGTTTCCTTTCCCCTTTTGCTGCTATATGTCCAAAAATAAAAATGGCAGCCCAACACAGGTTCCTCACTGTGCCTTTACGCCCAAGCTATGGCTATTTCCCCCCCTTCTTTTTACAAAGAAAAGAGAAAAGAAAAGGGACATCTTGGTGTAAGTTTGCAATTTAAACACTCTAGAAGGAAGGGGGGGGGGAAAACACTGCAGTTTTCTTTTATATCTGCCGGCAGGAAGTTGTTGTGATCGACCACAAGGTGAAGCAATTTCCAGATTTCTTGTGAAGAAATGCACAAATTAATACCTATGCACAATGCGGCCATCAACAGCTTTTTAAAGGGGGGGAAATATTGGTAAGACTGAGTATGAAACCCTGGCAGTTTTCCTAGCTGCTCATTGCTGCTTTCTTGATCTCTTGGAAGTGCAGGTCTAATTGCATGGTGTCAGATGATAGGTGCTAAAAAATTAAGAGGCACATCAGCACAGCTTTATTCAGCATAATGGGGCTCGATTAACCAGCCATGTGGAGTGGCAGAAGTAGATTTGACAATGCCGAATGTTCACTTCAGCTGTGAGGAGCGTGGCTCTGATGGCAGAACAACTGTGGAGGTGGCAGGGGTGGTTCTGATGCTATACTTGGCTGCGAGGCACCAGAGAGGAGGGGAAAATATTCCCAGCTCTCCCTCAACATGTCCCCTCACTTCACCCCTTTGCTTCTTAGTTAGCAGTTCTAAAAGTGCTCAATTTTCTGAGAAAGTGAATGCTTGCCTCTTCCATTGCCCAGTTTTGAAAACGGATCAGCATTTATGAAGGTCTTTTCTGGAGGGTGAGGAAACAGTGACAGGAGCCTGTGTTTTTACCACAGTGCCTGATAGTCGTCTGGACCAGCCTTCCACAATGCGAACTCCCTCCAGATGGGAGGATAGTAAGATAGCATTATAGAAGTTGCCACCCCCGTCCTGGTTTCTGATTTGATCCCTGAATGTCTCACGTTTCCTTAGGACATCCCTATTTTCATCAGAGGAATGTTGGAGGGTGTGGTAGGACATCCCTACTTTCATTGGAGAAGCATTGGAGACATCTCTATTTTCAAGGCAGAAATGTTGGAGGGTATGGAATAGGTAAAGGTAAATGGACCCCTGATCATTAGGTCCAGTCGTGACCGACTCTGGGGTTGCGGCACTCATCTCGCTTTATTGGCTGAGGGAGCCGGCGTACAGCCTCCAGGTTATGTGGCCAGCATGACTAAGCTGCTTCTGGCGAACCAGAGCAGTGCACGGAAACGCTGTTTACCTTCCTGCCGGAGCGGTACCTATTTATCTACTTGCACTTTGACGTGCTTTTGAACTGCTAGGTTGGCAGGAGCAGGGACTGAGCAATGGGAGCTCACCCCGTTGCGGGGATTCGAACCGCCGACCTTCTGATCGGCAAGTCCTAGGCTCTGTGGTTTAACCCACAGCGCCACCCATGTCCCTTAATGGAATAGGATGTCCCTATTTTTACTGGAGAAATGCTGGAGTGTATGGAGGTTGGGTACTACCCCCAATCTCTGCTGAGTAGTAGCTTTAAAAAATATGGTTTATTCACATATTAACACCTTCAATCTGCATGGAAGGAATCCAGGTCATAGAGCACGGTCATTTCAAAGAGGGCTTGTATTTCACATCAGTACAGCACTGGCATCTAAGGCATCTCTCCCTGCCAGACTTCAGCCAGCCTGCCCAAGATGGATCTCTCTTTCTTCCATCCTTCTACTTCCCAGCACACCTTTGTCTAAAGACTCTGTTTTCCAGTCACCTCAAACAATCACCATGGAAATCTCTGTCTGCCCAGACCCAAGATTCCTCATGGACTGGTCATCAACACCTTTAGTCATTTTAATGCCTCTATCCTGGATGAGCCCTTGGCTTTGAAGGATGCATATCCTAAACTATGGACAGTAACAATGACCATTCTGTATAGGGGCCAGCTTTGAACAGTATTTGTCTCGAAGCCAGAGTTTCTCAGGAAGGCTGAACTTGGGCCTGGACTCCCTCCTCCTGATGCTGAATTTGCATTGACTTGTCATTTAAAACCCCCAATTTATTTTCATTTCTAAGCTGCTGCATCTCAAAAGGATAGTATTCACTTCAGATTTACTTAGAGCAGACACACTGAAATTAATGAACATGACTAAGTCGGGTGTATTCATTTCAATGCGTCCACCCTGAATAAAACTTGGTTGAATACCACCCACAGACTGTCAGGGCAGGTTAACTATTTGTAAGATTAAACACTAAATGTACAGGAAGAATCTCACAGCTGGCTCAGCCTCACCCCCTACTGCGTCTTCTCTCCATTGGAGATGATATCAGCAAGCAAATCCTACACAAAGACCTTGGTTCTGTCACTTTTCATTGCTGGCAGAATGGAAATAATCTAGTTGTTGGGATGGGAAGGGAAAGGGGTGCCCATTAGATGGATGGTTTTAGCACAACACAGAAGAGAAATTAGAGGTGTAATTGAACAGGATTTATATATAGAAACTTGGTTCTCTTTTTGTCTTACATAAACAAAGGTTATGCAGAAAAGTGCACTCGGGTGACTCATCTGTCTGATCGGAAAGGTATCATTGCGTGAAAAGACAAGTATACATTAGTCACTGTCTACCTATAACAGGCATTTTATAAAGAAGGCTTTGCGCATTTCATTGATTATTACAGCCTGCGTGTATTTTTATTGTTCTGTTTTGTAACATGGAAATTTGAATATATCCTCAGAACTAAATCCAGAAGTAGAGATGCAAAAAACTTAGTCCTCTTTCTCTATGGTCTGTGTGTGACGGGGTGGTGAATATGACCTCTAGGCTGTCCACCCTGGTACGAGGTTCATGGCATGGAGATGGTGGCCTTCCCCCTTTCCCCCTTCGTTTTGACAGCCCTGCGCTCCCAGGCTGCTGGAGGAGGCAGGAAGGCAGGAAGGCAGGAAGAGAACAGGAAGGAGGCAGGCAAGCAAAAAAGCAGAGGGTGGTGGGAAGTAGAGAAGCAAAAGCTCAGGGTCCAAACCCTGGAACTCCCAAAAAATCAGGAACCAATAACTCCAAATCAGGAACCAATAACTCCAGATCAGGAACCAATACAGTGGTACATCTGGTTACAGACACTTCAGGTTACAGACGCTTCAGGTTACAGACTCCACTAACCCAGAAATATTACCTTGGGTTAAGAACTTTGCTTCAGGATGAGAACAGAATTTGTGCAGCGGCGGCAGCAGGAGGCCCCATTAGCTAAAGTGGTGCTTCAGGTTAAGAACAGTTTCAGGTTAAGAACGGACCTCCAGAACGAATTAAGTATTTAACCCGAGGTACCACTGTAACTCCAAATCAGGAACCAATAACCCTTCAAGAAGATGTAATGGGAATCATCCATGGCCAGTATGTGGAATTTTGGCCAATGTATGCTCATTGACCACTTTGAGGTTTCTTACAAACAACTGGTGTCTAAATTTCATGAAGTAAACCAGGCTTCCTCAACCTCGGCCCTCCAGATGTTTTTGGCCTACAACTCCCATGATCCCCAGCTAGCAGGACCAGTGGTCAGGGATGATGGGAATTGTAGTCTCAAACCATCTGGAGGGCCGAGGTTGAGAAAGCCTGAAGCAAACAAATAAAAGCAGACTAAGATCAGTGGCAGAGCTAGCCAATCGGGCATCCGGAACAGCTCACATGCCTTCAACATGGGGGGTTGAGCCGCCCAGGGGGGCCATTGGCACAACAATCAGCATCCATCGGGGGTGATCGGTGCAAGAATTGGCTACCATTGGGGTTGATCGGCGCGGCAATCAGTGCCCAGGGGTGCGATTGGCACAGCGATTGGTGCCCATTGGGGGCTATTGGCGTGGCGATTGGTGTCCGGGGGGGTGATTGGTGCCCGGGGGGGTGGCACAGTGATCCGCCCAGGGAGGATTTTGTCACACACACCCCACGGATGATACCTGGGGTGGACGGCCCCCCTTGCTACTCCACTGACTAAGATGACTCCTCCCAAATTCACAGCACCTGAGCTTTACAGACACAAAAGTGGCTACATAGTGTGTGTCTTGATCTTTATTCCGTAGACTGAATGCAGACAGCATCAGCTCCCTGTTAGCAAAGCAGGTACGGCAGTGAAAGAGAGAGGCAGAGAAAGAGCCCAAGGTAGCAATCAGACAATTTGATTAGGACAAGGACAAGGTAACAGTAAGGTGGTTTGATTAGCGTAATAAAGCCCCAGTAAGAGCACGCTGGCAACCTGGTAATTATCAAGTGTTTTGTAAGCACCGTGATTCTAAAATTCTACACTCTGCTCTTTTTTTTCTTCTTTTTAAGAATGAGGCAAGGGGGGGGGGAATCCTTTCAAGCAGGGGAGTTCCTGCTGCTGTGAGTTTATTATCACCAGGATTAATTGGTGTCTTGCTGCCCAAGAGATTAAGGACATTAAGGACAACAAATAATTCCGTGCATCCCCTTGAAATAAAAGCAAGAAAGGCTTGGCATGTAATTTCTTCACTTGACTTTTTTTTCTGCATGGGGGGAAATAATAGACAAGCTGGAAACAAGAGTTTGTGCAACTTCAGTTAGGCAAAATAATTTCTGAAAAGAGATGTGCCGTTTTACTAGGGTGGTTGATCATCTAGGTAAAGAAAGAAATTAAAAAGTTGTCCAGTAGCACCTTAGAGACCAACTAAGTTTGTTCTGGGTTCTGGCTTTCGGGTGCATGCACACTTCTTCAGATACACTGAAGCAGAAATCACCAGACCCTTACATATAGTGGGAGGGTAAAGGTAAAGGGAAACCTGACCGTTTGGTCCAGTCATGGCCGACTCTGGGGTTGCGGTGCTTATCTCGCGTTAGTGGCCAGCATGACTAAGCTGCTTCTGGCGAACCAGAGCAGTGCACGGAAATGTTGTTTACCTTCCCCCCAGAGCGGTACCTATTTATCTACTTGCACTTTGACATGCTTTCGAACTGCTAGGTGGGCAGGAGCAGGGACTGAGCAACGGGAGCTCACCCCGCCGTGGGGATTCGAACCGCCAACCTTCTGATCGGCAAGTCCTAGGTTCTGTGGTTTAACCCACAGCGCCAACCGCGTCCCTAGTGGGAGGGGAGGGTGGGGTATTTCTCAGAAGGGTATTATGAGATGGGTGATTGACGCAAAGGGAATGGTAAACCTGTTGACGACTATTAACAACTGCAATTAGTCCTACAGGAAAAAGCAAGGGATAGTATGCAGATGACAAAAAATAGCTTTAGCATGTGTAATGAGACTATGGGGTTGTGGCGCTCATCTCGTTATCAGGCCAAGGGAGCAAACATTTGTCCATAGACAGTTTTCTGGGTCATGTGGCCAGCATGACTAAACCACTTCTCGTGCAACTGACACTGTGATGGAAACCAGAGTGCATGAAAACGCCATTTACCTTCCCGCCGCAAAGGTACCTATTTATCTACTTGCATTGGCGTGCTTTTGAACTGCTGGGTTGGCAGGAGTTGGGGCAAAGCAGCGGGAGCTCACCCCGTTGCGGGGATTCAAACCACCAACCTTCTGATCAGCAAGCCCAAGAGGCTCAGTGGTGTAGACCACAGTGCCATCTAGTCTAAGCTCCTGCAATGCAGGAATCTTTTGTCCAATGTAGGGCTCCAACCTGGGACGCGGGTGGTGCTGTGGTCTAAACCACTGAGCCTCTTGGGCTTGCCAATTGGAAGGTCGGGGGTTCAAATCCCTGCGATGGGGTGAGCTCCCGTTGCTCGGTCCCTGCTCCTGCCAACCTAGCAGTTTGAAAGCACATTGGTTTATTTGATTGACATCCTTTGCTCTTTTAAAATGTGTGGTGGTGGGGAGTTATTGGGTGATTGTTTTTATTTTAATAATAATAATAATAAATTTTTACTTATATCCCACCCTCCCCAGCCGAAGCCGGGCTCAGGGCGGCTAACAACAATAAAATATGACAACATTTTAAAATCATTTCATTAAAAAATTACTTCAAATCAAATTGATGGCAACCATTGGGTAGAGTTCTGTGAAGATTGCCAAAGGAGGGAGTCAGGCTGTGCCCTGGCCAAAGGCTTGGCGGAACAGCTCTGTCTTGCAGGCCCTGCGGAAAGATGTCAAGTCCCGCAGGGCCCTAGTCTCTTGTGACAGAGTGTTCCACCAGGTCGGAGCCACAGCTAAAAAAGCCCTGGCTCTAGTTGAGGCCAGCCTAATCTCTCTGTGCCTGGGACCTCCAAGATGTTTTTGTTTGAAGATCGTAAGTTCCTCTGTAGGACATACCAGGGTGATTTTGATCATGTATTTTGTGGTTTTATATTCTGATTTTATTCTGTGAACCACCCTGAGACCTGTGGATATAGGGCGGTATATAAATTAAATAAATAAATTTAATAAATTAATTAAAATACAGTTTTCTCTTTTTAAAAAAGTGTTTTGTATTTCATTTTGCAACAATGTACAGTTTTCAATGCATTCAGCTGCTCATATAAATTGGCCTCCCCTTGCAATTTTAAAAGAAAAGAAGAACAAGAATAATTTAATTTAACTTTATTTGCCCATAAACTTTCAGAGCTCCTGATATTATTATTTTTCTGGTTTTCCTTATTTGCTTTGTCCTGCCTTATAAAAGGACAGTGTGACATGCAAAAATGTGTAAAGGCAGATATAAAATATTCCTTTTATCCGACTTCCTTCCTTCCGCCCCTTCCTTGTCTGCTCGAGGCAAGTGCCCTGTGGCATAATTCAATTGCTTTTCCCCCCTGCCCACCAGAAAAACAGTAAGTACATAACTTGGCAAAACAAATTAAATTGCTGTTTAACCTTTCTGCTTCTCTTTCAGTACTGTTTTCTATGGTGGCAATTTCGTTTTCACAAAATTAATTTGTACTTCAAAACCTGCGTGTGGTCAAGGGACTTAGCAGGACTCCAGGGAAGTTGAGGAAGGTGGAAGTTGGTTGGCGAGAGAGGAGGAAATGGGGATGATTCAGAAGTGGAGCGTTTGTGTGTTACGCTTTACCAGCAAGTGAGATGCAGTTCAGAAACAACCAAAGTTTTAACCTTGGAGAGACATTCCAAAAAGTTTGTGGAAAAGCAGCAACGGTCACCAACCTTCATGAGTGCAAGGACCTAAAAACTAAATAAATCCACAGATCCCCACATTCTATTTGTTGTAAATTTAGGCTCCATTAATTGAAAAAAATGCATAATGACAAACCTCAAACCAAATGAACTCAGTAGCAAGAAATTCTAAATGAACTCACAAAGGTTTCTAAATCAAAGGAGACAGCGGAAATTAATTAATTAATTTCCCAAATGGACCTATTGATCAACAACCCAAGTCATTAATCCCCAATTTAGTTCCTCAATATACTCACTGAGCAACCCAATCAATCAATCAATCACAAATGTATGAAATATAAATTATATTTTTGAATATAAATTCTTTCATTTATTTTCCCAGTGCATCCAGTGATCAACCACTCAACTAATCAATCAAATTGAACTATATAAAAATGTAGTTATTTCCAAGTGAACTCAACTGAGGTAACCCCCAAAAGAATTAGAATGAAAACTTGAACTGCCACTAATGTAATCTATTTCTGCATATAGTAACAAGACAATCAGTTGAGATCCCTAATCCATGCACTGTTTTTTAGTTGATCTATAGAATTTTGTACGTCACCTTGAGATCTTTGTGGATGGCAATAAACAAAGTTCTGTTCCCCTTTCAACGAACTGTGGATTCTTAACACCACAAAAACTTCCCCCTTTTGGCCCAAGTGAATGAAATTTGCAGGCACTGGAGGCTCTGCAGAGTTTGCCTGCCATATTTCAGACAAATAGGTCCAGGGACTTTTTATTCTACATGTGTAGACAACCTCATTGGGCTCTCCACAGTTACCAATGTCAGGGTTCCTCCTGGCTCAAAGGAAGAGTGAGGAGATATGGGTTATGGGTTGTGGTTAATGGGACACAACACTGTGCATGGATACAACACAAATTGCTGGCCAGAGCCCAGTGGCGCCGACTTGGGCCTCAGACCATGGGTGCCCAGCTCTCACGAGCCACTCTGTGATGTCATGATGTTGTGACACGGGTGTGGGCATGCACTGGCATCACAGTGGCCACTGGGCTGGGGCCTGTGCCTCTGCTGTGGGGCCTCTTTGGGGACAAGCTATGGCCCCGGAAGTACTTCCATGGCCACAGTGGGCCCTAACAGAGACCCCACAGCAGAGGCACAGGCCCTGGCCCAGTGGCCACTGCAGCGGGCCATGAACGTTGGTGGTGGAGGCTGGGCACCCACAGCAAAAAAATAAAAGTGTGGGTGCCTGGGTCCTCAGGACCCCCTGGAGTTAATGCTAGGCCAGAGCCTGTGGGAAATGATGATGCAGAAGGACGAGCAAATAGATAGGAATGTTTTCAGACTTTGAGGGTTGTGTACCAGTCAGAATAAAAGCAGTAACGTTTTAAGCAACATGGAGGCAAACACCCCCACACAGTGACCAAGGCTTGACCTGGAAGCTGGGACAGGTCATATCAGAAAGAAGCAATGACTACCTGCGATGTGGATCCAGTGTGGGGCTTTGGAAGACAATGCCATCCTTTCTCCCCCCACCCACAGTTGCAGCTGACTCCTCACCATAAGGGGTCACTACAGACTCCCAGTCAGAAACCCAGCTGCCTCTGAAACACCTTGAAATATATGTTTGCAGAACACTGATCCTATCTGAAGCCCATTTAAGAGGTTTAAGAGGTGCAGGTGAAGCCTGAATCAGTCATTCATACCTATCTTTTTAGGGAAAGGATGGGCTGGGGGTGGAATCCGCTGTTGGCCTCCATTTGGTGTTTTGTGGCATTCAAGGGATTTGAAGTTGCAAGCAAATTTAAGACATAAACTGACAGCAGAGTGTTTGAGAAGCGTCCTTTGTACAATGGGGGAAATGCATTAAAATAATAAAATAAAATAAAATAACAACAGCCCTGAGGGTGTTTACTTCACAAACGAATGAGGGATATTATGTAAAGTAACTCCTTGCCAAGGATTCAGGAGGATTGTGGAGTGGATTTCAGAATCCGTCTCAATCCGCAGTCCTGAGTTACTTTACATTTAATCCTGCTGCCTCTTAACCACAACAAAGCAAACCCTGTTAAAATCCTTTAAAAAAAAACAACAAGGTGAAGAAATGAATGCAAATGCCCAACATTTTCATGCTAGCACCCTTGGTGTAAAATTTGCATTAAAGCTTTCTGAACAGAGCGTAATGCTTGCTTCAGAAGTCATTTTATTTTTATAGACTGCTGCTCCTTCAAAGTTGTAAATCCCTTCTGCACACTAAGGAGACCGTACCCTGCTCCCAGTGAAAGAAAATTTAAAAAATGTCTAATCCCTCTTCTTGTCAGAGAATTGACTGCTTTGTCTCAGGGCGAATCCTCGTGCTCATGGCTGACTCTTAACTGCTGACTGGCACCACATGTCAAGAAGGAGATGGACACACTTTGAAAAGATGGAGAGGAAAATGATCGCTTCGTGCCAGACATTATTTGGGGAAAGAAGGGAATGGATGGGTGGTAGAGGGCTGTGACTGGGAAAGCAGATCGCACACCCTCACTGGCTTTCATGTAATGTCTGAGCAGCGGAGAAGGTAAAAGATAAAAGGCAAAGGACCCCTGGATGACTAAGTCGAGTCAAAGGAGACTATGGGGTTGTGGCGCTCATCTCGCTTTCAGGCCGAGGGAGCCGGCGTTTGTCCACAGACAGCTTTCCGGGTCATGTGGCCGGCATGACTAAACTGCTTCTGGAGCAACAGAACACTGTGACGGAAACCAGAGCGCACGGAAACACTGTTTACCTTCCCACCACAGCAGTACCTATTTATCTACTTGCACTGGTGTGCTTTCGAACTGCTAGGTTGGCAGGAGCTGGGACAGAGCAATGGGAGCTCACTCTGTCATGGGGATTCGAACCGCCAACCTTCTGAGCGGCACACTCACAGTCTCTTTTTTTGAGGGGGACATATTCTCTTGCTCTTATGATTTCACACTCATCCATGCACCATTCTTCCTCCTTTTTCTTCATCACTTGGACATCATCACGTGTTCCGATAGCCACAGATGTCTCCAAAGCAACGAAAATGACAAAGGCACCTGTTGTTGTGCTGAATTCAACAACAAAAATGACAGCCTTTTCCATGACATTTCGGGTATAACAAAACCGAATCCCTTCTTGTTATTTTGGTGGCGGCAGCTGCTAGCTATCCATGGTTATTTTTCAAGACCAGTGGCACTTGGGAGAGATGAGAGGAGGTGTTATCACAAGAGAGGTGCCTGTGAAATTTAAAATCACTGTGCTTCTGAACACTCCTCTCTGTAGGTGTCTACTTCAGTTTGTATAAGTTCAGGTTGTGGGCTTGCATCTTATATCAAAATACTTGGTTTCTCTGGGGATCTCCTCTGGAGCAATGGGCCATTGTATCTGGCTATTAACCAGAACGTTGGTGGTTTGACATAGTGCAACAGATTTCCACCTGCATAATGGGACTTTTCTCCTCCTCTTTCCTGCAGCTCCCCTAAGCACCCTCAAAATCAGCTCCACAGGGTTGGGGACCCTCTGGAGCAGATCTTTTTTTGAGAGAAGAGAGGAAGGAGAAATCCCCTTGTGTGAGCAGAACTCCACCCGTGCACTCACACATACAACCCAGTGTATGCAAGGAAAATATGCTCTACCCAGGGAGGCTTGCCTGGCACCATCAACATATATCATTAGGTGCCAGGCAAATGCTTTCTTCTATAACCTGGCCTTTGGCCTTTAACTATCTGTGGCTTTTCAGAATATGTTTTGAGGATGAGCTGTCTGTCTGTTTGGTTGGGCGTAAGCAACTTTGGGTTGCCCTGGGCAAGATAAAGCAACTAACAAATTTAAATAATAATAATAATAAATAAGAATCACAAAACAAATGGTATACAGAGATCAAGCTACAACATCAAAATATGCCATAGTTACTGTATGTATCTGAGATTTTCTAGATATCACAGCACCCACGCACGTATAATAATATGGTCATCAAAATCTTTCACATACATAGTCACACTACAAGAAACTAAGCTAAACACAGAACCCAAATGTGCCGTGGGGTTTTTTTTGTGAGGGCTTTAAAAATAGTAGTAGTAGTAATAATGATGACTGTGATAATCAGAAACGGATGTGGAAATGCCTCAAGCTGAACTGAAGACTGGGAAAATGAAACTGAAAGCATCCAATATTTACAGAATTGGCCACCCCTCTATTCTGGCTGCATGTGGAATGCTGTGTGGTGTTCTGGTTTTCTCACCACAGAAGGGATATCAAAGAACTGGGGGAAAATATAAAGAAAAAAGGCAAGCAAAATAGATCAAAGGATTGGGGCCCTTTCCTGACCAGGAAAGGATAAGCACTTGAGGCTCTTTAGTTTAGACAAGGAATGGGGAACCTGTGGTTCGCTAGTCGTCGATGGACTCCAACTCCCATCAGCCCCAGCCAGCATGGTCAATGGTCAGGGATGAAGGGAGTTGTGGAGCAGCAACATCTGGTTCCCTATCCCTGGTTGCAATGAAAGGGAAGCATTTATGAAATTATGGTGGGTGTGAAGAAAGTGGATAGAAAGGTAAACACACCCAATTATAAAGAATATGTTTTGGACTCTATAGTGAAATTGATCAGGAAAATTCCAGGATTTTTTTGGGATAATTCCAGGATTTCGATCAGGAGACTTGGAAGTGGAATCCAAAAGGAAGCAATATGCTTTTTTTCAAGTTTAGCGACTGTTAAGTTGTGGGTGAACATATCAGACGATGCAGCGATTCTTCAAACAGCTCTTGTTCATTCACAGGCAAGGACAGAACTGAACTGAAGGGTTCAGTCAGCCTGCTTATATAGAGCTCCAGTACAACGTTACTGTAACAACTTTCTTAAACTATCCAATCACTGAACGTCACTTTCGATCCCTTATTTGCATAACTATCTACAGTGTCCTCCTGCTGGCCCAGGGTGAGAACTTCAGTACATAACAGTGACATCTCTAGCAAAGGGTAGAGGATGTCTATCTGTACATCACTATGATCATTAAAAAGCCTACTCCAGTGCCATGTTCTCAGTCTGCAGAAACAGGCGTCTGCAACTGAACTTCTGGCTCCATGGAAAAGAAACCGTATTCCTGCAGATCTGGGCCCAGCCTTCGGTGCAGTCCTTCTTGACAGCCCTCCTCCTGACAGGTACACATGTTGTTATCATCCTCTTGCTCACTCGGTTCCTTCTCATTACATGTCCTCCCAGTCAAATCGTTGGGGATCTTGACAGTGTCAACTTCAGCCCCAGCCCTTTTCACCATTAGCCATAACAAATGCCATTACTCAACAGCTGTCATAGACCCAACATTTCCTGACAGTGGCATCACCTCTGGCTTCCAGTTGGCATTTTCCAGAGGGATGACAGGTGACAGACAAGGCCTGGGATGCAGCCGGGAGGGTGCGGGAAAGGAGAGAGAATAGGTCCGGCGTTTATGCCGTACATTGTTCGCGTTCCAAATGCTTGCGGAATAGGCTCCAGCCGCCTCTCTCCTCTCGTCCTTCCCTTAAACGCTGCGTCAGCCTTTGCACGCCTGTCATTTAATTTATGAGGAACAGAAGATGCATTTCATATGCACAAATTGATTGCTGCTTTCCTAGCCACTGTGTTTCCATCAGAATGTGATAAATGTCATTTAGTCTGTTACAGCCTGTTTGCGATGCGGCAGCAGAGGGTGCCTGGCCTAAGTGAGGATGTAATTGATTTATAAACATGTTGTTATCTAATGCTGCTGGAGACCCTTTTCCTTCAGACGACACCCTCTTATGCAATCCTTCTTAACCATGGATGATGGATGAGCATCTTTTGCGATGGGAGTCGCATCGCATCGGTTCGTTCCCAGTTTGCATTGCTTTATTCATGGGGCTGCATACTTCTCATCGGGAGATGAATCAACTGGGGCGTTCATTGATGAAGTAAGGGGTGGAGAGACTTCAGCAGCCATTCTACATATTACAAAGATGGGCGTCCAGAGGTTACAAGATGTGTCACTTCAGACAAAAGGCAGGGCGGTGACACAATAACGTTGTTTGATGCCCCACCACCAGGTACAACGATGGTAGCAAACAGGCATATAATAAACTAACCTGCCAGGGAAGATAATAGGATTGTAGAATCATAAAATTGTAGAGTTGGAAGTGACCCCAAGGATCATCTAGTCCAGGGGTCAGCAAACTTTTTAGCAGGGGGCCGGTCCACTGTCCCTCAGACCTTGGGGGGAGACTATTTTTTTTGGGGGGGATGAACAAATTCCTATGCCCCACAAATAACCCAGAGATGCATTTTAAATAAAAGCACACATTCTACTCATGTAAAAACACCAGGCAGGCCCCACAAATTACCCAGAGATGCATTTTAAATAAAAGGACACATTCTACTCATGTAAAAACTTCCCGGACCGTCTGTGGGCCGGATTTAGAAGGCGATTGGGCCGGATCTGGCCCCCAGGCCTTAGTTTGCCTACCCATGATCTAGTCTAACCCCCTGCAATGCTAGAATCTCAGCTAAAGCATTCATGACAGATGGCCATCCAACTTCTGCTTAAAAACCTCCAAGGATTGAGAGCCCACAACCTCCCATGTGAGACCATTCCACTGTCTTAACAGCTCTTACTGCCAGAAGGTTCTTCCTGATGTTTAGTGGAATCTCCTTTCTTGTAACTTGAAGCCATTGGTTTGAGTCTTACCCTCCAGAGCAGGAGAAAACAAGCTTGTCCTTGAAATATTTGAAGATGGCTGTCATATTTCCTCTCAAGTCTCCTCTCTATCAGGCTAAACATTACCCAACTCCTTCAACTGTTCCTTATAAGGCATGGTTTCCAGACCATTGATCATCTTGGTTGCCCTCCTCTGCACACCTTCCAGCTCATCAACATCCTTCCTAAATTGTGGTGCCCAGAATTGGGCACAGATGGCTTAGTTTAATTTACTAGGCTACTATATGCAGGGAACATTTTATTCAAAACAACGTTCTGAGGTAGGGCTGTAACTCAATGGAAGAGAACATGGCTTTGCATGTAAAAAGCCCCATGTCAGCTTCTCCTGGTAGGTCTGGGAAGGATAGCTGCTGCCACTCAGTGTTGACAATACTGAACTAGATGGACCAAAGCTTTGACTCTGTATAAGGCAGCTTCCTATACCATTCAGAATTGTGACTCCCCTTTCCTGCAGTCTCAACTGGCTCAACCCAGAATCCTGCATCCTCATTCATTATTTTATTAGATTTATTAACTGTCCATCGTCATAAGACATCAGGGCAGCTCACGGAATAAAACACAGAATAAAAACAGGTCAATAATTAAAACACAGAGGAAACACAGCCCAGAATAACTAAGGAGATAGTACAAGAATACTTGGCTAGTCTAGATGTATTCAAGTCTCCAGGGCCAGATGAACTGCATCCAAGAGTATTAAAAGAACTGGCAGATGTGATTTCAGAACCACTGGCAGTCATCTTTGAGAATTCCTGGAAAACAGGCGAAGTCCTGGCAGACTGGAGGAGGGCAAATGTTGTCCCTATTTTCAAAAAGGGGAAAAGAGAGGACCCAAATAATTACCGCCCAGTCAGTCTGACATCAATACCAGGGAAGATTCTGGAGCAGATCATTAAGCAAACAGTCTGTGAGCACCTAGAAAGGAATGCTGTGATCACCAATAGTCAGCATGGATTTCTGAAAAATAAGTCAAGTCAGACTAACCTGATCTCATTTTTTGACAGAATTACAAGCCTGGTAGATGAAGGGAATGCAGTGGATGTAGCCTACCTTGATTTCAGCAAGGCATTTGACAAGGTGCCCCATGATATTCTTGTAAAGAAGCTGGTAAAAGGCGGTCTTGACTATGCTACCACTCAGTGGATTTGTAACTGGCTGACTGACCGAACCCAAAGGGTGCTCATCAATGGTTCCTCTTCATCCTGGAGAAGAGTGACTAGTGGGGTGCCACAGGGTTCTGTCTTGGGCCCGGTCTTATTCAACATCTTTATCAACGACTTGGATGATGGACTCAAGGGCATCCTGATCAAATTTGCAGATGACACCAAACTGGGAGGGGTGGCTAACACCCCAAAGGACAGGATCACACTTCAAAACGACCTTGACAGATTAGAGAACTGGGCCAAAACAAACAAGATGAATTTTAACAGGGAGAAATGTAAAGTATTGCACTTGGGCAAAAAAAATGAGAGGCACAAATACAAGATGGGGGACACCTGGCTTGAGAGCAGTACATGTGAAAAGGATCTAGGAGTCTTGGTTGACCACAAACTTGACATGAGCCAACAGTGTGACGCGGCAGCTAAAAAAGCCAATGCAATTCTGGGCTGCATCAATAGGAGTATAGCATCTAGATCAAGGGAAGTAATAGTGCCACTGTATTCTGCTCTGGTCAGACCTCACCTGGAGTACTGTGTCCAGTTCTGGGCACCACAGTTCAAGAAGGACACTGACAAACTGGAACGTGTCCAGAGGAGGGCAACCAAAATGGTCAAAGGCCTGGAAACGATGCCTTATGAGGAACGGCTAAGGGAGCTGGGCATGTTTAGCCTGGAGAAGAGGAGGCTAAGGGGTGATATGATAGCCATGTTCAAATATATAAAAGGATGTCACATAGAGGAGGGAGAAAGGTTGTTTTCTGCTGCTCCAGAGAAGCGGACACGGAGCAATGGATCCAAACTAGAAGAAAGAAGATTCCACCTAAACATTAGGAAGAACTTCCTGACAGTAAGAGCTGTTTGACAGTGGAATTTGCTGCCAAGGAGTGTGGTGGAGTCTCCTTCTTTGGAGGTCTTTAAGCAGAGGCTTGACAACCGTATGTCAGGAGTGCTCTGATGGTGTTTCCTGCTTGGCAGGGGGTTGGACTCGATGGCCCTTGTGGTCTCTTCCAACTCTATGATTCTATGATTCTATGATCCCTGTCGTTCAGCCCGGACACTGAGGTCCAGTTCAAGTTCAAGTGGACCCTGTGAGCCCATATCGGCTGCAAAGAGACATACACTGCACATGTGGAAAGAAAATAAATACCCACCATCTACTACTCAGTGGTCTGAAGAGCTCACTGCCCATTCTATACTTAAATGTTTAATGTATAGTTTTCAGTGCTCCTGAATACCAATTGCTGCAAACCTCAGGAGAGAATACTGTCGTACCTTGGTTTTCACACAGCTTAGTTCTCGAACGTTTTGGCTCCCTGTGGCGATCACACAGGATCCCTGGGTGTTTAACAGTCTATTGATCCCTGTGCCACCACTGTGATCGCTTCCCCGCTGCCACCAACCAGTTACTCTCTGGTAAAACATTGAGTCCAGTCAGTTGTTAAAGGTGAACCAGAAAAACCAAGTTTATTTTACAAACATTAACAAGTTTATGGTTTCTCAGATAATAGTCCTGTCAGTATCTTAACTTTAGTTTCTTTACCTTCCTAATACCTTCTGACTGATTATCTCAACTGTTTGACTGACTCCTCTTAACAAATTCTCTCCCTCTCTCACACCAGACTAGCCCAACCCACAGACTTATCTTCCCTCTCTCGTCTAACTCCAGACTGTCTTCTCAACCACTCTAACTCCTCTTAACAAATTTTCTCTGTGCTTAAACCTTATACATAGTTAACTCTGCCCCTTGGGTTCCCATTGGTTAACCCTTAGTTAACCCTTTCCCTATGAACCCAGTATGATGTCACACACATCAGAGGGCAAACGCCACACTCCCGAACACCGCAAACCCGGAAGTGAGTGTTCCAGTTTGCGAACTATTTTTGGAAGTTGAACATCCAATGAGGCTTCCACGGCTTCCAATTGGCTCCAGGAGCTTCCTGCAGCCAATCAGAAGCCACGCTTTGGTTTCTGAATGTTTTGGAAGTTGAGTGGACTTCCAGAATGGATTTCATTTGACTTCCAAGGTATGACTGTAGTGCTCTTGTACTCAGGTCTGGCTTGCAAGTTTCCCACAGGCATGTGCTTGTCTACTGCCAGAACAGGATGCTAGACTAGATCGGCCACTGGCCTGATCCTGCAGGCACCTCTTCTACTCTTTTACAAACTGGGGAAGGTTGGTTTAAGGCCCAGTTGCACATGTTTTAAAATGTAATCCCGATAGAAGGCGGGTGATTAATTTAGAATTTTATCATCATTTAACATCCCTAGTTCTGAAAAAGCTGAATGTTTGGGGGAATGGAGTCCGGGCGGGGAGACTACATTTTTAAATCAAATTTCAAAACAGAGATATCAGCAACAGCAAATTTGACACAGGGTAGCTGTTCTCCACGACCTTCTGTACCACCAACGGCTTCTCTCCACTGGCATTTCCAGACAACTCCAGACTGACGGCACAAAGAAAATGTCACACCATGTTTGTTTTTTCAGGGTCCTGTGCGAAGCGTAAGAAAGCACAGCAAAAGCCAGGCAAGATTACAGGGCTGTGCCACATGCTGTTGCATCCAGCTGCAGTTTGTTTGTTGCATCCACGGAACATTCCTCCGGAAAAGTTTTGTGACCGTTCCAAGACAGGTGCACAGAGAATCTGAAACACACAAGACCCTCCATGTTGGACTATCTGATGTCCACTGCTAGAATCAGAGAAACACTTGCCACTTGGCCACCAATTGCATACTTTCCCAATAAACCCTTTCGCTGTGCAACTTTCACCATCATGGCTAACAGCAGAAATTAGGAGTGTGCAAGATTCCCCCCCCCTTTTAGTTACTGTATTTTTTGCTCTATAAGATGCACCAGACCATAAGACGCACCTAGTTTTTGGAGGAGGAAAACAAGAAAAAAATATTCTGACTCTCAGAAGCCAGAACAACAAGAGAACAGAACTGCACAGCAAAAGCAGCAATCCCTCTTGCTGTTCTGGCTTCTGGGATAGCTATGCAGCCTGCATTCGCTCCTCCATTCGCACACACATTTCCCCTTACTTTTTAGGAGGGAAAAAGTGAGTCTTATAGAGCAAACAATACGGTAATCTGTTTTTCTTTTTTTAAGAACTGCACAGTGGGCTGAGCAAACCCTCTAAACTATCTCCCCACCCACTCAGGCCAACTTTGATAGGTGCCAGGGCCCTGACTTCCTTATGACATGACAGGTCATTGACAGGTGGGTGTTCTGACACCTGTCAAAGTTGGCCCACTGAGGGTGAGGGAGATAAAAAAAACCCCTGTCCCTCTGGGCCAAAAAGGTTCCTAGCCTCTGTTCTAATCTAGTATAGTGAAGACATGCATGCTCTTCTTTTTCCATTGCTACCAACCATGTACGTAATCTGTTGATGAAGGCTTCTTGCATAAGCTCCAATGGCCGGGAGTGTTTGCCTTGGCTACACGATATCTCTATCTCCCCATCTCTTTTACAGAAGAGTGCATTTCTTTTTTTTTCAATCTGAAGCTTGAAAATAATGCATATTTCCAAGAGGCATGGCAACACATCAGTCTTGAATTAAATTTCTGAAAGACTAAGCATGTAACAAATTACATTTAAATGGAACAGCACCTGTCTGGGAACTGTAAGGCGTGGTAACTATGGGGGCTTTAAGGTATTACACAACAGACGGAAGAAAATGAATCACAAATGCATCTAAGCAGGCACAGCTGGTACAGTTTCGCTCAGCTGTGTTGGGGATGATGAATAAAGAGACTGTCCAATCCTAAAAAAGAAAAAGGGGAAAAAAGAGGAAAGTGGGAAAAATGGGCTGGAGCTGTTCTGGAATCCTCTGGACATACAGTTTAGTGGTTTGACATCTTTGTGTCACTTTAACTTTCTTTTCACTAACTGTCAAAAGAGGCTCAAACAAGGGTTGATATGTAATGGGGCCATTGCTTCATCTCATCTGGGATACTCTACAATATTACTGATGGAGGCTCCCCAGCCCATGAGTCTAATTTGGACCACCAGGCCTCCCCATTGGGCGAGTCAAGCCATTTTGGCCAAGCTATGCCCACCTGCCATTCACCCAGGGCAGGTAAAGATGTAACTGGGCCAAAAGGGGGTTTGCTGGCCTGGCCAATCAGCTGATTGGTGGCACTTTTGAAGAAGCCCTGGCCCACGCTTCAGGCATCTGCTCAATGCTGTGTAAGGGCCAACAACCAGCTGGTCGTTGGGGCTTCCGTAACTCTGTGCAAGGAATCCCAGTGACCAGCTGGTCATGGGGGTTTGCCTAGCCTTGTGCATGGAAGCCACAATGATCAGCGTTGGTTGACAGTGGTGTGCAGAGATTGGTCATCTGACATCATTGCAATGTCAGGTGATTGACTGGTGGGTGTTCCTGCTTGGGGAGGTGAATGTGAGTGAAGGTGATATTTTGCGCAGTCTTCTACCTCCCTCCTTCTGTTTTGCTTAGCATTCTCTGAGGGAGAGGCCCCTTCAATGGTCTGCTGGGGACTGCCTTCCATTTGCCTCCTCCCCTCCCCAATCTTCCTTCCTCAGCACCAATTCCCCCTGCCTTTCACAGATTCTCCTTTCCCGGTTCCCCTTTCCCAGAACTGTCTCATATGGTAGACATGGTCCTGAATTTGTTTATTTGCCTCTCCCTCTACCTTTTGAGCTGTGTGATGGAATACAGTGGACGCTCGGGTTGCAAACATGAGCCATGCGGAATGTACGTTCACAACACGCAGTGGTGTGTCTGCACCCACGCGGGTTGCGATTCGGTGCTTCTGCGCATGCGCAAACTGTAATTTAGCGCTTCTGCACATGCGCAACCGCTGAAACCCGGAAGTAACCCGTTCCGATACTTCCAGTTTCAGCGGGTGCGTAACCTGAAAAAAACACAACCTGAAACATCTGTAACCTGAGGTATGACTGTATAGAGTTTATATGCAGCAGCAGAAGTTAACTTCAATTGAATGATTCCTTGCTTGGAGCATATTCAGACTGAGACTTGGTATAAAAGAAGAAAGCTTATGTTTATTAAAGGAAGTACATTCTTGATAGGAAAGAGTTCTGTAGGAGGGAGTTTTGCCATGCTAGCTAACCCTCTAGTTGGAGAAATGATGAAGTCATGCCAGCTCCGTTGTTTTCAGAAGATAGATTCAAAATGACCTCTCACCTTGAAGTCCAAAGACGGAATGAGAGGAGAATCAGGAAGTTGCAAAGAGGATACAGCCTGAGATTTATCACGCCAAACAGCAAAAAGATATAGAGAAGATAGCAGAGTGACAAGGTTACAAGGACAGTCTGTAAAGCTGGAGGTCCCATACTCTATCATGAAAACCCCTCTCTGCAAGCTGAGTTGCATCCAAGTGCACATCACTTGCCAAGCAGAGCCAGTGTGGTGTAGTGGTTAAGAGCAATAGTCTCGTAATCTGGGGAACCAGGTTCGCGTCTCCGCTCCTCCACATGCAGCTGCTGGGTGACCTTGGGCGAGTCACACTTCTTTGAAGTCTCTCAGCCCCACTCACCTCACAGAGTGTTTGTTGTGGGGGAGGAAGGGAAAGGAGAATGTTAGCCGCTTTGAGACTCCTTAAAGGGAGTGAAAGGCGGGGTATCAAATCCAAACTCTTCTTCTTTTAAATGCAGAACTGTCTTTGCACTAGCAGAAAACTAAGATGTAGATGACGATGGTGTTATATTCAATGAAGCTGTCCCATTAGCACAACTCTCCTCCCTCTCATCTCCCCATGTCCCCTACACCTCCCCAAATGTGCTCCAGAACAGGACAGATTTGGGTGTGTGGGATGGGGGGGAAAGAGGGAAGGAAAGTTATATATTTAAGCAAATATCATGTAAGAACAACAGCAGAACAGCAGCAACAGGGTCATCCTAAACCGCTTTGCCACCCCTCCCTCCTGAATTCAAGCTGCACAGCACACACACATAAACTATGCAATTACACCCAAAAACTATGCAATTGGTTTGGTCACTGAGGTTAAAAACAACACATCCCAAAACAAACTGCAAACACACTTTTCCCTCCCCCTCGCTGGGGTTAGTAACGCAATTGCGACAACAAACGGCAATGCAGTTTTCATTGTTAAACTGCTTCGGGGTGTTTGACGGGCAGGTCTCCAAGACTGAGATTGATTAATTAATTAATTAGCTGGTTGACCACGGGGATGCCTTTCCACGACACTGAAAAGCAACCGCTTGAGGCAGCTGCCTCATTCTGCCTAAAGGTAGGTCCGGCCCTGATCGTAAACAAATATATCATCATGCCTGAAGGCAGGAAGCAATTTTACCCAGCCCTCTGCTAAATGGTAGGACTATCCGTCTTCCACCAGTCGGTTAATGCTATCCAGATCAAAGTGTGCCATATGCAGAGAGCAAGGACCGTGTGTGTTTGTGTGTAGTAGGGTCAGCTACTACAGATAAAGCAGTGAAGAGAGGGAATCCTACCATTGCTGGGGGAAGAAGAGTGCAGGTTTACAGGGACATCCAGTCCTGGAGATTTCACTTCTTTCTTCCTTGACCAGGCTCAAAGCATGGCTAGTAAGAATTTCCACAAATTAAGGCAAATTTGCAGCTTACTGTTTGGGAGGGAGAAGGGATCTCTAATGAGGCAAAGAAAAGGAAAGTGGGAGCAAAACAACACATGGTATCCTGTGTGTTTTCATGCACACTTCATCTGGCATATGCATTTCTGTACACCTTACATATGAGAGTGCTGGAGGTGAAATACTTAAACAGGTTACCCAATCAGAACCCAGGGGGGTGGAGTCAGAGGGACTATAAAACCAGCTCTGGGAGGGGCGAAGGGAGGAGTTTGTTGGGAGTTGGGTGGTTGGTTGGAGTGGGAGTGAACTTTGGATAGTCTGTGGGTAGGTTGACTTAGTGTAGCGAAATAGGCTGAGTCAGGAACAGTTAGGGGATAGGCAGACAAGTAAATATATGAGAGGTGGTTTAGTGAGGGAGAGCAGGTAGCGGAAGTTATAGGTCTGGATAGGCACCCCATGATTGTAATTGACCGATACCGTTTATGAAACCACATGCTTGTTAAACTGCAATAAATAAAAATAAGTTTATGTTCCAATTTAACCCTGACTGGACTCGGTATTGTACCCGGTAGGGCCTGGGTGGTGGCAGCGAGAAATAAAGTGGTGGCACAGGGGTCAATAGACGGTGAAACGTCCGGGGACCCTGTGTGATCGCCACACTTACTTGGCTGGATAGATATATTGCAAAATTTATACAATGGTACCTCAGGTTAAGTACTTAATTCGTTCCGGAGGTCCGTTCTTAACCTGAAACTGTTCTTAACCTGAAGCACCACTTTAGCTAATGGGGCCTCCCGCTGTCACCGTGCTGCCGGAGCACGATTTCTGTTCTCATCCTGAAGCAAAGTTCTTAACCCGAGGTAATATTTCTGAGTTAGCAGAGTCTGTAACCTGAAGTGTATGTAACCTGAAGCGTATGTAACCCGAGGTACCACTGTAGAAGTGCAAATTTTGAAGGAGGCTGCATTTTGGTGCATGCCCTGTTTCAGAATGTGCAAACCGGGTAGTTTTGCCTCCAGATGCAAACTGAACCCAATTTCTTCCCCACCCTTACGCTGCCCCTGAACTTTTCATCTCAAAACGTACACGCTTCTAAGCTGTAAGTGCTCCTGTGTTGGCATATTACAGCATTGTGCCTCAGCACAGAATGGAGGAAAACAGCCCTGCGAGCACATCTGAAAATATGCAAAGCAGTTGCCTTCGCTGACAGAAAGGAATTTTGCAAACCTCTTAACACTGCATGAGAGAGAGAGAGAGCGCAATGGTGGGGTTGGGGGAGCTAGGAGAGAGGGGCTCAATATGGTTCTGTCGTGTATGAACTACCAAGAACAATTTGAAATGAAAGGGAACTGTGGTAATGCCAGGAGACTCAATGGGGAAATTAGACATATATTTATAGCATTCTTTGTTAGCAGTGCTCTTACTTTGCAATAACCTCCTGGCCTGAGGATTTGATTTCTTTTTTTCTACTTCAAGTGTGTTTTGATTTCATCCATTTCCCCTTTCCTTTCTTTATGGACAATGGGGGATTTTTTTTATTTTATTCCCAGGTTTTCTTTCTTTCTTTTGTCTCTGTTTCCGTGGTGCCTTTGGAGACCTCGTTTGGCTGATTTTCCTTTGCATGGCTTCCCCTTCTAATAACCCAGGAGGGTGACAGGAAAGAAACCGCTAAAGATTGGGGCAGCGGGCGGAGAGAGAGAGAGAGAGAGAGTGGGGGAAAAGTTCCTCGCATTCTTTCCTCCCCTGTCTCTGACTCTTGTAATTATGACACAATTAGAGTGGGTGGTGCTGAGTGCAGGAACAAAAGAGAATTGGCAGAGCCTCTTCCTCGCAGCTTTGCTGCCAGCTGCCCTGTGTACTGCTGCCATTTCTTAACAGCATCAGACAAAAGCAATGGGCGAAAGGAAGGGAACATGGAGGGTGGAGGGTGGGGACAGAGCTGTTGCCCCCACAGTTGCCCCAAGCAACATCTGGTGGCAAGATCTTGGAGGTCCTTGTTATGTTCAAGGCATAAGAACATAATAAGATCCCTGATGGGTCAAGCGAGTGGCCTACCTAGTCCAGCAACCTGTTCTCACAGTGGCAAACCTGTGGGAAACCCACAAACAGGATTAATAAATTAAACATTAAGGTTGTGTCAGGAGTCCAGGTTCCCAGCTTGATAACACAGTAAGCGTAGGTAATTAAAAAGGAGGATTTATTGCAAAAACAAACAGACGGTTCTAACAAAGCCTCCGGCATCATCACTCAAGATGACCCTTCTGAAGACTGCTTCCAGTGTCAACAGAAGATAGAGTCGTACCTCTGGTTAAGAACTTAATTCGTTCTGGAAGTCCATTCTTAACCGGAAACTGTTCTTAACCTGAGGTACCACTTTAGCTAATGGGGCTTCCCGCTGCCGCCTGACCGCCCCTGCACAATTTCTGTTCTCATCCTGAAGCAAAGTTCTTAACCCAAGGTACTATTTCTGGGTTAGCAGAGTCTGTAACCTGAATCCCTATGACAGGTGAGCTCCGGTTGCTCGGTCCCAGCTCCTGCCAACCTAGCAGTTCAAAAGCACACCAGTGCAAGTAGATAAATAGGTATCGCTGTGATGGGAAGGTAAATGGTGTTTCTGTGCACTCCGGTTTCCATCATGGTGTTCAGTTGCGCCAGAAGCAGTTTGGCCATGCTGGCCACATGACCCAGAAAGCTGCCTGTGGACAAATGCCGGATCTCTCGGCCCGAAAGCGAGATGAGTGCCGCAACCCCATAGTTGCCTTTGACTGGACTTAACCGTCCAGGGGTCCTTTACCTTTTACCTATTTCATGTGAAAAAATGTGATTTTTTTTTTATAAAAAAAAGCTTTAAGATATTTATGTACAGTGGTACTTTGGGTTACAGACGCTTCAGGTTACAGACTCCACTAACCCAGAAATAGTACCTCAGGTTAAGAAATTTGCTTCAGGATGAGAACAGAAATCGTGCAGTGGTGGCAGCAGGAGGCCCCATTAGCTAAAGTGGTGCTTCAGGTTAAGAACAGTTTCAGGTTAAAAACGGACCTCCAGAATGAATTAAGTTCTTAACCTGAGGTACCACTGTATAGAGACCCAAGTCTAGTTAGTGCAGATTCCACACCAAGTCCATTATACCTGTTATCCAGGTTTGGGTTCTGGCTCTAAGGGATTGTAGTGTTGTATTCTGCTCAACATTGCAGGTTGAGGGCATAAGAAGAGCCTGCTGGATCAGGACAGTGGTCCATCTAGTCCAGCATCCTGTTCTCACAGTGCCCAACCGGATGCCTGCAGAAACCCGCTAGCAGGATCCAAGCACAAGAGCCCTCTCCCCGCCTGCGGTTTCCAGCAAGTAGTTTTGAGAAGCATTGCTGTTTCCAACTGTGGAGACCAACTAAGTTTGTCATTGGTATGAGGAGAAGAAGAAGAAGAGTTTGGATTTGATATCCCGCTTTATCACTACCTGAAGGAGTCTCAAGGTGGCTAACATTCTCCTTTCCCTTCCTCCCCCACAACAAACACTCTGTGAGGTGAGTGGGGCTGAGAGACTTCAGAGAAGTGTGACTGGCCCAAGGTCACCCAGCAGCTGCATGTGGAGGAGCGGAGACGCAAACCCGGTTCACCAGATTACGAGTCTACCGCTCTTAACCACTACACCACACTGGCTCTACATACACACTTCTCTAAGGTGCTACTAGAAGGAATTTTTTAATTTTGTTTTGACTACGGCAGACTTAACACAACTACCTACCTGTAATTCCAACTGTGGAGGTAGAGCACAGCTGTTAGGAGCACCTATTGTTTGGAAAAAACTAATGCTGTGCTAAAAATCCTACCCCATCCCAATTTTTGCTCCATGAAAGCAAGAGCAACACCCAGCTGCTTTTATGGGATGGTGAAATCCCCCCGCTCCCCACCCCAATTGAGGTTGTTCACCTTAGTTTGGATGAAGTGACCAAAGGGCCCTACTGTCAAGTATTTTTTTAGGTCTCTCGGCCACAGTTCTTGGGACAGAGTATTCCTAAGAAGGATGCTCTGCCATGGCAAGGGATCATTCCAGGGGAACTCTAGAGTACAAAAGAGAGTCACATGGGAATAAGTCCCGTTGGACACAAAGGAGACTACTTCTTCTTCTGAGCAACATTCATAGGATTGCACTGCTAGCAGCCCCATCATGGAAGTTTCAGAAACTTTTAATATATATTACACATGCATAAAGGGACGCGGGTGGTGCTGTGGTCTAAACCACAAAGCCTAGGACTTGCTGATCAGAAGGTCGGGGGTTCGAATCCCCACGACGGGGTGAGCTCCCATTGCTCAGTCCCAGCTCCTGCCCACCTAGCAGTTCGAAAGCACGTCCAAGTGCAAGTAGATAAATAGGTACCACTCTGGCGGGAAGGTAAACGGCGTTTCCGTGCACTGCTCTGGTTCGCCAGAAGCAGCTTCGTCATGCTGGCCACATGACCCGGAAGCTGTACGCCGGCTCCCTCAGCCAATAAAGCGAGATGAGCGCTGCAACCCCAGAGTCATCTGCGACTGGACCTAACAGTCAGGGGTCCCTTTACCTTTACATTTACACATGCATAAAATCATCAACACTTTCAAATATTCACACGTTCTCCATAAAGCTGCAGTCTATACAAACATACTTGGAAACAGATCCCACTGAACTGAATAAGACTTACTTCTCAGTTGGCATACATAGGATTCCATGGGCAAGGTTATTGTTGTTTACCCCATCACAGAAATGGAAAGTGCAAGTACCATAGCAATACCTACATATACTCTGTTGGGAGAAAAATCTATACTGTGCAAAAGTGCAATAGATCTGGATTTTGTTACATTTGAGAAAACAGTAGGGTATTTCATTCCATGGTATTTTAATGCCTTTGTTTTCTGATTCCCTACACAGATCCTAATATGCAGTAAAGGGTGGGGGGATACGATATTAAAAAAAATAGAACCTTTAGGTTAGCATTTTTGAAGGGTTTAAATATTTGTTTAGAAAGCATAATGCTCCTCTTTCCCTTTTCACAATGCCATCTAAGCAGAACTTAATCTCTTTGAAATAAAAAGTATCCTTTTTTATTATTAAGAAAAGGACTCTAAATGGTGTTCTAAGCGCTGTTTGAAACAGTGAGCATAATGCGAGAAAAGAATCCAACAGTTTTCTTACTGTTAATTCGACATCTCTTTCAAGTCAGACTTTAAAAAGTAAGTGTTCGCTTTTAAACAAAAAGGAGAGGGGGGGAACCTCTAGCTTGTATTAAATTGGCTCTTTAGCAACAGGACACCTTCCTCAGGAGGGGAAAGCACACATTTAAAATTAAATCTGTACGTAATTACTTCAAATCTATCCATTTTCTTGGCCCTCTAGATGCTCGTGGGCAGTCACGTTTTGTTCCTGATTATGCCTGCTTTGTTAAACAGCGCAAGACATAATGAATGCTAATGGCACCTTTTGAGAAGGCAATTGCTTTTCAGAACTGACCAAAATGTTTACCGTGCCCGGAGAAATACCTTGAAAAGAGACTTCTCTGCAGATCCGGCTTTGAATATTCGTGCCTTTTCTTTTCAGAGTTTTCCCCTCCTCCCCACAACCCAGTTTGGTTCAGTTTACTTTGATTTCTTCAGCGGGCATATTGAAAAATAGACAGTAAAGAGAGATATTGAGCCCCACGTTCTGAGTAGTGCTACCCCAAATATTAGCAAGCTTCAACTTGGCTGCAGAAGTTACCAGTTGGGATCTGTTGGAAACCTGAACTTCCCATCTTTCCTGTGTCAAGTGCATGCAGCGTTGATCTCCTGAATTTGGGCCGGGGAGGGGGGGGAGAAGAAACTGTTGTTGTTTAATCGTTTAGTCGTGTCCAACTCTTCGTGACCCCATGGACCAGAGCACACCAGGCACGCCTGTCTTCCACTGCCTCCCGCAGTTTGGTCAAACTCATGCTGGTAGCTTCGAGAACACTGTCCAACCATCTCGTCCTCTGTCGTCCCCTTCTCCTTGTGCCCTCCATCTTTCCCAACATCAGGGTCTTTTCCAGGGAGTCTTCTCTTCTCATGAGGTGGCCAAAGTCTTGGAGCCTCAGCTTCACGATCTGTCCTTCCAGTGAGCATTCAGGGCTGATTTCCTTCAGAATGGATAGGTTTGATCTTCTTGCAGTCCATGGGACTCTCAAGAGTCTCCTCCAGCACCACAATTCAAAAGCATCAATTCTTTGGTGATCAGCCTTCTTTATGGTCCAGCTCTCACTTCCATACATCACTACTGGGAAAACCATAGCTTTAACTATACAGACCTTTGTTGGCAAGGTGATGTCTCTGCCTTTTAAGATGCTGTCTAGGTTTGTCATTGCTTTTCTCCCAAGAAGAAGGTGTCTTTTAATTGTGTGACTGCTGTCACCATCTGCAGTGATCATGGAGCCCAAGAAAGTAAAATCTCTCACTGCCTTGAAACTACATTGGGTTTTGTACACCTAGTTGTGTGTTGCACCAAAAGAATTGTAGCGCAGAGGGCTAACGTCGGAATGGGAATGCAGGTCAGAATGCAGACGTCATGGTCCCATATAAGTTTATATGGGCTCCTCTGGAAAGGCAGCCAGCATATCAATTTAAGAAATAAATGGGGACAATCAGATGAGGACATCATATCCTTGTGCCGCCCCACTTTCAGTGGGATGCACAGTTGGATTTGCACAGCTGGAGTTGGCCCTGTTGCAGGCCCTCTAAGTGTCCCTATTTTCCATGGACAGCCCTAGATTTTCAGAAGCCGTCTTGGTTTCTGATTTGATCCCGTAATGTCCCACTTTT
Organism: Podarcis raffonei; assembly: GCF_027172205.1. Classification (NCBI taxonomy): domain Eukaryota; kingdom Metazoa; phylum Chordata; class Lepidosauria; order Squamata; family Lacertidae; genus Podarcis; species Podarcis raffonei. Next base: position 66,533,154 of record NC_070611.1, on the reverse strand, counting down.
CCTTAGGATGTCCCTATTTTCATTGGAGAAATGTTGGAGGGTGTCAGGGAACTGACATCAAAGATCATCGGAGAGGGAAGTCGCTCCGAGGATGCAGGGGAGGGAACCAGCAAGGGGAGAGGGAGAGCTTCCGCTGGGGAAGGAAACCAAGGTGACACCAGGAAGAAAGGGGAGGCTGAGAGTACTTCGGAGGGAAGGCTCCGAGACTCTTCCAGTGAGATCAGTGGGGAGAGCGCAGGACCTCCGCTTGGCATGCCTACTCTGCGCAGAAGGCTTCCGCGCAGAGAAGCTAGGCGGAGATTGGGGGTCAAGGAATTTTTATGTTGGAAGAAGTTCAGGAAATGCCCACTGACGGATTCTGGCAGTGATTAAGACAGTCGCGTTTGCAAGGCGCTGTCAAACCAGGGAAAGTTTGAGCTATATAACCTGCTTGGAGCAGTTTGGAGTTTTACGCATGAGCAACACCATTTCCCATTACAGAGGGTATGGAGTTATTTGACCCCAAAGCCAATGGCTTGACAGTACAATTAATAAAAAATAACTTGGGTGCAGACTAAGGCAGTGGTTCTCAAAGGCTGTGACAGGAGAGGTTGGGAAGTGTAGTAGGAAGATTCATGGGCAATCAAAGAATCATTTAAACATTTCAGGGTAGTATAGTATAGTATCAACATATTATTATTATTTTGTGCTTTGGTCCAAACCCCTGAGCCTCTTGGGCTCGCTGATCAGAAGGTCAGTGGTTCAAATCCCCACGATGGAGTGAGCTCCCGTTTCTCGGTCCCAGCTCCTGCCAACCTTGCAGTTCGAAAGCATGCCAGTGCAAGTAGATAAATAGGTATCGCTGTGATGGGAAGGTAAACGCATTTCCGTGTGCTCTGGTTTCCATCATGGTGTTCCATTGCACCATAAGTGGTTAAGTCATGCTGGCCACATGACCCGGAAAGCTGTCTGTAGATAAATGCCAGTTCCCTCAGCCTGAAATTGAGATGTGTGCTGAAACCCCATAGCTGCCTTTGACTGGACTTAACCATCCAGGGGTCCTTTACCTTTACCTTTTTACCTATTTATTTGTAAAATGTGGATAGATAACTTTAAAATCAAGCCATGCCAGGAGTTGTTTCTTTTTGTTTTCCACTGTTTTCTTATGGATATAAAAGTTCAGAGTGGCATGAGCAATTTTTTTATTCTGAAAATGTGGTCCAGAGAAAAAAGTTTGAGAACCACTGGACTAAGGGAGCGGGGTGTGAAAGGGCCCCACACAGCCAAACAAACAGAGTGAGGCAGAGGGGATTTATTTGTATAAGGCAAACATTGGTTGAATAAAAGCCAATACTGAACTAAGGCAAACTCATCCAGAGCTGCTGTGGGAGGGATCCATTGATTCTAATAAGAACAAGCAAGCAACAAAAGACTCAAACACACAAACAGCGAGATTAAATCAAAAGGAATAAATGACGAAGAACCACAAGATTTGGAAAAGTGGGTTTAATAGTGGGTTAAAGGGATGGACTGTTTTGGACTTCACCAAGAAAATCCTCAATCCAGCTGCTCCACCCTGGAGAACCATTTTAATAAAGCGGTTGACAAATAGATCTCTCTCTCTCTCTCTCTCTCTCTCTCTCTCTCTCTCTCTCTCTCTCACACACACACACACACACACACACACACTGGTACCTTGGGTTACATACACCTCGGGTTCCAAACACTTTGGGTTACAGACTCTGCTAACCCAGAAGTAGTACCTCGGGTTAAGAACTTTACCTCAGGATGGGAACAGAAATTGTGTGGTGGTGGCGCGGCAGCAGCAGGAGGCCCCATTAGCTAAAGTGGTACCTCAGGTTAAGAACGGTTTCAGGTTAAGAACGGACCTCCGGAACGAATTAAGTTCTTAACCAGAGGTACCACTGTATATGCTTATTGGCAAATAATAATAATATATATGCTAATTGGCAAAAAAATGGGAGAATTTGCAAAAAGGGCAGGAAGCATGTGAGGCCCAGTGTATTTATGAACTTCGAAGACCTCTCACCAGAAGCACTGGGACTGGAGAAACCAAGTACAGTGGTACCTTGGGTTACATATGCTTCAGGTTACAGACTCTGCTAACCCAGAAATAGTACCTCAGGTTAAGAAGTTTGCTTCAGGGTGAGAACAGAAATCGCGCTGTGGTGGCGCGGCAGCAGCGGGAGGCCCCATTAGCTAAAGTGGTACCTCAGGTTAAGAACAGTTTCAGGTTAAGAACGGACCTCCGGAACGAATTAAGTACGTAACCAGAGGTACCACTGTAAGCTAATTCCTTCTGATTACACACTTTGCCTGACAGTCCTCCTCCTTCTCCCCCTACTAAGGTTCACGCTGTCTCCCCGCTCTACCCCATCTCCGTGTTTTCCTTATATTGTTAAGTTAGATAGATTAGTTCCACTTTTAGCAGACACTTACCTGTAGCATTTTGGGGGTGGGGGTGAGGGTAGGGATCTGAGGTATGCAACTTCCATCATCCCTGATCATTGTTCATGTCAACTGGGAATGAGCATGTGTGCAAACTATCACGGAAGGTTTTTCAGCAGAGGTTGGAAGGCCATCTGCCATGGATGCTTTAGTTGAGATTGGGACTATTGTTGCATTTGTCCTGGGGTAGCTCAGTCAGTAGAGCTTACTGTACATGGGATTCTTAATCTCAGGTTGTGGGTTTGAACCCCACATTGGGCAAAATATTTCTGCATAACAGGGGATCTTACTGACCTCTAAGATCCCTTCCAACTTTAGGATTCTATGACTATGGATGTCATGAAATGGGCTATAAATGCAAATAAAAAACAAGGTATACAGCATTTGAACAATAGAAAGGGAGCGTTAAAATTGTTCCTTGCCTGGGGTGCTGTTTGGTCTAGGGCCAGTCTTAGAAAGACATTAAAACAACACTTATTATAGCACTTTTTGTGACTTGGCCTCTTCTGGGTATTTGCTGAAGGAAGAAGCAGCTCCTATTTCCCCTGCTTGAATACGGCCGAGACCAATCGTGAACTGCTAACTATATTGTCACTGTGCAGTATAATTATGGGTTCCCCAAATATATCATTGTGTTAGTGGTTTCACCTGTTCATGGATCTCATGCCCTGCTGGCTTTCTGGCAACTTCATAGCAACAGGGAGTTCTGTGTTCTGATCCTAAATTAGCCTTCCGTAAATGACTTTTTGTGTGTGTCACTGAACCATTTGGAACTCCTGCCCACGCCGTTTGCAGGTAACCTTGGCAAGTCTCATTGCACAGAAAGCCTCAGCTGAAGCCCGTGACTCAGACACTTTTTAGTGTAAGAAAGTTGCTGTAACTTATAGTTATTTTCATTTTCTTTCTTTCTTTCTTTTTTAAAAAAATTAATTTTTATTCATTTTCCAAACAAGTTTTATACAGTCAACAAATTATTTTACACTCATGCTTCAATTTTTGACTTCCCTCAGTTTCTCTGTCAATCTTTCGAAAAATTTCTATTTATTGACGCATTTCTAAACATGATATTGCCTTTCCCCACTCCTTTTCCTCTTACTCTCTTTTTTGCAGTATTTCTTACTATTTCACAGAGTCTCTTCAAAACCAACAAGTGTTGTCTGTGTATCACATATATTTTTCAGATATTCTGTAAATTTTCCCCAGTCCTCAATAAACTTTTGGTCTTTCTGGTATCGAATCTTCCCAGTCAATTTGTCCAATTCTGCATATTCGGTCAATTTCCTTCTCCATTCTTCCACTGTTGGAATTTCTTCCTGTTTCCATCTTTGGGCCAGAAGTAACCTTGCGGCAGTCACTGCATATTGAAACAGTTTACAGTCTCTCTTATTGATTTCATTTCCTACCATTCCTAATAGAAAGGCTTCTGGTTTTTTAACGAACGTATATTTCAACATCTTTTTCAATTCATTGTATATCATTTCCCAGTTATTTTCATTTTCATTTATAAGTCGTGCTAACTGAGTAGTGCTAACTGAGTAGCATTTAGGGGCATAGAGGTCTGCAGAATACCAGAAGCCAGAAATGGGTCCCCGCCTCCAAAGGGTTTGCAAATTGATTGGTTTATTTTTTTACCACGATGGAGGCAGTTGGCGAGGGAAGGATAAGAGGAAATACAGAGGCAAAGGTGCCAAAAGAGTTTGCAAAATCCAGGTAGGGATTGGAAATTTTCCCCCTTTGGTTCTTTTTTTGTTCTAAAATTTTGCTCTCTAGTTATATGCACATAAACATGTGATAATCACATGGTTGCACCGGCCACATTATGGAATCATAGAAAGGGACAGGAAGCAGAGAGGAACCTGCAGCCTGTGACTCTTGTTCGCCCCTCCATGCACAAAGGTCTGTTCTTGTGTCCGCCTGCACATTTAACATCCCTCCACAGCTCTGAGGACTTGGATGGTGACAAGTTGAAAAGACAGTGTCAGGTGTGCGTGCAGGAGCCAGGCCCTGTGACCAATAGGACTTTGCAGGACTGGGGCCTTCCTAAGTTTGTTCTAAAGAGGCAAGGCGCAGCCTCACAGGTGAGGCCAATTGGTAACTCACAGCACCCGGTGGCAAGAGCTAGGAAGGGATATAAGGTCAGCATTTCACTTCGGCTCTTTGCCACAGCAACACACTCCCTGCTTAGGTTACTTGCTTCCTGATCCTTGAATCTCGGCTTCTTGACTCCCTGCTTCTTTATCCTCGGACCCTTGGCTCCTTGCTGATCCTCGGACCCTTGGCTTCTTGACTCCCGGCTCTCTGACCCTCAGACTCTTGGCTTCCTGACTCCTGGCTTCTGGACTCTTGTTCCTGCTCCCACCCCACCATCTTGCCCCCGGTCCTGACGTCCCCAGCCGGGACTTCGGTTGCCCGTGAACCGGACTGTGACATACAGTAGGAAGTACTACCAAAGAAAAGGTGGAAAATGAAAATTGCCTGAGCATATTTATCCCACCTATTTTCTGTCCTAGAAAGCATGCACAGGGGAGGGGGGAAACCAAACATTTCTGAACTCCTTAATCAGTATGTTTTGATTTTGGATTCCGATCTACAGCTTTCAAGATAGCAAGTTAAGATATTTTCAGCCGAGTCTCCCAAATCTCAGATCAAAATCAGGTCCACTTGACACAGACCGAAAAATGGATTAAGGAACCGTTAATTACTTCTCGGACTTTGGCTTTCCGCGTAGGCTATCAGAGTGCTGGTATTAGCAGGAGGTTATGTCCTTTCGCCACAATGCTGACAAGTATTTAGCAGATATGAGAATTTCTGGCTTAAAGCCATACAGATTGGTGATCAGTTGCAAAGCAGGTTAGAAAGCTTGTAACAGCTTAAGTAAGTGACTGAAGGTTAGGTGTCTTAGCTTGTAAATGTAATTACCCAGCTTGTCAATACTCATTGATTTGCTCTGGCAGATAACTTCAAAGCATTCCAAAGCCTAGGAAAGGAACACAGGACAGATCAACATGGACTGAAACACATGTGAAATGATAGAAGATTAGGGTATACCTGGAAGCAGGGATTGGTTTATCCAGACAAGAACATGATGCTTTTCGACAGAAAAATAATTTCCTTACAAAGCTACATTTTCAGAAGTCCCTGCAATAGGTTGTATCCAACAATGTTGTCCCATTAGAGCAATGACTTCTGCCTGCACAATAGGACTTCCTTTTTCTCTCCTCTCTTCCCCCAATCCTGCAGAGAAGATTGACGGGGGAATGTGTCGGGAACAAAGAGGGAGAGGAAGTTCCATCACACAGATGGAACTAATTGGACAACTTTGCCCGCCACAATCAAGTGATGCTTTATTCAAGCTTGAACCAGTTTGATCAATTAGATATCTGCAGTAGGAATGGCTGAGGAATTCATTCAGTTTCCATATGCACACAAACCTACCTAATTTGTACTTCCAGAACCTATACATGAACTGGGATGCAACTAGCCTTTCGAAATTTGCACTTCTCTGAATTTTGCAATGCATTTTTCCAACCAGAAAAATGTGTACAAAAAAAGCATAGGGGAGGGGAGTTTGTACAAAACACATATATTCATGAAAATAGCATACAAACATGCAATATATTAAGGGAAATTGCTTGAAAAAATAAGTTTATTGTGAAAAGAACAAATGATGATCAGGATGTCTCATTTAATGAAGCCAGAACATACTGTTCTTCCAATGAGATATTTCTTGACACAGTAAGTCAGACTATAAGGGCCTTACAACCACCCTTCAGCAACTATAAGAAAGAAGGATAATGACTACAAGTGGTCTTTTGAGCTTCTCTGAGTATTTAGTCAGCTTCTTCAGGTACAGGTAAACTAAAATTCATTCAAGCAATTGTGACCACAAAAGGTCAAGGATACCTCCAGTACAGATTCAACATTCAATGTTGCATCAAGGTCAGAATGAATGTATTTTGTCAAACGAACATTCCACAAACAAGTTCACTATGGACTTCTATGCACCACCTTGACATCTAGTGAAAGGATGTTCAATACCCCAAAGAGCTCAAAAGCATCCAATAGCAAGATAATCCCTAGTGACATCATGACCAGTAAGGTCATATCCACCTTGAGTTTTCCACTTTATCTGCTCTACCTCTCACCCCTGGTTCTTCACTGTCCATCAGTTCTTTAAAGAACCAAAAAACCCAACCGCATTGTAGGGTAAACAGGGGCGGCTGTGTAAACAGTCCAAGGCAACTCTCCATTCTGCTGCGTGGAAGGAATAGTGCTGCCAATTGATAGGCTCCTGAAGACCATCTCAATCTAGTTTTGGCCTAAAGACAAATACTCCTCCATTCCAAAGTTTCTTGTGCCACTTTGTGCCACACTGGAGAGTACTGTGGGATGAATTAGGTTCCAATCAGGTGGGCATTTGTGAAGTTCCAGGCTCTGGCCTTAAAGGCCAATGCTATTGGAGGATCTTCTGGTCTACAGTGGATTGTTCAGAGTCCTGAAATTGGCCCAACCCTCTAGCTGGTGCCACTTGTGCCCTTCCTGATATGTCAATATAATCAAATCACCAGAAAGCCATGTACCCTTAATTCCCTCTCCCTCCTCTTTAGAGTCATCCAGTGAGAGTGAAGGGAGGAAGATTCAGGACAGAGTAAAAGGAAGCACCTCTGTCCAGTTCTGGGCACCTCATTTTAAGAAGGATATTTACAAGCTGGAATGTTTGCAGAGAAGGACGACCAAGGCTACCAAGGGTCTGGAAACCAAGCCTTATGGTTGAGGGAGTTGGTTATGTTTAGCCTGGAAAAGAAGAGGCTGAGAGGAGATATGACAGCCATCTTCAAATATCTAAAGGGCTGTTACAGAGGAGATACAACAAGCTTGTTTTCTCCTGGAAGGTAGGACCCAAACCAACGGCTTCAAGTTACAAAAGGAGGAGATTCTGATTAAGCATCAGGAAGAACTTTCTGATAGTAAGAGCTGTTTGACATTGGAATGGACCCCCTCAGGAGGTGGTGGACTCCACTGGAGGTTTTTCAAGCAGAGATCATCTGTCATGGATGCTTTAGCTGAGATTCCTGCATTGCAGGGGGTTGGACAAGATGACCTGTGGGTCCCTTCCAACTCTACAATTCTAGGATTCTAGGACCAGCATCTCCTGGTTGAGCTAGGAAAGATTCCTGCCTGAAACCCCAAAGAGCTGCTAACAGTCAATGTCAACAATGGTGAAGTAGATGGTCCATTGTTCTGAGTAAGCAGCTTCCTTTATGCATATGCTTTCTCTGTTCCTAATTCACTACCTCAAGATTTAGCAACAGCCAGCAACTTGGACAACTTTAAGTGGGATAAGAGGCAGCATCCCTCTGACCACCAGTTGCTGGAGAACACAAGTAGGGAGAGTACTGTTGCCCTCATGCCTTGCTTGCAGGCTTCTCAAAGAAGCAGCTGATTGGCAGCTGTGGACAAAAGGTCCTGGACCAAGGGATCTTATTGTGCTGGGCCCGGGGGCAACCCGAGCAACGCGGTCCAGGTCAAGTCCAGAATCCAAGGGTTGCGCGAAGAGTCAGTCTGACAGGGCCAAGGCAGGAAACCAGGCAAGGTCAGGCGCAGGGTCTCAGGCAGGTTCTAGCAAACAGCAATGTTGCTCCCACAACCTGAGGCGGGGTCCAACAGCCTTTTATCTTTGTCGGGGTAACGGTCGGTCCTGATCCCCCAGCGATTCACCTCCCTTTCTCGCCCGAAGGCGAGCATTCCTCCTGCGAGTACTCAGGTCTCTCCTTCTCTCAGACCTTAGCCTCTGCAGCTCGGGAGACGTCGGTGGGTTACCAGACTCAGGGGCCGCCTCAGCCTACCCTGACCCAACCGGTAGTGAAGCAGCTGTAAGTGATGGCCCAGCTGAAGGCAACGAGGTAATCCCCACATCTGGAGCCAGGGCAGGCTCAAGCCTCTGACTTGGCCCAGCTGGTGCTTGTTGCAGGGGAACCTGTGCAGACTGGGGCTCTTCAGAATCAGGCCCCAGACTTGGTTCAGATGCCGCCTGAGGCAAAGGATCCAGTGCGGGCTGAGACTCCTCTGGTTCTGAGTCTGCGCCTGAGTCCCAGGCAATCACACTTATTATGCTTCTGTGTTTGTGTTCATAACACATTAGGCTCTCGCCAAAGGGACTGCAGGGGCTTCTAAAGAGCAACTTCACCACAAACACTCATCTTTTGTTATCCTGTTTTTGAAAATGGAAAGGACCTTGGCTTCCTGAATTGCTTCCTCTCTCAGAAAGCATTGTCATTGTTACCCTGAAAATGGAATAATAACCTTGAAAGAAGAACAGGGCATATTCCTAATTGCACTTGGAACTGTTTTATTGTGATGCATAGTGGAGTGGAGTGACCAAGATTTGCATATGTGAGCCCAGAATCCTTCAAACAATAACTTAATTTGGTTTTAGGTCTCAGGTCTTAGGTCTTAGGCAAAGAGAGAGGGGAGGCTGCCACTGGCTACTAGCCATGACGACCATCTTCTGCCTCTACAATTGGACGCAGGAATGCTTCTGAATAGCAAATGCAAGGAAAAAAGGGGGCTTGTGTTTGGGTCCTGCTTGTGGGCGATCAGGTTGCCCACTGTGAGACCAGGAGGCTGGAGGAGATGGGCCATGGAGCTGGTTCAGCAGATTCTTCATATGTTCTTATGTTCAGGCTGCTAGCTTCTCAGCCTTAGGTCTACATCTATAAAATAGGTATAGTAATGCTAATCCTATGAGGAAAAGTTGGAGCAGTTGGGCATTTATAGCCTGCAAAAGAGATGATCCATTGGTTAGATATCATGTCCATCTTGACAGGCTTATCAATGTCACTTCCTCTCACCTTGGAAGGAAATCAAGTCTATTGTTGTACTCAGTCTAACTTAGAAGGTTTGAGCTGGTCCTCTAGCTTAACCACATGGCTCTCACCAGCCACTCTTGATTTCCTATACCAATAATCTAGGAACTTTCACCACTTTATAAGAAAGATAAGTTTTATTGCCTGTGCAACTTTTCTGAAGCACATGAATGTGACCTTTGGAGAATTTGTAAGTAAACCATTTTTAACTTACTCAAAGTGTAGTCTTTTTCTATGCTAGGGGAAGTCAGAAACTTTGGGACCCACTTGGAAGGCTCTATAGATATATTAAATATCTAACAGTCTATATCTCCACACTTTACTTTGCTACAAACTTTATGACTTTTTATGACCTCTGTGTCAGGATCTCCACTCAGCCAAGCTCATCTTCCGGAATCTCCCTCCCAATGAATAATTAACGACCTGAGCCTTTGATGAGGCTTCCAGGCACATTCCAATTCAGCAGAGTATCCAGCACAGGGAAGTGATGAGATTTATGGCTACATTGCAAAGAGTTTTATTTCTAAGCTACACAGACAGAAAAGACATCCTCTCTCTTTGAAAGCAGAGAGCAACTGAACAAAGGAACAAAGGAAACAGGAAACCAGTACGTCACATCCGTCTCTAGTCTCCCGTGAGACTTCCAACAGCCTAGAAGGTCTCTGGAATGTAAACAGAGCCTTGTGACTCTAAGCAGCTGCTCAGTGGCAAACAGAAACTAACACTCTGCTAGTGATCTCTCATCAAAGAACCCTTGCCTAAAACTTGGATCTTGTCATCCAGGAGTCCTCTTTCTTATGTATCTATTGCACCAATAGCTATCAGGACAAATAGTCACTGATGGGTTCTGAATTCATCATATGAAGTGTTAAGCATTATTGTTAAGGAGGACTTGAAGCAGGAACATTATTGCTGTCATCCTTCATATTATTTGGTGCGTGAGATGCATCCAATGGGAGGGCATAACAGTTCAGCATCAAAGAGGCGAATCCCTTCTCAAGAACTGATTTCCACGTTGTCAACATCATGCACGCTTACCCCAAACACCCTCATTCCCTGTGACAGCCGAAACATTTCAGAGGACAAAATGGCCTAAGTTGGAAGTCAGGCATTTAGTGTTGCTGGTTCCATGTTGTGGAACACTCTTCCAGCAGAGACATGGCAGGCATCCCATGACTAAAAACAAAACAAACATACTTCTTCATGCAGTGCTTTTGAATTATGGTGCTGGAGGAGACTCTTGAGAGTCCCACGGACTGCAAGAAGATCAAAACTATCCATTCTTAAGGAAATTAGCCCTGAGTGCTCACTGGAAGGACAGCTCCTGAAGCTGACGCTCAAATACTTTGGCCACCTCATGAGAAGAGAAGACTCCCTGGAAAAGACCCTGATGATGGGAAAGATTGAGGGCACAAGGAGAAGGGGATGACAGAGGACGAGATGTTTGGATAGTGTTCGCGAAGCTACCGGCATGAGTTTGACCAAACTGCAGGAGGCAGTGGAAGACAGGAGTGCCTGGCGTGCTCTGGTCCATGGGGTCACCAAGAGTCAGACACGATTAAACGACTAAACAACAACAACAACAACATGCAGTGCTTAGTTAAATTGTGGAACTTGCTGCCCCAGAAGGCGTTGGTGGTCACCAACCTAGATAGTATTGAAGCTATAAGTTTAATGTACCTAAAATGCTGTGTTTGAATGCATTGTGTTTAAAATGCTATAAAGGGGAGTTTACCTTAGGCAAGGGGTTCCACTCTGGCAAAAGCATCAGAGAAGGCGGGTATTTTTCCATTTTAATGAGCTGAGCTACCCGATGACTCATCACCAGAAACATGAGCTGCAGAGCTCTCACAGCAGGAAGTTGAAACATGGGAAGCCAGTGTGTGGTTGTTGGAAATGGCTGGTGGTAACAGCAGCAGTTGTAGAGAAACTTCGCAGTGAAGAACAAGCTTAGTGTCCTACTCTTGGACCAGATAGAGGAAAGTTTACTGAAATGCATAAAGAACTGAACCCCATTGCTTGTTTACAATGCATTTCTCTGCAACATTTCTCTTATTGTAACTAGTTTATGACTATTCTGCATTATAGCTTTTAGGGTTGCCATATTTCAAAAAGTAAAATTCCTAACACCCCCCAAATTGTTGAACTTTGTTAGGGAGGCCACCAAAATTGTTGAGCTTTTGGGGGGAACAAACCAAGCTTTTGGTGCTTCTTTCCACTGCTTTTTCTATCACATCGGTTTTCCCTTAAAGGTAAAGGTAAAGAGACCCCTGACCAACTAAGTTTGTTCTCAGTTCTGGCTTTTGTGTGCATGCACACTTCTTCAGATACACTGAAGCAGAAGTCACCAGACCCTTACATATAGTGGGAGGGTAAAGGTAAAGGGACCCCTGACCGTTAGGTCCGGTCATGGCCGACTCTGGGGTTGCGGTGCTCATCTCACTTTATTGGCCGAGGGAGCCGGCGTACAGCTTCTGGGTCATGTGGCCAGCATGACTAAGCCGCTTCTGGCGAACCAGAACAGCGCACGGAAACACCGTTTACCTTCCCGCCAGAGTGGTACCTATTTATCTACTTAAACTTGACGTGCTTTCGAACTGCTAGGTTAGCAGGAGCAGGAACCGAGCAACGGGAGCTCACCCCGTTGACCTTCTGATCGGCAAGTCCTAGGCTCTGTGGTTTAACCCACAGCACCACCCACGTCCCATTGGTTTTCCCTTACATTTTGCCAATTCAACAAAATTCCCCCGGACGTCATTTTTACACCCCAAAACCAGGACATATGGCAAGCCTATTTTGAAACTCATTTTTGTGGTGGAGAGAATTCATTTCTGTGCAAGGTCCAGATCAGGCATTCCACTGAATAACTCTAACAGATGGCTTTAAGTGAAGATTAAACAAATTCATGGAGGAGGGGGCTGTTGAAGACTACTAGCCATGGTATCTAGGCTCTACCTCCACTTTTGGAATCAGCAGTACTTCTGAATACAGTTGCTGAAAACCACAGGAGGGAGAACACTGCTCTTGCACTTGGGTCCTGTTTACAGGATTCACACAGACATCTGGGGGTCTACTCTGAGAAGAGGATGTTGGACTGATCCATCTGGGTTCTTCTTAGGTTCTTTAGTTCTTACATCTTGGGAACATTTTTTATGATTCCCTCCCCCTCTTTCTTTTTTCTTTTCCCTTCTCCTCCTGCGATGAGGCTACATTTTAATATTTTAATGTTTCAATATTTTAATGTTGTATTTTAATGTTGTTTTTAAGTTGTATTCATTCAACTTGTTTTTATTATTGCTTGTTAGCCGCCCTGAGCCCAGCCTTGGCTGGGGTGGGCGGGGTATAAATAAAAATTATTATTATTATTATTATTATTATTATTATTATTATTATTATTATGCTGACAGGCCTATGCAGTAACCAATCTGTTACTGAGCAGCCAGCCATTTTAATTATTGCTCTGTATTTCTTTTAGCAGGGTTTGCTTTTTAATGTCACTGTACGCTGCCCTGATATTTTGTGAGAGAGTGAAATATACATTCTTTTATAAATGAGCAAATAAAAATAAATTGGCTACGCCGGTGGGAGCTGGTGGCTAACAGCATCTGATAATGCTGAGAGTATCCGTGGAGCTTTCGGCTGCTGTCACCCAGGACTTTCCTTCAAGGAAAATAGGTGCTGGAACTCCCCATAAAGTTGTTACTGTAAGTCGCTGGGCGACTCGGGGCAGCCCTGAGCAGATGCTGGTTTGACAACAGCTGTGTTCACTGCCTGTGGAGGTGCTAAAACCTATGGCAAGCTGCCTCCCTAGCTGCTTGAGGGGGGGCACCCCTGGTTCTGGTGCAGGTCAAATAAATGTGCCTCCACCTCCCTCTTTCTCTTAGATTCAGGCAGATGGCTAGGGCCAGCTTGGAAGGGCCCTTGCTCAAATGTGTGTGTGCAATGGAAGAGGCCTGGCTTGCAAGCTTAAAGCCTGCTGCCACTACATGGGAGATGGATTGAAGAAAAAGAAATATGAATTGATCCCCCCCCCCCCGTAGCTTGACCAATCACAGCTAGGAGCACCTAGGAGCTAGGTGGAGTCATAGATTTTTTAAAAAGTGTTGACTCGCACACGCTGGCCAGCTTCCATTTTGACTTGAAATGTTCCTTTTGGGCCTCTCAGTATGTACGTAAAGGCAAGAAGGGGGACAGGGCAGCAGCAGCCAGCAAATCTCCACGACAGAGTGAGCTCCCGTTGCTCAGTCCCAGCTCCTGCCAACCTAGCAGTTCGAAAGCACATCAAAGTGCAAGTAGATAAATAGGTACCGCTCCGGCGGGAAGGTAAACAGTGTTTCCATGCACTGTTCTGGTTCTGTGCGCCGGCTCCCTCGGCCAGTAAAGCGAGATGAGCGCCGCAACCCCAGAGTCAGCCACGGGTCCCTTTACCTTTAAGAGGTGCCGGAACTACGCCCTGGCTGGAAAAAAAAACCCACTGGTGTCAACATTTTGGAAATTTATATGTGAGCCAGTATTTTTGTGCTGGCCCAGAAATGCACCTACTGTATATAACAGCCCCCAAACTTTCTGCAGTTATTTTTCTTTGCTCTCCCTGCCCCAAGTTTCAAAGTAACCCAGGAAAGAACTCTTGAGGTACCTGCTCTCTTTTGAACCTTTTCAGCTCCTGTCCTGAAAAAATATCGTCTCCTCTCCTCTTCTCCCCTTTCCTCCCTCCCCTCTCTTCTTTTCACAGACGAGCAAGACCATTGAAGTTATTTTGAGTCTATCCTATGGATTTTTCATTGAAACATCTATGTTAACTTTTATCAGCCTTGCTCTGCTTTGTAATTTTGGAAACAGATATAAAGAACGAGCAACCCAGAGCACTGTAATATAGTGGGAAGCATCCTTCATAAGTCAATTGAGGAATTTAATAATCTCTTTAGAAATAAGCTCTGCAGCTATGAGGAAAATGTGTGGGTTAAAGGCCTTCCAATTAAGAAAGGTTTCTCTGTGGATTTATAGGCTGGTGGTTAGCTCTTCCTGCTCGTGTTCCCATGGCAACTGTCAGGTAGATTTTCTGCTCCTTGCTAGGAAGTTGGAAGCGTTGAGTCGGCTTGAGCCTTTCAATTCAATGAAGCTTAAATGAAATTCTTTGCACAGGAACTGCCATTTAGCCCAGGTCGTCTATTCATATCTAGGGGAGAAATCAATTTACAGCAATCAAATCTGTAAATTTTATTTTTATTGGGATTATTTTGGAGTACATGATATATAGCATGAACTCCAAAATAATCTCAATACAATTATACATACGCATCTATCTGTCTGTGTGTCTATCTATCTACAGTCCAGCTTCCCTGACAAATATTACCAACAGAACCTTCCAATTTGCTTCAAAATTTATTTAAGTTCTCAAAGTTTCTTAAAGTATACCCTGCCTTTCCCCCAAGAAGCTTAAGGTGGTGTACATGTTTATCCTCACAGCGACCCTATGCTGAGAGAGAATTACAGCCCTAGTCACCAAGTGAGCTTCATGGCTGAGGGGAAATTTGAACCCTAGCCTAACTCACTAACCACCAAGACCCATGACCTCAAACCACTACACCTCTGGCTTTGTCTGTTAATTTCTTTTGTGTGTGTGTCAAATTTTCATTAAGCTTTAAAATCTTTACATATCAATTCCAGATTTCAAATTTGTTATACATTTCTCTTTAAACATTCACTTCCTGCCTTTCCATGCTGTTCTTAATCCCATCCCATTTAAAAACTGCATTCTAATAAACGGTTCACCTAATACATATTCTTCTGTTTCATATATTATCATTTTTCTACCACAGCTCATATTTCAAATCCTACTCAATATTTCATCTGATTATCATATTTTTTCAGGTATTCCAAAAAAGGGCTTCCATTCTTCCATGAATAGTCCGCCATGTTATTTTTGCTGTTAGTATTGCCAGTTCCGTGTAATCCATTAACTTTAAAATCCATTCAACTTTGCCTGTTGATTTCAATGTGTCTACTATGAGAGCGATGATGTTGGGTACATCTCATTGATTGGGAGAGTGAACTTTGCAACAACTGGGACTTAGGTTCCTCTTGCTCCCTTTCACTGCACTACAGCCCCACTTTGAAATGGGAAGGTCACTTTGTTCCAGTGACCCGGGAAGCAATATCCCATCCTCAACTCATCCTCCCAGATCTTCCTTTACAGTGAGCCAGTGGGTTGTGATGGGAGAACCTTGTAATCCTTCCTGTCTGAGTCAATGTCACTGAGACATGTGGTGCTGAGAGATATGTTTGGAGCTGGAGCAGGGACAGCGCATGTTTACAAATCATTCAAATCCTGGCACATACACACCCCTGATGCTCTTGAGCATCCAAAAAGATTCAGACAGGAGGCAGTGATACCTCCACGAGAGGCAGTGTGATGATCAACCTCGACGGCTTTAGAATAGGATTCGACAAATTCATGGAGGAACCAGAAGTTTTCCACTTGGGTATAGTGGTAAAGAGATACCGAGACAAGATAAAAAAACAGTTCTTATATGCAACAACTGCGGCAAGAATCTTGTTAGCCCAAAAGTGGAAACAACATGAAGTACCCGCAAAAGAAGAGTGGCAGATGAAACTGATGGACTTTTCAGAATTGGTGAAACTGGCAGGAAGAATCCGGAACCAGCGAGACCAAGCATTCCAAAAAGACGGGAACAAATTTATATTATATTTGAAAGACAACTGTAAGCAATTAACATCATTAGCAGAATTATCTGAAGTTCTGTAAGGTGAAACTGCTACTTATTCAAGTTGAGTAACATAATATTATAGGTAACGATATATCAAGAATAAGAAAGGAAGTGAAATGCAAAGATGACAAATTTAATTATGTAAACCCGCTAGGTGGGAAAGAAGGAGGTCACCAGGCTCAGTGAGCCAAAGAGATTAAATAAGTGGATATGATGTTACACATTGTGATTATATGTAAAATAAATAAAAATTATTATAAAGGCCTACATTGGCTCCCAGTACGTTTCCAAGCACAATTCAAAGTGTTGGTGCTGACCTTTAAAGCCCTAAATGGCCTCGGTCCAGTATACCTGAAGGAGCTTCTCCACCCCCATCGTTCTGCCCAGACACTGAGGTCCAGCGCTGAGGGCCTTCTGGTGGTTCTCTCACTGCAAGAAGCCAAGTTACAGGGAACCAGTAAGAGGGCCTTCTCGGTAGTGGCGCCTTCCCTGTGGAACGCCCTCCCACCAGATGTCAAAGAGAACAACAACTACCAGATTTTTAGAAGACATCTGAAGGCAGCCTTGTTTAGGGAAGCTTTTAATGTTTAATATTGCATTTTAATATTCTGTTGGAAGCTGCCCAGAGTGGCTGGGGAAACCCAGCCAGATAGGCGGGGTATAAATAGTAAATTATTATTATTATTAAATTATTATTATAAAAAAGACAAATTCATGGAGGAGAGGACTATTGATGGCTACTAACCATGATGGCTGTGCTTTGCCTCCTCAGCCAGAGGCAGCAATGCTTCTGAATACTAGTTGCTGGAAGCCACAGGAGAAGAGTGTGTTGCTCTTGTGACCAAATCCTGCTTATGAGTTTCCCATAGGCATCTGGTTGGCCACTGTGATACAAGCTGGGCCATGGGACTGACCTAGCAGGCTCTTCTTACATTCTTCAGTCGACCTCCTCTCTCACCTTCAACATGCTCCTCAACAATGATGCTCACATTTTGGTCACAATCAACACTCATCCTTCCATCTCTGAGCATTTGGACTGTCCCCCCCAAAATTCTCTGGGTTTGTCAAACAGATGCAGGAAGGAAGTATGGTTGACAGACGCCTCCCATTCCATCTCCCTTTCCTCCTCCTCCATTTTTTTTAAAGATCTATTTTTAATCCCAGGCTGCGGAGAGGTTCTAAACTCTTTGCAGCTGGTCTCCCTGCAAACGTGAAGGCTTGTGGCTTTAATTACAACCCAGCGCATGCCCCACGCATGTCTTTTTCAGGTCTGCTTATACAAGCTGTAATCACCCCTGGTGCCATTCTCTGCGACGCCGGGGCTCCCAGAGGCTCATTAATGCCAGAGACACCTGTATGGAGAGAAACACCATGTACAACCCTTTTGACTTTCGTTTTCCCCGTCTTGTTGATTCACTTGAAATTGGGGCTTCCGATGGTAAATAATTTGTATGGGTTTGCTGAAACTTCCCTGAGGAACAGCGTGCCTTAATTTTCACGTCAGTGTCTGTCTGGGCACACTTGGAGCTTTCGTGGTGGCTGTCGGATTTCCTTCCGCCTCCCCTTCCATCCCACACTGATTGCTGCTTGACAGCTCGGTGCCTCTTGTTCGTCTTCTGAATCCTCCGCACCGTCAGATCTCTGGGTAGGTGGGTGGGCCATGTTTCTCCACCCTCCATTTTTGTGTGGAGGGAGTGTTTCCCGCAACCCTCTCTGCTCTCCGAAGAGGCCAAAGCCTTTGACCCTTAAAAGAGCTTAAAGGGCAAGTCCTTGCATGAGTCAAGTTAGCCAGAATTGGGACAGTAATTAGCAATATGCTGTGTCCACATTTCTGCGGTGGAATGTAAATATGAAGCTCTCTAAATGGGAGCCTTTAAAAAAAAAGCAGTTGAATGAACTTGGAGACAGTTTTTTTTGTTTTGTTAGTTTTCATCAGGTGAAAAGTGGGAACTTTGGAAGCTGCCTTAAACTAAGTTAGATCAATGGTCCATTTAGCTTAGTATTGTCCACACTGACTGGCAGAAGCTTTTGAGAGTATTAGATAGGGGGCATTCCCAGCCGTACGTGAAGATGCTTGGGACCTCCTACATGGGGAACAGAAGAAGAAGAGTTTGGGTTTGTCATCCCGCTTTATCACTACCCAAAGGAGTCTCAAAGCGGCTAACAATCTCCTTTCCCTTCCTCCCCCACAACAAACATTCTGTGAGGTGAGTGGGGCTGAGAGACTTCAAAGAAGTATGACTAGCCCAAGGTCACCCAGCAGCTGCATGTGGAGGAGCGGGGAAGCGAACCCGGTTCACCAGATTACGAGTCCACCACTCTTAACCACTACACCACACTGGTATAGTTAGATGTACTAACTACAGTGGTACCTCGGGTTACATACGCTTTAGGTTACATAAGCTTCAGGTTACAGACTCCGCTAACCCAGAAATATTACCTCAGGTTAAGAACTTTGTTTCAGGATGAGAACAGAAATCGTGCTCTGGCGGCGCGGCAGCAGCAGGAGGCCCTATTAGCTAAAGTGGTGCTTCAGGTTAAGAACAGTTTCAGGTTAAGTACGGACCTCCGGAACGAATTAAGTACTTAACCTGAGGTAGCACTGTACGGACTTCATGGTTTATGATTATTTAAGCTAACACACAGATAATATGATGAATTTAAACTGTACCGGTGTGCATTAGTTCTGTGTATGCTGCAGATAACAAGGCAAACAGGGGTTTATTTGGGGTATGATCTCACATTCCTGAATTGGACTGTGCTTTTGACAAGGCTCCATGAGGCAGATCGGGGCCTCATAAGCTTTCAAGGCACACTGTGGTTTTGCAAAACTGCTAAGCATATAACATTTCCCCTCACACACACCCCCCCTTTTCTTTACTGAGAAACAAAACCCCGCTAACTGAGGAAACAGCACAGCTCAAGAAGGGAGTGGGTGAGAAGAGAATGAAAGGGTAAGGAGATTTTTCATTTTGATGGACAGCTGTAGTTTTTAATCACAGTGAATTATTTTCGCAGGGCATGCCAATCACAGTGATTTGGGGAGGATTGGTTGAAGTAAATCACCTGAACTGTTCTTCAGGTGGGTCATTGTTCTCCTTTGAATTTTGGATGTGAGAGCAGGACGTAGGCAGCGTAGTTAGATGACTGGGGTGGCCTGCTTCTTTTCCAATCATTTTCTTTCCCAACAAAGAAAAAAAAGACCCATAATTCTTGGGGTGTATGTGTGAGGAAAAACTCGTGACTTTCTAGATTTTTGTAAAAAAGAAGAATGTAAATCACCTACTACAATAGAACCAATACCTATTTGCCTGAACTTCAGAAGATTTCTTACCAAAGACACTTTTCTCATCTCCTTAGTTTTCAAACTGATTACGCCCACAACCCCCAAACAAGGGGACAAAATGTATCTTCTACTTTCCCACCCAATATGGTGAAATCTCCACTTGCAAGAGAAAACCACTACAGTGATTCTGAAATTTAGCAGGATTCGTTCGCTCAGAAATTGTAAGCATGCTTGTTATTTGCATCTAAATCAGGCAAAAAAATTAAAAAACCCTGTTAATTTTCTTTTCTTTTCAGAAGGAATGTAAAAGTTCCATGCACAAAAACCCCTGGGTGGTTCTGGCTACAATTTGGCAGGCTTGCTCCATTCTGGAGGGGTTGCTTTGCTTGCCAATTTCACCCTCTTAGGTGAAAAGGAAAAACAAATGATCACCATTTCTAGTTTCTGTATTATAGACAACAAGGGCTGAAAGAGAACTTCCTTTGCTGACCCGCATAATGAATCAATGTGAAGCGACACAGATAAACCTGTTCCATTGCAAATATTGCAGTCACTGCAAACCCCCTAATATATGTGGCTGAGGGTGTGGAGATTGTGAACAGTGAAGTCACAAGGAAATTAAAAGCAGAAAAACTCAGATGCTGCTAATGACATTATTCGCAGAGGTCCCTTTCACAAAGAACAGTTTGCTGGGCTGATCTTTGCATTGGATATTTTGATAAAATGAAATAAAAAACCCACCATGTCTCAATTGAAGCTTCTCATCTTTCCAATCTTCAATTCCCCACATTTCCACAACACTTTGTGGGGATTTTTAATGTTCTTGTGAAAATTCATCTGCATTTCTATATGTAAATTTGCCCAATGGGCTTTTTTTTCAAAAAAGCAGATTTTGCCTGACACAATGCCTTTGTATGCACACTTTAGTATACAGTATATGTATTTTTGTACACATAACTTGGCTAGAGAACTGCACTGTGAAATTTTGACAGGTGCAAATTTCAAAGGGCAACCGCTATTTGCAAATGAGGTCCGCCTCTATGTGCAAAGTGAGTTTGAATGCCTCCTCCATCCCTAGTGATGATTTCACGAGCAATAACACTCAACCTCATGTTGGATTGCTACAAAGAAATTTCACATTGCAGATTCCTTTTGAATTTCCTCTTTCCCAGGAATGATCACCATGGCCTTCTCAGTATCCCTCAGATGTGCCACCTGAAGCAAAATTAATCCTGGTAGGATTTGGGACTAGTGAGCACCTAGTCTGAGAAATTGCAGCAACCTATCCAAACTCTGCTCTGAGAATTCCCTAGACAGTTCGCCTATGGAGGAAAACCCACATATACGTCACATTTTTGCTCCAGGCAACATTTCTGAGGCAACTGCCGTTCCTTTAACTACCGTAACATGAACAAAGAGAGACTAATATCTTATGTTTTCACTTTTCCCCCTGAGCTCCCGTGAACATCTATTACACTACCCTAACAGAAATGTACAGATAATCGATGCTCTGAAAAGTTCACTCCAGCGTAGTAAGACTTAACGTGGAAATATTGTGCAATCGGGTTCTTGGAGTCACCTAATCCAACCTATTTTTTTCTTTGTTGTAACAATCCAGCTTAATGCTTTATAGTCTTGAGATAATGTTCCACTTTGTTTTAAAGCAAAGCCATTTTTGGAAAGCATATCGTGATACTATGATCAGAAGTCCTTTTTTCCCATTTTCGAAGATAAACTGAAAACTAAGAGAGGGATTTTTATCCTCCTCCCCTCTTCCTGAACCAAGGGAACTGGCTTATACACAATCCATCTTTAGGATTTCTGAAGCTTACAAATCCAGTAGGAAATAAAAGAAGAAACTGTGGACTGTGAGTTGCAGCCAACTAAATTCTATTCAGAGCAGGACTAGCATTGGCTACAAGGAGGGATACATGAATCTATCCATTTCGGTTTCTCGTTTTTCAAATATTAAATTCAGCTGACATATTTCTGCAGCAATTTTCAAGTCTATTTTTATTCAGAAAACCCTCTTTAAAATTCATGAGCATTTTATTCCAAACAACACCTAATAAATACATTTATTGTGTGCAGTTTGGGCAAATGTACACATTTTGAAGGACAGCTGTGATTGGGTTTGTGGAGGCGGATCTTTAGCAGTGGACGCCGTTGAAAGGGCCACCTCCAACTCCTGATATTTGGGGTGGTTTCACACACACATACACACTCACGCTGCAAGCCCCCTGAATGTGTAGAAATTCAGGCGGGCGAAACATTCAGAGTAGCCTTCGCAAAAAACTGTTGGGATAAGAGAACAGAGATATAAAAAGCATACGCATGAAATTCATCTGTGCAAGTGGGCTCTTTCAAACCTGTGCTGATGCCGACATTGCGGCAGACAACCAATGTACGGGGATATTTGTATTGACCAAACGACAATATTCAGCCCCGTTTGTTTTGTTTTGAATTTTGGCAGGCAGTCTAGGTCCAGCACTCAATAGACTTCACAGCCAATCCTCATTACGCAAGATAGATTTTTACAGTTTGTTCAGTGAGTGTTGGCTGTGGAGTCCGCAGGGCATCACACTTCCCAGACAAACTGTTTCTACTAGATTCCCAGTGCAGGATGACTTCAAAAGTCAATGCAAGCAGGACGGCGGGAGGGGAGGAAGCATGTTCACCTGAACCCGTCCAACGCAGACTGATTCCTGCATACAAAGGGACCAATCCATTATTAACAGATCATTACTGGAGATGAGTGAAACACCCTTCAAAATAATGCTGGTCTTCACCAAACTCTTTCTTGAGAGAATTTGCCCAATCAGAAATCTCCAGTACAGTGGTACCTTGGGTTACATATGCTTCAGGTTACATATGCTTCAGGTTACAGACTCCACTAACCCAGAAATATTACCTCAGGTTGAGAACTTTGCTTCAGGATGAGAACCGAAATCGTGCAGCAGCGGCACAGTGGCAGCAGGAGGCCCCATTTGCTAAAGTGGTACCTCAGGTTAAGAACAGTTTCAGGTTAAGAACGGACCTCTGGAACGAATTAAGTACTTAACCCGAGGTACCACTGTAATTGTTTCTGGCCATCATGTTGCTTAAATTTTCATATCACCCTTCATGTGAGGATCACAGGGTGGCTGACAAAATAAAAACACAAAAATGCACAACACAACAGTAACACCCCCCCAAACACACACACACAGTTTAGAAGGCCATAGATCAGGGGTGAGCAATCTTTTTCAGCTGTGGGCTGGTCCACTGTCCCTCAGACCATGTGGTGGGCCAGACTATAGCTTGGGGGGAAAATAATGAATGAATTCCTATGCCCCACAAATAACCCAGAGATGCATTTTAAATAAAAGGACACATTCTACTCATGTAAAAACACACTGATTCCCAGACCGTCCACAGGCCGGACTGAGAAGGCTATTGGGCCGCATCCGGCCCATGGGCCTTAGGTTGCCTACCCCTGCCATAGATGGTTTAATTAGCCAAGGGCCTGGAAGAAAAGGGTTGTTTTTTCCTGGTGCTTACAAATATGCAATGAAGGCACCAGGTGAGCCTCTCTTAGGAGAGCATTCCATAAGCAGGGAGCCACCACAGAAAAGGCTCGTTCTCATATTGCCAGCCTCTGGATCTCTTGCTACCCTTCTATTACTAAGGCAGCAGGTTCTATTCTATTCTAGATGAGGCACCCATGCTGTAGGTAGCCTAACTCCAACTTTTGTAGGATTTTAAAGATTAAGGTCAACGTTTTGAATTAAGCCCAGAAATGGACTGGAAGTCATTGCAAATGACAAAGCCACTTGCATTTTCTGTTGTTGATGTTTTTTTAAGCTTGTTTATCATTTAATGAATTGTAATTTGGTATATGAATAAACAAGCACAGTTTATCATTATCTACAAAGAAATTTCTCGGGACACATGGAGATTTCTCTCTCTTTTTGGGGAGCACTTGCTTCATTCATTTTTCAAAGATGGATCATTCGATCCAGAAACTTTTTAATTATAATGTGTAATTGAAGCACTTTAGTTTCAATTAAAACAAAGAGTCCTAAAACCACAGGGTGTTGGAAGCTTGTTAGAAGGGTATAATTTATTGCCATTTTGATGATCTTTGAGACTTCATCTTTCTTAAATCAATTATAAATAATTCATTTGAAAATGGATACAAGTCAAATTAACTTAATTGATACTAGTTTTCTTTTTGTGATCTGCAAATGTATGCACCCACTGCAAGGAGAAATGTTAATCAACCCTAGCTTTTGCTGTGATGAATCTCTCCGGTAATTGAATAACACTTTGTGCATATGCAGCATAAGCTAGAAGCTGTTTTCAAAGATCTCCAAAGAGTTTTTGAAGCCTCGCAACACTCCTTCGGAGAGGCAGCGTCAAGGAGTGGACGGATGGAAACGGTGTGGCGAGTGAACAAAACTGAAGGCAAACTTTGGCAAGCTTCTTTATTTACGAATGAAATTCACATTTGGCCCTTCCTCCCAAAGAAGGCCAGGAAAGCAAACTGAAGGTGAACAAATGATCTTCAAAACAACCTTGTCTGACAAATGATTATCTGAGAAAACTTCATGGCTGTTGTTGTTTTGCTAAACCTGAGGCAGAGTTGGCATCAGAGGTAGGCGTTTCTGAGCAGCTGCCAAGGCTCATACCTCTAGAGAATCATAGAAGTTCTTCCTGATGTTTAGTCAGAATCTCCTTTCTTGTAACTTGAATCCATTGGTTTGGGTCGTACCCTCTGGAGCAGGAGAAAACAAGCTTGCTCCATCTTCCATGTGATAGCCCCTCCAGATATTTGAAGATGGCTCTCGTATCTCTTCTCAGGTTCCTCTTTTGCAGGCTAATCATGCCCAGCTCCCTCAGTCATTCCTCATAAAGTCTGGTTTCCAGATCCTTGATCATCTTGGTCACCCTCCTCTGCACACCTTGCAGCTATAGAGGGTGTTAACCCCTCCCCCGACCTTCCTTGCTATCACTACCTGTTAATCTGCTGTCTCTGAGCAAACAGCGATACATTCCTTCTCTCTCTCCTTCCTACCCCCCATCCCCCATCATATAAACAGAGAAGACAAGCAAATATGCAGTGTGGACATCAGGGAGAAGGAGAAGGAGAAGGAGAAGGAGAAGGAGAAGGAGAAGGAGAAGAAGAAGAAGAAGAAGAAGAAGAAGAAGAAGAAGAAGAAGAAGAAGAAGTGGTGGTGGTGGTGGAGGAAGAGGAGTTTGGACTTGATATCCTGCCTTTCACTCTGTCAGGTGTGCGTGCAGGAGTCAGGCCCTGTGACCAGTAGGACTTTGCAGGACTGGAGCCCTCTTAAGTTTGTTCTGAAGAGGCAAGGCATGGCCGCACAGGTGAGGCCGATTGGTAACTCACAGCCCCTGGTGGCAAGAGCCGGGAAGGGATATAAGGTCAGCATTTCCTTTTGGCTTTTTGCCACAGCAACAAGTTTCCTGCCTTGCTGCTTTTGGCTTCTT
This sequence comes from Podarcis raffonei, assembly GCF_027172205.1. Taxonomy (NCBI): domain Eukaryota; kingdom Metazoa; phylum Chordata; class Lepidosauria; order Squamata; family Lacertidae; genus Podarcis; species Podarcis raffonei. Next base: position 66,508,336 of record NC_070611.1, on the reverse strand, counting down.
GACTCCTTGTTCTTCGGACCCTTGACTTCACAACTCCTTGCTCTCTGACCCTCGGACTCTTGGCTTCTGGACTCCTGTTCCTTCTCCCACCCCACCATCTTGCCCCCGGACCCAACGTCCCCAGCCGGGACTTTGATTGCCCATGAACCAGACTGTGACACACTACCCTTAAGGAGTCACAAAGCAGCCAACCATCTCCTTTCCCTTCCTCCTCCACAACAAACACTGTGAGGTGAGTGAGGCTGAGAGACTTCAGAGAAGTGTGACTGGCCCAAGGTCACCCAGTAGCTGCATGTGAAGGAGCGGGGAAGCGAACCCAGTTCACCAGATTACGAGTCCACCACTCTTAACCACTACACCACACTGGTATAGTTAGATGTACTAACTACAGTGGTACCTCGGGTTACATACGCTTTAGGTTACATAAGCTTCAGGTTACAGACTCCGCTAACCCAGAAATATTACCTCAGGTTAAGACCACTGCTCTTAATCACTACACCACACTGGCTCTCGAGGAGAAGATAGTTCCTTTTGGGGAGGGTGGAAGACTGAAAACATCTTGCCCATGGGACCTCGAAAGCCCAGAGCCCGTGGCCTTGTCTCTGAAGCATCTACCAAACAGGGTCAACCTATGCCCCCCCCAATGTAATTGAAATGCAAATCCTCTTATCATTGGCCATTGGCCATACTGGCTGTGGTTGATGAAGTCTGAAGCCCCAAAACATCTAGAAGGCCACAGATCCCACCCCTGCAAAGAAACACCCATAGAATGTAGCGGCACATTGAAACTTTTCAGAAACGTGGCTGCAGGTTTTCTGTCTCTAGCTGTACAATTTTTTGAGCCTCCAATTTTGGGATCAGCCACTGCATTCCATGGTAGATGGTTCTGAGCGTTCAATTTGTCTCAGCCCCGAGTTCCATTTATTCCTGCCAGATTAGATTGGTTCTCCAATGTAATTGTGATATCTTGGTATGCAACACCTCTTTTGTTTAAAACAGTCATTGTTTGCCAAGAGAATGCAATGCGAGTGAGTGGGAGGGGCTTCGTCACACCGAAAAGCATCCATTGGATTGGGGAGTCATTTATTAAAATAACAAAAGACAGCTTCTGAATGCTTCTCTTGTGTTTCTGTCACAGTCGAGTCCTTGAAGTGGAATATTCCTAGCTGAATCATTTGGAACAAGGAATGCAATTCTGGCTCCTCAACACTTGATTTTGTTCTGTTCTGTTTTGTTTTGGGTGGCTCTGGGGCCCTCCAGCAGACAATGTTGATTTGGCAAAACAAAAGATGATATTAAGTCCTAATGCCAGCCTTTGTTATTTTATTTTATTTTTTTTATAAAAAAATATTTTTCTCTGGCAGCCCAGCTGCAGATGCCTTTCATTTCTCAATGTCTCCAGGTACACGGTTGTGATGAATACATTTTTAGATTATTCAATTACAACAGCTGACATATTCTGCGCACTGTGTATTTCCACACCAGCCTCCAGCTTTGCTCAAACGCTGAAAAAAGAAAGGTGGAGAAGCCTCTGTCAAACCCAAATACTTGCTGATGTCTCTTCACTTTGACTTTTCCCCAGATTTGAATTAGCAAGATTGACAAATTTGGAGCCATTGGTTGTATTCGTCTAAACTCTACTGAAATTAGACCACTGAAATTAATGACCACTACATTAATCAAGGGACGCGGGTGGCGCTGTGGGTAAAACCTCAGCGCCTAGGACTTGCCGATCGCATGGTCGGCAGTTTGAATCCCCGCGGCGGGGTGAGCTCCCGTCTTTCAGTCCCAGCTCCTGCCCACCTAGCAGTTCGAAAGCACACTTGTGCAAGTAGATAAATAGGTACCGCTTTATAGTGGGAAGGTAAACGGCGTTTCCATGTGCTGCTCTGGTGCCGGTTCGCCGGAGCAGTGTCGTCACGCTGGCCACGTGACCCGGAAGTGTCTGCGGACAGCGCTGGCTCCCGGCCTCTAGAGTGAGATGAGCGCACAACCCTAGAGTCTGTCAAGACTGGCCCGTACGGGCAGGGGTACCTTTACCTTTACCTTTACATTAATCAAGACCATTAACATCAATGTTTCTATTCTCTGAGTGGAACTATCATTGCATTGTCCTGGGACAGCTCAGACAGTAGAGGTTATGTAAGACTCTTAATCTCATGTCAGGGAATGAGAGGCAGAGAAGGGGGAGAGAATGGGAACGTATCGAGACAAACCTCCAGTAATTAGTAGTTGTTCTTCCTCGGACGAGGAAGGTGACGAAAACATGTCAGGAGGCAATGAATCTGAGAGGGGGGAGGCACTTTCGGGGCCAAGCCAATCTCGTAAGAGAGGAAAGAGGGGGGTTGGGCTTCGGAAGTGGTTATGCTGGGGAAAACCGAAAGCAACTTTAGTCGAGACAACTGACTCGCCATGACTGGAACGGACTTTCAACGCTGACTGTAAATAGCAATAAATCTCTGTAAATATGGTTGGATTCCCGGACTCTTATCTCTGCTAGCACTCACAACTCATTCCTGACATCTCAGGTTGTGGGTTTGAACATCATGTTGGGCAAAAGATTCTTGCATTGGAAAGGGTTGACCTTCATGGTCCTTTCCAACTCTACAATTGTATTAATATTGCCCATTGTTTTGAGTTCTTGAAAGTCACTTTGTTTGGGATGGGTGAAGCTGTCAGTTTTGCTTTCTGTTAGCTTCTCATTTTTCTAAGCTTAAGGTCAGTTCATCTTATGCACATTTCTGCTTAAGTTTGCATTGTTTTTTAACTTTAAAACCAGCATAAAAATTTGTCTGTATTTTAGTTTGCATTTCTCTCAGTATGCACATTTTTGTAGAAGAAGAAGAAGAAGAAGAAGAAGAGTTTGGATTTGATATCCTGCCTTTCACTCCCCTTGAGGAGTCTCAAAGCAGCTAACAATCTCCTTTCCCTTCCTCCCCCACAACAAACACTCTGTGAGGTGAGTGGGGCTGAGAGACTTCAGAGAAGTGGGACTAGCCCAAGGTCACCCAGCAGCCGCCTGTGGAGGAGCGGAGACGCGAACCCGGTTCCCCAGATTACAAGACTACTGCTCTTAACCACTACACCACACTGGCTCTCATGACCTTGTGTTTCATAACTGAGCCGTACACTCAAATGTTATTCACACATGACAGTCAACAAGTCTACAGCTTATGCTCCAGCGTGCACAATAGCAGTGCGCACCAATGCGTCTTTCACACAAACAGTATGGAGACAGATTGTACCTGTGTGGAACATGTCTTGAGGCCAGTTGGATTTCAAATACATCCTGGTACAGAAATGATTTGGGAAGGTTCATTTTGAAATCTGACTTTATCCTCCACCCCCCACTGCCAGGCTGTCACCTTCTCATTGTGGCAGTCAACCAAGGCTTCATAAATATCAAACAGAATATAGACTTCTTGGCTCACTTTGATCATCAGAGGTGGCCTTTCTGGTAATGTTGTCTCCAGTGGAAGTCCATTTCCTCCCCTCTGGTAGGAGGTCCATTTCTGCAGTGATACCCACTTTATGGAATGATCTCTCCAACTCAGCAGCCATCAACTGCTTTGCTCTTTTGACGATTGTTAAAAGTCCACATGTTTGTCCAGGCATTCCCAAGCCCCTGTTGTTCTACTGGCAGGGTTTTATTTCATTGCTTTATTGTGTTGTGAAACACCTTGATATCATTTTTAATTGAAGGCTGTTTTAAAAAAATATGAGTTGGACAAATAAAGCAAATAATGAATACACCAGCAAAACAGGTGCAGAACCTTCACCTAATAGGGACTTGAGGCGGTTTACAGGCAACAAGGAGGGAGCCAGTCAAACTTCTCTGAGAGGCAAGTTCTAAACTCTGGGAGTAGCCACCGAGAAGGCCCTATCCCACATCCCTACCAAGGGTTCTAGTGAGGGTGGCGGGACCATTTTGACTACACCACTATAAGCAATTCTGATTTCATTCCCCTCCCCCCATGATATTTATTGAATTTCATACATAGACATAACTTTGACATAACAAAGAAAGAAAAAGCAATAATAAAAAAGGAGAAAAGAAAATGAAGAAAACAAAAGATTACAAACCCCACATATACCTCCACATACATAAGTAAGACTTAATTAATTGGTTAAGCTCCAACTTCATAAACATATTGCTTGACTTCCTCTAATCTCTTCCAGCTGAATTTCCTTGTAATTGAATGTAGCAGTTTCCAATATCATTATTCCATATAACAATATTCCAGTTATAATCCAATTTCCTAACTTTTCTTATCCTCCTATTTCTTATTTATTTATTTAATCCTGACTTAATCCTAGGCCTAATTAGTTCTTTCAAATAATTATAAATCTTTGATATTACAATATTTATTCAAATAGTCTTTAAATTTCTTCCAGTCTTCTTGATATTCCTCTTCTTTCTGGTCACGGATTCTCCTGGTGAGATCAGCCAGCTCCATAAAGTCCATCATCTTCATCTGCCATTCTTCTACCATTGGTAATTCTTGTGTTTTCCATTTTTTGGCAGCAATTCTGATTTCAGTACAAAATGTTAGTGTGGAAGAGACTGCCCGATCATGTGAATTTTGCCATAGTCCTGGTCCAGTCCCACCATTAGGCAAAGCGAGTTGGCCACCTACAAGAGCAAATCTCATGAAGGGGCTACAAAATGTTAGTTTATTCATGTACTTTTATAATAATTTTATTTCCAGGTAGAGATGCTTGCAGGGCTTTCTGTCTCAGGTGCCAAAATGACTTAGTTATCCTTGAGAACTTTGGGAGGAATGCAGTTTGGTGCTATGCCAACCATTGGATCTGCTCAAGCTTTTCAGCTTGCCAGAGAGAATGACCCCCTCTCTCCTCACCCACGTACTATCCTGGGGGGTTCTCCCAATTCCCCCTCTGGCCAATTTCAGTGTGCATGGGGGGAACACAGTGGGAGGGGGGGACACCCTGTTGTGCTAGCAAAACTCCTGTTAACAGGGTTCATTAGTCCGCTGCCTCAGGCAGTGAAATGTCCTGGGCCGGCTCTGCCATTGGCTAAGTGTCTTTTGAAATGGGCAACTTTAACCTTCCCATGAGGGGACAACCAAAAAAAGCTTGGATTTCATTTCTTTGACCGACTGTGTTCTGCTTAATTGGAACCAACTGTTTCCATTGACTTTGACACACGTTTTATTCCCTCGGAGCTTCCCCACTCACTCTATCAAATACGAGAGTTGTTTTCTCTTCTCTGTAACCCCAAACATGTTTTCAGTTATAATGAGGGTGGTAAAAGTAAGCCACAAAATAAAGCACACAATTAAGTTGGTGTGGTTGTCAGATGAAAGAAATTATGAATGGGTTGGCAGGAAGGATAGAATTACAAGCCAGATCTCTTCAATAAGCCCTGAGCACACATATTTTGTAGAAGAGTTGGGATGGGTTTACCCAGTTTTTCGTTCCTTTCTCATCTGGAGGAGGTTCGGTTGCCCCCCAAAATGGGAGAGCAGAAATGTATTGAATCAGTTTGGTTCTGGCTGATGAGTGACTTCATTTTTATTTTCTTTTTTGTCTTCTTTAAGGGGAAAACATGGCCACCACTTCCAGTGGCAGAAGCTTCAAGTTTAAGGGTTTTGGGTTTTTTTAAAAAAGACCCAACCAATCACTGCCTTCTACAAGACAGGGTCTCCTGCAGATCTCAGCTCATCAGGATTTCTATTGTGTACCATGTTGCAATTTGGCCTGTGTGGTAGCACTAACTCTTTGCAATTTTCTCCCATTAGATATCAATCAGGGCCCATCTCTGTTGTCTATCTGTTGCCTATTGAAGACCTGCCTCATTTAACTGACATCTTTTTGTGTCAGTTGTATCTTCAGTAGATTTGAATTGTTGCATATGAAATGACACTCTTAATCTGCCACAGTGACTAGGAGCAGTAAAAAACCTTTTCTCCTCATATGTATATTTTGTATACAAATTTTGCAAAATGTACTTCCCTTGATACAAAGCATTTTTGTATGTCATTCTCACCGATATATCCATTTTCATGTACATTTCCCCCGGTATATTCATTTTTGTACACGTTGCATGACAACAGAACTGCACTGCAAAATTCAGAGAAGTATGAATTCTGAAGCATGGCTTTGTTTTTGTTTGTGTGCCTTTTAAGAAAGCGTGAATTAGGTAGGCCTGCCTTCAGATGTGAACTGAATTGAATTTATCTCCCATTCCCATTTTATTCAGCCGTCCCATCCTGACTAGCGACGTGAGGATTTCCTGGTTCACTCCCCTTGCTATCCCATAGGTGTGCTGTGCCTTACATTCCACTCTCCCTGAATACAAGTTTAGCTAGAAGAATCCTTGAAATAAATTCTGTAATGGAATCTTTTGGTTCCTTTGCATTGTCTGCCCCTGAATATCACTGCAGTTCACCATAGCTTTTTTTTTTTTTTGCATCTCTCCTCCTCACTGTAATAATGATGTGCATGTACACACTGCTGCGAGTTATGTTGTTGTTGTTGTTGTTTAGTCGTTTAGTCGTGTCCGACTCTTTGTGACCCCATGGACCAGAGCACGCCAGTCACTTCTGTCTTCCACTGCCTCCCGCAGTTTGGTCAGACTCATGTTTGTAGCTTCGAAGACACTATCCAACCATCTCGTCCTCTGTCGTCCCCTTCTCCTTGTGCCCTCCATCTTTCCCAACATCAGGGTCTTTTCCAGGGAGTCTTCTCTTCTCATGAGGTGGCCAAAGTATTGGAGGCTCAGCTTCAGGATCTGTCCTTCCAGTGAGCACTCAGGGCTGATTTCCTTAAGAATGGCTAGGTCTTCCATGGGACTCTCAAAAGTCTCCTCCAGCACCATAATTCAAAAGCATCAATTCTTCGGCGATCAGCCTTCTTTATGGTCCAGCTCTCACTTCCATACATCACTACTGGGAAAACCATAGCTTTTACTATACAGACCTTTGTTGGCAAGGTGATGTCTCTACTTTTTAAGATGCTGCGAGTTATACTGGGCAAAAAAGAAGAAGAAAACTTGGTGCTATTATATAAATGGCTGTATGAAGATGCATTTTGCCTCGTGTTTTATCAATGCACAGGAGACTATGTAGACATTCAGAAGCATCTTGCAGAAAAGATTCTTGATGCAATCATATAGACGATCACATCAGTGATGCGTTTATGCAGGAGGGTTTTTTTTAATAATCAATGTACAGCATTTATCCATGGAGTTAAAAAGTCGTGAATGGGCTGGAAGCTGCAGGAAACCATGCATGCTCCAGTCCCAGAATTATTTTTAGAAATTATTATAGGTAGACCAGAAGGAAGATGTCAAATACAGAGCAAAGGTACTAATGGAACTGAGGAAATCTGTTTCTCCTTCCAAGTAACAGCATCTAGAAACCCTTAATGAAGGCTGTCCCAATACATTTTTGCAAAAGCTGAGATGCTTTCCCCATTACATATAGGGATGTTGACTCAGCCAAAGCATCTAACCTCTGCTTAAAAACCTCAAATGAAGGAGATTTTACCACCTTCTGCCGAACTGCTTTGTTTGCCTGCTGCGTACCTGATGACATCATATATAATGTCAGGTGTAGGACAGGAAGGTATGGCTTGGGCCAAAGAGGGAGGTAAAGGTAAAGGGACCTCTGACCATTAGGTCCAGTCGCGGACGACTCTGGTGTTGCGGCACTCATCTCGCTTTATTGGCCGAGGGAGCCAGAGTTTGTCCGCAGGCAGCTCCCGGGTCATGTGGCCAGCATGACTAAGCCGCTTCTGGCAAACCAGAGCAGCACACGGAAACGCCATTTACCTTCCCGCTGGAGCAGTACCTATTTATCTACTAGCACTTTGACATGCTTTTGAACTGCTAGGTTGGCAGGAACAGGGACCGAACAACGGCAGCTCACCCCGTCGTGGGGATTCGAACCGCCAACCTTCTGATCGGCAAGTCCTAGGCTCTGTGGTTTAACCCACAGCGCCACCCACATCCCAAGAGCGAGGTATGGCAGACCTAATTACACATATGGGGGTATAGGTTCCCTAGTGCAAATATAAAGCACCGCAGGAGGAATCAAAGAGGGAGTTTATCTGAGTGGCAAAACAATGGGGAAATGAAAAGTTTAAGCGCTTCTGCCCTCCCTTCTCCCAGGGACTTTTAAAAGCAGATTTCCCAGCTGCACAAATTGCCTGCCAGACACCACACAATAAAATAATACGAAGAAGCCACATGAACACAGAGCATGATTTGCTTTTTGTTTACATCTCCTATCAGTGGCAGCTCCTCCATTGGAGTCAGAAGTACTTATCTACCATTCAGTGATGATTCATTGATGGATCAGCCTTAGTTCGGTAATGTTATCTGCCTAAAGAAGAGCGGATTCTGGCCCCAAATAAGGTGTTTTAATACGGTTCAAGCAATTTGCTTTAACTATGGACACTGAATGCATTCTACCCTTGAATAATTTGTGTGCATGCTGTCCCTGACATCGCCTGCTGTTTAGGTGCTTAAAAAGTCTAACTCGTCTCGTTTTCCCAAACCCCATTTTTCCAACTGCACATTATCAGCTTCACAACAGCACATTCCCCTCCGCCAAAATGCACATTTTGTGTCCAACTGCACACCCTGCATTCTCCATTCTAAATCTGCTACCCGTCCAAGTAGTGCATCTCCTTTTCTTTTTCATTTTGACATATTTAGGCATGGCTCTAAGAATTAACATATAGCTTGCAACCAGCCCATAAAGGTGCAGAAGTGGAGCCTTTTAATTTATGGCCCAGTGGCTTACGATAGCCAAAAATGAAAGGCAAAGTTGCAATTCAGTTTTTTTGCCGCCATTCCCCTGCCTGTTTGCAATCGTTCCCAAGCAGGTGGAAAGCTCTTATAGAAATATATATATTTTTTTAAAATGTGCAGTTCCTGATGCTTGTTCAGGAAACTGACTCACTCATATCTTCTTGCCCTATTTTTATAGTCGTGATTCACACTTTCAACAGAAAGGGAGAAAACAGCTCAGAAAAAGGCAGAGAAGAGGCAAGAAGAAGAAGTTATCCAGGGGTTTGGCTGCGCGAGAAGTTTCTGCCGTAAATAAGCCAGTGCAAAGCCCCAGAGGAATGCTTGTTTTGCTTGAAAGGGGGATGGCATCCTCAGCCAAGCTTATTTCTTGGTTCGGGAAAAGGGGTTAATCTAAATCAAAGTGAGACCCTCTGGGATCAAAGTACAAGGGTCTACAGAGGAGACCAAAGCATCTTCTCCTCTCTCCTTCCCCCACCCTTTCCCTTTTTTGAACTGTGCTTTAAATTTAGCTGTCTGCGGGTTTTGCACTTGGAAAAGCAAGAAGTGTTTGAGTGCTCCCTCCAAGATACGCCACCTCACCCCCCAGCTGAAGACCAGGCAATGGGATATGAGAGAGAGAGAGAAGGAAATGATAAGCAATTAAGAGTCATGCTGGATCAGGCCCACCTAGCTTGGTATCCTACTTTTACAGTGGTCAGCCCGTGGTCAGCCCGTGGGAAGCCTGCAAGCAGATTGTGAGTGCAACAGTGATCTCCCCAGTTAAGAGTCCCAGGAACCAGTATTTAACAGGGGGGGGGGAGCATAAAATCATAGTATTGTAGAGTTGGAAGGGACCATGCAAGAATCTTTTGCCCAATGTGAAGAAAGCCCATGTTGCAGGAGAGAAATTGACAGGTGTGTGTGCAGGAGCCAGGCCCTGTGACCAATAGGACTTTGCAGGACTGGGGCCTTCCTAAGTTTGTTCTGAAGAGGCAAGGAGCTGCCTCACATGTGAGGCCGATTGGTAATTCACAGCACCTGGTGGCAAGAGCTGGGAAGGGATATAAGGTCAGCATTTCCCTTCAGCTCTTTGGCAGAGCAACACGTTCCCTGCCTTGCTGCGTTTGACTCCTTGCTTCTTGATTCTCGGACCCCTGACTTTGTGACTCCTTGCTTCTTGATCCTCAGACCCTTGATTTCATGACTCCTTGCTACCTGATCCTCGAACCCTTGGCTTCTTGACTCCTGGCTCTCTGACCCTCGGACTCTTGGCTTCCTGACTCTTGGCTTCTGAACTCCCGTTCCTGCTCCCACCCCACCATCTTGCCCCCAGTCCCGACGTCCCCAGCCGGGACTTTGATTGCCCTTGAACTAGACCGTGACAGAAATGTCCAGCTGAGCAACGCCTCCCTCCCTCTCCTGGAATCCTCTCTCTGGAGTCATGGCAGGGATGAGTGTAAAGATGGATAAGAATATGAGAAGAGACAGAGCAAAGACCACTCTCCATATGCAATGGCTTTTCAGGGTGAGCACTGGGAGGAGGAGTCTGAAGGCCCCAGTGACCCCACACAGGATATGCTTTAAATATGGTACCATTTATATCTTGTGATTTCATTTTCCCTAAAAACAAACAAACAAATAAATAAATAAAATGCAACCTTTTGAGCTAGATTGTTAACATAGTAACGTTAAAGCACAAAATCAGCATCTTTTTTCTATTTGCATCTCACTTTGTGAGGATGCTAATCCTTCACCTCCTTTTGTAAACAAGCACTTGTCAATCTGTTGAAATAATTCCAGCCTGGTGAAATAATAAAGGGGGGAAACAACAACAGCCCAGCAACCAGGAAGCCTTCCAGAGAGGCAGGCAGGAAGTTCATGGGAGCTTTAGTTAATCTTCAGAAAAGCAAGCTCCATGACTCCCTTGTCACTGGCTGCTCCTTTCATCTATTCTTTATAAGGAATCCATTGAACTTTAATTAATATGTTTTTTAAAAAAATCTGGGTTTCATCAGATTTCAATGTGACTGACACCACGCTGCTTACTAAAAGCTGTACAAAGCACCAGGATGGCGGATACAGTGCATGAAGCTTCTGGCAAAAGAGTCATAGCAAATGATCAGGACATTGTGCATTGAAAATGGTCCCCATATAAATGCTGGGGAACCACCGCCTCCCTGCTCTTTGACAACAACACCTCTTGCTGCTGCAGGTGTGCAGTGAGCCAGGCCTCCACATCATGCCCAATTACATCATCCAAGCTAGAGCAAGGGTGGGGAGCCTTTTCCAGACTGGGGGCCAAACTCCCTCACATATAACCTTCTGGGGGCCACAGGGTAGCAATGGGTGTGGCCAGGGGCCAGAGTAAGTGAGGCAACAGAAGTGAGTCTCACCTTCGCCCAGCGGCTATGTGAAAGTCAGAGGTGTTGACATTCACACATCTTTCCAGCATCCATCAAGCCAAGGAAGGAGTATCTGCACAGTTCAAAGACACATTGCCGACAGGAAAAGGTTAAAATAATAATAATAATAATAATAATAATAATAATTTATTTATTCCCCAGCCACTCTTGGCAGCTTCCAACAAAATATTAAAATACAGTAATGCATCAAACATTAAAAGCTTCCCTAAACAGGGCTTCCTTCAGATGTCTTCTAAAAGTCTGGTAGTTGTTGTTCTCTTTGACATCTGGTGGGAGGGCGTTCCACAGGGCGGGTGCCACTACCGAGAAGGCCCTCTGCCTAGTTCCCTGTAACTTGGCTTCTCGCAGTGAGGGAACCGCCAGAAGGCCCTCGGCACTGGACCTCAGTGTCCGAGTAGAATGATGGGGGTGGAGATGCTCCTTCAGATATACTGGACCAAGGCCAGGTATAAAGGTAAAGGACCCCTGGATGGTTAAGTCCAGTCAAAGGCGACTACGGGGTGCAGCGCTCATCTCACTTCAGGCTGAGGGAGCCGGCATTTGTTCCCAGACAGCTTTCCAGGTCATGTGGCCAGCATGACTAAACTGCTTCTGGTGCAACAGCACACAAGAAGAGGACAGAGGTGGGACAGTGGTGGAGTGCCATGGATGAAAGAGGTGGAGCCAGGAAGAGGCATGTCTTGCATCTGTGCAATGCTGTTGCACTGAACTGGCAAGACAACCTCCAGATGTCATTGGATGCTGACCAAGGCAAGGATCCCTTCTGTGTGGCAATGTGGGGAGAAATCTACCAAGTGTGGCCTTGAGAGACAAGAGAAAGACTACAAGGGCTGGAAGAAGGCAGGGTTCTCCTTACATTTCAAAAGAAAAGAAAAAAGCATCAATGGAATCCAACCTGCCCTGGCATCTTTGATGTCCACGGAATCCATAGATCCAAGCCACTTCCCCATACTGGCACTGGTTCCTGAGTCTCCCTCAAACCTGTTCCAACCATCCAATACTTAGCATTGATAAAGGACAGCTGACAGATTGACAGGCCGTCATTAGAAAGCACTGCCCACTGCAGGCTAAACATTGGCACATTGGTTTGCTGCTTTCATCCAAGGAGCTCAAGCCAATGTCCATGGACTTGCCTTCTCCACTCATCCTCACGGCCACCCTGCGTGGTAGCAACTTCGTGGCTGATTGGAGATTTGGACCCCTGTCTCCTAGGTCCTGGTCCAACCCTCTCACTGCTACCCAAAGTGACTCTCAAATGGACATATGTAGTGAGAAGATCTGAGCTTCAGCTCCTTTGGGCTCTTATGGCTTTAAAACTCACTATATAAAGCTTAATTGAATGATGGGGCCTTTGCTGTATCGGGTAAGCATTGGATCAAGGGCTTTATCCCTGCTATCGATTTCCACGGTGGTGTTCAAAACTCTTTGTGAAAGGATTAAATATTTTGGGGGGGGAGGTGACTTGCTTCTGTCCCTCTACACTCCTCTTGGCTTCTTTAATCTCCATTCCAGAGGACAATTCCAGAACCTAGTGTAGTGCTTTATGACATCTCTGTGACAATCTAGGCTAGAGACAAGCACCAAATAAATAAGGATATGTAAGAAGATCTGTGGATTTTTAACATTATATAAGTGAGGGTTTCAGCCTCCCGATTGCTTAAGAACACCAACATAATACCGCCTTCTTTATTCTAAATTAGAAAGCTGAAATGAAGGACGCTTAGGAGAAAACTAGAAGTGTGTTCCCATTCTGCTTGGAACATAGGAAGCTCCCTTATACTGTTAGTCCACCTAGTTCAGTATTGCGTGCACTGACTGGCAGCAGCTCTCCAGAGTTTTGATACGAGGGTCCATCCTAGTCCTACCCGGAAGTGCCAGGGATTGAACCTGGGACCTCCTGCCTGCAAAGCAGAGGCTCTAACACTGAGCTACAGAATTTGCCAAGTAGCAACACAAGAAGCTGCCTCATATTGAGACCAGGGAGAAGAGTCGGTGGAAGAAGATTGGAAAAAATTTAAAGTTTATTTATAGAAATACTGCAAAATTAATGAATGTTAGAAGGATGCTGGAATGAAGTTATATGGCTTTAGCAGAAATGCTATAAAGAATTAAGTAAAAATAGATTGTTAATGGGCCAAAGTGGAAAAATTAAGGTTAGATTGTGTTAAGATAAATTATAGAACAAAAATTGAGAAAGATGGAAAGGATTTGCTGAAATAGCTAATTGAATTAGAATACAAAAAAGGGAGGTGTGAGGAGGTCGATGAAACAAGTAAATGAAAGACAAAGATATGGAAATATTGGATGTGCTTTTAACTGTTTTTGTTTTTCTTTTTGTTTTGCTGTATTGTTTTTGGTTTTTTTCTATGTATTGTAAGGTATTGATTTGTTTAACTTTTCATTTTTTTCTTTCTTTCTTCTTTTTTCTGTAATCTTTAAACCTTTAATAAATATTATTTTTTTATAAAAAAATATACATATTGAGTTACACCAATGGCCCATCGAGCTCTACAACAGCTTGGCTTGGTTCCCCTGTGCTTCAAGCAGGGAACAATGAACAAATCAAAAATAAATTGTATGCTGAAGATGCTCCTCTTTACCCTAGCCTTTGACTCTCTCTGTGTCTGTCTATTCCCTTGACTATAAAGGTAAAGGGTAAAGGGACCCCTGACCATTAGGTCCAGTTGTGGCCAACTCTGGGGTTGCGGTGCTCATCTCGTTTTACTGGCCGAGGGAGCCGGCGTACAGCTTCCAGGTCATGTGGCCAGCATGGCTAAGCCGCTTCTGGCGAACCAGAGCAGCGCTCGGAAACGCCGTTTATCTTTATCTACCTATTTATCTACTTGCACGTTGATGTGCTTTCGAACTGCTAGGCTGGCAGGAGCAGGGACCGGGCAACGGGAGCTCACCCCATTGCGGGGATTTGAACCGCTGACCTTCTGATCAGCAAGTCCTAGGCTCTGTGGTTTAACCCACAGCGCCACCCGCGTCCCTCCCTTGAATATAGTTAATTAATTAATACATACCGTATTTTTCGCTCTATAACACGCACCTGACCATAACACGCACATCGTTTTTAGAGGAGGAAAACAAGGGAAAAAACATTCTGAATGAAACAGTGGATGTATCATTTTTGTGCTTCATGCTGTGGCCACAGACATGTGATCTGATGGTGAATTTGGGGTGACCCAATGCAAAAATCCTGAGAATTCCTGTGGATCCATGCTTTGTAACCACGTTTTTGCACCATTGCAGCCCCAGGCAACAGTGGGTGCGTGATTTTTCTGGTGCAGGCTGTAGCCATGGACATGCTATGTGATCTGATGGTGAATTTGGGGTGACCCAATGCAAAAATCCTGAGAATTCCTGTGGATCCATGCTTTGTAACCACGTTTTTGCACCATTGCAGCCCCAGGCAACAGTGGGTGCGTGATTTTTCTGGTGCAGGCTGTAGCCATGGACATGCTATGTGATCTGATGGTGAATTTGGGGTGACCCAATGCAAAAATCCTGAGAATTCCTGTGGATCCATGCTTTGTAACCACGTTTTTGCACCATTGCAGCCCCAGGCAACAGTGGGTGCGTGATTTTTCTGGTGCAGGCTGTAGCCATGGACATGCTATGTGATCTGATGGTGAATTTGGGGTGACCGAATGCAAAGATCCTGAGAATCCCTGTGGATCCATGCTTTGTAACCACATTTTTGCACCATTGCAGCCCCAGGCAACAGTGGGTGCGTGATTTTTTTGGTGCAGGCTGTAGCCATGGACATGCTATGTGATCTGATGGTGAATTTGGGGTGACCCAATGCAAAGATCCTGAGAATCCCTGTGGATCCATGCTTTGTAACCACATTTTTGCACCATTGCAGCCCCAGGCAACAGTGGGTGCGTGATTTTTTTTGGTGCAGGCTGTAGCCATGGACATGCTATGTGATCTGATGGTGAATTTGGGGTGACCCAATGCAAAGATCCTGAGAATCCCTGTGGATCCGTGCTTTGTAACCACATTTTTGCACCATTGCAGCCCCAGGCAACAGTGGGTGCGTGATTTTTTTGGTGCAGGCTGTAGCCATGGACATGCTATGTGATCTGATGGTGAATTTGGGGTGACCCAATGCAAAAATCCTGAGAATTCCTGTGGATCCATGCTTTGTAACCACGTTTTTGCACCATTGC
This sequence comes from Podarcis raffonei, assembly GCF_027172205.1. Classification (NCBI taxonomy): domain Eukaryota; kingdom Metazoa; phylum Chordata; class Lepidosauria; order Squamata; family Lacertidae; genus Podarcis; species Podarcis raffonei. The sequence continues at coordinate 66,492,977 of NC_070611.1, read as the reverse complement.
AGCCCCAGGCAACAGTGGGTGCGTGATTTTTCTGGTGCAGGCTGTAGCCATGGACATGCTATGTGATCTGATGGTGAATTTGGGGTGACCGAATGCAAAGATCCTGAGAATCCCTGTGGATCCATGCTTTGTAACCACATTTTTGCACCATTGCAGCCCCAGGCAACAGTGGGTGCGTGATTTTTTTGGTGCAGGCTGTAGCCATGGACATGCTATGTGATCTGATGGTGAATTTGGGGTGACCCAATGCAAAGATCCTGAGAATCCCTGTGGATCCATGCTTTGTAACCACATTTTTGCACCATTGCAGCCCCAGGCAACAGTGGGTGCGTGATTTTTTTTGGTGCAGGCTGTAGCCATGGACATGCTATGTGATCTGATGGTGAATTTGGGGTGACCCAATGCAAAGATCCTGAGAATCCCTGTGGATCCGTGCTTTGTAACCACATTTTTGCACCATTGCAGCCCCAGGCAACAGTGGGTGCGTGATTTTGGGGGGGCAGTCTGTAGCCATGGACATGCTATGTGATCTGATGGTGAATTTGGGGTGACCCAATGCAAAGATCCTGAGGATCCATGTGGATCTATGCTTTGTAACCACATTTTAAATGGGGAGCAAAGGAAAAACAAAGAAGGGACATGAGGTGGTGTGCAGAGAAGCAGCTGGCTAAGAATGCAGGAGAGGGATTTAACGGGAGGGAGAAAAGAAAGCCAAAAGTTTCCCCCCACCCCAGCCATTTCTCTCTCTCTCTCTCTCTCTCTCTCTCTCTCTCTCCCTCCCTCCCCCCCTCTCTCTCTCCCTCTCCCCCAGCAGCACCGGAGCACAGAGAGGAATTAGAAGGAACACACTCTGCTTTCCTCTCTGCTTGCCTGGAGGGGAGGGGCTTTCCCTGCTCTTTGTTCCGTTTCAGCAAACACAGCAAGGAAACAGAGAAGGGTGGGCAGTAAGACCCTGAGGCATAATGCAGGAAAGCAGCCACTTCCTCTTTTCAGGTTTCCCTTCTCCGTGAAGCGCGATTTGATTTTTGCCTGATTTTTCGGCTCCAGGGACCACACATTCGCTCAATAACACGCACAGACATTTCCCCTTCCTTTTTAGGAGAAAAAATCTGCGTGTTATAGAGGGAAAAATACGGTACATAAAAATAGCAGCCATGTAAATAAAGTTTTCTCTTACCACTAGCTATTTTTCTATGAAAGTTCTGTGGGGAGGATGTTTTCTTCGATCCAGTGTCCCTGAATGCCTAATTATTGGGGTTCTAGTCCTCTTTGTCAAAACTGAAGCTTATCTAACTTTACTTTGCGGGGAAATGGCTACTTTGAAAACTTCTTGCAGGTCCACCCCATACATTTAAAGCTCCTGTCTCTCGCCTCCCCAGGAATCCTGGGAACTTTAGTCTCATAAGGATGCTTGGAACTGTAACTTTGTGAGTGGAAACTCCAGTTCCCTGGATTCTTGTGGGGGGAGCCATTTGTTTTAAATGTGCATCAGATGTGCTTTAAATGGTTAATAATAATAATAATAATAATAATAATAATAATAATAATAATAATAAATAAAATGAAATAATAAACACCTTTTATTTGTATCCCACCCTCCCAGCCCGAAACTGGGCTCAGGGCGGCTAACATCAAATATACAGTGGTACCTCAGGTTACAGACGCTTCAGGTTACAGACGCTTCAGGTTACAGACGCTTCAGGTTACAGACTCTGCTAACCCAGAAATAGTACCTCGGGTTAAGAACTTTGCTTCAGGATGAGAACAGTTGCAGTGGGAGGCCCCATTAGCTAAAGTGGTGCTTCAGGTTAAGAACAGTTTCGGGTTAAGAACGGACCTCCAGAACGAATTAAGTTCTTAACTCAAGGTACCACTGTATAACATTAGTATAAAATCAAATAGTAATAAAATTACCTCCTAAAAATGGTGTTGATCTGCCCTTAAATTTCCCCTCTTATCTTTTCATGTTAACAGAAGTAATGCTTCATTCTGTCACTAGATGTCACTGTTAGCAGCTAATCTTTTGCCTAAGGAGGACAGTGTCCTGAAATAGCAGATTTCTGTCATGAGGTGCTGCTGTTTGGCTTCAGCACATAAGGATTCCTTCTGTGTTCTGGCAAAAGAAGAGGAAGTCTCCTTTCCTCATTACTCAAAGTGTGCTGAAAGGAGCCGCTAGGCTGCAGCTGTAGGCCCACATTAGCATGGACATCTGAGACAGGGAACCTTTCAAAGATCTACACATGAAGGTTCCCTTGTGTCCTGGAGCTCTGGCTGAGAAGGCACCCGTTCCTCAGATATGGATGCTGTTGTGTAGACAGGGAGAACCCATGTGACAGTGAAGGAGGGGCCAGAGACACAGCCCCACTGTGATGGCCTGGGACTCCGGCTCAGACTCGGAGCCAGAGGAGACTCAGTCTGCACTGGATCCTTTGCCTCAGGCAGCATCTGAACCAAAGTCTGGGGCCTGATCCTGAAGATTCCCAGTCTGCACAGGTTCCCATGCAACAAGCACCAGCTGAGCCGAGTCAGGGGCCTGAGCCTGCCCTGGCTCCAGATGTGGGGATTACCTTGTTGCCTTCAGCTGGGCCATCACTTACAGCTGCTCCACTACCGGTTGGGTCAGGGGAGGCTGAGGCTGAGTAGTAACCCACTGACATCTCCCAAACTACAGAGACTCAGGTCTGAGAGAAGGAGAGACCTGAGTACTTGCAAGATGAGTGATCGCCTTCGGGCGAGACAGGGAGGTGAGTCGCCGGGGGATCAGGACCAGCTGCTACCCCGACAAAGATAAAAGGCTGTCGGACCCCGCCCCAGATTGTGGGAGAAACATTGCTATATGTTAGGTCCTGCCTGAGATCCTGTACCTGTCCTTGCCTGGTTTCCTGCCTTGTGTCCTTCCTTGGCCCTGTCGGACTGACTCCCAGCAGAACCTTCGGATTCTGGACCACATTTCATGGGTTACCCCCAGGCCCAGTACACCCACAGCCCCTTTCTACAAACTTGCCCCTTCATGCAATCAATGCTACACATGAAGGGGGGAGATGTGTGCGCATCATGAGAGAAGCTACCCACAGTGGATGCATAATTAAGAGAAGAAACCGTAGATCTAAGCTCCCAACCCCAGCTGGACAAACCACATGACCATCGCCCATGCATATGGATTGAGGAAGCTCACTCTTACAAGAGAGTTCCCAGAATCACAGCCTCCTGTTTCTTGTTTTTGTTCCCCCGTCTTTTGTCTTTGGAGATTTCTCTCTTGGCAAGCCTGACACCCGATGTCAATGCTTTAATTTCATTCCCAGTCCTGTCTGAGCCTTGCGGATTACTGCAGGCTCCCCTCCATCCAACGTGTGTGTCATCGAGTGCCACTGTAGTATGGAACCAATACAAATTATTACATTTTTTTTTAAAAGATCAATACTTCATTGTCTCTTTTCTGGGAGCCTCGCGGAGAGCTTCGCCTTTATATGTGTCGGAAGACACCGAGCATTTATATGGATGCTGGCAAACGGTTTGGAGTGCCTTTTGGCAGGAGACGAAACAGCTGGTCCCATCAAAGTGATTGCATTCTTGGGCATTAAATTAGATTTGGAGAGAATGTAATGAAGCCTGCCTGGGGATAAATTTTATAATCCTAGTGGGTCCGTAACTCCAATATGTCAAGCTGGTAAGGTGTGCTTAAAGGAGTCCTGTTGACTTCAGCCACTTATCACTTGAACTTTGGAGGTAGAGATAGAGTCATTGAGGTAAGATGGATAATTCCATTCTGACTTTGGCTTCTCCGCGCTACAGAAACTATTGGTATAACGCTGAGTAATTAGTCACCTCCCTTTTTTGCCACCGGGTACAATTTTGTCGAATCCCCGTACATCCGTTAAATAGCAGATCAAATCAACGCAGCCAATGCCCAAATGAATTATTTATCAGTCTGCAATTAGCCAAGCACCACTTTTCTGGGATGCATTTTCAAGAGTTATATAGCAGAGTGGCATGTAGTGCAATAGAAAACAAAGTGAATTCGAGAATGTGTGAGTGGGCACCTTTCCCCAAAAAAAGATGCACAGAGAGAAAGATGGAAGCCGATTAGAATTTGCATCAAATCTCTCCTCCAGTATAATTCAAAGAAAATTTGGGCATCCTGCTAAATAAAGAAACATCTCTAGAAGCTTTCTGTTACAAACAGTTGAAAACCTTATTAATACTGAGATATGTGTGGGACGTGGGTGGCGCTGTGGTCTAAACCACAGAGCCTAGGACTAGCCGATCGGAAGGTTGGTGGTTCAAATCCCCGCAATGGGGTTAGCTCCCGTTGCTCAGTCCCTGCTCCTGCCAACCTAGCAGTTCGAAAGCACGTCAAAGTGCAAGTAGATAAATAGGTACCGCTCTGGCAGGAAGGTAAATGGTGTTTCTGCGTGCTGCTCTGGTTCTCCAGAAGTGGCTTAGTCATGCTGTCTGCAGACAAACGCCGGCTCCCTTGGCCTATAGAGCGAGATGAGCGCGCAACCCCAGAGTCATCCGCGACTGGACCTAACGGTCAGGGGTACCTTTACCTTTTCTACCTGGAAGATTACCTCACCCCATATACACTCAGTTGATCACTGCAGATAATTACATCCTACTAGGACCTTTCAAGAGGTCTGTTCCATACAGTACAGGAATTTAGCCTTCAGAGTTGTGGCACCTACCTGTTAAATTATTGGTTTGTTTTGGTCTCTGTTGCCTTTTGCAAGCATGCTGAAGATGTTATTCTTTCAACAAAGCTTTTAACATCAGTTGTTTTTTTCTCAGCCTCTGCATTGCAATTGTTTCAAGATGTTTTTATTGTTTTATCGCTTGTGTGTTTACCTTTGGAAGGATGGGTGGGATTATGACAAAGAAGAATAAGATGGTGTCTTCCCCAGTCTTTGGGTGTTTTGTCCAGACAGCAGTAAACTTTAGAACACAAGGATTTGAAAAGCCAGCTTTCATGAACTGGAAGGACAAAGGGGAGGAGGAAGACAATCCCAGTGAGCTATGACTGGGACCCACCAGGGCAAGATGGGGAAGGAGAGGTTAAGGTTGCAAGAATATACACACGGGATGACAGAGGACCCCTCATCAAAACCAGAGAGGCTCTTATCTTCAGGACCAAGGCAGGCTCCGAGGCAGAGGGAGCAGTGGGAGGTACTGCCTGGGAAGCTGAGGCAGACAAGGAACCACAGCCTAGGTGTGGCTCATTAGCTCTGGGAGAAGGTGTGTGATTCCTCAGCTGGAGAAGGCTCAGAACAGGTGAGGGTCATCTGCCTTGTCAAGCCCAGATGCTCCAATCAACATGCAAGGTATAGAAGAGGAGCAGAACTGAAGTGGAGCTCTGCTTGGATGTGCCAGCACCTCTACAGGACTGTGCTTTGGGTTTGACTCTGGACTGTGTTCCGTGGCTCCTAGACTTTGGACTTGGCTTTCTTGAATTGACATTGGACTGCATTTCCTGATTGTTGGACTTTGGACTCTGCTTATGTGGCTTAGTCCCCGGAACATGTTTCCTGACTATTGAATTTTGGACGTGACATACTTTAAACACCAACAAGACTTTCTACCAGGTAGGCTGGGAATTCTGGACACCAGTGTGCAGAGCTGGATGAATTAATCAAAGCATCAGATTCTGCTGAAGTTTTGTTTGTTTGGCTCCTTTCTTCATCAACCTTTCTTACTGTAAATGGGTAGCAGGATGTACTTACAGGACAATTGCATGTTGGAGTCTAACTCCAGTATGGCAGCAGAGGAGGCCTCAAGATGTTTAGTAACCTAGAGTTATTAAACTGGTCATTTTTCTAGAGCAGGGTGTGATGACCCTACTTTTCATTCATTCAGTTAAAAAATATATTCAGGCTGCCTGTGGGCAAAATTACCGGGGGGGTGTACAACATATAAAATACAGAATTGTATTTAGAGATGGGTAGAGACAAAGCAGGCCAACAGTATTAAAAAACAAAACAAAAAACAGTGTAGCAAATATGCTTAAAAAATCATGTTTTAATTGATTTTGCCTGTCAAAAGCCAAGGTTAGCAAAGATGTCTTCATCTGGCAACAGAATGGCATCAAGCCTGGGGGAGATGGGGGCTAGTGTGCTGCGAAGGTACTAAAAGGTAAAAATAAGGACCCCTGAAAGTTAAGTCCAGTCATGAACGACTCTGGGGTTGCGGCACACATCTCGCTTTACGGGCCCGAGGGAGCCAACGTTTGTCCGCAGACAGTTTTTCCGAGTCATGTGGCCAGCATGACTAAGCCACTTCTGGCGAAACCAGAGCAGCGCACGGAAACACCATTTACCTTCCCACAAGAGCAGTACCTATTTATCTACTTGCACTTTGACGTGCTTTCGAACTGCTAAGTTGGCAGGAGCTGGGACCGAACAACAACTGTTGCAGGGATTCGAACTGCTGACCTTCCAATTGGCAAGCCCAAGGTTCAGTGGTTTACACCACAGCGCCACCCACATCCCGTGAAGGTACTAGTATGCATCAATCAATCAATCAATCAATCAACTATAGAAAGATTCCCATGAGTTCGAAGTGCCCACTCAGAGAGGAGGGTGCCCACTGTGTCTCCTTCCAGTCAGTCTCCACTGGAACAGTTTGTTTCTGGGCAGTGACTCATTGTTAAGAAACATAGAATACTTTCAAAAGCATTTGAAGAATAACGGAAAGGCACTTCATTAGCAATTAGCTGCTTCACTTTAACAAGCATTTTAAGAGTCATCATTAGCAGGGGGAAACCATTATGGCTTTATAATTGACAGGCGCAAATGGCAGGCTCAGAGCTGTTGGAGGGGAATTAACATTTGGGGGGCTAATCCATTGTTTGTTCATTTCTTGCAAGCTTTCGTAGCTCATAAGTAGAGGTGCTGAGAGAATTACCTGTCTACACTGATGTGGAGAAATGGATTTCTTCATATGCCACTACATAACAGATGAATATTGTCCACAGGAATGTAGTAGGAGAACAGGAGGGGAAAGGAAACGAATTCCTTCTCCAATCTGCTCTGCGTGGTGTACACTGGATGCAGAGAAGTGGGAGGCAATCAGTGTACAAAATGTACTCTACATAACTTGCAAAAAGTCAAAAGTTCAATAGAACTTATGGAAGAGTATTCATTGGCATAGACTCTGAATGATTGCAAAATTCCTGACTGCATGGGCAGAGCATACATATAGGATCTGAAAACATAGCTAAAGGCAGAGAGCAGTGGATGTGATGTGGGTTATCCAGCTGGCCCTTCCATGCAAATTCAGTGCACACACTCAGTGTGTGTTTACAAAGCTAACGTTTCTGAATGAGAGATTTGTGGTAGGTATTAATGCAAGGTCTTTGTAGAAGTGTCCATCTCCCCTGCAATGGCATCCTATGGATGTGGCATTGAAACTTGCTTGTGTTGGTATGACCCTGCATTTTCAATTGGACTATCTGTAACTTTGGCAGACAGTCACAGTTCATGTAGTCCTATTGGTAAATTTTATTCAGTGCCATTATGCCCACAGAAAGTGGCTCCTATCTGCATTTTAATACTGAAATACCAAGCATGCAGTTGAAATGGAGATTAGTTTAATGAAGTTGTACTGCATGTCTTTACATCAATAGTTCTCTGCATTATAAATAGGGCATTCAATGAATACAAATTCTGTCTATTTACCCTTGTATGAGCTGAGCAATTAGTACGAGAGTATTAAGAAAAAGCACCATTTTGTGCATTTCATTTCATTTTGCAATTAGACGGAAGCCACGTTTCAGTGATGTGGGTGATATCCAACTCTGTTTTCTAATTTTGCTTTTGTGTTTGCTTTGGAAACTGAGACTTAAGAATGACAGTCACAAAGTCTGCTTTTGTTTTTTTTAAAAAAAAGATTGGTGCCCACGACACACTCCAGTGAGGAACCCAATCTTTTACATTGGAATAAAGGCTGTGGAGGTCATGAAACATACACATGCATTTCTTGTTGTTTAGTCATTTAGTCGTGTCCTACTCTTCATGACCCCATGGACCAGAGCACGCCAGGCACTCCTGTCTTCCACTGCCTCCCGCAGTTTGGTCAAACTCATGCTGGTAGCTTTGAGAACACTGTCCCACCATCTCCTCCTCTGTCGTCCCCTTCTCCTTGTGCCCTCCGTCTTTCCCAACATCAGGGTCTTTTCCAGGGAGTCTTCTCTTCTCATGAGGTGGCCAAAGTATTGGAGCCTCAGCTTCAGGATCTGTCCTTCCAGTGACCACTCAGGGCTGATTTCCTTCAGAATGGATAGGTTTGATCTTCTTGCAGTCCATGGGACTCTCATGAGTCTCCTCCAGCACCAACATGACATACTCTACTACAAATACACACACACACACACACACACACAACTGTGATAAATCTACCCTGTGAATTGTCATTTAGTGGGACTGTTCATAATTCTGTAAGAGATCCCTACATCCTCCCTATCTACACACACAATTACAAGGTACCTAGAAATCACTGGAAAGAGGTAACCAGCTCAGGTCTGTATTGTAGATAGGTGATGATGGTGAAGATTTTATCGCCCCTTTCCTCCAAGATGCTCCGAGTGCCCCCATGATTCTTCACACAGTGTGTTAAGATTTATCCGTACTTTGCAAGTGTTTTTCTGCCCTGCGTTTCAATTACTTTTCATCTGCAATTGCAATGATTTAAAGAAAGGTGTTTAATGATCAGGGACTGGGAATGGAAGCGAAGATAACTCCCTTCTCTTCAGCTTATTAGGCAGAAGTTCTCACATTCACCCAAGTTTTATACGTCTTATTAACTTTTACCATGTCCACTTACCTCCTATTATATGGGCAACATATAAAATCCCCCATGGGCTGCTATGTCTGTACCTTTCAGAGGATTTACTGATTTACTTATTTTATAAAATTTCTATACCGTCGTTCATCCAAGGATCACAGGGCAGTTTACAATATAAAAACACAAAAAAACATAGTAACAAATAAAAACAATTAACCCCTCCCTGATACACCCAATTTTAAAAGGAAATGGATTGTTTAATTAGCCGGCAGCTTAGGAGAAGAGGAATGTTTTTGCCTGGTATCTAAAGATATGTAATGAAGGTGCCAGGCGAACTTCCCTGGGGAGAGCATTCTACAAGCAGGGAGCCACAGCAGAAAAGGCCCTTTCTTGTGTTTCCACCCTCTAGACTTTGTCATGGAGGAGGCACATAAAGAAGAGCATCAGGTGATGATTGCAGGGTCTGGATCAGTTCTCGACTATATTATATCCAGTTTCAGAGGTGAACACAAGTTTGGAGTGAGGGGCGGTGAGCAGGAGAGTGCTGTTGGATTCCTGACCTCTTTGCTGGCTTCGCATAGGCATCTGGTTGGCAACTATGGAAACAGAATGCTAAGACAAATGAATCTTTGGTCTGATACAGGAGAGCAGATTAGGTCAATTCACGCATGTCTAACTACATCTATTAACCACAAGACCTAAGAATGGAGCCCCTATATCCAGAAATAGTGAACAAAATTGAATTCCCCCATCTCTTTTGTTGTTGTTGTTCTCATTGTTTACTACATTTCTGTACTGCCCTTCATCTCTAGTCCCATGTTAGAATTTGTTTTTTCTCCCCAGAGAAGCAGACGGCAAGAATGAGTCATTTGGTGGCCTTGGATGAGCCACTCTCTCTCAGCTTAACCCGCTTCGTGGACTCATATATTGGTAAAACCTATTGGTGTTTCACAACTTTCTGACTAGTTGCAGGACCTTAGCCAGACCTAGCAGAGTAAATGCAGAATCCACGGAAGCAATTGGCGACTTGGCTGCAGACAGGATAGACGAAGCAGGAACCAGGAACTTGTAGTTAGATGTTTATTATATACAGTGGACTATTTACAGGAACAGAACATGGATCTTTAGCTAGCTCTCTCTGATACAACTCACAACTCCTACACTCACACAGAACTCTGAACTCATGAACTTCTGAACTAACACATTCCAGTTAGTAGGCCATTAATTATCACTGCCTTGAGAGAGCTTGGCCAATCAGGGAGCGGACTCCATGTCTCTGTTATCACCAGGCAGACTTACTCCTTCAGATTGCCTTCTGGCTGTCTGCCAAACCTTAATTGACTCTGTGTGAGTAGCTGCACATACACAGTTTCCCAGCATCATAGAGCTGTAGAGTTGGAAGGGACCCCGAGGGTCATGTAGTCCAACCCACTGCAATGCAGGAATCACAGCTAAAGAATCCCAGACAGATGGCCATCCAACCTCTGCATAAAAACCTCCAGTGAAGGAGAGCCCACCATTTTCCAAAGCAGTCCATTCCACCGTTGAACAGCTCTTACCGCCAGAAAGTTCTTCTTAATGCGGGATTTGACATCTTTCTACTAGGTCTTTTGTCAGGGTTCAGTCTGACTCATTTTCTCCTTGTATGAGAACAAGCATGAAGGAGGTTCCCAGCCCTCTCACAGGTGCTTATAATATCAGTGGAAACAGTTGGTAACCACCTTCAGTTTTAACCTGAAGATTGCCACTTGTCCAGTTTTAATTTTAATTTGTTTGAATTAATTGTGGGATGTATCTTAATTTTTTGATCACTTGTTTTTATGCATTGTCTTACTTGTATGATGTTAGCTGCTCTGAGCCCGGCTTTGGCCAGGGAGGGTGGGATATAAAATAATAATAATAATAATAATAATAATTAATAATTATAGTTTGAATCTCCTCCCTTGTAACTTGAATCCATCGGTTTGAATGCAACCCTCTGGAGTAGCAGAAAACAAACTTGCCCCATCTTCCATGGGACAGCACTTCATGTATTTGGAGATAGCTCTCAAATGACCTCTGTCCTCTCTTCTCAAGGCTAATCAGGGTTTAAGCAGGGTTACTGTAAGTCTAAGAATCGTCTCTGAGTCCCTTGTAAGAATGACAGTATACAAATGTAACCCAGACTGATATTCACTCAAAAAACAGGGAATTAGCCGGGCAATTGTTTTCTCTGGAGTACTTCTTAAGATAACTTACAATGCATTTCTCAACTCACTGAACCTATATTAACTGTGGGGGGTGGGGATGTTGTTCTTGTTGACAACATTTGTGTTGCAATGACTCCGAGCCAGCTGCCTTCGGAAAGCAAAATCAAGTCATGTTTGGGGAAAGACAGCTCTCATCATCTGCTGGGCTTGCATCCGCTAATCAGAAATTAAAATTTCATGCCACAAACAAAACTCCCAAACAACCACAATCATAACAAGGAAATAAAATCCGCTAATGATTTGTAATCTCAGGGAAGCGAGAGACTTGCGGTCCCATCATGTTTAATTTTTTTGCTGCATTTGTGTTTGTTTGCATGGTGCTTGTCAGTAGCAGCTTGGCAGGTAGCAAGAGGGTCAGGATGGAAGAATGCAGCTTAAATTCACAGCAAATTCAAATTACTGAGTGTCTCCCCCACCAAATGTATGGCCTCCCCCCCAACACTAGTCTGCGACAAACTGAAAAGATTACAGCACATGATAATTTAAGAACCTTTCCTTCTCCCTTCTTTTCCTTCTCTCTCTCTTTGTCTTCCACTAGGATAATTGAAAGAGAAATCTGTGAAAGCAACGTCCCTTGAAGTGAGTTGCTGCTGCTGCTTTGTGCAGGTAAGAGGAAATTTAATTTTTCTCCTGCTTAATCTCTGTGTGTTCTTTTCCTTCTTTGGAATGGCAAGCTTTTGTATATGCAATGCGTTTGCTGAAGTGTAATTCCCTGCGGCAGTGTGTGCATGTGTGTGTGGTGTGTTTGGAGGTGGGCGGGTTTAAGATGTAACGAAAAGGTGTAATTGTGTGATATGACCTTTTCTTCTTACTTAAAACGGGAAATAACAGCATACATGGCTGTCTCAGGGGTGTTTTATCTCAGCAAATTCTCTGCTCTCCCACCAGAAGTCATACTGTGACAACCCCAGTATCACAAGGGGCCTCCATTGGCTGATTTTCACAAACCTGTCACACTGGATACTTAAACTGATGTCTTGACTTTGTAAAACTTTAAGCTTCATTATTTGGGAAGCAAAGAGAAGGAAATTAACATCTTCTGTTTTGGTCTGAATTTCCACTCTTGTCTAGGAAGATTTCTTGTGGAACTACTCAAACTTTCAGCAGAGAGGCTTTAGTATTTTTTCCCATCTCGACAATGTTGGTGGTCAATGCTAAATGAAATCTTTCTCATAGATTACTTCAGCCTTCATTTGAAATAAGAAAGAAAGTGCATATATGCTCTGTTTGGAGTAGTTTTGCATTGTGTGGAAAACTTTTGCATGAGTTTTGGTTTTGGTGCTGAGGTGATGTGTTTTGAGATGAGTTTCAACCACTGAAATAGATTTGTTTTTAGCTTGAGGGTAGGGAATGTAGTCATTTCACGGTGCCCATGTTCAAATTAATTTTGTTCCTATTAGTGCATTCCTTTTGGAAGCCACTTATTTATACTGTGTCATAAGATCTGAAATGTACGGTCCGTACATTAGCTTAGCATTGGCACATAACTGATTTGTAAAACTTTCAGTTGATTAAACATTGACAATTTCTTATTGTAAAGAACTATGGTATATCCCTTTCTACTTTCTTGTTTTCATTTATAAAGTATGGGAGCACTTTTTTCTTCTTCAGAATTTGTCAGTTAACCTCCAAGGATAGCCTGAGGTAAATTTGTGACAGAGGTAGACAACTGAAATGGTAGCCACTGTGGTAGAACAACAACATGGAAATAATAGCTGACAGTTTCCCACCTTTAGCAAAAGAGCACAAAAAGTTTTGTCACCTGGGAAAAAAACATTTGTCTCGGCCTCAAAGTTGGGCCTGGCTTGGCCCCTGTAAGTGACCAAACATCCGACCAAATGAATTCTCTACATAAATAAACATGGTGAGGCCTTTATGCTCGATTAGATATGGCAGCCATTTTGACCATTGCATTAGATATGGCAGCCATTTTGACTTCCAGCAGCTTCCATTGGTATTAGATAATGCTGTTGGTTTGGGATTCAGCTGCATACAATGGAAACCATGAAAGATGGATGAACATTTCCCTGTCTCCCTCAACGAGTGAAATATACCTGATTCTTGTGACAATTCCTTGTGAGTAGTCACAAAATATTCAAGGAGGGAGCTTGGCTTGCACTTGGAAATTCTCCTCAGAGTACACCTGCGGTGTTCACCTGGCTTTCCTTACACTTTATGGTCTTCTTCCTTTACTGGAGCAATGCCTATGGATGACTTCACAAGTACAGTGGTACCTCAGGTTAAGTACTTAATTTGTTCTGGAGGTCCGTACTTAACCTGAAACTGTTCTTAACCTGAAGCACCACTTTAGCTAATGGGGCCTCCTGCTGCTGCCGCACCGCCAGAGCACGATTTCTGTTCTCATCCTGAAGTAAAGTTCTTAACCTGAAGCACTATTTCTGGGTTAGCGGAGTCTGTAACCTGAAGCGTATGTAACCTGAAGCGTATGTAAGCCAAGGTGCCACTGTATCATTATATAGATGATTTTTATTTATTTTCCATTTTATAATTTACGTTCACATCATAACACTCCACTTTACTTCCCTGGCTCTTTAGAGCCTGTCAACTTCCTTCCTTCCCACCTCATGGCTTTCAAAATAAACCTTTATATCATTACATTTTGTAGGTTTTCCGATTCTAATTGCACGCATTACCAAATAACTCAAAATTTAAATATATATAGAAAGGTAGAAAATTTCTCATTACAAGTCTTCAGACAACCCTGCTAGTGATGTTAATTGCTTACAATAACCTTTCAGATATCGTATAAATTTACTCCAGTTCTTTTGGAATACTGTACTGGATTGTGCTGGTTTCGGATTTTTCCTGTCAGCTTCGCCAGTTCTGCAAAGTCCACCATTTTCATCTGCTACTCTTCTTTGTTGGTACTTCTTGTTGTTTCCATCTTGGGGCTAAAATAGTTCTTGCTGCAGTTGTTGTATACATGAACTGTCTTTTATCTTCCCTTGGTTTCTCTTCACCCACTATTCCCAATAAAAAGGCTTCTGGTTTTTTAACAAAAGTATTTTTAAACATTTTCTTTAACTCATTATATACCATTTCCCAGAAAGCCTTTACGTCTTTGCAAGTCCACCACATGTGGTCGAAGATACCTTCCTTCACAAGTTTCAACTAGTTTCCTCAAAGCTCTGCCGTTCGCTCGGGTGCAGGAAAAACAAGTGGCAATGCCACACACCAGAACAGCTCCCTCTCAGTGGTGGAAGCAGTAGGGCGAGCAGAGTGCCGCCTCTTGCATTTGCGCTTTGAGGACCCCAGGTCACCCCATAAATAAATTCACACAGAAACGTATTTTAGTTTAAAGGTTGATGGGCAAAATTTAGGCCACAACTTTATTGATTACACAATATGAGCAGTATCGGCAAGACTATAACTGATTCCTGCCCTCCCAGCAGGAAGTCTGAAAAGGTAAACACCAAATGAGGCAGCTACATCGATGCAAATCGATGGAAGCTCACCCCAGGGTTCCTGTGGTCCTGGCATGGCCCTAGCCCCTCAAGCGGACTTTGGATGAGATCCAGGACCCCCAGATTCCTTTAATGGAATACCTTTTTCATGGAGGGGCTGGATTGGCTAGCTGCGGCCGGGACATGGGCCGGGACTCCTGAATGGCACAGGGGACTAGTTACACCACCGCTAAGTGTGGGAGAGTGTGAGGCCAGCCCGCAACCCCGCCCTCCTGTAAAGGAGAGCGGCTTTACTGAACTATAATAAATAAAAATAAATGCAATAATACAGAGAGAGGTCTGCAAATGTCCTTATTGTACACAATTTATCACAGGGTTTCATAATTCAGATCATTTTATTTAGTGCAGCATTTGTGTGTGGGGGGGGTCAACTAGTTGCTTCAGGAGAAGCTTGTGTGGATGTGTGAGATGCGGCCGATGAATCCCTTTCAATGCTGCAGGCATCATTGTAAACTGAGCACATGTCCCTGATGCAAAATCCTTGATTTGGCTCCAACCATATTGATCCCAAGAGCTGTACTTGAAAGACAAATGTCTTGCCAGAAGTGTCTGTTGCTCATTAAGTCTATGGCACTATGCTTATAAATTTCAAAACACAATCACTTACTTATCTGTTTCCCTACCACACTGCAGACTTCCCTTCCCCATCAGATGGCCATCTGTCATGGATGCTTTAGCTGAGATTCCTGCATTGCAGGGGGTTGGAATAGATGACCTTTGGGTCCCTTCCAACTCAACAATTCTATGTTCAACCCACTTTGGAGAAAATGGCTGGCATACATGGATATTTT
This sequence comes from Podarcis raffonei, assembly GCF_027172205.1. Classification (NCBI taxonomy): domain Eukaryota; kingdom Metazoa; phylum Chordata; class Lepidosauria; order Squamata; family Lacertidae; genus Podarcis; species Podarcis raffonei. The sequence continues at coordinate 66,477,677 of NC_070611.1, read as the reverse complement.
AGGGTATCAGTGATGTCCACTAGACAGAAAGTAACTGGGGGCCAAACACCAGTTGACTATACCTAGCAAGACTTTTTCAGCAGTTGCAATATATTCACCATTACCTCTTTTGTGTGCTTTGGTGCTGGCAGCCTGCACAGATCCAAATAAGTAAAGAAGGGGAACCAGACCACCTCTGAACAGTACTCTACCCACAAGGTGTTCCTCTGTAAGATAGGAGGAGGCAGGCTTAACTGCCTCTCTACCTCTCCTTCAGCCTCCCTGAGAAGCAATGGGAATCATGCAGTGGCAGACTCAATGTGCATCTTATAATAAGCTTTAGCTGTTATGCTGTTACATCAGCCATAAGTGGTACAGCATCTAAACTGTAGCAGGGAGCTATGACGGTGGTACTGCTCTTAACTGTAATCCATTTTGGCTTCCCTGACACCTGTCTCTCCACCACTGTGCAGAATGAAGAAGAGGAGGAGTTTGGATTTGATATCCTGCTTTATCACTACCCGAAGGAATCTCAAAGCGGCTAACATTCTCCTTTCCCTTCCTCCCCCACAACAAACACTCTGTGAGGTGAGTGGGGCTGAGAGACTTCAGAGAAGTGTGACTGGCCCAAGGTCACCCAGCAGCTGCATGTGGAGGAGCAGAGACGCGAACCCGGTTCCCCAGATTACAAGACTACTGCTCTTAACCACTACACCACACTGGCTCTCATGACCTTGTGTTTCATAACTGAGCCGTACACTCAAATGTTATTCACACATGACAGTCAACAAGTCTACAGCTTATGCTCCAGTGTGCACAATAGCAGTGCGCACCAATGCATCTTTCACACAAACAGTATGGAGACAGATTGTACCTGTGTGGAACATGTCTTGTGGAACACCTGTATCAAATGGTCCTCTAAGTGTCTGATGGGCAGGACGGTGCTAATTTCTTCCCGTCATGAATTGTTCTATTGAACCAGACCTGCATCTCCCCTAGTTGTCTGAAGTCCTGTTGAATCTTTTTATGAAATAATTGACAACAAGATTTCATGGGGCACCTTCATGATTCCCAGCTGCTCTGGTAAGCAAAAATGGTGTATAATATATTAAGCGATAGGACTATGATTACCGTCATTACACCGCCCTGTGGAATTATTACTTATTGACCCTGATGATCACATTCTTCAGCTCAATATACTTTCCATTTTCTCACTACCACAAGATGTGTTGTGTGGGCAGACTCCCACTGGGGCAACGGGTGTGAGCCGCCCACACAGAACAGCTTGGAGGAACAAGACCTTTGGTCTTGTTTAATTTTTTTAAAGGAGTTGCAAACAAGTCTGCTCGAGTTTTAAATCTCTTTTTCGTGTAATTTGAGTTTCACCTTTCTCATCGTTCTTAAACAAGACTTCTAGAATGTGGGGAGGGCATCACTTGAAACATAAATAAGTGTTATCCTCCTGAAGACATATGGCAATCTGTGTTTATCTAACAGTGAAGTCAACTCCCCACCTGCTCAATATTTTGGCTCGGGAATATAAGAAAATGCCTTATATTGACTCAGGCTATTGGTCCATCTAGTTCACCATTTTGCAAGGTTATCCAGTGGCACTGGGAAGCCATCTCTCTTGAGGGCCGCTGGCCAGCAACACCACATTGGCCATCCCTGCACAAGAGCATCTGTACATATCAGTAAAACACTGCACACACGCACTGGTGCATTGGTGTGGGCACAAATAGAATCCATTCAGGGATTATCAGGATACACATTCATCCCAGAGAAGTGGGACATGATGCAAATGGATTGAGGGAACTGTGCAGTTCTGAAATTAATTTCATAGTGTAACCTAGTTAAACCAGAATCTAGGGCAAGTGGATGGCAGAGCAAACCCACCCAACAACAAAGGAGAACAAGGGATGCCCTTGACCAGGCGAAGGGAACCTTTTTCAAGCCAAGGGCCACACCTTCCCAAGAGCAATATTCTGGGGACCGCTTAACAGCTGGTCCGGGAGCAAAGATGAAAAGTGGGTGGGTCTAGAGAGGAGAGTGGGAAAAGCAGCAGGTGTGCTGCTTTCCTTTGCATGGTTGGCTACATTGCAGCCATGCAAAAGTCAGATGTTCCTACATACACACATATTTCTGCCCTCTGATCCAGCAAGCAAGACACATTATCACAGGTGAAGCATGTAGTCCAGCTAGGCTAAAACAGGGTGAAAAGCACAGCCAGTGAGGGGATTTGCCTGGAGATGGGAGCTTGGTCTTGGAGGGCACCTAATGTGGGGGAGTGAAGATACCCAGAGGACCACGTTGAGCTCCTGGACCTGAGGTTCATCACCCCTAAGCTGGTTCATCACTAGCTCATGTTCTTCTGTGAGTTACAGTGGTGCCTCGCAAGACAAAATTAATTCATTCCGCGAGTTTTTTCATCTAGCGAATTTTTCGTCTTGCGAATCACGAATTCCCATAGGAATGCACTGAAAATCAATTAATGCGTTCCTATGGTCAAAAAAAGTCCAAACAAAGCCAAATTTGGTACAACAAGAATTTATTAAGTGCTCTTTAAAGTCACACATACTGTAAAGAGCATTTCAAAAATTGAAGGAACAATAATTTAAGTTTCTAAACATGACAGAAAAACATTTAAAAATCAACAAAGTGTACAGTACATTTTCTAAGACTCTGGGGGACAACTCGAAGAAGGTTCCTCTTCCACTCTTTGCTTCTTGCTGAAGAACCTGTCCATGGTCTGCTGCTTCATCCGCCTTTTCAGCACCTCCCTGAAAGGCGACATGACCCTCGTATCAAAAGTGTTCACAAGGTCATGTGCCACGTGCTTCTCAGGGTGGTGCCGCTGTGCAAAAGCCTGCACATCCTTCCACTTCAGGCAAATGTCCCTCAGTTCTTTGGAGGACAGCCGTTCCTCAGTTGCTTCCTCCTCTTCCAGCGAGGCCTGCTCCTGCGCAGCCTCTGCCTGCAGTTCGACCAGCTCCTGGGTGGTCAGCTCGTGGCCGTGCTCCTCCACCAGCTCGCTGATGTCCTCCTCTGTGACCTCCAGGCCCATGGTCCTCCCCAAGGCAACAATGTCCTGCACCACTGTTGACTCTGGTGCATCAGAGTCACTTGGTGCCACACAGTCCGACCACAGGCTGTGCCAAGCGCAATTCAAATTTCTCTGGCTGATCCTGTCCCAGGCCGTGGTGATCATCTTCAAGCAGGTGACGATGTCGAAGTGGTCCTTCTAGAATTCCCGCAGGGTGATGGTGGTGCAATCAGTCACCTTGAAGCATCGCCTGAAAAGCTCCTTGGTGTAGAGTTTTTTGAAATTGGCGATGACCTGCTGATCCATCGGCTGGAGCAGTGGCGTGGTGTTAGGCGGCAGGAACATGATGCTGATGAAGCTGAACTCCTCCAACAAGTCCTCCTCAAGGCCTTTAGGATGAGCAGGAGCATTGTCCATCAGAAGCAAAGCCTTCAGAGGCAGGTCGTTGTCCAGCAGGTACTTTTTGACAGCAAGGCCAAAAGCATGATTGACACAGTCCACAAACAGCACACGTGTGACCCAAGCCTTACTGTTGGATCGCCACATGACACTCAGCCGCTCCTTGTTGACCTTGTGTTTCTTGAAGGCCCGTGGGTTCTCCGAGTGGTACACCAGCAGGGGCTTGATCTTCAGGTCGCCGCTTGCGTTGGTACAGAAGAGCAGGGTCAGACGATCCTTCATGGGCTTGTGGCCAGGCAACTTGGCCTCCTTCTGTGTGATGAAAGTCCTTTTGGGCATCCTCTTCCAAAACAGCCCGGTCTCGTCACAGTTGAAGACCTGCTGTGGAACGTAGCCCTCCATCTTCACAACCTCCAGGAACTCCGCTGCAAAGTCTTCAGCCGCAGAAACATCAGAACTGGCAGCCTCTCCATGCCAGAAAAAAACACACAAGCTTCCAGATTCTTGCAAACCCCTCCCCAACTGTTCCCCCAGCCACCCAGCACACAGAAATTCAAATCCAGAAATTTTTTTAAAAAACAGCAGAGTGGCCCAATGGTCACAGAAAATCATAAAAATGCAGAAAAAAACACACAAGCTTCCAGATTCTTGCAAACCCCTCCCCAACACCAAGTCCTTGAATTCCAAACACCCCAACCCAAAATCCAAAACCCCCCAAAAAAGTTTTAAAAGCTTAACTTACCAAATGGCTGCAAAAGAAGTTTCGGAAAAGCTTCAAAAATCACCAAAGTCTTTAAAAACCTCAAAAAAGGCTACTATGTACACTGTGTTCTATGAGTTGCTCCTCGAAGTCAAGTCGCAACTGTATTAACGGTGTTAAGAAAAAGGAAACAAACTTGCAAGACGTTTTCGTCTTGCGAAGCAAGCCCATAGGGAAATTCGTCTTGCGAAGCAGCTCAAAAAACGGAAAACCCTTTCGTCTAGCGAGTTTTCCGTCTTGCGAGGCATTCGTCTTGCGGGGCACCACTGTACAGTTCTGCAAAGAAGAGACTGGCTTTTGCTGGTCTCCGCAGCTCATGGCCAACATATACTGGTTTGTGGCACTTATACTGGTTTGTGACAAGCTGTGCCCATTTAAGAATGAGCAATATGGGTCAAGTCATGCATGTGCATGAACCTTTTGGCTCAGGTAGACAGCTTCCTTTCTGAAATTGTGGCAGACCACTTGTTGATTAAAAAAACCCAAAAACCCAATCCTTCTTTAAATGCAGGTGTTTAGACTTCATTATTTCTTGAATGCATTCAAATGATGATCCACCAAGCAGCTCCATCTTCCTTAGTTATACCTTGAAAAATAGCTGCTGAGCTCTCATTGCATATGCAAGAGGACCAATTTAGTGGAAAGTTATTTCTGGCAATGCAGTGCTCAGAATCCTTTATGCCTAGTTACTAATGATGAGGTTACTTCATGTTTTATTGTTGGCAATCCAGGTAGGTCTCTTGGTCCACATTCTCAATATCTTTTCCTTTATTTATTTTTAGCAAACAGTTCCTTGGCCACATTCTGCAATCCTTCAAGGACCCAAGCAACTAGGGCACAAGGGGTTCTTAGAAGGTGATATATGCCCCTACCCAGAATCATCTGTGATGTCCCCTGTAGGTTACTCTAGCTGGGTCTTCTTTGGTTGTTGTTGTTGTTTAGTCGTTTAGTCATGTCCGACTCTTCGTGACCCCATGGACCAGAGCACGCCAGGCACTTCTGTCTTCCACTGCCTCCCGCAGTTTGGTCAAACTCATGCTGGTAGCTTCGAGAACACTATCTTTTTTTTTTTTTTAAAGATTTTTATTGAAGTTTTACAGAAAAGAAAAATAGAAATTCACAGAATACAAAACCCTAGATTACAAAAAAAAGAAAGAAACACCAAAAATACAGAAAAAAAGCACAACTAATTAAGAAAATTAAATTTAAACAAAGAAGAGTTAAAACCAATCCATTTTTCCAATAACCTCAATTTCATATGCTTATGTTCTTGACCTCCTCGCACCTCCCCCCTTTTGTATTCCCATTCAGATATTTAATTCAGCAAATTCTTACCCTTTTTCAAATGTTAAACTTTATACCATAACATATACTATATCCATATTTTCAAGCATATCAATACCTTTTTTTGCATAATCTTATTAACTTTTATCACTAATTACCACTTATTGCCAATCCAAGCACAGTTTTAGCATTCAGCTTCGAGAACACTATCCAATCATTTCCACTGCCTCCCGCAGTTTGGTCAAACTCATGCTGGTAGCTTCAAGAACACTATCCAATCATTTTGTCCTCTGTCGTCCCCTTCTCCTTGTGCCCTCCATCTTTCCCAACATCAGGGTCTTTTCCAGGGAGTCTTCTCTTCTCATGAGGTGGCCAAAGTATTGGAGCCTCAGCTTCATGACCTGTCCTTCCAGTGAGCACTCAGGGCTGATTTCCTTCAGAATGGAGAGGTTTGATCTTCTTGCAGTCCATGGGACTCTCAAGAGTCTCCTCCAGCACCATAATTCAAAAGCATCAATTCTTCGGCGATCAGCCTTCTTTATGGTCCAGCTCTCACTTTCATACATCACTACTGGGAAAACCATAACTTTAACTATACGGACCTTTGTTGGCAAGGTGATGTCTCTGCTTTTTAAGATGCTGTCTAGGTTTTGTACCTGTGCTCAGTGTAAAGTTTGAATAAGCCTACAGTGCTTCAGTAAATGGTATGAACATTTCATCCCATTCTCAGAACCTCCCAGCAAAATGCAAGGGACTCTCTTGTTTGCAGCCTGTGACCATGTTGTATCTGTAGTGTATTGACCCTTCCGGGTTGCCGTACCTGGAAGTGCCTTCTTGGCCAGCTTTCAGGCTCTGTATTTTCAGCCTTGGAAAAATTACGCTGGGCTGAATGAGGTACTTCAGCTGCCATCCCTGGCATTGCTGTGTTGAACAGAAGGTTCCTTCTGAACTCTCTGCATTTTGAAGACGTGCCTTAGAATTATTTCACTACCACCAAATTCTTGTTCTCGCTGTTGAGGCATTTTTGCCTTCCCCTCTTAATGGCAAATCACTTAGTGCAGGTTGCTCTTTGAAGAAGGCATCTGCTGAATCACCAGAAACTGGATGAGTCGCTTATGATGAATTATGCTCTGTAGCTTTATGTACAAGAGAAATTATTCATTTCTCCCACCGTCTTTGTCAAATACCCATTTATCTCAGTAAAAGCATTGATTTCGCTGGGGTTCACATGGAAACTGTCCTGGTTTGTGAAACTTAATTTAGCAAGCTGTTGACAGACAGAAGTATCAAAAACAAAAAAACCCTAAAAAACCACAAAACCTTTCCTATATGCAGAAGAGGTTGTTGTTTCAGTATTGACAGAGAAGTAGCTTTTAAAGAAAAGCTTGAACCATGCAGATGATTTGTCATCGTATGCACAAACTGGAATTTTGAACAGACACTGGTATTCAGTTTCAAGATGGTGGCTCTGAGGCCCAAAAGGAAATGGAACCCTTTGACCTGGAAGCACTTCCCTGTATATCTCACATGCAAACCCACTCTAACACTAGTTACTAGTTCATCATTATGTGCATGCCAATATTTATGTGCCCCGAAAGGCACCAACCATGCATATGAGTATATATCAACAGACTTGGAAGGACCTCAATTATTTTCATAGGTATAAACAGGTTTTTTTAGCAAAACTACCCAGGGATGAGGGATTCCCAAAACAGTACAGTGTGTGTGGTATGAGGTGTATAAAAACCAGGGGCACTAGAAAGCATTAGACAAGTGGAAGGGCGAATAAAGCTTTATTTTTTAGCCCAGTATGGTGTCTAGGCTCTCTGTTAACCACAAATGAGGACTCCGTGGGCACAGAAAGGCCACTGAATGTTTGTTCCCCGTGTGTTATGGATGTTTTAGTTGAGATTCCTGCATTGCAGCAGGTTGGACTAGTCATCTGCTCCTCATATGTGGTTGCACTTTCTGAACACTTTTCAAAGCCAGCCCCACATAGGACTCAGGTACATTAGTAAAGAAAAAGAGCTTTAAAGGGGGTGGGACAAGCTGAGGGGAAGATGTCGGGCAGACTGTTTGGGGCAGCACAGAACCATTGGGCGCCCAAGCCACAGTGTCACTCTCAGGAGAGACACGTTGCTCGGGCGCGCTTCAGGCCCCATGGTGAGTGCCGCCCGGCATTTTGTCATCCCCTTCAGTGGTGACACCCAGGGTGGACCGCACCCGCCGCACCCCCCTTCCTCCACCCCTGCCTTTATCACATACACAGCCCAACAAGACAACAACAAGAATCCCCCGACAGCATACAGATCAATCTGGGTTGTTGTTGTTGTTTAGTCGTTTAGTCGTGTCCGACTCTTTGTTACCCCATGGACCAGAGCACGCCAGGCACTCCTGTCTTCCACTGCCTCCCGCAGTTTGGTCAAACTCATGCTGGTAGCTTCGAGAACACCACACCGTCCAACCATCTCCTCCTCTGTCGTCCCCTTCTCCTTGTGCCCTCCATCTTCCCCAACATCAAGGTCTTTTCCAGGGAGTCTTCTCTTCTCATGAGGTGGTCAAAGTATTGGAGCCTCAGCTTCAGGATCTGTCCTTCCAGGGAGCACTCAGGGCTGTTTTCCTTCAGAATGGATAGGTTTGATCTTCTTGCAGTCCATGGGACTCTCAAGAGTCTCCTCCAGCACCATAATTCAAAAGTATCAATTCTTCGGCAATCAGCCTTCTTTATGGACCAGCTCTCACTTCCATACATCACGACTGGATCAATCTGAGTAACCTGATTCAAAAATACACACTCACACCCCGCTTACACACAAAAACAATTCTCACTACAGCCAACCAAAGACAACCAACTACACCCTAAGCCACACCCAACTTCTCTCCTTGTTTTTTTGTTAATAGAGAACCCTTCCTGCTTGTGATTCCCAGAAACTGGTATTCAGAGGCATTCATTCAGAGGTTTGATTCTAATGCAGATGTATTCTGTTGGTGAAGTGAATTATCCCAAACCCTTCTAAAACCTGAAACGACCTGATTTGCTGTCTGTCAGGAATTTACTTTCAGTGGATGGATCTGCAGCCTTGCATTAGCTGGGCTGAAAGGAGAAAAGAAGATGTGGAAGTGCACACCTACTCAGAAGTAAATTCCAATGAGCTCAGTGAGGCTGACTCCCAGGTAAGCATGCCTAGGGCTGCACCACCAGGGGTGCTTGAGCTGGCTTTGCTGCCAACATTTCGCCTACAACAGAATACAAAAGGAATGGCTCCTCGGGAGATATATCAGAGGATGTGTACATCAGCATCTCTCAGAGGAGTTCCACACACATCCCTAGGCTGTCATCGCAAAAGTAAAGCGAACTTCAAAGTGAATTTGTAGGTTCCTCCTTAGGTATCTGAGGAATGTTGAAGGAGTAAAAACAAGTTTTAATAAAACTGATTGAATTTGGCTTTTTGCTCAGAGTCTTTGTGGAACCCTGAGGCTGGGCTGCAGAGCTTCCTTTGGCAGCATGGGACTCCATCCATCAAAAGAGCTATTTCAGTGCCACTGTGTGGTCTGAACCACTGGAGGCCAATAGGGTCAAACTAAATGTGCTAGAGACATCCTGGAATTCCCTGGACCAAGCAGAATGTAGCAGGCAACAAAGACAGCAAATGCACGAGATCAGGAGATGAAGTGAAGAACAGCAGAAGGAGTATTGGGTTAAAGCAGTCCAGGGAGTGCTGGGGCACAAGCTCAAGAACCACAGACAGCCAACTTGCACAGCTAATGGCCAGAGCTAAGCCATGTCCTATATATTCACTTCATGAGGCCACAGTTTCCTAGCTCCTTGACTTTGACTTTCTGTGGCTTCTTGCCAAGCCGAGCAATGAATTTCTTGACAAGTGTTTGTGATACTTTAAGAAATAAGTTTGCAAACTGATGCAAATGTTTGCAAACTTAAAAACGGGAAACCGTGAAGAACCGATGTTGAGATTCACCTGTCCTTACGAAGGCGAAGGGGGAAAGGCAGCAGGAAAGAGAATCTGGAAAGTGGCTTTTGACAAATGACATTAAGAGCATACTTTCTTTTTCTGGCCAGGGAATTTGTGGGCTGGACTACAATAGCCCCAGAGTTCCCAAGTAGGAAAGTAGATGCATAGTGTCATTTGCAGCAATAGAGAGTCCCTTCTCTAGTTAGCGGACTGGAGCAGGGAAGGGAAACCTACTGTATCAGAGGAAGGTTTTTGGAGGGGGCAGTTTGCAAATGTGACTGTCAGGACTCTGTGTTTTTTGAGCACTCAAGAACCACGCTTTCCAGATCCCAGTGACTTTTAAAGCTGAGCAAGGCAGTGTCAGCCAATCCCACCCTCTCTTCATGCCACCAAACTCAGCTGGGAAGTCATTCATTACTAGTAGCAACTCATCATCATCATCGTTTTTTCATAGTTGAAACTATGCTCAAGGCGGCTTACAACATGACAAGATTTACATAATTACAAACATAGCAGAAGTCATAAACAAAAACACATCAAAACGTACGCAACCAAATGGAAACAATTTCCATGTAAATCATAAGATCTAAGACTAAAGATACGGGACGCGGGTGGCTCTGTGGTCTAAACCACTGAGTCTCTTGGGCTTGCCAGTCAGAAGGATGGCGGTTCGAATCCCCACGACGGGGTGAGCTCCTGTTGCTCAATCCCAGCTCCTGCCAACCTAGCAGTTCGAAAGCACGCCAAAGTGCAAGTAGATAAATAGGTACCGCTCCGGTGGGAAGGTAAACGGTGTTTCCGTGCGCTGCTCTGGTTCGCCAGAAGCGGCTTAGTCATGCTGGCCACATGACCCGGAAGCTGTACTCCGGCTCCCTCGGCCAATAAAGTGAGATGAGCGTCGCAACCCCAGAGTTGGCCATGATTGGACCTAATGGTCCCTTTACCCTTTACCTTTTTAAGACTAAAGTAAGACAACAGTAATATCAATAATAGCAACAAGCTCTCTCAACCCCCCCCCAATAAATAATACTCTAGCCCAAGAATCTGTTCAACAGCCTCAGTTTTTGTAGCTGGAGTCAGTCAACACTCCATTCTCCCAGGCCAGATGGGAAAAGGCCAGCAAGGCAGGGTGCAGCTCTTCCAGGGCTCACAGCCAAGATGGTCTCATTTAAAATAACACAGATAAAAAATTAAAAACAACTCATCTCCTTTGAGGCTGGGTTGCATCAATTCAGGATGCCCAAGCCCCTCGGACCCTCATAAAAACTTTGATACAAGTCCCGCTTCATCCACAGACTCTCTGAAGCCATGACTGGACCTGACCCAAGTTGCATCTCCTTCAGTTTCACAATATGAAAAATGCACTAGGGTGTCTTCTCTGCTCCCACTGTAGTGATACTGACATTAATTATCCCTATTGTTTCCATTCACTGATCCTTAAGGAACAATTTAGTTGGGTAGGTCAGGGGGACTGATAATATCAAGAACATGGTGTAGCTATTACTGTCCTTTGTCTTCCTGCTTCCCAAAAAAGGAAAGAGTGAGCGAGAAAGCTGGTGCCATTGTCCTTTACACGGTGCAACATAATTCAGTACAGAGCAAAACCGCTGTAACATGATAAAAAGATCTGGGCAGTGATTGAAATAATAGCAGACTATTTAATTGCTAAATTACAGTGGTGATATTATGAAATAACACATTATATCCGCGTTTATAACAAATTAATCCATCATGATTAAAGGTCTCACAATGAATACCAAACGAATTAACACATGATTGGCTTTTATAAGAAACCCCCGTAACAATTATGCCACTGAATGAGAGCATTAACCACCCCACGCAGAAAACGCCAATCTCAAAAAGAGAGATTGATAACTCTGCAAAACAGTGTGAAACTTGAGACTGGGAAGATTGCTGCTGGATCAAACCGAAGTGTATCTCGACCAGCCTCCTCCTTCCATCAGTGGCCAGACAGAAACCTTGCAAAGGAGTGTGAAGGCCTGACCCTTTGCTGTTGCTTACTTGCCTCTACTCTTCAGAGATATACTGGCCCTGATCACAGAGGATCTACTCAGCTCTTGGACAATGACATTCCCAATTCAAACACCTTGCCATAAATTAAGGATTTCTTTCCCTACCTACACATCACTAAAGTCTTGTCTGTATGTCTCTATTTGGTTGCAAGTTGCTTTGGGTTGCCCTGGGCAAGATAAAGCGAAAAACAAGTTAATAAATAGATAATAAAGCCACTGATTCATGAATGTCTTTCCAGAAAGCTAATGATGGATGAACCTGACAGTTCCAGTTTCCTTAACACACACACCCCTCCATATGCATTTCTGGTACACTTTTTGTTGTGTTGCTGCACCGCATATTTCAGACAAGTGGGCATTTCAAAGGAAAGCTGGTTTTCATTTGGCGTATTGTCTTGGGAAGTCTAGGTTAGGTGTGTCCACATTCAGATGTGAACCAAACCAAATTCCTCCCCCATCCCCGGAGAGCATCAACAGTCTAGCAATTAATGGAGACATATCCACTTGCTATTGCAGCACTGCCAACCTGCATCCTTGGCTTATTAATTCCTCTCACCAGCACAACTAGGTTGACGTCTTCTAAATTAAAAACAGTTCGCCTTAGGAAAGATTGCCAACAAATTTGTACATTATAACTCTCTGGAGAGGCAACTCTTGTACACTGCTGCTGTCACTGGGGAGGTGTACATGCTTATCCTCCAGGAAGTGTCATCTGCCAATTATGACAGCTACAGATTTGTATTCATTTATGAATTTGCAACTTACAACTGTGGCTAGTTAACACTACAATTCCCCACAGGAAGAGCCACAGGATGGTGGGTTTGCATAATAAAGGAGGACTCTCAAGGAAACGTATTTCCCACTCCTCCTGTTTCCACGCCCAACTTGGTTAGCAGAGGAGTTTCATGACTGGCCACACCATGGTTTCTGTTTGCATGGATGTTTCTCTTATTTGTCTTCATCGGTATGTGTCCATATCACTTTTGCATGTTTCCCCTTGCTCTCATGGGCTTGATCTCAGCACCCATCCTCTGATTGGCAGTAAGAGCAACCCCCATCAGTCTTTACCTGCCCCACACATGATCTCAGGTGTGGAACAGGTGTGTGGTTTGGGGAATATGGCCTCATGGGCCCAATTAGGCCTGGGGCCAGAGTCTCCAGGCCAATGCCAGAGGAAAAAATCAGCTTAATGAGATGCTAAAAAATAAGCATTGCAACGGGGCAACCCACTGTTTGTTGCAGACACCTATCTCCATCAGTCCGCCAAGGTTACAAGGAGGTTCCTCCTCTCTGAAGCAGCATCTCATCTCTGCCGAGAGGCTCCTCTCCTTTCCCAACATAGACTGAATTTCGCAAGCCTGCTGGCCTTCAGTGATGGAATGTGCATTCCTTCTGCCGGCCAGACGGCACTAACGTTGACATTAAGAGCGAGGAATGAGACTCATCTATTTGCTCAGACTTTTGCCTGAAGGATGAGAACAAGCTGAGCTGAGTCCCTAATAAGGAAGGAGGATGAAGGGAGTTCACCGGCTGACATTTGTCCATTTGTTTGGAGCTGTTGTTTTCCTGTCTCTTTGGTCTGCTTTCCAAAGATTTGTTGTGCAGCCAGCTTTTGCCCATACGTCAAAGCAAAAGTGACAGGCCCATATTGTCAATGTTGTTAAGATACTGGCAGGGGCAGGAGAACAAGCCCAACTCCTTGGTGTAAAAAGCCCAGATCCAATCTAACCTCTTGCTTTGCTTGATTCTACCAGCCCATACTTACCATAAAGAAGGCTGATCGCCGAAGAATTGATGCTTTTGAATTATGGTGCTGGAGGAGACTCTTGAGAGTCCCATGGACTGCAAGAAGATCAAACCTATCCATCCTTAAGGAAATCAGCCCTGAGTGATCACTGGAAGGACAGATCCTGAAGCTGAGGCTCCAAGACTTTGGCCACCTCATGAGAAGAGAAGACTCCCTGGAAAAGACCCTGATGCTGCGAAAGATGGAGGGCACAAGGAGAAGGGGACGACAGAGGACGAGATGCCTGGACAGTGTTCTCAAAGCTACCAGCATGAGTTTGACCAAACTGCGGGAGGCAGTGGAAGACAGGAGTGCCTGGCGTGCTCTGGTCCATGGGGTCATGAAGAGTCGGACACGGCTAAACGACTAAACAACAACAACCAGCCCATACTTAGGGACAGGGAGCTTTAGCACTAGGGCGGTCAAATGCAAGCCTCCAGGCCTCTTTGTCTGGCTCTCAGGACCACACTTCTCAAGGCACCACCCCTGGATGGCTCAACTTTGCCCCTCAAGTGCTATTTGCATAGCGGGAATGTTTCTTTCAGCTCTGGTAATGCCTCTCAGTTTCTGGAATGGAGGATGTGTGAGTCTGTATAGAAACCAGCAGACGATCTGGTCTGGATGATCTGGTCTAGCACCTTCCCTGGTATTGATGTCAAGCTCACCAGCTAGAAGTTGACTGGGGCTTCCTTCTTCCCCTTTTTGAAGATGGGGACAACATCTTCCCATCTCCAGTCTGTAGGACCTCACCTGTTCTCCAAGAATTCTCAAAGATAATAGACAAATAACATCTAGCTATGTCCAACATAATAGCTTCTAGCTATGTCCAGCACTGGCACGTGGTCTCTGGAAGGTTGTCTAGAAGGGGAAAGGGGTCCCCAGACTGAGAAAACGTGATGTAGCGCATGGGACGCCTAATCTCAAGGTTGTGGGTTCGAGCCCCATGTTGGGGAAAAATATTTGTTCATTGCAGGGGGTTGGACTAGAAGACTAGAGCCGCCAACATTTCTCTGATGAAAATAGGGATGTCCTATTATAAAAACATAATATAATAAAGCATTAAACATTTTTTAAAAACTTTCCTATACAGGAATGCATTCAGATATCTTCTAACAATTGTTTTGTTACTGATCTTCTTGGTTTGTGTGTTGCATAATTCCAAAACCTCCAACATTTCGCTGATGAAAATAGGGACATTCTAAGGGAAAGCGGGACATTCTGGGATCAAACCAGAAACCAGGACAGCTTCTGTAAATCCAGGACTGTCCCTGGAAAATAGGGACATAAGGAGGGTCTGGAAGACCCTTATGGTCACTTCCAACTCTACAATTCTATGGTTCTTGTGCACACCCTATCAAACACATGCTATTCTAAATAAATTTAAATTGGGTCAGTGGTTGAATGCTTGACTAAATGACACACATTTGATAGGTCGTCAGCTGTGCCATGAAGAGCATTTGCTCATTAAGCGTGTGGGTCCCTTTGGAGTCGAGAAAACTGGGTTTCTTTCTAATCGCTGCCCTGCATGACATAAAACATCTGGTTATAAGAAGGAGCATTTAAAGCTGCAGTCCTATGTGCAATGGAATAACCTGTTCTCAAAATAACAAGACTTACGTGCCAAGGAAGGGTGAATGAAATGCCCTTTCCTCCTCTGTAATTTCACCAATTTTATGAGCTTCCCTTGAAATTCTTATTGGAGCTTCCTCCCTCCTGGACCCAATTCAAAGCAGGAGGCTGTTTCTGTGATTATTTTCAGGTGTGTGGAAGAGATTTCAGGAGCGAGGAACTTCTGGGAAATGTAGCGTGGACAGCCACTTACCTGCTTCTGAAAACAAAAATCGCTGCCAACATGTGACACAACAACGCTGTTAGTTGTAGCCCTGTGGGAGTCATTTCCCCTCACAGCGCCCCTCTTGGAATGATGCTACGTCCACAGTGGGAGGGAGGTTTTAAAAAAAGAAACCCGCTCTGCATTATCTTTTACCAATATATAAAGTACCTTTCTTCATTTGGGACGTGGGTGGCGCTGTGGGTTAAACCACAGAGCCTAGGGCTTGCCTATCAGTAGATTGGCAGTTTGAATCCCCACCATGGGGTGAGCTCCCGTTGCTCGGTCCCTGCTCCTGCCAACCTAGCAGTTGAAAAGCACGAAGTGCAAGTAGATAAATAGGTACCGCTCCAGCGGGAAGGTAAATGGTGTTTCTGTGCGCTGCTCTGATTCACTTAGTCATGCTGGCCACATAACCCGGAAGCTGTATGCTGGCTCCCTTGGCCAGTAAAGCGAGATGAGCGCCGCAACCCCAGAGTCGTCCGCAACTGGACTTTATGGTCAGGGGTCCCTTTACCTTTACCTTTTTTCGTAACCAGGGTTCAGTTGCAGTTTGTTTCTGGCTAGAACAGCTTCAGAGCTCTTTGTTCCCCAGAGCTGTACATGAACCATGCCTTACCCTGTGTCTAGTCTCACTTTGTCATACATCCAGGTTGAGATGGACAGCAGTCTCCCAAGAGGGAGTAACAGTAACAGTTTTATACACAGGCTAAGTAGATGCAAGAATATCATAGAATCATAGAATCATAGAGTTGGAATAGACCATAAGGGCCGTCGAGTCCAACCCCCTGCCAAGCAGGAAACAACATCAGAGCACTCCTGACATATGGTTGTCAAGCCTCTGCTTAAAGACCTCCAAAGAAGGAGACTCCACCACACTCCTTGGCAGCAAATTCCACTGTCGAACAGCTCTTACTGTCAGGAAGTTCTTCCTAATGTTTAGGTGGAATCTTCTTTCTTCTAGTTTGGATCCATTGCTCCATGTCCGCTTCTCTGGAGCAGCAGAAAACAACCTTTCTCCCTCCTCTATATGACATCCTTTTATATATTTGAACATGGCTATCATATCACCCCTTAACCTCCTCTTCTCCAGGCTAAACATGCCCAGCTCCCTTAGCCGTTCCTCATAAGGCATCGTTTCCAGGCCTTTGACCATTTTGGTTGCCCTCCTCTGGACACGTTCCAGTTTGTCAGTGTTCTTCTTGAACTGTGGTACCCAGAACCGGACACAGTACTCCAGGTGAGGTCTGACCAGAGCAGAATACAGTGGCACTATTACTTCCCTTGATCTAGATGCTATACTCCTATTGATGCAGCCCAGAATTGCATTGGCTTTTTTAGCTGCCGCGTCACACTGTTGGCTCATGTCAAGTTTGTGGTCAACCAAGACTCCTAGATCCTTTTCACATGTAGTGCTCTCAAGCCAGGTGTCACCCATCTTGTATTTGTGCCTCTCATTTTTTTTGCCCAAGTGCAATACTTTACATTTCTCCCTGTTAAAGAGAAATGTAAAGTATTGCACTTGGGCAAAAAGAATGAGAAATATCAGTGGAGAACACTGGAGAACAGCCTTTATCAAAGGTGTCATGGACTAGTTGTGTTGTTCAGATGCTTGGTTATTTCTTCCAAAGCAACTACTCTAAAATGGAAAGTGTAATGCTGGTGGTCAACAAAAGAGGTTTAAAGACTCTCCCAAGGCAAATCTAAAAAAATGTAGTATAAACACTGACAACTGGGAAACACTGGCCTGTGAGCGCTCCAGTTGGAGAACAGCCTTTACCAAAGGTGTCATCCATTTTGAAGACGCTCAAACTCAGGACGCAAGGGAGAAACAGGCTAAGAGGAAGGCACACTTGGCAAACCCTCACCATGAACAACTCCTGCCCAGAAACCTATGTCCCCTCTGTGGAAGGACATGTGGATCCAGAATTGGACTCCACAGTCGCTTACGGACTCGCCTTTAAGACTGTGTTCATGGAAGACAATCTTATTTGGCTATGAGTGATCGCCAGAGAAGAAAGAAAGATGATACACAGACTAAGTAGATGCAAGAATATCAGTGACAGGGGACTATATACATCCATGCCAATACCTGCTACATGACTTCTTAATGAGATTCCGCCCCCCAGCACATTCTCCTTCTGAATCTGCTTCAGATACATGTCAGGTAAAAGGTAAAGGTAAAGGTAACCCTGCCCGTACGGGCCAGTCTTGACAGACTCTAGGGTTGTGCGCCCATCTCACTCAAGAGGCACTTCCGGGTCACGTGGCCAGCGTGACAAAACTGCATCTGGCGAGCCAGAGCCGCACACGGAAACACCGTTTACCTTCCCGCCAGTGAGCGGTCCCTATTTATCTACTTGCACCCGGGGGTGCTTTCGAACTGCTAGGTTGGCAGGCGCTGGGACCGAGCAACGGGAGCGCACCCCGCCATGGGGATTCAAACTGCCAACCTTTCGATCGGCAAGCCCTAGGCGCTGAGGCTTTTACCCACAGCGCCACCAGCGTCCCTACATGTCAGGTACTCCAGTCTTAAGGCACTCCTTTATTTCTCTTTTCCAAATCTTCAGTATCTCCTTTTAAAAATAGGTTCCTTGGCATCACTTCAAGTTTCTTGCGTGCTTCGATTCGTTTTCAGTTCTGAAAATGTACTTGTTTGGAAATCTATAAGGAAGCTTTCGGCCCTGGACTTACCAGTCTCTTCACAACTAGGCTAAAAAGCCAGCATTTTTCCATTGGTACATCACAACACCCAGTATCTATCTATTTGGTTCTCCCTTTCGGCCCTCATCTTCTAGACAACTGGGATAGCCCAGTTGGCAAAGCATGATACACTTAATCTCAGGGTTGTGGGTTAGAGTCCCACACTGAGCAAAAAAATCCTGCATGGCAGGGGGTTGGACTAGATGACCCTCCTGATCCCTTCCAACTCTACAATTCTATTCTATTCTGTATCTGAAACGAGGATAATAATTCTGCTTCCCTGTGCAGGGTTGTTGTTAGGAGCAGAGAGATAAGTGTAGGGTGTGCGATGTGGCGATACACTAAATATCTAGGCAAGCGCTGTGAAATGACAGTGAGATGCTAAATGTCAACATTTACTTTTCCATATGTCGAAGACAAAATGCACTGACTTTTGTGACAGATTCTGCACAAAGCAGGCATTTTATTTTATTGCAGCAGGGATTGGGGTGTCTTTTTATCTAGGACTCTACCTGCAATTACTGACCACTGGTCAAGCTGTCTTGGGTTGATGGGAGTTGGAGCCCAATGACAGCTGGAGGTCCACCAGTTCCCCATCCTTGATTTGCAGGATTTATATCTGCTTTTTGACTTTTAACAACACATTCAAAAAACTGCTCATAAGTCAGCTTGCCAAATATTATCCAGATCACAATTCCCTTGGTTTCATGAGCCTCTGGATGCTGATGGAAGGTTTGATGTGACTCTTCACATAAGCTTGGGTGAGAAAGGGAAGTGGCCTCAACAAACTGTTGAGGATTTCAGCATGGTTTGTAATGTGGCAATGTTCAGGGAGGCAGGAGAGGATATATTGTTTAAGAATATCCTTCCTAACTTGTGCTAGCAAGTTCTATAACTTAGCAGAGTTTTACATTCCCATTTTAAACCTACATCTGGTAGCTTGTTGCAGACTTGCTTAATACGAATCTTAATATTAGATTCCTGGTAAGTCCCCTTATATCCCTCCTAAAAGAATAAACACACCACAATCTTACGTAAAGTATATAAAAGACGTTTACTCACACATTCAGTTCACAGATGGATCCCTGAAGGCAGACTTGGTAACAAAGTATATACATGTGGGTCTATCCTATATGTAGATAGTCCCTTTGTCAACAGAGCATCTCTAGCTATAAAGCTGCTGGTCCTATGATGGAGGAAGTTAAAAAGAGAGGGGGTGCTGTGTGCCCTGTGCTTTTGTTACCTGCACAGGTAAGGTCACGCCCACCTCTAGTCACATTCAAAAGGAAGTTTGTCCCAGCCCAGGAGGAAAAAGGAAGTTCCGACTGGCTGGACCAAACATCCCCTTGCATGTCCACTCTAGGAAAACAAGGAATGTTGTACTTGACTGCTACTTATGTATCACATCCCACACATAATGGGAACCTTGGAACATATTTTCATGCTTGTTGGGAATGCAGAATTGTTTATACACTTTGGGCCAGGGTCTTTGATATTATCCTCAAAATTGTTAAACAGCCATCACTGGTTTAAAGAATGTGGCTCTGGATGCATTCATTGCATTTGGGGAAGGTTGTGAGCTTCTCGGGGGACTTTAGTCAAGAAGCGTGATAGAAGTCCTCTAGAAACATAAGTAACTACTGGAAGGCCCAAATAAGTCTGAATCCCAAGTTCCATATAACACCAACAACTGATGTGACCTCAGGAGGGACAAGGTCAATATTACTGGTTGCAGATTTTCTGGTAGCAACAGTAAGGTGCTGGTGAACAACTAGTGGATTAAGAGCATAGGAAGAGCCCTTTTGGATCAGGCCCAAGCAGACCCATCTGGTTCAGCATACAGTTCACACAGTGGCTAACCAGATGTGAAGCTCAAAAACAGGATGCAGATGCAGCAGTGCTTTCCCCACTTGTGATTCCCAGCAACTGGGATTCAGAGGCATACTGCCTTGACAGTGGATGAAGAACATTGCCAATGTGGTAAGTTGCCACTAATAGCCTTATCTGCCACGGACTTCTCAAATCTTCTGTTTAAGCCAGGCAACTGACTCCAGCTACAAAAGCGGAGGCCCTGACTGACTCCAGCTACAAAAGCTGAGGCTGCTGAACTAACTCGTAGGCTGGGGTGTTGTTGCGGTTGGTAATGTTAATTTTTTGCATATTTATTTTGAATTTTATTATTTATGTGGAAATTGTTTGATTTGGTTGTGCACTCTTTGATGTTTTATTTATTGTTTACGACTACTTCTGTAGTTACATTTCCAGTTATGCAATTTTTATATATATTGCAAACCACCATAAGCATGGTTTTGATTTTGGAAAGGCGGCATACAAGTAAAATGATTTGAAATTGATGGCCATCATCATTGCACCTTTTGCGAGAGCAGATGCCATAGTTGAATTCTGTCCTGTGTGAAAAACTACTTCCTTTTGTCTGTCCTTTGTTGCCAGTGTGGTGTAGTGGTTAAGAACGGTAGTCTCGTAATTGGGGAACCGGGTTGGCGTCTCCACTCCTCCGCATGCAGCTGCTGGGTGACCTTGGGCCAGTCACACTTCTTTGAAGTCTCTCAGCCCCACTCACCTCACAGAGTGTTTGTTGTGGGGGAGGAAGGGAAAGGAGAATTTTAGCCGCTTTGAGACTCCTTAAAGGGAGTGAAAGGTGGGATATCAAATCCAAACTCTTCTCCTCCTCCTCCTCCTCCTCTTCCTCCTCCTCCTCCTCCTCCTCCTCCCCCTCCTCCTCCTCCTTCTCCTCCTCCTCCTCCTCCTCCTCCTCCTCCTCCTTCTTCTTCTGAATCTTGGCCTCCTTCCAGTATGGCAGGATCTGTGTTTGACTAAGTCCCAGCTCAGTGGACAGAAGAGGAGGCCCAGCCTGTCATGAGGCAGTGGTGTGGCAGGAGAAAGCAAACCACAAAGCCACTTGCAAGCCCCATATCTTCATTATAACATCAGCTCGCCTACTGAAAGTGACAGCCCTAACAGAAAATCCCCAGCACCTTCCTGAAAGCTAATTGCAGAAGCGTCTAGTAGCTGCTCCTGCTGTGTGTCCTTGTGCCCCCCAAAATAGCCTTCAAACGATCAAAATCAGAACGTTGCCATCCAGCTACATACTAGGGGTGGAGTAGAAGTTTGTTCAGCTTGCATTTTTAAGCAAATTGGTCTCGTTTGCACCTCTTGTACTAATATATGGAGCAGAGTTTAATCAGCTTTTGCATTTTCCACTTCTCTGAATTTTACAATGCAATTTTTGGCTCAGACACTGTATCAAAATTCATTTGAAATTAAGACAAAATAAGATTAGAAAAGCATGCATTCACCTGATATACATATTTAAATCCATATTTCATGATGTGGGTTTATGTACTGATTTTTTACACACACACACACACACACACACACACACACACACACACACACAGAATTGTAGAGTGATGCATAATGGAACAGACTGATGAATGGAACACATATGAAAGTGAAACAGACAGGAAATAGACAATGGTTTCAATTGAGGGGGGGTGATCCTTGAAAGTTTCAAACAGGAAACCTCATGTTCTGTAGCTGTGACATAGCCTAGGATGCTAGCTCAGTGGTTGAGCATCTGCTTTGCATGCAGAAGGTTCCAGGTTCAATCCTTGGCATTGCCAAGTAGCGTTGGGAGAGGCTGCCAGTCAGTGTAGACAATACCAAGCTGCATGGACCAAGGTACAAGGCAGCTTTCTATGATCCTATGGACCTGGAGGTACTGGGTATTGAACCTGGAACTTTCTGTGTACAAGGCAGATGAGCTACTGCCTTTTCCCAAAGAGAAAGAGGGGCAAGCTGACCAGTCAGTGCAGGAGACAAAGGGAATTTCCCCCCCTGAATGAGCCAGAAATCACACCTTTGGGTGGCATCCTCATCCTGCTCTGGGTTTGTGCTTTCACCCCACCTAGCGCCCCAAGGGTCCTTCCTGTCTTTTGGCCGGGGTGAAATTTCAGTTTCTTCCCACTGTTAATTGTTCTCTAAAAGGACATCCGCACAACGGCCGGCAACGTTGCAATTAACACTGAATGGAGCACAAGAAATAATGGAAGCGAAACATTCCGCTGTGCTCCAAATCCTCAGGCACAGCAGTCCCTATTTAAATCAACCCTAAAGCCATCCCTTCCTAATGATTTGCAAAACTGACAGGTTTATTCATATGTTTCAGCATGCACACTTAGCCCCCGAGGGCCTTGGAACAGTTCCTTCCCAGTTCCTGGGGGAATTCATGCAAATACTGAGCTCTTGACTTAAGAGAGTTTCAGGCACTATGATAACAAGGAAACGGCAGCTCAGAAATTGAGGAGCAGTGAACCAGGGATGGGGTGGCGGTGGTTAGCTCCACAGCAGCCCAGTTGCTCTGTCCCCAGAGCGAGGGATCAGGAAGACATCCGCCTCATTCGTGTTTTAATACAAAGCTACTTCCCAAACCAATAGGGGAACAAAACTGCAATTGCCCTCCCAGATTCTCATCTCCACATTTTGCAATACAGTGGTACCTCGTGTAAAGAACTTAATTCATTCCCGGAGGTCCATTCTTAACCTGAAACTGTTCTTAACCTGAAGCACCACTTTAGAAAATGGGGCCTCCTGCTGCTGTCGCACCGCCGGAGCACGATTTCTGTTCTTACCCTGAAGCAAAGTTCTTAACCTGAAGGACTATTTCTGGGTTAGCAGAGTGTGTAACCTGAAGCGTATGTAACCTGAAGTGTATGTAACCCGAGGTACCACTGTACAGTTCTCAAAAAAGAAGGGGGAGGGGGAGCATAAGACAATGCCATGCACACACTTAAAATGTGCATATTAGTGATTTTAAAAATGACTTCTATGGGGGGGATTGCATACAAAAATGAGTACATTGGAAGAAATGCACATGAAATTTGCATGGATTTTTGTGTGGGCTTTGAAAAAAGAAATCGCAAACTGATGCAGAAATGGGATGAAATGGACTTAAAGTTCAAAAAGTGAGGAACTGGGAGGAACCAAAACCGACAAGTTTATTGATCTCCAGCCAGTCATACAGGAAACCCCACAAAGATGCTTATTTGGAGAAAGCTAGTTGTGTAGAATGGACGCGGCTGGCGCTGTGGGTAAAAGCCTCAGCGCCTAGGGCTTGCCGATCGAAAGGTCGGCGGTTCGAATCCCTGCGGCGGGGTGCGCTCCCGTTGCTCGGTCCCAGCGCCTGCCAACCTAGCAGTTCGAAAGCACCCCCAGGTGCAAGTAAATAAATAGGGACTGCGTACTGGCGGGAAGGTAAACAGCGTTTCCGTGTGCTGCGCTGGCTCGCCAGATGCAGCTTTGTCATGCTGGCCACGTGACCCGGAAGTGTCTCCGGACAGCGCTGGCCCCTGGCCTCGTAAGTGAGATGGGCGCACAACCTCAGAGTCTGTCAAGACTGGCCCGTACGGGCAGGGGTACCTTTACCTTTACCTTAGTTGTGTAGAAAGCAGTAATCTCATGCACTTTTACTTGCAGGATCCCACACTAAATTGAATGGGACCTACTTCCAATAGGATTGGGGTTGCATTCAACCACTAGCACACCAGGTTAGTTGAAACTGGCTGATAGTAAAACAACTGCATCAAAACATTCATAGTTAAGATACTTATAATGAATAAGTCCATTGAAACAGCATAACAGTTAAAAAAAAAATAAGATCACAAGTTCAGTTCAGGGGCATGCTTGCCTCAACAGGATCTGGTGGGGTGCCAATACTGATGGGGCGTTTTGGTAAGTTTCATAGGATGAGGATTGTATTCAACAAGGTTTCACTCAGTGTACACCCCCTGAAATTAATGGTCCTATCTTAGCTCCATTAATGTCAATCGGCTAACTCTGCATAGGATTTACATATGTTTACTATGGTTTATTAAGGGACGTGGGTGGCGCTGTGGTCTAAACCAAAGAGCCTAGGGCTTGCCGATCAGAAGGTCGGCTGTTCGAATCCCCGCGACGGGGTGAGCTCCTGTTGCTCGATCCCTGCTCCTGCCAACCTAGCAGTTCGAAAGCACATCAAAGTGCAAGTAGATACAGTGGTACCTCGGGTTAAGAACTTAATTCATTATGGAGGTCCGTTCTTATCCTGAAACTGTTGTTAACCTGAAGCACCACTTTAGCTAATGGGGCCTCCCACTGCTGCCACGCCACCGCAGCATGATTTCTGTTCTCATCCTGAAGCAAAGTTCTTAACCTGAGGTACTATTTCTGGGTTAGTGGAATCTGTAACCTGAAGCGTCTGCAACCCAAGGTACCACTGTAAATAGGTACCGCTCCGGTGGGAAGGTAAATGGCGTTTCCGTGCGCTGTTCTGGTTCGCCAGAAGCGGCTTAGTCATGCTGGCCACATGACCCAGAAGCTGTACACCTGTTCCCTCGGCCCGTAATGCGAGATGAGCGCCAGAGTTGTCCACGACTGGACCTAAAGGTCAGGGGTCCCTTTACCTTTACTATGGTTTATTGTATTTATATGGTATCCTATCTTCTTTCTCCAAGGAGCTCCAGGTGGCATACATGATTCTATCCACAACAACCCTGTGAGGAAGGTTAGGCTTAGAGGCAGTGTCTGGCCCAAGGTCACCATATGAGTTTCATGCTGGACTGGAGATTTGGTCCCTCAGGTCACAGTTTGACGTTCTGACCACTGGAATGCATTACCACACTGGAATGCAACCCTCAATCTGTAGGTCCCTTTGGATGTGAGGGCGATCTGGCTGCGACATCTGTCACCCCATTGATCGCCAGGGTTGATTCGGCTGATCTGGCTGGCTAGGCGGGTGTCCCCTTCCTCCCTCACCGCTCCATGTGCGTCCCTCCCGAAGCTGCGCGCTCGGTGGAAGAGGACGACCATCCCAGATAGAAGGAGTGTACCGTTCTTCGGTCAAGGGTATACGATAGCTGCGCTCCCCTGCTAGAACCTCCAAACAAGCTCAAGGTCCAATCTGTAGGTTCCTTTGAAATCAGCGGGGCTTAGGTTATGCATGGGTAACACTTCCTTTCCATGACAAACTTGGAGCCAGGAGGAGGTTGTGGCATATATATTTTTTTATCCCCTGCTCATTAAGAGGTTGGGGATGAAATAAAACGAAAACCCCATAGAATCAGGCCTTGTCCTTAAAACCAAAGTTACTTTTCTCCGCTGCATTCACCAAGGGGCAGCTGTTACACATTGTAGCCTAGAAAGATAATTGAAAGAAAAATTGATTTTATTGCCTGTAATAAAAAGCAGCTCTTATTACTCTTACAAATTACTCATAATTGCAATTGTCTGGAGAGCGTTTTATCAGCCTGAGTGGGACAGAGCTAAGCTGGGCACACAATAGCTTTTCGTGGGTGATGATTTAACAATGGAGTTTGCTGTTAATGGCCACATAAATTAACTCTGCATGGCAAGCTATGGGTTTCTATAGCTTTGCAAGGCAGAATCTAATAATGTGCATCGCCAGTTTTAGATTTAGCCCTAACTTGGGAAGGATTGGCAGACTTGAGTCCTCCTCCGGCTTCCCTCCCCTGCAATTCTGTAGCTCGTTAGCCTGGTACTCGAGTCTCCGATCCAAGATACCGCTTGTCAAAACTTTCTGTGATCGAGGAGACGCTGCAAAGGGGAAGCAGGAGTGAAATACCTGGAAACTGATTCCAAGAAAGGGGTGTGGCTGCTGAATGTGGCCCTCCAGGCTTCCTGACCTGGCCCTTGGAATTCTTCCTGGGCCACATCCCAAACCAGCCCTGCTTCACCAATTCCTTGAGTGCTTATGCCTGCCTGCAGGACAGAGAGAGATGTATGTGAGTTTGTGCCAAAACTAGCCTGCTGTATCAATGTAGTATTTTGCAGAGATGTGTATACTGTAGATGCTAGGGGAGGATATATTTATTAGATATTACCCTTCCTTCCTCATATTTGTGAGTTCAGCAGAGCGCATCCCTTTGCAGCTTAAATGGGAGGCTTTGTTTAAGTAAACCAGCCTGGATTTTCTTAGTATCCCCCTTTTCTCTCCCTTAAAACAATAATCACACAGTCTTGTAAAAGGTAAAAAATAACATTTACTTGTTCAGAATACTTGTTTTTTATTTTTTTTATTTTTTTAAAATATTTTTTATTAAGGATTTTCTTGTTTTACAGAAGTGTAGTGCCTCGTATTTTTTCTTCTTCTTCCATGTAACATTTTTACAAATCCGTTTCATTTGTTGAGGCATTAGGGGGAGAAGAAAAAAGAAAGAAAAAAGAAAGGGGGGGTGGAGAGAGGGAAGATGGGTGGGGGTGGGGTCGGGTGGCGGTGTTTCTATTATGTTTAATGTATGTAGAGTTTGGTGTCAGCATTGCTTGTGTTGTTCACTTGTGTTCCTTTGGTGGTGAGAGAGGTTGGGGTTGGCCTAGGGTGTGATTGTTTGCTTGTGATTGGCTGTGGTGATCTTTGTTTTCGTGTGTGAGTGAGGTGTGTGTGTGTTTTGGATCAGTTTATACTTGTTGAAGAGCAACAGATTCAGCAGCTTTGTTCAGGCAGGCTTAAAATGGTAACAGATATAAGACATGCTTAAGTCTAGCTTAAGATGGTGTCTGAGCAGCGGAGCTCAGGCGTGCAGATGTCCTCACATTTCTGGAATGAGGTGAAAGAGGAAATAGCAAGGAGGAAGTGCTGAAGTGAAGGCCCCAAACAGGAGTTGATCATCATGTGAGCTGCGCACAGGTGGTCTGAAGCGAGCTGCTGCCATTCCTGCGGCGCCTCCTTTTATTGAGACAAATATGCAAGCTAGGCAGATACATTTTGGGCTGTGACCTTTACACATCTTCCGTCCCGAGATCGTGGGGTGGTACAAAGCTATTTTGGCACCTGTTCCACAGCGTCATTTTCCCCTTGCACAGTGTATGACGAAGGAAACAAAAGGCCTCAGGGACAAAGGTTACAGACAGGACACCTCTGACTGCTGAGACCGCAAAAGGTCAGACATAGGGACCCTGCACCCCAGGGTCATGTGTGCAGGCAGATTGTGGTTGCCTGCTGGTGGAGAGTGTGCTCCCTCCAGACCTCACTGTCCACTCCGCGATATCCCTACAAAGTGCCTAGCCAAGTGAGGAGATTATATATCGCTATGGCCTCCCCCTGTTAAGGAACAGTGGGAATGTCTGTCAGGGTTCTCTCTAGCAAACTTAGAGGAAAACTCTGAGCTTCTGCTCCTCTCATATGCCTATCTAGCAAACATGCACTGCTGGTTTGACTGCATTGTAAATATCACACACATTTGTGTTCATTGTTCTGCTCACTTTTTCTTTTCACTGCACGCGGCACCACCATGTAGCCCTCAGAAGGTTTTTCCGAAGGGAACATGGCCCTTGGGCCCCAGTAAGGGCATGAAGAGCAACAAATGGAATCTGGGTGGCTGTGCCATGGCCTGGTGGTTATGAGCTGCTGGTGGCATGGAGACAGGCTTCTTCTTCGGTGGCACTAGATGATGAAGGGTCTGGAAACCAAGCCTGATGAAGAACAGTTGAGGGAGGTGGGTATGTTTAGCTTGGGAAAGAGGAGACTAAGAGGAAATTTGATAGCCATCACCAGATATCTCAAGCAATGGAGCCATTTGTTTTCTCCTGCTCTGGAAGGTAGGACTCGAATCAAAGGATTCAAGTTATAAGAAAGGAGAAACTTGCTGGTGGTAAGAGCTGTTTGGTAGTGGAATGGACTTCTTCAGGGGTTGGCAGGCTCTCCTTCCTTGGAGGTTTTTAAGGACATCCATCATGTATGCTTTAGTTAAGATTCCTGCATTGCAGAGGGTTAAACTAGATGATTCTCGGGGTCCCTTCCAACTCTACTATTCTATGATTCTGCGATTAATACCATGGATTGTTATCCTTGCTAACGTTTGAAAGGCCCCATCAGTATTGAAACCCCACCAGATCCTGTTCAGCTCATTGAACTTGTACTCTTATTGTTTTAACTGTGTGTTTTTTACCACTGTGCTCTTTTAATGGGCTTGTTTATTAACAATATTTTAATTATGGATGTTGTAATGCAATTGCTTTGCTATGGGCCAGTTTTACTATGGGCCAGATTCAGCTAAGCTAGTGTGCTTGGCTCCTGGTAGCTCCATGGGGCTTGCCCCCTGCTCCTTTCCTTTGTGCCCCACCTGCCTCCCCCAAATCCTATCTGGAGGGTTAGGAAAAACCCCAGAGCAAGGCACATGTAGAATAGAGGGAAGATTGTTCCATCAGTGTGGTGTTTGGTCTCCTAGGTGTGTTACATCCTACTGGGTTCATAGGGGAAGGGTAAACTAATTGTAAATTGACTAACCAATGGGAACCCAAGGGGAGGAGTTAGAGGTAGCATGGTTGAGAAGACAGTCTGGAGTTAGAAGAGACAGAGAAGATAAGTCTGTGGGTTGGGCTAGTCTGGTGTGAGAGAGTGAGAGAATTTGTTAAGAGGAGTCAGTCAAACAGTTAATATATTCAGTCAGAAGTTATTAGGAAGGTATAGGTCCGTATAGTTAAAGCTATGGTTTTCCCAGTAGTGATGTATGGAAGTGAGAGCTGGACCATAAAGAAGGCTGATCGCCGAAGAAGTGATGCTTCTGAATTATGGTGCTGGAAGAGACTTTTGAGAGTCCCATGGACTGCAAGAAGATCAAACCTCTCCACTCTGAAGGAAATCAGCCCTGAGTGCTCACTGGAAGGACAGATCCTGAAGCTGAGACTCCAATACTTTGGCCACCTCATGAGAAGAGAAGACTCCCTGGAAAAGACCCTGATGTTGGGAAAGATGGAGAGCACAAGCAGAAGGGGACGACAGAGGACGAGATGGTTGGACAGTGTTCTCAAAGCTACCAATATGAGTTTGACTAAACTGCGGGAGGCAGTGGAAGACAGAAGTGCCTGGTGTGCTCTGGTCCATGGGGTCACGAAGAGCCGGACACGAATAAACAACAACAACAATAGGCCAGTAAAGAAACTATAATTAAGATACTGACAGGAATATTATCGGAGAAACCATAAACTTGTTAATGTCTGTAAAATAAACTTGGGAGGTTTTTTTGGTTCACTTTTAACGACTGTCTGGACTCAGAGTTTTACCAGAGAGTAA
Source organism: Podarcis raffonei (assembly GCF_027172205.1). Classification (NCBI taxonomy): domain Eukaryota; kingdom Metazoa; phylum Chordata; class Lepidosauria; order Squamata; family Lacertidae; genus Podarcis; species Podarcis raffonei. The sequence goes on along the minus strand of NC_070611.1, from coordinate 66,448,802 downwards.
CTGGTTGGTGGCAGTGGGGAAGTGAGCACAGTGGGGCTGCAGGGATCAATAGACGGTTAAATGTCCAGGGACCCTGTGTGATTGCCACAATCAGATAAGCAGAAATGTTTGCACTGACAGAACGATTCCCTATGTTTCTCTTAGCATTCTAATTAGGCAAGCAATGATAAGATTTGGAGGAGATTAGAAAAGTGTGCCAACGCAGAGATGCAACTACGCAGAGCTCTTTCCCTTTTTTCACTGTGCATTTTCTTGGGCCAATGCTCCAGTAAAAAACCATGCCAAATTATAACCAGGTGGCTGATGTCATCTACAGTAGACTTTTAGATGTCTATTTTAAGCATTTAGCATTTTGCTGATTACCCCTTTGGAGACAAGCTGAGCTGCCTTTTTCTAAGTTATCATTTTCAGGTTGCCCACAAAGCCAGAGGCAACTCAGCAGCGGCACTTCAACTCTTCTTGTGTTTATGATGCAAAAAAGGGAGAAGGTCAATTAAAATTGGTATCTCTACTCCTCGCCCCCAGTAGTGCCAATTATAACTGTGTCTCAGAAGATCAAAACAATTTCTCCACGTTTTCGTTGCATTTTCAGCAGTGGTCAGCCAGGTGTATTTTAAAACTCATAAGCAGGGTGTGAAGACAACACACACACACACACACAAACACACACACACACACACCACTTCCTTTGTTTGTTCTTAAAATCTTGGCCTGGACTTTAACTAGGGTGGATCCTTATAAAGAATGAGGAGTTCACAAGTTTTTTTGTCAGTTCTGTTTACGTGAAAAACACACACTTACTGGTCAGACCAGTAAAATATTGGCTGGTTGGAACTAAAACCCTAGTTTATAGCTACTCTGGGGAATGTAATAGCTTCATAAATATTTCAAAATATTCTGCTTCTCCATATGGCTCTTTCATTTGTTCTTATCCATAGCCTCTTAACTAAACACAAAGATTCTAGTAGGAAGGTTGTAATCATGCTTGACAGACATTTTAAGAATGGTTTGTAATGCTCATCTGAAATAGTGGTTTAATTAAACACACACACACACTTATATAACTTTGCATCTTCCTAAAAACTCACGAAGTGAGACTGACATCCTCCTTCTATAGGATTTGATTGACAGGAAGGAACAGATTGACTTGGCATGTTAGTAGAGCTCATTAATCTTCTTCAAGTACATACTAGAGAAACACAGAGTTTTCTCCACAAGCTGTTCCCAGAATGATGCTTCAACTATTTGGACTATTTAGCAGTCAAATGTCATAGACAAATAAAGAAAGGGAAGTGCATTATTTTTATTTTTCAATATGTTCTGTTACCACTTCTGAGCCCAATCCATAGTTTAGGAAGCTACACTGAACGTAGGAATGTTCTGGTTCAGAAAGCTTTTGTTAAAAGGTTTTCTGTTGTCTTTTGTGCTGATTATGGATGGATGAATCTGTCTGATCCAAGTAATTTTCACATACGCTCATGCGTATTTGCAATTTTTTAACAAAAATATATTAAATGCATATTTTGAGCATATTTCAAATGCTTTTTGATACTGCTTTTTAAGCGGAAAACTGCAGCACAACATTCAAAGAAGGGTGAAATCCAGTGACTTTCCAATCCACACATTAGCCAGGGAAGGTTCACGTCACATTGTTGGGGATTGTAATTCACAAAGATCAAACTAAAGGAAGCAAATCTTGAATGAGCTGCAGTTTGGGTTCACTGGGTTCCAAAGAAATAAACTTGTACAGAACCTTGGAGAGTTCCTAGGTAGCAGAGAAGTTGCCCCTGTCTGTATCCCCACCCAACATAAATCTGACCATCAGATAAACTGGTGAAACCATACTCATTCCCTAAAGAAATGTGTGGAGGGAGAAGAAACAAATGTAGCTAACCTTATCTTAAAGAGCATCTGCAGCCAGAAGTCACAAGAAGTCACAAGAAGCTTGGAAGCCTCATTTGGAAGAGAAAAAGTACCTGAAAGAGAAGTAAGTCTTGCTGAGAAACGCTTTCTTAGTGGTTAAAGTACCGAGGCAAATGGAGGAGGGGAGGGAGAGAGACAGCTGAGAAGATGTATTATACTGGCTGCATTCCAAGAAAACTTCTGTGTGGAGAATTTGGAAGAGGATACATTGTGCTTAAAACCCCTCAGGAAAGAGTATGACACTGATAGGAATCAATGCAGGAAATATGACAAGCACTATATATATGTGACTGATGTGAAGACTGCCAACATGCTTCAGAAACAGTAAGTCAGCAGTCATAAAAAAGCAGGAAGCTTAAGCAACCTGTTGCCAGATAGTTCTAATGCCCACAAACTTCCAGATTTAGGATTATTTCCATCACAGGCACCATTCAATCCTGAGATCCTAGAGCAGGTGTAGAGAGGGGGGATCCACAAACCTCCAGACAGGGCTGTTTTTCAGCCAGAACTCAGTTCTGGTACCTCTCAAGTGGGCATCATTGCTGTAATAAAAGAACAAGGAAGGCATTCAGTTCTGGCACCTCTTTTTCTAGAAAAATAACACTGCCTCCAGGTATTGTTGGACTCCAATGACAGCCAGCTTGATCAGTCAGGGATGATGAGATCTGTAGTGTGGCAACACTGAGAGGACCACAGGTTTGAACCACTGTGCTGGGAGAGGGATAGTGAAACATCTGAACAAATCTAAACTTAATTCTCTCCTCTTAGGCAAAGATCACAAGACGACCTGGCTGGTAGCCAGATTCTGTGCCCAGATTTGTAGGCACAGATCATCCTCTAGAATAAAATACCTTACTAGGGAAATGCTGAAGTCACCCTTTGGGGCGCCTCAGGGTCAATTTTTATGGTTGCCCAAATCTCAGTTGTACGGGCGTATGTATATATTTCAATTTTAACTCATGAGCTATTGCTGCAATCTGCTCTGATTGTATATTTTATCTTTATGAATGCTGTTTTTATTGTGTTATGCGAGCTGGTCTTTGACCGTAATAAATTACAGTGGTACCTCAGGTTAAGTACTTAATTCGTTCCGGAGGTCTGTACTTAACCTGAAACTGTTCTTAACCTGAAGCACCACTTTAGCTAATGAGGCCTCCTGCTGCCGCCATGCCACCGGAGCATGATTTCTGTTCTCATCCTGAAGCAAAGTTCTTAACCTGAAGCACTATTTCTGGGTAAGTGGAGTCAGTAACCTGAAGCATATGTAACCCAAGGTACCACTGTACATTGCTTTATTTCCTTGCCACCTTGCTTTCAGAGCAGATCACCCAATCATTTCACCCTAAGAACATAAGGAGAGCCTGCTAGATCAGGCCAATGGCCTATCACGTACAGCATTCTGTTCTCGCAGTGGCCAACCACTGAGAGCCAGTGTGGCGTAGTGGTTAAGAGCGCTAGTCTCGTAATCTGGTGAACCGGGTTCGCGTCTCCGCTCCTCCACATGCAGCTGCTGGGTGACCTTGGGCTAGTCACACTTCTTTGAAGTCTCTCAGCCCCACTCACCTCACAAAGTGTTTGTTGTGGGGGAGGAAGGAAAAGGAGAATGTTAGCCGCTCTGAGACTCCTTAGGGTAGTGATAAAGCGGGATATCAAATCCAAATCCAAACCAGATACCTGGAAGAAACCTGGAAGCAGGATCTAGGGACCAGCGCAATCTCCATTCCTGTGGCTTGCAGCAACTCATATTTCGTAGCATTACTGCCTCTGGCTGGCAAGGCAGAAGAGCATAGCCTTCATGGCTAGTAGCCATCTTCTCCATGAGACATCTAAGTTGGTACCCATCAATGTCTCTTGTGAGGGTCAGTTTTGAAGTTTAACAATGCACAATTCACAATTACCGGTTGTGCTAATTCGTGAGAGTTCACAGAGAAGTTAAATAATAATTAAATTAAAGCCATCTTCAAATATCTCAAGGGCTGTCACATGAAAGAGGGAGTAAGCTTGTTTTCTCCTGCTCTGGAGGGTAGGACTTGAACCAGTGGTTCAAGTTACAAGAAAAGAGTTTTTTTTCCAAAAAAATTTATTGGTTTTCCAAATTCTAAACAAACTTAAAAGAAAACATTGCACTATTAAAAAGACAAACAAACATACATGTATCCTAACTGTTAAAATCCCAATTTAGTTATCATTGTTAGGTAACTTCCTCAGATCCCCCCAAACTGAGTTTCCATAAATCTCATTGTAGCAGTTTTCCAATATCCACTTTCAAATAAATTTAACTTATTCAAATTACCATCTTAATATCTTTTCATAATATTTTCAATCCATAATGTTATACAATTCCACATATTTTACTCCTAGGCCAGTTTGGTACTTACAAGTAATTCTACTTATGTTATATTAGAATATCTAACTAAATAGTCCTTACATTTCTTCCAATATTCTTGATATTCCTCCTCTTTCGGATCGTGGATTCTTCCAGTCAGGTTGGCCAGCTCCAAGAAGTCCATCATCTGCAAGAAAGGAGATTCTGACTAAACATCAGAAAGAACGTTCTGGCAGTAAGGGTTGTTCAACAGTAGACTAGTCTCCCTCTGAAGGTGGTGAGCTCACCTCCCTTGGAGGTTTTTAAGCAGAAGTTGGATGGCCATCTGAAATGGATGCTTTAGCTGAGATTCCTGCATTGCAGAGGGTTGGACTAGATTACCCCTGGGGTTCCTCCCAACGCTACAATTCAATGAAATAATGTCTGTGGTATATCTTAGCATTCAGCATAATTAAAAATAAACTGGAACTTTAAAAAAAAAATCCCAAATGGTTTTGAACCAATAACTGCACTGGAATACATCGTTTTCTTCTGTCAGCTATCAGTTGGGCTAATTGCTTTAATGGAAATAACCCAAGTGCCAATGCAGTCAAGGTGTTGGGAACCCATTTAAGCTCACAGATTATCTTCACAGAATTGAGTACGCCGCTTAATCGCTGTACTTACCTGCCTGTGAGTGAACCAGCAATAAAAGCCAAGCATGGTTTAATGAACCAAGTGTCTCCTCTGCTGCCGTCATGTATCGTGGGACGTCAAAAGGATGGTACATATTTCCAATTAGCCAACACCTTCACTGAGAGCAAGGAAAACGAAATGAAAATTTATATGCCACAGATAAGTGCTCTTTATTATCATTACTCTACCATGGCTGCCCCATCTGGACACGGAGAAGATGACTTGGGATGTCGGATCATGACAGCAATGTGGAATTAATCAGCCAGGAGCGGCCAATGAGAAGCAGGACAAAGCCTCTCCGCTCTTTGCCAGATTTTAGAAGTGATGAATATGTTTAGCTTCCTTCGTCCATCTCTTTGGGAGCCTGCATTCTTCATGAGGCATTCTTAGCATAAATCATTATCTCTTAGCACTCAGATCATTTAACCACATTTGCTGGGAAAGAGCTACTCTGGGGGCAGGAGGGTGATGCTGTGTTTCTTTTGGAGACTGCAGTTGTTCTGGTGTCACATATGGCTGAGAGCTGTGTAGCGATGGGTGAACCAAGAGTCTAGAAGCCAAGCCTTATGAGGAATGGTTGAAGGAGCTGGTTATGTGTAGCCTGGAAAAGAGGACACTGATCAGAGATATGATAGCCACCTTCAAATATCTCAAGGAGAGTCACATGGAAGAGAGGGCAAGCTTCTTTTCTCCTCCTCTGGAGGGTAAGACTTGAATCAATGGTTCAAGATACAAGAAAGGAGATTCCGACTAAACATCGGGAAGAACTTTCTGGTGGTAAGAGCTGTTTGGCAGTGGAACGGTCTCCCAAGGAAGGTTGTAGATTCTCCTTCCTTGGAGATTTTTATGCAGAGGTTGGATGGTCAACTCTCATGGATGATTTAACTGAGATTCCTGCATTGCAGGGAGTTGGACTAACCCAGGCATAGGCCCTCCAGATGTTTTGAGACTATAATTCCCATCATTCCTGACCACTGGTCCTGTTAGCTAGGGATAATGGGAATTATAGTTCCAAAACATCTGAAGGACCAGAGTTTTCCGATGCCTGGACTAACCCCTTCCTACTCTACAATTCTATGATTCTATGAACCTGGTTTCTCTCTATTTCTCATTTTTCCAGTTTTAAAGTTCAATTCTCCACATTTGCATTTCAGTTGATAAATTGCTTCCCCCCCAAAAAAGTCCTCATGAAAATTCATTGGCTTTTTATTGCAAATTTCTCCTAATAGTCACATTTTCATGTGCAAAGTTGCCAAATACAGACACTTTGGCTAAGCAATTTCCCCCTCATGTAATGCCGCTTTGTATGCTTATTGTTGTTGTTTAGTTTTGTCCGACTCTTCGTGACCCCCTGGACCAGAGCACGCCAGGCACTCCTGTCTTCCACTGCCTCCCGCAGTTTGGTCAGACTCATGCTGGTAGCTTCGAGAACACTGTCCAACCATCTCGTCCTCTGTCGTCCCCTTCTCCTTGTGCCCTCAGTCTTCCCCAACATCAGGGTCTTTTCCAGGGAGTCTTCTCTTCTCATGAGGTGGCCAAAGTACTGGAGCCTCAACTTCAGGATCTGTCCTTCCAGTGAGCACTCCGGGCTGATTTCCTTCAGAATGGATCGGTTTGATCTTCTTGCAGTCCATGGCACTCTCAAGAGTCTCCTCCAGCGCTATAATTCAAAACATCAATTCTTCAGCGATCAGCCTTCTTTATGGTCCAGCTCTCACGTCCATACATCACTACTGGGAAAACCATAACTTTAACTATATGGGCCTTTGTTGGCAAGGTGATGTCTCTGCTTTTTAAGATGCTGTCTTCGCTAATAAGGCAGGTCACTGTGTTCCATGATCAGGGATAGGTAACTTTCTGCTCTTCAGATGATGGTGAATTACAACTCCCATCAGCCTTGAACATTGATAATTATGGCAGGGGCTGATGGGAGCTAGAGTCTAGCAATATCTGGAGGGCCAGAAGCTCCCCACCCATCCCCTTGTCATGGATCTGGAGAGCTGAACAACATTGATTGTGGTTAACAGATGCCTTCCAATCTTCCCAACAGAGGCATCATTTAATTCCTGCTCTCCGGCTTTCTTTTATCTGGAAACACCAACAACTAAACCAAAGACCTTATGTGGAGGTGAACATGCACACTAACCCTAAATTGATGCCCTCCCCCTTGTAATTCTGAAAATTAGAACAATCCAAAAAGAAAACCCTTCTCTAAACCCCAGCTCAACTTGCCGTACATAAAAATATTGGTTAATTTATTTCTCCTGGCATATCTGTAGGCCACAAAATGAGACATTCTCTCTGCACTTAAGTTGCAACATTCCTCCAAGGCAGTTGCATTAATCAATGGGAAGGCTTGTAATTTACTGCGCACTTAAGGAAAAACAATTAAAACCTTCATTTATCATTCCACATCTGCAGATCTTTAACGAAAGATCTGAAAACTAAAGCACGGGATGTTCAGAGACAGACAAAAGAGGAGTAGGTGGCTGAAGAGCAAGCAGATGTTATTATCTCTGACACTGTTTTGTTTAAGGAAGGAAAGAGACTTCACACACACACACACACACACAGAGACCTTTTTTTAATCTTAACTTTCCGGAGTATGTTATCAACCAGAGTCACTGAAAGGAAAATACACCAATACAGTGCGGGAGGCACGTTCGCAATCCACAGCGTCCGCAACCCGCAGCGCCATGTCTGCACATGCGCAAAGCGTGATTTAGCACTTCTGCGCATGCGTGAGCACCAAAACCCGGAAGTAACCTGTTCCATTACTTCCAGGTTTCGGTGCATCTGTATCCCGAAAACACGAAACCTGAAGCATCTGTAACCCGAGGTATGACTGTAAATAAATTTTAGAAAGGGGCAAGATTAGAAGTGGGCATAGAAAGCAGTAAAAATAATAGTTATCAAGACTCCTCGCTCTCTACTCTGCTCCTCCTTTCTTCCCGCCCAGGGCGGTCCTGCCTTCTGTCAATATGGTTGAATGGTAATTGATAACCCTGTGTGTTTGTTTCTCAGTTTGATCCTTTACATTGTTTTGTATGTATTGTGCTATTTTATGTCTTCTGACTTACTGTTATTTTTATTGATTATAGTTTGGTAATCATTTATTGCAGTTGTTAAGAGTGAATTTCTGTTTAATTATTGTTTACTGGAATTTAATTTCATTGTGTACTATTAAATTCTAATTGATAATTCAATAATTCAATATTTATTTGATATAACTTGTGACTGGTGACTGGGAGTGGCCACCGAGACCACATAATGCCGGTCCTGAAAGACCTACATTGCCTCCCAGTACATTTCTGGGCGCAATTCAAAGTGTTGGTGCTGACCTTTAAAGCCCTAAATGGCCTTGGCCCAGTATACCTAAAGGAGCATCTCCACCCCCATCATTCTGCCCGGATGCTGAGGTCCAGTGCCGAGGGCCTTCCGGCAGTTCCCTCACTGCAAGAAGTGAGGTTACAGGGAACCAGGCAGAGGGCCTTCTCGGTAGTGGTGCTCGCCCTGTGGAACGCCCTCCCACCAGATGTCAAAGAGAACAACAACTACCAGACTTTTAGAAGACATCTGAAGGCAGCCCTGTTTAGGGAAGCTGTTAATATTTGATGAATCATTGTATTTTTATATTCTGCTGTAAGCCACCCAAAGTGTCTGGGGGAAACCCAGCCAAATGGGTAGGGTATAAATAAATAAATTATTATTATTATTATTATTATTATTATTATTATTATTTATGTGACTTTGTATTGGATAAGATTGTTATAAGGTGTGTGATCTTTGTTGTTTTTTCAGCTTGTAAATTGCCTTGTGTATAGTAATATAGAAAGACTGTACAGTGGTACCTTAGGTTACAGACGCTTCAGGTTACAGACCCAGAAATAGTACCTCGAGTTAAGAACTTTGCTTCAGGATGAGAACAGAAATCGTGCTCTGGCGGCACGGCGGCAGTGGGAGGCCCCATTAGCTAAAGTGGTACCTCAGGTTAAGAACAGTTTCAGGTTCAGAACTGACCTCCAGAACGAATTAAGTTCTTAACCCAAGGTACCACTGTATACAAATTCAAAATGAAGTAAATGAAATGAAAATTAAAATCCCAGCAGCCTCAAGTAGTAGCAAGTGATGGGCAAGAACATAGGAAGAGCATACTGGATCAGGCCAATGCCATATCTAGTCCAGCATCTTGTTCCTATGGTGGCAGACCAAGTTGACTGTGGGGAAACTGCAATCAGGATTCAGGCAACTGGTATTCAGAAACATTGATGCCTCCGAACATGGACTCTGACTCTGCGGCAGTTCCCTGCCCTGGAGAATTGTTGCAAATCAGAGAAGACAACACTGACCTAAATGGACAAATAGTTTAACCAGGTTGAAGATGGCTTCCCATGTGAGAAGGGAAGAACAAGGGGGAGATTTGGCTGTGGACTCTACCTGCTAACAAGGTCATTATGCTCCTGTTTTGCCAGACATCTGCTGGTAAAAGAGGTACTGTTGAGACTAATAATAGGTTGCAATTCTCCACCAACTTGCTGTGGAGTGCTCCCACAGTAATGGAGCAATGTTGATTTTTTTGACATTATCATGCAGAGTAAACTCTTCCATTTCTCTCTCTCCCCCCCATCCAAAAAGTGAATACAACATGCCCTCATTCTACATCCATTTCAGAATGTCATTTTATCTACATGAAGAGGACTCTTGCAGTCCATTAAAAATGACCCACAGAATCAATTAAATGCAGCGCAGTTGAAAAACAAATGCACACACAAAAGTGGAAGCTTTGCAAGGTTCAGAACGTTCAATTAATTACTGCCTTATGAATTAGAGGCTATTTAGATTGCAGTCTTTAGATTGATCTGAACTGTACTAGCCTCTAGTCAACAGACTGGTGTTATATAAGACTATGAGGGAGGGGGGATTTTGACCTCTCGGACAGGTGAAGAGAGCCTAGAACAACATGGGAAAGGATTTTTTTGTCCTGAAGATCCAAAAAAAGAGAGGGGAAAATATTAGAAACCTACATTTGCAGTAGCCCCGTCCCCCTTTGGTGATTGTCAGAAGGAACAGGAAGCATAATTCAGTCTCTGTGCTTCAAATACCAATGGTGGCCAGGCAATCTAAACCATGTATTAAGAAAAAGCTGGGTTTTGCAACTAACATAAAATATGCACATGGATAAAACTTTTCACAATGCATCTTATTTTGCATAATTTATTCCACTATGTGCAATGTTTTGCTTACCGGTAATTCATTCTAGGCATGAGAAGAGACAAGGAGATGGACTGGTCCTAAATTCTCAGAAAGTTGGGATGGATGGGTGCATCTGTCAAATTGGGGGTTTCTCTTTTTTCTGTTCTTAAATTCACATTTCTCTATTGGTATATAATTGTTTATTTGTTATTAAGAAAGGATCACATCAAAACTATTGGGCATTTTAGTGTGCATTCCTCTTAATATAGACACATTTTTGAACATACATATATACTATAATAATAATAATAATAATAATAATAATAATAATAATAATAATAATAATAATTTATTATTTATACCCCGCCCATCTGGCTGAGTTTCCCCAGCCACTCTGGGCGGCTTCCAATCAAGTGTTAAAAACAATACAGCATTAAATACTAAAAACTTCCCTAAACAGGGCTGCCTTCAGATGTCTTTTAAAGAGAAGATAGCTGCTTATTTCCTTCAGATCTGAAGGGAGGGCGTTCCACATGGCGGGTGCTACTACCGAGAAGGCCCTCTGTCTGGTTCTCTGTAACCTCACTTCTCGCAATGAGGGAACTGCCAGAAGGTCCTCGGTGCTGGACCTCAGTGTCCAGGCTGAACGATGGGGGTGGAGACGCTCCTTCAGGTATACAGGCCCGAGGCCGTTTAGGGCTTTAAAGGTCGGCACCAACACTTTGAATTGTGCTCGGAAACATACGGGGAGCCAATGTAGATCTCTCAGGACTGGTGTTAATGTGGTCCCGGCGGCCACTCCCAGTCACCAGTATAGCTGCCGCATTCTGGATTAATTGCAGTTTCCGGGTCACCTTCAAAGGTAGCCCCACATAGAGTGCATTGCAGTAGTCCAAGTGGGAGATAACTAGAGCATGCACCACTCTGGCAAGACAGTACGCAGGCAGGTAGGGTCTCAGCCTGCGTACCAGATGGAGCTGGTAGACAGCCGCCCTGGACACTGAATTAACCTGCACCTCCATGGACAACTGTGAGTCCAAAATGACTCCCAGGCTGCACACCTGGTCCTTCAGGGGCACAGCTACCCCATTCAGGACCAGGGAGTCCCCCACACCTGCCCAACCCCTGCCCCCCAAAGACAGTACTTCTGTCTTGCCAAGATTCAACCTCAATCTGTTAGCCGCCATCCATCCTCCAACCGCCTCCAGGCACTCACACAGGACCTTCACCACCTTCACTGGTTCTGATTTAAAAGAGAGGTAGAGCTGGGTATCATCCGCATACTGATGAACACCCAGCCCAAACCTCCTGATGATCTCTCCCAGCGGCTGCATGTAAATGTTGAAAAGCATGGGGGAGAGGACGGAACCCTGAGGCACCCCGCAAGTGAGAGCCCAGGGGTCTGAACACTCATCCCCCACCACCACTTTCTGGACACGGCCCAGGAGAAAGGAGCGGAACCACTGTATAACATCACATTCCTCCCATAGGAGCCCAGGGCAGCAAACATGCAAGGGATAAAACAATTAAAATATCTACAGTGTTCTAAAAACCATTCCAATACAGATGCAGATAGAGAAAGTCAATATGAGTCAATGTGAAAGGCTTGTTGGAAGACTAAGGTCTTCACCTGGCACTGAAAAGACATCAGAGATGGCTCCTGCCTAATATTGAAAATGGGAAGTCCCTAGCTAACAGGACTGGTGGTCAGGGATGATGGGAGTTGTAGTCCCAAAACATCTGGAGGGCCGAGTTTGCCTATGCCTGAGTTACTGTATTGTGCAGGATGGATTTCTTGATAATATTTCAGGAGGCCATCACCTGCAGTATTGAGGGTTGAATGATCTTTTAATCCCAAACTGCACAGAATTTATGTACCAGAATCAGCATGTTGAATTTTGTCCAGTAGTATGTTTGCATGAAGGGACGCGGGTGGCGCTGTGGTCTAAACCACAGAGCCTAGGGCTTGCCGATCAGAAGGTTGGTGGTTCGAATCCCTGCGACGGGGTGAGCTCCTGTTGCTCGGTCTCAGCTAGCCCACCTAGCAGTTCAAAAGCACATCAAGTGCAAGTAGATAAATAGGTACCGCTCTGGCAGGAAGGTAAACAGCGTTTCCGTGTATTGCTCTTGTTCACCAGAAGCGGCTTTGTCATGCTGGCCACATGACCCAGAAAAACTGTCTGCAGACAAACACCGGCTCCCTCGGCCAGTAAAGCAAGATGAGCGTGCAACCCCAGAGTCGTCCGTGACTTGACCTAACAGTCAGGGGTACCTTTACCTTTGCATGTATTCATTTTCCTGCACACTTTCCCCCAATATATCCATTTTTGTACACGTTGTGAAACAGAGTAGTGCTAATTCTGGCATGCCTTTCTGCAAGGGGCCCCCTGTGTTACTACATGGTCAGCAATGCTTTCCTTCGGGGCCACTGGCTGGCAGTCACCAGAGCTGTTCAAGAGTGGAACAGACTCGTGGGAGGTGGTGGTCTTCCTTGGAGGTTTCTAAGCAGAGGTTAAAAGACCATCTGTCATGCATGATCTCGTTGACATTCCTGCATTTCAGGGGGTTGGGTTAGATGTCCCTCAAGTCCCTTCCAATTCGATGACTATGACTCTATGACCTAGACCCAGAGGAAGGGCTGAATGCGTTGTAAAGAATCGTACTCCAAGTGCAGCATCTTAGCCAGCTGATGTGGCTCCCCTTCCATTGGCACCCCCTGCCAGCAACGAGCCCCTTCAGGGGAGGTAAAAAGGTAAAGAGACCCCTGACCATTAGGTCCAGTTGCGGACGACTCTGGTGTTGCAGCGCTCATCTCGCTTTATTGGCCGAGGGAGCCGGCGTACAGCTTCCGGGTCATGTGGCCAGCACGACTAAGCTGCTTCTGGGGAACCAGAGCAGCGCACAGAAACGCCATTTACCTTCCCACTGGAGCGGTACCTATTTATCTACTTGCACCTTGACGTGCTTTTAACTGCTAGGTTGGCAGGAGCAGGGACCGAGCAATGAGAGCTCACCCCGTCACGGGGATTCGAACTGCCGACCTTCTGATCGGCGAGTCCTAGGCTCTGTGGTTTAACTTACAGCACCACCTCTGCAAGGTCTGGCTTAAAGAATCTGGAGGGAAGGACATTGCTCCTGGAGGAAAGCCTAGGGTCTAAGGTGACCTGGGAGTATGCTTAAAGAAACTGAGGACACTTACAAAGGCCAAAAATAGTCACACCCTCTATCACCCCCAAGCAGAAGAGCTGCTCCACAGCCCTCCTAGAATGACCAGGTCAGGATTATACCTGCTGAGGCCACATCCCATCACCCGTGTCATTTGCATTCTATGCCCATTACCACATTTCTCTGTTGTTTTTCTGCTCTGCGGTGTACTTGCGGCACGCGCGCACACACACACACAGCCCTGGTGATATTTAAATGTGATGTCTTGGAATATATTTCACTCCAAGCTGGGTTTTTTGACCTCCCGTTTTGAAATATTTTAGTAGTGGGATGCCAGCAGGGTGTCAAAACTGCAATTACTGACTGCAATTTTTTCATTTTCCTTTTCCCCCCCTTTTCCTTTTTTTGAGAAAGGCGTTCACAATCATCATAGTAATATTATTTTATTTTTTAACAAAAGCACCAGAAATCTATTTATTTATACTAATAAATACTAATCTCAGCACTCCTTGTGCTTTTCAGAAGCCTGTTTAGAATTCCGGGGGGAACAAAATCTCTCACATCTCTAAGCTCAAAGGAAAACTGGGACTTTTTCATCATTTTCTATCGGACTTTCACCCCCTGATCCAGTTAAATGAGCCAATCTTCCTGACCAGATAATGAGCAACAACATCGATTTGACTGCATTCTGGTGCACCATGCTGACCAATGATAGTATCACTGGTTTTATAAACAGGGCTATCAGCCAAGCGTGAGACCATCTACAGGAGCAGCACTGGTTGTCCCTCAAGTTGGTGAGGCTCAACTGCCAGCAGCAAGAAGCAAAGCCTTTATTGTCAATGGTGGAAGAAGGAAGAAGAGGAGGAGGAGGAGGAGGAGTTTGGATTTGATAACCCGCTTTATCACTACCCAAAGAAGTCTCGAAGCGGCTAACATTCTCCTTTCCCTTCCTCCCCCTCTGTGAAGTGAGGGGAGCTGAGAGACTTCAAAGAAGTGTGACTAGCCCAAGGTCACCCAGCAGCTGCATGTGGAGGAGCAGCGACGTGAACTCGGTTCACCAGATTACAAGTCTACCGCTCTTAACCACTACACCACACTGGCTCTAAAATGCTCTGCAAGCACCTTCTGTTTTAACCTTTAAACATGTTATGGCAAAGGACTGAAGCTCAGTGGTAGAACATCCACCTGGTAAAGAGGACACTGAGAGGAGATATGATAGCCATCTTCAAATATCTCAAGAGCTGTTACATGGAGGATGAAGCAAGCTTGTTTTCTCCTGCTCCAGAGGCTAGGACCCGAGCCAATGTATTCAAGTTACAAGAAAGGAGATTCCAACTCAATATCAGGAAGAACTTTCTGACAGTAAGAGTTGTTGGACAGCAAAACAGACTCCCTTGAGAGGTGGTGGAGACTCTTTCCTAGGAGGTTTTTAAGCAGAGGTGGGATGGCCATCTATCATGGGTGCTTTAGTTGAGATTCCTCCATTGCAGGGGTTTTGGAATAGATGATTCTTGGGTCCCTTCCAACTCTACAGTTCTCTCGTTCTATTATCTCCAAGTATCACTGGGAATATATAAAGCAGCTTCCTATCTTCCTGAGTACTAAAAAAACCAAGATTATACCAGCAATTAAGAAAACATATTTTTGTAATAATTAGTTGATGATCTCTTATTTTAAATTTTGTACATGGCTTTTTTATTGTATATAGCTACTGTTGTAAACTGGTCTGATTAATTTATTTTTAATGCTGTAGTGAGCCACACACACACATATTCAGCATTTGCATTGGGCTAGGAAGGAACCCTATGCAAAGCATCATATGAGCAAAACCCTCCCAGCACAGTGCACATGTACCTTCTGTCTGGATCAGGGCATGACTGTAAAAAGGTCAGAAAGCAAAGAAGGAACAGATACAAAGAACAGAGAACCATGCATTATGTAGAAGATTCTCTTGCTATTTGTTGTTGCTTGTAACTTTTTAGGCAGCAAAAAATCCCAACAAAAAAGGCTGCATTTCAGACTGAATAGAGCCTTTATTATTTGGCTGTACTGTCAAGAGTTGAGTCAACAACAAGTCCCAAATCTGGAATTTGTTAAGGAGGGAGTCAACCTGTGAGGCACAACCCAGCTCCAGCTAAGGCAGAGAGAGAGACTAACCACTCCAGAGAGCCAGTGTGGTAGTAGTGGTTAAGAGCGGTGGACTCGTAATCTGGTGAACCGGGTTCGCTTCCCCGCTCCTCCACATGCAACTGCTGGGTGACCTTGGGCCAGTCATACTTCTCTGAAGTCTCTCAGCCCCACTCACCTCACAGAGTGTTTGTTGTGGGGGAGGAAGGGAAAGGAGATTGTTAGCCACTTTGAGACTCCTTAGGGTAGTGATAAAGCAGGATATCAAATCCAAACTCTTCTTCTTTTCTAAGGCAGTGGTTCATAAATAGGGGGAACCATGACCACTCTGGCGCTAGTGGGATTCCCTATAGGGGTGATAAGAGGCAAGGGGTCCTTTACCTTTACCCTTTTTTAAAATGACAATCAGGCTTTGAAAAGCTGGTATCACTGGATCAAGTTTGTCAATTTTGTTGAACTGACTAAACTAATTAGTTCTAATTGGATTTTGAATAAATGTGCAATTAATAGTTACCGTTTGGGAACCACTGAGTTTAAGGATGGAAATGCAAGATCATCATTGAAATCAACACTGGAGACTTTTCAAAGCTGAAAAGTGATAGAAAATCATGGGGCAAAGACTACCAACATTCCCAGTCAGGCCTGTTCTCTGGTCTGAGCAACAGGGCTTCGACCAGGACATTGACCACCTGACTTGACAGAATCTAGGCTGCACAAGAGCATGAGGGCCACTTTCCTGTGATTGATTGATTGAGTCAGTCAGTCAATCAATCAATCAATCAATCAATCAAATCAGCTTATTACAGTCACGGATCACAAGTTATTGTTGAGTCTATGGCACTGCTGTCATTTTCCTTTCTCAAGACCCACAGCCAGGACATAGCAACCACATGGGCACTCCCTACACAATAATCTGCACCCATCAATGTTTGCATGTTTAAGGACCCTTGCCATTAGCCCTGCCCTTGTGCTGGCACACTTTTGAACCTTACAGCAATGGAAGCAGCACTCAAACTATTGTTGCAATTGCTAAGGGCATCTGAGTCAACCTGGGTATTCTCCCCACACTCATTTTGCTGAGAAATCTGGCATGCAGAAATCTGGATAAGCATTTATTATTATTATTATTATTATTTTGCAAGATTCTTTCATTAGGCGAAAGCACTAACACACACATGCCTTTGTCACCTCTCTGGGTTTTTTCTTTCCTTCTAACTCTGGAGACCATGCATAATACCGAGGCTTTTCTTTAATGACACCATTAGTATGCAGTTACCCAGAGAGCACCTTTGTTTACCAGCACTGGTTGTTTTTCTCTGTCAAGTGCAAATCCATTGAAATTAAAGAAGCAAGGTTCATTCATTGGATGTATTTATCAGATTTAGATTCCACCCTATCTGCAACAGCTCAGGATAGGTAGCAATCTTCTAACAGCAGATTTGCAGATTAAAGAAGATAAAACCAGAAGACCTAAAGCAGGCACAGGCAAACTCCGGCCCTCCAGATGTTTGGGACTACAATTCCCACCATCCCAGTCCTGTTAGCTAGGGGTGATGGGAATTGTAGTCCCAAACATCTGGGGGGGGCGGAGTTTGCCTATGCCTGTCCTAAAGTTAATTAAAATTAAGGCTGGTTGGAAACCACTTCCCTTGTTTCAAGTTTGTATGCTGAAACATTTCAGCAGATGATGTTTTGAACATTAATTTTTTAAAAATGCATCAATGTGCTTTGGGTGGTGTTCTCTTGGTGCAATTTAAAAACTCAAGAAGAGTCCTGCTGGATCAGACCAAAGGCCCAGCTGGTCCAGCATCCTGTTTTCACAATGATCAACCAGATGTCTTGGGGAAGACTGAAAGAATGTTCAGATGTTACTGAACTTAGGCTCCCATAGCCTATTGAAAGAAATGTAAATGAACTTGGTTCACCTTGCCATGGTTGCTTCTTCTCCTCCTCCTCCTAAGGCAGTTGGTTCTGAAGACCTCAGTACCACAAGAGCTAAAGAAAAAAATAAAATTCCTACAACACCTCTCCTGGCAGAGGACAAGTGCCTTTGGATCAACTTCGAGTTGGACTGAGGACATCACAGGACATCCTGCTCCTACTGTGGACCAAATGGAGACCTGCATCAAGTGCAGTTGCATCCCCTTTGATGATTGGCTAGGGCAGTGCTGGCCAAACTTGGCCTTCCAGCTGTTTTGGGACTACAACTCCCATCATCCCTAGCTAACAGGACCAGTGGTCAGGGATGATGGGAATTGTGGTCCCAAAACAGCTGGAGGGCCAAGTTTGGCCACCACTGGGCTAGGGGCTTCAAAAATTCATCCTAGTGGTCCATGATTGGTTGACGTCTGTAGAGGGGTCACATGTCTCTACCGGACCAGTTGGGTACCTTATTTTGACTCAGAGGAATGAAACTTCAGTCTGTTGGTTCCTTGGGATTGTGTGCTCATAGAGGGGCCATGTCCCTTCTGTTTCCTGGATCCTACCTTCTAGGGTGGAACATCCAGTGATGTCATCAGGACCAAGAGGCATGCTTCCTATAGATGAATGCAGAAATAGGCTGCAGTGGCTGAACACATGTTAAATGGACGTGGACCGGAAATAGCCTGATCCATCCATCCCTGCCCTGAATACACTATTAGCCTGGAAAAAAGAAGCTCTGGTTTCCAGTAGGTAAAGCGAAGACCCCAAATAATAGGGAAAATTAGGTGTCTGAATCTGAAAGATGAGTATGCCCCAAAGAATAACTCACTCTGCAGTCTACATAAAGTTTCATTTAGCTGATGTTAATAAGGACAAACCTTTCACCTTTCCAGTAATTGGCTTAAAATAGGGAGTAGACAAGGCAAGTGGCCTCTTCCTGGAGTATAATTAATCTATGTCTGAATCCGTGAAATGGACCCTGGGTATTCTATGATGGACACCTTGGAAGTATATATAATAATAGTAATCCATTGAAGAACTCAATTTCACCCAAGAGATGAAACCTCACATTAACAAGAGTACATGATGACTTTAAGATTCAGTAATAAAATGTATTTTTCCCCCATGTGTGAACTGTGTAGAGCATGGTGCATGCAAAGTGGGGTGAACAGGGGGCAAACGGCAAAAGGATCCGATGGATATAAATAGATAAATCCACAAAATAATGCCCTCGCACACCCCAAACAAAGCAGCATGAGAGGGAACAGTGAGACACTTTAGATTATGAAAATTATAGACTCTGTTTATTTCATATACAGGAGTATATGTCTATATAAGGCCTCCTATTAGCTGCTGTAAATGGTGGGAACTCTTCCACCTTACTAACTGATTATAGGGAGACATTGTAGATCCTTTGTTCTACATTCTATACAGGTAAACATCCAATTTATTTCATTGTGTCTTGTGGTGACCAGAAAGGGAACTTCACATCATAAGCATCTTCATCTTTCATGTTTGGTGTGGCTCATTGACGGAGGCAAAGCAATCAGAGATCTGGGGTACCCACATGCTAGAACTCTGGTATCAACAAGTCTGGTCCATCATCTCAGTGGAAATATTATCTACCCAGGAAAAAGAAGCCCAGTTGTGGATGGTGGGAGGGGGGTAGTTTTTCTGATTGTTCAGTACTGCTTTATTGTCTTGTTATCCGATGAAGAACAAGATGGGCAGCTGCCTTGCAGAACATGATGGTTGCAGGCTGATTTCGTGGGATGATATATGAAACTGGTCATTGGTAAAGCCACTTCCGAACTGGAGAGGAGGTGGAGTTGCGGGCTTCACACCCTCTCTACGTGCGCGGGGGCTGGCTCTCAGCCTCCGCGCGATTGAGGGAATCCCCGGCTGTGTCATCCCCTGGCCAGCCAATCGGCTGGCCTGGGGGGCGTGGCTTGCTTTATTTAACACTGGCATGGCTGGGGATCTCCCTCTTTTGCCCGGGGGAGTTCCTAGTTGATGTGCATCAGCAGGTCTCCCCCTACTGGTGGTTAACCCTTCCCGGACTTCAGGCAAACAGGCTGAAGCCGGATAGTTGGTTAGGACCAATGCCTAAGCCAATACTGCTCATCACATGTAACCAATAAAGTTGTGGCCATTTTTAGCCCAGTAACCTAATTAATTGTGTCATGTGTCTTTATTTCCACCGGGGGGAGGCGGGAACTCGCCACGCAAATGGCCTCCAATGAGAGTGGACAATGAGAGTTTGCCATTAATGTTTCTGTGATAGCATTCCTTCCCCTTGTCTTTCTTCAAATGCATGTGCTCTTGTTGCTACCGTATTCCGCAAAATGAAAAACAAAATTAAAAATACATTTCTTCCCTGTTTGCTTATAATATGAAATGAAGACGGAAAACCTCTTCATGCGATGGATCTCGCATCTGCTAGGCATTACCCTGTCACCCATTAATCGAAAGCACTTCCTGCTTAAGCAATGGTCTTTTATTTCACAGGAGGGAGCTCATAAGCTTACAACATGGAGGGAAAGATCAGGCTTGCGGCCTTAAGCATCTCTGCAGCACAAATCTAGGAAATCTTATTTTGAAGTGTCTCAGGGTCATTTTAATTGTGGAAGCTTATTTCATAGGATCTGAAATCATGAAGAGTCCCTGTTAGCCAAAATAGACACTTCTGAGCTAGATGGGCCCAATAACTTCAGTTTTGCCTAAATATTAACCCTTGTTCCCCAATGAGTAAACTCTTTACAAACCCGGAGTGGAGTCCCTAAGACAGTTGGATGGCACCTTGTACGCCTCCTTCTAGCAACTCCTGCAGCCAAGCTGGTGCCAAACATATTGTTCTGCTTTCCTTTGGACCACATCAATGAAGCCATGAGGGAGGTCTTGCTGTCTGGACAGCACAGGACCTCCACACCACCCCAAGGAGGCCACTGTGGTGCTGCTAATGCAGCAGTTTGACTTCACCACCAGAGGAACACTCCATTGTCTTTTGTTAACAAGGGACAAATTCTCCAAGGTCAGCCCATGCAGTATATATTTGTGGAACCAATGAATCCAGGAGTAGCCCCGAGCTGTGTACGTGCACCTTCAGAGTGTGTGTAACTCCAGATAGGAGGGAATTTGGTTGCAGCAGGAGAGGGAGGCTCCCTTGATTCTTCAGCAGCCTTCCTCATCTCTTCCTCCTGCCCCCCACTCCTCTCCTACCCCTGAGTCTATATTGCCCTCTGCCCTTCCTCCTCCAAGTCTGCTCCCTCTTCTCCCTCAGACCACTCATTGTCATCCTGAAGGAATGATAGCCGGGCGTGGAGCACACTTCCACCCGCAGACAACCCACAGGCTGTCTGACAGCGTGACCTTCGGGTGTGGAGTACACTTCCATCCACTGAGTGTGGAGCACACTTCCACCCGCAGACAAACCACAGCTGTCTGAACATCATGCCCTCTATCTAACCTTTTGCTCTCTTAGTAGTCTGCCGTGCCCTGTCTGTGACCTTTGTCTCTGGGACCTTTGTCCCTTTCGTTTAAACATTGTGCAAGGGGAAAGTGACGCAGTGGAAACAGGTGCCAAAATAACTTTGTACCACCCCTCAATCTTGGGATTGGAAGATGTGTAAAGGTCACAGCCCAAAATGTATCTGACTGGTTTTGCATATTGTGCTAATAAAAAGAGCCTTGGCAGAGCTAGCTGGCAGCTTGCTTATGCACAGCTCACCTGATGACCAACGCCTAACTCGTGCCTTCACTTCATCATCCCACCACCAATCCCCTGGCTCTGATCCTTCTTCCCTTGAGGGTTCCCAAGGAGGTTCCCCCCACCACTCCTCTGTATCCAGCCAGTCCATGACACCCACCATCCCTCACCATGGGCTGGGACTAATGGGAGTTGTAGTCCAACAACACGTGGAAGGCACCACATCAGCTGTGCCCACTCTAGCTGGTGCCAAACATATTGCTCTGCTTTCCTTTGGACCACATCAGCAAAGCCATGAGGGAGGTCTTGTTGTCTGGATAGCCCAGGATGTATGTGCAGAGCAGACTCAAGCAGCTTTGCCTATCTGTTCCTTTAAGCACTAAATAGTCTCCTGAGACGGAAAAGCAGGTTAATCAAAATAGCACATGCAGGTGTCAGCACAGACCTTTTCTATAAAGGAGAATTAAGTAGAACTAGCAATTATAACCAGTGAACAACCTTTCAGTGTAGTCAATAAGAAAGTCAATTTACTTATAATAATGAGGTACTCTGCCATGAGCAATCTGTTCATACTTTGTTCCCAAAAGCTTGGGGAGTGTGTGTTGGAATCACAGCCCTGGATGACATTTGATGCTTTCTGTCACATTATCATCCCAACATCAGCTTGAGAGTTATAAAAATGGTGCTGAAAGACAGCTCAGTGAGAGAATATAACTTGAGGAGATGCAAATGTGTAGGGTCACAAGAATGAAACCACAGTTTGTGGAGAAAAGTTGATTCAGTTTGCGTTGAAAGGCAAACCTAGCTTTCTGAATTCAAACTTTCGTTACCAATGCGCATACCAAAACATAGTCTCATACATTCGAATTTTCACTTCTCTGAACATTGCGATGCAGTTCATCAGCCAAGTAATGTGTTCTAAAGTGCACATACTCGGTCACAGCATCCCAAAAGGGACATATATTAGTGAAAATAGAACACGCAGGTGCAGTATATTAGGGAAAGTCCCTTTGCAAAAATGTGTAGCTTGGGAAAAAGTTTCATACAAATGTGTATATTATGAGAAACGAGCATCAAAATGCTGGTGAATTTTCATAATTGCTCTACTGCATTTAAGATGGTGGGGGATTAGAAACTGAAATGACCTCTCTCCAACCCATCTTTGCAATGTCCCTCTCCTCTGTTTTAAACACTGCCATTTGAGTTTTCATTTGAATGTTGTTTTGTTTGTTGTTGGCATTCATCTGTCTCAGGAAACTATGGAAAAATGTGTCTTTGGGGGGCAAGTCAAACTATGGGAGAGTTACAGCTGTAGAGGCCAATACAGGAGAGACATGTTTTGTTGCAGCTAGGGCAGATGAAGGCATCCATAGCGTTAAAGTGGTATCACAGTGCTTAAAGAGTGGTGGACTTGTAATCTGGTGAACCAGGTTCGTGTCTCCGCTCCTCCACACGCAGCTGCTGGGTGACCTTGGGCTAGTCACACTTCTTTGAAGTTGTTGTGGGGGAGGAAGGGAAAGGAGAATGTGAACCGCTTTGAGACTCCTTAGGGTGGTGATAAAGCGGGACATCAAATCCAAACTCTTCTTCTTCTTAAGTGTATGAATGTGGCCATGTGATGCCAATCAATGTCAGTTGCTGGGAATCAACAAGAGAAGGCTATTGCCCTTACGTCTGTCTTGTGGGCTTCACAGATATAACTGGTGGATCTCTGTGGGAAACACTAGACTTTGGTCTGATCCAGCTGGGCTCTTTTTCTGTCCTTGATCATTCCTGCAGCTTCCACTGTAGTCACACACGTGCCTCCACTTCTGCACACATGAGCTTCATTATAATGAAGAGCCCCAAGGAAATATACCTCCTTCTGTGCAGGAATATCTCACTTCAACAACACTATGCGACATCCTTCTCACACTGAAGGCAAATGCCGTTCTGAAATGACAGGCGTTTCAGCATTGCCCAAGTCCCGATTCTTAACCAAGCTGGTACAAGTCCTTAATGAAACATAGCTGATTTAAAGCACTTCTGAGAGCGTGCCTGCATGTGTGTTTGTGTGTTCTGTCTTATGCCTTCCTTTCAGCTTGATGTGAGGCTTGAACGCGTTGCAGATTTGAAATGCTAAAAGTAGCTGTGATTGACTTTCTGGCAACTGTGGGCAGTGTGCATAAAACATGAACATGTTTATTGCATGTGATCTCGCAAGCTGCTCAGAAAAGTTGGGATTTGTGTCAGTGGGATCATTAGCTGTGAGATGCTTTCTTTGCTTTTCTTTCTTTTCTTTTTGGTGTCTGCTGCATTCTGCCCAGACTCTAGCTCAGTGCGCCTCTATGCAAAGGCTATGACTTTTGCAGGACAGGGACACTGAGCAATCAATTACTGAACCAGGAAGGCAAATGCAAAACCACGATTAGCAACAGATTAGGACCCTGATGAAATGACCCCGGGGGAACCCTGCTGTCAGCACGGTTGCAAGCTGCCTGCTGTGTGTTATTTTGCATTTGAGACACATCTGTGAAGATAAAAGGGGAAGTGATAAGGGCCTAACTCAGTGCTAGAGCATCAGCTGTGCATGCAGAAGGTCCCATATTCAACTCTCAGCACCTCCAGGTATAGGCACAGTGGTACTTAATTCATTCTGGAGGTCCGTTTTTAACCTGAAACTGTTCTTAACCTGAATCACCACTTTAGCTAATGGGGCCTCCTGCTGCTGCTGCCGCGCCGCCAGAGCATGATTTCTGTTCTCATCCAGAAGCAAAGTTCTTGACCCAAGGTACTATTTCTGGGTTAGCAGAGTCTGTAACCTGAAGCATATGTAACCTGAAGCGTATGTAACTCGAGGTACCACTGTATATAAAATACATAGAATTTGCTACTATGGAGGACCTTTGTCTACTGTTAGCCATATGGAGAAATTCTCCTGGCAGCAGCCAAGTCTCCAAACTCAGGCCCCTGCCAAGCCCCACACATTCAGGATATCTTTGGATTCTCATAATTTTTACCCTCAAAACCATAATCAAACCATAGATAATTTCTGTGTCCACAGCTGTTCTGTGGTTCTGTTGCAATGCTATTTAAGAAACTATCAAGATCCATGCATTGGATCAGAGTTTTTGTGGTGTGGGCAAGCAACCGATCTGTAATTCATACCATGTGATCTACTACTGTAAGCTATTATTTGATTATTATTTTAGTAAAGAGAGGGAGATCAAAATATCATTTAAAGATAATTGGTTTTAATTTGAATGGTTCCAGCTTTTAATCAGACCCATTGAGAAATCAAAATGTACATTTGTCCACATATGAGCAAATGCTTTCTCAGTGGTACCCATAGTGCTCTCAAAATTACAAATGTGCCCATAGGCCCTAAAAGCCCGGGGGTCCCTGGGATCTTCAGATTCCTCTCAGCCCTGGGATACTGTGATAGCACAAGCTTTAATTCCAAAGATCTCATAACAGATGTATCCAGTCATTGCACAAATGAAGGAGATCTTATGCTTGCTGTTAGAGGTGGGACATCATAGAAGCATAGGGACTCGGAGGGTCACCTGGTTCAACCTTCTACAATGCAGGAATCTTTAATTAAAGCATACATGATGGATGTCCTTAAAAACCTCCAAGGAAGGAGAGCCTGCCAACCCCTGAAGAAGTCCATTCCACTACCAAACAGCTCTTACTGCCAGCAAGTTTCTCCTTTCTTATAACTTGAATCATTTGGTTTGAGTCCAACCTTCCAGAGCAGGAGAAAACAAATGGCTCCATTGCTTGAGATATCTGGCGATGGCTATCAAATCTCCTCTTAGTCTCCTCTTTTCCAAGCTAAACATACCCATCTCCCTGAACTGTTCTTCATCAGGCTTGGTTTCTAGACCCTTCATCATCTAGTGCCACCAGTGAAGAAGCCTGTCTCCATGCCACCAGCGGCTCATAACCATCAGGCCATGGCACCCAGTTTCCATTTGTTCCTCTTTATGACTCTGGGGATGCAGCACTCATCTCGCTTTATTGGCCGAGGGAGCCGGCGTACGGCTTCCAGGTCATGTGGCCAGCATGACTAAGCCACTTCTGGCAAACCAGAGCAGTGCACGGAAATGCCGTTTACCTTCCCGCCAGAGCGGTACCTATTTATCTACTTGCACTTTTTGGGGGTGCTTTTGAACTGCTAGGTTGGTAGGAGAAGGGACTGATGACTGGTCCTAATGGTCAGGGGTCCCTTTACCTTTACCTTTATGCCCTTACTGGGGCCCAAGGGCCATGTTCCCTTCAGAACAACCTTCTGAGGGCTACATGGCAGTGCTGCGTGCAGTGAAAGGAAAAAGTGAGCAGAACAATGAACACAAATGTGTGTGATGTTTACAATGCAGTCAAACCAGCAATGCATGTTTGCTAGATAGGCATATGAGAGGAGCTGAAGCTCAGAGTTTTCCTCTAAGTTTGCCTGAGCTCCGTTGCTCAGACACCATCTTAAGCTAGACTTAAGTAACTGTCTTGTAACTGTTGCCATTTTAAGCCTGCCTGAACAAAGCTGCTGAATCTGTTGTTCTTCAACAAGTATTCTGAACGAGTAAATGGTTTTTTCTTTTTTTTTACCTTTTACAAGACTGTGTGATTATTGTTTTAAGGGAGAGAAAAGGGGGATACTAGGAAAATCCAGGCTGGCTTACTTAAACTAAGCCTCCCATTTAAGCTGCAAAGGGATGCGCTCTGCTGAACTCACAAATATGAGGAAGGAAGCATAATATCTAATAAATATATCCTCCCCTAGCATCTACAGTATACACATCTCTGCAAAATACTACATTGATACAGCAGGCTAGTTTTGGCACAAACTCACATACA
This sequence comes from Podarcis raffonei, assembly GCF_027172205.1. Classification (NCBI taxonomy): domain Eukaryota; kingdom Metazoa; phylum Chordata; class Lepidosauria; order Squamata; family Lacertidae; genus Podarcis; species Podarcis raffonei. Next base: position 66,422,928 of record NC_070611.1, on the reverse strand, counting down.
TCTCTCTCTGTCCTGCAGGCAGGCATAAGCACTCAAGGAATTGGTGAAGCAGGGCTGGTGTGAGATGTGGCCTAGGAAGAATTCCAAGGGCCAGGTCAGGAAGCCTGGAGGGCCACATTCAGCCACCACACCCCTTTCTTGGAATCAGTTTCCAGGTATTTCACTCCTGCTTCCCCTTTACAGCTTCTCCTCGATCAGAGAAAGTTTTGACAAGCGAAATCTTGGATCGGAGACTCGAGTACCAGGCTAACGAGCTACAGAATTGCAGGGGAGGGAAGCTGGAGGAGGACTCTTCTTAGCCTTGGTCGAAATCTCCTTTCTTGCAACTTGAATCCATTGGTTTGGATCCTACCCTCCGGAGCAGGAGAGAACAAGCCATGTGACAGACCTTGAGATATTTGAAGATGGCTATCATATCTCCTCTCGGTCTCTTCTTTTCCTGGATAAACATACCCAGCTCCCTCAACCATTCCTCATAAGGTGTTCCTCAAAGACATCTGGTTGACCATTATAAGAACATGATGCTGGACATGTTGGGCCTTTTGGTCTGATCCAGCATATGTCTGAAGGGTGCTGAGAACCGCATTGCCTGGTGGGATGCCAGAGGCCCAACGCAGCTCGTTGTCTTATTTAAAGAGTACTTCTTTGCAATTGTCACATTAGGTTTTCTGTTCAATCAAAAGGAATCTCGGAGGCATGATAGTTTATGCAAAATAAGGCTGCTATTTGCATTCCTCTAGCAGAAATAATACAAAGTTATTACAGAAAGAGGTGGGGGGAGATCATTCTTCTTTGAGCTACAATAGCAGGATGGAAATAAAAAAAATATGTTTTTTGTAGTTTTCCTGGTTAAATCGAAGGAAAAATCTGCATATCAATACATGAAGAGAATTCTCTCTCTCTCTATTTTTTTTTACAAATGGATATTTACATATAATACCAGTGTGTGTTTACATTTAATATCATATTGGATTTAATTTTATTACTTTCAAGAAGGCAATTGGGTGAAGAATAAACACCACGGAACGCCATCTCATTGATATGCGGAATCAATATGATAATCGCATTGCTGATATAAACTCATAAGAAAAAGCTTATAACATTCTGTTGAGGCGCCCTAATTTAGAATTCACAGTGTATTTGAGGGGGAACTATATACAGTAATCTTATTGTTTAATTCGGAAGATTACAGTTTGTATCTCATTCCTGATGGGTTCGCTTCCCCTAATTACTCTAACTCTGCTTTCGAGCCACTGATGGAAAATATAATTAAAATACACAAACGCCATTATGCTCGACCATTTTATCCCTATTGTCAGCTGCGCAGTCCAAACATGACCCAAGCCAATCTTTCTTCTGCAAGGCGCCCACACCTTTTCACAAATGGTAGGACAACTTGAAGAACTGGAAGAGTTTGTTTGACTCTGCCTTGCCTGCTGGTGGTGGAAGTTAAAAGAGAGACTGGGAAAGCAGATGGAAAGGAGGAGGAAGAGAGACTCAGAAGGCATCTATCTTTGGGATGGGTGAGACTTTAACTTAGGGGTGCAGAAATGTCTCTGTCCTGAGGGCCACAATCCCTTCTTAGCAACTTTTTGGAGGCCACATTCCAGTGGTGGGCAGGGCCACTGGCAAAAGTGGGTCTTGCCCTGACCTAGCCCCTGTGATCCACACGACGGTCACCTCCAGACTGGATTATTGTAACTCGCTCTATGTGGGGCTGCCCTTGAGACTGACCCAGAAACTCCAGTGAGTGCAGAATGTCGCAGCAAGACTCCATATGGGGTACTCACTGCGGGATCTTGTTCACCCAGTGCTATATCAGCTGCACTGGCTCCCGGTGGAGTACAGGATCAGGTTTAAGGTGCTGGTTTTAACCTTTAAAGCCCTATACGGCCTTGGACCCTCGTACCTACAGGACCGCCTCTCCTGGTATGTCCCACGGAGGACCTTACAGTCTTCAAACAAAAACACCTTGGAGGTCCCGGGCCACAGGGAGGTTAGGCTGGCCTCAACCAGAGCCAGGGCTTTTTCGGCTGTGGCCCCGATCTGGTGGAACACTCTGTCACAAGAGACAAGGGCCTTGCGGGACTTGACATCTTTCCGCAGGGCCTGCAAGACAGAGCTGTTCCAACAGGCCTTTGGCCAGGGCACAGCCTGACCCCTTCCTTTGGTAATTCTTCACAGAACTCTAGCCCAATGGTTGCCATCAATTTGATTTGAACTGATTTTATAATGAATTGATTTTAGAATGCTGAATTGTTTTACTGTTGTTAGCCGCTCTGAGCCCGGCTTCGGCTGGGGAGGGCAGGATATAAATAAATTATTATTATTATTATTATTATTATTATTATTATTATTATTATTATCATCATCATCATTATTATTATTAGAGCAATGAATGGAATATTCACGCTAGCTCAGGCATGTCCAAAGTCCATTTTGTATAGAAAGCAAAACAAACAGAGTAGAATCCTGCAATGAAATGGGGCAACAGAACTCTTAGGTATTATTTTTTATTATTATTATTATTATTATTATTATTATTATTATTATTATTATTATTATTATGTTGGGAAAGAAACATTCTGCACAGAAACAGTAAAGATGTTTGTACCTTTAAGAACAGTTTCTGTAAGCTCTGGGCTGATTGGGTACAGCTGGCCATGACTACAAAAGAAGAAAAGCTGCAGTTTGGACTTTGCCTGCAGGAAAACACCCACAAGCTTTGCTGTTTGTTGTTTTATAATAAAATCTTTATTTAATTTGGTTTTACATCTGTCTCATGGAGTCACAGTCTCTGTCATCTGCCACCAGTGGAAAACCCCCCTCTAACATATTATTATAGCAATGAATGGAATATTCACCCTATCGCAGGCATGTCCAAAGTCCATTTTGGGGGGCCTAATCTGGCCCACCAGTCGGTTTAATCCGGCCCTTGTGGCATCTTATTTCCTGGGGTAAAAACCTCAATGACTTCAAACCTAAGAAAAGCTCAACAACTTTGGTTGGCTCTTTGGTCAGCCCTCAAGGCCTCTCACTTCATCAAATCTGGCCCTCTTTGAAAAAGGTTTGGACACCGCTGTAGGCTGGTTTTGACATCACACACCCCTCTCTATCCTCCAACCAGGACTGTAAGTCCTGCCATAGCTCAGTTTGTAGAGTATGAGACTCTTAATATCGGGGTAGTGAGTTCAAGCCCCATGTTTGGGCAAAATACTGTTTTATCTTTTTGTAAACTGCCTTGGGGTTGTTGTTTTTATTGCAGTCAACTGGTGTGTAAATTTTATGAAATAAAGAAAAGAAGAGGAGGAGGAGGAGGAGGAGGAGGAGGAGGAGGAGGAGGAGGAGGAGGAGGAGATTGTAGCGTTTGTACATAGGCTCAGCATCATCACTCATCTGCAGGAAATAGCAAAAAAGAAACCAGAAAAAATATATCTCTGGCAAACCAGGTCCATTCCAACAGGTTGTCTGATGAACAAATATGACAGTGTCAAAACCTCTTTGGCAAATGTCTTCTCATGGCAAGAGGATATGCTGTGATAGATGTTTCTCCATCTCTCTTCAACCTCTCCTGCTTCCACCCCTGTTCCTAAATTGATCTATAATAAATAAACTCAATACCTCTAAAACCCAGTACACCATTATAGTCCTCACAACATCCCGGGCCCTGCCACAAGTAATGTTGCAAGGCAGGATTGTTTGGGTCCTTACTCGAGAATAATGCAAATGATAATTTTAAAACTTAAACCACCATCCCAGATGTGTGCCTGGAGGAACCTAGCCTTCTCTCCCCTCTGTCACTGGGCTTGCTGCTCCATGTCTTACTATTAAGAGATAAAACAAGTTATCTTGGTGGGGTGAACCTCTGATTGAGAGCTGGATAATGATTTCTAGGCTTGTTAGTGTATTTGCTTACTTTATTTATTGGGAGCAGGCAGGGTCTGTCCGGTGGAAGGGGTGGAAGAAGATGGATTGGCAAATTGGAAAACTTGGTTGCACACATGAAAAAGCAAGAGCAAAATAGCAACTGAACACATTCCAATACCTGTGCATATATATTCCTTTCCCCATGCAATAATAATAATAATTTCTGAATAGGTTTTTTTACAGATACATTTCGGGGCAATTTACATTCAATTTATCATGAATTCATCCTAAAAACAAACTAAGGTAGTTTACAAAAACATCTGAAAATAGGTTCAACTGCAATACACATTGAACATCTAAGACAGAGACTTTGACTGAACAAGCTTCGCCTGGAAGAAAGGAGACTGAGAGGAGATGTTTCTTTTTCATTAATTTTAGCATCTCTTGAAAACCTGAGTTCATTCTGTGATTTGGCCTGTTTCAACAGAAGTATGGTATCCAGATCAAGAGAAGTAATAGTACAAGTCTATTCTGCCTTGGTCAGACCTCACCTGGAGTACTGTGTCCAGTTCTGGGTCCAGTTTAAGAAGGATGTTGACAATCTAGAATGTGTGCAGAGGATGGCAACCAGGATAATCAAGGGTCTGGAAACCAAGCCTTATGAGGAACCTGGGATAACTGTGCCCCTGAAGGTCCAGGTGCGCAGCCTGGGAGTCATCTGGACTCACAGCTGTCCATGAAGGTGCAGATCAATTCTGTGTCCAGAGCTCCATCTGGTACGCACGCTGAGACCCTACCTGCCTGCAGACTGTCTTGCCAGAGTGGTGCATGCTATAGTTATCTCTTGCTTGGACTACTGCAATGTGCTCTATGTGGGGCTACCTTTGAAGGTGACCCGGAAAATACAACTAATCCAGAATGCGGCAGCTAGCCTGGTGACTGGGAGCAGCTGCCGAGACCACATAATACCAGTCCTGAGAGATCTACACTGGCTCCCAGTATGTTTCCGAGCACAATTCAAAGTGTTGGTGCTGACCTTAAAGCCCTAAATGGCCTTGGTCCTGTATATCTGAAGGAGCATCTCCACCCCCATCGTTCTGCCCGGACACTGAGGTCCAATGCCGAGGGCCTTCTGGCGGTTCTCTCACTTCGAGAAGCCAAGTTACAGGGAACCAGGCAGAGGGCCTTCTCAGTAGTGGCACCCACCCAGTGGAACGCCCTCCCACCACATGTCAAAAAGAAAAACAACTACGAGACTTTTAGAAGACATCTGAAGCCAGCCCTGTTTAGGGAAGCTTTTAATGTTTAATAGATTATTGTATTTTAATATTCTGTTGGAAGCCGCCCAGAGTGGCTGGGGAAACCCAGCCAGATGGGCAGGGTATAAATAATAAAATTATTTATTATTTATTATTTACTTATAATTCTATTTACGTAAATTAATAATTTTATTTAAACTTTTATTTAAATTAATAATGTTATTTAAAATTTTATTTAAATTAATAATTTTATTTAAACTTTTATTTAAATTAATTAATAATTTTATTTAAACTTTTATTTAAAATTAATAATTTTATTTAAAATTATTTATTATTTATTATCAACCTTCTACTGCATCCGTCAGTACCTGCAGCCCACAGATCAACACCAAGAGCTGCCTCACACAGAGAACATTGCAGTAATCCAATGGCAAGAAACCTTTCCTGCCTACATTTATCTTTTCATTCATCTTCTGACAATCCCCACTGTGTGTACATTCAATGTGCAGATTTGCAGTGGGGCTGCACCCTCTGGCTCCACCCCTGTCATCAGTGTGCCCTCTGGCCACAACTCCCATAGCTGCCTGAACATATGGATGTCAGGATTGTGCTGAGGCCAAGGATGAAAATGGCATGTATCATTCTGCTCAACACTCTCTGGGTTGTATTCAGTGTAGCACTAAGGCAGTTGCAAGGATCTCTTAATGTGCAATAGACTGCTCTCTCCCTCTCTTCTCCCCTTGAGCATACCTTAAATCTGTTCTTGGGGTTCCCCAATCTTCTGGAGAAGGTTTGGGGCCATGCACAAGGAAGAGAAGGGGATCCTCTTGCACTAGTTTGAATCATTGCACTTGTGCAAGAACTTAGTTGAATACCGATGTTGGACATAACATAATGATGGCTGACTGGGAACAGTTATGGACCACAGGTATGAAGTTCACGGCATGTAATGCCTTAAGAGAGAATATTATGAAAATGATATACAGGTGGTACATGACACCAGTCAAGCTTGCAAAAATCTATCATTTGCCCGATAATAAATGCTGGAAATGTAAAGAAACTGAAGGTACATTCTTTCACCTTTGGTGGACGTGCCCAAGGATTAAGGTTTTCTGGGAGATGATTTATAATGAAATAAAAAAGGTATTTAAATATACCTTTCTGAAGAAACCAGAGGCCTTTCTCCTGGACATGGTTGGCCAATTGGTGTCAAAGAAGGATAGAACTTTCTTTATGTATGCTACAACAGCAGCAAGAATACTTATTGCAAAGTATTGGAAGACACAAGATCTACCCACCCTGGAAGAATGGCAGATGAAGGTGATGGACTATATGGAACTGGCGGAAATGACCGGCAGAATCCGAGACCAAGGAGAAGAGTCGGTGGAAGAAGATTGGAAGAAATTTAAAGACTATTTACAGAAACACTGCAAAATTAATGAAAGTTAGAATGACGTTGGATTGAAGTTAAGTGGTTTTTAGTAGCAATGTTATAAAGGAATATGTAAAAATGGATTGTTAACAGGTGATAATCTAAGGCTATAATATATTAAGATAAAAGATTAAGATAAAAACAAAGAGGGAAAGGATTTGCTGAATCAACTAATTAAACTGGAATACAAAAAAGGGAGGTGTGAGGAGGTCAGGGAAACAAGCAAATGAAAGATAAGATATGGAAAGTCTGATTTGTTTTTAACTGTTTTTACTTTGTATTTTCTTTTTTTCTTTTTTCTTTTTCCTACCTTTGTAATACGTTGAAACTTTAATAAATATCTTTTTTTTTAAAAAAAGAACTTAGTTGAATACCACCACATATTTTTAGTGAACACAGGAAAGAGAAGAAGCGACCAGGGTAATAGTAATATTTATATGCATCTATGAAGCATATTAGGGGAGTGAGGTCCATTTCTACCACCAGACGGGTTTATATCACCAACAGAAGCCAGCAGCGGGATTGATTTTTCTCGCACAAATTCTGCAGCAAATCTTAAAATGGAGACAGAGATGTGTTAATATATACAGCAGAAGGGTTTTAAATAAATATCTGTCATGCAGAGTGAGGCTGGTGTCTCCCTTGTGCTAATTATGGAGCAATCAGAAGAGGACAGGGAGGGAGGAGAATATCACAGGTTGAAAAGTCAATTATTTGGACTGTATCACAGGAAACCACGTGGCACTGCATTTTGAATCCATCTTCTTTGACCAGGGGATTGAAGAATTTATGAATAATTGTGTCTCCCTTCTCTTCCTCCTCTTCCTCCTTCCTGGTCATGTGCACATTTTTAACTGGCAATTTTGATCAGCTGACAAAAGAATGTCAATAAAATACTAGTCAACGGGTTTTTGTGCAGGAGAAAATAAGACTCACACGTGAGCAAAGACCCGGGCAGCCTGCTAACTTTTCCTGCTCACCTAAGCAGACATCTGAATTAGAAGTTGCAATAGACTAAAAGGGCTTTGAAATTAGAGCTACTGGCAGAACAAGGCATGTTCTTCACACTGTTCTTTTCTATTCTTTTTAATTGAAAATGAATATGAGTCCCAAGATACATCTGCAAATGAAGTGTCAGATCCTTGCTTATATATTTGGGTAATTTATAACCAATTTTTCAGAAAAATCAATCCCAGAGTGGGATGCTAGATAAAAATAAATGACATGTAATAGAATGAAACAATATTTGCGTGTAAAGACCCCCAAAATAAAGACACAATAGACACAGAATTTTAGTTTAAGGTTTTTGGTAATAATTTGGCCACAACTTTATTGAATTACAGCAAGTGAGTGGTTGCCTAGGAATTGGTTCCTGACTACCTGACCCTTCACTGTGGCAGGAACAGGACTGACAACTGGACACCACCAGAGGTCAATAAGGGAAAACATACTGCGGGAGCATGGAACTGAGTGCAGGCTCCAGTTCAGCCCATATGCTCCCAGGGACTCTGGCATGGCCCTAACCCCTGAAAGGGGATCGGACAAAAGCAAGGAGAGTCCCTGGATTCCTTTAACGGAATTCTCTAGAAGCAGCAATGGAGGGGCAGGCACAGCCAACCACTTCCCCTCCACAAAACATTGAACCAATGCCTAACCACAAACCTTACAAATTTTGATGATTTGCTACACGGTAGGCAAAAACCACATGGCAACAGCCAATCAGCCAAATGGCATAATTCCTACCGGGTCTCTGCTTCAAGTCAGACAACCCCTAGACAGGCAATAGCAAGGCCAAAAGAACAACCCTAAATATATGGAGGGAGGGTGGGTGATCTGATGCATGTTGCAAGAAACAGAAAACTCCCAGCGACGTGCCGCAGCTTAAATAGCCCCTCGGTATCCAATAGACAACCCAACAGGCCAAATTTCTGCCCCAGCAACCGAGGGGCAACCAATGGCGTGTTGTGTCTATCCAAACGGTCCTGCCCCACAACAGGGAGGTGGTTTAGGTGATCTCACTGCAACACATGCTCTCCATGATGGAGAACACAATTTGTATAAAAAATCAAGCAAATAAATCAAATGTACATTGCAGTGCCCCTAGTGCAACAGGATGCCTTCGCCACCTTATGATGGTGCATTTGTAAATTGCTACCTAAAGTTTTGACAAATTTTATTGAGATGCATGGATGTTGCATGCGGGACTTCCAATCCTTCCCCCAAATCTGTTTCCCCCACACTTCACTCTCCCTAATGTCACCTCCAAGTTGAGCACTTTTCCTCAACTGGCAGCCCATCAATGGGAGAGAAACGCAAAGCAGCCACAGAAGGAGACCATGGGAATCTCACAAGCAGAGCTTGAGTGCCCCCGGACTCTTGCCCAAATGTGTTTCCCTATTGCCTTCAACACCTGAGGCAGAATATGGCCATCACAGAAGTATACTCCAGCTTTGAGTCTTCTACCCTTCCTAGTGTTAACAGTCTTGAGTTTATATGAAGTTTATGTAGGGGGTGGGGACCAATGGCCCTCAGATGTGGCTGAACTACAACTCCAATCATTCCCGATCATTGGCCATGCTTGTTGGGACTGACGGAGATTGTTTCAGCAACATTTGGAGGACCTTAGGTTCACCATCTCCGATATAGCTCCTGGCAAACCACCAAACATAGTGGTGGCCCCAGTTTGCATTAGTGGGTCATGAGCTGGGCAGGCCTGGCCTACCTAACATTTATGGCACCAGACCAAAATCTTCCTAAGTGTGAGAGTTGCATGATCCCTGCCTCACTCATGCCAAACTCATTCACCCTGACTTTGAGCAAATATAGAGTAGGGCATATGATGAAAAGATCTGTCCTGGAAGAATACATAGAGCCATATCTTGACTTGGTTTGTCCCCCTCTCCCACAAAACACATGCCCATTGCAGTTTTATTTGTCCTTCAACAATAATTTCATGGTTGCATTTGTACGCTTCTTAGGGGTGGATGACCCTCAATGCAGCTCAAACATAAACATGGCAGTTCTGCATTAAGTTTAACATTTGGCACAGTTCTTCTTCTTTGGTGATCACTCGTAGCCGAGTAAGATTGTCTTCCATAAACACGGTTTTAATAATGAGTCCGTAAGTGACTGTGGAGGCCAATTCTGGATCCACACGTCCTTCCACAGTTGGGACATTGGTTTCCAGGCGGGAGCTGATCATGGTGTGGATTTGCCAAGCGTGCCTTCCTCTTAGCACATTTCTCCCTTGCGTCCTGAGTTCGAGTGTCTTCAAAGACCATGACACCTTTGGTAAAGGCTGTTCTCCAACTGGAGCACTCGCAGGCCAGTGTTTCCCAGTTGTCAGTGTTTATACTACTTTTTTTTTAGATTTGCCTTGAGAGAGTCTTTAAACCTCTTTTGTTGACCACCAGCATTACGCTTTCCATTTTTAAGTTCGGAATAGAGTAGCTGCTTTGGAAGACGATCATCAGGCATCCGTGGCCTGATGCCACCAGGCTATGACAGAGGTGGGGAGCCTGTGACCATTGAGATGTCATGGAAGTACAACTCCCATCATCCCTGACAATTGGCCATGCTGGGATTCTGGGAGTTGGGAGTCCGTTAACATCTGGAGGGTTACAGGTTCCCCATCCTTGTGTTATCCCCATCCTGCATCCAGGTGTGTGCAATGGGGATGGGTAAGTGTACCCAAAATATTAGGGGAAAAGGGGAAAGCTTATGGCAGAGCTGCCAGTTTCAATGGCAGTCCCTTACCCTCCAATGCAAAGCATATCATTTAGTTCTGCTGTTGACAAGATAGATACTTCAGCGTCTGTTAGCTGGCTATTGAAAGGCCTCTTCCAGCTATATCTGTAAATTTATGCTGGATGGCACTTGTCTTGCTCACTGGCAACGCTATTGTAATTTATTGCCATTTAACTACGGAATAGTTTGCTCTGTAATATATGCACAGGCATGGATATCTGGCTTGGCATGGCTATCAAAAAGCCCACACAGAGATCTAAAGGCATCATACCTCAAGGAAGAGTTGACATATGGCTGGAATGAGCTATATTTCATTCATTAATAAAGGAGAGCATTGAATGTCAGGTGTGCTTGGGAGTAATGGGGTAGAGACATCTCAGGAAGATGTTCAAGCCAGCATTAGTCATGTGTAATGCTTAGTGCAGATCCCTTTCCCCTTCCCCTCTCAACCCCCCTTCTTGTGTTGCATTGGGGATGGGGGAGAAATTTGATTCCGTTCACACATAAAGATGAACCCACCTCATTGGCATTCTGAAAGAATTCTGAAAGCATACTCAGCCCCAAACACACCTATCCTTCAAAATTCACAGTTCTGAAATTTGCAGTGCTGTTCCCCAGCCAAGTAATGTGTACAAAAATGCATATAGTGGGGCGCAGAATGCATAGAAATGCATAAATTAGTGAAAACTGTGTGCAAGAATGCATTCTATCTGGGAAGATTGCCTTGCAAAAATGTGTACATTAGGCAAAATATTCACCTTGTGTTTCCTTTGCACTGAAATGAATAGGGTGGAACGGCATAATGAAAATTAATTTGTGCAATTAATTAATCAATCATATAATGACAGAAATGTTTGCTCTTCAACCACCTCAGACATGGGACCCACCTTTAATCCAAATATGTATTTGGGAGACCCGTTTCTCAGGTTTATACTACCTATGTGTATGGTATTACAGTGGTACCTCGGGTTAAGTACTTAATTCATTCCGGAGGTCTGTTCTTAACCTGAAACTGTTCTTAACCTGAAGCACCACTTTAGCTAATGGGGCCTCCTGCTGCCGCCGCACCGCTGGAGCACGATTTCTGTTCTCATCCTGAAGCAAAGTTCTTAACCCGAGGTACTATTTCTGTGTTAACGGAGTCTGTAACCTGAAGCATATGCAACCTGAAGTGTATGTAACCCAAGGTACCACTGTATTGCTGCTATTGCAAGCCACCTTAGATCAGGCCATGAGCCCTACTGGATCCCAACTCACCAGTTGAAGGCCAATGGCATAAGTTACGTGGTTTTGCCATGGCAGACAACAAGACGAATAACATTGTTCTTGGCAATGAGATAAACTGCAGCTGAATGGAAGCAGCGCTGCATGTGACAAATGCAGGGCAGGGTGGAGAAATGACGCTGCCTTACACCCCTACTCAGAAGTAAGTTTCACCATCTCCAATGGAGCGTACCCCTTAGTAAGCATTTTCCAAACTACAGTTATTACGACATAATTTTCCGCAGGAAAAATAAGAGGGAATAGCAGCTGCTTTTCTCGTGATAAATAGGAGCTGTGTTGCACAGCATCCGTAAACAATGGGCGAAATGGTTTATTAGGAAAATCTCATTTATCTTTTCCTTTATTTCTTGATAGAGGTCCTTGTCACCAGGGCTATTATGTGACCAGGCCTGAAAAGGCCATCTCATTAGTTTCTTTTATCAAGATCACAAGGTCCTTTTTCAAGCGATAACGCATTTTAGATTCAATTAAAACAGCAATATTTTTGTGTGTGGTTATACCCCTTTTGGTCCTGCAATGCCTGCTTTGAAAAACGTTTGATGATTCACCTTTCCTTTCCTTTCCTTTTATGCCTCTGTCGGTTCCCTGCTGTGAGCGCGAGTGTTAAAATTTACACCTACACTTTGGAACTATGTATAGAGCAGATTGCATTCGAATATATTGGGCTGAACTCTTCTGATGCTACTCTACTACTGCTCCAACCCCCACTCTTGTTGCTTCACAAGTCCCAAAAGGGACAGAGGACCCACTGCATTGGTGGCCCCACATGTTATTGCGATATCTGTCAGGGATCAGGAGTAAGACAAGCTGGAACGTGTGCAGAGGAGGGCAACCAAAGTGGTCAAGGGTCTGGAAACCAAGCCTTATGAGGGAGTTGGAAAAGAGGAAACTGAGAGCTGATATGATAGCCATCTGCAATTATCTAAAGGGTTGTCACATGGAAGATGGAGCAAGCTGGTTTTCTCCTGCTCTGGAGAAAGGAGATTCCAACTCAACATCAGGAAGAACTTTCTGACAATAAGAATTGTTTGTCAGTGGAACGGTCTCCCTTGGAAGGTGGTAGACTCTCCTACCTTTGAGGTTTTCAAGCAGAGCTTGGGATGTAATTCTAATTAAAGCATTAAAAGAGAATGTCTATTCCTGCAGGCAAGTCCCCACCTAACTGGGTATTTTTAAATTATTATTATTTTGCATAAACCTGCTTTTACCCATCCACCCTCCACATCTGGACTGTGACAGATTATCGGTAATGGTTTTGAGCAGAAAAAGGTATGAAAATTGTGCCTAAAATTAACCATTTGAGAATACAAATAATACTTTGTTGAGAACGGAGCATTTTGCATGGCGTTGGGTGGGGGGGACGAAGAGATTTACCAACTGATGATTTGCAGATTCTGTTACTTTGAAAATATACAACAACAACAAAGCAATTTTGTGTCTGGGAATTCTGAATATATTCCCTCCCTTGTGTTCCCCCACTCCCAAGAAGCTTCTCCACTCCTCTGACAACTGCTTTGAAATATTCCTTCTGTTGCCACCAAGGCAACTGTGTGAGTGTCAACAAATCGGTAATGATTTAGAACATGTCAAACAGAATTCAGCATCCTGGCCTCATTTCAAGAAATCATAGCGGCAGTTCGATAAAAATGGGCAGAGCTGCTTGCACTGTCTTAGATTTAACCTCCCCCGCCCTGCATTTCCTTAAGAAGCTGGCTTGCGGAGTTTAGTTACAGAAAGTATTAGGAAGAAATAATGAATCGCAGAGTCGATGGAGTAGCATGATTAGAAATCTCAGCTGTATCTCGCATAATTACAAAATGTTTCCCAGAGTGTGGAACAGAAGATCAATGATTACAGAATCCTTTATTGTTAACTCTCAATGTGATTCTGAATTATGGCATTACGAGAGATCAGCTTTGATAAAAGGAAACAGGAACCTGAATGAATGGCTACTCAAAGGAGTGACAATGGCAGACTAGAATCTCCAGTGAAAAGCATCATCATGGCAACATATGGTAGATCATTAAGGTCTAAGTGGAAAGACAATTAATTCCCCTTTTGTTCTCCAAAGTGTTTTGCAATGGTCCTGTGTAGGTGTGTATTTGTGTAATGTATATACTTGAAGCATTCTTTGTTTTATCCAATAAGACCTTTTAAATTGAGGGAGCTATGCTGCTGATTGCTTGATTCACCTACCCTGTTTATGCCCATGCTCCTTATTTTGTTGTTGTTGTTGTTTAGTCGTTTAGTTGTGTCCGACTCTTCGTGACCCCATGGACCAGAGCACGCCAGGCACTCCTGTTTTCCACTGCCTCCTGCAGTTTGGTCAAACTCATGCTGGTAGCTTCAAGAACACTGTCCAGCCATCTTGTCCTCTGTCGTCCCCTTCTCCTTGTGCCCTCCATCTTTCCCAACATCAGGGTCTTTTCCAGGGAGTCTTCTCTTCTCATGAGGTGGCCAAAGTATTGGAGTCTCAGCTTCACGATCTGTCCTTCCAGTGAGCACTCAGGGCTGATTTCCTTCAGAATGAATCAGTTTGATCTTCTTGCAGTCCATGGGACTCTCAAGAGTCTCCTCCAGCACCATAATTCAAAAGCATAAATTCTTCGGCCATCAGCCTTCTTTATGGTCCAGCTCTCACTTAAAGCCACCCTCTCCCCTTAGACCTTGCCAAACCTCTGCAGCTTGCTTGAGCCACTAGCCCACCTGCTCTCTGGCCTGTGTCTCTTGCCCACTTGTCCACTTAGGCTGCAGACCCACCCACCCTCCCACCCACCCGCCTGCCTGCCTCCGTCTCCATTTCACTCCTCCTTGCTCTGCAATGCTGCTGCAATAGCCTAGCCACTTTGAGAGCCCAGTTTATCACCACACTGTAGTTTGCAGTGACACCTGTCTGTGGCCAAGTGAATTGCAGTGTGATGACATTCTTACATTTTAATTATATATGCCAACATATATTGAACGTGGCAAAGATTGACGAGGAACATCAAACATTGTCATGGCTCAAAGGGAACAGACTGCATATAATAAATGTCCTTTGCAAGGAGACAATAGCTAGCCTTGTGTGGTCATAGAATCATACAGTTGGAAGGGTTCCCATGTATCATCTAGTCCAATCCCCTGCAATGCAGGAATCTCAGCTAAAGCATCCATGTGCAGATGGCCATCCAACCTCTGCTTGAAAACCACCAAGGAAGGAGAGCCCACCACCTTCCGAGGGAGTCCATTTCACTGTCTTACTGTCAGAAAGTTATTCCTGAAGTTTAGTTGGAATCTCCTTTCTTGTAACTTGAAGCCATTGATTCAGGTCTTACCCTCCAGAACAGGAGAAAACAAGCTTGCTCCATCTTCCATGTGACAGCCCTTAAGATATTTGAATATGGTCATCATATCTTCCCTTCAAGCTCCTCTTTTCCTGGCTAACACACCCAGCTCCTTCAACCATTCCTCATAAGGTCATTTGATGTGCAGCTATATTTACAATGTGGGAGTCTGGGATCAGGCCCACTGCCCTCACCTCTCTCACTGAATCTAACATGCAGACAATGGAATCATCTCTGCATGGAAGCCTATGTGTGAAACCTCAGTGTGTGCTCCACACCCTTTTAAAATGTAGGGTATGTATTGTTTATTTGGAGCCTAGGTTCATTGGCAGAAATATACAGTGTACCTCGGGTTACATACGCTTCAGGTTACAGATGCTTCAGGTTACAGACTCCGCTAACCCAGAAATAGAACCTTGGGTTAAGAACTTTGCTTCAGGATGAGAACAGAAATTGTGCTCCGGCGGTGCGGCAGCAGCGGGAGGACTCATTAGCTAAAGTGGTGCTTCAGGTTAATAACAGTTTCAGGTTAAGAACGGACCTCCAGAACAAATTAAGTTCTTAACTGTTGAATTCAAGCCAAAAGCCAGAGGAATTGGCCACCCTCCAGGTGCCCGGCTTGAATTCTTGTTGACTTCCCTGTCAGCGACTCCCGGCAAGACCAGGGGAGGTCTTCAATTGGCGATCCTCCTCTAACGTGAGAAGAACACACCACTTCTCCCCCTCCCATTGCCAGGGAGGGGAAGGAGACAGACAGAAATGTATTTACATGCCTTTATTCCTGTCTTTCCAGCAGTACAGAGAAATCATGTCTGAACTCTCTCATCACCAACTGCAGAGAGAGAATAACTCCACCCATGTACTTCCAGTACAGGGTCATGTGACACACTGAGCTAACATCCAGTGCTCAGTGCACTGAATAGACTGTCCCTGGTTCCCACGGTACAGTCCCATAACATCAACATCCTGTTTTGCATTCCAGCCACCTGGAGCTCGCTTCTGCATTGCTCCTTTTTCGTAACATTAACCTTAGGTACCACTGTACATGGACTTTTTGCACAGAACTTGGCCTCCAATGAACAGAGAGCAGATGTTGTGAGAGGGCAGAGCCAGAAAGGTACAACCCCAACTCCCGAGTTGCAACTCTGTGTAGAACAACTATCTCCATTGTGCTCTTCCCTCACCTCTAAACAGCAAACTGAAGCATACAGAAATGGCACAAAAATAGCAGCATCAACAAACCTCAGACATCAACAAACCGCAGCCACATAAATCGAGTTAGTCAGTGGACAAATACCAGTTGAGACAGAGAATCATTTATTTCCGTTGTATTTTTTGGCCCACATCCCTTGATATAGTAAAATATTGTATTGATTTATATATTCTATAATTTCAGTGTCTACTGTTTTTTTGCAGGGTTGCCATACATCCAGAATTTCCCAGACATCACCGGGATTCAACTGTTAGTGTCCAGGCAGGAATCACTTAAATGTCCAGGAAACTCTGGACGCTTGACAACCCATGTCAGAAATGAAAATTTTGGCCAATTTCCTTAAAAACAGCTCAAACGTTTTCTTTTCTTTTTAGGTCTTGTCTTGGGGGAAAAGCTCAACAACTTTGGCCAAAACTTTGGCATAGCCCACAATATTCAATGGAGGCTTAAAGAGTCGCTCTCAATTGCATCTAGCTGTATCAAGTTTACCTCTGAGCCGAAGGATCTGTTGGAGACCATTTTGTTTTTTAAAAATAGCTGGTTCTTGGGGAATTGTCCCCAACTTGAGTTATTCTAGAAACGTCTGCTCAGAAGTGCATTCTATTGAATTCCATGGGTCTTAAAGGTAAAGGTAAAGGGACCCCTGACAGTTAAGTCAAGTCGTGAATGACTCTGGGGTTGCGGCACTCATCTCGCTTTACAGGCCGAGGGAGCTGGTGTTTGTCCGCAGACAGTTTTTCCGGGTCATGTGGCCAGCATGACTAAGCCGCTTCTGGAAGAACCAGAGGAGCATACGGAAACGCCGTTTACCTTCCTGCCAGAGCGGTACCTATTAATCTACTTGCACTTTGACATGCTTTAGAACTGCTAGGTTGGCAGGAGCTGGGACTAAGCAACAGGAGCTCACTCCATCACAGGGATTCAAACCTCTGACCTTTTGATCGTAAAGCCCAAGGCTCAGTGGTTTAGACCACAGCACCACCCGCGTCCTGTAAAGGGACCCCTGACAGTTAAGTCCAGTTGCAAACGACTCTGGAGTTGTGGCACTCATCTCACAGTTAAATACAGCCTTAGAGGCCTTAGTCTTAACCTTTTCTTGTGACGTCTTTGCATGCCAAAGGACCTGATTTTGAAAACCAAGCTGACAGGAAGCATCTGGTGTCAAATCCTTGGGGCATGCAGTTCATAACAAATCTTTTATCTTTACCTTTCGAAACATTAGATCAATCCATGACAAACTTGGGTCTTTTCATGATCATATCTATTATGGTTTCCCATTCATTCCAAGTGCCCCATATGATGGGGGCTGCTGATGAAAAGACTGTGACCTTGCTGATTACACCACCTGTGTCCCCTTGAGAGGCCTATAATTGAAACGTTACATGTTGACTCACCTTCTCTTTATGATGTATTGTCACTTCCCAAGGCTGGAGTTAGCAGTCATGGGGTGCGCTTTGTTTCCTTTTGTTTGGCTGAGTTGAATTTGCTAGAACTGATTTCAAATCTATTCTTCTTCTGAAAGGAGGTTCTCTGGATGATGAAATCCAAGCTTTTCCATGCATTATTATTCCCTTAAATGGGAGACACACGAAAATGGAGTTATTTAAAATCCTATTTATATTTGAATGAATGAATCCTATTGTGCTTGTTGTTGTTTTAAAAAATGAAACCACTCTGGAGCCAGGTTGTAGCATTATATATGGGTAGTAGTCGCTCTGCGAGTCCTATTCAGGCATCCTAATCCTTCTGGAGAAGACTCTTGAGAGTCCCATGGACTGCAAGAAGATCAAACGCATCCATTCTTAAGGAAATCAGCCCTGAGTGCTCACTGGAAGGACAGATCGTGAAGCTGAGGCTCCAGTACTTTGGCCACCTCATGAGAAGAGAAGACTCCCTGGAGAAGACCCTGATGTTGGGAAAGATGGAGGGCACAAGGAGATGGGGACGACAGAGGACGAGATGGTTGGATAGTGTTTTCGAGGTTACCAGCATGAGTTTGACCAAACTGCGGGAGGTAGTGGAGGACAGAGGTGCCTGGCATGCTCTGGTCCATGGGGTCACGAAGAGTCGGACACGACTAACGACTAAACAACAACAACAAATCCTTCAGACAATGAAGGAGAACAGGACTGTGTGAAATAGCATATCCCTGTTCTCAAAAGTTGGGGGGATAATTTCTGAAGCAATGAGTCTTTCCCTCTCATATGGGCTCCCTGTTCTATTTAGAACTCTGACCTTCCAGGGCGAACATAAAAACAGCCCAGTTGGATCTTTCAAAGCCATCTAAGTTAGTGGCCATCACTACATCTTGTGGTTCTAGATCATGCAGGAAGCCTACACGACCTACATGTTAGTCTCCAACATGTGAGCACTGGTGAGGGAGAGGAAGGGCTATTGCTCAGAAGTAGAACGCATGCCTTGCACACAGAAGATATCTGGTTCAACCCCCAGGATCTCCAGGTAAGGCTGGGGAAAGTCCCTTGTCCGGAAATCCCGGAGAGCCACTGTCAATCAATGTTAAGAATACTGATCTATGTAGACCAATGGTCTGACCTGGTATACCACAGCTTCCTATGTTCTGTCATGTGGTGGTAATCACACAGGGAGAACAACACCTCAACAGGCCTTTAGTTAGCACTGCCTATAGAGAACCTCTGAGGTAGGACATATTGCAGTTATTAATAATGCACATTTGGAAGCAATACGTAGAATAAAAACAGACTCTTCTTGAAATAAAAATTGCCCAGTCCAAAAATATGGTTTGAAAGCTTTACTGACGGAACTTGCTTCGAAACAGACACAAAAACAAATAATGCTACCTCCAGATAGTTGCATAATATCATGTGCTTGCCCACATACAAGTATAGCATTAGAAATATGAATTCAGAGCTGAAAACAAAGTTCTACCTCTCCCACACATTAGCCTGGAGGAGGCTGCTTTCTCCTGGAGAGAGACTGAGCACACCCCTTCTCTTTGATGGCTTGAGAACATAGACTAACTCACACAAAATGGAGATTTGCAATGCAATATCTCATGTGATCTAAGTTAAACACCTTGTGAGAGCTAGCAGAGAGACATTCTTATGTAATCATTTAACTATTAAGCACTCTCCTGCTCCTGCTTAGTTTCAATGGAATTTTCCAACGTTGCACCTTTACCTACAGAGTTATTTTTTCCATTTCAATGTACCATTAAACAATTATACTTAACAAGACAATCACATATCTGCAGCACTGGGGAAAGGTGATTATTTCTGCAGGAGACATGCCCATTACTACACGTGCTTACTACAGAAAATCCCTCTCCTTGTATCTGTTTAACCCAGCCCATGTCAGCTCATCCTAGAAGTCCAGAAGCATCCAAGCGCAACCTGGGAATGGTGGTTGAGATCCTTCATAGAATCATAGGTTTGGAGGAGGCCTCACAGATCATCTGATCCACCTTCCTGCTCCATGCAGGAACACCTGAGTTAGAGCACTCCCAGCTGGTGACTCTCAAAGTTCTGCTTGAGGACATCCAGTGAGCCCACCACATGTGTAGGTTATCAGCTCAATTGTCAAACTGCTGTTAACATCAAGAAGTTACCTGGATGTCATAGGGAGCTGGTGAACCTTACCTGACCTCCCAACAGCTGAGTTGCTGCCGCTTCCTGAGAGGTGAAGGCTGTGGAAAGGTCAACTGCTGCAGAATTCAGAGGCCTGGTTGCTCACTGGGGCAAGACAGTATGAGCATGTAACTCCAATCCTGACCCAATTGCACTGGCTGCCAATTAGTTTCCAGCCCCCTTTATTTATTCCTTTATTTATTCCAGCCCCCTTTAATAACCAGCTCTTTAAACCTGATATCTGGACATAAATGCATATATCCATGGGGGGGGCTGCTATAAAAATGCAGTATATCAGGCAAAATTGCATGCAAAAATGTGCTCAATAATAATGAAATATAATAGTAATAATAATAATAATATATTATTTATATACTGCCCATCTGACTGGGTTTCCCCAGCCACTCTGGGAGGCTTCCAACCAAATATTAAAACAATACAGGGTCAACCATTAAAAACTTCCCTAAACAGGCCTGCCTTCAGTTGTCTTTTAAAAGTAAAATAGTTGTTTATTGCCTTGACATCTGCTGGGAGGGTGTTCCACAGGGCAGGCACCACCACCGAGAAGGCCCTCTGCCTGGTTCCCTGTAACCTCACTTCTTGCAGAGAGGGAACCGCCAGAAGGCCCTCGGCACTGGACCTCAGCATACAAAAAGCTGGCGAATTTTTGTGAGGACTTCACAAAACCATGAGCTGCTGCAGAAATGTACTTTACTGAATTTAAGATTAGAAAAATGAGAAAGCAAAACTGACAAATGACTCCATCCCTAGTTCACTTACTTCAAAACCAAGTGAACTGGCCCTATGGCATTTGAGGGCCCTTTGGCTCACTGAGACCCCAAACCTCTGCTCAGAAGTCTTTCCCTGACAAGACAGATGGTTTTAAACTAGAATGAACAGCAGACACTGGCATACATTGAAGATGGGCATCATAGGAGACTGAGATCAGCTTCTCACCTTCATCTTGCCTCCCTTCTGCCAGCCACTGTTACTACTTTCTAGCCCAGCTCTGAATAGTTTTGGGCTGTTGTTGCTGCCTGTTTTATAATGAAGGCGATTTGCAGGAGAGGGCTGTATTCGTGAATACATTGTGGCATTCTGCTCTGTGGCTTCAAAACCCTTTCCTTCACCTCCCACACCAGTATGGATCAAACATTACCTGGCCCAATCACAATGCCTGCAAATGAAGGCCGTGTGGTGCTACTTTACGACTAAAGTCCCATGTTAATCACATTTCACATAAAGAAAGGAACACTCTGAAAACTGTGTGCCTCATGGGGGTTCCGGGTTAAAATTTACAAGGATTAGCAAGTATTTTATTTTTCTCCCTCCCTGGTCACTGGAGACCTGACATCAGAACACAATAAAAGGCAATTGAGAGTTGAAACCGTTAAAAAAACACAACCAGGCACGTATTTTTTTTAATGACATATAATATCTATAAGGTTCAATTGCCTGGAGCTCAGCTCATACATGGGCAATTTCAGGACAATTGTGTTTCATTTGCTGCGTGTTTGGAGTGTTTTGACAAAAATCCAAAGGAGGGATTCTTCAGAGCTTGGGCGTACATTTCTGCATGGGGTGGTGTTGAAGTGGCTTTTCGAGCCATTTTCTTCCCACACAAAGACTCTAAGGGAAGTTTAATGCATGCCTAATAACACGACTGTACTCCCCTGAACAATGGCAAATGAGGCCCTGCAGTGCCTATTTGGGTGAAAGAGGCTGATGGGAGCTGCCAGAAGACATGTGCAGCTGCTGCATGTGGCGATTCGATGAACTGCAACGTTACTGAGTTCAGGTTTTTTTTGCTCAGGAATGGTCCTTTTTAGGCCAGAAGTGGCCAGCAATGGGATGCCTCTGGATATGAGTGACTGGGAACTGCAAATAGTGAGAGAGCAGTTGTACTACTGTCCTGCTTGTAGACTGGTCCCATGGGCTAACCAAGAGGCGAGGTCCGAGTCCAGTCCGAGGTCGAAGGTGCAGTATGGAGGCAGTCCATAAAAGCTGAAGCTGGATGCAGGGCAGGTAGTCAGGTGAGGTCAGGAGCTCCGGCAGGATAGCAGGACAGGGTTCAGGCAGGAACTGTCAACCAAGGAAGTTGCTCTCGCAACTTGGGACTGGGGCTGGCTGGCTTTTATCTGCCCTGAGGCACAGGGCAGCCCTGATCCTCAGGTGACTCGCCTCTCCTGGCCTGGAGGTGAGCACTCCTCATGCGGGAACTTAGTTCCCTCCGCCTCTCTGCCCTGAGCCTCTGCAGCTCAGAAGAGGCTGGAGGGTTATCGGACCCAGAGGCAACCTCCTCTTCGCCTGACGGGGCTGAGAGTGGAGCACCTGCAGGCAATGGGTCCTCCATCACCTCAGGGGCCAGAGTAGACTCAGCTGGAGCCTGCACCTGAGGATCCAGCACAGATGAGGACCCTTCAGGCTCAAGCCCCAGCCCCGGCTCAGCTGGTTCTGGAGGTGGGGACTCCTGTGCAGGCTGGGATTCTTCAGGTTCAGCATCCGAATCTGAATCCCAGGCCATCACAGACATCTGGGTTGGTTGCCGTGAGAACGGGATTCTGGACTAGATGAATCTTTGATGCAATCCAGCAGGGCTCATCTCACGCTTCTACATGCAAAGCTGTGACAAAATGGGAATAGCCTCCCTTCCTAAAATGGCCATTTCCACATCGAGGCAATGTGCTATGCACTGGATCTTAGTTGCCAAGGCACAATATCCTGTAGGTCCATGCTTCCCAGTGGAAACCTTAACTCCTGCCTGGTATCCTTGCGAGAATTCTGGCATTCTTTGTACTTTCCTAGAACAGATGTAGCCTGACGATAGCTCTGATTATTTCTGACATTTCAATTTGTAGTGAGAACGAGGCAGTGTAGGAGGTTTTAATGTTAGGAATTTTTATATACAAAAAAACTCAGAGATAGTTAAAAAAAAACCCACACCACTATTTGAACTTTCTGCTTGAACAAAAGGTTGGGTTAAATCCACCCGATATTGGAAATTTATCATAGATTAACACTCTGAGTAATCTTTAAAAGCAATGCCCTTTATGGTGTCACCATATAGACAGCTATTATGAATAGTATGAATTGTTGAGTTTTTTTGGTGTTTTTTTAATGTTTCTTGGGATCACTAGAAGCTGGGAGGGGGGACTTTTTAAAAGTGTTTTTCCTTTTTTTTCCCCCTTCCACAGGAAAACAAAATGTGAAGCCATTTCAATAATGTCACACTGACATCGTAGACCATTTTTGGTTCCTTACTAGCTAAATCTTCCTGTTGACTTGTGGATCAAAGTTTGCTTCAGAGATAAGTCATCCAGCTATTGAAACAGGCAAGGTGGCTGCAAAGTCCTGACAATTTTACCTGTCGGTTTCCTGTGCCTTTTGTACTGCTTGCTAAATCTCATGTCTATGTGTGAGAGCCAATCTGGCATAGCGGTTAGGGTGCCAGACTCTAGAGCCTGGGAGGCCAGGGTTCAAATCCCCGCTCGGCCATGAAGCTTGCGGGATGAGCTAACTCTGAGCCTAACCTACCTCACAAAGTTGTTGTGAGAAAAGAAAGAACCACCTTGAGTTTCTTGGAGGAAAGATGCGATATAAATATAGTGATGATGATGATGTAGATCAAATGTACAAGTGTACATTGGCTCCCAGTACATTTCCGAGCACAATTCAAAGTGTTGGTGCTGACCCTTAAAGCCCTAAATGGCTTCGGTCCTGTATACCTGAAGGAGTGTCTCCACCCCCATCATTCTACCTGGACACTGAGGTCCAGCTCCGAGGGCCTTCTGGCAGTTCCCTCACTGCGAGAAGCCAAGTTACAGGGAACCAAGCAGAGGGCCTTCTCGGTAGTAGCACCCGCCCTGTGGAATGCCCTCCCACCAGATGTCAAAGAGAACAACAACTAGCAGACTTTTAGACGACATCTGAAGGCAGCCCTGTTTAGGGAAGCTTTTAATGTGCAATAGACTATTGCATTTTAGTGTTCTGTTGGAAGCCACCCAGAGTAGCTGGGGAAACCCAGCCAGATGGGCGGGGTATGAATAAATTATTATTATTATTATTATTATTATTATTATTATTATTATTAACCACTACCC
Source organism: Podarcis raffonei (assembly GCF_027172205.1). Lineage (NCBI taxonomy): Eukaryota > Metazoa > Chordata > Lepidosauria > Squamata > Lacertidae > Podarcis > Podarcis raffonei. The sequence goes on along the minus strand of NC_070611.1, from coordinate 66,399,098 downwards.
TGCCCCATGCTGGTTTTTCTTCTGAATCCTGTCAAGCTTCTCATGCTACTGACCTGTTTCAGACTGACATCACCATGAGGGGAGGGTTAGACATAGACAGGGTTTCATAATTTTCTTAGTACAACCATCTAGAGTGCATGTGTGATGAAGAACATAGGAAGGCATTCTACAGCTCTGGTCCACCTAGGCCAGTATTGACTCTGATTCACTGCCACTCTCCAAAGAGTCTCTGGAGAACTGTTGGATAGCAGAGTAAATACTGGTCTAGATGGTGCTGTGGTCTAAACCACTGAGCCTCTTGGGTTTGCCGATCAGAAGGTCGGCGATTCAAATCCCTGAGACGGAGTGAGCTCCTGTTTATCTGTCCCAGCTCCTGCCAACCTAGCAGTTCGAAAGCATGTCAGTGCGAGTAGATAAATAGGTACCACTGCGGTGGGAAGGTAAACAGCATTTCCATGCACTCTGGTTTCCGTCATGGTGTTCCATTGCGCCAGAAGTGGTTTAGTCATGCTGGCCACATGACTCAGAAAGCTGTCTGTGGACAAACACCGGCTCCTTCAGCCTGAAAACGAGATGAGCGCTGCAACCCCATAGTCACCTTTGACTGGACTTAACCGTCCAGGGGTCCTTTACCTTTACCTTTTACCTAGGTGGACCAAAGCTGTCCAAACACTACAAGCAGAAGTCTTCTTATTTCTGACACTAGGCACGCTTTCAACCAGATACAGTGGTGCCCCGCAAGACGAACGCCTCGCAAGACGGAAAACCCGCTAGACGAAAGGGTTTTCCGTTTTGGAGGCGCTTCGCAAAACGAATTTCCCTATGGGCTTGCTTCGCAAGACGAAAATGTCTTGCAAGTTCCTGCGGGTTCCCCCCCCTTTTTCTAAGCAGCTAAGCCACTTATCAGCTGATCAGCTAAGCTGATAAGCCGCTAAAAGCCGCTAAACCGGTAATAGCGCTAATCCGCTAAGCTGTCAATGGGCTTGCTTCGCAAGACGAAAAAACCGCTATACGAAGAGCCTCACGGAACGGATTAATTTCGTCTTGCGAGGCACCACTGTAGCTTTGCAACTCAAATATTGGATTCTGCCAATGTGCTATACAGAATAATAATAATAATAATAATAATAATAATAATAATAATAATAATGGCATAATTGTTCCACATAGAAATGTGGCATTTTAGAATCGTTCAGCCTACGCTGATACATTATCCCTCTATACTGATTCAATTAATAGCCTGGAGCTCAGCAGAAACCAGCCCAAATTTCATAATGTTAATCACAGGGACGACTAAAGGTTAAGCAACTAGGGTTATAGTGAGACAGTCCTTTCTATTTTGCTTCCCTAATTATATTCAGTTAATTAACAGTTCCGGGAGCGAGCCACCTTCTTTGCAAGGCTAAATGAAATTTGTTTTGCTGCGCCAAATTCTCATGCCAGGTGTCCCAAACGCGGCGTGTAAATTGCAGGTTGAAAGCTATGCATTAGGCAGGTTTGAAAACAGCTCTTTCCTTTGGTCACCTCTGGCAAGCAGAATACCCCTCTGAGTGATCAGGCAGGTCTAATTTGACCAGAGTCTGCAGCAAGCATGGCGTACTCTTCATTTAGCCACAGAAACAAAACTCAGAGCAACTCTAGGTAGGGTAGGAAAGATCCCAGGCTGAAACCGTGCAGAGCTCATACCAGTCAGTGTAGAGAACGTTGGGCCAGATCAGGCCTTATGCATGTGGCGCCCTTCATGTGTTGTTGAACTACAATTCCCATCATCCCTATGTCAGGAGTTCAACCTACACCCTCCTGGCCGATCGTTCGGGAGCTTCGTAAGCTTTCTTCAGCCCGAACATCACAGCGATTGATGCCTACAGACACTGGCACACTTAGGGATCCGCAGAGTTTGTGCATCATGCGTGGCAGACCTCAGCAACTCAACATTTTGGCTAATCTGCTTTATTTACATATAAACACACACGGAGCACTGCAACATGGCTCCCTCTCTCTCTAGCATCAGACAGCAAAGAGAAAAAGAACAAAGGACAATTGTCCCACTTCACGGAACACAGTAACACAAACATCCTGTCTTCATCACTTCCCACTCTGTGGAGTCAAAACATACACTGTCATGTGATAGACAAAAATTCCATGACTGCAATCATAGACCAGGAATTCTAACACCCTAGCCATCAACCATGCTAGTTAGGGGTGATGGGATTTGGAGTCCTCCGTGCGAGCTCCAGGTCCAGAAAAGAATTCTGCACCCCGAGCTCATGTTCTGAAGACTTTGTATAGAGCTTTGAAAGCAATGGATTTCATATTAGGAGGTGTCCCTCAAGGGCAGCACCCCATTGGCTCTCCGACTGTTCCCCTTTCTCCACATGTGACTTTGACCTTCAGTCCAGCGATCACATGGGACTTTGATCCAATGAAGCTGAATGCTGGATGGCCCCAAGATCTAGTATTACAAAGGGGGGATCAGTTTCTCTATCTGCTTCCTCCACAGCACACATCATTCTAATATACCTCTATCATGTCTCTGCTTGTTCTCCTTTTCTCCTCTACGTTTTCAGCTGGTCTGCCTGTAGTACCATCACTGGATCCAGTCCAGAATGTTTACGGCTTGCCCATAAATTATATGCCGTCAAGCTCTGTTAAAATTTACAAGGCCCAGAAGATAAATTAAACCCACAATCAATAGTTTACCTGGCCATCACCTTGTAAATACATAAATCTTTCTCTCCTCTTATGAGGCATTTAGCTGCCTTCAGTTGAACAAGAGGCACTAGCTAAGCTACAATGAAAAATGATTTCTTAAATATTGTAGGCTATTTATAGCATTTTCATTCATTAGGGTGCTTAATTTGCTTTGGTCTTTGTCAGTTTTCACGCTGCTTATATTTCGTCTTTCTTTTTTTAAAAAAAAAATTCATTATGGTTCAGATTTCTCTTTGCAATATTTTAATCCAATTACTTCCTTCAGTAAACAAGCGTTCTCCCCATATCTGGGTAATGAGCTACGAGAAGAAGTGATTTCTGATTAGTCAAGCTAATTTTTATTTATTTTTAAAGGACAGAAGGAACAAAGTAGCAAGTGGGATAGAGGGGCGAAATACATAATAAATAAATCCAGATACATTGTTAGATGACAAAATGAAATGGGTTTGGAACACATGGTGAAGGCAGGAGATAACTCAATGCGAAGGTGGATAAAGGAACTTTTCTGCTGTTATTTGCAGTTCATTATTAATTTTTGAAGTACCTTGTTCTGCACTGTCTTACTGTGCATGCTGATAGCGTATATAAACATCTGTTCTTATTACATTTCTGCTCCTTGGGAGCCTCATCCTCTGCTACTGCTACTGTGACAACATAGGGCAGGGATAGGGGTGAATTTGTGCATTGCTGTTGGATATGATCACGTTGTAAGCCGCCTTGAGAGGAGAGAGATAAACATTGTCCTGCTGGATGAGGCCTAGGGTCAGTCTGAGCTAGCATCGTTTCCTAGAGTGGCCGGCCAGGTTAACCCTCACGCAAATTACGTGGTGGAACAGTGGCACAGCAAGACTGGGGAGGTGCACTTTGCTTGAATGATCTATGGAGGAGTTAAAGTCAAATCTATCAAGTGAGCACATCCCGGAACAAACTACAGGTCTCCTTTGGAATTAGCACTTCTCTGAATTTTGCTGTGTTGTTCTCCACCCAAACCCTATTAACTAGGGTTAATCGGACCTAAGGATTTATATAGCCGTGAAAATAACACACAGAGAGAGACACACGTGTTACATATGGGGAAATTGCTTTCAAAAGTGCATACATTTGTCAAAACTGCACACAAAATTTTGTTTATTGGAAGACATTCGAACTGAGATACTGCTGGGTTTTCATGAGAAGGTGTCATAGACTAGCTGGGCACAAAAGGCTCAGAGCCCAGGGAGTGGTGGCGGGGCAATGATGAGCAGTCAAATGGAGAAGGTTGGGAGAAGGAGGTGTCAGAAGCAAAGAGGTAACAGGGTTTAGTGAGCAAGGAGAATCTGTGGCAGACAGAAGTTCAGAAGCAGACTCCCCATTACTTTTTATATCGGTCCTGGAGGTTTTACTTAATATGATCAGGAGGGACCAGTTGGTTAAAGGGATTCAGGTCGGAGTTAAACAATACAAACTGAGAGCATGTGCAGATGACCTAGTACTTACATTGCAAGAGCCAGAAGCTAGCACGAAAAGAGTTTTGGAAATAATTCAAGAGTTTGGTCAATTGGCAGGATTTAAATTGAATAAGTTAAAGACTAAGGTATTGGAGAAAAATTTAACACAGATTGAAAAAGAAAGGTTTCAGAATGAGACGGGGTTGACTGTGGTTAAAAAAGTGAAATATCTGGGTGTGAATATGACAGCTAAGAATGTGAACCTATTTAAAGACAATTATGAAAAAACTTGGACAGAAGTGAAAAAAGATCTGGAGATCTGGTCAAATCTGAAGCTTTCCTTGTTAGGTCGAATTGCAGTTATAAAAATGAATGTATTGCCAAGAATGTTGTTTTTGTTCCAAGCACTACAAATAATGGACAAAATGGACTGTTTCAAGAAGTGGCAGAAAGATATATCTAAATTTGTCTGGCAGGGCAAGAAGCCCAGAATAAAACTTAAGATATTAACGGATTCAAAGGAAAGAGGGGGGTTTGCCCTGCCAGACTTTAAATTGTACTATGAAGCGGCAGCTTTCTGCTGGCTAAAAGAATGGCTGCTTCTTGAAAACACAGACATTTTGGATTTGGAAGGATTTAATAATATTTTTGGGTGGCATGCATATTTGTGGTATGACAAGGTTAAAGCGCATAAAAGTTTCAAAAATCATATTGTCAGGAAAGCACTATTAAATGTCTGGGTTAGATATAAGGACTTGCTGGAAAATAAGACTCCAAGATGGTTATCACCAATGGAAGCTAAGGCAGTTAAAAAGCTAAATATGGAGTCGAAATGGCCAAGATATTGGGAAATCTTGGAAAAGGAAGGGGACAAATTGAGATTGCAGAGTTTTGAAAAATTAAAAGGGAAGGTGAGAGATTGGTTACATTATCATCAAATAAATGAAGTGTTTAAATTAGACAGTAAAATAGGCTTCCAGGTGGAGAAATCAAAATTAGAGACTGAACTGTTAGAATCCAGTACTAAGAATTTGTCAAAAATGTATGATCTGCTGCTGAAATGGAATACACAAGATGAAATGGTAAAATCAAGTATGATTAAATGGGCACAGGACATTGGTCATAACATCATGTTTGCTGATTGGGAAAAGTTGTGGACCACCGGGTTGAAGTTTACGGCGTGTAACGCCTTAAGAGAAAATATAATGAAAATGATTTATAGGTGGTACATAACTCCAGTCAAGCTTGCAAAGATCTACCATCTGCCTGATAATAAATGTTGGAAATGTAAAGAAAAGGAAGGTACATTCTTTCACCTCTGGTGGACGTGCCCGAAGATTAAGGCATTCTGGGAAATGATTTACAATGAACTGAAAAAGGTATTTAAATATACTTTCCCCAAGAAACCAGAGGCCTTTCTCTTGGGTATTGTCGGCCAGGGGGTGTTAAAGACAGATACAACTTTTTTTATGTATGCTACAACAGCAGCTAGAATACTTATTGCAAAGTACTGGAAGACACAGGACTTACCCACACTGGAAGAATGGCAGATGAAGGTGATGGACTACATGGGTTTGGCAGAAATGACGAGCAGAATCCGAAACCAGGGAAGAGAAGCGGCGGAAGAAGAATGGAAGAAGTTTAAGGACTACTTAAAGAAATATTATAAAATTAATGACAGTTAGAATGATGTTGGGTTTAAAATAAATGGTTACTATTAGCAATGGTTAAGATAAAGAGAATAAGGATGATTAACATAAATTTATAGCAAAATAAGGCAAGATTCGCTGAATAATTGTAAGAACTTGGAATACAGAAACGGGAAGCAAGAGGAAGTCGAGGAAGTAAGGTTTAAGAAATTGGGTCATGAAATGGTACTTGTTTTTTGTTCTATCATTGTTTGTTGTCTGTTTATGTATGCCTTGTTTGTGTTAATATAAAAAATTGTTTAATAAAAATATTATTAAAAAAAAAAAAAACAGAAGTTCAGAAGCAGAAGCTGGAAAGGAGGTGGGCCAAGAGGCTGGTGAAGAAGCCAGGGTCTTCCCCTCCTGCTTCTCCCCCTCCCCCCTAGTCTCCCTGCACCAGAAGAGGCACGAAGAGGGAGAAGCAGTGACAGGCACATCAGCAGCTCAAAGATGAAGATATTCAGCCTCCACAACTGCCTCAGAGTGGCAAGACCTACCGAGAAGTGCTGCAGTGCTCATTAGACCTGGCACCCCTGGGCAGACCTTGTTTCTTCTAATAAGGAGTTAACTTCACTTACTCAGTGTGATTTATTCCTGACACCTGCTCACAAATTACGGCATGAATATGGAGAAGCAAATTGAAGATTGGGAAATTGAGAAGCTGAGAAAATGGAAGACCATTCCACCTCCACTCAGAACTCTGCCCAGGCCACACCTTTCCACAGGCTCTGCTCCCCTTTCTTCCCTTCTGGCCCTGCCCTCCACTTGGCAGGTGAGCCACCAGATGTTCCCTTTAGATCAGTGATGGCCAAACTTGGCCCTCCAACTGTTTTGGGACTACAACTCCCATCATCCCTAGCTAACAGGACCAGTGGTCAGGGATGATGGGAACTGTAGTCCCAAAACAGCTGGAGGGCCAAGTTTGGCCATCACTGCTTTAGATGAAAAAGGTTCCTCATCCCTGATCAATGGACACCACCTCCCAAGGAGAAAAAGGACATTGTATCCAGAGGTTCATAGAATCATAGAATCAAGAGACCACAAGGGCCATCGAGTCCAACCCCCTGCCAAGCAGGAAACACCATCAGAGCACTCCTGACATATGGTTGCCAAGCCTCTGCTTAAAGACCTCCAAAGAAGGAGACTCCACCACACTCCTTGGCAGCAAATTCCACTGTCGAACAGCTCTTACTGTCAGGAAGTTCTTCCTAATGTTTAGGTGGAATCTTCTTTCCTGCAGTTTGGATCCATTGCTCCGTGTCCGCTTCTCTGGAGCAGCAGAAAACAGCCTTTCTCCCTCCTCTATGTGACATCCTTTTATATATTTGAACATGGCTATCATATCACCCCTTAACCTCCTTTTCTCCAGGCTAAACATGCCCAGCTCCCTTAGCCGTTCCTCATAAGGCATCGTTTCCAGGCCTTTGACCATTTTGGTTGCCCTCCTCTGGACACGTTCCAGTTTGTCAGTGTCCTTCTTGAACTGTGGTGCCCAGAACTGGACACAGTACTCCAGGTGAGGTCTGACCAGAGCAGAATACAGTGGCACTATTACTTCCCTTGATCTAGATGCTATACTCCTATTGATGCAGCCCAGAATTGCATTGGCTTTTTTAGCTGCTGCTTTTTTAGTTGCCACTTCCTTGCTTCTTTCACTGCTCAGTTGACTTTGAGAGAGTAGATGTAGAGGCAGCCACAGTAAGGAAGGGGAGCAGCTGAAGGCTTTGGGGATTGGCAGTGCCTCCCCTACTAGGATGTGGGCTTCAGCAGATGCCCAGTGGTGCTGACCTCTGACAGCAGCCCTAGCTGAAGTGTAGCACGTCATTCTAAGTAAGTAAGACAATAAATTGCCTTTGGGGAAAGACGGAATCCTTCACAAATGATAGGCATTTGAAAAGGTAGCTATTTAATTTGAATGATCTGCTGGGTATGGGAAACTGTCACTTAAATGAACTGAGGATCAGGGCCGAAAATTTTATGCTCTCACTGGTTGTTCTAAAATTGGGAGCAATTCTGATAATAAGCAAGAAACTTGACGGCTGTTAAGAAATATGTAGGAGTCAGTCTCAAGACTGATCGCCTAAGGAGTCAGCATATGTGGTAGTCTGAGAATGTATCTGCTAAGTTAAAATGGTGTGTTAAATGTCCCTCAGTCTTGATGTGTCCCAAGTTGAGCACTTGGTTAGACCTCAAAATCAGGGTCAATGATTCATACCCCAGAGTTTCTGACAAAGGGGCTCCACTGAGCTCTGAGCTGCATTTTATTGCTATTATTCTATGCCAGGCTTTGGGGTCTACAACAAGTTTATGAAACCTTCATTCCTGTAGATAATAAGGTCACAAGATGGCCTTAAATTAGAGTTGTGCCAAAAATTTGTCTTGCCTTAAAAAAACAATTTCCCACCAATTAATGAAATTGCATTAAAAATGAGAAAAGTGGGGGAGACAAATTGGGTTGGGGTCTTTTTCCTTTTAATTTCTTTTTTAAAATGTTATTGCAACACAATGACCATTACCAACAACCCAAAAGTGTAGTTAAAAGATCTTACATCATACTATACACAAAGCAAACAAAGAATAAACAATAAGATAAAAAATTGGTGAGCTACCACTATCCATCAATACATCTCTATCTCCCAAGCTAAAGTGTTTGGGATGAATGTTGAGCATCGAAGTCTGAATCATAGGAAATAAAATCCCACCAGATGATACAAGAGAGTTCTGGATCCCCCATCCTCTTAGAGACACACAGATTATGCATTATTATTTTTTCCACAATAGCCAAAGTGCATAAGTTCTTATACCATAAATTCAAAAGTAGATTTTTCATGGTTTTCCGTTTCTAGGCTATTGAAATCCAAGCTGCAGCTAACATCCATGTCAAAAGCCCTTTAGAGAATCAAGCTTTTATGCTGTCAGTTCAGTTTTTCAGCAATGACAGCCGTGGAGAGGTCTGAACAGATGATTTTATTATTTTAGATATTTCTTGATATACTTGAGACCAGAATAATGAAACCCGAGGGCATTCCCACCAAAGATCAAAGATTGTCCCTTATTGCCCACAGCTGTGTTGACAGTGATGTAGTATGAGACTGTGATGTAATCTGAGATAAAAAAAGTTATTCCTAATGTTTAATTGGAATCTCCTTTCTTGGAACTTGAAGCCATTGGTTCGGCTCCTACCCTCTGGAGAAAACCAGCTTGCTCCATGTTCCATGTGACAGCCCTTGAGATATTTGAAGATGGCTATCATATCTCCTCTCAGTGTCCTCTTTTCCAGGCTAAATATACCCAGCTCCTTCTACTGTTCATCATAAGGCATGGATTCCAGGCCCTTTATCACCTTGGTCGTTCTCCTCTGCACAAGGTCTTGTTGTGGTCTGACCAAGCCAGAATAGAGTGGGGCTATTACTTCACCTGATCTAGACAATAAACTTTTGCTGATGCAACCTAAATCATATTGGTAAGACAAGCTCAAAATCCCACACAGATGTTAATTCTAAAGTCCTCTGAGAACAGGAATGCCAGAAAATTCCAGTGAAAACAGACACAGGAGCAGAAATTGCTGGTATTTGCTTATTCATCTCATATCTGGAAAGGGAATCAATCCAGCAAACACGATTGGGATTTGCTGTTGTTGCTTTCAGTCCACAAATGGTACATAAATTATTGGTCCCCCAAAACCCCCTCCATTTACACTTCCTTTCCTTTGCAATAAAATGAATGGGGTGGAATGATGTAATGGCAATGTCATTTACAGCATTAGTTATGTCAACGACATGATTCTGCCATAGGAGGCAGTGAAATGAGTAACGTAGTTTTTGGTGGGAGACAAACTGCAGCAGAACAGAACCACAGCAGCATGTGACAAATGCAGGGCAGAATGGAAAGTGATGCCTTCTTAAATCCCTGTTTTAGAATGAAGCAGGAAAAAGGAAGACTCTATAACAGAGGAAGAAAGCTTTTTGAGAAATTGTAGGGCTGATTTCGCACATTATTTTAAAATGTTTTTGATATTTGTCGTCAGATCAGACAGTTTATTGGTAGCGCTGGTTTTTCAATAACCTTCTTAAATGTGTGCCTTGCTCTCCTAAGTTCTCCCTTTGTATTCCGTTGTTCCCTTTCTGATTTCCCTTTTCCTCCCCTGTCAGTCATTCATCAGTCAAAGCAGCCAGCTGAGAGTGTTCCTTATGACCTCGCAGAGTGAGTGGGAAGCAAAATCTAATTTAATTCTAAATTCTTATAATTTAAAACTCAGGATGATTGTGGCTGGACTCATTATTTCACTGTGAAGACTTTTAACTTTACTTCTCTGGCCTTGGAGTTTATCCCCTTATGGTGGGGGAAAATACTAACATGTATTTCCCCTAATATCCACATTTTTATATGCATTTTTAATTACACTTGCATCCAACTATTGTTTCCAATCAAGTCAATGTTGCATATATATATATATATATATATATATATATATATATATATATATATATTCCCCCTCCCCCTCAATTATTCGCAACAACAACCCTGTGAGGCAGGTTAGGCTGAGAGGCTAGTGACTGGCCCAAGGTCACCTAGAGATTTTCATGGCCGAGTGGGGATTAGAACCCTCTCAGATACTTGTCCAACACTCTAACCACTACATAATGCTGCATTTTTGCCTAATATGCAAATTTTGGCAAACATTTCCACCTAATACAATGCATTTTTAAATATTTCCACTAATACCTCCATTTTGTAACACTTTTGGGGGGCCACATTTCTGGGTTGGAGAACCATATTACAAAATCAGGAGCAAGTGGACATTCCGAAGGATTCGAACGTGTTTCAGTTCCCACATTGTTTCAGCAACCATGAACTTGGTAGACAAGAGGAAGAAGAGGAAGACGAAGAGGAAGAAGAAGAAGAAGAGGAGGAGGAGGAGGAGGAGTTTGAATTTGATATCCCGATTTATCACTACCCTAAGGAGTCTCAAAGCGGCTAACATTCTCCTTTCCCTTCCTCCCCCACAAAAAACACTCTGTGAGGTGAGTGAGGCTGAGAGACTTCAGAGAAGTGTGACTAGCCCAAGGTCACCCAACAGCTGCATGTGGAGGAGCGGGGAAGCGAACCCAGTTCACTAGATTACGAGTCCACCACTCTTAACCACTACACCACACTGGTTCTCTCAGTTAAAATGTGAACTGAATGAAATTTCTCCCCCAGCCCTGCATATGCCCCGGCGGACATCACTACTCTCCACATGGTAGTATCAGCTCCGCAAAAGGCATCATCCACTTAGAGTCCCCAAAGCTCTTCCTTCTGCACATGAATAAAAATAAAATTCAGATCTGCCTCCCTTGCTGTTACACTACAGCTCAAAAAACTGTGATCTCTCTCACTGACACAAACACACACAGTGCAGAATGCTAGTCTCAGCTGCACCATGTCTAGTAGGTATGCCCTGACACATAAGAGTCCTCTGCTCTCAAGTCTCATTTTGGAAACACCGGCTCACCATTAGCACACAACCAAGCACCAGAGATGATGCTTGCAATCTGTCCCCACAAGAGGCAGTGAAGGCCACCAGCTTGGATGGGTTTAGAAGAGGATCAGGTCAATTCATGGAGGATGGATGAGAGTATCAACGACTACTAGCCATTATGGCTATGCTTTGCATCCACTGATCAAATTGCAAGTAGAGAGACTGGTGTTGCTGAGGGGAACCCTGTGGCCAAATGTGGTCCCCAAGCAGGCTTGCTGTGCTGGGCCTGGGGGTAACCCGTGAAACGCAGTCCAGGACCGGTCCAGAATCCGTAGTGTCCGCTAGGAGTCAGTCCAACAGGGTCAAGGCAGGACACGAGGCAGGAAACCAGGCAAGGACAGGTACAGGATCTCAGGCAGGATCTTGCTTACAGCAATGTTGCTCCCACAACCTGCTGCGGGGTCCGTCAGCCTTTTATCTCTGTCGGGGTAACGGCCAGTCCTGAGCCCCCAGCGACTCACCTCCCTGCTTTGCCCGAAGGTGAGCACTTCTCCTGCGACTACTCAGGTCTCTTCTTCTCTCAGACCTTAGTCTTTGCAGCTCGGGAGACATCAGTGGGATACTAGACCCAGGGGCAACATTAGCCTCCCCTAACCCAACCGGTAGTGGAGCAGCTGTAAGTGATGGCCCAGCTGAAGGCAACGAGGTAATCCCCGCATCTGGAGCCAGGGCAGGCTCAGGCCCCTGACTCGGCCCAGCAGGTGTTTGTTGCAGGGGAACCTGTACAGACTGGGACTCTTCAGGATCAGGCCCCAGACTTGGTTCAGATGATGCCTGAGGCAAAGGATCTGGTGCAGAATGAGACTCCTCTGGTTCCGAGTCCAAGCCCGAGTCCCAGGCCAGGCCATTACACGTGCCAACTCTAGAGGGTTGAGGTGTCTTCAGCCCCCTAGACTTTTGTTTGAAGGGGGCACGGCCCCATCAATTATGAGGGGGCCTGAGACACACCACAGCTTCAGCCCCTGGCTCCACCAGAGTGCTGGGCCTCCTCCAGAGGATCGACATCTTGTAAGGCTGCACCAGCCTGCACAGTGAAGGGAAGCACTGAGGGGACCAGGGCAGCCTGGTGTAAGGTCGAACCAGCCTGTGCAGCATCAGGAGACACTGAGAGGACCGGCACAGCCTAGCAGAAGTCCACACTGGCCTGTGCGGTCTTGGGAGATGCATGGGCTCCCTCAATCTTGGGGCCAACTCTGTCTCCAAGACTATTTGATCTGGCCTCAGGACTCTCACAAGGCCACACCCCCTGCCCAGATCACACACCCCCTCTTTCTCCAGGCCACACACCCCACCAGCCCATTCATTTAGGGCAGTTTTTTCTTGGGTGATGGGAGTTGTAGTCCAACAGACTCAACTTTCAGAAACACTGATTTAGTGGAAAGACTGTCTTTCGGTGGTACTAGCACCATTGGCTATGTTCCCCTTTAATGTTGGAGCCAGCATGGCTCTGAACCATAGCTGTCAACTTACAGATTTGAAAATAAGGGACCAGCAGCCTCAAAAATAAGGGATCAGCAGCCAAAATAAGGGATTTTCCAGGCACAGGTATGTTCAACCTCTGAGACCCTCCGAACCAAAGGCAGAAAGCCCAGCCAGCAGCCAAACAAAGCCTCAAGCAGTGGTTCCCACAGCGCAGCAACCAGGCAACGGCGAGTCCCCAGGCAACGTGGCCTATTTGATCGGCACAAGGCATGCAAGCTCCACCCCCCAGTCATTCTTCGACTCCTTATTGGGTGAGCAACGCAGCCAAGCGACACAGTTGGAGCCTCCCTCCTCCCTGGCCAGCAGGGAGGGAGGGAGAGGAGCTGCTTCCTTTGAAACCCGGGAATTTTAAGGGACATCATCAGTAAGGGACAGCAGCGGGACACAGCGCTGGGATAAGGGAGTTTCCCGCCAAATAAGGGACGGTTGACAGCTATGCTCTGAACACCTGCTGTTGGGAATCCCAAGAGTTGTGTTGTGTTCGTGTCCTGATTTCCCGTAAATATCTGGTTGCCCATTAGGAGAACAGGACTAGATGGTTCCTTAGCCTGATCCAGCAGGACTCTTTGAATTATACACCTATAACTATTACCATTATTTATGGCAGAGCAAATTTAATTTTTTTAATATAAAAATTCGCTTGATTTTGGGGTCAAACCGAAGCTGCTCTCTGCATTTCGTGCTCCTTTTGTGTGTTGAAAAACTTATCCTACTTTTGTGCAGTTCCCTGCCCCTAAAAATCCCATCCATATTTTTACGTCATTTGCACTCACTGTCCTTAGCCCTCATTTGCCCATACTGCTCCTTCATTTTAACTGGATGCGGGCTTTTGTCAATGATGTCAGGCAGCTAAATGTGTGATGACATCACAGACCTCCACAGCCAATCGGAATAAATGGCAAAAGACTGAGGGCAAATAAGGGCGAGGAGAAGGCATGATTCCCCCACCCCCAGAAGCATCTTTTGCCGAACAAAGGGGAATGAGCCACTGTCGAAAGAAGACAGATCTTAAACCCTACAGGCATTTCTCTCTCTGCCTTACTGTAATTTGTTTGCCTGCATTAAATGTACTACTTTGAAGGGAGAATCAAAACGAGAGAATATTGATTGTGCTATTCTTCCTGTGCAAAACTGATGCTTAGTTAATCTTGCAACCAGCATTATTTATTTCACACTGAACATTTTCTTCTTCTTCTTAATGGACACTTGGAGCTGATGAAACTGAGATTGTGTATATATCGGGCAGTATATTGACCAGGGTAATGAAAATCTTAAAGCAATAATCATTGTATATTAGGGATTTGCTCAACTGACAACAGAAGCCTCTGTAAACCTGATATTGTCCTTATGCAAACTCATGAATGGAGACTTTTCTCAAATAAATTACTTAATAACATCAGAGAGTCGTCGGCTGTGTAAATATATCCCAGGGCGCACTCAAAAGAGTTCTGAATCTAAATGTTCATTCAATAGAATCTCATATTTGTCACCTTTCCTAACGAGTTTTTCTCCCCATTATGAAACTGTTATTAGCATGAAAAAGTTAAAATTTGGTATCTAATTTCTTGAATTAACACTCTTCAAAAGAGCTGGAGGGTTTGAAAGTTCTTTAACTAGAATGCCTCATTTCCATAATTTCCGTGGCCTCAATACTTTGATGCTCCTATCAAACTCGCATGTTGTCATTAAAAAAAAATATATGCTTGCAGCAAAGTACATTTATTTATTCTTTCCCCATCATGTTTCAAAACAATTGAAGAAACAACGAGGGGGGGGGGGGGACACAGCAAGCCACTAAAAGGGCTTGATAGTACATATATACATGCTTAAGGGTTTTTTGTGAACCCCTTTGCTGCATATAAAAGGATTCGCTTTCAATTTTATGCACAGCCTCATAAAGGAATGAGAATAACACCCCTCCAACATTTCTCTGATGAAAACAGGGACAGCCTATTCAATAATAATAATAATAATAATAATAATAATAATTTTATTATTTATACTCTGCCCATCTAGCTGGGTTGCCCACCCACTCTGGGCAGCTTCCAGTATATAGAAAAACATAATAAAACATTTAAAACTTCCTTATACAGGGCTGTCTTCAGATGTCTTTGACAGGTTGTGTGGTTACTTATCTCCTTGGCTCTTGGGTCACATAACTCCATACCCTCTAACATTTCTCTGGTGAAAATAGGGACGTCCTAAGGAAAAGCGGAACATTCCCGGATCAAATCAGAAACCGGGATGGCTTCTGTAAATCTGGGACTGTCCCTGGAAAATAAGGCACTTGGAAGATCTGGAATGAAATGTGTCCATGTAGGCAAGGCATAAACACCACCTCTTCCTCTCTCTTCAGTCAGACATGGGTACTTAACCAAGAGCATACATTTAAAGCAGTATCATACCATTTTGAACAGTCTTGTTGTTGTTGTTTAGTCATGTCCGACTCTTCGTGACCCCATGGACCAGAGCACTCCAGGCACTCCTGTCTTCCACTGCCTCCCGCAGTTTGGTCAAACTCATGCTGGTAGCTTCGAGAACACTTTCCAACCATCTCGTCCTCTGTCATCCCCTTCTCCTTGTGCCCTCCATCTTTCCCAACATCAGGGTCTTTTCCAGGGAGTCTTCTCTTCTCGTGAGGTGGCCAAAGTATTGGAGCCTCAGCTTCAGGATCTGTCCTTCCAGTGAGCACTCAGGGCTCATTTCCTTCAGAATGGATAGGTTCGATCTTCTTGCAGTCCATGGGACTCTCAAGAGTCTCCTCCAACACCAACAGTCTTGGCTTTCCCCAAATAATTCTGGGAGCTGTAGTTTCTTAAGGGTGCTGAAAGTTATTCAGAGACCCCAGCCTTTCTCCTCAAAGAGTGGTTTAATCCCCAATCCCTCTTCACAAAGAATTCTGGGAATTGAAGTTCTGTGAGGGGAATGGGGACCTACTCTCAGCACCCTTGATAAACGTCCCATAATTCTTTTTGGGGGGGAGCTATTCCTGTCTCAAGCGGTACTGTAGCTCTTTAGACATTTGGTGAAAATGTGGCCCTAGTTGTGTCGCAAGGAGGTTGGGGAGTGTCTGGGCTGGGCGGTGAGCTGTAGTTTGAGGTAGGCATGGGGTGTCTGTGGAATCGTCATAACCTGTTTAATTGCAGACCAGCTTTCCCTCAAAACTGTACCCAAAGAGGCTCACGACGTAGCCAATAAACAATAAGTGAACATAACATACAAAAAATAAATCAGGTGCGGAGAAGGCTTTCAAAAATGTCTATATGAAGAGAAATCCACACACACATAACAGTCCTAAATTTCAGAAGCTGATGGAACCCATGCCAACTATAATTAAGCTAATGAAAGTTGTTGCTATTCCAAACTCCATTCAGGAGCTGGGCTACCACTGGGAGAGCCCACCCAAGCCTGCCAGAGGGAGAACAAACCTTTAAAATAGATTTTGATTTACACCACCCTTTTTTGCCAGCTTTTAAGTACCAATGGGTTGCCAGGTCAACTGACTAAGTTGAAAGAGTTTTGGAATAGGTGTAAGCCCATACCCATCCTCTGAAACACCCCTTTTGGGGGGCTTGTGCTGGCATAGGTCCTGCTGGTTTAAATTCTGCCAGCTGCACCCCAATAGTCCTGGCTCAGCCAGATTGAGGGAATTACAGCATTGAACCCTTAGCTGAGCCAGGATGAGGTAGATAATATGCTGGCCCAACAACTGCCTAGTCCAAACTCACTCACTCATCCTGGCAGATCTTAGTTTGGATTGCACAGTAAAATGCTGGTTAATTCACTTTGAGAAAGCCATCTGAAGTAGAAAACTGGCAAAATGGAAAAAACTGTGAAGGTAACTGAAGCCCTTCAGGATTTAACCTCCTTCTGTCAGGCCTGTAAGACAGAACTATTCCACCTGGCCTTTAATTTGAATTCAGCCTAATCTTCTATTTCCCTTCTCTTCCCTCCCCTTTTATGAAGATTACCCACTCTGAGACCCCACAGCTAATTCTCCCCTGGCCTCCTCGCTGGCCCAAGTAGGACTAATTCAGCCAGCTAGCCCTGGTGATTATCTAATGCTTATTAGATGGATTTCCCCTAAATTGACTTCTGAACTTTGAATTTTATTGTTATTCATGTTTTTATACTGTATTTTATGCTGCTTTTACAATTAAGTATTTTAAATTTGTTGTTAGCTGCCCTGAGCCCAGTTTTTGAACCGGGAAGGGCGGGGTATAAATAAAGATGTATTATTATTATTATAATTATAATGGACAAATTTGTCCTAGTCTGAGGTAAGTGGAGAAGCAGATACAGTGGTACCTCGGGTTATAGATGCTTCAGGTTACAGACTCCGCTAACCCAGAAATAGTACCTCGGGTTAAGAACTTTGCTTCAGGATGAGAACAGAACTCATGCAGCGGCGGAAGGCCCCATTAGCTAAAGTGGTACCTCAGGTTAAGAACAGTTTCAGATTAAGAACAGACCTCCAGAACGAATTAAGTTCTTAACCAGAGGTACCACTGTACTGTGAGGCAAGCCAGCAGTTAGGACTGAAGAGCAAGTCAGAATGAGAGAATAGACCAAGAGGTAGGATTGAGGAACAAAATGGCTGAAGTCTCACCATGTAGTGCTGGTCAGACATGGTCAGACAGAGGTTGCCATCCTGATTGCCTTGACAATGGGGACATGTATCTCTCCCCACTCCCATTCAGAGTCAGGGCAGAATAGGGGTCTTGTTTCCACTCAGTGTCATCATCAGGTGATGACTGGCTGACTGTGAGCTGCCAATACGTCCACATGTTCATTATGTGATACCTGATTGAAAAGCATCATTCACTGAAGGAGAAAGACACTCCAAAAATGGTACAGAAGCAACAGCACACCAGGGGGTTAAAATACATGAGGCTCCCAAAGTAGGGTGCTTTTCAAGATGGATTTCATATCTCCTTAAAAGCCCACATGAAAAGGTTTTGAGTGTGGAAATTTTGCACTATATTGGTGCATGTTTCTGTATGCGTTCAGTGGAATTTAAATTGAGGGGCTAATGTGCATGATCACTGGCCATTGTGCACCATTCACCAGGCCTTGTGGAGAATGTGCACATAGTTCTCCAATGAAGAGGAAATTGTGTACAATTCCTTGTCAATATACATCATCTCCAACGGGCCTTGGGAAATGTGCATATATTAACATATTGGAGATTATGCACAATAGCTGGAGAATGTACAAACTTCAGTTGATATATGCACATTTCCCAAGAACTGACTCAGTTTGTGGCAGCTTCCTAAACCCTCCTGCAATTAGCTGGCTGACCTAGTGCTATGGGGATTGAACTCCTGAACTTTTATGAACCCCAAATATTTCAGTGAACATGATGGTGACAGCAATGTACGTTCCATCCGTTGAGACTCTCTCTCTGACACAGACGCAGCTATCAGTCCCACAGACTTGATAGCTCCAGCTCCAGCACTGCAAGCAAGAACTGAATGTGTGACTAATTAAACTTCAGCCAAAATTAGCATGCATGCCTACTGTACTGCAGTGTGAGGCCCTTGCAAAATGCCAAGTTCTAACAAATGAGAAATTGACCCCATGCTTTTCGCTCCCCGTGGTTTGCCAATATTAATGATCAGATATTGACTCCCTTCACCTAATTGGATGCTTAATGATAATAGAGGTTGACATTTCCACAGCAACATGGCGGGCTGGCTAGCGGCAGGGCTTATTGGTTTCCATTACGTTCTAAAAAGGTGGCATTGACAAGGACATGTTTGTACACAACAGGCAGGAGTGTAAATTAGAAAGCAGGAGGAGGATTCCCTGGCTAGTTCTCCCATACAGCAGATGAGATGGTAAATCGGAGCCTGGGATATACCACTGTAGACAGTGGGAGGGAGGGAGAGTTGTCAGGGCTGAATGCTCCTCAGTTCGGATAAGAGGGCTCCCCCTATTTCATCTCTTTATTGCTCCTCCAGTCCATTATTTTCTGGAAATCTGAAACTGGAGCATGCACAGCTTGTTGCAGCTTTCAGTTCTTTCAGCTTCTAAGAACATAAGAGCAGCCCTGATGGATTAGATCAAAGGCCAATCTAACCCAGCATCCCGTTTCTCAGCAGGACCAACCAGAGGCCCCTGGGAAGCCCTCAAGCATGGCTTGAAGGCAGTAGGGCTCTCCCACTGTTCTTCACGAGGGTCAATCTGCTTCTGATTCCAGTGGTCATGACTAGTAAGCCTCAACAGACTTACCCTCCACTTCCAACCCCTTTTTAAAACAATCTAAGCTTCTGGCCGTCATGGAAGCAAATTCCATAGTTTAATATTCATTGTTTGAAGAATGGAGGGACGGTGTGATACCAGTATGAGGGCAAGTTGCAGCAAGTAAGAGGGGACCTGAAGTTTATACAATTATGCAGAAAGTGGATAGAGGAAAGGTTCTCTCCTCCTCTTGTGACACTAGATTGGCAGCTAGATTGGTGACTGGGAGCGGCTGCCAAGACCACATAACCCCGGTCTTGAAAGGCCTACATTGGCTCCCAGTACGTTTCCGAGCACAATTCAAAGTGTTGGTGCTGACCTTTAAAGCCCTAAACAGCCTTGGTCCAGTATACCTGAAAGAGCGTCTCCACCTCCATCGTTCTGCCAGGACACTGAGGTCCAGCACCGAGGGCCTTCTGGTGGTTCCCTCACTGTGAGAAGCCAAGTTACAGGGAACCAGGCAGAGGGCCTTCTGGGTAGCAGCACCCGCCCTGTGGAATGCCCTCCCATCAGATGTCAAAGAGAACAACAACTACCAGCCTTTTAGAAGACATCTGAAGGCAGCCCTGTTTAGGGAAGCTTTTAAAGTTTGATGCATTAGAGTATTTTAATATATATATTTTTGGAAGCCGCCCAGAGTGGCTGGGGAAGCCCAGCTAGATGGGCGGGGTACAAATAATAATTTATTATTATTATTATAAAATAACTGGTAAGGTAAAGGTAAAGGGACCCCTGACTATTAGGTCCAGTCGTGGCCGACTCTGGGGTTGCAGCGCTCATCTCGCCTTATTGGCCGAGGGAGCCGGCATACAGCTTCCGGGTCATGTGACCAGCATGATTAAGCCGCTTCTGGCGAACCAGAGCAGCGCACGGAAACGCTGTTTACCTTACTGCCAGAGCGGTACCTATTTATCTACTTACACTTTGACGTGCTTTCAAACTGCTAGGTTGGCAGGAGCAGGGACCGAGCAATGGGAGCTCACCCCATTGGGGGATTCGAACCGCCAACCTTCTGATTGGCAAGTCCTAGGCTCTGTGGTTTAACCCACAGCACCACCCGTGTCCCAGAGACCCAAATACACAGTATTGGAATTAGAGATCCAGGTTGCCATTGGTTATGCATGCAGCCAACTGAAAGCCATAAGAGTTCTCATGCAATATTCCCCACTTGCTCCGCGAACAAGATTCCCCTAAAACCAATCATTGGACATGTTATCCTGCAAATCAGATAGGGGGTAAAAATGAATGAGATTGTATTGCCATCTCTTTCTATCAGATGGAGGTTTAGCTCTGAGTATTAAGCTGAAGCCTTCATAGAGTACCGAAGAGCACAATAAATTATGCCTGTTAACTGCTGTCTATAAAATCAAATCTTAAACATAATAGATCTTGGAGGATGATAAATTAAGTCGATTAAGGATTTACTTGGTAAAGATGAGCCCAGGAATAGAGAGTTCTCTTTGAGGTCTGTTACACGAGCTTATCAATGTTTGCTTTCTGCATAATCTCTTGAAGAGGCAGCAAAAGGGCCGGAATTTCCAAAGGGGTCTAAAAAGCCTATCCAGTGCTCTAGCGGATAAAATTTGCAAACAAACGCTGTCCTGACAAACTGGTAATGGAAGGTGGTTCAGTGCGGGGAAAGGAAATTAGAGGATAAGACAGCCTTTCCCAAACTGGTGCCCTCCAGGTGATTGAGACTCCCAACCCATTGTCTCTGACCATTGGCTAAGCTGGCTGGGTCAACAATATAGGGGGCCACCAGATGTCTGGGACTGGCAGGATGAAGAGGAGCGGTGGGAGGCAGCAGCCAGCAAACCCCCAAGGTAAACCCTAGAGGAGGAAGGCTCAAAGCCAGGGGGTTGTTGGTGGGACATAGAGGAGATGTCAGAGGGAGAAGAATTGGAGGATTTGTTAGATTCTTAAAGGGCAACAGGATTTGGAGAACAGGGAGCCTGTGATAGGGAGCAGTTCCGACTCAGAGGCTGAAGCAGAGGAGGTGGGACAAGAGGCTTCTGAAGAATACAGGGAGCCTGCCTCTCCTGCTGTAACCAATTCACCTCTCCCGTTATCTCCAAGGACATGCAGTGTGATGTGTAGAGCGGAACAGAGATTAGAGCTGTCCTGTCGCAGCTGGAGACTGCTTGGGAAACATCTGGCAGCGGAGAAACCTTAGAGGGGGTTGAAGCCAGGGACCATCAGTCCTGGCAACTGCTCTATAAGGACAAGACTTACTGGGAAGTGTGGCTGAGTAGTGTGCCATTTATTTGAATGAAGAGTTCACTTCTCTGACAAACTCTGCTTCTTGCTTGCTGACCTGAATCTGGTTCCAGCCCTGGCACCAGATTGGAAAAGTCTGGGATAACATACTGAAGCACTCGCACAGGGAGACCAAAAATGCCCTTCACAAAGGGCCTTCACAGTTTCAGATTGGCAAAGGAAGAAGAAGAAGAAGAAGAAGAAGAAGAAGAAGAAGAAGAAGGAGGAGGAGGAGGAGGAGGAGGAGGAGGAGGAGGAGGAGGAGGAGGAGGAGGAGGAGGAAGAGGGATTACAGTTCGTAAAGCATGAAACTCTTAATCTCAGGGTTGTGGGCTCCATCCTGCATTGCAGAGAGTTGAGCTAAATGACCTTTGTGGTGCCTTCCAATGATTCTGGACTTGCAAATAAAATGAATTATTCACTGGGCGCATAGTGAAATAATGGAGTTGACTTCCTCAATAGGCCACTAGCTTGGATGGCTTTGTAAAAAGGATTAGACAAATTCTTGGTGGATGAGGCTATCAGTGGCAACTGGCCAAGAAGCCTGAGTTCTCTCTCCACTGTCAGAGGCACAGAGGCAGTGTGCCTCTGTATACCAGTTGGTGAGAACCACATGTATGTTGCAGTCAAACTTCTCATAGACATCTCATTGGCCACTGTGAGAACAGAGTGCTGGTCTAGGTGGGCCTTTGTCCAGATCCAACAGAGCTCTTGTGATGATATGTTGACTCTTCTCACTAATGTTCCAAACCTCCTTGGTAATCCAGTAGTAAAATGTTGTGAATGGTGGAGTAGAGGAGCAGGAGATGCTGGATGAATAAGTCCTAATGGACTTTCTTCACCACTTGTGTTTCCCAGGGAAGGGGTGAAACTAGTCGGTGGAGCATCTGCTTTGCATGCAGTAGGTCTGAGGTTCAATCCCAGCATCTGCAGTATAGGGCTGGAAGAGACTCCTGCCTGAAACTCTGAAGAACAGCTGCCGGTTTGTGTTGATGAACCATTGGCCTGATTCAATATAAGGAAGCTTTCTATGCTGCTATTTTGGAGAAAATAGCTCTCATTTGATTAGTACATTTAAGTCAATATTGCCTACTCTGATTGCCTACAGACTCTCAGCCAAAGGTAATGCCCAATGCTTGCTATGTGATCTTTTTTCTTTAACTGGGGACCCTAGAGACTGAACACAAAAGCTTCTGCATGCAAAACACAGGCTCCACCACTGAGCAAGAGACCCCAGGTTAGGTGTAGAGCAGAGTCCAGGTCTAGATTTCAGTACATCTACCACCGCCACCCTGACCAAATTGCAGCAGTGAGTGGCAAAAACCATTCGGCACCCATACTTTTCAGGTTAGCTCTCTCTTTCTTGTTTGGGGTTGCAGTTCCAGGATCTCCATAAGATATTTACATCAAACTGCTCAATGTCTCTGTAATGGCTGCATCAAAAGATTCTCTCCACCTTGTGCAGTGCAAAAAGCTGACAACCTAAATATGGGACACAGGCATCCAGAGCGCGTTTTTAATAATACATCTGTGCCACATATCAGCACAAAAACGAACCACTTTCATCATTTAGTAATGAAGTGGATACATCTAGAATTTTGATCAGGTGAGGATAAGTCATGTTTGCCCGAGAATAACAGTTTGTGTATACGTGTGTGGGTTTTCTCTTTTTTTATCAGTGAGCTCAGTGGGATCATAATGTGTTCTTTCAATCCGTACCAAATGCAGTAGCAGGAAACTATTTTATAGATTTCTTGGTAATCTGAGCTGATGTTATACCTGTTACAGGACATTTCCAGTAAAATAGAAACACAGCAGGGTGAAGAAGAAAAGAGATATACAAATGGTGTTTTTATACCAGTCAATAAAAGCATGACACGGTAGTAATAGAAAAATGTGTTCATGAATTGTGAAGTATCAGTAACTCCGCTGCTAAAGCATTAAAATAATTCATGTCCTGTCATTGCTGCTTCTGATACCATTATACTGCTGTGTGCCATTAATTTCCCCTCTCTCCCTTAGTACAAGACAGGGGCATGGGGAATGCTCTGAACTCGCACAAAACCTTTATTGGGTTTGCAAAGGTATAAAAGCCCTGGAATTTATTGAGTGGTTTAATTGTAATCGGTATGCCATTGTGCAAAGTTGTGCATTCGTTCCCAGAAAGGCACAGTGAGACAGGCAGAGTGTGAAGCAGAGATTAGCACAGACTGGTGGGTCAGACCTGATTCAAATCAGATTAGCCGTATAACAATATTGCTCCAAGGATTACCGAGTCCAGCATCCTTCTTCCCACAGAGAAGGTGTGAAGGAAATAGTCCTCTCCAACCGTTGTTCCATAATAAGTGCTCTCTGGAGGTAAACCACCTCAGAAGATCACAGCTAATAGTCACTGATAGACCCACAATGCATTGTAAACCACCCTGTGATCTTCAGATGAAAGGCAGTATAGAAATTTTGATGATGATGATGATGATGATGATTTATCTAATGGGACTTGGGTGGCGCTGTGGTCTAAACCACTGAGTCTCTTGGGCTTGCCAATCAGAAGGTTGGCGGTTCGAATCCCCATGACAGGCTGAGCTCCCATTGCTCGGTCCCAGCTCCTGCCAAACTAGCAGTTCGAAAGCACACCAGTGCAAGTAGATAAATAGGTACCGCTGTGGCAGGAAGGTATACGGCGTTTCCATGTGCTGCTCTGGTTTTGCTGGAAATGGCTTAGTCACGCTGGCCACATGACCCAGAAAAACTGTCTGCGACAAACGCCGGCTCCCTCAGCCAGTAAAGCGAGATGAGCGCCGCAACCCCAGAGTCATTCACGACTGGACTTAACTGTCAGGGGTTCCTTTACCTTTTTTATCTAATCATTTTCTTAGCCTTCAACACATCTTGTGGAAGAGAGTTCCAGTGACTAGTGGGGAGGGGAGCTTGTTGCAGCAGAAGGGGGAGACACCCAAGCTTCTTCACCAGTTGGACTCATCTCTGCCTCTTGGCCTCTCTCCTTTCCTGCTTCAGCTTCTGCCTCTGAATCTGGAATTCTCCCTGCCACAGACTCCCCCTGCACACTAAGCCCTGTTACCTATGTTCTGACACCTCCTCCTCCCAGTCTTCTCCCACTCCCAACATCATTGTCCCACCACCAATCCCTTGACTCTGAGCTTTCTTCCCTTGGGGGTTTCCCAGCTGATACCTTCCACCATTCCTCTGTGCCCAACCAGTCCCTGACATCTATGCATCAAACAATGCTTTTGTTTGCTCTCAATCAATTGCCAATCAGTTTGACTAGATGATCCCAAATTCTGTTAACACAAGCTAGAGACAGGGGGAAATGTCCCTCTCTTTACAATCTCATGGTGGTAGCCAATGCCCTTGTTCTGTTTGTGCAAGGAACATCTGCTCAAGAGGGTTGAGGAAAGCCATAGAACAGATTGAGAAGGTGTAGGGGAGGAGTGGGGCAGTTCCATGGAATGAGAGGCAAAAGCCCTATACCCAGGGGTTAATTTGTGCCAGTGTTCAACCCAAGCACCTATTTTCAGAGGCATACCTTACACCATAGAATGTATGAAGTAAGAACAAGTGAAAGAAAGCCCCTTGAGAAATTGCAGAGTGCATTTTCTGCCATTGGAGTCCCTAGAGAAAGTGTCTACTTTCATTCAGGGTCAAGCAGGGGGGCAGAGTTCAAGCCTCTTTACTTCTTTATAACACCTCCACACCCTTGTCTTTGATGCATGAGATGTATAGTTTTAGGACCCACCATATTTTTGTGAGGGACGTGGGTGGTGCTGTGGGTTAAACCACAGAGCCTAGGACTTGTTGATCAGAAGGTTGGCGGTTCGAATCCCCACGACAGGGTGAGCTCCCATTGCTTCGGCCCTGCTCCTGCCAACCTAGCAGTTCAAAAGCACGTCAAAGTGCAAGTAGATAAATAGGTACCACTCTGGTGGGAAGGTAAACGGCGTTTCTGTATGCTGCTCTGGTTCGCCAGAAGCGGCTTAGTCATGCTGGCCACATGACCTGGAAGCTGTATGCCAGCTCTCTCGGCCAGTAAAGCGAGACGAGCTCCGCAACCCCAGAGTCTGCCACGACTGGACCTAATGGTCAGGGGTCCCTTTACCTTTACCTTTATATTTTTGTGAGTGCGAGTTGTTTTAAACAGTTTTTAAAGTGGTATTTTAAACCATTGTAACATGCCCTGGGGTATTATTATTATTATTATTATTATTATTATTATTACCCACCTTGGCATCATTGACCCACTGTTCATGTCTCTCAGCCTGTCTGGGGGATCAGAGTGTCAGGGACTTGCAATGTGTATGGCAGAGACAGGGGACCTGGGGAGGGACCCAGGAGAGGGGACCAGTGGGGTTTTTTTGGGGGGAGTGTCACACCACCTGCAAGGCAGGAGCCAGAGGAGGAGGGAGAGTCAGGGCAGTCCGAGGCAGAAGAAGGCATGCAGGATGAAGCAGAGGAAGAAGGGACAGTTCAGGGAAGAGATGGGTCAGTAGAATTCCCACCTTCCCCTGCCCCTCTTTCTCCTAGAACCAGGAGGTGCTTGAAAAGGGAAGAGCAGCAATGCCTTCAATGCAGAAGTCTCAGGTTGTGGGCAGGCAGCCCATCAGAGGAGGGTATATAAGCCGGGCATGGTTCATAGTCTCACTCAGGAAAAGTCACATCAGGTAAAGTTTCTTCCAGTAAGGTTTGTGTTTTATTTATCTGTTTAGGCATTTGACTGCCACCTAGTTTACAAAACAATCAATCTATGCAAGGAATACCAGCACAGTATGAATAAAAAGCAGGATACAACCCACACAAGACCATTAAAAAATCAGTAAACAGCACTTTAAAAACCCAGCAAGGGGAAGACTTCTGAGAACTAAAAGCATCCCTTAATTTAAAAAAGTAAAATATAAAGATATACCCATGGCCTCCATAAGGGCCAGGGGCAGGAGGGGGGGAAACCACAGCAGGTCAAGTCAGGTTCACTTCACAAGAAAAATCTAGATTTGAACAGGCTGTTTCAGGACCATGGAGAGTTCTCAGTGAGCTCTGCCGGTTGTAGTTGTTCCCCTATTGTAGCAAATGAATGAGATGTTGACTCAGCAATGAGCTGAAGCTCTCTGAAGAGTGGCACAGCGTGTTTAGCAACCAGGCCCATTTCCTTGGAAAAGCTGTGAAGGACCCTTGTCTCATTCTACAACCCTGGCTTCTAATTAATTAATTAATTTTATTTCATATCTGTCCCACCTTTCCTCCAAGGTGCTGGAGGTGTTTTGTGCCTGCTTCTCCCCCTCTCCATTGTATCTTCGCAAGAACCCTGTGAGGAGGGTTAGGCTGAGAGAAGGAGGTTCTGGTCCATGTTCACCCTGTGAGCTCCACAGCCAAGCAAAGACCTGAACCCTGGTTCCCCAGGTCCTAGTCTTAACACGCTAACCACTATGCAACACTGACTCTGTGAGGCAGAGGAGAAGGGGATGCTACTAGGGGCTTAGCCTCAGAATCTGAGGAAGGCTAGGAGGGCCTTATCCTCAGACTGTTCGGGCACAGGCAGTATCTCTTCCTCATCCTGGTTTTTCTCAGGGCAGAGCAGGGAACTGGGTTTAGTGGCCCTGAAAAGGCCACTATTTTACACACGCACTTGCTCTGCACTCCAGTCATTGCCAGATGACTGAACACAGCTTCCCTTTTAATTTGCCACAATGACCCAACATAGAATTATTTTGGGGCATTGTGGGAAATTTAAAAGGTATTTAGAAGGCAGAGAGCTGTCCCATTCTTCCCCCGAAAGAAGGGGAACCCACCAGTTGCCACGTGGTCCAGAGTTGCGACACCTTTTGTGCAATGTTGGGGCCATTATAGCTGACCAAACGTTGACATTCTTCATGGAGGAGGAGGAGGAGGAGGAGGAGGAGGAGGAGGAGAAGAAGGAGAAGAAGAAGAAGAAGAAGAAGAAGAAGAAGAAGAAGAAGAAGAAGAAGGGTAGTTTGGATTTTTTTTATCACTACCCAAAGGAGTCTCAAAGCGGCTAACATTCTCCTTTCCCTTCCTCTCCCACAACAAACACTCTGTGAGGTGAGTGAGGCTGAGAGACTTCAAAGAAGTGTGACTAGCCCAAGGTCACCTAGCAGCTGCATGTGGAGGAGCAGGGAATCAAACCTGGTTCACCAGATTACAAGTCCACCGCTCTGAACAGCAGCAGGCAACAGTCACAAAATCGAGACTGTGTGGGTGTGGCAGAACAAAATGTTGAAAAGACTGCCCGCCCCTTGTCTAATGGGGCATTGACTTGAGATATTTCCTCCTCCTATGTGCCAGAGGCTGCTTTTGACCACAGGACATACTAGGTAGTCGGTCCCCCATGTTTGTGGAGTGGCTTATCAGGGAGCAGAAGTGAGGAGCCACAATTGCAAGGGGGCGGCCTGGATACTCAGCTCTCTGTGGGCCTCCACTTCCTGCATAGTCTGGACTTGCATGGGTGGGGTGAGTGTGTGAGTCTGATGCGAAGTCTATCAACTAACTTAGTGTTGTAGTGTCATAACACACCATGCTTTAATGATCATTTACAGTGTATAGCACCAATGAGGTTCATTTCCCCTTACAAAACCACTCCATCTCTTTGGTTACCGTATCCCCAGGCAAGAAGAGGCAGCTGTTGAGCTCCATCCAGCAAAGCAAGACCATAGAACATATATCACAAAGCAAAGAAATGAACAGAGCCCTGCTGGTGAACATTTCGGTGTGTGTCCCCGCCTCTCTCACAAACACACTGCCATAAATCAGAGACCTTGCACTCAAGTGCTTGCAGCCTGATCCATAAGCCACTTACAATGGAATAAATGAAGTTAATCCTACCGATATCAAAAGGTCTGACAGCCTGTTTCTGTGCTCTGTTGCACCAAAGGATCAGGGCTCAGTGGGAGAGCACATGCATTGCATGCAGAAGGGACGGGCAAAGGCTCATGGGAATTGTAGTCCGTCCAGAGGGCATTGAGTTGACCTGGATCTACAGTACAAATGGCAGCTAGGATTGCATACCCTCCAACATTTCTCCAAAGAAAATAGGGACGTCCTGTTAATGGTAATGAAGATGATGACACACAACAACAATTTTATTATTTATACCCTGCCCACCTGACTGGGCTGCCCCAGCCACTCTGGGCGGCTTCCAACATATATAAAAACCACAATAAAACATTTTTTTTAAAAAAAAAAAATCCCTATACAGGGCTGCCTTAAAATGTCTTCTAAAGGTTGTATAGTTACTTGTCTCCTTGGCTCAGGGGGTTGCATAACTCCATACCCTCCAACATTTCTCTGATGAAAATAGGGACGTCCTGAGGGAAAGTGGGACATTTGGGTGGCTTCTGTATATCCAGGAATTTCCCTGGAAAATAGAAACACTTGGAGGGTCTGAGATTCAGCAGTATATCATTTTGAACAGAAATTACTTCATTTCTATTTGATAGTGTCACCCACTGAAGATGGGTAAACTAATCCTTAACTTGTTTGTAGTTAAAACACTGACAAACTGGAACGTGTCCAGAGGAGGGCAACCAAAATGGTCAAAGGCCTGGAAACGATGCCTTATGAGGAACGGCTAAGGGAGCTGGGCATGTTTAGCCTGGAGAAGAGGAGGCTATGGGGTGATATGATAGCCATGTTCAAATATATAAAAGGATGTCACATAGAGGAGGGAGAAAGGTTGTTTTCTGCTGCTCCAGAGAAGCGGACATGGAGCAATGGATCCAAACTACAAGAAAGAAGATTCCACCTAAACATTAGGAAGAACTTCCTGACAGTAAGAGCTGTTGGACAGTGGAATTTGCTGCCAAGGAGTGTGGTGGAGTCTCCTTCTTTGGAGGTCTTTAAGCAGAGGCTTGACAACCATATGTCAGGAGTGCTCTGATGGTGTTTCCTGCTTGGCAGGGGGTTGGACTCGATGGCCCTTGTGGTCTCTTCCAACTCTATGATTCTATGACTCTATGAAAACAACGTAGAAAGTTGCACATGTACTTTCACAGGCAGGGCTGTTGGTAGCGAACAAGGAACTTAGAGCATTTCAAGTGATTAAAAAGGAGGCATGTACAGACTCAGAGGTGCCTTACTTGCATGCAAAATGTCACTGTTCAACTTTACATTTATGGGTAGGCTTGCAGATTTTTATTTTATTTTATTTTAGCAGGTGTTGAAAACAAAGCAGCAAAGACGTCTGCCTAATGTCAATGGGCAGGGAGTTTCAGAGTTTAGGTCAGTGGTTCTCAAAGGTTGTGGCACTCCACACTGGTGTAGCAAGAGAGGGTGGCAGGCATAGTGTGAAGATTCAAGGACAATCAAAGAAACATTCAAACATTTCAGTATGGTATGGCATAGTATAGTATAGTATAGTATAGTATAGTATAGTATAGTATAGTATAGTATAGTATGAAAATAATTTTAGTAAAGGTAAAGGGACCCCTGACCATTAGGTCCAGTTGTGGCCGACTCTGGGGTTGCGGCGCTCATCTCGCTTTACTGGCTGAGGGAGCCAGCGTACAGCTTCCGGGTCATGTGGCCAGCATGACTAAGCCGCTTCTGGTGAACCAGAGCAGCGCATGAAAACGCCATTTACCTTCCCACCGGAGTGGTACCTATTTATCTACTTGCACTTTGAGGTGCTTTCGAACTGCTAGGTTGGCAGGAGACTTTCCGCCCTAGTGTATCTTAAATCAATAGAGTAGAGAAAGTCTTGTTTCTATACAGTGCGAGAGAAGCAAATTGCACAGCTGACAAATACAGGGCACAGGAAGTGGATTAGTGCCTTTAGCAATGCCTAATCAGGACACCAGCTTCTGGTGCTGCAGAAATTGTTGTTCTTTTTGCAAGCAATGACAACTCTGTAGACTCTCCGCGTTTTCCCTTGCAAGCCTCCCAAGTGTGTTTTCATCAGACGGCGTCTACTCCAAAGCTTGTGATATTGGACTGCTGAACAGCCTGAGGTGCTATGGCTGCAGGGGGTAGGATGTTGTTGAGTACAAAGGAAAAGAGAGATTAGAATGTCAAAGCCTTAATTGTGAATCAAAACTGCATTCAGCTCGCTCGGAATATTAATTCCTAGTGGTAATTCCCCCCCCCCAAAGGATATTTCGGATTTTTGCACTGACAATGATCATTAGCTAGTCATTGTACTTGATCCAGAGTTACTGCCTTGCCTTTGATCACCATTCTTAGCACAGAGCACATTATTAGCTATGGTGCACCAGATGTCTTTGTGTTCTCCATAACAATTGGCAGGCAAAAGATTTCCATTAGCAGGAGACCTCCTGTTTTGGGGATTGGAAAAGTCACCTTGTTCTGGAAAGCCGTACTTGCGAAAGCACCAGAAATTATTTGTAAATAAATCCTCTAAAAATCCTCCTTTTTTCTCCAGACCAGGTCTCAAGGGGGCTTACAGATAAAATGGAGAAAAAGAAAAAGAAAAAAAGAAAAGAAAGAAATATAGCACTTGAAAAGTTATTAATAAGCAGAGATTGGATGGTCATATGCCATGGATGCTTTACTTGAGATTCCTGCTTTGCAAGTGGTTGAGGTCCCTTCCAACTCTACCATTCTGTGATCCTGTGGCTTCATCTCCTACTCTCCCCATCCACCCTGAATCTGCTCTGGAGAGGGGCATGGGGATAGGAGAGGAAGAGAAATTCCTATTGCGCAGGTGGAAGTCCTTCCACTAATGGAACAACTATATAAGAACATAAGAAGAGCATGCTGGATCAGGTCAATGGCTCGTTTAGTGCATCATCCTGTTCTCACACTGGCCAACCACACAAGTCAATCCCACTTCCCAGGAAACTCTGGGAATTGTCGCTCTGTGAGGGGAATCTTTCTTCTTTGGCGATCACTCGTAGCCAAGTAAGATTGTCTTCCATGAACACGGTTTTAATAGTGAGTCCGTAAGTGACTGTGGAGGCTAATTCTGGATCCACACGTCCTTCCACAGTGGGGACATAGGTTTCCAGGTCAGAGCTGATCACGGTGAGGGTTTGCCAAACGTGCCTTCCTCTTATTATGTTTTTCTCTTTCGTCCTGAGTTCAAGTGTTTTCAAAGCCCATGACAACTTTGGTAACAGCTGTTCTCCAATTAGAGCACTCACAAGCCAGTGATTCCCAGTTGTCGGTGTTTATACTACATTTTTAAAGATTTGCTTTGAGAGAGTCTTTTAACCTCTTTTGTTGACCACCACCATTACGCCTTCAATTTTTAAGTTCGGAATAGAGTAGTTACTTTGGAAGATGATAATCAGGCATCCACACAACATGACCTGTCCAGTGAAGTTGGTGTTGAAGAATCATTGCTTCAACACTGGTGGTCGTTGCTTCTTCCAGTACACTGGTATTAGTTCTCCTGTCTTCCCAAGTGATGTATAATTTTTTAGGGAGACACCGCTGATGGAATCTTTTGAGGAATTGGAGATGGTGTTTATAAATGGTCCACATTTCACAAGCATACAGTAAGCTTGGTAGTACAATAGCTTTGTAGACAAGCATTTTGTTTTCCCTATGAATGTCCCGGTCCTCGGACACTCTGCACTTCAATCGGGAGAAAGCTGCACATGCAGAGCTCAGGTAGTGCTGGATTTTGGCATCAGTGTCAGCCCTTGCAGAAAGATAACTGCCCAGGTAGGAGAAGTGATCAATACTTTCCAACATTACATCATTGAGCTGGATTTGTGGTGCTGCAGAGGGGCTGTTTTGTACTTGTTGGTGCAGCACTTTGGTTTTTTGGATGTTGAGCAATAGTCCAAGCTTTTCATATGCTCCTGAGAAGATATTTAGGATGGTTTGAAGGTCACCCTCTGAGTGTGCATACATTATGTTGTCATCAGCATACTGAAGCTCTATGATGGAAGTTACGGTAACCTTACTCTTTCAGCTTACTCAAATTAAAGAGCTTTCCATCTGTTCAATACAGTGGAACCTCTATTCATGACCACAATCCATTCCGGAGGCCCGTCCTTATGGCGAAACGGGTCGCTGGTAGAAGCGCCGTTGTGTGCAGGCTCATTTGGCGACAGCCCGCTTCTTCGCATGTGCAGATGGCGGTAGCCGCTTCTGCGTGTGTGCAAATCATGGCAAACCCAGTGTTTACTTCTGGGTTTGCCGCCGTCGTGACTTGGAACGGGCCTAAGTAGAGCATGACGTAAGTAGAGATTCTACTGTATATGATTTCTTTTCTGGTGGGAAGTTCCGCTTCGACAAAGTGTAGGATCATGGCAATGAAAATAAGAAATAGAGTTGGGGTGATAACACAGCCCTGTTTAACACCTGATCCCACTGTGAATGGTTCACTTTGAGAGCCATTGTTATCTGTGATTGTTGCTGTCATATTATTGCGGAGGAGCCAGATGGTGTTCACAAATTTATTCCAACAACTTTCAGCATCCTTAACGAACCACAGCTCCTAACAGGATGTGTGCCCGCAATCTGAGACTTCTCCTACATGGAATTCATTGCTGCTCTTCCCACTTCAGACCCCTCCTGGTTCTAGGAGACAGTGGGTCAGGGAAAGGCTGGGAGTCTATTGACTTGTTTGTCGCCTGAACAACCTGCTCTTCTTCTTCCACATCCTGGGTGTCTTTGTCCACCTTGGACCGCCCTGACATTCCCTTCTCCTCTTGCCTTGGTCTTTTGCCTACAAGTGACGTCATACCCCATGAATCACTGGTCCCCTTTCCTGAGTCCCTCCCCTGGTCTCCTGCCTCTGCCACACATTCTGCAGAGCCCTGCCAGCCCCTGACAACTGGCTATTTGAAAATGCATTTCTATAATATTTGAGGCCTATCCAATACCAGCCCCCATTGCCCCTTGCAAAAAAAAAGGCAATGCAAAAGATTGATGATATGTTTGCTTGTTTTAATATAATTCATCTGTGTTAAATGCTTGGAAGTCTGTACACAAACATCAAATATTCAGACGTTGTTGAGGAAAATGGTAATTAGTAAGAAATAGAAGCTGCTATTTACACTCTTGGATTAATGTTTGCTAGTGGATGTTTGGAGAACAATATAATGCTATCGTGTCTGTGTATTTTCTCTCCCTTATTATATGAAGAAGAGAGAAAAATGGCTAATCCCAGCTCACATAAAGTTCTGCAACTAGCTGCTCGGGGATTCTGGAAGTACAGGGTTATATTAACCATTAGGCTAAGTGCCCTATAGAGGAGACCCCTGTGACAGAGTAATTTTCTGAGTGCTTCTCCAGGGGGAGACAGCACCAGTCTTATTTCTTATTCTTCACATTACCTCAGAATTAAGAGCATGAGACGAGCATGGCAGGGTTAGTCCAAATATTTGTCTCTCTGCCAGCATCCTGTTCTCACAGTGACTAAGCACATGCCCAGAGACTGATTTTGGGGGCATGTCCAGTATGTGGAGAATTAATACCTCATGCAGCGGGGGGTGGAGGAGCAGGTTATTAGTACACATTGTTAACCAAAAAGATATATTTGAATCATGACCGCAAACAATAATCTGCCATTGCTGAATTCTAGTATTTTCATTTCTTCTGTTCTTTCCGCTCTTCATTTCTCCTCCTCCCTGATTTAAGTCAGGGGAGGCTGGTCCCATTAGGGCAACCAGGTCTCAGACCTGTTGGGAGGGACCCCAACCACCTGCAATCCAGAAATCACAGCAGTCTCTGACAGATGGCCATCTGTTTAAAAACCTCCAAGGAAGGAGAGTCCACCAACTTCTGAGGTGGTCCATTCCACTGTTGAACAGCTCTTCCCACCAGAAAGTTCTCCCTAATGTTTAGTTGGAATATCCTTTCTTGTAATTTGAATCAATTGGTTTAGATCCTACCTTCTGGACTCAGCGGGCACCTTCAGCGCCCCCCCCAACTGCGAGGGAACCCCGCAAGGGGTCCCGGAGCGAAACGGGGAGATAGGCGTGGTGCTGAGAGCCAACTGCTTCTTCTGTGGAGCGAAGCCACACAGCCGTTGCCGGAGAGCGCTGACCTTTTTCCAGGGACAATTCGGCTAACAAACAACTACCCGTGAGTAGGTCAAGTTCAAAGACCAGGGAATTTAAGAAAAAGAGGATTAATTTGGCACTGAAACGGGAAGGCGCAAACAGGAAGTCCACCTTCCTTTCTGTATATAGACCAAAGCAAAGACTGATTAAGCTAACGCTGGAGAGCTGGGTTTAAAAGGACTTAAATCCTAACCTCAAATTAAAAGATTTCCCTCCCTGAATTGCAGGAGAGGGGAGGGAAGAGGAGAAAATATATTTTACCTGCAAAAAAAGTGGAGGAAAAAGGAGTAAAAGACCACCACTTAATCCTTGGGAACGGACTGCCAGATTAATAAAATTGCTGTACTGAGAATCGCACTATTTATGGACAATGTAACTTTGTGACAGTTAACTCTGCAAGTGAGACACTTTTACCCTGAGGGTTATTTTGGACTTGGAACTGTTGCTTTTTTCTTTTGTAGAAGGGGGACTTTGGAAAATCGGAAAAGAGTCTCTATTGCAATACCATTGATCGTTACTGTGTCCCCCTAGAGGAACTTTGAAATTGTTGCAACTAGCCAGGGGATTTTCCACTCTCGACTGGCCTGGGAAACTTCCGTAGCAAAACAAGTTTTGGCCGTGGGATTGACCTTGACTTTCAGATCCCTAGATAAAGTGGCATGGCAGACTTGCTTCAGGAAAAGACAACAAGATCGGGAAAGGTTAGACAGCAGCAGACTAGTGTAACGCAGCAGCGCAGAGCATCCATATCTGCCTCTGCATCTGTATCTGCCCCTTCTGCATCACAAGGAAAAGATCCTGCACAAGGAAAAGATCCTGCACAAGTTGGGACTAAAGGAATGGCTACTGAAGAGGGATTCACTTCAGTATTAAATAAAATTTTTGAAACCTTGGAAAAATTAAGTAACCAAGTTACTGAAGCGACTACGAAAATTGACCAAAATACTACTAGCATCAACAATTTGGGGCAGAAGGTGAACTCAAATACAGAAGCTATTGAAAGACTGTTGCAAGAATCCGCTTCGAACCAAAAGGCAGTTGAGGAAGCAAAGGAAAAAGTGCTGGCTGTAGAGGAAAAGATCCCAACTATATGCAAAGAGCTAAAGGACCATCGGTCGCTTCTGTCTATGATCGAACTTAAGGAAAAACAGACTAATCTGAGGATCAGGGCGGTCCCTGAATTGGAAAAAGACAGTTTAAGTGACTTTCTTACGCAGGAATTTGCAGAATTTTGGAATTTGGATGCTAAGCAAGATTTCAAGATAGTAAGTGCTTTTAGACTTGGAAGAGGAGGGAGAAAGAACAGGGTGAGAGACTGTTTGGTTACCCTCCGAACGAAAGGAGAGAGAGATAAAATACTGAGTCTGCACTTCCAGAAGACCTTGGAAATAAACAATTCAAGAGTGGAGATATTCAAGGATATTCCAAAATACTTATTGGATCTTAGAACTAACTACGGAGATTTGGTGGCCCTGTTGAGAAGTAACAGAATTGTTTTTAGGTGGGAATTCCCTCAAGGCCTATCCTTTACCTTTAAAGGGAAAAAGTTCAAAATAAGATCAGTGGAAGACAAGGAAAAATTCCTGAGAGATCACGAAGAAGACCTGCAAAAAGAAGTTCTAGAAGAGCTAAGAGCTTTAAAACCAGGAGTACTAGACATAGTACCACCACCTTTGGGATTGGACAAATTAGAAAAAGTGATACCACCGTCAGAACAAGAGGAATTACTGGGAGCAGTTGGAGGAAAGTAGAATAAATACATCATGTCTCTGCAATTATTAAGTTGGAACATTCATGGACTTAACTCCCCGGAGAAGAGGAGGAAAGTTTTTCACTTATTGAAAAAGGAACAACTGGACTTAATTTGTTTACAGGAAACACATGTGATAAGGCTACACAGGAAAGTATTGATTAATAAAAGATTGGGTCAAGAGTTTATTTCATCGGATAAGGTTAAAAAGAGAGGAGTTGTAATTTACGCCAAAGAGAGCCTGTCACCGAAATTTGTTTTTAAAGATGATCAAGGAAGATTTGTGGCAATCGAAATTCAATCACAAGGAGAAAAAATTTTAATAGTAGGAGTTTATGCACCAAATGAGGGGAATTCTGAATTTTTTAAGAAATTGCACGAGACATTGTTAGACTATATGGATCATAACATCATTATGATGGGAGATATGAATGGAGTGGTATCTACAAATATGGACAAGTCGCAGAGACAGACTGTAACTAAAGATGGCAAAAACCTTTTTTGAACTGACTGACAATATGGACTTGATTGACATTTGGAGAATTAAGAACCCCCTAGGAAGAGAGGGAACATTCTTCTCTGAAGAATGTTCTGCTATGATTAAATGGGCACAAGATATTGGTCATAACATTATGTTTGCGGACTGGGAACAGTTGTGGACCACTGGTATGAAATTTACGGCATGTAATGCCTTAAGAGAGAATATTATGAAAATGATATACAGGTGGTACATGACACCAGTCAAGCTTGCAAAAATCTATCATTTGCCCGATAATAAATGTTGGAAATGTAAAGAAAATGAAGGTACATTCTTTCACCTCTGGTAGACGTGCCCAAAGATTAAGGCTTTCTGGGAGATGATCTATAATGAAATGAAAAAGGTATTTAAATATACCTTTCTAAAGAAACCAGAGGCCTTCCTCCTGGGCATAGTCGGCCAATTGGTGCCAAAGAAGGATAGAACTTTCTTCATGTATGCAACAACAGCAGCAAGAATACTCATTGCAAAGTATTGGAAGACACAAGATTTACCCACCCTGGAAGAGTGGCAGATGAAGGTGATGGACTATATGGAATTAGCGGAAATGACTGGCAGAATCCGAGACCTGGGAGAAGAGTTGGTGGAAGAAGATTGGAAGAAATTTAAAGACTATCTGCAGAAACGCTGTAAAATTAATGAATGTTAAAAATGATGTTGGATTGAAAATAAGAGGCACTAGCAACAAAGTTAATGAGAATATGCAAAAATAAGTTGATAATGGATGAAAATATAGAGCTATAATATGTTAAGATATAGAGTTAAGATAAACGAAAGAGGGTAAGGATTTGCTGATTTGATTATTTAAATGGGAATACAAAAAGGGGAGGTGTGAGGAAGTCAAGGAAACAAGCTAATGAGTTTAAAGTTACAAAAATGGGTTTGTTTTTAACTCTTTTGTATCTATTCGTTTTTTGTATTTTGTATTTTGTATTTTGTATTTTTTATGGTTTTTTGTATGGTTTTTTTTCTTTTTCTTTTTGTATTTTGTAAATCTATGTTTTTGTAAAATTTCAATAAATATTTTATATAAAAATAATAGATCCTACCTTCTGGAGCACATCAACCATGTGACAGCCCTTCAAATATTTGAAGATGACTATCATATCACCTCTCAGCCTTTTATTCTGGGGGCTAAACATACCCAGATCCCTCAACCATTCCTCAGAAGTCTTGCTTTCCAGACCTTTTATCATCTCTCTTACCCTCCTCTGCACATGCTCCAGCTTCTCAATATTCTTTCGAAACTGTGGTGCTCAGAACTGGACACAGTACTCCAGTATTACACCAACACTTGAGCTTAGCAGCAAGATTGTAGACACTTTCTGTTATTCAGAATAATGTGCATGGATAGTGAAGTTGTATGGCCCACCAGACCATTGGGCTCTATCTCCCATCATCTCCAACCAGCATGATCAATGGGCAAGGATGACGAGAGTTGAAGAAAATAAATCTAGAGGATTGCTGGTTTTCTGCCCCTGGTATAGTGGCTAGAGTGTTGGTTTGTGTTTAGATCCCCACTCAACCATTCAGCACATTGGATGACACCAGGCCTCTCTCTCCCTCAGCTCTGGGTGCATTTACATGTGTGGAATATTGCATTTGTCTTCCCGATTACAATGCTAAAGGCAATGCCTGGAGACAATCAGGTTGTGTATCCACAGCAGTGAACAGAGGAGGAAGGACTGTTGGGAGGAGTGCAGAGAGAAGAAACACCTTGGCGCATCTGTAACAGCGAAACCAGATGCTGTCATCTGCCCCAGCTGCAACAAAACATGTCTCTCCCATATTGGTTTCTACAGCCACAGCAGGCGCTGTAACTCTCTGACGGTTTGACTTCATCCCTGAAGGCCCACTCTTGACACTTCCATTGTATTCCAAGACAGATGGATGCCCACAATACAATTACAATGTTAGCACTTCTGTTCCATTGTTCCTTTCACACTGCAGTACCTGTTACGATATGGAACTGTGGCTGATATAATGTCACGTCATGCTAAATTTTATTCACACCAGTGGGCATAGTGTGACACAACAACAAACGTCATTGTACAAGGTCACTATTCCCCCACCCACAAGAGTGCTTCCATTGTCCCATGAAAACAGCTGGAACTGTATGCTGGTATACCAACCCAAATTTCACCACTTTACTCCTCTGATATTCTAGATTAAGGGGGCTGCAAATGGATTCTTTCTGGAATCAAATAACATGTGAACGAACACTTTTGTTGTTTAGTCGTTTAGTTGTGCCTGACTCTTGGTGACCCCATGGACCAGAGCACGCCAGGCACTCCTGTCTCCCACGGCCTCCCGCAGTTTGGTCAAACTCATGCTGGTAGCTTCAAGAACACTATCCAACCATCTCGTCCTCTGTTGTCCCCTTCTCCTTGTGCCCTCAATCTTTCCCAACATCAGGGTCTTTTCCAGGGAGTCTTCTCTTCTCACGAGGTGGCCAAAGTACTGGAGCCTCAGCTTCAGGATCTGTCCTTCTAGTGAGCACTCAGGGCTGATTTCCTTCAGAATGGAGACATTTGATCTTCTCGCAGTCCATGGGACTCTCAAGAGTCTCCTCCAGCACCATAATTCAAAAGCATCAATTCTTTGGCGATCAGCCTTCTTTATGGCCCAGCTCTCACTTCCATACATCACTACTGGGGAAACCATAGCGTTAACGAATGAACACTAAACATGTGTTATACTCCATTAGTTTTCCAGAAGTGGCCTCTGCATCATGCAAAAGCTCAAACATAGTGCAGAAAATAACTTTCAGAGAAACATTGGAGAAATGGAATAAGCTGTAGTGTGAATGCAGCCTCTTTCTGCCTAACCTGTGGGTGAAAAGAGGGGGCACAATCATGTACACCAATATGAGCTCCTTGGAGGAAGGGTGGGATCAAAATAAGGAAAGAGGAGGTCAGCCACCACTCACCAAGTGAAGAAGGCTTCAGCTGGCCTCAGGGTACTCTTTAGGTTTGTAGAGGCCAGCTCAATTCTCAACGGCGCCCATTAAATTTTTTTGAATGAGTCAAATTGGACTGCAATCCTGGACGGAGTCAAGAGGGGCCTTAGCCTGACCATCACCCCAGACTCTGAGGTCACAGTGAGGTCACCACTAAGTTTCTCCCATATGAGCAAACGGCTGCCAAGTCAAAATGAAGCTGAACATTTGTTCTCGAGTATTTTTTGCAAATCTTAGGGATATGTCATCTCAACCGAAGCAATAATTTGGATGTTTCCAGAGAGGAGGGTGAGTTCCTTCAGAGTCAGAGGAAAAGAGCATAGCCACCTCTTCATAAAGCGGAGGTGGAATTTTAATGTTGCATTCTGGAGAGCTGCCTCCAGCACAGTCTCTTATCAAGCCTTTGAAGAGCCGTGTTGGAGACTTGGGGCCATAATCTTCAAAGGGTCCTGCGTGTATATCCTGTTTGTACAGTTTTAGCAAATAAACAGAAATCCCATTAAGTCATTTTTCTACTTCCTGTAGAAATTGATGTTCGGTGAAAGGGTTCTTAAGCAAATGGGCATATTAACCATTTCCGGAATTCGAGAGAGTCGCTTGATAAACAGTCAATTTGCCTTACATCCCAGGTCATAAGTTTACAAGCTGGGAATCTCTCAAGGGTTGGCCCAAGGTATCTTCCCTGCCTCGGGCAAACAAGATGGTACCTCTCCCTACATTTCATTTACAAAAATCAGCCAGAGTGACAGCTCTGTGGACACACTATACCTTTAAAGCATATTCGAAGCACATTCTTTCCCTCAAAGATTTCTGGGCACGGTAATTTACCTCTCACAGATACCAATTCTCAACAACCCTTCACAAACTACAGTGCCCAGAATCCTCTGAGGGGGGAAATGTGTTTCAAATATATTTTAAAGATATAGTGTGTT
Source organism: Podarcis raffonei (assembly GCF_027172205.1). Taxonomy (NCBI): domain Eukaryota; kingdom Metazoa; phylum Chordata; class Lepidosauria; order Squamata; family Lacertidae; genus Podarcis; species Podarcis raffonei. Next base: position 66,358,589 of record NC_070611.1, on the reverse strand, counting down.
CACAACAGCCATGGCTCTCCCCTCAAGAATCCTGAGGCTGTAGTTTGTGAAAGGTGCTGAGAGTTATGAGGAATTAATTGTTAATTAATTAATTGTAGCTCTGTGAGAGGAATAGTGGAGCTTCTCAACTCCCTTAACAAACTACAGTTCTGGGGAATCTTTGGGGAGAAGCCATAACTGTTTAACACAGTATGATACTGCTTTAAATGTATAGTGCAGGTGGAACCTTACTTTAACACTGGCAATGGGGCCTGGTTTTCCCCATCTCCATCTGCAAACACATCCATTAGGAGATCCATACAGCTAAGGAAACCTTGCATGTATGTTAATTGGAGTTGAAGGTATTTCAGCAGTTAATGTTTCAACGACTTCCAAACCTATATTATATGAGAGTTGTGGAATTGCGGGAAGAGGGGTGGTGGAAGGAAAATTATTACCATAACAAGGTCTCCTCCTCAAGTGAGCATATGTTCCTCATAATGTCACTTTCTAAATCAATGAAATTATCATTATAGAACATGTCGACAAATTAAACATGTAAAATGCAGGCTGTACAGCGGAAAGAGATGTAATTTGGCTCCATAAAAAGAAATTAAACAATAAAATATCAATGACAGATGTAGTTAAGAGAGGAGATTTTTTTTTTAAGGTTTAAATGCCAATTTGTGGGGGAATAAAATTATGCAGACCCAATCAAGGTGCAAGATAAAAATACCAGCCTTCGTGAAACGAGATGATTAAGTGTGTGGACCAGATGTTTGGAGACCTTCGTTGTGCCCTTTAGTTAACTGGCAGGCTGGCGGGCAGGTCTGTAAATTTGTAAAATCCAAGTAACTAAGGTCAGCATGGATGGAAGCACTAAAACAATCAAATATCAAGAGTTGTTTACATCTGCTCGCACTCAATCCGGTTACAGTTTTGCAAGGCTGTTTTTCCTCCCAATGGCACCGAACCTGTTCCTGAGGAAATGTTAGTTTTCATCCTCTCTTCTAGTTGAAAAGGGATGTGCTTATGTGAAAGTACACACACACACACACACATACACAGGGATGTTTAAATCAATATGTGCCATAAGAGCATAAGAAGAACCCTGCTGTTTCAGGTCAAAGGCTCATCCAAATCCAGCATTCTGTTCTTACAGTGGCCAACCAGATACTTCTGGGAAACACACAAGCAGGCAGGGCCGTCTTTAGCATATGCGGCACTGGGGTGCAAAGATCTGCCCAGCATCCCCAAATTTAGTTTAGCCCCAGCGCCGTTGACAAGCGCCGCCATTATGAGCTGAAAACTGGAGTGGTCATGGCTGGGGAGGAGCGGGAAGAGGCCGGGAGGGGCAGGGAGAGGCGGTGTAGTGGTGGGGGGAGTGGAGAGAAATGGAAGCTCTGCTGAGGTGGGGGGAAGAGAGAGAGAGAGATTGGCTGCTCCGCCTCGGGGCTCTGCAGGATCGGAGGCAGAAGGCACCCACTCACCCCCCCTTCCCTATTCTGCCGGCTGCGTCTGCTGCTTGCAGACCTGTCCAGGAGACATTGGGGGTGGCCGGGGTCTCCCTCTCAGCAGCAGCAGAGTGGCATTTCTGGGGGCGATCGGCTTCTCTTGTGGGTGTGCAGCTGCCACCAGGCGAGTGGGACTAAGTGCAGATCAGTGACGCTTGTTTCCAGCAGCTGGGACAGGGCGATCTCAACCCCCCCCCAGCACTTTCCTTCCTCCTCCTCCTCCTCCTCCTCTTTCTCCTTCTCCTCTTCTGCCTCCTTCCTCCACAGAGGGTGCTGTTGCTCCTCTTCCCTTCTTTCCATTGCAACACAGCGCCCAGCAGTCAACTTTGACAGTGGCAGGGAAAGGGGAGATCAGGGTCGGGTGAGTGGTGTTACCACAAGCCAACCGCCCCGGGGAGTTTAGGCAGCTTCAGCGGTGGGCACCTGGCGGCCCCCAGAATTCAGCACCTGGGTGCCCCGCACCCCTTGCACCCCTGGGTAAAGACGGCCCTGCAAGCAGGACTTGAGTGCAACAGCACTTTTCTCCTTCTGTGAATCCCAGCAATTGGCATTTACAGGCATGCTGCCTCTGACCGTGGAGGGAGACCATAACCATCGTGGCAAGTAGCCATTGGGTTCAACAGCATCCGCAGGGCATCTTGTTTGGTACTTCTGCTCCAGAGTGAGTTAAGTTTCCTGGTTGGCTACTTATTTACTGGGGGTAGGCATAGGAAACAGGGCTAGGCCAACCCAAGATTTTTTGTTGGCTGAGGCCAAGTATGTGACAGTGTCACATCACACATGCAGTTTTGTCCTCCAACACCTCACTGCTGTTTCCTGCCACCTCCACAGCGTCCGCTGCCTGAGGTGTTTGCCTCACTTTATCTAATGGTAGGGCCGGCCCTGATCACAAGAGTCTCTTGTTCCTTTCAAATTACTCCACAGACATTCCTGAGAAAGCTGATGTCAAAATATACTGCAGTTGTTGTTGTTGTTGTTGTTGTTGTTGTTGTTGTTGTTGTTGTTTTAAATACTATCACTCTCTTGTCCCTTGGTGCACAATCTTCTGGGACTTGAAAGGATTCATGCTAAACTCAAAATGTGATGCACCACATTTTGGTGGGCTACAACCATTGTCGGTTCAAAGCCTGAAATAATTAATAACTCTGCCCTTCCTAACGTCACTTCAAATAAAATACGCTTCGCCTGTGAATTACAGGATTTTGCCAGGAAGCATCAGAAGCTTTTGTTTTTAAAGGCACCTCAGAGAAATCGCTAATGTCTGCTTAATCATGTCCAGGCAAAAGCAATTAAAATTAAGCCGGTGTTATGCTAAGGATAGAAATTCTCTTGTTGGCTATGCAGCAATTGCACAGTCAGGGGTGTAATTTCTACAACAACAACAAAACCCAACCTAGTCCATCACGTTTTTCTTCTTGGCTTGAGTCTTGCTTCAAAAGCAATAATATTGTGTTGACATCTTCGTAGCCTCAACCTAAATTGTTGATAGCATCTCCAAGTTGCTTTCCATCCCATCATCTTTTGGCTTGGCACATGGAATTGTACTCTGGGCTGAACTCATGTCTCTGCCAGTAAGATCTGTTGGACTAGTGAGCACTATGACAGCCTTTTCTGTGGTGACCCCATCCCAATTTCATGCCTTTCTACATACCAGTTATTCCTGGCTCCTTCCCTATTTCTCAACAAATCTTAAGTTGGGTGTTTCAATCCACCTAACTGCTGTCATCTTCAACTTTCATATTTTTCAGTTATAATTTTAACTCTTGACATTTCTATTTTGCTTTCAAATATTGTTGTTGTTGTCGCTGCTGCTGTTGTTAAAATGGCTACACCCATAAAGAGTCCAATTCATCAGACTGCATAGATTTCACATCAAGACCCCTCCAGTCTGTCTTGTTTTGATTTTATTTTTGCCTCAGATGCCAAAGTGTCTTGGTCTGGCCCCGCTCAGCCCACAGAGCTCTCCCCATCCAGCGTAAACTGCTGCTCTCGTCTTAATCATTTGGCACATATATAGCCTTGGATCAGACAAAGCTTTTCTCCAGGCTCAATAAGTGGGTACGACTCCCCACCTGCCTTTGTTCCTTGTCCCTTACTAACCTGGGGGTGGGCACTTTGCAGCACAGCAGTGATGCTCAAAACAATGCTGCAATCTCCTATGCGCCTTTGCGACGGGGCGGACTACAGTTCAAACAAGTAAATGTAACAGTTAATACAGGTGGGCATTCCCTCTCCCCTTACAATGGACACAGTAAAAACCCTTTTGCCTGAGCTGCTTTTCTGTGGCCTTTCAAGATGCGAATCTCAGTAAACTCCATCTTATAAATCATACATTGTCCACCGCAGCGTATTTCCTTCTCAGACTGTTCCCTGCTGTGTACTGTCCAGTTCAATTTTTAAATGACTGAACAGCAGAGCTCTCGCTTCTCCTCTGGGGAGTCCACTCCGGCCTCAAACAGACCTGACCAAGCAGTCAGCCCAAAGTGTTCTTTTCTTTAATTCCATCCCATTACTCTTAACAGCTGCCTGTTGTATGACCCCAAAAAATGTCGTTTGCATTTGTGCTTCTGGGGTGTTGATTTTTCTAAGTCCAACTCTCCCTTACTCCTACATTTCCCCTGTATGCTGACCACCTAGCTAGATGGGAGTCTAAAAGGGTATGTTTGTGTGTGTATGTGCGCACTCACAGTGAAGGCTGCTCTATTAGGGTGAATGACCGCTCCCTGCATTAACTGGGGGGGGGCGGCTTTTGTGTGATCACACACAGCCCCCGCTCTCCGGAGACTACTAGACCCCTGGCAATGTAACTGGATTTGCCGCCCGCCGCCCCCCGGAGCTGGATACCTGGCCTAGCCTCGTCAATTAGCCAATCCTGGCTGGGGGGGGCGTTGCCAAGGGAGTTGGCCAGGTAGAGTTGTGACTGCCCACATGCACAATAGAGGGTGCAACTTACCTGTTGGCCTCAGTCGGCTCCTGAACTTCCCCCACCCTGCCCTCCCTCACTTTATGCCTTCTTCACAGCTTAACCTTCTTCTTTACAAAATAAAAAAATTCCTTCCAGTAGCACCTTAGAGACCAACTAAGTTTGTTATTGGTATGAGTTTTTGTGTGCATGCACACTTCTTCAGATACACTGAAAGAGAAGTCACCAGACCTATAGAGAGAGAGAGGGTGGGGAGGGGTATTACTCAGAAGGGTGGTGGGAATGGGTGATTGGCTGATAGGTGTGGTCAACCTGTTGACTGTTAACGACTGCAACAAAAGCACCAAACTTAATCCATTCTGGAAGTCTGTTTGACTTCCGAAATGTTCGAAAACCAAGGCGCAGCTTATGATTGCTGCAGGCGCCCCAGAAACAATAGCCGACAGCTGCATCAGACATTCAGCTTCTGAGAAACGTTCAAAAACCGGAACACTTACTTCCGGGTTTTTGGCATTTGAGAACCAAGGCATTTGGGAACCAAGGCGTTTGAGAACCAAAGTACCACTGTACAGACAAATGAAAAACCCTTGAGTAGGCTTGATTTGACTTCCCTCCAGTTCTCCTGACTTGTCCCCAGTTTGCCTGCTTTTCAGAGTATGCGCCTAATGGTGGCCCGAAACTCTTTGTGAGTTTCCCCCATCATCATTATGTCTGAGTTTGAAGAGGAGGACAGGGTGTTCATATTCTGACCCGAGAAAAGGCATTTCTCCTCCAATCATATTTTCATTATTGTGATGTTCCCCGTGCCATGTCTCCCGCATGACCTTGATTGGGATCAGCACATTTTAAACAAAGACATAATTAATTGCACCTGCTATACGAGGCACATCATTTGGAAATGGCAAAGGCAGATGGCATTCTGGGTAAATTTATGTTAATTGTCATAAGGGCGAGATCAATAATTCTGACTTTTAGCAATACCAATGGGGGCCTTTCCATCCATTTGCATGACATTACACATAACCATTTGTAATTTTACTTTTAAATTATAATTTACCCTGTGCAGCAATCACATTACAATACTTTTTTTTATGTAAAGCAAATTTTGTTAGAGGCACATTTGATTTCATAGAGAGCAAGATGAAATCAAAGTGACAAGCTGGTTAAAAGATGTTAGGTATTTCTTTCGTATGCTTAAAAAAGAAATTGCATGGAGATTTATATTTTACCCTAATGCTTTATATTGTTACACCACCACCACCTTCCCCACTAAAATACTAAAGAGTGCTAACCGGCTGGAGGTAAATAAACTGGGAATTCACCAACTCTGTTGGGAGAGACAGCTGAAATATTCCCTGACAAATTCTGACCTTGAGGTCAGCGTTTCTGCCACTGTAGCCTTGGGTTCCCAGTGCCTTCTGCATGGCGATGACCTTGAAGACATGTTTAGATGGGAGGATAGGACATCTTAAAAGGAATGGGTCAGTGGGGAACATACATCTCAGCCAGCCCCTGTCAGAACTGGCAACCCCTGTCAAAAAATGGCAGCACATTGGTGGTAGAGGAGAAAAAATCAAAGGCCAAAGAGGAAGTAGGACCTGTACTTAAGAAGAGCCTGCTGGATCCGGCCAATGGTCCATCTAATCCACCATCCTGTTCTCACAGTGGCCAACCAGATGTCTGTGGGAAACCTGCAAGCAGAACCCAAGCACAAGGGCCTTCTCCCCTCCTGTGTGTGACGGCTTGGGACTCGGGCTTGGGCTCAGAACCAGAGGAGTCTCACCGGATCCTTTGCCTCAGGCATCATCTGAACCAAGTCTGGGACCTGATCCTGAAGAGCCCCAGTCTGCACAAGTTCCCCTGCAACAAGCACCAGCTGGGCCGAGTCAGGGGCCTGAGCCTGCCCTGGCTCCAGATGCGGGGATTACCTCGTTGCCTCCAGCTGGGCAATCAGTTACAGCTGCTCCACTACCAGTTGGGTCAGGGGAGGCTGAGGCGGCCCCTGGGTCTAGTAACCCACCAATGTCTCCCGAGCTGCAGAGACTAAGGTCTGAGAGAAGGAGAGACAGGAGGAGTGCTCACCTTCAGGCAAAACAGGGAGGTGAGTCGCCAGGGGATCAGGACCAGCCGTTAACCTGACAAAGATAAAAGGCTGTCTGACCCCACTCCAGGTTGTGGGAGCAACATTGCTGTATGCCAGACCCTGTACCTGTCCTTACCTGGTTTCCTGCCTCATGTCCTGCCTTGACCCTGTCAGACTGACTCCTAGCAGAACCTACGGATTCTGGACCGAACCTGGACCCGCGGTGCTCCTAAACCTCAGTGTGTAGAGTACATGGAGGCCCTATGCTCAATTCATAGCATATCTCTTTTACAAGGTAGCACAACCAAGAGTCATCCCTTTCCAACACCTCAGAGAGGTTCTACCAGTTGGAGTAGAACAGTCTTCCACCAGCCTGGTGTCCTTCAGATGTTGCTGGACTTCCACTCCAATCATCTCTGACCATTGGCCATGGTAGCTGGGGCTGATGGGAGCTATAGTCCATCATGATTCCAAAGGCAGCAGTGGCGGAAGGCTGTGGAAGACAATACTGGACTTTTTATTTTTACTTTAAAAGGCAACTTTAAAAAATACGAATAAAAGCATAACAAAACAGATGCAAAGGGCAAGTATTAACATAACAAGCTTAAGACGGCTCGATAACTATAGATACTGATCATCTTAACTCTTTGTCCTTTAGATTTTATTTACAGGGTTTTGAGATGAAGAGAGAAAATAACTCAAAAGGTCCATAGTTCAGAGTACATTGCAGTCAGAGGGCAGGTATTATCCTTTACACTTGAACAATCAATAAATGCTTTCCATATTTTCTCAAAAGGGTCCTTTACCTTTTGTTTCCTATTTACCCTAAGTTTTGTGGCAATTTCTCTAAGAAAGAGCACTGACAAACTTCTAGGTTCCCCAGTCAATATTTACATTCTGAAATGTCTTCCCATTCTGAGCTGCAATTGGCGCCGAAAGTAAATGATTGAACAGCTCTTTAAGAACTAGATTTCTATCCAGAAAGATATTTAACAACTTCACTGTCAGAGATGGATGTATCCCTTGATGAGAAAGCTCACACTAATCCCACAATATTAGACTTGACAGACCAATGGTTGGACTGAGTGTAAGGCAACTTCGTAGGCTCCTTTGAAGAGCATCCTTCAGGATGGTGTTTCAGACCGCTTACTTTATGGTGACAAAACCTGGAACTGGGGGGAATACAAATTCCCCCATCTCAGAACTCCACACCTGAATATGAGCTGAACCCAAATACTTCCATAAGCAGGTCCATAATGAGCCAAGTTCAGAAACGGCCTCGGTCCAGTATACCTGAAGGAGCGTCTCCACCCCCATCATTCAGGTCCAGCTCCGAGGGCCTTTTGGCGGTTCCCTCACTACGAGAAGCCAAGTTACAGGGAACCAGGCAGAGGGCCTTCTCGGTAGTGGCACCCGCCCTGTGGAACGCCCTCCCACCAGATGTCAAAGAGAAAAACAACTACCAGACTTTTAGAAGACATCTGAAGGCAGCCCTGTTTAGGGAAGCTTTTAATGTTTATAGGTTATTGCATTTTAGTGTTCTGTTGGAAGCCGCCCAGAGTGGCTGGGGAAACCCAGCCGTATGGGTGGGGTATAAATAAAATTATTATTATTATTATTATTATTATTATTATTATTATTATTATTATTCTTTGATTCTGCCAGAGAGTCCCCCCAAATGAGTTTCCTCTTTCTTTTACCCAAATGTAAGTCTGTAAGTGGATGTAGGAACAGGTGGCATCCATTGAATATGGAGGACCACGTGGGTTATGCCTCCCAAGAGAAAATGAGGCGTGATCATAGGAGCATGGGACGCGGGTGGCGCTGTGGGTAAAACCTCTGCGCCTAGGACTTGCCGATCACATGGTCGGCGGTTCGAATCCTCACGGCGGGGTGCGCTCCCATTGCTCGGTCCCAGCGCCTGCCAACCTAGCAGTTCGAAAGCACCGCCGGGTGCAAGTAGATAAATAGGGACCGCTTACTGGCGGGAAGGTAAACGGTGTTTCCATGTGCTGCGCTGGCTCGGCAGATGCAGCTTGTCACGCTGGCCACATGACCCGGAAGTGTCTGCGGACAGCGCTGGCTCCTGGCCTCTAGAGTGAGATGAGCGCACAACCCTAGAGTCTGTCAAGACTGGCCCGTACGGGCAGGGGTACCTTTACCTTTACCTTTACATAGGAGCATACGTAAGAGGCTGCCTTAATACTGAATCAGACCATTGACCCATCTAGCTGTTGTCTACACTGATTGCCATCAGCTTGGTGGGGTTTCAGACAGAGAGACATTCCCAGCTTTACCAGGAGATGCTTGGGACTGAAGCAGAGCTTAGGTTCATCTAGTTAAATACTGTCTACACTAACTGGCAGTGGCACTCCAAGATTTCAGACAGGAGTCTTTCACTCAGCCCTGCTTCGAGATGCTGGAGATTGAACCTAAGATCTTCTGCATGCCAAGCAGATGTTTGACAAGTGAGCTATGGTCCTTCTGCCAAGGAGCATCTATAGCAGTTAAGATGACGTCAACAAGGGTGAGGGTGACGGAGTCTCCTATCACCCATGAATATTCCCTGTCCATGGAAGGGTAAGCTTGCTTGGCATGGGAATGACAGACAAGAAGAAGAAGAAGAAGAAGAAGAAGAAGAAGAAGAAGAAGAGTAGTAGTAGTAGTAGTAGCGGCTCACAATCTCCTTTCCCTTCCTCCTCCACAACAAACACTCTGTGATGGCCTGGGATTCCGATTCTGAGAGTGAACCGGAGGAGTCCCAGCCGGCACAGGAGTCCCTGCCTCCAGGGCCGGCTGAACTGGGGCAGAGCCTTGATTCTGAGGAGCCTGCACCTGTGCCGGATCCTCAGGAGCAGGCACCAGGTGAATCCATTCTGGCCCCAGAGGTGGTTGAGGACTCAGTGCCTACAGGTGAGTCTTCCCCTGGGCCCAGTAACCCTTCAGCCTCTCCTGAACTGCAGAGGCTTAGGGCAGAGAGGCGAAGGGAACTGGTTTCTCCCAGGATGAGTGCTCGCCTTAAGGCCAGGAGAGGCGGGGCTCCTGTGGGCCGGGGCCGCCCCTGGCCTCAGAGAAGATAAAGGCCAGTAAGCCCGGTCCCAGGTTGCGGGAGCAACATCGTCATTGAAGAGCTGTTTCGGCCAGCATCCAGTCCTGTTCCTTCAGTGTTCCTGTTCCCCGCCTGGCTCCCTGCTTCTGATCTTCGAGTGTTCCTGTCTCCGCCCGGCTCCCTGCTTTGGACCTCGCCTCGCACCTTGTGAACTATTTCCAGGCTAGTGACTCAGGACTGAACTTTGACTACGGTATCAGTAACCTTCCCCCCGGGACCAGCACACACTCTGTGAGGTGAGTGAGGCTGAGAGACTTCAGAGAAGTGTGACTGGCCCAAGGTCACCCAGCAGCTGCATGTGGAGGAACGGGGAAGCGAACCCGGTTCACCAGATTACTAGTCCACCGCTCTTAACCACTACACCACACAGGACTACGGGTGAGCTTCCCTATGTTTGGTGGTTTGTTGTTGTTGTTTTCGAACATCCTGGGAAAATTCTTGAGGGAAAAGGCAGAGCTTTTTCCAAAGGTTGGGGGTGGGAAACCCCCAAACACATTATAAGGCAGAAAGGAGGAAACTGAAGATAGCATCTCACCATCACTGCTTACAGAGATAGAGTAACAATGTTTTCCCCTTTAAGCCCCATAAATTCAGTGGGGATGAATAGTTTGCACAACCAGCCAGCAAGCTTCAATTTTATGCAGCAATAATTGTGTTTTGGATGTGTGGGGGTTTTGAGGGGGCAGTTTTTAAAAAAACACACACACAAATACCATAATAATAATAATCAATATATAAATAGATAGATACTTGCATTCATACCTCCCCACCCAACCAGGTTATAAGCAATTCTGATTTGCCACGAGAAAAGAAAGGCATTGTTGATATGTGCGTTTTTAATTCCCTCCCTGATGCTGCCTGACTAAATCCATGTTTTAAGTGAGCAAATATATTCAAATATTCAAAGATATGTGAGAAGTAATAACATTCTTGCTTAGTCTAATTCCAGAATCATCACAGTGCAATAAACAGAACTCCCCTTAAAAACCTGGAGAGAAGGAAACAAGATCAGGCAGAAATGCATATAAATGAATAATAACCATCAATACATTCAGCTCTCAATCTCGTAGAAATAGAGGAAAGACCAAGCTGTCACGCTACATGTCAGGAGGCAGGAAACAAATGTTAAGAAAGTGGCTGGGATAAAGAATTAGCCAGATCCCAGTCTCATAGCGCAATATGAGCGCAGTCAGAGCATATGCAATGCTCCCTGCTATGGCTGCATCAGAGGAGCAGGTGGGAGATGAGGTCCTCTGCCCCATGTGGTGAGACACTGAACTGCAGGTGGCGGATAGTGAAGTGCCATCTGGCCTGGACTGACTCCAGCTACCCAAGCCCCACCCACCCAAGCCTAGACTGACTCCAGCTACCCAGGCCCCACCCACCCAAGCCTAGACTGACTCCAGCTACCCAGGCCCCACCCATCCAAGCCTAGACTAACGCCACCCACCCAGGCCCCACCTACCCAAGCCTAGGCTGACTCCACCCACCCAGGCCCCAACCACCGAAGCCTAGACTGACTCCACCCAACCAGGCCCCACCCAGCCAAGCCTAGACTGACTCCAGCTACCCAGGCCCCACCCATCCAAGCCTAGACTAACGCTACCCACCCAGGCCCCACCTACCCAAGCCTAGGCTGACTCCACCCACCCAGGCCCCAACCACCGAAGCCTAGACTGACTCCACCCAACCAGGCCCCACCCACCCAAGCCTAGACTGACTCCAGCTACCCAGGCCCCACCCATCCAAGCCTAGACTAACGCCACCCACCCAGGCCCCACCTACCCAAGCCTAGGCTGACTCCACCCACCCAGGCCCCAACCACCAAAGCCTAGACTGACTCCACCCAACCAGGCCCCACCCACCCAAGCCTAGACTGACTCCACCCTCCCAGGCCCCACCCACCCAAGCCTAGACTGACTCCAGCTACCCAGGCCCCACCCATCCAAGCCTAGACTAACGCCACCCACCCAGGCCCCACCCACCCAAGCCTAGACTGACTCCACCCTCCCAGGCCCCACCCACCCAAGCCCAGATTGACTCCACCCACCTGTGTCCTTGGCTATTCTTTGGTTCTGCCTTCTATTCTCTTGCGCTGACTTGCTTTTCAAGTTCTACCTGCACTATACAGGTATGGTACTATAATACCGCTTTAGGCAGGTGTGGCTTTCCCCCAAAGAATCCTGGGAACTGTAGTTTGTTATGACTGCTGAGAGCTGTGAGGAGCATGGCAAGAAGAAGTGTCCCAGCTAAAGAAGATTGGCAAGTTAAATTAAGGGAATATGCTGAAATGGAGAAAATTGACAATGAAATTAAGAGGAATAGATGACAACGCATTTAAGGAAGAATGGAAGGACTTTATTGCATATATACAGAAGCAATGGATAAAGGTTAATACATTGGCAGGGTTTTAAGAATACTCGTACCGTAATTCTACAGTGGTACCTCAGGTTACATATGCTTCAGGTTACAGGCTCTGCTAACCCAGAAATAGTACCTCGGGTTAAGAACTTTGCTTTAGGATGAGAACAGAAACCGTGCGGCGGCGGAACAGAGGCGGTGCAGCGGCAGCGGGAGGCCCCATTAGCTAAAGTGGTACCTCAGGTTAAGAACAGTTTCAGGTTCAGATCGGACCTCCAGAACGAATTAAGTACGTAATCAGAGGTACCACTGTATTATGAATGGACAATCAGCAATGCAAATGGTTAAAACTTTATAATGGACATGTTGGACTTTGTTATACCATGGAACCAAGGAAGGGAATAGGGGAAAGTCAATCTGTTTTGTTTTTTGTTTTTATCTTTATTGTTGTTTCTTTTGTTTTTGTTATTGTTAGAAAATTAATAAATTGTTAATAAAAGAGAGAGCGCGAGAGCTGTTAGGAGCAGGGCTTTTTTCCCAGCTGGAACTAGACAGAACTCAGTTCCAGCACCTCTCAGGTGGGCGCCATTGCCATTATAAGAGAACAAGGAAGGGAAGGGTTTTGTGTTGCGTTCCGGAACCTCTTTTTCTAGAAAAATAGTATTGATTTGGAGACAAGAATTCCCCTCACAAAGCTACAATTCCAAGAGGTTCCTTTGAAGAGGGATTCATGGCTCTGAGAACTGCTCTCAGAATGGTGGTTCACTTCATTTCTGCCTCAGATTTATTTATTTTTTGCATTAGAGGAAATTTGGTGGCAAGCCGAATAAGGAAATATGTCAGTCTGCTTCCTTCTAAGTAAATGAAAGTAGTTTTAACTAAATGGCTCAAAATCACTACTTATTGGAGAAATTTGTATTCCTTGCCACAGCTAAATGGGCTGCTGCCATGAGGAGGGTTATACTGCCCACTGCTTGGTTTAATTGGTGTTAAGTAGATCTATTATGTGTGTGAGCATTCCCTATAGACCAGCTGCTTATTTTGATTAATGCAAAAAGTGCAAGGAGGGGGACGCCCTTTCCTTGCTTTTCCTCCCGCCAATGGCTCATGGTTTAATTAAATAGGAAAGATCAGTAGAAAAGTTGCTAATGGTTTCTCTCTCTCCCTCTTTCAAATCAATACTACATTTGGGGAGGTTCCTTATTTTTGGAGATGGGACAAAGGTCATTGCTTTTCTTTGCTTTTACAGTGGTACCTCAGGTTACAGATGCTTCAGGTTACAGACTCCGCTAACCCAGAAATAGTGCTTCAGGTTAAGAACTTTGCTTCGGGATGAGAACAGAAATTGTGCTCCAGCAGCGCAGTGGCAGCAGGAGGCCCCATTAGCTAAAGTGATGCTTCAGGTTAAGAACAGTTTCAGGTTAAGAACAGACCTCTGGAACGAATTAAATACTTAACCCGAGGTACCACTGTATATATAAAAACAGGTTTATGGTTAAGAATACAGTGGTACCTCGGGTTAAGTATTTAATTTGTTCCAGAGATCCGTACTTAACCTGAAACTGGATTAGCGGAGTCTGTAACCTGAAGCATATGTAACCTGAAGCGTATGTAACCCGAGGTACCACTGTACAGTTCTGTACAGTGCATTGCAATTGCAACTTAGGCACATTTAGCATGTATGATTTCAACTTTACACAACTGAAGGTCAGACGGAGTGCACAAATTAAGTGCATGGAAGGCGGAAAGCTTAGAAGGTATTTTTGTGCAGGGTTCTCCTGGCTGGCGAATTTTCCTTTTAGAATTTTTTCTTGGCACCTCCGGGTTTTTGTTTCCTTCCTGGGATTCCCCTCAAGCCGGGAGCCTGCCCTGCCTCATAGCCATTTCTTAGCACAAAAGGAACCAGAAATGTTCAACACCAGCCCTTGCATTTGGCCAGTAGAATTAAGCTGCGGGAATGGTATACCTGAACTATAACTGCAGGAGCGTCTCCACCCCCATCGTTCAGCCCGGACACTGAGGTCCAGCTCTGAGGGCCTTCTGGTGGTTCCCTCACTGCAAGAAGCAAAGTTACAGAGAACCAGGCGGAGGGCCTTCTCAGTAGTGAAGCCTGCCCTGTGGAACGCCCTCCCATCAAGGAAATAAACAACTACCTGACTTTAAGAAGACATCTGAAGGCAGCCCTGTTTAGGGAAGTTTTTAATGCTTGATCTTTTATTGTGTTTTTAATGTTCTGTTGAGAGCCGCCGAGAGTGGCTGGGGAAACCAAGCCAGATGGGCGGGGTAGAAATAAATTATGATTATAATTATTGCTAAACTTGATCGCCGAAGAATTGATGCTTTTGAATTATGGTGCTGGAGGAGACTCTTGAGAGTCCCATGGACTGCAAGAAGATCAAATGTATCTATTCTGAAGGAAATCAGCCCTGAGTGCTCACTGGAAGGACAGATCCTGAAGCTGAGGCTCCAATACTTTGGCCACCTCATGAGAAGAGAAGACTCCCTGGGAAAGACCCTGATGTTGGGAAAGATGGAGGGCACAAGGAGAAGGGGACGACAGAGGACGAGATGGTTGGAAAGTGTTCTCGAAGCTACCAGCATGAGTTTGACCAAACTGCGGGAGGCAGTGGAGGACAGAAGTGTCTGGCATGCTCTGGTCCATGGGGTCACGAAGAGTCAGACACGACTAAACGACTAAACAACAACAACAACAACAACAACAACAAATTTGCTGTAAACCAGGAATGGGGAATTTTTCCGTCCCAAGGGTAACATTCCCTGATGGGTAACTCTTGGGGAGAGGTGAACACATGAAAGTGGTGTGAGGGGCAATTTAAAAAACGGGCAGGGCCAGAGGCAAAATGGACAAGGCAACAGATGCTGCTCTTATCTGTACGTAGTAGGCTATATTCCAGCCACACAAAAGCCAGACATTTAAATACTACCACATCCATCTCTCCAACCTCCATCTAGGCAAGCAAAAGGTATTACTGTACCAAGCCCAGAATTTTGCTTATCTTCCAACAGACTTCAAAGGCCCTTGCATGCTTGTTTTTTCTGTCATTGTCTAAAAGTAGGTAATTCTGCTTTAATAATAATATAGAAATGAAAGCCTGCATCCCTAATAAGGCAACAGCAGCAGAGAGAGTGTGCAGTTGGGGGGGGGGGGATTGGGAATCCCATTCACAAGGTGTAGGGGAAAGAATTGAGACATTTAGTCTGCCACAGCTTAACACAGAAGCTTAATTTGTATTTTCAATGTTTATTTATAGGTAAGAGAGTTTATTATGAGCAGGATGTTCATCTGATCTGATGCAGCGAGGCAATTAAATTGCTGCTTGTTGAGACAGGTTTTGTGGTGCTTATTAAAAGTAAACATAAATAAATGTTTGGAGGCTGATGGATTTCTGAAGCTGGTTTTCCCAGTGTTAGGTTGGAGTGTGGCGTGTGACCTCAACCCTTCGAACCCAACCGAACAGTTGTCTAATCCGCAGCAGAGTGGATTAGCAAAGGACCGGTTGGCATAATTTATTAGGATTCTTCTTTTTTTAAAGAACCTCTGTCAAAAGTCCCCGCAAGAGGCTATTAAAGAAACAAAGCGAGTCACGGATGAGAGAAGAAGCCCTGACATGGATTAGAAGCTGGGAAGCGGAAGCCGAAAGAGAGCAGAAGAGTAAAATAAAAAAATAAAAAAATCAAATTGATGTGGAAAAAAGTCAAAAATGACTAGGGCGAGCTGTGTTATTCAATTATTTCAAAATGGAAAAGTGGGGAATGGGATATCAAAGAGGCAAAGTCTTTTTTTTTATTATTAAATATTTATTAGCATTTTCCAATAACACACTACAAACAAAAACAAAAAAATAAACGAAACAAAAAACACAAAAATACATAACATTCAAAACTAAACAAAAAAAAAATAGAAAAAACACATAAAGTTTCTAATACTTATTATTCTTAACCTTATTTCTCAGACTTCCTCACACCTCCCCTTCTTGTATTCCAATTTAAATTGTCAGTTCAGCAAGTCCTTAACTTATTTCTTTACCTTAGCTTAAACATTTGTTCCAACATACTATTGCTTTACTTTACTTCTTTTTTCCATTTCTTCAATTTATTTTTAACAGCCTTATTTTCAATTAATTTAAAAAGAAAAGAAACCAATTTTACCTTATTAAAATTACACATCAATACTTATACCTCATTGATTATTCCTAAACCTTTTTCCTAAAGTCGACCAAAATTTCCCTTCCACGATTTACCCAATTTCCTTACCACTAACAAAAAATATAAAAAGCAAATTATCCTTATGTACCCTTTGGATTCCCAACCTCCACCCACCCTTTTCCCGGTTCCAGTCCCCAACCAATATCCATCAGTCTTTATATTATTATTATTTTTTTTAGCCTGGAGATCTCACATCCGAGGCCCTTATATCTCTCTCAGTTCCTTTCTGCCGGTCTCTATGATAGTCCTTGATGTTAAACCCCAAGTCTCGGAGGGGCTCCGGCCCAACAGAATCCATGTCGCTTCCAGCCAGTCCTCCATACTTAAAGGCAAAGCCTATGGGGTGCTCCAACTCTTGTTTCAAATTTCTTTCAAATCCAGATATCCCCAAAGCTCCAGCTTTCACCAACAAATTTGTAATCCTCAGGTCTTCAGATCTCCTCCAAAAGGGATCTCTCCATTTTCCAGACTCCCATTCAGACCAGGCTTTCCACATCCACTTTTTATTATCCTTTTTTATCATCATGTCAGGCCTCATATTGTAACTCTCCTTTGACTCCTGCAAATCTCCTGCTCCTCCTTCATTTTCTTCAAAAACAACATATTGCTCCATCGTATCTACACTTTCAGTTTCATTTATTTGTTCAGTTGAATGGGCTTCCTGTTTCAAGTCCTTATCAGGCTCAAAACTGTTGTTTACTGTCCAGTGTAGTAGTGATACCTTTGTGGACAAAGCATTGTAGTCATCTTGCAAGTTTCCCAAGAGAACGAGTGCTCTGTCCAATTCTGCTTGGATTTTACATACTCCAGCGATTTTTGTGATGTAATGTCCCTATTACCCCTCTAGGGGGATTTTAGTTCCTTGTTGTTCCTTTCAGCTCAAAACCAAAAGTCCAGTTATTTTGTATCAGCCCTCCTTATTTTCAACAAGTTATACCAAGTAAACCAGCAAAAACAGCAGAAACAATGTTCTCTTTTTCCAGCTGACAGCTAGCTGACTAGCAGCTCACTTGACAGCTGTCAAAATCTTCAATGCAACAGGCTTTCTCATAGGACGTTCCCGGGTCTCGGGGGGGGGGTGAAATTTCAGCTCCCAAAATTCTTTTTATCCTCCAGTAAATCTTCTTATAATATCAAAACCGTGAAGTCAGGATCTTTCATTAAAAAAACAAAAAAACAAATTCTCTCGACCTTAGCTGCCCAGTCCTTTGCTTTAGATTGTTTACAAAGAGGGGGGGGTGAACTTCCTTTTTAGCCCCTTCCCGCTCGTTCCAAATCCAAAATTACAAATTTTTAGAGTTCCAATCTCCGTATTACTCACGGGTTTATCTTTTAGAGTCCAATCGGTCTTGGAAGAAGTTGGCGCTCTCTGTCAATGGCTTGCGGCTTCACTCCGTAGGCGAGGGAGTACTCTCAGCACCACGCCTCACCCTGCCTCCGTTCCGAAGCCTTTAAAAAGGCTCCTTCACGGATTGGGGGGGCGCAAATGGTGCCCGCCGAGTCTCTGTGTTCACAGGCATCCGCGCCTGTGATTTTAAGGGTCCCCGCTTCGCCGCAGCGGCCAGACCCAGACGCTACGGAGCCGATTCCCTCCGGAGCTCGGAGGGAATCCGCCATTAAACAATGGCGCCAACCCGGAAGTCCCAAAGAGGCAAAGTCTTTCAGAATGTTCTTGTAAGAACATAAAAGGAGACCTGCTGGATCAGGAAGAAGGCCCATCTGATTCAACACCCTGTTCTCACGATGTCCAGCCAGATACCTGCCTGAAGTCTTCAAGCAGGACCAGAGCACAACAACACCTTCTCCACTTGTGAATTCCTTTTTTATTTATTTTATGTTATACATTTTATTAGTTTTTTTAACATGTCATTTCCCACAATCATATAATATAACTTCTTACCTTATACAATATTTTAGACTTAGTCTGCATTTCTTAATTTCTCTGTTACTCTTAATTATCATGCCAGGGAACTGCCATCAGCTCAGAGGTGAGAGGTAGAAGGGCAATTGTGTTACAGGGAGCCTCCGAAGATCTTGCGAAGTAGTTCTTCCTCTGGCCAGGAGGAAAGCCACACCCCCAGTGGGGAGGGGGGGGCAAGGATCAGAAGATGCTAGGGAGAGCCTCAACACCGAGCCTGAGCAAAACGGAGGGGAGGCGAGTCCCCCTTTGCCAGCGCCCGTTCTGCGCAGTAGTCTTTGGCGCAGAGAGGGGAGGAGAAAGTTGGGGGTCACACGGCTGTTATGCTGGGGAAGGTATAAGGACCGCCTGCTCCCAGATTCTGCTAGCGACTGAGCAGACATGGACTTGTGACGCTCTGCACTGTAAATAGTTTGTGCAGATAATAAAGCCTGGAAAAGACAGGTTGGCATCTTGCCTGTTTGCTCCCGAGCAACCACACCAGCACCTGACGTTGTTGTTTGGTCGTTGCTTCCTGGGGGAGCAAGTTCCATCGTTTAACTATGCACTATTTAGGGCTTTGAATCAGATTTCCTTTCCTGCACTTCCTTATGCAAAAGGCATAACTCATTTCTTTAGCTATTTATTGTATGCAAGCAGAGGGGAGACGTAGCAAGGGGTGAGTAGCATATTGATATTCTCCGCCGCCCCCCGCCGCCGCCCTGCATTGTTCTTTAGGGAGCCTTGAGCAGAAAAAGAATAATAAGGAGAGTGGTAGAGATCAAGAATGTAGGAAATGGCCCCGAGAGTAAGACATAATTGGCCCAATTGGATTTCCACCTTTACTGTCTACATGGGGTTATTATCCAGGTTCAATCTGGGTGAGCAACGGGCCTGTTTGAAATATTTTGACATTATTCACAGGGCTTATGAGTCAATCCTTTGCCCAGCATGGCTCACATGCAGTGAAACAAAATTTCTTGAACTTGGACTTTCTTTGGGGCATGGCAAGGTTTTCTTTGGCAAACCATGGCAAGGTTTGGCTCAGCCTCCCGGCTGTAAGGGGCAGAGGGCTAATGTTTGCTGTAGAGATCCAATTGTTTGTCTTGTTTTAAATGTTTGCATCCACCCAACCTTTCTAAGAAAGCAGTCAGGGCAGTGTAATGTTTTAATGCTGGAGGATTGAGTGGCCGAGACCAAGAGTGGGCCCATTGGCGTCAACTCTAAGGGGCCCTGGGGGCCGAGGCACCCACAAAATTTTTGTTGTGGGTGCCTGGCCTCTGCTCCCCACTTCCCTGAAGTGGCTTGGGGTCCCTGCTGATCTTTTAAGATCATTGATATCTTGCTTTTTTATTGTGCATTTTATTTTATTGTAAACAGTGTTGAATGTTTTGTGCAGTGCCAGGGCATAAAATAGTAATTGTGTTTGTGTCAGTGTTATCCTTATGCTTCTTCATTTGCAATTCTCAGGGTGCTTTGGGTGAAAGTAAGGCATAAGGCATAATGTTAGGGATGCAGGTGGTGTAATGTTAGGGACGCGGGTGGCGCTGTGGGTTAAACCACAGAGCCTAGGACTTGCCGATCAGAAGGTCGGGGGTTCAAATCCCTGCAACGGGGTGAGCTCCCGTTGATCGCTCCCTGCTCCTGCCAACCTAGCAGTTCGAAAGCACGTCAAAGTGCAAGTAGATAAATAGGTACTACTCCGGCGGAAAGGTAAACGGTGTTTCCGTGTGCTGCTCTGGTTTGCCAGAAGCGGCTTAGTAATGCTGGCCACATGACCCGGAAGCTGTACTCCGGCTCCCTTGGCCAATAAAGCGAGATGAGCACCGCAACCCCAGAGTCGGCCATGACTGGACCTAATGGTCAGGGGTCCCTTTACCTTTAAGGCATAATGTTGTGTGGACATATGATAGATGGCTGGATGGACACAGGTGTGTTTGCCATAAGTAAACTGATGGATGGAAGGTGAAAGAGAAGATATATGTAATGTGTTGAGTCACAAAAAGTTAACTTTAGACCAGAGTGAGCCTCCTTGCCACTTATACACAAAATCCGAGCATATTTTGTGGGCTAAGTGCACACAAATAACATTTTATTAAAATGCATTTCAGTGCGACTTCATTTCCAGGCCCATTGAAGTTAGTGGCATAAAAACAACAACTATGACTTAGCGGCTCTGACACATTCCGATTTAGCATTTAGACAGCAAAAGATGTCCGCTGCTTTGTGCAGCGAACGGGGCTCCCTTCTGCAATGCTGTCAGCGCAAAAGTATTCAAAAACCCAGAGACCGAGAATGTGGGGGAGAGCAAAGCAACAATCCGCAGCTATCTGGAAACCTCTGTGTGTGCGTGTGCGCATCAGTGTTTGTGTGCCAGCCTTGGTCTGACTCGGGAGAGCTGGCGAGGGGTTGCCGCTTTCACCTTGACAGCGATAATTGGCCTTCCAGAAGAGCAGGTGTGCTAGGGGATATCTAGAAGGATGGGGAAATGAACTGTCAGTAAACCCTTTGTGCTGTACTAGCGCTGAAACAGGAAGCCTGATGAACCTTCCTTCCTTCCTTCCTTCCTTCCTTCCTTCGTTCCTTCATCTTCCTGAGCCAGTGCTGGAGTCTGGCATCACTGGACACCTGTCAAGGTCCACACCCCACAAAGGGGGGGTGCTGGGGGTTCTGCTGCTCCTCTGTGCCTCAACTGCCTATTCACATGCCTTGAGTGAGCAAGCAAGCAGTGACAGGAACAGAGAGAAAAACCAGCAATTTCCATGTGCCTTGTCTTTCTGAGCGGTGGTATGGAATAGGCCTAAACGGGAGAGGGCAAGTTGCATACCTCCAACATTTCTCCGATGAAAATAGGTAAAGGTAAAGGGACCCCTGACCATTAGGTCCAGTTGCGGATGACTCTGGGGTTGCGACGCTCATCTCACTTTATTGGCCAAGAGAGCCAGCGTGGTGTAGTGTTAAGAGCGGTAGACTCGTAATCTGGTGAACCAGGTTCGCGTCTCCGCTCCTCCACGTGCAGCTGCTGAGTGACCTTGGGCTACTCACACTTCTCTGAAGTCTCTCAGCCTCACTCACCTAACAAAGTGTTTGTTGTGGTGGAGGAAGGGAAAGGAGAATGTTAGCCGCTTTGAGACTCCTTAGGGTAGTGATAAAGCGGGATATCAAATCCAAACTCTTCTACAGCTTCCGGGTCATGTGGCCAGCATGACTAAGCCGCTTCTGGCGAATCAGAGCAGCGCACGGAAACGTGTTTACCTTCCCGCCACAGCGGTACCTATTTATCTACTTGCACCGGTGTGCTTTCCAACTGCCAGGTTGGCAGGAGCAACGGGAGCTCACACCATCATGGGGATTCGAACCGCCAAGCTTCTGATCAGCAAGCCCTAGGCTCTGCAGTTTAAATTACAGCGCCACCCACGTCCCGATGAAAATAGAGACGTCCTATTCAATTATTATTATTGCTGTTATTCTTATTATACTATTTATACCCTGCCCATCTGACTGGATTGCCCCAGACACTCTGGGCAGCTTCCAACATATATAAAAACATAATAAAACATCAAACATTAAAAATCTTCCTTATAGAGGGCTGCCCTCAGATGGCTCAAGGATCAGAGAACTCCACACCTTCCAATATTTCTCTGATGAATTTAGGGCTCTCCTAAGGAAAAGTGGGACATTCCAGGATCAAATCAGAAACCAGGACGGCTTCTGGAAATCCCAGGACTGTCCCTGGAAAATGGGGACATTTGGAGGGTCTGTGAATGGTCAGCAGTAACAATGGGGAGGAAGGAGGCCCAGCTGCCAAGAGGCGTCCCCGAAGAGCATCTTGCTCATGGGTCCACCCTATCTGCAAACCAGGGACACAGCTACATTCGTCACAGTAATACGTTTTGGATTCGTTATAAACATCCAACACCAGATGGCATCAGAGAGCAAAAAAGAGTTAATGTGGATTTTTTGCATAGGCTTTTCCCTTCCTTTTGTTGTAACAATTTGATTTCTGACTTATTTATAGCGTTTTTTAATCTGTGTCTAGATCCAACCCCAGGAATAAGGATTAGGGTTTTGTGCTTTAGAACAAGGCAGATGTACAGCTGGTTAACGCTTCCCCAGTGCACATTGGAAAGCCAGTGTGGTGTAGTGGTTAAGAGCAGTAGACTCGTAATCTGGTGAACCAGGTTCGCTTCCCCGCTCCTCCACATGCAGCTGCTGGGTGACCTTGGGCTAGTCACACTTCTTTCAAGTCTCTCAGCCCCACTCACCTCACAGTGTTTGTTGTGGGGAGGAAGGGAAAGGAGATTGTGAGCCGCTTTGAGACTCCTTCGGGTAGTTATAAAGCGGGATATCAAAGCCAAACTCTTCTTCTTCTTCTTCTTCTTCTTCTTCTTCTTCTTCTGGTGCTGCAGGAGTAGGTTAAGACCCCTTCTGGGTGGGATTTTCCCTCCTCCTGAAACTTGGGGCCATTCCTTAACCTGTGCAGGCTCCTGGATGCTGAGCTGGCAGTGGTGGCCAAGAGTAGTTCTTCCTGTACATCAGGTGTATCCTTTCTAAGAGAACCTGGGCCTGGTCTCAGTCATGCCCACTCCTGACACTTCCAAGGAAGATTACTGTGATGTGCTCTGCGTGGGGCTGGCTTTGAAGATAGTCCACGGGCTTCAATGGGTTCAGAAAGGGGCTGCCAGAGTTCTGGCTTCACCAACTACCTTGGCTTCCTAGTTTGTTTATGGACTCAGTTCAAGGGGATAACCCGCTGCCCTGGAATTAGTGTCTCAGGAACCAGTTCTTAGTTTTTATTTTTGTTTTAATCTTAAATTCACCCCCCCCCCATTTTTTAAAAAAATGCATAAAAATACATCTGTGTTTTAGAACTCCTTCCAGGAACATATCCAACAAGGACCATCTCTATTGTATTTTTTTGGCTCCTTCCTTGTGCAAGAAGCCTTTTTAGAGGAGATATTTTTTCCCCAATCTGTACTGGGGCTAAAATTATTATTCTTTTACACATGGCATTGTTTTTAATAGTTAAAATTGTGGGTTGTTTTTCTTAAACATATGAAAGTGGTTTTTAATTGTTTTTTTTCTTCCTGGTGTTTTTATTGTGAAATCGTTTCGAGATGCTTTATGGGACATGATTCACAAATGGAATAAATAAATATCTACTTCTAACATACCGTACATACTTCTGCTCACAAGTTTGCCTTGTAGACATTTTTGCAAGCAATTCCTCCCCCCTCAAAATTGAGCTATTTATTATTCATTTTATTTATTGCATTTTTCTCCAAAGGAGCTCATGCATTTATGTATAGGAGTATAGCATCTAGATCAAGGGAAGTAATAGTGCCACTGTATTCTGCTCTGGTCAGACCTCACCTGGAGTACTGTGTCCAGTTCTGGGCACCACAGTTCAAGAAGGACACTGACAAACTGGAACGTGTCCAGAGGAGGGCAACCAAAATGGTCAAAGGCCTGGAAATGAGCCCTTATGTCAGGGAACTGCCATCTGAGACTAAGGAGGTGAAAGGGCTCATGGAGGGTGAGAGAGACCATTCAGCGGAGGAGGGGACCAGCAGGGGGAGAAGTGGAGTTCCAAGGGAAAGTGAGTCGGAGGGAGGGCTCAGAGACACTTCAAGCGGGAGCAGCGGGGAGATTTCAGGACCTCCTGTAGGGACACCCACTCCTCGGCGGAAACTGTCACGCCGAGAGTCCAGAAGACGCGTTTCCGTTAAGGAGCTTTTATGCTGGAAGAAGTTCCGTAAACGCCCACTGTCCGATTCAACGAGCGATTGATGGAGTCATGTTTAAGGAGCTCCATCACAGACAGAGGTTTGGGGACTTAGCCAAACTCTGAGGGATTAGGATTTTACGCACAAGCAGCTCATCATCCCACCACAGCAATCGGACAGTCCCTGAAAGCAGCTTGTGCAGAGAGGCATCATGAGTAACCCAGCCGGAGCCGGAGGAGCAGCAGGAGCTGGAGAGGGTCCAAGCCTGGAAGAAAGGTACAGAGTGTTGGAACTCCAGCTAGCAATGCAAACGGCGAGGCTAGAAGAAAGGAGGGCGCAGGATGCAGAAAAGGCGAAAGGCGCTACACTAGCAAGAAAGATGCCAGTAATGGTGCAGAAGTTTGGGGGGGACCCCAGGAACTACCAAGCCTTTAGGACAGAGATGCAGTATGCTCTTGAACTGCAGTTTAATGACTTTCCCGACGAGGCATCGAGAGTGGCGTTTGTGATTGGCCATCTCGAAGGAGGGGCGAGAGATTGGGTCAGACCCCTGATGGCAGGGAATAGTGACATGCTGAAGGACGCGAGGAAGTTTTTTCGCGCCATGGATTTGATGTTTTCCAGCGAGATCGAACAGGGGCTGGTGCGCAGACAATTGATGGCGTGCAAACAGGGGAGCCGATCGGTTCGTGAGTACTGGACTGAGTTTACAATGTTGATACATAGATTGGGGTGGGACCTTTCGGCGGAACCCATTCAAATGCTCTTTGAAGAGGGGCTTTCTTCGGCGGTGAAAGATGAACTTTCCCGGGCGCCCAGGGCGGAGTCTATGGACCAGCTGACCAAATCAGCGCTGACCATTGGAGCACGCCAGGAGGCAAGAGCCTTGGAGAAGCGGGAGGGGAAAGGAGAGCGTTGGAGGGATTTCCGCATTCCAGAGATTCCAGAACCAAGTTTCCCGCCAGGAGAGCCGATGGAAGTTGGAACAGCGCGCGCGCGCGCAGTTTCAAATCCCAGTGAAGGGAGGAAGAAGGAGGAAAAGAGCGCCAAGAAATGTTATCTCTGCCAGCAGCCAGGTCACTTTGCCAGAGTCTGCCCGCAAAGAAAGGAATGGCAAGGGATGGCTGGAGCTGTTGGGGGGAAGGAGGAGGAAGTCCAGGAGCCAGTAAAAGCCAACGCCTGTCTGCCTCTGTCAGGGCACTGCAGACAGGCCAAGGAGCAGTAAAAGTGCCCACTCCGGAACCTCCAAGACCAGCCCTAGTAATAGAGGTGTTGCTAGAGCTGGCAAACGGATACCCACTAAAGACTAAGGCGCTGCTGGACTCAGGCAGCTCCTGTAATTTTATGAGCAAGGAGTTTGCAGCTGAACACCAGATACAGACACTCCCTTTAAGCAACCCCCTGCAGGTCACCACGATCGATGGGAGGGAGCTGCTGGGAGGAGAAGTCAGCCTACAAACCGTCCCAATGGTTATGAGGGTGGCCAGGCACACTGAGAGGATAGCGTTCAATGTAGCCACCCTGGGAGGGGCTCCAGTCATTTTGGGAATGAGCTGGCTAGCGTTGCATGACCCGCTAGTGGGCTGGCATCAGAGAGTGGTCTCCTTTGGGTCAGCACATTGTCTGGAACACTGCAGAGAGGGAAAGGTGCCGGAAGGGGCAAAAGCCTCTCTAGCAGGGACGGAAGTGGCGGACAAAGGGAAGGTGCCCAAACAATACGCTGACCTGAGCAAGGTCTTCAGTGAAAGGGAAGCAGATAAATTACCACCGCACAGAGACTTTGACTGCCAAATTAATCTGGTCCCTGGGGCCCAGCTCCCCGTGGGCAAGCTGTACGCCATGTCAGACAGGGAAATGCAGGAGTTAAGGGAGTTTATTGATAAAAACCTGAAGAGGGGCTTCATCAGAGAGTCCAGAGCGGTGGGGGGGAGCCCAGTGTTTTTTGTGGACAAAAAAAACACGGATAAACCGAGATTGGTCGTGGACTACCGGGCCCTAAATGCCGTGTCAGAACCAGTGACTTTCCCCATGCCCAGGATTGATGACATTTTGACCAGGGTGAGGAAGGGAAAGATATTCACGAAACTGGACCTGAGAGGAGCATACAACCTGACACGAATAAAGAAGGGGGATGAATGGAAAACCACCATGTTCACCCCTTTGGGGGCGTTTGAATATCTCGTTATGCCATTCGGATTACAATCAGGCTCCGCCTGTTTTCAATCGCTCATGAACCACGTACTGGGACCTTTGCTCTACAAGAATTGCGTGGCCTTCCTCGATGACGTGCTGATATATTCAGAGAATGAGGAGCAGCATGTAAAGGATGTCAGGGAAGTGCTGAGCCAGCTGCAAGCAAACCAGTTGTGGGTGAAATTGGAGAAGTGTCAGTTCCACACCAAGGAGGTGGAATTCCTGGGGTACCGCTTATCAGACAAGGGATTAGCCATGGATCCAGGGAAGGTCCAGGCGGTGCTGGAATGGAAGACACCGAAAACGAAAAAAGATGTGCAAAGGTTCTTAGGGTTTGGGAACTTTTACCGTAAATTCATCAAGAACTTTGCCCACTTAACGGCTCCCATCACGGACTGTCTAAGCAGCAAGAAGAAATTCGTTTGGACGGCGGAGGCGGAGCATGCTTTTGAGGAATTGAAAAGGGCATTCGCTTCGGAAGAACAGCTCCTGCATGTGGATTTACAAAAACCCATGAGAGTGGAAACTGATGCCTCAGACCGGGCGGTGGGGGCGGTGCTGCTTCAGCCAGGGAGCAATAAGTCGGAATGGAGACCGTGTGCCTTCTTTTCGCGTAAGCTGAACAAATCCGAGAGGAACTACACGGTATATGACCGAGAACTACTCGCCATTCACGAAGCGTTCCGGAGATGGAGACACTTACTAATTGGCGCACAACATAAGGTGCAAGTGTGTACGGACCACAAGAATTTGGAGTATTGGAGAACGGCACGGGTGCTCAACCAACGACAAGTGAGATGGGCCCAGGAGTTCTCCAAATTCCATTTTGAAATTTGCTATGTGCCAGGTCCAGAAAACATCAGAGCGGACGCTCTCTCTCGCAAACCTGAATATTTGGAGGGGGAGGGAGCGCCGGAAGAGAGACATATTATCCCAGAGGACCACTGGGGGTGTGGTGCGGCCTGGGTGGGGCAAAGAGAACTGGTAGAGGGAACGGTAAATGATGAGTACGCCCAGGACAAGCTCAGAGGTCTAAGGAGAGAGGGAGAAGACCCCGGGGGTTTTGAAGAAAGAAACGGGGCATTGTATTACAGAGGGGCGCTATATATACCCGAAGGGGAATTGAGGGGGAGAGTACTCAAACAGCTGCACGACAATCCCACAGCGGGGCATTTTGGGCAACACAAGACCATGTGGTTGGTGACCAGGGAGTTTTGGTGGCCCAAGGTGAGGGAGGATGTACGGGAGTATGTGAGAAGGTGTGACCAATGCCAGAGAGCCAAAGGAGAAAGGCGGGCACCAGCGGGGTTATTAGAACCGTTACCCACACCAGAACGACCGTGGGAGGCGGTGTCGATAGATTTTATGACTGATCTGCCCAAATCCCAGGGGAAAACCGCCATACTAGTCGTAGTAGACCTGTTAACTAAGATGGGTCACTTTGTAGCTTGCTCACATGCAGTCACGGCGGAAGAAACAGCGAAATTGTTTGTAGAACATATTTTCAGACTGCATGGCGCCCCCTTGAGGGTGGTTTCCGACAGAGGGAAACAGTTCACGTCCAGATTCTGGAGGAAACTTATGAGCTTATTGCACGTAGAGGTCAACTTTTCGACTGCCAGGCACCCTGAGACCAATGGGCAGGCGGAGAGAGCAAACGGTATTCTCCAACAATACCTGAGGTGTTATGTCAATGACAGAGAGAACGATTGGGTCGAAAAGTTGGCACTAGCGGAATTTGCTTACAATAATGCTGAGAATGTGTCCACCGGGATGAGCCCCTTTTTGGCTAATTATGGGTGCCACCCCAGGGCGTTTCCAGGGGAAGGAGGGGAAAGATGGAGTGTTCCGGCCGCGGAACTTTTTGTAGAAGAAATGGAAGCGATCCATCGTCAACTCCAACTCAACTTAGAAAGGGCCAAGGAAGAATATAAGAGGCAGGCAGACAAGAGCAGAAGGGAAGGTGAAACAATTAGGGTGGGGAGTCGGGTCTGGCTATCAACCCAAGGGTTGCCGTTCAAGGGGGGTTGCAAGAAATTGAGACCCAAAAGATTGGGACCATTTGAGGTCATCCAACAGGTCAACCCAGTGGCGTTCAGACTCCGGTTACCGAACCACATGAAACTGCACCCAGTATTCCACAGGTCATTACTGTCACCATACAGGGGGGAAGGTGAAGGGGTATCCACACGGGGGCCAGCCATAGAAGAAAGGGAAAGCCGCAACCATGTGGCGGAAATCATCGACTCCAGGTGGAAGGGTAATCAGGTGGAGTATTTGGTCGCGTGGGAAGGGGAACCGGAGTCGGAAAACACCTGGGTGAAGGCAGAGGAGGTCCGTGACGAGATCTTGATCGAAACGTTCCACCAAAGGTTCCCCAGGAAACCTCAGCCAGTAGCGAGGTTTCGGAGGGAGTACTTTGGCACCACCGACGATGAGGAGGAACTGGAGGGATTCAGGGAATCGGAGTTGGAAGGAGGAACAGACTCCGATGAGGAGGAGTACTTGGAAACCGGAGACAGCAAAAGGTGGAGGGAAGTGTTCGAAACTTCGGAAGATGAGGGAGGTTCCTTCAGGGGTTTTGCTCCCTCGCCTCCCGCAGAGGAGGGGAGGGAAGGGGGTGAAGGGGGCCCTGGAGGGGAGGTGGATGTCAGGGAACTGCCATCTGAGACTAAGGAGGTGAAAGGGCTCATGGAGGGTGAGAGAGACCATTCAGCGGAGGAGGGGACCAGCAGGGGGAGAAGTGGAGTTCCAAGGGAAAGTGAGTCGGAGGGAGGGCTCAGAGACACTTCAAGCGGGAGCAGCGGGGAGATTTCAGGACCTCCTGTAGGGACACCCACTCCTCGGCGGAAACTGTCACGCCGAGAGTCCAGAAGACGCGTTTCCGTTAAGGAGCTTTTATGCTGGAAGAAGTTCCGTAAACGCCCACTGTCCGATTCAACGAGCGATTGATGGAGTCATGTTTAAGGAGCTCCATCACAGACAGAGGTTTGGGGACTTAGCCAAACTCTGAGGGATTAGGATTTTACGCACAAGCAGCTCATCATCCCACCACACCTTATGAGGAACGGCTAAGGGAGCTGGGCATGTTTAGCCTGGAGAAGAGGAGGTTAAGGGGTGATATGATAGCCATGTTCAAATATATAAAAGGATGTCACATAGAGGAGGGAGAAAGGTTGTTTTCTGCTGCTCCAGAGAAGCGGACACGGAGCAATGGATCCAAACTACAAGAAAGAAGATTCCACCTAAACATTAGGAAGAACTTCCTGACAGTAAGAGCTGTTTGACAGTGGAATTTGCTGCCAAGGAGTGTGGTGGAGTCTCCTTCTTTGGAGGTCTTTAAGCAGAGGCTTGACAACCATATGTCAGGAGTGCTCTGATGGTGTTTCCTGCTTGGCAGGGGGTTGGACTCGATGGCCCTTGTGGTCTCTTCCAACTCTATGATTCTATGATTCTATGATTCTATGTACAGTATCTAATAGCCACACATATTTAGGTGAACACATCTTGCCTAATGTATGCTTTGGGGTGAGGGTGGGCTGCAATGTATTGATTGGAGACCTGCAAAGTGTCATTCATAGGCATGCAGTTTCTCGAAGGATAAGCTGGTTTCTGTTTCAGCGTGGGCTCAGGAAGTCTGAACAGGGCAAGTTCACCAAATGATGTCTTTCCCTGTCCCTAACTCCTCAGTCCGTCATCAAACACACCCCTCATTTAGAATTGGCATAACTGAATAGCTACAATTAAAAAGTTGTTGTTCAGGTGAAACCTCTGATTTTTGAAATTCCCTTTAGTGCTTCCTTCCTCCCTCCCACCCCTCTTTCCTACTTAAAACCAGCCTTCTCCTGCTGGCGTGCTTAATGACTGCTGCTGTTGTTGTAAGGCTGTTTAGATAGTGATAGATAAACCAGCATCATTCTCTGGCAGTAAGAGATAAAGGAAGAAGGGAGGAGAGCGAATGAGGAATGGCGGGGAGGGATGAATGAAGAGCTCAATACCTCACTGACAGCTTTTGATAAAGCAGGAAGTTAACAATTCTGACTTCCACTGACCTATGAGGTTCGCCCTGCATTTAAAGATGAAGCAATACTTAACCTGTCAGACGTGGATGTAGGAGGATTGTATAAGGTGAGGGTTTTTCCCCCCCATACACAGGTCATGAGATCAAACCCATCCCCAAAATATATAGCTTGTGGAGAGCAATCTGCTTCTTCGCCGGTCCAATGTTAAGCCATGCCCTATCTATGTCTTTTCCCGTGAAATTCCTTGCTCGGCCCACAGTTCAGTCGAGGGTCAGAGTCAGATATCCTCAGTGTTTAATTCAGCTGCTGAAGACTCTGTGCCTAGGGCCCATCAGTTTGCCATGGGTCTGAGAACGGCTATAGCAGGGGTAGGCAAACTAAGGCCCGGGGGCCGGATTTGGCCCAATCGCCTTCTCAATCCGGCCCGTGGATGGTCTGGGAATCAGCGTGTTTTTACATGAGTAGAATGTGTCCTTTCATTTAAAATGTATCTCTGGGTTGTTTGCGGGGCATATGAATTCGTTCATCCTGCCCCAATAAAGTCCAGCCCTCCCCCCAAGTTCTGAGGGACAGTGGACTGTCCCCCTGCTGAAAAAATTTGCTGACCCCTGGGCTATAGTGTGCCATGAGAGACTGCAACAAGTTCCTGCATCTCCAAAGAACTTGTCTACGGAGGAGACCAGCACCTGGGTCCTGGGCTTGCCTCTTCCCCAAACAAGAGCAATGCCCAGAGCAGTGACTCATGGAACATGGCAGTGGAAAACCCTCTGCACACACAGATACAACAAACACCAAGAGGGAGGAGTAGATCTTTTGGGTAGCAGAGTTCTTGCAGCCCGAAACAGAGTGCCTTGGGAAACTGTGCTTCCCAGGACCCCAGGCACTCCCAGAAGCTTCCAACAGGTGCCAGGGAGGAAGAGAGCCTCAAATAGGCTATCCCTGCTGTTGCTGCCACCCTATTTTCCCCAGGTCAACAGGAGAGGGCCAGGCCAGGCCAATGCTTGGAGGGATTTGTGTCTTGGAGGAGACTCATGTTCAGGGCTGGAGAAATCAGGTGAAAAAGTTTTTTTTTAAAAAAAAATTGTGTGTTTTGCTTCCTTTCAGCCATGATGACTAGCTCACCCAGTAATTATTATTTTTTTAAAAATGCTTTTTATTGGATTTTCTTTAACATAAACAAAACAAAATATATACACTAAAGTTCTACAATCATATGTCCACTTATTTTCTCAACGCTCTATCGAGCACAGACTTCCCTCCCTCCCTTCAACAGGTTTTCATGTTAATCTTCATTTTTCACCGATTCTTAATAACATCCTATTCACATCATAAGATTTATTTTAATCATACTACAGTCTTTAAACTTCTACAATTGTTTCCTCTTGGTTACGGATACCGTGGGTCATTTTTGCTAATTCCACATATTCAACCATTTTTGCCTGCCATTCCTCTGATGTTGGTAATTCCTGAGTTTTCCATTTTGGGGCTACCAAGATTCTGGCAGCAGTCGTAGCATACTGGGCCAAGGCCATTTAGGGCTTTAAAGGTCAACATCAACACTTTGAATTGTGTTTGGAAGCATAGTGGGAGCCAATGTAGGTCTTTCAGGATCAGTGTTATATGGTCTCAGCCTTGTTGACTGCTGAGGTCATTAATGACTAAAGAGGTCTCAAGTCCCTCCCTAAAGTTCTATATAAATGCAGAGTGTGATAGTGCAAAACAACAAACAGCAGACCTATGGTTATGTGGAACATACTCAATAAACACACAAGACGTCACTTTAAGAAAGAAATTTTGTATCTGTGGATTGCCAACACCTGTTACTCAAACCAATATTGTGCTTGTCCATATAATCCTGCTTTTACCAGTCACTGCATACTGCAACCACTACTATGCTATAAGATCCACTATCCTGTAATATTACATATGGTATATACATTTGTTTATGGTTTTTCACATTACTTTTGCTGCAAAAATGTGTGAGATTATGATATTGTATTTATTTGCATTACCTGGAGCCTGTTCTTCTGATGAAGCCTAGGATGGTGAAACAAGGCTAATATTCTGGAAATCCTTGTCTTAGGCTCTGTGAAAGGATTCTGTGTAACTGTAACAACCCTTTATGTGGATTATTGGACTCTATGAACAGACAGGTAGAATAGACACTTATACATGTATGGACCTCATGCATCAACTGACTAGAGAACGAACTGATCCACTGGGTCTTCTGCTTTTTTCAGTGAACTTTATAAGACTTCTGTTGAAATCTACAAATTGATACAATGAATAGTATACCTTATTTATTGAAAAGTACAGCCGGTTACGTCTTGTGTGTTTATTGAGTCTGATAGTGCTGCAGCTCAGTGGCAGAACATTTGCCTCGCAAACAGAGGGTCCCAGATTCAATCCCTGCCAACTCCAGGCAAGGCTGGAAAAGATTCCCTGACAGGGTAAACACTACTTAACTAGATGAACGAGTATATAGTAACTTCCTATGTTTCTATGGATTCCCTGGCATCTCCAGGTAGGGCTGACATGGACCTCTGTTGGAAACCCTGGAGAGCAATTGCCACTCAGTGCAGGCAATACTGAGACAGGAAGACCACTGGTTCAAATCAGCAGAGAGCATCTTCCCATGATCTGTAGCATGCAATTCTATTTGAGAAATTTGTGATGAAGCCCGAAACACTGTTGCAGCAGGAACTGCGCTGATCGGCCTTCCCACAGCTAAAGAGCAACGCCTGACAAAGGGCTCCTCTGTGCTCATCGTGTCTTTTCTAGGAAGTCTCAATCGGGCGAGCACAATCTATCCCTTTTCTTGCCGTCCGACGGAGCCAAGGGTCAAACCGGATACAACACAGGGGAAAAAATGCCGCCTTTTAACACGCCTGAGTCTTGTGGGAAAGAGATGCTACTAGGGTCATTGCCCCTGCTCCAAATTTATCCCTCCATCCATTCATTTAATGGGCATCTATTTCAAGTCACACAACACAGCGGACATAGAGGGTATTATGAAGGCTGCCCTAGGGGGGGAAACCAAACAAACCCTATCGCTCACCCAACGTCCTGCATATGATCTAGGAAATAAAAATAAAGCAACGCCCCGCAACAAAATAAGTGACTTTAACTAGTCTTTTGATTTTTACTAACACGCAAATATCCGACATGAATAAAGGTCTCTGTGATGCAATCCTGAAATGAGTCACGAGGCCTTTGGTACTTCTTCATTTCATGCTGGCAAGGGGACCTGCCAGCCTCTTCAGCCTGCGGGCAGCATTTCGTCAATTAGCAGAGGATACAGATGATATCTTGGCTAGAGGATTCTCCTCTAGTCTGTGAGTAGCTTGGCCATGGCCAATTGAGGCGCCAACCCAGTCCTAGTCAAGAGCAGCCTGCTTTAATCAGTACTGGCCCCAGATGAAAAATGGACATCAAAATGCACATTTAGCCATTTCGGGAAGGCTCGGGTGTAGATAAACTTCTCCCGCTTGGACTACTGCAATGTGTTCTACGTGGGGCTCCCTTTGAAGGTGACTCAGAAACTACAACTAATCCATAATGCGGCCGCTAGACTGGTGACAAGACCACATAACACCGGTCTTGAAAGATCTACATTGGCTCCCAGGACGTTTCCGAGCACAATTCAAAGTGTTGGTGGGTGCTGACCTTTAAAGCCCTAAATAGCCTTGCCCAGTATACCTGAAGGAGCGTCTCCACCCCCATCGTTCAGCCCAGACACTGAGGTCCAGCTCCGAGGGTCTTCTGGTGGTTCCCTCCCTGCGAGAAGTGAACCAGGCAGAGGGCCTTCTCGGTAGTGGCGCCCACCCTGTGGAATGCTCTCCCATCAGATGTCAAGGAAATAAACAACTATCTGACTTTTAGAAGACATCTGAAGGCAGCCCTGTTTAGGGAAGTTTTTGATGGTTGATGTTTTATTGTGTTTCTAATATCCTGTTGGGAGCTGCCCAGAGTGGCTAGGGAGGCCCAGCCAGATGGGTGGGGTATAGTAATATATTATTTATTAGGCTACAGAGTAGTTTCCAAACTGTCCTCTGAAGTCATGTGATTCCTCCTGGTTCCTTCCACGATAAGGATGAACTTCTGCAGTGGGCAGCAGGAGATTTATTATAAAATGAATGAAGCTTGAGGCCGCTAATTCTCCCCAGAAGCAAATTTAGTCCATATTGCTTAAAAAAAAATATGGGTCAAGTACACCCAATTTGAGTCACATGACTAAACTTGATTAATTTTTGTTGCATATACTTCAACAATCCCAAAGTTTGACAGTCACCAGCACAGATGTTGTAAAGGCATGGTGATCTGCCATGGAACATCCCCATTTAGGAGATCACGGTAGTTACTCAGACCTTGTTTCTGGTTGCAAAGGGGGCCCCATAACAATTCCAGCTTCACAGCCCCCAAAATGTAGTTCCACTGCTGGCGGGCAAGCTTTTGAATCTATGGAGGCTTCTCGTGGCTTCCTAATCACACAGGGAGCCTCCAACCAAAGTCTCCCCACTACGGAAGTTTGTGATTAGTCTTGGCTGATTGTGAAGCCTCAGAGTACCAGTGATGGCTCCTCAAGCCAGTAGTTGTTGAAGAAGGCTTGAGAGTGACGCCTGACAAGGGGAAGCCACAAAAATATTTAGGCAACCTTGCCCACGTTGTTTGTTTCCTCCACCCACAACGTCAGCAGTTTCCATAAACCACCTTGAAAGGCAGCCCTATTGTCACGTTAGCTTCTTTAGTGTGAATTTTATAACCCCTGGTATTTAGGAAACACTAATTTGTTAAACTAGCTAGGCAATAGGAAATATCCCAGAAACGCAGCATTTTTATCTTTTTGTTAATTTGGCACTGTAAAAAAACAGGGTGGCTTGGAAAGGTTTAAATAAAAAAATAGATGGAAGGTTTTTATATATATATAAATATTTACTTCAGGGAGAAAATATCAAACAGAATAATTTACAAGGCTTAAGATCTGATATGAGAGCATAGAATATGCGCCTAAAATCCTGAAAAGCTTAGCAGTGACAAGCAAAAAAACACCTCATAAACTTTCTAAGGATTCTTGAGGAGGCTGTCTCCAAATCAATATTCTTACCCAGCCGATCTTTCTAGCTGTCCCATAGGAGAAGCCAAGACATAGGAGCCATGCTCTGAGCTGGAGCTCACCAGAGCGTGGACAAGTGGTGTCACAATACGGGTAAGTGTTCTTAAACACGTCCTGAGGACAGGTGAAGGGAAACACAACATGAAGCTTCTGTTTTCAGAAGGCACATGTTTAGTTCAATGCTTGGAGCATTTGAAGTCCTTCAGGCACTTTGGTTAAGTATTGTGGTATTAGTTTTCCATGGCTATCTTCTACTTCCACTGTCAGAGCTGGCATGCCTCTGAGTAGCAGTTACTGGGAATCGCAACTGGGGAGAATCCTACAATCATACCTCATGTTACGTTTGCTTCAGGTTGCGCATTTTCAGGTTGCGTCCCTCGGCGACACGGAAGTACCGGAAAGGGTTACTTCCGGGTTTCGCCGCTCGCGCATGCGCAGACGCACAAAATGACATCACATGCATGTGCAGAAGTGGCGAATCGTGACCCACGCACTTGCAGACGCGGGTTGCGTTCTGCTTATGTTGCAAACGGGCCTCCGGAATGGATCCCGTTCGCAACCAGAGGTACCACTGTATTGCACTTGAGTTCCACTTGTGGGCTTCCCATGGACATCTTGTGAGAACAGGGTGCCACTACCAAGAAGGTCCTCTGCCTGGTTCCCTGTAACCTCACTTCTCGCAGGGAGGGAACTGCCAGAAGGCCCTCAGAGCTGGACCTCATTGTCCAGGCTGAATGATAAGGGCCGAGATGCTCCTTCAGATATACAGGGTTGAAGCCAGTTATTGGTGGGCCTGATTGTTCTCCTCCAAGCTGTGGTTTCTTGTGGATTTTGTGCAGTGCAAACAAATATAAACACTTCACCATTTATGTTAAAGGCACAGATTCAGGGCAAGACTTCATTTTGGTTTTTTGTTGTGTTTTTAAGAGGGGAGGTTGCAGTCCTAAAAATCAGCCAGAGACTTACAGGGGAAATGGGGAAAGAACAAGTCCTCCTCTTATGCAAAGCGGTGCTTTTGCTTCCTCCACCCCCTTGCAACAAACATCTGGAATGCAAGTCGGACATTTAAAAGTGGGGCTTTGCTCGAAAGCATCTCTAATGCTTCTGAACTCAGCAGCCCCATCTATGAGAAATGGCATGTTTTGACTTCAGCCAGCGATTAAACTGGGCAGGATTTTATCATCCCTCAAGCAGGGCCAAGAATCGAGTTCCCAAGTTTCGGCGCTGCGCTGCCAACTCTGCAAACATTTGGCTGGCCCGCAGGAAAAGGAAAGCGGCTTTTGAAAGCACTGGAATGCATTTTTCAATTAGTCATTGCACGGCTTAAAAGGACAGGCATTACAGCGCTGCGGGAGAGAGAGACGAGGGGCTGGAGACATGGGAGGCAGTAAGCCAGCCTGGGATGGATAGAGAAGAAGAGGTTTTATCAGGCAGGAACAGACCAGTCAGAAGCATCAGTCAAGATCCCACTTCAGTTAGATAGGCTTTGTTTAACCAAGGGTTCCCAGGGGAGGGAGAGGCCATGATGGAAAGCCAGAGAGCCTCTCCTTTTGTTTGTTTTAGACATCCCATTGACTTAATATTTTATCTGTGCTCCCCAAATTAGAATATAACTTCCAGAAAGTAACTTCAGCACAGGGGCAGGTGCTGCTTCTGCAGCAAATTTCTTGCCCATGTGTTTAGTGGTTGCCTTGCCTGGAAAGAATTATATTTCTCATTTTTTTAAAAGCAAAGGTATGAGAGCTCCTGCAGGCAACGCATGGCAATGTGGTTTGGGTTCTGCAATCCTCTGGGACGAAAACTGCACTAGATCCATGCTAAGCTGTCAAGAGACCGCCTTCCTCGGAGGCTTACCAACTCCAGGTCCTGATATGGTGGCCTTGGGCTCATCTGCAGACCAAGTTCTTAATGGCCATCCCTGAACCATTGGAAATGTAGCTTAGGAAAGGGATAGCGATCTCTAGCGGAGTTGAATCGATCTACAAATGACAAAACATTCATAGCAAACTGCAACGCTGATTCTGGGGTTTCCTGTTATTTGACTTTAACAAGACCCAAGTAGGACCTGCAACATAATGTGCCCAGTTCAGTGACATAGCTTCCTCAGCTGCTGCTGCTGCTGCTGCTGCTGCTGCTGTTGATGATCACTTTTTTCCTGCTTCTTTCTTCCACTTCTTTCTTCCATTAGTCACTGTGATGACTAGCCAGAACTCATGAAGTGAGGAGGATGATGTCAAAACACTATATAGCCAATTAGAATTGGCTGCACAGTGTTGACTTGGGAGGAAAAGACAGTCAGTTTGGAGTCAGGGCAATGCTTCCTGGATTATTGAGGTGGATGATGTCATCCAATTAGAGGACCATCCAGCGAACTCTACATGGCCAATTATTTGGGGTGGCATCGAGGGATTGGTGAATCTGACATTTTTTGTTTCTCTCAGTTTCTCATATGTTTCCCCTAACATAATGCATTTTTATATGTTACTTTCACCAAAACAGGCATATTCAGGCACACTTTCCCCTATTACAGTCATACCTCGGGTTGAAGTAGCTTTGGGATAAGTACCGTATTTTTCGCTCTATAAGACGCACCAGACCACAAGACGCACCTAGTTTTTGGAGGAGGAAAACAAGAAGAAAAAAATTCTGAATTTCAGAAGCCAGAACAGCAAGACGGATCGCTGCGCAGTGAAAGCAGCAATCCCTCTTGCTGTTCTGGCTTCTGGGATAGCTGCGCAGCCTGCATTCGCTCCATAAGACGCACACACATTTCCCCTTACTTTTTAGGAGGGAAAAAGTGAGTCTTATACAGCAAAAAATAGGGTAAACAATGAGCATCCAGGGTAACGTTTTTCTTGAGGTTTTGCCATTCTCCCATCCATGAAGATCCCATTACGTACAGGCTCTCTCTCTTTTCGGGTTGCATGCTGCGGCGACCCGGAAGTAATGGGGCACGTTACTTCCGGGTTTCACCGCTCGTGCATACGCAGAAGGTCAAAATGACGTCATGCACATGTGCAGAAGCAGTAAATCATGACCCGTGCACACGCAGATGCGGGTTGCGTTCGCTTCTGGATGCGAACAGGGCTCCAGAATGGATCCCGTTCGCATCCAGAGGTACCACTGTAAACACACTGTTGTACTAATTTTTTTGGCTAGAAACCGAAAATTCAGACAAGTGCGAATTTCAAAGGTGAGCTGTGTTGCACTTTGTCGGTTGTTTCAGAACGTGTGAATTAAGAAAGTCTGCATTAAAATGCAAAGAGAACTGAATTTCTTCCCAACCCCCGACAGACTTCACTGAAGGCAAGGGAAATCTGTGAAAAGAACAAGAGTGGGCAATGTTAATGTTTTCACAAGCAGTGCCAATGGGTATTTGACCTGCAAAAAACATTCTGAAAAACTAAGCAGTTTGGACTACACTCAGAAACAATGTTCGCTATTGCTCTCCCAGCTCTCCATCCTGGACAGACTCCATAAATCTTTTGCGTGGGGGTGGGGATGCATATACAGTGGTACCTTGGTTCTCAGACTTAATCCGTTCTGGAAGTCCATTCTAAAACCAAAGCGTTCCAAAACCAAGGCTTGCTTTCCCATAGAAAGCAATGCAAAATGGATTAATCCATTCCAGACTTTTAAAAACAACCCCTAAAACAACAATTTAACATGAATTTTACTATCTAACATGACCATTGATCCATAAAATGAAAGCAATAAACAATGTACTACAGTCACACAATCAATCAGCAGCTGAACTGGGTTCCACACAGTCACAAAAAGAAAACAAAAAGAGCCGCAAAAACAAAAACGCAAAATAAATAACAAAAACAGACAGACCTCAGTGTAACACTCAAAACAGAAGTGTGGCCCTCAAATTGGAAGCGTAACACTCAAAACGGAGCACGTTCAGTTTCCGAAAAAGGTTCGTAACTGGAACACTTACTTCCAGGTTTGCAGTGTTTGGGTTCCAAGTTGTTTGAGTACCAAGGTGTTTGAGAACCAAGGTACCACTGTATCTATACATCTACATGTATCTGTCTGTCTGTCTAACTGGGAACCAACATCTCACAGATTGTGTGTGATGTTCTCAGTGCCCTGTTATCCTTCCAGGAGAAACCCACAGAATCTCGCATGTATATAGAAGAAAATGTCAGGTCCTTGAACTATTCAGTTTGTAACAAACTTCTCTGGGACTTTAAAACGACCTCCCTATATACACAGCTGTCTAAACCAAAGACGCTTATAAACTCCTCTGACATGCTTTTTCTGCCGCACCCCTTCTCTGCCAAGGCACATGGGTGAAGGCTGGCGCTCCCACCGCTCCCCCCCCCGCGCCGCCACCAAATCCTCTCTGACACCTTGGACAACATTTTTGTGCGTTTGAAAGACAATATGCTTCATCTTCGCTTCTGCTGCCATATTTCAAAGCATAGGGGCATCATATACTTTTGGACTTGGAGAGCGTCGGTCCTTCAGCAGGTACTGGTGTCGCTGCCTCTTGGCCTGTTTGTATTATTCAATCTAGGCAGTAATGTGTTGCAGATGTGCGCACATCTGTTTCTTGGCAAAAGGGCAGAAGTGCTGAGAAAATGTCAAGTCTTTAAAAAAAAAAAAGAACACCGTCAAGCCTATAAGAAGAAACAGAACATGAACATTTGGCCACAAGGGAGCAACTTCATCGGTGCAAAGGTCTACAGCTCAGGGCAGCCATGCCGGCGGAGGCTCATGGGAGTTGTAGTCCAAAGCATCTGTAGGGCACCAGCTTGGCAAAGGATGGCTTAGCCTGCATCGGTTCTCAACCTGTGGGTCCCCAGATGTTGTTGGACTACCACCATCCCTGACCACTGGTCATGCTGGCTAGGAATGATGGGAGTTGTAGTCCAACAACATCTGGGGACCCACAGGTTGAGAAACACTGGCTTAGGGGCAGGGTAGCCAACATGTTATTGGACTTTAACTCCTATCAGCCCCAGGCAGCATGGTTTGTGATCAGGAATGATGGGAATTGTAGTCCGACAGCATCCAAAGGGCTGTCTGGTGCATGAAGTCCTTAGATCCACCAGCTGTATTTCTTCATGAGGTAAATCCTCAGACATCTAGCTCCTCTTTCTCTTCTGATCGAAGAAGGCAGAAAAGGAGCTGAAAGATGTAAGATTAGTCTTCTCCACACTCCTGCCTTGCTATTTTTTAAATAATAATAATAATAATGTTTTTATTAAGGGATTTTCTTCGGAGTAAAAATAGAACACACAGAGTCCTTGTTTTCAAGTCATAGAACCATGTGAAGCAGTCATATTCAGAGGGAGACATTACTGTTACAGTGGTACCTTGGGTTAAGAACTTAATTCGTTCTGGAGGTCCGTTCTTAACCCAAAACTGTTCTTAACCTGAAGCACCACTTTAGCTAATGGGCCGCCTGCTGCCGCTGCGCTGCCGGAGCACAATTTCTGTTCTTATCCTGAAGCAAAGGTACTATTTCTGGGTTAGCGGAGTCTGTAACCTGAAGCGTCTGTAACCTGAAGCGTCTGTAACCCGAGGTACCACTGTACAGGCAACATGCGGAGAGAGAGGCGAGAAAAGGGGGGAGACCGTAAAGTTTCATTCTTTTACACAGTATATGGGCAAAGTTTTTGTGTCAGTGTCATATAAACAGCTATTTTATTTTTGCTCAGGGTGCAAGAGAACAGAGGGCCCAGGGTGTAGCTGGTTGCAGTGTATTTTGCGTCTCTGTGTTGGGGGGATTGCAGTCAAATTAACCATATCAATTTGCATGCTGTTGGGGGGAGATGGATTATTGTCTTGCTGGCTTCCATAAGTAACAAAGGGGAGCCACACTGGGGTAAAGACATCCTGGGGGCATGCATTTTCCTCTCTTTAGTAAAGTTGGGGAGAAATTTGTTTGGGTTCAAATTTCAGTGGGAGCTAGGGCTGCCATAGGGCTGGGTTTCCTTGACCGGTCCTCTTTTTTGTGGGGGGGGGGGCGTGTGGAGAGGGCAGCATGCCCCTCTGGGCAGATTTTTGTATTTTATATGAAATGTCCGAGTTTGGGGGTTTGTTTATTTATTTATTTATTTTATTTTTCGGGGGGGGAATTGGGAGGGGGCAGCCGCTAGGATTTCTGGTGGTTGCCAGGCCTTGTGCAGGGCTCCATGAGCGGTGCTAGGCTCAGTGGGTACTCTGGCAGCTGCCAAGCCGTGTGTGGGTTTCTGCAGGTGGCGATAGACCTGGCTTTGACTTCCAGCAGCTTTCCTTGGCACGGCCTTCCCGGGGCCACTCAGCCTCCCATCGTCCAGAGAGCAGGAGGCCAAGGACAGCAAAGATAAGAGAGGGGTGGGAAGGAGGGAGCAAGCAGGCGGGTGGCAAAGGGGTCAGCACCAGGGAGCGGGCGAGCGAGGGAATATGTGGAATGGTGCCCCAAATGTGTCTGGGTTTGGGGGCTTCAGAATAGGGCAGCCCTGGTGTGAGCCCACCTAGCTGGACTTCCCGTGTCAATACACAGACTGACTACCTCAGAAGGAGCCGCTTGGCCCAAGCCTGGGAAGCGAAAGCATTTGCCTGACCTCTTTGGGTCTGTTGTCTGGAAACTCTGACATCCTGAATAGAGAACATTTAACGTGCCTTGGAAAATCCGTTCCCCTGAAGCAGCCTTCTGTGTGCTATACTTAACCTTTTTGGAATATATATATATATATATATATATATATATATATATATCCTATCCTTGCGGGTTTGTCATTGGGTGTTGTTGTGGGTTTTTTTTAATACTTATTTATTTTCCTGTCGCTGTGGAGGAGTGGGCAAAATGTCAGGTAGGTCAGGAGAAAGGAACCCTTGGCTTTAGTTTTCCAGAGGAAGGGAAACGTTCCGAACAAACGGAATAAAAATAAACGGACGCTCGCGGGACAGAAAAAAGGTCTATCTTTGTTGTAAGCGTGACCTGGTCACAGGGGCCGGTGGGGGAGAGGAGGAATAAAAAGTGTGTTATGTAAAACAGGGGTCATTTCCTATCTTGGGGGCTGGAGTGTTTGTATGTTTGTGTGGAGCGATGGGCTCCCACAGAAAGCTGAAACGAAACCTATATGCTAACTGAAAACTATTTCCTGGGAAACGTGTGGCATTTTCGTTCCCATTACTTGTTTGCTTTTGCCTTATTTTTACCTTCCCTTCTCTCTCTCTCTCTCTCTCTCTCTCTCTCTCTCTCTCCTTGAGGCAGCTTACACATAGACAGGGGAGGCCCCACCACAAATGCAAACTGGCACAGGGTGGACAGGCGAGAGGCTGCCAGCTCTGGGCCTGCTTAGCTCAGTGCTGCATGCACTGACTGGCAACAGCTCTCTGGGATCTCCAAACAGAGCCTCTGCCAACCCTACCTGGAAATGCTTATGTATGAACTACTCAGTGCCAGAGTTAAAGGTAAAGGGTAAAGGGACCCCTGACCATTAGGTCCAGTCGTGGCCAACTCTGGGGTTGCGACGCTCATCTCGCTTTATTGACCGAGGGAGCCGGCGTACAGCTTCTGGGTCATGTGGCCAGCATGACTAAGCCACTTCTGGCGAACCAGAGCAGCGCACGGAAACACAGTTTACCTTCCCGCCGGAGTGGTACCTATTTATCTACTTGCACTTTGACGTGCTTTCGAACTGCTAGGTTGGCAGGAGCAGGGACCGAGCAACGGGAGCTCACCCCGTCAT
Source organism: Podarcis raffonei (assembly GCF_027172205.1). Taxonomy (NCBI): domain Eukaryota; kingdom Metazoa; phylum Chordata; class Lepidosauria; order Squamata; family Lacertidae; genus Podarcis; species Podarcis raffonei. The sequence continues at coordinate 66,315,751 of NC_070611.1, read as the reverse complement.
GGGGATTCGAACCGCCGACCTTCTGATCGGCAAGTCCTAGGCTCTGTGGTTTAACCCTAGTGCCAGAGTTACGTATAAGCTAAACAAGCTAGTGCCAGAGTTACGTATAAGCTAAACAAGCTATAGCTTAGGGCCCCACTCTCCTGGGGCCCCCCAAAAAATTTAAAGGGAAAAAATACCCCTGGATGTACATTTCCAAAATATAAGATAAAAAACAAATAAAATAAAACCTAGATACAGCAACAGTGCTTTGTATTGTGTAAGAAATAGAAACTAATGCAAAACGGATTAGTCCATTCCAGACTTTTAAAAACAACCCCTAAAACAGCAATTTAACATGCGTTTTACTATCTAATGAGACATTGATCCATGAAATGAAAGCAATAATCAATATACTGTACTATAAAATAAAGAAGACAGTATTGTAGAAAATGAAAATAAAATTCTTTTCTTACCTGCACTGATGATAGTCATTGTGTGGATGGGGGGCTTTTATCTATTTCCCACAGTCACACAACCAATCAGTAGCTGAACTGGGTTCCACACAGTCACAAAAATAAATTAACCAAAAAGGCCTCAAAAATGCAAAAAAAAAGCAAAAACAAAAGCACCCAACTTAATCCATTCCAGAAGTCTGTTTGACTTCTGAAATGTTTGAAAACCAAGGCGCATCTTCTGAATGGTGCAAGCACCCCGTAAACAATAGCCAACAGCCGCATTGGACGTTCAGCTTCCGAAAAACGTTTGAAAACCGGAACACTTACTTTTCAGCGTTTGGGAACCAAGGCGTTTGAGAACCAAGGTACCACTGTAATAATAAACCAGAGGATATTGAAGATGGTGTATTCTTTTCTTTCTTTCTCTTTACTTTGTTTTTGTGTGTTATAAATTTCCATGCCTTTGGTTTAAAGTCTTTGCGCTTCTTTCCTTGCCAATTAACATGAATTATGCAGTGACAACTTTGTGCGAGATAGATGTGAACGTGGCTTTAAAGTGAGTGGCGCACTGGGAGAGAAGGAGGGGGAGGAGCAGAAATCAAGGTGACAGGTCTTATTTTCATTTGTTTCAATTGATTGGGATTTCTAGGGTTTTGTTGCTGCTTTCTTTCAATCCCCTCTGGCCTCCAGGACAACAGCCTGGCACACAAAAATTGTGCCATCTGTGTCAAGTTCACAAGCAGCCACTCTTCCTTAACTTCTAAGGTATTTTGTTCATGGGACTGTTAAGCTGAAGTTTGCAAGCACATTGCTTGATCATTGCAATGAGAAAGCGTTCAGGTGTTCAAACAATTATGTATTATTTTATGCACCGCTTGGTTGTAAAAAGAAACAACAAACCAACAAATCTCAAAGCGGTATACAAATAGATGAAAAATTGCACCAATAGTTGAAAACATGCAAAAAGTTAAAATATTAAAACTTGTTAAAATTCACACCAGCTTTCTAAGCTTCTGGGTTAAAAAGTAAAGGGATCCCTCACCATTAGGTCCAGTCGTGGCCGACTCTGGGGTTGTGGCGCTCATCTCGCTTTATTGGCCGAGGGAGCTGGAGTACAGCTTCCGGGTCATGTGGCCAGCATGACTAAGCCGCTTCTGGCGAACCAGAGCAGCGCACGGAAACACCATTTACCTTCCCGCTGGAGTGGTACCTATGTATCTACTTGCCTTTGACGTGCTTTCGAACTGCTAGGTTGGCAGGAGCTGGGACCGAGCAACGGGAGCTCACCCCGTTGCAGGGATTCGATCCGCCGACCTTCTGATCAGCAAATCCTAGGCTCTGTGGTTTAACCCACAGCACCACCCATGTCCCTCTAAAGTTTCTAGGTAAGCTTGTCTAAACAAAGATGTTTTTAATAGCTCAGACAGCAGCAGACACTCAAAGTGTCTCTTTTTTCCAGGGACAATCCCAGATTCTCAGAAGCCATCCTGGTTTTTGATTTGATACCAGAATGTCCCATTTTTCCTTAAGACGTCCTTATTATCATTGGAGAAATGTTGGAGGGCATGGTAGAGTGTGTCTATTTTCGTCAGAACAATCAAAGAATTGTAGAGTTGGGTCATCTAGTCCAAATCTGGAATCCACCAACCTTCTGGTTAACAGCCAGATGCACTGACCCATTGCGCCACAGGCTCCAGGTATGCCATTTCATTTGTGGTGGCTGCCATTTTGTTTACATGCAGGGAACTTTGTTGTTGTTGTTTAGTTGTGTCTGACTCTTCGTGACCCCCTGGACCAGAGCACGCCAGGCACTCCTGTCTTCCACTGCTTCCCGCAGTTTGGTCAAACTCATGTTGGCAGCTTCGCGAACACTGTCCAACCATCTCGTCCTCTGTCGTTCCCTTCTCCTTGTGCCCTCCATCTTTCCCAACATCAGGGTCTTTTCCAGGGAGTCTTCTCTTCTCATGAGGTGGCCAAAGTATTGGAGCCTCAGCTTCAGGATCTGTCCTTCCAGTGAGCACTCAGGGCTGATTTCCTTAAGAATGGAGAGGTTTGATCATCTTGCAGTCCATGGGACTCTCAAGTGTCTCCTCCAGCACCATAATTCAAAAGCATCCATTCTTCAGCGATCAGCCTTCTTTATGGTCCATCTCTCACTTCCATATATCACTACTGGAAAAAGCATAGCTTTAATTATACAGACCTTTGTTTAGGGAAGTTTTTAATGTTTGATCTTTTATTGTGTTTTAATGTTCTGTTGAGAGCTGCCCAGAGTGGCTGGGGAAACTCATCCAGATGGGTGGAGTATAAATAATAAATAATTATTGTTATTATTATTGTTATTATTAGGCCACACTGCACTCAGGTGGTAGGAAATGTGGGAAACCTTCAAGCAAGATCTGAGCACAAAAGTTTGTACTCATGAACGGCGGAGATCACAAACCCTGTCTTAAAATGACTTTGAAGAAACATTTAAAAGAGGGTCTGTTTACCCCTCGTCAAGAAATTAGACACCTTTCACTTCCTAAGATTCTGAACGCAAAGGGAATATTCAGATACGTCAAGGCGTTAAACCTCCCCCCCTTGTTTTTCCCCTTTTTTTCTCATTTCAACAATAACAGGAATATGCTGCCAGAACTGAGACTGTTTTGAATTGTGGCTCTGAAATTAACAAATCTGTTACACATTGTAAAAGAAGAAGAAGAGAGAGAGAGCCAGAGTGAGTTTTTGGTTTGGTCACTGCTGGGAAAGCTTTGAGGGTGGGGGAAAGAGGAGAAAGGGGTGGGGAGTTTTTGGAAAGGAAAAAGAAAGAAAATGTGTGTTTGCTTTTAGAGTGTCATAAAATCTTAACTATGGGGAAAGGAGGGGGGGGCGGGAATCCTAACCTCTGGGCTAAATCTAAGGAGAGCTGGGGAGAGCCTTGCAAAATCGCCACCAGCAGAGAACGGCTCCAGGTTGCAATAATCTGTGAATGATTGCTAGCAGTGTCTGCAGAGCCTTCGAATTTTTTGATCTGTGCTTGTTCCTTAAGAAAGCAGAGGCGGACGGTGTTAATAAAGAGAGATTTAGCTGCCAGCTTGCACTCTCTGAATTATAGTGGACGGCAAAAAGGTCACCATTTGATCAGTTGCAGCAGTAGATTACGGGGTCTTTCTCCTTGTTTTGTTTTAAAAGGAGGGAGTGAAGGTGGGGAGGGGGGAGTGATAGTGGAGAAATGCAGCCCAGGGCTTTGGCAAGCCTTTTAAACACAACAAGATAGGGTGTTTTTTTGTGTGTGTTTTTGCGGGGGGAGGTTGGAGAGAAAGAGAGACGCTCAAGTTCTTATCAGCTGGAAAAGGAGGAAGAGCTCTCTCCCTCTCCCTCTCTCTCTGTGTGTTTTTACTTCTTCGTTTCGGATTGTCTGTTGTCATTCCCACCCAGTAAAAGCCGAGACGGCAGCCTGCTTCTTAGTGGCTGTGCAACTCTGCAGATCGTTTGCTTTTTACATTTTCCTTTTTGTTTTGTTTTTAAATACAATGGTTTCAATCATCTCTGATCTGGACCCACTGAAAAGCTGGAAAGTTTTAAGGTAGGCCTATTTCTTTCTTTCTTTCTCTCTCTTTCTTTCCCAATGCTCTGCTTGCTTCCCCCAAAGGAACCCCTCCTCCGTTTACCTTATTCACAAGTACAACGCATGCACGGGCTTGGTCTGCGCTTCAGAATCACATGGGGCTTAACCTCGACTGCACTGCAACCTCGGTGCTGTAACCACAATATGAATTCCTGGGTTTAAGATACAAGAAGAGTTTCTGGTAATTAGACCCCCTCCTTTTTTAAAAAAAAGGATGAGGGGGTTCAGCTGATGTTTCAGCGGAGTCTTCAATGAGAACTTTGAATATATCCCTTAATGCAGACCGGAAAAGTTGGTTGCCTTGTTATTTTAAAGAGGGATTTATTTCGAAGCTGGAGCTGTAATAAGTTTAACACTGGCTGAGACTGCTAAAGAGTTTAAAAACTTGTGGGCTTTTATTATTGGTATTTGCTTCATTGGAGAAAGGATTTTCTAAGTGATGTGTGCACTGCTGCCTTAGCAGAGGGCATATCATTAATTTTAGGGGAAACTTTCCTTATTTTTGAGCTTTACAGAATACTTTTGGGCAACTGTTTATGCAAGGCATGATTTTGGTTCTTGAGGGTTGTTTGTGCCTTAACTGTACTTTTTAAAAAGTAAATGGGAAGGGAATTGTTACTGCTTAAATGGGTTCTACACGAATTCGACCTGTCACAATAGTGTTCTGAAACGCTTTGTAAAGCTACCCACTGAGTTTTTGGTTTATAAAGTACACTGCTTCCTAAAAGTTTTCGGATGGCACTGGAGCCCTTTCTTAAAACTTCTCATTGGAAAACTAACCACAATTCTCTTGTTATATCTCCATCCTTTTGCATTTTATATCCAATGAGGAAAGGCCTTTGAAGAAGTGGATGGCTGCTGCTTATTGCAATGATGTGATAAGATGAGATGAAGATCTGTTCTTCGGTGGCCTTATTATTACAATTTTAAGGATGGATGTGCTGCAAAGTCGTTTATCTTTGCAGCAAGGTGTTTATCTTACAGCAAGGTGTGTGCATGTTGTGCACAGAGGACTGTGAACAGACACCTCCCACGCAAACACATTTGCTGATGGCGAATGTGTGGAGGGGCTTTCAAATCCCTCTATGCATGTTCTATATAAGTTGCATTGAAGGAGGAGGTGTGTCTGTGTACACGACTTGCTAAAGGCAAGAAGGGGTTGGAATGCTCTAGCTTCCAACCCTTGTTTCCAGTGATACAATGCATCCCAATGGCAGCATCAGCTATGATTGCTTGAAGGGTTTGTGTGTATCTGGCGATTTTCTTTTCTCTTCTAATCTTGTGCTTCACAGACAAGGACACCAGGCCTTAACCTTGAAAGGGGTGCCTTGCCTAGATGTTTCCTTTCATATCTGCAAGCGTGCGATGCTGGTAGGGGCAGCACGTTATCTATTGTGTGTTAGAATGGAAAGTATTTGTTGTTTGCGGCTCCTGTTCTTGATCTTTGGACATTTGGCTTGCCAAATTACTTCCCCCCACACCACACCAAACCACCCCTGACTGCTGGGGCAACTTCAATAGGATGACATGAAGAACTCATTGGCATACAGATAAAGGGTAGAAAAGGTCTCTCTCTCTCCAAAAGACACAAGAGCACATCTAATCAAAGATTGGCACCCACAATGCTTTCCTACTGATGTTGCTGTGAGAAAATGTTGTATTTGCAGAGAGCAAATGAACTTGAATACAGGGGGATGGGTGCATGCCTCTTAAACGTCTTAGATTTAAAGACAAGTTGTAGAATAATTTATAGTTAGAAGGGACTATGTAGGTCATCCATGCAATGTAGGAATCTTTTGTCCAAAGTGAGATTCGAACCCACAACCCTGGGATTAAGAGCCTCGGGCTGCACTGACAGAGCTATCCCAGGCTGGCAGTCAAAATGTGTTTAGAAGATTTGTGGCGAAACTTTTGGTCATGGCTTCAATGGCCTGATAAACATATTATTTGTAGGGGGGCGCGTCTCATTTATTATTTAGCTCAGATTAGTTTAAATGTCTTTTAAAACCAAAACTATTCAGATTATTTTACAAGAAATTAAAAAATACAGAAATTAAAGCAAGACCATAATGCAGAACAGAATGAATATTGTCATGATATCTTAAGCGCACCACCTCAAAACACAAATCATCAGGGATAATCAAGGAAACAAAGGCATAAAAGCAACCATCCCATCATATGCCTGGGGAAAGAGGAGCATCTGGACCTGGCACTGAAAATACAACACAAGTCTGCACCAGGCAGGCCTTGCTGGGGAGAGCATTCCACAGGTGGGGAGCCACCACTGTTAAGGCCTACTCCTTTCCCACCACTCTTAAAACTTCCATCACAGAGGGTAAACAGAGGAGGGTGTCTGATGTTGACCTAAGGGCATGGGAAGGTTGGTGATGGGGCTGTCGGTCCCAAACTGTGATAGGATGTTGTTGTTGTTTAGTCGTTTAGTCGTGTCCGACTCTTCGTGACCCCATGGACCAGAGCACACCAGGCACTCCTGCCTTCCACTGCCTCCCGCAGTTTGGTCAAACTCATGCTGGTAGCTTTGAGAACACTGTCCCACCATCTCGTCCTCTGTCGTCCCCTTCTCCTTGTGCCCTCCATCTTTCCCAACATCAGGGTCTTTTCCAGGGAGTCTTCTCTTCTCATGAGGTGGCCAAAGTATTGGATCCTCAGCTTCATGATCTGTCCTTCCAGTGAGCACTCAGGGCTGATTTCCTTCAGAATGGATCGGTTTGATCTTCTTGCAGTCTATGGGACTCTCAAGAGTCTCCTCCAGCACCATAATTCAAAAGCATCCATTCTTTGACGATCAGCCTTCTTTATGGTCCAGCTCTCACTTCCATACATCACTACTGGGAAAACCATAGCTTGTAACTATATGGACAGGATAGAACCATCCAATGCAGCTGGGCCAGAATAGGGGTTCTGTGATCTGACCACCTGGTTCCTGTTCTCAGTCTGGATGCTGCATTCTGCACCGGCTGCGGTTTCCAAACTGCCTTTGAAGGCTGCCTGTCACAGAGCAAGCCGGTCAGTAAATCACACAGTTCAAAGCTGGAATTAAGCAAAACATGATCTTCACATGCTTGGCAGAGTTTCAGGCCTAATGAGCACAGTAGCTTCCACCCAGTAGGCATGGGCGCCGACACATTGAGGCAGTGTGGTGTCACATGATGTCACAAGCATGACATCATTCATCCCTCTGTGCATCCCAAGCCCGCCCAGCGTGCAAGAGTTCCTGGCAGTGGTGGACTGCAGGGGATGGAGGCCCCCTCCATATTGGAAGTCTCAGCCCCCTACCAACAAATATTGAGGGGGCTGAAGCCCTTTTTGCCCCCTATAGTTGGTGCCTCTGCCTGTAGGTCCTGCTCAATGAAATCAGTTGCTGAGGCTGAAAGTCCCTGTCTCCCCACAGCTGTATATTGTCTCCACTGCAGGGCTCATTGCAAACAATCAGAGACTGTGCCTGCTTACAGGCTGCCTTTGCTCCTCCTGTTCCTGTTTTTCTTTTAACACCAGCCTCTTCCACATTCGCCTTAGCTATTTGATTCCTGATTCCACTCAAAACTGGAAATGCTGCATACAGAATGGACGGCAACAACGCAAGATAACTTTTTGTGTGTTGATGTCAAAAGGTTTGGACTATAACTTGGGAACATTTTTATCCAGTGATTTAAACAGGTCATCTTCAACATCATGACTCTAGGCAACAACACACACCACCAGAGGTATGCCACGTGTTACCGAACTACTATTCTGGGAACGCTGCAGAGAATATATAAAAGCTTATTTTATGGGGCTGCGTCTGTATCTCCTTCTGCTAAGGAAATCAGGTTATGTCCTGATTTTGTTAAATCAAGGGAAAGAATAGTTTACATCAGAGCCCAAATAGTTTTATCCTTAGAAAAGAGCGTCCGGTCCAAAAGCTGAGTCATACCTTTCCTGGAACACCAAGCAGGTGTAAAATTCCACTTTCAAACACTGGAAGAAATATATTCAAAGTTGTTGTGAGCGGTGGCTGGTGGGGCAACTCCCTACTCAAGCTGTCAGCCTGGCAGTCAGTTATGAAGGTGAGCTGGACAGATCAGAAGAAGCTGGCTAGTGCAGCCCCGCCAGAAAAGGAGAGATGTTCATCTGGCTAGAGGGCAAACTTGTGGTGGGCAGCATGTTTAGATGAGGTTCCAAGCAGGGAAAGAAGGAAGGATTGAGAAGGAGCGATAAAAGAAAAGTATACAGAGCTGGGCTTTGGTCACTCTGATACAGTGATCTTTCTCCCAGTGGGCCCTACCTATGCACCAGTAGACCCCGTTGTGGTCACATATTCCTTAAGAACAGTCCACTCTCCCTCCATCTCCCTCAGTTTTATGATGGCACCTGCCCTCATTGTGTTGGCGAAGTAGTCCAAGAGAGAAGATGGACTGAATCACTCACAAGCACCTGATAATGATTGATTAATCACCCTGGATGATGAATCTGTGAGATCTGAAGGTCCTTTAGTTACAGGAGGGAAGATTTTGGTTGACCATTGTGCTAGATGTCTTGATGGTGAGAGCATTTGGAATACTCTAGCTCTGGGTTTCTGGGACTGGGCAAGGAGATTGGCTAGATGGCATGTCCAGCCTTCAAGAGACTGAGAACTACTCCCACTATAAAATAGCAGTGATCTACCAAGGTTGTTGAGCTTTTTTTAGGAAGTCAAAACTTTTTTTTTGGGGGGGGAGCCAAGATCCACCACCACCACGATCTACCAGTAGATCACAATTATATCTGCAATATTTTGCTTATGTATTGGAGAAGAACTTATTGACAGCCTATGGAAGGTCATTCTTGTTAAAACCAGTTAGTGAGGCAAAGGCGGGGGGGCACATCTGTACTGGAAATTTGGAGCATGTCCATGTTTCACTTTTTAAAGATGGTAGAGATTAACAGTTGCTGCACTGTTCTCTACCGTTCATGCGTTCTAACTTGGATGGAAGCAAACACGCACTGAAGGATGAGAAAACTATTGAGCAATATGTAAGCAATAGCAGTTCTGTCACTTAATGAGTTTGGTCCTGTTTTTGGCCTCCCGTCTACAAAGGTGGTGCTTGTGGTGACAGGCCAAGACTTGACAAATGATTGATGCTAGCATTTCTTATGTGAAGTAGTTCAGACCTATCGATCTCACTTTCTTGGGAAGGAACAATCTTAGCTGAGAAGAGCGGGTAGAAATTTTGCAGAGGGTGATTTCATCGGAGGTTTTTCTCTCTGTGTGTGCGCAGTGCATACTGCTCCGGTGTGGAAAAGGATATAAACACAGAACATGTGAAGCAGCTTTCTGCTGAGTCAGACTATTGATCCAGCCAGCTCAGTATTGATCCAGCCAGCTCAGTTGCTAGCGGTCATCAGTCACAATTCTTTCCAAAACTGCTAAACCAAGATCCTTTTAACTGGTTGTACCAGAGACTGAGGGTCTCAGTGGTAGAGGATATGCTTATGCATGCAAAAGGTCTTGGGTGCGATCCCTGTCATTTCTGTGCAGGGCTGTGAAACACTCCTGTCTAAAACCCCATAGAAGTTCTTCCAGCCACTGTAGGCAGTACCAAGGTACACAGGCCTTGGTTTGATTTTGGTTCTGTGACTTGGCGTCTTCCTATGAATCTAGGGCAATGGTTCTCAGATGTTGTGGGTCCCCAGATGTTGTTGGACTACAACTCCCATCATCCCTGAACTCTGGCCTTGCTAGCTAGGGGTGATGGGAGTTGTAGTTCAACAACATCTGGGGATCCACAGGTTGAGAAAGGATGATCTAGGGCAAAGCATGTGCTCCCCAGCCCCTAGTTACAGATCAAAGCTCCCTTCAGTTTCAGCCCCCTGCCTCATGAAAGCAGCCCAGAGCTAGGTTATCTCCAACAGATGCCTTCCCAGCATCCACCACTCCTGTAGGTCATTCTCCTTGTTGTCAAGCTGTTTTTATCATCACTGAGGGTTCTTCTTAATGTTCAAGAAAAATCTGCTGAGGAACCTGGAAATAGTTACTTGGTTTCGATGAGACACTTAATATTTCTTTTGGAAACAAGTAAAGGCAAATTAACAACCCCAACTAATGGAGAAACAAAACATGAAATGAACCTAACTCTCAACTTTGGACTACTGTATAATAATAATAATAACAATAATAACAATAATAACAATAATAACAATAATAATAATAATAATAATAATAATAATAATAATAATGTATATGCCACCCATATGACTGGGTTGCCACAGCCACTCTGGGCAGCTCAAAACAAATAAAATGGTATCTCGGGTTACGAACTTAATTCATTCCAGAGGTCCATTCTTAACCCGAAACCGTTCTTAACCTGAGGCATGTTTTCGCTAATGAGGCCTCCTGCTGCTGCCGCCACCAGCCTGTGATTTCTGTTCTCACCCTGGAGCAAAGTTCTCACTCCGAGGTACTACTTCTGGGTTAGCGGAGTTTGTAACCCGAAGCGTTTGTAACCCGAGGTACCACTATAATACAGTGGTACCTTGTGTTGCGTAACCTCCAGGTTACGGAATCTTTGGGTTACGGCCGTGGTGAACCCGGAAGTGTATACTTCTGTGTTTTGCCACTCGCGCATGTGCAGAAGCGCTCTGCGCATGTGTGCGGAAGTGGTGCCTCTAGTTACGGATTTTTCAGGGTGTGCACGGCACCATGAAACGAATTAAATCTGTAACCAGAGGTACCACTGTAGTAAAAACAAACATCACACGCTAAAAGCCTCCCTGAACAGATCTGCCTTCAGGTGTCTTTTAAAAACCACATAGCTGTTTATCTATTTGACATCTGCCTGGAGGGTGTTCCACAGGCCAGGTGCCGCTACTGAAAAGCCCCTCTGCCATCATCTACCTAAAATTCAATAATCTATTCCAGCCTTTCTCAACCTGTGGGTCCCCAGATGTTGTTGAACTACAACTCCCATCACCCCTAGCTAGCAAGGCCAGTGCTCAGGGATGATGGGAGTTGTAGTCCAACAACATCTGGGGACCCACAGGTTGAGAACCGCTGATCTATTGGTTCATGAACATAAGGAGAGTTTTGCTGGGGCAGGCCAATGGCCCATCCAGTCCAAAATCCTGTTCTCACAGTGGCCAACCTCACAAGCAGGACCTGAGTGGAACACCAGTCTCCTTACTAAGCAACTGATATTCAGAGCTGCACTTCCTCAAGAGACATGCCGTGTGCCTCTTCCATTCTGAACCCCTGTTCCATCAAAGGCCCCTGTGCGCCCCACAGAAAATGGCCTGACTGTTGCTACTCTGCACCTGTTCTTCTTCCTTCTGATAACCCTCCTTCTCCTCTTCTCTGGACTCACTTCAGCTCCTCTTTCCACGATTCCTCTCATTTGACTTTCCCCCTGGAATTTCATGCCCCCTCTTCACTCTTCCTGTGTTCCGTAATCTGATAGGTGCAGGCAGTGCATAGCCTAAGATGTGGCCGTTTTCTTACATCTCATGGATGCTTTAGCTGGGATTCATGTATTGCAGAGGGTTGGACTAGATGGCTCTTGAGGGGCGGGGTCCCTCCCAACTCTACAATTCTATGATTCTATGGTTCCTTTTCTGCCTCTTCACAAACCTAGTAGAGGTAGATTGGACTGTGGTGCTACAGGGGCCTCGCAAAGGCTGAGAGGTTGTTGTTGGCACCATAGGGCCAGACTTTGGGGGCTGATGTCTAGGGTCCCACACAGCAAAGTGCAGAGGAGCCCCTCCCCCCACTTCAAATTGAAGCACTGCTAGCTTAATAAGATTTTGAATTAAGTGAATGTAATAATAATAATAATAATAATAATAACAACAACAACAACAACAACAACAACAACAACAACAACAATAATAAAAAATTTATTATTTATTCCCCACCCATCTGGCTGAGTTTCCCCAGCCACTGTGGGTGGCTCCCAATCAAATGTTAAAAACAGTACAGCATTAAATATTAAAAACTTCCCTGAACAGGGCTGCCTTCAGATGTCTTTTAAAGATAAGGTAGCTTCTTATTTCCTTCCCATCTGAAGGGAGGGCGTTCCACAGGGCGGGCGCCACTACCGAGAAGGCCCTCTGCCTGGTTCCCTGTAACCTCACTTCTCGCAATGAGGGAACCACCAGAAGGCCCTCAACGCTGGATCTCAGTGTCCGGGCAGAATGAAGGGGGTGGAGATGCTCCTTCAGGTATACAGGACCGAGGCCGTTTAGGGCTTTAAAGGTCAGCACCAACGCTTTGAATTGTGCTCGGAAATGTGCTGGGAGCCAATGCAGGTCTCTCAGGACTGGTGTTATGTGGTCCCGGTGGTGACTCCCAGTCACCAGTCTAGCTGCCGCATCCTGGATTAATTGCAGTTTCCGGGTCACCTTCAAAGGTAGCCCCACGTAGAGTGTATTGCAGTAGTCCAAGCAGGAGATAACTAGAGCATACACCATGTAAAGCTGTATACACCTCCCATCTAAAGAGCGGGTGAAGAGGGAATGTAAGATTAAGTCCACTGTTAATGTGAGCAACTAAGAATCATAGGATGGTGGAGATAGAGGGAATCCCAAAGGCCATCTAGTCCAACCCCCTCCAATGCAGGAATCACCCTGTGGGAAGCACTGGTTATTCAGGGTATATTTGACAACCTGAAGAGTCTTCCCAGAGGACAAGTGGAAGCCTGGTGTTCTTTTTTTTTCTTTTTAAAATGTGTGAGTCTATTTTAAGAGTTACTTACAGCCCTGGTCTAGAATGTGAAAATAATGAGAGTCTTGGAATACATACATATATTCCCTTTTTCGGATAGGGTGCACCAGAATAAGCAAGCTAAGAGAATTGCTCAGTTTGGAGAGGGGCCAGGGTAAATTCCAAATTCGGGCAATCATAATATTCTTTTACTGACATTTCAATAGGGTGAAGTGAGCGCCGATAATTAGGCCACAGCGATCTTGGCCTTGTAACCCTTGGCCTTGTAACACATGTCACAATGGTTATGGGAGTAGTGTTTATGCTAGGAGCATGATTAGGGAAGTCCCTGGTAGAAAACTTGAGTCAGTTGCATTGGAGGGAGATTGTCATTGCAGAAATACAGCTCCAGGGACCCTGGTTGCCGTGTTGGGTTTCTGAATCCTGGAGGTCTCCTTCCGCTGTTGTTGGACTGCAACTCCCATCATCCTTGACCACTAGCTAGGGATGATGGGAGTTGTAATAATAATAATACTGTAAATAGTTATGCAAATGAAGGATCGAAAGTGAGGTTCAGTGATTCGATGGATACTGTAGATAGTTATGCAAATGAAGGATCGAAAGTGACGTTCAGTGATTGGATAGTTTTAGAAAGTTGCTACAGTAACGTTGTACTGGAGCTCTATATAAGCAGGCTGACTGAGCCCTTCAGTTCAGTTCTGTTGTGGCCTCTGAATAAAGAAGAGCTGTTTGAAGAATCGCTGTGTCATCTGATACGTTCACCCACAACTTAACACTGTTAGCATTATTTATGCCCTCCCCAGCCTCTCTGGGTGGTTCCCAATCGAGTGTTAAAAACAGCTGGAGACCCAAGTTTGAGTAACACTGCAACTTAGCTCCTTCAACAAACCTTTGCTGTCACCCTTGCCTCACCCCTTTCCTTTGTCTTGCTCCCTGTGGAACCTGAGACTGTAGGCTCCTTGGGGCAGCAATCTCTTTTCCTTTTCTTTCTCTCTTTTTGCTAATGCCAATTTGAAAACATGCTATGTTTATATTAGGCTGTAGTCTGAGGCACATTTCCTAGGGAGAAAGCACCAAGGGAAAAAAAATGTCTAAAATTGTGTTTGTGCTTTTCATGTCTTAGGGATGGGGAACGTTTCGCCCTCAGAATGTTGTGAGAATCCAGCTCCCATCAACCCCAGCCAATATGGGCAATGCTCAGGTATGATAGGAGCTGGAGTTCAGCAACAAACAGAGGGCTGCAGTTTACCCACTCTTGATATAAACAATGAGCATCCAGGGGAACGTTTTTCTTGAAGTTTTGCCATTCTTCCATGAAGATCCCATTATGTACAGGCTTTCTCGCTAGCTGTTCCCCCATACACACACACACAACCTAAGCAAGAGAGCTCTTTAGTGGGAAGGGAAAATAAAGCTTTGGCAGGAGTTCAACAGATGCCAGCTCTTTCCCTGACACCGAGTTCATCATTACATAAGGCAGAAGACACTCTTTGCCATCTTTGACCATGTGCTTAAAATAGCCACAAAGAGCCAATTGATCTTCTACGGTTCCTTACACTGCCTGGATAGCCTGATGACGACGTTCAACTACCATATGGAAGAAAATGTGCCGAAAGTAATGTTGGGAATAGCTATAGCATCTGTTTTGCTCTTGGCACAGACTTTGACCAGACAACTTTTGCCTCAGTTTCCTGATCGAGAATTAAAGGCTTCTTCTGTGGCCCCTCCTAGCAACATCTCATGTTCTTCCTGCAGCATCACAAATCACTTGAGGAATTCTGTTATCTGTTAAGTTTCCCTGCTGACCTTGTCAGGCTAGAATCATATTAGCAGCCCTGTGTGAGTATCTGCAATTTGCAACTTCCAGTGGGAATGCTTTGAGAAAGCAGAACAATGTATTCATTCCCAGTGATGTGTCCCAAAAACGTGATAGGTTGGATACACACACACACACACACACACACACACACGTTATTTGATTGGGAAGGGAGAGGAGAACAGCCACTGAGTGTTCTTTCCCCCTTTATTAATGTGTGCACGTTTGTTAGTTTAGTGACTTTTGTATACAGTTGTACCTTGGAAGTCAAACAGCTTAGTTCCTTAACGTTTTGGCTTCCAAGCGTCGCAAACCCAGAAGTGACTGTTCTGGTTTGCAAACTATTTTTGGAAGCCGAATGTCTGACGGGGCTTCGACAGCTTCTTATTGGCTGCAGGAGTTTCCTGCAGCCAATCAGAAGTTCCTGCAGCCAATCAGAAGCTGTGGAAGCCCCGTCATGTTTTGGAAGTGAGACTGACTTCCAGAACGGATTCCGTTCGACTTCCAAGGTACGGCTGTATTGCTTTTCAGGCAGACCTCAAAAAGTGGTTTACATAAGATGATTATTGTTTTATTTATTATCCACTCTTCAGCCTAAGGTCTCAGGGAGGGCTGAAACATTAAAACACAACTTTAAAACCCAATGTTAAAAAGAACAGCTTAAACAACTTGCAATGAGAGAAATAAGGTGAGTCCTAAAAATATACGCAGCAAGCTTTATAACAACGATGCCAGGCACACCTCTGTGGGGAGGGAGTTCCACAATTGGGGGCCACCACAGATAAGGCCCTGCCCCAGAACAGTACTTGCTTTTTGCTGCCTGCAAATGTGAAAAATACAAAAATGGTCTATGTGCACACATCATTTTCTGTTGGGGAGGAGGAATTCCACGTTGTATTTTGTTTTGTGACATAACTGATGCCCTCCATCCCATTTTGCTTTTCAATCTGTCTCATAATTCTCAGTTTAGCCTCCTTAAATTATATTCCAGCTATGCAAGGAAATGTGGGGGCCTCTGTGTGAGAGAGACTGTCCAGTTTGCAGCTGCGGATTGCAATGCCTCCACCCATTTCCGGGTAACGGCACCCCTGTTGCGAGACTTGTACACTTTTTTAAAAAGTTGGAGATTGTTAACTTTTCCAAAAAACAAAACAAAACCCAACAACCAGGAAGTTCTTGTGTCAAAGCTCAAAGGAGAAAACAGGCAGAGCGCTTGATGACAAAAAGTACTTGGAACTTGTTGCTGTACAGAAAGGTGGACGTCATCTGCAATCTTCTTCTTCTTCTTCTTCTTCTTCTTCTTCTTCTTCTTCTTCTTCTTCTTCTTCTTCTTCTTCTTCTTTTTAAATTCTGCCTGGGGGATAAAGTTGCATCTAAGTTTTAATGGCAACCTCTTTAACATAATGTGGAGGAGGAGAGCCATAGAGGCTGCTTACGGATGAATTATTTGCAATTAATATGCATGCGGTGATTGGAGGAGGGTTGGTTTGTGTGTCTGTCTAAAGGCAGAGGAATCTCAGTGTTTCCATTTACGGAATGTTAAAATTCCAAACTGTTTCCATAACGTAGGTTTCCGAAGAAATCTCCATGTATACAGGCTTCCTAAAAATATATACAGTGGTACCTTGGGTTAAGTACTTAATTCGTTCCGGAGGTCCGTTCTTAACCTGAAACTGTTCTTAACCTGAGGTACCACTTTAGCTGATGGGGCCTCCCACTGCCGCTGCAGTGGAGCACAATTTCTGTTCTCATCCTGAAGCAAAGTTCTTAACCCGATTTACTATTTCTGGGTTAGCAGAGTCTGTAACCTGAAGCATCTGTAACCTGAAGCATATGTAACCCGAGGTACCACTGTACCATCATTCAGAGTTATGTGTGCATCATTTATGCAAACATCCATACACTTCCCTTATCATTTGCGCTGTGTGTTTGTGGCTTGCAGTGAACCATTTTCTGAAAGATTACACATACCAGGAGTAGTAATATTTGCATCCTTTGTCTACCGAATTTGGCTCCCCCACTTGTCTTGCTTCCTCCTTCCTTTTGCACCCTTGAATAATTTTCTGCTTCTCCCTTCTTGTTCTTCTTCCCTGGCCAGCTTGAGGCACATGTATTATCTATGTTTGGGGGGGCGGGTTTATCATCAACACTATTATGCATGTGTACAGTTCGAAAAACTGTAGCAGAGGAGGAAGCGTCTCCAATCCTCCAAGCAGCAGAGTCGCACCTCCTGATCATTCCACTGGCATTCTCAACCGATCTTGTCTTCTAGGACAGTTGGGAGTCTGCTGTGTCCATCGAGCCATGAGCAGAGTCTCCAAAGCATAAATATGGAGTAGGATCTCAGCAATAGACCTTAACGCAAGGCTTACTTCTTGAAGGCACCAGTAATATCTAAGCTTGAAGTAGAGGAGCGGGATTAAGATCAAGCCATGATTGTCAGTACTATGGCCCTAGAGCAGGGTTTCCCAAACTTGGGTCTCCAGCTGGTTTTGGACCACAATTCCCATCATCCCTGACCACTGGTCCTGCTAGCTAGGGATGATGGGAGTTGTAGTCCAGCAACAGCTGGAGACCCAAGTATGGGAAACCCTGCAATAGAGGCTTGTTGTGAAATGTTTTGGTGCTGGCTCTGTGTGGTGTCTTCATGTCCTTTCTCCATATTATTCCCATGCTTTTCTCCAGTAACATAATGGTTGGTGTCTTAGATACACATTGACGTAGATAACTGGCTACAAGTAAGAGTAACAACAAGTCTACTTGTCTGCAGTTAAAATGTTTCTAGGGTTACAAATGATGTTTGGCAAGCCAGACTATTCCTAGGAATGGGGCACTGTGTGTCCATCCCATTTTCCTTTCCTACAATTGTGTTTTCCTCCCCTCTCTTCTATGCAAGTTTTGTACAGCCAAAAAAGACCAGCACAAGAAAACAAAACACAGCGCTGTTTTTCAGTTTTTATTTATTATTAATTTTTGGCAAGTCCTCGGGAGCAAAAGGAGTACAGTACGGTGGCTGTACTGAATTGCAATTGTAGATAAGAGATTATGTGGGTAGGAGTACTGGGAAAATGAGCAAAAATGGGAGGAATCTGAACATCAGCATCATTGTTTAAGCACGTACAACTCTGAGTGCCGAGTAATCCATTTTGATTATTTATAAGCCACTCTGTCAATGAATTGTCTAACTATTGACACAGCGCAATAAGATAGCACTGTAATCTCAGAGGTCAGGTGATATCACTTTGCAAGTGGCCAGGCAGAATGTCCAGTAATGGTATCTATCCTGAGAGGAAAGGAGGGACGCAAGAAGGAATTGGTCCCAGCAAGTTTGAGGGAAAGGGCCCAGTTACAATTGTTTCTGATGTTCAGGGTTCAAATGATAGGAATTGTGGAAAGAGGAGCTGAAGTGAGTCCAGAGAAGACTAGGATGGGGCATCAGAAGACGATAGAACAGATGCAGAGTGGCAACAGTGAGGTCATTTCCAGTGTGGTGCCACGATGGAGCAGAGGTTCAGAATGGAAGATGGCAGACTATGGGGCTGTCGGAGACAGTGGGACTCGGAATACCAGCTGCTGGGAATCACGAATGGAGAAAGCACTGTTGCTTGTAGGCTTCCTAGAGGTATTTGGTTGGCTACCAGAAGAGCAGGGTGCTGGATGAGGTGGACCTTTGGCCTGAACCAGCAAGGCTCTAATTATGTTCTTATGAGGAACTGCTCATCAACATAAAGGGTTCTGACATGGGGTGGGTAGCCAAAGGCTTGAGGCCAAGGGTCTCCTCAGATACGATATGATATGATACAATAATCTTTATTGTCATTGTCCTATACAAAACAACGAAACTGAAAAAAATCTACATCAGACATTCAAAAACCAACAAGCCTGCTATCCCTGCTATCCCAGCCTGTTTAACCCCCTAAAAACTCTGATACCCCATAATTAAATACAATATGCTCCCATAGAGACTACCTTACACTGAGTTTAGGACAAAAATCGCATTTGGATAGAAACTGTTTCTCAGGCAGCTAGTCCTAGTCTTTATAACCCTGTACCTTCTTCCAGAAGGCAGAAGCTGAAAGAGATCATTTCCTGGGTGCGCACTATCCTGCCCTATCTCTGCAGCTTTCTTATGGCACCTGGACGCATAGATTTGATCCAAGGTGGGAAGAGTGCACCAATTATTCTCTCTGCAGTCTTTACAACCTTGGACAGCATTGTTTTTCCCCTGACCGTGCAGCTCCCAAACCACACACAGAGACCACAAGTTAATACACTCTCAACAGTATAATGGTAAAATGCCATCAACAGGTCCTTTGAGTGATTATTTTTCCGGAGGATTCTCAGAAAATAAAACCTATGCAGAATGGAGAGCTATTTTGGACTCCCTTCTGCACCCTGCACATGCAGAAAACAGAGGTGCAGCCATCACATTTTTTCATATGCAAAGCTGTGTTATTCTGTATATCTAGTTTTACACCTGAACTTAAATGTTTGTGAGCAAGAGAGAGAAGATGGTATTCATCATCAAAATAAGAAACTGCTGTAGCGTATCGCCCTGCATTGGAATTTGGGCTTATCTGCACTTTTCAGAAGGGTTGGTTCAACATCTGTCTTGGTGCTTTCCTTTCTGACATTTGGCAGATTGGGCAGACAGCTCAGTCAGTAGAGCACGAGACTCCTAATCTCAAGGTCGTGGGTTCAAGACCCACGTTGGGCAAAAGATTCCTGTGTTGCATGAGGTTGGACCAAATGACCCACGTGTTCCCTTCCAGCTCTACAGTTCTACAGTTTTTCTCCCAGTCTTCTCTTTTCTTTATTTCTCCTTTTACAGTGGTACCTCGGGTTACATACGCTTCAGGTTACACACTCCACTAAGCCAGAAATAGTGCTTCAGGTTAAGAACTTTGCTTCAGGATAAGAACAGAAATCGTGCTCCAGCGGTGTGGCGGCAGCAGGAGGCCCCATTAGCTAAAGTGGTGCTTCAGGTTAAGAACAGTTTCAGGTTAAGTACAGACCTCCGGAACGAATTAAGTACTTAACCCAAGGTACCACTGTACCTGCTTTTATGTCAGTGTCTTTCCACAGCTCTACATGCATCGTTTTGATTGCCATAAACTGAAGGGTGGGGCGAGGGATTTGCTTGGTCTGCTGTTTACTAAAGACCAATTCAATGCATCTGAGCGTGATTTTGGATCAAGAATGCAACTACCAAATGGAATTCATGCTTCTCCAGATTTTACAATAGATTTTCAGTGCACGAAAGCATGTGGTTTGCATAAACGATGTGTACATTTGACTGGTGATGGCATTGAAAAGTGTATATTTAATGCATGGCCTTGAATCTGCATTTCCAGCATCATAAAAACCTAACAAATTAGAAACCTGCGCTGATCTGGCGAACTGATTCTCTCAGTCTTCCAATAATTGATTCTTCTTGTTCGCAGACTCACTTGGAAAACCACCCAGCATGTATTTGCAAATCTACCAGTGATATAGTGTAAGAACACATAATTAAATTTGCTACATGAATAGATATAGCTGCTTTGTGCAAAATTACTTCTTCAATCCATGTATGCACAAGCATGGAGAAGCTTACTGGGATATAAGAAGTTCTTTCTTGTCCATCTATGGTGGTAGAAAGGTCTGCCTTCTGATCATGTCTCTTTGCAGATGTTTCAGGAAGATAGCATGGCTTTAATAATAAAAAAAGGTTCCAGAAATGGTTGGCTGAACTTAAGGCATGGAAAATTAGTTTTGTCAAGATGAGGATGAGTGTCATTGGACTTGCCTGTTTTTGCAAAGGGAAAACCATACTAAGTGAAATTTATGTGTAGGAGAGCACAGTATGGATGGTGCCAGACATATTTGACAGCCCTCATAACTCCCCTAAATCTCTGTTTCAAGGGTGGGGGCTTGGACAGGCACAGCAGCCAGTATCAACGATATTTGTGGTATGTAATCCATGGGTGCAGTCAAATGCAACATTCTTTCCCTAGAATGGGCACAAGCAGGGGGACACCCAGTCAGTGTAACTTCCTGTTCCACTGGAAGTCAGAAGCTTTCTCTCCCTGCATGTGATCTGGGAGGTGGACATGGCCCCGCCTGACTCCTTAAAAGAGCCAAGCCATGCAGCCATTTTCTCAGTGTTGATCAGTCTGTCTTTCACTTGCTTGTTGTTCTATCTTTTGCTGCCGTGCTGCTCTCCTGCAGCCATTTTGTTGTCTTGATGTAATTTTGCTGTCTGCTGGCTCTCTGCCAGCAGCACGTGAGTTCAGCCTCCCTATGAGATGAACTCACACAGTTTCTTTGTGTAACTACTAAGCAAAGCCTGCCTTTCAGAGATCAAACCGTGAACTGAAATGTGAGTAAACTTTTTGTTACTTTACTCAGAAAGACTCTCGTGTCTTTATTCTTTTAAGAGGGATCAAAAGGGGACACCAGGAAATAATCTGAACGAAGAGATTCAAACGAATCTGCAAACTAGCTTCCAGCTACGGTATATTGAGGGGATTTTGCTTTGCTGCATCACTTACTAGCGTGAGTGAAAGAAGGATAATACTAATTCAATATATCCTTTCCTACAACCCTTAACATTCCCATAATATGCCCCCTCTGATACATCCCCACCCCCAAACCCTTCCTGTGGAGATCCCCCCTGAATTAAGGCAGGAATTCTGGTGCTGGAGCATAGTCTGGGATGACTTTTGAGTTGGTATCCCACCCCAGCTATTCTGGAATACCCTCCAACTGTCCTGTTTTGCACACGAAATCCAGGATTGACAGAAGCCATCCCAGATCTGATCCCAATTCCAGGTGTCCCATTTAGGCTTCTGTGCTCTGGCCATCCCAGAGCACAAGACCAAAAGATAGGTGTGCTTTTATATGTGTGTGTGTGTGTATTTGTTGTTGTTGTTGTTTAGTCGTGTCCGACTCTTCATGACCCCATGGATCAGAGCATGCCAGGCACTCCTGTCTTAGGCTGCCTCCTGCAGTTTGGTCAAACTCATGCTGGTATCTTCGAGAACACTGTCCAACCATCTCGTCCTCTGTCGTCCCCTTATCCTTGTGCCCTCCATCTTTCCCAACATCAGGGTCTTTTCCAGGGAGTCTTCTCTTCTCATGAGGTGGCCAAAGTATTGGAGTCTCAGCTTCAGGATCTGTCCTTCCAGTGAGCACTCAGGGCTGATTTCCTTCAGAATGGAGAGGTTTGATCTTCTTGCAGTCCATGGGACTCTCAAGAGTCTCCTCCAGCACCATAATTCAAAAGCATCCATTCTTCGGCGATCAGCCTTCTTTATGGTCCAGCTCTCACTTCCATACATCTCTACTGGGAAAACCATAGCTTTAACTATACGGGCCTTTGTTGGCAAGGTGATGTCTCTGATATAGATAGTTAGATAGATATTAGTTTTCAACATATCATTTTCAACAATAGTTAAACATATTTTCATATCTTATACAATTTTTTTTTTACTTCCATCAATCACATCTGAAATTTTTCCAGTCTATTCACTTAATATACATTTCTTACTTTCACTATTACATTTAAATCTCATAACTAATGTCCTATTCTTTTTCTACTGTGCAGTATTTCATATATTTCTCCTTACACAACTTCTTGTAGTCCTACTAGCGTGATTTGTTGATTACAGTTGCTCTTCAAATAGTTCGTATATTTCTTCCAATCTTCTGTGAATCTCTGGTTCCACGGGTTTTGAATCCTTCCTGTCCTGTTTATCTAATTCTGCGTGGTCCATTAATTTTATCTGCCATTCTTCTTTCGCCGGGATTTCTTCTTGCTTCCATTTCTGGGCTAACAATACTCTTGCCACTGTTGTTGCATATAAAAAGACAGGTGCGTTTTCATCCTGCCCTGTAGCGGGAGTCAGTTGGTTCACATGAGAACATGGGACCCAAAAACAAAAACAAAAGATGCACCAACTTACCTTGACCCCGCACATCACTGCTTTTCTTCTTTCTCCTTCTGTCATGGCACTTCTGGAAGCAGTGCTGGCAGAGGAGGAGGTGGAGGCCATAGTGCCAGAGCAGTGTCTCCTGGTGCCACACAAGCCAGGGTGACTTCCCCAAGGCTGTGGAGAAGAAGAGAAGAAGAGTTTGGATTTGATATCCCACTTTATCACTACCCTAAGGAGTCTCAAAGCGGCTAACATTCTCCTTTCCCTTCCTCCCCCACAACAAACACTCTGTGAGGTGAGTGAGGCTAGGAGACTTCAGAGAAGTGTGACTAGCCCAAGGTCACCCAGCAGCTGCATGTGGAGGAGCGGAGACTCGAACCAGGTTCACCAGATTACGAGTCCGCCGCTCTTAACCACTACACCACACTGGCTCCCACACTGGAGGAAGGCGAGGTTGCGGAGAAGACTGTACATGGGGGGGAGGGAGGGGCAAGCGGGTGTCAGCAGCGAGTGGGCCAGGCCGGGGGAGAGTGATGGGGTTGGAAGCATGGGGGGGGGGGTTGCCCCCAGTTTGCCCTGATTCAGGAAGCAGCTGAACAGGGGGAAGGATCCAGAGCACTATGTCTCCAGCAGCCCCCAAACACACCTGTGCAGGCAGCAGCAAGCCCTCTTTCTTGGTGAACAGGCAGGCAGTAAGCCTGAGTGATGACAGCACTCTTGACTGTCCATCTTTAGCCATTCCCACAGTTTCGTAGTAGAGATCTCTGCATGCCGTGAGGTCCATCTGGCAGCCACTAAACTCACCCACTTTCCTTCAGGTGTGATAATAATAAATTTTGTTTATACCCCCCCCTCCCCAGCCAAGACCGGGCTCAGGGCGGCTAACAACCAATAATAAAAACAAGTTGATTAAAATACAACTTAAAAACAAGATTAAAATACAGTATTAAAACATTAAAATGCAGCCTCTTGACAGGAGGAGAAAGGAAAAAAGAAAGAGGGGGAGGGAATCAAATTGAGTCTAAGCCAGGCGGAACAACTCTGTCTTACAGGCCCTGCAGAAAGAAATCAGATCCCGCAGGGCCCTGGTCTCATGAGACAGAGCGTTCCACCAGGCTGGAGCCAGTGTTGAAAAGGCCCTGGTTCTGGTTGAGGCTAATCTAACTTCCTTAGGGCCTGGCACCACTAGGGTGTTGCTATTTATGGACCTCAGTATTGCACATGTTTAAATTGCAAGCTAGTATTCCGAGCTCCAAACCGTCTTGAGTGCATTGGCACAATAAATGTTGGCCCAACAAGTGTAATAAACAAGATTTGCTATTTTCTCCTGCCCACATTGTGTCCAAACCCCTACCACCACAGCTTTTTCTGATCTCGAGTAAAATTTATTTCTGGAAAAGTCAGGGGTGGTTTTGTTTTCGGACATGGTAACAATTATTGTTTCGTGGTAACAATACCAGTGCCCGTTGCAATAAAGTCCCCATGATCTACTTAAGAAGTTCAGTGATGTCCAGAGCCTGTTGATTTATGAGTTGTGGTTGTACCTCAAAGAATGTCAAGGTCATCTTTTATATATATATATATATATATATATATATATATATATATATATATTTATTAAGAATTAAGTTGGGCAAACGTTAAGAAGCTAGCTTTTCTGACTAATGGAGCTGCAGATTTATTGCTCTGGAAGACTTTTGTGTCGAGCAATTAGCTGTCCAATATTTGCATGCTTTCAGACTGCACGCAAAGACGTCTGTTTGTTCCTTTTGTTTGTCAAAGTGACTCCGCAGCCAAACCGAAGACCTGTGTAATCTGCAAGGCTGGGAGGAGGCGAAGGGAAAGGATCTTTCTGTTTAGTGTTTGTCTTGGAGATGTTGCCATGCAAAATCACGTTTTCTTAAAAGAGAGAGGGGAAGAGGGAAACCCTCCCCCGGCATTGATCTGGGCCAGGTGTCAAAACAGCACTTACTAGCCCCTTCCAGGGATCTGGAGGATGACAATTCTTTGTAATGAACCCATCTTAATAGTGACATTACTCAAGATTCAAAAAAACATGAAGTGTAATTTTTTTTGTTGTAGCCTTTCCCTCCTCCCCTCCTGGCAAAGAGGCTGCCAAGTGTTGATGATAATTTTTATGGATCGTTTGCATGATTTTGGAGCTTTGTCCATAGCCAAACAGAAAATGTTTTATGGGCAGTTTGTCCTCCATTCTCCTCCTCCTTCTCCTCCTCCTCCTCCTCCTCCTTCTTCTTTTTCTTCTTCTTCTTCTTCTCCTTCTCCTCCTCCTCCTCCTCCACTCTGGGCACATTCAAACCACAAATGTAAAACCTTTGGGGATGAAGTCCTGCAAAGGTCATAGGGCTCGACTTAACACGATTAAGAGCTAGTTTTGCATACAACAATAATAATATTATAATACAGTGGTACCTCGGGTTATGCACTTAATTCGTTCCGGAGGTCCGTTCTTAAGCGAAACTGTTCTTAACCTGAAGCACCACTTTAGCTGATGGGGCCTGCTGCTGCTGCCGCACCACCGGAACACGATTTCTGTTCTCATCCTGAAACAAACTTCTTAACCTGAAGCACTATTTCTGGGTTAGCGGAGTCTGTAACCTGAAGCGTATGTAACCTGAAGCGTATGTAACCTGAGGTACCACTGTAATACCCTTACTGTCAATGTACAATCTGTGTACAATGAAATTAACTGAGCCTCCCCCCCCGCACAAACAAACAATCTCATTGCACTCTGTGTGCTTGTCACACAACACACCAACCCTGAAAGTCAGTTACACTATATAATTATTATAGTGAATTATATACATGTTGTGCACTGTTCTTGGGCTTTCAGAATGTTGTTGGTGATTAAAAAAGAATCTTTCAGACACTCGCTTTTAGATATATGTGGTGAAGCTGAGAAGAGCAGATTAACAACTGATGTTATTTTTCAGGGGTTAAGTTGCAGATTTTATAGGTGGGTTGATACTGTGAATAATTTAACACTGTAGCTTACTTTGTCTTGCACTGTGTAATTTTATTTATTGCTTGTTATTGTGAATTGTACTAGATTTAATTTTTGTGTTTTATGGTTGTTAAATATGTGCACTGCATTCCCCATTATCTTGCTGTGGTGTCATATGTACTCTACTTTTAAGGAGTATTGTATCACTTTAGCTAGTCTTGGCTTGTCCCAAAAATTCCTGGGAGCTACAATTCTCAGAATTCCTGGGAAGATGAATTGTTAAACCACTCTGAGAATTGTAGCTCTGTGAGGGATCTAGAGATCTCACAATGACTCTCAGCCCCCTTGACAAACTACAATTCCCAGGAGTATTTGAGAGAAGCTATGATGATTTAAAGTGGCATGATACTACTTTAAATGTATAGTGCAGATGGGCTCCAAGTTGTTAATCATCCTGCAACCTTTTGACATGGGGTGTTATATAAAACCATTAAACCTCACTTCTCTCTCCCTGTAAACCTCAGTTTAATTGATTGTAAGCCAAAATATTAAGTGGTCTACAAGTTAATTAAATTTCTAGTGCAGAAAGGAGGAGGAAAGGAAGCAAAATGCAAATGCCATTTCTGAAGGTAGAGTGGTTTCCCCGAGAAAAACAAACTTCAGTTTGGCTTTATCCCCCCCCCCCTCCGCCACCACTGTGGTTGTTGAAAGTCTCAGTGGGAGGCTGGGCTGCTGGTCCCAGGACTCATGGCAGTGAGGGGCAGGGCCTTTTTACTGGTGGCACCTTCCCGGGGGATTCTGCCCGCCAAAGAGATTAGTGGGGCAATCCTGACACTGTTCGGAAAGCAGAACCTTCTAATGTTACAGCCATCATGTCAAAGGTAGCTTTCAGTGAGGAGACTGTGGTTGCCATTGGGCCACACTTGTGGGCTTCCCATTGGCAGTGTTAAATAGTGGGTAGACATAGCAGACGACTCAGCGATTCTTCAAACAGCTCTTGTTTATTCACAGGCCAGAACAGAACTGAACTGAAGGGTTCAGCCAGCCTGCTTATATATAGAGCTCCAGTACCACTCAACTGTAACAACTTTCTGTAACTATCCAATCACTGAATGTCACTTTCAATCCCTTATTTGCATAGATGGACCTGAGTGAAAACTATCTACAGTATCCCCTTGCTGGCCCAGGGGGAGAACTTCAGTACATAACAGGCAGCATCAGGTTGGCATATTTGAGAACAGGTTTACCGGACTGCCTGTGGCCTTGATTGAGCAGGGCTGTTCTTATGCTCTTACCTTGCGTCTCCTACTGCAGCTAATTGTCCCTGGGGGAATCCTGACTGCTAACGAAGAGGCAAGGTAAGCAACGGATGGAGAAATGCAGCCAGCTGCTCTACAACCCGTCACCAATGCGCACGCTGCAATTTCCGTTGCTTGTCTCCAGGGAAGCTTCAGAATTCTCCAGGGTCGGGAATGATCTGCATGCGAAGCAGAATGCTATGGTGGTAGCATGGATTGAATCGTTCTGGCTGCAGGTGGAGGCTCACATATTTGAACCTCTTCTTCTCTGTGTTAAACGAAAAACAGAGCAGCAAGCTTTGCAACCTGGTTGTTTGTTTGTTGGGGTTTTCTTCTGTTTTACACAGGGGAGTGTTTAAAAGCAGCATGCCTCAACTGTAGTCTAAATTGGTACAATCCACTATGCCTCCTCTTTAAGAGCTAGCATCGGAAGTTAGCTTATAGAGAAGTGTTTGGCAGATGAACTGTGCTGTCACTGTGGTTTCCTCTTTAAGCATATCTTCTGATTTTATTGCGTTAATGTTCCTGCGGCGGTGTTCCTTTTTCCGATACGCGTCTTAGTGTGTGCTGCCTTAAGGATTTGTTTCCCTTCCTTTTTTGCTAACATTATAAACAGTACAGTGGTACCTCGGGTTAAGAACTTAATTCGTTCCGGAGGTCTGTTCTTAACCTGAAACTGTTCTTAACCTGAAGCACCACTTTAGCTAATAGGGCCTCCTGCTGCTGCTGCGCCACCGGAGCACGATTTCTGTTCTCATCCTGAAGCAAAGTTCTTAACCTGAAGCACTATTTCTGGGTTAGCGGAGTCTGTAACCTGAAGCGTATGTAACCTGAAGCGTATGTAACACGAGGTACCACTGTATAAAGAATAAACTGGCCTTTAGTTTCAAAATGGGGAATAGCTTCTGGGGTCAGGGAAGAGTGCTGGAAACAGATTGTTTAAAAATTAAGGTGAGTTGTACTCTTCCTTTATCATGCCACTCTGAAAACTGAAATCACTTTGGAAGATGGAAAGATGGGACGAGCTCCCAGAAGCTGACCTTAGATAAACTTCAAACTCTTCCCCAAACTGAAAGAATTAGAAGTTGCGTAATGTTTTGAGCCAATCTGAGCACCTGGAGAAATGACTGCCTCAGTTTCCCCTTCAACAAAAAAAGGGGGGAGGGAGAGGTTAAAATGGCTGTAGGGGCAGAATCCAAGGAGAGAATGAGCCCAGTCCATAGGGATGGAGACTCCAAACCTCAAACTTAGGTCGAGATCCAGCATAGAGGAGGGTTTGGGAACTTGTTAAAACTCCTAAGTTTGGGGGGGGGGGTTTAAGAGACCACTGAATTTTTCATCCAAGGCTATGCAGACCGTACTAACTTCCTGAGTTGTATGTGACTATAAGATAGGTAAGGAGGATGATTTTATTTACTGAATTTATATACCACCCTATACCCACATGGGTGGCACTGTGGGTTAAACCACAGAGCCTAGGACTTGCTGATCAGAAGGTCGACGGTTCAAATCCCCGCGATGGGGTGAGCTCCCATTGCTCGGTCCCTGCTCCTGCCAACCTAGCAGTTCGAAAGCACGTCAAAGTGCAAGTAGATAAATAGGTACCGCTCCGGCGGGAAGGTAAACGGCGTTTCCGTGTGCTGCTCTGGTTTGCCAGAAGTGGCTTAGTCATGCTGGCCACATGACCCGGAAGCTGTACGCCGGCTCCCTCAGCCAATAAAGCGAGATGAGCGCCGCAACCCCAGAGTTGGTCACGACTGGATCTAATGGTCAGGGGTCCCTTTACCTTTACCTTATACCCATAGAGAGACTTTTGAAGGCTACATTGGTACCTCGGGTTAAGTACTTAATTCATTCCGGAGGTCCATTCTTAACCTGAAACTGTTCTTAACCTGAAGCACCACTTTAGCTAATGGGGCCTCCTGCTGCCGCCGCACGATTTCTGTTCTCATCCTGAAGCAAAGTTCTTAACCCGAGGTACTATTTCTGCATTAGCAGAGTCTGTAACCTGAAGCATATGCAACCTGAAGCGTATGTAACCCAAGGTACTATCAGTGCCTACTAGACATGGTGACTATCCTCTACCTCTGCCGTCAGAGACAATGCGCTTCTGGATATCTGGGAATCACAGATGGACAAGAGTGCTGTTGCACCCAGGTCCTGTTTGCAGCCTTACCATGTGGTTCAGGTTGGCCCCTGTGAGAAGACAGTGGGATTAGATGGAGCCTTTTGCCTGATCTGGCCAGGTTGCTCTTAGGTTCATAGCTGTCAAGTTACAGATTTGAAAATAAGGGACCAGCAGCCTTGAAAATAAGGGACCAGCAGCCAAAATAAGGGATTTTAGTCAGCCAGCTGAAATACAAAGTTAAAAGGGACCAGATATTTTTGGAGAGCAGCGCCGGTTTTTAGCCCTTCGTTTCCAGAGGTTGCTGCTCAAGACACCAGCTGATGAAACACTGCAATTAAATAACTACAAGCAGCAACCACTTTTCGCGCAAAACGAAGTCCAAGCTACGAAGATGCTGCTTCAGTGCTGTATCTTTTCTCTCGTGTTCCATCTGCAGCTCTCAATTCCATCAGGTGGGGCGGGAGGAGGGGGGGGAATAGCGCCCAAAGTAAACCTGCAGATCAGACCAACTATGCTAGTCTACCACTACAAATCTATGGGAGAAGCGCTTGTGGTCCTTCCCTTGTAGCCCTTGGAAAACCTGCCCGCGCCTCCGCCTCCGCCTCCTCCTCTTCCTCCTCTCTCTGAACTGCTTTCTCTATGGTTGCCCTCGCTCTCCTCTCAAGGCACCTCAGCAATTCATAGGCCATGCCAGGCTGCCCATCTCATTCGAGTCCTTCGGCGGTGCAGCTGCAGTACAGCCTAGCGGGAGCGGTGGCGAAGGGGAAAGGGGAGGCCCCAGGCAGAGGTGCTCAGTTCGGCGGCCGCAAGGAGGATGGCGGCGGAAGGGCCCAAGGCTCCCGCCAGTCCCGGTAGGGAGGGGCTCCCAGGGGCTGAGGCTGGTGAGAGGAGGCCGGAGGGGGGCGGACCGGGCAGTCAAGCGTCTTCCTGCTGTCCCCGACCTGATCTGAAGGCGGGCGGCGGGGAGAAGAGCGCTTCTCCCCGCTGCCTGCCCCGCAAGCTCCGGGGACAGCTGGGAGACGTAGCACGTCTTCCCGCTGTCCCCGGACCTGATCTGAAGGTGGGCGGCGGGGAGAAGAGCGCTTCTTCCCGCTGCCTGCCCCGCAAGCTCCGGGGACAGCTGGGAGGCGCAACGTGTCTCCCCACTGTCCCCGGACCTGATCTCAAGGCGGGCGGCAGGGAGAAGAGCGCTTCTCCCCGCTGCCTGCCCCGCAAGCTCTGGGGACAGCTGGGAGGCGCAGCGCGTCTTCCCGCTGTCCCCGGACCTGGTCTGAAGGCGGACTGTGGGGAGAAGAGCGCTTCTCCCCGCTGTGGGCCCCACAAGCGCCTGGGGGGGGGAATAATTTTTTTCCCTTTATTTCCCCCCAAAAAAACTTGATGCGTCCTATGGGCCGGTGCGTCCTATGGGGCAAAAAATACGGTAATAATACTAACCACATATGAATGCTTTTTTTCACATTAACCCAAACTGCACATATATAATTGTACACATAAGGTGGCACTAAACTCTCTGTTACTCAGAAAAGTCCCAATAAAATTAATGTGCATGACTAAGGTCTGATAATTTCAGGAGGTCTGCTCTGACTAAACTTCAGTTGAATGCAACCCATAGAGTTCAGTCACACAGACCACTGAAAACACTTGAAGTATAGCATAAATCAGAAAAATTTAATCTGACGTGTTTCCACTGAGAAGATCATTTGGTGACCTAGGACCTGCCTAACTGTTATGTACTGAGCTGAATCCTAGAACAATAGGATCCAGAATGCAGGAGTCTGATTGGTCTGCAGGAACCACCCAATCCAGCTCCAGGTGGAAGTGAATCAGTGACCTGATTGGCCTACAGGAGCAGCCAATCAGGCTCCTGGAGGAATTGAATCCGCAACCTGATTGGCCTACAGGAGCAGCCTTGAATTAGCCAATCATGCGGGGCCCATTGTGTAAATAATGTATATATAGCTAGATGTTTTGGGGAAAGTTTCATTCATTGCTTTGTTGTTGTTAGTCGTTTAGTTGTGTCCGGCTCTTCGTGACCCCATGGACCAGAGCACACCAGGCACTTCTGTCTTCCACTGCCTCCTGCAGTTGGGTCAAACTCATGCTGGTAGCTTCGAGAACACTGTCCAACCATCTCGTCCTCTGCCGTCCCCTTCTCCTTGTGCCCTCCATCTTTCCCAACATCAGGGTCTTTTCCAGGGAGTCTTCTCTTCTCATGAGGTGGCCCAAGTATTGGAGCCTCAGCTTCACGATCTGTTCTTCCAGTGAGCACTCAGGGCTGATTTCCTTCAGAATGGAGAGGTTTGATCATCTTGCAGTCCATGGGACTCTCAAGAGTCTCCTCCAGCACCATAATTCAAAAGCATCAATTCTTCGGCGATCAGGCTTCTTTATGGTCCAGTCATTCATTGCTACTACGAGCTGAATTAAGTGCATGAAATTCACACTCGACTCCGAGTATATTTCACTAAGCAACCTCACAGAGTTGTCGCAATAAAAACTGAAGGGAAGATGCATACTGTCAGGATCTTTTTGGAAGAAGGACAGATGTTTTTAGAATGTAATGAAAATTTGGACATGGCTTGGACTCTTCCTGGAGTTCAGTCTGAAAAGCAAGGGCCATTTCTCATGGCAAAGGAAGAAATCTGCCCTTCTATTGTTACTAATGTTTTGCTAACATTAAACATGACCTTTTTGTTTCGTAAGTGATCTGACTTGGCTCTTTGGAACCAGCCAGGTCTGAACGGCCGCCTTCCCTGTTCCTCTCCAGAACTGCTGTGGTTTTCACCCGGGCATCTTGCCAAAGTTTCTAAACTTTCCAAGAGTGATAGAGAGATTTCTGCTTTTACTGAAGATTAACGCTAATATTTACAAGCATGATTGAATGTGTTTGGTATTTTTTTGTGGGCGGGGGAGGGATGTTGAGGAGCCGGGATGAATAACCAGCTTATGAATAATGTTGGCCTCCAACTGGGACTTTTTAATGAACTGTAGCAGCAACTCAACTGGCGATCAAGCAAATTGAATTTTAAACGGCGTAAAAACCCGACACACACCAATCAATAGGCCACTTTCTGTGATGCTTTTTAATGCGTTGCTTGTTCCTCCAGATGCAATGGCCTACCTTCAAGAAAGAACGTGTGTGTGTGTGTGTTTCAGGTGCTGTGGACAGAATCCAGAAGTATGTTTGCTTGTACAAAAGAACTAGCAGCAGGGTTGAATTTTCTCGGTTGTATTTCTTTATTCTTTCAGTAGTTTCCTCAGTGCTGCTTCTTAGCTCTGCTTTAACTAGAACTTCTAAAATTTGCCATATTTTTCCATGTATAACATGCCCCCGTGTATAAGACGCCCCCTATTTTGGGGGACTCAAAAGTAAGAAAATGGGGGGGGGGAGAGATTGCCCCCCAAAATAAGACTATCCCCCTTTTTAACATTATTTTTTTAGTAAAAAAAAACCCCTAATCTTATACATGGAAAAGTATGGTACAGTGGTACCTCAGGTTAAGTACTTAATTTGTTCCGGAGGTCCGTACTTAACCTGAAACTGTTCTTAACCCGAAGCACCACTTTAGCTAATGGGGCCTCCTGCTGCTGCCGCGCTGCCGGAGCACGATTTCTGTTCTCATCCTGAAGCAAAGTTCTTAACCCGAGGTAATATTTCTGGGTTAGCGGAGTCTGTAACCAGAAGCGTATGTAACCTGAAGCATATGTAACCCGAGGTACTACTGTAGTTGGAATTAGAGCATTTGTGGTGTCACAGAAATGCATTAGGCAAGCCATATGGCCTCCTTTACAGAGGAGGGGGTTGTTGTTTTCCTTTTGATTGTGTTTTTTTTGTTTTTTATTTGTGTTTTATCCTGTGAACCGCCTTGAGACCTGTGGGTATAGGGCGGCATACAAATTTTAATAATAATAATAATAATAATAATAATAATAATAATAATAATAATAATACTTGAAGTGTGCCTGGTCTTGTGCATATAGAGTCATCTAGTTCAGAGTTTCCCAAACTTGAATCTCCAGTTGTTTTTAGACTACAATTCCCATCATTCCTGACCACTGGTTCTCTTAGCTAGGGATGATGGGAGTTGTAGTGCAAAAACAGCTGGAGACTCGTGTTTGGGAAACTCTTACCTAGTTTCTCCCACTCCTGTGCACTCCACAGTTAATTTTAAATAGGAGGGTCTGAATTAACAGAAGATGGCCTTCAATTTTAAGGGCTGTCAGAAGACCGTTCTTCATTTGAGGAGTGTCACGGTCCGGTTCATGGGCGATCAAAGTCCCGGCTGGGGACATCAGGACTGGGGGCAGAATGGTGGGGTGGGAGCAGGAACGGGAGTCCAGGAGCCAGGAGTCAGAAAGCTAAGGGTCCGAGGATCAAGAAGCAAAGAGTCATGAAGTCAGGGGTCCAAGGATCAAGAGTCAAGGAGTCAAACAAAACAAGGCAGGGAACGTGTTGCTGTGGCAAAGAGCCGAAGGGAAAATGCTGACCTAATATCCCTTCCCGGCTCTTGCCACCAGGTGCTGTGAGTTACCAATCAGCCTCACCTGTGCGGCCACGCCTTGCCTCTTCAGAACAAACTTAGGAAGGCCCCAGTCCTGCAGAGTCCTATTGGCCACAGGGCCTGGCTCCTGCAAGCACACCTGACAAGGAGATGTTCATTTCAAACCTCATTTAAAGATAAAGACCCTTGAGAAGGAAGACTAGCTGGGCACCAGGATGGCAGACATGCACTTAAGAGTCTTCCCCACTGTGGTAAGATGTATTGCATTGCAATATGGTAGGAGGAGGACACCTGATTCAGCCATTTTGCTAAAGCTAAGATCTCAGTCTGAGTGGTGCCTGGATGGGGGGGTCCACCTGAAAACCACATTCTTTCCTGGGCATTGTGTAAGGGGGCACTCTAATGTGCACACAAAACAGGTAATCTGGATATGATCACATCAGTATTTTGTGAGGTGTTTTAGGCTCTGTTTGTGTGGAACAGTAAACCCAACAGAGCAAAAACACCCAAGTATGTAGGCTGCTGGGGGCTGGAGATTGATACCAGTGTGGTGTAGTGGTTAAGAGCAGTAGACTCATAATCTGGGGAACCGGGTTCGCGTCTCCGCTCCTCCACATGCAGCTGCTGGGTGACCTTGGGCTAGTCACACTTCTCTGAAGTCTCTCAGTCTCACTCACCTCACAGAGTGTTTGTTGTGGGGGAGGAAGGGAAAAGGAGGTTGTTAGCTGCTTTGAGACTCCTTAGGGTAGTGATAAAGTGGGATATCAAATCCAAACTACTACTACTACTACTACTACTACTACTCTTCTTCTTCTTCTTCTTCTTCTTCTTCTTCTTCTTCTTCTTCCATTCTGGAGCAGCTGTGATAAGCCATTTTTTGCCTTATAGAATCATAGAATCACAGAGTTGGAAGAGACCACAAGGGCCATCGAGTCCAACCCCCTGCCAAGCAGGAAACACCATCAGAGCACTCCTGACATATGGTTGTCAAGCCTCTGCTTAAAGACCTCCAAAGAAGGAGACTCCACCACACTCCTTGGCAGCAAATTCCACTGTCGAACAGCTCTTACTGTCAGGAAGTTCTTCCTAATGTTTAGGTGGAATCTTCTTTCTTGTAGTTTGGATCCATTGCTCCGTGTCCACTTCTCTGGAGCAGCAGAAAACAACCTTTCTCCCTCCTCTATGTGACATCCTTTTATATATTTGAACATGGCTATCATATCACCCCTTAACCTCCTCTTCTCCAGGCTAAACATGCCCAGCTCCCTTAGCCGTTCCTCATAAGGCATCGTTTCCAGGCCTTTGACCATTTTGGTTGCCCTCCTCTGGACACGTTCCAGTTTGTCAGTGTCCTTCTTGTGCCTTATAGTGGGTGCCTTATAGTGGGTTATGCAGACCTGGGCTCATGATTTGTCTCCTCCAAACCCAGAGCTGTAAACTAGGTGCAGGGCACCTTTGTCCTTCCAGATGTTGAACTATAACTCCCATCATCCCTCACCATTGGCCATGCTGACTGGGGCTGACGGGACTCATAGTTCAGCATATTAGGAGAAATTTGCACTAGAATGCCAATGAGTTTTCATGAGAACTTAAAAAAATAATAATTGAAACTGTTATGGAGGACTGAAGATTGCAGAAATCAAGAAACCAAAAATGACACATTTGCCCATTCCAAGCTGGTGTGGAAACTTGCAGGGAAGGGAGACGTTGCAGTCAAAAGAAAGAGCCTCTAAGTTATGCAGAGTTTCTTTGTCCCCAGCTGTGTATATATTTTGCTTGCACAACATTTTGTGTGTGTATGCCCCTCCCTTTCTTAAAAACGCTTTTATAGAATCTTTGTTTCGGAGAATTTGATACTGGGGTGTATCTCGAAAATCACTTTTTATTGCTCTTGTCTTAATCTGTGCAAGCTGTGATTTCTTTGTCATAGCGCCTTGAGCATTCCAAAAGATCACTTTATCTGCCTAAATGTAAAAAAAAACACACACACACAAAACCACCCCACTCATTTCATGGAATTATTTTTCCCGCAAATAATGTGCCAGACCCGACTGCGAAGGAGGACTGGAGAGTTTGCATATGCTTTTTGGTGATTCATCATTTGACGCAGGGGTTCAGAATCTCTCTCAGGGGTGGTGAAATGCTTTTAAAGTGTGTCAGTGGGTTGTACTGGACTGTGCAGAGCCTTCAAAATAAACAACCTGTGAATTGTAATAGGATTACAAAGGACGATTCTTCCAGCTGTGAAATAGCATTCTGAGTAACGTCTTGCAGAAGGGTCGGTAGTGCCCCTTGTCACCAATTCCTTCAGCTCTGTTAGTCTCCAGACTCTCTGATCCAGTGAATCCACAGCTCAGTTGGACCCAAGGCCCAGCATGAATGATGGTCACCTTTGAAGAGAGCCAAGCAAACTGAGGCTCCTTTAATGGAAGAGGGAACCTCTGTTGCATGGAGTTCCATGTATGTGCTTGGGAGACGCTCAGGACCCTTGGATGACTGAATTGCTCCCCGCCCACACACCTTCACTTTTTGAAAGCTAAAATCTTACTCACATGTCTTGATTCCTTTTACGTTATTATTGCTGAAAGCAGACTGAGGTTAAGTGCAGCTGCTGACAGGTAGCGGTCAAATTTTTGCCAAGAGGTATGTTAGTACAACACTGCTTTGACCTCCCTCACTGCTCCCCCTACTCTTAAGAGCTGTTTCCCAGGTGAAAGCAAAGCTAAGGTTGTGTCATGGAATAACCCCTCAGTTGATTGAGTTGCTGACATGAGTTTTTCTTAGGGCAGTACAGTGTAACTCTTCAGGTTACAGACGCTTCAGGTTACAGACTGCTAACCCAGAAATAGTACCTCAGGTTAAGAACTTTGCTTCAGGATGAGAACAGAAATCATGCTCTGGCGGCACGACGGCAGTGGGAGGCCCCATTAGCTAAAGTGGTACCTCAAGTTAAGAACAGTTTCAGGTTATGAACAGACCTCCAGAACGAATTAAGTTCTTAACCCGAGGTATCACTGTACAGGCTTATAAGTTAAGGATAGGTGGAAAGTTCCTGCATCAAAATGGCTACTCTGCCAAACTCAACCAAATAAAGGGCTTTGGTGAGCTGCCAAGAAAAGAACACAGATAAGCTTCTAGGACCAGGATTCTCTCATTCCAGGGTGTCAGGAGCTGGAGCCAGGTGATGTTCAGCAATAAAAAACCCCACTGCTTGCAAGGCCATCTTTCTCCAGGTACCAGTTGGAGGTAGAGTGGTACCTCGGGTTACATACGCTTCAGGTTACAGATGCTTCAGGTTACAGACTCCGCTAATGCAGAAATAGTACCTCAGGTTAAGAACTTTGCTTCAGGATGAGAACAGAAATCGTGTTCTGGCAGTGCGGCGGCAGCGGGAGGCCCCACTAGCTAAGTGGTGCTTCAGGTTAAGAACAGCTTCAGGTTAAGAACGGACCTCCTGAACGAATTAAGTACTTAACCTGAGGTACCACTGTAATCCCAGCAGGTCTCCCCCAGTGAAGCAGTTGCAAGGACTGAAGGTCCCCACTTTCCCACAGTTCCCGAAGTCTCATCCTCTCCAGGGTTTCCCCCCTAAGCAATCAGAGACTGTGCCTGTGCACAACAAATCTCTCCTCTGCTCTCTTTATTTCTCTGCATGTTCTGGGACAGGAACCCCCAAACTCGGACCTCCAGATGTTTTGGGACTACAACTCCCAGCATCCCTAGCTAACAGAACCAGCGGTCAGGGATGAGGGGAATTGTAGTCCCAAAACATCTGGAGAGCCGAGTTTGGGTGTGCCTGTTCTGGGAAATGGGGAGGGGAGCTGGTAGCAGCAGGAGGGGGCGACTCCCTGGACTCTTCAGCAACCTGCCTCATCTCTGACTTCTGGTCCCTCTCCTCTCCTGCCTCTGAGTCTGGATTGTCCTAGGTTAGATCATTGCAACACGTTTTACATAGAGCTGCCTCTGAAGGCGGGTCATAAATTTCAGCTGGTGTAGAATTTGGCAGCCAGGTCATAATGGTTTGAGTTTATTACATCGATCCTGGGCCAGGTACACTGGCTGCCAGTTACATAGGGTTGGGCATCACCTTACCAATATACCACAAAGCTGCTGAACTTTTCAGTAAACAAATTACCAACTTCCCCTCCCTCATACAATATTTGTTGTTGTTTTGAAAAACCCTGACATGCTTCCAAGTGAATTGAGACTGGAGAATTGTTCCACATGTGTATAGTTTGCCTGTAATTCTCTCAATTCTCTCTCTCTCTCTCTCTCTCTCTCTCTCTCTCTCTCTCTCTCTCTTTCCCTCTTGTATTGCTGTGACACTGATTTGTTTTAGCTGTTTTTAACACTGGATTTTAATGTTGTTGTAACCCACCCTGAAGGGACGCAGAGTTGGCCATGACTGGACCTAATGGTCAGGGGTCCCTTTACCTTTTAACACACACTGAGAGCTACTAGTGAAGAGCAGGTAGTTGATTTAATAACCTGTACACACACATATGCACACAGGAATCACAGTAGGAAAGTTTATTAAAATTTTCATAATACAGACGCACCTCAGAAGTCAAACAGAATCCGTTCTGGAAGTCCGTTCGTCTTCCAAAACATTCGGAAACCAAGGCACGGCTTCCAATTGGCTGCAGGAAGCTGCATCGGATGTTTGGGTTCCAAAGAACGTTTGCAAACCGGGACACTCACTTCCGGGTTTGCGGGAACCAAAACGTCTGAGTTGCAAGGCATTCGACATCCGAGGTATGACTGTACAGTAAAATTATATATAGAACAAATGGAATATAAAAAAGAAAAGAATCAAGAATTGTATCTAGAATAATAATAAAAAAGTTCCAGATATTTTTTATTTCATTTCTTCTAGATATAATTTCACTGTGAATTTTTTAAGAAAAATTCATACTATGCACACAGGTATCTCAATGCTGGATCTTGGTTCTGGTGTTTGCAGTCTTTGACACAGAACAATCCACCGCTGACTGGGCCCATTAATGTACAGGCATCTTGCAAGAGCAACCACAGACTTGATTTGGCAGAGATAATCCGGCTTCTAGTATATGACTTGGGTCTCTTGAGTCCGTCTGCCTCTTCTGGGAGTATTTTGGTTGCACGTGCAAGCGCCGAACACATCAAAAAGTTAAGACTTGGGCTGGGGTGGCTCAAAGACTGCATTTTGAGAACCTGTGTGCTTTCCTCCAAAATGAGATACAACTGTTCTCCTTACTTTAGGGAAACATCAGAAGTGATTTCACTACTCCAATCCCCTCTACTCTCATTCTAGGCTATTGGCATCCTTAGCGACCAGGAAACACCCCCCCCTTCGCTTGCCCTGCTTATTTAGGCTAGCAGTAGCATTTATACATTGCCCTTTAGCCAGAAAGGCTTTCAAAGCGGCTTACAAAAGCCATTACTGAGATGGTCGCTGCTCTCAGGATTGCGACCTGAAAGGACACGACATACGAGGAAAGAAGAGGGGGAGGGCAGAGGGGAATAAAAGTTCAATTGCACATTCTTGAATTTGCAGTTTCTAGAGCTACTGCTAAGGGATGCGGGTGGCGCTGTTGGTTAAACCACAGACCCTAGGATTTGCCGATCAGAAGGTTGGCGGTTTGAATCCCCACGACAGGGTGAGCTCCCGTTGCTCGGTCCCTGCTCCCGCCAACCTAGCAGTTCGAAAGCACGTCAAAGTGCAAGGAGATAAATAGGTACCCCTCCGGCGGAAAGGTAAACGGCATTTCCGTGCGCTGCTCTGGTTCGTCAGAAGCAGCTTACTCATGCTGGCCACATGATCTGGAAGCTGTATGCGGGCTCCCTCAGCCAATAAAGCGAGATGAGCACCGCAACCCCAGAGTCGGCCACGACTGGACCTAATGTATTTTGGAAGCTGAACATGCTCCGTTTTGATTGTTGCACTTCCGATTTGAGTGCCACACTGAGGTCTGTCTGTTTTTGCTATTTATTTTGTGTTTTTTGTGGCTGCTTTTTTGTTTAGTTCTTGTGAC
Source organism: Podarcis raffonei (assembly GCF_027172205.1). Classification (NCBI taxonomy): domain Eukaryota; kingdom Metazoa; phylum Chordata; class Lepidosauria; order Squamata; family Lacertidae; genus Podarcis; species Podarcis raffonei. The sequence continues at coordinate 66,276,373 of NC_070611.1, read as the reverse complement.
TGCGTGCAACCCAGTTCAGCCACAGATGGATTGATTGATTGTGTGATTGCGGTACATTGTTTATTGCTTTCATTTTATGGATCAGTGGTCTCGTTAGATAGTAAAATTCATGTTAAATTGCTGTTTTAGGGGTTGTTTTAAAAGTCTGGAACTGATTAATCCATTTTGCATTGCTTTCTATGGGAAAACGTGCCTTGGTTTTTGAACGCTTCGGTTTTGGAATGGACTTCCGGAACGGATTAAGTTTGAGAAACAAGGTACCATTGTACAATTGGCTGTTAAGTGAGGAACGTGCTCCTAGTCTGTTCCCTTTAGCATGCAGCCTTTTGGACAATTCTGAGCTTTCTAGACTAAAGTAAACATTGCGGTGGATCTTGCGCAGAAATGTTCCAAAAACCACAGCCCAAACTTTTATCAGTTTATTCGCCCCACAGCCTTGAGGTGTAGAGGTCCATCTGATAAGTGAGGATTGCAATTTCCTGTCCCGTATTGTGCATATCTATACAGATTAAATCCCTTCTGAGCAAATTTCATTTCCTTCCCTCTGTGGAAAATTGCCCTTTTAAACAAGCGCATCGTGGATAATAGCTTTTTATGCAATTTTTTTTTAAAAAAATATATACTTTTATAGTTCCGAAAACTGTAAAGCCGGTTTACTCCTCTTCTTTTTGGGGGGTTGGGATATATTTTAAGTCAATCTGTTTGTATATCTGATGCCTCTGCTCCGATTTATTTAATATCGGCAGCACAGTTATGAGAATGGTGAGCGAAAATTAAGGATTACTCCGTGTACAGTTTTATCACACAGTGCCAAGCTGGTTAAAGGTTTGTTTGAGTAAACTGCAGTCAACTTACTGTCTTTTTTTTATTGACCAAAGATTCTCTAGTTATTTTCCCACGGGGAACATGGTTCAAATTAAGATTGCTTCTGGGATAAGCACTGGCAACTGGGTCTGCTATAAGCAGCAGAGCAATTTTGGGTCATCCTTCGTATTTAATTTCGGTCGTTCCATGAGAGAAAAGGGATATGTTAGCAGAGATACGAATCGCCTCTTTCCCACCAGTCTATGTGTGTTCCTTCACACCTCTGTCCTGTCCCATTTCCAGATTATATCTCTATTCCATACATAAAAAGTCACATCTAAATGCATATTTTTGAACTTGTTTTCTCTTAGACCACATTTAGAAATGCATATAGCGTGGTAAATTAAAAGGCCCCTTTGAAGTCTGCACTGGAGATTATAGGGGCAGCAGATATTTAGCTGTTTCCCAGAACTTCGAATACTGGAATAAAGTGTTGCAGGGTTGGATAGCCTTAAGCCTTGGACGAAATGTGGCCCTCCAAGCCTTTCTATCTGGCCCTCAAGACCCTACCACCCCAGACCTTCACTTCCCCTGTGTCATTTGTAAGGGGTTGCAATCAGGGCCAGATTTAGGCTTGATGAGGCCCTCAGCTACTGAAGGTAATGGGGGCCCTTTATATGTCCAGTTGTCCTTTGTCAACAACAAATTGGTGCTGTTTTTTGTGTTGAATATATGCTATATGGTAATTTATGGACCTAATAGGTATCTCGAGCCATTTGCACATAACAAAATATGTATTTTATCAAAGTAAACTGAACTGAAATACTTTGGTTTTTTATCTTATATTTTGGAAATGTACATCCAGTTTTTTTCCCTTTAAATTTTTTTTGGGGGGGGGCAAGAGAGTGGGGCCCTAAGCTATAGTTTGTTTAGCTTATACTTAAATCCAGCACTGGTTGCAATGTCTTTTTCTTCTTTGGCGATCACTCATAGCCAAGTAGGATTGTCTTCCATAAACATGGTTTTAACAATGAGTCCCTGAGTGACTGTGGAGGCCAATTCTGGACCCAGGGCGGGAGTTGATCACGGTGTGGATTTGCCAAGCCTGCCTTCCTCTTAGCACATTTCTCCCTTTCATCCTGAGTTTAAGTGTCTTTGAAGCCCATGACACCTTTGGTAAAGGCTGTTCTCCAACTGGAGCGCTCGCAGGCCAGTGTTTCCCAGTTGTTGGTGTTTATACTACAATTTTTTTTATTTGCCTTGAGACAGGGGAAGCAAGACCATGTGTCAGGTCCATGGGATGTCTGCAGAGACGACCATTGTTTCCTTGTCTTTGTCCATGTTGGTGTCCCTGGGATTTCTTGCTTAAAGTACAGGTCGTTTCCCATGGTGTGACATACAGTGGTACCTCAGGTTAAGAACTTAATTCGTTCCGGAGGTCCGTTCTTAACCTGAAACTGTTCTTAACCTGAGGTACCACTTTAGTTAATGGGGCCTCCTTCTGCCGCTGCACCGTCGCTGCACAGTTTCTGTTCTCATCCTGAAGCAAAGTTCTTAACCTGAGGTACTATTTCTGGGTTAGTGGAGTCTGTAACCTGAAGCGTCTGTAACCTGAAGTGTCTGTAACCCGAGGTACCACTGTAGTAAGCATCATGACTGCTAGCCAAGGCCATGACTGGGCCCAGAGTGTAGGAGAGATGAAACTAGTTTTTGCCAGAAACACAATTTCTTGGGTGCCGAGTGAGGAATCCTCTGGGGTATGGAAACTGCTACATAAAATCACTCTGCAAACATGAGCCATTGTTTCCATCTCCTCCCTAAACATTCCATTGGAAGAGAAGTGCAATCCGTGCTTTTCTCCCTCAGTTGATGGTAATTGGGAGGAGGTCACCAGTACTTGGTTCTCCCACGACGTTCCACCAGTAGGGAAGAGCAGATTCCCACTGTCCCACTCCCATTGTTGTCCTGACTTCCTGATATCTCTGCACTTTGGTTCCCTTGGAATTCCAGTAGGAACTGCAGGTTTCAGAACGTTGGCACTGGATTATATATGCACTGGATTATATATGCACGTGGCTTTATGATAATAGCTTGGAAAGCAAAATACGTCCACACACTTCATTTGTGGTCCTGCAAGCGGAGGGAGAGAGAGAGAGAGAATAAAAATGGGGAAAGTGGAATTCATAAGCTACTTTTAAAAAATGCTGCATTCTGAGGAAAATATTTACATAAACCTGAAGAATGTCACAATTTCTGATCGCAATTTATAAACAGAGAAATATCAAAAGTGGTGTGTCCTTTTAATACGTTGCAAAGTTCTGGAAATATACCTCCATAAGAGCAATGGATTCTGCTATCCTGATTTACACTTTGTTAGCATATTTGATAAAGTGGAACGTCAAAAGTCAGGGAGCAACCTGGCAGAGATAAAACTAACTAGCACCCCTAGTTTAGAAATTCGACACAGCCTGTCATCTTCCCTATTTTCCTGTTAAACCTCCTGAGTAGTATATAAATAATTTTTGCCTCCATGCAGAGACCTTGAATACTTTGCAATGCATATGGGAGCATATTCACCCAGTGCTTTACCAGTCGCACTGGCTCCCAGTGGGGTATCGGGTCAGGTTTAAGGTGCTGGTTTTGACCTTTAAAGCCCTTAGTGGCTTAGGGCCTTTGTACTTACGGGACCGCCTATCCTGGTATGCCCCGCAGAGGACCTTAAGGTCCATGAATAATCATAGTTTAGAGGTCATAGAATCATAGAGCTGGAAGAGACCACAAGGGCCATCGAGTCCAACCCCCTGCCAAGCAGGAAACATCATCAGAGCACTCCTGACATATGGTTGTCAAGCCTCTGCTTAAAGACCTCCAAAGGAGGAGACTCCACCACACTCCTTGGCAGCAAATTCCACGGTCGAACAGCTCTTACTGTCAGGAAGTTCTTCCTAATGTTTAGGTGGAATCTTCTTTCTTGTAGTTTGGATCCATTGCTCCGTGTCCACTTCTCTGGAGCAGCAGAAAACAACCTTTCTCCCTCCTCTATGTGACATCCTTTTATATATTTGAACATGGCTATCATATCACCCCTTAACCTCCTCTTCTCCAGGCTAAACATGCCCAGCTCCCTTAGCCGTTCCTCATAAGGCATCGTTTCCAGGCCTATGACCATTTTGGTTGCCCTCCTCTGGACACGTTCCAGTTTGTCAGGGTCCTTCTTGAACTGTGGTGCCCAGAACTGGACACAGTACTCCAGGTGAGGTCTGACCAGAGCAGAATACAGTGGCACTTTTACTTCCCTTGATCTAGATGCTATACTCCTATTGATGCAGCCCAGAATTGCATTGGCTTTTTTTAGCTGCCGCGTCACACTGTTGGCTCATGTCAAGTTTGTGGTCAACCAAGACTCCTAGATCCTTTTCACATGTACTGCTTAGGTCCCAGGCCCTAAGGAAGTTAGATTATCCTCCACCAGGGCCAGGGCCTTCTCAGTGATGGCTCCGACCTGGTGGAATGCTCTGTCCCATGAGACCAGGGCCCTGCTAGATTTAACTTCCTTCCTCAGGGCCTGTAAGACAGAGCTATTCCTCCTGGCTTTCAATTTGAACCTGGCCTGATCTTTTGTTCCCCTTCTTTCCCTCCCCCTCCCCTTTTTGTGAAGATTGCCCACTCTGGGATCCCACAGCTGGTTTTTCCCTGGTCTCCTCGCTGGCCCAAGTGGGACTAATTTAGCCAGCTAGCCCTGGTGATCATCTAATGTTTATTGGATGGATTTCCCCCCTAAATGGATTGTTGATTCTTGGTTTTATTGTTATTTACACTTTATACTGTATTTTATGCTGGTTTTTTGTAGCATCAATTAAGTGTTTTAAATTTGTTGTTAGCCGCCCTGAGCCGGTTTCCTGAACCGGGAAAGGCAGGGTATAAATAAAAATGTATTATTTATTATTATTATTATTATTATTATTATTATTATTATTATTATTATTTGTGTTTTGCTTTTCTGGATGAAGTAGGAAATGCAACCATGCTTTATTTTTCAGCTTTGCCCCACTAATGTCCTGTATGTGCCACATTTAATGCTAAAGTAGTTAAAGTTCATTTAATGTCTGTGTGAGTTACAGTGTGTGAAAGTTGCAACTTCTGCCAAATGGAAAGTAAAAGGAGGAGGGCGTGTTACTACTTTAAGCAGGCTGGAGGGGTGTGTGATGTGGAATTTGAGTTGTTCTGACAAAATCAAGTGTTGGGATTTAATTCTTCTTGCGCATAAGGAGTAATCTAATTGCTCCCACTCCTGTGCCCTTCAAGGTTAATTTTGATAGGAGGCCCTTATATTGGACAGCCGTAATGCCCCTGTATTTTGATGGCCATCAGAAGATACTCCTTTGTTTGTTAGGTTTATTTATTTGTAGGGTCCAAATCCAGTTTAAAGATAAAGAACTGTAAGAAAGAGGGGTGGGACTAGAAAGGCCTTGAAGTTGCCAATCAACTTATTTATTTTAATATTTTATACATTGCACTTTTTATAAAAATGCAGCAAGGTGATATACTACGTGTGAAAGTAGATCAGGGTTTCCCCAAACTTGGGTCCCCAGCAGTTTTTGAACTACAACTCCCATCATCCGTAGCTAGCAGGAACAGTGGTCAGTGATGATGGGAATTGCAGTCCAAAAACCGCTGGAGACCCAAGTTTGGGAAACCCCGAAGGAAATAAATAAAAACATTGATAACTACTGAGTGAGAGCAGGGGTTCCTAATTCAAAGGCTTTTCTGAATAGAAGAGTTTCCAAAAGATTTCTTTAAAAATGTTGAGCCTCTTCTCACAAGACCTGTCATACTTAAGCATCAGCTTCTAGCAAAGGACGACCGAACCTAAGAGGCAAGAGAAAGCCATTTGAAGTGCCCCATCAGAGTATCCCAGTGATCAAGGTGGAGCATAAGGAATCAGATGGTTTTTAAGTTGCTGGGATTTTTGTGGGATGAGTGGTCTTAAGTGGACCCTCTGCATTAATACCTGGGGGCTTGTGTTCTGTGCCTTACATGACAATTTCTTGGGTCACCTAGAACAGTTTGCTGTCTGAGTACTCCATGCATCAAGATGAGTTACTTAATGAATCGGAGTGGGCCTTCGACATTCATCAGGGACTTACTATAGCTCAGGGACGTCCAACTCCCAATAGACTGCGATCTACTCACAGTATTAAAAAAAACTGGCAGTGATCTACCCTTTTTTGGAACCCAAAGTTGTTGAGTTGGTGAGATTTCTTTTGGAAGTCAAAGTTGGTGAGCTTTTTTTTATTTATATAAAAAAATTTTTTAAAAAAAAGATCGCTGAGGGGCCAGGGATCGACCAGGATCTATCCAGGAGCATCCCGAGATCTACAAGTAGATTGCAATCGACCTGTTGAACATGCCTGTTATAGCTCAGTGGTATAGATTCAGTTCCCGCCAGTTCCAGTAGAGGGAGAGGTTCCGAGACATTTTATTATTTGAACTGGTTTATTAAATTTCTAAGCCACTTCAGTCAAACGAATCCCGAAGCGTCTTACAAATAGTAAATAACAATAACATGATAGAACACCACAAATACAGCATTAATCATATAGGCTACTTAACAGGCCATCAGCGGTTAACAAAGCAACAACTACAAAATAAGCCAAGCATCACAATTAAAGCAAAAGTCATATGATTATTTTACTATTATTAATTTATTTAATTTCTATACCTCCCTATACCAAAGGTCTCAAATCAATGCAGCATTTATAATCGTTACAACAATATTAATATTAACAACATAGCAGCCAAAAAATAAACCAAACACTGTTAAGTTCATGCACAGTCTCTCTCCACCCCCTCATAATCTTTTACTCCAGCTTATTAAAAGACACATATACCGGGTGGCGCTGTGGGTTAAACCACAAAGCTTAGGGCTTGCCAATCAGAAGGTTGGCGGTTCGAATCCCCGCGACAGGGTGAGCTCCCGTTGCTTGGTCCCTGCTCCTGCCAACCTAGCAGTTCGAAAGCACGTCAAAGTGCAAGTAGATAAATAGGTACCGCTCTGGCGGGAAGGTAAACGGCGTTTCCGTGCGCTGCTCTGGTTCACCAGAAGCGGCTTAGTCATGCTGGCCACATGAGCTGTACACCAGCTCCCTCGGCCAATAAAGCGAGATGAGCACCGCAACCCCAGAGTCAGCCACGACTGGACCTAATGGTCAGGGGTCCCTTTATACCTAATGCCCATGGCAGCCACTCCCTTCTGAAGGTTCCTTGGGCAGGAGGTGGGGCAGCACAGGTGAATCCAAGACCCACCCAGCATGGCAAACAGAGTCTCTCTCCCCTCACAGTTGTTCCCCTGGAAACAGCTCCCTTATGAGGCACCTGGGGCTGGAAGGTGGGGCAAGGCAGGTGGGGAAAGCCATTGCTTGATGATGTCTCTCTCCCTTCACAGCTGTTCCTATGAGACTCAAGGTTTTAGAAGACCCTAGGCTACTTCAGAAGGGCCTGCAGCCTAACTGAGCACAAGGTGGCTGCAAATATTACAAACAGGATGTCCTGTTTACTTTTGCTCTCTTCCTTTGAGGTACTGTGGCGCAACTGCTTTGCGGTGGAGAGTTGGTGCTCGATGGTTATGTCAATGCCTTTGGTTTTTTCAAAGCATTGCTTAAAGGGGCTGGGGATTTTTCTCTGTCTCTCTTAATCATCTCTTTTCCATGTGTTCATTCAAGAAGCGAGAGTGCATAGGGATGTAAATTGGATTTGCATGTGGGATTTCATGCATGCAAGCTCATGCTGTGAACCGAAGAGTTTCATTGGCCTTCCAGGAAGGGAGAAGAACGAGAGTCTGCCAGTGGCTAGTTTTAGCACCTGTAAACCTGCCTGGCTGTTAGCCAAGTACTGTGTAGTCTAGTAGATAAAGCAGTGCTGTTTTAAAGATGCTAAATTCAAGCTGAACAGTTGTGTCTGGGTGCGCGTGAATTCTTCTTATCTTCCATGTCCAATCCATTATTGTGTTTTTCCAACACAAAATATCTTCTATCGTTCCCCAAAGAGAAAAATTTCACCCTAACGCAGGGGGGACATTGCTTGGACAGGCTGATAAAATGATTTGTTTGGAACATTTGCTGGATCTCGTATCAAACATAATTAAACATGTGCTGGAGAACCAATGGTATGTTCTTCTCTAAAAAATTCAGATTCTTTCAACATTGTATATGATATATATACTGTGGTACCTTGGTTTATGAACTTAATCTATTCCGGAAATCCGTTCTTAAACCAAAGCCATTCTTAAACTGAGGCACGCTTTCCCTAATGAGGCCTCCCGCGGCCAGTGCTCTTCCACCGTTCAGCTTCCGTTCGTAGACCGAGGTAAAGTTCGCAAACCAGAACACCTACTTCCGGGTTTGTGGAATTCGTATACTGAATAGTTTGTTAACAGGGCTGTTCATACACTGAGGTATTATTATTATTACAGTCATACCTCATGTTACGTTTGCTTCAGGTTGAGCATTTTCAGGTTGCGTCCCGCGGTGACCCGGAAGTAATGCAATGGGTTACTTCTGGTTTTTACCGCTCGCACATGCACAGATGCGCAAAATCACATCACGCACATGCACAGAAGTGGCGAATCGCGACCTGTGCATGCGCAGACGTGGGTTACGTTCTTTTCAGGTTGCGAACAGGCCTCCGGAACGGATTCTGTTCGCAACCAGAGGTACCACTGTATTATTATTATTATTTATTTTATTTCTATACCGCCCTATATCCAAAGGTCTCAGGGCGGTTCACATTAAAAATCAATTACATAAAATCAAAACAAAAACCAGATCCCACCCAAAAAGAGCCAGCATTTTTAAAAGGGTATAGGATGTCAGGTCAGGCAAAGACCTGGTAGAAGAGGAATGTTTTCACCTGGCGCCTAAAGATGTATAGTGAAGGCGCCAGACGAACTTCCCTGGGGAGAGTATTCCACAGATGGGGAGCCACTGCAGAGAAGGCCCTGTTGTCATGTTGCCACCCTCCAGACCTCTCGAGGAGGAGGCACACGAAGAAGGGCCTCAGAAGATGATCTCAGGGTCCAGGTAGGTTCGTATGGGAAGATGCAGACCTTAAGGTATTGCCTGAGCCATTCAAGGCTTTATAGGTCAAAACCAGCACTTTGAATTGGGCCCTGGAAACTCGGTAGCCAGTGCATATGGTACCACTGTATAGTATATATATGTTTTGATCATTTGAGAAGCATTTCTTGCTTAGCCTATTCCTCCAATATACACCTATAAATGTGTTAAGCCAGTCTTAGTATTTGGGGATTAATTTATGTTGCTCTCTAGGCAAAATCTCTAGCTCCAAGGAAAAAAAATTCCTCTATAACCAGGCCTTTGGCCTTTAGCTATTTTTTAGCCTTTTAGATGTTGTTGGGGTGTTTTTGATGTATCCTTCCCCCGAGTCAATGTATCTATGCAGAGTTTTGTTTTGTTTGTTTGGGTTGCCTTGGGCAAGAAAAAGCAATGAACAAATTTAATAGATAAGGATAGAATGAAAGTGAAAATCCAGACACAAAGGTTGTTGAGCTGTTTTGGGCAAAGTGTTTTGGGAAATTCACCAGATTCAACACTTCCGATATGGGACGTATGGCAGCCCTAAAAATGAATGAATGAAGTGATTTGGAATCTCCTCTATGAAGGCAGTGAGATGTCAATTTAAGTGAAAAACTGTTAAAAGCAGTTGGCATAGCCAATGTGGGTCTCTCCAGATGCTGATGGAGTCAAACTCCCATCAGCCCCATCTAACGTGGTAACAGTCAGAGATGATGAGAATTGTACTCCACAACATCTGGGGAAATTTTTTTTGCCTACCACCTGGTTTAAGGAGAAGGAATATATGGACAAATTAACCCATTCCACTTGAATTAGCCTTTCGCTGATTAATATTGTTGTTGTTGTTTAGTCATTTAGTCATGTCCGACTCTTCGTGACCCCCTGGACCAGAGCACGCCAGGCACTTCTGTCTTCCCCTGCCTCCCGCAGTTTGGTCAAACTCATGTTGGTAGCTTCGGGAACACCGTCCAACCATCTCGTCCTCTGTCGTCCCCTTCTCCTTGTGCGCTCCATCTTTCCCAACATCAGGGTCTTTTCCAGGGAGTCTTCGCTTCTCATGAGGTGGCCAAAGTATTGGAGCCTCAGCTTCATGATCTGTCCTTCCAGTGAGCACTCAGGGCTGATTTCCTTCAGAATGGAGAGGTTTGATCTTCTTGCAGTCCATGGGACTCTCAAGAGTCTCCTCCAGCACCATAATTCAAAAGCATCAATTCTTCGGCGATCAGCCTTCTTTATGGTCCAGCTCTGACTTCCATACATCACTACTGGGAAAACCATCACTACAGCCTTTTAAATATGTTTGTGGGGGGTGGGGTATTGTTTTGTTGTTTCTGTTTTGACTATTTATTTGTACTTTTATCTCGTGTTTTTATTTTGTGAACCGCCCTGAGATCTTTTCATTAAGGGTGGCATGATAATTATAATAATAATAATAATAGCAACAACAATAATAATAGTTAATGCCTTACGCAGGTCAAGAGCCTAATGTGAAATGCCAGTTCTCTTCTATCCTCCCATCTCTATGGTGCCATTATATTCATTACATTTGCTGGCCCTGGTGTTTTTTTCGTTGGGAACTGGGAATGGCCCTAGATGGATGAACCAGTGACTAGAATGACATAATTGGTTGCAACATTTCCGAGTTCCTAGAGGCTATTGACTTCTATGTTTGGGCATTGTTTTTCAGAGGATGAGGATGAACTTTCAAAGTTGTCAGGGAAGAGAAGCAAAGATGCATTATCCTGTACCTCAGTTAATAGGGGGACGCGGGAAGCCCTGAAGGGCTACATTCGCACAGACAGTGACCAGTCTGTGTTTTTTAATATGTCTTGGTTGCCTCAGTACATCTTTTCCTCTCTTTAGAAAGTTGTATAGTAGCCGCCCCCAAAAGTGCAGCAGCCCTGTTATTGCCCTGTAAATAATTGAGTAAGCCCTTCCAGGCAACATGGCTGAGATGCCGGTTTAATTTACTCGCTGGCCAAGGCTTAAAGGTCCCCTTTCTGCTCTCCAGGGTTGGAAGCCTGGGTTCGCTGGACGAAAATGTTTTCTGAAGCTGCTAGCTGGGGCTTAAGCTGGGAATATGCTCCGACTGTGTGGTCCATTGCTTGTTATATAAAAATGGTTCCCCTCCAGCTCTCAAGCAGTAGGAAGCAATATATTTTCTCCATATTTCTGTAGAAACAGGAGAGGTGGCATAAGGAATCGTATCTAGTAGCGAAAAAATCTCTCCCCTCAAATAAAACAGACAATTTTCCCCCCATACGCTCCAGTTACCCCTGTTTATCAGAGACAGTCCCGATATCTTGGCACGCCTCCCTTGTAAATCACCTGTCCTCATTTTCTCCCTTCATTTATTTATTTAGAGATTGTTAGCCCATCCTTCGGGAGAAGTAATTCTGTCTCCAGGGCAACTCACCAATCATTTAAAAACAACACATCACTTTTTAAAATAAAAACACGCACACTAAAAGCAACCACTGGGCAATGAAATTAAAGCATAAAAATTAGGGAAATAATGTAAGAGCAATGAAATAAAAGCAATTAAAATGACTACTCTTAAGCCTTGGAGAATAAGGCTTTTGCCTGGTGCTGAAAAGGCGTAAGAGCACCAACATAAGCAGAGCTTGCTGGATTGGGCCCATATAGTTATGCATCATGTTTTCACCGTGGCCAGCTACATGCCTACTGGAAGCCCAGAAACAGGACCTGAGTGTGGCAGCACTCTGTGTACTTGTGATTCCCAGAAACTGATACTCAGAGATGAGGTGACACAGTTTGGAAAAGAACCTTCACCGATGACCTCAGTATGTAGGCAGGATCATAGGAGCATTAGAACATGCCTTGTTGTTGTTGTTTAGTCATTTAGTCATGTCCGACTCTTCGTGACCCCATGAACCAGAGCACGCCAGGCACTCCTGTCTTCCACTGCCTCCCACAGTTTGGTCAAACTCATGCTGGTAGCTTCATGAACACTATCCAACCATCTCGTCCTCTGTCGTCCCCTTCTCCTTGTGCCCTCCATCTTTCCCAACATCAGGGTTTTTTCCAGGGAGTCTTCTCTTCTCATGAGGTGGCCAAAGTATTGGAGCCTCAGCTTCACAATCTGTCCTTTCAGTGAGCACTTCTTTCCTTAAGAATGGATAGGTTTGATCTTCTTGCAGTCCATGGGACTACACATAATCACATTAAACAATGGGTAGCCAACATCCTCAAGATGTTGTTGGACTACAGCTCTCAACATCCCTGACCATCGGACATGATGGCTGGTGCCAGTGTTGTTGTTTTCTAAAAAAATGTTTAGGGGTACTCTTATTCCGTCTCAAACTCTCATTCCTGAGTCTCAAACACCGTGACAGTAAATGAGACCACCATCGGGGGTAGCAAGAGAACTGACGATTCACCATGCTAGTTAGGTTCACAAAATGCTTAGGGGTATGCGTACCCCTGCGTCCCCCCCAAAAAAAGCACTGGCTGGGGCTAATATGAGTTGGAAATCCACAGCATTGTTGCATGCCCCATAGCTGTCAACGTTTTCCTTTTTTTAAAGGGAAATTCCCTTATTCAGAATAGGATTCCTCGCAAGAAAAGGGAAAAGTTGACAGCTACGCCCATAGCACAGCATAACAAGAATGATCACACTGAACTTCGGACTTGCACTCTCCCCCTTCTCTTCATGCCTGGAAGGAGGAGTTTAGAAACTTCCGCTTCCAGTTTAGAATAACCACAGTTTGTTGTGTTGTCTGAACCCAATGAACTGTGGTTGAGGTTAGCTGCCCCATGACAAAACCAGGCCGTAGAACACACAGTTATTCACAACATGTGATGTGAACAGTGCACACTCACACCCACTGACCAGCAGTAGATCACACAGGCCTTTTATTGCTATGATCCCCCCCCCCCGCTCTTGACCATTCTCCATCAATTCATGAGAAAAGAAATTGAAGGTGAACATTGCCAAAGGGGAGACATAACTTTCATTCTCAGGGTGAAGTGCAGGGTTTTCAGCTGCACCTATTTTACTTTTGAGGTGGTCTGTGAATATCCTTCCCTTAATTTTACAGATCATCCCACTGGTGATCTGTGTTCTGCAGCCTTCCTGGGTGCCCATGTTTCAATCAAAGACCAGCGGAGGGCAACTGGGGAGGCTGCAGGGTGGTGCAGAAATGTGTGCAGGAAATAAAAACACATGCACCGTTCTTGGCCACCATACTGTGATAAGATAACTGTATACCAGGCACCCTCAAACTTGGCCCTCCAGATGTTTTGGGACTACAATTCCCATCCTCCCTGACCACTGGTCCTGTTAGCTAGGGATGATGGGAGTTGTAGTTCCAAAACATCTGGAGGGCCGGGTTTGGGGATGCCTGCTCTATACCTACCAAAGTTCTAATGGAAGCCTCTTTCACAGAGAAAGCAACACAGGGCTAACACAATGCAATTTGATGGCCTTTAACAACTTCCTTGTGGCTTCCTGAATGAATAACATCTTGCTTTGGCAGCTTATGGGTTTACAAAGGATAAAAATGTGCCACTAGATCTGTGGAACCTTTATAATCTCAACCAAGATTGATTTTTCTTTCTCTCACTCTTTTTTGTATAAAAAAATTGAATTCCCAGTTGGGATTGCTTCTCTCTGGAATGGTTGTGTACGAGATGTGTTTGCTGTGATATTGCCAACGCATGTACAAATTTGTGTACATTTGATTGCATAGCCCTAAATGAGTTTGATTTTATTTATGGATACACTCTGTGGTGTGTTAACAGTCATGGGAGCCCATGTTTGCTGGCTTACATAAAATCTACCACAGCTGCAGGGCAAGAGGTATGAAACTTTCATGAGACACATAAAATATACAAAATGTTATTAATATTTAATAAAATTTGCAGCCGTCAATGAGCACAATCAATGTTTATTAATTAAGCTGTTCTAGTGTAATAGGAGCTGCAATCCCCTTCTCTAAAAGTGCTTTGTATCAGAATAGCAGAAAGCAGCTTATGCTTAAGAAAAAAATATGATGCATAAAGCAATTATATTGATTGCTTTTTGAATTAATTGGGAGGGTGTTCCCCTCCCCCTCTGGCTGAAGTTAAATCCGAGTTCTTTGTTTTTGCTGGTGTTCTGAATCATGTAAATATGGAAATAAATAATGGGTGGCTGAGGGGGAGCAGTTGCACTTTTAGGGTTGCAAAGTGCAGGTCAGAATTGCACCATAAAATCATCCAGGTCTGTTCTGGCCTGTTTTCTGTTAAAATCAGAGCTACGTGAAACATGATAAGGCTGCCCATTTATAAGATGCTTGGCTAAGAGTAGAAATTACCGTATTTTTCGCCCTATAGGATGCACTTTTCCCCCTCCAAAAATGAAGGGGAAATGTGTGTGCATCCTATGGGGCGAATGCAGGCTTTTGCTGAAGCCTGGAGAGCGAGAGGGGTTGGTGTGCACCGACCCCTCTCGCTCTCCAGGCTTCAGGAGAGCCGCAGCGCCAGCCCCATAAGGTCGGGGGACAGCGGGGAGGCGGAACGCCGCCATCCCGCTGTCCCCCGATGTGGTTTGGAGGCTGACGGCGGGGAGACGCGTGCTTCTCCCCGCCGCCTGCCCTGCAAGCTCGGGGACAGCTGGGAGGCGCAGCGCGTCTTCCCGCTGTCCCCGGACCTGGTCTGGAGGCGGGCGGCGGGGAGAAGAGCGCTTCTCCCCGCTGCCTGCCCCGCAAGCGCCTGGGGGGGAATTTTTTTTCTCTTTATTTCCCCCCCCCAAAAAACTTGGTGCGTCCTATGGGCTGGTGCGTCCCATGGGGCGAAAAATACGGTATGCACTAGCCGCCCAGAGTGGCTGGGGCAACCAACCCAGCCAGATGGGTGAGGTATAAATAATACAATTGTTATTTAAATTATTACTCAGGGCAGGGGATTTGTGGTTCTCCAGACGCTGAATTTCAACACGTACCAGCCCAAACCAGCATGGCCCATGCTCAGGGATGATGGGAATTGGGGTGCAACATGATCTGGAGGGCCACAGGTAACCACCCCTGATCTAAAGCATCTCCCACAGCATCACCCTCCTAGAGCTTCCCTGCAAATACCATGGCCATGGGCTATGCTGACGAAGAGGGAGCCTTCCCACCGTCCACTAATTTAGCTCATCCTGGGACAGAGCTCACAGCTGAAGTCAAGAGGAAAGTGTTGGTGCGTAGATACATTGGGATGGGAGTGTCAGGAGTTCAGCCTACACTCGACTAGGACCCTGGCAGAGACACATGCCCAACTGGCATGTGTCCCTCCCTCCTGGTCTTTTTTCGGGAGCTTCAAAAGCTTTCTTCTGCCCGAACATCACAGCGACCGATGCCAACAGACATCGGCACGTTTAGGGATCCGCAGAGTTTTTGCAGCTTTTCGTGACAGACCTCAGCAACTCAGCATTTTGGCTAATCTACTTTATTTACATATAAACACACACAGAGCACTGCAACATGGCTCCCTCTCTCTCTAGCATCAAACAGCAAAGAGAAAAAGGACAATAGTCCCACTTCACGGAACACAGTAACACAAACATCCTCTCTCCGTCACTTCCCACTCTGTGGAGTCAAAACATATACCGTCATGTGAAAGACAAAAATCCCATGACTGCACTCATGGAGCAGGAATTCTAACAGGGAGGAGGAGGAAAATCAGGAATGCATGTGATGAGGAAGGAGTTGAACTTGGGAAAGGGGTGAACTATGCATACAAGACACTTTTTTGGGCAGATGAAAGCATCAGAGAGTCGGCATGGTTTAAAGCTGGGGAAAGGAGCCTCTGGCTCACCGGATGCTGTTGGACTCCAATTCCCATCAGCCCCCAGGCTGCATGACTAGTGCTCAGGGAACATGGAAGATGTAGTCCAGCAAGATTTGGAGGGCCACAGGTTTCCTACAGACAACTAGATATTGTGCTAGCTGTATCATTTTTCTACTTAAAGCCTTTACGGTCACCATAGGGCTGGTAGCTTGGGCCTTGGTGACTTGCCGGCATGGCAAATAAAACATCTACTGGACTTTGTCCTGGAGCCATTTGCAAGGTGGAATGTTCTCTTTCCCATCTCCTCTTTAGCAAAATGTGGGTCTTGTAGAGGAAAATAGCACTCTGTGGTAGCTAATATTAGTAAAGCAATTATAATAAATCTTATTTAAAGATCATTCACAAATGAAACATTCAGGAGTCTCGACACTTACTCAGCGTTTTGAGTCTGAAATGACTTATGATTGCTCTGGATTTGAGTTTTAATAACTTTTAGAAAATAAATATACTCCATTTTACATTGTTGTGCTTCTTCTTTTTTTTAAAAAAAAATGGCTTTTATTGCAATATATCAAACTTACCTCTAATATTTCAGACAGTTCTTTATTTCAGCAATATGGAATTCAATTTACCTGAAATGTGATATTCCTCCTGAAATTTTAAATTCCCAGCAGATATATAATTCAATTAAGCCTAGAATATTTTCTTTTTTAAAGAAACCAAAAAGAAAGAAACAAACAGCAGCTTTACTATTGTTCTCTATCCATAATTTCTCTGCTTGGTTCCAAAATAAATGAAAAAAAATACAGCTGTTGAGTTTGGGTTCATCTATCACTTTGTGCAGTTCATACGGTTTTTATGTGTAATCGTATTTGCAGAGCGTGTTTATAGGCTTCCCTCGCTCTCTTTTTCTTGGGCAGTTATCTCTGTGCATCTAAAGTGGAGGGAAAATGTGAAGAAATATGCTGGTCCTCATTTTCTAGGAAAGCTAAGAATAAGCTGTATAGGGTGGCATTCGATTAAGTTTACTCAGGCCTGTTGAAATCAATGAACATGGCTACTTCAATTGCTGTGGGCTTACTCCAAGTAAAACAGATGAATGTGACCCATAATCCCTGCTTGATTTCACATCCCAGGATTGCTCTTATGCTGTAAACCTGAGGAGCCGTTGCTCTGATGTTCAGCTGGCCTTGGTCATGGTTGACTTCTGTCTTTCTCTTGTTGGGCAATATCCATCTGAGCTCCTTGGCTCAAGTCATGTTGGCATCTTGCTTGTCATTTGCTGGACTTTGTCATGTCCAGTTCTGGGCACCACAGTTTAGAAAGGATATTGACAAGCTGGAATGTGTGCAGAGGAGGGCGACCCAGATGATCAAGGATCTGGAAACCAAGCCATATGTGGAACAGTTGAAGGATCTGGGTATATCTAGCCTAAAAAAGAGGAGACTGAGAGGAGATATATCTAAAGGACTGTCACATGGATGGTGGAGCAAGCTTGTTTCCTCCTGCTCTGGAGGGTAGGACCCAAACCAATGGATTCAAGTTACAAGAAGGAAGATCTCAGCTAAATTTCAGGGTGACTAAGATGATCAAGGATCTGGAAACCAAGCCTTATGAGGAATGGTTGAGGGAGTGAGACATGTTTAGCCTGGAGAAGAGAAATCCGATGATCGCTATCTTCAGACATCTGAAGGGCTATCAACATGGAAGCTGTTTTCTTCTGCTCCAAAGGGTATGGCTGTGTTGAACCAATGGCAGACTGTTCTGGGAGCTTTGCAAATGCCATTTTGGTAGTCAAGATAACCCCACAATTAATTGGTTGCTGTTGCAACCATGAGCTCATATATGTTTATATTCACTTTTTCTGATATAAGTTAATTGGCTTGCTTTGACGTTACCCTTATCTGTGGACTTGAGGTGCTCAGCTCTGAGCCCAGAAAGGGGAACTATCTGCTCCCCTTTGGGGACTTGCCACCTATGCCCTCATCTGGGCAGGTGAAGTGATGGGAAGTCCTGGCCAAAGTGACACACTTCTTTGTACATCAAGGGTGCATGAACGTTTGTTTGGGTGTAGACAAACTGCCTCCTTGCTGCGGTGCCCATTCCATGTCTATAAAGGCAGGGATAGCTGGCAGGCTGATTTGCTGTAAGTCTATACCTTTCTTTAATAACACACCAGAATTGATTACTCTGGTGTTTTTGACCTCATTCTCTGGTATCCCTGAACCCAGCCACTCCCCTGAGCCCTCCTTTTGGCCGGTGGATCAGCACAAGGACCTGAAGCAATGGATTCGAATAACAAGAAAGGAGATTCCAACTAAACATCAGGAATAACTTTCTGATAGTAAGAGCTGTCCAACATTGGAATGGACCCCTTCAGAAGATAGTGGACTCTTCTTCATTGGAGGTTTTTAAGCAGAGGTTGGATGTGATTCCTACATTGCAGGAGGTTGGACTAGACATTGGAGTCAATTCCAACTCGACAATTCCATGATTCCATGAAAGCCAGTGTGGTATAGTGGTTAAGAGTGGTACACTCGTAATCTGGTGAACCGGGTTTGCGTCTCCGCTCCTCCACATGCAGCTGCTGGGTGTCCTTGGGCTAGTCACACTTCTCTGAAGTCTCTCAGCCCCACTCATCTCACAGAGTGTTTGTTGTGGGGGAGGAAGGGAAAGGAGAATGTTAGCCGCTTTGAGACTCCTTACGGTAGTGATAAAGCGGGATATCGAATCCAAACTCTTCTTCTTCTTCTATGTTGGTCTTCATCATCTTGGGCTGGTCCATGTTGGACGCCTGTCACTGACTGGATTTTGACTTATTGAGCTCCTGTCTTTGAAATTTTGAGGACTGACCATAGCTCCGTGACAGAGCAGATGGTTTTCATAAAGAAGGTCCAAGGTTCAGTACCTGGCATCTACAGGTAGAGCTGGGAATGTCCTCTCCCTGAAACCATGGAGAACTGCTATCAGGGTAGAGGCAGCACTGAGCTCGATGGACCAATGGTCTGACTTGGCATAAGGCAGCAACCTCTGTTGGACTTTGCCATGCTGGACTTTGTCTTGTTGGGCTGCCCAGCTCCTAGCCTAGAGGACAGATAAACAAAAACACAGGGAGTGTTGTGTAACCTGAAGACAAAAGTAGGGCACTGAATGTTGATATTTTGTTTAGTGGCAGGGAAGGTTATGTAATGTTTGGGGCCATTTTCAATAGTAGTGGATGAGTTGAGGAAGGGTGGGTATGTATTAACACTGCTTTGTGTTAATTTGTCAGGCACTCATGTTTGTTACTTGGTACTCCATTTCACTGGGACACGGGTGGCCTGTGGGTTAAACCACAGAGCCTAGGACTTGCCGATCAGAAGGTCAGCGGTTCGAATCCCCGCGACGGGGTGAGCTCCCGTTGCTCAGTCCCTGCTCCTGGCAACCTAGCAGTTCGAAAGCACATCAAAGTGCAAGTAGATAAATAGGTACCACTCCGGCGGGAAGGTAAATGGCATTTCCGTGTGCTGCTCTGGTTTGCCAGAAGCGGCTTAGTCATGCTGGCCACATGACCCAGAAGCTGTATGCCGGCTCCCTCGGCCAGTAAAGCGAGATGAGCGCCACAACCCCAGAGTCGGTCACGACTGGACCTAATGGTCAGGGGTCCCTTTACCTGTACCTTTACTCTATTTCAGATGGTGAAACTTTTTCATTGTGTTACATTGCTGTGACCACAAGTTTCTCACAGAAGGATGAATTATAACTTTAAGCAACAGTGTTTATCCCCCCTCCCCCATTTGTTTTAAATTTAATAATTTTTATTGCTCTATATAACATTATCTACCCAGGGCCTTGGGGACTGCAGACAGAATAAGAACAAATTTTATTTTATATGAAGAAGAGGTCCTACGAGGCAAATCACCTCTCGTTTTACAGATTTAAACTGTTGCCCAAGAGAGAAGTGCTTTTTTGAAGCCAGCTGCTGAGGTGGGTTTAAAACCAGGTTTTGCCAGTGGATGAAGTTGGATAAAAACTCATGTTCCAGTGTAACTATTTATGAAATGCCTTAGCCTGTTACCACAGGAATTTTTTTTAATTATTTGGGCTGGGGGAATGGTACACGTCCTGGTACCATAGCTGTCACATTACTAAGCTTAGCAAGTGCATATTGCTTGATTTAAACACATTGTTTGGCCAGGCACGGGTGGACTTCAGTCTTTCCTGGTTTACTCCTTGCTTCCTTCTTCTTTTTGCTAGAATCCCCAGGGTCCTCTAATCAAATCCTGAGGAGCCAGATCTGAAATGGCAACTTAGGGCAAAGTGTCCATTACCTGCTGCACACACCACAAGTCCTAGGCCAGGATAGCTTACAAAATATAAGTGCAGGTTTACTATACAGTGGTACCTCGGGTTACAGACGCTTCAGGTTACAGACTCCGCTAACCCAGAAATAGTACCTCGGGTTAAGAACTTTGCTTCAGGTTGAGAACAGAAATCGTGTGGCGGCAGTGTGGCGGAAGCGTGAGGCCCCATTAGCTAAAGTGGTACCTCAGGTTAAGAACAGTTTCAGGTTAAGAACGGACCTCCAGAACGAATTAAATTCTTAACCCAAGTTACCACTGTTGTTCATGGATTCAAGTAGCCTAATTCAGAAGATGGAAAATGCCTTGCCTTTGTTGTAATGGTTGCTCTTGCTATTGTGAAACATTTGGGAACCAGAAAGCCGCCTTCAGCTTTCAATCATCTACCTTTCCCCACCCACATCTATTGCTAGCGGAACTCCAGCCTTTACTCCAGACTCTCTCCCTTGACTTCTAGAGTCCCCAGGGGCTGAGGTGGTGGTGAGCCCAGCAAGAAGTCCAGGGCTGGTGGAAGAGTGCTCCTTGGGCAGCCAGAGGGCTTCACTGTTGCATGTCTCCTAAGAAGGAGGGGAAAGCCAGAGAAGGACAAGGTGTGCATTGGGACCCAGCAGATAACCAAGAGCTGCCTAAGCCCAGCTAAAATCCTTCCCTGAATGGGGGTGTCAAAACCTCTAGCCTTGCAAGGTTGAAATGTGGTCTATTGTATGACAGCATCACACCCTTTGCTCCACCTACTTTTGCCACTGTCTCCACCCACCATTGTAATGTGGCCCTCAGTGATGAAAAAAGTTAACCACCCTCATTTTAAAGATCTTGTAAGCCACACAGAGTGTTTTCTTTGAAATGGAAAGGTAGAACAGAACTATTTGAAATACCCTATAGGTATTTCCCAGTGAGGCTTTCCTGGTGAGAGGGCATATGTCATGGACTGGCTGGATGCAGAGGAGTTGTGGGAGGAATCAGTTGAGGAACCCCCTAAGGCAGGCATGGCCAAACTTGGCCCTCCAGATGTTTTGGGACTACAACTCCCATCATCCCTATCTAACAGGACCAGTGGTCAAGAATGATGGGAATTGTAATCCCAAAACATCTGGAGGGCCAAGTTTGGCCATGCCTGCCTTAAGGGAAGAAGGCTCAGAGCCCTGATATTGGTGGTGGGATGCCATAGACTCAGATGGGTCAGATGGAGAAGACTAGGAGGAGGTGTTGTTGGAAGCTGAAGAAGTAACAAGGTACAGTGGTCAGGAAGAGGCTGTGGCAGAGAGCAGTCCAGACTCGGAGGCAGGAGAGGAAAGGGGCCAAGAAGCAGAGATGAGGAAGTCTACTGAAGAAGCCAAGGGGTCTCCCCTTCCATTTTTCCCCCAACATTTTTTTTATTATTTTCCTTATTCATACAGTAAATCACACACATACTTTAGCTCTGCCAAGCTTGCAACTTCCCTCCCTTCCTTCAGCAAATATCCCTTATTTTTTTTATATTGTGTATTCTATTTATTTAATCTTATATCTGCCATACATTTTAGGAGCTATTTCAATCCTGCCAGTGTTTTTAAAGTTTTATAATTGTCTTTTATATACACCATAAATTTACTCCTACTTTCTTGAAAGCTCTGGTTGTCCTGGTCCCGAATTCTTCCCATCAGTTTGGCTAACTCTGCATAACTCATCATTTTCGTCTGCCACTCCGCAATAGTAGGGACTTCTTGCACTTTCCAGTTTTGGGCAAAGGGGTCTCCCCTTCCTGCGGTGACTAGATACCCTCCCGCTCTGTCTCCCAGAATCCACAGAGGTATGAAGAGGGCAGAGGAGAGACAGACAAGGTGAAGAAGTCTCAGATTTGGGGGAAGGATCCTGGAGGTGAGGAGACATAGGGAGTTGTGGGAAGGTGGGGACCTTCGGTACTCACAACTGCCTCCTTGGGGCAAGACCTACTGGGAAGAGTTGCCATGCTCACTTTGTTGTTTAGCCGTGTCCGACTCTTCGTGACTCCATGGACCAGAGCACGCCAGGAACTCCTGTCTTCCACTGCCTCCTGCAGTTTGGTCAAACTCATATTAGTAGCTTTGAGAACACTGTCCCACCATCTCATCCTCTGTCGTCCCCTTCTCCTTGTGCCCTCAATCTTTCCCAGCATCAGGGTCTTTTCCAGGGAGTCTTCTCTTCTCAGGAGGTGGCCAAAGTATTGGAGCCTCAGCTTCAGGATCTGTCCTTCCAGTGAGAACTCAGGGCTGATTTCCTTCAGAATGGAGAGGTTTGATCTTCTTGCAGTCCATGGGACTCTCAAGAGTCTCCTCCAGCACCATAATTCAAAAGCATTGGTTCTTCGGCGATCAGCCTTCTTTATGGTCCAGCTCTCACTTCCATACATCACTACTGGGAAAACCATAGCTTTAACTATCCGGACCTTTGTTGGCAGGGTGATGTCTCTGCCATGCTCACTAGGCCCGAGCTATTTTATTTCTTTGAACAAAAGAGTTAACTTCACTGACACCTTGTGAGTTATTCCTGACTTGCTCCAGACTCCTGCCTTGGCATCATATCTCATATAGAAAGAGTTAAGTTTTATGGAGGCCTTAGTTTAGCTCCAGTGCTGTCTCTTTGCAGGGAGCTGTTATCTGAAACAAAAGCATCAGATGTATTTGTGATGGTCGTAAGATAAACAAGCCATTTAGGCTTCAGAATGGTGTCCAAGCTTTTAGCGGCAGTGTGTGAAAAAAAGGAACCATTGTCCTTTTAGGATGCTTGTTTGCAGTTCTCGGATTGGCCTTTCTCAGATGATCATTTTCAGCTTCAAAAACCAGAGCTGGTGAAGTTGGAAATAAGCAACAAGGAGGCTGAGTGCTGCCTCCCTTAACCTTCCTCTCTTCCCTCATCCACTGGCCTATATTCCTGGTTTGTTAAATGATATTCAACAGAATCCTCTGGTTTGAATATAATGGGGAACTCATTTTGTGGTGACAGAGAATAGTTTTGTTCAGTCTACATTTTAAAGTGAACCAGTTCCCAGACGTCTGTGGATAAGTATGCAGTTTACAATTGAATTACGCACTTCTCTGAAGTTCACAAAGCCGGTTATGTCTTTTTGAACATGTTTTAAAAAAATCAGATTTTAGGGTGGGAATGCACACCAAGATTGTTTGTGCAGAAATGTGTAAAAATGTATATATAGGAGGAAAGTGAACACAAAAATGTACAGACTTTAAATGCAAGTTTCTCATGCATTTAAAAGAAATTGCAGAAGAGGTGATGAAATTGATATATGGTTCAATACGTGCAAAACTGATAAGGAATGGGAAAAGGGTGATGTGAATATTCCTAGTTTTAATGCAAACTAGAATCACCATTCTGAAACTGGAAGAGGGGAATGCTTAACCCCAACACTCTTTCCCAGCTTCATGAATTATGGCTAGGAATCTTGAAATGATCCTCCAAATGTATCATAGTGTGAAGTCAGATGCCTATCTTTTGTGGTGAAAGCAGTTTTCTGGTGTGTGGTTTTCAACTTCAGTAATGTGTTACCATCACCAGGTTTTCAAAGGTGCTTCTGTCAAAATACCTGCTCCTCCCAACCTAGCAGTTCAAAAGCACATCAAAGTGCAAGTAGATAAATAGGTACTGCTCCAGCGGGAAGGTAAATGGCGTTTCCGTGTGCTGCTCTGGTTCACCAGAAGCGGCTTAGTCATGCTGGCCACATGACCTGGAAGCTGTATGCCAGCTCCCTCGGCCAATAAAGCGAGATGAGCGCCGCAACCCCAGAGTCAGTCACGACTGGACCTAATGGTCAGGGGTCCCTTTACCTTTACCTTTTATACAGTGAATGTTGAACTCTAGGTAGACGTTCCCAAGATCATGATGGTTACACTAGGAATTCTCAAACATACAAGATTGGCCCCATCTGCATTTCCCACACAGCTGAACTTGTGTTTCCTACAAAGTGCATAAACCTTGAATGGGGGAGCCTGTGGTTTTTGAGGTGCAGTTGTACTATAGTTCCCATCATTCTTGACCATTAGCCATGCTGGACGGAACTGATGGAACTTAAAATCCAACAGGTTCCCCATCTCTGCCATTCGCAATTGCTACTCTCCAGAACATAGTTTCTCAACCTTTTGGCTAAGATCAAGTGTAATGGTGCTCGGCGCAGTGCTGCCATAGGAAATGGAGCATTGTATTCTCCCCACTCTCCTTTAGAACAAGAAATGCATGGCAAAATGATGTTAAGGAGCATCAAGATACCTCCCTAAAATACTATGTTGAGGGTGCTCCTTAGGGTGGCATTTCCATGTTAACAGAGGGTGCTGTTTCTCAATTACATCTGTGCTTACAGCAAGAACTGGCTGAATGAAGCAGTGAAGTTTTTTTCCCTAGAACTTTAACCAAATTGGGCTGCACAGGTGCAGATTTTGGTGCCAGGATGTCCCCCTCATTGTTGGAAGAACCTCCCTGAGCATGTTGGACAGGAGGCTCATCTCAGCCACGTGCTAATTTGCCTAGCGATTTCCCTTACAATGCAGCCCATTAAGCCCTATCCCGTTATCTCCTGAAAATGCCTCTTCTTGCACTAAGCTGAACAGAGATCATCTCTTTCTTTGTGTCTTCAAGCTTTTAGGCTGCCCTGTGTGCCTCATTTATATTCTGTACAGACATAGCTAGAGGAGGGAGGTGCTCCTCTCTCTATCTCTCTCTTTTTAAAGAAAGATCATAAATTGTGCTGCCGTTATACTGTGATACAGCAGCCTCGCACAGAATGCGGTCCTCACCTGGACGGTCCACAGGGACATCATTAAAAAGGTCTGCACTACCCAATTGTCTTGCTGTACAAGATAGAATTTTTATTTTTATTTTATTTTTTTAAGGTCTAGATTGTGGCTCTGTTTTTAACCTGCATCTGAACAGGGCAACAGTTTGTTGTAGACAAGCAACAAAAGAGGACAGCGGCAAAGGGGGGGGGGATGAGAGAAGTTACCTTTCAGCAGGAACAGGAACATTTTGCCAGCTTAAACGTAACGGCTTTCCTCTTACCATGCTCCACCTTGCCAAGGCGCAAGAGGGTCTTTTACACATTGAGAAAGCACAGTGGTAGAAAAGGAATTGCGGTGTGATCATGTGACCAAACAGGCTGTGTTCCAATGTACATGCTCCTCTCAGCACATCAGAGAAGTCCAGGTAGAGAAAGGGGATAACAAAGGAACTTAAGAAAGTTCGCAGCATCTGCTAGCAAAGGCAAAGGTAAAGGTAAAGGGACCCCTGACCATTAGGTCCAGTCATGACCGACTCTGGGGTTCCGGCGCTCATCTTGCTTTATTGGCTGAGGGAGCCGGCGTACAGCTTCTGGATCATGTGGCCAGCATGACTAAGCCGCTTCTGGTGAACCAGAGCAGCACACAGAAATGCCGTTTACCTTCCCGCCGGAGCAGTACATATTTATCTACTTGCACTTTGACATGCTTTCGAACTGCTAGGTTGGCAGGAGCAGGGACCGAGCAACAGGAGCTCACCCCATCACGGGGATTCGAACTGCCGACCTTCTGATCGGCAAGTGCTAGGCTCTGTGGTTTAACCCACAGCGCCACCCGCGTCAAAGAACCCTCTAAATTTGTTGGGCAAATGTTGAGATTTCTGCATTGTAGGGGGGCGGGACTAGATGATTCTTGGGATTCCTTACAACTCTACAATTCTAAAATTTTGTCCCCTGGGGAGATAAAAAGATAACCAAAACACTCCTCTCTCACCTTAATCCTGGGGCCAGCTCAAGAGATTTGGCTGCTTGAGGCAAGTCAAGGTCCACAAAGTTCCTTTGGCAATTGAGATGGAGACTCTCACAAGTACCTCCCCCCCCTCCTTGGCAGAAAAGAAGTACAATTATAATGAATTTTAAACCTGCCTAAGAATGTTAGAATAGCCCTGCCAGATCACAATGGCCAGCCCAAGTGCTTACGGGCAACTTGCAAGGAGGACCCGAGTGGAACAGGGTTCTGCCCATGTCTGATTCCCAGCAACTGATGCTCACAGGCAGAACACAGCCACCATGTTTAGCCGCCACCAATAGCCATATCCTCTTTTAAAGCTATCCGAGCTGGTGGACCTCACTTCCGCTTGCAGGAACCAAAAACTGCTGTTCTTTCTCGACACCCGAAAGTAGCTGCCTGAGGCTGCCACCTCACTCTGCCTAACAGTAGAGCTGGCACCGCCAAGTTCATACTCATCATCACCCACAATCAGGGCAGTCAATTGTCTTATGTGGGCAGTGCTTTCTTTTCAGCTGGTACACAGTTCCGGCACCTCTCAGGTGGGCACCATTGCAGGACAGTGCTGCCCCTGCCCTCTTCTGGCTTTTACACACTTTTAAGAGGCCCAAAGCGAACATTTCAAGTCACAACGGAAGCTGGCCAGTGTGTGCGAGTCTATACTTTTTTTTGAAAGAATCTATGTGAAATATACTTGGAGTCGAGAGTGGATTTCATGCTCTTTATTCAGCTCATAGTGGTGAGGAGGAATGGAAGTTCCCCCAGAATGTCTGACATACATTATTTACACAATGGGCCCCACGTGATTGGCTAATTCTGGGATTCTCCCGTAGGCCAATCAGGTTGCGGATTTCCTTCCACCTGGAGCTGGATTGGGTGGCTCCTGTGGACCAATCAGACTGCTGCATTCTGAATCCTATTGTTCTAGGACCAATCAGACTGCTGCATTCTGAATCCTATTGCTCTAGGACCAATCAGACTGCTGCCTTTTGGATCCTATTCAACTCAGTACATAACACTATGACTACACCTAGCTCCTAGCTGTTCCTAGCCATGATTGGTCAAGCTACGAGGCGGGGCCAATTCGTATTTCCTTTTCTTCAGTCCATCTTCCATGTAGCGGCTTGTGCGAGGACCCTTCCAAGCTGCCCTAGCCATCTGCCTGAATCTGAGAATGAGGGAGGCGAGGATGCATTTATTTGGCCTGCACCAGAACTAGGGGTGACCCCCAAAACAGCTCAGGAGACAGTTTGCCATTTAGCACCTGTGCAGGTGGTGAAACACAGCTGCTGCCAAACTGGCACCTGTTCACGGCTGCCCTGAGTCACCAGGTGACTTACTTTAACAACTTCATGGTGAGTTTCGGCACCTATTTTTCTTGGGGAGGGCGAAGCACTGGGTGTGGGTGTTAAGCTAACTGCCCTAGGGTGATTCTGAAGCTTGCAGAGCGGCAGAATGATGGGCCATCGCTCCTGCCATTCCCATCAGATAACCTCATGATGCATCCAAAAATATAGGCTTCACTTACCCAAGGGTGTTCTCGGTTTCGCCGAGTGTTTGACAGCATCTGACAGCAGCAAATAGACAATCAATTGTCTCGATATTTCACTGGTCTGGAATGACTGACATGCCAGCCTTGTTTGTGCCCTTGTTTAAAATTAGTTTGCGCAAGGAGAAAGCTACCAAATGATTTTTGTACCTTCTAGTTCTTTCTCTGCTCCTAACCGACAGTCTCCCTCCTCCTCAATATACAGGTCTACTTCTTGAGGGAAGTTTCTCTCCCCCCCCCCTTCTTTCTTCTTCTCCCTTTCCCATCTCAATCTTTATGGAGCTGCTAGCAGTTTCTGATTGACAGCATGTGTGTGGGAGGGAAACGGCACACAATATGGTCCCAAACTGCACTCTTTGTCTTTATCCTCCTCTTCAAGGTGGAGGTGGAGTTGTCACTTCTTATTTTGACTGATTTCCAGTTCGCAGAACGGAGGGGAGGGAATTATGGGACAATGAAGTACCTGAAAGCACTTTCCGCATAATGCAGAGTACTAATTACAAGTCGATGATGGGACCTAATTAAGGTTTGGATCCAGGTGCTCTGGATGTGCTAAGTGCATGCTTTGAGTTTTGAGTTTCAGCCACGTTCGGTTCAGAGATGAATTTGGAGTAATTTTTCTCTCTCCCGGATTTTGGCTGGAAAGGCAGACTAGCCTGGAAAGGCAGGGAAAATGAAAGGCAGAGGATCCAAATCTTCCATAAAAGCACCAGAAGAGCCTTGCTGGATCTAGCCAATGGCCCATCTGGTTTGGCATTCCATCCTCACAGTTTTCAAGCACAATTCCTATGGGAGGCCTGCAAGCAGGAGCTGAGCGCAGCAGCAACTCTCCTCCCTGTGATTCTCAGGCAGCTAGCAATTGGGGCATCCCACCTCCAATGGTGGAGGTAGCACTTGTGGCAGGTGCAGCCCTCACCTCCACTACTTACCCTGCAATCCAGATAAGGGGTAGTTAAGAACATAAAAAGAGCTGTAAGCAGATGAGAGTGGAAGAGGAGCCTTAGTGTCAAGGTGCTTCCCAGCCAAAGGAATAGCAGATAACTATTGACAAACATGCAGGGACGCGGGTGGCACTGTGGTATAAACCACTGAGCCTAGGGCTTGCCGATCGGAAAGTCGGCGGTTCGAATCCCCGCTATGGAGTGAGCTCCCATTGTTCGGTCCCTGCTGCTGCCAACCTAGCAGTTCGAAAGCACCTCAAAGTGCAAGTAGATAAATAGGTGGGAAGGTAAACCATGTTTCCATGCACAGCTCTGGTTCGCCAGAAGTGGCTTAGTCATGCTGGCCACATGACCCGGAAGCTGTCTGCGGACAAACGCCAGCAACCCCAGAGTCGTCCACGACTGGACCTAATGGTCAGGGGTACCTTTACCTTTATTGTCAAACACTTACAGCCACTTCCACAGCTCTACATATCTACACACACCAATCTAACATCTTCTTGTGGCAGCATTGCTCTTAAGAAGTTGGTGCGAATTTTCCTTGCTGGTTCTTTCTGCTGGTAATTCCTGGTCAAGTCATTTATGCACTTGACCGCAGCAGCTACAATAATAGGCACCGCTAAAGGCAAGGAGTTGGGCTGCTTGATCTCATCTGGATCTCCATAGAGATGGCACCACCATGGGAAATATGTGTTTGATGATAATTTATATGCAATTATACTGTAAAATAATGTATTTGGCTCTTCTGATGATACTGGTGAGTCTGCCGCAAAAGGCTGCATGGATTAATAGTGTGTCACACATCACAGTCCTCAGATCTGTATCTCACTTTGGTTGCATGCACACCATATATTAAAAAAATTAAAAAATTGTCCACTGGCACCTTATAGACCATGGGTAGGCAATCTAAGGCCCAGGGGCCACATCCGGCCCAATCGCCTTCTCAATCCGGCCCGTGGACAGTCTGGGAATCAGCATGTTTTTACATGAGTTGAATGTATATTTTTATTTAAAATGCATATCTGGGTTATATGTGGGGCAAAGGAATTCATTCATATATTTTTTTCAAAATATAGTCCGGCCCCTCCACAAGGTCTGAGGGACAGCAGACTGGCCCCCTGCTGAAAAAGTTTGCTGATCCCTGTAATAGATCAACTAAGTTTGTTTTGGGTATTTTTAATTTTTTTAATTTTGGCTGGATTTTGGATGTGAGGGCGATCTGGCTGCGACATCTGCATCAGACCAACACGGCTACCTACCAGAACATATATTTAAAGGCTGGGATAATCCCGGGAGCTGTAGTTTACCCTTCACAGAGCTACAATTCACTTAAAAAAACTACAGTTCCCAGTATTCTTATGGGAAGTCATGTGCTTTGCACATGCTTTAAATGTTTGGTGTGAACACAGTGATGCTGTCCCTATCTCCAAAATGAGAGAGGTTCAGGGTCAAAGCAAAAGATGCTGACACAACTTCCAACCATCAGTTGCTTGCAGTAGGAACCCTTTCTGTGAAGGTTTCCTTCCAAGTACCAACTAAGACTTGCTCTTATTTAGCTTATGAGAGCTGACGATCCCATAGCCTGAGGTTTTGTGGCTGCTGTGGAGAGCTCCACACATGCATGGAAGGGGGACAGATTGAGGTCACGTTGATGATATTAGAGCTGACTTGCATTTCCAGAAACTCAAAGGTCAAGTACTAATTATCATCATGGGTAGTATATATGTTCTTGTCATCTTTTGAGCTTTGCAGTTGCTAGTGTGGGTTCCCAAACTTATCCCAGGATGTAAATGCCCAACATGGAAGAGTGATCTTCCTATCTAATCTGCTAGGACTTTTTATTAACTTCTGTCAACAGTGTAAAGGCAGCAGCAAGAAGAGCCAATGCTATTCTAGGCTGCATCAACAGATGTACAGTGTCCTGATCAAGGGAAGTAACAGTCTTGCTCCATTTTGCCTTGGTCAGTCACCACCTGGAATACTGTGTCCAGTTCTGGACACCAGAATTTAAGAATGACATTGACAAGCTGAAACGTGTGCAGAGGAGGGTGACCAAGATGATCAAGGGTCTGGAAAACCAGCCATATGAATAATGGTTGAAGGAGTTGAGTATGTTTAGCCTGGAAAAGTGGAGACTGAGAGGAGATATGATAGCCATAATATCTAAAGGGCTTTCACACACAAGATGGAGCAAGTTTTCTCCTGTTCTGGAGGATAGGACCCAAACCAATGGATTCAAGTTGCAAGAATGGAAATTACAACAAAACATCAGGAAGAAATTTATGACAGTAAGAGCTATTCAACAGTGGAACAGGCTCCCTCAGGAGGTTTTGGGCTCTCCTTCCTTGGAGGTTTTTAAGCAGAGGTTGGATGGCCATCTGTCATGGCTACTTTAGTTGAGATTCCTTCCTTGCAGGCAGTTGAACTAGATGACCCTTGGGGTCCTTTCCAACTCTATGACTCTGGAGATTGTCCCATGATCCTTCTTATGATGGTCCAGGTATCTGTGATATTACTGGATGTGTGATACTTTTTTCTTTTTCTACTAGACTGCATGGCTTCTTAATCTTTTGCCAAGGCAAATGGGATGATAAATGTCACTCCCTAGAGAATTTGACCAGCTTGCCCTTTTCATTAAATTGGAAAGAAAGAAAAAGTGAGGAAGAAGGGCGTGAGGAATAGATGGATCAGTATCTTTCTGGCCTGAATCAAATTAACATGTGTTCATTTGTCATGTGTTGCACCCTGTTTCAAATGCATCTGTAAAAAAAACTTGGGTTGTATTCAACTAAACTAATATAAACCCATTGAAATTAATACACCTGCATTAGTTGTGACCATTAATTTCAGTTGGTCTGTACTCTGATTCAAAGTTAGTTAAATATGTAATATGTCTCAGATAAAAAAAATGCATTTTGGTATATTTTTCTGGGCTGAGAATGGTATCTCAAAATTCAGAGAAATGTGAAATATGAAGGATAAGGGTGTTCAGATCTATGTATTGGTCCCAGAGGAGTGAATCAGATCAGGTTGCTTAAATCGGGACGAAATGAAATTCTCTTCCATCCCAAGGAAGGAAGGGAAAGAGGGGAGACATAGGCAGGCTTTTGAGCTATGCATTCACCTGACTTGTCTCAGTGTTCTCAACAAAAAATAAATGTTGCTTCATTGTATGGATCAATCTTCAGGCTCTTGGGAAAAAGAGAGAGGATTGTAGCAGATGTTACACAACCAGATCATATATAGGTATACTTCAGAGGTCTTTGGTTTTACAGGCACTCAACGGACAAAATGGATGAAACAAATATCTTGTAATATTAGAACTTGGGGAGATCCAATGGGGTTGATTGGCCTTTGGTTCAAGACAAACAAAAGGAAGGACTGCTTCATGCAACCAAGGAGTTGAACCATTAACAACTTTGGTCCAGTCCAATATGTTGGGTCCCCCCCTCTATTTCACCACATTGCATTTGCTTTTAAATATTTTGCTAAAGTGAATGCGATGTGTATTTCTAAACTCAATGGCTTAGCTCAGATTTGGACAGAGACTATTTTTTAAAAAAATGATTCAGTAACTTGTTCTACCTGTGCAAGTATACACTTCATGCAGGTTCATGGCAAACACTGATTTGATAGCTGTATAAAATATTATGATAAATACTTAACTGAAGGAGAGGAAAAAGTAAAACATATTTTCATGTAATAGTACAGGGTGGATTTTATTTAAATCAAATCGATTTAAATCACTAGTGAGTAAGACTTGACTTAAATCAATTTTACTTTTTTACAGAAAGGCATTCCTGCTGGTATAATCTTAACATTTACAACCAGATGAAGGTTTCATTTTTGGAATACAGTGGTGCCTCAGGTTACATACGCTTCAGGGTACAGACTCCGCTAACCCAGAAATAGTGCTTCAGGTTAAGAACTTTGCTTCAGGATGAGAACAGAAATCGTGCTCTGGCGGCACGGCAGCAGCAGGAGGCCCCATTAGCTAAAGTGGTGCTTCAGGTTAAGAACAGTTTTAGGTTAAGTACGGCACTCCGGAACGAATTAAGTACTTAACCTGAGGTACCACTGTAATAAATTTTCAGAGTAGTTTTTACAGTTATATCAAAAATTACTGATTTGGTTATACTATTAGAAATACATAGATAATTATTAAATTATTGTGAGGTTTAATAATTTTATTAAAGGAGGGGAAGCCTTTAAGACTTCAAGTTGTTCCTCATTTGGGACTAGAAGACTTGTTGATGCTAAGATGGGGATATTTTACCCTGTCCTTAATTTGGCCCATGTCTTACTCAGTGTACTTGGGCTTCATTTGCATGGCTGGCAAGTATCTTTTAAAAAAAAAAACATAATTTTTATTAAGTTTTCCATGTTTCATTACATTTTCATATCATAAATCCATAACTTAAGACATTGCTTACATAAAGCATCAACCTCCTTCCCTCCCTCTAACTGACTTCCACACAACTTTACCAGTTTCTTGGCTGGCAAGTATCTTCACTGACGTAACACAAGCCCCTGTACCTATTTTTCTGCTTAGTGGATGATTATTGAACTGTACTTTCTAAGGCTCCACTCCTTCCACGCCTCCCCCATTATTTAGTAAACTGTGTGGTCCTCGTTATCTGCTTCTTCTCCCTCCTGTAAACAATGGGCAAATTTTTGTTTTCTTGTCTGTCTCTTGTCCTGACTTGGTTGTGCAACCCCTTTGCAATTTCTTGCTAAATGCCCAAGTTTTGCTTCTGCAGTTACAGCATCTGGACATTTTGTGCTTACAAACAGAGGCTGAATGTATTCCTCTACAACGAAATCCCCTCTCCAGATCTCTGAACTTCTGTTGTGGGCTGTGCTCTTGGTTTATAGACTTATTTTTCAGTGTCTTTATTGTCAAGATGCAAATCCTGTAAAATTTTCGGTGCTGCTTCCATGGCAGTTACCACCTTTACAGCTTTTGTCCCAGATCATCTCCCCATCAGCCAGTAATTGCTTTTGGGATTTTAACAACACCAGCTCTTCACATAAATCGGTCTCTCATCATCTCTTCCAGAACTTAGCCCAAACAACAGTGTTCAGTAAGGCTTTTGAGGTTGTATACTCATATACCGATTCACCTTACTTACTGGCAGGGTAGATTTGATTTAAATCAAATCGATTTAAATCATGATTTAAATCACTAGTCTGTAAGCCTTGATTTAAATCTCTCTCTTTTTAACAGAAAGACTCATTCTTGCTGGTATAATCTTAATATTTACAACCAGGTGAAGGTTTCATTTTTGGAGTAATAAATTTTCAGAGTAGTTTTTACAGTTATATCAAAAATTTCTGATTTGGTTATACTATTAGAAATACATAGACAATTATGAAATTATTGTGAGGTTTAATAAGTTAATGGTTTATATTTGGACAACTTTTCTGCTGTACTTTATTGGAAGGAGAAAAATAATAATTTCCCTAATAACAATTTAAATAATTTATTTAACTAAAACAATAATATTTTAGCATATGTGTCCATCTTCGTTAACTGATGTGGCTAAAGAATTTTTTTTAAAAAAAAACTTAGACACATGAAAAACTTAAATCCTTATTTCCTGATGAATAGCCTTTGGACTATAATGTAACTTAAACAGAAAACTATCTTTAGAAAGATTTTTCCTCCAAAAGCATTTTATTTTTAAAATCCAATATAAATGAAAACATCTGATTTAAATTTTAAAAATTATATATCGATCGATTGTTGATTTTTATCCACCCTGTTTCCTGGCAAATTTAAAATGTTTCACAAGCATGCTTGCCCTTGGAAGACGGTGGTCAGACAATAACCTCCTGCTTCTCATCTTCTCTGCATATCTTCTCATCTTCTCTGCATATCTGCATATCCTGCATATTCTCTGCACTAATCTTCCCCCAACGTTTTTTGGCTGCTACGTGTAATTCCTCAGATGCTTCCATCTGTAGAGGCATCTCCAATTTTTCTCTCAAATCGCCCTTGATATGAAACTTTGTTTGCAGCATTACTTTCACACGTTGCAAAATCTGTACTCCCCTTCCCATTTTAAGTATTGGAAGGAAGG
Source organism: Podarcis raffonei (assembly GCF_027172205.1). Taxonomy (NCBI): domain Eukaryota; kingdom Metazoa; phylum Chordata; class Lepidosauria; order Squamata; family Lacertidae; genus Podarcis; species Podarcis raffonei. The sequence goes on along the minus strand of NC_070611.1, from coordinate 66,242,042 downwards.
AATTGCAGCCTGTGCCCCATAGCCCAGGGAAGTCTTGAACCCTTTCAAAGCGAAGTCCATCTCTCCCAACTGAGATATGCTGTCTTTGCTTGATAAGAAGCCTCCATTGTTCTATTCAAGCATTTATATCTGAGCAGTTTACGACATAAAACATTGCGATTTCATAAAAGAGAGATGGGGTCAGCAATGTTTTTGTTTTTTCTTTAATCATTACATCGTCTGCTGAAGGAAAAAGCAACCAAAACGATCCCTGGATTGGAGCAACTCTCCAATCGCGAAAAGTTACATTTGTGGCTTTTTGGTTTAGAGAAAAGGAGAGGAAGAGGACTTATGATAGAGGTGTATACCAGGGATAGACAAACTCAGCCCTCCAGATTAGGGTTACCAGACGTCCCTGTTTCCCGGGGACAGCCCCCGTATTTGCAAATTTGTCCCGAGACAAATTCCATCCCCGGAATGTCCCTGGGAAATGTGGCAGCGGCGGCAGCAGTCTCAGCAGCCTGGAACCAGCCCAGTAGCGCAGTTGGCTCTCGCTGGCTTCAGGAGCTGCCAGCTGCCGTGGCGCCTGCCATTTTGCCTTGCTGGAAGTCCCCATATCATGTGTTGCACACAAGACACATCGTATGGGGACTCGGTGTAGGCCGCTTTGGGACTACATCTCCCATCATCCCTAGCTAACAGGACCAGTGGTCAGGGATGATAAGAGTTGTAATCCCAAAACATCTGGAGGGCTGAGTTTGCCTATGCCTGGTGTATACAATTATTCATGGTGGACAAAGAAGAGTATACAGTGGTACCTCGGGTTAAGAACTTAATTTGTTCTGGAGGTCCGTTCTTAACCTGAAACTGTTCTTAACCTGACGTACCACTTTAGCTAATGGGGCCTCCCACTGCCGCCACCACGCAATTTCTGTTCTCATCCTGAAGCAAAGTTCTTAACCCGAGGTGCTATTTCTGGGTTAGGGGAATCTGTAACCTGAAGCGTCTGTAACCTGAAGCACCTGTAACCCGAGGTACCACTGTATATCTATTCTCTCATAATATCAAAACCCAGGTTAATCCAGTGAAGATGCCATTTCACGCAGTGCCGAGTTAAGCTATCGAGTTTGCTCCCAGAACAGGGTAGAGACTGCCACCAATTTGGATAGCTTTTCAAAGAGGATTCAATACTTTCATGGAGGGCAAGGCTATCAATGGTGGCTACTAGCCACAATGGCTACTTGCCACCCCCATTGCTGGAGGCAATAGGCCTCTGAATAGCAGTTGCCGGGAGAGCCAGCATGGGGTAGTGGTTAGAGTGCAGGACGGTAGACCTGGGCGACCAATGTTCCAATCCATACTCTCCCACACAGCTCACTGGGTGACCTTGGGCCTGTCACTGCCTCTCAGCCTCACCTACCTCTCAGGGGGGTTGTGGAGATGAAATGAGAAGGGGGGGACCACTGAGAGGATGCTGGACTAGATGGGACTTTGGCCTGATCCAACAGAAGTCTTCTTATGTAAAATCCTGCCAGAATAAAAAGCAGTGGTTGGAGACCACCAACTGCTCTTCACAGGGGGAACGTCCTCAAATAATCCTTTTGCTGCAAAGGTTTTATTTTTTAATTCTATGGATATCCCTGAACAGGTGATTGACAGCTTCCTGTTTTATTAAATATCCTTGGAAAAAAACTGGCTCTCAGAAAATTAATCTTGGTCAGTTTTTCTTTTGACTTTGATAGAAAGGGTGAAAAGGAGGAGGAAAAGCTCCCTTGTCTGATGACTTAGTAGTATGTGTGTTTCTATCGCACGCATCTACGAAAGGAGGATATTCTTGAAGGACTTTCCCAGTTCCTCCTGCTTTTATCGGTGAAAAACAGCTTCTCTGGAGCCTTTTGAAAAAGTGAACTCGCGCAGTTGGAGGCCTTGAAAGAAGCAGAGTCTCCACCTTTCGAAAGACTGAATTCTGCCAGGCATTTTAATGATAAGGCAGGCTGGACGGGTTATAATTGCCTTTAATTTGCACTTCTAAAAGCTGCAACATTTACCTTCCTCAAGAGGCTCTCAGAAAAGGTGTGAATTTCTAATGCAACCTGTTTGAAAAACATCAAGGAAATTGCTTCCTCTCTGATATTTACAACAATGGCCTATTGGCTAAACAAGTGCATGGACATTGGGGGCTGCCAGCAGTGTGTGTGTGTGTGTGTGTGTGTGTGTGTGTGTGTGTGTGTTGGGGAGAATCTGTAGCATAAAATGATAGTGAAGAAATTTTATTATTAAACCCAAATTCTATCATTCAAGATACTTCTGGGCAAAACCACATAGCACAAAGATCTCAGGATCTACCCCCACCCTGGCTTAACACAGGTCTCCAAACATTTGGGAACCATGGGCCAATTTACAAACTCGGAAAATAGTTGTGGACATGATGCACACCACCACAAACACACACTGCAAAACTGCACACAGACACCACAACCAGACAGATATTCCCACACACCTTAAGCTTCTTAGAGGAAAGGTGAGGTAATAAACAAACGACCACCATATCATGCTACCTTTAATTGATAATGCCTAAAGAAGGGGTGGGGGTGTCTGCTCCCCCAGGTATCACAGAATAACCCCACCACTTGGCCTTCCATCATACATGTCATCTCTTTCATCAGTACCACACCGACTTGCATTTATTCGGGCAAGGTTCAATGTCCTTCCATCGAACCTGCTGAGCCACAGATTTTCCAAGGGTTTGGTGTCTCCGCTATGCGTGTGTGACGGGGAAACTGTTGAATCTCTTTCACATATAATCTTCAACTGTCCCCTACATAGCATAGCCAGGACTAAATTACTGGGCCCTGCTTTACTGCGCTTGGTTGGCAGGCCTGTTGAGTCACACGCCGCACTGCTTTTGCAGGATACAGATCCTTCTGTAACTCTGCAGGTGGCGAGATTCCTGAATGCGGTTATCTCACACTCAAAAACCACCAAAAAACAACAACAACATCAAAACTAATCGGACTGTTATGATGAGAGTGCATGTCGGATTTCGTCTTCAGTTTTCCTTTTTCTGTGATCCGTCCCTTGGAGCTCTCCTGGCCCCAAGCTGTCATTTGGCTCTGCTCAATGTCCCACCCTTGCATCGTGGTGTTCGCCTTCTGTTGTCGGATATATCGGTTTTTATGTCTCTGTGTTTTTATGTTTGTACATATTTTATGGGCTAATAGCCGTAAATAAATAAATAAAATAAATAGATCACATACACAAACATGCCTAAAGAAGGGTTCTGTATCACTTGACAGTTTGCTTCCATAAACTTGGAAATTGATATGGTCAAATTGCTTCCAGTTCATTCATGTAAGTTATTACAGTCATACCTCGGGTTGAAGTTGCTTCAGGTTGAGCGTTTTCGGGTTGCGCTCTGCAGCGACCCGGAAGTAATGGAACACATTACTTCCGGGTTTCGCTGCTCATGCATGTGCAGACGGTCAAAATGACGTCATGCGCAGAAGCGGCGAATCACGACCCGCGCACACGCAGACTCGGGTTGCGTTCGCTTCAGGATGTGAACGGGGCTTCGGAACAGATCCTGTTCATATCCAGAGGTACCACTGTATAATTATAATTATAATTATTATTACAGTGGTACCTCCGGTTGCGAACAGGATCCAGTCAGATCCCAAGGTTTTCGCAACTAGAGGTGCCTGTTCTGCGCATGCGCGTGGTGCAGTAGAGTGCTCCAGCGCATGCATGCATGGTGAAACCCGGAAAAATACTTCTGGCCTTGCCACGTGCGTATCCCAAAGGATACGTAACCAGAGGTGCTCGTAAGTAGAGATACCATTGTATTAGGGATGTGCTCAGGAAAGGCGACTCATTTAAAAGACCTTTTATTATTATTATTATTAATAATAATAATAATAATAATAATAATAATAATAATATTAATCAGAGAAATGTAGATTTGAAAGGGACCTTGAAGGTCATCTATTTCAACCCCCTGCAATACAGGAATCTCCTTTCTCGTAACTTTAAACCATTGTTTCGGATCCTAACCTCCAAAGCAGGAGAAAATAAGCTTGCACCATCTTCCATATGACATCTCTTGAGATATTTGAAGGTGGTTATCATATCTCCTCTAAGTCTCTTCTTACCCCGGCCAAACATACCCAACTTGCTCTACCATTCCACCCAAGGCTTGCTTTCCAGATCCTTGATCATCTTGGTTGCCCTCCTCTGCACACCTGCAGTTTGTCTCCAGCTTCTCAATATCCTCCTTAAATTGTGGTGCTCAGAATTAGACACAGTCCTAAAGGTGGGGTCTGACCAAGGCAGAATAGGTCAGTACTATTACTTTCGTTGATCTGGACATTATATTTCTGTTGATACAACCTAGAATAGCATTAGCTTTTTTTGCTGCTACATCACACTGTTGACTCATGTTTAGCTTGTGGTCTATTAGGGACGCAGGTGGCGCTGTGGTCTAAACCACTAAGCCTCTTGTGCTTGCTGATTGGAAGGTCAGTGGTTTGAATCACTGCGACGGGGTGAGCTCCTGTTGCTCTGTCCCTGCTCCTGCCAACCTAGCAGTTTGAAAGCACGCTAGTGCAAGTAGATAAATAGGTACCACTGCGGCGGGAAGGCAAACGGCGTTTCCGTGTGCTCTGATTTCCATCATGGTGTTCCGTTGCGCCAGAAGCGGTTTAGTCATGCTGGCCACATGATCCAGAAAGCTGTCTGTGGACAAATGCCGGCTCCCTTGGCCTGAAAGCAAGATGAGTGCCAAAACTGCATAGTCACCTTTGACTGGACTTAACCATTCAGGGGGCCTTTGCCTTTTTACCTGTGGTCTACTAACACCCTCTAGATCCCGTTCACTTGTACAACCCCTCCCAGTTTGATGTCATCTACAGAGTTGATGGGGACGCAGGTGGCGCCGTGGGTAAAACCTCAGTGCCTAGGGCTTGCCGATCGCATGGTCGGCGGTTCGAATCCCTGCGGCGGGGTGAGCTCCCGTCTTTCGGTCCCAGCTCCTGCCCACCTAGCAGTTTGAAAGCACCCCTAAGTGCAAGTAGATAAATAGGTACCACTTTATAGCAGGAAGGTAAACGGCGTTCCGTGTGCTGCGCTGGCTCGCCAGAGCAGCTTCGTCACGCTGGCCACGTGACCCGGAAGTGTCTCCGGACAGCGCTGGCCCCCGGCCTCTTAAGTGAGATGGGAGCACAACCCTAGAGTCGGACATGACTAGCCCGTACGGGCAGGGGTACCTTTACATTTACCTTTACAGAGTTGATGAGCATCCCCTCAATTCCTTCGCCCAAGTCATATAAAGTTGTTGAACAACAATGGGTCCAGGACAGAACCCTGTGGCACCCCGCTTGTCACTTTTTTCCAGGATGGTGAGGAACCATCAATTTGTACTCTTTGGGTCTGGTCAGTCAACCAGCTACAAGTCCACCTGACAGGTACCTTGTCCAGCTCACATTTTACCAGCTTCTCTGCAAGGATGTCATGCAGGATTTGAATTTTTTTTTAAATTTATACCCTATTTCCGGATAGGAACTCAAGATGGCTTACAAATAAAAACAAGAACTGCTTAGAAATGTGGGGGGGATCATTAAAACCCCATTAAACATTAATATAATTAAAACTATACTTATATAAAATCTGTCATAAATATAGAAATAATTACAGTAAAAGCAGTACAGCACCATGACCTTTCATGAAAAGCAGTAAGTTCAGAAGACAGCAAGGAGGGAGCTATTCTGGCTTCTTCAGGGAGCGAGTTCCAGAGTCTGGAACAATAAAGCCATTTTCACAGCAATACACAAAACAACGTTTTGTACCTTTTTAATGTGGGGCAGTGAGGAAGAGTGAGAGAGAACACCACAATCTGCCCAGTTCGTTATAAACCTTAGTTTGGCTTTAAAATCCCCCTTTAAAGTGATGGAACCTTCATTTTGCTCAGGTTTCTTTGCAGATTTACGAGGTGACAAAGGTTAATGATGAGAATTTTATGGTGTGTTCCGTTGAAGGTGGATGGTGCAGTTGACAGATAAAATGAAAATGGTTTCTGGAGATACTAGAGTCAAACTAATTATTGGCAATGTTATAGGGATGTATAATTACATTCACCTTTTTAAAAAACAGAATGTAGAAGGGAGGGAGGGAGGGGGATGTGGTGAGTTTTATTACAAATGTGCTTTTTAAAGAACAAGCAGAGAAATAAAAGCTATAATTGTTCTTAATTATAGCTAACTGTAATTGCACACAATTGCAATATGCCACACATCGGGACTGGATTAAGAAATGCTGGTGCATAATGCATGCCAGGATTCAGTGTATTTTTTTAAGAGAGGTAGAGTTCTGTGGATATTATCTATAATTTAGCTCCTTTGCATTTAAAAAAAAATCTCTTTGATTTTGGCCTTTATTGTTCTTTCACAAAAGTAATTTTCCATGGGGAAGATCTTTTGAAATATATATTTTTCAGACAGATGTTGTCACCTCTTACATGTTTGACAGAATATACAACTGCTTTTGAAGTGGATTTCTAACCAGCTTCAATTACCAAATGATCATTATATTAAAGGTGCAGTCTTTGGGATATGTCCTTGACGGTCCCTAAAATGCTTCCTTCATAGTGATTGTGGTGTTGAACATTTCCATCTGATTACTAAAAATGCTAACTCACAGTTTACTGTGACAAAGATGGTTTGTCATAAGCCTCAGGTTCACACACTCCTCCCTAGCTGGCCCCCCAGCAAAACTGCCAGGAGGAGATAAAAAAAAAAATCATTTTTGGTTTTGATCAGCCACAGTTTAGTGTGTTGTGCAAACCCCAATGGGTAGTTTAAACAATCCGTTTTCATGTCCCAACAGTTTGAAGTTGGCATGGTTTAAACAAACCATAGTTAAAATTAACCACAGTCCATTGAGCTTTAGACAACATGGCAAGTTGCAGTTAATCTAAGGTAAAGGTAAAGGGACCCCTGACCATTAGGTCCAGCCGTGGCCGACTCTGGGGTTGCAGCGCTCATCTCGCTTTATTGGCTGAGGGAGTCTGCGTACAGCTTCCGGGTCATGTGGCCAGCATGACTAAGCCACTTCTGGTGAACCAGAGCAGCGCACGGAAACGCCGCTTACCTTCCCGCCAGAGTGGTACCTATTTATCTACTTGCACTTTGACGTGCTTTAGAACTGCTAGGTTGGCAGGAGCAGGGACCGAGCAATGGGAGCTCACCCCGTCACGTGGATTCGAACCGCCGACCTTCTGATCAGAAAGTTCTAGGCTCTGTGGTTTAACCCACAGCGCCACCCGCGTCCCTAGTTAATCTAAAGCGGAAATGAAAACTCCCGAACTTGGCTTTGGAGATGTAACAGAGAAAAAGAGAGGGAGCAGGGAGTACATGAGCTCATGGCTGACCGTGGCTTGTGATTTTTGTGCTAAATAATGGTTTAGCCAGTGTAACATCTGAATCAGGCTATTGTCTTGTGGCATCTTAAAGACTTAAGTAATTTTTACTGTTGCTTGTGGATCTGTATTCTGGAGCTTATTTCATCAGATACAGTGGTACTACAGGTTAAGAACTTAATTCATTCTGGAGGTCCGTTCTTAACCTGAAACTGTTCTTAACCTGAGGTACCACTTTAGCTAATGGGGCCTCCTGCTGCTGCTGCGCCACTGGAGCACGATTTCCGTTCTTATCCTGAAGCAAAGTTCTTAGCCTGAGGTATTATTTCTGGGTTAGCGGAGTCTGTAACCTGAAGCGTCTGTAACCTGAAGCGTCTGTAACCCGAGGTACCACCGTACATTCATTGTGCCACAAGATTCCCTTTGTGCTTAATGTAAAAGAAGAACAAACCCCTGGCAGCCCCCTTGAATCATTGGAGGTTGGTTTGTTGGGTTGAATGGGGCACTGCCCCATCAACCTCAGTGTGCCAACTCTCACCTGCCCTGCCTTCTTACACCCAGCTCAGAGAGTGGCACTGCCTCTCTGCTCCCTCCGGTCCCCCCGCTCCCTCCTTCTTAATCTCAGTGTCACTCTTGTAGAAGTCAGCCGGGAGGAAAATAGAAACTAATCCAGAATTTGTTGACTCTGCATTTTATGCTCTCTAGCTCCCCCTGCTGTTGGCCTCCCTCCTAGTCCCCATGGGCGCCAGTCTCCACTGCCTTGAATGCATCCCAACTCAGTTTTGACTTTGTGCTTACCCATATTTTTCAATCCAGTCTGGTAGCAAAGTGACAGGTTGCATCCATCATTGGCCGCACTCAAGGAAACCCATTGAAATCCATGGCTAACTTGAATCCATTTCAATGAGTCTACTCATAGTTAACCTCGGATACAGCCCATTGTTCTTATTGCACAACCCAAAAATACAAAGGCAGTTGGCTGTATTGGAGTGTGTGAGGAGTCATGTTTGGTTAAAAGTAGCCAGTCAGCTATGCAAAGGCCAACATTGTAAAATGTGTGGTTGCTAGATGATTGCAAACTAGGGGTGACTGGCATGCCTCCTCTTTCCTATTCAGTTCTTACTCTCCAGTTTTTGGAGGGCAGGGGTTTCCTTTGAATTCCCCTATACAGTGGTACCTCTGGATGTGAACAGGATTCGTTCTGAATAAATCATGTTATTTACAATTATTCTCCCTCCCCTCCTCTGGACCTCCCTCAACTCCCCCTCTGCTGAGTTATTTAGTTTTATTTATCGTGTCCTGCTTTTCCTACACAAAAATAAAATCGCTTATCATTTCTCTGAAATATCTGTTACTCAAATGAAATTGTGAACGTTTGTTCAAATCCTGCCAGTGAATCCAGTCCATTCTGTTGTTTCTTCAAATAAACTGTAAATGGTTCCCGGACTCTTTTGAAGTCCTTTTTGTCCTTCTCTCGTAGTTTGCCTGTTAGCTTAGCCAATTCTGCATAGTTCATCAGCTTTTCTTGCCGTTGTTCCTTTGATGGTATTTCTTCCGTCTTCCAATATTGTGCAATCAAGATTCTTGCCACTGTTGTAGCACACATAAATAATGTCCATTTTTTCTTTGGGTAGCTCTTGAGTTGAGATACCTGTTTGTTAGAAGACCCCAGGTTAAATCCCTGGCATCTCTGGGGAGGGCTGGGAGAGACCCCTGCCCAAAATCATGCAGAGCTGTAGCCAATCAATGTAGACAATATTGCGCCAGGTGGACCAATAGTCTTACTCCTTATAAGGCAGCTTCCTATGTTCCCTTCCAGGCTGATGAAAGTTGCATCATTGCAGATGTTTTCCCAGGAACAACTTCGGGTCTTTCTTTTTCTTTTTTGGAAGTTTAGCATGAAAACGGAAAGTATGGCATGTGTTGAGTGAATCAAAATGGACCCAGCAGCTCAGGAGAATGGGGTGCTTAGAACCGGTGTGGTGTAGTGATTAAGAGCGGTAGTCTCGTAATCTGGTGAACCGGGTTTGCATCTCTGCTCCTCCACATGCAGCTGCTGGGTGACCTTGGGCCAGTCACACTTCTCTGAAGTCTCTCAGCCCCACTCATCTCACAGAGTGTTTGTTGTGGGGGAGGAAGGGAAAGGAGATTGTTAGCTGCTTTGAGACTCCTTCAGGTAGTGATAAAGCGGGATATCAAATCCAAACTCCTCTTCTTCTTGTGTTCCTGCCTATGCGTATTTCAACGTGAGACCACAAGATAGGACCAACTATGTGTCTAAATATGCAATGCAGATTTGCACAATGTGGCATCTTCATCTCTGCCCTTTTCCCACTCAACTTCTGTGCTGGGAATAGTTTTACAGATTCCAAACTTTCTGAATCGGCCTCAAACAGCTGCCATTATTTAAAACAATCTGCTGGTATGGGGGGGGGGATGTTATTTGCCTCCCCACCTCTCCCCAAATTACATTTATTTTGTAGAAGCAATATTTGGTCCTGGGAGGTATAACAGGTTTAACATCTATTATGTCATATGGATTTGAGCAGAGATACAAATGGTTGAGATCACTGGAGCAGGCGGAAATGAAAATTGGGTTATATTTATTGCAGGCCGTCCATTTTCTTTAGTGATATATGAAAGGGGGGGAGGCAGGGGGGGAGTGATTCAGTACAGGGTTCCTGTTTGTAATTTAAGCTGGCAATATAAACTGGCAAAATAAACCGAAATGTATTGTTTGGAACAAACACACATGTGTGAAGAGGTGCAGATGGGCTGGCTGATATTCAGCGGGTTTGTTGTTTTATGGAAAAACCGAAAACAGGAATTCGCAAGAGGTACCTGCAACCAAAATGTTGCAGTCTGTTGTGTTCCTGTTCAGTGCTTTAAGCAGTAAACACGCCCATCTCTACAATACTCCATTGCATTCCCCTTTCTGCCTGCTTTTCTGTCCCTGCACCTCCCAAGAGGCAGTCAGCATTCTGTTGCCACTTAGCATACCCGGGTCCTCATCGGGCTGCTTGCCCCCCCCCCCACTTAAGTCTCTTTGCCTAGGTTAATTTATTTTGGGCATTTCTGCAAATTGCAATGTTTTTTCAAGTCTGCTAATCCCACCCTCGCAGGGGTGCCAACTTGAATAAAAATTGGGGGTGTTATGTACTGAAGTTCTCACCCTGGGCCAGCAGGGGGATACTGTAGATAGTTTTCACTCAGGTCCACATATGCAAATAAGGGATTGAAAGTGACCTTCAGTGATTGGATAGTTGCAGAAAGTTGTAACAGTTGCGTTGTACTGGGGCTCTATATAAGCAGGCTGGCTGAACCCTTCAGTTCAGTTCTGTTCTGGCCTGTGAATAAACAAGAGCTGTTTGAAGAATTGCTGTGTCATCTGATATGTTCACCCACAACTTAACGGGGGGGGGCAGGTAAACCCTACCCCACATAATCACAATAGTGGCTGCATGCTCAGTATTTGAATGGCAATGGCTATTGCCTTGGGGTGCAGCCCCCTCAAATATTTTATTGGGGGAAGGGATCTCAGCCCCTAGGAGCTGGCTCCTGTTTTCCCTCATATATATGGATGCTGTTTGGCTCTATTGGTATAGTGTGAGACTCTTAATCTCAGGATTGTGGGTTTGAGCCCCACACCACTTATGGCAAAGTGTCGGTGCTGATCTTTAAAGCCCTAAACAGCCTTGGCCCTGTATACCTGAAGGAGCACTTCCCTTGCTGTGAAAAGTGAAGTTATAGGGAACCTGTCAGAGGACCTTCTCAGTGGTGGCGCCCACCCTGTGGAACGCCCTACCGTCAGATATCAAAGAAATAAACAACTATCTGACTTTTAGAAGACATCTGAAGGCAGCCCTGTTTAGGGAAGTTTTTAATGTTTGATGTTTTATTGTGTTTATAATATTCTGTTGGGAGCCGCCCAGAGTGGCTGGGGAAACCCAGCCAGTTCGGCGGCATATTAATAATAATAATAATAATAATAATAATAATAATAATAATAATAATAATAATAATAATAATTGGACTAGATGGTCCTCATGGCCCCTTCCAACGCTACAGTTCTACGATTCTGTAAGCACTCACGGCACTGCTAATAGAACAAACTGGATGAAAAGTAGTACAATGGTACCTCGGGTTAAGAACTTAATTCGTTCTGGAGGTCTGTTCTTAACCTGAAACTGTTCTTAACCTGAAGTACCACTTTAGCTAATGGGAACTCCCACTGCTGCTGTGCCACCACCGTGCGATTTCTGTTCTCATCCTGAAGTTCTTAACCCGAAGCCTATTTCTGGGTTAGCGGAGTCTGTAACCTGAAGCATCTGTAACCCGAGGTACCACTGTATAAAGAGTTTGGGCTCAGGCCAAAGAGACTAGAGTTTAAATGCCAACTAGTCTGTGTGTGTTGTTGCCGCTGCTGTTCCGTGAAATGGAAGTGCAGCATCTCAGGACTTGGATATTGAAAGAGGTGGTTTGTTATGATGACCTTAACATTAATTAAAGTGATTTGCAAGATGCTTTTAAGGGCTCCATTGGTGCCAGAAGGTGGGACAATATAAGAGCCGTATATATAAATGGGGGGGGGGTTGGGGGGTTGGAATCCTATTGATGGTTTTAATGATTTTTCATTTTTATTAAGCTGTCTCAAGTGCTGGAAGAGGATGGGGTAGAAATTAATAATCCACAGAGGATCCGGCACGACTGCTGTAGTCTCAGTCTATTGTTACATGCAGACAAAGGCATTTGACCTTGAACTGAACATCTTGAATAGGATTGCTAATTGGCAGCAGCTCTTTAGAAAAATAAAATATAAAAATCTGGATTTATTTCTTGCCACATACATGCACAGCAGCATGTGCTGTGGTGAAAATAAATGGCATCATTCTCAATTCAAAACCTTGCTTGCGGCTGTTCTTCCTCAACGCTCCCAGCGCTGCTCATTTTCAGCGATAAAGTATAATTTTTTTCTACGGGGGGCAGGGAGGAGGCCTGGGTGAAATCTATAATTATATTTAATAATAAGTTCTCAAAATCTGATTTTTGGGGATGAGTGGGATACTCCCACCATTAAAAAAAACAACAACAGCAACACCAAACTGATAAACTGGCCTTTGATAACACAACTGAAAAAGCTGTACAGTTCTTGTTATAAGATTTGCCATTTTCTTAATTCAACCACAGAAAATGGTTCCTAAGTGGGCATGGAGGAAACTGCCAATTTCGGTTTTTCTCCTGAAGTTTGGCTCATCACATTTTCACATCAGTTTGCTTAGAGAGGGGGGGAAGTATCTCACAATGCATGCCCTCCCCACCAAAAAATGTACACTATTTCACACTTTTTTAATTCGCTTCTCTGAATTTTTCCCAAAGTGTTTCAGTTTCCACATCATGTCAGGAAGTACTAATTGAGCCAAACCGAATTCCTCCTCCCATTTCTGTTCCTAAGCCTTGCTGGTTGCCTTCTCTGTGTGTCTCTCCTCTCTCGCACATCTCCTCTTTCCCTTCTCTGTCTCTGACAATATTGCTGGATAAAGACTCTCCTCCCTGGAAGAGAGGGGAGTGGTTGTGGGCGGGAGCCCGAGCTCCGCCCCTGGCCAGGGGCCTTAGCCCCCGCCCCTCCTCACCTGGCTGGCGCCCACGCCCACCGGAGGCAGCCAACCAGGTGTCTCCGGGGGGCGTGTTTAGCAGCTTAATGCTGCGGCTCCAGCTCCGCCTCCTCCTCAGTCGTTGTCGTCCCGCAGCGAGTCACCCACCCTCCACTCCCATTTAGCTCAGGGTCTAGGTTTTTTGGCCTTGCTATGGACCTTAGGTTGGTCGCCCCGGTTGTCTGGGGGCCTGGTAGGAATTTTTCCATTTGGCATTAGGCTTTTTGGTTTTTTCGCCTACCTCGTAGCAATCGTCACAACTTTTGTGGTATTGGTGGGTAGGTTAGGCATTGGATTCATGTGTGTCAAGGGCTAGGTGTGGCCATCGCCTATGCTATCTACCGTGGGTTATTCCGTTAAAGGAATCTGGCGGTCGTGTATTCCGTCCGATGCCTGCTTGGCGGGAGGCCATGGCACGACCCTCGGTGACATCAGGGGTGAGCCTATAGTTGGATTAGCATCAACAGGCTCCACCTACTGTTGAATAAACCCACCTCCTATAGTCATCCAATGCCTAAGCCAATACCTTTTCACTGCTGTAATCAATAAAGTTGTGGCCTTTTCTTGCCCATTAACCTTATATCACATGTCCTTGTGTGTTTATTTCACATAGCGGGGGTCGGGCCCTCGATCCACAAATAAAGATTTCTGGGTCATCTTCCCAACTTCAGAGACACTCCTCCTAGACTTGCCGTTTCTGAAGCCCAAATAAGTGAGCTTTTAATGAGCGTGAAGGCTCATTTAATAGTTGGTTCAGGTACTTAGTAGTTCCTCTTATTTAACAGTGGCAGAATTATAGCACATGAAGGGCGGGGTGATTAATAGACCTACCTGTACATAGTGAAGTCTAACAGTTCCTTAATGGTGCAAACTGCCTTAAGAATTTATTATTGTTTGGGGAGAGAGAGTAGGGAGGGGGCAGATGTCAAGTTGAGTGGTGATGCATTGTTGCTGAAGTAAATCACTGCTCCAAAATAATAGTGCTGGATTTTAGTGAGCGTTGGCGCCTTTCAGCTGAATTGAGACCCAGCCGAAGTATTTGCAAGCTTTGTCCAGGGTGCGGGGAGCTCATCTGGATTTTGGGAAGTTGGCACCTGGCTCATAACATGGATATATGCATGGTCAGGGGAAAAGCAATGCTGTCCAGGGTTGTAAAGACTGTGGAGGGAATAATTAGGTGCATTCTTCCCACCTTGGATCAAATCTATGCTTCCAGGTGTCATAAGAAAGCTGCAGAGATAGTGCAGGATAATACACACCCTGGAAATGATCTCTTTCAGCTCCTGCCTTCTGGAAGAAGGTACAGGGTTATAAAGACTAGGACTAGCCACCCGAGAAACAGTTTCTATCCAAATGCGATTTTGGTTTTAAACGCAGTGTAAGGTAGTCTCTAGGGACACGGGTGGCGCTGTGGGTTAAAGCATGGAGCCTAGGACTTGCTGATCAGAAGGTCGGCGGTTCGAATCCCCGTGATGGGGTGAGCTCCTGTTGCTCGTTCCCTGCTCCTGCCAACCTAGCAGTTCGAAAGTGCAAGTAGATAAATAGGTACCGCTCCGGCAGGAAGGTAAACAGCATTTCTGTGTGCTTCTCTGGTTCGCCAGAAGCAGCTTAGTCATGCTTCCTGTTTCCATGTGGCTCCCAGGTCGTCACACATTTCTGTGTTGACTTGGTCCAGACCTGCATACCTTTGGCAAGGCTTGTGCGTCTTCAGCAAAACCCCATGTATATTCAGACCACACTCCTCCTATAGTTTCTTCTGGGACATGCCTTGTTTCATGTGGGAGAGGGGAAAGGATATGAGGAGGGTGGGGGAAGGGAGGGAAACATTCTAAGAGGACCCTTTACTTTTGGTACATATGTCAAAATAAAGTGAATAGCTGCCAGAGCTGCAGAGCAGATGGTTTTAAGAGAATATGAGTAGATGTTGGGTGTGGAAAGCAATACGACTCTGTGGAATCAGATTTGCCAGATCTGTAGGGAGTCTCATGCAGAATCCATCTCCTTTCCAAGAGGGATAATATTCTGTAGGAGAAAAACCTTGCAAGTGCAGAGGTGGGAGAATACTGAAGGAGCAGGGAGATGGTACAGCCACATGAATTTAAAAGTTGAGCGCTTTTAACTTCGCAGCTGCCTCAGTGTGGAGGACAAATGTATAACTAAATTGCACATTCAATGGCCTGTAGGGCACTTAATATTTTCACAGTTACCATTCATGTCAACATTTATCTCGTTTTCAGATTATTACCCTCCGGATATATCCATTCCAGTCAGCCACTGGGGAGGGGGAGACGTCGATTATATTAGATACCTGAATCCAAATGCTTCCAAATACATAACGTGCTGCCTCCTCGACTCTCTTTCCTCCAACGTCACTCGCTGCTCTCATCTTTTGGCTGGTCTGTTTTATTGTGGCCTGCTGCTGACACCTCCCACCCAAAGAATCCCTCTAGCTTCCAACCAGTGTGGTGTAGCGAGCCAGTGTGGTGTAGTGGTTAAGAGCGGTAGTCTCGTAATCTGGTGAACCAGGTTCGATTCCCCGCTCCTCCACATGCAGCTGCTGGGTGACCTTGGGCCAGTCACACTTCTCTGAAGTCTCTCAGCCCCACTCACCTCACAGAGTCTTTGTTGTGGAGGAGGAAGGGAAAGGAGAACGTTAGCCGCTTTGAGACTCCTTAAAGGGAGTGAAAGGCAGGATATCAAATCCAAACTCCTCCTCTTCTTCTTCTTCTTCTTCTTCTTCTTCTTCTTCTTCTTCTTCTTCTTCAACCTTCTCTATTCCTCCCTATTCCCATTTGTGGGCCTTTCTCTCACCAACAACTGCACTGTGACTGATTAGCCTTCCCCCTGTGCTGTGACATCACAGCAGTGCAGCCAGTGCCAAGGCAGCACCTGTTACGTATAAAAGCATAGGCTGTGTGAATATGTTGACTACTTGTACTTACAAAGCTGTAAAATTTGTAAAGCATACGGCTTTACCTCTGCAGCTAAAGAAACATTGGATTAGTGTCAGGCTGATGGCTTCTCATTCTATGTACTGAGTTTATATGCAAGATTACCTCCTAACTGCTGGTTGTACTTATTTCCTAGGCAGGCCAACAACTCTTTCTTTTGAAAGCGGATGTAACATCCCTGCTATTCTGCAGTTCTGAAAATTATAGTATTTGGAACCTGGATAACACACACACACTCACATGCAGATTTTCTTGTGGTTTCCGGTATTTTTTAGCAGACTATTTGAGCCTGAAGACTGCGTAAAATGGCTTTTCATTTTTATCTCCTTGATCGCTGCAAGGAGTTCTTTTCTTGTTATCAGAGCTATTTTCAGCTGTTGGATGGGTCAGAACCAGCGACTCAAGAGTGGAGATGGTGCCTGATTTGAACTGAGCCAGAGATTGATCTGTGGCTGAGAACTGCAACACACTGGGCTGGTCCTTGTGTACCTTCCTCCTGCAGTCAGCCCAATGCACAGGGGGTTGGGCCATGGCGTTGCACACATCCAACTCACCCCTACCCACCAAGAATTTCATCCCCACCATATGAGGATGGACTGTCTATTTTTGGTGTGCATGTGTACAAATGGCGTGGCTCACATTATTGCTTCTCCTGATTAGTCTCATAACACAAGAAAGTTGTATGCACAGATATGGTTTCACAGAAATCGCTTGGAAGATTATGGCACATTATGCCCCATTACTTTTTGGGTAGGTTTGAGATTTGTTGCGTTTTTTTAATAGTAAAAGATCAGAATCTGGGGCACTACTGGAAGCCTTCACGGGCACCATGGTGCCCATGGGCACCAGGTTGGAGACCCTTGGTCTACATTTGTTGTTGTTGTTTAGTTGTGTCCGACTCTTCGTGACCCCATGGACCAGAGCACGCCAGGCACTCCTGTCTTCCACTGCCTCCCACAGTTTGGTCAAACTCATGCTGACAAGAACACTGACAAGAACACTGTCCAACCATCTCGTCCTCTGTGGTCCCCTTTTCCTTGTGCCCTCCATCTTTCCCAACATCAGGGTCTTTTCCAGGGAGTCTTCTCTTCTCATGAGGTGGCCAAAGTATTGGAGCCTCAGCTACAGGATCTGTCCTTCCAGTGAGCACTCAGGGCTGATTTCCTTCAGAATGGAGAGGTTTGATCTTCTTGCAGTCCATGGGACTCTCAAGAGTCTCCTCCAACACCATAATTCAAAAGCATCAATTCTTCGGCTACCAGCCTTCTTTATGGTCCAGCTCTCACTTCCATACATCACTACTGGGAAAACCATAGCCTTCACCATATGGACCTTGCTGTCTAGGTTTGTCATTGCTTTTCCCCCAAGAAGCAGGCGTCTTTTAATTTCGTGGCTGCTGTCACCATCTGCAGTGATCATGGAGCCCAAGAAAGTAAAATCTCTCACTGCCTCCATTTCTTCCCCTTCTATTTGCCAGGAGGTGATGGGACCAGTGGCCATGATCTTTGTTTTTTTGATGTTGAGCTTCAGACCATATTTTGCGCTCTCCTCTTTCACTCTCATTAAAAGGTTCTTTAATTCCTCATCACTTTCTGCCATCAAGGTTGTGTCATCTGCATATCTGAGGTTGTTGATAGATTGTTCCGGCAATCTTAATTCCGGCTTGGGATTCATCCAGCCCAGCCTTTCGCATGATGAATTCTGCATATAAGTTAAATAAGCAGGGAGACAATATACAATATACAATATTGTATATTGGTCTACATTGATTGGCAGCAACTCCTCTCTTGGGTTTTAAGAGGAGAGCAGTCTTTCATAGCCCTTCCTGGAGGTGCTGGGGATTGAACCTGGGACCTTTTGCATACTAGACAGATGCTCTGCCACTGAGCTACAGTGCTATATCCCTGAGTTGGTCAGATTAATGGACCCTTTGCTCATCCGGCTTGCCAGTGGCAGGAGTTCTAGCAGTACTTGAAATAAGGATTTCACATCATTGTAGCAGCTGATAAAAATGGACTGCTGCAATGTTCCTTCCTTCATTTGCAAATGGGGTGATGGGGGTCCTTGGATTTGCCGTGCCTTGCCTGCAGGCTGAATTTTAGAATGTCTGGCGTTGAAAGCTACAAGGGAATAATACACCTGGCCTTTTCATCTATTGCTCTTTTACCTTTGTTTCTTTCTTTCTTCTTTTTTATGCCGCGCTCTCCTGACTTATGACCTGCATTCTTGGATTCGAGCATGACGTCCTAAGTCATTACCCTTCTGCTGCCATGTATAATGCTAAAGTGGGAATTTGATCTGCCGAAAGGGTGACATTTTTATTTGAGCGCAATTAAGCACATGAAAGATTGCTGCTGAAATATGTGAGTCAGCAGCTCACTTTATTCACCGCAAAGGGGGTTATGCACATCTCAAAGCTTCTTTCTTCTCCCTCCTCCCGCAAGGGTCGCGTTTACTTCCATTACAAGTGGGAGAATCATCATCCAGTGCCCCAATTCTTGCATCATTCTGGGGTATTATATGAATACGTTGGTGAGTGATGGTGGCTGCCATGAAGAGCAGTGGAGGATATTCTGAGATCATTCTGCAGAAGAGCTTCTTTTCCCTCCAAGGAGATGTGAGAGAAATAATCTTAAACATATTTCTTTGGGGAGCACAAGACAACCCCTGCTGGATCTCAGGCCAAAGGCCCATCTAGTCAAGCGTCTAGTTCCCATGATGGTGCCCTGATTGGAAGCCTGAAATGAGGACCAGACTGCAACAGCACTCTCCCATCCTGCGATTCCCAGCAAATAGCATTCAGTCCAGTCAAAGGTGACTATGGGGTTGTGGCGCTCATCTTGCTTTCAGGCTGAAGGAGCCAGTGTTTGTCTGCAGACAGCTTTCCGGGTCATGTGGCTAGCAGGACTAAACTGCTTCTGGTGCAATGGAACACCGTGACGGAAACCAGAGTGCACGGAAACGCCGTTTACCTTCCCGTCACAGTGGTACCTATTTGCACTGGTGTGCTTTCGAACTGCTAGGTTGGCAGGAGCTAGGACGGAGCAATGAGAGCTCACTCCATTGCGGGGATTCGAACTGCCGACCTTCCGGTTGGCAAGCCCAAAAGGCTCAGTGGTATATTGCCTCTGACAGTGGTGGGAGCACATACCCAGTGGAACAATGTTTCCATTTTGACCTGGTCCTAATACACACCCCCCCCCCTTTATGGAAGTTAAATCTAGATAGGATGCACTGAGGCAGAAAGGCTGCAGCAGAAGCTGGCACTGCTTTGTTATGGGAAAATGTTAGGGGAATTCCAGGACGGAACAAATGAAAACACCCGCCTGATGCAACATGCCTTCTCCATTGTTGACCAGATTACTATTCCTGCAAATCTTGCAAGCAGAATATGATGGCAATCACATTCCCTGTTGATCATCCATGCCTCCTGGTTAAGATGTTGTGTCCGTGCAGGTATTTGCTGCACCAACTAAAAGGGGAACCTTCCGAAACTGGGGAATAGTGGTCGGTCATCATGCTGATTGATGTCATCCCAGCTTGTCTTTGTAGCTTAGATTTTCATTTGTCTAATGGAGCAGAGTTTATAGAGCTGTTATCAGGCAATGGCATCATATGGTACAACTCATCTGTGGCTATGTAAGATCCAAATGCTTTTGACTTTTAAGATGCCATCAGCCTAACTGTGTGTATACTGCAGTTCTGCTGGAGTACAAGGTGTGGCATTAAATGCAATTTGGTATTTTTAATGTTTTAATTTTAAAGATAGGGTTTCTAGCCCTCATCAGCAGTGGCTGGCAACCTGGGACTCCCCCAAGCTCACCATCTCACCTACTTCCCCTACCCCGCCCCCAGCAAGCAGCCACTTGGTCTCACCTGCTGAAATCCCAGAAACTAAGAGAATTTTGCTGAATAACAACAACAACAACAGTCACTTGCACACAAACCTTAATCCATGAATGAGGTACAGTCATACCTCGGGTTGAAGTAGCTTCGGGTTGCGCTCCGCGGCGACCCGGAAGTAATGGAGCGTGTTACTTCTGGGTTTTGACTCTCGCGCATGCGCAGACGCTCAAAATGACATAATGCGCATGTGTGGAAGCGGTGAATCGCGACCCACAGACGCGGGTTGCGCTCACTTCAGGATGCGAACTGGGCTCCGGAAGAGATCCCGTTCGCATCCAGAGGTACCACTGTATTCTCCCCATTGCTGTAACCTCACTTGGAACCATATAGTAATGGATGAGGAAGAAATCTAGTAAGTAATATGGGAGCCACTCATCAAAGAGGACAATAAGTTAAAAATTCCATGGACCCAATCCCTGCAGCATGTTCCTTTAGCTTCAGCCCAGGAACTAATACAAGCACTAATACAAGATATCATTCTATAATCGTCTTCATGGGAAAGGACACCCCCTGCCACCATAATCATTGCCTTGCTCTCACTGGGTCGCTAATGAACAAATTTTAATCCTGATTGGAGGACTCAGTTAATATATGTGCCTAGGCCTAGAATTGGCCAGGTCTGCACTAATGTTGATAGGATCCACCAACTAGCGCATAGTTCTCTCTCCATCTTCTTTTTAGCCTTTCTCCAGACCTACTCCAATTCTCAAATAAGGGAGATTATCCAGTTTCTTTATCCTTGTTATATACATAATTCATCTTTTCCTGGTGCAGGATTTGGATTGCAGAGGTACAGAATTTGTTTTTTTAAGTGGAGTAAATTAAAATTTAAAAAAACCAGATTCCATATTATCTTCTCTGGTATGTTACTGGGAGGAATAATAGCTCAGTGACAGAACATATGTTTTTCATGCAGAAGATCCCAGGCTGAATCACAGGTAGCTCTAATTAAAATAATCAGTTAGGAGGTAATTTGAAAGACCCCTGCCTGTACCCCTGGAGAGTTGCTGTCAGTCAGTGTAAGTTAGATGGAGAAATAGTCAGAGATTGTATAAGACAACTTCTGATGCTCCATCCTTGCATTCACCGTGCAAAAATATTATTTCTGTGGTCATGTCTACAATCAAACCAAGATTACATTTCTTGAGAGTTTTGTCATTGTTCCTGATTACATTGATAATGCAGAGACGGGAGGGGACTTGGGAAGGGTGAAGCTGACAATTTTGGTTTCTTTTGGGTTCTCATTTCCCCCCAGTCTTTAGTTCTCCACATTTCCACAGCAGTTCACAAAATGTTACTTCTCAAAGTCCTCATGAAAATTCACCATTGGATTTCTCCTAGTGATGGAATTTTCCCTAATACAATGCATTTTTTTGCACGCTTTCCCACTAATATATGCATCTTTGTGCATGCTTTACCCCAGTATATGCGTTCTTTGTGCGCATTACCTAGCTGGAAATCTGCATTGCAAAATTTGGAGAAGGAAAGATGTCTTGCAAAATTTGCATTGCAAATTTCGAAGGGTGGCCGTGTTTGGATTCATTTCTGAAAAGCACAAATTAGGTAGTTCTCATTGAAATGCAAAGTGAATTGGATGTCTTCCCCATCCCAAGAGAGGGCACCCAAATGATGCACTGAAATAATGTGCATCTGTGTTGTAAATGTGTATTGACTGTACGGCGGCCTCCCTCCTTAGAGGGCAATGCATATTGCTTACTTCATAATATAATAAGCCCACCCTGAGGCCTTTTCAGACTCCTCAGCCCATGGTGCTCAGTAAAGTCATAGACATCTGCCCCCAAGTCCTGCCCTGATGGCGCTGCTGTAAATAAAGGGAGGAAGCTGCTGCAAACTGCCCATGCACAACACCCTGTACAAAATTCGGAAATAAGAAACAGGCTAATTCCTGATGCATCCGTTCCACTTCGGAGCATCAAAATCTGGGGAGACATTTGTGTGTGAATTTTGGAAACATCCCTAATTAAAGCTGGCTGCTTTCAACGTATGTCTTAAGTTCTTGTTACCCTTTCCAAAGTCATTAGGAATAAGCTCTTTAAAATACTAACGAAGTTTCCCTTCTGTGTATCTTCTCTTTTTTTCTTTTTTTTGTAGAGAGACCGCCACAGAGTTGTCTGGAACACTACCAAGGTAAGCAAGCTGTTCTGCTAAACCAAATCTGTGTGTTGGCTTTGGGGAGCTGCTGAAGGGAACATGCAAACCCTCTAACTGAAGCATCTAAGACAGCCTGTCAAGGGTTTAAGGAAAAAAAGAGAACATTTGTATGTGAAACAATAGTTACAAAATATGCGGGGGATTTTTTTTCCCCCAGGGGGGAGGGGAGACCATTTGGCAGAAAGACGCAGCTGCAGAACAGCTCTGTGGAATGGTAGATTTTGCGTGAGTAAGTGTGTGCATCTCTCTAATTGATAGGCTATCTACTGCCCTGAGAAAGTACATCCTGCGTGAATTTCTGCTAGGTTAAGGCTTGGAACACTTAACTGGTAACCTCAGTTTGCTTTTGGATTTTTGACTGTATGGTTGACATTTAAGAAGATCCAGGATTGTTCCAAAGGCCCCTGTGAATCTTTTAAGAGACTAGAGAGGGAGAATTATTTCCTGACAAGGGACAGATTCAGCATAGTTGCCCTTACGTGTTGTAGAATCATTGAAATGTAGAGTTGGATGTGATTCCGAGAGCCATCTCTTTCAAACCTGTGCGGTGCAGGAATCACAGCTAAAGAATCCTTGACAAATAGCCATCCAAACTGCCATATTTTCCACTCCATAAGATGCACTTGACCATAAGACACACCTAGTTTTTAAGAGGAGGAAAACAAGAAAAAAAATTCTGATAAAATACTAAACTATTTAATAAACTATTTAATATCAGAATAATATTTCAACTATGTAAAGTGAACAGCAATCAACAGTGGCATTAAGAACCATCATCACAGTCATTAACAAATGAAGAGAGACTTTATCCCCTAGTAAGGGGGGCAGGCAATAGAAATATATGAGCTTCCCACATTGAGTCCCTTAGATCTAAGGATTGTATGGTTTGGACCTACACCATTATTTTAATGAAGCCAAGAGAAGTGGGAATTTTTCTTCCTTTTTCTTCACTGCAGAGAGCTCTGGGGGCTTTCATATGTGGGAGGAATGAGGGAGAAATCTGATTCAATTCCCGTTAAAGTCCAATCTACCTAATTCACACCTTTGTACACAACACAAGGACCAAACCACAGCCACCCTTCAAATTTCACACTTCTGCAAAGGAAGGCACTACTGTCCTGGCAAGACCAGTGGTCAGAAGGAGGGTCTGGCATGGTGGCACATCACCTGTGGGGACGTGGGACGTTGCCCACACGAGCGTTGTCCCAAGGGCGTGTGCGCTTGCATGCGCCCATCCCAATGGGGCGGCTGAGCATGGGGTCGGATGGATTACACGGCTCCCACTGTGCTTGCTTTACACCCATGTAAGCGGCTCGTGTCCTGCTTTGCTGCTTTAAAGCGAGCACAGCATTCGCTTCATAAGACGCACAGACATTTCCCCTTACTTTTTAGGAGGAAAAAAGTGCGTCTTATGGAACGAAAAATACGGTATGTTTAGACACCTCTAATGAAGGAGAGCCCACCGCTTTCCACACAAGCCTGTGTGTGCTTATCCTCGATTCACCTCCGTTTGCTAGCTTTGCAAAGGGGAAGGGGTTTTCTAGTGCTTCAGAAAGCTGCAAAGCCTCATTAGCCAGAGTTGACAGGAATAATAATACAGTCATACCTTGGGTTGAAGTAGCTTCGGGATAAGTATTTTTGGGTTGTGCGCTGTGGCGACCTGGAAGTAACGGAGTGCGTTACTTCTGGGTTTCGCCACTTGTGCATGCTCAGGCGGTCAAAATGATGTCACATGCATGCGCGGAAACGGCGAATCACGACCTGCGCATGCGCAGACGTGCAGACATTGGTTGTGTTCGCTTTTGGATGCAAACGGGGCTCCAGAACGGATTCCGTTTGCATCCAGAGGTACCACTGTAGTAATAATAATAATAATAATAATAATAATAATAATAATAATAATAAAAACAATAATAAACAATAATAAACAATAATAACCATATTTACTCGAATGTAATGTGCCACCGAATCTAACGTGCACCCTAATTTTCGCAATGTAATTTGGCAAAAAAAGTGTGCATTAATGTTTGATTAAATATGGTATTACGTGGCCTTTAGTAACAGGTTGTGAAGCGGGTAACAATGTATAATTCAGGGTTAAAACAAATTGCAGACACTGGAAGAAGGTTTATTCACCATGTCGATGAAGCCTCTGTCATGCTTCCACCTGCCTTGCCTACGCAAGGTCCCAGGTTCAGTCCCAGGTAGGACTGGGAGAGATTCCCCTGTCTGCAACCATAGAGAGCTGCTGCCAGCCCGTGTAGACACTACTGAGCTAGATAGACCATGAGATTCAATCTCAGGGTTGTGAGTTTGAGCCCCACGTTGGGCAAAAGGTTCCTGCATTGCAGGGGGTTGGACTAGATGATCCTTGTGGTCCCTTCCAACTCTACAGTTCTATGATTCCATATGCCGCCATCTGACTGGGTTGCCCCAGCCACTCTGGGTGGCTTCCAGAAAATTAAAACACAGTAAGACATCAAACATTAAAAACTTCTCTGTGCAGGGCTGCCTTCAGATGTCTTCTAAAAGTCAGAGAGTTGTTTATTTCCTTATGAAGCATTTATTTCTATATACCGTATTTTTCTGTGTATAAGACTAGGTTTCCCCCCTAAAAAATAATGTCAAAAATTAGGGGGTGTCTTATACCCTGGGCCGCCTTCCCCCATTTTCTTAAATCTGAGTCCCCAAAAATAGGGGGCGTCTTATGCATGGGGGCATCTTATAGACAGAAAAATACGGTATGTGTTTGTGTACAGAGAATATATCGACCTGCTGTACAAAGATTGAGTCAAATCTGTTGTTCCGCTCACTTCTCCCTCTCCCTCCACCTTCCACTCTCATATGGCCCCTGGAAGGCTGTTCAGGAAGCAATGTGGCCCTTGGGTTTCAAAAGCTTCCTTACCCCTCTCCTAGGATCAGATGATGTTGCTTGCTGAACTCCGTTGATATCTGTGTTTTGGTTATGAAATAGCATTGGTGTTGCATTTTGCAGCGTATAATCCCCAGCAAATTCTTCATGTCCCAAAGTTGTGCTAATGTAGCCTGCTGTTCATCCCTCACACCCAATGAATTATCACAGACCTGCGGGGGTTTTTGGAGGTAAATTCAGAAGTTGCCCCGTTTGCAAAGCAACCAAATGCTTGAAACTCAGATGCGTACAAAAGCTTGCTTTCTGCTTTGCTCCTCGTTCCACTGTTGCCTGTTCCTTATTATTCCATCAAATGGCTTTTTTTTTTAATGAGCTTCAAGATGTGGCAGGGAGACGGAGTGAGAGAAAAGGGGTTCTTCGGTGAATATTGCATTGCAATTTGTTGTTTATTCATAATGAAAAACGTGCAGCGTGGAAACAGAGATACCCTCGTTGCAATTATACTACAGCTTGTTAACAACCATTTTCACAACACTATTTATTACAACCAGGCTTCTGTTTTCCTGCTGGAATGTGTGCAAGTGTGGCAGAACCTTGCTTTCTGCATAGTGCTGGGCCTTGTTTTGCTAAAGATTTTGATCATATTGATAAGATGTCTTGTCTTATTTTTGTGAGTTCTGGGCAATTTTGCCCTCCCTCCCTAGATAGCAGTCTGGCGAGCACAGTCTTGTTGCATATCAATTGTCTTTTTCCTCTCTCTCTCTTGCCCTGGTTTTTAGACTTCTGATAGCTTCATCTGTGTTGTGGAACACTCTGGTGCAATTTGAAGCAAGGCAACTGAAGTGATTTTGTTTATTTACCAGTTAATGATTGTCGGAGCATGACACTTTTGTGATTTATTTTTATTCTTCGGAGCTGCAAAGGTATGGTTGCTACTGTTTCAAGAAGACGATTCAAAGCAGTAGCAATCTCTAGCTGTGCTGCTGGAATCTCTTCCTAATCATTTAACGGCACATAGGTTCATCCACTGTGTCGTGGGATAAAGGTTTTGAGATCTGTACATGATGATATGTAATTACACCGGATATTGTTAATCTAATTTTGGCTGGCATTTAACTGGCAATGGACATGGTCTTCTTTTTCCAGTAGAAATCAATTAGGAGTAAAAGAAAATTAAAGCCTTGATTTATTTATTTTTAAGAGATGCTTTCAAATGCTTCCATTTCTCCCCTTTTAATAAACTTAATCTCACTTTGAGTGCTTGCCTTGTGTTAAAATTAAAATATAGTGGCATGTCACTAGGGAAAAAATAGATTTGTATAAGTAATATGTGACTTATTGAAATGAGAACAAAGAAACAGCTGAGATTAATACAGTTGTTTCTCACACTTGTACCTGTTGGAAATCCGCAGTTTCTTAAAAGCCCCCCCCCCCTTTTGGAAGCCACTTTTCATTACGTGACATAGCATTCTCTGTCTGCATGCTCTTCTGACCGATTGGTCATTTGTTTTCTATTTGAAAAGATATCATAGTTGCATTCTGATGGTGAAAAGCCTGTTGCTTACTGGCCGCCACAGAACAACAATAATTAAAACCTAAAAGGGTGCAGGCAGACCAATGTTGCTACTAAAACAAAGAGCAACACTACGGAGATTGCTGGGTGGACAATCTAGCCTGCTAGAGGAGAAACAGAGAGAGCTGTGTGTGATTTGTTTCTCCAGCCTCCCTAGTGCTGTCCTGATAAACATGTATTCTCAGTAAGTGTCCTTAATCATGAAAAAAAAATGACTGCTTCAGCAATCTCAGATATAGCTAAAGTTGAAAGACTAAAAGAGTGTCAGGAGCTCGGCCTACACTTGAGTAGGACCCTGGCAGAGACACATGCCCAACTGGCATGTTCTCTCCCTCCTGGTCGATCGTTCGGGAGCTTCAAAAGCTTTCTTCTGCCCGAACATCACAGCGACCGATGCCAACAGACATCGGCACACTTAGGTATCCGCAGAGTTTGTGCAGTTGCGTAACAGACCTCAGCAACTCAGCATTTTGGCTAATCTACTTTATTGACATATAAACACACACGGAGCACTGCAACATGGCTCCCTCTCTCTCTAGCATCAGACAGCAGAGAGAAAAAGAACAAAGGACAATAGTCCCACTTCATGGAACACAGCAATACAAACATCCTGTCTCCATCACTTCCCACTTGATGGAGTCAAAACATATACCACCATGTGATGACAACAATTCCATGACTGCAACCACAGAGCAGGAATTCTAACAAGTAGTTGACCCCCACTCCTCTGTTCTACTTGTTCCAGGTTAAAGAAAGGACATGGGCACTCAGAAGCTCCCTTTGATGTGGGGCACAACTTTGGTGACTTAGGACTTTATACTTGCCATTGATACAGGGTGTGTGCATGTCTGGTTGTGCATGTTCAATTGGTGCTAAGGTTGGCAAAGCGGGTTCCACCCTCCTGTGCAACAGAATGTCATCAAGTCCTGTCACTTTCAGACAGACACTTTCAGACATGCGACAGTGTGCTAGCTGCTCCGATATCTGAGCACCTGGAAGATTATTTTTCCCAAAAGAGACCAGGTTATCTGAAATGCTACCTGCTTCAATGTAGACCTGAAAGATGACTTGGCTTCCCTGGGGGAAATCACACGCTATCACAGGGCAATGACCACACAAAAGGCGTCTTCTGCTGTTGCCCCTGTTCTGTGGAGTGTCCTTACCTCTGCCGTATGTAAAGCATCAACCATCAGTTGCTTCAGATGTCTTTTTGCCCAGGCTTTTCCCGAACCCTAAGATTCGCCCAGTTTCACATGTTTGAATTTCTGCTTTATTTGCATTGGTATACTTTTTGTATTGCTGTTTTACTGGTTTTAGGCTGCGTTTTTTGCTTTCATGATGCAGACTTTAAGCGGTATATAAATGCTTGTAAGTAAAATGAGTAAATTACCTTTCTAAGATAGAAAAGTTTTAAAAGGAGATTTAAAAGGCAGAAGCAGGGACTTGGAGAGGCCTTGGACTTGTAAGGGGGTCCCTAGAACTGCGGATTCTAGTGTGGACTATCATGGGTAGGCAAATGAAGGCCTGGGGGCCAGATCTGGCCCAATCACCTTCTAAATCTGGCCCGCGGACAGTCCAGGAATCAGCGTGTTTTTACATGAGTAGAATGTGTCCTTTTATCTAAAATGCATCTCTGGGTTATTTGTGGGGCATAGGAATTCGTTCAGTTTCCCCCCAAAAAATATAGTCTGGTCCCCCACAAGGTCTGAGGGACAGTGGACCCTGGTGGAAAAGTTTGCAGACCCCTGGAATAGATGATCTGATCTGGGTCATGTTCTTCCCATCCTCTCTCATCGCGATAGCAAACTCACTAAGCTGCAGGGTTGCTAAGCTGAATTGGGAGCAGATAAAAGCCTTGGCCTAGCCACCACCATCACATTCAAACTTTCCATTTGTAAGGTTTGGCTGCCATCAACAATGACACCCCCCCCAATGTTTAAGCGCACAAACGTGCATTGGGATGCTCTACCTATGGCCACTAGCAGTTCCATACATTTTGAGGTAGAAACCCCCCCCCCCCAGGAATTTAACTGCATGGAACTGGAAATTCACCCAATAATATAGGGGAGAATTTGACTGTAGGATGCTGTACCTACCTATCTATCATCTTCTCACCCCTTATTATTGCCAATATCATGTGTTTCTTCCCTTTCCATGACACTATGATTTCTTGTCATTTCTCCTGATATACAATGCAGAGAGGGTCGATAATAATTTGAAAGAAGGATTTCAGCTTCTAATCCTTTGTTCTATTCACCTGTGCATTTGGTCCTGTTCTTTGTCTGCCTTTTTCCTTCCCCCCTCATGGCAAACAAGGTTTCCTTCACATACCAGGGCATCAAGGAAAATATCTCCACGCAGCAAACCTTTATAATATTGTGAAGCTGTTCATTGCCTGACCTATTTAGAGTACTCAGACTCCTCTCGTTGTAGACGACATAATTAAATTTTAAATGGAACATGATAAAGAAATTATACTGGTGATCTCTAGAGATTTGTGTACTCCATTTGGCTCTTTGCAAGTGTGTAACAAAGGCATACTTTAAAATTTCATACAGATCTGGCCTAATTCCCCCCCTACCTTTTCAATGACTGTTTCATTTCTGTTCGAAACCCATTTTTTATTATTGTGGTTCTGAACCATCTTCATTAGCACAATTAACAGGTCAGAGTAAAATCCTTCAAACAAAAATACAACCATCTTGCTTATTTGTTCCAGCACTGAAAATTCAGCTCTGCAGTTCAGCATCAAAACAAAAAATGTTTTTCCTCCCCATCATCATCCTATAAAGAAAGTCTAAGGAAACTTTTGACTTTGCACTGTGGAATGCTTAGCTTGAATGGTGCAAGGGGAAATGTCCCATGTTCTCATGGGACCAAATGGGGAATTTTAGCCTTTGAAGGCATAGCACTTGAAACAAAAGTCTAGTGCAGCTTATATGGTCATAAAGCGGCTGACTTTGGATTGGCTCCACCTGCTATGGGCAGAGCCAAGGGGTGGAGACCAGAAAGGTAGAGCCAGGGCAGGAACTGGCAGGTTGGGGTTCAGTGTGAAATAATTTGGCAGGTCAGAGCAAAAGCTGACATCATCTCCAGTACAGTGGTACCTTGGGTTACATACGCTTCAGGTTACATATACATATTCAGGTTACAGACACTGCTAACCCAGAAATAATACCTGGGGTTAAGAACTTTGCTTCAGGATGAGAAAAGAAATCACGTGGCGGTGGCAGGAGGCCCCATTAGCTAAAGTGGTGCTTCAGGTTAAGAACAGTTTCAGGTTAAGAACGGACCTCCGGAACGAATTAAGTTCTTAACCCGAGGTACCACTGTACTTGTTAGGAATAGACGAGTCTGTCGATTTCCGTTTCTCTCTTTTTCTGATCTTATATTCAGTTCTCCACTTTCCCTCAGCAATTTGTGAATTCTTTAAAAAAAATCCTGTTGAAAGTCTGACAGCATTTTAGTGAACATTTATTCTAACCAAACGATTTTTCTATGCAGTTTTGACCAATGCATACCCCCAACAGCAGTTGCCCCTAAACCAGTGTTTCTCCAACTTGGGTACCATGCTGTTGGACTACAACTCCCATCATCCCTAGCTAGCAGGATCGGTGGTCAGGGATGATAGAAGTTGTTGTCTAACAACAGCTGGAGACCCAGTTGGAAAAACACTGCCTTAATATAACACATTTTTGCATGGCGTTTTCGCTGAGGTGCATTTTTATCCACTCTTCACCACAGCGTATCTTTTTATTTGTACACATTGTTTGACTGGAGAACTGAACTGAAAATTCAGAGCAATGCAATTTTCAAAAAACAGCTATGTTTTGGTCCTTGCATTGTTTCAGAACTGGTTAGGCATCGGTAGGGGTATTATTATGTAGATGTGTTGGGTGGGAGCGCCATCACATCCCCCGAATATTAAGGGTAATCTGGTAAAGGATTCCGGGGGGCGTTGCCTCGTCCGAAGCCTATGGAGGCCAGGGCCTAAAGCACGCCCCCGAGCGGTGCCCCCTGGGGGAGTTCCTAGTGATGTGCATCCCGGGGCTCCCCCTGCTGGTGTTAACCCTTTCCGGTTTTCATGCCAACAGGCTGAAGCCGGATAGTCTGATAGGGCCAATGCCTAAAGCCAATACCGCTCTTACCTGTAACCAATAATAATAATAATAATAATAAATTTTATTTATATCACGCCCTCCCCAGCCGAAGCCGGGCTCAGGGCGGCTAACAACAATAAAACAATAAAACAACACTCTAAAATCATTCATTATAAAATTAATTAAATTCAAGCCACTGGCCACCATTGGGCCAGAGCTCCGCGAAGATTGCCGAGGGAGGGAGTCAGGCTGTGCCCTGGCCAAAGGCCTGGCGGAACAGCTCTGTCTTGCAGGCCCTGCGGAAAGATGTCAAGTCCCGCAGGGCCCTAGTCTCTTGTGACAGAGTGTTCCACCAGGTTGGAGCCACAGCCGAAAAAGCCCTGGCTCTAGTTGAGGCCAGCCTAACTTCTCTGTGGCCTGGGACCTTCAAGATGTTTTTATTTGAAGACCGTAAGTTTCTCTGTGGGGCATACCAGGAGAGGCGGTCCCGTAGGTACGAGGGTCCTAGGCCGTATAGGGCTTTAAAGGTTAAAACCAGCACCTTAAACCTGATCCTGTACTCCACCGGGAGCCAGTGCAGTTGATATAGCAATAAAGTTGTGGCCAATTTTTGCCCATTAACCTTAATCCATGTTGTCCTGTGTCTTTATTTATTCCAATTGTGGGGAGGCGGGAATCGCCCAACTGCAAATTGGGAAGGCCCGACGTTAACTGAGCTGTAGTTTGCCAAGGGGGGTGAGAGTTGTTAGGAGACCAACATTCCCCTCACAGAACTCCCAATTCCAAGAGGTCGCTTTGAAGAAGGATTGGTTGTTAAATCATTCCAAAGTTTAGCTCTTGGGGGGGGGCAGGTATCTCCTAACAACCAGCAGCACCCTTAACAAACTACAGCTTCTTTGGATAAAGCGGTATGATAGTGCTGTAAATGTATTGTGTGGATGTAAGCATGGTATATATGAGAAACAGTTTTACTACATGTTTCAGGACAGGCTGCCCAAATGCAAAACAGGACAGGGCTCTTGCATGTTTAATTGTTCTGTAGATGTCAGAATGTTGGCAGGTGAAGTTTGCATGACACCCAGAGCCATCTCTGCCATTAGGCAGAGTGAGACAGCTGTTTTGGGCAGCAGATGCTTGTGAAGGGATACCAAGGTGTCGGAGGACAGAGGTATGTGTGCCAAATGGCCTCCTCCATGCCACACCTAAGCCATTCTGCTGCCCACAGGTGCCATGGAAATCACCGTCTCACCGTCTCACTACTAGTATAGAAAGAAGCTTCAGCTGCTGGTCTAGTTGGCTTGTTTACATGGGACAGAGGAGACGCCATCTTCACCTCGCAGAGAAAAAGGCCCCCTCTTTTTAATCTGGCCAGCCCCCTCTTCAAATGTTTGCTGCTTTCCCCTTCAACACACGGCAGAGTAAAAGGAATCATCTAGTATATCTTGCTTGGATTTTATTTGGCAGGTTTTTGGCACCAGTGAAGCTGAAGCTTGCAAAGTTGTATCCGTCTTTGCGCAATGAGAAGTCATCCCTGATCTTCCAGAAAAAGAGCACATTTCCATAATGGTTAAAATTCGCCCCTTAGCCAATCACCGCCTGAAATTCTATTTATAATACTTAAGCAACGAGAGAGAGAGTTGCCCATTAGAATTTAAAACATCTGGAGAAACCTAACTATATCCTTAGTGATTGTTCCTCAGTCTTCAGAAGTCTCCTGGCAAAGAGCCTCTAATTTTAGTAAGCTGTATAATTATCCTATCAAATTACCTGGCATTCAAATTGGCAGCCATTTTTACCACCTGCTGGTGACTATTAGAACACTTTACAAACACTAATGAATTTAGCCTCACGCCATCGACATGAAGCCAGAAAGTTTAGTTCTTATTCTACAGTTGGAGATTCAAAAGGCATGTTCATTTAATTTCTGCGTGTCTGTGCATGAGCACAGCCAGGAAAGCTGCCCACCATCTTGTTCCTGGTGTTCCGGCTGAGGTGGCCATTCCCTCCTGCGCCTGCCATCACAGAATGATTCAGAAACCACCTTGGCCTGTGGAGATGTGAGAGAAAAAGAAGGCCAGACAACCTGGAAAACTGCTTACAATTCAGCTCCTGGTGTTTCAGCTAAGTTGACCTCTCTGTCCCTCAAGTGCTGAGCTGCCACTACAGAAGTACTGAGGAACCATCTTTCCCTGAAAAGAGGAGAGTTGTCACTTACAACCTCCCCATGCAGCTCATCTTGTCTGATTTATATCATTTTTAATTGGTGCATATTATTTTGGAAGTTGTATGGAAGTTTCTTTGTGATCCTCTGAAAAGCAATATATCAATATCTAAGATATGTTTCTTGAAAAATGCATGTATGCACACTAGGGATGTAAGTAAGCAATAATTTATGTTGCAACTCATCTCATTCAGAGCTGTTTCCATTCTGCTGCGGTTCAGTTCTGCCAAATACTTCAGTTTCCATCAAATGCTACATTATTCACCCCACCATCAACTGCTTAATGCAGTTTATGTAAGTTGCAAAGTTAATGAAATAACAGAATCCACCATTCCACGGGTGCCAACTTGAATAAAATATCGCAGGGGGCCATGTAAGCCCTGTCTCGCATAAGTGATCATATGACATGGTGTGTGCACACCATTTGAATATCTATATGGCGGTGCCTGTATAGTTAAAGCTATGGTTTTCCCGGTAGTGATGTATGGAAGTGAGAGCTGGACCATAAAGAAGGCTGATCGCTGAAGAATTGATGCTTTTGAATTATGGTGCTGGAGGAAGACTCTTGAGAGTCCCATGGACTGCAAGAAGATCAAACCTATCCATTCTGAAGGAAATCAGCCCTGAGTGCTCACTGGAAGGACAGATCCTGAAGCCGAGGCTCCAATACTTTGGCCACCTCATGAGAATAGAAGACTCCCTGGAAAAGACCCTGATGCTGGGAAAGATGGAGGGCACAAGGAGAAGGGGACGACAGAGGACGAGATGGTTGGACAGTGTTCTCGAAGCTACCAGCATGAGTTTGACCAAACTGCGGGAGGCAATGGAAGACAGGAGTGCCTGGCGTGCTCTGGTCCATGGGGTCACAAAGAGTCGGACACGACTAAACAACAACAACAACTGGTGGTGCCCATCAACTGGGGGGACGACTGCTGCCTCAAATATTTTATTGGGGGGGCAAAGCCCCCCTCAGCCCCTCTGAGTTGGCTACTATAACCATTCTTATCAGTGCAAAGGAAACACAATTTAAATGAAGGGGGAAATGTCACCGAGTATGTAATGTTTGCAGACTGAAAAACTACAAGAAGAGGAATGCCAACTGAAT
The DNA here is from genome assembly GCF_027172205.1 of Podarcis raffonei. Taxonomy (NCBI): domain Eukaryota; kingdom Metazoa; phylum Chordata; class Lepidosauria; order Squamata; family Lacertidae; genus Podarcis; species Podarcis raffonei. The sequence goes on along the minus strand of NC_070611.1, from coordinate 66,208,104 downwards.
TAATTTCTCTTCCAGACATGTGGCAAATGAGTGACCAGAGGCAATTTCCAGTTCTGTTTCCGTTGTCATCAGAATTCGCCATCACCCCTATAGCACACCAAACATATTTTGAGACATCTAAGGGGGGACATCTGTAAAAGGTGCATTGGCTCTTAGTTAAGTGAAGGAGTTATTTGGACATTCTTCACTGTGCGCCCAGCAAAGATTATGAGCTTCCGTGGCCTGTTGAGCAACTGATAACATACAATTTTTAAAAAATGAATTGTAGATAGATAGATACAGTGGTACCTCGGGTTACAGACGCTTCAGGTTATAGACGCTTCAGGTTACAGACTCCGCTAACCCAGAAATAGTACCTCGGGTTAAGAACTTTGTGGCAGTGGGAGGCCCCATTAGCTAAAGTGGTATCTCAAGTTAAGAACAGTTTCAGGTTAAGAACGGACCTCCAGAATGAATTAAGTTCTTAACCCGAGGTACCACTGTAATTTATTACGGTCAAAGACCAGCTCACATAACATAACACAACAAAAACAGCGTTCATAAAGATAAAATATACAACCGGAGCAGATTACAGCAATAGCTCATGAGTTAAAATTAAGATATATATATATATACCCGTACAAGTGAGATTTGGGCTACCATAAAAAATTGACCCTGAGGCGTCACAAAAGGCAAATTGTAAAGAAACAGATAATTTAGCAGAATTATCCAAACTGTTCAATATATATGGAAACACAGCAGAACGCAGAAAAGACCCAATTGCTTAAGGAAGGTCCAGGTAGCACAGGAAGCCTTGTTACACTTCTTCCTGTCCCGGAGGAGCCAGTGGCCAGCTTGGGAAAGTGGGGCCAGTTGAGGTCCTGGAATGATTGCACTAAGGAGCTGCCACACATGCAGTACAGTGATTCACCGTGTGGCGCAGCTGTTCTCAGATCCCAGCAGTTCCTAGAAGGAACAAACGCAAACCATTTCCTGTTAGTTCATCTCTCAGTGGAGACCACCAGGCTCCTTCTATAATGAACTCCTGGCTGCTCTCCTCCTTCCCCCAGGTACCATAGATTTGGAAATCAGAACCCAGCAACCTTCCCTTTTTTATTATTTTATTTTAACGCCACTTCCATCAGTCCAAGATGTTTGTTTTCACTTTACGTCTAGGGCTTGCGTAGCAAGCTAGGCAAAAAAAAGTAAGAAGTTTTTCAGTGGGAGAATTTTATTCAGCAAAAATGAATTATTATTAAAGCTATGAACAATCGAATCCCCAGATGTCCCCATTCAGTATCAATGACTGTGAACAATGTGACTTGACGGTGAGCAACAACATGAATTGATTTTATATGCATGTTCTCCCCCAACCTGGGTAGTGGCTCGCGCATTTGAGTTGTGTGTGTGTGTGTGTGTGTGTGTGTGTGTGTGTTTCTATCTTTCTTTAGAAAGCCGATTTACTAGGAACTGACATTACAAGTTATGCAGCTCTAAAAAGTACCTTTTTCATTTTCCTCCCTGAATGCATAAAATCCAACACAAATAGTATATTGCTTTTCCTCCTGCAGCTGCCCAAAAAACCAAGCAGATATGTCTTGGGAAATAGAGAACAGTCACATTTGGGAAGGCTATCCCTCTAGAGAGGTGTTTTTTCTTTCTTTCCTGTTATCACTGAAGATGCTGAATGCAATGATAAAAAATAATAATATATTTTAGCGAACAGCCAGCTGTTAATGTCCTTGAGTGCTCTCTCTGACTGCCCCTGGTGCTTGGAACTTCCTCCAAGAACAGCTGTGTGGCAAAACCAACACACACACACACACACACACACACACAAACAAACAAACACACTCTCAGTTATGCCAACAACCAAGCTGTACAAATGTGCAATTGCTTAGCACCTTATCCCTTTCTTGCATTCATCTGCAGAGTTCAGGGTTATTCTTTTAAAGAATTTTTTTAATATTATTATTAGTAGTAAAAAGGTAAAGGTAAAGGGACCCCTGACCATTAGGTCCAGTCGTGACTGACTCTGGGGTTGCGACACTCATCTCGCTTTATTGGCCGAGGGAGCCGGCGTACAGCTTCCGGGTCATGTGGCCAGCATGACTAAGCCGCTTCTGGCGAACCAGAGCAGCGCACGGAAATACCGTTTACCTTCCCGCTGAAGCGGTACCAATTTATCTACTTGCACTTTAATGTGCTTTCGAACTGCTAGGTTGGCAGGAACTGGGACCGAGCAACGGGAGCTCACCCTGTCGCGGGGATTCAAACCGCTGACCTTCTGATCAGCAAGTCTTCGGCTCTGTAATTTAACGCACAGCGCCACCCTTGTCCCATTATTATTATTAGTAGTTGTTAAATTTAGATACTGCCCTTCATCTGAAGATCTCGGGGCATGTGCACAGAAATGTGCATTTGTATTCTGCACATTAACAAACATAATTTTTTTAACGAATTTTTAAAAAATCATTTTGATCTATTCTTCATGCCTAGGACCCACATACCTACGGGACCACCTCTCCTGGTATGCCCCGCGGAGGACCTTAAGGTTCACAAATGACAACATTTTGGAGGTCCTAGGTCGCAAGGTGGTTAGATTGGTTTCAACTAGGGCCAGGGTCTTTTCAGTACTGGCCCCGACTTGGTGGAATGCTCTGTCACAAGAGATTAGGGCCCTGCAGGACTTGACTTCTTTCTGCAGGCCCTGCAAGACAGAGCTGTTCTGCCTAGCCTTTGGTTTGGACTCAGTCTGACCCTTATATTTCCCTCCCCTTATGGTTTTGATCTATGGGCTACTTTTAAAATGAGGCTGCATTTTAAATTGCATTTTAACCCGTATTTTAAATTGGTGTTTTTTTCCCCTATTAAGTTTTTACTGTAATTTTACGGTGTTAGCCGGGGGAGGGCGGGGTATAAATAAAATTTATTATTCTTATTTATTATGCCATGGGTACATGGGAACATTTGCAAAAGCCAGTGGGATATGAAAGTTCTAAACCAAGTTAGTTCATATTCCCCAAAATGAAATTCCTTAAATACCCTTATAGGGACATAGGAAGCAGACTTATACAGAGTCAGACCCAGTGGTCCATCTCCCTCAATATTGTCTGCACTGACTGGCAGTGTCTTTCCAGGGTTTCAGGGATGGGCCAGCCCTTCCATGGAGATCTCTTGATAACTCATCCGTCCCTTCTCCTTTGTCAGCTTCCTTGCTGTTGCTATTTAGACTGGAAGCATCTTGGGACAGGGGCTTCTCTCTTATCATCTTGTGTTCCTCTGTAAAGTGTCAAACAGGGACACGGGTGGCGCTGTGGGTTAAACCACAGAGCCTAGGACTTGCTGATCAGAAGGTCGGCGCTTCGAATCCCCGTGACGGGGTGAGCTCCCGTGGCTCGGTCCCTGCTCCTGCCAACCTAGCAGTTCAAAAGCACGTCAAAGTGCAAGTAGATAAATAGGTACCGCTGTGGCGAGAAGGTAAACGGCGTTTCCGTGTGCTGCTCTGGTTCGCCAGAAGTGGCTTAGTCATGCTGGCCACATGACCCGGAAGCTGTATGCCGGCTCCCTCAGTCAATAAAACGAGATGAGCGCCGCAACCCCAGAGTCGGCTACGACTGGACCTAATGGTCAGGGGGGAGGGAAGTATTAGAAATGTATTAATGTTTTTGTATGTTTGCAAATTTCTTTGAAAAACTGAAAAAGAAAATTTATTTTAAAAGGCAAAGGCAAAAGAAAAAGAAAAAAACCATTGTGGAAGATGTTGCCTCATTAGTGAAGCAACTTAAAGTAGGAGAACCACCAGTTGCTCATCCCTGTATTTGCAAAACCAGGCGGTTACCAATTGGTGCATTGGTTGTTTATTTGACTAGCAGATTAGGGGCAGAGTGCCTCTGTCGCTCTCTAATACGTACAGCCTTCCAAAATAATAATTGGAGGTAATAAATCTTGAGCAGACGATCTTATTACAGCAAAAACAATTTGGTGCACTTATGCTTACATGTGTTCTAATTTTAGCCTTAAATAAAATGACATTTTATTAATTTGTTGCACTAATCGCCAAGCTTGCCAGGCCTTTTACGACAGATGTTTCACAGTGTGAAGTATATGGCGCAAGCGGCAGGTATCTGCTAGGACTGTTAGACCGGATCATTCCAGGGGTGCATTGCTGCTTTCTAGTATCCTGTTTCCAACCAGGCTGGGTTCAAGCTGTCTCGGATGACATGTAGGAAGTCCTGCTGCTCAGAAACATTGCAGTGGGAGGGAGTGTTCTGTAAAGGAAGGCTGCTTTCTTCTAAAGCCCGCTTTCCAGAAGATATGCATTTGAATATGTTGTCAATCTGTGGATGCAACTCAGGGTGCACACTGGTTGCAAGGAAATGCTTAGAATCATAGAGTTGGAGAGAAGTCTTGAAGGCCACCTGATCCAAGCCCCTTGCTTGATACAGGAGATTCAGAGTTCTAGAGCATCTCCAATAGATCCTCTGGTTGAAGGCCCTTCAGCATTGGCTAGGGAGGGTGGTGCTGTGGTCTAAACCACTCAGCCTCTTGGGCTTGCCGATGGGAAGGTTGGCGGTTCAAATCCCTGTGATGGAGTAATATAATAATAATAATAATAATAATAATAATAATAATAATAATAATAATTTATTATTTATACCCTGCCCATCTGGCTGGGTTTCCCCAGCCACTCTGGGCGGCTTCCAACAGAATACTAAAATGCAATAACCTATTAAACATTAAAAGCTTCCATAAACAGGGCTGTCTTCAGATGTCTTCTAAAAGTCTGGTAGTGTTTTACTCTTTGACATCTGGTGGGAGGGTGTTCCACAGAGCGGGTGCCACTACCGAGAAGGCCCTCTGCCTGGTTTCCTGTAACTTCGCTTCTCGCAGTGAGGGAACTGCCAGAAGGCCCTCGGCACTGGACCTCAGTGTCTGGGCAGAATGATGGGGGTGGAGACTCTCCTTCAGGTATACTGGTGAACTCCCATTGCTCTGTCCCAGCTCCTGCCAACCTAGCAGTTTGAAAGCTCACCAGTGCAAGTAGATAAATAGGTACTGCTGTGGTGGGATGGTAAATGGCATTTCTGTGTGCTCTGGTTTCCGTCACAGTGTCCCGTTGCACCAGAAGCAGTTTGGTCATGCTGGCCACATGACCCGGAAAGCTGTCTGTGGACAAACGCCAGCTCCCTTGGCCTGAAAGCGAGATGAACGCCACAACCCCATAGTCGCCTTTGACTGGACTTAATCGTCCAGGGGTCCTTTATGTTATACCTTACCTAGGGAGGAAAGATCAGTCAATCTTCATAGAATCATAGAATTGTATCATCTAGTCCAACCTCTTGCAATGCAGGAAACTTTTGCTGAATGTGTCTCGAACCTAAGACCCTACGATTAAGAGTCTATGTTGGTTATCTCAGCTTCTCCCCCCCCCCTCCATCTTAAATCCAATTCTCCCCATTTCTGCTGCAATTTGTGATCCCCACCTCCAAAAATACCTTCATGAAAATTCAGTGGCCTTTTAATGCAGTTTTCCCCCAAGCAACACATTTTCGTTTGCAGTGCTGACTATAATTTTTTGCAAGAAATTTCCCCTAGCATAATGCATTCTGCTGTGTTGTTTTCACTAATATATGCATTTTCACACACTTTCTGCAAGTATACACAGTTGTTGTATGAAATTTGAATTTTCTGATTTTCGTGATGCAGTTCTCCAATCAACCAATGACTACAAAAGAGCATATATGAGGATGACGTGGGCATATGTTAATGAAAAGAACATGCAATATGAATTAGAGAAAGTTGCAAAAAATGTGTATATTAGAGGAGAAATTCACACGAACAACCCGGTGAATTTTATTAAGTGATATTTTTTTTAAGGAGAAAAATGCAACGTTATCGTCCAAGCTAACAGAATAACAACCCTGTTAAAAAGTAAGCATGTAGACATCAGAAAATTGTCTAAATTTGCCAGCCATGTGTGTGTGTGTGTGTGTTTTGTATTCAAGTCTCTTCTTGCTGAAATATCTAGACAGCCCACATTCCTTTCTAACCATTACTGAAGATATTTTAACATCAAACTTTAGTTAAGAAAATCTATGCATTAGAGTTCACTCTTAACACAATGCGTAATTTTGTCTTCATCTGAGGTTTAGCTCTCACTTGTGTTGCGCTAAATTTGGGGGATTACCGTATTTTTTGCTCTATAAGACTCACTTTTCCCTCCTAAAAAGTAAGGGGAAATGTGTGTGCGTCTTATGGAGCGAATGCAGGCTGCGCAGCTATCCCAGAAGCCAGAATGGCAAGAGGGATTGCTGCTTTCACTGCGCAGCGATCCGTCTTGCTGTTCTGGCTTCTGAAATTCAGAATATTTTTTTTCTTGTTTTCCTCCTCCAAAAACTAGGTGCGCCTTGTGGTCTGGTGCGTCTTATAGAGCAAAAAATACGGTATTTGGTTTTTGGAGCAAAAGCAAGCCCCTTTTAATTTTATAATTAAAATTAATTATATTATAATTATAATTATATTTATATAATTATAATTATATTTTATATAATTTTTATATTTTTAAATATAATTATAAATATAATTATATTTTATATAATATTTATATAAATAATTATAATTATAATTATATTATAAAGTTAATTTTATAATGAATGATTTTAGAGTGTTGTTTGTGCTGTACTTTTGTACTGTTTTATTGTTGTTAGCCGCCCTGAGCCTGGCTTCGGCTGGGGAGGTTGGGATATAAATACAATTTATTATTATTATTTATTACTTTGCAGGGTATGAAAAGCACCCCACTCTTTTTTCTTCAGCAACTATTTTCCGCGCTGCTTTGTATCAGCATCGCTTGTGTTTTACTTACAAGAAAATTGCCTTCGCACACAATCCCCGCCACCCCAGTGCTGTTGCTGCGAGCTGATTCACATGCCCAGGCCTTTACAAAGACCCATGTTCAAACTCACTTGCCTGGCACTGATACACATGAACGCCTCCCTTAAAAGCAATTGCAGAACTGAGACTTTTACAAAAGATGCTGTGTGATAGTGTGCATGCTAATGAGCATTAAAGTGTTCTCCCTTTTTTAAAAAAGCAACCTGCTTCTGTACACTCATGCGCATAAATCAAACCACAGGATCATGTCACTTTCTTCTGCATACTTAAGCGTTTGAGCACATGACACTGTTGCTAAGGTCATTCTTCCCCTGTTTCCTGTCACCGTTGGCAGTAGCAAGGGAACACGCAGTATATTGGTATAGGTAAATGTTGCAAATTGTTTTATGCACAGCTATCTGGGTGGGCAGAGACTGCAGCATATTCTGGCTCTTTATCATACACACACACACACACATATATATATATATATATATATATATATATATATATATATATATATATGCATGCATGCATATTCTAGCAAGCAAGCTTCAGTGGATTGGGTCCTGGGATCTGGACTTGGGTTCAAGTCCCAGCACCATCAAGGTGCACCGCTTTTGAAACTACCTTCCATTTCAAAAATAGGTTTGCATTGAATGTGTCATTGGTGTTTGAGAGATTTTTAGATGATTTTACTTATTGATAATTGAATTTCTTACCCACCCTTTGCCATAAGGGCAGGGTCACGACAAGGTACAATGCAATGTTAAAATCAGTTAAAATAATTCACAGTCAAATCAATGAGGCGGGTTCTGAAAAAAATGTAACTCTGGGGTCCCAGGCCTGAGTTAAGAACAGAACAGAAGGCATACATTAAGGATGCTAGCTGATGTAGACCAACCTGGGTGGTTTTAAAAGAGGACTGGGCAAAATGAATGGAGGAGAAGGCTTTCAGTGCTGACCTTTAAAGCCCTAAACAGCCTTAGCAGGTATACCTGAAGGAGCATCTCGACCCCCATCGTTCAGCTGAGGTCCAGCGCCGAGGGCCTTCTGGCGGTTCCCTCACTGCGAGAAGCAAAGTTACAGGGAACCAGGCAGAGGGCCTTCTCGGTGGTGGCGCCCACCCTGTGGAACGCCCTCCCATCAGATGTCAAACTACTATCTGACTTTTAGAAGACATTTGAAGGCAGCCCTGTTTAGGGAAGTTTTTAATGACTGATGTTTTAATGTGTTTTTAATCTTTTGTTGGAAGCCGCCCAGAGTGGCTAGGGAAACCCAGCCAGATGGGTGGGGTATAAATATTATTATTATTATTATTATTATTATTATTATTCAGTGCTACTAACCATCATGGCTATGCCTCCACGGTCGGAGGCAGTGATACTTCTGAATACCAGTTTCTAGAAGCCACAGGAGGGGAGATTGCTGTTCTGCTTGCCTGTTTCCCACAGGTCACTGTGGGAACTGAATAATAATAATAATAATAATAATAATAATAATAATAATAATAATCTATTATTTATACCCCACCCATCTGGCTGGGTTTCTCCAGCCACTCTGGGTGGCTTCCAACAAAACACTAAAATACAATAGTCTACAATAGTCTATTACACATTAAAAGCTTCCCTAAACAGGGCTGACTTCAGATGTCTTCTAAAAGTCTGGTGGTAGTTTTTCTCTTTGACCTCTGCTGGGAGGGCGTTCCACAGGGCGGGTGCCACTACCGAGAAGGCCCTCTGCCTGGTTCCCTGTAACTTGGCTTCTCGCAGTGAGGGAACCGCCAGAAGGCCCTCGGCGCTGGACCTGAATGATGGGGGTGGAGATGCTCCTTCAGGTATACTGGACCGAGGCCATTTAGGGCCTATGGCCTTATCCAGCAGCAGCCTCTTTTGTTCTTAGCTGCACTGCCACAGGGAAGGAATCGTACAATTTAGTAATCGCAAAGCGCCTCTCCCCTCCGCCGGGTTTATGGGATTAATTCCACGGTTCTTTGGATCCCATCCATAAACTTTAAACCTCTCTTTCCTGAGCATTCACACCTCCCTTTCATCTTTTCAATTTTTAACTTAGAGAGTTATCTTCAGGACCCAAGTATCTGGCCCGGGGGACTCTTTTGCTATTATTGTCAATAATTTAACGTTGTTTTCTCTTGAAAGGAAGAAAGTGTTAATATGCTACCTGGGGACAAAGCACAATATGTCAGTATGTTTTTACAGTACATCTGCATGCTCCCCTTGGGGAGTTTTCATTATAAAATCATATCTTAGCTTATCAAGTTTCCGTAATCATGGGATGTGTACTGAATACTTCGCAAAATGGAATATTTCAAACCGCCACCGGAAAAATGCTATGACACAGGGATATGCAGAAACTCTCTCAGTAATTTCTTTTTATTTTATCAAGAACCGTTTCGCCCCAGGTATCTCTAAATTTGCTTTGACATTTCTCTTTGGGTGAATATGGTGGTGACTAAGGGAATGTGTGGAGAGTTGCCTTGGAACTAGAGAAGGGGCATAGCACACCTGAGGTCCCAGGTTCAATACAGTGGTACCTTGGTTCTCAAATTTACTCTGTTCCGGAAGTCTGTTCCAAAACCAAAGTGTTCCAAAACCAAGGTGCGCTTTCCCATAGAAAGTAATGCAAAACGGATTAATCTGTTCCAGACTTTTAAAAACAACCCTTAAAACAGCAAATTAACATGGATTTTACTATATAACGAGACCATTGATCCATAAAATGAAACCAATAAACAACGTACTGAAGTCGCACAGTCAATCAATCAGTAGCTGAACTGGGTTCCACACAGTCACAAAAACAACAACAAAAAGAGCCGCAAAAGCAAAAACACAAAGTAAATAGCAAAAACAGACAAACAACAGTGTAACACTCAAAGTGGAAACACTCAAAACAGAGCGTGTTTGGCTTCCAAAAAATAGTTCACAAACCGGAACACTTACTTCTGGGTTTGCAGCGTTCTGGTTCCAAGTTGTTCAAGTACCAAGGCAATCACAGCTAGGGCTGGGTCATTCTGTCCTGTCAGCCTGGACAGTTTATTTCCCGTGCTATGTGCATGCTTTCCCCCCATGTTGTTTTCCTTCTCAACCTTTTCTTGTCACATGAGGAGCCGAGAGGGAGGGCATTGTGGAAGATGCAGAATGGGAGCCAGAGCATAGTTGTAAAAAAGTAGTGTGCTAGTATTACTCCTTTTTAAAAAAAAAAAAAAATTCCCTGAATGGGATATTTTTAAAAAAGTTTTTATTAATGTTGCACATATATGAACAACAACAGCAAACATTTGTATACCTCCCATCCTCCTTCCCTCCCCCTCCCCGCAGACAATAAATATACCCATAACTATTCTTATACCAATGTGATATTCCATAAATTTCCATGAGCAATAGGTGGTCCAACGCCATGTTGTTTCATCATTGCGTATGAAATAAAAAGCAGGCCAATGCAAAATAAAAGTTGTTGGTTGTGCTGCTTATCCATCTCATAAGTCAATATTTCCATAAGTGCAACCTGCCAGCCCTGTTCACACACACACACACACACACACATATATATATATATATATATATATATACACACACACACACACACATATATATACATATACATACACACACACACACATACACACACACACACATTTTTATTGTGTGTTTTTTTACATATCATTTCCAATATTCATTTAACATAACTTCTTATCTTATACAGTGGTACCTCAGGTTACATATGCTTCAGGTTACATACGCTTCAGGTTACAGACTCTGCTAACCCAGAAATAGTGCTTCAGGTTAAGAACTTTGCTTCAGGATGAGAACAGAAGTGCATCAGCAGCAGGAGGCCCCATTAGCTAAAGTGGTGCTTCAGGTTAAGAACAGTTTCAGGTTAAGAACGGACCTCTGGAACGAATTAAGTACTTAACCCGAGGTACCACTGTACAATATTATTATTACTTCTAAGGTGGAGCCCCACACCTAATGAACCGTTCCTTTTCCCCAATAAGGTTTTGTCAGTTTCCTATCAGGAGTTCTGGGGCTTTCATTCGCAGCCCTTTGTAGGAAAATAGTATCTTCTAGGATCTGGGAATGCCCAGTTCCAGGTTCCATTGCTCCAATGTCTTTTCTGGGCCTCTGTGAAAGGGAACAGAAATGTGAGAGGGAACAGAAATGATTGTTTTGCAAGTGCTGCTGAGAACATTTGAGTCAAATCCTTGGCCCATTTCAAGGAAAGCACGGAGATGAATCCTTAAAATTCCTTGGGCAATTTGCCCAAGAACAAAAAGATAATAATTAAATTCACCTCAACATTTCACTTGAAGCAAAATTTGATGGTAACTCTACACGGGTGGCGCCGTAGGTTAAACCGCAGAACCTAGGACTTGCCGATCAGAAGGTTGGTGGTTCAAATCCCTGCGACGGAGTGAGCTCCCGTTGCTTGGTCCCAGCTCCTGCCAACCTAGCAGTTCGAAAGCACATCAGAGTGCAAGTAGATAAATAGGTACCACTCCAGTGGGAAAGTAAACAGCATTTCCGTGCGCTGCTCTGGTTTGCCAGAAGCGGCTTAGTCATGCTGGCCACATGACCCGGAAGCTGTATGCTGGCTCCCTCAGCCAGTAAAGCGAGATGAGCGCCGCAACCCCAGAGTCGGCCACGACTGGACCTAATGGTCTGGGGTCCCTTTACCTTTACCTAGGAACAAGATATTGATTGGGATAAGATATTCTGGATGACTGTTCATCTGGGTGCAGAGAAACTCAATTTTGGCTCCTTGAAAATCTGAAATATTTAAGAACAATGGCATCTAGAAGTTTTGATATAGATCCCCCAATAATTCAAAAGCCATCAGTCTATGAACCAGAAACTCCACCCCTCCCCCTTTGCCTTGGCTTCAGTGGGAAAATTTATGAGCAAAGGACTTCAGCAAATGTTATCTTCAGAAAACCAGGAAACAAAGAGATTATAGGGCTTGACCCTCATATCTTCGCAGTTGTCAGTGTTTTTTTCCGGGCCGGCTGCAGCTGCAGCTTGCAAGGCCATTATAAAAGAAGTCTTTTTCCAAGGATTTTTGTTTTAAAGGCAAAATCATGTTAAATAGTTTCTGAGCTGTTGTGATACAGCCTTTGCCTTGCATTCATAGCACCCCACTAGATGACTCTCCTAATGCATTTAGTAGTAAATTGAGCACCAGGCTAGAGGAGCTGGTTTGACGATGACAGTGTTGATGATTTATTTTTTATTTCTTTGGTTGTTTGGGATATTAACATGAGCTCCTGTTTTCAGGCAGGGGCTCCAGCTTACAAGGCCAATTGGAAGGGGCAACTTTGTGTGTGTGACATCAGGATGTTGGGAGGAGCTGAACGCGGTGGCCGTGCAGATTCAATGGCTGGTGGTTTCTCCTCATGGCGCCAACACCAGCGGGAGACTGCTTTCACCCTCCTTCCGTTCCATGGTGGGAGAAGGAGCCTCTGCACTTTCCGCCCCAAAATATAGGGCCCCAGAAGGGGCTTGGATCCTCAGAGCTGGCACCCTGCTTGCAAGCATCCCATAGGCACCTGCTTGGCTATTGTGAGAACAGGGTGCTTGGCCATACAGTGGTACCTCGGGTTACATACGCATCAGTTTACAGATGCTTCAGGTTACAGACTCCGCTGACCCAGAAGTAGTACCTCGGGTTAAGAACTTTGCTTCAGGATGAGAACAGAAATCGTGCTCCGGTGGTGCGGCAGCAGCAGGAGGCCCCATTAGCTAAAGTGGTGCTTCAGGTTAAGAACAGATTCAGGTTAAGAACGGACCTCCAGAATGAATTAAGTTCTTAACCGAGGTACCACTGTATTGAACTTTTGCCTGATCCAGTAGGGCTATTCTTAGGTTTTAAGCAAGAGGGCTAAATAAGTCTTCATGTGCCAAAGCATTCCATAATATGGATATGATGCTTTTCTTCTAAGTCCAACCATGCCATAGGTGGGGTAGGAAGTAGGGTAAAGGTAAAGGGACCCCTGACCATTAGGTCCAGTCGTGGCCGACTCTGGGGTTGCGGCGCTCATCTCGCTTTATTGGCCAAGGGAGCCGGCGTACAGCTTCCGGGTCATGTGGCCAGCATGACTAAGCCGCTTCTGGCGAACCAGAGCAGCGCACGGAAACGCCGTTTACCTTCCCGTCAGAGTGGTACCTATTTATCTACTTGCACTTTGACGTGCTTTCGAACTGCTAGGTTGGCAGAAGCAGGGACCAAGCAACGGGAGCTCACCCCGTCGCGGGGATTCGAACCGCCGACCTTCTGATTGGCAAGTTCTAGGCTCAGTGATTTAACCCACAGCGCCACCCACGTCCCCCTTTTTTAGGCTCTACATTGTGCCCTAGGGATTGATTGATCTGTCAACTACAGCTGCTCGTTTTCTGGCAATCTTAAATTCAGTTCACTGCATTTTCACATTCGTGCACTTTTCTCCTTTTACACACTTTTTTATCAGGGGTTTTTTATTATTATTATCATCTCACCCTTCTCCAGAAAGCTCAGGGTTGCATACGTGGTTCTCTCCCTATTTTAATCTGTACAAGGTGTGACCTTGATTCAACTGAAAAACTCTTGTCTCTTACACTGCACAAGTTCCTAATGTTCCAGATGAATCTCCGAGATCTGAACCTGGGACCTTCTGCATTCAAAGACTCTGCTCAGCCACTGAGACTGTGAACCCCCCTCCTTAAATGACAGTGATTCACATTCCCCACTTCTTCTTTTTAAAGGTTACCAATGACCTATGATGGTTCTTCTTATTTTCCCTTTCCTCATCTTCTATTTGAAGTGTTGCCATTGACACATCCCCAACTGTTCTCACCGCTTCAGCGTAGTTCAGAGAGAGAAAAGGAACCGTTGCTTGTAAAGGAAAATTGAGATCAAAGAGAAAAATGGATAATTTGGTTCAAGCTGGAAAAGCTTGCCTTAGTGATCAAAAGAACCTGAGGCTAATTCCTCGATAATGCTGGAATTGTGGGGCTAAGAGGGGGCAGAAACCTCCAAGATCATTGCCCTGAACTGAGACACTCCTCAGTGTGCCCAGCGCTGCTCCGCACATCCACAACAAATAGGGAAAAGGAAGCTGGGGGTGGTGGCACAAAATGGAGGAGAACAAGAGGAGAACTCTAAGATGGGCAGAGAGTCCTCCATTGGCCCTGAGCATTTCGAGTTTCACGTGCCTTCCTGAGGCTGCTGTAATTATTTCCAAAATACAGCATTCACTTTGAAAGAACGAAGGCACTGTACATTCAAAGCAGTATCGTGCCACGTCAAACAGCCACGGCTTCCCCAAAGAATTCTGGGAGCTGTAGTTTGTTAAGTGTGCAGAGAGCTGCTAGGAGACCCTGGCTTCCCTCACAGAGTTTCAACTCCCAGAGATCCCTTTAGAAGACATCTGAAGGCAGCCCTGTTTAGGGAAGCTTTTAATGTATTGTCAGGGAACTGCCATCGGAGCCTAGAGTGGAGGTAAGGCTCCCCAACGATGCAGGAGAAGGGACCAGCAGGGAGAGAGAGAACACTTCCTTTGAGGAAGGAAATAGGAGTGACACCAGGAAGTAAGGGGGGACTGCGGAGAGAGGGCTCCAAGACTCTTCCACAGAGACCAGCGGGGAGAGCCCAGGACCTCTGTTGGGCACGCCCACTCTGCGCAGGAGACTTCCACGCAGGGAGGCTAGGCGGAGACTTGGCGTCAAAGAGCTTCTATGTTGGAAGAAGTTCAGGAAACGCCCACTGACGGATTCTGCCAGCGACTGACACAGCCATGGAGAAAGGGCTGTCCAGCCAGGCAACGTTGCCTAGAGCGGCAGCACCCTTTACGCACAAGCAACCCCCAATTCCCTTTACATGTATAATAGACGATTGTATTTTAATATTCTGTTGGAAGCCGCCCAGAGTGGCTGGGGAAACCCAGCCAGATGGGCGGGGTATAAATAATATATTATTATTACTATTACTATTATTATTATTCTCTGGGAAGAGGGATTGACTGTTAATCCACCACCTACTAAGATCAAGCAGGCACCTTCCCTGTAGGCAGTGACCATTTTAGGTGCATCCAATTGATGCAAGGTCACCGATACACAGGTCCTTTTGGACCTGGAGGCAAAATGGGGACAAACTCACAAGTGCTGTTTGCCCATGATTCAACATATAGTATCGTTGGGAATCAACTGTAAAGTTGGAAGGAACCACGATGACCATCTAGTTCATGGGTAGGCAAACTAAGGCCCAGGGGCCGTATCTGACCCAATCGCCTTCTAAATCCGGCCCACAGATGGTCCGGGAATCAGCATGTTTTTACATGAGTAGAATGTGTCCTTTTATTTAAAATGCATCTCTGGGTTATTTGTGGGGTCTGTCTGTTGTTTTTTACATGAGTAGAATGTGTGCTTTTATTTAAAAATGCATCTCTGGGTTATTTGTGGGGCATAGGAATTCATTCATTATTTTTTTCCAGAATATAGTCTGGCCTCCCACAAGGTCTGTGGGACAGTAGCAAACTTGCTGAAAAAGTTTGCTAACCCCTGATCTAGTCCAAATCTCTTGCCCAATTTGGGTCTTGAACCCATTACATTGAGATTAGGAGTCTCATGCTCTACCAACTGAACTTTCGCGAGATTTTTACTATATTTTGCTACAATGTAGACTTTGCCCACTTTTTTGTGATTTGTCCTGCTTGCACACCAAATCTGTGAATGATATATCGCTTTTTAAAAAAAATAATCTAGCATGTTGTTGTGGGTGAATCTTTCCTTCTCCAGGCTTTCTGCTGCCCGCAATGAGAAACCTGGCATCAGATCAGTTTGAACAGATCTCTTCTGGCCCTGCAGTTGGAACAGACTAACTGTTCCCTTCCATTTCCTGTCATACAAATTATACATTTCCCCTAAAAACTGGGCGCTGGTGATGCTTTGCATTGAACCCATTTGTCATGTCTGCTTCTCTTCATCTTTCACCATAATTCAACAAGCCTTTTAATATGGGTGTTTGGCTTAATGGGGAAACTGAGTTGAAAACTGATTATTATATGCTAAACCTTGGTATAGTTGAGAAGATTTTGGCTATTTTTTGCTGCAGTGCCGCCCAGAGTGGCTGGGGCAACCCATTAAGATGGGCGGGGTACAAATAATAGAATTATTATTATTATCATTATCATTAGTATTATTATTATTACATTTTTCACACTTTATGATTTATTTTACTTGCAGACCAAATCTGTGAATTTCTCTTTCTCTCTCTCATGTCATTGTGGGTGAATCTTCCTTCTCCAGGCTTTCTGTTGCCCACAATGAGAAGCCTGGCATTGGATCAGTTTGGGAAATTGAGTTCAAATCTTATTATTATATGCCAATATTATATGTATTTTGCTCCTCTGAATGTAGTTTTCAGCTAAAGCTTCTGCATGCATCTTGTAAGAAACTTCAAGATTCTTCTGTCGTACATTGTTTGGGACCTCCGGGCTTGAACTAGGAACATAATAGGCGAAGTCAGGTCACAGTCTCACATTCCTGGGTGGCACCATTTAACAAGTGTCAGACAAGTAACTTAGTAGGAGTTATAAATATTTATGTGATGTATTAGTTGATTTCTAGGTTTCATGAAAGGTATTTCCTCCCAGGAAGAGAACAGGAAAGGTGTGTTTGACTGACAAACTCAAGGTGCTCCAAACTGTTCCTTGTGGGTTTCCTTGAAGGAACATCAACATTGTTCTGTTTGGGATACGCCTGTTCCTTTTGAGGAACCTCAAGACTGCCATGGGCTGTGGAATGAGCCAGATGGACTTGAGATCAGCAAGCCATCGCTACCTGCACCACTGTGCCAGTGGTCAGACATACTGTATTTTTCGCTCTATAAGGCGCACCAGACCACAAGACGCACCTAGTTTTTGGAGGAGGAAAACAAGAAAAAAAATATTCTGAATCTCAGAAGCCAGAACAGCAAGAGGGATTGCTGTGCAGTGAAAGCAGCAATCCCTCTTGCTGTTCTGGCTTCTAGGATAGCTGTGCAGCCTGCATATGCTCCATAAGACGCACACACATTTCCCCTTACTTTTTAGGAGGGAAAAGTGAGTCTTATAGAGCAAAAAATACGGTAAATTGTGTGTGTGTTCATCTTGGAACTGGAAAAAATATTTCTGAGCCAAGTTGGGTCTATTTGACTCAGTCTAAAAATAATAATCAAAATTATTATTATTATTATTATTATTATTTCTACCCCGCCCATCTGGCTGGGTTTCCCCAGCCACTCTGGGCGGCTTTCAACAAGAAATCAAAAATACATTAAAACATCAGTGATTAAAAACTTCCCTAAACAGGGCTGCCTTCAGGTGTCTTCTAAACATCAGATAGTTGTTTATTTCTTTGACATCTAATGGGAGGGTGTTCCACAGGGCGGGCGCCACCACCGAGAAGGCCCTCTTCCTGGTTCCCTGTACCTTTGCTTCTCACAGGGAGGGAACCGCCAGAAGGCCCTCAGAGCCTGGACCTCAGTGTCCGGGCTGAACGATGGGGGTGGAGACGCTCCTTCAGGTATACTGGACCGAGGCCATTTAGGGCTTTAAAGGGCAGCACCAACACTTGGAATTGTGTTCGGAAACGTACTGGGAGCCAATATAGGTCTTTCAGGACCAGTGTTATGTGGTCTTGGCGGCCGCTCCCAGTCACCAGTCTAGCTGCCGCATTGTGGATTAGTTGTAGTTTCCGGGTGACCTTCAAAGGTAGCCCCACGTAGAGCACATAGGTCCACTTTCCTTACTTGAGTCATTCGGGAATGAGGGCATGGCAGGGGATGTGTTCTGGTGGTGCTTCCTGTTAGCTGCCATCTTATTTAGCTATATAATGTCCTTGATGTCTTTCCTAGCCCAATCACTGCCGGTTTGGGTGACTTTTAATGTCTATGTGAAGTTAGGAAGCAACCCAAACTGATGCAAATGTTCACCACTTTACCCTTCCTTACATCGCACTGCATCTCCCATATTATTTTTTTTTGTGTTTATTGAATAACCAGTCTTCCCCACCTCCCGAAGGAGCCCAGGGTGGCGAACGCATCCCCAGTATTTTCTTTAAAATAATAATAATTCTAAAGCGGCCGAAACATTCTGAAAACAGCTTCGGTTAAAAACATTCTAAAAGCAGTCACATCCAAAAAGATTATTTCATCCAGTGATCTCAGGGCAGACAGGAACAGCCAGCCAATGTCTGAAGTGCCCATTCAACCAGTTTGGAGAGGTCTTTCTGGAGCTGCTCTTCACAATTTGTTTTTACTACCCTGGAAAAAAAATAAATCACTCTCATCTTCAAACTTGACCACCATTCTGCTCACTGCTAACTCCTGATACTTTGTGAACAAGTTGAAAATCACAGGCCCCAGCACAAATCCTGGCACAACAAATGGATGGCAAAATTAATGTGATTTGTGCAAATGAATAATGAAACAAATATTGGCTATGAAAAGGAATAGAGGAGCGGAATTGGGGAGGGGGGTGTCTTCCACGCCCTCTTGTGGGAACTATAGACATTTCAATTACGACTACTGAGGAAAAGCCTAGTCTTGGAAATCATCTGACCTCTGAGAGCAAATCCCTTGACCTTTCCTGCTATCTCGCTCCAAGATATTTTGTACTTTCATCAGTCTGGGCAATTGAGGGAAACAGCAAGCCATCCTTCTATGTTGACCGATTGCCTCTTGCTTATCTTCCTGCCACCCGCTTTGAAAGGGAACATGATACAGGATTTTTTAAAAAATTATGCATGACACAGAGAAAGTGGATAAGATAAGATCTCTCTCCTCCTCTCTGTATGAGAACTGGGGTCGTCATGTAGAATTGATCGCCTGTCAATTCAGGACAGGAAAACAAAAGTGCAACTTCACATGTTGGCTGCCCTAGTGTGCAGAGATTAGCACTACTTTAAAAAGGTAAAGGTAAAGGACCCCTGACAGTTAAGTCCAGTCACAGACGACTCTGGGGTTGCGGTGCTCATCTCACTTTACAGGCCGAGGGAGCCTGTGTTTGTCTGCAGACAGTTTTTCCGGGTCATGTGGCCAGCATGACTAAGCTGTTTCTGGCGCAACGGAACACCGAAACCAGAGCAGTGCATGGAAACATCATTTACCATCCTGCCCAGAGCGGTACCTACAGTATTTATCTACTTGCACTTTTTTGGCGTGCTTTCGAACTGTTCGGTTGGCAGGAGCTGGGACCGGGCAACGGGAGCTCACTCCATTGCGGGGATTCGAATCGCCGTCCTTCTGATCGGCAAGCCCAAGAGGCTGGTTTAGATCACAGCGCCACCATTACCCCAGCATTACTTTAAAGGTAAAGGGACCCCTGACCATTAGGTCCAGTTGTAGCCGACTCTGGGGTTGTGGCACTCATCTCGTTGTATCGGCCAAGGGAGCCGGCATACAGCTTCCAGGTCATGTGGCCAGCATGACTAAGCCGCTTCTGGTGAACCAGAGCAGTGCACGGAAACGCCGTTTACCTTCCCGCCAGAGAGGTACCTATTTACCTACTTGCACTTTGACGTGCTTTCAAACTGCTAGGTGAGCAGCTCACCCCGTTGCAGGGATTCGAACTGTTGACCTTCTGATTGGCAAGTCCTAGGCTCTGTGGTATAACCCACAGTGCCACATGCATCCCAGCATTACTTTAAAGGTAAAGGTAAAGGTACCCCTGCCCGTAAGGGCCAGTCTTGACAGACTCTGGGGTTGTGCGCCCATCTCACTTAAAAGGCCAGGGGCCAACGATGTCCGGAGACACTTCCGGGTCACGTGGCCAGCGTGACAAGCTGCATCTGGTGAGCCAGCGCAGCACACGGAAACGCCGTTTACCTTCCCGCTAGAAAGCGGTCCCTATTTATCTACTTGTACCCGGAGGTGCTTTCGAACTGCTAGGTTGGCAGGCGCTGGGACTGAGCAACGGGAGCGCACCCCGCCGCGGGGATTCGAACCGCCGACCTTTCGATCAGCAAGCCCTGGGCGCTGAGGCTTTTACCCACAGCGCCACCCGCGTCCCTAGCATTACTTTAGGTGGCGTTAAAATTATTATTATTATTATTTATTAAACGTATATACCGCCCTTTGTTAATGGAAGACGCATTGTGCAAGGGGGCAGAGCCAGCCACTGTGACCCTGCTCCTCTTTCCCTTTTTCCTCCCCACCCTGCTTGTCGTTCTCTGCACAGAGACTTTTTAACAAGTCGCACCAACTTCCTGGAACATAGACAAATCAGCGTCGTCAGCTAATGCTCATCATATTGCGGCTGTTTGTCATTTTCACATGCCGGGCTTGCGGAATCCTCCCTTATTTGTTACAAGCAGCTGAATTTCACTACCAGTTCCCGAAAGGGGAGTTTGGTCCTGGGGAGGCGGGGAGAGGGATTAGAAGCAGATGCTGGAGAAATCCTGAAAATTGATAGCTGGCACTGACAGCTTTATCATACAAAGGATTCCATGAAAATGTCATTGCCGTTTTGTGTTATTGTTGTTGCACGCTGTACAAGGCATGAAATACAACGTCGATGATAGATGGAAGAGTTAACTGCGTTGCTGTAGCCTGCAGGTATAATCAGTTTCTCATTATTAACATAGAGCTAATTAGTAAAGATTTTTCTGCGATCAAATAGCTACCACGAGAGCCATTTTTAAAGCAGTCAGATTAAACTAAATGTGGCTGAGCAAGGGGGAATTGCAAAAATAATTTCGAAGAGCCCGGGTCATTGTCCCAGGTTAAGGCAAAATGATCTATAATGCTTATTAAGGTAGCTATTTTTTATTTTATTTTTTAAAGGAAGAAAAGCTTAATTTATCCACGTATATTTCTAGTACCGAGCCTTAATTCTTGAAGTCTCCAAAAAATTAAGGTCAAACTAGGTGTGACGCTATTCATGCAATTAGCAATTCCTTTTTAAATGTAAATTGCAAGGGCATGGGTCTTGATCCAGGTGGGACTCTGGTAATGGATGGTTGGGTTGGCAGCCCAGCAGTTTTCCCCGCTGCTATGAGAGAGAGAGAGAAGAGTTCTTACTCAATGAGTAGGCATGCATAGTATTTAAGTGCTGTGTCTGTTTATTTTAATAGTATCTTGTTACTTTTGTATGAGAGGCAGGAGTTTATTATTTGGTTTCTGTAATCTTCCTTCAGGCCTTGATAAATAAGAAAGGAATTTAGCATCCCTGTGCTAAAAGGGGGTCCCAGGAGAAGAGAACAGGAAATGTAGGATTTTGGAATGTTCAGTACACAGATGTGTGTTAGCTCTGGCAATGAACCTACATGGGGGACATACCTACATGGGGGACTCCCTGGTCCTGAATGGGATAACTGTGCCACTAAAGCAGTGGTTCTCAACCTGTGGGTCCCCAGATGTTGTTGGACTACAACTCCCATCACCCCTGAGCTCTGGCCTTGCTAGCTAGGGGTGATGGGAGTTGTACTTCAACAACATCTGGGGACCCACAGGTTGAGAAAGGCTGCTCTAAAGGACCAGGTGTGCAGCCTGGGAGTCATTTTGGACTCACAGCTGTCCATGGAGGTGCTAGTCAGTTCTGTGTCCAGGGGAGCTGTCTACCAGCTCCATCTGGTACGCAGGCTGAGACCCTACCTGCATGCATGCTCGCCAGAGTGGTGCATGCTCTGGTTATCTCCCGCTTGGACTACTGCAATGCCCTTTACGTGGGGCTACCTTTGAAGGTGATCCAGAAACTACAACTAATCCAGAATCTGGCAGCTAGACTGGTGACTGGGAGTGGCCACCAGAACCACATAACACTGGTCCTGGAAGACCTATGTTGGCTCCCAGTATGTTTCCGGGCACAATTCAAAGTATTGGTGCTGACCTTTAAATCCCCAAACGGCCTCAGTCCTGTATACCTGAAGGAGCGTCTCCACCCCCATTGTTCTGCCCAGACACTGAGGTCCAGCTCCGAGGGCCTTCTGGCAGTTCCCTCACTGCGAGAAGTGAAGTTACAGGGAACCAGGCAGAGGGTCTTCTCGGTAGTGGCGCCTGCCCTGTGGAATGCCCTCCCATCAGATGTCAAAGAAATAAACAACTATCTGACTTTTAGAAGACATCTGAAGGCAGCCCTGTTTAGGGAAGCTTTTAATATTTGATGAATCATTGTATTTTAATATTCTGCTGGAAGCCACCCAGAGTGGCTGGGGAAACCCAGCCAGATGGGCGGGGTATAAATAATAAATTGTTGTTGTTGTTGTTGGTCCTTTACTGTGATGTAAGTGTCTTCGGCAACATCTCAGTGGGGTTGTTTCTTACCAGTAGGTTTTGTGAGACAGTGTTTTCCTAGAGGCTGATTTAATATTGGAAGGAAAGGCACTGCAGAGGAAATTAATGTTTCTTCCAGGCCCCTCAATCTCATAAAAGTCATTGGTGAGAGCCAAAGCTGGCCCTGATTTGGCGTGAGCTCCCCTCACACACACACACACCGCCAAAGTCTGTACCGAATGCTATGTTTTTAATCAAACGTGAAATATAATCTTGGCAGGTTGAAATGGATTAGCCTTCCTCTGTAAGTAACTCTGTCTGCTTTAGTCAACAGGGAAGCAATTTTTCCTGAGGTTTCACACTTAAAGTTGTCGTTTTTAACTTCATCAGTTTAATGGGCCCTTGGAAGTTTGGGTTGTTGATCGCGGCGGCTGTTTTTAAGCAGCGCCAATGACACACAGCAAGAGAGCTGTGCCGGTTGGGTTTTAAATGAAGACGTGGTTATCTCTGGGGGCTCATTTCAGGTTAGGAGAACCAAGGTGGCAAATCTGAAAAAACGGGGGGCTGGGAGGAATGCCATTCGTAAGAGAATTAGTGTATGCAGCTTTTAGACTGCTTTCTTAAATTCAGCAATGATAATAAATACCAAGGTAGTTGCGGTAGGGAATGCTAGGGAAGATGTATTTCATTAGTCCTCTTGTGTTTGTAGTCTTTGCAACACAACTGCTGCTCAAGTGCTCAGGGTAGGGAAGTGGTGGAGATATTGATGCTTTGTGGGAGGAAATAAGGTGTTGCCACAAGGAAGCTGGAAATTCCACCAGGGTTGGTGTTGTAGCACCCTGCTTGTGGTTAACGCTTAGCTGGAATGAAATATTCAATGCAGCAATAGAGAAATTAAAATAATAATTTATTTGTCAGACAAATAAATGTGAGGCACAGTGGTATATGGTTACCAAGCTCTGGCCTGGCCTCCTGCCATTATGGCCAGCACTTATATTCCCTCAGCTCAGCCCCCTTGCTCCTCCTTTGGCTGCCTCTGTCCAATCAGCCTGGTTAAAATTCCTATTGGCTGTTTGCTAGAACCAATCATAAAAGATACACCCATTTCCTATTACCTTTTATGGGAGACAAAGAGCTATATTTCCTTCTATTTATAATTGGCAAATAAGTAGTCATATATCTTACATTTACCTCGACCAGGCACCTTAATTACTAGATAACCTTTTGCCCTAGACTAGGCGCCTTAACTAACATTTCATCTTTTGCCCTATTGCCCTATTCACTCCAAAACAGATGGTGGCTAATTTTATCTGAACAGATCTTTTTGTTCACCTTCCCACACATTATCAATGAAAGATCTCCTTCTTTGGAGGTCATCAAGCAAAGGCTCGACAACCATATGTCAGGAGTGTTCTGATGGTGTTTCCTGCTCGGCAGGGGTTTGGACTCGATGGCCCTTGTGGTCTCTTCCAACTCTTCTATGATTCTATGATTCTTACTTTCTAAATCCTTTGCATAATTACATTTAAGCCAATATTTCATACATATATAGTTTTTTTAGAAGAAAGGGAACTTAGTAAAAGCTAAGCTAAATTCTAAGTTTTCTCTAAATTCTCTGAAGCTTCAAAGCAGCTTCAGAGAGAAGCCTCTTCCCTATCCAGCTGCTGTTTGTATTAGCTCTTGCCCTTTTAACCTTAGGAAGATGTGGCTCAAGTTTAATGGGAGGTACAATAATTATTACTATTTGTGTTTTTGCAACCTTGATTGTATTCTATAATTTGTATGGTCAATGTGACCTTTTGCTCCTAGCCTGTAATTTCCTTTTACAACCCTGAGACACTGCTATAGATCAGGGGGGCCCTTGATCAAGAAGATAAACAGCTGCCAGAGTATGGTTTCTGCCTGGCATGAGAGATACAAACATTTACAAATATATATTTCTTTAAGGTCATTTTTAGAATACAGGAATCTGATCAAAATATAAGCTTTGATTAAAATGCAGGCTATGATCAGATGCCTCATTCCCCCCTTTCAAGCTCAAGGACCTTCCCAAGTGTCCTTGATAGCTTGACCTTCATCATATTCCTGAGGTAAAGCTCTGTATAGGGCCATGATATGAGGTAGAGTTTCATTTGAAATCATCTTGCTAATTGTACTTCTAAAACATGAAATGATACATGGCACCATACACAAAACCATTACTACTACCGTCAAGAAAAACAAGCAAGACAATAGTATCCCTTTGAGTCCTGCGACATTTGGTAACCAGTTGGTGAGCCATCCCATATCCCATCCTTCCCATGTTTGTACTGGGACATGTGCTATATTCTCCATCTTTGTGGCCAACACACGGATTGCCTCACCATTATCAGAAATGTTAAAGCAACAGGCATTCCCTGTCAAGTTCAAGACTCCACATAGGCCTCCCTGCCTGGCAAGTACATAATCCATTCCCATTTTCAGCTGCAAAATGGCGGCTCTACTTTCATCCAACTGTTGTGCAATAAGTCTCAAACTCTGGGCCGTTGCATTGGTTACAAGTTCCACTACTGCTTGCAATCGAATTATTCTGTTTAGATTATAAATAGGATCCCGAGCCCCTTGTATGAGCTCATCAGGATTCCAGGAGGCAGGTTCATAATAGGCTATAATGCGCTCTGGTGGCCAATCATCAGTATCGCTCCAACTTTGGGTACTTCCTCCTGCTATATGAGAAATATCAGCGTTTCTTCGTGTACGCTTGGCTGAACTAGTGGGCATAATCCACATTGGTGGTAATACCCATCCCAGGAAACAAGTCCCACTCCATTTGGAAGGGAGTTTCTTGTATGCCCATTCTCCACATATCCACCACAACCATCGGGTCTGAGGTTTTTGGTATGTGGAGTGCATAAGGCGAAATATCAAAAGGGGTACAGAGTTCACAGTGCAGTAAGTTAGATTGCCTTTTTCTGTCACAGTTATGTTCCACACCATTTTCCATGCATGAATAAAAGGAGGTGCACAGGGCAAGGTATTCTGAGTTCGATAGGTAGTACCGTTTGCCCAGGTTTGACTATTCTTAATATAATCCCAAGTATAGTGGCAATGAGAAGAGCCTATCATGGTAGAATCAGCTGCCTCTGATGATTTATGTACACAGAATTCCCCTTGTACAGGTATAACTCGTATTGGTTTAGTTGAGTTCCATCCGGGGAAATTCTGTACTTCTGTTTGGTGTGGCATTTCGCTTACCATACCAATGGCATTTAATGGTATTGGTAATAAGGGCATACCTCCCTCTGAATCATCTGGCCCAAGAGAGCAAACAAGGCAATTGGTCCTATTTGTAACATTGGCTACCATCTCAGCTAAGCCTACCCACATATTGTGGTCATGGCGGAATCCATATTTAGCAAATTTGCTCAAATTCAAGGACCCTTCCCCTTCCCAAGGGATCAGGATTAATAATAAAATCATGTTGATGTCTAGTATATGCATTCCTTCCACAAAAGATTACCTTATTGTGATAACAAAAAAATATTAGCCCCAATATAATTCCTCCAGTGACAGAAATGGGGAACCACCAAGACCAAAACATATATCCCAAGGATCCCCAATGAGTAATATCTCTGATAATTGTTCCACAGGGGGGGGCAGTCAATCAATTGTATAAGAGAATCTTCCCGTTCACAATCGCTGGTTCAGACGCTCCTCAAGCTTCAGGCGTGCGCAGGTCAGCCAGCTTCCAGGTTGTGGCTGCAGCAGGCCAGTCGTCTAATGTTGCCCGTGACCTAGCCCGTTCCCCGTAGGGCTAGATACAGGGGTTTTTGGAGAGAGTCAGTTTTAAAGGATTAGAGGGGTCACCTTTGCACGTCCAACTGCCTTCGGACTTCTTCAAACGGGAGTGATGAATCCAGGGGGTCACCTCAGCTACCTTCACCGCTGTTGGAGTAGAGAGCAAGATGGTGTAAGGTCCACGCCACTTAGGTGCAAGTGGATCGCGTTTCCACTCTTTCACCCATACGCTATCGCCAGCCTGGAACTGATGAATCGGCTCGGCAATGCTGCACGGCGTGCGCTCGAGGGCCCACCTGTTAAGAGAAACAAAAACACGGGAGAGAGATTGCACTTGTCCCTGTGTCACATAGTCTCCTATTTGTTTGAGGTCAGCTGGAATATCCTGAACAAAGGAGGGCGGCCTCCCATACAGGAGCTCAAAAGGTGACAACTTAAGTCTTTTTGTGGGTGCGCACCGAACACGAAACAGTGTTATGGGTAACACATCTGCCCATCCCAATCCTGTTTCCTGGGTTAATTTTGCCAATTGGGTTTTCAGAGTCCGATTCATTCTTTCAGTTTTCCCTGAACTCTGAGGCCTATATGCTGCATGCAGTCTCCACTTCACTTGTAGGACTCGACATACTTCTTGTACTACTTGATCAATGAACGCTGGCCCATTATCACTTCCAATGCATCTAGGTAATCCAAACCTTGGGATCAATTCAGTGAGGAGTCTCTTAGTTACCTCTCGTGCCTTTTCAGTTCTGGTGGGAAAAGCTTCAACCCATCCGGTAAGAGTATCTACAAACACAAGGAGATACTTGAATCCCTTAGAAGGGACCAGCTCTGTGAAGTCCACAATTAGGCTTTCCATGGGGACGTATCCCACATGTTGGATTCCAGGAGGTTGTACCGGTCCCTGCCTGGGATTGTTTTTAGCACAAAGAACACATTTCTGGGAAATGCAAGTTGCTAATTTTGATAGGTTAATAATATACAACTTCCGACTGAGACTCTCTCTGGTTGCAGTACCGCCAAGGTGAGTAGATTCATGATAATTTCTTACAATTGTGCCTGCTAGGTGATGAGGTACATAAATCCTATTGTCTGGCAGGATCATCCAACCGTCCTTCACAATCGCCCCTTCCTGTTCAGCCCACTTCCTCTCTTCTGGGGTATAGTGAGGTTTAACTTCTTCTGGAACTACCTCTGGTATGAGGGCTGCTATAAATCCTCCCACAGGCTTTTGGGCTGCCTCTCGGGCTGCTTTGTCAGCAGCATGATTTCCTCTGGTTATTGGATCCCTTCCACATCCATGACCTTTGCAGTGCATTACAGCAATCTGTTCTGGAGCCCATACTGCTTCCAACAGGATTTCTATTTCAGGTCCATATTTCAAGGCCTTCCCGTGGGCTCCGATTAGACCTCTTTCTTTCCATAGAGCTCCATGTGCATGCAGGGTTAAGAAGGCATATTTAGAATCAGTATAGATGTTTGCCTTACATCCGGCTGCCAATTGCAGAGCTCTAGTTAAACCTATAAGTTCAGCCTTTTGTGCTGAGGTGCCAGCAGGCAAAGCTTCAGCTTCCACAACTTCCTCATTGGTGACCACAGCATATCCTGCTCGTCTGGCACCCTCATGCAGGTAACTGCTACCATCAGTATAATATACAACATCTGGATTTTTCAATGGTTCATCTTTCAGATCGGGTCTACTGGAATAAACTTCATCCATTATTTGGAGACAATCATGTGATTCTTCATCATCTACCTCTGGTAGGGGCAGCAAAGTTGCTGGATTGAGCATATTCACTACTCGTAGATGAATCCTGGGATTTTCACACAATAGGCCTTGGTATCTAGCCATCCTTGGGTTTGTTAGCCAATAACTACCCTTATATTCCATAAGTGTCAGAACAGCATGAGGTACATTCACATACATCGTCTGGCCAAAGGTAAATTTATCAGCTTCTTTGACAAGGCTTGCAGTGGCCGCTACTGCACTTAGGCATGGAGGCCATCCTTTTGCTACTGAGTCCAATTGTTTTGACAAATAAGCTACTGGACGGTTCCAACTTCCTAATCTCTGGGTCAGGACTGCCGCTGCAATCCCATTCTGTTCATGTACATACAGCTGAAAGGGTTTTTCCGAATTAGGCAGTCCAAGGGCTGGGGCCTCCATAAGTCGTTGTTTGATAGCTAAAAAGGCTTGTTGCTGCTCAGGTCCCCATACGAATGGGTCCTTTTCTGCACCTCGAGTGCTTTCATGTAAGGGCTTGGCCAGACTGCTGAAATCAGGTATCCATAGTCTACAAAACCCTGCTGTTCCCAGGAATCCTCTGAGTTGTTTCCTTGTGGTAGGTTCCTTAATAAGGCAAATAGCTTCTTTCCTCTCTGGTCTCAATGCTCGTTGTTGGTGTGAGATGTCAAAGCCCAAATATTTGACCTTTTCTAAACATAACTGTGCCTTTTTCTGGGAAACTCGGTAGCCAGCTTCCCAGAGCAAGTGGAGCAGTTCCTCTGTCCCTTCTTTACAGGTATCAAAATCCTTTGCCACTAGTATAAGGTCATCTACATATTGCAGAACCACCTTTTCTCCAGGTATTGAGGGGTAACTTGTTAAATCTTTCGCCAAGGCAGTACCAAATAAAGTTGGGGAATTTTTGAATCCCTGGGGCAATCTTGTCCAGGTTAGCTGGCCTTTTGTTCCTGTCAAAGGGTCTTCCCACTGGAAGGCAAATATAGGTTGGCTCTGTGGTGCCAGCCGGCAACAGAAGAATGCATCTTTCAAGTCCAATAAAGTAAAAAATGTTGCTTCTGGTGGGATCAAACTCAGCAGGGTATATGGGTTTGGTACATTTGGGTGCAAGGTCTCGATAGCCTGGTTTACGAGCCTCAAGTCCTGTACTGGCCTGTATTCATCTGTCCCAGGTTTCCGAACAGGCAAAAGGGGTGTGTTCCATTCTGATTGGCAGGGCTTAAGCAGACCATATTTTAATAGGCGGTCCAAATGTTTCTGGATGCCCTCTGCTGCTCGCCGGGGTAAAGGATATTGCTTTACAGATACAGGGGTAGCCATAGGTTTTAGGGTTACTACAATTGGAGCTATATTCTTAGCCATTCCTGGTGGGCTATTTTCGGCCCATACTCCTGGTGGCACCTGTAGGGTTTGGAGGAGCTTGTTTAATTCTGTATCCAATGTGGGTTGGACTTGCAGGGCTGACATTAGGCGCCATGATTGTTCCTTAGGTACTGAGAGGGTAATTATTCCTGCTGCCTTTGATGGCAGTTTCATTTCTGGACCTTGAGGAGTGAAGGTGATTTGGGCCTGCAATTTGGACAGCATAGCTCTACCTAAGAGAGGTATTGGACACTCAGGTATATACAAAAACTGATGGGTTAAACGATGTCCCCCAATCTGGCATTCCAAAGGTTGAAGGAAAGACCTCTTAGCTGACTGACCAGTGGCACTTTTAATGACTACACTTTTGGATTCCTTTTTCTGCAATAGTTCTGGGAGTACTGAGTATTCAGCCCCAGTATCAATCATAAAGTCTATTAAATGGCTCCCTAATTGAATCGTGACCGTGGGCTCCTGGAAGCCTAACTTTATGGAGTCTGGTCGTTCCTAGTCTTGGGTAAAATCCTCCTCTGCCAGTCCAATGAAATTGTCTCTACTCTGTCCTTGTCCAGGTCTCTGATATCTTCCATTTCGGATCATTCCCCGTCCCCGTCCCTGGTTTCTTGGGCCGGAGCCTGGGCCTGGACCTGGGCGTACTTCTTCCAACCTCAGGGGTTCAGGACACTCCCGCTTCCAATGACCCTCCTTCTTGCAATTCGCACATTGATTCCTTCCCAGTGGTGGATTCCTTCCCCGCCCTCTCCCTCCGTTTAAAGGGCGGTAGTCTTGCTTCACTGCTGTGGCTAGCATCACCATCTTTTCCTTCTGCCACTTCTTCTTCTCTTGTTTCTCAGCCTCATCCCTATTCCTATAAACTCGGCGTGCAATGGCCATAATTTGGCTCATCAGCATCCCTTCCCATCCTTCTGATTTCTGAATTTTCTTACGAATGTCAGAAGCACACTGGGCCACAAATGTAGCAGTAATCATTCTGCTGTTTTCAGGGGCTTCAGGGTCAAAAGGAGTCCATATACGATAGGCTTCCTGCAGCCTCTCTAAAAAGTCTCCCGGACTCTCATTTGGTTTCTGTTCTACTTCTGAGACTTTAGACATATTAGTGGGCTTCTGGCATGCCCTGCGGATACCTTGCACAAGCGTCTGGCGGTAGGTGGTAAGCCTGGCCAGGTGAATTGCATTGTTTGGATCCCAATTAGGATCTTCCAAAGGAAAGTTATCCTGGAGATGACGGTCAATATTAAAAATATTTCCCATTCTGGCCTGCTCACGCAAATATATCTGTGCCTTCTCAATTATGTCTCTCCTTTCCTCAGTGGTGAACAGAGTATTCAGGAGTTGGCGGCAATCTGTCCAAGTAGGACTATGAGTATTTACTATTGAAGTCACCAAGTCCATCATAGCCTGAGGTTTTTCTGCGAAAGATGGGGTGTGTGTTTTCCAATTCATCAGATCCGTAGTTGTGAATGGAATGTACTGGAGGGTCGAAGTTCGAGGTGGCCGTGGTCCGGGTTGCCCGTTAACCAGCACAGGCTCCTCAAGTGCATCAAATACTCTTCTAAGAGGGGCTACTACGTGACCTTTCTCTTCGCTTTGCTCTAGGGGCCTCAAATCATAGGGGATGGTATCTGTCCCAAGGCGTTCTTTTAGCAGCTTTATACGCCTTGCTGTATTGCTTGCTGACCGATCAAGGTCTCCCTGTAACTTCTGTAATAATTCTCTAGGACTTGGATGTACAGGGGTTTGGGGTGGGCAATTAGTTGGTCCACTAAAGGAGACTGTAGATGGAGTTCTACTGGGACTCACAGGTGGAATAACCACTTCTGCTTGGGCTTTATTATAGGACTCCAAGGCCTCCTGAAGATATTTATCATAATCTATCAAGGAATCAAGTTCTGTGACTCCACCCCCATTATTCGTTCCACTTTCTTGCCTTGGGGTTACAACTGGTGGAGTATTTGGATTAGGCTCCCTTCGATGTGGAGCATAGGGTGGAGGTGGAAGCACCTCTTCCTCTGGTCCCTCAAAAATGGGTTTGAGTTTATTTGGCAAGATTCCTTTCCTAGCTTCGGCTTTTACAGCCAATAATTTGCATCGTTGGACTTTGCATTCCCTTATCCATGGAGGATTTTTATTTAATGTGCTCAGCCAAGAATCTATATATGAAAATTGTTCTGGGCACCCTCCAGTTTCTTTGGCGATATTAGACCAAAGTTTGCTTACTAAATTTATATCAAAGGTTCCCTGAGATGGCCATTCAGTATTTTGTTTCGGCCACTCTAATTCACATAACGTTCTCAAGCGCTCTGGCGTCATTTTGACTCCATATGCCCCTGAGAAGGCTTTCTTAAAATTATTTAACATACATTCAAGAGGTGTATTTCCCCCCTTTGAACCTCCAACTCCCATTATATGGGCCTGTGAAGTATCCACTCAGTCACTCACACACTCGCCTTACTGAGAAACGAAGTAGTACCCACTCCACACTTACAGATTGTACTTTCTCACACATACAATGCGCTGGATACTTCACCACACTCTACCTCCCAACCTTTCCCTTTTCCCTACATCAGATCACCATCTGATGTACCCAGCCATGTAGCGTACTCAGTTTCCCCTTACTGAGACGCAGAAGTTTGATCAGGACTTCTCTTCCTCCTAATTAATTGGAGGGCCAAAACCCTTTGTGCACTTACCCTTAGCTGGTTCCCAGTTTATTTCTCTGGTTCCCCCCGGTCCGTCGCCGTCGGTGAGCAGGGTATCAGACAGACGAGACTTCTGCGTTCCCCTGGAAAAAATGTTCCAGTGCGCGCTGTGTAAGCAGTTAGTGGTCCTCCCTCTTGTACCCTGCCCAGTAAGGCGAAGGGGCTGCGTTCCAGCAGACCACTTATCCGAGTCACAGAGGCACCATAAAATGTAGCACCCTGCTTGTGGTTAACGCTTAGCTGGAATGAAATATTCAACGCAGCAATAGAGAAATTAAAATAATAATTTATTTGTCAGACAAATAAATGTGAGGCACAGTGGTATATGGTTACCAAGCTCTGGCCTGGCCTCCTGCCATTATGGCCAGCACTTATATTCCCTCAGCTCAGCCCCCTTGCTCCTCCTTTGGCTGCCTCTGTCCAATCAGCCTGGTTAAAATTCCTATTGGCTGTTTGCTAGAACCAATCATAAAAGATACACCCATTTCCTATTACCTTTTATGGGAGACAAAGAGCTATATTTCCTTCTATTTATAATTGGCAAATAAGTAGTCATATATCTTACATTTACCTCGACCAGGCACCTTAATTACTAGATAACCTTTTGCCCTAGACTAGGCGCCTTAACTAACATTTCATCTTTTGCCCTATTGCCCTATTCACTCCAAAACAGATGGTGGCTAATTTTATCTGAACAGATCTTTTTGTTCACCTTCCCACACATTATCAATGAAAGATCTCCTTCTTTGGAGGTCATCAAGCAAAGGCTCGACAACCATATGTCAGGAGTGTTCTGATGGTGTTTCCTGCTCGGCAGGGGTTTGGACTCGATGGCCCTTGTGGTCTCTTCCAACTCTTCTATGATTCTATGATTCTTACTTTCTAAATCCTTTGCATAATTACATTTAAGCCAATATTTCATACATATATAGTTTTTTTAGAAGAAAGGGAACTTAGTAAAAGCTAAGCTAAATTCTAAGTTTTCTCTAAATTCTCTGAAGCTTCAAAGCAGCTTCAGAGAGAAGCCTCTTCCCTATCCAGCTGCTGTTTGTATTAGCTCTTGCCCTTTTAACCTTAGGAAGATGTGGCTCAAGTTTAATGGGAGGCACAATAATTATTACTATTTGTGTTTTTGCAACCTTGATTGTATTCTATAATTTGTATGGTCAATGTGACCTTTTGCTCCTAGCCTGTAATTTCCTTTTACAACCCTGAGACACTGCTATAGATCAGGGGGGCCCTTGATCAAGAAGATAAACAGCTGCCAGAGTATGGTTTCTGCCTGGCATGAGAGATACAAACATTTACAAATATATATTTCTTTAAGGTCATTTTTAGAGTACAGGAATCTGATCAAAATATAAGCTTTGATTAAAATGCAGGCTATGATCAGATGCCTCATTGTAGCCTAGTGAGCTTCCATCAGGCACTCCCAGACTGTAGCTATTTCCAGTTGGCATTCAGTTATATACCAGGTTGTGCAATTAAAGTTGATTTGGTGCTCTTGTGCAGCAAACCTAACTCCCCCTGCCCTAAAAAAAAAAAGGTTTTGTTTTGCAGGAAGGAAAGTGATGGGGAAATGCACTGTAAACTGTGAAATAAAAGTTGTTTCTTGCGATGTTGCAAAGCCTCTCCACAAACGAATAAGAATGGATGCTCAATAAACAGCTATTTGCCATAAATACTATGCAAACTAGTCAGCATGGCTACTCAATAAACAGGTCATCTGAAAGCAGGTAAAGGGGCAGTCTGCCTCTGAATACTAGCTACTGTGAATCACAGGTGTGGAGCATGCCGTTGCACTCATTAAAAACCACAGAATTGCAGAGTTGGAAGGGACCCAGAGGATCATCTAGTCCAACCCCCATCTGGTTGGCCCGCGTGAGAAAAGAAGGCTGGTCTAGACAGGTCTGTGGTCTGATCCAGCAAGGCTGTTGATCCAGTTTCAAGTTGAGCATGTGAACCCCTATCTACCAATTACATTTGAGCAGATCTGATTGGACGCATTTGCCCTGCCTGTTCTTTCTTCTTGGGCTTCAGATTTGTGACGTACATGTCTGAGCATGAATTCTGGATAGTCCACCACTTCCCCTTAAAAATAAAATATTGTTCCCAGCTTTCCGTATATTGCTGTATACTGAAAGCTGGGGATAATATTGCCAGTGATTGGTGGTTACTATTAGTCACAGGTAATGATTCAGCCACCTGATGTCTGGAGCTTGGATAAAAATGAGATATTGATGAATTTTGGACTCGGAGCCTGGATTGCAATTAGATGTGATGCTGGAGTGAGATTTTAACATGGGGAAGGTGTTTCAAGTTCTCCACTGCTGCATGGGAGAGAAAGTAGAAGGGCTGGTGAATGAAGCTAATAACTATTGACATTCTTGGAAGGTACAGAGGGATTTTACAAATAGAAGCAGCTAGTTTCTAATGGGACATCTTTCGTGTATGTGTTTTCTGTGGTTGTTTTTTTTTTTAAAACTGGATGAAAGTCAACATCAACTTTCTCAACATATACCAGGAGGCAGTTCTTTCCTTTTGGGCTGCGTCAATACTCCCTTGCAGGTCCCCGCGTTAGTTTTATCTCTCCAATTTCAGAGCAGCTCTTTTGAGTTTTAAGTCAAATGCGAGAAAATTTACTGACAGCAATTGTTCCCTGCAAATTAGCAGTGCCACAAATCAAAGACCCGCTGATTTAATGTACCAAACAGCAAGGATGTGTCTTACAGTAGTACAAAGCCCTAGATCAAAATAGCTTGATTTTAAGCCACCCCAATAAATTAGTCCAATAAAAGAGAATGATTAGAGCCAACCAAGGAAAATATTGTACGGGGGGGGGGGACACTATATTGGCTGTGAGTTCCGGAAGACCTGCTCCCTGCCTTGCAGGCCTTTTCCCCCTCTGGCCTGAGTGGGTGGGGCCTGGACTGACTCCAACTACAAAAGTTGCACTGTGAAGGGTCTTGATCTGCAGAGTCCATGGGGATGGGGGCAGAGTCACCCCCGCCAATAAACCACAAACCCTAGCTTTCATTATTATTATTTTTTAAAGAGCAAGTTCCTAGCATTTATAGAACTTGAGATACGAGACAAAATGTACAGGCACGATTCTTCTCATTTGTGTGCGAGAGAAATTAGCCTGCTCTCCCTTTTCAGTGATTTGCTTTGCAGCTCCCCACCAGGGGAAAAAATTCTGCAGATATCCGTGATCTCAATATAGTACTTTCAGCCTTTTGTTTCTTCTTCATTTGCCACTGTGGTGGACTGTATATCTGGGAACATAAGTGTTCAGTTTGCAGAGGGGTAGCAGTGTGGAGTCTGCTGTAGCAAGGACAATGAGTCCTGTGACACATTAACTCATTCATTAGGGTGGAAGCTTTTGTGGACTTCAGTCCATTTCATCAGATGTGTGAAATGTAATCCTGAGTTGCAGGTCATAAATAGAACGGTTTTACACACACACACACACACACACACACACACACACACACACAAATGGTTGGGAGGGGAGATTGCAAACAGTGTTGAAGTGAAATGCAGAAAAATACAAACAGTGTTAATTATGCTCTTAAATCAGAATCATTACTCTTGTGGGCAGACTTCTGTTCATGCAAAGGAACTTCCCTTCCATCTCCTCCTGCCTGCACACTTCATTTTTCAGAACCACATTCAGACAACCTGGCTTCTTATTCCCAGTGGCATGGATCCTCTGTCTGCCTGGATTCTGGAGGGAAAGCAGTCATCTAAGCTGGCTTTGAGCCACTGTACATGTTAGGCAGATTGAGGTGGTGGAAGATAGCAGTGGACCTCTGGAAGATACCATTGCAGGGATGAGAAGGGATGCATGTGCTAGCCCTGCTTCCAACCTGAACAGGTTGGTTGTATTTTCTAAACAGGGCCTGCTGTGCAGAAGTCCACAATCAGGTTCGGAGGGGGTCCAGCAGGTATGATCCCCACTACCCTGATCTTCATGCATCGCTTATCCACAGATGATATGTCATTTACACAGAGTACCCTGCTAGCATATATGGCAGGGGTGGACAACCTAAGGCCCGGGGGCTGGATGCGACCCAATCGCCTTCTCAATCCGGCCCGCGGATGGTCCGGGAATCAGTGTGTTTTTACTTGAGTAGAATGTGTCCTTTTATTAAAAATGCACCTCTGGGTTATTTGTGGGGCCTGCCTGGTGTTTTTACATGAGCAATAATAATAATAATAATAATAATAATAATAATAATTTATTATTTGTACCCCGCCCATCTGGCTGGGTTTCCCCAGCCACTCTGGGCGGCTTCCAACAAAGATGAAAAATACACTAAAATGTCACATATTAAAAACTTCCCTGATGTCTCCTGAATGTCAGGTAGATGTTTATCGCTTTGACATCTGATGGGAGGGCATTCCACAGGGAGGGCGCCACTACCGAGAAGGCCCACTGCCTGGTTCCCTGTAACTTGGCCTCTCGCAGTGAGGGAACCGCCAGAAGGCCCTCGGAGCTGGACCTCAGTGTCCGGGCAGAGTAGAATGTGTGCTTTTATTTAAAATGTATCTCTGGATTATTTATGGGGCATAGGAATTCATTCATTTTGTTTGTCAAAATATTCCAGCCCACCACATAGTCTGAGGGATGGTGGACCGACCCACTGAAAAAGGTTGCTGACCCCTGATCTATGAGCAGCAGTGTGTGTTTCATAGAGCAGACATGGGTTTTGTAAATTGGAATGTGCCTGCAGAGCTCAAAATGTCATTTCATTCACATGTTGTATTGATATATTTTTAAAAGAGGGGAAAGAGCATTAAAATACAAGTGTTAAGCACAAGGTCGCAGCTGAAATATGCACGGGATCTGAAATGAACAAGTAGCTGTCAGCAGAGTATTTTTCTCTCTCAGTAATGACAGGGAAATGACTTCCACACAAGAAGCAGAAGTACTTGTCTTTACTTTCACAGCAGCAAGAAGACTGCTGCAGCTCACAGCCTTGATTCTTTCTTGTACCTCCAACTATTACCTAGAGAAAGATGGCCATGCAAACAGTGCCACCAAGATCTCATCAGTAAGGTCCATCAGTGGCTGCGACCAGAACTCATCTCGCTTTATTGGCCGAGGGAGCTGCCGTACAGCTTCCGGGTCATGTGACCAGCATGACTAAGCCGCTTCTGGCGAACCAGAGCAGCGCACGGAAACGCCGTTTACCTTCCTGCCGGAGCGGTACCTATTTATCTACTTGCACTTTGACGTGCTTTCGAACAGCTAGGTTGGCAGGAGCAGGGACCAAGCAATGGGAGCTCACCCCGTCACGGGTATTCGAACCACTGACCTTCTGATTGGCAAGTCCTAGGCTCTGTGGTTTAACCCACAGTGCCACCCGCGTCCCCCAGAGAGTGGTAGGGGATGCTTTATCCCATGTTGATGGCCTTTCAACTGATTCCCTGGTGGCCCGCTGGAATGCGGAGTTAACCAGGGCTATCGGCTGTCTGGCTCCGAAGCGCCCTCTCCGATTGCATGGAGCCTGGACAGCCCCGTGGTTTTCTTCGGGGCTGAGGGCGAGGAAACAATTGCTGAGACGGCTAGAGTGTCGGCGGCAGAAAACTTATTCTGAATTGGACCGGACATGGATAAGAGCTCAATGTCGAGCCTACCAAGTGGTGATAGTGACGGTGAAGAAGACTTTCTTCACCACCTCTATTGCATCTGCAGAAAATAGTAGCAGGAGACTCTTTCAGGTGGTGTGCAATTTAACAGAACCACCTTTACCACCGGGGCCTTGTAAAGACCCCAAGATCTCCTGCAACGATTTTGCAAAGTTTTTTGCAGATAAAGTCGCTCATATTCGGAAGGAGGTAGACACCACCATGGGAGCAGGGCCAGGGCGGGAGAGTGCTAGAGCCCTGTCTAGTCAAGTTGCGTGGAATCAATTTCAGTGGAAAGCTGCCGCCATTGCCACCAATGAGGCATACAGTCATACCTCGGGTTACAGACGCTTCAGGTTACAGACTCCGCTAACCCAGAAATAGTACCTTGGGTTAAGAACTTTGCTTCAGGATGAGAACAGAAATCACACTGCGGCAGCAGGAGGCCCCATTAGCTAAAGTGGTGCTTCAGGTTAAGAACAGTTTCAGGTTAAGAATGGACCTCCAGAACGAGTTAAGTTCTTAGCCCAAGGTACCACTGTATTGTCTGGGCAACCCCAGACCTGGAAGCACCACTGCGTGTTGCAAAGCTTGAGTTCTCTAAGCTAAGCCCCCAACACAGAGGGAAATGGTTGCCCTATTTGCAGACAGCTAACATGATATAGGGGGTTTGATGCCAGTTGTTCTACATTCCTCCTAGTTTCTCTTGAAACAGCAATGCAGGCCTGGGAGTAGACCTGCTGCTTTGTGCATTGGGAACTGGGATCAGTCTTTTTAAAACATGATTTTCGTGATGCTTTGTTTTCATTACCATGAAATATTAATTTTGGTGCCTTTAGGTTTAAACAAACATAATGCTGTGATTTTCTCTCTCTCCCTCCTTTAAAAAGAAAAGAAGAAAAGGTAAGTTGCTTTCCTGAATGTGGAGCATTAATTCAGAAGAAATTTCCCTATTAAATATTCAATAGTGTGGTGTTTACTGGAATGAAATTTATACAGAAATTTACATTGCTTTAGCCTTCCCTTGTTGGTCAGGGCTAAAGTTGGGTTTCCTCTATTATTTAAACAAAATAATCTGTTAAGAAGCATCAGAAATGTCTAAAGGCTGTTTTCAGGAAAGGGTGAAATTTTAAGACATGGGAGACCAGCTGAAAGAATATGGTAACGGCTCAAAGCTCTTTTGTGACAACAATATATTAAGACTTTGTAGCCTGCCTCTTCCACAAAGCTCACAGGTGGTGACCATTTTTTATAATGAAGCTCTGCCCTTTTGTGAGTTTCTCTGTGTCCAAGTTTGAGTGAGAATGTGGAAGATAGCATATTACCGTATTTTTCGCTCTATAGGACGCACCGGCCCATAGGACGACCGGACCATAGGAGGGGGAGAACAGGGAAAAACATTTTTTTTCTTGTTCTCCCCCTCTAAAGCAAGGTGCGTTCAAGGTGCATTCACCCAAAGCCTCCAGAGTGCAGCGGGAGTTCCCGCTGCGCTCTGGAGGCTTCAGGTGGCTACCATCCTCAAGCTAGAACAGCGAGACCGTCTCGCTGTTCTGGCTTCGGGGACAGCCT
Organism: Podarcis raffonei; assembly: GCF_027172205.1. NCBI lineage: Eukaryota > Metazoa > Chordata > Lepidosauria > Squamata > Lacertidae > Podarcis > Podarcis raffonei. Next base: position 66,169,203 of record NC_070611.1, on the reverse strand, counting down.
TTGTAGCCTCCGCAGGGTAGCGGGGTGAAGGCACCCCTCTGCCCTGCAGAGGCTTTGCGCGCAGCCATCCCCAAGCTAGAACAGTGAGACGGAGCTCTCCGTCTCCCTGTTCTGGCTTTGGGCTTAACTGCGCAGCCTGCATTCGCTCTATAGGATGCACACACATTTCCCCTTAATTTTTGGAGGGGAAAAAGTGCATCCTATAGAGCGAAAAATACAGTATATTTGGGGAAGCCTACAAGTTTTCACCTTAAGGAGAGTCATCCATTCTAAGACTGCAGGAGAAAATAGCAATGCTTTCCTTGGCTTTAAGGATGCATCCATATCATTGTGACATTAGCAGAAAATACACCAATCCCGAACCTCATCTCTGATCTATTTGTATGCTGAGCAACCCACAAATCTTCAACAAAGGAAAGGGGCAAGGTTTAACAATTAAAATTGGCATTCTGTAGGTCCAGCCAAGCTGTTCTTTTCATGCATGTACATATATCAGCCTTGCATACAATAACTCGCCTGGTCGTCACAGGTGACCAGGAATTCCATGCAGGTGACTACATGGATTTCCATACAGGCGAGTAGCTGGGTTAGTAGAGAAGGCATGACATTTCTTCTACAATGGAATTTCTTCTTAGCAGCTGCAGTTTGGCTTCCAGCCTGAAAACTTCAGGCACTATTAACCTTTGTTTATGAGATGGTTTTTGTAATGACTCATTCTTAACTTTCCCCCCACAGCAAGACATGAGAGCTGAGCAGAATGTGCAGGTTCCCTCTCTTTCAACTTCTCTCTAAAGTTCAGCGGAGTGGGAAAAATGTATTCACCTTACCACAAATCCTGGTTGTGTTTAGAAGATGTAGCTAATGTTTCGGCCGCTGTCCTTGCAAATACGTATACAGAAGGGACATTTATGAATGGATCTGTCTGCTGGCATGTGCAGGCTCTGTTCTAAAGCAGCATGATCCAGGAAGGAGGGAGGAAAGGTTTTTAAATAAGAAAAAAGAAATGATGCTAACATTCTGCTCCTGGATTTCATCTTGGGAGGGACTAGTTGGTATGCATGCTTGTAAATCTAAAATGTGTTTTCTCTGAATTTTGCAGTCTTCTCCAGGCAAGGAACATGTGCAAAAAATGCTTATACGAGTGCAAAGTGTGCACGTTGATGTATACATTTGTGAAAATAACATTAAAATGTTTTGCATAAATGTATATATTAGGCAAAACTGCTATACCAAAAATGTGTATACAGTGGTACCTCAGGTTAAGAACTTAATTCGTTCCGGAGGTCCGTTCTTAACCTGAAACTGTTCTTAACCTGAGGTACCACTTTAGCTAATGGGACCTCCCGCTGCTGCCGCCATGCGATTTCTGTTCTCATCCTGAAGCAAAGTTCTTAACCTGAGGTACTATTTCTGGGTTAGCGGAGTCTGTAACCTGAAGCATCTGTAACCTGAAGCACAATTCAAAGTGTTGGTGCTGACCTTTAAAGCCCTAAATGGCCTTGACCCAGTATACCTGAAGGAGCGTCTCCACGCCCATTGTTCAGCACGGACACTGAGGTCCTCCTCCAAGAGTCTTCTGCATGGTTCCCTCACTGCGAGAAGCTAAGTTACAGGAAACCAGGCAGAGGGCCTTCTCGGTAGTGGCACCCACCCTGTGGAACACCCTCCCTTCAGATGTCAAAGAGATAAAGAACCACATAACTTTTAGAAGACATCTGAAGGCAGCCAGGTATCAGGAAGTTTTTAAAGTTTTGTTGATTTATTATGTTTTGTTATATGCTGTAAGAGTGGCTTAGGAAACCCAGCCAGATGGGTGGGCTAATATTACTACTACTACTACTGCTATCACCTCTGAAATGTGTTAAGTGCATGCAAAACACGGAAGCAATTTCATGTGATCTGTTGACCAGGTAACATTCGCAGTTAGCGCAGCAAAATGCCAGGATATTAAACCTGCAAGTATTCTTCTTCTCTAATAAGTAGAAGGCTTGGTTATTTTTAGAGTTTTGCAGACTTACTCCTGAGATCCACTTTAAGTGCAGGAAAATTGGTTTCATTTTTTCCCCCTTCCATCCATTAATAACAATTAAGTTTTAAAATAAATGCCTGCACATATCATTAAATTACACTTAAGTTACTTGGAATTGACAATTAACTCAGCATGCTAATACATTATCATAACGTCATGATGACTTTGTCTCTCCTTTAAAAAAAAAACGGAGGGGTGGGAAGGATATATTTGTGGAAAGCTTGTATTGACACATTTTCTTACTCAATTGTTGGTGCTTTTCGTCGCCGCACCTTGGCAAACGTTTGCATGATGGAAGCAGAATTTGATGCTGCTTGGAGTTTTTGACATCAGTTCTGATGAAAGCCCTTGGACCTGGAGGCTTAAAAAGAAAAAGGGGGGGGATCAAACTTAAACCTCTGACTTTGTTAGTTTATCTCTTCTAGCACCAGTGAAAAGCCACAGATTTATTGTGGTGTGATCAGTGCACGAGTGATGTGTTGTGTCTTTAAAGGGCTTGTTGTTGAGGTGGCGGTGATGGGCGTCACTGCAGAAGCCGGCCACAGCCACTCTCCCATAAAACATAAAAGGAATGTGGGGGAAATCTTCAAATTGAGGCTTCAAGGGCCCTCCAAACTCTCGAGAATGTGTAGATCCAATATTTCAGGCGTGATGAGAGCTCTGCGAAATATGCCACTTGAAAGCAGAACGTTGGGGAAAGGAACGCTCCATTATCACTCCTCAGAATTGTAAGAAAATAAAGTAGCAATTGAAGAGGTCGAAACCTCTTTGTGTGCTCAAAATGCAGATAAAGAGTTAACGGTGGAGCCTTGCTTGAGCCGTGCTTTACTCCTCCCTCCTGCCTTCCCTTCCCACACTGACCAATGAATGCCGGCTCGTCGGGCCGAATTTAAATGTTACTATGACAATGATCGCTTTTCCTCTCCTCCCCCCCCCCGCTCCCAAATTCCCGTGCAGCCAATGGAAGCTGACCTTCCCCTGTCAAAGCATGTCAGTAACAATGCAAGCACCACTAGCCCTGTAAAGAGCAGGGAGGGGGGAGGGAAAGGGGGACTTGGAGACTTTTTATCTAAGGCATTTCATTGGATTACCATATATTGAGTTGTTAGAGCTGTAGTTAAAATAGCGGTGGACTTACGGATCTTTCCAAGAACCTGCAATCACAGAGCCAGCTGTACTCTGAGCAAATGCCAGGACGGTGCTATTATAGGAGGAAGGGGGAAAACAGAAGAATAATGCAACATGGTCTATGCTAGATAGCAAGTTGACTGATGGATTGATTTAGTAGTTCTTTATTGTACTTGATAGGTGTAAACTGATTATTATTTGGTGATATTTAATTTTACTGTTTACTATTAGATTCTAATGCATTGCTGAATATTGCTTTATTTGATATAAATTATTTATATTAAAGTTATTCAGACTTTTTTGTATTGGGTCAGATTGTCATTACAGTGGTATCTCAGGTTATGTACTTAATTCGTTCCGGAGGTCCGTTCTTAATCTGTAGCTGTTCTTAACCTGAGGCACCACTTTAGCTAATGGGGCCTCCTGCTGCTGCCGCGCCGCCAGAGCACGATTTCTGTTCTCATCCTGAAGCAAAGTTCTTAACCCGAGGTACTATTTCTGGGTTAGCGGACTCTGTAGCCTGAAGCGTATGTAACCTGAAGCATATGTAACCTGAGGTACCACTGTATCAACATTTGACAGTTTATTATGTTTTCATACATGCTAAGGTTACATCCGCGCACAATATATTTAAAACAGTATGGTGCCAGTTTAAACAGTCATTACTTCCCCCAAAGGATTCTGGGAGCTGTAGTTTGTCAAGGGTGCTGAGAGTTTTTAGGAGACCCATATTCCACTCACAGAGCTTATATCAGGTCAGAGTATTTCTCTATCTAGCTCCGTATTGTCTACTCTGATTGTCAGAAGTTCTCCAGGGTTTGAACCTGCTATGAGATCCATCTTAACTTGAAATGGCAGCGATCAAATTTAGGACCATTTGCCTGCAAAACACGCACTCTAGCCATTTTTTAATTTCAAGCCTAAACTAATAGAATCAAATTTATTGATAAGTTCTAATTTTCTGTATATAGTTGCCTTGTACTCTGCCAACTCTGAATATCAGCATGAACAAAAACAAATCAGAATACGCATTGTTTTCTTTCAAAAGGATTAAAGAAAAAGTAATTAAGCCATTTAAATTGTTTTCCCCAAATGTAAATACTACGCTCATCTCAAATCACAACAAGGTTAATATTAAATAAGCCAGACATATGTATGTATATGTATGTCAGCTCTACAGTTAATCTCTAAATTGAATCAACCGTTCTACCAGATAACATCAAGTCAAAGGAGGCTTTTCTATATAAATGAAGAACCAATCTGATCATTTTGCCAGGATGAATGTTTGCACTCTACATACCAAATGCTTGCCTTTCATTTTCACCTAATGAAAACAAACTGTTTTTGTCTGTCCTATCAGACTTGGCTTCTACTTATCACACCAGGGCACTTCAGTTTGGTTTGCTGTTTTGTTTTCAAGAGGTTTGCTGGCCGGGCCAAGGCAGAGTTAAGCAGGAAGACAAAGAGCAGAAATCTAACACTTGAGGGAAGGCCCATGCCTCAGTGGTGGAGCATTTGGTTTCTGTGCAGAAGACCCCAAGATCACAGAATCACAGAGCTGTAGAGTTGGAAGGGGCCACGAGGATCATCTAATGTAGGGATATTTTGCCCAACGTGGGGCTCGAACCCACAAACTTGAGATTAAGAGCCTCATGCTCTACCGACTGAGCTATCTCAACTAGACTAGATAGGCCAAGTTCAATTCACCAGGTAGGGCTGGGAGAGCACCCTGTCTGAAGTCATGGAGAACTGCTGCTTCCAGTCAGCATGTTGTTGTTGTTGTTGTTGTTGTTGTTGTTGTTGTTGTTTAGTCGTGTCCGACTCTTTGTGACCCCATGGATCAGAGCGCGCCAGGCACTCCTGTCTTCCATGGCCTCCCGCAGTTTGGTCAAACTCATGCTGGTAGCTTCGAGAACACTGTCCAACCATCTCGTCCTCTGTCGTCCCCTTCTCCTTGTGCCCTCCATCTTTCCCAACATCAGGGTCTTTTCCAGGGAGTCTTCTCTTCTCATGAGGTGGCCAAAGTATTGGCGTCTCAGGTTCAGGATCTGTCCTTCCAGTGAGCACTCAGGGCTGATTTCCTTCAGAATGGATCGGTTTGATCTTCTTGCAGTCCATGGGACTCTCAAGAGTCTCCTCCAGCACCATAATTCAAAAGCATCAATTCTTCGGCGATCAGCCTTTTTTATGGTCCAGCTCTCACTTCCATACATCACTACTGAGAAAACCATAGCTTTAACTTTCTAACTAACTCCAGTCAGCATAGACAACACTTAAGCCAGATGGAGCAACAGTCATGACTTCCTCTGTTCTATGCTCCTGTGTCCGAAATCCTGGAGAGTTGATATTGGAAGCTGCCTTATACCAAGTCAGACCACTGGCCCATCCGGGTGATTATTGCATGCACTGACTGGCAAATGGCTCTCTCCAGGGTTCCACACACGTGACACTCCTGGTCCTACCTGGAGATACTGGGAAAGGAGCCTGGGATCTTCAACATGCAAAGCAGAAGCCCGACCCCTGAGCTATGGGTGTTCCCAACGTAGTACCAGTCGGGAGCTATTAGATATGGACCAATGGACTGACTCAGAGCTACAATTCCCAGGGTAGTTTAATAGTCAATATCTCTTCCCAGGAAACCCTGAGAATTGTAGCTCTGTGAGGGGAATAGTGGGGTCTCCAAACAACTCCTATCACCCCATACGCTCCAACAATTCTCCGATGAAAATAGGGATGTCCTATTCATCATTTGGATCCCTTCCAGTCGGGATTCAGGCCTCATCATGGGACTGAAACTGCCTTGGTCGCACTGGTTGATGATCTCCGGCGGGCTAGGGACAAAGGTGAGAGCTGTTTCCTAGTTCTGCTGGATCTCTCAGCGGCGTTTGATACCATCGACCATAACATCCTTCTGGACCGTCTTGAGGGGCTGGGAGCTGGAGGCACTGTCATACAGTGGTTCCGCTCCTTCCTCCTGGGCCGTGTTCAGAAAGTGGTGTGGGGGATGAGTGTTCAGACCCCTGGGCTCTCACTTGGGGGGTGCCTCAGGGTTCTGTCCTCTCCCCCATGCTTTTCAACATCTACATGAAGCCACTGGGAGAGATCATCAGGGGATTTGGGCTGGGTGTTCATCAGTATGCGGATGATACCCAGCTCTACCTCTCTTTCAAATCAGAACCAGTGAAGGCAGTGAAGGTCCTGTGTGAGTACCTGGAGGCGGTTGGAGGTTGGATGGCGGCTAACAGATTGAGGTTGAATCCTGACAAGACAGAAGTACTGTTTTGGGGGGACAGGAGGCGGGCAGGTGTGGAGGATTCCCTGGTCCTGAATGGGGTAACTGTGCCCCTGAAGGACCAGGTGCGCAGCCTGGGAGTCATTTTGGACTCACAGCTGTCCATGGAGGCACAGGTCAAATCTGTATCCAGGGCAGCTGTTTACCAGCTCCATCTGGTACACAGGCTGAGACCCTATCTGCCTGCGGACTGCCTCGCCAGAGTGGTGCATGCTCTGGTTATCTCCTGCTTGGATTACTACAATGCGCTCTACGTGGGGCTACCTTTGAAGGTGACCTGGAAACTACAACTAATCCAGAACGCGGTAGCTAGACTGGTGACTGGGAGCGGCCGCAGAGACCACATAACACCGGTCTTGAAAGACCTATGTTGGCTCCCAGTACGTTTCCGAGCACAATTCAAAGTGTTGGTGCTGACCTTTAAAGCCCTAAATGGCCTCGGTCCAGTATACGTGAAGGAGCGTCTCCACCCCCATCATTCTGCCCGGACACTGAGGTCCAGCACCGAGGGCCTTCTGGTGGGTCCCTCACTGCGAGAAGCCAAGTTACAGGGAACCAGGCAGAGGGCCTTCTCGGTAGTGGCGCCTTCCCTGTGGAACACCCTCCCACCGGATGTCAAAGAGAACAACAACTACCAGGCTTTTAGAAGACATCTGAAGGCAGCCCTGTTTAGGGAAGCTTTTAATGTTTGATGTATTTTAATATTCTTTTGGAAGCCGCCCAGAGTGGCTGGGGAAGCCCAGCCAGATGGGCGGGGTATAAATAATAAATTATTATTATTATTATTATTATTATTATTATTATTATATCATCATCATCATCATTATTCCTACCCAGTCCATCAGACTGGGTTTCCCCAGTCAGTCTGGGCAGCTTCCAATATATAAAAAATCAGAATAAAACATTATACATCATTTTTAAAAATCTCCCTGTACAGAGCTGCCTTAAGATGTATTCTAAAGGTTGTATAGCTACTTATCTCCTTGGCTTGGGGGTGTGTGTGGCGTAACTCCAGGTATAGGGTGGTATATAAATTCAATAAATAAAATTAAAAAATGCCCTCCAACATTTCTCTGATGGAAATAGGGACGTCCTACCACACCCTCCAATGTTTCTCTGATTAAAATAAAGATGTTCTAAGGAAAAGTGGGGCATTCAGGGACCAAATCAGAAACCAGGATGATTTCTGTAAACCTGGGACTGTCCTTGGAAAATAGGGACACTTGGAAGGTCTACAACTACAGTTCCCAGGATTATTTGGGGGAAACCATGACTCTATGATACTGCTTTAAATGTGCAGTGCAGATGGGGCCATTGAGGCAACTGGACTTGTGGTTAGGGTAGGCCTCGATGCTGGGAAATAGTCTGATCTTTTGTGTGTGTGTTGGAGTCCACATTCCATCCTTTACGAGTGAATATTCTCGCAGTGGCTCTTCTGACCGTTGACCTGGAAGCCATTCAACCCCAGGCGAGGTTTACCCTCCACTCGCTCCGTGCTCCACTCTTGATTAGTAGCGATGCTGATGTGAAACACCAACTCGTTTAAAGATTCTGATTGAGTATGGAGGGCCTAGGTAAATGTAATGTATTGAATGTGCGTAAAACAATTATGAGTCTTATTAGCAAAATTAGCGTGAGCAAATTTACCAGAAAGAAACTGTTGCTGTTTAGCTCTCTAATTACATGTCACTATTCTTTGAGCCTGGAAGACTTAATGAAAGTAATTTCATTTACTCATTCTGCAGAGAGAGGCAGAGAGAGAGAGAGAGAGAAGTTTCTGGGAGTTGCTGAATAATCATGCATTACCCAGTTGTCTTATGTTACTGAGTCAACCAAGGCCAAATGGTCTGAAGACCTTTTGGAGAGATTTTAAACTGTGTTCCAGAAAGAACATTTATGCTCCCTTGGTCGGCGTAAAACCCATTAATGCAAAGAGAAAGGAGTGTCGCAGCAAGGCTGTGGGTGCAATTCACCAGGAGAATCTTTACCAGGAGTTTAGGGAAGCTTTTAATATTTAATGCTGTATTGTTTTTAACACTTGATTGGAAGCCGCCCAGAGTGGCTGAGGAAACTCAGCCAGATGGGCGGGGTATAAATAATAAATTATTATTATTATTATTATTATTATTATTATTATTATTATTATTATTATTCCTGTTGCAGCCCCTCAACTTTGGAATCCTATATACTGATAGCAAGGTCATTCTCAGAGGACAAATCCTTACATGTAATGAAAAGGACACCATCCACTCCTGGGAGGGAGGTAACAGCAGGTTCAGATTTGCAGGGAAACTTCTCTGGGGGGGGGGGGGGAGTCCCAAACTGCAGAAGGCGAGGGAGAAACCTGAGGGATTGAAATGGTGCAATCTATAAGAAGGCATGGCTGGCTGATGTCTGAACAGGAACACTCCACCCTGTGACATGTTGTTGGAGGTTCCACATGCTCCTTCCTAATAAAGTGCCAGTGGGAGGACTGACTATCTCTCACAACAGGCCTATGCGTTTGCACACACACACACACACACACGTAGCACACGGACCAGTTTGGGGACTCTTTCTAGCGTTTTAGGATGTTTGCTTATCCGCACTTTTGTGCTTTAAAAAAAAAGCAGTGAATGCCATTTGAAGCCTTGTTCCTTTTCTCAGCCATGACTTGCTGTTGAAGAATACTTTCTTCTTTTTAACATTTCCCCTAGGAGTGAAATTGCCTAGACCCCAAGCTGTTTCTTATCTGGTCTAGTCCATTTCATTGCTTGTTTTTTCCCCCAGCCACATGCATGCAGAAGGCCCCATCTTCAGTCTGTGACTTCTCTGGAGAGGGCTGGAAATCTCTCCTTTCTGAAATCCTGGAAAGTAACCAACAGTCAGTATAGATAAGGCTGAGCTCAATAATCCAATAAACTGACTCGCTATAAGGCAGCTTCCTGTGTTCGTGTTTGTTAAAGTGCACCCAAACACCTTGTTCCTGCTGAAACGAACCAACATGTTTATACCTCTGGAAGGTCTCGGCACACCAGGAGGTTTTCCCACTTACATTATTCTTGAGGCTTGGCTTGAGGAGCTTTTTAAAACAGCTGGACTGGGATACACAGATTCCCATATTGCAGGGGGTTGGACTTGATAGCCCAATGGGGTCTCTTCCAACTCTACAATTCAGTGATGCATTTTGGAAAATATGAGTTGAGAATATCAGGAATTTTAGCACATTTGAGTTAGCAGTCCCTTGAAATAAAACTCTTAGCTCAGCGGGACATAAGCCTCTTTTGTAGTAGTGAATTCATTTGACTAAAAGATTATCTCATTGACTTTGTTATCTCTTTCTCACAAAGAGCACATCTTTTCTAAATGGGATTAGAAGCATCCTGCAGAACCTGCCCCAAAGTTGACCTAACTGTTTTCTACCTTTTCCTCAGAATATTCTGCCAGCAAAGATTTTTTAAATTCCATCCTGCACAGAGAACCAGAACCAGGGACCTTATGGGTCAAAGCACTGATTTTTTTGTCTCCTATGATGTTTGGCTTGGAATCAGTTGCCAGCTAAAATTAGACAAACCAGTTAGGCGAAAAGCTTCTTGCAGACTGATCTTGCAGCTAGAGAGCATTGAATGTAAATAGTCTGTAGCAGCATGACAATTTCTGCTACCTGTAATAACATTGTTATGTTGCCTTCCTGGCGTTCTGTGTATCCAGGTTTTAGCTGCCAGTCTTTGCCCGGACTCTGGCCCAGGTGATTGATACCTTATATTTTTCAGAAGCATGTATTAGGTGAAACTCCACCACCAGGTGTAACGTCATGGCTACTAGAGGAACTATGAGGAATGTGGAATGGTCAAGGCTGGGTTCAGAAGCATGTGACCTAGACACCTATCTAGGAAGGCATGCTTGCGTAAGGGTGATGAAAGTTGTGTTAGGGGATGAAAGTTAATTTCTGGACATTTCTTTAGTGAGCAGTCTTAAAAGTGTGGTTTTGGTTGTGACAGGGCCAGATTTAGGTTTGATGAGGCTCTAAGCTACTGAAGGTAATGGGGCCCTTTATATGTCCAGCTGTCCTTTGTCAACAACAAATTGTCAGTGTTTTTTTGTGTTGAATATATGCTATATGGTAATTTATGGACCTAATAGGTATCTAAAGCCATTTTATGTGTTCTTTTATCTTATATTTTGGAAATGTACATCCAGGTTTTTTCTTTACTTTTTTTGAGGGGCCCCCAAGAGAGTGGGGCCCTAAGCTATAGCTTGTTTAGCTTATACGTAAATCCAGCACTGGTTGTGAGGAGTTCAAATCTGCTATTATTTTTGTGGTTGGGCAACATTTAGCTTGGTAAATACACTTTAGATTAAAAAGCACACAAACTGCTCTGAGAAAAGCAAAGAATTCTAATTTTACCTTCTGAAAATGTCAGGTAATGCTGTCAGACTTTAAGTTTCTCTGGGATTACTAGGCTTGTAGGGTGTCTGAAGTGTGGGACCAAATTGTTGAACAAATGGTTGATACTCGCTTTTGAAGCTTGTCATAGGAAACTAGCTCTCCTTGGGAGAATCCCCAGTAGAGCTCTGCACTGCCAGCAACCCTGAAGAGCTGTTGGATCATGGAAAGCAGCACAGGGATGTTGGGAGTGGAGCTGTCCTATGCCCCTACCCAGTTTGAGCCTTCACATGTTCTTCTGAGCACCAAGGGAGTCTCGTTTTCAAGGCTCATCCAGGGAACACATATTCTGACCCAGGACTTTTGCCACATCTTCATGATCTGCAGATGTGCCACACAGAGAGTTGCATACGATATGAAAGGAAATTTAAGCCATCTCTTAAGCAAATAGCACACTGATCTTTAGAGCTAGAAGAGGAAGCCCATGCTTTGTTAAACAATGGTATTCAAACAGCTAGTGCAGAAAATCTTATCCTATCCAAAGACTTGTAATAGAATTATGAATCAAAAGACTAAACAATGCAGTATTTATTTGGGCCGCTAGCCAGGAAGAAGCTTTAAGGCTTATATTATTTAATCTTATGTGCATTAACACTATAATAACATCTGAAAGCAGCTAGTTTTACACACTTAGCATAACAGGCGTTGATGAAAATCAGTTGGATTCATAAAAGCAAACACTGAGACCGCAGCCACTGAAGGTGAAAGGAGAAGAGGTGGCGAGAACACTTTAAACAAAAGTTATCCATGGAGAACTTCCACCTTACAATTTGGCAGGAGAGGGGATGACGGGCGACTCTAATCTGCCTCCAAGGTCAACTTATTTTTTTTCTTACCTGCACTCCTATCAGTGGTTGTTTTCTAGCATCTTCCCCACTCCCAGAAGTACCCCCTCCAATGTTGAAGAAGGACTATAGTCCAGTGGTAAGACCATCTGCTTTCTATACAGTAGGTCCCAGGGTCAGTCACCAGCATCTCCTGGTAGGGATGAGAGACTCTTTGTCTGAAACCATGGAGAGCCACTGCTGGTCAATGTAGGTGATACTGAACTAGTAGAACCTGGTCTGACAGTATAAGGCAGGGCTTCCTATTCTGCATGTCATTGTCGGAATCTCCACTCGACTGAGCTGATAAAGCTCATCCTCCTCCGGCTGAGTCCTCCGGAATCACCTCCGATGTTATTGAGGACCTGAGCCTCTGATAAGGCTCAGACACATTCCCATTCAGCAGAGAATCAAAGCAGCACACAGAAGTGATGAGATTTATGGCTACATCGCTAAAGGGTTTTATTACTAACCATGCAGACAGCAAAGAAAAATACATCCTCTCTCTGTGAGAGCAGAGAGCAACTGCACACAAACAAAGGAACAGGAAACCAGTAACGTCACATCCGTCTCCCATCTCCCATGAGACTTCCAACAGTATGGAATGTGTCTGGAATGTAAACAGGGTCTTGTGACTCCGAAGCACTGCACAGTGGCAAACAGAAACTAACAGTCATCACATGGCACTGTTCTGAAGGGACTTCGTTGGATGCAAAATTGTAGCCACCAGCTTCCAAGATAAGTGCTGCCACTCACAGATTTCCCTGGATTTTGCTCCTCCCCGCAAATTTCCCAGATGCATTTTACCATTTGCAAACAGGTCAGTGATATTTGGAGTTGGGGCATCAGGATCCACAGGCAAGCCCACCACCCAGAAGAGGTGATAGTCTAAAGATGGAAAGGAGAGGCAAGGCAATAGTCAGCACTTTGGAGGGTGACCAAAACGTGGGCTCAGGACCATGGACAGTGCTCCTGCAGCTGAGGTCAAACATCCAAGTTGTCTCAGCAAGATCTTAGAAGAACTGGTTAAGTTTTAAATAGATGCTAGATACATACATAGATAGATAATAGATAGTCAAGTGAGGTAAGCTGGTGGCCTCACCACATGAGTGCTCCCCTCTGATCAGTTAAGGAGCTAATGCCTTCTGCAGCTGTTGTCTTCTTTGAGTTAATGGGTTTTCCATGAGGATCTCTCCTCAGTCCTGTCTTGATCTTGAAGATGTTCATGGACCAGCCAAAGTCTGGCAGAAGTTGTGTCTCCTTGGGGCTGAGGAAAAAAGGCAGACTCTAGTACCCATAGATCTTGAGTAGACCAAGGCATGGCACCCTCAAAACTGCCATTGCTGGAGAACTCTTGCCTTTAAGACGTCTTGGCTTGAGGTCATGACAGGGGGTGGTGTGGCTTCAATGTGCAGAAGAGTACCTGGAGGTAAGTCAGATGGCCAATAGGCTGGTGGTTCAGAGGGAAGGGTTGTATCCAACTATTCCATACCCTGCGTGGACTGCAATCCTGACCCCACTCAGGTTGGGGAAGGCTTGTATAGGAGATTCTTTGTTCAAGATTAAAATCTCTCATATACAGAGAAATGTCACATGGTCAAATGGACTGTGGTTGCCAGATGCTGTAGCACTGCTGAAACCAAGCAGGTGTGGAAGTGATCATTCTAGGAACCGCATGTAAACGTTTGATAGGTAAACATACTAAATTTTAGGGAATTCATTGTTCTTTTCCTTCCAAGAGGATGAAAGGGTGCTGGGTGTCTACGAATTCTCGTGTTATGAGAGATGGAGAAGAACTTCTCTCTAGGCACGTACTCCATTCCATGCATGATTTTACAAGTTTCTATCACGTCACCACTTACTCACCTTTTCTCTAAACTAAAAAGTATTCTCTAAGGATGTAGCCCCACTGAGCTTGGCAAGTATTAACCACATAACACCAGTACTAAGAGATCTGCATTGGCTCCCAATACATTTCCGAGCACAATTCAAAGTGTTGGTGCTGACCTTTAAAGCCCTAAACGGTCCTGTATAACTGAAGGAGCGTCTCCACCCCCATAGTTCTTCCCGGACACTGAGCTCCAGCGCCAAGGGCCTTCTGGTGGTTCCCTCATTGCAAGAAGCGAGGTTACAGGGAACCAGACAGAGGGCCTTCTCGGTAGTGGCGCCCACCCTGTGGAATGCCCTCCCAACAGATGTGAAGGAAATAAGCAGCTATCCTATCTTTAAAAGACATCTGAAGGCAGCCCTGTTTAGGGAAGTTTTTAATATTTACCGTATTTTTCGCCCTATAGGACGCACCGGCCCATAGGACGCACCTAGATTTTGGGGGGGGGGGAATAAAGGGGGGGAAATTATTTTTCCCCCAGGCATGGAGCTGGGGGGGGGAGTCCGAGCTTCCCCCACCCCAGCCCCCAGAACAGGCAGCTCTCCGCAAGCCGTTGGAAGCCAGCGCGAAGTCGCGCCGGGCTCCCACAGCTTGCGGAGAGATGCGCGAAGCCCGCTCTGGGAGCATGCGGGGCTGGGGGAGGGGGAAGACCGAGCTTCCCCTGTCCCCAGCCCCCAGAACGGGTCCCAGAGCGATCCCGAAGCTGCGCGCAGCTTCGGCATCGCTCTGGGAGCTTGCGGGGCTCGGGGCGGGCTTCCCCCATCCCCCAGAATGGGTCCCAGAGCGCTCCCGAAGCTGCGCGCAGCTTCGCTATCGCTCTGGGAGCTTGCGGGGCTGGCGGCAGGGAGAAGCGGGCTTCTCCCTGCCACCAGCCTCCAAACCACGTTGGGAGACAGCGGGACGGCGCGCTGCCCCTCCCCTCTGTCCCCCGAGCTTGTGGGGCTGGTGTTGGGGCTCTCCTGAAGCCTGGAGCGCGAGAGGGGTCGGTGCGCACCGACCCCTCTCGCTCTCCAGCCTTCAGCGAAAGCCTGCATTCGCCCCATAGGATGCACACACATTTCCCCTTCATTTTTGGAGGGGGGAAAGTGCGTCCTATAGGGCGAAAAATACGGTAACGCTGTACTGTTTTTAACATTTGATTGGGAGCTGCCCAGAGTGGCTGGGGAAACTCAGCCAGATGGGCAGGGTATAAATAAATTATTATTATTATTATTATTATTATTATTATTATTATTATTACTTGCGGTCCCTAATACTAAAAACAAAACAAAAAATCACACATTTTTATCCTTAAAAAAGAAAGAAAGTCAAGGTTATTAGAGTGAAATCCAAACCCCCTTTGCCCCAAGATGGAGGGTGTTGGATGGAGCCTCCAGGCTGGTGTAATGATTTGCCCGGTCCCTCCCCCCCCCTTCTGCTCCAGTTCAAGTAGCATACACAGCAGGGCTACAGGTGTGATGGTGTTCTCACCTTTCTGTGGGGTAGTGGTCATGGTTTGGACTGTGCCCTTAATTATATAATAACAAAGAACCATCAGTGGAGGACAAGGAAATGCAAGAAGGAAGATGATCTCAAAGCTTTATGGAAAATAGTGCATTGGTCCAATGTGTTTCAAGACATTACTTGAAATGCATTGGGCTAATAAATTATTCTCTGTGCACCACTAAGGTTTCTTCTTCATTGGTTCTCATGTTTGGTGCCCTCCCATCTTTCTTTCCCTGGCTTTCATCTTAAGGAAATGTATGCCATGCTATATAGTCGAATGACTGTTTAGAATATTTCTTTAGGGCAAAAACATTTGTATTTGCATCATTATGCATTATTTATTGTAAGCTGCTTTGAGACTCCGTAGGAAAATTGGGATTAAAAAAAATATTCAGAACTGTAACAGTCATAATCCTCTTCGAAATTTTCTTAAAAGTATTAATTGACTTTGAGGATATTGCAATAGATCGTTGGGGAAGAGAGCTCTCTATATGTGATTTGCATGTATGTAATGTTCAGTGTTCAAAATTCAGTGACTAAGTCTTTCTTTTTGCCATCCATTCATTGAATGGACCCAGGGTGGGTAGCAATTACATTAAAGTGGTAAAATGAAACCATAAAACAACCAGCACAAAATAGCAACTCCACCAGTGTCATGGGAAAGTGGTGTATCTTGACTGATAGTAAAAAAAACCTTACAATGGTGGCTCGAGATGGGCCCCAGAAGGAAGGTCATCTGTAAGCAGGGGGCCACCACAAAGAATGCCCTCTCATGTGTTACCACACCTCAAACCTCACAGGGCCTTCCCTGCTGATCTGAGTATCTAAGCAGGTTGATGTGGTTGAATGTTGATGTCAGGAGTTCAGTCCCTGCCTTGATAACACAGTGAGCGTAGTTAAGTAAAAAGGATGCTTTATTGTCAAAACAAAGAGATAACTCCGGATGGCTCTAACACAGCCTCCACCATCATCAGTCAAGATGACCCTTCTGAAGACTGCTTCCGGCGTGACCAGAAGCAACTGAACTTTCACTTCTTACATCTTTTGTTTTGCTTCCTGTCTAACAGCTCTCCCCTTAACCTACTCTTAGGAAGGATTGGCTCAGCTCCAATCTCTTCCCATTCTGACAAACTGCTTCTATCTCTGTTCTTGCCAGTTTGCACTTCTCGAGAACGTGGGCTGGATTCCGGCGAGCTCTCAGCCATTCCCTTATCAACTGGCATTCCAAGGGGTGGGGGAGCTGGCACTAGCCAATGCTCATCCTGCCTGGCAGTTAACCCTCTCTGTTCCTGGCTGCTTTTTCAGCTGGTTGCAAACCGTCTCTGGGAGCTGGCTCATTCAGGACAGTTGATAATCACAGACAAATTTTGTGAGAGTCAGCAGTTACTGATGTCTCTGATTGTTAGCAGTTATCACTGTCCTTCATCTGTGTGTATCCATCCAATTTGGATGATCATCAGCACCCAGTTGTGACACAGGTGACCTGCGACTGTTGCTAGCAAGATGTTCTTGAAATTCTGGGAAGTCAATGTGACACTTAATGTCCACCTTTAAGGGTGAAGACAGATGTGATACTTAAAATGGCATCACAGATCTTCACCCATGGTCCTTCTCTCTCCCAACATCACAACCTATGAGGCAAATGCATGTTTTATCAGCTCAAATGCTAGATCAGTTGCTCCTCCTACTGCAGTGGGTCGGGGGGGACCTGCTTCCTGCTGTAATAAAAACCAGGTGTGCATTTACCCATTTGCCTTTGGGAGGGGGGAACTGCAACATTTTCAAAACTACTCTGGGTGTGTTTGAGTCAGCTGTTTCTTTATGTATAAATATAGTAGGAGTTATGGCAGGTGGTGCCAATGTAGTGCCGCTGGCTGCACATGGAGTTATAGAGACCTTCCTTGATGTCCACATGGTCTCCACCCCCCCCCTGCTGAAAGTAGACTTGAAACAAGCGTTGAATTGTAGGTTGCAGTGCCCATGAGAATTCCTCCAGTGCCCATGGAGCCAAAAAGATAAGCAACTCCTGTATTATGGTATAACAATGCAGTTAAGTTATTATGAAGGTATATATAATTCTGATGTAATTTTGTGGGGTGTGTATGTGTGTACGTATACAGTTTTAGAAGTAAAATGCCCTTTGGGGGCCATGATGGGAAAAGGTTTCTATGCAGCATCACAGTTGCTAGCCATTCAGTACTGTTCACTGTGGTTTGCTGCAAACTTTTCACTGTGGTTTGCTGCAAATTCTTTTTTTTCCCTCCAGAGCTCAGTCCTGGAAAGGAAAGGATATATTCATAGCAAGCTTGGTGAAGATGCTTCTATATTCACCACTGCTTAGGGTTTCAATACAGATATGATATACCCTACCCATAGTTCGTTCGGACTCGGGTGGCGCTGTGGGTAAAACCTCAGCACCTAGGACTTGCCGATCGCATGGTCGGCGGTTCGAATCCCCGCAGTGGGGTGCGCTTCCGTCGTTCGGTCCCAGCGCCTGCCAACCTAGCAGTTCGAAAGCACCCCCGGGTGCAAGTAGATAAATAGGGACTGCTTACCAGCGGGAAGGTAAACGGCGTTCCGTGTGCTGCACTGGCTCGCCAGATGCAGCTTGTCATGCTGGCCACATGACCCGGAAGTGTCTGTGGACAGCGCTGGCTCCCGGCCTATAGAGTGAGATGAGCACACAACCCTAGAGTCTGGCAAGACTGGCCCGTACGGGCAGGGGTACCTTTACCTTTACCTTACCCATATTTCAGGATAGGTCTGGATTGGGACGGGAAAGCATATAATTAAAATATTCAGGTGCCTTATACGCTGGCATACAAGGCTGCCTATTGTGAACACTGCTTCTGGGGTTTTTTTTATTTTTAAGTGTACACCTTTTGAAGTGCATAGTGAGCCTTCGAAAAAAAGCAGATCAGAAATGGGGAGCGGGGGGAGAGGAATCTATGAATGCATAAAACAGCAGCTTTAATCTCGAGTGTGATTGACATCAAACAAAAGTGAGGAAAACTCCCTTTGTTCTCGGCCATAAAGGCTGTGTGTGTTTGTTTGTTCAGTGTGAATGAGTGCCCCCATGAAGTCCAAGGGAAGATTTTTAATGAAGTTGGCAGTCACCAAGTTGTCTCCTCCATGGAATAATTCCAACGGCAGAGTCATCGCGTACAATTTAACTGAGGATGACATGAGAAATTTCTGCTTGGGAGAGAATGTGGTGTAGCGAGGAGGGGCGTTATTACTCTACAAAATTGTGCACTCTTAAGGCCCACATAGCAAGGAAGGGAGTTCATGTCCCCAAAAAGCTTTTATTTTGTGTTTGACCATGATGGGTTTAAATTTATGAGCTCTGGCAACTGATGTGGTTGCCAGTTATTAACCACATCTGTATCTAGCCCATCTTCCAAGAAACTCAGGGTGGAGCCTTCATATGTTTCAGTAAATGTGTGTTTAATGAGAGAATGTCCTCTGGGTAATAAATAGGGGTGGGGGAGAAATTCTATTCAGTTCACATTTAAAGACAAGCTTACCTTACCCTCCCTTTCCGAAACGTCCTGCAGACCAAACTACAGCCAGCTTTCAAACATTCGCACCTCTTTGAATTTTGCAATGTCGCTCTCCAACCTAGTAATGTGTACAAAAATGCAAATATTGGGATAAAGTGTGCTTTAAAATGCATATTTTAGTGAAAATAGCATATAGAAATGCATTATATCAGGGAATTCGCTTTGCAAAAGTGGGTATATTAGGAAAACTAATTCCTTTAGAAATGTGCATATTCTGAGAAATTTGCACTAGAATAGTGATGAAATTTCAAGAGGACTTGAAAAAATAATAATTCAGAAACAGACATGGGAATGCAGGGAATTGAATATAAGATTGGGAGGGGAAATGAAAAATGGAGAGTACCAAAAATTTCCCTTCTGTAGTTATAGGCAATGTGTTGGTATAATGGAGGGCACAATCATGCTTATCTTATTTCTTTAAGGGTATCCAGGCTGCAGCAGAAAAAATAGCAGAGGTTTGGGGCACCTTAAAGAGTAGCAGATTTATTCTTTCCTTGCTGCTTGTTTTGATTTCAGTACGGGTGACATTTTTTGAATCGTTTGCCTGTTAAGTTTGTCCTGTATATTCCTGCAGGTCTCCTCAGCTTCATTTGCATTCACCTTGTGCCGGCTATCTGTTATCCCATTGAATATATTTTGTGAACTAGAAAAACATGGATGGCATGGATAATGAGAAGTCAAAAATCGCAGTATCCTGCTCATACCTTTCGAAATCTCTTGACACCCAAGCAGCAGAAACATCCGTGTGTCGCTTGGCATTGATATGCAAAACTCCACTGAGGGTGCCTAATAGTGATGGTGATCTCACTGCTGCTGGGTGACTTTAAATTCACAAAGCAGGTTGACTTCTACTCATTCCTCCTCTGTGTGTTTAGTTCTGTTTGACTGTGAGTGGAACTGATAAGGGAAGGGTGGTTAACCTGTGGCCCTCCAGATAGTGTTGGACTCTCAACTCCCATCAGTCTCAGACAAGAGAACCTAGCAATGGTCAGGGATGGGAGTTGTAGTCCAACAATATCTAGAGGGACACATGTTACCCAACCCGTCATGTTGTTGTTTAGTCGTTTAGTCGTGTTCGACTCTTCGTGACCCCATGGACCAGAGCACGCCAGGCACTTCTGTCTTCCACTGCCTCCTGCAGTTTGGTCAAACTCATGCTGGTAGCTTCGAGAACACTGTCCAACCATCTCGTCCTCTGTTGTGCCCTCCATCTTTCCCAACATCAGGGTCTTTTCCAGGGAATCTTCTCTTCTCATGAGGTGGCCAAAGTATTGGAGCCTCAGCTTCACGATCTGTCCTTCCAGTGAGCACTCAGGGCTGATTTCCTTGAGAATGGATAGGTTTGATCTTCTTGCAGTCCATGGTACTCTCAAGAATCTCCTCCAGCACCATAATTCAAAAGTCATAGGGCTACCTTTGAAGGTGACCCGGAAGCTACAACTAATCCAGAATGCAGCAGCTAGACTGGTGACTGGGAGTCGCCACTGAGACCACATTACACTGGTCCTGAAAGATCTACATTGGCTCCCAGTATGTTTCTGAGCACAATTCAAAGTGTTGGTCCTGACCTTTAAAGCCCTAAATGGCCTCGGTCCTGAAGGAGCTTCTCCACCCCTATCACTCATCCCAGACACTGAGATCCAGCTGTGAGGGCCTTCTGGTGGTTCCCTCATTGCGAGAAGTGAGGTTACAGGGAACCAGGCAGAGGGCCTTCTCAGTAGTGGTGCCTGCCCTGTGGAACACCCTCCCAGCAGATGTCAAGGAGATAAACTACTATCTGACTTTTAGAAGACATCTGAAGGCAGCCCTGTTTAGGCACCTCCTGTCCCCCCAAAACAGTACATCTGTCTTGTCAGGATTCAACTTCAATCTGTGCTTTAGATACGTATTAGGTCCATAAATTACCATACAGCATATATTCAACACAAAAAGTGACAATTTGTTGTTGACAAAGGACAGCTGGACATATAAAGGGCCCCATTACCTTCAGTAGCTTAGGGCCTCAACAAACCTAAATCTGGGGGATCTTCTAATGGTGAGAATGTGAGGACTAAGGATGAAGTTAATTGATCAATTGTGGTTTGGCCTTTGGTGTTATAAGATTCAACAGAATGTTGGGTTGTATGTTTGCCATGTCAGTTGACATAATCTTGGTTTCATTTGTCACAGAGGGCTCAAACGCCTTTACCGGCAAGCTGCAATTCAGAATACTCAACTTATTTTGACTCTGTATGGATCCATTGAAAAGAATGGACCTGTCCGCTGGTCATACTCAGAGTAGATCCATTGAAATTAGTTCGCATGACTGACTTGGGTTCATACATGTCAATAGGTCAATTCTGAGTAGGATTCAACCCTCTCAGAGTTGCTATTAAACATGCAGGGTTTTACCAGTGACCATGAACACATCCAAATGTGTGCACACATGCTATTGGTTATCCATATTTTTAAAAGTGTTGAGCAATAAAAGGGCATCTTCTCAATGTAAAACTGTAGCTCAGCAGCAGCAGCAGCAGCAACACCAAAAGGCATCTCTCTCACCTACCCCAGTTTGTAGGCTTTGAAAGTGGGATTTCTAGCTATTTTGGTCATATTTTCAAAGAGAACCACTGGTTTAGGGTCTGGACATTTCTTTTCTTAAACTGAGGTTACAGCATGTGCAGGCAGGTGTTTGCTATGGAAGCTCAATATTCATAAACACCCTTTCAATGAAGAGGCCGAGGTAGAGGGACCCGAATACTTTAGCAGCTCACATTTTTAGCATCTTCTGGAAAGGGTTAAAATGTTCTTCCCAAGAACCACATCCCCAACACCGAGTGCTGGTGCAAAAATGCATTTTCACTTGAAACGTCAGCCACTCCAGAGGATCCCAAAAGGCTGAGCAATGCCTGCCATTCTATTTGATACCAAATTGATAGCCAAACAGAGCCCCAGTGAGCCATTAGAGTCTGGCCTGATGATTGACGTTCCAACTTAATGGTGTATACTGTATATGATGCTGAAATAGCATCTTGAGTGTGATTTTTTTATTTTTTTGTATATTTGGCTTCCTGCCAGACTTGTCTTCCCCAAATACGTGCGGATGAAATGATTCTTTGTTCTAGCTCTTTGGCTTCCATGATTTAGGATTTGAGCTCTGCTATAGCTCTGCTTCTTTATCAAGTGTGAGAGAGAGAGACACAATGAGGGCCTTGCATATTATTCTGGCTGATGTCGGGGAGTTACAGAGCACAGTCTTTCAGATGACTTAGTTTAGCCCTTAAACAGTGCGTCTAGTTGTGATGATCATTATGTCAGGGACGAAAATGGCATCGGATGAGGGGTGGATGTTAGCCAAGTTTGGAACCATGGATGCAGTGCAACGTAGCCTCAGCCTTCGTGCAGCACAGAATGGCATAGGGGTGTGTGCCTTGGCTCCTTTGAGTGGCACACAATAAAAAGCTTCTGGATTGGCCAGGCTTGATATGGATATTCAGAGCCCGGCTTCTTAGTCCTTATCTGCTGTTAGACACAACATCAGATTCAAACCGGAGAGGCAAGACAGCACTAAGCAACTGTGCGACCGAAAGCCAATGGCCCCGGAAGGAGGAAGTGAGGTTTTCCACACCAAGTGTTTTCTATTCCTCTGTGTCTTCATGTTCCCTTTGCTCCTGTTAGAACTAGATGGAGAAGATCCCACGTTCCAGGCATCTTGTCGTCTCCCTGCCTGGTTCCATTTGCAAAACTTTTTCCCAAGAACAGCTCAGCACGTTTTGCTGGTGTGGCCTCAGCTCCTGCCATAGTGGGGTGAGGGGGGTGGAGGTGCTGTTAACATGGCGGATACATTGGAATTCAATGAAATATACCAGGAAGTGAAGGGATCGATGAATGATGGCTGCCTGCGGCTGAACCGTCAAGGTGTGATTTTCAAGAACAGTAAACATCAGAGATGTGGGGAGGTACATAGAAGAATACTTATTTTGCTGAGACCACTTAGGTTGCAGTTGGTGGGGAAAAACATGGCCACCACAAACCATGGGAACTGGAGTGGGACCTGATCCTAAAGTTGCCTTCTATTCAAGGGCCTGAATTGTCGTATCCTTCCCAGCAAAGCAAGATCAGCCCAGGTTTGATTTCAGCTGATTTCAGCTGCCTCTAGGGATGGTGGACGAAATTATAATCAGTTAACATTTAAAGTGAAACTTAACCTAATTCACACTTTAAAAACAACAACACCATGAACCGAAACACAGTCACCTTCCAAAATCCAGACTTCTCTGAATTTTGCAATGTAGTTCTCCAGCTGCATAAAAAAGAAAAGGTAAAGGGACCCCTGACCATTAGGTCCAGTCGTGACCAACTCTGGGGTTGCGGCACTCATCTCGCTTTACTGGCCGAGGGAGCCGGCGTACAGCTTCCAGGTCATGTGGCCAGCATGACTAAGGCGCTTCTGGCAAACCAGAGCAGCGCACAGAAACACCGTTTACCTTCCCGTTTACCTTTCCTATTTATCTACTTGCACTTTGATGTGCTTTTGAGCAGCTAGGTTGGCAGGAGCAGGGACCGAGCAACGGGAGCTCACCGCGTTGCGGGGATTCGAACCGCTGACTTTCTGATCAGCAAGTCCTAGGCTCTGTGGTTTAACCACAGAGGAAATATGGGGAAATTGCTTTGCAAAAACGTGCACTTTAGAGACAACTGCGTGCAAAATGTATATATTCAAGAAATTTGCAGAGAAATTCTGAAGAATTGTCATAAGGACTTCTTTTTTTTTAAAAAATCACAAATTTGTAAAAATGTGGAGAGCTGAATTTTGGGGGGAAAACCCCAAAATTAACGTATTTGCCCACCCCTATCTGTGTTAAAGTTAAAAAGTGATTAGAAGACTGGGTGATAGATTTGTAGTTTTGAACAAACAGGGTGATAATATTGGGAGGGGAAATTTTACTCACAACAATGTACCGTATTGGCCCGAATATAAGTCACACCCGAATATAAGCTGTACCTTTAAAATTCAAGGGGGGGAGTGACAATACCCAAATATAAGCCGCTTCCTTAAAATTCCACAGGCACTCACACCCGTTCTGTTTTGCCATATGTCTATTTCAGCAGTGATATTGTAAAATCCCATTTTTGTAAGGTCACAAATTTAAGCCGCACTTTAACTTTTCAGAGTCGGAATTTGGGGGGGGGAAAGGCGGCTTATATTCGGGCCAATATGGTACAAGGTTTGTTAACAGGCAACTGGGAATCTAAAGAAACCAGTGGTGCAGGTGGATTACTCTTATCTTCATCGTCATCATCATCATCATTTACAGTGGTACCTCGGGTTACATACGCTTTAGGTTATAGACTCCGCTAACCCAGAAATATTTCCATCGGGTTAAGAACTTTGCTTCAGGATGAGAACAGAAATTCAGGTTAAGAACGGACCTCCAGAACGAATTAAGTACTTAACTCGAAGTACCACTGTACTAAATCTGGGCAACAGAGAAAACTGTGGGACTCTGAATGCTGTCCTCTTACCCTTTGTCCTCCCTATCTTGATATCAGGTGCTGGGTGGGTTTTTACAAGCGTGCCCTAAAACTAATAACGATTTATATCCAACTTATTGAGCAAACAGCAGAAGTATCTTTTTAACACCGTTAGCGAAAATAACCAATTTCGGGTTTGCATGCAAAGCTGCTCAGGCCAATTAGCGTGAAATTTAATTTGCATTAATCACCATGAGGTCAGCAAGAAATTAACTTGAGGTGTGTGTGGATTTCACAGAGATGCTGTAAACGCACTGGGGGCAGATCTGTTTGTTGAGGCACTCGCATGTGTTTTGTCCCCATTAAGAACTTCCAGCCCGCTGGATCGAGCCAACCTGAAGCCTGTGAGAACCTAGGAAGGTGGAACAGAGCACAAAAGTACTCCTGAGGTTTGCAGCAGCTAATATTCAGGGACATATTTCCCCCAGCAGTAGGGGGAGACCATAGCCATTGTGGCCAGCAGCCATTGAGAGCCACATGCTTCATAAATTTGTCTAATCCTCCAAGCTAGCGGCCACCAATTGTCAGGGACTGGGCAGAGGAGGAATGGTGGAGACCGCCTCACCAGCCTGACCTTTCCCTTCCAGAGAAGAAGAAGATAGCTCAGAGTAGCAACTGGGTTTTGAGGGAGGTCACAGCTCAGAGGAAGATGAGGGGAGAAGTTGGGAAATAATGGGAGAGAAGGAGCAGGCAGAGCTGGAGCAGTTGGCTGGCATGTTATCACTATAAAGCATTCCAGACCCACCATCTCCCAGAACCCGGCAAGCCTTCAAAGTAGGAGAGCGAAGGGACCTCAGTGCCACCCATAGAAGGGATGATGAATGAGAAAGTGGGGGAGAAGGGGAGGGGAGATTTACTCAGAGCAGCGCCATTATTCCAAGAGGCTTCATTTCTAAGCCTCTCTCTGTAAATATTGAATAAATATTGAATAAAATGCAGTTGGTGAGAACTTTCCCTTGCCTTGTCCATTCCTGGCAACCTGCCATGGGGGTTGGTTCCTCCGCTGCCTGACACCAATGATCCTTGTGGGAAATCCATAATTTCTAATGTTATGGGAGACTTTTCTCTATGCTCTTAATTCATGCCATGTGTGATTTTTTACAATCTCTTATGTCACCTCTTATTCTTTTTTTTGCTGTAAACTATAAATTCCAAAATGCGGTAACCTTTCTTCCCCCGATCATTTTTTTGCTCCTTTTGGAACCTTTTCGAATTCTGCAATATCCTTTTCTAGGTGAGGTGGCCAGAAATGTACTCCAAATGTAGTTACACTGTAGATTTGCGTAACGACATTATGAGATCAGCAGTTTTATTTTCAATTCCTTTCCTAGCATGGAATTTGAGCTATTTTGTGGTCACAGTGGAGGGACATCTTCATCGAGCTATTCCACTACAGCCCCAAGGTCTCATTCCTAGTCACTCACCACCACTTCAGACCCCTGGAGTATTAATGTGAAATTCATAATTTATTGGCCCCTAGTGCTGTGGGTTAAACCACAGAGCCTAGGACTTGCCAATCAGAAGGTCGGCAGTTCAAATCCCCGCCACGGGGTGAGCGCCTGTTGCTCAGTCCCTGCTCCTGCCAACCTAGCAGTTTGAAAGCATGTCAAAGTGCAAGTAGATAAATAGGCACCACTCGGGCGGGAAGGTAAATGGCGTTTCTGTGCGCTGCTCTGGTTTACCAGAAGCGGCTTAGTCATGCTGGCCACATGACCCGGAAGCTGTACGCCGGCTCCCTCAGCCAGTAAAGCAAGATGAGCGCCGCAACCCCAGAGTCGGCCACAACTGGACCTAATGGTCAGGGGTCCCTTTACCTTTATGAGCATCACTTTACTCTTGTTTGTGTTTAATTGCATTTGCCATTTTACTGCCCAGTCACTCAGTTTGGAGATGCCCTTTTGGAACTCTTCTTAATCCATTTTTAAAAATGACCCTGAGCAGTTTAGTATGATCATCAAACTTGGCTACGTCCCTGTTCACCCCTAACTCTAGATCATTTATGAACACCTTAAAAAGCACAGGTCTCAATACCAATCCTTGGGGACTCCAGTGTCTACACTTCTTCATTCAGAGAACTGTCCATTCCACCCCCTCTTTGCTTCTTGCCGCAATTCCTGATCCACAAGATGATCTCTCCTCCTGTTCCAAGACTGCCAAAGGAGTCTTTGGCGAGATACTTTGTTGAAAGCTTTTTGAAAGTCCGAATTCACCATTTTATCTGGCTTACCAATACCCTCTGGAGCACAAATTGTCATGAATTCACACTGAAAAGGACGCCTGGAGGGGCCCCCCAGACTAGTAAACTTCTGCCACGTTCCCCAAGTAAGAACAAAGCTGACGGAGGATTTTCCACTGTTGGGTTCACTGAACTCTCCCAACAGAAGTTCCATTGATTTTCCTAGTGAAACCCAAAGGGTCTTTAGTGAAGCAATTTTTTTCCTCTTTTCTGAAAGAGAACCATTGTGCCGATTGCTGGCAATGCTGATGGGCTTTTGCCCTGTTTTTGAACTGTGGAAGCTGTACCATCGCCAGGGCTTGGCAATGCTTTTCTTTAGATGTTCTAACAGGTTCTTCAGTAGGAAGAGTCGAGACCTGATCCCTGAGATTGTGTGGAGATGGGAATGGCCCAACCAGATGGCCATTTCCCCCTGGCTCCACAAAGCCTCGTCAAATATATTAATCAGGATCTGTCCATGGTAAGCAAAATTTAGATAAGCATTTGCAAGCTGGGTGGAATAGAGGCATTTCTGTATTGCACACTGCTTGTGGCATGTGTGCACTATGCAGAGGTATGGATTTGAATGCGCATGATCCATGCAAATCCAGCATAAAAAGTGTGCTGCTGAATCAAAAACAAAGTTCTGCCTCCTCTATTTGTTATTTAGTTATTTCATAAAATTTATACACTACTTGATTGTTAAAAACATCAAAGTAGGTCGCAAAAGTGCACTTGCTTCTGCTGCGCACAACTGGGTGCAGACCTTGCCTTCCAAAGCCCGCTCACCTCTTGACCCCATGCAAGAAGTTTCTATGAAGGCCTGCCCCCTCAAAAAAATTTATTGTGGGGGCAAAGGGCCTTGGGCCCCATATCACTGTGCCTGTGATACACAGCAAGCGAGGGTAGCGCATAGGGGAGGAAAAGTTGGGAAATACAGTGGTACCTCGGGTTAAGTACTTAATTCGTTCCGGAGGTCCATACTTAATCTGAAACTGTTCTTAACCTGAAGCACCACTTTAACTAATGGGGTATCCTGCTGCTGCCGCCGCGCCGCCAGAGCACGATTTCTGTTCTCACCCTGAAGCAAAGTTCTTAACCTGAAGCACTATTTCTGGGTTAGCAGAGTCTGAAGCATATGTAACCTGAGGCACCACTGTACTGTGCGACTAGGAGTTCTTGCACTGGCTTCCATTAGTGCGCTTGGGTTTGTTTAATCTGGCCTGTGACTGTTGGGTTGTTGAGGGCAAGCCATAGAAATTAACATGTTAGCAAAGAGAAGTGAAAAATTGCCTAAGGTGGGCGAGGAGAGCATTTTCCAGGAAAAGCAAAATGATAGCTAGGGCTGGCTCATCTCTGCTAGGAGGGAGTCCTTGCTGCAATTTTTATTGTCAGTTAAAAGAGAGAGAGTGAGTAAGTTAGTATTTACCCAAACCGCAGTACAGTGGTACCTCAGGTTACCTCGTTCCGGAGGTCTGTTCTTAACCTGAAACTGTTCTTAACCTGAAGCACCACTTTAGCTAATAGAGCCTCCCGCTGCCGCTGTGCCACCGCCACACAATTTCCGTTCTCATCCTGAAGCAAAGTTCTTAACCCGAGGTACTATTTCTGGGTTAGCGGAGTCTGTAACCTGAAGCGTCTGTAACCCGAGGTACCACTGTATAGAGTCACGTTGTATTGAACTGATACAGAGGAGTACAGAGGGAGTGGCTCACTAGGGGTTAAAAGACAAAAAAATGGCAAGCTTTTTTAAAAAAACCAACCACTAAGCCCCTAAATGAAAACTTTCTTCTGGTTCCCTGCCCCTCCCTCCCTTGTTCTGGGGCTCATAGATTCGATAAAACCACTCAGCTTGGAATGTGTTGGGAACGAGGGGAGGAGGACCTCATGCTGTGAGTCTCTAAAAGAACTTTCAGATTCCAGCCCCTCTAAGTGTGCAAAAGTTCTGTCTGCCTGGCATCGTTAAAATGCTTGTGAAACAACTGATGGTTTTTTGGGAGTATGCAAATGAGACTTTTGTATGTTCTCCCTTCCGCCGAAAGAGGAGAGATGTCCCTTTAAAAACACACACACACAAACACACACAAAAACCTGATCTCCTGTGTCTGTGTTTCCAACGTCCTTTCTCTCATTTTGGGGACGGGTCCTACATTTCTTTCTCCCTTTTTCTTGGTAATTAGAACAAGAAGCTAACACCAGCCAAGGAAGAGCGAGCGCAAACAAGACCCCTATAGGCAGCCTAGTGCATTAATGTAAAATATGCCCAGAGAACATAACTTGTCAGAGAGGATTATTTCTGTTCAGTGAATCTACAGGGGCCCCCTTTGCTCCGCCACTCAGCGTCTGGCGAGAGACAGAGAGAGAGAGAGAGTAGCCATTAGTGGGTAGCTACTGTGGCATTGATGTTTGAGCGCACTTCTGAACCGGCTTTTGTTGCAAATATCGGTGCAGAAAGCATGCGCTGTCCGAAATCCGCTGTTACTATGAGAAGTGAAGAGCTTCTTTTAAGGTACGTTGATGCCTCCTTTGTACAGGCGGGGGCTGTTTGAGGCGGGGGCTTTTTCCCAGTCGCCAGGGCCCATTGTGGCTAGGTATCAAGTACTCTTCTCCCACTCCAATTATTTTTGGGGGGGGAAAGGGGGAGGATATATTCATATACACCCTGCTTTTCTGCAAGTGGTGTTTCTGTATCATGAACCTCCAGTTACATACGGCTTGAAATGCAAAAGCCAACAGGAAGCAATTTCATTTTTTCATTTTTTTAAAAAAGGAATTTCGCCACCCCCACCCATCCCAAACCCAACAGTTTCTTTATGATGCCTCTTCTATTGCATCCTTCATTAATAGGGATTGGGGGGTGGGAAAGGCACGAGGGAAGAGCAATAGGGAGACTCCATATTAGAGCCGATTCCCTAAATGCCACTTAAATTGGTGCTTGGGTTATATAAATAACCTCTTCTAATCACTCCCCTCCTACAGCTCACACTGACCGCTTGGCGCTTTTCTCAGGAGAGGGGGACAAATAGATAAATACATATATATTTATAATTGGAAGAAACTCATATTGCATAGATGAATGGATTCTTAGCGTTCTTGGGTGTCATGAAGAGCCAGCCGTTAGCAGAAGCTTTTCAGAGGAAGGAAGGGGGGGCGGGGAAGGGGAGAGAGAGAGCGCCAGAATTTCTGCTCAGACTGGCACCCTGCTTCTGGGGCGGGGGGGGGGGCGGGGTGTAGTCTTTTGTCTATTTTCCCTAGCAGACATCCGAGCGTGTGAATACATCTTTTTGGCTGACAATGGGACGATAGAACAATAGAGCTGTCAAGCTAGCTTAATGTATGTCTGGGGTTGTAGTTGTGTGTGTTTTGTTATATATAAAAAAATGCTATCTCTTTAAAAAAACACAGACCAAAAAACAGCAACAACCCCGTCCCATTTAATTTCCACTAATCTTATTTGTATAGACTGTGAAATGAAGTACACTCCCATTGTTTATCTCTTTAAGGAGAGTGAGTGAGAAAGAGAGAGAGAGAGAGAAAGATGCACTATTTCCCTCCAACCCCTTGCATATTATGACTTTGTCTACCAGAACAAAGTTGCAAAGCTATAAAGCGGTTTCTTTAATTTCAGGAAGGAAACTTACAGATCCTGAATGCTTAATAGGGAAAGGTTTTGGCTGGACAAGCGGCTTCTTGTTAGCCTTCCTCAAACTCTTATCTTATTTTGGATCATTTCCACTTGCTCCACAGTTTCACAGAGATGCTACTTAAATTATAGTCTTGGGAATAACAATAAAAAAATCCAGCTGTTCTAACATATGTCAGAATTTCTGAAGACATAACAAATAGCAAACACTCCACTTCCTCTAGTGCCTGTCTTGAAGAAGAAGATGAAAACCCACTCAGGGTTGCAAGGTTGTAAAAGATGATTTCTAAAAATTAAAACCTGGGAATGCATTCTCATAATTGCAAAATGGGACTGGGTGGTGGTGTTATTAACCATGAGATCCACGTGTGAATAACGCTATTTTGAAATAATAAAAAGTTAGCTCATTTCATGGCAGTTGGAGGAATGGTTTTGCTTTGCATTTTTAACCTTCACGGTAAAGAGTTTCTTCCAAAGGTTTGTTTATGTTCACAGTAGCGTGATACTGACTTTGAATTGGGTTGAATTGTCTGTTTCGATCAGTACATTCGTGGGAGGTGAATAGGAATAATTTGTGGCAGCTCTCAAGCAAATCTTCCGAATCCGACACACAAACATTGTAGGGTTAAGGGGAGTCAGCCGTTTATATTTTATTTACTGCGTCAGGAAGTGCATTCAGGATTTCAGCTCAAGATTATGATCACTGCGAGTGGGAATTGGCGCTGTTCGTTTCAGGAATAATGTAAATGGGTGTTACTGTTTTGTGTCACCTATGTGAGGTAGCCACTGGAAACCTGCTTGCTGTCTAAATGCATCTGGCAACGTGGGTGTGACATAAAAGCAGGAGATACTTGTTTATGTTGTGAAGCAAATGATGGATGCCACTGAGGTGTGGTGTTCTACCCAAACTTTATTGTAATAAAAGAGGAAGGGTCGTGTTTAAATATGGAGATACCATAATTGGCAATCAATGGCTCCAATCGAGTTAAAAGTTAATGGGCCAAGTTAATCATAGCTATCTTAAGCTTCGTTGATTGATTTGGATATAACTCTGACACAGCTGACTTCAGCTTGCTTGGGAGTCCTAATGGACATGTTGGTACAGTGGTACCTCGGGTTACAGACACTTTAGGTTACTGACGCTTCAGGTTACAGACTCCGCTAACCCAGAAATAGTACCTCAGGTTAAGAACTTTGCTTCAGGATGAGAATAGAAATCGTGCAGCGGCAGTGGGAGGCCCTATTAGCTAAAGTGGTACCTCAGGTTAAGAACAGTTTCAGGTTAAGAATGGACCTCCGGAACGAATTAAGTTCTTAACCCGAGGTACCACTGTATTGGCTTCAAGAAAAGTGGATTTTCACTTTAAGGCTCCCAATAGCTGCCTTTCCATTTGCACCCCAAGCAGACATACAACCGGCTCCCAACTTTATTGAATTCAGACAGTGAGATCTGCATCAAACCTGACAGGTTACTGAGGATTAGGCAAGCCATCCTTGCATACACACTTGTTCCATTTGCAGCTGGCTCCATCTCTCCCGCCATCTTGCTTTGCTCATTTATTTATTACATTTGTGACCAACTCTTCCCCCCCCCCGAAGGAGCTTAGGGCGGCAAACATCACAATGCTAAAACAGTGTTTTCAAAAAGCAGTGCACCTTCAGTTAGCACATGAAACTTATACTTCATTCACCCAAGGGGCAAGGTGGGTTTATAAGCCTGTTCAAGCACCAACCCCACACATGGCTGGCATGCTCATGTCTTGCGGATCACTACACATCACCATCCTGTCTCTCTCCCATGTAGGGGAGGGAGGATGCAGGGCCTGCCCCTACTCTGCACACCAGTCTGGTTACCTGTCTAGTGTAAATGGGAGGAAAGTCACTGGGTCATAGAATCATGGCAGAGTTGGAAGAGACTGCCTGCAATGCAGGAATCTTTTGCCCAACGTGAGGCTTGAACCCACAACCCAGAGATTAAGAGTCTCATGCTTTGCCGACTGAGCTATCCCAGAAGATCTCTCCCAATGCTGCAATTCTGTACATATACAGCAGAGCAGCTTTTTCCTCTCCCATCCCCCCCCAACTCCCTGCACACTCCCAAAATCAGGTTGGGGTCAATTTTGAGGAGCATAGGGAGAGAGGATAGAAAGTCGCATTTCACCAGCTGAACTACATGCACGGAACATTGGTGCTCTAGGGTAACTTAAATCTTGGGTAGTTCCATTCTGTCCTGGACCCGTCAAAGCCAGTTTCTTCAGGTTTTTTCACCCTTTGTTATTTATTTATTTTATCTCTCTCTCTCTCTCTCTCTCTCTCTCTCTCACACACACACACACACATACACACACACACAGTGTGCAATTACTGAAGTCTCCAAATAACATGAAATGCCATTGAGCAGATTTCACAGTTTCTAAGGTGTGCTCTGCTTCTGGCTTCTGGTCTGTTCTTGTCCCCTATGACAATTTGGAGTATTGTGAGTATCGAGAGTGCATGTCAACATAATTTAAAGAAGGAACAACCTTCTCTGGGTAGACGATGCTCAGGTCGATGTGACATTTGTGCTGTGAAGTCCAGTCCAGCTCCCCTTGGTGCTGAAGCTGAAGCACTGAGCGATCCCCACATTCATTCCTGACAGGTGTATTTCTGCTGAGCTGCCTGATTGTGGGTGTGCGCACACAAACTCTCACACAAAGTAGTTTGTGTGCACTGTATGGAAATTCAGGTTGTGCCCGTGCATATTAGCGCCAGCCTTTGTTTGATTCATCTTATTCAGCTAAGTTAGCTTCTTCAAGGGTTCTCTGTGCTGCAGAATATTGTTCCTTGGCATGCATTAAAACTAAGCAGCCCATCGCTTACCCTTTTTCTACTAAAAGCAAAATTGCAAATTGTTCACAGTCTTTCCAGTCATTGAAGCGCCCTGTCCTTTCTTTTCGAACATTGAAATGTACCCCATTGTGCTTCAACAGACCT
This sequence comes from Podarcis raffonei, assembly GCF_027172205.1. Classification (NCBI taxonomy): domain Eukaryota; kingdom Metazoa; phylum Chordata; class Lepidosauria; order Squamata; family Lacertidae; genus Podarcis; species Podarcis raffonei. Next base: position 66,136,223 of record NC_070611.1, on the reverse strand, counting down.
TTTAGTTTTCCCTCAAAGCCATTAATGAATCACTTGACAATAATCTATGGAAGCTATCATCTACCGGTTACTAATGTGGGTTTCGAATCAGATTTTAATTGGTTGTTGTTGGCGGTTTTCTATAGTAACTGTGTTATTCCAGGAGTACCTGTGTGCATATATATGCTGATTACATTAATAATGATAATCTAATGTGAATGTTTCCTACGCCAGCTCCTTTACTCTTATGGATGATGTCTTTCCATTCTAGTGTTACTTAGCCAAGTGGTGCCCAGAGAGTAATACGTCTCTAACAACCACCACTGCTGCCGCCGCCCAGTTCCTTTGTTGAGACAAAGTGAAAGATTTATTCGGAAACCTTACATTCTTACCCGTGCAAAGGAAAATAGGTGCTGATGTTTCTCCCTTGTGTGCTATAACTCACAGTTGTCTAATGAATCAGATGGGTCTGACAAAAGAAAGCATTGCTTCTCATGGCACATAGGCCAAAATCACACCATTCCTTTCAACTTTATACCACTTTAAACGGTCACTGCTTCCCCCCGCAAAATATTTTTTGGCAACTGCCGTTTGTTAAGGGTCCTGAGAGTTGCTGGGAGGCCCCTATTCCCCTCACACTGCTGCAATTCTCAAGAGCTCCCTGTGAAGAGGGATTGGTTGTTAAAGCGTTCTGTAAGTTGTAGCTCTGTGAAGGGAATTGGGGTCTCCTAACAACTCACAGTACCTTTAACAAACTAAAAGTCTTTGGGGGAAGGCATGGCTGTTTGAAATGGTATCACGGTGCTTTAAATATCTGGTGTGAATGTGGCCAAAGTTTGCCTGTGGGACTCTCTACCATAGTGAAGGCTCACTAGATTAGTTGCTCTTTTAAAATGGATTAAGATGAATTAATGGAGGGAGGTTTAACTATGGTGGGGATGGAGAACTTCTGCCCAGGAGCCAAATGCCTCTCTGTCTGACCCTTGGGACTCTTCGCGGGACACACCTCTCCTACCAGGTCACACCCCCTCACCTGCCCTGCTTCACACCCTCCTTGAATGTTTTTACCTGGCTGGAATATATCTGATGTTGCTTCTAAGACCTTATAACTGTACAATAATAACAGTTAGGGATTCATTGCAGTTGATCAATGCAGATCTCCATGTGCTACTTTTCGGCACACTGTTTTCTGTGCATGTACATGGGCAAATCAAGGTACACGGGTAGTGTTGTGGTTTGAACCACCGAGTTTTTTGGGCTTGCTGATCAGAAGGTCGGCAGTTCGAATCCCTGCGACAGGGTGAGCTCCCGTTGCTCTGTCCCAGCTTCTGCCAACCTAGCAGTTCAAAAGCATGCCAGTGCAAGTAGATAAATAGGTACCACTGCAGTGGGAAAGTAAATGGCGTTTCCATGAGCTCTGACACTCGTCACGGTCCTCCATGCACCAGTAGTGATTAAGTCATGCTGGCCACATGACCCAGATAGCTGTCTGTGGACAAACACTGGCTCCCTTGGCCTAAAAAGCGAAATGAGCGCCGCACCCTATAGTCACCTTTGACTGGACTTACCCATTTTACCTTTTTATGTGCAAATGATTTGGAGTGCTCCAATATCTTCTTTGGGAGTGACGAATGTTGTGTTTTCTTGCAAGCTCTGTTGGGTATAACGGAGCTTGCACACCATTCCCTTGAAGCAGAAGCACATTGTGTTTTCCACATTCCTAAATGCTTTTTCTTTGGAGCATGCAGTGGCCACAACACTCCCCTTTCATGCCCATTGGGTGTCTCTAGGATGCAGAAGTCAGAGACCCTGCAGGGACCCTGCTGCAGGAATAGAAACCCACCAAGTTGCACCACTGATCTGTTTATATCGTCCTGTGATAAAGTGGCCCAAAATGTACAGAGCCATTTCCACTTACCCCAGACTTTGGCCCACTTAATCATACATTTAGTGCATTTCTTCTTCTTGTTGTTTAGTCGTTTAGTCGTGTCCGCCTCTTCGTGACCCCCTGGACCAGAGCACGCCAGGCACTTCTGTCTTCCACTGCCTCCGGCAGTTTGGTCAAAGTCATGTTAGTAGCTTCGAGAACACTGTCCAACCATCTCGTCCTCTGTCGTCCCCTTCTCCTTGTGCCCTCCATCTTTCCCAACATCAGCGTCTTTTCCAGGGAGTCTTCTCTTCTCATGAGGTGGCCAAAGTATTGGAGCCTCAGCTTCAGGAACTGTCCTTCCAGTGAGCACTCAGGGCTGATTTCCTTCAGAATGGATAGGTTTGATCTTCTTGCAGTCCATGGGACTCTCAAGAGTCTCCTCCAGCACCATAATTCAAAAGCATCAATTAGTGCATTTTGCAAGTAATCAAAGCACCTCACATCCATAGCACTGGGACAATTGAAGATAGGCAGAAACAATGGTTCCTACATGGCAGATGGGGATGGAGGCAGTGGGGTGGAGAGCCTAAATTCAAAAAGCACAACTTGCCTAAGGCCACCTTGTGACTTGGTAGAGAAGGTAAGATTTGAAGCAGGGAGTTCCTGTCTTGCGTTCTTAGACTCTGTGCAGTGCCGGTTTGCAAATTTCTTAACTGGTAAACAATCTGCAGGGAACTTTAAAGAGTTTTTTAAAGCCTTCTTTTAAATGCATTGTTCCCCATTCACAGTGGAGACTGGCTAGCTGTTGTTCAGCTAGCATTTATCCATTCAAAACAGAAACCACCCAGCTGTTGTGCATCTGTCCACCCTTCCTTGTGTTCATCATTGTTCTCCATTTAAACCACATTCCTGGCTTGCTATTTTGCCAGGCTTTTGCTGATCAGTTCCCTCATTTAAACCCCTGAGCTATTAACAGTTCTCTAAGCATATTTGTCACTTGTGTCTTATCTCATACCGGGATGATCAACATGTTGAGGAGAGATCTTTCTCTTCTTTCTGAGTTGGTCCCTGCACTGAGCTGACACCCCAGAATGGCTTCTGTAAGGAAGTTCAGAACAACTTTAGAGACTGTTGTTTTGTGATAGGCATTGGCTATACAAAACCTTAAACAGGAATATCCCATTGCAGCACTGCTGAGTCCCATAACTCTTCAATCATCTGCTCAGGGCAGGCTTTCATTTCAGTGTCACTTCCTTCCCCAGAAACCAGCACAAGGTGAGTTAAGAATGAGTGTCTACTTTAAGGACATCTCTGTTGACCTCCTATGTTCCTGTTGCTCATAAAGGTTCTTCTTGCTCAGAATTAGTGTTTAGAAAAATTGCTGGCTGCAGATATCCAGAGTTGTTGCCCCTCAAGCCCTTCTAAGCCTGGGGTTCGGCCAGGCAAAAGCTACAGTCAGGCAAAGAATATTAGACACTGAGAGACAAGCGGACTGCTCAAGGTGCCCCGACTATAAAATTGGAGAAATCAAGAAATATATAGCTGCACCGGCAGCATATCTCTTCTTTCTCATATCTAGAAATGCAAGAAGGGCCTTTACATTCGCCAGAAGCTCGGCTCTTCCCTCGCCGGTCCTGGAAGGAGCCTTTAGAAAAGTCCCATATGCTCAGAGACTCTGCACCTGTCCATTGGAAGAGGTAGGAAGTCCAGAACACTTGTTCTTTAGATGTCCCTTTTATGAAGAGGCACGTAGTGAGACCATTGATCCCCTACTGGTGAGGCTTGCCGACCTCCCGCAAAAGCAAAAAATTGACCTTTTCCTGTTAGGCAAAGATCAGAAGATGACCCGGATGGTCGCCAGATTCTGTATACAGATCTGTAGGTGCAGACCACCTCCCAACTCAAACTAGTCCGTCATGAAAATCCCCAAACTCGGTTCCATGGGTGACTCTGGGTCAACTCCCTGCAATAGTTTATTGCTGTACATTGTTTTTAAATTTATTGTTGTACATTGTTTTAATTGTCTGTTTTTCTTCTGTGACTGTACCCCCAAGGGTGTTTTATAAGCTGGTCTCCGACCATAATAAATTATCTATCTATCTATCTATCTATCTATCTATCTATCTATCTATCCAGAGTTGCAGTCTTCTGACTTTCTCCTTCCCCAGCAGTAGTGTGTAATTGTTGAATGTGCTTCACTCTGTTAGGCTGCAGGCATAGGATCCACAGCAAGCTACCTACTCTGCTAACCTCACTGAGCCTCTGATACTCTGAACACACACCAAATCAATCTACATTGAAAGGGAAACAGTAGATAATTTGCCATATTTCAATATATTATATGATCTTTGAAGTCTATTTTATGACTGTGTTAAGGCTGCATCCAGCAGTGGTGCCCCTCTCCTAGAAAGGTGCCTTAGATACATTCACAAAGTAACTTAAATAATACAGGGAGACTTCAAAGAGAAAAGAAACCCAGATAACCTTTTGCTGAGGACACCCCACAAAACAGTGTATGGTTTAAGAAGAAAGAGACAGAGAAGTTTTGTCTTTCTTACATCAGGCCTTGTACATAGCAAGGAGACATTCAGCCAAACATACACAGGAAAACTCCCTCAGAATTACAAAGCCAATCAGAGTATGTTCCACCTCACCAGACATCATGCCACTATGCCTGGTTGCTAAGCAAAACCACTACTGCCATCTTGGTTATCTGCTTTAGTGATAACAGACTTAACCCTCGAATGAATAATCTCTGCTGTTGCACTTTCAACAAGATAGATCATTAAACCATTGAGTCTAATATTGTCTACTCTAACTGGCAGTAGCTCTCCTGGTTCTCAGGAACAAATCTTTCTCAGCCCAGCCACCAGAGATACAATTTTCCTGAGTTCCCACCCTGCAATTTAATTAGAATAAGAGTTAATCCAGCCATGGAGAGCAGGCAAAGCCAATCAGATTCAGATGGAGAAAGAGCCCCAAAATCAGTTTTAGCTCTGGACTGGTGAAGTGCTCTATGTTCTACTTGCTCTGAAAGTTTCTCTCCCACAGATGCATACACGGCATTTTCTATATCTCAGCATGTTTTTTAAAAGTTCCTGTTGTGAGATTAGAATGCCTTTTCTAAGTAAGGTTTGGTTCCTCCTCTTGACACCCCCATTCTCAATTTTAAATATATAAGCTTGCAAGCTGTACCTTGAGAGCTGAATGAGGAACGGGGTGGAAGGGAAATTAAAAAAAGAAAAAAACACAAAAGGAAGTGGCTGGTTTAATATTCATATGTGGGTCTTCTACTTTCAAGCATAACTTGCACTTGGCTACTTAAGAAGTCATTCAGGAGTGAATCAATAGTAATTACTGTAATCAGGAGGGCTAATTAGCTGACGATGCCGCTGATGGAAAGTTCATTGCTTTACAGCCCTTAAAAACACCTAACTTGATGAAGCCTGGAGGCAAGGAGGGTGCTGTAAGTGGAGAGGCTTGGATTCTGATCTGCTGCTCTTTTAATTGAAACAATCCTGGGCTTGGGCTACGGACTCCAGTTTCGTTCACACGACACATCTCTGACAGCAGAGATCTTACCAGTGATACACCAGCAGTTTTGGTTTGTATTCCTGGGCATGGACATTCTTGGCAGTAGTTATAACTATGATGTTTTGTGGAGGGGGTGTCATCACCAAGGAAATAACAAGAGCAAACACTTTGGGTGGTGCTGCCGCCAATTTGAAGCTGGCTTCGGATACTGTTCATCCACCCCAAGATATTACACCCGTCCTTTAACGGCCCTTGACATGGCTTGACATTTGTGGAAGGACCTCCAACTTCATTTGTAGGCAAAATCTGAACTCAAACGGTTTTGATGGAAAGGTTGATGTTGTTGTTTTAAATTCCTAGAAATCCCTCCTATCCTTCATCTGAGAAAAGACCTTGAAGTTGCTGTCCACCTATATAGTTGCCATCTTTAAAGGACTTTTAAACCCCTTCACGGCCTAGGACCCTCGTACCTACGGGACCACCTCTCCCGGTATGTCCCACGGAGGACCTTAAGGTCCATAAATAGCAACACCCTAGAGGTCCTGGGCCCTAAGGAAGTTAGATTAGCCTCAACCAGAGCCAGGGCCTTTTCAACACTGGCTCCAGCTCTGCCTCATGAGACCAGGGCCCTGCAGGATCTAATTTCTTTCCTCAGGGCCTGTAAGACAGAGTTGTTCCACCTGGCCTTTGGCTTGCAATCAATTTGATTCCCTCCCCCTCTTTCGTTTCCCCTTTCTCCTCCTGTGATGAGGCTGCATTTTAATGTTTTAATGTTGTATTTTAATCTTGTTTTTTAAGTTGTATTTCAATCAACTTGTTTTTATTATTGGTTGTTAGCCGCCCTGAGCCTGGTCTTGGCTGGGGAGGGCGGGTATAAATAATAATAATAATAATAATAATTTGTATTAGTATTAGTATTAGTATTAGTGTAGAAGAACATAGCTAGCTAGATAGCTAGAGAGACAGGCTTGTAGAGTTGGAAGGGACAATGAGGATCATCTAGACCAACCCCCTGCAATGCAGGAATCTCTTGCCAAACATGGGGATCGAACCCACAACCCTCAGATTAAGACCTGCAAAGTTTGCAGAAGTACAAAAAACAACAGCCCCTGTTTGGGGTGGTGGTGGGGAAACATAAGGAAAGAGAAATTTAATGATGACTCATGACACTGAGCAGGGAGGAAAATGGAATAGAATATATCGGAAAAGGGAATGACTGGTCAGCATTCTGAACATACAAAATAACTTGAGATGTATGTGTTTCCGAGGGGATTTCCCATGTCAAGTGGGCGGTGGCTGCCTCTCTTTCTAAATGGTGCCTCTGAATTGATTATGGATGAACTCTTTATGGTTTGTTTCTGAGAGTCACATCAGTGAAGATTACAGAGCAGAAAGACACTTCCTGGTTTTAATCGAGCGCTCGGTTTTCAGGTGATTGAGCCATCATTTCCAGAAGCAAAAAATAAAAATAATGGCATTCCTCGTTCTCTTGGTATCATTAAAGACGGCCGAGCGCCGCTCCTTATTTATCTTTGCCATGGCTTCCTTAGGACTGTTTTACTGCTTCCCACACATCGACGCGTTATGTCAGCTGTACGAAAGGTAACTAGAAATGGCAGCTGGCGAGAGAAAGTGTCGCCATGCCTGGAATGGCTTGGATTATCAGGGCAGCAGGAGTTGCTGGCACCGCTGCCCAAATCTGCTTGACCTGCCGAATGTTTGGCTACTGGAGAGGAGTGATGAATCATTAAGAGTTCACGAAACACGGTTGCTGGCTTCTCCACAGAGGAAATAAAAACTAGGGTTTCCCCCTCCTAAAAACTGCCCAAGTGGTAAAATTTAAAGGGTTGTGTTTGCTGTTTCCTCTTCTTCCCCCCCTTTCTCCTGATTACGTCATCTATGTCTTCATGATTCGTTATTCACTTAAGGAATTTTCTGCCGCTAGATGAACAACGCTTTTAGGGTGAAGTTAGATGTAATACTTAGAGCAGGTTATCCACCAACGATGAGATTCTGGCTTCCTTCACAATTTTCAAAACAGGTTACGGGGTTAGGCATCCCTCTTGACTGGGAATGGAGGAGAAATTAATTCAGTTTGCATTTAGAGGTGAACCTATTTAAGTCACGCTTTTATCACACAGTGCATGAACTTCAAACACAACATTCCTTCTAAATTCACATTTCTTTGAATGTTGCAATGCAATTGCCCAGCATGCACCGGAGTAAAGTGTGCCTAAAAATGCACACATGAGTGAAAATAAGATACAAAAATGGCATTATATTAGACAAAATTGCTTTGCGAAAATGTGTACGTTAGGAGAAATTTGCACTTAAATGCTTATGAATTTTCATGAGGACTTAAAGAAATACAGACTGATGTGGAAATGTGGAGAAGGGAACTGATGATTGGGGGAAATGAGAAACTTAGAGGAAAATGATATTGGCAGATTTGCCCATCCCTAATCCTAGCCCTCAGGGGTGGAGGAGATTATTGTTTTTTTAAGCCCATTCAAGCAAGCTGATATAATTTGCACCTTCTGGACTAATCAGAACATAATAATTATTCAGATTTCAAAGTTCTCTGAATTTTGCAATAAAGTTCTCATCTAAAAAATAAATAACGAAAGGTTTAAAAGTGCATATTTTAAGATCAAATTCTCTTTTTCTATATTTAGAAATGCACGTTTTGAAATAAAATATGTATTTAAATATGAATCTTCCCACGGTTTTTCCTTTAAATACAGAGTAATGTGGAAAGGGGATGCGGGTGGCGCGGTGGGTAAAACCTCAGCGCCTAGGGCTTGCCGATCGCATGGTCGGCGGTTCGAATCCCCGCGGCGGGATGAGCTCCCGTCTTTCGGTCCCAGCTCCTGCCCACCTAGCAGTTCGAAAGCACCCTTAAGTGCAAGCAGATAAATAGGTACCGCTTTATAGCGGGAAGGTAAACGGCGTTTCCGTGTGCTGCACTGGTGCTGGCTAGCCAGAGCAGCTTAATCACGCTGGCCACGTGACCCGGAAGTGTCTCCGGACAGCGCTGGCTCCCGGCCTCTTAAGATGAGCGCACAACCCTAGAGTCGGACACGACTGGCCCGTACGGGCAGGGGTACCTTTACCTTTAATGTGGAAAGAGGACTTGTGAATGGACACATGCAACATCAATATGGACCAGAAATAGACCAATCTATCCTAAAATTTGGGGGCTACATTTTTTAAAAGTACTACCACATGTATATTCATGAGGAGATAATAGGTCCTGGAGCAGCACTAGCCAACATAGTGCCCTTCAGAAGTTATTGGACTCCCAATTCTCATAATCCCCAGCCAGCTTTGCCAATGGCCACGGATGATGGGAGCTGTAGTCTGGCAATATCTAGAAAGCACCACTTTTTGGGGGGAGGAGAACGAATCCTAGGGCTTGAGCCAATGGCCAGTTATACAACAAGCAACCTTACTGTAGCTGAGTTCTGGCTTAGATCTCTCAGTGCTAGGGTGGGTTTCTGCCTGTTTTCATACTTATTTGTTTATTTGATAAGATTTTATTAAAGCTTTTTCATAATACCATGAGATAAAAGAAACTAATCCAAATAAAAACAAAAGCAGGCAATGAGATAAAAAAAAGAAAACACAGATTCCTCTCTCAAAGGTAACTCTTAACCCTTATCTCACACAGAAAGTGGTGGACCTGGGAGCTTTTATTTTCTTCTCCCAGTTCCTCATCCTGGGAAGTTTTCCCTTCCCTGTCGTTTTTATTCTTATTTTTATTCTTATTAAAGCCTTCTAGATTCCTTTATGTTGCGGGATGCCACATAAGTGTCATTAAAAAAAAATTGGAAGAATGGCAGGTATATAGAGGTATATTGAGAGCAAGTGTGGTGTAGTGGTTAAGAGCAGTAGTCTCGTAATCTGGGGAACCGGGTTCGCATCCCTGCTCCTCCACATGCAGCTGCTGAATGACCTTGGGCCAGTCACACTTCTTTGAAGTCTCTCAGCCCCACTCACCTCACAGAGTGTTTGTTGTGGGGGACGAAGGGAAAGGAGATTGTTAGCCACTTTGAGACTCCTTCAGGTAGTGATAAAGCAGGATATCAAATCCAAACTCCTCCTCCTCCTCCTCTTCTTTTTCTTCTTCTTCAATAAATAAATAAATAAATAAAGCCTGCCATGTTTGGCTAACAAACTGCGCATGACAAGATTCTCTCTTGTTAGGGGGTGAGATAGAGATCCTAGGGAAACAAAGAGGGCAGTGGCTTTTGGAAGGTTCCCATTGGCTTGGCTCATGCTTTGGATTTATCTGAAAGCCCTCTGACCACAGGATTTTGGATAATTTCTTCCTTAGTCTTCAGAGAACTGCCGTGCCAGCAGTCAAGGGTACAGCATACAGGGACAGAGGGACAAACTGCCTTACTCAGTATAAGGCAGCTTCATATGTACAAAGCCATTTTGAACGACTCTGAACAGCATATTGACAGACAAAGTGGAAAAGGAGAGGTGTGTTGAACAATAAGGGAAACCTGAATACGGCTGCAAACTCTGTTGTCGGCGAAAAAATAGGAGGGCGGTTCAGTTTTGCTTTTTCACGTTGCGCTATTCTACTCAATTGTGTTGACTCTGACATATTTTGCTGTTTGTGCAAATGTATTCGACTTCATTCTGCTCAAAAACAATTACCCCAAAAGCACCACAAATAACCCAAAACAGCAAGGTGCAGATCAGAAATCCAAAGAAACTTAGAATCCAAAGAAACTTGATTTACAAACTGACACAGGAGGATCCCACGTGAAACCGTGCTGATCAGTTGCAATATGACTTGGAACTAGCGCTAAAGACTTTATGGAAAAGGCGGGCATTGAAGGGATTTTGAGTGAAATATGAGAGGTGGCTTTGGGCAGATGCTTGGGAGGAAAATGTGTGAGGTTGGACTGTTTAAGGCCTTTGCAGTGGCTGCTTTGATGAGCAGAGGCGATCTTGGGCAAAAGGCCCTTCTGAACTTTGCTCCCTGGAGGAGGTCCTCTCAGCTGGAAATGCCAGGGACTGAACGTGACACTTTATGCATGCAAGGCATGTGGCTACTACTGAGCTGTGAGCACTTTCTGAAAGTGCCAACCCCTTCCGCCTAATTGCCGAGACTTATCTGGGTATGCGATGGCAACCCTTCTTGTGAGGCTCATAAATTGCCATCTCGGAGGGGGGTGGCAGGGAGAGCTTCCCTCACGCAATGAATGAGCAACGTGCGTGCTGACCTGAAAGGCAGGATCAAGGCGATGGGCAATTGTCGATGACACTCTGAGGAGGAAAGCAGATCAGGTTTATCACTAGCAAGCATTTTTGTAAGAACGGACTAAACAAGGCAATGGCAATAGAAAGGAAGGGAAGCAAACTGAAGAGGAATAGGACCAAGCAGTTAAGCTCCAGACCACGAGAGAGAATAACGTGGGTTCAAGCCCAACGTTGGGCAAAAATATTCCTGCCTTGCAGGGGGTGGGAGTAGATGACCCTCGTGGCCCCTGCCAACTCTACAGTTTCGTGATTCTGCGTACGTTCATTCATAAGTCTGTCCTATCCCATTTCTGCATTACAGTGGTACCTCAGAAGTCGAACGGAATCCGTTCTGGAAGTGCTTTTGACTTCCAAAACATTTGGAAACCAAGGCACGGCTTCCGATTGGCTGCAGGAAGTTCCTGCAGCCAATCAGAAGCCGTGGAAGTCGTGTCGGACATTCGGGTTCCAAAGAACGTTCGCAAACCAGAACACTCACTTCTGGGTTTGCGGAGTTCGGGAGCCAAAATGTTCAACTTGCAAGGTGCTCGGGATCCAAGCCACGACTGTATATGATTTTTTTAAATGCAAAAAACCCTTATTTAACCATTATTTTTGAATGTATTTTACACACAAAATACACATTTCTAAGTTTATTTTGTACACATGGCATTGTTTCTTGGTATTCTAAGAAGCCTCCATGCTGTGCTCAAACTGGGACTGGAATTGTTATAAACCAAATAAAAAAGTCCTTCCAGTAGCACCTTAGAGTTTGTTATTGGTTTGAGCTTTCGTGTGCATGCACACTTCTTCAGATACACAAAGAATGCATGCAGATGAAAGCTCATACCAATAACAAACTTAGTTGGTCTCTAAGGTGCTACTGGAAGGAATCTATTTATTTTGTTTCGAGTACGGCAGACCTACACGGCTACCTACCTGTAACTAGTGTTATAAACCAGAGTTGGATCTGATTAAAGCTATCCAGTGCAGTCAGGTATTAGTAAACCATATAGTCAGTGACCAGTTCCTCAATAGTGCCAAGAACAGCAAATGGCAACCAGATTTCTTAGAAATTTCACACATGCCAATCTCTATTTCTCTCTCATTCTGGGACAGTTCTTAAAGGTTCCAAAAGTAACAGGAGGAGGGTGAATTGATGTCCAGAATTTCCCCCCTACACTCTGAGACATTCCTGTTGCTTCTAGAATGCCCGTGGTGACTGTATATCTTCCAGACTGTTGGGTTGTTGTTTTTTGCTGTATGATGGTAGATGATTAAGAAATATGTCAAATAAATAAAGGCACTGGTTTCAGTCATTGTAACCATTTTGCACATTGTCTGGAAAACAAGCTATATACATTTTCTGGATATATTTTGGAGATTCTTGCTCAGGAGAAACATCTAATCCAAAGGAGCCTTGCATAGACTGGCCAAAATTCTCAGTAGGGTTGCAGACATCTCTACTAATTTTGATAATGCCAGTAGGCTGTTACATCGCCTGTTTGACATTGTGCTGGTGATGATGATTTTTAACCACAACCACTCGATGCTTTCACAGAAAATTACCTTTTAATGGTTGGGGTTTTTATCTAATGGTACATTTTTATGCTCTTCCCATAAAAAAAAATTAAAATTGTACAATACATTCGGTTACATTATTGCAGTATAATATGCTAAACAACTTGTGGCCATTATAGTTAATGAAAATGTTTATGATGATTAATTTGGAGCTGATGGAATTAAAGAGAAGCAGGAAGAAGGGAGAAAACAGCCACGGGGAATTGGGGGAGGCCAAGTTTGATTGGCTAATAATGTTTGATGATTCATGCACACATCCCAATAATTAGTGGGTGCACTAGGGAACCTAAGCCCCACCTGTTTTCCATTGTGCCACATGTGCCAATTTATTTTGGTGAAGGAGACACAATCTCTGGCTTAACTTTCTGACTGAAATTGGTGGAAATTTGGCTAAATCATGCCAACTGTATTTGAGGGATGAACATATGATATTGGGTAACTGCAGATTGGTATTTTAGGGGCTCCCTCTCGGTTCTGACCAAGAGATTGTGAGACCCAGCAGACCTGGCCTGTGGACCATGCTTATGCTGCTGGCTACTACTTTATCAACAATTTATATTTGTATGGTCGCCCAATGACATATGTTCCCTGGGAGGCTCACAAATAAAGAGATAAAATAAAATATTAAAAATACAAAATAAAAGAATTGAGGCAGTAGAATAAGAAACCAGGAAGCTTCATCATGCCATGTTAGATCACTGATTCATCCAAATCAGTACAGTGGTACCTTGGTTTACAGATGCTTCAGGTTACAGACTCCGCTAACCCAGAAATAGTACCTTGGGTTAAGAACTTTGCTTCAGGATGAGAACAGAAATCGTGCGGCGGCAGCGCAGCGGCAGCAGGAGGCCCCATTAGCTAAAGTGGTACCTCAGGTTAAGAACAGTTTGAGGTTAAGAATGGACCTCCAGAATGAATTAAGTTCTTAACCCAAGGTACCACTGTACTGCCTAGGAGCAACTGTTCAAGGTTTCAGACTGAAAACATTCCCAGCCCGACCTGGAGATGCCAGGGATTGAACCAGTGACCTTCTGCATGCAAAGTAGGTACTCTCCCCCTGAGCTATAGCCTTTTCTCTATTTGTTCTTTGTAGCAGAATAAAGCATAGAACCATAGAATTGTAGCGTTGGAAGTGACCACAAGAATCAGCTAGTTCAACCTTCTGTAAGGCAGGAATATTTTGCCCAACGTGGGGCTCGAACTCATGACCTGGAGATAAAGAATCTCATGCTTTACCAACTGAGCTATCCATCATGAATCATAAAATGGAGAAGCTTGGTTCTATTTAAAAATGCAAGTTGTTGAAAGGGCCTGGGTGAAAGGTCTTCACTGAAAAGACCACAAGGATGGTGCTAGGTGAGCTTCTCTAGGGAGGCTCTTCAATAACCTAGGTGCTACCACCAGGGAGGCGCTGTCTCTCTCTCTCTCTCCATAGTAACCTTTATTCATTCACGCATGCATTCATTTACCACATCAATTTACTACAGTGGTACATTGGTTTAAGAACTTAATCCCTTCTGGAAGTTCGTTCTTAAACCAAAGCGTTCTTAAACCAAGGCGTGCTTTCCCATAGCAGCGGGAGGACTCCATTTACAAATGGAACGTACTCAACAGGAAGTGAAACATGTTCTTATTCCAAGGCAGAGTTCACAAACCAAAACACCTACTTCCAGGATTGCAGCGTTCTTAACCCAAGTTGCTCATAAACTAAGCTGTTCGTAAACCAAGGTACCACTGTAATAGTTATGGTTTCAGATGGAGCAAATTGGGTCAGTTTGCCTTAGAATGTGAACTTCCTTCTCTCAGTTTGACTATGTCCCAGACTCCATCTGCAACGCTTGGTCTTCCCTGTGGGTACAACTTTTGGAAACGACTGGGCTAAGTACATTATCTATGTGCTTCAGTGCCATTTTCTGCAAGGTCAGGTCTCCCTTTGCATTGCTCACGTTTGAACTGGGAAGCCACACTGGTACGGGGAGGTGACAGTAGCTTCTCACGCCAGTGTTGCCGTCTCCCAGGGAGTAGCATGAGAAATCGCCATGTGGTATTGGACCATGCCAATGTGATGCCAAAATATCCCATCTTTTGCGCATTGGTTGCATCAAAAGGCAAGAGGTATGAACATCCCTAACTTAACTGGAGCTGCCCTTGAGACTGACCCAGAAACTCCAGCAGGTGCAGAATGCCGTGGCGAGACTCCTTACGGGGTCCTCACCGTGGGATCACATTCACCCAGTGCTATACCAGCTGCACTGGCTCCCGGTGGAGTACAGGATCAGGTTTAAGGTGCTGGTTTTAACTTTTTAAAACCCTATATGGCCTAGGACCCTCGTACCTACGGGACCACCTCTCCTGGTATGTCCCACGGAGGACCTTACGGTCTTCAAACAAAAACATCTTGGAGATCCTGGGCCACAGGGAGGTTAGGCTGGCCTCAACCAGAGCCAGGGCTTTTTCGGCTGTGACCCCGATCTGGTAGAACACTCTGTCACAAGAGACTAGGGCCCTGCGGGACTTGACATCTTTCTGCAGGGCCTGCAAGACAGAGCTGTTCCACCAGGCCTTTGGCCAGGGCACAGTCTTGACCCCCTCCTTTGGTAATCCTCATAGAACTCTAGTCCAAAAGTTGCCATTAATTTGATTTTGAATTGATTTTAAGATGAATTGATTTTAGAATGCTGTATTACTTTTACTGTTGTTAGCCGGTCTGAGCCTGGCTTCGGCTGGGGAGGGCGGGATATAAATAAATTATTATTATTATTATTATTATTATTATTATTATTATTAACATATTGAAACAATTCTGAGATGGTTCTGAAAGAAAACGGCGCTACTCCACAAATGCAGCGGATCGCATGCATTAGTTTCATCTTCTGCTAGGCTATTTCTCTGCCAGTCGTTTTCCGGCGCTGAACATGTGCCTCGTTAAGAGGGAAAGAGTAAATAAAGAGAAAAATTAACAAGTGCTAAGTGCTTGTAAAATGTAACCAAATCCATCTGTGACAGCCCCCAGTGTGGGCATGTTTAACATGAGTTTCACGTCCTCATTTCGCACAGTAGCATTGGCCTAGAGCAGGCTGGTCTCCACTGAGTCCAACCAGAGGCTCCTCAAGTTGAGCATTGTCTTCACTGACCGGCACCCAGTTCTCCAGGCTTCAGGCAGGGAGCATTCCCAGCCATGGATTGATCCTGAGATCATGTACCTATGAAACCGATGCTCTGTTGTTGAAGCCCCTAGCTGGCCACTGTGTGGGAAGCAGGAGACTAAACTAGATGGGACTTTGGCAATTGGTGTCCAGGGTTTCATCATCAGCTCTACTTGTGTGGGGTGTTGTTGTTGTTGTTTTGTAAAGTTTATTATTTTTATTTCATACCACAATTACCCGGACATTGAGCCAGAGACCTTTTGGAGAGCCACAGCCAATCACTGTAGGCAATACTGAACTAGCTGAACCCATGGTTTTATTCAGTATAAGAAAGCTTCCTAGGTTCACCTGAAGGAATTGGATTGATTTATTTTGGTGTTGGAAGCCACCCAGAGTGACTGCCAGCCAGATGGGCAGGGAATCATCTTCTTCTTCTTCTTCTTCTTCTTCTTCTTCTTCTTCTTCTTCTTCTCCTCACTCTGGCCATTTAGATAGAGTGCAGCATGCATGTATTCCCCTGGTACCATCAAGTGCTGTTGTTGTTGTTTAGTCGTTTAGTCATGTCCGACTCTTTGTGACCCCATGGACCAGAGCAAGCCAGGCACTCCTGTCTTCCACTGCTTCCCGCAGTTTGGTCAAACTCATGCTGGTAGCTTCGAGAACACTGTCCAACCATCTCATCCTCTCTTGTCCCCTTCTCCTTGTGCCCTCAATCTTTCCCAACATCAGGGTCTTTTCCAGGGAGTCTTCTCTTCTCATGAGGTGGCCAAAGTATTGGAGCCTCAGCTTCAGGATCTGTCCTTCTAGTGAGCACTCAGGGCTGATTTCCTTCAGAATGGAGAGGTTTGATCTTCTTGCAGTCCATGGGACTCTCAAGTGCTGCTCACCAATAAAATTTCTGAACAGGAAATCTGATTGTCATGTTAGTCATTCTCCATGAAATTCCCAAGAACATATCTGGGCACATATTAGCACAACATTTTAAAATGCATGAATCAATCTTTGCATTTGCTACGTTCTTTTTCTCCAACTGCCTCCTTATCTGAATGATGACAGGGTTTTTTTTTTCTTTGTTCCAAATGTCAAAAGATTTGTATCCTTCCTTCAGAACCTCCAAAATGTGTTTCTTCCTCCAGCAGAGAGTGAAGCACCAGCTCTTTATCCCTCTCGAGCCAAAGAACTTGTCTTCAGCTTTCCAGCCCACATTTACTTTTTAATGAGGGTGTTACATAACCCGTTTTAAGAATTACGAAAGGCTCACAGCTAGTGAACTGCGGCAGAACCTTTGGGTGCTATTCACATCTATAGGGCACAAGGAGCGGGGAGGAAAGAACACTGCTTTGGATGTGTGGAGGCTGGCTTAATGAACCCCCACCCCCAACCTCTTAGGAGCTCGCTTATTCACACATGCATGAATATCACTCTGCAGGGCCGGTCCTACTGTTAGACAGAGTGAGTGGCAGTCTCTGGCAGCAGATTTGAGGTGTTATGAAAATGCAGCAAATTGTTAGCTACTTAAAAGGTAAAGGGACCCCTGACCATTAGGTCCAGTCATGGCCGACTCTGGGGTTGCGGCGCTCATCTCGCTTTATTGGCCAAGGGAGCCAGCGTAAAGCTTCCGGGTCATGTGGCCAGCATGACTAAGCTGCTTCTGGCAAACCAGAGCAGCGCATAGAAACACCGTTTACCTTCCCGCCGGAGCGGTACCTATTTATCTACTTGTACTTTGACGTGCTTTTGAACTGCTAAGTTGGCAGGAGCAGGGACCGAGAAATGGGAGCCCACCCCGTCGTGGGGATTTGAACCTCCGACCTTCTGATCGGCAAGTACTAGGCTCTGTGGTTTAACCCACAGCACCACCCACGTTAGCTACTTAGTTTATTCTTAATTGAGGAGGGCAACTGTCAGAGAAGGAGAGGAGCACCTCCGGGGTTATTTATTTATTTACGGCTCAGGTACGGCCCAGAATAACTTAGCTGACCTTGGACTCTTAAGAATATAGGAGGAGCTTTGCAGGATCAGGCCAAACGCCCCAGGGCTCCAGCATCCTGTTCTCACAGTGGCCAGGCAAATGCCTATGGGAAGCCTTCAAGCAAAGCTTTGACTGCCTCCAGCAGTGGAAATACAGCATTGACATCATGGTTAGAAGTCATTGATAGCCTTACCCTCCATGAATCCTCTTTGCAAGCCATCAGAATTGGTGACATCCTCACCGCCTCAAATTCTATAGCTGTGTGAAGAAGACGGCAGAGTCCATATAACACTGGTCCTGAAAGACCTATATTGGTTCCCAGTACGTTTCAGAGCACAATTCAAGGTGTTGGTGCTGACCTTGAAAGCCCTAA
Organism: Podarcis raffonei; assembly: GCF_027172205.1. Classification (NCBI taxonomy): domain Eukaryota; kingdom Metazoa; phylum Chordata; class Lepidosauria; order Squamata; family Lacertidae; genus Podarcis; species Podarcis raffonei. Next base: position 66,118,512 of record NC_070611.1, on the reverse strand, counting down.
ATGGCCCCGCCCCTGTATACCTGAAGGAGCGCCTTCACTCCCATCATTCAGCCTGGACACTGAGGCCCAGTTCCGAGGGCCTTCTAGCGGTTCCCTCACTGAGAGAAGTGAGGTTTCAGGGAGCCAGGCAGAGGGCCTTCTCGGTAGTCCTGTGGAACTCTGTCCCTTCAGTTGTCAAGGAGATAACTAACTATACAACCCTTAGGAGACATCTGAAGATAGCCCTCTATATGGAAGTTTTTTAATGGCTGAAGTTTTTATTTTTATTTTTATTATTAATAATAATAATTTTTAATCATACCCCGCCCTCCCCAGCCAGAGCTCAGGGTGGCTAACACCAGTAAAATTACAATAAAACATAATGGGGGGGGGACCAATTTAAAATACAGGTTAAAATGCAATTTAAAATGCAGCCTCATTTTAAAAGTAGCCCATAGATCAAAACCGTGAGGGGAGGGAAAACATAAGGGTCAGACTGAGTCCAAACCAAAGGCCAGGCGGAACAGCTCTGTCTTGCAGGCCCTGCGGAAAGATGTCAAGTCCCGCAGGGCCCTAGTCTCTTGTGACAGAGCGTTCCACCAAGTTGGGGCCAGTACTGAAAAGACCCTGGCCCTAGTTGAGACCAACCTAACCACCTTGTGACTTGGGACCTCCAGAATGTTGTCATTTGTGGACCTTAAGTTCCTCCACGGCGCATACCAGGAGAGGCATCTCATCAAAGAGTGGTTGTGATTTTTAGAAAAGGTATTAACAAGTAATAATAACACATTGTGTTTTTGTACCTGCTGAAAGCCGCCCAGAGTGGCTCGGGCAACCAAGTCAGATGGGCGAGGTACAACTATAGTCATAATAATGATAATAAATGTCACTTGTCTTTCCTGGATATTCCAGCACTCATCTTCACTGAATGTCTATGACGTCCAGTGTTGGGAGGGAGGGAGAAAAATGTCTTTCTACCCACTCACTCCACATTTTGCCCCTTGGTGTGTGGCAGAGAGTTAGATGTTGTTTGCCACCCTGCCTTGGGCAGCTATATGCCTCACACTGACTGGCCCTCAATATCTCCACACTAGAAAGCTGTGCTTGGGGCTGGTGCATACAGGCATGCCATACACTCCAACTGTCCTGGTTTTACCCATAGGTGAAAATACTGTTCTGGTGTTTCCTTTTTAAAAAATAAAAATAAAACCACCCATAATCAGCTCAGTGATATAGCTTTGATATACAAGCAAATGCACCAGCTGGCCAAGAGGCTAAAATAGTAGCCAGGTCAGTTTGTTTGTTGCATTCAGTTGCCTTCCCTAGATTGCCTCAGAGTGCCTTTGGGGGTGCTGAGTTCATTATGGCTTCTTAACTAGTTCATTATTGTGCGGTTTATTTCCAGTTTCTGTCTTTAGCTGCCATTTTAGTGTTTTGTTGATGATGTTGTTCGTGTTGTTGCACTGGCTCTTTTCCGCTTGGTTTTTAATTTGTGTTCCATAAAACAGGAGCGGAGGCTGCCTCAGGGATCCCTTTTGACTGAAAGTTGCGGTGTAAGTCGAAATAAATAAATGTTTATATATGTTTGCGATAATAAGTCACATCTGCGCCATGCATTTAAAGCACAATGGTGTAGTTTCGTGGTGTAGTGAAGTGTAGTTTGTTAAGGGTGCTGGAGATTGTAGCTCTGTGAGGGGTAAAACTACATTTCCCAGCATTCTTTGAGGGAAGGCTCTTTAAATGTACTCAAAATGTGCTTAAACATCTGGTGGGAATGTACTGATAATAGTCCGTTAGCTACTGGGAAATGTATGTAGTTTCTGATCATTTTAGAACTTGGAAATCCTGTCTTTATGATTGTTCCGCTCAATAACAATCTTTGTTTGTTTGATATATTTTCTCCTAAACGTAAAGGTACCCCTGCCCATACGGGCCAGTCCTGACAGACTCTAGGGTTGTGCGCCCATCTCACTCAAGAGGCCGGGGGCCAGCGCTGTCCGGAGACACTTCCGGGTCACGTGGCCAGTGTGACAAGCTGCATCTGGCGAGCCAGAGCCGCACACGGAAACGCCGTTTACCTTCCCGCTAGTAAGCGGTCCCTATTTATCTACTTGCACCCGGGGGTGCTTTCGAACTGCTAGGTTGGCAGGCGCTGGGACCGAGCAATGGGAGTGCACCCCGCCGCGGGGATTCGAACCGCCGACCTTTCGATCGGCAAGCCCTAGGCGCTGAGGCTTTTACCCACAGCGCCACCCGTGTCCCACCACGCTAAAGGTGGCATGCAGAGTAAACAAACAAACCATAGAGTTGGAACACTCAAAGGCATAGCTGTCAACTTTTCCCTTTTCTTGAGAGGAATCCTATTCGGAATAAGGGAATTTCCTTTAAAAAAAGGGAAACGGTGATAGCTATGCTCGAAGGCCACCTGGTTCAAATCCCTGCTCAGTGCAGGGAAAACACAGCTAGAATGCCCCTGCCTAAAGACCTCTGGAAATAGAGATCCCACCATTCATCTACATCAGTTGTTCCATTGTCAGCTGGGTGGCCATGTTTCCTGGTGTAGAGAGAACATTCCTTCACTATCTGATCCAGGTGTGATCAAAACATTAAACACACACACACACACCATAAGAGAGAGCAGGACAAACCATCGACAGGTGGCACTGGGATGACAGATTAAGGTGGCACTAACAGTGATGAGGCAGTGCTGCTCACCTGACCTCCAGTAGGTCATGTTGCCGATGCTCACTGGGAGGTAGAGGGTAAGTGGCAAGGCAGTGGGGAGGTTGGCATGGTGCAAAAGCACTGGCAGGTGTGCTAGGTTGCCTCACCTGTGCATTCAGAGTGTGACAGCCTTGCCACTGCCTCACCTCTCCCTCTCTACTTCTCAAAATAAAAAACCATATGGTTTACTAATACTTGACTGCACTGGATAGCTTTTATCAGATCCAACTCTGGTTTATAACACTAGTTACAGGTAGGTAGCCGTGTTGGTCTGCCGTAGTCGAAACAAAATAAAAAAAATCTTTCCACTAGCACCTTAGAGACCAACTAAGTTTGCTACTGGTAATGAGCTTTCGTGTGCATGCATCTTCATGTATCTGAAGAAGTGTGCATGCACACAAAAGCTCATACCAATAGCAAACTTAGTTGGTCTCTAAGGTGCTACTGGAAGGAATTTTTTTATTTTGTTTTGACTATGGCAGACCAACACAGTTACCTACCTGTAACTCTCTACTTCTCAGTAAGCTGAAGCAAGGCAACCAACCAGAGGTCAGGTGACCCACAGTGCCCCACCACAGTGTTCACTAGTAACTGTCGTCCAGGTAACCTGATCTTATCCATTACTTGCTATTTCAGTTGCAGTAATTATTTCTAAATTTGCAGCTATACGCAGAAAATCAACATATGTAAATCTTGCGCCTTCTTCCATTCGCTTTTGTAGTGATACGTTTCCTTTTTCTGTCCTTTTAACAATGAACCAGTGGTCACCCTAACCATCAAACTGTTCTTACCGTTAAGATGCTTCTCCTAATGTTCAACTGAAATCTACCCTCCTATAATTAGTCACTGACCTGCTATCTTACGTAAGCAGCAAGGGAGCACTAATGGCTGGTGATTGCAGATATCACATTGCAGGATGAAGAAACGAATGAGACCTTGATGGTATGTCTGGTGCTATTAAGTCCTGCAGTTGTGTTGCCTGACTAGATGTGAGACCAGAGCTGGAATCAGGGTTTGCAGTAGGACCTGGTCTTCTTTGGCTTGTTAGGAGGTCCACTGCTGATGTTGAGGACCCTTTTTAGATTAGCAAGCTGTCTGCAAGCAATAATGCACCAAACACACAACGCCTGTACCCAATAAGTGTCATTCTCTGATATGGACAGCAGATCATTGGTGAGACTCACATTGGTCCATCTGGACAGAATTTTTAATTTCCTTGGTTTTAAGAATAGCTGCCTGGATAGTTTAGTTGGTTTGAGTGTGGTGCTGATAATGCCAAGGTTGCAGGTTCGATCCCTGTACGAGGATGCATATTCCTGCATTGCAAGAAGTTGGACTAGATGATCCTTCCATTCTATGGTTTTCTCTGAATACTTGATGTAAATAGTTCAAGTTGCATCCCTGTCCAAGGTACTGCAACAAAACTGAATCCCTCAGTCCATGGAAATAGACCAAACAAGGTTGGATAAAAGACTGTAGACTAAGTTTTTTGCAGTGTACTCTGCGAATGCATTTAGGCATGTGCACCTGCCATTGCATCTCTAGTATCAGGTAATGCTTATATACTGCATTTTGATTGATGTGTCCTAACAGTGAACCTACTGCATAGACTGGTTGAAGCTCAGGTTAATGGTGGGATGGAAGTTGTTGGAAGCCCTTATGGAGCTTCTCAGAGGTGTTCTTCTCTTGGGTCCAGATGATAAATAATTGTATTTCAGGTAGGGAAGAAGCCATTGGGGACAGGAGTTGAGGAGGCATCTGCCATGGGTACTGTGGAGCTCTGCAGCTACCTGTGTAGTTTGATTGTCAACAAACAGTGAATTATATATGATATTGGCTTCAGATTCAGGTGGGCAAATCTTTAAATTTTTGTGTGTCTCAATTTCTCATTTTTTCCAATCTTAAATTCAGTTTCCCAAATCAGTTTGTGACTTTTTTTTAAGAAAAAAAGTCCTCATGAAAATTCATCAGATTTTTAGTGCCTGTTACTTCTAATATACTTGTTTACATGTTATTTCCACTAATAAATGCATTTTTATGCACACTTCACCCTACTATGTGCAATTTCTGCACACATTACTTAGCTGGAGAACTGCATTGCAAAATTCAGAGAAGTGGAACTTTCAAAAATGAGCCATGTTTCAGTTCAAGTATTGTTTGCTGTTTGCGACGATTGAGCACTGAAGAGTGTTTTCCCCCAGGGGAAAGCAGTGGGACAAGAGCAAGGTTGGATAAGCCCAATGTCTGGTTGAATAGCCAAGTACCTCCAGAAATTATCTTTATAGTGTGAAGTCAGCTGTTAAAGAAGCTTGCATTTTGCCTCAGAATCTTGCCTAATTGTTTTGGGAAAGGCTGAGCTATTACTCAGCAAGCTGCAGAACACTGCGATGAAATGATCTTTTCATCTGCGCAAAAGCAAAAAGAGAGAAGGGTTAAAGCTATAGCAACTGAGTTGCCGTAACTTTTCCTCCCCCTGCGAAGCAGAATGCCACAGCAAATTTTAATTCAAGTCACCTTTTCACTGTGTTAATTTTGAGCAACATTTACTTCTGCCAATCATTAATTAAGATAACAGCCAGCTCTAGAACTGGGGGGAAATAAAATAAAACCCTCTTGTATATATGCAATTTCAATCAGCATCTGAAACAGGTTGTCTAGGCCAGGGGGTTCTTAAACTGTATTACCGTGCCTGTCTGTAAGCAGGGTAGGGAGAGTTAGGCAAGGCAGGTGAATATACAATTGCCCTGTGGACAGCTCAGGGTTTAATGGCTTTAGTGATTGTTGAACTACACTTGACTCGATTCAGAATTGGCTTAGTATATTGGAGCTTTCTTAGTGTGCATTCAGGAAAAAGGGGTATCTGCTCTCTGAGAATTGTAGAATTATACTGCAGGAAGGGACCCAAAAGGTCAACTAGCCCCAAACCATGTCATTCAAAGAGTTCCTTCCCAGTTGCACATGTCCTGATAGTGTTTTGCACACTATCTTATTGCTCATTGAGAACTGTAGTTCGGCCTAACTTGACCTGCACCTACCCATAGAACTAACTGCAGCAGAGAGCTGTCTGGTAATATAACTCCCACCCCCAAAAAACCCCCCACAACTTATGCTTATCTGGAAACAGGAGAGGCTTTTAGATACAGATGGGGCACAGCAAGCACATGTTTGCCAACCCAATCAAAATAATTGATTGATCCGAAAAGAGAAGATAAATAGATTGCTTAGTCAAGATGCTTCCCCCCCAGTTCATTGTAGACAATGAACTGTCCAAGGTTTAAATTAAGGAATGTCTGATTATGCACTTCAAACCACAGGTTTTAGAAACAGGGCACTGTCGGAAGTGCCAGGGGCACCGTCGGAAGTGCCAGGGGCACCACACAGCCCCCAGATCGAGACAAATCTCTCCAGGCGTCTTCCTCTGGAACACAGCATGGGTCGGTCATAACTCTTCAATCCCATTGCACAGAAGCGACACATATCCAAAAATATGTGCACACTCAAAACAGCAGAGTAAAGCTGGAAGGTGAGGCTATGAGGTGTGGCATTTAAGTAATTTATTAAGCAATATATACAGGATGAAGAAGAAGAAGAAGAAGAAGAAGAAGAAGAAGAAGAAGAAGAAGAAGAAGAAGAGGAGGAGGAGGAGGAGGAGTAGTAGTAGTTTGGATTTGATATCCCACTTTATCACTACCCTAAGGTGTCTCAATCTCCTTTCCCTTCCTCCCCCACAACAAACACTCTGTGAGGTGAGTGAGGCTGAGAGACTCCCGAGAAGTGTGACTGGCCCAAGGTCACCCAGCAGCTGCATGTGGAGGAGCAGGGAAGTGAACCCGGTTCACCAGATTACGAGTCTACCGCTCTTAACCACTACACCACACTGGCTCTCAAAGCAATCATGGTGTCCTCTCACATCTTCTCCAAGAGAGAGAGAGAGAAGTACAAAAGTACAACACAACAGAAGAGATAGGACTGGCTTCCGTTTCCCACACTTGCCGAGCATGGAATGTAAACACAGACATGTGATGTAACAAACACACACATCCAGCAACGGAAGAGAATGAAAATACTGACACACTTGATTTTGTTATGCAGATTAGCATTGTTGGCATCCATTTGTCTCAAGAGGCAACCTCCCCCCCCTCCCCTATGCTATTATATATTGTATATTTTTCTTTGTTATAAGTCACTTGGAGACCTTTGGGTGATAGCAGCTTGTAACATTCTGAATGCTGGGGGGGGGGCAGGTGGAGTTGCCAGGGAACACTTGGATGAACAGAACATGAAGTGAATTAGTTTCTTCTGGGGGGGGGGGGAAACGACAGACATGAACTGGAATTAGTTCATCTTTTAGACACTCTGAGCCCGTATTTTGAACTGGTTCGTTTTAAAAACTAACTTTCAAAGCTCTGATAAACACACAGAAAAGGGTCTTCTCTGTGGTTGACATTTCCAGAGACAAGAAAATTCCTGGGAGGGGCCTCTGAGGAAGATCCCACCTTGTAGGCTGGTTCGTGTGGGCGATGGTGGTCTTTCAGATGCTGCAAGAGGCCTGAGCAACATCACCATAAATGGATCTTCATGCTCTTCTGAGCAATGCCATTCTCCTTTTGCTTTCAGACTGAGCCCTGCCATATTTTCCCAGGTCTGCCACTCCCTCTTTTGCAATGGCGCAAGCAGGCGTGTTCTGAGGAGCGTACCACACTGTTAATTGTGTGTGTGTTTTTAAAAGCAATAACCTGTGCACTTGTAATGCTTTCACTATGACCTACTTACATACTACTTCACCCTCCTTGTAGTATGATTAAAAGCTCCTTTGAATCCACTATTCCCTCAAGGGATTTGAGGCTAGAATTTAACAAACTGCTCAGAAGGCTTAAGCCAGTAAGAGGGCTTCCCTTACAGCTTCTCCCGGTAATTTTCAGATGTAATTAAAGAGAAAATAAATATTTCAAGATGCCGTACATTTGAAACAAAACAATGCAAAGCGTCTTTCCAGCATCTGCATCACATGGGGAAGAAGCAAAGGCACCAATTGTCTTCGGCTGATTTGCAACGGGATTCTCCAGCTACGTGTTTGTGGAGGGAGGGAGGTTTTCCCCTTCAGCCATGTTCACGTGCTCATTCCTACCCTAGTTGAGAAGGCCTTTGTTGGGCCCGGAAATGGCCTCTGGAAAACAAGGCCAGGCAGCTAGGCTTCTGACCTATTTCCTTGGGAGGAAAATGGACCAAAACGCCTCAGAATCATCTTTCCCTTCCCCCGCCCCATTTACTGGAGGGAGAGAGAGAGAGAGAGTGAAAGAGAAAGAGAAAGGAAGAAAGAAAAATATGGAATTGAATGGAAAGATTGTAGAGGGTTAAAATGACACGATGCAGGCTTCTTATTTAAACAAATGTCTTCATTCCTTCGTCTCCATTGCGCTCTTGTCTCCTTCAGCTGCTGAGTGCTAAAAGCTGCCCTTTCTGCAGTCACAAGATTTTTTTTTGATTTTTTTGAGGGGGGAAAATTGAATGTTAATCCTCCTCTACTCTAGGCTGGATTAACCACCGTGAAGGCCTCTGATCACAAATCAGGTGGCGGCGTCCATCTGGAGAAAGTTGTAATGACTTTCCCCTCCCCCTCCTGCTACATTCCCTTCCCCTCGCGCTCCTGCAAAATTTGTTCCAAGATACTTCGGTGGGTGTGCTGAGATAAAGAAACCAAGTGCCAAGAGATTAGTGTTAAAGGGTTTTTCTGGAATCTTCCATGACCACCCTTATGTGCCCTCAAACTATGCCTACTTACTAGGGTTTCCCCCCACCCACCCACATATTTTTTCATGTCATTAAAATAAACACACCAGGATCAGGCAGCAGGCACCTTGTGCTTTCCTTGCACAATAAACCACGGTAGGCTTGGGAGTGCTCCTGGGCACCTATTGATTACTAAAGGCTCAAATGTCGTCTGTGACTTGGATTGCCTTCTGCTAGCATTGTCTGGTTCACCCCCAGCTACATCTGTTCCTGGACAGGAGCAGGCAGGCTTCGCAGTTCGTGAGCTGGTAACTTCAAGGCTGTATTGCAAGTCCTATTGAACATGGGGCTGCTAGACAAGATGCACCTTCATTCTGATCCAGCAAGGAGATGCTCTTGTGTTTTTTGAGTTGCTCGCCAACCATGGTTTATTGTGCACAAGCAGAACATGGGTTCAGTTGCTCCTCCTCGGACACAGGTGGAAGAAACAAACCAAGAAGTGTCAGTGAAGCTGGGATAATGGCTTGCTAAACCTTGGGATGGGGAAGGAGATTTAAAGGTGAACCTACCTAATCTGCTGGGATGTGGGTGGCGCTGTGGGTTAAACCACAGAGCCTAGGACTTGCCAATCAGAAGGTTGGCAGTTCGAATCCCCGCGATGGGGTGAGCTCCCATTGCTCGGTCCCTGCTTCTGCCAACCTGGCAGTTTGAAAGCACATCAAAGTGCAAGTAGATAAATAGGTAAGGTAAGGTAAACGGCATTTCTGTGCGCTGCTCTGGTTCGCCAGAAATGGCTTAATCATGCTGGCCACATGACCCGGAAGCTGTACGCCAGCTCCTTTGGCCAATAAAGCGAGATGAGCGCCGCAACCCCAGAGTCGGTCACGACTGGACCTAATGGTCAGGAGTCCCTTTACATTTACCTTTACCTAATCTGCACTTCTTAAAAGCATCCATGGACCAAAACATAGCAATCCATTGTACTGTGCATTCCCCCAAATTTTGCAATGCAGTTGTCCGTCCCAAGGTGTGTACAACAGTGCATACTGGAAAAAAGTATGTATATTTTGTATGACAATAACATACAAAAATGCATTATACTAGGGGGAAATAGCTTTGCTGAAATGTTTAAATCAGGCAAAATGGCATTCAAATGTGTTCTGTATTGAATTCCTCCCTTTGTCTCTAAGCAGCAGACTTGGGTGTCGTAAAGAAAGCAGCTTCTGAAACTCAGCTTGGTTTCAAAAGCGGCTTGCCACATAATTTGAGAATCAGAAGCCTCTTTGGTGTTTGGGTCTAGTTTCCCACTTCTCTGGATTACAAGATATAGTTACAGCACATTTTCTCACTAACCATACCAGCTGCTGCTGTATATCTAATATGTGCCACTTGGTTTGCTGTAGTATCTGTACTGAGGGTGTGGGGTGGAGTGGCAACAGGGTGCAGTTGGAGGGTCAAACAGGGTTGTTGTTGTTGTTGTTTAGTCATTTAGTCATGTCCAACTCTTCGTGACCCCCTGAACCAGAGCACGCCAGGCACTCCTGTCTTCCACTGCCTCCCACAGTTTGGTGAAACTCATGCTGGTAGCTTCGAGAACACTGTCCAACCATCTCGTCCTCTGTCGTCCCCTTCTCCTTGTGCCCTCAGTCTTCCCCAACATCAGTGTCTTTTCCATGGAGTCTTCTCTTCTCATGAGGTGGCCAAAGTATTGGAGCCTCAGCTTCAGGATCTGTCCTTCCAGTGAGCACTCAGGGCTGATTTCCTTCAGAATGGAGAGGTTTGATCTTCTTGCAGTCCATGGGACTCTCAAGAGTCTCCTCCAGCAATTCAAAAGCATCGGTTCTTCGGCGATCAGCCTTCTTTATGTTCCAGCTCTCACTTCCATACATCACTACTGGGGAAACCATAGCTTTAACTATACGGACCTTTGTTGGCAAGGTGATGTCTCTGCTTTTTCAGATGCTGTCTGGGTTTGTCATTGCTTTTCTCCCATGAAGCAGGAGTCTTTTAATTTCGTGGCTGCTGTCACCATCTGCAGTGATAATGGAGCCCAAGAAAGTAAAATCTCAAACAGGGTGGCAAGATGCAAAAGGAGGACAGGACAGGACGGCACCTTCCATAGTTGTGAAGAAGATGGCACTTCAGCAGATGTAGCTGGTCAGCACTGACTGCCAGAGGTTCTCCTGGTCTTCAAACAGGAATCTGGAGTTGGAACAGATTGAGCTTGGGATCTTGTGTGTACAAAACATGCCCTCTACTGCTCTAAAGACATAGGAATCAAGCCAGTGGTCTATCTAGCTCAGGGGTCAGCAAACTTTTTCAGCAGGGGGCTGGTCCACTGTCCCTCAGACCTTGTGGGGGGCGGACTATATTTTTTGGGGGAGGGGTGAACGAATTCCTATGCCCCACAAATATCCCAGAGATGCATTTTAAATAAAAGCACACATTCTACTCATGTAAAAACATGCTGATTCCTGGACTGTCTGCGGGCTGGATTTAGAAGGCGATTGGGCCAGATCTGGCCCCCAGCCTTGGTTTGCCTCCGCATGAGCTAGCTCCTACAGACATGGGCAGTTGCTTTCCATGGTTTCAGCTCAGCAGTATTTTGCTGTTTTTTTAAAATGAGGTTACTGCTGTTTTATGCAATTTCTGCTGATTGATCTTCTTGACTGCATGTGCTGAGTGTGTAATGCATTGTTTATTTGATTTCTAAGCCGCTTTTGCAGACATTTTGCAGTAAGCAAAAGGGAAGGACATTCTAAGCAAATAGAAATCCAGTAACGAGATTCTCGAGGGAACAGCTCATTCTGCAATCTCCTCTCCCCCTCTGACTAAAAGGAACTGCTACTCTATTCACATAAAATAGAACAAAAGTAGACCTAATCACATCTGACAAATGTTGGAGGGCATGCACTGGGTTTAATGCAGCTGTATTGCGGCATCTCCTCTAGGCATGGAAGGATAGTAGCTGCCTTGTTCTGGTACAAAATCGAGTGACCCTTTGTAGCATATGCTGGATTTTTCTTCACTAGGTTTAAACTTCATATTATGCCCATACTGCATATGCTGGGTTAATTTAATACTTTTTGGGAACTAGATATACCATGGCGTGCTGAAAATATGCAGAAAGATAGCTTGATTGTTTGTTTGTTTTCATAACAAAAGGTCTATTTGCCAAGAGAAAGTGAACTGTAGGTTTTGGGTGAGCACACCAAGAATGTTTCATTTGAAAGAGGCACTGTGTATGAATTAGGATTCTTCATTCTTATTGCTGTAAGAAGAAGAAGTTATTCTAACAACAGAGCCCTATGTATGTTTACCTGGAGAGCCAGTGTGGTGTAGTTGTTAAGAGCGGTAGTCACGTAATCTGGGGAACCGGGTTCGCATCTCCGCTCCTCCACATGCAGCTGCTGGGTGACCTTGGGCCAGTCACACTTCTCTGAAGTCTCTCAGCCCCACTCACCTCACAGAGTGTTTGTTGTGGGGGAGGAAGGGAAAGGAGAATGTTAGCCGCTTTGAGACTCCTGAAGGGGAGTGAAAGGCGGGATATCAAATCCAAACTCTTCTTCTTCTTCTTCTACCTGGAAGAGTAGAATTGTAGAGTTGGAAGGGACCACTGAAATGCAGAAATCTCAACTAAAGCATCCTTGGCAGATGGCTTTCCAGTCTCTGCTTAAATGCCTCCAACGAAGGAGAGTCTACCATCTCTTGTTGGAGTCCGTTCCACTGTCAAACATTTCTTGCTGCCAAAAAGTTCTTCCTGATGTGTTGTCAGAATTTCCTTTCTTGTCATTTGAAGTCGTTGGTTTGGGTCCTATCCTCCAGAGCAGACTAAAACAAGTTTGTGCCATCTTCCATGTGACAGCCCCATAGATGTTTTAAGATGGCTATCATATCTCCTCTTAGTCTCTTATCTAGGCTAAACATACCCAACTCCCTCCCGTTCCTCATAAGTCTTCATTTCCAGACCCTTGATCATCTTGATCGCCCTCCTCTGCACATGTTTCAGATTATCAATTTCCCTTCTAAAAATGTGGTGCCCAGAACCGGACACAGTACTTCCAGCTGTGGTCTGATCAAGGCAAAATAGAGTGGTGCTAAATTAGCCACTGGATTCAGTGAGGTTTACTCCCTTGTAAGTCTGCATAGGCCTAGGACAGCAGTCCTAACCACACTCAACTTTCGATGGCAGTAAGACCCACTGAACCAGGTGGTGCTTGCTCCCAAGAAAATAGGCAAGTGATTGTGTTGAAAGAATATTAGCCATAAAGATGTAAGACAAAGGAAAGGACTTGCTAGCAGACTTATAAATCATGGGTGCAGAATCTTTTGATGTTGTTGGACTACAACTCCCATCAACCACCTGACCATTGGTCATGCTGGCTGGAGCTGATGGGAGTGGGACTTCAACAACTTTTAGATCAGGTATAGGCAAACTTGGTCCTCCAGATGTTTTGGGACTACAACTCCCATCATCCCTGACCACTGGTCTTGTTAGCTAGGGATGATGGGAGTTGTAGTCCCAAAACATCTTGAGGGCCGTGTTTGCCTATGCTTGTGTTAGATAGTCACAGATTCCTCACCTTCTCTAAAATAATGTGAAACATGAAATGAGTAAGCTGGGGCAATGCACAATTGGCTGTTCCTCCATATAAATATCTGTAGCATATATGAAATTAACCTAGCGTTAGGGGAGAAGAGCTTAGACGTCTTCATAGTCTGCTAGTTTTGTATGTGTAGGGATTTCCCCACAAAACATAACATGCTGATTGAGTAGCAGGGGGAAGTTGCACAGACCTCATATTTAGGTAGGGCTAAGGATGGGGAAGAAATTAGATTGTGTTTGCATTTAAAGACATGCTTACCTAATTAGACCTTTCTAAAACAATGCTCAAACTGAAGCATGGGCATCCTTCAAATGCCACATTTCTCTGAATTTTGCAATTCAGTTTTCCAGCCAATTAATGTGTACCAAAAGACATATACCAGGCGCAATGTTCATAAAAATGCATATTTTACTAATGTGCTGTTGGATTTTCATGAGGACTGAAAATCAGAAACTGGGGACATGGCGAACTGAACTTTAAGATGGGAAAAATGAGAAATGGAGAGAAACCAAAATTAGCAGGCTCGCCCATTCCCACCGGTCAGAACCCGCATATGAATGTACATAGAAATCTGTTGTATATTGTATGTATATCTGATGGATCTTTCTGATAAACATTTTGTGTTTCTCAATTCATAAGGCAAGCAAACGAGCATTGCTACGAGCACATGACTGCCACAGCAATTTCAGGCTGGGGTATAGAAGGTCCTTTCCCCAGGAAATGATGCATAAATATGACTGTAGGAAAAAATCAGAAATATGGTCTTGGTAGCTAGGGATGATGGGAATTGTACTCACTTCAGATTTGGGAACCAGCACATGATGAGCAATGTTTGGGTACTAGTTGTTAACAAGGATAGTTTCCATCTCTTGCACTAGAGATTTGGATTCCACCTGACTACTGTGGGAAGATTGTGAGTTATGAGAGAGATCTGTAGCAGTTATCTCTCAATAGTGAAATGAAGTGGGCAACATGTACTGTGTGTATCACCTTGTAGGAATATTTTTCATAGCCAACTAGGATGAATTAGCCTGTCTAGGTTGCCATATCAGCAATGGCTAACCCTTGGAACATTGCAGGCTTGGTTAGGCAGCCGAGTCAAAACATTGGTCCGTTAACTCAGCATTGTCTACACTGACTTGCAGGTTTCAGACAGGGGTTCTTGTCAGCTCTATGTGGAGATGCCCGGGATTGAACTGTTGGGATACTGCCGGGGAGACCGGGGCATCAGGCAGGCCCCCAGCTGGCTCCAGCCAACAGCCAGCAGCTGGTCTCCCTTGGAACAGCATCAATTAGCAACACGAGTCTCAGATACGTTTAGAGACCTGTGCACGCTCTGTCAGCATAGTGTGTAAATCTTCTCACAGCAGAAGAGGCGGACAGAGAAATGTACAAGCAGTATATACAGCATTTTATTCAGCGTAGTTCAGGAAAATATGTCTGCTTCCCTTCGTGTCCAGCAAAACAGCAGTATAGCAAAAGCAACATACAGCGGAAGTTCCCAGCAGACTGTGCTGGAAGTAAACAGGCATGTGACACACAACAGTCACGCCTGACCCTTTTAAGGTGGAACGGAACTATATCCTAACATGAACCTAGGACCTTCTGCATGCAAGGCAGATCCTCTAACACTGCTACCCAGGGGCGGAGGAAGGGGGGTGCGGTGGGTGTGGGTCAGTATCACTGCTGAAGGGGATGACAAAAGTCCGGGCAGCACTTACCGTGGGGCCTGCAGCACGTCCAAGCCATGTCTCTCTCTTGGTAGAGACGCAGTGGTTTGAGCACGCATAGGCTCCGCGCTGCCCAAACGGTCCACCCACTGCCTCCCCCCCAGATGTAGGGCAGCTGAGTGGGAGGAGGCAGGCAGACTCCAGAGGCCCCATAGTGCTCCCCACCCCTATGGACGGTTCATCCCGCCCCTGGGCGCGTCTCCCCAGGTGCCCAAGCAGGTTCCACAGCCACTGCAGATACCCTTGGCAGTTCCTTCCCTTACCCCCTCCCCACATTGCTGTTTTTCACACTGACAAAATTCATATTGTAAGCTCCTTGGAGCAACCTGTCTTTCGTTCCTACAATATTCTGTGGAGCCGCAGGTTCTTTGGTGCATCGTGGATAAACTAAACAGGGCAAAGTAGCTCACATTTTAACTTTTGATAGGAGCAGCATGGATCTTATCGCTGCTTAGTTCCCACTGCACTGCACATATTTAGAAGAGGGTGAAAGAGAGGAATAGAAACAAACCAAGAATTCTGGAGTTGGAAAGGATCTTGGGAGGTGACCTGGATCTAGGCTTCCCAAACTGGGATCCACCATGGACCACCAGTGGTCTAAGAGCTTCCTTCAGGGGCTCTGTGGCATGCCTGTATTAAATATTCACATTGATTGTAACTGTATTTTTTTATTGCTTCTGTCATTTAAAATGCAAGTTGTAATGCAATAAAATGGAACGTGAGAAATTAGAGAAGCAATAAACATGCAATTGAATATCACGCAGCATTGTTCACAGCACAACTACTGTAGCAGGAAGGAAAATCATTATGTGGTCTGCCAGTACCATCAGTAATGTTCAAGTGGTTCATGGGCGGGGGGGGGGGGAATTGGGGGACCTCACTGTTGCAACTAGAGCATCCTTGGCAGATGGCTGTCTAGCCTGTAGTGAAGGACTAGCCACCCACCTCCGGAGGCAGTCTCTGTTCCTCTCTCTGCCCAACAGCTCTTGCTGTTAGGAATTTTCTCCCCGTGTTTAGCTGAAATCTGCTTCTTTGCCATTTCTAAACATTGCTTCTAGCCCTGCCTTCTGGAGCAACAGAGAACAAGCCTCTTCCAACATCTGTGTTGCTCCATCTTCAGCCATTGCTAAAGCTGATATTTTGAAGACTGTATAGTTGCACTAAGAGGTCAACATATATTTAATTAGTTCTGAGTTGACCTATGGTGTACATATGTATTACAAGTGTCACATAACATCCATTTGGCATTTGTGAGGAACTTATCTCTTGGTGTGCCAGCTCCTAAACTGTGGAACTCTCTGCCCATTGACTTTAGGCAGACACCTACACTGCATTTTTTTCAACACCCACCAAAAACTTATCTCCTTGGGTAGCCCACCCAGACATGTAAAGCAGATGTGTGTTTTTAATATGTTCTTTCCTCTTACTGTATAGAACTCTAGATGTCAATCTTACTCATTCTGCTTTTTCATAAACTTGTTTTTAACGTTGATTTTATTAATAATTTTAATGTATATTTTATACCGCTTAGAGCAGGGGGCTGCAAGGTTTACCTCTCCTGGGCTGGTTCACTCCAGCAGAGATCCCTTTGTGGGCTGGATTGCGCAGGTGCATAAGCGCCCACGATTTCCTGCGTCTGCATCTGCGCAGATACAATTTTCGTTTTCTGCGCATGCGCAGATGCGATTTCCGGTGCTGTGGAAGCAAGTCCCTGCACCACGTTGGTTTAGCGCAGCACGCAGGGACTTGCCAAGTGGGCGGCTCAGTTCAGGGGCAGCTCGTGGGCCGGTTAAACGACCTCGTGGGCCACTTGTGGCCCACGGGCCTTGGGTTGCCTACCCCTGGCTTAGAGGTTTCATTTACAGTTAAGCGGCATACAAGTTTTGAAAAATAAAATTAATGTGTGTGTGTGTGTGTGTTTGCACGTTGGTATATAAATATATTCTAATATATTTTACGGGCTCTGCTAAAACGACTGACCTAGTTTTGTATCTGCTTTCATTCATGCAGAAAGTTGTTCCTTTCAGCAACTAATACTCATGCAGACACTTGTATTTTTTGGAGCCGCTCGGTCCCTTTTGTTCCCCTCACTTCTTCTGTGTTCCTTTCTGCTCTGCCTCCTCCTTTGCTCTCACTGTCCTCGGCCTCATTTGCCCTCACTGCTATTCGATTGGATTGGCTGTGGCGATCCTCGTGACTTTTTATTTAGGCATCCGCGATGATATCACACCTGATGCTGATCTGTCACATCAAAACAAACGGGTGCCAAACGGCATAGAAATAACCAGAACATTTGGCAAGTCATCCCCCTCCCCCTGATAATTTTATTCAGCCATGTTAAGATGACAATATAGAAATTGGAAAATATTCTGTGGAAAATCTAATACATAATGTATAGATCTGTTTGCTGGGGCAGAGTAATGCAGTGATGCCGATATTGTGTTTTGATTTAGCTTGAATTCCTACGGTTCTGGATAGCGCTATTATTATTTTTAAATGTTAAAGATCTGTGCTGCTATATGTTGAACTAATAAAAAGGAAGGAAATAGTGGATAAGATCCAGCATCTCAGCAAGAACCCCTTCTTTTTCTCACCCCCTCCAGCTCCCCATTCTCCCTCACTCTCTCCCAGAGCAGATTTTGGGGGCACATGGGTTTCGGAGGGGAGGGGAAGGAAAAGAAGTCCTTTTTGCACAAGTGGATCGGTTGTGCAAACAGAATGTCGTAACTGGATATTTCCCAGCAGTAAGAAATTGCTCCTTCTGAAGTTTTTGCATAGCCTCATGATCAGTTTCAAGTCTTTTGAACAGAGCACTGAGGTCCCTGAATCAATGTACAGTTGTTTGATGAAAATGAGAAGTGTGCTTTTTATTGCATAAAGTTAGTTCTGCTGAACTCATGTGAATGAGGGTGACATCTGCCTTGAAACATTTACTGCCTTATTGTAAAAGTGCCTCATTTGTAATAGTGACTGGTGTAGGACTACTTCATACTTCAAATTCCTAGGGGATTGGTATCAGTTCCTCAATCAGCATTTTAGCCCATTGGACACAGAGCCATAAATACATAAAATATGAGAGGGTCTTTATTTTCTCTTTCTCTCTTTTCCACATAGTCCTGACTGCTTTGGTTTCATAGTGCAAGTTTCCCCCCACCCATAAGATGATTTCTTCCCCTTCTCCCCATAACCCCATCTGGATTCATTATGGATGTTGTAAAATAAATATTCTCAGATATCAGAAAGGGCTTTATTCTAAAAGGTTTATGACAGTTCCTGAGAATATCAGAGCCATCGGGCGATTAATCGCTTTTCCATGTTTGCGTTTTTATTATCTATCCATCTTTCTATAATCTATCTATCTGTCTATTTGTCTATCGATCTCCTTGGATAAAGAAGCAAGGATCCAAACACTTTAGCCCATTGAGCCCCCCAAAGCTAATTTTATGAATTTGTTAACAGATTGTTTCTTCGCCCTGCATAGATGAGGGTTATTTTAAATGCAATTTGCTTCTGCTTTGCAGAGCGCAGAGAAACCAATAGAAGTTGGATGAGGCCCAAATAAACAGACCTTGGGTTCAACAGGGGAATATTTTTTGTGGCGGTTCTTGTTTTGTAAACCCTTCCAAAACTCTTTTTATCGTCGCCACAACAAGCAGTTTAGCAGGATCCTGAGTGAGTTAAACAAAAGCGGTTTGGAAATCCAGAAACCGATTCCTTATGCGTTTGAGAGAGGCTGGCCCTCTGGCTGCCTTTTCTCTCCCCCACCCCACCCAACCCCCCAAAAGAAAATCTCCTTTAAAACAAATCGAGCCTGTCCACATTTTTGAGCGTGCATCGTCCAGCTCGTTGCCGAGGCTCTCTGCCTGGGTTTGCAGGGGTTAAATTCTAGCTGCAGTGGGGAAGTGGCTCCGCCCCCCGTTTTCAGCACCTGGCGCTCTATAGACAGTTGCCTCAGCAGTAGATTTCAGAGGGGATTGGAGGAAAACAAGAGGGGGAGAGAATGTGACAACTGCCGACTCTGACTGCTGCCTTCGGGAGGCCTCCCGCACCTGTCCTTGCCTGTCTCTTGGCCAGTGCAGTTGTTGAATCAGACAAGCAAGAGGAACATTCTTATTTGCCAGACCAGAACGGTGTGCATAGGAGGAAAGGGAAGAGGAAGAAGAAGAAGAAGAAGAAAAAGAAGAAGGAGAAGAAGAAGAAGATGACTTCTTCATTCAAGCTGGATTTTCTACCGGAGATGATGGTTGATAGCCGCTTGCTAGTTTCCGACAGAATGTAAGTACCGACTCAGCTGCCCGGCAGCATCCGAACCTCAGACCGAGCCAGTTCCCGAGATTCTAGATGGTTGTATTTTGTGTGCTTTTTTTCCCCTGGAGGGTTTTGATGGTATAAACAAAAGCCCTGGATTTCTCCCTCCCTTTCTCTTTCTCTCTCTCTCTCTGAGGCTACCGACTTGCTGCTAGAAGTGTCTGTGTAGCAGAGTAAGGATTTATTCCCTCTCTCTCGTCACTTGAAAATTCTTTTGTGGTCTCTAATGTATGTGTGTGTGTGTGTTTTCTTGCACTCATCCCCCCCCACACCCTCCGTTGTGTTTGATCTGCAACGTTCTCTATCAGGGAAACTGGGGGGCGGCTAATGGTAGCTGTAGAGCAGGGACCCGATAAGTATGATTTATATTCTGTTTATTTAATGTGGGAAAATGCAGTGCCGAGCCTTGCAGGGTTTTGTTTTATTTTATTTTTAAGAAAGGCACACTCTTCACATCCAGTGGAAATTCCTATACAGATATTTTGCCTCCTGCTTAGAAATCTCAACTTGTTCAGGGGGGGTAAGGCGCAACCTGCTCAGATTAAGAAAGAAAATGCACTTAAAAATAAATTAGCCACAGATGCAGACTGTTTGGATATGTGGGAAAACGTGGTCAGTTTTTGTGACAGAGCACGAAGGAAATTAAAACGGACAATTTTGCCCGTGTTGGCGGATGCATGGTAAATTTAGTGTTAATTATTAGGAAGATTATTCATGTATACAGGAATGGAAAGGCTAGAGAGATTGATTGGACAATGTGCATGCTAGATTTTCATGAAGGGAAACAGATTTGGTTAATTTTCAGCCTTGCCACTTGATCTTTAAAGTTCCAGTTGCTCTATCATTGCCTGACATCAGGAAAGGAAAAGAAAGTGTATTTTGGGTTCTCTAGGAAAGAAAGGCAAAAATTCAACAGAGTAAATCTGGACCCTAACGTAACATCATTCCTGGAAAACAAAATTAATCCCATCTGAAATAAGAATGATAGGATCACGCCGAACTTTGCAAACAAGAATATGACCATGCTGGATTTATATAATGAAAAGGGAGGAAATGAGATTGCAGCACTGGCTACGTGGTACGTCTCTTTAGTGGAAAGTGTGCGCAAGGTAGAAGTTTGAATAAAACTTTGTACATGGTCTTCAAAACTATCATTTTTTTAAAAAAGAAAAAGGAATGGAAATCCACTTCCTTCCCATATAGTCTGGTGCTGGCCATATTATGAATTCATTCAAAGTTGTTGCACCTAATTCCGCCCCACCCACCTCCCCGGTAATTTTTCTCTTGGGGCTGTAGATTTCTTAGCCGATGGAGCGTTTGAGATGAACTATTCATGAAATAGCCATCTGTTTCAGCTGCTGAGGATTAATGTGTTGCCGAGGTGGGGGTGTCATATTTAGTATGGGTGAGCCTCTCTGTCATATGCATTGTGCATAATACACATGCGTCGTTGATGCCTTCCACAGTCCAGTTTCGGATAATCCTAAATTTAGAACATGGTGTCTGTTGTTGGGAATGGTGAGTTTCCGAAATCGACCATTTCGCTTGACTCGGAGCCTCAGTGGTATGTGCTACAGTTGCTTGTTTTGTTTTGTTGCTGTTATGTTACCCATCCTTCGCCCAGGAGAGTGCCAAGTTGACGCTCTCAAATAGTTTTTGAGAAGATCTGTCAATGCACAAATGTCCGCTTCTGTTCCTCTCAGCTTTATACATTCTTACTGCTGCCCCTCCAAATCAGTCAGAAAAGATATTGCTGATAACCATCTTGGAACACCAGGGTTCTATTACCTGAATCTGGTGGTGTTTTGGCTGTCACTTAAGTTTATGGAAATACTTCCTCAACTCACCCATTGAAGGATGAGAATCGTGTAAAATTGTTCCTTCAGAATCTTGCCTTCTGGAGTTGTGGGGCAAGGGGAAGCCCATAATTCTCCTTTTAAAAAAAGTACTATGCCTCTGTTTGAAAACGATGCAGAATTATATTTTAAAAGGCTTTGATAAATAGCTTTGCATTCACTCTGGGTTTTCCCCCTCCCCTCCATTAAAGAACACGAGCTGTATCAGCAGTAACTCTTGTATACAGTCTGCCTTAGCAATCGTGTTATGAGATCTCATCACAATGCAGAAATGTAACTTAGTGGATGGTCCAAGCAGCTATAAAGATTGATGCTTTCCAGGGATTGCACATGTCCTGTATGCACAATTAATAAAGAATAGTTTGCTGGCTTCAGCTGGGGCTGGAGGAAGACTAGTAGGGGGTGTCCAGTCTTTAAATAAGGATATATGACCTTGCACTTTCTCGAGAGCGGAAAACAATTGCATCATTACAGTCCCTCTCTCCCACCCCCTGCCAAAGATGCGATTGGTTCGGTTTGTGTATAATTCTCTTTGGGAAGCCCTTGAATTCATCAGCGCTGATGAATGAACGGTGGTACAGCTTGATTGCCCATGAAGAGCCGTTTGTCATACAAGCATGTTGCCCTTTTAGGCCGCCCATCCCAGATGCCCGAAGCGACGCCACAAGCCTGGGAACCCGTTTAATCTTTCTCTCATTGCCTGTTGGGTGAGCAGCTCAAAAGTTTCGGCAAAGGGCACAATCCACAAGGAAGTTCTCTCCCTTCAAATCCCACTGAAATGAATGGGAACGAGCCCGATAGCGTGGTCAATGGGTTGTTGCCCAACCCTTAATTTTATATCCTAGGTGAGAGCAACCAGTGCTGTCTTTAGCAAGGAGTTATTTAATGCTTGAGAATATTAGATTAGGGTTAATTGATGTAGATGGAAAAGGGTTGTCAGTTTTTTGTCTCTCCTAAACTGTTAGAAAATGTCGTTTTATTTTTTTGAAGGTTCTTTTGTTTGCCTAGGGAAGAACGACTATCATAAGATATTCCAATGTTCATGAAAGCTACTGCATATAATTTTGGCTCTGCGTAATCTTTAAACATTGCCAGTTTGAAATACATGTTATAGTTTTCAACTCTTTTAAGCTTTATTTACGACTCCAATAATCAACAAGAAAGCAGTGGCTATCCTCCCTCCCAAAACACACACACACACATTTGTGGATTGGTTTCTTATTACTCTTAAGATAATAACATTTGAATTGGGTGCTATACCGAATGCATGGTGCGTATTACTTTAATAGGCTAAGCTGACACTGAAAGTGTAAGTATTCAGTCACTTGTACTGATGTAGATACCGCCACAGCCTGGGCAAGATGAGTAGGGCAAGAAAGTCCTGTAGTACTTCCTTCTGGAATTCCATCATTAAAAAATCGCCATTAAACAATACCCATGGAGGGTAGCTGCTGGTGATCCCAGCTGATTTTAAGAGGTTGCGTAGATGGTTCATTTCCTTGTTGTGCCCTTTGCGGACTTCGTCTGGCTCTATTTTTCAGTCACATAAAATGTGATGCGGTGCCTTATCTCCCAGTGGCAGTCCAGAGGGTGGTACATTGAGGTATTAGCCAGGGCACCACAACAGGCAACAGGCAACAGCACACACACACTCACCATTCTGACTTCACATGAGCACCTACGAAGCTCAGAGAATTCTCTGTTTACCTTTCCCAGGCTAAGATATTCCATCAGTACACTTTGGCTGAGGGGTCTCTCAAATGTTGTGGCTGCCCTACCCCCTGGTTTCCTTCCCCTGGGCCAGGAGTATATCACAGCTAATAAAATTGCCTGTCCTTACCTCTGATAGCATAGAGGTTCCTAGGACCACACACTTATCAGCTTGGTCTCCATCGCTGTCTTTGGATTGTTATACCATTGTAAGCAAACCAAGCTTCATCATCAAATCGCTCTGTGCTTACTCACTCCAATCTAAGACCATGTGACCTCCTGCCTTTTGGAGGGATGGAGGAAGAATATCCTTGATCACAAAGGTCTTAGTAGCTTCCTCCTGTAAGTGGAGCAAACCTTAATTCTTTCAGGGAACATCGTGTGTTCTCTGGACTTCTTGATAGCAAATCACTGGATCAGAGTGATCATGGTTTATAAGATATGGCACAGCATCCCTCATGTACCATAAAACATCATTTTGTATATTGAAATCTCTTAGTCCTGAGTACTAGGTAGAAAGCTAACCCTTACTGCAATACTAAGGGAATGTTTGGACTGCTCAAGAGATGAAGTAATTCAAGAGAACGTAATGGTATTTTGCAAAATAAAAAAATAAAAAATGGGATGCCTGTGTTTTTTCCAGTAGCAGACTCTAATGTGGTAGATAAAGACCTCTCACATCACTGAAATCGATGGGGAGAACAATGCTGGGTGGCTTTCACTCACCCAGTGATTTTGCAGAAGGGCTACTCATTCAGTTCAATGGAGGCCAGAAATCCATATAAACATTCCTTTGCACGCATGGATCTGTTGTTCCTATTCAAATGAACAGTGCATTATGGGTTCCAGAGAGTCTTGTATCTGCATTGGAGTTCACCTACAGTTTTGGATTAGAGTGATTATCGATTATATTAAAATGAGCACAGTTGTTCATTTTGGACACTCTGCTCTTACATCTTGATGCGGCAATCTATCAACTCTGTTTATCACTTTGGATTCCATTGCGCTCCTTTTCTTTGCCTACTCACTGACCAGATCTGAGTGCCACAGACACCAACTAAATTTGAGTTTTATCTTTTAATGACTCAAGAATATAATCACGTGCAACTGATTGGGTGCCACAGAAAAGTGCCATGAGTTATCCATTAAAATTAGTCTTTGAATTATCTCCCTCATCTCTGAGATGAGTCAAATTTTCTCACATGTATGCCAATGTGTTAATTATGTGGTGGTTGATGATATATTTGAAGAGCTGGTGTATTTTTCTTTTAAGATATTCAGTGTACTAAAGAATTTAATCTATACAGGGTTTCATTGTCTGTGTAGCACCCTTTCTGAGGGGGGAACAGAGTCTGGTAGAAATTCAGCCGGGGAGGCACCCATGTTTTTTCGATTGCCTTACAAGAGAAAATGCTCAACTGCATTGAAAAATATTAAATCACAAAATATGTGTTATAAAAAGACCTGGAAACCTCCTCCCAAAAGAGAGAGAGAAAAAAAGTGCTCAGCACCTATTGCCAGTGAAAAACTGTGTACCTTGTTATCAGCTGTTGTTTGATGCTCTTTCCTTATCGTATGTTCGTATTTTGGCAGACAGTTCTAGCATTGATCCGGCTGGCTGTATCATTTTAAATTGTTCCACGTTGATAGTTCATTGTAAGTTGCTCTGTTCCGATTCCTTTGGCAGCCATTGATGAAAAGCCTAAGGAAGGAGGAATAATAAAAAGAACCTTGAATGAAGATTAAAAGCTTCAAAACTGAATAAGGATTTTCAGTGATACACATGGTAAATTAAGCTGCGGGCAGTGGGATCCAATATATTCTCCTTCCCTGCTCATCTTTACAGCTATTGTTAGATAGTATAAAGTCCATGATCTTATTTTTACTTTGTACAATGCCTAGATTTTAAAGTATTATTATTATTATTATTATTATTATTATTATTGGCATTGTGTAAACCAAAAACAAATTGAATCAATTGCGGGGTTCTAATCCGATTGAATAAGAACACCCCATTCCAAATGTGAATGTATGAGATTAAATGAAGATGGTGCTTATTCAACATGCAGGAGACGTATTTTTTAAAGTTTATTAATAATAGTGATATCACACTGCTTTTTCAACATACCAGTTTCTCTCTATCAGATGTGATATATCTTCCTTTAATCTCACACATTTTCATTGTTCGCTTATTTGTTTCTTGTCACCCAAACTAAAACCCAGTGTCTAATATGATTTATTTATTTTGCTTCCATTGGAAAGAGAAAAAACGTTCTCCTAAACATTTCAAAATGGGTTTCGGTGTATTTTAATTGTCTAGTATTTTATAGTAATTTTGGCTAAGGCAATCAAGTTTCATAATTAATCCCACATGTTCTTTAAATAATAGCAACAACAGCAACTCGGAAATTGTGTATGAACGGCAGTGGGAGAATTTAGGCAATTTAAAAATTCATGGTACGTAAAAAAAAAGTCTAGCATCAAGAAATGGCCCACTAGAGACTGGGAGAAGTCATTGATGCCCCACAGAATATGCATATCACACAAGCGCCTTAGATCCACGCTTGGGAGGGATTGCTGCCTTCAGTTTCTTTAGCCCGACTAATTCCTTTCCTTGTGGTGCTGTTTTGGGATTGAATCACTTATTGTTGCAAAAAACATAACCATCTCTTCTGACATGGTTATGTGTGTTTGGTGGCAGGAGGTTTTGGGGAAAGAGCGAAGTCCAGATTTTGCAGGGAGAGAATTAGCTCTTGGGGAAGAAGAAAGGAGAGGCAACTCACTGGGGGGGGGGGAAGGAATGCCAACACGAGAGAATCTCTTTGGAAAATAAAAACTAATTGGAGCAATAAAAGTGATGCTCTAAAGTAATTCTGGAATAATTGTTCCTATTTAGAATCATCAGCCTTTAATTGCTTTGCCCACACTCCCAAGCTCAATTTTCGCATGTGAAGGGAGACCAAATAATTTCCTGCAAAAAAATCTAACTTCTGATGTCAAATGCTCCCTTTCTCTTGGGAAGGCCCCCCAGCTCAGTGGGTGCACACATACTGTATCCGAAAAACGTACAAAGTTTAATCCCTGGTCTTTCTAGATAGTGCTAAGAACCACCTTTTTCTGAAACCCTGGAGAACTGTTGCCAGTCATCGTAAGCAATAGTGGAGGCACATCCGTCTATTCCTGGTCTATGTTTGCCCATAAGTCTGTTCCAACCCAGTTCCACATGAATCTGAATCCCTTGAAATAAAAAAGGATGAAATTTCACATTTAAATTTGTTTTTAAATGCACGTCTCTAAACGTCCCTCCTGAGAGTATGAGGTTCTAAATGCATTTTCTCTCAAAATAGCACCTGTAAAAACATATTTTGAGATGTGCATTTCAGCTCAGAGCATTCCCAAAGTGCAAAGGCTGGTGGGTAACTTAAGTTCTGATCTGTCCGTTAGTCTGGTGTGTGTGTGTGTGTGCCAATTAAGGCAGTTTGTACTGGGATTTGCAAAGATCAAATCACTCAAGCACCCTGAAAAGACAATATTGAGCTAGATGGATCCCATGCTCTGGCTGCACCAAGACGGCTTCCTGTTTTCCTACTGAAGATTTTAAGAATGTTCTCCAATGCTTTGATTGCCTTTGCCTCCCTCCACCCATTCTGTGTCTCCTGTGAATGGTGTTGACGGGTGTTCAGTGTGGTCCTCCGGTTGGCTTTACTGCTGCTAAGCCTAGACCTTTGTCCTTCTCTCATAGCTCACGTATGTCACTCTTCCTCTGGAGGATGCCGTTTTGACAATCAATTCCTCCTCACAATGCCAGCATATATCATAGAAATGTGCTTCTCCTTGGCAGCATATCTGTTTTCTTCACAGCTTGAGCCCCTTCAGATAATAACGTTGAAATTATAACAGAGGCAATATGATTGCCTGGCATTTAAAATGTCATTGGGAAGCAACTTTTGTTTTACGCTCGGCCTTAAACACACCGTATTCCAGCGAATGCCCAGGTGAGCCCGTTTTGCAGAGAGATTGCCTGCTATCCTTGCGTGCCCATAACTAGATGGATAACAAGGTTGCAACGCAGTGGTAGCGTTATCTTCTTTGTGTGCAGGATGTCACATGACCAATCCATGACAGCTCCAAATGGGGCTGAGAACGTCCTCTGTCTGAAACCCTGGAGGGCCGTTGCCAACCAGAGAAGACTGACAGATGGATCGTGGTCTGACTCAGTATCAGACAGCTTCCTATGTTCCTAAATGTCAAGGGAAGGGAGTTCAGCCTTAGCTACAGGACCAAGCTGCAGTGGCAGCCTTTGTATTCACCAAGTAGGCTTCTCTAGGAAGAACCAGAGTGGTAGAACTTCTGCTTTTCATACAGAAGGTCTCCACTTCAGTCATCAGCATCTCCAGGTAGGGCTAGGAGTGTTCCCTGGCTGAAACCCTGGAGGCCAGCTGCCAGTCAGTGTGGACAACACTAAACTAGCTGGATCAACAGGCAAATTCGGTATAAATCAGGTTCCTATCTGCCAGTAGGTCATGCCTGCTGTTTTCCTTGCCCCTCCAACCTCCACCTAACAGAAAGCCATGTCTTGGACAGATGAAGGGATCTCCTGTTGCTGTATCTGAGCATTGTTTCATCTTGTTTTGCATATTCTTAATTGCCATCGGCAGTTCTCTGAAAGCTTTGCAGGTTCATGGAAGCATTCCCTCTGTTGAAAACGCTGAGCAAGTCTGTTGATCCATGAGCTTCATTTATACATTGGAATGGGCCACAAGTACCTAGACTGGGTGATGCTCAAGGCTGGGCCACCTGTGTATTCTTAAAGTGATAATGCCAGGTAATGGCTACTACTGCTGAAACATCTCATGGCTGGCTAGTGAGAGGAAGTTGACCTCTGGTGTTTCAAACAATGTCCCATTTTTTCAGCACAAACACCGATGGCTCACTGGACTTGCAGTTGAAGAGTCAGCCAATGGATAAAGCGTTGTGTCTGCATTCCAGAATTTTTTGTAATCAATTCTTGGATAATGTATGTGAAGTATTTGAAATACGGGGGGGGGGGTTCTATATGGAGATTTGGTGGTTAATAATAATCATTAGCACAACTATGTTTGCTTGGAGGTAGGTTTTCGAAAACTTGTTACAGTGGCGCTTAGGAACCCTGCCATATTATTAAAGATGGATGGATCTGTCAGTTTCAGGTCTCTCATTTTTCTACATTTCTGCATCAGTTTGCTTGCAAAAAGAAAAAGAAAAAAATCTTACAAAAATGCATCATCGTTTTAGTGTACGTTTCTACCTTTGTGTGTAAGTTTGCCTAATTGAAACAATTTTGCAAGCAGTTTTCCCTAATATGCATTCTGTATGTTATCCTCACTAATATTGGCATTTTTGCACACCCATTCCCCAATGCACCCATTTCTATACAATTTTTTGGGAAGGTGGGGAGCTGCATTACAAAATTCGTAGATGCGTGAATTTCAAATGATAGCTGCTTTTCGGCATTCGAATTATTTCAGGAAGTGCGAATCCTGTTCACATAATGTGAACCAAACCTAGTTTCCTCCCCGTCCTTTTACATACTCTTCAGCCCTTGTGCTTAGCTGACGCCTGATTCTCTACGAACTTAACAGATGAGAAGGATTCTGTGTATCTGTGCATCAGACATTAGCCTTGCAGCTGCCATTTTACCATAATTGCCTGGGGAGCTTTCCACTTGTGCCGGTTGAGCATGACTCACGATGTCAGTGGTAAGCCTGCCATTTGTCAATTAATTGATATTAAAAAGGCTCCGTCATTTAACCCGCTGACAGCATTTCAAAGGATGAGAGCTCAACACGTGCCCTGACGCTGCATTAATAGCAGCAGTCTATCTTTAGTTGGCATGCATTAGTTGCCAGTATCCAAAGAGACCGCGGATCAATTTTTGCTCAAGCTCGTCCATCCACTGAGAAGTTTCATTGTTATACCAAAATACTAATACACCCTTTTAGGCTGTTTTCCATGCAGCAGCTGGGTGGATCTGCCCTTTCTATCCCAGCTCTACCTGGAGGGATGAATTTGTACGTGTGTTGTGTGTGGCAATATATCTTGGTAACTGCCTTGGGTATTTTTATTGAAATATAAGAGAGAAATAATTTAATTAGTATTTTATCTATTGTGTGTGTACGTACATCCATCAAATCTTCAGGCATGGGAACACAGAACCACAGGAAGTCAGACCACTGGCCCATCTAACTCAGTGCTGTCTACACGGACTGGCAGCAGGTCTCCATAATTTCAAGCAGGGTTCTTCCCTAGCCATGACTGGGACCATTTACATGCAAGGCAGATCTTATACCACTGAGATACGGCCTCCCCCTGGAAAGACATGCTCACAGGTTTCAAGCTTGCCAGAACCACATTTTTGTTTGTTATTAGACCACAAGGTCCACCAACCAGAGTTCTGTACAGAGCAGGGGCTCCAGCTGCAAAATAGTGGCCCAAGGGATGGAGTCAATTGCTTGTTCCACACCAAAAGCCACAAATGAGATGGTGCGGCATATATAAACCTACACCTGAGTTACTACAAATTACGTACAGATGCTTAGAGGCTTTTAAACTATATATATTAAGCAGCTTACAATGCTTTTAAATAATAACATGAGACTCTTAGCAGCCTAATTTGGTTGTGAGTGGCAGATTACTTTTTGTTAAACAATTGGGAGTCCTTGCCGATCTAAGGCGAATCATCTGGTGATCTTCCAGTAGATCCCAATATGTCTTTGCTCTGCGCTTGCTCTTGATTGTCTGATACATGGATCCAAAACTTGAACATTTTAATGATACCAAACCTTGCTTGGGTTTCATTGATCTTTAACTATGTTGTAGGAAATCCTGGGGTTCCTTAACAAGTTTAGGGATTCCTCAGCATTAGGCTTGGTGGACCAAGTTGGTGCTGAAATATTGATAATTCACCTGCTCATGTGAATGTGCAGTGCTGAGGAGGACTCCCCAAAAACCTCTGCAACACCAAGAGCTTGCATGACACATGTCTGAGAACTTCGTCAGCAGACAAAGTTGATGTGGGAAAGGTCATCTGGACGGTGGAAAGATTGAAAACTTGCTGGATTTAGTCACTGTGCATTCCTCAAAAGAGAAATTTGTTCACTCTCTCACACACCCTCTGTTTGCTTCCTTGGAGGGAAATGTGCCATTCCTTGGCCAACAAGCAGTTTTGAAAAGCTTCCCCAAGAGGAGGATGGCCTTTTCTCCCCATCCGTTATTCCCTTTCCAAGCAGGCACAAAACCAATCAGTGAGATTACTTGACCAGACTATTCACTTCCCTCATCAACTTCCGCCCTCACTGATGCGTGGTCCGGCGGCGCTGAGACAGTGTGGCCTAGTTCCAGACAAGTGCTCTTAATTTGCCTGAAATGGGCTCAGGTAATTGAGAGTTATTAACTTGTGGCAAAGGTTGAACGATGTTTGAAAATCTGCAAAACCGAGTCATTCTCCTAATGCTTCTCGGAACAGGCAACTGCCTATGTCTGGCTGGCTGATTGCCTCCAGGTTTTTATGGGCAATGGAACAGATTCGATGGCAGCCAGTCACTGACCCTTAGTCCCACCACAAGTAGGGAATTGCCCTGTGATAGATTTGCAACCTCACTTTCAGTCACTGATCAGCAGTGGGGAAGATCTTGTAGATTTGTGTGTCATATTCCCCTATGAGATGGTAGATTAGGGCTGTGTACACACTAGTTAGGTAAAGGTAAAGAGACCCCTGACCGTTAGGTCCAGTCGTGTGTGACTCTGGGGTTGCAGGACTCATCTCGCTTTATTGGCCGACGGAGCTGGCGTACAGTTTCCGGGTCATGTGGCCAGCATGACTAAGCTGCTTCTGGCGAACCAGAGCAGTGCACGGAAACGCCATTTACCTTCCCGCCAGAGTGGTACCTATTTATCTACTTGCACTTTGATGTGCTTTCGAACTGCTAGATTGGCAGGAGCAGGGACCGAGCAACGGGAGCTCACCCCGTCGCAGGGATTTGAACCGCTGACCTTCTGATCGGCAAGCCCTAGGCTCTGTGGTTTAACCCACAGCGCCACCTGCGTCCCGTATACACTAGTTAGTACCACAAAAAATGTAGTTTTTCTCAGTCCAGAATCATTCATGCTCATCATGCAGCTTTCAATCTTGTTTGATTCTTGGTCTTGCCATCCACAAGGCTTGGTGTAGATACACATTTGAAAAGCCTCTCCTTGATAAGGTTAGCCACACCTTCTCCGTTCTGTATATGCCCCAGGTGAATGAAGAAGGAAGTGGTGATTGCAATTCTTGGTATATGCCCACCTGGAAGGTTGGATACACCAGGTTTTGGATACACCTGCAGTGCTGAGATGACCTTCACCTGTTTTCATCTGTTTGCAAATGGATGCACTGTAGGGTAATGTAGGCTCAACCTGCAGTGAGCTTGCATTTTTGGAATGAATCCAGTTTCTCGAGAGCCGATTTTCAGGAGCAAACTAATTGCAATAGATTTAGTTTGTGCACGGGCTATGTAGAAAAAAAAGAAGACTTGAAATAGCATTGCTGGGTATATTCAGTAGAGACAGCCAAGGATTGTTATATAAACTAATACAATACAATATAAGATAATAACATGTGTACATCATATAAACATTTAATTGAACCCCTATTATTGGCAGCAGGAATATTGATCACTAGAAATGAGACAGACGCAAAGGGTTTAAATGAACAAAAAACTGTATAATGTAATTTGGGACATAGCACTTTCTGAAAAACTGACACAAACACTAGAGCGGATGGGTAGGTGGGGAAATGAGTGACTTCTGTGGTGGACTGATGTCCATTCATCCAGCACACTAACATTCTACAGGACAAACTGTAGCTGTTGAATTCCATAATATATGGCTGTGTTACCTTTTTCCTTCATATCGATGAAATAAATATATATATATATATATATATATATATATATATATATATATATATATATATATAAATAAATATATAAAATTGTGCAGTAGCACCTTAGAGACCAACTACGTTTATTCTTGTTATAAGCTTTTGTGTGCATGCACACTTCTTCAGATACCTTCATATTGATGATAGCAACTTTCAGTTTCTCTTCCAGTCGTTGAAAGAGATTCACTAGTATTGTTTACATCTGAACTGTGCCTTTAGGTTGGGGGAGAAGGGGGTGTGTGTGTGTTCCATATTTTTTAGGAAAGAAAAAAGAGAAGTACTCAGTCTCCATAGGTGCTAATATAAGAAGTGTGTATGCACCATAGGGGGAAACTATATCTCTCTGTATGTTACTGCTCTTTAGACCCCATTATCCCTGATTATTGGCTCTGCTGCCTGGGATTGATGGAAGGCGGAGTCCAACAACGATCCTCGTCCCAGGGTTAGACTGTTCGCAGAGTTGCAAGACCCAGCTTTCAAATAAAACAGGTGGTGCTTGTACCAACCTGAATCTGTAGAAATCACAGGTAAATCCAAGTCCTGTTTAGAAATTCTGTGCACACTTGCAGTCTGGGGGCAGGAGGAACCAGATACTGTCCCCATTAAAATGGATACACATGGAGGGCATGTAAATTACAGAAGAGGCACATAACTCGATGATTTGCAGCTGGAAGCAAGCAAGCCTCATTCTCATCACAGAGTCTGGTGTAATGCATCATTTCTTCTTCTGAAGTAGGTCAGTGCTGAACATGCAAAATGAGCAGAAGCTGAGCTTTAGCTGTTTTGTAGCCCAGCAGGATTTGGGTTTAGTGAGTTTTCTCTGGCGTTAGACAGAGCCAGGGCTGGGGCTCTCTCCTTGCAAATGAAGGAAAGGGGTTGCTGTTGTTGTGAACACAAACATTGTCAGAAGGCCCAGCTGGAAATGCATCCCCCAACTGCATCTATTTCATTGTTATAACACCAGCATTGACTCCCCACACCCTACTGTGGGGTGGATTGCCACTCTCGGCGCCTTCCACATTTCTGCTTTAAAGGCTGGAGACCCAAAGTATCTGAAGGAGAGCTTCTCCCATACTGCCCTCCCTGTCATCTTGAAGGCATCTCTGCTCCATGTCCAGTAATGTTTATGTAAAATGAAATCTATGGCCTGTTTCACACAGCAGCCTCCATGTGGCTGGAAGCCTCTATGTGACTGTAGGAGCCGTTGCTTCTGACAGCAGTTACACAAACCCACGGGGAACGTGCTTGCAACCCTCTGTCAGTGCAGCCCAGGCCTCAGCCCCTGACACTGAGATCCAGCGCCAAGGGCCTTCTGGCAGTTCCCTCCCTGCGAGAATTGAGGTTACAGGGAACCAGGCAGAGGGCCTTCTCGGTAGTGGCACCTGCCCTGTGGAACGCCCTCCCAGCAGATGTCAAGGCAATAAACAACTATTTTACTTTTAAAAGACTCCTGTTTAGGGAAGTTTTTAATGTCTGACGCTGTATTGTTTTTGATACTTGGTTGGAAGCCACCCAGAGTGGCTGGGGAGATCCAGTCAGATGGGCAGTATATAAATAATTAAAAAATTATTATTATTATTATTATTATTATTATTATTATTATTATTATTATTATTGAGTAGAAGCTAGAGCCCATGGGCCTCAGATGGTCCACCACTTTTCTAAAATGTAATCATTCCAATATGGTCCGGTCTGCTGCTCCAAAGCAAAGCACCATGGAAGGAACCGCAGCAGCCATCGTCTTAATTTGACATTCAGTGTGAATCGAGATGTCAGCTTCTCTTCTAGTCACCAGGCTGTGCTTCTGCCCACCAGTGCCTGCTGCACTGATTCTGCCACCACACCACCCCTTACAAAGACCATGGGGGCTGGCCAGGGTGATGCCCAGGTCCCTGGAGGGCAGCATGGTCAGGGTCTGCTCAAACCTGGGGCTGGTCTTAAACCCACCTGCTTTTATTCTAGCAATGCTTGGCTTCCTGCAGGGAAACGGGTGCTTCTTTCATTTTTCTGCAGAACTGCAGTGACATTCTCTTTACCAATCAGCTGGCAACCTAACAGCATGGGAACATCCCCAGGTTTGAGCAGGCATATGGCAAAGCATTCCTGCATTGGTGGACACCCACAAATAGTCCTAGTGGTCAGGCGGCAGCAGTGCATCAACCACCGCCAGGTGAGAGCTGCCATTTTAATTCCCTTCTCTGCCCAGAAGGAGGCACTCTGGGGGAGACTGTGATAAATTAAAATAGCAACTCCCCGACCAAGTTGCCAACCATTTACGTATAAGCTAAACAAGCTATAGCTTAGGGCCCCTCTCTCTTGGTTTTTAAAGGGGGGAAAAACTGGATATACATTTCCAAAATATAAGATAAAAACAAATAAAATAAAACCTACATATAGCAATAGTGTTTTGTGTTGTGTAGGCTCCTATGATGTAAGTAATGGGCCCCGCTGCTAGCCTGCTCCCTAAAATATCCCTGGTTTGCTCCTTTCTATATATAGGGTGCCTACATTCTGCATGTGCAAATGGCTTTAGATATCTATTAGGTTCATATATAGCATATATTCAACACAAAAAACAGGGACAATTTGTTGTTGACAAAGGACAGCTGGACATATAAAGGGCCCCATTACCTTCAGTAGCTTAGGGCCTCATCAAACCTAAATCCAGCCCTGCATTAGGGGTTGTAGACAATGCTGCGTTCCACTTATACAACTGGACTTTCCCTTCCTCTGCTCTATCTGCACCTCCCTCAAAAAAACCCCCAAATCTCCTCCAGAAGGTCCCACAACCCCCTGGAGCAGATTTTGAGCATATGCAGGGAGCTGCAGGAGGGGGAAGTTCTATTAGGCAAGCCTAAGTTTGTTGTGCAAATGGAACAACAGCTTCAGATACAACTCTAGAAGCCCAGGGCAGTGATGGCACAGTGATGTCCAAGCAGCTGAGAGACTGGAACTGGGGCCAGGGCTGTCACAACGCTAGGAGCGCCATGCTTCCTCCTAGATTTTTAATGTTAGCAGGCATCTAGTGTGCTCATGATCAGGATTACGTTGTAGTTTTTTTAGTATACATATACCATATTTTTTGCACCATAACACTCACTTTTTTCCTCCTAGAAAGTATGGGGAAATGTCTGTGCGTGTTATGGAGCGAATGCCTACGGGTGGCGGGGGGGGATCTCCTGCAGTCGTGAGCAGAGGATCCATGGTTCCCCTTCCTTCCCTCCTCCGTGGCTCGCTTTGAAACAGCAAGGCGGGAGAGGAGCTGCTTACACAGGTTTAAGCACCTCCTGTCTGGTTGGCTGCTTTAAAGCATCCATGCTCTGTGTCCCTCTCTCCTCCCCACTCAGCTCGCTAAATAGCAGCAAAGCTTTTCAGCTCTCTAAGCCAGGGAGGAGGGAGAGAAGCAGAGCCTGCTTGTTTTAAAGGAGCAAAGCGGGAGAGGAGAGGAGCCTTCTCCCCTTATACCCCTCTTCTGCATTATTAGCAGCATCCTTCTCCACACACCCCACGCGTGCTCCTTGTCCCTTGAGTGCTTTTCCTTCCCTCCCCACTTAAAACGTGGTTACAAAGCACGGATCCACATGGATCCTCAGGATTTTTGCATTGGGCTACCCCAAACTCACCGTCAGATCACATGTCTGTGGCCACAGCATGAACCACAAAAATCATACATCCACTGTTTCGTTTAGAATTTTTTTTTCTTGTTTTCCTCCTCTAAAAACTATGTGCATGTTATGGTCAGGTGCGTGTTATAGAGCGAAAAATACGGTACTTCTTGTTCCATGGCGAAAGGATTAGTGCCTTTGCTGTGAGACATTGTAACAACAACAACAACAACAACAACAATTTATTTATACCCCGCCCTCCCTAGCCAAAACCGGGCTCAAAGCAGCTAACATCAAATATATAACAAATTACCATAAAGTCAAGTAATCAGTTAAAATACATCCTAAAATCAAATTAGAGTCAAAGTGAAATCCAAACAGATGGAAGCCTGCAAATTAGGGATGGGGACCTTAAATGCTCACCAGGCCTGTTTATACTGAGCCTGTGAGAAAAGTTGGTCGGCCACTTTCATGCAAGTTCTTATAAGGAGAGAGGGGGAGTCAGACTGGACCCCGGCCAAAGGCCCAGCAGAATAGCTCCATCTTGCAGGCCCTGCGGAAAGATGTCAGATCCCGCAGGGCCCTGGTCTCTTGAGGCAGAGCATTCCACCAGATCGGGGCCACAGCCGAAAAGGCCCTGGCCCTGGTCGAGGCCAGTCTAATCTTCCTGAGTCCAATATGTTATTATTTGCGGACTGTAAGGTCCTCCATGGGGCATACCAGGAGAGGCGGTCCCATAGGTACTATATAGGGCTTTAAAGGTTAAAACCAGCACCTTAACCCTAATCCTGCACTTCATCGGGAGCCAGTGCAGCTGGCATAGCACTGGACAAATGTGATCCTGTGGTGAAGACCCTGTAAGGAGTCTCGCCGCGGCATTCTGCACCTACTAGAGTTTATGCACTCTCTTCTTTTTCTTTAGTATGATAAACATGCACCATGCACTCTTCTTTTGCCAGGTCTGTCTTTACTTATCTATTTTGAAAGCTTACTAATTTTCTTGGTGGAGGAGCACAAATTGCTCCAAGGGTTGAGTGTGTTGAAAGGGGACAACAAAGCAGCTATAAGATCACTTGATCAGCCTCAGGCTGATTTTGTTTGTTTGTTTGTTTACTACCAGGCACCAGCATAGTTACTTGGAATATACAAGCATGACTCATTTTTTATTTTTATTATTGTTAGTATGATGTAAGTTGTATTCAGTCAATGCTACGATGAACCCCAGTGATGCATATTGCTTTGTAGAGATCCCGTGTGTGCATCAAATTCTCACCCCCCTCCCTCAAATAAATTATGTTCACCCGTGAGCTTGGGCCTTTAGGTCAGATTGAGGGGTTTTTATTTCGTGACTCTCCCAATCCATGCGAAGAATAGTCTATTAGAACTGAAATTGGCCTCCTTTACAGTTTTAATTAGGGCAACTGGGAAGTTTTCATCGCAGTGTATGGAAATAAGGTTCTAAATGGCTACAATTCCTTGTGCTAAACTCTCTGCTCCCAGTTTCTCAAAAGTCTCTCCCCCCCCCAAAAAAGAGGCTTTTGTTCTTTAACCTCATTTGCAGGGTGCTTTAGACTTTTTTAAAAAATAATAATAATTGTAATTGTAGGGAAGCTTATCTGGTGCTGACTTTTGACATCTTATCAGCACCCTGCAAACTCGTTTTTTATTCTATGGTATATTTGGCTTTAATTGAAGCACCAGAACCAGGGAGGCTGGCTGCCAAGCACCTGAGATTGGTGTACTCGCTGGTTTTGTTTTTAAGGGAAATGCTTCCTTTCCCGTTCCTTTCCATGCAAATTTCTTTCAAAGTTAAAAAGCAGAATTTCAGAAGCCAAGTAGGCAGCCTTCTTGACTTACAGGAAAGTTACCCCAGGAGACTATGAGGTTTTCAGGAAGTGTGAGCTGCGGCAGATCTTCGGGTCTTGAATTTCAACGGTGCCCTTTATGATGCCAAAATTTGGTGCCTCCCCACCTTTCTCGCTCCATTCTAAATCATGGTTGCCGCACCAGTGAGGCTCCGCGCCCAGTGCGAGCAAACTGGTTATGCTCCCCTAAATCTGCCTCTGGAGTGGGTTCTCAGGAAGGCTGCAGGATGCACACTAGCAGAGAGATGATTTGAGAAAAGTGGGAAAGAACAGTCTCAAAAACCCTCAGCCATCTTGAGAAGAAGGTAAGCTCCAACAAAACCCTACCTACAAAAATTCCCAGCAATTTGTCTCTCCCCTTTGATAATTTTTAATGCAGCTTCATTTCTCATTAGCGAAAGGGTTCTTTGCTCGTAAATTGATTGGTGAGGAAGGGATTTAGATCAATGGCAGAGAAAGTACTTTGCAAGCAGAAGGTCCCATCTGCAATTGTCCAGGTTGGTCTGGTAGAGTCTCCTCTGTAAAACCACATACCTGAGACTAAGGCCTGTTACTGGACTCAGTAGGACTTATTTCTGAGTAGACTGCAGGATTGTGCTATAAATCTGGATTCAGCCTTTTATGTATGCCGCCAAGAGTTGCCTATAAGTTAAAATCCATCCCTGGAAGTGTGTTGATTTCATTGTCTGGGGGTTTAGAAGTGTTGATGCAGCAGATATGATGATGGTAAATCGGGTCCTCCCTTAAAGAGTCCTCCCTTAAATCGGGTCCTCCCTTATTGTGGTAAGACCTGGAAAACTGACACCCTGTGTTATGGGTGGGTACAATTGGTCAGCCACAACACCAAATTGGTAGGTCCCTCAAAGCTGGGTGCAATCTGGCCAATGGGACGCAATCCAAATGGTTTGAGGGACCTATTTGTGCCCATGCACGTGACCCAGAGCTTCCTCTTTCAGTGCATGCATTCGGAACACCCACCCACCTCTCACTAATTTTTGAGCTTGCACTTGACCTTGCTCTTCTATCGTGTGTCGTTGGGACAGGGGCACAGCAGGAATTTCCCCCACTTGGCTGATTGGCTGTTGCCATTTGGGTTTCGCCTGCCGCGTAGCAAATCCTCACAACTTGTAAGGTTGCAGATAGGCTCTGGTTCAGGTGACAGGGATGGGAGAACGCTCTCGCCATCCCTATGTGAAGGGTATTCCATTAAAGGAATCCCGGGACCCGATGGTTTGGTCAACCCCTGAGAGGGGGTTGTGCCCATGCCTGAGTCCAGGGGGACATTTGGGTGGCGGAGTTAGCCTGTTCCCGGTGTTCACCCTTGCCTGACCTATGCTGGAACCCTGGGTCAGCGCTACTTGCATGGCAGGGAGCTAGTTGAACCAGAGCCTATGCAACCAGTCACATTCTGTAATCGATAAAGTTGTGGCCTAAATTCTGCCAAAAACCAAACCAAAATTTGAGTCGTGTGAATTTATTTAGGGGGGAGGTTTCTGGGTCTGAACACGCAAAGGGGAAAGGGAAAGGAGAAATGGATGCATAGGTTGGTATCTAAACATGCTATGCTGCCGTCATATGCCAAATTTTAACTTTTTGAGGAGCTGTTGCTCTTGGCAGAAGGCAAGCTTCGTAGCCTAAGAGGATGTGGTTGGAGTGGAGTTTTCATGCCCTGCATGTTCATTGTGTTCGTGCTACTGATGCAAACATTATCTATAATTACATTTTCAAGAGACCGAAAATTGCAGCCCTTTGTTGCACAAAATTGCTCCTAAAATAATGGAATGTATATCCTTTCTGTCCTCATTAAAAAGGGGGGGGGGCTTCAAAGGATAAGAATGTATAAGGCTCTCAGCTATACAAAACCAGGCCCGGTCACCTGTTCGGGGCAGAAAATATATCCCGAATCAAATTTTGCAAAGTGCTAAAGAGAGTGTTGATAGCACAGAACTAACAATGGCAAGGCGTTGTTCAAACTGATGGTTTGGGGTTGGATTTATTTCACAACCTCTATATACCTCTTGATTGTAATAAAACCTCTAAGAGGTTTACAGAAAATCAACAATAAGCAAAAGGAAATTAAAACACATGGCAACTTCAACACGTCTAGCTAGACTTGCCCAAACAAAAAGGGTTTTATGCAAGGGCTGAAAAGAGTACAGGAAACTCACCTGTCTTGTGTCAATAGGAAGGGAGTGACAACATGTAGGTGCTGCCATGCTAGAAAATTGAACAAGTGTTACTGATCATACTAACCCCCGCAACCTCTGACTTTAAAATATAAGTTCCTTGAGGCAAAGACTTGGCGTCTGCATCTGTTACACCATAAAGCATAGTGTAAGCTAATAGGTCTAGCTAGATGGCAGTGGTGGCCATTGTGGTGGTGTTCAACAACAACTTCAGTGGGATTGAAGCAGCCTGAATGCATGCAGGATTACAGCCAATTGCTATAGCAAAGCCAATTGCACATTTCTTTCTGAGTATCCAGTGCTGGTGCAAATACTGCAGATTCACCTCTTGTGCAGCAGCGTAGCAGTTTTCCTCCGCTTGATAATAAGCCTGACAACTAGGGTAGTAGGATATGCTGGCCATAGAATAAATTCAGAGAATTGAGGGCAATTTATGCAACATATCAGGGGCACAAAGAGCTTATTCATGCAGGGCTCCATGTAGTCTGGGTTCTCACAAGTGCCACTCATGTGCCAGTTCCTCAATGTGCTGTGTTGGCACATCAGGGCAGCTTCCTTCTCAGCCATAGGTTACTGGCATGGGAATGCTACATGTGAGAGGACTTTTATCTGGCTAATGCCTTTTAAGGAAGACACATGGAACCTAGCAATGGTAAGTGCTTGTTGCTTCTCAGATGGCATTTGAAGGTCAGTTATTACACCAGCTGTATTGGTCTGCCATAGTCAAAACAAAAAAATTTTTTCCTTCTAGTAGCACCTTAAAGACCAACTAAGTTAGTTCTTGGTATGAGCTTTCGTGTGCATGCACACTTCTTCAGATACCAGGTCTTTAAGGTGCTACTAGAAGGAAAAAATTTTTTTGTTTTGACCAGCTGTATGAAAGTCACCGAGAAGGAGCTTATATACAGAGAAGTTGCATGGCATCTCTTCACACCACCTCTGAGCATTCCTAAAAGTGGATGATGCTGGTGTGAAGAGACACCATGTGAACTAGGGTTGGTTCACACAGGAGTTGGTTCACAAGCTGTCTGAAGCCTCCAGGTGACTGTAGAAGCTGTTATGTTTTGACAGCTGCTACAGGCATTTCCACAGAGCACCCTTCCAATACACTCTCCGAACATTTAAATTTGGTATCTGTGTATTAAAACTCAAAAGTGGAGTCGCTGCTATGGGGAAGCATTTTCTTGTGTCATCGATGTGGTTGCTTTAACAGATAGATTGGCTCTACATGGAACAAGTATGTGGCTTCCAAGAGGACCTGGAGGCTGGAGATCCTTACGTAAATTCTGTCTGATGCATTCCACCCCAGATTTTAGGGTTCCAATCCAGTCCGCACTAGACAAAAATTGAAAGAAGAGAAATTCTTCGCCCCCATCAAGATACTCAAATTCCTCTTTAACATTTTTATTGTTTATTTGCACAGTTGCAAAACTGTTTTAAGGGTGTGTGTGTGTTTTTCCTACTTTAAACGTTTGGAATTGCGCTGTTGTTGTTTTATATCTGCTTCCCCATTTTCCACCAGAGGGCAAATAGTAGCTGTTGCAAAATCCATCACTGACATTTCCAAAATCCACAATTCAAATGGTGTGGAATCCAAGAGATATCAGAATGTTGGAACAATAACGGAGCTGGAACCCTATGGAATAAGAATGGAGTGAAATGGAGGAGATCCCTTCATCCCTAGTAAATGTTTCCAGAATTGCTTGTCATAATTCTCTAGAATGGAACAAGCCAGAAAAGCAGCACTTTATGCTTGGCTGCCATTAAAGGTCATTCATTCAAGTCAGCCTTCTGATTGAAACCTGTGACTGCTGCATTCCTTTGTGCATTTCGCAAACAAGCTGATTGAGCTTTCTTTACATCTCTTTCAATACAAGTACAAAAAAAGTTGCATTAAGTGGAGATGTTAACCACATTCTTGAGTTCCCTCCAGATGAACCGTATGTTGTCAGAGCAGCTGGGGGAAAAACAAGGCAGGGAATTAGATAAAGCCAAAAGTGTGTTGGCTTCATTAAGGCACCTGAATTCTCAAGGCACAAATGCATTGGGGTGTGAATTTTTTGGCAAGGCTCAGGCTATGATCCCCTGAAAAGGCTAAAGTCGGGCTAATGTAGATGCAACATTAGTGCTATTAAGGCATTGGCAAATGTGTCCTTGGAGAGGCTGCGGGACCATGCGCGCCACTCTTGCATGCTCCACGACAACCTTTTTCCCACTGAGCAAGAAGGTCTAGAGTGGAGTTGTCAGCGCATTTGGCTGAATGCAATTGCAGTCTTCTCCAGGAATCCTGTGTGATCAATGCACAGAATATCAGAGGGGAGCACACACAATCCCTCCCTGCATACTACTGATCAACCTCTTTTGGTGCCGTGCTGTGCAAGGGTGTGAAAGACATGCGTCTATTGGTGCTGTGCTCCCTTGTGAGTCATGGGAGCACATCCCAATTTTCATCAGTGCAATGTTTCATCAGTGCTTGCCATTGCCTCTGGCTCCATTGATTGTTTGGGCTCCCTGCTTTCTGTCCTACTGGCCCCAATGAGCACTGGCCACCACTGCTATGTGTTCAGATGTAGAGAGGGCAGACCACTGAGAAGAGGCTAGTGGATATTTGCCCTTCCACCTGTCAGGGCCTGATTGAATGAGGAGGAGAGCTGGGAGCCGCTAGCCCAGGGAGGGCTCAGATTAGCTGGCAGAAGAAGAGTAATTGAAGCCTGCCTTTCAAGATCCCCCAGGGAAGCCTCTGAAGATGACACCTTAGAGCAGCAGTTCTCAACCTGTGGGTCCCCAGATGTTGTTGGACTACAACGCCCATCATCCCTGAGCTCTGGCCTTGCTAGCTAGGGGTGATGGGAGTTGTAGTCCAACAACATCTGGGGACCCACAGGTTCAGAACTGCTGCTTTAGAGCGTAGAGCCTGGTGATGGGGCACTGAGGAGCAGTCAGCAGAAGGGACGAGCTGGGAGCTGATAGAAGCACAAGACTTGAGCAATCAAGGCGGGGTGTCAGGAGAAGCTGAGAGTCACAGTATCCTCACAGACAGTCTCAGTCCTGCTGACTCTCCTTCCGACCCCCCAGTTAAGGAGGGCCCTTCACCAGTCAGGCCCAGCTCACAACCTCGACGCAGCCTCTGTCTGCTTGGGAGGGGTCCAGCGTGAGAGGCTAGAGAGGGAAGGGCATGCCGTGAACTTAGTTTCAGCAATGCTTCCACTGAGTTAAGATGGACCAAGCACATTGCATTCCATGCCTTCTGTGTGTGTGCCTGCCTTGTGGATACCCTGGCTCCTTGGCAGCTCCTTGACACCAGCCTTGCAATATAAGACTCTTAGCCACTGTAGGGACTTGCAGGAAACCCTCTGAATCCTAGTAAAAGGTCAGGAGCCATTTCATTGTATAAACTGTTTATATTACTCCCATCCAAAGGTTCTCTCCTTCTGGACCCAAAGTCTTTCAGCTGGTAAGCCAAATCACCAAACAATCTGTC
Source organism: Podarcis raffonei (assembly GCF_027172205.1). NCBI lineage: Eukaryota > Metazoa > Chordata > Lepidosauria > Squamata > Lacertidae > Podarcis > Podarcis raffonei. Next base: position 66,075,772 of record NC_070611.1, on the reverse strand, counting down.
TTTCCTCCAGGAGCTCCAGATTTCTCTAATAAAGATATTATTGTTCACCTGTTAATGGCTTCTCAACTTCTTGTAGCCAAATACTGGAGAACTCCTTATGCAGGCCTTTTTGGGGGAAATGGCTTAATTATGGGACATAATTCTTATGGGTATGCTAACAGCATCTGAAAAAGAACAGCATGCTAGAAAAAGAAATACAACTTTCTATAAAAACAGTTCCTAATTTTATTGAATATGCACAATCTATTGAACATGCCTTCCGTCCACCAGCTTCTCCTGGGACACTGTGGAACAATACATTTGTTTGATATATTCTCGCTGTGCAGCATCGCTTTAAAGTCTTTATTCTAATGTACTATTCTTTAGCGCTACCTCTGTACTTCTGGGAGGAGGGTGGGCTGGCAATAATGTTACTGTTGAAAGTACAAAATAGAAAGACACCTCTCATCATCACATTTGGGTTCAGGGTGGTTTGCAACCTTGAAGAATATCCCCCTCCCAATAATCACCCTCCCACATAGACATTTGAAAGGACTAAGAACACGAGAACATAAGAAGAGCCTGCTGGATCAGGCCAATGGACCATCTGGTCATAGAATCATAGAGTTGAAAGGGACCCCAATGATCATCTAGTCCAACCCCCTGCAATGCAGGAGCCAGGGTGGTGTACAGGTTAAGAGCGATAGACTCGTAATCTGGTGAACCGGGTTTGGGTCTCCGCTCCTCCACATGCAGCTGCTGGGTGACCTTGGGCCAGTCACACTTCTCTGAAGTCTCTCAGCCCCACTCACCTCACAGAGTGTTTGTTGTGGGGGAGGAAGGGAAAGGAGAATGTTAGCTGCTTTGGGACTCCTTTGGGTAGTGATAAAGTGGGATATCAAATCCAAACTCCCCCTCCTCCTCCTCCTCCTCCTCCTCCTCCTCCTCTTCTTCTAAAGCATCCATGCCAGGTGGCCATCCAATCTCTGCTTAAGAACCTTCAAGGGAGGAGAGTCCACAACCTCCCGATGAAGTCTGTTCCACTGTCAAACAGCTCTTACCATCAGAAAGTTCTTCCTGAGGTTTAGTCAGACTCTCTTTTCATGTTAATTGAATTCAATGTTTGAGTCCTAGCTACTGGAACAGATGAAAGTAAGCTTGCTCCTTCTTCCATATGACAGCCCTTTAGATATTTGAAGCTGGCTATCATATCCCCTCTCAGTTTCCTCTTCTCCTGGCTAAGCATACCCAACTCCCTCAACCGTTCCTCATAAGGCTTGGTTTCCAGACCTTATATCTTCTTGGCTGCCCTCCTCTACAAGAGTTCCAGCTTTCTGTTCTCACAGTGACCAACTAGATACCTGGTCCCAGGTTCAAGTCAGGTGGTAGCCCATAAAGGTAAAGACATGACTTAACTACTGCTACTCAGACAATATTGAGCTAGATGGACAAATACTCTAACCTGGTATAAGTTTCCTATGTGCTGTCATGCTCTCTGCCTGATAGTTTGGTGTTTCAACCAGCATATCCAAATAGATGATATACACAAACACACTACAATAAACACACAAACACACTGAATTTGCCTGCATTGCTGTGCACTGCACCTACACACTCACAAAGACTGTTTTATTCATGCTGGTGGGGCTACCTCTTGTAACACGGCTGGTTTCGTTGGCAGAGAAGCTGAACTCAGCTCCCCGGGTTATGTTCTGAAACGCTAATGGCTCCTGATACACCATTTATTGTGTTTGGAGGCTGCTAAGATACCACACAAGCATTTCCTTGTGATTTCCTGATCTTTGTATCTCTGCCCAGCTGTTTGTTATTCAGTTCAGCCATCAGCATCCGAGTCTCAATGGACCATGTAATATGCAGCTGTAGCCAGATGTAATGCTTCCACTTTCGGAGTGTTTCTCTTAGAAGTGCCGAGTGGCAGCCTAAAGATGGCTGATAACCCAGTTGCTTGTGTTAATTTAGACTCCAGAGCCACGCTGATTCTGTTTGGCAAATTTATTCCATGGCCAACAAGCAGAGCAATATTTCCCCTTCTTCAGCAGCGCTGCTTGTGTTGACATTAAATACATCGGGCTGGGCCTGCACCAATAGGGTTACACTGCTAATTCAAACAGTGGGGCAAGTCCAATCTACATAAGCAAATACATTTTTAATACAGTGCTTCAGAGAGAGAGAGAGAGAGAGAGATGCATGCACACGCAAACACGCATGCCGCAAGCAGAAACAGTAAACAGTGTTCAGTGACAATGAAGAACGTACTGCATATGGTACTATCGCCAATATCCCTGTTTAAAGATCCAGTGGAATGCAGTGGCAGAGCCTATATCTGGAAATCACTATCACCTTGTATGCGTATTACAGACCCACCAAGTGTCCCTATTTCCCAGACACAGACGCAGATTTACAGAAGCCATCCCGGTTTCTGATCTGATCCCAGAATCTCCCGCTTTTCCTTAGGACATCCCTATTTTCACCAGAGAAATGTGGGAGGGTATGGAGTTATGCAACATGTGAGGATGTTGTTGAAGATGAACATAGAATGCTGCCATATATCAAGTCAGACTTTTGGTCTGTCTCTCTGTCTTGTCCAGACTAGGTACAGCCAATTGGTGTCCACCAGATGTTGTGGGCTACAATTGCAGAAGCTGCAGATTATAGCTCCCAGCAACCCTGACCATTGGATTGTACTGCCTTGAGCAGATGGGAGGTGTGGTCTCCAACATCTGGAAGATCACCATGTTGGCTTCCCGTGCTTTACATTTACTGGTAGAGGCTGCCCGCGGTTTCAGAGGGAGGTTTTTCCAAACCATGTCTAGAGGTGTCAGGATTCGCACCTGGGTCCCTCTGCCTGCCACTGAGCTACGGCAACTTCCCAAAGGAAAGAATATGGAGAAAGCTTGAATCTCCACTGATGAGATCGTGCCTCCTTAGCCGTTCCCGTCACTTGCTTTCCAGGGCCATTCATTTGTACGTTTTGTGAGAGTTTCCCTACACTTAGAAAAAAATCAAATGTAAAATGCTTTGCATGTTATCAAAGGTTTTCTTGCTCTGAAATATATCTTCCAGTGAAAGCATACCCACCCACCCCTTTCCACTCCATTAGGGCTTATTTGTAAGTAACCAAACAAAAATATTTAGCGGGAAATGTTCTGCGCCTCATTCCATTTTAGCTCTCTGGTGACACTGTATGTTTATAATTTCCACAAAGGAGGAAGCGTGTAGCTCACTCGCTTGGTAGGTGATCACTGGCGTGTTTCTGATTTTTCCAGAATTACACAGAGGGGCTTGATGCTGCCGTTGTAATGAATTATATAAGAGAAATGCAGGTTTTTGAAATAAACTCCATTTACCCGGAGCCTTAACCATTGCAAAGTCAACAGTTTTCCGATTGGCCGGCGCCAAATGTCTCTTTCAGAGGGGAAAAGAAATACTTAATGGGCTGTTTAATTGGGTGGCAAAAATTGTTTACAGTCAGCAATCCCGAGGTTTGTCATTTTAATAATGGTTAAGTTCACTCTTTACTTCTCTCGCCGCCTCCCTTCCCCTCCCAGCTCTCTGTCACTGTTTCATAACCAGCTTACGTCTAGTTTAATTCATTTGTGTGTATTAAATCTGAATTTCCCTCATGCAGCCTCGGCGTTTTGCTTAATTGTGATATTGTCATCATCTGAAATGGAGACCGACAGCTGTAAAATAACAAACATTAGGGATCCCAGGGCTCGGAAAGGCGCAGTGGAGGGCAACCGAAACCAGGAGCAGCTTAAGCTTTGAGCAGCTCTAAGCAAAGTGCCCCTCCCTTTATTAACCAAATTGAGGAGTTTGTAGAAAAAGCAGAAGCTATGATTTTATATGAAGCCAATGGGCTTCATATATTCCATCTAGCCAACACTTGTTATATATGCCAAAGACTCCTAAACTGTGATCCTTAGTATGTGATCATTAGTATGCTAAGATAATAATAATAATAATTTATTTGTGCCCTGCCCATCTGGCTGAGTTTCCCCAGCCACTCTGGGCAGCTTCCAACAAAGATTAAAAATACATTAAAATGTCACACATTAAAAACTTCCCTGAACAGGGCTGCCTTCAGATGTCTTCTAAAAGTCAGATAGTTGTTTATTTCCTTGACATCTGCTGGGAGGACATTCCACAGGGCGGGCGCCACTACCAAGAAGGCCCTCTGCCTGGTTCCCTGTAGCTTGGAGGGAACCGCCAGAAGGCCCTCAATGGAAATACAGAGAAATACTTAAGGGTCAAGCAAGGGTTTTCTTGAAGTTGCTGTCACATGTGTGGTTCTGTGTACATTGTACTACTTACACTGAAGGCAACTAGCCTCTTCAGTCGTGTAAATGGCTACAGCAGAAAAAATAATAATAATTAGTGGGCCTTGTAGGTTTATCTGATAGCTCTAGTAACCTCATTTTCAGTCAGCCAATGAGAGGTTAGAAGTAGCCATTTTAATTTCCCACAATGTCCTATAACAGGGATGTCCAACTTCCAAGAGACTGCGATCTACTCCCACTGTAAAAACACTGGCAGATCAACCCACTGGATTGACCAAAGTTGTTGAGCTTTTTGGGGGGAGCCTTCACCAAAGTTTTTGTTGTTGAGCTTTTCTTGGGGATGAACACCCACACTTGTTGACCTTCTTCAGAGGAGGCTGTTGAGCTTTTTTTGGGGAGGCGATCCATCAGGATCATATTATCGACCAGAAACGACCAGTGATTGACTGGTAGATCACAATTGACCAGTTGGACATCCCTGTCCTATAACAATGGTAGTGTCATGGACTGGTTGGATGCAGAGGAATGGCGGAAGGAACCAGCTGGGGAACCCCCAAGGGAAGAAGACTCAGAGCCCAGGGATTGGTGGTGGGACAAGAAGGAGTGGTCAGAGAAAGTAGAAGAAGAAGACTGGAAAGAGGAGGTGTTGGAAGCTGAAGAGGTAACAGGGCTTTATGAGCTAGTACAGTCTGTGGCAGACAGAATTCCAGAGTCAGAACCTGAAGCTGACAAGTGGGAGGAGGGAGGTCAAGAGGCAGAGATGTGTCAGGTTGAAGAAGAGTCACTGGTGTCTCCCCTTCCTGTCGTGACATGCTCCCCTGTCCCTCCAGTCTCCCAGAACCAGGAGAGGCATGAAAAGGGATGAGTAGCAACAGGCTGCACATAGGCGTAGTCTCTGATTGCTTGGAAGAAGCCCTGGAGAGGAGGGGACTGCTGTGGGGAGGCAGGGAATTTCGGTCCCAGCAACTTATCCATGGGGCAAGACCTACCAGGGAGGAGCAGCTATGCCTGACAGTCAGCCAAGTCTGTTGAGATTGTGTTTTTGCTAGTTGTTAGCTCCAGCTTTGGACTGTGTGATTACTGACTGGCACACTCTGTGACAGGTAGCAAACATGTCAAGGTGTAGACATAGTAAATGGAAAGAACTTTTGCTCTCAGGCTGTCCCATACTACTAGAGGTGCCAGCCCTACCATTGTACAGAGCAAAGTGGTTGCCTTAGGATGCTGATTTGGGGTTTCGTAAAGCAATCTGCCACTTATTTTATTTATTATTCTTGCATATTTTCCTCTCAAGAGAAAGGTTTCTGTGATTTTCTGTCTTGGATGCCAAAATATACTGACCAGCTTCAGTTGTTATGTTCTGGACATGGGCACTGGCAGAGGAACGAGGGGGGAGCGCACCATCCCCGGCACCATCAGGGAGGGGGGTACCATCACGGCCACCCCCCCAGACACGCGCTGCATATTCCTCCACCGTGCTGGGCACCACGCCCCCGAAGACGCATGCCACGCCCCCAGGACTCACGCCACACCCCCGTGGGGCAATGCGCCACACCCCCAAGATGTGTGCCACGCCCCCTGGGATGCACCTCAGCCATGCCCCTGCCTGCTCTCTGCCCCCGGTTCCAGGCCATGCAGTTTCGCCACTGGACATGGTGTGGTTGGGAATCTCATTGGCTGTTCTGCTTCAGGAAGCAAAATGTCTTTGGCGGGTCCTGTTTGGATTGCCCGATGAAACTGATTGGCAGAAACTGATTGTTTTGCATACAGTGGTACCTCAGGATGCAAACGGGATCCATTCCGGAGCCCCGTTCACATCCTGAATGGAACGTAAGACCTGACGGTGCATCTGTGCGTGCGAGGGTCACGTTTTTCCACTTCCGCGCATGCGCGTGACATTATTTTGAGCGTCTGCGCATGCGCGAGTGGCAAAACCCGGAAGTAATGCGCTCTGTTACTTCTGGGTTGCTGTGGAGCGCAACCCGAAAGCGCTCAACCTGAAGCACATTTAACCCGAGGTATGACTGTATTTTGACTTAAAACTGTTATCTTTAAACAAGGTGTAAAGCAAGCAGATAAAGAATGCTGTGTTTCCCCCTGTGTTAGGAGTTGCTTTCTAGCCTATCAGAAGATATGATTTTATGACTTATTTATTCATATTTATTCCAGCCTTCCTTCAAGAAGCTCAGGGGAGTGCATATGGGAATGAATGAATGAATGAATGAATGAATGAATGAATGAATATGGGGTTCCCACCCCCCACCCACATGTTATAGACTTACAACAACCCTGCCTAAGTGACCCAATGACTTTCATAGGATCTAAACCATCTTCACAGCATCACATTGCACTAAAGATTTTTTTTTAAATAATGTTGTAAGCTGCCTCAAAAATTCACAATTAGGAAAGAAAGGAAGAAGGATTTTGCTTCCAACTACCTATATCTCTACACTTGCCTTACAGCGAATAAACAGATGAACCTAACTACATGCCTATTGTAAGGGTAATGATATGTGTCCTGCATTACAGTGAATTTTGAATGCATACACATCTTTTCCCAATACACTTCTCGTTCCTTTGTTATGCAGTAATTTGCAGAAAATAGATTTGGAACTGAGCAAATGGTTATGATGAAATCCTTTTAAAATGCTATAATCCAGCATAATTTGTATTTTAAGAGTGCCAATGACGGTCCAGCAATAGCATTATTTCACTGTTTTCCTATAACCCTTTGAATGATGTATTAAACAGTCATTGTGGTTAATTCTTACCTGAATTTCGACGTTACCTACTATAATAGCAGGATCAGCAAGAGATCGAAGGAAATTAAACATGGGAGTTGGATGGGGGAAGAGATAATAATTATAGAGTCAATGAGTCGGAATGGACATTTTAGGCCATTTTATCCAACCTCTTCTCAGTTCAAAATACCCAGATCTAAAAGCCCCATCCCCCCAGCCTTGTGGAACTCTAAAGAGCTGAGCACCCCATCTGAGCTTGGAGGCAGCATGTAGCAATCTTAAGTGATGCCCACTTAAAATAATAACCCAGTCCTATCCTGATTTGCATTCCTACACCCATTTACATAGAAGAAGGTCTCATTGAAAATATTGAAAGTTTACTTCTTGGAGCAGGCAACTGTGCTGTTAAAAAGCTGAGCTGTCATTACAAACCACACTATTTATGAAAACAGAAACTCACAATTCAACCACTTTTAATTCTTCTTCTTCCTTGGCGATCACTCGAAGCCGAGTAAGATTGTCTTCCATAAACACTTTAATTATTAGAAGCTAAGGAACAACATGCTCTCAGTACACTGGTACCTTGGTTTAAGAACAGCTTAGTTTACAGACAACTTGGATCGAGAACGCTGCGAACCCAGAAGTAGATGTTTTGAAGAAGGTGCTGTGTTGAAAATGGCTGGCCACTCTATGCCTTTCTCACGGGGCACTGCTAATCCATTATTAACTGTAACACCCTGTGACTCCATCTATCAGGGTGCAACCGCAATGGAAGATCTTCCGCTCCGACACTTTTAGCTCCGAACCAGAGATTTGGGAGTAGCTGCCAGGAAAAACGAAAGCAGATGAAGTATCATTGCCGCTAGATCAGAGCATGCTGGTCACATGAATGCTGATCAGGGCCGATCATGCTGTTCCAATTCTGGCGTCTCATTTGTCTCTGCTCGTTGTGTTCGTGAGCTGGGACCGGCGACAGCTCAGCTTCACACTAGGGATGTCGGAGAATTCCGATGGAAAATGCCGATGTTTGCTTATCCATCGCATGTCCGGGATGGAAATCAATCCAGCAAATACAATCGGTATTCACTGTTGTTGTTGCTTGCAGTCTGCAAATGATACTCAGTTGATCACATTCCACACACACACACACATTTCCATTGTGGGTTGTTTGTGTGTGTGTGTTTGCATTATAATGAGTGTAGTAGGATAACATAGTGGCAGCATAACTTGCACAATTAATTATGTAAGTTGTGTAATTTCGTGACAGTGAGACAAACAACAGTTTTGGGCAGAAGGAGAACTGCAGCGGAACGGAAACGGTTCTGCTACCACGAGTAGAGAGCTGAATGGAAAGTGATGCCTTCTTACATTCCCTGCTTTGGATATGTGGATCAGGGCCACTGACTGAGCATGTCCACTTCCATATTATGAGAGAATTGGATCCACCTGCCAGTAGGATCTGTGCTACTGTGGCTATTAGCCACTACTCAGCTAAATGCCAGCTCAGTGGCAGAACTGTAATCCTAAATACCGGTGGCCATGGAGCAAACAATGAGAAAGGAATATTACTTTCATATCCAGGAGGCTCCTGAAAGAAGCAGGATTCAGAACAAGGTGTGTCCTTGACCTGATGCAGCAGAGATGCTCTTGTTGTTGTTTAGTCATTTAGTCGTGTCCGACTCTTTGTGACCCCGTGGACCAGAGCACGCCAGGCACTCCTGTCTTCCACTGCCTCCCGCAGTTTGGTCAAACTCATGCTGGTAGCTTCGAGAACACTGTCCCACCATCTCGTCCTCTGTCGTCCCCTTCTCCTTGTGCCCTCCATCTTTCCCAACATCAGGGTCTTTTCCAGGGAGTCTTCTCTTCTCATGAGGTGGCCAAAGTATTGGAGCCTCAGCTTCAGGATCTGGCCTTCCAGTGAGCACTCAGAGATGCTCTTATCCTCTTGCAAGGAACGTGTGGACATTCTAGCACAGTTGTGCTGCTAAAATACTTGCTCTTGGCCCAGGTTTAAGTTTTTATGGTTGCACCTATGTCTGTTGCTTTCACTCCGAATGCTGGCCTGGTTTTCATTGTTGTTCTATAGAACAGTGATCATCTTATGCTCTTAACTTTGGCTTGGATGGATTTGGGTCCTGCAGAAATCGCAAAGTGTACTTACCGTGGATTGACAACAACAACAACAATAACAACTTGGGTAGGATTTTGCTCCTCGACAGCTGTGCAAAAGCTTGTTGGTGCACGCGAGATGAGATAGTGGCCTCAGTCCAGCTCATAGTGAGAATGAGTCCATATTTTTTGCAAGAGCTGTTGGCACTTGCCAGTATCCTTGTCTCACTAAAAAGGCCAGGGATTGAATGGACATGAAAGAGGAATGACAACTCATCCCTGGAGGAATGTGGGATGAGAGCCCTCGTCGACTTGCGCTATTCATGTCCTGGCTAGTCTTCTGCATAGCAAAATGGAATTTAGTCTTTCTCGTTCTTACGAAGCGACACATACGCTATGGACACTTTTCTCTCTTGCAACAGGGCTGGGGAAGGTTTTCCAGCCCAAGAGCCACATTCCCTTCTGGGCAGCCTCTCAAGGGAGGAGATAGAGGCAAAAATGGGCAGTACAATTCTTAACCTGAAACTGTTCTTAACCTGAAGCACCACTTTAGCTAATGGGGCCTTCTGCTGCTGCTGCGCCGCCGGAGCCCGATTTCTGTTCTTATCCTGAAGCAAAGTTCTTAACCTGAAGCACTATTTCTGGGTTAGCAGAGTGTGTAACCTGAAGTGTATGTAACCCGAGGTACCACTGTACTCCATCCAGGCAAGGAAGAGTCATTACCAGAATTTCAGGGAGAAAAGCAGGACTAATAGGTGACGTGGCTACAGAGGGTTGAGGCCCAGGGAGAGTCCTGAGGGCCAAATAGCAAGGCTTAGAGGGCCATGTTTGAACTCTGGGCCCAAAGTTCTCCACATCTGGAGAACCCCTTTCTCCCATGGAAGATGGAGCAAGCTTGTTTTCTGCTGCTCCAGAGGATAGGACCCGAACCAATGGATTCAAATTACAAGAAAGGATATTCCAACTTAATGTTAGGAAGAATTTCCTGATGGCAAGAGCTGTGTGATAGCTGAATGGACTATCTCCGAAGGTGGTGGATGGAGGTTAGATGGACAGCTGCCAGAGATTCTTTAGCTGGGATTCCTGCATTGCAAGGACTAGAACTAAATGAAGCTTCAGATCCCTTCCAACTCTATGGTTCTTTGACCCTAGAATTTGACCCACCAGACAAGCACAACAATTGCCCATGTCTCTTCCAGTGATCAATCTACTGCAAATTGGAGAAAATTAATCTGGGGTGGAAGTTGTTCAGCTGTGCAGGCTAACTGCCCCCCCCCCTTTAAAAAAAAAGTGGATGTGGATGTTTTGGATCCAGCCTGAGTGAAGGCTATTTGGAATCAAGCTAAGCATTTGATAATCAGTACAGAAAGTGGAAATTGCAGAAATCCTTCCCAGTTTGAACATTAACGAGTTTGTGAATTAATTTATGCTGCTACTCAAGAGATTTGACCACTAGCTACTATTGAACAGCTAGCGTGCTGCCTGTTCAAGCCTTTGGTGCTTCAGAAAATAATCACATTCTTTAACAACGCTGTAAATTTATATAGCGCCCTGAGGGGGTTGCTTTATTTGCATGACAGCATGACTCATTAACAGCTCTGGTTTTAGCCTAGGAAGCTACAGAGCAAAGTCAAGTGGTGCCGACCTGCACAACAGCATACAAAATTGCCCTGTAATGCAAAAGGAAAAGGGGAGCATCCTAAAATAAAATAAAAAGTGGTGTCCTCAAGGCACCGTTAAAAAAATATGCCATAAAATATTGAAATGAAGTTGGTTCTTGTGGCACTTGCGAGTGCTTTTTAGCCTCATTCATAACCCCTGAGCCTTCTGCCATGCCGCTTTCAGAAACAGGGACAATGTGGTCGCAATGATTAGTTCCTCAGTGCGGGAATTCAGTTCCCAAGACCTTGAGTTGTCTGGGGTCAGAGCAGCCCAGAAACGTCGCTGGCTACACAGCCTAAGTGCTTTGTAATCGAAGAAAGAAGCATGCCAAAATCCAATGCAGTACGATCAAATTGATTTGCGGTTCCTGGTCTTTTGCCAACCCAGGGATGTACAGTGTTGTGTTCATGATGGCTAGGAATGGGGGCAGGCGAAGTCATTAAACCGTCGTGCTGCACTTTTTTGGGGGGGACGGGACAGGTCAATTCATACATCTGAAAACCGGTAAGAGGCAAGGCCCTGACCACCATTTCTCTCTCCCCGCTGGTGATCTACGCACAACAATACACACAATTTCCCATGGCACAGGCTCAGGAGCTAGAAAGAGTGGACAGAGCCGTCTGACCTGAAAGCCTTTGTAAAGCACTTCCAGGTCAAGTGAGGAACCAGTAGGCAGTCTTGGTGGGCAGAATCTCGCCTGAGTAAAGATGGCTACATCTGTCCATTTTAATTCCTCTCAGTTTCTAGAGGTTGTTTTTTCTGTTGCTGTTTCGTTCTTCAGTTCATCACATACACACATCACTTTCCAATTTACCGTACTTTTCCGTGTATAAGACTAGGCTTTTTTTACTCTAAAATAATGTTAAAAAATGGGAGTTGTCTTATACATGGGGTCATCTCCCCCCTTAATTCCTCTCAGTTTCTAGGGGTTGTTTTTTGTTGTTTCGTTCTTCAGTTCATCACATACACACATCACTTTCCAATTTACCGTACTTTTCCATGTATAAGACTAGGGTTTTTTTTTACTCTAAAATAATGTTAAAAAATTGGGATTGTCTTATACACGGGGTCATCTTCCCCCATTTTCATAAATTTGAGTCTCCCAAAATAGGGGTCGTGTTATACACGGGGACGTGTTATATTCAGAAAAATGCGGTATTTCTCTTTAAAATTACTCAGAATCTTTCTCCCGATGTACACATTTAAATGCGATTCTCCTCTATCCTCTTCTCATTATAATGATTGTTTATCATTATTTCGTTTTCATGAATAACTGAACGAGGACCTTGTTGGAACCCTTGAATATATAACTCAGTATTTCCAACACGGACTGGCAGTTCCTCCTCAGCGTTTCAGACAAGGAGTATTTCCCCTGTCCTACCTGGAGATGCCAGGGGTTGAATGTGGTACCTTCTGCACTCAAAACAGTTGCTCTGCCCAGACGCCACAGCCCTTCCTTTTTCTTTCCATGTAACATTGTTGTCTATAACTAATAACTCCTTAGAGGAGTTTAGAATTTGTTTCATAATAGTTAATGTTTAAATCAGCCTTTCTCAACCTGTGGGTCCCCAGATGTTGTTGGACTACAACTCCCATCACCCCTAGCTAGCAAGGCCAGAGCTCAGGGATGATGGGAGTTGTAGTCCAGCAACCCACAGGTTGAGAACCACTGGTTTAAATGCTTGGACAATATTTTGACTGCTCAATTGACCAAAATGTTTCTAAACAGTCCCACGGCAGCCATTTTCTCAGGCCCAGAACATCCTAGGCTCCAGAAGCTCTCTAGAATCCCCGCAGATGTCCTAGCATTCCCTGGTCCCACACACACAAACCTCCCTCCCTCTCCTCTCCTTAAAATTGCTGATTCACCCCGGTGTGCAGGTGCTGGGGAGATGTTTGCCTTAATTGCAGCTCTCCAATCAAGCAACGCCGAACGGATGCTTCTGCAAGATTCTTAGGCACGCTGAGGAACTGTTTTTGCCGCCGAGATTCAGGGGCTGTTTTTTTCTGTCGTTCGTTCTTTCGTTCACCTTTCAGAGGGTAAGGAGCACCCTGCTGGATCAGAGCAAGGTTTAATCCAACATCCTCTTTCCAACAAAGGAAGAAAGAGGAAGCTTCAAAAGCTGCTTTTTGCCTCGAAAGGTTACGTTAGCAGGCAGAGAATTGCTCTAGCTGTCGCATTGAAACTGGGTCAGTTGCCCCCTGAAGAAGAGTCATCCAATTTGAGGCAGGTCAGCCTTAATAGACAGTTTTGATGGCACCTTTTAAGCGGTCCTTTTTGTCCCTATGTTGGAGCCTTCTCTTTCTCCTGACTGCAGTCACCTCTGGAACGCGCTGAGCAGGGCAGGCAGGCATCTTCCCATCTTCTTATTTCCTCCTAACAAGTGGTATTCCGGCATGCACAGACTATTTCTTCCTCCCCATGGCAAGGCTGAGTTGGCTCCCGTCATCTTTGCCCTACATGGCTTTTAGAATCCAGATCTCTGTAGCCCACTAGGGCTGAGCGATATATCAATAGAGTCATACCTCGGGTTGAATACGCTTCGAGTTGAGCGCATTCGAGTTGCGCTCCGCAGCAACCTGGAAGTAACAGAGCGTGTTACTTCCGGGTTTCACCGCTTGCGCATGCGCAGACGCTCAAAATGATGTCACGCGCATGCGCAGAAGCGGCAAAAAGCGATGCGCACATGCGCAGACGTGCCATTGCTAGTTGCATTTACCTCTAGATGCAAACAGGGCTCCGGAATGGATCCTGTTCGTATCTAGAGGTACCACTGTATATCATCCCAAACCAGTTTAAAATCCATGTCATGATATCGCTTTCATAGTTCTTGATATTGCGAATCATGATGTGTGTTAGGGCTAGGCGATATATCGTGCAAAACCGGTTTCAAGTCCATATCGTCATATTGGTTTCATACTTCTTGACTTGGCAATATATTTTGAATCATGATGTTTGTGTGTGCATGCATGCGCTATGCAAAAATCACAATGTGTAGAAAACCATGAAGCCAATCAATGCCTCTACATAGCTCTATCCTATCAGAAATGACATTCTGATAGATCAGTATATTGTGGTGTTTAGCTGGTGATGTATTAAGTTGAAAACCAGATATCGCCCAGCCCTATAGCCCACCAAGGTGTGTTCTAATAAAGCAAGAAATGCTTTTGTAGAGTCTCTTAAGGTAAGGTTGACTGATGTGGAGTCTTCCAGTTGAACATTGTATTACAATTCCCATCAGCCCCTAGTCAACATGGCCAATGGTGAGGGAATTTATTTTATTTTATTTATTTTATTTTCAATGCAAAATTACAACAAAAATTACAAACATTGAATCCAAAATAAAACAGTACAAACAAGAAAGAAAAAAAGCACAAGAGGAAAAAACCACAAAAAACAAAAACACACATCTACAAATAAAACCGTATCATCATTCTAATCTAGTCATTACATACATATACACATATTGACTTCCTTCCTTTGTTCCAAGACCTCAAATTTTTTACTCTTTCTAAGTTGTTGTGTCTAATGTAGATTACCTCTATTTTTATACTTTTTACACCATTTTTCTCTTTCTTTAACCCTGCAAAGCATCATTCATTACATACCAATATGCTTACTCCAGAACAATGTTTTTTTCATATACTCTTTAGCACATCCCCATTCTTTTAATAATTTTTGGTCCGATTGTCCCCTTATGAATGCTGTGAGTCTTGCCAGATTTATATATTCACAAAATTTAATTTGCTATTCTTTCATTGATGGAATTTTTCTCCCTTTCCAATTTTTTTGCAATGAGCATCCTGGCAGCTGTTGTCGTGTAGAGGAAAGTATTCCACCATGCCAATGGTGAGGGATTAATGGGATTGTAGTCTCTCTTAACTGGAGGATTCTACGTAGGCTAACCTTTGTCTTAAGGCATAGAATCATAGAATTGTAAAGTTGGAAGGGACCATGAGGGCCATATAGTCCAGTCTTCTGCAATGCAGGATTTCAACATGGGGCTCAAACCCACAAACCCTGTGATTAAGAGTCTCATGCTCTGCAGACTGAGCTATCGCAGCATACATAGCCAATCTGTGTTTCATGATCTTGAGGGTGTGCACTCCTGATTAAGAACTTAAGACCGCTGCTTGCATGCATCCTGTGCAAAGAACTTGGCAACCAGCATGTCCACATGCAATGAAGCTGAGGTCCCTTAGTGGACCGGGTGATCCTAGCGTAGACTGGGTGATCCTAACATAGACTGGGTGGTCTGCGTTCTTCCCAACCCTGTTCTATGGGACTCTGAACACCACCCACCAGGTATAAAAACCTGGCTGGTGTCCTCACAGTCACTTACTCTGTTTATTTCAAATTTAGATACCTCTTGATTTGTAGGAGAAACACCAGAGCAATTTACAAATGAAGATAAAACAATTAAACTCTCGCAAAGTGAAAAGACAACCACAACTTAAAACATACAGAAAGTCAAAACCACAATAGTCTAGACCAGCCTTTCTCAACCTGTGGGTCCCCCAGATGTTGTTGAACTACAACCCCCGTCACCCCTAGCTAGCAAGGCCAGAACTCAGGGATGATGGGAGTTGTAGTCCAACAACATCTGGGGACCCACAGATTGAGAACCGCTGAACTAGACTAAAACAAATCAAAACTCAAATAAACTTTCTAAACATCTGGGTAGAATGCCTTCAGCGGGAATACAGTGAATGTGTCTGCCTGATATCAACAGGCAGGGAGTTCCAAAGTTTCGGTGCTATCACACTTGTCCTTGTGTGGAAGAAGAAGCATGCGCCTTTCATGATCTTGAATTACTATTGTTATTATTGTTATTATTGTATAGTTATAAGATTATTGTGTAATCTTACAAAGGTGTATAAATTTAGAAGGGGGTGTGGCTGTCCGTACCATCAGGGGATCCTGCACTTCTGAATTTGCTGCCACACCACTGCTTCCTTCTAGTTTCATTGCCCCACTCCCTTCCCTGCTACTCCTAAGTAGTGCCAACTTTCCACTCCAGCCTGTCTGAGATCCTTTCACCTGCAGATACTGAACTTGGGAGCCTTTTGAAAGCAACCTTCCACCGCGCTTTGGTAATTCCAGGTCCGTGAAAGCTTTGAGACCCCTCTCTCTGTAGCTTTGCTCTGTTTTCTCTCTTAAGTGAGTCATTTTATTTCCACGCCGAGCCAGAGATTTCTGCAGCGTGCTCTCCCTTACTAATTACAAACAGAAACAGGCGAGCCCTTCCCTAGCCTTTATCTCCTGCCAAGGCCTCTAGTTAAAGCTTCTGCCGTTTTTCCTCCTACTGCAGTGACATCGTAAACACCTGAGATAATGAGAGAAATTCAGAGCCCTCCCCTCTGGCCCAGTCTCTCTGGACTTCTTCATTTGTTAGCAGTGCCATTGTTGCTAGAGAAACGTTCAGTCCTTGGCCTGGGATATGGTGGGGAGGAGAGAAGGAGCAGAGAGGAGCAAGATATTTCTGCTTGCTTTCGCTTAAAAATGTGGGTGAACTTTATGTTCTCTCTCTCTCTCACACACACACACACACACACACACACACACACACTCCTTTTTGTCCACCAGGGATGCCAGATGTTCCTGACTTTAAAGTTCATTGTTGGACCATAGAACATAATTAGAGTTCTTTGCTTGTGAAATCTCTGTTAAGAGCATTATCCTTCCTTTCTCCTGAGGCTGCAATCATTTAAAAAAAGAAAAGAAAGAAAGAATGCAAACACTTTAGTGTCATTGCTTGGGGGAGGGGGGGTTCTCTGATGGGTCCCAGGCATGTTTGGGAGCTATTGATATGTGAGGAGGAGGAGGAGATTCTGCATGCCTTCAGAAACCATTCAGTTGTCCCTCCTGAAACCATCTGCCGTACTGGAGAAATATCAAGAGTTGGAAGAACTTGTGAAATCAACTCGTCCAGGCGTAGGCAACCTCGGCCCTCCAGATGTTTTGAAACTACAATTCCCATCATCCCTGACCACTGGCCCTGTTAATCTAGGGATGATGGGAGTTGTAGTCCCAAAACTTCTGGAGGGCCGAGTTTGCCTATGCCTGAACTAGTCCAACTCCCCTGGTCAATGCTGGATCTGCAGTTACACCCTCCAACTTTTCTGTGATGAAAATAGGGATGCCATTTTAAATAATAATAATAGTAATACCCCACCCATCTGACTAGGTCACCCAGCCACTCTAGGCGGCTTCCAACACACATATAAAAACATTAAAAACATTTAAAAACTTCCCTATACAGGGCTGCCTTCAGATGTCTTCTAAAGGTTGTGCAGCGGTACCTCAGGTTACAGACACTTCAGGTTACAGACTCCGCTAACCCAGAAATAGTACCTCAGGTTAAGAACTTTGCTTCAGGATGAGAACAGAAATCATGCTCCGGCAGCAGGAGGCCCCATTAGCTATAGTGGTACCTCAGGTTAAGAACGGTTTCAGGTTAAGAACGGACCTCCAGAACGAATTAAGTTCTTAACCCGAGGTACCACTGTATAGCTACTTATATCCTTGGCTCGGGGGTTGCATAACTCTGATGAAAACAGGGACATCTTACCATACCCGCCAACTTTTCTCCATAGGGATGTCATAAGGAGAAAAAAGGGGGGACGCGGGTGGTGCTGTGGGTTAAACCACAGAGCCTAGGACTTGCCGATTAGAAGGTCGGTGGTTCAAATCCCCGCGTCGGGGTGAACTCCCGTTGCTCGGTCCCTGCTCCTGCCAACCAGCAGTTCGAAAGCACATCAAAGTGCAAGTAAATAAATAGGTACCGTTCCGGCAGGAAGGTAAACGGTGTTTCCGTGCGCTGCTCTGGTTCGCCAGAAGCGGCTTAGTCATGCTGGCCACATGACCCGGAAGCTGTACGCCGGCTCCCTCGGCCAATAAAGCAAGATGAGTGCCACAACCCCAGAGTCGGCCACGACTGGACCTAATGGTCAGGGGTCCCTTTACCTTTGCCTTTAAGGAAAAGCAGAACATTTCTGAGATTGGGAAACTGGGGTGGCTTCTGTGAATCCGGTGCTGTCCCTGGAAAATAGAGACTCTTGTTGGTTCTCCGCGATGCAGGATGCAACTACAGCATCCTTGGCAGATATAGCCTTTACTTAGATGCTCCCAGCAGAGGAGAACATGCCACCTCCCAAAGCAGTCTGTTCCTCTGCCAAATAGCTCTTATCGCTGGAAAGTTTTCACCTTATGCTTGGCTGGTATCTGTTTTCTTTCCATTTCCACCCATTAGCTCTATCTCTGGCCTCTTAGAGCAACAGAGCACAAACAAGCTCCTGCACGACACCCTTCAGATATCTGAAGACTGCTATCCTGTCTCCGCTTAATCTCCTCTCTCCGACTAGGTATACCCAGCTCTGCCCACCGTCCCCCACACAACGTGCTTCCTAGATCTTAAGAACCCTAGTAGGCCTGGTTAGGGAAGGATCTAATTTCCAACATAGTGAGAACCAAGTCCTGTTTGAGAACTTTCGATAATTAGAGCTTGGAATTCTATATAAGCTTCACTCTAGAAAGGCATGTGACTCTCACTGGGCCTAGTGAAACTGGAGCACTTTCACACCAGACAAAAAAAATACTGGTGCATATAAGTGCTGAGTAGGGAATGGGGACGGGGAGAAATCTTATCCATTTCTCATCTGAAGGAGAACCTGCCTCATCAGCGCTTTCAAGAAATGATGCACCAGCCAAAACACAGAGACAAAATTCGCACTTTTCCAGATTTTTGCAATGCAGTTCTCCAGCCAAGCTGTACCAAAGTGCATGCATAAAAAAGCGAATATATTTGTGAAAGTAACATGCAGAGATGCATTCTATTGAGGGAAACTGCTTTGCAGAAATGGCTATCTTAAGCAGAACTGCGTACAAAATTGTGTGTGGAAAAAGTGGCACTAAAATGCTGGTGACTAAGGCCTTTTTTAAAAAAGCAAACAGATGTGGAAATGTGGAAGCTGAATTTAATACTGCGGCCGGGGTTGGGGGTGGGGCGGGCAGGGATGAGAAAGTGAGAGAAACAGAAATTGGCAGATTCACTCCTCCCTGGTTCTCAAAAGTTTGCTGGTAGCAGCCAAGCCAGCTGTGCGTTGGAAAGCAGGTGTGCGAGACCTTGCTCTTCACCACATTCATGGCGGCTGGGAGAGCATGGATTTATCTGAGCAGCCAGAAACAAATATGTGTGTAATGCGAATGGAGTGATGATAAAATATATCCCAATCCTATTTTACAGCGCATTAGCCCTCCCACAAACACACACCGCCTTTTGGCAAGATGCATGGGAACTCAAGGTGTTCAGATAACCATCATCCTGTATCAATAAGATTTGACACTGTCTGTGCCATAAACGCAGCGCTTAATGGTTTGTATGATGTTATCTCTGCCAGTCATTCGTGAAATGCGGAGCCGCTGTTTCTTATTTATGTGGCATTGTTATGAGAATGGAGTGGGTAGTTTCGGAGATGGGCAGAAAAGGGGCTGCATCCTGGCACTCAGGCAGGCACGTTGCATATGGATTTGGGGCATTCTGTGTCCTTCAGGGGCCTGATAGTTTTCATTATGGCAGTTTTGTTCGGTGGCAGAAAGGGCACTGCAGATACGAGGAACATGCCTTGCAGCAGTGCAGAACCTACAGCCCTCCAGATGTTGTTGAACTACAGCCATAAAGGTAAAGGGACCCCTGACCGTTAGGTCCAGTCGCGGATGACTCTGGGGTTGCGGCGCTCATCTCGCTTTACTGGCTGAGGGAGCCGCCATACAGCTTCCGGGTCATGTGGCCAGCATGACTAAGCCACTTCTGGTGAACCAGAGCAGCACAGGGAAACACCGTTTACCTTCCCGCCGGAGCGGTTCCTATTTATCTACTTGCACTTTGACGTGCTTTTGATCTGCTAGGTGGGCAGGAGCAGGGACCAAGCAACAGGAGCTCACCCCGTCATGGGGATTCGAACCGACGATCTTCTGATCAGCAAGCCCTAGGCTCCCACAGCGCCAGTAGCTTCAAGTTAAGTATTTTTGGGTTGTCCTCTGCAGCGACCCGGAAGTAATGGAGCACGTTACTTCCAGGTTTCGCCGCTCGTGCATGCGGAGACGCTCAAAATGACGTCACGCGCATGCATGGAAGTGGCGAAACACGACCCGCGCACATGCAGTCATGTGTTATGTTTACTTCAGGATGCGAACGGGGCTCCAGAACGGATCCCGTTCGTATCCAGAGGTACCACTGTACAGTCCCTAACACCCCCAACTACTGGCTCTGATCATAGAATTGTACAGTTGGGAGGGTCATCTAGTTCCACCCCCTGCAATAAAGGAATCTCAACAAAAGCATCCATGACAACCTCTGCTTAGAAAGCTTCAAGGAAGGAGAGTCCACAACCTCCTGAGGGAGACCATTCCACTGTCAAACAGCTCTTACTGTCAGAAAGTTATCCCTGATGGCTGGAGCTCAATGGCGTTTGAGGTCCAACAGCCTGTTCCCACCAGAAGTGCATATATTCCAAAGATTTCCTGGCCTGAGATTGTCCCCAAGTTTGGAACCCTGAGACACCAAGCAAAGGGGAGACAGTTTATTTTAGAAAGCTAGTTTCCTACTTTCCCTGAGGGCTGCTGAGGACCTGCATGCCCTGAGGGAAGTCGGAAGCAACCGAGTCCAAGTCAGAGAGCACACAGACCAACAGCTCCATGTTGAACCGAGAGGACTCTGTCACTTCATTTTTTAAAAAATAATGTACCTGTTTTAATGTTCTAAAATTGTAAGCCACCATTGGTGCCTTGGCAGAATGGCAGTATATGAATCCACTAAATAAACAAATTCTCCATTTCTCATTTTTCCAATGTTCTTCACATTTTCATATCAGTTAAATGTGCTATCTTAGGCAAAATTGCTTCCAATTTTATGTACGTTAGGAGTAATTTACACTATTTCATAAGGGCTTAAAAAAAAAAAGCAAACTGGTATGGAAATGTGAAAAATGGAGCTTAAGAATGGGGTAGGGAGGAGAGAAACTGAAAGAAACCAAAATGGAAAGATTCACCCATTCCTATTTGGACTTCATTTTAACAGCAAACATATATCTGTTCATGTATACATATACATATACATATACTTATACATACATATATATATATATATATATATATATATATATATATATATACACACACACATAGACACACACACATACAGAGATATAGATATAGATAGATATAGATATCCAGAACAGTAATTCAGTTTCCTAACTTTTAGTTCCTAGCTGTTTCCATGGTAGGCTTATTATACATAAATAGATGGTGAGAGATAAAACCCGGCATGTAAAATCAGATCTAAAGAAGCACAATGGATCTAGTCACTTTTAGGTAGCTTTCATATTGTGATTTTGATTGATTTTTCATTTTTGTAGCGTTGGCACCGTACGTATGTCGAGCAGACAAATCTCTATATCATATCATTTAGAAGTGGCAACGTTAACTTCTGGGACTAATTAGTGCTCGTTCTTTTGACAGCAGATTGTGATTGTTCAGAACCACTGAGCTATAAAACTGCGCCATTAAGCCATCTGATTTGAAGAATATATTCCCTGGCCTCTCCCCCTGGTGTGTTTTTTTATTATTATTCTAGAACTGAACTGAGCATCTAGAACTGTGTTAATCTATGGTTTCGCATCAAAACTACAAATACAGAATACTTTCATACCCATATTCATGTAATTAAGTGACTATTTGTTTTCTTGAAAGTGGGGCTCCTGGCTAGAACACCTTCACTGAACTACAGTTCCCAGGGGGTTTTGGGGGGTGAAGTTCTCACTGCTATAGCCATACAAACCTTATATATGTTGGTAGTACAGTGGTACCTCAGGTTAAGTACTTAATTCGTTCCGGAGGTCCGTTCTTAACCTGAAACTGTTCTTAACCTGAAGCACCACTTTAGCTAATGGGGCCTCCTGCTGCCGCCGTGCTTAATCTGAAGCAAAGTTCTTAATCTAAAGCACTATTTCTGGGTTAGCAAAGTGCGTAACCTGAAGCGTATGTAACCTGAAGCGTATGTAACCCGAGGTACCACTGTAAATATTTGAATTTGTATTAATTCGGTTCTTGACCAGGATGAGATGTCCTTGCCTGCCTCACCATTTTTTCCTTACTGGTTATGCATCAAAAGGCAGTGGATCACATATTTTGGGTGAATTGCTTTGAAGTGGTTCCTTCCTCCCTCCCTCCCTCCCTCCCTCCCTTTCTTCCTTTCTTTCTTGTAATATATAAATTACAGTGCCAGTTCTACCATTAGGCAATGTGAAACATCAACCTCAGGTGGCAGGTGCTGAGGGGCATGGAAGCAAACAGAGCAGTTTGTGCCACACCATCTGCCTTGCACCCTAGCTAGCCTGCTGCCCTCAGGTGCCATGGACAATGCTGCCCTTTTGCCATTATTGTTGTTGTTTTTAATGCCAGTACAGTTGGCTTCTGTGCATAGAATAGGAGGGGAGAGCTTGTCTTCAAGGGCAGCCCAAGGTAGAGCATGTTACAGTAGTCTATACAGGAGGTATCCATGGTTTGCAATATTGTTGTTGTTGATGGTGGTGGTGATTGAGTTTAGTGGCTGCATTCTCTTGCCAAAGGCAACTCAAAGGAACTTACAACTATGACAAGCCGATCTTGGTCCACGACAGCATTGGAAATAGTCACTTGTAGACACCAGTGCCTTGTGGCTTTCAAATGACAAATATGAATCCAAGAGCACATCCAGATTATGTACCTGATCCTTCAGGGAGACTACAACACCATCACAAACTTGCTTAATACCAAATTGACTATAGGGCTTAGTATGTCAGACTGGAGAGGTCCAGTCACAAAGTTCCTTGTGTGCTCTTGGACCAGTTATTCCCTCTCTTAACATAGCCCAATCATTAGGATTACTGTGAGGATAAAATAGGGGTGTATATGCTTTACTCTGCTCCTTGGAGGAAGCCTACAATAAAAATGTCATAAATCAGTAAACATAGTACATTATAAACAATGGATTCCAAAAGTGTAAGAAGGTGAGAGGAGCTTCCTGGATCCAGCCAATCCATCTAGCCTAGCGTCCTGTTCTGTTACCTGTGGGGGACCAGGAAGCGAGTACAAGAGCTTTCTCCCTTCCCGTGGTTTCCAGCAACTGACATTCAGAAGCATTGCTTCATCCAACTGTAGGGGGAGACCATAGCCTTCATGGCTAGTAGCCATCAATAGCCCTCTGCTCCATGAAAATTCATCTAAAGATCTGTAACTGTAAATGATAGCATCTGAGAGAATGCAATCCATGTGTCAAATGCTGTTTCATGACTTCAGCCACATCACGACCTAGGACCCTCGTACCTACGGGTCCGCTTCTTCTGGTATGCCCCACAGAGGACCTTAAGCTCCATAAATAGCAACACTCTAGAGGTCCCGGGCCCTAAGGAAGTCAGATTAGCCCAACCAGAGCCAGGGCCTTTTCAACACTGGCTCCAGCTCTGTCTCATGACCAGGGCCCTGCAGGATCTGATTTCTTTCCGCAGGGCCTATAAGACAGAGTTGTTCCGCCTGGCCTTTGGCTTGGAATCAATTTGATCCCCTCCCCCTCTTCCTGTTTCTTTTCTCCTTCTGTGTTGGAACTCCTATTTGGGGACTTCCCTGGCTTTTTTCTGGCCCACGTAGGACCAGTCTGGATAGTTGGCCTTGGTGAAGATTTGACGTTTTCATCCCCCAAAAGTTTTTGATTTGAGTTTCTACTGAAATGAGGCTGAATTTAATGTTGTATTTTAATCTTGTTTTTAAGTTGTATTTTGGTTGACCACAAACTTGACATGAGCCAACAGTGTGATGCGGCAGCTAAAAAAAGCCAATGCAATTCTGGGCTGCATCAATAGGAGTATAGCATCTAGATCAAGGGAAGTAATAGTGCCACTGTATTCTGCTCTGGTCAGACCTCACCTGGAGTACTGTGTCCAGTTCTGGGCACCACAGTTCAAGAAGGACACTGACAAACTGGAACGTGTCCAGAGGAGGGCAACCAAAATGGTCAAAGGCCTGGAAACGATGCCTTATGAGGAACGGCTAAGGGAGCTGGGCATGTTTAGCCTGGAGAAGAGGAGGTTAAGGGGTGATATGATAGCCATGTTCAAATATATAAAAGGATGTCACATAGAGGAGGGAGAAAGGTTATTTTCTGCTGCTCCAGAGAAGCGGACACGGAGCAATGGTTCCAAACTACAAGAAAGAAGATTCCACCTAAACATTAGGAAGAACTTCCTGACAGTAAGAGCTGTTCGACAGTGGAATTTGCTGCCAAGGAGTGTGGTGGAGTCTCCTTCTTTGGAGGTCTTTAAGCAGAGGCTTGACAACCATATGTCAGGAGTGCTCTGATGGTGTTTCCTGCTTGGCAGGGGGTTGGACTCGATGGCCCTTGTGGTCTCTTCCAACTCTATGATTCTATTATTCTATCTATGATTCTTTAATCAATTGTTTTTATATCTGGTGTTAGCTGCCCTGAGCCCGGTCTTGGCTGGGGAGGGCGGGGTATAAATAAAATTATTTATTATTATTTATTATTATCACTCAGCACATGTTCCCGTCATTGACAAGCAAGTGCACAGCACCCATGTTTAAAGGTTTATAGCATGTGATGTAGGACAAGGGTAGGTAGCCTGTGGCCCTCTGAATGTTGTTGGGCCACCGTTACCATCATCCCTGACTATTGGCCATGCTGGCAAAGGGTTGATAGAACTTGAAGTCCAGCAAGACTTATGATAGATGTCGAATAGCCGTTCGCATCCGTTCCAGACTGTGCTCAGAATGAGGTAACTTTTTCCTAGCTGGCTGTGACAACCGAGAAAAATATGTAAGCAAAAGAAGCCCCCGTTTTTTCCCAATTGCACAAACTTTTGGGGGGAGAAATTTGGGTGTAACCGCATTACCCTTTGCTACTGGCAGTGAAAGGACACAGCCTGTTAACTTCACCTCAGTTTCTCTCTCTCCGTAATGCGGTACAAAATGTCCTTTCGTCAGACACACTGGAGGTTCTCCCTCTCCCCTTCATTAGACCAGAAGCTCACGCACCAGGGATTAAATGTCATTCCCTTAGTTTTCTCAAGAAGCGGGATTTTGGACTCTTGAGTATTACCTCTTATTGAGCGCTGCTCGTCTTAAGTGGCTGGATGCTGAAGCTTTGCAGTTCTCTTGTCCGTGGGATATTTCCGATTGTAGGGATAATAGACCTTGCTTTTTGACTGAGGCTTCTCGGCGGTTTGATAAGGCCTGCTTTGAGTTTGCACTGTGGTAATTAGCAGCAGGTGGGGGGTGATTTCCGGAGAAGGGTTTCCCCGGGAGGTCAGGCAGCAGCCATGGCTGGCTAGAGCCAAATCCAGAGCAAAGGCCCTCAAATTCAGCTGCTAAAGCTGGAAGTGGGCGCTTGAGCTGAACCCTAGAGGGCAAGAGGCAGAAGGTCATTGTCTGTTGGCTGGTTGAGAGTAGAAAGCCAGGCTACCAAATACATTCATTCCACAGCATTTGTACGGCCTGCCAATAAGGACAGTACTATTATTATTACATTTCTAATACTGCCCTTCATCTGAGAATCTCAGGACAATATTACAATGTAAAGCCACAAAAAAATATTCCAGAGATAAGCCAGAAATGGGGAGCATCAAGCCTGGGGGCTGAATTCATCCTCCAAGCCTCTTTATTTGGCCCTCTGAACAATGCTCAGGCCAAACACCTTTGCAACCACTTTCCTTGTCTGTGAGGAGGATAGAGAGGTGTCTGTGTGGAAACCTGCCTGCTGTTCAAAGGTAAAAGTTCGCCTCAATTTGCCTGCTCACTGTTGCTTGTGGTTCCGGCCACTACGGGCACATTGGTACCTGGAACTGAATGCAGTCCTCAGGCTGAAAAGGCTTCCCTATACCTAACATAAGGAGAACCCTTGATTCAGGTTGAAAAGTTTGTAGGGGTGTGCACCTACAAGTTCCCTGTCAACCTGCAAGCCCCGTGGTTTTGGTTTTGTCATCCGTTCATAATACATACCCTGAGCCACAGGACAGGCTGCTTGCAGTGGGGAGAAACAGCTGACAGAGTCGTTTCGGAGAAGGAGAGAATAGTTTCACTTCAGTACTCAGGATGTTAAATTGAGCCATTACGGCTTCGATACGCTGCGTGTGCAGTGACCTTTACACAGGAAGTACCATTAACTGAACAGAAACACCGCCAAGTGTGTTTACAGGAGGTGATGTGTGGATTTGCTCTCTCACTCCGGCACAAAACACAGAACAAATGGGACGGGGGTGGGGGATTTGGAGCAACATTCTTAAGGAGCTGCGAGCATCGCTCCTCAGAACCCACCTTTTCCAGAGTCTGTATCTGAGCAGACAGAAGGCCCCTGGCATCTGCAGGTTGGGATGGGGCCTTATCTGAAATCCTGTTGCCAACAACTCCTGTAAACAACAATAAAAAATAATAATAATAATAAAATTTTATTTATATCCCGCCCTCCCCAGCCGAAGCCGGGCTCAGAGCGGCTAACAACAAGAAAAGTAAAACAGCATTATAAAATCAATTCATCTAAAAATCAATTCAAAATCAAATTAATGGCAACTATTGGGCTAGAGTTCTGTGAGGATTGCCAAAGGAGGGGGTCAGGCTGTGCCCTGGCCAAAGGCCTGGTGGAACAGCTCTGTCTTGCAGGCCCTGAGGAAAGATGTCAAGTCCCACAGGGCCCTAGTCTCTTGTGACAGAGCGTTCCACCAGATTGGGGCCACAGCCGAAAAAGCCCTGGCTCTGGTCGAGGCCTGGGATCTCCAAGATGTTTTTGTTTGAAGACAATAAGGTCCTCCGTGGGACATACCAGGAGAGGCGGTCCCGTAGGTACGAGGGTCCTAGGCCGTATAGGGCTTTAAAGATTAAAACCAGCACCAATGAGCTATGTAGACCAATGGTCTGAGTCAGTAAAACATAGCTTCCTGGGTTCCTTCAGGGAAGGGATCATAGATCAATGGCAGAACATCTGCTGTGTATGCAGAAGGCCCCGGGTTCATATCAGGCTCTGTCCCCGACATCTCTGGATACAGCTTGGAATGCCCTTGGTCTGAGACCTTGGACAGCTACTGCCAGTCACTGTAGATGGATCAAAGCAACTTCTTATGTTCCTCCTCGTTTCTTTCTTTAACTCAGTGTTCTTGTCATCTTAATCCTCTTTTGCAACTGGAAATAAGCTTTTCAATATGTTTAGGCTGAGCTGAGCTGGCCCCTCATTTTTACCACCCCTATTTGCAGGTGGCAAGTTTGGGAGCAGCAAAGTGGGCAGAAATCAGAAACTTACCTGTTGCACTCTGAGCAGCTAGTGGCCCCTGCCCCCACTCTTTTGTGTGTACACGTGGGATCACACAGAAGTGCCTTAAGCATTGTCTGCACTCTGATTCGCTCCTGAATAATGCTATGACATCACACTGTTCTGAAGCCAAGTCAGAGTGATGGCAATCTGTCTTGCCATTGCTCCAAGAGGGCTTTAAGGTTCTGGAAAATAATGTGGTTGCTAGAAGAGGTTGCTGGTGAGAGATTTGGTTGCGGGTAACTTACACACACAGAGGTGAATGTTTGCTTCAGATAACCTTTTTCCTTTCTCTTGCCCCACTGTCTCTTTTAGATTATAAATTCATTGCAGCAGAGCCTTGTCTATTTTGCCGAGGAAAGCATCATGTATACCAATTGTTTGGTCAGATTAATCAGGGACGTCCAACTCCCAATAGACTGTGATCTGCTCACAGTATAAAAAAACTGGCGGTGATCTACCCATTGTCGTAAAAAGACTGGCAGTGATCTACCCCAAGTTGTGGAGCTTTTTTTAGTAAGCCAAGTTGGTGGGTTTTTTTTTTCTTTTTTGTAAGGAGATTACTGAGGGGCCAGAGGTCAATCAGGATCTACCAGGAAACCCCGTGATCTACCAGTAGATCGCAATCTACCTGTTGGACATGCCTGAAATAAATAAATAAAAGCTTTGTTTTGAACTTTGCAGAACGTAGGCGGAATGTTGTGTCAGGTAGTTATTACGTGGCGCTGTGAATTAATGCAGTGCTTAGTACTGTATTAAGTGAGAGCCAGTGTGGTGTGATGGTTAGAGTGTCAGACCGAGACTCAGGAGACCAGGGTTCAAATCCCCACTCAGCCATGAAAATCACTGAGTGACCTCGGGCCAGTCACTCACTCTCAGCCCAACCTACCTCACGGGATTGTTGTCGGATAAAATGGCAAGGGGGAGGCTGAACAGATTCCATGCTGGGAGAGCAATGATTCCAGGGTCTGCAGGAAATGCTCTCCACCACCAGTGTTGACAGTAAAATAATCCAACTCATGCCCATCCAAAATGCCTAATCCCCATGTACACATTATAAAATAAAATTACATTTTAAAATGTTTGTCAACTTTTACATATTCTGGTTAGGCTTGCCTGAACAATACAAAACAAAATGTTTATACCTCAATTCTTCCTACTGCAATCACGCCATTCTTATATTCATAGCTGTCAACGTTTCCCTTTTTTAAAGGGAAATTCCCTTATTCCGAATAGGATTCCTCGCAAGAAAAGGGAAAAGTTGACAGCTATGCATATTTTCTTCTCTTTTTTAAATCATTAAAAATCCTAGTTGCAATCATAAGTTTTAAGAGGTCATTTAAAGGCAGAGAGAGAGATGTACACACACACACACAGAGAGAGAGAGAGAGAGAGAGAAATTATAAAACATTATATAATTTTAAGTTGAAGCTGGTGTGTTGAAAGTGAAGGGTAATTATAGATTGCTTAGAGAAATCAAGAAGCCTTCATCAACCTCAGCCAAAAGAGAAGCAGATCAGCCTTTAAGGAATATGTTTCTCCAGAATGTTTTGTACTTAGCCTGATATTCACTTTCTGGAGAACAGGGGGGAAAATGTTTCCCTCCAATGCAAAAACCTATTCAGTCACATCCATACCATACATTGAAAGCACAAGGCTTTCCTAAAGGAATCTTGGGTACTGTAGTTCCCCCTACAGTTCCCCTGGGACACCGGTGGCACTGTGGTCTAAACCACTGAGCCTCTTGGGCTTGCCAATCAGAAGGTCGGTGGTTCGAATCCCCACGACGGGGTGAGCTCCCGTTGCTCTGTCCCAGCTCCTGCCAACCTAGCAGTTCGAAAGCACACCAGTGCAAGTAGATAAATAGGTACCGCTGTTGTGGAAAGGTAAACGGTGTTTTCATGCGCTCTGTTTTCTGTCACGGTGTCCCGTTGCACCAGAAGCAGTATGGTCATGCTGGCCACATGACCTGGAAAGCTGTCTGTGGACAAACACTGGCTCTCTTGGCCAGCGAGATAAGCGCCGCAACCCCAGAGTCACCTTTGACTGGACTTAACTGTCCAGGGGTCCTTTATCTTTACAGTTCCCCTTACA
The DNA here is from genome assembly GCF_027172205.1 of Podarcis raffonei. Taxonomy (NCBI): domain Eukaryota; kingdom Metazoa; phylum Chordata; class Lepidosauria; order Squamata; family Lacertidae; genus Podarcis; species Podarcis raffonei. Next base: position 66,046,537 of record NC_070611.1, on the reverse strand, counting down.
GATAGGGTTGTGGTTGACAGTGGGAACACACCAACTTGGATGCCCAACTAATTTCAATAGGGAGAGCATTCCACGTGGCGGATACCATAGTGGGAAAAGACAAACAGATATCTGTAGACTGAAGCACAGTCAGGAGCGGCCCAGCTCCCTCTGTTCCACTGTAACTCAGAGACTGCTTGAGCGTGTTTTTTCCTAATTCTGTGCCTTGTCATCCTTAAATACAAAAACCAATAACCCAAGCGCCAGTTTCCAGGCACTTGGTACGCTGGAGATGGATTAACTCCCATGCAGGATGGAGAGAGTCACCTTCCAGGGCTTCTCTCTTCACAGCTGGCTTTGAGGCAGTAAATTGAGGTAAACTGATCAGTGAGGTTGAAAACGAGCAAGCAGCAGGCCTCCACTTTCAGCTTCAAGAGGCTGCGAACTGATCTTGTCATTTTTATTCTCCAAACACCCCACTCCCCCCCGCACCCGCGGACACTCAGACAGATCTTTCAGGAGGATTTAAGCTGGTTACAGCTGAACCTGCCCCACGGAGCTTAGGAAACGGCACCTGTCCGAGAGCAGCCACATGCTAATAAAAGCCCCAGGTGGCTTCACAGAGATGTAAGAGGAAGGAAGTGGCCTGGCTGAGGGTGCCGCTCTGTTAAAGGAGCTACAGCAGAGGAAGAAGCTTTGGCACTTGCATAGTACAGGTGTTGTGGCTGTGAACCAATTCTTAGGGAGGTAAATAGGAAGGTGAAGGGGGTTAATAGCAGTATGGTTTTCAGGAATGATCCAGGAGCTAAGAGAAAAGACACTTGTGCTGTTTTGTACTCAGTTTTTGGTTTGCCAAACCCTCCAACATTATTGAATAGGGATATCCTATTTAATAATACAGTGGTACCTCTGGTTACGTACTTAATTCGTTCTGGAGGTCCGTTCTTAACCTGAAACTGTTCTTAACCTGAAGCACCACTTTAGCTAATGGGGCCTCCCGCTGCTGCCACTCCACTGCTGCGCAATTTCTGTTCTCATCCTGAAGCAAAGTTCTTAACCCAAGGTACTATTTCTGGGTTAGCAGAGTCTGTAACCAGAAGCGTATGTAACCCAAGGTACCACTGTAATACTAATACCCCACCCATCTGTCTGGGTTGCCCCGGCCACTCTGGGCTGCTTCCAACAAAATATAAAAACGTAATAAAACTTTAAACATTTAAAAAACTTCCCTATACAGGGCTGCCTTCCGATGGCGCGGGGTCAGATAACTCTATACCAGCAGTTCTCAACCTGTGAGTCCCCAGATGTTGTTGGACTACAACTCCCATCATCCCTGAGCTCTGGCCTTGCTAGCTAGGGGTGATGGGAGTTGTAGTTCAACAACATCTGGGGACCCACAGGTTGAGAAAGGCTGCTCTATACCCTCCAACATTTTCAGAAAATAGGAACGTCCTACCATAACAACAGAGGGACGCGGGTGGCACTGTGGGTAAAACCTCAGCGCCTAGGACTTGCCGATCGCATGGTCGGCGGTTCGAATCCCCGCGGCGGGGTGAGCTCCCGTCGTTCGGTCCCAGCGCCTGCCCACCTAGCAGTTCGAAAGCACCCTTAAGTGCAAGTAGATAAATAGGTACCTCTTTATAGCGGGAAGGTAAACGGCATTTCCGTGTGCTGCTCTGGTGCCGGTTCGCCAGGTGTAGCTTGTCACGCTGGCCACGTGACCCGGAAGTGTCTGCGGACAGTGCTGGCTCCCGGCCTCTAGAGTGAGATGAGCGCACAACCCTAGAGTCTGTCAAGACTGGCCCATACGGGCAGGGGTACATTTTCCTTTTACCACAACAACAACAACAACAACAACAACAACAACAACAACTTATTTATACCCCACCCATCTAGCTGGGATTCCCAACATTTCTCTGATGAAAATGGAGGTGTCCTAAGGAAAAGTGGGACATTCCAGGATCAAATCAGAAACCGGGACAGCTTCTGTAAATCTGGGACTGTCCCTGAAAAATAGGGACACTTGGAGGGTCTGGTTTCTTCTGCAACCCAAAAAATCTGCTCTTTGGTGCCCGCCAAGAGGGTGAAGGAAATGGGCAGCTCTGTTTTTTGTCTTTGTTTGTTTGTTTTCTGGAGCAGTCAAGGAGCAAGACTGAGGGGGTTAGCAAGCAGGGAGGAGCAGAAATGAAGTGGGGAGTACAGAGGGAGGGAGGATTGGCGGAAACCTCCTTTGCACCTGTAAAGGGAATTGGGGTTGCTTGTGCGTAAAGGGTGCTGCAGCTCTAGACAGCGTTGCCTGGATAAACCTTTCCCTGGCTGGACAGCCCTTTCTCCATGACTGTCTCAGTCACTGGCAGAATCCGTCAGTGGGCGTTTTCTGAACTTCTTCCAACATAAAAATTCCTTCACTCCAAGTCTCCGCCTAGCCTCTCTGCACGGAAGTCTCCTGCGCAGAGTGGGCGTGCCCAACGGAGGTCCTGGGCTCTCCCTGCTGCTCTCTGTGGAAGAGTCTCGGAGCCCTCCCTCCGCAGCCTCCTCTTTCTTCCTGGTGTCCCTCCTATTTCCTTCCTCCAAGGAAGCTCTCTCTCTCTCTCCCTGCTGGTTCCTTCCCCTGCATCGTCAGGGAGCCTTACCTCCACCCTAGGCTCCGATGGCAGTTCCCTGACAGCACCCAAAACAACACACACCAAGGCACACGGTTTACCCTTCTGCCTTAAGCAGTGTTTCTGTGGTTCAAAGGAAAGAGACTATTATCTTGCAGTTGCTAGAGACAAGGTGGAAGATGCAACCAGGTCTTCAGGCCAGGCCAAGGTGATCTGGAAAGCCTGCTTATGAATAAGCATTAGATTTTGGTACTGTTTAGTTACAAAACATCAGTAGGCATGCCTAGGAACTGAAACGCAGCAACCTAACTAAAAGTGTGGGGTTAGTGAAGTCCGTAGGGCACAAAGAGTGGGAATCCTGTGGGTCAAATGTGGAAAAGTCTTATTTGAGTGGGTGGGGTTATGGATACATGCCATGTTCGAAACAACTCTGCAAACGATTCCACAGCCCTCCAAGTGTAACTCTCAACATAATCTCTGGCTGACAGATTCTGTTGCTTTACAGGTGCCCTGAAGTGCAGCCAAGCTATTACCTACTGTAATATTTCTCTTTTATTTCAGTAAGCATTATAATGGGGAGAGGAGGGCTAAGGAAGGGAAGCAAGTTTTGCGGCCTGGTAAAAAGCTGGCTTATCCCAGGCCAAAGAGACTGAGCTGTTGTTGCATGGTGGGAAACGGGACTTTGAGATCAGGCTTAATCCTGCATCTCATTGAAGAATCTAAAGTCCTTGAAACTGTTATGCCCTCATTCAGTTTCTAATAATACCTTTGTAGCCCTTGAATAACTTGTGGATTTGTAAATCAGTCGTCAAATGTACTGTATGTTAAAATATCTCTTAATAGGGCTGTTCCAGAACTGGTTATCTTGATTGGCTTCAGTTTTCTTGTGCTGGAAAGCTCCTTCTGTTTTTGGCAAGCAGAATGGAATCACATGTTCGAAAGCTGTTCTTTGGAGAACGATTTTCCTCCTGCTGCTTTCCCACCACTGTCTCATTTCCCCATGCTGGTGTTTGAGCCTGTTGGCTGTTGCAACGTTTGAATCTATTGGCTGTTGCAACATTTGGTGGATGTTACCTTGGCACTTATGGGACACGGGTGGCGCTGTGGGTTAAACCACAGAGCCTAGGACTTGCCGATCAGAAGGTCGGCAGTTCAAATCCCCGTAACAGGGTGAGCTCCCGTTGCTCGGTCCCTGCTCCTGCCCACCTAGCAGTTCGAAAGCACATCAAAGTGCAAGTAGATAAATAGGTACCGCTCTGGCGGGAAGGTAAACGGGGTTTCCATGCACTGCTCTGGTTCGCCAGAAGCAGCTTAGTCATGCTGGCCACATGACCCGGAAGCTGTACGCCGGCTCCCTCGGCCAATATAGTGAGATGAGCACTGTAATCCCAGAGGCGGCCACAATTGGACCTAATGGTCAGGGGTCCCTTTACCTTTACCTTTACCTTTACCTTTACCTTGGCACTTTGGATAGTGTGGCATGGATAGGGTGCCTTCTGCTGGGAAGATTTTGTTTGTAGAGAAAGAGAAAACACAATTAATTTTAAAAGTCCATTTAATAATAATAATAATAATAATAATAATAATAATAATAATAATAGGTGAACACTGATATTAAACAAAATTTTTACAGCGTCTTCCTTTCTGTGCCTTTTTGGTGATATGTGAAGGAGAATAAGAGCAGAAGATCGTCCCAAATGGTTTGGGCACGAGGGGATTACTTGTGCTTCTCTTTAAAAATAAATAAATAAGCGCTTACATGAACGTACCCCCTTATTTCAGTTCTGCAACAACATTTGACATTATAGCATTAGTGCCTAATGTATACAAGCATTGCTAATGTACTCGAATTAAAACACTGAATGCCACTGTACCCGTAGCTCAGCCATTAAAAATACATTAATGTTCCGTTTCCTGCAAATTGGCCCCCTTTCTCTGTAATTTATTCGGCAATAACGGCTATTTTTGTACATATATTTCCCTGGAAAGTTAATAGCCCCCCTCTGAAAGCTTTTTCGAGTCGCAGAACATCCACAGAGTGCAATGACGTTGCCTCAGCTAGGTTGGGTTGGGCTGGGCCCCTGTCTTTGTGTGTTTTTCTTTCTCTAAGGTCATTGCAATTTGGCTTCCAGGGTGCCACGGCCTCTCTGGGGCCTTGACCGCCCTGGTCTGTGTAACGATTGAACCCACTTTGCCGGCGCCGGAGAATTAAGCCCGCTTGCCCTCCTCTCGTGAGCACAGATTCTTAATTAAGCAATGAGTGCAGATGCCTTGGTCCTCCCAGGAATCAGGCAGCAATAATGCTGCAAAGTGTTCATTTTTAAAAAATGAATAAGACGAGAGCTGTGAATGCACGCCAGAGGAGGAAAGCGGTCGGCCTCAGCTTCCGGCAGAAGCGGTGAATCTTTCAGCTAAGCAAGGGAGTCTTTTGAAGCTGCATGGTTTTTAAGTAGGAGGGGCATTGAGTGACACACACACACACACCAAATTTCCCATGCGATTGCTTTCTCTCCCTCTCTGCCACCCGCACCCCCCCTTTTCCAGTGCGGTGTGGATTTTTAAAGCCTTGAAAAACAGACTCAGAGCTGACTTAAAGAGGGAAGCTCCTGCCACAGCAGCGACAGGCATGTTGCCGCACACTTCAAGATAACGGCCGTCTCGGAGACGCACTCAGAGATGAAAATGCAAAAAGAGATGCAGAGCTATATAGGAAAGCTTGCCCCTGGGCAAGATGTTTTCTCTTTGGTGGTTTTAATTCCTCGAATCCTGCCAAGTGATTTGAGGTGGGTGGGATGGAATCGACGGGCAGGTGGGGAGAGGAAGAAAGGCATGGAGCTCCCTTGTACTTTGCTGGTTAAAAATGGGGTTTTATGCAGGTTCCATTCCCTTACACCTGCCAAGGGTCATGCAGATCTTCCTCCCCTCCACCACCACACCTGATTTCGTATGTTCACTTCCCCTCCACGGAGCAACGGGAAGTGTCAGAGTGAAAGTCAGGAGGCTTGCGGGAGACAGAGGATGAGCTTATGCAATGGTTTGCAACAGAGAAATCTTGCACACACACCAATGCACACACACAAGCTCAGAGCCTAACAGACTCGGGTATTAGTTTTCCGAATAAGTCTACAAAAGAAGGTCACTTGCTTGCCTGAACGCAGTGCTCTCTAACTACTACTGAGAAGGCAGAGGGCCTTCTCGGTAGTGGCACCCGCCCTGTTGAACGCCCTCCCATCAGATGTCAAGGAAATAAACAACTATCTGACTTTTAGAAGGCATCTGAAGGGAGCCCTGTTTAGGGAAGTTTTTAATGTTTGATGTTTTATTCTGCTTTTGATTCTGTTGGGAGCCTCCCAGAGTTGCTGGGGAAACTCAGCCAGATGGGCAGGGTATAAATAATAAGTTGTTGTTGTTATTGTTGTTGTTCCTCACTGTCCTAGCTGGAAGTTCTGTCAGATGAAACAAGAGGTGTGACCTCAACAAGCCAAAGATGACTTTTTTCTTTGCATGATCATTAGGTGCTGGTAGAACTTAGAGCTACTGAAAGATTCCTTATCGGTTGAACTTTGCATGGTTTTAGGACAAAAGGAGGGCCACATCTTCTTCTTGTTGTTGTTTAGTCGTTTAGTTGTGTCCAACTCTTCGTGACCCCATGGACCAGAGCACGCCAGACACTCCTGTCTTCCACTGCCTCCCGCAGTTTGGTCAGACTCATGTTTGTGGCTTCGAGAACACTGTCCAACCATCTCGTCCTCTGTCGTCCCCTTCTCCTTGTGCCCTCCATCTTTCCCAACATCAGGGTCTTTTCCAGGGAGTCTTCTCTTCTCATGAGGTGGCCACATCTACTCTTTGCCTATTTGGCCAGTGCTTCTGTTCTCCAGCAGTGCCATTGGCCACAACAACCTCCATCTCAGTAGCATCTGACATAGGTATCACATCCACCTTCACAGCTGCTTTACGCAATGTCATAGCACAGAGAGGAATTGTGGGGAAAGACATGAAGAAGGATTTGGTAACTGCTTTGCATGCAAACGTCCTGGGTTCAATCCCTAGCATCTCCTGGTGGGACTGGGTGAGACCCCTGTCTGAAACCCGAGAGAGCTGCTGTCAGTCAGTGTAGACAATACTGAAGTAGGTGGACCAATAGCCTGACTTGGTGTAAGGCAGCTTCCAGCTGGTAGCTACTGCCACTTCAGCCCTTCTCCAGGGGTCTTCTGGTCTCCTCCCTCTCACTGCACAAGCATCCAGTCCTTCTTTTGATCCTCCCACTGCAGATTTTATGGTCTTGGACCACCGCCTCTTCTTGTAAGGTTGCCTAAAGAGTCAACTCTCTGTTGGCCTAGGCTTCCTTCTTATCTGATGCAAGGAGCCTCTGCTTCCTACGGCCAGAGACATTTTAGCTTCCTGTGCCAGTTTCTTCTTTGAATGCCTATTATCCTAACTAATTTAAGGTTAGCTTAGAGCTTAGTATGCACTCTGCCAGCCAGTAGAAAAGGACTAGCAAAGGGAGGGAGAGTGTGTGTGTGTGTGTGTGTGTGTGTGTGTGTGTGTGTGTATCCATTAGCAGATGAAATCTGACTGCCTCAAGAAACTGAAAATCTTAGCTCGTAAAGTAAACCTGGCAGTAGTTATGGGGCTTGCTCCTTGTGGATTGCAGGTAATTTAATTCACAATGCATTTGCTTCCCTCTGGAGTAGATCTTGACAACAGCACAATCACGTGCACACACACACACACATATGCACACACACTCCAGTCAAACAGCTCCAATTTAATCCTAGGTGTATAGCTATCATGTGGCTCAAGTGTGTTTTTCTAAACTATACATGTAGATACAGGCACTTTGTTTTCCAAACACTGGAAAAACTGCACATATGCAGGGTGGGAGTGGGGAGGCATGGGAACCACACTGTAACAAAACCAGCACTGCTTTCCCTCTGCTGTTCATACATTGGGAACATAAGTAGAGCCTTTCTGGGTCAGGCCAAAGGCCCATATAGTCCAGCCTCTTTTTCTCACTGTGGCCAACCACATGGTATCAGGGGCAGGAGCCAGGAGCAGGTCAGAAGTGACTCGCACACGGTGTCAGTGTAGTGAGCTCTTTATTCAAAGAAACAAGCAGCTAGGAGGCCAGGCCTATGGAGCGCAGGAACTCCTGCCCCAACGAGGCAGTTGCGAGGGCTGAAAGTCCCTGCCTTCCCACAGTTCTCTTAAATCTCCTCCTTCCCCTGGTTCATTCCCAAGCAAGCTGAGACCCCTTTGTCTTGCCTGTATTTGCTTGGCCCTCTTCATACCTCTTTGGGTTCTGGGAGACCAGAAGAGAGAGGAGATGGTCGCTGCAGGAGGGAGAGACAGCCTGGCTTCCTGAGCAGCCTGACTCATTGCTGTCTCTTGGTCCTCTTCCTCTCCAGCCTCCTCTTCTGCCTCTGGTTCTGGGCTGCTCTCTGCCACAGACTCTTCCTGCTCACTAAACCCTGTTGCCTCTTCAGCTTCTGATACCTTCTCCATCCAGTCCTCTCCCTCTTCTCCCTCTGACCACATATCGTCATCCTACCACCAATCTCCTGGCTCTGAGCCTTAGATAGATAATTTATTACGGTCAAAGACCAGCTCACATAACACAACACAATAAAAACAACGTTCATAAAGATAAAATATACAATCGGAGCAGATTGCAGCAATAGCTCATGAGTTAAAATTGAGATATATACATACACCTGTACAACTGAGATTTGGGCTACCGTAACAAAAATTGACCCTGAGGCACTCCAAAGGGCAAATTCAGCATTTCCCTAGTCAGCTATTTTCTTCTAGAGGATGATCTGTGCCTACAAATCTGGGCGCAGAATCGGGCTACCAGCCAGGTCGTCTTATGGGCTCTGAGCCTTCTTTCCCTAGGGGTCCCTTGGAGGGTTCCCCAGCTGGTGCCTCCCACCCCACTCCTCTGCATCCAGCCAGACCATAATAGATGGCTACAAGAAGCTTGCAAGCAGAACTTGAGTACTCCAAGAGTGGAGAAGAGAGTGTAGGCATCCAGAAATCAGAGGTACACTTCCTCTGATACTGGAGGGCCTATTTGGAAAGCCATGGGTGAAAATCCTTTCGATAAGCCTGTCTTGCATGAGCATGCTTCATCTGAACCATTTTGTACTGTAACTCCCATTTCTGCTGGCACTGAATGCAAAAGCATTTCGCATCTGCCTTGTGATTGTGACATTAAATCAACAAATGGCTAGTTAAGCGTTTTGCAAACTGTATGTGGAACACTCCCTAAAGGCTCGACTCCGTAACATCATATAAATACAAGGGTGACTCAGGCAACTACAGAATGAGACAGAAGCTCAGCCTTTCACTCTGCTGCTGTTCCAGGCCCAGACTTTGAAGTAATTTCATGGAATGTGCTCACATGGTCTATCCAGTTTCTAAATATACTGGGCAGATGTATGTGTGTGTTTGTGTGTGGACAGATAGATAACGTTTCCCCTCTTCTGTTGGGTACAAATAAGAAGATTACAGAAACTGTAGCTATACTCCTGTTGAAAGCAATGAAGGCATGAGCTAAAATCTTATCCAAATAAGCATGACCACATTTCCCTACCTGTCAATAGTTATTCAATCTTGTATCTCACCTTTGCTTGTTCACAGCCCTATAAATCTTAGATGGTGATCAGTTCATCGCTTCAATAAATTGACACATTACAGGCAGGCAGGCATTCATGTGCCTAGAGTTCGACTTAGGCACCGGAGAACATCTCTTGCAAACATGGATGCCAGTTTTGTGCCTGTCTGTGTTCCATCCTGGCAAGGAAGTGGCTTGGAGGATGTATTTTGGCCAGATAAAAGCACTAGGGGAATAATGCTGGACCAAGGAGCGGTGTGGCCTGGGAAACGGGCCAAGGGACAGAAAGAGAATTGGGGGGAACATTCATCTCCTGGGCCTGTGGTTCCCCGAACCATCAAGCACAGCTTGGGTGCTATATAGATTATCGAATTTGCCGGAGTTGTAAATTGAGTTGTTCTTTTTTTTTTACACAACTGTTGTATGCTACACTGCAGTGTTTATATTTTATGCATTCGTGCATTGTATATGTTCTGTGCTTGTGTTTTCCTGACCCTGGCTGTGTTGTCATTCTGATAGCATTGCCTAAAACTCTTATTGAAAACAGAAGATAGCATCAATCAAGCTTACTAAACCTGATTACTAGAGAGTCAGCTCCGTTGAGCGCGCTAAAGCATAGAGAATTTGCTTCCAGGATCAATCCTGTGCATCTCCAGCTTAGGGGCTTGGAACATTCCCTGCCTGAAACATTGGACAGTTTCTACCAATCGGCGTCAAGAACACCAAGCTAGATGGCGTATTGGCCTGAGTTCATTTAAGGCACTGCCCTGTGTTTCCAGATTCACTTGCATGCATGGCCAATGCATGCTGCGTTTGTACCCCGCTCAATGCCAGTAATTTCAGGACATGTAGCAACTCTGAGATTGACCCAATAAATCCAGCTCCCCCCTCTACTTTCCCTGCAGCACAGCCTGCCCCCCTCCCCCAGTTATCTCCCCAACCCCCTCCCTTTAGGAACGCTGCTTCTTTCTCCCCATTTTATCATGAATGTTGATATCTAGGGCATGAATGCCAATGCCGAAACGTACATTCAATTAGGAGCCAGCTCCTGACTGACCTACATAACAGTTCATTCATGAGATAACATGACCTGCAGCCATAGAGATGAGAAGGGGGAGGGAGTCAGTTGATTGAGCCAGGCTTGGCTGTACATGCCGCAAACTCTCTGGTGACTGGGGGAATCGTCTAAAATTAGAGCATGTTACACATTACCAAGAGGGGCTTTCGGCACACCATTTTCCGTTCTCTCTCTCTTTCTGCAGCAATATTTCTTTTATGAGATGGGCATAATAATTTGTCACTTTAGCTCTCCCTGTAATCCTCGAAGGCTTAACTTTCATTAGCACGGTGCACTTAGGTAGATGGCGAGATGAGCAATTAGGTCCTTGATGGTTATGGTTTTCTGCTGTCAGCTATGGTGAAAGGGACTAGATTGAGTCAAAGGTGAGGTGGTGGCATAAAAGACGTAATGCTGTGCAAGTGGAAGCTCTGATGCCTTACATGGGCACGGATATATTATTATTGGGGGGGAGGGGTATGCCAGCCTCAGGATGCGGGTGGCGCTGTGGGTTAAACAGAGCCTAGGGCTTGCCAATCAGAAGGTTGGTGCTTCGAATCCCCACGACGGGGTGAGCTCCTGTTGCTCAATCCCTGTTCCTGCCAACCTAGCAGATCGAAAGCACACCAGTGCAAGTAGATAAATAGGTACCACTCTGGCGGGAAGGTAAACGGCGTTTCCGTGCGCTGCTCTGGTTTGCCAGAAGCGGCTTAGTCATGCTGGCCACGTGACCCAGAAGCTGTATGCCGGCTCCCTCGGCCAATAAAGCGAGATGAACGCCGCAACCCCAGAGTCGGTCACGACTGGACCCAGTGGTCAGGGGTCCCATTACCTTTACTTATGCCAGCCTCACGCAACTTATATATGACAGTGGATGCTCGGGTTGTGAACGTGATCCGTGCATGATCCGTTTGCAACCGACAGCAGCGCGTCTGCGCATGTGCGGGTTGTGATTCGGCGCTTCTGCACTTGTGCAAAATGTGATTTAGCGCTTCTGTGCATGCATGACCGCCCAAACCTGGAAGTAACCCGTTCCAATACTTCTGGGTTTCGGCGGTCCGTAACCCAAAAAAATGCAATCTGAAGCGGCTGTGACCCGAGGTATGACTGTAAATGTGCTGTACTATATTTCATCAGCATATGTTTATAAGAATAGTAACACACACACGTTTTTATACAATGATATGCATGATTCATAGAATCATAGAACCGTAAAGTTGGAAGGGAAACTGAGGGTCATCTAGTCCAACCCCCTGCAATGCAGGAATCTCAGCTAAGGCATCCATGACAGATGGCCACCCAACCTCTGCTAATAAACCACCAAGGGAGGAGAGCCCACCACCTCCTGACGGAGACCGTTCCACTGTGAAATAGCTTTTATTCCTGATGTTGAGTCAGAATCTCCTGTCTTGTAACTTGAAGCCATTGGTTCGAGTCCTACCCTCCAGAGCAGGAGAAAACAAGTTTGCTCCATCTTCCATGTGACAACTTTTGGGATATTTGAAGATGGCTATCGTATCTCCTCTGAGTCTCTTCTTTTCCAGGCTAAGCGTAGCCAGCTCCCTCAACTGTTCCTCATAAGGCATGGGTTCCAGACCCTTGATCATCTTGGTTGCCCTCTTCTGCACACCTTCCAGCTTGTCAGTATCCTTCTTAAATTGTGGTGCCCACCCGGAACTGGACACAATACCCCCAGGTGGGGTCTGAGCAAGGCAGGAGTGCTTCTTGGCTCAGGTAGCATTGTTGCTGTTGCTGCTGCTGTGCCCACCTATCACCAGCAAAATTAAGTGGATGGTGCTGCCACAAACCTGCATGGTGTCAGCCCTACTTAGGTCTTCATTATATCCATGCCATCTGCCCTGGAATAAAGCCCAGATCCAAAGGGATGCAACTGCATGTTATCTCAGCAAATGTGCATAGCTACTGCTGGGTTTGCTGACTAAATGTGGAGGGGACACTTGTTTAGAAGAATCTGTAGGCAGGAAGTGTACAGCTTTCTACTATTTACATTCCTGAAGAAGGAAAGGGGTAATAAAATGAATAGCAACAAAATATGAGACGAGGAGCTTTTGGTCTTTTTCAGTGTGTTCAGTAATTAGGGATAGAGAGATCTGTCAATTTTAGTTTTTTGAAAGTGCTAACAACTTTTCATAAGAACTTTTTGAAAAAAAGGTAGGAAGGAAGGAAGGAAGGAAGGAAGGAAGGAAGGAAGGAAGGAAGGAAGGAAGGAAAAGAAAGAAATTGGTGGCTAAACATGGAAAACTGAACTTAAGAATGGAAAGAAAATAATAAACTCCCCCCCCCCAAAGTCTTATTTAGTTCCCCACATTTCTCCATCAGTTTCCCCCGTTTTTTCAAGTCTTGATGAAAATTCATGATCATTTCTCCTAAGCTATGTTTTTTGTATGCAATTTTCTCTACTATTATGCATTTTTAAATATTACATTCTCTAATATATACATTTTAGGCACAGTTTCCAATATTTAGCACATTTTAGTAAACATTATTTTGTTGGAGAACTGCATCACAACATTCAGAGAAGTGCAAATTTTGAAGGATGGTTGTGTTTTGGCTTGCTTATTTATTTTTCTGGAAACAGAAAATGTGAACCAAGCTGAATTTCACTTCCACTCCTAGCTTAACCCTTTTCAAACCTATCAGTTCTCCCTGGTAAAAAAAATCATAAGGCCAGTCTGTTCCCTCCCCAACCCTGCGTCCATGTCAGATCAGACTTGTTTTCAGTCTTGGGTTCTTAACTACTGGAGGGTAGGGGTTTAAAAAATGGTTTAAAATGACCAAAGGGGATTCTCAGATGAGAATCAAGAGGCAGGGAAACTCACTCTTCCTGATTCTCACTTACGAAAACCATACTTCTGCACATTATCCACCACACATTTGGTTTACAGAAATTTCAAATTGAGACACAGTCAAATTTCTCCCTAATATACACACAGCAGGGCAAAGCGTATATTCCCCATATAATGCAATTTTTGTGTGCTTGTTTCACTAATGCATGCATTGGGATATATGTTTTCGTAAAGAAAAGTACACAGTATTTGGCTGGACAGCTGCATTGCAAAATTCAGAGAAGGGTGGATTTTGAAGGATCACTGCATAACCCTTTGTGTTTTGCTCCAGAAAGTGCAAATTTTGTATGCTCACCTTTAAATGTGAACCAAATCTAACATGTCTCTCAACCCTGAAAACCTGTGAAGTAGGTTAGGCTTGAGAGTGTGGACTTCATGGCTGAGTAGGGACTTGAACATGGGTAAGGAATTTCCCAGACATATCTGGAATTTTTCCATCGAAAATAGCGTCTGGGTAGAATTTCTGAAAATCAGTAAAAATGTCCTGGAAAACTCAGGCGTAGGGCAACCCAAAGTTGAAAGTGTCAATTTTTTTTTTTTGTTAATTTCCTAAAAAAAATAGCTCAGAAACTTCTTGCTCAACAACCTTTGTGTCTGGATTTTCACTTTTTGAAATATGGCAAACCTAAGCATGGGTTTCTATGATATTGTTAGCTGAAAAACACACAGAGACTACTCACTCCACTGTTCATCCACTCACAACTTAACTTGGTGGTCTGTGAACAGAAGAAATCTTGCATTGACCATCAACTTTCACATCCATAAAAAATGGTGTTCATCTAATTGTGGTTGATATAAACTCAACCCAACACTTCTGGAGTAGCAAATGGATATATTTTTTAATTGAAATGTTGCTGCGCGTCTCTCTAATAAACTATGAGATAGTTCCCCTCTGCTCTTAAAAGTATTTCTAGAGTTCTAAAATGCCAAGGCCTTTGCTTGGTGCAGAAATGTGTGTGTGTGTGTGAGAGAGAGAGAGAGAGAGAGAGAGAGGTGGGGGAAGTTTTGCTGGCGAACGGATGTCTTCGCATATTGCCAAACCACAAAGGAAGCTGCAGAGCGGAGGCTCGAGGTCTCTGGTGCAAAAACTGCTCGACCAGTTGAGAAGCAGGAACTGGTGAAGATCTGCATGGAGCCATGTTGAGGTATTCTTTTTAAAATGGTTTTTTTCTTCTTTTACCTTGTCCTGAAAGAAGGTTAAACCGTAGGACCTGAACGATGTTGAGATGCCTAGATGACCTTTCTGGGGGGAATCGAGGGCAGGTGGCACTTTGCAGAAATAAAATTAAAAAATGTTCCTTTTGAAAACTTGGCTATTGTTAGGGAATGAGGACAGCGAGGGAACAGGGCTGCGTACGAGGGAGACCAAGGGGTTCGCTTGAACAGGAAAGGCCTTGTGCCCTTACACAATCCGCAGGGAGAGTTTGAAATAGCCACAGAGAAGAGGCTTTTTATCTACACAAAGCCCAGGTGAACAGCTTGCTTGGACATCTTTTGCTTTCTTTTTCAAAAAAACCCCACAGTGCCTCTCTTTGTGGTTTGTTAGAGGCTTGTACTTTTCTCTCTGTGTGTCTTTTAACGTGTCCTCTTTGGGTGAGGAAAGTTTTCCAAGTATTCAGAACACTTGTTTCAGGAAAAATAAGATTCAGAGCAGGAGGGGACCTGCAGTCTTCCAGATGTTTCTGGACTATCATTCACATCCTCCCTGATCTTCAGCCCTGCTGGCTGGGGCTTTGGGGAGCTGTGTCCTATCACTGCTGGACAGACAGTGACCCCCCCCCGCTTGGACCCTGCTAACAGGAGGGAGAAGAAACCACAGGTGGGATTCTGTATATCCTAGTGTTGCGTCCCCAAATAACATTTTTGACTGTGAAAATTTCAGGATTTTGCTTGGGATCTGGGTGATTGCCATGTTTTCAGTCAGGAAGGGATCCTTCTCACCGGTCCAAATTGATCTGTGGCCATTTTGTTTTTTCTCTCCACTTCCTTCCTGATTTCTTCCCTGTAAGCTCCTTAGGGCAGGGACCTGTCTTGTTGTTTGTGTGGAAAATACACGCTGACAATGTGCTCTAAATAATAACTGTTGTTGTTGTTAAAGAACTCTTTGCCTTCAGTGGGTAGATCGGGATCTATGGGAGATTTCCAGTGGATAGTCAAGGATTTCTGACTCTCGGTTCTTGAACAATTGAAGCAGCACAATTCACACAACCTTCTGCCTCCGCCACCCTAAATTATGCTTCTGAACTGAAGAAAGCTTGAGTAACCAGGAGTAGATTTTTGTGAGGAAGGTCTGTAAGCACCATTCAGTTCTGGGACTCAAATGTCCTGGTCTCAGAACTGTTTAATTCTATATGTATGAATTTTGCACCTGGCTGCAAAAGTTGGTGGATCTAGCAAAAACTAAAGCATATCCTGCAAGCCTGAACTCTGTCCACTCCTGCCTCACAGTATTTGCAGCGGCTACATTACTTTAAAATAGGTGCCCTTGTGGTTGGCTTTTGTCAGCTCTGCATCCCATCTCCTTGGTGTCTGCTGGAGTCGAGGATCTGAACTCAGAACTTCAGGATGAAGGTCCACTCTGTCCACGCAAGCTTGGGTCAAATTCGCATCATACATTTGAAGCACTATGATGCCCAACTTTAAACAGTAGTGGCTTCCCCCCAAAGAATTCTGGGAGCTGTAGTTTATTAAAGGTACTTAGAGCTGCTAGGTGACTCCCTGTTCCTTTTCCTGAGCTACAATTCCCAGAGTTCCCTGTTAAGTGGCATTGATTGTGAAACTACTCTGGGATTTGTAGCTCAATGAGAGGAAGAGGGGTCTTAACACATTTAAACTACAGCTCCCAGGATTCCTTGGAGGAAGCCACGGCTGTTTAAAGTGGCAGCATAGTGCTCTAAGTGCACAGTGCAGATGTGGCCTCAGATGAACTCACAATTCTGCCTTGTGCAGCTTCTTCTGGCTCTTTAGTAGTGGTAGTAGTAGTAGTAGTAGTAGTAGTAATTTATTATTTATATCCCACCCATCTGGCTGGTTTCCCCAGCCACTCTGGGCAGCTCCCAACAGAATATTAAAAGCACAATAAAACATCAGACATTAAAAACTTCCCTAAACAGGGCTGCCTTCAGATGTCTTCTAAAAGTCAGATAGTTGTTTATTTCCTTGACATCTGATGGGAGGGTGTTCCACAGGCTGGGTGCCACTACCGAGAAGGCCCTTTAGGGAGGACGGCCTCACCTTCACCTCTTTGACAGTAACTCAGAAACATACCTATACTTCTAGTTTATGAAATTTAAGGTGGGTGGGTTAGAAATACTCTGAAACTATTAGGTCTCCAGAGCTGGACTCGAGTCACTTTTGCAAGATAGTAGAAATGAGAAGCTTGGTGATCACAAATGCATGGGGTTGGCACAATTTCTCCCCCACCCAACCATGTGTTAACTCTGTAAGAGCTAATCTAGCTACTGTAACTTAATTACAGCTGTAACTGACTTCCTTGTGGGCGCAGCTTCTCAGAACAAGCTGACGGATTTTGCTGAGATTTGCTTTATCAGCCTTTAAAAAAAAGCGATGGGGATTTCTGGTTTGTTTGTTTCTCTGTCAGCTTTCTAGCACTCCCAAGCTGTGCGTTCTGAAATGCACACAGTTTCGTTCATAATCTGGACGCATCACACCCCTTAGAACCAGTTGGAAGGGACCATGCGGGTCATCTAGTCCAACCGCCTGCAGTGCAGGGATGTTTTGCCCAACTTGGGACTCGAACACACAACCCTGTGATTGAGAGTCTGGCGCTCTTGCCTACTGAGCCACACACTGTTTGGGAAGAAGATGGGAAGGTTGAAACCCTGAAGGTGCCCAAATTTGAAACCAAAGGGTTTCTAAGTCACTGAAAAGACTTTGTGCCTTTAAGAGGGGAGAGGTTGTTTCCCTTGATAGAAGCACCCAATGCACTTTGGTTGGGGAGAGGAAGGTCCTTAAACTGCCCCTTTTGTTAGAACTAGATAACATCTCGTTATGAGTCGTCATGTTTAGCAAAACGGAGGAACACTTGTGAAACACCCATCTCAAAACTGCAGCACACTTTTCCTGGAATAGCTGCAGGGTTATTGCTCCCAATAAGAGGCAGAGAAGGCTTGCAAAATCTCTTCTTTCCTTTCCTTTTTTTGTTGTACATCCCGGTTCACTGTCATTTGGGGCTAGAAAGGTATCTGCAACCATGTTGGGTTGTCCTTTGCAAAGATTGCATTAATCCTGATCACTAAATAGAGCCTCCATGTTCAGGAGCAGGTTCATCAGGGTGGTCATGTGTCCCACTTCCACACAAAGAACCACCCTTTATTTAAAGGAGCCCCGTGTGAAGGTCAGTGCTGTCCGAAACAAGTTTAAAGATAAGAACCATTGGAAAGGAGAGCAGGGATGGCCTTGAAGTTACACGTCAGCAGTGAGCAGAGCAGAGACCTTGTCACAGCCTTCGCCACAACAGAGAGCTGTGTTGAGTTTATAGTAATTATTTTTTAAAAAATTACAATTGTACAGTAATACCTCCACGAATGTCCCCCTCGTCTAGCGTCCATACTGGCGAACATCCGTGGCAAACCTGGAAGTAGCGGAATGGGTTACTTCTGCGTTTGCTGCTCGCACATGCGCAGAAGCGCTAAACCGCGCTTCACGCATGCGCAGATGCGGCGCTTTGCCCTGCGTCCTTTTCGGCTAGCGACCGCAGCTCCGGAAGGTCGCAGAACAAGGTACCACTGTACATATAAATTAGCACGTGCAAATTTTAAGCGAATCTTTACTCTTTTGTGTGTGTCGGTGTGTTTCCTCTTTTGGGGGCAACGAATAAGTGGAATGTGAATATGCTGAGGGCAGGGGTGAACAAGGATAGAAGCGGGCTATTGTGCTTATGCCCTGCTTGGGGGCTTCCCAGAGGTGGCTACTGTAGGCAATAGGAAGCTGGCCTAGACAAACTTTCACTCTGATCCAGCAGATCCTTTCTAATCCGGATGATGCACGAAAGAGCAAAAGTGAATCTGGTCCTGAGAACTGCACTCTCCACGTCCTCAGGTTCAGCTGCTTGATTTGGGGACGCTTGACGCAGGTTTTTGAGCTAGCCAATCAAGACGTTTCATCCTGTCTTCCAATCACGTGGCCTGATGTTGCATCCACGCACACACTCGCCCATTTGTGCTTCTTCCTCTGAAAAGGGCTCTGTGGTTTGAGCTTGCACAATCTCGCTCATGGTGCTGCCAAAGCTTGTGTGAAACTCTGACAAATCCAAGTGGAAACATCTGCTGCAAACGGCATTTTTCTCCTCCATACTAGGATGGAGGGAAGTCGGAACAGTCAGCACTTTCACCCTGAAATGATTTCCCCCCCTTTACAATGGAGCTTTGTTTTTCTCCCACTCCCAAATACTTCTCTGCGTCCTCTTGAGACAACCCAGCCCAAATGTCAGCCTTTCCCGGCCATCCGCAAGTAACATCTGCCTCACGCCTGGCCACCTGCTCTCTTTCGGGTCCCTCCAGGGTTTGTGTTGCAGCAGTTCCAGTATCCGCTGGATTTTTTGCTTCTTCTGCTTCTTCTTCCCCTTCCCAAAAATGAATCTGTCTGCTTATATAGTGGTACCTCGGGATAAGTACTTAATTCGTTCCGGAGGTCTGTTTTTAACCTGAAACTGTTGTTAACCTGAAGCACCACTTTAGCTAATGGGGCCTCCTGCTG
Source organism: Podarcis raffonei (assembly GCF_027172205.1). NCBI lineage: Eukaryota > Metazoa > Chordata > Lepidosauria > Squamata > Lacertidae > Podarcis > Podarcis raffonei. Next base: position 66,027,697 of record NC_070611.1, on the reverse strand, counting down.
CCGCCACACCGCCGGAGCAAGATTTCTGTTCTCATCCTGAAGCAAAGTTCTTAACCCGAGGTACTATTTCTGGGTTAGCGGAGTCTGTAACCTGAAGCATATGTAACCTGAGGTACCACTGTACTTCCATTCTTCTCTGTGGCTTCTTCAGGCATAGTGGAGGCTCTGGCTAAGAGCCGCGATGGAACCTCCATGTTCAAAGACAGCATATCTGTGACTGTCGGTTGCTGGTCACAACAGCATCTGGAAATCATGGGCCTCAGCTACTGGCTTCCTTGAAGAATCAAGATGGGAACTTGTGGAAATACTAGTCACAGATGGTGGGACCTGCAGCCTTCCAGATTTTGCTGAATTCCTAATCTTGTCTGCCCCAGCCAGCATGACCAATGGTCAGGGGTGATGGGAGCTGGAAATCAGCAACATCTGGAAGATCTCAGGTTCCCCACCCATGGAGCTGTAAGACAGCCTGGGATGGGAACAACAAAGGAAGTGAAGAATATGGAGGTGGGGTGAGCTGGGGCAGAATAGACACAGCATCTAGAGCAGCGGTTCTCAACCTGTGGGTCCCCAGATGTTGTTGGACTACAACTCCCATCATCCCTGACCACTGGTCATTCTGGCTAGGAATGATGGGAGTTGTAGTCCAACAACATCTGGGGACCCATAGGCTAAGAAACACTGATCTAGATGGTTGCATGGATGGGTAACCTGAGACTCTCCAATGACATCTGGAGGGTGTCTGGTTTTGCAGCACAGCACTGAATGGCTCTTTGGCTTGATGGAGCAGGGCCATTGTGCTCTTATGGGTGGTTTCTCTCCTTTCTTTCTTTTTGAATGGGCACCATGTATTTGAACCAAGCTTCAGAGCTTCACACACACAGTATTTCCCCCAAATGTGCTTGGCAAATGGGAAGGACGTCATTGCTGCAGGCTAAGTGTCTGCTTAGTGTATTATTTCTTTTCCGGTGGGTGGCCAGCCTAGAAGCAGAGTGTTGGAAGTGCAGCAGCAGGGATCATTCAGTTAGCAACCCAAGGGTTAATACTGTTTAGTCAACCAACTAAGAGAGTGTGTGTGGATGTGCCTCCTAGCACCCGCCCAGAGCAGCATGATCCTTGCTGAGGTAACATGTGCTCTGATTGCCTGCATAGTTCTGAGAGAGTTCCCCGTGCCCCGGTATGTCTCATTTTTTGATACCTTCCTGCCACGAGCAAGGCCTGAAAATAAGACAAACCCCATCTGTTTGTTTCTCCTTGCATTAAAGGTAAAGGGACCCCTGACCATTAGGTCCAGTCGTGACCGACTCTGGGGTTGCGGCGCTCATCTCGCTTTATTGGCCGAGGGAGCCGGCATACAGCTTCCGGGTCATGTGGCCAGCATGACTAAGCCATTTCTGGCGAACCAGAGCAGCGCACGAAAACGCCGTTTACCTTCCCACTGGAGCGGGACCTATTTACCGTATTTTTTGCTCTATAAGACTCACTTTTTCCCTCCTAAAAAGTAAGGGGAAATGTGTGTGCGTCTTATGGAGCGAATGCAGGCTGCGCAGCTATCGTAGAAGCCAGAACAGCAAGAGGGATTGCTGCTTTCACTGCGCAGCGATCCCTCTTGCTGTTCTGGCTTCTGAGATACAGAATTTTTTTTTCTTGTTTTCCTCCTCCAAAAACTAGGTGCGTCTTGTGGTCTGGTACGTCTTATAGAGCGAAAAATACGGTATCTACTTGCACTGTGACGTGCTTTCGAACTGCTAGGTTGGCAGGAGCTGGGACCGAGCAACGGGAGCTCACCCTGTCGCGGGGATTCGAACCGCCGACCTTCTGATCAGCACATCCTAGGCTCTGTGGTTTAACCCACAGCGCCACCCGCGTCTCCTTGCATTATGTGCTGCTTTTATTCAGTTTTCCTCAGTGATGTGTTTATTTTTCTCCATCTGCACTATCCACCTGACTCTGCAAACACAGAGACATCAGCCACCCCCTTTTGTTTGTCCTCCGGCAGTCCAAGGTATACTGCCTCTGAGCAGGGATGTTCCATTTAGCTAGCATGACTGATAGGTGCTGATGACTCTGCCCTCTTCTCCAAAGTGAGATGCTTGATTCGCGGCAACCAAGCTCAGGGCCCGATTCTCTCATTGGCCAATTGGCGGAGAGACCGGCGTCGACTCCAGACGCTTCCAGCTCAGCCCCAGGAGCCGAAGCCATAACGGAGCTTCTTATTTCTCCCCTCGCGACTCCTGGGAGAGTTCCGCCTTGTTGGAAAATGCTATAAGGAAAGCCTGATTATGATAAGTGCGGCGTGTGTTCTTTAAAATTGCTTTCTTTGCCGTGCGCCATAGAAAAGTAATAGAGCAAAATAATGGCGGCATTAGTAATAGTTTTCCCTCTTTCACAAGGAGGAGTGAAGAGGGGTGCGAGGGAAGCTACGTTACTGCAATAACGGCTCTAGAAGACACATAAATGTTTCTAGTTAACCTTTGTGAAAATACTTTCCCTCCTGTTTTAATACACTCTGAGGAGGGGGCAGGAGAGGAGAATGTGACGGTTGTGAGTAATTGCAAGCAATCTGAGCTGCATACATAATTCCCCTTTGCTGGTGTTGTCTGTGGCGACTGTTTGGAAAAGGGGGAGCCCTTATTCAGCTTGCCTGTGGGCAACCTGGTGGACAAATCCTTCTGGAGAATATGTATCCCAGTGGTGGGCGAGGCCAGGAGCCAAAATGGGGAGGAGCAGCAATGGCTCTTATCTTTGTACAGTGGTACCTCGGGTTACAGATGCTTCAGGTTACAGACACTTCAGGTTACAGACTCCACTAACCCAGAAATAGTACCTCGGGTTAAGAACTTTGCTTCAGGATGAGAACAGAAATCATGCAGCGGAGCAGGAGGCCCCATTAGCTAAAGTGGTACCTCAGGTTAAGAACAGTTTCAGGTTAAGAACGGACCTCCACAACCAATTAAGTTCTTAACCCGAGGTACCACTGTATAAGAGTATCAAGGACTGGACATTGAGTCCTTGGATGGGTGGATACTGATGCGTGGACACCAACAGAAAGCAGATTGGAGGCAGACTTGGAAGAAAGAATCGGGGGTACTGGGGGAACCTGTACGTATCCCAGAATCCTTTGAAACACAGAGCAGTTCGGGGGCAGGTCTGGAGTGCATTGGCCATTTCCTCAGCATGTAAAGTGCTTCCTGGAGGTAGGAAGTCTGGGGGAAAGACTGGTCTAAATGCACAACTCCACATATTTGGGGGTGAGGCAATAGGTTTCCACTCAGATAGATTCTTCGACAACTGGTAGGAGCTTTCGCCCTGTCCTTTTTTTTTCCTTTTCTTTTTTGCACTCCTCAGCTCGCCACGTCTATTTTGGGTTGGGCGCCTCCTGTCATATGCTGTCTCGAGTTTGGGCTATCGGGTTGCAGCTCACAACTTAAGTTGCACCCCATCCTCGCACCTGCATGACCTCATCGGTGACCTTTCATGCTTGCCAAGTCATGGACGTAGCCAGACCTGCCGTGTTCACAGATGGAGCTGCTTTGGCATGTATATATATATATATATATATATATATATATATATATATATATATGCAGATACGAGACAGCTTCCCAAATTGCTAGTGCTTTTGGTGCCCACTTTGGGTTTTGGTGTAATATCAAGCAAGTGATTCTCTTCAGTAGGTGACTTTTAAGTAAGAAGAACCCTTAATCACAGAGAATGGGGGCCTTATGAAAAGGCCCAGTGGCTATCAAATCTCAAAACAAAGAAATGGAGCCTTAAAATTATCATGGTTATTATTATTAATAATAATAATATCATTATCATCTTATATGGTCTATGAGGCTATTTGCAGACTTAGCATAGAATCGTAGAAATGTAGAGTCGTGAAATTGGAAGGGAACACAATGATTTTCTGGTCCAAACCACTGCAATGCAGGAATCTTTTGCCCAATGTGGGGCTTGAACCCATGACCCCAGCGGGGGAACGGGGGTGCGGAAGGAGCGGAAAGCCCCTGGCACCATTCCGGTAGCGTGCCATTGCGGCGGGGCCGCCCAGACACGCACCACGCACCCCCCACCATGCCCCCGGAACGTGTGCCACGCCCTTGTGGGGGGCGGCTCACCAGACCCGTTAGGATATAGTTCCGTTACACCTTTAGAACAGGCATGTGGAGTTGTTGTTGTGTGTCACATGTCTGTTTACTTCCAGCACAGTCTGCTGGGAACTTCCGTTGTATATAGCTTTTGCCTATGCTGTTTGCTTGAACACGAAGGGAAGCAGGCATGTTTTTTCCTTTGTCCTGCTGCTGAATAAATGCTTGTAAATATGCTTACATAGGCCTCTGTCCGCTACTTCTGCTGCAAAGAGTTCTTATCTCTGCTGGCTTGCTGCTGGAGCCAGCTGGGGGCCTGCCAATTGCCCCCATCTCCCCGGAAGCGTCCCAACAGCCCCTGGGATGTGCACCACGCCCCCTGGGGGTGCCAGCCATGCCCCCGCCTGCTCTCCGCCCCCCAGTAGTGGAGCATGCAGCTTCACCACTGCCTGAGATTAAAAGAGATCAGATTTAGATTGTGGTATGGGAAACGGTTCTAAAGGATGAGAGTACTTAAAGCCACCAGCTTGGATGGCTTCAAAAGGAGATAGGACAAATTCATGGAGGCTATCAAGGGCTCTGTTGCTAAATCTACTCTGACTTGGACTGGGCAATATATCAATATATCATACAAAACTGGTTTGAATTCCATATTGTGAAATCAGTTTCATATTTTTATTTTACCTGGCAATATACAGAAATCATGATGTGTGTTAGAGCTGGGCAATATATTGTCCAAAGCCAGTTTGAAGTCATATACTGGCCTCAGCCCAGTATACCTGAAGGAGCGTCTCCACCCCCATCGTTCTACACTGAGGTCTATCGCCGAGGGGCTTCTGGCAGTTCCCTCAATGTGAGAAGTGAGGTTACAGGGAACCAGGCAGAGGGCCTTCTCGGTAGTGGCGCCCTCCCTGTGGAACACCCTCCCACCAGATGTCAAAGAGAAAAACAACTACCAGACTTTTAGAAGACATCTGAAGGCAGCCCTGTTTAGGGAAGCTTTTAATGTGTAATAGACTACAGTGATACCTTGGTTAAGTACTTAATTCGCTCCGGAGGCCCATTCTTAACCTGAAACTGTTCTTAACCTGAAGCACCACTTTAGCTAATGGGGCCTCCCACTGCCGCCGCGTGATTTCTGTTCTCATCCTGAAGCGAAGTTCTTAACCTGAGGTACTATTTCTGGGTTAGTGGAGTCTGTAAGCTGAAGCATCTGTAACATGAAGTGTCTGTAACCTGAGGTACCACTGTAGTTGGCACCCCTACTGTGATATATCAGTATGATTAGGTGGTGGTATAGCGCGATGTTGAAAACCAGATATTGCCCTAACTCAGACTGACGCTCCACTGATGCACGATTTGTGTTTCGCTGCATGCGTGTAGAGCGGTCACCCTTTACATGGGCTGGCTCTATTTCCCTCAGCCCTCTTCAACAAGCACTAGAGCGCAGGAAGGTCCTTGAAATGTACGGCATAGCCTCCCGCTGCTCCACTCCTGCGCCACTCCTGACCTATATTTTATTTCTTGATGCATTTATTTATTTTTAAAGCCCTCACACCCCTGGCTTTATTTTCTCCACCCTCGCTGGCTTACGGAGACTAATAAAAGCCGCTCGCAGCTTCACAGCTTCGGCAGCAGGCGAAAATCTTTTGCATCAGGAAATAAATCAGCTTGGGAGGGGGGAGTGTTTTCGCACATGTGAGAAATCTGAACTATGTCAAGTACCTCTTTTGGCTCTGGCCGGTGGGTTCAAAAGTGGAGACATTCTTCTGTCACTGTGACTTGAGTCTTGCCTTACAGGTCTGCATTCCCCAAGAACAGGTTCTCTGCTTCCCACAGAGTCACATTTGGTGTTGTGTGCTAAGAGAGCGCCAACAGGGCACCTTTTTTGATGCCAACTGCCAGGAGCCTTCCAGAGTCACGTGTGTGTTGCACATCCAGTTGTCATGCCTCAGCTTCTTGGCGGCTCTTGTGGTGCCGTCTCCCATCTTTTGTGTTTTAAGAGTCCATGTGGTGGGCATTTCAAATGACAAATCTGGTTGTTGCCATAGAATCATCAAGTAGCAAAGGGCCTTGGAGGTAAGGAAGGAGGAGAAATCAGACTCAGTTCATGTCTGAATATTGCATTTTCCAAAACACGAACCGAAGCACAGCCATCCTTTGAAACTAGCACCTCTCTGAATTTTGCAAAATTCAGCCCAGCAGTGTGCACAAGAATGCATACCCTCCGTAAAGTCTGCGTTACGAATTCCTACGTAAGTGAAACTAGCATAGAAAAGGCACTATAACACGGGACCGCCTCTCCTGGTACGCCCTGCGGAGGACCTTAAGGTCCACAAATAACAACACTTTGGAGGTCCCAAGCCTCAAGGAGGTTAGATTGGTTTCAACTAGGGCCAGGGCCTTTTCAGTACTGGCCCCGACGTGGTGGAACGCTCTGTCACAAGAGACTAGGGCCCTGCGGGACATGACATCTTTCTGCAGGGACTGCAAGACAGAGCTGTTCCGCCTGGCCTTTGTTTTGGACTCAGTCTGACCCTTGTGTTATTATTATTGTTGTTGTTGTTGTTGTTAGCAGGGGAAATGCAGGTGTGCTTTGCAAAAATAAAAATAAAAAATGGATGCCTTAGGCAAAATTGTATGGAAAGTTGGGAGACATTAATACCAAAATGCTGATTAATTTCCATAAGGATTTTTTAAAAATGAAAATAGTGAGCTGATGTGGAAATATGGGGCACTGGAGGGCCAGGCAGAGAGGTGCTGAGGGCCACATTTGGCTCTGCACCGAAGGTTCCTCACCCCTTGCCCCATTCACTACCTTTTCCCAGCTGCATAGTGTCTGTTTTCAGTAGAGGCATAGTCTGCATCATTTTGAGGGTTCATCAGCTGTGAAGGTGGCATGCCAAATATTCTCTACAAGCTTTAAAAGACTTGTAAGCCATGGGCCAGGGATGCGGGTGGCGCTGTGGGTTAAACCACAGAGCCTAGGACTTGCCGATCAGAAGGTCGGCGGTTCGAATCCCCGCGACGGGGTGAGCTCCCGTGGCTCGGTCCCAGCTCCTGCCAACCTAGCAGTTCGAAAGCATGTCAAAGTGCAAGTAGATAAATAGGTACCGCTCCGGCGGGAAGGTAAACGGCGTTTCTGTGCGCTGCTCTGGTTCGCCAGAAGCGGCTTAGTCCTGCTGGCCACATGACCCGGAGGCTGTACGCCGGCTCCCTCGGCCAATAAAGCGAGACGAGCGCCGCAACCCTAGAGTCGGCCACGACTGGACCTAATGGTCAGGGGTCTCTTTACCTTTAAGCCATGGGCCTGCAAGATTAAAATCCATAGAGGTGCAGCAAGCCCACCAGCCGGGGTGAATCATAAGAAAAAGGATTGCAAACAAACTCCCACACTTGTCTTGCAGCGCATTAAAAAGTTTTAAGAATAACGGTATTCGGGAAAGATTTTTCTCCCTCTGAAGTTTTGTGGCATATGACTTTATTCTAATCTGCCTGCCAGAGGGGGGTCAGAGTTCACGGTGACCCTTCTGTTGCTAGCATTTAATCTGTTGACAGCTGACACCACAGTGGGAGAAGAAAAATGTGGCTTGCTAAAAGCGCCATTATCAGCTTTGACAGCTGCTCATTGTGGTCCCAGCCATGGCAGGCTTCAAAGGCCCACAAATAAAATAAAAAAAATTAAAAGAGAAAAATGCTTGTGTTAGTTGGGAGAAACTCCTTTATGTCGCCCAAGCTTCCTATGAAGACTCTGCCCTCTGTGATGCCGTTTAGACAGAGAGCAAATGCCCCCCTAATTATTTCTCCCTCCACCTCTCGCTACAGAGAGCAGCGTGTGTACGAAATGGTAGGTCACAATCTGCTTGCAGAGACCCCGGAAGAGAAGTAGGTTAGAGTTTCCTCCCTTGCTTGCAAGACTTGTGGGAACGGAGCTGCGCTGTGGTTTGTTTTTAGGGACGGTTCCTAAATTCTCACCATCCACATCTGTGTATTATCTGCATCAGGGGTACAGTAGCTAACCTGTGGCCCTGTACCAAACTTTGGCTCCCATCAGCCCCAGCCAGAAAGGCCAATGGTCAAGGATGATGGGAGTTGTAGTTCAGCTACAGGTTAGCCTCCCCTGATCTAGACAAAAGGTTGCCATGATAGAACCCTGCCTTCTTGTGCTTTTACAAGGGACATCTACACATGAGCAGGTCAACGTGAGGTGCAAAGCCAGGGTAATAATAATAATAATAAATTTTATTTATACCCCACCCACCCTGGCCAGAGCTGGGCTCAGGGCAGCTAATACCAGTAAAATTACAGTAAAAACATAATGGAGGGACCAATTTAAAATACAGGTTAAAATGCAATTTAAAATGCAGCCTCATTTTAAAAGTAGCCCATAGATCAAAACCATAAGGGCAGGGAAACATAAGGATTAGACTGAGTCCAAACCAAAGGCCAGGCGGAACAGCTCTGTCTTGCAGGCCCTGCGGAAAGATGTCAAGTCCCGCAGGGCCCTAGTCTCTTGTGACAGAGCGTTCCACCAAGTCGGGGCCAGTACTGAAAAGGCCCTGGCCCTAGTTGGGACCAATCTAACTGCCTTGTGACTTTGGATCTCCAAAGTGTTGTCATTTGTGGACCTTAAGGTGCTCCGCAGGGCATACCAGAAGAGGTGGAAGGCAGGGTACCAGACTAGGACCAGAAAGATCAGGTTTAATAGTCTCCCACCCAGCCATACAATCATAGAATTGTAGGCATCCCCAAGAGTCATCTAGTCCAACCCCCTGAAATGCAGGAACCTCAGCTATAGCATCCAGGACAGGTGACCATCCAACCTCTGCTTAAAAACCCCCAAGGAAGGAGAGTCCACTACTTCTTGTGGGAGTCTGTTCCACTGCCAAACAGCTCCTGCTGTCCGAAAGTTTTTCCGAATGTTTAGTCGGAATCTCCTTTCTTTGTAACTTGAAGCCATTGGTTTGAGTCCTACCCTCTAGAGCAGGAGAAAGCAAGCATATTCCCTCTTCCACGTGACAGCCCTTCAGATATTTGAAGATGGCAGTCCTGTCTCCTCTTTTCCAGCTCCTTCAACCATTCCTCATAAGGCTTCGTTTCCAGACCCTTGATCATCTCAGTTGCCCTCCTCCTCCCAGCTTCTTGACCATCCCTGCCTTAACCTACAAGTTACAGGTAGGTAGCCGTGTTGGTCTGCTGTAGTCGAAGCAAAATAAAAAAAATTCCTTCTAGTAGCACCTTAGAGACCAACTAAGTTTGTCATTGGTATGAGCCTTCGTATCTGAAGAAGTGTGCATGCACACGAAAGCTCATACCAATAACAAACTTAGTTGGTCTCTAAGGTGCTACTAGAAGGAATTTTTTTTATTTTGTTTTAGCCTACAAGGTCATTTCAAGGATAAGATGGGGAGTGGAACCATATGGGCTGCCTTGAGCTCTTTGGAGGAAATGTGGGGTATAAATAAAGAGCTTAAACAATGAGGACTGGCCACATGTTCAGCTACTTTCATGTAGGTTCCCCTTTGCTTTGCCGACGTCCATGGTGAATGTATGTATGTTTGAGAGGGTGGGTCAGAGGGACATCTGACGTGGAAGGTAGGGCCAGAAGGATGGTCCCACTCACCCTTCTGTATGGGGTAGCCCTAAAGATAATGTATGAAGATGTATCACAGTACCTATTTTTCCTCTTTGCAAAGTTCATCTTTTGAGGGGGGGGGTGAATCCAATTTTTCTACAAAGTGCTGCGCATGCACAGCTAGTTGTAACTTTTGGTTCCTCCATTGCATTCATCCCAATCACCTTCTAAATCTGGCCCACAGACGGTCCGGGAATCAGCGTGTTTTTACATGAGTTGAATGTGTTATTTGGGTTATTTGTGGGGCATAGGAATTCGTTCATTATTATTTTTTCCAAAATGTAGTCCGGCCCCCCACAAGGTCTGAGGGACAGTGGACCGGCCCCCTGCTGAAAAAGTTTGCTGACCCTGATTCTAATCCAACCCCCTCCAGGAATATGGGAATCAAACCTGCAACCTTGGCAATTATCAGCACCATTCTCTAACCAGCTGAGCTATCCAGGCTTTCTGCTGCTGCTTGACATTAATTTAGCTTATGCCACATGATGTCCAAATCACAGGTGGAATTAGTGGCAAAGGTGGTGCCATTGTAGCGGTGCAAGTTAGACCCTGGGCTTAATGGTCTTACGGGGGGTGGGGGACACATATTTCTGTGCATGCATGCTCACCATCATGAGCCATAGCTCAGTGGTAGAGCATCTGCCTTGCATGCTGCAGAAGGTGCCGGGTTCGATTCCTGACATCTCCAGGCAGGGCTCCCTTCCTGAAACCCTGGAGAGCTGCTGCCAGTCAGTGTAGGTAATGCTGAGCTAAATGGACCAATAGTCTGACTCAGCTGCTTCCCATGAAAAAAGCCATCGCTCAGTAGTAGAGCATGTTTTGCATTAGGAAGATTCTGGGGTTCAGTTTTTTGATAGGAAAGATCTCCATCCGAGACCCTGGAGATCTGCTGCCGATCAGAGCAGGCAGTGCTGGATTAAGTGCATGTATAGCCTGTTCTAAGGCCACTTCCTACATTTGCACAGAAGCGATATCCGTAAAGCTAGCCCTTCTTGCAGGCCCACCCTATGGTGGAGATTCACGAATGTCGTCGTGCCTCCGCTCTGCATTAGCAATTAATCCACGTCTCTATTTGCATTTGTTACGGACCTCCTGACGGCACCAGTGCAACAAGGAAAAGGAACAACCTGTGTAATAAATCTCTGGAGACATTCAGCAACTGCCACAGGGCTCATTAATCTTGATTATTTCCCATAATAGATAACGTCACAAATCATCCATTATCCCCAATCATGCACATAAAGATAATGTGTGTATGTGTATAAATATAGAGAGATCGGGATGAGAATGTATTATATATAGTATACCGGGCTTCCTGTGTAGCAATCACAAAACAGGGGGAGATTTCTAAGATATACACACCTTGACAGCTAGATCAACAAATGCTGGATAGCAAATGGGAAGCAGCTATTTTGGAGGGGCGGAGAGAGCAGGTAATGGAAGGAATCAAGTCCCCTGTCACAGGATCTACTATGAAAGAAAAACGGCTGCTCTTCTAATTAGCTTTGTTTTGAGTTAATGGTGTCTTTACTTCACTCAAGGAATTGGTACAGATGTACAGTGGTACCTCAGGTTACATACACTTCAGGTTACATACGCTTCAGGTTACACACTCCGCTAACCCAGAAATAGTGCTTCAGGTTAAGAACTTTGCTTCAGGATAAGAACAGAAATCGGGCTCTGTCGGCGCGGCAGCAGCAGGAGGCCCCATTAGCTAAAGTGGTGCTTCAGGTTAAGAACAGTTTCAGGTTAAGTACGGACCTCCGTACTTAAGTACTTAACGAATTAAGTACTTAACCCGAGGTACCACTGTATATTGTAGAGGTGGAGGGGTGTGGGTCAGACAAAGGAACCAAGGCTTGCTACATCCTTGATTATAGACACAGGGATGTAGAGGGATGAAATAAGTAAGAATACACAGTAGTATATTAACTGAACAAAATACAGTTTATGGTTGAGCTTGACAACTGTCGACTCTTCTGCAAGCCTTCTTTATTATTGTTTTTTTCTTGAACCTTGAGGTGTCCAGTGGGAATGAAATGTAGTATATACCAAGGAAAGTGTCTTTGACATCCCAGAAGTTGAGCAAGCTGGCAAAAGAGAGAGAGAGGTTGTTTTGCCAGACTACAAGCTCTTCTGAAGGGAATTCCCCACGCCAGTCTGCTTGAAATTCCACATCGCCCATGGCAAATGCTTTAATCCAAGGCTTACTTAACTCCTTCCCCCACTCCAAACCACCTTCGTTCAAAGCAGTTTGGCCTGTGTTTATTGAAAAAGGGGTGGTGGAAGGAAGGAAAATGTCAGTACAGTGGTACCTCAGGTTAAGTACTTAATTCGGTCCGGAGATCCGTACTTAACCTGAAACTGTTCTTAACCTGAAGCACCACTTTAGCTAATGGCGCCTCCTGCTGCCGCCGCTGTGCGATTTTTGTTCTCATCCTGAAGCAAAGTTCTTAACCTGAGATACTATTTCTGGGTTAGCGGAGTGTGTAACCTGAAGCGTATGTAACCTGAAGCGTATGTAACCTTAGGTACCACTGTACAGTGGTACCTCAGGTTAGAGACGCTTCAGGTTACAGACTCCACTAACCCGGAAATAGTGCCTCAGGTTAAGAACTTTGCTTCAGGATGAGAACAGAAATCGTGCTCCAGCGGTGCAGCAGCAACAGGGGGCCCCATTAGCTAAAGTGGTACCTCAGGTTCAAAACAGTTTCAGGTTAAGAACGGACCTCCAGAACGAATTAAGTTCTTAACCCGAGGTACCACTGTATAGTTACCTGCCTTTGTGTATAACTTCTAAATGTCCCCTTTCATAGAATCGTAGAATGTAGAGTTGGATGGTGCCCAGTGGTCATCTTGTCCAACCCCCTGCAATGCAGGAATCTCAGCTAAAGCATCCATGGCAGATGGCCATCCAACCTCTGCTTTAAAACCTCCAAGGAAGGAGAGTCCATAACCTCCTGAGGGAGACCCTTCCACCGTGGAACAGCTCTTACTGTCAGAAAGATCTTCCTGATGTTGAGTCAGAATCTCCTGTCTTGTAACCTGAAGCCATTGGTTCGAGTCCTACCCTCCAGAGCTGGAGAAAGCAAGCTTGTTCCCTCTTCCATGTGACAGCCCTTCAGATATTTGAAGATGGCTATCATATCTCCTCTCAGTCTCCTCTTTTCCAGGCTAAACATACCCAGCTCCTTCAACCTTTCCTTATAAGGCTTGGTTTCCAGGCTTTTCTCTGCACCCGTTCCACCTTGTCAACATCCTTCTTAAATTGTGGTTTCTGGAGTTGGACACGGTATTCCAGGTGTGGTCTGACCAAGGCAGAATAGAGTGGGACTATCATCTCCCTTGATCAGGACACTATACTTCTGTTGACTCAGGGGTATAGCCCATAAGCATGACGACCCTGCAATGCATTAATTACAGGGAAGGGTCATAGCTCATGCTTTGCATTCATAAAGTCCCAGCATCTGCAGGGCTGGATTGTCCCCTGACTAAACTCCTACATTGCTGCAGTTGGTCATTGTGGTTAATAATGACCTAGATGTCAGGCTTTTCCTGACATACCCTATATGTAAACTGACAGATTCAGTATATGTATCTCTCTTGCAAAGGCCAGAATTCATTCATTCATTCATCTCTGGGACTGTTTTCAGAGACTTGGTTCAGTTTCAAGAAAGTTCAATGTGAAACCGTGGCTGTATCCGAAATAGATTATTATGTGTGTGTGCAGTGCCACACGCTCTCTTTATAAAAGCATTGTGCAGATTGTGTTAGAGCTGTCTTGGGATGTGAAACATATGCTCAATCTCAATTTTCCAGCTGGGGGTTGGGTTTTTATTTTTATTTTTTTGTCAGTATTTTTGTTGGTATAGTGAAACTGCTACAGGGAGGGAGGTGGGGAGTTTTAAACAAGGCTGCATCATCTCTTGATCTAGGCTAATTCCATCACACCCTCCCATCAGGGGGAAAAATGCAGTCAGCGTCAAGCAGACAAGCAAGTTATCATCGCTATAAATATTCTCGCTGCTTCATTTCCCAAGGTTTAGAATATTATTTGCATGTCAAAAAATGATGCCTCACCCTTATGATTCTGTGGAAAGAGATCTAATTTTGCGTTTCGGGATGCCCCTTAAAGAGAGAGCGATTTGTTTTTCATGAAGTGTAAAACTCAATTTGTAGTTTTGTGTATAAAACATGACTTTATGGCAGATTAGCTGGCTGTGGATTTTGCTCGTGCCTTGACAGTCCTCTGGAAAAAATAATAATATTAGCATTGATAGTGGCATTAATGACAAGATGAGATTTTTAAAAAAGTGGAAGCCTGGGCAGACACTGCTTCATGTAACCAAATCCTACTCAGAGTAGACCCATTGAAAGGAATGAGCCTAAATTATCCAAGTCCCAACTTCAATGGGTCTTCTCTGAGTAACGCTAGCATTGAATACCACCTAGGTAAAGCAGGAGCAACCAAGGGTGCCTGATTTAGGTAGGCAGGTAAGAGACCAACAGATGCGTGGTCCCATCCACATGTTCAGAGAATGCATGTCAGAATAGCTAACATTATTCGAGGCTGCATCAACATAAGTATAGTGTCCAGATCAAGGGAAGTAAATAGCACCACTCTATTCTGGCTTGGTCAGACCACACTTGGAATACTGTGTCCAATTCTGGGTACCACAATTTGGGAAAGATGTTGACAAGCTGGAACGTGTGCAGAGGAGGGCAACCAAGATGATCAAGGGTCTGAAAACCATGCCTTATGAGGAACGGTAGAGGGAGCTGGGCATGTTTAGCCCATAAAAGAGGAGACTGAGAGGAGATATGATAGCCATCTTCAAATATCTCAAGGGCTGTCACATGGAATAATAATAATAATTTATTATTTATACCCTGCCCATCTGGCTGGGTTTCCCCAGCCACTCTGGGCGGCTTCCAACAGAACACTAAAATACAATAACCTATTAAACATTAAAAGCTTCCCTAAACAGGGCTGCCTTCAGATGTCTTCTAAAAGTCTGGTAGTTGTTGTTCTCTTTGACATCTGATGGGAGGGCGTTCCACAGGGCGGGCGCCACTACCGAGAAGGCCCTCTGCCTGGTTCCCTGTAGCCTCACTTCTCGCAATGAGGGAACCGCCAAAAGGCCCTCGGCACTGGACCTCAGTGTCCAGGCAGAACGATGGGGGTGGAGACGCTCCTTCAGATATACTGGGCCGAGGCCGTTTAAGGCTTTAAAGGTCAGAACCAAGACTTTGAATTGTGCTCAGAAACGTACTGAGAGACAGTGTATGTCTTTCAAGACCAGTGTTATATGGTATCGGCGGCCGCTCCCAGTCACCAGTCTAGCTGCCGCATTCCAGATTAGTTGAAGTTTCCTGGTCATCTTCTAAGAGAGAACATGCTTGTTTTTTCCTGCTCTGGAGGGTAGGACTTGTACCAATGGCTTCAAGTTTCAAGAAAGGAGGTTCCAGCTAATAATTAGGAAAAACATTCTGACAGGTAGAGCTGTTTGGCAGTGGAACGGTCTTCCTCGACAGGTGGTGGGCGCTCCTTCCTTGGAGGTGTTTAAGCAGAGGTTCGTTGGCCATTTGTCCTGGATGCTTCAGTTGAGATTCCTGCATTGCAAGAGGTTGGACCAGATGTAAGTGGGTCACTTCCAACTCTAAGATTCTATAAGGATGTTCACTGGTAGATGTTGCCAGGAAATAGTCCCAAGTTTAATCCCTGGCATCTCCAGGTACGGTTCAAATCCTGGTCAGTGTCAGTGTCTACAATACTGAGCTAAACGGCCCAATGCTCTAACTTGAAGCTATGTTTCTGTGCCTGCACATGTGTACCAGTTTTCCATGGAAGGGTCGGATCCTGACTAGGCCAGGATTTGGGCATGCACATAATTCAGAAATCTGGAAATCAGTCCAGGGTAACAGCAGGCAGAGAAGACCCCCCTCCTCCTTTAGCATGGGTAGGCAAACTAGGGTCCGCGGGCCAGATCTGGCCCAAACACCTTCTAAATCTGGCCCACGGATGGTCCGGGAATCAGTGTGTTTTTACATGAGTAGAATGTGTGCTTTTATTTAAAATGCACCTCTGGGTTATTTGTGGGGCATAGGAATTCGTTCAGAGATGCATCCTCACCCCCCAAAAATATATAGTCTGGCCAAAATATAGTCCCGACAAGGTCTGAGGGACGGTGGATCAGCCCCCTGCTGAAAAAGTTTGCTGACCCCTGCACTATAAGGACCAATGAGGGTCCGAAGGGGCTGTGAAGAGTGGGCTGCCGTAAGCGCACAGGGAGAGTGTCCCTGTTTTGATAACCAATATGTTACAATTCAAAGAGCCCTTTTGATGCGGCGTTTGTAGTGTCAATTAATTGCGCAACGTGGCAAATAAATGATGGGTGACATGTTCGTAATTGTATTTTCTGCCAGAGTAATAATGGAATATGATCTGTTTTGTAATCATTCAAGCTACAAGCACACGCAGCTGATCTGTGGGTTGCCGTTTTCAATATATAAAAAGCAAATCTCCCTCGCCCTGGAATAATTTATCCGCTTCTTATTTTGTTTGTTTTTTGCGTTTATATCCCAACTTTTTCTCCGAGGGGGTTCAAGGTGGCGTACGTGGTTCCCCCCTCCTCGCAACAACCCTGTGAGGTAGGTTAAATCGAGAGGCAGTGAGTGGTCCCAAAATCATCCAGTGAGCTTCATAGCCGAGTAGGGATTCGAACACCGGTCTCCTAGGTCCTAGTCTAACACTTTAACCATTGCACTACACTGCCTCATGCCTTATCTTGCACCACCCAGTTTGCTATCAATTAGAGCAGCTTCAGGGAGACCTGTGGCTCTGCAGATGTTACAGGATTCCAGAATCCTAGCATCTCTAACCATTGAGTGTTCTGGCAAGGGCAGGTGGGAGTCTGGTTCCAACAATATCTAATTTAGAGGACTGAACTACTCAGTCTCATTTTCTGCATTGTGCCTGACCTTCCGGCCACTTTTTAACAGCCAGCAAATCACCCCTCCCCCTTTTCCTTCTTTCCACATATGCTCCACTGAGGAAATCCTGTTCATTCACTCATTAATTGCAAAACACTGAAAGTGCTGCAAGTTTATTCAAAGAGGGCTTGATTTCAGTTTAAACGAAAGCAAGAAGTAAAAGCGAAATACCCATTGGAACAAATCCGAATCCAGATTTTGTAGACATAATTCTGCAAGCATGCCCAAAGGCACCTTCTGTTCCTGTGAATATAATGTTCTTGTGCCGCAGCTATCAGAATTATTACCAGAATTACTGTAGTTACTATAACTTTATTGAATTGTGTTAAGTGTTCGATGAATTCATCGTTGTTGTTTGCTTTGTTGTTATGCTATTGCATTTGATATTGCGGTGATTGGAAAGTTCTTTGTTTTCTAATGCCGCTGTGGTTTTTGTGAGCTGTTTTGAGCTTCACATTTGTTGCTGGAAAAGCGGAGTACAAATATGTCAGATCAAATCAAATCGAAAGAGATTGGTAGCTTGGAACTTGACAAACACATGCTAACAAAGCAAACATTTTCCAAACTAATTCAAAAAATAGCTCAATTGGTAGAGCCTGAGACTCTTAATTGCAGGGTTCTGGGTTCGAGTGCCACGCTGGGCAAAAGATTCCTGCATTGCAGAGGGTTGGACTAGATGGCCCTTGTGGTCCCTTCAACTCCACAATTTTATGATTCTATGAAATGTCTCTCTCTGTGGGTGTGGGAGGGTGTTCTTAAGGGAGAACAACAACAGACCTCTGGAAGAGAGAAAAATAGGGATATACTAATTATGACTAAATAACATGATATAAACAGTTATGAGAGAGAAAGATCCATTCTATGAAGACTTCAGGGAATATTTGTTTTTTGGCATTTTTTCTTGTGTTGGAGTCGATACAAAACGAATGACGCAGCAATTATGGATGTATTAAGCATGTTTCCATTAACTGGATATTTATATATGATTATTGTATATTATAGAACTGGAAAAATTAAATAAAAGGGCAAAAGACCAGAAAAAGAGGGAGGGATTACTAGCAACTAGTTGGGGGAGAAATTTGATTCAGTTCACATTTAAATGCAAGCCTACCAGATTTGCACTTACATGAATTGAAATACATCCATCATTCAAAATTCGCGCTTCTCCTGATTTTTCAGTGTGGTTCTCCAGTCAAGTAATGAGTGCAAAAAAATGCATATACTGACATGAAGTGTGCATGCAATTGCATTTATTAGTAAAAATTACATAGACAAATGCATTAAGTGAGGGGAAATTGCTTTGCAGAAGTGTTTCTATTAGGCAAAATTTCATACAAAAGTGTGTCTATTAGCAGCAATTCATGCTAAGATGCTGATGAATTTTCATGAGGACTTTAAAAAAAATGCAAAAGGGTGGGGAAATGTGGAGCTGAACTTTTTGCTGGAAAAATGAGAAACTGAGACAATCGACAGATTTGCCCATCCCAACCAATATCAGCAACTTATTTGCTTTAAACCTGTCGGGTGACGAGTTCAAACTGAGTCAGAGATGTGATTTCAGTGCCAATCAGTAGCGTTGCTGTCGGAGGTGGAGCGTAAATATCTCCAGAATGTTTCCTGGGTTATTTCCCTTGCATGGCTATTTTGTATACCTGTGGTTCAAAGCAAGCTGCGAAGATTGCTCTCCAACTCATGGAAGGCGATCTGAACAGCAATCGGAGGGTAGAATTAGTACCTTCCTTCCAGGAGGAAAGCTCATGAGAGTTTATGTAACATGAAAACAAAATCCCTTGAGAGGGCTACTGAAGATAGCATAGGCGTACAAAACAAGCCAATGCTGATGGAAGCAGTCGTCTCAAACATCTGGAGGGCATCAGGTTGGAGAAAGCTGGGACGGGGCCTTTGTGGTGGTGGCACTCGCAGGAGAGAGTTTGGGCAGGAGTCAACTTAAATTGTTGCATGAGCAAAACAAGGTCCCCTAGCACAATGGGACTTTCCCTCTGTCCTTCCCCTGTATGCTGCCTATACTCCCTAAACCTGCTCTGGATTTAGGGGGCATGCAGCAGGAAGAGAAAGGGGAAAGCCCCATTGTGCAAGGGTTCCTCATTCCACTCTAGCATCTTCCACTTGATGCTCGCTTGGACTACTGCAATGCGCTCTATGTGGGGCTTTGAAGGTGACCCGGAAACTACAACTAATCCAGAACGCACCAGATAGACTAGTGACTGGGAGCAGCCGCCGAGACCATATAACACCGGTCTTGAAAGACTGGCTCCCAGTACGTTTCCGAGCACAATTCAAAGTGTTGGTGCTGACCTTTAAAGCCCTAAACGGCCTCGGCCCAGTATAGCTGAAGGAGCGTCTCCACCCCCATCGTTCTTCCCGGACACCAAGGTCCAGCGCCAAGGGCCTTCTGGTGGTTCCCTCGCTGTGAGAAGCCAAGTTAGAGGGAACCAGGAAGAGGGCCTTCTCGGTAGTGGCACCTGCCCTGTGGAATGCCCTCCCATCAGATGTCAAAGAGAACAACAACTACCAGACTTTTAGAAGCCATCTGAAGGCAGCCCTGTTTAGGGAAGCTTTTAATGTTTAATAGATTATTGTGTTTTAATATTCTGTTGGAAGCCACCCAGAGTGACTGGGGAAACCCAGCCAGATGGGCGGGGTATAAATAATAAATTATTATTATTATTACTTTGAATGCCAGCCTTTGCTCTGGCATCAGGGGTGCAGCAGACTTCCTTTTTGTTTTTAGGCATTAGGTAAAAACTCAGCGGAGTGAGAATCCCCATAGGCGCCAGTCTAGGCTCCAGAATCATTCATCTAGTGAGGAAATGAAGCAACAACCTGACCACATAAAGGAGAGTAGGGAAAGGCTAGGCTGTGCACAGCTCCAGTTGGAATGTACCAAATTTCAGCAGTTGTGCTCCAGTAATTAAATTCCGGCGAACAGATGAGCAAACAATCTCCAGGGGTAATGAGGCTCAGTCAATGAACCACAAGTGTTCACAAGTACTAACAATAAGAGCAAAATACAAATGAAACCACCACCTGTGTGTTAACAGGAAACACAAGAACCTGGTAAGACGCAATTGTGTTTACCTTTCGCATATTATCTAAATTTATAATCCAGACTCTTCATCACATTAGGGCGAGAAGATCTCTTGACAGGAGCGGGGCGTGGAAATACAGACACACACACCCCGAAAAAAATTGTGATTTATTTCATAGATGTATATAAATTATGGATAACCTCTTGAAGTTTTGTCGTGATGCCTCTCTCTCCCAGCTTTTCCCCAGGCAAGGAAGCGCTGTTTTCTTTTTCCATTAATCTGAGCAAAGGGAAAAAAAGGGCCTGTTTGTGTATGATCTCCTGTAGCGATCTCTTGTGTGGAGTGGACAGGCACCTTCACACACACACACACACACACACACACACCCAAAAAATGCACGGAACTGCCAGGGGTGGATAGCTTGGTTGGTTAGAGCGTGGTGTTGATAACAAGGTTGCAGGTTTGATCCCTGTATGGGACAGCTGTATATTTCTGCATTGCAAGGGATCAACCCAAGCTGATCCTCAGGGTCCCTTCCAACTCTACGATTCCATGGTTCTATGCGATTGGAGGAGGAATCTCTCGCAAATAGTGGCCATCTTCACTGGATTCAGGCAGGCTACTCAAGCAGATTTGGAGTTCTGGCAGGACCTGGTTTCAAGGGTATCTGGGGAGTGCAAGGAAGGTAGTTAATTCCCCACCACACACAGGAGACATAATCTCCGCATTCCCAGCTCCCTTAAAAAGAAGAAGCAAGTATCTAGTCTCAGCTGAACCCAAGATATCAGGCAAAATGTGCAGGCGCTATTTGGTTCCTTTGTGCTGTCTTCAGTGGACTTCCCCTTTGGAATCTAGACCCATAGAATCATCTAGTCCAGGCTTCCTCAACCTCAGCCCTTCCGATGTTTTTTGGCCTACAACTCCCATGATCCCTAGCTAGCAGGACCAGTGGCCAGGGATGATGGGAATTCTAGTCTCAAAGCATCTGGAGGGCCGAAGTTGAGGAAGCCAGATCTAGTCCAATCCCCTGCAATGCAGGAATCTCAGCTAAAGCATCCATGACAGATGGCCACCCAACCTCTGCTTCAGAACCTTTCTTTTCAAGAATGACCACATCAATGTCAGTTTACATTGGAAGATAGGAATCTGCCTTGCGCCAAGTGAGGCCATTGGATCATCTAGTTTAGTGTTGCCAACACTGGCTGGCAGGTTCCAGGCAGGGGAACGTTCCCAGCCCCTACCTGGAGGTGTTGGGAATCAAACCTGGGATGTTCTGCATTGTGATGCAGGTATTCTGCCACCAAGCTGCTACCCATTGCCTGAATGCACCTACAGACCATTGCACTAATGTATGAAGGAGTGAGTGTGTTTGCCATACCTGGAGACACTAAATTTGGATGTTCCTGTTTTTTTTTTTTTTTGTCTTGAATGTGTGAAGACTCCTAATGTTGGCAATGACTTAGGAAGCGGATTTCTCCTTGGTTCCACTTTCTCCTCCTTGTTCCATAGTCAAACTCTCCCTCTCCCTCTCTCTGGATTCTGATGAAGCCTCTCTCTTCTCCCTTCTTCCCGGAATCGATTTGCTTTTGATATGATCCTTTGGGGCCCATCGCTCGCTCGCTATTACAGTTTTTATGCGGCTTTGTAATGATCGTCGCCTTTGTTGACAATTTAGGATAATGATGGAAAAACACAATAATTGCTGATATACATCTTGTTTTAAAGCAATTTCCTGTGGGTGAGATCAGCTTCTCGTATTAAAATTTATAGTCTGGAGGTAATAAATTAAATCCCTTATAGGTGTAGTATCTTTCCTCTCTCCCGCCCCCATGGAACCAGCCCTACAATAGAGTCATTGACAATTTGCTCTAATTAGTGCAAGGCCTGGTACAGTTGCTATAGTTACCTTTTTAAGACTACCCAATATGAAACCTTGATTTGGAGAGGCTTATTAATTTGATGTGCACTAAAGCCAATGGTGGCTGAGAGTGGGGCATGGATAAAGCAGCCTTTAGGAAACAGGAGCAGGTCTCCTAGTTGTTCAGACCAACCAGCAAACCTGACCCAGAAGCCTTCAATATCGGTTACCTGTCTACAGTTCTAGCCTGTTGCCTGAGTGAGCTTCTGGTGGCAAATAGCCTGAATTCATCTCTGAGGACTGGGGGCTGCTGGTGGGCAGATTCGTGATTGTGAGGCAGTACCGTAGGCACCAGTCAAAAAATGGCTACCGTGGAAAGCTTGGCATCTCACAAAATGGTTCCCGTGGAGGCATAACCCAAAATGGCTGCTGAGGGGGCCTTGTAGCGTAATGGCTGCCACATTTAAAAGAGCAGAAAAGAAAGAGACTGGACCACAAAATGGTAAGTGCATGTCTCATATCTGTCAATTTTTCCCTTTTCTTGCAAGGAATCCTATTTGGAATAAGGGAATTTCCCTTAAAAAAAGGAAAACATTGACAGCTATGGCATGTCCATCCCTCAGTTGCTTGGTCAATTGGAAACAAGGCTCCTACTTCACCCATTGCCATGCTTGCCCACAGAGAGAAGCTGTTTGCACATCTCATGTGTTCAGAAGAGATGGGAGGGTAGAAGTCCAACCTGGGCATGCAATGAAATGTGGGAATGTTTAAGCGGGGTTGGGGGAGTCAACGTTGGAAAGACGGAGCCTGTGCAAATAGCAGGAAGAGCAAAAGGTTGCTTGTGTGTTGTGGATTTTTGAAGGGATATTTTCCAAGGCCCTTTGGGGGGGGGTCACATAGGATGTACTGACAGGCACACTGGTACCTACACTTGCCACGGTGGCAACCCCTGCCTCAGGGCATCGGTTCAAGACCTTATCTGAGGTCCAGCTCTGACACCAGGACCAATTTTGAGATGCTCAGACGCAAGCGATAATTGCGTAACATTTGGAACAGCTTCGCACAGCTTCCAGGTGTGGATACACAACTGTGCCCATTCCAAGAGACTGAAGGAAAAAGGTGTAACACCTGCACACACCTTCACACAACCCTGTGGAACCACTGAGTCCTCCATGTTGGTTTTTGCTATGCACGCTAACATCCAGCAATGCTGTCTTCAGAGTTTGCCCTCCTTTCTTTTGCCCCATTGGGACATGTGGGGCAGTTGTGGTTCCAGTCATAAGCTCTGCCCTCCCTTCAACAGTGACTAAAGTAAGGCATGATAAAATAAACTCAAGCAGGCAATGGTCTGGGTTGAAAATGGCCACGACCTTATTGATTACAGATGTAGTTGGCATTTTGGCTCAAGCGTTGGGTTGTACATTTGTTGCAGCCTTCAGCTGGAGGGCTGAACCTTTTTCAAGGTCGTGCCAAGAAGCCGATCCACTGAGGTGTCTGTTCTTTCTTTTGCCCCATTGGAACCAGTGGGGCACTTCCACGTCCCCTGGTACTAGATCTCCACATCTTGTAACTCACCAGCTGAGCATGGCCCACAGAGGTGGACAAACTTTGAGCTTGTGGGATCTACTATTTAATTGTAACACTAAGGCCTGTCACCCGGTGCCAGGTGCGATTGGGTGGCTCGGTGCGGTGGAGCCAATTACCTCCTGCCCCCCCCCCGTAAGTCGCATAATGGGATAAGCTCCATGTTATAAGCAGAGACCTGCAGCTGAGCAACTACAGATGAGGGATTCTAGCACAAAACTCAGCAGCGCCGCACAAAAGCCCAATCAAAGGCAATGGATTAATACTCCAATTCACAGGTGGGAGACTCTGAGGCTGAGAGATAAGCAATTAACAGAAGGCCATTTTTACTTGCGGCAGTTCAAAGTATTGGGAGGCAACTGTTCTTGCCAAAGTACTTCAGGACTCTTCGGGATCTACCAAGAGATCCCAATCTGCCAAGGGGAGTCTTCTGCTTCTGTTGCCTATTGGGAATTGCAAGGACTGGGGCGGGGGCGGGGGGATTCTTAGGTATCTGACATGTTCCAGTATTTATTATTTATTTATTTATTTATTTAATTGTTTGTAACAATGACACCCCACCTTTCCTCCAGGGTGGGGAACAAGCTTCTCCCAATCTCCCTTTTGTCCTCACAACCTTGTGAGGTTGGTCATAGAATCGTAGAGGAATAATAGAATAATTGAATTGTAGAGTTGGAGGGGACCATGAGGATCATCTAGTCCAGTCCCCTGAAAGGCAGGGATCTCTTTGCCCAATGTGGGGCTTGAACCTGAATCTCATGCTCTGCTGGCTGAGACTAAGAGAAGCGGGCTTCATGACTGAATGAGGATCTGAACCCTGGTCTCATAGCTCAGTAACACAACACATTGGCACGTAGTTGGAGTTCTGTAAACAGCAGGGCTGGGAAACCTCAGGGCTGGGCTGGGCGGCGGCCTGGGTTTCCCTCCAAGCCTTTCTCATTGGCCCTTGGGTTCTCCCCAGGCCACACCCCCTCCTGGCCTTGCTTTGCCCTCTTCTCCAGTGTTTTTGCCAGGCTGGAATGTGCCCTTGAACTCTGATCATGTATTTTGCTTGCTTAGATGAAAGATGTGTGTTAAGTGTAGAAACCAACCTGCTGTACAGAGATAAAATTTGCATGTGTTGCCCTCAGGGCCGGATTTAGTTTTGAACAGGCCCTAAGCTGCTGAAGGTAATGGGGCCCTTTATATGTCCAGCTGTCCTTTGTCAGCAACAAATTGTCGCTGTTTTTATGTGTTGAATATATGCTATATGGTAATTTATGGACCTAATAGGTATCTAAAACACTGTTGCTGTATGTAGGTTTTATTTTATTTTATTTTTATCTTATATTTTGGAAAAGCACACCCAGGGGTTTTTTTCCTTTAATTTTTTGGGGGAGCCCCCAAGAGAATGGGGCTCTAAGCTATAACTTGTTTTGCTTATACAGTGGTACCTCTGGTTGCGAACGGGATCCGTTCCGGAGGCCCATTCGCAACATGAAAAGAACGCAACCTGCAGCGGCGCGCACATGCGGGTTGCGATTTGCCACTTCTGCGCATGCGTGTGATGTCATTTTGTGCTTCTGCGCATGTGCGAGCGGCAAAACCCGGAAGTAACCCTTTCCAGTACTTCCGGGTCGCCGCGGGATGTAACCTGAAAGAACGTAACATGAAGCGGTCGTAACATCAGGTATGACTGTACGTAAATCTGGCACTTGTTGCCCTGCTCACTTTTGCCTCTGCCTTTGCCCATCACTGACACATGTTGCGCCCCCCCCCCAGAACATTGCCCTCAAAAGAAACACAGCCCTTGGACTGATGCGCAACCTGGTGAATCACAAGTCACCCAGGCTTTATCCAGCACTGAAGGACACCAACCTCCTTTCTGTGTGGAGAGCCTGTTTCCTTGCTGGAGCAGCTGGGCTGGGGTGCCTGTGTTTTTAAATTCCCTCCATTTCAGCTGAGCGCCTGAAAGGCGAGTAATTCAGGGACCAGAAACCAAGCCCAATGGCGCTGTTTCAAATTAAAGATGACATTTTCAGGTCATATTCTTGGGGTGTCAGTTCTGAGCTCGCTAAGTGGGGGAAGGGACCTTGGTGGATCTCTTAAAGTGGTGCTTTCGGCTGTGGACGCTCCTCCATCGCCTCCTTTTGTCCCTTTCACGATTTGAATAATGGGGAAAGCCTGGGAAAATATCGAAAGAGTCTGCCTCTGGTAAATCTGAGGCCGTTTACCAAACAATGGTGTGCTCGGGCCTAAGGATTGGAGCGGTCTCTTACTGCCTCTCAGGAAGAAGAACCCGCAGAAGAATGAACCCAGATTAAAGGACTATGACCTGCCAGCAGCAGGATCCTCGTAGGTTTTATATGGGGCTTACATCTTTGCTAATCAGACAGCGCCGATGATTTGGCAGCTGGGAGAAGCGCCAAGCACCCCTTTTGACATTGTTGTGAGAAACAGATGTTTGAGTTAAAGCGCTGCAGCGCTAAAGCGAAGCCGGTCTTTTGTGCGAGAGAGAGAGAAAGGAGGGATATCCCTCCATATAAAGGTTAAGGCAATATTTGTGACGTTCATAAAGAGAAATAATCACCCATGGAGAAATGAAAATATTGCTGTTCTTGTTGTTGTTGCTATTGTTATTATTATTAGTTTTTTAAAGAGAGAAAGGGAAAGAGAAAGCAGCCCCAGAAATTTGACGGCGAAGAATAAGAAAAGGCAAGTTGATATATGAAGAATTTGAGCGATGACACCAAGATCAATGGCTGTATTTTCACGCAGTCAAGCATGAGAGTCTCGGATAAGGGCAGTTAGTCTGTGAAATACTGACTGGCATTGCTCTCTTGCTGTTGGCATTAGGTCTCCAGTATTGATCGCCACTGTCGCTTGCCAACAAAGGACAAGGAGGCTGGGGTGGCTGTGTTTTGTGCGCGCGCTTCAGATAGTGCCACTTTCCGACGGCTCGCCGTTTATTTATTTATTTGCTGTAACCAAACGGCGGAAGCCCTTAAGGAGTTAATTCTGAATCTCTCTCTCTCTCTCTCCCCTCTCCCTTCTGGTTTGATTGCATCTTGTATATTGCTGTGAGCAATTATAATCTTCCGCCATTCAGCCAGAAAGCAGATAACCCACTGCAGCCTAAAGAGCCTCTTTAAAAAAAGGAGAAAAAAAGAAGCCCACAATTCGGCTGTCAAAAGGAGCTGTGTTTTGCTGCCTTTCTCTGAAACATCTGCACCACTGTGCATTTCTATCTGGCTCTTGCGCAGTCGAAGGCAAAGCGAGGCAAGAAGCCCAGGCCAGCAGCAGGAGGGAAGGCAAAAGACAATGCAAGGATGAACTGAACACCTGTAATAAGGATCTGGTGTGTCACCTAAGAAGCACAGAAAGACTGGAAGCTGCCTTAGGCTGAATCAGAGAACTGGCCCATCTAGCTTTGCACTGTCTACACTAACTGGTTGTCTGGGTTGCGTGGCGAGTTCCCGCCCCCACCCCCAGTGGAAATAATGACACATGACACAATTATTAAGGTTAATGGGCTAAATAAGGCCACAACTTTCATTGGTTACAGGTGATGAGCGGTATTCGCTTAGGCATTGGTCCTAACTGACTACAGTAGTATCTCGGGTTAAGTACTTAATTCGTTCCGGAGGTCTGTTCTTAACCTGAAGCACCACTTTAGCTAATGGGGCCTCCCGCTGCCGCTGCTGCACGATTTCTGTTCTCATCCTGAAGCAAAGTTCTTAACCCGAGGTACTATTTCTGGGTTAGCGGAGTCTGTAACCTGAAGCGTATGTAACATGAAGCATATGTAACCAGAGGTACCACTGTACAGTACATATTTCATTCCTCCATCCAGGCACTGAAGGCGCATTGTCAGAGTTTAAGGACAGATTCCCACCAGACAAAAAACAGTTAAGGTGGGCACAAAGTGTGGCTGTTGAGGTACATGGCCTGGGCAGACTTAGTAATATTTGAAAGTGGAACGGTCTTCCATGGGAGGTGGTGAACTCTCCTTCCTTGGATGTTATTAAGCAGAGCTTGGATGGCCATCTGTCATGGATGCTTCAGCTGAGATTCCTGCATTGCAGGGGGTTGGACTAGATGACCATTGGGTCCCTTCCAACTCTACAATTCTATGATTCTATAAAGAGAGCGGGGGCTGGGGGGGTGGGTTAGAATACAGTGCTGAGGATCTGACCGGCTAAAAATTGCCCCTTCATGATTTAAGAGAATGGGTCAGCTAGCATTTAAACACAGTAAGAAAGATAATTTTTAATGAATGCAATTTTCCCTCCCAGAGGGTTTGGGTTCTTAGCAGTTACAGGACTCGAAACTTGTTCTTGAATGAGGAAAGAATAAGCTTAGATTCTCAGGAGTCAGAAGATGGAAGTTTTCTCTTTGCAAAGGTGGTGAAGCGTTCTGATAAGACCCTTTGAGCTGAGTAGAAAATATTTTGAGAGGTGCTGGGCTGGGTGCAGCTGTATACAATCTGTGAATGATCAGGTTGTGCTCATCAGAACCACCTCTGAAAAGGCTTGGTCTCTAGTCCCTATCAATTCTACCTTCTGCTGTGTGGGAAAAGGTGCTCAATTGCCTGCTGCTGATTTTTTTTTATTTAAAAAGTTGATATCTTGGGCATGGGATACAGGGCCCAGCAGTCTCAGATGAGCCAATATCCTCTGGCAAGTCCCAGGACTGTGCCTGTCAGCTGAGCCAGTGTGGTGTAGTGGTTAAGAGTGATAGTCACGTAATCCAGGGAACCGGGTTCGCGTCTCCGCTCCTCCACATGCAGCTGCTGGGTGACCTTGGGCCAGTCACACTTCTTTGAAGTCTCTCAGCCCCACTCACCTCACAGAGTGTTTGTTGTGGGGGAGGAAGGGAAAGGAGATTGTTAGCCGCTTTGAGACTCCTGAAGGGGAGTGAAAGGCGGGATATCAAATCCAAACTCTTCTTCTTCTTCTTCTTCTTCTTCTGAGGGGGTGGAGCCAAGTGCAGAATCTCTCTACCCAGGGTATACTTGAAAAATACCACTAGGGTGTTTGCGGGTGTCAGGAGTTGCCAGGGCTCAAACTGGGAACCTTTGGGTCTGTGAGCAGTTAACCTGTAGGGTGAGCCATTAAACCGCACATTGCTTTGGAAGCTCAGTACACTTAGCTTCCTCCTGCAGGCTGGACACTGGATTTTCCTGGAATGGAAGGAGGGTAAGAAGACTTCCTGTTCCAGATAAGCCTTTCTTACCCATCAAGGTTCCCCTGAGCTTCTGTATCCTTGGGTTGCCTTTTGGTCCAAACTCATGGCTCGCTCCTTAATCCTGTCTCCTGATTTGCCTTTTGGTTGTGATTTTCGGCTACATCCCACAACTCCTCATTTCCCAGTTGGCCTCAGACTACTTCTGATGGCCCAGCCCTGGCAGGGATGGAGGGAGGGAAGTCCGTGCACCTCACAGACAAATTCCGTGAGATTGAATCAAACACAGTCTCTGGATGCCACAAGCACTGCTGTGTGTGTGTGTTTTGATTTCCCACCCCACCGTTTTAAGCAAAACCTGCTGGCGGTTGCGAAAACCTCCCCTTGTTGAAAACTTTCCCCAAAAAAAGAATCCCCCAAATCAATTATTACTGAGTGCGCATCGCTGATCAAGTTAGGTGAGGGCTCGGCTGGATCCAGCGGAGCAACTTGATTCATTGAATATGACAGCCTGGCTTGATGGGGATCGAATTGTATGTGTGGATGAGCACGTGCGCCAGGTTGTCTGTCAGAAGCACGCCTGGTGCTGGAGCTGACGGAGAAGCCCTACAAGGGGAACCAAAATGCACGAATCCTTTTAAAAAAGGGCTTATTGACTGTGAGCCCATGGACACCAAGTTGCTAGAGGGCAGCTTTTTGCATGTCTTTCCCTTCTCTTTCTCAGTTGTCTTCTGCTATCTCCTTGGACCCCTTTTGCATTTTCAAAACTCAGTTCTCTGACCAGAGAATCGCAGAGGCTTTGGTTAGAAGTGTGGTGCTCCAAATATTCTGTAGAAGGCGCCAGGAACTGTTAGGAGAGAGCTTGGAAGATACAGTGGTACGTCGGGTTACATACGCTTCAGGTTACATACGCTTCAGGTTACAGACTCCGCTAACCCAGAAATAGTGCTTCAGGTTAAGAACTTTGCTTCAGGATGAGAACAGAAATCGTGCTCTGGCGGTGCGGTGGCAGCAGGAGGCCCCATTAGCTAAAGTGGTGCTTCAGGTTAAGAACAGTTTCAAGTTAAGTACGGACCTCCGGAACGAATTAAGTACTTAACCTGAGGTACCATTGTATATAGAGGGAGGTTCTTTGTTCCCAGGAAGTGGATACTTTGGGCTCATCCACACTTTGTCTTGTCCCATGCCTAGAAAACATGGTTCTGAGCTTGTTTTCCACTTGACCCGATAGCTCAGTCAGTAGAGCAAAAGACTCTTAAGCTCAGGGTTAAGGGTTTGAGTTCCACGTTGGGTGAAAGATTTCCACATTGCAAGGGGTTGGACTAGATTCCTTCTAACTCTACATGTCTGTGATTTCCAAATTGCCATTTGCTCCAATGGAATGCTAAAGAGCAGTTTTCCCCAGGGGAAAGCAGCAGGACAAGAGGAAAACATTGTGGGAAAACACTGAGTCCGACCATTGGTCTATCTAGATTAGTCTTGTCTGCACCAGTGGTTCCCAAAACATTTTATGCCACCGCTCCCTTGGTTCCATAAGCTCATCCCCAGTTGCTCATTTCTATATAGAGGGTGCCTACATTCAGCATGTGCAAATGGCTTTAGATACCTATTAGGTAAAGGTAAAGGGACCCCTGACCATTAGGTCCAGTCATGAACGACTCTGGGGTTGCGACGCTCATCTCGCTTTATTGACCAAGGGAGCCGGCATACAGCTTCCGGGTCATGTGGCCAGCATGACTAAGCCGCTTCTGGTGAACCAGAGCAGCGCATGGAAACGCCGTTTACCTTTCCGCCGGAGCAGTACATATTTATCTACAGTACTTGCACTTTGACATGCTTTCAAACTGCTAGGTTGGCAGGAGCAGGGACCAAGCAATGGGAGCTCACCCCATGGTGGAGATTCAAACCACTGACCTTCTGATCGGCAAGTCCTAGGCTCTGTGGTTTAACCCACAGCGTCACCCACATCCCTAAAGATACCTATTTGGTCCATAAATTACCATATAGCATATATTCAACACCAAAAAACAGCGATAAGTTGTTGTTGACAAATGACAGCTGGACATATAAAGGGCCCCATTGCCTTCAATAGCTTAGGGCCTCATCAAACCTAAATCTGGCCCTACCCTCTACCCTATAAAAAGCATCTTTCAGAATAGCAACTTGGATCACCCACTAAGGAAGAGAACAACTCAATAACATTCAGAACAGTAACCATTCATTGCACATTTATTCAAAATCCAATCAAAACTGTTTGGTTTAATTAATACAACAAAACGGATGAGCTTGATGCAGTGATGCTAGAAAACGTGATAGCCATTATAATAAATAATAATAATAGATTTTTATATATTGGGACGCGGGTGGCACTGTGGGTAAAAGCCTCAGCGCCTAGGACTTGCTGATCGAAAGGTCGGCGGTTCGAATCCCCGCGACGGGGTGCGCTCCCGTTGCTCGGTCCCAGCGCCTGCCAACCTAGCAGTTCGAAAGCACCCCCAGGTGCAAGTAGATAAATAGGGACCGCTTACTGGCGGGAAGGTAAACGGCGTTTCCGTGTGCTGCTCTGGTGCCGGTTCGCCAGAGCAGCTTTGTCACGCTGGCCACGTGACCCGGAAGTGTCTGCGGACAGCACTGGCTCCCGGCCTCTAGAGTGAGATGAGCGCACAACCCTAGAGTCTGGCAAGACTGGACCGTACGGGCAGGGGTACCTTTACCTTTACCTTATTTATACACCACCCTTCCCAGTTCAGAAAACTGGGCTCAGGGCGGCTAACAACAAATTTAAAACACTTAATTGATGCTACAAAAAACAGCATAAAATACAGTATAAAACGTGAATAACAATAAATTCAGAATTCAAAAATCAATTTAGGGGGGGAATCCATCCAATAAACATTAGATGATCACCAGGGCTAGCTGGCTAAATTAGTCCTGTTAGGGCCAGAAAGGAGACCAGGGGAGAATTAGCTGTGGGATCCCAGAGCGGGTAATCTTCATAAAAGGGGAGGGGGAGGGTAGGAAGGGGAATAAAAGATCAGGCTAAATTCAAATTAAAAGCCAGGCGAAATAGCTCTGTCTTACAGGCCCTGCGGAAGGAAGTTAAATCCTGCAGGACCCTGGTCTCATGGGACAGAGCATTCCACCAGGTCGGAGCCATCACTGAGAAGGCCCTGGGCCTGGTGGAGGATAATCTGACTTCCTTAGGACCCGGGACCTCTAAACTATGATTATTCATGGAACTTAAGGTCCTCTGCGGGGCATTCCAGGAGACGTGGTCCCTCCTGCCACCCCCCCTTGCCTCTTAGCGCCCTCTAGATAATCCTACCCACTTTGGGAGCCACTCCTCTGCACAGGCTGGCAGCTGCTCTTGGGAATGTCCCTTGTCCGAACCCTGAAATGACACTACCAATCATTTGCAGAGGTAGACAATCCAATGGTCTGATTCAGTATAAAGCAGCTTCCTATCTTCTTCCTATGATCCTATGATATATAAGCTAAGGTTGCAGCTACTACTTTTTTCAAGAAAACTGAGAATTTCCTAAAGTTGCCACTTCAGGGGTTTTTTTTACCACTTACCCTTTAGTTTCTTTTTTTAAAAAAAACCTAAAACCTCCGTATTGTTGTATAACCAGGAGGAGACATGTTCTGCCTCCCTCCCCCTTAGGTGTGATCCTTCAGCAAAAATCAGTAAATTTCATATTGGGCTTCGCACTCCTGCAAGGCATCTGTCAATGTTCAACACTTCAGACAAATAGCTAGTGGTCCACTGTGACCGATGGCAGGAACCGTCTCAGAAACAATGGATGTGCTTGCCTGCTTTACTGTCTCTCACCCTCCCTCCAAGAGTAATTGCATTTGAATTTGCTCCTGGGATAACTGCAATTTTGATTCCTTTGCTCCTGTTTCATCTGCCTGCTGTAATGACTCCTGATGTAATTATTCCACATGGCACGGGTCTCTCTGTTCTTGCTAGGGAACGGCATAGTCCCTTTTAGGAGATAAAGGTGGATAAATGTGTGAGAATTATTGTGGTGTGTGTCTGGGGGCCCTTAATAAAATCCACATAGCCTGCCCCCTCCCTAATACACACACACACACACCCTTTCAATACAATTTTGTTGCTGGGGAGGCTAATGATAACAGCCTCAATTTATCCCTTTGCTTTGCCTAATGCCTTAATAACATTTTGTTAGCCTGAGCTTGTAGTGCCTGTTGATCTTCAGGGGCAGAGCTGTCTTAAGGATATACAGCGCTGGGGTGCAAAGATCCTCCTGGTGCCCCCCCCCGGTTGCCCAGTCCCAGGCACG
Source organism: Podarcis raffonei (assembly GCF_027172205.1). NCBI lineage: Eukaryota > Metazoa > Chordata > Lepidosauria > Squamata > Lacertidae > Podarcis > Podarcis raffonei. The sequence continues at coordinate 65,995,019 of NC_070611.1, read as the reverse complement.
CAGGAGGGTGGAGCCGGCCAGCCACCTCAGCGACTCACTGGCTCAGTTGCACCCAAACCCACGTCACAGAGCCGCCCACAGCAGAAGAGTCTGCTGCGGTGCTCTGACCAACAGGCGGGCTCTTCCCCGGACTCAACTCTTGGGCCCCGGACTCTTGGCCTGGCGCCTCTGAGAGCCTGGCGCCCAGGTGCCCCGCACCCCTAGCGCCTATGGGTAAGACTGCCCTGTTCAGAGGCCATATCTTTCTCCAGAAGTTAAGCCTTTGAGTGGACAAGAGAGAATCTTGTCTCTAGTTCATGTAAATCACATGCACATGAACACTGAAACACCAGCCAGCATCCCACCTCACATTTAGCTGGAGATAATCATTTCGATTGTGTGCTGAAGCCTGGAAAAGCAGGAGACTGTCCTTAAATAATTTTTAAAACAGTAGGGGGACGGCGACTACTGCTCTGTTGCCCGAGCACAACAAATCCAACAAAGAATCAGACCTTTCTGCGGTTTGGAAATAAATAATAAAATATAATAATAATAATAATAATAATAATAATAATAATAATAATAAATTTTATATCCTGCCTTTCCCCCAAACCAGGAGTCAAGGTGGCTTACGGAAATTTAAAAATAACACAGATAAAACACAAAAAGCTAAAAAGATTTAAAATGCAATCATTAAAAAGTAATTAAACTGCAATGAAATTAAAACAATATAAAAAGCAAATCTATTAAAATACAGACAATGAGAACAATAAAAAGCACAGTACTGTTAAAAGCCCTTGAAAGGCATGGAATGAGCAAATTATTAATGGGAAGGTGTATAAACACCCCTGGAGCGAATCAGGATAAACCACCATCATCATAAATAAAAATCACATTCTAAACAACCAACTTAATGGAATGTACAATAAGGACAATTAAAAACAGTTTAAAACGCAAAAGCAGCAAATGCGTTTAAAACAAGACTGAAACCCTAACAATCCAGCTATGAAAGCCTATCAAAACAAATATGTCTTGAGCTATTTTCAGAAAGCACAGGTTGCAGGCGCCTGTTGTATCTCAGCCAGTGATCTACTGGATGCAAAGAGGGATATGGTGGTGGTCTCTCAGGTAACCTGGTCCTCAGCTGCATATGTTGGAGCAAACCTGGCCCAGTAGCAGATTGGCAGCCGGTGCAAATCCTGTAAACTGGCTGAGATAAATGCAGATCCTCATTGTCACACAACCGCCTTGCAAGCCAATGGGAACAAACACTCAGTAAAGACCGGATACCACCTAACCTTTGTGTAAGGTCACCTGCAGGAGTCCTTAGGCCAGGAGAAGTAGCTCAGAATTTGCAAAGACTAGAATTCTCAAGCTTTCCAAGGTGGGTCTCCAATGGGATCAGAGTATGGATGTTGCAAGCATGTCCTATGAGGGAGCCGCTGTGAGGTTGAGCCTAACATCTGTTGTTTGGTTGCTGACTTCAAAAAGTCAGCTGTGGGTTATTATACGATGCAAAAGCAAACCCCCAAGCCCACCCCAAACTATTCTTCTCCTCCAGAGCTGGAATTCATTATCAGTGTCAACAAACTTCAGGGGAAGTTGTAGATTCAGGATAAAGACTCCTGTTTAGCAGCTTTCGAATCCTGGATCTGATAAACTGGAGATTCGGAAGCCTGAGCCCTGAACTGCCTTCGTAGGCATGTATGCCTTGCAGCATGTATGCAGAGTTGCATTTGGTGGAGCGCTGGTGTTTCATTGTAATCTCCTGAAGTGCTGTCAGATATGAAGAAGATTTAGAGGCCTGCATGTCCCTTTAGGTATTCATCATTGCTGATTGGCGCTTGTGGCAGCCAGTGATATTTTTAGAGGAGAGGAGATACCGGGGGTTTTTTTCCCTCTCCCTCCACCTCTTCTCTCACACTCAGGTACAGAACATTAGCTGATCCCATTACTCGAAACCGCTTGGGACGTAAAACTGACAGTTTGTGTTGATACAAAAGAAGCTGAAGGGGAAGTTGGGGGGGGGGAAGAGAGAGAGCAGAAACAAATATGCCAGAGGTGGAGGGATAAGCGTGCAATGCAAATATATTTGCAAGGCTAAAATGAATCCATTCCTCTTGTCACCTTGAAATGGCAGAGGGGGGTCAGCACATATCAATCAAAAGTATTGTGCAAAAGTATATTGGTGCCAATCATTAGTGCAGGACTGTGGTATGTTTGCTGCATTTTCGCATCAGTCCTCAGCCAGCTCACCCCACCCCAAATTTTTCAGCCCCTAAATAAAAGGCTAGGTTGCTGTTGAGTAGTAGCTAAGACTGTGTCTCTTCTTTTAATTCTCCCCCAAACTATGAACACACAAGTTATGCTTAGATGAGTCTTTATCATCCCACCTGTGCTGGGCCCGGGGGTAACTCCAGAACCACAGTCCAGGTCCAATCCAGAATCCGAAGGTTCCGCTAGGAGTCAGTCCAACACGACCAAAGCAGGAAACCAGGCTAGGTCAGGCACAGGGTAACAGGCAGGTTCCAGCAAGCAGCAATGTTGCTCCCACAACCTGGGGTGGGGTCCGACAGCCTTTTATCTTTGTCGGGGTAGCGGCCGGTCCTGATCCCCCAGCGACTCACCTCCCTGTTTTGCCCGAAGGTGAGCACTCCTCCTGCAAGTACTCAGGTCTCTCCTTCTCTCAGACCTGAGTCTCTGCACTTCGGGAGACGTCAGTGGGTTACTAAACCCAGAGGCCCCCTCAGCCTCCCCTGACCCAACCAGTAGTGGAGTAGCTGTAAGTGACGGCCGAGCTGAAGGCAACGAGGTAATCCCCGCATCTGGAGCCAGGGCAGGCTCAGGCCCCTGACTCGGCCCAGCTGGTGTTTGTTGCAGGGGAACCTGTGCAGACTGGGACTCTTCAGGATTAGGCCCCAGACTTGGTTCAGATGATGCCTGAGGCAAGGGATCCAGTGCAGACTGAGACTCCTCTGGTTCTGAATCCGAGCCCGAGTCCCATGCCATCACACCGCCTACAATATGGGATAATAATGTTGGCCTACCTTATAATTTTACTATTTGTACCCTTCCCATCTGACTGGGTTGCCCCAGACACTCTGGGCGACTTTCAACAAATATAAAAGTTATATAGTTATTTATCTCCTTGACATCTGACAGGAGGGCATTCTTCAGGGCGGGTGCCACTACCAAGAAGGTCCTCTGCCTGGTTCCCTGGAACTTCACGTCTTGCAGTGAGGGAACCACCAGAGTTACTCTTATCATCCCCAAGTATTGGTCTGGAGGACACCATGTTGGTTATTTCTGCACTACAGAACTACTAAGAATAATTATTAGAGCTTCATTGAAACAGGAGGCTGCTTTTTTTTTTCCTGAAAAGAAGCCACCACACCATTTTCTAGCAGTGGGCGGGGAATGACTCAAAATAATGGGGAGATGACCTATATTCTTTAAGCACTAAGTGAAGTCCTCTTTGACTTCCCCAGGGTGTAATTTTTATGCTGTTTTCCACCACCACCCCCTTTTCTTTTTTTGTCTAATGACATTTTCATGATGCTCAGGTAGTTTCTCTCTGTGTGTATTTTTATGTCATTGCCTCGATTGTTGGGATTTACTTTGTCCAGCTGGTTACTATCACCAGGAAAGGCTGTCTCTGCCATTCAAAATTATGGAAATTTAATTAACAAGCCTGGAAAGACATGGACTTAACAAAGAAATAAGTAGCAAGAGTAACAAAAAAAGGGGGGTGTAGTGGACACCTTCCATGATCAATGTGCCTCCAATACATATACAACCCAATTCACATTAAACGTTATAATACAGGTTCTTCATTCTTCATTGCCCTGTGCTTTGTGGGTTTTTTCCTTTCTAAAACAGACCATTGCAGAGAACTAGAAGGAAGTTGTTTTGCAAACATCTGTAGTTGCTGAGTTGTTATTATTCCTTCAAGGAAAGTCCATTTAGTTTAATGATCGTTTGAATGGCATCTGTTTAAGACCTCGGCACCCTAATGATCTTTCTAAGACATTCCGAGGTGTCAAGGAAGCCAGCAGTCTGCAATTTCCTCTGACAGTAAGTGCTTGAGACCTTGCCAAAATTGTTCCCTTTCATGCCCATTGTTGAATCGCTTGCTATTTTGATGTAGTGCTCTTTGACTACTTATCGAGACACCAGGATGTTGCCACGTGCTCCCTTTCTTTTGTTTCTCCTTCCCCCCTCCCCCCTTTTGCCATTAGGATGAACAAAATTAATTCAAAATAGTTTGGAGTATTTTGAACTGGGTGGCGTTGAAGAGTAAAGTAGACAGTTGGGGTTATTGTCTTTCCTCGATCACGCTGTCATATGGGCCTCCTTGATGTCACCCTGCTCACTTAGCCATGATTTTAGGCAGCCAAGTAATTGCGGGTTTGCAGGCTTTGCTCTGGGCTCCTGTCTGTACTTGAATTTCTATACAATATTCCAAGACGCCCAGTGGGTAGTTGTCTTTCAAGGCGGTAAGGAAGGGGAGGAGCCATGTCTCAGGAGCACAGCGTAGGGTTTGCTCTGATTTAAACGCCAGTGTTTTCATTTAAAAGGATCCTGGTTGGCCAGGCGGAAAAAGAGACCTTGTGGATGGAATCTTGGCCAATCAAAATAGAATCATAGAAGTGTGGAGTTGCTAGCCATGTATTCTAGCTCCCTGCAATGCAGGAATCATGGCGAAAGAATCCCATGGCCACCCAAGCTTTGTAAACCACTGAGCCTAGGGCTTGCCGATCGGAAGGTCGGCGGTTCGAATCCCCGCGATGGGGTGAGCTCCCGTTGCTCAGTCCCTGCTCCTGCCCACCTAGCAGTTCAAAAGCATGTCAAAGTGCAAGTAGATAAATAGGTACCACTCCGGCGGGAAGGTAAACGGCATTTCTGTGCGCTGCTCTGGTTCTGGTTAAGGACCAGAACCAATTGATTCAAATTACAAGGAAGGAGATTCTGGTACCAAACATTCTAACATCCTTTTGACAGTCTGTTTTGCTGTGGAATGGACCCCCTTGGAATGGACTCTCCTTCATTGGAGGTCTCTATCTCAGGAAAGCTTTAGAGCAGTCTATCTCAAGCTGTGGGTCCCCAGATGTTGTTGAACTACAACTCCCATCACCCCTAGCTAGCAAGGCCAGAGCTCAGGGATGTTGGGCGTTGTAGTCCAACAACATCTAGGGACCCACAGCTTGAGAACCGCTGCTTTAGAGGGAAGAAGAAGAAGAAGAAGAAGAGTTTGGATTTGACTCCCTTTAAGGAGTCTCAAAGCGGCTAACATTCTCCTTTCCCTTCCTCCCCCACAAGAAACACTCTGTGCGGTGAGTGGGGCTGAGAGAAGTGTGACTGGCCCAAGGTCACCCAGCAGCTGCATGTGGAGGAGCGGAGACACGAACCCGGTTCCCCAGATTACTAGACTACCGCTCTTAACCACTACACCATACTGGCGTAGAGGGTTGGACTAGATGACACTTTTGCAATTCTATGATTGCAAATTATGCTTTTTATTGTTTCAAGGAATGAAGACTGGATTTGTTGGTTGAGCTTTGATTGTGTGTGTGTGTTTAAAAAGAAAAAAGGGAGGAGGGAGGAGGGGAGAAGGACGCCTCTCTGAAGAATGCAGCTATTGAGCACTACTAATACAACCCAAGGCAAAGCAGAACTCCCCTTCTAAAGCCTCGAGGCTCACAATAAATAGCATTCATCTTAGCTCCTGGTTCTGATCTTGTAAAGGCGAACTCATGCATGCACAACATGATAGGCCATGTCACGCCTCACAGCCTTTTTCAGCGCTGTCATCCCATACATCTTTTATAAGCCGAAGAGTGCAGCTCTGCCTCACAAGGTATCCCGTTTGCAATGGCTCTGTGGCAGGGGGTGTTTGTGTGTGTGTGTGAGAGAAGAAGAAATTCTTAACATTTCTGAAAATAAAATGTTGTGCTGCTTTCAGGTGTTTATTAAGTAGATTGCTTTCCTTTCGATCTTCTCCCGTTTATATTTGTTTGCAAGGATATGCATTATTATTATTAATATTAATACAGTGGTACCTCTGGTTGTGAACGGGATCCGTTCCGGAGCCCCATTCGCAACATGAGCAGAATGCAACTTATGTCTGCGTGTGCGTGGGTCGTGATTCACTGCTTCTGCGCATGCGCTTTACATCATTTTGAGCGTCTGCGCATGTGCGAGTGGCGAAACCCGGAAGTAACCCTTTCTGGTACTTCCAGGTCGCCATGGGACGCAACCTGAAAAGATTTAACCTGAAGCAAATGTAACAAGAGGTATGACTGTGTTATTATTAAACCCCCCCAAAAATGGCCTGATATCACTACAGCCCACTTTGTCCCACCAAACAGCTTCTCTGTTTGCCTTGTTGAATGAATTCATTATGTTCTTCAGTGTTTTAAAACCTGCACAACAACTTACCTGGGCATCTTATCTATTTTTTTTATTTGATTTTAATGCTCAGCAAAAGCTGCATCAAAACAATTGAGCCAGCAGTCTAAGTACATTAACCCACAACAGCATGGCAGCAGCAAATCAGCAGCTGATTTATGTGAGAAAGGTGATCTAGTCAGTTGGGCCACCTTAGGCAGAGTATTCCACAAGGAGGGCACCAGTACACAGAAGATCTTGCCGTCACTCCTTCTTTTCCCTCAACCCCAGGCACCAGGGGCTTGCTTCCACATTGCTTTAATAACTCCAGATGAAATGGCATTTTAACTTCTCTTGAAATTCCTTAGCTGTTTCTCTTGAGACCCCAGGGCTTCCCAATTATGTTCTACTGGCTCCCAGTGAATCACACTTGAGCGTCGGGAAATGCTTTCCCTCCTGTGTCACAAACACATTCCTCCCCGCTTCAGACAAATGAAACACAGCTAGGCCTTTCCGAATGGCTATCCTTGTTTTGTCTCTTCCTCCCGCCCCACTTCGCCAAAGAGCAGAGATCTCTTACTGGCATTTCTGTTGGCCAAACCTCGCAGCTGCCACTCCCTCCAAGGTCTAGTTGAATATTCTGGGTTGAATATTCTTGCCTCCATCAAGGCCCTTGACATACTTTAATGTGGACGATTTAAGAGCTTCAGTAATCTTTGTCTGGCTGTTTAGCCATAACATTACCTTGGATGTGCATCCATGAAATGTCTTCGAAAAGGCAGTGGGAAGTAATTGGCAGCAACAAGGGTCAGGCTAGGCTGAATGTGTGGTTAATGAGGGTCTTTTAAATGCCTGCATCTGCAACATTACATTGCTTGAGTAAAGGTAGGTAAAGGGACCCCTGACAGTTAAGTCCAGTCGCGGATGACTCTCGGGTTGCGTCGCTCATCTTGCTGTACTGGCCTAGGAAGCCAGCATTGGCCCGCAGCTTTCTGGTGAACCAGAGAAGCACACGGAAACGCTGTTTACCTTACCACTGGAGCAGTACCTATTTATCTACTTGCACTTTGTTGTGCTTTCAAACTGTTAGGTTGGCAGGAGCAGGGACCGAGCAACAGGAGCTCACCCCGTTGCGGGGATTTGAACCGCCGACCTTCTGATCGGCAAGCCCGAGGCTCTGTGGTTTAGACCACAGCTCCACCTGCATCCCTTGAGTAGCAGAAGACAAATGCAGTTTGGAGAAGTGAGCCGCCTCCACTGCCGTTCTGTTTGCCCATTTGCCGCTTCACGTTGCAATGCCCTCTGCAAGCAAACTCAAGGTTTGTTGTGAGCAGCATGGCTTCCCACCCATATTCTCATGCCAGGGCTAGCCCACGTGGTCTACAAGTCCCTTCAGCATAGCCTGTGGATGGGGATGATGGGAGTCGTAGCACCACACTGCCTATCACCCTGGTCAACTCCTCTTGTAGTGTCTCTCCATTGCCTCAAGGAAAATACCTGTCTCAGCCCTGATAGCTGAGATTTATTTTGTGCTGGAGATGCCAGAGATTGAACCTAGGATGTTTGGCAAACAGTACTTTGAGAGCTACATTAGTAATAATAATAATAATAATTTATTACTTATACCCCACCCATCTGGCTGGGTCTCCCCAGCCACACTGGGCGGCCTCCAAGAGGAGATTAAAAATACATTAAAACATCAGTCATTAAACAACTTCCTTAAGAGGGCTGCCTTCAGATGTCTTCTAAACATCAGATAGTTGGTTATTCCTTTGACATCTGGTGGGAGGGCGTTCCACAGGGTGGGTGCCACTACCCAGAAGGCCCTCTGCCTGGTTCCCTGTAGCTTTGCTTCTCGCAATGAGGGAACTGCCAGAAGCCCTTGGCACTGGACCTCAGTGCCTGGGCCAAATGATGGGGGGGGGTAGATGCTCTTTCAGATATACAGGGCTGGGGCCATCTAGGGCTTTAAAGGTAATTAGGGGAAATTACTTTTAAAGCAATAAATAAAGCAATAAATAAATAGTTCCTCCCCTAAAAAAAGAGGGGGGGAAAGAATCATATATAGGAAGCCGCCTTATACCAAACCATTGGTCCGTCCACACTTAGGATAGACAATATGGTGCCCTGCAGATAATATCGGACTACAACTCCTGCCAGCCTCAAGCAGCATGGACAATACTGAGGGATGATGGGAGTTGTAGTCCAACAACAACTGGAGAGCACCACATTAGCAACCCCTGGTCTACAGCTCTCCAGGATTTTAGGCAAGGGCCTCTCCTAGTCCTACCTGGAGATACTGGGGATCAGGAGTGCCAGCTTGGCTCCACGACCATGGGTGCCTGGGGCTGTGGGTGCCATGCAGTGTGAATGTGAAATTTGTGGGTACCCGGCCCCTTCATGGGGAATTTTGTGGGTGCTCAGGCAGCCAGGGCCCCAAGGAGTTGGCACCTATTGAACCTGCTAACTTCTTCATGCAAAGCATATACTCTACTGAGCTATGGCCATAGCACAACAGCACAATGAAACGATCTAGCAGACATGTTGTCAGGAGGATCCTAGAGTAGCTTGCCAGAATGGAGAGCTGAGAGATTGGGGTGTTAGTTAAGCAATGACAGGACCCAGTGAAATTGTCTCCACGTTATAAATGTTGAGCCGGCGAAAGGTACATCTCATTCAAGATCTAATATCCCTAATGCACTCTGACAGCAGCAAATTCATTCCACCTTCAAAAAAATAAATGAAAAGGCTTAAATGAAAAGTGGTGTTAAAAGCTGAGAGTGTGCAAGGGAGAGGGAATGTGTTGATGCTGAACAGCAAGTCCAATGTGGCGTGGCAATTGGAATCAAAAGACTCCAGGATTCCCTGGGCATCGGCCATTCTGAAAACCGCTCGGCTTTGCCTGCCTTGATCAGGAGACTATCCAATTAAGGGCAGGACTGCTAGGCAAGACAATATGACTCTGAACATCATAATGGCCGCCACCTACAAGGGGAGGAATCAAAGGCTGCTTCAGAGTCAGGCTGAATCAGGTCAGAGTCGCAGCTTGTGGACATTTCTTTAATAATCTCTGGGAAGCACCATTCATGGGCTAAAAGTGGCGCCATGCTTGGACCACGGTAGCAGAATGAAAAGGGTCTGGTTTTAACGAAATGTGGCAGAGAACAATGGGATATTCTTTTCCTGGCAGCTCAAAAAGTTGGATGCTGAATTCTTGCAAAAACTCCAGCTGATTAATAATGTGGAGAAATGTTGCTGTAGTGGTTCAGTTCCTTACCAAATAAATAAGTAAGTACTGTAAAAGAGGGTTCAACCTTTGGTTCATGTTGATCAGCAATGTAGGAAAGTTGGTGTTTTTTTAAAAAGAAATCATTAATGTATTTATCAAAGATGTCCATTCCATATTTCTATAAGAACTCCTTGCATTGATCTCCTGTGAAAATCGAACATGCAGGGATCAGAAAATGATTAAACCAAATAAATCCTACCCCGAAACTGAAAGCTGCATGGTAATAATAGAAACAGCAGACCCCCAATTCACACACCCCCATATGCCCAACGAAATAAGATGATCTCATCCCATTTCCCAAATATCACAGTGGGCCAGACCAGATGCACCTCCCTTGTTCTGAGTTTCCACAGAGTTGGCACTACCAGGGAGAAGGAATTTTGGACACCCTCCCATGTGATAACAAAAGCCCTATTCAGACCTTTCACACGAGGAACCTACACATAGCGAAAGTGTGTAGGACATGGGTAGACAAACTAAGGCCTGGGGGCCAGATTCGGCTCAATCGCCTTCTCAATCTGGCCCACGGACGGTCTGGGAATCAGCGTGGTTTTTACATGAGTAGAATGTGTCCTTTTATTTAAAATGCATCTCTGGGTTATTTGTGGGGCATAGAAATTCGTTCTTCTTTTTCAAAATGCAGTCCGGCCCCGCACAAGGTCTGAGGGACAGTGGACTGGTCCCCTGTTGAAAAAGTTTGCTGACCCCTGGTGTAGGAGAACCACATTCTGTCCATGCCCCCAAACATCCTGTGTTGGTGCAGACATCTGTCGAGACATAGGCTTTTCCAATGAAAATGTCTATTCTGCCCTATATTCACCACATGCATCGCTGTTTCTCTTCTGCTGCAGTTCACCTCCCAGCGAAACTCCACCTTGCTGTTGTCAGTATGTCATTCTGCCCCATTCATTTCAGTGAAAAGGAAACCAGTGCAAATGGAGATGGGGGTGGTTTGAGAATGTAATCGATTGCATGATGTTTGCAGACTGAAAGCAACAGCAATAGTAAACATTGATCGTATTCGCTGAGGCCATTTCTGATCCCGTTTCCATTTCTGGAGGTGTGGCCAGTGCCATGCAGGATGTATGGGGAGGGTCCAGAACGGTTTGGGAGTTATTTATTATTTATAGGACTTATTACTTGCTCTTCACTATAAAGTTGCAAGGCGGGTTTCTACAAAATATAAAACAGTTATGCAAGCACATAAAGCAGGCACAGGTATAAAAACAAGTGAAACTGTTCCAGTCAACTGAGCAGTACAGATTCAGCCAAAGAGTTGGGCCCCACAAAACAAAATACTCTATCTTTTATTTTGTGATTTTATGTTGCAAACCTCAGTGAGATATGTGGATGAAAGGCGGGAAACAAATTCAAACAACAACTGGCAAAGGCCAGCATAAAGAAGATATGTAGTGAAGGAGCCAGTCTTTCAGATATTTGGGGCTGTAGCTGTTCAGGGATTTAATTTTCCCCTCCACAATAATATTTATTATTTTTCATACCAAAACGTAACAAAAGAGAGAGTAAACAATAATAAAAGAAAAAGAAAAAAAGAAGAGGAAAGAATATGAAACATAAAATACATCAAATCACCACATAAACTAAAACTTAATTAATTAATTAAAATCCATCTTCATAAACATCTTACTTGACTTTCTCTAATCTCTTCCATCTGAATTTCTTAGTAATTATATATTGCAGTTTCCAATATCATTATTTCATAAAACCATATCACAGTCATAGTCATATTTCCTAACTTTACTTATCGTACATTTTCTTATTTATTTAATCCTAATTTAGTCCTAGGCCTAATTAATTCTTTCAAGTGGTTACATATCTTTAATATTACAGTATTTATTCAAATAGTCTTTAAATTTCTTCCAGTCTTCTTGGTGTTCCTCTTCTTTCTGGTCGTGGATTCTCCCAGTCAGATCATCCAGCTCCATAAACTCCATCATCTTCATCTGCCATTCTTCTACCATTGGTAGTTCTTGTGTTTTCCATTTTTTGGCTAGTAAAATCCGTGCAGCAGTTGTGGCATAGAAAAATACTTTTACATCTTCTGGGGGCAGTAGCTGTACAGGGATTTAAACAGTGTGAGAGCACCTTGAATTGGGCCCAGAAATTGGTCGCTATCACAATTGTTTTGAAACAGGGGGCATGCATGGTCTAAATGGAACCCCAACCAGTAATTTGGCTACGGCATTTTGGAGCAGTCGAGATTTCCAAATCATCTTCATGTTCCACTGCCCCCTTCTCAATATATAGGTAATTTGCATGAAATATACTCAAATACGGCTAATCACAATGGAAAACAAAACCACTGAGCTTCTCTTCTGAATTTTGCTACCAGCACAACCAACTAATTGTATCTTACTGCATTTTTTAGAATCTAATGTTTTATGGCCGGATGCTTTTACAGCAGCGTCGCTGAGTTCAAAGGAATTTTACTGCAGTTTTACAGCATCAGGTTCACTGTGTGTGTATGTTTCTATATATAATATATAGAATATATTTAGGCAGGAGTTGCTGAATAATCAGCTCAGGGATGCAGGAGTTTGAGTTAAGCCCAAAAGGCAAAGCTGAGAGACAGCCAAAATCGGTGCCAGTATAAACTCCCCCACTGGATTCTCCCTGAAATTTTTGTAAGTACTAAATTATGTTTGGTTCACCACAGGAATGTCTTGATGTCCTGCTAATCCCACAACACAATGCCCAAACCCCAGGCCTGGCCTTGTAAGTATGCAAGAGGGTGCGGTAGCAATGTTCTGAACTTGTGCCACTTCTGACTGCAGACAGAAAATGGCATTTGGGTAAAAAGACAACCCACTACGTCCTGCTGCTGCAAATCTGAAACAAATAAAAAAAACACCATTACTACATCAGTAGGAAAAATTATAATGCAATTATTTCCTGCTGCCTCTTTTAACTTTCTGCTAGCAGAAAGTTGGTGTTTTAATGGGGGTGTGTGTTAAAGATAAAGGGACCCCTGACCATTAGGTCCAGTCGTGACCGACTCTGGGGTTGTGGTGCTCATCTCAATTTATTGGCCGAGGGAGCTGGCGTACAGCTTCCAGGTCATGTGGCCAGCATGACTAAGCCGCTTCTGGTGAACCAGAGCAGCACACGGAAACGCCGTTTACCTTCCCGCCGGAGAGGTACCTATTTATCTACTTGCACTGGTGTGCTTTCGAACTGCTAGGTGGGCAGGAGCTGGGACCGAACAACGGGAGCTCACTCCGTCGCGGGGATTCGAACCGCCGACCTTCTGATTGGCAACCCCTAGGCTCTGTGGTTTAATCCACAGCGCCACCCGCGTCCCTTGTGTGTTAACATAAGGGAATATTCCAAGGTGTGTTTCTTCTCCTGAAGTGGTATAGTCTACTGTCTCAGGAGGACTCTACCAGTTCATCCTCACTTCAGCCTCCCTACCTGCCCTTTTACATTCTTAATTTCAGTACAGCTTTCTAGACTGAACAAGCCTCAAATTCTTTATTAGCCTTTCCTTGCTGGAGTAGCTTATCTGCAAGCAAAGGTCAGTGTGTGTGGAGATGTTTCATTTAAGGGAGGGAATATACAAAGGGGGAATGTGAAGGTTTCTAGAGGGGAAGGAGGGGAAGAGGAATGGAGGAACATTTATCACTCATTACTTGAAAGAAATTGGCTGTGTAGGAAAGAAACATGTTTCTTCACTCAATGGCATCTGTATGTGTATTTGGTTTGAATTATTTTATATATGTGCTGTTGTTTGTTTTAAATTGTTTTGCATTTACCGGTATATATACTTGTGTGTTTAATTGTTTTTTATGTGTGCAAACATTCCTTGCTGTTTTTATATGGGCAAACACTTCTTGTTATTTTTATATCTGCAATTATGTTTTGCATGTTTTTATTGTATTGCTTTGGGATGCCTCATGGGAATAATAATAATAATAATAATAATAATAATAATAATAATAATGGTGTTGTGTACAAACAAGGCCAACACATAACTAGCTTTTGTCTTTTAGTGTTAAAAAAATATGGCTATGGCAACTGCCTTCAATGATGTAAATGGGGAATTGGGCAAATTAATTGGACAAATATCTATTAACTGTGGGCACCAGCCAATGATACCTGACCACTATCCACAAAGAGTCGCTTGGGACTTCTGGTTTCTATGCTCTCCTTTCACACCCCATAATATTATCCAGAATATATTCTCTCCTCACCCTCTAGGGCAGATCTTGGGAATGCAGGTAGAGTTGCCATACGTCCGGAATACTGCAGTTGTTTTTGCCGATTTCCGAAGAAAGTTCAACAACTTAGTGAAAAACTAACAAAAGCTCCACAACTTTGCCCCCTCCCCCCCAAAAAAAGCTGTCCAGATTTTCACTCTTTGAAGTATGGCAACCGTAAATGCAGGGCATATGAGAGGAAGGAGAAGCCCCATTCATGAGACATTGGCTCTCACCCTCTGATGCCTAAATGAAGCCTCCATGAACCTGTTAACAGCAGAGGCTGAGGACAGAAAACATTTGATAACAGTTATCTTCATTTCTTGTTTGTGGGTAGCCAGAGGTGTCTGGTTGGTCACTACAGTGGTACCCTGGGTTAAGAACTTAATTCGTTCTGGAGGTCCGTTCTTAACCTGAAACTGTTCTTAACTTGAGGTACCACTTTAGCTAATGGGACCTCCTGCTGCTGCCGCCACGCCACCAGAGCACGATTTCTGTTCTCATCCTGAAGCAAAGTTCTTAACCCAAGGTTCTATTTCCGGGTTAGCGGAGTCTGTAACCTGAAGCATCTGTAACCTGAAGCGTCTGTAACCCGAGGTACCACTGTATTTAGAACTGACCTTCAGGTTGGATCTAGTCAAGCTTTGCTTTTGGTTTTGAAACAAAGATTACACAGATAAGCAAAGATGAAGATGGATGGTGCTTTAGTTAAGGTTCCTGCATTGCAGGGGGTTGGGCTAGATAACCCTCAGCACCCCTTTCAGCTCTACAATTCTGTGATTATATGGTTCTAGAACAGCACTGAAGTTTCAACGTTAATCTGCGGTGCAATGAAACAAATGCCTCTGTATGCCACCAATTTCATTAGCTTCACTGCCTACCCCTACCCAGTCATTTTAAGAAATGCAAATGACCCATATATCACGTCATCCCCACCCACCCACCCACCTGCCCTTCTCAGAGTCTTCTGCTTCCGCTTGCTGTTTGCCAGCAGTGTGTTGACTTCATGGAACTTTCTTTTGCATGCTGCTAAATCCTTTGTTGCAATATCCTTGCAGGAAAAAAGGTGGCTGGTGCCGTTCCAGTTTGCGATGCAATGGTATTACATTCCTGTATATTGGCATTAGCACTGAATTTGTTGAGTGGGTATTAACCGTTTTCTGAGTAGGATTTACAAATGGAATAAATCCGTATATGGTTGCAATTGGGAGGGTAGCTGATTCCCTCCAGCTACAAGTTAACCACCACCAAACAAATCCCATATAATGTCCCTGTTATTTGTTTTAAAAAAAAAGCTTAGCGGGAGCTTAGGTTTGCTTTTTTAAAGTTTGAACATAGAATTTAACCAACATACTAAAGTTTTGTTTGGTTTTTAGCTCATCATTTGCTAAGAATTT
Organism: Podarcis raffonei; assembly: GCF_027172205.1. Lineage (NCBI taxonomy): Eukaryota > Metazoa > Chordata > Lepidosauria > Squamata > Lacertidae > Podarcis > Podarcis raffonei. Next base: position 65,979,750 of record NC_070611.1, on the reverse strand, counting down.
CTTTCAACCACCCAATTCAGGCATGGGGAACCTGTAGCCCTTGAGGTGTTTCTGAAACACAACTCCCATAATCCCATGCTGGCTGGGACTGATGGGAGTCATAGTCCAAAACATCTGGGAGACACTTGATTGGGGAAGACTGGTTTCATGCAATAAATGAACTCATGTGTCCCTTCTCCGATTTGGATGAAGTGCCAGGAAATCCAGGCTTTCTACTTCCCATACATCAGAGATGGGGAACCCATGGCTCTCCAGATGTTCTGAACTACAATTCCCATCATTCTTCACCATTGACCTTAGTGAGTAGGTCGGATGGAAGTTGAACTCCAACAACATCTGACACAATATTGGGGAAGGATGTTCCATAGTATCCTGTTCAATTACTGTGCTCTTATTCTAAGCTTCTGCTTTGAATAAATAGGACAAAACTGCACACTGATCACAGGATATGCACCAAAGCACAAGCCCGCATCTAGTTTTTCCTCTTCTCCTCATCATGGAAGATCAGACTGAGCATTTCATAGAATCATAGATTTGCAGAGTATGCAGTTGTCCTGTTCTAGTCCCAAGGAGGAGCCTATGGAACAGTGGAGCCTGGAGAGGGTCTTGATTGTTTCAGCACCACGGACAGTTCCAAGCAAGGTAATTGCTCCAACAAGAACTATAGTTGGACCTAGACCTTTTGTGCCTCTGCCTTCCCTCCACTTCTCCTATGCTCCACCACCTTCCTTGGACGTCTTGAGGAGCCAATGTTCTAGCTTGAAGTCACATGCTTTTCCTTCACTCGGTGGCCTCCATGGGAAAGTGAAGTCTGAAGAAGGTCCCAGTTTCAATTCCTGGCATGCCCAGGTAGGACTAGGAGAGATCCCTGTCTGAAATCCTGGAGAGCAGCTTCCAGTCCGTGTGGACAATGCTGAGCTAGATGGACCAACTGTGTAACTCAGTATAAAGCAACTTCCTGTGTTCCTGAACTGTTGGCCTGGTGAGGTTGTCTGGGAATGTGCTCAGTTCCTCAGGCTAAGGGAAAGGCGCCTATGAAGGTCCTGTCTCCAGGTCTATGGGCTCTTCTACTGTGAGATCCAGTTCAGCAACTTCCTGCCCTGCCTGCCAGCCCCGAGTTCAGTAGGCCACAGATCCGCAGTATCAGGCTCAAAGGGAGGAACCTCATTTAATTCCTCAGTCATTGGCCTTGTAGCCTCCAATTTGAGATGCTGGACTCCAGAGTCCACATTATTGTTTGCCAATGGAAATGTGGAACTGTGCAGTGCCACATTTTCCCCTAAGACTTTTGGCAGATGCACACCATGCATTTAAAGCACACATGGCTTCCCCCAGAGAAGCCTGGGAACCGTAGTTTACCCCCCCCGGGACTAAATTCCCAGTTTCCTTAACAAACTATAGTTTCCCGGTATTCTTTGGGAGGAAGTCAGGTTTTTAGATGTGCATTGAACATGCATTATATGTATGGTGCAGATCCGCCCCGATGCAGAAGGTTTGGGGATTTAGATGGGGTGGGGATGGGGAGTTGCCATGCCATCATGCTCAGCACCATGTCATGTTTTGCCTATATTTTCTCTGGTTCGGAGGGAATTATCATCATATCTGTTTCCTTGGCTTGTTTTTTGTTTTGTTTTAAAAAATGGAATAGCCAAACAGCATGGAGGCCACCATAGAAAACCTTATGCTAATGAATGTTGACATCAGTAAACAACATAATGTGATAAATTTTCCAGCACTGACACTTATTTCTGAGGGTGAATAGCCTTTGGTTCAGATCCATCATGGGATAGCATATCACTCTTGCTGTCCTCCTCCGGTAATTAGCTTTGTTTTAAGATAGTGGCGAAGGTGAATTAAAGAAGTGAGCACGATTCAACACAGAATGAAAAGGATTGTTCTCGCTTTACCTTATCCTCCCTTGTAATTTTTTTCCTCCAGATTTAGTGTCTGCATTAAAAAAGATTTTGAATGCAAAGGACTGTGATGAAGCTTGAGGCATTTATATCCTCCCCCCCCCCCAACCCTCTAATATTGATGCAGCGGCAGCCGTTATCCTAGATTCCAGTGTTTGATGGCATTATAAGTAATTAATTAACCAGCACCACACAGAGGTTGGCTGTCCTTTTAAATTACTACCAGCGAGCAAAGGAGTATTGGATATCCATATTGGATGAGGACGGAAGTCTTGAAAGCAATAACAACAACAAAAATACTTTCAAAGGTTATCCATACTTGGCGGTTGTTGCTCGATCTCCCCTTTCCACTCATTAGCCACAGTGTTAAACATTGGACAATTTTCATGTTTCCGTGGGTGTCAGTGAGTTCACGTCGCAAACGTGAACATGATGCTGGAGTGAGGACTCTTGCAGTTAACATAAGAAGAGCCTGGAGGTATCAGTGAAAAGAACCACCCCACTCCCTACAGTGACCAACCAGATGCCTGCAGGAATCTTTCTTCCCTCCGCATTTGTTTTTCCTTTTGTGCTGTGTAAGGGATGCCTGTGGGAAGACCAACAGAAAATGAGGGCATTAGCAGGCATCCTAAGGGATGTGTGTTCTGCTCGCTTCCTTCCTTTCCTCTCCCGGGCAAATATCGCCTTCCCTTGCCAGCCTTCGTCATCATTTTGTTCTACATCTACACCAGCACTAACCAGCGTTAATGCTAACGGGGGTTCTTCTCTTTTTGTAAAAAAACTTTTTTATTCTAAATTAAAACAAAACATATTATCCAGAAATATATCATCCTTATTCCCCCCCCATTTTTCCTCCCTCCCCCCACCCTCCTACACAACCAACCCCCCCCCGACTTCCCTCAGTTCCAGTCTTTGATTTCTCTAAGAATGCTGTTTTCTGCATGTTACACAGTTATATAGATCCTCAAACTATTTAGCTGATTATCAATAAAAAGTTTGTGAATGTTTATTCAAAGCCAGCCAAGGAGTCCAGTTTGCTTTGTTGTGTCTTCAGATGCTTTGTAAAGGGATCCTATTCATCTTTAAAGTCACAGTTATCCTTGTCCCATAGCTTATATGTCAGTTTTGCCAGTTCTGCATAGTCCATCCGTTTTTCTTGCCATGATTCTTTAATTGGGGTTCTTCTCTTAACCGGGATTGAAAGTAGGTTTGCAAGCCCCACTTAAAAGGGAATCTGGCTAGCATTAACTGGGGTTATGTGCCCACCGTACATCTAAAGCACTTTTGTCCCACGTCAACAGTCAGGAGGCATCCTGAGAATTGGGGCTGGTTGAGAGTGCTGACCCCACAGAGCTACAGTTCCCAGCATCCTTAAACCACAGTTCCCAGGAATCCCTGCGACTGGTAAAAGTATTATAACAATTCTTTAAATGTATGATATTGGTATGATCTATGTTTAGCATTGCTGCAGATATCATAGCACATCATAATGTAAAGCAGAAGAGGGATTTGGGGGAAAGAGGGGAAGGAGGCATACTTCCCAAAGCTGCCTCCCAGTTAACAAAGCACGGTTTGCAGGAAGTCGCAGGCATCATGTGTACCAGATAAGCTCCTCCTTGTCTATTACCTTACCTTTCTCGCCCCGACCTGGCCACAGTGATCCATGTGACGGTCACCTTCAGGCTTGATTACTGTAACAAGCTCTTCGCGGGGCTGCCCTTGAAGCTGACCCGGAAACTCCAGCGGGTGCAGAATGCCGTGGCGAGGTTCCTTACGGGGTCCTTGCCATGAGATCACATTCATCCAGTGCTTTACCAACTGCACTGGCTCCCGGTGGAGTACAGGGTCAGGTTTAAGGTGCTGGTTTTGACCTTTAAAGTTCTGTGTGGCCTAGGACCCACGTACCTACGGGACCGCCTCTCCTGGTATGCCCCATGGAGGACCTTAAGGTCCACAAATGACAACACTTTGGAGGTCCCAAGTCACAAGGTGGTTAGATTGGTCCCAACTAGGGCCAGGGCCTTTTCAGTACTGGCCCCGACTTGGTGGAACACTCTGTCACAAGAGACTAGGGACCTGCGGGACCTGACATCTTTCCGCAGGGCCTGCAAAACACAGCTGTTCCGCCTGGCCTTTGGTTTGGACTCTGTCTGACTCTTATGTTTCCCTCCCCTTATGGTTTTGACTTTTAAAACGAGGCTGCATATTAAATTGCATTTTAACCTGCATTTTAAATTTTTTCTTTTCTTTTTTTCTTACTATGTTTTTATGAAATTTTATTGATGTTAGCTGCCCTGAGCCCGGCTCTGGCTGGGGAGGGCTGGGTATAAATAAAATATTTATTTGTTTGTTTGTTTGTTTGTTTGTTTATTGCATTTATATCCCACCTCTTTCTCCAAGGAGCTCAAGGTTCATTGGTGGTTTCGAAGCAGAGGCTGGATGGCCATCTGTCATGGATGCTTTAGTTGAAATTTCTGCATTGCAGGGGGTTGGACTAGATGACCCTTGGGGTCCCTTCCAACTCTACAATTCTATGATTCTAAGGTGGCTTACATAGTTATCCCCCTCCTCCTTTAATCCCCACAAGGTTGGTTGGGCTGAGAAGCAGGGACAGGCCCAAGGTCACCCAGTGAGTTTCATGGCTGTGCGGGGATTTGAACCCTGCTCCCACAGCTCCCAGTCCAACACTCCAGCCGCTACGCCACACCAGTGAGCTCAGTGAATTCAGAGGAGGGTGAAGATCCTTGCTCAGCCATTCCTGGCCAATCTCTATGTGTTGCCCTTATTTAAATGTTCCTAGATACGTTTGCTAGGGACGCGGGTGGCGCTGTGGGTTAAACCACAGAGCCTAGGACTTGCTGATCAGATGGTTGGCGGTTCGAATCCCCGCGATGGGGTGAGCTCCCGTTGCTCAGTCCCTGCTCCTGCCAACCTAGCAGTTCGAAAGCATGCCAGTGCAAGTAGATAAATAGGTACCGCTCCAGCGGGAAGGTAAATGGTGTTTCTGTGCGCTGCTCTGGTTCACCAGAAGCGGCTTAGTCATGCTGGCCACATGACCCGGAAGCTGTACGCCGGCTCCCTTGGCCAATAAAGCGAGATGAGCGCCGCAACCCCAGAGTCATCCGCGACTGGACCTAATGGTCAGGGGCCCCTTTACCTTTACCTTTGCTAGACCAAAATGTGTCCTGGCCTCCTCATTGAGGACATATTGTCTCCTGTGCACCTCCAATAAGGCATCGACCAGAGCAGCTTTCTAAATCGGATAATCCCATTTGCTGCATGCGTTGCCAGAGGCGATCTTCAAATGGCACGAGTGAAAGTTGGCATCTTTGAAAATCCCAGAGAGCAGGGGGCTTGGGGAGAGAAACTGAACTGCAAAGGGTCAGCTTAAGTGTGGAAGGTACACCAGCAGCTGCTTAGCGCAGCAATATATACTTAAAGGTACTAATGATATAGAATGAAGGGCAGTCAGAGAGGGGCATGCGTAACACAGCCACAGAGAATAGCTGCAACTCTCAGATCTTGCTTTAGTGTCCACGAGGGACCCATTTTGTTAGAAAGAAACAGATACTTTCCACAAGGCCTGGGTAGAAACTGTGCGCAAGCAAGATGACCACAGTTCTGTGAGTTGACCAGAGGGAACCACCAGCTCAGTGACGACTTGGTTCACATTTGGACTGTTGGGCTTTCCTGGGACTAAATGATACGGGGACTTTGGATGAACCTAATCGATTGTCCAAGGCTTCCGGCTTTTGTTCTGCATTTGACTGTTTTGTTGAATGTAGTTTTCATTGGTTATATTTGCGCAAAGCTGTTACACTATATGGTGAGCCACCCAGGGTGACGGAAGGTGGTCTAGGAATCGCGTAAATAAGTAATGAAATAAAATCATATTCTGGCAGGCGGGTTACATGTAGTGTGGCATTCAGAGTTGTAAAATTGCCTGCGTTTGTTTTGAAAAAGTTCTAGCATTTCTCTTGGCTTGGAAAAAAAATTGTTTAGGTTTGCACACTTCGATCCACAGTTATAAGCAAACTAGGTGAAGTGTTCTAATCTAATCTTGGGTCTACTGATGGGGGCTTTCCCCCCCCCCGCCTAATTAATAGTCTTAAGTAGAAAAGCATGCATTTTTTAATATAAAAAAGGCTTATTACAGGTAGATAAAAATGCTTTTGTTATTGCTGCTGCTAAGTAAAATATATATAAATTGCAGAGATTGGACTTGGAATACCTTTAAAGAGACAAGCTCCGCTTCCTCTGTGGCTACAACCAGTGCTTTTTTTTCGGGGGGGATGAAGGGGGACGCATACCCCTAAACAGTTTGTGAATCTTTCTACTTTTGTCCATTTACTGTGTTTATTTTTCACGATGGTGATTTTCTTGAGTCAAAATGAGAGTACACCTAGACATTTATTTATTTATTTTTTAAAAAGCACTGGCTACAACACAACATCTGTCTCTGTCGTTGAAAATGCATTTTGTGTTTGCATGAAATTGACTAGATCTTTTTCTCCCTTGCTAATTTTCTGAAATAGCCAGTGCTCTGGATGAAAAGCCTTCTCTCTCTCTCTCTCTCTCTCTCTCTCTCTCTCTCTCTCTCTCTCTCTCGCTGGGAGGCTTTGATGCTTTTTAAGTCATCTTGGCCCAATGAGCCAGCAAAACCACCTTTTGAAAAATTAGAACAGCGCAGAGCAAACACAAGGCAATCCACTGGAGGGCTTCTGGGCTCTGTAGAGGGATGCCTCTTGATTAAGTCCATTTACTTGAAATCTGAAAGTGCTATTGTACCAAGAATTAAGAATGATAAGTAATTAAGAACCAAGGCTTCTTCCTCTCCATATATGTTTCTTTCATTCTTCCTCCCACCCCACCTCTATTTCTTTTCTTGAAATTCAGAATGACCCTGGAGTACTGGCACTCTTTAGAAGAAGAAAAAACCGTCTTTATGCCAAGACTGTCCATGCAAAGACTTCTCTTACCTGGCTTCCTTGAATGTAAAGCGAGATGTTGTTCAGAGCACTTGCGAAGTGCTTTTCTGTAGGGTGTGGAAGGGTGAGATTGGGAGGGGGGAATTAAGTGTTTGAACAATTGATTTTGTAATGCATTCCTAATAATGGAATTTGTACTCAGTGATGGAATGATACTTTGTGCTGACCATTGGGAAATGGATTTTTTCCATGTGCCTTGAGCCCAACACTCCAACTTTTGTAAGGGAGCTTTTTCCAGAGGAAGAATTTTGAGGGGAATGAGACTCTGATGTATAGTTAGCAGTTATCGTTAAGTCAAAACTTAAACACATTGCAGGATTCCCCCAAAAATAGACCATAAATGGTTGTGAGGCTGAGCTCTGAATCAGGACATCTCCAATTCATACTTTCCTTTTGTCGCAAGCTCACTGGGTGGCTTCTGGTGTGGCCATTTCTGCATCGCCAAAACAGAGGTCAAGAGAGGACACCAATTTGCATAACTTATTCAGTTGCTATGTAGAGATGCAAGCTTAGAAATCATTACTGTAATTTAAAGTGAAATATAGGTCATTGCCGCGTGCAAGGCTGACCAGGCAAACTGAACGCCTGCTCAATCTGCTGCCTGGGGGCGAAATGTTGATGGCCAACCTCAAGGCCTCTGCTGCTCTTGCTAATGACCAAACTTGGACCACAGCATCTCCGAAACAGAGGGGCTTATCCTCTGACAACATTCTGCCCCAACTAGGCATTGTGGCAGGCATTTAATATTGCAGATGGGTCAAAAAGGGGGGGAAATCCAGATTAAATAATTGGAGAATACAGGCTGGGATTTTGATGTTGCGCATAAACAGCGCAAGTGTCTGCGTTTTGTTGTTTTTAGTTGTTTAGTCGTGTCCGACTCTTCGTGACCCCATGGACCAGAGCACGGCAGGCACTTCTGTCTTCCACTGCCTCCCGCAGTTTGGTCCAACCATCTTGTCCTCTGTCGTCCCCATCTCCTTGTGCCCTCCATCTTTCCCAACATCAGGGTCTTTTCCAGGGAGTCTTCTCTTCTCATGAGGTGGCCAAAGTATTGGAGCTTCAGCTTCAGGATCTGTCCTTCCAGTGAGCACTCAGGACTGATTTCCTTCAGAATGGATAGGTTTGATCTTCTTGCAGTCCATGGGACTCTCAAGAGTCTCCTCCAGCACCATAATTCAAAAGCATCCATTCTTCGGCGATCAGCCTTCTTTATGGTCCAGCTCTCACTTCCATACATCACTACTGGGGAAACCATAGCTTTTACTATACGGACCTTTGTTGGCAAGGTGATGTCTCTACTTGTCTGCATTTAGAACTGCTTTAATTTTCCCTTTGTTGATCTGCAAGCAATTGATCAAGCCTAAGTGACCATTATCATGCATTGGTTGGCATCTGTCTGTCTCAGGAGACAATGGAAGAGCGAGCCTTCGGGGGTGAAGTCAAACCTCTGGAGGGTTGCTCTCAAAGATGTACTCTCCCAAGTCCACATTCCCATCATGCATTGGCTAGTTGTTGATAAGGGGCTCAGGGCAGGCACCAGTTCAGCGTAAGCCCCACTGTGGTACATGACAATTGCCCTACGGCGCTCTTGTGTTATTGTTAAATGGGTGAGTTGAGGGATGTTATCTGCAGCTACCGGAATAAAACGGGTGCTCCAGGAATGCACATTAAGGTCTAGTCTGACTTTCCCCAAACTCAAATCTCCCACATGTTTTGGATTCAGACTTTCCTTATCCCTGACTATTAACCATACCGACCGGCTGGGGTTTGGGAACCGTTGCTGTACTGCAGGGGTAGCTAACATGAGGTGAGTAGCCAGAAATCATGGGATCTATAGCCAAACAGCAACTGCAGGACGCAACAGTTTCTACCTCTGGCCTAGGGTTTGGACTTGGAGCCTGAGATCTTTTGCATGCATTTGAGTTGTTGGCAGATACCCTGAGAGGTATGTGATTTATATCCCCATTTTGCCAGCTGAGGCATGAAACGTGAGGGATTCTAACTTGCCCAGAGCTGCTCAGTGACCCAGCAGATTTGAACCTCAGCTTCTCAGGTGCTACTGCAGCATGCGACCCCCCCCCCCAGGTTACATTGACGCTGAGAGATGGGGTGCATGCATGCGTGCGCTCACATGCATTGTAAAGGTTATTTTGTTTGAAGTACACTCGGGCAACATGCTGATGAAACATGACAGTTTGGCTGCAGGGCCTTGCTTTCTGTTTAGGAAAATCGAGAGCTTCGCCTTGTTGTCCTTTCCTAGTAAAATAAGGTCATTAGCAATGCAGTGTGCATAGTTCCTTGCAGCGGTAAAATAAGCCCAAGGTGGAAGGCTGTGAGGGGGTGCTTAGTATTGTCCCAAATATCTCACAAACAAAGCTGTTTTTCCTTGAAATCTTCCCTAGCCTAAACTCTGATATTCTCATTAATAATCCCTCAAGGGAATGCAGTGAGTCTGTTTTATCCACTGGGCAGCTGTATCTTCCTGCCCTCATCCATGTCTACATGGAAAGCTTCTGCAGGCGTTCTATGCTGTGCCTCCTTCTTCCAAAGGGCAAAGGCAAGATGTGAGCTCGGTCCCCTTCTTCATGTGTGCAGCAAAAACGTTAAGATGTGCTACCTATTTCTTAGGCTAGAAATAAGTTAGAGAACACGTAGCAGGTCTGAATTTTGAATCGCTGTTTCACTAAAGATAGAGTTGTCATACGTACATCTCCCGGTATGCCCCACGGAGAGCCTCAAGGTCCATAAATAGCAACGCCCTAGTGGTCCCGGGCCCTAAGGAAGTTAGATTAGCTTCAACCAGAGCCAGGGCCTTTTCAACACTGGCTCCGGCCTGGTGGAACACTCTGTCTCATGAGACCAGGGCCCTGCAGGATCTGATTTCTTTCTGCAGGGCCTGTAAGACAGAGTTGTTCTGCCTGGCCTTTGGCTTGGAGTCAATTTGATTCCCTCCCCCTCTTTCTTTTTTCTTTTTCCTTTCTCCTCCTGTGATGAGGCTGCATTTTAATATTTTATTGTTTCCATATTTTAATGTTGTATTTTAATCTTGTTTTTAAGTTGTATTCATTCAACTTGTTTTTATTATTGCTTGTTAGCCGCCCTGAGCCTGGCCTTGGCTGGGGAGGGCGGGGTATAAATAAAAATTATTATTATTATTATTATTATTATTATTGAAAATGGACATTTGGGGAGGCTCGGGCGGCTCGGGCTCAGGCTGCTCTGCACAGGGCCATCTTTAGCATATGCACTGCTGGGGTGCAAAGATCCGCCCAGCGCCCCCATTGCCGGTGGCCCCGAGGTCGCGGCACTCCACCACCAGGCCCAAGGGAAGCATCTTCCTGCTCCAGCAGCAACCTCCTGAGTTTCCCCTTCGAGAGGAAGGCCAAACTTCTAAGGGGGTCAGGAACCCGGCAGCAGCGACATTGCATTCTCTTGCGCTCCCGCCCAGGGGTTGCCTTTGCAGTTTTTGCATTTGCTCCTCCCAGCAGCAGGCGCCTGGCGCCCCCCAGAATTCAGTGCCTGGGTGCCCTGCACCCCTTGCACCCCCGGGTAAAGACGGCCTTGGGTTTGCACACTGTGACCACTGCCAGCCCAAGCTGAGGAAAGAAGGGCATGGGCGGTCTGCACACCACAGACTCTGCCAACCCAAGCCAAGGAAAGAGGTGCATGGCTGCAGCAGCTCCATGTACTCGCATACCTCTTTCTCCAGCTCGGGCTGACAGCAGCTCGGGCTGTCCTCTTTTTGGCTCTTCAAGATATGGCAACCCTACTAAAGAAGGACCAGTTTAATGAAACTACCTTGGCTTCCCGCATTGTATTTTTCCCAGTTGGACTAACTGATCCTTGAAATCCCTTCCAATGCTACAGTTTGTGAGTCTAAGATAAGGACTTTGTTCCCTTTTTCAACATGGACCTATGGATTGCTTTTATTTATTTTGCCGTCGCAGCTGCAGCTTATTATTATTATTATTTTAGTTGTTAAGCCTTCAGAATTATTTTTGCGCCTTCCGATTCCTTTCAGGAAACAGAAATAAGAATGGAAACGAGAAATAATTTAGGAATGCAAAGAAGATGGATGCGAATAATGTGTGAATCAGCAGAAACGCAGAGAATAGGAAGGAGATGAATGTGCATAATAATAGCAAGCAAACAGCAAGAATGCGAATAATCGTAAGAATGTGAATAATGCAAATATGAATAATTAAAAAACGATAAGATGGATAGAAATAATAAGCTGGATATGCATATGAGAAGAAATAAGAGGAAATCTCAAGGGTGCAGAAAGAAAGATATTACTGGCCCAGTGTGTTGCAGAATACACTTCAGGGACACCCAAATAAGAACAACGGACATATTGTATTATATTATTATAACAATTATATAAAAAAGTGCAAAACAAATCTTTAAAATATCAGCGAAAAGGAAAAAAGGACAGTATATATATTTAACTTTTGTAATACTTATCTAGATGCTGAAATATATTTTTAAAAATATTCAGTACAAGAAATAAACAAAACTGAAGTTTAAAAGTATTTAGGACTTCTGCTCTGTTTGTTTTGTTCTGGGGGGGTGTTGTACTAGTGTTGTTGTTTTTTTGTCTGCGTCATCCTTCTCAAAATGACCCTCGGGCACAAAGTAGGACATACGTTGTAGCTTGCATATTTTGCCTAAACTAAGATAAGATGGTAAGGGGTGTCTGCATTTTGCTTTCATTAAGCAATTTTTTCCGTTGATATTAAGCACTTAATTAACTTCCTTCATGCCAATTGAGTTTTCCATTCATTTAAGGGTGTGTGTGCTAGCATTCTATAGTAAGTAAAGGTAAAGGGACCCCTGACCATTAGGTCCAGTCATGACCGACTCTGGGGTTGCGGCGCTCATCTCGCTTTATTGGCCGAGGGAGCTGGCATACAGCTTCTGGGTCATGTGGCCAGCGTGACTAAGCCGCTTCTGGCGAACCAGAGCAGTGCACGGAAATGCCGTTTACCTTTCCACCAGAGCGGTACCTATTTATCTACTTGCACTTTGACGTGCTTTCGAACTGCTAGGTTGACAGGAGCAGGGACCGAGCAACGGGAGCTCACCCCGTCGCGGGGATTCAAACCGCCAACCTTCTGATTGGCAAGTCCTATGTTCTGTGGTTTAACCCACAGCACCACCTGCATCCCTTAGATTAGTCTAGATGAATTCTGTTGCGTTTTTATTTTTGCGAATAAAAACTTATCGCACTTCGCATCTCCCGTCCTCTTCCTGACTCATCAATGATCTTTCATTCCTGACAGCCCTGTGGCATATATATACAGTGGTATCTCTGGTTACGAACTTAATTTGTTCCAGAGGTCCGTTCTTAACCCGAAACCGTTCTTAACCTGAGGTAGCACTTTAGCTAGTGGGGCTTCCCGCTGCCGCCGCCACGTGATTTCTGTTCTCATCCTGAGGTAAAGTTCTTAACCCAAGGTACTACTTCCGGGTTAGCGAAGTCTGTAACCCGAAGTATTTGTAACCCAAGGTACCACTGTAGATGCATAGAGAGATGATAGATGGTTTTTAGGGCAGTTATTGGATGGGAATGTTGCCTGTGCTTTTTTTAATCTATGTTTCATTTTTGGGGCGGGGGGGAGCTGTAGACATTTCATCTGTTTGGAGAAGGCTCTGGCCTTCATAGTCTGTGAAATGGGTACTTTTTGGTGCCCATGCCAGTTCCCACCCACCCCCATTTCCTTTTTTTTAGTAAATCTTTATTGATTTAAACAAAAATAAAAGATCATCACGATGTAAAAGCAAGAAAAAATTTAAAAAGACAAAATAAAAGTAAAAAAGAATGAAAAAAAAGAACCAAAAATTTATACAACATCATGTCCATCAAATAAAACTTTCTGCATGAAACTTCCAATCGTTCTCATTATACTTTTTCTATTGTCATGATTTTTTCACACAGTTTTATTTTATATACTTTTTCATACATTCCACTAAGGTATTTGTTTCATTTATTTATTGTTCACAAGTATCATTCCAGTTCTGCCAAGATGGTATCATTTTTACAATATAATCTTATATATTCCTTAAATATTTTCCATTCTCCATATGTTTTCTGGTTTAAGGCTGCTCCCCACCCCCCAATTTCCACATGTTACCTTAAACCCAAAAACAATGGGACCCATGCTATAAAATACGCTGTACTTGTGAGGTGTGTCCCTCTCCCCACCAACTTCCATTTTTTCCCCTTTGGCATCCACAATACCTAGGAAGCATCATTTTTTTCCAGATTTACTCTCCAGTAGTTATGGCAAAGGGAAGTTGAAAAGCACAACTTGCAAGCTACTTTTCTAGTATTTAAAGAACAAGGTGTCACCTTCTCCCTCTGAGGGGTTGTCACTCTAAATTAGTGTTTTTCCTCAATTAACCTTTTTAAACCTTTCAGTATGTGAGAAGCTGAGCTTTTCAAATACACCATGACACATTTCACGCTAACCTAATGGAATGCAGCAGCATGGGACCTATGGTTTCTGGGGGTTATGCAAACCACAGTGATCTCTTAACTAGAGTTCCAAAGACAGAATAATCTTTGCTGTAACACCACTAAAGGCTTTGCTCTGTATGGGGCAGTTTTCAGGTCCATGCCATTCTTTTGGCCCTGATTTGAAAAAATAAATCAGGTTCTGTATGTTTTCTGCATCTGTTGGAAAGCTTCCAGGCTGTTCATGTGTGGGCCCCTCCTCCGAATAATGTCTAATTAATGGGAACTAATAACCTATAAATGGGACGCAGGTGGCACTGTGGTCTAAGGCACAGAGCCTAGGGCTTGCCAATCAGAAGGTCGGCGGTTCGAATCCCCGTGACGGGGTGAGCTCCCGTTGCTCGGTCCCTGCTCCTGCCAATCTAGCAGTTTGAAAGCACGTCAAAGTGCAAGTAGATAAATAGGTACCACTCTGGCGGGAAGGTAAATGGTGTTTCCGTGTGCTGCTCTGGTTCGCCAGAAGCGGCTTAGTCATGTTGGCCACATGACCTGGAAAAACTGTCTGCAGACTAACGTCGGCTCCCTCGGCCAGTAAAGCGAGATGAGCGCCGCAACCCCAGAGTCGTCCGCGACTGGACCTAACGGTCAGGGGTCCCTTTACCTTTTAATAACCTACAAGCTTCTGAAAGGGGACGCAGGAGCAGGTTAGATTTCATCAATAAAAATATTTACATGCAAGGAAAATATTTATTTACTTGAATCCTTTCTGTATATCACACACAGAGAGAGAGAATCACACACAGAGAGAATCATAGAATCTTAGAGTTGGAAGGGACCCTGAGGGTCATCCAGACCAACCCCCTGCACTGCAGGAATCTCAGCTAAAGCATCCATGACAGATGGCCATCCAACCTCTGCTTAAACACCTCCAACGAAGGAGAGTCCACTGTTTCCCTATGGATTCTGTTCCACTGTTGAATGACTCTTACCATCAGAAAGTTCCTCCTGGTGTTTAGTCAGAAGTTTTGAACTACAATTCCCATCAGCCCCAGCAAGTATGGCCAGTGGTCAGGGATAGTGGGAACTGTAGTGCATAACATCTAGAGCAGCGGTTCTCAACCTGTGGGTCCCCAGATGTTGTTGGACTACAACTCCCATCATCCCTGAGCTCTGGCCTTGCTAGCTAGGGGTGATGGGGACCCACAGGTTGAGAAAGGCTGATCTAGAGGGTGCCGTGTTGGCTGTTCCTGCAATAAAGCAATTTCATTCTCTGCCTGCTCAGTCTACCTGTTGCTACCTGTTGATGTGCACCTGTTCCCTCTTACTAACGGTTCTCTGTCTGTTAAACAGACTTGGGTGAGATAGACCCTCAAATTGAGCACTGTCTTCTGTAAAGAAGACATATTGACTTCTCATATTGACTTCTCATCCCATGGGCTGGTGTTGCAAGCTTCCCCAGCCCTTTGGTGTAGGATCTGGAGAGGGCTTGCCAATCTCAGGGTCTGAGCTCAGCCTGTTCCTTTCAGTGCCTGAAGAAAGCTCTGGTTTGTCCAAGGGCAAATGGGCAGAGCATTTAGTAGCAGTGACGTCCTAGCAAAGTCAGGAGAAGGAACGGGAACCGCTGTTAGTAATCCAGTGCCAATCTTTGATCTTTTTCTTTCCGATGAAATAAGGATGTTGAGGATGGAAGGCAGGAAGCAGGCTTGACCTTTCCAGAATGACCAACAGCTGCCCAGTAGACTGAAGGCTCTTCTTATCCTATCCAGTAAAAATTACAGAGGTGGAAAATCTGCCAAAGTTTAGCTTCTAGGGACTTGGACCAGCTAGAATGAGACATTAAAACAACACCACATGGTTCAAAGTGCCAAGCAAAACAGATTGTTGCAACTTCAGATGACAAAGCAACAAGCACCATGCTGTGTAAGAATGCACTTCCATGCGTGTGCGTACGGAAGAAAAACGACCTTTGGGAGTGATAGCAGAATGCACCCATTTCAAAAGGAGCTCTGCGATTATATCTTGCATGGTCATCTTTCATTCTCATTAGGCATTCTTTGTAAGGCTCCCTTTGAAGACGGAGACTGTGCGAGCGTGCAGCGTAGGGTCTTCAGATCTACAACCGTGTAGAGAGGAGAGTTTGTGTAATTAGACTTATCTATTTTTAATTTTTTAAAAAAATATATCTGGTTTCATTGGAAGAATAGATAAATATATCTATATCCACGTCCATTTCCCGCAAATGCTGAGCAGATGTCCATAATACAGACCTTTAGATTGCACAGAGAAAATCTGAATCTGTGAGTGTGTATTTAAGTGTCCTTGCATACTGACACCTGCGCAGGTCAGTGGCAAGCGAGTTTAAGGTTGAGATAAGGCTGTTATAAAAATTGATTGTCTGTCTGCATTTGGACTATGGTACAGTTCTGGTCACCTCAACTCGCAAAGGATGTTGCAGAGTTGGAAAAGCTTCAGGGCAATTATTAAAGAGATAGAGCAACTGGGACTTTTTGGTGGCTGTGGGAACAGGATGCTGGACTAGATGGGCCGTTGGTCTGATCCAGCAGGATTTTGTTACACTGTTATGTTCTTAGATTTGGGGCAGGGATTAGGCAGGCCGGGCTGGTGATGGATGTGATACCCCCATGTTGCATATACCACCTCTGCTTGAACTATTGCAACATGGGGGTTAGGTGGCTACTGCTTGCTACCTCTCTAAATTTTGGCCGAATGTCTACACCAGGCTTCCTCAACCTCGGCCCTCCAGATGTTTTTGGCCTACAACTCCCATGATCCCTAGCTAGCAGGACCAGTGGTCAGGGATGATGGGAATTGTAGTCTCAAAACATCTGGAGGGCCGAGGTTGAGGAAGCCCAGTCTACACCTTCCTCTCCTCCAAGGGCCAAAAAACTTTGCTTGTGGCAAGAACAGATTGCAGAGGTTGTTGCTCCCAACTCTTCCCCAGTGGAAATTCAGAGCACTTCCACAAGCTGTTTACTCTACCTTGGGAAGCGTTTGCTTTGTGTTTCTCTCAGATATCAGTCTGGGAACACATGTTTCTTGTGACAATGTATAGGTCTACCCTTTTTTAAGTTGGGAAATAATAATCTCCAGTTGTTATCTCACCTTATCGCCGACTGCCGGCTCTCTGTCAACACAGCAGTGGCAACACACACATTGTTGTTGTTTAGTCGTGTCCGACTCTTCGTGACCCCATGGACCAGAGCACTCCAGGCACTCCTGTCTTCCACTGCCTCCCACAGTTTGGTCAAACTCATGTTTGTAGCTTCGAGAACACTGTCCAACCATCTCGCCTCTGTCGTCCCCTTCTCCTTGTGCCCTCCAACTTTCCCAACATCAGGGTCTTTTCCAGGGAGTCTTCTCTTCTCATGAGGTGGCCAAAGTATTGGAGCCTCAGCTTCAGGATCTGTCCTTCCAGTGAGCACTCAGGGCTGATTTCCTTAAGAATGGATCGGTTTGATCTTCTTGCAGTCCATGGGACTCTCAAGAGTCTCCTCCAGCACCATAATTCAAAAGCTTAAATGTACCTTAAAAATCATGGGTTAGTCATACTCAGGGTAGACCTATTGAAACCTCTCTGAGTATTACAGAGTTGACTGTCACCCTATCATTTTAATCCTGGCGCTACTCTGGCCTTGGACAGGTTGGGCTTCTTCTAATGGAAAGGAGCCTTTCAAAGTAAGATTACTGCTGTTTGCCAATGCATCTTCATTAACAGTGTTATCGTTGCCTGACATTTATCTTATAATTTTCCAGAGCTGGCTGTTTTGTCTCTGCAGAAACCCAAATTGCAGTTGAAACCAGTCAGATAATAAAAGTGTCTACAGAGAGTGATCGCATGTGACTCGCTACCCTTGCCTGAGTAGTCTCTGATTAAGAAACATTTTGAGATATTTAATGGCTCCTGCATATCCTTGTTCCATATCTACCGTGGATCTATTCATAGGAAGCGAGGCTGCTGGGGAATAAATCAGGTCACCTGCTAAAAAAAATTAGTTACTTCGTGTTTTGGGGGTCTTTTTTTAAGAAAAAAAAAGATTGGTAAATCTCTAGAAACATTTATCTTGTGCTTTTCTGCACATCAGTCCTGTGAGGTAGCTTAGAATGGTAGGGAATGGCTGACCCAGTAAGCTTCATAGGTAAGAGAGGCTTTGAACTGAAGGATGGGGGATAATTCACCAATCTAACCAATATATTACTCTCAAATGGGGCAAGTTTCCAGGGACCGCTACTGTATACTTACTGCATACAGACAGCACTTTATGCTGTCGATGTTTCCTTGCCTGGTAATGTTCATGGTTTATGCGATCTTTCACACAACATCAAAGCCATTTCTGGAAATTTACTGGAAGTTTAGTGCTAACTTCCATGTGGATTGCTTCCAGGGGAGAAAAAAAGCAGCACATTTTGTTCCATGTTTCCAGGAAAACCATGGAACAAAATTTGGGGGGGTATTACTTCAGTCCCCAAGAGCAGGTTGGATCACATGGGCAATAGATACAAAAGTAGTCTTGAAAGCCGAAGTCTCAAGACTTTAGGATGCTGGAAAGGGGATAGAGAGACACCTGCAAGAAGAGTAGATGTTTCTGGGACGGTGGGAATGTTCGCTTTAATAACTCTTAACAGTTGCAGTTATCTCTCTTCATCACGACTGTGCTTATTCCCCCCAGCTCCTTATACCTAAGGACTTGAGCTCTTTTAAGTTCATGACTGTAAATCAATTTAGATAGTGCCTCAAAGCATAGAGTCAAGAAACTGGCGTTGGTCCAGAGTGAATTAATCTGAAATTAATTTGATTTTGAAAGGCTCCATCTGGCTGTGTTTGGAAAAGGCAGTTAGACAGAGAGAGAAAGATATAAACAAACGATCATCTGTATTCTCCGTGCCAGATGTTTTGTGGGGTGTCCCCCCTCCTTTTTTAAAACCAAAAACCCTCAGTTTTTTTAAAAAAGTGGTGGCAGTGTTGATGATGCTAGATCTCTCTCTCTCTCTCGATCTCTCTCTTTCTCTCTCTCTCAAAATGGCAATCCTATTACAGGTTTCACCAATGGAACTATTTCATTTATTCCTTTATTCTGATTGTTAGGAGATGGGAGAGCAGGGGAATCTTTGTGAGAGGAATGAGATACCAAGCTAACAAAGAGGGGGAAAGCATGGAAATTGTCAACACAAAAGGAATGCCACAGTCTGCTTTCATTGACAAGAATCATGTGATTTAAGCATAGCTGAAAAATTGTTGATATTCTTTAACGCAGAGCCGTTTAAACTGAAATAGTTAAGGCCCTTGATCAATCGCTGCATTCTCCCTTCGCTGTTGGAGACAGTGTGTGTTTCATAGAATCCTGAGATTGTATAGCTGGAAGGGACCTCAGGGGTCATCTAGTCCAACCCCCTGCAAGGCAGGAATCCAAGTTATTGGGAATCACCAGTGTTGTTGCACTCAGGTCCAGCTTGTGGGCTTTGCATGGAGAAGGTTCGTCACTGGTTTCTTCAGTCAAAGGGAGCCAGCAAAGTGAAAGGCGCTTTGCAGAGAGAATCAAGAGTATATCATCATCATCTTTTTTAAAAAATAATATTTATTTAAAAATTCCAATCAAACCAAATTATATATTACAAATTATCCAATAATCAAACAATCCCAATGTTATGCCTAATTATAAATTATTATTATTTTTAGCTGACTTCCCATGCTTCGAGATCAGAGGGAATCCTAATCATCTCATAGTTCTACTGCATTTCAAAATATCACAATAATTCCCTTAATACATTCTGATGTTAATCCTAATCCTCCTCATCATCATCATTTGTACCCCACTCTCCAGCCAGAAAGGCTCCCAGTGTGCCTTACATATAGTCCATTAAAATAAAACAGTCCCTGCCCACAGGCTTACAGATATATATGGAATGACACACAAGGTGAAAGGGACAGGGAGGGAAGAGGAAAAAATAAAACCCAAGCACCGATTCTTAAACAGTTGTTCTTACAATGATCAGCTTGCATAGTTCAGGGGTGGGAGGTGCGTGATGGACCTGGTCTTTCGGGAAAGCTGATGGATGCAAAAGGTTCAGCACCCCCAAGCAGGGCCTGGAAAGACCTCTTTCTTTAAACCTGGGACTCTTGAGAGCCACTGCCAGGCAGGGCAGACAACACTGACCAGATGGACCAAAGCACAATGCAGCCTCCCATGTTCCCATGGCAATACTGGATAGATGGACTGGTCATTGCCCTGCTGATTTAAATGGAACCAGAGGAGACTGGTATATGGGTTCTTGAGGAAGTCAAGCTTTGCAAATTCTGATGGAAAGTGAACCCAGTTCCACGACTTCGGCTAAGGGGTTGGTCGGAATTTCTGTACCTGCCGGATTCTGCTCTTCTCAAAATGTTGCAACACAGTTGCACATTTAAATTGCCATTTTGATTGGGGTTTTTTAAAAAATAGATTACAGTGGACGCTTGGATTGCGAACGTGATCCATGCGGGATGCACGTTCGCAACCCACAGTGTTCGCAACATGCATCCGCGCACGTGTGGGTTGTGATTCAGCGCTTCTGCACATATGCAAAGCGCGATTTAGCGCTTCTGCGCATGTGCAACCGCTGAAACCCAGAAGTAACCCATTCCAGTACTTCCGGGTTTTGGCGGTCCGCAACCCAAAAAAAACGCAACCTGAAGAGGCTGTAACCTGAGGTATGACTGTACTGTAGGCGCAGTACAGAATGATGAGATAAACAGACATTCAAAAGTCGCACAGACTGGAGGTGAAACAGATTCGCCCACCCTTAGGCTGGTGTTGAACCACGAAGGAGCAGGTCCTTTGCTCCCTAAGCCGTTCAATCAGTTGTTGTGGAGTGTGGGTTGTGTAGGCTGCTTGCGGGGACTCCAAAAGGTCTGGCAAGGCTCTTGGGCCTTGCACCTGACAGCCCTGCTTTAAAGCACGTCCAGCTGGGAGTTCCAGTCTTGTTTTCAAGGAAGCTATTTAGATAATGCAGCCACGTTGGATCCGATCAACGTAGCTTTCGTTTGGGTCATGCGCTCTCGGGAATTACTAAAATAGCCTCCTGCATCTCCTAAATCCGGCTGGTATGCCCGTCACATGTGTCTGTGCCAATCTTGAAATGTGTTGCATCGCGCAGCATTTCCTGGAGTTAATTGCTTGGATTTAGTTCTCTGGAGTTGGCACTCAGCTCCCGAACACAAGCTCAGCGGTGCGAACTTCTCCCTTCCTTGCTTGGAAGGGCAGCTGCGCAGCGACGAGGACGGGCCTCCAGAAACCTCGGGCTACACAATGTGGCAATCAACATGAACAAGCAAAACCCTCTATCCAATTTTGCAAGAAGAAAACCAGAATGCACTTAAAACAACAACAGCGCTCCCGACCACAGCAGCTAAAGCTAGGATTAGCAATCCTGTTAATGCATTATCCCTCTCCCCCGTGCACACATAATACATACCGCAGCATAGTCTTCCTCTCCCATCGGCTGTGACATCATCGCGCCTCTCCTTAAGCTCCCGGTCGCACTCCGCATCAATGTCAAACCTTTAATCCTTTTAAAGCTCCCCATCTCTCTGCTTCTGACCACACGTCCTCTCCAGAACAATTAATGAAACGGGACCATATATATATATATATATATGAAGAAGAGTTGAGGGAAGATCTATTTACATCAGGAACAAGAGGGAGAGAAAGATCTAGCTCAGTTGGTAGAGCATGGGATGCTATGATTCTTTATCGGGATCTCCTGCCACTGTGGATCTTGCCGCCTGAGGCGGTTGTCTCACCTTGCCTCATGGGTGGGCCGGTCCTGACTGTGGCTCTGAGACAGGTAGCCTACCAAAGCAGCACACACCCTCATATTAAGGAAAAGAAACATCGCATCAGCCTCTCACCTGCCCAGGTGACATTTGGGGCTTGGGCGAGGGGAAGGGCCACTTGTGAAAAACGAACCTTACCTCGTGCTTCATGCATAGATGGAATAAAAAAAAAGAGCAACTGAGTTTGATCTGCAGGAAGAGGGAGGAGGATGAGTGTTTCTTGCTGTAGGGAAAGGAGAAAAATGGAAGGGGGAGTCAAATGATTTTTCTTGGATGTGTGTTGAGGCAGAAATGGAATGGGGAGTGGGAGATCTTCCCTAAAGCGGTCGCCTTTCTGGGATCTGAGATCGAGTTCCACAGCATCCCTAAAAAGGATGTCTGGATCCCCAGCCTCTTCTCCACACCCCAACTCTGATCCAATGGACCCAGGAGAAAGAGAGAGGAAACGTTGGGTAATTGAAATGGCAGAACGACGCAAGGTTAGGCAAGCAGCGGAATTGGTGATCAAACTTCTCATCATTGGTTTTGAAACGTGTCTTTCATGCCGTTCCCCTGCTCCTTTCTGGACTTGGGAGGGCTGCGAAGAAAGGAGTTAATCTAGGCATATTAATGTGTTCAGGTGTGCTTATGCTTCGGGAGAGACGAGGCGGGGGCCGTTAAATGATTTCTCTGTGTGCAAGTTTGTAGCCCCGGGGCACGGAACGCACTTGTGGTCTCCCCTCTTCCGATATTTAATTTGTGCCTCCTTTGTGAGCAGCGCATGTCATCTTTGCGTTGTGTCTGCCGGCTTTAACCCTTGAATGAGGCAGACAGTGCGGGCACACAGGGCCATCACTTGAGGCCAAGGATGGGGAAATCTGTCAATTTCAATTCCTTTGAGTTTCTCATTATTCCAATCTTTAAATTCAGTTTTCCACATTCATTTATTTTATTTTAAAAAGTTGTGGTAACACTCGCACTTTACATTTAAAGCACTATGATGCCACTTTAAATGGCTTCTGTCAAAGAATTCTGCTAGCTGTAGTTTGTTAAGGGTGCTGAGGGTTGTTAGCCGATTCCTCTTCCTCTCAGTGTGTTACAATTCTCAGAGCGGTTTAACTGTCAATATTTCCTCACAGGGAACTCTGGGAATTGTAGTTCTGTGACGGGGATGGGGAACTATCCTAACAACTCTCAACACCTTTAACAAACTGCAACTCCCAGAATTCTTTGGGGTGTTTTAAGGTGATATCACAGTGTTCTAAATGTATTGTGTGAATGTGGTGAAGCTCTCTGAACTGTATCGTGTTTAGGGGTTTTAATGGCGATTTATCACTGCTCCCTTTATTGTTATTGTTGATTTCATAACATTTTATATTGCTGTGAGTCAACATGGTTGGGCCCTTCCCCTAAAGGTGGCACAGAACTAGTTTTATACATGAATGAATGAAATAACTTGGCTCAGTATCACTGTAGTGAATGGGGAGCTTCTCTCGTGCTATTTCCATTAATTACACTGGCCAAAGGAAACTGTCCAATGAGATGTGCCTTAAGGGTCAGATCCTGCTGGCTACTACTCTGCCAACCTAAACAGTGCTCATAGTCTGCCTTCTGGTTCATCTTTCCTTTTGGTAGGATTTGGTAAACCTCTGTATCTTGGTATCTGAAGAAGTGTGCATGCACACGAAAGCTTATACCCAGAACAAACTTAGTTGGTCTCTAAGGTGCTACTGGACAATTTTTTAATTTATTTCGACTGTGTCAGACCAACACCTGACTCTGTACCTTATTTGTACTTTACAGGACGTAAATAGTTTTTTGGACCCCTTTTCTTTTTAGTTTATATCGTATAAAACAGATGATGGGCTCCTGAGTTGAAATAAAGCACATTCCCTTCTTTTCTTTTCTATTATAGGTAATTTATTAGCAACTTGAGTTATGTACAGTAGTACCTCAAGTTACAAAAGCCTCAGGATGCAAACACTTCAGGTTACAAACTCCACTAACCTGGAAGAGTTACCTCGAGTTGCGAACTTTGCCCCAGGATGAGAACAGAAATCATGTACCAGCGGTCGGTGCAGTGGCAGCAAGAGACCCCATTAGTGAAAGCACGCCTCTCTTCTCATCCTGAAGCAAAGTTCTTAACCTGAGGTACTATTTCTGGGTTAGCGGAGTCTGTAACCTGAAGCGTCTGTAACCTGAGGTACCACTGTACTTCTCAGAGGACCTGTGGATTGTGGCTGACCTCATACGACCTCACACCGGTGATGAGAAAAAACCCCGGAGCCAGAGTGAACAGAATTGGGTGCGCAGCCTTGTTCACCATGAAGCAGACTGCTTCAGGTGGAAGAGTATAGGGGGGACAGATGAAGGCAGAAACCGATATCAGAATAATGTAATGAGGTGTTGCTCTTTTGGTTTTTTTAAAGCATTGGCTCTTAAGCAAAGGAGGAGTGGAGGATGCCAGTGTTTGGATTCTGCTGCAGGAAGTAAAATATCTTTGTCCCACACTATATTGGCAGCAAGGAATCTGCCTGGCCGGAGCATTTTTTTCCTGTTTTGTGCAACAATATGACACATGCAGAGGCCGGTTTTTGCATTACTCATTGGATATCTTGCCGGCTGCTTTGTATGCCCTTTCACGTGACTTTTGAGTGTTTCAGAATCCAAACACACTTGCACTGGGGGCGGATACTCTGCCGCCTCGGGAGCCCTCGTGGGGGAAGGGTGTCCTTTCACTGATTTTCTGTTCTGCCGGAGAGCAGCGTGTTTGTACAGTAGCCCCCATACGTCTCCTTAAAATGGCCTTTTCTTTTGAGAGCCACAAGCGCCGTTTTGTGACTTGAGCTTGGCACCCTCTTTGTACGTGATGGATTCAAGCGGCGGTCTGCAGTCGGAGAATAACGTAATGACACGTTTTCGCTGTTGTTTGTTCACGGCATTAACATGGTATTTTGTTGGCGGTGGCACTTAATCAGTTTGGAAGCGCTAGTTGTGCTCTATTTCCCTCTCCATTGACTGTTGCTTGTTATTCCTTTTCTGCTTGCAAATGACATTATTTCAAAAAACAGAAAATGTTCCCGCTGACGGCGCTCTCCTTTCCCCCTTTCTCTCTCTCTCTCCAGTAACGGCACAGCTAACAAGATGAATGGAGCTTTGGATCACTCAGATCAGCCAGACCCAGATGCCATTAAGATGTTTGTCGGACAGATCCCCCGTTCGTGGTCAGAAAAGGAGCTAAAGGAACTTTTTGAGCCTTACGGAGCTGTCTACCAGATCAACGTTCTCCGAGATCGGAGCCAGAATCCTCCCCAAAGCAAAGGTATGGCAACACAACAACAGTGGAGTGAGAATGAGGTTCTTGTTGGGACAGGGGAAAGTGGGGTTCTTCTGCAACCAAAACTCCCATCGCATTCATCCAGTGTTTCTAATGATGGTTGCGTCTAGGGAGGGAGAGTAGCGTTTGGGTGCTTGCTCCCATACGGAATTGTCTTGAGGGATGTGTGAGAATCATGAATACGGGTTTGAATTTTATTTGCAGTTTTGAGATTTCTGTTGTGTCTTCAAACATGGGGAGGGATGGAGTTAGGGCTGTGCGGCAACAATAATAATAATAAAGGATACTGCTTCTTTCTGAAAACACGGAGGTGTTCTTTTGAACCCTAGCACATTTATAATGGGAGGAGTGAGATGTTGCTGCTGTTCAGGATTCAGGATTCTCTGTTGTGTTTCCAATCTCCCTTCCTCCACCTCCTGCTCCCACCCACCCTGCAGTCAGCATTTCATAGGTATTGAACACAACTTTTGTTTCCACCATCCCCTCCCATTACATTTTCCTCCCTCTAAACATTCATTGCACTTCTGCAAACACTGGGGGTTTCCCAGAGCCTGTTGATAACTCTCTCTTGTATATGGCTGATGCCCTTTTGGCTGCATACGTAGGGATGGGGAGGAATTCAATTCAGTGCAATTAAAGTCTTCCCTAATCAGTGCTCTCAGAAACAATATGCAAATAGAAACCCAGCTCTTCTTCGAATTTTGCAAGGCAGTTCTCCAGCCCAAGTCAAGTGCACATAAATGCAGGTGTTGGGGTGAAGTCTACGTATAAATGTGTATATTAGTGAATGTAAAATGCAAACATGCATTACAGTAGGCAAGACCGGTTTGCAAAAAGGTCCATATTGGGCAAAACTGCACACAAAAATGTGCAGAAGGTCCCAGGTTCAGACTCCAGGTAGGTCTGGGAACGACTCCTTGCCTGAAACCCTGGTGGTCAATGGAGACACCACTGAGCTAGATTAGGGAAATGGGATAGCTTGGTTAGCATGTGGTGCTGATGATGCCAAGGTTGCAGGTTCGATCCCTGTACAAGACTCCTGCATTGCAGGGGGTTGAACCAGATCATGGGTAGGCAGACTAAGGCCTGGGGGCCGGATCCGGCCCAATAGCCTTCTAAATCCGGCTTGCGGACAGTCTGGGAATCAGCGTGTTTATACATAAGTAGAATGTGTCCTTTAATTTAAAATGCATCTCTGGGTTATTTGTGGGGCCTGCCTGGTGTTTTTACATGAGTAGAATGTGTGCTTTTATTTAAAATGCATCTCTGGGTTATTTGTGGGGCATAAGAATTTGTTCTTTTTTTTCCCCCTTCAGAATATAGTCCAGCCCCCCACAAGGTCTGAAGGACAGTGGGCTGGCCCCCTGCTGAAAAAGTTTGCTGACCCCTGAAGTAGATGATTCTTAGGGCCTCATCCAACTCAATGGTTCAGTGGTTCTAGATCAGGCATGTCCAAAGTCTGTTTCGGGGGCCTAATCCGGCCTGCTGGTCAGTTTAATCCGGCCCCTGTGGCAGTATATGTCCTGGGGTAAAATCCTAAAAAAAAGCTCAGCAACATCAATCCTAAAAAAAGTTCAATGGCTTTGGGGTTAAATCCTAAAAATAGCTCAACAACTTCAGTTCTAAAAAAAAAAGCTCAACAACTCCATCAGATCTGGCCCTCTTTGAAAAAAGTTTGGGCAGCCCTGTTCTAGATGGACCAATGATATAGCTCAGCACAAGGCCTCTTCCTATGTTCCTTTGAAGGTGGCAGGGACAGGGATGTGATGGAGGGGAAGGGGGCAGCAAATATGGCTCCACCGTTCCCTTATGAATTCTGAAATATATGAGATGTCAAACACTTGCAAAGGGTTTCAGTGTCTGTCCACTGCCGGAAGGGTTAGTTATAGGGTGGAGGCATGCATTTAATTGCTCAATCTTTAAGGATGCACAACTTATCTGTCACATCAATTTTATTTTGTTTCTTAAATGCAGCTTGTGACCCATGTGCTGGCTACTTTTCTGATTACAGTTTCACCCCCCTGATAAAACTTTGGGACAAAGTCAAAGATGGATAACTTCCCAGTGCTGTGTGTAGGCTTAAAGTCTCAGTGAGGTATTGTGGCTAATGATGGTTTGCGCTAACCACTGCTTAGAACTTGGGCAGTGATTTGAAGATCCAAACATCTGGCGGGCGAACCTTTTTTTTAGAGCTGCTTGTCTGCTTCTGTTTTTTACCCTCTCAGCTTCAGGACTTCCAAAGTTGGTTTCTTTCTCCAGTTGGGAGAACTGGCAAAGCAATGGCTGTTACTATAGTTTGTCCATTGAGACATCATGCTGAATCTCAGGTAGCTCAAAATATGGTTGGCAAACCCAAAGTAGGGCTTCTGATAGAAACTTGCTAGCCAATCACAAACCATCAGTTGTCAATGCAGGCAGTAACCATGGTTTACTGGTTTGATTTTCTGACAGGCAAACCATAGTTCAGGCCTGTTTGTCTGTTTTGTTTTACGTTTGCTCAGCCTTCCTGCTTCTATGGCACAACAACCTCCAGCTGCAGACCAATGACACTAACTGGCTTGTCAATTTGGACATTGCGCCAAACTGCAGCTGGCGCGCGAAACATGCTTTTTAAGGTATCCCGAGGTTTTGTGACTTTTGCTGTGCAAACCAGCTCAGCTACATTCCTGGAAATCAAATCATACTTGTTGTTACTCTGCTTTGCTGACCTGTTGCAAATCATGGTTTGTGAATTTTGACTTTGTGCCAGTTCGCGGTTAAGCTGCCTTAACCACAGTTAAACAGTGGCGTCTGTCTGGATTTGTTTACATCAAAGACCTTTGGGCGGAGGGCTCTGCGATTGGGCAGTTGACAAAGGAGTATGTTCTAATTGGCATCCTTACCTTCAAGCATCTTCTCAGTGTCAGTGATTCAGAATGTTTGATTATTTTTTGCTGGCTCTGTTCCACTTGACTATCTATGTATACCCAAGCTGAGCATCTCCCGGCAGGGGCAAGGAGAGGATCTCTTTGAGCTGTTTTTGAGGCTGCTGTCTGAGTTTCTTACAGTCCCTGTCAAAAACAACCGACAGCTCCTGCTTTCTCCTCTGCTGTCATTACCAACTGCCTTCTCTACCCTCTAACTACAAATGTCCTACTTCACTTGTTTTCCTGCCTTCTCTGTGCTGCTGCCAATTCTGTGTGGCAGGAGCTGAAGGCGGAAGCAGAGAGCAGCGTTTTCCTAGGCACTTATCCTTCAGCTCTCTGGAAATTGGGCCGAAAAAAAGCCTCCATTCTACAAGCCCTAACTCCTGTAATTGGGACAAGTTTTGCAAACTGGAGAAACTGTCCAAATTAAAACTTTTCAAAATTTGGGTCTGCAACAAAGTTTGCATTTTTGGATGTGTTGTGCATGTGTGCATAGATTTTTTGGGGGATAGATTTTTTATTTTTGTATCTTGTTTCTTTGCTGAGTTGAGAGAGAGATTCATTCATGAGCTCATAACTAAATTATCATATGCTGCAAAGTTCTCTTATGTGATTTGCTGCCCAGAGGTATAGCAATGGCCACCAGCTTGGAAAGTCTTAAGAGACATTTAGACAGATTCATGGAGGATTAAGTCTTTCAGTGTCTCCTAGTCATGATTATTTTAGCTTGTAGGCAGTGGTGGCTGGTGCCCATTGGGAGTGGTTGGGCGGAAGGCAAGGAGGCCAACTCTAGGTGGCGCCAGAGCCAAAGACAGGCAGAGCCAGCTCACTCTGGTTTTACCCTCACCCTTTCCCCTGGTGATTTATACAAGGCCAACACTAAGATTAAGGAGGAGGAAACAGACAGGTACTGGACTGGTGGCAGGAAAAAGGGCTGCCGGAGACCCAGCCACTGTGATCCACACGATGGTCACCTCCAGACTTGATTATTGTAACTGCCCTTGAGACTGACCCAGAAACTCCAGCGGGTGCAGAATGCCGCGGCGAGACTCCTTACGGGGTCCTCGCCGTGGGATCACATTCACCCGGTGCTATACCAGCTGCACTGGCTCCCGGTGGAGTACAGGATCAGGTTTAAGGTGCTGATTTTAATCTTTAAAGCCCTATACAGCCTAGGACCCTCATACCTATGGGACCGCCTCTCCTGGTATGCCCCATGGAGGACCTTATGGTCTTCAAACAAAAACATATTGGAGGTCCCAGGCCACAGGGAGGTTAGGCTGGCCTCAACCAGAGCCAGGGTCTTTTCGGCTGTGGCCCTGATCTGGTGGTCACAAGAGACTAGGGCCCTGCGGGACTTGACATATTTCCGCAGGGCCTGCAAGACAGAGCTGTTCCACTAGGCCTTTGGCCAAGGCACAGCCTGACCCCCTCAACTTTAACTAGGATCCGATAATTTGAGATCTTTTTGCTGTTGAACTTTTCTGTTTGCTAGCTCTTGTCCTTTGGAGTTAACAAGGCAACCCCTCTTTTCTACCTGGGGGAGCTGAAAGCTCTTATGAAAGAATAGATTTCTGTTCCCCCAGAGGTAGTGATGGTCATCAACTTGGATGACTGTAAAAGAGAACCAGACAGGTTCATGGAGGACAAGGCTATCAGTGGCAGCCAGACACAATGGCTGTGTTCCACCTCTGCTGTCAGAGACCCTATGTCTCTGAATACCAGTTGCTGTAAGTGGGAGAGCACTGTTGGAGTCAGGTGCATCTGAATGACCACTGTGAGAATGAGATGCTGGACTAGGTGGGCTCTTCCTATGCTCTTTTGATCCCCCTACATCCCACCTTGGTAACTTAGATCTGTAGGTGAAGATCTGTTGACGGTGCTTCAGACCCTCACACTAAAAAATGCTATGACTTGAGCATGTTATTTTAGCATTGTTCCACCTGTTCTTTGGAATTCCCATCCCACGCAAACGAAGCAAGCGCAAACACGGTTGTTCTTTTGACGATTGTTGCAAAGTACAAGAAAGAAGATTCCACCTAAACATTAGGAAGAACTTCCTGACAGTAAGAGCTGTTCGACAGTGGAATTTGCTGCCAAGGAGTGTGGTGGAGTCTCCTTCTTTGGAGGTCTTTAAGCAGAGGCTTGACAACCATATGTCAGGAGTGCTCTGATGGTGTTTCCTGCTTGGCAGGGGGTTGGACTCAGTGGCCCTTGTGGTCTCTTCCAACTCTATGATTCTACGATTCTATGACTTGTCTTCCTGGCCTTCCTGAATTAGTTCCCCTTTATTTCTACAGCACTTCATTCTTGCTGGCATTGGGGGTTTTTTACGAGTTGTGCTATGTTCTATATTCTACGTTTATACACCACTCGCCTCTCCGGTGGTCCTCCCTGGCTATAAATCTCCCTCAGTCCAGAGAGACCGGTGATAAGTGACCCCTCCCTCCTAAGAGGAGCACACTTGTCTTCTGGCATATCGTAGCAGAAGAAAGAGTCCATCAGTAGCTCTAAACTACTTTGTTTTACAGTCTATGTACAGAGAATCCATCAGCATGTCTGTGCTCTTTGAGCACCAGTACACAACAGCATCAGGGATGTGGGTGGCGCTGTGGGTTAAACCACAGAGCCTAGGGCTTGCCGATCAGAAGGTCAGCGGTTCGAATCCCTGCGACAGGGTGAACTCCTGTTGCTCGGTCCCTGCTCCTGCCAACCTAGCAGTTCGAAAGCACGTCAAAGTGCAAGTAGATACATAGGTACCACTCCGGCGGGAAGGTAAACGGCGTTTCCGTGCGCTGCTCTGGTTCGCCAGAAGTGGCTTAGTCATGCTGGCCACATGACCCGGAAGCTGTACGCCGGTTCCCTTGGCCAATAAAGCAAGATGAGCGCCGCAACCCCAGAGTCGGCCACGACTGGACCTAATGGTCAGGGGTCCCTTTACCTTTTACAGTACAGCATCACAAACAGAAGTGAAGCCAACTTCCAACAGTACTCCAACAGTACTGAGACTTCCTGTCTCATACTCTCTCAGACACTCACATGATAAACACAAAACATAGTGCTACTGCTGGAGTAGCACGGATGGATAAAAATCGTAACAGCACACACTTGTTTGACTGTCTGGTTGATACCCAGGACAACCATAGGAAGGTACCTTGTAGTGAGTCAGACATGTGGGCCCTGGTCTAATTTCATGTGGGTGGTGAGAAATGTAGGGAGAGAGGGGAGAGGGGGGGAGAGAGGGAGAGAGAGAGAGCGCATACTAGTGCGGGGTAGTTGTTAGAGTGCTAAACCAGAACCTGAGAAACCAGTGTCCAAACAAACCTCACTGGGTGGCCTTGCGCCCAGTCACTGCCTCTCAGCCTAATCTACCTCACAGGGTTGTTGTGAGGATAAAATTGGGGCGGAGAGAACAGTGCACATGTCCTTCAGTTCCTTGGCGAAAAAGGGGTCATATAAATGTGATAACCAAATAATAGAAGTGAGTGGCAGAAAAGGGGAAGGCAGTGGCAGCACTAGAGAAAGAGAAAGAAGGAGCCGCATTCTGCACAGGTTCCTGCTCACTGCTGGCATGCAGGCCTCCACCAGATTAACCTATAGGGAAGGCAACCCTTGACAGGAAAAAGGTTCCCCCCTAACTGACAGTTGCTGCTCAGGGTTTCCTGAGGTCTCCCATTCTGATATTGTCTCCTGACTTCCAGCTCTGCAGAAACTTCACGCAGGCTCTTGGGGACAGTAGGGACTGAGCTGTCTTGGTAGCAAGTATGGCATGGCAGGATGCTGGAAGGCCAGAGAGCCCATGAAAGAGGAAATCCAAGGGGATACGGCATCAGCACATGTCTTGAAATGGCAACCCAGTCTTTGAACGAGCTCTGCAGGCTTCTCTCCTGGATCATTCACCCTACATCTTACAAGCCTCTCCTTCGCCGCAGCAGCTGAAAGGAATCCTTCTGTGTGTCCCATTAGCTTGAATTGAACTATTTTTGCCTACCTGGGTGGTAGACCGGGTCGCCTTTCTGCTGGCATTTAAGCATTTGAGAAGCGGGTTTCAGCAGCAACATCTGCTCATGCTGTTTTCTTCCCTTACAAAAGCAATATAGAGTATTGCATAAATGTGTGCCACTCTGCACACACACACACACACAGAGAGAGAGAGAGAGAGAGAGAGAGAGAGAGGTATTTTTTTGGAAGGGAAAGCAGAATTCTTTAAGAAGTTGCATGAGATTTTGATGGACTATATGGATTACAATTTAATCATGATGGGTGACATGAATGGAGTAGTTTCAACAAATATGGACAAAGCACAAAGACAGGTAATCACAAAAGACGGAAGACTACCAAAAACTTTTTTTGAAATGACTGACAATATGGACTTGATTGACATTTGGAGAACAAAACACCCATTAGAAAGAGAGGGAACCTTCTTTTCTGAAGCCAAAATGACATGGACACGGATTGACCAAATTTGGGTGACTAGCAGTATGGCGTCGAACATAAAGAAAGTGGAAATCTGCCCAAAAACCCTCTCCGACCATAACGCAGTAAAGATGGTGATGAAGCAAACAACAGCTGGCTCCTTCAGATGGAGAATGAATGACACCTTATTTAGAGACGAGGAGATTTGCAAGAAGGCCCAAAAAACTTTGAAAGATTATTTTGAAATCAACTTAAGGACTAAAGTAGAAAAAAGAATAGTATGGGACGCAAGTAAAGCCGTGATGAGAGGGTTTTTGATACAACAAAATTCATTAAAGAAAAGAAAGCAAAATGAGAGGAAAGAGAAAATCTTGGAAAAGATAAAAGAAGGGGAAAGGAAACTAAGATTGAAGCCAAAATCGCAAGAGATTTTAAGAGAAATTAAATTGTATCAAACACAATATATGGAACTGATGAATCAAGAAATAGAATGGAAAATTAAACAAATGAGACAAAAGACTTTTGAATCTGCAGATAAATGTGGCAAGTTATTGGCTTGGCAAATAAAGAAGAGACAAAAACTCAACACGGTAACAAACTTAGAAGTGGAAGGAAAGAACATATGTAACCCAGTGGAAATTAGGAACTGTTTTCAGAGCTACTTTAGACAACTGTATACACAAGGGCCGCAGAAAGAAATGGACATACAACAATTCCTCGAGAAAAATGGGCTGAAAAAGATTTCGCAGGAAAGTAAGACAATTTTGAACCAGGAGATATCAGCACAGGAAATAGAAGATGCCATTCAAAGCATGACGTTGGGCAAATCACCTGGACCTGATGGACTGACTTCCAAATACTACAAAGTTTTGAAGGAAGGGTTGATACAACCTTTGAAGGAAGTCTGCAACGAGATCATGGAGGGGAGGAAAGCACCCGATACGTGGAGGGAGGCCTACATTACACTTATACCAAAGACAGAGACTGAAAAGACCCAACTTAAGAACTACCGACCCATCTCGCTACTAAATGTGGATTACAAAATCTTTGCTGATATTTTAGCAAAGAGATTGAAAAGAGTTTTGATGGAGGAGATTCATGGGGACCAAGCGGGCTTTCTCCCGAAAAGGCATTTGTCGGACAACGTAAGGAATATAATAGACATTTTGGAGAAGCTGGAAGTGAATATAAATACCAAGGCTGTTTTGATATTTGTGGACGCTGAGAAAGCCTTTGACAATATATCTTGGAGTTTCATGTTGAAGAACCTCCGGGGGATGGGGGTAGGCCAAGGGTTTGAAAATGGTATAGGTGCAATATACTCTGAACAGAAAGCAAAATTAATTGTAAATAATGTGGTTACAGAAGGGTTCAAGATTGAAAAAGGGACACGTCAGGGATGTCCTATCTCCCCACTACTTTTTATATCGGTCCTGGAGGTTTTGCTTAATATGATCAGGAGGGACCAGCTGGTTAAAGGGATTCAGGTCGGAGCTAAACAATACAAATTGAGAGCATTTGCAGATGACCTAGTACTTACATTACAAGAGCCAGAAGCTAGTACGAAAAGAGTTTTGGAAATAATTCAAGAGTTTGGTCAAATGGCAGGATTTAAATTGAATAAGTTAAAGACTAAGGTTTTGGAGAAAAATTTAACACAGGTTGAAAAAGAAAGGTTTCAGAATGAGACGGGGTTGACTGTGGTTAAAAAAGTGAAATACCTGGGTATAAATATGACAGCTAAGAATGTGAACCTATTTAAAGACAATTATGAAAAAACTTGGACAGAAGTGAAAAAAGATTTGGAGATTTGGTCAAACTTGAAGCTTTCCTTGTTAGGTCGAATTGCAGTTATAAAAATGAATGTATTGCCAAGAATGTTGTTCTTGTTCCAAGCATTACAAATAATGGATAAAATGGACTGTTTCAAGAAGTGGCAGAAAGACATATCTAAATTTGTCTGGCAGGGCAAGAAGCCCAGAATTAAATTTAAGATATTAACGGATTCAAAGGAAAGAGGGGGGTTTGCCCTGCCAGACTTTAAACTGTACTATGAAGCGGCAGCTTTCTGCTGGCTAAAAGATTGGCTGCTTCTTGAAAACACAGACATTTTGGATTTGGAAGGTTTTAACAATATTTTTGGGTGGCATGCATATTTGTGGTATGACAAGGTTAAAGCACATAAAAGTTTTAAAAACCATATTGTCAGAAAAGCACTACTAAATGTCTGGGTCAGATATAAAGATCTGCTGGAAAACAAAACCCCAAGGTGGCTGTCGCCAATGGAAGCGAAGGCAGTTAAAAAGTTAAATATGGAGTCGAAGTGGCCAAGATATTGGGAAATTTTGGAAAAGGAAGGGGACAAACTGAGATTGCAGAGTTTTGAGAAATTAAAAGGGAAGGTGAGAGATTGGTTGCACTATCACCAAATAAATGAAGTGTTTAAATTGGACAGTAAAATTGGTTTCCAGGTGGAAAAATCAAAATTGGAGACTGAATTGTTAGAATCCAGTACTAAGAATTTGTCAAAAATGTACAATTTGCTGCTGAAATGGAATACACAAGATGAAACGGTTAAATCAACTATGATTAAATGAGCTCAGGACATTGGTCATAATATTTTGTTTGCTGACTGGGAAAAGTTGTGGACCACCGGGATGAAATTTACGGCATGTAATGCCTTAAGAGAAAATATTATGAAAATGATTTATAGGTGGTACATAACCCCAGTCAAGCTTGCAAAGATTTACCATTTGCCTGATAATAAATGTTGGAAATGTAAAGAAAAGGAAGGTACTTTTTTTCACCTTTGGTGGACGTGCCCGAAGATTAAGGCATTCTGGGAAATGATCTATAATGAACTTAAAAAGGTATTTAAATATACCTTCACTAAGAAACCAGAGGCTTTTCTCTTGGGCATTGTCGGCCAAGGGGTGTTAAAGACGGATATAACTTTCTTTATGTATGCTACAACAGCAGCTAGAATACTCATCGCAAAGTACTGGAAGACACAGGATCTACCCACACTGGAAGAATGGCAGATGAAGGTGATGGACTACATGGGCTTGGCAGAAATGACGAGCAGAATCCGAAATCAGGGAAGAGAAGCAGCGGAAGAAGAATGGAAAAAGTTTAAGGACTATTTAAAGAAATACTACAAAATTAATGAAAGTTAGAATGATGTTGGACTGGAAAGTAAATGGTTACTATTAGCAATGGTTAAGACAAGGAGAATAAGGAAGATTAGCTTAAATTTAAAGTAAAATAAGGGAAGATTTGCTGAGTAATTGATTAGAATTTGGAATACAGAAAAGGGAGGCATGAGGAAGTCGAGGAAGAAAGGTTTAAGAAATTAGGATATGAAATGGTACTTGTTTTTTGTTTTGTTTTTGTTTTTTGTTTGGTTATGTATTTGCTGTTTTTATGTTATGTTTGTGTGATTATAAAAACTGTTTAATAAAAAATATTTTTTTAAAAAAAGAGAGGTATTTTTTTGTATGGTATGTGGAACACTTGCAAAGAAGATTTTGCAAAACATGACAGGTGCATAGAACTGTAGGCATATCAGATGCAGAGCTTCAATGCAGATATCCACATAGCATTTGCAGAGAAGTGGAAAGATCCTGAACCTTCCCATTTTTTGGAGTTAGGAGTTTTTGGATCATCGTTCCCACTGCCCAAGGTTTCCAAGATTGTGATGTCCTCTTAGGTTGCCCACTGGTTTCCCCTGGCCTGATTCAGCTATAAACAGCTTTTGGGTCAGGCTGGAAAACGGGTAGTGCCTGTTGTGTTGGCTAGATCCGGGGCCGATCCATACATTTGGAGCACATCCACTTGCGCATTTAGAACACATGACTTGACCAAGAGAATTCTACTCCACTGTCTGCCCACCTACCTGCTGGTTGTCTCCCTGTATCCCAGTCTGAGGGTCCCATAAATCCTTCTTTTCCATTCCACCAGCTCTCTCAGACCCCACCATCACGGCGCTCCCTGACTGTGGAATTTGAAGCTGGGTAGAGATAAAGAAAGAGAAGACTCAAGTAAGAGAGGTTACAGGTCAGGCTGCTGATTGGAACAGCGCAGGCACTGGCATTGGCGATCGATACTATTTCGCTGCCTCGGTAAATGACTTTTGTAAGAAAAGTATCACTAATGCGTGATGCAGGTTTATGGATGAAACACGGTGCGCCGTGGAGGGGAAGAATCTGTGAGACGCAGAGGGAAGGGCTCGCCTTGGTACCAGATGGAAGTGACCTTTGAGGGGCAGGAGGAGAGAGGAAAAATTGAGGTCTCCAGTCAAAGGATGCGTTGAGGTTGTTCTGCAGATTAAGGCACCAGAGATTTCATGAAAAGACAGAGCCCCAAAAGAGTCCACAGTAACATACCATGTGATCTGAAATACATTCAGAATGAGGGGTTTTGAAATGAGGAGGAAGAGTGGATGATAGCATACTTTCTCTCTCTCTCTAATCACAGTCTCATCCTTTTGTTCCCAGCATTTGGGTCCATTGTCTAGGAAATGTGGGGTGAGGCAGAAGTCACATAAAAGGTCCATAGGAGAGCAAAGCATGAACCCTCTAAGATCGGGTGAGCTTAAGCTGTGGCAAGAGATTCAAGCATGCTTGATATATATCAGGCTTGGCACACTAGCTAATGAGCAGCCCTCTAGATGGAAGAAAATACAGGCTTCTGCTTGCATTGAAATTGGGAGAAGGAGGGTGTGATTGAAGTTTTGCAGCAGCCAGAAACATTATGTCCGTGTGGCTCCTTCAATTATTTTTTTCTCAGAGAACTTGCTCTCGCGATAGTGAGACAGCAGCTTCTTGTATAATTATTCCCTGCAAAGAAACAGGGAATGGAAAAGCCACCCATTTAGGGCTAAACCTTTGCATGCAGGCCAG
Organism: Podarcis raffonei; assembly: GCF_027172205.1. Taxonomy (NCBI): domain Eukaryota; kingdom Metazoa; phylum Chordata; class Lepidosauria; order Squamata; family Lacertidae; genus Podarcis; species Podarcis raffonei. The sequence continues at coordinate 65,943,022 of NC_070611.1, read as the reverse complement.
TGTCAGCACTAGGCAACCTCCAGCAGTTACTAAGGCCTGAGAAGGTCAATTAGTGCTTGTTTGGGACTCCTCTGTGCAAATGAGAAAGATTCAGCCTCATAGAAAGCTAGAGCCCCCTGCCCCTGCCAGTGGCTGGTGTTTTAATAGGTGAGAGCTGTCATCATGCAGCGGTGGCCACACCCCAGGAGTGGCTTCGACTGGCTGGCTAAACCAGGTGAGAGTAGGCAATGGGTCTCAAACCCTCAGTGAGTTAGGGACTTGCCTTGCATGCAAAGACAGGCTCCTGCAGATGGAGCGGACCAGACCAAGTGTGGGTCCAATGAACAAGAAGGTGGTTTCTGCATGTGCTGTAGAGGGAAGTGAGGGGCAGATGAGGCTCGTCAACATGAAAAGGAAGCCCATCCTGGAGAAGAAAAAGTCTGATCCTAAACCTCCATCGACTTACAGGATATGAACAGGAGAAGAAAAGGTTAAGGAGTAAACACTACACAAATTCAGAGTGGAGTCCCTAAGACACTGGGAGTGGTGTCTTGTCTTCCTCCTGCAGCCAAGCTGGTGCCAGACATTTTGCTCTGCTTTCCTTTGGACCACATCAGTGAGGCCAAGAGAGAGGTCTTGCCATCTGGGCAACCCAGGACTTCCATGCACACTGCCCAGGCTTGTGCCCCAAGGAAGCTGCTAACACAGCACTTTGGCTTCACCCCCAGAGGCACACTCAATTGTCTCTCCATACAGGTGGATGCCAACATTTCTGCAATATGTTCTTAACGTGATAATAGGGTATTCATGTTGGATCTGTTCTGTTGGTTAGTTCCATGATGCTTCCATGATGCTCAGAAGCTGATGACAGGGTGTGATGGCCTGGGACTCGGGCTCGGACTCGGAACCAGAGGTGTCTCAGTCCGCACTAGATCCTTTGCCTCAGGCGGCATCAGAACCAAGTCTGGGGCCTGATCCTGAAGAGTCCCAGTCTGCACAGGTTCCCCTGCAACAAGCACCAGCTGGGCTGAGTGAGGGGCCTGAGCCTGCCCTGGCTCCAGATGCAGGGATTACCTTGTTGCCTTCAGCTGGGCAATCACATACAGCTGCTCCACTACCAGTTGGGTCAGGAGAAGCTGAGGCGGCCCCTGGGTCTAGTAACCCACCGGCATCTCCCGAGCTGTAGAGACTAAGGTCTGAGAGAAGGAGAGACCTGAGTACTTGTAGGAGTAGTGCTCGCCTTCAGGCGAAACAGGGAGGTGAGTCACTGGGGGATCAGGACCGGCCGTTACCCCGACAAAGATAAAAGGCTGTCGGACCCCGCCCCAGGTTCTGGGAGCAATGTTGCTGTTTGCTAGTACCTGCCTGAGACCCTGTGCCTGACCCTGCCTGGTTTCCTGCCTCGTGTCCTGCCTCAGTCCTGTCAGACTGACTCCTCGCAGAACCCTTGGTTTTGGGACTGGACCTGGACCGTGTTGCTCGGGTTACCCCCAGGCCCAGCACATAGGGCCTTCGTGAAGCAATTGCTGAAGGTAGGAAGAGGCCTTGCAGTGGGTTTATCTAGCTCTGTGTGTCAACATGAGCTGGCAGTGACTTTGCAGGGTTTCAGGCTCCCAACAGCCCTACCTGGAGAAGCCAGGGATTGAACCTAGAACCTTCTGCATGCAAACCAAATGCTTTGCCACTGAGCTATGGGAATTGACTGTGGGGTGGCGGAATGCTAGGCTCCAAGACAGGGACTACCCCTTTAAGGATTCCCACTTGTCAGAAAGTGAGCAGAGCCTGAGAAGGGGATTCTGGCCCAAGGAGAATGAAAGACCTCCATTGAACCCCAAGAGTCTTGGGAGTACGTTGCATTCTTGGAGCTATCCAAGGTCCTGGGATTTTTGCCTCCCTCCTCCCATGTTCATTGTGCCCTGTGGACTCCGAGTTGTCTATAGGACAACTAGGAAACCATTTATTCACAATCCTTTACTCATGATGAGATGTTCCTTAAGGAACCAGATCTTTTTTTAATAATGAAAAAGTTCTTTAAGGGGAACAAGTACATAAATTAAAGCAGAAATGTCCCCATTAGATTGTTCCTGCATTTCCCTTCACATCATTATTGCCTAATCTATGCCCAGGAGTACATAGTTTTAAGAGGGATGTGTCAGTCTTTGACACTGTAGATTAAACTCGGTGGTGCATAAATGTATGATTATTTGAAAGGAGAGAGAAAGAAAGGAAGGGAATCTTCTGTCTGGTACATTATAGCTTTCGGTTTTAAGGAGCCAATGTTTCCAAGATTGTTGCACTGTCTTACAGAAGAATAAAATTGACTATATAAAGAGAGGCGTATTTATTTGTATAATAAGCTGTCCCCTTCCCAGAATTAACACTGAATGACTTATATTTGAAAGAATAAATGAACTGTAAATTGTGCTGGAAAGTTCAGGCGGGCATGTTTCAGTTGCATTTCTTTTAATGAGCCCACCCAATTAGTGATCTCTGGGACAGATACCATAGATCCGTGATTAAATTTTTAATTACTTTTAAGCCACAAAGCAGAGATGCAAACAATTGTGCATGGTAATTTAAAACAAACATCAATCTCTCTGTGTGTGTGTGTGTGTGAGGGAGAGGAGGGGAGAGAAACCCACAAGAGTATAATGACTGCACCCTTTAGATGAAGGTTGGAAATGCAGAAATGAAACTCATTGCTTGTGCAAAGGTTTCTTGACTTTAGAAGAAGGTTAGAAAAATCCTAATAATAATAGTAATATTTTATTTATATCCTGCCCTCCCCAGCCAAAGCTGGGCTCAGAGCGGCTAACAACAGTCAAAATAGCACCGTATACATAAAATCACAGTCAATTAATTGAAATACATTCTAAAATCAGTTCAGAATCAAATTAATGGCAACCATTGGGCTAGAGTTCTATGAAGATTACAGAAGGAAAGAGGTGGTCAGACTGTGCCTTGGCCAAAGGCCTGGTGGAACAGCTCTGTCTTGCAGGTCCTGCGGAAAGATGTCAAGTCCCGCAGGGCCCTAGTCTCTTGTGACAGAGCGTTCCACCAGATCGGGGCCACAGCCAAAAAAGCCCTGGCTCTGGTCAAGGCCAGCCTAACCTCTCTGTGGCCTGGGACCTCCAAGATGTTTTTATTTGAAGACCGTAAGGTTCTCCATGGGACATACCAGGAGAGGCGGTCCCGTAGGTACGAGGGTCCTAGGCCATATAGGGCTTTAAAGGTTAAAACCAGCACCTTAAACCTGATCCTGTACGATCAATGCCTACTAGCCACAATCACTGTATTTTACCTCCACTGTAGGAGCAGCAGAGTATACCTCTGAAAACTGGTTTGCTGGGAACTGTGGTTGGGGAGAGCACTACCTATAGGCATTGAGTTAGACGTTGGTTGTGAACTACCCATAGGTATCTAGTTGGCCACTGTGAGAAGAGGGAACAAGCTTGTTTTCTCCTGCTCTGGAGGGTAGGATTCGAACCAGTGGCTTCAAGTTACAAGAAAAGAGATTACTGTATTCTAAACATCAAGAAGAACTTTCTGGCCATAGGAGCTGTTTGACAGTGGAATGGACTCCCTCAGGAGGTGATGGGCTCTCCTTCCTTGGAGGTTCCTAAGCAGAAGTTGGGTTGCCATCTGCCATGGATGCTTGAGTTGAGATTCCTGCCTTGGAGTGGGTTGGACTAGATGATCCTTAGGGTCCCATTCATGGTTCTATGAGAACACAGTACATGTTCCAGACAGGCCTTTGGCCTGATCCAGCAGGGCTCTGCTGACATTCTTAGGTACGCATACCCCATATGGAAACTGCTTAGGGAATTGGATGGGAAACCTCACTGGACTGAAGATGGTGTGAATACCATTGTAAAGTACTTTGCACATTAACTGCTGTTCAGACATTTCGCTGCTGGGTTTGAGAACTGCTTTTGGGAAGCAAAAGAGGTGTCCCCAAAGAACCCTTAGATCTGTTCAGTGCCATTGGTTCCTGTGTTATTTGCTGCTCTTTGGACGTTGTTTTTTCTTCTTCCTAATGTAGAGCTTGCCTGCATTTTCTGACTAGTGGTCACATTTCAAATTTTGAGAGAATTGTTGGGGCTGAGTCTGAGGCACCTGCCCAGGAGCACCATTGTAAAACTTCATGGGCGTTGGGTTGGTGACCCCTCTCCTAATGTCACCCCAGCCAGGCGATAAGTAGTGGTTGTGATGATATGACAACACCTCAGAACCAATCAGTGGACTACGGCCAACAAAGCAATGCTTTCTGGCTTGTCCATATCGATGATCCTTGTCAGTGAGGGGAAATGAAGTCTATTCAGATTGAGAGCAAAGCTTCTTCAGAATGAGGGCAATGCTTCTTCACTGAGGGCAAATGAAGTCTATTCAGAATGAGGGCAATGCTTTTTTCCAGTAATTTCCCCAAATCACTAACAATGGAGGGGGGAGACTATCAGTGCTGATGAAAACGTTTTGTCTTCTAGATCAGCCATAAATAACAGCCCAGCTCAATAGGGACTAGAATCACGTTGTTTTTGTTTCTGTGAGTAAAAGCATATAAATGTTAAAGATAAATAAATAGATCTAAGCTGTGAGATAAAACAAAGGACTAGGATCTATTTATATATGTATATTCTTTCTATATATATATATACTGTTTCCCTTCACAGTGGCCACATTTTTTTCTTCTCCTCGCAGAAAGGTCTATTTTTCTATTGCTTTGTCCCTCACAATTTCCTCTCCATTTAATGTCAGGATATTTAAACAAGAGCTTTCCTTTCTTCTGTTTGCAGATCATGAGATATAAAATTATTGTTGTTTCAAGTTGGACAGCATTAACCTGAGTGATTCCTCCAGGGCCCTCTTGTTTCTATAGCAAAGTGTTATGCGTTTTCGCTAGTTCAATTAGATTTTTTCCCCTCCCTTTGGTGTCAGTTCTAATTCGCTCGGCTCAAATGTGTTGGAAATACTCTGTGGAGAGATTCTCTCCCTCTCGCCTCCTCCCGCATCCCTTCTGATGGCAACCTTGAGATCTTCCATAGTTCTGCAGCTTAAAGTCCTAATGCTGCCTTTCCCCCCTGTTTCTTGGATACTCTAAGTGCAAGCCATAAGATGCAAAAAGATAAATTGCTCTGTGTGTGAGAAAGAGAAAGATGCACATAGTTAGAACAGGTGAGGAATGCCCAAGCTTGTGCCCCGAGGAGGTCACTTTGGTGATGCCAACACAGCAGTTTGCGTCACCCTTGGAGACACACTCCATTTTCTCTCTAGGCCATGAGTAGGCGACCTAAGGCCCGGGGGCCAGATCTGGCCCAATCGCCTTCTAAATCTGGCCCACGGATGGTCCGTGCATGTTTTTAAATGAGTAGAATGTGCCCTTTTATTTAAAATGCATCTCTGGGTTATTTGTGGGGCATAGGAATTCGTTTATTTATTTTTTCAAAATATAGTCCACCCCTCCACAAGGTCTGAGGGACAGTGGACCAGCCCCCTGCTGAAAAAGTTTATTGACCCCTGCTCTAGGTAGGTGGATCCCAACAATAGCATCAACAGGTTTTTTTACTTGCTCAGATTGCCTACACATGATACTTTTAAAGCACATCCAAACACATTTCCCCTTCTCAAAGAACTCTGGGCACTGTAGTTTAGCCCTCAAAGAGTTCCAATTCCTAGCAGCCCTTAACAAACTACAGTTCCCAGAATGCTTTGAGGGAGAGAAAACTGTGCTTTAAAGGTATAGTGCATATGCAGTCTCAGACTACGAATTCTTAATCAAGCCTCGTACTCCAGCAGGACTGAGCAAGGGTAACACAGGGCAGTCTCTATTATACTTACATTTGAGTTTAAAACCTTTGCAAAATATTTTCAGATTTCAAATGAGAACATGTTGTCACTCTGCCTCTGACAGTGGCACTCTGACAGTGTCTGAGCTTTGTATCTTCTGCCCCTTTATCTATGAAAAAGGGATTCTAATAATGTGCAAGGAGAACTTTATTGAGAATGCCCAGCCTCATTCCCAGCTAGAGGATGAGGGGGGAAATTCAATTCAGCTCACATTTTAAAATGAATTTATCAGATTTGCATGTTCCAAAACAATATGAGAACCAAAACACAGCCATCCTTCAAAATTTGCACTTATCCTTCAAAATTCACAGCTTTCCAAATTTTGCAACGCAATTCTCCAACCAGTGTTTGCAAATATGCATATATTAGGGGAAAATGTGTATAGAAATGAAGATTTTAGTGAAAATACAGAAATGCATGATGTTAAGAGAAGTTGCTTGAAAATAATGTGCACGTTAGTCAAAACTGCAGACAAAAATGTGTTCATTAGGAGATATTCATACTAAAGCACTAAAGATTTTTTTCATGAGGATTTAATAATGTGTGTGTGTGTGTGTGTGTATTTTCAAATTGCTGCAGAAATGTGGTGAACTGAATATAAGATGGCAAAAACGAGAAACTGAGGGAATTGAAACAGAACCGTCCTTCCATCCCTACCCTCAGCCATATATATGTCTGCCTCTGTTTTCCCCTCCTCCTTTCTCAACTATTGGGTGATGTTAAGGGCAAACCTATCAAAACTCAAAACTCATCATTATCAGAATGCAGCGCTGAGCTTCCTTTTCTTCAGCCCTGCCTCACTGACTGCAAGTTGCAGGGGCTGATCAGAAATGTGCTGCTATTTCCACTTCCTAGGGGAGAACAAGAGCAGACCCTTTTTCCTACTGCTGTGTTGATACTGCCCTTGTTCCACTGCTTCAAGATATGATCGCTCCATTGTTTGGAGTCTTACCATGGCCCTGAAAACCCTACCAAATTTCTGTCTGAAGTAGGAGGGGAGGAATGTTCTGAAGCCCTACCAGCTGCATCAGGTCTGCTGTTTTTATCTGCCCATCTGTGCCACTGTGGTTGTAGCAGGATTATGAGTGTATAAAATTCCACTCCCAAATACGTTTGTGTTGCACATCAAATAAAAATCATATCGCTGGGAAACCTCATAATGTTGGCCATTAAATATGTGTTTAGAGATTTGTTGCTGGTTAGTCATGTCCGACTCTTCGTGACCCCATGGACCAGAGCATGCCAGGCATTCCACTGCCTCCCACAGTTTGGTCAAACTCATGTTCGTAGCTTCGAGAACACTGTCCAGCCATCTCGCCCTCTGTCATCCCCTTCTCCTTGTGCCCTCCATCTTTCCCAACATCAGGGTCTTTTCCAGGGAGTCCTCTCTTCTCATGTGGTGGCCAAAGTATTGGAGCCTCAGCTTCAGGATCTGTCCTTCCAGTGAGCACTCAGGGCTGATTTCCTTCAGAATGTAGAGGTTTGATCTTCTTGCAGTCCATGGGACTCTCAAGAATCTCCTCCAGCACCATAATTCAAAAGCATCCATTCTTCAGCGATCAGCCTTCTTTATGGTCCAGCTCTCACTTCCATCCATCACTACTGGGAAAACTATTACGTTGCATTTATATACTTTCCTAGATGGATGCCCCTAAAGCGGTGGGAGTGTTTGCAATCTTCTGCATGGCCCAGGTTGCCATTTTGATTTTGGAATTTTTGAAGCTGCAAGGAGAAAAGAGAGCAGGGAGGATTGGCTAACAGGCTGCTAGTGTCATGATGGCTCCTAACCACAGGCGCCGAGTTACGCCCAACATTAGGGGGACTGATGTCACGTGCATGATGTGTGCATGTGATGAGGCACATGCCATGCGCATGACAACTGGGGAGCTGTAGAGGCCTCAGCCCCATAGAGTTGATGGCTCTTCTCCTAACTGTGCATTGAGGAGACAGTTTTTTACAGCGGTTCCTACAGAGCGGAATATTTGAGGGACTTTCCCTAGTCAAAAGGCCAAAAGTTCACCCCCAAGCTGTGAAATAAGTGCATAGGGAAAGCCCTGCTGGATCAAGCCAAAGGCCCATCTAATCCAACAACGTATTCCCACAGTGGCCACCCAGATCCTTGTTGGAAGCCTGAAAACAATTCAGAAATACAAGCTTAGATTCTTCAAATATTGCTTCCAGTGGTGGGTGAGGAGGCAGCCTTTTGGAACAGAGGATAAGGTACTAATTCTTGAAGGCTGTCTAGTCTGTTCATTTTTGACTTCCTTGTTTCCTTCACCCCCCTCCCTGAAATTATTAAAGTTTTTATAAAATGATACGTTTTATTTATTGCTTTTCAAAGTACTGTTTTCACTGAGGGGACCACGTCCCTAAATATATAACATTGCTTTCTTCCCCCTGTCTGTTGAACTAATTAAGTGCTACATTTACTGAGGGAGGGGAGAGAGAAAAACCCACCACTAAAGACAATTTTAAAAGTAAAAAAGCCTTTGTTTTCAAATGGAAATGGTTCTTCCCTTGAAGTTCTAAACCCAATAAATGTTTTCTGACCTGCCGCTACTTCCTTCTTAGCTGAATAGAATTTGCTTTCACCCGAAAATTCTTTCATTTTAATGATCTCCACTTCGCTCCGAACTTGCCCCCACCCTGGCTTACGAAATTCTTATATATGCATAAGTTATTATGGAGAGAGAAAGAGAGGGGGGCATTCTGGATTGCTCTAATATGTGTTATAGATATCTATCTGTCAGCCCACCTAATATTTAAATAACTTAAGACAATGCATTGAACTCTTGATGTGTCTCTGTGTGCATAATTTCAATGCATAATATATATATACATGATCTAGAACATGTATCTGTGTTCAATGCATTGTCTTATTTAACTAGAAGAGCATGCTATCTTATTTAAATGCAAATTTGCATGGCGCTTTACAGAAGGTTAAAATATATTGAAACTATTAATGCCATAAAAGACTGACGGGAGGCATGCCAAGTCTCTGTTATAGAACATCAGCGTTCCTCTGCCTTACAATGTGACACATTCATACAGATTTGGAATTTTCCTGATGTAAGAACGGGTGCTGCTGCCTGCAATGACATTGTATGGTGTTTCAGTATATAAAGTGATAGCGTTCAACTATTAAACTATCTCAAGGTACTGGAGGTAGTACAAAGCATTTGCTGGTTCCGTAGATTCCATGGAAACCTCGTGTCATATTTAAAAGCTCCGCACCCAGGTTTACCATGACTGGAACAGGGGCAGCCACCAGCTTAGACTGTTCTGTCAGTAACCCAGTACTGTAGTGTTTCCTCTCCCAAAATTGTGACCTGGTCCTTTTAGCTGAAGATGACAGTCATAGAACATGGGGCCTTCTGAGTCCAAATTATGTGCACCACCACAGATGATAGATGATAGATAGATAGATATAGATAGATAGATAGATAGATAGATGATATAGATAGATAGATTTTATAATAAATTTTATTACGGCCCCAGACCAGTTTTACATACCATACTAAATGAGCATAAAACACAATAGAATTAAGTTTGGATTAACAATAAAATATAACAATATCTCCACCCCCATCATTCAGCCCGGACACTGAGATCCAGTGCCGAGGGCCTTCTGGCGGTTCCCTCATTGCGAGAAGTGAGGTTACAGGGAACCAGACAGAGGGCCTTCTCGGTAGTGGCGCCCACCCTGTGGAACACCCTCCCTTCAGATGTGAAGGAAATAAGCAGCTATCCTATCTTTAAAAGACATCTGAAGGCTGCCCTGTTTAGGGAAGTTTTTAATATTTAATGCTATATTGTTTTTAACACTCGATTGGGAGCCGCCCAGAGCAGAGTGGCTGGGGAAACTCAGCCAGATGGGCGGGGTAATAATAATAATAAAAATAAATAATAATAATAATAATAATAATAATAATAATAATAATAATAATAATAATAGACTATGGTAGCAATTGGAAATGTGGTTTAGGTCTTAGTCTCTAAAATATTATCTAGAATTTGCATCTGAGGTAATTTGTAATTGTTCCCTGATTTTTATGGCAGCCGCACAAAATTTGACCACCCTTAGTGTGATCTCTGGATGCTTGTCCTCTAACACGGATTTTAAGCATTAAGGTTCAAACCCACCCACTTGAAATTTTCTGCATAACAGGGGTAATGAAGACCAAGCGCATATCCTCATAAAAATGACATCGAAGCAAGACATGGGAGAGGGTTTCCACCTCTGTCAGGCGGCAAGGGCATACTCGCTCCGCATACGGTTATCCACGTATCTGCCCTGCAATAAGGCAGATGGCAGCACGTTGAATCTAGCAAGAGTGAATGACCGTCTATATTTAGATACATGTAGTTTTGACAGATATATTGCTGGAGTAAAACCTCTCCCATTGTCTTTGATTGCTGGTTGCTTAATCATCTCACTCATTACACTGAAATTCTACATCCCATATTCGTTGGCGAATCGTACCACCGATCTATGGTTTCTCCACACCACTGGCATGTTTTATCACACTGCTTTATCAGGCTGCGTATTGAAGCATGGTAGGGTGGTGACACTCACCTGACCTCCCAACTGTTGCTGCTGCTTACTGGTAAAGAGAGGGGTGAAGTGACAGGGAGACTGGCGCAGTGCAAACACCCCATCAGGAGCCCCAGTGTGTTTGCACTGCACTGACCTCCCCACCGTCTTACCCCTCTCCTTCCTGGGAAGCAGCAGTGACTCAGCTGTTGGGCGGTTGGGTAAGCAGTGCTGCCCAACCATGCTATCTGCTGTTGTGTGGATAGTGGCCAACCAGATGTCTGTGGGAAACCTTGCAAGCAGGATTCAAGCACAAGAGCGACTCTCCCGTCCAGCAACTGGTATTCAGAAGCGTTGCTGCCTCCCGACTGTGGAGGGCAGAACGTTGCCATGATGTCTACTAACCTTTGATAGCCTTCTCCTCCATGAGTTTGCCTAATCCAGGGTTTCCCAAACTTAGGTCTCCAGCTGTTTTTGGACTACTGTTCCCATCATCCCTGACCACTGGTCCTGCTAGTTAGGGATGGTGGGAGTTGTAGCCCAAAAACACCTGTAGACCCAAGTTGGGGAAACCCTATCTAGGTTGGTTTGGAATAGCTAGAAGATTTAATACAAACATGCAGAAATGCCGGTGTCTCATGGCATAAACCTAAAAGTGATGTTTGGGTTTGTTAAGCATGGGAAACAGTTTATGGAGGAAAGTGTTGTACACTGGTACCTCTGGTTAAGTACAGTGGTACCTCGGGTTACATACGCTTCAGGTTATATGCGCTTCAGGTTACAGACACTTCAGTTTACAGACTCCGCTAACCCAGAAATAGTACCTTGGGTTAAGAACTTTGCTTCAGGATGAGAACAGAAATCGTGCTCTGGCGGCGCGGCAGCAGCAGGAGGCCCCATTATCTAAAGTGGTGCTTCAGGTTAAGAACAGTTTCAGGTTAAGAATGGACTTCTGGAACGAATTAAGTACTTAACCCGAGGTACCACTGTACACAGATGGACTCTGTTGGAATGCAGGGGATCCAGATTGGCAAAAGCTCAACAACTTTTTTTGTGTCCTAATTTTTACTCCTTGAAATATGACAACCCTATCCTACATTGAAAGCTCGTGACTTCTATAACCTCCAGCACCTTTGGTGAGTATGCAGGGTGAGGCAGACCATTGTGTTAGGATATTGATGTTCCGTTCCACCTAAACAGATGTGTGGAGCTGTTGTATGTCACATGTCTGTTTACATTCCAGCACAGCTTGCAGGGAACTTCCGTTTGTGTATAGCTTTTGCCTTATGCTTCTTGTTCTTAGACATGAAGGAGAGCAGACGTGTTTTCTTTGACTTGATCTATGCTGAATAAACTGCTAGTAAATATGCTTTACTGTCTGCCCTTCCGTTGCGAAGAGTTAATTACTCTGCTGATAAGAGCGTGCTCCAGCTTCTGAAGAGTTCTGAAGCTGCAGGTCGCTGTTTGATGCTGTTTCAGTGACTGGAGATCGCCTGGCTACCGGCCAGTGGGCTGGAGCCAGTTGGGGGCCTGCAAATTGCCCCTGTTTCTTTGGAAGCATCTCAACACATCGGTCTGTCTAACTCAGTGCTGTCTACACTGACTGGCAGCAGCTCTTTGTGGTTTCAGATGGGGGACATTCCTTGTCCTACCTGGAGATGCTGGGGATTGGACCTGGGACCTTCTTCAGGCAAAGCGGATGCTCTACCACAGAGCTACAGAGAAGGTGGCCTTGGTGGTTTGTGTTTGACTTGATAGGCCAGTTCTGCAGCATAAATGAGCCTGACCAAGTATCCCTTCTCCTTTCTAAGGCCAATCCAATTATATACCTTTCGTTGCACCTCCACATGGCACTTGACTCATGCCATGGAAAGTTGACTTCCTGGCATGGAAAGTTTCTCACAGGTGCTCCAAGCTGGCAAGGCACAATGGCAGGGAAACCGAAGTCAACCAGGCACCTGGCTGGCAAGCAGGCAACCTGGAAGAACAGAGAGATATCCTGGTGGCATCTCTCACTGACAGCTACCCAAACTGGAGGAAGGGAGGAAGAACTGAGGGTTGTAGCCCAAAATATCTGGATGGCAGCACATTATCTACCCTCGCCTTACAGGAAGAGAAGATGGGCAGCAGAGTGGTGCAGATTATTTTCCCTCTGCCTGCAGGTATGAAATAAATTGTTGATTTAATACCGACTCTGTGTGTGGCCAGAGGTACTATCCAGGTTTACTTGGTTGCAGGGTGCCAACTCTGGCAGCAGAACATCTCAGGCTGGCTCTGGAAGCAGCCCTTATTTCCTTAATAATGAAGCAGTTTAGCCACGGTAAAAACAACAAACAAAGCAAAAAAGCCCAGCCAGCCAAATTTGCTCTCCGCTAATGTTGATGAATGAGTTGGTCAACGTTTGTGTCGTGTTAAAATAGTCCTGGGTGGGTAGAGACAAACTCCTTAAAGGCTTGGCTGACGTGTGTGTGTGTGTGTGTGTGTGTGTGTGTGTGTACTCACATACCCCTCACAGGCTTAGCTCAAAAATTAATTTGTCATGACCCAGGTGCGGCGTGGTCTCCTTTATTGGCAGATGGTTTTCTGTACGTTCTCTGGGAGACACGAAAGTCATCATGTAGTCAGTGAGACAGTAAACAGTCATTTCCAATCTGCTAATATTTTATGTGAACTGGCACTGTATTCTGTATATCATTTATCTTCCTAATCCTTGTTTTGCATTGACTCCCACTTGAGCCCTAGAACATTACAGCTGGGCCTGGCAAGTGGGTGGAAAAATAGCCTTATTATTAACTGAAGTTGAAAACATAATGGCTTTTTTTAATGTCTTCATTCACAGATGCAGTCAGGCTAAATACTTTAAGTATGACAAAAATGCTCATTTCTTTTTTAAGAAAGAAGGAAGAAGAAAATTCCTATTGTCCGTTTCCATTGCATGCGAAGACCCCCTGCTGGAGGCAACTAACATTTTGTGGGGAACGATTCTGTATTTTCTTCCACGTGTTTGACCATGTCCACTCCAGTTTCTGCATGCTTCCAGTTTGTCTGTTGGGGATTCAGATCTCCAGGGTGCAGTCCATGTTTGGAAATTGGTATTTGGATTCCAGTCCAGTGTTCAACTATGATGTCACAAGTTATGTAGCTAGAGATATAACAAGGCATCGCTTTCTGTTGTGCCCATGCATTTGTCGCACACAGCACCGTTTCCATTCTGCTGCCGTTTGTCTTCCGCCAAAAATGACATTGTTTTTCTCACTGTCCTTTCTGGCAAAATTATGTAATTTGTGTAATTAATTACATTGTCCACCCCATTCATTTCAATGCAAAGGAAACACAATGCAGATTGTGGGGAAAACCATAACCAATTACATAACTGAAAGCAGCAGCAGTTAGCAATTGTATTCACTGGATTGATTTCTGTTCTGGATATGGAACAATTAAGCAAACATAAGCAATTTCTGCCCCCATTTCTGCTTTTGTTAGAATTCTCCAACATCCCTGGGCATGGCTGTCAGGTTGAGCCAAAGAATAAAATTAGATGATCTCATGTTCTGTATGCTGGTGACGAGGAGACAATTGCATACATAAAACCTTTTTGATAAAAAAAGCTCTGATACTGACTAGGACAAAAAATACCCACTAAGAAGACTTGTTGAAATAGGAAAGTCTTCAACAGGCACCGAAAAGTGAATAAAGATGGTGCCTGCAATGGGAAGGAGTTGGGCAAAGTAGGTGCTACCACGTAGTAGTAATAATAATAATAATAATAATAATAATAATAATAATAATAATAATAATTTATTATTTATACCCCGCCCATCTGGCTGGGTTTCCCCAGCCACTCTGGGCGGCTTCCAACAGAACACTAAATACAATAACCTATTAAACTTTAAAAGCTTCCCTAAACAGGACTGCCTTCAGATGTCTTCTAAAAGTTTGGTAGTTGTTTTTCTCTTTGACATCTGGTGGGAGGGCGTTCCACAGGGCGGGTGCCACTACTGAGAAGGCCCTCTGCCTGGTTCCCTGTAACTTGGCTTCTCGTAGCGAGGGAACCGACAGAAGGCCCTCAGCGCTGGACCCCAGTGGTGGTTCTCTCCTTTGGAGCACAGTGATAAGTTGTGTATGGAAGGGATGAGATGATATTTTAGGTCTTCATCTTTGTATACAAGGTACAAGTATCATATCCTTACCCCCAGTGGGCCACTGGCGGCCAATTATCATTTTATGTTTTTACATCCCATCCTGCAATGTAAGCTGGAGGGTTCCTGTTCTCAACCTGAACTCGAGTCAGGCAATGTAAACATCTCCAGGGTTTTCACTTTAAATGCCGAACCTTGAACTTAGCTTGGTACCATATTGGCCGCCAATGCTGCTTCTTCAGCAAAGGCATTACATGGTGTAAACTCAAGATTCTGAACTTGATGGTTTTCAGGGTGGTGGGTGCTCTTTAGACTGTGACGTGTAGTTTTTGAGCTATTTTTAAGCATGTTCTCCTTCATGGAGAGCACGTGTTGTGGTGGGGGCTAGCAAGACACCCACCATTGCTGGGCAGGAAAAGAGTTTGGCCACCATTATCATGGAGCTTCCTGTTGCTGGGGAGATTTATATGTTGCCATTTCGTAATTGACAGCCATAGCCTTTAAATACCCTGCACGCAGCATTGAGCTTCCTCTTTTCATCCGCCCACCCTCCCTATTTTCAGGTTGTTCGCTTGACCTTGCTATGCCTGTCATGGGATCATCTGCTTTTGGGGCAGGGGCCCAGTAGGAATTTTGTCCATTTGGCTGATTGGCTGGTGCCATTTGGTTTTTGCCTTTGTTGCTGTTTAGTCGTTTAGTCGTGTCCGACTCTTCGTGACCCCATGGACCAGAGCACGCCAGGCACTTCTGTCTTCCACTGCCTCCCGCAGTTTGGTCAAACGCATGCTGGTAGCTTCGAGAACACTATCCAACCATCTTGTCCTCTGTCGTCCCCTTCTCCTTGTGCCCTCCATCTTTCCCAACATCAGGGTCTTTTCCAGGCAGTCTTCTTTTCTCATGAGGTGGTCAAAGTACTGGAGCCTCAGCTTCACGATCTGTCCTTCCAGTGAGCACTCAGGGCTGATTTCCTTAAGAATCAATAGGTTTGATCTTCTTGCAGTCCATGGGGCTCTCAAGAGTCTCCTCCAGCACCAGAATTCAAAAGCATCAATTCTTTGGTGATCAGCCTTCTTTATGGTCCAGCTCTCACTTCCATACATCACTACTGGGAAAACCATAGCTTTTACTATACGGACCTTTGTTGGCAAGGTGATGTCTCTACTTTTTAAGATGCTGTCTAGGTTTGCTGTCTATGTTTTTGCCTACTGCGTAGCAAATCGTCACAACTTGTAAGGTTGTGGTTAGGCATTGGTTTAGGAACTGGTTGGTGGAGGGGTATGGATTGGCTGTACCTGCCCCTCCAAAATGCTGCTGCTGCAAGGGCTTTCCTTTAAAAGAACCCAGGGGCTCGTCATGCTTTTGTCCGAACCCCTGTCAAGGGGCTAGGGCCACGCAAGAGCCCCTTGGAGCATTTGGGGAGAGGTGAGGCATGGTTCCCAGTTCCGTCTCTCTCCCCAAAATGTTTTCCCTTTCTGACTTTGCGGGCGTGCGAATGCAGAGGAATTTCACACAGGACCCACTGAAATGATGGAAAAGCAGAGACCTTCCTGAGCGCATCTGTGGTACTGAGGATGAACCAGATTTAAAAAAACAAAATGAGTTGGAGCATTTTGCAGAGCAGCAAAGTGTTATACAAACAATCACACGGCCACCATTGTTATATCAGAATGTTGTTGACATTCATAAGTAGTTTGTGACTTTATGCTGGGCTTGATAGATATTTAGTTCCATGGCGGTGAGCTCAGCAGAACTAATCTCAGACCTGCTGTTGCACATGAAAAGCTTATTTTCTTTTAAGACTGATGAAATTAGAAAAATGATGATGTGTGCTCATTTGCATCAGCTTGGTGGATCGGAGCTTAGGATATCCAATATCAAGAAAGCCTCTCATTATGACATTTTGGAGGGGCCGGATTATAATTCAGATACACATCTGGCTATATTGTTCCTGTCCCTTTGCTGTTGGGTGGGGGAATCCAATCAACAAAGTAGTATTATGTAGTCAAGTAAAACACTGGGAGGGTCCGGGAGACTTGAACTTTAACTCTCCAAACTGCAAAACGTTCTAAAAGGAACATGAAAAAATACATATCAAAGGCTTTTTAAACCATTGTTTCTGCACTAAAGGGGTTTGCTCATCCCAATATGACTTCTTCGGTTTTTGACAAGCCATTTAACAGCTATCAAAACATCATTCCAGGGTGAAAACCAGAGTTGTCTACCCACATGTTAGCACCCTTGTTTCTGGAGTTGCTGTGCAAATTTGGGGTTTGGTCCTTTTCCTCTTTTAAAAAGAGGCAGTTAGAAAAGCATGCATGCAATCACACTCCCAAATAATGTTTGCATAGACATATCATCACCTTGGAGACCAGCTCTGTCCAGATTCCTTTAGCATGGTTTTTCTCTTATGCATGTCTGCTTACCATCTAGTCGGGGTGGGAGAGAAATTCGATACCATTTGTATTAAAAAGCGAGTTTGCACTTACAGAAACAAGACGTGAATCAAAACAGCTGCCCTTTGATATTCCAATTCCTCCAAATTTTGGGATACTGTTCTCCAGCCAAGTCTGATATACAAAAGCCCGGGAGTAATGTGTGTGAATAAATTCACAGGTTAATTTGGGTGGGGGAAAACATTACCCAAAATCATTATGTTAGGCAGAGTTGCTTGGGGAAATGTGTATAATGCATAGAAAATGTGTACATTAGGAGAAATTTGCTGGTGAGTTTTTCTGAGGGCTTTTTGTAAAAAAAGGGACTATGCAAACTGATGTGGAAATGTAAAGAACCGAATTTTTTGTAAACTGCTTAGAGGTTTTACCACAAACATTTATTTATTTATTTATTTATTTAAAAATAAATAAATACATACTGGAAAAGTGAGCAACCAAGAGAAACCAAAATTGACAGATTCATCCATCGCTACTCCACCCCTCTTCCTTAGACTCCAGCACCCATCTGCTACTCCCATCTGCCACCTGCTTCCCAGGATTCAAGTTTTGCCTAGAATTCAGGTTGCATTTATCATTCCCCTTAGCAAATAGGCTTAATCCAGAGAAGATTGATTGCAGGTGCAGATCTTTCTTTCTTTCTTTCTTTCTTTCTTTCTTTCTTTCCGTGGACTGCTAACGGAGGCAACCCTCCACCCAGTTTTCTTAAACACTATAGGGAAGGACTCAAGAGTCCAATCTTGCACACCCAAGACTTTCCCCCGTTCCAAAGGCAACGGATTTGCATCCCCTTTGTGTGTATGGAATGACGAGAACATGCTGAAAATGGGGGAGAGACATGTGTCCCACATTTGACCCAAGACCCTAGGGCAGCGGCAGCCAACATTCCCTGCGTACCCAACATACCCTCTAGATCCTGATTGGACTTCAGATTCCATAAGCCCAAGCCAACATGGTCAGGGTTGGTGGGAGGTGCAGCCTATCAACATCTGGAAGGAACCCTATTGGCTAGCTCTGGTCTAGGGGGTGGAGGAAGATTTCCCAGCTCAACCAATAGTCTCGAAGATTCTGCTGCTCTTGGCAGCTGCCTCTGCTGCCTTTAGGATTGAGCTGGCTTTGATTGGACTTCATCTGGAACAGCCTTTCTCAACCTGTGGGTCCCCAGATGTTGTTGAACTACAACTCCCATCACCCCTAGCTAGCAAGGCCAGAGCTCAGGGATGATGGGAGTTGCAGTCCAACAAAATCTGGGGACCCACAGGTTGAGAACCGCTGATCTAGAAGGTTGTGGGGAAGAAAAACGCTGTCTTCTGTTCATGGGGGGATTGTTTTAGGAATCCAAAGTAACAGTTTTTAATAACTTCCTACATTTGCATGATGCATAAAGAGTGGCGGGGGGAGAGGGAGGGAGCTTAATTTGGATTTAAATGCTTTTGGGCTATCAGCAACTTTCTCACATTTCCCCAGCAACCTAGGGAGAGGCATCAGCTGTTGCAATAAAACAGAGTGGATTTTATGGCGTTAATATGTGTTTGGTGGCGGCGTTTTAAAGTGTGCCTTAACAGCTGACACGTAGAAATAGCTGCAATGTATCGGAACAGGAGTCTGTCACCAACAATGACAAATATGTTAGACTTCACTTTGAGAGGTGTTGGTATTGTGAGATTTATTTATTTATTTGAAAGGATTTGGTGGAGGGGGGCATCTTGCAAGGCCCTTTGAACTTGCCTAGAGAAGGGAGGTTTTCATTAATCGCTTGTCTTGAGGTTGAATCCTGACAAGATTGAGGTTGAATCCTGACAGATTGAGGTTGAATCCTGACAAGACAGAAGTACTGTTTTTGGGGGACAGGGAGCGGGTTGGTGTGGGGGATTCCCTGGTCTTGAATGGGGTAACTGTGCCCCTGAAGGACCAGGTGCGCAGCCTGGGAGTCATTTTGGACTCACAGCTGTCCATGGAGGCGCAGGTTAACTCTGTGTCCAGGGCAGCTGTCTACCAGCTCCACCTGGTACGCAGGCTGAGACCCTACCTGCCCACAGACTGTCTCGCCAGAGTGGTGCATGCTCTAGTTGTCTCCCGCTTGGACTACTGCAACGCGCTCTACGTGGGGCTACCTTTGAAGGTGACCCGGAAACTGCAATTAATCCAGAATGCGGCAGCTAGACTGGTGACTGGGAGTGGCCGCCGGGACCACATAACACCAGTTCTGAGAGATGTGCATTGGCTCCCAGTACGTTTCCGAGCACGATTCAAAGTGTTGGTGCTGACCTTTAAAGCCCTAAACGGCCTCGGTCCTGTATGCCTGAAGGAGCGTCTCCACCCCCATCGTTCAGCCCGGACACTGAGATCCAGCGCCGAGGGCCTTCTGGCAGTTCCCTCATTACGAGAAGTGAGGCTACAGGGAACCAGACAGAGGGCCTTCTCGGTAGTGGCGCCTGCCCTGTGGAACGCCCTCCCATCAGATGTCAAAGAGATAAATAATTACCTGACATTCAGAAGACATCTTAAGGCAGCCCTGTTCAGGGAAGTTTTTAATATGTAACGCTGTACTGTTTTTAACACTGATTGGGAGCCGCCCAGAGTGGCTGGGGAAACTCAGCCAGATGGGCAGGGTATAAATAATAAATTATTATTATTATATTATTATTACTTGTCTGCGTCTCAGGACCACTCTAGACGCAGCGTTAATTGTGTGCAGTTAATTGATGCACCGTTTTTTAAACCGTGGGGCGATGCAACAGTGGGACCACAGGATGGAAAGGGAGGATATAACCCTTCTCTGTTGCTGTTGTCCCAATAAACTGACCACCAGCACCCAAAAGCTGCAATTTGCATGAGCTTCTACTGGTGTCGATGGAGACAGCCTTCTAGCAGAAATAGCTGCTTCAGGGATGCCAGGAACCATGCATGATCAAGTCCCAGACCCATTTAGTCCACCATCCTGTTCTCAGCAGTCATGAATTTAAAAGACGCCTGCTTCTTGGGAGAAAAGCAATGACAAACCTAGACAGCATCTTAAAAAGCAGAGACATCACCTTGCCAACAAAGGCCCGTATAGTGAAAGCTATGGTTTTCCCAATAGTGATGTATGGAAGTGAGAGCTGAACCATAAAGAAGGGTGGTCACCGAAGAATGGATGCTTTTGAATTATGGTGCTGGAAGAGACTCTTGAGAGTTCCATGGACTGCAGGAAGATCAAACCTGTCCATTCTGAAGGAAATCAGCCCTGAGTGCTCACTGGAAGGACAGATCCTGAAGCTGAGGCTCCAATACTTTGGCCACCTCATGAGAAGAGAAGACTCCCTGGAAAAGACCCTGATGTTGGGAAAGATGGAGGGCACAAGGAGAAGGGGGCGACAGAGGACGAGATGGTTGGACAGTGTTCTCAAAGCTACGAACATGAGCTTGACCAAACTGCGGGAGGCAGTGGAAGACAGGAGTGCCTGGTGTGCTCTGGTCCATGGGGTCACGAAGAGTCGGACACGACTAAACGACTAAACAACAACAACCTGTTCTCAAAGTGCCCATCCAGCTGCGTGCAAAGCCCAGAAGCCGGGCCTGAGCACAACAGCACTTGTGATTCCCCGCAACTGGTATTCAGAGGTATACATTGCCTCTGCTGGTAGAGGTAGTGCATAGCCAACAGTGCTTAATGGAACCCCATTTACTCACTAGATAGTTATTGAATATGGGACCACAGCATGGAAGAAGAGTTACTCTCCCTTTCCTGTTATATCACTGCCACTTGACCTCCCTGTAACTGCTACTTGTGTTTTCAGAAAACAAGCAAACCCTGCATGATAATTGCATTGAAACAATGAACGTCTAGTTTGGACTTGAGCCTTGAAGATGATAATGCTTTAACAAGAGGGCTTCTAATCCACTGACATTTGAATGCATTCGGCCTTGATTCTGTTTTTCTGCTTCTGGAAAGCAATGAATTGCAGAACAGCAGTCAGATTTAGCTGGTGGAGGCATGGAAACAATTCTATCCTGACTTGCAAAGCTATTGTAAAGATCAGTGTCTGAGCATACATTTTGAGCTTTCAGCACTTAGGAAGGAATCATCTTAATTATTTATTGTTGTCTTGTTGTAGATGGGACTTTTTGCAAGCACCGATGATCAGCTGCATGCAGAGTACTCTCCTGCTCATTGGGGCTTAAAGAAGCCCTTCCATGATGCTTTGATGCCCCAACAATCAGCTGATTGGGTCACCTGGTGTCATTGTGACTTCAGTTAGTTAACAGGTGGCCAGTCCCATTCACCTTGGCTTGTAGGAAGTGGGAAGATAAGGATCCGGCCTGCTTGCTGCATCCAGTTCCCCACTTCTGTTGTAGGGCAACAATTCAGTCTCCTGTTGCACCGTAAAATATCACCATACTGTAGCGGCTAGAGCAAGGATGGGGAACCTGCAGTCGTCCCAGTGTTGGACTCCAACACCCATCACCCTCATGTTTGCTTTTTGCAACGGGAAGATGGAATGGGGATATTTTTGACAAATAAATATGGGCTGCCCAGCCACTCTGTGACATCACAGAAGCCAAGCCAATGGCAGGCAGGTGAATTATTGACCCCTTCTCCTGCCTAGCCCCATTTGTGCCATCAACGCAAATCAGCCACTCCCCTGCTGTACCCCAAAGCGGTGAAGATTTTGTTCTGACATCAGGTGGCACTGTCTTTCTGCCATTAATTTATGTGCAGATGTACGGCTTTATTGCTTAAAGTGTTTTCGTTCGTCTTTCGTGCAGAAGTATTTATTTCAATTCTTACCTGAACGATTAACGAGGGCAGTTTTTCAGTGCCAGAAAATGCAGCTTCTTCGATATGGCAGCACTGTGCATTTCTGCCTCCCCGCTCCCATTCACTAATAATATCAAGTAATAAAAATGAGGAATTTAAGAAAGAATCCTCCGTTATAGCAAAGATTTTCCCTTTGTGAGAGGGAGGGAGGGATAGAAAGAGAGAGATTCTCTCATGGTTTGAAGCTTCCAGAGACAGGCTGTGGTTTTTAAGGTTTCAGATTTTTTTCTGCCCTGGATTCAAAGCATACTAAAGGCTGTCCCTTAAAGTTCAAAGGCCTGCAAGGTTATGTCTTCGTCTACACAGAATTGTTTCAACTGAGGGAAAAGATTCCGACATTAGCTGCAAGATTTCTTCTTCTTTTAAGTGCCCCTTCTTTTCTTATTATTTTTTTTAATGGGGAAGCGGGGAGAAAAAGCTTTTAAAAGAAAAAAGAGACGTGCCACCATTAACAAGCTGAAAATGAAGCCACTTAGATCAAACGCTACTTGGAGCTGCATGTAACATGAACTAGATATGCGCATCAACCCTTCCTGAATTGAAAAATCAGGAGGTAAGTCACATAGGAGTTTCTAATGCTGTGGTGAAGGCCAGGTTTCCCCAACCAAGTGCCCTCCAGATATTTGTTGGACAACAGCTCCCATCGCCCCTGCCCAATGGCCACACTGGCAGGGGCTGATGGGAGTTGGAGTCTAGCAACATCTGCAGAGCACCAGATGGAGACAAGCCAAAGTAGAGAATGAAATGTTATATTTCCATCTAAATCTGTGGTTCTCAACCTGTGGGTCCCCAGATGTTGTTGGACAACAACCCCATCATCCCTGAGCTCTGGCCTTGCTAGCTAGGGGTGATGGGAGTTGTAGTTCAACAACATCTGGGGACCCACAGGTTGAGAAAGGCTGATCTAGATCTTCAGGTCTCCTTCTGGTGTTAGACTTTAATAGTATGCTCTAGTAAGAAATCCCTGTCAATGATTGTGATACACAGAGAGAGAGAGGCTGAGGCACTGTTAGTGGGCAGTTCCCAAGACCGGATGGATGGGAGAGTTCCTGCTCTTGAGGGGCTAGCACTCCCTCTGAAGGAGCAGGTATGTAGCTTGGAGGTACTCCTGGACCCATTTCTGTTGCTTGAGGCCTCAGTGGCCTCAGTGGTGTGAAGTGCCTTCTGTCAGCTTTGGTTGGTGGCCCAGCTATGCCCCTATCTAGACAGGGATAGCCTAACATCTGCAGCCTGCACTCTGGTAACCTGTAGGCTGTTGTTGTCGTTTAGTTGTTTAGTCGTGTCCGACTTTTCGTGACCCCATGGACCAGAGCACGCCAGGCACTCCTGTCTTCCACTGCCTCCCGCAGTTTGGTCAAACTCATGCTGGTAGCTTCAAGAACACTGTCCAACCATCTCGTCCTCTGCCGTCCCCTTCTCCTTGTGCCCTCCATCTTTCCCAACATCAGGGTCTTTTCCAGGGAGTCTTCTCTTCTCATGAGGTGGCCAAAGTATTGGAGTCTCAGCTTCAGGATCTGTCCTTCCAGTGAGCACTCAGGGCTGATTTCCTTCAGAATGGACAGGTTTGATCTTCCTGCAGTCCATGGAACTCTCAAGAGTCTCCTCCAGCACCAGAATTCAAAGGTGCTGTAGGCTAGATTACTGCATTGTGTTATATATGGGGCTGCCTCTGAAGATGGTTTGGAAACTTCAGCTGGTGCATGATTCAGTGGCCCGGTTGCACACTGGGGCAAGATGAGTTGAGCATATGTTGCCAATTCTGGCCCAATTGCACTGGCTGCCAAATAGTTTCTGGGCCCAATTCAAAGTGCTGGTGCTGATCTATTAAGCCTTACATGGCTCAGGACTTCAATACCTTAAGGATTGCCTCTCCCCATACAAACTGACCTGGATCCTGAACTTATCACCTGAGACCCTTCTTGGTGTCCTCCCTTCCCGAGAGGTTCGGAGGGTGACAACACAAGAAGGAGCCTTTTCTGTGGTGGCTCCTCATCTGTGGAATGCTGTCCCCAGAGAGGCTCACCTGGTGCCATCATTACATGTCTTTAGGTGCTAGGCAAAAACATTCCTCTTTAGCCAGGCCTTTTGGCCATTAAACAATCTGGAGATGTGAGTGGAATGTTACTGTGATTTGTTCTGTGATTGCTTTATTGTATTTTATCATTATGCTATGTATATCATGTTTTTAACGTTGTACACCACCCTGGTATCTTCAGATAAAGGGTGGTATATAAATTGATATGATATGATATGCTTATTCGGGTAATAATATATTACACATACTACTTAGGTCCTTCACTCTTGGTCTGTGACCAGGAACACCATCCCTCTCTTCCATTAGGCAGTGGGAAAGGTACTGTCACTCTGCATGTGCTCAGTGGTGTTCTTTGTGGTTCATAGAATCATAGACCTGGAAGGTCACCAAGAGCAACCTCCTGCCTTCTGAAAACCCACTGCTGATAGGTGGCCATCTCACACCTGCTTAAAAATCTGTTAATGGAGAACCCACCACTGTTTGAGGCAGTCTTTTCCATACCAACCAGTTCATGCCATCAGGAGGGTTTTCCCCTCAAATGTTTAATCTAAATCCTTCCTCCCCCTGATCATTTGGACCCATTGTTTCAGGTCTCCGCCCTTTGGAGCGACTGAAAATCAATGTGGTCCTTAAAATATGTGAATATTATGGGATGCCACCAAGGGCTGAGTACAGAGCCCAGCAATGGAGTCCATTGCTGACCCTGTCGCAAATGGAGCCCCGCCTTCTGACCAATAGAGCTCAAGCATTCAAATGAGCTGGAGTCGATGAGGATGTTACATTCTGCCTTGGGCTCATGGTCATCCGGACTCCTGCCAATGGTCTCCTAAGGATGCTAATGAGACAGGACTGATGGAAGGCCGGCTGATTTAAGCCATTGGGAACCACAACTCTTTGGCTCAACGTCTGAGCTTCCTCCTAGCAACCAGCTAGGCTTCTTCTCCTCTCTCCTGATTATCTGCTATGGCATTTGGAATCTAATGGAGGCCTGTTCTGGTGGGGGTGGGAGATGGCGAGGGAGGGAGGGAATAACAAGGCAACTTTGCTGGCCACTCTGAATGCTTCTGTGTTCTTCAAGTTTCTCGGGGGTCTTGCCAGCCCGCGATAAATGTCAGCGTGGCAGAAGTGAATCTGATAGAGTTTGCCCTTTCGTTCCGCGCCTGTAACCCACAGTGCTTTGCCATAGAAGCTGATGAGCCATAAACTTCCCATTCATTATGCATTCAGTCTCGACAGTTCAGGAACCCGCTGAAAGCAGTGATTGTCCTATACGAGAAAAGAAATGTACATTAAAATTCCTCAGATACCTCCCCACCCCCCACCCTTAACAGCTATTAGGCATTTAAAATTGTTTAATATAAGTGGCTTATTTCACAGAGAGCAAGGGTGGGGGGGGAGCAGATTCCAGCAATTTTGTCCTTGATATTCTCCTGCCCCCCTCCCCACATCTACGTGTAGCACTTTAGTCAAAATTTACATAATAATGGATAAGGAAGTGTTGTGGCACACGGAACCGGCATGCATTAGTCCTTAGCCGCTTTCCCAAAAGGCTTGAGAATGCAGCAGATTCAATCTAGGTCAAAGGGGGGTGGGAGGTAGAAAAGAGACCTCAATTTACGAGACAGAGAGGGTGTTTATAGCGAGCGCTTGTATTCGCAAGGGTATGAGGATGACAGAGTGAAGCTTCTTTGAAGGCGCTCCCTCGCGCAACGAAAGGCTGACAGGAAACAGCAAGTTCTGGCCAATTAACAGAAAATGCAGACATAACCAGAATGCAGAGCAAAATGGGAGTGCCGCAAGTTTAGTCGTCGGCTCCTACGAACTGGAGGTTCCCTCCTGCTGTTTGCTGTTGTGCAGAGGAGAAGGTGCTTGCTCACAATTGGGAAGGGCTGTAGCTCAGAGGTAGTGATTCTGCTTTGCAGACAGAAGGCCTCAGGTTCAAATCCCGGTGCCCACAGGTAGGGCAAGGGTAGACAGTGCTGACCTGGGTAGGACAAGGCTTCAGCTTCCTATGTTTCCAACTCAGTGTGTGTGCTGCCAAATACAGCTGTTCTTTCCAAGGGTATCAGGACAAAAGGAATGAGGAGGTGGAAGGGGAACCTAAACAGTTTTATTAACAAATAAACGAGTGGCGCTGTGGGTTAAACCACAGAGCCTAGGACTTGCCAATCAGAAGGTCGGCGGTTTGAATCCCCGCAACGGGGTGAGGTCCCGTTGCTCGGCCCCTGCTCCTGCCAACCTAGCAGTTCGAAAGCACGTCAAAGTGCAAGTAGATAAATAGGTACCACTCTGGCGGGAAGGTAAACGGCGTTTCCATGCACTGCTCTGGTTCGCCAGAAGCGGCTTAGTCATGCTGACCACATGACCCGGAAGCTGTACGCCGGCTCCCTCGGCCAATAAAGCGAGATGAGTGCCGCAGGCCCAGAGTCGGTCACAACTGCAGGAGAAAGACCCCGGCCGTTGGTCTCCCAACATCAGGTCCTTTCCACAATCTGGGCAGAAGCTGTCCTGGCCCCTCCCACCTATGGCTTTTATAGCCTGCCTTGATGTAATCAAGTGCATCTGGCATGACTCATGATTAGCCCAGGACCCTGAGATGGAACTAATACAAAGCGGCTGAGAGTCTCCCACTACCTGCAGCCGGGCATCCAGCCAGGCCTTGCAACACAGAAGAACCCAAGAAACTCCCGACAGGTGTGTGAAACACAAGAATCAAACTGGGGGTGTTAAAGGGAAAGGGACATGCCACCTAACTCCTCAAAATACAATTGTCTTCCGCATTTCCACCACAGTGTGGAAAGAGGAAGAGGTAAGGCACTTTGAGTAGAAGCTGAGTCCCAAATTTGGAAGGATCTGTCCATGTCAGTGCCTCCCAGTTTATCATTTTCCCAGTCTTAAATTTGGTTCTCTGCATCTCTGCGGCAATTTCTGAGTTTTGTGTTCTTTAAAAAAAATCTTACGAATAATTCTTCGGCGTTTTAGTGCAAATTTCGCCAAATAAACACATTTTTGCAAGCATTTCCCCCCCCCCAATGTAATGCATTTTTGCATGCTGTTTTCACTAATATATGCATTTTAATGTACGCTTTCTCCTAATATGTTCGCTTTTGTAAACATTAGTTGCATCACAAAATTCAGATAAGTGCGAATTTTGAAGGATGGCTGTGTTTCAGTTCTTCTGTTGTTTAAGAAAGTGCAAATTTGATAATTTTCACTGTAAATGAGAACTGAGTTGTCTTTCTCCTCCATCCCCAGCCATGAAGTGGCATGACACCAGAAAGCTAGAAGGGTCCATTTTTGCACAGTCCCTAGCTCAGGTGTAGTGAACCTGTGGCCCTCCAGAGGTAGCTGGAGCCCAGCTCCTGTCTCCCCTGGCCACTGACTATTCTGGCAGGGTCTGATGGGAGTCCCATGGCATCTGGAGGGTTGCAAGTTCCACAACCCTGAACCAATTCTTGGGCTGAGGTATCGTTTAGGATTGTTGTTTTTTGCTGGGGGTAGAGTTGCTGATGTTGGGTTTCTTGTATCTTTATTTTAGATTTTGTTGTGATTTGTGTGGAAATTATTCAGTTTGGTTTTGTATTTTTTAATGTTTAATTTATTGCTCATGACTACTTTTGTTATGCTGTAGTCATGTATTCCCCCCCCCCCATGTTGTAAGGCAACTGGAGCATGGTTTGAACTGTGGAAAGGTGACAGATAAAATTATGCATGTCTGATTCAGCATAATGCGGCTT
Organism: Podarcis raffonei; assembly: GCF_027172205.1. Lineage (NCBI taxonomy): Eukaryota > Metazoa > Chordata > Lepidosauria > Squamata > Lacertidae > Podarcis > Podarcis raffonei. The sequence goes on along the minus strand of NC_070611.1, from coordinate 65,915,503 downwards.
CCAATGTTTCTATATCTCTCTGGTGGCTATTTCCTTCAAAGCACTCAAGAGACCTCCAGCTACAATCTAATAATCTCCTATTAGCTCCCAATATCCACTCATTTCTAGGCCATTAACCAGGAACAAGATGGTGGACTGGAAGAGACATTGGCCTGATGCAATGGGTTCTGCTAATGTAACTGTCTTAACAATTTCCAAACTTGCATCTATACATATAAATTATCAATGCAAATTTGATGCAAACCTGTGTCCCCTTCTTAATACTGTACCTTATCTTTTAGTCTGTCAGTAGCATCTACAAGGACTTTGAAATCATAAGGTATGGTTTCCCATCAGGCTTGAACATAGATCTCTGTTTTTAGGGCATGGGTTTTCAAACTTTCTACCCCTTAGGCTCACTTGAGATGGCTGAAAATTACTCTACCTAGTGGCAGGTAGAGGCATAGTTTGGCATAAAGTAAAGGTAAAGGTACCCCTGCCCGTACGGGCCAGTCTTGACAGACTCTAGGGTTGTGTGCCCATCTCACTCTATAGGCCGGGGGGCCAGCGCTGTCCGCAGACACTTCCGGGTCACATGGCCAGCGTGACAAGCTGCATCTGGCGAGCCAGCGCAGCACACGGAACGCTGTTTACCTTCCCGCCTGTAAGCGGTCCCTATTTATCTACTTGCACCCGGGGGTGCTTTCGAACTGCTAGGTTGGCAGGTGCTGGGACCGAGCAGCGGGAGCGCACCCCGCCACGGGGATTCGAACCGCCGACCTTTCGATCGGCAAGCCCTAGGCGCTGAGGCTTTTACCCACAGCGCCACCCGTGTCCCTTCATATATAGTTTGGCATAATTACAAGCAATTGCTGATATCATATTCTACTGATATCTAATCCTCCTTTGGGAATTGTTAAATTCTTTGCCCCAGAGTTGTCCCTGTGGCAAGGAGCTCCAGAGATCAGCCTTCCTTGAGTTAAAACATTTTTTGCCCTGGAGGTATTATGACTCAACCTCCCCATGTTCAACAGGATTGCTGATCTATAGGCTCTAAATGGAGAAAACCTTTTCTCTGCTATTTTCCCCTTCCCACCTCCACATGCCTGTCAAAGTACTTTTACGGCCTAAGACCCTTGTACCTACGGGACCGCCTCTCCTGGTATGTCCCACGGAGGACCTTACGGTCTTCAAACAAAAACATCTTGGAGGTCCCGGGCCACAGAGAGGTTAGGCTGGCCTCAACCAGAGCCAGGACTTTTTCGGCCGTGGCCCCGATCTGGTGGAACGCTCTGTCACAAGAGACTAGGGCCCTGCGGGACTTGACATCTTTCCACAGGGCCTGCAAGACAGAGCTGTTCCACCAGGCCTTTGGCCAAGGCACAGTCTGACCCCCTCCTTTGGTAATCTTCACAGAACTCTAGCCCAATGGTTGCCATTAATTTGATTTTGAATTGATTTTAAAATGAATTGATTTTAGAATGCTGTATTACTTTTATTGTTGTTAACCGCTCTGAGCCCAGTTTTGGCTTGGGAGGGTGGGATATAAATACCGTATTTTTTGCACCATAACACTCACTTTTTTCCTCCTAGAAAGTAAGGGGAAATGTCTGTGCGTGTTATGGAGGAAATACCTACGGGTGGCATGCCTACGGATTTTCCCCCTCTAAAAACTACGTGCGTGTTATGGTCGGGTGCGTGTTATAGAGCGAAAAATACGGTAAATTATTAGTATTAGTATTTGTCAGAGGCTCAGGAGCAGAAGAGCAGGGGAGAGAGCAGATAGAGAGCGGAGGAGAGGAATCAGAGGGGAGCGTAGGGGAATATGACAGTGGACCGAGAGATTCCATGAGCTTCTCCAGCGAATCAGAAGATTCCCAGGAGAGGGCGCCTATGGTAAGGGCGAGGCGAATCCCAGAGGGGACGATCCATAAACAAGGAACCAGAGGGGAGTCCCAAAGGAGCAGCGGAGGAGTAGGGCCAGTTTCCCCACCAGAGCACAGTGGGGGGGAAGAGTCACGTGAGTCAGGACCATCTTCTCCTCCATCGGGGAGTGGGGAGAAGGAGGGAAGGCCAGGTCCAGCTAGCCTCCCCGAAAGGGGGAGCAGTGACACAAGTGTAACGGTCAGAAGGAAAGTGGGAGGCTGCGCGCGCGCGCCAAGTTCAAATGTGGAGGAGCGCGGGACAGCAGAAGACCCGGATTGGGAGCCAGGTCCTAAAGCCCGAAAGAGGGGGGGGAGGAGTCGGGAGAATCAGCGTCAGAAGAATCTCGGAGGGCAGAGACTCCGACTAGCAGAAGGACCCAGAGAAAGAAGGAACAGAGGAAGAGGTGGAGTAAAGCTAGAATCTTAAGCTGGTGTCAGGGGGGCGGAGATTCAGATGGGACTTCTACGATCTGACGGATAGATGTAGCGTTGCGCGCTGCACGTCTGGAAATGAGACTGAACTTCAATAAAGACTTTTAAACTTGAGCAAGAAGCAGCGTTGGTCTTGTGTGAGCTGGGACCTTGGGCAGCGCTGACAGTAAGTCCCATCTCTCAAAAACTCTGCAAGCTCACGAAGATAGGCAAAGATGACTACAGAGGAAAAAATCAAGCAATTGCAGGAAGCGGTGTCAACGCTCTACGCAGAATTGGCTGCGTCTAAGAAAAAAGAAGGAGAAACAGCTGCGCTCTGCCAGGATCTGCAAGCCAGGTGGGACAAATGGGGAAAGGAGGGGCAGCTGGGAGCCAAGCCGGAGGGAGTTGCCCTCGGGAAAAGGGGGGCAAGCCTTGTGACCCATTTTGACGGGAACCTGCAGCAGTACCCTAACTTCAGAGCAGAAGTAGTTTTCGCGCTCAATTTGCTTCGGAAAGATTTTAGAGATGAGGAGGAGAAAGTGGGTTTCATAATCACTCATCTGCATGGGGAAGCTAAGTCGTGGCTGCGAACCTTGTTACGCGAAAATGACCCCGCCCTCAAAGATTCAAGCGCCTTTATTGGAGCCATGGACGCTTGCTTTAAATCAATGGTGGATGTGGATGTCGCTAGAAGGGAAATGCATGGATTGCGGCAAGGAAAAGCGACGGTGCGCCAGTATCATTCCCGCTTTTTTGGGTTAGTAAATGTGCTGGGCTGGCAGAAGGACTCAGCTGCCGTCAGGGATCTGTTCTGGGAGGGGCTGAATGGAGCCGTGAAAGATGAGCTGGCGAGGGGAGAGAGACCCCAAAATACAACAGAAGTTGTCCAAAGGGCGCTCGCAATTGGGGTGCGCCTGGAAGAACGCCCGTGGAGCAGGGAGCAGGGGGGAAGAGCAAACACGTCAGTTAGAACGACTCCCTTCCTACCCAGAGAGACAGAGCGCGCTCAGTCCACGCCTGCTCTGATGAGGGGGGAGGAGCCAATGGAAATCGGAGGTGCAAGGGCTCAGACAGCAAGCAGAGCCCAAACACCAGGAGCAGTCAAGGCGAAGGCTCCTAGAGGGAGCAGGAAGTGTTACATCTGCGACAGTGCACTGCACATGGCCAAAGAGTGTCCCCAGAGGCTCCAGAAGCACACTGCAGCCTCAGCAACTGTTAAAGGAGCAATTCAGCAGGAGGAGCAGCCCCAGGGAAACGGAGGAGCCTGGTTGGAGACAGAAGCACTGGGGCTCAACCAGGCGAGTCAGTGAAGCAGTCCCCAGAGATTTTGCAGCCCACAGACCCCCTCCCACCCAAACCAGTGGTGCAACTCACTGCATCGCTCCAGCTGCCCGATGGGCTCACCCTGGAGGTCCCTATTACCATTGACTCTGGTAGCAACGCAGACTTTGTAGGGTTGGACTTCGTCAAGCAGCATCGCATAGCACTCCTGCCAGCCACGACGCCCCTAAATGTTGTCACAGTAGATGGCAGGAAGATACTGGGAGGAGAGGTGGTACAGCAGACACCGCCTCTGGTGATGCAAATTGGGAACCACCGTGAAGTCATCAGTTTCAACGTCACTCACCTGTCGGACACGCCCATAGTGTTGGGCATGAGTTGGCTGGATAGGCACAGCCCGGCATTAGCGTGGTACCAGCGGCAATTGACCTTCTGCTCTTCCTACTGCGCAGCGCATTGCATCCAGACCTGCCAGGAAGAGGAGGGGCAAGAGGATGCACCGCAGCTACACCTAGGCATGGTGCAAGCGGTGCCCAACAAGTACAAGGCCTTTTTGGAAGTCTTCTGCGAGAAGGAAGCAGACAAGCTGCCTCCCCACAGACCCTACGACTGCAAGATTGACCTCCTGCCAGGGGCGACGCTGCCGACTGGGAAACTGTACTCCATGTCTGAAGACGAAATGCAAGAACTCAGGGAGTTCATAGATCGCAATTTGAAGCGGGGATTCATCCGGGAATCCAAAGCAGTGGGGGGCAGTCCCGTGTTTTTCGTGAAGAAGAGAGACACGCCCGAACGGAGGCTCATAGTGGATTATAGAATCATCAATTCCAGGACAAAGCCCACAGCATTCCCCATGCCCAAAATTGACGACCTGCTCACGACGGTGAGGAAGGGGCGGATCTTCACCAAGTTGGATCTACGAGGGGCCTACAACCTTATACGCATGCGGGAGGGCGACGAGTGGAAGACAGCCATGTTTACGCCTTTAGGAACCTATGAATACAGAGTCATGCCGTTTGGTCTCCAAAATGGCTCCCATTGTTTCCAAGCTTTCATGCACCACGTGCTAGCGGGACTCCTCTACAAGAAGTGCGTCTGCTTCTTAGATGATATCCTGATCTTTTCGGACTCGCAGGAGGCGCACGAGAAGGACGTCAAGGAGGTCCTGCAGAGACTACGGGAGCACAGACTTTACGCCAAACTGGAGAAGTGCCAGTTCGACACGACAGAGGTGGATTTCCTGGGCTACAAGCTGTCCGACAAGGGACTTGCCATGGACAGCGCCAAGGTCCGCTCAGTGTTGGACTGGAAGAGCCCGCGCAACCGGAAGGAGGTCCAGAAGTTCGTCGGTTTCGCCAACTTTTATCGCAAGTTCATCAAGGGGTTTGCGAAGGAGACAGCAGCCATCACGGACACCCTCAGCTCCAAGAAGAAGAAGTTCACCTGGACGGACCAGGCGGAGCAGTCCTTTCGGAGGCTCAAGCGTCTCTTCGCGTCCGAAGAACAGCTGCTACACGTAAACCCCAGCAAACCGATGAGGGTTGAAACGGACGCCTCGGACAGAGCGGTGGGGGCGGTCCTGTTGCAGCAAGATCCGCAAGGGGACTGGAGACCGTGCGCATTCTACTCCAGGAAGCTCAGCACGTCGGAGCAGAACTACACCATCTGGGACAGGGAGTTGCTGGCCATTCATGCTGCTTTCAAGGCGTGGCGGCACTTCCTCGTCGGAGCCAGACACACAGTGCAGGTTCGCACGGACCACAAGAACCTGGAGTACTGGCGCACGGCGAAGTTCCTGAACCAGAGACACATCCGCTGGGCGGAGCTCTTTGCAGATTTCGATTTCCGGATAGAATACATCCCAGAAGACAACAACGTCATGGCGGATGCGCTATCCAGGAAGCCGCAGTATCTCGAGGAAGCGGCACCGGCAGCGGCCAAACACATTTTCGCACCAGAGGTGTGGGCGTGCGCTTCAGCCGCAGTGGACCTGGACGCAGTCCGTCGCGCGCTACAGGCGGATTCGTTTGCGCAATCCAAGATGGAGGAGGTGCGAAACGGCACAGCGAGGGACGACGAGTTCCAGATACGCGACGGACTACTCCTCCGCAAAGGGGCTCTCTACGTACCGGGAGACGACCTTCGCGCGAGAGTCTTGCAGCAGCTGCACGACGCGCCCAGCGCTGGGCACTTCGGCAAGGACAAGACGGCGGAATTAGTCACCAGGGACTTTTGGTGGCCCAAGGTGCGGGGAGAAGTTGCGGATTACGTTTCCAGGTGTGACACCTGCCAAAGGGCCAAGCCAGTACACAGGAAGCCGGCGGGTCTGCTGGAACCGCTGCAGACGCCGCTCGAACCATGGGAGAAAGTGGCCCTGGACTTTGTTACAGATCTGCCCAGTTCGCGCGGCAAAACAGCGGTACTCGTGGTCGTAGACCTCTTCACCAAGATGGCGCATTTCATTCCGTGCGCGAAGGTGGCCACAGCGGAACAGACCGCCAAGCTGTTCATAGACCACGTTTTCAAAGCTCACGGCCTGCCGCGGTCCATCCTGTCCGACCGGGGTCGCCAATTCATCTCGAACTTTTGGCAGAAGCTGCTGGGCATCCTGAACGTCAAGATCAACTTAGCGTCGGCACGACACCCGCAGACCAACGGACAAGCGGAGAGGGTCAACGCCATCATGCAGCAGTACCTGCGATGCTACGCCAATCAACAGCCCTCGACCTGGGTGGACTACTTACCGCTAGCCGAGTTTGCCTACAACAACACGAAGCACGGGTCTACAGGGGTGACACCGTTCTTCGCCAACAATGGGCGCCACCCCAGAACCTTCCCGGGGTTGGAGACCGAGGCAGAGGGGGAGCCACGGGGGGCAGAGCACTTAGCCGCAGAGTTACAGGAGGTCCATGAGCAACTCCGAAGGCACTTGGAACTCGCGAAACACGCCTACAAGATGCAGGCAGACAGGCACAGGAGGGTTGGGGAAGACATACGGGTAGGGGACTGGGTCTGGTTAGCAGCTCAGGCAGTGCCGGCCAGAACGCTAGCTAAGAGGAAGCTAGGACACAAGCAGCTGGGACCTTACCAGGTCGCGGCACAAATCAATCCAGTGGCCTACCGGTTGACACTCCCGGAGGGCTCCAGAATGCACCCAGTCTTTCACAGGTCAGTGCTCACGCCTTACAAGGCGCCCCACAGGTTTCAGGCGCCAGGGAACGCACCAGCTCCACGTGGCCCATCGCCAACAGGGGAGGGACCACAGAGGGCGACGCCACTCAACGAGGTCACAGAGATTTTGGACTCCAGATGGGGGGAAGAGGGAGTTGAATATCTCCTCGCCAGGGAGGGTACTCCGGCCAGCGCCAACGAGTGGGTGCCGTGCTACGCCGTGGAGGAGCACTATCTCAAAGACGAGTTCCATTCGATCTTCCCACACAGACCCATGCCGGCGGAGTATTTCGACGACTGGCTTTTCACACCCACACTGTCAGCCAGCACGTTCCAAGGTTTCTCCTCAGATGAGGAGCCGACGCCGGGGATGAGCTCCCCGGAGGGGTCGCTCTCGGGGTTTGCCACGGACCGCTCCTATTGGTGGGACACTCAACCAGAAGTGGGGTGGAGCAGGGAACTGCTGAGGGGGCCCTTGCACACAGCCTCACCCGAGGGACCGGGTGGAGAGGAGGACATGGACGTGTGGGGGGAGGATCTTGGTTTTGAGCACGACAGCAGAGAAATGGAAGCAGGGGAAGTCGACGTCGACGAACCCATCGTGGGGGGGCCTGATCCCGCTGGCTGGTTGCACACCAGGGGGAGAGAACGGAAGTCAGCACTCACACCCCCAGCGCTGGAGCACCTGGAACCCACACCCGAAGAGGGGGAGGGGGGAGGGGGGGCTTCGAGGGGGGGATGGATGTCAGAGGCTCAGGAGCAGAAGAGCAGGGGAGAGAGCAGATAGAGAGCGGAGGAGAGGAATCAGAGGGGAGCGTAGGGGAATATGACAGTGGACCGAGAGATTCCATGAGCTTCTCCAGCGAATCAGAAGATTCCCAGGAGAGGGCGCCTATGGTAAGGGCGAGGCGAATCCCAGAGGGGACGATCCATAAACAAGGAACCAGAGGGGAGTCCCAAAGGAGCAGCGGAGGAGTAGGGCCAGTTTCCCCACCAGAGCACAGTGGGGGGGAAGAGTCACGTGAGTCAGGACCATCTTCTCCTCCATCGGGGAGTGGGGAGAAGGAGGGAAGGCCAGGTCCAGCTAGCCTCCCCGAAAGGGGGAGCAGTGACACAAGTGTAACGGTCAGAAGGAAAGTGGGAGGCTGCGCGCGCGCGCCAAGTTCAAATGTGGAGGAGCGCGGGACAGCAGAAGACCCGGATTGGGAGCCAGGTCCTAAAGCCCGAAAGAGGGGGGGGAGGAGTCGGGAGAATCAGCGTCAGAAGAATCTCGGAGGGCAGAGACTCCGACTAGCAGAAGGACCCAGAGAAAGAAGGAACAGAGGAAGAGGTGGAGTAAAGCTAGAATCTTAAGCTGGTGTCAGGGGGGCGGAGATTCAGATGGGACTTCTACGATCTGACGGATAGATGTAGCGTTGCGCGCTGCACGTCTGGAAATGAGACTGAACTTCAATAAAGACTTTTAAACTTGAGCAAGAAGCAGCGTTGGTCTTGTGTGAGCTGGGACCTTGGGCAGCGCTGACAGTATTCTATAATTTTGTCTGCTGTTCTCCTTTCACATTCCACTTTTACCTTATTCCCCACTCCCAGAGAAAACTTCCACTCACTTCCTTCCTTCCTTCCTTCCTTCCTTCCTTCCTTCCTTCCTTCCTTCCTTCCTTCCTCACTTCCTCACTTCCTCTCTTTTTACATTCCCTTCTTCCTCCTGTAATAGCTTTCTTGTCTTACTCACATCCTTTCTGTTCTCTGTTTAATTATAATGAAGATAATCAGTGCTTCTTTTTCCTTAAAAAAATGTTTAGGGGTACTCCCATTTTCCTACTCATATTGAAATACTGCCCCTCAATGAGGCCAAATTAGATTTACAAAATGTTTAGGGGTATGCGTTCCCCTGCGTTGTCCCCCCAGAAAAAAAACACTGATGATAATAAATACTAACCTTTTGATTGCTCTCTAACTTCCCATTGCCCTCTTTCTGCCTGCCCACAAACCTCTCTGTCTTCCATCAACCTTTGCTCAGCATGCAGGACCTTTCTGGTGTGGGCACTAGCCCAGTCCCAAAATTATGGCATGGTTAGGGGGCCAGGCTGGCCTATGAGGTTGTGGGTCCAGGCCCACCATTTGAGAAACACTGTCCTAGAATTCAAACACCATGCACAAGTCTCTGCTAATTGCGACCCAATTTATTTCATAAACCTGTTTCCCCAGGATGCCATGTCCCTGAGCATGCTCCTAAATTAAACGTCCCAAATATTATTCTCTGTGGATCCTGTGTAAAAGAAAGAAAGAAAAAGGCTGTTCTTTTTATACCTGGATTCCTTATTTAGCAATTGAAAGCGGAGGTCTTGGGGGAAGGCAGCGGAGGCCGCTGCCAGGTTCCCTGCTTTGCATCTCGGATTCAGCTTGCAGCCTGCAAGACGAGCTTGCGGTTTTCTGTGAGGTTGCATCGATCGCTCCCCTTGCAGCTGTCCCGAATGGCTTGTGCTTGGCAAACGTCTTCATGTGTCAACAGCTGTGTGGCATGAGATTTCCACCCCACCCCCATAAATGCTGACCCCGTTCCGTCATAAGGGTGGCATCTAAAATGGCGCAGGAGGTGCAGAAAGGTGCATAATATCTGGACACAAGCCCTGTTTTGACTTGAAAACTTGCTCAGATTCAGTCGCTTTGACAAGCTGCCAACACCCCTCACTTGAGATTCCAGGCTTGTGTGAAGCCAGCACCTGCTCTGCTTGCAAATGTGGATGCGAAGGGGAATTTCATTCACAGAAAGGAATGCAGGGAGGGAGGGAGCGCACACACGCAGAACTTCACTCATTTACCCTTCCAGGGCCATCCATTCCTTGATCTGTCAGCCCCTTAGAATTCAAAGGCAGCCTTTAAAGGAATTTTCAATTCATAACATGATGACTCTGTTGCTGTCCTGAATGCGAATGCATTTTGAATTGAATTTGTCGACTGGGATTCTGGTTGGGGTGGGTTTTTTTCGGGGGGGGGAGGTTGCTAAAAGAATAGGGAGAGCTCAATCATCAGATAATCATTAGAACCTTTCTTCCTTTTCTTCTTTTTTGGAGGAGTTTATTAGGCTAGAAGCAAAAAGCAGCTTCTGTACACTTTTCCTTTGAAAGTTGTCAGTAGCCTTTGAAGATTCACAGCGATAAGATCTTGTTACTCCTATCCCGTGTTGTCAAGGTTTCAATGCCAGAAGCAGGTTTTGGCGCGCGCGCGTGTGTGTGTGTGTTGTTCACAACTTAGGAGAGCCCCAAAGTCATTCAGGGGGGCTGAAAATGACAGGTGTTGAAAGATTGGACTGCAAATTTTGCAGCTGCTGATGCTTATAACTTGACAGAGCTCGTTGCACTAAAAAGCTTCCCCTACCATTCCCCCCCTTTTTTCCCCTTAGACCTTGTCCATATCATTCATCACTTGGTTATTGTCATGCACTGCCAGGGATCAAACTGGTAATGCAGGGCCCTGCGCACAGCTGCTGTACTGTGTGCTGAGACCTCATGGTCACAGCATGGCACATTTCCATAGACCACGGATGGGCAGCTTCCTTTTTCTGTCAAGAGCCACATTCCATCAAGGGTAATCTTTGGCTGGACCATAAAGAAGGCTGATCGCCGACCAATTGCTGCTTCTGAATTAAGGTGCTGGAGGAGACTCTTGAGAGTCCCATGGACTGCAAGAAGATCAAACCTGTCCATGCTGAAGGAAATCAGCCCTGTGTGCTCACTGGAAGGACGGATCCTGAAGCTGAGGCTCCAAGACTTTGGCCACCTCATGAGAAGAGAAGACTCTCTGGAAAAGAGAGTTGGGAAAGATGGAGGGTGCAAGGAGAAGGGGACGACAGAAGATGAGATGGTTGGACAGTGTTCTCGAAGCTGCCAACATGAGTTTGACCAAAGTGCAGGAGGCAGGAGTGCCTGGCGTGCTCTGGTCCATGGGGTCACGAAGAGTCGGACACGACTAAACAACAACAACAAAATGCAGTGGGTGGGGCTGATGGACCACCTCATTTCTCCCTCTTTGCTACCCCTTCTCTCTTTGTTACCCCCTCTCCACCTTCATAGCAGAGATCTGAACTGATCTTTTGCAAAGGGCTTCTACCTGCACTCTCCTTCCATCGTTCCATCTGCTTTCTTTCTCCCTCCCCCTGCCCAAAAAGATCATTTTCCTCTGTGACCAGAGTCCCCCTACCCCATGTGAAATTTGACCAAGGCGTGCATGAAAGTAGGCTGAGGAGCACAGCTTGCCTTCTCCTGCTCAAGGCACAGGATAATTCCCAGGTTCTGGGGTGACCCAGGCTGTCCATCAAGTCTCTTCTCCCAGTTGGGCTAGAGAAGAATCCTCCTGCTCAAGTTGGGACTTTGCTTGGAAACATGAATCCTTCATGGCTCTGACTTGTTCTCCAGTTCTGATCTCCCTGCTCTTGGCACGCGGATCAGCTCAGTTTCTGGTTCCTTGCTCTTATTGGGAAACATGGCAGTTGTTCTTGTTAGCCCACCATCCTTCCAAGATGGTGGACATGGTTCTCCCTCTCTCCATTTTATCCTCACAACAACCCTGTGAGGTAAGTTAAGCTGAGAGACTTATGACTTGCCTAAGGTTGCCCATTGAGCTTTAATAATAATAATAATAATAATAATAATAATAATTTATACCCTGCCCATCTGGCTGGGCTTCCCCAGCCACTCTGGGCAGCTTCCAACAAAATATAAAAATACAGTAATGCATCAAACATTAAAAGCTTCCCTAAAAAGGGCTGGGGGACGCGGGTGGCGCTGTGGGTAAAAGCCTCAGCGCCTAGGGCTTGCCGATCAAAAGGTCGGCGGTTCGAATCCCCGCGGCGGGGTGCGCTCCCGTTGCTCGGTCCCAGCGCCTGCCAACCTAGCAGCTCGAAAGCACCCCCAGGTGCAAGTAGATAAATAGGGACCGCTTACCAGCGGGAAGGTAAACGGCGTTTCCGTGTGCTGCGCTGGCTCGCCAGATGCAGCTTGTCACGCTGGCCACGTGACCCGGAAGTGTCTCCGGACAGCGCTGGCCCCTGGCCTCTTAAGTGAGATGGGCGCACAACCCCAGAGTCTGTCAAGACTGCCTCGTACGGGCAGTGGTACCTTTACCTTTACCTTTAAAAAGGGCTGCCTTCAGATGTCTTCTAAAAATCTGGTAGTTGTTCTTCTCTTTGACATCTGGTGGGAGGGTGTTCCACAGGGCAGATGCCACTGCCGAGAAGGCCCTCTGCCTGGTTCCCTGTAACCTCACTTCTCGCAGTGAGGCAACCTCCAGAAGGCCCTCGGCACTGGACCTCAGTGTCCTCAGCTACATGGCAGAGTGGGGATTTGGACCCTAACCACTGCGCCAAACTCAAAACTGCTTTACATGTGCATTTTCAACACTGTGTCAAGCCATGTCCGACTTGAGTGAACAGGTTGTCGGCAGGTCAGACGTCTTTTTTTTTTTTTTAAGGAAGCCCAGATAAGCTTCTTTTAATAGTTTAATTAACTAAGGGTACCCATTATCCAAGAGCTCTCTCTCAAGTGTGTATGTGTGTGGGTGTTTGTGAAGTACAGCTTTTTATCAGAGATCTAGAGGAATTGAATCTTCGTGTGTTCCAGTACAGGCTGACCTCATCTGCACCTCCTAGAATAAATGTGTAGCCTAGATTTTAGGAATCCACCTAGTTTTCTGCTGTCTGAATATTCTGACACAGACCCAAACTCACAATGCATCAAAATATAGTTTAAACGGTGTGTTTTCAGAGAAAATACATTTTTTTATATAAAAACATGTATTCAAATATATGGTTAAATCCTGCCTTCCATGTGAATTTTTATTTTTATTGTTTTTATTTTTTAGAAATGCAAACTATTATGGAACCAGGACAGAACAGACTTGCAAGTAAACACATCTGAAAGTGACATTTGCCTATCCCTATAAATAGATGAGCTATATTTAGCCATTCATATTTATAGTATAGCTCATTTATGAATTTTCCACTCTCCGAGATACTGTTTTGTATAACCTTCCATCATAGTCGTGGTGGTTGATTTGGATAGGAAACGGAACTGGGGCATCTGCTTGGGTTTGTGGTATGACTTGAGTTTATTTTATTTTATTTTATATTTTTTAAACAATCTTTATTAAACATATTTCACAAAATTATACAACAATATACTATATTACCATTTGTATCCCATCCCATACAGCAAAAAATTAAAAATACAAGAATTTTTAAAAAGACCTAAAATAGACTTCCGGTTGTTCTCAAAAATACTAAATTACACTTGTTATATTTTATTATATTATTTTTTTAAGTCATGGGGAGGGGGGAGAAAAGAAAAAGAAAAAAGAGAGATTAAATAGAAACATTAAATTTACACATATTCTCTGTACATTGCAATACTCATTCAAGATCTGCCAGGAGGTTTTTGCTGTCACAGTAATTTTTCAGATATTCCTTGAATATAATCCATTCCTGGTTTACTTTTTGCGTCGAATACCCTCTTAGCCTACCTGTCATTTTTGCCATTTGCAGATATTCTAACAGTTTAACTTGCCATTCTGATTTTGTAGGTGTAATTTCATTTTTTCCAATACGTTGCAATTAAAATTCTGGCTGCGGATGCCGCATACATAACAAAATTGAGTCAATTTTAAAGGATGAGAAGCGAGGAGGAGGAACACAAGCTTGCCTCTGCAAACTTTGGCCTGTTGCATTCACACGTTGCACTTTAGGGTGCACAGGTACTCTCAGAAATTTGCCTGTTAAATTGTGGGTGAACATATCAGACGACACAGCGATTCTTCAAACAGCTCTTGTTTATTCACAGGCCAGAACAGAACTGAACTGAAGGGTTCAGCCAGCCTGCTTATATAGAGCTCCACTAGAACGCAACAGTAACCATTTTTGGTAACTACCCAATCACTGAACGTCACTTTCAATCCCTTATTTGCATAGGTGGACCTGAGTGAAAACTATCTACAGTATCCCCCTGCTGGCCCAGGGGGAGAACTTCAGTACATGACATTACCCAGAATGAGGATGTGGCCCTTAGCTGAAAGGGGTTTCCTGAGCCCCATTATCATTGCTTTAAGGACACCATAAACAAAGGTTTGCATGCACAGGGTGTGTGCCTGTATGTATATATAAAGGGCTTTTTTTTCAGCCAGAACTCTCTGAAACTGAGTTCCGCCACCTCTCAGGTGAGCGCCATTGTCATTATAAGAGAACAAAGGAGGTGTTTGTGGTGAGTTCCAGCACCTCTTTTTCAAGAAAAATATGTATATATGTATGTATATACACACACATGTATGTAGGAAGCTGACACTCCCCAGGATCTGGTTAAATACAGTGGTACCTCGGGATGCGAACGGGATCCATTCCGGAGCCCCGTTCGCATCCAGAAGCAAACATAAGTAGCGACGGCACATCTGCACATGCGCATGCTGCTTTTTACCGCTTCCACGCATGTGCGTGATGTCATTTTGAGCGTCTGCGCATGCGCGAGCAGTGAAACCCAGACGTAACGTGCTCCATTACGTCCGGGTTGCCGCAGAGTTCAACTCGAACGCGCTCAACATGAAGCATATTCAACCCGAGGTATGACTGTAGTTATCTGACCATTCAGAAACAAGATTTAGAGTCTGGTGCCAAGAGTCTTCTCACATGTACCCATCAGTATAAATTTGCCATTTGTGTAAAATGAGAAAGATTGATATCGGAGAGAGAAAGAGAAGGCTCTTAAGAGGCAGAGAGAGATAGCAAACCTCCATTCAGAAGGTACAATCTTTGACTGATTTAATGATCCTTTACTGATGCTGATAATGATTCTTAAAGGGCTGAAATAATTGCCAAATGGTCTCTCTTGTCAACTGTGAAAATTTAAGGGTGAGTCTGTTTGCATCCGTTACTTAGAGGCCTTCCTCCTGACAGCTCCCCGACAACGTTCCCTGTTCAGCACAACTGCAATGCCAGCGCTCAGCACGTTTCCAGGGTGCTATGATGCATTTCGGTGTATTACAGTGGCAGAAACATGGCTGTTGCTGTTTGCATTAGGAAGACACAGTCGGTAGCTGCTTTCTTTATTGCAGACCTTTCCTGGCTAAATTGCAGGAGGAGAACGCTTCCAGCATGGGAGGGGCAATGGCTGAGTTGGGGCCCACAGGAAAGGTAGAATCATAAAATTGTAGCGTTGGAAGGGGACCTGAGGGTCATCTAGTCCAACCCACTGCAATGCAGGAATCTCAACTAGAGCGTACATGGCAGGTGGCCATTCAACCTGTGCTTAAAAACCTCCAAAGAAGGAGAGTCTGTCACTTCTCATGGGAGTCTGTTCCAGAGTTGAACAGCTCTTACTGTTGGAAAGGTAGCTGTGAGATAAATTGGGACTAGGTAAAGGACCCCTGGACGGTTAAGTCCAGTCAAAGGTGACTATGGGGTTTTGGCACTCATCTCGCTTTCAGGCCAAGGGAGCCAGCGTTTGTCCACAGACAGCTTTCCAGGTCATGTGGCCAGCAGGACTAAACCGCTTCTGGTGCAACGGAACATTGTCTGTGATGGAAACCAGAGCACATGGAAATGCCATTTACGTTCCTGCTGCAGCGGTACCTATTTATCTACTTGCAATGGCGTGCTTTCAGGAGTTCACCCCGTCGTGGGGATTCAAGCCGCCAACGCAAGAGGCTCAGTAGTTCAGACCACAACACCACCCATATACCCATAAGATGGGACTACACGTTACAAGGAAAACTGAGGGTTATCTGTGATGTGTTTCAAGCAAACATGGGGACATTTAACCCTTCCCCTGGGCATCAATTCTTCCCTGCAGATCCCACTGTCTATTAGGAACATAGAAAATTGCCTTAAACCAGGGGTCAGCAACCTTTTTCAGCCGTGGGCCAGTCCACTGTCCCTCAGACCATGTGGTGAGCTGGACTATATTTGGGGGGGGGGAATGAACGAATTCCTATGCCCCACAAATAACCCAGAGATGCATTTTAAATAAAAGGACACATGTAAAAACATGCTGATTCCTGGACCATCTGTGGGCCGGATTGAGAAGGCGATAGGGCCACATCCAGCCCACAGGTTGCCTAAAAAGGTAAAGGTAAAGGGACCCCAGACCATTAGGTCCAGGCACGGATGACTCTGGGGTTGTGGCGCTCATCTCGCTTTATTGGCCGAGGGAGCCGGCGTACAGCTTCCGGGTCATGTGGCCAGCATGACTAAGCCGCTTCTGGCGAACCAGAGCAGTGCACGGAAATGGCGTTTACCTTCCTGCCAGAGCGGTACCTATTTATCTACTTGCACTTTGTGCTTTCGAACTGCTAGGTTGGCAGGAGCTGGGACCGAGCAACGGGAGCTCACCCCTTGGCGGGGATTCGAACCGCCGACCTTCTGATCGGCGAGTCCTAGGCTCTGTGGTTTAACCCACAGCACCACCCGCGTCCCATTTAGGTTGCCTACCCCTGCCTTAAACCAAGAAAAACTGTTGGTCTCAATACTGTCTACATTGATTGGCAGCAGTTCTCACAGGCTTCAGCCAGGGGTATCCCCATCGCAGACGAGGCTTCAGATGAGCTCGCAAACTTGTCCCAATTCTCAGCTTCTTGGCACCTTCTTGAACAGTAAGGTGTGAAGATCTTCGCTGAGGATAAATGTAGTGAACTTGTTTTCTGTGGCTCAGCTTGCCAGAGGAATCCATCAATGGCTTTTAGGGCAGGAAGAAACTGACCTTTGGCTGTTGAAAATTTTAAAACCAATCTGCACTTGAGGCATGTGGCGACAGCCCACAAAACAAGCATACCCCACTGTTTACATCGCGATGGTGACTGAACTTATGGTTAACGTGATTTCCGAGCAGTAAGAGTTTGCTGAAGCTGTAGGTGTGCTTCGTGGGTAGCTTGTGTGAAGTGAGAAGGGGGTGGTTTTTAATATTTCTCTCCCTGACTTTTTAAACAATAAAGTGTTCCTGTGATTCATGCCACTCATGTTGGCTCATTGGAAGTCATCTTTCCAAGCCTTCATATATTCATTTCTCTCATTCATCTCTACACCCCCAGCCCTGAATCGCTCTCTCTGTTTTTCTATTGTAGCTGAGCAATCCATTCCCGCTAATATCTGAAAGCTTTCCAATTTCTCTCTGTAGGTTGTTGTTTCGTAACGTTTTATACAAGAAAAGCTGCGCTTGAAGCACAGAATGCACTGCACAATATTAAAACCTTACCTGGGGTGAGTACATTTACTTCCTTTCACTTTTGGAGCTGGAAGCAGGTTGGCGGGAGGGAAGTGAAATAAATAACTTTGCTTGCAGAAGGTGCTACTTAAAGGATCTGGGTAACCCCCAAATGCCTCGGACTTCCACAGGAGGGTAATAAGCTGGTGGCTAAATGTCTGCAAACTGTGCCCATTGGTCAGCCCAATCATGAGCTTGTTAATATGGTTGAAAACTGTTCATAATGTTGCATAGTAGCTGCCCTCCAGATTCGAACCAGCAGCAGATTTATTTATTTTTATCTAAACAACCCATTTGACTAGGCTGCCCCAGTCAATCTAGACAGCTTCCAATATATATTAAAACACAACAAAACATCAAACATTAAAAACTTCCTGATATAGGGCTGCCTTCAGATGTCTTCTAAAAGTCAGATAGTTGTTTATTTCCTTGACATCTGATGAGAGGGCGTTCCACAGGGCGTGTGCCACCACCAAGAAGGCCTTCTGCCTGGTTCCCTGTAACTTGGCTTCTCGCAATGAGGGAACTGCCAGAAGTCCCTCGGAGCTGGACCTCAAGTGTCCGGGCTGAGGGGTGGAAACACATTTTACAAAGATGCGATACAGTGGTACCTCGGGTTAAGTACTTAATTTGTTCCAGAGGTCTGTACTTAACCTAAAACTGTTCTTAACCTGAATCACCACTTTAGCTAATGGGGCCTCCCGCTGCCTCCATGCTACCAGAGCACGATTTCTGTTCTCATTCTGAAACAAAGTTCTTAACCTGAAGCACTATTTCTGGATTAGCAGAGTATGTAACCTGAAGCCTATGTAACCTGAAGCGTGTGTAACCCGAGGTACCACTGTACAATAGTTATAAATCAGTTAAAACTATGCATTCAAACTTCAGTTAAAATGCCTGATTGATTTATTAATAAGGTCTTCCCTAGGTGCTAGAAACGTTGATGGGAAGACTGTGGCACTCCAGAAGTTCTTGGACTACAACTCCTATCAGCCCTGACCATTGCTTATGCTGGTTGTTGGGAATCCAAGGACATCTGGAGAGCCACAGGTTCCCCACCCCGGCACTGACAGTGGATTCTCTGGGTTTATTATGCACACAATTCCATGTGCTTTAAATGCGCATTGAACGTGCTTTTTACTTAGGGCAGGACATGATGCCCCGCAGCAAACAAGCTGGCACCGCTCAGTGGGTAGAGCAAGAGACTCTGAATCTCAGGGTTGCGGGTCTGAGCCCCACATTGGGCAAAAGGTTCCTGCATTGCAGGGGCTGGACTAGATGACCCTCAGATTCCCTTCCAACCCTACAATTCTATGCTTCGACAAAATAAATACTGCAGGCGGTAAACACCAGCGAACCATGGCTTAGTGGTAGAGCACAAGTTTTGCATGCCGAATGTCCTCGAAGTTCAATGCCTGGTGATGGGAAACGCCTTGTGCCAGAGACCCTGGAGAGCTGCTGCCAGTCTGAGTATGCAGAACTGGGCTGGATGGTCTAGCATAAGGCAGCTTTCTATGTGTGTTATGCGGGGTTGTAGAGACTTGGGGTGCTATCAGACAGGGACTTAATTTGCAAATGTATCATTGAGATATCACATGTGAGTTGCTGGCATTTTTTGTTTTTACTTATTGGATTCCCCCCAGAAAGTATAAATCCAGATTAAATTGGGAGCAAGGGATACAGGCTGGCATTTCGATTCCAATTACTTGCACGCATAAACAGCACCAATCCCACAAAGAACAACAAAAACACATCCGTCTGGAAGCACCCTCCGACAGTGAAATCGATGATAGGATCATAAATAGCGCTGTTAAACACATGTCCCTTTCCCTTTTATCTCTGGAATTCTGGAGCAGAGAGAAAGAGTTGGCTTCTTAGGACTGAGCACCAAAGGCACTGCCTGCTGTCAAATGTGGCTCACGCACCCTAAATTGGACTTGTTCAGTTTGCTCCACCAGAGTGTGCAGAATGAATCCTATCGATTTCCCTCCCCTGCCTGCCCTCCCCCGACACCCGCAATTTAGATCAGTCCCTCTGTGCCCGTTTCCATTGTAAAACAAGGGTGCTGTCAATACTGGCCAGCTTCCCCATTCTGTGTACAAATTGAAGTGGTTCCTTTCTCTCTCCCAGCGTCACCAGAAAGCCAGATCAATCTTATGTGGCTCACATTTCTCGACAGCTGCAGATGAGCCATGAGTGGTTTTGACATCTGGTCCCCACAGCAATTTGAAGGTTTTGAGTTTAGGTTTTGTTTGTTTTGCTGCGTGTATGACTCCTTAGTGCATACCCTCCAACATTTCTTTGATGAAAATAGGGTTGTCCTATCCAACAACAACAACTGTATTATTTATACCCTGCCCACCTGACTAGGTCACTCCAGTCTGGGCAACTTCCAACATACTGTATTTTTTGCAGTATAAGACTCACCTTTTCCCTCCTAAAAAGTAAGGGGAAATGTGTGTGCGTCTTATGGAGCGAATGCAGGCTGCACGGCTTTCCCAGAAGCCAGAATAGCAAGAGGGATTGCTGCTTTCACTGAGCAGTTCTTGCTGTTCTGGCTTCTGAGATTCAGAATATTTTTTTTCTTGTTTTCCTCCTCCAAAAACTAGGTGCGTCTTGTGGTCTGGTGCATCTTATAGAGCGAAAAATACGGTATATAAAAAAGGTAATAAAACAAACATTAAACAAACTTCCCTATATAGGGCTGCCTTCAGACGTCTTCTAAAGGTTGTATAGTTACTGATCTGCTTGACTTGGGGATCACATAACTCCATACCCTCTGATGAAAATAGGGGCGTCCTGGGCTTGCCGATCAGAAGTTCAGCGGTTTGAATTCCCGCAGTGGGGTGAGCTCCTGTTGCCCGGTCCCTGCTCCTGCCAACCTAGCAGTTCGAAAGCACGTCAGAGGGCAAGTAGATAAATAGGTACCGCTCTGGCAGGAAGGTAAACAGCGTTTCCATGCACTACTCTGGTTCGCCAGAAGCGGCTTAGTCATGCTGGCCACATGACCCGGAAGCTGTCTGTGGACAGTAAAGCGAGATGAGCGCCGCAACCCCAGTGTCGTTCACGGCTGGACTTAATAGTCAGGGGTCCCTTTACCATACCGTCCAAACTTTAAAAATGAAAATAGGTATGTTCTAAGGAAAAGTGGGATGTTCTGGGATCAAATCAGAAACCAGGACGGTTTCTGTAAATTTTGGACTGTCCCTGGAAAATAGGGGCAGCTGGAGGTTCTGTTAGTGGAATCTGCTGAACTTGTGTGTTCGTGGAAAAAAACCTCCCAGTTCAGGGCTGACTGAGAGTTAAAATCCAGTAAGGCCTTGCTGGCCCAATTAGTTTTGTCATATTATTCTCTCTGCCGCATTCTCCGTTTCAAAGGACGTGGGCATCTGTAGCTTTGATTTTGTGTGTGCCTCTAGCACAAAAACCGCCCGCCCCGCTCCTCAACACAAACGCATTGGCACCTTGTTTGTTCCTTTTGAGTTTCAGTGCTTTTTTTTTGGTGGACATGAAGACAACATTGCTAGGCATGCATGATTAATGCCACCTCTTGGAAGAAAATATTGCTTGGGTGCCTGGCTGTTTGATTACAAGCCTTGGAATTAGTCAACATTTCCATAATTCTAAACCAATATACACCTGTTTCCCCACTGTGATGTGAAGGCACAACTTAATTTAACAGAAACCCTGCTGTGCTAAATCTCTCATTAAACACCGAGCCAGTTCTGTAATTTAAAGTTGCAGCACCACAATTTTAAGGAAATTGTCTTTTCGGGTGTGCATGTGCGCCTTGTGAAATTAATAAGAAGTTAATGGTGCGTTTTGCTGTACTTCCCTTTCGAAACTTCTAGAAAGGGCCTACAAAGGCTCTGTATCACATGCAGCTAAGGCAACAGATTGGATGCAGATGGCCCTCCAGACTGGGATGCAAGCAGTTTCTGTGGGTGGCTAAACAAAAACAGCCCACCTTGGATCAACCATATCGGTCTTGAAAGAACTACACTGGCTCCCAGTACGTTTCCGAGCACAATTCAAAGTGTTGGTGTTGACCTTTAAAGCTGTAAATGGCCTTGGCCCAGTATACCTGAAGGAGCGTCTCCACCCCCATCGTTCTTCCCGGACACTGAGGTCCAGCGCCGAGGGCCTTCTGGCGGTTCCCTCGCTGTGAGAAGCCAAGTTCCAGGGAACCAGGCAGAGGGCTTTCTCAGTAGTTGCACCTGCCCTGTGGAATGCCCTCCCACCAGAAGTCAAAGAGAAAAATAACTACCAAACTTCTAGAAGACATCTGAAGGCAGCCCTGTTTAGGGAAGCTTTTAATGTTTAATAGGTTACTGTATTTTGGTGTTCTGTTGGAAGCCGCCCAGAGTGGCTGGGGAAACCCAGCCAGATGGGCAGGGTATAAATAATAAATTATTATTATTATTATATCAGTATGAAGTTGGAATGATTGGTCCTAGATCAGGGGTCGGCAACCTAAGGCCCATGGGCCACAAGCGGCCTGCGAGGGTCATTTAACCGGCCCCCGAGCCACCCCCGAACCAACCCACCTTCTTGGCATGTCCCCACGTGCTGCGCTAAAGTGGTGCAGCACAGCGCGGGGACTCGCTTCCGTGGCGCCAGAAATCACATCTGCACAGACACCGGAAATTGCATCTGCACAGATGCAGGAAATCGGGGGGGGGGCGCGAACTGACCCACAGAGGGATCTCCCCTGGACTGAACCAGCCCAGGTGAGGTAAACCTTGCTGACCCCTGTCCTAGGTCAGGGGTCAGGATGATAGATGTTGCTAACAGACAGCTGGGACGCCGTACCAGTGTGCCCCCTTGTTCTGAAGGGGTGAGTGCTCTGAACCCAAGCCTCGCTCTCCCATCCTGACACCTGATGGGCAATGGACAATGAACAAGTCAGTGGCCACATGGGAATCAGGTCTTCTAAAGAGTATGAAATTAGGAGGCAGGAGGCAAAGCTTTCTGCGGACTCGGACCATCTCTGCTGACTTCTGGTTAATTTAGAAGTATTTGTTTGCTTATTTCTATCTCCCCCCCCCCACCGCACATCTCACTCTACTTTTTACTCTCTTTTATAGCCTAGGCAGCAATCAAATGAGTTGTTGTTGTTGTTTTATTTTTGTTAAAATCTGGTATATTATTTTACTGGACCAAATTACACCAATGGAACATTGAACCTTCAAGCACTGCAGAGTTTTGGGGCGAAAATGAATATTATTGCTTGTATTATTATCATTATACTTATTTTCATTTACAAATCACTTCCCATGACGCATCCCAAAGAGATTTATAATAATCTAAGAAGTTGTGAAACTGAGCAGGTACAATTGGATTAGTGCTTGCAGAGGGGGCCACTGGGTCTTAGCTTTTTAAAGGAAGCGCAGAAAATAAGATTGTTGTTATTCAGTACTTAATCATATACTAAGTAATAAATATATTATTTAATTTATTTATTTAATTTTATTTATTTATTTATTTATTTATTTATTTATTTATTTGTAACACGAACAAATCATTCTTACCCATCGAGGTTAAGAAATAGTCGTCGTGGTGAATTTGGTTCTTTGCATATATATTTTTCATTAAATAAATTGATGTACGCTGCTTGGAGATTTTGAATATTAAGTGGCATTTCAATACCTGGAATAAATACAAATAAATCAGCAAAAGAAAGCTCAGGCTCAATGGTCACTTTTCAGGCCCTGACCCAATCCCTTATCCTTCGTCAGCCCTTTCGAGATTCAACGTTCTCAGCCAATTCTCTGGGCTCCCAAAAAACTGCAGTGCTTGGAAGTTCAAAGTTCCATTAACATAAATTGGTCCAGTAAAATAAAATATATTGGATATTGCCTTGGATACAATATGCAAGATAATATCTTGGATAATACGGCACCTTTTTTATTTCCTATCAGATTGACTGGCTTTCAAAAGCTCCGTTGGGATTCATTGGGGCGGTTAATGTTAAGTGAATGTAACATGATAATGGCTGTTAGTGCCCTAGCTTTATGGGCTTATAGTGCCAATAACCACGTTTAATCCTCAGTTAAATTCCACATTGCTTTAGCACTGGGTCGTCCTCTGGCAGACTAACTCCTGTGATTCCTTGCTCTGATTTGGGGTCCTCTATACACTCTCAGCTGAGGATGCCTGATGGTTCTTCTAGAGCCATTTTCATTAGAGGATTCCTTGTGTGTGTCCGCTTAATTAAGGGTGTAATAACTGAGAAATATAGTGTACAGAACGCTCTTAAAACTTTAACAGCAAAAAAGGAGCAGGCAGAAACTTAATGTCTTGTAAAATATTAATAGTTGCTTTCTGCCAGATGTCATCTATGAGCATGGTGGTTGTATTTTAATCTCCTTCCTGTAAACCTGTAACCCCCCCCCCTATCTAACACACATAGAGAAGCACCAATTTTGCTAACAAAAGAAAATACTGGTGGTTTGTTTTCTTTTCTTCCTTTTAAACGGATTTTACAATAACTTAGCATAGCAATTGATTTCAGGGAAGCATCTGTTCAGAATAGTCTATGGATGCAGGAACACAATCCATTTAATGCAAAATATATTCCCCGGAGAATTTTGGCATGCTGTAGTTTATCCCTCCCAGAGCTACAGTTCCCAGCGCAAACTAGAGTTCCCGGGATTCTTTGGGAGAAAGTTATGGGCTGTAAATGGATGGTGTGTAAATGGGAAACATGGAGCAGAGCAAAATTATTCAACGTCCGTTGGAAACCTGATATATGTTATACACACAGCAGTGCAGATACTAGACTCTGGTTAGCAAGATGAAGGAACAGGGATGGACACCCACAAATGGAAAACATGCACCCCAAAATGGCAAAGGTATTTTCACATTGCACAGCCAACTCAAGCCTCATGGCAGTAGGGCCAGTGCAACACCTGCTTTTTGACATCTGTGGAATTGGAAAATAGGAGAGTTGTACAAGATTAGCAAAGCACACATAACACAGATCTTTGATCCATCATATCAAAATTACACACACACAACTGCAATTTCATGTACCAGTTATTTAACTCTTTTTAGCAAAGTGCCTGTGGGTGGATACTTAGAAATTCAGCTTTTCTATGTATCAATGATAGCTGAGGAGCAAGGCAGTCAATGGCTGGATAAAGGCTCCGGCAATGGGGGAAGAGGAACAAGTTGATGGACATCTATCTCCTTTGGGGAAATTGCAAGACTTGATGAAGTCCAAATAATATCCCCTTGCTATTGCAGGAGGGCTACCCTTCATAGTAGAATTGATATTTATGGATTTGTTCTCTCATACTTACATTTCGCCCTTCCTCCCAATGGGTGTATAAGCAGCTAAAGGTACAGCACAACCATGTTTTTTTTAAGTAATGTTGACATCATCATAACAATATACAAAGCACCGGTGTCGCCAGACAGGCTGGTTACATTCCAAAGGCCTGAGTAAACAAAAAGGTTCTTTTAAGGTCATTGTGAGGGACAACCACATGCTGTTTGGGAAGGAGTTCCATAACTGGGGAGCCACCACCAAGAATGCCCTGTCGTCAGAAGCTAAGGCCAGAATAACAAGCAGGTCACTCCCATCAGATCTTAATAGTTGGATAGGGCAGTACCAGAGAAAGCACTCTCAGCTCCTTGGGTCCCAAGCTGTTTAGGATGTCAGTGTATCTACCACATTCACATGAAGTAGTGAATAATAACTGCATTGCTATGAGTCTCTTGCGCCGGGTTCTTTTGGTGCTAAACAGGTTCCCAGCTCCAGGCTGGTTGCAACCATGTTCAGTGCTTTACTTCAAATTCTATTTCTGAGCAGACTTTGCCTGTACCTTATTCCCTATACTCCTTCAGTTATCTTCTCTTTGCAGCTTCTGTGTCTTCTTGGTCATTGCATCCTCCTTGCTCATGCTAGCATTGTGTTATGATTGTCTGCCCTATAAAAACACATCCTCGTATATCATTTTTACAGCCCTCCTGTAATGGGGCATTGGTGAATATGGCCCCCAGAATACTGTGCTTGGTACAAGGAAGTTTTTTTGTGTGTGAGTTTTTAACCCTCCTGGAGGGAGAATTCAGCAAAAATAGTTGTGCTTGGAGCGGCTGATTCATGAAGAGATATTAAAGGAATTCATCACCTTTGCAGGTTGTCCAGATGTTGACTGAGGGAACCGGCTGACAAAACTTTAAAGAAGGAAAAGAGAGCCAAATTCTAAAGCCTTGATCTTTCTTTCCTTGCATCAAAGGGGAAATTAAGGCTGATTTACATGATCCCCGGGATACCATTGGTGGCTGACTTTTGATGATAGAGTGAACTGCCGGTGACACGCAACTGATTGCTTGTTTCTGCAGACTCCCAGTTCGCTGGTTAGGATGTGAGGGCAACACAGGGTTTGCCCCAGGGTTAGAGACAAGCACACAGCCTTGCCTTTGTGATTGAGAGGGCCAGCGCTGTGTGACATGAAGTCAGCACACCACATGACATGCTGATGTCATGCACTCACAGCATGCGCCATGCTTGTGCCATGCAGAGCAGGGCCAGTGAGGGGGTGTGCCGTGGGCAGAACTCCCAGGACCCATTAGGGAAGCCAGAAGGGACAGATTTGGCCCCTGGGGCTTCATGTTCCCAATCTGTGTTCTGCAAAGATCCAGACACCCTAAAGTAACTCATCTTATTTTATCATCCCAACCTATGCTGCTGTCAAGGCAAGTCTTTGGGACAAATGTCCATGGGCCAGTAGGGCGTTTTGAAATTTGCAACTTTCAAATCCCCAAATGAGAAGGTGCTAAAAAGTTGTAACTTGACTTGGGAATTCAAAAGATTAAATATAATTTAGTTTTGCTTGGTATGTAAAATGTGTGTAAATAATGTGTGTAAATAGCAGAAATAATTAAAAAAATGACTGTCAATTACGCGCAGTAATATTACTTACTGATATTTATTTGTTTATTTAGCTAGCATTACTTGACGTTTTTCAGAAGGTAAAATTGAAATTCTTTGGTTTTCTGAAAGCTTCTTCATCAAACGTAGCTTTACCAAGCTAAATGTTGTCCAGTCCCAAAAATAATAGCAGAGTCGAACAGCAGAGCTGACTTCCTCACTCCCCAGAACATAGTAGGTTAGCTGAGAGTTTGTGCCTGGCCCAAGGTCACCCAGGAGATGCTACTTCACAAATTCCCTTCCAAAACCATCCAGCCCAAAACTCACAGTGTGAATGCGACGAAAAACACACCTATTTTACGGGGATGTTCGTTCTCCGAATACCATAAATGACATCTCTCAAAGGTTACTCTGAAACTGGACCTGAAATTATGCTCAGTGGCCTACTGAATGAAAGGATGAGTTCCCCGGGGACAGACAGCTGTCACTTCTCCATATGCTCACTGCAAACCAAAATGATCTCGGCAAGGGGCAATCTCAAAGCCAAGGACGTAGCCAGCATTGAAAAGATGGGTTGTGACATTAAGGGGCTTAGCACTTCTGCATAACACAGGAGTGGGGAGCCTCAATCCCAATGGCCAAGTGTGGGCCTCTAGGATTTTCTATCTTGCCCTTTGACCTCTCCATGGGCTGCACCCATCCCTGGCCCTGTTTTGCACCCAAAGCATTTTGCCTCACTGGAATGTGTCCTTGAACCCTGACCATGCCTTCTGCTTGCCTGAAGTGGCTCTGAACATCACAGCTGCAAACTGATTTAATAACAATAACAATAATAAATTTGATTTTTTTCCCCCCTGGCCTTCACCTCCACGGTCTCAGGACGGGTCACAACAATTTAAAAACACAACATTAAAAACAGTTTCGAGCAAATATAATCTCGAGGTTCAAAAAAAACATCCATATCATGTGACAAGGGCCAGGCCAAGTCCAACACGCTGCCCACAACATCACCCTGAGCTGTTTCGTGGAGGCCCTTAATCAGAATGCGAGAGCTTATTAACATCTATTTAAATTTTTTAGAAGACAGTGTGTTACAGTCTGATTGTTCCCGGTTATTGCAGATTATCCAGGCGTGTGGCTGAGATTGCTTCGCCATAAACTGAAAGCCCGCAGCTTACCTAGAAACAGGCTAACATCCGTGACTCGTTTTGTGGTCAACCGGGGGGATGTGGGTGCAAAGTGGAAACCCTCAGGTGGTCTGCGTGGCCTCTGATGTTGGCGGGGTATGCCCTAGGTGTTAGGGGGTGTTAGGAGAAGGCAGTACCTTGGCTAGCTCATCCACCTTGGAAATGATACAGTGTAAACCCATCAGATCTGGCTCCTGTGCAGTCAAAGACAAGGAGAGCAGTGGCCAGGCACCAGTCAACAAGCCTGCCCTAGAAGCCTTTATAGAGGCCAGGGAGTATTAGCTGACCTGCTCTGACCAATTGGTGCAAGGAGTATGGCCAGTCTCTTTTCAAGGTTTGCCACATCCAACTCACAGACTGGAAAGTTCCCAATTCAATGCTCAGACAGCCCTGGACATCATCACCATAATTATTATCATCATCATCATAATCAGGGTTTTTTCCCAGCTGGAACTCGCTGGAACTCAGTTCTGGCACCTCTCAGGTGGGTGCCATTGCCATTATAAGAGAACAAGGAAGGTGTTCATGGTGAGTTCCAGCACCTCTTTTTCTAGGAAAATGGCACTTACCATCATCATCAAGATTTCTATGCAGTGGTACCTTGGGTTAAGAACTTAATTCATTCTGGAGAACCTGAAACTGTTCTAAACCTGAGGTACCACTTTAGCTAATGGGGCCTCCCACTGCCGCTGCCACGCGATTTCTCTTCTCATCCTGAAGCAAAGTTCTTAACCCGAGGTACTATTTCTGGTTTAGCGGAGTCTGTAACCTGAAGCGTCTGTAACCCGAGGTACCACTGTACTGCCCTTCATCACAATATCTCAGGACAGTTCGCAGAATAAAAATACAAGGTAAAAACACAAGTGAATAGTTAAAACCAAATCAACAAAACAATAAACCCCGTCCCACAAACACTTTTAAAAAGCTGTGCAATATCAGCCTTATAAAACAAAGACAAAGGCAAAGACAAATTAACATACAACACGAACAATTTAGAACAACCCCATCCACCCCAAATAAACAGCACCCACCCAATTAAAAACCCCATCCGCATTATAACCATGATTTTAGCATGAGAAGGCCGGCCCATGCCCTTGTGCCACCCCCAAAGTGCCACCCCCAAAGAGACAAAACCATTTGGTGTTGCCCCGCCTTCAGGGCAGGCAGGCTTTAAAGAGCTGCCCCAGTAACAGGTGCTCATCTAACTGGGACAGTAGGTGTTTCCAGTTCTGCCTGCCTGCCCAAGGTTCTGGTCCCTGCTCTTCTTGCCCAGCTGCAGGCAGGTCGTGGTCTGGAGATCCAATAGAAGCCACAGGTCCAGCAGGTGTGGGGAGAGCCTTGTGGGGTTGGACTAAGTATCTGTCTGATCCAATGGTAGTATCCAGATGCCTCCCACAAGGAGGTCCTGAAAGCATACAGTACAACCTCAAAGAGGGTCTAGGATGTTTATGGGCTGGGCCCGGGGGTAACCCGAGAACCGCGGTCCAGGTCCAGTCCAGAATCCATAGGTTCCACTAGGAGTCAGTCCAACAGGGTCAAGGCAGGACATGAGGCAGGAAACCAGGCAAGGACAGGTACAAGATCTCAGGCAGGGTCTGTCATACAGCAATGTTGCTCCCACAACCTGCGGCGGGGTCCGACAACCTTTGATCTTTGTCGGGGTAACGGCCAGTCCTGATCTCCCAGCAACTCACCTCCCTGTTTCTCCCGAAGGCGAGCACTCCTCCTGCGAGTACTCAGGTCTCTCCTTCTCTCAGACCTTAGTCTCTGCAGCTCGGGAGATGTCGGTGGGTTACTAGACCCAGGAGCCGCCTCAGCCTCCCCTGACCCAACCAGTAGTGGAGCAGCTGTAAGTGATGGCCCAGCTGAAGGCAACGAGATAATCCCCACATCTGGAGCCAGGGCAGGCTCAGGCCCCTGACTCGGCCCAGCTGGTGTTTGTTGCAGGGGAACCTGTGCAGACTGGGACTCTTCAGGATCAGGCCCCAGACTTGGTTCAGATGATGCCTGAGGCAAAGGATCTGGTGCAGACTGAGACTGCTCTGGTTCCGAGTCCCAGGCCATCATAAAAGCCCGGCCTTGGTCTGCGGTGGCGCTTAGCCAAAGCGAGCCGGCGATGGGTGAAGGTCCTTAAACGCATCTCTGCCCACTGGGCTGGTATCAGCCACTTTGCTGACACCCGAAAGTGGAAAGTACAGAACTTTTCCAGCAGCCTCATTAGCATCACGACACATGCTATTAAGACTGGCCTGGCTAATGAGCGGGTGTTTGTGAGACAGCCACCCCTGACGCTGCCTCGGACGCCTTTGCAACATCAATGAGATTAGGAAGGCAAATGGTAAACAACGTCGCAGGCCTCAGAAATGGAGGCGGCAAACGGGAACCGCTCACGGCCGGCATTAACCTCCTTTAATGATGCTGGCCGCAAATTAGGGTATGGAAGAAAAAAAACCTATACTGGGCTGCCAATGCCGTTTTGGAGAAGGATTTAATGATGAGAGGCATGAAGGGTGGTGATAGCAGCTGGGAACCATAAACATCTCATAAAAATCTTTTACAAGTGTGTTTATATGCCACGTAAACTGATGCTTCCGAGCTGCAAGGTCTCGATGCGAGACACGGGGATGTGGAGGGAGAAAGAATATTTTATTGTTAGGGTTTTGATCCAGCGACCTTACTTACACTGCATCCCTGACCTCCCTCTACACCAGCATAAGACAAAATATCTGATTTCAATGCCAGAAGATGCTGCTTGACCCAGAACTGGCTGAGCTGTAGGGGAGGGTTATCAGCAGATGCAATTCATCATCAAGTTCTCAGAATTCAGTTTAGAAATAGTTCAGACTGGGCTATTTGCTCCCATGTCAGAAGTCCAAACCAGCATTTAGGAGGTCTAAAATAGCATCCAACTCCCATAACCCCCTGCCCATCCACTTCAGTCCTTATCTAATGAGGATTCTGAGGGATCTTAAATGCTTCCACAGGACCCTGACCTACAGAAGCCTCAAAGTCTAGACCTTTCCGGAGTTTATCATCTCTGTTCTAGTTACATATCTGTCATCTATTTCTGTAAATACCTGAGGAAAGTCAGGGCAGAAGAGCATGTTATCTCGGTAAACATCCAAACATGATTACCAGGCACTGCTAATGCTGGAGCAGCAGAGAGCATTTGCAGATGGGCGTGTAAATAAATGTAAATTCAGCAACCTGGCGCGTTTTGGACTACAACTCCTATCAGCCTCATCCGGCACAGCTGTCTAACAAACTGTTGAAAACATCTGGACACCAACTTGGTGGAGGCAAGCTTCAATTATCCCCACAATATCTCCTCCCAAGTCATTTCCCTTCCTAGCAGGGATTACACCCTGCCTAGGGCAAACGCAGACAAAATGGCGGCCAAGAAGGCATTGCAGGACAGAATCTACAGGAGGGGGATTTCTCCTGCTTGCTGATTCTCTCCTGCTCATGGTCCGCATTCACACAAGCACAGATACACACACACACACACAATATGTGACAAATGCAGCTTGGGGAACCTTCACCCTGTATAGCCGATGTAGCCAACATGGTGCACTCCAGACACTGTTGAACTAAAGTCCCCATCAGCCCCAGCCAGCGTGGCCAATGGCCAGGGATGATGGCAGTTGTAGCCCAACCACCTCTGGAGCGTGTCAGATTGGCTACCCTGATATAACGCATGTCTCCACTCTAGCATTGCCAAGGATGACTCGGGCTACCATCAAGGGACCACTTCTAAGGTTAAGGAGACTGCTGTGTCATTAAGCAGCTACACAATGGGAAAGTGATATTTATAATTCCAGCTCAAGGTATTTTGCTGCTTGAGACAAAGGGCAAGGTAGGGGCCCATGACCAGGAGCCAACTGGACTAGCAGATTAATCTTACTTCAATACAGTGGTACCTCGGGTTACAGATGCTTCAAGTTACAGACGCTTCAGGTTACAGACTCCACTAACCCAGAAATAGTACCTCAGGTTAAGAACTTTGCTTCAGGATGAGAACAGAAATCACGAGACAGCAGCGCAGCGGCAGCAGGAGGCCCCATTAGCTAAAGTGGTGCTTCAGGT
Organism: Podarcis raffonei; assembly: GCF_027172205.1. Classification (NCBI taxonomy): domain Eukaryota; kingdom Metazoa; phylum Chordata; class Lepidosauria; order Squamata; family Lacertidae; genus Podarcis; species Podarcis raffonei. The sequence continues at coordinate 65,884,344 of NC_070611.1, read as the reverse complement.
TAAGAACAGTTTCACGTTAAGAACGGACCTCCGGAACGAATTAAGTACTTAACCCGAGGTACCACTGTACTGGCAATAGGATAGCATCCTCTCCCACACCTGACAGCAGCAGGCTATTTAGGGCAGGCTGCATGGTACACACAAAGATCTGTCTTCCCAACAGAAGGGAGCACAGCCAGGGAGCTAAGGAGGAACTGCCAGGGAGGTGCTGCCATTGCTCCTCAGCATCTGCCACTGGAGGAGGTCACATGTCACTCTTTCCTAATAGCAGGGCCGGCCCTGGCTGTTTGGTGCAGATTGTTTCGTCGCTGCCTCCACCTCTACCCTTTCTCCTCCTGAAAGTCTGTTCTAAGTGGTCTGTAGCTTTGCTGCTTTAGGCTGAATAATTCTCGGGTCTGCGGTAGCAAAGTCTAATTGCTACTTGGACAGGAGGCTTCCGAGGGCAAGCCAGGTTGCTGCCAGCCGTAGCGTGAGCAAGTCGGGAGCTGGCACGCTGCCATGTGCATCGGCAATGAACCAGCGCCGCAGCATGGTGTTGAAGGAGTGCTGTGCTGCCGGAGGTGCCATACGCTGGATGAGAAATAGAGTCTTGTTCGCGTTCATTTGTTAGTAGTTGTTTAAGATCCCCTGGTGCTTTCTGAAAGGGCAGAGGTGTTAATCCCAAACTCCTGCTTTAAATTCTATTTGGGGGTAATTAAATTCAGCTTCCTTGTGCTCTCCGATATGTCGAGGATGTGTGCCTCAGCTCCGACTCCTAAAAACCGGTGCAAAATTGTGCTTCTTTGATTGCAGCAAGCCACATTTGACCCCTACTGGGCGTGGGCACTTGCAGGTCATAGAGCACTGCAACGTGTCTTGTGTGTTCTTGATGGAAACCAAAGAGTGTTAAGGTTTTCTTTACCTTTAGGGAGGGAGAAGTGTTTCCTTCACCATCAGAAGACACAAAGCCTTGAAATCAAAGGGATTTTAAACACTGTGCTTTGAAGTCCCAGCAACCAGGACTCTAAAGCGCAGCATCGCCAGACACCGCTATAAGTGGCTCCGCCCACCTGCCAATGGGGCAGGAGAAAATGATTTGACCCACCAGCCAGAAAAGGGTTCCCATCCCTGCCCCAGTATAGGCATATATATTTTTTTTAAAAAAATTGGCACAGGAACAGCATTATAAAATGTGAAGTGTACATTTTGAGGTATGGCTGTGCTTCGTTTTGCCAATTGATTAGGAAAGTGCAGATTATGTTTACAGTGGACGCTCGGGTTGCGAACATGATCCATGCGGGAGGCACATTCGCAACTCGTAGCGCTCGCAACTCACAGCGCCGCATCTGCACATGCGCTGGTTGCGATTCGCGCTTCTGCACATGCGCAAAGTGTGATTTAGCGCAAAATGTGATTCAGTGCTTCTGCGCATGCGTGACTGCCAAAACCCGAAAGTAACCCACTCCGGTACTTCCGGGTTTCGGCGGGTCCGTAACCCAAAAAAACGCAACCTGAAGCGTCTGTAACCCGAGGTATGACTGTACCTTTAAATGCCAGCTGGATCAAATTTCTCCCACATCTCTCTCTGGAAACTTTCAGTGTCACAGCTTTAAATGCAAACAGACTCCCTGTACAATGTATGTACACTCCCAATAAACTGCCTGCCATCACACTGTCAAACTTTCTTCGGGGACATAGAATCATAGAGTTGGAAGGGAATCTTTTGCCCAACGTGGGGCTCAAACCCACAACCCAGAGATTAAGAGTCTCGTGTTCTACCAACTGAGCTATCCCAGGAACGAGCAATAGAAGCTATTGAATGTTTACGAGGACTTCTTTTTTAGAAAAAAAAAAGTATCACAAAATGTGGAAATATGGAGAGCTGAACTTTAGATTGAAAAAAATGAGAAACGGAGCGAAACCGAAATTTACAATTTCATCCATCCCTACTTCCAGATGACCTGCTTTTTTAGCATTCATCCTGATTGGCTAGATGACGTTACACAAGCAAATGTTATCTCACATTTTCCAGTACATGTCCCTGTCACTTTCATTACCATAAAAAGACTGGTGCTTTTTGAGGGGGGTGGGGAATGCTTATTTGTTGCACAAGAGCTTCAAATCAATTTGAATTTATAGGTCTTGAATCCTGTCTGAAATCTCACCTGAAAATAGCAAGAGCCAGGAAGCGCCCTAACTTATTGTGAGTTGTTGGCAAGGTGGCCTCAGGGAATCTAGCTTGTGATTATTGTGAACAGGGCAGTCATTTAAAAAAGAGCATGTTGCTACATTGCTCTGCTTTTAAACATCTTGTAAATGCACAGGCTAGACAGAGTTAAAAAGACAGAGGTAAAAGACCACCAGTCAGAAAACTGCAGGCTAAAAACAAAATCCTAAGAAGGCATAAACAAAGTGAAGTTTCCTTTGTATTTGAGACTTAACTGGCATCAAGCCGAATATCAAAGCAATATCAAAGGAAAGCTACCCATTAATTAATTCAGACCAGCTCCACAAAGCAATCCCAGGTCTTTACTGATATCTGATTTCAACAACTTCCTAATCTTCACAAGATGTCATTAAGAATGGCATTAAATCTGCCGGCAATCAATCCTGCATTGTTGTCCCTGTTGTAACTCGGAGATGGGCTATCGAGAAGCGTGAGGAAGGAAGAAAAGAGAATCCATATGTGTTTTCCCTTCCGGGAGAAGAATGTATGTGTGGCACAAACAATTTGTCAGTGCATCTTACGAACTGATTGGTCTCTGTCATTTCCGCTGGAGCAGAGCAGATCGGAACTGCCTCCCCACTTTATGATAAAAAAAGATTAAGTTCCTTGTAAAATGCCAGCAGAGGGCTTTGGAAGCAGAAGGGGGAGGACCATGTTAGATGTGGTGTGTCCTTTAAACCTAACTTTTAGTTTCAAAAAAGCAGACACAGCTCCTTTCCCTGATTCCAATCAAGCTCAACCCTGTGGCAGGCCAAGATCCCAGGGGAAATCCCTACACCCATGGTAACTTATATATGGAGATTTCCACAGGGATTTTTATTTTGGGGGGAAATAATTTGTGTGCCATGAACTCCACCCAATGGAGACTGGCATCCATTGGGATTGGTAGAGTTGAAGGCAAGGAGGTCAACAGTAGGTGGAGCCAGAACCAATGACCATAGGTGGAGCCAGAAACAATGACCATAGGTGGAGACAGACCCAATGACCATAGGTGGAGCCAGACCCAATGACCATAGGTGGAGCCAGACCCAATGACCATAGGTGGAGCCAGAAACAATGACCATAGGTGGAGCCAGAACCAATGACCATAGGTGGAGACAGACCCAATGACCATAGGTAGAGACAGACCCAATGACCATAGGTGGAGACAGACCCAATGACCATAGGTGGAGCCAGAAACAATGACCATAGGTGGAGCCAGACCCAATGACCATAGGTGGAGCCAGAAACAATGACCATAGGTGGAGCCAGAAACAATGACCATAGGTGGAGCCAGAAACAATGACCATAGGTGGAGCCAGACCCAATGACCATAGGTGGAGCCAGACCCAATGACCATAGGTGGAGCCAGAACCAATGACCATAGGTGGAGACAGAACCAATGACCATAGGTGGAGATAGAAACAATGACCATAGGTGGAGCCAGAACCAATGACCATAGGTGGAGCCAGAAACAATGACCATAGGTGGAACCAGACCCAATGACCATAGGTGGAGCCAGAAACAATGACCATAGGTGGAGACAGAAACAATGACCATAGGTGGAGCCAGAAACAATGACCATAGGTGGAGACAGACCCAATGACCATAGGTGGAGACAGAACCAATGACCATAGGTGGAGCCAGAACCAATGACCATAGGTGGAGACAGAACCAATGATCATAGGTGGAGATAGAAACAATGACCATAGGTGGAGCCAGAACCAATGACCATAGGTGGAGCCAGAAACAATGACCATAGGTGGAACCAGACCCAATGACCATAGGTGGAGCCAGAAACAATGACCATAGGTGGAGACAGAAACAATGACCATAGGTGGAGCCAGAAACAATGACCATAGGTGGAGACAGACCCAATGACCATAGGTGGAGACAGAACCAATGACCATAGGTGGAGACAGACCCAATGACAGATGCAGCCAACCAGAGGTGCCAACTTGCATTGAAGAGTGAAGGGTTCTTGTCACATGTGTGATGTTTTGGGAGGAGCCAGCGGAAAGAGCCGAATACGGTGGCCAGCAGCTCCTCCTCTCTCGCGCTTGGCAGCCTTCCACAGGAGGAGGAGGAGCCAGCCACTGAAGCCACGCTCAGCTCCACACTCAGCCTCCTCCATCCCCTGACAGTAGGGAACAGTTGGGGGCCACCCCCAGCCCCAAATATGGGCCCACCAGAGTTGGCACCACTGCAGTCATCTAGCTCTGGTTTTGGCCCCATCTTCCCGCCTGCTGAAGTCTACAAACTCAACACTGAAACTAAGGAGGAGGAGGAGGGGGAGGCTGACACCCAGTGCCTCCCCCTAGAAGGGTTGTTAGGTAGGTGGGGCCTAGCAGGGGAAAGACTGAGCTCAGTGGTACAGTTTCCCAAATGGATCAGCCTCCACTGCCCTCACCTGCGGGAACAAAACAAACAGGAATATACTTGCATTAGTTTTCCAAGTCGGTTTTTTGTTGGCTTTTACATTCGCTTGTCTTTGAAACAAATGTAAAAGAACAAAAAATGGAGGGTGTAATTGTTTCACGTGTTCTTGTATTTTTTAAAAAATGAATGCAGAGCTCTATCCCCATACCAAAACTTTGGATGGTGGAATCATATTAGATATACCCAAATCAGTGCTGCCAGCCTCCAGAGAGGGTGAGATGTTGACATGAGAAGCATGTCAAACTTTTGTGTGTACAGTGGTACCTCGGGTTACATTCGCTTCAGGTTACAGACTCCGCTAACCCAGAAATAGTACCTCAGGTTAAGAACTTTGCTTCAGGATGAGAACAGAAATTGTCCTCCGGCGGTGCGGCAGCAGCGGGAGGCCCCATTAGCTAAAGTGGTGCTTCAGGTTAAGAACAGTTTCAGGTTAAGAACGGACCTCCAGAACGAATTAAGAATTTAACCCAAGGTACCACTGTATTCACAAGAAAATGTTGTCTTTGCTGCATTAGCAGCACTTGAAGTGACCTCTCTGGGGTGCAAGCCTTGCAGTGAGTGTGTCTGGAGGTCCGGGGCTGCCCAGAGGACAAGACCCACCTCTCGACCTCACAGAAGTGGTCCAAAGGAAAGCAGAGCAAGATGTTTGGCACTGGCTTGGCTGCAGGAGTTGCTGGAAGGAGGCATACCTGGTGCCATCCAACCATCTTAGTGACTTTGCTTCATCAGCAATTAGCCGTAATTAGAAAACCTACCTTTCAAATGGCTGCAGTTTCTCTGAAATCTTAGCAGCTGGGAGTATGGGAGATTATACTCTAAGTACAGTCATACCTCTTGTTGCGTTTGCTTCAGGTTACATGTTTTCATGTTGCATCCCGCGGTGACCTGGAAGTACCAGAAAGGGTTATTTCCGGGTTTCGCCGCATGCGCAGATGTGCAAAATGATGTCACGTGTGTGTGCAGAAACGGCGAATCGTGACCCGCGCGTGCGCAGACATGGGTTGCGTTCCTTTCATGTTGCGAACGGGCCTCCAGAATGGATCCCATTCGCAACCAGAGGTACCGCTGTACTCACATGATCTGTCTCTCCCACATATTTGCACAATGCAAGCACCATCAGTGCACCATGGAGCCAGGGGAGAATGGCCAAAACACCCGACCAGAAATAGATGAATCTTGACAACAATAACCCCTCCTCTGTGGAGAATGGCCCATTGCGGCAAATGCGACACTGAGCCCCCAACCTCTATCTTCTCTCAGCCAGCCCCCCCCCCCCGGCTACCTCCTTACTTACAACCAGCCATTGGTCTCACCTCTTATTGGTCCCAACTGTCACCTACCCTCTCCGTTCTATGGGCATCATCAGCTGCCAATGCCCTCATTTATTCTTAATATAAATCCTTCGTCTCTGTTCCCAGACGGAATTGCGAAGCTCGACAACCCTTTTTCCTTTCTCTTACCTGTGAGTGATCTGAATGACTAAGACCAGCTTTGGGTTCTGCTCTTGCCCATCATGCGAGCCGCTGTCCTCTAGAGGTCCACTGAATTGTTTTGTTGCCAAATCCTGACAATCCCTCAGAGCCAAGGTGTTGCTGGAATATTGTGCGGCGTCGTGTGTTTAGTCCTGAGATTTTATTAAAACCAAAGTGATGAAACGTCTTCCGGGGAGCAACTTAGCTTCACGGCGGCAAAGGTGTTTGATGAAATATCCATTTCCTCAAGGGCCGTGCATTTGTGGCGCACAGTCACACCAGCGAGAGGCAGGAATTGTATTTGACTGTGCTCGGCTGATATGCCATTATTTAAAAGTTCTGGATGAAAGTGAGCAAGCAATTCTACCTGAGAATACAAAGGAAGGTGTGATCTGAAGAATTTCACCAAGCTGAGTGAAAGGCCTTAACATTCCCACTGGGTGTTTCAGCTGAGTGCAACCCAAATGCACCTTTTATTATGGCTTAAGAATAAGTTTGGTTGTCGCTGAGGATGGACCAGAGCTCAGCAGGAGGGCAAACGCTTTTGATGCAGAAGGTCCCAGGTTTAATCCTCAAATCTCCAACTTAGGGTAGATGAGTCACCTTTCTGGACCACAATGGGTGAGCATTGGGGGGGTCACACTCTACACTGGAACCAGTAATGAGCAGGGCATGGGCTCATACACAGAACCACATAGAGAGGGTTGGGTTAACATGGAGAGGAAGGTCGATGTCAATGCCTGAGGTCATTCAGAGTAGCAGGTACTCCAAGCTACAGTGGTACCTTGGTTTGCAACCATTTTGGATTACAACCATTTTGGATTACAACCACGTCAAACCTGGAAATGCGTATCCCTTTTTTTGGATTACAACCCTTTGGGGGGTTGGTTTACAATCGGGCCTCCAGAATGGATTATGGTTGTAAACCAAGGTAAAGGGACCCCTAATCATTAGGTCCAGTCGTGATCGACTCTGGGGTGCTCATCTCGCTTTATTGGCTGAGGGAGCCAGCGTACAGCTTCCAGGTCATGTGGCCAGAATGACTAAGCTGCTTCTGGCGAACCAGAGCAGCGCACGGAAACACCGTTTACCTTCCCACCGGAGCAGTACCTATCGATCTACTTGCACTTTGACGTGCTTTCAAACTGCTAGGTTGGCAGGAGCAGGGACCAAGCAACGGGAGCTCACCCCGTCGCGGGGATTCGAACCGCCGACCCTCTGATCAGCAAGTCCTAGGATCTGTGGTTTAACCCACAGTGCCACCTGCGTCTTGTAAACCAAGGTACCACTGTACAAATGATCTGAATCAGCACCCAGGTAGCTTCATGCGGCGCAATAGCACAGTAGGCCTGTCTGTTAACCGGAAGATTGGTTGTTCGAGCCCACCCAGGGATGACTGTGGGCAGGATTCCTGCATTGTGCGGGGATTGGACCAGATGACCCTCATGGTCCCTTCCAGTTCTGTGGTTTCACATCTTCATATCTTCAATGCCATTCCAGAATGAAAAGGGAAAAGGAGAGGAAGCTAGGTTGCGTTGAGATAGAATTCAGCACTGAGTGAGTTATTAATCTGCCCCTCACAACTCATTCTCCCATTGGACCTCTGTGAAGTTTTCATCTCAGCCAAACTGACAACTACCCCTACCAACAAAATCTGGACTGTGCACCTTTTGTAGCTGGGTGCTTTGTTCCACGTGTTGTCACAGAATACTCTGTGCCAGCTCAGCGATCAGTGTCAGATTCCTTCATCACTGCCACAAGCACAGTGCAACACAAATTTTATAAACTCCTTTGATTTCATATCCTCCAACATTTCTCCAATGAAAATAGGGACGTCCCATTCCACAATGATAATTTTGCTATTTAAAACCCACACATCTTACTGGGCTGGCCCAGCACTCTGGGCAGCTTCCAATGTGTATAAAAATATAATAAAACATTGAACATTAAAAAAAAACTTCCCTATACAGGATCGCCATCAGACAGGTCAGGGGGTCAGATAACTCCATACCCTCCAACATTTCTCCAATGAAAATGGGGACATCCTAAGGAAAAGCAGGATATTCTGAGAAACTGGGACGGCTTCTCTAAATCAGGGATGTCCCTGGAAAATAAGGACACTTGGAGGGTCTTTGATTTAAAGGTGTAACACTTCTGTTAATTATCCAAATGGACTGGGTGTAGGCCTTGGCAACTTGAAATTATCCGTAGTTCACGGCCTCTACTTCACACTTGAAACATTTCAGAAGATGTGACAAGTTGGGTGTTTTTTTTTTCTTATTACAGGCTAAGCTTGATTATGCTCCTTAAATATATTTGATGCCTTTTGCTATTATATAGAAAGATCAGATAAATTGCAATTTTATAACTGGGGCAGAAAACCTACAATGTTGTTAGCATGGCACCTTATTCACAATGAATGAACTAAGTGACTCAGTGGTCCAAGGTGACCTTGATTGTGAGGAGAGTGCATGAAGCAGAAAAAAATCTATTGAAAAGATGAAGAAATGTCAAACAAACAAAAAAGCACTACAAGATAATCTGGCTAGAGAGTTCTTGATTTGGAAAAGGCATAGGCCAAGAACAATCAGACCAGAACTCAGTTCCTGTCTTACGTATGAGATATTCTATGGCCTTGAGGTATAATGACACCATTCCTATTTTTAAGAAAAATAAAATGTATATAAAGTGTATTTATTGGGTGAGTGTACATTGCATGCCCTCCAACATTTTTCTGATGAAAATTGGGAGAGCCCATTTCATAAAGATATTTTTACTATTTACGCCCCACATATCTTTTTGGTTTGCCCCGGTCAGGGCAGCTCCCAACATATATAAAAACATAATAAAACATTAAGCATTAAAAAAAGATGTCCCTATATAGTGGTACCTCGGGTTACGAACTTAATTTGTTCTGGAGGTCCATTCTTAACCTGAAACTGTTCTTACCCTGAGGTACCACTTTAGCTAATGAGGCCTCCTGCTGCCGCCATGCCGCCACTGCGAGATTTCTGTTCTCAACCTGAAACAAAGTTCTTAACCCGAGGTACTATTTCTGGGTTAGCGGAGTCTGTAATCTGAAGCATCTGTAACACGAGGTACCACTGTACAGGATTGCCTTCAGACGGCTCAGGGGTTGGATAAATTCATGCCCACTAAAATTTCTCCAATGAAAATAGGGACATCCTAAGGAAAAGCGGGACATTCTGGGATCAAATCAGAAACTGGGATGGCTTCTCTAAATCAGGGATGGCCCTGGAAAATAGGGACACTTGGGGGGTTTGATATTGGTGGGAAAGAGATCAGGTTTGGGAGTTATACAGAGTTACTTGATCATGCAGAGCAAAATGTTTTGTTTAAAAAGCTTAGTTTGACAGGCTTTTGGACAGAGGCAGCAAGGCTCTTCATAATTCACAGGGCAACTACAAGAAAATTTTGGTGACACTAGATTTCTTAAGTTATTTAAAAAAAGTTTTACATATGTGTTGTCAGCTTCTTAGGGCTTTAGAAGTGGACTGGGATATAGATCAGATGAAAGATGTGCCAGCTTCCCCACAGCACACTTATAGCAATGCTTCAAACACACACAATGTTTGCATCCTGGCCCCCAAAATAAGGAGAGAAGGCAGTAGAGTAGAAGGTGTCCCAAGTATATGCAACATAATCAACAGTGGTACCTGGTATCCATTCAAAGTGTTGGTGCTCACCTTTAAAGGCCTAAATAGCTTTAATCCTGTGTACCTGAAGAAGCATCCCCATCCTCATCGTATAGCCCAAACACTGAAGTCCACATTGAAGGCCTTCTGGAGATTCCCTCACTGCGAGAAGGGAACCAGGCAGAGGGCCTTCTCGGTAGTGGCACCCGCCCTGTGGAATGCCCTCCCATCAGATGTCAAGCAGATAAGTGACTCTATGACTTTAAGAAGGCATCTGAAGGCAGCCCTGTATCGGGAAGTTTTTAATGTTGTCTCACTGTGTTTTTATATTCTGTTGAAAGCCACCCAGAGTGGCTGGGGCAACCCGGTCAGATGAATGGATGATGATGATGATGATGACTGGAAAACAAGACTTACAGCTAGTGCAGCCAGAGCTTGCTTTGTCCCCATCCTCTTCCCTGCTAGTTCAACAGGGGCAAAACAGAGACTAAGGGGCAAGAAGCTGGCAGCCAGAACCACCTCCAGGGCTAAGTCAGAATCAGCATCATTTATTATTTGTACCCCGCCCATCTGGCTGGGTTTCCCCAGCCACTCTGGGCGGCTTCCAACAAAGATTAAAAATACATCAAAATGTCACACATTAAAAACTTCCCTGAACAGGGCTGCTTTCAGATGTTTTCTAAATGTCAGGCAGTTGTTTATCTCTTTGACATCTGATGGGAGGGCGTTCCACAGGGCGGGCGCCACTACCGAAAAGGCCCTCTGCCTGGTTCCCTGTAACTTGGCTTCTCGCAGTGAGGGAACTGCCAGAAGGCCCTCGGCACTGGACCTCCGCGCAGGCAGCACAGGCAAACAGGCAGGCAAGGGTTGGCTGAGGGCAGTTTTAGACTGCTGAGGCAGTTCCCTGTTCACTATAATGGACGACCCTGTTCACTATAATGGACCATCAAGCTATTTCTGGCCACGGCACACCAGAAAACCACAAAAGAAGTGCCCAAACAGCCAGTGGAATATATTGTCAAAAGTTGTTGCCGCAGCAGATGACATGATCCGGTTTCTTCTGGGCTTAACTCACTTGCATTTACCTCCCCTGTTTTTTTTTTAAAGGGTTTGCATTTTGCATGGATAATATGAAGTCGCCTGGGGGCAATATCTCCAGTGCGACTGTCGAATCCGAGTGAATATCTATTTTAGGATTAAATGAATTTTTGTAAAGGCTCATTTGTTTGAAGAAGTGATACTTAATCATGGGTGTTTACACATGAATGTGAAGTGGGGGAATTTTCCATCACAGTATCAAACCCCCCCTCCTTTCCATACCTCTGTTGTACCTGACCTCCCTTGTGCCCCAGAGCCAAAACTGTTTGGGTAGGAAGCAAAGAGAAGATTAAATGCCTCAAATGTGTTTGCTTAATAGAGCAGTGTAAATCATTAAATGAGGTTGTCATTTCTCAAAGTCAGGGCGTTTATTAGAAAAGAAAGAATGGCTGTTTCACTTGTAGAGAAAGCAGAAGTATTGGGTGGCAATGAGCAAGCACCGCAGAGGGTCCTTCCAAAGGACTGGATTACTTAGCATTCATCCTGATTTGTTTGAGTTGATTTCATAGAATCATAAAATCGTAGCGTTGGGGGGTCATCTAGTCCCAAGTGCAATGGGTCAGTTCATCTGCAATGGGTCAGTTCATCTGCCTGTTAACTCCCTGCAATGCAGGAATCTCAGCTCAAGCATCCATGACAGATGGCCACCCAACCACTGCTTTAAAACTTCCAGGAAGGAGAGCCCACCACCTTCTGAGGGAGTCCATCCCACTATCAAACAGCTCTTACTGTCATAAAGTTCTTCCTGATGTTCGGTTGGAATATAAAGGTAAAGGGTAAGGTAAAGGTAAAGGTCCAGTCGTGGCCGACTCTGGGGTTGCGGCGCTCATCTCGCTTTATTGTCCAAGGGAGCCAGCGTACAGCTTCCGGGTCATGCGGCCAGCATGACTAAGCCGCTTCTGGCGAACCAGAGCAGCGCACGGAAACGCCATTTACCTTCCCACCGGAGCGGTACCTATTTATCTACTTGCACTTTGATGTGCTTTTGAATTGCTAGGTTGGCAGGAGCAGGGACCGAGCAACGGGAGCTCACCCCGTCACGGGGATTCGAACCGCCAACCTTCTGATCGGCAAGTCCTAGGCTCTGTGGTTTAACCCACAGCGCCACCCGCGTCCCTAGTTGGAATCTACTTCCTTGTAATTTGAACCCTACCCTCTAGAACAGCCTTTCTCAACCTTGGGTCCCCAGATGTTGTTGGACTACAACTCCCATCACCCCTAGCTAGCAAGGCCAGAGCTCAGGGATGATGGGAGTTGTAGTCCAACAACATCTGGGACCCACAGGTTAAGAACCACTGCTCTAGAACAAAAGAAAACAGGCTTGCTCCATCATCCATGTGACAGCCCTTTAGACAGTTGAAGAGGGCCATCATTTCTCCTCTCGGTCTCCTCTTTCACATGCTAAACATACCCAGCTCCCTCAACTGTCCCTCATCAGGTCTGGTTTCCATCTTGGTTGCCCAAGATTTGATTTATTATATTTCTATGCTGCTTTTCATTCAAATGAATCCCAGAGCAGCTTAGAAACAATAAATAACACGAACATGAACAAATATAATACAATGTCACAAATACAGCATAAATCATATTGAATAATTAACAAACCGTCAGTGAAACAACTGCAATCTATAAAGCACTGTTAACAAAGCAGTAGCTAGAAAAAATAAGCTAAACATCACAATTACAGCAGAAGTCATTATAGGATTCACAAAGTGCTACAGCATTCATGATCTATAAAACGATATTAACAACATTAGCAAAATAGCAGCCAAAAAATAAGCTAAGCGCTGCTGAATTCATACACATAATCTCACCCTCTATTCAGTTTATGAAAAGACACATACACATCATGCCCGTGGCAGTAAATTCCTTCTGGAGGTTCCTTGGGCTGGAGGCGAACTCGAGCACCCCCAATGGCAAAAAGAATCTCTTACTCCTCAGTTCTTCCTCTGGAAACAGCTCCCTTATGATGGCTCCCAGGGCTGGAGGGTGGGGCAAGGCAGATGGGAAAAGCCATTTTGCAAAGAGGTAAGGTGGCACTGTAGAGGGATGCGGGTGGCACTGTGGTTTAAACCACAGAGCCTAGGACTTGCCGATCAGAAGGTCGGCGGTTTGAATCCCCGTGACGGGGTGAGCTCCCGTTGCTCGGTCCCTGCTCCTGCCAACCTAGCAGATCGAAAGCATGTCAAAGTGCAAGTAGATAAATAGGTACCGCTCCAGCAGGAAGGTAAACGGCGTTTCCGTGCGCTGCTCTGGTTCGCCAGAAGCAGCTTAGTCATGCTGGCCACATGACCCGGAAGCTGTGCACCGTCTCCCTCGGCCAATAAAGTGAGATGAGCGCCGCAACCCCAGAGTCGGTCACAACTGGACCTAATGGTCAGGGGTCCCTTTACCCTTTACCTTTTAAGGTGGCCCTGTATCGAGCACATGTTATCCCAACCTATCCAGTGCACTTGCCCATCGCTTTCCTTATGGAAAAACCCTCTCTTTTGGGAAGCGGGTTCTTTATGCAAGCCAGTTGTAATTGCCCAGCCTGAATTTTCTGGTGTGTGGCTGAGTCCCGCTGGCTCCTGCACGCGGTCAGGATGAGACCAAAAGTTCATTCATGCGCTTAAAGAAATGGTTGTTGTTAAAAAGCAGCCGACAAAAGCAAAGTGGCCAGCATTTGGTGCAGCTGATTTCAAATTGCAACACTTCTCTGCAAGAGAAGCTGCCATGGTTGCCTGTTGCTTTCTTAACCAGGGCCCATGAGGTCAATTACCTGGTCTGTTGAGAAGCAGTGGTGTGTTCAGACACCCGTTCCCTATACCAAGTGGTGATGCAGGTCACCGTGTTTACCGTCAGTTGTGAACCTGGAGCCCTCTGGCAGGCAAAAAGGCCTGATCTAGATTTAGCAGACCCCCGCTTGCTGTTAACGTTCTCCGCAGCTTGTTACCTAATGAGCAGAAGGCAGTTGCAAAAACTCCCCGCTGATCTCTTCCCAGTGAAAATAGGCCTGAGGTGTTGGACATTGACAACCCCAAATGAGCTACCATTCTGGCATTTGTAAGATTGTAAGGCAGTCTTTAGAGATCCACCTGTCAGCTGGGATGGGTGGATCTCCTCTGCCCGGTGTCATGATGTTAAAGGTACAGTAGAGAGGTACGCGGACTGTATCGCTCAGGCCGACTGGATGGTGCAGGGTTGCATTTCAGGGGCTTCCTCCCAGCTCTTTCCTTCTGTGATTTGCAAAAGGCTGCAGGTTATCCTCAGAACTACTGGCATGTTTAAACCATGGGTCGGCAAACTAAGGCCCACAGGCCGGATCAGGCCCAATTGCCTTTTGGATCTGGCCCACAGACGGTCTGGGAATCGCTGTGTGGATCGCCAGCACACACGTTCTTTCCTTCTCCCTCACACGGTGGCGGCAGAGGCGGCGCCTCCTCCCTCCCCCCCTCCTGGTTTCTCCCCCGCCCTGCCTAGAGGAGGAAGGGGGCTGGGCTTTGTAAATTCCATAGCAGGCCAAGCCAGTGGAACTAGCTCAACTTGAGCAGGTGGAAACTGATCTCTCCACCCCCACCCTCCGCTGTACGTCACCTGAACCCTGCTGTACAGTTATCCACGGTCCTATGCTATGGCTATGTGTCATACCCTCCAACATCTTGAGTCTCCAAATGGAGACCTGTGTCTTCCCGCCCATGCTCCCACGCAAGTCGTGTGACCTGCGCAAGATCACGGAGCCCAAATAATTGTGCTTTTATCAAGGCTGTGCTTGCATGGTGCCCCAAACCACATCTTTTGGGACATCGTGGCCCCCCCCCCCAAAAAATTGCTTTTTAGAAGGGAAGCATTTTTTTCAGGTCGAGATTTTTGTGAGAAATTGCATGAGATCGTGGCACTCAAAATGGCCATTGTGCACTCGCATGAGAAAATGGGGTGCCCTGGTTTTTTCTGGGACCCTTGCGGGGTATGCTATAATCACAGTAATGCTGAAATGCAGCAGAGAGCAGGCCTCTTGCAGTGACCCTGCTAGTATAGTTCATGTAACTTTATGTTTTCCTTTGTTTCAGGTGGAAAATCTGGGTTCTAGACCCTATGGTGTAGGAAACATACATGAAATTGCTTGAGGAAATTGCAGAAGCCCTACAAGGGGTGCTGAATAAGAGTTTCAGTCACCAGGGATTGATTTCCCTGCACGATTATAGAACAGTTAAATTATAGAAATTGTAGAAGTTTTTCTAATTTATGTGAACTTCTTATGTAAATTCTTCCAGCAGAATTTAGATTCCTTGCTGCAGAATTTCAACAACATGCAACTTTTTAGGGCATTGTGCTCTGGGTGTTTGGTCTTCCAAATTATGAAATCTTTCCAAAGGTGCCTTGTGAACACTGATGGGTCAATTCTGGGCCTGACCCCATTTCGAATGCTGCAGATGGGCATTAGATCTAATACAGTGGTACCTCGGGTTACATATGCTTCAGGTTACAGACGCTTCAGGTTACAGACTCCGCTAACCCAGAAATATTACCTCAGGTTAAGATTTTTGCTTCAGGATGAGAACAGAAATCGCGCAGCGGCGGTGCGGCAGCAGCAGGAGGCCCCATTAGCTAAAGTGGTGTTTCAGGTTAAGAACTGTTTCAGGTTAAGAACGGACCTCCGGAACGAATTAAGTACTTAACCCGAGGTACCACTGTATGTACTTGGTGGTTGTTGTTTTTTTTTAAAAAAAGGAAAGTTCTTTTAAAAAGCATAATAAGATGGTTAATGAGACAGTGGGGATGTTTATCAAACGAGAAATATCAGCAAATAGACGAGGAGCGACCGATGATGTTTACCAGAAAACGTGCGCTTGAATTGGATAGCAGCTTTATTTTAAAGTGCAGCATTGCGATGCTGCCGATGTGGGGTTTTCGTTGTTGGGTTTTTGTTGTCGTTTTTTGGTTTCGTTTTTTTTAGTCAGCCGAATTAATGTTCAATTTAATTCAAATTAGAACCAAATGGAAATACAGAGTGCAGCAAATGGCAGACTTGGAACGTTTCCAAACGCATTGCATTTCAGCAGTTTTTTCAGCTCACTCTCATACACACACACCCCTTTAAATCTAAAAGAAGCACCTTGTTCAATTGTGCTGTAAGCTTGTTCTGGCTAGAAAATAATGATGCACTTCTCTATTGTGGCAGGGGGGCTGGTACTTAATAATCTCCAAAGCTTGAGCCACCCACCTGGCAGAGTGGATGATGCTAAACAAACCGTAGCATTTTGATTTCGGTGTCCATAGCAAAGCAGTTTGTGATCCTTTCTCCTCTGAATACTAGTGGCTGGGAATCTCAAGCTAGGGGAAGAGGGCTTGGTTCTCAAACTTAATCCTTGGTTTTGGAACGCTTTGGTTTTGGAACAGACTTCCAGAAGTCTGGAAGTCTGTTCCAAAACCAAAGCGTTCCAAAACCAAGGCGTGCTTTCCCATAGAAAGTAATGCAAAATGTGTTAATCCGTTCCAGGCTTTTAAAAACAACCCCTAAAGCAGCAATTTACCATGAATTTTACTATCTAACAAGACCACTGATCCATCAAATGAAAGCAATAAACAATGTACCGCAGTCACACCATCAGTCAATCAGTAACTGAACTGGGTTCCACACAGTCACAAAAACAAAACAAAAAGGAGTCTCAAAAACAAAAACGCAAAATAAATAGCAAAAACACTAGGGTTGGGGTCAGGTCAGGGTTACTGTAACACTCAAAACGGAAGTGTGGCACACAAAACGGAGCACGTTCGGCTTCCGAAAAGAGTTTGCAAACCAGAACACTTACTTCGGGGTTTGCAGTGTTTGGGTTCCAAATTGAATGAGTACCAAGGCGTTTGAGAACCAAGGTACCACTATACAGGCTTCCCATTGGAGCAGCTGGTTAGCCACTGTAAGAACAGGATGTTGGGTCTTCCTTCTTCCTTGGTTTGAGAGATTACAGCCACCACGGCATTTGTTAGCAGTACGCTTGATAAAGAAAGGTCAGCTGTCACTCATCTGGTGGTGTTCCTGCACAACTATCAGCATGTTTTTGTTTCCCAATTCTTTTATTTAAAAAATGGGCAGCTTCCGATTGAAACTTACAAATCTTAGGTTGGCACGTTGTTATCCCAATACATTTCCAAGCACAATTCAAAGCGTTGATGTTGACTGTTAAAGCCCCAAACCAGGCATAGGCAAACTCGGCCCTCCAGATGTTTTGGGACTACAATTCCCATCATCCCTGACCACTGGTCCTGTTAGCTAGGTATCATGGGAGTTGTAGTCCCAAAACATCTGGAGGGCAGAGTTTGCTGTGCCAGCTCTAAACAGCCTCGGCCTTGTACACCTTAAGGAGCGTCTCCACCCCCATTGCTCAGCCCAGACACAGAAGCTCCAAGGGCCTTCTGGTGGTTCTCTTACTGTGAGAAGTGAGGTTACAGGGAATCAGGCAGAGGGCCCTCTCGGTAGTGGCACCCGCCCTGAGGAACACCCTCCCTATCTGATGTTTAGAAGACATCTGAAGGCAGGGAAGTTTTTATTGATTGATGTTTTAATGTATTTTTGATCTCTTGTTGGAAGCCACCCAGAGTGGCTGGGGAAACCCAGCCAGATGGGCAGGGTATACGTATATTATTATTATTATTATTATTATTATTATTATTATTATTATTTCCCATAGCTTGCTTTAAAAAAAAAAGTGGGGTGGGGGACAAGAGGCAAAAATTAGTCCTCACCACTTCACCTTGTGGAAACACAGAATATACTCAAACCTAATGGCTCTGAACAATGCCAGTCTGCAGACTTCTGTGTGCGGTGTTTGTTTTGCATACCGAAGACTGAATATCTCAGATGCCAAGTTACAGATGGGGCTGCAGAATGTTATTTGACAGCTGATTAGAGCAATCTGATGGAAATGATGACTTAATCACTAGAACAGACGCCAAATTCCCAGATAGAATTCCACCAGGTTAATCTAATTTTCGTGTTGTTAGGTTTTTTTCTTTGTGTGTTTGTGCCTGAAATAAACTACTCACCCAACTTGCTTTCTGTCATATCAACAAACACATGATATTGCTATATGAACTTCATACATAGGCAAAGCTGTTGAGTGCTTTACAGCTTCAAAGCCAGGTTCGGCAACTTACAGCCCATAGGTTCAATCCAGCCCCTGAATGCCTTTCCCCAGGCCCACTCAGCCATATGCTGCCACCATGTGGTAACTTACCCACAAATCAATCTTCTACTTAGGAAGCAGAAAAAGAAGCATCTTAGAAGTTTAGAACATAATCTGATAGGGCCTTGCTTCATCTATTTAACCCTCCAGAGGCTCAGCTAATGGCAGTAAGAAAATAGAGCTTTTTCCTGTGACTATTTCCTTCTTTTGGAATTCCATGCTGAGCATTCCTAGTGTCAACCAAAGAAAAATGGAAATGCAACTATTACAAAAAAACGCAACTGTTACAACAACTACAAATCACGGAATGGATAATGACCGCAACCAGTGCAATCAGATTACAGAGATCAAGACATCAAAGCCAACCACAATTGTTCATTATCTAAAAGAAGCCCGTTAGCACATAACACAAAGGGCCAGGTGTTAAAATTTCTACAAATCTTTACAGTCCACGTAACATTTGCATTAATGGATGCAGGTGGCACTGTGGTCTAAACCACTGAGCCTCTTGGGCTTGCCTATCAGAAGGTTGGCAGTTCGAATCCGCATGGCAGGGTGAGCTCCCATTGCTCTGTCCCAGCTCCTGCCTACCTAGCAGTTTGAAAGCACACCAGTGCAAGTAGATAAATAGGTACCACTCTGGCGGGAAGGTAAGCATTCTTTCCATGCTCTCTGGATTCTGTCATGGTGTTCCGTTGCACCAGAAGTGGTTTAGTCCTGCTGGCCACATGACTCAGAAAGCTGTCTGTGGACAAACACTGGCTCCCTCGGCCTGAAAGTGAGATGAGCGCCACAACCCCATAGTCGTCTTTGACTGGACTTAACCATCCAGGGGTCCTTTACCTTTACCTTAGCATCAATATATTCCTTCTGCCGCAAGGTGGAACTGCTGCAAATTTGGCGATGTAGCATATTTCACTTAATAACTCACTTCAGATACATCAACTCAACGAGAGAAGGCAAGTTAATTTCTTCCTGGGTTCCTCGTCAATATCATCATACAGGACATGGTGACATAAAATATTGCATGTTCTCTCCCTCCTGGTTAATCGTTCAGGAGCTTCAAAACTTTTTCTAGCCTGAACATCACAGCGACTGATACCAAAAGGCATTAGCACGCTTACAGATCCTGCAGAGTATTTGTGGTTCGCGTAACAGAACTCAGTAGCACAGCATTTTGGCTAATCTACTTTATTTACATATAATACACTCAGGGCATTCTGCCTTAGCTCCTTCCTCTTTCTCATCAGACAGCAAAGAGAAAGAAACAAAGGACAATAGTCCTACATTCCGGAACACAGTAGTACAAAACATCCTGTCTCTGTCACTTCCCACACTGTGGAATGAAAACATACACCATCATGTGATAGACAACAATCTCATGACTGCAAGCACGGAGCAAGAATCCTAACAGCAGCTCCCATCAGTCCCAACCAGCATGCATAAATGCCAGGAACCATTGTAATCTACAATACCCAGAGGGTGCCACATTTGCTTCCACTTCCCTAGTAGGCTATTTATTCCAGAAAGTACATTTAGGGGTTATTCTCACAGGGTCTGCGCTGCCTGCAAGGGAAGCACTCTTGGAGAATTCATCGGCAAGCTTTGG
This sequence comes from Podarcis raffonei, assembly GCF_027172205.1. NCBI lineage: Eukaryota > Metazoa > Chordata > Lepidosauria > Squamata > Lacertidae > Podarcis > Podarcis raffonei. The sequence goes on along the minus strand of NC_070611.1, from coordinate 65,864,722 downwards.
TCAGGTGGGATGACACGCACACTCACACACCCCTCCCTGTTTTCAGCACGCCAGTGTCACATATTGCAAAAACCACTTACCTGGAGAGATAACCATAAGTGTATTGCTTTATGGTGTAGAACTACAATAACTGCTTTTTTGATAAGGCATGATATCTTGGTGACATGCTTCAGGTTGGAGGTATCTAATCTGAAGTCAGTTATATATCATCTGTAATCGCTTTTTCTCTTTCTTTCTTTTTTGAAAGCAGAGAACTATTTTATTATTTTATAGCCTGCAGTAAGACAGGAAGGATATAAAATGCTTGGCTTATTTCCCCATTGCTCAGCGTGGAGCAGAAGCAAAGCAAAGGCTTTCCCCTCCTTGCGCTCTGTCCCGTTAATTTTCTTATTCATTGCACACCTTTCTTGGATTCCTCTGACCCACCTCTTCTCTTCGCCTGCCCGCCCCCTTCCTTTGCGCTCTTAAATATTTTATTGGCAGAGCGCTCAGAATATGTACTGTCATGGTTGCAGTCTCTGGAGGTCAGCTGCGGGTTTAATAATAAGATGTGAACCAGTGACTCTGTAAAAACCCACTTTGGGTTCTCAGTGGTGCATGTTTTATTGAATCCAATGTTAAAGGCAGTTAACTTATCAATTGGTGATTGCAAAGGTTAAGGGAGCTTGTAACATGAATCCTCTTATGTAAAGGAAAAGAGGGCCAATTTAGGTGTTGCACTGTGGGGGGACGGGGGAGCCATAAAGAAACTGCCTTCAGTGCGCCATGTGCTGCCTCATGCGCAGGCAGCACTTCTGCACTCAAGTATACTGTGGTGCAGGCAGCAGCCGTGTCAGTGCCCCAGTGCTGCTCACCTGTGGTGCATTGCTGCAGCACCTAAAGGTAAAGGTCAAGGGACCCCTGACCATTAGGTCCAGTCATGACTGACTCTGGGGTTGCGGCGCTCATCTCGCTTTATTAGGCGAGGGAACCGGTGTACAGCTTCCGGGTCATGTGGCCAGCATGACGAAGCCGCTTCTGGCGAACCAGAGCAGCGCACGGAAACGGCGTTTACCTTCCCACCAGAGCGGTACCTATTTATCTACTTGCACTTTGATGTGCTTTCGAACTGCTAGGTTGGCAGGAGCAGGGACCAAGCAACGGGAGCTTACCCCGTCGTGGGGATTCGAACCGCCGACCTTCTGATCGGCAAGTTCTAGGCTCTGTGGTTTAACCCACAGCACCACCCGCGTCCCATGCTGCAGCACCTAGGAGGAATCATATTTAAGCCACACCAAGTGCCTTGGCAGAAAATCAGACCTGACGGTCCAGGAGCCTTATTGAAGATGGGGGAAGCAAATTTTAGGACACGTTATTTCTTATTCAATGATTTGAAGCATTTTTTCCTTGCTTTTCAGCTCCCCGACTGGCTTACAAAGATTGATAATAAGACAGTCCTTTCCCTCAGGCATACAATTTAAAGAAACAACACAAAAGGAAAAAATAGACTGGGAGGGAGGAGGGGTGGAAATCAGACTACGGGACTTGATAGAATTGACTAAAATGGCCATCTTTCCCCAATATGGTTTCTTTTCTTTTCCTTTGCTGATACCACAAATGACAACCTGGCCACCATATTGCTCCCTCCACTGTGTTCCATAACTAGTGCCGTTCTAGGGCATTATGGGAAGAAAATTGCAACTGACACACACAAAATGGTGGAGAATACCTGGAGGAAATCCTGTAAAGCAACCTTCTTTTTCTCAGTGGGCAAGAAAAAAGGAAAGTCTCTGACATTTTCTGAGGAAGAAAAGACATCTTTGAGAAATGTTGACTCAGTTCATCAGTTCATTTAGATTTACCTACAACTATAAGTGCATCCAAACATAGGTTCAAGGCCAAGCTAAAGTTAGACTTCTCCATATTGTTGGCTGGATTGTCTCTTGAAAATTGGCCTGTGGGGTTCCAAGAATATTTGAGGAGTTTATCAATAAATAGGAGGGGCAGAACATTGGCTGGGTAGCCACTTTTTAGAGGACACACCCTGCTTCATGCACTTAGCCAGTAGAAACAGAAAGCTATGCCTGCCTCAGTTTGGTCAACTCCAGCAAGATCCCATCTCATCTTTTAAATTTACAAAATGACAACCACTTTCTTGTTTTCAAAGTGTAAACCTCTACATTCTTAATCACATTTGTTACAATTATCCACATTTGTTGTTATCCTCCCAGATCTCTTCTTGTCTAAGTTGTCAAGTTCATTTCTCCGTTTATCATAATCATCTTTCATTTGTTCCTTGTCAGTTTCTGTAAATTATCATTTTGGTATCGGAAATGACCTGCCATTCCTCATCAGGGTGATGATTGCTATTGGTGCTAACTATCAAACATAGCTGTCAACTTTTCCCTTTTTCTTGCGAGGAATCCTATTCGGAATAAGGGAATTTCCCTTAAGAAAAGGGAAACGTTGACAGCTATGCTATCAAAACACCAGCAAACTTTGTTAAATGCTAACTTCATTCAAACGTGTTGGTTGTGGCCAACAATACACTGGGCATCTGGGTGCCTGGAACGCCCATTTGAATCCAGTGAGGAGCCTATCACAAGCCAACATCCCTCTCAGTGGCGGAGCATATGCCCATGCTGCCCAGGGTGGGCGCACTCCCAAGGGGGGAGGGGGCAAAGAGTGCCCTCCCAGGTGTGAGATAGCCACTCGTGTGCAGCCAGGGTGGAGCAAGCCGCCGATGGCGGACATTCAGCGCACCGTCCGCCTGCAACTCTGAAACTTCCCCCAGCTGTCAAAACAAAGGGGGAAGGGGGGGAATGCCAAAGCAGCACAGCTCCTACCTCCCCCCAACAGCTCGGAGTAGGCTTGGGAGTTGCGGGCAGGCAGTGCGCCAAATGTCACCCCCCCCAGTGAAAACACCCGGGGTAGACCGCCCACACCGCACTGTTGGGATATTCCATTCCACCTTAAGGAACAGGCATGACTGTTGTGTGTCACATGTCTGTTTACACTCCAGCACAGCTTGCTGGGAACTTCCGTTTGTGTATAACTTTTGCTTATGCTGTCTTGCTTTTGGACACGAAGGGGATCGGACATGTTTCCTTTTGTCCTGATGTATACTGAATAAACTGCTTGTAAATATGCTCAGACAACCATCTCCTGCCACTTCTGTTGAGTAGTGTTTACTCTGCTGAGTAGCATACCCCAGCATCTGAAGCTCGGGTCACAGATGCTGCACCAAAGACTGGAGATTGCCCGGCACACCGGCCGGTGGGCTGGAGCCAGCTGGGGGCCTGCGAATTGCCCCCGTTTCCTTGGTTGCATGCCAACACACACACCCTCCTCCGCCCCTGATCCCTCTCCCAGTCACGCCCTAATTCATGTTCCTCCATCTAAAAGAAAGAAACAAACAAAAAAGAGTAAAGAAGGAAAAAGTACCAGCTCCATAAATCCTTCCAGGCACAGGTTGACACCCAAGCAAGTCCTTCTCTGAGTAGGACCATTGCTGGGAGCTGCAAGTGAGGAGATTGCTGTTGCACTCTGGTCCGTTTTGTGAGCTTCCTGCTTTAGCATCCTGTTTCTCCACCGTGAGCATGGGATGCTGGACTGTTATGTTCTTACTGGCTATCATCCCTTAAGAATGGCTTCCATATCAGAACTTGGAGAACCTCTTTTATTATAATCGCTTCCTTCCCTTTTTTTGTCCTTTCAGTTGTCAGATCCACCAAATAATTTCTACTGCCAGCTCCAGGTTTTAGGTGACCACCCTCCTCACATGAACATCACTTCTCCTTTCTGTTGCTCTTCCTTTGAACCCAACCTGCACTACTGCCCAGAGAAGGGGGGAAGAGAGCTGGTGTTGTTGCTGCTGCTCCCTGATCCTAACGCTCTTCCCGGGCTTAGAAGGGAGAAGTGGGCATGCAGCAACACCGAGGAGGTAGAAGAGGAGCAGGGCAAGGAGGCTGCAGGAGTTGGCAGAGGGTCCTCTGTTGGGTGCAGGCCTCAGCAAGTGCACTGCAGTGCTGACCCCAGGCACCCGCTGTGCATTTATTTCAAGTGTGAGTTTAGCCCCCCAAAAGCAAAAGACTTCTTGAAATATGGCAACCCTAACTTTACTTCCTTTTAGAAGAGGAAAGATGGTGGTGTTTGTTCGAAAATTAGGGTGGTTGTTCTTTGCTTTAAAAAAAAAATGTATAGGACAGCTTGGATTATAAAACCAAGATAATATGACCGTACATTTTCCTTCCTTACAAAATGGGCCTATTTTGGGACTGCTCCAAAACATATGAACCAAAGTAGTCAATGGATCATTGAATGGGCGATAAAACAATGAATCACAATGCCGCTTAGGTACATACCGAAATCTGTTCAGAACCACTCAATCTGCATTCCTAACATGCCAATTTGCTTGTGCAAATAAGCCCGGTATTGACCCTCAGTGGGTAATAATAACAATAATCAGAGTATTGAAACCCGATCTGTTAGGATGAGTCTTGTGGGCATGATAATTTGAGCTTTTTAAAAGCTTGCTAGCTGTTAAACCAATCTGTTAATGTTTCCTTTTAGCAGAAAAACCGACGGTGCTTGGAACTGATGCCTTTTGGATTGCTAGCCTATTAAATAATATACCGTGGATTGAATCTCTGTCCTATCTAGCTAAATAATGTTTATGCTGACAGGCACGAGCTGATTAGAGTATCACACAGGCTTCTTTCCTAGCCGTTCTACCCAGTATGTTTAGGCGGTGCCATGGTTTGGATCGAGGACTGTCTGACACGGTCGAGATGTGTTCTGCCAGTGAGCTACAACTGCTCCCTACTAAGTATTGATCGTGCCTCCCACGTAACTCCCCCCAATGGCTACAACACGTCCAAAGCAAATGAAAAATTAACCATGTTTGACTTGTGGCACTCCAACCTGCTTTACTTTCTTTTTTCTTTTTGTTGTCTGTTGCTTCTAGATGCATCATCCCATTCAGATGAAACCGGCAGATAGTGAAAAATCCAACGGTAGGTGGTCAACCTGTTTCATACTTAAATGTTGCCCTGTCTTCTTCTTCTTCTTCTTCTTCTTCTTCTTCTTCTTCTTCTTCTTCTTCTTCTTCTTCTTCTCCTTCTCCTTCTCCTTCTTCTTCTTCTCCTTCTCCTTGGGGGTTGGGAAGAACAGGCTGTGTTGTTTGTTAAACTATGGGATTTGCTTCCACAAGTGGTAGTGATGCTCTCCAACTTGAATGGCTTTTAAAGAGGGTTAGACAAGTTCATGGAGCGCAAGGTTGTCAATGGCTGCTAGCTATGATGGCTGCCCTTGGCCTCTGCTGGCAGTCATAAGTGGGGAAAGAACTATTGGGCTCAGGTCCTTACTTGCGACCTTCCTATAGGCATCTGGTTGGTCAATGTGAGAAGAGAATGTTGGACTAGATAGACCTTTGGCCCGATCCAGGAGGACTCTTATTACGTTCTTGCTATGTTCTCATTACACGCTTGGCGGCCCCATTCATGACACTGTATCAGGCCTAGAGAAAACACAGGCCTCTCTTGAACTCCCATTTACCTCCACAAAGAAGGAAAAATTCAAAGGAAGGAATCGCCAGGATGACCCATATGCTATGGCAATATGAGTGTTGATGCAAATGTCCTCTAGTCAATTGCTTCCCTGAGAAAATTTCTCTGTCTCCTTTTGACCATTTCCCATCAAATGAGACACTGCATTTGGGAATTAGCAAGAGGTGGAATTTTGGGAAAATTCTCATGGATAGAATGTGGGGTTTATGCTGTCGCTGTTGTTACCTTTGAGGTGGTCAAAGGATGTTTGTGAGTGTCTTCCCTTTCATTCTACAAATCATCCCTCCAGTGGATGCGTTCGGTAGCCTTCCTGGATGCCCACATTTATGGGAAAGCCCAGCTAAGGAGATTACATGGCTTTGATAAAGTGTGGGGTGGGCAGGCTGCAGACCCCTGGGAAATTATTGTACACCTGATCACAAACACTTCATAAACACTTGGCCACCTCATAAATAAGGTAAGTTCAAAGTCTGCTAAAATTAATATATAAAATGATTTCTCAAGTATCCCGAAACTTGGAGAAAATATTGGGTGGCCTGTGGGTGATATGTAATATTTTTAAAAAACTGGGGGTGGGCAACGCTCTCCAAGTGGCTCTTCCTATGAGCAAAGAATTCAGAATTCATAGGCTTTCTAAACTCCAGTACTGACTACTTGATGTTGTTGTTTAGTTGTTTAGTCGTGTCCGACTCTTCGTGACCCCATGGACCAGAGCACCATAATTTGAAAGCATCAATTCTTTGGCGATCAGCCTTCTTTATGGTCCAGCTCTCTCTTCCATACATGACTACTGGGAAAACCATAGCTTTAACTATATGGACCTTTGTTGGCAAGGTGATGTCTCTGCTTTTTAAGATGGCACCAGTCAACCTTCTCTCCATAGGAGTAAAACAGCAGAGAGCAGAATCCCTTTCTGGCTTAGATCAAAAAAGTGGGTCCAGACTTACGGCTCTTACTGGCAAGAATATCTTCTGTTGCTTCCTAGGCAGTTGGGCAGTTCTTCATGGCTGATCTCCCTAGTGATTCCTCTAGCCAGGTACCCTCCCCATGTTGTTGGACTACAACTCCCATCATCACGACCAGTAACCATGCTGCCTGGTGCTGATGGGAGCTGGAGCCCAACAGCAGCTGGAGGGCACCAGGTTGGGGAAAGTTGTTTTACTCATAGGCTGATATCGGTTACAAACCAAGCAATAGTTTATTGGGATGAGAGGTAAAAGTGTGTTATATCAAGTAATTAAATGCCATATGGTGTTGGTGTTGGCCACCTCATGAGAAGAGAAGACTCCCTGGAAAAGACCCTGATGTTGGGAAAGATGGAGGGCACAAGGAGAAGGGGACGACAGAGGACGAGATGGTTGGACAGTGTTCTCTAAGCTACCAGCATGAGTTTGACCAAACTGCGGGAGGCAGTGGAAGACAAGAGTGCCTGGCATGCTCTGGTCCATGGGGTCACGAAGAGTGGGACACAACTAAACAACAACAACAAGGTTGGAAGGCAGGGAGACCAACGGTAGATGGCTCCAGAGCCAATGTCAGGCAGAGCCACGCCCTGGCTGACTGTAAGACCTGAGGTTGGTGAGGCAATGCCAGATTTTTATTTTCCTCAGAGACCAGCCTCCACTGTACAGATTCACCTTGCCTTGGCTCTCCTCCCTCCAGGTTGCACAAGGCAGGGCAGAAATCAGGTCAAAGGCAGCCCTATTGATTGGGAGGCATCTCTGTGACATGCAAAACATGCAGCGAGCTTAAATGAGTCTGAATTGTGCCAAGCAGGGTTCTGCAAGGAGCGGCACGGCCGCCATGGCGTGTTTGGTTTTTAATCTAGCCTTGCTTGGCCCCTTGATTCCTATAATTTGCTAAGAGGCATGTCAAAGAAATCTCCTGCCTTCTTAGATTGCAAGAACTTTGCTTTTCCCTCATGGCAGAAATAATCATAGCCGCTTCCTTCCAGCAGGCAACTTTGCTCTTCATTAATTAGTAATCAGGGCAGAAGCCATGCACTTAGAGATTTAAATACCTGCAAATGTAAATGATGACTGGGCCCTAAATCTCTCTGCAGAGTTAAGAGAGGGGTTCTTTCTTTCTTTTTCTTTCTCTTTTTTTGGGGGGAAGGGAGGGGGGTTAATTATGGTGCTTCCCATTTTCTCATTTCTCCATGGATCCTGTGAAGTTCAGAAGAATATTAAGTCTTTGTGCTGTCCGTTTTGACAGCACAAAAAATGCAAAAGTGTTTGTTTTTTTAACCATATTGTGGCTAGCGTGTTTGCAAGGCTGACTCACTGGCATTGGTGAAATATTGGCAAGTATTTCATAAAGTTGCTCCAGGTGTAACTCCAGCTGTGGGCAGGGGGAATGATCTTGGGGGCGGGCTTCCTCCAGGCATGCCAGCCGCCAATTAATCTAGCCCCACCCCTCAAACACACATTTGTGCTATCTGAAAGTGCAGCTTGACATGATGAGCCCTAGCCCATGCTCCAGATCTCCCTACACAATGAGCTTTTTTGTAGGCAACGGAATTTCCTTTTCCTCTCCTTGAGGGTCCATAAATTATGCAGTTGAGTTTCCCACATTTGGGAAAATCGCCTCCAGAAAAGATTTGGGGCTGGTGCAATGGGAGGAGAAGGGATGGAAGCCAGCAGACTGCCTCCGATAGTAGAAGTAAGACACAGCCATCATGCCTGGCAACTGTTGATTGTTGTTTAGTCATGTCCGACTCTTCGTGACCCCCTGGACCAGAGCACGCCAGGCACTCCTGTCTTCCACTGTCTCCCGCAACTTGGTCAAACTCATGCTAGTAGCTTCGAGAACACTGTCAATCTCATTCTCTGTTGTCCCCTTCTCCTTGTGCCCTCAATCTTTCCGAACATCAGGGTCTTTTCCAGGGAGTCTTCTCTTCTCATGAGGTGGCCAAAGTATTGGAGCCTCAGCTTCAGGATCTGTCCTTCCAGTGAGCACTCAGGGCTGATTTCCTTAAGAATGGATAGGTTTGATTTTCTTGCAGTCCATGGGACTCTCAGGAGTCTCCTCCAGCACCATAGTCTGTTGATAGTAAGGTAAAGGTACCCCTGCCCATGCAGGCCAGTCTTGACAGACTCTGGGGTTGTGCGCCCATCTCACTCAAGAGGCCGTGGGCCAGCGCTGTCCGGAGACACTTCCGGGTCACGTGGCCAGCGTGACAAGCTGCATCTGGCGAGCCAGCGCAGCACACGGAACGCCGTTTACCTTCCCGCTGGTAAGCGGTCCCTATTTATCTACTTGCACCCGAGGGTGCTTTCGAACTGCTAGGTTGGCAGGCGCTGGGACCGAGCGACGGGAGCGCACCCCGCCGCGGGGATTCGAACCGCCGACCTTTCGATCGGCAAGTCCTAGGCACTGAGGCTTTAACCCACAGCGCCACCCGTGTCCCTAAGTCTGTTGATAGTCTTTCCTAAACAGCCTCAGGCCTGTATACCTGAAGGAGCGTCTCCCCCCGCCCCTCCAATTGTTCAACCCGGGCGCTGAGGTCCAGCTCCGAGGGCCTTCTGGCAGTTCCCTCACTGCGAGAAGTGAAGTTATGGGGAAGCAGGCAGAGGGCCTTCTCAGTAGTGGCGCCCGCCCTGTGGAACGCCCTCCCCTCAGATGTCAAGGGGATGAGTATATAACCTTTGGAAGACATCTGAAGGCAGCTTTGTATAGGGAAGCCTTTTAGTGTTTTATTGTGTTTCTGTATTTGTTGGACGCGGGTGGCGCTGTGGTCTAAACCACTGAGCCTCTTGGGCTTGCCAATCGGAAGGTTGGCGGTTCGAATCCCCGTGACAGGGTGAGCTCCTGTTGCTCTGTCCCAGCCCCTGCCAACCTAGCAGTTTGAAAGCATACCAGTGCAAGTAGATAAATAGGTACCGCTCTGGCGGGAAGGGTAAACGGTGTTTCTGTGCACTCTGCTTTCCGTCACAGTGTTCCGTTGTGCCAGAAGCAGTTTAGTCATGCTGGCCACATGACCCAGAAAGCTGTCTGTGGACAAACGCCGGCTCCCTCGGCCTGAAAGCGAGATGAGTGCTGCAACCCCATAGTCTCCTTTGACTGGACTTAACCGTCAAGGGGTCCTTTTATGTTTTTATATTTGTTGGAAGCTGCCCTGAGTGGCTGGGTATAAAGATTGGCGGGGTATAAAGATGATGAAGATTTTTATTATTATTATTACTACTAGTAGTAGTAGTATTACTCTTCCACATGTGCAAAAGCCTGAAGCTGTAGCTGCAGAAGGCAGGACTGTTTTGCATCCTCCTTGCTTGTGTTCTCAGGATGAACTACTCATTGGGAACGAGGAACAGGATTTGGCCGGCACGCTTTATTCTGAGCTCCCCCATCCCCAGTGGCCCTCCTTGCAGGTGGGCGGAGCTATCCATCACCTGATGTCACCATGAAACCAGATGACCCCAAAGAACATGTTTCTCTGCAGGTGCAACTCAAGACATGCTTTCATTCAAGCTGGGGGGTCAAAGGAAGAATCAGTAGCCTGCTGGCCTAAACAGATCTTGAAATCTATTTGTAAACATGGGTGCTGATGTATAAGCCGCTTTTACTCATATGGAAAGAGTTAACAGCTTTCCTATAAATCAAAGGGTTGTTTTTTGTGTGTGTTTTTTAATAATATATTCCGAGCGTGTAGACGAGGGGGAGGAAGAAAGGGAGAAATTTCAAATCCCTGCAAAAACCCCAAGCGTGCAATCTGTCCGTGTCACACCTGGATCTAAATCTGCCTGAATTAATTAGCAACTTCTTTCCCCTACGTGTTAGTGCTAACATATGGCATTTAATTACTACTTTCAATTCAGCACTTTGTTCCTTTTAGAATTTTTAAATCTTTTCTTCTGCAAAGTCGGAACATGGCGGGGTCCTACCAGCGAGGACGGGCTTTTGTCTGTTGAGGAACAGAGACTTGAAACTGGTGCTGATGTGCCGCTAGCAGTTTGACTTCACCAGCAGAGGTGTGGTACATTGTCCCTCAAGGCGGACGGGTGCCCACCAGCTGGGAGAAAGGAATCAGGACTCTTATTGTGATGCATTTAAATTGGCACTGAGCAGGTTACACAACGCCGACCCTACCATGAGGCGGAGTGAGGCGGCTGCCTTTGGTGGCAAATGGTGGAAGACAGAGCTTTTTGTGAGCTACTCAGATGTAGTAGAAGATACTGTCCCATCACCAGTGCTTAAGGAAGGTTCAGTTGCTGCCAATCTGGTTAGTTTTTGTACATTAAATGTGAAGGTGTAGCCATCTTGATGTTTGCCTCAGGCAGCAAAATGGCTTGAGCTGGCCCTGCTGGTAAGTGATTCAGTAGCATGGTTTTGACCAAGGAGCAGGCATTATTATTATTATTATTATTATTATTATTATTATTATTATTATTTGCATATACCGCCCTTCATCCAAAGATCTCAGGGCGGTTCTCGAGATAAAAATGCAGGATAAAAGTAATACATAGTTAAAAAACAAAGCTATATCCCGCCTCCCACAAACACATTTAAAAGGCCGTAGAATATGAATCAGCCTAAGGCCTGGTTTAAGAGGAACATTTTCACCTGGCACCTAAAGGTGTATAATGAAGGCTCCAGGCAAACCTCCCTGGGGAGAGCATTCCACAAATAGGGAGCCACTACAGAGAAGGCCCCGTTCTTGTGTTGCCACCCTCCAGACAACATGTGGAGCAGGCACACGAAGACGGGCTTTAGATGATGAACGCAAAGTCTGGGTTGGTTTATATGGTATTCATATCTACTCAAAATGACAAGTAGGCAGATTCATGGAGGATAAAGCTGTTGGTGCAGGCCTGTAGTGATGGCTGCAGATCGCCTCCAGTCTTGGGGACAGCACACCTCTGAATAATAGTTGCTGGGCAAGGTTCTGATTGGCCAATGAAGGGAACAGGTTGCTGGATGAGATAGGTCATTGGCCTGAGCCTTTCAAAATGTAATGAAGATTAATAAGTAATTTTAAACAAGTCACATCCATTGCTCCCGGTGCTTTTTTCTTGGCCCTGCCCACCGGGGGTACCGGCCCAGGCTGGGGGGGGGGGGGAATCTCCACAAAACAAGAGTCATCTCATCCAGCCTCCTGCAATGCAGGAATATGTTGCCTGACGGGGGACTCAAACCCACAACCCTGAGATTAAGAAGTCTCATGCCAGCTCAGAATGTGGTGTTTGAGATAGAAAAAAAGTTGCCCAGCCCCTCGGTCACCACTTTAAAAACCAGTAGGTATCAGCAGGGTTAGATCCTGTGCGAAAGGTGCTGCTTCTCCTTTGCTGAAAACCAGGTCAGTTTGTGCTTTGTTCCTTTAGAGTCAATGCATCTGGTTCCTTCCGGAGATCTATCAGCAGAAATTGCAAAACAGCGGTGCTGATCCATAGCTATGTATTGGTTTGTGTGTGTGTGGTGTTGTTGTTTTTTTACTCTTGAGTCAGTTCTCTTGAATGCAGCGTTTTGTAAAAGATATACAGTATACATGAGCCGGGTGTTTAATTTACTATAAAATCAGCCTCCAGCTGAAAACCTGTGAAATCGTTTTAGTTAATTTGCCGTATTTATCAGTTTACCAGCGAAACTTGAGCAGGCCAGTAGGGAATTCATCATCTGCAGCAGTTTGGAAAATTAAAAACAAAACCTTTGTTGTTGTTGTTTTTCTCGGGGTGGCGGAGGAGAAAGGGAAGTTGAAGCAGCGGCCGCCTTCCCTTGTACATCTACAGGGAGAGAAGGGAAAGGTGTCTGGCTTTACAAAGTTCTTCTGCCGCCCTCCACGTACGCTCAGTTTTAATTTAACTTGTCACAATGCCTGCCCCTTTCAGACAAGTTATTTAATGCTGAACATCGCATCCGAAATACCTTACGAACTGATGGACCACTCCTAAAGAGCCCTCCTTGATATGTAAATGGGTTGCGATAAAACGCAGGTCCTTCCTCCTTGGAAATGTTATAAAGCATAAGGTATATTCTAATGACATCGTTCGCTGCCCATGTTCCACATCATCGTCTGCCTCCTGGGATGACTTAAGTTTTTTGACATTGTTACATGGCAGGAGTGGAGCAGCATGCTTTACTCAGGGACTGTGTTCACACCATACATTTATTTTTATTTTTATTTTTTCAATTTTTATTAGATTTCCCAGAATTATAACGAATATCACATAACAAAACAACAAACAAAAACAAAGACATAAAAAGAAAAGATACATCAGAGGAAAAACAACCATACAATACAAAATCCCTCCCACCCACCACCATAACAAATACACAATAAAAACAAACTTAATCCTTTAAAAATCCAACTTTGTGTACATATTAATTGACTTCCTCTAGTCCCTCCCTTCTGAACTTCCTTGTATCTGATTGTAACAGCTTTCCAATATCATTATTAAACAAAAATACTTCCAATTATAATCTAATTTGTTCACTTTTCTTATTGTTCTGAATCCAATTTATTTAATTAAATCCTAGTTTAATCCTAGGCCTATTTGGTACTTTCAAGTGTTTTCTAATTTTTTATATTACAATATTTGTTCAAATAGTCCTTAAATTTCTTCCAGTCTTCTTGGTATTCCTCTTCTTTCTGGTCGTGGATTCTTCCAGTCAGGTCAACTAGCTCCGAAAGTCCATCATCTTCATCTGCCAATCACACCATACATGTAAGCACATTTCCTTCCTTCCCAAAGAATCCTGGGAACTGTGCTTTTGACTTCACGGAGCTACGATTCCCAACACCCTTCACAAACTATAGTTCCCAGGATTCTTGGGAGGGGACTGCTTTAAATGTGTGTACACAGCCCCAGATGCCATTTTGGGTGGTTTCCCATAATATGCCATTCCACACTTATTTGCGCATTTAGTTGCATTTTATTCAAGCAACTATTCAAGGCCACAACCTTTCATCAGCTAACGAAGCCCTAATTATGTGGGCCTTCAGAATTGACTATAAATGCATGTCTGTTGGACTGCAAGTTTTAAGAACATAAAAGTCCTGTCTTAAAGCCATCCAAGTTAGTGGCCATCACTGCCTCCTTGTAGAAGTGAGTTCCATAGTTTAACCATCTGCTGTGTGAACAGGCTATTTCTTTTGTTCGCCTGTCCTGAATCTTCCAACATTCATCTTCATTGCCCCTGGGAGAAATGCTCAGAACCAGGGGTGCTCAGAACTTGAATAAAATATTGGGAGCAGGTAAGCTGCACCCCGAATAATCAGTCACAAGACATTATGCATGCACACCATGGCAATGCCCATCAATTAGGGGGGAAAGCCCCTAAAATATTTTAATGGGGGAGGCCTAGGTGTTGGCTCCTATGCTCAGAACATCATTTTCCACTTAAGGTGAAGCCCATCTGAGCCTCTTTGAAAGTCATCAAATATCTCCATCGCCTTCTATCTCAACCCAGCTTTGCAAGGTGAAGAACATTTTTCACCTTTGGGGAGCAATAGGAGGTAGAGCAGGGATCTGCAAACTTTTCCAGCAGGGGGCCGGTCCACTGCCCCTCAGACCTTGTGGGGGGGGCAGATGTCAGATGGCAGTGGTGGTTGCTCATGAGTAATCAGGCAGGACTTCGACCTGTCTTTTACAGATTTCATTTTGGTGCAAACGATTTACAGTGCAGAGCCACAAGTTCATGTCTGCCTCAATCGCTAGCAGAATCTGGGAGTGGTTGTTTCCTGGACCTCCCCCAGCACAAAAGTCTCGTTACTCCCTCTTTGCACTTTAGACCTCTGCACAGGGTGTGCGATGGAAGAGGCGTGCTTCCCTCCTGGCCGGCTTGGCCAGGAGCTGTGCTGAGGCTCCCAGCAGCATCCTCTGATCCTTTCTCCTCTTCCCCACTGGAGGTGGGGCTTTCCTCATCACCGGAAGAACTGCTTCGCAAGATTTTCAGAGGCTCCCTGTAACACGACGGCCCCTCTGTTTCCGCCCCTGTTCTGATGGCAGTTCCCTGACACCGGACTACATTTGGGGGGGGGGGGTAATGAACGAATTCCTATCCCCCACAAATAACCCAGAGATGCATTTTAAATAAAAGCACACATTCTACTCATGTAAAAACACGCTGATTCCCGGACCGGGCGATTGGGCTGGGTCCGGCCCCCAGGCCTTAGTTTGCCTACCCCTGAGGTAGAGTAAGGGTGTGTTAGGAGCTGGTGTCAGGAAATGGTTGGCAAAAATATAAAAAATAAAATAAAATGTCAGTGACGTTAACTCTTTATTCAAAGAAACCAAAACAATGCAGGCCTGGTGATCTTGCCCCAATGAAGCAGTTCTGAGGACCAAAATGGAGACCTTATACCTGGTAAATTGTACTCTACAATAAAGCTTTGTTCTTCGTGAAATTTGGATTGAGGCCCAAACGGGAACGCACCAGTTTGTTTGCTTTCCTTAATGGTTCAGTTGCTATCTTTTTTCCTGGGCGGGGAAGCATGTTTTCCGTATGCCAGCTAGTATGAAATAGCAGAATAATGTTGCTAACTGTGCATGAATATTTGGGGGGAAATTACTTGATGGTGCTCTAGGGAGCGATAAACAGTTGAGTGCCTCAACACAGCTAACCCAAGACACAGACGTACACACTTTCACCGCTATATAGTTATGCATAGTGCACAAAAAAAAGTATCAAAGCTGTGAGACACATAAAACAGAACGAAAATATGCTGGTTTTCTCTGTACGGTACTACATGTCCCCCCTGCCCCCCAGCAAATGCTTGCTAATATTCCTGGATGGGGAGAAGGGGAGGGGGCTCAAGGAAGATTTTTTCCCCCTCTCCTCCCCCATCCGTCCCCCAGTGGAATGGAAACGAAAGAACTCCTTCATTACTAAAATAATTTGCACAATAATAGAAATAAATAACTGAATGGCAGGTTCTCTGGAGGAACGATTTCTCCGCGCTTCCCTACCAGCGCTGACTATGTGCTCATTAGCAGTGCATAGAATTTGCATGACATTTCCAGAGCCAAGGAAGGAACAGGGT
Source organism: Podarcis raffonei (assembly GCF_027172205.1). Lineage (NCBI taxonomy): Eukaryota > Metazoa > Chordata > Lepidosauria > Squamata > Lacertidae > Podarcis > Podarcis raffonei. The sequence continues at coordinate 65,849,197 of NC_070611.1, read as the reverse complement.
ATCTGCTGTATAATAAGCACTTGCGGTTTGGAGGAAGATGGACAAGAACAGTGACTTGGCAATCTTCCAAGCCTTTCAGATCCATCGTGTTATAGGTCTGGTCTTGGATGTCTCTTATCTGACATCTGTCCCCTGTCGCTTAAGACCCCCTTTTCCCGCCACCCCCTGGGGTTGCACGTGATCAAAGAAGGAGAAGGAATAAAAGGAAAGACTCGATCGGCGGCTTTCAAGCTTCCGTCTTCAGGGAACGCTTTCCACCTCAGCCTGTTTGCTGAAGAAGCACAGCTGTTGGCCACAGAGCAAAGACATGTTGTAGAACAGTGAGGCATGTTTGCGTGTCGAGGTCCCCAAGACACCCCCCCAATAAAACACCATTGACACAAGATTTTAGTTTAAGGTTTTTGGCATAATTTTGGCCACAACTTTATTGAAAATACAAGAAATGTGAGTGGTTGCTTAGGCATTGCTTAGACTATCTGACCCCACACGGGGACAGACTGACATTTGCATGCATGTAAAGTCAGTAAGGGAAAACATTTGGGGGGAGAGGTGCAGCTGGGTACCATGTTCTCACCTCCCCCCAAATGCTCCCAGGGGCTCTTGACAGGGGTTCGGACAAAAGCATGGCGAGCCCCTGGATTCCTTTAACGGAATACCCTTGCAGCAGCAGCATTTGGAGGGGCAGGCACAGCCAATCCATACCCCTCCACCAACCAATTCATAAAACCAATGCCTAACCGCAACGTTACAAGTTGTGACGATTTGCTACGCAGTAGGCAAAAACCAAATGGCACAAGCCAATCAGCCAAATGGACAAAATTCCTACCGGGCCCCCAAAAGCAGACGACCCCATGACAGGCATAACAAGGTCAAGTGAACAACCCTGAACATAGGGAGGGAGGGTGATCCGATGTGCGCAGCAAAAAGAGGAAGCTCAACACTGTGCGCAAGGTATTTAAAGGCTATGGCTGTCAAACACAAAATGGCAACATATAAATCTCCCCAGCAACAGGAAGCTCCATGATAATGGTGGCCAAACTCTTTTCCCACCCAGCAACAGTGGGTATCTTGCTAGCCCCCACCACAACACATGCTCTCCATGAAGGAGAACACACTTTTCTCGCACATGCTCAGTTCATGCACATGAGGCATAGGAAGCTGCCTTTATACTGAATCAGACCACTGGCCCTCTGATGCCTAACTACTGTATAGCACCAGCAAGGGTGTGGCTGGCTTTTTAAAAAGTAAATTGCAAGCGCAAAGGAGCTAATCCAGGTGAGGACCTTGGCAATTAGGGGCAGGACTGTCTTGGCCCATCGCCCCTACTGCAGACTTGATGGGAAAAGGTTTGTGGGAAAAGGCAAAGGACGAAACCCTACAGAAATCCAGAACGGAGTCCTAAGACGTTGGATGGCACCCAGGGCCAGATTTAGGTTAGAAGAGGCCCTAAGGTAATGGGGCCCTTGATATGTCCAGCTGTCCCTTGTCCACAACAAATGGTCGCTGTTTTTTGTGTTGGATATATGCTATATGGTAATTTATGGACCTAATAGGTATCTAAAGCCATTTGCACGTAACAAAATATGTATTTTATCAAAGCAATTGTTGAACTGAAATACAGTTAATAAGGTACCACTGTATATAGAAATGAGCAAACCGGTGATATTTTAGGGAGCAGGCTAGCAGGCCATTACTTACATCATAGGAGCCTACACAACACAAAACACTGTTGCTGTATGTAGGTTTTATTTTATTTATTTTTATCTTACATTTTGGAAATGTACGTCCAGGTTTTTTTTCCTTTAAATTTTTTGGGGGCCCCCAAGAGAGTGGGGCCCTAAGCTATAGCTTGTTTAGCTTATACGTAAATCCAGCACTGTTTGCGAGCAACTTCTCTTAACACCATGCATTTCTGTATTTTCACTAAAATCTTCATTTCTAAATAATAATAATAATAATAATAATAAAATTAATTTATTATTTATACCCCGCCCATCTGGCTGGGCTTCCCCAGCCACTCTGGGCGGCTTCCAACAAAATATTAATTTACCGTAATACATCAATTTCTATACACATTTCCCCCTAATACATGCATATTTGTAAACACTGGTTGAAGAACTGCATTGCAAAATTTGGAAAGCTGTGAATTTTGAAGGATAACTGCAAATCCGGCACTGGTGGCACCTTATCTGCCTCCTTCCCGCAACTCCTGCAGCCCAGTTGGTGCCAAACCTCTTGCTCTGCTTTCCTTTGGACCACATCAGCAAGGCTGAGAGGGGAGCTATTGTCATCTGGGCAACTCAGGACCTCTGTACTCACTAGGGCAGCCATATTGCAAAAAATGAAAATCCAGACACAAAGCTGTTGAGTTTTTTGGGGTTGGTTTGTTGTTGTTTTTTGCAAATTTAATCTTTTTTAAAATGAAATTCACCAAAACAAAACAAAAATCACTTCAGATATGAGCAGCCCATATCCTTCTCGGACATTTTAAGCATTTTTTCAAAAAATCCAACTGTTTCGTTTGAGACTCAGATTGGGCATGACCAGCTATCAACAGGTAGATTAATTCACACAGCAAAACGGCGCAAACGTTTTAAAAGCTTTTAAAATATCTGCTGATTTTTATCTGCGTGTTATTGGCAATTGCTTCACATTATATTATGCAGGATTTTTTTTATTAAGCGGTTTGTGAATTTTTCTAAACGTGTTTCTTCTAAAATATATATATATAATGTTAAGTGAGACAAACAATTTCGGTAGTAAGAAATCTGCTTCTGGTTCCTGCTGAGTCCAAATTCTGGAGCATCAGATTTGTCAACGCATCCCAACCCAGCTTTAAGCCATTTCGGGCTCTGTCGCTTTAAAGCTTTCTGAATGTGAGCTTGCTTAAACTCAATCCAATGCATACAGCTGCTGCCTTGACCTACTTTGCGTGAGCCTATACAGAAAAGGAAACCATCTAGCAATAACTTGACCACACCCCCTTAAGAAAAAATAATAATCTTTGCAAGCGCAGCATTAGAAGTCTGCTGGGGATTAGGTTTCCCCCGTAGTCATCTTGCAACGACTCAGCCCTGATAGGGGGATGCTCACTAGCAATGTTCATTTGGGGTGGGAATCACTGTATTGCTGTAGGTAAAGGAGAGCGGGGAATCCTGCCCCAATATTCTGTCTTTGGCATAGTTGCTGCCCATTTCATACAGCTTGTTGAAATTGATTTGGGGTGGGGTGGGGTGTCCCATATGCCTCACAAGTCTTCCCTGAGTTCATAGGCTTTGTTTCAGGCATCCATTCTCATTTCTCTTTTCATATATTAGAAGGCAGGGTTGAGGGTAGATGTCATCTAAATTAGAATCTGTGCACACCGCTTAGTAGTAGTAGTAGTAGATTGAGCCAGAGGGGTAGGGACGGTCAAGGAAGGGAGAGGAGAGGAACCATTGCAAGAGAAAGGCAGAGAGTGACTCCAGAAAGGAAAGGGAGAAGGTTGCATGTACAGCGAAATGTTTTCCACAGGGCTTGCCGTCAGTTAGTGCTGCCATGTTCACAAGACCAGCTCTCGGTTTGAAGTGGTAATGAAGCATTGATCACAGATGAAGCAAGGAGGGGACGGGGAGGGGGAAGAGAGGGGTTTGAATTGCCCTTTGCTCATTCGTTATTTTTATTTTTTTTATCTCCTAGCTGTGGAAGACAGAAAATTGTTCATAGGAATGGTTTCGAAGAAGTGTAACGAGAACGATATCAGGGTGATGTTTTCTCCATTTGGCCAGATAGAAGAATGCCGAATCCTCCGGGGACCAGACGGGCTGAGCCGAGGTGAGTGCAAGAAGCCTACAAACCCTCTTATCATTATTTTTAAGTGCTAATTGGAGCTGGAGATCACGGCCGGGGGAGACGAAGCCTCTGTCAGCATCTAGAGGCTATGCTCGGAAGCATGCCATGTGACAGAGGAACCCTTGCGAATTCTTTAATAGAAGCTGAAATTATCACCTTTTACTTAATAATAATAATAATAAAATGCCCAAGAGGTTATCTGTGGCAACGTACATTAAGGCATGTCATTGCCCTCTTTGACAGGTGGAGAGAGAGATTCCACACGGGGCCTGTTTCTCCCATATTTTTTAATTTACATGTCCATCATTCTGACAGGTGGGGTGCACATGAGGGAATGGCTTACATACTGCAGAAATGCCTGTGGCCAGATGCATTGTGCTCACCTGCCTGCCTCTGGGCCCAGATCACCTCCTAAGATCATGCGGGTGGTTGTGCTTTCACTGCGATGCTCTCCCCTAGTTCAGTTTTCTCTACGGGAGTGAATGTCAACCATTCCTCTAACGCTATAGAAAGTAGGAGGGTGCCTTTGGGGACAGCTGAAGCCTGCTCTCTGCCTCTGGTGACTCCAGATTTACAAAACCAAGCCTAGTCCTATCTGCACCTCTTTGTCTGCTTCGTCCTACCCTCTGTTTGGTTTCTTGACAGCCGTGGGGCTGGGGAACTCGTGTGGACTTGCAGGCGGGGCTGGACTACTCATTTTTCCTGGCCACTGGCCATCCTGACAGATATGATAGTCCAGGCTTCCTCCAACTCAGCCCTCCAGATGTTTTGGGACTACAATTCCCATCATCCTTGACCACTGGTCCTGCTAGCTAGGGATCATAGGAGTTGTAGGCCAAAAACATCTGGAGGGCCGGGGTTGAGGAAGCCTGTTATAGTCCAACAACATCTGCAGGCCCACAGGTTGTCCACCCCTTGACTGAGTGTGGTGGCAATGTTTTGAGCCAGCCTTTATGCAGCAAACTATGTAAAGGGCTTGAAGATATGTAGCATGCCATCACTGTTTAAATGCGTTTGGGTGATACGGCCTGGTCCATGCTGCGAATTTGCGGACCTAATTCAAGGAGGGAACTTATGTGGTACAGATCCCAGGGGGAATTTGGAAACAGTAGGAAGAGGTTGACTCGCAAAGCACGTGGCGTGGCCATATAGGTCTTCTCAGCTGTTAATGACTAAGCTTTCCTAATCACATCTACTCCGCTAGAAAAGAAATAATATGTAGCATTCCCTGTAACTGCATATGTTGCGATAGATTTGGAGTATGCTGATGTTTATTGGTCTTAGGGTTGTATGACGGTCAGCAAGGTAATATCTGCAAATTCTGACATTTACTGACAAATCTGTAGAGCCTTGAATGATATCATTTTCACCATATGCAGGTGAAGGAGATTCATCAGACCACAGATGCAAATGTGTATGTGTGTTTTAAGAGGCTCATGACACAAAAAGTCATACGCTGTCTTAAGACATACCAGTAAATGTCATTAATCATCAAATATCAGACATTTACCATAACATAAAAACCATCAGGAGGTGCATATTGGTTCCAATTTGTGTAGGAGTCCACACCTTCTCACTGCTTAGTGTAATGTGGAATTCATTGTAAAGGGAAACACAACAATATAGTCACAGGAATATTTGTGCACTTAATAAAAATAATTCTGGGCCCCCCAGCTGAATTATACAACGTAGATAAATTATGCAAATCAAATTAAGCTTATTTGCATACATGTTCTTATTTGACGTAATTTATTCAGCATCTGCCAGTCACGAGATGAGGCCAGGAGCTGTGCAGAACACTCTGACTTCTGTAAATCACTCTCTGCTTCGGAAATGTCATCAGGCATCACTTCTTGTTAAATGTAGCCCAAGATTTCCTTCCCAGTTTCCCAAAAATACTCTCCCCTGGAAAATAGATCCTGATTTTCTACTGTTTTCTTTGGGGTGAGAAATATATATATATATATATATATATATATATATATATATATATATATGGAGTTCTGCATACCTTACTTAAACTTATGAGGTGGCAAAGGACGCGGTTTTTTTGTTTTTGTTTTTTAAAAAAAGCTTTTCCCTTGCTTTTAAAACTTTCATTTTGTAGTTTTACGTTGTGAACCGCCCTGTGAGCGTCGAATGAAAGGCAGCTTGAGGATTTAATTAATTAATAAATTGTAATTAAAAATCAATATGGGGGGAGAAATCTCAACTACCTTTATAAGTTTAAGTAAGATAAGCTGCAAGTAACCCTACACACACACACACACACACACACACACACACACACAAACACAATGTTCAAGAAATATCTTCCACTCCCATGATCTTCCTATGAGTTTTTGTTTCTTTCCCCATGAGTTTTTGTTTCTTTCAGCGCAGCTCTGGATCTCTGCATTTTCAAGCCCATCTCCACAGTCAAAAGAGGCTGGAAACTTGACTGCTGAGATTTAACAGAATTTTGCTTTTCTTTACCCATTACAAAATTCTGGACATCTGCCCAATGCACACAGACCTGCTTATGTAGAGTCCAACCAGATACTCATTTGACTCAATACTGTCCCATCCTCAAGGAACCTAGGAAGATGTGGCCTTGCCATAGTTCTCCATGGATATGGGACTGTCATCGTGTGGCTGCCATACAACAGATGTCAATACCAAGGGAATCACAGTTTATGCATTTTCATTGCAATTCTTACATGTATCCCAAAGGCATTAGTACATCGCCTTGGGGAAAATTCCTGAAAGTACCGAAACAATATTCTAAAAACTAGCAGGACCCATGTAGATGTCTGTGTTTTCAAGTTATCCTCAGTCCTAGAATGGGAACCTTCCTTCTCTCCCATTCCCTGGCATCAGGAGCCGTGTTATATTCTGAATTTTCAGTTTTCTGTACACTTTGTGAGCTTCTGTGTATCTAGAATTTTGAGCACGCTTGTTCTCTTTGAGGTTTGCTGTTATTTCACTGTCAGAATAGATTTTTGAGGTGCAGGGCGAGCATTTTCAAGCACGAATGGGCAGGTGACAAATGTTGAGGGCATAAGAAAAGCCTGGCTGCTGGACCGGGTCAAAAGCCCATTCATTCCAGCATCTTGTTCTCATGGCGGCCAACCTGATTCTGTTTATCTAATCTATTTAACAGAATTAAATAGCAGGGCACCAAGGGGGAGAGGAAACACTCCTTCCATGTAGTCACTTTTCTTAATTGATCTTCAGTGCCAGAAGATTACGTCACAGTGCCAGTGCTACCATTAGACAGAGTGAGGAAGCCAGCCATTCCTCTCAAGCCCTTAGGCCATTCCCCACTGTTGGAAGGCAGAACTGTGTGTGCTATATGACCTGCCCTGAACTCCCATAGATGCCCTTGGGTGTTTTAGAGGCAGAGGAGGGTTTAGTGCAGCTCAACTGGTTCCGCCGCACTGGGCACCAAGCCGAGGTTGGCACTGCAGGGCATGGTAATTATGACATAGTGCATGCACAGAACAGAAGGCAAGAGGTGGGGGAGTGTCGGAGCTTCCGTATGACCGAGCTGAAATAGCTCTCCTCGTCATCGTATCTTCAGAATCCATGAACCTCTGCTCCAATGTTGATTAACGACCTAAGCCTTTAATGAGGCTTCAGGCACGCTCCCTCATTACGCAGAGTATCCAAACAGCAGCAAAAGGAGTGAGACATGTGCGCTACATTGCTACGTTTATTTCTAACTACGCAGGACAGAAAAGAAAGGCATCTGCTCTCTGTGAGAGTCAGTGAACAACTGTACAAGGAAACAGGAAACCAGTAACATCAACATCCGTCTCCCATGAGACTTCCAACAGTCTGGAATGTAAACAGAGTCTAGTGACTCCAAAAACTGCACAGTGGCATAACAGAAATCTAACAGGGAGCACTGAATTTTGGCCTTGAACAGGACGCTGCTAAAATTTGAAAGGCCAGTGTCCATTCCTGGTAGAGGACACTGTCCTGTCCATAGGAATAAGGTACAACTGGCAAGTTGGTTCACTCAATACTGAGCAAGATGGACCAGTATTTTCTGAGTCAGAGTAAGCCAGCTTCCCATGTATTTGTATAACTGTCCACAGGGTGCTGGAACATCATCCCTGGAACAAAGTAACTCTAGAAAACCTGGTCTGAGTTCAAGGCACATTTTCAAACAAAGAAAGAGACGAATGGGACAGCAGAGAAAATAATAAGAAACCCAGTTGCAGGGATGGCAAGGGCAAGGCACAAACTGGGACTATGAACTTGTGACTCATAGCAGCAGGGATGGTCCTTATGGGCCAGACAGTATGCCAAGGCCTTAACCCGAAATAAAACAGGCAGGTTAGTTAATGCTCAAGTTACATTTGAACAGTTGGCAGAAATGAGCAGTTAACAAGCTCAGGAGAAATCATAATAGGGACACAACTTCCCAGGGAAGGAATTTGACCTCCAGGCAGACAGGGCAGTAAGATCTCCAGTGGCAGGCTGGAATGATAACTGCCATTATTTGTACAGTCTCCCAGAAATATCCTCTGGACTTGATAAAGGAAAATGTTGATGTTCGAAGTCTTCAGTAATAATTTAATCAAGAGGTTTCTGTGTTTGGGGTGAGTTTGGGATTTTGCAAGATATAGATATGAGATATAGCAGAGCCATCAGGAATACCTAAAGAACTGGGCTGGTGTGCCTCTTGGCTGGGGGCAAGGAATGAGTGGAAGGTAGAGAATGTAAGAATGTAAGAAGATCCCTCATGGATCCCCAGCCATTGATAGTCTCCATGACTTTGTTTAATCTCCGTGTAAAGCTATCCAGGTTGGTGGCCACAACTATGTATTGGCAGGAGCAAATTCCATAATTTAACTACATGCTGTGTAAAGAAATACTTCCTTTTGTTTGTCCTCAATGTCCCAAAATTCAGGAGCAAAAGAAGGACAATGAATGAGGAAGCACTACGGACTTGCACCCTTCAACTTGTCTGGTCCTTCTGTGTGGCATGAAATACAGATGTTATACTCAAATTATGGGTCGTAGTTATGTCCCAACGCAGCCTTCTTCAAAGTTCTAGGTGTTTTGCCAGTCCTTTGAGGGATGAGGCTTCTGAACATTATTTGTGATGACCATAAGAGATTCTAAGATTTTCAGATATGCTCCCAGCCTTAGAAGATTGGGAACTATATATCGAGCTACTCTCTGCTCTTCAGAGGAAACAGCTGAGATTAAGAGAGGTTGAATGATCTTTTCCTGTGACCAGGAAAAAAATACACGTGCAGCCAAAATAAATTTGGTAGAAAAACCTTTTTTATATATAGAGTTACAGCTCAAGCCGTATTATAGCCCCAGCTACCGACCGCAGGAAAGCAAATTAAGCATTTAATTTTTTCATGTTAATAGGACTAATTGGATTAACTATGCAAGCTGGAAATGGATGAGTGCAGGTATCTGGGCAATTAGTTCAATATTAATTGTAGCCAATAGAGAGTCAAGTGTTTTCAATCCTGCACGAGTTATTTCGCAAGGCAAACAGCACCCTGGGTTTATACACTTGTCTGGCAGAGGTTAAGCTCATGTTGTTTCAGTCATGAAAGAGTCCCTGACCACTGTGAGCCATCAGCAAATGATGGGATTTGGCTGTGTGTGTTGATTCGTCCCTAGATTGCAATTGCACAATGAGCCACAAACTGATGAAGTGTAGCAGTGCAGTGCATTGGCCAGATGAGGGTTATTACTCTGGGTCCTCCTCTCTGCACAGCCCAGATCAAATTCTTGATTGAACACACAGATAGATAGAGGGAGCATACTGGGTTATGTATGAAAGCCTAGAAGCCGTACAGACTTTTGTGGCTTAGGAGCAAAGACAGCACAACTAGTAGCAAGCACAATGTTGCATCTGTTGAAAACTGGTGTGTGTAACAAAGAGGTGCACAAATTGGGAGAGACATGCAGCACACACTTCGGGGATGGAACCGAAGGCTGTGCAAGTCGCACGCTTTTCATGTTTTGAGATTGCTGGGGGAGCCTTTGTGCTAAACTCCATCTGTGCATCTTGTTAGGCTGATTGGAGCATGGAGCCCAGCCATGTCATCGTGCTCCCAAACATTTTAAAATTTCCTCCGGAAGAAGGGCACCCTTCCAATGCAGGTTTAGGCAACTAGCTAAGATGCTTAGTGTTGCTGTTGCTGCTGTTAATATTACTTGGGATGGGACATGATGAGGGTGGATGGCCAGCTATTTTTGTTTATTAATTTGATCCAAAAATGCTTTCTTTGAAGGGTGGAGAGTAAATTAACTCATCCATTGTTATGTGCTTGTTTATTTTGAACCTACCTCTCAGGCAGAATCAATTAGGGCTCCTGGGGAAATTACTGTTTTGCCTGATGGGGCTTGTCCTGTGAGTTTTGGCAAGGTTCAGCCATGTTTTTTAATGTCTGTATGAAGCCATATGGAAAGGTCTGCCAGAGATTTAGGGTAGAGTATGTGGGTTGAGCTCAGCTCTGTTTTCCCCATTTCAGAGGAACCACAGGAGTAATAAAAAGATCTGTACAGGTGCCTAGAAATGGTGATAGTCTGGATGAAGGCGAATAAACTGAAGCTCAAACCCAACAAGAGGGAGATATTTATTATGGGGACTCAACTGATCTGGAAAGTTACAGTTCTGTGCAAGATGGGATGGGAGTTGCACATCTCTTGGAGGTGCAAGATTTAAGGTATTTTCTGATCTTGCAGAGATCTTAGAATCTCATATTGTAGTCATGGCAAAGCGTTTACACTGGTCCACCAGCTGTGATCATTGCTAGGCAATGAAAACTTGGCCTGTGTGATTTATGCTTTGGTAACTTTTATATTGGGATGCGGGTGGCGCTGTGGGTAAAACCTCAGCTCCTAGGACTTGCCGATCGCATGGTCGGCGGTTCGAATCCCCGTGGCGGGGTGCGCTCCCGTCACTCGGTCCCAGTGCCTGCCAACCTAGCAGTTCGAAAGCACCCCCGGGTGCAAGTAGATAAATAGGGACCGCTTACTAGCGGGTAGGTAAACGGCGTTCCGTGTGCTGCTCTGGTGCTGGTTCGCCGGGGCAGCTTTGTCACGCTGGCCACGTGACCCGGAAGTGTCTGCGGACAGCGCTGGCTCCCAGCCTATAGAGTGAGATGAGCGCACAACCCTAGAGTCTGTCAAGACTGGCCCGTACGGGCAGGGGTACCTTTACCTTTACCTTTTATATAAAAGGTACAGGGATCTAGCATTGCTTTTGAAGACTGTCCAGAAATTTGGAAGTGTGGCAGCCTACTTCGCTGATGGGAACCCACTCTATTGAAATTAAAATAAACTGGCTCCAGAGTTGGTTGTTGCTACAATTCAGACTAATTATTTTAAATGCTAACTGTTCAAGCCATAAATCGCCCTTCCCCCCCACTCCCTTCAGAAGCTAGTGAGATGCTTCAGACTCCATTGAGCTTAGTAGGATTATTCTGAATAAAGAGGTAACAGAATTCTGTGGCTCAGTTCAGACGTTACACTAAACTGTAGTTTAGCATTATGAGAACAAGCCACAGCAAACATAGATTCCCCCTTCACCTCAGACATCGCCACCAGGAGGAATCTGGAAGCTTTTGCTTCCGGTTAAGGTTAACCACAGCTTGTTCTCTGAACCTGATGAACTCTGCTTAATCTTAACTACAGTTTGTTTGAAGCGACTTGATTGCAAAATGCAGGTTATGAAGCTTACTTGTTTTAACACACCTTAGTTAGCATTAACCGTAGTTTTAGATTTGGATGAAGCACTGTGTCGTAGTTGGAATCAAAAGCTTTCAGACTGTTGCTCACAGTTGTGAAGAAGTTAGAGATGGCAGTGAGGAGCAGATAAGCCCCAGGCTCGCTGCAGCTTGTTTTTGTCATACTAAACTACGGTGTAGCATAACGTTATAACACATTTGTGTGTATTCCAAGCATCATGAACTTGGGGAAAGTTTTTTTTGGGGGACACCGTGGTCCTCCTTCAGATTTTGGTGAACCAATGAGGGGAGACTCTAAAGACCAAAGCAGCTTATTTGGTGGGTCAAGTGATTGGTGAGGCTTCCATAAATACTACACAGATTTGATCAGTGAAGGTTGGTGACCTTCTGAACAACCAAAATACATTGTGGGGTGGTGTTTTTTTTTTTAAAAAAATGTTTTTATAAACATGCTTGAACTTGTGGAAAGGATCACATGAAACCCACTACAGCTTTCTAAGAGACCAAAGGAAGCATGTTGTGAAGCAAAAGTAATTCCCCCCACACACAAAATTATTAGGAATGCTTCAGAAATTCAGTCATTGCCAATCCCAGTATAAACTGAAACAATCTACAGCCTCCTGTAATTATGTCTTGATCAGAATTTAGTTATCTGCCGACTTTCAAACTTTCTGAATGTTCTGACAGAGATCTCAGCTGAAAAAAATCTAGAGAACTACATTTAAAATGTGTATGTTGAGATAAAATGTGTTTAAATATAGTATTTAAATGTGCATTTTGTACATTTTAAAATGTGCAGATTAATGCAAAAAAGGAGAGAGGAGCGAATAGATATTTGGGGTGAAACATGCAGAAGTGATACAGACAAGAAACAGGCCACTTTTTGCACCCCTAACCATTATTTTGCCAAATGAATATTTCTCAGCAAGCGCCCAGGGAACAGTGTATGGAAAGCGAGGATGAAATAGTGTGGAGGAGCCTTATCAGTTTGCAGCTACTGAAATTTGCTTGCAGTACTGATGAATAATGGCAAATCTGAGTTAAGATACCATTTCAATTGAGATGACAAGTGTAATAGATGCGTCTCTAAATCTGCGCAGTGACAAGTTCTTGTGCTTCTTTCTGATCCCGTCTGCAAGGAGGAAATTGCTTTGAGAAAACCTTTCTCCAGTCAAACACTGATCTATTCTGGACAGCTGGCAGGCAGTCTCACAGAAAAATAGTGAAAGTTCACTCACTTTAGGATTTACTAGCAATCTGTGACATTCCAAAAGTAGAGTTGATTAATCTGGATCAATAATCCCGGCTACTAAAAGAGACCCCTGATAGAAAGATATATATGTCACATGTTTTTAGCATCTTTAGGTATGTATTTGCATCTTGGGCCTGCCCTGTTCGGAGGACTTGTGTCAGGTTATAATGCTTAAGAAAGCTAAGTAAATAAATAAATGCAATATTCATGAGGCATAAAAGAGGGGAAAGGTGCGCAATATGAAAATAATAGCAGAACAAGACAAGTTGCAACATGATCACAGTGCTGGTTGCGGACAAATTAAGAGTAATGATGCTCCAGGGGGAAAGCTTGAGTGAATAAAAAGGTCTGTGACTCACGAGGAAAGATTGTAGGTACCTGGTGCATTTTGAGAGGGACTTCCAAAGAACTGCTATCAGCAGTTGGCGAAGAGTAGGGGTGGGGAAAGGGACGCGGGTGGCGCTGTGGGTTAAACCACAGAGCCTAGGGCTTGCCAATCAGAAGGTTGGGGGTTCGAATCCCCGCAACGGGGTGAGCTCCCGTTGCTCGGTCCCTGCTCCTGCCAACCTAGCAGTTCGAAAGCACGTCAAAAGTGCAAGTAGATAAATAGGTACCACTCCGGCAGGAAGGTAAACGGCGTTTCCATGCACTGCTCTGGTTTGCCAGAAGCAGCTTAGTCATGCTGGCCGCATGAACCGGAAGCTGTACGCCGGCTCCCTCGGCCAATAAAGCGAGATGAGCGCCGCAACCCCAGAGTCGGCCACGACTGGACCTAATTGTCAGGGGTCCCTTTACCTTTAGGGGTGAGGAAACTGAGGGCCAAAATGCAGGTTTCTCTGACCAGCCCTCACGACTCTATCTCAGGCTACACCCCACTCTAACAACTCCCTGTGAGGGATTGCGTCCCTCAGACTGAAAATGTTTCCCTGCCCCAATGTGGAGGTATCTGGTTGGCCACTGTGAGAACAGGATACTGGAATGAATGGACCACTGGCCTGATCTAGTGGGCTCTTCCTACTTTCTTGCCCCCATATCTCTATATTTTCTTCCCAGGTATTTTTGTTTTCATTCTGAAAACTGGATGCTTTGCTCAATGAAAGGGCACAGAATTCAAGCTTTCCCCAACCTGGTGCCCACCAGATGTTTTGGGCTATAACTCCCATTATCCCTTGCCATGAAAATGCTGATGGGACTTGTAGTCCAAACATCTGGAGGACATCAGATTGGGGGAAACTGGTCTATTTTGTGCAACACAACACTGACGAAACTTGATGCTTTGGAAGAAAGCATGAGGTGATGTAGACATTCTGGTGCCTAATGTGTGTGAGTAGGAAGATATTTGTTAATTCTTGCAGTTTGCATGTTGAAGCATGAGATTTGATTAGCCATATCTTAATGTGCATGACGGTAAATGTTATTAATAGGCGGAAAGCTGCCAGGCTGCCCTCTTTATCTTCAGTGACCGCTTGGCGTTATGGCTATTTACGCAGTATTATTATTATTATTATTATTATTATTATTATTATTATTATTATTATTTAGATTTAGATTTATGCCCTACCCTAGTTTGCAGGCTCAAGGTTTTAAAAAGCACTCTACCCTTGGCATTTGCCATCATCCTTAAGATGCATTTTTTAAAGTCTCATCTAACTCGGGTCTTCTTACCATGTTAGAAGAAAGCAAAAATAGAGGATTGAGTGATTGATTTTTTACTACATAATAAAATAAAATAAAATAAAGGAAAGCACATAAATTACATGCGTCAACAGAAGTTCAGTAGGGAAGTTTGCAAAATATATTTTCACTGTATTTGCATATTCTTAAAAACTGGGAGTAATCTAAGATTGAACCAAATAACACACACACACACACACACACACACACACACACACACACTGTGTGAATTTGGGGGAATCCTTTCATTTTTGAAGGTGGGGAGGAACATATTAACAACAATTTGATGTCAGCAGCATGGTTACCTCGCGAGCACCAAACTCCATTTTAATTGTGTATCTGGAACTTGCCGATGTGCCATTGAATCCGGCCTGCAAAATAGTAACAGTCTCTAGTCATCCTCAGTTGTTACTGAGTAGAAAATGTGATTGATGCATAAACTGTACCTTATGATTCGCTATCGTTTTGCACGTTGCTAAAGCTTTTCTGGCCTTCTGTAGGCCAGCTCGGCATATACTAAGAAAGCCAGTGGGGAGGGCAGAATTACAAGCCATACAAGACATGTTGTTACTGCCAAAAGCAGTAAGATTCAGTTAGATGTACCTGTGTCATGGCTCCACCCCTGTACCATATCATTGGCTGCCACTGGCAGAAGGCAGGGGCTGGGGTAACAGCACAGGTAAGACTAAACATAGGAAGAACATGCGGAATTTACTTATACCTAGTCAGGACACTGGCCCAGCTGGCTCAGTATTCCCTACTCTGACTGGCAGGGGCTTTCTGAGGTTTTAGGCAGGAATCTTTCCTAGCCCTACCTGAAGATGCTGAGGTTTGAACCTGAGATATGTTCCACCAGATGTTATGAAGAGCTCAGAGGGATCGCAGGCTAGTGCTGTCATCTTAAGTATTGCATGTGCCCCAGTATTGCGTGTAATTTTGCCATGGAGCGAAATTCCTAGGCAAAAGAAAAAATCAGCTGGAGTAACTATTTCCTCAACAAATTACTTCCTCCTTAATTCTTTCTTTCCTCCTTTAAAGTTGTGTCCCACATGTTGGTTCTCATTCATAGGAAAATTATAACATGGGCAGGAGCTGCCAGAGCAGATCTCAGGCTACAGCTGCCCCCTGTCAGGAAGATGTGCCCCACGCTGGTTCCTGGAGCTAGGCATACCTACCTTCAGTCTGGCTTGCATGTTGCAGAATACCGTGTGGAAGAGCTCATGATAGGTCACCTCTGCATGCACTGGCCACCAGCAATGTCCATTGTTACCATGATCATTCTCAACATGATGGTGGCAACCTGCACTCATAGCTGTCAACTTACATATTTGAAAATAAGGGACCAGCAGCCAAAATAAGGGATTTTAGTCAACCAGCTCCCAAGCCAAAGGCAGAAAGCCCAGCCAGCCCAGCAGCCAAATGAAGCCCAACCGGCAAAGGGGGTGCAGCAAGGAAAACCACTGTCACCTCTCTGCTGGGAAGTGCTGAGCAAAGGCGAGTCCCCAGGCAACGTGGCCAATTTGATCGGCACAAGGCATGCAAGCTCCACCCCCCCCAGTCGTTCTTAGACTCCTTATTGGGTGAGCAACGCAGCCAAGCAACACAGTTGGAGCCTCCCTCCTCCCTGGCCGGCAGGGAGGGAGGGAGAGAAGCTGCTTCCTTTGAAACCCAGGAAATTTAAGGGACATCATCAATAAGGGACAGCAGCGGGAAACGGCGCTGGGATAAGGGAGTTTCCCGCCAAATAAGGGACGGTTGACAGCTATGCCTGCACTGTGAGCCACAGCACTTGTTACAGCCACAGAGTGAGGCAACATTTACATGGACCGCATTTCAAGTGTCTTCCACATGGATGCTGGAACATGTATCCCAGCTCTCAGATGTTCCCTGATCAGTATGTGGATAGTGGCTTTTTGTCAGAAGTTGTAACCAGTCAATTTGCTGCTCTCCAATGTTGTTTCCTTTCCAGTAAATCATGTAATTGTCTCCACACATGCGCCCCCTCTGCCCCCTATACATCCACATGCTGCTGTTGTCTTCCTCCATGTACCCATCACTTCCTTCCTTGAATAAAGGGAATACTAATCCCCACGCTCTTGATAAGACTTGGGATAGAGATATTATTTACTCCTCCTGCCTGTTGGGAAACCGGGGCATGGGGCTGCGGATGAGATGAGCAGAAATGTGGTCAGAGTTCGTTTTTCTTGAGCGGCCTTTGGTGGGTGATTGCACCCTACCGTCAATGGTACAAAGGCTGTTGCTCAGAACCATTGCTCTAATGAAACCATACAGAATTGTACTTGTTTCTGTAGAGGAACGACCAGAGGGGCCAAGCCCACGTAAGAGACTGCAGTGCCTAGCTGCTTCATAAGTGCCAAAGAGCAGAGAGCAGGAGCAACCCTCAAGAACTGGGAAGGGGAAAGCCTGGGAAGATGGGGAAATAGTGGAAAATTTGCTTGGATAACTTGGGAGTTGCTGCATCAAAGCCTTTACCTTGTGTAACGACTTTGCTGCAGCTGAGAGAATGAAGATGGGTAACCCTTATTTATCTGCTTAAATGAGTACTGTTTTAAAGATAGATGATTTTGAGACTGATGGTAAATTTGGACCTCTTTAATTTTAGTGCACAGCCTCAATATGGAGTCTAGCCGAGGTACTGTAGACCATTTACCATTTTACTACTACACCTATTTGTCTAGAATTATGTATAGAAAGTTGTTAATTTGTTTGAATATTTTTAATTGTCCCCCCAAAATGTTTCCTGGATTATACCTGCAGAAACCTGTCATGTGTCTAAACGGTTAAAATATCACCAGCCGATCGGCTGTATCAGAAAAATACATAATCTCTTAGTACATAATTTTAATATTCAAATTTGATGATAGTACTAAGCTATGCCATTTATTCCTACATGAATATTGTCCTCCCTGGTGCTGAGGACTTTAATGTTTGCCATAAAATGCTGTGTATGATATTAAAATGCATTGATAGAATTTAATCGGACAATGTCATAGTAGCTTTGAGTTCAAGCAAACATTGCCTCCTCTGTGATCCAGTGTGGGCACAATACTGCAAACCATAGTTTACAAATGGAGAGCCAATCTCAGCAATGCATACACCTCTCCCACTTTCCAGGAAAAAAATCCACTCCTCCCTTCCATTTCCTTGTTTTACCTTAACCACTGCTTAGTGCCATGGTATGGGAGCCCCTCTTTTGACCAGAATTGGAAACCATGGTTTGAAATAGTTTTGCAAACCCTGGTCAAAAAGACACGTGGTTAAGCTTGGCCATGGTTGGTTGGTTGGTTGGTTGGTTATTGATTGATTGATTGATTGATTGATTGATTGATTGATAGTAGTGTTTATACACTGCCAACTCATGTAAAATGTCAAGGCACTCCAGTGGACCAAAGAGGAAGGGCACATACCTGACACTGGCTCTGATATGCAAGCTATGGTTTGCAAGGTGGCAGAACTGAATTTGCACCAAACCATTATGTTGTTCAATTAAAATGTTAATGTCTTCCTGACTTGATATTCTTTCCAGGTAGATGCAAACAGAAACAAAACTAAAACCAGCCATGTTTTAGATTCACATATTGCCTTCCATAAAACAGTCTGTTTGACTGTAAAATATATTCTTCGTTTTGCTGATTGACTACGGGGGCAAGAATATTGAAACTTTAAAAAATAGTCTTGGTTTGCTGTAACTTTCATGCCTCAGGTCTATAATGAAAATGTGCTTCAGCCTTTGTCTGTGTATTTAGATTTGCTTCATTTGGAAACCTTTTTAAGTTGTAGCGGTAGTAATAATAATGATGATGATGTTTGGATGAAATTGAGTGGAACATGCTGTTATTTTTCCCCCAAAACAAAACAAAAACCCAAGTTTCCAAACAATGCCAGGCTAAAAAAAAATAGCTTAAAAAATCAATGTACTTTTAAAGTCATTAGAGAACACCAGCAAAATGAGGCTAAGCTATGATAGCTAAGCTTTTAGTATGTCTCAGTATTGCTGTGAAATCATCTTGAATCTGCACTATTTCGCATCCGCTTTTTGTGGGAGGCGCCTTTGGCGAATGTAAGAACAAATGCAAATTTCAAATGACATTTTTATTCGTTAGAACTAAGGCAGACGTGTAAATAAGTTTGCAGACATTTACTGGCCTGCAAAATCTTTTACTAGGCTGCTGGCAGAAGTCGGATGGAGATTTCTGCCCTCTTGCAGCAATCCACTGCTTTTCTGTGCTGGGAACAGAGGAAGTGGCAGAATGCTAAATCTCTTTCACCCCCTCGCTCACTTGCCTCCATAAAATCCTATACACTCGCCTGCATGCAATTTCTTCTATCCTGTGTCTACCAGATTATTGCTTAAATACAAGGCTAAGTGAAAAGTGAAAACCAACTGAGCAGCATTAAAATCAATCTCGACAATTTACCAAATTTGGTACAAACAGGACAAATTCTGTCCCACCAAGGCCTGCCATTCTGCTGTTGTCTTTTCCTCCATCTAGGTCATGAGCACGATGCTCTTTCATGGCACACGTTTTCAAGCATGGAACGCAACGTTCACTTTAAAATACCTTATTCCAAGGCATCAAAGTTGCACCAATCCTCTTTGCTTCTGAAGACAGTTATCTCTGTTTGGGGTGGGGTTGGGCAGTTAATTCACCCAGTGCCTCTTTCAAGTGTTTGGTGCACTGATCTCTTCTGCAATCTGAACAAGTGAAATTTGCAGCAAGCAGTTGTTAGGTAGCCATTGACAGTGCACACCCAAGACAACTGCCCAACAGTGGGAGTCTAGATGTTTGCAATGTCAGTCATAGGTTGGTTATCAGTTGTCGCATGAAAGCTGGCCACTGAACATGTGAAAATGTCCTTTGTTAGGAGTTAGGAATAAAGCTACACTATATTCCGAAATGGGACGCAGGTGGCGCTGTGGGTTAAACTACAGAGCCTAGGACTTGCTGAACAGAAGGTCGGCAGTTCGAATCCCCACCACAGGGTGAGCTCCCGTTGCTTGGTCCTTGCTCCTGCCAACCTAGTAGTTCGAAAGCACATCAAAGTGCAGGTAGATAAATAGGTACCGCTCCGGCGGGAAGGTAAACGGCGTTTCCGTGCGCTGCTCTGGTTCGCCAGAAGCGGCTTAGTCATGCTGGCCACATGACCCGGAAGCTGTACACCGGCTCCCTCGGCCAATAAAGCGAGATGAGCGCCACAACCCCAGAGTCAGCCATGACTGGACCTAATGGTCAGAGGTCCCTTTACTTTACCTTTATATTCCGAAGTTGGTCCTTATAAGACCTCCCAAAACATTTCTAGCATTAACACAGCAACAGATCCAAACAAACCTCAGTCTCTACATAACATCTATGTGATCTTGTCCCTGAAAATGACATTATACCATCAGGATGTCTGAAGTCAAATCATCTAGCCAGCCAAGAGATGTAGAATAGGTAGATCATTAACATTTATCTAGGGTTCTAGAATTGCAGTATTTCCTTCAAAGGTAGCACATTGAATGCATCCACACGAATTACTGGAAAATAAATGCATTGACAAATATCCACATTAATGGGGTTCTCATGAATCCACTCACACCTTGAAAAGACGTGTTTAGTGATCAAGGCTTTGCACTGGCTAGCCCTCCCCAGCCAAGCTCCCTGCTGGCTTCACAGCAGCGGTACAGTGGCCCTGTGCATGAATCAATGCCTCTACGCAAGGGAGAATGCTGGGCCAATCAGGATACCTCTTTGCGTGGAGGAACCCTAACCCTATCCAAAGTGATATGCAAACTGAAATACAGCTATCCTGCAAAGCTTACACCTTTCCGCATTTTGTGATGTGGGTCTCCAACCAAATTATGTGTACAGAGATATGTGCATTTTAAAAATCCATATGTTAGTGGGGGTGGGGAAGCATATACACCCTTGTGCAAATTAATTGAAACAAACAATGTAGTTTATTGTACAAAACTCACATATACATGTACAAAATTCACATATACGTACATTAGTAATGGCTATGACCGCCACTATTTTTAAGAAGCACTTGAACACAGTTTGGCATGGAGTCTACTAGTTTTGAACAGTCACTGTTGATTTTTGGATCCCTGTACCATACTTGAATCAGTGCCTGAATGAGCTTCTCCGTAGTCGTACAGTCTGCAGCACAGAGGTGACTTTTGCATATAGCCCACAAGTTCTCAATGGGATCTACGTCCGGGGAGTTCCCTGGCCAATCAAGTACCTGTATTTGCTGCTCTGTCATGAATTTCTTCACCACTTTCGACGCTCGACAGGGGGCTAGGTCCTGCTGCAATATCCCAGTACTGTCAGGATACCTCTTTTCCAGCTCTGGAATAACACTCCTTTGTAGAACCTCAATATATTGCGGCGAGTGCAACATTCCTTCTATTGGCTGCAGGCTTCCGACACCATAATGATCAACTGACTTTTCATGTTTGTTTTGAGTACAGATAGAAAACATGATTTGTTTCAATTAATTTGCACAAGGGTGTAAAATGCATTATACATTGAAGAAAATCGCCTGCAAGAATGTGTGCATCGGGCAAAACTGTGCACAAAAGATGTGTATATTGGGAGGAGTTGGCGCTGAAACGCTGGCAAATTTACATGTGGGGTTTGTTAAAAACCAGCAAACTGATGTGGAAATGTGGAAAACTAAACTGAAGACTGGGAAAAATGAAAAACAGAGAGAAACCAAAGTACACAGAGTTGCCCATGCCTAGTACAAATGTAGAGCCCTTCACGCTTTCAGCCCATTTGTATATGCCCCCCACTGTTTTAACGCTGTTCAGCGTCCTTTCATTTCCCTGGCTTCTGCTTCTCAATACCATTTTCCTCCTTTTTTGTCCTCCCTGTCCTCAGCTTCATTTCGCCTACCTTTGGCCTTGGCACAACAGCAAGGGCCCCGGGCCCAGTTCTGAAGCCTTCTTGGCAAGTGACCAGTTCAAGCCACTGGAAAGAGTGATCTGCTCCTGTCCTAGCAGAAGGAGGAAGGAGAGAAGGAATGATAGAAAGGGATGCCACAGAGAAAGAGAGAGATGGGCGCAGCAGAAAAAGAGAGACCCAATTTGGGCTCTGGCCCTCCTGCCTACTACCAGCATATGAACCCAGACAGAATGTAACCGGGGGGGGAGAAGCTAAAGGTTCCCCAACCCTGACCTGTACAGTGGTACCTCTGGTTACGTACTTAATTCGTCCATTCTTAACCCGAAACCATTCTTAACCTGAGGTACCACTTTAGCTAATGGGGCCTCCAACTCCTGCCGTGCCACCAGCACAAGATTTCTGTTCTCATCCTGAGGTAAAGTTCTTAACCTGAGGTACTACTTCTGGGTTAACGGAGTCTGTAACCCGAGGTGTTTGTAACCCGAGGTACCACTGTACTGTCATTTAACACAGTTGTCTTTCGCGACCCACATGATTTTGTTTCTACACGTTTGCGAAATCATCTCATCCGATGCAGTGCCATGATGTCGTCAGTGGTGTCATAATACCATATACAAAAATAAAATAAAATGGCGGCATGGAAAGTGGAGGCCAAGGAAGCATGAGCCAAGAGTTAGGGAAAGAGTGGCAAGACGAGTGGCATCGAAGCAAAACACTGTAAATGAAAGGCTCTTTCAGAAATATGTGCCAAATTAGGTACATTCAGTGCAGTCCGTTTGTTTGATTATGCTTGCCACCATGCAGCTAGTCAGATTGATAAAGTGCCATGGAGAATCATTTTATCCGTTCGCCTAGGCTGGCAGCCTTCTATTTTTCCCCTGGAATTATGGCTGTCATTTTCTATTCACGATGCGGAAACAGCAAAACTCTTTGCATTTATTTATGTGTTTCAACCTGCTCCCATCTTTGCGTACACATGTGCACACTTGAACAAACGCGATGGCCTGGATAAGACCAATTAGCTTTTAAGGTCATGTGTTGTTTTTGGTTTAAGCATTTACTACCAGTGTTTTATTTTGGGGTGAGTAAAAATCTCATACACACAAACACGCTTACACTTGCAGAGTTGACTGACAAGAGTTTGGGGATTATTTAAAGTAATGTAACTTATGCCTCTTCCTCAGTCCCACACCCCCTGCATAATCTTAGAAAGTGTTGTCAACCTGAAACTTTCATAGTGCAAAAGCAGCAGCCGCAGACCAGAGACGCCCTCCCCACTAGTATTTTAAGCTATAAACCCACCACATCTACACTGTAGTTTTTGCTATGTCGTTGGTCAATGCTTAATTCGGTTACTAAACCATGTGTTTGTCCATGAAGCAAGCAGTCTTTTCACCGTGGCTTTAAACAAATAACCTCTAAGTTCCCGGACATCTTAAATAAACGACCGACAAGGAATAGGAGATACATCTGAAAGACCATCATTGGTTTTCAAGCCCTGCTGCTTAGAAGGGTGAAGGGAAAACAACCCCAATGCATTGCTGTCGTTTTTCTCACCCAAAGTCAGTCCCCCCCCTTCCTTCCTCTCTCTTTCTCTTTCCTTTCCTCCCTCCTCTCCCCACCCTACCAATCTATGGTCAGATCAGTGAGCCAGCATTCTGCTGAGCCAAATAAATTAGAGAAGTGGTTTTTCTTTTCTTTTTTTGGTTTGGTTATTTTATTTTTTTAATTTTATGTACTACAGAGAACAGTGTCGTCTTGTGGCCGTTCTCGTAGACTGTGTTGGTTTAACAAGCGTCCAACCCTTCTGTCTTGTTGTTTTTTTGTCTTTCCTGCTCCCTGTCCCCTTGTTCCCACAGGCTGTGCGTTTGTCACGTTTTCGACAAGGGCAATGGCACAGAATGCAATCAAAGCCATGCACCAGTCTCAGACCATGGAGGTACAGTACTGTATCATCTGCCCTTTCTTTGTTTTTCTTTGTGCAAATGATTGAGAATGTAAAGCCATGCTCTCCCGGAGAAGATCAGACGCATGACAATCACAGACTTAAACTTCTGCCGACTCCCTCCGCTCTTTTGTTTCCCCTTCTCTCTGACATTTACTTCCCTTAATTGTCTGAGAATGTAGGATGATCTCTCTGCTGCCATTTCACAATATGGTGGCATTCAACAGATAATAATATAGTTCGTTGAAATACCACTTTGCCCATCTGGCAAGCTACGTATACATTTAACACACTGGATTTTCCTTTATATGTATATATTATTTTAAACAAGCCACTCTCCAGTCAAAAATTTGTACTGGCCAAGCGACATGGAAAAAGGCAGGGTTTGGGCTCCCCTTCCCCTGCATACAAGTATACTGTAGCTACCCAATGAAAATTCAAATTATGTCAGAAAACAACAAATTACTAGTCTCTCTCTCGAGAGAGAGCAAATATCTACTCCATCTTTGGCTTGCACTGAAAGTGTTTACTTGCCTAAATAAAGGTGTGTCCCCCCCCCCCAACCCCAGTCTGTGATTTATGTCATGGTCTTTCAGAATTTTGCACAAAAGAGCCTCACCAGTCAACTATGTCTTATTCTGGATCTTCTAATTTAATCATTTGAGAATGCATGTTATATTGTATTATGTATACTGTATCTGTGTATTGATTATCTCCTCTAAAAAAGCATTTTGGTGTAATGTGCACTTGTTTCTTGCTTTTTTTTTGTATTCTCTTTTCTTTTCAAATGAGGATTGTTCAGTTTCCTTGAATAATATTTTTCCCCCTTTTGCAATGCTCTACTTTCCCAAAGCATGCTGGGTACTAAAATGAATCCCAACAGTGTGTCTGTGTCATTGAACTGCTTTGTATAATGAGCAAAGAAAAATATAAAAGTGCATGGAAATGTCACTGTCTTCTGTATTCTCCAGAAATATTGATATTGGCATTGCAAAGCTATTGTCTTTCCGATCTCTCCTGACTTTAGTTGAGATTATTTTGATATTTTATAATCAATGTGTTTTTCTTTCCAGTGCTATCCATTTTTAAGGCATTGAGAGTCTACATCTTTAGATGTGACTCCTGCCACAGAAAGGAACCCAGTTGTCTTCACTATTAAATGGCATTTAAATAGAAATGTTAATATAAACAAAAACAAAAAACAGGAACTTTAAAAAATAGAAACCTCTTTGGGTTCAATGAGACACCCTTCCTCTTTTTGCATGTCCTAAATCTTGTAATGTTAGCAATTCACATTTTATTATGTATTGCCTCTCGAGAAAAGGGGAGGGCTATATTGGCCTAATTTAATGAGGCTCCTGAACCCAACCTGGTTGGAGAAGATTTGAAATAGGAATGTATTAGAACCTCAGAGGTATGGAAGTTTGTTTATTGATATTAATTTATATACCGCTTATGTGCCAAAGTGGCTTTTAAGTTACCTGTAACCACCCAGAATCATAGCACAACAGACTTCCACAAAGCACAGTGGAACTGACCCAACTTCTCCCCTTCCCTTCAGCATCCCATCCACCTTCAAAGTCTGCATACAACCCCTAATTCTTAGAGCAACTTTGCCATCCTGGCTCCCTCTAGACACTTTGGATTACAACTCCCTTCAGCCCTAGCCAGCAGCTGTGACTGGGCCTGGTAGGAGCTATCATCCAGAACATCTGGAGAGTGCAAGGTTCATACCCCACAAGCGTCTGAGGGAAAAAGGGACATCCCGTTTTTTATTGCGAGAGAATAGTTGTCATTTTGGTTGCTGTGATTTTTCACGATTTCACAGTGTGATTCCACACATACACCCCCCCAAAAAAATAATAATATGCTTTTCTCAGGGCTGTAATCTTGTGTGGCACCTCAAAATGCACATTTTTGGGTGTTGTGCCCCCCAAAAGCATTGGGGGGAGACCGTGGCACGAAACACCATGCTCTCGCCCTAAAAAAATGGGAAGATGTTGTCTGGGAAAGTGGCACCCCATATTTTGGTTTCAAAGTGTTAGAGGGTGAGCAGGCCATTTTACAACCAAGGGGGGAACTTGGCCAAAACATAATGTGAATGGGATGGGGTGCCATTTTTAACGTGGCCTTTCAAAGACCTGGTGTGTTCTAATGAATTTCATCTATGTCTGAAGATAGATTCTTAAAGTAATGTTCCAATGTGTTGTCAATTCTCCTTTTGCTTTCTCACTATCTTCCGACATGGGCGGAACTCCTGAGAGTATACCAATGTCTTCTGAAAGAAAGCTCAGAAATGGTTTTCCATGTACTGCTGAAAGGAGAAGCACAAAGGCTGGATTTGACAGAGAGAAAGAATTAATGGGATGGAGACAGACAAAAACTGTAAAATTATAAAATGGGGAAATACCTGCTCATCTTAAGATAGTGAATAGGATGGCGGGAGGAGAGAATATATTGGTTTAGGTCAATATACTATTATGTTATCCCTTCCTTGGTTATTAATGTCAACACTATTATGGTAAAAGAGTTGACTTTCAATAGCTAATATTAAATCTGGACACTCAACCAGAAAGTATAATGCCGCTGGCACTTTGATTTCATGTTTAATGCAAAGAGAATTCTTTTCAAATGGAAGATTATATATTATGCAGGTTTCAACTGAAATAGTGACGTTATTTTCTGTCCCTGATTTCATTATTTTCACTTCTTCAGTACACTCCACAACATATTTTTCAGTGCAAACACAAAATCCAAAATGATGAGACTGAAAATGTTCATAGGAACAAGTTTCCCCAAAAGTTAATGGCTTCTTAGATTGTTATTTAATCCCCTATGCATATATATGTGTGGTAGACAGATATATATGTGAAGTTATGCTCAATTATTTCATTAATCAAAGGCAACTAATTTTATTTTTTTTATCATGGAACAAATTAGGGCAATAACAATTATTTTCCGATACGAAGCCACTATGCTATGTATGATTTCAATCTTTGTGATGTTTGTGCTCTTGAAATTCTTCCCTGATGAAATATGAAGCAGACTGGTGGGGAGCGGGGTCGGATTATAGATTCACAAAATGCTGCAATATTGTTTTATACAATTTACTGCCAGTTAGCATTCATAAATACAATATTGGCTGTCATGTGGAGCTCAGAGCTGAAAGACTGTAGACTTGAACTGCTATCTCATATTCCTGTCCTTGAAATTTATTTCTGCTTCATTTGAAAGAGATTTTAAGAGTCCTATTCATTCATCTGTGTACTGGGAGTATGCAGTAAGCTGCTTGTATCTCCTACAAAATCTGACATGAAACAGAATCCAAATTTGCCATGTTACCTATTCTATCATTTAAACTGGGGGGAAGAGGGGGGAAAGCTTCAATTTATAGTGAAGGCAAGAAGATATTTTTTTCATTAAACTTTAAACTACTTGGAGGAAGCAATGATGATGCCTTGATGACTTCTCTGTAATCTTTACAGACCATTGTTTGATCACCTCTGTGCACCTAATTTTTACTCGTCCCCTACCCCACCTCCAAAACAGGAAAAAAAAACACATTTTCCTACAGTCATTTAAGCAGATGTGATCCTGTGAGAAATACTGCTATTGTTCCAGGGTGCAATCCATTGCCATTAAAATAGATGTTCCTGCACTGTTGTGATTGCACCCATCCACCCCAAACCATCGATTTCTACACATAATAATTAGAACGCCAGCATATCACTGAGTTGCTTCTGCACAAGGCAAATTATCGCCACAGTTTCATCTCATAATTTTTGATTGTAAAATTGATCATCGTTCTACTATGGAGCTCTTCGGAGAAAAGCACGCTTTGTTTATTAATTTTGGGGGTGAAAGGAAAGAAAGAACAGAACTTCTCTTGCATGGTCTGTTGCTTAACCCTTAAAAAGTTTACTTGACATTACGACTGCTTAAGACTGCAACCTTAGACTTCCAAAAGAGACCGCACAGTGCCCAAGGAAAAAGATGATTTCAGCCTGTATAACCTTTGGGGCACTTTGAACGTAACACTAAACTGTGGTTTGGCTTTACATGAACAAACCTGCTTGTGCCTTGACTTGCACACTCTTCCCTATTTTATACTCCTGTGGGGTGCAGTAGAGGATGGGCTAGGGGCCATCTACTTCTGGTTTTAAACCAACCAGAGTTCCCTAATAGATCTGAACTTGGGTTCTCCAGTTAGTCTAAACCACAGAGTGGAGTTTATTCCCCCACCTCCCGATTTTGCTAGACTACAACGGTCAGCATTCCTGACCACTGGATATGCTGGCTGGGACTGGCTGGAGTTGGAGTCTAACAATATCTCAAGGGTTCTAGTTACAGGTAGGTAGCCATGTTGGTCTGCCATAGTCGAAACAAAAAATAAATTCCTTCCAGTAGCACCTTAGAGACCAATGAAGTTTGTTATTGGTATGAGCTTTCGTGTGCATGCACACTTCTTCAGATACACTGAAACAGAAGTCACCAGACCCTTATATATAGTGAGAGGATGGGGAGGGGTATTACTCAGAAGGGTGGTGGGAATTGGTGATTGGCTGATAGGTGTGGTAAACCTGTTGACTGTTAACGACTGCAATTGGTCTTACAGGAAAAAGCAAGGGGTGAGATGGCTAAAAACATTATACATGATGGTTTTATCATGTATAATGAGATAAGAATCCAATGTCTCTATTCAGACCAGGTCTCTCCATGGTTTTAAGTTTGGTAATAAGTTGCAATTCAGCAACTTCTCTTTTCAGTCTATTTCTGAAATTCTTTTGTAATAAGACAGCTACAGTGGTACCTCGGGTTAAGAACTTAATTCGTTCTGGAGGTCCATTCTTAACCTGAAACTGTTCTTAACCTGAGGTACCACTTTAGCTAATGGGGCCTCCTGCTGCCGCCGCTGCACGATTTCTGTTCTCATCCTGAAGCAAAGTTCTTAACCCAAGGTACTATTTCTGGGTTAGCGGAGTCTGTAACCTGAAGCGTATATAACCCGAGGTACCACTGTACTTTGAGATCTTGTATAGAATGTCCTGAGAGATTGAAGTGTTCTCCTACTGGTTTCTACATGCACATGAAAGCTCATACCAATAACAAACTTAGTTGGTCTCTAAGGTGCTACTGGAAGAAATTTTATTATTTTTTATATCTCAAGGGCTGCAGGATCCCCACCTCTTAAAGTGAGTGAGCAAGCCAGGAACATGAACCATAGTTTCCTCTAGCTATAGTTTGCTTTAATCAGATTTCCCCTCCCAAACAAGTTCAAGTATAACAAGAAATCTACAACTTTCTCGTTCTTCCTTCTTTCCCTCCCTCCCTCCCTTCTTCAGAACCAACGATACATAACAGAACTAGCTTTTCCTCAAAACAGAGTTTAAATTAATTAAACTATTTTAATTCAACTAATGCTCACTTTAAACAACATATTAATGCTATCTCTAAAAAGGTATTAAAAGAGTGCCGTATTGAATGCAGGGTGTATCAAGAGCTCCGAATAATTCCCTCTTTTGCTTCTGGATTGCATAGAAATCCCGAACTTTTGCACACCTTTACATGAGTCATTTAATCAATTAAATTAATACAGGTCATCTCAAGATGGTTCTGTGGGCGGGGAAACAGAAAAAGAAAGGAAAGAAAACAGACTCATGTAAATGTATGCTAGAATGAATTTTTTCCCACCAATCTGTCCAATCGCAGGGCTGTTCTTCACCAATAGTCGTGAAGTTTGCTGATACCCAAAAGGACAAGGAGCAGAGACGTTTACAACAGCAGCTGGCGCAACAAATGCAACAGCTCAACACTGCCACCTGGGGGAATCTTACAGGTCTTGGAGGACTTACGCCACAGTACCTGGCTGTAAGTAATCATTAAATTTGATTATGAGCACTTTCAAAGCAAACTTGTGATACTTAGCAGAATATGTTTTAAGCATAGCAGGGAATATCTGTTTCATTAAGCTGTCATGTAAATTGACAGCACTGTGTTAAGGACGGCAGCGAGGGCTGAGGAGAAATTTGGGGAAATGATCCACATGCATTTTCTCAAATTTACATGGTTACATTTCACAATCTGAATTTCAAATGCTGATGCTTAAGTGAAATTCTGAGTGAATGCTCAGTTTTTCAAGGTGCGGTATGTTCAGGTGTGCAGATATGAGTGTGAGTGTCAGAGAGCTGATCTATTTGATACTGGTACTATTTCAATGGCAAATATGGTGTGGTTCACTGTGGTTTGTGCTGCTGTGGTTTGTTGGTTTGTTTGTTTGTTTTGCTTTGCTTTGTTTTGTTTTGTCTGAAACACTCAGTTCTGCATATGTCTCTCCTTCAGTCCTGTCATACACACACACACACACACACACACACACACACACAGCAACCAAAAACTATATTCCTGAAAGTTGAATATGAACCTTTCAGAGAAATTGAAAGATCCCTGACATTCTTAATTATATGTGCAATTCTGGCTAGTTTTTGGAATCCAGACCTCTTCTATTTGAAATCCTGTACATTTCATACATACATTTCATGTTACCCTTCATTTCATTTTGAAATGTGCCCTCTGAAAATGGCTATTTGCAAAAATGCTCTGTAAGCTAACAGCACAATCCTACGTAATGTCTACTCAGAAGTAAGTCCTGTTGAGTTCTGTGGGGTTCATGCCTAAGACCTTGCGGCCTAATATTGCAATTTCTCTGTATATTTACTGAGAAACAAGTCTCACTAAATTCAATGAAGCTTACTTTTCAGTAGACATGTATCAGATGTCACTGTAAATTACTCCACAAGGTCTCCTTTGCATGGCAGAAGGTGAGCAAGTTGATGATCAAAACTTTATTTGCACCTTGTAAGGAAAATGAAAAAGAGAAATTTATTTGAAAAATGATTGGAGGGAGATTGCTCACTTTCTGTAATGCAGAGATATGAAATGATGGATGCATTTGGATAAGAGTGTTCACCGTGATGCGTTTGAGGAAGGAAATTTGCCCTTCAGTGGCCTGCAGACTCCTTATTTTAGCAGTGGGGATTTAGCCATCCTAAAAGTCTTGCACTTGTACACATGGTTCAAAACATGCATGCATGACAAACTTTAAAATCAGAGTTTAAAAAAAATTAATGTGCAAAAAGGCGAAATGTTCACATTTTGGAACTGTACACAGAGAACATCCCAGGTTCAGGAAATGTCCCATCTGAAATCTTGGAAATCTGCTGGTAGTCACTGTAGACGAGATGGGCCCAGTCAGGTTTAGGGAAGCTTCCTATGGTCTTCTGGATTATGCTGCTACTTGCAAGAGGAGCTGATCCTTCCCAGATTGTTCTTCACCATCCAGACCATAGCTGGATTCTTGCGAGGAATCCTATTCGGAATAAGGGAATTTCCCTTTAAAAAGGGGAAAAGTTGACCGCTATGATCCAGACTCCAAACCAAAAGTAGGCCTAGCTAAGTGAAAAACAGCTGAGGAGAGAAGGAATTTGTAGGGAAGAATGAGAAGGCATGGGAGAGGTCAAGAAGAAGAAGAGTAGGAGAGTTTGGATTTGATATCCCGCTTTATCACTACCCTAAGGAGACTCAAAGCAGCTAACATTCTCCTTTCCCTTCTTCCCCTACAACAAACACTCTGTGAGGTGAGTGGGGCTGAGAGATTTCAAAGAAGTCTGACTAGCCCAAGGTCACCCAGCAGCTGCATGTGGAGGAGCGGAGACACGAACCCGGTTCACCAGATTATGAGTCCACCGCTCTTAACCACTACACCACACTGGCTCTCTCAAGCACCCAGGCCCTCCCCAGCTGACCCACACCAGAATACCGGATCAAAAAATGGGACATTCTGAGTTCCAATCAGAAGTGTCCAGGATGTCCAGCTTAAATCAGGACAGTTGAGCAGTATGCATTACAGTACTGCATATGCATTCATTTAACATATAAACTTTATATTAAATAATTGGATATGAACTGATTAAGTGATTCCTTTGTGCACATTTTTCTCTCTCTGTGAGTCGGTTCAGATACAACGTTTTCTTCCCATCATCCAAGCCATGGTTTGGAGTGTTGGGAAAGAGTCCTCAGAATACAACAAGACAGGGCAGGATCAACCAGGATGTTATAGAGTCAGGGTAATATGCACTTATATAAAACCACAAGTACAGTAAACTATATTCTATGTCAAGAGGAGCTGAATACAATATTCAGATTTGCATTCGTTCCTCATTTTGCACAACTTATTCTCAGGTGTTGGGAGGCACAAAAAGCCTGTATTGGACCTCCCACTCCTAACCACTCAGCCACCCTTCCTCCATCCCCCTAGCTTCTAAGTTTTGCATTATCCAAATAATGCATTGGATCCAGGCCATGTGAGTTGGCCTTAGTTCAAAGTGAAATCGGTGAGATAAGTTGGTCCCACAGGTTTTGATAGGAGCTGAGTTCAACTAACTGAGTGGATGGATCCAAACCATGTTAAACCTATTCTCACAGTAGTAAGGACTAGAAACTTGAATTTGTTTTGGTTTTTTAAAGGAAATGCAAGCAGCGAATGCACATAGCTCTGTGTGAAGTTAAGCCCGCAGCCCCTCTCAGAATGGTTTGGTCTTGTGCTGAATGCTTCTAAAATCCTCCTTTCCCCCAGGTTCAGATCATAGCAGATGTTCCTTTATTGTGTTGATACAGACAGTTGCCGCTCCAGTAGAAAAGGGTGCAAAAATGGGTCGCGATATCTTTGTAGGGGATCGTCTTTTCATTGTCCGAGGAGGCGGCTTCCTGATGAAGAATTTTGCTTACCTTGAAAGGCAGCGGCCCAATTCACACATTACTCAGATGTGCTGCATTTCCATGGTGACAGCAGAGCAAGGTTGCACTTCCAGCCCCCATAATATCACAGCTACTTTCTGCAATAATTGCAGGCTGCACTTGATTTTCTGCAGAGGAAGCCCTCTACTCGTGCATCTGCTCACACGAACCAGCTCTCCATGATTGTGCAGCCGTCTCAGTCATGCAGAGCCTCTACACCCACATAGGTGCTGGCTTAATCATAGGCATTTCTCTGCAAACATCCATGTGCAAGGTGCAATTAATTCTAAACGCAGGTGCAATGTAGGGGGCTTAAAGCTTGTCCCAGCTCCACAGTCAACAGGGAAATGCTGTGTGCATGCAGAAGGCATGAATGGAGCTTGTATACAGCTTAACGTTACAAACTATGGAACGCATTGCGGGGAGTTAGACTAGATGACCCATGGTGTCCCTTCCAGTTCTACAATTCTATGATTCAATGGCCCTGTGAAAGATGTTGCCTCGCCTCATTTGTATGACTTTTTTGTATAACACGCGCAGTACCTGTATCCCTTTTGGGGCAGGTTGTGCTGAACATGATGAGTAGAATACCCTGGGCAGGAAGGGTGGGATTTAAATTTAATAATAAGTAAACACAGCCAAGCAGACCATAACATGCAGTGGGGAATCGCAGGGTAAGAATGTCTGGATCTGTGCATATCTGTCACTAGAGCCTGGTCTGCACATGCCTGAATATCTGTACACTTGATGTCTGTACACTGAACGACTTGTATACGTGAATTGTATCCATTGAAAAAACAATGCATTTGCATCGCCGTAAATGTTCTGTTTGTGGTGTCATGTCTCTAGTGGGCCGTTCACACATGCAGGTCACCACCTGATGTTGCAGTTGTCAGGTAGTAAGCATGCATCTGTGCGCATAGCGCTCTGCGTGGCTTCTTTGGTTTGCCTGAGGAAATGCAGTTCTGGGAGAAAGAGGGGCTCCTTATTTTAAGAGGTGCCCAAAACACTATTCAGAACGGGGTCCTCAGGCCCTTTGACTTAGCATTTCCCCTCAGGCATGCTGGATGAAGCAAAGTTGTACACTCTCACCTGAACATACACCACAAAAGATGCCCAAGCGATAAGCCTCTGTTTTAAGTGGGGAGGTGGAAAAATAGACTGTGATTGACGGAGATGAGTTATGGTAACTCCTAGACTGCAGAGGGCAATGATTAGTCACGCTACGTCGGGCTGAAATAGATTTAACACCTGGCTGTTAAAAAGAGTAAATTGATTAATTGTTTTAAAGCAGCAATGTTATTGAGTTTCCCCAGTGTCTGTGTGTTTCTTAATAGAGATTAGACATTAATATGGATTTACAGCATCGACTCTGGGGACCTTCATTTCAACACCAGGCAGAAGCAAGAGACTGTATAAATGTAAAGGAAACTATAAGTATCCCAAATTTAATTTGATTCAGATAATTTTGTTTTAATCTTTAACTTGTTGCGTTATTAACCTCATTAATGTTGTTGTTGTTGTTGTTAATTTGCAGCTTCTGCAGCAAGCAACCTCC
Organism: Podarcis raffonei; assembly: GCF_027172205.1. Classification (NCBI taxonomy): domain Eukaryota; kingdom Metazoa; phylum Chordata; class Lepidosauria; order Squamata; family Lacertidae; genus Podarcis; species Podarcis raffonei. The sequence continues at coordinate 65,815,521 of NC_070611.1, read as the reverse complement.
TCCAGTAACTTGGGTGCCTTCAGCGGCATTCAACAAATGGCTGGTGAGTTGCAGCTTTCTTGTTAATCCATTTCTTTTTTTCCCCTCCTCCTTTCGTGTTGCTTCTTTGTCATTTGAGCTCTGTCCTCACGGGGTCTTAAGAATATCCAGGCACTTAAGAGATCTTCCACTTGGACGTTTGTTGTTGCAGGGGTGCTGCTCACGCATGCAAAGGTTTTTGCAGTGTTCGAGGGTACCAGTAGCATCAAAATGCTACCCCCACCACCAACATTTCACCCAAATTTACTCTTTCCACCAGGCATCTCCAAAGTCCATTTCGGGGGCCTAATCTGGCCTGCCAGTTGATTTAATCTGGCCCACGTGGCACTATATAGTCATACCTCATGTTACGTCTGCTTCATGGTACGTTCTTTCAGGTTACGTCCCGCAGCAACCCGGAAGTACCGGAAAGGGTTACTTCTGGGTTTTGCCGCTTGCGCATGCGCAGAAGCGCAAAATGACATCATGCGCATGCGCAGAAGAGGCAAATCACAACCCGTGCGTGCACAGACGTGCCACTGCGGGTTGCGTTACTTTCATGCAGGTTGCGTTACATTAGGAAGAACTTCCTGACAGTAAGAGCTGTTCGACAGTGAAATTTGCTGCCAAGGAGTGTGTTGGAGTCTCCTTCTTTGGAGGTCTTTAAGCAGAGGCTTGACAACCATATGCCAGGAGTGCTCTGATGGTGTTTCCTGCTTGGCAGGGGGTTGGACTCGATGGCCCTTGTGGTCTCTTCCAACTCTATGATTCTATGATTCTATGATTCTATGATTCATGTTGCGAATGGGCCTCCAGGCCTCCCATTCACAACCATGTCCTGGTGTAAAATCCTCAAGAACTTTGGGATTAAATTGTTTTTTTAAAAAAAAAAAAAAAGCTCAACAGCTTTGGTCGGCCCTCACGCATGTTCCCTTCATCAAATCTGGTCCTCTCTGAAAAAAGTTTGGGCACTCCTGCTTTCCACAATCAAACCTGCGAAGTTAAAACAAAAACCAACACCTATTGTCAGTTACTTCTCTGTGACCCACTTCCAATATTAAGCCTCTGTCTGGAAGCACCTTAAATTTAAGCATATGGCTTGATGCTTCAGGGTGTGCAAGAGATGCCTATCATCTTGTGCTGAATCAGTTTGAAATGTCTCCTCCAGTTTATGTTCTGCAGTCAGTTGCCTTTTATTTCCAGAGTTGTATCTTAGCAAGCAATGTTAAAAAGTGCTTTGCTGTGGTCGGGCTCTCACATTCCACTTCATCCATGCAGCATTGTCCTCCAACCATTGCTTGTCCCACACTTTCCCTATGCTCTGAAAATCCAAGCAGGGGAGAAACATCAATGGCATATAGGGAATCTCTGGATTTGGAGAGCAGGAAGTGTTGGTATAAGCCTTTAAGTATCTTTAAAGTGTACATTTATGAGTCTGTCTAAAAGAAGGAAGTGTGCAAAATAGCCCCTGTTCTCCTTTTCTTGGCCGCTCACCCATGCTAACAGTTTGTTAGTGGCCGGGAGACCTGCTCATCCTTGCTCCTGTTTTGTAGCTCTTGGTGCATATTCCAACAGAGAGAATTCCTTTCTAATCTCCGGTGAGAAGTGTTTGCGAGTTCTGTGCAAACAAGTTCATGATAGTCTCGGGCAACTTCGATGATAATAAACAGGTATAAGAACGTCGTGACATTCTTAAGGGCATCTGAAATGACAGAACCTACCTTTTGATAACATGTGCCCCTTTACAGCCACTGGAAACTAACTAAAGACCTTTTGGATTTCAGAAAGAAGTACCCTGCAACATTACAAAGCAGGGTATAGTTTTGTTTTCTATTTTAAAGCACATAATCGTTTGGTCCAGGACCGAGGAGGGGAAGAAGGGAATAATCAAAAGAAAGTAACTGGGAAGCAAGAAAGACAAAGAATAACTTGAAAGGCATTTAGGCAGACGGCTGCTCAGTAATGAACTGTGTGCTGGTAGTAGCCAATGTATAGTGATTAAAAAAAGGTCGTTCCAGCTGGGTGACCTACCATGCTAACTTAACGTGGTGTGAGAGGATTGTGTTATAAGCACACACAAATGAGCACAGATGCGCATTACGCCTGCCATGCAAAAGTGTCGAAAGCCTATTTGCTGCCCCTCTGCACGGTTTGTTTAACATTCGTCATAAAAGCACAAACCCCTCCCTTAGCCCCATTGTCATCAAATTGGCGTGGTAGTTTATTTTTAATTATGCTCTGACTAAATCAGCAAATTGGTGGTGCTTTCCTCCAGCCTCGCAACGCAGGAAAGGGCTCAAGCTATCCACGGTTCCTCCCTTTTCTTCTCCTCCTCCTCCTCCTCCTTTTTCTTCTTTTATTAACGCTTTGCTTTTGAATGGATCTTGAAGTGCGCCTATGAAAAAGAGATGAGCTACTCCCCATTGGCACTGTGCGCTTCATCCTTACAATATGCCATTATTGCACTGGCACCAGAGACTAATGCAGAATCCGCTGTCTGACAATATAAATTGGCCCACAGATGACAATATCTCTGAGTTATTTTCTCTGGCTCAGATCCGTTGGCAAGCATTTGCGGCTTCTATTATGTTACACTCATAATCTAGCGCAGGTTTTTTTTCTTTCCCCGTCATCAAAAATATATCTTAATACGATAAACAACATTTTCACAGTTGGCGTTTTTTGGAACTGGCTTTGAGCTTTAAAGGCTGCCGGTAATGTTTGGCTTTGGTTAGCCCTGTAGAATGAATGAAGAATGGAGCGACGGAAGAGGGAAACAGTGCTGGAGATTTTCCTGTCTAATACAAGTACAGCCATACTGTGTCGCTGGAATTATGGCCCATTGTTGGAACAGCTTGAGACTGGTTCATCCGATCCCCACATTTTACTGCCGTCCCTGCCAGTTTGCTACCAGTGGTCTCTTGACATAGACTTCAACTTTTTCAACCATCCTCAACACCAACTTGCAATATGGAGCCCCTTTTCTGTTTCATTTTGCCAGATTGTTGTCTTCCAGTTCTGCTGGTCATTTCTTCCACTGCCGCCCGCCTCCCTCTTTGCCTTCCTTAAAGTGACAAATAAAAGGAAACATTGGTGCCACTACGGCAAATCGTTTTAGGAAATGATGTGCACAACGTAGATTAGATCTCTGGGTGGTGTTTAGTAGTAGATTGGCAAGGCTTTCTGGTTCCCAGTTGTTCAGCAATAGCAACAACAAAATGAATTTTCCCACTTAAATTAGGCTGAAATGATGAACATTTGGGGTAACCAGGTTGTGGATTTTTGTGTGAGCTCAGTTCTGGTACTGAACACAAACTCCTAGACACTTGTGTGTGCCCAGAGGCCATCCTAACTCTATATCTTTGGCTGGTGTTGTTAAGAAAAGTTTTCTAAGGAAACAAAAGGATTGTTCTGCCAAAGGATGTAATATTGTGCTTATTGTTTCGGCTGTTTTGCCCAATTTGTGTGAATGCCTACATTATTCTCTGAAAGAAAAAGACTATAAAAGCAACAGATCTGTTTTTTGCGGGGAAGGGAATTGATGCAGTATTGATCGTTTCCTTTCCCTCCCTTTAATAATGAAAGTAGGATAGAATTAAGATATCATGAAAGCAACCTGAGAAATGCTCTGTGGTTAGACCAAATGCTACCACAGCCAGTGGCTGGTCAATTGTGCCTGATAGGCATCATCACTAGGGAAATAGTGATTTGTGGCTTAAAACAGGGCAAGAAGTCTCCCTGAACAGAGTCCGGCCCAAAAGAGGTGGCAGAACTGACAGCAGCTCACTGTGACCTCTTTGCAAAGCATTTTGAGGATGAAATCGCTTGCATCCCCCGGGATCCTGACTCTTCTGTTACAGCAGAATCTGGGCGCTCAAGGGGTGTCCAGAACTCTGTTCGGTCCTGTTGTGTTGAATGAGTTTCAGTTCGTAAGGTTCAAGGATGTGGACATGGTGCTTGGATCGCTCAGGGTGACCACTTGCGCTCTGGACCCTTGCCCCTATTAGATGCTAAACACTGGCAGCGAGGCAATTAATGCCTTCCTGCAAGAAGTGGCGGTCCCTGCCTGCTTGTTGTTGTTGTTGTTGTTTAGTCATTTAGTCGTGTCCGACTCTTCGTGACCCCATGGACCAGAGCACGCCAGGCAGCCCTGTCTTCCACTGCCTCCCTCAGTTTGGTCAAACTCATGCTGGTAGCTTTGAGAACACTGTCTAACCATCTCGTCCTCTGTCGTCCCCTTCTCCTTGTGCCCTCCATCTTTCCCAACATCAGGGTCTTTTCCAGGGAGTCTTCTCTTCTCATGAGGTGGCCAAAGTATTGGAGCCTCAGCTTCAGGATCTGGCCTTCCAGTGACCACTCAGGGCTGATTTCCTTCAGAATGGAGAGGTTTGATCTTCTTGCAGTCCATGGGACTCTCAAGAGTCTCCTCCAGCACCAGAATTCAAAATTCGGACTTTGGACATACCTGGGCTAGGTTCTTGAGTGGGTGGTTGCAGATTGCCCTGCAGGTTTCACAACTCAAGTTGTGAGATAAAAAAAAACCACCTCAGATCTCCGATTGTGCTTGTGTTTTAACCGGCCTGCATGAGTGACTCTGCAGTGGTGCTACATGGCTTTCCTGTGAATGTGCTAATGGGCCTTATGAGAGGGTTTTGCAGCCATCCATCTGCCAGTTTTTAACAGGCCTGATTGGCAAGCGGCTGTAACAACTGACATCTGTTCGTGCTTATTGATATGTAGATTTATGGTAATTGCTCTGAACAATAAGACATGAAATTACCTAAGGTGAACATTAAATTAAATTTTCATGGCCCCTCTTCCTTATAAATATGTTGTTGTTGGGGTTTTTTTAAAAAAATATATTACATTTCAAACAGGCATATTGTGCATCTGTTATGAACATAATTTAATTGTATTTTTAATCTGCCAAGCTGCAAAATCAAAGTTGGGATTCTTGGTGTCCGTAATATTGGGCAAGTTTTGTTAGCTTACTGGTATATACAGATTACCGAACGCAGAGTCAGATTCTACTTTTATTCGCAACGTTTTTCTCGCATCATAAAGATTAAGAGTTGTTTAGTTTCCAGCAGCTTATTCCCAGAAGGCAGAAGGGGTGTGCGAGGCTGTTTCCACCACTCTGTCTATCAGGCTGTACTTTAGAGTTTTGAGTGATTTGCATTTCTTCAGAGAGCGCTGCGTTTGTGGAATGTTCAACGGTTTCAAAGAAAAATGATCACATTATTTTCTGTCCGGCTCTGCTGTGGGATGTAAGAGAAAGGCGGTGGGGAAGGAGAACCAAACACCCGGGGTGCAATGTGAAAAGTGCAGATTCCGGAATGCGAGACAGGCAGCAAGTGCAACCCACGAAAGTACAATACAGTCACTTCCAAGGACTGGGAAATCATTACATTGCCTTAGAAATTACCCTATTTTTCAGTGTATAAGTCTAGGTTGTTGTATTAAAATATAATCCAGTCAGGAGCGGAAAATAGAAAAACAACTAGAACTAAACCAGGCCAGGTGGAAAAACCACCTGCCCCCAAGAAATCTTCCTTAAAGGGAAAATGTTCAATGCACAAGAAGAAGAAGCCTAAGAATGTTAAAATGAGACGCCGAAAATGGAAAAATGAATATCTCAAAGCTATTTAAGCTGTTGAAGAATTCAAACACAAAGAACTCCAGTACAACAACCCAAAATAAGAGCCAAAGCCCGAGCATATTTAAAAAAAGCATCAACAGGTTAGGCCTCAAAACCTAGTATTAAAATATTGTGCCAAAAGCTTGGTGTCGTCTTACGTACACAGATAGTGGAGAGGTGGGACGGGCGATTGGTGGCTGCTGCGAGCAGGATATTGTCCGTGGCGTTTTTTGCGGGTGATTGGGGGGTGCTGCAAGGTCCATTGGCTATTGGCTGCTGCGGCAATTGGGCGGGTGATTGGTGCTTGCTCTCAGACGAATTGGTGGCTTCGCCAATGTGTGCAATTTGCTGTTGCGTTCCTGTGGGTGAGCGATTTTCGGCAACCCCCTCCCCTCCCCCCCCAAAAAAGCTCAACAAGTCTGGGCAATCTCCCCCCATTTTCTCTATTTGGAGTCCCCCAAAAAGAGGGGGCGTCTTATACACAAAAAAGTACGGTACCCCAGAGGTGGAGCACTTGGCTTTGCATACAAGATTCAATCCCTGGTATCTCCAGGCAGGGCTAAGAAAAGCTCCTGTCTGAACCCTGGAGAGCCACTGTCAGACCATGCAGATAACATGAGCTCAATAGCCAATGGTCTAACTCCTTTGCAGGTTGCTTTGCTCTCATTTTTGTTTTTATTTCCCCTCCTCTTCTTCTCCACAATCTTCATTTTCCTCCGCAATCAGGAGTACCAGAGATTGCCCTTTAAAGCAGCGGTTCTCAGCCTGCGGGTCCCCAGATGTTGTTGGACTACAACTCCCATCATCCCTGACCACTGGTCATGCTGGCTAGGAATGATAGGAGTTGTAGTCCAACAACATCTGGGGACCCACAGGTTGAGAAAGGCTGCTTTAAAGTAAGAAAAGGAAAACACACCTGATGGCCTCCAACTTGGATGGCTTAAAAAGAGGGTTAGGCAAATTCATGGAGGACCAGGCTATCTGCGGCTACTAACCATCATGGCTGTGTTCTCCCTTCACTGTCTAAGGTATCATGCCTCTGAATATCAGTTTCTGGGAATCGTAGCTGGACAGAGTGCTTATGCACTCAGGTCGTGCTTGCAGACTTCTCATAGGCCTCTAGTTGGCCACTGTGAGAACAGGAGGGTGGACTAGATGAGCCGTTGGCCTGATCCAACAGTCTCTTCTTAAGTTCTTCCGTTCAATATCCAGCCAGGTCATGTGTACAAAAAATAGATGTGCTAGGGTAGAATGCACACAAAAATGCATGCGTTGGTGACAAGAATGTATAAAATGTGTTATGTTAGTGAAAAGCGCTTTGCAAAATTGGCCAAAACTGTAGACAAAAATTAGGATAAATTATATATACACACACACACACACAGTGGTACCTCGGGTTACATACGCTTCAGGTTACATATGCTTCAGGTTACAGACTGCTAACCCAGAAATAGTGCTTCAGGTTAAGAACTTTGCTTCAGGATGAGAACAGAAATTGTGCTCTGGCGGCGCGGCAGCAGCAGGAGGCCCCATTAGCTAAAGTTGTGCTTCAGGTTGAGAACAGTTTCAGGTTAAGTATGGACCTCTGGAACGAATTAAGTACTTAACCCAAGGTACCACTGTATATATAAATGCTAATTGCTGAGGAAACATTGAGAACTGATTTTAAGAATGGAAAAATGAGAAACTGAGAAAATCAGAATTGGCATTTCCATCCATCCCTAGCTGCAGTAGGGGCTATGCAATTATTGAGCGGAGCTTCACATTTTAACTAAAAACAGGCATCATCCATCCAAGGTATCACAGCCTCACTCATTCTGGCATGTATACATCAGATAAGATTTCTTCCTTAGTAACCGCCCTGGGAGATGATGCCATGACAGCAGAACCTCCAGAGTCGGTCCTAATGCAGGTACCTGAAGAAAGATCTCTGTTGAAGATTTTACCGTATTGGCAGACACAGATGGAGAAAAGTGATTTTCTAAGTATCCTGCTCTCATGCCTCCAACTATATTAAGCCCATAGCAGCATCTGCTAGATCTTCATGCTGAACTAATGCCAAGTCCCACTGAGGATGGTTGCATCTTGTCTGATGCCAAGTTCTTTGCACAATCTGCTTCCTAGCATCACACCTAAAAACATCCAGGACTTTTTTTTTTCCAGGTTCTTATAATTTTGCATCATCTCTGTGCCTGTAAAGAACAACCACACACACCAATTATTTCTCAACTATTTAAAATGCAGCGTGAGGTCTTCATCTTCTAGCCGTTGTTGTTTCTGCAGGTTATTATTAAGTTTACCACTTCTTAAGTAGCTTAAGAAACCTGGCCGAAATATCGCTGAAAGTCTCTGGCTCCCCCCAGTGCCCAAGTCATTTCTACATATGTGACCAGAACGTTCCTGATAATTCTGTTTCCCAGTGGAGTCTCCCATCAAGAATTGTCTTTGGCAAAAACTGTCGCTATAGATAGTGCCGTACTGATCTATTGGCCTGCTGACAGGGCAGGCTCTGACTTCGTCTGCAACGAATTCATTTTATCTTTACGAGTGGGATACTGTAGAAATGGGAAGCTTGCCATAACTGAATCATGAAGCTTACTGGGCGTTTGAAAAGGGCTGCGTTATATTATTTGATGCACACTTTGACAGGCAACTCTGAGCCACCCAAATTTGGTTGTTTCTGTGTCGTTAGCGGGAAGAAGGGGCCACGGCTAGGGAGACAGGACGAAAGTCGAATCCTTGTTCTCTCTCTAGCACAATGGATCTCAGCTAGCAGGATTGAGAAATATTGCTCCCTCAGAACTCAGAAAGCTTTCACCAGGCAGCATAGAGAAAGCTAGGCTAGATGGACCAATGTCTCAGCATAGATGGTTGAACCTTCTGGGGAGCGAGTGAGAGTTGGTTTGTCACAGGTGGATTACAGGGTATAAATGTAAATCTATTTTGGGTATATTTTATTGGTGGGTTAGCAACAACGAGTGCAAACATAACAAATACAAAGAAAACCATAAAAAGCATCGTAGCCTGGAAAAACAAATGTGCAAAGATATTGCACAGCAAATGGCCAGCTCATTTAAAACTATACAGAACCTTTATCCTCAATAATGATGGAACTCACAGGTGGAGAAGGCTTTTATTTTTCTATCTCTTTTATTATTGGTAAAGGGAATGTCGGTATCGCCCTATTTTGTCCATCCGAGAACAGGATAGAGTGGATATCTTGTTCATTTGAAACAAAAATGTGATTTGAATTTTGTAATCAAGCTCACGGCTGCAGTTTCCTTTTATGTTCTTTCTGCAGGGATGAATGCTTTACAGCTACAGAATTTGGCAACTCTAGCAGCCGCAGCTGCCGCCGCCCAAACCTCAGCTACCACCACCAATGCAAATCCTCTCTCCACAACAACCGGTGCCCTTGGCGCACTCACGAGTCCAGGTATGACCAAATGTGTGTATTTGGGGGGGGGGTGTCCTCTGTTGTTTTTTCCTAGCTCCCATTTCTTCAGAAACTCTGAGACAGGTGTCAAAATAAGTCGCCGCCACATATTGAATGCGGATTGGTGAATGTGCCACAGGCTTGATCAGGTGTTGTTGTTTTTTTAATAATAAGAATAAAGGTTTTCTCAGGCCTACATGGCACCATAAATATAATGTCAGACAGCAATTTCTCAAGCATGAGTCCACTTCTTAAATGTTATTCTCGTGCTATGTACACATGACTTTATTCTGCCAGTCAAGTAGTAACTAAAATGCAACCTGGCGATTACTTGAAATTTTCAAAGCAGGATTCAGAATGCAAGCAAATGTCCAATGTAAACAAGCAGAGCTTTGCTTGTTTATTCAGACCCACAATTCCCAGTCTCTTAAGGAACCACATGTCTTTCTTTTGCTAGAACTGCTTTTGCAATGGTCTCCTTTTACTTGTGTTTTGATGTGTCGTCTTTCCCCCTTCTGATTTCTCGTTTTCCTTTACTTCATTTGATACATCTCCTTGAAAAGATTTCTTTGGAAGGGAAGCAGGGTTGTGGTTGCTAAAGTTGGACCAAATGCTTAGAAGAAATTTGGCATAAATCTGTGCTAGGGCTGTCTGCAATGGCTAATATTTATCAAGGGATTTCGCAGAGTAGAGTTTGGTTCTGTGGTGTCTGGTGCTTAAATAGACCAGTAGGTCACTGCAGACCAGTGCTCCTAGAGCAGCTGTTAACCCTTCTGTCAAGTTTTAAAGGACTCGATTCTAGATTATAAGGACATCACCCAATATATAATGAATATCTTGCACTTAGCAAATACTGACTTCTAAAAATATTAGGAATGGGGAGAAACCTCCCTAATTTTCACTTCTCAAGTCCATAAATGAACTGAAACACAGCTGCTTTTCAAAATTCACACTTTTTGTAGTGCAGGTTTTCAAGATAAAAATGTACAATTTGCATATATTGGTGAAAATAGCATTCAAAGTGCATTGTCTTTAAGGAACATCTCTTGCAAGAATGTGTATATCAGGTAAAAGTGGGGGGGGGGGGGACGTGTGTTAGGATAAATTGTGAATTGAAATGCTGACAAGCTTGGGAGTACTTGTTTGTATATAAAAAATGCAAACTGCTGCAGAAATGTGAATTGAACTGGACGTTAGAAAAATCAAATATTGAGAAAAACAAAAAATGAGCAATTAATCCATCCCTAAGAGATATTAATTCTGTATTATTTATTTGCTTATTGGGTGATGGGGGGTATAATGTGGATATTTGTTTTACAGGTACTATGTGTTAATGTTTGACCACCACCAAAGTATTTGCAGCCACTGTATGGAGGCACCATTTGCATGGTTCACATACCTGCAGCTAGGTATGAGAGCCAGTGTGGTGTAGTGGTTAAGAGCGGTGGACTCGTAATCTGGTGAACCGGGTTCGCTTCCCCGCTCCTCCACATGCAGCTGCTGGGTGACCTTGGGCCAGTCACACTTCTCTGACGTCTCTCAGCCCCACTCACCTCACAGAGTGTTTGTTGTGGGGGAGGAAGGGAAAGGAGAATGTTAGCCGCTTTGAGACTCCTTCAGGTAGCGATAAAGCAGAATATCAAATCCAAACTCTTCTTCTTCTTCTTCTTCTACCTTAGTTCCCATGGTAGCAACAACCCTTTTCAGACCACAGCTGTCATGAGAATTGGGTTAACCATGTAAATGTTGCCCGCATTAGAGGTGCAGGTACATAGAAATGGCCACTCCACACAGCCTCAGCTGGGCTCTTGGGGCCACTGAACACACAAAGTATATTTTCCTTGGAACAAGAGGTGCATTTGCAATGATTTACAGCTGGTCTCTTACTGTCCTAGCTTCTTGCTATGGTGCACAGTTCCAACTCAGTTGTGAAATTTTATTATTTGTAGCAGCTGCACATGATGCTCCTTTCCCCCCCCCCCTGTCATGTGAATATCTGCTGCCACTGCCGCTGTAGTTCTTTCACATTGACGAGACAAAAGGATTCTGACTCAGGTTGGGGGCGTTTTTCGGTAGGAAATCCATTCTAGCCACTTCCCTCCAACTCAGCTGACAACCTTCCTCCTTATCTCTCGCCTCCAGAGCTGGACAAACGCTTGGTGACCAGCAGGGCTTGGAATCTGCAGTTTTCAAATGCCTGATTCTGAAACTCTCCTTACCTTGATTTGTCACCTAGATCTGTAGCCGCTTCCTGGCTGGCATCTCATAATGTCTGGTGAAGTTGAAAATGTAAAAAGGGGTTATTTTGGACCTGGCTTGGTACTGCACATTTATTATGTACTGCTGAGAGGATGAGAGGGAAACGAAAGATGATGGTACTCAGGGAATGAAACTAGTTGGTGATGTTTCAGGTAAAACAAGCAGAAACACACAAGGAATTTTAGGGGAGAGAGAAGGGAAAGCAAACCGAAATAACTTTGTCATGTAATAATTTTGATTCATACTAGAGATCTTGCAACAGCTAGATAGAGTTAGTGTGCTGGAGTGGGGAAACCTGGTTTCAAGTACAGTGGTACCTCGGGTTACATACGCTTCAGGTTACAGACTCCGCTAACCCAGAAATAGTGCTTCAGGTCAAGAACTTTGCTTCAGGATGAGAACAGAAATCGTGCTCCGGTGGCGCGGCAGCAGCAGGAGGCCCCATTAGCTAAAGTGGTGCTTCAGTTTAAGAACAGTTTCAGGTTAAGAACGGACCTCCGGAACAAATTAAGTACTTAACCCGAGGTACCACTGTATCAGCCACTCGCTGGATGACTTTGGGATATCCAGCGTACCTTGCAAGGTTGTTGTAGAACAGTATGGCAGTGACTTCATCATGATGTTAGTGGTCACCACATCATGTGGACATAAGTTTCACAGTTCAACTGTTGGTCCTCAATCCCCCAGCATTCAGCTTCACTGGATGACACAGGGGAGAGGCAGAGAAACACCCACATCATCATCGTCATCATCATCATCATCTTCATCATCATATATTTATACTCCACACATCTGGCTGGGTTTCCCCAGCCACTCTGGGCATTCTTCCAACAAAATCTTAAAAATACATTAAAACATCAGTCATTAAAAACTTCCCTTAACAGGGCTGCCTTCAGATGTTTTCTAAAAGTCAGATAGTTGTTTATTTCCTTGACATCTGATGGGAGGGCAATCCACAGGGCAGGTGCCACTACCGAGAAGGCCCTCTGCCTGGTTCCCTGTAACCTCACTTCTCGCAATGAGGGAACTGCCAGAAGGCCCTCAGAGCTGGACCTCAGTGTCCGGGCTGAAAGATGGGGGTGGAGATGCTCCTTCAGGTATACTGGGCCAAGGCCGTTTAGGGCTTTAAAGGTCAACACCAACACTTTGAATAGTGCCCTGAAATGTACTGGGAGCCAATGTAGGTCTTTCAAGACTGGTGTTATGTGGTCTCGGTGCCCGCTCCCAGTCACCAGTCTAGTTGCCGCATTCTGAATTATTTGTAGTTTCCATGTCACCTTCAAAGGTAGCCCCACGTAGAGTGCATTGCAGTAGTCCAAGCAGGAGATAACTAGAGCATGCACCACTCTGGTGAGACAGTCTGTGGGCAGATAGGGTCTCAGCCTGTGTACCAGATGGAGCTGGTAGACAGCTGCCCTGGACACAGAATTGACCTGCCCCTCCATGGACAGCTGTGAGTCCAAAATGACTCTCAGGCTGCACACTTGGTCCTTCAGGGGCACAGTTACCCCATTCAAGACCAGGTAATCCTCCACACTCGCCCACCCGCTATCCCCCTAAAACAGTACTTATGTCTTGTCAGGATTCAACCTCAATCCATTAGCTGCCATCCATCCTCCAACTGCCTCCAGGCACTCACACAGGACCTTCACCACCTTCTCTGGTTCTGAGTTGAAAGAGAGGAAGAGCTAGGTATCATGCCTCCTTTTGCTACAACATACCCATCATGTCCACACCCCTGTCCTCACCTTACCCATCATCATCATGAGAATGTAAGAGGAACAGTACTTTGTCAGACCAAAGACCCATCGACCTCCGCGGGCTGTTTCCCACAGTGGCCCAACTGATTCCAGTGGGAAGTGTATAAGCAGAACATAAGCACAACACTCTCTTGCTAGCGTTTCCTAGCAACCCAGAGGCCTGTGGCCTCTGATCCTGGAGTTCACATATAGCTATCATAACTAGTAGTCACTGACAGCCTTATCCTTTCTGAATTTGTCTAATCCCCTTTTAAAGCCCTCGTAAAACAGTCCAATTATTATTACCGCAGAAGCAGTAATAATATGGCAAGTTTTTGTCGAGGGGCAGTCCACCCATCGCTTAACATTTGCCTCTGGTTCCAGAAGTCTTGTCAGTGTATGAGTGACACCTGTCCAATCTGCTTGTTGAAGATGTGCAAATCGCTTTTTAAAAAAAATAAAAATGGGCATGCTTTTTGTTTTAAAAAGTGGCCAAACGGTCTTAGCCTTTTGCACCATTTCAAAGCCTCAGGCCCCAAAGAATAAACGTGTTTATTTTCATCAAGTCTCACTTATAGTAACAACCTCTGATACATTCAGAGCAACTCCCAAATCCTTACGCCATTATGAAATTCAGAAGCTACTGTTCTGGCTAATTTAGCATTCTTTCCCTTAATGTGAAAATTGTATACAAGAGAAGCACCAGCTCCATTGACTTTAATGAAGCTGCCATGCACTAAGCATTATAAAACTTGGAAATGCTTTGGAAATGTGTTTAATAGCTGGAGAATGGTCTTAGAGAGTCATTGTAAATTTATATAGAAGCCTTGAGGTTGTTAGCGGTCGTCCATCAGCTATCAAATTAGAGACTGAAAGAGCTCTGGCACTGAAAATAGGACCCCGTGATAGGGTATTTCTGAAGATAGGAATAACTGTGCTGGATTCAACCACTGGTCTGTGTAGCCCACAAATCTTTTTCCTAGAGTGGCTAGCCAGAAATCTCTAAGGAAGCTCATGATCAGGGCATGTTGTTGTGTGGCGTTCTCCCCATTTAGGATCCCAGCCACGCCATTCCATTTTCCCACTCCCAACAGTCCATCAACATTTCATGCCCCCTGAGCATGCTCATTCCTCAGGCTGTTTTTGTGGTTCCCCTCCCCTTAGCTTCCTCTCCTTATTGTCCTGCATTATTTTATTTTTACATCCGTAAATCTCGGAGTTCCCTCAACCCATTAATACGTCCCTCTTGTGCATGGACTTCTGGCCACTTACCTCTGTCCATTGTTTATCTATTTCATCTCTTGTTTCACAAGAGGAGGAAAGGGGGCACACAATAATTACTATTTATTACATTTATATTCCACCTTTGTCTCCAAGGATCTCAGGGTGATGCACATGGTTCTCCCCCATCTCAGTTAACCTCTACAAAATCCCTGTAAGGTAGGTTAATCTGGGAGGCAGTGACTAGCCCAAAGTCACACAGTGAGGTTCATGGCTGAGTGGGGATTTGAACCGTAGTCTGCCAGGTCCTAGTCCGACTCTCTAACCACTACACCACACCGGCTCTCAAGTAAACAATATTCATGAAGTTGGCCAATGGTCTCCCATCCAAACATTGGACAGACCTAGATCTGCTTAGCTTCAAGTAAGGCTATGAGCTCCTGTACCTTCAGACTATACCTTAGTCAATTGACTATTAATGAGGCCTAAAATCAGCAAAACATGGAATATTTGAATGTAACACATAGCCAGGCTCTAAGATGACAATGATTGCAGAAAGATAGGCTGTTTTAAGAGTCATTGCTGCCAAGATGGGGCAAGGATGTGAATCATAGAATCATAGAGTTGGAAGAGACCACAAGGGCCATCGAGTCCAACCCCCTGCCAAGCAGGAAACACCATCAGAGCACTCCTGACATATGGTCGTCAAGCCTCTGCTTAAAGACCTCCAAAGAAGGAGACTCCACCACACTCCTTGGCAGCAAATTCCACTGTCCAACAGCTCTTACTGTCAGCAAGTTCTTCCTAATGTTTAGGTGGAATCTTCTTTCCTGCAGTTTGGATCCATTGCTCCGTGTCCGCTTCTCTGGAGCAGCAGAAAACAACCTTTCTCCCTCCTCTATGTGACATCCTTTTATATATTTGAACATGGCTATCATATCACCCCTTAGCCTCTTCTTCTCCAGGCTAAACATGCCCAGCTCCCTTAGCCGTTCCTCGTAAGGCATCGTTTCCAGGCCTTTGACCATTTTGGTTGCCCTCCTCTGGACACGTTCCAGTTTGTCAGTGTCCTTCTTGAACTGTGGTGCCCAGAACTGGACACAGTACTCCAGGTGAGGTCTGACCAGAGCAGAATACAGTGGCACTATTACTTCCCTTGATCTAGATGCTATACTCCTATTGATGCAGCCCAGAATTGCATTGGCTTTTTTAGCTGCCGCGTCACACTGTTGGCTCATGTCAAGTTTGTGGTCAACCAAGACTCCTAGATCCTTTTCACATGTACTGCTCTCAAGCCAGGTGTCACCCATCTTGTATTTGTGCCTCTCATTTTTTTTGCCCAAGTGCAATACTTTACATTTCTCCCTGTTAAAGTTCATCTTGTTTGTTTTGGCCCAGATGTGTCTCCATCACATGCAATGAGAGAGTAGCCCAGGCCCCAGCAACAATTCTGGGGGTTATTGCTTTGGTTGGTTTTCTTTTAACTATTTATTTTGTGGTTTTTATCCTGTAAGTTTATCTTGTGAACCACCTTGATGAAGGGTGGTATATAAATTTCAATACTACTACTACTAATAATAATAATATTGATGATAATAATAATAGTGTTGAGAGCCAACCATGCTGCAAGAAGTAAGATTCTTCACCTACACGTCCCTGTATGCTCAGCAGGGCTCTGATCCAGAAGGTTGTCCTCTGATTTGACTATAGAGATCTCAGAGAGATAGCATAGGGACTCAGTAGCAGCCCTTTATGAATCCTGCTATCAAACAGAAACATCAGTTTAATGGCATTGTTCCTCCTTGCAAACTCTACAACTAATCCAGAAACAACCCTTGTTAAGATGTTCTTTGATTTCAACTTTCTTATCTGGCTCTACATTTTCCACTCCATTAAATACTTTGTAAACCCGAATAAAAGCTTTTCCTGGTTCTTCTCCGCTCCGTGGAATATGCATTTAGTTCTCTAAAGCCTCATGTGCCATTTCTAAAGCATCTCCATTAAAACCTGGACTATAATGGAACATTTATATTTGCCTTTCAGTGATGGTAAGGAAGGGGCCGCGCCTTCCATTTATTTATTTATTTTTGTTTTCCTTTCCGTCGCAAGAGGTATTGGGGGGTGGGGTTTAGTATTGAACTATTTTAATTGAACAGCCAATTGCTTTGCACCTAGAGACCGTTTCTCGTTTTATTACAACAAAAGTGGCAGTACACTTGAGGGGAAACATTTCTTGGCTGGCTAATTTAATGACATAAAATTGTGATGAATGAGGCTATAAGATCGGCATGTACAGGTTTATAGGATTTGCAGGTTTAGGTAGCCTTGAGGAAGCGGCATGAGGTTTGGGGCTCGGGTCTCTTATTTGGACTTCAGACTGGGCATCCAGCTTTGCTTCTGATCTCCAGGATCTGACCCAGAATCTGACCTTGGAGATTCCAAGGACTGACCCCTAAATTTCTAAAGTAACACTGGAGCTCACCCACCCACTCTGGTAGGAATGTAAGAAGGCGCTGATTTCTGACCCTTCCCATAATTGTAACACGCAGCACTGCTTCTGTTCCACTGCAGTACGGCTCCCAACAAAAAAAAATGGTGTCATTTGTCTTGCCGTGGCAGAATTTTATATAATTAACTATGCTATCATTATGTCACTCCACACTGTCCCATTTCAGAGCAAAGGCCATTCATTTCAATGCAAAGGAAATGCAGTGCAAAATTGCAGGTTGAAACCAACAACAATACTGGCGATATTTGCTGGAATGATTTCCGTTTCACACGACGCTTAAATAAGTGAACTTCAGCCATTTCTGCTCCTGTTTCCCTCTGAATTGTCCAACACGTACACACACACAGAGAGAGAGAGACTCCTAATTCAGCAGGGCTCTTCAGTGGAACGGTCTCCTTCGGGAGGTGATGGGCTCTCCTTCCTTGGAGGTCTTAAAGCAGAGGTTGGGTGGCCATCTGTCATGGATGCTTTAGCTGAGATTCCTGCATCCTCCTTCCAACTCTTTGATTCTGCCCACTGCAACCTTTGAGCCCCGCATTTCCTGCAGGTGATTAGAGATATCCCAGTGTTGGGCTTGTATATTCACAGACCTTTGTTGGTGTTGTTTAGTCGTTTAGTCGTGTCCGACTCTTCGTGACCCCCTGGACCAGAGCACGCCAGGCACTTCTGTCTTCCACTGCCTCCCGCAGTTTGGTCAAACTCATGCTGGTAACCTCGAAAACACTATCCAACCATCTCGTCCTCTGTTGCCCCCTTCTCCTTGTGCCCTCCATCTTTCCCAGCATCAGTGTCTTCTCCAGGGAGTCTTCTCTTCTTATGAGGTGGCCAAAGTATTGGAGCCTCAGCTTCAGGATCTGTCCTTCCAGTGAACACTCAGGGCTCATTTCCTTCAGAATGGATAGGTTTGATCTTCTTGCAGTCCATGGGACTCTCAAGAGTCTCCTCCAGCACCATAATTCAAAAGCATCAATTCTTCAGCAATCAGCCTTCTTTATGGTCCAGCTCTCACTTCCATACATCACTACTGGAAAAACCATAGCTTTAACTATACGGACCTTTGTTGGCAAGACCTTTACCTCCCTTTTAAGTACCTCATCAGCCTGGCAACCATTCTTCTAAACTTTCTGCAAGATTGATAAAAGCAGTTGTCACCTGTTTTGCTACAATTAATTCACTTGATCTCCCAGATAAATGTAGATGATTGTCTCTGGCATTCTTGACCAGTCCGCCTGCTGAAAAATCTATTTGCACAGAATCTCTCTTCTTCTCCCTCGGGATGCAGTTAAATGATTTATGGGTTATTCATTATGTTATCCATCGCACAAAAGGTTGCCTTTGTTAGGTAAAAGCATTCAAGTTTAGAACACGATTGTTTGAAATGCAGCCCATTTTTATAGAAAGTTTAGGAAGCTTCAGCAGAGAAGCATCACAAAACGTCTGTGCCCAACATTCTTTAAAAGCTTTTTCTTTATTTGTTCACTTCGGCACAATGCATGTCTCTCCAATAGGCAGTTCAAGCCTGCCACGGTGACATTTTGTTATAGGCCAGTACACCCACTGTGCTATCTATGATTCGCTTCCAAAAATTATCTAAAAATAACTGTACCTGTATGACAGTTTTCCAAATGAATCAATGTAGATGGCTCATCTTGGAAGATGGCTGTTTTCAAAATCCTGCATCTTATTCCTTTAAAAATCCACAAAATATTTCCCCATGTAAGTAACACGTTGACATTTGTTTTATTGCACTCGGTGATATAAATATATCCGGAAAACATGAGTAGAGTCGCCTAATTCAAGCTGGTTCTGAAAAGGTGTGAAAAGTAAAATTAGGTTTTCGGGATTTTTTTTCATCCTGCTCAACTTCTGAATGCTGTGTGATGCAGAAGATTCACAACCCGGAAGGATCTTCCAGCAGTTTCTGAAGCTCAAAGTAGCATTTCCCCCTTTCTCTTGTTCTATTTTAAATTGTAAATCCCATTTAATTTTCACTTTCAATTCCTCCCTCTCCTTTATATCTGTTATTCTGTGGAATGGGTGCAGAACTGCTGGTCCTTGGGCAAGTGAAGCCCTCTAGGTGTTTCTTGGTATCCTTGGTACCTACCCAGGTCAGGCCACTTGGCTGAAATGTGTTCTTGAAGTATAAGAAGGGATTTCTTGTCCCTGGTTGGAGATCTGCATGTCTGTAGAAGCCTCTGGCTTTTGTGTGGCTGGAAGGCAGCCTCCTGTACAAAGTCACATCCCTCTGGCCCCACCCTGGAAGGTTGCGTCTCTCAGGCTGGAAAAAGGCCTTTTTTCCTCTGCTGCAGGGGAAAACGCACAGGTACATTCACATGCAGCTACTTCAAACTATGCAACACTTACCACACACCTCCCTTGTCATGTCTAGTTTGGCCCTAGCTCTTCTTCTTCTTTCTTCTCTTCTTTTGCGGTCACTCATAGCTGAGTAAGATTGTCTTCCATAAACACGGTTTTAATAGTGAGTCCTTAAGTGACTGTGGAGGCCAATTCTGGATCCACACATCCTTCCACAGTGGGGCATTGGTTTCCGGGCAGGAGCTGATCACGGTGTGGATTTGCCAAGTGTGTCTTCCTCCTAGCACGTTTCTCCCTTGCGTCCTGAGTCTGAGTGTCTTCAAAGCCCATGACACCTTTGGTAAAGACTGTTCTCCAACTGGAGCACTCGCAGGCCAGTGTTTCCCTATTGTTGATGTTTATACTACATTTTTTTAGATTTGCCTTGAGACAGTCTTTAAGCCTCTTTTGTTGACCACCAGCATTACGCTTTCCATTTTTAAGTTCGGAATAGAGTAGTTGCTTTGGAAGACGATCATCAGGCATCTGCACAACATGACCAGTCCAATGAAGTTGATGTTGAAGAATCATTGCTTCAACACTGGCGATCTTTGCTTCTTCCAGTACACTGATATTAGTTTGCCTGTCTTCCCAAGTGGTGTGTGAAATTTTTCAGAGACACCGTTGATGGAATCTTTCAAGGAGTTGGAGATGGCGTTTACAGCCCTTATTATTAAACTGACTAAGCAGTCAAAATGCCTGTCATTATGATGGACACAGTATGTGCAGAAGTGTGACTTGGGTGTTCCAAGCACCCTTGAATGGCAGCCTTGGCCTCGATTTTACATGGGAGACAGCGGCAGGGTGCAGGGACACTGGTTCCCAGTGTTTCCATCAATTGAGATTTGAGCCTGTTCGTAACTGCACTGCCACGCCCTGCATTCTATCTGCTGGCCACACTGATATATTTTTTAACAACAGGTGTGTTTTGTCCTTTAAATCTCTACAAGAGAGGCTAGGGTGGATCAGATGAACACAACATACAGTAGAATAGAACCTTTCCGCCATTTGCAATAGTGTGTGTGTTAGAGAGAAGAGGTTGGGGTAGGGTTGCCATACATAGCTGGTATTCAGCCATCTTAAACAGTGTCCAGACGGAAATTGCTGAAATTCAGACATGCCAGGAATGTAGATTTTTGTGAATTTCTTTTAAAAATAGTTTAAAATCTTTTCTTTTTTTATTTGAGAAAAAAGCTCAACAACTTTGCCAAAACCTGCTCAACAACTTTTGTCCGGCTTTTCACTTTTCTAAATATGGCAACCCTAGGTTGGGCTATTATCTCTGGCATGAGAATAGGGATGCTATCGACATACTCCCTTCCCGCCAAACTATTTGCCAGTGAAATGTTGGAAAGTACTGCAGTCTCTCTATGCTACAGTGGGGCCCGGGGGGGGCAGTCTATGGATCCGGAAGCGCTAAGATGATTCATACTCTGGGCCCACCCCACACACATCTAAGATCCATATCTGCACTCACACAGACACACAGGACCCAGAGGAAGACTATTTAGACATTCTGCACGTACAAACCAGCACACAGCTATATTGCTGCCTTGTTCGGGTTATTTGCTGCCACGGCATCATCAAGCACTGCTGTCAGCTATGCCGTGCACAGAGTAGACATGCTACCTTGTACACCACAGCGATTTATGAGAAGCACTGACCAGGAGCAGGCTGTGAGTTCTAAGCCATCAGAATTAATTTGAAGCTTAATAAAACTCCACACCTGAAGGAGCTTTAATATTAAGTGGCTCATTGCAACCACAAGCACCGGGTCTCACAGTTCGCTCAAAAGCACCGGCACATTTTTTCTTGTGTGGGTCTAGATGTTTTGTGGCATATTAAGGGATGCCTAATCCATCAAAGGCTAATTAACTGAGTTCTTGGGAAGGTGCTGTAATGTAATAGGGGCATTAGTTATTTGCAGCATGCCAGCTCTCAACCGGAGGGAGTCTACCCGATAAGGTTAGCAAACACTTTTCTTACTTTATGTAGACTGTCCCAAGACAAATGTAAGTGAAGGAAGCACTTTTTCATTTAATGTGCAAGCTGACACAGGGAACCAATTTACCTCAGAATGCAGCTTGATCTTTAAAAATAAAATAAAAAAATAGACTATCAGAGAAGTTCGTTATATCAGCCACTGTTACTCATTACAAAGCTAATCTTCAGGTGAGGTAAGAAGTGACCTGCCTGGTTACTGGCAATTTGGGGGCAATGGGACGCTGATCTTGGACATTTTCTTCTGTCCCTGTTTTTATTTCAGCATTTGGGAGTCCGCTGCAGTTGTCTTCCAACCACAAAGGGCTCCTTTACCTGCCCGTATCCCCCAAACTGACAAATACCTGCCTGGAAGATGAAATGAGAGTGAGGACCTTTCTAGCAGACGGTCAGTTTTTTTTAAGCAGTTTTCACCCATTTGCTATGCAAAGTCCAGAGGCCTTCCCCTCCATGTTGTGCTTCTGTCACAGGGATACATAATCATGAAAGTCCCACGCAGCGCACGCATACTCCTTTTACACACCGCAGCTGCTGTAAGTATATCCCTGGGGGGCAGAGAGAGCCATAGCTCTGTGGCAGAGCCAATGCCTCGACCACAGAAGTCCGCAGGTTCAATCCCCCCCAATCTCTAAGTAGGGATGGGGAAGACTTGGGGCGTCCCTAGGGGTTGGGTAGGTTGGCCCCCTCCAAGCAAAAAACAAGGAAGTCTTCACCTGCTGGCAGAAGGACAGCAAGGAGGGAGCCAATCTGGCTTCTCTAAAGAGGGAGTTCCAAAGTTGTCTGAGAGGAGCCACCACCAAGAAGGCCCTCACCCCCATCGTGTGCCTGTGAGAGTGGCAGTGCTAGTTTCTGTTTCTCACTGTGCAGCTGCTTGCAGTCACAGGACTGTGTTTACATTCCAGGGATTCCAGGCTGTTGGAGTCTCACGGGAAAGGGAGATGGGATGTGACGTTACTGGTTTCCTGTTTCCTTTGTTCCTTTGTTTGGTTGCTCTCTGCTCTCATAGAGAGAAGATGTGTATTTCTTTGCTCTCTGCATAGCTTAGTAATAAAGCATGGCGTGTAGCTCATACCTATCTCATCCTTCCGTTGTGTTGTTTTGATGCTCTGCTGGGAGGGCTCGGAGGAAGATGAGCCTTATCAGCTCAAAAGAACGGAGCTGCCAATAGGCAGGACCCGAGGGAAGGGCCTCTCCCGAAGATCTCAGAACCCAAGCAGGTTCCTATGAGGGAATACAGTGTTTCAGTTAGCTTGGACCCAAGCCCTGCAGGGCTTTGTAGGTGATAACAAGCACTTTGAATTGTGCCTGGAAACAGCCAGTGGAACTGTTGGAGCAAGGGAGTTGTTTCCTGGCATGTAGGACACCTGAATGAGTCCTTTCTGAATACACTCTCTTGCACGATGTAACGCAATCTGCAAGTATTTGGTTCTGCAAGTATTCGGTTCTTTGCTTGCAACTCTCTGAGTTCAGCAAAGCCAGACAGGACCTGTTATCTTGATACACCTGTATAGGACATTTCATAGAAACCCTAACAGTTGTATGCTCCCTATAACCAGCCCTGGTCAGCAATCTGGCTGCAGTTCTTTGAGCCGGGTAAAGTTTCTGAGTGCTTTTCAAAGGCAGCCCTGCATAGAACATGTTACAAGTAATCCGAATGGGGTATAACTAAGGCGTGTGTCACTAGGCAAATCAAGACACCTCAAGGAATGAGTGTAGCCAGCGCAGTAGCTTTAACAAACGGTTGCAAATTTTGCCCGTTATAGTCTGTCTTACAGAACCTTTGAGAACTAAGTTGGAACCAAACAGCAGGAGCTGTGGACCGTCGACATGAAAAGACTGTTTCCTGCAGGCTTTCTGCAAGCACATGTCTAGCCGCTGCTGGAAACAGGATGAGGCTCCCTTGCTTGATTTCTCCATGGCTCTTTTAGTGCAACATTCCAGAAAGCTCGCTGGAAAGAAAGCTTTCCGTTTTATCACCGCCTAGTGAAAGATCAAAAGGAGGGGCGAATCATTTTTGATTCTTAGGCCTGCTGTTAATGCAAGCTATGGGCCATTTATAAAATCAAACGGACATTCTAGTCAGTATGCTTTCCCCCCAGCTGAATTTAATAGATGCAGTTTTTCACAACATGCAGTAATGCAGTTTGAATGAAGTAAATATTCTGGTTGGCTGGAGATAGATTTCTGCAAAGGGCAGGTAGCTTAATGCCAGTCACTCATGCTCAATAGCTGGATTGATGTGCTCTTTTGAATCGCCACCCAGGTTTACCTTCAGCAAAGGGATTAAATCCACCCCCTCCACATTTTCAGTCGTATGAAAGAAGTTTTTTAAAAACACATAACCTTCCAGGAATCAACTAAAAACTCAGAAGTTGGTTATTATCACATGGAATAATTGGAGCTCATGGGGTTTTCGACCCTCACGGCGCAATCCTAAACAAGTCTATTCTGAGTAAGCCTCTCTGAATTCAACAAGGCCGTGACAGTGAGCCCATGGCTCTCCCAATGTTGGTTCTAGCTCCCATCAGCCTTGACCATTGACCATGCTGGGGGAACCCGATGGAAGCTGGAATCCAACAATATCTGTAGGGCAGCAAGTTTCTCAGCCTTGCAATAGGGCTTACTCCCTTTTAAGTGGGTGTAGGACTGCAGGCATGGGACGCGGGTGGCGCTGTGGGTTAAACCACAGAGCCTAGGACTTGCCGATCAGAAGGTCGGTGGTTCAAATCCCCACGATGCGGTGAGCTCCCGTTGCTCGGTCCCTGCTCCTGCCAACCTAGCAGTTCGAAAGCACATCAAAGTGCAAGTAGATACAGTGGTACCTTGGGTTAAATACGCTTCAGGTTGCATATGCTTCAGGTTGCACACTCCACTAAGCCAGAAATAGTGCTTCAGGTTAAGAACTTTGCTTCAGGATAAGAACAGAAATTGTGCTCTGGCGGCGCAGCAGCAGCAGGAGGCCCCATTAGCTAGATTTGGTGCTTCAGGTTAAGAACAGTTTCAGGTTAAGAACGGACCTCCAGAACGAATTAAGTACTTAACCTGAGGTACCACTGTAAATAGGTACCGCTCCAGCGGGAAGGTAAACGGCGTTTCTGTGTGCTGCTCTGGTTCGCCAGAAGCAGCTTAGTCCTGCTGGCCATGTGACCCGGAAGCTGTATGCTGGCTCCCTCGGCCAATAAAGCGAGATGAGCGCCGCAACCCCAGAGTCAGCCACGACTGGACCTAATGGTCAGGGGTCCCTTTACCTTTAGGATTGCAGGCAGCCTCAGTTCACTGGACTTATACGGGGGGGGGAGGGGGAGAGAGATTAAATTCCTTAGAGATTAAATTCCTTGCACAATTCCCCATCTTCAGGCAGTTGTTTAAAGCTAACGTGATCCTTGAATAGCAGTGCAGCCCCAAACCTGTACACCCAGGAAGGACCTCTGGTTTCAATGGGATTTACTTTATCCCCACGTGTAGCGTGTGTGGGAATTGCAGCACAAACCTAGTTGCGCAAACCTATTTTTCAAAGCAAAATAGTCTCTGTAGGTATAAACTAAGAGAGAGAAGTAATATTTCTCCTCTAAGAGTTTGTCCAACCTTTTAGGTCCAGTTCCGAGGGCCTTCTGGTGGTTCCCTCACTGCGAGAGGCCAAGTTACAGGGAACCAGGCAGAGGGCCTTCTCGGTAGTGGCGCCCGCCCTGTGGAACGCCCTCCCATCAGATGTCAAAGCGATAAACAACTACCTGACATTCAGAAGTAATCTGAAGGAAGCCCTGTTCAGGGAAGTTTTTAATATGTGACATTTTAGTTTATTTTTCACCTTTGTTGGAAGCCGCCCAGAGTGGCTGGGGAAGCCCAGCCAGTGGGGCGGGGTACAAATAATAAATTATTATTATTATTATTATTAGGGCTAAACTAGACATGGTATGGATGGTCAGTAATCTGATCTCCCAATGTGTTTTTATTTGCCTGTGCATCCATGGGGTGAAGACCGAATTACAGCCTTGAAGGTGCGAGAAGGGGTTTAACTCATCATTTATCCAATGGAAATCTCCCCACAAAGTTGCTGTAGGTCACGACGCAGAAAACAAGCAGATACCTAAATTGCCAGTTGCCTTCTAAGAGGCAGAATATTGTGCTATTTAATTATTATTGTATGATGTGTGTTTTTTACAAAAAGAGGAGTGGAATACATTTCAGTCATAGCTCTCACTTTGAGGGTTCGATTTGTTTCTGGGCTGTATCACTAGAGACAGCATGTGCAGAGGTATCAATGATGAAATGTTCCCCCATAGCAAATAAAGATCCCTGCAGACAGAAGGCTAGTGTCTCAGGGAGAAGGGATATAACCTAGCAATTACATTTGCAGTTGCCCACATGCACTTTCATTGAACATACCCAGGGAATGTCATCATGATTCATTCATTGCTTCAAGAATACTTCCCTTTTGCAGTCTATTAATGTTCAGGGGATAACATTCCCAGCAAAAAAACAGAGAAAAGAATCAATTTGCTGTGACCAAGACAAAGAGCTGCCAAAGTATAACTCCTGAAGGCAAAACCCCTGGATGTGTGAATGTTATACATTTCATCTTCTGTAACAATTAGGCTAACCAACAATGGGGCAGCAACATCAAGAAAAGCTGCCTGGAAGCATTATGCTGTCAGTACATCAAATTTTCTAGGAATCCAGGGACAACTTCCAGCTGTTTATTAAGCACTGCTGTGAGATTATTCATTTCAGAACAACAAGAGTTTGAGTGTCTGCTTGATTCACTGTGGTGGGAGTTCTGGAAGACATCAATTTGTAATTTCTCCCCACTTCCAGTATCAAATAGATTTTCACTAGCTGTTAATGAATATGGCGTTAGTTAATGAAAGCATCGCTTGCCATGTCAACTAGGGCTGGGCGATGCCTGGTTTTCAACAGCGTGATACATCACCAGCTAAACATTGCTATATAACAATGTCTGAGATAAGGATGGAGCTATCTAGAGGCATTGACTGGCTTCACGGTTTTCCCGTATCATGATTTTTGCCTGTGCCTGTTCTGATTTGTTGCCCAGATTGGTGGGGTATAAATAATAAATAATTTAAAATTTAAAATAAAATAAAATGGCAGAGTTAACAGGGGCTGCAGGAATCGAGAGAAGCATTATCTAGCTTCACGGTTTTTCCCACACTGTGATTTTTGCATAGCACACACAAACACACATACATCATGATTTGCTATATATTGTCAGGTCAAAAAATATGAAACCGATATCACAATATGGATTTCAAACCGGTTTTGGACGATAAATCACCCAGCCCTAATGCCAACATCATCATAAGCGCCTCCTGCTATATGTGCGCCTTATGAAAAGGAATAACTCCACTCATCATTTCATGTGCACTAAAGGCATAGTCAACAGCCCCTATTCAACCACCTTAGTTCTTCATCATACTTGCAACCTGCCTCGTGTTTTGAGCAATATGTCAGCTACTAATGCAGTCGACTGGACATAACCATTTTATCTAAGGAGTGGAGGGGCAAATAGTTATGCTTCCAGCCCAGGCAATGATTTCAGCATCCAATTTGCGGAACCGAATTCTTCATGCATATATATAGTACCAGCTGAGTGGGAAATCTGGACTTCTTCCCACTGATTCGGTGCAGTATGAGAACAGTCTACTAACATCATACACCAGGAAGAACCTTCTGACAGTAAGAGCTGTTTGACAGTGGAACGGTCTCCCCTGGGAGGTGGCGAGGTTTTTAAGCAAAGCTTGGGTGGCCATCTGCCATGAATGCTTTAGTTGAGATTCCTCAGTTGCAACTGAACCTCGGGGTCGCTTTCACTATGCATTCATTCCCAGAAATGGCCACAACAGATGCATGATGTAAAAGGCAAGAACAATGGATTCAAGGGACATTTAGGATGCAACTGCATAGCCAAAAGATACCTAACACCCTGGCCCAACTGATGTTGGAGCACTAAATTTGGTAGGGCTAAAGGGAAAGGGGATGTCAGGGAGGTTCAGGTGCATGCCAAGGAAGGACCAGGAGTCAACTTGGACCCAAAAGGTCCCTGAACACACATCCATACTGGAGAGGAATTTAGGCCTGCTCCTGAGAATATGAAAATCTTGTCCTGTCCATTCTCCTTTTTTCAAATTGGTTCCACTTGGAACCAATGTCCTGCAAAAGGACAGAGGAACACAAGAGGGGTCCTTCTTCCTGCTCTCAATTCCACTCTTGAACAGGGCAATTGAATCATTTTCAGTTTTTACTCCACGCACCTCAGGGCTGCAGCCTTACATTGTGCTGATGTGCGTGTTTACTCGGAAGTATGTCTGTATCCATTGCTTCCAGAAAATACGTGCAAGGGATATCTTGCTGTTGAACTCTCTTATTGCTCCAAGGGAGTTCAAATTTCCCAACAAATTCCTAGAGCATGTGTTTCCTTAAAGGAAGCCACTCAACATCTACACTAGGGAAACAACACAGTGGTACCTCTAGTTGTGGACACGATCCGTTCCAGGATGCCGTGCGCACCTCAAAAATTCTGCAACTAGAGCGGCACTTCTGCACAAGCGCAGAGCGCGATAGAGCGCTTCTGCGCATGTGCAAAGTGCGCAGAACGCTTCAGCGCATGCGCAAAGTGTGCAGAACTCTTCTGCGCATGTGCACATGATGAAACCCGGATGTATACACTTCTGGGTTTGCCACGTTCGCAACCTGAAAATCTGCAACATGGAGCAAACGCAACAAGAGGTATGAATGTATTCTGATTACGTCCGGTCTCCTCTGTTATACTCCAGAGTTGCACAGTGTGTATTTATATAAAAACAACGCCCTATTCAAGTAAGCCCAAGTGGAATTAAGAAGCTGCTTTATTAATTTGTTCACTAATTCAATTTTTATCCCACCCTTTCTCCCCAAGGAGCCCTCTTCCCATTTGGCTGGCATCAAATTGTGGTTGGTCTAATGATAGGACAGGTTGTTACAACAGATCATCATGACTCTGCATCTTTGACCGCTCTCTTTTTCCCCCATCTTGGCGTTGGCTTGAATGTGACACACACTACCATGAATTCAGTTTATTTATTATTATTATTATTATTATTACTATTTTAAAGTCCATTTATCCTAGAAAGTGGTGTCATGTGACTTGATCCTAGGTTTCAGCCTGCTACTTTTTATTTTATTTTTTTAAACATAAGTTATCAAAGCAAGTACTAGAGGTTGTCTGATTCCTTACATTTGCAGCAGGAGTTCTGTGGTTTATCACTGTGAGAGTGCATGGAACTTAATGGTTCTTTGTGGGTGAATAACTGGGCGCTCCATTTCCCTCTCCCTTTAGTGGCTGCATCAACAGCAAATTCCACAGCTGGGGCGGCCATGAATTCCTTGACTTCTCTGGGGACTCTCCAAGGATTGGCGGGAGCCACTGTTGGATTGAATAATATTAATGCACTAGCAGGTACCGTAAACAGTGAGTATTTATTGCTGTGGTGGACACTCCAGCAATTTCCCTGTAATCACCGTAGGAACACTTGACCGTTTATAATACAGTGAATGTTACTATGAAAAATACATGTGCAAAATACATGGGGTGAAACTGACAAAGTTCTGTTCTGGGTATCCGCAGTGACTTGGCCTGAACGGGTCTTGCCTCGTTGAAGGACCGCGATGCCATTGCTAACATTTCCTCACAACATTGTGTTTCTCTTGCAGGGTGTGAACATAGTTAGGTTTGTGCTTGGGCAGCTAGCATTGATTCTCAAGGCCAATTGTCTTCAGGTTCTGAAGAGCCAGATGCCGTTTCCATTTGAAAGAGAACAGAATAGCAGAGAGGCTCCTGTTGCTGCTCCTACTGCCAGTAGTAGCTGCTGCTTGTAGCAGCAGCAGCAGCGGCAGCACACAATTACGGTGGGCTGTTGCTAAGCCCAAGAGGTGTAGAGTGTGCCCCCGTTAATAGTGGTAGTTTCATTTCTGGCTTCCAGAAGACAGTTGCATAAGGCATTGCATATTACCTGAAGCAGCCCAAGAGGCGGTCTGATGTGGGCAAAGCTCGACTGGGTCAGAATTGGCAAATTTCGTGTGCAACTCATTTCAAGCAGACTCCTCCACCATCCCTAGCCATTATCTAGGGAAGCAGCCCTGCACATGCTTTTGTTTGCTGGCAATAGGAGTGCTATCTGTGCATGCATTGGCGCTCAGCTTATATCATGAATGGGGGACATGTGGTCCTCCCAATTCCATCACCCCAGACCATTGGGTGTGTTAGCTGGGGCTGATGGGAATCCAATAATATCTGAAGGGCCCCCACTTCCCCACCCCTGGTCTAGATGATCCCCAATACTGATGTCCATGTGGACCACAATCCCAGTGTCTCTAAGGATGTAGGCTTGAGCTTAGTAAGTCATACTCACGAGTATGCCCATTGAAATCCATTGACAAGTCAGTCATAGAATCGTAGAACTGGAAGGGGCCCCGAGGGTCATCTAGTTCAACCTCCTGCAATGCAGGAATCTCAACGAGGTCATCCCATGACAGATGGCCACCCAACCTCTGCTTGAAAACCTCCAAGGAAGGAGAGACCACCATTTCTCATGGGAGTCTGTTCAACTGTTGATCGGCTCTTACCGTGAGAAAGTTATTTCTGATGTTTAGCCGGAGTCTTCTTTTCTTGTATTAATTAGATCACTGATTAAAAGAACAGAGTTGTGTGTTTGGATAGCTCAGTTGGTTAGAGCACAGTTCTGATAACGTCAAGGTTGCAGGTTCGATTCCCATATGGGACGGCTGCATATTCCTGCATTGCAGGGGGTTGGACTAGATCAGCCTTTCTCAACCTGTGGGTCCCCAGATGTTGTTGAACTACAACTCCCATCACCCCTAGCTAGCAAGGCCAGAGCTCGGGGATGATGGGTGTTGTAGTCCAACAACATCTGGGGACCCACAAGTTGAGAACCGCTGGACTAGATGATCCTCAGGGTCCCTCCCAACTCTACAATTCTATGACTTATCGGTGTCAGATCAGTCTCACACATTACTGTAAGCTAAATACCACAGCCTTGCACACTTTACCATTCACACTGAAATATAGAAGCCAGAGTTGTTCTCTTGTTTGTGCTGGGCAAGTTAACAGCACTTCTCCCATTATCAAGGAAACGGGGTGCCCAGTTTCAGATATGGGGTCTTGACCTATAGGGTCCTTGACCTATCTGAAAACCCTAATCCAGCTGTCTCTAACCTGGCTTCCTTCAGATGCTTTCGACTACAGCTTGGGATAATGTGAGCTGTAGACCAAAACATCTGTGTGGGGACACTAAGTTATGGGAGGCTGCCCCCTTCCATAATCTGCTGCCCTGTCAGGTTCCAGCCTCCTCTCGTCACTAGGCACCGTACAGCAAAGAATTGGTATTTCCTTGGAAATGCATTCCAAGGGCTTAGCGGCGCTAGTTCATTGCAGCATCTTCGCGAAATCTGTTTCTAGAGTCTTAAGAGATTAGCTGGTTTACTAGGCGTGAGGTTTCGTAAGAAGGAGTCTATTTTGGAGATAGGCAGCTGGCGGCCTTGGCATTCGGCGCAGCCTCCTGAGCCCCATCAGACCTCGTGTAGCCCTCCCTTTCTCTCGTTCGCAAGCCAAGGCACGGGCAAACGCAGGAGAGAACAAGTGAGGTGTGCAACTGGCAGAGCCTCTTTGGCTGCTCATACTAAGAAAGAGCAGTTAAGGAATCTCAGCTTCTCGGCTGGCGCGGGAGTCTGACTACAAAGAGTGTAGTTGGCGTTGCAGGCCCTTTTGTGTCAGTTCAGAATACCTGTTAAGAATTATTTGATGATCAGTAGTAGCCTGTTCGATCAGAATCACAAAGTGGACTAATAGGAAGTATATGTAGATGTGAGCAGGAGGCTATTAGAGGTCTGCATTTCTTAAAAAGAGAAATGCCTCTTACTTGTATTCATTGGTGTCAGTGATTTTTGTTGTACTTATGTTTAACAAATGTCTGAGTCTCATGTTTTCTTTCCCGTAATTGGGGCATATTTTGTGTTCCTGTTATCTTTCTGTTTTCACCTTGCTTACTTGGTTTTTCGCCCTTCTCGGGGAGCTCAGTCCACACACACACACACACACACACATACATACACACACACACACACACATATACATATACATACACACACACACCAACTTCTGGGTCTGCTTTGTGCTTCTGATGTAGGGTGTTGCCTGTCAAAAGCTTTGCCAACAGGTTAGAATCGGTTTATACCACCCACACAAGTGTGTATCGCAGATGCAAAAGGGCATGAGGAGCACATCCAGTGTGTTCAAAGTGCAGCATGCATCCCTACAGGACCCACGCAATGTGTCTGCCTCTTTTTGATGATTGGAGATAATACTTGTGGTTGGGCGTGGGCACATAGGGATCGGTTCACACCTAACTTTCCATGTGTGGCAGAAGGCGTGTGTACCCGAGGCTCTCTTCCAGCCATGTGTACTGGAAGGTGAGCAACCCCTCAGGGGTGTTAAAAATGAAATCGTCGTTCTTAAAAACGATAAAGCATGCTTGAAACTGTGTGAGATAGGCTCAGGGCTCAGCTAAAAGTTAATTGTGAGCACACATGATGCAAACCCTGATCTTGCCTTGGTGACAGAGAAGTCACAAGGGTGGAGTGTTCCCTGACGGTGCCCAGGGAGGGGGCAAGTGTGCTAGGGCGAGGTGCTGTTCCCTTCTTGGTTCTTTATGTGGGGGCAGGATCAGGCGTAGAAGCATGCCTGTTTTGTATCATCTAAAAAGCCCCTTCCACAGAGACGCTTCTAGGTCAGCTGGCAAGCAGAACGTTTCTCATAAATCCACCTTTGAAGCTAATCACAAAAGTTTCAACTACAAAGAAGTGGCCCTGTACAGTTTGGTTGCAGGGGTTATTAGTTTGGCTGCCTTTCCTACTTCCTTCATAATTTCCAGCTGCTGCTGCTGCTACTCCCTGCATTTCCTCCTGCAATGCAAGGATGTATTTGGCCATCACCAGTTTTTAGTCTATCACGGTGTACCCAGAGGAATGGATGTCCTCCTCAGTATAAGTTGCTTGCTTCAGTTCTCGGCATGATGCTCTTCTTGTCCTTGCTGTCAAATTTCTCACTTGTCCTTTTTGTGTGTAGGTGTGTGTGTGCGTGTGTGTCTTGTAAATATCTTGTCATTGTGAGGCTTTGGGAGAAGGGGTTGTGCTGAAGACAGAAAGGGCTACTTGGTGCCCAAATGAAAGTAATTGTGTGAGGCTGCATGGGTCCTTGTGCAGCAGGGGTCTTGCTTCTCACAAGGGCTCAATGAATTTTTCTCTTTAGCTCAAGATACTGATAACGTCCAAGCATAATATGACTGCATAGAGAAGTTATTTTGAAAAATCAAGCGTTTCTTAGTGCCAAAGTTGCCCGTTACTTTTTTTTACACCTCTGCCACTGTTATACAGCCAATTTTCACAGCCCTAAATCCAGCAGCAGCAAACACCACTGTTGACATTGCAGTGTCTTTTCCAGCAAATTTTGTTTAACTGCCCACCTGTCATCAGGGAAGCTCAGATGCACACCCCATTATTTTGCACTGTGCCAGTGCCAACGTGCTAGCACAAATGCAGCTTGTATAACAAGGCAGAGTGTATAACAACAACAACAACAACAACAACAACAACAACAACCACCACCACCACCACCACCACCACCACCACCACCACCACCACCTTATTATTTATACCCCGTCCATCTGGCTGGGTTTCCCCAGCCACTCTGGGCAGCTTCCAACAAAATATTAAAATACAATAGTCTGTTAAACATTAAAAGCTTCCCTAAACAGGGCTGCCTTCAGATGTCTTCCATAAGCTGAGGCCAAAGTTTTATGAGACAGTACTCACCTTTATGGAGGACCTTTGTGGATGTCGGTGGCAGCCATTTTGTGCTGGTACCCATGGCACTTTTACAATAAATGTTTTTCACCAGGAAGAAAACCGCTGGGTCATTTATGTCTTTATGAGGACCAACATGTTTAGTATGGTAATTTGAGGAATAAATGGCATAGAAAGGACCTGCCTATTTCAATGCCATTCTATTCTACCATTGTGGGATATCTGTGACCTGTAAATAAAACAAGAAGGCATTTTAAATACTATCTGGGTGCGCTGGTTGAGATGGAATCAGAATTCCATTTGGAACACCAGATTTCTCCCCAGTAAGAGTTTCGAAACCTTTCAGTGTTCTGTGACAGGGAGGAGTTCGTGTCTTCCCTGCCCCATAGGATGTGATTTCCCTCTCTCTCCATCCCCATCTTCCTTTATCTCAGCTGCATGTGTGGGGGCGAGCCAATGAATGTTGAGGAGATACCTCACAACAAGAGGTTAGGGAACAGTGAGGCTTTAACGAACGAGGTCAAAACTTCCCTTTAGGGAGATGCATGCAAACATTTTGGGGGAAACGTAGTGTTTGCTGTAGATCTGGCATTGCTGCTAGAGCCAGGACCACCGCTGGGTGTTTCTGTGTGCGCACACAGGTGATTTCTGCGTACCACACACCTGCTGTGCATCCATCTGCACTGAAGTCTGGCTCACACATTGGATATTGGAGCAGGCAAGACTGTCAAAATGTCATGTTGTTCCCATATGAAGAAGAGAAAAAAATAGTCCCACCTCCCACTCACTATTTCTCTGGAAAGCATAAAATAACCCAGCAGATTGTATCTCACAATTACTGTGCTTATTCCCTAAGTTGAAGCTTCTCATTTCTGCTCCCCCCCCCTTCTAATTAACTACTGTTAGGTGTGTGCATGCATCTGCTGTTCCTCCTTCTTCTTTCTCTTCTTCTTCTTGTGGGAATTTGAATAGTTCCCCCTCCCAAGACACTGGCGTAAAATATGTCCTCCTTTCCTATACTTGGTCTCTCTTGCTTGTGTTATGTGTTGGTGGTGTCAGATAATGGTGGCGTTTCTTTTTTGCACCCCTCCGCCCTTCCTGCAACCCCACAAGTTAGAAGTGCAAGACACCTCCTTGAAGAAAAGCTGTGGAATGTCACAACTCTCTGCCAAGTGTCAGCACTGCCTGGATGAAACTCATTTCAAAAAGTATTATTTTTGCACTAGGACCCTCTTAATTGGCACAAACCATGGTGGGAACAGAAAGGAGGCTTGTAGGGTGAAGTTATGCTGATTATCAAATGCTCACAGGGGGTAGAATTGTCCTAGAATCCACGTAGTTTTAAAAGCCGAGGGAGTATTGGGTTAGCATCTTCCTCTTCTTCTTTCTACCAGGCTCGCTCCCAGGGGCTTGTCATCAACTGCCAATCCTGTCTTAAATTAGTTCTGCAACCGATCTCTTGACACTTTTTTTTTTAGAGCGAGAAAGAACCATTTCACAGCCTTGCAGAAGGTGTTGATTTTTCCCCCAAGGCATTTCCTTTGCTTCGCATAGCTCAACTTATACTACCGGATCCTCACTCTGAATATTTCTGGGGAATTTGTAAGATTCAGAGACCTATGACACTGCCTCGCACCAAGCCCATCCATTGATTTACTTATCTTTTTATCGTCTACTTCTCCAACTGGCGGCAGCAGCCCAGGAGTCCAGGGCAAAGTGAGACATCTATGTATTTATTTTAAAATAGGGTGTGTGTTTTTTAATCCATTCTTCAGCTGTCCCAAAGAGGAGTC
Source organism: Podarcis raffonei (assembly GCF_027172205.1). NCBI lineage: Eukaryota > Metazoa > Chordata > Lepidosauria > Squamata > Lacertidae > Podarcis > Podarcis raffonei. The sequence continues at coordinate 65,780,678 of NC_070611.1, read as the reverse complement.
GTTTCCCAGACAGCTTCCAGATAGTGGTAATAAGACAGTCAGTGATCTCAACCTCATATACTACAAAAGACTCAACACATAAAAATAAGGCGGGAGGGAGAAAACTCAGGTGCTGGTTATCAGCTACGGGGTTCTTATAACGACCAGCTGGAATGGAAAAGTTCAAAAAGATAAGGAGCTAAAAGTTGCTGGTCTCTTGGCTAAACCTGATGAAGACGCCCTGCATTGTCATCTCTTCCTTGGCTGCTTTCTCAGCCCTGGCGCAAATCCTTTTCAACGGGATATTTATTTATTTATCCATCCATCCATTCAAGAATTTATACCTTTTTGGAAAGGCACTTCACCACAAAGCGGCTTATTCCTGCCATTCTTAGTCTCCCAGCCATCTAGTCTGTTCAAAGCCCTGCTCAGAGAATGAAACTGATTGTGGCAAATTTGCAAACATGGAGGGCTGAAATCACCCTCCACCTTCTAGACTCCACCCACCGTGTGTTCGCCGGCTCTTTTGCACAGAGTGTGAGCATGTGCACTTGCACACACGTGTGCAGGCTGTGCGGAAGAAGCCAATGAACACGTTGCAACAACAGTCTCGGGCAGAGACTGCTCCCTGCTCACCTGCTCCCTGAGATTCAGGTAGTTTTAACTGGAATGGCTTTCAGAGACTGAACCTGGAACCTTCTGCGTGTAAAGCATGTACCCTACCGCTGAGCCATGATCCCTTCGCAGGATGGAGAACCGGGAAATGGGACTCCTTCCCAGCCAACTGGTATGGATGCCAAGCAGGACCAGTTTCAGTTCAAGCAGAAGTGGTGCTCAGAATGTAGTTTTTCCACCGGGCTACAGCTCCCACCATCCCTGGCCATTGGCCACACTGGCTGAGGCTGATGGGAGTTGGAAAGATCAAAGGTTCTCCATCCCTGGTCTGGGTTGTATCACTTCATGCTGATGGTGGGAGCCAAAGTCTTTCTCCATACGAAATAATAAATTGACGCAGAAATTCAGGCTGTGATGAAGAGTACTACAGTTTACCCTGCTTTTTGCCTATCACACGAGGTGCCAGGGCAGATAAATTGCCTCCTCAGAAAGAATATAGCCGTAGTCAACTATTCATTGTAGCAGAGCCATCCTGATGACCCCAAAACGTGCCAGCGACAGCTTGTATGTGAAAACTGAGTTGGTAGCCGAAGTCATTTCTCTATCGAAGTCTCGTGTTTGCACATTTTGGGGGAATGGGGGCGGGGGGGATGTTGTTGCTGTTTCTGCTGCTGTTCTCTCTGTGCCATCTGGTGAATTTGTCTGGATTTTTATTTTGCATGCATGGCCATTGTCATCGGTGTCATATTAATGCCAATGACGTTTGGAAAGCACTAATGAATAAGTGCAATTTCTTTTCTCTATTGTTGGGTTTTTTGTAAAGTTGCTCAAATGCTCTCAGGTATGGCCGCCCTGAACGGAGGACTCGGTGCAACAGGCTTGACGAATGGTACAGCTGGCACAATGGATGCCCTCACCCAAGCCTACTCAGGGATTCAGCAGTATGCCGCGGCGGCACTGCCGACATTGTACAGTCAGAGCTTGTTACAACAACAAAGTGCTGCGGGCAGCCAGAAGGAAGGTAAGCATGTTTGGTCAATGGTGAATGAGAAACAAAGGAAAGCAAAGAGGAGATCATTGTTCCAATGTGAGCACACAACTGGCATGTGGTCCCTTCCCTGAATTTACATTATTATCTTTACTATTTGCTAAGCAGTCACATGTTCCAGCCTTCCTTCCACTCCAGTCGCAGCACTAGGGGCAACTGGAAATTAAGCACAATTGACAAAAAAAAATACATTGCAAGATGTGCGTACTAGGTTTCTTTTGAAAATTATAAATCAGATTAATCATTGTATTTGGCCTCTCTTTCGTTTTGCTTACTTTCATTTTGAAAGGTTGGTTTTTTTATTATCCTTATCTCAAAGAGGACCAGACATCGAGGATTCACCTTGGAAATGAGGGTTACTCAGGCTTTGTATACATTCCTACTCACTGCATCCAGGGTACTCTCACCACTGATTTATGAAACTATGTGCACATAACATTATCCACAATCCACATCTATCCTGCAGTTTTTTGAGAATGATGCGTTCCCTGCCCCCCGTACACTTTGAAATGATAAGCTGTATGAAGACATCCATGCCCCCTCACTGACTTGCAAATGCTATTTGAAACTGGTAGGTTTTAAACCAAGTAACTTGTCCACAGCCCATTACCCCACTAAACCTGACTCTTGCAGAACTTCAATTTAGGACAGTGGGAGCGAATTCAGGTTTCCCAACTTCAATTCCAAACTCACAGTTTTAGTAAGGCAATGATGGTATAAGAACTGAAGTTTAGTTTTACCTCTATATGTGTGTATGTGTGCATGTAAATAAACATCCTGCACAAAGAGTATATAGGGGGCCTGTAAACATTTAATTTCCCAGTCTCCAAATTTTCTCTCAATGGCATTTGCTTCATAAATTTTGCCATCCTTTGTTTACATGCGAAAACACACATGGTTGCTTTTGCCAAACAGCCATTTTGATGAAGAGCATTCTGAAATGCGCTTTGTTTTTTAAACACACACTTGTGTGCAAAGGGAGCTCCTCTGTCTGGGTTCCATGTATACTGCAAACACGTGGCTTTTGTAACTAGACTGCGTTTGGAGGTTAATGACAAGATCTATCGCCGTTACATTGAAGGGCTCCTTATTTAATTGAGGGTCTTGAGGGAAAGCAAACAAATGATTGATTGCTTCGTACTCAGTGCAAGTAGAGCAAAATAAACCCCAGTAAGTTAACACTGAGAATAAATTAATACTAATTATAAGATGCTTAATGAAACAAGGCTTCTGTCTCACACTCTCTGCCCTCCGCACTCCCCTCATCCATCCCTCTTCTGTCTCCCTGATCTCCAAGGCAAAGGGGGGGATACTATGTTATTTTATTGGAGGGGATCCCCACACACTCTCATTTCTTCCTCTCTCTCTCTTTTTGGCCATTTTTAAAAATTGGTTTTCCAAATTGTTACCAAATTGATTCAATTGAATATGATTTCCAATACTGGTTTCCCGCTCTCCTTTCAAGATATGTCCAAGATAAAGCTCCCATTGCTGTGTTACTTCTCAAGTCATCTCTAGTTAACATCACTCTAGAATTACCAATAATATTTCTTGCTAATTCTAAACTGGAAGGGAAAAGTGTGTACCAGGAAGCAGCATCCTCGTTTTGACTGTCATAAAAAGCAATGGGGTCAGGACAGTTCCATGGCAGAATAAATTATTATTATTTATTTATTTATTTATTTATTCATTCATTCATTCATTCATTCATTCATTCATTCATTCCCCGCCCATCTGGCTGGGTTTCCCCAGCCACTCTGGGCGGCTTCCAACTGAATATTAAAAACAATACAGCATCAGACATTAAAAACTTCCCTAAAGAGGGCTGCCTTCAGTTGTCTTTTAAAAGTAAAATAGTTGTTTATTGCCTTGACATCTGCTGGGAGGGTTTTGCAGGCATCAGTACCCCAAATTAGATATATTTGCCATGGTTTTGTTGTTTTTGTAAACTCATCATGTACATAATCATTGGAGGCAATTGTTCCATATCATTTCCTAATCTGAAGGGTTCCTGCATGGAGTGCCCAGACAACGCCTAGTTGAATATTAACATTAGGCACGCACCTTTGCTATACTGTTCTAGATCCCTGTTGGAAACCTTTTTATTCGAAGAAGCCTACTCAAGACACGTGATTTAGTTATATAGACTTGTTTTTAAAACTGATTTTATTGATGCATGATCGATAATCTATTTAGATGCACTGCTTAAGAGATTTTACTAAGCAGTTTATACTCTTTCCCAAAAGATAATAGTTAATTACTATTATCATTTACCAAAGGGCAGATGTTATGAAAAGAAGCTTTTTTCCCCTAGTAAACATGCAAATAAATGGGGGTTCAGAGGAGCACTTGCACAAAGTGCATGAGCAAATCCCACCCCTAGGCAAGTTTGCCAATTCACTACTCATACAGCAGCTTCCTTCAACACATTCCATGTTCCAGGTGGTCCACCCATCCTTCAATAATGGCTTTTTAAAAAGGATATGGGTGCCCTCAGAGAGAGGGGGGAGGAGGAGGCAGAAAAGCCATACTGCTGCTCTCAGTCCAACCCCATTAGAGATGGAGGGATCTATCAGTTTTGGTTCTCTCATTTCCTCCTTTCCCAGTTTTAAAATTAACTTCTCCAAATTTCTGCAGCTATTTGCATTAAAAAACAACAACCCAGGATCCTCATGTAAATTCATCAGCATCTTAGTATGCAGTTTTCTCCAAATTTCTACAAAGCAATGTCATGCATTTTTGTATACATTTTCACTAATACACACATTTTTATGCACACTTTGCCCTAGCATGTACAATTTTGTATATGTTATCTGGCCAGGAAACTGTGCTGCAAAATTTGGACAAGTGCAAATATTAGAGGGTGGCTTTGTTTTTTAGTTATTTCAGAAAATGTGAATTTGGTAGGTGTTCCTATAAGTGCAAACTTAATCAAATTTCTCCCCATTCCTAAACCTAGTAAATGCCTTTTCTTGTGGCCAAGTTCGCTTCTAGACAATCTGTTTATTGAGCATTCATCCCGATTTGTTTACATAGAGTTTACAGGGAGGTTAGATGGCATTGGCTATTTATTGAGTATTCGTTCTGATTTGTTTGCAGGAACATTATATGACAATGAGCCCAGCAATTATTATTTCACAATTTCCAGTGCTTTCCCCCGTTACTTTGCTTATTACAAAAAGTCTATCTGGCAGGGAGTAGATTTGTTGCACAAGATACGAAATCAACCATAACTACACAACGTAAATTTGGTGGTATGTGATTGAAACCCACCCGAAATAACAGCAACCCTTAAATATAAAAGCTCTCCTTAGCCTTTGGGAAGTTAGTAAGAAATGTTGCAAGTATTGCTACTTTGTTTTCTAGAAAACTGAAGTAGCATTCAAGTTAAAGTCAAACTTATTTTTAGTGTAGTTTGTTGCATCTTCCTGTACACATGTAGGTTTCAGAAGCCTGAAATGGAAACGTCCAGCTCTTCAGTGAACATTCTCAATACAAAACAAAAGCAGCTGATCTCTGATGGTTTCCTCTTTTCTTAAAGGTCCAGAAGGAGCAAACCTCTTCATTTATCACCTCCCACAGGAGTTTGGAGACCAGGACATTCTGCAAATGTTCATGCCTTTTGGAAATGTCATTTCTGCTAAAGTCTTCATTGACAAACAGACCAATCTGAGCAAGTGCTTTGGTATGTAACATTCGACACACAAAGACAATAGAGACGCACAGGATCTGTCTCCTTTTTACTCAGCATCCCATGTGCTGGCCCCTCGTGTTCAGAGTGATGTGGATGTAATATGCTGCTTTCACAATGCATATCTAAATCGTTGCATTGTTGCATTATTGCCTATCTCCTTCCAACTCGACAGTTCTAGGATTCTGCCCTGTAACTGAGCATCTTGTTTCCCATTCAGAACAACAGGTATTCCTCAACACATTATAAATCATAACAAAAGCATTGCTGTCCCTCACATGTGCATGGTTTAAATGTGCAATAGCTTGCACATCCAAACACAAATCTCTCTCTCTGCCTCTTGGCAGATTTGATTATCTTCATCTCAGTTCTGCTGTTTGTTTGGGATACTTCTCCCCAATAACAGATATTTGCATTCTTGACTTTTCACTTCAGGAAAAGAAAACCACAGATCTTTACGGCTGCCCCTGCAAGGCAGCCAAACCAAAGGCACCCTTCATAGCCTAGGGTTCAAGGGTGCTTCGAGATGGGTGTTTCTGGTGGAATGGATGGTGCCCACGCATGCACATTTTTCATTGAATCCACATGACATGGCCGGGCATCAATATGCCAGTTTGTATTTCTCAACCCTGCCATATAATCGAAATTTACTTGCACTGCTTGAATGGCCCACGTGCCATGGAAGCATCAATAGATGTGAATGGAGGTCGCACATGAGTCTGCCATCTTGCACCAACCTCATTCATTTCTATACATCTCATGAGGGAGGTGTTCCTATGGAGGGTTTCCTACAGGAACTTACTGTTCTTGTTGTAATAAACAGCTCTCTGCATGGGTTACTGACATGAAAGGGCTATCAGGAGTTCAGCCTAAACTCGAGTAGGACCGTGGCAGAGACACGTGCCCGACTGGCATGTTCCCTCCCTCCTGGTTGATCATTCGGGAGCTTCATAAGCTTTCTTCAGCCCAAACATCACAGCGACTGATGCCAACCAACACCGGCACACTTAAGGATCCTCAGTGTTTGTGCATCATGCACGTGACAGAACCCCAGCAACTCAGCATTTTGGCTAATCTACTTTATTTACATATAAACACACACGGAGCACTGCAACATGGCTCCCTCTCTCTCTAGCATCAGACAGCAAAGAGAAAAAGAACAAAGGACAATAGTCCCACTTCACGGAACACAGTAAAACATACATCCTGTCTCCGTCACTTCCCACTCTGTGGAGTCAAAACATACACCGTCATGTGATAGACAACAATCCCATGACTGCAATCACGGAGCAGGAATTCTAACAGGGGCAACATGATTGGAATGGGACTGCGGGGCCAGACTTTTAGACACACCTCCTCCCCATCTGTTGCCACACATCTCCATCTGATTGCTCTCATGCTGTTTCTGAAGTGGGAACCTCCTGAGTGACTTAGATCCCCACCCTGATCTTCTAGGTGTCTAAACCACACAGGCAGCCTCCCCAAGTAATGGTACTTCATGAAATACTTTGTCAAATTTATGTGTACTAGGATACAGGCTACCGTACTAGAAAGATAATATTGTAGGTACATCAGGAAAAGGTCCATTGTTACAAAAGACCCATAACTTTAAGGCACAGCATTTTAGAATTGCTGTGGAAAAAATATCAATGAAATATTCATACTTAAATGTATGCTGCCTCAGTGTAACTCGGTTCTCTATTTGGCATGTGACTAGCAGAAGGTTAACAAATTTCCTTAAATTATCTTAGGATCCAAGCCCAGTTTCTGATGTTAACCACCCTCCCAGAAGTGCCCAATGGCCAGTTCCATATTGTTCATGGGGAGCCTCTCTGACTCTCCAAATAAGTTTCTTCGGGACGAAGGAGGTAGGAGGAGAAACTGCTTCTGTGGACTTCCTTAAGTTAACAGATTAAAACCAAGCACCAAAGTTACAGGCATCAGAAGGTGGGCTGAGTTTCCATCATAATCAAAACAAAATGAAACGAATGAAAAACGAACGAAACAGTAACCGATCAAAAAGGAGATGAATGGGGCTGCCCAAATTGAAATGCAACCATAAATATATACAACGAATATCCCTATTCCCTATACAGTAAAAGCACTTTACAGCAGTTGTCGTCGTTGCTTTTTGCTGACGCTTATGCCTTTTTCTCCCCAACCCGTTTTGTGTATTGCAGGTTTTGTTAGCTATGACAATCCTGTCTCTGCACAAGCTGCTATACAGGCTATGAACGGCTTTCAGATTGGGATGAAACGCTTGAAAGTTCAGCTGAAGCGCTCCAAAAACGACAGCAAACCTTACTGATCATTACCCCAGAAGCTTACTGCTATTAATTTAGATTTCTTAGGGTAAGTCCCTTGAGCAAAACCCATCATCCCCTTGGGGAGGTTGAGAAAGAACATAAGAACACATTGCCAACCACCGCCAAGAGACAGCTGTGTGTTTTTTTTCACAATACTTGCTTCCATTGTCCCCACCTGCTATAAGGGAAACTTGGCTAACCTAACTGAACAGTATTACTTTATTTGAATTTGAAACTTGACTTGAAAAAGGAAAAAAACCAACCTTACAAGGATAACACACATAAACAGGCACCCTCCAAAATCTTAAAAAGAATCAAAATTTTCGAGAGAACAAATGTTGCAGCTTAACTTTCTCAGCCTGGGTGTCCTTAATACTTTTGATGGGGATAATGAAAGCGGGCAAACGTCTGAACCTAGACTTATCCAAATGGCACCAGCAGTTAATAGGCTACTATCAATGGCCCTGTGCCAGGAGAGGAACTCATTTAGAAACAACACCAATTATTTCTATTTACTTCAGTTCAATTTTTATTAAAGGGGCTTGACTATTTTTCGTTCTTAAAAGAGTTTCAGATTGACGTGATGTTATATTATCCTGTTTAAAACACTGGTCATCTTTATATATTTCACTTGCGGTTTTTCTTTCTTTCTTTCTTTCTTTCTTTCTTTTCTTCTTTCTTCTTTTTTTAAAAAAAGTCCTTAGGGGATTTGTTTTTTTTAGAGTTTTAGTGTAAAAAAAAAGACTTAGAGATCCGTTTCTAAAGCTACAGGGTTTAAAATAAATAAATAAAAAGAGTGACAATACTTGATGTTTCTTGAAAGATAAAAAAAATTAATAATAATAATAGATAACAAAAGAAAGCCACAGGCCTGTAAATTTTATTTGTAAAAAGCATTTCTATTTTTATACAAAAATTTTTACTGCCTCAGAAATAATGGAAGTTATTTATTGCCTATTGTTAACTTATTGGATACCTAAAGAGCAGCTCTCTCTGCTAGCTAGATCCTTTTGAAGTAGTCTCTGGAGTATCTGTGCCAACAATGGGTGCTTTTTCACCGTTGAATTCTACATCCTACATGCTTTTTTATCCTCCTGTTTGTATTTTGTCTGGTTAACCTGTTTGTAGTTTCCATTATCTAGTTTAAAGTTTAGTTGTCTTGGACTATTCTCCTCCTCTCTCTCTTTCTCCCCCAACCCACTCCAACACAGCACCCCCCTTACGTTGCATTTGTTGAAACTGGTTCTTTATTCTTTCCCCCTCCCCCCAAATAAAACACAAATCCATCTTCTCTAACTCCCTTTCAGATGGATTCCTTTTGGGGGGTCCTTCATTGTGCCGTCGTTGTTGGTCAAGTGTACAGTTAATGCAAACTGCGTGAATGGCTGATATTCTGATGATGCAAGATTTGCATTAGTTTTCTCCTGCACCCATTTTTTAAAAAAATGATTTTGTTTCTGCTGCATAGACTCTCCGTAACTTTTTTTCCTCTTCCTTGTTTTTCCCTAGACATCTTCATGCTCGTTAGCTCATCGTTTGCCTAGCATGTCCCTGTGGCGTCTATAAAAAAAAAAAAGTTTCATCGTCCCGTCATTCTTTCTGATGTCTTTCTGACCTCACATCATAATTTGGTTCTCCTACTGACCTTTGATCTATAGTTTGAACCTTTGAAATTTGCATGTGACCTCATCTAGCTATACGAATTCTGGGAAGTCAATGTGAAAAGCATTGCTGCATTTATGCAAGATCAAAATTTATTACTAGTCAAATTAATAATAGGATTATTTAAATTTAAAAAAAGACACACACACAACCTGTGGCAAAATGTTTTGTTAGGGTTTTTTAGTTGTTCCTTTTTTCCCTTTTTTTCCCTTTTCTTTTTGTGTTCAAATAAAAAATAAAAAATAAACCAGACTTGAAAGTATTATACAGAGATTGGCATTCTGGCTGGTCATTGATGACAATAGCAATATGTGTCCAGAGACAGAATGTTGGTTTCTAACAGACTACTTCCAAAACAGTTTGAAATGAAGAACTGTCTGATTTTAAGTCTCTAGAGGTCTGTAATAGTTTTTACATTTTTCAGGCAGTGTAAAGTTTTTTGATAAGGCCATTTTAGGTGGCTCACTTTCTCATTAAGAATATATATATAGAACCACTTTTTGTAGATTAGTATAACAAAAAAAAAATTTACCCTGTTTTAGGGCAAATGCTACCTATTTCCGTCACCTTTTGCTGAACTGACTCACAAGTTAGACAATCCATGAATTAATGCACATGAAAATTACCTATATTTTATACTGTTTCAATGTACAGGAGAAAGGCTACTGTTAGCTGTTGTTCCATTGGTGCTTCTGTGAATTAAGTTGTGGTTTCATCATGGGTCTTATGGTCTTTAAGTGTTCTGTGTTTATAAGCAACAGGTTTGAAATTGGTTTTTACTTGAACAATATCAACAACAGAACAAAAAAAAACGAATTTCAAAAAACGGAAAAAGTTGTTTGCTTAAAATTTAAAAAAAAAAAATAAGTTTTCATGTGGAAAATAAAACTATTCCAGACTAAGTTTGTGTTGGCTTCTGTGACGCATTGGTGTCATATTTTTTTAAAAATTATTATTGTGGACAATTTAGATGTGTTTGTGTTCAGCAAAATGTGATCAGTTTTTTTTTCTTTTAAAGAAATAATAATAATAAAAAGAAATCAGTGAAAAAATCTTCAGTGCCAAATTCCAAAGGTACTTTTCTTCCTAGAGCTTCAGTGTGTTTCTTGTGTGAAGTAATTTGATAACATGGGTATTTTACTATGTGTTTTGTATGAATCCCTAATATTTAAAGGAAAAAGAGGTTAAAAAGTTTGTTAACTTGCTATCCTGTGGTCTTGTTGCCTGAAGTTGTTGTTGTTTGTTATTTCTCTTGGATGTTTTTTGTAAAACATTGTATAAGTGCCCATGTTTCACTTTTCTAACCACTCTGCACATCAACGCTGTGAAAGCAAACCTCACAATGTAATTTCTTCATAATGTATGGAAACCTCTAAGGTGAGAAAGTTTTGAACTTTTAACCCTTTCCACCCAGAGCTGTCTTGAGTGTTAATACTTTTATACATTCACCATTTTGCTGTTTATTTTTATATATACATATATATATATATATATCTATAGCTATAAATATATATATACTTACTTTTTGTGGTTTATTTAATACATGGTTGAAATCAGAAAAATGCACAGGGCAGACCTGAAGGACAAAATAATAATAATAATAATAATATTTTACTGCTGTCTAAATTTCTTCTGTATCTATAACTAAAAAGAAAATATTTAAAAATAGTAACTGTAGATCTCCTTTTTAGGCCTTTGGGTTTTTTTGTCTTTTCTTAAAAGAGCTTTTAATATGCTGCTGGAATATGCTACTCAGTATTAATAAAATAAAATAAAATAAATTCTTTAATTATGTATTGTATGACCACTCCTAGGTAGGAGAGGTAAACCCACCATTTGAAATCATTAAGGGGGAAAACATATTTTTGTAATGAAATAAAATAAACTTTTGCTTAAATCCAATGCACTAGAACTTCCTGGATGAATCTTCATTGTGCACTGCAGATTTAAAAAAACTACTTTCATGGATGAGGTTTACACATGTCGTAATGCTTTGATGTGTTATCTGCCTGAATTGTCCTTCATATATTGATGCAGATTTAATGGATGCAAAGTAGGTGGGGCAATATCATTTGCTGACCTGATTTCTGTTGATAATGGAGCATGCAAACTTTTGAACTGCCGCAAAACTCTTTGAAAGGTAGAATGGAAAAATCTTGCTGTCGCTCAGCTAATCTTCGGAACAAACCAGGCACATGAACCACCCGCTTTCATGGGCTCAGATGTTTCCACAGCAAACAAGCTGTTTGCACTCTCAGTGCAGGTAGCCTGGACTGGATCGGGTCCCGTTAGATCTATGTATTGGAGTGGTCTGTATCCAGAAAGGTATGGCAGAAATAATTGTAATAAATAAGTCACCGGGCATTCCATTCAACCCCTCAACCCAGAATTATGGAAGCCATCCTGGCTTCTGACTGGATCTTGGAATGTCCTGGTTTTTTGGTCTGGCATTCTGGCACGAGTTCAGCTGGCTCCCGCAGGAGCTCAGGACCCAAAAAACGAGCCTTTTGATTTTGAGCAGCAGGTCGTAGGTGGGTATGATGGCACACCAGCAGGGGAGAAGGAAAAGAGGCTCAGTTATGTACTAACCAGCCAGTGCATATATATTATCCAAGCAAAGCACAACACTTTAAAACATGGTGTCCCAAGAGGTACGCCGATGCCCCCCTCGTCCCAAAATGCCTTGGCCACAGACCAAAACAACCCTTAAAGCATCTCCAGGTATCCAGCAAGTACTTCTGCCTTGCTCTGAAGTTATTTATTTTTATAACTTGCAAGCACAACTGGGTGGGAGAATGGTAAGCACTTTGGGTTTTCTTTTAACGAGAGTCTCTCCCCTTCCCACCCGGCATGGCATATCACTTTTTTAACTCAGGGGAGTCGACACGGAAAGTGTCAGAGAGGGGGACGGTGGTTCAGAGCAAGGGCAGAAGTTCTGCTAGACAAATGGAAGCCTCCGGGCATGCCTGGACGCTAAGCTTTGTGGGTTGATAATCGGTCAGAGTTGTTGCGCTGGCGTCACATCTATGTGCTGGTGTTTGCAAATGCACCCGGGAGCTGCCGTCATTTAGGGCTTATCAGTGCACGCACTCCATAGATGACAGGTTTGCTGCATCAATGCTGGTGTTCCCCACAATGAACATGCAAAGTGTGAAGAGCAGGCAAACATTCCTGAACATGCAACGGCCATATGGAGAGCAGCTACAGCGAATCAATTTCTGGCTTGTGTCCTTAACAGTACAGTATAGGACAGGCTTCCTCAACCTCGGCCCTCCAGATGTTTTGGGACTACAGTTCCCATCATCCCTGACCACTGGTCCTGCTAGCTAGGGATCATGGGAGTTGTGGGCCAAGAACATCTGGAGGGCTCAGGTTGGTCTAGGACTTCCTACCTCCCCTTAACGCGTCACGTATTTGATTTAGTGCAGTAGCAAGCACAGGTGGCGCTTTCTCTGTGCATCTCTCTGAAATGAAATGTTACATTTGCAATCGGCTGTACTCTCTGCTTGCCTAACTAATCGCCATAGCGTTCCATTTTGCTAGATGGAAGCGTTCTGCGTAACTCAGAAGCTTGCATGCTACATCAACAGAAAGTGGTCCAGTGCAAAAGGTATCTTTGCCTTACCTATTTTGTACCCCTTATTCTCTGTCGCGACAATATACGGGCACAGCCCTGCAAACACTCACTATGGAGAAACTGTTTTCATAGAGAGAAGAGAGGGATTCTGCGAATCCTGAGTGTTTGCAGGAAAGAGCCCAGGAAACTGAAAACAGAAGAAAAGATGCTGATAACACCCTTCATGGCTTTTTTTATTTTTACTTTGGATCGGATAACATTCCTACTCCTAAACCAAATTTGGGTCTTCTATTCTGGCAGATCATCCCCTTTCCAGGCCAAAACATGTCAGCAGCCCTATAAGCTACTGATGAAAGTGCCATAATCATTCCCCATTGTCTGTTCCTACTTGTCAAACCTTCCCTTACCTTCCCCCTGCCCCCCAAATCCCCCTTGTAAAGTATCTTTTAAAAATACAAAATAATGATCACACACCCCTTCTTTGCTTTCAAATGATTGTTTTATAGAGAAGCCCTGGGATGGAAAGGACTAGAATCCAAGTGATGCAAAAAAAATAAAAAATAAAAAAGGTTTCTAGCACACGCACTTATAGATAATGTTCTGTGTTATTCTCATATGTTTTTACTACTGCTGGGGCCTTCCTAAACCCTTTGAGGGCTATTTTGTACTTCTTGCAGCAATTTTTGCCTACTGGATTATCACATGTATACCGATCCACAATATAGGATCATCATAATATGTCTTTCCAGGACATATTGTTGTTCGGCATTTAAATTTCCCAAATAATTGTGCTTTTCTTTCAAACGCTTTGGATCCCTTTCGTGTAGAAAAACTCAGTGAGGACACTCCCCCCCATTCATTTCAATGGGACTTGCACCAAAGCCCCATACAAGCCCCATTAAAATGGCAGCCATGCACAATGGATTGCACCCAGTGTGAGCAACCCAGCTACTGATCCTTTGCCACACAACCAGCCGGTGCCAAACTCAAAGAACTCTAGATCTCCTTGTCAATTTGCATGTGTCAACTGCGGCAGCTGTTCCCTGCCCCCATTGCTAGCTATTTTTCAAGCAACACTCATTTGCAATGGGGGGAAATCTGGAACTTAACCGGAAAAGAATTTCACAGGCCTAGACCAGTTCCGTAGTGACAAAGGCAGAGATCCAAAGAAGGGAGATGTATATGATAGGGAGAGAAGCATCAACAGATCTGGAGCTTTGCTGACTGTTTCCCTTGACATTCCCTGTGGTCAAAGAGGTAAGTTGCTATAACGTTTTAAAAGCAGCTTGCCTAGGGCCGGCCCAGCCATGAGACAAGATGAGGCAACTGCCTCAGGCGGCAGACTCCACAGGGGCAGCAGGTCCCAATGTAGATCTTTATTCCCTTGTCCTCGACATAGATCTTCACTCAGCCCCTTCTTCCCTGGAAGGGAAGTGGTGCCATTTTGTGGTACACTTCAGGCGCTAAAATGTCTTGGGCCAGCCCTGGGTTTGCCTCTTTGACAGGGAAAAACTGCCACAAGGAAAACCAGCCAGTCAAGCTCTTTAACTGTACACAGTATTCACACTTGCACACGTGCTCCACACACTCCCCCCCCTTTTTTTTTTGCTTTTTCTGATCCCGCACAGGTTATCTGTCACTCCTAAAATATCAAATGCTGGGGGTGGGGGGGGGGAAGCTGCAAGAGTGCAAAGAGCTTTACAGCAGAGGAAGGAAAATCATTCAAATGAGGGGAATTTGCTTTACAAAAACCAAACTCCAAAAGCACAAAGAAGTAGTTTTCCAACCAAAATCAACCAATTTCAGCAAAATTGCCATTTTTCAAAGGAGTAACAAGTTCATCTTTCTTTCACCATAGGGGTTATTATTATTCCTTGGCTTGTGCTACTCTCTGGAATCATTTTACTGTTTCTGTTCTTATTAACTTAAGTGCTGATTAACAAACAAACAAACAAAAAAGTTTTGTTTTGTTTTTAAAAAAAGCTGTAGTTTTCATTATCTTTCTGAATGATGTCATAACAAAACAAAACAAAAAAGTAACCCTGTGTACCAGAGGGTGGGTGGGTGGGCGGGGTGTTGTGCTGTGAGAACATGTTGTTTGTAGATTATGAATAACTCTCTTTTAGTTGAGAATGTCTGGACCTTGTGACATAATCCATTTGCTCTCTGGGTGCAGCGCCCATTTACAGAAGAGTCCCATTGGATCAACAAAGCTCTGTTTCCTTCTCTCCATGGTTTACGCACATCTTCCCATGCGCACTATTGGCCTTCCCTCATTGTCCGGGGGAAGTTACTTGTGCGCAAAAGACGCGCATCAAAACCAGGTGGGTCTGGGAGGTGATGTGCGTCCAGGGCACACGCCTCGCATTTTCCCAACCATCCTGTCGTGCTGTGTACAAACAGATATTTGAAGAAGGAAACGGGGTTCTGTTGATCCCCATGGGGGATGCGCTCTGCGCATGGGTGGCGGTGCTGTATCTGCGGCGCAAACGGGCTGTGCCCCTAGGTTTCCTTTTGAGATTTTGTCAGAGAAAAGCCAAAGTTACTGCAAAGTAGTGGGAAACTTGTAAGACCATTTGAGTATTGTTTCTGTTTCGTTGATGAATTTGGATTTTGCTGTTTGATGGAATTTGAGCCAAAAACAAAAAAACCACACAAACTACAGGCTTTCCTATTTCTAAAACTTGATTGTACTTATGCATTTTGTACCAGTGGAACTTTTTATACTGGAGATTTAAAAAAAATAATAATATGGAAATTTTTGTGGCTTACTCTTGTGGGCCTCCAGATCATGGCTGATTTTCAAGTTTGATTTCCAGTTGGTAGAAAGAAAGTTGGTTTTGTTTAAGAGAATTTAAAAAAACAAACAAACTTTGGCTTGGTTTAATTCTTTCCCTTTGCTTATATTTAGTGTTTAGAATTTTGTCTTTAAAGCAAGCGGTAAGTTTCACTTTTTATTCTGTATTGTGCTGTTACACAATATAAAGATAAATTAGAATTTAGGAGTACACAGTCACTTTATGTGGATAAATGTATTAGTTAAAAAAAAGTAGGGGTTTGCTTTTTTGCTGTTTAGATCAAAAGTTTTTTCTGATTCTTCTGTCTTCATTGTGGACATAACCGTGTAGTTGAAACAGTCAAACTTATTTTTGTAACGTATGTTATTGTGTGATGCAGTTTTTTGCTTCTGTCTCCAATATTAAACCATTTTCCTAATACTTGTCTCTCTTTCTCTCTGTGTGTTGTAATGTTGGTGGTCATTCCGTGTTGGTAATACATCTGCACACCTCACTGTTTCACGTCCCTGTTGATTTTTTTTCTTCTATTTGTCGTGTACAAAAGATACAGTCGATTCCACCTAAGTGAACATCTGATTGGAGAGTGAATGCAGATTTGTAGATACCCTTGCTCTATTTTACCTCCCAACTTCTTGCTCCCCCCCCCAATTCCCTGCTTTTAATCATTTTGATAATATAAGATTATCTAATTGCTTGCCTGAAGTCACATTGGAGATGCCTTTTTAGTCATAGTTTTTAGAAAATCACATGTGTTTTATACACAAAAACCAAAAATCATAAGTAAAGTTTTCCTCTGATTAATGGCTGAAAAGTTACATGTTTCTGTTTTTCAGGAGCATATTAAGTTTACTACCAAAAAGTTGCTTGATGGGAGTAGAATGTGGAAAATATTGGGATTTCTTCCAGAAGTTCTGTGTTCTCTGGCAGCATATGGAATTAGCCCACTGTTTCTCAGAAGTAATAATGTTTTAACTACAGGTAGGAGAGCCTGAGCCAAAACCCACCAGGTGAACAAGCTTGTTAGAGACATCCAGAGGCATGTGAGCTCAGAGAAAGCTAGTGGAAGTCAACAATAAAATAAAGAGCATCGCCATAGGTGCCGAACGGGATTATTTTGATCTTGGCATACATGGTACGCTATGGATAATGAAACGGCACAAATTTATAAGGAGAAAAGTGATTATTACAATATTTATTACCGTCCTGGGTGCCAAGTGGCTGGTTGGCCCACAATTGTATTTTCTCTTTTTATCAGAGAAAACAAACTACCGCGAAAACAAGCTGCAAGCAGGCTTGTCGCTGGTGCAATCTTGATTCCGCCCAGTGCTCTTATAAATTCTGTCTCCATTTCATCGATACCACTGACCCGGGTGGGATTTCTGTTGTTGCTGCTGTTGTTGTCGTTATCGATTCGACCAATCAGAGATTCAAATTTATCAAGTTGGGGAGGGGTTCTGCAGATAGAGAAAGTTCTACCCCATGCTTTCTGGGATTCAAGCCATACATACATTCCTTTATCCCAAACTCAGGAATTGAAGGCCATTTAAAAGTGCTCTTATAAGATGGAGTCCAGACTTCCCTTGTGACTTTTATTTTCTGGTCTTGACTTGTGTGGGCCGGTCACACACAGTCCAAAATGGCAACCTCTTCAGAATAGAAACATTGTTCAATAGAAGCTCTTCTCTCACGGTTCTGGCAACTCCCCCCCCATGACCCCCCTGTTCTGAGGAGCTTGTTCTGCAAGCTTCTATGTCTGTGTGTTTCGAAAGCGGCGCAAATTGTTGGGGGAAGAGCTGTCCTCCTGGGGTGGGGGGCTGTTCCTGCTGCCTTTCACATGGCTTCACTGGTGCCTGCTTCCCACAGCCCCAGCCCCTGGTTCTGTTTTCCAAGTACCTCATCTGTACAGCTGCATCATGGGACCATATCCCATGATGCAACAGTGTGCCTGCTACGTCACAAGAAAGTAGACACTCTTGTTAAAAAGTAAAAATAGAAACAAGAATGGCTGGGAAGGAACTCATCTTCCCAGGTCAGTTTCATGAGCCTTAATTGTGATAAGTGCTGACAATCATTTTATTTCAGTGTAAAAGATGCAAGCATCTTTAGTATTATTATTATTATTATTATTCATTTTAAAAAATGAAACGGGGGATGATTGGAATCAATAGGATGCAATGGCCGACACATGGGACATTTAGGTCCACATTCCACCTCTACTACTTGGTGGCCTTTGCCAAGCCATTCATTGTCTCTCAGCTGCACCTTTACATTTGTGAAATGTAAATCATAATCACCTCCATGGGCTAGTTATAGCAATGAGTTAGTTGCCATGGTACAACAACTGCTGAAGTCACTTCAACATCTTGCCTGGAACATTCAGATGATGAAGCAGAGGTTGGGGAGGCTCAGGAACCCTTTGAAGAGTCAGGGACTCCTATTATTATTATTATTATTATTATTATTATTATTATTATTATTTCAGGAGTTTATAAAGCTCATTGTTTGCCTAATACCATTCAAAGTGGCAAACAGTGGGGGGGTACCTCTCTGTTACCTCAGGAAAGTTGAAAAATGGTAGACCTATTCTTGACTTCCTGTTGGGTCACCCTACAGAGCTGGTGGTCTATATTGGGCTTGGTGGGTTATGCAAGCCGCAAGGGGCCCGATTCAAAGGCGGCGGGTAGAACCACACTCCATCTCGCCAAAATAGCAGCAGAGGGAGGCATTCAGCATCACCTTCCTACCCACCCAATTTCAGCCCTCCAAGTACTCCTCTACCCCCACATTTGCCTCATGGGGAAACCAGCTTCTTGGTAATCCCCACCCCATACACAACACATTGTTCAATCCACAGTCATGAGTAGTGGCTCTAGGGTCTTCTAGCGCTCCCAGTTCCTAGTTCCACTTTGCTAATATGCACAAGGACCCCAAACAACCGGAGATTCCTTTGCTCCTGTAGATGAGCCATTTTGAGATGGCAGCCGCTGTATGTTTGATATTACAGTGTTTCCATATTCCCTTAGCCCTTCAAAATTCAGGCTTTAGAGTTACAGGAACGTCTGCAAGAACAAAGTTGTTTATTTTTCCAGAGGAGAAGATATAAGGGCAGTATTTAGAAGGTATCTGTGCCTCCACCTACAATTCAGGTACGCTTGTGCTTCACATAGGCTGCAATCCATATCCAACTGATGGCAGTGGCAAACCTCTTTGTGGTCTTAACAGCAAAGGTGCCACTAGTGTCTCTTTCTTGCCATAGGAGCTTTATTTCAAAGTCCAAAAGATTTCTGAATACCTTGCTGGAGTGAGTGTTAATGTTTTTTTATTACAAAAAAACACACAACCCAATTTGGTGGTCCTTAGGTATCAGGGTATGGAAAAAACAGTGTACTGTGTTTCATTCCTGATAAGTGAATAAAGCATTGTGTACAAACAATCAGGTTATTCACTTATCAGGAATCGACTGTACTGCTGGTTTGGCTGTTTTTGTTCTTCATTCTCTGTTGTGATTTCACAACTTTGCTGTGTCCTGTTTGTTTCCTTTCCCCTCCTTCTCCTATGCTTTTCTTTCGTTCTATCTTTTCCTTCCTACCTGTCTATTCTTACTCCTCCCTATTCCTCTCTTTCTCTTTCTTTCTTTCTTTCTTTCTTTCTTTCTTTCTTTCTTTCTTTCTCTCTCTCTCTCTCTCTCTCTCATATGCTCTAGCACAATCACTGGGAAATATCCCTTCTTTTGACCATGAAACATGCTCTCCAAGTGGGGAACAAAAATCTTAACAAAATCTATGCACTTGCTATCAGGAACACAATATTGGATGTGTCTTATATCTATTTAGTGCGTGAGTTCTTAAATAAAACTATTGAAAGGATACTTTTGTCTGTAAAAAAAAATAATATTGAGGGATTAAAAGCAAAGAGTTTCTAGGGTCTGGATTTTATTTTTGTTAAATCTAAAAAAAGGGGATGCAAAGTTTTAAATTCCTCCATGCCAAATGAATTTTTTTTTTTTTTGTATGGTATATTTAATCTATCCATGAAACTTAGAAAAAATGGACTTACAGGGAAGAGGGGAAATGGGAATTCCTTGAGCACAGAGCAAAAATTTCCTGAAAGCCAAGATTGTTATCAAAACATGTTCCTTTTACAATGTAAAGGCTATATTAAGGAGAAAGACTATTTTTCTTACTAAATATGAAGCCATTTTTTGGACACCAGAGAACAGTTTAAAGTGTCTGATGTTTGCCATATACCATAATAAACTTATTCTGTGTCTGAACTTTTGTTTGTGTATTTCTATAGATTGCACATGGAAAACGCCTGCTTTGGGGTGTAAACTCTGAACAACAGATAGCTGTAATTTTAGAGAAAGGCAATGGCCTGTACACCTATCCATACTCACAGGAAAAAAGTGAGAAGATGTATCACCAGTGATGACAAACAGTATGGCATTGGGGAGAGGGGTGTCAGAACCTTTTGAATGGCTTGCTTCAGTCCAGACTGCCTCATGGCTGTAAGCTCATCTCATGGATTTTATTCTATTTTTTAAGCCTGACAAATGAATCAAAAATGAATAGGCTTATAAGCTTATCCAGTGGACGCTCGGGTTGCGAACGTGATCCATGCGGTATGCACATTCACAACCCGCAGCGATCGCAACCCTCAGCTGTGCGTCTGCGGACACACAGGTTGCGATTCGGTGCTTCTGCACATGCACGACCGCCAAAACCTGGAAGTAATCTGTTCTGGTACTTCTGGGTTTCGGCGGTCCATAACCCAAAAAAACGCAACCTGAAGCATCTGTAACCCGAGGTATGACTGTAAGTCTATAGAATTAAAATGGAACCCTCTTTTTCAAAGCTCCATCTTTTATGAAAATGTCCAAATGCACATGCTACTCATCGCCATTACCTCTTTGCAAGCTAAACCTATTATACGCTAAAATATATACAGTATATAGCCCAGTGGTATTGCCCTAAACATTTGTGGGAATCTAGAAGGGCCAAACCTTTATCATTATATTTGCTGCTGCTCTTATAGGATGTGGACAGGCAGTGACATCTAGTGAATAGCAGCAAAACTGGAAATGTAAACACTGAGGAACTAGCTGTAGCAGCACACTCATTATATCTGATCAAACACCAGCACTTGTAGGCAGGGAAAAAACCCAGAAATGTGAAGAACTGATAGTGATGGAAGGATAAGTCTACTCAAAAGGAGGTCTCATTCATTTCAGCTGGAATTACTCCCAGGTAAGTGTGTACAGAATTGCCTTCCTACAGCTTAGAAGAAGAACCAGCAGCGTTCCACCAAATTCACCTTCAAGGGCATTCAAGTAAACAATCCTAGAGGTTACAAAGTATGGACCAGCATGCGAAAATGTTCTCTACAATTGAGCACAGCCTACACACGAACTATAACTGTGGAGAAATAGCTTCTAGCACCCTCCTACCCCTGCCTATCGAAAGGCAAAGCAGGGCCAATGCATTTTTGTAGACTCCCGATCGGTATTTTACATGCAAGACGGTTCCACACAGAACCTTGAGAATCATCGGCCAGTAATGCTACTTCCTTGCCTGGATAGCTCAGTTGGCAGAGCATGAGACTCTTAATCTCAAAGTTGTGAGTTTGAGCCCCACGTTGGGCACAAATATTCTTGCATTTCAGGGGGTTGGACTACATTACCCTTGACGTACCTTCCAACTCAACAATTATATAATTTCAGCATACTCAACCTCTCCCACTGTACCTACAACCCAAAAATGCTATTTCCAAACCAAAACAGCTGTGCCTGGCTTTTTAGGGCCTAACTGAATATGACGTACAAGACCTAGGATCAAATCACCCAACGTCTGGTGGGAAGGTTGAACATAAAAACAAACATGGGAGCCCAATGAGCGTTAGAGGAAGAAAATTTATCCCTTTCTCACATGCCATATCCACTGTTCAAACAACATTCCCCAAAGCTGTTAATAGCTACTCAAACTGGAAAAGTCAGACGTGGTCTTTCCGCCATCCCATTGTTAATATCTTCTTGTTTCAAATTGGGGAAATGGTTAGGGAGAAACAGGGCGCCGAACTGAGGGGCATAAAATTGAGAAGGTCCATAACTAAGAAGATCCATTTGGGGGCCCCAAATCTGAGCCACGCACAGAGCATCATATTACAAAAGATTACCAAGACACACACACCCCAATCTGGTGGAGCATCTCGTTGTACACTAGCCAACCATATATCTTTTCTCACTCATGCTCCCGAGCAACTGATTTTGCTGATTTTATCTGTGTTTAATTTATCTGTGTATCTATTGGGGTGATTCTTTAACAGTTTTGTTTATTTTTATCTGTCCTTTATTATTTTATCTATATTTTTTGACTATTTTATTTGACAGTTTTCTGATAAGCAGCATATAATTTTTATATATAAAAAATACAATATACTGAGACATTCTGCCCGCACTCCTAGGGGAAGCATATAATCATCCTGACTTCCTTAGCCTTATCCCCCTTCCTTTTCTCTCTCCTGAATCTTCTACAATTCAACTTCAACAGAGAACTGAAGGTTCTAGTATGTGAGACAATGAGTGAGAAGAGTTTGGATTTGATATCCCGCCTTTCACTCCCCTTCAGGAGTCTCAAAGCGGCTAACATTCTCCTTTCCCTTCCTCCCCCACAACAAACACTCTGTGAGGTGAGTGGGGCTGAGAGACTTCAGAGAAGTGGGACTGGCCCAAGGTCACCCAGCAGCTGCATGTGGAGGAGCGGGGAAGCGAACCCGGTTCCCCAGATTACGAGTCCACCGCTCTTATCCACTACACAAAAACTTCACTATCCACAACATCCATAATTTTATTCCCCTCTATCATGTTCCCTTTTATCTCATGTTTTTTTCCAAATGAAATCACCCAAAAAATCTGAGCAGCAATATGCAGTTTCAGTTCCATGACTGTTGACTGGCAATGTGAAGAATGCATATTTGACCATCCCTAAACTCAATTTATCTGGGGGGAGGGGAATGTTTGGTAAGGCTGAAGCTATATAATAAAGAATGCTGTCACAATGGAAGTATGAATTTTAAAAATTTCTACTTTTAATGGCACTTAATTAAAAAAACAGCAACTCAAAAACTATGGCCCTAAACAAAACAATAGATCTTGACTCAAAACAACGTCCATTCTTAGTACTGGCACCAGTTGCTGATCACTTACTTTTATAGATATTGTTCTAGTTTCAAAATACTGCAGCATCATACATTTATACTGTAGAACCAAAGATTCAAACACCAAACCAGACACTAGCATAAATAATGCACCAAATCAGAGGCTTCAGTTAGATAAAGAATGAGATAAATAAAAGAGTAGCAGCTTCCTGGCATTTGTATGAGTTTGCTCCTCAGTGGAGAAACTATATATTCTGAGAAACTGTATATTCCTCAAATAGAATAAAAGAAGTTGGAAATTTCACTGCTTTTCTTTGGAATTATTATACTACTGTTAATCTAATTAGCAAGCGCGCGCACAGAGAACACATTTTTTCCCAGCCCCATTCTTCCTCCTGAACAGCCAAACACACAGAACACGAGTTTGTGACATACTGCAATCAGTTTAGATTCTACAAAATGGCAGCCACTACAAGAAAAGAACTACTCCCAGAAGTGGTCTAATTCAAGTGAAAAGCGTAACATGAAAGAATGACTACTTCCACTTTCATGAACTGAAAAAAATACAAGCTGCCATTTCCAAGTTCACAGAAGGGGGGGAAATGATCTTGCCTGAGCTGGCTGCTCACTTCTTATGTTGATTACCCAAGAGCAATTATCTCTATAAGCGGCAGACATCTTTCCAGTTGCTGAAGCCCACATTCAGTCTGGGATACACAGTAACTTCCATAAATGTATACCTCCTTGCTGGATCAGGGCCCTGGAATTTCGGTCAAAACAAACAGAATCAGCCTGAAATAGCAAAGCAATAATGTTACATCTATACCTGTTCCAAACCGTACTTATTGCCCAGAGTAGCCCAGTGGGATCCCGAATAACTAGCAGATTCCCAGCTGCCAAAAGAAAAAGAAAACCCAAGTATTCTTTCGCAAAACAAGGTGTTGTCCCTTTGGTCTCTTGCATGTTGCTGTTGATAAAGCCGCTCAGTTTAGTTCTCACAATCCTCGGTTGGAATTTTCCATGAGCTGGGTCCAGTAAACAGACCCAAGGCTGTGTACCTGCTGGTGGCTTAAGAACTGATTTATGCTCATTTAATTAGTTTCTTCAGTTGAGCTAATGGCCATGCCTACTTGCTCTTTCACCAGCTGAGAAGGTCATCAGCTTGCAATGGGACCTTTCGCTTGCTTTTCTGCTGATTTTCCCCCCACTTCGTCGCAGTAAACAGGCTCTTGGACAGTGTGCGCCGGATAAAATCTATAAATATGATTTATTGTTTTTAATATGGTGCCACAGTCAATGGTATCCCATTTAGGGACATGGAGGGTTTTTGTTTCTTTCAGCACCAGCGCAACTACCCTTTTGCTGTTGTGCAAAATATAGCTGCCCTTGGGTCTAAAGGAGGACAATTTATAACCCGCTGCTCCTGCAACGACCTGCATTTTGCAAACAGAGGGCTGTGCCTCCGCCTGCCTTGTGAGGTTTCTATTGGTGTTTCGCAACTTTAACCTGTTGCAGGATCTTAGCCAGACCCAGTTGAATATAGCAGAGCATACGCAGACTTCCAGAAGCAATCAGTTGCAGGCAGGAAGGATGAAGCAGGAGCAAGAGGCTGCTACCAGTAACTAATTAAAAGATGCCTGCTTCTTGGGAGAAAAGCAATGACAAACCTAGACAGCATCTTAAAAAGCAGAGACATCACCTTGCCAACAAAGGTCCGTATAGTAAAAGCTATGGTTTTCCCAGTAGTGATGTATGGAAGTGAGAGCTGGACCATAAAGAAGGCTGATCGCCGAAGAATTGATGCTTTTGAATTATGGTGCTGGAGGAGACTCTTGAGAGTCCCATGGACTGCAAGAAGATCAAACCTCTCCATTCTGAAGGAAATCAGCCCTGAGTTCTCACTGGAAGGACAGATCGTGAAGCTGAGGCTCCAATACTTTGGCCACCTCATGAGAAGAGAAGACTCCCTGGAAAAGACCCTGATGTTGGGAAAGATGGAGGGCACAAGGAGAAGGGGACGACAGAGGCCGAGATGGTTGGATAGTGTTCTCGAAGCTACCAGCATGAGTTTGACCAAACTGCGGGAGGCAGTGGAAGACAGGAGTGCCTGGCATGCTCTGGTCCATGGGGTCACGAAGAGTCGGACACGACTAAACGACTAAACAACAACAACCACCAGTAACATGGTTACTTATAGGTGTTTATTATTTGCAGCAGACTCACAAGTTACTATATACAGGATACAGACACGCATCTTAAACTCTCTCTCTCTTAACAAACTCCAAACGACTCTCAACACCACACTGACCGACCAACTATCCAGCAAGGAAGGTCATGAGTCGTCATGCCTATGTGGAGACCTCGACCTATAGTTGAGCTGTATCCAAGGTCCCATATCTCTAGGCAGAATAACTCTGCTCAGTCTTCTTGGCCTTCGGCCAACTCTTAATTGCTTTATGTGAAGCTGCACGTAGGCAAAATCCCAACAGCTTCAGAGGTTCCAACATGTGGCAGTAACCAGTGCAGAACATTTTCACCCCACCCTCAAAGGAGATGTGAGAGTCAACAGCAGCCTCTCACAATACTGTGCTCCAACAGCCGTAGCATTGCTGCAAGGTTCGGTGGCCACCTGTCATTGATACATTAGTTGAAATTCCAGCATTGCAGGTTGTTGGGCTAGTTGACTCTCAGGATCCCTTCCAACTCTACAATCTAGGTCCTGTCTTCCTGAAAGTGGTGGACTTTGTCAACATGGTGCCCCGAGCAAGGACAAAATTTGGGGTGCCCCACTCCCAAATATTTTTATTTTCACAATCATATCATAAGAATCTTTATTTGCGTCAGCCACCAGTCATAGCAATAAAATAAAATGTACTAAAGACAGAAGTAAAAACTTAACTATACAAAATACATTTGGGAGGTTTACATCATGGGTAGGCAAACTAAGGCCCGGGGACCGGATCCAGCCCAATCGCCTTCTCAATCCGGCCTGTGTACGGTCCAGGAATCAGCGTGTTTTTAGATGAGTGTATTTATTTGAAATGCATCTCTGGGTTATTTGTGGGGCATAGGAATTTGTTCTCCCCCCCCAAAAAAAAAGTCTGGCCCACCACAAGGTCTGAGGGACAGTTGACTGGCCCCCTGCTGAAAAAGTTTGCTGATCCCTGGTTTACATCAATAAATAATTCCTTTCTGTACAGTTGCTTTTTATGGAACTTCTCAGTAGGTACCTATATAAATATAGCTTTAATAATAATAATATTGTTTATTATTATCATTATCATTATGCACCAAATCAGCTTGGTGCCCTGTGCAGGGAACCATCTGCACTGCCCTAAATCCAGCGCTGAGCCTGACAAACATTTCTTGCATTGCATACATTAAATTATCTGGGGCCTCTTCTAACAATTTGTCAGTTAAGGTATCAGTGGATTACATTAGCCATGGAAGAAAGGAAATCACCCTTGATCATACTGACTAGCAACCCTCTCTCCCTTTGCGGGGCAAAGTTTTGGGGGCTATTAATTGTTTGCTGAAGTTCCAGTCATGCTATACCTTGCGGACTCTATAACTGAAAAGGTATCTGATCTAAATGGAGAGTGATGTGTAGATCCTGTACTGGGGAACGTGGTTTCTGACAGTGCTTGATCCCAGTGTCAATCTTTATTCCCTGCTTGTTCCTTATATAGATCTTCCCTCACCTCTTCTTCCCTGGCGCCATTTTGGGGTCTGCCTCAGGGGCCAACAGATCTGCTGGTTCTATTATGTTATTGGGCCGGGGGTTTAAAATACATACACACACAAACACACACACACAGAGAGAAATAGTAGCTCATTCACATATTGCACTGACATCATCCTCTGTGTGGTGATAGCTATGCCTGATCACATGATGGCTTCCTCAAAAAAAATAATTCCTGAGAATGGTAGTCTTTCTCATAGAATTTCAGTGCCTAATACTCCCTGGGTATTAAACCAGCTTAATCCTGAATTAGATGTGCCCACTGCGCAATTTCAAACAGCCAATCTAAGATCAGTTAAATCTAACCACAAATTCAGAACTCTTAGCTAGAATTTCAGCTGAAATTTTGTTAACCGAGAGACCGTTCTAATTCAAATGAACAACCTGCATTTGCTCCTTGGTTCCAGTATGTCTCTAGGCAACCTGAGGTGCTCTTCCAAAGGCACAATTCTAATTTGCTTTGGTTTTGTAACCCCTCACTCCCTTGCAATTTAGAACAGAAACAAACGGCAGATAGGACTTGACTACACGCCAACACCAATAAACAGATGAAAAGCCCTGCTGCATCAGACCAAAAGTTTATCCAGCTCAGCATCCTCTCTCACTGCTCACCCCGTCGCTTTCCCCCAACCCACTCTTTTTTATACTGTTGAGCATCCCATTTGAGAGAAGAGCTCTGTGTAACTCAAAAGCTTACGCACTGTTTTGTGAACGTTGGTTGGTTCAAAATAACAGTATTATTCTACAGTCCCAACAATATTGAGAGTGGTTTGACATGTATAGGTTATTTAGGACAAACAGCTCACAAGGAGGAACAATTAAAATGGTGCCGTATTTTGGAAGAAAGGCAGGATTAAATAAATAAATAAATGAAACGAAATGCTGTTTGGGAATAGAACGGCACAATATGCCTTTCACCGCATTATTTTAAATGCCTTTCCTCAGAAATAGAAAATATTCTTTTCTGGGAAAAATATGTTGTTACTGCTGTGGCAGCTGGTGAATTTTCATCGTCCACTCAACAGAATATGGAGGCAGAAAGGAATGAGCTGTTCCTTGACCCTTCTATTATTCCTGAAATTAAGCTTCACAATCCACTGTGAATACTCTACTGCAGACACATGCCAAAACAAGGGTTTTTTCTCTCTCTCTTTTTTTATGCTGCGGCTCACAAAGACTCTTTTCCTTTTTATCCCTATGGTAACCGTCAACCATTCATTTGGGGGACATGATGACCTAAACTGCCAAACATTGTTATGAAGCAGCAGGCTCTCTGGAAACACGGCCATATACATCACTAAGCTACCTGAAGAAACATAGGTAACAGAGCGGGCAGAATAACTTCGGTGTGATAGCAAAAGAAGGCTTCCACTAAACAATAAAAAAACATGGTTTGAAGAGTCCTTTCAACCAGGCTGCAGCATTTTCTAAAAAAAATAAGTTAACTCGTTTATGCCTTCTTGGATGTCCCCAGCCAAATGGTGTGCAACAGATGATTACTAAAATGGGGACTTTTCGGTGGTGGCACCTGGTTGACTTTTATCCCCAGAGAGGCATGCCTAGCAGTTATGTTACATCTTTTTTCCCCCACTTTCTCTGCCATTTCAATAGTAAGACTATTGTGAACAACACCAAACTTACCATTTGTTGGTATCTTCACGAACTTACCTAAAAAGATAAAGAAAACAAAAGACTGAGTTAAGCACTTGAAAAATCCATTGAAATCAGTCATCATAGGTTGGGTAGTTCGCAAGTCTCTGTGGCTTTGCATAATGTTCTGTATTTTTCTCAGAAGATTGATAAAGAATGTATAATAATTTTGGTAATTATTGTGTGTATATTAATCGCCAACGTGTTGCATGAGTCGTACTACTATAAGTATGACTTAAGGCGGATGCAACCGTCCATGTTTTGTGCCGCTGGTTTTATTTATTTTAATTTATATTGGGGCAGTTTAAGAACATTGTTAATACAAACATAATGACAGGTACTTACAAATATCACGGTTGATAGGTGATGCCTTAGAAGCCAAAAGGTGCTATCTTCTCTGCCGTCCACTTCGAGCGCCATGGGTCATCTAAAAAATGGAAAATGACTGTTCTTTAGAACTATCGCTTCATACTTATATATATTTATTGATACCCCGACTTTTCCCCTGACAGGGACTCAAAGCAGTTTGTAGTTAAAATAAGAACAGCTCAAAGCGCAGACGAAAAGCAATCATTAAAAAAATCAAATAAGCCTTAATAGAATTAAAACTCCATCTACCTATATTTAAAAAGATGTATTTGCAATATAAAAGATAATTACAATAAAAACAGCACAGCAACAGCACCCTCATTTGAAGCAGGCAATTTCCCCCAAAGTCTGTCGGATAAGAAGGTGAATATGTTTTATGCAGATATATTAATGGATCAATTACGGCTGCAATCCTATATCCACTAAGCCCCATGGAACTCAACTAGACTTGGTTCTGAGTAGAAATGTGTAGGGCTGCAATGTAAAACTCTTCATGTAGCTTAGTTGCCACACCAGTGGTCCCTTGGGATAAAGGGCCAGAGCCCCAAAATTCTGCATTTCCTGAAAGGATGTAATGGAAAAACAAGTAGGACACTTAATAGAAACAGAAAACAACCACCCCTCTTCTGTCTTAAAGTATTATCTTACCCCACTGAAAACAAATACTGGCTTTTCTACAAATCCACACAGGGTGAAAGCTGTGGCAACAGAGCCATCATACTTTAATTCTGATTAGACTTTGTGGTTCCCGGTATTATTTGGAAACAAAACTAGCTTTCCAAAACACTTTTTAAAATTATTGTTTTGGTTACAGCCTGAAATATACTTGGAGTCAAGAGTGGATTTCATGCTCTTTATTCAGCTCATAGTGGTGAGGAGGAATGGAATTTCCCCCAGAATGTCTGCTTTATATACAATATTTACACAATGGGCCCCACATGATTGGCTAATTCCGGGATTCTCCTGTAGACCAATCAGGCTGCGGATTCACTTCCACCTGGAGCTGGATTGGGTGGCTCCTGTGGACCAATCAGACTGCTGCATTCTGGATCCTATTGTTCTAGGACCAATCAGACTGCTGCATTTTGGATCCTATTCAACTCAGTACACAACACAGCCCTTTCACACATGCTGTTCCTGTTATATTATAAATCTTAACGCGTGTCTGATTCTCTTACGATAAAACCACTTTTAAAAAATTAAGACTTGACATGTTTAACAAGGAAAAACAGGAGAAACAAGAGTGACAGTTAGCTCAGGGCACAACTTCTTGATAGAACGACAGAAAACAAAAACCGCTCAGGCCAGAAAGGTAAGTCTCTCGGACCTTTCTCTGGACAGGAGCAACGCTGTGGGCTTCAGTCTCTGTCACTCCCTTGACTGCAGAGCTTCTGTTAAAGAAATGCTGGACAATATGAGGGAAGGAGGTTTCACTTTTCATTTTCTCTCTCTCTCTCTGCAGCCTCCTCCATCCCTTTCCTCATTTTCCACTCTGCCAGAAATCTCTTCAGAAAACCCTCCCCGCCCCCAGGCTAAATCCACACCGCAAGCTTAAAGCACCATGATACCACTTTGAGCAGTCATGGCTTCCCCCAAAAGAATTCTGGGAGCTGCAGTCTGTTGTGTGCATATACAAAATAAAATTTTGGTGATATGCAAAGGAACAGAGTAGCTTACAGCTAGGAAGCTAAATACAGTGGTACCTCGCAAGACGAAATTAATTCGTTCTGCGAGTTTTTTCGTCTTGCGAATTTTTCGTCTTGCGAAGCACGGAACTGCACCTCTTCAAGCAATGCACCCTGGGTATTAACGGTTTTAAGAAAAAGGAAACAAACTTGCAAGGCGTTTTCGTCTTGCGAAGCAAGCCCATAGGGAAATTCGTCTTGCAAAGCAACTCAAAAAACGTAAAACTCTTTTGTCTTGCGAGTTTTTCGTCTTACGAGGCATTCGTCTTGCGAGGTACCACTGTAACACTTCCAGGTGATTGGTAGCTTCTTTGTAAAGACTATACAATGCCCAGACTCTTTATATCCAAAAGAACTTTGCTTTCATGAACATATAACTGAGAAGAATATATTTGTAATCTCGTGCTTATTCGAACATGGGCACGTTCCCACTTGAATTGCAGGTCTCACTCAGGCTTTACAGTTTCATCTTATACTTTCACCTCAGCAGTATTCCCTCTGCTCCTTACAGAGAGGCTCCTGCACAGATTTCTCCCTGTTAATGTTTAGCGATCCTTCCTCTGCCTGTTTCACTTCAGACAGATCCCACTGACACAACACAGCATCTCCTAAGAAGCCTCTCTCAGCAGCCATTGCCCCTCACACACAGAGAGAGAAGCAGAAAGCAGTTAAAAAACATCAGTTACTGGAATAACAGTCACAACAGAATGGAATGCCTCTCTCATGTGACTCACAGTCGGCCAATCACGTGAGAGCTCTGGAAGCGGTAGCCCAAGACTGAGCCATACATTCTGAGCTTGGCGTTAAACTCAGGCTTTGGGTTCGTTTCACAAACTGTAACCAAAGCCATCGTTCGGCTTACTGTTCACATGCAAACTGGACCAATATTTCAAGAGCCCTTATGCAACAGTAGGGCAATATCTTTGCCCCTCTTTTTACAGACTGGATGGGTGTGCAAAGACGAAGAGAGAATGGCTTGCTTAAAGATGGTTATGTCAAGATTTAAGGGAACTACCTTATACTGCACTATTTTACTTTATTGTTTTATTAAAAGCATTTATAAAACTGCTTCATATTTTTTTAAAATCTCTAATTTCAAAACCTCTAAGCTATTTTAATTGCTGAGGTGCAAATAGATGGGGTGCAAAGTCTAGGCTATGAAAGAAAGACAACTGCCTCGATCCAACTAGAGCTGGATTGGGATAGCTGCAGCCTGGGTTTTCATGGCCATCCCAGTATTTTGGGGGCATTTGGAGGGTATAATATAGCAACTTGCCTAACAGTACAATCCTATCCTAGCTCAATTGTGTTCAATTGAGTATTTCCCCAGTAAGTGTGTAAGGACTGCAGTCTAAATTAAGTTTCTCTTTCACACTTAGTTACAAGTATCAAGACCAGGGGACGGCAAACTTTTTCAGCAGGGGGCCGGTCCATTGTCCCTCAGACCTTGTGGGGGGCCAGACTATATTTTGGGGGGGAAATATGAACAAATTTGTATGCCCCACAAATAACCCAGAGATGCATTTTAAATAAAAGGACACATTCTACTCATGTAAAAACACGCTGATTCCCAGACCAGAAGGGGATTGGGCCGGATTTGGCCCCCGGGCCTTAGTTTGCCTACCCGTGATCAAGACCAGAACTTGAGGTGGGGCCTTGATAGTTCTCTGTTCCAGCTCCTGGTTGTTGCTGGCTTCTGGGGTTTAGAAGTGTGCATGCACACAAAAGCTTATAGCCAGAACAAACTTAATTTTTTTTATTTATTTAGAACCTAATTAATGGGTGAATGACAATATTATCCAGGCCTATAGCATAATGCACTTTGTCAGCCAGAGTTTTCTCTCACACACACTTTGTGGCTCCAGGTCCATGCAAAAATAAGGTCTGCTAAAGAAGGCTGATCGCCAAAGAATTGATGCTTTTGAATTATGGTGTTGGAGGAGACTCTTGAGAGTCCCACGGACTGCAAGAAGATCAAACCTATCCATTCTGAAGGAAATCAGCCCTGAGTGCTCACTGGAAGGACATATCCTGAAGCTGAGGCTCCAATACTTTGGCCACCTCATGAGAAGAGAAGACTCCCTGGAAAAGACCCTGATGTTGGGAAAGATGGAGGGCACAAGGAGAAGGGGATGACAGAGGACGAGATGGTTGGACAGTGTTCTCGAAGCTACCAGCATGAGTTTGACCAAACTGAGGGAGGCAGTGGAAGACAGGAGTGCCTGGCGTGCTCTGGTTCATGGGGTCACGAAAAGTTGGACATGACTAAACGACTAACCAACAACAACAAACTAACCCAATCTGAGTTACAAACAGACAGAAATTTGTGTAAGGCAAACTTGGTTTTTTCTCCTCCACCATCTTCTATATGCCATAACTTCCTTCACTGGTTGTGTCATCAGCAAACTAAATTTTCCACTCCTGTGTAAGAAGTGTTGTGTTGATTAACAGTCCGTTCCAAATCTCACTGAGATTCAAATGAATATATGCTCATAGTATTAAAAGAAAACAAAAAAAGGGAGAGAGCACTCAAGAGCATGAAAGCACTATGAAAAATTGCAAGGCAAAAAAAGCCAGACAATAGCTATAGCTTAGCATTTAGCTTTCAAAGCTATTAAAAGTACTACTTCAAGAAATGTCAAATCGGAGAGAAATTGTTTTATTTGGTTCAGGTAACTGAAATAAAGAAATAAACAAAGAGGGTTTCTATTAATATAATACGATTTAATTATTTAGAGAAATTGTAGCATGAAGGCTCAATCATCTTGTTTTTTGGGCAAGCAGTATTTATGGTAATAAGCACTGAAGAATATATGATGAGTGAACCTTTAAACACAATTATAATGGTATTGTGGCATCATGAAGAGACAGGGAGCGGGGGAGAGAAATCAGCTCACAAAAACTATTTGGTATCTCAATTCATTTGTTCCACATCTCACATAATAAACACTCCAGTTAAAGGAGAAAACATAACATTGAATGAGAGAATATAGCATTCATTTTGTCTCTCAGTGTTTTTTCTTTTCTTTCTTTTTTTTGAAGAAATCTTAGTGCAGCATCACAGTTGCAGCTGCAACACAATTTACATCATAATCAACATCTGAAAGGCAGAACCAGCGATTTCGCATAAACACAGCATCGATGCATAAGGCAACAGCAGTCATGAAGCTACAATAGATTTAGCTCAATAGAGCACAGGTAAATTGTGTGCAGTTACTTCCCGCTGGGGTTCCAGATGTCTCATTTTAAGGGTGGGCCGATATTTTATCCATTCTAAGGCACGGTAGCCATATGTGCTAATAGGTGAAAAGGTAAAGGAGCCCTGGATGGTTAGGTCCAGTCAAAGGTGACGATGGGGTTGCGGCGCTCAACTCACTTTCAGGCCAAGGGAGCCGGTGTTTGTCCACAGACAGCTTTCCAGGTCATGTGGTCAGCATGACTAAACCGCTTCTGGCGCAACGGGACACCGTGATGGAAACCAGAGCGCATGGAAACACAGTTTACCTTCCCACTGCAGCGGTACCTATTTATCTACTTGCACTGGCCTGCTTTCGAACTGCTAGGTTGGCGGGAGCTGGGACAGAGCTCAACCCGTTGCAGGGATTCAAACTGCCAACCTTCGGAATGGCAAGCCCAAGAGGCTCAGTGGTTTAGACCACAGTGCCGCCTGCGTTCCCGCACGGATAGCACAGGGTAGTAGTGGAACCTCAGTTTTTGAACGTAATCCGTTCCAGAAGTCCATTCGACTTCCGAAATGTTCGAAAACCGAGCATCAATGGGCTTGCTGCAAAGTCAATGGAGAAAAATAAAAAGCCATTCGACTTCCAAGGCACGTTCGAAAACGGAAGCATTCACTTCCAGGTTTTTGGCATTCGGCTTCTGAAACGTTCAGTAGCCGAGACGTTCGAAAACAGAGGTTTGGCTGTAAAGGGAAAGAGAGGAGAGCCTTGCAGTTGCCCAACAGAAATGAACATTTGGACAGCAGAATTATTATTTTTTTTTTCATATACTTTTTATTACATCTCCAACATTTCAAAGCATTTATAGTCATATACATTTTTTAAAAAAATATGTGAAGTTTCTTCTTGACTTCCCACCTCTCCTTTCTCAATGTTTGTTTTTCACTCCTTTTTATTAGCTGTTTTACAACACTACTGTTAAATCTTTCATTAATCCACTGCTTCTATTTCAAATCCTGCCTGCGACTTCATATATTGGTGGTATTTTAATAGATAATCCATCAGTAGCCGACTTATATAAATTATTTCTAAATTTGAAACTATGCACATATAAACTAGTATATGCACAAATACATATATGCAAACGTTTGCCCTGCTCGTTTGGCAGAACTGGGCTACCGCTTCATTGCAAAAACCTCTCAGTGGCTTCCATAAAATTGGCTGCCATATGGTTGCTTGAGTGCACCAGTGTTGGGGCACGTGCAGAGTGCTCACTCAACACGCCAGCAGAAACTGCAAATGTAAAGCTCAGAATAGGGTTGTTGAAGAAAAACAACAGACAATTTGGGGTAAGGTCAGTTACTTGACTGATGGGTAGCCCAAAATATAATGCAGTTCCTCAGCTTAGCAGGTACATACAGGTGTAGCATAAAGGAATCCTACCTGAGGCTGTTGTTAATGCCCAACAGACAGCCTACAGCAAAAGTAGTAAAACATCTTTCCAGGAACACATCCTCCCTAGAGAGATCCAAAACAGATTAGGCTCTAGCCAAGGGGCAGAGGCCAAGGCAAACTTGCTACAAACCCAAGGGCTTGCTACATAAACACAAGGGCATTTATACAGGTGTGCTGACTCACACTTAAGCAGCTGCAGGTGTGAGGCAAGCACACCTCCATTAACCCTTCCTTGCCCTTTTTCTCTGCATGCATAAACTCACATACACTAACATCTATCATTAGGCAAAGAGGGGCAACCACCTCAGGCAGCACAATCTGGATCTGGGTCTGGGTGTGGGTGTCCCACAGGTAAAGGAAGTAGCAACCCACACCCCAACTATTCCTTCTGAGTCCTCCAGCCCATCTCCTCTGTTACCACAGGACCTGTCCTGGCCCCCCTAATCCAGCCTGCTGCCTGTGATGTGGTGCAGGATTCTATCCTTGGGGAAGGACAATTGCTCAGTGGTAGAGCATCTGCCCTGCATTCAGAAGGTCGCAGGATCGATCCCCAGCATCTCCAGGTAGGACTAGGGGTCTGTTAGAGAGTCCCCTACCTAAAAACCCCTGGAGAGATGCTGCCAGACACTGTGGATCACTAGTCCAGAAGGCAATTTGCAATTAGGTTAGCCTGCAATCAGGGCAGGGGATTGAGGGTGAAGGAATAGATCCCCTATAAACATAGCGACAGGAATTACAGCAGCCCCACTGACCAGTGTAGAATCATAGAATTGTAAAGCTGGGAAGGATCCCATCTAATAGGGTAAAGGTAAAGGACCCCTGGACGGTTAGGTCTGGTCAAAGGCGACTATGGGGTTGTGGCACTAATCTTGCTTTCAGGCCGAGGGAGCCTGTGTTTGTCTACAGACAGCTTTCTGGGTCATGTGGCCAGCAGAACTAAACTACTTCTGGCACAATGGGACACCGTGACGGAAGCCAGAGCACACGGAAACGCCATTTACCTTCCCGCCGCAGTGGTACCAATTTATCTACTTGCACTGGCCTGCTTTCAAACTGCTAGGTTGGCAGGAGCTGGGACAGAGCAACGGGAGCTCACCCTGTCATGGGGATTCGAACCGCCGACCTTCTGATCGGCCGGCCCGAGAGGCTCAGTGGTTTAGACCACAGCGCTACCCACGTCCCATATAGTCCAACTCCCTGCCATGCAGGAATCAAGGCAGTCCATGCCAGAGTCAAACAGGTCTTACAGTCAGAAAGTTCTTCATGGGGTGTTTTTGCCAGGCTGGAATGTGCCCTTCAACTCTATCTACCAGTTTAGATGGTGGATAGAAAGGGCAGTTTAACAAAGATTAAAAACTGCATATAATGCCCCGTCTGCTTTTGTTTGTGGCTCCACCCACTGCTGGCATATGGGCCCCAGAAGGGTCCCCAAGTGGCAGTGTGGTCTTGGGTCTGGGGGTGGAAATGGTTTCCTACCACTGCCATAGTACTAAAAAGCACATGAATATACACAACTGTTATTGCAACTGTTATTACAGTGGATATTAGAATAGCTGTGGGCATCAATTGAAGTGGGAAGAGAGGTGGCAAAAATAGATCTCAAGTTATTTTCTGCTTGATATTACAAGACCTCCTGGAAGCGCAAAAGGAAAGGTCAGCTTGCATCTTCCCATCTTACTCACCCCCCCAACCTTTGGTTTGCTAGAAAGGAAAACAGAGTTCGGCCAGGAGGGAAGGTGGATTGGGGAAGGCATTGTGCAGGCAAAGATGAAAGAATAGATAGAAAAGGAGTAAGGGGGATGAGAGACAGATGGTTGAAAACGGCATTGAAGAAATGAGGGGGGGTGGCAAGAGACGATGATCTAAATGGGTCAAAATAGCACCTGCAGAGAGATCTCTGGAGAGCGGGGTGGAGATCAATGGCAAGCCCATTAGTCCCACCATGCAGAAGGAACCCAATTTTGAGATTACTGGGCAGCCCGGAGAAGTCTCTCCTTGTTTTGGCATGGTGGTCAGGAAAGAGGGGAGGAGAATGGAGGTTGCCAGACAGCAGGTCGATAAGGAGGCTTTACCTCCCAACAAGACCACTGAGGATGGTGTTATGTACTGAGTTGAATAGGATCCAAAATGCAGCATTCTGATTGGTCCTAGAACAATAGGATTCAGAATGCAGCAGTCTGATTGGTCCACAGGAGCCACCCAATCCAGCTCCAGGTGGAAGTGAATCCGCAACCTGATTGACCTACAGGAGAATCCCGGAATTAGCCAATCATGTGGGGCCCATTGTGTAAATACTGTATATAAAGCAGACATTCTGGGGGAACTTCCATTCCTCCTCACCACTATGAGCTGAATAAAGGGCATGAAATCCACTCTTGACTCCAAGTATATTTCAGGCTGTAACCAAAACAATAATTTTAAAAAGTGTCTTGACTCCTAGTATATTTCAGATGACAAGGTGACAAGTCATTGCCATCTGAGCTGCTGTTTCAAACCCATAAACCTGGGGTAGTGAACCTGTGTCCCTCTGGATATGGTTTGACTCCAGCCTCTACAAGCTCCAGCCAACTCACGTCTCCCGACAAAATGCAGGGCAGGGCAGCCTTCCGCTAGGCTGTGCTGGGGCCCCTCAATATGGGGGATGGCCTGGACCCCCTTCAAACAAATATTGAGGGGGTGTAAAACACCTCTGCCCCCTAGAGTTGGTAAGCTTGCACCAGGGCCAATCTGAGTGTGCAAGACCCGACATTGCTTTCTTTCATCCAGTTGTATCCGTGAGGCTGGTATGTGCACGATTTTAGAGTGCCTGAACTATATCCCATTGCTATTTGAAAGCGAAGGTTTGGCTCACACATGCAAGTCTGTTACTTGATGACCCACTGCACTGCGTAGCACAGTGCCCTGGCCTCCCAATGCAGGAGAACGACTCTGCAAGTCAACAAACACAAACACACAACAGTTATTCCTGTTATTTATGTCAGCCGGCACCAGGAAGGATAGTTTTCAATTCAAAAAGATTTTGGATGTTGCTTTCTGCACCTTCTCCCACTCTACGCTACCCTTCTTGAGATGAGATGGCCAAAAATCTACACAGTGTGCTCACATACAATTGCAGAAAAAGGCATTGGATTAGTGTCAGTTTTGTTTTTCAGTCTCGTACCCGGTAATCACTAGCATGGAATATGCCTTTCAGCCAAAGCTTGGAGGGGGCAGGAGGAATAAATCTTTGGCATGGCAAAACTTACCCTTAACAATGTTGTGGGCAGTGGGTGGCAGTCCCAGAGAATGTGAGTAATGTATGCAAAACGGTGTTTACTGTAAAGCGCAAGGAACCCGACCATTTCAAGTCAGAATAAGTGCTTCACCATGGGAAATTAAGTTCAGCCTGTTCCCTTTCCTTTCTTTCTTTTTAATGCAAGAACATTCAGGAATGTAATCTGATCTCTCATGTCCTATTGATCGAGAGTGGGCAGAACGGTATGTTACAAAGAGCACAACAAATGGCAGCCCTGTGTGAAACTCTGTCACGCCGCCCTCTCACAGATTAAGTTCAACCCATGCCTGTACCCACGGCACCATTGGCATGCGCATTTCTCCCCTTTCCTCTACATAATTGGCTGTTGTTCACAGGGAGTGAGAAATAAGCTTTGTAAGGACACAGAGAAGAACTCCCCAAGATGGTACCCTCTGCAACTCCCATCATTGGCCAAGATGGTCCTTGTAAAGGTAAAAAGGTAAAGGAC
Organism: Podarcis raffonei; assembly: GCF_027172205.1. NCBI lineage: Eukaryota > Metazoa > Chordata > Lepidosauria > Squamata > Lacertidae > Podarcis > Podarcis raffonei. Next base: position 65,742,027 of record NC_070611.1, on the reverse strand, counting down.
CCCTGGACGGATAGGTCCAGTCAAAGGTGACTATGGAGTTGTGGCGCTCATCTCGCTTTCAGGCTGAGGGAGCCGGCATTTGTCCACAGACAGCTTTCCGAGTCATGTGGCCAGCATGACTAAACCACTTCTGGTGCAACAGAACACCATGATGGAAATCAGAGCGCACGGAAATGCCGTTTACCTTCCCGCCACAGTGGTACCTATTTATCTACTTGCACTGGGGTGCTTTCGAACTGCTAGGTTGGCAGGAGCTGGGACAGAGCAATGGGAGCTCACTCCGTTGCAGGGATTCGAACCGCTGACCTTCCAATCGGCAAGCCCAAGAGGCTCAGTGGTTTGGACTGCAGCCCTGGTCCTTATAGTACAACACATCTGGATGAGGAATAAGCGGTAATGCAGTACTCCTCTGGTGGGAGACATGTTGTGGTCCTTCTGGGGTTGTTTGTCCACCTTTGGTCCCCATCCTTCACTCAGCTCTCACCTGGGGCTTCTAGAAGCTGTCAGCATGAAGCAGCAGCCGCACCCCAACAAATGGCTTCGACTGGCTGGCCAAACCAGGTGAGGGTAGCCAATGGGTCTTAAACCCTGGTGGAGTTAAGGACTCCCCCTGCATGCAAAGACAGGCTCTGGCAGATTGAGGGGACGAGACCAACAGTGGGTCCAGCGGTCAAGGTGGTGGTTTCTGAAGGTGCTGTAGAGGGAAGTGAGGGCCTGATGGGGCTTGTCGAGCCCATCTAGGAGAAGGAAATCTCTGATCCTAAACCTCAGCAACCTTGTGGGACATCTTAGGGCAGGAGTCAGCAGACTTTTTCAGCAGGGGGCCAGTCCACTGTCCCTCAGGCCTTGTGGGGGGCCAGACTATATTCTAAAAAAAATATAAAAATTAACGAATTCCTATGCCCCACAAATAACCCAGAGATGCATTTTAAATAAAAGGACACATTCTACTCATGTAAAAGCACTCTGATTCCCGGACCGTCGGTGGGCCGGATTGAGAAGGCAATTGGACCAGATCCGGCCCACGGGCCTTAGTTTGCCTACCTATGGTGTAAAGCCTACACAAATCCAGAGTGGAGCCCCTAAGATGGTTGGATGGCACCTTGTACGCCTCCTTCCGGCAACTTCTGCGACCAAGATGGTGCCAAGCGTCTTGCTCTGCTTTCCTTTGGGCCACATCAGAGAGGCACATCTTGCACCCTGGGGAGGTCACTTGGGTGCTGCTAACCCAAGATGGTTCACCCCCAGAGGTGCACTCCAACCAGCAACCTTTTCCACAAACTAAAATCCAAATTTCACAGCGCTTAAAAAAAAATGTAGGCAGATTGTTGTTAATTAAGCATATTTCCACTAATTCCCATAATTCACAGAGGTTGCCAGATTTTACACACACACACCCCCTTTTCTGGCTTCACAGAGTTTTAGCTTTTTCATTTTGCAAGAGTTTGGCCATAGCGACAGCCACTGGCCCCAAAATTGTGACTCATTCGTTATCCAGGCATGGATTTTTGGAGGCGGGAAAGGTATTCAGTCCCACAATCTGGTAAAGTTAACAGCAGTTGAGAGAACAAGGTCTGGCCATTAATTTGTTGAAGCAGCAAACTAGCTGGCTCTGCCACTGTCACAGTTCAAGTTACCTTAATTATGCTTTTCCAAGGAAATGAATCCAGTAATTATATCGCCTCACCCAATGGGACTGCTGCAATTGCCTTCTCTATAATGCAAAAGAAAGAAGGAAGGAAGGAAGGAAGGAAGGAAGGAAGGAAGGAAGGGAGGGAGGGAGGGAGGGAGGAAGGGAGGGAGGGATGGATTTACAGTACAACTCATGTTTACCTGGAGTGATATTCAACTAAGCTTTCCTCAGAGTAGACGCATTGCAAGGAATGAAACAAATGTGGACTACCATCTTAAACAAACTTACCTGGGAGTCAGCCCCACGGAACACGGTGACTCTTACTTCTGGGTAAAAAATGCATAGGATTACACAGCAGGTCATGTTCATTCATCTCAGTGGAACTACTCTGAGTAAAATTTAGTTGAATGCCACCCTCAGAAGTAAGTCCCTCACAGTGTTCAGTGGGTCTTACTCTGTAATAAATTTAGGATCACAGCCTACTTCTGTTGTTACTTTATTTCCAAACTTTCAAGAAAGGACTTATTCCTAAAGTGTGTGTGTGTGTGTGTGTGTGTGTGTGTGTGAGAGAGAGAGAGAGAGAGAGAGAGAGAGAGGGGGGGGGGATATATACATTATTTTTAAAAACATAATTTGCCTTTTCTTGGTGACTTTGGGAATATTATAGTATTTTGAAATGCAAAAATAAAATAAAATCTAAATTTACAGAGCAGTCCTTGTCATTTGGCACTTAAGGTATGTGAGGCACAGCACAGACTTGCAAATCATTTGCAAATGCTAATTTATATTGTTAGAAGTTCTGAGTGCCAGAGTTTGCGGGTACACGTCACCCATAATTATTGGAATTAGTAAAAGTTTGAATTAATCAAGGTTTGACTAAACTGTGCCAAAACAGGAGTCAGTTTATGCTAAAGAGCCAAGTCAGCGGGCAGAACTCCCTGGATGGGGGGGGCACTGGAAGAACAGAGGCTGATGATGGCTGAGCCATTAACCCATTAAGAAGGCCATTAACAGAGACTCTCTGGGTCAGGAGGAAAACGGGGAAAGCTCCTCTTTGAGGGGAGAGCTAGTTAGCAGAGACAAAAGTCCACCTTGGATCAAATCTATGCTTCCAGGTGCCATAAGAAAGCTGCAGAGATAGTGCAGGATAGTGCGCACCCCGAAAATGATCACTTTCAGCTTCTGCCTTCTGGAAGAAGGTACAGGGTTATAAAGACCAGGACTAGCTGCCTGAGAAACAGTTTCTATCCAAATGCGATTTTGATTTTAAACGCAGTGTAAGCTAGCGGGAGCGCACCCTGCTACGGGGATTCGAACCGCCGACCTTTCGATCGGCAAGCCCTAGGCGCTGTGGGTAAAAGCCTTTTACCCACAGCACCTAGGGCTTGCCGATCGAAAGGTCGGCGGTTCGAATCCCCGTGGCCGGGTGCGCTCCCGTCGTTCGGTCCCAGTGCCTGCCAACCTAGCAGTTCGAAAGCACCTCCGGGTGCAAGTAGATAAATAGGGACCGCTTACTGGCGGGAAGGTAAACGGCGTTTCTGTGTGCTGCGCTGGCTCGCCAGATGCAGCTTGTCACGCTGGCCACGTGACCCGGAAGTGTCTCCGGACAGCGCTGGCCCCCGCCCTCTTGAGTGAGATGGGCGCACAACCCCAGAGTCTGTCAAGACTGGCCCGTACGGGCAGGGGTACCTTTACCTTTACCTTTTTAAGCTAGTCTCTATGGGAGTATATTGTATTTAATTATGGGGTATCAGAGTTTTTAGGGGGTTAACCAGGCTGGGATAGATGGGTTAGCAGGCTTGTTGGTTTTTGAATGTCTGATGTAGATTTTTTCAATTTCGTTGCTCTGTATGGGACAATGACAATAAAGATTATTGTATTGTATCGTATTGTATCGTATCGTAACAGGTCTCCAGAACTGCAGTGGGCGATGAGGTAAGTGAACAGGAAAAAAAGTGTCCTTTTTGCAAGCCGGAGGCTGGGGGGGTGGGGGTGGGACAGAGCAGGAGGTGGACCCCAGAGAGGACCAGACACGGAGGCTTGATTTCTCTTGGAATGGGAGGCCGCAGCAATGGCAGGAACAGGACCCTCTTGGGATGTGAATGTTATGAAGTCTCTCTACACTACCTGCGGCAGACGATCATGGCCGCAAAAATGATGAACCCATCAAGAGTGCTTGTTGAACAGTTTGAAATAACATGTTTACTGCTTTGGGGAGTGGAGCTGGGAGAGGTAAGGGGAATTAATACATCTGAAATATAGAGAGCTGGAGTAGGAGAAACTGCCCCATGGAAAAGACCAAGGACAAGAAAGTCAGACATTTTCCAAAGTGGACAAAAAGGCACAAAAGTGTAATCATTTTCCCCTCCATCTACTATTGAACGGTAAGAACCAAAAGCTTCAACCAAGGCCAGCCCTATTATTAGGCAAAGTGAGATGGCTGCCTCGGGTGTCAGGTTGCTGAAAGCAAATTGTCAGTTATTGACCACTGTACAGTGGTACCTCGGGTTAATAACTTAATTTGTTCTGGAGGGTAAAAGGGTATTTAAGTATACCTTTCTGAAAAAAACAGAGGCCTTTCTCTTGGGCATGGTCGGCCAATTGGTGCCAAAGAAGGATAGAACTTTCTTTAGGTATGGTACGACAGCAGCAAGAATACTTATTGCAAAACATTGGAAGACACAAGATTTACCCACTTGGGAAGATTGGCAGATGAAGATGATCGACTACATGGAAATGGCAGAAATGACCAGCAGAATTCGAGACCGGGGAGAAGAGAAGGTGGAAGAAGATTGGAAGAAATTTAAAGACTATTTACAGAAATACGGCAAAATTAAAGAAGTTTAGAAAGAGACTGGTATTAAACAATTTGACTTTTGCAAAAGCTGTTTTTAAGATTGTGTGTAATATATTATTATGAAAAAGCAGGTAATGTTAAATCAGAAGGATTTGCTAAAATAACAAATTAAAATAGAATGCAAAAAGGGAGGCGAGAGGAAGTCAAAGGAACAAGTTAATGAAAGGACATTTTGGAAAGTTTAATTTTATGTGCTGTTTTTTTTTCTTTTACGTGTTTGATTGTTCATCTTTCTTTCTTGTTTCGTATTTTTTCTTTTTTGTATTTGTGTAGTGTGTAGTGGTTTTTGTTGTTATTGTTATTGTTATTGTTGAGTTTATTGTTAAAACCTCAATAAATATAAATTTTTAAAAAAAATTGTTCTGGAGGTCCGCTGGGTAGTCGGGTGCTCTCTCTCCTGGCTCGATTTGGGTCTCGCGGGGTGTGTGTGTGTGTGTGTGAGAGAGAGAGAGAGAGCGGTTCCCCCAGTTGACGCGCCAGGTGTCCCCGGTTCCCTGGGGAACCACAACCGGACGCCTTCTCCTCCATGAATTTGTCAAATCCTCTCTTAAAGACATCTAAGTTGGTGGCCATCACTGCCTCCTGCCAGAATGAGCTTGAGGAACCTCCAGGTCACACATTACTTTGCTCACAGGAGAGTAGCTTACTCAGGTAAGTTCCAAAGGGGCCAAAAGCAATGGATGAGACATTTGTGTCTTCCCCAAACAAACGAGGCTCCACTGTTGATACGTCTTCCTTAGATAACTGTCCGCAGAGCAGTCTTTCATGCACAAGATGATTGGGAGAGGGGTGGCAAACAACCCTGAATTTCTTTAAAAGGGAGAGTGACAGCGAGGATCCTGGCTTGGCAGCTGGATTGCCAAGTGTAATCCCCTTGTTAATTAAAATGCCCAGACTCAAAAGACCATTTGCAAAAGGAAAAGGAAAGGAAGAACGAACGAAGCGGGGACTTGCAATAGGAATGCCAACAAAACAGACCCTCCATCGCAAGAGAGACTGTGGGCACCTCCAGAGCATAAGGGCAAAATGGCAAAGCCTATTGGCAGCAGCTCCGTGCAAGCAATTGAAATATTTGCCTGGTGCCATCTCTCCTTGTTAATTGCTGTGTGGCAAGCGCTCCCCTTACAAGCTCTTTATCTTTCTGCTTCAGGAGCCTTGCCTGTCTCCAGGATCGCTCACGAGGCTCAGTTAAGTGGGCTGCCAAAATCCAAATGACAAGGCCTCCGAGAAGGAAATGGGTGGTTTTCTTCGACCGCTTTTCTTCTATTCACCTCCAGCAATGGCATCTGGGTTTTTCTTTGGCTTAGACTCTTGCTTCTTGGCCAGCTCCATTCTTGGCCCTGATGGGAGCGGGGAAACAGCTTGTGTGCTTTATCTTGGAAAACTTTGCTGCTGTTAGGCTCCCTCCAGTCTTGTCACCAAAGCACTACCTTATTCTTTCATTAACATTCTGGCTTCGCATCATCATAGAGATGGATGGGATCTGGTGGAGCTTGAAATGCCACCCCTGTTTGTTCAAGACAGGTTGTCCAACACTGTGGAGTACTGGCTAGAGTGTCAGACTAGGATCTGAGAGACCAGCGTACAAATCCCCACTCAGCCCAGAAGCTTGCTGGGTGACCTTAGGGCAGATCGAAGTTGAATTCTGACAAAACAGAAGTACTGTTTTGGGGGGACAGGGGCAGGGCAGGTTTGGAGGACTCCCTAGTCCTGAATAGTGTGACTGTGCCCCTGAAGAACCAGGTGCACAGCCTGGGAGTCATTTTGGACTCACACGTGTCCATGGAGGTGCAGATCATTTCTGTGTACAGGGCAGCTGTTTATCAGCTCTATCTGGTACGCAGGCTGAGACCCTTCCTGCCCGTGGACTGTCTCGCCAGAGTGGTGCATGCTCTAGTTATCTCCCACTTGAACTACTGCGATGCGCTCTACGTGGGGCTACCTTTGAAGGTGACCTGGAAATTGCAACTCATCCAGAATGCAGTAGCTAGACTGGTGAATGGGAGTGGCCGCCGAGACCACATAACACTGGTCCTGAAAGACCTACGTTGGCTCCCAGTACGTTTCTGGGCACAATTCAAAGTGTTGGTGCTGACCTTTAAAGCCCTAAACGGCCTCGGCCCAGTATAGCTGAAGGAGCATCTCCACCCCCATCATCCAGCCCGGACACTGAGGTCCAGCGCGAGGGCCTTCTGGCGGTTCCCTCACTGCAAGAAGCAAAGCTACGGGGAACCAGGCAGAGGGCCTTCTCGGTAGTGGCACCTGCCCTGTGGAACGCCCTCCCATCAGTGTATGCATGTTATTCCAGAAAATGATCAAGAAACAGTGTTTAATCTTATAACTTCTGCTAAGATTATAATAGCTAAATAGAAGAAACTCTCCTACCATATCTGAATGAATGGAGAAAATTTGGTCCATTGTAACTATGATTAAGCTTATTTGTTACAAAATAATTGTATTTTTTGTAATATTTTGGAACAGCAAGTTCAGTGATAATGTCCAATTTATGCTGCTTTGTACCTGCTGTAACAGTATTTCCTTATCCTCTTGATCTTTGGTTTATTTTGTTTATTAAAAAATTAAAAACTGTATTATATCAGACAAAACTGCATACAAAAATGTGTATATTGGGATAAACTTGAACTAAAAATCTGACAAATTTTCATGCACACTTAAGTTTTTTTAAAAAAACCATACACACACTGATGTAGAAATGTGGAGAACTCAAGAATAGGAAAATGGAAAAAATGAAAAACTGAAATTGACGTATTTGCCCATTCCTACCTGCAAGTTGGCGGATTTGCCCCATTTTTCTTCATTCATTATTTAAGAACTATTAAGGCGTGAGGAGATGGTGTCTTATGACACTGAACTCTCCCTTGAAAGTTCAGACACTGCGACAGCGATAATGAATCGCCATACAGACTAGGAACACACAAGTCAAGCTTGCTTGACTATGACTAAGCCCCAGATCCTGTTTGGTTGCAGAGCCCTTTAATAATGCAATTGCTTTACACTTACTTGACTTCCACATTTGTCCGCCTTCAGCAATGAAATCCCATACCCTCATCAGCCAGCACTGGGTATAATTGATCTCCTGCTGAGATAGAGCTGGTCTGTTGGCTTCTCACAGCCACAATCACTTATTCTTCTTGAAATTCACGGGATTCAGAATGGAGCCATTTCAAAGCTACTTGAAAACAAGGCAATCTGTTCCAGGTCATCAGGGAAACTGAGGACAAGCAATTGGCAGCTTGTGGACCATGAGTAATCAGGCAGCCAGGAGGGCCCTCAAAGGTCATCTAAGAACCTAAGTCCTAATAAGAGCCTTGGTGGCTCAGGACAAAGGACCTTCTACAGTAGACCAGCATTCTGTTCTCATTATCTGAGCACAACAGTATGATCCTTACTTATGCTCCCTCCTTGACTGGTATTTCAGAGGTGTGCCCTCTCCAGTATCGAAGGTAGTACAGAACCATTGTGATTGGTTCCATGGCCACCTGCACTCCTACCTGCTGGTCTGTGTAACTAAAGTCCAGTGCCTGGGTTTCCTTTATCCTCCTCCCTCACCAACTCTTTTCCCTTTCGTGTCATGCCTTTCTGACTGAAAGCCTTAAGGAAGAGACTGTCTCGTTTCTGAGCTTTGCTAAGTCATTGTTGTTGTTTAGTCATTTAGTCGTGTCCGTCTCTTTGTGACCCCATGGACCAGAGCATGCCAGGCACTCCTGTCTTCCACTGCCTCCCGCAGTTTGGTCAAACTCATGTTAGTAGCTTCAAGAACACTGTCCAACCATCTCGTCCTCTGTCGTCCCCTTCTCCTTGTGCCCTCCGTCTTTCCCAACATCAGGGTCTTTTCCGGTGAGTCTTCTCTTCTCATGAGAATGGATAGGTTTGATTTTCTTGCAGTCCATGGGACTCTCAAGAGTCTCCTCCAACACCATAATTCAAAAGCATCAATTCTTCGGCGATCAGCCTTCTTTATGGTCCAACTCTCACTTCCATACATCACTACTGGGAAAGCCATAGCTTTAACTATACGGACCTTTGTTGGCAAGGTGATGTCTCTGCTTTTTAAAATGCTGTCTAGGTTTGTCATTGCTTTCCTCCCAAGAAGCAGGCGTCTGTAGCAGAGTCTGTAACCTGAAGTGTATGTAACCCGAGGTACCACTGTATAATGCTTTTGTAGACAAACAAATATTAGAGGCTAGCTACAATTCACCTCTAATGCTGTGAACCATCATGAAATCTACAGATGAAGAGCGCTATACAAATTTAACAAATGATAATAATTTGAGCAGCAAGCTAAGGATGCTGCTTTTGTGACTGATGGGAGTCAACTGGGTTTCAATTTGTTCTGTAACCAGTGCCGGATTTACATATAAGCTAAACAAGCTATAGCTTAGGGCGCCACTCTCTTGGGGGGGCCCCAAAACATTTAAAGGGGAAAAAATGGGTGTACATTTCCAAAATATAAGATAATAAAACAAATAAAATAAAACCTACATACAGCAACAGTGTTTTGTGTTGTGTAGGCTCCTATGATGTAAGTAATGGGCTGCTAGCCTGCTCCCAAAAATATCACTGGTTTGCTCATTTCAGTGGTATCTTATTAACTGTATTTCAGTTCAACAATTCCTTTGATAAAATACTTATTTCGTTATGTGCAAAGGCTTTTGACATACCTATTAGGTCCACAAATTACCATATAGCATATATTCAATACAAAAAAACAGCCAGCAATTTGTTGTTGACAAAGGACAGCTGTACATATCAAGGGCCCCATTACCTTCAGTAGCTGAGAGCCTCATCAAACCTAAATCCGGCCCTGTCTGTAACCAAGGGATTGTCCCTTGCTCCACCCTCACTCAAGATAGCTGCTGCGATTTAAAGAGATTGTGCCCTCTTTCTTAGACCCTGGCTCTGATGGTGTCGGGAGCCTTCTGCTAGTACCAAAGTTCCCCTTATACACTGCAGGGTTCTGAGTCGCCATCATCTGCTAAACAAGCAGGGCAGTGATACCTCGTTGGGTGAAGTACCGTAGTTGTTAGCCCATTGCTATTGTGGCTCCCCTCTTGTGGGAATCTCTGGCAAGGCGGGTATTTCCAGGGCTCTGGTCTGGGCAAGGTCCCTGGCCCCATCACCCATGCAGAGACCATGCATGGTCCATAGCAGACATGCAAGTTATGTTCTACCCATTAGCCCAGCTCCCAGTGTTGCAGAAGCATTTGATGGATATATCTGAATTGACTCGTGGGGTCCCTTCCAACTCTACCATTCTATGACTGGAAGATTGTTGTTGTTTAGTCGTGTCCGACTCTTCGTGATCCCATGGACCAGAGCACGCCAGGCACTTCCACTGCCTCCCGCAGTTTGGTCAAACTCATGTTAGTAGCTTCGAGAACACTGCCCAACCATCTCGTCCTCTGTCGTCCCCTTCTCCTTGTGCCCTCAATCTTCCCCAACATCAGGGTCTTTTCCAGGGAATCTTCTCTTCTCCTGAGGTGGCCAAAGTATTGGAGCCTCAGCTTCAGGATCTGTCCTTCCAGTGTGCACTCAGGGCTGATTTCCTTCAGAATGGATAGGTTGGATCTTCTTGCAGTCCATGGGACTCTCAAGAGTCTCCTCCAGCACCATAATTCAAAAGCATAAATTCTTCGGGGATCAGCCTTCTTTATGGTCCAGCTCTCACTTCCATACATCACTACTGGGAAAACCATAGCTTTAACTATATGGACCTTGGTCGGCATGGTGATGTCTCTGCTTTTAACTATACGGACCTGATTGGAAGATACCTTTATTAAAATAACATCCCAGCTATTACGTGGCTTTTGTACAGGTTTTTGCTTTTTTCCCCAGATTGACTTAAGGCTGCATACATACCATGCAATTAAAATAGATTTAAAGAATGCCCCCCCCCTAAAAAAAAGTATTCCTGGGAAGTGTGGTTTGTTAAGGGTGCTAGAATCATAAATCTCTGAGGCATAAACTACAGTTTCCTTGCTGGAGGGGGGGGATGTGCTTTACATCTGCTTTAAATGTATGGTGTGTCCACAGCCTTAGCATACCCAGTAAACTTTCCGCTCAGCCCAGTTCCAAGAACGCTGGGATCATGCAAATGCCCTTGACCACCTGCTGGTGACAGAAGTAAAGGAGGAGGGGGGGGAAGAGCACAATATCATGCTCCAAATGTGCTTTATTCTGCATTATGATATATGCAATAATTCAAGCACAAGTAAAGGAAGATAAGGCTCCCTCCTGCTGTTCTGAGATGCAACAAAGTTGGGCTGAACAGCGGCGATAATTTAGTCCCAACATCGTGTCTCGGTAATTGCTAATGTGCTCATCTCTGGCAGCTTTACTTCATCTCCTGTAGACTTTAATATGAAAATTTCAAATGGTTTTTTCCTTCTTGTTGTGACCTTGCAACTTCTAAAAGGGGAAACAAACCAACCAACAGGCAAATAAAACCTGGGGTTTTTCTGCTAAGTTCCTGGAAAGTTTTGCACAATCCGTGTCTGTCCGCATACACATTCAAATTCCCCCCCCCCATCAGACTGTAACATCAGGCAGGTGCACTAAAGCTAGACAATAAAAAGCTTGGGCATCCTTGCAATAAGAGCATCAGAAAAGCCCTGTTGAATGAGACAAAAAAGGTAAAGGTACCCCTGACCATTAGGTCCAGTCGCGGACGACTCTGGGGTTGCGCGCTCATCTCGCGCTATAGGCCGAGGAAGCCGACGTTTGTCCACAGACAGCTTCCGGGTCATGTGGCCAGCATGACTAAGCCGCTTCTGGTGAAACCAGAGCAGCACACGGAAATGCCATTTACCTTCCCACCGGAGTGGTACCTATTTATCTACTTGAACTTTGACGTGCTTTCGAACTGCTAGGTGGGCAGGAGCAGGGACCAAACAACGGGAGCTCACCCCATCGCGGGGATTCGAACCGCCGACCTTCTGATCGGCAAGCCCTAGACTCAGTGGTTTAGACCACAGCACCACCCACGTCCCATTGAATGAGACAAAAGGACCATCAAATCCAACATCTTTTCCCTCCTCAATGACCAACCAGGTGCCTATGGGCAGCCCAGAAGTGGGACATCGGGGCAATAGCTGTCTCCTGCTGTTGCTCTCCAGCATTCAGCCCTGAGCCTAAATACACGACTTTAGGGCTAACAGAGCCCAAAGGGTAAGGTCTGAAGACACATGAGGACAGCACTGTGCTGCAGTTAAGCACATCTGTGTCCAGTCAATGCCCGTTGCCTTGTGTTCTATGATGGAAGAAAGATGGGGTGTAAATGGAGATGATGGAAAGATAAATGACTGGCTAATCCTCCATGTTCTTCCTTCCTTCCTTCCTTCCTTCCCTCCTTCCTTGAATTTATATACCGCCCTATACCTGGAGGTCTCAGGGCAGTTCACAGAAAAGATCACAATATATAAAATCAAAACAAGAACAATAACCCAATAACACACACACCCCAAGATATATAAAATGATGTATATAAATGTATGATGTATAAAATGTATATAAAAACATCAGAAACCCCCAATTTCTAAACCTGGGTGGGTGTGTTAATGGAGGAATCCGAGGGCTCCCTTGGACAAAAAACAAAGACACCAACCAGGACAATTTGGAGCAAAACAGCAGCCTGTAAGCTTGGCCTTTATTGGAAACTGTCGCGACAGGACTCCCACCCGCAACAAGATGAAGCAAGATGGAAGTCCAGAACAAAAGAAGACCCCAACTTTTATTAGTTACTAATCCCCCAAACTACACCCCTAAAACTACATCACAACTACATCATTGATACATCACAGAAAGGAGGGGTTGAGGGAGGAGTTGTGGTGGTAATCTGAGTGTCCTGTCACCTGGCTGGTTCCCCCTTTCCCCCTCCCCATGAGTACTTTCCAGGTGACAGAGGGGAGCTTGCAGTTTCCTGCCCCCAGAGGGAAGAGCTGGTCATTGTCCTTTGTTCCAGTCCGTGCTGAATCCACTCCTATATGCTTATATTAAAAAAGTTAAGATTAAAAAGATTAAAAAGTTAAGATTAAAAAAGGATGTGTACAAAAAATGGAAAAGGGGGGAAACCACCAAAGAGGAATTCAAACAAATAGCCAGCACGTGTAGACACAAAGTCAGAAAAGCTAAAGCACAGAATGAACTCAGGCTTGCTAGAGAGATTCAAAGCAACAAAAAAGGCTTTTATGGGTATGTTCGTAGCAAAAGGAAGAACAAAGAAACAGTGGGGTCACTCAGAGGAGAAGATGGTGAAATGCAAACAGGGGACACAGAAAGGGCTGAACTCCTCAATGCCTTCTTTCCCTCAGTCTTCTCCGATAAAGAGAACAATGTCCGACCTGAAGAATTTGGAGCAAATGATTCAGCAGAGGAAACACAGCCCAGAATAACTAAGGAGATAGTACAAGAATACTTGGCTAGTCTAGATGTATTCAAGTCTCCAGGGCCAGATGAACTGCATCCAAGAGTATTAAAAGAACTGGCAGATGTGATTTCAGAACCACTGGCAGTCATCTTTGAGAATTCCTGGAAAACAGGCGAAGTCCCGGCAGACTGGAGGAGGGCAAATGTTGTCCCTATTTTCAAAAAGGGGAAAAGAGAGGACCCAAATAATTACCGCCCAGTCAGTCTGACACCAATACCAGGGAAGATTCTGGAGCAGATCATTAAGCAAACAGTCTGTGAGCACCTAGAAAGGAATGCTGTGATTACCAATAGTCAGCATGGATTTCTGAAAAATAAGTCATGTCAGACTAACCTGATCTCATTTTTTGACAGAATTACAAGCCTGGTAGATGAAGGGAACGCAGTGGATGTAGCCTACCTTGATTTCAGCAAGGCATTTGACAAGGTGCCCCATGATATTCTTGTAAAGAAGCTGGTAAAATGCGGTCTTGACTTTGCTACCACTCAGTGGATTTGTAACTGGCTGACTGACCGAACCCAAAGGGTGCTCATCAATGGTTCCTCTTCATCCTGAAGAAGAGTGACTAGTGGGGTGCCACAGGGTTCTGTCTTGGGCCCGGTCTTATTCAACATCTTTATCAACGACTTGGATGATGGACTCAAGGGCATCCTGATCAAATTTGCAGATGACACCAAACTGGGAGGGGTGGCTAACACCCCAGAGGACAGGATCACACTTCAAAACGACCTTGACAGACGAGAGAACTGGGCCAAAACAAACAAGATGAATTTTAACAGGGAGAAATGTAAAGTATTGCACTTGGGCAAAAAAAATGAGAGGCACAAATACAAGATGGGTGACACCTGGCTTGAGAGCAGTACATGTGAAAAGGATCTAGGAGTCTTGGTTGACCACAAACGTGACATGAGCCAACAGTGTGACGCGGCAGCTAAAAAAGCCAATGCAATTCTGGGCTGCATCAATAGGAGTATAGCATCTAGATCAAGGGAAGTAATAGTGCCACTGTATTCTGCTCTGGTCAGACCTCACCTGGAGTACTGTGTCCAGTTCTGGGCACCACAGTTCAAGAAGGACACTGACAAACTGGAACGTGTCCAGAGGAGGGCATCCAAAATGGTCAAAGGCCTGGAAACGATGCCTTATGAGGAACGGCTAAGGGAGCTGGGCATGTTTAGCCTGGAGAAGAGGAGGTTAAGGGGGGATATGATAGCCATGTTCAAATATATAAAAGGATGTCACATAGAGGAGGGAGAAAGGTTGTTTTCTGCTGCTCCAGAGAAGCGGACACAGAGCAATGGATCCAAACTACAAGAAAGAAGATTCCACCTAAACATTAGGAAGAACTTCCTGACAGTAAGAGCTGTTCGACAGTGGAATTTGCTGCCAAGGAGTGTGGTGGAGTCTCCTTCTTTGGAGGTCTTTAAGCAGAGGCTTGACAACCATATGCCAGGAGTGCTCTGATGGTGTTTCCTGCTTGGCAGGGGGTTGGACTCGATGGCCCTTGTGGTCTCTTCCTACTCTATGATTCTATGATTCTATGATTCTATGATATGCAAGTTATTTGTGACCTTGATGGTCTTCTGTCTAGGACCATCAGGGTTGGCATAGCAACTGGGCAGGGCTCCTGTGTATGTGCTGGTATGCTCAAGGGATTATGGCTGCCCTGTACCAAACCTTCCCCATTTTGCAGTCCTTCTTTTACGGAGTAAAATAAAAGTGGAACGGTGCAGATCCGATGTATGGTTGATTTTCTATTAATTTATAACAGAAGCGTAGCGTATGTCGTGTGTGAGAGTGTTTGTGTGTGTCAAGTTTGTACAAACTGAATGATTTGGGGGGGGGTGTCCTGCGACAGTGGGTGCATTGGGGGTGAGGAGCAAGGAAAAGCCCAGGCTGGTTAGGGCTCTCTCAGGCAAAGGAGGCGCCACACTTGGGGGGGGAGACGACAGGGCCTCGTCTCTCCTTTCTTGGGAAGCTTGAGGGTAGTTAGGCGTTGCGTGAGGGGGCAGAAAAAGAAGCGGGGTGAGGTTGAGGTAGGGCAGTTCTTGCAGTCAGGGGGGCAGGTGTAGTATACCTGGGTGTGATGGCATTAGTATACTAAACAACCCATGGATCTTCTGCAAGAACTGCCTCTTTCTTGCACTGGTTCTGCCATTCCCCAACCTCCCATGGTTGCAAATACCCATCACAATTCATTTTAAACTGGCTTAGCCGAAGCAATCCAACATTCTCTTTCCTTAATCACACACACCTTCAGAAAGAGCGATTTTTCCTTAGTAACAGGCTCCATAGAGAGCTTACAATAGTCTCACATTTAAAATAAAATAAAAAAAAACCTTAAATCAATGCTGTTTATAGGAACCCAAAAGCACCAGCTATAGGAACGAATTACCTTTAAGTACTTCAGGCAGCGTCTCTCTCGGGGGGGGGGCGGGGTGATGATGATGCTTAATAATATCCAGGCATGCTGATGGACAATACAATGAATGGCACAGTTTGCAACTTAAGAAGAAAAGGTGTTGGATCCATTTGGAGGGAATTAGGTAAGTGTGTGCCAAGTCATGGATGCTTAGGAGAAAGCGAGGTTGCATCCATAAAGGTAAAGGTAAAGGGACCCCTGACCATTAGGTCCAGTCATGTCCGACTGTGGGGTTGCGGCGCTCATCTTGCTTTACTGGCTGAGGGAGCTGGTGTACAGCTTCCGGGTCATGTGGCCAGCATGACTAAGCCACTTCTGGCAAACCAGAGCAGCACACGGAAACACCGTTTACCTTCCCGCTGGAGCAGTACCTATTTATCTACTTGCACTGGCATGCTTTCGAACTGCTAGGTTGGCAGGAGCAGGGACTGAGCAACGGGAGTTCACCCCGTCGCGGGGATTCGAACTGCTGACCTTCTGATTGGCAAGTCCTAGGCTCTGTGGTTTAACACACAGCGCCACCCACATCCCTAAGGTTGCATCCATACCATACATTTAACGCACATTTAATGTGCATGGCTTCTCTCAAAGAATCCTGGGTTGCGTCTAGGTACTACCTGCTGATGGGCAACATGCTTCTGATTATTATTATTATTATTATTATTACCACTATTTTCACCATTATTATTATTATGATGTTAGTAGGACATAATGAGTTGGAAAATCCTTGGAAGCCAAGATCCAAGTTTCACGCAAGTACTCTTTCGTGAGAAAACCCCAGCGGAGATTTAACACGACAAAAAAATGCAGCTACTTAATGCATGGAAATATAGGCTCTGAAAGCTTTAAAATGTGCTCTTTCCAGTGATCTCCAAACTGACCCCTTGAAAAAGTGCCTTCCAAAGTTTCCCACCCCCTCTGGCACAGAAAAAGACCATACATTTGGCAAGCTAGAACATGGTTTACTTACCAGTTTTCCAAAGGTTAATTTCACGTGCTTTTCCATACAGCAGTCAGAAGAAGTTGCACAGGCA
Source organism: Podarcis raffonei (assembly GCF_027172205.1). Classification (NCBI taxonomy): domain Eukaryota; kingdom Metazoa; phylum Chordata; class Lepidosauria; order Squamata; family Lacertidae; genus Podarcis; species Podarcis raffonei. The sequence goes on along the minus strand of NC_070611.1, from coordinate 65,725,635 downwards.
GTAAAACGTACCTTGGTTGCAAAATGGTTTTAAAAATCCTAAATTATAGGTAAAGGAAAACACTGGTTTCAGACTCCGTGGGTTGAGATTCCTGCATTGCAGGGGGTTGGACTAGATGACCCCTGGGGTCCCTTCCATCTCTACAATTCTGTGATTCTATGATTCCCAGGCCTTACTCCCTCCTCAGACCCTCCAGGGCTACAACCCTCACTGGCCTTGAGGATTTTTGCCTGGCTGGAATGTGTCCTCAAACTCCAGGTAGACTGTTTCACTGCCAAACAGCTCTTACTGTCAGAAAGTTTTCCCTGACATTTAGTTGGAATCTGCTTTCCAGCAACCTGAAGACATTGGTTCAAGTCCTACCCTCCAGAGAAAGAGAAAACGAGCTTGCTCCATCTTCCATGTGGCAGCCCTTTAGATGGTTATCATATCTCCTCTCAGTCTCCTCTTTCCTGAGCTAAACATTCCCAGCTCCCTCAACCCTTTCCTATTATTATTAATAATAATATGATGATGATGATGTAAAAGACAAAAAGGACTACATTGCTGAATAGCAGGATGATGTCAAATACTAGGTTGAATCGTCTACACATGCATCCACACAAACATACAAAATTTGATGAAATAGATCTTTTGTCCGGGGGCATAGGGTTATAGCAGGTGCAACAAGTGCCTGTTTCCAGATGCAATTATCAATGAAGAACCTCTGCTGGCACAAAGGTCTAAGCGGGGCACCTCTCCTTGCTATTCTTTTCCTCTTTATGCCATCAGTGATTTCAAAATAAGAATAACCATTCAATGCCGAAGCTGAAACCGCACGCAACATTCAACTAAGAGATTCAGGCTGGGAAGTTGCCGTCCTCCTGTCAGTCTTTGTCTGAATCTTTATCCTTGGTTTTTAATTTTTTTCCCCCGCACTTCTTTATCACCCAGGACCTCTGAACCAAAAGCTGTACAGAACTTTTCAGAGCCGCAAGTTTCTTGAAGTCTGTTGGAATTAATAGAATTCATGTCTTCCTTCTGCTACAATCAGCATTGTGCTGCCACTTCAAATGCAGGACCTACTTAACTCGTTCTGGAAGGCTTCAGATGTCAAGGCTGCGAGAGTCCTCTAAGACTCTTGTAGAATTGACAATGCTATGCTGTTGCAAATCATTCTCTCGTTTTTATTTTTCGAAACCTTTCAAAGAGAGACAGGGATCCACACGTAATTTCCACCACAATGCGGTTTCATACTCTGAGGCAGTCTGCCTTGTTTGCTCTAAGAAAGGAAACACAAAGAGCCCCCAAAGCAAGACATTTAAAGCACACAGCTCTTCCCACCAAAGAATCCCGGGAATTGTTGTTTACCCCTTGCAGAAGTACAATTTCCAGCAACCCCAACAAACTACAGTTCCCAGGATTCTTAAACTGCATGGTGTGCATACAACAGTTCATATCTGTGTTAGGCTGCAGTTTAGGTAAATGGCAAAATGCAAATTGGCACACAAAAAATAAAAGAACCATTCTGGTTCAGGGGTCAGCAACCTTTTTCAGACATAGGCCAGTCCACTGTCCCTCAGACCTTGTGGGGGGCGGACTATATTTTTTGGGGGGGGGGAATTAGGCTTGCCGATCAGAAGGTCGGCGGTTCGAATCCCCGCGACGGGGTGAGCTCCCGTTGCTCGGTCCCTGCTCCTGCCCACCTAGCAGTTCGAAAGCACACTAGTGCAAGTAGATAAATAGGTACCGCTCCGGCGGGAAGGGAAACGGCGTTTCCGTGCCTGCTCTGGTTCTCCAGAAGCGGCTTAGTCATCCTGGCCACAAGACCTGGAAGCTGTACGCCGGCTCCCTCAGCCAGTAAAGTAAGATGAGCGCCGCAACCCCAGAGTCAGCCACGACTAGACCAAATGGTCAGGGGTTCCTTTACCTTTACCTTTATGCCCCACAAATAACCCAGAGATGCATTTTAAATAAAATAACACTTTCTACTCATGTAAAAACACGCTGATTCCCAGACCGTGGGCCGGATTGAGAAGGCGATTGGGCCGGATCCGGGCCCTAGGTCTTAGGTTGCCTACCCCTGCTCTAGTTGCTTTAAATGCCTTTTGGTTTGGGCCCACCGTTTCTGCAGTGGGAAGGGGTGTGTGGAATGAAAAGCCCTTGCATTCTTACTATTTGGAACGCTTTAAAATCATAAGAGCTCTCCTCAGGCCTTTTGAAGACCGCTGGAACGCTGGGCTCTCCTGATCTTTGGTCAAGCTAACCTGCCAAAATGCACAAACAAACATACCGAAACGACGCTTGCTTTAAATAACCAGCTAAAGTGGTGGGTGGGGTGGAGATAATAATGCATAACTACCTTCCGGAGGTGTAGAAAAGGGATTTAACCTTGGTAAAGTGCGTTCTGCGTGTGAATAGAAGCAATTAGGAGCACTGGGAAACCTACTTGGCTGTTAATGCAGTCATTGAAAAGCAGCTCAGTAAGCATGCAGTACATGGGCCTCGAAGGCCAGCCTCCCTTTCAACTTCCTTCGCTGGAGGACCCTTCCCTCCCAAAGCACTTTATTGCCGAGAGAAATATCCCCGCTCTAACAAAGGCGGAAAAACGATTTCATTGCCCACACGGTCTCCTCCCGAGATGACGCACCACGGAGCTGGCAGTGGGCGCCATCGGAACCCGTCGTCCATCCAAATGGGGTTGTCGCCAGGACAAGGCCGCAGCCTAAGTCAAGTGCGAAACAGGAAAAAAATGAAAATAAAAAACGAGGGTTAATCTCCAGGAAACGCAGCGCTTAAGAGAAAGGTGCCGAGTTCGAAGTTGGCACGACGCTCATGATTCCCTTCGAGTACAGCCAGCTTGCTTGCTACTTCATTGACAGCTTGTCATTTCCTTCCATTAGGCCCAACCAGTAGCTAATTAGACGTGCGGAAAGCTCGTTTGCGAGGCTCTCGTTTTGTTTCCCCGCAGAGTAAATCTCCTTCCTACCAGGCCGATGAATCTAAGCGAAAGGGGAATGACGACGCCCTCTGCTCATTTTCCTAACCAGGGCCTAATTCATTTCTAAAGAGATTGTGGGCGAGGGGGACCAACCTTTAGTGAAATCACATAGGAGTATAATTAGTACCGGTGAACAAAGGGTATTCAAGGGACAACCCCCAAGACCTTGGTGCGATGCAGAGGGAGGAAAATGCCACGCACAATGGCTGCCCAAGAACAAAAGGTTCTCTCCTTTAAAGGCCGGCTTTGTGGGTCATACTTGCAGGCCGTTCCAGTGGGCCTGCAGGTAGCAGCTCCTCAAAAGAAACTCCTCGTTCCAAAAGCGCCCCAGACTCAGGTCAAGCAGGGACACGCCGGCTTTTGAGAAAGGTCCATTAAATGGAAGCGCGTCGTTCTCTCAGAGGCGGAGGAGGACATCTAGCTACCACTTAGAAGCCCACGGTCTTTGTCGAAATGCTTTTTCCACGCCGGGAGAAAGGAAAGGGGCCGGATGATGAAACACAAAGGCATTTTGCCAGACTCAAGGGCTGGAGGGAAATGGAGGCACTGAACGTCTGGGCAGGATTTGAGGCATCTGATCAAGACTTGTGTTTTAAAATGAGCTTAAAAATATATTTGCAGATGCTTGTGTGTTTCATGCCAGGCATAAAGCAGCTGGCTGGGTGCTTTGGCAGTTGTTTGTCTTCCTGCTCAGAGGCCCCTCTGATTTATAACAGTAGCAGGAGACACGTTTCTCAAAGTTGTAAAAGGAAATTACAGGCTGGGAGCAAAAGGTCATACTGACCATACATATTACAGAATACAATCAAGCTGCAAAAACACAATTAAGAGTTGGTAAATAGTGAGATTTATTGGTTAACAGAAAATAATACTAGGTGCCTCCCATTAGACTTGAGCCATATTTTCATAAGGTTAAAGGGCAAGAGCTAATAGAAACAGCAGCTGGCTTGAAAGGGGGGTGTAAATTTAAGGGGTTGCTTTTGGAAAGTGTTTTTACTAAGTTCCTTTTTACTTTGAAAAGGCCTTTACTTCTAAAAATCTATATATGTTATGTATGAAATATATTGGCTTAAATGTAATTATGCAAAGGATTTAGAAAGTAAGAAATGTTAGATTCTTACGTTAGATTCTTATTTCTTTGATGGTGTGTGAGAAGGTGAACCCAAGATTTCTGTTTAAGATAAAAATTTAAAACCATTAGCCATCTGTTTTGGAGTGAATAGGGCAATAGGGCAAAGATGATCTGATAATTAAGGTGCCTTGTCGAGGCAAATGTAAGATATATGGCTACTTGTCTGCCATTTATGGATAGAAGGAAATATAGCTCTTTGTCTCCCATAAAAGGTAATAGGAAATGGGTGTATCTTTTATGATTGGTTCTAGCAAACAGCCAATAGGAATTTCAACCAGGCTGATTGGACAGAGGCAGCCAAAGGAGGAGCAAGGGGGCTGGGCTGAGGAAATACAAGTGCTGGCCATCAGGGCTGGAGTGGGCAGAGCTTTGGTAACCATATACCACTGTGTCTCTCATTTATTTGTCTGACAAATAAATTATTATTTTAATTTCTCTATTGCTGCGTTGAATATTTCATTCCAGCTAAGCGTTAACCACAAGCAGGGTGCTACAGATTCTCAGGTTTCGTTGCCACATCTGTCTTTGAAGGAGCCAGGGCCTAAGTTAGAGGGCTTACTCAGAAGTCACATAGGTGATGTTTCCTCCATTGAGTGCTTGGGGTGGTAGCTGTTCCCTCCCTCCCCTATCTCCACAAGGCTCCTCAGGAAGAAGAGCCAAAGAGCCTGGCGAGCTGCCCGCCATTTTGCTCCTCATGTTGCAGCTGAGGCGGCCTCTCTTCTTCCCTCAGCGGCCATTACAGGGTTGCGTGAACCACCTTGCACTGAGGGGAGGAAAGAGAGAGGAAGAAGAGCCAAAGAGCCTGGTGAGCTGCCCGCCATTTTGCTCCTCATGTTGCAGCTGAGATGGCTCTCTTCTTCCCTCAGCGGCCATCACAGGGCTACATGAACCACCTTGCACTGAGGGTGGGAAAGAGAGAGGAAGAAGAGCTGGCGATTGCTCCTCATGTTGCAGCTGAGGTGGCCTTTCTTCTTCCCTCAGCAGCCATCACAGGGCTACATGAACCACCTTGCACTGAGGGTGGGAAAGAGAGAGGAAGAAGAGCTGGCGATTGCTCCTCATGTTGCAGCTGAGGTGGCCTTTCTTCTTCCCTCAGCAGCCATCACAGGGCTACATGAACCACCTTGCACTGAGGGTGGGAAAGAGAGAGGAAGAAGAGCTGGCGATTGCTCCTCATGTTGCAGCTGAGGTGGCCTTTCTTCTTCCCTCAGCAGCCATCACAGGGCTACATGAACCACCTTGCACTGAGGGTGGGAAAGAGAGAGGAAGAAGAGCTGGCGATTGCTCCTCATGTTGCAGCTGAGGTGGCCTTTCTTCTTCCCTCAGCAGCCATCACAGGGCTACATGAACCACCTTGCACTGAGGGTGGGAAAGAGAGAGGAAGAAGAGCTGGCGATTGCTCCTCATGTTGCAGCTGAGGTGGCCTTTCTTCTTCCCTCAGCAGCCATCACAGGGCTACATGAACCACCTTGCACTGAGGCGGGGGGGGGGGGAGAGAGAGGAAGAAGAGTCAATGAGCCAGCAAGCTGCCCACCATTTTCCTCCTCGTGCTGCAGCTGAGGTGGCCTCTTTTCTTCCCTCAGCGGCCATCTCAAGGCAACACAAGGCAACTTTGGTCCAGGTACACTCTCTCTCCCCTTCCCCTAAAACAGGTGGATTGTGTGGTTGAGTTTTTCCAGCCTACGAGAAATCCCCTGCACGTAGAAAACAAGCATGTCAAGGAAAGGAAAGGAAAGGAAAAAGGAAAGGAAAGGAAAGGAAAGGGGAAAGCCCCATAAACAGAGCTAGCTTGCAGGATTTTTCTCTTCATTTATTTTTTTTGTACGGTGGTGGAGCATTCCTTCAGCTCAACCCAAACTGTAGCTCAAGGGGATGCAGGTCCGCCACCCCAGCGGAGAACTGGGGTCTTACTGGCCCTGTCTTACCCTCTCCTTGAATTTTTTTGCCTGGTTGGCATATATCTTTGAGCTCTGATAATGCCTCTTGCTTGTCTGGACGGGGAGACACAAGAAGAGTGTGTATAGAAACTAACCTACTGTGCACAGGTAACAATTGCATTTTGCTGCTTTTCGCTCCTGGTCTCCCAGAGTGGAATGTGACCCACTGGCTTAAAAAGGTCCCATCCCCCCACTGGATATGAAAAGGATCTGGTAGTGAACTTTGGGCTGCCCTGCTGATTTCTGTATATCGAACTACTGTTGGAAAGGAACACAGCACTCGTTCCCCAAGGTGATGGCTAAAACTCTGAAAGCTTGTTTCAAATATTGAGCCAGGACCGGCCCTACCATTAGGCATTTGTTTCCAGCAGGCAATACAGAAGGAGAGGGGAAGCAGCGAGGCTCAGCTGTGCTGAGACCAACTGCAGTTGGTTTCCTCTTTCGGAAGAGTTTCCTGCAGTGACAGGGCCAAAGTTACCCCCCTTTTAATTTCCACCTCCCGGTTCAGTACTCCGAGCAGCACCAAATGGCTGGATCTAGCCATCCTTTCTGTTTCCCAGAATGCTTCCAGGCAGCGATGCATTGTGGGAAATTAGACGCTTGAGCCCGACCCAACACAAGCAGGTAATCCCACTTCTCGAGGAGTAAGACCACCAGAGCCCCTCAGACCTGGAGTCAACCTATTTCCGCTGGCCATTATACAATGACATTTTGTTGTGGTGGTTGCTTAGTCGTTTAGTCGTGTCCGACTCTTCGTGACCCCATGGACCCATTACCTGGGTTCATTTCATTTTCCTCTTCCCTCCCCACTCTATGCCCCTTTTGTGCTCTCTTTCTCTCTTTTCCTCTTGGGTTGTAAGCCCTTGTTATAAAATAAAAATCTGGTAAGCAAATTAAAGGGTCAAATACACAAACGTGTGTGTCCAGTTCTTCTGCAGGAAGTAATTATTAGCGACGTAAAGAAGCCACAGAGCAGTTTATTTCTCTCCAGCGCGGTGAGAGGTGGCAGCTGTTGCTAGGACTACCAGAGACCTTGTTCCAATTCTTATTACTGGCTGGAACCATCTCTACACTTTGCACATTTACGAAGAGAGCTGGCTTAATCTCCCCAGCAGCAGAAATGCCAGGACTGAATGTGCAACGTGAGGAACACCGTGACATACATATATATATAACCATGCTTATTGAAAAAGAGTTGACAAACTGGAAAGAAGCAAAAGTAGGCTCTGCCGAACAGCCATTGAAAGCTGTTCATATCATGTCAACAGATTTACCTTATTGCAAACAGTCCGAGTGAATGTGAGACTGAAGGGTTGTTGGCTGTTGGCACACACTGAATAGCACAGCACATCTTTGAGCATGGAACGTGATGAAAGATTTCATGTTTGGAAAGGGGGAAAGCCCTGTGATTTTCAAGTCTTAAGACTGCAAGTCCAAGAACTGAGATTATTAAGAAAAATGCTAGAATTTTCTCCTTCAAGAAGGAGCAGATGTCTGAGAATGTTGGGCTTGGAAGGTTTCCTGCACATCCAAGATGAATTTTGGAACTTTTTCCCACATACATCTCTTGGGCAAGGATAAAGGTTGGTGTCCCTCAATGCAGCTGGGCCTTAGCTCCATCCTCATTTAGAACCTACCAGGCTCCATCGGGGAGATCTAAAGCTTCTTCTCTCCCATTTCTAGACATTTTATGACTTCCACCTTAGAAAATTACCTCTCCCCCAGCCTTCCTTTTATCCTCCCTGTTATCTTGTGAAATTTTTCTTGAAAGAGTTTTGGGCAACACTGATGAAGGCAGATTAACCGTTTTGCACCCAAATGATGCAACACTGCTCTCACAATGTTCTCCCCAGGGAGACTCACCTGGTGCCTTCATTACGTATCTTGAGGTGCCCGGTGAAAACATTCCTTCTCCCAGGCCTTTGGCCAATTAAACAATCTATGGGTGGGTGTTGTTTTTGTCTGTTATTATGGTATTTTTATATCGCCCTATGCTCTTCAGATGAAGGGCGGTATAGAAACTTAATAAATAATAACAACTCCATCACTGAATATGTATGACTGGAATAAATTTACTATCTCAGGTACCATAGGGAAATAGAAAACAGCCTCCCGCAACCTAGTGGGCTCCTATCACCCCGGACTGCTAGCCATGCTGGCCAAGGCTGATGGGAATTGGAGACAAACATTAGTCTGGGGAAGAGTGGTTCTGCGCTATACATTTAAAGCAGTATCATACCACTTTAAACAATCAGGGCTTCCTCAAAAGACTCCTGGGGACTGAGCCATTGGGAACAGAGGCGTACCTAGGCTCCCTTGCAACCTTAGCAACAGAGGTGCTGACTTGGGCCTCAGATTATGGGTGCCCAATGGCACCCACGACGTGACGTCATGACGGTGTTACATCATAGCATCACGTTACATTGGCCAACTGGAACAACCTGGAAGTTGCAGCAGATCCCTGCGGTGTGGGTGCCCTGGCCCTAGAGTTGGCACCAGTGCTTAGCAAGAGCTGCAACAGTGCCTCCAAAGTTGGGAGAGACCATGGACATGAAACTAAAAAAGTTTGGACAAAAGAAGAATGGCAGACGAAATTAATGGACTATGCAGAATTGGACAAAATGACAGGAAGGATTCGAAACCTGCGGGACCAGAGATTTACAGAAGATTGGAAGAAGTATATGAATTACCTGAAGAGCAACTGTAATCAACAAATTACGCTAGTAGGACTACAAGAAGTTTTGTAAGGAGAACTATACAAAGTGTTACAAAGTAGAAAAAGATAAGAGATACTGATTATGAGTTTGAAATGTAATAGGGAAAATAAGAAATGCATACGAAGAGATTATCATAGAATCATAGAGTTGGAAGAGACCACAAGGGCCATCGAGTCCAACCCCCTGCCAAGCAGGAAACACCATCAGAGCACTCCTGACATATGGTTGTCAAGCCTCTGCTTAAAGACCTCCAAAGAAGGAGACTCCACCACACTCCTTGGCAGCAAATTCCATTGTCGAACAGCTCTTACTGTCAGGAAGTTCTTCCTAATGTTTAGGTGGAATCTTCTTTCTTGTAGTTTGGAACCATTGCTCCGTGTCCGCTTCTCTGGAGCAGCAGAAAACAACCTTTCTCCCTCCTCTATGTGACATCCTTTTATATATTTGAACATGGCTATCATATCACCCCTTAACCTCCTCTTCTCCAGGCTAAACATGCCCAGCTCCCTTAGCTGTTCCTCATAAGGCATCGTTTCCAGGCCTTTGACCATTTTGGTTGCCCTCCTCTGGACATGTTCCAGTTTGTCAGTGTCCTTCTTGAACTGTGGTGCCCAGAACTGGACACAGTACTCCAGGTGAGGTCTGACCAGAGCAGAATACAGTGGCACTATTACTTCCCTTGATCTAGATGCTATACTCCTATTGATGCAGTCCAGAATTGTATTGGCATTCTTAGCTGCCACGCCACACTGTTGGCTTATGTCAAGTTTGTGGTCAACCAAGACTCCTAGATCCTTTTCACATGTACTGCTCTCAAGTCAGGTGTCACCCATCTTGTATTTGTGCCTCTCATTTTTTTTGCCCAAGTGCAATACTTTACATTTCTCCCTGTTAAAATTCATCTTGTTTGTTTTGGCCCAGTTCTCTAATCTGTCAAGGTCGTTTTGAAGTGTGATCCTGTCCTCTGGGGTGTTAGCCACCCCTCCCAGTTTGGTGTCATCTGCAAATTTGATCAGGATGCCCTTGAGTCCATCATCCAAGTCATTGATAAAGATGTTGAATAAGACCGGGCCCAAGACAGAACCCTGTGGCACCCCACTAGTCACTCTTCTCCAGGATGAAGAGGAACCATTGATGAGCACCCTTTGGGTTCGGTCAGTCAGCCAGTTACAAATCCACTGAGTGGTAGCATAGTCAAGACCGCATTTTACCAGCTTCTTTACAAGAATATCATGGGGCACCTTGTCAAATGCCTTGCTGAAATCAAGGTAGGCTACATCCACTGCGTTCCCTTCATCTACCAGGCTTGTAATTCTGTCAAAAAATGAGATCAGGTTAGTCTGACATGACTTATTTTTCAGAAATCCATGCTGACTATTGGTGATCACAGCATTCCTTTCTAGGTGCTCACAGACTGTTTGCTTAATGATCTGCTCCAGAATCTTCCCTGGTATTGATGTCAGACTGACTGGGCGGTAATTATTTGGGTCCTCTTTTTTCCCCTTTTTGAAAATAGGGACAACATTTGCCCTCCTCCAGTCTGCCGGGACTTCGCCTGTTCTCCAGGAATTCTCAAAGATGACTGCCAGTGGTTCTGAGATCACATCTGCCAGTTCTTTTAATACTCTTGGATGCAGTTCATCTGGCCCTGGAGACTTGAATACATCTAGACTAGCCAAGTATTCTTGTACTATCTCCTTAGTTATTCTGGGCTGTGTTTCCTCTGCTGAATCATTTGCTCCAAATTCTTCAGGTCGGGCATTGTTTTCTATATCGGAGAAGACTGAGGCAAAGAAGGCATTGAGGAGTTCAGCCCTTTCTGTGTCCCCTGTTTGCATTTCACCATCTTCTCCTCTGAGTGACCCCACTGTTTCTTTGTTCTTCCTTTTGCTACGAACATACCCATAAAAGCCTTTTTTGTTGCTTTTAACCTCTCTAGCAAGCCTGAGTTCATTCTGTGCTTTAGCTTTTCTGACTTTGTGTCTACACGTGCTGGCTATTTGTTTGAATTCCTCTTTGGTGGTTTCCCCCCTTTTCCATTTTTTGTACACATCCTTTTTTAATCTTAACTCAGTTAAAAGTTCTTTAGATAGCCACCTTGGCTTCTTTAGGCACCTTCCATGTTTCCGTCTCATTGGTATTGCCTGAAGTTGTGCTTTTACTATCTCCCTCTTAACAAACTCCCAGCCATCATGAACTCCCTTTCCTTTTAGTATTACTGTCCATGGGATCTCACCCAGCACTTTCCTAAGTTTTATGAAGTCAGCTTTCTTAAAGTCAAGAAACTGAGTCCTAGTATGCTTGGCTGCTCCTTTCCGCTGTATAGTAAACTTCAGAAGAGCATGATCACTCACGCCTAATGATCCTTCCACTTCTACCCCACTAACCAGGTCATCAACATTGGTTAGGACCAGATCTAAAATGGCTGTTCCTCTTGTTGCTTCTCCCACTTTCTGGACAATGAAGTTGTCTGCAAGGCCAGTGAGGAATCTGTTTGACCTTATGCTCTTGGCTGAGTTTGACATCCAACAAATATCCGGGTAATTGAAGTCCCCCATTACTACTATCTCCCTTCCTTTTGCATGCTTGGCCATCTGTTCCAGGAAGGCATCATCTATGTCCTCCATTTGACTTGGGGATCTATAGTAAACTCCCACAATGAGGTCACTGTTATTCTTCTCTCCCTTAATTTTGACCCAAATGCTCTCACTTTGGCTTTGAGGTTCTAAATCTTGGATCTCTTCACAGGTATACACATCCCTGACATATAACGCCACTCCTCCTCCTTTCTTGTCTGGTCTGTTTCTCTGAAATAGATTGTATCCTTCCATTATTACATTCCAATCATGGGACTTATCCCACCAGGTTTCAGTGATGCCTATTATGTCATATTTAGTTTGCTGTACCAAGAGCTCAAGCTCATCTTGTTTATTTCCCATGCTTTGTGCATTAGTGTACAGACATTGAAGTCCATTAATCATTCCCCCGTGTCTCTTATTTAAGATTAGATTGGAAAATTTTCAGACAGGATTGATGGAAGTCAAAAAAAAATTGAATAAGATGTAAAAGTATGTTCAATTACTGTTGAAAATGATATGTTAAAAAACTAATAAAAAATTATTTTTTAAAAAGAAACTAAAAACGTTTGCTTTTCGTCGCCTTTCTTGCTCTGCCAGTTGGCTTCCTCCACAGCTACTAGGGCTGAATCTGCTCTTGTCCTCCTCAATCTCCATCTCCTCCTCCACCACCAGCCCGACTGCCTACCTGCCTCCGCTTTGCTGCTTTCCCTTCTGCCTCCTCCCTCCCTCCCTTTCTCATCCTCTTACAAGTCTCACCTGCTCTTTCTTCCCTCTAAGCTCACACTTCCTAACTGGGAAAGGAGTCCCCAAAGGCTGTTGTAACGGCCCATGCCAGCGATCAGGTGCTGTGTGTTGAGCTGTGATCCATCGCCAGGGTTTTATACCGGCTCTTGTTCCAGTAAAGAAGAAGGTCGGTGACATGACGCCTTTTCTCTTCTCTTTAATGGCTTTTAATAATATCGGGGAGCCTTGCGACTCACCTTTTACCTGCTGGTTTGATTGCAGCTTTAATCGTTGCCTGCCTCCATTGCTTCATTTGCTGGTAGTTAATTGTATTTTGGTCTCCTATAGCATAAGCTGCTTTTAAGGCCATTTTGGGAAAAGGCAGGACGACATAAACACACAAACACGGATGATTAGGGAAGTCATGGGAAGTTGACGCCATGTAACAAAGCAAGGAGCTTTGCACTTAATTTTGCACGCCTGGGTATTTGTTTGGTTTTGTGGTTCTGATGCGCCAACTGTTTTTCTTGCTTTATACCTGCTGAAAAGTTGAATTAAAAAAATAAAATTAATAAAATTAATAAAAATTAATAAAATAAAATTAATAAAAAGGACCTTAATGAATAGCAGGTATTCATTATGCACATTGTGAAGCAATTCAGTGGGATAATTGGTACGCTTTAAAAACAATGCAACATGTAGATCTGCTCTGCAGTAATGGTTGTGTTATATATAGTATTTGTACTGATCTGTCATCACACCATAGTAACAGCCTGAGCCACTAGGGGGCACAAGAGGCGCATGAACTAAGCTGAAGCTTGGAATCCACCCCGTCCATATAGGTCACCTCATGAAGAGGATGGTGGGAGGGGCAAGTGCCTGCTAGCTCTGTTGGTAGAGCATGAGACTCTTAATCTCAAGGTTGTGGGTTCGAGTCTCACAAGGGGCAAGATTCCTGCATTGCATAGGGGTTGGAGTAGTTGACCCTTGGGATCTATGACCTGCCCAGTGGGGAGGCTCCTTCCCCCCACTTTCTCCCTAGTACTAAGAGAGGCCTTTTCAGGGGCAGGTGAGGAGGAGTATATTTAGATATACAGTAGTGGCCTCTTGGTGGGAGAGGTGGTGGTCACGGGGGGGTGGGAATATTATTACCCCCTTTTTGGTTTGAAAGCTGAGAAGATAGTGTGGCCTTCGGGAGGAAAACTGAAGCATGGAGAAGGCAGTTGTAGTTGCGAAGAAGGAAACCTCAGGGGAGGGAAACTGAGGTTGTGGTCCTAGAGAAAAGACGACTGTGGCAGGAAGAGGGTAGCGCTCCCCGCCCCCCGCGCATATGTGTATGACTATAAGGAAAAGCACCACAACGGCTGATCAGATTGGGTGGGGGCACTGAATAATGGAATGAAACTCAGGCAGGAGACACATTGGCAGCAAACCAGTTCCATTGACCTTTGGAGTATGTGTCCTACAAAGTGGCTTGGGAGCCTGGTTTTCCCCTCTTCTCCACACCAGGTCACATCTTGATGCTGTAATGCTCAAGACATGAGCATGCATGTTCAAACTGGACCCTCCCTGCCCGCAGACTGTGTTGCCAGAGTGGTGCATGCTCTGGTTATCTCCCGCTTGGACTACTGCAATGCGCTCTACGTGGGGCTACCTTTGAAGGTGACCCAGAAACTACAACTAATCCAGAATGCAGCAGCGAGACTGGAGACTGGGAGTGGCCACCAAAACCATACAACACCGGTCCGGAAAGACCTACAATTCAAAGTGTTGGTGCTGACCTTGAAAGCCCTAAACGGCCTCGGCCCAGTATACCTGAAGGAGCATCTCCACCCCCATCGTTCTGCCCGGACACTGAGGTCCAGCGCAAAGGGCCTTCTGGCAGTTCCCTCACTGCTACAGGGAACCAGGCAGAGGGCCTTCTCGGTAGTGGCACCCGCCTTGTGGAAATAAACTATCTGACTTTTAGAAAACATCCGAAGGCAGCCCTGTTTAGGGAAGTTTTTAATGTTTAATGCTGTATTGTGTTTTTAATATTAGGTTGGGAGCTGACCAGAGTGGCTGGGGAAACCCCGCCAGATGGGCACTGGTATACATAATAGTTTTTTGTTTGTTTGTTTTTTAGCCTACTACTGTAGCAGCAGCAGCCTTCTATCTTATTTGCTTTTGAAGATGACACAAGTCAGATGGTTGGGACAAATGCACCCCCCCCCATAGGAAAGTTATGCTCTGCTCACTGCATCATTCTAGTTGAAGCCTGGAAATTTACTACATCAAGGCTTTTAAATAATACAGTACTGCAAGAGTTAATGTATCCAGTTCTAGTCATGCTCAGAGTGGGTCCATTGAAGTTAACAGACATGACTAATTTAATATATATAGGTTCATTAGTTTCACTGGGTCTACTCTGAGTAGAAATTAATTGGACACAGCTCCAACGATTGTTTCCAACCAGTCTTCCTCAGCCCTCTTACTGGCTATGATGGCTCAGGCCGATGGGAGCTGTAGTTCAAAACACCAGGAGAGACCCAAGTTGGGGAAGGGTGATATACGGTAGATGAGGGTCCAAGAGAGAATTTCAGGGTAATAATTCTGTTATCTATCTATCTATCTATCTATCTATCTATCTATCTATCTATATGGTATCCGATGATTTTCTGATTCAGATTTGCTTTGATGAACACCAGAAATACTGTTTTGAGTCAGGCACACAAGACATAGAATCATAGGCTTAATCATTATTTTTAACAGGTTAAAAATACAGGTCACAAGAAAATAGGAAAACAGAGTTTTAAAAAAAACTGTCGAAGATGACATAAGAAAAATAGCATGTATATATTTTATATATAAAAATCTACAGTATTTACTAGTCTCAATACATATTTTAGGAGCAGCTTTCTCTCCGCTGCTTAGCATCCAGTAAATTGTACAGCTCGCTTTTTTATTATATTTATTATTAATCACAAAGCCATGGTTTAAAACTCTGAGATTATTACACAGCCACATTATTATATACATACATTTCTACGCGGCAGTTAAGTAAATTGGAACCACAAAGTACTGTTTGTCAGTTTAAAGCCTTCTTCTCCCCCCTCCTCAACGCAGTACTAAGTAGCTACTTCGCTGCGTTCTGCAGGGTTATTTTATTTTATTAAAAGTCATTTGCCAAGTTAATTAAAAATTACATCAGATTCAGTATATACACACACAAAATGTCCATCACGTTGGCTAAATGTTGCTTTCCCCCCTCCTTTTCTTTTTAAAGACTTCGGTACCGTCAACACATTAGCAGCGCCAACCTGCAGCGAGCATAGGCACAATAGCACATTGCTTGGGGGGGGGGAAAGCTTGAACAACTCATGACCCACCAGCCCAACAAATATACATGGGGGCCCAGACAGGGCGCAATAATCCTCCTGGGTTTATTTTGCTGCCCGCCTGGGCCTGCAGAATTAGGGAGGCTGATACGATTCTGGGCAGGCTGTGTTTAGCCTTATGGGTCACAAGTTGTACAAACCCAATTTAGAAAAAAAAGTGGGGAGGGAATAGCAACACACTTGTACTTCTAAGTCAGGCTTCCTCAACCTCGGCCCTCCAGATGTTTTTGGCCTACAACTCCCATGATCCCTAGCTAGCAGGACCAGTGGCCAGGGATGATGGGGATTGTGGTCTCAAAACATCTGGAGGGCCAAGGTTGAGGAAGCCTGGTCTAAGTCTTTGCCATCAGTGCAGCCAGATAAACCTTCGCAAAAAAAAAAAAAACACCTCGTGGACAAAGAAAGAGAGGACCTAATCTTTTGAAACCTGGAGACTACCAGTGCTTTGTTTGTTTTCAGCTAGAACAGAATACTCAAAAATACTTCCATCCAACATTTTAGCCAGATGTGGGCAGAATTATAAGCCAGGGAGTTTGGTTCCAGAGCTTGGGTCAAACTGTACAGCAGCCATACAGAGGAAGGGAGGGGAATGGCAAAACGGAGACATGTGTGCAGTAAGTTGTGCACATCTTTCAACCACTGAGGGATCACAGGGGCTGGAGGCATTTGCTGGATCAGCTTTGGGTCTCTTCCAGGTTCATCCTCACTCTTGTGTCTGTGGGCAGGAGTGAAGCATGACATCAACCCCATGGTTTAGTGTGTGAGAGGACAGAGCCTCCAGAGTGCAGACATAGCTGAATAGGTCAGCTCAAAAATGGGATTCGGCTAGGGGTGATTGGACTCCAGCTCCCATGAGCCTCAGCCCAGCTGTCCACAACATCTGGAGGAACCTAGGCTGGCTACCTCTGGATTGGACCATGGGCACTGGTCCCCTTGCTTCAACCAAAACAGACGGGGCAGATCTCTGACCAGAAATCCCAATTAAAAAACAAAACATCTCAGCATAGCCTAAGGACACATGTGTGAATTGAATCAGAACAGCCGCGCTGAGGAGGGTGTGTTTGGTACTTCCTACCACCACTGTTATCCTAATCAAACGCATTTAGCTCTGCTTGAGAAGAAGGATAGGCTTAGCACAAGTTCAGCTCTCTGGTTATTTCCCGAGGAAGAACTCAAGATGTGAGCATGTGAAGCACTGAGAGAGTAGCGGCTATGCGTGCACTGCTGCCCATTCCCGGACATTTGAGCCAAGCAGGGCAGCTGCTGCTCACACAGGACTGACTCCATGTGCACTTCACCCAAATCAGTGGGATACAGTCCCCCGTAGAAGAGACCTGCTCTCTTCCAGCCACCCTACAAGATTATTTTTCCTCTATCAAAACAAAATGGGAGTGGAGGGAGAAAGCAACATACATACCCACCCACACAAGGTCGCAGGCCCTGATTGCAAAGCATTTTGCTACAATGAATTTGCTGGCTTCCGATTAACAATGAGGGAGCACTTCGGCATTAGACTTTATACCTACAATCATCTCTTAAGGGCCTAATGGTACAGCAGCGCTAGCCCAATCAAGGGCATAAAAGTCTATTGCTCTCAAGAAAAACAAGACGCTCAAGCACATTGTGGGAATTGACAAGGAAGCAAAGGAGCGAGGGGGTGCCAGAAACACAGGAATACAAATTGGGGGGGGGGGACGACGGCTCAAACGTTTCCGAGACCATCACAAAACCCTGCTGGGATATGAACTGGCCACCTTTGGTGCCGATGCTCCCAAATCATAACTGCGCATTTCTGTCTTTACAAAGGGCAGGCTATGATTTGAACGTGGAAGATTAGTGTTTCGAAGTGCACCTGAGACGGGCTACGAAAGAGGCCTGCACAGCTCGCAGCTCACCAAGTCAAATTCAACCCTCCAAAGGCTCAAGGAGCCCATTGTTTACAGCAACTTGCTGGGACAGCAAGAACATGGTGCACTGTGGGCGTTGATGTGGGTGAAAGGAGAAGGAAGGAGAAAGCAGGTGCCTGGTAGGCTACAATCTACAGCCCGTATGCTGCCTTGACTTTGGTGGATCACCAGTTATGGAGGTATATATTTTTTGCAGCCCACCAGAAACACCCTCTGGTTAAGCCACAGTGAAAATTAATAGGCATTCCTGGCAGACTGTGCCTGCAGTACACTCAAAAGAACACTGGATGTGATGGGCAGCCCCGGTGCCAGACACAAAAGGCAACATCAATGGTGTACGCGACAAAGAGCGATAAAAGCATCTTGGTTTCTCAGAGTTGGTTCTGAAAAGACAAAACTCTTTTTATTACAGGAATAGCCGATGCTTTTCAAGGGATCAAAACCTCTTTGTCAGGGCTGATGAAGGGAAATGCCATCTCTAGGAAAGAGTGGCACTTGAAAGACGCCTTTTAATCTTTCCGTTAAACACTGTTCGTGTTGCACTTTTGTGTATTTACAGAAAGCCCTGAAATGCAGCCACCATGGTCAAAAGCAACTCGCTTAATGAACCCATTAAACAAAAGTTGCTTTCTGGCTGCATTTCAGGTAGCCCTCTGTGGGTGTACAGAACATTAGTGCGACGCAGGAGGATACCACATCGCAGCATGCTCACTCCCACCTGCAGCTGACATGCTGGCTTTCGTGCTTGCATCAGGTTGCACACACACAGTGCCTGGCCCACGTGGACCCGAAACACGTGCTCTGCAAGCCATCAGATTTGAAGGGGACAGATCCTAGGGTTTGGACCAACATACATTGGACTCCATGTGCAAACATGAAATCCAGCACTCAGAAGACAGGCTAGAGTGGCATGGACCAGCACAAACCCATCATTTGCCAAGCATATGTTCCAAATATCTGCGCAGGCCTTCTATAGTCACTGACACTCATGGTATATTAGCAGTTCTGTGTGCGAATGATGCAAGTATTGTATTTGATTGCACCTCTGCCCTCCCCTCCATCAAAACACACATTTGAGATTTAAAAATGAAGACCTAATGCACTGCAGAACTGCCTTTGGATATGCAAATGTGGGTGGCGGGCTCAAATACCATCAACATCCTAGACACATGCTACAATTCGCAGACAGTCCTGATAGAATAAGCACCATTTATTTGCTGTATCAGAATGCCTTTGCTTTGGGTGTCAAACCTTCTCCTTTCTATGTGAGCCATAGGCAGTAGCATCTCTGCTCTGGATAACCCAGAATGCTCACTCCTGGGTTACTGAGACAATGTATAGAAGAATGTCAAGAAACCCCCATCCCAAGTGAATGGGGTGGTTTATAAATTAAGTTAACCAAAAAAGAAAAGAAAAAAAGAAAAAGAAATAAAATGTACTTTGGATGCAGTCCATGAATACACACGCCTCCATTTTAGACTCTGTAATTCTGCTGCCACACGTGAACACACAATCAATTGTAGTGTCAGGTCAAAAAGCAGCTTACTGAGGTTTTAGGCAACAAGGTCATTTGCTCAATTAGCTACACGAATGTAACAAACAACCACCATAGTCGTCACGCTGAACATACAAACCTATTGCTATGTTTATGAGAATCCAACCTTTTCGTCCGTTTTCAATGCTCACTTTCAGCTTTCGTCAACATTTAACAGAGCTGTGAAATAGTGTCAGTTTGCATATGCCTTTATCTGAATTGTCCTGTATGAAGATCATGAATCTTGCATGACCACCAACCCCAGACGTGCAACCATTGCATGCTCCTCCCCTGGTCTTTCAGGTGAGCACGTGTCGTTTCTCAAAGCAGGACTGATTCATGCATGGACAACCCGTCAGTCTGGTGTCTGTAGTGGTGTGCAGGGCTTGGGGAACTAGAATACTGATAGTGTGGCAAGCCGAGCTCTTCAGAGGGTGGGGAAGTCCTGTATCTTATAGGGCTATCCACTGAAATGGTGGAGAGATTATGTTCTTTAACAGGTGTCGATTGAAAAGGCGGGTATCTCCTCAAGTTAGCCAAGTGGCTTCGGCTACCATCTTGGCTCCAGGACTGTGTGTAAGGATCAGGCCACTTTCTACTGTCTGGCAAATAATCTGCTGGGGGGATTACAAATCTGGTGGCATTGGGCGATTTAGGTTTGCTTGCATAAGTTTCAACTGGGAGGACTTCAATTCGACTAGAAGGAGTCACGACCACATGTTGGTGGTTGACAGCATAATTTCTATGTGGTCTATCAGTAAACATCTCTGTTGGAAGTTCAGGGATGTATGGCCGGCTGGGAGAGCCGGTTCGATTCCCGTAATTATACTGTGTGGCTACGAAGCTGGAATGAACCATGTTGGTAACATGCTTTGGGGAATTTCCATGGTAAACAGGTGGGTTACTGTAAGAGGGTGGCGGCGGCTTGAAGTTATGTCCAATATCTGCCCCATCAGACTGGGAAGAGAATCTGGGGGCTCTTGGTTGGGAGCTGAAGGCATAACTGTTGGATATTTTTGGTGGACTAGATGTTTTCTCTGTCGACTTCCTTGAACCGAGGGAGTAAGTTGTGTTCCTCGGACTTTGCAGGATTGCCCTTTCTAGCACCTCTTCCACAGAATTGTCGTTGTCTGGGTCACCACCAGGCACATTGTCATACTGCGACGCATTTGACTCTCGCTTACCCTCATCGACATCCAAAGCCCTGATCTTTTGCTTCACATTGAATGCCTGTCCCTCAGGCCCGGGACTCGGTGGCATTCCCGAACTGGCATGGTTTGCAGATCGAATCTTGATCTCCATGGTCAGCTTTGCAGTCTTTTCGATGATTTTGACGTCCGAAGGCTTAATCCACCTGGGCACAAATTCCTTTCCTGTATTTAAAGTAGCGTTGGAATTTTGGTTAGCAGATGCATTATAATTTTGCTTGGAGTCAGACTCTGGCTGAACTTCAGGTTTTTTCCTGGGGCTCTCCAAGTCATGCTTTAACAACCCACTCCGCACATTAGCCGTCGCGGGCTTTTGCTGTCTCCTTTCCAGCGAATCCTTTCTCCTCCGGTGGCCTGGCGAGCTTTCCTGGCCTCTCTCTATAGATGCTCTGCGTCCTCCCCTCTGGCTAGCCCGGCCATTGCTTGCTGCACTAGTGCCGCTCTGCCCATTGACCAGATGAGTAAGATTAAGCATGGCAGGCTGAGATTCGGGCGGAACTTTCCCCAACTTCTTTGGAAGTTCGTCATCTTTACCTATAAGAATAGACACCAAAATAAGCATTACATATATAAACTAAACTCTTGCCATGGAGCCCTCCCTGTGGCGAACGAAGTTAATTGGTTCCCCGCCTCTACCCGCTCTTCTCCCAAAGAACACATGTCAATGTATGAATTACATAAAGCAACAAGAACTGAGGGTTCACAGCTGAAATCAAGTCTTAAGAGGTTGGTGATTGTAGCAGATTTAGTCTTCTGTCCTATACATGAACTCTAGCAGTAATAGGAACTGCCAGTGGTCAGCCAGTTTGATACCAAAAGCATGCAAGATATTGAGGCATGCAAGAACTGTCTTACTAACACAAATCAAATTTGGAAATTAATTTTCTGACCTCGAATGGTCTTGACTATAAAGGCACAATAGTCTAAGCTGTGCTTTTCCTGAAATTGCAGCAGTTCACGGTCTTAATTTTAGATGACAACACAGCCTTCCTTCTGAGTCTAAGGTGATTAGGACTTTGGGGGGGAACTCTCCACCTCGTGTGAGTCTTGCATATGTGTACAAAGCAGAGAGAAACTCAATGAACTGAGTTGTACCACAGTTACTCGAAAATGTCACCTCCCTTTCTGAATTAAACCTCTGTTCTCTCTGCTTTCTGAAGAGGAGGGTGGATTTAGAACCTTGCAACCTGGAAGACGCCACGTTCCAAATAAATGTGCCCTCCATACATTTGGTAATTTCTTCCTGCAACATGAGAAGGGGCATGTGTACATGCACCAGTCATTCAAGTTAGAGCAGGGCTGAGAAACCCATTTTGGCCTTCGCCAGAATGGCCAATAGTGCATCGCTAAAAGCACATACAAGGGACACCAAGGGCTATCGAGTCCAACTCCCTGCACTTCCTCATTTTTTATATATTGGATCAATGCATAGGGTTTTGTTCTGTATTTTAAGGAAAAAAACTTCTGAAATGTACGTAGGTTGATTAATAAGACGGCTTTATTCTTTTTAATTTAGTACACTTAAGGTCTCTTAATTACCACTAAGCTTTCAAGAAACCCCAGTGAGAATACTATAGACATTTTTATTGAATTCTTTGTCGCTTTGAAGATTACTCTCTGTAGTCTCTCTCTCTCACACACACAAGTCAGAGGGAGAGGGAGTGTGTTTGCCCCTGGTATGAATGGCTTAAAACTGTTTAGATGTTGTAGGCTAACACCTGAAGATCTGAAAGGTGTGGGGGATGATATGACAATGACCCTAAACTGCCACACTAGTTCTCCAGTCGAGAGCCTGGGGTTACAAATGAAGAATTAGCAGGCGCACTAATGAAGAAAAAAGCATTCCAAGGTTGCAACTGTTGATTGCCAAGACCAAAGCCATGCGTAAACAGGGCTCGTGGGTTTCTATCAGATGTGGAAAATAATTGGAAGGAAAGCACATCGGCAACAAAAGCAAAAGGAGAGGAGAAGGGATGAATAGAGCCACAGCTTCAGATCCCAGTCACGTGGCCTCGGCATAAGGCAGATGAACTCTCACTCTAGGCTCAGTGTCAAAAAACAGGCATGAAACAACACAAAGTATACAGCTTGCTTAGATCTCCCAACATCATTCAGGCCCCTAACTTTTAAGCTGGCCGTATAGGGACGCGGGTGGCGCTGTGGGTAAAAGCTCAGCGCCTAGGACTTGCCGATCGAAAGGTCGCGGTTCGAATCCCCGCGCCGGGGTGCGCTACCGTCACTCGGTCCCAGCGCCTGCCAACCTAGCAGTTCGAAAGCACCCCCGGGTGCAAGTAGATAAATAGGGACCGCTTACTAGCGGGAAGGTAAACGGCATTCCGTGTGCTGCGCTGGCTCGCCAGAAGCAGCTTGTCACGCTGGCCACGTGACCCGGAAGTGTCTCCGGACAGCGCTGGCTCCCGGCCTCTAGAGTGAGATGAGCGCACAACCCTAGAGTCTGTCAAGACTGGCCCGTACGGGCAGGGGTACCTTTACCTTTACCTTTTTATAATCAACAAGGATCTATGGACCGAAACACAAAGTGTGGCCATCTTGTCACTGAAGACCTGTCTCTCCTTTGCAAAGTGGCACCTGGAGAGGGCAGGGTGGAAGTGGAAAGGGGGTGCTCAGCCCTTTGCCCCCGCCATGAGAATGTAAGAAGAACCTGCTCGTTCAGGCCAATGCCCAATCTAGCCCAGGATTTTCTTCCCACGGTGGCCAACCAGATGCTTGAGGGATGCCTGCAAGCTGGGCATGAATGCAATAGCACTCTGCCCACCTACTATTGCCAGCAAATGGAGGCATGATGAATAGACAGTGGAGGGAGAAGGTGGCCATCATTTACCAGTAGCATCTAATAGCCTGGCCTTCCATGAATTTGTCTTTTAAAGCCATCCAAGCTGATGGGTCGTCACCGCCTACTGAAGTGGCAAGTTATATCATTTAACTATCAGCTGTGTGAGAAAGTACTTTTTAAAAAATCTGCCCTGAATCTGCTAACATACAGCTTTTCTCTTATCTACTTTCTCCATGCTATGCATAATTTTATAACCACCGATCATGTCACCTCTTACTTGCCTTTTCTGCAAACCAAGAAGTCCCAGATGCTACCACCTTTCCTCATAGTAAGTCATTTCCCACTACAACTATCCTCCCTGGATGCTTTTCTATTGCTGCTGAAGCGGCAAGCCTGTTTATACTCTGCAAACACAGGTCTGACACACAGCTTGGAGAAAACTGCAGGAGGAAAGTGGCTGGTGAGGAAAGGTTAAGCATCCCTTCCCTCACCTGCCACTATGAATCAGATGCTCTGCTCCTAATGCAATTTTATTTTTCTGGATGTCCATTGTTGTAGAATCATAGAATGGTAGAGTTCGAAGGGCACCTAAGTGTAATCTTGTCCAACCCCCAGCAATGCAAGAATCACCCTGAAAGACGGCCACTCAACTTCTGTTTAAAAACCTCCTATGAAGGAGAGTCCACCACCTTCTGAGGGAGTCCATTCCACTGCGAAGCAGCAATAACCCCCAGAAAGGTCTTCCGTAGTCGGACTTTCCTTTCTTGTAGTTTGAATCCATTAGCTCAGATCCTATCTTCTGGAGCAGCAGAAAGCAAGCTTGCTCCATCATCCATGGTGACAGCCCTTCGGATATTTGAAGATGGCCATCATATCACTGCAGCCTTCTCTGGGCCAAACATTCCCAACTCCCTCAACCGTTCCTCATAAGGCTTTGTTTCCAGACCCTTAATCATATTGGTCATCCTCCTCTGCACACATTCCAGCTTGTCAATATCCTTCTTAAACTGTGGTGCCCAGGACTGGACACAGTATTCCAGGTGGAGTCTGACCAAGGCAGAATAGAGTGATTTCCCTTGATCTGGACACTATATTTCTATTGATGCAGCCTATAACTGCATTAGCGTTTTTGTTGCTGCATCACACTGCTGATTCACATTAAAGTTTGTGGCCTACTAAAACCTAGATCTTTTTCACATGTACTACTGGCAAGCTAGTATATATTTGTGCATCTGGTTATTCCTACCCTAAGTGTAGAATCTGACCTTTGTCCCTATTGAAATTCATTTTGTTAGTTGTGTTGCTGACATGGTCTTGGGTTAGGTGAACCTTAAATTAAGAACTGGCCTGAAAGTTGAACACCACTCTCATCTCAGGTGCTTCTTGTCGGGGTACTGTGCATGCGTTCTGCCTGCTTAATGCTTGGAATGGTCCCCTTGAAATCAGCAGAGTTTCCTTCCATGAAAATATGATTATGAATATGGTGTGAGGCTGCGCTCACATTATGTTTTGTGCCGTACCAGGTGGCCAATTTGCTATCCTATCATTATGGCAGGGTTCATTTAAACACAAAGAGATCTATGCTCATAAGATCTCTCCTTTCTTGCTTTAAGGCTGCTGCAGGCTTGAGATGAAACCTGGAGAAGCCAGAATCTGAAGTGCAGCATGCAGGAAGCACTCCTCTGTTGAACTGGAAAAAGGCGGACCATCAGTCCTTAAACCAGTCCAATCTAGAAGCTTCACAACATCTTCCAAGCAGAGTGATGTTGTACATACCTATACATACCTTCTGTGCTCAAGGAAGACACCAAGGACTGGCAGACAGAGCCCATGGTTATTCCTAAGCTCACCACCATGGGGTTCTCAAGTTTACTGCTAGAATCATTGATCCATTGCACACAGAACATGCAGTCGGCATATGAATCCAAGAGAAAGGAAAACGCAAGCAAATCTAACAGTCCAGGTAAGTAGCCAGGAGCATTTGCATAAGACAACCAGGGCTTATAAAGCACCAAATTGGAATTGTGTTGGGGGGGAGGAGGTGTTTTCCAGTTTAGGAACGCTAGTCAGTTCCCTTCTAGCAACCAAGTTGCACCCCACTGCCACCCTTGCTCACGCCAACCCAATTTCATGTATTGGCGGTGTCAGGAAGAATTCAACTCCAATGACCAGTTGCCCTAGGACTGCAGAAGCAAAGCAAAGCACAGTTTTACTTGTACCACAGCTCAGAGGAACAAGGGCTGCTGGGGAGCTTTCGGCATTGTTTTAATAATGTGTTGTACGCTGCCTAGAAGATGGGAGCATACACATTTTTTAAAATACATAAATAAACTTGAAAAAGTTCACCACCTTCACTGCCAACACATATTTTTTGTTGGGTATATGTTAGGCAAAAGGGACACAGGTGGCGCTATGGGTTAAACCACAGAGCCTAGAGCTTGCCGATCAGAAGGTCAGCAGTTCGAATCCCTGCGACAGGGTGAGCGCCTGGTGCTTGGTCCGTGCGCCTGCCAACCTAGCAGTTTGAAAGCACATCAAAAGTGCAAGTAGATAAATAGGTACTGCTCCAGCGGGAAGGTAAACAGCATTTCTATGAGCTGCTCTGGTTCATTAGAAGCAGCTTAGTCATGCCGGCCACATGACCCGGACGCTGTACGCTGGCTCCCTCAGCCAATAAAGCAAGATGAGCGCCGCAACCCCAGAGTCGTCCACAACTGGACCTAACGGTCAGGGGCCCCTTTACCTTTACCTATATGTTAGGCACATAGCACAGAAGAATGAAATGACACCTTTCCCACTTTGGAAAACTTCTCTAGCCTTCCCCAACCGGCTGATGTCCAATAGTTGTTGGGATTCCAACTCCCACCAGCCCCTGCCAGCCTGGACTATGGTCAGGGATGATAGAGAGTTGTAGTCAAACAGCAATTAGAAGACACTAGGTTAGATAAAATGTGATCTAGCCACTTGGAAGCTATTCTTCATGATAGGCAACCAGACAATTGGGTTTCTAAAACCCTGTTTTATAATACATTGTTAGCCACGCTTGCTACAATCCAAAAGTCCTGCATGCACACACAGAACACTTCCACATATGGGCTCATTCGCTGCAATGACAACGGGTGAAACAAACCTGCATGCATATATATGGAACAGCTACCACTACTCTGAGAGAGGAGGTAAAATGCAGGTGAAATACCAGGATTATTATATTGTTGTTAAAAAGAACAGAGACTTACTGAATGTAAAATAAGCCCATTATTCCAGGCACATGAAACAAAACAGTTTTACAAGCCCATCAATCAATCAATCAATCAATCAATCAATCAATCAATCAATCAAATAAAAGCAACCTTTGCTCAAACCACAAAGAACAAGAACGCTATGAACCAAGCAGAGGCAAAAGTACCAGGAGACACTTGGAGGATAGTAGCGAACAGGAAGGCCACGATATCGGGTGCTGGCAAGAAAGAGGAAAGGCAAGTTCATTATCACCATCGTAAAAACCTCCCTCGAAAAAAAGACAACAGAACCTAAACTGAGCTACATGCGGAGTCAGCCAAAGCAAGCAAGTCATAAAGTAGTGCCTGGAACCATCACTCCCAAGGGGCTGGGGGAAGAGAGCCAAGACAAAGGATGTAATTGTCTCAAAGTGCGACACAGCACACCGAATCAAGGCCTTGTTCGCATCACCAATGGCAATATTTTAAAAGACTCTTTTAAGTACCCATAGAAGGGCTCATAACGAGATGCTCTGGCATCCCACAACTGCAAGCTGCTCTTCTCCAGGTGATTATTACTTGCAGAGCTGCCCTTTTCCATATTCACAGTCACAGGGCAAAGTTTAAAAAAAGACTAGGTGTCCTGCGATCCACTTCACTGCAGAATCAGAGGGAGCCTCTTAGGCCCACTTGATGCAACCACCTGCTTGATGCAGGCAGTCTAAGGTTAGCTCATCCTCAATAAGCTGCTGTCCAGACTCTGTTGAAGCCCTACAAAGAAGGAGGTACTCTGCTCTCCCTGGCAAGAGACTCCATTGCTAAGAAGCTTGACAATGTCTAATTGTACTGTCAAGAAGTTTCTCCTAATGTTACTCATAGCACACAATTGCCCAGTTTGGACAGTGCTGGCCTAGGTGTTGGCAAACCTAACAGATGAATAGGATTATTTCTTTCCTTCATTCTCTTAAATAAAGCAAATCTGTGATGTTTCTACAGAGTCTCCTTATGTCTGAATGGCAGAGTTATGCTCTTCCCATACCCACTGACACTTCTTGAAGAAAAACAGTATTGAAGGAATACAAAATGAAGGAAGTACCCTTGGTTGGGCTCATGATCCAGCCAGTTAGGACTTCCCAGTTCTACTGACTTCAACAGCAGAGATTTAAGTACATGCCGAACTCTCCCCTGGAGAGTAATAGGATACTAAGTGCTTAACTTTGGTTGGATCAGACCTGCTGAACTTCAGCTAGTTATTCTTCCAGCTTCCAGTCTTACAATTTTTGCAAGACAATTTATAAAGGTTTGTGGCAATAGGATTCCTACATACACTCTAAGCCTGCCTTTTACGCTCATGGCTACATATCAAATAATTTACAAAAGAAAACCTGTTAGTCTTTCAGCACTCCAAAGATGTTGTTTTTAAAAAGCCTTCAAATACATGTGCTTAAAGAAATGCTTTTTCAGTTCCTAGCAATGGCATTCTAGGATACTTCTACTGTGAGTTTTGTCATTCAGAAGGAAAAAACAGGTGTCCCTTTAAAACGCGGGGGAATATCTGGTTCTGCTATTCAAGTCATCTTGTTTTTAAAAGCTGGTATGGTGAAAGTACATGCTGACAAGGATTAAAGGAAACAAGGGAGTAGAGAGATTTGGAAAAAAAAGAAATGCTACTGGCTTATTCTTGATCTTTGTCACCACCCAGTGGAAATTAATCACAACTGCAAAACCTTCCAGGTTAATTGTCCCAAGATGCATTAACAGCCAATTACACTGAACTGAATGCCACACAGTAAGTAACCGGTTTCGGACCCTCATTTCAGCTCCAGAATGTGCATGTCTTGAGAGTCCTCACAGAGCTTAAAGGGGAGGCAATTGCAGGGAAACATGTTACAAGATTGATGGGTTTGTGGTCTTCCAAATCAGTAGCTGATTTGCTACTGAGATGCCAGGGATTGAACTGGGAACCCCCCCTGGACCCAAAGAGGAAGCTCTAACCACTGAGTTATGGTTCTTCCCCATCATGACATCTGACATTTTCCCACTGCACAACAGTGATATGGAAGGGGAAGCACAAAAACACAGAACATTGTGGCATGATGTCAGAACAAGATCTAGCAGGTTTGTGGGGCGAAGGAGCAAAACCAGGTGTGCAGCAGAAGCTATTTTTCAGAAGCAACTACGTGTTCAGGGTGACATTTAGATCTGTCCTTCACCACAGTTCCCTTTCTCATTTCTGGATCATCATGATAAATAAAGGGACATGCCAATCCCAGCAATTTTCAGAACACTGAAGAATTGGCTTAACAAAATTTAGTTCTGCACTGATGTTTGAGGTGCTAACTGTATAAACTCGCTTTGGAAACTCTTACCTAGATTAAGAGGAAGACAATTAAAAGCAGAAAAAAAATTAACAGGTTGCTTGTTCCTGAAATAAAAGCCCCAGGCAAACACATCGCGGTCCTCTGATGCAGACAACAATTTCAAGCCGTGCTAGATTTTACCAAGTCTAAGTGGATATTCAGAAGAGGCACAAGCAGAGTTAGTGGCACCGCTTATATCCATAAGGACGTGAGGAGAGAAATTCAATGGCTCAAACTATATAGTTCAAATCACACAGAGACAGGCAAAGTGCTGGGGGGAAACCAAGATTCCATGGCAACCTCTAACTTCATCACATTTAGATGCACTCAAGAAATCAGTAGGAATAAAAAAACATCAACAACATGGAAAAGTATCGGGAGAGTTAGTTGGTTAATGAAGTGGAGTGCAAAGGAAAAATAAAACAGATACGTGTGAGTCCTCCAAACGTATAAATGAAAAATTCCATATTCATCTGGAAAAGGAAAAACAAATACAAAAAAGTGACATCACAGGAGCTGTAGAAGAGAAAGTATGCTGCACTGATGCTTTTACAATTTGTTCCTTTATTATTTTTTACAGATGCCAGAAAGGGAAAAATCAGTAAGTCATTAGCTAAAACAGAAGTCTGAACTGAGAAGAAGCTGATAAAGTTAGGAGCCAAACTCTTAAACTCCTGTGAAGAACAAAAAGCAATGTGGTCTACTGAAGGAGAGAGACAAAAAGAGAACGCAAAACAGAAAGTTTAAGGAGAAATGCACAGTCTTTTATTTAGGAACATGGGAAGCTGCTGCACACTGAGTCTAGCCATTGCGTCCCTCTAGCTCAGTAGTGTCCACCCTGACTGGCAACAGCTCTCCGGGGTGTCAGACAGAGGACAATCCCAGTCAAGCCTAGAGATGCTGGGGATTGAACCTACATGCAAAGCAGATGCTCGATGAGTGAGCTACAACCCTTATTTATGCCCTATCAATTATATTCCCCAAGATAAAGATCCAACATCCAGGTAGCTACAGTGGTAAGGCAACAGGGAACTTTCCTCATTCACACAAGGAATTCCCCTGCCCACGTTGCTCCCTTCCTTCTCAGTCTTCTGCTACTTGGGAAGATCTATTTTATTCTAAACATGGAGGTCATGTTAGTTTTCGCTCCATACAGCTATATAATTTTAACATTTAACAATGTTAAATATACAATTTCAACAACAACATGCTTGTTGTGTTTTAGCACTGAGCTGTGAACTAAATGAGATATAAGAACATTCAGAGAGCCCAAGTCCTGTCTGGTCCTGAATCCTGTTTCCCACAGTGGCCAACCAGATGCCTGTGGGACATCAGCAAGCAGGACATGAGCACAATGGTCCTCTGCTTCAGCTGTTCCTCATTGACATGTTGCCCAGAGGCACTGGGCTGCCTCTGATCTTGGAGATGGCAAAGTCCTCGTGACCAGTAGCCACTGACAGCCTTCACTTCCACAGACTTGTCCCGTCCTCTTCTAAATCCATCTGAATTGGTGACCAACGGCACATGCCATGGTAGTGGTTTCTGCAGTATAAACCACACACTGTCTGCTCCGTGCAAAGTGAGGGTGTGCAACGCTCCCTCTGCCCTCCACTCGCCCACAGAAAGTGGCTGGGCTGGCCAGCTGACCACAAAAGGCAGGAAGTGTCTCCAGGGAGCGGTAGTGGTGGTGGTGGTGGTATCAGTTAGTCCTATAACTCCCTAGTTCCCAGTCCTTTGCTCATGTGCGTGCATTAAGTAAACTGTCTGCCAGAGAGGTCAGCAGCATCACTTAGCAGCAAGCGCATATGGCTTTCTGGTGGAAAGGATACCTGGCAACACACAATCCCCACTTCCTCCAAATTCTCACTTGCCCTGCAGTTTGCAGAGTGGTGATGGTGGAGGAGATGGCTGATAGGGATTCATAAGCAAACAAAGCCCCTGTTTGTTGACCCTGTCTAGAGGGAGAAAAATATCCCAAGCAGGCATTCTGAAAGAAGGCTGCACACTTAACTCCCCTTCTTAATGGAAAGGCAATGGGCACACAATCTTTCCCCAACCCGGTAGCCTCCAGATACTCAGGACTACAACTCCCATCAGCCCCACTGGCTCAGACTGATGGGAGTTGTAATGCAGAATATCTGGAGGTAACCAGACTTGGGAAGGCTGGTGCACATGGAGGCACAACAGACCTTTTGCTCACATCAACAAGTTAGGATTGCCAGTCATCTTTCAGGGTCAAAATGGATTAATGGCGACATGGCCAGTTAACAAAATAATATCTCTGCAGCACCATTCAAGGCTTCTACTTTCTGAAGGAGATGGCGCCTACTTGTGTAACGGGCAACTTTATTTTTTGTTCAGAAGCTCTTAATGCATGTTAAGTTCTAAGGAAACGCAGAAGCCTTATCGGGGGCACTGGGGAAGGAGTCAGAAAGTTTGTGAAAAATTCACAGATGAGCTAAAATTAAAGAGCCTTCTGAGGTCCTTGATCTGTGAAAAATAACCAGAGACCCACTAGATGTGATAAAAGGATCCTGGGAGAGAAGAATCACTGGAAGGCTTCCTGGCAATTCCATTACTGCCTGATACATTTCAGAGAGAAGGAAAAAGCTGTGATCGGGCAATTTGTGAAGTTCTGTACCCTTTCTTCTTCCCCCATCTGCTCCACAGAAGACATTCTGTGCTTGATATGAAGGACCATCAGAAGATCTTCCTTTTGCGAAAACAGCCTTTTCTCTGGGTGTTACAGTTTTCCTGGGGTAGAATAGGGTGTGAAGGAACTATATCTGGCCATGGTCCTGGAACGCAAATGCTTTGACTGAGCAATTAAGTGTTTTTCGACCATGTCTGAAGGAAAGAAAAAGCCCAAAGCAAACTGGTAATCAGCACAAACCTTAAGATTGCCCAGTCCATCTCATTCTGAAGGAGAGTTTAGAAGAAAACAGGGAAGAGTGCACACTACAAATTCCCTTCCAGATGGACTGCCATGTTTTCAATGCTGTGAAAAGTTATGTCTTTGACAACAGACCAAAGTCTGCCCAAACAGCTCTGGAAAGCTCTTAGCACCCTAAACAAGGCCTGCCAGATGGAGAATTCCACTAAGCCTAATTAGTGCTCGGATGTTCCCATATGGGAGGGACCTAAATTAACAGTATGGCTAGAATTGCAAGCTGCCAAGAACTATTTCATTATTACAGGGAAAGGGAAGTAGTAGAGGATCTGCTTTGCAAATGCAGGAGGTCCGCGGTTCAATTACTGGCATCTCCAGTTAGAGCTGAGAGAAACCATGGAGAGCTGCTGCCAGTCAGTGCAAACAATACTGAGCTAGATGGGTCTATGGTCTGACTTGGTGGCATAAGGCAACTGCAGCTTAGGGCACACGTAAGAAGCAGAAGATGGCATTCCTCACCAGTTGTAATCTTAAAGCACAAGCCTTTTTATCTTTACTCTGGGAGTAAGTCCCAAAGTGTTCACTGCAGCCTAAAAGGATTAAGTTGAAGGTGCATATTCCACTCCTAGCACAACCTGCATAACAGGGATGTTGTGAGGATGACATGCATCAAACAATCCATGCCACCCTGAGCACTAGAGCACAGAGGAGGAACCTTTAACCCACCACATCTTGCTGGCCTAGCAATTAACTTCCAACAGCTCCAGCCAGCAAGTGCCCATTGTCAGAGATGATGTGAGCCAGAGGCTCTCCTGATAACTCATAGTAATGAAAACTTTGGAGTTCTCATGATTGGTACTATAAGTAGTACTTCATGTTTTCTACCTTTTCCCTACAAGCTTTCTGTAGAAAATCCAGGAGTTTATATTTAAATTCCGGGAAAGGTTTATCTCACTAAGTCTCCCAGCTGGTCAGAAGGGAGTTTCCATCCCTCCTTAGTTCTCGCTGCCCTAGCCTTTTTGTACTCATTTGACTTCATTTTTATCCCACCCCTCCTCCTAACAACTCAGGGAAGCTCACAGGGTTTTCTCCCACCCCGACATTTTATCATCAGAACAACTCTGTGAAGTGGACTGGGCTGAGAGAGAATGAAAGAGCAGCTGGCTCAAGGTCACATGCAGAAAAGAACCTGAGTGTTGTCTCTTCTCCTGCCAAGCAAACAAGAATAAGCCCCAGGATCCAAATCCGGAACCTCCTTTTCACCTCTCCATTCAATACCCTGTAAGGAATTCGGATACATATCACTCGGGGCAAACACCCCTTCCATCTCAGCTTCCAAGTCCTACAAGGCAGCTTTCATTTCAACTTGCAATGTCATGCCCTAGACACTGCAATCTGTCCATGGTGGGAATGAAATAACCAAGGGTTATATCTGGACATTGTGGGTCTACTTTGGAAGCAAGGCAGAGTGAAATGATTTATTCCAAAGCCAAAAGGGGACCTTGCCCCAATAATTCCTTATGCCTCTCTCAGTTTTGGTGCTGCTTGTCTGTATTGATGTGGCCCTGTTATTCTCCCTCCCAAACTGGCTGACCTTGATGTGGAGGTGCAAAAGGAAGCCTTAGCTGGCAGCCAGTGCCCTTCATTGAGCTCACATGAGACAGGATCAACCCTGTGCTTGCCTGGGGAGGAAGCTGCCTGCCCCCTGCACATTTGCAGAACTAGAGACAGACGAGGCATGCAAGAGTGAGGTAATGTCTAGAAGACGCTGAGAGCGAGGTTGGTGACAGATAGCATCGCCTGGAGATAGTGATTAGAAAAACAAGAATTGAACACGGAGTGGGGAGATAAAACTCAAGGGCTGATGAAATTCAGATGAAGAACAAATGAGGCATCCATTTTCTTAGCTAAACAAGAACTGAAAACAAATCTGACAGATTTTCAAGACGTATCTTGTGGGTACTTAGGCACAAAGAAAATCCCCATTTGGGGGTTGAAGAAATACGCCCCCCCCCCCGGCGGCCCCAAGTGGAATGCCCGTGCATGGGCATCCATCCCTGAGGCCCAAAGTGGGGGGGGGGGGAGAGACAGTATGGGTGTCTATCAATAGAAGAGTCACCATTATATCCACAGAAAAATAATGGAGAATCAGAATCCTTCATGCCTTGGGGGAATGTCCTTGGAAGCAGGGAGCAGCACAATGTTAGTGCTATCCTTCAGCTGCTGGGACCAGAACTTCCTCCGCATTCCTCTTCTCTAGCCAATGCCTGCTGCTGGAGACTGTGAGCTGGAGACTGACTGAGCCCCAGTCTCCCAAGATGATGAGCAGGGCTGGGCTTGGCAGGAAGGGGAGGAGCCCCAAACACCAATTTTCCTCCATGGAAGCCAGCACTCCATAGGTGCCTTGGGCAGCACCTGCATTCAACCATCTCATAAGTGTGGGGAGGAAGGCGAAGTTGAGGGGTGGAAAACAGGTCAAGTTTCTCCTCCCCACCCCAAATTTCTTACAGGCCTCAGTTTGCAACAGGAATAAATTATAATATTCAATATTTTCAGTAGTGCCTGAAATAACTCCACATTCAAAGCCTCTGGTCCAGTGCTGTCAGTTTCCACTCCTCCCCCACTTCCTGTCCAGGCTACTATTGGCCTAGCAGAGAGAAAATAAGGCAAAAGAAATTGAAGTAGGGACAAATAGAGAACTTTCAGAATAGAAAAAGAGGTTTTTTAAAAATGGGTCACATAAGGTTCAAAACTGGGACATGCCTAAAATGATGCGCAGCTTTGAGGACACCACACACACAGAGGGTGAATTGACTAATTACTTTGGAAAGAGATCTTGGGATTGTAGTCAAATTTTCACTGGAAGAATAAATACTTAACTCTGACTGAAATAAATCTGGAGTGTTAGGAATACTTAGGAAAGAGGCTGAAAACAGAGCAGCCCATAGCAATGTTGATAGAATTGTGGAATTGGAAGGGAGCCCGAGGGTCCTCTAGTCCAACCCCTGAAATGTTAAGAACATTAAAAGCCTGACAGTTACAACAGACATCCTCTACGATCTCCTCCCCATCTTCCCAAGGAAGAGCTAGTGCCTGACTTTTCTGCTCACTCTCTCATGTTACACTAAACTGGCAGAAATCCTGAAGGACCCTCTCAATAGTGGAAGGTAAAATTCAATTTCCTTTCTCAGCTCACAAAAACCCACTTATCCATTAAACAGCACAGACATTCTTATGAATGCTGGGTGTGGGGAGGGGGGGCAAACAGTCCAGGAAACCTCCCTCCCAGCCCTCCCCTCTTTCTGCAATGATTGATAGGTCTAGAAAAGAGCATCTCTGATCGTTGTTCACACTCAGAGGCGAAAATTGTTTTCCGGCGCCGCATGCTAAGGCATGAACACAAGACCAGCATTTTAACGATGTTGCCTTCCTGCTAACTAAAAGGCTGCAAGTTTACCTCCTGTGCTCTCCAGGATGGGACAATGAGCCTGGCCCACATGTACCTTTCTGCAGAATGGATTGCTTGCAAAATGCATCTGTTCATCCAAACACTGATCTCCTAACCCTGGTCAGGCACTGCCTTCAGGATGTGCAGTACTTGGCCAACTTCCTGCTGTGGGCATAACTGTGCATCAGGAGAACAATGTTACCTGCTCCTTGCAGGGGCTTTTGTTACACTTCCAGATTAGGAGCATGATAGAAGTGGGCGTACCTTTTGGGGAAATGATCAGGATTTCCAGGAACAGGATACCAAATTGTGAATTTCCTGCACCGTGCCATAGTTACGCAGCTCCATTCAAGGTGGTGTTTTGGCCGGGCAGAGTGACAAAAGCTGGGTGGACCCACAAACCAACTAAAACGGGCTGCTTGCTTCCAAAGCAGCAGCAGCTGTGTCTTGAGTTACTCACCTGCTGCTGGCAGGTCCAACTTTGCTCGTTTCAGCTCCGCCATGGAACTCTGGAGCTGATCTATTACGAAGTCATCTTCAAAGAAGAAATCTTTGGCGAGGGTCTCCTGAAGAAATTGCACGAGTTCTTCCATTTGCAATTTCATCAGGTGTTCTAGGTTGGGAGGGGGAGAAGAGTACGACATCAGAGAGTAGACTAAAATGTAGCCATATTTGCTCTCTCTATTGAAACAGAAATCTCTCTCTCTCTGTCAATTCATATCTATTAATTAAACAAGCACCTAGTGTAATTCTAGAACTTTACAGAAACATAAGGCTGCCATATATCAAGCCGATCCCCTAACATTGCTCTCTCTAACAACAAGCACAGGTGGTACGTGCAGACAGAAATGGGGGCAGATCACAGAGTACTGAAAATCAAGAGGGAGGCAGAAGCATAGAAGTAGCCATGGAAAGTGGCGTCCTTGTTGGGAGTGAGCACTGTGCCCTTATGCTTTCCTGTTAGCCCCTCCATTTATTTAAACCATTTCAGTCCTGCCTCTCTCAGAGACTGAAACAGGTTGCAGAAACGTCTGACAAAAATAACCCCGCTAAAACGGCAGCATATCAACGAACACTCAACGTAACTGAAACATTGCCATCATAGCCACAAGAAGCACCATAAAGAAGCTTGCTTTAAAAGGTGGGCTTCACAGAGTCTCCTAAAGCCAACAAGGAGGCCCAGCAAAGGACCTACAGAGAATGCTCATTTCAAAGCCTTGGGGCTGTCACCAAAAAGACTCCGCTCGTTGCTGTGATTTAATCTCCTCAGGAAATTGTACTTTTGAGTAGAGCCCTTCTGACCAGCGTCTATATTCCTGTTGGCTGGGAAGTATACCCGTGCCACCAGATTTATTGTGCATATTGTAGCCACATCTTTTGCAACGTATTTATAGTTATTAGAATCTTCCCAACAGTGAAGCTGTGGTGGCTTTGGAGACAGTGTGAAATAAGCATCCACAAGCATCTCTCTCCCCAGAAGTGCTGGGCAGGGAGAGAACATCAATGGCTTGGTAGGTTGTAAGTTACTGTGGGTTGCCTGGGCAAGATAAAGTGATGAACAAATATAAGAAATATAATAATAATAATAATAAATAGTACTGAGAAATACCCAACTGAGAAAAATGTTTGGTTTTTAATTTATTCATTTTATTCACAAGTGCCTGTCCATGCCATATGGCGAGTTAAAGAGTTTAAAGCCAGGACAGAGATCTTACTTCTGTGCAGTTTCAAAATGGTATAAGACATCGCAGTGAGAACCCGTTCTCCTTCAAGTATGTAGATATCCCAGATCCTGAGGGTTAACGTAAAGGGAGTCTGCAATGAGAGAAGCCATGGGAGGCATCAGAAAAATAACAGAAATCCAGATTTGCCGTAAAAATGTGTGCTTGGGATGATTGGGGTGGGGAAGGCATCAAACAAAGGGCACTCACACGGTCAAGGAAACACTGGAAAAACCATTTCATTGTGTAAAACGTAGTGTTGACTTCCTGGGAGTCCTGCCAAGAAGAAGCAGTTTTATGAACTTCAGATACGAACACAGCATCACGCAAAGTGGCCAAGTGGTTAGTGTTATTGAATTTATATTTCAGCCCATTAAAAAATATTCCCTACAAACAAGGTGATTAAAAAAAACACCCCTATAATAATTAAAAGAAAAAGAAAGCACATACAAAAACAGATTTTCCTTGCTAAGCACACAGCATAAACATTGGCAACTAAGACAGCATGAACTCCTGGACTGCAAACCCAAAGTGAAATGGCCAAAGTATCTTCAGCCTGAAACCTGACTGCTTTCCTATGCATTCTGTCTTCCCCTCCGTGGACAAAAGAAATCCAAAGAGGTTAAACATTGAAGAGGGTGATTGTGAAGAATGAAGGGTTTGGGTCATGTGTACTTTTAAAAATACTTCTCCCTGTACGATCACTTTGGTTTGCTGGGGAGAGCTTAGAAGAAAGGTTCCTGTGGCACAGTTAAAATGTGTGCCTAGGCATTCTCTACTTACTGCAATGCCCCACTTTCTGGAATATGATTCCATAGGGGGAGACTGCCTTACTCTGAAGCTTCAGGGTTGCATATAAGCAGTCATTTAGGCACAAAGCCTGATCCACCTGGCATAAGGAGAGAAAACCTCTTGTGGCCATACCCCTCTATGAAAAGTTTGATCCAGTTCACCAATTTTGGCCATGCTTCTCCTCTAAAGAAAGGGATGAAGGAATACAGCATACCTGAGCATGTACAGAATGCCTCTTTCATGCAGAGGCAGCATAGCAAGTAGTTTCCTACCCCCCACACTATGGCAAACCAGGAACCAAGCCCTGGGACATAACTCCCTTCATTCTCTAGGGCCAATTCCTCTTTCCCAGACCCTGTCATTCTTGGCCATAGTCTATTCAGAGCAGCCTGGTGCATCCCATATGTTTTGAACTACAACTCCCATCAACCCCCTACCACTGGCTATGCCAGTTGGGGTTGATAGGAGATATAGTCCAAAACTTTTGGTGGGTCTGAGAAAGCTGAGCCAAGGGGTGTGTGCCAACTGCAGATCTCATTAACAGGACTTAGAAATTATGGTTTGAAAGTTGGGTTTGTATGTTGTGCGTCTGCAGGGTGGGTTTTTGCTGCTGTTTGTAAGTGCAGCTCTTGGGAAGCTGTGGAAATTGCTTGAAGCTGGTCAGAAAGCCCAGTGTGCTCGAACGCAGCAGGGTGCAACAGAGGCTTGCCCTTGCCAACCCCTCTTCCTGCTGAGATTGAATGGGCAGAGGCGGAAGTGGCAGCTGTGTGATCTAACTGCACGGGACACTGAGAAGCATGAATGGAACAGCACACTAGCCTGGGAATAAGGTGCAGTGGGAGGAAGTAGCAGACACCATGGAGGAGGCAGTAACTCTGCCCTACAAGGATTTGGTACGTGGCTCTGTCTCTATAGAACAGCTCTACAAATAAGTGTCCCTTCACCGTAGCATCCCAACAATAAAAGAGGCTCCACTGGGATTTCTTAGCCTGACAGAGAGACTTAAGGAGCTGTTAAGAATTATCTACATAAACACACCCAACTTTTGACTCTCCAAATTTTAAAAAAGTGGTTGTGCCTCCCTCGCTTTACAGCTTTAGCAGCTTGCTGTTTACTTTCATTTATTAGAAGTAGCCTCCCTGAACCTTCAGACACCCAGACGAGGAAGCCTACTGACTCAAGGCAAGATGCACTTGATGTTTCCTCCCCTGGAAGGCAAACTCCTCCAAAATTAAAGCAATAAGCAGCAACGACCTACAGTCCAAACTCCGTATGAACTCTGCTGTGAAAATTAAAACCACAATTTACAGCCTATAGGTAAGCATGAAAGTGATTTCGGTTTTCACCAGCCAGTAGATTTAAATAATCCTTTTTAAAACTCTCCCTTACCCATGAACAGATTTTGGAAAACCAATATGGCATACATGAGGTGACTCACTACGTTTAGAACATTTGCTGCAGATATCAAAGATTAAAGACTAGGAATGAAGTCCGTCTGCATTCAGCAGGAACTTTCTTTTCTTATAAATGTGCTCAAGTCCACAACCTAAGGCTACTGTTGATCCTGTCTCTAGCAATTTTAGATCTGATCAGAGAGTTAATATCAAACACCCTGAAAAAGAAACTAAATGTACTATACTTCCTAGCAGGAATATGCTTCATGTTTCATAAGCTTCCAGCAAAATGGACAAAAAAATATATGAAAGGCTGGAAGCTTTTATGCATTTGGAAATATAGTGAGTCTTCACTGAAATAAAAAGTACTTCGTGCGTGAATGTGCACAGAAGTAGAGACCTTCATATAAAGGGCACATCCAGTTACTCAAGGGTTGTATCCTTAAACCTGGTTCACCATTACATCTCTTCCTTTCTCTGCACTGAAATAATAATATATCTATCTATCTATCAGGGGACGCGGGTGGCGCTGTGGGTAAAAGCCTCAGCGCCTAGGGCTTGCTGATTGAAAGGTCGGCGGTTCGAATCCCCGCGGCGGGGTGCGCTCCCGTTGCTTGGTCCCAGCGCCTGCCAACCTAGCAGTTCGAAAGCACCCCCGGGTGCAAGTAGATAAATAGGGACCGCTTTCTAGCGGGAAGGTAAACGGCGTTTCCGTGTGCGGCTCTGGCTCGCCAGAGCAGCGATGTCACGCTGGCCACATGACCCGGAAGTGTCTCCGGACAGCGCTGGCCCCCGGCCTCTTGAGTGAGATGGGCGCACAACCCCAGAGTCTGGCAAGACTGGCCCTTTACCTTTATCTATCTATCTATCTATCTATCTATCTATCTATCTATCTATCTATCATCTATCTATAGATGTGGAAATACTACAACCAATTTGATTTTTAACACCTGTTAATGCATAAAAGTGCTATATTCATCCTGATCAAGCTACAGAAGATTACTGGTTACTGTTCGATGACCATCTGTCATGGATGCTTTAGCTGAGATTCCTGCATTGCAGGGGTTGAACTAGATGATGCCTGGAGGTACCTCCAGGTTGGACTGGAGGTTGGACTAGATGATGCCTGGAGAACCAGTGTGGTGTAATGGTTAAGAGCGGTAGTCTCATAATCTGGGGAACCGGGTTCGCGTCTCCGCTCCTCCACCTGCAGCTGCTGGGTGACCTTGGGCCAGTCACACTTCTCTGAAGTCTCTCAGCCCCACTCACCTCACAGAGTGTTTGTTGTGGGGGAGAAAGGGAAAGGAGAATGTTAGCCACTTTGAGACTCCTGAAGGGGAGTGAAAGGCGGGATATCAAATCCAAACTCTTCTTCCTCTTCTTCTTCTAACTTCCAACTCTACAATTCTATGATTCTTTGTATATGTATATTTCCCTTTTTAAAAAACTTGTTTATATGTTGGGTTCATAAAGTCAGATGAATAGCTATGGCATTATCAAGTTTCCCTTCCTGTATCTTTCTGAGAATTTTGAATGCAGATGCTTGGGATGTCTCAATGAAATGTTTTGAAAATAAAAAAATAAAAAAAGTCAAAAACCCCATAGGTTTCTTGGGGGAAATATTGTGAGGTTCAGATGTAGCACTGCTCAATCTCCTAACCAGCGCTAGGAGATAGTGAGAGCAACCATTGCAAATTTCATTACAAATATACCCCTTTATGAAGACATTCAGTTTCCCACGCCCCTTTTAGTTTTTGAGCATACTCTGGTTAGCATTACAGTCATACCTTGGGTTGAATATGCTACAAGATGAGAGTTTTCGGGTTGCGGAGTGTGTTACTTCTGGGTTTCACCGCTCCCGCATGTGCAGATGCTCAAAATGACACCACACGCATGCACAGAAGCGGCGAATTGCAACCCGCGCACACATGCGTTGCGTTCACTTCAGGATGTGAACGGGGCTCCGGAACAGATCCTGTTCACATCCAGAGGTACCACTGTATTGATGTTAGTGCTAAGCATAGTTGGGCCAAACTGGAACTTGAAAGCCTGCTTCTAAGATGGACTGCAAACAGTGGTTTGACAAGAGCTAGGATTATAGAGGTAACATTGGTGCAGATGTAAAACTTACTAGTGATAGCTCTGAAATGGAAAGAGTGTGAGGGTGGGAATCCCCTTGGCATGGGAGGGGAGATATGGGATTCCATGGAGTACTCTAAACTTCCTATCCTTGCTGTACTTTCCCATTAAAAAGCATAGGACAGGAGAGGGGAATTTTTTGTGTGGCTCTACAGATATTGATGGGTCCAAAGGTTGCCATAGCTGGAATACTGCAGTCGAAAGCAATGCCATGGCAGAAATCACAAAAATGTCTGGGAAAATCCGGGTGTATGGCAGCCCATGTTGGCAGCATCATTTTTGGCAATATTCCTTAAAATTAGCTTGAAAACTTCTTTTTGTGTGTGTTTGCGAAAAAAAGCTCAACTACTTCTGTGTCCGGATTTTCACAAAGATGCCAACCGTATGGACCCCAACTATGGCTAGTGAATAGAGATGTTGGGGGTTTGTTTCCCCATCCCTGGCTTTAGAAGCGCCCCCCCCCCTGCTTTTCAGGACTATATACTATTATCACATATTGCTTATGCAGAATTAACCGACCTAAAATATTTATAATCTACATATCATTACAGGCTTAGTTAGAATCATACCACAGCACAACTGCCCCAGATCTTTGCACAACCCCTGCCCATGTTTCGCATGGAGACATTTCCAAGTTCAATCCCTTGTATCACTTTAAAAGTATTTCAGGTTAAACTGGCTTTCAGTGGCAGGACTGGGAAAGATCTCTGTCTGTGACAGAACCACTGTTCAGCAAAGTAGATACAGAAAACAGCAACAGAACAATGACCTGATTTGGCATAAAGTAGTTCCATAAATTCCCTACACACCAGCATAAGCAGGCAGGGAAGAATTAAATATCATATTGGACCTTTTGCTGATGGGTTGCCCTTTATGTACTGCATATTCTGATGGCATTTACTTACAAAATGCTGCTTAAGCTTAGACAAAAATTTCTTCATTATTTTCTCATGATGCTCTTGAAATCTCAACAGCTTGGGAAAACCCGGAATATAAAAACCTAAAAAGTTGGGGTGGTGAGAGGAAGAGAGAATAAGAGAGAATAAAAACATGTTGAACACTAACAAATTCCCACCAAAAAAAAAAACATGTTCACAGGTTTAAGTGTTGCGGTGAAATAATTCCGATGGGGGCGGAAATCACTTAAACATTAAAATAGAATGCAATGTCTCGTGGCGTATTAAAGATTAATTTACTCATTGTGACGTAACCATAGATGACCAAGAGCCCAATTCATCAGATGCCTGAAAGCTGGTAAGGCATACAGAAAAGGCAGCAGACTTTGCACAGGGGCTTTGAGAAGCAACACCAAAAGTGTGATTTGGCATTACAAACCTGGACTGATGCACTCCTTTCCCCCCTGATGTATATAACGTTTATATATAAACGTTAGAAGCTCCCAACTGCAGTTTGCAGCAAACCATCGTTTGCTGTTGGGTAAAACCATGCCAGCTAGGGGTGGAAGAACACGTAAGCCTGGGTCTGTTCCTGTAATATCAAACCATGGTCTGATGCTGTACTTCGGGGTGTCCAACTTCCAAGAGACTGTGATCTACTCCCACTATAAATAAACTGGCAGTGATCTACCCATTGGATTGACCAAAGTTGTTGACTTTTTGGGGGAGGAGACTTCACCAGAGAGCTTTTTTTAGGGAGCCATAGTTGTTGAGCTTGAATAGCTGCACACAGCAGGCAAATAAGTACAAGGTGTGAACCAATCCGATTAAGAAGGAGACAGACTAAGAATGGGGAACTTTTGGTCCCCAGACGACATTGTAATAAACTCTCATCATCCCAGATCATTGGCCATGGTGACTAGGGCTGATAGCAGTTGTATCCTAATATCTAGAAGGTCATGGTTCTCCCATCCAAGGACTGATTTGTTGGAGGCACGTCTTGTTCACACCGTGGCCAGATGGTGCAAGTAAACACAACTCAACGTTGCCAACAATGAGCGAGAGACTGAATTAAGAGTTGCTGAGCATTTGAGATTGCCACGATCTTATGTTACTGACTATTAAATTTATTTATATGCTGCTTTCCCATAATCATGTTTAAAGCATCACCATGCCCTTTATCCTAAATGCAAAAACTGCTTGCCCCAGGTTGAAAATGGCCGGGGAAGAATGCTGCTCCACAGGGTAAATTCCTGCTCTGAGTATGCGGACGCTGGAAATTTAATTCCACTCCCAATTTCCAGCTGCAATAATAGATTCAAATGAGGGTAAAACTTTCTGTGCAGCCAGCTCCATGCCCACAGAAAGCAGGTCATGTGCAGGGTTACAGTCCCTGCACATCATCACAAATGACCTCAAAAGAGCATTTTAAGAGACCTATCATAGACTGCAGAAAAAGTCTTGGTTAAAAAACAACACATTTTCTAAGTATTTTGAGCACATTAATAGCCAAAAGGCCCAGCTTGCCGTACTACAAATCCAGTCCAGACTTCATAATAATAATTGAAAAATCAGATGAGAATTAATCAGTGCTTTGAAGCAAGATTTGGGTGACATACCATGCATTGCATGCTTGGGTCCTGAGAAGAGTTTCACCAGGGCCCAGAAGGCATCTTCTTCATTCATGTACATAAGAAGTAAAGCTGTGATGTGGCTCATTCCCTGACAATATCCAACTTCCTAGGAGGAGAAAAGGTAGACAAGCGTTTAGGAATTTGCAAACAGCGACAAAACCCAATAAAAACACGCCACAAATTACATAGTCAATTTGATTCTTGTGGCGTGAATAGGAAGCTGTTAGGGATGGAATAACTGAAGCCCTGTGGGTCACTTGAAAAGTGTGGCAGAACAAGTGGTGGTGTTGCTGAGGGCCTCATTCTGTTGTGGACCATCTTCCTGGAGCCACAGGCCAGTGGGTCAGATGCAGAGTAATGGATGCAACCATGCAAAAGGCAGAGGTTTCTACACCCACACATTCACGTGCCCTTCTTCACCCTTTGTCCAGGCAAGCAAGAGGCATGGTCAACCATTGAAGGGACATTCCAGATCTGCAGTTCAACCTAGCCCTTGCAACACTTTGGGCTAGTTCTCTCATGAATCCCTTTAGATTTTAATTGGAGGCTTGCATGGTAGAATGCTATTGTATTCAAATCTAGTCATTGCACACAGAAAGCTTGTATTTCAAGGAGATGCTTAGGCCACAAACTCTCTAATTCACCTTTCCTCCCTACCCTCCTTTAGAAAATGTTCACCCAGCATGAGCAAGAATTCCAGTTCCGTGTAACCTGAAAAATAACCTATCTCCTTGTTTAGATTTTTACCCTACCCTATCCCAGAGGTGAAGTGTGTGTCGCAATTTGCAAACTAAGAATTCTGTGGCCGCTCAGAGACCAACAGGTTTTCAGCAGCACATAAAGTGGATGACCTCATTAAAGGTTATGCTACAATAAACCTGTTGGGCTTTATGGCACCATCAGAGTGTTAGTTGGCTTTGCT
Organism: Podarcis raffonei; assembly: GCF_027172205.1. Classification (NCBI taxonomy): domain Eukaryota; kingdom Metazoa; phylum Chordata; class Lepidosauria; order Squamata; family Lacertidae; genus Podarcis; species Podarcis raffonei. The sequence goes on along the minus strand of NC_070611.1, from coordinate 65,681,333 downwards.
GCAAAGATTACTCCCCTGGAATTTGAAAACAAAACCCCAAAGGTGGAAAGGGATGCTTTACACTTTCGTAAAGAACAAAGGAACAAGGCAAAAAAAACCCTCTTCATTGACACCAGATTCACTGGCTCCTTCTGCTCTGTTAACACTGGCTGCTCTTAATAAAATACAATATTTTATTACTGATCTTGTAAGCTTGTTTCTGATCTCCATGGTTTTAGACAAAAAGAAAAAAGAAAAGAAATTACTACAGCAACAAAAGTTTTGGTAGCACCTTCTTTGAGTCACAACTTGCAGGCAGCACGTTGACTACAATCCAACAACCTCAGTTTTTCATCTTCCCCTTTAGAAATTCTGCTTCCGTGGCTATGGTTACAGTGGTAATGTTCATACAACCAAATATTCGCTTAATGAGCCAGGATACAAATGAGCTGTGTGCAATCACACACAATCCATTTACAGCTGCATCACTTTCTCTGTTTGTGTGAGTAGCAAAACAGACCAGGAAGACACAGCTAACCACAGCTTCCTGTTACATGTGAGCTAGAAACACTGGTTAGTGTTTTCCATGCAAGCAAGGATTTAGAAACCCAACCATGGATAAAATTTCACTTGTTTGGAAGCTATTAACTTGTTGTTCACAGATGCACACAACCTGTGCACATCGTAGCTTACTAGATCAGATAGATAGATAGATAGATAGATAGATAGATGATAGATAGATGATAGATAGATAAAATTACCTATGCAGTATATCAAGAATAAGCGTTGTAACTGTGTGTATATGAATTTAGATCAATATGCACCCACATACTATGTGACTTACCGTATTATACACAGAATATGCAGCTAAAACATGGAATAAAGCTTGTTGTCTAGAGAGAAAAGACAAAAAGTAAATTTTATAACTCATTTTTTGTGCACACTAATGAAATACTTAATGAATCATGATATAAAACTTCACCACCTTCAGGACTTAAGAAGCACATTTTGTACATTTATGTAACCTTTGTAAAATGATATATATTTGTAAAATTCTTGCACACTTTAATACATTTGTAAACATCCGAAGGCTAACAAGCCAGTCCTCCAACAACCCCATTTTATGTCAAGCCTAATTTGAACCAAAGTTCTAAAAGAGCCCCATGGCTGCCAAAGAAATGGAGGACTTCTGCTGAAGGGAAGGAGTTTGTGCAATTATTATTACAATTAGGTATGCAACAAAATGTTGCAGTGAGGAGAGCTCCTCTTTGGTAACTGGTTATAGACAATGGAGTTGGGTTTCTGCTTTGCATTAAAACACAAGGTGACTGTAGCGCACAGGAAATTTAAGTGCATACCTTACAGCAGGAAAAAGATTATAATTCTGCTGTGTGCAATTGTGTTGTGCTGGGGGGTGGGGGGTGGAGTGGGGCAGGGGTGGGTGTCATCCAGTACAGACCCGCTTTAGAAGGATGACGAAGAATACATGGAAAGGCACTCCAGTCAGGCAGAACAAGGAGGATGTGGGATGAAACATTTCAATCCCAGCCGATTGTTGGGTTCATACAGATGTGGCATTTGGCATTTTCAAAACTAGGTAGAATCAATACTTCATTAAATCTGATTTCACAAGTTTGAAATGAAAAGGAGCATTCAAGGGCCCTCACTGATACATGGAACACTACACTTCAACCACCGGTTTCACAGATATTAAACTAAGAATATATTATTATGTTAGGAAACCATGTTCATCACGTTCTCCTATGGGATGCAGAAAAGGATTTAGTAAGGGAAAACATATTCGGTGAGAGATTAAATTACTCCTGTAATTAGAGAGCCAGTGTGGTGTAGTGGTTAAGAGCAGTAGTCTTGTAATTTGGGGAACCGGGTTCACGTCTCCGCTCCTCCACATGCAGCTGCTGGGTGACCTTGGGCTAGTCACACTTCTCTGAAGTCTCTCAGCCCCACTCACCTCACAGAGTGTTTGTTGTGGGGGAGGAAGTGAAAGGAGAATGTTAGCCGCTTTGAGACTCCTTTGGGTAGTGATAAAGCGGGATATCAAATCCAAACTCTTCTTCTTCTGTGATCAAGCTTACATGAGGCATTTCACTCCCATATGCACAAGCTTCTTTATGTATTAAATCTGGGGAAATGCTTTAGCAACATAGGTTCTTTCTTGCTTCTCTTAAAGCGTCCTTATTTTAAAAGCTTCCAGTCTCTCTCCAGATGATGCTCTTACAATTTTACTTCCAGGTGCACAACCACATGGTATAAAAATGTTTTTTATGAATAATAGACAAACAGTAGAGGGTGCTTGGAGATTCAGACAGCTGGATAGGATTTCCATACATTTAACACGGAAGACCGCTTTCACAGCCCATCTCAATGGCCCTTCCCTCAGATGTCACATGAAACCCATATTAACCTAAAACAATGAGTAATGAAGCTGATTTGCTGAAAACTAACCATAGTTAGTAATGAATCAAAATCCCTAGTTTGGTCATAGATGCCAATTAGTTTCCGGGCCCAATTCAAAGTGCTGATGTTGACCGGTAACACTTTACATGGCTCAGGAACTCAATACCTTAAGGACCACCTCTCCCCATACAAACTGACCCAGATCCTGCACTTGTCATCTGAGGCCTTCCTCTATGTCCTTCATCCCCTCAAGGGTGGCAACAAAAGAACAGGCCTTTTCTGTGGTGGTTCCCAGTCTATGGAATGCTCTCCCCAGAGAGGCTTGCCATCGTTACAGGCCATCAGGCATCAAGCAAAAACATTCCTCTTTACCCAGGCCTTTGGCCATTTAATAATCTATGGCCTGTTAAAACTTGGGGGGAGGCGAGAGAGAGACTGTTGTTTTGATTATTATTTTATTATGCTATCATTTGTGCTTTTTATTATGTTTTTATTATTGTGCTCCATAAAATGTGTTCTTAATGTTGTACACTGTAAAGCAGCCCTGGCCAACATGGCGCCCTCCAGAGGCTTTTGACTACAACTCCCATCAGCTGCAGTCAGGACTTGTTGGCTGGGGCTGATGGGAGTTGTAGTCCAAAAATGGGGTAGGGGGGAGACACCAGTTTGCCGACGGCTGCAATAAAGGGAAAACAAAAGCTTTCCAATTCCTCCTGTTCCTGCCTGGGAAGAAGGGTTGGGGAGAAGAGGGGAAGCACGCCTGGTTTAGCACAATGTCCAAATGTGGCCACTGTTTCCACAAATCAATAATGGCAAAGGAAGGCTTTTCAAAATGCCAGATCTTGGGGAGGTGTTCTGAAGGTCTGCAATACATAAGAAAAGCAGATTTTAGCTTTACTTACTTAACTCCATATCGGTCTCTAAACATGATATGATCCCGGTATGTCCGATTTACATCAAGGTCAATCTGCCTGATATCTGGCGAGGTACCTCTTGCTTGGGTTTTTAAGGTCTTGTGGGAGGAAGGAGAAAATAATCAGCAAGTGTATGTATCGCAACCTCACAGTTCATGCATATGTTCTAGACTGGGCATGCAGCTGGGAGAATTTCTACATAGGAATGCAAACCAGTTCTCTTTCAATAGTTCACCTGCACACCTGCATACCCAACCCTACATTTGAAGTCAACTAAAGCTTCATTATTATATTTCCCTAACAGTAGATCTGTTATTAATTCATACCTAAAGAATTCTAAGACTTTCAGCAATGGTCCATTTCCCTCTCAACAGTTTTAAGATTTAAAAAATAAATAAATTGCACAAGCCTTTCCTTTAAATGTAGACACTTGAGTTTTTCATGTCCTGGTGGCCTTTTTTCTTTCTTTTCCTGCACACATCACTAGATGGCATCTGTAACCTTTGAAGATAGGCCCGGTTCTCTTAAACCCTTTTTATTTGGTTTTTTTCTGTAGTTAACTTGTAATCTTCGTTAAGATTAGTTGTAGGCCATTTCAAATTCTTCTGAATCTTGATGAATAGTTCCACTGGATCTTAACAAGCAACAATGAACTGAACACAGGATGACAATCATGACCCATAACTAAGAAGCAAGGGCAGGATCCGGACAAAATACTTCTGAGGCCAATTGATTTAAATGGGAAAGTTAAGCAAATGCTTTAAGTACTTTTAAGTTCAACCAATTTCAGTTGGAAAGATTTAACTGTGACTAGATTATAGCCTGAATCTGGATTTATACATCTATGTCATATATTCATATTACACTAAAGGCTTGGCTGGCTCAGAGATCTCACACATGAAGCAGAAGGAGATAGTACCCCTTCACCAATGTGACGAGCTCTAGATGTTTTGCACTACAACCTTCAGTAGGAGGATACCAGGTTGGCAAGACTGGAGATAGTAGACTCCTAAGAAAGTAAGAGTGGATTGTGCCATTTCAGGATGTAAAAAAATGCCTTTTTTAAAATGCTAGCTTCAAATAAAATCAGGGCTGAGAAAAACAAAGTCTCTTCTAACCTGCTACCTACTAGGTTGGACTGCTGTTTGCAGGAAGGCTGTGTCTGTTTGCTTTAAACATAAGGGAGGACACTCCAATATGTGACATCTCCTGTCCCCAATCTAATCTAAAGTGGTACAGCCCATTCTCCCATCCAGTATACACCTTTTTCCGTATGGAGCATGTCAGCCAAGCACATATGACTTAAAAGCTGGCAGAAGCTTGTCAGAAAGGCTTTCAGGGTATTAGGGAAATGAAACTGGAGTTTATATACAAGGTCTTTTTTTCTTACAAAAGCTTGCTTCCAGTCAAGGACATGGAGCCCAAGCAGGTATAACACGAGGTCTCTGATTAGGTTTAGGCAGTGCTTTTTTCTGGGGGGGGGGGTACGCAGGGGTACGCATACACCTAAACATTTTGTGAATCTAAGTTTGGTCTTATTGAGAGGCAGTATTTCAATATGAGTAGGAAAATGAGAATACCCCTAATTTTTTTTAAAATTTTTTTTTGGGGGGGGGAAGCACTGGGTTTAGGGAAGCGGCCATTGCATACTGGCTACATGCACAGGTTCAATTCCCAGCATCTGCAGGTAGCTAGTAAAGACCCCTGTCTGGAAAGCTATTGCCAGCAGTGCAGATGACACTGAGCTAGATGGATCGGTGGTGGGCTTTGAGGAAAAAACCAACGCACCTCCTATGCACCAAAGGCTTTTGTGTGGTGGTGATATTCTTTGTTTTTACTTTAAAGCAACCACAAAAGGGTCTCCTTCTGATGGGCGTAATGGATCACTGGCATTAGGAGGAAGAGGAGTTCCACCCTTTCCCTATTCTATTTTTCCAATATAAAAAAAGAATCCCATTCCCCAAAGATGGTATTAGGTCTGCTGCGTTGGGTGGGGGGTAGATTCAAGCATCTGAAACACCTCTGCATTTTCCCTCAAGGAGGGCAAAGAGCAGTGGGAATCAGAGTAGGACTTAGATTGGAATCAGCTTGGGCAGAACTTGCCAATACCCACCCCCCATTTTTCTTAAAAGTTGGCAGCGTGGTGGTAGAGGAGCCCTGATCATAGCTCTGCTGCATCACGTCTGTTTCCAGCTTCAGAGAGTGGAGTGGGTGTGCATGCTTTAGCATGGGAGGAAACAGCAGAGGCAGAAAGGGTTAAACAGCTTGCTAAAGAGAAAGCTCCCAATGGCTTCTAGGAACAAGACTATCCTGTTTATGAGTAGTGCAGTTGCAGGCTGAGAAGTGGGGACATTTCCTGGAAAACAACTGGACGTAGTTAGGTTCCTATTAATAGGATTTAATCAGGACTTTCGAGAAAGATGCCTCTCAACTTTTGAACCGTTCCATCTAAAGGGCGACATGAGCAGCGGGCATTTTAAGTGTGCTAATCAAGAGTATTTGCAAGCCATTGTTCTCTGTGTGGATTCTACATTTTCAGAGAACTCAAATATTTGCTTCTAATAAGGAACCTGAACGCTGACGCATATTCAACAAACAAGGATATAGAAACCGGTGCCTGAACCATGGAAATTAGTCACTGACTTCTTCCACAATGAATGCTTTCATTAAAAGCTGATCAACCTTTTCTCCTTTGAGGCAAAGGGCATCATGAAGGCTATACACAGGTTATCATTCTACCTGATAGTAAAGTTGGAGGTATGAAACGGATAGGAACAATCTTTATGAAAGCAGTTAGTCCTTTCTAAAGTAGATTTTAATTAAATAATAATAATACAATTTGTTGTATTAGTCATATCATGGAACACTGAAGCACTTTGCGGTCTAATTTTCAAATACTTGGGCACAATACAATATTTCTGATTTTTTAGAAACTCACATTATAATAGTCTTTCATTTCTTCTTTCATTTTAGGGACATCAAGCAACAAAGACCAGACTTCACCTCTCAGCTGCAGTGGAATTCCTTTATATATTCTCCTATGAAACTGTGTAAATAAACAAATAAGCAACATCAAGCAGGAGTAAACCAGAAAAGATTTGCCGTGGTAACTATACCAAGACCTATAGCCTGGAAACAAAGTAAATGGTATGATTAATTTAGACAGAAGTGGCCTGTGTTTGTTTGTACGCGCATGACAGTTTCAATGATATTCTCTCTTTGTTGATTCAGTAGGTGTGCCATACACTGAAAACCATGTGAAAAAAGGAGGAAGGGGTTATGTGAGGAATTATAAGGGAATTAGTTGCTCTGCCATGTGGGTTCACAGAATCAGATGTGCTCCCTAACAGACCTTTTTGGCTGCAGTTTGAGCACTCATACAAGACCACTGATTTTGCTCCTTAAAAAACCGAAACTTCTTTTATTTGTGTACACAGCAATTTTCGGGGGGAGAGAATCAATAGGGTCACATATACATATATGGTCAAACCGGAGCCTTGATCACCACCATTCATCACAGTATGTCACCTGTCACCACTACTTATAACTTACCAGCTACTATTGTTATGGCCAGCGGCAAAATGAAACCGAGTTGAACTACCAGTGTGATGTCTCCCAAGACAATGGTGCAAAACGTGGCAATAGAAATACAGGACATGATGCCAGGGTTGAAAAAAACAGCCATATATGCACCACGCCAGATTAATTTGACACAGGTGTCCTCTCCTGTCTTAAGCCACGGACACTGGTGGACCACAGTTTGGGAGCCCCTCTTTAAAGTGTAGAAAGTGGAGACTAGATTTGCATGTAGACTGCACCATGGATGCCGCATGTACAGCATAAGAAATATACACACACCATCAACCCCAACACTTAAGACACAGTGTTAACTTTCCGCAGCTCCATCATATTGTGGCCTACTCATTTCTTCCTTGCTCCTCCCTTCCTAAAGGGTCCTAATATCCACCCCACTACCCCTGTGCAGTAATGTTCCCACGTGTACAATGCTAAGAATGGCCACAACTTCTAAATCATTCCTACAGCTGTTTTACAATGCAAAAACTGTTTGCATAGAATACTGTGTACAAAATTCAAAATATAAGCTAATGCAAGCATTTGGAGGGAAACCACAGTTGTTCACCATTTACACCTTTCCCCCTCCTGCCATTCCTCTGCTTGAACTCATAAGAATCTAATCAATTTTTTTAAAAAAGAGAATCAGAAGGCTGTTTACACATGTCTTGTGCAACATCTAGTTGGCCCTGAAAGGCATACTGATATAGAACACCTAGCTATATGGCTAATTGGCTGTGGGTTTCAGCTGAGATGAGTCTCACCAAAAGCACCACGTTCTGGAAGGTTAAAACAAAATCAATAACTGATTAGACACTTAATCTCCTGGCTCCACGTTGTAATTTACAAATCAAATGAATTCATAAAGGATTTCACAGTTATAAACCTTTAGCTGCTATGTCAAATACTGCATGGGGGGGGGGGGAACTAGTGGCGGATTTTGCAAGCTAGCGCTGCGGTTCAATTCCATTACATGGCGTGACTGTTACTTTTAACCTGCAATGAAAATTAAATTCTTCAAAGCAACACCCTTTCTCACAGCCACACACACAAATTAAAAAATAACTGGATACTTAAAGTTCCAAATTATTGCAGATAATAAGTATTAGAAATCTTTCCTATTATGTGGTCATCACTTTTACCCTCAGTCACTTACAACGCGACAACCACAATGTAATTCTATCCCATTGGCTGTGGAAACTGTGATTAGCTTCTTCAAAAGCCGGCTCAGACATATGGTCCGTTTGGGTGCTTATGAAGGCCCAACATCCTTTTTCTCGTGGGAGAGTAGCTCTCATATGCTCTCACACATTGCTACACTCTGACTGTAAGGGCAGAGGTGGGTGTTCCGCATAAATGTTTGTAATGCTTCTGTACAGAAGTCAGAATTGTGTGCTTATTCCCCCTGAGAAGAAAAAGGAAGAGGAAGGGAGAATTCTGATTCAGCCCTCGTGCATAGAAGCATCCTCACGAAACATCTTCATCACGTATTCCGTTATGAATATGGGGTGGGCATGTTTGCTCAGTCCTCTGCCCAGAAAACGGGATCTTTGACCCAGGTAAGCATCTGCACTCAGCTATGGACTAAAGGACCGCCATAGGAAAATCACTACACACAGACACCAATTTCTAAAATGTGTATATTCTCTTTCTGGTTGTAAGGGTGAACAGGATAAGGAAACAGCAGTATCTGTCATGCACATGAAGGGTAAATGAAATATAACGGATGAATCACCGCTGTCTGATGCAATTATAATTGATCAAGGCAGAATGAGGAAATGGTGGGATGCAGTGCAAACAGCTGCATCAACAGCTGCCGCGCACTCCAGGCCAAGCGGGTATCGGGCCTTGTGGGAATGTGCCAGCTGTGAGCATGGTAAATCTGCTCCGATTACACAGCACTAGATGAGTGGGGCAATGTTTCTCAGAAACAGCAGTTCATTAAGTTCTTTCTGAAGGGAAAAACCGAATCAGGCTTAGCTAACGTGCAATAAAACTGATTGTGATGGGGGGGAAAGCAAAGGTATTTTTAAAGAGAAAAAATGTGGCATAAAACTGGACAAATTAGATTCTTATAAATTTGCAAAGTGCTTTATATTCTGTGTACTTCTTCACAACAACCCTGTGAGATAGGCCACCGTTACACCATTTTCCCACATGATGGGAAGTAAAGATGATGGTCCAGAAACGTGGCTTACGAAAATAAATATGTACACCTTGACTTTCCATAATCACCATAAGACCCACAACTAAATGTTTCCTGTTGCTATTTAAACTCCTAAGCTGACTGACACACACTGACTGACACACATACACACCCAACCCTTGAGACTATTCTTGGTTAGTGAATGCAATTGTGTGCACTGGAGGGGGGGATGAGTTAATTCTTTTGAAACTCTAATATCACTTGCCATCACATGTCTACTTTAGAGTGCTGCAGCCAGATGATGATTCCTTTACAAAAATACTTTTATATTTGCAATCAGATTTGTTGTGCTTACAGGTTGCTTTCAGGTGCACACTTAAAAATGGTAACAACACTCGAGTTTGAGTGGCCTTTCCAGCCAATTCCAATTGAGAAGCGAAGTCACAATATAATGGACCATATCAAAGGCATGGAAAATGTACATTAATTGTTACTGAAAAGATGTTACTGAAAAGTGTTGGGACAGTACTAGCTGTCAAAAGACGCCTTCAGAGCCATGCTACAAAATTTTCCAGACTTTCCTGCAGGCTACTGCCACTTAGATCTAATTGATCTTGTTCTCCAAAAAGGAAGTCCTTTATTACAGACAGATGTTACCAGATTCTGTCTTAAAAAAAGGAAAACCAAACTGGATTAAGGATTCCCACTGCCTGTCTCAGATTTCAGAGACACAGAAAAGACTGAGAAAATCTTATAAGCTGCCAATATTGAGGGTATATTCTTTGAAGGAAGAAAAACACCCTTTTGTTGGCACTGGCTTAGCTGATACAAGAGATTTTTTTAAAAAATTCCTTTAGGGGAACGAAATGAAGGCCATGCAATCACAAGGAAACAGGCAGGGTGAAATCCAGCTGTGGCTGAAGCCTCACCCTGAGCCTAGCTCTGTTCTGCATGTGGAAGGTTGAATTCCTGGCATCTCCAGATGGGGCTAGGACTCTCTGCAGCCTCAAGCCCTCTACTGTCACAACCTGTCTGGGCAGACAATACTGAGTTAGATGGATCAATGGTCTGACTTGGTGTAAGGCAGATTCCTATGTTTGGGGTATTTTTTAAGAAGAGGAGAAGAAGAGCCCTGCAGGAACAGACCAAAGGTCAGTCTCGTGCAGCTTCCTGCTTCCCACAGCAACCAACCAGATGGCTCTGGAAAACTGCAGAAGAAGCAGTGTGTGCAAGTAATGACCCTCTCCTGTTGTGGCTCCTGCTGCCGCCTCCAATCTTTGAGATTCTATCAGGCTATTACGGTGGGGCACACCTGGCTGTAATCTAGTTCTGTAAACTCCCCACGGTGGTACATTTTCTGCCAATGGCCACCATGAAACAGCAGCAGCAGCAGCGTAACATCGTTTTGTAATAATTTTCATCTCAGAAATCTTTCCTTTGCATACTGTGGTTCCTATTTTAAATTGTTTCTGGATATTGTTTACTATTTTGGTTATGTCTTTATACTCATTGCTGGCTGCTCTGGGCATCTCCATTGGAGACGGGAAGAGGCTTATTATAGGAAGCCAAACAAAATATGTAAGTATTTTCAAATGCAAGGCCTTTCCAGTTTTCCACAAGTATTCCCAACCATGCAATGGAATATTTCTGTCAATAGCTTGATACCATTCAATTATATAATGTTCTCATCTTCACATTCAGAATCATACTCCAATATTTTAATGCACCTATTCGATAATATAGGCTTAGTTTTAAAAATAAGAGAACCTGGTTCTCAAGCATTTTTTCCCTTGTGCTAGCACTGGCTGCCATGTTTTTCTGCAAGCCTTCCAGAGCTCAAAAATCAAGGATTAGACTCTTATGTTTCATAATGACTGAAATAAACATCTCCCCGGCCATCTCCATCCCTCCAAATCATTCATGAAAAGGACAAAAAGCCCTGTGTATTCCTTCGGGGCTTCATTATCTTGTACAAACAAGAAGCTTCACAGGTATTCTTATTTTCCTGAGTTTTTAGGATCCAAGATCTTGTTCAGCATAAGGGGGGAAATCTCAGGGTGACCGTAGAAGCTAAGGATTGAACCAGCTGCTACATCCACCTGCAAAGAGCCTCATCCTCTCTTTTTTCATCCTTTCTCTCTTCAGAGCACCTGGTTTCTTACTGGACTCAAATAACTAGGAATTAACAGTTGAAATAAATTAACAGGAAACAAAGCACCAGAAATTGTTCTGGGGTCCAAGATTAAACCATGTGCTACCAATATGGAAAGCAAGCAAGCAAAATGGTGTTGGAGACACAGAACTAACATCCAACTAATTCATCCAACTAACTCATTCTATCACTGCAAGGATTTCCACTTGTGCCACGGAACTCCTCTAACACCCATACACCCACTAAATATGTTTGGGGGTTTTCCCCAACCTTCCAGAGCAGATATCAGGAGGCCGTGGGGTGTGTGGGTGGGTGGAGGGAGTTCTGTTCCATAAGCAGACTTCCTTGTACTGACATGATGTGTTAGCTGAAAACTGCCCACAGAGAGGGTTGGAAGGGCTAATCGGTGTTCTCTTTGCCACTTGTTATTGTATTGTTTGTATATGTTTTGCTGGATCCATTTTTAATTTTGGTTCTTGTTGTAAGCTTGGGTTACATGGCGTTATCTAAATACAATAAATAAACAGAAGTGATCTGCAAGTGGCTGTAGCAGCTGCTAGAACCCATAGCTACTACAGTCACGTGGAGGCTTCAGACCATATGGAGCCTCATTCATTGACTTCTGTGTGAATCAGAGATGGGACAGCAAGAGGAAGCCTTGTTGCTATCTCCTTCTGAATCTCAGAGAGGCTTTTATTTATTCTTTGGAAGCTATGGACAGGGGAATGGGGAACAAGGGGACAATTTGACACAGAGTCTCTCAATAAACTCTAAATTATTTTCAGCTACCTCAACCCTGGCAGTTTCTCCCCCCTCCTCCCTGACGCTTCCTTATTTCTTTTCTCTCAGTCAGATAGCTACTCCATCAACAAGCGAGTCAGATGGCACAGCAAAGAAGACATTTGAATGTGAATACAGTGAATGACATTTTTATTCAAGGCACTCTGAAAGTTATGGTCACACCAGGACAAAGGAGGCTTTAATGCCTGCCGTGATTGATGGCTTGATATGCCCTATCTCAGCTGCAGGATATAATTAAGATGCAAACACATAAACTCAAAGCACCAGGTCAAGAAGGGCTGTCAAGCAGCATACAGAGAGGCAAACGTGTTGATTCCCTATGCTACTAAAGAAAGGTTGCAGGTTATTGGAGTTGGGGTTTGTGTGTGTGTGCATGTTAGGAAGGTGGGGTGTTGAACAAGTACTTCCCTCTCTACAATTTATATATTATGCAGCACACAAGATTTGAGAAGTGCTTTAGAAGTTTTTGCTGTCCTTGTGCTCCGAACAATGCTGCAAATCAAGGCAATAAATTATGCCCATTTTAGAGATAGGAAGCTGAAGTAAAAATTGAGGCTTGGCCAAGACTGCACAAGGCATATCATCCATTTTCAAAAACTTTGCCAAATTGGTGTGATAGGGACCATTCTAATGAAAGAATAGTGAATGTCTCCTTCCCTTACATTCCACAGAACAGCTTTAACGTCCTTAAATGCCTTTGCCAGCATTTCTCTTCCCAACTTTAGAAAAGACCAACAAAGGGAGGGAGGAGGAGGGAGGCTAAATAATAAAACATTTTCTATAGTAAGAGCCTCCAGAGAGAAAGGGCTGTATCACAAATTGGTGCAATGTGCTTAGTTTCTGAGGTTCTTTAACAATGCGACACACAAAACATGTACAAGTTAATACAATTGCTGCTGTAGTAGGAGGAGAATAATAATTATTATTATTATTAAAATGGGATTATTAAAAGGAAAGTAGTTCCAAAACATGCCCAACATGGAAATTGGGAGTTTGGAGATCTCAAATTTTGCACTTGTACATAACTGGTTTGTGGGCAGTTAGGAGAGGAAAGAAAGAATGCCATTGCATCTACAGGAACCCTGTTATTCCTGTTAGATGGACACCGTTAAACATAGTGATGGTCCAAGCCCATTTCTTAGCGCTTTCTACCCAAATATGATCAATCAGGATTCTGCCTTTTGGCAAAGAGCAATATGACCAAGAGCAAATTGCTATATATCCCTCCCATCTTGCAAATCTTCCTTTCCTGTACATTTCTACCCAACAGCGCAAGTCCCTTCTGTCCCGCTTGGGTTTCCTCCCAGACCATTTTCTCCTGCTCTTCTCTTTCCCTCAAACCTCAGCACCTCCAACCCATTTCCTACAGACAAACTGGTTATATTTCCTGCTAGATGTGAAGCTCCTCCTTCTCCTTAGATCCTACCAAGGAAGCTTCACTGTCTGTCAACGTTCTATAGCTAGAAAGCTTCCTTTGAGCATGTAGAATGTTCATGAGCCAGTGTGGCGTAACAGTTAAGAGGGTTGGACTAGGACCTGGGGAAGCCAGGGTTCAAATCCCCACATCTACATCTACATCTATAAATATAAATAAATAAATATAAACATATAAATACACACACACACAAAACAGCAGGTAAAATGTTATAAATGTATTGCACTTAAGAAGCCTGGGTGAATAAAGAGGTTTTCATCTGGCACCTATGACATAAAAGTTGGTGCCAAGTGAGGCTCCCTGGGTAGACTACTCTATAACCTGGGCACCATAGCCAGAAACGCCCTAGTTGGCACCTGCCTCATCTCTGAAGGCGGAGGCACTCAGCAGATCTGAAAAATACTGGCCTACGTTGGGTTGGGTAGTAGCCACTCCTTCAGGCATTTGCATATTATTATTTATTATTTATTTAGAGCAAAAAGGTTCCCAGAATGGCTTATATAAAATCAAAACAAGGCAACCCCTACCAGCAGGATTACATTCAAATAAATAAATAAGTAAATAATCTAGTCCAACCCCCTGCAATGCAAGGGGGGTTTTTTTGCCCAACATGGGGCTCAAAGCAATGACGGAGATTAAAAATATCATAGTCTACTAACTGAGCTATAACACTGATGTACAGTAACGCATATGTATTTCCTGAAACATTATTCTTTTTGCATCAATGCCTTTCAGAATCTTGCAGCATGAGAAGATCAACACACCAGGGAGGGATTTGTGTGCACACAAGAGAGAGAGAATAGACTGAATGTTACCAGTGAATATTGTTTTTTTTTTTTAAAAAAAATGCACATATTTAAGTGAAACTTCACAACTTTCTACTTGTGTTCACCATCTCCATTCCTACTGCACAATTATAAAATTGGTACTTCCTAAGCAATTATTCTTCTGCGGCTTAACTTCCAGAGCAATGAAGCTCTTGGAAACTAGCTGAATGGAAGGCTCTTTGTGCATTTGTTGTTTAAAATGAATGCTATAATGAAAGCTATGATAGAGAAAAATGAAAGCCCGGCACCACAGAATCCAATTTAATACTGTTGCATTCAGTAAATGCAACTGCCTGTGGAAGCACTTTAACTTTACCTTTTCTGTGTTCTTGTATTTCTCCCAGCTTTTCAACATCTTCAGCCATTTTGTAGTTCTTTCAATTTCAAGCTGCTTTTGCTGAAAATAAAATTAGAGTGCATTATTCCCTTCATCTCACCTGTACTAAAGAATGTTTGGACATTTACAGGCGTTTAGGAACAGACGCAGCTACGCATTTCATATCAGAAAAACCAATGGCAAAGTATTATAAATCAAATGCTAATGTTTAAGAAATACATTGGGGTTTCTTCTCCCCAGCCTTAACATGATGCTGATCATGTCCAACCAATAGAGAGGGGTTAAGGAGGAAAAGCACATATTAAATTAGAAAATAAAATTAAAAACACAAATATTTGCAAATAAGGCCATCTATAAATCTAAACTGAAGCAGAATTAAGCAATATGCCATGGGTAGGCAAACTAAGGCACGGGGGGCAAGATCTGTCCCAATCGCCTTCTAAATCCAGCCAGCAGACAGTCCGGGAATCAGCATGTTTTTACATGAGTAGAATGTGTGCTTTTATTTAAAATGCATCTCTGGGTTATTTGTGGGGCATAGGAATTCGTTCACTATTATTTCTTCCAAAATATAGTCCGGCCCCCCCACAAGGTCTGAAGGACAGTAGACCGGCCCCCTGCTGAAAAAGTTTGCTGACCCCTGCAATATGCCTTCAACTGGCAGCGACCACATGGTTGTTTCTCAGCTAGCCTTCTATTGTTTCCTCTGGCCAGCAGTGACACTTGGGGAGCCTCAGGAAGAAGGCTTTCCAAGCAACTGCCTCCTGATTCCTTTAGCTGGAGATGCCAAGGGTCAGACCTGGGACTTCCTGCTTGCAAAGCTTCTGCTCTAAGTGAATGGTCCCCAAACATTTTTCTTCTGGATAACTTGGAAGCTGCTGGTGGTTTTGGCAAACCACTTAATTAGTTTACTGCCTGTTTAGACATTTTAATGTGCTGTGCATAATTTTTTTAAAGAATCAAATGGTATTCAAATTTTAATACAATAAGCAATAAAAACAGAATTCTCCTGCAGCCATTGTTGTTGTTGTTTAGTCGTTTAGCCATGTCCGACTCTTCGTGACCCCATGGACCAGAGCACGCCAGGCACTCCTGTCTTCCACTGCCTCCCGCAGTTTGGTCAAACTCATGCTGGTAGCTTCGAGAACACTGTCCAACCATTTTGTCCTCTGTCATCCACTTCTCCTTGTGCCCTCCATCTTTCCCAACATCAGGGTCTTTTCCAGGGAGTCTTCTCTTCTCATGAGGTGGCCAAAGTATTGGAGCCTCAGCTTCAGGATCTGTCCTTCCAGTGAGCACTCAGGGCTGATTTCTTTCAGAATGGATAGGTTTGATCTTCTTGCAGTCCATGGGACTCTCAAGAGTCTCCTCCAGCACCATAATTCAAAAGCATCAATTCTTCGGGGATCAGCCTTCTTTATGGTCCAGATCTCACTTTCATACATCACTACTGGGAATACCATAGCTTTTACTATATGGACCTTTGTTGGCAAGGTGATGTCTCTACTTTTTAATGTCTCTCCTGCAGCCAAGCTGGTGCCAAACCTATTGCCCTGCTTGCCTCTGGACCAAATCAGCGAGGGGTCTTGTCATCGGACCTCCATACATACTGCCCAGGCTTGCACCCTGGGAGATCACTTTGGTGATCTCCATTGTGTCCCAAGACAAATTGATGCCAACAACAACCACCTAATGTGTAGATAAGTCAGTTTCACCCTGAACCTGCCCATTCCAGAAATATCTACTTGACTATATACAAAGTTTTGACTATCTCCCATATAACAACCTCCAGATTCTGACCAGTAAAAGTTACAATGAAAATTATGTACTCTGCTCTGTACTTTGCCACACCCATAAGAGATGTGGAGTTTATTTTAAATGCCACTGTGCAGCCTAATCAGAGCATTGCACTGCAAAGAGATACTAAGCAACAACAGGTTATTCCAAAGACAGACATAATTACAGTAATTTAAGACCACTTCACAACACTTAAATGGAATAGAGCCACTGTGCATGCTATAATCTTTCCTTTTGCTGATAAATACCTATGGAAGGTTTGCATTCGTTCATCAAGCAAAGTCTACCCAACGAAAACATTTTGTAACAGTGTTTAGGAAGAGTCTTATCTGAAGCCCTACAATTTCATAGTAACTTTATATTATGTTAAGCAGAGATTCTTCCCACTAATGTGCACTTTCAGAGAAAACTGCACACACTTGACTTCCACAAGAGAATGTGCAAGAAACTAAATGTGCAGCAATGCATTTTAGTGACAGTTTTGTTCCCCAGCTAGTTGACTGCATCATAAATTGTGGGCAACAACTGAATATTAGCTTCTGCAGCAATGCTTCCCAAATATGCTATTCGGGACAGTTTTTTCGCTGGCTTAAAAATTGGAGAGATACTATACTCAAAAAGATTTATCAATAGCTCCCTGAGCATTTGAACAAAGTTACTTTTTCAGCTTCTGTATAGCATAGCTATAATGGACTTCCGGTACCCTGCTCTCTCCTTTGCATATGTGAATCTGAGATCTCCCTGATCTTACAGTGACACCTGTATTTTGGAACAGTGTTACTACTGAAATCAGGCAGACAACTACAAGCTTATTTTTTTGATCCCCTGGCTGCCAACAGTTTTTAGAGAATTTGCTCAGTTCAGTGTTAGTCTTTCTGTATTTTATTATTTTATTATTCTATAATCTTATGATGTTTTAATAATTTTATGGTGCACCACCATGATATTTTTCTTATTACTTGGCAGTTTATAAACACTCCTGTAAATAAAATAAAAAATAGTCCCAAAGAGCTATTTTCATCTAATGTATCTCCCATACATTAGATGAAAATAGCTTCTGGATCTTCAGATAAGAGCAAAACTTTTCAGAGGGCATTTAAGTTAGAGAGCACCCTGGACTAGGCAGAGACCAAGTGTAATTTAAAGAGGCTTAATTAAGTAGAAGCTCAGCAAACAGCTGCAAAAAGAACACAAGTGGCTCTTCCACCTTCCCAGACTAGCAGGGCTCAGCATCCTCTTGGCAAGTGACCTTTCAGTTGATCCTAGGAGTGTTAACAGCTCTATGGGGACTGCATAAGCTGCCTTCTTTTGACGACACTCAATGCCAAATAATCACCAAGAGCAAGGGCAGGAAAAGTAGCTCACTGCATCTGAGTGAAAAAGGCATTACTGAGAGATTTCACGAACAAGGGAATGGGTTTAATAGGAACAACTAACAGAGAGAGCTAAATTTGACTCACAGCAGCCTCAGTTGCAGCACAGCCAAGCCTAAGCATGATGTAATCTGTGGAATACACAGAGGGTGGTGGAATTTGTTGGCACAAGTAAGTCTTCAGCACACAAGGTTTGGGCCAAAACACCATGCAGATTGTGCAACATAAATCGATAAGCACTTGCCTCGCTATGGGAAGAAAGTGTGAGGGCTCTGACAGGGTCCTAGAGTCCTACCGCCTCCTTCCCAAAGCCGAGTTAGCACTTGCCCAGCTGGGAAGGAGGTGGGAGGGCTCTAGGACTCTGCCAGAGTCCTCATGCCTCCTTCCTAAAGCCTGGCATGGCACCAGCGCTGAGTAAGGGACACCAAATTTTGGCTTAGCTCGGGACACCATCGCACCAAAGTCTGCCTCTGCGAAAACAGTACTTTCGCAGTCTTCTGTTAGAACTCAGTACAACTCAAATGGTGGAGTACAGACTTTGCCTGCAGAAAGCCTCATGTTCAATCTCTGGCATTTGCAGGTAGCCCTGGGAATGTCCGTCTGAAACTCTAGAGAGTCGCTGCCAGTTACTGTTGACAAAGGAGTACCAGAGGCAGCCAATGTGGTGCTTTCCAGATATTGCTGTTATGCAACTCCCAACCACTGCCCTTGACCACTGCCCTTGCTAGTCAGAGATGGAGACCAACATGTGGAGGAGACCACGTGTATGTAGTGGTGTACATAGCATAGTATAACCAATGTTCTGCTTCAGTGTAAGACACCTTCTGTGCACCAGCTTCAACCTCCAATATCTCCAGTCACAAGTTACAGAATCGCAGGCTGAAGGGCTGGCAATGATCACTGCCTGAGACCTAGAAGAAGCACTACCCATCAGAGCAGATAGCACTAGTTTTGAGTCACGGACTGACTCAAGACAGCTTCATATGCTCAATGATCTGCCCACATATAGCTTTGGCAGTGGTACAGCACTTAGTAGAACAATCACTGGTAATTTAAAGTGAGAGAAGAGTAACTTACCCTCTCTGTTGCTGCATCATGGACAGGTAGCTCCTCTTGGCTAAAAAGAAAGGGGAACAGACTATTACTTCTGTTGAATATGAACAAAATGATAGTTTTGAACAGATTGCTACCAATGGAGACTCAGAGGCATGGTGCAGAAGATGAAGACTTAAGAGCCAATTGCAAAACATTATGCCACAATAATGTAAGATAATAGAACAGTGGACGTATTTGATTACAATCCTCCGATTGGGGATAAAACTCAGTGGAAGCTCAAGTGCATTGGGTGGTGCTGTTTCTACTGTATGACATTCTACAAGGTCTTTAAAGTAGAAAAGTTCATGGGCCTACAATAGAGAGAGAAGATGAAATGAAGGAGGATGGACAGGTATGTATTAGTCATATAAAACAGTCAAATATTTACTTGGGCTGTATCCAAAAATCTATTTTGACTTTAGCACTCAGAAAATTCAATTGAACAATACTTGAAATTAATGACTACGTCAAATTCTGTGCTGTGGAATGACTGTTAAATCAGTTTTAAACACAGATCGATACCTAGCGAATCACTTGGGTGGGTGATTTCACAACCAATAAATTAGTTTACCAATCTGCATCCAAATCACACAAAATAAGAAAATGTTTTTAAAGTCAGAAGCCAAGATAAAAAGAAGACTGCCTTTCATTATAAGCAGTTTGGAGTGGTAAAGAAAGACACTTGCCTAGTAGTATGCTTAGAACTGTCCTTACACCACACACAAACACTCATATATTTATATACTATTTATTTTGGCTAAATAAGCTGAGATATTCATATGCAGCCCCTTCCCTCCTTCCTCAACATGCGACAATTAAACTTGGAAGTCTGCTATTAATCATAGTTTCCTGTTTCAGTCAAACCAGGAAAAAGTATGTTTACCAGGTTCAGAACAAGCCAAGGTTTAAGATCCTGAGTTGTTGCCAACCATAGTTCCCAAGTAACTATGGTTCACTGAAGACTTCTTAGCTTTCAGCAGTGCACCAAGAAGAGGGAAGGAGCAGCACAAAGATAGTGTGTGCTGCTGGTAAAAGTCTCACGCTTATCTGGGCTTATTAAGCCGACATATGATCATCCAAACTGGGCCAGTGACTTTTGGCTGGGTCAGTATGTGAAATGATTTTTAACGAATTGACTGATCTCTACACTGGCTCATGACTCTTAAGGTTTCTTGCCTTCTCCATTTTTTGGTAGCATGTAATGCTCTTCAACCTGCAAGAGCTCCCCGCCAAACAGCCATTGTGGTTCTTGTACTCCTTCACTTTTGCTCTTTGCTTGTGACACAACTGTGTAAAATTAACAGGAGGAGGGCCATTGGTAAGGCAGGAATTGTCTGGCTCATACTGTTCCATTAATTTTTTATTTTCAGCTGCATAGAGGCTCTGCATCCAAGTCTCAGTGCATCATAAATAATATGCAATCTTTTGGAAAGGATGATCTGAATGCAAGTATTAATTCAGATGCTCGCTATAGCAATTTACAGCTTACTGCTCACTAACCACGCACACTGCTCAAGTTCTCAAGATGCACATTCTTATTCCAGCTGAGCAAGCTACAGGGTTGGACTGGGTTGTATTAATTTTACTCCGCCACTTCTCCCGCTGCCACTTCATCAGTGATTTTAATAATTCAGTACTGCCAGTTGGTGCATTGCTTAAAATGGGAGAGTGCTGTTCTGCACAATACAGCTGCCATGGGGATGCTCGTTCCCATGTTGAATCTGCCCCCAAAAAACCAGCTCAATTGTTTAGCAGAACTGACAACACAGTGTCTTGCCCACTGTACACAGCTTTCCCACATCAACCAGCATCCTCTGATCAAGTTTGGTTGATTTGGTTGGAGGGGGTTTGGGGATGGGGTGGGAGAGAGGAAGTTACACATTTATATCCCACTTCCCTTCCAAGAAAGCAGCACACACAGGGTTCCCTGTGGTCTCCCATCAAAGCACTGACCAGACACTGGCGGTTGCTGTATTGTGCGCCCTCTGACTACAGAATTAGGCTTCTACTGTACCATATCACCAATGGGCCACAAACATATCATGCTAAATAAGCTACAGTGGTCCCCAAGGGAACCACTACCAACACCCATTTTATTGCACATCTTATATAAGGTTCTTAGTTTCTGTTCACTGTGGCAAAGGACCCTAGTTCTCTGGTAGAGCAGCTGCTTTGCGTGCAGAAGGCCCTTGGTTCAATCCCCAGCGCCTCCAAGTAGGACTGGGAAAAGCTCCTGCCTAAAACCTTGGAGAGCTGCTGCCAGTCAGTGAAGACAATAGTGAACTAGATGGACTCAGTATAAGGCAGCTTCCTATGTTAGGAGTATCGGGATGGTGTTTATGGTGGTAATTAAATAGTGCAGACATTATCAGGACAAGATTCTAAGTGCTATGGGGTGATTAAATGAAATGACTAGACATCCACTAAAGAGTATTGCAGCTTAAAAGACTAAATTGTGTCTACATGGAAAGCAATTACATTTATAGCTATCTCTGATGCTCTACTTATTTTAGCTAAGAGAAGCCCGACTCCAAATTACTATTTAAGACACACATAGCACATATCCAGATGAGAATCAGGCTAAAAACAGAATCTAAACTCAAGTCTCAGGTCCTTAAAAGTTCGATCTTGCTCACTAAAAGAACGGGGATAAAAGATATCACGGGGCTTTCACAAAATTTTAAATTTGGGCCACGGCTTCTATCACCAGAAGTATTTTGTACCCGAGAGTAGACACCCAACCACAGTAATGTTCCTGTACCACATCATGAATGGCTGACGAGTTGCCTCTATGTGTAAAATACACAGAAGCATGCTATGTAAAGAAAAAAAGGCACATTTGAAATGAACTTCTGTACATCGCTTCAAGGGCTGACGCTTAACTTTCTTTCCAGTGAAACCAATGAGGCTTTAAAGTGCTCAGCATTGGCTGGGATTGTGCCATTTATAAGCAAATGAAACAGTAAAATAAAAACAAATCAATACACCCTTCAGAATCAAAGAAATAGGTGTGTCTTTTTCTTCTTGGTAATTTCTACCACAGTAAAAACTAATGGTAAAACAGATCAGGTCCAAGGATGGAGACTTCTACACACCTGGAGACACTGACCTCACCAGAAGTAACTGCCTGCTAAAATCTGGTGCACAGAAGTTTAAAATAAAAGGTCAGGCCAACTCTGCACTACTATCTACAAGTGTTTTGTGTTGGACTGTGAGCACAGCTCAAACAAGGACAACCACAGTGGGCCTTATGCTTTAAAACTCCCTTGGCTTGTCAAAATAAATGAATTATGTTAGGTATTTGGGCTGCTACGTTACACCCTCCCAGAGTTTTTCAATGGGTACCAATCTGTGTTGTTGTTTTTTAAAGTATGTTTTTAAATACACCATCCTGCACACAGTTGCCAATTTTAACCCAAGCAGAAATGTCTTGATTTGCTTCCAAAATGTGTTCGAGTGAGGCCTTTGGCAAATGTCCAGGAGAAGCTAGCTCCTTGCAAGTTAACCAGCTGCTGAAAACAGATTGCTATGGTCCTTCAAGGGTGCTCAGACAGTGGTATTACATGGACACTCTTCACTTGATTAGTTGCTCCTAGGCCCATTTAACATTTTAAAGCAAGTCTGCCATGTTTTTATCTGTGTTCCTTGCAGCAAACACAGTATTCACATCCACATTTAAAGTACTCCCAAGCCATTTTAACAGTCATGGTAAAGAATTCAGGGAACTGTAAGTTTCCCATGGGAGCCGCGAGTTGTCAGCCCCCTTAACAAAATATTACTGCTTGCTTAATTTGTACTACAATTCCCAGGATTCTTTGGGGGAAAGCTAGGAGTCATTGCTTTCCCTCAAAGAATCCTGGGAATTGTAGTACAAATTTAACAAGTGGTACAAACATGGGTGTGACAAGCATGTGGAGAGATGCACATTTCCAAACTAAACAGCAGATACATATCAATAATCCCACAGTCATTACATGTGTCTCCAGCGTATGATCAACATAAATGTCAAGTCGTTTTGAGGCTAGCTTCACCACACTTCAGGAATTTTCTGTATAGATGGTAAACACGTCTGCTGTTATAACGTTGGGATTGGTGCTATGGAACTCAAAGGCAAAGCTCTACAACAAAGCTCTTCACAGAGGAGTTTGTGTTGTTAACTGTTTATTATTTATTACAGTGCTCATATCAAGCTGAGTGAGATGCCCCTCCTGCATCTCCCTTCGCCCACACCCAAATGCTGGAATCTGGTATTCTAACAAGAGCCACAGACCAGAAGCCCTATTGATGCCTGTCCCTGTTATGCTCTCTTCTCTTATTTCAGATATTCTTCTAACATAGATAATAGCTAAGTGGGAACAGAGCAATGAGAGCGTGGTTGTATCAATGGCGAAGTGGAATTTTTAGATCCTTGCAGCCAGGGAATACCAAGCTTTACATTTCCTGTTTGTAAAGTGTGTGTTTCTCAATTCCCCTCCTTCTCTCCTCCGCAGTGTGTGTGCACTTCTGCCCACACCACAACTCTCAAGAGGCTTTGGCTGTTTGCAGGCAAAGTCTGCCTACACAAATCAATCTCTGTTGGTGCAGCTTATGAATATACAGCAACAGGAGTCTGCATGCCTCTATGAACTATGCAGACCCACTCCACGGGTTGCATAACAGCAAGCACAGTGGAATCAGAAAGAGGAGGGGGGGAAGTTCAAAGTTGCCCCATATCCTTACGCAAACAGAATACAACCTCACAGCCTATCTCCAAGACAACTCGTATTCCAAGGCATAGTGGAGATGCAGATGTTGATCGTATCTCAAGTCCACATTATTGGCACTACCAATATGTGTGTGCTCTTTCAGAAGCAGAGAAAGAAAAAACCCAAATGTAGTGACCAGGGGCTGCCTTATAAGGGAGGCAGAATAATTTCAGCACATAAAGCTTCTCTCATCTCCACAAGCTGCACCCACAAAATCTCCTCTATTAAAGGTAAAGGAGGCCAGCTGCCCTCTTTCATATCTCATCATATTGGAAAGATGTGAAAGGAAGATGATAGATGACAGACAGACAGACAGATATAGAGTGGATACCAAGTTTACAAAGCCTGAAGACAACTGATGTAGTCCATTTCTCCCTGACATAGTGAACTGTAATGGTTAAAAGTCTTGAGCTGAAAAGGTGTCACATCAAATCTTTCCTCAGCTGAATTCACTAGGTGCAGAGGCCCTAAAATAGGGAGGGAGTCGTTCTCTCCTTGACAAAACCTAGGGCAGTATTACTAAGAGGCCCAGGCCAGCACCCTCTCTGATCTTGCATAAATCTCTTCACTTAGGCAGGCAAATCACTCTTCCCCAGCCTCGATCTTCCAACTGCAATAGGGGTAGAATGATAAACTACTTTATTATAGGATTTAGGACCATAATAGCGCAGTGCCAGAGCACATGACTTTGACATGCCTTCAATCCCTGGTACCTGCAGTTAAAAAGATCAGCTAGCAGGTGAATAGGAAAGACCTTAGAGAGCCACTGCCTGTCAGAGTAGACATCAGGAGGACAACAGTCTGGTATAGCTGCCTCTGTTCCTATTGTTATAAGGATTGAGATACTGTATACATTGCAAATGCCACTATCTTGTTTCCCTAAGATCTCTATTTGGAGATTGTGGGATTATGGGAGGCATAGCATGTGCCCTATATTTCTCCTTGGCTGAGCCTACACATGCAGGAGAATGAAGTGGCGAATTGGGCCAAACTATTTCACACCTCTTTTGAATGCTTTAACAATTACTTGCAAGTAGAAAACTAGCTCAGCAGGTAGGGGGCTGAGCAAAAACATCTCTCTGCTATGCTAGTTTTCTTCCTACAGGGATATACCGTATTTTTCGCTCTATAGGATGCACTGGACCATAGGACGCACCTTGTTTTAGAGGGGGAGAAAAAGAAAAAAAATTCTCCCCCTCTCTGCTCAGCGCCCCTTCAGCGAAGCGGCAGGAGAAAAGGAGCCCCTTCCATTTTTCCTCCCGCTTCGCTGAAGGGGCGCTACGCAGCTCTCCCTCTCTGCTGAAGCCAGGAGAGTCTTGCTCTCCCAGCTTCAGAAAAAGGAACCCGAAGCCTGTGGAGCACAGCGGGAACTCGCACTGCGCTCCGAAGGCTTCAGGCAGCTATCCCTGAAGCCTGGAGAGCGAGAGGGGTGGTGCGCACCGACCCCTCTAGCTCTCCAGGCTTCAGTGAAAGCAATGCGAAGCCTCTGGAGCACGGAGGGAGTGCTCCCTCTGTGCTTCGGGGGCTTCGCATTGCTATCACTGAAGCCAAGGAGCCTGCATTCACTCCATAGGATGCACACACATTTCCCCTTAATTTTTGGAGGGGGAAAAGTGCGTCCTATAGAGCGAAAAATATGGTACATGCAGCAGAGCCTTCAAGAATGCTATCACCCACCTGCAGTATCAAATAGTACGTCAAAGAGTATAGCCACTTCATCATTCTACCACATGCTTTCTGTCGCATGTGTAGATCAGGCTTGAACTACGGGGTGTTCCACATTTCGTCAAGATGAGAAACCCCATGCAATCCAGGGATTGTTACATACACAGCAATGAAGGAAGTGGATCCAAATCTCTATAATGACAGGGCTTAAGTAAGAATACCCACATAATGGTTTAAAAATCCAAGCATTTTGCAAACCTCATCTCCCTAAAGCTCTCCTCGAATATATGTGTTCCAAAGGGAAATTGAAGGAGGGAAAT
Organism: Podarcis raffonei; assembly: GCF_027172205.1. Lineage (NCBI taxonomy): Eukaryota > Metazoa > Chordata > Lepidosauria > Squamata > Lacertidae > Podarcis > Podarcis raffonei. The sequence goes on along the minus strand of NC_070611.1, from coordinate 65,655,756 downwards.
AAAAGGAATTGCCAAAAGGGAGTCACAGCAAGTCAGTGGATCATCTGTTCTTCCAAGTCTTGCAAGAGAGAGACAGCTAGCTATTACTACCAGAGTACAAATTCTGTTATCTGGAAGTCCTACATATTCAATGCCTTGCTTAAATATTTAAAGCATGCATTTGCTGTATTATATTTAACCTGTTGGTCACCATGAAGACCAGACATTTGATTTAAAAAATAATCATCATCAAAAAAGCAGGTTCACAATATGCGAAGTCCTGTAGAATGAGACACGTTTCAGTGCAAAATTTGTCTAATGGAAAATAAAGCCTCTTACGAATAGAGAAATGTAATATTACCATACCATTCTAATGACTGAGCATAGGGAAAAGAACAGTGCAAATACCAAGGCTTCTCCAGCACATAAGCGGCATTTTGGGAAAAGCCAGAATTTCTGAAGAATGTGCTTTATTGAGGGAAGCACATTGAGAATAGATTTGAAGTGATGAATGGAGCTAGATCTTTAAATTTATTACACACACAGAGGCAGCTGGTGCTGGTTTTCATACATCTTTCAAAAAAAATGTGTCAAAAGCAACACTCGCATTACTCATCGGTTAAGACTATTACAGAAGCTAGCTCAAATCTTATAACATCCAATTCTGTAACTCACCCAGATATATGGCCATGGCCATTATTATAGGAGGCCATTTTTCATAATTAAGGAGTTTTATCCCAGGAAGCGAAGCTACAAAAGGGCTGCATCAGAAAGAAGGGCAAAGTTTCCCCACACAAATTGTATCTCAGGCTTATATTGTACGCTTATTTCAGAATGACAGCTGCCCCAATACAGGGACCGACACACGCTGAAATGTATTCCTTGGGACAGTGTTGCGCAAATGTCCTTCAAACATAGGTCCTTATCATACATGGTCTGCAAATGTAGGATTTGACCACCGCTATAGTCAGATGTGCTACAGAAATAGCAAGGTGCTTAGAAACGGGACATGGTGCCTCTGGGAGGGTGATACGCGATATAAAAGCTGATCCTACCACCTCATCAGAACTGAGGCAATATATAAAAATTCTGGAGGTGCCCACTTTCACTAGAGAAATTCCAAATGTCAAGTGACAAGTTATATAGGCTCATTAAATGCAGTATTAGATCTACAGACACCTCTGACTTAGCTGGGATTGGTGTTTTGTAAGAGCCTGCTCAGCTTACTGCATTTTAAAGCAAATACATGCCCCTGAGGAATAGGGATAAAGCATTTGATGCCAACACAAACCCAGGAATGTCCAAACAATGCATCTTCTTTTAAAACAACATATTAGGCCCTCCCCACCCATATGGTAATAAAGTATTCTAACTCTTATTATTGAGGACCCTCTGTCTATTTAAATGCTCACACTAAAATTACATCATTGAGTCAGGGTCATTGTTTACTTTTCTACTGTTGTGTTCTGAAAAAGTGTTACACTATTACTATTACTATACTTTATGTGCTAACTTTTAAATGCCTGATAAAAATGTCTCTATTCCACCAGGTCTGTGCTGGCAATTAAGAGTCCCTCAGAAGGGTCTATTGATGTTTGCTTTTAACTTATTTTTGTTTTAACTTCTTTTTATTTTTTTATAATTTTATTGTTTGGTTTTATGTTTCCCGGAAAGCTGTCTGTGGACAAACGCCGGCTCCCTCAGCCTGAAGCGAGATACCACCCCATAGTCGCCTTAACCGTCCAGGGGTCCTTTACCTTTTACCTTTCCTGTTGCTCGGTCCCTGCTCCTGCTAACCCAGCAGTTCGAAAGCATGTCAAAGTGCAAGTAGATAAATAGGTACCGCTCTGGCGGAAAGGTAAACGGTGCTTCCATGCGCTGCTCTGGTTCACCAGAAGCGGCTTAGTCATGCTGGCCACATGACCTGGAAGCTGTACACCGGCTCCCTCGGCCTATAGAGCGAGATGAGCACTGCAACCCCAGAGTCGGTCACAACTGGACCTAATGGTCAGGGGTCCCTTTACCTTTATTGACCCAGGATAACAAGGTAAGGACTGAGCAAAGGCCATCAGCTCCTTAGATTTTTTTTTAATGAATTACCTGGAAACAGCTGGAATCTCAGGATAGCAATGGGATTAAGATTAGAACACTGAAGTCTACACCACTGAAGCCTACTGTGCACACAAAAAGGAGAAGGAACAGAAAAGCATATAGCTGTGCTGATCAAAATATTCCTTTATAAAGTTAGATGAAAAAAGAGAAGTCAATTATTTCACTTGGAGACATTTAATGTACTTCAGTTCTGAATAAAATCTATTTCTTTGGCTCATTATTTTCATTTTCCCACCTGCTGCTACAATGTATTGCATTTAAATAATAAAGTGTGATAGAAAGAAGGGTACATGCCAGCCTCTTAGCATGACACAGAAGACAGATTTCTATTGCCTGATGTATGCCCCAGGCAGAGCCATAATCCCTTGCATTAGCAATCCCTTCTCAAAACATGTTCAGCACTTTAACGAACTCTCACAAGCTAGCAGATAAAATTATACTTTGGATCATTGGCTTGAGAAAAGAGAAGCAGCTCTGCCAAAATTGCTGGAGCTGTGCCTGTTGATACAAACCAATAATGTAAAGCTTTGGGGGACAATAAGACTGGAAGGAAGATTAGGTCTGCCAAAGAAAAAGGAAAAAGGAAAGCAGGCACTACCATCCCTAGTTATTGCATGTACATTTGTTCAAACCATGGGGGGTAGACCCTTCCACACTTGTTCTCCAGTAGGGAGTGATGGGCAAAATCATCAAGGGATGTAAGAATAGCCTTTGAAATTGTGCATTTCATTATTCCAGGCCAGAAATGAAATGTTCCTGTTTGTTAAACGTACTCCTTTGCTGAATTTCTTTTCACTGATTTCAATGCACTTGTGGTCCCTTCATCCTGCCCTCTAGGGAAAGCTCCTCAAATAGTGTCTTCAGGTCTAGAAGAGGTGGCTGTGGTATTTATTTTCATTATATAACAATTACCGGGGGGGGGGGGGGAGAGAATTCCAATTTATCCCTTCCCCTACCCCATGCCGGACGAATCATGTATTTAAGTTTGCCAAAGTCTGCTGTGTGAATTCGGTGGCTGCCATTCTTCAGGGTTATCAGAGAAGTATTTCATAAATGGATTCCATATTTCAACAAAAGCATCTACGTCAATTGTATTATTCAATGCATGTAATCTCTTTGTTAATTGTTCTGATACAGCAATAGGTCATGCATTTGGTTTCCAATGAGAGATACACAGATGTTCCAATCCTTGCCAATTCTGTGCAACTCGTATGCATGCTAAGAAATTAGTTCTTCATAACGAAGATCAGATTGCCCTTCTTTAAAAAATAGTTAATAATCCCAAATTTGGGGTGCTTTCCACTTGTTAACCCGTAATACAGCTTATTTCTGTACATACCTTCTGCCAGAAGTGTTTTATATGTTCCCACATCCACCACATGTGAAATGCTGTGCCCATACTATTACAGCCTCTCCAGCATAATGGCAAGATTGTTTCATTAATATAGCTACATCGTAATGGTGTCAAATGCCAACAGTGTGATAATTTTAATGTGTTTTCTTGTATACGAGTTGATACTGATTTTAGTGGGTTTGTTTACCCCACAAATTATCCCAATCCAGCTCTGTGGTCTCTCTTAGGTTGCCCTGGTGCTTCTGAGTGTAAATTTGCCAATGTTTCTCTTTTACAATCTTTATTTGTTTCAGAAGCCTCAATTTCCATGTGCCCGGCTGTTCTTGGGACGGTAAGAGGTCAAGTTATTGAGGACCAAGGCCATTTCTGTATTGCTGAGTGTCGCAGGTCCAAGTCCGAAGGAGAAAGGAATTATCTGGCACACAACCTATTCAGGTAAAAAAAAAGCCAATGCAATTCTGGGCTGCATCAATAGGAGTATAGCATCTAAACCAAGGGAAGTAATAGTGCCACTGTATTCTGCTCTGGTCAGACCTCACCTGGAGTACTGTGTCCAGTTCTGGGCACCACAGTTCAAGAAGGACACTGACAAACTGGAACGTGTCCAGAGGAGGGCAACCAAAATGGTCAAAGGCCTGGAAACGATGCCTTATGAGGAACAGCTAAGGGAGCTGGGCATGTTTAGCCTGGAGAAGAGGAGGTTAAGGGGTGATATGATAGGCATGTTCAAATATATAAAAGGATGTCACATAGAGGAGGGAGAAAGGTGGTTTTCTGCTGCTCCAGAGAAGCGGACACGGAGCAATGGATCCAAACTGCAGGAAAGAAGATGCCACCTAAACATTAGGAAGAACTTCCTGACAGTAAGAGCTGTTCGACAGTGGAATTTGCTGCCAAGGAGTGTGGTGGAGTCTCCTTCTTTGGAGGTCTTTAAGCAGAGGCTTGACAACCATATGTCAGGAGTGCTCTGATGGTGTTTCCTGCTTGGCAGGGGGTTGGACTCGATGGCCCTTGTGGTCTCTTCCAACTCTATGATTCTATGATTCTATGATTCTAGGTTGGAATGGCACCATGCTGGCTGACACCCAGCCCCAGCCCTGACACAGATATTGCAGCTGCACCAGTTTAGAGCAGCAACTGGCATAGATCCAATATGCAGCCCATTTTTAAATTTGCACTGTTGGAGATGTCACCGAACACTGCAACTTTGGAGCTGTCTGGTCAGTCCTAGAGAGAACAGAGATCTCCACTTTGCAAGTTAGAGGCAGCTAACTTGGGAGATGGGAGAAATCAAACTTTGCCCCACACACATTTAATTGGTTCATTTTCACGGGCAGAAGCACCACAAGGTACCATGGCCCTTTAGACATGCCCTGAACCCCCCTAAGTATGGCAGTAGCAATAGAGAACTAGTCACCCACTAAACATTCAGCAGCTGAAAATATAGAAGGACAACGTGACAGAAATAGAACTTGTGCATCATATATCCGCTGCATTTGGGTAAGCCACAAGCCTTCTCCCCATACATTTGCCCATGCACGCATCTCTATTCTTGGACCACACACAGGTTTTAAAGTAGCAACATCAGCCAAATCTCATAGCATGGGAAAATGCAGCTCGTGTAGTTTCCTTTGAAAGCTGGGATCTGTTTTCTACTAGCTGCTCTGAGAATTCAACTAATTTGAGCATAAAATAATCTGAGTAATGCAAAATGCTAGAGCAAAGACCATTAAATGGAGTATTACATAAGGCTTGCCCACACCTAATTTTTTTTTTGGGGGGGGAGTGTTTTTGTTTTACTTATGGGTGCTTAACTTTGCAACTGTGACATACTATTAACATGATTGATTTCTGCATTTTTATAGCAAATACATCTGATTCACTTAAGAGCCCTATCTGTAGCAATATAGTCCACAGGTTCATTTTAAAATTAGAACACAAGTAAATTTTGTTCTTTTGCCGGTCCCCAACCAGCACGTTCAAATTCAGCATTACCATAAAATTGAATTTTAATAATTGATAATATTCCAGAGGCCAGTTAGTTACAACAACTAGTGGCAATGAAGCATATTAGATTCTAAAACTTTGCAAGTAAAAATGTTCACACAGAATAGATGACTACAACCATCTTTGGAAGTGGAGTTCCACAGTGGTATTTAAGTTAGCTCCATTGAAAAGAACTAAAACAAGTCTTTCCCACTGCAGTCTGCATCCCCCAAACTTTGTGCAGGACATACAAATATGCTCTGAGATATGCAGTTACTGATTCCTGACTCCTTCACATCAAGAGTTTTAAGTTATAAGACCACTGATAATCAGTGGGTCTTCCCTGAGTATTAGTGTTTGCTCTCACCCAGATAGACAATTACAACTAAAGTCAGAATTTAACTACTTTCACTTGATTTCCAGAATAGCTGCTTTTGTCTGTTGAACTAAAAAGAAAAGAAAAATGTTGACCAACTTAATCAATTCCACTGACACGTACTTCTGAGTACATCTGCGTGGGACTGGGAATTCTGTGGATTCCATGGTGAAAACTGAAGCAGGAGTTCTTTAATGCAGATTAGTTAAATGCAAAACACTTTTGCCTCTGGCTCCACCCTTCGGCTGCTGTGGCTCCACCTACACCCCCTACCAAATTCAGCACACGAATGTTTGCCCAGTCCTGACATCCTGGAATAAGATACAGTACTTCAGGTTAAGTACTTAATTTGTTCCGGAGGTCTGTTCTTAACCTGAAACTGTTCTTAACCTGAAGCACCACTTTACCTAATGGGGCCTCCTCCTGCTGCTGCTGCTGCTGCTGCTACATGATTTCTGTTCTCATCCTGAAGCAAAGTTCTTAACCCGAGGTACTATTTCTGGGTTAGTGGAGTCTGTAACCTGAAGCGTATGTAACCTGAAGCATATGTAACCCAAGGTACCACTGCACTGTGACACTGTGGGAATATTTGGCAGTATTTCACCAGGGTCAAATGATAAGCAGCCAAGCTGGTGCCAAATGTATTGCTTTCCTTTCCTTTGGACCGCACCATTGAGGCCAAAAGGGGGGGGGGTCTTGTCGTCTGGGCAGCCCAGGACCTCCATACACTCTGGCCAGGCTTGTGCCCCAGAGAGGTCACTTTGGTGCTGCAAACACAGGAAGAAACAATGTGGGATGCAGCAGCTACAAGCTACTGGTCTCTGCAGCCACAGCAGGTGCTGTGATTCTCCAGTGGTTTGACTTCACTCCTGGAGGCGCATTCCACTGTCTCTTGAGACAGATGGGATTCCAACAAGAACTGGAAATATTTGATAGGCTGGCCAACCGAAGCCATAGACTCAGTAGACTGGTCTTCATTTACTCTCTCTATCCCGCCACCCGCCCCCATCTGCAATACTGAGATAGCAATCCTCATATACCTTCCCCGATTGCTATAGGACAGGCACGTCCAACTCCCAAGAGACTGATCTACTCACATTATAAAAATATTGGCTGTGTGATCTACCCATTGCTATTGACAGGCAAAGTTGTTGAACTTTTTTTATTGGGAGGGGGGAATCACTAAGCATCACATGATCTACCACAGTTGCCCAACAATCTACTTGTTGAACATGCCTGCATAGGATAAGAAGATAACATGCTGGGCTTACAATGTTTTAAAGGGCTAAGCAGCCAATATTAAAGTGTTGCAGTACGCAGCGCCTCATGGGCAACAGTGGTTTCCAACAACTGTACATCACAGCAATATATGCAACTGCTGGGCCTCCACACATAACACAAGCAGCAAAACCTTTTCAGTCATAAAAAATACATTTTGCCGAAAATCTATAAATCCTTATGCAGTACCCCCTTAATGAGGCCTTAACTTCCCAGCAACAGCATGGTACCCATCCTTCAAGATATGCCGCTTCAAACCTTCAAGCAGTATATTGTCTTGCCTCTTCTCAAACACATTTAATTACTCAAGAACAGCCACAATAGTGTGCCAACTGACTTGTCTGGGTTTCTTATGGAATCCAAACAGCCTGCTGCCATTTGAGTATGCAAATGGTAAGACACAGCAAAGACAGTTTCAGTATGTGATGCCAATTCTGGCCCAACTGCACTGGATGCCAATTAGTTTCCATACTCAATTCAAAGTCCTGGTTTTGACCTATAAAGCCTTAAATGGCTCAGGACTGCAATGCCTCAAAGGACCACCTCTCCCCATATGAACCAACATGGACCCTGCAATCATCTTCTGAGGCCCTTCTTTGGGTGTCTCCTCCACAAGAGTTCTGGATGATGGCAGCACAAGAACAGGCCTTTTCTGTGGTGGCTCCCCATTTGTGGAATGCTCTTCCCAGAGAGGCTCACCTGGTGCCTTTGTTACCTATCTTTAGGTGCCAGCCAAATACATGTCTCTATATCCAGGCCTTTGGCTGACTGAACATTTTCTGGTTATTTAAACGTGTTGGTGGGAAAGGGGTTATTTTGTTTATTAGGTATTTAGCATTCTCATTTAGTATTTTTATGTTGTGAGCCGCCCTGTGATCTTTGGGTGAAGGGGGGGTATACAAATTTAATAAATAAAAATAATTTATTCACTTGAGAAGAGATGTGGCAGCACAAACACACCTGGGGGATGCTGAGGCAGGTGCAGAAAGCAAAATATAAACACAGTGAAGGGAATTCAGTACTGGGAGCAACAACTGAGTAGAGCTGGTGCGGCCATGCCCTCAAGACACAAGCAAAGGTTCCTGCAGTAGTTATATGCTTGAGAAACCAAATCGCTAAGCAGAGGTCCTGCAGTTTCGAATGAGTTTCCAAGGAGATAAAGATAAATATACAAATGAAACTATGCAATTACTGAGCTTGTGCCCGAGCCACTTCCTACATTTCAGCCTTGGTCTTCAACTCTGAACATTTGCTTAATTAGATGTATATGCTAGTTAAGTGTGGGTGTTTTGAATGTTGTACTGGAGTGGTGTGGGAAGAAGCAAGAGGGCCTTGAGCTTTTCTCGCCACATTTAGGTCTCATGCGTGCATCTCCCCTCTGATGGTTCTCAGGCACAGCCCTTACATGGGATCCTGCAAAGCAATTCCTTCCTTACTGCTTTGGTAAGAGATCCCAAGTCCCCATATGTTTATGGCAGGCTGGTTGTTTTAACAGTAAGGTATACAAGGAAGTGAACTCTCATACAACCCAGATAAATGGATAAGCATTAGCTGGCCTCAATCAAATACAAGTGCTCCAGCTACAGTACTGTCTCTTGATGAAAGATGTACAAGCAAACACACATACACACTGGGAACTTTTTGTGTCCATGCAAATAGATTTTCTGGACATATGCAAGACTCATGCACACTAAGTAGCACAATATTGGTAGCTCTATGGAAATTCTGTGTAAATGTTCTACTTATGAATTTCCCTTGGGAAAATGGTTAATGAAAGGACTCCTCAACCCCAACTTGTAAATTAAAGCCGCTGCACAGTAGTGCACCATTACATTGTTCAGACAAGCGTGGCAGTTATACATTCAAGCACAGTGGGAAGGGGGCATAGCTAAGCAGCAGAGCACATGCTTTGCACATATTGATATATATTGATATATCGTCCAAAACCAGTTTGAAGTCCTTATCGTGATAATCAGTTTCATAGTTTTTGACTTGGCAATATATCGCGAATCATGATATGTGTTAGGGCGATATATAATACAAAACTGGTTTCAAGTCCATGACAAGCCCATATTGAAAACCAAATATTGCCCATCCCTATATAGGAACTCAGAGAGGTAGCCAACTAAGAAGTTACACTAGCATAAAGGCTTTTAGGTGTGCAATGCAAATTCCATTCCCTCTTTTCTCCCTGCAGTCCACCCCATATGTCTCCTAAATTTGCTCTGAGGGTTTCTCCAACCCTCCAATGCAGGCTGAGGATGCATGCAGGGGCAGGAGAGGGCAGAGAAGCTACACTGTGCAGCTGGAAGTCATTGGGCTAGCATAACTATTAACTGGATACCACTCCCAGATTCAATCTGTGGCGTTTGAAGTGAACTGGATTGGAAGGTAACAGGGTTAGTAGAGAGCCATGCTTGAGACCTTGAAGAGCTGCTTCCCAGTTACAATAGACAGTACTGGACTAAATGAAACCATAATCAAACACACAAGAATTAACACAGCAGCTTATCTTCATGTAAATTCATAAACACTTGGCCAAGCTACAGAATCCTCTCTCCAAGTTGTCTTAATCATTAAAGAAAATTTAACAATGTTAAGGTTTCAAACAATGGCTATTAGGATGAGAACTTCCAGAAGATGTCTAAACTATCATCAATTTTGTTACAGCAATTGTTTGATTGTAACTTCTAGATTTAAAAAGAATGGTCCAGGTTTTAGATAACATGACCTCTCCTTGAAGTAAAGGGGAAACCTGTACTCTTGTTGGGAGCTAAAATAGAGTGCTAACCTAAGCCATTGTGAACCTTGCTCAGGCTACCACTAAAGTCAGATTAAGGGTTACCAGAGGCCTGAACTGATCAGCAATTCAACTAGTTTTGGTCAAAAGCCTCAGTTCTAGTTGCACCCCATTGTTTGCAAGTCCTGGCCCTGGATGGGGAAAAGCATATCCATCAAGTGCATCAATCTAGTTCAGCAGGGACTGGCTGTGCACTGCAATGCACATCTGCAAGCTGTTATACATTGACATCAGCAGCAGGAATTGGCTTTACTTTGCTGAATGGAGATGAACAAGTGATAGTCTCCTTTTACTTTTCAGTTTAACTTTTCCCTTTAATTCAAACAATGTTTTTTTATCTGAATTTCATTTATTTATTCAGTTGGATGTATCTTTTTAACTGAAGTCTGAAAAGCAGGTTTTAAGTATCATAATGCACAAAACATCTTCAAAGACAGAGAAGAGAATGAGGGAGTATGTCAGCCTGTAGCATCCCAGAATTTCTTAATAGGTGTTATAGGCAACTGGGAACCTTACATCTGTAACTGATGTTGGGTAGTAAAGCGATGGTATTTTTCACTATTCCTCTGTTGTGCCCCATGATTGTTGCAAATAAATTTAGCTACATAAAATTGTGATATGTTTGTGACATATATCTTAAGAAATAAAACTATTTTCTATCGGAGAACAAGGAACATCAGTTGCACATTCTGTAGAAGCATCCTCTGTAGAGTCCCCTGAAGAATTATTCCTTTAGTTCTTACAGAAAGTATATAGCATGACCTGATTTTTGCTGCACAAAGCTTCTCCCTGCTACTATTATACACAGGAAAGGTGACTGCCCATACTTTTCCATTACCAAGTACGGATCAATTTCAAATCAGAGTAAGAAAAGTGGAGAATATAAATAACTGAAGAATACTGTGCAAGACCATTTAAATTTTATTCACCAAATGAAATACTATTCGCAAAGCAATTCTACCTGAAGCAGTCAATACTTTGACCAGACTGGCTTATAAAAGTGAATAACATCCAAAAAAAGAAAAAAAAAAGGCAGACCAACTTTTAATGTAATTCCCTTGCCAAACTATGCAACTTACTGCAGGAAACCAAATCTGTCAGTAACTTTGTAAAGGTGGTAGTCTGCATCTTCCCAAGGCTCAATCTGCACACCTTCACGGCCCTACAGAAAAACACACAACAAAGACAGACAAGAATTCATTCATTACAGTACAACATGTTGGAAGGCAAAGGACTGATTTGAAGTTTGCAACCGGGAGCAAATTCCTTATTTCTAATGTACTACTGCAAGAAGATCAAACCTCTACATTCTTAAGGAAATCAGCCCTGGGTGCTCACTGGAAGGACAGATCGTGAAGCTGAGGCTCCAATACTGAGGCCACCTCATGAGAAGAGAAGACTTCCTGGAAAAGTCCTTGATGTTGGGAAGGATTGAGGACACAAGGAGAAGGGGATGACAGAGGACGAGATGGCTGGATAGTGTTCTTGAAGCTACCAGCATGAGTTTGACCAAACTGCGGGGGGCAGTGGAAGACAGGAGTGCCTGGCGTGCTCTGGTCCATGGGGTCATGAAGAGTCGGACACGACTAAAGAACAACAATGTACTACACCATGGGTAGGCAAACTAAGGGCCAGGGGCCGGATGCGGCCCAATCACCTTCTAAATCCAGCCAGCAGATGGTCTGGGAATCAGCGTGTTTTTACATGAGTAGAATGTGTCCTTTTATTTTAAATGCATCTCTGGGTTATTTGTGGGGCATAGGAATTCGTTCTCCCCCCCCAAAAAAAATAGTCCGGCCCCCCACAAGGTCTGAGGGACAGTGGACCAGCCCCCTGCTGAAAAAAGTTTAGACTCCTGTACTACACACACAGCTATCATCCAGAGAAGTGGGGCAGGGATCCATGTGGGCAATGGGGGTTTTTTTTGCTTCCTGTTTTTAGAAGAGGAGTACATAAATAACCCCAGTGCATATATTCAGTCTTGTGTGACATCGCTCTCTGGATAGCAGCCATGTCTATGCTGTTCCCATGTTTCTGCATTACAATTGTTCTAATGTTTAAGCATCATAAACTACCACTACTACAATCGCTCCTACCATTTCTCCATGAATAATGATGCCTATCATGCTTAGCTATAAACAGAACATTAAAAACAACAGCGCAAGTTTCTCATATTAGCTAAGCTGAACACGCAGGTTCAGAGAAACTGGATCTCCAACTACCAGACAATGTCAGCAACTAACATAAGACTATCTGCTTATGGATTTCCCAAAGGCATTTGCCTAGGCATGATTGGCAACATAATATCAGTTGTTTGACCCAGCAAAGCAATTCATATGTTCTTTTGAAGCACTAAATATTCCCTCCCCGTGCCTTTTCTCTTGCAACATAGAAAGGAGGAGGATGCAATTTAGGCACTGTTTCCAATGTGGAATTGGAGTGAATCTTTGCCCCTCTTCTCTCCTTGTAAAAAAACATAGTGTGGCATCACCAAGAATGGCACACGAGGACAGGAAGAAAGGGGCAGGCATCTTTATTTGCCAGCCGTCTGCTGACCTGTGGCAATAGGTCTTTGCCTCAGGAGAGCAGAAGAATAGCAATTTGCAAGGGTGCCTTAACAAGTACAGAAACTTACTCTGTCATACTTGGCAACTATGTCAGCTCGTTCTTTGGCAAGTTTGATAGCAGCATCCTGCTCAGCATCAGAACCTGGGAAAAGATGAAATAAACATGCAAGAATAGGTTACAGTGATCCTTTCGACAGAAGCAAGTTCTACTGGAAAGCAAAAAAGTGAAGTTTCAAAAATGCAACGCAACAATGCTAAAAACAAAATTGTGGCTTTGAATGCCGTGTATTTTAACTGACAATTTTATATAATCACATCTCAAAGTATATTTTCCTAGCCCTATTGACAAAACCCTAACAAAATCATGAACAACTACTACTCAGTTCTAGCCTTTCTAGACTCAAGGAGGGAGGGATCTTTTACAAATCTGATACTGTAATCACGGGGGGGATTCAACAAGATGCATTTGATAATGACCCCAGTCAGGATAGTGTTTTATATATTACAGTCTTGCAAATATAGAGGGATAATATACGGGTCTCAAAAGACCTCGCTATTAAAAAGTACAATACTTTTTAAAGGTACCTGCAGTTTAATGAACCCAACCTTTTCAAAACACAAGGAAGAACAGAAAACTATTTGCAATAACTGCAACACGCTGAAAATATTAATGTTCAATATACACTACTGGAGGAAGAGTCAATATTCCATTTGTAAACTCATACCGAAGCATGCAAAACAGAGAAGGGAAGCAGGGTAAGAGGAATAAATCTCCTTTTCCTCCCCAGGCCCTCACTTGTAACTTCCAACCTGCAAACCCTAAACTGGGAAATCAAGCCATTAAAGCTACATATACATTATACATATACAGAAGGGATGCGGGTGGCGCTGTGGGTTAAACCACAGAGCCTAGGGCTTGCAGATCAGAAGGTCGGCGGTTCGAATTCCCACTTTGGGGTGAGCTCCCGTTGTTCGGTCCCAGCTCCTGCCAACCTAGCAGTTCAAAAGCACTAAGTAGATAAATAGGTACCGCTCCAGCAGGAAGGTAAACAGCATTTCTGTGTGCTGCTCTGGTTCGCCAGAAGCAGCTTAGTCATGCTAGCCTCATGACCTGGAAGATGTACGCCAGCTCCCTCGGCCAGTAAAGCGAGATGAGCGCTGCAACCCCAGAGTCGTCCACGACTGGACCTTTACCTTTATACATTATATAACACAGAACAAACTGAATCGCCTTAGAGTAAGAAAGAGCACAGAATGCAAAGCGGTGCAAATCCTCAGTGAAAAAGATGGCATGTAATAGAAATGTATCTTTGTACAGCTTGCCTATCTTTACCATCTTTTTCACTGAGGATTTGCACCGCTTTGCATTCTGTGCTCTTTCTTACTCTAAGGCGATTCAGTTTGCCAACACTCAGCTCCCCTGTGTGCACTCATAAACACACTAGAAACCCCTCAGGATTTGTAGTAGGACCCAGCAAGCCTGGTCAGTGCTCTGAATGACCAGAGATCATATCCCAGAAACCTCTGCAAGGACAACGATTCTATGGCTAATATGCAATAATTCCTCTGAAACCCAACTGATGCATAGAGGGAACTGAACAGATGCAGGAGGGTTGAAAGGACCAGTTGGCTTCTGTCATTTTAGCCAACTTTACTTCTGCACAAACTGGGGTGGGGGTATATGCATATGTGCATATACAACTGTATTCTCGCATTTATTTGTGTACACACACACACACACACACACACACACAAAACAACACATGAAAATAAGAATGTGTTTTAACTTTTATTAACTTTTATTTTCTCCTGGTTATTGGTAGGGTGAGCTTACTGTGATAGCAGCTTAACTACTACCTATGTTGAGACATTACTGCTCCTGAGAATTGCAACACAAACCAGTTCAGAAAGTGTGACGATTGGAAAGTATTTGAACAGCTAAAAGATATTACTATGCTTTGCTTTCCCCCTCAGGATTACTCAATGAACACGGAACATGCATGCTGCTGGAGAAAACACTGGTCATGTCAAGAAAAAGTAGCAGGGGTGAGTAAGAGCAAGCAACAGAAATAATGGCTTGACTCAACAGGGAAGTTGAAATGTCAGGTAAGGTGACCTGAGGTCAAGAGGGATTACGAAGCATCAGGCACAGTACGAATCCTAATAAGAGAGTGAAGGAAAAGAGAAATCAGATTTGACCAACACCATTCCCCCCCAGGTGAAAACTATACACCAGCGGACAGCAACTAGAGGCCATTGGGCCAAGCCTGGCTCTCTGAAGAGTATCACTTGGCTCTCATTTCCCTAGAAGCAAAAAAGCATGGTCCCTGTGGCAATGGGATTTGGCAGCAGGCCACTGTGGTTCTAGGGGCCGGTTGTGTGTAGCTGTGAAGGAGCCTTCTATCTGTTAAACAAACGAGCTGATTACCATATATATATCCTACTCTTTCCTGCAGGAACCTCAGAGTACCATATGCAAGTTGTCCCATTTTATCCTCAAAATAGCCTTGCAAAGGAGATTAAACTGAACATTAGTGACTTGTCAAAGCCCAAACAATGAGCTTCTTTGGAAAGGAGACTTGGACCAAGAACTCTCCCAGTGCCAAACGTAATACATCAGCAGCTACACCACAATTACTTGGTACATTCCAGAATGTGCCAAAAGTTAAAGGAACACACCACATAATAAGCAACAAAATCAGGCAATTATCTACTATTCATCCTACATTAACTGCTAAAGCTAACCTGTGCATGGTTAAGATTAAAAAGTTGACAATCGGACGTGCTATCAAATAGGCAAGCATTAAATTTATCAAAGGTTCTATTCTTTTCAAGGTGAAAAGCTCTCCATTCATTTCATAACCTTCTAGCATGCAGAAAGAAATCATTACTATGCTTTGCTAAAGCAGACTGTGTTCAGAGAACAAAGGTGATAGCAACCTGCCTTGTTCTCACTTGCATCTTACTTGTTGTTATGCTGCTGCCCAAAGTGTTGATTCCAGAGTAATAACTATTCATCTTGTCACCTAAAACTCTATTTACTTAACGCGTCACAAGGCTAACTGGACTGATTACAGCCAAACAAGTTGATTGATGCAGCTGGAGGCAGCTGGAGGAAACTCCTGCTGAAAATTGCATTAGAAAATGATGGGGTGAGGGAAAGAGGCGGAAACAAAACATGCCTAGGGCCAGTCAGCAGTTTCACTCCCTGTTCTTCAGGAAGTGGAAAGCTCGCGTCACTTTTTCTGGGGTCAGCTTCATTTCGTGGAATATTTCCATTTATGTTCAAAATGAAGGAAAGGAAAGGAAAGGAAAGGAAAGGAAAGGGAGGGAGAGAGAGAGAGAGAGAGAGAGAGAGAGAGAGAGAAGACCTGAATGCAAGTAATGCAAAGAAGGATCAGGGATACCCTGGGTGTCAGGGACTCGGGAGCTTGAACCAGAAACCTCCTAGTCTCAGGGTGGGATTTAGCTTAGTGGGCTCCCTGGAACTGAGGGCTCAGGCTTACTATATTCCTGGCAGAATTAGTCTGATCATATATTTTCCAGGATATTGGAATCAGTGAGAAATTTTCCGGCATCTATTTTTCTGGAATATTCGCATCTCTGTTTCTCTTTCCATCTTGTACACATCAGCCCAGGTTGAGAGGGGGGAACTGTGAAAAATAAGCTCATGTGTAGACCTCAAAGATGACAAACGCAAGAGGTTGCAGCCATGGAAATTCTCCCGTATCCAACACTCAGTGTTAGAAACTGAAATTTAAAAACTATTCACCATACGGCCCCTTAAAGCTAGGTTACAGGCACACTAACAAAATGTTTAGGTGCCTCCCACTGCTTCTTTTACAACATTACAAAGCTGAAAATGAATTGTGTATATTGACAGCTCCAGCTAAAATCTGACTCGTGCCATAGAATAACAACACAATCCCTGCTGCTAGACACCAGCCAGATGGTGGAGACATCACCATCCTGGCACCCAGGCATCTTCAATTGGTCGTAAGTGGCCAATAGCCAGGTGCAAAATGTGCCCGGCACCTGGCTAATTCTGAATGCTGCCAACACCCTATATAGGTCATCAGGTAGGAAATCCTACCTGTAGTTCAACAAGTTTAGCAGAAGCCTGCACACATGCTTCTGCACAGTGAGACTTGCTTCTTTTTCCCACACTGATGGGACTCCCCCTTTCTCTCTTGACTGTTACATACTTGGCGGGGGCAAGAGGGAGGTCATCAACTTAAGCTCTGCTCCTGCACCTTTTAAATGAAGCAACTTCTTCTATGCTCACATCCACTCCATATATTTAAAGTACTCCTATGCCACTTGGACAGTCATGACTTCTCTCAAAGAATCCTGGAAACTGTAATTTGCTGTGGGTGCTGAGAATTGTAGCTTTGTGAGCGGTCTCCTAAAGATTCCTGCACCGCAGGGGGGTTGAACAAGATGACCCATGGGGTCCCTCCAACTCTACAATTCTGCGACTCCATCAATTCTAAGTATGGTGTAAAGGTAAAGCTAAAGGGACCCCTGACCATTAGGTCCAGTCGTGGCCGACTCTGGGGTTGCAGTACTCATCTCGTTTTAGTGGCCAGCATGACTAAGCCGCTTCTGGCGAAGCAGAGCAGTGCACGGAAATGCCGTTTACCTTCCCACCGGAGCGGTACCTATTTATCTACTTGCACTTTGACGTGCTTTCGAACTGCTAGGTTGGCAGGAGCTGGGACCCAGCAACGGGAGCTCACCCCGTCGCAGGAATTTGAACCGCCGACCTTCTGATCAGCAAGTCCTAGGCTCTGTGGTTTAACCCACAGCGCTACCCGCGTCCCTTAAGTATGGTGTAGACATGACCTTTAACTTAACAAGAGTCCTAATTGTAAAGTTCAGAGAAAAACTGCACACGTTGCATGAAATGAGTACGACGACAGCTCAACAAAAATAAATAGGGCTGTTTCCCAAGTAGGGCTTAAATTCAGAGTAGGGATACCTTTTCAGTCCAAAGGTGGCATTCCATTGTGGGCAACCTTCGAGAGAGGGTGGGGCACATGCCAGTGGTGTGTGGAGCCAGAAGCAAAAGCAGGTTGAGCAACAGATGCAACACTCACCTCTGTGCACAGTAATGCGCATTCCAACCACATGAAAGTCTCTCTCTCTCTCTCTCTCTCTCTCTCTCTCTCTCACACACACACACACACACACACACACACATTATCCATGCAAGAAAGGAAACGGCGGCACAACATTTCAAGAACACATTTCAGGCACTCAAAGTGGGGTGCAGAGTGAGTATTGTGAGAAGATGTGACCTAAGAGAGTCCTGGAGATCAACATTTGGCTTCCAGGTCTGTGAATACCCAATCCTGATTTAATAGATGTGCATTCCCAACAAGACCTACTGAATCAATAGATGCTTAAGTGGTTTCCCCCACTTTTTAGTCCCCAGATATTGTTGGACAACAACTCCCTCCATCCCTGGTGGCCATTGGTCAAGCTGGCTTTGGAGGAGGAGGTTGCAATCCAGCAACATCTGGGGACCCAAGATTGGATAACACTCCGTGTTCTAAGATATATAGGACAATACTGAAGACTATTCTTCCACCCAACACACGTTTCCACAAAAATATTGCTTATTTGTAAAATCTATTTGTCTCATTCTCTGGTTTCAAGATACTTGAAGAGACGTACAACATAAATCACCATCAAAGTAATCAATTAATCAAACCAGCAATCGTACTATAAAAAAAGATATAGCCAAAGACATAAATCTTAAAGTAATTTTCAGAGTAAAAATTAAGCAGCAGCATTAAGTAATAAGATCCAACGGCTCAGAAATGCCTTCCTTGATTAAAAAAGTATTTATTTGATCGTGAAACAAGTTAGATGGACACCAGCTGCATTTGGGAAGACGGTCCAGATAGCGGTGTCATTAATACAAAGCCCTGTTGGATGTCTCAAGATATTTAACCTGATTTTAATAAGGAATGTGGATCAGAGATTTCACTTATCATAGTGAATAAGTTAAAGCAATTGCTCAAAGCAGCAGTCCCAGATCCCTTTCTCCTCTCACCTCAGGAACATCTAACAATTTAACAGACACCATGAAGTCTTATCAAGAGTGTTCTTGTTCCTGCAACCTTAGCAGCCAGCAGCATGGAGTCGGCAAACTCCCACAATGATGGGCAGACACTGTGTCCCTTTCTTTGGTATGTCAAAATACTGCTGGGAGAAAAGAGGCAGAAATGTGATGGTGGTTGTTTTCAGTAGCAGCCACCCATGTAATGCAAGACCCAGGCAGACATCAGAGATGAGCTGGTTCGCACAACACAGTAAACCCAACTGTGAGTTAGGGAAACTTCACAAATGTGTGGGAGTCTGGAGAAGACCCCACAGCCATTCTGCTTCTCCCCGTTCTTTTTCACTCCTGTGTCGCAATAAATTAATCCAAGGTTTGGCTTAATGTGTCATCTTAACTTGCACTCCAACTGTGGTTAGTGATGAGATATCTTAACCACAGGCTTGGACAGCATGCTAAGCCACACTTTGGTTTAGCTCAGTGCAGTGTAACAGTAAAAAGGACTGCAGAGGAGCAAATTAGCTCCTCTCTTGGAGTTGACACACCATCTCCCCCCCCCATCCCAGTCAAGTATTTGTTGTTGCATTCATTTTCATACTATAAACTCTGCAGGGCCTGGAATTCTTTTTCCATGTGCATAAAAATATTCAGAACTGGTGGTGTCACAGAAATAATAAATGCTCTTTGCTGGAGAAAAAGATGCAGAGGTTAAGGCTTGGCATGCTACCTTTTGTAGCTACATATCCTCCCACGCAGTAACGCTAAGAAAGATTTGCCACTTGTAAGTGAAGCAGAACATGAACAGAGTTACAAATCTGTATCCATTGAATCCTTCCAAGTTCTGCTCTCCCCTGTTGTGCTCCACCCTGTGAACAGGCAAATTGTATGTATGAGGCCACTGGCTAACTCTGTTTAACAGACTGAAGGTACCCCAAGGTCCACTTTCAAACTACAGTCAAACCTCATTCTGCATCCGCCTCTGCTTGTGTCCGCTTTGGCGAATGTCCGCGGCAAACCTAGAAGTACCAGAACGGGTTACTTCAGGGTTCGCACATCACGCATGTGCAGCGCTTCAATGTGCATCATTTTTGGGTTGCAGCGGGGCCTCCAGAACGGATCCCTGCCATAACCCGAGGTTCCACTGTAGTTCATTTATTTACAGCTAAGAAGAGAAGTTTCTCTCTCTCTCTCTTTCAGATGTGGGCATCCTTTGGGGCAAATGTGCTCCACTTACAAAGCATGAGATGGTAGCACTCCAGTACATGCAGCAGCACTTATCAGAACTTCACCACTGACTCTACACACTAACCAAACGTTCTCCTTAACACTACATTAAATACAATCCAACAAACGTGAGAACGTAAGAGCCAGAAGCATCAGGCCAGTGTCCCAGCTGGTCCAGCACCCTGTTCTCAGTGGCCAACCAGATGCCTATGGAAAACCTGCAAGCAGGATCTGAGTGCAACAGCACTCTTCTCTCCTGGGTTTCAAGCAACTGGTATTCAGAAGCATACTGCCTCCGACAGTAACCAGCCAAGTTGATGGTTATCACTGCTTCTTGTGGGAGTGAATTCCGTGGTTTACTGTGTGAAGACAAAATGTCTGTCCTTAGTCTTCCAATGGGTGTTGATGAATTCTAATGTTATGAGGGGGGGGAAATTGCCCCAACATGCATCACTTTACACTTGTTTGCACTGAATTGATTTGCTTTTTTATTGCCCATTCACGCAGTCTGGAGATGTGCTTCACAAGCTTCTTTTGTTTTAGCAACCCTGAACAAGTTAGTATCATCAGCAAACTTGACCACTTCACTGCTTGCCTCTAACTCTAGATCATTTATGAACAAGTTAAAATACTGAGACTTGGGAGACCCTTCACCTCTGACATCCCTCCCTACTAATTTGTACCCTGACTTTCCTGTTACTTAACCCAGAGTTTTTCAACCTTTTTGAGTTCATGGCTTCCTTAAGCAACTACAATCTTTCTCCGGCACCCCTATGGGGCTCAGGAGCCCAGTTATGTCACCTTCCCCTTGCAGAGTGTTCCCTCATCCCCCTCTCCCCTCTCCTTGGGCCCCTTGTCTTTGAGCTGCACCCCCAAAGAGATATGCCACTCAGAGGCACCATTCGCCTGAGGAGCTTATAGCAAGGGCTGCTGCAATAAACAGCTGTGCAAGCCTTTGGGGGGCAGAGGCACAAGAGGGCATCCGAGGAGGGAGAGAAGGACAGAGGCCAGTGTTGCCTGCAACACCCCTGACCATCTTTCAAGGCACCCCAGGATGCCACCACACTGGTTGAAAACCACTGATTTAACCCATCATTGATCCACAAGAGGGCATCTCCTCTTATTCCATGACTGCTAAGCTTACGCAGGAGTCTTTGGTGAGATACAACTTAAGTCGTATGCATGTTTGCAGAACACACAGATTGCACATTGGGAGACTACTTAAATGAGTAACTTTTCTGGATGATTTAAAATCAGCCCACCCTAAGGCATACACTTAGGAAAAGACTTGACCAGAATCACAACAAAGCAAACCCAAAATACTCATGTTTTACAAGTCTAATTTAAAAATCTGGGGTAAAAAATATTTAGAATACACAGTGTATTGTTGTTTTAAGTGAAAGATTTGTAACAAGATTCTGCTTTCTTTTCCCTACGGCATGTGAAACAGTAATAAAATCTGACATGCCCCATAGCGTTTGATAACTTGCTACATTTATCACACACAAAAATCACATACTCAGAGACATGAAATAATCCTCCTTACTTTTGGCAATCATCAGCATAAGCTTTCTTGCAAGCCACTTTGACAGTTTAATTTTATGCTAATCCAGCCTCGCATGAGATTTATTAAAAGCAACAAGAAATTGACAGAAATTAAAGTATGCATTAAGAGAAGTTGGGAGGAGGGAAGAATTCCATTCTCACATATGAAAATGATTTACATGTTTTCAAATTTGGTATTAATCAGTTTTCAAAGCGCCAGATCGAGACCTTGAAGTCAAGCATAAAAAGCTTCTACAAAAGCAGTGTTTTCTGACTGGCAAGTCAGGGTGGTTATAGCATTATGGAACCATAGTTTTCCGTTTGCAGCTCCTGCTTAAGAAAAGAGAGACAAGAAAAGCACAGATTTTATTTACTTTTCGTAGATGCACCAAAGTGGAGATTTGAGCAGATGCAGCTTCTCTTACTCCTACGTGACAAGTTGCACCAGTCCAAATTCCCTCTTGGATGCAACTATTAAAAGGCACAAGAGCCATATCCTCCCTCGCATCCAAGTCACTCAAGAAGCAGCAGGAGAAACATGGCCAATATAAAGTGAAAGTACTAAAGAGAAGTGGCTCCCATGCTGAATGCAAGGTTAAAATACAGGTCTTGGAGGTGGAAAAGAGGTTGAGGATTATGTTTTTTTAAAACCTCTTTCCTCTTGTTATTTGTTATTTCTGTCTATGTATAAGAGATACTGGACCAATTCAAAAACGCTCTACCAAGATCAGCACAGCTGTAATCCTGAAAACAGCATACAAGAGATCCACAGTCTGCAGTTTGGCAGCTGCCTGTAACTACTGTGCAAGTGATCTCACAGCCACCCACACAAGCCATGCCCTCTGAGATGGAGAGCTATCGCAAAAGCTCCAAAGCTTTTCCTAAAAACAATACAGTGGTACCTCGGGTTACATACGCTTCAGGTTACATGCGCTTCAGGTTACAGACTCTGCTAACCCAGAAATAGTACCTCGAGTTAAGAACTTTGCTTCAGGATGAGAACAGAAATCGTGCTCTGGCGGCGTGGCGGCAGCAGGAGGCCCCATTAGCTAAAGTGGTGCTTCAGATTAAGAACAGTTTCAGGTTAAGTACGGACCTCCAGAACGAATTAAGTACTTAACCCGAGGTACCACTGTACATAAACTCGGGCAAGTTTGGTTGGACT
The DNA here is from genome assembly GCF_027172205.1 of Podarcis raffonei. Classification (NCBI taxonomy): domain Eukaryota; kingdom Metazoa; phylum Chordata; class Lepidosauria; order Squamata; family Lacertidae; genus Podarcis; species Podarcis raffonei. Next base: position 65,633,303 of record NC_070611.1, on the reverse strand, counting down.
CAGAGTTATGAATCGAGCCAGAGGATCTCTTTGCAGCTCACAGTTTATTTTAAATTGGTTATGAGAAACATAGTGAGTACTTAATTGGGCATTGTGGTTTTTTAATATATAAAAAAGAGCTTAAATTTAGCCTCCTTGCTTATTTAGGAACCGAAAGCAGCAGTCTGGGCATTAACTAGAAGATGGGGCTATTTTCTAAACAAAGGAGACACCAAAACCTGTATAAAACCACACAGAGATAGATGATAGATAGATAGATAGATAGATAGATAGATAGATGATAGATAGATGATAAATCTCTCTCTCTCAGACACAGGTGCATGTGCACACACGCGCACACGCACACACGGCATATTATTCCAAATCTTCCCTGCCTCAACTATTATTCTGACAACCTTTGTTCCATCATTTAAACTTACTGCTGCAATGTAATAAAATGAGTTCTTGGTATCAAAGTATGGAGATTTTAGTTTTTCAAATCTTACTAAAAGGGCAAAGATCAAGAGTCGTCACAATTCCTTTCACTTTGATTCTGCAGACATGACTGTTAAACAGCGAAGTATTCTGTAATTATTCACTGCTGCTTAACAGAGAAGGTAAAAAAGGACTAGAAAGATGCTGTTTGCTATTCCTTCTAGGTACAAGCACAGCAGTGCAATATGGAGAGGGCTTCCAGTACCCTCCAATTTTGCTCATTGCTTTCCCTTGCACCAGACTCTTACTAGGAACCACCACAGACACTAGCAGAGCTGTATGATGTAAAGTAGCTCCCCAATATAGAACAGAAAAGGCTGCAATTGGGTAACCCTGCCTGCAGACGTCAAGCCTTGCCATAGCCTGGGCAAAATTACTTCTGCAAAGACCCCGGAGCAGGGACACAGAGCTCAGGTACTAGGCAACAAGGAAGCCAGAAGCACCCAGTTGTTGACCAACACTTATACAAGAAAAGGGTAAAAAGGACATTGTTCTTAATTACCCAAGATGTGGGACAGGATATTTAAGCGGCTGAACTATTACAAAATGCTTGCTAAGAGAGGAGAAACAGATGATTTGCACACTCTGGTCTCAAGTACAATTGTCAAATCTCCCTAGGTATGAACGTTTTGCGACACTTCCAAATACTGAGGGAGAAGTGAAGTAATTAGTAGTGAACAGTGTCTTGTTCTAGTGCACAGGCCAAAGGAAGAGTTGGGATGGGGTTTAGATATCTTCCTCCAGTGACTCATTTGGGACTGCAGGGGTTACCTAGCAGTCAGGAAATTGAAGATCATTTTTTATTTCCCATCACATCATTCAAATTCCTTCTTGCTTCTACATTCCACTGTGCAGAGTTCATACACTTAAGCCACTGAGACTGCAGGCCCTTATAAACAGATGTTTGTCTTCTGCAACATCACTTTGAAAAAGTTCTTACAAGTGATTAAAATAACAACTCGGGACATTTGCCAAAGGCACAGAATGCAGAATCCTTGCTAAAGCTGGGGTTTGAATGGGAGACAGCTCCTTAGAGCAGCTATGAATCACCTTCAGATTTGCGGGATTTTGTTTTTTATTAGAACTGAAGGTCCACCAACAAGAACAGAGTGCAAAAGCAAAAGCTAGATTCTGCAGCAGGATGCAAAATAATGATGCAAGGGGTTCGGCTAATTACCTGTTATAACCCATGAGATACACACTGGGATAAGCTGCAGAAACCTGCAGTTGAATTGCTACAGACCAGTGATTCTACAAGAATTCATAACTGACCAGAAGGGCTGCACAAAGGCCTAGACAAATGCAATCAGTAATTTTAGAATGTATTTTAATTGACTGTGTGATTTTATGTACACTGTGCTATTTTTACTTGTTGTTAGCCACTCTGAGCCCGGCTTTGGCCGGGGAGGGTGGAATATAAATAATTTTATTATTGTTATTAACCCTATATAACAAGTAAGGAACACAGAAGTTGAGAAATAACATAACAAAACTGATTTATTTTTATTTTTTTACTTTGTATTATTGAGTAATAAAGTGACACCTTTACAATCTACTGCAAATGGTTTTGATATCCAACAGCAACATGTGCTCTACCTTCTGCCTGCCCTGACCTGGTGGAAAGAATGGATATAGGTAAGATAAAATATACTCATAGAAGAGGATCTTTTCCTTCTATAGTTACTTCTGTCATTCCTCCACCAATAGCTTAATAATACTTATACAGAAACACTAAGAAATATGAGCAAAAAGTCCATGCCCTGCAGTGCAACCAAAAGTTAACTATTCTACAGTGTTATTGCTCACTAAAACCATCCATGTTAGCAACCAAATGTACATGAACATTATTTCAGTTTCAACCTTAAAATCAAAATTCAGTAAGTCTACTCAGCAAAAAACAAAAACGACCCATTGCCAGCTTAAACCCAGCCACAGAAGACATCTCATCCAGATAAAAATATTTTAAAGTGTTTTAAAGATGTATGAGTTTATATATTATTACAGCTGCATGTTAATGATATCACCAAGCAACATGCTTAAAACCCCCAGAAATTATTAAAATGGCTATTGCACTTAAAATCATGTTTTATCTTTGTAAGTCAATGGTAATTAAATAAAGTTACATTTTCTAAATTTCTAGTGCAAGAACACAATTTTTAAAAAATATCAGAATGCTCACTTAAAAGTGGGAAACAGAGCCTATGTTATGATCTATCCTAACAACTTTTACTTGAATGAAGTCCTGTTTATTTTTAAAGAAAGTGACCTGGAAACAGATGTCTTTTAAGGACTGAATTGCAGTGTGCCATTTTCTCAAACTTCCACCACACAAACAGCAACAAACCATAGCTTGCATTCTGATATGATAGTTTACCCTTTTTTAAGTTTGCTTTTCTTCTCCCGTTGCGAGTGTTGCTTACAGCTTTGGTCCTCATTGAGCAAGATCCTTTGTTTTCAGATCACCACATAGTGTAACAATGCAAGGCCAGTTCCGTTCATGCAACTTGAAAATCCGAAGCAAGAAGGATGAAGAATACATTCCTTTGCTTTGCTGCAAATGATGGTTTCAGATAAGCCAGCCAGTTTGAATTCTCATCTTTTCACATTTGAACACCAAGCCCAATGCAGTCAACTTTACAGGCTACAGATTTTCAAAACAATGGTACTGTTTGTTGAAAGCAAAGTGTCTTTCAGGAGACATGCAAGTATTCTCCACTCCAGCCTACACTCCCAGCATTCCACTCCAGAAGAAATAAGAAGATGTCAATAAACTGTTTCACACAAAGACAGATGAAGCATATCAAGGACAGCAGTGTTTGCAGCAGAGAATACCAACTGGCATTTTCCTTGGCTACAGAGTATTTTAGTTGAAATTGTTAAACATCAACACAGATCAGAATGTTCCTGTTCAAAGAGTGATGTTTGTTTGAAACAAACTTAGCAAAGAGGAACCTATGAAATTACAACCCTGCTTTCTAGCTGTGTTTTAGCTGGAAGCCTCCAGACATTCCATACTGAGCACTGCTCTACAGCGATACCCTCCTGGTTTTCATTTCTATGGATTGCAATCATTTGTCTCTCTTGAAACATGCAAAACACTAGCCTCCTTAGGTGTTAACCTAAATTACATGTCAATGCACCAAGAGGCTTCCTTATAGTACCACAGGGCCAATACTGAGAAATGAAGCAAAGAACCACTGTGTTTTTATAGACATATAAAACCACATGCACAGGAGCAGACAATAAAAATGGTCCAGACATTCAGCAACGAACAAAAGCAGGAGGCGCTGACATAACGCAGCAGCAGTGGTAGGAGCTACAATTCGCTTGCCTTCCCAAACAGAGTAGCATTGTCCTTGGTGGTTATGTAAGTGGTCCATAAAACATAGGCTGGGTGTCTGGATTCAAACTCTGGTGGTCAACCAAGTGACCATTTTTGAAGTATAATGTCAGTTATAGTAAGGTAGCAATTAAGGACAGCTCGCTAAACCAGTCAAGAACAACAATGGCAAGTCTGCTGTTTATCACATATATACTGAGTTTAAAAAAGTCACATGTCAATGATAACCAAGAAAAAGATTACTATATCAGGGTGGTTATTCTATTCATTACAATATCAACTGGTGAGCATGGTTTAAATCCAGCTGCTTTGGTTGCCCACACCAGTTCCCAGCAGGAGAACTGGAATGAGCAGCCAACACAGAATCAAACCCCACACTACCACCCATCCATCTGCCAAGATCACTCCCATCAGAGTACCAGCACCTGACTGACAGGTGTGTGTGTGTGTGTGTGTGTGTTTTTTTTTAAAAGCGGTCAGGATTGTCCCACACCACAGACAACAGACTCCCCAAGTCCTAACCTAAAATAAACTGGCTTAAAAAACAACAACACCTGAGATGTTTCAACTGTAACCCCTTGCTGACTATCCTGGGACATTTGCAGGCTAGATAACTCCACCATTGTTCATCTGATAATTCAAACTAGAATGAACAAGTGGCTTAGGAAAAGCCTGATCTTGAGAGGGAGATGCCAACTCCTGGCAATTTATTTCCATCACTGAATGCCCACTTGAATACAAAAACAATATCAGAATATAAAATTTAGTTCCCTATGCTATTATAACTGATAGCACAGACCAGCCCACATTCCTGCCAGCATACAAATGGGTTAACTTTAAATCAAACAAGAACTCACTTGGCTCCAGTGCACATTTGTCTCCTTATTTCCTGTTTCCAAGTTCGCATTTAAACATCTATGAGATCACCTCTCTCCATCTTCCCCCCTCTACATTTATATAATAAACAAGCTAGGAAGTTTGTTAACCCACCTATGTTCCTCTTTAGCTATTTTCCATGGCTTTTAAGGACACACCAAAGATCATACCAGTGACATAATCATAATAATGATGTGATTGCTCTTTATACTACACACTCAATACTCATTAATTTAAATTAAAATTACTGTTTAATTTTACAAGGAAAGAAATAAAATTGTTGGAATATGCATGGTAGTTTCTTGCCCAAAAGAATGTGCTACATTTTCTTTGAGGAAGAAATTAGATCTGAATAAGATCACTACTTTCCACACAAAGATCATGTACTCCTCCTCCAACACAGTTGCTGCTTCTTCATCACCCCAGACAGCCCCGGCTGACCCTTTTCCTCGCTTCCCCAGCAACACAACTGAAGGCCTCATTTTAGGGGTTCTGAATAGAGAGTATCACTTTGCTTACTTCCTTAACCCATCAGCTATTCCTGGCTTCTTTTATGTTGAAGGGGGAAGAGATCACAGGTAGTCATCAGAAAGAACATATTCAAAGGCCCTTGCCAGATGAGAGAGCAAACCTAAGCTGGAAGTTTTTCTCCACCACTCACAGTGCTAGAAATCAGGGTCATTCAACGAAGATGGATGTTGGAAGATTTCAGGACAGACAAAAGAAAGTATTCCCACACAGAGTACACAGTTAAACTATGGAGTTCGCTCCCACAAGAGGCAGTGACGGCCACTAACTTGGGTGTCCTTAAACAGAGTTTACACAAATTCATGGAAAGTAAGATTATCAATAGCCCTGGTGGCTGTGCGCTACCAGCAGTATTGAATAAAGTGTGCCTCTGAATACCATTTGCTAGGAAGGACAAGTTCTGCTGGGCTCAGCTTCTGCTACTGGGCTCCCCATAAGCAACTGTTTGGCCACTGTGGGATTAGGATGCTGGACTAGATGAACCTTTGATGTCATCCAGCAGAGCTCTTATTATATTATTATGGAAAGCTTTTATAGGGATCCTGTAGTATCATATGATCCACACTGACCTGTTGTCAGTCAGAGGTTTCCTTCCTGGCTAGTCTTCCTGCAGTTCCAACCTTCAGCCAGAACTGGCTATTGATACCCAGGTTGTATTACTCCCTGACCAGTCTCTGCTTCAAGAGCTGTCATATAGACTTGTAACAACAACAACAACAACAATTTCATTATTTATACCCCTCCCATCTAGCTGTGTTTCCCCAGCCACTTTGGGCAGCTTCCAGCAGAATATAAAACAATACCAAACAGTGCTAGACCTAGCATGGAGAAGGCAGTGGGAAGGACAATACATTTTATTATTATTTGTAAAGCTGTTTCATCAATGACTTATTATTATGAGTCACATGCTGGGTCCACAACTTAACCCAACTGAAAACAATGCTAAATATAAAAGTGTGTGAAGATACTGTAGGAATGTCAAAGATAATCAGGCAGGGTGGGGTAGGTGAAGGGAAGGTGAAGCTGTGTATATAAACAAGGAAAGGCGAGAGATTTAGATCTGCCTGCAGGGAAGAAACTCACTTCCATGCAGAATCAAATTTCACCAAAGCAGCAAGTTGACAGCTCTAAGATTTCCTGGGAGATTCTGCATATTGGATTGGTGCGAGAGAGATACACAGTGTCTGCAGGACAATTTAATAATGCTGTTATAGCAAAATGTCACCAAAGCAGTCGGTGCATATTGTCACTGACAATGTTGTCACTGCTGAAAAACGTTTTTGTAACTTTAGATGCTTTGAAAAGCTGATGTGAATTTAAATCCATTTTAAAATTTAGCTTCTTGCGTGCTTTAATGCTTTGCATATTTCCCCCCTAAACTTGGGGTGTTATCTTTTTGTAAACCATTTTGAGGGTTTTTACAATCAAGCAGTGTATAAATTTTATGAAAATAAATAAATAAATAGATGGCCTCCTAGCATACATGGCGGTGAGGTGGGAGAGGAAAACAGATGCAAACTTTATGGTTCTTTCATGTTCAAGTGGCATCACACTATCATGACATATGAGCAGAAAGGAACAGAATCAAGGTGTGGTACTTCATGTGCAACCCTCTTTGGATGCTGCAATTCTATAACAGCTACAGTCATTCCAGGACAGTGAGTGGCCCCCTGTGTTGGTAACCTCGGGGCTACGTTACTGTAATGTGCTCCATGTGGGTCTGCCCTTATCAAAGCTGGTTTAGAAGCTGCAGCTAGTGCAGAATGCAGCTTCTAGATTGCCTACTGCAATCATATTTTACTACTTCTGCAGGAACCAGACGGCTGCCAATTTGCTGCTCATCCAAATTTAAGTTGTTTGTGCTGACAAATAAAGCTCAGAGTGAATGCCTGCTCCAATACTGACCAGCTTATTTACCAAGATCATCCAAGGAGACTCTTTGGGTGGTGCCACTGTTATCTAAGCACAGTATGCAGCAATCCTGAGAGAGGGTCTTTTCTATGGGGGTGACTGCACAACAGAACCTCCTCCTGCATTCTGAAATAGGGTAGGTGCTGGCTGTGATGAGCCTTCAACACCTGCATAATACCTAGCAAGGAAAGGGTCTCTGAGATTCATTGCAGAGCAGAGCAGACCAGAACCCAAACCCTTTCTCATACTTCCAACAAAGCATCCCAGACCCTAGAAAGGCTTCCAGACAGAAACATGTACAGCCTTGCAGCTCCTGGCTTGTATCCATGTTAGTCTACGAAATGAGGAGTGTATTGATAAAAGTGAAGGACCACAGAGACAGAATGGAAAGTCTAAAGCAAAATCACCTAGGTGCCACAATTCTATAAGACGTTGCTGTAACAGAGGGCAGATGAGTCTGATGTGCCAAAAGCAGTCCTATATGTATATAAAAATGCAGAAAGGGAAAAAGAAATTGAGATACAGCCCTTGGAGCACACTCCAGCAACAAGGGCAAAAACAAAAACTTGGCCTAGGTGTGATACTAAATTCGTCACTGCCTCTGGACCAGTTCAGCTTGTGTGACAACCCCTTAACCAGCTTATCCCACAATGGAGATTATGTCATCCTTCACTGTGTTTCACTCCCACCTCTCCTCCCAAATGGGCGTAGTCTGAATTCACCCACATTACAAGTTCATTCTTTTCTGCCAAGCGTACAAATAAATGAATGGCTCTTTATGAAGTAACCGAGTATCGTTTCCTCATTTTGCTTTACACATTGGGAAACAAGCTCCAATCAATTGCTATAAAATTCCAGCCAAACTGCTCTCCCCAAAACACACACAATTTGTGGGGCAAGGCCTGCCTTGTGCTTTTATTTTTGTACAGGTATTTAAGTCTTAGTGATTGTTTCTCTCTCTGCATGAGAGACTCACAAGCTCTGCAATATCATGGAACCCTTTCTTCAGAGGACACTATTTACATTATATTAAGTTTAGAAGGAAAGATCTGTCTTCCAAGGGTTTTCACTTCTCATAATCATGAGTGGAAATCTGCTAGAATGGGGCTTTGAAATCCTATGCTCCCCGCACATCATGCTGCAGCCAATCAAGAAGCAAGTTTTTAGTGTTAGGGGTTCCTATTGGAAACCAAGGCAGAACTTCCCTTTGTACAGTATCTTCTATTCACGCTAGAGGCTCTTTGGAGTCAACCAATTGGCACCATTTTGAGTTCTGAATTTTACGGCTCATTATGGGTTTTGAAAAACATTTAGATGGCTTGTTTTTATTCAGATGGTGCTAGTTAACTTGGCTCTAATTTGGATAAAGGTGGGATCATTTTTTATCTGAGAATTGTGGACACTTCCAGCAAGACAAATTTTCAAACGGAGAAGAGGATATGAGATTCACCTGTAAATGGCAAGGACAAAGCCACATCAGCTCAAGACAGTTGGGTCACAAACAGGATGCACAAGGGGTAGCTAGCAAGACTTCAGCCTGCACAGCACAACTTTAGGTAAGGATTGAGAAGGAACTGCAAAACATACAGCCAAGAAAGTTTCCATGTATCAATAGACTAAAGGGAGTCAGGCAATATACCAGTGTCCTCATAAAGCAAAGATGGCTAACCAGTGGCCCTCCAGGTGCTGTTGCATTACAGAGCTTTCCAGGGTTCAAGCTGCTCACTAGCCTGAACAATTAGAAGACTTGTTCAATGTTATCACTTTGGATGACCAACTAAGGGTAGGAGCTAAGGAATAGGAAAGCAGGAGTTAAGAGGAAGCCTCCAAGTCCTTGTCTCCTTGATGTTTGTTGTTGACCCAGCTATAGCAAACTGAACTACTCAGAGATACATTAATAGTACACATTGCATTTTCAGAGTGCCACCCATTTAGCACACAATGCCTGCTGAATTTGGTGCCAAGGTTGCTATACTTACATGCAACAATAATATTCCATTACAAACAAACGGGGGAAATTCAACCTATTCAATTTTATGTCTATTCCAGGAGCTGTCACCTGCAAGTTGCTTAGCAATATTTTGTTAGCAATGGAGCTGTGAACATTTTACTAGACCTAAGCTGTGCCACACTATTACTTAATGGCTCTCCCTATAAAAGCAGCTCCTATACTTTTGAAAGAAATGCAGCACCCTGAAGACATCTTGCGGAGTCACCTGTACAGCATATCCTGAAAATTAATTGAAAGTAATAAAGACGGCAGACAGTCAGGAGTTAAGGACTTTAAATTTGCACAGCCAAGATCGTGCTGGGAATGTAAAAAACTTTCATTTATATGTATAAGCAAAATCAATAGGTGTGGGTTTTGGTCACAATGCTGACCACAACACTAATGTTTTGTTGTTGAGTTCCTATGATTTTCAGTTCCTATGATGAACACTGAAATAATATTTTTGAGGATTTTGTAGAATACCTCAAAATGTGAGAGGTATGGTGGTGGTTTAAGTGGTTTTAATGGCCAGAAAGTCTTTTCACTTGCAGCACCTTATCTCCTGTCTCACCACCTCCCTTTCAACAATTCTAAAAAGTTACACAATATAGTAGTCAACTAAATTTGACACAAATTTGAGTTTTGTGATCACTGGCTCATGGGCTTCTTCCTCTCAGCAGGTAAAAGATAACCATGGTTCAGTGTTAAACCAGTGTAAGAGTTACCACAAACTATAGTTAGCCTTTGATGTGGAGACAAACCAGTTTTTAATCCTGAGTTCAATCTCTAAATTAAAAGCAAACCACTGTTAGCGCCAAGGATTCAGATGAAACATTGAACCATCGTTAACACTAGGAAAGGGAGAAGGGAATTTGTGAAAGCAAGGAGAGAATAATAGAAGCCCACAGCATGCACCTTTTTATAATATGTACCGGTAAGTAAGCCACAACAAATGTCCTTGTTACAAACATGGGCTCTAAGTAGATTCAGTTTTCAGGATTGAACCTTTACAGCCAGAGTTCAAGTTTCCATTTTACTGCCCACATCCAATAAAGTTGAGCATTCCTTAACATGAGTGCACAGTCCAATGTTTACTTTATTCATTCTTGTATATCAGCACTCACCAACAGCAGTGCTGGCTGAGGATCAAGGGAACAGTAGTTGAAAACATCTGGAGGACAACAGGTGGATAAAGGCTGTCATATATGAATAGTTTTCTCACTGCTGTGTCTTGCCTCTAGCTCATTTCTTCGGAATGTACTACATTTCTTCGGAATGTAGTACTGTATAATTGTGAATATGGGAAGCACCTAATCAAAGCAAGGTTCAAATGGAAACAGGAGTGTGGTCTAAGGGGTTGAACAAAGACATCTACAAATGCTTTAAGAAGGGGATAAAAAGGCTTGCTGCTCAAGAAGGAAACAAGGAACTGCCAACACCAAGCCATCTGGAAAGCAAACTCAGCTAAGCCAAGATAGCATACCAGAGCAATGATCTTGGCCTGCAAGTCGGCTGTAGTGTTTGAAAGATGCCCAATTCATATCTTGGAGAAGGATCAGGTTTCTGTGTTTCTCTGCTAACTTGGCAGTGTTTTTCTAAAAGGCTTCCTTACAGTGCTTTGTCCAAGGACTTACACATTGGGAAAGTGCGTCCCCCACCCCCCAAATGTTGTGGCAACCAAAGTTATGAATCCTTTAGAAGTGGGACTTTAGCTCTCCTAAAGTGGCAAAGTAAAGAGCCCAAGCATCAGTTTAAAAAAAAAAATCACAGAGGAGGTGATGGCAAAGACTTTCCTTTTCCTGAGATCCAGGAGATCTGCTGCCAGTCAGAATAGAGAATGCTGGGCTAAATGGACAACTGTTCTGATTTGGTGTAAGGTAGTTTCTCATGTTCACGGAGAAAATTTGGCAGTGGTGGGGGATGGCAAGGAGCCAAGAACTTTATGAGACCTCAAGGCTTTGAATGTTAAATATACCTAAGAGGAATCATAAAGGAGAATATCCAGCATATAGATTTCTCTGAGAAATGAAAAAGTGGCTCGCTGTATATAGATAAATCAATATTGGATTTTAATTCAGCCAATTTCAGATGAAATGTGGAGATACATTTGAGAGGAAGGGAGATCGAACCTTTCATTGCACGTTCATTTTAAAGGAAAAACAACTTTACATGCAGCATTCTGATTATTGTAATATAGTGCGCCTTGAGATATTTCAAGTAAGCATTTTAAATGTTTCAAATGGTACAGAATTTTACACTATAGGAGCAGACAACAGGCTTAAGTGGGTGGCGGAGGACACGGGTGGGTTAAACCACAGAGCCTAGGACTTGCCGATCAGAAGGTCGGCGGTTCGAATCCCCGTGACGGGGTGAGCTCCCGTTGCTCGGTCCCAGCTCCTGCCAACCTAGCACTTCGAAAGCACATCAAAGTGCAAGTAGATAAATAGGGACTGCTCCGGCGGGAAGGTAAACAGCGTTTCCGTGCGCTGCTCTGGTTTGCCAGAAGCAGCTTGGTCATGCTGGCCACATGACCCGGAAGCTGTCTGCGGACAAATGCCGGCTCCCTCGGCCAATAAAGCGAGATGAGCGCCGCAACCCCAGAGTCGGTCACGACTGGACCTAATGGTCAGGTGTCCTTACCAACAGTGGATTCAATCCAACAGAGCCCTGAGACTTCCATTTATGCAAGGGAGGAGCTGCCAGTTCCCATTCATTCTCCCACCCCCATCAGCTGTAGTTTCCCAAATTGCATCCCACACTGGTCTGCTGCAGAGGTTGCTAACCTGTTGTCTACCAGATGTTGCTGGACTCAAACTTCCATCAGCCCCAGTCAGCATGGTCAACTGTCACGAATGATGGGAGTTGCAGTACAGCAAAAATTAGTTAGCCACACATTCCCCATTCCTGTTTTACAGGGTCTCCAAGTGGCTTGAGTAGTAGCAACTGCAACAGCAGGAAAGAGGAAGCCATGAGTGGAACACTGCACAAAATCTTTGGGATACAAACCTACAGAACTAATTTATCCCAAACTATAAATCCATAGCAGTATCTCAATACATTTCAACTTCAAGCTTTGTCTAGGTTCCAGATCCTCTGCACTCTGTCAAAGGTCAAACAAAGTGTAGAGCACTATTAAAAACAGAAGAGGTTATAATAGGAACACTAGAAAGAAGCACCCGGTCTACTTGTGAGGAAGACTGTCTTACTATCATATTTATGCACTTGCCCTGAAGCTGTGCATTCTAATATAAAATTATGAATAAAACAAGTGCAGGCTTGTGTGCCGATACTCATGATCTAAGACTGGAGCACATTTAAACAGGTTCGTCTCTTTCTGGGAAGTGCACCATGAAAAAGAAACTATCAGGAATTGTGAAACATCACTGCGAGGGATGGGAGGAGAGATGACGATGAGAACAACAACAATGAACTTAAATTCCTTCCTTTACTGGGATAATTTCTGGATGTTCTTCCAATAAGAGCAAACTCTTTTGAAACTTCTGTTGAACTTATTACTCTTTTAGTTAGAAAATCTGTTTTCAGCGAATTGAACTAACAGAAGTCATGAAATATAATGAAGAGCAAGAAGATAATAGGATGTTAATATAAAACACACACATTTTCCAAACTTAAATCTTCAAAACATTCTAGGGGAAAGGTCTGTTTTTAACCAATGGCCATTATAACAAGTCATTTAAAAATTCAGGGAAGAGTAGTCAAGTAATACAAACCAAGTGTTGCCATTAATTGAAGATGGCTATCCTCTGTCCTTCCACACATAAGAAAGCTTGAATTTTATTTTTTACTTTGGTGCCATTGTCAAGATTATACTCTTACTTTGTATTATATACTTTCCACACACTGATTTTCAAGTCCAAATGCAGGCCATCCAGCACAAGGAGGAAAGCTCCGTGAGAGGACTGTATCATACGTTTCCCCTTTAATACTCAAAATTGTTCTTAACATCAGAAAACTGCACTTTCAGTGCAGAGTTGCCTGTGTAAAAAGCCACTGCCTCCAGGAAAGATGAATGGCAACAGGAAAGGTACCCTGGGCTGTACATACAGTATTGCCACGAGAGAGTGCAGGAATATTCCAAAGCAGAATTTACTTCTGTGAAGGAATAGCTAGCTTCTCAACATTTGGGATACTGAATGAATAAATAAATAAATAAATAAATGCACAAGCTTGCTTCTTTTTCATATTGCTATGTACCATTTAATTAATTAGTACAGAGATAGATGAGCAGACATTCCTTGCAATATTGCCCTTTTCTGGCTAGGGTAAACCTAGCCCTGGTTTGTTGGATTTCTGAGAAAGGCAGGGCGGTGACACACTCAACTTATGAAAAGGGACCTTTGTTCCTCTCGATTCTGCAGAATGGACCTTCTGTAGCTGAAGAGGAAAACATCTTCCACTCTGAATTCCAAGTTTTATTTCTGTTGCAGACTGAACAGTCAAACAGTAAGGACCACTGTCTAGCAAACTGGGCACTTACCATTTCCAGGAACTGGAGCAACAGGCCACCTACAAGTCAGATGGAAATACGTTTTTGCAGAATCAAAACAAGCCGATAGGACCACGTCAGAAATTTTCCAGAATGCTAAGCTACATATCTTACCCATTAAGAAAATCCACATATAATTTTCATATTCATGATGCGTGTCAAAATGAACAAACAGGTAATACTTTGAAGACACTTCTTTATGCAGCAGAGACAGTGAATAGTCAAACCCTGGAGGCAAGGGTTGCCACCAACCTGGACAGTTTTAAAAGGAATGAAGAGTGCTCTTGCGTCCCTATTGCAGACTTCCCATAAACAACTGACTGGTCACTGTAATGGCAGGATGTTGGGCTAGATTGGCCACTGACTTGATCCAACAGGCTCTTCTTTTATGTTTTGCTCCACAGAAACATACAGCCCTTTTGAATATGCTGTCCGATAGGAAGCCGTTATAGAGGAAATACAAGCAGTATTATGCACATTTTTGACGCAATCCCTCACCTCCAAACCATGGATGATATATAAGCTAGTTGTACTCAGAGTAGACCCATTAAATTAAAGGACCCAAGTGAGTCATGCCCATTAATTTCAATGGGCTGTCTAACATTGGGTGCAATCCCACAATGCTGTGCAATAGAGAGCCATTCCGAAAGAGGCTCTGTGCGTCACCAGCTCCTTTGTGAAGACTCCTGTAATGGCCTACTAGCTGGTTCTTTATGCTTTGGTACAAACACCCACATTTTGGCCTGTCACAACAGGCGTGTTGCAACTTAAGAACATGAGAATCAACTCGCTGGTGAGCATGAAGAGCAAGGAGGTCAGTGGGGATGTTCTTGAGAGTTGCAAGGCAATTGCAGTCTCCTCCCCAAAGGTGCAAGAAAGGTTGGGGGTTGTTTGGCTGCTACGTGGCTCACCTGTGCAGCAGGCAAGCCAAAACATTTTCAGTCTTCCTTTCCTGCTAGAAAGGGACGCAGGGAACTGTTTTAGCCATGCAGCAGAATTTGTTTACAGCAATTCCAGACTGCGCCATAAACAAAGCATTCTCGGGGTATCTTGCAGCATAAAAACTGCAATGTGTGTGTACAGTCTAAAAACACAGAAAGCCCAGAAGGGGGAAGAAGAAGGGCCTGGACACCACCATTTTGGGCTTTGATAACAAAACCAACCCAAAGTTGGTTGCATTTCCTCACCCCCGCAGGCAAAATGCAGTTGCATCTTTAACTCCTGAAGTAGCATGGTAAAGAGAAGCAGAAGCTCCCACCACCCCACCCAAAAAAATATTTTCTAAAGCTAGGCCAGACAGCCCCCCTTTTTTTAAACCTAGGATTTACTATTCTTGTGCCTAAAGAACTTACTTCAGTCTTTGCACCCTTTTGATACATGAACTTAGGAACATAAGAATCAAAAGCCATACTGAAAATTTGGCTCTTTCTTATTCATTGGTTTTGTATTTTCAATCCAACGTCCAAGCTTGATGGCTAGAAACCTATTTCTCCTACAAAGAAGCTAGGCTTTTCAGTATTCTAGGTAAAAGAATATGGACGACACAGTTGTCTTTAAGAAACATGTGTCTTGGAACAATGAGCTCCGACGAACAGCTACAAATCATGATGTAAACTGGGGTCATGGCACATTTTGTATTTCACTTTGAATAACTCTTAATAGCCAAGAAGGCATAAGCCTGGCCCAATGTGAGACAAATGTATATAAATAGCTGTGTCTTACAAAGTACATATCATAAACACTGTCAACATGTTGGACACGCTAGTACAACCTGTAAATTTAATGAGGAAGCTTGCAGGTTTAATGGCCAAAGCTTGAGGCTAACATTCATATTTAAACATAGTAAATCCCATACTCATGGGTGTTTAACAGTGCTCTACGAGTTATAAGAAAAATAAACTACTTTAAAAAATAGGTCACCTCTTCAAAACTTTGAATTCTTTTTTAACATGGCACATTTGTTTGTAAAGGCAATAAATGCTTCAAGGGGGTTGTACCTGTCTATTAAAAGAAGTCAGTATTGCAAAATTAACTGTACATGACAACACATATTGGCCAAATGCACAAAAATCACGCATGCTTCCATTAAAAAAAAACACAACCACAAGTACACAGCTGAGGCAAGCTTTAAAAAACTTTTTTCCTTCTGTGCCAAGAATATCCGACAAAGCTCAACTCTCCCAACAGTAAAAATGCCCTGGAGAAGTATGCTTGACTGTCAGTTGTTATGTCCAAAGTATACTACAGATGTTAACGTCTGTTGTGCTGTCTAGAATCTGTCAGTTTGCTGCTCAAAAAAAGAGAATCTATAAACAAGACTCTTGGAGCTACGTGTTATATAACAAGGCAGAGAGACAGGCTTTCCCAGATATAAAGGGGGAAAGTAGTAAGTGGGAAATGGGATTCTCTGCATGTGCTTCCTCAACAAGTTTGTAGTAGTTTCTTTCTCTGCCAGGTTCCAAAAACAGAGGTAAACATGGCTGAGAAAAAGTGTAGGGGGATTATTTCCATGAGATAACTGCTGTGCATGAAGCGTTAAGCAATGTAGCCTCTTGAGGATGATTCTCCTCTATGGACACTTTCGCTCTCCCATATTCCTTCAGCAAACTTGGGTTTGGAAACCAAGAGGTTACATCCAATGCTCCATGAGTCGAACACTGCCCAGGCAATGGAAGTTCCCTTCTTCCACTCCTCCTGCATGCCCCCCAAAATTTGCTGGCATGTGTGTGTTCTATTCAGCAGTTGGAAGTCTCTTCCGCTAGAAGAACAGGAATGTTTATGCATGAAGATCGGCTTAATACTGAACCCATGTGATTAGCTTTGATTAAATATGACTGCAGGAAATGACCTAAAAGCAGAGACTCTACCATTCATGTAGGCTCCATCACAACATGGATGTACCAGCATCTTGATCCCTCTTCTTTATGAAAAAGATATTTAAGATAGGTTTTCCTTCTGGTTTCTATCCAAAGATCAGCAGAAACTTGGGTTTTCAGGCTGCAAATACAACAGGCTAACCCATGAATGGCCAAGCTGCAGGCTGGGTGGAACATGGGGAACTGCCTTATACATGCCCTCTCTACTTTTCCTCCTATATGAATTTTTTTCTTCCCTTTGCAACATTGACTATAGAACTATGGACTAAGGAAAACACTGTCCCCAATTAAAAATTTAAGGCAGAATTTAAAGGAGCTTAGAGGAAAACACAAAATCTGTTCATTGGATGACCAACACCTGATGCTATGGATTCCCCACATTAGAAGAACAATCTCTGCCCTCTATCTTCTAAACTGGGCACCATGTTTAATATTTGAGTATTATGTACACTAGATTTGCCCTCTTGACTTCTGTGACTTCCTCAAAAACTGTGGGCCCAGCCAGCTCAGTTCCTTGGGGTTTCATATCAGCAAAATTTACAGCCTATGCTACCCATCCGTACAACAGCAATGACAGTCTTGTCAAGCAAACAAATTAAATGAGTTGCTCTCTCTGCTCGGGAGAAATCAACTGTCTGACCATGAGGGTTGTGCTGACAACCTCCCTTCATCTCTCACTTTTACAATCAACTGTCTGCAAGACAAAATTTAAACACATCCACCACAATGGGTGGAGGGAAAGAGAGAGAAGGATGCATTTGTTCACTTGCAGTTGAATCCTGCTCATATACACACATGAAGACAAGTGTTGTCATCCCTCACCCACATAAGCTTGATGTGTGGGTAACGCTTCTACTTGCTGCTAGATGGCGTTAAATGAAGACAGAATTGGACTTTAAATGCCAAATATCTTTTCTTGTCAGGCAGCGTAACTTAAGTACAACGATCTCTAAATTTCTTTTTGAAACAACAGCAGAGCTTGCAATATCCAAACTCCTTTTGCTAAGGCAACGAAACCCGCAATCAAGTAACATGTTAGTTCAAGCCAACGTGTAAAGTTCAGCCCTTCACCTCATTTCTTGGTCAGTTCCTCACTGCCCCTTTAGGATTGTTAACACACAGCGCTGCAATGAAGGCAGAAGCAACAACTGGCAATATTCACCTAGAACTAGACAATCCTATGATGCACATACAAGCTCCCAAATTCCCCGCCTGCTTGCTTCCATGGCAAAAGTCCATAGTCCTCCTAGCATTACTTTAGTCCGAAGTGTACGGAAAGCATCTAGGCAACGCTGCACCAACACTTTAGCCGTCACTGTCCACGATGTTTAGAGTCAACATGAACACATTACGTTTCTGACTCTCTAATAATATTGATTACTCAGAGCAATATATTTGCTCTAGGGCTGAATAATTGGAATAACTGAAAGTAAGACCGCTTCCAAAACCAATTCCATGAGGACAGAAAACCTGCAAGCTCCATCCATGCATTTCCAAAACTTTAATAGCAGCTTTGCAAATTCAATAAATGCAAAAGCACTTGCTGGTGAGCTCCTTTATTGTGCCACTATGTGTCAAGAAGGTGGAACAAAGAGGTCAATAAAGCAGATGAAGCATAATTGGATTAGGTTATTTCATCCTTGCCAAGGGAAACCCATCACAAGGTTGCTCTTCCTTTTAGAGAGCATGGAATGTTTCCAGTCATCCAACCATTGGAATATTAATATCAAAGCACTCTATTCACAAATGCACTGTAATACGTATAGACCTAAGCTATAGGGTGCTTACAAATTAACATCACACATTGTCAAGCTGTGGAGGAGATATTTTGTTCAGAGCAATTAGAGAAATTATTACATGGCCCTACCTATGCACTTTTCGAGACCATCACACAATAAAGTTACCCCCGAGGATGTGGACAGGCTGCTTGGACGCGTGAAACCAGCCACCTGTCTCCTTGATCCTTGCCCATCCTGGCTAATAAAAGCAAGCCGGGAAGGGCTGGGCGATGGGCTCTGCGGGGTGGTGAATGCTTCCCTCTGTGAGGGAACATTCCCAGATTCGCTGAAAGAGGCGGTCATTAAACCGCTTCTTAAAAAACCATCTTTAGACCCGGCCAGTATGGCCAACTATCGCCCAGTCTCAAATCTTCCATTCTTGGGCAAGGTGATTGAGCGTGTGGTTGCTGAACAACTCCAGGCACGCCTGGAGGATGTGGACCATTTGGATCCCTTCCAATCGGGGTTGAGGCCTCATCATGGGGCTGAAACTGCCTTGGTCGCACTGGTTGATGATCTCCGGCGAGCTAGGGACAAAGGTGAGAGTTGTTTCCTAGTTCTGCTGGATCTCTCAGCGGCCTTTGATACAATCGACCATAACATCCTTCTGGACCGTCTAGAGGGGTTGGGAGCTGGGGGCACTGTTATACAGTGGTTTCGCTCCTTCCTCCTGGGCCGTGTTCAGAAAGTGGTGGTGGGGGATGAGTGTTCAGACTCTTGGGCCCTCACTTGTGGGGTGCCTGAGGGTTCCGTTCTCTCCCCCATGCTTTTTAACATCTATATGAAGCCGCTGGGAGAGATCATCAGGGGGTTTGGACTGGGTGTCCATCAATATGCAGATGATACCCAAGCTCTACCTCTCTTTCAAATCAGAACCAGTGAAGGCGGTGAAGGTCCTGTGTGAGTGCCTGGAGGCGGTTGGAGGATGGATGGCGGCTAATGGATTGAAGTTGAATCCTGACAAGACAGAAGTACTGTTTTTGGGGGACAGGGGGCGGGCTGGTGTGGAGGACTCCCTGGTCCTGAATAGGGTAACTGTGCCCCTGAAGGACCTGGTACGTAGCCTGGGAGTCATTTTGGACTCACAGCTGTCCATGGAGGCGCAGGTCAATTCTGTATCCAGGGCAGCTGTCTACCAACTCCACCTGGTACGCAGGCTGAGACCCTACCTGCCCACAGACTGTCTCGCCAGAGTGGTGCATGCTCTAGTTATCTCCCGCTTAGACTACTGCAATGCGCTCTACGTGGGGCTACCTTTGAAGGTGACTCGGAAACTACAGCTAATCCAGAATGCGGCAGCTAGACTGGTGACTGGGGGCAGCCGCCGAGACCACATAACACCGGTCTTGAAAGACCTACATTGGCTCCCAGTACGTTTCCAAGCACAATTCAAAGTGCTGGTGTTGACCTTTAAAGCCCTAAACGGCCTCGGCCCAGTATACCTGAAGGAGCGTCTCCGCCCCCATCGTTCTGCCCGGACGCTGAGGTCCAGCGCCGAGGGCCTTCTGGCGGTTCCCTCATTGCGAGAAGCAAAGCTACAGGGAACCAGGCAGAGGGCCTTTTCGGTAGTGGCGCCCGCCCTGTGGAACGCCCTCCCATCAGATGTCAAAATGATAAACAACTACCTGACATTCAGAAGACATCTTAAGGCAGCCCTGTTCAGGGAAGTTTTTAATGTATGATATTTTAGTGTTTTTTGGTTTCTATGGAAGCCGCCCAGAGTGGCTGGGGAAACCCAGCCAGATGGGCAGGGTACAAATAATAATTATTATTATTATTATTATTATTATTATTATTATTATTATTAAGTGTCTGGCAAGGGTTTGTGGCTGACATATTAAATCCGATTCATTGATGGAACACACATCAAATTTCAAAGTTACTTTGATTCTGCTGTGCAATTTGATAAGGGGAGTGAAAAGATATTTAAAATGACCTTTCCTTTTAATAATGAGCCAGTGTTTGTTTTATTGAATTGCAAATTCTCACACGCTTCTCTCTCAAAAAGGCACCCATATTAAAGTTCTGAAAATATAAAATTTTATTTGGCAAAAAAATTATTTAATCAATAAACATCTCTGGAAATGTTAGATCTAGTGAAGATTGAGCAGGGAGGAGCAGAGAAACAAGATAGGAAGGGTTTAATAAATAGTAGAGCCATTTGTGAACTCATTTCATTATATATATTTTTCACCACATTTCAGAGCCATGCCTGCATTGCAGCTTGACCCAGTATACCAGATATAGGCCAGGGGCTACTCACTTTCAGTAGAGCACTAAATGACTCTGTTTCTTTGTTGCTTCCATCTCACATTATTACGCTGACTCAGGCTTGAAAAGAAAAGCACTATTCCCAACACAACCCAGCTCTTTCCCAACTCTAGGATGTGTCAGTGTACTTATCTGAGGACCCTGACCCAATGGCTCGAGCATACAAACAAAATTGGTGCGGCTGACCACGTCCACCCTGAAATGCAACAGTACCGGAACATAAACAGCAAAGCACGGACATACACTTCGAGAAAACTGTCTGGGGGAAACATCCAGGCCTCACAAGCTAGCCTTGATAGTAAAGACCAGGGTGGGGAGAAACAAGTGACTATTTGTGGGGAGATGAAAATAAACTGCTCTTTTTCCACTTTGCTCCTTCAAAATCCCAGCGCAAAGAGCACACACAAACAACCTAAACCAGAAGGTTCATACATTCAAGGACTAGCTTTCTTTCTTTTTTAAGGCAAACCAAAGAGATTAAATAGATTGTGAATATATCCATCCATCAACACAGAGTTCAGTGAAGAAATCCTAAGGCCCACAGAGAGTATCACGAGCCTGCTAGTCACGTAGACTATCAGCAAAATAGAACACCAAGTTCCTTCAGAGCCAAATACCATTAAAACATCTCATTTTCAAGTGTATTCACAGTAATGTTGCCCCCCAGCCAGAAATAACAGCTGTAGTACAGCAGAACTTAATTGTATCCTAACTGTTGGTTGTAAATATGTTGCAATGTGTTTTATTATTGTTTTTAACTAGTTTGCTTTTATTATTCTGTATTTTATGATTAATGTTTATAACGCTGTAACCCACCTTGAATCCCAACTTGGGAGAAAGACAGGGTATAAATGAATGAAATGAAAATGAAAATGAAAATGAATGGATGAATGAATGAATGAATAAGAACACCACTTCTGTTCTGTCTACATTCCCCTTTTTAGTTCTGAATCCACTTTTTAAATTCCCAGAGCAGCTGCCAATACACAACAGGAACCACAAAGACAGGCAGCAGCATATACCAAGAGTTACAAGTAGATCTACAAGCACATTACCTATTAAAACCCTTAGAAGCTGCCACCCCCAAAGAGACCATCCCAGCTGCTGCCAAAAACCCATAATCTTGGCACCAGGCAAACAGATCAGGAAGGAAAGTTTCAAATCTGAGGGGCTACTACAGTGAAGGCTTTGTCTCACTTGAGATGGCAAGGACACCCTTAGAAAACTCCAACAACAAGCTCCAACATCCAAGCAGATTTATCTGGAAGCATGTACTTTAAATACAGTGATACCTCAGCTTAAGAATTTAATTCGTTCTGGAGGTCCATTCTTAACCTGAAACTGTTCTTAACCTGAGGTACCATTTTAGATAATAGGGCCTCCCACTGTTGTCACACCGCCGCAGCATGATTTCTGTTCTCATTCTGAAGCAAAGTTCTTAACCATAGATACTATTTCTGGGTTAGCAGAGTCTGTAACCTGAAGCGTCTGTAACCCAAGGTACCACTGTACCCTAGATTTAGGGTTTTAAAAAGCCCTTTCTCCCTTACATGTTTGAGTTATCCACCATGTTTTGATATTTTCGTTTTGTTGCTCTTTCCTGATTATATTGTTTGTCTTGATAGTTGCCTCTGATGGAAATTTGCTGGGGGGCATTTCAAAGGAAAGGAAAGGAAAGCAGCATTTTGAATCATGCTAGGAAATGAATTCGCTAACCTGTGGAATTCTTTACCGAGTGCTGAGATGTGCTGATGTTTAAATGTCTCAGCAGCCTTGCAGCTGTGTTATGAAATATCTGAGCTTCTGAACAGTCACGAAAAGTGTGCCCCTGAAGAGCATATCAACTATTCCGTATCTCCCTTCCTTTCTTAGTCTTCTTTAACATTTCAGGCTATGAACAGCAACATAGTCATGAATACACAGGAATGCACACCAATATACTTTGCTGCGGCCTACTGACCACTTGTCAAGGTGACCCGAGACAGTAAAGTTCACCACCTCTTTACGTTACAGTACTACAGAAAATGTCAGCTAGTGTTTAAATATATATTGCAAGTTGCCTATAGTTTCTTTAGCACTTGTTATACAAGTGCATTGAAATCTTCATTCCACAAACCCAATCGCTATCTCAGTAAAGTGGATTAGCATCTCCAGTTTAGAGATGGTGTACAAATCCTGAGTTAGTAACTAGCCTGAAGTCACTCAATGCCTTAATGCGTCCAAAGAGATATAAACCCTTGGTTCCTTTTTCCGAATACACCATTCTGTCCAATGCGCTATGGTTGATCCAACCTATAGTGTTCTGACTTGGTCTCCTAATTGACATTCGCTGCTTTAACAGTTGAAAAAAGCAGTTGATATAGGAAGGACAGATTGTGAAGCTGAGGCTCCAATACTTTGGCCACCTCATGAGAAGAGAAGACTCCCTGGAAAAGACCCTGATGTTGGGAAAGATTGAGGGCACAAGGAGAAGGGGACGACAGAGGACGAGATGGTTGGACAGTGTTCTTGAAGCTACAAACATGAGTCTGACCAAACTGCGGAAGGCAGTGGAAGACAGGAGTGCCTGGCGTGCTCTGGTCCATGGGGTCACGAAGAGTCGGACACAACTAAACGACTAAACAACAACAACATCGCATCAACAAGCTATAAACATGCTCACAAAAAGTTGGACCACTACTGCATCTAGTCTAATACTGCAAAGTCTGACAAGACATTATTTTAACTTAAGATTCCAGTAACTAGTCCTGTATCATTCAACACATGTATTCCAACACTAAGCTATGGCCCTTCCTCACTTACGAGCCAAGAGAAGGAGTCACATGCTTGTATATTAAGGTTTGGTGTCTCATAAGAAGCCAGGAGACATGTTTAAGCAGTCTTTTCTTTTTCTTTTTTAAGGACAGTAAATTACCCGGCTTGGACAACCCAGATAAATTTACTGCCCTTTTTTAAAAGGAAAAAGGAAACGGACTGCTTAGTAACACAGCAATTTATATCAGCTGCAAGAGATCTGGTATTCTCAGTAAAAAAATGTTAAACATCAGCCAAGGTTATCACCTAAAATAAGAACAGATTAATTAAGAGACAACTCCCTCAATAAATTAAGACATTCATTTTAATTCTCAAATGACCAAGTTGTTTAAGTAGCTGTCTAAATATCATAATCAAATATTGCTCTGCCCACACAATACGCCAATCTATTCTACCAGCAAAGCCCTGTCAGGAGACAAACTTAGAACATTGTTTAATTGTGTGACTCTGGAAGAATATTTGCTATGTTAAAGCAAACAAACAAGCTTAGTGGCCAGGGACACCAGCTTTATTATATAGTCCAGGATCCAATTTCCCACAGTGGCCAACACGACTGCATATTAAAACCACACAAGCAGAACGCAGGAGTAATAGCCATCCCCCACTGTTTCACATCAAGTGGTATCCATAGGCACTCTGCCCCTAATTCTGGAGGTGGTATACAGCTATCATGATTAGTGATCATTGACAGCCTGGTCTTCATGAATTTGTCTCACCATCTTTTAAAGCCATCCTAGTTTGTGGCCGTCCCCATGTCTTGAAGAAGTGAATGCCATAATTTAACTATAATTTGTGCTAAGTACTTCCTTTTTTCTACTCTGAATCTTCCAAAGTTCAGCTTTATTGGATGGCCCTGGGTTCTAGATTTGTAAGAGAGGAAAGACCTCTCCCTCCCTCCCTCTCTCTCTCTCTCTCTCTCTCTCTCTCTCCCATCTGTCCCTAACATGTCCCCCTTTTTTTACCAATAGCCCCTCACCATTTTTCTAAGCAGCCCCAAATGTTCTAATTTGTCACGTTAGAAAAGTTGCTTCATCTCCCTGATCATTTCTGTTCCTGTTTTCTGCACCTTTTCCAGCTTTGGAATATCCCTCTTGAGGTACAGTGACCAAAAATGGACACAGTATTCCGAATGTGGTCTCAATCTAGGCTCATACAAGAGCATTACTTCATATATTAGCAGTTTTGTTTTTGAAACTCAACGAGTCCTTTCAGAGATACTGGACAAGGAAAGGACTGTTTCACTTTTTCATAGTTTGGGTTTCAATATATAATTAGATCTTTTTTAAAAAAATGGAATACTTACATGCACTTTTCCCATCAAATGAATGTTTGTTGAGGCAACGCATAAGGTGTTTTTAAAATGCAAAATACAGTGGAAGCCGAACACTTGTGAACTCGAACGTTTCAGCTCCAGAATGATCGAAAACCACAAGTTTGTATGACACAAGCACAACTCCATGAAACACAGCTTAAGAATGAAGCTGATTCTTATGAACAAGAAGTAGCGGGGGCGGGGGGGAGATATTTGGGGGGGGGGGCGACCCAAACTGTCAAAGCATCAAGACAACATTCATATGTTATCTACTGTACAAAATCAGAAAATGATACAGATAAAAATTAAAAGCCTTACAAGTGCAATCTATAGAAATACACTCAAAAGTAAGTCCTATTGAGTCCAATGTGGCTTACTTCCAGGTCAGCATATCTACGATTGCAGCACAAAAATAATACAATGTCATGGGGACACAAACTGCTGAACTGCCTATATTCTACCTCCATAAGACATAGCAAACACAATTCTTATAAAACTTTAAACCTATTCAGTGACTGACTGAATTCTAGTTAAATAGAGTATGAGTTTTGAAGAGAAAAATGAAAAGTAGAGTAGACTGAAAACTTATTTCTTCCCCCGAAAAGTGAGGGAGGAAAGTATATTTTTAAATTTTTGATTCACTGCGGAAGCAAGAAGAGAGAATAATATCTACAACCAATAATCTTTTAAACATTTCTAGTCCACTTTTCAATAACATCAACATACTTTAAAATACAGAGCAAATAACCAAACCTGAAAAGCAATATTTAACTTATGCATTAAAATAAAGCAGCAGCAGATAATACCGCAATTAAAAGCACAATACATTAAAATTAAGTGTATGCAAATTGGAATTTTAAAAAGTCTTTTAAATCCTCATAAAGGCCAGCAAAGCAGGAGCCAGACACACTTTCCATGGGAGGGCATTCCAAAGAATGTGGGGTCACCCCAGAAAACAATATGGTCCCTGGTACTCACTAATTTCACAATTCTCACCAGTGAATCAGAGAACAGAGTGAATCAGAGAACAGAGCATCAGAAGCCCATTTCAATTAACCTTTTAAAGCTCCAAGGAATTTAAGCCAGGTCAACACCAGGAACTTAAATTTGGCCCTGCAAAGAATAGGCAATCAGTGTACCTGGTACAGAATATGAACAAGATGCCTATATCTTATAAGCATTAGAGTCGCTGCATTCTGCACCAATTTTAGTTTCTGGACCAATTTCAAATGCATGTAAAGTGCATTAGAATAATCAAACCCGGGCATATATTGGACATAGCCAAAGGCGTAACCAAGGCAAGATCTGTTATCTCTAAATAAGGCTGCAACTGGTGAGTAGTCCTGGACCACTAACATCACCTGCATCTCCAGGACAAACATCCCTAGGTCTTCAGGTGGAGTGCAACCCCATCCGGAGTTAGTTCTTTGCAACGTGTATACATGAGTTCCATCATTACAGATGGCCAATACTCACACTGATATATAGTCAATACACATACTGTCTAACAAATGTAAAGCTAAGTTCGAGGGGGAAGGTATAATCGTACCCTCACTATGACATCATAGCATATCCAAGAACCACAAAATTGAAAGTTAAGTGTCTGTAGATGACCTCATTTAGATTAACAGTAGTTTGTGTCTGCAGATTTGGGCATATTTGCTTAAAATTAAGTTCTAATTAAACAAATTGGACTTTCTTCAAGTAGAGTGTGTCTATTATTGGGGTATCAGAACTTAAAGTACAGATGCACTCAACCTACATGTCATAAACACACACATTATATATACATTGTGTGTGTGTGTGTGTGTGTGTGTGTGTGTGTCTCAATGTATAAGTTTTGCTTCAAAATTTCAAGTAAAATACTGCTAAAATCCTAATTTCCTTAAAGGCTTCAAGATTGCTTGCGATCACAATGTTTAATTTCAAAAATCTATAAAATAAGTACCTACATGTGTACATTTCTAAAGCTGGCTACAGTCGTAAAAACAAGAGTCATTCACTAAACCCTCATGTGTAGGCGGAACCAGTTCAGATATATTGTGAAGGCATTTTTAAAGCACAAAATAGCAAGTGGAATTACAGCAAAACAACTGACATGCAAGGGGATCAAAGGGGTGCTTTTAAGTAAAATTGCTTCAGAGTATCTAATCTTAAAGTTAAACATGCTAAATATGACCCACTTTAAAAGCAATGCACATGAGATTTATACAGCCGCTATTCCCAAGCAGCACTGACATCTAGTTTCTCAAATATACTAGGTACAAAATATTATCTGCATAGTTTCTAGCATACTAGTGCTATTTAACACTCTGAATTACAAAGGCAGAAAATTATTTGGGGGGGGTGACGAGAGAAGAGAGACAATAGAATACGATCCTTACAATAAAGTATCTACATATACTTAAATTCCATCTTCAGTTATTGAGTGCTATTAGAATTCTCTTCAGCACTGTCGATGTTGTTCTTATCGGATTTATCACCACTCAAAGCAAGGCTGCAGCAGCTGAATGCCAGTGTGCAACATGAAGCCTTGAAATAAAGATGGCATAGGCTTCAGACAGTTGTTCAAGTGCCAATCTGCAAGACTACGCTTCCACAAGAATTACTTGAACAGTTAAGGATGAATATTTCAAGCCTGTTCCTACCTTTCTTTGCAGAGTCCGTTCTACGTCGTGCTGGTGACACCAGCTCTTTCACAATCTGCAAGACTTGAATCATTGCTAGTTAGCAAGATCAAAGCCACCAGCTGCTCCTCTGGAATGCCAACAGGTTTCATCCCTACAGATCATTACACGTCTGCCTTCAAATAAGCTGGAGCAAGAGCGACGCAGCAGCAACTCGGTTACCTTTCCGGGGATACGCTTAGGGTGCCTGACAACTGTACAGCGAGAGGTGATGGATTTGAAGTGACTTCAGCACATGGATGCAAAAGCAACACCAGGCAGGCAACTCTCATCGCTTTCTCCATCAAGCAAGTCAGAAGTAAGCATGGCCTTTCTTCAATTAGAAGTAAGGACTACAGAAGGTGAGCATGTTTGCGCCTGCTCAAAACATGAACTTGTGCACTTTTCAACATCACAAAGATATTTAAAGGATTTCAGCAATGAGACAGGCATCAAATCTACCGGTGAAGCTGCTGGGGGTGGGGAGAGAGAGAGAATAACCCAAATCTCCACCTTGCTAAACTTCAAGTGCCTTAGCAGAAAATCAAGAATGTTTCCAAGCATCCCAATAAGAGTTCAGTACCCATTTCATGAGCACCTGCCTCTGACGTTCCTGAACAGAAGCAGAATTTTTACACAGCACAGTGAAAAATCCTATGAGCATTTCAGGCAATGTTTCATCCTACCACCAGGGGCAGAGAACATACGTTCAGTCTGAAGCTTTCCTATTGCTTCTGTCAGGTAATCTTAATAATTGAATGCCAGCAATTAAACGTTCCAGAACATTACACAAAATGTATGTTTATCATCTGTAACACCAGCTTACCACTCTAACCCACAAAACTGAAAAAAGGAAAGGAATGGTCAAAGAACCTACAAAACGAAGCCAGTTAAGCTGGTTTTTAAAGCACTTTGGAGCCACATACTTCCAAAACCTGTATAGCTTTAAGTTCTGAAACAGAACTGCTACAAAGTCTATAATATTCGAAGAAGACAAAATTTTGATAAAAGCACCTGCCATAACTTAGAGCACAGAAAGACCGATCTTTGGCCTTTTGGCCCTTTTTTTACACACAAATACACTGTCCTGCTCCAGTTAGAAGGCTGGATTTGGAGTGTAGCCATATCAGGCAGCTGCTACAGTTAGCACATCACATTTATACATGTACACAAAGGTTGACAAACATTGGGTGGCCAACTGAAGGTTTGCTTTTGCCACAATCCCCCTCACTGAAGTCACATGCAGCCTCTGAAACACTGCACAAAATCGGTTTCCTTTACAGTTCTAAGCTTGCAGCTGAGCAGGGCAATTCTGCCCAATGCAAAAATAGCAATGCCCAACAGCTCATTAGCTGGAGAGGAGCAAAGGCCTGCTTTCACTCTGCACTGATCAGGCAACTGTAGCACCCATGAGTTAGAAGCACACCCACTTGGGTCACCCTGTCACCTTAGAACTCGAGACAGGAAGAGGAAGCTTGATATGGTTCTGCATTTCATAGAATCATGGAGCTCTAGAGTTGGAAGGAACCATGAGGGTCATCTAGTCTAACCCCCTGCAATGCAGGAATCTTTTGCCCAACGTGGGGCTTGAACTCTCAACCCTGAGGTTAAGAGCCTCATGCTCTACCAACTGAGCTATCCCAAAACAAACCCCAGGCTTCCAAAGTTCCAAAGTGCAGGTGTTGCCACACTATAACTGATAAGACTTATTACAAATGCAGACCAGGTCTAGGTAGTGCCTTGGAGGGTGAGGGGGGTCATCTCACATGCCAAACAGTAGACATGTTGGTGCAATGAAAGTGGGGGGGGGAGCAAGATGCTAACCCTTGTGTGTACATATTTCTGTCTTGGTCTGACAGAAAGAAAATAAGATTTCAACTAATCTAATCTCCTTAGAAGACAAGCTCTGCATACAAAAAGGTCCCAGACATCTATTCCTGGTAGGGATGGGAAAAACTACCTGAAAACCTAGAGAGCCACAGCCAGTCAGATTAGACAGTACTGAGATAGATGGACCACTGCGCTGACTCCATATACAGCAGCATCTTATGTTCTTATTAGCACAGTTGGGGCAGGGTGGGGGAGAGCAAGGAATCCTAAGCACTAACCAAAGCCATCTTGGAAAACTGTCAGGATGCTATTAAACATCCGGCTTGCGACAAGCATGGAGGAAGAATGAGTGAAAGAGCCAGCATGAAACAAAAGGAAAGCTACATTAGTATTCATAATAAACAAAGTAATGAATAATTTAGGCATGTTCAGACCCAATCTTTCCTGAATCACACAACAGGTTTATGGGAGGCCGTTTCTCTAGCTTGCTGGAAAAGGGCACGATCACAAAAGCAATATATAGAGACGTATTTGCTTTCCATGAACTCTGTGTCACCACCAATATTAAGGGCCTGTGTGTGATTAAAATAAGTTAGGTTGGGAGGAAATGTTAACCATTTAGTTAAGCAATCCCCTTTCACTCACCAACCAAAAAGGAAGGGGGATGAAACACAGCACTAGCTCAAGTTATCTTTTCCTCTGTAAAAAGTCCTCTGTCACTCATCATTTTCTTCAAAATATTTTATTGCTATTTTACTACTCAGCCTTCACCCTAAGGTCCAAGGGTGGGCTACAACATTAAATCATAATGTTAAAAATAGTTTAAAACAACTTACAGTCACATGGAATGACAAGCAATGTTTTGCATAAAGCAGGCAGGGAGGTAATCACAGCATGCAATGAGAGGGGGAGAGTTCAAGATAAAGATTCACTCGTGTGGCACCAAACCATGGTCTGGTGTTACATCTTATGTGAGCCTAAGTCTTCACCACTGAGTAACCACTTCCAACTTCTACTTACTGCCGCTCTACTTTTTAAAGTCTTGGTAGAAATCATCAGTTCAGTTGAAGATCTTACTCAAAAACCATGAGAGCTAAAAACTTAAACCTTCCTACCAAAAACCAAAAGAGCATGCCCCCAGAACCCTAGAGATATAAGAACCACTGCATTTTGTAGTGCCACCACAATCTGCAACATCACTGCATACTCCCTTGACAAAAATCACGATTACCAAGGGCTAAAGCGAACTAAATCTCTCTTTAGCTGGGTGTGGTGCAGCCTAGTACCCTTATCAATAAGTAACTAGCTAAAAAAACAGGAAGCAGAGAGTAAGAATAGATGAGAATTTTCCAATGGAGGAATGTAAGGAGTGGAGTCCCCAAGGATCAATATGGAATCAGTGTTTTTTACCTTGTTCATAGCTGACCTGAGGTTGGGCTGAGTTGTGGGATATTCCTGTTTGCTGATGACACCAGAGTGACAAGAACACAAAAGAACTGAGAGGAGTTCTCAAAGGATCTTGTGGGGAATGGGAATTAAAACAGCACATGATATTCAGTTAAAGTAAGTGTAAAGTAATATTTATTGGGGGAGATCCTGATTTCACATATATGTCAATGGGCTAGTGGGAACTGATCAGGGACAGTACATTGGGACCTTAGCTGATAGCTAGATGAAAACATTAAGCCAGCTGTGAAAACAATTAATTTCATATTAGGAATCATTATGACAGTTTGAAAACAAAACTGCCAATATCCAAAATGGAAGTCTACAAATCTATGACACAACCACACTTAGAATACAGAATTGATACTGGAGAAGATTCAGAAAAGGGACAACCAAAATAAGAGGCTGGAGTCAACCCCTTAAAGGAAAGGTTAAAATATTTTGGACTTTATAAGTTGGGGTGGGGGGAAATGTATAGGGGTCAAAAAAGAGGTATAAAAGTACCCATGGTGTGGAGAAAGCTGAAGTTTTTCTACTTCAAAATACTAAAAGCCAAGGCCATCCAGGAAAGCTAAATACTGGAAGATTCAGGACACACATCAACAAGTACTTCACAAAGCACATACTTAAGGAACTATGGAAATTCACTAGGACAAGTTGTAGTGATGACCACCAACTTGGATACACGTAAAAGGGGTTTAGATATATTCATGAAGGATAAGGCTGACAGTACAGTACTGACATTGAGGGGAGCACAAGTTGGGGAAGTGCTGTTTGCACATGCCCTGCTTGCAGGCTTTCCACAGGCAATGGGTTGTTCACTGTGAAACAGCATGAAGGACTAGATGGGTCCTTCATCTGATGCTTCTGTTCTTATTTTATGCTCTGCACACAGGTATGCAGATTTTTAATTCTGCACAAGACAGAGCCATTTCTCTTGATGGCAACAGTCATGCTGTTCACACCATTCTTATGCCAGGTTCACACCAGTATAGATCAGTTAGATGGCTGCAGTGAATACGGATACCTCTGATCAAGTTGACAATGAACATGTTTCTTGCACCTAACTAAAAGTGGAAAAATTCTGAGATTAACAGCAAATTAAAATAACTGTCTGAAATGACACAGTATGCCAAAAAACTACCAGCATAGCTTACAAATTTAAGCGCTCCTATGTTTGATATCCTGAAGCATATGAAAGGGTGACCTCAGTTCTGATTACTCAGCTGTCACCAAGATCAAAAATGTCTCCATTAACGTAATTAGAATTAGCTGTTCTTTGAAAAACAGCTTTTGTGGACTTTTGCCAGAAGGCAACACATTTACAGCACAAAGGACAGCCAAAAACCTGTTAGTCAAACCCACCACTCAATGTTTATTTCAAATGCTTATAAGCAGGGGCTGCCAGCTCCACAGGGTTGGGGGACCCTTTGAGCAGATATGGGGGAACAAAGAAAAGGGAAGGACAATGGCTTTTCATTATGCAACACTGAACTTCACCACCTGTTTTCAATTTGGGATAAACCCAGCTTAAATGAGAATGGGCGAAACATTCCATCTCTAGCAAAACGGGCGCAATATATTAAGAAGAGCCAACCTTCTAGTCCACACCAAGAAAGGTATTCAGTTCATTAAATTGTCTCTTTACACAACTGTTTTCCTTCACAAGTATCACTTTGCATATAGGAAATTATACAAAGACACATGAGGTACTATCACTAGACTCCTGTAATGAAATCGAGCACATTAGAAGCCAAACAATGATAACTGGTTAAACATCATGAACAAGAAAAACATTGCTATAGGTTATCCACTTGAGAGGTGTAAGAATCTTGCTTTCAATTTAACTGTAGACCTGTCATTAGCTACCATTTAGAGCAAACTGATGGGTAAGTACTGCTACAGCACCAAGTCATGAAAATATCAAAAAATCTCTCCCAACAGCAGCTGCCTTTACTCCACAATGAAAGATGATGCTATTCCTCTAAACTCCAAAAACCTCTTGTGATTTAAGGCCAATTCACACAACCAAATGGGTGCATGGGGAATAAGGGTGAAAGATTGTCTGCACAGGCTCTAGAGCAAGAAAGGATATCAGAAATAGGTTTAGGTGTGCAAACTTACACACACACACACACACACGCTATGTATTTTAATTTATTAGCATTGCAAATGCTACAAGCAAACAGATGGATATTGGCCTCAGTTTAAAGTTTAGATATTTACAAGTTAGAAATAGTATAGTTGGAAAAGATAAAAATGTATTGCTCTCATTCTGTTCAAAACCACATGGGAGAATGCTACTGGGAAGCAGGAAGTTAGATGCTAAACCATCTGTTGCCTTCATCACTGATTCTACTACATACTTACATCAATACAGATTATGATTCTTCCAATATTACACAGCTATATTTGGCAAGTTATTCTCCCTTCCCCTGCTAGAATCCAAAGTAGTTATCAGTGAACAGGCACTTAGCACTTTCTAAACATCAGACTCCCACACAGGGGCCTACAAATTCTCGCACCACGCTCACCATGGCAAGCATCCTTTTCCTCTCTGGCAAGCACCTCCAAAAGCTCACTGAGAGATGAATGAGCTGCTTCCTTCTCATGCCCTATTTCTAAAAAGGGCAGCCATGATGGAGAGAACCACTCACCAATCTCCTCCTCCCACACTTGGAGCTCGACACTGACCTCACACTCAGCTTCAAATGCAAGCCAAGTGCTCAACCAACTATGCAGAGAATACTGGCATTTTCTGCTTTGCTGCCATGTTCAGCTGATATTCCTTTGCAGAGACTGTTAGTGGGCGGTTCCCTAGACCCAATGGATGGGAGGTAGCCTGCTCTTGATGGGGTAACAGTCCCTCTGAAGGAGCAGGTATGCAGCTTGGGTGTACTTCTGCATCCATGGTTGTCACTTCGAGGCTCAGGTGGCCTCGGTGGTGTGGAGTGTCTTCCAACAACTTTGGCTGATGGCCCAGCTGAGCCCCTATCTGGACAAAATAAAATAACAAGAACTGCCAGAAAAACCACTCAAGGGGTTATCCTCTCCAGATATGCCACAACAACTGCTTCTTGGACAAGTACCGCCCAAGCTAAACCCCCTTTGACAACATGACAGCTCTTGCAACCTATGAATGGATTGCTTTCAGAAAAAGATTATGTATGGACAAATTTAATGATATTTGGAACGTATTTATTGAAACCATAGTGACTCATGAACTGACATTTACTTGACAGAAATAGTAAGTTTATCTACTTACATATATACTATGTAGTTTTGTAACCTTAATTACATTTTATTGTTACTTCATTATTGTCGTTTTCCTTTGCTTTGTTTTTTATGTATTTCTTCTTCTTTTTCTTATTTACTTTAATTCACTGTAAAACGTTCAATAAAATGTTCTTTTTAGAAAGAAAGAAAGAAAGAAAGAAAGAAAGAAAGAACTACCGCCCCAAGCTAAGGTTTATCAGAGATGGCTCTCTTCATGAGAGAAGGGAGGGCTGCAGCTGGAAGTGCTCAATTTTCATTCATAAAAAGCGAAACACTAAAGGAACAGAATATTTTTGTGGTTCTGCTATGTCAAGAACTAATGTTCAAGAACTAATGCCAAGAGACAGAGTGATGTCAGGAAATTCCCAGTTTGAAGCTCACCTCTTTCATTAACTCATTAAGCAGTCTTAGCTAAGCCACTCAGTCTCAGGAGTTCACCTCTAATGTATTGGGGGGAGGGAATAGTGGCCTACCTGAAAACTGTTATATAGGTTACAAAATTAGATGGGGGACCCTGCATTGCTATTCCTGCATTGCAGGGGTGGACTAGATGACCCTTGGTGTCTGTTCCAACTCTACAATTCTATTATTCTATGATAACTGGAGGTCTACAGTTGGAGAGTGGGGAGAAATCAGTGCTGGTCATATACAGAGCCTGCCCATGGAATTAATAGACATTACAGTCCATTAATTTCAGTGGGTATACATCAGGGATAACTTAGGTGCATAAAATCCTGAGTTTGGTTTGCATGCTAACTCACACCTTCTGAAACAATGAAGGAATCAAATTGCAGCTATCTTTCAAAGTGAGCACTTCTCTGAATTTTGTAATGCAACTAAAAAATTGAGCATAGGCTAAAGTGTAAATAAAAATGCATATATTAGTCAAATAATTTCAACTGTTCTAGGGGAATTGCTTGGGGGGAAATGTGTATATTAGAAGAAAGGCATGCTAAATTACAAATTTTCATTTTTTTAAAAAGCAGAGAACTGATGTGAAAATGTGATTAATTGAACTTAAAACTGGGGAAATATGAAACTGAGAGAAACCAAAATTAACTGAATTTGACTATCCCTAGCTAAAACTAGAAAAATAAAACAAATTAAGGGACTTATATACTGCCTTTCATACTATGCCAGAGCAGTTTACAATGTGAATAATTCATGTCAAGTGCTCTGAACACCCAGAAGTTCTATAAAAAAGCTAAGCCTTATTATTAAGCAGTACAACTTACTTGTGAACAAACATGCTTTGGAATGAACAGTATATATAGTAACAAAATGCACTACAGATGGGGGGGACCCTCTAAATTCTGTCAACACAGTAATTTCAAGGACAGCAACTAATATTAACCTCCACATGCCGACACTGAAAAGCAAAGTAGTTCTGTCAGAAGTAAATGAATCAGTGAAAATTTTGGATTCCCTCCACCTCAATCCAATTCAAAAAGACAGCGAAGAAAGCCGGTTTGCTGCTGCCCTTATACATCAAGGTTCTTCAATTTTCTCCTGAAAAACGGCATGAATGGGACACAATTACCCAGTTTCACATCGCCCAGAAACATGAAGGTAACCACACAATTCCATCTGCCACAGTTTGTTAACAAGATCAAATACTTCACTGCATGGAAATGTCTGTGGTGATATTTAATCCAAGACATAATGGGACGCAGCCACTACAAGGACATCAGCCCTTATTTAACCACTGGAAGAAACAGATGATTCATTAGGAGCACAGAGCAAACAGACAGCAGTAATAAATTCTGCCTGCTAAAGTGTGCATTTTACTTTATCCAATAAAACGCCGTTCTATCACGAGACATATTGTCAAAGGCCTTTAAATACATTTTATACTAAGCTCTTAGTAGACAATGGAAGTTTCTCTTTCAACAGTAACTCAAATAAAACCATCAACTCTGCAGGCTATAATAAAAGTAAGGAGATTCAGGGTTGGTGGAGAGGACAGTGAAGAGTTACATTTTCATCTAACCTGAATAGAACAGAAAAGGACATTGCCCCAGTGAGAGGTCAGCAGAACACACACACACCCTGAAGCATCTGATCAATAATCTGGAAAGGGGATCTCTGGAAGGACCAAGTAAGAGTAGAGCATACATATAGGGATATATCTACTTGGTATCCATCCCCTGATGGAAGGATCTTTGCTCCAGTGGAGACTTCCCCCAGAAGAAAGGCGACAAGGTGATATTTTCCCCCACCAAAGGTTCCACTAGCTCCAAAATGTTCCTGAAGACATTTCCCCTTCAGTTGGCCTTCCAGGCATGATGTTTATTAGCTGACTCAATTATATTCTTTCCAGCTCTGCTAAAAAAGCAATGTGCTGAGTGTAAAGTGGTAGTTTTAAATTTGTGTTTTTGTTCTTTTTATCCTCTGTTGTTTCTGATTACAAGCTAGTTTGGAGAGGCGAACAGCCTAAAAATTAAAGAGCTTTCCAGAGGGGCACCAAGTGGCTATAACTCATAATTAGTAAAAGATAATCCATACTGGCTGAAGAAGAGATTTGCACAATTTATTGTCAGGATGCAGTACAAGGCACATAAAGAAGGCAGGTTTTATGACCTTTGTCATTTACGTTTAAACTAGGGTTGCCTTACATCCAGAATTTCCCAGACATATCCATAATACTGCAGTTGACAGCAGTGTCCGGGCAGAAATCGCAAAAATGTCTAGGAAACTCCGAAGATATGGCAGCCCATGTCAGCAGTGTTGTTTTTGGCGATTTCCATTAAAAATAGCCCAAAAACTTTCAAATTTGCCAAAAAAGCTGAACAACTTTTCTGTCTGAATTTTCACTGTTTGAAATATGGCAACCCTTCAACTCCACTCATTAGATGCGTGAATTCAAGCCTGGTGCAAGTGGTGTGGTTTGGTATATGAACCCCTCTCCCCCCCCATTTCATCTAAATAAAGTGAGCAAAGCACATCCTCTTGAGAGCGAACAATTCAGGTCATGCAATGGATTAGAACAATGTCAAAAATAAATATGTCTAAAAAACTAGATTCTACAAGAAGGGTGCCAAATTCTGCAGCATGAATAGATTTTTTCAGTCTACCACACATGTGCATCCTTCACGTAATAACAGATTCCATTTAATCATTTAATTTACTGCACAGTTTTAATATTAATATTAGACAACATAGTTAGGCCCTATCTGGCCTAGGACCCTCATACGTACGGGACTGCCTCTCCTGGTATACCCCACGGAGGACCTTACGGTCTGCAAACAACAACATCCTAAAGTTTCCGGGCCCCAGAGAAATCAGACTGGCCTCAACCAGAGCCAGGGCCTTTTCGGCCATGGCCCCCGGCCTGGTGGAACGCTCTCTCGCAAGAGACTAGGCCCTGAGGGATTTGACATCTTTTCGCAGGGCCTGCAAGACGGAGCTGTTCCACCAGACCTTTGGTCAGGGTTCAGTCTGACTCATTTTTTATGCATTGTCTTACTTGTATGATGTTAGTCGCTCTGAGCCCGGCTTTGGCCAGGGAGGGCGGGATATAAATAATGATGATGATGATGATGATGATGATGATGATGATGAATGTGTCCCTAAGTCTTGAAGTTTCCAATAACTAAATAATTCTCTGTGACACATTACAATCCTGGGATTGCAGTTCTAATGGATGTTTGCTTAGCACACTGCAGGGAGTTCAACATACATATAAAGGAGAGGAAAACAAACATCTCTAGCCACCACCCAAGACACTGCAAAGTCTAAAAAAGTCTATGAAGTCCTTGCCTATGGAGAAGGGAGTGTGATGTTGATGGACTGAACAGGGCTTCAAAGGGCCAGTGAAACATCAGCTTGAACTAAAAAGGTAAAGGTAAATGACCCCTGGACGACTACCGGTATTCAACAAGCTTCTTATGGAGGCAGATTCAAATCCACCATTTTTTTAAAAAAAGCTCTTAGTAACAAACAGTCCCATACTACACAAGCAAGTGAAAGGCAGACAGAAGATTCAATAGTCATTCCCTAACAATATCTATAATAAGAATTTATTTACAGTGGTACCTTGGGTTACGTTACCTTCGGGTAACGTAACTTTCGGGTTGCAAACGCGGCAAACCTGGAAGTGTATACTTCTGGGTTTCACCACGTGCGCATGTGCAGAAGTGCTCTATCATGGCGTGCGCAGAGCTTAAAGACTTCTCAGGGTACATACGGACCCCCGGAATGAATTAAGTTCGTATCCAGAGGGTCCACTGTACCTTGACTTCGATCATATTCGTATTATCTTACAAATATTATCATATTCATATGTGCTTACAAAAAAATGTAAGTACTTAAAAAGAAAATTAAAACAGCCTAAAAAGCTCAGCAGGAATAAAATTGCTACCTAAAAGGCTATAGAACACATTACTACTATTCAGGTGTGCCCACCGCTTAGTTTACAAGCTATTATCGTTTTGAATCTACTATATGCCTTTCTGGTAGTATTTATTACTGCTGCTACATTGTTAGCTCAACCTTTTCCCACAGAGCTAATGGCACCAATAATGGGCATCTGTAGTTCAGCAACATCTGAAGGCCCGCAGATTCCTCATCCTTGTATTATAGTTTTCAAAAAGGCATTCCAACAGGATTGCCAATAGTATAGCTGGTACATGAAACTAGAATCCCAAACCACTGACGCATTGATACATAATACAGAAACCAGCGGTGTGGTTTTCCCAGAAAATTGGTAGTTTGTGCAGGGTAATTTGCATGGGAAAATGTTCTGATGCTCTGGAGAGTGATCTAATTTAGCATGTTTGCTTTACTTGCATTTGGTAAACAATGCTGAACGCCAAGCTTGCCTAATATCATTATCTGCAGTTGGCATCCATTCATTGTTACTAATGACTTTTTGCAACAAACGTCTCTGCAGAAAAATCAAGTCCTGTACTGGAAACCTTTCTAGATTTTCTGACCCATGTTGTCAATTTAAATACTTGCAAATGATAATTTTAGAACTCTGGTCAAAACAGACTATGCACAGGCTCTATTGTTTAATTATTTTTATCTTTTCTCAGAGAAAGTCCACAGCTGGTACCTGAATCCTTCTGAAATTGCTTGAAACATGATACCAATTCCCCCCAGAACTTTCACCTGCTCTTCTAAATCAATGTTGTTGTCCCCAATCAGAAAGGACATAAACACAGAAAAGTCACAGAAAAGGTTCAACTGAAAATCAATTACCAGAGCTAAAAATAGCTACAAGACATTTCACATAGTGTTCTAATACAAGAACCAAGAGATAAGCATTTGAAATTTGAAGATAACTGTGGGTCCATTAATTATTCATCTCAGGAGGAGGGCATGTTCTGCCTGTTCTGCACAACCCATGTATTTACACACACAACGTGGCTATTCATTCCCTGGCTGTTATTATTATTTTTAAATGTGATTGACAGTATCAATGTGATTAACAGTATCAAAACACAAAATGCACAATATAGTAACGAAAACAACACAACACAGCCTTCATCAAGACCATCAAATCTCTGCATCATTGTTACAACTTCTGGGGATCATAGCGGAGGTATGGTAACTCAGAATCTCATGGGCCCAATCTATGTAGCAAGTGCTCGCTAAACATTATGAAGTGGGAGTAGGAATACCCCAGATCAGACTACTTGTTCATCCAGCCCACTACAGTGGTACCTCGGGTTACATAGGCTTCTGGTTACATATGCTTCAGGTTACAGACTCTGCTAACCCAGAAATAGTACCTCGGGTTAAGAACTTTGCTTCAGGATGAGAACAGAAATCGTGCAGCAGCGGTGCAGCGGCAGCAGGAGGCCCCATTAGCTAAAGTGGTGCTTCAGGTTAAGAACAGTTTCAGGTTAAGAACATTCCTCCAGAATGAATTAAGTTCTTAACCCGAGGTACCACTGTACTGTCTAGTCTATGCTGACTGATAGTGATTTTCCAGGACCTCAAGCAAAAGGTCTTTCACACCACCAGCTACCCAGTCCTTGGAACTGTCTAATGAGCTGCATGAGGAGCCTGCTGTCTACTACTGAGCATCCCTAGGGATGACCATTTTTGAGCTCCACATTTATAGCCCTCATTATCAACTTTCATATTCTTGTCTTGTTCACCAGAATATACATTCTAATTTCGCTGGGCAAAGACCCATCCCGTCCTGCATTCTTTAACAGAAGGGGACTAAATAAATGTTTTAAAAGTCATTAACAACAGCAGTAACTGCTTTTCTTATGTAGTTATGATCGGTGCCACAAGTGAAACAAATGTACACCCTAGATTACACTTACATCTTGCCTTTCTTCTGTAGAGCTCAAGGTGACATACCTAAGTTTCCCAGCTGGTCTCCCATCCAGAGTCAACTTGTTCAGTTTTAGGAAAGTGGCTGCAACAAGTATCTTATCCATGGACCCCAGAATCCTCAGCAACAAGCTGGGTTTTTAAGGCAGACAAGTCAAATTAAATAGCATTCCTTGGAAGCAGCGGGTTGGAAAATCACGACTACCAAGAAACCATTTCTGGTGTTATTAATACAATTATTTGCTACAATAGGTGTAATTATAGTGAGTTTCACTTAGCCAGCAACATGGCATAAAAGGGGGAAATTACTGTTATATAATTCAGATCCAAACCCCACAGTAGAGTAATACTTCTAACTAAAATCTCATACAGTAATGAGCTCAATACTTTGTGACATTTTAGTTGGTCCTAATAAAGGCATTACCCTACTGAGACTGTTGAATTTTCTAATAAACCAATATAGCTACCTATGATTTTTATTTTTTGTTTTGTTAATTTAATTCAATTTTCTTCTTATTTCTGCCCATAGGAAACACTTCCTATATTTACTGGGTCAAGCAACTGTTTTCTCTGCTATATAGTCAGCACAAGACAGAAATGAGCTCAAGGCTGCCCCATGGACTAAAATGGAGAGTTAAGTCAGAACTTTTCAGTTATAGACTTCCTTTTTTTTTCTTTTGGAGGCAGTACAAATATTCTGACTGAACTGTAATTAGGAGGCTTGACATTTGGAGAGTATAATGCTCCAAAGGCACCATTATTGCTACGCTTGTATAGGCTCCAATTTTTAAAGACCAGTTCCCATGTTCTTGCACATCAGCTTTTGTACTTTTTCTTTACAAAAATATTTAGGGAGAAAACCCTATGCATCACCATTCTGCAGACTAACACTCAAGGCAGCTTAATAATAAATCACAGAATACAAAGCAGCAACAGAATACACATCAGTAACGGAACTTCTGAAAAGCCAGCTCCACAGGCCAAACCAAAGAGCACAATGCCAAACCATAAATAAACTAACCTGCAAAAACCCGGGGACTGAGGAATCTTAGCAATAGAGGTGGTGACAGGTAGATCTCCCTCTGGAGGAATTTCCACAGTTAGGGACTGAGCCTCAGAATAGGCCACCCAAAGAACTTCCTTGGGAATAGGCAGACTTTCAGGTACGTGACTCCCTACGTGCTTGAGGGTTTTGAAAATTAACGCAGGAACGAAACAGGGACAGATTAGTTTTCTAGGAGGGGCTGGAGGGAAAGTAAGTTTTGGAAGCATAAAGAGCTGTTAGTAAGCAGCAACTACATTATGTGGTAGTGTTGAACCCGATACTTCTGTGTTGAGTCAAGGCTTTGTGAAGCTTGACTGAACCACTCATATGACAGCAGAAGGTAAAAAAATCAGGCTATACCACAGAGGCCTCAGCCCCAATAAGACTTGAGCCTTGATATACTGAAATGTAGATAGGTCTTCCTATAAGCAGTATCATCCATCATTCAGAACTTTGAGGCCTGGGGAGAGTCAGGTTTGTACCACCAGTAGAGGCTGCCAGCAGCCAGCAGCAAAGATGATAGGTAAAGGTAGAGAATGTAGCCCAGAGAGAAAGCCAAAGAACAAAACGATCCTACCTATGGCTAAATAGCATAGCATGATGCAGTGAGGGGAGCCAGGCAAGGCAACAGCTATAGCTTCACGTAGCAAACCACTTGCCTAGGCTTCCAGAGCCAGAGAGCGACACAGCAAATGAGCAGCAGCACATGTAGGAGCACCAATATTTTCCATCCACTGAGGAAGGAGACTTAGTTGTCTGTCCCCAAAACATTACCAAGCACAGATATGTAGTCATCTCTGTTGATATCACCACAGCTACTGACTGTATAAATTCACCATTAGGCCCACATTCACATCAAGCCACAGCTATTCTACAAGAGGCAGTGTTGGCAGACCAACAGGATGAAACTAACATGGTAGAATCTCTGCTGCCTCCCCTACCTCCATCACCAAATGCTTCAGTAAAAACATTGTGGTAATCATCCTTAACTATGGTTAAGAGAGACATTTAACTACCTAAGTTAAGAATTTTCTGCAGATTCTTTTGCAGTTAAGAATTTTCTGCAAATTCAGGATGTGAAACAATGGTTTGAAATGAGTTTGCAAGCCATGGCTTCCATTGACTGTGGCTAGTTGTCCCACCTCTACCAAGCCAGCCATTCTGGGCAATTTCAGCAACTCTCCAACCTCCCTGCTTGCAAGGCAAAATAGCAGGTCTCACTGGTATCTCTAAATACATGTCCTCCAAGGGAAGGGTTTAGCTTAGTCATAGATTCAAGGTATGTTGGATCCAGAGGTGGCTGGTATCCACTGAAACTGGTGGGTGAAGCCAAAGCCAGCAACAAGCAGAGGCAAATGATTCTAATTTTGCCCCTATCTTCCTCCCTGCTGCTTTCCCCAAGGGCAACACTGAGACTAAAAAAGACAATGACGAAGCTGAAAAACAGAATCACTCCTAGACTGGCAGTAAGTAGGAACGCAAACATGTAGGGGCTGGCTGAGAGTAGATTGGGGTTGGGGTAGCAGTGGCCTATTAACACTAATGGACCAGCCTCTACTGGTTGGAACTAGCAAAAAACCAACAAATCATGGCTAGTGTTAAGCACAGTTTAGCATTATGTCTGGATAATCAACACAACTAGGAGCTGCAATGTGCAAACCAGGCCTAAGCAGTCTGGTAGAGTATTCTACATTCAAGCTCTCAGTGCTGGCAGGTGATAGATAGCGCTAGTTCTTGCAACATTTATCTCCCCTATTTTTGTATTGCTATCTTAGAAAAGACATTCATGAACAATGTCACGGCCAGCATTGGAAACAGTTTTGCTGCTGCATTATTCATCTTCTGTCTAACAGTTTGCTGTTAACACTTTCATTCACAGTCCAAAAAGTTATTAAAATTTCCAAGTGCTATATAATTAGTCCGCAAAGCAGACTGCCAGACAATTTGTTGCAGGCTGTGTTTCTGTGTCTGCAAAAACAGTGATAACAATGTATTAGCGGTTGACCTTTCCATGAAGGAGCTATGCCTACAAAGTCCCTACACAATCTTAAGCGTATTGTTTTAAACAAAAAGGTCACAGAGCACTTTGGGTTGATGAGGGTGAAATTCTATTCTTCAACAGAAAGCAAAACAGGCTTGGGGTATTTTTGCTTTCGATCCCCAAGATTAGCAGTGCCTCCTATTCCCTATTTTCCTTTGAGTTCTTTCTGTGGTTTGTACCAAAGACGATCTCTGATTGGCCCCTATTTGTCTTATTGCTACAAGCAGCAAATAAGCCATGATTGTCATAATTCCATTTGCATGTTGCATATTATTTTCCTTTTCACAGGGCAGCCATGCTTCAGATTCTTAAAAACAGCAAGCTAGATAGAGGCTCCCTTCCAACATCTACCAACCCAGGCTGGACACAGAAGTAACCTGCTTCTTCTCAACTGAAAATCATCCATCCTCCAAAAACGTAATTCACAGCAAAGTGTAATGCGGTTCTTCTGTACTGGTATGCCAGTTACAGAACATATGCACTACCCCTGCAGACTCCAAGCATCATTCACTTGTAGGCTACTACATCCTAGACAACAAGAGATGGTATATGGCTACCAGCTAGAACAGAAGACCAGATGGAAAGAAAACCCTACCTAACAATAGACTGCTTATTTCTTGTTAAGTAGATGTCATATCAATGCACCAGAAACAGTAAGGTTTTCTCCGATATTCCTTTCAGCAGCTTGGAAGCCACTCTGGCATGGATGGGGAACCTGCAGCCATCCAGATATTGCTGAATTATAACTTCCAACATCCTTGATCACTGTTCATGCTACTGGGGTTGATGGGAGTACACGTACGTACACACACACAGTATAGCATGTTCC
This sequence comes from Podarcis raffonei, assembly GCF_027172205.1. Classification (NCBI taxonomy): domain Eukaryota; kingdom Metazoa; phylum Chordata; class Lepidosauria; order Squamata; family Lacertidae; genus Podarcis; species Podarcis raffonei. Next base: position 65,589,202 of record NC_070611.1, on the reverse strand, counting down.
CTTCTTGTGCTACTTGTTAGGTCATGTTAGATGACTTCACACAGCAGCTCATTCCCATCAACCATCATCCCTACAAAGAACTTTCTGTTGAAGGAAGAAGTTACAGCACAGACTCCTCTCACCTGACTGTAGATTTCTGATTATTAACAAACCAAGAAAAGCAGCCATACTACAACAACTCCTACGCCATTAGAGATACATTACATGTGTTGGAAAAGACCCTATGATTAGAAAGGTTTGCAAAACCATAGTAATTGACTCAGTTAATTGACCCGGTTAATTGACCATTAATGTGTATGTTTGAGATATGTACAACAGTGAAGTGAAATGACCCGTGAAACACATGCCCTAACAATATCCTAATCACATATAAGTTACTCTTGCCTACCAAAACATTTCTTAACTTTCATGAGACAATTTCAAACACTGCTCCAAAAGAAAGCAACATTCATTTACAAAACTGGAAAAGTGTATCAGCCCACATGCAGGCAACATACTTTGTACTCAACGATGCTCTGGAAATTGTTACTGAGCCGGCTCAGCTGACATTAATCCCAATGGGGCTTGGGGCACAACCCACCCAGAGAGTCTTCTGGACAATTCAAACAACCAAAAACAGGGGGTAGTCAAAAACAGACAAGCTTCACTTACTGATTGCTGTGACAGAGGCACTTACATTCACTATAGTAGAGGCAGATGTTTGCTCTTAAAAGCTAAAGACTTAAAATGCTGTTTGAAATTCTGGGATCTGGAGAACATTTACTTACTCATGACTGGTAGCCTCTTTGCATATGGTCCCAAACAGGTCTTAAACTAAGGTATCTTGTCCAAGAAGATCTCTCAGAGGTATACATGTCCTAGCGAAAAGGAGGGAAAACAAGGAAGGTATTATTAGTGACAGAATATATTCATGCTATTACATTTACCGTATTTTTCGCACGATTGGACGCACCGGACCATAGGACGCACGTAGTTTTCAGGGGGGGGAATCAAGGAAAAAATATGATTCCCCCCCCCAGCTCTGGGAGCAGTGGACAGGCTGCACGCAGCCTGTGCGCTACTCCAAGACCTTCTCCCTGCTTTTGCGGGAGGTGGCAGAATTCCCCCACCTCCCGCAAAAGCCCACAGGAGCCCCGCGTGACTCCTGCGGGCTTTTCGACCAGGAGGGAGAAGGGACTGAAACGGCCCGTCAGTCCCTTCTCCCTCCTTGGGGAAAAGCCCCCAAGAACCGCTCGCTCTTTAAAGGCTGTGCGGCTCCTGCGGGCTTTTCTAGGAGGTGGGGGAATTCCTAGAAAAGCCAGCAAAGCCGTGCAGCCCCTTTAAAGAGCGCACGGCTTTTGCCTGCTTTTGCGGGAGGTGGGGGAATTCCCCCATCTCCCGCAAAAGCCCGCAGGAGGGAGAAGGGACTGACTCGGCCAGTCAGTCCCTTCTCCCTCCTTGGGGAAAAGCCCCCAAGAGCCGCTCGCTCTTTAAAGGGTGCGCGGCTCCTGCGGGCTTTTCTAGGAGGTGGGGGAATTCCCCCACCTCCTAGAAAAGCCAGCAGAAGCCACGGAGCCCCTTTAAAGAGCGCCTGGCTTTTGCCTGCTTTTGCGGGAGGTGGGGGAATTCCCCCATCTCCCCCAAAAGCCCACAGGAGGGTTGGAGAGTAGCGGGAAGGCGTCGCACGCCTTCCCGCTGCCCCCCAATCTCTGGGGCTGGCGATGGGGGAAGCGCTTTTTTCCCCACCGCCAGCCTCGAAGCCGGGTTGGAGAGTAGCGGGAAGGCGTTGCGCGCCTTCCTGCTGCCCCCCATCCTCTGGGACTGGCGATGGGGGAAGCCCTGCTTTCCCCACCGCCAGCCTCAAACCCGGGTTGGAGAGTAGCGGGAAGGCATCGCTGCCTTCCCGCTGCCCCCCAATCTCTGGGGCTGGCGATGGGGGAAGCGCTGCTTTCCCCACCGCCAGCCTCAAACCCGGGTTGGAGAGTAGCGGGAAGGCATCGCTGCCTTCCCGCTGCCCCCCAATCTCTGGGGCTGGCGATGGGGGAAGCGCTGCTTTCCCCACCGCCAGCCTCCAACCCGGGTTGGAGAGTAGCGGGAAGGCATCGCTGCCTTCCCGCTGCCCCCCAATCTCTGGGGCTGGCGATGGGGGAAGCGCTGCTTTCCCCACCGCCAGCCTCCAACCCGGGTTGGAGAGTAGCGGGAAGGCATCGCTGCCTTCCCGCTGCCCCCCAATCTCTGGGGCTGGCGATGGGGGAAGCGCTGCTTTCCCCACCGCCAGCCTCCAACCCGGGTTGGAGAGTAGCGGGAAGGCATCGCTGCCTTCCCGCTGCCCCCCAATCTCTGGGGCTGGCGATGGGGGAAGCGCTGCTTTCCCCACCGCCAGCCTCCAACCCGGGTTGGAGAGTAGCGGGAAGGCATCGCTGCCTTCCCGCTGCCCCCCAATCTCTGGGGCTGGCGATGGGGGAAGCGCTGCTTTCCCCACCGCCAGCCTCGAAGCCGGGTTGGAGAGTAGCGGGAAGGCGTTGCGCGCCTTCCTGCTGCCCCCCATCCTCTGGGGCTGGCGATGGGGGAAGCGCTGCTTTCCCCACCGCCAGCCTCAAAGAGCAGACTCTCCTGGCTTCAGCGGAAGCAACGCAAAGCCTCCGGAGCGCAGGCTTCGGAGGCTTTGCCTTGCTATCGCTGAAGCCAGGGAGCCTGCATTCGCTCCATAGGACGCACACACATTTCCCCTTCATTTTTGGAGGGGAAAAAGTGCGTCCTATAGAGCGAAAAATACGGTACTACTTTTATCAGCAAATCTAACTCTTGCAGCAGATTCTCAAGACCTATGGGGGCAGGAAGGAGCTAGTTCTCAAGTTATTATCGCTCCCATAGGAATGAAATATATTCATCCATCTTTATACTCAACATATTTTTAGAACTGCTTTATTGACAGGGAGTAAAAACATGCTAACAGTAAGTCTAAGCACAATAATCTTAGCAAATAAATCTTTAGCATTCCCACACCCACTCCCTGGCCATATCACCAGAGGTCTGGCCTTCCCCTCACCAGGGATATTTTGGGCCCTTCCCCAGTTTTCACTTTAATTTACGTACATTGTTACACTAAAGAGACAATGAAATATTCTATTCCAAATGCTCACCAAGAAGGAAATGAAGAGAAGTTAACCTCAAGCTAGGAACAACATAACTTTATTTGTAAGATGTACATGCACAAGATGAAACAGGAGGCGACAGGTTTTCCTGATGGCCATTCTATTTAATAACAGCAGAAGCAAAAAGGCTGGTCTGAGGACTGTTAACATCTCATTTCTGAACATCACCCCTAAAACCCACTGGGGAGAAGAAGAGAGCTGGGAGGGTGAGACTTTCTGTAATCCAGCAAAGAAGCTCCCTCTACTGTAACTGCCACCTGGTACCAGGTTTTCCTAGCTGCTCATTCAGGGAGAGAAGATGGAACAAGATACAAAATTTAGCCATTTCTAAAAGAGCCTTCAGAGAGAGAGGGAGAGAGAGAGGGAATAATCATAATTTACTGATGTTTTGTGCAAATCACTTTAAGGTGTGGTCACCTTAAAAATGGCATGGAAGTGTCCAAAATAAATAATGACACAAACCATTTATTTAAAGGAGCATACGTTATGCCATCCTGTGGCTAAGCAACTAGCTCACAATCCTTTTCTCACAGGATTAGTCCCTCCTTGAAGTAAGCTGGAGATCTCTCTCGTCAGAAGTCGCATCCTCTTTTATGCTTCAGGAGGAAGAAAACCAGCTCTTACTCCATATTCTAACCAGTAAGCACAAAGAATGATTGATAATGACACACACTTCTTATAAGTTTTGTTTTATTAAAATTAGTTATGAGATGTCTACCTGTAATGAAGCTGTTGCTGTATTGTACTTACTTGCAACTCCCCTTTGCCATTTGCCCTCCCCCACAAACAAGATTTCCAGCTACAGGCCTGCATCCACATTCACTCATAGCAGGTTAGCCTAATAATTTCTCTCTCTTTTTTAACAAACTCCAAGTAAATGTTTAATGTGGCACAACCATCGAAAGCAATATGCAGAGCTTCGTGAGACTTTAAGTAAGGTATGCTCATTCTCCAGTCATCTGTTAACAATCCAATCTTTGTTAATAATCCATAGCCAGACATGTGCCTTCATGTTCACCAATTAAACCCCGGAAGAGTTCCCAGCTGCAATTGCATTTGTCTCTCTCAGTCAGAGAGATCATTAGTGCACTGACTGCAGTGTTTACTTCCGGGCTAGGCAGTGTGCCTTGTGCTTATGACTTGACATGAGAAAGATAAAGGCAAAGCTTAAATGAGGAACATGATTACCATTGCTTAAAAATAATGCCTATACTAGACCTAAGTCAGATTTTTCTCCTTATATCCTTCCAACATTTTGTATCACAGCTACACTAGGCCTGGGGTTTTGTGAAGGATGTAAGACGATGGTCAAGTTGAAAAGTTGCTGCTGATGTCACTTGCTAAAGAAGAGAGAGGGGAGTTGCACTACTGCAGTGCTAATGGCAAGTCCTGAAAAATCATTGACGAACTCCTCCTACAATGGAGAAATTAACTGAAATGGTTCTCTCCCTGCCCCCACACCGTTTTCTGTCAACAAGTATGTCCTATACCAGGGGTCGGCAAAATACAGCCTGGGAGCTGGATGCGGACCACTGGGCTTGTAAATCCAGCCCACAGACCCTGCCGCCCACTCGGTCAGTCCACGCGCTAAACCAGTGTGGTGCGGAGGCCTCGCTGCGCGGGGACTGACTTCCGCGACGCTGGCACGGCTTCGGAGTGGTTGCAGGAAGCTCCTGCAGCCAATCTGATGCTGTGGGCACCTCTGGGTGGGCAGCGACACTGGCATGGCTTTGGATTGGCTGCAAGAAACTCTGGGCAGCCACATATGACCAAAAGCTTAGCGGGAGGAAGCGGCAGCGGGGGCAGGGAGGCTGCCTCCGTCACCCAAGCCAGCGGCATGAGCTCTGCGCCCCGCGGACACCTGGCAGAGGCAGAGGACGAGACGACGTTGCCAAAGACGAGGTGGCGTCGGCTTGACTGGCAGCAGGGGGTCATTCCAGGAAGGGGGTCCGCCCCCCCCCCAAGGTCTGAGGGACAGTGGACTGGCCCCCTTCTGAAAAAGTTTGCTGACCCGTCCTATACACTATCCCAACTTGTTCCAACACAGAGAAAGGAGAAGCAGCCAGCTCAAAATCAACCCATGGCCATTGCACAGTGAGCAGCCCCAATTCACTTTACTCCCCACATACATATGTCACACACAAAAGAAAACAACTCTTTCTTACTCATAGTATGAGTGCCATCTTAAATGGCAACTCAATAACAGTAAGCCCACAACGTATGCACCTTTAACTTGTGTGTATTCAGCTTTAAGTGCACGGCAAAAAAATAAAATATAAAGGGGGGTGGGGTTCTGTGAAAAATGACTTTGGCTATCCCACCCGCCACTGAATTCAATGTGTTTTGGCTATATGCAATTTTGGCTTTAGGTGCTATTCCCAAAACGTAAACCCTGCATAAGTTGTGGGCTTATTGTATGCCCAGTATTTCCATTTTTGAATTGCTGCTGTAAGAAATATTCAGTAACTTGGTATTTTTCTAAAAAACTGACCACAATACTGCCATCTGTGCAAATCTAGTGAGCTAATTCCATGCAGTGCCTCTCTTCTCTGATTCCTTAAGGCTTAGACAGGATAAGATGAGAGAGAAAGTAATTATCCAACTTCCTTAAAATGTGACTGAACATAACATTTGCAGATCCAGTTGCAGATCCAGAGTAAATCCAAGAAAGAAAGCTGGAAAGCCTCCGGATTTTTCTACAAAGGCAGCTTGCTGGTTAATCAGTTGCAAAACCTATCAAAGGAACTGCTACTGTCATAGGAGAAATTCAAGCAAAAACCGAAACAAGGGAAGCCAAACAATGAATGCAAGAAAAGAAAGGAGAAAGGGGTTCTCAAAATGTCCCTCCCCAGTCTGTTGCTCATGCCAATTGCATTTGAAGGCAATAATAATTTGTAACAACTTAAAAGCTTTCCCTCCCCTTCCCTGTTATTTGCACTTTCTGTAAAAGTCTATTTGTAACTCCCCATATATAAGTGGGCTCACAGTAAGACTTTGTCATAACGATTAGTCTGATTTATACTAGCGACAGCTTTCTGTTTTATAGATATGAGTTTAAAGATAGAAAAGGACAGCTTAACTTCATATGTTAAGACGTTTTAAAAGGTTTTAAAGAGCTGTTAGCATATTTGTATTTTTTTGTAAGTGTTTTAGATTGCCTTTGATGAAGGAAAACTTTTTATGAAACCAACTTTTCAGAGCACTTTCAGTACACTTCCCTCTTTTGTTTTCTTGCTTAGGAAAGAGTGCACCAACACTATGGTATTCTCACACCCTGAAAAAAATATTTCTCTCCCCTGCCACTAGCCCACCATATTTTATCAAAATAGGGTAGAATATTTCCCCACTGTTTTGTTCACAAGAAAAGCATGCCCAAGCTGCAGTATGAAAATTCTGCCATCGGCTTTTCAGAGGTGGCCCCACTGCTGAAGCTAGGGAGAAAAAGATGGAACCAGTTAACTCGTAGAATTGTAGTTGGAAGGAACCCACAAAAGCGCCTTTCTTGTAACATTAATGCATTGGTTCAGGTCCTGCCCAAACTGTAGATGAAAAATCTGTACAGCTTTTTAAGCAGCTTGCATTCCCTCACAACTCACCAAAATGGCTACAAGGAAAAGTGAAAGGGAATTTAATTCCCCAGAACAGCAGAGCTTGTAAAAGAATATTTCAGACACCAAAGCTATTAAACAGGACACCAAAAGTCTTTCTTTGTAGTGGTGATTATGGATAATAATCATGAAAATGTGAATGCAGACCCTCCCACTGCAGGGGAATATAAAGGAGTGTGGTCCCTGTTCCCAGGTAACTGGGACAGGCACCCACAACACTGATATTTTACCACCTGCTAAAAATATTTGTTTCACCAAGAATTTTTAGAGAATTAATTTGATTGATTGTTGGTCATCTGTTCTGCATTTCACGTATATAGCATATTCTTTATGATTTCTTTATGATTTCATTTATATTCTTTTTTTAAAAAAAAAATCCGAGCCTCACAGAATAGGGTAGTCATGAGGGATCTATGGGGACAGCAGGAAGCTGGTGTCATCTGGGGTGAGGTGGTAAAGCAAAAGAGGATTTCTCTGGAGCTCAGCCGGGTGCCTAGAAGCAGAGACCAAGGATGAGACTGAAAGAATGCCTTGCCCCATTCTGAGGCCCAAGTGACATTCCAAAGTCAAGAGCATGGTGCTCCCCCTAACAGGTACTCCCACAACATCACTGTATTTTATATGCCACCCATAAGTACATGTATTCTGCATGCAACGCCTATACTCACTCTCTTAACGGTGAAGCAGCAATCACTAGATGGTGCCCAGCTCATTATGGAAATTGACTATGCATGAATGGGCCAGTTTATGCAGCAAAATATACATAGCACCCTTGAATCACTGTCTGGAGAATACAAATCATAAAATCTGGTCATTTTCCGGCTAGGCCTATCACATCTGGTGTACATGAAACAAAAGATTTCATGTGGAAGTTGGAAGAAATCATGAAAACTATCAATTCTGTCAATTCCCTAAGCGAAACAACTCACTAAGCTCCTGCAACTCAACACAGTGCCTAATCAAAGATAAAATGTTTTAAATGATGCACTTGATTATAATGGTGATCTTTTGACTCGACTATGTTATCCTCTGAAGGCAACTTTCACTTCTCTGAACTATTTACTATGGCTAATTACAATTATTACATAATTGGCTCACAGAAGCAACACTGTTACTTAGGTGCTTCCTAAGGGATGCTTCTCACAACAGCATACATGCACCTGCAGCTAACATGTAACATGCAAGTTATACACCGCACATCATTTTTTTACCTCATGCAACACCTGGGCCAGCCCTACCATTAGGAAGACTGGGGTGTCTGCCTCAGGCAGCTGGTTTTGGGTGCCATGAAAAGGAAGGAATTGTTAGTTACTGAATTTAGCATTTTCTGACTCAGGGGCCAAAACAACTGGGCCAACCTTGGGTACTGTGAACATGGACTTGAGGAGGGAAGTACCATTTGCTGTTCTACCTCAGGCAGCAAAATGTTTTGGCCCTGTGCATAACCTGCAAATGAACATTGGGCAAACATGTTCAACTGTGGTTCCTGGGAGCAGGTTTCCATGATACACTGATAACTATCCCACATGCTAAGGCAGCGGTTTTCAAACTGGGCTCTAAGGAAATCTATCAGGGGTTCCTCAGTAAAAATATAAATGATAACAGACAAGCTTCTATGAAGATCGTTTGTCTCCTTATGACTGGATTCTTCCTGCAATATGGTAAGATCACAGAGGCATGGAGTTAGGAGGGATTTCAAAGGGCAGCTAGTCCAACCCTTTGCCAATGCAGGCCTCTGCTTAAAAACCTCTAACGAAGGAGGGCATCCCACCTTCTAAGTCCCTCTGTCAAACAGCTTTTACCACCAGCAAGGTCTACCTAATTTTCAGTCTAAATCCTTTGACTTGTCATTTGAACCCGATGATTTATACCCAGCCCTCTGGAGCAACAGAAAACACATTTGCTCTATTACCTATATGCAATAGCCCTTCAGATATTTAAAGCTAGTTTATCATATCACTTCTTAATTATCTCTTTTCCAGACTACCATATCCAAGTGTTAAGTGCATCCTAGAAAATGTCCAGTCCATGCATAGCATCAGTGATGCACAACATGTCTGGTGAGTGCCCAGTATAAAGTGAGTGTGCTTAGAACAACCACAGAACCCCCAGCAAAATCCTGTGTTTCTGTGGCAGACATTCAGAGCTTTCCTGAAAGACAAAGAGGAGGTTGGAGGGGGTAAGTCATTGTATGAGGAAGTAGAATCTATGCTTCTTACTTGTAACCAGTGTAATGTGTGAATCAGAGCTAGAACCAGGGGTCCTCTGGGGGCCATGTTACATGTCCAGATATTGCACACAGGTGAGGTGAATTTCTTTTTTAACTGGCAGCAATCAAGCAACTAACGGTGTACCTTAGCATGCACACTGATTATTAGGAGTGGGAGGAGGCGTATCTGCTCTGGACCTTGTCTCCACATGAGATTAAATCTGTAAATTCCAAGCAAATTCAGGCAGCACCTACGAAAATTCTACTCCACACATTCTGTTCCACCAGCCTTTGAACTTGTCACTCTGTAGCATTCGTTACAAAAGCTTTACCAACATTTTACTTCCAGGATCTCATTGTGTTTTGCAAATACAGGCACTAGGTGTTTACAGCCAACTTTTATTATTGGGTGCACATTTCATATCTGCCGTTTTACTGCTACTGCTGCAATATGGTGCTTTTAAGTCGTTAGTGGCCTTGAACGCTGTCAATTCTGTCGAAAGGCATCAGAAAACGCCTTCAAAACAAAGAGCAAAGTGTACATTTCTTTTCCAAGAGGCTTCAGTGGCACCCACTTCTTTTTATAAGGGGATTTTCAGTAAAAACAAAGGACTTTAAGACAAAGTTATTGTGAACAGCCATGCCACCATGGACTTAAAAGATAGTTGATTTACATGAGAACAGTAATTTAGCCACATTACTGAGCTGCAGAAATCATGGTACAAGTGGCAGATATGACTGGTATGTTTATCTACAGCTCAAGTGACTAACCCATGATGCAACTATACAGCAGCACCTACCAAGGCCATTTTATACATTCAGCAAAATCAAGTAGTGGAGTTTTGTCAGAATCCTAAAAAGTGAGGCTTGCAGGTGGGTTAATCAATGCAAGAATATTTTCCCATCTATAAATCTACTTGGATTTTCTAAACGAGCAGGTTGAGGAAATGCTCAGCCAGGACTAGCACCTGGCATCCTCAAGCAGGTGTCAGAGCCAACCACTGATGCCGGTCCTTGTCCCCACCCCACACAGCAGGCACCTGGGTCTGTGAACTGCCTGACTTTTATTTATCAGGATGCCAACAACACTGCTCCAGGTATCTATGAGAAATTAAAATGGTGGGAAGTTCACTGCCTCCTCCAGATCACTGCACAGTTGCTACTTGGCACAAGTACTTAAGCCAGCCAAGGAAGCCCACCAGAGTCCACTTTGGCAGGGGAGCTGGTTCTTGGTTCAACTTTGCCTTCTCTTTGACATGTCACATTTCTACCTGTGATGAAACCCTTCAACTTTTACCCCACCACCACCCCAAAAATCTTCCAAGGTACAATCAAGCATATAACCGTCAGCCTGCAGCAGTAGCTGCAGAATTCACTACAGAATTCTGGCTGTATAAAATGGCTCTCATACTTGACTTGCAGCACACTCCCCCCTGGGCTGCTACTGTCTATCAATGACCTACAACAAGTGCTTTGACAGAGAGGTGTGTGTTATCCAAGAACTAAGCTGCTCTTTCACACACTCCAGTGAAGGTCTGGAAGGATTTGTTAGAGACACCACACAAGACCTGATCTCTGCATCAGCATTTACAGTACCATGTCTCTCCTGCACTGTAATTTTGACACAGACATAAGTGTTGTGAGAGTTTTTAGATAATCATACGATGCTAAAAATGTGCTCCTTTGCAAGCTTTGGCTACTATAGTTATTAGAAATTCCATTCTAATTACAACTCCACCTAGTATGAGGACAGGTGCTATTTTAGAATGGGTGAAGCCACTTAGCAAGAAATAACTCCAAGGCCAGCCATACTGAGCCTCTCACGTCTAGTCACCAAGATGCACATTTTACCATTTCCTCAGTTACAAAGTATTTTAACTCTTTTTAGCTGGGTTAACTGACATCCTATGCCCTCTTGAAATGTGCAGGGGGGAGTTATTGGGTTCTTGTTTTTATTTTGATAATGTATTTTGTGGTTTTATGTTTCTGCTTTTATCCTGTGAACCGCCCTGAGACCTGCAGTTATAGGGCAATATACAGTGGTACCTCAGGTTAAGTACTTAATTCGTTCTGGAGGTCCATTCTTAACCTGAAACTGTTCTTAACCTGAGGTACCACTTTAGCTAAAGTCTTGATCTACCACTGCAAGAATGACTACCAAAAACCCCACTAAATTCGGCCAAAATAACGCTTCATTCTGCAATCTGTGGAAACATTTTTACACTTCTCTGTATAAATTTTGGTGCCTCTACTAGTTATACAGAGAGGGCCAGATCTATGCAGGACACTGAAACCCAGCCTGCTAATTCAGCCACCTCTCAGAGTTCACCAGGAGTTGCCCACACATTTTTAAGCACTTCAGGATTATAAAAGATAGCAATCTGCTTTTATACATATTTTTATTGTGAAAGCAGATTCTTTCAAGCTGATCATATGCATGTTTACTTGGAGACAAGCCCCTAAGACTCAAATAAAGGTTACTTCCATGTACATAGAGGTCTGTGGCCTTTAAAAAGAACATGGCTTCTGCAGTCAGTAACACAAGCTGCGGGAAGTTTGCGCTTCAATAAATTGCAGCACAAGCAGAGTTCAGGGTATGATAATCCATGCTTGGCCAAACATAATATAACAAGAAGAAAATTGCCGACAATGCCTTTTCCTGAGCAACTACTCCATTTTGGCGCAACTCCAACTTGCATTATATCTGGCTGGTTTCTTTTAGATACAAACACAAACATGTTATTGTCACAGTTTCAGTCTCAAAATACTTCCTCGGGACATGAGTGTACAAACCCTAATTCTCCTAATCAACAGACCAACGAGCTGTCAATTTGGAGATAATTCTATAAAACAGAGAAGCTTGCTGTTGCCCTCAGTTCAAATTTCAGGCAGTGAGTTAATTTAACAGTCTTCAGCAAAAGAGTACAAAGCACAGGAGAATAAGGCAGGCAGCTATCCTGCAACTTAACAGTTTAAATTTTACACCATTACCATCCAAGAAGTGCTCCAAGTTGCAACAAAAGCAAATCACTTCCTACGATTTAACAACCTTACCTGCAGTACTGACAAGTGAGGCAAGGAATAGTAGAAGCACAGATCAAATATTCACCAGGACACACCCTCATCCTCATTCACGGTTTCAGTGAATTTACACATCAAAGAATCACTTGACAAACAGCTTTCCTGTAGTTGCCAAAAGGTCACAGGTATTGTCCAACAAGGAGAAAAATGAAGTGCATCAGGTTAGGGCAGCTATCATTTAAATAACAATTCAAAGTAACTATACAAAGGCTGCAATATTATACAGTCTTGCAGCCAGATCCTACACATGTTTACTGAAAAGCAGCTCCCACTGTGTTCTCAGTTTCAGTACAATATGCAGAAGATTTCAGCCTTACTTGGCAGAAAGCTCTGACCAAACTCAGTAAGTTCTGAATAAAACAGGACAAGGCTGAAAGAGTTCTTTGTTAAACTATACACTACACAATGCACTTCAATTCCACCGCCACACAATATAAAATCGACAGTCCAGTTGCTCTAATAAACCAAGTATCAGAGACTGCTCCAAACTTTTCAACAAAGGAAGCAATCCTGAGGGGATCGGTAATAGAATACAGCAGCTCTCTTCAATTACTGTCTGGACCAGCCATTCAGCCAAACAGCAAATGTCAGTGGTTTTGGTTCAGTTCCCAAAGGACCAGATCAAGGAAGGAACTTTACAATTCAACAGCCACAGCTTCCGTAAGTGACCATTCAAGGTGGAGGGAGCAAAGCTGCTTTTGGAGGACTTTTGTATTAGCGTACGAATGTGCTGGAGCAGGTGGACCTCACTCCCCGCTCAAGGCTGCTAGGTTGATAACTTTCTAACATCAACGCACTCAAAGAAGAGAGAGAGATAACAACAGAATTCGTTCAGTCTTTTGTGCCCAATACAAGACTCTTTCCACTACCCAAACCCCGTATCAATACATGGCACAGAGGTCCAATATTTTTACAACAGAGGCACAAATTATGGGAAACTTCTTTCCTTCCCAAAAGTTTTATATCACCAAAAGGGGCAAACATTTCAAGTTTCTGCTTTTAATTGCGGTATTGCTTGTTGTTAGAGATGGCAAAAAGTCTTACTGAACTGTGGGCATTAAAAAATGTATACACACATACGGAGTAAATCAAATTAAGAGTCCCTATATGTAATCCACCATAAGCTTCAGCTCCCCACATCAAAGGCTCACAGACTCCCAGGGACCATTCAGATCCTCTCCACTTTTCAGAACTTCCGCAGCAATCCTTTTGCAGTCTACAATGCTAGGCATGCTTACTTAGAAGTTAAAACACACACATTGGAAATAGCAAGACTTACTTCTGAGCAAATAATGCACAGGATTCAGGAGCAAAAATCCTTTTTTTCCTCTCCTGCTCCCACACCACCTCCAAACCACCTTCGCTGTGCTGTGTCTGCAGTTATTTCCCCCTCCCCTAAACACACACACCCCTTACCTCCCCACACCCTCTAGCTCCCCCCACAAGGAAAACTCCTCCTTTCCGCCCCCCCAACCAGCATCCTCCTCCAAGAGAGTCGAAACTGGGGTGTCTGGTGACTTCCTACTACCCCCCCCCCGCTTCCCATACAAAGGGAAATCCTTGGCATTTCGCTCCCCCCCCATGACTCCCCCCCACATCCCAGAGTCGACCCACCATGAATGGAAGTGGGGGGGGAGAGCCTCCCCTTTGTCCCCTCGAGCTGCAAAGGGCCCCAGAGGAGCAGGAGGGGGAAAGTCCAGGAAGAGACGCCCCCCCCACACACACAACACTAATCCAACACGCCCTCAGCTCCACGGGAAAACCCACCACACGCGCAGAGGTGGATTTGGAGTGAGCCAAGCTCCCGGCCCGCCCACCCCTCTGGGGGAGAATGGAACAGCCCACCTTTCCCTCAGGGCAGGCCTCGAGGCCTGGCTCTTCTCTCGCCCTCAGCATGGAGGGGGCCCGCCACTGCCGAGGGGAGTCCACGAAGGGCCGGGCGCCCCCTCCCCACAAGCCCAGCCTCCGCTCCCTCCTCCCTTCAATTTACCTCAGCGCTCCTTCCGGGGCCTCGTGCCGCCGCCGCCGTTGCCGCCTCCTCCCCCGCCCCCCCCCAACCGCCACAGCTGAGTGCCCGGGACGTTGGCCTCCAACCAGGAAGTGGCCCGGTGTGACACCTACTCTTCGCTGCCATGGCAACGCTCCCCCCGCCCGCCGCGTTCCGGACAGGAGGCTGCGGCGGCGGCGGCTCCTCCTCTGCTGAGCCCCGCGCGCCGCCCTGAGGCAAGCGCATAGGGCGATCCCAGCCCCGGCGCCATCTTGACACCGGAACGAGGCTCGGCTACAGAGGCCCCGCCCTTTTCCTATCCTGGGACGTTGGACGTCGTGACGTCACGGGCAAAAAAAAGGGCCGCTCGCATAGGGCTTTTTCAATGGCGCCGCCATCTTGGGACGAAAGCGAGGCTAGGCTCCTCCCACCTCGGGGTGGGAGGGGTCGAATGGAGCGAGGATTCTATTTCAGGCTCAAGAAGCAAAGCGGGTTTTTTCCCACCGCTGCTTAGGCAGCAGGTATCTCTGTCGGGCTTAGGACAGCAGTTTCCCACCCGCTCCAAACCCCCCCCCCGAAATCGTTTAATACATCGTTTAATGTATTTTTAATCTTTGTTGGAAGCCGCCCAGAGTGGCTGGGGAGACCCAGCCAGATGGGCAGGGTACAAAAAATAAATTATTATTATTATTATTATTATTGCTGCCTTGCGTGAAGGCTGCGCAGTTTTAAATGCTGCCAACTTCTTGCAAACCACTATTCACCAGTTTCCAGGCAGGTTCAGTCTGATACGGACGGGGGACCTTCCCATTCACGGTTGCTCCTGAATGTTTGGAAACAACAACCACCTCAAAGCTGTTTGCAAAGAAGTTAAAAACAATAAAATCAATGTTAAAATTGTGGTGATGGTTAAAAACATAAAACAAGTTAAAATACTAAAACAGGTAAGAAGGCATACCAGCATTTCTAAGCATCTGTGTATGCTTGGCTAAACAAAAACGTTTTTAGCAGACACCAAAAAGAACACAGCTAAGGAGCCTGCTTGACATCAATAGGCAGGGAATTCCGAAGTGTAGGTGTTGCCGCACTAAACACCAATCCGTGCCATGGGTGCCCCACTAGCGCATTAAATGAAGAAAACCTAAGCAACAAATAATGTACAAACTAAACATATATGTCTTTAGTATAAACTAAACATCGATGTGTGTAAAATGTGATGGCTCACTAAATAGACATCAATGTCAGGAGTGAGCCAGCAGTAAATCACACTGTGCAAGTTGGAGTTAACTATTAGCAAAAACACGATATGCACAGGATTGTCAGGCCTAATGAGCACAGCAACTCGTCTGAAGGTCTATTGCCTAAGTCCCTGCCTCCCCAGGGCTTTCCCAAAGCAATTGGAGACTGTGCCTGCATGCAGCCACTTTCTGCTCTGCTCTTTTCGTGCCTCTCCTAGTTCTGGGGAAAGTAGAGAGGGGAGCTTGTTTTAGCAGGAGGAGGGGATAAATCTCATTGTTCTTTTCAGGCATTCTCTGTTGCATACCACAACAATGTCTGGTGGTAGATAAGGGACCTGGAGACACCTGTTAACTCTCGAAAGCAGGCTTAAAACAAGCATCCAGGCCTCCTCTAAACTCCTGTGGTGCCCTTCTGTCTCCTCCTCCAAACTGGCTTCTTTCTCAGAAAAGCAGGTTTCTGATCTTAATGAAGGTAACAGCATGGGTTACACACCCACCTACCCTCTTACTGCAGCACCCAGCAGGAATAATCACTGCTGAACACGGCGTGCCTTTCTTCCGAGAAGATACAAGAGATCCAGTTTAAAATGTAGGTTTTTAGGGCTGCCATTCAATCCCGTACCCACTTATCTGGGAACAATCCCCGGTGGGATTTACTCTAGCATACTATTATTAGACTTCTTAATTGCCTTCTAAACCACCGTCTCAAGGCAATTTATGTCTAAGATATTGAAAAACAGATAAAAACTGTTAAATGAGTAGATATGTATAGGGCTGTACTGTAAAGTTACAACCCTGCATGCACTTTGTTTCAAGCAGAGGTTTTTAATCTTTTTTGTTTGTCTTTATAGCATGCTGGTGTGTGTACTTGGGGAAGGGGATGTCAAAAAAGTGCCTGCAAGGCCCTTGCATGCAGCAACACTCATGCATGCAAACATATTGAAAGCTCCATTGAACACAGTGGCTCTAACTTCTGAGTAAACGGTCATAGGATTCTGCTATAAATTACTAGTGCCAGCCCCAGATTCGGGGGAGGGACTTATGACCTGTCCCTACTCTCTTAAGGGGGCTCACGTCCTCCTCATTCTAGTGGGAAACATTATTGGCCTGCTGGTGCCATGCAACCCTCAGGCCCACTTTGACAGGTGAGGGGAGCCGCCCACCTGTCAATCATCTGACATCTTTGTGATTCACTGGCCAAATTGAACCTGCAGAGGTACTGAAGATTGATCAAAGCTGACCCACAAGGTGGGGTGGGGGGTCTACTTTGCTGGTGCACTTCCTGCCATAGCTGTCAACTTTCAGATTTGAAAATAAGGGATCAGCAGCCTCACCTGTCCCGGGGACAGTCTATGGGATATCTAACAATCCGGGATAGCAGCGGGAAGCAGCGGGAATAAGGGAATTTCCCACAAAAAAAGGGAAGGTTGACAGCTATGCTTCCTGCATGCATTAGCAGAAAAGCAGCACTTAGTGGGAATGAGCTTGCCCCTTATCAGCTGGTGAGTGGTGGTCTGTGAGCTTTGTTCAGGTGCTCTGAGAGATGCCTGTGGCTCTTGTGCTGGAAGACGGGGGATGGCACACCTGTCACATAAAGTATTCATGTTGATTTTTAATTGTGATTTTTATTGGCTTCTTTCGTTTCTTATACTGCCCTTTACTCTGCAGGAAATGACAGAAGCAATAAAAATGCAGCACGTTACAGTTGCTACAACAGGCAAAAGAACCATTAAGTCATAGGTATGTCCAAAGTCCATTTTGGGGGCCTAATTTGGCCCCAGTGGCAGTTTATTTTGGGGGGTAAAATCCTTTAAAAAAAAAAACCTCAACAACTTTGGGTTAAAATCATAATCATAAAAAAAGCTGAACAACTTCAATCCTGAAAAAAAGGTCAACAACTTTGGTTGGCCCTCACGGCCCTTCACTTCATCAAATCTGGCCCTCTTTGAAGAGTTTGGACACCCTTGCATTATGATTAAGAGGTCTGCCAAGACCCTTGGCGATCTTCAAGTGGTCTATAGCCTCCTAGTGGTGCATCAATAAAACTGCTAGCACATTTGCAAAACTAAGCAGGGTCTGGTGTGATTTCAAATTGGATGGGAGACCACAGGTTGAGATTTCCTGGGTCGCAGGGAATTGGACTAGATGACCATTAGGATCCCTTCTAACTTTACAATTCTATGATTCATAGGTGGAAAAGGCTGGGAACCGCTGCTCTATGTAGGATATACAAAGTCATACCATTGGACCATTTCAGGACTAGCCAATCTGGCAAATTGCAGCTGTTTTAGACTACAGCTGCCATCATCTCTGACTATTGGCCGAGCTGGCCTGGACTGATAGGAGCAGGATGCCAAGTTGCCTATCCCTCATCCATTTACGTAATTTAGCACTGTCTACTAGTCAGCAGCTTTGCAGGATTTCAGGCAGGCCTTTCGCAGCCCAACCAGGGACGCTTCCACGTGGCAGCTTATTGCCTTGCAAGTTTTTCACAGTGTCCACATGCTGTCCTCATCAAAATGCCACTCAGTGTCCTCCCCGCCCCCACCAGACACCTGCTTTAATCTGGATTTACTGTATCTGCTGGGTTTTTTCCTACTTAATCGGATTTTCCTCGGAAACATAAATCCGGATTAAATGGGAAAGTAATACCAGGAGGAAGTGTCTGGTGAGGATGAAGTTGTGTGGACACAGCACAGAGCTTGCATGCACAAGCAGTGCAGGGTCCACCAATATCTTCTGTGTGGAAGCACCTATGGAGAAGCCAGAAATTGGACCCAGGACCTTCTGCAAGCAATGCATGTGCTCTACAATCCCAAGGTTGTTGTTGATTGGTTGCTGTTGTTTTTTAAGTGTGCAGTTGGATACAAAATGTGAAGTTCAGGGGGAGAGGGATGTGCAGTTGGGAAGCTGATGGAGTACCGTTGGAAAAACTGGGCGAATTAGACACGTTAGGCAGTATTTGTTTATCAAGCACTTAAGTGACAGGCAATGTCAGGGGCAGCATTCTCACCGGTTAGAATGAGCTGAGTTTCCATTCTTAAAACAAACAGCCCAAGCCATATTAAAACACCCTCTTATTTGGGGCCAGAACCTCCTCTTCTTCATTTCCAAGCAGGAGAAACTTTGAGGATAAAATGGAGAGGTGGGGCAGGTGGGGAGAGAGACAATGCGTCACCTTGAGCTCCTTGGAGAACTTGATCTCCTTGGAACACAGCTGGCGCTGTGGTCTAAACCAATGAGCCTCTTGGGCTTGCCAATCAGAAGGTCGATGGTTCGAATCCCCACAACGGGGTGAGCTCCCTTTGCTCTGTCCCAGTTCCTGCCAACCTAGCAGTTTGAAAGCACACCAGTGTAAGTAGATAAATAGGTACCGTTGTGGCAGGAAGGTGAACGGCGTTTCTGTGTGCTCTGGTTTCCGTCAAGGTATTCCATTGCGCCGGAAGTGGTTTAGTCATCTGGCCACATGACCCAGAAAGCTGTCCATGGACAAACGCCGGCTCCCTCAGCCTAAAAGCGAGATGAGCGTCGCAACCCCATAGTCGCCTTTGACTGGACTTAACTATCCAGGGGTCCTTTACCTTTTTACTTTACATTGGAGAAAAGGTGGAATATAAATGTAATAATAAACTTAATAAATTTTCTGGTGCACCTTCTGCCCTCCGTATCAACCTTTTCTGCAGCTAAAGGAAAGGTGCTTCATAATACTTCCATTCTTAGTGTGTGACCGGTTTCGTGTTAATTAAAACACCCATCTTCATTTCTTTTCCAGTGGGCTTGGCCCCTCTGTCAAGTTGTGCTCCCGCACACAGCTCCCATCACTTGCCACGAGGCTGACCCAGCACACCTTTCCAAGAGTGGGCCTACAGGCAATTTGTTGCAGGCTGCACTTTATTAAACCCAATGTCCAATTTAACACACACTTCCTAATCTTTACTCTCTTAATCAGCTCCTCTTCGTTTATTTCGTTTATCCCGACTGCCACTCTGGCAGCCTTTGTTCGGAGTTTTCCAAACCTCGCATCAGCCAGCCCAGGACGCTGTTCTCATTAGCGCCTGTCTTCTGAATCAGTTCCGAATGCACCCCATCAGCTAGCCTTTCCTGAACACCTGATAAAAGAAGCTAATTCTGTCAATACAGGTGCCCTCCATCTCCCCCACTGCCTGCCCCACTTTCCAATTATCCCTTTTCTCCTTACAGGTTCTTTACTTTCTGCTCTGACTCCCCCCGCCTCCTCCCCCCCTCCTCTGATATCTGGGTTTCAAATCATCCCTTATTTCTACATTCTTTTCAGCACACCCTCCCCGATAGAGCTAAATTCTGCAGCATGAGTGAAATCCAAATCCAGGCTAAGGCAAAGCTGAGTCAGAGGCAAGCACACAGCAGAAAGAGAAAGGTTTGCTTCCACGCTGGAGCAGGTATAATCAATAAAGGTAACGGCCAAAAGTGGCCTTAATATCAGTCTGTTGTTGTTTGTTGGCATCTGTTTGTCTTGCAAGACAATGGAGTGTGCCTCCAGGGATGAAGTCAAACCACTGTGTTGTTGTCATCTAGTCATGTCTGACTCTTCGTGACCCCATGGACCAGAGCACGCCAGGCACTTCTGTCTTCCACTGCTTCCCGCAGTTTGGTCAAACTCATGTTGGTAGCTTCGAGAACACTGTCCAACCATTTCGTCCTCTGTCGTCCCCTTCTCCTTGTGCCCTCCATCTTTCCCAACATCAGTGTCTTTTCCAGGGAGTCTTCTCATGAGGCGGACAAAGAATTGGAGCCTCAGCTTCAGGATCTGTCCTTCCAGTGAGCGCTCAGGGCTGATTTCCTTAAAAATGGATAGGTTTGATCTTCTTGCAGTCCATGGGACTCTCTCCTCTGGCACCATAATTCAAAAGCATCAATTAATCGGCGAACCATTGTGTTAGCAGCAGTGAAGTAACCTCCCAGGGTTAAGAGCCTGGGCATTGTGTCTGGAAAGAGAAGTTGCTGAGTTGCAACTTATTACCAAACTTAAAACCATGGAGAGACTTGGTCTGAATAGAGACATTGGATTCTTATCTCATTATACATGATAAAGCTATTTTTAGCACTCTCACCCCTTGCTTTTTCCTGTAAGACCAACTGCAGTTGTCAACAGTCGTCAACAGGTTTACCACAGCCACCAGCCAATCACCCATACCCACCACTCTTCTGAGTAATACCCCTCCCCACCCTCTCACTATATAAGGGTCTGGTGACTTCTTCAGTCTGTCTGAAGAAGTGTGCATGCACATGAAAGCTCATACCAATAACAACTTAGTTGGTCTCTAAGGTGCTACTGGAAGGAATTTTTTTATTATGAATCAATGAAAAGGAAGTATTGTTGTTGTTGCTGTTATTATTATTATTTAGTCGCTTGTTACCCAAATGTCTCCAAGCGACTTACAACGCATTTAAAAACGTAAATGGTCAGACCATTATATATAAAAAAACCCCATATAAAACAACCCTTGTAATGGCTGCAGGGAACTTGGCAGCACGCTGGCAGCACAACAACACCATCTCAGTTTATCAGAAGCCTGGGACTGGGAAAGTAAGTCTTTACTTGGTGCCAAAGTGATGTCAATGAGGGCACCAGGTTGAATTTGCTAGGAAGGGCATTCTGCAGATGGAGAGCCACAAATTGAAAAGGTCTGCATAGGTTCCTGTTGGGAGAGCTGTTCCAGAAAGTAAAAACAACCCATGGTGAAACAACAGTAGCTAAATCGGGGGCAGAGAACCTTTGTGTTGCTGGACTACAACTCCCATCATTCCTGACCATTGACCATGCTGGCTGGGGCTGATGGGAGTTGGAGTCCAACATTATCCTGAAGACCACAGGTTCCTTCATCCATTACTGGCCTAGGGCGATGGGGTGGAGGAGTTATTCCAAGCCCTCCTGGTGTAGGAAAAAAGACTGTTGCACAAATCGACCAATAATCTTTAAATACAGCTTTAAAAAGAAGAAATGAGACCACAAGTTGGGTGCTGTCCATCTCTTAGAGAAGACCCACTGAACTCAGTGTGTTTATTTATTATTTTTATTTCTTTACATTTATAGACCACCTTCGTCTTCCAAGGAGCTCAAAGTGGTGCACATGGTTCTTCTTCCTCCTCATCATTATTTCATCCTCACAACAGCCCTGTGAGGTAGGTTAGGTTGGCCCAAGGTCACCCAGCGAGCTTCATGGCTGAGCGGGGATTCAAACCCAGGTCTCTCATGTCATAGTCCAACACGCTAAGCATTATGGTACACTGGTTCTTTAAATTCATTGGTTTCATTGGGTCTGCTCCGAGTACAACTGGTGTGGAATAGCACACCCATTGAGTAAAGAAGTTGTTTCCATTGGCCAAGGATGCCTTCTTCCTCTTATTGAGGCATCTGATCAAAGTCTGTATTCTTGATCAAGGCTTATATTTTTTGATCAAGGTTGTATCTTAAAAAATAGCTTAAATTCACAAAAGTTTCTTTCGAGGCAGGAAACCAGCAGGCAGCTGGCAAGCTCTTGGGCAGAGGGCCGCTCTGGTTTATTGCGGTCATAAAAAGGCTGAGGTCACTGACTCTACATATTACAGAATACAATCAAGCTGCAATTAAGTTGGTAAATAGTAAGAATTATTGTGCCTCCCATTAGAGACTTGAGCCACATTTTCATAAGGTTAAAAGGGCAAATAGAAACAGCAGCTGGACTAGGCAAAGCAGCTCTCTGAAACTGCTTTGAAGCTTTAGAGAACTTAGAATTTAGCTTAGCTTTTACTAAGTTCCCTTTCTTCTAAAAAACTATATATGTTATGAAATATATTGGCTTAAATGTAATTATGCAAAGGATTTAGAAAGTAAGAAATGTTAGATTCTTATGTTAGATTCTTATTTCATAGAATCATAGAATCATAGAGTTGGAAGAGACCACAAGGGCCATCGAGTCCAAACCCCTGCCGAGCAGGAAACACCATCAGAGCACTCCTGACATATGGTTGTCAAGCCTTTGCTTAAAGACCTCCAAAGAAGGAGATTTTTCATAGATGGTGTGTGAGGAGATGAACCCAAGATCTCTGTTTAAGATAAAATTAGAACCATTAGCCATCTGTTTTGCAGGGAATAGGGCAAGAGGGGCCAAAGGTTATCTGGTAATTAAGGTGCCTGGTCGAGGTAAATGTAAGATATATGACTACTTATTTGCCATTTATAAATAGAAGAAAATATAGCTCTCTGTCTCCCATAAAAGGTAATAGGAAATGGGTGTATCTTTTATGATTGGTTCTAGCAAACAGCCAATAGGAATTTCAACCAGGCTGATTGGACAGAGGCAGCCAAAGGAGGAGCAAGGGGGCTGGGCTGAGGGAATATAAGTGCTGGCCATCAGGGCTGAAAGGGCAGAGCTTTGGTAACCATATACCACTGTGTGTCTCATTTATTTGTCTGACAAATAAATTATTATTTTAATTTCTCTATTGCTGCGTTGAATATTTCATTCCAGCTAAGCGTTAACCACAAGCAGGGTGCTACATTATCATCTGCAATACAACATTCACAGTACATGCATACACTCACGCACACAGAAATTCCTCTGGCCTGTATAGCTCCATGACTCAGTGGCAGCCGAACCTGTACAACAGAAATAAGAACACTACCCTCTGGCCAGAACCTTCTGCACACGCCTGATGTGTCCCAATCGCTGGTGCAACATGCCCAGAAAGGTACTATTCAGGAATCCTGTTGACATGCTTACCATACTGAGTCTCGATTAGATCACTATCAGGCTTGCACCTGTGGCCTAGTTCTCGCAGAAGGAATCGGTTGTGGCTACCCTGGCAGCAGCCTGAGAATGGCAAGTGGTTGACTATTGATTATTGAATTTCTATACCGTTTAATAGATTAAAAATATCTCTAAAGGGCATAAAGAAAACTGAAGCAACAATAGACAGTGTAAACAAAATGTTACGAAAACACAGAGTTACGTATAAAAATGGCACATCAATGCAAAGTTGCTAAAACATAAAAATCAATCTCAGCTCATTTTCTTTCTAGCACACCTTCCCTATCAAGCTTCAGGTTCTTGCTCAGGATCCAAACAAACTCTCAGCTCAAAAGTTGCACAGCGAGAAGAGTTCCTGGAAACTGTAGACATCGCCCGAGTCTCCTACTGTCTGGTAGAAGAGGCAGGCTACTTGCTAATCTCCTGATATTATTGCTTATTTATAGAGATTAATAAATGTATGGGGTGCTGGGGGAGGAGGAGTACCTCTGGTGGGGAAACATCGTGATCCTTTTGGGGTAGTTTAGGCCCCACCAAAGCCCCACTCAGCTCTCACCTGTGGCTCCTAGAAGATACCAGCATGAGACAGCAGCCACACCCCGGAAAGAAATTTGACTGGCTGGCTAAGCCAGGTGAGGGTAGGCGATGGTTCTCAAACCCCTGTTGAGTCAGGGCCTTCCTCTGCATGCAAAAACAGACTCTGGCAGATTGACCAATAAGGTCAATTGTGGGTCCAACGGTCAAGATCAGGGGTCGGCAAGATTTACCGGCCATGGGCCGAATCACTCCCATGGAGATAATCCGTGGGGCGGACTGGCACAGCATGATGCTGGAAATCACGTCTGTGCATGTCCGCGGTGCCGGAAATTGCTTCTGCACATGCCCAGACGCCAAAAATTGCACCTGCGCAGAAGCGATTTTCAGCATCTGGACATGCGCAGATGCAATTTCCGGCGCTGCTCGGCGAGTCCCCGCGCCACGCTGGTTTAGCACAGCACGGGGGGGGGGGCTCGCCGAGCGGGCAGCTTGGTTCAGGGACGGCTCGTGGGCCAGTAAAACAGTCTTCGTGGGCCGCACGTTGCCGATCCCTGGTCAAGATTGTTGTTTCTGCACGTGCTGTAGAGGGAAGTGAGGGGCAGGTGGTGCTTGTCAATCTGGGAAGGCAGCCCATTTAAGATGAGGAAAACTCTGATCCTAAACCTCTGCTGCCTTGCAGGTTATCTTCAGGAGAAGGCAGGCTAAGAAGTAAACTCTACACCAGGGGTTGGCAAAGTTTACCTCGCCTGGGCTGGTTCACTCCCACAGAGATTGCTCCGTGGGCCGGATTGCGTCTGCGCAGATGCAATTTGCGGCGTCTGCGCATGTGCAGACACGATTTCCGGTGTTGCAGAAGCGAGTCTCCGCTCCGCGCTGCACCAGTTTAGTGCAGCATGCGGGGACTCGCCATAGCTGTCAACGTTTCCCTTTTTTTAAGGGAAATTCCCTTATTAAGAATAGGATTCCTCACAAGAAAAGGGAAAAGCTGACAGCTATGGGACTCGCTGAGCGGGTGGCTCGGTTCGGGGGCCATTTAAATAACCCCTGTGGGCTGCTTGTAGCCCATGGACCACAAGTTGCTGACCCCTGCCCTACACAAATCCGGAGCGAAGTCCCTGAGACAGTTGGATAGCTCCTTGTCCGCCTCCTTCCGGCAACTCCTGCAGCCAAGCTGGTGCCAGACGTCTTGCTCTGCTTTCCTCTGGACCACATCAGCGAGGCTGAGGGGGGGGGGTCTTGTCATCTGGGCATCGCAGGACCTTCCGCACACACTGCCCAGGCTTGCGTACCAGGGAGGTCACTTACACTTACAGAAATTCTAATGCAATTGTGGCTGTGAAAAGTGACCAGCCCTATAAGCTCGAGTCTTGCGAGGTCTGGGAAGCCGTGAAACAGAGAATGCAACTTGGACTAGAGCAAAGTTGAGCCGGGAAGGAACAGTGGAAAGGCAGAGAGGGGAAGCAATGGAAGCAGCAGGGATTTGATGAAACAGGTAGCTTTGCAAAAGGAGAACAAAATGAGAGTGTGCTATTATTTCATTGGAAAGTGCTGCCCTCTAGCAGCTAGGTGCAGCATTTAGTAAGTATAGTAAGTTTATATTTGCCTTTATATTAAGTAGAACTGGATTTATATATTAATACCTAATATGGTATTGCAACAATTGTAAAAGGTTGCTTGGCTTCCTTTGCACGCATTTCATCCTTAAATGAATTGTGACTGGCTATATGTTTTGCATTTACTGACATTTGTCACAAATGTTTACAGTTTTCATTCTTCCTCTTGCCTGTAAAACATGCCTTGTATCAAAGACCTTTGGCTAATTAAGCAATCTATAGCGTTTAAACAATCTATGGGAGGGGTGATGTTTTTGTTAGTTTGTTTATTATGGTATGTATTTTTGTGTTTTTATATTGCAAGCCACCCCTTGATCTTCAGATGAAGGGCAGTATAGAAATTTAGAGGATATGGATGATTGTAATGATGAGGATATGTGAAAAATTTCCCATGTGAGGATAACATTTCAAGCAATTATGCATGGTTTGGAGACAGTGGGTGGAAAAAAGTTCACAGGAAATTCTCCAGTGGGTGCAAATAAGAGGGGCGGGGCGGGACATGGAACTTGAAAGTGCAGGCCTCTGTTTGTAAAGAGTGGGGCAAAAGGAACTGGGCATGTTTAACCTGGAGAAGAGGAGACAGGGATGGAATCTAGTAAAGGGACCCCTGATCATTAGGTCCAGTTGTGGCCGACTCTGGGGTTGCGGCGCTCATCTCGCTTTATTGGCCGAGGGAGCCGGCGTACAGCTTCTGGGTCATGTGGCCAGCATGACCTGCATCCCTATCTGTTTAATCTGGAGAAGAGGAGACAGGGATGGAATCTAGATACATATAAAAAAACCACTGTGAAATGCCATCTAGTGTCACATTTGTATAATGCTCTTGAAGCGCACTTAAAACGTTATACAGTGGTACCTCAGGTTAAGTACTTAATTCGTTCCAGAGGTCCGTTCTTAACCTGAAACTGTTCTTAACCTGAAGCACCACTTTAGCTAATAGGGCCTCCTGCTGCTGCTGCACTGTCACTGTGTAGCATCCTGCTTGTGGTTAATGCTTAGCTGGAATGAAATATTCAACGCAGCAATAGAGAAATTAAGATAATAATTTATTTGTCAGACAAATAAATGATAGACACAGTGGTATATGGTTACCAAAGCTCTGCCCACTCCAGCCCTGATGGCCAGCACTTATATTCCCTCAGCCCAGCCCCCTTGCTCCTCCTTTGGCTGCCTCTGTCCAATCAGCCTGGTTAAAATTCCTATTGGCTGTTTGCTAGAACCAATCATAAAAGATACACCCATTTCCTATTACCTTTTATGGGAGACAAAGAACTATATTTCCTTCTATCCATAAATGGCAGACAAGTAGACATATATCTTACATTTGCCTCGACAAGGCACCTTAATTATCAGATCATCTTTGCCCTATTGCCCTATTGCCCTCCAAAACAGATGGCTAATGGTTTTAAATTTTTATCTTAAACAGAGGTCAGAGATCTTGGGTTCACATTCTCACACACCATCAATGAAAGATCTCCTTCTTTGGAGGTCTTTAAGCAGAGGCTTGACAACCATATGTCAGGAGTGCTCTGATGGTGTTTCCTGCTTGGCAGGGGGTTGGACTCGATGGCCCTTGTGGTCTCTTCCAACTCTATGATTCTATGATTCTATGAAATAAGAATCTAACATTTCTTACTTTCTAAATCCTTTGCATAATTACATTTAAGCCAATATATTTCATACATAACATAGATTTTTAGAAGCAAAGGCCTTTTCTAAGTAAAAACTTCTTCAGTTTACAACCCCCTTTCCTGGCCAGTTGCTTTTCCCATTAGCTCTTGCCCTTTAACCTGTGGCTCAAGTCTCTAATGGGAGACACATTATATTATATTTTGTTAAACAATGAATCCTACTATTTACCAACTCTTAATTAGTGCTTTTGCAGCTTGATTGTATTCTGTAGGGTCAGTAACCTAGTAACCTTTGCTCTCAGCCTGTAATTCCCTTTTTACAACTTTGAGAATTTTGGCTCCTGCTATAAATCAGGGGGCCCTTGTCCAGGAGGATAAACATCTGCCAAAAGTCTTTTAGACAGCTGGTCTTCTGCCTGGCATTAAAAACACACAAGCATCTGCATATATATATATATATATATATATATATATATATATATTAAGCTCATTTTAAAATACAAGTCTTGATCAGATGCCTCAACTGCACGATTTCTGTTCTCATCCTGAAGCAAAGTTCTTAACCTGAAGCACTATTTCTGGGTTAGCAGAGTCTGTAACCTGAAGCGTCTGTAATCTGAAGCGTATGTAACCCGAGGTACCACTGTACAGTCATACCTCAGGTTGAAGTAGCTTCAGGTCAGCGTTTTCAGGTTACGCTCCACGGTGACCCGGAAGTAACGGGACACGTTACTTCTGGGTTTCGCGGCTCGCGCATACGCAGACGCTCAAAATGACGTCGCACACATGCGCAGAAGCAGCGAATCACGACCTGCGCACACGCGGGTTGCATTCGCTTCAGGATGCGAACGGGGCTCCGGAATGGATCCTGTTCGCATCCAGAAGTACCACTGTACTATACAGTGGAATCTCGGTTTTCGAGCGTCTCAGAAGCGGAACGTTTCAGAACCCGAACACCGAAACCCTGGAAGTACCGTATTTTTTGCACCATAACACTCACTTTTTTCCTCCTAGAAAGTAAGGGGAAATGTCTGTGCGTGTTATGGAGGGAATGCCTACGGGTGGCATGCCTACGGATTTTCCTCCTCTAAAAACTACGTGCGTGTTATGGTTGGGTGCGTGTTATAGAGCGAAAAATACGGTAATTGCTTCTCAATTGAAATTGCAGGCGGCCATTTCCGCCTCGGTTGTCAAACGTTTCGGAAGTCGAACGGTCTTCCGGAACAAATTATGTTTGACAACCAAGGTGCCACTGTATTTGCAGCTGTTTACCTGAGTGAGAAGAGATATGAGGGCCATCTTCAAATATCTCAGGGGCTGTCACATGGAGGGTGGAGGAAGCCTGTTTTCTGCTGCTCTGAAGGATAGGACCCAAACCAATGGATTCAAGTTACAAGGAAGGAGATTCCGACTAAACACCAGGAAGAACTTTCTGACAGTAAGAGCTGTTTGACTGTGGAACAGGCTCCCACAAGAGGTGATGGACTCTCCTTCCTTGGAGGTTTTCAAGCAGAGGTTGGGTGGCCATCTGTCCTAGATGCTTTAGCTGAGATTCCTGCATTGCAGAGGGTTGGACTAGATGACCATTACGGACCCCTTACTCTATGATTCTAAGTGTGGATAAGCCCACAGGATGTTTGTGTTACTGTGTTCCGTGAAGTGGGACTATTGTCATTTGTTCTTTCTCTTTGCTGTCTAATGCTAGAGAGAGAGGGAGCCATGTTGCAGTGCTCCGTGTGTGTATTTACAGTGGTACCTCAGGTTACATACGCTTCAGGTTACATACGCTTCAGGTTACAGACTCCGCTAACCCAGAAATATTACCTCGGGTTAAGAACTTTGCTTCAGGATGAGAACAGAAATCGTGCTCCAGCGGTGCAGCGGCAGCGGGAGACCTCATTAGCTAAAGTGGTTCTTCAGGTTAAGAACAGTTTCAGGTTAAGAACGGACCTCTGGAACGAATTAAGTAATTAACCCGAGGTACCACTGTATATATTGGGACGCGGGTGTCTCTGTGGGTTAAACCACAGAGCCTAGGACTTGCCGATCAGAAGGTCGGCTGTTTGAATCCCCGCGATGGGGTGAGCTCCCGTTGCTCAGTCCCTGCTCCTGCCCACCTAGCAGTTCAAAAGCACGTCAAAGTGCAAGTAGATAAATAGGTACCGCTCCGGCAGGAAGGTAAATGGCGGTTCCATGCACTGCTCTGGTTCGCCAGAAGCGGCTTAGTCATGCTGGCCACATGACCCAGAAGCAGTACGCTGGCTCCCTCGGCCAATAAAGCGAGATGAGCGCCGCAACACCAGAGTCGGTCACAACTGGACCTAATGGTCAGGGCTCCCTTTACCTTTACCACTGTATATGTAAATAAAGTAGATTAGCCAAAATGCTGAGTTGCTGTGGTCTGTTATGCAAACTGCGCAGAGTGCGGATCCCTAAGTGTGCTGGTGTCTGTTGGCATCGGTCACTGTGATGTTTGGGCAGAAGAAAGCTTTTGAAGCTCCCGAATGAACGACCAGGAGGGAGAGAACATGCTAGTTGGGCATGTGTCTCTGCCAGGGTCCTACTCGAGTGTAGGACAAGCTCCTGACATAGTATAGGTGGTTCTCAAAGGGGGTGGGGCATACCCCACCGGTGTGGCAGGAGTGGATGGCAAGCGTGACTCGAGGACAAAGGAACAGTTAAACATTTCATATAGTATAGTATAGCATCAGTGCCAGATTTACATATAAACTAAACAAGCTATAGCTTAGGGCCTCACTTTCTTGGGGGGCCCTCAAAAAATTGAAGTAAAAAAAACCCGGGATGTATATTTCCAAAATATAAGATAAAAAACAAATAAAATGAAACCTACATGCAGCAACAGTGTTTTGTGTTGTGTAGGCTCCTATGGTGTAAGTAATGGCCTGCTAGCCTGATTCCTAAAATACCACTTCTTTTTAATTGTATTTCAGTTCAACAATTACTTTGATAAAATACATATTTTGTTATGTGCAAATGGCTTGAGATACCTGTTAGGTCCATAAATTACCATATAGCATATATTCAACACAAAAAAACAGGGACAATTTGTTCTTGACAAAGAACAGCTGGACATATAAAGGGCCCCATTACCTTCAGTAGCTTAGGGCCTCATCAAACCTAAATCCAGTCCTGTATAGCATATTAACTGAAATATTTTCATTTGTTTGTTTGCAGAATATGGATAGAGATCTTTTCAAAATGAGAGCAAGAGCATCAACAAGGTCAATCCTGGTTGCCATCTTTTGGTTTTCCGATGTATTTCTTAGCAATAAAAAAAATTGGCGTGCAGCGCGATCAAATTCTTATTTTTTAAAAAGCCACCACAGTAGTAGAAAAGCAGTTCTGGATTATGATACATGATACATGAAGAGCTTAAAAAGATATTTAGGAGTTCAATCTTTTAAAACACCACAGGCATTTTTGCTGGGTTTGGCATCGAGTGACATCCCTAAGAATAAAAGGTATGTATTCCTTTACGCAACTGCAGCAGCCAGAATTATAGTGGCAAAAAACTGGAAAACTGATAAAATACCAGAATTATTAGAATGGAGAATCAAATTTCTTGAATTTGCGGAGACGGCAAAATCAACAACATCAATTAGAGGCTACTCTAATCAAAAAATTAATAAAGAGTGGGAATGTGTTAAGGAATACATGAAAACAGTCGGTGCTGGAGTTTAAAAATTAATATGCAAAAGTTTAAAAGGCGCAAGGAAATAGGATGATAATAGATCAAGGATGGAATAACAAATAAAGTGAATAAACAATAACAAAAAATAATAGGTAAAGAAGATCGCACACGGGTGGAGGGAAGTACTGGGTTGTGGGGGAGGGAGGTGAAGGGATTA
This sequence comes from Podarcis raffonei, assembly GCF_027172205.1. Classification (NCBI taxonomy): domain Eukaryota; kingdom Metazoa; phylum Chordata; class Lepidosauria; order Squamata; family Lacertidae; genus Podarcis; species Podarcis raffonei. Next base: position 65,558,526 of record NC_070611.1, on the reverse strand, counting down.
ATCGAAATTGTTAAAAATTGCTATAGTGTTTTAAGAGATTTAAATTTTTATATAAATAGGGGGGGGGGCAGTTTTCGGCTGTCCTTTGGCAGCCGGCAGGGGTCAGCAGCGTGCAGAACCGTCTCTCCTCCTCCTGCTCCGCCCCCGGCCCGGACAGGGAGGGAGGTTGCAATGGCTGCAGCTGCTTTTGCGAGAGGCGCCGGGCTCTGCACCGCGCAGCTCCCGCGGCCGCTGCTCCGCACCCAGCGCATCTTTGCAAGCGGCGGCGGCGCGCCCGGGCGGAGGCAGCATTGCCAGCAAGTTCCCGCGGAGCCGAGGCTGACTCGCACGTGGCAGGAGGATGGGATCAGGTGGGCCGGACAGAGGAAGAATGGGCTTGTTTATTTGCATTTCTGTTCCGCTTCTCCCTCCAAAAAGCTCCAGGAGATTGGCATGCACGGTTCTTTCCCCCCTCCCCACCCCGTGCACCGTTCTCCATTTCATCCTCACAACCACAACCAGGTTGGTTAGGGATTTGAACCGTGTTCTCCCACGACCTAGTCCCCGCTCTAACCACTGCTCCGCACTGCCTGTGATGCACGAACGGACCCAGAGAATTTGGGTTAGGGAGGTTTGCCTGTTCGCCTCCCTACCAACTGCTCATCTCTTTGCCAGGGTCAAGTTTCTAGTTCCTTCCAAGTCCCTTGAGCTTTTATGTCAACTGGAAAGAGAGTGAGTGGCATTTTATGGGACAGGGGAATTGCTTAGGGAGGGGGTGAAGAAACAGACCCTCCTCTAGTTTTTTTTGGGGGGGGCGCAAACTCCTGCCATCCGTGACCATTGGTCATGCTGGCCGAGGCTGGTGAGAGTTGGGTTCCAGCAACAGCTGGAACATGTTCCCCCGCCCCTCATGCTGCGCGAATGACTTTTTTGAGGGCTTTGCTTTATCTCTTTTAAACATATGAGCATAGAGAATGGGCAAGATCCTGCAGTGAGCAAGGGCTAGTCTGGATGACCTTTGGGGACCTCTTCTGGCTCCAAAATTCTGTTGTTCCTGCTGCTGGGCAAACGTGCTCTACCTGCAGACGATGTTGATATGTTCTGCCGCTGAGCATGGTAGTTTACAGAATATATATGCGTGAGCTGAACTGGGGCAAGGGGCAAAGGTGGGACTTTAACGGTGGACTTTGAAAACCCTGTTGCCCAAATAAAACTGGAGCTGAACCAAAAACGTAGGCTTGCTTCCTTTTATGCTGCAGCCTAGGAGGCTCTAGGCTTTAGAAAGCTCTCAAGTTCTGCAAGCAAGAAATAAATGACTAGAACACTTACTTCCGGGTTTGCAGTGTTTGGGTTCCAAGTTGTTTGAGTACCAAGGTGTTTGAGATCCAAGGTACCACTGTACTCATATAATTTTTAAAACACTCTTTTTATCCCTACATTTGAAGATTAGATAGTAAGAATATGGGAACTGACAGAGTAGAATTAACTAACGTTGTAGGAGTTTATATTGGTGTAATAAGACAATGTCCAACCCTATGAATTATTGGGAATTAAACAACAGCAATTGGTATACTTAATGTTCTTTTGCTTTGTGGCTGTTGGCAACTCTGCTTGTTCGTTAGGTATTTTTTATCTGGTGGAGAGAGAAAAACAACTTTCTTCCCAACCATGTGAGCTAAAGGTAAAGGGACCCCTGACCATTAGGTCCAGTCGTGGCCGACTCTGGGGTTGCAGCACTCATCTCACTTTACCTGCCAAGGGACCCAGCTTCTGGGTCATGTGGCCAGCATCACTAAGCCGCTTCTGGTGAACCAGAGCAGCGCACGGAAATGCTGTTTACCTTCCTGCTGGAGCGGTACCTATTTATCTACTTGCACTTTGACGTGCTTTTGAAATGCTAGGTTGGCAGGAGCAGGGACCGAGCAACGGGAGCTCACCCCGTCACGGGGATTCGAACCGCCGACCTTCTGATCAGCAAGTCCTAGGCTCTGTGGTTTAACCCACAGCGCCACCCGCGTCCCATCCATGTGAGCTAGTTAACATATATTTATGGGATGCAAATGTGATGTCTCTGGATGCTTGGCTAGAGAGCTACATTTTTGGTCCATGGGTTGCAGAAGGTCACTGTTTCACTTCCTACCATCTCCAGGTTGGACTGGAAATTTCCCTCTGTGAAATCCTGCAACGCAACTTCCAGTCTAGCTGCCGCATCATATTAAACCACAGTTAGAAGCAAACCGTGGTTTAGCGTGAATGCATGCCCACAGTTTCATGATGTGATGTGAATCATATTTTTACCGGAGAGGTTACATGCACATTGATACAACATAATCCTTTGTTACCCACAAATCTTAATATGGTGCAGACAGCTACGTATGAAAGTGTCTCTCATAAAAATTATATTTCACAGGAACATTGTTTTGAACAATCCTCTCAAGAGAAATGCACTTTCGCTCTCCATGATAAGCTCCCTCCGTGAGGATGTTCTGCGCGATATTGAAAGCACCGATCTGAGAGTCATTATAATTTCAGGTATTTTGCTCATCAAACCTATGAGGGTAGGTATGTAACTTTGGGTTTATATATTGTAAACCGCTCTGTGAGCCTTGGATGGAGGGTAGTAGAGAAATTTAATAGATAATCATAGTAATAGTAGTGATGGTGATGATGATGATGATGATGATGATGATGATAATAGTAATAATAATAATAATAGAGTGGGGAAATTAGTCTTACAAAACCAATCAAAGTATTTGTGCTACCTTGTCGTCCTTGAACAGTCTTTTGTCTAAGAAGAGACTTGTCTTCACTCCATCTCTGACACCTCCATCTATTCACCCCCAGATTCCACACTCTCCTACATCTCTTCACTATCAGATCATATTTAATTTCTTTCCTTTCTTCAGACACCTTTTCTCTCCTTTCTGCTTTTAAAGCACCCTTACAATTTCTTTATTCAGCTACGTTTCCATCTTGCTTTTCCACCAGAAGTTCTTGCGCTACTTCAAGGTGAGGGGTGGGGTCAGTCTTTGGAGGCCCAGTGGGAACATTTGGGATTTTGAGAAAGTGCCGTGGGCACCAGACTGCAAAATGGCGGCTGCTTGAAGGCGGGGTGTGTGGTGTAACACAAAATGGCTGCCACATCTAAAAGAACAAAAGAGGCAGACCTCCACAAAATGAACAGGGCTTTCCTCCTCAGAATGGGAGGGTAGATGTGTGTCTGGTCCTGGCATCTAGTAAACTGTGGGTATGTTTTATCAGGGTGTGTGTGTAAGAGATGTTGAACAAACAGGAAATGGAGGACTGCAGGTTCCCCATCTCTGCAGTAATGTGTGTCGGCCTGTCGTTCTCTGGGCAAGGATTTGGTCATGTCGAGGGTACAAGATGCACATAAAATTCTCTTGCTTCCTTTCACATGCCTTCCCCCACCCAGGAGAAGGTCCCGTTTTCTCCTCTGGGCATGACTTGAAGGAACTGGCGTTTGAGAAGGGTGAGAAGCACCACAGAGAAATCTTTGAGACCTGTTCTGAGGTGAGATGGTTCACATTGATGCTGCCACTGTTAAAGAGCTCGCCTGCCTGGAGGCAGTTTATCGGCTTCCCATCATGCCACAAAATTTTAATTGGATGGTCTGCTCAAAAAAACAACAACACACACGTTAAAGCATTGCTTGATCTTTCTGAAGGTAGAATCAATGGAATAACATCTGGCTGAGTGTTGGCAAGCGTAAGAAACTGAGTAGCTGGTTATCCTGATGAACAGAAGACCCAACTGCTTTTATCCTGATGAACAGAAGACCCAACTGCTAAGACCTGCCCCTTGAATAGAATTAGAGGACTGTTAACTTGGAACAGGATGGTCCGAGTGTAATTTTGAGAGGGGTTAGGGGCCATAGATTTGAGAGGTTTTCTGTATTTGACTAGCAATGCATCAGTGTTGTATTATTAAATGCGTTCATCTGCCTTAACGAAAGTCATAAAGGATCTTGTCGTTAGAAGAATACAGGTGACACTTTCCCTCAATAATAATGATAAGAATAAGATTTATATACCACCCTTTATCCAAAGATCGCAGGGCAGTGTACAACATTTACAAAATAATTCACATAGCATAATAATAAGGGCAATAAAGCAATCACATAATAATAGTCCCCCCCCCATTTAAAAGGCCCCGGATTGTCTAATAATGGCTGAAGGCCTGCCTAAAGACATGCAATGGTGGTTCCTGGTGAGCCTCTCTGGGCTGAACATTCCACAAATGGGGAGCCACCACAAAAAAGGCCCTTGCTCGCGTTGCCACTCTCCAAACTTCTCTGGGAGTGGGGGCACAGAGGAGGGCCTGAGATGCAGGGTTAGGGTCAGTTCATATGGGGAGAGGCAGTCCTTAAGGTGTTGTGGTCCTGAGCCCTATAAGGCTTAATAGGTCAGCACCAGCACTTAAAAAAACTGCTTGCTTACAGGTCATGACGTTGCTCCCCAAGCTACCTGTTCCTGTAATCGCCAAAGTCAACGGCTTGGCCACGGCCGCCGGCTGCCAGTTGGTGGCCAGCTGCGATATTGCTGTGGCCAGCGAGAAATCCAGGTTCGCCACACCGGGAGTGAACGTCGGCCTGTTCTGCTCGACGCCTGGAGTGGCCCTGGGGAGATCTCTCCCGAGAAAGGTGGGCCTCTTCAAAACAAGGGTTTTGTTGTCGTACTTTGTTCACTTGCTGTACTTGCTGCAAGCAGATAGTCCCCAAACACGATGGTCATGTTGGCGCCTGAACTACAGGGGCTTCAGAACTGTGGGCTTGCCATTGTCAGGGCCGGCCAAAGCATTAGGCAGAGTGAGGCTGTTGCCTCAGGCAGATGATTTAAGATGTCTTGAGAAAGGCAGCAGTTTTCATTTATTTATCCTGTGCATTTTGACTCCCACGGAGAGGCACACTTGTGGGACGTTCTGCCTTGTGCACTAAAATAACTTGGTCAGCCTTCGGTTGAGCAAGGTGGGAGGAAGACATTTGCTGTTCTCCCTTGGGCAGCAAAGTTTTGGGCTCGCCCCATTGATTATTAAACGGTAAGAATTTGCCTGTGGTCTGGCAGTATGTGTACAGCGACTTGGTCTCCATGGGCCAGTCATCCATGTGGGGCTCTTCTTATTCCTCTTTTCTCATCCCATGGGATTTCCCAACATGTATGTACTACGGCCCCCAACCAGATACTATGATCTTCCTAGTACAGGAGTGGGGACTCTCTGACATGAGGTCCAAAAGTAGCCCTCCAAACTTCTCTGCCTGGCCTCATCACTCTCCCCCCCCCCAGCCACTCTCTTAACTGGCCTTTCTTCACACCTTCCCTCAATTTCTTTTGACGGACTAGAAGAGGGCTTCCCACACTTGGGTCTCCGGTTGTTTTGGGACAGTTGAAACATCTTTTTTTGGTCTTCTCCAGTTGAGCCAAAATGGACTTATGTGCATGCATTACGGAAAGTAACATACAAAGGTGCATTACATTAGGGGAAATTGATTTGCAAAAAAAATGTATATATTAGGCAAAACTGCAAACAAACATGCCTATTTGGAGAAATTTGCATTCAAATGCTGGTGAATTGTCATGAGGACTTCAAAAGAAAATTGTGAGCTGATGTGGAGAATTGTACTTAAAACTAGGACAATGAGAAACCGAGAGAAACCAAAGTAGATAGGTTTCTCCATCCCTATACACCACTCTGTCCTCCAACAGAAGAACACAGCCAGGGGGTTCAGGAAAAAACCCTACTACAACTCCCATCATCCCTAGCTAACAGGGCCAGTGGTCAGGGATGATGGGAATTGTAGTCCAAAAAAATCTCAGCTGGCAACCCAAGCTTGGGAAACTGCGTCCTTGAAGTCTGATCATGATTCTTGCTTGCCTGGATGAAGACTAGAGAGGGATGCGCGAGCAGAATCTGGCCCACTGTACATTTTGCATTCACCGCTCTGGCCGCCTGGCCCCTAATTTCTTTGTTTGCGACAATTCTTTCCAGGTTGCGATGGAGATGCTGTTGACGGGAGAGGCCATGACCGCCCAGGAGGCGCTTCTGCACGGGCTCATCAGCAAAGTGGTCTCAGAAGACAAGCTGGAAGACGAGACCCTGAGAATCGCCCGCAGGATATGCGAGAGCAGCCGGCCTGTCGTGGCTCTGGGCAAATCCACCTTTTACAAACAGATGGAGCAGGACATCGGCGCTGCCTACAGAATAGCCTCCCGGGTCATGGTGGAGAACCTGGCCCTGCAGGATGGGCAGGAGGGCATCAAGGCCTTTGTCTCCAAACGCAAGCCGGCCTGGTCGCATTCCTGAACCGAAATCTCCCATGGGATGCCCATCCTCTTTTAAGAGCCAAATCAATTGAGATCATCGTAGCTGGTGCCTTCTCTCTCTGAAAATCCTAGGGACTATCATCTTGTTAAATGCGCTTGATTATGCAACAGGTCCGCCTTTGAAAATTGACGGTCTGTCTGATACACATTGATCTGTTAATCTGTAGAGGTGCAATACCAAACAGGAAAGTGATGCTCGTTGCAATATCAAAACAAAGTGAATTTTAATTCAGGCTTCCTTCGAAGCTATGTAGATATAGGGATATAAAGTACTGCCTTGACGCTGAGCCAGACCATTCAGCCAATACTCTCACAGGCAGCCTCTTTCTTCTTCTGACTCTCCTCCTTGAGTGTTGTTGTTTTAACTGGAGATGCCAGGAATCGAACCCAAGGCCTTCTGTGCAAAGCATGCCACTAGCCTTAGCTGCTTTCTGAACGGCATGCCAAGTTCCACTCACTCAGCACTGTGGAACCTTTTAAAGAAGTGTTGTCTATATTAGCTAGTTAGATCTGATTCAGATGGTGGGGGACCTGTGGCCTTCCAAGACGTCGGACTACAACTCCCATCAGCCCCTGTTGGCATGGCCGATGGGAGTTGTAGTCTGTCAACAGCTCAAGGACCACAGGTGCCCCTTCCCTTGTTTTATGTGTTGGCATCTTTGCTACTAAGCCAGCTCTGAGTCTGCAGTCCTTCCTGTCTTCCACCATGGAGGAGAAGAGCTGAGACTTACCTCCAGTTCCTGTGGATCAGAAGACCCCCCCTACACACATGTCCCAAAGTTATATCCCGAGTTATACTGCCACATTCGTGCGGGTTTTGGAAGCCAGTCTTGGATGAATAGTAGGTTATCAATAGGCAATTACTGGAAGGGGGAGAGGGGTGTGTGGCCTGGGCTTCCCCAACCTAGTGCCCTCCAGAAGTTGCTGGACTACAGCTCCCATCGTTCCTAGCCTGCAGGGCCTGCAGACAGGGGCGATAGGAGTTGCCCTCTGAGGACAGCAGGCGGGTGTAGGCAGAGCCTTGGGAGCCAGACTAGAGGGGAGGGTGGTTGGAGAAGCTCAGAAGAAAGGCATTCCTGGGGGAACAGGACCTGGATCAAAAAGACAATGACAAATGGCTACCAGGTTTGCATTTTCAGCAAGGAGCTTCTCAGCAAAAAATAGAGAAAAGCTCCAGAAATGCTTTGCAAATGGTTCTTTTCTTTTGGTAGGAGTTTTGAGGAGCCCCTGACTCCCCATTCCCCTCGCCTTGATCTTTATTAGATCTTGGATGAATCGCATAGGAGTTTTGCTGACAGCAAAGGGTTTGCCCAGCTGTGATCTTCTTGGCTGCTGCATTGCATCTGGATAGAGAGCGGACGTGATTTATTTCTCCAGCTAACCCTATAAACCTATGATTTCAAAAACCGGGATGTTTGCACCATCTTCCCAGAAAGGCACAGGTGAGATGTATTTCTGATAAGATCTTATCACAAGGCACCGCACAGGAAACCCCAGCAATTGCACCTGCAGCTGCCTGACTGTAAGCTGGAAGGGGTGCTCTGAATCACCTTTGCAAACTGGGTTGCTTTGCATTTTGAAAGGAGGAAGTGAGCTACTCCTTGCATGGTCACCAGAGGGCGGTATCCATTCATGTTGTAATGCACAGTGCCTTTTTTGGTCCTGTATGGTTTTTTTAGCTTCCCTGGTCCGAGTCTAGGAAACAATAAAAAGCCAAGTATTTTAGCGTCATCTCCGCATGCATCAAGTTCTTCGATCGTTAGCTGTTTCTGATTTCTAAAATGTGTGAGTTGTTCTAAACAGCTCTTTAAAAACAGCTCTGAATGTTGCAATAGAACCAGCTGCGATCTGTGATGCTCAGGGCAATCTAGAGCATGAATGGGGTCTGGGGAGAAGAGGAGCCGTAGGAAACTTCCTTGAACTGAGTCAGGCTCTTGGTCCATCTAGCTCAGTATTGTCTATTCTGCACAGACTGGCAGCGCCTCTCCAAGGTTTCATGCAAGGGGTAAGAATAATAATAATAATAATAATAATAATAATAATAATAATTTTTTATTTATACCCCGCCCATCTGGCTGAGTTTCTCCAGCCACTCTGGGCGGCTTCCAATCAAGTGTTAAAAACAATACAGCATTAAATATTAAAAACTTCCCTAAACAGGGCTGCCTTCAGATGTCTTTTAAAGATAAGATAGCTGCTTATTTCCTTCACATCTGAAGGGAGGGAGGGCGCCACTACCGAGAAGGCCCTCTGTCTGGTTCCCTATAACCTCACTTCTCACAATGAGGGAACCGCCAGAAGGCCCTTGGCGCTGGATCTCAGTGTCCGGGCTGAACGATGGGGGTGGAGACGCTCCTTCGGGTATACAGGACTGAGGCCGTTTAGGGCTTTAAAGGTCAGCACCAACACTGTGAATTGTGCTCGGAAACGTACTGGGAGCCAATGCAGATCTCTCAGGACCGGTGTTATGTGGTCCTGGCGGCCACTCCCAGTCACCAGTCTAGCTGCCGCATTCTGGATTAATTGCAGTTTCCGGGTCACCTTCAAAGGTACCCCCACGTAGAGCTCATTGCAGTAGTCCAAGTGGGAGATAACCAGAGCATGCACCACTCTGGCAAGACAGTCCGCAGGCAGGTAGGGTCTCAGCCTGCATACCAGGTGGAGCTGGTAGACAGCCACCCTGGACACAGAATTAACCTGCACCTCCATGGACTGCTATGAGTCCAGAATGACTCCCAGGCTGTGCACCTGGTCCTTCAGGGGTGCAGTTACCCCATTCAGGACCAGGAAGTCAGCTGGGATAGCTCAGTTGGTTAGAGCATGGTTCTGATGATGCCAAGGTTCCATGTTCAATCCCCATATGGGACAGCTGCATTGCAGGGGGGTTGAACTAGATTAAGGTTACCAGGTTTTTTTCAATGAGTCCGGGGACACTTTTCAACTTCAGTCAGAATGGATGGATTTTGTCAGGGGACTGATTTGTAAATCTGGGGACTCCCTGGGAAATGGGGACGTCTGGTATCTTAGACTAGATGTTCCTCAGGGTCCCTTTCAACTCTGCAATTCTATGATTCCATGGCATTCACACAGCCTTAAGTGGGGATGCCAGAGATTGAATTTGGGGCTGTTTGTGTGCAAAACCGATGCTGTGCTTCTGAGTTAACAGCCCATGCGTAGCTCAGTAGCAGATCATATATTTCACTGGCAAATCCCATTTCAGCTGAAAAGTATCTCGGCTGGGCTGGAGTAGCAGAGATCCAGAGAAGCCAACTTCTATGTATATTATATTATAGACAGCATCAAGGTCCATATAGTTAAAGCTATGGTTTTCCCCAGTAGTGATGTATGGAAGTGAGAGCTGGTCCATAAAGAAGGCTGATCGCCGAAGAATTGATGCTTTTGAATTCTGGTGCTGGAGGAGACTCTTGAGAGTCCCATGGACTGCAAGAAGATCAAACCTCTCCATTCTGAAGGAAATCAGCCCTGAGTGCTCACTGGAAGGACAGATCCTGAAGCTGAGGCTCCAATACTTTGGCCAACTCATGAGAAGAGAAGACTCCCTGGAAAAGACCCTGATGTTGGGAAAGATGGAGGGCACAAGGAGAAGGGGATGACAGAGGACGAGATGGTTGGATAGTGTTCTCGAAGCTACCAGCATGAGTTTGACCAAACTGCGGGAGGCAGTGGAAGACGGGTGCCTGGCGCGCTCTGGTCCAGGGGGTCACGAAGAGTTGGGCACAACTAAACAACTAAACAACAACATGTATATTAGCTCAGGAGTGAGCACCATTAAGTTCATTAAGGCCTATGGCAAGGATGGGGAATCTGTAGCTCTAAAGAGGTTATCGGGCTCCCAACTCCCATCAGCGTGGCCAGTGGTCTGGGATGATGGGAGTTGTAGTCCAACAGCATATTGTGTAGCACAGGATCCTCAGGGCTACAAACCTCGGCTGCAATCCCCTAAATGCTATTGGGGAGCTCTGCAAGACCTTGTGTCGTAAATCCATGAAGTCTTTGATGAAGCTTGCACTGGTTTTTTTCTGAGGCACCCTAACATAGGGCTGCTTCATATGTTGCAAGCTCCTCCCATTGGACCTTAACACTTGATGAAACACGCATTGGGTCGGCTTGCTGGTTGATTAATACAGTGGTGCCCCGTAAGACGAATGCCTCGGAAGACGAAAAACTCGCTAGACGAAAGGGTTTTCCGTTTTTTGAGTCATTCCGCAAGACGAATTTCACTATGGGCTTGCTTCGTAAGATGAAACGTCTTGCGAGTTCTTGCGAGTTTGTTTCCTTTTTCTTAAAGCCGCTAAGCTGTTAATAGCCGCTAAGCCGCTAATAGCCACTAAGCCGCTAATAGCTGTGCTTCGCAAGACGAAAAAAACACAAGACGAAGAGACTCGTGGAACGGATTAATTTCGTCTTGCGAGGCACCACTGTACCACCAACTGCTTGGTTAAAATCACTTCCTAAGGGAGCGGCCTATAAAGGTTCCCCGGAGATATTTCTGGAGATAGCAAAAACACAGCTGAAAAGCGGAACTGATTTTATCGGTTTCCTTTCCCATTGGATCTGGGAAAAGAACAATGGGGTATTTGTAATTCAGGTTTTGTGCACAGTCATCCCTAATGCCTCAGGGCAGGTGGAGAAGAATTGCCACAGCTTTTATTTGCAACCATCCGATCAATGCAGATATATAAAACAATGCCAGCTTTAGGTTTTTCTGACTCCAAGCCAGAGTTTCCCCCCCCTGTGTGTTCCATAAACAAACACTAACAATGTCTTTCTGTTGTGTGTTGAACCTTGGCTACTCAATTCAAGCTTCGCGGGTGGTGTTGGTTGTGTAACAGTTTATTAAACAGGGCTATTTACAAGTCCCTGGCAGGGCTCCTCACACAGGCCTGCAGCAGGGATTCTCCTAGTATAACAGAGAAGAAGGGGAGAGGCTGGAGTGTTTTGCAGTGGGGTAGGACACAGTTTAATTCCTAGCGATTACCATTCAGAATTTTTTTGCCATACTGTGGAAACGTTGAAAGCAATTGTGAACTTAATGGTTTTGGGTGAAGGTAGGTGATAGCCGATGCAACGGGTTAAGCTGCATGGGCCGTTGGTTTCAAACATTCAGTTGCAAGGTGAAATTCAACATAGCACCAAGGACATTGCTTTGTCAGTGCATGCATTCATGTTTCCCTGATGGAAATACAGTGGTACCTCGGGTTAAGTACTTAATTCGTTCCGGAGGTCCGTACTTAACCTGAAACTCTTCTTAACCTGAAGCACCACTTTAGCTAATGGGGCCTCCCGCTGCCACCGTGCGATTTCTGTTCTCATCCTGAAGCAAAGTTCTTAACCCGAGGTACTATTTCTGCGTTAGCGGAGTCTGTAACCTGAAGCGTATGTAACCTGAGGTACCACTGTAGCTCCCCTTTGAGATTGGGGGGAGGCGCAGGAGGGGAGAAGTCCGATTGCGCTAGTTTAAAGTCCTTTGAAATAAAAAATAAACACGTTTTTAAAAAGTGAAGTGATCATTCTGTGATATTATGGCATGGGTAGGCAACCTAAGGCCCGGGGGCCGGATGCAGCCCAATCGCCTTCCCAATCCAGTCCGCGGACAGTCCAGGAATGAGTGTGCTCCATAATGCCAACACGGACTGGCAGCAGCTGGCAAGCAGGGAGGCTTTGCATGGTACCTTCTGCATGCAAAGCAGATACTGTGCTCCTGAGTTACGGCTCTTCTGTAATACAACATGGCTTTTTCACAAGCAAAATGAGCTTAAAGGTAAAGGTAAAGGGACCCCTGACCATTAGGTCCAGTCGTGACTGACTCTGGGGTTGCGGCGCTCATCTCGCTTTATTGGCCGAGGGAGCCGGCGTACAGCTTCCGGGTCATGTGGCCAGCATGACTAAGCCGCCTCTGGCAAACCAGAGCAGCGCATGGAAATGCCATTTACCTTCCCGCCAGAGTGGTACCTATTTATCTACTTGCACTTTGACGTGCTTTCGAACTGCTAGGTTGGCAGGAGCAGGGACCGAGCAACAGGAGCTCACCCCGTCGCGGGGATTCAAACCGCTGACCTTCTGATCGGCAAGTCCTAGGCTCTGTGGTTTAACCCACAGCGCCACCCGCATCCCGTAAATGAGCTTAGCCAACTCTTAATGTAGGGACACAGGCAGACACCTCCTATTGAGTCAGACCATTGGCCCTGCTGGCTCAGTCTTGTCTACACTGGCTGGTAGTGGTTCTCCAAGATTCCAGATTGGGGATGTTCCCAGCCCTGCCTAGGGATGCCAAGAGCTGAACCTGGGATCTTTTGCATGGAAAGCAGTGCTACTGAAGCGAGGCCCCCGATCATTTTGGTTGCTCTGTTCCACATTCCTCCTAGTGTTGTGTTTTGCTTGCTTGTTCCTTTTATATGGGAGAAGAATGAAGCTGAGCCTTTTGTTGCAGCCCGAAAAGTGACAAGCACATTAAGGGAAAATACTTGTTAAAAATTCATATTTTATTCAGTTATGAAAAATACATGTGTGTTAGTATGTTATTTTAAAAGTGCTTTAAAACTGTTTGCTGGGAACCAAGAATGTTGCAGGGACTAGTTTTGGTAATCATCGTTCTCTCCTGCATCGAAGTTCTAAAGGACTCTGCAATGCCAAGTGTTTAAAGAATCAAACCTTTGGAAAACAAAGGTGTGGTCAGTAGCTCTTCGGGCTTAGCAAAGTTGTTATCGCTGTGGTGTTTGCTGTGGAAATAGAAACTGATAGCTGGAGCTCAAAAAAGAAAGAAAGAAAGAATACTCAAACGTTTTCTTCCAGACAGTCACACACTTGGCACATGGACTTGTGATGGGTCGGTTTTTCCATGCCGTATTTGAAAATTTCAGTCTGATATTTTCCAATAGCCCACCTCCTTTTCCAGCTAACAATATGATCCACACACAAAAAGTCAGGAGTGTAATTGTTCTCTGCAGCTACTCTATTATTATGAAATTTACTTCCTGTGGAGGTTCACCAGAGCCTTAACCTGAGCGCATTTATGATTGTAAGACTTCCCCAGGAAAGCAAATGTTGACTGGGGTGAACAAGGAGTGATTTGACTAGCACCCCAATCTGGTAATCGTCTTCCATGAGTGCAAGGGAAATTGGCCTGTCTTTTATAGGTGTCACACACAAAAACCAAGTGCTGGTTTTCTCTTCCACAAACTGATATCAAATGCCAGCAGTGCCCTTCAGCTCTCTATATTGGACAAACAGGCCAACTTCCAAGAGACTGCGATCTACTCACAGAGTTAAAAACTGGCAGTGATCTACCCTCTTTTTTGGGGTTCAGGTCAAAGTTTTTGTGCTTTTTTTAGGGAGGAGGAAAGCCTTGTTTTTTTGGGGTGCAGGGCAAAGTTGAGCTTCATTGGGGGGAGCCAGTGATCTACCACAGGTATTCAGTGATCTACCAGTAGATCACAACCTTCCTGTTGGACATGCCTGGCCTATGCCAAATGATAAATGGACATAAATCTGACATCAGGAATCACAAGAGAAGCCAGTAGGAGAACACTTCAATCTCCCAGGACATTCAATGCAGGATCTCAAAGCAGCTGTCTTCTTATAAAAGAATTTCAGAAATAGACTTGAAAGAGAAGTTGCTGAATTACAACTTATTACTAAACTGAAAACTATGGAGAGACCTGGTCTGAATAGAGATATTGGATTCTTGTCTCATTACATATGCTAATGTGTATGGTCATCTGCATACTATCCTTTGCTTTTTCCTGTAGGACTACCAGTAATTGCAGTCGTTAACAGTCCTCAACAGGTTTAACATACCCACTGAGTCAATCACCCATCTCCTACTACCCTTCTGAGAAAACCCCACCCTCCATAGATGACCCTGCTGAGACCACACTTCTTCATTCTTGAGAAATCCAGCTTGCCTGCTAGAAGAGTTGTCAACAGTGTCAAAGAGGAATTGGAGGTTCTTGATTTCCTCCACCTGATTTTTGCCTTCATCCCAGTGACTCTGCCTGATGCAGAATTTGCTTCAAATAGCCAGGGATTTAGCATCACCATCACAGCTATCCTGAGAAGGAGAGGAAAGGACGGGAAAGCAATGCAAACGAAGCTTAAAGCAACATCTTGACTTTTAGGGCAATAAGACATATTTCTGAAGAGCACTCATGCACATCACGGCCTTACTGAATCACTGAACCGCCTTCTTGCCAAAAATAACAAACGGAAAAGGCTGTGCCATGGGAGCAGACAGAATTTTTGTTGGGGGGAGGCAGGCCTTTTGTTGGGGGGCCAGGCCTTTTGTTGCTGGGGCAGAGCCTCAGTTAGCTATGCATATTTTTTTATTGGTTTGGGGGGCAGCTTATCCCCCCTGGCTACCACCTTGGGCTGTGCCCAGGAAATCTAAATGTTGCACCAAGGGAGGAGCCATCCAGAGTTTATTTATGATGCTATTTATATCCCAGTTTTCTTTCAAGGAGATCAAGCTTGGGTCCCCAGCTGTTGTCGGACCACAACTCCCATCATCCCTAGCTAGTAGAAGCAGCGGTCAGGGATGATGGGAGTTGTAGTCCAGAAACAGCTGGGGGGGCAAAGTTTGAGAGACACTAGACCATAGAGGGAGCAGGGGGCTCATCACCCAATGAGCACTACCTGATTTGTTTCCCTGCACCTGCAGCCCCGCAAACTCCCATTCAAGGAAGCTGTCATCTGCACATGTGCAACAGCTGCCACAAATTATTATTATTTATTAAATTTCTGTCCCTCCCTTCATCCCAGGATCACAGGGCGCCTTACAATATAAAAACACAAAAATACATAACGTAGTAACAAACAAACAAAATACCCCCCAGATTAAAAGGCCGTAGATTGTTTAATTCGCCAAGAAGAGGAATGTTTTTGCCTAGTGCCTAAAGATTTTTAATGAAGGCGCCAGGTGAGCCTACTTGAGGAGAGCATTCCACAAGCGGGGAGCCACTGCAGAAAGGACCCTGTTCTCATGTTACCACCCTCCAGACGTCTTGTGGAGGGGCCTCAGATGATGATCACAGGTTCAATTCACACACCTCGGCTTACCCACGGCTTCCGTTTTCTAATTGGATGGAAGCTGGTTTAAGGGAAATGCCAGGGATTGAACTTGGCGTCTTAATCATGCAAAGCATGTCCTCTGTTGTGGAACCTCAAGAATGGTAATCATAAGTGTCCCATATGACTACATGGCCCCCCAGCCCCATACCTCCCCAAGTGCCCATTGGCTACTCATTCCATCTCATCCTGCCTCTGCTCCTATTTAGGAACAACATACCCAAGAAATATGCAACAGTGTAGGAGAGCCCTTGATAATTACCTGTCTCAGTGCAGGATATTATGAAGCTGCAAAACATCTATCATCATAAGAGGGCAAAGAAATGTCCTCTTGATTCAGGGGGCAGGACTCCCTCTAGCAGGCTGAAGTTACAGGATAGTAGATTTCTTTTACTTTTATAAAATTTTATTCATATTTGCACATATATCCAGGAAAAACATAAACAAAAAATCCACCACATACCTTATACAAATTATATCCACTTCACAAATCTTAAATAAAATACATAACTGAGTTAGTCTCAACTGAACCTTGGACTTCCCTCCACTCCTTTGGTAAGTATCGAATAAATTATATAGTCGCGTACTTTTTAACTCTTTTACATAGGCCTTTCCCACTGTTAGAGTTATTTCAACCCCGCCAGTGTCACCTGAGATTTAGATTCCATATACATTAAATATTTCTTCCAATTATCATGAAATTTCTGTTCGTCTTGGTCCCTTAATCTTCCTGATATTCTATCAAGCTCAGCATAATTTATCATTTTAACCTGCCAATCACTTATGTTGGGTATTACTTCTAATTTTACAGGATAGTAGATTTCTATGGAACATCAATGGAAACTTCTTGATAGTAAAAGCTGTTCTTTTTTTTTTTTTTTTTAGTAAATACCTGTAGATTGTTTTTCTCTCTGGCTTTACTTCCTTCCTGCTTCTGCATCTCGGTTTGTGCTGGGCCTTCCTTTTGTTAACCTCGTGACTGTTATGGTACAAGTGTAATGTTTTGAAGGTTTCTGTTGAGGAGAACAGTGCTGCCCTGCTCTCTAAGCGGTTCCTGGGGCAGCTCTACACAGCATTGGCTTCCTTGCTGAAAGCCAGCTCATTAGGGAGAGGTAAAAGGTAATGGTAAAGGACTCCTGGACGGTTAAGTCCAGTCAAAGGCGACTATAGGCTTGCAGCACTCATCTTGCTTTCAGGCCAAGGGAGCCGGCATTTGTCCACAGACAGCTTTCCAAATCATGCAGCCAGCATGACTAAACTGCTTCTGGCACAATGGAACTCCGTGACGGAAACCAGAGCACATGAAAATGCCGTTTCCCTTCCCGCTGCAGCGGCACCTCTTTATCTACTCGCACCGGTGTGCTTTCAAACTGCTATATTGGCAGAAGCTGGGACAGAGCAACGGGAGCTAACCCCATCAGGAGATTTGAACCGCCGACCTTCTGATCTGCAGGTCCAAGAGGCTAGGTGGTTTAGACCACAGGACCACCCGCATCCAGGGAGGTGCAGGGCAACTGCCCCATCAATCTATGCAGCTGGGTAAAAGGTAAAGGTAAAGGGACCCCTGACCATTAGGTCCAGTTGTGGCCGACTCTGGGGTTGCGGCGCTCATCTCGCTTTATCAGCCGAGGGAGCCGGCGTACAGCTTCTGGTCATGTGGCCAGCATGACTAAACCGCTTCTGGCGAACCAGAGCAGCGCATGGAAACACTGTTTACCTTCCTGCCAGAGTGGTACCTATTTATCTACTTGCACTTTGACGTGCTTTTGAACTGCTAGGTTGGCAGGAGCAGGGACCGAGCAACGGGTGCTCACCCCACTGCGGGGATTCGAACCGCCAACCTTCTGATCGGCAAGTCCTAGGCTCTGTGGTTTAACCCACAGTGCCACCCACGTCCCTCTATGCAGCTGGGAAGGCTTGCCTAAACAGAAATGGCTTTAAGCAGGTGCCAGAAAGAGTACAGCGAAGGCATCTACCTGTGGTCAATTGGTGTCATGGACTGACTGGATTCAGAGGAGTGGTGAGAGGCAACAGCTGGGGAACCGAAAGGGAACCCCCAACCAGGGGAAGAAGGCTCAGAGCCAGGAGACTGGTGGTGGGGTGACGGCGAGTGGGCAGAGGGTCCCTTCTTCCAACTCTACAATTCTATGATTCCGTGAAGGCCCCCTTCCATTCTGAGACTCTTGTGTTTGTGCCCTTCTCTATGCTGGAGCAGTTTCATGAAAACAGTTGAGTAGGAAATGAATGGGTGTCACACTGTTCATCAATGAGCAACCCTTTCTGGCATGGCATTAAGAAGCCCAGAGAAAGGTACCAAGCTCTGCTTTCCCTTTCCCTCCGCAGCGAATGAAGAAGCCCCTGTATTTCATTGACTCTCCGAAGGCAGGAGTCCATGCAGAAAGACGAACAGCGTCTGCCTTTCGTTGTTGGACAACAAGCTTTGCCTAGGCCAGCTGTTAGAGCCGGGACAGATGACAAGAGGCGCTGACAATGCAGCTACTTAGGCAAAGTGAATAGTTCATTAAGCGATTAAGCACCAACAAAGATTGCAGTTTCCATGTTGTAATCTTGCAGTCATATCCCAAAGTGCTAGGAGGGAGGCCAGGGCAAGAAAGGGGTGGCAGGGCTTTCTGCTTATCGCCTCCAGGCAGGGATAAAGACATTATCAGTCTCCCTTGGTTACAATCAGGCCTGCAGCAACCCTGGACATTTGAGGGACATCTGGCTTCCTTGTCTTCTTTATACCCAATTAAGGAGCAAGGCTAACCTCCCCCATGACGGCCCAGCTGGGCTTTAGGGAGTGATATCTGCAGTCCTGCCATGAACACTGACTAGGGTGGAAGCTGGCACACAGATTGGGCCCAGTGCTGCCATGTGATGGCAGTAGGCCAGATCTGGCAGATCCTGGACTGACATGGCCCTGCCTTGCGCCACAATGCCCATTATGGGGACTTTCTGCTTGGGCCTTCTCACTGGAGAAATTGGGAGGTCCACACCAGTGGAGGGAGGCTGGCGTCACACTGCAAGTAGAGGCAAGAGAATGCAGCTCAACCGGGATGTGTGGAGGGACACTTGCATCCAATCCAAACTCTTCCCCCAGCCCGGCGCAAAGGGGGATCTGATTTCTCTGCCCATCTGTTGTAAGGGGTGGGAGCAAGCAAAAATGGACATTAATTCTATGGTTCAATGGTGGAACCAGCCCAGCGGTACAGTCTTGGGTTACAGACACTTCAGGTTACAGACGCTTCAGGTTACAGACTCCACTAACCCAGAAATAGTACCTCAGGTCAAGAACTTTGCTTCATGATGAGAACAGAAATCATACAGTGGTGGCAGTGGGAGGCCCCATTAGCTAAAGTGGTGCTTCAGGTTAAGAACAGTTTCAGGTTAAGAACGGACCTCCAGAACAAATTAAGTTCTTAACCCGAGGTACCACTATACTATCATGCTCCACTGAGCCTGCTCACATGGAAGGGCAACACACTGGGCAAGCAATAATAATAATAATTATAATAATTATAATATGTTGTTGTTGTTGTTGTTGTTGTTGTTGTTGTTGTTGTTGTTGTTGTTATTATTTATACCCTGCCCATCTTGCTGGCTTTCCCCAGCCACTCTGGGCAGCTCCCAACAGAATATCAACAATGTGATAAAACATCAAACATTAAAAACTTCTCTAAACTGGGCTGCCTCCAGATGTCTTATAAAAATTGTATAGTTATTCACTTTCTTGACATCTGATGGGAGGGCATTCCACAGGGTGGGCACCACTACCAAGAAGGCCCTCTGCCTGGTTCCCTTTAACTTCGCTTCTCACAGTTAGGGAACCACCAGAAGGCTCTTGGCACTGGACCTCAGTGTCCAGGCTGAACAATAGGGGTGGAGATGCTCCTTCAGGTATACTGGGCCGAGGCCATTTAGGGCTTTAAAGGTGAGCACCAACAATTGTGCCTGGAAACGTACTGGGAGCCAATCAAGGAAAGCTGGCAGGTTGCTGGATCCCAACCAGAGTCTTTAAGGCTCTGTATTCCTCCAAAAGGGGCACCCCTTGTGGAGGTTGCCCAAACCAGGAAGTATAAAAGAGCTTGCTTGCTCATTTGCTCTGTCCGGGGTCCTGAAAGACCAGCCCTGAGACCACTCTTGTATCCAGGAGCTCTGACCTGTGGCTGAAACTTGCTTGTCTGTTTTCTCTGCCCCACCTGACTACGGCTTCCTCTTTGGCAGGACTGGACAAGGTTTGGGGCTGTGCAAAAGCTTGCTCATTCACCTAAGGCAGAGACGACCTGTGGGGTGCCCGCCAAATTCTTTAGACTACAACTCCCAGCATCTCTGACCATTGACCCAACCAGCTGGGACTGATGGGAGTTGCAGTCCATAACAACAAAAGGAGGGTTCACTGCCCTGTGCCTGCCCAAACCACAACGACAGAGGTTAAGAAAGAGTTCTTTCATCATGCTGGTAAGGGTAGAGGCCCAGCGGCAAGCACAGGGCCCAGGTATGCAAGCAAGGCAGGAGATTCAGAGCTGAACGAAAGCAGCAGAGATGTCCCAACCGAGGCCACGCCTCGCTCCACCCAGCCTTTAAAGATGTGGTGTGGTGAGATCACTTGCGAGACACTCTCACTTTACAGGAATGCAAATGAGCACTGGGTTGATGCATCTGATCGTGTTTATGGCGGTGGTGTCCGGTTCTGGGTAACAAAACTGCATCCTGCCCCATGCTCAACCACCCCATGGGCTGGTTGAGGAGCCCTCCCCAAAGAGGCTCTGCACTCTGCTAGACGGATGGTGGACAGAGCTGGAAGATCACATCTCTGATTCCTGGAGTCAAAAGGGGAGAACCTCCATCCTCCATTGCTGGGAGCAGCCATCAGCTCCACCCTATTCTGCTTCATCTCCTTCCTGCTTCTGCTCATCCTGATGGGGCTGCCAAACCATACCAGATCCTGAAGAAGCCAAGCGGCCTGGGACAACCATCCCTGACCCAAGTCATATGATGCCAGGGGCTGGCAGGACTTGAGAGCCAGTGTGGTGTAGTGGTTAAGAGCAGTGGACTCGTAATCTGGTGAACCGGGTTCGCTTCCCTGCTCCTCCACATGCAGCTGCTGGGTGACCTTGGGCTAGTCACATTTCTCTGAAGTCTCTCAGCCTCACTCACCTCACAGAGTGTTTGTTGTGGGGGAGGAAGGGAAAGGAGAATGTTAGCCGCTTTGAGACTCCTTCGGGTAGTGATGAAGCGGGATATCATATCCAAACTCTTCTTCATCGGGGGAAGAGGGGCTGGAGTATGACACGGGAGATGGGGGTCAGTGATTTGTGGGGAACTGTACTGGCCAGGAGTCCAGAGGCAGGGGAAGGTTCAACGCTGGAAGGTGGAGCACAGGATAGGTTAGAGGAAGAGGCAGGTAAGGCAAGCGAAGGACCAGGGGCTTCCTTGCTTTCTCTTGCACCACTGTCTCACAGAACCAGTAGGGGATTGAAAAGGGAGGAGCAGAGGACATTGCCATGCAGGTGCAGTCTCTGGCTGCGTGTGTGCAGCCCGGCAGGGGAAGGCACATAAACTGGTGGAGGGGGAGTGGTCCCCTGCTGATGCAGCTGCTCCACAGAGCAAGGACTTGGGAATAGCTGCCTAGATGCTAGATTGGTGTGCATAGAGCTGTAGAAGTGTTATCTTTGACAATGAAGAGCTAACTATCTGCCATGTGCATTCCTTTGGCTGGGATGTGCCCTTGACATACAACAGGGATGGAGACCCTGTGGCCTTCTAGATGTTGTTGGAAACCAACTCCCATCAGCCCCAGTCTGCAGGGCGAAAGATCGAGAATTATGGGAGATGTAGTGCAACAACTGTAGATGGCTGCAGGTTCCCCATCCCTGACTTACCACTTGACAGCTTCAAAACAATGGGAGGGAGCTTGCTTTTATGGCAACTGGCCCTGAAGGAGAAACAATCCTCTCCATCACAACTATTACTAGTGTTGGTGGTCCAACACACACACACACACACACACACCCCTTCTCACCAAGCCGTGCCTTAGATCTTTACTTTTTTTCAAATACAAGATTGGGAAGCAGATCTATTACTTTAAGAAAAAACAGAAACAGGTCTGTTCCTCCACATTCCTCTGCTGGCTAAGCTGATCTCCCAAATGCTACCCTGATGAAAAAGCTGACATCAATTAATAGAGGTGCCAAATCCAATTATTTTGCCATTTGGCTCATCATGAGAAGCTTAGGCATTGGGTCTATATTTAGATTCTCCTCTGGAGGGTATCTAGCCTTTCTTCTGGGGGCAGGAAGAATGTTAGAAATTATAGTTTGTTTTTGGTAGGAACACAAGAAGATGCCTTACAGCAGGCATAGGCAAACTCCGGCCTTCTAGATGTTTGGGACTACAATTCCCGTCATCCCTAGCTAACAGGACCAGTGGTCAGGGATGATGGGAATTGTAGTCCCAAACATCTGGAAGGCCGGAGTTTGCCTATGCCTGCCTTACAGTAATGCAGGCCATTGGTCCATTGAACTGGCAGCATCTCTCCAGGGTTTCAGACAGGGAGTCCCTTACAGCCTTACCTGGTGATGCCAAGGATGGAACCTGGGACCTTCTGCATGCAAAGCAGATGTTCTACAACCGAGCTATGGTCCCCTTTCCATGTGTGGGGGTAGTAGGGAGATGTGCATCTGCCAGTCGATTTCATTACATATTTTCCATGGCTTCAGACAACATCTAAAACTCTACCTAGGAGTGGATTTGTGAGTCTGGCATCAGCAGTGGTCACCTTCGAGAGTGGAACAGGTTCACATGGCTAAAGAAGACTCAATCCTGGTTCTGTTAATGGGTTCACTATGAGCGGGTGGCGCTGTGGGTTAAACCACAGAGCCTAGGGCTTGCTGATCAGAAGGTCGGCGGTTCGAATCCCCGTGATGGGGTGAGCTCCCGTTGCTCAGTCCCTGCTCCTGCCAACCTAGCAGTTCCAAAGCACGTCAAAGTGCAAGTAGATAAATAGGCACCAGTCCAGCGGGAAGGTAAACGGTGTTTCCATGTGCTCCTCTGGTTCACCAGAAGCGGCTTAGTCATACTGGCCACATGACCTGGAAGCTGTATGCCGGCTCCCTCGGCCAATAAAGCGAGATGAGCGTCGCAACCCCAGAGTCGGCCATGACTGGACCTAATGGTCAGGGGTCCTTTTACCTTTACCTATGAGCGCCAGGCTATAACTACTTCCGTTCGTTCCTTAGGAACAGAAGAAGAGCCCAGCTGGATCAGGCCAAAGTCCCTTCTAGTCCAGCATCCTATTCTTCCTGTAGCCAACAACAGAGGTATTCGAGAAGCCCAGAAACAGAAACTGACTTCAACAGCACTTTGCCTCAGTTGTCATTGCCAGGAACTGGTATTCAGAGACACCTGCTTCTGAATTCTAGACCTCACAATCATGGAAGTGCCCCTTTGCTTTTACAGGAGACTCCATTCATTTCTTCATTCCCACCCGCTGCTCCAAGAATCAACCAGAATTCCATGACTACTACTGAGCATGCTCAGTTTTCACTGGGCTGTTTCCTGTTCACCCTTCCAGCAGCTAAGAGGTGTTTGGGGTCCCCCCCCGTAAATGTTTTTGGTAATTCTGCAAACTTTGAGGTTCCCTTCAAAGCTTCCTGATACTTCCCTTTTTGTGTGGATGATGCTGTTTTAGCATGGTAAAGAGGGGCAGTGTTCTCAAAGCTACCAGCATGAGTTTGACCAAACTGCAGGAGGCAGTGGAAGACAGGAGTGCCTGGCGCGCTCTGGTCCAGGGGGTCACGAAGAGTCGGACACGACTAAACGACTAAACAACAACAACAACATGGCCCTCCAAGTGTCCCTATTTTACAGGGACAGTCCCGGATTTACAGAAGCCATTCTGGTTTCTGATTTGATCCCGGAATGTCCCACTTTTCCGTAGGACATCCCTATTTTCATCTGAGAAATGTTGGAGGAGATGAAATTATGCAACCCCCAAGCCAAGAAGATAAGTAACTATACAACTTTTAGGGGACGTCTGAAGGCAGCTGTGTATAAGGAATTTTTTTAATGTTTAATGTTTTTTAATGTTTTCATATATGTCAGAAGGGCACCCAGCATGGCTGGGGCAACCAAGTCAGATGGCCTGGGTATAAATATAATAATTGAATAAAGGTAAAGGGACCCCTGACCATTAGGTCCAGTCGTGGCCGACTCTGGGGTTGCGGCGCTCATCTCGCTTTATTGGCCGAGGAAGCCGGCATACAGCTTCCATGTCATGTGGCCAGCATGACTAAGCCGCTTCTGGCGAACCAGAGCAGCGCACGGAAACGCCGTTTACCTTCCCGCCGGAGCGGTACCTATTTATCTACTTGCACTTTTGGGTGTGCTTTTGAAGTGCTAGGTTGGCAGGAGCAGGGACCGAGCAACGGGAGCTCACCCCGTCGCGGAGATTCAAGCCGCCAACCTTCTGATCGGCAAGTCCTAGGCTCTGTGGTTTAACCCACAGCGCCACCCGCGTCCCAATAATTGAATAGGATGCCCCTATTTTCATCAAAGAAATGTTGGAGGGCGTGTGATAGAATTTCAGATTCCATACTCAAAAAAGTGAGGATTTTGGGATCATGGCGATGCTTTTGTCCTCTACCTCGGGCATCTCTTCCCCCCTTGTAGCCCCAGATGCAAAGGGGAGGATTTTAGAAAGAGAAAATACACAATTTGTTGTTCCATTCTGTTCATATTCCATTCATTTCTTTTTTCAGAGAGTAGTAATTAGTCATCTCAATTACTGTTTCCAGATCCAGAGAGGGTGGATGTTGTTCAAGGAAACAAGTTGTGCGAAGGTGTGTTATTTGCTCACTCTTTGGATCCAGGCCGCGAATGTTGCGTCTCTATTCGTACACCATGGTATGAAAATGAAATGAAATCTTCACACAGTCCTCAGCACAACCGGTTTGGCCTCTTTTTAGAAGCATGTCAGGTATGCCGCTCTTTCCTGTCCTGCAGATTGCCAAGAGGCCGTGAGCAGCAGCAGATGGTTGTTACTTAACCACTCGTTATGGATTTGGCGTGTAATTATGAGTAGGTGGAACAGTTCCAGAGAGGGAGGGAGAAAGAGAGAGAGAGAGAGAGAGAGAGAGAGAGAGAGAGGTGTTTGGGTATTCCAGTTTGGCCCGATTGCAGAAGTGGGCCCAGTGTAACAGAGTGAAGCTGATGAAGAAGAATTTCATGGGTCTGGAAGTAAGGGAGCTTTGTTTCTGAGCTGGAAAGATATTCCGCCTGGCAGTGAGGCTTTGCAAGGGCTTCTCCTTGAGAAGGAGAGTGCTCTTGCGCTCAGATCCTGCTCACAGGTTTCCCGCCCGCAGGACGAGATGAGAGCCATTGGTCTGATCCAGCAGCCTCTTCTTATGTCCTTATGGCAATACCAATTCTACTGATTCTACATAAGGCTGTGTTCCTCCTGTTTTTTAGAAGGAATTTTGGGCATGCATTTTCTAAGATTGCCAGGGATCAGTGACCAGGCTCGTCGATTTCATTAAAGGCTTCTCAACCTTCCCCATGCGTGTTGAAATCACATGCTTAGAACGTATTTTGGGTTTTCACCTGATTTTGTGGAACCATTTTTACGTTCTCTATGGAGCCTTTGTGATGGGGCTTACTATTCTGCAAAATTTGGGGTTTTCCATTCATTTCTTCTCTCTGATCATCAAAAGCTGCTCTTTGGAAGAACATCATGGAGGGTTGCAAGTTAACGTTGGCTTTTATTCGTAAGCAGCATCAACCAAAGAATTGGCGCTTGCTGGCGTGTTATCTCCAATTACCTACAAGCTAGGTGTACATCATCGCTCCTTCCCATGAGAGTTGACTCAGCACCAGGTTTCTGTAACGCTGTTGAATAACCAGCATGTGACAGCGACACCTGCCCAGAAATGGCACTGCGGTGACTCACAGTGGCAGAACCAAGATTGAGAGCACAGTGGTGAACTGAACCCTCGTGTCTTTCATTATGTTAAATGAAACATGTGTCACTGAGGGTTCAGGAGGCTAGTGCATTCTCGGTTCATGAGTGTCTCCAATCCTCTGCCCTCGCTGGATGCACTGGGGCGCACATGTGCTCAGCGTCTGATTGCATGCACACACATGCTCAGGCACACATACGAAACATGCCAGCAACTCAGAATTGGCTCAGAATGAGATGAGGGTGAAAATTGAGGCAGGAAATGGGTCTCCTCAGTCAGCTGGAGAAACAGTGGGACAAAAACCTCCACCAATTAATTAAGTCAATCAGCCGCACATTAAATCATTTAGTCAGGTAGCTAACGTTAACTTCATACATTAAAACAAGAAACTAAGCCAAATAACTGGAATGCCCTGCGTTAAAGAAGTTGATGAACAGACGCCATGTGTCTTTTATGTGTATTTTAATGAACCGAATAGAAAGAAAGAATTTGAGTCAGGGGGGCGTGGAGATTGTGTGTATGAATTTAACAGTGCTTAATTTGTTTATTTTAGTTGCTATTCTCTTAATATTGATTTACAGATTATAAATGCCATATTGATGTGTTCATCACAGATGAGGTCTTTTGCTGAAATTGTGATGTTTAGCTTATTTTTCAGTTGCTTTGTTAATAGTGCTTTACAGATGGTAATTGTTTTGTTGGTGATTTTATGCAATTTATGCTGCATCTGTGATGCTCTGCTTCTTCTTTGGCAATCACTCATAGCCAAGTAAGATTGCCTTCCATGAAACTGGTCTTAACAGTGAGTCCGTAAGTGACTGTGGAGGCCAATTCTGGATCCACATGTCCTTCCACAGTGGGGACATAGGTTTCCAGGCAGGAGTTGATGACGGTGTGGATTTGCCGAACATGCCTTCCTCTTAGCACGTTTCTCCCTTTCATCCTGAGTTTCAGCATCTTCAAAGCCCATGACACCTTTGGAAAAGGCTGTTCTCCAACTGGCCAGTTTTTCCCAGTTTCGCAGGCCAGTGTTTCCCAGTTTTTCAGTGTTTATACTACATTTTTTTAGATTTGCCTTGAGAGAAAATTTAAACCTCTTTTGTTGCCCACCAGCATTACACTTTCCATTTTAAAGTTCGGAATAGAGTAGTTGCTTTGGAAGATGATAATCAGGCATCCGCACAACATGACCAGTCCAACGAAGTTGAAGAATCATCGCTTTGACACTAGTGATCTTTGCTTCTTCCAGTACACTGACATTAGTTTGCCTGTCTTCCCAAGTGATGTGTAAACATTTTTGGGGACACTGCTCTACTATGTTATTGTTAGCCAGTGGAGGTGCAGTACTTAGAGCGTTGGACCAGGACCTGATAGATCTGGGTTTGACTTCCTACTTGAGCCAGCCGCTGCCTCTCCCAACTGCCCTACTTCATAGGGTTGTTGTGCTGATTAGATGAGGAGTAGGAGAACTATGCAAAAACCACCTTGAGCTCCATGGATCAAAAGGTGGGCTATAGGCGCAACAAACAAACAATACTGTTTGTAAGCCGCTTTGGGATTCATTTGAAATTCAATAAATGAACGTGTCACAGAAAGCCAATAAATCAAACTAAAAGCCCAGGTGTCGAATAACTGGGGAAACCCAGCCAGATGGGCGGTGTACAAATAATAAAATTATTGTTGTTATTATTATAACTGCATAATAAGAGAGGGGGGAGCTCCTGTGGCGCAATGGGTGAGTGCATCTGGCTGTTAACCAGAAAGTTGGCGGTTCAAGCCCACCCATCCCAATAGACTAAATGACCCTGGGGAGTCCCTTCCATAGGTGCAGCCAGGATTTATTTTGGGGAGGGGCAAGACACCCACCTGTCACCATCCTCTGTCTGGCTCACAGCCTTTCTCAACCTTGGGTCCCCAGATGTTGTTGGACTACAACTCCCATCACCCCTAGCTAGCAAGGCCAGAGCTCAGGGATGATGGGAGTTGTAATCCAACAACATCTGGGGACCCACAGGTTGAGAAACACTAGCAGATTCGAAATGAAATGTCTCAACGGCAGTTGTTTTAAATTACTTTCTTTGGACCCCAAGTGCTCAGAATAATTGCGTTCTACAGTTTCTACTTTTAGTTTAGTATTTTTATTTATTTACTTGATTCAGGGGAACAACTGCCTCCCTGTCCCCTGGCTACGCCAGTCAACGATCCCTTCCAACTCTCGGATTCCTATACGGGTCCAGCAGAACTCGAACCCGCGACAGGGGTTGGCAGCGGCTGGGCGCGCGTGCGCCTTTACGCGCCGGTCGGGCGTGATGTCAGCGCCTGCGGGGCGGGCTGAGTCAGCGCAGCGCCCGCCCGCCCCGCATTGTTGCCTCGCCGCCTGTTTGCTGCGCGCACCTGTCCCCACCCACCCGGGCGGGGCGCCCCGCGACGCGAGCGAGCGCACCTCCCTTGGCGGAGTCCCGCGGACGCCCCGTCCCGGCTGCGCGGCGAGAGCGATCGAGCAACCGAGCGGGTAAGTGCTAAGCGCTTGGCTTTGGGCATCTGTATTTCACCAAAGTTTGGATCCGTGGCTCTCCAGGTCCGGCGCGTATTCGCCGTGGCGCGGAGAGGTTTGGCACAGGCTTGGAAACTACGCGCGCCGCTTTGGAGCTGCTTGCTTCCGAGGAGCCTCGCCGAATCCCGACGCCTGGTCTCCTCGC
This sequence comes from Podarcis raffonei, assembly GCF_027172205.1. Lineage (NCBI taxonomy): Eukaryota > Metazoa > Chordata > Lepidosauria > Squamata > Lacertidae > Podarcis > Podarcis raffonei. The sequence continues at coordinate 65,530,470 of NC_070611.1, read as the reverse complement.
GCTCCTTTTCCTCCTGGAGAGCGATCCATCCGCGAGTGGCTTAAGCCGGAGGGCGGATGGAACGCGCGCTCCAGGCTTTCCCACGTTAGCTCGCCCTGTTGGGATGCCGAGCGCACGGGGGCTTAAGCGGCTTTGGGATTCCGAGGGAGTGGGTCACAGCTTCAGGAACGTGGAGACGGGTCCGCAAGCGGGTTAGACTGGAGGTTGGGCACGTTTGGAAACTATTTTAGCAAAACTTCCCTGCCTTGCTATGGCGTTGTTTTCTCCTCCCCATCTGTGTTTATTTAGCTCCCGAACGATTTCTTCTACTAATTTCTTGTCTGTCTTGGGCTGCAAATTTGGTAGTCCAACACTCATTTGTATTCGGTACTTTGGGCTCCACTGTTTATTTAGTCTTCCCAGATCTGCGCGTGTCTTTATACATAATCCACCAACTGAAGATGTATAGGATGAAATTCTGTCCCCAAAAGGCTTGTGGCAGGATAAACCTCTTGGTCTTTAACAAGCCACCTTTTTAAAAAGGTGAAGGGGGAAAAATAGAATCGTCCCAGCATGCTGAAATATTGAAATAATAATTCCAGCCCCTTTTGGATTAAATCTACAAGAGTAGGTAGGTTTAAGTGATTTCAGGTTCCTGTATTCCTTGCGCTGGGTCATTTTGAGTTTGATTCTATGCATGTTTACTCAGAAGTAAGCATGAGTTCAGTGGGGCTTACTCCCAAGTGTGTGAGTAGGGCAGGCTTTGCACTCCTGGCCATGTCTGCTTGGGAATAATGCCCAGTGAATTTGGTGGAATTTTCTTCTGAGTAAATGACTTTGGGATTAGGGCAACAACTTTGGTGGAATTATGCCAGTTTGTAGGATCAAATTTGCTGAGTGCCCAGCGTGGCCAGGATCCAAAGAATCACGCTGCTGTTTCCAAGAGAAGGGGTCATGCAGACAAATTTCACTGGATGCTCCCTGGTGCAGTTGCCTCTATTCCCTTCCCTGTATCAAACCTTTGATTGTATGTTCCTTGGGGCAGGTACCTACCCTCTTAAGACCTTGCAAAGCTCTTTGCACATTGAGGGAGTTGTATCAAATGTAATGATGATGATCATGAGGACACTTAAATTTGTGAATTGTAGTACAGAGATGTGCCATTGTTGTGCAAATGAGGCCTGAAAATGGATGCTGTTGAACCCTGAATTCATTTGCCTCTTTCTCCCCTTCCCTCTCTCCCTCCCTCCCCCCCACCTTATCTTTCCTTTCCACAGGGGGCCCGTTTACGCAGACAAGGAAACTAGATTTCCACCCTTGTGCTCTGCTCTTATAAACAATTATTTCTTTATACCCTCAGTTGATTTCACTTGTAGCTCAAATGGCAACCTTGAAATTCTACAGTAAATCTTTGCTGAATGTGTGTGTGAGAGAGAGAATAGCTGGGGAGGCTTTGCAATAATATTCCTACTGTACAACATGTTCTGGTCTTGCTGTGTAGATCAGCCTTTTGCTTTGCCTCACCTTCTTTTGCAATTGGGGGAAACATCCTTGCCACCTTTGGCCAGTTGACCTTGCTTGGATTACTTGACACCTTACAGGTAACAGAGCAAATTTCAGCACATACATTATTCTGTTTCGTTCACCAATAGTTAGAATTTTGCTGCTCTCAGAGTGGTTCAAATGTATCTGTGGCCCATACAATATTCTTATAAGGCAGGCCCAGCAAGTGATGTTTTGCCAGGTGCTTTTAGAAAATGAATTTGATTGTGTGTCCGCATTTGTTTGATGTTTTAACCATTTTACTGTATGCTGCTGTGAAATTTCCTTTGAGTTGGTCGTTTATATGCATTCTTAGAAATGGTCACGCCATAATGCAGATTTGCTGCCTTTTTATAAATATTCTTATAAGTAACTAAAAACAAAAACAAACCGCATAATTCAAATGAGATGGGTGGGCAGGCTGAGCAACTGAAAAGCTAGTCTTGAAGGCCACTTACTGGCTGAAGTGAGGCTTCCAGTGCGGATTACCCTGGTGAGCATCTCAGCTGCTACAGCTTCTGCTAGGTGAAGAAGGTTCCCAATTTTAATTCCTAGCATCATCACCAGCTTTAATGGAGTTTGGATGGTAGGCAGAGGCATTTCCCAGTCCAAAAACCAAGGACAGCTGCTTTCAGCTAGATGGATAAATAGACTTGAGCCCCACGCTTAGGTCTACAGGGCCTCGTAGCTAAATGGTAGAGAATCTGCCTTGCACGCCATAGTTCCCAGGTTCAGTTCCCAGCATCTCCTGGTAGGGCTGGGAGAGGACCTGTATCTGAAACCCCAGAGAGATGCTTCTAGCCTATTGTCCACACAATGGAGCTAGATAGGTTCATGGCCTGACTTGGTATAACGTAGACCACTTCTTGTGTTCCGACATTTCGACCTGAGTTTCCCCCTAGCAATTGTTCTGCACCAGCTCTGTGTTGGGTTCACTTCCCTAAAGAGTCCTCCTCCTGCCCCCACCCCCATGTTATTTCAAGAAAACGAAGCCTGGAGATGCAAGGAGGTAATGCGAGATTTACTCCTGAGCCTGTTGGAATTGGTGTAGAGCAGGTGCGAGGGAACCTTCGGCCCTTGGCGCAGATGTGGCCCTCCAGACCTCTCTGTGTGGCCCCCCAGAGCTGCCACAAAGCCCTGCTCCTTGCCCTCCTCCTCCATTCCCTTTCCAGAATGTGCTCTCGAGGTCTTGCTTTGCAAAGCTGAGATTCGCGTCAAGTTGCTCTTTGCAGTTTAGCTCCTGGCCATATCTATCCTTGGTTCTTGCCTTCATGGCATGTGGCACCAGGAAATGTGTCCCTCGGGCTGGGAACGTTTTGAGTTTCGTGGAAACTCCTGAGACAGAAGGGAAGTTCCCTTTCCTGGTGAAAAGTTTGGTGAAATGCAGCAAGCTTGCGTGCTTTGTTGGCCTGGCTTAGAAGATCGCACCCTGTCCTTTTCAGACCAGACTTTCTCTTTTCCCTCTTGAATTCCCAAATCTGCGCTGCCAAGGTTGCTCAGACAGTGGTTACAATCCTCTGTTGTGGGTGCTCGCTCGTACTTTTGGCAAAACAAGCCCCGGTTTGTTTGTCATTCAGCCGCTGATTTAATATTTAACTCTGCGAGGTGCCTGCATCGGCCTCTGGTACGTTAGGGAGATTTTGGACAAAGGAAGCCTTTGCAAGCCTAAATTTCCAGTAGCCCCCACCCCCAGCTGGCAAACTGTTATCCTTGTTCGCCACCTCCGCCTATCATTTAAGGCTCTTTTCATGCTGCTGGTGGCTCTTTTGGGCAGAGCCCAGCCGTCCAGCCCTGTTTACCCTCTGGGCCCAACCCCTCTCTTGGAATTTCACAGACCACGGCTTTGGAGAGAGAAATGCTTAACTCCTGGCATCCCGGAAAAGGTCTACTGCTCACCAGTGAATGAGCAACAATGAGCATACCTCTTCACCTTAGCAGACATGTGTTTCCAAACCTGAGATAATGGGAAATTGGGGGTGGGGGATGTATGGGGGAGCACCTGGAGGCAGAGGGGGTGCTTAACCCTTCCTGTGCCTGCGAAGTCGCTCCTGCAAAAAGTTCCCCTCCAAAACTGCTCCCTAAGGTGAGTTTTTCCTTTTGCTTCTGGTGTCGGAGCCCCACTGAGACAAATGGGCTACAAATGGCCAGGATTCTTACTTCCTAAAAGTTGGGAACCTCACTTCATAAGCAGGTAGTTTTGATTTTAGGATGCTTTCAGGAGGTGAATGTTGCTAAAATGACAACTGCAGTGATGTTAGGAAGTTGCTTGGGGTCGAAGGAAGACAGTTCCCCTTATTTATCCCTTTGTTGATTTCTCTGTTCTTGTCTGTCTGTTTCTGAGTGGCAATCGCTCTTGCTTCATGGGACACAGTGCGAAAGGTTTAGCGCACCAGTGGGGAACCTGTGGCTTTCCATTCATTGCTGGATTCGAGTCATCCTTGACCATGCTAGCTGAGGCTGATGGGAATCGGAGTCCGGCAGGGGGTTGGACTAGATGACCCCAGGGTCCCTTCCAGCTCTACAATTCCATCTGGAAGGCCACAGCTTGCTCGCCCCTGGTTTAACACCATACCCTGCAGTGCTTCCTACATTTGGCATTTTGCCTCTAAATGAGCTTGGATGTAAGATAACATAGAGCACCAGCTATATATAGATCTAACCCTTTACAGAGGGAGCCTACTTTAGAGTAGGTTGGTCACTAAATCTGATCTGTAGCTCTAAATCTTCTCTGTCCCCTCCCTAAGGTGACATGGCTCACTTTCTTATCTGAGTTTGTTTTGCTGAAACCTGTGTCTTGCCCTTTTAATCTTCTCCCCACCCCAATGCTCTCTCTTTTATTTTTAAATATAAAACATTGCCATTTTAAATGCTGCTGTTTGTCAAAGATTTCACTTTATCCTGATGGCCATTTGCAGTGGACTGTTTGTTTCTATTCTGTAGGCTAATGTTTTGGGTGGTGGGGAGTATTTTAGGTTAGTGCCAATTTTTTAAAAATAAATAAATTTGGCACAATCCTGTGCAGGTCTCTTTCCTCCTGCTTAAGTGTGTGTGTGTGTGTGTGTGTGTGTGTGTGTGTGTGTGTGTAGGATAGGATTGCATCTCTGGTGAACAGTCAAAACTGCCTGTGTTTACACATCACAGTAAACCACCGTTAATAGTTTGTTATGAATGTTCAGGTGGCTCCTCTCTGGTGTGAGTAACAGATCACAACCCCTGACTTAGCAGTTTTGTGTCCGCTCAGGGGACCGATAATTGCTTTATGCTCCAAACAAACCACAATGTGAAGCCAAGGTTTATTCCTGGCTTATCAGCGTTTGTTTGAGTGACACAAACCAGGATCCTCTTTTTCAGATGTAATGCTAAATCAAGGATTGTGGTTTCTTGTTCCCATTTAAACTAGGGGAGGAGTGAAGTGTGGAAAATCTTTACCGATTGTCTCCCCCTCTCTCCTTTTTAACCCCCCCCCCCAGCAATTCAGAATTTTTTATTTTATTTTAACTGATGGAATGGATGCAGAAGCATAAGGAACCAAAAGGGATGCAGTCTGCTGAGCAGAACTAGGAATATTCCAAGTGCTGAGAGTTGAGGTAAAGTTTTGTGGGGGGTTTTTTGGGAGGGACAAGGGATGGTACTAGGAATTATTTCTCAGCCTTCCCAATAAAACTGCAACAAGGTTGGGGCCACAAATCCCTGATGCGGAGAGGGTTGCTGGCTTTCCATTCCCTAACAAGTCTCCTGCCAGACGAGGATTTCTGTGCTGCTTAGAAGTTTGCTCCCTTGCCAGCATTTTTGTGTTGGTAAAAACTATTATCTCAGCGCATTCCCAACTCTCCCCACCCCCTTTTAAAACCATGTTTTGATTTAAACTGATTCGAATAGTTCCTCAATTTTAAAAATAGACATCATTGTAGTTTAGTGTGCACAACACTAAAGGCAGCTGCATGAGAAGGTTTAAATCGGTTTGTTTGGAGAGTTTATCTCACGCAGGTGTCTGTTACTTATGGTGCGGTCACACCCAGACATTGCTTGCTTCAGGATAAGGTTGCCAGGCTGCAGTTTGGAGACTTTGGCACTTATTTTAAAATTGCTTGTAAATTCAGAGATGAGGCACCTATGGCATTCCTTTCTTGTTGCTATCTTCTTCCTATCTCATCCTGCTCTGCTGCCTGTACTTTTTATCTCTTGGCTCCATTTTCTGCCTGCTGAAGGAAGCAGGACTCAGCTGCCCTGCATATCAGGTAGGAAAGGAGGCAGATGAAAGGATTGGGGTGGGGGCGGTGGAGAGAGAGACCTTTGCGCACGAAGTAGACGCTCTACAGCTGACTTACAGCCCTTCCCTTGAATAGTTTGCTTGGGTGTCTTCTGGTGTATTGCATATTTCTGTGTCCAGTATGCTATGTGAGCAGCTAATCCACCTTGATGCTGTCACTGAAGTGCGTATCAATAGAGTCTGCTTGTTTTCAAGTGCAATTGGTGTTTAAACTTGGCTGTGTCTTGTAAACGGCAACATTTGAGGTAACTTGTATGATATCTGCGATACATAGGTTCACAAATGTGGTTCGGCAAGGTCTTCAATAGAGACCCTGCTCCGGGTTCCGCCATCTCCTTGAAGGTAAAATATGGTAGCAGGTTCTTTCTGGTGGTGGCCCCCTCCGGGCTATTTTCTGTCTGCCTTTCAGGCGCTGCCAGAGCGACAAATGTGAATTCTACACACTCCCTCTACCCAAGCAAGCAAGGAAGACTTGCAAGAGTTCAAAGACACCTTTCAGCCAGGCGAGGATGGTGCAGAGACTTCAAAGTGCTTATGAGAGGTCTGGATTTGGGCCCTGGGCCTGATATTACCCATCCCTCATTTAAGACCCAGTTGGTAGAGCATTTGACTCTTAATCTCAGGGTTGTGGGTTCGAGCCCCACGTTGGGCAAAATGTTCTTTCATTGCAGGGGGTTGAGCTAGATGACCCTCAGGACCCCTTCCAACTCTGTCAGTCTATGAAATGGTAAGCTGTTTGTGTTTTTCCCAGTCAGGATGAGCAACCTGTGGCCTTCCAGTTGTTGGTTTTTTTACTTTCTTATTTATTTATTTATTGGTTTTCACATATTACATTGCAATACAGTGGTACCTCGGGTTACATACGCTTCAGGTTACAGACACCGCTAACCCAGAAATAGTACCTCGGGGTAAGAACTTTGCTTCAGGATGAGAAGAGAAATCGTGCTCCAGCGGTGCGGCAGCAGCAGGAGGCCCCATTAGCTAAAGTGGTGCTTCAGGTTAAGAACAGTTTCAGGTTAAGAACGGACCTCCAGAACGAATTAAGTACGTAACCCGAGGTACCACTGTACACATGTACCAAAGCCAACACCATTTCCTCCCCATCCATTTACATTTATATTTCCTCAATCCATCATATTATTCTTTTTTCCCTCTGCCCCCACTCAATTTCCTCCACATTATACAATTTACAATAATCTTTGCCTTCTACAGTCTTCTCAAGTCATCTATATATTCTTATTATTTTTCCTTACTAATTTTTCTTCCATCCAGTACTTCACATTTTAATCTAGGCATATTAGCATATCTTTTTGAGCAATATTTTGCTGTATATTCAGCAAAACATTTCCACTCCTTTTTTCGATTTTTGATTCGACTGATTTCTTATTATAGCAGTTAAATTTTGCCAAAATTAAATATTCATTTAGTTTACAAATCCATTCCTCCTTTGTGGGTATAGTTTGTGCCTTCCACCTAGCAGCAATCACTATTCTAGCAACTGTAGCAGATACCATTGGGGGGGGGATTTTCCTATATGCAAGTACAGCTACAGTTGCCTTCCAGTTGTTGGACTGCAACTCCCATCATGCTGGTCGTTCACCATGCTGGCTGTTGCTAATGGGAGTTGGAGTCGAGCAAAATCTGGAGGGCCACAGTTCCTCCATTCCTGATTTGCATGAACATAGGCCTTGTGAATTCAGCAGGAGTATCTTGGGCTTGCCAATTAGAAGGTTGGCAGTTCGAATCCCTGCGACGGGGTGAGCTCCCGTTGTTCAGTCCCAGCTCCTGCCAACCTAGCAGTTCGAAAGCACACTTGTGCAAGTAGATAAATAGGTACTGCTCCGGCGGGAAGGTAAACGGCGTTTCCGTGTGCTGCTCTGGTTCGTCAGAGCTCTGTCATGCTGGCCACATGACCTGGAAGCTGTACGCTGGCTCCCTCGGCCAGTAAAGCGAGATGAGCGCCGCAATCCCAGAGTTGTCCGCGACTGGACCTAATAGTCAGGGGTCCCTTTACCTTTATCTGCCCCTACTGCACTGCAGGGGGTTAGACTAGATAACTCTTAGCGTCCCTTCCAACTCTGCAATTCTATGATTCTATGAAAAGGAGTTCAGAAATCTTTTCAATAATAGCCACCACCCTTCCACTGGCTGTGGAACACCCCCCTCCGAAGAAAGCCCCCTGATATTTAATCTATTGTCTTTCTAGCACCAGATGAAGCCTTTTTAAAAACTCCCCCCGGCCTTGAAAAAATAAAACAAAATCATTTCTCTTGGCGTTCTTCTTCACTGCATTTTGCTGTGATTTCTAGGATGTGGTTTGTATCTCCACGAAGACACTTTTTGTGGCACACTCTAATTGCACGACTGTGGCCGAACTTGTGTGCACTGCTGCTCCGATAAGGTTGTCCCTGTTTCAGGGGATTTTTGTGTTGCTTGTTTTATCGGCTCTGCAAATTTTGATCTGTTTGCGGTTGTTCCTCGCCTGGGGAACCCAGCTCCTGGAGTGGCAGTATGAAAGCATTTGCAAAATGGCTGCTCCTCTCTTGAACGAAACAGAAAGGCAAGGCAGGTGGTTTGAGGTCGCTCAGGCTTCCTTTGGCTTCTTGGTACCGTTAAGCTGCCTTAAGACCGCCAGCTTCCTAGAATGCCTTGTATCCATATTCTATCAAAAGCTGGCACTTGTTCAGCTAAGATTTCCCCCCTGCGAAGGTTAAAGCAGGCAATGTAATTGTTAACCGTGTTCTGAAAAGTAGGGTGGATAATGGCATGTTTCGTTTCGTTTCTTTTTTAAAAATATTTTTTTTATTAGATTTTCCACAGTGATAACACAAACCACAAAGCAAAATGATACACAAAAACAGAAAAAGAAACAAAGAAAGGGGGAAAGGGGGGGACAAGATAAACAATAACAACAAACTTAATTCTTCACAAATCCAACCTTTTAAACATCTTGGCTGACTTCCTCAAATCCCTCCCTTCTGAGTTTCCTTGTAATTAAAAGTAACAGCTTTCCAATATCATTATTAAACTAAAACAATTTCCAATTATAGTCCATTTTATTCACTTTTCTTAACATTCTAAATCCCATTTATTTGATTATAACTTAATTTATTCCTAGGCCTATTGGTTTCTTTCAAGTAATTTCTAATTTTTTATATTACAATATTTATTGTAATATATTTATGTTTCGTTTCTGCCTGTTCTTCATCCATGCAACATCAGCAACTTACCGTATTTAGGGTTGAGATGCAGTTCAGGCACTAACTTCTAAGTTCCAATAGACTTAAAAGCGTAAGAGGAGCCTATCGAGTCCAGTATCCTGTTCTCTCAGTGGCCAAGCAAATGCCCATGGGAATCCCCCAGGCCAGGACCTGCGCACAGCACCATTCTCCCTTCTTACAGTCTTCAGCAGCTGGTGTTGAGAAGCAGTGTTCGAAATTAGCCAGGGGCCAGGTGCATTTTGCTTCTGGCGTGGGTCCACTTGCAACTATGTGGAGATTACTGGGTTCCAGGTTGGCAGCTGTGGTTTAAAAACCTCTGCCTTAGTCCAGAGTACAGTGGACGCTTGGGTTGCGAACGTGATCCGTGCGGGATGCACGCTCACAACCCGCAGCAGCGCGTCTGCACACATGCGGGTTGTGATTTGGTGCTTCTGTGCATGCGCAAAGCGCGATCCAGCATTTCTGTGCATGCACAAAGCGCGACCCGGCACTTCTGTGCATGCACAAAGCATAATTCGGCACTTCTGCGCATGCACAACTGCCGAAACCCGATACTTCTGGGTTTCGGCAGTCCATAACCCAAAAAAACACAACCTCTGTAACCCGAGGTATGACTGTAAATAACCATTTCCCTTGTGTGTGTTTCTCCTTGCATGCTGGGACAAGCGAATTGTTGTAAGAGGAAGCTACAGTCAAGCAATGAGGTCACAGAATCCTAGAATGGTAGCGTGGGAAGGGACTACGAGGGCCATCTAGTCCAACCCCCCTGGCAAATAGACATTCCATTGTAGGTTTAAGCTGCCATTTGGCACATAGTTCATATATCAGTTTTAAGGCAGTTAGTTTATATGTCTGAATTTCTGATGCTGTTAGAAAGCATTGCCTCTCAACCGGGGAGGTTTTCAAGGCAATTACACTGTAACCTTCCTTGGTCTGTGTCCAGCTGAAAATCAATGTAAATGGAGATATTTTCAAATCAAATGGAATTATCTGATCGCCGTTAAAATCCTAAGATGACAGGCCGTGCAGAATCTGGTTTAATTAGCTGGCAGTGGGATGAGGATGAAAATTAAAAGGCTAGATAATGTAGAAACAATTAAATAGGGGATTTGTTCAGCACAAATGGAGCATAGCTGCCAGGTCTGGAAGACCTCAGTGAGCGAAGCATAGGTCCTGTCTGCTTTCCAGACCACAGATCTGAGCAATCAAAACACATTACCTTAACTAGCAGAGGAGTCAGGAGTGTACAGCGGTGTTTAGCCGAGTTTCCTGGTGCCTAACTAAGTTCTTGAAAAGCCTGCCTTTAATTGCCACCAGACTTTTTTTGGAACCTTCAGAGTGAATATTAAGTGCAGCAAGAAGAAATGGTGTCATGGAATGGAATATTTTTAGGAAGGAGGGTGAACAGGCTTAAAGCGTACCATTTGCGATGCTCCCAAGTGAATGTGTTTGTCGGAGTCCTTAGCTGGCAAAGTGACCCTCAGACACAGGGCAGTAATTCCTCCAGGATTTTAAAAAACTCCTTCCCAACCCAGAGATTGCGGGGCCTGGAATTGGGCAGCTACGGGGAGCCATCCCATTGGTCCTTGTCCCTGTAAAAACACTGGACTTGCCTCTGGAAAATGTGTTTCGGGAGCTTGTTGGACAAGATTTGCTTCTCCAAGCCTATTGCCAGTCTCCTTAAGATTCCAGGATTTCTGTAGTAACTGTGACACTCTCTGCTGTCCAGTTCTTACCTGCCAGCCTCCTGCTGACTGTTTGCCTGTGCCTGCCTGGGTCATTCTGCTTCTCAGCACCTCAGAATTAACCTCCTCGATTTGTTTTCCCCATGGGCTGCTCTCTTGAACTGCTTGCATCTTGGACCGTAAGCGAGTCTTATTACATGCACAGGGGACTCAGCTACATTAGTCAAAAAAGAGGGTTTTGAATTCATTATAAACATGCAACACCAGATGGCGCTTGGGAGCAAAACAAAAATCTAAGCGGTTTTCCATAGCGCTTTTTATTTTGTTATAATGACTTAATTTCTGATTTATTCATAGTGTTTTTTTACCCCTGTGTGTAGATCCACCCTAAGTGCTGCCGTCCTGACTGAGCCATGCCTCTGAAAGATGCTGGGGCTGTTGTGAATTTCGGGGGGGAATGCAGCACCATAGTTGCAGCATAGATATGCACACTTTTGGTTTTGTGGTGTCCATTTTGGTGAATTGAAAAGCAGGGTGGCCACTTATCTTGCCTTAGAAAGGTCATGCCACTATTCAAAGGCATCCTATGTTTGAAGGACTGTCTGGTCCACGTCTGTTGTTCTTGGCATCCATCCATCTCGGGAGACAATGGAGTGCACCTCTGGGGGTGAAGTCACATTTCACCAAAGAGACCTCCCCGGGGCGCAAGCTTGGGCAGTGTGTATGGGGGTCCTGGGCTGCCCAGATGACAAGACCCCTTTCTCGGCCTCACTGATGGGGTCCAAAGGAAAGCAGAGCAAGACGTTTGGCACCAAAAGAAGAATGGTTGAATAAATTATGCAAATACTTGGAATTAGCAAAGTTGACTGATTTGATAAGACAAAAACCAAAAAATATAATCCAGAAACAATGGAAATGTTTAAATGATTATTTATGTAGACAAACTTTAAACGTAAGGTATTGGTTGTGTTTAGAATAGATTTGGAAAACTTATTGATTAGAACATTTGTGTGAGATTGTATGGGGAAAATACGGAATATAACAGATACAATCTTGCTTAAAATGTAGATAGGAAGTGCAGTGCAAGCGATGGAAGTCAATCAATGAAATTTTATTATTGAGATATTTGTAGGATAAATTTGGAAGAAATTCTTCCAACTTTTCTTCTTCTTCTTTTTCTCTTTATTTCTCTTTTTCTTTTTTCTTTTCTTCCTTTTTCTCTTTTGTTATATATGTGTGCTTATCAGAAATATATATGTATGTGTATATAAAAGACGTATTTGCAATATTTTGCTTATATTTTGTAATAATTGTTAAATAAATTAATTTTTTTAAAAAAAACAAATTAAAAGACATTTGGCACAGGAGTTGCCGGAAAAAGGTGTACAAGGCACCATCCAACTGCCTTAGGGACTCCGCTCCAGAGTTGTGTAGGGTTTATACTCCTTAGCCTTTTCTTCTCCCGAAGAAGATATTGGTATCCCAAAAGGAAGCCAATACACGTTAGAGCAAGACGTTACAGGAAAGCTACTTTGTGCCTTTCTGAAGAACTACAACTCCAGTTAGTTCTAGGAAATTTACCGTATTGAGAAACATTGCTCAGAGATCTCTGCCCCACCTAAGGTGAAGGAGTTGAGCTTAGTTCCTGAAATAATTTCTGCCAGGTAAAACACCTGTCAAGAGGATAAACAAGGTGCAAAATTGCAGCCTGTGCCAAGCTTTGACCTTTGACTGACTCGGGGAGGGGTGACACCCCCCAGTTTCACACCGAAGGCTACATTGGCAGCTGGTCCACAGCCTGAGGGCCTGAGTGAGTTGGCAGCTCACCTGTAATTAACATACTATGCATGCCACAGGTATGAGCCTGGTGGATGTTAAGCTAGGGATGTAGTCCTGCGACTGTGTGTTTGTGTATGTTCAGAACAATTAGCCCCAAATGCGCAAGACAGTGTGTTAGCTCTCAGTGCACACGTGGAAAATATGATTTATTTATTTTTAAAGATGGGTCCTTGCTGCTGGCACTCAGTTACCTAGGGCTGCCATATTCCCAAAAGTGAAAATCCCCTGCCATGTGCCTGGGTTTTCCCCAGACATTTTGCCGATTTAGCGAAAATCCGCCCCGACGTCATTCCGCTGCCCGATTCCCGGACATATGGCAACCCTACTGCATATTATGACTGGCAGAGATGACCAAACGACAACTGCGATTCCCTTTAAGAATAAGTGTTCCTTCAGGCGGATGGTTTGTTTTTGACAGGTATATTCTGCATCCTGTAACTGACCCAATAATAGTGTCAGTGGTGGATTCAAACTGGGCTATCTACACATGATTCTGCATTATTAGCTGTTCTAATAATAATAATAGGGATGCGGGTGGCGCTTTGGGTTAAACCACAGAGCCTAGGACTTACTGATCAGAAGGTCGGCGGTTTGAATCCCCGCAGCGGGGTGAGCTCCCATTGCTCGGTCCCTGCTCCTGCCAACCTAGCAGTTCGAAAGCACGTCAAAAGTGCAAGTAGATAAATAGGTACCGCTCTGGCGGGAAGGTAAACGGCGTTTCCGTGCGCTGCTCTGGTTCGCCAGAAGCGGCTTAGTCATGCTGGCCACATGACCCGGAAGCTGTGCACCGGCTCCCTCGGCCAATAAAGCGAGATGCGCGCCGCAACCCCAGAGTCGGCCACGACTGGACCTAATGGTCAGGGGTACCTTTACCTTTAATAATAATAATGATGATGATGATGCAAAATTATTGCTGTTTTGAGGGACACTCTTATGCTATAGCAGGGGTGTATCTGTCTGATATGTGATAATGTTTGTGATATAAAAAGTAGCAGGATTTCAGCAGAAAGCTATGGGTCACACACAGTGTTAGAAACTCAGATATATAATTTAATTGCCAAGTTATGGCGACCACAATGGAATGTCCAGGTGCCTTTTTTTACCAATGGAATTGTTGTTATTGTTATTAGTATTAGTATTATTATTACTAATTCCATTTCTCAAACTGGTTTGCAATACATTAAAACATCAAATAAACCAATCCAGAATAAAAACAAATTTAGGCTTCAAGGAAAATATTTCAGATCCTTCTCTAAGTCACTATCCCAAGTCACTATCCTAGCATCCAGTGATCGCCACGTGGTCGCAGTTGGCCCCACGCCAGTCGGAAAATGCACCTGGGGAATTTCCAACACTGGTCACATGAAGGCCGGAATGCTTTAGCTGTGACCCCTGCATTGCAGGGGGCTGGACTAGATGGCCTTTGGGGTTCCTTCCAACTCTATCGTTCTATGTTCCTACGAAATAAAAGCAGTATGACATTGTGTAGCCACAGGTGCACTCGAGAGAGCACTGCTAGCTACAGGCCTGCGTACAGCTTGCTTACTCGAGAGTGCTTCTCTCAACACTAAGTTATGCCTGGAAATCCAGAAAGACCAGAAACTAGAGCAAATTGAATTTGGACATCATAACTAGTGTTGTGAGCATTTTCCAGACTGCTGTCTGATTTCCTGGACTGGCACAATTGGGGGTAAATCCAGTCGCGAACGACTCTGGGGTTGCGGCGCTCATCTCGCTTTATTGGCCGAGGGAGCCGGCGTACAGCTTCCGGGTCATGTGGCCAGCAGGACTAAGCTGCTTCTGGTGAAACCAGAGCAGCGCATGGAAATGCCGTTTACCTTCCCACCGGAGTGGTACCTATTTATCTACTTGCACTTTGACGTGCTTTTGAACTGCCCCAGCCAGGATGACCAATGGTCAGGGACAATGGGAGTTGAAGTTCCACAATATCTGGGTGGCTGCAGGCTCATCTTTAAAGGTACAGGGAAAAACCAATGTATAGGTGTCCACAATTGATGTGCGACAGGAACAGATTGCATCGCAGCGACCTGGAAGTGGCCGGAAAAGGGGGCAGGTGCGTAATGGGTTTATGCGCCCTCCGCCATTGCATGCAATTATCTGGGGTTGCCTGTATCTTTCCAGCATCATGCCGTGCAGATACCATATGACCTATTTTCATTTTTTGCTGACATCTTTCTGTGTGTACCGCTGTCATTCTGGAATAGTCCTGTCCTTGTAATGTTGATCGATTTCTTTCTTTCTTAAAACAAAAACAAAAACACACCCAAAAACATTTCCCACCAAAGTAGAATCTATTTTTAAATGTACTCAGCGATATTTGTTTCACTGAAGCCCATGTTGCTTATCTTAAATCTTTGGATGAGGTCCTGTTTTGAAGAACTGATCACCCTGCCGTTAAAGCCAGTGTTTGAATCCAAAGGGGTCTTTTTTCAAAAAAGGAAAAATGGGGTGGGGGTTCTGTGTCCTTTCAATAAGCACAATGCTCAGTTGACCACCTTCCGATTTTGCCTTTTTTTCAGCTTCAACATTCAGTGTTGCCTTGCATCATCTTAAAATAGGCCTGGGAGTAACTTGCTGATTCAGCAAAGCTCTTAATCCCAGTTTCCTGGAAGGCGCAACAAGCTGTTTTATGAGAGATTGCATCCTGGCCAGAGCAAAATGTCATTTATTGCTAGATTTGGTTGCCTTGGATGGTAGGCCCTTTGGGGACAGAATAATCAACATCTAGGGTGTGTGGGAAATGCTCTTGGCCGTCCTGAGCCCATGGGGAAGAGCGGGATGTGAAATACGTAAATGGAGCTGAACAGTAATCTTTCATTTATTTAGTACATCCACACTTCACCTTACCTGCAAGGAGCTCAAGCGGCTGTACCTCCTTCTCTTCCCCTCTCCATTTTAACCTCACAACACCCCGGGAGAGGTAGGTGAGGCTGAGAATGAGTGATTGGCCCAAGGCCACCAGTTGAGTTTCATGTCTGAACTCGAACCCAGGACTCTTGTGCTGGGTCTCGTGCTCTACCGGCTTAGCTGATTTCTGCTTCATGTAGCTTCTTGTATTTTTTAAAAAATTGTATCATTTCACAGGTAATGCATTCTGATGCATTGCACCATCCTGGCATGCTCCTAGCCAGGAATTAATTTTGTGTATGTGTGAGAGAAAATATGACCTTGAATCTTAGAATCGTAGAGTTGGAGGAAGGGACCCACAAAGGTCTTCTAGTCCAACCCCTTGCCATACAGGTGTCTTTTTAAAAAAATAATTTTCAGATTTTGAAATTTACAATCGTCAAACAATCAAAACAAAAAGAGAATTCCATAAATTCCCATTGACTTCCCTCCTCCCCTTTGTGGGTCCTTATGTTAACTTTTTTCCTCCTGCATCTTCTCTATTAATCCAATTCTATTACATCACCTGTACAACCATACTCCAACATTCAACTACAAATACCATTCTAATCCTACTAATAATTTTAATTGCTTGCAATGATTTTTTTAAGGGAAATCATATATCTTCCCCATTCCTTCTTAAAAATTTTGGTCTTCCTGATTCCTAATTCTTCCGGTCATTTTTTGCCATTTCAGCCTAGTCCCATCCGTTTAATCCGCCGTTCTTCTCTGGTCGGGAGCCACGCAGGCATCTTTAGCCCAACGTGGGGCTTGAACCCACAGCCCTGACATGAAGAGCCTCGTGTTCTACTGACTGAGCCATCCCTTGGATATGGCCCTTGAATGTGGCTGCAAACGGGCTTAAGATCCTGAACGCTCTTAGCCATGAGTGGCACGGTGGAGTGAGCATGGCTGAGTTGTGAGTAGCTACAGGGTGGGTGGATGCGGGTGGTGCTGTGGGTTAAACCACAGAGCCTAAGACTTGCCGATCAGAAGGTCGGTGGTTCGAATCCCCGCGACGTGGTGAGCTCCTATTGCTCAGTCCCTGCTCCTGCCAACCTAGCAGTTCGAAAGCACGTCAAAGTGCAAGCAGATAAATAGGTACCACTCCAGCGGTAAGGTAAACGGCGTTTCCATGCGCTGCTCTGGTTCACCAGAAGCGGCTTAGTCATGCTGGCCACATGACCCAGAAGCTGTACGCCGGCTCCTTCGGCCAATAAAGCGAGATGAGCGCCGCAACCCTAGAGTCGGCTACGACGGGACCTAATGGTCAGGGGTCCCTTTACCTTTACAGGGTGCTGAAGCAAAGCCTGTTGCTTCAAGTGCTGGGTTAGTGTGGGGCAAAGTGACCCACTTCCCCTGCCCCACAAACCTCACAGCAGGGCCCCTGTCTTCCCCCATCCTGGCCCTTGTACGCAGACACTTCTAATACCTCCATAATAGTTCAGCGGCGACCCACTGCTTAAGCCCTGTTGTGAATAACTTTAATTTTTAATGCGACTGAAGGTCGAGAGGAGAGCTTTCCTGCAAGCCTGCTGTTCCATCTCGGAGGGATGCTCTTTAATACGAGCCCCAGTTGGTTACCTAGGCAATCGTCTTGGCATCCCGTGGGGGAAATAGATTGTAGGAGGAGTTGTGGGTTCCTTCCCCTGCGAATCTTCCCTGCTTCGACGTTTTTAAAGAGCAAATGTAGGGAATGTGTGGAATCGCACATTGCTGTAATGTGGGAATGTTCAGACCTAGGTCTCGAGACCTGTGGGAATGGCACTCGCTGGGTGAGCCGTTGGAGGGGGCGTGTTGCCCCATCTGCTGAGGAGCTGCGTTGAAAGGCTTGGGGAGGCAACTGGGTGTGTGCCGGCTTATTTCGTTCAAAACGCTGCACCCTGCTCTCAGCCAGGAGGGCTCCCAGAGCAGCTTTGTTGTTGTTGTTTAGTCATTTAGTTGTGTCCAACGCTTTGTGACCCCATGGACCAGAGCACGCCAGGCACTCCTGTCTTCCACTGCCTCCCGCAGTTTGGTCAAACTCATGTTTGTAGCTTCGAGAACACTGTCCCACCATCTCGTCCTCTGTCGTCCCCTTCTCCTTGTGCCCTCCATCTTTCCCAGCATCAGGGTCTTTTCCAGGGAGTCTTCTCTTCTCATGAGGTGGCCAAAGTATTGGAGCCTCAGCTTCAGGATCTGTCCTTCCAGTGAGCACTCAGGGCTGATTTCCTTCAGAATGGATAGGTTTGATCTTCTTGCTGTCCATGGGACTCTCAAGAGTCTCCTCCAGCACCATAATTCAAAAGCATCCATTCTTCGGCGATCAGCCTTCTTTATGGTCCAGCTTTCACTTCCATACATCACTACTGGGAAAACCAGAGCTTTAACTATACGGACCTTTGTTGGCAAGGTGGTGTCTCTGCTTTTTAAGACGCTGTCTAGGTTTGTCATTGTTGGAGCAACTTACAAATCAATTAAACAACAGTGCAGTCCCTGCCTTTGGGCCTAAAACAATCCCAAAAGATACGACACGAAAGGAAAAAAGGCATGAAGAGGGGAGAGGCGAGCAAGCAAGCCCAAGTACCAAAGATTAGATGATGTGAGAAAGGAGGCTATCCTCGGGAGAAGAAAAGACTAAGGAATAAACTCTACGCAAAACCAAAGTGGAGTCCCTAAGACGGTTGAATGGCGCCTTGTACGCCTCCCTCCGGCAACTCCTACAGCCAAGCTGGTGCCAAACATTTTGCTCTGCTTTCCTTTGGACCACATCAGTGAGTCCGGGGGGGTTGGGTCTTGTCATCTGGGCATCCCAGGTAAATGACGTTTCCATGCGCTCTGGTTTCCGTCACAGTGTCCCGTTGCGCCAGAAGCGGTTTAGTTAGGTTGGCCACATGATCCGGAAAGCTGCCTGGACAAACGCCGGCTCCCTCAGCCTGAAAGCTGAGATGAGCGCCGCACCCCATAGTTGCCTTTGACTGGACTTAACTGTCCAGAGGTCCTTTACCTTTACCTTACCCAGGGCCTCCATACACACGGCCTGGCCTTGTGCCCCGGGGCGGTCCCCTATATTTTTTAATATATTAGTGGCCATGTGATAGTTTTAACTTATAAATTTTATTGTTTAATGTCTTAATTTGTATATTAAGGTACTTTTATAGCTCTGTTTAGAGTAGGTAATGTCTTGATAAGTTTTAAGTTTTTTGTATCAGTCCAGTATATTTTCTTTTAATTGTTCAATGATTCTGTGTACATTGCGGCAGCCTTTGGCTATGTGCAATAAAACTGACTGACTGATCCCTGGAGGCTCACTCCATTGTCTCTTGAGACTGATGCCAACCCAACAATTTATCCGAAGTGTTCCTACCCTGCCTTTGAATATACCACTGCCCAGGTTGGCTGGCAACATTAAACCAATGCTGGGGTGGTCTGTGGGTTTTGTATGAGGGGTGGGGAACCTCTGTAGAGTACAGAGTTGTTGGGGGAATCGATGAGAAGCAATGTCTTGAGGGGTGCCCCTTCTGTGTGATGTTTGGGGTGGGAGGGTTCGCAGGAACATCAGCTGGGGCAGAAGCCTAGCAGAAACTCCCAGAGCCACCGACTGAAATCATTTGTAATCTCATTTCAGCATTGGAGCCACCAGACATTCGTATCCAGCCACCTCCTTCTTCCTTCTCGATCCTGTGCAGAGATGCCCCAGAGTCTTCTTGTGTGAACGGTTTCTCATCTCTCCGCGCCGCTTGACGAGAGAAACACCCCCCCCCCCGTTTCAAGGAGCGCGCTGTCCCCCTTTTTGGGTGGGATGCCAAGGAGCGTGATGTCGGATTACTTGGGAATGGTCTGCGAGATCCCTCCCCAGTGTCAGTTCGGTAGCTTTGAAAAAAAGCATCGCCTGGAGAGCGGAAAGTGTCGCCCAAGGAGAAGATGTTCCACACTGGTATGTAGCCTGGTTTTCATCCTGGTTGTTGCCTCTCTTATTGATGCCCCAACTTTTCCTCCAAGGAAAACAACAACCCTTCGAGGTAGGTTAGGCTGAGACTAGGGTTCTTCCCAGGATTCTTTGAGGGAAGCCATGACTGTTTAAAGTGCCACGATGCTGCTTTAAAGACTTAGTTTATTTATTTACTGGCTACGTGGCTTTTTACAAATACCTCACCTGCACAAATGTAACTCTGTGAGCAGAGGTAAGAATTGCTGCTTTGGGCTGGAGACCATTACAGTTGTGGTCACACTTGAAAAATACTGTATTTTCTGGCGTATAAGACTACTTTTTAACCCAGGAAAATCTCAAAAGTTGGGGGTCATCTTATACGCTGGCTACAGCAGCAGCTACTGCAGCAACTCCCCACCAAAGGATAAAACGACAGCAAATTAAATCAGAGGATACCAAGCTCTCTAGATGAAGCAGAAATACGCTTGAAAATTGGCCCCAGAAGCCCCCGGCCACTGGGAAGTGGAGCGGATTTCTGAGCCACACTGGAGACTTGTTTTTTTTAATTTTTATTTGGCGTGCCTTGGAAGAGGGGTAGTCTTATACAGCGAGTATATCCCAAACTCTGTATTTTAACTGGAAAAGTTGGGGGGTCGTCTTATATGCCCAGTTGTCTTATATGCCGGAAAATACGGTAAATGCCATTGTTTCTCGATACCACTTAAATTTGATTTGTGTTTTGTCATTATCACACCGGGCTTGTTGTTCAAAATGCCTCTTCTGCCTTTAACGAAACATAGGCTTTAAAAAATAATTGAGTCGACGGCACAGACGCCCAGCCCTGTTCCAAAGAAAATGTATAGTGTGTAAACGCAAAATGTTTTTTCAGCAGGGCTGAGACATTCAGCTAAATAAATGCGGGGGCCATAAGGCAGATGCTGGGCAGCGCCTTCGAAAGACGCAAATCCACAGGGATTTGTGAGCCAGGATTCCACAGCTGAACTTACCTCAGGGCAAGTTTGCACCCAGCTGCCTTGCCTTTTGTAAAATACCTTTAAGAGCAGCTATTAAAAGTCTGAATGTGCAACTTAAAACCACAATTGAGTTGTACCTGGGACAATTGTTGGCCGTTTCTGAGTGATTTGTCTTAAACACCTGATGCGTAAGGAAAAGCTGTCTTTGGCTGAGGTGAGGAAGGTTGCTCTTCCCGTTTTTCTAATCCTTTAATTAGGCTGCAGCCCCAGATTTTGTGTTTTGTTTTTTTGGTAAGCCATGCTTTTTTTTTTTAAGGTAGCGTTTATGTGGGTGGGAACAACTTAATTGTGCTGCAGTGATGGATGGTAGTGGTTTTAAAGTCTCACCTGGAATTAAGAGATTTCCGGTGGCAAATTGTTTGAGCAGAATTCTGTCTGAAATGCATGGGGCAAGTTGCCTTCTCTTGAAATGAGACTATACTTCTTAGTAGGGAAATGTGTGTGTGTGTGTATTATTATTATTATTATTATTATTATTTTAAAAATAGTTTAGAGCATAAATAAACTGCTCTCTAGCCAACAAGAGTGGCTTACAAAGATTGGTTCTAATATGGTCCCAGCATCAACTCACAATGTAAAAAGAGTATTTATTTGTTTCCCTTTGAAGGGAACACAGGGTGGCAAACATGTCAGTAACAGAACAACACAGTTGAACTGTCTTTTTAAAAACCTTCTAAAAACAATCAATTGCTCTCACAGCTAATAATTTCAGGATTGCCAGGAACTGTATCCTTCAGCAATGAAATGCCTGGGTAAACAGAGATAATCTTAAATTCCTCTTAAATGTTAAATACATGACACAAGGAAAAAATATAGGAGGGAGGAGGGAAAAGTCAAGCTCAAGTTCTTAGATGCTACAGTTCTCAACCTGCACTGCAGCAAAATGGCAGAATGTTTGCGTTTGCAGGAAATGCCGTGTCAGTATTGGATTTTTGGATCTCCCTTCGCAGAATGTACCCTTAGAACTGCCTTGCTAAGGGCAAAAGATGTGAATCTTTTGGTTCAGGCTTTGCCCTAGTAATGGACTTGTTTTCAAGCATAATGCCCTTGGAAACATCCTCTGGTGCCTGCAGAGTCTTTGATCTCCCCCTCTTAGGGCTGGCCAAGGATAATTTGGCACCTGCAGTGAACCACAAAAAAGAAGGGGCGAGTGAAGATCTGTCTTGGGAACAAGGCTGGGAGTGCCTCCTACTTCAAATGTGAGGGACGCAGGTAGCGCTGTGGTCTAAACCACTGAGCCTCTTGCAAATCAGAAGGTCGGCGGTTCGAATCCCTACGACGGAGTGAGCTCCTGTTGCTCTGTCCCAGCTCCTGCCAACCTAGCAGTTCGAAAGCACGCCAGTGCAAGTAGATAAATAGGTACCACTGTGGCGGGAAGGTAAATGGCGTTTCCGTGCGCTCTGGCTTCCGTCACAGTGTTCCATTGCGCCAAAAGCGGTTTAGTCCTGCTGGCCACATGACCCAGAAAGCTGTCTGTGGACAAACACCGGCTCCCTCGGTCTGAAACCGAGATGAGCGCTGCAACCCCATAGTCCCCTTTGACTGGACTTAACCATCCAGGGGTCCTTTACCTTTTTACCTTTACTGTAGATGTGGTATTTGCTGGGGGACGGCCTGCCAAGAAGTGGGCAGATCCTGCTTCCAAGGAGTGCACTGCAGTTGGCCACCCAAGGCATCTCACCTTATCCCATGGGTGGGGCTGGCACTGCCCCCTTCTGACACCCTCGCTGCCCTTTCCGTCATGTGGTGATGAGGGTGGCTGTCTTATTTTAGATCGGTGCCTGAGCATCAAAACTCCCAACTCCAGTAACTTGCAAAGGGCACCAGGTAGGGGAAGGGTTAGCTAGGTTACAAATCCACTTGTTCCTTCCCAGTGGTGGGCCTGACACAGTCAGTGGTCAGGGAGAACACCAGACTCTTTATTTCAGGGTCATGGGTTCGAATCCCAAACTGGGCAAAAAGATTCCTACATTGCAGGGGGTTGAGCTAGATGACCCTTGAGGTCCCTCCCAAAACTACGATTCTGTGACTGCGTGCTACAACTTTCAACAAACATCTGGAGGAGGGCTACATCCCTGCCTTCAGCCAAGGCCCCTTTTCATAGAATCATGGAATTGTAGAGATGCCGGAGACCCCCAAAGGCCAACTAGTCCAACCCCCTGCTTATTTATTTCTGTTCCAAGCAGACATTTATTAATTGTTTTGTCCTAAAAATTAGAGATGGATCTGCTATGCATGGGTTTCAGGCCTAAAGCAGTTTGGGAAAGCGAGTGGTGACTCAGAAGGAGGTTTCTTCAGAACCTGCTGGTGTTTGAGGACTTAATGACAGCGAAGATTGTTCTACAACTCCAGATAACAGCAGGTCCTCCTGCTAATAATAGTCTCCCCACCCCATGTCTTCAGGATATATTCGCAGGAGAGCAACCTTGGGGTTTTCCTTTGTTCTGTCTAAGTCAAGGATAGATAGATAGAAAGATATTGTTCTCCAACCACATGAATGACAGAGAGCTTCAGGTGTAGCCTCTTTCTGGGAATGCCGCGTGCCTAAAATCCCAGAGAACTCCTGGCAACCTGTATAAACTTCTGGTTGCTCACGGTGAGAATGGGCTGCTGGCCCAGAGGGGCCATGGATCCATCAGGGACCTTCTTACATCCCTACCAGTGTTAGAAATTAGCCAGGCGCCAGGCGCGTTTTGCTACTGGTGTGGGTCCAGTTGCGGCTGCGTGGAGATTTCTGGGCGCAGGTTGACGACCGCACTTTAAAAGGCTCTGCCTTAGTCCATAGTTAATACTATCTGCATTTCCACTGTGTGTGTTTTTATCCTTCTTGCATCCCAGGACAAGTGAATTGCTGCCAGAGCAAGCAGTGTGGTTGAGATCGTAGAATTGTAGCGCTGGAAGCAGGGTGGATTTGTTTTAAATCAAATCGATTTAAATCACTAGTCAGTAAGACTTGATTTGAATCATTTTTGTAAGAGAAAGACTCGTTCTTGCTGGTATAATCTTAACATTTACAACCAGATGAAGGTTCCATTTTTGGAATAATAAATTTCCAGAGTAGTTTTTACAGTTATATCAAAAATTACTGATTTGGTTATACTATTAGAAATGCATAGACAGATAATTATGAAATTATTGTGAGGTTTAATAAGTTAACTGTTTATATGTGGACAACTTTCCTGTGAGGTTGGTTAGGCTGAGAGTGAGTGACTGGACCAAGGGCCAAGTGGTGATTCGAACCCTGGTCTCCCAGGTCCTAATACAACATTCTAACCACTATATCACACTGACTCTTCTATGGCCTCTAGACCTCTCTATCTGGGCCACACACCCTCCCCTGGCCACACCCAGTACTACCATTGGGTGCTTTTGCCTGACTTACATGTGTCCTTGACCGTAATAATAGCTCTGGTTTGCCTGGTTGCAAGATGTGGTGAAGAAGGGTAGAAACCTCTGTGTTTAACGTGGCTGGCAAAAGTCTGCGTTAAAATTGTTGTTAAGATTTTTCCAATCTTATTCTGTGCTTGGGGCTTCCTTGGGAAGAAAGTCTGGATGTAAATTTATTTATTTTTTATAAAAAAAATAAATTATTCATTTTTCTTTTTCATTCATTACATACATTTCAAATTCTTAACATTTACTATATATTCCTTCCTCCCCTGCTAGGCTTTCCCCAACTTCCGCTTCTTGTTTGTTTCTCCTTTCACCCACTTTGCTACCCCCTAACAGAAAAAGTTATTAATAACATAAAACCTAAAAACGTAAAAGTAAATGCATCATAATATTTCTCTATCTTCTAAACATTTTCTAATACTAACAGTGTGAATGTTTATTTAAATCCTGCCATCAAGTCTATCGACTTCCTTTGTTTCTGCAAGTATAATATAAATGGTTCCCATTCTCTTTCAAAGTCACTGTTGCCTTTTTCTCTTAGTCTGTCTGTCATTTTTGCCAGTTCTGCATAGTTCATCAGCTTCTCTTGCCATTGTTCTTTGGTTGGTATTTCTCCAGTTGCTGGATGTAAATTTAAGGAATGAATAAAATTCAGGGCTTAGCATACCAATATTTAATGTGTAATGTTGGACTAGGCAGTGTTAGAAACTCAGATACATGCTCCAATCATCAAATGGCACCTTGAACCTAGGTTATGGTTGCCACAACCTAGGCGCCATACCCCGCTATGAAATTCACTGTTGTTATTATTCATATTTCCTTTCATTTCTATACCGCTCTATATTTTAAAGAACAAATCTCAAAGCGGTTGAAAACACGTTAAAATGTCAAATGAAACAACCCAGAATAAAACGAATTCAAGCTTCAAGGAAAATATTTCAGACATTTTCAGGTGACATTTTGTTTCCCCCATATTTATCTACCTACTTAATTTATAGAGCTGCTCCATCGCAGAAGGACTCTGGGAAGCCAGGGTGGTGTAGTGGTTAGAGGGCTGGACTAAGGCCTGGGAGATCAGGGATTCAAACCCCCATTCAGTCGTGAAAACTCACTGGGTGACCTCGGGCCAGACACAGCTTCTTAACCTACCTCACAGGGTCGTTGTACGGATTAACTGAGGAGGGTGTGAACCATGTATGGCTTCCAAAAATCTCCACATGGTTGCAACTGGAGCCTGAGACCAGAGACTATCAATTGCATTGGTTCCATAATCAGATGAGTCTTACCTTGGTTGGAAGAAGGTAAGATGTTGCATTTTCAAGGAAGCAGAGTTGTGTCTGATTCTTGGTTACTTCAAGAATTGCTCAGAATTCGGGTTTGAAGATTGACTGGAAACATGTGTCTTAACATATAGATATATATATACACAAACCCTCGCTCTCTGTTGTTGACCCTCAGGACGATGATGAGACCCTGAAATACCTCACTCACGAGGAAAAAGACGTCCTCCTCTTCTTTGAAGAAACCATCGATGCCTTAGAAGATGACTTGGAGGAACAAGCTCTCCATGACAGTGGCATCCACTGCCACTCTCCGAGGTCAATGGAAGAAAACATGTCCAGCCAGTTGGAGTCTGAAGACATCATAGATCTGGTCCAATCAGTGCTGGAAAGCAGCATTCAGGACTGTGATCCTAGCGGAAACATGGAACCAGGTAAAAACTGATTTCATTTCATTTTTGTACTGCCTTTCATTGGTAGATCTCAGGGTGGTTCACAGCATAAAAATATTTCATCCCTCCTGGTTTCTGGGAGGGCGTTTTTTCTCTGGCTAATTGTAATGGTGATTGTGCTAATGTGGGTTTTTTGTTTTGACTGGGTGTGGGGAAGTGGGGCATATTATCATTTTGTGCTCTGTTAACCGTTGCATTTTTTGAATCTGTTGTGCTGGAAATGTCAATGACTATCAGACTCCGAAAAGCTAATATCACTAGATCAACTTCATCCAATTAATTAAAGTAAATAGTTTTAACTATGTAAGACAGGGGATGCGGGTGGCACTGTGGTTTAAACCACAGAGCCTCTTGGGCTTGCCTATCAGAAGGTCGGCGGTTCTAATCTCTGCGACGGGGTTGCGGCACTCATCTTGCTTTACTGTCCGAGGGAGGCGGCGTACAGCTTCCAGGTCATGTGGCCAGCATGACTAAGCCGCTTCTGGCGAACCAGAGCAGTGCACGGAAACGCCGTTTACCTTCCTGCCGGAGTGGTACCTATTTATCTACTTGCACTTTGACGTGCTTTCGAACTGCTAGGTTGGCAGGAGCTGGGACCAAACAACAGGAGCTCACCCCGTCACGGGGATTCGAACCGCCGACCTTCTGATCAGCAAGTCCTAGGCTCTGTGGTTTAACCCACAGCGCCACCCACGTCCCTCAATAATCAATGTACTGTACTATAAAATAAATAAGACAGTATTGTAGATAATAAAAATAAAAATTAAATTCTTTTCTTACCTGCACTGATGATAGTCATTGTTTGGATGGGGGGATTTTATCCATTTCCACAGTCACACAGTCAATCAGTCAGTAGCTGAACCGGGTTTGATACGGTCACAAAAACAAATTAACCGAAAGAGCTTCAGAAACAAAAACGCAAAATAAATAGCAAAAACAAAAGCACCAAACTTAATCCGTTCCAGAAGTCCATTTGACTTCTGAAATGTTCAAAAACCAAGGCACGGCTTCTGATTGGTGCAGGCGCCCAGCAAACAGTAGCCAACAGCCACATCAGACGTTTCGGCTTCCGAAAAACGTTCGAAAACTGGAACACGTACTTCCGGGTTTTCGGCATTTGAGTACCAAGGCGTTTGAGAACCAAGGTACCACTGTAATGCTTTTTATTGGGTAGGGTAGGGGGCACTGTGGGTGAGTTTATGGAACCAAGGGGACGGTGGCTGAAAAAGGTTTGGGAACCAATGATCAATATTGCTAGCCACCCTCTATAGAAGCTTCTGACGGGGTACAAATTCTCTGACAAACGCTGTCACTTCCATGGTTCCAGATGTCTAGGAAATGGTTCTAATAATCTGCTACCCTCTCCTTTCTTTTCTAGCCCCAGAGGAGGCTGGGAAACTGGATACACTGAAGCCAAAATATAACGTTGAGGACACCTGCGCTGAGGCTGCCATCCCTCTCCCTGTGTTGCCATCAGCTCCACCACTGCCCATCTACGAGGTGTTTCCTGCCGCGCCCGCAGTTCAGCACCCAAAACTCGTCCGCTGTATCCCAACCCCTCTCGTCATCGCTCAGAAAATATCCGAGAAGCAGGCAGAGGGCACCCCCTTCTCTCCCGCCTCTCCAAAGGAAGGGAGGCCTACGGAGGGGAGGACCACGCCCTCGTCTTCCCCGCTGCGCAACAGAGAGCGTTTCTCCGCCTTCAAGCAAGCTCTGCCGCCCCCAACCGCCCCCAAGCCCCAAAGGTTCCCCAGCAACATCAGCATCACCAACGTTGGTGAGAGGGAGTTCAGCAAAACTATCTCCCGGGCTGCCGTCAACGTGCAAGAGCGCAAAGCCAGGGTGTTGGCCAACGTCAACGGCTTGCCCTACTTCATAAGCGAGCTGGAAGAGAGACTTCAGAAGCACGACTTGTCAGGACAGAGCAGAAGCTCATCCTTGCGGGATTTGCCGTCGGAGCAAGCGAGACACGAGGCCCTGAGCAGGCTTAGCGTGGTGGACAGAAATCTTGGACCAGCCCCGCTGGATCAGTCCTCAGATCTTCCCGCGCCGACAGACAAAAGGCCAGAGCAGCCCTTGTCGAACGGCTACCGAAACATCCACGACGTCTTGAGAAGGGAAACCAGCCACTTCCCCAGCGTGAGCAAAACGGTGACGGTCAAACCGGATGCTGATCTCCCCGATGGCAAGCCCGTTCGGCAAAACACCGCCAAGAGCTTTTGCGACCACCGGTTGCCGGACCTCAGCCTGGAAATGAGGAAGAGGTCTGGGTCTCTGCCCAGACCGTCTGGATTGAGACCACAAGGCGTAACTGTACAGTTCTCTGGACGCGGGTCTACGGAAGAGGCTAGGAGAGAGGCGCTGCGGAAACTTGGGCTTCTCAAAGACTAGTTGAAAGACGGTTTCTGCGATGGTGGGAGCATCGCGCCCCCAGCGGACTCGGTTTCTGAAGAGATCAAATGGACTGTTCTCTTGCCCCTGCAGTCTAAGGAAAGATTAAATATATCAGAACGGGACTTGTGCTTGCCATGGGTTTCCTTAAGAATGCCCAGTCTTCTGCGGGATTTTAAAATGGCATTTTATTAACAGGAGACCTAGATGCAAAAAAAGGGGTGTCATACTAAATGAAGTTTTAATGGTGCAGTATTTGTGTGTGTGTATGTGAGTAGCTGTCAAGTATGTCACGAGTGCAATGGCTTTTCCTTGGACTCCTACGTTAATGAAGCCAAAAAATAAAGGGGGGGGGGAATGTATCTGTTGAATTACTATATAGGGATGGATATATATTTATAATGTAATGTACTGGAGAGGTCAAATATACAATAAAGCTGCTATTTCTGATTGTCACATTTCTCTCTGTCACTCTTTCTTTCTCTTTCTTTCTTTCTTTCTTTCTTTCTCTTCCTCTCACATGCATGTATTTGTCTGTAGACTAATTGTCAGGAGTTTAAATCATGCATAATAATCCCTAAGTAATTTTTGGCAGGAATTCACCCCTTTTCCATTTTGATTTGTCTGGGGCAGGGTTTCCTAAACTTAGGTCTCTGGCTGTTTTTGGACTACAACTCCCATCATCCCTAGCCCACAAGACCAGTGGTCAGGGATGATGTGAATTGTAGTCCAAAAACAGCTGGAGATCCAAGTTTTGGAAACACTGGTCTGGGGGAACCTTGTATTTCTGGAGACAATATAGGGGATTTGCAACAGACTGACAAAGATTTCTAGTGCCCAGAGAGCAGCAACAAAACGTCTTCTCGCCTGCTCAACTATCCTGCCCTAAATTATATTGCTGAAATGATATTGCCGGGAACGTTGGCAAGGAATTTTGCGTTGTCAGTAAATGGAAGTTTTTGTTAAATGGGTTTTTGCATGAAGCTGAGTTCTGGAACTCAGAAGGAATTCCTGGGCTCAGAATTCTCCAGTTCTGCACCAGGCTCTGGTTGGTGGATAATGGAGGTTCTAGTAATATTCTGCAGGCTGGGGTGGCAGGTCAGATGGGTGGCAGATAAATAATAAATTATTATTAGAGAAGTCGGAAGCCTGGCCAGTCTTGCTCTAGAAGCAACACAGTGTTCCTGGCAGAGCAGCATTGCTTCTGCTGCAGAGGATATATTGAGGGTGAAGAGAGAGAGAGAGAGAGAGAGAGAGAGAGAGAGAGCGCGTTTATAAGGTACTCCAATCCAGCCCAGCTGCTTCATATCCTGCCTGGCCAAAGGGGGCAAGATTGCACTTCAGCCTATGCCTTTAATTATTATGATTAATACCCTGCCCATCTGATTCCCTAACAGGGCTGCCTTCAGATGTCTTCTAAAAGTCAGATAGTTGTTTATTTATTTGACAACTGATAGGAGAGCGTTCCACAGGGCAGGTGCCACCACCAAGAAGGCCCTCTACCTGGTTCCCTGTAACTTGGCTTCTCTCAGTGAGGGAACTGCCAGAAGGCCCTTGGAGCTTTGAAATGGTTGACTTTCAGAGGATGTCTCCTCACCTTGGTATGGAAAAACTGGCATTGTAAGTAGAATGTCACCTTGCAGCTGAAGAAGTGTATGCTTCCTGAAAACTGGATGATGTAGCTAGCACTTTTGGGTGCTTTTAGGTAAAAAAAGTACCTTCCTTGAAGGCGATAATGGTGTAAACTGAAACATTGTTGACCCACCTATTCTGTTTGCTGATTGATGCTAATTCAGAATGAGCCAGTATCAAAGCTACTGTTGCGTCAGAACAACAATTGCAGCTCTAGGTTTGCTGCACTGTGGAGGCCACACCCTGCTTCTGTTGCTGGGCACAGCATCTTAGCCTTGTCCCGCAATAGTCCCCTTCGTGAATTTGACCAGAAACAGACTGTCGTTTGGCATGATTAAATTTGCCTGGATCAGCAGGAACCGCAGGAACAAATTAACTTCAAACTGCGGGGGAGCCTTATGGTACGTTACTGCACTTGAAAGCATTAAAACCAACTGCTTTACAAAACACCTGTTGTTGAGAATATTAGGCGGGTTTTTGTATGATGCCTGGGGAGCATGAAAATAACCTGTGCATGCTTTGACATGTGGAACGGTCCTATGCCAGCCGTTCTAGCATCTCACCAGGTTCTCTGGCTTTTGCTTTTGTTTAGTCGTTTAGTCATGTCTGACTCTTCGTGACCCCATGGACCAGAGCACGCCAGGCACTCCTATCTTCCACTGCCTCCCGCAGTTTGGTCAAACTCATGCTGGTAGCTTTGAGAACACTGTCCCACCATCTTGTCCTCTGTCGTCCCCTTCTCCTTGTGCCCTCCATCTTTCCCAACATCAGGGTCTTTTCCAGGGAGTCTTCTCTTCTCATGAAGTGGCCAAAGTATTGGAGCCTCAGCTTCACGATCTGTCCTTCCAGTGAGCACTCAGGGCTGATTTCCTTCAGAATGGATAGGTTTGATCTTCTTGCAGTCCATGGGACTCTCAAGAGTCTCCTCCAGCACCATAATTCAAAAGCATCAATTCTTCGGCGATCAGCCTTCTTTATGGTCCAGCTCTCACTTCCATACATCACTACTGGGAAAACCATAGCTTTTACTATACAGACCTTTGTTGGCAAGGTGATGTCTCTGCTTTTTAAGATGCTGTCTAGGTTTGTCTAGGTCTCTGGCGTAGGTCTTTGCAAAGCCTGCTACTCTTGTGGGAAGGGCAGCTTTATGATAGAGCATCTGCCTTGCAGGTTCGATCCCTCGCATTTCCAGTTAAGGCTGGGACTGCCTGCCTTAAACCCTGGAGTTCTGCTGCCAGTCAGTGTAGACAATACCAGTGGTTTGATCGGGTATAAGGGAGCTTCCTATGTACTACCACTATCACCAGTAGTTGGGACTTCACTGCTACATTGACCATGAACACAAATGCCGCATCCCTCCGTCATGGGCTAGATGAGCCATTAGGGAAGTTATTTTTCCCTGCACATGCCACATGTCATATATATATATATATATATATATATATATATATATATATATATTCATTGGCCTCCTGACTGAGTCTTCTGTATCTGCCCAAGATTGCATCGCTCCTGGTGAGCATATGCAAAATAATCGTCTACTTGCAACTGAAGGCAGAGATGGATGGGGGGATGGTACCGGGACCTGTGCCACTCTGGACATTGCCGGACTCCAGCTCCCATCAGCCCCTGCCAGCACAAGCAAGGGATGATGGGAGTTGGAGTTCAACAGCACCTGGGAAAAGTTGCAGTTTCCTCATCACTAAGGCTGCTTAGAACTAGGCACAGATTTTCTTGTGAAAAAACCACCCAAATGAAACCTGCAGCTGTGTGTTTATCCTGGCAATTACTCTTTTTAGAAATCATAGGCTGAAATAAGTATATAGCAAAAGCTAGCATTTCCCTAGAAAATAATTTCCCCTTCCTTGATTTAAATCATTCTGTAGGTAATTATAAACCAATTTGGAACCTGAAAGATAAGCAACTTCTTCGGTGTTCTTGGAATACTAGAAATTAGCCCCATCTGTGATTAGGTTTGCATTTTCTCTTGATATATTTCAGCCACCTTTTCTACTCTGGGCTATATTTCTGCTGTGTACTTAGACTGGCTTAACACGTTCTCCTGAGAGCTGAGGTTTTATACAAGGTTGGGAGGGGGAGGGACTTATTAACAGAACATTCACCTCTACTCCTGGCTGCCATTTCCCAGGATCCTTTGAGGGGAAGCCATGACAGTTACTCTGCCATGAAACTGGCATAGGGTTAACCATGTAAATAGGCCCAATCAAGCTCATTTGTGCAGGATTTAAGTGCAATAGAAGCAGCTTCATGTTCTAAACAGCCTGAATATAATGGAAGATGTCTTTCTTATGTATGTAGTTATAAGAGCATCTATTTTGTGCATGGAAAACATTGCAATTGTGAATTATCATATGTTTTCTATTAGATGCATCGCTTAAACCATTGCACGTTGATCTTATACATGAAAGCTGTTGAGAAGGAACTTAAATCTCTCACGGTTTTTAACGTGTCTCATAATTTTTTGTTGTTAAGAACAGCATTTAATCTGCTTACCTCTTTAAAAATGGCATAAACTTGGTTTTATATACATGAAGGGATCCTTCCAGAGTGCTAAAACTATTTATATGCCATTTTTCACACTTCCCCACTGATGACCCACAATGCTGTTACATCTGTCAGTTGAAATAAACATGGTCCTCTCGTCTTAAGACTTTGTCCTAGTTTTTAAGTAGGGCTCTGTCTGTGCTGTTGTTGCATGGGAGCGAACAAAATATGGCGGCAGCTTGCCAAATTCAGCTTGCTATCTTTTTATAGGTATATATGCTTTTATGACTTGTAAAGATGTGCTTTTGAAAGTGGAACGAAGGTGCGAAGGACTGAAACGTTCAAGAAACGTTCTAGAACTGAAATGGTCTCCCCTCCTTTATTTCTTCAGAATATTAAACCCCTAAAACTCCCTTAAAAAAAGCTACCCAACAATGGGTAGATCATTGCCAGTTCTTTTATACAGTGGTACCTCGGGTTAAGTACTTAATTCGTTCTGGAGGTCCGTTCTTAACCTGAAACTGTTCTTAACCTGAAGCACCACTTTAGCTAATGGGGCCTCCTGCTGCCGCTGCGCCGCCGGAGCACAATTTCTATTCTCATCCTGAAGCAAAGTTCTTAACCCGAGGTACTATTTCTGGGTTAGCGGAGTCTGTAACCTGAAGTGTATGTAACCTGAAGCATATGTAACCCGAGGTACCACTGTACTGTGAGTAGATCACAGTCTCTTGGGAGTTGGACGTGCCTGATATAGATAAAGCTGGCAGGTTTACATCTAAAAAAAACCCAACTAAAATTGGGGATGGAATCAAACAGCGTGTTTTCGTCTAACTGACGAAGGAGAAAAGAAGGATGAAGCTGAATCTGGGCAGATTTCTGCCCCAAGCAGAAAACTTATCTCAAGCCTTAATAATAATAATAATAATAATAATAAATTTTATTTATACCCTGGCCGGAGCCGGGCTCAGGGCGGCTAACACCAATAAAATTACAGTAAAAACATAATGGGGGGGGGGACCAATTTAAAATACAGGTTAAAATGCAATTTAAAATGCAGCCTCATTTTAAAAGTAGCCCATGGATCAAAACCATAAGGGGAGGGAAACATAAGGGTCAGACTGAGTCCAAACCAAAGGCCAGGCGGAACAGCACAAGAGGGTTTATAGCAGGGGTCAGCAAGGTTTATCTTGCCTGGGCCGGATCAGTCCCTCCGAGATCCCTCCGTGGGCTGGATCCCTGTGATTTTCGGCGTCTGCACATACGCAGACGCGATTTCCAGCATAGCAGAAGTGAGCGCCGTGCGTGAGCAGGCGGCTCCATTCGGGGGTGACTCGGGGGCCGGTCAAACGACCTCCGTTGGCCGCAGGTTAGTGACCCCTGGTTTATGGGGTGCTGCTGCTTAAGCAAAGACAGAGTTACAATTCCCAGAGTGGTTTTAACAATCCCTCTTTCCAAGGAGGTCTGAGAACTGGAGCTCTGTGAGGAGAAGAGGGGTCTCCCATCAACACTGAGCGTCCACAGCAAACTACAGTTCTCAGAATTGTTAGGGGGGAGCCAGTGTTTTTAAAGCAATAAGGTACCACTTTGTGCCAGTGTGTTGTAGTGGTTAAGAGCGGTGGACTCGTAATCTGGTGAACCAGGTTCACATCTCCGCTCCTCCACATGCAGCTGCTGGGTGACCTTGGGCTAGTCGCACTTCTCTGAAGTCTCTCAGCCTCACTCACCTCACAGAGTGTTTGTTGTGGGGAAGGAAGGGAAAGGAGAATGTTAGCCGCTCTGAGACTCCTTAAAGGGAGTGAAAGGCGGGATATGAAATCCAACTCTTCTTCTTCTTCTTCTTCTTCTTCTTCTTCTTCTTCTTCTTCTTCTTCTTCTTCTTTGTAAACATGGTGTGAATGTGGCCCAGATGGTCCCTTGTCCCCATCTCATTTTTGTCGGTTGCTTTTTTGAGGAAGGAAACAGGGCAGCTATGTGACGTCCATCTCCTCTTCAAGCGGAGGCACAGTGTGGATTAGGCCTACAAGCATCATGCCTGGCTCACCCTAGCGACCAAACTCTTTCACGGCCGAGATAACTTGGCCGGGAAGCGAAAAGAACACTCCCTCCAGTGCTCCCAGATGAACTCGGGATGCTTTGGAGCTGAAGTCGCCCAGGTGGAAACCGCAAAACACATTCCTTGGCTGTGGCCTTCAAATCCATCATTGCTGTTGGCAGAAAAGGGAACTGAGGTATTGTGGAAAACCTTGAGCTTCCTGCAGATCAAGCAAAGAGCAGCAAGTTTCAGACGGGCTTGTGAGGAGAGGACTGGGAGATGGGTGCTTTAACTATCTGCTGCTCCAAGCAAACTTACTCTTCCATTTAAAATGCCCCTTGCAATTTATTTTTTGAAACCTCTTTTCATAGAATCATAGAATCATAGAGTTGGAAGAGACCACAAGGGCCATCGAGTCCAACCCCCTGCCAAGCAGGAAACACCATCAGAGCACTCCTGACATATGGTTGTCAAGCCTCTGCTTAAAGACCTCCAAAGAAGGAGACTCCACCACACTCCTAGGCAGCAAATTCCACTGTCGAACAGCTCTTACTGTCAGGAAGTTCTTCCTAATGTTTAGGTGGAATCTTCTTTCTTGTAGTTTGGATCCATTGCTCCGTGTCCGCTTCTCTGGAGCAGCAGAAAACAACCTTTCTCCCTCCTCTATGTGACATCCTTTTATATATTTGAACATGGCTATCATATCACCCCTTAACCTCCTCTTCTCCAGGCTAAACATGCCCAGCTCCCTTTTCCTTCCTGCAGAACTCCAAAGACCAGAAATAAAGGAGAACATGGAAAAATAAGGGCATGGGGTGGGCATCAGCAAGGATACATTCTGGTGCCACCAATTTCCTAGTCGGGACTGGCCTAAGGTCAGAATGGTGCCCATATCTGTTGTCCAAAACAGAGGGACATCTGGGGACTAAAGAGGAACAGCCAGGAGAGACCTTTCCCCTGCTAGTTTCTTCTTCTTCTTCTTCTTCTTCTTCTTCTTCTTCTTCTTCTTCTTCTTCTTCTTCTTAAGGCTTGAATGTATGTGGGCAAGGCTTTCTGAAATTTCAGGAGCAACTCTACAGTTCATGTATTGGGGGTTTAGTGACTGATGTGTCCCACCCCATGGGTCAAATGGATACATATTCAAATACAGTGGTACCTTGGGTTACAGACGCTTCAGGTTACAGACGCTTCAGGTTACAGACTCTGCTAACCCAGAAATATTACCTCAGGTTAAGAACTTTGCTTCAGGATGAGAACAGAAATCGTGCTCCGGCGGTGCGGCGGCAGCAGGAGACCCCATTAGCTAAAGTGGTGCTTCAGGTTAAGAACAGTTTCAGGTTAAGAACGGACCTCTGGAACAAATTAAATTCTTAACCTGAGGTACCACTGTACATGCTGTTTTCCTTTGAAATAAAAGCAGACAACTTGCAGACACGTTTTGCAGACACAGAATTATGGGTCACGTCAGCCCCAAACTTTGATTTGTTTATCTCTTCACAGAAGAGCCTGCAGAGCATATCTGTCTGTGTTTAGCGGCAGCACCTGAAACTCCCTCCTTCCTCTTCCAGAGTCCTGGGAGAAAACCTGGAGAGCGGGAACATATTTTCAGTGTTCTAAACAATTTAGCATCATAAACAACCTTTGCCACCGATGCTTTTATAGCTCTGGTGCCAGAACCGCTGGTAATAGCAACCAAGGGAGTTAGGGCTATAACTCGTTCTCTCTCGCCCTTTTAAAGACTCCAGCTCTGATGTTCTAAACCAGGCCATGTGCTTTGTTTGGTTCTTCTGAATGATCCCTTGTGTTATGACTAACGGCTTACAACCTTCCATTCTTTCCTGAAAACACGCAGCAAGCACCATGAATCTTTTTATTATTACAGTGGTGCCTTGGGTTACATACGCTCCAGGTTACATACGCTTCAGGTTACAGACTCCGCTAACCCAGAAATATTACCTCAGGTTAAGAACTTTGCTTCAGGATGAGAACAGAAATCGTGCTCCAGTGGCGCGGCAGCAGCAGGAGGCCCCATTAGCTAAAGCGGTGCTTCAGGTTAAGAACAGTTTCAGGTTAAGTACGGACCTCCAGAACGAATTAAGTACTTAACCCGAGGTACCACTGTATTATTAAAGATTTTCTTGATTTACAAAAGTGTGTGCAATGTCTCTCTCTCGTATTTCCCCCCTCCCCCCATGTAACATTTTTACAAATCAGTTTCATTTGTTGAGACATTAGGAAGAAAAGGGGGAAAGAGGTAGAGGGGGGGGGAAATGAGTGGGGGTGGGGTCGGGTGGCGATGTTTCTATTTTACTTAATATATGTAGGGTTTGGTGTCAGCGTTGCTTGTGCAGGTTCTTTGTTGTTCACTTGTGTTCTTTTGGTGGCGAGAGAGGTTGGAGTTGGCCTAGGGTGTGGTTATTCATTTGTGGTTGGCTGTGGTGGTCTTTGTTTTCATGTGTGAGTGGGGTGGGTGGGTGTTTTGGATCAGGTCAGCCATATTGATTTGTATGCTGTTGGTGGATTTTTGTCAATGTCTTGTTGGGCTGTGTATGTGATAAAGGGGAGCCATGCCGGGGTGAAGGCGTCTTCTATTTGTCCCCGAGTCAGTTTCAGTTTATTGGTTAATTTTTCTAGTAGGGCTGTTTCCCATACTATTTGGTACCATTGGTCCATGCTTACTCCTGACAGGTCTCTCCAGTGTCTGGCTATGATGCTTCTGGCAAGCACCATGAATCTTGAGTGGATCAGCTAGTCTGTAAAATGTCAGCTGTGCAGACTCCTGGGTGACATAGAGCCATTTCTAAGTTGTAAAAAGGTAAAGAGACCCCTGACCATTAGGTCCAGTCGTGACCGACTCTGGGGTTGCAGCGCTCATCTTGCTTTATTGGCCGAGGGAGCCGGCATACAGCTTCCGGGTCATGTGCCCAGCATGACTAAGCCACTTCTGGCGAACCAGAGCAGTGCACGGAAACCCTGTTTACCTTCCCGCCGGAGTGGTACCTATTTATCTACTTGCACTTTGACGTGCTTTCAAACTGCTAGGTTGGCAGGAGCAGGGACCGAGCAACGGGAGCTCACCCCGTCACGGGGATTCGAACTGCCAACCTTCTGATCGGCAAGTCCTAGGCTCAGTGGTTTAACCCACAGAGCCACCCACGTCCCGTCACAGTTTCTTAGTTGTAGGAATACAGAAATAGGGAAATGATGTTTGGAGCTGAGCTACGCAGCTTAGCTTTCATGCACCAGTTCACAACCTTCAGTTAGCAGCCAGTATATGCAGCACTTTGCCATAAACTGAACCCAGAATATCAGGGAGTGGACAAAACAGAGATCATAGAATTGGAAGGGACCCTGCGGATCATCTAGCCCAACCCCTTGCAATGCAGGGATTGAACCTGCAACCTTGGCGTTATCAGCACCACGCTCTATCCAACTGAGCTATCTCAGTCACTTTTGGTTCAGGAGGACAGGTGCTCACCTGGACCCACCCTGCAGGTCAACTTCGACGGATGGGCGGGGCAACCCACTTGCCAATCACAGGGCATTGCTATGACATCAAATAATTGGCAGGTAGTTGTCCGCCGCACCTGTCAAAATCCCTTGCACTGGGTTCCCATGTGGTGGCATCCATTTGGCTGGGTACATACAGGTCATGTGGCCAGGCCAGAATTAAACCCCGCCCTCCCACAGACATCACAACTGGTGTCAGTTGATTGACAGGTGGGTGTGGGGATTTGGGGGAGGGGGTGGGAAAAGAGTCTTGTGAGCCAAACTGGACCCCCCGGTAGTTCAAGACCGGCCTGTAGGCTAGAGATTCCCCACCCCTGCTGTAACTGACACTGACTGCACATACAAACAGGGTTAATTATGGGACACACCTGCATTGCATGTAGGTTGAATATACAGAGATAATAGGTTTTTCTATGGGTACCACAAATCTATAATAATAATAATAATAATAATAATAATAATAATAATAATATAATAATAATTTTATTTATACCCCGCCCTCCCCATCCAAGGCTGGGCTCAGGGCGGCTAACAACCAATAATAAAAACAAGTTGAATGAATATAACTTAAAAACAAGATTAAAATACAATATTAAAACATTAAAATGCAGCCTCATCACAGGAGGAGAAAGGAAAAAGGAAGAAGGGGAGGGAATCAAATTGACTCCAAGCCAAAGGCCAGGCGGAACAAATCTAGTGGCTAATAGGCACCTAATCAGCCCCTTGCCAGGGTCAGTGTAAGAGGAAAGCCTTTTCCAGTAAAACAGTGACACCCATGCCATACGCTTTGCACAGACCTCCCCCAGTTACCTGGGGAGGTAACTTTGGTGCTGCTAATGCAGCAGTTTGACTTCACCTCTGGAGGCACACTCCATTGTCTCTTGAGACAGGCAGTTGCCAACAACCCCAGGGCCGTCTTACCCATAGGCGTAGGGGTGTGGGGCATCCGGGCGCCAGGCTCTCAGGGGCGCCAGCCCGATAGTCCGGGGCCCGAGAGTTGAGTCCAGCAAAGAGCCCGTCCACCGGTCGGAGCGCTGCAACAGGCTCTTCTGCTGTGGGCGGCTCTGCATTGCAAGTTCGGGGGCAACCAAGCCAGCGAGATGCTGAGGCGGCTGGCCAGCCGGCTCTGCCCTCCTGTGCACCTGGGACTGGGCAACCTGGGGGGGGGGCAGATCTTTGCACCCTGGCACCGCATATGCTTAAGACAGCCCTGAGCAACCCCACTCGTCCTCATGGAGCAGCCTTCACTGACAGAGATGGTCTTAATAATAATAATAATAATAATAATTTATTTATATCCTGCCCTCCCCAGCTGAAGCCGGGCTCAGACCGGCTAACAACAATAAAAGTAACACAGCATTCTAAAATCAATTCATTCTAAAACCAATTCAAAATCAAATTAATGGCCACCATTGGGCCAGAGTTCTGTGAGGATTACCGAAGGATGGGGTCAGACTATGCCTTGGCGAAAGGCCTGGTGGAACAGCTCTGTCTTGCAGGCCCTGCAGAAAGATGTCAAGTCCCGCAGGGCCCTAGTCTCTTGTGACAGAGCGTTCCACCAGATCGGGGCCACGGCCGAAAAAGCCCTGGCTCTGGTTGAGGCCAGCCTAACCTCCCTGTGGCCTGGGACCTCCAAGATGTTTTTGTTTGAAGACCATAAGGTCCTCCGTGGGACATACCAGGAGAGGCGGTCCCGATGGAGACCGGGCGGGGGGGGGCAATGTAATGCTCTAAAACTGGCCCTGATGCCTGCACATTTTGGAAATGGACATTTGCAAATAAAAGGGCACTGTGAATCTCCACAAAAAATTCTCTCTCTCCTCAGAAGGAAACTGCTCCAGAAACTTCCTTCTGTTTGAGGAAAATGGGAGACAGAGCAGCAGCTCACTCGCTCCTGCAGAATTTCCATCCCTCCCTGGAACGCTTACAGCGTCTCTAAGGCTCTCCTGTTTTTTCCAAGTCGCCAGGGGAACCCCTCCCAAATTCGGAAGCTCCTGCCCTAACAGCTGGCGTGGCTCTGCCTCAGACACTTCGTGAATTGTCTGCTGTGCTTCCCCTTCACTTCTAGGGACCTGGAGGGGGAAAGCAATTCTTGGACACACGGCTTCAGATTCCCCACCAGGACTAAACCATCTCCTTGATGATGCCCCGCTCCACCTGGAACAGCTTTCCCCAACCTGCTCCAGATGTTTTTGGACTTAAGGCAGCCTGATGCAAAAAGTAGAGAGAGCTCCTGCTTTCTTAGAAAAAGGTTATGTGGAACTTTGACGTTGGTTTGGAGTAAGTAAGACAGTGGTGTTTTTGAAGTAGTATTACTCAGCTTGGGGTTTGCAGCACAGGAATTTGGCATCAGTTTGGAGGGGATCCAAAATTTGGGGGTTACACGTTAATGAAGCTCTCCCATCAGTCCCAGGGGGGTGATGGGATTTGTAGTCCAGAACATCTGGAAGGCAATAGGTTGCAGGGGGCTTGGTCTGTCTCTAGAGAATAAAAAGGTGTGGCAACATAGCAAAACCCACCCGGAGAAAGGTTGCCAATTCCCCACCGCCATTAAGCTACAGTCTGTTTTTGACACAACACTTTTCAAAAAGCAGGTCATGATAAATTGAAACGGGGGGGGGGGCGTCATTTGGGTGGTCAGAATGAGTGAATAGTCTTGGGAGGGAAACAGCCTTGCAAAAAGGAACAGGCAGAAATGGTTGAACCTCTTAAAGGTATGGAGTTTATTAGTGTTGTTAGATAGCCACTCCTCAGGGCTTTTGTCTGAACTCCAGGATCCTGCTTTGACTGTCATTATGGCACTCAAAAGATAAGACCAGGGGTCAGCAAGCATTTTCAGCAGGGGGCCGGCCCACTGTCCCTCAGACCTTGTGGGGGGCCGTACTATATTTTGGGGAAAAAATAATGAACGAATTCCTATGCCCCACAAATAACTCAGAGATGCATTTTAAATAAAAGCACACATTCTACTCATGTAAAAACACCAGGCAGGCCCCACAAATAACCAAGAGATGCATTTAAAATAAAAGGGTACATTCTACTCATGTAGAAACATGCTGATTCCTGGATTGGCTGCGGGCCGGGATTAGAAGGCGATTGGGCCATATCTGGTCCCCGGGCCTTAGTTTGCCTACCCATGTATAAGACCATCGGTTCATATAGCTCACTACTGTCTACAGTTCAGATGCTCTTGGACCACAACTTCGTGGCTTCTCTTTTAAGCCAGTGTCCATTGTGATTTTTGGAATCTTAAGATAGATCTCCAGAATCGCATGCGGTAATGCCACAAAATATTCATTATTTGTGGGGCAAGGATTTTTGAAGCAGTGGGGAAAACAAAATGATGGTGGTGGGGTCATGGGCAGTGGTAAAAGGGATAATTTGGCACCTACCAAAGATGATTGATTCTTTGCATTGTTGCAATAAATACTCCCAGCGAAGGTTGCTTTCTGATTGCCACAAGGTTTAAGCTCCATAGGTTGTTGTTTTCAGGACACATAAGGTAAGCAGCCTACCCTCCCACTCGCTCGTATTAATCCAGGATTTTACCTTCTCTTACCCGGACATCTGACAATTAACACTGGTCTTTCAGCGGGACAGACAACCAACATTTATACCAGAGATTTCAAGTGCAAGTATATATAGAATCATCTAACTGAATACCAAAGATATTCAGAACTCCAAAGACTCAACATGGGTGGTCAAGTATGTTTACATTTGCCTTGGACTGGTTTTGATTCACTGGTGGGAGGAACCAGCTGGAGAACCAGTGAGGGAAGGAGGCTCTGAGCCCAGGGATTGGTGGTGGGGTGGCAATGCGTGGTCAGAGGGAGAAGACTGGGAAGAGGAGATGTTGGAAGCTGAACAGGCAACAGGGTTTAGTGAGCAGGGAGAAGCTGTGGCAGAGAGCAGTCCAGATTCAGAGGCAGGAGAGGAAGAGGGCCAGGAGACAGAGATGAGGCAGGCAGCTGAAGATTCCAGGGAGTTTCCCCCTCCTACTGCAACCAACTCTCCTCCCCACCTGGTCTCTCCAAACACTTAGAGCAGGCATGGCCAAACTTGGCCCTCCAGCTGTTTGGGGACTACAACTCCCATCATCCACAGCTAACAGGACCAGTGGTCAGGGATGATGGGAACCGTAGTCCCAAAACATCTGGAGGGCTGAGTT
Source organism: Podarcis raffonei (assembly GCF_027172205.1). Lineage (NCBI taxonomy): Eukaryota > Metazoa > Chordata > Lepidosauria > Squamata > Lacertidae > Podarcis > Podarcis raffonei. The sequence goes on along the minus strand of NC_070611.1, from coordinate 65,488,720 downwards.
TGGCCATGGCTGAGTTAGAGGAATGAGGAGACCAGAGCAATGAGATAGCTACAAGGCTGCTGGGGAAGGAACCAGGAGAGGAGCCTTACAGCGTGGTGGGAAGGCAGGGGCCTTCAGTCCTTGCAGCTCCCTCACTGGGGCAAGACCTACTGGGAAGAGTTGCTGTGACCACTAGGCCTGCCCTGTTTTGGTTTCTTTGAATAAAGAGTTAACATAACTGACACTGGTGTTTTTATTGCTGACCTGCTCCTGACAATATCCTGCTTTTCAAGCAGGACGGCTCCCAGAGCAGCTTATACATATCAATAAAAGCAACACAATCTATGCTCCCGCAACCTAAAGAGACAAGGCATAAAAGGAAAGAGGTATGGGGAGGAAAGAGGAAAACAAGCACATCTCTTGTTCACAGACCTCTAATCCTGGCTTTATCAGAAGCTAGTGTGGGTTGGAATAATGACCTGCTGAAGTTTTTCATAGCATGGAGATAAATATTGCCACTTGCTAACATTTGCACTTCAATTTGCTACTAGAGACTTGGTGACAGCGACTGTTTGGCAACCCATATGACACGAGGACCAGTTCTTGCCCTAGCCTGACTCTCTGGATAAACACAGCTGAAGCAAAAAATGAAAAACTAAACCTCATTGACAAAGCCTAGTTAGACAATAGGAAATGCTAATGAGGATTAATGAGTGGCTGTGCAGTAAGACTGTATTGATGGGGCCAATTTTCAAGCAGTACTTGAGCCGGAATTCAAAGCCCACTGAAAACCATTTCCTCCTAATGAAGGTTTCTATATGACCTTGTAATCTCCTTTTTGCCAAGCCCGATGCCTCTGAAATGCAGGCTTTCCTGTGTGCTCTTCCAGTTTATAGAATTAGTGATTCAATTATATCCCACGGTGATTAAATAGCTCCTCTGGAGATACTAGGCTCTCAGTGTGCATCCAAAACACCCAGATGCTGCCGCCTCCTAGGCTGGTGCCATAAACAACAGGCCAAGGACATTCCTCAGAAAAAAAGGGAGTTTTATTAGGGTCTCCTCTCCAGATTTGTGTAGGGTTTACTCCTGAGCCTTTTCCTCTCCCAAATTTATCTGGTAAGGCAGTGGAGGTTTAAGATCAGAATTTTCCTTCTCCTGGTTGGGATACCTTCCTCCGGTTGATGAGCCCCTCCCCTCATTTTTCTCTACACCACATGCTGTAAGACGGCTACGGCAGAAAGAATCTCAATTCTTTTGTAGTTGTGCCAAAGAAGATTCCAGCGAAACAGTCAGATTATCCAGGATCACTGTCCTACGTTGTTCTTCACTTACTACTTCGGCACCATGAACGCCTGTTGTCTTTGCCATGGAGTTTTCTTGGCAGAGATACTGGAGTGGCTTGCCAGTTCCTCCTCCAGGTGGATCACGTTTGGTTAAAACTCTCCACTATGACCTATCCATCTTGGGTGGCCCTGCACAGCATAGCTCATAGCTTCTCTGAGTTATTCAAGCCCCTTCGCCACGGCAAGGCAGTGATCGTGCTGGAGGAGACTCTGGAGAGTCCCATGGACTGCAAGAAGATCAAACCTCTCCATTCTGAAGGAAATCAGCCCTGAGTGGTCACTGGAAGGACAGATCCTGAAGCTGAGGCTCCAATACTTTGGCACCTCATGAGAAGAGAAGACTCCCTGGAAAAGACCCTGATGTTGGGAAAGATGGAGGGCAGAAGGAGAAGGGGACAACAGAGGACGAGATGGTGGGACAGTGTTCTCGAAGCTACCAGCATGAGTTTGACCAAACTGTGGGAGGCAGTGGAAGACAGGAGTGCCTGGCGTGCTCTGGTCCATGGGGTCATGAAGAGTCAGACACGACTAAATGACTAAACAACAACAACCATGAACGCCTAAAAAAAGTTTTACCGCTTAGCCCACAGGATAGCATCTATTACTTTGTTTCAACCATAGACTTATTATACTTCTACAGACTTTCAAAGATTGACAGATGTGTGTTCATTCGCTTTCAAATATATTAGAGAATTCACAAGTGTACACATTTTGTTTTTGTCGTACTAAATCAGGTATATTATGCAATAAGAATTGCAGTGCTATCTAGTAAACTGGTCTTCGTCTTGCTTGTGTTGTTTGTTGTGCTAAGTTTGCAACACAGGGGTTTGTTGTTCTGTATTGTCTTCACATGCCGGACAGAAGTCCCTCACTCACCGGGTGTTTTGAGACCCATCAGCTTCCCTCACCTGGTTTAGCCAGCCAGTCTAAGCCGTTCCCAGGGTGTGGCCGCTGTCGCATGCTCACAGTGTCTAGGATCCACAGGTGAAATCTGAGTGCAGGGTGGGGACCAAAGGTAGACAAACCGCCTGAGAAGGAGCATGACATTTCCCCCACCAAAGGTACGAGCCATCCCCTAATACTCAGCACACCCTTTCTTTCTTCCTATAAGAGCAAATACCTGCATTTGCACAGCTGATAGGTGCTGCCCAGGTGAAGCACCTCCATGGCTAAGCACTTTTTTTATAGCTGTGTTCACATTTCTATCAGCCTGACGAGATGTTCCAACCAAGGTTAGCTCAGGTAAACAGAGGAATTTTATTTTCAAACGTAGCCTACGAAGCTATCCATTCCCAGCTTTTGTTGACCAAACAACACATTCAGTGTCAGGGAAATAATTTTGTAACTTGTGCTGTTCCATTTTTGTAGTTCAGAAAAAGGAACACGGCCTCTTTGTAATTCGGCCCAAATGGATGGGAAGAATGCTTTGATACGATTCAATCCATCAGTGGCCATCAGCTGCCAAGAGGTAGGGCCAGGATGGGAAGATAATGGAAGACGTTTACCTGTAGAACAGTTTCTTTTGGAAAATAAAAGTATAAAGATGGCCTGAACAGATTTTCCATTCATAGTGAATTTGGCTTTCACTGGTCTGGGGAGGAGAAAGGACACAATAACATTTTGTTATCTCAGAGACGGCGCTCAATTTCTAAAATGAGAGGGCCATTCATGTAGTATGTTAGCTGGGCAGTTTGACTCTAACCTCAGCTATAACCTCACATAGCAGCCTCAGGCTACTAGTACCTCACCCATGAAAAAGGGACGTGAATGGCACTGTGGTCTAAACCACTGAGCCTCTTGGGCTTGCTGATCAGAAGGTCGGCGGTTTGAATCCCAGTGACAGAGTGAGCTCCCGTTGCTCTGTCCCAGCTCCTGCCAACCTAGCAGTTCAAAAGCACGCCAGTGCAAGTAGATAAATAAGTACTGCTGTGGTGGGAAGGTAAATATAATAATAATAATAATAATAATAATAATAATAATAATAATAATAATATAATATACCCCACCCATCTGGCTGGGTTTCCCCAGCCACTCTGGGCGGCTTCCAACAAAATATTAAAATACAGTGGTCTGTTAGACATTAAAAGCTTCCCGAAACAGGGCTGCCTTCAGTTGTCTTCTAAAACTCTGGTAGTTGTTCTTCTCTTTGACATTTGGTGGGAGCGTGTTCCACAGGGCGGGTGCCACTACCGAGAAGGCCCTCTGCCTGGTTCCCTGTAACTTGGCTTCTCACAGCGAGGGAACTGCCAGAAGGCTCTCTGAGCTGGACCTCAGTGTCTGGGCAGAACAATGGGGGTGGAGACGCTCCTTCAGGTATACTGGACCGAGGCCATTTAGGGCTTTAAAGGTCAGCACCAACACTTGGAATTGCACTCGGAAACGTACTGGGAACCAATGTAGATCTTTCAAGACCATTTCTGTGCGCTCTGGCTTCCGTCACAGTGTCCTGTTGGGCCAGAAGCGGTTTAGTCCTGCTGGCCACATGACCTGGAAAGCTGTCTGTGGACAAACGCCGACTCCCTCGGTGAGTGCCGCAACCCCATAGTTGCCTTTGACTGGACTTAACCACCCAGCAGTCCTTTACCTCAGCCTTTTTGCATCAGCCATGGTTCCCCTTGGACCTGAAGTATTGGGTCATTTGTCCAGAACGTTATGAATGTAACCAGTGGTGTATTTTTGGAAGGAAAATAGGTGCCAGTACGCACCATGCCCCCACTGCCACCTTCCTGAAATGCGCTTTGCCAATCGTAAGGGGTCCATCTCCGGAAGACTGTGCCTTCCATGGGAAGCAGCAACGATGGAGGAAGAGGAAGCGGCAAAGGGGGGAAGGGGTGAGCGGGGGGGGGACAGGCAAGCAGCGGCAGTGAGATGGTGGCAGTGGGGAGAAGAGGTGGCGGTACGTCGTACCGATGTGTATGGACCAAAAATAAAAAAGCACTGGATGTAACTGTTACGGACTGGTTGGATGCAGAGGAATGGTGGGGGGCACCAGCTGGGGAACCCCCAAAAGAAGAAGGCTCAGAGCCCGGGGATTGATGGTGGGACGACAATGAATGGTCAGAGGGAGAAGAGGCAGAAGACAGGCAGGAGGAGGTTCGGAAGCTGAAAAGGTAAGAGGGGTTTCATTGGATAACTCAGGGGTCAGCAAACTTTTTCAGCAGGGGGCCGGTCCACTGTCTCTCAGACCTTGTGGGGGGCCGGACTATACAGTGGACGCTCAGGTTGCAAACGTGATCCGTGCGGGATGCATGTTCGCAACCCGCAGCGGCGCATCAGTGCACGCATGGCTTGCGATTTGGCTCTTCTGCGCATGCGCAAAGTGTGATTTAGCACTTCTGTGCATGCGCAACCGCCGAAACCCGGAAGTAACCCGTTCTGGCACTTCCTGGTTTTGGCGGGTCCGTAACCCGAAAAAACGCAACCTGAAGCATCTGTAACCCGATATATGACTGTATTTTTAAAAGAAGAAGAAGAATGAATTCCTATGCCCCACTAATAACCCAGAGATGCATTTTAAATAAACGAACACATTCTACTCATGTAAAAACACACTGATTCCCAGACTGTCCATGAGCTGGATTTAGAAGGTGATTGGGCCGGATCCGGCCCCGGGCCTTAGTTTGCCTACCCATGGCACAAATGTTGGAGGGTACGGGTTTGTGGTCCAAAATATCTGGAAGGCATCAGGTTGGGGACACACGACATAGAATCATCACGAGTTTTTCTCAGCAAAGGCATTTCCTTATCAGCAGACAGCAAAAAGGAACTTTTGCCCCTTTTTGCTTGAGTCGAGACTGACCTTCGTTGAAACTGAACAGAAAGTCACACACCTAAATTACACAGCGCAGAAATATTTGTGTGCTTTAAAACTCGAAAGGACAGAGCACAACAAAAGGAGGAATGATTGAAATGAGGCATTGCGACACTGGCTCCTCCTGCAACTTTGGGGTGACATTTTTCCTCCTCACTTGACTCATGTTAAGAATAAAAACATTCATTCGGCTGAGTGCAGCCTGCTCAGAACAAAAGCTTCATCCAAACACCAGGACTGTCTGTGAGCTTTTAAAAACAATCAAAATTCTATATTTTTTGATATTTTTTACTTATGATTGCTGATATAGAAAATAATTTAAAAAACGAGCTGCATTACCATCGGGAAGGTTTTTCTTTCTAATTTACCAGTAATCTGTTTCCCTGTAGTTTCTATTCATTGATGCTTCTCCAGCGTTGTGGAGCAACAGACATTACAAGCATGTGAATTTGCTAACAGTGGAAAATCTCTTTTTAAAAAGTATGTGCACACAGAAACATTGAAATAAGCATGGATATTATAGACACAAAATCTCATTCCAAGCCAAACTTATCCTTGTCCTTGTACATTAAGAAGTGCACCCATTCTTGTACGTTAAGAAATGCACACATTTCTTGCATTGCAGGGGGCTGAACTAGATGACATCTGGGGGCCTCTTCTGACTCTACAATTCTTTGGTTCTATGATCCTTAGTGCTTAATGTACCGTTCCTTTATATTAAAGACACAAAGCTACCTGGACAGGTTAGAAGTGCACAGGTGCATTAAAAGTCTGGGAGGGGACCTCAAAACGTCATCTTGAATGAATGTTTCCTGTTGGGCACAATAAATTGTGTACACTGCTGAGCACAAGGAGGTTTGCCAATGACAGGGTAAACATTGGACTGAGCACGTAGTAAGAGAAAATGTTAACTTGGAACATGGATAGGCAAAGTAAGGCCCAGGGGCCGAATCTGGCCCAATCACCTTCTCAATCCAGCCCGCGGATGGTCCGGGAATCAGCGTGTTTTTACATGAGTAGAATGTGCCCTTTTACAGTCATACTTCGGGTTACAGATGCTTCAGGTTGCGTTTTTTTGGGTTACGGAAGCACCGAAAACCGGAAGTACCGGAACAGGTTACTTCCGGGTTTTGGCGATTGCACATGCACAGAAGCACTGAGTCGAGCTTTGCACATGCGCAGAAGTGCTGAATCGCAAGCCGCGCATGCACAGACGCGGCGCTGTGGGTTGTGAACACTGCAGGTTGTGAACGTGCCGCCTGCACAGATCACATTTGCAACCCAAGCGTCCACTGTATTTAAAATGCATCTCTGGGTTATTTGTGGGGCCTGCCTGGTGTTTTTACATGAGTGGAATGTGTGCTTTTATTTAAAATGCATCTCTGGGTTTATTTGTGGGGCATATGAATTTGTTCCTTTCCCTCCCCCCCCCCAATATAGTCTGGCCCCCCACAAGGTCTGAGGGACAGTGGACCAGCCCATTGCTGAAAAAGTTTGCTGACCCCTGACTTGGAAGCTGCAAAAGGTCCAAGGTCCAGGCTTCCTCTCTCACACTCAGGAGTCGTCAGCCATTTGAACCGCACCATGCTCAGCCTCCCCTGCCCCTTCTACAGTAAATATTGAGGGGGGCAAAGACCCGTCCGCCCAGTGGCATGTGTTAAGTTGTGGGTCAGAATCGCTGTATCAGACGGCACAGCGATTCTTCAAACAGCTCTTGTTTATTCACAGGCCAGAACAGAACTGAACTGAAGGGTTCAGTCAGCCTGCTTATATAGAGCTCCAGTACAACGTAACTGTAACAATTTTCTAAAACTATCCAATCACTGAACGTCACTTTCGATCCCTTATTTGCATAACTATCTACAGTATCCCCCTGCTGGCCCAGGGTGAGAACTTCAGTACATAACAGCATGCAGTGATTTTTTTCCATAGGGGAACAGTGTTAGGGTAAGAGGCATTTTGAGTGTGTGTGTGCGCATGAACATCGTGCCTCCCTCCCAAAGCCAGGCAGAAGCTTCCTGGGCTTTGGGAAGGAGGTGCCAGGGGAACATTTAGGGGAGTAGCCCTCCTAGTCCACTTGGCACATGCCACCGCCTGTGGCCCTAGAAGTTGGCATACAGCCCATGCAGCAATAGGAAGTCAAACTATTGGCGCACTGAGCTGTGTAGTGCCAGCTGCTGCTGGTAAGCTACCCAGACACCACTGCACCCAGAGGAAAGGAGATGGGCACTGTGTCTATTTTGGCCTTGGCATAAGTTGGCACACCCTGGTGCAACGGCTAGATCCAGCTTTGCCAGGAGCAGCACGCTTCATTCACTGTCTAGACAGTAGAAGAGGAAGAAGAAAGATATATAGCTCCCATTGTGGGAAAGTTGCATTAAGCTTCGTAGCATTTTAAAGACCTCATTCTTGCGGGAAATTAAGGGCTTGGGTGCCTCTAATCAGCGCTGTTGTTGTCCTACAATAAGCACAACAATGCATATATTATTTTCATGTGGAGGAAGAAGAGAAGCGAGTCACAGTAATGAGCAAAGCACAAGTTCGATTTGAGACCGGACAGACAGGGATGCAGACAGAGGCCATTAACACAGAACAACAGCGTTCAGTCTTCCCAACATATTAGCGCAACAGCTGTGGTTGCCAGATGACCGGGGCAAAAACCCTGACCTGGACTGCTGTTGTGTCCCCAACAGCTGCGTGATATGCAGAAATCGGCAGGTGAAACTTGTCAGCGCAGGAGCAATGGTGAGCCGAAAAGCTGGCGACCCTACAAAATTTACTCCAGACACAGAAGTGCCTTATATAGTTGCATAAACCATTTTGAAAAAAAGAGATGAGCAGCATTTGCGCTACATCGGGAGCACTACAGGAAATTTTAAAAGCCACTATAGTATAGTGGTTTGAGTGCCAGATTAGGGCCTGAGAGACCAGGGTTCAAATGCCCACGTCCACTGGGGTGAGTTTGGGACAGTCCCTGCCTCTCAGCCTAATCTACTGACAGGGTTGTTATAGAGATTACCGTAAATGAAGAATGGTGAAAGCATGTGCATCACCTTGATCTCCTTGGGAAATAAATACAATTAGTAAATAAATAAGGATGGCTAGATCTAACCAACTGACTTTGCTTGGAATTGGCCAAGTGTCCTATTTTGCAGAGACAATCCTCTGTTTGAATCTGGCCTTGGGCCAGACAGCCTTCCAAACAGAGGGCTGTCCTCTGTAAAAAAATGATAAAAAGGGACACCCTGCTTACTCTGAAACCTACAACAAGGTAGTTTGCACACGGAGGCTATCTTGGCAGATGTCTTTTGCCATGCTATAAGTGCAGACAAGGGGTTCTCACCGTCCAAATAACCTCGCAAGGACTTCACAAAACAACAAAGTTTCACAATGCATACCCTCCAACATTTCTCTGATGAAAATAGGGATGTCTTATTATTAAACAACAACAACAGCTTTATTATTTATACCCTGCCCATCTAACTGGGTTGCCTCAGCCTCTCTGGGCAGCTTCCAACATATATAAAAACACAATAAAACATTAAAAAGCTTCCCTAGACAGGACTGCCTTCAGGTGTCTTCTAAAGGTTGCATAGTTACATATCTCCTTGGCTCAGGGGTCGCATAACTCCATACCCTCCAACAGTTCTCTGATGAAAATAGAAGCGTTCTAAGGAAATGAAGGACATTTGGGGATCAAATCAGAAACCTGTAAATCTGTAAATCTGGTACTGTCCCTGGAAAATGGGGACACTCGGAGCGTCTGTCAATGGACCCATTGCCATTGACAGGAGCCACGGCCAAAGCCTTGGAAGTTATTTTGCAGCCAGTGTATAACTGGAACCTGCTGCCACCACTGGAAGTAAGGTTCAGTGTACCAGTGAAACACAGTTTAAGCTGCTCTTGCTGTTGGCCTCTTGATCAGAATGCAACCGATTCCTTGGCCAAATATTTGTTTGGGAAGCATAGTCAGGCTGGAAGACAGTGCTGCCCACTCCCGCCCACTGGACCAAAGCTCTGGAGCCATCCAGGAAGCTGTGGGGCTGGAACAAACAGAGGGAAAGCAATAGGGGGCTTGCTTACTTGGCTAGTAAATAAGCTCTTATTTGTTTATTTATTTGTTTGGTAGGTAAATACACTCATACCTTGGGTTGCGAACGTGATCTGTGCGGGAGGCACATTTGCAACCCGCAGCGCTGCGTCTGTGCACGCGCGTGGCGTGATTTGGTGCTTCTGCGCATGCGCATGATGTCATTCTGTGCTGCTGCGCAAGCACCGAAACCCGGAAGCAACCCATTCCAGTACTTCCGGGTTTGGCGTGGTCCGCAACCCGAAAATGCGCAACGCGCAGCGTTTGCAACCCAAGGTATGACTGTACAGTGGTACCTCGGGTTACAGATGCTTCAGGTTACATACGCTTCAAGTTACACGCTCCGCTAACCCAGAAATAGTGCTTCAGGTTAAGAACTTTGCTTCAGGATGAGAACAGAAATTGGCACGGCAGCAGCAGGAGGCCCCATTAACTAAAGTGGTGCTTCAGTTTAAGAACAGTTTCAGGTTAAGAACGGATCTCCGGAACGAATTAAGTACTTAACCCGAGGTACTACTGTATTAAGAACTTTCTGCTCTAACTCACTGCTCCACACAGGCAAACCAATTCAAGGCCAGATTCAAGCAGGTTCTTCAAAAAGAGGACAACGAGGAAGAAAGCAAGGAGGAACCATCCCTATTGGCTGCCCTGGGCGCCTTTAGGAGGAAGGGCAGGATATAAAATCAACAAATAAACAAGCAAGAAGGGATGTTTGTCATTGCAGCTGAAAGACCAACAACATTTGGTCCCTCCTTTCCTTGAACTTTCCCATCCCAGCTGGTCATTAGAACAACTTGTGGCTAAGAACTTGTAACCTCCTCCCTCCTCATCCATTTTCCTTTTGTGCCACGTCTTTTTATAGATGCATAGAATTGTAGAGTTGGAAGGGACCCTCAAGGGCCATCTGGTTCAATGCCTTGCAATGTAGGAATCTCAACTCAAGCATCCATGACAGATGGCCATCCAACCTCTGCTTCTAAACCTCCAGAGATGGAGAGCCCACCAAGGGAGTCCGTTCCACTGTCAAACAGCTCTTGCTGCTTGAAAGTTCTTCCCAGGGCTCAGTTGGAATCTCCTTTCTTGTCTTTTGAATCCAGGGTTTCGGGTCCAACCCATAGCAGCAGGAGAAAACAAGGCTTGCTCCATCTCTGACATGACAGTCTGTATTTGAAGATGGTTATTCTATCACCTCTCAGTCTCCTCTTCTAGGACCCTCGTACCTACAGGACTGCCTCTCCTGGTATGCCCCATGGAGGGCCTTACGGTCCCCAAATAATAACATCTTGGAGGTCCCGGGCCACAGGGAGATTAAGGTAAAGGTAAAGGTACCCCTGCCCGTACGGGCCAGTCGTGTCCGACTCTAGGGTTGTGAGCTCATCTCACTTAAGAGGCCGGGAGCCAGCGCTATCCGAAGAAACTTCTGGGTCATGTGGCCAGCGTGACGAAGCTGCTCCGGTGAGCCAGCACCAGTGCAGCACACGGAAACGCCGTTTACCTTCCCGCTATAAAGCGGTACCTATTTATCTACTTGCACTTAGGGGTGCTTTCGAACTGCTAGGGGGGCAGGAGCTGGGACCGAAAGACGGGAGCTCACCCCGCCGCGGGGATTCGAACCGCCAACCATACGATCAGCAAGTCCTAGGCACTGAGGTTTTACCCACAGCGCCACCCGCGTCCCCACACAGGGAGATTAGACTGGCCTTAACCAGAGCCAAGGCCTTTTTCGCCATGGCCCCAACCTAGTGGAACTCTCTGTCACAAGAGACCAGGGCCCTCCGCGATCGGAGATCTTTCCGCAGGGCCTGCAAGATGGAGCTGTTCCACCAGGCCTTTGGCCGGGGTCCAGTATGACTCCCCCTCTCTCCTTATAAGAACTTGTATGAAAGCGGCCGCCCAACTTTTCTCACAGGCTCATATAAGACCAGTACAAAGAGATAGGCTGGTGAACATTTAAGGTCCCCATCCCTAATCTGTGGGTTGCCATCTGATTGGATTTCGCTTTGATTCTGATTTGATTTTAGGATGTAGTTTAATTGATTGCCTGATTTTATATTAATTTGTTATATACAGTGGTACCTCGGGTTAAGTACTTAATTCGTTCTGGAGGTCCGTTCTTAACCTGAAACTGTTCTTAACCTTAGCTAATGGGGCCTCCCACTGCCGCCGCATGATTTCTGTTCTCATCCTGAAGCAAAGTTCTTAACCCGAGGTACTATTTCTGGGTTAGCGGAGTCTGTAACCTGAAGTGTCTGTAACCTGAAGCGTATGTAACCCGAGGTACCACTGTATTTGATGTTACCCACTCTGAGCCCGGTTTTGGCCAGGGAGGGCAGGGTATAAATAAAATTTATTATTATTATTATTATTATTATTATTATTATTATTATTATTATTAGCTAAACATACCCAACCCAACTCCCTCAACCGTTCCTCATAAGGCTTGGTTTCCAGACCCTTGATCATCTTGGTCACCCTCCTCTGCACACATTCAATAGCCATCTTAAACTGTGGCGCCCAGAATTGGACTCAGCACTCCAGGTGTGGTCTGTCCAAGGCAGAATAGAGTGGTACTATCACTGCCCTTGATCTGAACGCTGTACTTCTGTTGATGCAGCCTAGAATTGCATCGTAATGCGGACTCAAGTTTTGGATGGTAAACCTGAGGGCAGGGAATGTCTCCTTCCACCTTTTCTTTAAACGATTTGACTGCTGCCCTGAAAGTCTTTTTGGGCTAAAAAGTGGAAATAGTAAAAGTTCACCAAACACATGAATATTCACAGACCTAGAATTCCAGAATTCTGTGCAGGATAAGAGGACTCTGACTGGTTATACAAAAAACCAACGGTAGTAATGTGGACAGTGTTCCCAGTGAAAGCAGAGCCCAGTCTCTCGAGATTTGTCTTGGGACTGTTTAACTTATTCAGGAATGATCTGGAGCCAAGGGTGAGGAGCGAGGCAGCTCAGTTTGCAGATGATGCCAGTATTTAGGATGGCAAATCCCCAAAGCCTGCAGGCCAACTTGCACATTACAATAATAAACACACTCTTTTAAAAGAAGTCTGCTCAAATTGGCCTCTTTTTTATATCAAAGAGAAAGTAGCTAGAGGACCCAAATTAGAATATTTCCTCCCAAATTTCCAGCAAAAATTTGCCACCAAAAGTGCTGTTTGCTGAAAAATGCACCTTTTGGGGGCAAATTAACCAAAATTGCCTCATTCCTGGTTTCCAAACTGCAAAAAAACAGGTTTATATGAGGGTAGTTCTAGCTGCAACTGAAAAGGCCTTGGGGGAAGTGAATGGGATGCACCTGTTGAACTTCTGCCTTCACAACACATTGCCATGGTGAGGAGCACTGTGCCTTCTATGATTGTATCAGGCTGGAATTTATTAGATCTGGATGCAAATTGGATTGCTGCACCTGTTGGGTCTCAGACTGATCCCATCCCTCCGCTGCCACCCCTGTCCAATATTCAGCCCAAAGCTCAAGTGAGCTGTAAAGACTTACACAGTCTTGTATATTGTAGACTTATAGAATTGTAGAGTTGGAAGGGGACCCTGAGGATCATCTAGTTCAACCCCCTGCAATGCAGGAATCTGCAGCTGTCCCTTACGGGGACTGAACCTGCAACCTTGGCGTTGCCAGCACCGCACTCTAGCCAACTGAGCTAAATGATATAAGCCAGCAAGTGATAGACTATGATTTATTTATCATATTTATATGCCACTTTCCCCTCCAAGATGGAATCTTGACACATATAAAAATATTGTGAAGTAAAAACACATTGAATTTGCCATAGCTCGGCATCGCCATCTAGTGTCCCATTTGTATAATGCACTTTACAAAACACTTATTTGCAGCTGTAACAGTCAAGGGTACCTTTTTTAGCTGAGTCGCAAGGAGCTCAAGGTGGCGTTGGTGGTTCTCCGCCACCTCATTTAATCCTCCCAACAACCCTGTGAGGTAGGCTAGGCTGGCCCAAGGTCACCCAGGGAGCTTCATGGCTGAGTGGGGATTCGAACCCTGGTCTCCCAGGTCATAATTCAACACTCTAACCCCTGCACCACATAAAAGCCCTTCAGTTTAACACGGGTATTCACAATTTTCAAACGTGCTTCAAAAAGAATGGAAATTAATGCCAGACTTATACTGTCGTTTATATTATGCTTAGATTGTATGCATCTAATTTCTAAGCAAGCATAATAGCTGCATGTCCCTGTACAATTCTATAAGTCTATAATATACAAGACTGTGTATACAATTCTGTGATTCAGCTAGCCAGTACCTTATTGGCCCTTTGGCTCTCCAGGGTGACTGGATCCCTCAACACAGGTGACCAAGTCCCCATTTCAAGGAAAGTGCTCCTGACAGCCCACCTGGACGAGACTGGGCTTGGGCTCGGAAAAGCGGAGCAGATGGGATGAATGAAGGGGAAAAGTGGAGTAAGCTGTTAAAGAGATTACTCTGGGATCGCCTGCTCTGTCTGGCTCTCTAATCTCCCGTAATCGCGTTCAGTACACATGTCTCACATCTGCTAGAAAGTTCAGCGACATGCTCTCCGAAAGATTAGAGTAATGAAAAACCCAAGGTAATCAAGCAATCAATGAGGCACAAAGTGTCTTGTATTTACTGGAGCAAAGGCTTTGGTGCATGCGTTCGCATTCTAAGGGCTTTGTTAATATTATCCAGCTCAAAAATTGCAGCCAATGCCAATAAAATCAGCACGAAGAGTCGACAGTTGCATCAATGCAGCCGTAGTCAACCTGGAGCCTTCCAGTTGCTGATGGACATGCAGCTCCTATCTCCTTGACCTTCGACCATGCCAGCTGGGGCTGATGGGATTTGTTGTCCAACAATATTCAGGGGACACCCCATTCAACGTAATGCTCGCAATAGCTAGCATTTGTTAATAATAAAATTCAGCATTTGTACAGCGCTTTTTTTAGCCGAAAGGACGTGGATTTGCTGCGGAAGACAAGGGTCACAGCAGCCACCTTCCATCCCTGGTGATGATGAGTGGTCAGAAGGAGAAGGCATTGGAAGCTGAAGAGGCAACAGGGTTTCGTGAGCAGAAAGAGGCTGTGGCAGAGAGCAGTTCAGACTCAGAAATAGAAGCAGAAGGGGGCCAAGAGGCAGAGTGGAGGCATGTTGTTGGAAGAAGCCAGGGAGTCCCTCCCTCCTGCTGCAACCAGCTTCCCTCTCCCTGGTCTCCCAGAACACAAAGGGGAACGAAAAGGGGGGAGCAAAGAGAGACAAGGCAAAGCAGCCTCAGATTGCTGGGGAAGGAGCCAGGAGAGGAGCCCTGGAGAGCCTTGGGAAGTCAGGGACCTTCAGTCCTTGCAACTGCCTCATTGGGGCAAGACCTGCTTAGGAGAGTTGCTGGGATCACTAGACCTGTTTTGTTTTGTTTTTTTAAATAATATTTTTATTAAGTTTAACAATAGAGAAATAGGACAATAAAAACACAGAAAAACAATATAAAACACAACAATACAAATTTTCACAATACATAAAATACAAACATTTAACAAGAGAAAAAAACAGTCAACACACAAAAAATAAAATAGGAAAAAACACAAATCACTCTTTTCTAATTATTTATCTTCAATTAACTTATTTTCCTGACTTCCTCACGCCTCCCTTTTTTATATCCCTTTTTAACAATTAATTCAGCAAATTCATATCCTACTACTTTGTCCTTATATATTTTACCTCCCAAATTTCAAATTTTTATCTCTTATTACTAGAACCCCTTCATTTTATTTCAATGTCATCAGCATTCATACATTTTACAATACTTCTGTAAATAAATTTTAAATTTCCTCCAATCTTCTTCCACCAACTCTTCTCCCTGGTCTTGGATTCTGCCAGTCATCACTAGACCTGTTTTGGTTCATCTGAATAAAGCGTTAACTTCATTACTGTAATGAAATTCCCTCCATACAAGATTGGATTCGAAAGCTGACAGAATATGCAGAATTAGATGCCTATCATAAAAAAATAAAGAATAAATCAAAACAGGAATTTGCTTCAAAATGGGAGGTTTTCAAAGAATATTTGAAAAATAAATATAGTAGTCTAAACTCAGTTGCAGCATTCGAGGAACTTCAGTAATAGTTGCAAGGCAGATATAAGAATTAAGATATATTAAGAAAAAATTTAATTATGATCAAAGTGTGTATTGGCAATAAGTTATATGAAATCGAAATATGGAATAGACGGGAGGTTGGGTCTTTAGTGTTAAGACCAATTTATGTCTTATTGTTTGTTAAGAAAATTCTGTGTCTATTGTTATTCCTGTGTGTAACTTGGTATTTGTGTTTTCTCTTTTCTTGTTGTATCAATAATAATAATAAAAGAATAAAGAGTTAACTTCATTGACACCAGTGACACCTGACTCCGGCTCCTTACAGGTTGAAACTGGCCCACAGGGTGGGATCCAGCACTCATCTTGTTAAGTTGTGGGTGAACATATCAGACAGCACAGTGGTTCTTCAAACAGCTCTTGTTTATTCACAGGCCCAGAACAGAACTGGGCTGAAGGGTTCAGCCAACCTGCTTATATAGAGCTCAACTACAAAGCAACAGTAACAACTTTCTGTAACTATCCAATCACTGAACGTCACTTTCAATTCCTTATTTGCATATGTGGACCTGAGTGAAAACTATCTACAGCATCCCCCTGCTGGCCCAGGGTAAGAACTTCAGTGCATAACACATCTACTGAGAGTAGACTCATGGAAGTTACTGGATGTGACTTATGTTCATTAATTTCTATGCTCTGAGTAGTGGAACGCTACCCATAAAGTTTCAAAGAAGGTCAAAGCAGGATAAAGCTGGGCGTTATTCCATCGGCGAGCTCTTTTTCTGTTTACAAGGCTGCAATGTTCCCTGCCTTAACGTGAAGTGGTACAGGAAAGGTCAGTGCAAAATCCAGACCTTTGGCCTATGTGGTTCTGTGTTCCAAATGTTACTAGTTCGTTTTGTGCTCTCGTCTCTTTGACAAATGGAGTTGTGGGGGGAGAGTTATAACAAACAGAGCGCACCTGGGTATCTGCAGATGCTTCCCTCTTCAAAATGAAGAACTGCAAAGCTTTGACTTATTATGCTCCCTTTTGAATAAACCATTTCAGGATCTTGGCAGTGGCAGTTTGGAAATGTTGTGTCTCCTAGCCCCTGACACAACTGGCTACCATTCTCGGGAGTCAGCTTTCAGCACACAATGGGAAAACACCAAAAGACACCCATGTTCTCCAAGGCTTTTGGAAAAAGCCAGATAACTATCTCTGCACATGTTAGCTTTCGGAAAGTTTGTCTCTCCAGTTTCCAGATCCTGGTGCAATAGCCTCTATGAACGGGAGCTGGCTTTCAGGATTAACTGGGAAGTACTGGTGGGGACACGGGTGGCGCTGTGGTCTAAACCACAGAGCCTAGGGCTTGCCGATCAGAAGGTCGGCAGTTCGAATCCCCATGACGGGGTGAGCTCCTGTTGTTCGGTCCCAGCTTCTGCCCACCTAGCAGTTCAAAAGCACGTCAAACTGCAAGTAGATAAATAGGTACCACTCCAGCGGGAAGGTAAATGGCATTTCCGTGTGCTGCTCTGGTTCACCAGAAGCGGCTTAGTCATGCTGGCCACATGACCCGGAAGCTGTACACCGGTTCCCTCGCCTAATAAAGCAAGATGAGCGCCGCAACCCCAGAGTCATCTGCGACAGGACCTTAAGGTCAGGGGTACCTTTACCTTTTTTACTGGTGGGGTACAGAACCTCAAGATAACTTAGCATCTAATTACTAGTATTAAATCACTAGTTGATATTATTATTATTTATTACAATCATACATGCATCCATCAACAGCTTCTCTGGATCGCTGACCAAAAAAAGCATTACAAATACACAATACAGGATAACTGAATTCAACAACAAAAGAGAGAAACTTTTTTATTGCAACAGAGACAAGATTAAACTGTTTAGATGAAAGAGCAGCAAGTCCACTACCATTTCACAACCTGAATTTCAGATGCTCCAAGTGTCCCTATTTTTCAGGGACAGTCCCAGATTTACAGAAGCCGTCCCAGTTTCTGGATCGATCCAGGAATGTCCCGCTTTTCCTTAGGATGTCCCTATTTTAATCAGAGAATGTTGGAGGGTATGGAGTTATGTGACCCTCGAGCCATGGAGGTAAGTAACTATACAACCTTTGGAAGACATCTGAAGGCAGCCCTGTATAGTTTTATTATGTTTTTATGTGTGTTGGAAGCTGCCCAGAGTGGCTGGGGCAACTCAGCTGAATGGGCAGGCTATAAATAATAAAATTGTTGTTTTTCTAAAATAGGACGTCCCTATTTTCACCAGAGAACTGTTGTAGGGTATGCAATTTGCCAATATATTTGAATGGATTCCACCTGCAAGATAGCAAAAGTCTGTAAGTGGCCTAAGCTTTTTGCTTCAAAACTTCTGCTTTTAACCCATATTTTTCTTCATAAAATTTATGTACCACTTGACTGTAAAACCAACCAACCAACCCTCAGAACAGTTTGCAAAAAGTGAAAACAATAAAAGAATGATTTTTTTGTAAAACCGGTTAAAAACGATTTGAAACATTAAAAAAAAATCTTCGCTAAGCTAAAAACTTGATTAAAACACAACAAAAATGTTTTAGAGGTCAATAGGGAGGGGGTTCCAAAGTGTGGATTCTGCCATCCTGAAAGATCAATTTCTTATCCTTATGCAAATGTATCCAATGAATGAACTGATTAATAAACTCAAAGAGCTACTAAGTTAAAATGCTATATATAATAGGATCTCAGCTCCGTGATGGAGATGATATGACAAGGGTGAACTCAGACATGGGACTGATACTTTGGGGCACATCTGCAGTGGAACATCTGCATTGTTGGCAGCGGGAGCGCCAACCTGAATAAAATATTGGGGGGCCAGGTAAACCTTGCCCCATATAATCAGTCACAAGCTGCGGCACACACACCATTTGAATGGCAATGCCCATCAACTTGGGGGCCCCTCAAATATTTATAGGGGGGCTGAAGGGACCTGGGCTCCCAGGAGTCAACTCCTATGTTTGGCAGACCCTGTGAATTGCAGACTTGGACCAGCCCCTTCTCAGCCAAAGAGAGAGGATAAAATGAGAGAGCACACATAGAGAGATGTATATATTTTAAAACTGGAGGGAGACATAACCCTGTTCACTGCCCCTCAGTTCTGTGGAGGAAGAGAGGTTAAAAATGAAATAAACCACTATGAAGCATCCAGACTCTTGAGTGTTTTTATAGCAGCTGTGGGCGAGGAATTCTACTCTCTGCAAAGCTCTCTCTCTTTGCTAGATTGGCGTTGCTCTCCTTCGGACCAGGCCTCCGCCCTTTTCGCTATTTGTCCCTTGTTAATTGGCTAGCAAAGTGTATTTTTATATATATAAAACGTGTGTCCCTCAACAAAGCAGTCTTTCATTCAGTTTTTTTTTAAGAGTGAAGCTTTCTATGAGAAAATATTTCTTTTTAAAAGATTTTCAGGATCCCTTTTTGGCCAGGAAGTGGGGACTACACCCAAAAGCAAATATTGGGGGGAAAGTCTTAGAACAAGTTCTGCTTTCTTCTTCAATACATAAAATGCCAGTAACAAATTCATCCTGCCTTCTACATTTCTAAAATTTAGCATTTTGCACCATTTCCAAGATGCATGACCAACGGGCCCCAAAACGTTCACACGTCTTTATGGGCCGTTAATGATCCCACAGCTGAAAACTCAGGCCTCTTGGAGCAGACTTCACCAACCTAGTGCCCTCCAGATGTTTTAGAATTGGACTACAACTCCCATCAGCCCCTACTGGAGCCTGATGGGAATTATAGTCCAAAACATCAAGAGAGCGCCATGTTAGCGAAGGCTATCGTGGAGAGCTCGCCCTGTGAAAGTTAAAAGCGTCTCGAAAGATGAGCAGTCAGTTGCCACATGTGGAATTGTGAGATGTGCACTTCAACATAAATGAGAAAAGGATCTCATTCTTGACAACATACATTTTTAGAGTCTTAGAAAACGGGGTGCAGCAAGCAAATAATTGAGCGTTAGACTGCCGAGCATGGGTGAGGAAGTCCTTTGGCTGCCCTGCAAACAGATGTGCATAGTCTGAGTGTTAAGCCCACAGTGGGTCTGCTAAATTCACTCCAGCTGTTTCGCATTGCTTTCTTCCTTTGAAATCTCTTTGTTCCAGAATGACCGCCTTAAAAGTCCATTACAGAGCGTCCTGAAATGTTTCCCCACCAGTTTATACATGTTGCTATTTCTGATGTCAGATTTGTGTCTGGTTGGCCACTGTGAGAGGAGGATAGATGCTGGAGAAGATGGACTCTTCTGATGCTCTGATGTGACAACAACATGTATCAAGTAGAGGGGGAAGCTTTGAGGGCCAGCAGCTGTGGGTGCCCATGGCCATGTCATTGACTTAAAATTCCATAGAATCATAGACAGGGCCGTCTTAAGAATATCCAGCGCCGTGGTGCAAAGATTCTCCGGCGCCCCCCCATTTCCCAGAGTTGTCGATCATTTTTAGGGGGAGGGGACAGTTGTTGACCTTTTTTAGGAAAGGCTGCTCCCGACCTCGCTCCCGCGCGGTGGTCGGACATTGGCTCCCATGGCGGTATCATGGTGTGGGGCTGGGCAGCCAGGCGCAATGGGGCGGCACAGGAGGCACACCTTGGCCTGCCTGTGCCACAGTATCCCCACCTTAGGTGTGATGTCACCGTCTCAGCACATCCACAGGAGCCCTGCCCAGTTGCTATGCCAACCCTGATGATCCCAGACAGAAGACAATCAAGATCACAAAGAACTTGCATATGGGAGTGGATTCAGCATGGACTGAAACAAAGGACAATGATCAGATCTTCCCTCAGGGGGCAGGAAACTGCAAACTCCCCTTTGTCTCCTGGAAGTGACTCATGGGGAGGGGGGAAAGGAGGAACCAGCCAGGTGACAAGACACTCAGGTTACCACCAACTCCTCCCTCAACCCCTCCTTTCTGTAATGTATGCATGATGTTTCTGGGGGTGGGCTTGACCTAGAGGAGGGAAATTTCAAAAAGTTTTTATAAGACCTTGCACACTATTTTTCTGGGTCTTTCCTCTCACCTGCAAGTGAGGGGAGCACCCTGTCGCGACAGTCTTTCTTCAATAAAGACCAAGCCTACAGGCTGCTGATTTGCTTCAATTTACTCTGGTTGGTGTCTTTACTTTTTGTCCAAGGGAGCCCTCAGATTTTTCCGGTAACAATGCCAAAATGCAAACCCTTAAAAAAAAAAGATGTTTCTTCTTGGTTCTAGATCTCTCTTGCCTCCTTGCAAGGAGGGAGAGAACTCTGTCGCAACAGAAAAATAAATTCACTGCCTCCTGCCTTCATCCATTCATCTCTGACTGATTGTGGACTTAGGGGACCCAATCCCTTGGGGAGTTGGGCAGAGAAAGGCAACCACCTCTATTTTTTCTTATAACAGCAGGAATATGCAGCTGCCCCTTACGGGGATCGAACCTGCAACATTGACATTGTGAGCGCCTCTATCTAACCAACGGAGCTATCCACCTACCCAGTTACACCTTCTTCTCAAGTCATTGTGGGTAAGTCAAAGTGGCAGAGTTTGAGACCCATGTGCGCCACATCAGGGATCAATTTATGCTCCTCAGCCCCCTTAACCTGGGGAATGATATTCTAATCTTTATAGCAATCACTGCGTGGATATTTCACTCCACTTCCACAGTTCCAGAGCTTGCCAACTGCTTCTCTAGGACAGGGGTCAGCAACCTTTTTCAGCCATGGGCTGGTCCCTCAGACCATCCCTCAGACCATGTGGTGGGCCAGACTATGTTTTTTTTGGGGGGGGGGAATGAACGGATTCCTATGTCCCACAAATAACCCAGAGATGCATTTTAAATAAAAGGACACATTCTACTCACGTAAAAACATGCTGATTCCCAGACCGTCCGTGGGCCGGATTGAGAAGGCGATTGGGCCGCATCCGGCCCACGGGCCTTGGGTTGCCTACCCCTGCTCTAGGATATAAAATTCCTGAATACTGTATTTCCCCCAAAAAAACATTGGTGACCCCTAGGTACCTACCTAGCTGGGAGTAAGCCCCATTAGACTCTGGGATGTAATTCTGAGTAGGCAGGCATAGGACTGAGCAGGACTTGAAAGAAAGGAAGGAAAATAATAGCCACGGTCCTTGGTGTGTATGTGTGTGTATTTTGCTAATTGCTGCTTATTGAATTGAAACTAAGAAGGTGCAGATCAGATTATGCTTAATCAAATTGCAGGTGATTAGGTCTGGCTTGGAGAGGGAAACAGTTGTGGGGAGGGCATTGGTTTTGTTTCGATTTGTTTGTATTTTCTTTTGTTTTAGTCCTTTAGAAGCAATGCTGTACAGTCGTACCTTGGTTCTCAAATTTAATCCGTTCAACTCCTGAAAAGGTTCGGAAACCAAGGCACAGCTTCCGGTTGGCTGCAGGAGCTTCCTGCAGCCAATCGGAAGCCGTGGGAGCCGTGTTGGACGTTCGGCTTCCAAAAAACATTCACAAACTGGAATGCTCACTTCAGGGTGTGCGGCGTTTGGGAACTGATTTGTTTGACAACTAAGGCATTCAACTACCAAGGTACCGCTGTATATCCATTGTCTCCTACTTTTTTTAAAAAAAGAAGGCAACAAACAGAACACCTTTCAACCAGGTTATTTATAAATTTTAATGATGATGGTAATCATCATAATCATCATCATCATCATCATCATCTGAGGTTTGAGGACATGCCTAACAAACTGTGAAGTAAATTAACAGGTGTTAATTTCCACCAGCCTTCATGGAGCTGGACATATAAGATTTGACTCAAGGCATCCAGTCTCAGATATTGCACGAGAGGCTGAGTGAGAAACTATAGAACGGCACAAGGTCTTGAACACTCGCCTTTCTCTGCACCCCAGAGATGATGTTTGAGTGCATGGCGATGCCATATGGCTAATAAAGGCGTAGCTCCCAGATCATGTGAAACAGGCCTTGTTATGTACTGAGCTAGGATCCTTGAACAATAGGCAGGTAGGATCCTAGAAGGCAGCAAATTGATTGGTCTGCAGGAGCCGCCCAATCCGGCTCCAGGAGGGGAGTTGAATCAGCCAATCACGCAGGACCCATTGTGTAAATAATGTAAATATAGCCAGAGGTTTTGGGGGGAAACTCACTCACTGTTGACCATGAGCTGAAATAAAGAGCATGAAATCAACACTCAACTCCGAGTATATTTCAGGCCTGCTGATTGGGGGGACGGAAAGGTGGAGAAAAGGGCCACATTCACACCATATATTTGAGTTGCTTTCATGCCACCTCAACCGTCATGGCTCCTCAAGCCCGCCAAAGATTCCTGGGAACTATAGTTCTCAGGGTGCTGAGAGTTGTAGCTCTCTGAGGAGTCTCCCAATAACTTTCCTCACCCTTAACAAACTACGGTTCGCACCCAGGATTCTTTGGGGGGAACCCATGATTGCGAAAGTGGTTTTTGCTGGCCCATGTTGGACCAGCATGGATAGTTGGCCCCAGTTAATATTTGACGTTTTCTCCCCTTATGAGCTTTGATCTATGCGCTACCACTAAAACGAGGCTGCATTTAAAGCTGCATTTTAAACTATACAGTGGTACCTCAGGTTACATACGCTTCAGGTTACAGACTCCGCTAACCCAGAAATAGTGCTTCAGGTTAAGAACTTTGCTTCAGGATGAGAACAGAAATCACGTGGCGGCGCTGCAGCAGCAGCAGGAGGCCCCATTTGCTAAAGTGGTGCTTCAGGTTAAGAACAGTTTCAGGTTAAGTACGAACCTCCGGAATGAATTAAGTACTTAACCTGAGGTACCAATGTATTCTAATTTATATTTCAATCAACTATTTGTTTGTTTGGTGTTGTTTTTTTGGGGGGGGGTTGTTGTTTTTAAAATGTTTTTACTGTATTTATATTTGGTGTTAGCCGCCCTGAACCTGGTCTTGGCCAGGGAGGGCGGGGTATAAATAAATAAATTATTATTATTATTTAAATATGTGTTGTGGACATGAATTCAGTGGACACATACACTGCATGTCATTAACCTCTGTAAGAATTGCTGAAGCCTGACTAGAAACTTTTCGGCTTTTCGAAAGGCCTGCGCTTGCATACTAATCAGCTTGCCTCCTGCCTTCTATCTGTCTTGGAGCAAACCGTTTCCTCGCAGTTTCATGAATTTAGCCTGCGGCTACATTTTAATGATGGCCGCAGCCTGACTTCGCCATTTAGAGAGGCCGCATTACCATAACGTATTACGAGCTAAATCAATCACCATTCAATTACGGAGCCAGGGCTATTGATCGCCAGTGGAACACTGGCAATTCTTCCTGGTAAATTACAAAGCTCTCCTCTGAAATATGACACGCTCCGCCACTGTGTAACATATATTTCCTTTGTAAACACGGATAATTTGATTAGTTATTGGACATCAGGCTTTTTGCTCTTTCAAGAGCTTTTGTCTTAAACTTGGATCCATATTAAGGAGGACTGAGCAGAATCTGATCATTGTGTTTCCTCTCCATATCCCAACGATGTCATATAATCACAGAACTGAGGAGTCAAAAGGGACCCTGAGGGTCATCTAGTCCAACCCGCTGTGATGCAGGACTCTAAGCTACAGCATCCATGACAGATGGCCACCCAACCTCTGCTTAAACACCTCCAAGGAAGGAGAGTCCACCAGCTGTCAAGGGAGACTGTTCCACTGCCAAACAGCTCTTACTGTAATAATAATAATAATAATAATAATAATAATAATAATAATAATAATAATAATTTATTTATACCCCGCCCATCTGGCTGGGTTTCCCCAGCCACTCTGGGCGGCTTCCAACAGAACACCAAAATACAGTAACCTATTAAACATTAAAAGCTTCCCTAAACAGGGCTGCTTTCAGATGTCTTCTAAAAGTCTGGTAGTTGTTTTTCTCTTTGACATCTGGTGGGAGGGTGTTCCACAGGGCAGGTGCCACTGCCAAGAAGGCCCTCTGTCTGGTTCCCTGTAACTTGGCTTCTCGCAGCGAGGGAACCGCCAGAAGGCCCTCAGAACTGGACCTCAGTGTCCGGGCAGAACGATGGGGGTGGAGACGCTCCTTCAGCTATACTGGACCGAGGCCGTCCAGTATACTGGAAGTATACCTGACAATTACTGTCAGAAAGTTTTCCCGAATGTTTAGTCAGAATCTTCTTTCTTGTAACTTGAAGCCATTGGTTCGAGTGCTACCCTCCAAAACAGGAGAAAACAAGCTTGCTCCATCTTCCATGTGACAGCCCTTCAGATATTTGAAGATGGCTATCGTATCTCCTCTCAGGCTCCTCTTTTCCAAGCTAAGCATACCAAACTCCCTCAACCATTCCTCATAAGGCTTGGTTTCCAGACCCTTGATCATCTTAGTTGCCCTCCTCTGCACACATTCCAGCTAGTCAGCATCCTTCTTAAATTGTGGCACCCAGAACTGGACACAGTACTCCAGGTGTGGTGTGCCCAAGGCAGAATAAAGCAGTACTATTACTTCCCTTGACCTGGACACTAGACTGTTGGGTTTTTCTGACTATGTGCCATTCTGTGCAGCTTCACACAGAGTCAATTAAGAGTTGGCCAACAGCCAAGGATGACTGAGCAGAGAGGAGTTATCTGCCTGGAGATATGGGAACCTGGATACAGCTTTACCATTGGTTGAAGTCTCACACAGGCATGGTGACTTATGACCTTACTGACTGGATAGTTTGTTGGTCAGTGTGGTGTTCTGAGAGTCGTTTGGAGTTTGTTAAGAGAGAGCTAGTTAAGATCCGTGTATCTTTTCTTGTATATAGTAACTTGTAGAGTCTGCTGTAAATAATAAACACATCTAAGAAACCAAGTTACTAGTAGCAGCGTTTTGTTCCTGCTTCGTCCTTCCTGCAACTGATTGCTTTCTGGAACTCTGCATATGCTCTGCTAAGGTCTGGCTAAGGTCCTGCAACAGGTCAAAGTTGCAAAACACCAACATAAACATCTGTTGATGCAGCCTAGAACTTGCATTAGCCTTGTTTGCTGCTGCGTCGCACTGTTGACTCATGTAACGCTTAGCAATCTTAACTATTGTTGTGAACATTTCCCAGACTGCTATCTGATTTCCCGGACTGCTGCACTTGGAAGTAAACCCCAAATAACTCAATAGGCCTTGCCTGTCAATAATCGCACTCGTGGAACCGAGTCAGAACTTAGAGCTTTGCAGCCAAAAGACTAGAGAGAAAATAGGCCAAATAGGTCATATGGTCTCTGCATGGCAGCGTGATGCCCAGATATTGCTGAATTTCAACTCCCATCGTCCCTGACCATTGGTCATCCTGGCTAGGGCTGATGGGAGTTGGAGTCCAGCAACATCTGGAGGGTCTTGGGTTAAGATGCCTCCCTGCATCTTAAGGTGTAACCACCACACCTTAAGGACCTGCTTGGTTTAACAATTATTCTCTCCCACCAGAGAATCCTGGCCCTTGAGTGTACTGCATGCAGAATGGGTGAGAGCACCTTTTAATCCGCTAGCTTGGCAGGGTTTTTTGGCTGTGCTGTCTTATAGCTGTTTTGCTTACTGGTTGATTTCATAGCATTCTATTGTACCCTTCTGTGTATTTTTGTACATGCCATTCTCTGCACAGCGGGTGGGCTTTGGTTGGCAAAGCCAACCCGACATGGGTGCAGCACCTTTTGCTCCTGAGGGCCACATTCGCTTCTGAGCAAATTTCTGGGGGCCACATGCAATGGTAAGATTTATCTTCGTAAAGTGGGAGTTTCTACACATCATCACACATTCCTGTCCATCCTCTATCCAGGGAACAAAAAACATTTATCAGAGTTCCTGGACACATTCTAGCCAGGCAGAAACATTCAAGGAAGATGTAAAGCGGACTTGTTGAGGAGTGTGGTTTAGGAGGATAATCTGGCCCTGGGGAGGCTCCTGAGGGCCAGATAAAGAGGTATAGGAGTTTATCCTGTCATATTTTGGGTTTGATTTGTGGCACATTGGCTCAGCCTGTTACTTGTTGGCTGCCTCTTCCAGGTAGCAAAGCTGTGCAAAAACCATGGGAAAGAAGCCATTATCTGGAATTCTAATGGGCAGGAGGATGGAAATGTGTAGAATAGTGTAGAAAAAGTTACTTTAATTTAATTTACTGGGGTGGGGGATGTAGAGTTCTTGGCGTGGCAAACCCAGCCAGCGGAGACCCCTCCCTCAAAACCTTCCAGAATACACTCTTCATTCAAACACGCTTTAGGTTTTGTTGCTTAATCTGTGAAGGTGCATTAATTTTGCGGTGACTGTGGTTTCTCCATGAGGCCTAACCCTGGAGGCAGAGTCCCTAATCGTTTTTTAAATCTGTTCTTATAGAGCCAGCGCGCTTGGTGTACAATAACATCATTCACAAATGACCCAGGCTGTGTGTTTACAATCTGCATTTCATTTCGGAACGAGGGCATAGGTCTCTAGGTGTTTCAGAACAGAGCTGAGCTTGGTTTGATTCCTGACATGGAGATTCAGTGAAGCTGCTGAGCTCTCTCCCCCAAAACAGGAGATAACCGTTGAGGAGTGGCAAGGGAAGTTTTCCAACCTGCAGCCGCACAGATTCCCTTCCAGGCAGCTTTCCAGAGGCTGAGTGCCAGGAGCAAAAATTGGTGGAGCAACTGTGGATGGCTGAACTTGACCATTTTGGCTTCTCGTCTCTCCAGTCTGAACTTCAGTTCTGCAGTTTGAATTCCACCCCCCCCCCAAAGTCTTCATTGGTGTTTTAGTGAGAATTTCTTCCAACAGCCTTTTTTTTTTCTTATTTGGCCTTGCCAAATATCCATGTTTTTGCAGACTGGTTTTCTCTCATACTGTTCTTTTTCTTTACTATGCTGTTTCCACATGTCTGCACTTCTCTGCACACTTTTACTGCATTTTTGCAAAATTCAGGGGAAACTGCATTGCAAAATTTGGGGAGGCGCAAATTTTGAAAGGTGGCCGGGTTTCGGCTTGCGTGTTGCTTCCAAAAATGTGGATTAGGAAGGCTCAACTTTAAATGTGAACTGAATCAAAACTCCCCCCCCCCATCTCTAGCCAAATAATGACACATTCTTCTCTATCCCCAATCCAGGTAAGCCCAAACTGCTGACATTATTTGTAGCCTTGTTCCTCCCTAGAATTTGTGACTTGCGAACAGAGTGCCTCCCTCCCTCTTAAATCATATTCTTCCTCTCCTACAAGTATCCAGCTGGCCCCTAACAAGGCTGCTCTCCCCTCAAAACCCATGCAAAACAGCTTGGGCGTGGGGTTTCAGGTTGAATGGAGGGCTGTTGGAAAAAGAGGGGCTTTTAAGTTTCATAGGAAATTGCCATGTAGAATTGTCTACTCTGACTGACAGCAGCTCTCCAGGTTCCAGGGGTCCAGCATCTCCACGTATGGCTGGGAAAGGCTCCCTCATCCAAAAACCCTGGAGAGTAGCTGCCAGCCAGTGTAGACAGTACTGAGCTAGATGGACTAGACTAGACTAGACTAAAATAAAATAAAGCAATTCCTATGCTCTGAATGGGACGCGGGTGGCGCTGTGGTCTAAACCACTGAGGCTCTTGGGCTTGCCGATCAGAAGGTCGGTGGTTCGAATCCCCGCAACGGGGTGAGCTCCCATTCCTCTGTTCCAGCTCCTGCCAACCTAGCAGTTTGAAAGCACACCAGTGCAAGTAGATAAATAGGTACCGCTCCAGCAGGAAGGTAAACGGCATTTCCGTGCACTACTCTGGTTTCGCCTGAAGTGGCTTAGTCATGCTGGCCACATGAACCAGAAAAACTGTCTGCGGAGAAACGTCAGCTCCCTCGGCCAGTAAAGCGAGATGAGCACCGCAACCCCAGAGTCGTTCGCAACTGGATTTAATTGCCAGGGGTCCTTTACCTTTACCTTCTTTATGCTCCGAACAACTAGGAATTTTGTGCCACTCTTCATTAACATGATGGAGGGAAGCAGCGCTGACTCTGAGCCAGCCCCTCATGAAACGGCACTTTGTTTAGCCGCTTAATTGCTTTTATTGTCCATCTCGTTAAATAATAACCTAATAGTTATTTACATTTTCAAAGCTTGCCTGGAGCCATCCGTCAAGAATCGCTAGTCAGCTGCTAATTATTTACAAGGCTATTAAATGTCTATCGATCGATTAACTTGCAGAGGAACAAGGCTTCGACGTGCAGGCCGGTTTGCAAAAGGAGAGGAACAGTTATAAAAATGGTACAGCCCACATCTTTTGCAGTTCAGTGCTAGACAGTAGCGTAATGACAAATTCCAAAGCGCAGGGTCCCTCCATGATAGCCAAACCCTTCTACGATTAGGCAACTTCCCAAGACTATACAATAATATTATAATTGTAAAATAGTAATAATTGGGGGCAGAGGCACTGAGTTGCACCCAACATTGCAGGCTGTGGGTGTGTGGCCTCTGGAGATCTGCTGGCAGAAATAGTCCACAATACTGAGCTAGGCAGACCAATGCTCTGACTTGGTTCCATGAGACGATTTATTTATTTATTTATTTATTTAAGATAATAACTTTTATTAATATTTTCCACACAACAACAACAATAAAAAATGAAAAATAACAATACACAAAACACAAAAACAAGCATGCGAAAAAACAACAACACAAATCCAAATCTTACAAGAAAAGAATATAAACACTAAAAAGAAAAACAAACATTGACTTCCACCAATCCCACAGCACCTCCTTTACTTCTCATTGTATCTTCCTTTTTTTACTGTTTTTCTTATCACCTCTATCCTAGCATCTAGATATAAATGAGACGTATTTTAAAAGTTTTGAACGGCGGCGGCGGCGACATGGTGGAAAGGGAATTGCAGGATCGTACGTGGAACAATTTGGATGCGTTGTGGACGGCAGCAGAAGATATTTCTGGACTTTTGCCTTAAATAACAGCACAACTCTGTACCGAAAGAGAAAATGGAGTTCCTTTGTCTCCTCTAAGGGGGTCATACCAACTGCTCTGTATGACATTAGGGCAGGCATCCCCAAATTCGGCCCTCCAGATGTTTTCGGACTACAACTCCCATCAACCCTAGCTAACAGGACCAGTGGTCAGGGAAGATGGGAATTGTAGTCCCAAAACATTTGGAGGGCCAAGTTTGGAGATGCCTGCATTAGGACCATGAAAACAGCAGGTGTATCTTTACTCTCCAGTGTGGCCTTGGCAAATGCGCTTCCTTTCCCGTCTATCAACCCACCAGGTTTTTACCCTGTCACTGCCTCGTAGCTTAAAAGTACCTCACAGGGTTGTAGTGAGGATTCAATTGGGGGGGGGGTGAAGAAGAGCCAGATGTGCTGCTTTAAGCTCTTTGGGCGGAAAGTTGGGATTGAAAGGCAGCAAGTAAACCGATGAACAAAATGGGTGTACTCTTGTGAGTCAGTCTAAGGCTGAATATAACGAAAATCCATCAACAGATTTCAAATCCCCACTCAGCCATGGGGTTTGGCGAGTGGCCTTGGGCCCATTGCTGTCTCTTGGCCTAGTTTACCTCACAAGGTTGTTGTGAGGAGGAAAACTGAGAGGTCAGCTTGTGTGTCTGTTAAGTTGTGTGTCAAGACGACACAGCGATTCTTCAAACAGCTCTTGTTTATTCACAGGCCAGAACAGAACCGAACTGAAGGGTTTAGCCAGCCTGCTTATATAGAGCTCCAGTACAACGCAACTGTAACAACTTTCTGTAACTATCCAATCACTGAACGTTACTTTCAATCCCTTATTTGCATATGTGGACCTGAGTGAAAACTATCTATGGTATCCCCTTGCTGGCCCAGGGTGAGAACTTCAGTACATAACAGTGTCAGCTTGAGGCTCCTTGAAGGAAAGGTGGGGTAGAAACATAACAACAACAACAACAACAACAACAACAACAACAACATTTGTTTGTTTGTTTATGTGGGTTGGAGTTCTACTGAACACCCTCTGCCCTAAATCCTCACTTCTATTGCTTCTCCAGAGGAGGATTTGGGGCTTGTATGAGTTGGACTTAAAAGAAAATGCCACATGTTGGGAATAGCACCCACATTGAACGTTTTCCTGAATCCATCTGCGTGGCTGTTGATCCTCACGATTATGCAGAAACGAAGCAACAGCCCACCCTTTTTGTCTCGGAGCGTTTGAGGTTACGAGGGGTATGTGCCGGTGCAGCAAACTGCAAGGGTTTCAACGGGCTCGTCTTGTGCCTCCCAGTGCAATGGAGGAGGCAGAAGAAGAGGATGCTAAAATTCCCTCCGCTGCACAGTTGCGTGAGCTTGTGCAGGCTTTCCTTGCCCTTGGCTGCCCACCCTCAGGAAGGGGGGGCAGTGGGGCTGGTCTGCCCTGGGTGTCATCACTGAGGGGAGGTGGCATTTGGTGTGCCACCCGCCTGCGACTCCCAAGCCTACCCCGAGCCGTCGAGGGAAGAGGTGGAGCAGCACAGCCTTGCTGGTGACATTCCCCCCTTCCCCCTTCATTTTGACAGCTCAGGGGAGGCGTGGGAGTTGCGGGTGGGTGGCACAACATTGCCCCCCACACCCAGGCTGCTTGCGGGGGGGGAGCCTCCCCAAGCTGTCAAAAGGAAGAGGGAAGGGAGGAAGGCTGCTGGCAAAGTGGTGCCCACCCTACCCAGGAAGCAGCCTGCCATGGGGGGGCTCACTCCACACACACCCCAGGCATCTTGCCCCCTGGGATGCTCGCCACTGGCGGAGCCCCCCTGAGATGCTCCCCCCGCTCCCCTCGCCCTGCCCCCTGTGTCAGGAGTGCATGCAGGAGCCAGGCCCTGTGGCCAATAGGACTTTGCAGGACTGGGGCCTTCCTAAGTTTGTTCTGAAGAGGCAAGGAGTGGCCTCACAGGTGAGGCCGATTGGTAACTCACAGCAGTGGCGTAGCGTGGGGGGTGCAGGGGGGGCCGGGCGCACCGGGCGCAACATCTGGGGGTTAGGGTTAGGGTGCGCAAATTACTTGCCTTGCCCCGGGTGCTGACAACCCAAGCTACGCCACTGACTCACAGCACCTGGTGGCAAGAGGTGGGAAGGGATATAAAGTCAGCATTTCCCTTCGGCTCTTTGCCACAACAACATGCTTCTTGCCTTGCTGTGTTTGGCTTCTTGCTTCCTGATCCTTGAATCTTGACTCCCTGCTTCTTGATCCTCAGACCCCTGACTTCGTGACTCCTTGCTTCCTGACCCTCGGACCCTTGGCTTCCTGACTCCTGGCTTCTGGACCCCTGTTCCTGCTCCCACCCCACCATCTTGCCCCTGGTCCCGATGTCCCCAGCCACGACTTTGATCGCCCGTGAACCTGACCGTGACACCCTGGGACACTCGCCCCGCCCCCGGGTGCACAGCACTGAGTGCCAGAGTAGCCAGCTCTGCTTCTGCCCACCATTACCCTCATCTTTCCTTAAACACGAGGTACTGTGCAGACAAGGCCTCTGGGAGAAAGGGGTGGGGGAACACGCACCTTTAGAAGTATTTGATAACTGGCGCTACTGTGATTTCACACACAGAAAGGCACCTGAACCCAACAATGCCTGGGGAAAATAAATCCAGAAACAAGGACAAAAGGTGGCACAGCAGAGCAAAGATATCAAAAGCGTGGCTTTCCAGGCACAAGAAATTTAATAAAGTGTGGGAACAATTGGGGGTGAAACTGGCAAACTCCAGACAGATCCCGTTGCAGATTTCTGTATCAAACACAGAGTACAGCAGCGCCACCTGGTGGGCTTTTAAACTCTCACGGCTATGTTTGATCAGCAGATTAGCATAATAACCACCAGGTGTTTCCTTAATTTAATCTTAAATTTGTTTATTAATGGCATTTTTATCTCACCTTTCCTCTGAGGAGCTCAAGTTGGCACAAATGGTTCTCTCCTTCTTCACTAGTGTTGGTGCTGAACTTTAAAGCCCTAAACGGCCTCGGTCCTGTATACCTGAAGGAGCATCTCCACCCCCATCATCCAGCCCGGACACTGAGATCCAGCACCGAGGGCCTTCTGGCAGTTCCCTCGCTCCTTCTCGGTAGTGGCGCCTGCCCTGTGGAACGCCCTCCCAGCAGATGTCAAGGCAATAAACAACTATTTTACTTTTAAAAGACAACTGAAGGCGGCCCTGTTTAGGGAAGTTTTTAATATCTGATGCTGTATTATTTTTAATATTCGGTGGAAGCCGCCCAGAGTGGCTGGGGAAACCCAGCCAGATGGGTGGGATATAAATAATAAATTAATATTATTAGACAGCATCTTAAAAAGCAGAGACATCACCTTGCCAACAAAGGTCAGTATAGTTGAAGCTATGGTTTTCCCAGTAGTGATGTATGGAAGTGAGAGCTGGACCATAAAGAAGGCTGATCACTGAAGAATTGATGCTTTTGAATTATGGTGCTGGAGGAGACTCTTGAGAGTCCCATGGACTGCAAGAAGATCAAACCTATCCATTATGAAGGAAATCAGCCCTGAGTGCTCACTGGAAGGACAGATCGTGAAGCTGAGGCTCCAATACTTTGGCCACCTCATGAGAAGAGAAGACTCCCTGGAAAAGACCCTGATGTTGGGAAAGAAGGAGGGCACAAGGAGAAGGGGACGACAGAGGACGAGATGGTTGGACAGTGTTCTCGAAGCTACCAACATGAGTTTGACCAAACTGCGGGAGGCAGTGGAAGACAGGAGTGCCTGGCGTGCTCTGGTCCAGGGGGTCACGAAGAGTTGGACACGACTAAACAACTAAACAACAAAAAGTGTGACTTACAATGCAGTCAGGCTGTTTCCTGCATGCTGCGTTTCAAGTCCCATTGTTATGGTGCTGCACACACCAGAAGGGAGGGGAGGTCTTCCCCCCCGAAGCCCATTTCTTTATTTGCTTACCTGTGCCTCCAATCACCCCCTTGCACCCCCCTAATCCATGAAGCTGTCAACTGCACAGGTGCAGCAGATGTTTATCCTGCTGCCCTGCAATACGTTTTCTCCTGGCTATAAATTTAACTACCTGCACTACTACTCAGGTGAGCTTCAGCAGCCCAGCGCAATCTTGCTGTATAGTCCTAATGTATTAAAAAAAATTAAAAATTGTCCAGTAGCACCTTAGAGACCAACTAAGTCTGTTCTTGGTAGAAGCTTTCATGTCCATGCAGTTATTCAGATACAGTATACTCCTAATATTAAGATCCCACTTTGCATATCTGAAAACGCAAATATTTTACTGTGGTTGCGGCCTTTTACTGATAATTTTATTGTTGCATTATTTCCGTAAACCGCTTTCTTTTCTTTCTTCTTTTTTCAATCGAGCATTGTAACAATTTGATGAAATAAATAAATTGTGAAATAAAAATGGCTTCCAACACTGGTTTCAAGTCGAAGGCCTGTAATCTAGATCCTTGAAGATTAAATTAGGTTTTGAGAACAATGCCTTGGTCTCACCTTCTCTTTCCTGAGATATCTGCCCAGTGGTTACATCAACAAAAGATGGGATACTGTAACTTCTTGGCAGCTGGTTGAATCCAGGTTTACAATTTGAGCAGGGAATTTTGCACCTTTCACATGAGTTTCATAAGGTTCTGCTCAGTGGTTGCAATGAAATGAATGAGTCCAAGCGACCCTTGCAGAATCGCCTCCTGCTAATTATTAACGGGAGTGATCTCATCTCTTAAACACACAGCAAGGTCTACCACCTTTTGGAATACAGAGTGCAAGCACTTAGGTAAAGGTAAAGGGGACCTGGGTGGTGCTGTGGTCTCTAAACGACTGAGCCTCTTGGGCTTGCCGATCAGAAGGTTGGCGGTTCGAATCCCCGCGACGGAGTGAGCTCCCGTTCCTCTGTCCCTGCTCCTGTCAACCTAGTAGTTCGAAAGCACGTCAAAGTGCAAGTAGATAAAAAGGTACCGTTCCAGCGGGAAGATAAACAGCGTTTCCGTGCACTCTGGTTTACATCACTGAAATATACTCGGAGTCCTGTAGTGATTTCATGCTCTTTCTTGCAGCTTGTAAAACAGTGATTGAATTGCCACCCAAACCTCAGGCTATTTATACATTATTTACACAATTAGTCCCGTCTGATTGGCTGATTCTGCTTCCCTCCTGGAGCCTGATTGATCTTTTCCTGCAGGCCAATCAGTTGTTGCATTCTACGATTCCACCAGCCTAATAGGCTGATTAACTTCTTCCTGGAGCCTTATTGGTCTTTTCCTGCAAGCCAATCAGTTGTTGCATTCTAGGATCCTACTTGCCTATTGTTCTAGGATCGAAGGTTAGTACATAACAGTCACAGTGTCGTCCTGCGCCAGAAGCGGTTTAGTCATGCTGGCCACATGACCTGGAAAGCTGTCTGTGGACAAACGCCGCCTCCCTCGGCCTGAAAGCGAGATGAGCGCCGCATCCCATAGTCGCCTTTGACTGGACTTAGCCGTGCAGGGATCCTTTACCTTTTTACCTGCAAGCTCTTACTAGGCATGTTCCAGATTCACCGCTGAAAAAGTGTAACGAACAAACATGTGTTCCTATTGTCTCAGTTCAGGTCTTGTGTTCCCAATCAGAACGGCAGAATGTTGCAGCGGCAAAAGCCTGGAGGATCAGGGTTCAAATGCCTACTCAGCCATGAAGCTCTGTGGGTGACCTTGGACAAGTCACAGTATCTCAGCCTGCTCTACCTCGCAGGGTTGTTGGGCAGTGGCATGAGGAGTGAGAGAACCATTTACGCCAATTTGAGGTCCTTGGAGAAAAGGTGGAATATAAATGTAATGATAATAAGGTAAAAGTAAAGGGACCCCTGACCATTAGGTCCAGTCGTGACCGACTCTGGGGTTGCGGCGCTCATCTCACTTTATTGGCTGAGGGAGCCGGCATACAGCTTCCAGGTCATATGGCCAGCATGACTAAGCCGCTTCTGGCGAACCAGAGCAGCGCATGGAAACGCCGTTTACCTTCCCGCCAGAGCGGCACCTATTTATCTACTTGCACTTTGACATGCTTTCGAACTGCTAGG
Source organism: Podarcis raffonei (assembly GCF_027172205.1). NCBI lineage: Eukaryota > Metazoa > Chordata > Lepidosauria > Squamata > Lacertidae > Podarcis > Podarcis raffonei. The sequence continues at coordinate 65,453,426 of NC_070611.1, read as the reverse complement.
TTGGCAGGAGCAGGGACCGAGCAACGGGAGCTCACCCCGTCGTGGGGATTCGAACCACCGACCTTCTGATCGGCAAGTCCTAGGCTCTGTGGTTTAACCCACAGTGCCACCCGCGTCCCAGAGTAATGATGATATTCCCCTCTAAATTGGGGGGGGGGGTGCAATGGAGCTTTTGCAGTCAGGTCCTGTTTACGGCTTTCCATAGCCATTTGGCTAGGGAAGTTCTTAAATTTGTACCTGGAAGTAAGTGAACTCAATGAAATATTATTTCTGAGTATTGTGCATACTTGTTCTTTCGCGGGGTTTCGTAGATAAAGGGAAAGGTGGCATTTTAGGAAAAAAATAAGATGAAAGGATGGAGGTTTAAAAAATTGTGAGTGGCAATGGAAAGAGTGAAAATAGATATATATATTTAATCTCCTGTAATACCTGTGTCACCACAAATAAGAGGATTAATACCTTCTTTTTTTTTTAAAGAGAAAGCTGGATATTCAGGGTGAGGAGGCTGGAAAATTTTGGAGGGAAACTTTTGGAACTTTATGGCACATCTGGTCCAGAGTTAAATGCACGCCCAGCAGAACACTTCAAAAGTCATTTTCAGCCAGCAAAAAATAGGGTGAAGAACTCCAAGGAGGTGAGAGGCAAACTCTTTTGACTGTGAGTGCCAATGGTGACGTGTTTTTAGGCTCAAGGTTTTATTTGCTGGTCTGCTTGCTGGTTTTACAGGAATTGGAAACGCTCAAGGGAATTTGCTGTATTTATTTTTTAAAAAATACAAAAAATAAGAATAGTGATTCCAACAGCTAAGAAAGAGCAAAGCAAATGCACAGACTGGGGCGGGGGGGGGGTGAGGAAACTGCAAAGTGGGCAGAATATGAGAGGAGAAAATCAAACAGAAAACCATCAGGATGCTTCCCTAAACAGAATCTCTTCAGGGCAAAGTGAATCCCTCATGGGAAAAATCCTGACCAAAAATCAGTTTATGTACATGGAATAAAATATAGCACCTATTACAAAGAAGATAAAAACTGGCACCAAATTATTTTATCCCCCCTCCCTTTCAAAACAGATCACTCTGAAATTCATGTTGGCTGTCCCTGTTTGTTTTAGCTGATGTTTTAAATGTGAACCAGTATACTCGTATAAGTTTCCCCAGGAGGGGGCGCTCTCTTACAAAAATCCAAAACACGGTCTCTAGATACTGTATTAAGAATCATCTACTTACAGGTTATGTCTTTTAACCTCCAGTTCCAAGGGTTAAACCCATCCTGAATTTTAGATTTTTTTAAAGGTTGTTTTGATAATGATATTGCAAAATATTTGCTGCTGGTGGCTTGCGGGTCCCATCCAAGGCAGGACAGGAACCAGGTGCTCAGAGCTGTTAAGATGCTATAATTCCCAGAGTTCCCTACAAAGATGTATTGATTGTTATAATACTCTGGGAATTGTAGCTCTGGGAGGGGAATAGGGGTCTCCTAATAACTCCCAGCACCCATTACAAAATACAGATCCCATAATTATTTGGGGGAAAGCCATGGCTGTATAAGGTGGTATTACAGCATTTTAAATACAGTGGTGCCTCGCAAGACGAAATTAATTCGTTCTGCGAGTTTTTTCGTCTTGCGAATTTTTCGTCTTGTGAAGCACGGAACTGCACCTCTTCAAGCAATGCACCCTGGGTATTAACGGTTTTAAGAAAAAGGAAACAAACTTGCAAGACGTTTTCGTCTTGCGAAGCAAGCCCATAGGGAAATTCGTCTTGCGAAGCAGCTCAAAAAACGAAAAACTCTTTCGTCTTGCGAGTTTTTCGTCTTACGAGGCATTCGTCTTGCGAGGTACCACTGTATATAGTATGACTGTGGCCTGAGAAGGGCTGAGGGGAGGGGAGCTTTCGGCAGACTTTTAAACCCAGGGAACTTCCTCTACAGATCTGAATCTGGACGCCTTATGCCCGCCAGGGACACACCCAGTCACAGGGCAATGATTGTGGCTGTTTTGATCTCTGAACTCACAGCTGGTAGCCATCCAGCAAACAAAGGCAGGAGAAATTCTGGTGGCACAGCTGGTGCCATTTAAGAGGCTGGGAGCAAAGGGTTTGTGAGACATTTGACCTCTGAATATTAACTTTTAAGCAGCCTTGTCCAAGCTGGTACCTTCCAGAAGTTCAGACCCTCCAAGCGTCCCTGTTTTCCAAGGACAGTCCTGGGTTTACAGAAGCTGTCCTGGTTTCTGATTTGATCCTGGAATGTCCCACTTTTCCTTAAAGTAAAGGTAAAGGGACCCCTGACCATTAGGTCCAGTCGTGACTGACTCTGGGGTTGCGGCGCTCATCTCGCTTTATTGGCCGAGGGAGCCGGCGTACAGCTTCCGGGTCATGTGGCCAGCATGACTAAGCCGCTTCTGGCGAACCAGAGCAGCGCACGGAAACGCCGTTTACCTTCCCGCCAGAGCGGTACCTATTTATCTACTTGCACTTTGACGTGCTTTCGAACTACTAGGTTGGCAGGAGCAGGGACCGAGCAATGGGAGCTCACCCCGTCGCGGGGATTCGAACCACTGACCTTCTGATCGGCAAGTCCTAGGCTGTGGTTTAACCCACAGCGCCACCCGCGTCCCTCACTTTTCCTTAGGACATCCCTATTTTCATTGGAGAAATGTTAGAGGGTATGGAGTTATGTGACACACACACACACCCCGAGCCAAGGAGATAAAAAAACCCCTCTACAACCTTTAGAAGGCACCTGAAGGCAGTCCTGTATAGGAAAGTTTCATAATTTTTAATGTATTATTATGTTTTTATATAAAGTCGTACCTCGGCTCCTGAATGCCTTGGGAGTTGAACTTTCCGGTTCCCGAAGGCCACAAACACGGAAGTGAGTGTTCCGTTTGCGAACGTTCTTTGGAACCCGAACGTCTAATGGGGCTTCCGTGGTTTCTGACTGGCTACAGGAGCTTTCTGCAGCCAATCGGAAGCCGCGCCTTGGTTTCTGAAGGTTTTGTAAGTTGAATGGACTACCGGAACGGATTCCGTTCGACTTCTGAGGTACCACTGTATGTTGGAAGCCGCCCAGAGTGGATGGGGCAACCCAGTCAGATGGCTGGGTTTTGAAATAATATAATAACAATAACAATGCAGTGGTATCTCGGGTTAAGTACTTAATTCGTTCTGGAGGTCCGTTCTTAACTTGAAACTGTTCCTAACCTGAAGCACCGCTTTAGCTAATGGGGCCTCCTGCTGCTGCCGCGCCACCGGAGCACGATTTCTGTTCTCATCCTGAAGCAAAGTTCTTAACCCGAGGTACTATTTCTGGGTTAGCGGAGTCTGTAACCTGAAGCATCTGTAACCTGAAGTGTATGTAACCTGAGGTACCACTGTACCAATAATATAGGACATGCCTATTTCCCTCAGAGCATTGTTGGAGGGTATGGAAATTTCGGACTACAACTCCCATTGATGGGACAGAAGAGCTTGCTGGATCAGGTCTAAGGCCCATCCAGTCCATGATCCTGTTCTCACATTAGCCAACCAGACGTCTGTGGGAAACCCATAAGCAGGATTCGACCACAAGAGCCCTCTGCCCTCCTGTCATAGGGGCCAACTCCCTGGGGTCCTGAGCCCCCACAAAATTCCCCATGAAGGAGCCGGGCACCCATAAATTTTGGTGCCAGGGACATGCACCATGGCGTGGGCACCCACAGTCGCGGGGCCACGTTGGCACTCCTGTGGTTTCCATTCCTGCCTCTAACTGTGGGGGCACAGCACACCCACCATGCCCGGATAACCCTCTCCTCCATGAACCTGTCAAATCCTCTTTTAAAACCCAGCCAACAGTTCCTCAGAGCGTGTGCAGAGTGCCTTCTCTTTGCCAGACTAGAAACCCCAAACGGGTCTGCAAAGAAGTGTTTCCGGGATCAGAAACAGCGGGCAGCCTGTTTCCACCTCAGTCGGTAGAGCACGAAACTCTTAACCTCAGGCTCGTGGGTTCGAGAGACACCTTGGGCAAAAGATCCCTCCATGGTAGGGGGTTGGACTAGATGACCCTCGTGGTCCCTTCCAAGTCTACAATTCTATGATTTGGGCTCGGGCGATTTACGCACTGCAAGCTAAGCGGAGCTAGTCCCCCTTGGCAACGGCGACTGTGCGCAATTGCGCTTTGGAGAGCTGGCGGCGCCGCCAGGAGCCTCCAGGCGCGAGGGAGGGCAGGCGCTCTCTCCCCGCCCCATTGGCTGACGTCCGTATGCAAATGAGCTGCGGAGTAGCGGCCAATTGGGAGCCAGCCTTGCCCGTCGTATTTATAGATCCTATTTAAAGAGCCCTTGGGAGCTTTCCCTCTCTCTCTCTCTCGCATTGCTTCTCTGGGTGGTGCGTTTCCTCGCGCTTGCAAAACACACGCGCGCACGTGCGCCCCGAGTGCGGGGCGCTCCGAGGGAGCTTATCTTGCGCCTCTAGTTGCAAGGAGACCCCTGAGATTTGCAAATTTAGGGTGTTCATTTAATACGATGTCTTGCAGTCTGCATGCGGGCGGCTTTTGATGGCACAATGTTTTAACACGCGTGTAGGGAAGGCGGAGATATTCCACCCCCGCCTGCTCCAAACGCTTCAGATTATAGCGGCTTCCTCCTCGCACGTCTCGGGGTGGAAAGTCTGAGAAACAATAGCCCGACGCCGCCTCTAAAACAAGCAAAAGGAATCTATTGTGTAGGGAGCGGGGAGGTAATGCAGCTGTTCCGTTTCTCAACACAGTACCCGCCCCCCAATACACACACACATGCAGACACGTGTCAATTGGAGGCTTAGATCGACAGGCTCGTGCCTGTTTTCAAGTGCCAGGGATGATTATTATTTTATATGCCACCCATCTGTGTTATTCCTGCCACTCTGGGCGGCTTCCATCAAATTAAACACATTAAGCACAGTAAAACATCACACATTAAAAACTTCCCGATACAGGGCTGCCTTCAGATGTCTTCTAAAGGTCAGATAGTTGTTTATTTTCTTATTATTCGACTTGGGAAGGCGCAGGCACAACTTGAGGAAGAGATGGCTGAGCCCCGATGAATGCCATACGCAGCGCTGCAGATTCTAATGGTGCCGAATCCCTTGCTGGAGATGGCTAGATTCCTACAGTGCTTATCTTGTGGCAGGGAGTTCCAAAGTTCAGCAAGCAACAGGCACTGACTCGGGAAGAGTGCTAGAAACATGGGACTCTGCTTTACCTGGACTGCTTTACTCAAGACAGTGAGTTCATCTAGCTCAGTGTTGTCTCAGCAGTTCTCCAGGGTTTCAGGCAGGGAGACTTGACGGGGGGGGGGGGGTTTGCGCAGGACGGAGATGTGCTCCCCATTGCCTCTGTCTTTCAGGTCTCCGTTTCCTCCTTTGTTCTCTTTCTCTTCTCCCCTCCAGCTTTGAGCACTACAACTTTACTCTGTAACCATCTCCCGCTCCCAGATGTACCCATAACACTGCAGATGTGGGGAGCCGCTGCAGTTGGCAAAGTTGGCAGTGGGCCATGGCATCAAGGAGGCACTAGGCACCGTGATGCTGAGATCATAAGAAGGTAAGAAAAACGTGGAGTGATGGGAACGTACAGTCATATGTGGTGGGATTGTCCGTTAATGAATTTTGGAAACAGAATGGTATAGAAATATCGGGAATTGTGGGAAGGAACGTGCAAATAACTAAATTAATGGTTCTTAATTTTAAAAATAATCTCTCAAAGGACCTGCTGATGGCATTTTACCATGGTACTGTTGAGAGTGTATTAACTTATGGCCTGTGTGTGTGGTTTGGGAGCTGCACAGTCAGGGGAAAAACAATGCTGTCCAGCGTTGTAAAGACTGCGGAGAGAATAATTGGGTGCACTCTTCCCACCTTGGATCAAATCTATGCTTCCAGGTGTCATAAGAAAGCTGCAGAGATAGTGCAGGATAGTGCGCACCCCGGAAATGATCTCTTTCAGCTTCTGCCTTCTGGAAGAAGGTACAGGGTTATAAAGACTAGGACTAGCCGCCTGAGAAACAGTTTCTATCCAAAAGCGATTTTGGTTTTAAACGCAGTGTAAGGTAGTCTCTATGGGAGTAAATTGTATTTAATTATGGGGCATCAGAATTTTTAGGGGGCTAACCAGGCTGGGATAGCTGGGATAGCAGGCTTGTCTGATGTAGATTTTTTCAATTTCATTGTTCTGTATGGGACAATGACAATAAAGATTATCGTATCGTAACCCTTGCTCAGAAGGCAGGCTGAGAAACACTGCATTGGAGCAATTTCCCCAAGTATATGGGCAGTTCCTACTCTGTGTAAACCAACCACTTTGTGATCTGTTTGAAATAAACACTGCAAGCACCTTTCACTGTTTCTGTCAATGAAAGCAAACAGCTTACCAAACAGGGCACCGTTTATTTTATCTATGGACATACAGTTAAAGAAAACCTGTTGGGCGGGTCTTAGGAAATGCTTCCATTCAGGGAATTAACATTATAGTTATTGGCAATTTTCTTTTCTTTTCGAAGCTCGGATCTTTGCGGTCGGTTAAAAGGCTGCCAGTTGTTTTGAGATTCCATCAACGATACTGGGTTCTTGAGCGATGTTGGCAGAAGCAAACATTTAGCTGTGCCCTGTGTTTACACTCAGTGCCCCAGCCCGGGTCCCACCCACCACTGACATCTGGCCCCCAGAAGGTTGCACAGAAGGGAATAAGAGCCAGTGTGGTGTAGTGGTTAAGAGCGGTGGACTCGTAATCTGGTGAGCCGGGTTCACGTCTCTGCTCCTCCACATGCAGCTGCTGGGTGACCTTGGGCTAGTCACGCTTCTTTGAAGTCTCTCAGCCCCACTCACCTCACAGAGTGTTTGTTGTGGGAGAGGAAGGGAAAGGAGAATGTTAGCTGCTTTGAGCCTCCTTCGGGTAGTAATAAAGTGGGATATCAAATCCAAATTCTCTTCTTCTTCTTCTTCTTCTTCTTTTTCTTCGGCTGAAAAAATGTTCCCCGTGGCCTTTTTATGGCACTGGTAACAGAGTGAACATCCTGAAGGTCCAGCCAGGAATGAGTTAACCTGGGAGGTGGGAGCGAAATTAATAAATTTCTGTACATATCCGCTCTCTTCTTGTTGTAGGCTGCAGATGGTATCTGCTTAATGTGCCAAGATGTTGTTCAGCTTAATTAAGCAGTCTCTGCAAAATATTTTGAGCTCCTGGAAAGAAAGACCCCACACACAGAAGCTCATTGTGGATAATGAGAAGAACATGGGCAGCTGCCTGTTCTTAGGCCCACCTAATAACTAGCATTATTTCTTAATTATGGATTGCCACAAATATGCTGCCTCGCTACCCACCGAGTGACGAAAGCATAACCCTAAATATTTTGGCCATGCCTCGATGCAGTAATTAAGGTTGCAGTCCTATGACAACACTGACCAGGAAATAAACTCTGTTTGAGTACCGTAGGTGCTGGGAGCTGCAGTTCTGTGAAAGGTATACTACAGTTTCCAGACTTTTTGGGATGGAGGATGTGCTTTAAATGAATGCGATGTGAATAAACGTGCATGGGGCTGTGTTACCCGTAAATGTGCACAACTTATAATTTCCCAGGAATTTGTACTCTGCCAGAGAGATAGGCAACGTATGGTTTACAAATGATCCCCAGAGCCTCTCACTTCTAACCTCTCTCTCTGTGTGCGATGCCTATGGAATCTGGGTGTTTTTGAATTCCTAGTCTTCCTTTTAAACAAGCAAAGATTCCTTGTGTTATGTACAGTGGTACCTCGGGTTACATACGCTTCAGGTTACATACGCTTCAGGTTACAGACTCTGCTAACCCAGAAATAGTGCTTCAGGTTAAGAATTTTGCTTCAGGATGAGAAGAGCAATTGTGCTCCGGTGGCGCGGCAGCAGCAGGAGGCCCCATTAGCTAAAGTGGTGCTTCAGGTTAATAACAGTTTCAGGTTAAGAACGGACCTCCGGAACAAATTAAGTACTTAACCTGAGGTACCACTGTACTGAGTTGAATAGGATCCAAAATGCAGCAGTCTGATTGGTCCTAGAACAATAGGATTCAGAATGCAGCAGTCTGATTGGTCCTAAAACAATAGGATTCAGAATGCAGCAGTCCGATTGGTCCTAGAACAATAGGACCCAGAATGCAGCAGTCTGATTGGTCCACAGAAGCCACCCAATCCAGCTCCAGGTGGAAGTGAATCTGCAACCTGATTGGCCTACAGGAGAATCCCGGAATTAGCCGATCACGTGGGGCCCATTGTGTAAATAATGTATATAAAGCAGACATTCTGGGGGAACTTCCATTCCTCCTCACCACTATGAGCTGAATAAAGAGCATGAAATCCACTCTCGACTCCGAGTATATTTCACCTTGCCTTATGGTTGCAAATAAAGGGTTGACAGTTAACGTTTCCTAAAGACCAAAAGGCATCTTCTCACCTGAGGTACGTCACAGGTCGCTGCCCTAAGCCGAGGGCATGTACCCGTTACCAGGTTGTCAGCTGGAATGGCCAAGTCAGTAGAGCATGAGATCTTAATCTCAGGGTGGTGTGGGTTAAAGACTCCTGTTGGGAAGTTTCCTGCATTGCAGAGGCTTCGACTAGACAGTTCTCACGGTCCCTTCCAACTCTGCAATTCTATGAAAACGCAGCGAGGTTGACCTGCTGACTCCCAGCTGCACTTCGAGTTGTACTGCATGTTGCTGCACACAACATTACCTGATTTGTTTCCCCATAGCCTGCAACCCTGTCAAACACCCATGAAGCTGCAATCTGTGCATGGGCTATCCTCTGCGCATGCTCAACGAATATTAAATTTTCAGATCAGACTGAAGCTGGTTTGAGGGGGAAATGTAGCGTAGGCTCAGCATCATGAGTACAATGTGGTGTGTAAAAGGTAAAGGTAAAGGTACCCCTGACCGTTAGGTCCAGTTGTGGACGACTCTGGGGTTGCGGCGCTCATCTCACTCTATAGGCCAAGGGAGCTGGCATTTGTCTGCAGACAGCTTCCAGGTCATGTGGCCAGCATGACTAAGCCGCTTCTGGTGAACCAGAGCAGCGCACGGAAACACTGTTTACCTTCCCGCCGGAGTGGTACCTGTTTATCTACTTGCACTATAACGTGCTTTCGAACTGCTAGGTTGGCAGGAGCTGGGACTGAACAACGGGAGCTCACCCCGTTGCGGGGATTCGAACCGCCGACCTTCCGATCAGCAAGCCCTAGGCTCAGCAGTTTACACCCCAGCGCCACCCGCGTACATGGATTCAAAGGTGCACTGTGCATTGTGCACCTAGCCCAAGTCAGATCAGGATTACTGACTCTGCCTGGAAGTGGCTCCTCGGGGCTCCAGGCCAGGGTCTCTCCCAGCCGTTCATGGAAATCCTTTGTGTTGGACCTGGGATTTTCTCCATGCTAACCAGATGCTCAGGCACGGAGTCAGGAATGATCTGCACTTACCGTTCCACTGTGCTTTCGAGGCAAAGCATGTGCTTTAAAACTCCATATCCAAGTGCCTCCCTTCTCTCCCCCAAGAAGTTTCCCCACAAAATCCCCCTTTAAAGCTGAATGGGAACAAACAGCAATCTGCAGGAAACTTGAATAGCTGTTTGCTCCAATTTAGCTTTAAAGAGTGTGTTTTTTCAGCTCCAGAGCGGGACAGTAAAGGCACTCAGACACAGAGCTTTAAAGTGTGGACCTGTGCCCGGAATAATAATAATAATAATATTATTATTATTATTATTATTATTATTATCATCAAGTCCATTTGACTGGGATACCCCAGCCCAGGCTTCCTCAACCTTGGGCCTCCAGATGTTTTTGGACTACAACTCCCATGATCCCTAGCTAGCAGGACCAGTGGTCAGGGATGATGGGAACTGTAGTCTCAAAACATCTGGAGGGCCGAGGTTGAGGAAGCCTGCCCCAACCACTGGGCGGCTTCCAACAAAATATACAAAGACACAACAGAACACCACACATTGAAAACTTTCCTATACAGAGCTGCCTTCAGATGTCTTTGAAAAGTCAGAGAGTTGCTTATTTCCTTGACATATGATGGGAGGGCGTTCCACAGGGTGGGTGCCACTACCGACAAGGCCCTCTGCTTGGTTCCCTGTGACCTCGCTTCTCCCAGTGAGGGAACCACCAGAAGGGGTTTTCCAGAGGTGGTCAGAACTAGCAATTGGGCAGCAGGCACAGCTCAGGTAACCACAGTTGCTGCCACAGGCCGTAACTCCATGGTAGAGCATATTTCTAAGTAGGGCTGGGAGAAAACCCTGGAGAGCTGCTTCCAGTCAGTGGAGGCAATCCTGAGGTAGACGGACCAAAGGTCTGACTCAGAAAAAGGCAGCTTCCTAGATGTTATTGTTCCATCTCCCTGTCTGTTGCTTCTCTGCTGCAAATCTTTCTTTCCCTTTTGCGATTTACGGCTGTGAGGTGAGCGGGGTGTCTAACACCACCAAACATCTAGACCAGCACTTGCAGCAATGGTGATTTATTCCTCTTGCATTAAAAAAAACCCCGCCCTTAGAAACCGAAAGGTAAATAAACTTCTTCACCTCTCTCCCTCCTCCCAAACCAACCTCACCCCAGAAGTACACATCCACCGGTTTCTACGGCAGCCTTACGACCTTGCAGGGATGGGCTGTTTTGGGAATGCAGCCCAAACGACGCTTGTGGCTGGAGATAATTTCTATTCCTTACCCCCATCATCCTTCGTTCTGGGAATCCTCACCTAAATTACATATTGGCAGCCGGTAAACCTGCCATCCAAACCACAAGGAAGCAATTGCAAAGGGTGTATGTGGGGGGGGAGTCATCATAGCCCCAAAGATAGGGAGGATGCACAGCTGTGGGGGAAAAACCTGTAGTTCTCCAGATGTTGCTGCATCACAACTCCCATCCCATCATTCCATGCTGGCTGGGGCGGGAATATTATTATTATTTATTAAATGTATTCATTGCGGGGTTTTTTGCCATGGCCGTTCAAAGCGACTTAACAATGTTATAAGCAAAAAACAAAAACAAAACATGCATGCATTAAAATCGGGAAGCTTTTAATGTCTAATGTATCATGTGTTCCTTTATACTCTGTTGGAAGCTGCCTAGAGTGTTGGTCCATTCAGATGGGTGGGGAACAAGTAATAAATAATGATAATAATCATTATCATTAAAACCAGCATTAAAAAAAATCTAAAATGCAATTCTTTTTTAAAAAAATAAATAAAAAAGAAACCTACATTAAAACTTCCCATGCAAAAGGCCAGAGCTATTTAAAAGCCAAAGACCTGGGTGTGCCGGGTTCCGCCACACATTGCGGGTGCCCAGCAGTGTGTATGATGTCACGCGCGTTGCATGCAAGATGTCACGCGGTGTGATACGGCCCATTTATATGACATCACACAGTGCACTGGGGCCCATTGGACCCTCCCGCCAGGCCTCAGCGCACTGCGTGACGTTGCATGTGCGACGCATTTTGTTGCCCTGCCAGGCACCCACAGTGGGAATTTTGTGGGTGCCTCGGACCCCCCCGAGATGGTGCCTATTCAAAGGCCTGATTAAAAAGGAATGAATCTGCAATGTGGTGGTTCCTCAGCAGGAAATGATCTGAGATGGAAAGGTTTCCCTGAAGGAAGAAAAGTTGAAGTCTGGGAAATGGGTGGCGCTGTGGTCTAAACCACTGAGCCTCTTGGGCTTGCCGATCAGAAGGTCGGCGGTTCGAATCCCCGCGGTGGGGTGAGCTCCCGTTGCTCGGTCCCTGCTCCTGCCAACCTAGCAGTTCAAAAGCACGCCAAAAGTGCAAGTAGATAAATAGGTACCGCTCTGGCGGGAAGGTAAATGGTGTTTTTGTGCGCTGCTCTGGTTCGGCAGAAAGAGGCTTAGTCATGCTGGCCACATGTGTGCGGACAGTTGATGATGAGTGCCGCAACCCCAGAGTCGTCTGTGACTGGACTTAAGTGTAAGGGGTCCTATACCTTTTTTTAAAAGATGTACTTAGGCAGGGTCACTCTGCCTGGTTTGCTTTCAGTCTGTAGCATTTGCCACAGTGTCTGCAGTTCAGGTGTAACATGTCTGTGTGGGTAGGAGCAGGGAGACGCCATCAATTTGAAAGTGTTGTAGCAGCAGGAACAGAAATGTCACTACAGACATGAAATCCTTGTCAACATTAGGCTCTCTCAGCAGACCCACAAAAGTAATGTTACATTTGCATTTCAGCATCCAGCAGAGGGAAAGAAGTAGATCAATGCAGTAATGACTCAGTCATCACGGAGAAAGTCCTCAGATATTTGGGGAGGGAAGAGGAAGGGCAAATGAGTTTTCCTTCCTCTTCCCATGTTTGCAACAATTGAAGCTGAGTCAACATATTTGCCCTCTTAATCCAGTGTGGTGGGTGAACCCTAGAGAAGAGGCCTTGGACTTCAACAGCAATATAAGCAGTTTCTATTTATGTGTGTGTACGTATACTAGCAGCCTCACGCCCAAGGTTGCTTGGGAAGTCTAAGAAGCCAAGCAAACCAGTGCAGTTTTGAAACTGGTGTGATTCCAAAAGGCTGAGTCCGTCACCTTGAGTGAGAACGGCATCCAAATTTAGCACTCGATCTCAGGAACCATCGGGCAAAATTGGCTCACATCTCGAGGCACCCAAATGCATGGGGAACAAACAACTTTCCGAAACACATAGCAGCTGAACAGCAGCTGAAATGCAACATGAATATAAAATACTAGATAAGGTAAAATGAAAGCAGTACAAACAGAAAGATGGCGCTTAAAACACTGGCCTGGTTCTCAGGTCACAAGGAGTTGGGGGACTTGGTTACATATTATGGTCAAGTACAGTGGTACCTCGGGTTAAGAACTCGTTCCGGAGGTCCGTTCTTAGCCTGAAACTGTTCTTAACCTGAAGCACCACTTTAGCTAATGGGGCCTCCCACCACCGTCGCGCCGCTGGAGCACAATTTCTGTTTTCATCCTGAAGCAAAGTTCTTAACCCGAGGTATTATTTCTGGGTTAGCGGTTCTGTAACCTGAACCGTCTGTAACCTGAAGCGTCTGTAACCCGAGGTACCACTGTAGAGAGTTTAACTGTGATCCCATATTTGAACCCAGGTTAAGCCCAGACAGAGAGCCTCGGAGGGCCTCATTCAGCCCTCAGTCCTGAGCTTCTCTGCCCTTGTTATATATTCCAACTCCAACAGAAAAGCAGTCACAGTCGGAGGCTGCAGAGGCACCAGCCAAAGAGGCAGATCAGGTCCAGGGCTCTGGGGAAGCTGCTGGAGATCATAGGACCACCACAACTGATGCTGCTGGATGGGAACCCTGAGAAGAACCCACTGGACCCCAAGGCCTCTAGGGACAGAGCCCAGGTACTTCACAGTCCCCCTTCCCCTGAGGAACCTGATGTCTGTTATGTGGGGTTTGGTTCCAAGTATACTTGCAAAAACAAGTATACTCAAACCACCCCCTTGGAACTGCCCCAGTTCTAGCATCCTTATTCTTCTGGAGCCTGCGCGCTGAGCAGGCCTTGCCCGGTAAGCAAGGCAGAGAGCTGAAAAGTATTCTTGGGTTAATAACATCTGGAGCATTGCTCTGTCAGAACGCCTCATATACCATCGGCGACTAATCAAATGCATCTGGTTTCCCCTTTTCTTTATTGAAGAAGAACAGAATAAGAAGAAGGGTTTGGATTTGATATCCCGCTTTATCACTACCCTAAGGTGTCTCAAAGCGGCTAACATTCTCCTTTCCCTTCCTCCCCCACAACAAACACTCTGTGAGGTGAGTGGGGCTGAGAGACTTCAGAGAAGTGTGACTAGCTCAAGGTCACCCAGCAGCTGCATGTGGAGGAGCGGGGAAGTGAACCCGGTTCACCAGATTACGAGTCCACCGCTCTTAACCACTACACCACGCTGGCTCCCAGGTATTTTAATGCCACCATCATCACAGAGGTGTCTGTGGAAGGTATACATTGATTGAAAACGTATTGTGTTGTAACTGTATTGTATTGTAACTTTGAATGAATGTTTTGTTTCGTTTTTAATGCTTTTGCGCCCAGAAAACGTTGTGTGCATTTAATGCCTGTGAGTTCAACCATTTGGCCTTCAACCATGCAAGGTTGAAATCTCACAATTTAAGGTACATCACACCAAACAAGCTTGCCAAAATGTATAAAAACCAGGATCAAACTTGTTGGAAATGTAGGGAGAAGGAGGGGAATTTCTTGCATATGTGGTGGACGTGTTCCAAGATTAAAGCCTTTTGGGATACCATATATAATGAATTGAAAAAGATATTTAAGTATAATTTCAGTAAAAAACCAGAGGCTTTCCTATTGGGGTTAATTGAGGAAATCCAAATGAAAGATGTAAATTTGTTCATGCATGCAACAACGGCCGCAAGAATACTCCTGGCCCCGAAATGGAAGCAACAAGAACTCCCCACATTGGAAGATTGGCAAGTAAAGATGGTCGAATACATGGAGCTGGCGAAGCTGACAGGGAAGATTCAGAATCGCTGTGATGATTTGTTCCAAAAAGACTGGGGCAAATTTATACTCTATATGAAAGAAAATTGTAAACAGTTGAATATATTTGTAGGTTTAAGTTGAAATGTTTGGTAATGGGAAATTAAGGAGCTGGTTTACTTATAAGTAGGTGATTGTTAAAAGATTGATTTAAGGTAAAAAAGTGAATTTAGGAATGTGGAGAAATTGGTAATGATATATGGAAGTCTGTTAGAGGGAAGGAAGGAGGTCGGTGCTTTATTTAAGCAATGTCTTCAGCTATTTTTTGATACTGAAATGTAATAAAATATGGAAAACTTAATAAAAATTATATTTTAAAAAAAGAAATCTCACAAGTTAAGTGTGCACAAGATGCAATCATAATATAGCTTCTAGCCAGCCTTGCTCTGCCTTCCCCGTGGTGTCACTGGGTCGAGACACAGCAATGTTGTCCTTTTATTAAAATAAAAAGAACTGCCTAGATTGCATCGGGAGAGAGAGAAACAGCATAAGAAGTGCAGCAAATAAAGAAAAGACTGGCCCAGACCTTTCCAGTCAACAAGCCTCTGACATTTTTTGTCCGTTTTAATCAAATGTCCGTAAAGACTCTGTAACCTTCCAACAGGTTGACTTCACCCCCAAAGGCACATTCTTCCAGTATTTCCCGGAGACAGACAGATGCCAACAATAACATGTATATCGATGGAATGGTTTTTCTGAAAAGAAATTTGAAGAGTTAAACTTTTTTTCAAAAAACTTTTGAGTGGGAAGTGAGACTTCCAATACGGCAGGGAAGCGTGTAGGCAGAGTAGCATTTGATCAGATAAATTGATGGGGGGGGGGTTTCCTCCAGAAGAACCCTTTGATCATCTTCCCATTTACAACTTAATTTTAATTGTTAGAAGCCCACAGGATTCCCACCATCAGAAAGAACGACATATGGGAGAAATGTGGTGCTGATTACAAGATCGGAAGAGAATTAATTAGTTCTTCCACCCCCACCTCTAACCCGCTGTACGCAGCACATCCGCATCATTTGCAGGTGGGAAGGCTTCATAGGAGATCATCTGTTATGTACTGAGCTTGGATCCTAGAACAATAAGCAGGGAAGATCCTAGAAGGCAGCAACCTGGTTGGTCTGCAGGAGCCGCCCAATCCGGCTCCAGGAGGAAGTGAACCAGCAACCTGATTGGCCTGCAGGAACAGTCCAATCAGGTTCCAGGAGGGGAGTTGAATCAGCCAATCACACGGGACCCATTGTGTAAATAATGTATATATAGCCAGAGGTTTTTGGGGAAAGCACTCACGCACTGTTTCCCGTGAGCTGAAATAAAAAGCATGAAATCAACACTCAGCTCCGAGTATATTTCATCATCATAGAATCATAGAAAAGAGATGTAAATTTGTTTATGTATGCCACAACAGCGGCAAGGATACTTCTGGCTCAGAAATGGAAGCAGCAGGAAATTCCAACACTGGAAGAATGGCAGGTCAAGGTGGTGGAGTATGTAGAGATGGCCAAGTTGACGGGGAAAATCTGGAATCAGCTCGACGAACTGTTTCAAAAGGACTAGAACAAATTTATATTCTATATGAAAGAAAATGGTAAACATCTGAAAACGTTTGTAGGTTTGGATTGAAATGTTTTGTAATGTAAATACAAAGAACTGATTTACCAATAATAAGGTAAAATATTGAAAAAAGATAGAAGGTAAAAAAGTGATTATAGAAGGGCTAAGAACTAAGTAAGATGTTTGGAAGTCAGAAAGAGGGAAGGAAGGAGGTCAATGCTCTTAGAGCAATGTATTAGGATATGCAATTATGTAACAAAATGTGAATATGATAAATATGGAAAATTTAATAAAAATTATTATGGAAAAAAAAGAATCATAGAATTGTAGGGTTGGAAGGGATACTGAGGGTCATCTGGTCCAACCCCCTGCAGTGCAGGAATCTCAACTAAAGTGTCCAT
The DNA here is from genome assembly GCF_027172205.1 of Podarcis raffonei. Lineage (NCBI taxonomy): Eukaryota > Metazoa > Chordata > Lepidosauria > Squamata > Lacertidae > Podarcis > Podarcis raffonei. The sequence continues at coordinate 65,436,962 of NC_070611.1, read as the reverse complement.
GACAGATGGCCATCCAACCTCTGCTCAAAGACCTCCGCGGAAGGAGAGTCCATCACCTCCCAAGGGAGTCCGTTCCACTATTGACCAGCTCTTGCTGTCAGAAATTTCCTCCTGATGCTTAGTTGAAACCTTCTTTCTTGTAACCTGAATCCCCTGGAAAAGAGGACCCTGAGAGGAGATAGGACAGCCGTCTACAAATATCTCAAGGGCTGTCCCATGGAAGATGGAGCAAGCTTGTTTTTTCCTGCTGCGGATTGTAAGTTCACGGGGAGGTAAAGTCTTGCTTATATTGCATGTGACTTTCTCCACCACCCGGCAACTGTTAACCAGAGACGTAACACTTCTGAAAGTGGAGGTAGAACATAGCCTAGTGCTGTGTCCAGGGCAGCTGTGTGCCAGCTCCATCTGGTACGCTGGCTGAGACCCTACCTGCCCACAGACTGTCTTGCCGGAGTGGTGCATGCTCTAGTTATCTCCCGCTTGGACTACTACAATGCGCTCTACGTGGGGCCACCTTTGAAGGTGAACTGGAAACTACAGCTAATCCAGAATGCGGCAGCCAGACTGGTGACTGGGAGTGGCCACCAGGACCATATAACACCGGTCCTAAAGGATCCCAGTGAGTTTCCGAGCAGAATTCAAAGTGTTGGTGCTAAAGCCCTAAATGGCCTCGACCCAGTATACCTCAGCCCCATTGTTCAGTCCAGACACTGAGGTCCAGCTCCGAGAGCCTTCTGGCATTTCCCTCCCTGCGAGAAGTGAAGCTACAGGGAACCAGGCAGAGGACCTTCTCGGTAGTGGCACCCACCATGTGGAACGCCCTCCCTTCGGATGTCAAGGAGATAAAGAACTACACAACTGAAGGCAGCCCTGTGCAGTGCTACCTCGGGTTTATAACTTTATTTGTTCTGGAGGTCTGTTCTTAACCTGAAACTGTTCTTAACCTGAAGCACCACTTTAGCTAATGGGGCCTCCTGCTGCCGCTGTGCTGCCCTCGCACGATTTCTGTTCTAATCCTGAAGCAAAGTTCTTAACCCAAGGTACTATTTCTGGGTTAGCGGAGTCTGTAACCTAAAGCGTATGTAACCCGAGGTACCACTGTATATCAGGAAGTTTTAAATGTTTGATGTTTTATTATGTTTTTATACGTGTTGGAAGCTGCCCAGAGTGGCAGGGGCAAGCCAGCCAGATGGTCAGGATACAACAACAACAACAACAACAACAACAACAACAACATTGTGAATTTGATCTGAGTTTTCCAACAAGTTCTAGCATTATATGAGAGCGTGGAGGGGAGTGGGTGGGACTTTTCCTTATCCATTTTTTCCAATAGAGAGAGGAGAGGAGGCTGTGTTTTGCAGGTGGAAAGCGAAAAACACACACAAGGTTCAAAAGTGTTGCTCTGGCGGAAGCGGGCAGATCCAGTATAAGGGGTAAAAAGACGTAAGCAAGCAGCTTACTCACGGCAGGCTTAGCGGCGGAGATGAGCGATGTGGAGGATTTGCCCTTAACCGAGGAGAGATTTATTGACAGTTCTCAGCTAAAGTGCTTTTCAAAGGAAGGGAAGAGGAAATGAATCATTTCACAGAGAGGAAAACCTTCCATTTGGTATTTATTAAAGGAGGTGTAGGAGAGTAAAGAAAACCGCCATAACATCTCTGGATAAATATGTATGTGTGTGTGTCTATTAATTTTTTTAAAACTTGATTTCATTTACAAAGAGCTTTCCATAACATATCTCAAAGCGATTCCGCAGTAAAAACACCAACATGAAAAACGATTAAAAACAATTCCATAGACAAAAGAAAAAAGAACAATTCAAATCCAAGGTTGCACATTACTCTTTTTTCATTAAACCAGTCTTGTACATTTCAACCCTTTGCTTCTTTCCATTTTCTGGCTTTCAATATTCTTGCTGCCATTAGTAAGTAATCTGGTAAATGTTTATATAACAACCCTTTGTTGTCTCTGCTGAATAGAACTAAGAATGCTATTTCAGGTGGGTTTTTTTCCTTTTTCCTTTCAGAGGTTTTCCCAGTGTTTATGTTACTTCTGAAAATATCCCATCCCAGAACTGGACAACTTTGGCGCAGAGTCGCCACATATGTGTGAAGGAACCGCGAACTGTGCCATTTTTGTATTATTTTCAGATAATTTTTTCTTGGTCTAGCTGAAGCGGATAGGCCAGCATCAGATGATAAGAGCTCTTTGAAAGTGAAACAGGCTGCCTCCGAAGGTGCTGGACTCTCCTTCATTCAAGGATTTTCGGCAAAGACTAGATGGGCACATATGACGGATGCTGTAGCGGAAGTTTTCCTGTACAGTGGTATCTTGGGTTAAGTACTTAATTCGTTCCGGAGGTCCGTTCTTAACCTGAAACTGTTCTTAACCTGAAGCACCACTTTAGCTAATGGGGTCTCCCGCTGCCGCTGCACCGCCGCTGCACAATTTCTGTTCTCATCCTGAAGCAAAGTTCTTAACCTGAGGTAATATTTCTGGGTTAGCACAGTCTGTAACCTGAAGCGTATGCAACCCAAGGTACCACTGTATTGGCAAGGATCAGCCTAGAGGATCTCCCACAACCCTGTGATCTTAACTGCAAGAGCAGGCAGTCTCATATGGTAGCCTAGCAGAGATAACACCTTGCCAACAAAGGTCTGTATAGTAAAAGCTATGGTTTTCCCAGTAGTGATGTATGGAAGTGAGAGCTGGACCATAAAGAAGGCTTATCGCCGAAGAGTGGATGCTTTTGAATTATGGTGCTGGAGGAGACTCTTGAGAGTCCCATGGACTGCAAGAAGATCAGACCTCTCCATTCTGAAGGAAATCAACCCTGAGTGCTCACTGGAAGGACAGATCCTGAAGCTGAGGCTCCAATACTTTGGCCACCTCATGAGAAGAGAAGACTCCCTGGAAAAGACCCTGATGTTGGGAAAGATGGAGGGCACAAGGAGAAGGGGAGGACAGAGGACGAGATGTTTGGATAGTGTTCTCGAAGCTACCAGCATGAGTTTGACCAAACTGCGGGAGGCAGTGGAAGACAGGAGTGCCTGGCGTGCTCTGGTCCATGGGGTCACGAAGAGTCGGACACGACTAAACGACTAAACAACAACAACACAAGTCCCGAGGTGCTTCTAGGGGAAAATTCACCATGGGATCAATGTTCCTTGTGTATGCAGGTTTTCTTTTGCAGCGTCCACGCAATATTGCTGGCACCAAAGTGTCGGCCTATATTCCCACCCCCATTAAAATCTGGATTTATGCTTTCCCGTTAAAAATACTTATTCCCAATGAGCTGCTTGTTATATCTTAGTGATCTGTTTGTCATATTAAGTCCCCATCTGGAAGCACAGTAAATCATGTTAAACCCTAAAATCAGCAGCTTACACTGATCCCAGAAACAGATAGGCGACCGATGCAGATGTTGAAGGATCAGAGTAATATGTTTTTTATTCTTTGGGCTGCGGATAACAATCTGGCCACCATATTTTGGATCAACTGAAATACCCTGACCTTTTTTAAACAGTCCCATGTATGGAAGAGCAATGTGGAAACAGAAAGCAATATTTCTGCACAGCATAAAGTAAATTTTGTTTTTAATCAAAATAATAAAACTGACAACTAGTCAAACCTTCAAATTAGTTTTGGGTTTTTTGCTGCAGCTTTGCATTGGGATGAAATATTGCAGTAAGCAAGACAAGGACGTGTCAAAAGATCGCGTGTTTGTGTAACAAAAAAAGGAGGGGGGGGAAGCATTCCTGAAATGTCATGCAAAATAATACAAGCCATTCATGAGAACAAGCCCTTGATCTCTGCTCAAAGGAAGAACCGTTCTTTCCCAGCCGGACTCAACAAAAACTCTGCTTTCCTAAGCGAATCCTTGCACTCATGTGGTTGGGAGCAAGGGGTGATCTACGCATTTTGAAAAATCATGTGGCACAGCTCTTTAGGGACTGTACCACCTCAAAAAATAGACAGTGGGTGGGAACTCTGGAGTGGAGAGGGATCCCCTGCACTTAATAGTATAAGCAGATGACTCACAAGAGATCTATGTACCTGCACTTTGAAAAAAGTTAAAAATAGCCAGTGGAGGGGGGCAATTGTTGAATGGGATTGGTGGTGGTGCGCTGGGGTTGGGGGCGAGATTAACCCTTCCTGCCGCATCATTTCCCTCATTCTCCTGATCATTTCCCCCCAGCCTAAGGGTGCAATCCTGTCTTCATGTTCCACTAACGGAGAGGCTATAGGTATCGGTGGAAGTCCTGACATGTTGGTGGAACTTGATGCACACCTTTAAACCTCGCCTCTAAGTACAGTTCTTAATCTACATACATCAGAAACTAGCCTTCTCTCTCTATTGGGCAAAAGTAGCAGCAGGATCCATCAAGACAGCGCTTCTCAAACTTTCAAAAAGATTTATTGGTAAGAAATTAATAATAATAATAATAATAATAATAATAATAATAATAATAATACAGTGGTACCTTTGGTTACTGACAATTCAAGTTACAGACGCTTCAGGTTACAGACTCTGTTAACCCAGAAATAGTATCTCGGGTTAAGAACTTTGCTTCAGGATGAGAACAGAAATCGTGCTCCGGCAGCATGGTGGCAGCAGGAGGCCCCATTAGCTAAAGGGGTGCTTCAGGTTAAGAACAGTTTCAGGTTAAGAACGGACCTCCGGAACGAATTAAGTACTTAACCTGAGGTACCACTGTATATTTTTTAAAATTATTTATACCCTGCCCATATGGCTGGGTTTCCCCAGCCACTCTGGGCAGCTTCCAACAAAATATTAAAACACAATAATCTATTAAACATTAAAAGCTTCCCTAAACATTGGAAAAGGAAAATAAAACAACTCCGAGCAGTGCTTCATTTACAACATAGAACACAGCTACTTTATGATATGACCATGGGACACCCAGAAAGAATAAAACAATGCAGCTACATAAGAACACAAACCATTCCCAAAACATATTATTGATTGTCCTTGAATCTTCCCGCCAAACTTGCCATCCTTTGCTGCCCCACCCTTTGAGAAATGCTACATTAAGAGGTCAGTTTTCACTAGTCTCTGATTTATGAGAATTTATAGGAGCCAAGTGAAGCTTCGTCCTTTGTTTTGCCTCCGTTAAAGAAAGAAGAGCACCGTTATGCCAAGTGGAATAATTGAGCATCAGCCCTGCTCAGATGCCAAGCAGTGGCTGTTAGAATTCCTGCTCCGTGATTGCAGTCATGGGATTGTTGTCTATCACATGACGGTGTATGTTTTGACTCCACAGAGTGGGAAGTGACGGAGATAGGATGCTTGTGTTACTGTGTTCCGTGAAGTGGGACTATTGTCCTTTTTCTATTTGCTGTCTGATGCTAGAGAGAGGGAGCCATGTTGCAGTGCTCCGTGTGTGTTTATATGTAAATAAAGTAGATTAGCTGAGGTCTGTTACACAAACAGCACAGACTCTGCGGATCCTTAAGTGTGCCAGAGTCTGTTGGCATCGGTCACTGTGATGTTCGGGCTGAAGAAAGCTTTTGAAGCTCCCGAACGATCGACCAGGAGGGAGAGAACATGCCAGTCGGGCATGTGTCTCTGCCAGGGTCCTATTCGAGTGTAGGCTGAGCTTCTGACAGTGGCATCACTGAAACTTGCCAGGGGCGGCTGTGCCTCCCGCCAGACACAGGTAATTAGCCGGGGAAAATGATGACCAGCACCCAGCATATATTTATCTTAAGTATAGCAGCTAACCCAGTGACCTAGAAAACCCAGGTTATAAGCAATGAATGACTGTCAGTGTGGACGGGGCCAAGGCAAGGGACTGACATGGGAGAAGTGAGTCTGCAACAAAAAACTGCTGTGTGTGTTCTTTCCATTTTCACTTTTCCCTCTCAGCAAACACCCAGTGTTATTTGACCACTGAGTACGCCCAGTCTGTACTGGGCTATTATGGGGGGTGTCCGCTCCCTTATACTTCCCTACCCAGAAATATTTTGTTCTTCTGCAGATCTTGGGGCTGGAGTCTCCAGGAAGGACCAGGGCAGACCTCAGTCTGAAACCCTGTCCCGCTACTGCTGGTTGCTGTAGACAATACAGTGGTACCTCGGGTTAAGTACTTAATTCGTTCTGGAGGTCTGCTCTTAATCTGAAACTATTCTTAACCTGAGGTACCACTTTAGCTAATAGGGCCTCCTGCTGCCGCCGTGCCACCGCCGTGTGATTTCTGTTCTCATCCTGAAGCAAAGTTCTTAACCTGAGGTACTACAGTGGTACCTCGGGTTACATACGCTTCAGGTTACAGACTCCGCTAACCCAGAAATAGTACCTTGGGCCTCATTCTTAACCCGAGGTACCACTGTATTTCTTGGTTAGCGGAGTCTGTAACCTGAAACATCTGTAACCTGAGGTACCACTGTACTGACCTAGATAGACCAACAGTCTTCCAGACCCTCCAAGTGCCCCTATTTTCCAGGGACAGTCTCGGATTTACAGAAGTTTCTGACATGACTGTCCTGCTTTTCCTTAGGATGTTCCTATTTTCATCCGAGAAATGTTGGAGGGTATGGTGTTATCCGACCTCCCGAGCCATCTGAAGGCAGCCTGTATAATAATAATAATAATAATAATAATAATAATAATAATAATAATAATTTTTATTTATATCCCGCCCTCCGCACCCGAAGCCAGGCTCAGGGCGGCTAACAACAATAAAATAGTACAACATTCTAAAATCATTTCACTATAAAATTAATTCGAATCAAATTGATGGCAACCATTGGGCTAGAGTTTTGTGAAGATTGCCAAAGGAGGGAGTCAGGCTGTGCCCTGGCCAAAGGCCTGGTGGAACATCTCTGTCTTGCAGGCCCTGTGGAAAGATGTCAAGTCCCGCAGGACCCTAGTCTCTTGTGACAGAGCGTTCCACCAGATTGGAGCCACAGCCGAAAAAGCCCTGGCTCTAGTTGAGGCCAGGGAAGTTTTTAAATGTTTAATGCTTTATTAGATTTTTATATATGTTGGAAGCCATCCAGAGTCAGATGGGCAGGGAATAATAATAATAATAGAATAAAGGTAAAGGTAAACCATTAGGTGCAGTTGCGGACGACTCTGGAGTTGCAGCGCTCATCTCACTTTATTGGCCGAGGGAGCCGGCGTACTAAGCCAGCATGACTAAGCCACTTCTGGCGAACCAGAGCAGCGCATGGAAATGCCGTTTACCTTCCCGCCGGAGTGGTACCTAGTTATCTACTTGCACTTTGACATGCTTTCGAACTGCTAGGTTGGCAGGAGCAGGGACCGAGCAATGGGAGCTCACCCCATCACGGGGATTCGAACTGCTGACCTTCTGATCGGCAAGTCCTAGGCTCTGTGGTTTAACCCACAGCGCCACCTGCGTCCCAATAATAGAATAAAGGTAAAGGGACCCTTGACCATTAGGTCCAGTCGTGACCGACTCTGGGGTTGCGGCACTCATCTTGCTTTAAGTAATAGAATAGGACGTCCCGATTTTCATCAGAGAAATGTTTCCTACATTCCTATATCTGCTAATCAGAGAGTAGGAATGTGTATCCAAACACGTTTGGATACTGGAATCTCACAGCCAATGCATTTCCAAGAGATGACTGTCTTGCCTCTGCTAGAGTGTCACCTTTAGTTTGGCTCCAGGTGTGTAGCAAGCGGAGCCTTATCTTGCTCCTGCAACTATGGGAAAGAGGCAAAAGGCCAAAGTCGTCATCATGTGGAATCCTGTGCCTTCCTCCCTCATCTTTTCTTCCAATGAGGTGGGGATTCTGTAAAGCATTCTGTAAAGGCCTGAGCGTCTTTCAACCGCTTATTAAGACCAGGCTTATGTGAGTTCTGCTTTGCCCTAAATAACATTGACATTTTCTGATTATGCAGCTTTCTCTAGATACAGCTTTCAGTATAAGGCAGGTTACTATGTTCCTAGGTTCCCAATTCCTATTTTATATCCTAAACCGAGGAGTATTCATATTTAGGATTTTGTTGTGTTTACTGAGACATTTTATTTACGTGCGTACAAATATTGATCAGACACCGTCTTTAACTGTCTGTGCACATACCCATGTTTGGGGGGTGGTAATAGGAAGGAAGGAAGGAAGGAAGGAAGGAAAGAGAGAGAGAGAGAGAGAGAGAGAGAGAGAGAGAGAAAGAAAGAAAGAAAGAAAGAAAGAGGGATAAGGTGAGGGAAAATTTCAGAATACAAAGCAAAACAAAACTGTATGTAACTTGTAGTCTACAGGAGTAGTTCTGTTTGTCTGTTGCAGTAAAAACCGGGATCTTAAAGATGAGGATTTTTCATCAATATTCACAGGGTAAGAACAGCTGCAGATCAAAGGAAATCTTGCCAGTCCAAAGTTTCAACATTTAAGTGTGCGAAATCACAGAGTGAGTGTTTCCTCGATTCGTTTTTATATCCTAGGAACCCTCAGGTTCCCAAATCTCAAGCAAAGCCCTGGGTGTAGGGGATATTTTTGGGGGCAGAGGGGCCACATTACCCTTGTGGAAAGCTGTCAGGGGCCGCATTCCAAAAGTGGCCAGGGCCAGTTCAGTTGCATACCCTTAACAGACACACACAATCGTGCATACAATCTCTCACGCACCCACAGACTGTATGCTAGTAGTATGGTGTAATATTGGGCTGAGCCCAGGAGATGCTGGTAGGCTGGTCCAAATAGCCTGCGGGCTGCTGGTTCCCTGCCCTGGTTTATAACTTCAAAGCTTGCTCAAGATCCGGCACGAGTTCAGGAGGCATGGATACAACATGAGCTAAAGCTCCAAAATGCCCTGTTATGTGTTTATATTTGCCATTGAACTCGGTTGGGAAAGTTGCAGAGTTAAGTGCTCAGTATGAGAAATTTTCCCTCTGACTGTAATGACCAACTTAAGAGGAGTTTTTTGGATTTGATATCCCGCTTTATCACTACCTGAAGGAGTCTCAAAGCGGCTAACATTCTCCTTTCCCTTCCTCCCCCACAACAGACACTCTGTGAGGTGAGTGAGGCTGAGAGACTTCAGAGAAGTGTGACTAGCCCAAGGTCACCCAGCAGCTGCATGTGGAGGAGTGGGGAATCGAACCCAGTTCACCAGATTACAAGTGTACCGCTCTTAACCATTACACCACACTGGCTCACGTGTGAGGATGCCAGGATCAGACCGGGAATCCCTAAAGAAAATCCCTAAAGAAAAGGCTATCTGAAAGTATAAAGACTGAAGTAATCTACATTAGACACAACAACTTAGAGTAAAAAAAATTTGAGGTCTTAGAACAAAGGAAGGAAGTCAATATGTACATATGTATGTAATTACTAGATTAGAATGAAGATATGGTTTTTATTTGTAGATGTGTGGGGTTTTTTGTTTCTTTTCTTTTGTTTGTATAGTTTTATTTTGGATTCAATGTTTGTAATTTTTGTTGTAATTTTGCATTGAAAATAAAAAAATATATAAAAAATAAAAGAAAAAAATAAAAGGCTTTCTGCTCTTCCCAATTCAGGACTACCCTACAGAGGTAATTTACTATGGGGGGAAAAGACAAAATCAAAACAGTCGCCCCGATTCTCCTGGCTTCTTTGATGTCAGGGAGTTTTTGACATTGTGCCGTGGCATGCTGGTTTGCTAGCCATCCATGGAAAAAGAAGACTTGCGTGCGCACCAACCTTCACAATAGTTCCACTGAGCATTTGTGACATATGGACAAATCGCCATTGCAAGGCCTGCCACCCTGTGAACACTCCCTGATGAATTGAGCTTTGGGAAGTTACAAGCATCTCGTTGCCAAAGAAGAGCATGGAGGACGTTACTGGTAATCTGGAAAATAGTAGAATCAAGGGAATTCAAGTGTGCTCTTTCCTGCATTTGCAGGGGTTGGACTAGATGGCCACAGGGATCCTTCCAATGCTACAAGTCTGTTATTCACCTCCTAACAAGAGTGCTCCTTTCCAGTGTGCCAGCTGCGCCTTCTTCCAGGACACAACAGGCCAGACCTTTTGCCACACTGGCAAAAAGGGGCTGGTGGAAGTTGTAGTTCAAAACATCTGTAAAGCACCTGGGAAAAAGGCTGCGATAAAAGGCTGTAAGGGGCTGTAGCTGTCCAGTTTACTCCCTGCACCCTTTCCTAACTTTTCCACTTTATTTTTCCTGTTGACACTTAACATCCCACGCTTCAACCTTTGTTTGGGAATTGTAGCTCTGCGAGGGGTCTCCTAACAACACTTGGCACACTTAAACTACATTTCCCAGGATTCTTTGCCGGTTCAAAGTGGTATAAGAGTGCTTTAAATGTTTGGTGTGAATGCGATTTTAGGCTGGTTTTTTCCTCTCTCCTTTTCTGGAGGAGAAAGAGGCCCACATTTCCCCCCATTTTTAAAGTTTTCCAGGTTGGTTGGTTGGTTATTTAATTTCTGTACCGCTTAATATATTAACAATATCTGTAAGCAGCGTATAAAAAACCCGAAAGCAACGGCAGTTTAAACAAAACATTACAAAAACACACCATTACATATAAAAATGTTGCATTAATACAAAGTTACAGGTATATATATATATATATATATATATATATATATATACACACACACACCGTATTTTCCGCTCTATAAGACGCACTAGATCACAAGACGCACCTAGTTTTTGAAGGAGGAAAACAAGAAAAAAAAATTCCGAATCTCAGAAGCCAGAACAACAAGAGGGATCGCTATGCAGTGAAAGCAGCAATCCCTCTTGCTGTTCTGGCTTCTGGGATAGCTGCGCAGCCTGCATTCGCTCCATAAGACGCACACACATTTCCCCTTTTTAGAAGGGAAAAAGTGAGTCTTATAGAGCAAAAAATATGGTGTGTGTGTGTGTGTGTGTGTGTATATATATATATATATATATATATATATATATATATATATATATCAGTTCGTTTTCCTCCTGAAACATCCTTTCTCTCAGCTTCCAAGTTTTCACCTAGGGTCCCCAAACCCTCTCAGCTCACCCACAGAAGTCTCACAATGTGAAGAACTCCTGGAAATGGAAGACATCACACTAGTCTCTCATTCTAGACTTTATTTTTTTATGGGCAGGGCCCAAGGTATACGGCAAGCTTCCTCAAATTCGGCCCTCCAGATGTTTTGAGACTACAATTCCCATCATCCCTGACCACTGGTCCTGCTATCTAGGGATCATGGGAGTTGTAGGCCAAAAACATCTGGAGGGCTGAGTTTGAGGAAGCCTGGTATATGGTACTTCCTCGGGCTGCTCACAGCTGCTACCCATTCAGCTGCCCTTTTCTCACCCAGTTCTAGGTACAGCAGGTTTACGGAGTTTCCCAGGGGGTTAGGATGGGAAAAGTCCCCCCCACAGCTGTTTCTGCAACCTCTCCTCCTCCAACCATGTAAATACCTCCCTCTTGATTCTCAGTGACCCCATTTTGGCTGCAACCCTGCCAGCACTCGCAGTCTGCGTTTGCTATTAGAAGGAATTACGCATTTAAATTAAACGCTGCTCCACAGAGCAGCATCAAAAAGACAGGTCCCTGCCCCGAGGCACTTGCAATCCCGCCATCCCAAGAGGGAGGGCAGAGGGATGGAGGAAATTGAAGGGAGGGAGAGAACGCACATTGTGTTCAGTACATAGAATTGTAGAGGTGGAAGGGGGACCCCAAGGACCATCTAGACTAACCCGCTGCAATGCAGGAATCACTGCTAATATTTGCAACTTATTTATTAAATTCATTAGCCATTTTGGGTTCAGGTGGGTGATCTATATACAATAAAAACGGTGATTCATCTTTAATTTACAAACGTCATTTCGTTGTGCTTTTTACATTTTGCAAGTTGCTCTGGGAATGACATTGAAGAGCCGGGATTGCGGGTGTAACTCTGAAAATTATGGGAGAATTCTCAAGAAATCACCACTGGCTAAATTCCATCTCCTCCCCACACAAACCCCAATTGCTGAAACAGGAGAAGAACAAAAACAGATCTTGAGAGGCACAATTGCTAGATTGCAATGCTGGAAATCCCTCTCTCTCTACCCTTCAGGCAATCTTACGCATCCCTACTTTGAAGTAAACCATACCCAAAGGGGTTTACCTCCAAGTCATTTTGATTAGAGCAAGGGGTTGCCGTTCCAATCGGGACTCTCCACCCCAAACCCATTTGCTGCTTCAAAAAAGAAAATAAAGAGAGCATTAGGATGCACCATTTGTTACGAACACCAAGACAAATCAGGAAGGCTTGGCAGGTAAAGCCCTGGGATTTGATGCAATTTTCCAAGGCATGCCAAGTGACTTGCTGCAGGCAGCCAGCTAGCTAAATAGGTAGGCTGCACTTACGAAACACCTTTGCAACCCATTACAGCCTAATACACAAACACACACACAACACAGCTGACTGCACCGCATACATAGGTACACACAGATAAAGATTTTGTAACACGCCCTTCTTCCTCCTCACCAGCCAATAACAGAGTAGGTGCCTGTTATTTTGGAACCTGCCTTGGGCAGAGAAGTTGAATTGTATGTACGTCCTGGAAGCAGCAAAAGCATCGAGGGTTGGAGACAGAGAGAGGGGTAAGAGGGTTGTGTTTGTGTGTGTATGGGGAGGGGGGGACCGTGTACAAAGGGGGGAGGATATTTGGGGGGAGTGGACGGGGTCCCCATCTGTATAATTATCCTGCCCCCCCATGTTTTCTGAAAGGCCTGAATGCTACATTAATGATTACTGGCTGTTAAAACCAAGGGGTGGTGGTAGTTATTCCAGAAGTATTAATTCAGAGTATTTCTTTTAAGAAGTGGCATTATGCTTCATCATTTATGTAACGCATAAAACACTGACGTTGTAATTCATTCGTCTATCTGTAAATCCAGTTCCGGATCGCCTTATTGGTTTTATGGTATATATTCTGTTTGATCAGCATCCCTTTAGTTCATCGGATTTTGTAGGATAATTATCGGAGTTCTGTGCAGCGATCCGAAATGCTTTACAGGGTGATGTAAATGGATCTCGCATACGATCAGTTTCAATTCTGCATGGCTGTCACATTTCTCGGCAAAAGGGAAGAGGGCAAAACCACACACGCACCATCCTTACCTCGTGTGACTTGTTCCTGGTACGTTTTCGCGTCATTTATAGTTTCCACAGCATTTAAAGGTAACTGTTTGTTATTTACATCATCTTGACAGATCGCCACTTTATTCACCAACACGGCACTCCCATAGACAAACGTACTTGACGGTCTTTTTTAAAATCCCAATAACCTGCTTCCCGGGTGATTTTGAGTGCCTTCAGGCCGTCGTTCATCCGCTGTGATTTATTTTGCCATCGTCTTTTATTAATAATGACAGGACGGGATTCTTTTCATTTTGATAACCCACCGCTAAAAAAAACAAAACAAAAACCCCACAACCACCACCTGCCCAGTTCAAAGCAGCTGCATTTTTATTTTTATTTTTTTAAAAACGCATTTTAGAAGTGCCAACTCGACCGTCTGTGCGTGTTTACTTGGAAGCAAGCCACCCCCTCCGCCCCGCCCCGGCGCTCAGCGGGTACTGGGAGGGCAACGCGGAACCTGCTGCAGCATGCCTATCAATTACTGTAAAAAAATAAAAATAATTAATATATATATATATATCAATCCCTCCTTGCTGCAAGCCCGGTTTGCAACGCACGCTTACTCGGATGTAAAACCCCCGTGCGTGCAATGGAGGCTTGCTTTGCTCTCAAGGAAGCGTGCAAACGGTTGGCAGAGCTCCGCCGTTTTATATAACCGGGTCTGGTGCATCTACACGGCGCGCGGCTGCTGCAGCTGCGCGAGGGAGAAGCGAATCTTGCAGCAAGAATCCCGGGCTGCGGCTCCTCTCCAGCCCCGCCCACTCCTCCTCGCCCCGCCCACCCCTGCTCTGCCTGCTCAGGCCGCCGAATCGAGCTGCCGAGGGTATCGATGGCTCCCTCTCTCACACATTCTCTCTTTTAAAGCGCACCCCTCCATCCTCTTCTCGGCGCTCGGCAGCGCCAGCCCCGGCTCCGGCCATTTCGCGCAGCGGCGGAGGCGCCTCCGGAGAGACCCGGGAGGAGGAGGAAGAGGAGGTAGGTGCTCCCCAAGGGGCTGGGTGGGGGTGCCTTCTCCAGAGGAAGCCCCGGGACCTATTTGCACCCCGCGGGAAAGTGACCCGGGGTTCAGGGGCGCCTTCCACTTCTCCCCCCCCCAGCCGCCTCTGCCCCGGGACTTAGTGGCAGCCGTGCCTTGAGAAGCCTCGCCTTTCCCTGCCCCGGGACCTAGTGGCATCCTGGGATGAGCCCCTGCCCCAGGTCTACTGGCACTGATTCCGGGGTTTAGCCGCCTCCCGCCCAGCTGGCTCTGCCCCGGGACTTAGTGGGAGCCCCTGCCTGCCCCGGGACTTAGTGGGAGCCCCTGCCCGCCCCTGCCCCGGGACTTAGTGGGCAGCCCCTGCCCGCCCTTGCCCCGGGACTTAGTGGGAGCCCCTGCCTGCCCCGGGACTTAGTGGGCAGCCCCTGCCTGCCCCGGGACTTAGTGGGAGCCCCTGCCTGCCCCGGGACTTAGTGGGAGCCCCTGCCTGCCCCGGGACTTAGTGGGCAGCCCCTGCCCGCCCCGGGACTTAGTGGGAGCCCCTGCCTGCCCCGGGACTTAGTGGGAGCCCCTGCCTGCCCCGGGACTTAGTGGGCAGCCCCTGCCCGCGACTTAGTGGGGAGCCTCTGCCCGCCCCTGCCCCGGGACTTAGTGGGAGCCCCTGCCTGCCCCGGGACTTAGTGGGCAGCCCCTGCCTGCCCCGGGACTTAGTGGGCAGCCCCTGCCCGCGACTTAGTGGGCAGCCCCTGCCCGCCCCTGCCCCGGGACTTAGTGGGAGCCCCTGCCTGCCCCGGGACTTAGTAGGAGCCCCTGCCTGCCCCGGGACTTAGTGGGCAGCCCCTGCCCGCCCCGGGACTTAGTGGGAGCCCCTGCCTGCCCCGGGACTTAGTGGGAGCCCCTGCCTGCCCCGGGACTTAGTGGGCAGCCCCTGCCCGCGACTTAGTGGGGAGCCTCTGCCCGCCCCTGCCCCGGGACTTAGTGGGAGCCCCTGCCTGCCCCGGGACTTAGTGGGCAGCCCCTGCCTGCCCCGGGACTTAGTGGGCAGCCCCTGCCCGCGACTTAGTGGGCAGCCCCTGCCCGCCCCTGCCCCGGGACTTAGTGGGAGCCCCTGCCTGCCCCGGGACTTAGTGGGCAGCCCCTGCCCGCCCTTGCCCCGGGACTTAGTGGGCAGCCCCTGCCCGCGACTTAGTGGGGAGCCTCTGCCCGGGGACTTAGTGGAAGCCCTCCCCCTTCGGCCGCCTCTGCCCCGGGACTTAGTGGGCAGCCGCGCCTTCAAAAGCTTCGCCTTTCCCTGCCCCGGGACCTAGTGGCATCCCGGGATGCGCCCCTGCCCCCGGTCTACTGGCACTGATTCGGGGGTTTAGCCGCCTCCCGCCCAGCTGGCTCTGCCCCGGGACCTAGTGGTATGAAGAAGCCCCCCACCCCCATTCGCCTCTGTCCCAGGACTTAGTAGCCGCCGCTTGAGAAGCAGCCGCGCCCTCTCCCGGCGTCGGGACTTGGTGGGCTCCCCGTGCGAAGAAGCCCCCAAGCCAGCCGCTTCTGCCCCCGGACCTAGTGGCATGCTGCTACTGCCGCCCGCGCCCTTTCACTTGGGTCTTTCCCCTCCCTGCTCTGCTTGTCCTTCATTGCGGGGCTTCTCCCCCCACCCCCTTCCGTCTTCGAAGGAAATAAACGCGGGGGGGGGGAGAAAATGAATGAAAATGGAGGGGGGACACACACGCGCGCGCGCGATGGTGACTCTTCCTTGTTTCAAAATGGAAAAAATGGAAACATTCAAAAAGTTAGACATCTTTTCCTTCTCTCCTCCTTCCTCCTCCCCCTCTCCACTGCAAAGTCTTTCCTGGTGGTTCAACTTTCCTGAGAGTCATTCCGGCTCCCATATAGGGCGGCGGGGATACTTTTTGAGTGTGTTTTTGGTGGGGTGTCTGCCTTCCTTCCCCGCCACCCCTTGAAGGACCTTCCTGCCCCTTCCATCCTGGATGCGCCCCACTTCCTCCTCATCCCTCCCGGACATTGTTCCTCTCCTGCCCTCTCCTGCGTGGGGTCCCCCTTCCTGGAAAATCTTCCTTCCATTTCCCCCCTTGGGGGGCAGTATTTTGCAAATATTCCTTTTGTGCTTCTGCCTGCTCTAATCTGTCAGAACCTTCATGCTTGCTATGTACATCCGATGAGATTTTATGTAGTCTCTTAGGTCCATCGGGAAAGGAGAGAGACCCTCCTGATACCCCAGGGATAGGGGGTCTTTTTGATCTTAAGGCATGAGACTCTTAATCTCAGAGCCAGGGGTTCGAGTGGCTGCGGAACCCAGCCAGATGAGCGGGGTATAAATAATAAAGTTGTTGTTGTTGATGAGCGGGGTATAAATAATAAAGTTGTTGTTGATGAGCGGGATATAAATAATAAAGTTGTTGTTGATGAGCGGGATATAAATAATAAAGTTGTTGTTGATGAGTGGGGTATAAATAATAAAGTTGTTGTTGTTGTTCTTGTTGTTACTATTATTTGAGCCTCAGGTTAGGCAAAAGGTTCCTGCATTGCAGGAGGCTGGACCGGATGATCCCCGGGGGTCCTTTCCAACTGTATAATTCCATTGTGGGTGGAGTAACAGACAAAAAGTGGGTGGGGCCAGAGGCAAAAGGGGGCGGGGCTGCCTTATACTCCACAAGCCCATTTGGCTGAGTGTCCTCTGCACTGACTGGCAGCTGTTCCCCAGCGCATCAGGCAGGGGTCTCTATTAGCCCCTACCTGGCGATGCCTGGGATTGAGCCTGATATCTTGTACCTGCAAAACCACTGAGAGATGAATATGAACAAATACTGGGGATGAGGAGTTTAAACTTTAAACCAAACGGAATTTTGTTTTCTATATAGTGGTACCTTGGTTCTCAAACGCCTTGGTATTCAGACAACTTGGAACCCAAACACTGCAAACCCGGAAGTAGTGTTCCAGTTTGCGAACTTTTTCTGTGTTACGCGTCCGTCTTGAGTGTTATGGTTCCGATTTGAGTGTTACGCTGAGGTCTGTCTGTTTTTGCTCTTTATTTTGCGTTTTTGCAGCTCTTTTTCGTTTTGTTTTGCTGACTGTGTGGAACCCAGTTCAACTACTGATTGATTGTGTGACTGCAGCACATTGTTTATTACTTCCATTTTATGGATCAGTGGTCTCGTTAGATAGTAAAATTCATGTTACGTTGTTGTTTTAGGGGTTGTTTTTAAAAGTCTGGAACAGATTAATCCATTTTGCATTACTTTCTATGGGAAAGCGCACCTTGGTTTTGGAACGCTTTGGTTTTGGAACGGACTTCCGGAACAGTTTAAGTTTGAGAACCAAGGTACCACTGTATTGGGCAAATCTAGATGCCAAGCAGTACTGAAGACCTTGTGGATGTGCCATTTCCCTGTTCTTGTGGCGAGTGGCCTGCCTGCCGCTTGCTGTAACCAGAGGATTCAGGGTGGTAAAGGTTTTTGCGGAGTCCCTGTGGTTCAAATTGGAGAGGTCCTGAGTGCTGGATATGCAGAAATGGCCATATTGCCAGTGGGGGAATTCCTGAGTGGTTAAAGCTTCCCACCACCCTGTCCATAGATGGCTTCTGTAATGTTTATTAACATTCTGTAACTATTATTTCCTATTTCTTAAATGTGGCAAGCTTGGCTAGGATAAAGTATAATCCGGCAAAGGCTTTGTTTGTTCTTTCTGCAAGCAGCTCAGCCTGGTGAAAAATGTCTGCGTAGCTCTAAAGCTCACCTGCAGTATTTTTAAAAGTCACGCAAGAAAAGACACCGTGTCATTGCATAGATATCGTGTGAACCGGGTTTGGATGTGTTTGTTGTGGCAGCTCCAGTTCTTGCACCTTCCAAAGGCTGCTGGATGTAGTTGTGGAACCTTTGAGAATTGTAGAGTTGGAAGGGACCCTGATGGTCATCTATCCCAACCCCTTGCAGTGCAGGAACCTCAGCCAACGCATTCTAGAGTTGCAGGGATGGAGGGAACCTATGACCCTCTTAGACGCCCGTTGGACTCTAGCTCCCATCATCCCTGGTGACCAAGATGAACTTTAGCCAAGTGGAGAGTGTTGTATTAAGCTACCTTTCTTCTATTGTTCCAGGCACCATAAAGGTGTTTTTCAGCACTACTAACATTTTCTACCAATTCTTACGGTGTCTTCTTGAGGTTTTGGACCACAACTCCCATCAGCCCCAGCTGCCATGCCCAATAGTCAACCGTAATCACACATGTTGAAATGTTTTGGGATGTGGATTTTTATATGGATGCAGATGAAAGTGCAATGGTCACGAAGAGATCAGTCATGATGGGCAACTTCCCCTGAAAAATGCTTTGCCCGCTAGCATCTATCTTCTCTTTCTTTGTACAGGGTGTATTGGGGCCATGTTGTCCATGCCCAGAGCTCAAGCTGAGGCTCAGCAGGTCTGCTTAGTGCACAGGTGAGCTGGCTGCACACCTTGCAACATGCGCCAGAATTCTCTGCAACTTGCAGAGGTTCCATCAAGAGTTTTATCTGGCAGGCAAGTCCAAAGCAGAAACGGTTTCTTGAAGGCTGAAAAACTGAAAAGCACTTGGCTGGTATCTTCAAGTTTGGAAGTGAGAAACATCGACTCTAATCCCAGTTTATCCCGTATTGGCTTTGGGGAACCGGCAGCCGCAATGTGTTTCCGCCTAACCTACGTCACGTAATCTGTTATGAATTTATTAAAAGCTCTGCTGAGTAAGTTTTATCAGTTTGATGAAGAAAGAAAATAGGATGTTTTTCTCTGTTAGATTAGCATCTGAACCAAGTAATATGGAACTTGTGACTTTCATTTAATTTCAGCAGGCGCTGCATCATAATAATGATGTGTTTCTCAAGTTCAAAGTACAAGAAAAGTCCCTCTTTGGTATATATTGGCTCATAAATTACCAAACTAGATAAAAACGGACTTTAATAGGAGAGAACATGACAGCCAACAGCAGCCGTACAATAATATTGTTTGAAGTCGTAAATTTAAAAATAGGTTTTGCTGGCGCCATCAGAGTAAATGCATTTTTTTTATAGATAAGACATTCGACATTCAAGTGTTGATGATAAAAAAAAAGTCAAGTAACTTGATAGCAGTTGTGTGTGTGTGTGTGTGTGTGTCGGTGATACTTTTTGAAAATTGTGTTTTAATTGTGGTGGTCTGATTTACTATGAATTGCTGTGGAATCTTTTCGAGTGTAAAGTGATATACAGCATTATTTTGTTGTTGTTTAGTCGTTTAGTCGTGTCTGACTCTTCGTGACCCCATGGACCAGAGCACGCCAGGCACTCCTGTCTTCCACTGCCTCCCGCAGTTTGGGCAAACTCATGCTGGGAGCTTCAAGAACACTGTCCAACCATCTCGTCCTCTGTCGTTCCCTTCTCCTTGTGCCCTCCATCTTTCCCAACATCAGGGTCTTTTCCAGGGAGTCTTGTCTTCTCATGAGGTGGCCAAAGTATTGGAGTCTCAGCTTCAGGATCTGTCCTTCCAGTGAGCACTCAGGGCTGATTTCCTTCAGAATGGAGAGGTTTGATCTTCTTGCAGTCCGTGAGACTCTCAAGAGTCTCCTCTAGCACCATAATTCAAAAGCATCAATTCTTCAGCGATCAGCCTTCTTTATGGTCCAGCTCTCACTTCCATACATCACTACTGGGAAAACCATAGTTTTAACTATACGGACCTTTGTTGGCAAGGTGATGTTTCTGCTTTTTAAGATGCTGTCTAGGTCTAGGGACGCGGGTGGCGCTGTGGGTAAAACCTCAGTGCCTAGGACTTGCTGATCGCAAGGTCGGCGGTTCGAATCCCCACGGCAGGGTGAGCTCCCGTCGTTCGGTCCCAGCTCCTGCCCACCTAGCAGTTCGAAAGCACCCCTAAGTGCAAGTAGATAAATAGGTACCGCTTTATAGCGGGAAGGTAAACGGCATTTCCGTGTGCGGCGTTGGTGCTGGCTCGCCAGATGCCGCTGGCCACGTGACCCGGAAGTGTCTCCGGCCTCTTGAGCGAGATGAGCGCGCAACCCTAGAGTCGGACACGACTGGCCCGTACAGGCAGGGGTACCTTTACCTTTTACTAGGTTTGTCATTGCTTTTCTCCCAAGAAGCAGGCGTCTTTTAATTTCGTGACTGCTGTCACCATCTGCAGTGATCATGGAGCCCAAGAAAGTAAAATCTTTCACTGCCTCCATTCTTCCCCTTCTATTTGCCAGGAGGTGATGGGCCCAGTAGCCATGATTTTTGCTTTTTTGATGTTGAGCTTCAAACCATATTTTGCGCTCCTATTTCACCCTCATTAAAAGGTTCTTTAATTCCTCCTCACAGCATTATTAGGTATGTAAATAGCTCTAAAGTGATTCCTGAACCTGATTCAGTGAGTACACTGGCCTTGGAATCAGGAAACCATGGTTCAGATCCGTCTTACTCACACAGGCCATGGTGGAGCTGCCTTTAGTTAATTTCTGTCACTTTTGAGGTATGTTGCCAGGGGCTGTGCTTCTGGCCAATGCTCTCAATACGGCAAGCAAGCCCACAACTTATGAACATTTAACTTGTGTGCATTCAGCTTTACGCGCATAGCAATTTTTTTTTTTTTAAAAAATGGGTATTGGAAAACTGGGCAGGGATCCAGGAAAATTGACTTTGGCAACCCCACCTGCCATTGAACCCAATGTGTTTTGATAATAAGCGATTTTGGCTTAAGGTTTGATTCCTGGAACACAGCCCCTGCGTGAGCTGCAGGCTTACTGTACAATAAATGCCTCTGCTTCTGGCGCCTGATGACACAGAATAATAGAATTGTAGAGTTGGAAGGGACTCCAAGGGTCATCTAGTTCAACCCCCTGCAATGCAGGAATCTCAACAAAAGCATCCCTGACAGATGGCCGTCCAACTTCAGCTTAAAAACCTCCAAGGAAGGAGAGACCACCACTTTCTGAGGGAGTCCGTTCCACTGTCAAACAGCTCTTACTGTCAGAAAGTTCTTCCTGATGTTTACTAGGAATCTCCTTTCTTGTAACTTTAAGCCAAGCATAGGCAAACTCGGCCCTCCAGATGTTTTGGGACTACAACTCCCATGATCCCTATCTAACAGGACCAGTGGTCAGGGATGATGGGGGTTGTAGTCCCAAAACATCTGGAGGGCCGAGTTTGCCTATGCCTGCTTTAACCCATTCCAAAATAAAATAAATGTCAATGGGATTTGGGGTTGGGGAGAGAGAAGGTTGCTCACTGTCCCCCTCCCTTAAATCTTCTGATTCAGAAAGTCCTTGACTTTATCTCCTGAGGAGGGGGAATCTGACGCCAGGGTACATTCATGGCAGCCGCTTGGTACCTCCCCCCCCAAAAGGGATGCGAGAGCTCATAATCACGTAATATTTGAATGTGCCGATTTGTATATACAGGTTTGGATTTAGGCATCATTTAAATGCCATGCAAAACATCTTGCCATAGTGTGGAAGGCTGTGTCTGCTGTCTAGATGTCCACAGTTGCTGGGCAGTGCCCCATTTCTCACTCCTCCAAGCAGTGCGTACCTTCAGATAAGAGGACTGTCCTCTGTAAAGGAGGACACATGGCTGCCCTTACTTCACTGCAGTCTCCCACAGTAATGACTTTCCTATTATTATTATTATTATTATTATTATTATTATTATTATTATTTATTTAGTTAGTTGCTGTATCTTGCCCAGGGCAACTAAAAGCGACTTACAACCAAACAGCCAAACAGATTTGTCATGATGTGAAGTGATTTGACTGATGACATGAATACCAACAGGATTGGGGGTGGGGGAGAGAGAAGGTTGCTGCTCTCTCCTTCCCTTGGCAATTGTTGGCTCAGTAATTTTTGGACACTAAATGTATTCATGGAATTATAAAGGTAAAGGGACCCCTGACAGTTCAGTAATGAACGACTCTGGGGTTGCGGTGCTCATCTCGCTTTACAGGCCGAGGGAGCCGGCATTTGTCCACTCCGCAGACAGTTTTTCCGGGTCATGTGGACAGCATGACTAAGCCGCTTCTGGCGCAACGTAACACTGACACCAGAGCAGCGCATGGAAACGCCGTTTACCTTCCCGCTGGAGCGGTACCTATTTTGGTGTGCTTTTGAACTGCTAGGTTGGCAGGAGCAGGGACCGAGCAATGGGAGCTCACCCCGTCTTGGGGATTCGAACTGCCATCTTTCCAATCGGCAAGCCCAGGAGGCTCATTGGTTTAGACCACAGTGTCTCCTGCGTCCCTTATGGAATTTTAGGGATGGTGATTTAACTTCTCCTGAACAGGTCTGGAAAAATACTTGAAGGTGGTCAGTTATATACTTGGAATCTTAAAGTAATTTTTCCTTGTGCACTGAACTTGAATTCCTGCTAGCCATTCTTTTTGGATGTGTTTGAAGCACAACTCTCGCATTGTCTGATCTGCTGTGGCATTGTTGCCCCAACATGCTCATTGGCGTAGTGAGATGACCAAAACTTGAGTATTTGTGTCACTTGCCTGTTGCCTTTGGAGGTCATCTGAATGAATGGCGGCAATTTGGCCAAAGCTATACAGTGCCACCTGCCAGTTACTTTGATCTCCCACTACTGAGACGGTTGAATTTTCAGTTGTACATGCCATTTTCATTGAGATCGAGTGTGGCAGGATGGCAAACACTCTTTTGAACGCTGCTGGTCATACAGTGGTACCTTGGGCTATGTACTTAATTCGTTCCGGAGGTCCATTCTTAACCTGAAACTGTTCTTAACCTGAAGCACCACTTTAGCTAATGGGGCCTCCCACTACTGCCGCGCCGCCAGAGCACAATTTCTGTTCTCATCCTGAAGCAAAGTTCTTAACCCAAGGTACTATTTCTGGGTTAGAGGAGTCTGTAACCTGAAGCGTATGTAACCTGAGGTACCACTGTATGTACAGAATGTGCCATGTATGTGCATGCTCTGAATATTTGAATTTTGCATTGTGAATCTCATGCTTTACTGGCTGAGCTAAATGAATGATAGTCGAGTTTAGTGAGCCCTTTGGTCTGGAATTCTGTTCCGTATTTATTTACTCTACGTGAGACATAGCTTAGCTGTTTATAGTAAAAAGAACAGCAAAGAGCCTCGTGGCTCCCTGAAGACTAACAAATATGGGACAGCTGCATATTCCTGCATTGCCGAAGGGTTGGACTAGAGGATCCTCAGGGTCCCTTCAAACTCTTATCATTCTATGATTCTATTAAATGCGACCCAATCTTTCTTGGATTGCGGGAGGAGCAGGTTGTCCCATGTGTCGCAGACCACCAGTCGCCTTCTGCTGAGCCATGTCTGCGGTGTGGCAGGACTGAGGGAGCGGCAGAGTCAGGCCTTTGCAGCTGCATTGGTGTGAGTGCCAGACACGTTTTCATGGTGTGCTGGCGCAACCCGGACCTTGCTGCCGCTTCGACCCTTCTGGCAGGTGAAGGAGGCCATTGCTGTGGCTTCACCCCACTAGGTGAACCACTCTTGCGTTCAGATACATGAGACTGGGAGCAGGATGGTGTGTATGAGGGTATCGGAAATACTTGAAATGCAAAAAGTCCAGTCAGAGACCAGCTTAGCTGTACAATACGGCTGGACGATATGTTGATAAATCGTCCAAAACTGGTTTCAAGTCCATATTGTAATATCAGTTTCATAATTTTTGACCTGGCAATATATCGTGAATCATGGTGTGTGTGTTTGTGTGCTTTGCAAAAATCACGATGCAGGGAAAACCGTGAAGCTGGCCAATGCCTTATTTCAGACTTGGTGATATATCAGTATATCACAATGTTTAGCTGGTGATATATTGTGATGTTGAAAACCAGATATTGCCCATCCCTACTGTACAACCCTAAAAGCAAAATAATTGCAATGGCCGATTAAACAAGGTGACGAAAGAAACATCCCAGCATTGGTGGTGTAAGGAGTGCAATCAAAAATCCACAATCTCGATTCAAGACCCAGCTGACATAATTCATAACTGCCTGATGAATTGCAGTTCAGCCCCCTGGTGTTTCCTTTTGAAGTTACTTTGTTCTAGGGTGGTTAAATGCAAGGTTGGTTGGAGAGTGTCCTAGTGTACCGAGATGCCCTCCTGGTTTCTGGAATATTGCCATTTCCAACGTTGGATTTGGAAAACGAAGCCATGCAAAGCTTTGCTTATTTGACGGCAGTGTCCATTTCTTGTGGTTTCTGTGTCTTTGGAACTGCGAATAAAGGCAACGAGAAGAGTTACCTGTAGCCAAAGGGCCTCTGGTGTTCCATTGAATAAAACTGATATTTCTGCTTCATCTTCAACAGGCCTACAGAAGATGACGGAATACAAGCTGGTCGTTGTTGGAGCTGGTGGCGTGGGCAAGAGTGCGCTGACGATACAGCTGATTCAGAACCATTTCGTAGATGAATACGACCCTACAATAGAGGTAAATGATTTCCTAATAAGTGAATAAGAGATCGCAAGGCAATGCAGAAATCTTGTTTTCTTCTTTTCCATCTTGGCTGGGCTCTCCTAGGATTCATTTAGCTCTTATTCATGTTCATAATGATAACAGAGATAAAGGATTAACCTTTTTTTTTAACCTTTAATCGTCTATTAATTCTTCACGACTCTCTGTCAAAGATGGATTGTCGATGTTCCTCTAGGCATGGAGCTGTGCTGTGTTCATGCTATTCACAGACTTGGGCCCATTCATTTCAATGACTCTGCTCTTGGTATAACTTAGTTCCCTAACCACCCATGGACTGTGGGAGTCATCTGGCAAAAGCCACTGGAGGAGGTGGATTTTCTCACTGGCTGACTTGCAGGGGACAAAAATGGTTTAACCCAGCAGCCTTCTTCCTTGAGTTGTGGAATTTCCCAAAACAGCTTCCGTGAGCAATGGGAGTGCTCCCAGCAAATATAGGGTGGAAGATTAAGAGACGGGTCCCCAAATGCATGTTAAAAGCGTGTTCCTGGATCTGGAATGCATGCCTGATGTAGAGCACTGGTCTTCAGCAGGTGGGTGGGGACCCAGTACTGGGGCATGTGGGGTCTAAGGTAAAGGTAAAGGGATTCCTGACCATTAGGTCCAGTCGTGGCCGACTCTGGGGTTGCGGCGCTCATCTCACTTTATTGGCCGAGGAAGCCGGCGTACAGCTTCCTGCATGACTAAGCCACTTCTGGTGAACCAGAGCAGCGCACGGAAACGCTGTTTACCTTTCTGCAAGAGCTGTACCTATTTATCTACTCACACTTTGACGTGCTTTCGAACTGCTAGGTGGGCAGGAGATGTGGGGTTCTAGTGTGGTGCAATGGGTCAGCGCGTCTGGTTGTTAACCAGAAGGTTGGCGGTTTGAGCCCAACCCCCAGAGACGGCTGTGTGCAGGATTCCTGCACTGAGAGGGGCTGGACCAGATTTCATTTGGGGTCCCTTCCAACTCTATAATTCTATGAGTATTGCTTGTTGGTTGGTTTGTAAGTTGCGTTGGGCTGCCCCGGGCGACATAAAACGACTGACAAATTTAATAAACAAATAACATACTGTATATACTCGAGTATAAGCCGATGTTTTCAGTACATTTTTTATGCTGAAAAAAGCCCCCCTCGGCTTATACTCAAGTGAGGCAGCGGGATGAGCGGCCCAGAAGGAGCCCTTTCTTGTCGCTGGTCCTGCTGCTGGCTGCCTCTCGCAAGGGCAGGCACAGGAGCTGCGGTTGGGAGAGTCACTGCGCTGTTCCTCTCCCAACTGCGGCTCCTATGCCTGCTCCTTCCTCCGCCGCTGCCGCCACCACCTGGTTTGTGGTGTGGTGAACCGACTTATACTTGAGTCAATAACTTTTCCCAGTTTTTTGTGCTAAAATTAGGTGCCTCAGCTTATATTCGGGTCGGCTTATACTTGAGTATATACGGTAATTAAAATGGCCGGGCCTGTGGTGGGTTGCAACAGCAGCACTACCACCATAGGCAAATATAGTTAAAAAACATTAAGAAAGGCATCTCCAAATGCAGGATTGAGTTAGAGGTGGGTCCCAGGTTTGAAACGGTTGAAGACTATGGATTTAGAAGATATAGCACGATTGTGGCTAGGTGCTGCCATGCCATGAAATGTGGCCTGTTTACGTATTTGCTACACCAGGGGAACACCCGGCCACTGATCCGTGTCGCAGATTTGCGACTGCTAATTGATATGCATAGATGCCCTTCGGCAAAGTAAGAGGGTGGTTGGCTGGGGTCTCGCACCCTGCTTGTGACCTTGGAAGCTCCTGGCTGGCCAAGATCGATGACAGCTTGCTGGACTAGGTAGACCTTAGTTCTGACCCAGCAAGGGGTGATCTTGACCTCCAATTCTTAAGGCCCCATTAACAGGGTTGAAAATGTGTTATCAACACCTGCTGAAACCCCAGAAAAAGGGGCGCATGTGGGAATCGGCAGGAATCCCGTAAGTCAGGGGATGGGGCGTTGGGCAAGGGACATTCTCATCGCCACCCGGAGATGCGTAGAACTGAAACTGGGACCTCCTTCTGCATGCAAAGCAGATGTTCTGCTGTTGCATCTCTGGCCTTGCCCAAAGTTTTCTTAATGCAGGGCTGCCATACGTCTGGGTTTCCCCCGATGCATCTGGGCATCGGGCTGCAAAATGGCGTCCGGGCGTCGTTGTTTTTCCCCCTGAATTGGCAAAAGGTCTGGGGAAACCCAAACATACGGCAAGTAGGGTGATTTTTAAAAAAATATAAATGCTTTAAAAATTCCCCCAAAGCCTAAACACTTAAATTAAACAATCCACAACCTAGTTAATGGGAGTTGCTAGCAATGTCAGTAGTTCAATCTTTGAGCAGGGAATGGAGGCATCTTGCCTCTATTGCACAGGAGTATTAAGGCACCGTAGGGCGAGAACCTCATATAATCAGAGAATTGTAGAGTTGGAAAGGACCCCAGGGGCCAATGCTAACAATGCCCTGTCATTTTGCCTCTTGCAGCCACGCTGCTGGCAGAGTTGTTCGCCTTTGTTTAATTCACATCCAGCCTCCTTTCAGAATAAGATTATTTCCAAGGCATCCTACAACGCAGGCAATAAAAACAAATTCAAAAGACTTGGCATGAAAGAATTTCAAAACAGAGCAGCTGGCAGAGAGGCAAATAAGACTTAATTGTTTCTTTAAAAAAAGTCTGGCAGAACAAAAAAAATCAGTTTTAATAGCATGTCTGAAGACAACATGAGAGGTATCTTTTGAATTGTGAAAATACATTGTCAGGCGATTATGTATTTTAACGTGTTATTAACTGAAAGAACAGGCATTGTCTGCGCTTTTAAATTAGCAGAGGGCAGACGGTGGAAGAATAAGTGAATATGGCAAGAACCTTCAAGTAAAGATGTAAAAGAGGTGATCCTTGGTTATGAGCGCTGGGGTTTTGCAAGGTCATCTGTCGTTATCTGTGAAGTGCTGCTGCTTTCTGGTCCTCCTGTAGCCTTCAAACTGTCCAGGGAAGTCAGATAGGTTTTCAGGTTCCAAAGTCCTTCCAGACCTTTTGGGCTACAACTCCCATCAGCTCCTGCCAGCACTGCCCAAAAGATATGCAGGGCACCCATCTGGGAAAGGCTATGGCATTGTAATGTGGTAACCAAGGGATCGAGCGATGAACCAGGAAGTCCCGAGTTCAAGTCCTGCTGCTGATCCAAACTTGCTTGACAGCCCTTTCCAGGACAGCCTCTTCTAGGCTTGTCCTAGAAACGCAGGAGGATGAAATGGTAAAAATAACTAGTAGAAATAATGGTAGTTGGTCTGCTTGTTGTGGACCACTTTGAAACGAGTGCTTGCAGAGCTGGCAGATGAGCTGAAGAGCTTAGCTTCTTGGCAGGTGAAGACTGAGCAGGCAAGCCATTTTGCTCCTTGTATAGAAATCCAACACTGCTTTATAAGCAGCCATCTAGATAGAAAATGCAGATAATAATAATAATAATAATAATAATAATAATAATAATAATTTATTATTTATACCCCGCCCATCTGGCTGGGTTTCCCCAGCCACTCTGAGCAGCTTCCAACAAAGTATTAAAATACAGTAGTCTGTTAAACATTAAAAGCTTCCCTAAACAGGGCTGCCTTCAGATGTCGTCTAAAAGTCTGATAGTAGTTTTTCTCTTTGACATCTGGTGGGAGGGCGTTCCACAGGGCGGGTGCCACTACCGAGAAGGCCCTCTGCCTGGTTCCCTGTAACTTGGCTTCTTGCAGCGAGGGAACCACCAGGAGGCCCTCGGCTCTAGACCTCAGTGTCCGGGCAGAACGATGGAGGTGGAGACGCTCCTTCAGGTATACTGGACCTGTGTTGCTAGGCCAGGCGAGCCGCCTGCTATCCCACAGTAGCCAAATGGACGAACGCAGAAAGTTGCCTTATACCGATTCAGACCATTGGGCTACCTAGCCCAGTAATATCATAATAATAATTTTATTATTTGTACCCCGTTCATCTGACTGGGTTGCCCCAGCCACTCTGGGCGGCTTCCAACAAATATAAAAGCATAATAAAACATCAAACATTAGAGAGTTCCCTATACAGGGCTGCCTACAGATGTCTCCTACAAGTCATGTTTGTCTGTTGGACATCTGATGGAAGAGCGTTCGTTCCACAGGGAGGGTGCCACTACTGAGAAGGCCCTCTGCCCGGTTCCCTGTAGCTTCACAACTTGCTGTGAGGGAACCTCCAGAAGGCCCGCAGAGCTGGACCTCAGTGTCTGGGCTGAACAGCAGGGGTGGAGAGGCTCCTTCAGGTCATTTAGGGCTTTAAAGGTCAGCACCAATGCTATGATTTCTTTAAGCCATGTCCGCTACTTGCCTTCACAGTGTAGCCCCCACTGAGGCCCAGCAGGGCACTGATCCTGTATTACAAGGCCTCCTAATCAAATGCAAGCAAGTTTGCGTCGAGATAAACGAAGGACAAAGATGGGAACAAACGCGATCGGATAACTGGAGGTTTTTATCACCTTCCAAGCAGCCTTGAGCTGGAAGATTTCACACAATGGGCTCTTGATAGTTGAATGAGTCAATGACTTTTAAGCCATCCTCCTACCTCATTCGTCTTTGTCCCTTCAAGAGTTGCTTAGGGGAGGGCTGGTCTGCGTTCCTTCAGCAAAGTAAGCGGATTAAGGACCTGAGGTTTGAATTCAGATTGACACCCGACTTTCTCACAAAGGCGATGATGCCAATTTTCTTCCCGCTTCCTACATTATAATCGCACCTGAGAAGCTCAAGGTGACTTGTGTGGAACTGGTCCCATTTCATCCCCATAACAACCATGCGAGGCAGACTCTTTCTGGCCCCCGAGTCACCCACTTAACCCTGGGCCCCGTCTAACGCTTTGTTCCATTCCCTCTTGATGATCAGTTCCTGAGTGATCCTATATGCATGCTTAAATAGATAACCACAAGCGGTTAAAGAAACATATCCCTGGAATGGCGTTTCCTCTTCCGGAAGGGGCATCTAGAGGAAAAATTAAAGGAGTTACAAGTCAGTCTGAGGCCCAATACAGTGGTACCTCGGGTTACATACGCTTCAGGTTACAGACTCCCCTAACCCAGAAATAGTACCTCGGGTTAAGAACTTTGCTTCAGGATGAGAACAGAAATCATGCTCCGGCGGCATGGCAGCAGCAGGAGGCCCCATTAGCTAAAGTGGTGCTTCGGGTTAAGAACAGTTTCAGGTTAAGAACGGACCTCCGGAACGAATTAAGTACTTAACCCGAGGTACCACTGTAACAGGATTATTACTGGTGATACACTGTTAGGGATAATGAGTCAGAGAGTTGCTTTCATACAGAAGATTGGGTTCAAGCCCCACGTGGGGGAAAAGATTCGCGCATTGCAGAGGGTTGGACTAGATGATATAATAATAATAATAATAATAATAATAATAATAATAATAATAGTAATAAATTTATTATTTATACCCCGCCCATCTGGCTGGGTCTCCCCAGCCACCCTGGGCGGCTTCCAATAAAGTATTAAAATATTTTGACCCTAGGGATCCCTTCCAACTATATGACAAAAGCCTCCTGACCTGCGTAAGATGTTCTGCCGTGATTTTTCGCATGCAATCAACTCCCTTTTGGTGTAGATTCATAACAGGGTGAGAGAGGATAGAAGAAAAGCGAATGCCGAATTCTTTCTTCAGTGAGCTGACGGGCGTAAAAAAAGAAAGAAAAAAAGTGAAAGCTCTTGGAGACGGACGTCTCTTTATGTACCGTATTTTTCGCTCTACAGGACGCACTTTTCCCCCTCCAAAAATTAAGGGGAAATGTGTGTGCGTCCTATGGAGTGAATGCAGGCTCCTTGGCATCAGCGATAGCAACGCGAAGCCTCTGAAGCGCAGAGGGAGCGCTCCCTCCATGCTCCGGAGGCTTCGCGTTGCTTTCGCTGAAGCCTGGAGAGCATGAGGGGTCGGTGCGCACCACCCCTCTCGCTCTCCAGGCTTCAGGGATAGCCACCTGAAGCCTTCGGAGCGCAGCGCGAGTTCCCGCTGCGCTCCGCAGGCTTCGGGTTCCTTTTGCTGAAGCTGGGAGAGCAAGACTCTCCTGGCTTCAGCAGAGAGGGAGAGCTGCACAGCACCCCATCAGCCAAGCTGGAGGAGAAATGGAAGGGGCTCCATTTCTCCTGTCGCTTTGCTGAAGGGGCGCTGAGCAGAGAGGGGGAGCATTTCCCCCCCTTTTTCTCCCCCTCTAAAACAAGGTGCGTCCTATGGTCCGGTGCGTCCTATAGAGCGAAAAATACGGTACCACTGACCCTTTCACATAAGATGTGAGTGTGGCATGGGCCTAGTAATTTTTAAAAATACATATATTTATAACGACAGCTATACAGAAACAATAGCAGCAAGCAACAAAACCGGCAGGACGTGAAATCTGCATCCTAGCAGGACAGCTGAAATGAAAACCAGCAGCCCAAGTTCACAGAGTGCCCTCTGCTGGTCAAATGGCTCTCTTGCTTGACCCAAAGAGAAGCCCGCGGTTTTTCTCAAGCCTCTGGATGTGACTCACCCCCTTGGCTGGTGAACCCAACAGAAGTTTTTTCTTGGTTATCTGCAGGTTCCGCCTTTCTTATTAAACAGACCAACCCCAACGAGGGCACAGAGTAGTAGGAATTTATCCTATGCAAGTATCGAGGAACTGAGCGATAACAGCTCACGCAAGAGTGTGACCGAAAGTGCTGTGTGGGGGTGCAGAGTGCCACTTCCTTTGTTTGTGTGACCTCTGTGTGTGTGTTGCCTCTCCAGCCCCAGCTTCTGGGAGCCTCCCCAGTGATGCTGATGCTGGGCCTGGCGTCTCACCTGGGTGACCTGTGGGAGGTGTTGGGTTTCCCACCATTCTGGCTGGAACTGAGGTGGACTTGCGGGGCTAAAGGAAGCGAAGGGGTGGGGGAGACGTTGGGAAGGGCTGAGTTGTACCCATTTATCTTTGCGCTTTTTTGGGACTTGCATTACTTTTTAAAATAAATCAAACACTGCCTTGAGACGTAAAAACCACCTTTTATATACAGTGGTACCTCTGGTTGCGAACGGGATCCATTCCGGAGGCCCGTTCACAACATGAAAAGAGTGGTGCGTCTGTGCATGCGCGGGTTGTGATTTGCCGCTTCTGCACATGCGTGTGACATCATTTTGCGCTTCTGCGCATGCGCGAGCGGCAAAACCCAGAAGTAACCCTTTCCGGTACTGCGGGACGTAACCTGAAAGAACGTAACATGAAGCGGACATAACATGAGGTATGACTGTATATATAGTTTTTATTAAATTTTCTGTTTTACAATTTAAAATACTGTATTTTTCGCTCTATAGGATGCACCAGATGATAAGACGCACCTAGTTTGGGGGGAAGGAAACAAGAGGGGAAAAATTCTGAATCCCAGAAGCCAGAACAGCAAGAGGGATCTGGCTTCTGGGATAGCCTCTTGCTGTTCTGGCTTCTGGGACAGCCGCTGAAGCCTCTCCCGGGCAGCGGGATGAAGGCTCCCCCTGCCCAGAAGAGGCTGCGCGCAGGTAAGCTGCCCTCTGTCCCTTCCCCCCACTTCCTGCAAGAGCCGCGTGAAGCCTCCGTAGGGCAGTGGGGAGCCTTCGTCCCGCTGCCCTACGGAGGCTTCTCGGGGGCTATCCAAAAGCCAGAATAGCTTGAGGGAGCGCTGCGCAGCCTTCATCCCGCTGCCCTCCGGAGGCTTCACAGGCTCAGTGGCAGCCCCTGAACTGTGCAACTCCCTCCCTAAAAAGATGCATCTAGGGTGGCTCAGTTGGTTAGAGCATGGTGCTGAGAACGCCAAGGTTGCAGGTTCAATCCCCATATGGGACAGCTGCGTAGTCCTTCATTGCAGGGGGTTGGACTAGATGCCCCTCATGGTCTCAGCTCCGTGATTCTATGATTTTCGCTGTATGGCATTTGCCATATGCTGGAAAAATGTACCT
Source organism: Podarcis raffonei (assembly GCF_027172205.1). Lineage (NCBI taxonomy): Eukaryota > Metazoa > Chordata > Lepidosauria > Squamata > Lacertidae > Podarcis > Podarcis raffonei. Next base: position 65,404,452 of record NC_070611.1, on the reverse strand, counting down.
CTTTACCATGGTGCTCCACAGCAAAGTATTTTGTTTCGTAGGGCCCGCCTCTGGCTGACTGGCTTTACCTGTTTTTATCGTTGCAACCGTTCTGTCGGTGTTGTTTGCACGTTGTTTCTTGTATTGTGCAATCGGCCCTGGGACCTTTATGGTAAGAAATCTCATAAGTAAGGCCTTCGGTTTTCCTGGATGCAGAGAGGTGTATGTAGAAATCCGCAAGGTTGTAGTGCGTGCTAGTCCTGCTCTGACCCGCTGATGTCAATGGGCGCTACTTATTCAGGGCCATTAATTTCAGTGGGTCTACTCTGAGTACTGAGCACAGTGCCATTCCGCCTGGGGCTGATAGGAGTCGTAATCTAAATTACCTGGAAGGCAACATATTGCCATGCTATGGTTATCTCCCGCTTGGACTACTGCAATGCGCTCTATGTGGGGATACCTTTGAAGGTGACTTGGAAACTAATCCAGAATGTGGCAGCTAGATTGGTGACTGGGAGCAGTCACCAGGACCATATAATACCCATCCGAAAGGATCTAGATTGGCTCCAAGTACAATTCAAAGTGTTGGTGCTGACTTTTAAAGCCCTAAAGGGAAGCTTTTAATGTTTAATAGACTATTGTATTTTAATATTTTGTTGGAAGCCGCCCAGAGTGGCTGGGGAAGCCCAGCCAGATGGGCGGGGTATAAATAATAAATCATTATAAATTAGTATTATACCTGGAGGAGAGTCTCCACGCCCCCCCCCCATCGTTCAGCCTGGACACTGAGGTCCAGTTCCAAGGGACCTCTGGTGGTCCTCTCTCTGCGATAAGTGAAGCTATGGGGAACCAGGCAGAGGGACTTTTCGGTGGTGGCACCCACCCTGTGGAATGCCCTACTGTCAGATGTCGAAAACTAACTATACAGTCATACCTCGGGTTACGGACACTTCAGGTTGCATTTTTCAGGTTACGGATGCGCTGAAACCCAGAAGGACCGGAACAGGTTACTTTCGGGTTTCGGTGGTCGCGCATGCGCAGAAGTGCTAAATCGCGCTTTGCACATGCACAGAAGTGTTGAATCGCAACCCGTGTGTGCGCAGACGCAGCGCTGCGGGTTGCGAACGTGCCTCCCGCACGGATTGCGTTCGCAACCCAGGCGTCCACTGTACAACGTTTGGAAGACACCTGAAGGCAGCCCAAATTTTTAATGTATGGTGTTTTGTTATGTTTTTGTATATGCTGGAATCCGCCCAGAGTGGTTGGGGCAACCTAGTCAGATGGGTGGGTACAAATAATAAGATGATATTATTATCATATTGAGGAAGGGTGAATTGGGCAAATTCAAGAAGAGCAGGGATCGGCCATGTTGGTCCATCCAACTCAGTGCTGGCAGTGGCCTTCCTGGATTTTGGGCAAGGAGCCTCTCCCAGCCCTAGCTGGAAATTCCGGAATGAACATGGGACCTTCTGCATGCAAAGCAGAATGGCCTGCCCTGAGCTCTGCTGCTTCTGTCTGTGGCTGCTTACCATGGAACATCCATGCTGAGAGGCCTGTGAATACTGGATAACCGGCATTGTTGTCATTTCCTGCTTGTACCCTGAGGCAACCAGCTCCACCTGGTACGCAGGCTGAGACCCTCCCTGTCCGCAGTCTGCCTCGCCAGTGTGGTGCATGCTCTAGTTATCTCCCGCTTGGACTACTGCAATGCGCTCTATGTGGGGCTACCTTTGAAGGTGACCAGGAAACTACAACTAATCCAGAATGCAGCAGCTAGACTGGTGACTGGGAATGGCCACCGAGACCACATAACACCGGTCCAGAAAGACCTACCCTGGCTCCCAGTACGTTTCCGGGCGCAATTCAAAGTGTTGGTGCTGACCTTTAAAGCCCTAAACGGCCTCGGTCCTGTATACCTGAAGGAGCGTCTCCACCCCCATCGTTCTGCCCGGACACTGAGATCCAGCGCCGAGGGCCTTCTGGAGGTTGCCTCATTGCGAGAAGTGAGGTTACAGGGAACCAGATAGAGGGCCTTCTCGGTAGTGGCGCCCACCCTGTGGAACACCCTCCCTTCAGATGTGAAGGAAATAAGCAGCTATCTTCTCTTTAAAAGACATCTGAAGGCAGCCCTGTTTAGGGAGGTTTTTAATATTTAATGCTGCATTGTTTTTAACACTCGATTGGGAGCTGCCCAGGGTGGCTGGGGAAACTTAGCCAGATGGGCGGGGTATAAATAATAAATTCTTATTCTTATTTTATTTAATTGTACCTGCCTTTCAGCTGCTGGAAACAGAATGCTAAAACTAGATGGGTCTTTGGTCTGATCCAGCCATGCTTTTTCTTGGTGCTTATGCTCCTTCAGCTCAGAACGAGGCCTGCTGTGTGTTTTTATTTCCCTGAGACGCGCTCCCAGGAGCTCTCACCCCGGCACTGATACCCTTTCTCCGCTCCTTCTGCCTGCAGTGGAAACGCTCTGAAAAAAAACGAGACTGGTCATGTCATACCCGTGAAATGCACAAGGAATTCTTGTAGGTGTGCCATGGGTGAAAGGACTCTGAGATCTTGGCATCTGCCGCTCTGATCCGTTTTGCTCCGTAACTTTTATATAATTGCCCCTCTGTTCTGGTTATGTAATCAAGATTGCATTCAGCACGGAGCAAGCAAGATAAAATAAAAATAAAATCTGCTTCTCACCCAAGCTCTTGTTGCAACCGTGGGAAGAGAGGTGGCTGGAATGTCAGGACGCTACTTCGTCCAAATACATTTTTTTCTGGAAAATTAAAGCGTGTGGAGGAAGGTTGTGTGCCCTGCTGATGGGGTCAGCGCTGCTGCAGTCCTGCCCAAGAGGGACAAGGACTTTTGTGTGCATGTCTATTATTATTTTTTAAAGATACAGATTCGCAAAAGAAATAACACGGCATAGCTGAGAGTGAGTTTGCTGGCTGGTCGACTGCAAAAGTATGAGGAGAGGTTAGATAAGGTGCAGGCAAATGCAGAACGGAATGGTGGGAAACGTAATCTGGAATATCTAAAAGTAGCAAGGGGTTAAAGGTAAAGGGACCCCTGACCGTTAGGTCCAGTCGTGACCGACTCTGGGATTGCGGTGCTCATCTCGCTTTATTGGCCGAGGGAGCTGGTGTACAGCTTCCGGGTCATGTGGCCAGCATGACTAAGCCGCTTCTAGCGAACCAGAGCAGCACACGGAAACGCCGTTTACCTTCCCGCCACAGTGGTACCTATTTATCTTCTTGCACTTTGACGTGCTTTCGAACTGCTAGGTTGGCAGGAGCAGGGACCGAGCAACGGGAGTTCACCCCGTTGCGGGGATTCGAACCGCCAACCTTCTGATTGGCAAGTCCTAGGCTCTGTGGTTTAACCCACAGCGCCACCTGCGTCCCTAGCAAGGGGTTAGGGTCTCTTAAAATACGGATCTGTAACTGAGGCCAAATTAGCTATTTGTGCAGCACTGATTCCTCCTGCCCCAATTGCGAGAAAAGCATTGGTCTGGTTTGCACACCCCAGTAAACCAAACCATAGTTCACCAGGACTTGCAGGCTCCTGGAGGAGAATTAGCTGTTGTTTTGCTTCTCTTATTTCTCTCCCACGCTGCCCTTGGCATGTGGTCCGAACTTGGACTTCAGCTGTCTCCTCACCAGCCACGAGCTGTGCCCACGTTTGCACAGCATGCTAAACCTTGGCTTATCTCCGCAAACTGTGGCAGTCGAAAAGTCTTCGGAGGAGGAAGCAGCTTGTGAGATCCTCTTGAGAAGCGACACGTGTTTGCATGATCCTGTTAAGCCCAAGGATCAGGTCCCTCGAGGCTCCGGAGCTGAATGCGGGACTCATCCTTCCCATAGCCCCATCTCACACTAGTCCTCTTTCATGCCCTTCTTTAATAATAAATAATAATAATAAACTTTTATTTATACCCCACCCTTCCCGGTTCAGGGCGGCTAACAACAAATTTAAAACAATTGATGCAACAAAAAAAAACCAGCATAAAATACAACATAAAATGTGAATAACAATAAATTCGGAATTAAAAAATTAAAAAAATGCCTTTGCCTAGCTGGAATCTGCCCTTGAATTCCGACTGCAGCTTTTTCTTGCCTGGACCAAACGCAGAGAGGGGTGTGTATAAGTGCAGAATGGTTTGCATAAGTGCAAGATGGTTTGAGCATAATGACACCGATCTTGGACCGACTGCACTGGCTGCCAATTAGTTTCTGGGTCCAATTCAAAGTTCTGGTTTTGGCCCATAAAGCCTTAAATGGCCCTCAAGTCCAATACCTCCAGGACTGCCTTTCCCCATACAAACCTACCTGGACCTGAGATCAACCTCTGAGGGCCTTTTTTGTGTGCCTCCTCCATGTGAGGTCCAGAGGTTGGCAGCATGAGAACAGGCCTTTTCTTTGGTGGCTCCCCGTTTGTGGAATGCTCTCCCCAGGGAGACTCACCTGGCACATTCACTATATGTCTTTTAGGTGGCAGGCAAACACTTTCCTCTTCAACCAGGCCTTAGGTTGATTGACATCCATTGCCCTTTTTAATGTGTTGTGGGAGACCTGTGAGTATAGGGTGGTATTCAAATGGTTTTGTTTTTGTTCTTATTTTTATAACACATTTTGTTGTTTTTGTATTGCAATTCTATGCTGTGAGCTGCCCTGAGATCTACGAAGGAAGGGCGGTATACATAAAAATATAAGTGTCTGTAGAAGCCAGCCTCCTGTACAAAGCTAAAACTCAAGTTTATTGCTCTACTCACAATTTAATTTATAATTTTCAGGTTTATACATTTCAATTATTTTGCAGCCATTTTAACATTTCAGAACTTGACTTCCTTCCCCTTCTTTCTGTGGTTCCCTAAATTTATTGCTCCACTTGCTTTTGTCTGTGCCTCGCCTTCCTCCATTACTGTGTGACTCCTGAAGGTCGCTCAGAAGGGAATATAGGCTGTAAAAGGTTTCCCATCCCTGCGTTTAGCCACATTTTGGCTTATGGTGATGTGCAAACCAGGCCAATGTGCAGTGGGACAAGGCAGGGAGAAACCTTGTAGGCTCATCCTATCACCTGATTCCAGCTGCAGTACCACCCCCAACCACACTAAGCGCCGCTCGTTTCCTGGTTGCGCCATTCTGCTTGCCCTCCAGGCACGATGTCTCGGGTGCGAATAATGCTTCCAGCTCTGTGGTATTGGTGCCGCCTAAGTTAGGTGTACATGAATAATCAAAAAGCGTTTTCTGCCTCCCCTCTTTTCTTCCCGCCTCTCTCAGGATTCGTACAGGAAGCAAGTAGTCATAGATGGCGAGACCTGCCTCTTGGACATTCTAGACACAGCCGGCCAAGAGGAGTACAGTGCGATGAGGGACCAGTACATGAGGACGGGCGAAGGCTTTTTATGCGTATTTGCTATAAATAACACAAAATCTTTCGAAGATATTCATCATTATAGGTAAGCTTCGCTCGGGTTGCGGTTCCCAGCATCCCATTGTTGGGCTGCTTGCAAGGTCACCTAACTCAGGTTACCCTAGACCAGGGGTCAGCAAACTTTTTCAGCAGGGGGCCGGTCCACTGTCCCTCAGACCTTGTGGGGTGGGGCGGACTGTATTTTGGAAAAAAAATAATGAACGAATTCCTATGCCCCACAAATAACCCAGAGATGCATTTTAAATAAAAGCACACATTCTACTCATGTAAAAACACCAAGCAGGCCCCACAAATAACCCAGAGGTACATTTTAAATAAAAGGGCACATTCTACTCATGTAATCCTGGTTTAGGTCAAATCTGCTTTTAGGGCTTCAGCGGTTGAATTGTGCCCAGAAGCAAAATGGAAGCAAAATTCCAGCAAGCATTTTAAGTTATTTTCCCTTTCATTTCATGGTTGAGCTGGTTTTTATCTCTGTCGCATCTTCCCCCTGCCTTATTGTGCACTGCTTAGAGCTGCGGTGTTAAGCCCTCAATACGTTGCTGCAATAAATGAATGTATAAGACGCTCACAACACGAGTGTTTTCGTTGCTCCTTGCCAGGGGTCAGCAAACTTTTTCAGCAGGGGGCCGTTCAACTGTCCCTCAGACCTTGTGGGGGGCCGGACTATATTTTGAAAAAATAAATAAATGAATTCCTTTGCCCCACAAATAACCCAGAGATGCATTTTAAATAAAAGGACACATTCTACTCATGTAAAAACACGCTGATTCCCGCACCGTCCGCGGGCCGGATTGAGAAGGCGATTGGACTGGATCTGGCCCTCTGTGCCTTAGTTTGCCTATCCATGCCCTAGATCTGAATGCAGGACTCTCCTGGGTTTTGGGGATCCGCACATCCTCTGCTCACGTCGCAGAAGGTATCACCCTGAGCAGGTAGGGCAGATTATCTTGCTTCGGGCTGCAGGTGAGAGAAATGCCCCCCCCTTAAAACAAACAAACAAACTGAAACCTGCCTGCAAGTAAAATCTAGAGTGCTGGACCAGGAGCCTGGGAGACCTGGGTTCAAATCCTCCCTCAGCCTTGAAGCTGCCTCTCAGCCTAGCCTACCTCACAGGGTTGTAGCGAGTATAAAATGGAGAGCTTGTGATGGACGGGGCAAGCATGTCCACCACCTTGAGCATCTTGGGAGAAAATAATAATAATAATTAATAATTTTTTATTTATATCCCGCCCTCCCCAGCCGAAGCCGGGCTCAGGGCGGCTAACAACAATAAAATAATACAACATTCTAAAATCATTTCATTATAAAATTAATTCAAATCAAATTGATGGCTAGAGTTTTGTGAGGATTACCGAAGGAGGGGGTCAGACTGTGCCCTGGCCAAAGGCCTGGTGGAACAGCTCTGTCTTGCAGGCCCTGTGGAAAGATGTCAAGTCCCGCAGGGCCCTAGTCTCTTGTGACAGAGCATTCCACCAGATCAGGGCCAGTACTGAAAAGGCCCTGGCCCTAGCTGAGACCAATCTAATCTCCTTGTGACCTGGGAACTCCAAGATGTTGGAGGTGGCGGATATAAATGAAATAAACAAACGTGGATTTGACATCTGTTCCGATTTAAAATATGTAGAAGTGGTGCTCGTTCTGTTTGTTTTACGCTCCAGAGTCCCTCAACTTCCCAAGCCTTTCTTGCGCATTACGCAGAGTGAGGTTAGCATGTGGGAGCATGACACCATCTACCTGAAATGTTCCAGTGCAGAATCTCTGCAGGGTCTCCAACTTAAGGATCTCCCTGCAAGTAGTAAGCAAGCGCACCAGCGACGGAGTGATGCATACTGGTGCAATAGCTTCGTGCATGTAGGAAAACCCCAGAGAGCCTCTGCCAGTCAGTGCAAACAGTATTGAGTTGGATGGACCCAGAGGTCTGGCTCCGTGTAAGGAAGTGTGTGTGTGTGTTTCTTTTGATTTTTTTTCTTCCTTGTTCTGCATAATATGTACATTGGCTCTAAGCAAATGCTCTCTGGTCTTCCCCCCCTTCAGCTGCCTTAAATGCATGCTAATTAGGAGGGTGTTGACTAGAAATGGGACTCTGTTGCGATTTGCGTCAAACGAAAGCCCATAAAGACTTGCCATGTGATTGCAGCAAACGCCCTCTTTAAAACTGCTCAGTTTGAAAGCAGCCTTTTTTTGAGTTATTTTTAATCCTGGCTCCAGAACCCACTGATTTCAGGATCTGTGTGGCGCTGTGAAAAGCCACACGGAGCGATCGTGAGAAGGCAGCTGTAGTTGTGTAACTCGCCCCCTCCCCCAAGTCGCCATCCAGGTGCTCATTTCTCCCCTGGGTCAGTCGTAGTCTCTCGGCGGAGTCCGCGCCAGAGGGTCGCCGTGAGAACGAAACGGGGAGGGGGAGAGCCATGCGCGCTTGCCTTGGACGCTTTGCAAGAAGGGCGGCCTGTAAACGTGACGATAGATGAATAAATACATTGTCAACAACCGCCTAGAGATTTTATTACGATCAAGCGTTGTGAAATGAAAGTTTGGGCCACAAGTCCACATGCGTCGGGCTTGTGACGCGGCTTCCCCACAGGAACAAGGGATAGCCTTTCCCAATTTGTGTGCTTTGCTCTCTACACACGTTGTAAGACTGGCATTGCTCCCTGAAAGCAGCTTTGAATTGCACAGTGCGCAAACCGTGCTCTCTGCCACTGAGGCGCATTGCACCACTGCATGCCTTCTCTACTTGCTTCCTGAGCCCTTAACATCTTAGGCCCTTTTAAAATGTGGGGTTTGTGTGTGTGTGGAGTGTGTTTATTGGGTGGTGGTTGTTGTTATTTTGATTATGTACGTTGTGGTTTTATATTTTTATTTTATTCTGTGAACAGCCCTGAGATGTCCAGTATAGTTGGTACAGAAATTCAATAAATTTGCCTCTCAACCACCTCCAGTCCAGTTACCATCTTGAACTTCTACACACAACTCTGAACAGAGCTTGTGTCTGCCTCAATCAGTCTACCTAGTCCCTTTCTTTTCGCCTTCACTGTATGATTGTTGAAACACCTGAAACTTCTAAACACATCGTAAATAATAGGCTCTAAGGCAGTGGTTCTCTACCTGTGGGTCCCCAGATGTTGGACTACAACTCCCATCATCCCTGAGCTCTGGCCTTGCTAGCTAGGGGTGATGGGAGTTGTAGTTCAACAACATCTGGGGACCCACAAGTTGAAAATGGCTGCTCTAAGGACACTTAAAGACTTTTATCTTTATTTGAAGTATAGAAATTCAATAAATAAATAATAATTACACTAAATGACTCTTGGGGTCCCTTCCAACTCTATGATACAGTGGTACCCCGCTAGACGAATGCCCCGTTAAATGAAAAACGCGCAAGACGAAAGGGCTTTCCGACATTTTTTCTGCTTCGCAAGACGTTTTTTTCTATGGGGCTTACTCGCAAAATGAATTTTTTTCCGTGGTCTCCCTTTTTTTTGCCTTTTCTGAAAGGCGCTAAGCTCCTTATCTCTAAATTGCCGCTTATCTGCTAATCCGCTAAGCGCTAAAAGCCGCTAAGCCGCTTATCAGCTGTTTTACCGCTTATCAGCTGAACGGCTGATAGCGGAGCTCCGCAAGACGAAAATCCCTGCAAGACGAAGGCTCCCGCAGAACGGATTATTTTTGTCTTGCGGGGCACCACTGTACTACAATCTCTGCTCGATCACCAAGTTCTGTTGGGCGAATGCTGTTTACTGCCCCCTGTGTAAATAAGGCTGCTTGGTAGCTGTGAGAAATATAGTGTTTAGTGTGGACAGTCCAGCAACGTGGAACGTCCTACCAATTGAAACCTACCAAGCATCCTTCTATATTTTTTGGTATCTTTTGAAGCCTTTCTTCAGGCGACGGGCCTTTGCACTTGGATGAATGTTGTGACTGGGCAGTTACTTACGGCATTTTCAGCACTTACCGTATTTTTTGCTCTATAAGACTCGCTTTTTCCCTCCTCAAAAGTAAGGGGAAATGTATGTGCGTCTTATGGAGCAAATTCAGGCTGCGCAGCTATCCCAGAAGCCAGAACATCAAGAGGGATCGCTGTGCAGCAATCCCTCTTGTTGTTCTGGCTTCTGAGATTCAAAATATTTTTTTTTTCTTGTTTTCCTCTTCCAAAAACTAGGTGCATCTTATGGTCTGGTGCGTCTTATAGAGCGAAAAATACGGTATATATTTTCTCGTGTAAACTTGACATTTTATATTTGCTGTATGTAACCCTTTGTGGATGATTTTGTATGTGAGTTAGCAGTGTAAAAATAAAATAAAATAAATCAGTGAGCCCTGGAGATGGGCTGAATGCAGATGAAAACCTTGGTAGTAAATAAAACAGATGGATTTAAACAACTTGCTTCTTTTTCTTTTTAAAATCTCTCCCTTCGAAGAAGTAACCGTGGCAACTCCACAAATATTACTTTGCTCTAAAGTGATCTCTCACTCTTCTCTTATTCCCACACCCCGCTCCTTCACAGGGAACAAATAAAAAGAGTGAAAGATTCTGAAGATGTCCCCATGGTGCTAGTAGGAAACAAATGTGACTTGCCTTCGAGAACCGTAGACACAAAACAAGCTCAGGACTTAGCTAGAAGTTACGGAATTCCTTTCATCGAAACCTCTGCGAAAACGAGACAGGTAATATTGTGTGTGTGTGTGTGTGTGTTGTCTTGTGTGTAAGAACAATCGTCCCCGGTTGAGAACAGAGTTTTCTGTTCAAATAAAGAGTAGGATTCCTAGTAACTGCGAGTCCATGTTCCTGGGAGATCCTGCATCTCTCTCTCAATATGGTCTCCCCCCAAGATAGCTGAGATTCAAGAAAGCAGGCAGAGTCACTTTCCATTTTATTTGACTCTTGAGAGCCAGTTTGTATATCTGAGGTCCCACCTGCAGCCTAAGCTTAAAGCAGTATCGCACCGCTTTAGCCGGTCATGGATTCCCCCAGAGAATGCTGGGAAACTGTAGTTTTTTTCTGGTGCAAGGAACTGTAGCTCTGTCAGGTATAAACTACAGTTCCCAAGAGTCTCTGGGGGAATCCATGATTGGCTAAAGTGGTGTGCTGCTGCTTTAAAATTAAAACTTCAAAATCTCTGTGCATGTTCTATGTGGCTTCCACTTTTTAAAAAAAATAAAGAAAAAACCACGCTGGAGGTTACACGGGATGGTAGTGGTGAACTTTCCACAAATTCCTTATGGGAAATAGACATGATGATGCCTCTGCGTCTGGATTTTACCACCTCAGACTCACATCCCCTGAATCCTGAGGCCAAGAACAGAATCCAGGGCAAGAATCCATATACAAGCATGCAGTTTAACTTCTCCAAGCATATATCTTTCTTTTATTGCGCTAAATAAGTCCCAGAGCAGCACTTGCCTGGTAGCCTTGTCTTCAAATTCGGAAAGGCATTGGGTTCAGAGGTCTGACTCTGCAACCCTTGCGATCCCTTTAAGATGCTGAAATAATTTGTCTGGCGTGAATTCGTAAGAACATCTGGTGCATTCTAAGTGGCAGGATGTTGCAGCTGAAGCCTTGTCTGAGTTATTTTTAGTCGTTTTCATAACGGCAAGAGTTATCTGAACGTTTCTCTCCAGCTGCGCAGACCGTGGATTGTCGGGGGACAGTAAGTGCCCCGATTAACAGTTTCCCTGAACACGCATATGAACATGCTGAGTAATACTGGAATTGCAAACTGCCTGTGTGGGATCTCTTAATGTTTATAAGCTATCGAAGGTAAAAATTGAAATAAGGACTAGAGAATAGTAGCAAACGCTGCTTTGCGTCCATTTTTAAATGGTTTTCACATCCTCTCAACTCAGTAATTGCCTGGCCTTAATGCAGAAATCCCTTTCCCCCTGTATTCCTTTTCACCGAAAATAAATGTTCAGAAATCCGCTGTAGGGTTGGAATGTGTCCAAGGCTGTGTGTACACACTGCGCAAAATTCATCCCGCAAGTACAGAACTGGAAGCGCGAGAACAGGCGGCATCTAATCCTCATGGGGTTTTTTTTGTAAACGGCTCGAGAAGGAAACCCACGGGCGGTGTTTTTACTGAACGGAACAGGGGCTTCTATGATTCACGCAGCTGCATGCTCGTGATCCAGAGAAGAACCTGGCTGGATTTCTTCACATAGCAAGTCCCTCCTTCCCTCGGCATCCCCTTGGTTCCAGCTTGGAATCCCAGGAACAGCATGCAGTGTGTCACTTGAGATGCTGCTGCTTGCTAGAGGAAAACACCTGTAAAAAGCAGGGGAGGGAGGAGAGAAGGACAGCAGTATATTCTCTGACTTCTGCCAGAGTTTCCAACGTGTGCAGACAATTCTCCTGCCTCCCAAGTGTTTTCCTTCTTCCTTTAGTGGGGAAAGATGAAGGATGTTGCCGTGGATGGTTGAGGGCATCTTCCCTTTGCCCCGGAGCCCCACTTGTGCAGGAGAACGCATGAGGCTCCAGCTGAGGAAGCCCCTTCTTTACTTCTTGCCTTCTCCTCTTAGCATCAAATAATTGCAGAATCAGAAGAGACCCAAAGGGACATCTTTGGGTTGCCTTCTTTCCCCTGGGCTTTGGTAAATAAAACTCATACTTGAGTACACTTTGAAAGCAAATTATAGTGCTACGGATGTGCACATGACTGCCTGCAGAAAAACGAGAGCACAAGTCACTGCCTCAAGGAGCTTACAATCTAAAATTTGACCTGTGCGCTTCCTTCCTTTGCGCGCATAGCTTTTGAGTCCTGTTTGCAGTGCAGAATACAGCCCTGGATATATTTTGTATGGCTATGGTTACCTAGCCTGTGTGCATTATCTGTTTTTTTTTTTTGTTTTCTAATCGTTGCGAAGTTGCTGGGCTTAAATCTCTGCTTGCTTTTTTTAAAAAAAATAATTGTTGATTTTGCTCTGCGTTACAATACACTTGCTTTGCTCTTCTAAGAACCTCTGCTCAATGATTCATTTCCTTCAGGCCTTTTTGAAGAGCTGCATCAATGTATTATACCCCAAATCATAGTTGGTTGACCCGGTTTTAAATAGGTGAAGTTGCTTTTGCTGTTTGGGACTAAACATATTTACCTGGCATCCTTGGACACCTGCCATGGCCCTGATGGGCACTCGCCAACACTGAAGCCTGCCTTGTGCCCACCTCCTCCTTCTGTGGTTGGCAGGGGGCAACTACGAGCCGCCGCTTAAAATTTTCTGCAGTGCTCCTAAGATCACATCCCCACCGTCCATTTCAAGCACACTGTGTTCCACAAAGAATCCTGGGAACTGTGGTTTGCTAAGTGTGCAGGGGATTGTAACGCTGTGAGGGGTAGACTATAGTTCGCCAGATGCTTTGGAGCAAGCCACGACTGCTAAAATGGTATAAAATTCCTTTAAATGTGTGGCGTGAATGATTCTGCTCATATGGCTTAGGACCTATGCCATAAATTAGTTCCTGTACCCATTGAAAGGCATTTTATCCCATCCCGAATGTGTGGCACACTTAGTGGTAAGGGGCAGGCTAATTACTATAAAAAGGTAAAGGGACCCCTGACCGTTAGGTCCAGTCGTGGCCGACTCTGGGGTTGCGGCGCTCATCTCGCTTTATTGGCCAAGGGAGCCGGCGTACAGCATGACTAAGCCTCTTGTGGCCAGCAAGTGTGGCCAGCATGAGTAAGCCGCTTCTGGCGAACCAGAGCAGCGCACGGAAACGCCGTTTACCTTCCCGCCGGAGCGGTACCAATTTATCTACTTGCACTTTGACGTGCTTTCAAACTGCTAGGTTGGCAGGAGCAGGGACCGAGCAACAGGAGCTCACCCCGTTGCGGGGATTCAAACCGCCGACCTTCTGATCGGCAAGCCCTAGGCTCTGTGGTTTAACCCACAGCACCACCCACGTCCCTGCTAATTACTATGGGTTAGAGTAAAAACCCAAGGAACCTAGTATCTCCATCTCCACTGGTGTTTTCCAAGAACTCAGGATCTAGCCATTTACCCATCATCTCTCCCACTTTCTAGCATTTAGAAATACCTGTACTCTTAAGAGGACATATCATATGCTGGGAATGCTGCCATAAGCACACTGATAACACCATGAATTTTTCCAATCTGTTCTAAAAAAACATACCAGCCATCTCAGTTACACGGCTGGCTATAACAAACGTCTCTTCTTCTTTGGCGATCACTCGTAGCCGAGTAAGATTGTCTTCCATAAACATGGTTTTAACAGTGAGTCCGTAAGTGACTGTGGAGGCCAATTCTGGATCCACACATCCTTCCACAGTGGGGACATAGGTTTCCGGACAGGAGTTGATCACGGTGAGGGTTTGCCAAGCATGCCTTCCTCTTAGCATGTTTCTCCCTTTCGTCCTGAGTTCAGGCGTCTTCAAAGTCCATGACACCTTTGGTAAAGGCTGTTCTCCAATTGGAGCGCTTGCAGGCCAGTGTTTCCCAGTTGTCAGTGTTTATACTACAATTTTTTAGGTTTGCCTTGAGACAGTCTTTAAACCTCTTTTGTTGACCACCAGCATTACGCTTTCCATTTTTAAGTTCGGAATAGAGTAGTTGCTTTGGAAGATGATCAGGCATCCGCACATGACTAGTCAAACGACTATAACTATAACAAACTCTGTTATACTATAACAAACTCTGTTATAACTATAACTATAACAAACTCTGACGCACATAACAGCCTCCCCCTGTCAGCTTTTCTGTAGCTAAGCAAAAAGTGCAGGCTGTGAGGTTCTGCCCCCCCTCTAGCCCCATACTTTTGGGGCATAAACCCCCCAACTTTTAACTGCATCTGGGGGTTCCATTAGAAACAGTAATTTGTTGTGAGTTCTGGGAGTTGTGGCTCTGTGAGATACGGTTCCCAGAATTCTTTGGGTGAAACAGTTTGCTTTAAATGTATGGTTATGTATGCAGCTTGGATGAGCTTTACTGTGTGGTTCCCCCTCGTGTGGAGAGAATGGGAAATTACGGTGACAATTTCCTTTTTTTCTTCCTTTGAAAACTAGTGTTCGTTTGAGGGATCTGGTAGATTTTTTGTTTGTGGGGTGGGTGGGAATATAGTTTTCCAGTAGAGCAGAGATGGGTAACATCACCCTGAGCTATGGCTCCTCCTATGTTTATTTTCCCTTTCTTCAGTAGCATGGTTGCTTTTTTAAAAAATTGTGGCTTACTGCTTTTTGTGCGTGCTGAGGAGGAATTTGATGGAAGAGAGAAAGGCATGGCAAAGATGGTTTTTTTGGGGGGGGGCAATTCCACACAGAAGGGGGTAGCAAGAGAGAAAGTTTGTCACTCAAGGGAGCAGGAGACTTTTGAGTGGCTCAGGGTGATGTAGCTGGAGGAGTAAAAAGCCACAAACACAAAATATCTAGATGTGGGAGCAGATCGAGAAGGGAAAAACATGGCTGCAGAATGAGGCCATAGGAAGCTGCGAAGAGGAGTTTGTGCTGGATCTGGGACTGCAGGGACATGGCTGTAGGAAAGAGGGAGGAGCAATATAGCTCAGTGCTGGAGAATCTGTTAGAGCATGCAGACGGTCCCAGGCAGTGTTATAGATATATAAGCTAGGCACCAAATGGCTCCTTAAATCGAGGTTGCAGTTGCCAAAATGGAATGTCTAGTTGCCATTTTTGGACAAGACGGCTCTAAAATCTTATTTTTCATACGATGGACTGTGTTAAACATCTGGTTAGTTCAGATGACATCCTTCAGCTCAGTTAAGAACTCTGAGCACTTTACTGTTTTTCTTAATGGTGATACACCGACCATTCATGACGTAAGAATATTCTTCACAACTGTGAGCAGGGCAGTGGGGTGGGGTAAGTGAAGACAAGCTACAGCAAAGCGTTTTGGTTCCTGAAATTCATCCCGATTGTGCAGATAAAATATAACGGATAGAATTCTACAGGATGGGGTGTTAGTGTGTTAAAACAGCCCAGATCCATGGATCCCCAGGCATGCATCTCCAGGTGGCAGAGATGTCAGGTGTCATCTTGCTGCCCAGGCATCTTCACTTGGTTGCAAGTGGCCGGTAGCCAGGTGCAAAATGCGCCTGGCACCTGGCTAATTTCCATCACTGGTCCCAGGTTCAATCCCCAGCATCTCCAGGTAGGACTGGGAGAGACCTCTGTCTGAAACCCTGGAGAGCAGCTGCCAGTCAGTGCAGACAACACTGAGAGCTTGATAGACCTGACTCAGCATGGAGCGTTTTCCTCTGTTCCAGTGGCAAATGCAACAGTGTTTTTCTTTCGACTCAAGCTCTGATCAGCTCCTGCCAGCACAGCCAGTCCTGTCAATGGCAACGGGAGTTGCAGAGCAGCAGCAGCAGCGTCCTGAGAGCCACCGATGAGCAAACCCTGTTCTAGAGGAAGCCCCTTCCTCTTGTGGTACTCCCTTTCTAGTCTCCATAAAGTTGTCGGGAAGCACATGCATGCCTTTGTGTATGTGTTTCCGTGTGAAAAACCTCTCCTATGTTGCAATGCTCGCTTGTAGCAAAACTGCCACTTCCGTGTTTCCTGTGGGAGACAGGCAAAGTTTCAACGACTTAGTCAAATGCTTCCCCTGTGTGGCTGGCTCTTTAAAAACCCTTTTCCCCAAGCCTTGCTTCTTCTTTTTGTGGTGAAATGCTTTGCCCAGAATGGGCTCCTCTCTAGTCAATCTTTTGCCTTCTTTGGTGTTGATCTCTTTCTCCATCTTGTTTGCATTGCTGAAACAAAATCACAACTCCTGCTTTCGGTGATCGGGATGGAGGCGGTGGGCCCAATTGCCTCGAAATGGTTCCTGAGGGACCTCCATTGAAATGAGCTGGGCGGGGTGTGAAAGTTGTTGTCCACCCTCCCTGCATTCTCCCTCCCCAGGGGTTTTGGGGAGGAGACCTTCCCAGGTATTGGGCCCCTTCGGGAAGTGAATGAAATAGCATCTCAAATAATCATGGCAATCAAAACAGTTGGATCGGATGGGTGCGCTTGTGCTTATGGAAAATTTCCTGTGCTTTTCTTCTTCTGTCTCTTATTGCAGGATGGGGATGTGACTGTTTAGCTCAGAACCTCGCAGATGGCTTTCTGGGGAGCCTCAGAATTTCCTCGCTGTTTGGTGCAGCAGACAAACATTCTTGATACTGATCTTTCCCTCTGCAATGCGTGGCATAGGGCAGTGCTGAATTCATTCCCGGGTGCACACACTGCATTCAAAGCATTGCCAGGGTGAGGCCTAACAAGCCTGGCCAGTGTCTTGGATTAACTGTTTGTGATTGCCCTTATTTGACTTAATTTGGCCCACCAACCCCTTCCATCCAAACGACTCGCGAGTGCAGCTTAAGCAAACTTCCAGTCATGCGATGTCATTTCTCATAGGTTCATCTTTAAAGGCAGTATGTATTTCCCTTACATTTTATGCACCTCAATCTCCCTACAAGGGAATCGAATGGGAAAACAGCATTACAAACAGTGTAAAATGTATGTGGAAAATATGTAGTGTTTCTTTCCCCCCTTTTGGCCTCGCCTATCACCAGGATTTTTGTCTCCAGAAGGCTGGTGAAGTTTGAATCTAGCCGTCGGGCTCAAAGTGGTTCTTCAAATCCCTGCCCAGAATCTTTGGCAAAGGACTCAGGTTCCTTGGCAGATGACGTCACATTGAAAGGGTTTCCTGAAGGGAATACATTTTTTAAAATCCAGCTCCTAAAATGTTTTTGAGAATGGAGGCTCTGTTGCCATTTGCCCTGAATGCTGGATACAAGCGAAGCTCTAAATCTTAGGAAATCAAGTGTGTTAACATCTAAACAGGTGTGAACATGACGAATAAAGGGTCTGACTAACCTGTGATATTGTTGGGACTCCCATCATCCTTGACCATTGGCCAGATTTGCTGAGGTTGCTGGGAGTTAAAGTCCATCAACATCTGGAAGGCGACAGGTTAGCCACCCTTAGTCTAGATCAGGGTTTCCCAAACTTGGGTCTCCAGCTGTTTTTGGACTACAACTCCCATCATCCCTAGCAAGTCAGGGATGATGGGAGTTGTAGTCCAAAAACAGCTGGAGACCCAAGTTTGGGAAACCCTGATCTAGATCCTTAAGGACTGGTATATTTTGATATCAAAAATAATGAATATGGGATTGTACCTAAAGCCTTTCCCCCACATGTAGCTAGGTATATTGCTCCCACGCTGCTTTTCTTAGGAGTGTAGCTGCTAATTTCCAGTTTTCCTCTGACGACTGGGCCCCCACCCTCTTCATCCTGGTTAACCAAAGCTGGCTTTAAAGGAGTTGTGTTTTACAATGCAGAGAGTGGAGGATGCATTTTATACATTGGTGCGAGAGATCCGCCAGTACAGATTGAGAAAAATCAGCACAGAAGAAAAGACTCCTGGGTGCGTGAAAATTAAAAAATGCCTTTTAATGTGACAGGGTAAGTTTTGTTCTTGTTTAAGAAGAAAAGAAAAAAAGTTCGGCGGGGGGGAAAAATCTGATCACCAATACGAATCAAATCTAACTTGCAAACTTCTCTTTGGTGATTCCAATAATTTCAAAATGATTGTAAGTATCAGCCAATCTGTTTTACTGTCGCCACTCTCCTTTAAGAATATAAAGGTTTTTCTCTGTGGTTTCAGCTGTGGATGAACTTGTACGGTGCATTGAGAATGTGCCTTTCTCTTTTGGAAACCCCTTTCTGGTGGGCCAGGAAATTTAGAAACAGACTTTGTTTGGAGCCAATTCACAGAAGGCTTCAAACTCCTTGCCCCTTGAATTTTCAACACTTGATTTTGCTCTCAGCCATATTGGGGTGAGCAGCCTCCATGCCTTCTATTTCTGCGTGGCCCCAAAGGCCCTTCTCTCGTTCTCTTCCCTTAGCAGAACGGAACAAGCCGAGCCGTGCGCAGTTGCCTCGGTTAACGGCTGCTTTCTTTAGAATTGTGGGCCGAAGCCCACGCGCCTGCCGTGATTCTGGCAAAGGTCAACTTATATGATCCAGGGTTCAAAGAACAAACCGCTCAACTTTTGATGTTTGTCCCTCGAAAACAGATAACACATGCTTACCCGCTCAGACTTAGGAATATTTGCTAATTAGTTCTGCTAACGAATCCAGAGCACTTACGCATGCAGTGTTCTCCCGGGAGGTTGTGCCCCTCTCCTGAACGCAGTAGAAGGGGATTTCAACTAGCCTTGCTTCACACCTTGAGTGGTTTTGCCTGTTGGGATGTATCCTTAATCTCCGATGATGAGCTCTTGTTTGCTAGGAAGTGTGTGTGTAGAAACTAGTGTAAGGTAAAGGTAAAGGGACCCCTGACCATTAGGTCCAGTCGTGGCTGACTCTGGGGTTGCGGCGCTCATCTCGCGTTATTGGCCGAGGGAGCCGGCGTACAGCTTCCGGGTCATGTGGCCAGCATGACTAAGCCGCTTCTGGCAAACCAGAGCAGCGCATGGAAACGCCGTTTACCTTCCTGCCAGAGTGGTACCTATTTATCTACTTTCACTTTGACGTGCTTTTGAACTGCTAGGTTGGCAGGAGCAGGGACTGAGCAACGGGAGCTCACCCCTTGGCGGGGATTCGAACCGCCGACCTTCTGATTGGCAAGTTCTAGGGTCTGTGGTTTAACCCACAGCGCCACCCGCGTCCTAAGAAACTAGTGTACAAAGGGGAAATTGACATTTCTTGCCGTGCCCACTTGTGCCTATGGTCTCTCCCAACACGGGTGTGTGCCCCTCGCCCCCAAATGTTGCCCAGAAGGTAAACTTTCATAGGGTTGCGTTCCATGAACTGCTAATAAGATGCAAGGAAGACAGGCGTGGTCTTTGTGATATGTTGAATGGGGCATTATTACCTGGAAAGATGAGCTCCTCTTCTTCTTTGGCGATCACTCGTAGTCGAGTAAGATTGTCTTCCATAAACACGGTTTTAACAATGAGTCCTGAAGTGACTGTGGAGGCCAATTCTGGATCCACACGTCCTCCCACAGCTGGCGACATTGGAAAGGTGAGCATTGCCAACCTCACTCAGGAAGGCAATGGGACCCCGCTTTGCGTTCTGGACCGCTGGTCAACCATGAACATAGCTGTCAACTTTTCCCTTTTCTTGCAAGGAATCCTATTCGGAATAAGGAAAAAGGAAGGAATCCTATTCGGAATAAGGAAAAAGGAAACGTTGACAGCTATGACACTGAAACTGAAGACTGTGACAAACGAGGACTTTGGGGACGGTCCGATATAATAGAGCTGCCATCGGATGGTCTAACTAGGTTGGTTCAAGTTAGCCACTCTCCTGAGATGAGATGGTTAATATAGAGCTGTTTATGAGGAAGAAGACGTATACGAAACCAAACTTGATGCAAGCATGTTCCTGTTCTCTGATGCAAACAGAGCAGGATACTTCATTGGGTGGTGGTTTCTGATTGGCTAGCCTGAGAGCAGATTTGATGTGATGGTGAAAAAGTGTTTCCTGCCCTTAAATGATGCCCTGTTGAAGCATCAGAAATGTAACATCTGAGGAACAGGATGAGCTTCCTTACATGAGATGATGTCGTGGGAATGATAGAGAGGTCTTGCTGGCATAATCAGTTTGACATGTCAGCAGAATGAATGGACTGATGAGACTTAAATTGAGGTATGTTTCCCTTTTAAAAGAAAAACTTTAGTCTTCCTTTGTGTGCTTGCTTCTTCCATTGGTGTTATTTTTAACATGCTCTCTGTCTCTCAGACGTGTTCTTGGTCTTGCTTGCTTTGTACTTATGACTTTCAGATGAATAGAATAATAATAATGTGGTTTCAATGGGACTAGTAGGATTTCTCTGGGTTTAAAAGACCCCATTTCACTGTCAAAAATTAGTACTTTGGGGCATTTCCAGCTGTACAACTTTCTCTCTTTTTAGTTCAAATACAGACCTCCCGTAATGTTTCCAACAGCAGTGAATTGCTGCTTTGATTATGGTATTTGTTTCAATTTTTTTTAAAGTGATTTTTGCCTATAAAAGACCTGAGGCCAGTGTTTCGCCAGTGATTTTTGCCTTGTGGATATTTGAATTGCCTGCAGTATGATCTCTGCACACACTAGTAGGCTACATTTATGGACACAATGGCCCCCCGCCATCTTGGATTAAACCATCAGGACAGTGGCACCCATCTTTGATAGTACAATAATAAACACCCAGTGGTAATGTTTTGCCTCAGAAATATTACTTCAGTTGAGAGCATCAGGTACCTAGGATAAGAGAGGGGAAACTTGATGTAAAATACACAGACAAGACAAAACTCTTGAGATGAAATTGTTTTGTTTTCTTTTTATTTCTTTTATTTACAAAAATATTTTTAGGCTGTCAATTCATATCAACCATCTGTGTGGTGTACAACAATATATACAAATAGCAGGGTACATAAAATACTATAAAAACAATACAAAATAATGATTTTATCGTTAGAACTGGGAAAACAATACTCTTAAATGCATTTTACGCACATTTTGTACCAGCTACGTAGCAGTTTGTGTGAGTGATGTTCTCACTTATTATTTAAATACATCATAAGGTAAAGGGACCCCTGACCATTAGGTCCAGTCGTGACTGACTCTGGGGTTGCGGTGCTCATCTCGCTTTATTGGCCGAGGGAGCTGGCGTACAGCTTCCAGGTCATGTGGCCAGCATGACTAAGCCGCTTCTGGCGAACCAGAGCAGTGCATGGAAACGCCATTTACCTTCCCTTCTACTTGCACTTTGACGTGTTTTTGAACTGCCAGGTTGACAGGAGCAGGGACCGAGCAACAGGAGCTCACCCCGTCACGGGGATTCAAACCGCCGACCTTCTGTGGTTTAGGCTCTGTGGTTTAACCCACAGTGCCACCCGCGTCCCTAGATACATCATAGAACTCTTTTAATTATTTTGTCCCAAATTAGGTAGAAAATATGGACAGCAAGAGACACAGATCCTTAAAAGTTGCAAAAATTGGAAACCATGCTTCAAACTTCTTAGTCCTGAGTGAGAAGGGATATATTGGCTAACTGAATCCTCAAAGAGGAGCAAGTCCTTTGAGCAAGAACCACACCTAGGCCACTATCTGTCAAAAATAAAATAAAATAAATCCTCTCTCAGCTCTTCAGAAAACATGATGAAAGTGCACAAGTAACAACCATTGTTCAATTTCTCATGACTATTAAAAAGATGACTGCCTTATTGAAATTGCTCATAGCATTTTCATTAGTTAAACGAAACCCCGGCCAATTCAAGTGAAAAGGCGTCATTTGGTATTAAAAGGTCTGACATTTCTTTGCAGGGCGTTGACGATGCCTTCTACACATTAGTCCGGGAAATCCGAAAACACAAAGAGAAGATGAGCAAAGATGGCAAAAAGAAGAAAAAGAAGTCGAAGACAAAGTGTATAATTATGTAAATGCAACTTAACCCTTCGTCCTTAAGGTGTACGTCGGTAAACGTGATTCATTTTTGTACCATTACACTAAATTATTAGCACACACGTTTCTAGCATTACTTTAAAACACACACCTTCCCTCTCTCCCTGCTTTGTGGACCCATCAGATGCCTTTTCTGGATGCCTGCTTTTAAGTGACAGTGGAAAACATTCCTAAAGTGCCAGTATTCCTGGAGTTTTGGTTCTTGAACCTCGCGATGCCTGTGATCAATCAAGAACAACAGAGAACATTTTATTTGGTGGCATTTGGGTGCATGCGAAACTTGCTAATGTCTTCTGATTCCCCCACCTACTCCTCCTTTCTTTTCTTAGGAAGTTGTGACTGTTGCTGTTGTTTTTGCAGGAACTGCCTTACTGGTAGAACTGCCTCTGCTTGGGGCAATTGTTTCCCGGGGTTGGGGTGGGAGTCCCTTCATCCAAGAGCAGGAGGGGTGAACGAGAAGACAGGATGCTTCTGGTGGCACTCCCTTCCCTGTTACATCCCATGGATTTCCTCCTTGGACATAGGTTGGAGGAGGAACAGGTATCTCATTTGAATCACCGTATTTTTCGCTCCATAAGACGCACCTAGTTTTTGGAGGAGGAAAACAAGAAAAAAAATATTCTGAATCTCAGAAGCCAGAACAGCAAGAGGGATCGCTGTGCAGCGAAAGCAGCAATCCCTCTTGCTGTTCTGGCTTCTGGGATAGCTGCGCAGTCTGCATTCGCTCCATAAGACGCACACACATTTCCCCTTTTTAGGAGGGAAAAAGTGAGTCTTATAGAGCAAAAAATACGGTATCTAGAGCATGGTGAGGGCTGAGAGGGCCGACAGTAGCGGTTGAGCCACAGAGGCCCTGTGTAAAGTTTTGAGTTCCTGTTGAAATTCAGCACTTTAGACCCAGGTGATTTACAGGAACAGGGCGTTCCTGAGCAGGCGAGGACCATGACATGGTAGGATCAGGGCCTCTGCACTATACAGAGAGTTGAGAGGAAGCAAGCTGGTTTTTACGACCACGGGAGGCCTGCTGCAGGCGAGGAAAATGGACCTCAAGTTGTCACAAGAGGGGAGCTGGGAAACCTTCCACCAATGCGTGGACCAATGTACCGTGTTAGGGGTGCAAGGATCAAGAGCTCCTCAGGACCCAACATTTAGGGAAAGATGGTGCTTGTGGGAAAGGGGTAGGAGAAGAAGCCCCTTTCAGATGTGGGATGCCAGAGCTGGCTGAGTTGGCAACGGCCCCAGGAGTAGCCAACATTGTACCCTTCAGATGTTGTTGGACTCCGAAACCCATCATCCCTGACCAATTCCAGCCAGCATGATGGGAGTTGTAGTCCAGCATCATCTGACTCTTGCGGTTGCTGGGCTGTAGGTGTAGGTGATGGGAGCCCTTTGCCTGAAGCTGGTCCTGGGTCTTTGTTAGAAAACTGAAGTGGTTTAACCTGCAGCCTCCCAGGGCTCAAATGCCCATCAGTCCTGGGAAAAATGGCCAGTGGTCAAGGATGATGGGAGTTGTTGGGAATACAATGTCTGGATGGCGACAGCTTCCCTGTCCCTGTGGTATAAAAGGCAATCTCCTGTTGCCTTTTACATAGGGCGGGGAGATCTCCAACTTATTTTCCGCCGTGTTTGTGATAAAAGGACTGATCGGCGCAAGTGATCCTGGTTTTCCAATGCACTTTTGTTGCAAAACGGTTTTGGTTCTGCTGACTGCAATATTGATAACACCTCCTTAGCCTTCCTTATGTATAATTTCTGCTTTGGGCCACTGTTTATTGTAGCGTTTCCAATCAACTTGAATGAATGTAAGGATTGCGGGCTTTTCACAGAAGCAAGTTTCTATTCCCCACCCCTCCCAACCTCACTTCCCCAAGGCAGTTTGCCGTGGGTCACGCTTCAAAATCTATTTTTTCTATTAAAAGTGAAAATGTAAAAAAAAAGAGGGGGGAAATTCAAATTGGATTGATTTGTTGAAATGAGCCATCTCTGCCTTTTGGCTAAGTGTGTGCATATAGAATATACACAAGGGGGGAATTTCACAAAAGCGTTGAGGTGCCAAGAGTAGCGTTTTGTCTTGTCTTTTGGAAGATGTCAGAATCAATGAACAGCAGTAACTTGGTGGGCTGTGCCCTTAGGCTGTACAGTGTTCCCAAACCTGCTTAACAATTTAATTTAATTCCACTGTCGTGTTTTTATGTTGAAAATAAGCCCCCTTCCCACCCTTCGTCTCTCTCTCTCGAGTGCCAAATCTCCTACTAGGACTATTTCTTAAAATGCAATGTGTTTACCTAGAATGTATTTTAACTATTTTTGTATAGTATAAACTAAAAAAAAATAAGAAAAATACATGTTTTGTACATTGTGCTTTGTTTTCATTTGAGGCAAAATATATGCAATGTGACCCAGGTGATGGACATTTTTTTGGGGGGGGAGAACCCCCCCATCTTTATTTCAATCCTGTGACCTCGAAACATTAAGTCACACCTGAAGAATGACCACTGTTCATTTAAACCCTTACAGATGTTTTTATCAGCAGCATGTGCTGTGAAGCGATATGAAATCTGTCAAGTTTGTCACAAAACAACACTGCTCCTGTTGTAATTAATAAATAAAAAAGTCTGTGTTTCTACAGTTTGTTTTTTCCTCTCAAAAGCAGAATTTATTCATGTCCTGATCCTCTTCCGTCATAGAATGGAAGGCATGTGGCTTACACACCCAGACACTCCCAAACCCAGACTTGCTTTGCTTCAGCAGGGGGGGTGACTTCATGTGCCAATATTATTTATTAAATTTGTATACAACCTTCCGTCCAAAGTTCTCAGGGTTCACAGTAACCGCAACGGTTCATAGTAAAACCGCAAAGTGAAAAACAAGACCA
Source organism: Podarcis raffonei (assembly GCF_027172205.1). Taxonomy (NCBI): domain Eukaryota; kingdom Metazoa; phylum Chordata; class Lepidosauria; order Squamata; family Lacertidae; genus Podarcis; species Podarcis raffonei. The sequence goes on along the minus strand of NC_070611.1, from coordinate 65,379,770 downwards.
AAACAACACAAGAACCCCCCACTCCCACAAACATTTAAAAGGACATAAGCCTGTTAATCAGCTCATGGCCTGGTTAAAAAGGAACATTTTCCCCTGGCACTTAAAGGTTAATATTGAAGGCGCCAGGCGAGCCTCCCTGGGGAGAGCATTCCGCAGACGGGGAGCCACTGCAGAGAAGGCCCTGTTCTCGTGTTGCCACCCTCCAGACCTCTCCAGGAGGAAGCACACGGAAAAGGGCCTCAGAAGATGATCTCAGGGTCTGGGGAGGCTCATATGGGAAGAGGCGGCCCTTTAGATCATACCCTATAGTAGCTGTTTACAGAAGCAGTGGACAACCTGTTGCCTGACTCCAGCCTGAGCCAATGTGGGCTGTGTTCCGGGCTGATGGGAATTGTGGTTCACCTGGAAGGGTGTAGGTTTGGCACCTTTGGCATTTAAAAGGCCGTACTTCCTCTTTGTGAGCTTAAAGGTTGAAAACACAGGCAAATAGGACTAGGTGTAAAATCTAGCTTCTCTTCGCCCAGGATACGGGATTCTCTTTAACATAACGCACAGCCAGACGTACCTGTTCCCACCCTCTTCCCAAGCTCCTTATGCATACCTGATTTCAATTGTACCGGCTTCTGAGTAGGCGTGCACAAGATTGTGTTGGGTAACTAAATCCCAGCCACTCCTGCTCTCTCCACTGAACAGGCTAGTCTCTCATTCTTGCCCACCTTCCCAAGATGGTGGCAGACCTTTTCAGTTCTTTGTGGGGAGAGGAAAGGCGCAAGGGTCCCTCAGCATAGATGTACGTCCAGCTGAACATCCAACTGCAAGAGCAGTGGTTGCAGAAATTAGAATTGTAGAACTGTAGCGTTGGAAGGGACCTTGAGGGTCATCTAGTCCAACCCCATGAAATTCAGGAATCTTTTGCCCAACATTGGGTTCAAATCCACGGCTCTGAGATTAAGCATCTCGTGCTCTAACTGTGTTATTCCAGGTGAAATGAAGTGTCACTAGCACGGGGGAAAGTCTCCCCACCTCCCTTTTTAAATGCATAACTGGGAAGAAGGCTTAAACCATGGACATGTGTAGTTATGTACAGCAAAGCTCTTTTTGGGTGCTCTTTGGTCGCGTCCTCAACAACACGGGAGCAACGGCACACCAAACAGCTCCCCACCTCTGAGGCCACTTGCTTGCCCCCTGACAACTGAACACACAGCAGAAACATCTGTGTGGAGCTGGGGGTTGCATGTGCGAAGACTTCCCCAAAAATAATAATAATAATTTATTATTTATACCCCACCCATCTAGCTGGGTTTCCCCAGCCACTTTGGGCGGCTTCCAATAAAACACTAAAATACAATAACCTATTAAACATTAAAAGCTTCCCTAAAGAGGGCTGCCTTCAGATGTCTTCTAAAAGTCCGGTAGTTATTTTTCTCTTTGACATCTGATGGGAGGGCGTTCCACAGGGCAGGTGCCACTACCGAGAGGGCCCTCTGCCTGGTTCCCTGTAGCTTTGCTTCTCGCAATGAGGGAACCGCCAGAAGGCCCTCGGCATTGGACCTCAGTGTCTGGGCAGAACGATGGGGTGGAGACACTCCTTCAGGTATACTGGGCCAAGGCCGTTTAGGGCTTTAAAGGTCAACACCAACACTTTGAATTGTGATCGGAAACGTACTGGGAGCCAGTGTAGGTCTTTCAAGACTGGTGTTATATGGTCTCGGCGGCCACAAATGTGGATTTGCGTTCCTCCCCCACAGCCGGCTGTGAAAAAAGAACCACAGCAAGAGTTGCTGAACTTCAACTTAAAACAAAAAAACACATTACCTTCATTCAATAGGCAATCTATACTTTTTTTTAATTGTAGATCGGTCCCCCCCCCACTTTAATCTATGGCCTGGGCAATCGTTTCGAACCGCAATGCACATCATTTGCCATCCTCTTCGTAGTAACGCTGTTTCAGAGCTCGGTATTTCCTGAGGAAGTATAATGCCTCCAGCTCTTTCATGACAAACTCCCCTCGGGCAAGGAGTTCTTTGATTTTCTCGGGCTCCTTCACGTCCTTGTTTTTCAAGAACGCCGCCTTCAGCCGGGTCCGAAAGTAGTCTGCCCCTTTGGGGTATTCCTTTCCGAGGTACAGCAGCTTCAAAGCACACAATGCAAAAAAACAAAAAAGTTGAGAGTCACACAGGGCGCAGAACACGGGCAAAGCGTTTTGTTTGCATCTGGCTTCCACTCCCTCAGGACTTACATTTTTGTAAAGGTTCAGCACTTCGTATCTTAGCGGATTGGTCATGTTCAGTTCACGCACTTAACTCATGCGCGCTGGCATCTACCTGAAGAACAATCATTCGGAGATTAGCTGCATAATGAAGCCTGACTAAGGAACAGTTACTGTTGCTTTGGATGCTGGCAAACTGCTTGACACGACTCCTTGAGGATTTGATTGATTTCCTTCAGTTTTAGGGGCCATCTAGCCAACTGCAGAGGGATGCGGGTGGCGCTGTGGGTTAAACCACAGAGCCTAGGACTTTGAATCCCTGTGACGGGGTGAGCTCCCGTTGCTCGGTCCCAGCTCCTGCCCACCTAGCAGTTTGAAAGCACGTCAAAGTGCAAGTAGATAAATAGGTACCACTCCAGCGGGAAGGTAAACGGCGTTTCCGTGCGCTGCTCTGGTTCGCCAGAAGTGGCATAGTCATGCTGGCCACATGACCTGGAAGCTGTATGCCGGCTCCCTCGGCCAATAAAGCGAGATGAGTGCCGCAACCCCAGAGTCGGTCACGACTGGACCTAATGGTCAGGGGTCCCTTTACCTAGCCAACTGCAGAAACCCACTCACTCCACAGCCCTTCCACTTCCACAAGCCCCTAGTAACAGTGGAGCCAGATGCAATGGGTGTCTTCCTTGCGCTTGCAAAATATATTGTGCAGGCCCTAATGCAACCACCATTATTATACTCTGAAACAGTTTTTCTTTTCTTTATTTTTTACCAACAACCAAAACCCAAACATTGAAACCCCCCCAGGCAGCTGATACATTGAATATACATAATCAATAATAACATATTCAAATCAACCATATGTACAATTAACACTCCTCGCTCCACAAGGTTTATACATTATACATTAACACTCCTCGCTCCACAAGGTTTATTTAACTTTTAACATTTTAATTGCCCAGAATTGTTCAAACCAACCCAAATAATTCAGTATCTTCTCTAACCAATCCTCCTCTTTCTCACTGACCTTAAACCCTTTCATTCTGTGTATCTTCACAGTTAGATATTCTAAAATTATAATATTATTCAATTATTCATTTTTTCCCTCCATTGGTTCACCCCTAGCTCTTCCGCATTTTCCCAATTACTCGCTATAACCTGTCTGGCTGCAATTACCATCAATTTTACCCATTTACATTCCTCTTTTGTTTTTAACTCGGTGCTACTCAGGCTAATAAGAACCATTAATTTAGATATATGGAAATATCAAAATACTCTGAAACAGTTAAGATAGATCGGACCAAAAGCCAATCTAGTCCGGGATTCTGTTCTCACGTTTTGAAGCAGGGATATGGATCCTGCAGCTGTGGATTACAACTGCCACCATCCCTGACCACTGGTTGTGCTGGATGGTACTGATGGGATTTACTTTGGCCACCTCATGAGAAGAGAGGACTCCCTGGAAAAGACCCTGATGTTGGGAAAGATGGAGGGCACAAGGAGAAGGGGACGACAGAGGACGAGATGGTTAGACAGTGGTCTCGAAGCTACCAGCATGAGTTTGACCAAACTGCGGGAGGCAGTGGAAGACAGAAGCGCCAGGCGTGCTCTGGTCCATGGGGTCACGAAGAGTCGGGCACAACTAAACGACTAAACAACAACAAAGATCTGGGCAGCTGCAGAGACTCTCCATCCCTGTTTTGAAGGATGGGCCCCGCTTTGCGGTTGGTTGGCATCCGTCTGTCTGGAGAGACAATGGAGTGTTGCCTCTGGAGGTGAAGTCAAATGCTGCATTAACAGCACCTAAGTGACTTCCTTGGGGGGCAAGCCTGGGCAGTGTGTGTGGAGGTCCTGGGATGCCCAGACGACAAGACCCCCTTCTCAGCCTCACTGATGTGGTCTACAGGAAAGCAGAGCAAAATGTTTGGCACCAGCTTGGCTGCAGAAGTTGCAGGAAGGAGGCATACAAGGCGCCATCCAACTGTCTTAGGGACCCTGCTCTGGATTTGCGTAGGGTTTACTCCTTAGTCTTTTCTTTGTCCTGAAGATATCCCACAAGGCAGTGGAGGTCTAGGATCACTTTTCCTTCAACTAGATGGGCAATCTTCCCAGGTACACAAGCCCCATCTGCCCCTCACTTCCCTTTACAGCACAGGCAGAAACTGCTTTCTGGACTGTTGGAGCCACTACTGGTTTCGTTCACTCAATCCTCCTGAGCCTGTCTTCGCATGCAAGGGAAGTTCCTTATTCACAGAGCGTTTGAGACCCCTCAGCTACCCTCGCCTGGTTATACACCTTATACACCACATTTTTCTACCTGCCTACTTATTATCTGATGACACCTAATGCACTAATTGAAAAGCAGTCCTATAAATGTCTATTTTGTCATAATTTCCATTGGGCTCCATGGAGTTAACAATCTGCTCCCACTTAACCTAAAACAGCTGGTGGCAACCTAGCTCAGTCCCCATGCTCAGAGACTCAGCCAAGCCCTAAAATGGATCATTTCACTGAAGCATTGCAAAACAACTTAAGAAACAAACCCGTCCTTGCTTCTTACGACTAAGGTGAGGCACTGGGTAGCTTTGATACTGCATTTTGCTGTTTTCACTGGTGTTATATTTACAGAATTGTCAAATGTTGGTTGAATTTTTCTTTCTCCCAAGCTCCTAACTAGAACAGAGCTTGAAATAAATTATCTAAAGACGTAGATGAAGGTCACCTTCCACCCCACCCCAGAACCTTTCCAGAGCAAATGGTTCTTGTCTATTTTAGTACTAGAGAACGAGAGTGTAAGTTATTCTGGAGTAGTTAAATCAGTAAGAAAAGGGTATATAAACCTGCAATTTAAATGATTTAAACTGCATTTTTTATTTTGGTAAGGTTAGGATTTATTTTGTTTAATTGGACCACTTTTTCTTTTCTTTTAAGTGGCTTTGGGTACTTATAAAGCAGTAAAGCAGAGTGTTCTGTATTGCGGGATATATTATTATCAACAATGTGATTTATTAAGGAACACCTGTAGCCAGCGCTTTTTTTTTCTGGGGGTACGCATACGCCTAAACATTTTGTGAATCTAAGTTTGACCTCACTGAGGGGCAGTATTTCAATATGAGTAGGAAAATGAGAGTACAGTGGTACCTCGGGTTACATACGCTTCAGGTTACACACGCTTCAGGCTACAGACTCCGCTAACCCAGAAATAGTGCTCCAGATTAAGAACTTTGCTTCAGGATAAGAACAGAAATTGTGCTCTGGCGGCGCGGCAGCAGCAGGAGGCCCCATTAGCTAAAGTGGTGCTTCAGGTTAAGAACGGTTTCAGGTTAAGTACGGACCTCCAGAACGAATTAAGTACTTAAACCGAGGTACCACTGTACCCCTAAACATTTTTTTAGAAAGAATGCATTGCCTGTAGCTCATCTGAAGCAAAACACCAAATTGTCCTGCAATAAGGAATACACAAAGTTTCCAACTGGTTGGTTCTGGGTGGGGACAACACAGCATAAATCCGCTCCTCTGCCTTTCTCCAAGAGTTTTGATCTGCAGAAGTCAATGCCTGGAGGTTTTCCTGGCATGGGAACTAAGAATTATTGTTGTGCAATGTTCAGGGTGTTGAACTAAGCCCCGGAAGAACCAGCTTCACTTCCCTGCTCTGCCGTGAAGCACTCTGGGTGACCTTGGGCCAGCTGCCAGCGCCACCCACCTACCTTGAAGGGTTCTTATGAGGATCAAATGGGCCTGGATGAAAAATAAAATAAAAATCCTATACTGCCTCGAGATAACTTGGCCTGGGGGAAAAGAAAGCAAACAACCACCTGCCCGTTGCTTCTGTGAAAGGAGCAGTTTCATGGAGAGCAGTCCCTCAAGTTTGCAACCCTATGGGCATAGCTGTCAACTTTCCCCCCTTTCTTTTGCGAGGAATCCTATTCGGAATAAGGGAATTTCCCTTAAAAAAAGGGAAACGTTGACAGCTATGCCTATGGAGCAGGAGCAGTCAAAACTGGATTAAAAGGGGATAATTTTTGCAAGTGCAGCTTTCCTCATTTTTGCAAGGAAAGCTACTCCCCCCACCCAAGAATATCTTAAAAGTACAAAATAGAGTTAAAGGGGGAGAATTTTTGCAAGCGCAGCTTTTCTCATTCTTGGAAGACAAGCAGTCCACCTCCCACCCTAATAATAATAATAATAATAATAATAATAATAATTATACCCCGCCCTCCCCCGCCAAGACCAGACTCAGGGCGGCTAACACCAAATATAAAATTGATTGAAATACAGCTTAAAAAACAAGAGTAAAATATAACATTAAAACATTAAAATGCAGCCTTATTTCAGTCTTAAAAACTCTTAAAGGTACAGGAACCTCTTTTTTTTGGTCAAGGTGGAAACTTCCCCACTTTCTTCTCTCCCCACAACTTTTACAAAGCAGGCAGCCCAAATCCCGACTCCCTCCCAATACAGAAGTTTTGGGTGGGGAGATAATTATGTACATACTGTATTTACCTTCGCAGCCCATGGCTTGCTAGCCTGCCCAGCTGTTGGAGAGGCGGGGCGTAGCAAACGACTACTGCGCCTGCGCAGGAGTTTCAAGAGGCGGCGGGGTCTCTTGTGGGCTCGGAGCCTCCTAGTGCGCCTGCGCGGGATTGCAGGCAAGGTGCTGGGCAGCGTAGAGATATGAAAGGTGTAGAGTAGCACACGCTGATTTCTGCAGTGTCACTTCTATTCTCTCCACGGAAGCAGGTTCTACTCAGTTCGGTTCAGTGTGGTTTGTACCCCTAGTAGGTAGTATTTCTTAATATCATTTATGACTATTATCATCAGTCGCCTGATATGTAAAAAAAAGTCCTACGCAACTTACAAAGATTTAAAAACATAAAATAGAATAATAGAATTATTGGGAGGGACTTCCAGGGGCCATCTAATCCAACCCCCTCCAATGTGGGAACCCAGTCAGATAAGTGGAGTACTAATAATAATAATAATAATAATAATAATGGCTGTTCTTGGTGGCACCAGCCGGACCCCACTGGGAACAGCTTGCCATATTCACCTGACTCTCAGCCTAACCTATTTTACATGGTTGTTATGAGAATAAAATGGGTTGGAGAACTATGCTCACCACCTTGAGCTCCTTGGAGGAAAGCTGGGCTAAAACTGCAATAAATAAATATGTATTGGGTTTTCTTTTTTCAAAAAGCCTTACAGACAGCATCTACTCCGCCTTCTGAGTGGTTTGTGGCAGAGTGGCTCCACACAGTGCAGCCAGTGCATGTTTACTCAGAAGTAAGCCCCGCTGAGTTCAGCGGGACTTACTTCCCAATATGCACGCTTTGGGTGCTGCTAAACTATTGCAACTGGGCTGCGGGGTGTGTGTGGAGTTCTGATCTTCTGCATTGCGTCTTTATTGACAGGAGAGAGTTAGTAAAGGCTTCAAAAATAACCCCGAAATCTGAACTGTATACAAAAGGGCTTTTGCTGCTTAGACTCAGAGCAAGCGGTTTAAATCATATTGATAGGGAGAAAAGTTAAAGAGGCAGAGTGGGAGCTACACTTCCGGATTCCATTTGGAGGCCTCCCTTGCGGGGCAGGCAGAAAAACATGGCACTTGGAGGAATCCCAGATCTTTTTAGACCAGTGGTTCTCAACCTGTTGGTCCCCAGATGTTGTTGGACTACAACTCCCATCACCCCTGAGCTCTGGCCTTGCTAGCTAGGGGTGATGAGAGTTGTAGTCCAACCATTCTATGGCATTTATGAGGATTGGTTGCCCTTTTTTTTGGAGGGGGTTTCTTTATGCACGTTCCGCACTTTCGAACCGGAAGTATGCAACAGTTTTGCGCCTTAGCCCTTTGGAAGAATTTCCTCCCTGGAGAGATTTTAATAGGCTGCAAGCGGAGGGCGGAGCCAAGGGCTCGTGGGCGGGGCTCGTTGCCTGGGAAACAGAGGGGAGGGGCTGTAAACAACTTTCCAGCCACCCTGGTCTGGGCGAGCAGAGGGAGGAAGGCGAGATGGTGAGAGGGGGAAGGGGGGCAGAGGCAGCCCCATTGGTTTGCAAGGACCCATTTCCACCCCGCTTGCACCCACATCAAAATTGGGGGGGGGGGAGGAGTGGGTTGTGTCATTAGCATAAATCTGCATACTCAAATTAGGTGCGAGTCAAATAAATGGGTGGAAGCCTTAGTGCAATGGCCATCTGCTTCTCATCTGCCCTTTGCAAAATGCTTTAAAGAATTCTTTTGACAATTGGCTTCAGTATGTTTTATTTTATGCAAAGCACATAATTATGCATGCTTTAAATTCTCCAGAAACAGCAAAAATATAATTCATTTAAACCCGGGGCGTGCTGCCCCCCAACCCCCACCCCTGCTGCTACTGCTAGGGTTGTGAAAATCTGGACACAAAAGTTGTTGAGCTTTTTGAGCAATTTTAAAGGAAATTCGCCTTCCGACATGGGTTGACAAATGTCCATTTCCCCAGACATTTCAGCGATTTCCAACCAGACACTGTTTCCAACGGCCAAATCCCGGCTATGTCCAGGAAATTCCAGACATAGGGCAACCCTAGCTGCCGCCCCCCCCCGCAGTATATACGTATATACATTTCCAGTTTTGACTATTTGTTTATGATACCTGTTTCCTCTGACTTTCTCTCTTCTTTTCCCTTGCAACATTTAGGGTCCCAAAAAGAAAAAGGTAGGTAGGTTGCTAGTTAGGTAGGTAGTCCAGTAGATCGGCTGCGTATTGTTGCCACATATAGTTACAACAGCCCAAATGCCACGTATTGATATTGCATGCTTAATATTATTTCAAGTTTGTATCCTGCTTTTCTGCGAGAAATTATATTAAACGCTGCTTGTACGGTCACTTGGCAGAATCAATAAGATATATCTTGTTAGTGAAAAATATAATTCAGTTCAAGAACTGTTTGATTAAAGGTTGTGGTTATTATTTATAAGGTGGCAATTATTTATATCAGCTTTTCCCAAGCTGTTTCCCTCCAGGTGTTGTTGAACTACAATTCCCATCATCCCTGAAGATTGGCCACACTGGCTGGGGCTGATGGGAATTAGAGTCCAAAACATCTGGAAGGCATCAGGTTGAGGGAGGCTGACTTTACATGATAGTTGGCCTTGCTGGCTGGGAATTATGGGATGTTCTCCTTTACTTGGTTACAATTAGATTTTTTTTTTAAAGGTTCATTGCTAACTATCTTAGCTGCTCGCCCTGTCCCTAAATACTTGGCCTAGAGTCACAGAAGCACAGACTTGTAGAGTAGGATGGGACCACAAGGGTCATCTTGTCCAAACCCCTGCAATCTTTTGCCCAATGTGGGGCTCAGACCCATGACCCAGAGATTAAGAGTCTCATGCTCTACTGACTGAGCTATAGCTTCCAATGCAATGTTAGGTTTCTGTTATGCCACTGTGCAGTTCTTGGAGTCGCAAAACTCTGTTGACATTCCAGACTGTTGGAAGTCTCAAGGGAGACGGGAGACAGATGTTGATGTTACTAGTTTCCTGTTTCTTTTTTCCTTTTGTTTTCTGTTTCTCACAGAGAGCAAACACATATTCTTTCTATCCTGCGTAGTTAGAAATAAACGTAGCAATGTAGCACATATTTCTGTCTCTTCTGCTGCTGTCTGGGTACTCTGCGGAATGGGGAGCATGCCTGAAGCCTCATGCAAAGGCTTAGGTCGTTAATCACTGTCGGAGGAGATTCCAAAGTTACGGCCGGAGGAATAGCCATTTCAGCTCGGTCATACGGAGGCTCCGACATGCAATACAGTCTTTGCTTTTTATCCAAACTGCTAATGTTAGGTCCTCCATCCAAACCACTTGCTGCTCCTAGCTAGGAGAGATATGCAGAAGCTCTGGGTCTTAGACAATCCACATTGTTTCACTGAAATCCATCCTGCCATTCTATATCTATATCTATATATCTATATGTGTCAACTGGTATGCTCGTAATGGAGATTGTTCTGCTGCAGTCCTGCTTCCAGTCTTCTTCCTCCTGCGCTGCTGTGAGCTAAGCCCTGGTTTGGCTTCACTCCTCCAGACAAATCTGTAAACCATGGGTAGGCAAACCTGTAAACCGTGGTTAGGCAAACTAAGGACTGGGGGCTGGATCTCGCCCAAATGCCTTCTAAATCCAGCCCGCGGACGGTCCAGGAATCAGCGTGTTTTTACATGAGTAGAATGTGTCCTTTTATTTAAAATGCATCTCTGGGTTATTTGTGGGGCATAGGAATTTATTCATTCCCCCCAAAAAAATATAGTCCGGCCCCCCACAAGGTCTGAGGGACAGTGGACCGGCCTTCTGCTGAAAAAGTTTACTGACCCCTGCTGTAAAGCATAGAACAAACCTTGGTTACAGCTCATGGCTTGTCTGGAATGCGGCAAACCACAAGCCTTGGTTTGGATGGTATACTAAGGCAAACCGTAGCTTCCTAAACAGCAGAACAGCAGCACTAGGAACTAGAGCAGCAGCAAAGCAGCAGTGATCTCCCTTTGTCCGCAACCTTGTTTGTTTGCACTAAAGCCTTATTTTGGCTCTGTGCCACATACAAACCAACTCTGTATCTAGAGATGTGTGTTTCACTAATGGACAGGGAAAACCACTGCCTCCTTTTCCTTCTACATTCCTCCTGTTTTGTTCAGTGAAGTTTGCTAAATGGATGGTTTTCAAACAGTGCCCCTGGTAACCGTAGAAGAACCTTTCAAGTTAAATTGTTAGGCAAAACTGTTTGCAATATTGCAATATAGATAAACTGTATTCCACAAATAAATATCCTTACTCCAACATTGGGAATAAAGTAGTTGGGCCCCAATTGTGCTACCGACACACACTCTCTCTCTCTCTCTCTCTCTCTGTCCTTTTTTTCCTTAAAAAATGTTTAGGGGTGCTCTCCTTTTGACTCTAGAAAATCACCATTTTATAGTTCAAATTGGGAAAAATAAATACAGTAAATGGACAAAAGTACAAAGATTCACAAAATGTTTAGGGGTATGCATCCCCCTGCATTCCCCCTAGAAAAAAAGCACTGAAAAATAGTAATATATGGGTTTCCCCCCCTTTTTAAAATTCAGTCAGCTGGTGGTAAAAAGAAGCTTAGCAAAGCTGAAAAGATGAGGCTGCTGAGAGAAGAAGAGGAGAGAAGACTTCTGGAGGAAGGTAGGGTGCATTTCGCACCATGTTCCCATTTTAAATTGGTGGAGTAAGAAGGCAGGAAGCTCCATTATCCTTCTGCTTCTGGATATTTGAATATTTAGCCTTGTGCTAAGTCTTCATGTGCTGACATAGTTGGTGTTTGCAAGAGTTTGCTCCCATTATTAAACTCCTTTCTGTCTCGCTGTTGACAATCTCTGTTTTTCCCCCTTTTTTCAGAGCAGGCCCGGGTACGTGCCGAGCTAGAGGAAGCTGCGCGACTCGAAAAGGAAAGGATTGAACGAGAGAAGACGGAACGACTGGAGGCCAAGGTTTGTTCACACGCAGAGAAAGTTAGAAATCGCCTTCGGTTGAGTCTGATCATTTGTCCATCTGTTGTCTGCACTGTCTGGTGGTGACAACGGAGGGACATTCCTAGCTCTGCCTGAGATATTGAACCTTGGATATTGTTCATGAGAGACTGGTGAGCTGAAGCTTTCCCCAGGCTTTGCTTCCGAGTGGCTGTGGTCGGTACCAGGATAACAGGATGATGGTTTTCATGGGATGCGAATAAGGCTGCACAGGCATCAGGCTTGCAGACTCCCCCTTTCCTCTTGTCTGGCTCTAAGGGGTAGGTACATGTCATGGCACTGTCAGGCAAGGAATGTCCAGAGGAAGGAATTACCATAACTCTTCATTGTCCTGAACACCCTTCAGAAACTGGGTTTTGCCCCTCAAGCCCTTCTAAGTCTGGGGTTAGGCCAGGCAAAAGCTACAGTCAGGCAAAGAATCATAGACACCAAGAGACAACAGGACTGCTCAAAGTGCCCCAACTATAAAATTGGAGAAATTGAGAGATATATAGCCGCACCAGCAGCATATCTCTTCTTTCTCGTATCCAAAAATGCAAGAAGGGCTTTTATACTCGCCAGAAGCTCAGCTCTGCCCTCACCAGTCCTGGAAGGATCCTTTTAAAAAGTCCCATATGCTCAGAGACTTTGCGCCTGTTCATTGGGGGATATAGGAAGCCCAGAGCACTTGTTCTTTAGACGTCCCTTTTATGAAGAGGCACGTAGTGAGACCATTGATCCCCTGCTGGTGAGGCTTGCTGACCTCCCGGAAAAGCAAAAATTCGACCTTTTCCTGTTAGGCAAAGATCATAAGACGACCCTGATGGTCGCCAGATTCTGTGTACAGATCTGTAGGTGCAGACCACCTCCTGACTCAAACTAGTTCGTCAAGAAAATCCCCAAACGCGGTTTCATGGGTGACTCTGGGTCATCTTGCTGCGGTAGCTTATCTTAAAGTTTTAAGTGTCTATACACTTATCACATTTATAAATTTTAAATTTATTGTTGTACATTGCTTTAAATGTTTGTTTTCCTTCTGGATTGTACCCCCAAGTGTGTTTCATAAGCTGGTCTCCGACCGTAATAGATTATCTATCTATCTATCAATCATCTATCTCCTCATTGCCAGAAGTACAAGTTAGGGACAGTCATGTCCATCCTTCTTATGTCTCTCAGCTACTCCTAGGTGTGCCCCCAATGAGGCAGGTGCAGCAATAGAGAGACCCCACCCCAGACCTTGGCTTATGTATCTTCCCCACCAGAGCTGCGCACAAGCAGGTGAAGACTATGCCTGCGTGTAGCCTGCCTCTGCTCCTCCCTCTTCAGCCCTCTCCTGGTCCTGGGAGACAGCGGAGCAGCAGGAGGAGATGTGGAAGCACTTGACTCCACACCAGCCTGACTTCTCTCTCCCTCCTCCTGCACCTGTTCCTCATTCTCCAATCCTGAAGCTTCTCCTGCCTCTGGCTCTCGTCTCCCGGCTGTTGCAGGCTCCCCCAGTTTACGGATCCTTCCTTCCAAGTCAGTCTCCAACCTTCCTTTCTCCTGGTGATCAGTACCTCACCTCCAGCCAGCCCCTGGCAATACACTTCCAATGACAGCTTTAGAACAGCTCTGCATCACACCAGGGATTGCCAGCCTTTCCGGACCTGGGACCACATTTGCAAACTAGAGAAGCTGTCATGGGCAACCAAGCACATAAAGCAGCATAGCACTTGTTTCAGGCCTAATGTAATGGGTTGAGGGAGCACTGCAGGCACCGCCAAGGCCAAGAGCCAGGAGTGATGGGAGTTGTAGTCCAGCAACAGTCACAGGACCATCCGTTCCCCATCCTTGAGGCAGTGGATTGCTGAATAAATAGCTCTTCAGGCAGGTGCTCCTTATCATGCAGGTCAAAATAAAACCAACCTGGTTATGTTCCATGCAGGATCAAGAACGCAGAGGGATTGAACTTTCTGAAATTCATGTTCTGGAGGAAAACTTTCTGACCGCGGCCCAGTGGAAGTCGAAATACAGAGCTCTCGCTCAGGTATATGTGGGTCTCGAATCACACAGTGTTAATAGCCATAGAATACTTCAGCTCTGGTTTCCTTAAGGGGGAAAAAATGGAATCAAAAGCGAAATTTTAAATGCTGGAGATGTCATGCAGCCTCCTGTTAAAAATATAAGTTTATAACAGCAGTGGAAATGGGCAGTCACCTCAAATCTGGGAGACCATAAAACATAAAACACATTTATCCAGTTGCCTTGATAACTCCCTGTTATGTACTGAGTTGACTAGGATCCAAAATGCAGCAGTCTGATTGGTCCTAGAACAATAGGATCCAGAATGCAGCAGTCTGATTGGTCCACAGGAGCCACCCAATCCAGCTCCAGGTGGAAGTGAATCCGCAACCTGATTGGCCTAGGAGAATCCTGGAATTAGCCAATCGTGTGGGGCCTATTGTGTAAATAATGTATATAAAGCAGACATTCTGGGGGAACTTCCATTCCTCCTCACCACTATGAGCTGAATAAAGAGCATGAAATCCACCCCCGACTCCGAGTATATTTCACTCCCTATTAATTGATTTCTTCTTTACGCCACAGTGAGTGTTTCGTGTCTTATTTCCTCCTAGTGGAACCACTACACAGGCTGCGATGGGAGCCCAGACCCAACTATCCCCCAGGATATCAATACTTTCATGAGCTTGTGGAAAGAAGACCCAAATAATGACATCCAGCTTGTTATTGCGAAGGGCAACCAGGTGCTGGAAGTAAGTCTCTGTCATTTGGGAGAAAAGGCTTCCGAATAACACCTTAAGAAGTACCTCCTGGATCAGGCCCATGGCCCAGCTAGTCCAGCACCCTGTTCTCACAGTGGCTGAACTGTGGGAAACCAGCAATCAGGATTCGAACACAAGACTGTCCTCCCTTCCCCTGTGTTTTCTAGCAGCTGGCCTTCAGAAGCATTGCTGCGCCAGATGTGGAGGCAGAATATAGCCATTGTGGCTAGTGGTAGTAGTAATAATAATAATAGTAATAATAATAAATTGTACCCTGTCCATCTGACTGGGTTTCCCTAGCCCTCTTCTCTTTCCTTGGTTGGCATGGTGTGCCATGATGCCTGAAGGTTTGGAACCAGACTTTGTCAAGTTTAGAGTACACTCACTGGTTTCAATGTACACCTGAAGTATACCTGAAGGAGCATCTCCACCCCCATCGTTTGCCCAGACACTGAGATCCAGCTCCGAGGGTCTTCTGGCAGTTCCCTTGTGAGAAGCCAAGTTACAGGGAACCAGGCAGAGGGCCTTCTCGGTAGTGGCACCCGCCCTGTGGAACGCCCTCCCACCAGATGTCAAATAAATAAACAACTACCAGACTTTTAGAAGGCATCTGAAGGCAGCCCTGTTAAGGGAAGTTTTTAATGTTTAATAGGTGGTTGTATTTTAATATTCTGTTGGAAGCCGCTCAGAGTGGCTGCGGAAACCCAGCCAGATGGGCGGGGTATAAATAATAATAATAATAATTATTATTGAGTCTATTCTACACATAACTGAAGCCAACCCATGGATTTTGCCTCATGTGCCCCTGATTCTATGGGATTTACTTCAACATGTGAGTGGCAGGGCCGTAGCCAGAATCTTTTGGTTGGGGGGGCAGGCCTTTTGTTGCGGGGGACAGAACTTCAGTTTGCTATGTATTTTTATTGATTGGCTGCACCCATGGTCTGTGGTGACTCTGGTGGTGGGCGACTGGATGTGGGGGCACGGTCATAAGTGAATCCAGCCAAGACTGAAGTTGAAACTTCAAAGAAGTGTTAGCAAACCTTGTGATTGAGGGTAGAAAGGGGATTCTGATTTTCCCGGGATAGCAAAACTACCCTCTCTCCCTTCTGCCTCGATCTCTAGCATGCAGAATATTGAATTCCTCCTGTTTATCTTACTATCAACTGACAGAGGAAGTTTAAATGTCTCCTAGCTAATCGAGAAGTTGGAATTTTTCATCATGGACACTCCTTTCCACGAGCTCTCTGCGAAGCACGTCGCGCAGTACACGGAAACCATCCAGCAACTGCAGTCTCTCCTTCACGACAAATACAACGCAGCCACAGAACAAATGCTGAGGGTAAACAGATGTTGGTATTATTTCAGATCCTTGAGGTGTTGCCTTGAGGTTGCCTGTTGCTTCTTACCACCTGTGGGACAGCTGGGGGGTTGTGAATGTAGCGGTGCTGTGGTCTAAACCTCTGAGCCTCTTGGGCTTGCTGATTGGAAGGTTGGCGGTTCAAATCCCCGCGACGGGGTGAGCTCCTGTTGCTCTGTCCCAGCTCCTGCCAACCTAGCAGTTCAAAAGCACGCCAGTGCAAGTAGATAAATAGGTACCATTGCGGCGGGAAGGTAAACGGCATTTCCGTGTGCTCTGGCTTCCGTCATCATGTTCTGTTGTGCCAGAAGCGGTTTAGTCATGCTGGCCACATGACCAGGAAAGCTGTCTGTGGGCAAACGGCGGCTTCCTCGGCCTGAAAGCGAGATGAGCGCCTCAACCCAATAGTCGCCTTTGACTGGACTTAACCGTCCAGGGGTCCTTTACCTTTTTAGGAGGCCAGATTGCCTCCACTGGTGCATTTGCACTGTGTAGACCTCCCTGCTCCTAGGAAGCATGTTTTCACTTCCTGGGAGGTCAGGTAAGCTGCCTCCAGCCCACCTTCCGCTAGAGCAGCCTTTCTCAACCTGTGGGTCCCCAGATGTTGTTGAACTACAACTCCCATCACCCCTAGCTAGCAAGGCCAGAGCTCAGGGATAATGGGAGTTGCAGTCCAACAACATCTGGGGACCCACAGGTTGAGAACTGCTGCGCTAGAGTCTTGAGGGCTGATGCACACATTATGGCTTGTTTGGTTTGAATTGGACCTAAAATGTAATGTATGTATGGGCACAAGAGTTTAGAAACCTGTATTATCATATGGGCAATGCATATCGTAGACCGGATTAGCTGCAGCTACTTGCCAGTTATACCTTGGTTTGCAAACTTGGTTTTGCTCCACCTAATGTGTTGAAAGTACCCCAAAGTAATTGGTGTTAGCACATAGAAGTGTAGAGTTTCTGCAATACAGGAATCGTGCGCCCACAGCCGTTCCTGGGAGGGCTTGAACCACGGACTTTCTGGCTAACAGCCTGACGCACTGACTCATTGCACCACAATGACAGGAAGAAACATGGGTGGCATCATTTGCAAGGGTCCTGAGAATATGTCAGTTAGAATTCTGGGAGAGTTTATGGCTTTTCTTCCTGTAAGATTGCACTGAGATATTTTCACTCCTGATTCTCTTTCCGTGAAGGCAACTCCCATTGGTCATTCCAATGTTCTCAAGAAGGGTCTGTGTGCATCACTGATTTGTGCGGCAAGCCTTAATTCTCTCCGTTTCAATGTTCCGTGCAGGAAGCCAGCAGCTATGCAGAATCTGAAAGCGGGAACATGGAGGTTGTCATTAAGGAGCAGAATGTTACATTGTGCATTTGGGCAAATCTCAAGAAAGTTCCAAAGTAAGCGTTTGAAGAGGAGAGGGGGCTTGTTGAAGAGCTTTTCTTTTCTCCTGGGAGCCATGATAACACAGTCTGATCCCATGTCCTGGTCAGGTAACATTTGACATATTGATCAAGTGGAGTCACTAGATGGTTACCTAGGAATTAGCACCATGTATTCCAACCTCTTTTGTTAAGCCGGATGCTCTCTGTTTCAAGCATCTTGAAATCCTGACAAGACAGAAGTACTGTTTTTGGGGGACAGGGGGCGGGCGGGTGTGGGGGACTCCCTGGTCCTGAATGGGGTAACTGTGTCCCTGAAGGACCAGGTGCACAGCCTGGGAGTCATTTTGGACTCACAGCTGTCCATGGAGGCACAGGTTAATTCTGTGTCCAGGGCGGCTGTCTACCAGCTCCATCTGGTACGCAGGATGAGACCCTACCTGCCCACAGACTGTCTCGCCAGAGTGGTGCATGCTCTAGTTGTCTCCCGCTTGGACTACTGCAATGCGCTCCACGTGGGGCTACCTTTGAAGGTGACCCGGAAACTGCAATTAATCCAGAATGCGGCAGCTAGACTGGTGACTGGGAGCGGCCGCCGGGACCACATAACACCGGTCCTGAGAGATCTGCATTGGCTCCCAGTACGTTTCCGAGCACAATTCAAAGTGTTGGTGCTGACCTTTAATGCCCTAAACGGCCTTGGCCCAGTATACCCGAAGGAGCGTCTCCACCCCCATCGTTCAGCCCGGACACTGAGGTCCAGCGCGAGATTTACAGAATAGATGAGGGAAAGATATTGAGATGGGTCAGAGTTTGTAAGATCGTTCTTGTGGTGCATAATTGTGTCTGCATTCTTCGCAACCAGGTTCCGCAGCCAGATCTTTTACGACGACCAGAGGGAGCCGTGGAACGGGTTTGAGCTCCCGAAGGCGCTGGCCATTTGCGATGTGGCGGTGCGCATCTTGCACACCCATTACGACCATTTGTCCCCTTTCCGGACTTTCCCTAGCGAGCCCCCAAAGCTGGAGATGCCACCGATCAAAACGGTGAAATCCGTGAGTAGCGTGGTCAAGAAAGGGAAAAAGGGCCGTAAGCTGGTAGGAGAAGTTAGTCAGGAAAGCAAGACAGAACATCTAAAGGTAAGGGTTGGCTGAGGGGGAAGAAGGCATCATAGTGTAGTAGATTGATAAGCCGTAGTATAGTAGATTGATAAGGGACAAGAGTTACAAAGCAAATTGCCTCTGTAGTAGGAATGTACGGTTGTTTCCATCATGGCATTTCACTCACACAGCAGGGATTTCCCCTTCCTCTCCGCTTCTGTGGACCCCAAAAATCTATCCCTGAAGTTTCCCCAAGCCTCTGTGGCAGATTTTGCCTCAAGGTTTGCCTCTCTCCATATGAACCTACCCGGACCCTGAGATCATCTTCTGAGGCCCTCCTTTGTGTGCCTCCTCCATGAGAGGTCCGGAAGGTGGCAACACAAGAACAGGGCCTTTTCTGCAGTGGCTCCCCATTTGTGGGAAGCTCTCCCACAAAGCTGCTCCTGCAGGCCAATTAGGTTGCTGATTCACTTCATCTAGGAGCCTGATTGGCTGCTCCTGCAGGCCTATCAGGTTGCTGATTCACTTCTACCTGGAGCTGGATTGGGTGGCTCCTGCGGACCAATCAGACTGCTGCATTCTGGATCCTATTGTTCTAGGATTCAGCTCAGTACATAAAATTTTTGCTATGGCTAATAGTCCTGGATAGACCTGTCCTATGTGAATTAGCCTTGCCCCCCACTTTTAAAGCCATTTAAGCTAACAGTTATCATCACGTCTTCGCGGCATCATGTCTTTGCTTTTGCATTGCGTAAAGAAGTCCTTTATTTTGTATGCCCTGAACTTCCTGCCATTAAATTTCATTGGATAACCCTGCATGGTAATATTACACAGTGGAGTAGGTACTGGCACTGGGAGATTCTGCCCCCCCCCAACTTTTGGAGATGTGTAAAAAAGGGGGAACATTTTGCCAACTGGTTTCCACAGTTCTCCAAGAGATATTCTGTACCCTTAGATCTTCTGTTGTAACTATGTAAAAGAGCACACAAGAGTAAACCAACGAGATCAGGCTCTATATTTCATGAGTCTAGATGGAATACCTGGCTTATGCCAAGGTGTGTGTGTGTGTGAGAGAGAGAGAAATCAGATGAATAAATTCGATTTAATGAGGAAGTTAAATATTGTTAAACTAGAGGCTCTCTTTAAGGAGGGAGAGAGGTTTAGCAGAAGTATTTGTGAGTGGAACCTGGTATCTTGCATCAAAGGAGAGTTGGGAATTTCAGGGCAGGGAACTGATCATGTGCACCTACGTGGATATGAAATTAAGGTATTCAAGGAAAATTCAAAAGCTTTAAACAAAATGAAGAACACGTCAGATACCAGCTGAAGTACCTGCAGCCTTTTAGTTTCATTGACATCTGTCTATAACATTTATTTTTTTGCTCTGTAATGGTAAAATGGTTTATTTTTTATATAAAAGATTAAAAAAATAGTTCTTTAAATATGGACGCTCTTAATATTTTGGACATGTAGATTGTGTATTGATAATCTGCACTAGTAAAGTTTATTTGAAAACAACTGCAGAGATGAAGTCAAGACCCTAGCCCTCATTGTGCCCTGAGAAGTTTCCCATCCACAGTTTCCCTAACAAAGGATGTAGCAGACCAGCATCTGCAGCAAGGTGTTTGTTTATTGTTTTCAGAGTGCCCTGCATAACTCCTCCATCTCGGAAACGAAGAGCACCAGCGAAGAGGAGGGGAGTGCGGACAAAGTTTTTGACAAGAGCTCCAGCATCTTGAAATCTGTTTCCAGAGGTACTCAGTCAAGCTTTCTGTGCGCTGACTGTTGAATAATGGCGTTGGTTTAAAGCAGGAATGAGGATGTAGTCAAGGAATCATAGAACTATAGAGTTGGAGGGTCATCTAGTCTAACCCCCTGCAATGCAGGAATCTTTTGCCCCATGTGGGGCTCAAACCCACGACCCTGAGATTAAAAGTCTCTAACAACTGAGCTGTCCCAGAACTGGCCCATGTGTTAATAATAATAAATAATAATAATAATAATAATAATAATAATAATAATAATAATAATAATTTTTTATTTATATCCTGCCCTCCCCAGCTGAAGCTGGGCTAAGAGCGGCTAAGAACAGTATAAATAACACAGTTTACATAAAATCATAATCATTTAATTGAAATACATTCTAAAATCAATTCAGAATCAAATTAATGGCAACCATTGGGCTAGAGTTCTATGAGGATTACAGAAGGAGGGAGTCAGGCTGCGCCCTGACCAAAGGCCTGGTGGAACAGCTCTGTCTTGCAGGCCCTGCAGAAAGATGTCAAGTCCCGCAGGGCCCTAGTCTCTTGTGACAGAGCGTTCCACCAGATCGGGGCCACAGCCGAAAAAGCCCTGGCTCTGGTCGAGGCTAGCCTAGCCTCTCTGTGGCCTGGGACCTCCAAGATGTTTTTGTTTGAAGACCGTAAGGTCCTCCGTGGGACATACCTGGAGAGGCGGTCCCGTAGGTACAAGGGTCCTAGGCCGTATAGGGCTTTAAAGGTGTTGCTGGACTCCAGCTCCCCATCGTCCCTGGCACCTGTAGACATGATATATATTTAATGTATCAATTAAATATACTTTGACCCCAGGAGATGGTGTCCCTGTGGAACACCCCCCCCCTTCACATGTCAAGGAGATAAAGAACTACACAACTTTTAGAAGGCATCTAAAGGCAGCCGTGTATCGGGAAGTTTTTAATGCTTAATGTTTTACTATGTTTTTATATATGTTGCAAGCTGCCCAAAGTGGCTGAGGAAACCCTACCAGATGGACAGGGTATAAATAATAATACAGCGGTACCTCGGGTTACAGACACTTCAGGTTACAGATGCTTCAAGTTACAGACTCCGCTAACCCAGAAATAGTACCTCAGGTTAAGAACTTTGCTTCAGGATGAGAACAGAAATCGTGCAGCAGTGGTGCAGTGGCAGCAGGAGGCCCCATTAGCTAAAGTGGTGCTTCAGGTTAAGAACGGACCTCCAGAACGAATTAAGTTCTTAACCCGAGGTAATAAATAATAATAATAATAATAATAACAACAACAGTAATAATAACAGTAATAATAACAGTAATAAGTAATAATAATAACAGTAATAAATAATAATAATAATAATAATAATAATAATAATAATAATAATAATGTTTGCCTTTTTAACTCAGTCAGTCATTGCAGCTGATAATTTCTGATACAACCGTACCTCGGTTCTCAAACGATCGAAAACCAGAAGTGAGTTCTGGTTTTCAAACGTTCTTTTGGAAGCTGAACGTCCGATGGGGCTTCCGTGGCTTCTGATTGGCTGCAGGAGCTTCCAGCAGCCAATGAGAAGCCATGCTTCGGAAGTTGAATGTTTCGGAAGTTGAACGGACTTCCGGAACAGATTCCGTTTGACTTCCGAGGTACGATTGTATCTGGAATATATTATCTGATACTTTGCAGTCAATGTTTTGTCATTGTATCGTGCCAAACATGGCCAGTGTTTGTTCTCCGCTCTGTGATTTCTGCATTGCAGGGGGTTCGACTCGATGACCCTTTGGGATCCCTTCTGATTCTACAATTCTAGGATTCTATTTCTATATAAAGCCCGAATCAATTTGGGACCCAAAAAATAAATAAATTAGGGGTCAGCAAATTTTTCAGCAGGGGGCCGGTCCACTGTCCCTCAGACCTTGCGGGGGCAGGACTATATTTTTTTGGGGGGTGGGGAAATGAACGAATTCCTATGCCCCACAAATAACCCAGAGATGCATTTTAAATAAACGGACACATTCTACTCATGTAAAAACACGCTGATTCCCAGACCATCTGTGGGCCGGATTTAGAAGGGGATTGGGCCAGATGCGGCCCCCGGGCCTTAGTTTGCCTACCCATGCGCCAGACAGTTTGAGTAAGGTCAGTAATAAAAGGTCTTTCCATTAACACGTCCTCCCTGTAGCTACACAGGTTGTAGCCAAAGGCTAACTAGCCACATATAGAAGGGTATTTATACTTTATTTTGTGCTGTCTCCCTCCCACAAGTTTGCTGACTCACGCTTGACCAGCTGCAGGGGGCGAGCACACCCAAATCAACCCTTTCGTGTCCTTTTTCTCTGCATGCATAAACTTGCATGCACTGACAGTGGGTGGGCTTTTCCTCCCCCAGTTCACATCTCATCCCTGCGGATCATCAGCATCAGCGAAACCGAACCTTTGGAAGAGCACGTCGTGGATTTGAACCAGTTCATGCCAGTGGGCGGAGTTTACCATTTCGATGCCCTGAAGCTCCCGCCTCAAGCCAAACTCGTCAAAGGCTGGACCATGGTGGAAGTGAGTTTCATCTTAAGAGGAAATGAGTAGAAATGTGCTTTGCTTGCCAAAAGAGCCCTTCTCACCCAGACACTGGGTTGTTGGGGATGGAAGGCAAGGGAGAAGGTCCATGAGGACTAGGTAAAGGTAAAGGTACCCTGACTGTTAGGTCCAGTCGTGGCTGACTCTGGGGTTGCTGCGCTCATCTCGCTTTATTGGCCGAGGGAGCCGGTGTACAGCTTCCAGGTCATGTGGCCAGCATGACTAAGCCGCTTCTGGGGAACCAGAGCAGCGCACGGAAACACTGTTTACCTTCCCGCCGGAGCGGTACCTATTTATCTACTTGCACTTTGACGTGCTTTTGAACTGCTAGGTTGGCAGGAGCAGGGACCGAGCAACGGGAGCTCACCCCGTTGCGGGGATTCGAACTGCCGACCTTCTTGTCCAGAGGAGGCAACCAAAATGGTCAAAGCCCTGGAAACGATGCCTTATGAGGAACGGCTAAGGGAGCTGGGCATGTTTAGCCTGGAGAAGAGGAGGTTAAGGGGTGATATGATAGCCATGTTCAAATATATAAAAGGATGTCACATAGAGGAGGGAGAAAGGTTGTTTTCTGCTGCTCCAGAGAAGCGGACACGGAGCAATGGATCCAAGCTACAAGAAAGAAGATTCCATCTAAACATTAGGAAGAACTTCCTGACAGCAAGAGCTGTTTGACAGTGGAATTTGCTGCCAAGGAGTGTGGTGGAGTCTCCTTCTTTGGAGGTCTTTAAGCAGAGGCTTGACAACCATATGTCAGGAGTGCTCTGATGGTGTTTCCTGCTTGGCAGGGGGTTGGACTCGATGGCCCTTGTGGTCTCTTCCAACTCTATGATTCTATGATTCTATGATTCTGATCGGCAAGCCCTAGGCTCTGTGGTTTAACCCACAGCGCCACCTGGATCCCGAGTTCAAGGTACTGGTGTTCAAATTCCTATACAGCTTGGGACCAGGATACCGAAAAGATGGTCTCCTGTGCTCTGCAGCAGAGGGAATCTTCCAGATGCTGCCTTATCAGAAGGTCTGTTGTGCCCAATGTAGGAACTTGGCCTTTAACTTGGTGGCCCCTTACCCTTTGAAACTCCCTCCCACTATGTATCAGACAGGCGCCATCTTTGTTGTTGTCATTTCAAAGCCTGTTGGAAACCTTCCTTTTTAAGCAGCCTTTTCAGTGGAGATTTTTAAAATCTCATTTGGTATCTGCATTGGATTTGAAATTCATTGTTTTTGATGATGTTTTTCTTTTTAAAAACGTGTTTGTATATGAAGGATTTGTTTATATATATATACCTTTTACTGTGGATTTCACAGTCCTGTTATCATGAAGCGGCTTCACGGGAAGCAATTCATAAATTAAATTTGGCAGAGGAGGGAGATTCCGGTTCTTCTCCAGCTTAAGTTTTGATCTGGAGGGGGGGGAAATGTTTTGAGCTTTAGCCCCTCACATCTGAAATGAGCAGCTCAGGCTACTGAAATTCGTACTTCCAAGCCAATAAATATATTTGGTTGCTTGGGAATGCAAATCAGAAGTGAGCCTGACTCGCTGGGTGAAATAGGACCATTTTTCAGACCGCAGTGATGTTTCACGCTGCAAAATCAAAGACAACGGTAGATAACTGAGTGATTCTTAACAAACACGGCTGTTGCGTCTTCTCTGCTACTTGCCAAAGGTGCTGGACACAGGCTTGGAGATCTATCCCTACGAGGCAACATGTGACGAAAACGAGGATCCTTCTTCTGTGACTGTAGGGCTCACGGTCCGACTGCTTGACAGCGTGATCTATTTTGAAGAGCCTCTGATTGCAAGATGGGATGCCAAAGGTCTGATACGCCCATAAGTGAATGATGCAACCAGTTGCTCAATTCCAGCCTTTATCTACCTGGTGACGCCAATGGAGGGGTAGAGCGTTTGCAGGGGGAGAACTGGCGGATCGGGATTGCTTAACCCTTTCACGCTCCGTCAGTTCTCCTCTGCCACTCTTTCTCCATACAATTATTTTTTACCTCTAGCTGCCTTGCAGGTTACAAATAGGCCTCTGTGTGCGTGTGTAGAAATCAGCATGAGTTGCACACCTCCAAGAAAAGGGTTAAGCACCTCCTGCCCACCTCCCCACCAGACCTCTAAATCAGTGTTTCCCAACCTTGGGCCTCCAGCTGTTTTTGAACTACAATTCCCATCATCCCTGACCACTGGTCTTGCTAGCTAGGGATGATGGGAGTTGTAGTCCAAAAACAGCTGGAGGCCCAAGGTTGGGAAACACTGCTCTAAATGATGCCCAGAGGCATTCCTGGTAAAGTGAAGATGATAGACAGCTAAAACCTCTGTCTACACTTTGCAGTGCATTTGAATGCTTTATTAAAAGGATAGAAACAATCCAGTGGTACCTTGGGTTACAGACGCTTCAGGTTACAGACTCCGCTAACCCAGAAATAGTACCTCGGGTTAAGAACTTTGCTTCAGGATGAGAACAGAAATCGTGTGGCAGCGGCAGCAGGAGGCCCCATTAGCTAAAGTGGTGCTTCAGGTTAAGAACAGTTTCAGGTTAAGAACGGACCTCCGGAACGAATCTAGTTCTTAACCAGAGGTACCACTGTATACCGTTTCAGAATGAGTAAACAACGGAGGGGGAAACAGCTTCGCACGTGCCACAGGCAGGCGTCAACCGCGCAACATTGGGGAACATTTGTCCTGAACATCTTGGCGGAAGGGAAGGATGGCAGAGACCGTGCTTTGCTAGTTTCTGTTCCGGGGGATCTCCAACTAAAACGGGGGTGAGGGACAAATTCTGGCCAGTGAGCTGGATTCTGACCATACCACCCCTTGCAGGTCACTTTAAAGGTTGCCCACCCATCAGTTGCTGAGATTAGAACGATGTCAAATGACCCAGAGTAATGTTTTGCCTTCCGAATAATTTCCTCTGCATCACCAGTTTGAATCCGGACCAGCAGTGGCAAAGTTGTATTTGTGCTTTTGGCCTTCCTGTAAGCGTTGGTCCAAGCAGGGATTGCTAATCAGCATTGACAGCAAGCCCCACTTGCGAAAGGAGCAATGCATGTTACAGTTCTTGGTTGATCCTTTGTAGCCATAACTCTATTGGCCCCACTCCTGCTGTCACATGGGCTGGGGAGTGGGGGATTGGCCTCGTGGTTCAAGCTGGGACCTGTGCCCGGTCCAGTTTTGCCTCCAGGTTGGCATTTGCCCACTGCTAAGCTGAAAGGACCTGGTTAACAACAACAACAACAATTTATTATTTGTACCCCGCCCATATGGCTGGGTTTCCCCAGCCACTCTGGGCGGCTTCCAGAGAGACCAAAAGTACACTAAAATGTCACACATTAAAAACTTCCCTGAACAGGGCTGCCTTCAGATGTCTTCTAGAAGTTTGGTAGTTGTTCTTCTGGTGGGAGGGTGTTCCACAGGGCGGGTGCCACTACTGAGAAGGCCCTCTGCCTGGTTCCCTGTAGCTTAGCTTCTCACAATGAGGGAACCGCCAGAAGGCCCTTGGTGCTGCATCTCAGTGTCCGGGCAGAATGATGGGGGTGGAGACGCTCCTTCAGGTATACTGGGCCGAGGCCGTTTAGGGCTTTAAAGGTCAATACCAACACTTTGAATTGTGCTCGGAAACGTACTGGGAGCCAGTGTAGGTCTTTCAAGACCGGTGTTATGTGGTCTCGGCGGCCGCCCCCAGTCACCAGTCTAGCTGCCGCATTCTGGATTAGTTGTAGTTTCCGGGTCACCTTCAAAGGTAGCCCCACATAGAGCGCATTGCAGTAGTACAAGCGGGAGATAACCAGAGCATGCACCACTCTTCCTCAAACAAAACCCTCTTCCTTTGTTCCTTTGAAAGCGAAATACTGGAGAACAGACGACATTGGGGATGTGGTGTACAACATGCAAGAGAAAGAGATCGCTTTCAAAATGAACGGCTTCTTCACCGTAACGCTGATGCAGGATGCTCACCTCAACATGCCCTACCAGTCGTGGGAACTCCGGCCCAATGGGACCGACGAAGCCTTCCTCACCATTCTCACCACCTTCGCTGAGGTGCAGATTCAAATCAAGGTATGCAGCTACATCTTGTAGCCCAATTCCGTCTGTATGTTAACTAGGAAGGAAGTCCTGCACAATGCAATGGGACTTAGGGCCATAGAGTTTGCAGGATCATAGAGTTTGCAGGATATTTCAGGGGCCTTTTTAGAGCTTTTTAAAAATAAAAACTTTCCTTTTTTACTTTTTTAAAGAAAAAGTATTCCTCTAGCCCTTTTACTTGTGGCCATACAAGAAAAATAGGTGTAGGGACAATTCTACCCTACTTCTTATCCAGTACATTGAGTGGTTAATGTGCATAACAGCCGGCCATTGTGCACATTCACCAGGCCTCATGTGGAACGTGCCCATAATCTATCAATAAGGTTGTGAACCGCCCTGAGATCTATGGATGAAGGGTGTCAAACAAATTTAATAAATGAATAAAATAAAATAAAATAAAGGGGGAATTGTGCACATTTCCCAGCCAATATGCATAATCTCCAATAGGTGTGTGATCCGGGGAGGGAATGCAAGAGTTTAGCTTCCCAGTGGCCTGTGCTTCCCTGGCAGATAGATGCCAACGTGTATGTCCTATCTGCCCTGCATACTGATTGGTAAAAGGTAAAGGGACCCCGACCATTAGGTCCAGTCGCGGACAAATCTGGGGCACGGAAATGCCATTTACCTTCCTGCCAGAGTGGTACCTATTTATCTACTTGCACTTTGACGTGCTTTCGAACTGCTAGGTTGGCAGGAGCAGGGACTGAGCAACGGGAGCTCACCCCGTTGTGGGGATTCAAACCGCCGACCTTCTGATCGGCAAGTCCTAGGCTCTGTGGTTTAACCCACAGTGCCACCTGCGTAGTGGTTCTTAAATTTATTATTTACATATGCAGTGTAAAGTTAGGTGCAGGGTGGCCACCTGTATCTTTTTAAGGTCAGGGGACCTGAACTGGTCAGCTGCTTTTGCTGCTGTGCCACAACAGAACTATCTTCTACATTTGACTTAATGTCATGGGCTTGTTTACATCCATGCCCACATCAGAGACTCTGGGAGAGAAGGATGTGGCACACCGGCTCCTCTCTGAGAATAGCCAGGAATGTGGAATCGGTGGCCTTCAAGATGTTGCCTGTCTGCATCATCTGTGACCTGTGGCCTTGCTATGCTGGGGCTGATGGGAGTTGGAGTCTAAACAGCATTGGGCGTGCTGCAGATTCGACAGCTGTCAATGCGATATTCCCCTATACTCCAGAAGTAACCCTTCTCTGCTGTAAGGTGGAAAGTGCCCTTCCATCTTCTATTTGGGAGGGTAGAGGAAGAAGTATAGCATCTAGATCAAGGGAAGTAATAGTGCCACTGTATTCTGCTCTGGTCAGACCTCACCTGGAGTACTGTGTCCAGTTCTGGGCACCACAGTTCAAGAAGGACACTGACAAACTGGAACGTGTCCAGAGGAGGGCAACCAAAATGGTCAAAGGCCTGGAAACGATGCCTTAGGAGGAACGGCTAAGGGAGCTGGGCATGTTTAGCCTGGAGAAGAGGAGGTTAAGGGGTGATATGATAGCCATGTTCAAATATATAAAAGGATGTCACATAGAGGAGGGAGAAAGGTTGTTTTCTGCTGCTCCAGAGAAGCAGACACGGAGCAATGGATCCAAACCACAAGAAAGAAGATTCCACCTAAACATTAGGAAGAACTTCCTGACAGTAAGAGCTGTTCGACAGTGGAATTTGCTGCCAAGGAGTTTGGTGGAGTCTCCTTCTTTGGAGGTCTTTAAGCAGAGGCTTGACAACCATATGTCAGGAGTGCTCTGATGGTGTTTCCTGCTTGGCAGGGGGTTGGACTCGATGGCCCTTGTGGTCTCTTCCAACTCTATGATTCTAAGTGTGCATTGGCTGCCAGATGTTTACGGCATGATTGCACCAAACTGATGATAACCCTTCCTTCGCTCCCGGAGGCAGCTCAATCAGTGTATGTTAGCTGGAATCACTACCATGGAAGACACCACTCTTCTTTCTGACCTGAGAGGGGTGTGGATGAGCCCCCTTGCTCTCACCATTGCTCTGAAGAGGGCTGGAATGAACATCTTCCCGGAGGAATACTCTCCTAAGTACGTCTCCATCAACAAAAAGGTAAGAGACCAGGGCTAACTGTCTACATCCATTCATATTTTACTTTTGGTTGCAATGCCTCATTTTTCAGAAGAGTCCAGGGCAGCGAACAAAAAGCCTGAATGGAAATGAAAAGCTGAGCTGCCAAATAGATGACCGGGAAGGTCAAAACGAAACTTGAGTGGAGAAGGCACTTTAGCCTAAAGTATCGCTGTGGGTTAAACCACAGAGCCTAGGGCTTGCCGATCAGAAGGTCGGGGGTTCAAATCCTTGCAACGGGGTGAGCTCCCGTTGCTCGGTCCCTGCTCCTGCCAACCTAGCAGTTCGAAGGCACGTCAAAGTGCAAGTAGACAAATGGGTACCACTGCGGCGGGAAGGTAAACGGCGTTTCCGTGCGCTGCTCTGGTTTGCCAGAAGCGGCTTAGTCATGCTGGCCACATGACCCGGAAGCTGTACGCCGGCTCCCTCGGCCAATAAAGCGAGATGAGCACCGCAACCCCAGAGTCGGTCACGACTGGACCTAATGGTCAGGGGTCCCTTTACCTTTACCTTTTATCATTGGAAATTATGCAAACTCTGAACTACAGATGGAGAATTGCACCCATTCAGCATTCTTAAGCAATCTGAACTGATTCGTGTTCAGAATGGATTTTGCAATGGATTTTACAAAAAACGAACCAAATGCATTTTGAAGGGTGTATTTTAGGATAAAATACATTGAGAAATGTGTGCATTGAACCCCTCCAATATTTAAATATATTCTGTGCTAGAATACAGAACTTGCCGTATTTTTCGCTCTATAAGACGCACCAGACCATAAGACGTACCTAGTTTTTGAAGGAGGAAAACAAGAAAAAAAATATTCTGAATCCCAGAAGCCAGAACAGCAAGAGGGATCTCCGCACAGCGAAAGCAGCGATCCCTCTTGGTTTTCTGGCTTCTGGGATAGCTGCGCAGCCTGCATTTGCTCCATAAGACGCACACACATTTCCCCTTACTGTTTAGGAGGGAAAAAGTGAGTCTTATAGAGCAAAAAATACGGTAGATATGAATTTCTGTAGCCCCATCAGCCGGAGCAAGCATGGCTCCATTATCCAAGGGTGGTGAGAATTGTTGCCCAGCCAAACCTGGAAGGCCACAGCCTCCTGCAGCTCTGCCCCATCCTCCTTGCCTTTATATGTTGTTGGCATCTGTCTGTCTCAAGGGACCATGGAGTGTACCTCCACGGGAGAAGTCAAACTGAAGTGACCTCCCCGGGGGTGCAAGGCTAGGCAGTGTATATGGATGTCCTTGGGTGCCCAGATGAGAAGACCCCCATCTCAGCCTCGCTGGTGTGACCCAGACAAAAGCAGAGCAAGACGTTTGGTAGCAGCCTGGCTGCAGGAATTGTTGGAAGCTATACCTTTATATAGCATTACATATCTGCATCAGTGCTGAAATTCACATTAACTAGGTGCTTTTGGGTTGGTTACAAGAGCAATCCTGGTTAGCGCTAATGATGAAGATGCGAGGCTATATACAATGCTTTGGGGGGAAATGATGGCTAAGGGGTCACACGAGGAGGAAGCTTATCAGTCCATAGAAAGTGTTCGAAAGAGACATTTCAGGAAGCGGAGAGGGGGGAGAGGAACAATTTGTACCAGTCTAGGTTCTCCTATGCAGCAATAGGGCAGGTGGAGGGACAGGATATATGGATGTCCTTGGGTGCCCAGATGAGACACTCAGCCTCGCTGGTGTGACCCAAACAAAAGCAGAGCAAGACGTTTGGTAGCAGCCTGGCTGCAGGAATTGTTGGAAGCTGGTGTGGCATCCAACTGTCTTAGGGACTCCACTCAGGATTTATTTAGGGTTTTCTCCCGAGCCTTTTCTTCTCCCAAAGATATCCCAAAAGGCAGTGGAGGTTTAGGGTCAGAGTTTTCCTTCTCCTAGACGGGCTACCTTCCCAGGTTGAAGAGCCCCATCTGCCCTTGACTTCCTTCTGCAGCGTGTACAGAAACCGCCTTCTTGACCGCTGGACCCACTATTGGTCTTGTCTGCTCAATCCATTGGAGCCTGTCTTTGCATGTTATAATAATAATTTATTATTTATACCCCGCCCATCTGGCTGGGCTTCCCCAGCCACTCTGGGCGGCTTCCAACAAAATATTAAAATACAGTAATGCATCAAACGTTAAAAGCTTCCCTAAACAGGTTTGCCTTCAGATGTCTTCTAAAAGACTGGTAGTTGTTGTTCTCTTTGACATCTGGTGGGAGTGTGTTCCACAGGGCGGGTGCCACTGCCAAGAAGGCCCTCTGCCTGGTTCCCTGTTATAACAAGTAAACATAGGGTGGTGGTTTGTGTTTGCGTGCCTCATGTTGAGAGAGATGGGCAACATTTATTTTATTGATCTGGGGGCATCGAGAACACAAGATCCCACCTTCCATTAAAGAGAGACGATGTCGAATGCTTTCAGGTGGAGAGGTGTTTCAGTCTTCTGTTTCTGTCTTCTTGTTTTTAGACACTTTTAGCAGAAATCACCAGTTACCAGCAAATGGCACTCATCGCATCTTCCTTTGCCTTCAGCTGGAGCAAGTGGAACTTGCTGAGCGGAGAGGAAAATGTGGTCTTCAAGGTACGTATGGGCTGTGCTACTTTGGTTTCGTTTTCAAGCTCCTTCCCTGCATTCTACAAACAGCAGCAGGCAGCTTTCATGTGCTTTGCCCTCATCTCCTGTGCAATTAGGTAGCCATTGGTGGTCACGGGCAAGGCAGGCAGGGAAGACCACCTGGTAGAGGCATTTTGCCCTCTCAGAATCTGGACATAGACACCCAGTGCTGATGGTGAGTGTGCTGTCATCGCTAACCCTGCGTCAGGGATCAGAATGGTGCCTGGCTTCCCCTTTGCACTCTGGGAAACACAAGGTTAAGCAAACCAAACTTGGGTCTCCAGCTGCTTTTGGACTACAATTCCCATCATCCCTGACTACTGGTCTTGCTTGCTAGGGGTGATGGGAGAACATCTGGAAACCCAAGTCTGGGAAACACTGGTTTAAACCATGGTTATATAGCATTATGTGAGGGATGCGGGTGGCGCTATGGTCTAAACCACAGAGCCTAGGACTTGCCAATCAGAAGGTCGGCAGTTCAAATCCCCGCGATGGGGTGAGCTCCCATTGCTCGGTCCCTGCTCCTGCCAACCTAGCAGTTCAAAAGCATGCCAGTGCAGGTAGATAAATAGGTACCGCTCCGGCGGGAAGGTAAATGGCGTTTCTGTGCGCTGCTCTGGTTCGCCAGAAGTGGCTTAGTCATGCTGACCACTTGATTTGGAAGCTGTCTGCGGACAAACACCGGCTCCCTCGGCCTACAGAGCGAGATGAGCACGCAACCCCAGAGTGGTCGGTGACTGGACCTAATGGTCAGGAGTACCTTTACCTTTATATAGCATTACATATCTGCATCAGTGCTGAAATTCACATTAACTAGGTGCTTTTGGGTTGGTTACAAGAGCAATCCTGGTTAGTGCTAATGATGAAGATGCGAGGCTATATACAATGCTTTGGGGGGAAATGATGGCTAAGGGGTCACACGAGGAGGAAGCTTATCAGTCCATAGAAAGTGTTCGAAAGAGACATTTCAGGAAGCGGAGAGGGGGAAGAGGAACAATTTGTACCAGTCTAGGTTCTCCTATGCAGCAATAGGGCAGGTGGAGGGACAGTTTCCTAGCATAGCTTTCTGACAAGGAAGCCTGCAGGAATGCCTAGAACAGACATAGGCAAACTCGGCCCTCCAGATGTTTTGGGACTACAATTCCCATCATTGCTGACCACTGGTCCTGTGAGCTAGGGATGATGGGAGTTGTAGTCCCAAAACATCTGGAGGGCCGAGTTTGCCTGTGCCTGGCCTAGAATGTAGGGATTAGGGGACGGCAGTGCTGCCACATAGCAGAGAGAGTGAGTGTGCAAAGCTTGTTTCAGCCTTCAGCAACCGAAACCTGACTTGTACACACCCCCACTCCAAGGGCTATCGCCTCCAGATGGCTGCAGTCGCCGTCGGCCATGCTGGCTGGGGCCAATGGGAGCTGGAGTCCCACAGGTTAAAGGTAAAGGGACCCCTGACCATTAGGTCCAGTCGTGACCGACTCTGGGGTTGCGGCGCTCATCTCGCTTTACTGGCCGAGGGAGCTGGCGTACAGCTTCCGGGTCATGTGGCCAGCGAACCAGAGCAGCACATGGAAATGCCGTTTACCTTCCCGCCGGAGCGGTACCTATTTATCTACTTGCACTTTGACATGCTTTTGAACTGCTAGGTTGGCAGGAGCAGGGACCAAGCAACGGGAGCTCACCCCGTCGCGGGGATTCGAACCGCCGACCTTCTGATCGGCAAGTCTTAGGCTCTGTGGTTTAACCCACAGTGCCACCCGCGTCCTGTCCCACAGGTTAGCCCTTCTGAAAAAGGAAGATTTTGG
Source organism: Podarcis raffonei (assembly GCF_027172205.1). NCBI lineage: Eukaryota > Metazoa > Chordata > Lepidosauria > Squamata > Lacertidae > Podarcis > Podarcis raffonei. The sequence goes on along the minus strand of NC_070611.1, from coordinate 65,346,560 downwards.
TGCTACCCTCCAGCCCCCCATTTTTCTAAACAAACAAATATTACTACTTCCAAGCCCATCAGGTTATTGGCTATAACAACTCCTGGCTGTCCTGTTGGTAGATCTGTGAACACCTTTCAAAAGAGCCAGTATGGGATAAAGACTGGGCCCTCCTGATGTTTAACGGGCAGAGAGCTCAGAGGCTCCAGCTTACCGAGGAAAGTGACAACTTCTCAAAGAATATAGCAGAGGACACGGAATTCCACTCCACCCTTTACCACCTGATCAAGGACTTTGGCAGCGAAGAAGCAATGGAGAGAATTAGGCAGGCCCACCACCTATTCATTGACGTCGTGTACCAGCTGCTGCTTTCTACCAAGCTACTAACGTACTCTTGAGAAGCCACGCACCACTTAAGAACTTTATTGAGTCGAAGACACTCCTGTCAATAAAATAAGAGGTTGACGTTTGCGATAGGTTCAACATTTCAGATGCATTTTTTCCTCCAGAAAAAAATAAATACCATACTTTGTAATCTGTTGTGGACAAACTATATTCACTCCCAAGTGTTTCCTAAAACACGTTTCCTAAGAGCTTGCAGCTTCGGTACGATTGGGGGAGGGAGGGAAGAGAGATTTTTAAAAATTCAGAAGGTGCCGGAAAGCATCAAACTGTGTTTCGTTTTGAACTGAATTACCAGGAAATAACTTGCAAGGGCAGGGCCTCCAGAAAAATTGAGATGTTGCATCTGGAAGCTGCATGGGGACCTTGGATGATGTTGAAAGTTCAGAGAGCTTGAAATATTTTCTACCCCTTTGCACCTGCCCATTGAAAACCACATGGCAGGACGGCTCCCCATCTTGATGTCCAAAAGGGACCTCATCTTGAACTCCCACCAGTGAATTATACGGGAGGTGGAGCTTGGTGCTGGAGGCGAGTATATGGCCACAGTAGCTGCTGCATGGATGTCCAAATGTCGCCTGTCCCGACAGGGGCTCCTTCTGCTGGCCTCTGGAAGGAGAAGCCCAGGAGGAAGGTGGAAAGAACAGCGAGGAGCACCACCGCAAAGATGGAGATGAAGAGAGTCTTGCTGGTCCTGCAGATGGCAGTCTGGAGAGAGGAGGCCCAAGAGAAGAATCTGCTATACCTGTAGGGAGGAAAAAGATGGTGGCTATCTGCAGACTAGTTGCACTGCAGAAGGTGTGCTGGGGAGACCACACATTACAAGAAACACAAAATAACTGTAAGGTAAAAGGTGACCCCTGACCATTAGGTCCAGTCGTGGCCGACTCTGGGGTTATGGCGCTCATCTCGCTTTATTGGCCGAGGGAGCCGGCGTACAGCTTCCGGGTCATGTGGCCAGCATGACTAAGCCACTTCTGGCGAACCAGAGCAGTGCACGGAAACGCCGTTTACTTTCCCGCTGGAGCGGTACCTATTCATCTACTTGCACTTTGACGTGCTTTCGAACTGCTAGGTTGGCAGGAGCAGGGACCGAGCAATGGGAGCTCACCCCGTCGCGGGGATTTGAACCGCCGACCTTCTGATCGGCAAGCCCTAGGCTCTGTGGTTTAACCCACAGTGCCACCTGCGTCCCTAAAATAATTGTAGCTAGGTTTTAATAACAAAAACTCCTTTTACATTAATTATATCAATAAGCATGACCCATCCACCAACCCAACCACCAGGGAACAGAGACAGCTAGGTGCTGCTCTTTATATACTATACCCAATAGCTTAATTAACATAACTTAACAGCACCTGCTACACTGCTTCACAGCTATAAAACTAGGTCACGTTCTTTGCTCTGGCCCTTAAAGAAATACACATCTTGTGGAACAATAATGAACCTTCAAATTTAAAGAAACCATTCAACAAAGCATGTGGGGAGGAGACTTTTGGTGCTTTATGCTAGGACTCAATTGGCAACAGCATAGGCAATGAAGACTTGCAGCAACTTGTGTCCCAGCACGTGCTAAAGTAAATCTGAAGATCTTCATTGGATTCATGGAGCGAGGACCTGCGGAAATGTGCTCCAATTTCCCTTTTTAGAATTTTGGTTTTAGGACAGTTGAGCCACCATCAGAAATGGGTTGGGCCACAGGGAGGACCAAAATGGGTAGGTAGGCAAGGAACAGGAGACAAAAGAAGGGGGGGTTCAGGATCTGTGTCTTAACATTACAGCCCCACAATTTAACAACGTAACGTTGTTAACCTCTCCAAGGATCTGCGTGGGCAATGGGAAATCTCTTCCGTGTTGATGGACATCAGAAAGAAATGCCGGCCACACCATGTGTATGTTCACCTTTGAATGTGAGCTGAATTCCTCCCCCTCCCTGCTCAGAAGTTGCCTTTATTTGCTGCCACCGACTCCGACTCAGTCGCTTGAAAACCAAGCATGCCCTTTCCCTCTGCCACTTACAGTGAGTGCAGCCCCCATTTCGATGAGCTGCTTTCCTTTTCGCTCAGCTTCCAAGTTTTGCTTCCTCGCGTCTCTGGAGCCGGCTGTTCCAAGGGAGTGTTTCTGTAAGGGAGAATTTCATGTAAGGGTGCCGTCGGCTGGCAAGATTATGCATTGCTTTGACAAAAGGATTAGCCTCTCAAATGCTCCTCCCCTTTTCATTGCAACCGTATGAGGGGGAACTATACAGCCTAGGACCCTCGTATCTACGGGACCGCCTCTCCTGGTATGTCCCACGGAGGACCTTACGGTCCTCAAACAAAAACACCTTGGAGGTCTCGGGCCACAGGGAGGTTAGGCTGGCCTCAACCAGAGCAAGGGCTTTTTCGGCTGTGGCTCCGATCTGGTGGAACGCTCTGCCACAAGAGACTAGGGCCCTGTGGGACTTGACATCTTTCCGCAGGGCCTGCAAGACAGAGCTGTTCCACCAGGCCTTTGGCCAGGGCACAGCCTGACCCCCGTCTTTGGTAATTCTTCACAGAACTCTAGCCCAATGGTTGCCATCAATTTGATTTGAACTGATTTTATAATGAATTGATTTTAGAATGCTGTATTATTTTACTGTTGTTAGCCACTCTGAGCCCGGCTTCGGCTGGGGAGGGCGGGATATAAATAATTTATTATTATTATTATTATTAACTACCTTATGTGCTTCGGGTTGCTACATAAGACTCCCGGAGGGCATAAGAGGAATTTGCCAAATGCAAAGTTTCTAGTCCCCTGCAACATTTCCTTCCCAATGCTTTTCCTCCAGAATATTATCATCCTTACAGCTTCAATCCCTTTCCCCAGCCACATTGGCCCCCAAGGCAGCTCACAATATTAAACACAACCCAGTCCAACAGCATACAGTTAAGCTTTAAGTGAAATTGTACAGCCAACTACAAATACCAACAAGAGAAAACCTACAGATAGCTTTGATATCATGGTCCAGATCAGGGGTCGCCATCTTGGTGACCTCCAAATACTGTTGGACTAGAGTTCCCACCATTTGTGACCATTGACTTAAGAGTTAAGAACCACTCCACTCAATAGAGTCAATTGCCGCATCCTGTTCTCACAGAGGTCTCTGGGAAGCCTGCAAGCAAGACTCAAGCCCAACAGCATTTTCCAACTTCGGAATTGGAGCCCAAAGAGCACTATGTTGGCTACCCCTGGTCTAGACAGTATCCTAGACCACAAAAGCTTTCAATAATAATAAAAACAATAATTTTTATCATTTATACCCCGCCCATCTGACTGGGTTTCCCCATCCACTCTGGGTGGCTCCCAACAGAGGACTAAAAACAGAATAAAACTTCAAACATTAAAAACTTCAAACATTAAAAACTTGTTTTTTGTTTTTAAAGTGAAAATAAAGTAGGCTTTCTCAAAGGACTAAAATATACTAGCTTGGATGGGAGCAAAACAAAAAGGGGGCCACTACAGAGAGGGACCTGGATCTCAGGTACTTGCAATCACCTTCTCTGGACATGTGTAACTTTTGGAAAGAGGCTTATGGGGAGACGCTACTCCTTCAAAATATTTCCATTGGATGTTCTCTTGATATAAGGAACTCGCAGAAACTTTCATCTCTCACACACAAATGTCCTGTATAACTATAGCTAAGGCTCCAATACATTGGCCACCTCATGAGAAGAGAAGACTCCCTGGAAAAGACCCTGATGTTGGGAAAGATGGAGGGCACAAGGAGAAGGGGACGACAGAGGACGAGATGGTTGGACAGTGTTCTCGAAGCTACCAACATGAGTTTGACCAAACTGCGGGAGGCAGTGGAAGACAGAAGTGCCTGGCGTGCTCTGGTCCATGGGGTCACGAAGAGTTGGAAACGACTAAACAACAACAACTATAGCTAAAACCAAGGTTATCCAACTCTGAATGGACCAATCTGACCATTTTCGTTTCTCTTTTTTAAGTTTCAGAACTCCACATCAGTTTGCAACGATTTTTTTTTTAAGTCCTCACGAAAACTCATCGGTGAATTTCTTCTAATAGACACAACTTCGCATTTAATTTTGCTTATTAGACGCTGCAAACCCATTTCCCCCTAACGCAGTGCGTTTTGTATGTTATCTTCACTAACATATGCATTTCTACGCACGCTTTTCCCATATAGATTTTTGTGCCCATTACACTGCCGGGAAACTGCATTGCACAATTTGGAGAAGTGCAAATTTCGAATTAGGCAGGTTTGCCTTTAAATGTGAACTGAATCAAATTTCTTCTCCCCTAGACCTAGCAGTGACATCCAGATGTTCTGGACTATGACTCCCAGATTCACAGGTGCTTTCCAGGTAGGGAGTTAGGAGGAAATCAATTTACCACCATTCATCAGAAAGCAATACCCTGGCGGGAGGGACGGGGACATATGAGGTGCAACTTTGACATTGGCTTCTGGGGCCAGACAATGTGCAAGAAGCATAGAAACTTACTTGGGTGCAGTGTGCTCTTCCTCCGACTCAGCCCAGGAAGGCGAACTTACGTACCTCTGCAACAAAGGGCGCTTCTCGCCTTGCTTTGCTCCCATTAAGCCCCTGTTGGAAGAAGAGATTGGACCTGCTTGCTTTTCCCTTGCAGAGCAGACGCTGCCGTATTTACGTATAAGCTAAACAAGCTATAGGTTAGGGCCCCACTCTCTTGGGGGCCCCCAAAAAATTTAAAGGAAAAACAAACCTGGTTGTACATTTCAAAAATATAAGATAAAAAACAAAATAAAACCCACATACAGCAACCGTGTTTTGTTTTGTGTTGTGTAGGCTCCTATGATGTAAGTAATGGGCCCCGCCTGCTAGCCTGCTCCCTAAAATATCACTGGTTTGCTCATTTCTATATACAGTGGTACCTCGGGTTAAGTACTTAATTCGTTCCGGAGGTCCGTTCTTAACCTGAAACTGTTCTTAACCTGAAGCACCACTTTAGCTAATGGGGTCTCCTGCTGCCGCCACGCTGCTAAAGCACGATTTCTGTTCTCATCCTGAAGCAAAGTTCTTAACCTGAGGTACTATTTCTGGGTTAGCGGAGTCTGTAACCTGAAGCGTATGTAACCTGAAGCGTATGTAACGCGTGGTACCACTGTACAGTGGTTCCTAGGTTCTCAAACTTAATCCATTCCGGAGGTCCATTCCAAAACCATAGCGTTCCAGACTTTTAAAAACAACCCCTAAAACAGCAATTTAACATTAATTTTACTATCTAACGAGACCACTGATCCATAAAATGAAAGCAATCATCATATAAAAAAATCATTTTAAGTCAGAGCTTAATAATTATTTCACTACTAATATACCTCTTCTTTATTGTATTTCACTATTAATATACTTCTTCTTGACTGTATTTCAAACAATTACTTTGATAAAATACATATTTTGTTATGTGCAAATAGATACCTACTAGGTCCATAAATGACCATATCGCATATATTCAACACAAAAAACAGGGACAAATTTGTTGTTGACAAAGGACAGCTGGACATAGAAAGGGCCCCATTACCTTCAGTAGCTTAGGGCCTCATCAAACCTAAATCTGGCCCTGAGAGCAGGTCATTGCCATATATGCAGAATACCTTCGGCAGCGGCAAAAGAAAGGGCCAGACACCTCCCCAATGCAGAACATTATGGATTTATCACACGAAAGCTAAACTACGTGTTGTGGGGCAGTTAATCACAGCTAAGGTTGGACAAATCAATCAAGCTTCTCTCTCTTTTCTATCAAATTCTTCATCTTTCTGCAGCAATTTGTAATTTTAAAAAATCGACAAAAATTCACAAGCATTTTAACATTATTTTCTCCTCCAACACACAATTTTGTATCCGGTTTTGACTAATATGCACCAGACATTTCCTCCCAACACAATGCATTTCGATATGTTATTTTTTACAAATGTATGGGTTTGTACGCAAATGTCCCTCAAACTGTTCTTCCAAAGAAGTTCGCCTGGCACCATTATTATGTATCTTTAGATGCCAGGCAAAACCATGCCACTTTAAATAATCTATGGCCTGCAAAAATGTAGCTACTATGATGACTATTTTATGATTAGGCTGTCTGTCAGTATACTTTTTACTATGCTTTTATCACTAATGTTCCGTAATGTGCTTTTAATGCTGCACACTGCCCTGGGATCTTTTGATAAAAAGCGATATGTAAATTGAACAAATAATGCTAAATAATAATAATAATAATTTTCTTAGCACAGAAGAGAGAGGAGCAAATTGTGCTTCTTCCTGACATTCCAAATCATTGTATTAGAACCTGCTCAAAAGGCCAGTATGAAGACATCTCAATAGGTGATGTCCAAGTTCAGATACATTTCAGTAGATTAGAGTCCCAGAAGCATGTTTCACAATATAGCTCCTGCCTGTACTGGGAACTGAAGTACTGTATTTTCTGGCGTATAAGACTACTTTTTAACCCAGGAAAATCTTCTCAAAAGTCGGGGGTCGTCTTATATGCCGGCTACAGCAGCAGCTCCTGCAGCAACCCCCCCACCAAAGGACAAAATGACAGCAAATTTAATCAGAGGACATCAAGCTCTCTAAATGAAGCAGAAATATGCTTGGAAATTGGCCCCAGAAGCCCCCTCCCCCAATCACCAGCAACAGAACGACCCTAACCGCTCCCGGTAGTAGACCACTAGCAAATTCCACAAGAGCGGCTCAACAAAAGCAGTAAAAAATCCCCCCAAAATGCTTCAGCAGGTCTGAAAAAGCAATAACCGTGTGAAGTTCAGCGACGTCCTAGCGTCCTCCATTTAAACGGACCCAGCCACACCTCCCCCCGGCCACTGGGAAGTGGAGCAGATTTCCGAGCCGGACTGGAGACTGGTTTTTTAAATTTTTATTTGGTGTGCGTTGGAAGAGGGGTAGTCTTATACGGCGAGAATATCCCAAACTCTGTATTTTAACTGGAAAAGTTGGGGGTCGTCTTATACACCTAGTCGTCTTATACGCCGGAAAATACGGTAATTGAATTCCAAACATTTTAAAGGTATTAGTGAACACACGCTATCCATCTCTTTCAACCACACAACTCCTTTCTTACCAACTAGGGCGCCTGTTGAATTTGTCACTTTTGTCACTTCCATCTGTTTCATTTAACTGGGCCTTTGGAGAAAAAAGGAGAGGTGAGTTCAGCATGTATTTATCCGATACATCAATGGCAATAAACTATCGGTACTGGAAAATGCCTACATACCAGCGGCAAAACAGCATTTCCAGTATTCCTAGGCAAGGTTGCAATGCTAACTCGGCGTAGGGATGAAGGCTACATAAAATAAGAGACACTGCTTGTTGGGTTATGCCTTCGAGAGCTAACACGCCCTGTGGTTTTCTATGCAAAAGTAAGACTCACATGAACCAAGAACAACTTAGCAATATATAAGAATAGATGCCATTGTTATTATTCTTATTTCAAGATGTCCTTCTGCAACTCTTCAGCTGTGTAAGAGTACCCGGTCTCACAAATGTGTATAAGTTGGTACAGGGTGGGCCAATGCACGGACCCCCGAGTCCTTTTTGTGCGGCCCTTGGCAACATTTGACAGGCCCCCCCTCGCCACAGCCCTCCCACTGGCTTCCCAAAGTTGGTTAAGCGAGGTGCTGGGCATTGGAAAGGAGGTATCTTGACAGGGTCCTAGATAGGCATAGGCAAACTCGGCCCTCCAGATGTTTTGAGACTACAATTCCCACCATCCCTGACCACTGGTCCTGTTAGCTAGGGATCATGGGAGTTGTAGTCCCAAAACATCTGGTGGGCCGAGTTTGCCTATGCCTGTCCTAGAGTAACCCTGCCTCCTTCCCCAAACCTAGTTAATGCTTTACAAGCTTCCTTCTCAAAGCCCAGCACCTCACTTAGTTGGCTTTGGGAAGGTAGTGCAAGAGCTGCAGGGTGTGTGTGTGTGTGTGTGTGTGTGAAATTTTGGCCCTGCTCCCCCTTCCTCTTCCCCACGCAACATGGCAGTGCACAGCCCACAGCTTCCATGCTGAAGCATTATTGCAGCCCACTTGCTATGAAAAATCGGGGCACCCTAAGTTAGTAGATGCTTTTAATCTTTTGTTGGAAGCCACCCAGAGTGACTGGGGAGGCCCCGCCAGATGGGCGGGGTATAAATAAAAATTATTATTATTACTTTTCATTGAGCAAATATCTCTCCGTGGAAGTCCACTTGGGCCCCAAGCTGATATGGTGCTACAAGGAATGGATGATTCCATTGATGTTAGTTTCTCATATATATTTTTTCAAATCTTCAGTTCTCTTCACATTTTCCATGTCAGCTTGCAATTTTGTTTTACAGCCTTTGCAAAAACCCGCCAACCTTTTAGTGCACAATCTGCCCTCCTCATAGATTTTTCTCCTAAACATACACATTTTCGAGAGCAAGCGCCCCTAGCAAAACACATTTTTTTGTACTCGTGTGGTTGGAGAACGGCATTGCAAAATTTGGAGGCGGTGAGCCTGTCAAAGCACTGCTGCGTTTCAGTTCTCATATTTTTTCAGCAAAATGCAAATCGGGCATTTTCATGCAAACCAAACCGAGCGTCAGCCGCATCTGTAGATGCAAAACAAACCCAATTTCTTCCCTGTCCCTAGATGTTAATCACATGTCAGCTCCCTTTTCTGAAATGAGTTGCGCTTGACCACAGACACATAATTTCACGTTCCCTAACTCTCCCCGATAGAACCCATTGATGTGGGTTGGAGATAGGGACATTTAGGGTGCCATGGTGTTATGACACAGATAAAATATTACACTAGGTTGCCTTTTGCAGCAGCACCAGATGTGCTGCTACTTGGGGCTTACCTTTAAGTGCAAGAAGAATAAAAACCAAGTGGCAAGGAGTAACAGGTCATGTGAACAAAACTTCAAAAGGAAGAACATGGCTGTGCAAACTATTGCCAGTTGAAGAAGCATCTCCTCCATCCGATTCCTTAAAAAGGCTACTCAGCAAGGACACCAAAATGTTGCCCGATTGTAAATTCCACTTCAATTGTCTCTTGGAAGGCAGGGACTTCTTTTCAAGATTCTTTGCTGTATTACAATTCAGGTCACTTAGAGGCCTAAGCATACCATGAGAAAAACCAAGCCTGAAATTCTGCAGTTCAGGCAGCCAACTGTTTTTGAGATTTGTAATCGCAGGGATTTTCCAAGTTCCCAAAATTTCATTCAGAGTTTTTTTATTATTTAAGGGCAACTTGCTCCCTGTGAGTTCCTTCAACTAGGGAATTGGATGGCAGAATATGGAGAAGCAGAACAGAGGGAAAGGCAAAGAGCGAGCAAAGCACAGCAGCAGGTCATGTTCAGAATCAGCTCCAATTTGAGCATTTATGTCTAATGTCCCTGCTAGGTTAACTTGAAAGCGTTAATATTGGTTTCTCATTTTCCCAGGCTAAGTTCAGTTCACACTGTTTTTGCATACATTTGTGGAGCAAATAAATGAAAAAAACTATGTGAATATCCATGTGCATTTTCATGCCTGTCTCTGACACACCTCTTTTTGTATCCAACTTTGCATTTTTGCAAGCAGTTTTCCCTTAACAGAAGGCTTTCTTTGTGCAATTTTCACTAATGTTACACATTCTGCTATCTGCACTCCTTGGTTGGAGAACGACACAAAATTTTGAAGGAGGAAGTGACTTTTGAAGGAGGAAGTGCAAATTTGGTGAGTCCGCATCAAAATGTGAGCCAGACTGATTTCTCCCTCATCCCCCCTTGAAAGTCCCAAGGTCCCAAAGTCCCAAAGTCCCAAGGTACTCGTTAAACTTTCAACACAGGATGCACCGCCAATAAACTTGAAAAACTGTATTTTCAGGGTTGCGGCCACTGTTTGCACAACTCTTGAGTTCCACTTGAACCATCAGCACTAGAAAAACAAACTCCATTTTGCTCCAGACCAGCATGTTGTATTCTGCTACAGAAGCTAATCTCATCAGAACGTATAGCCTACAGTTTGTTTCTTCAACGACTGATGCTGAACACTTTCTACTCTGTATATATCACCTGCATCAGCTTCACATGCAAATCAACTCCAATTATTTTGCTTCGGCCAGTGGTGGTAATGGAGCAAAGTTGCCATGCAGAGTATTGATTCTCCCTCCCGCTTGAGGCTTAACCAGACATTGCCCACACTTTCAAAATATCACAGCCCTATGAGCTAGAATGTAAAATTTTCTTTATAAAAAGCAAGCAGATTGTCAAAATGCCAAATTCTGCAAAGGATGGCAATTTGGTTGTTTGCGTAGAATAATTAAAAAAAGGAACTTAGTTCAAGAGACATTACACACCCAAATTTGACTTCAGAGCCTTCTTTAAGGAAAACATGTCAGGTTTTTTTAAAAAATCACATCATTGGAGTGGAGATCAATAGAGTCTAAGATTGCAGCAGAGGACAGCATAGGAAAGAGCAGGTTACAGTGGTACCTCGGGTTAAGTACTTAATTCATTCCGGAGGTCCGTTCTTAACCTGAAACTGTTCTTAACCTGAAGCACCACTTTAGCTAATGGAGCCTCCTGCTGCCGCCGCGCCGCCAGAGCCCGATTTCTGTTCTCATCCTGAAGCAAAGTTCTTAACCTGAAGCACTATTTCTGGGTTAGCGGAGTGCTTAACCTGAAGCGTATGTAACTTGAAGCGTATGTAACCCGAGGTACCACTGTATCAGGGGCAAAGTGTGCAGAGAACTAGAAGCTTAGAACTGCAGCAACATTTGTACCTTTAAGGAACCAGAGAGCTTTTTAATCGAAGATTCATCTGCAACAGCAATAAGAGTAGGGGGAGAAAATGAATCTATAGCACAGCTAAAGGTCTGCAGGGCTATCAAGGGCTACTAGCCGTAATAACTATGCTCTGCCTTCACATTTTGTTGGCCACTGTGAGAACAGGATGCTGGACTAGATGGGCCATGGACCTGATCTGGCAAGCTCTTATGGTCTTCTTAAGCCCACACACAGCAGAGAAGGAGAAGAAGAGTTTGGATCTGATATTCCGCTTTATCACTACCCTAAGGAGTCTCAAAGTGGCTAACAATCTCCTTTCCCTTCCTCCCCCACAACAAACACTCTTTGAGGTGAGTGAGGTTGAGAGACTTCAGAGAAGTGTGACTGGCCCAAGGTCACCCAGCAGCTGCATGTGGAGGAGCGGGGATGCGAACCTGGTTCACCAGATTATGAGTCCACCGCCCTTAACCACTACATCTCACAGGTTGATGCCTGTGGTTGATGCCTACTGCGACCAGTAGGCTGGGAGACTAACAGCAGGTGGTGCCAGAGCAAATGCCAGGCGTAGCAATTGTGTCTCCGTCTTCCTCCCTGCTGAGTCCTACAAGGCACAACACTGAGATAGACGAGGAGGAAGCTGAAAGGCAGTGGACTGCTTGTCAGTAAGGAGACAGGCAGGCAAATTGAAGGTCCATTCATCCCAATGGGCCAGCCTCCATTAGCTCCACTAGCCTCCCCAGTAAGAGTCCAAGATGCTCAGCATGCATCAGATGCTCAGCAGTCACCTGCATGTTGCGGGGAAGCAAGGGAGCAAATGGTGGCAGCTAATGCGAGGCCAAGTCAGGACCTTGCCAGCTGTTACCTCGGTCCCCGAGAGAGCCGAAGGACTTTTCGTTCTGGAGCAGCACCTGCTTCAGCTCCTCCAGCTCCACGTGCTCCCTGGCGTACGTACGCTTCAAGTTCTCCACGTGCTGAATCATCACTTCTACAGCTTTACTGGCCCGGCTCTCCTGAGAAACAGAAAGTTAGGGGGGCACACGGAGACCAGCCGGAGAATATGCAGAGCAGTCCTTGCGTGCAAACGCAGAACGAGCCACTGAGGCCGAAGGGAAGTGTAGCCCCAAAAACGCATCTGGAAGGACGCCGGGCTAATTTGTTCCAGAGCTGAGCTCGCCTAAAGCGTTGAGGGAAAAGGAAGAGGACAACCTGGCGAGCCAGAGAATGGCTCCAGTAAACACTGGACTGTACAATCTGATCTGCACACACAATGGAAGGCAGCGATTTGCTTCTATTTACCGTATTTTTCGCCCCATAGGACGCATCAAGTTTTTTTTTTGGGGGGGGGAAATAAAGGGGAAAAAATTTATTTCCCCCCCAAGCGCTTGTGGTGCCGGCAGTGGGGAGAAGCGCTCTTCTTCCGCCACCCACCTTCAGACCAGGTCCGGGGACAGCGGGAAGACGCGCTGCGCCTCCCCGCTGTCCCCGGAGCTTGCGGGGCAGGCAGCAGGGAGAAGCACTCTTCTCCCCACCGCCCGCCTTCAGATCAGGTCCGGGGACAGCGGGGAGATGCGCTGCGCCTCCCCACTGTCCCCGGAGCTTGCGGGGCTGGCGGCGGGGTCTCCCCGCCGTCAGCCTCCAAACCACTTCGGGAGACAGCAGGATGGCGGCGTTCCGCCTCCCTCTGTCCCCTGACCTTGTGGGGCTGGCGCTGGGGCTCTCCCCTCTCACTCTCCAGGCTTCAGCGAAAGCCTGCATTCGCCCCATAGGACGCACACACATTTCCCCTTCATTTTTGGAGGGGAAAAAGTGCGTCCTATAGGGCGAAAAATACGGTAGATAGAGAGTTGACGACTTCCGGCTGCTGCAGAGGATAATGGCGGTGTGCTGAGTGTCGTCTGTGACACAGAGCCGGCAGAGAGGCTTGGAGGGCAGCGCTACAGCTCAGCGCACCCCAACCCCCCCCACAGGAGTGTGGGGACCCAAGAGTTCCAGCAGAGCGAGAATTCTCGCCCCCCCCAAGCACCCCCGGCTTCTATTAAGATAGAGAGTTAATTATGCAGCCTAAGATGCCATGGGGGGAGTCAAAACTAGTATCCTCTGTTTGTAGCGAAGATTTCCTAAAAATAATACACTTGCAGATTAGAGCTTCTAGTGCAGCCTGCTTTCTGCTGTGCTCGCTTTATACTTGCGCAGGGAGAGAGCAGGTGGGTGTGCTTTGCATAGTAAAAGGTAAAGGGACCCCTGACCATTAGGTCCAGTTGTGGCCGACTCTGGGGTTGCAGCGCTCATCTCGCTTTACTGGCCCAGGGAGCCTGGCCTAGTTCAGCTTCCGGGTCATGTGGCCAGCATGACTAAGCCACTTCTGGCGAACCAGAGCAGCGCACGGAAATGCCGTTTACCTTCCCACTGGAGTGGTACCTATTTATCTACTTGCACTTTGACGTGCTTTTCAACTGCTAGGTTGGCAGGAGCAGGGACCGAACAACGGGAGCTCACCCCGTCATGGGGATTCGAACCGCCGACCTTTTGATTGGCAAGTCCTAGGCTCTGTGGTTTAACCCACAGCGCCACCCGTGTCCGTGCTTTACATAGGAGAGTATTAAAAATGCAATTCCCCCTTCCAACTGCAGTCTAGAGAGGTTCAGTCCATTCTCTTACTTGATCCTGCTGCAACTGTAGACTAGGTTCAAACAGCTCTGTTCCAATTACGATTAATTATGATTACGATTAATTACAATTACAATAATCTTTATTGTCATTGCTCCATACAGAACAACAAAATTGGAAAATCTACATAAAACATTCAAAACCCAACAAGCCTGCTATCCCAGCTATCCCAGCCTGGTTAGCCCCCTAAAAACTCTGATACCCCATTTTTAAATACAATATACTCCCATAGAGACTCCTTACACTGCCTTTAAAACCAAAATCGCATTTGGGTAGAAACTGTTTCTCAGGCGGCTAGTCCTAGTCTTTATAACCCTGTACTTTCTTCCAGAAGGCAGAAGCTGAAAGAGATCATTTCCGGGGTGCGCACTATCCTGCACTATCTCTGCAGCTTTCTTATGGCACCTGGAAGCATAGATTTGATCCAAGGTGGGAAGAGTGCACCCAATTATTCTCTCCAATTATTCCAAGCTGCATTTGCATGGTTTTTTCACATCAGAGGATGTCTACACCCGAACAAGCACACAATCTTTTTTACTTTCCCCTCTCCACATCAAGAACTCCTCTTCGTGAAGTTGTCATCTGCACAGGTGTGACACCTGTCTCTAATGCAGACTCTCTTCTGAAGTGCAAAGCGAATGCAGCTTAACTTTCCTCTTCAGATTGAAGCTGGTTTGGGGAAAAAAATGCATCCAAGCAGCAGTATTTGTCAAGAAACCACAGGGTTGGTATGGATTGTGGCTAATATGTGAATGCTGCTTCAAAAATTAGCAGTGGGAGCTTGCTGGGTGCACAGCATGCAGTAATGTAAACATAACCATATACAGTCATACCTCGGGTTGAAGTAGCAATTGGGATAAGTATTTTCGGGTTGTGCGCTGCAGCGACCCGGAAGTAACAGAGTGTGTTACTTCCGGGTTTCATCACTTGCACATGCGCAGACGATCAAAATGACATCACGCGCATGTGCGGAAGCGGCGAATCGCAACCCACGCACGCGCAGATGTGGGTTGAGTTCACTTCTGAATTCGAATGGGGCTCCAGAACAGATCCCATTCGCATCCAGAGGTACCACTGTAGTTATAGTAAACATGATCAGACGGACAATTTGTGAGCAATATTGGTTTTGCCCACGGGATAGGACTGAAGCCTCAAACCCCCATGCACAAGCAGGAGTCCTTATGTTAGCTTCAGGTTAGTTTAACCTGGCCCTTAGTGACTTTAATCATTATCAGAGACCAGACCCTGCAAGTGTCCCTATTTTTGAGGGACAGCCCTGGATTTACTGAAGCCATCCCAGCTTCTGATTTGATTCTGGAATGTCCCGCTTTTCCTTAGGACGTTCCAGCACCTATTTTTCTTGGGGGGGGGAGCACTGGCAACAGCAAATAGGGCTTCTAGAGTAAACCAACAGAGGATGGGACCTTTGCTCTCTGCCCAAGTCCACACAAGTTGTATGAAGTAGCACAAGGCAAAATAAATCTCCCAGGTAAGTTTCAGCCAAGGCGAGGTTCTACTCCAAATCCGTTTGTGGATTTTACTCAGAAATCAGGCATTCAACAAAGTTGTTCAGGATCAATGCATAGCTTTTCCTTTCCATGAGAACCACAGCAGTCTTCATGGCATGAGACTCTCTGCTGCGGTGCCCCTCAAGTTCCTCTCCTGCTTTCTTGCCCCCAACGCCACAACTCCAGAACTGATCTCCCAAATGGACCTTCCACTTCTTCTATAACAACTACCCTGCCTTGTCTAACCGTTCCTCCTCAGGTCTTCAAACATCTGCAGATATAGCAAGATCACACCATCCACCCAGTAAAGGCATGGCCCAATTTTAAGCTTGCGCCTTCTAACAACAGGGTTGAGGGACCTGTGCACCACCCCAGACACTGCTGGACTCCAAATCCCATCAGCCCCAGCTAGCTTGGCCAATGGGGAGGGATGACAGGAGTGGGAGTCCAGCAATCTCTGGAGGGACCCAAGTTCCCCAACCCAGCTTTAAAAAGAAAGAGACAACTTTTACATTTTATGGAATGGACCACTTACTTGATGAATGGCCCCCAGCATTTCTGCCTTGCTGGCAAGCCTGGTGGCGTACTGGTTCAGCAGCTCCAAGCTCTTCTGAAGCTTTTTGACGATCTCCTGTGCCTGGTTATCTTCACTTAGAGAGGACAGGGACTGAACAGGAGCAGTGTTCAAAAGGAAAAAGAGGGCATGTAAACATTGCAGCCATTGTATAAAAGAAGATTAAGCAGCAGGGTAGAATGGTCATAGCTCAGGGCATGCAGAAGGCCCCTGATTCAGGCCAGCTCCTCACACACTGTTGCAAATGGCCTTGGAGCAGAGAAACAATGGAGGGAAGTGTGTTGGTGACTTCATAGGTACTAGCCAATCAGTACCTGTCACTGGTTTTTAAAGCTTGCTCTGGGAGGTGACAAAGCTGCAATGTGGACACTCTCAATTTACCCACCCCACTCTAAAAATGTTATGTCCATCCTCACCCTTTTAAAGCAAAGCTAAGGGAAACAATGAGCAACAGATGCACATAGCTCATCCTTACATCAAGTAGTTTCAAGGCGCTGGCAATCTCCTTCCTCAGGTTTCCCTCTGCTAAATCCCGGGACCTTTCTTCCAGCCTGACTCTCTTCTCCAAAGTGAAGAGGTCACATTTGAATCCCAGAGACAGCCGAAGAAATTCTCCCTGGCGAAGGGGAAAAAAAGATACACACAACCCCAATGACATAAATCAAGTTTCCTGATCAAAAGGGATTTGCCATTAATAGCTACCGGCAAGGGGAAATGGAAAGCGTAATGCTGGTGGTCAACAAAATAGATTCAAAGACTCTCTCAAGGCAAATCTTTAAAAATGTAGTATAAACACTGACAACTGGGAAACACTTGCCTGCGAGCGCTCCAGCCTTTACCAAACAGCCTTTACCAAAGGTGTCATGGACTTTGAAGACGCTCAAACTCAGGACGAAAGGGAGAAACGTGCTAAGAGGAAAGCACGCTTGGCAAATCCACACCGTGATCAGCTCCCACTCAGAAACCAATGTCCCCACTGTGGAAGGACGTGTGGATCCAGAACTGGCCTCCACAGTCACTTACGGACTCATTGTTAAAACCATGTTATGGAAGACAATCTTACTCAGCTACAAGTGATGGCCAGAGAAGAAGTAGAGGACTAGTCCTTGCAGGTGGAAAGCAAGCAGATAACGGCTTCTCTTTAAAAAGAGGTGAAACTGACCAGTAATGAAGGATAAACCTAAAAGTAGAGGCGTGCTGTTCACAAGATCAGAAACAACTGTTTGGAATTGGAAGAGCCTATGCTGTGGGGACACATTTTATGCCGAACATCGAGATAATATAATAAACCAGTAACAAGAAGATCCAATGGACACAACATAGCAGGATGACAAAAACAATTCACTTGCAATTCTGAACAAATGCCAGATATCCAAACAGCTTTAAACCAGGGATGGAGAGAACTGGTGGCCCTCTTGATGTTGGATTGCAATTCCCAGCAGGACCAACCAGCAAGCGCAATGATTAAGGATGATGGGAACTGTAGTCCAAAATATATAGAATGCACCAGGTTAGGGAGGCTGATTCTGGGCATGGGAGAGAGGGCAGAAGAACAGCAAACATTTTGAAAGGCTTACCTCCACTTCCTTCTCATTGGGAGACACACTGAAAACAGAAGAGACAAATATTACACCACCAGACCATGTGGTTATAGGCAGTGCTATTTTTCTAGAATAAAAGGTGCCAGAACCCACCACAAACACCTCCCTCATTCTCTTAAGAACGGCAATGGTGCCCAGCTGATAGGTGCCAGAGCTGAGTTCTGGCAAGTTCCCTGGTTAAAGGGGGGATTATGGGGTCTGAAGGAGTGCACTTTGAATATTTTTTCTCAGATCTGTTCGGGGGGGGGGGTCCTCTTCCAGTCTACTGCTGCCCTCTCTGAACTCCTCAGAGATTGTGAAACGAGCTTTAAATAAGGTGTCTTTGGCATCAGAAACAAGAAGTGCTTCAAGGAAACAGAGGAGTCTCCCCAAAAAAGCCAATTTTGCTGCCACTGATTTTGCCACCATTGGTAAATGGGGTTAGGACAGACCATCAGAACATTAAAATAAAATATAGTAGTAGTGGGACGCGGGTGGCGCTGTGGGTTAAACCACAGAGCATAGGGCTTGCCGATCAGAAGGTCGGCGGTTCGAATCCCTGCGATAGGGTTAGCTCCCGTTGCTCGGTCCCTGCTCCTGCCAACCTGGCAGTTTGAAAGCGTGTCAAAGTGCAAGTAGATAAATAGATCTGGCGGGAAGGGAAACGGCGTTTCCGTGCACTGCTCTGGTTCACCAGAAGCAGCTTAGTCATGCTGTCCACATGACCCGGAAGCTGTACGCCGGCTCTCTCGGCCAATAAAGCGAGATGAGCGCCACAACCCCAGAGTCGGCCACGACTGGACCTAATGGTCAGGGGTCCCTTTACCTTTACTATAGTAGTAGTACTACTACTAATAATAATAATCATAATCTGCCCACCTGACTGCATTGCCCCAGCCACTCTGGGCAACTCCCAACAAAATGTTAAAAACAATAAAACATCAAACATTACAAAACTTCCCTATACAGGGTTGCCTGATGGGAGCCGGCTGGATCAGGCCCATGGCCCATTCAGTCCATCACCCTGTTCTCACAGTGGCCAACCAGATGCCTTTGGGAAAACTGCACAGGTTTGTCGACTGGAACTGCAAAGGCTTCCTGTGCTCCTTTACTCCCCCTCACTAGCTAAGATTCCTGACAAAATGGAGGCTTGAGAGAGAAGATGACCAAATGGGACCAAGGGGGTGGGATGATGTCCATAGGACCTGAAACTCACTTGTCATTCTGCCTGGTTTTACACACAGCAACGCTAGCCAGGTCCTCAGATGAAGAAGGATCTCCTGCTGAATTGTGTGGATGGAAGAAATAATAATTAAAAACAAAAACGAAACATGCAATCAGAGCAGATCATCTCATTCAACAGGGAAGCTCAAAGCAGGAGTGTGCATTTATTAGTCCACTGGTATATTTTTCGGGTGGGACAACAGTGCTGCATAGATACCACCTTTGCACTGGCATGGGTCAAGATGAGTTCATCAAAATTTTACCTGAAATGTGAAATGTAGCACATCCTTTGTCTTTGCACAAGTGACTCCCTGCCTTCTGCAAAAAGGGAAGCTTTGAGGCAAAGGTGGGCATGTACAGGTGTGAACAGGTGCATTTAAAGGCTCTTTAAGATGCTGAGTTTACTCTGCAAATTTGACTAGTGTCACAAAAACACAAATCATTTTAGGATTAGGACAGCCTTGTATCCAAGTGTTGGCCTGGTAGCCACAGGCAAAGTGGAAAGTCGTGCAGGCAAGTGAGCAGGCTGGTAGAGAAGTGTCCTGTCAATCTTCTATGCCCACCACAGAAACCAAGGGACTTGCTGGAGCAGAAGGGATGGAGTCCAATAATCCAAAGGTACCATACCAGTGTTCTTGCTGAAAGTCTCCCCGTTAGCTCCTTCCTTTGCAGCAGTTTCTTCACCTGGCAGCAAAGTAACTTCACAGACTGGCTCCTCTACGGCGTGCAGTAGTGTAGAGTCCAAGTCTGCAATGGGTAGGGAGAATCGCAATGAAAAATAATGTCCAATATCTCAGAATTCTCTCAGGTTTGCATCCGTTTCACAGCAGAGGAAAACACAAGTGGGATCATCATTAGAATGGTCCTGGTTGTGGGCAGGCCCCCAGCCCGGTTCCTCCCCCCACCCTGGCGTGGGTGGAGTAACACTTTCATGCCAGGGTGGCATCACAATCACCCCAGACCTATTGGCCAATCATTTTTGAGCGGGGGGATTGTGTGAGAAGTTCAAAAGCAGCAGCGTGACGTGGCTATGCACCTGCTTTGCGCTGCCGAACACCTGCCCACCTGCTCTGTAATTTATGTGTTCTCTGGCCTTGCTTTGGACTTTGGTTGGTTGCCTGGCTTGAGTCAGGGGCCAGGTAGGATTTTTTCCATTTGGCAAATTGGCATGGGCCACTTGGTTTTTGCCTACCTCTTAGCAATCATCACAACTTTGTAAGGTTTGGCGGTTAAGCATTGGCTCATTGAATTGTGGGGAAGGGGAGGTCAGCCATTGCCTGTCCCTCCATTGACCAAGGGTATTCCTTTAAAGGAATCCAGGGCCTGGTTCCTGTCCGAAGTCCGCTTGAGGGGCTAGGGCCATGCCAGGCCTCTGGGAACACCGAGGAAAGCTACAGGCGGGTTCCCCCCCTGTGGCTTCCTATTTGGATGGTTTACCCTTATTGACTTCCTGTAAACCAGGCAGATGTCCGGTATAGTCTATGCCAATGCCTAAGCCAATACCACTCACATTTCTGTAATTCAATAAAGTTGTGGCCTAAAATTTTGCCAATAACCTTAAACTAAATATTCTGTGTCCGTGTGAATTTATTTTAACAAGGGTCTGGTCTGGGGGCCTTGCCACACAACCTGCTGTTAAGGGGATGAAATTCTGGAGAATCATTTCCTTCTAGTTACGGCATCCAGTCTGCATCTGGATGTGGTTCTCCAAGATGTCAGACAAAGGTCATTTCAAGCCCTGCTACCTAGGACCTTACAAAAACTCAACACACCCAGGGATTTGTGCATGCAAGGCATGTGCCCCTGCCTCCAGGCTGTGGCACAGCAGACTTCCTAACAGTGGTGCCGTTAGGCACAAGATTTCCAACTAAGACAGGCTGTCTGGATTTGCCCACAGATTAGAAGGCTTGAGAGGTTGCCAACTGAGCTCTCCAGGCTATAGATAAAGGACCCCCTGGATGGTTAAGTCCAGTCAAAGGCGACTATGGGGTTGCGGCACTTATTTTGCTTTCAGGCTGAGGGAGCCAGCGTTTGTCCACAGGCAGCTTTCCTGGTCATGTGGCCAGCATGACTAAACCACTACTGGTGCAATGGAACACCATGACGGAAGCCAGAATGCAAGGAAACACCGTTTACCTTCCCGCCACAGTGGTACCTATTTATCTACTCGCACTGGCGTGCTTTCGAACTGCTAGGTTGGCAGGAGCTGGGACAGAGCAACGGGAGCTCACTCCTTTGCAGGGATTTGAACCACCGACCTTCCAATCAGCAAGCCCATGAGGCTCAGTGGTGTAGACCACAGCTACAGGAACAGGGAGCTTGCGGTCTTTCAGAGGTCGTTGGACTTTTGACTCCCACCGGCTCCAGTCAGCATAGCCAGGGATGTTGGGCACTGGAGCCCGGCAATGTTTGGGTGGGCCACAGGTTCCTCATCTCCTCCATAGTATTTCCTTCCTGGCAGATGTGAAAACCTCAACCACCCACAAAAGTAATTCATGCATTTGGCAATAGCAAGATCCTGGTTGTTGCTTACCATGTGTTCCATTAGTGCATTCTGAAGTGGAGGAAGAAATCGCCTGGGGTGGACTTTGTTCGCTGCTAAAAGAACAAGGGCCCAATTTGAGTGCATGGTTCAACATCAGAATGGAAGTGGACTATGAAATGCATGCACGCATTCTCACCTAGATGAGGCATCTGTCAATGGTCCAGCATCACTCTCCTGGGATGGGTGGGGAGAGATAAAGAGATGAAAACTGTTAGGAGCTCGTCCTACATTCGAGTAGGACCCTGGCAGAGACACATGCCCGACTGGCATGTTCTCTCCCTCCTGGTCTTTTGTTCGGGAGCTTCAAAAGCTTTCTTCTGCCCGAACATCACAGCGACCGATGCCAACCGACACCGGCACACTTAGGGATCCACAAAGTTTGCGGAGCTTGCAAGACCTCAGCAACTCAGCATTTTGGCTAATCTACTTTATTTACATATAAACACACACAGAGCACTGCAACATGGCTCCCTCTCTCTCTAGCATCAGACAGCAAAGAGAAAAAACAAAGGAGAATAGTCCCACATCACGGAACACAGTAACACAAACATCCTGTCTCCGTCACTTCCCACTCTGTGGAGTCAAAACATACACCATCATGTGATAGACAAAAATCCCATGACTGCAATCATGGAGCAGGAATTCTAACATATATGTTTAACATATATACTCAAAGCAGGAAGAGGACACTCCCCGCCATTAACACCATGCTGCCTGGATCAAATCCCAGAAGCATTTCAAACAAGAAGTAAGGCTGGTTGAGTATTAGAGAGAAATGCCTAACTGGATAAACATACTGACATGCAAATCTTTGGCTATTACACGATCTGGATTTGCATTTTCTTTGCTTTGGAGGAAAGCATGCTGGTTTGTTCCCAGCCATTGCAGCGGCAGCTGTTTCCTACAGCTGCAAGAAAAGGCTACAAAAATAAACCACAGACCTCTTCAGCTCACCATCCAGTTACCTTGAGTAACCATGAGAGCCCCAGGAAAGCCATTAAAGGCAAACAAACATGAAGACCTCAGCGTTTCCCTTCTAAACTTGATGGGTTGTGTTTGGCATTTTAAAAATCCAATCCCAGACCGTCACTATTTATTTTGGATGTGTTTACGGGCTCCTCCCCTTCCCTATAGGGGGCAGTTCCCCCACTGGCCCCAGCTAGATTGAGTCGTAAATTCATACAAGGTTCAGGGCCAAGAGAATTCAAGCGGCCACTTATTATTTAGTTTGATAGCGTTTGTATAACTTTGGGCTCATCCAGACTCCCGCTTGTCCCACTGTTTTCCCTGAGAAAACCCACTCTTTCTTCCCATTATGTTTTATTACGTTTCAACATTTTAAACATATGCAATCAAAACTCAATTTCATCTTTTCTCTCATTTTTATCTTTTCCCATGCAGTTGTTTCTCCCCTCCTGCCGCACCTTACCTTCTATCTATTACATCACAACCACAACATTATAATCTAATTACTTCTGCTGCTCATAGCTCAGATGTTGCTCATAGCCCTTCATCGGAGGATCACAGGTCCGGTTTGCAAGTTTAACCCCTGCGGAGCTACGATTCCTAGCACCCTGACCAAACTACAGTTCCCAGGACTCTTTGGAGTGTGGATGCGCTTTAAATGCATTGTGCATACACAACCTTAAAGGGGTTAGGATTTTTAATCCTCACCCCTTTGAAAAAAAGCACATCACGTTAAACTTAATGTGGATCTGGTATTTCCTTAGCTCATGCCCTGAAGGAAAGTTAAGCACATCTTTCAACAGTGCATTGTCTTGCAGAACTGTTCCCAGAAGAACCAGGATACAGGTATTTCAGAGAGTTTAATACGAACCCACAAAGCTTCTCCACCATAGGGGGTGGGGAATAAACTTGTGGAACCATTCTGCCACAGCAACCCCCCCAAGCTCTCTCCCCACATGACAAACTGTAGCCCCCACCCACTAGATTTAAACTATCCAGTTTTCTCCCGGAGAAGCTGTGCTGTCACTCAAAACTGATGGAAAACTTGATGGAAGACTCACCTTGGTAGACTCTGCATCCATCCTTCTGGCTAAGGCAAGCTCTGCATCGGTCTGGTTACCAACAGACTGGGCATCGCACCTGACGGCAGAAAGCTTCATTTGCATGAGGCAGCCAAAGCATTGCGCTTCACCATCGTTACCCCTCAAGCAAGCTGCACAGGGGATATTTTTATCTACAGCATTTACATAGGTGAACAGTCCCACTGGCTGTGATGCAGAAAGAGTGTTGAGGAAGTGGCTGTAGGCCAGAGTAGAAAACAAGCCAGACTTAGGCAGACATCTACTTATTCCGGGTGTCACAGCCAGTGGTATAGTTCAGGGAGAATCACAGAATGTGAATTATTATTTCACTAGCTTACAAATGTGGTCTGCCAACTCTCAGGGGTTGGGGGGGGGAGGCAGGGATTGGGGGGGGAGGCAGGGATGACAACAACTGGATGGATCCAGAGCAAATGACAGGTAGGTAAAGGGACCCCTGACCATTAGGTCCAGTCATGACCGACTCTGGGGTTGCGGCGCTCATCTCGCTTTATTGGCTGAGGGAGCCGGCGTACAGCTTCTGGGTCATGTGGCCAGCATGACTAAGCCGCTTCTGGCGAACCAAAGCAGCGCACGGAAATGCCATTTACCTTCCCGCTGGAGCGGTACCTATTTATCTACTTGCACTTGACGTGCTTTCGAACTGCTAGGTTGGCAGGAGCAGGGACCGAACAATGGGAGCTCACCCCGTCGCGGGGATTCGAACCGCCGACCTTCTGATCGGGAAGTCCTAGGCTCTGTGGTTTAACCCACAGCGCCACTTGCGTCCCATAAATGAGAGGTAGGGTCAACTAAATGTAGGTTTGTCTCCATCCTTCTCCTCTTGCTGAGTTCTGCAACTGCAACACTGAGACTTAGGGAGGAGGAAGACGAGAGGCCATGCCAGCCCCTGGACTGGTCCCCCCAAAAGTGGGCAGGTTGGGACAGGCTGATGGCAGGCTGAAGTTTTTAGACCCCCTCCCTCCAATGCCAGCTCTGCTCATTATACTTGGTGAACCTTTGGGCTTCTCAAGCCACGCCCTGGTTATTCCCTGGCCAATTGCAATAGTGAGACATTGGAGGCACTTCCATCCAAGATGGCAGCTTCATTCAGAGAAGAAGTGCCCATGGAGCCTATATTTTTGAAACTTGGCCACTGGTCTTACTTGTGCCCCTCCAGATTCACATCGAAGATGGAGCCATTTCTCAGATGTTTCTGTCCAGAAGTAGACAGAAATCTCGCATTTTCAAAGGCCCTGGACACAGAGCTCCTCTGGATCAGCTGGAGAGGGTCAAGGGTCAACGCATCTGTCAAAAGCATACATAGAACCATAAAAGGGCTTCAAGGTTGTATAATCCAATGTTGCTTCGTGCAGGAAACTTGCAACAGCTTCTCTAACAAGATGACCATCCCAGCCTCTGATTAACAACCTCCACCAACGAAGAGGTGGCTTTCTGCAAAGGAATCCTGGGAACTATAGTGTATCCCCCCCCCAACAAAGCTACAAATCACAGCACCCTTAACAACCTACAGTTTCTAAGGTTCCATGGGTGAGGCCATATGTGTCAACATGGGTGTCAATTGTGCCTGAAATGTATGGGGTGAGCCACAAGTTGTAACCTTGCTTTCCCAGAATCCCACAGAACAAGGCTAACTAACTGGCAATTTTCAGAGGCCTCTCAAAACGCGTGGGGCTGAACTAGCTAGCTGGTCATGAGAATTTCACTGAAGGCTAGACTACATATTGGGGTGTGGGTGGGTGGGGATTTTCAGCCAGAAAACTGTGTGGGCCCCCCAATCTGGACTGGTGACACATTCCAAAACAGGGTCCTAAATGTATCCTATTTTCATCAACATAGGTCTGGGTGGTACATGCTTTGTTTCATTTTGTTTTGAAGGGGGAGTGGGACATGTTTATCCTAAAAAGTAGTTCAGTCCTCACTGCTGAGCACAGTGCAACCAGTTTCCAGTCTTCCTTGTCACCTGAAAGGATGCTCTCAAAAGAAAGGACTTTAGGTGCTCATGGCTAAGAAAGGGCTTTAGGTTGTGTTTGGTATGAAAAGCCTGCACCCTGCTGAACTGCATCGTTCAAAGAATAAAGGGGAGATATTTTCAATCTTACCTAGTAGTGAAGAATATTGCAAGCACCGGCGCCTCAAAGCGTGTGACCAGGACAAGTCAAACAGCAGATTCTCTTGGTACCCGAATCCTTTGTAGCAGCAGTTTTTCTAAGTGAAGAAGAAAAAGTTAAGGCATAAGCCTTCTTTCTCCCACTGCCCCGCCTCAAAACCCGGAACTTGCCACGCGATTAGCTGATGGAGCTTTTGTCAATAGAGAGGAATCTAGCACTTGGCACATGGGTTAGAAGGACAATTTTGTAGTCATCTCCACCCACCTTTTAAAAAACGGAGCATTAGCTTAAAGACATCCCATTGTTAGAGGAGGATAAGATAACTTTGCAGTTTCCTTCATGGGAATGGGGATGGTTTTGTTAAGGAAGCCCTAGAAATCTTGAAGCATTGAGTTCTAAGATTTTTGGCTCACCCACATTCTTTATCCTTCATTCTTTCTAGGCTCAGGTTCACGTTTTTCCGATCTGTAGCCAAGCAGGTTTATTTATTTATTATTATTATTTATTATTATTTGCTTTTTTGCCCTGCTGCTTCCCTCATGAAAGCCCACTCTCTAATGCAAGAAACCCCAAATTTCCATTTGTTCTTATTAGCATGAAAGAGCTGGTTTTCCTGGTGAAAGTGTTAAGGCAAAAGGGGGGAGGGGAACACCACTCAGACACAGACCAGGAAAGTGTGGACCCAGAAAGTGTGTGGGGAAAGGTATGTGTAAATGAGCCCTTAGTTTAGGTTCTGTTGTTGTTGTTGTTGTTGTTGTTGTTGTTAATTTATATACCAGCCCTTCATCTGTTGATCTTAGGGCAGTTCATAATATAAATATACAAGATAAAAAACACAAAATACATAATAAGGATTAGGACAAACACAAACCAATACACCCCACAACACATTTCAAAAGGCATCAGATGTTAATTAGCCAAAGGCCTGGTTGAAGAGGAATGTTTTCGCCTGGCTCTGAAAGGCGTATAATGAAAGTGCCAGCCAAACCTCTCTGTTTTAAGAGCTCAGTTTAAAACTAGAGCACCAGTTTGGATCTTCTCAATGGGGGAAAGACATTTTGCAGAGTATATCACTACATTAAGTGCTGTATAGAACTTTATTCTAAATCCCTTTCCAGCTAATTGTGGGGAAAATAACTCACTAAAAAGCACTAATGTGGAACTAGCCCTGGATTCACCAATAGTGAAGGTGGTAGGGTAGGGCCACGTTGCGCTGTTTAGCTGGTGGTAACATTGCAGTGTTTAGCAGGCGATATTGTGAGGTTTAGCAGCTGATAAGATTGCAGTGTTTAGCTGGTGAGTTATTGCGATGCTTATCTGGAGAGTTATCAAGATGTTTAGCTGGTGAGTTATTGCGATATTGAAAACCAGGTATCGCCTAGCCCTCACACACATTGTGATTCGTGATACATTGCCAGCTCAAATATTATGAAACAATTATCACAATGTGAACTTGAAACCGGTTTTGGACGATATAGAGCGGTACCTCGGTTGTCAAACATAATCTGTTCCGGAAGACCGTTCGACTTCCGAAACGTCCGACAACCGAGGCGCAAAGAGCGGTCAGGAAAGCCAATGGAGAAAAAAGAAAAACACACTGCGGAAGTCATTCGACTGCTTTGGCGCATTAAAAAATGGAAGCAATTACTTTTGAGTTTTTGCCATTCAGGTTCCAAAATGTTCAGCTTCCGAGATGCTCGAAAACTGAGGTACCACTGTACAGTGGTACGTCGGGTTAAGTCCTTAATTCGTTCCGGAGGTCCGTACTTAACCTGAAACTCTTCTTAACCTGAAGCACCACTTTAGCTAATGGGGCCTCCTGCTGCTGCCGCCCTGCTGGAGCACAATTTATGTTCTTATCCTGAAGCAAAGTTCTTAACCTGAAGCAGTATTTCTGGGTTAACGGAGTCTGTAACCTGAAGCGTATGTAACCCAAGGTACCACTGTATTGATATATCGCCCAGCTCATGTACCTAAGCGTTCATGAATTGCATCATCTCTGCTGTGGGGTTTTCTAAGGGGGAAAAGTTGCACTTCAAACAAGAGGAAGCTTCTTTTTCCTGTTCCACTTCTCGTACACCATGCACGCTCTCCGTTAAAGAGTCAGGAGCTGCCAGGTCTTACCTTCTGCCCTGTTCTTATCTCTTCGTTTACATTTGGGCTGGACGAAGGACTCTCATCATCACAGACACAGCGCTGTTTTAATTCAAAGAATTGTCAGCAGGATGTTAGTATCCTGGGTCAAGTGGTCCTGACATCACACGCGAGATCATTTTGGAGGTGTGGCTTATGTTCTATCTGACAATACACTACTAGAGGTGACACGTCAATGCTTGGAGCAAGAGAGGAAGGGGGAATGCCAAAT
Source organism: Podarcis raffonei (assembly GCF_027172205.1). Classification (NCBI taxonomy): domain Eukaryota; kingdom Metazoa; phylum Chordata; class Lepidosauria; order Squamata; family Lacertidae; genus Podarcis; species Podarcis raffonei. The sequence goes on along the minus strand of NC_070611.1, from coordinate 65,318,772 downwards.
CCTACTGGGGAGCTGCCCTAGCTCAATGGCAGAGAATCTGTTTTGTATGCAGAAGGTCCTGGGTTCAAACCCTGGCATCTCCAGGTAAGGCTGGAGGAGACTTCTGGGAAAGACTAGAGGGACAAACCATCCTATTAAGTGCAGGGCAACTTCCTACACTACAGCAAGCAAACAGAACATCTTGGAAGGAAGCTTGCAGTGCAGAACACTGTAAAATTGGGATGGGTAAGGTAGCCAGCGAGGGATGCGGGTGGTGCTGTGGGTTAAACCACAGAGCCTAGGACTTGCTGATCAGAAGGTCGGCGGTTCGAATCCCCGCGACGGGGTGAGCTCCCATTGCTCGGTCCCTGCTCCTGGCAACCTAGATGTTCGAAAGCACGTCAAAGTGCAAGTAGATAAAGAGGTACCACTCCAGCGGGAAGGTAAATGGCATTTCTGTGCTCTGTTATGGTTCGCCAGAAGCGGCTTAGTCATGCTGGCCACATGACCCGGAAGCTGTACGCCAGCTCCCTCGGTCAATAAAGCGAGATGAGTGCCGCAACCCCAGAGTCAGTCATGACTGGACCTAATGGTCAGGGGTCCCTTTACCTTTACCTTTAAGGTAGCCAGCAAACCCCAGATGTTGTCACAATTCTGCTTGGGTTCACTAACTTTGTAATTAATAATAATAATAATAATAATAATAATAATACCTGACAAAGAACTCCACACAACAGTCCTTCAAAATGCTTCTGCCTGAGTGAGTCAAGAGCAGCTAAGAAGCAAGACGTTGCAAGGATTGATCAGAAACTATCCAAATTATACAAGAGTTTGTCTTCTTTAGCCAAAATAAAAGCAGTCCACCAATATGAGTACACAAATGGTGGGATAACCAGCCACATATAACCAACATGCTTAAGTTTAATTAATGCATGAAGGGGTTAATACCACAGAGTAAGCTGTGCTGTCAGGCTTAGCCATGTCACTTCCCTTACCTTGGGAGGAAATAGGTCGGGCATCCCCAACCTGCGGCCCTCCAGATATTTTGGCCTACAATTCCCATGATCCCTTGATAACATGACCAGTGGTCAGGGATGATGGGAATTGTAGTCCAAAACATCTGAAGGACTGAAGGTTGGGGATGCCTGAAATAGGTAATCAAGCCTATTGTGCAGACTACCTTAGAAGCTCAGCGTGTGAAGAGGTCTGAGCTGGTTGCTGCAGCTTAGCTCTCACCAGTCACTCTTGACTTCCTATACCAATAAACTAGGAACTTTCACCACTTTGTAAGTAAGTTATGTTTTACTGCCTGTGCAACTTATCTGACTGATGTATGCAAAAGCATATGAATCTGACCTTTGAAGAGTTTGTAAGTAAACCAAATTTTAACTTACCAAACATGTGGTCTTTTCCTATGTTGTGCGGAGAGGGAAATTTTGGAACTCCCTTGGAGAGGCATATTTTAAAGGTCTAACAATCTATATTTCCACACTTTACTTTGCTACATATTTTGTGACTTTAAATCTCTGCCGGGATTGTCTCATCAAAGAGTACTTGCCCCAAACTTGGACCTTGGTATTCAGGAACTCATATACATATATAGCACCAACAATAACAGCAAGTCCTAAAGAAACTGAGGCAAAGCCACAACAGACCTTGGGACCACTTTCACGTAAAAACATAAGGACAGGCAAATGTTGATTTCTGAGCGAGATTCAGAATAGACACCAATGATATGCCTCTATTAACATTATTAATAGAGGAACTCTGCACCAAGTTCTCCTAGGAGGCAGGAGGAAAAGTTGTTTGAAGCACAAAAACACTTGGACAGTATCTAAAGAGATAGATCAAAAAAACATTGCATCTTCCAAGCAGCAGCATTTGAGGCACGAATTCTCAGATGTGTTCCAGGTCACAGCTGGGTAAGGAGTGTCAGATTGTTCTGCCTTCTTAATACATTGGGCTCCAATTGGATCCTTCAAATCACTCCCAATGCATGGACACTGGATAATTTTTACCCATTAATAAGCACATCTCTTTGCACAAGTAGATGTTCTGAAATTTTGTACTTCTCCGAATTTTGCAATATGGTTCTCGGCTCAAAATGAAAAACAAAACACAAAAATTTGATGGTAAGATTGGGTATTTTAGGATGAAACCCAGAGTGAAGCAAACACTCCCATTTTCATTCAGGCCAAAGAACACATGCCAGCTGCCCTTAAGTCACGGAAAGAGTAACTTCAAGCGATACTTACTGCTCTGGTCTTTAGCTTTCAGTTCCAGCACCTGGCAAGTGCGTGTTAAGTTTATATTTACACTCCGGAGGTTTGTTTGCTCAGCGATGCTCTCTTCCAGCTCCCTTTGCAAAGACCTTGCTTCCAGGCTGGCAGCGTGAAGGTCGTTCTCCTGATCCTTAGCCTGCGGGAGCAACAGCAAGTCAGCAAAGTTTGGAGGGACTCCCTTCTAGACGGCTCAGCAGACCTCACACAAACAAAAGCCGAAATGCCTTTGCTCTCTCTCTCCGGAAGCAATGAACTCCTGATCTGCCGCTTCATATATATATATAGTTTTAACACTCGCAGGATCTGTTGGTTTTCTCTGAGCAGACGTATGTGTCAAGTTGCTTCTTTCCTGCGTAAGGCACTTAAAAGCCACCAACCCTTCCTCTCAGCTTAGACTTCCTCTGCATTCAGAATTTTGCAAGTTCCAGTGAACGCACAGGTTCTGCTTTTCCCCAAACACACAGGATGCACTCTACAAGGGCTACCTTGCCAGCAACCACAAAGGTCAGGCCCTCTAGCACTTCACAGATGAAGATAAAACCCTTGTTCTTATTCCATCACCAAGAGACCTCTTCCCCAACACTGCATGTTGAAGCGTTACCGTTATCAACAGTTCAAAACGATCTCAGCAGCTGCATTCTGTGTGAAGCAGGGAGAAGAATACCAGGTTGAATCCTACCCATGCTCTCCAAGTTCACATGTATGTGCACTGAAGTTGTGATGTGCGATGCATGGTGCTGACCTTTAAAACCCTAAATGGTCTTGGTCCTGTATACCTGAAGGAGCGTCTCTACCCCCATCGTTCAGCCCGGACGCTGAGGTCCAGCGCTGAGGGCCTTCTAGCGGTTCCCTCATTGTGAGAAGTGAGGTTACTGGGAACCAGACAGAGGGCCTTCTCGGTAGTGGCACCTGCCCTGTGGAACGCCCTCCCATCAGATGTCAAGGAAATAAGCAGCTATCCTATTTTTAAAAGACATCTGAAGGCAGCCCTGTTTGGGGAAGTTTTTAATATTTAATGCTGTATTGTTTTTAAAGCTTGATTGGGAGCCGCCCAGAGTGGCTGGGGAAACTCAGCCAGATGGGCGGGGTATAAATAATAAATAGATTATTATTATTATTATTAACTCCCCTGCCTCACCCCTGGTCCCAAACTTGGCAAGACGTTGGCGATCTTCAATGGGATTCAGATTCATTGGAAGGACTGTAGTTCAGTGATAGGAAAACACCACCTTGCCTGTTCATATGTTCCTGTGATCGGAAGGTCAGAGAAGGTGCTCCTGACACCCAGCCCATGCAGGCGCTGAAGACGTGGGCTGTACATGGGTGTACGGAAATCCTTTACCTTCACCTTTTCACCTTTTAAAGTTTAAACTCAGCACAAGGAGCAGAACTCTGGCTTCTGCTGCCTTTAAGAATAGGGCCATAGCTCAGTTGTAGACCATCTGCTTTGCATGCAGAAGGTCCCAGGTCTATTCCTGGTAGGGATGGGGAATAAGACTCCTACCTGGAACCTCACATAAGACCATGCCAGACAGTGGAGACAATAGGAATAGCTTCCTATGCTCCCAGAGGCACTCAGGGGGCACTAGAGTCAGCTGCCTTTAAAGAAAAAGGAGAAGGAGGAAGTAGCTCTAGTCCCACCAACACCACAATAAGTACCTCAAAACAGGGGATGCTGAATCATTGCACACACATGCAAAGTAGGATATGGAAATCCAATTGCTACTCTGTAATAGGCTTGGTCTCTTTTGTCTCTGCCTTAGTTTTAGGCCTTCCTTCTCTGAGGTTCCAAACAAGACAATGTCTTCCACATCCTGCTCTTGTCCTCCAAAGTTGTCCTTCTTCCATCTTCCTGTATGCAAAGTCTTAAAAGCAAGAGCAGCACAACATGCTGCACTTACCCGCTTGCTGGCATCCTCAAGTTGTTGGGTTAGCTCTTGCAGTGCTGATCTCAAGATGCCTCCTTCTGACACAGTGTCCTCTTTCAGCCGTCTGGCCAGCTCCAGTTCATGCTGCCTAAGGGATATAAGGCAAGAAGAGCTTGAGGGCATGCAGAGGATTTTAGAGCAGCACTGCTCAGAAATGTAATTGCTTCCTCTTCAAATTCTGCTTGATGGTATATGGCCAGTCCAAACCTAGAAGCATTGTTGGGTACACCTGCCCATCTCCTACACCTGTGCAGGTCCACGTTCTTCTAGCTCCCTTTCTCCTACCAGGCATCTCTTCTCTGTCACCACTTAGAAGTAATTGGGCCCATGACACACAGGGACTCATTTGTCCCATTCAACAGAGTCGAATCCCTTAGTTTCAGAATTCAAGCAATTTCCAAAGTAGGAAAAAAAAATCAAGCATTATCGTCCCAACAGATCTTGCTTCTCCATTAGGTTTCCGGGGAGCCCTAAATCTAGCACAACGCAAGACATGTCTCTGTTCCTCCAGCTTCAGCTGAAATTTTCTCTCACACAACTCTCACATACCCAGCCCTGCTTGGCCTATTATTCTCCATTCTAGGATAATAGGATCATAGAGTAGGAAAGGGCCCCGAGGGTCATCTATTCCAATCCCCAGCAATGCAGGAATCCAGTCTACAGCCATTCTTGGGTGGGCTCCAACCACCAACCTTCTGGTTAACAGCAAGACATTGCTCCATGATGTGGCATCCAGCCAGGTGAAGTGACTCTGTGGCAACCAGATGCACCAATCTAGGGGGTGAGGTGTCTTTGGCTCCCTCCATGTTTGTCTGAAGGGAGCCCAGCTCCCTCTGTCAGGTGTGTGTTCAGGAGCCAGGCCCTGTGACCAATAGGACTTTGCAGGACTGGGGCCTTCCTAAGTTTGTTCTGAAGAGGCAAGGCGCGGCCTCACAACACCTGGTGGCAAGAGCTGGGAAGGGATATAAGGTCAGCATTTCCCTTCGGCTCTTTGCCACAGCAACACGCTCCCTGCCTTGCTGCATTTGGCTTCTTGTTTCCTGATCCTTGAACCTCGGCTTCTTGACTCCCTGCTTCTTGATCCTCGGACTCCTGACTTCTTGACTCCTTGCTTCCTGACCCTCGGACCCTCAGCTTCTTGACTCTTGGCTTCTGGACCCCTGTTCCTGCTCCCACCCCGCCATCTTGCCCCTGGTCCTGACGTCCCCAGCCGGGACTTCGATCGCCCGTGAACCCTCCATGTTGAGGGGGCCCAGCGCATCACAGCTTTAGCTCCCGGCTCTGCCAGAGCACTCATCCACCTCCAGAGGATGTGATGGCACACACATGTGATGCATGATGTCACACGTGAGCAACGTGCTTCAATCATGGAGGCAACCTGGTGCCTCTGGTGGCAACCAAACTCATTCCTTGAAGGTGCAGGTGTTGGATACTTAACTGAGCTGCCGTGGTCATTACCTTGACCTATTTAGCAAGCCTTCTTCTACAGATCCTAACCTGACAAATACAGGATTACTGTTTGGGTAGGAACCCAGGGGTATCATTCAGACTGACACCCCCCCCGGGGACTCACAGCAACACACACTCACACACACTCTACTGAAAACAAATCTGTTTTCTCTCAGTTTCTCATTTTCCAGTAGTAAGTTTAGTTTGCCACATTTTTGCAGCCTTGCAATTAAAAACCAGAAACACTCATGTGCAAGTTTTTCAGCATTCTGCTTCTTCTAACGCACACACTTTCCTATGCAATTTTGCCTTATATACACCTCTTCTTGCAAACCATTTCCCCCAGTATAATGCACTTTTCTATGTTGTTTTTGCCGGCACAAACGGCTTTCCCCTGGTGTACGTATATTTTGGTTTAAGAACTGCATAGCAAATCTCAAAGGACGTCTGTGTGTTTCGCTTTGCCTGTTGCTTCAGGAAGTGAAAGTTGCAATCTGAATCAAATTTCTGCCCCATCCCCAACACGCACATACTAAAAACTAAAAGAAGGAGAAGGGAGGGGGGAAATAACCTGGATGAAAGCGCTTTCTTCAAGTGCAGCTGTTCAGTTCTCATCCTCCTCAGGTTTCCCGCCATCTTTATCAGCTCCTTGTCCAACGAGTCCTTCTGAGCTTCCAAGAGATCAAGTCTCTGAAGCCAGAGAGTTCTTTTCTTCACCAGATCTTGCTTGAGCTCCTGTATTGACATTTTAACAAAAAAAAAGTACCCAATACAGAGTGTTCAGAAGAAATACTTAGCAAGCTATTAGCTATGAATGTGTGCTGGTTTAACCTGAAAAAGGCCCATTCCCATTTAAATTTGGATCAAATAAATAGAAACGAAAATTAACCTGAATGTAGTAATAACTGCAAAGTAATGCCTTTGTTCTGCTTTCTCTTTTGTACTTGCTCACTGGGAATTATTTTGCTGGAATGGTGGGTGGGGGGAGACAGACTGCGGTCCCTATGTTGGGGGATGGGGAAATGAAGTCACCTCACACACACACCCTAAAAAGTACAGCATTGCTGCAAAGGTCCTTAAGAAGAGGCTGGCTTGCAACCTGTTAGCAAAGCCACTTAAATAATTGTTATGTACTGAGTTGAATAGGATCCAAAATGCAACAGTCTGATTGGTCCTAGAACAATAGGATTCAGAATGCAGCTGTCTGATTGGTCCTAGAACAACAGGATCCAGAATGCAGCAGTCTGATTGGTCCACAGGAGCCACCCAATCCAGCTCCAGGTGGAAGTGAATCCGCAACCTGATTGGGCTACAGGAGAATCCCGGAATTAGCCAATCACTTGGGGCCCATTGTGTAAATAAGGTAAAGTCATACCTCGGGTTGAATGTGCTTCGGGTTGAGCGCGTTCGAGTTGCACTCCGCGGCAACCCAGAAGTAACAGAGCGCGTTACTTCCAGGTTTCGCCGCTCGCGCATACGCTCAAAATGACGTCACGCGCATGCGCGGAAGCGGCAAAACGTGACCTGCGCAGGCGCAGATGCGCCGTTGCAGCTCGCGCTGCATTCAGGATGCAAACGGGGCTCCGGGACGGATCCCGTTCGCATCCTGAGGTACCACTGTATATAAAGCAGACATTCTGGGGAAAATTCCATTCCTCCTCACCACTATGAGCTGAATAAAGAGCATGAAATCCACTCTCGACTCCAAGTATATTTCAATAATCAGGGTCCAGAGAGAGGACAAAATCTTGTTAAGACTTTTCAGTGCTCAAGAGGGTGAAAAACGGCACATAATTTGAGGAGAAAGGAATGGAGGTTTCATTTTCTTACTTGAGGCCTCATACATAGCAGGGAAGCATTCAACCAAATGTACAGAGGAAAAAGTCTCTCAGAACTACACAGCCAATCAGGGCACATCCTGCTTCAGCTCTGGCAGGGTCCTAGAGTCCTCCCGCCTCCTTCCCAAAGCCATGTTAGAGCTTTCCTAGCTTTGGGGTGAAGGTGGGAGGGCTCTAGCACCGCCAGAGACTGGTGCCTCCTTCCCATAACCCAGCACCTAACTTACGCAGCTTCGGGAAAGCAGCGGGGGGGGGGGGAGGTAAATTTTGGCCTTGCACAAGTGCCACAGTGCAGCGGTACCTCTGGTTGCAAACGGGATCCATTCCGGAGGCCCGTTCTCAACCTGAAAAGAACGCAATCCACATCTGCGCATGCGCGGGTTGCAATCCGTCACTTCTGCACATGCGCGTGACGTCATTCTGCGCATGCACAAGCAGTGAAACCTGGAAGTAACCCTTTCCAGTACTTCTGGGTCACCGCGGGATGCAACCTGAAAACGCGCAACCTAAAGTAAATGTAACATGAGGTATGACTGTACCCAAGTCTGCCACTGTCGGAAGTGCCAAAGCTCTTCTTTAACTTAAATGGAGGGGTAACCCCCCCAAAAAAAACCCCCAATATAACCTGAAATGGACAGGTGGGGGAGAGAAATTCAAACCTTCTGCCAAGCACCCTGGGGGGGGGGGGCAACAGGGTCCCAGTTCATTTCAGAGCAGTAGGCCCCTTTCTGGAAACACAACTTGAGATCAAGAATACGAATAAACTGAGTGTGAATGTTAAAAATGTGAATAACTGCTTTGTGAAAGCAGTTAAAAGGTAAAGTTAAAGGGATCACTGACCATTAGGTCCAGTCGTGGCCAACTCGGGTTGCAGCGCTCATCTCGCTGTATTGGCCCAAGCAGCCGGCGTACAGCTTCCGGGTTGTGTGGCCAGCATGACTAAGCCGCTTCTGGCGAACCAGAACAGCGCACGGAAATGTCGTTTACCTTCCCGCCAGAGCGGTACCTATTTATCTACTTGCACCTCATGCTTTCGAACTGCTAGGTTGGCAGGAGCTGGGACCGAGCAACAGGAGCTCACCCCGTCGCGGGGATTCGAACCGCCGACCTTCTGATCGGCAAGTCCTAGGCTCTGTGGTTTAACCCACAGCGCCACCCGCGTCCCTGTGAAAGCAGTTACGAAACCCCAAAGAGGGATATTTTTGTGCCAGTACACATCCCTGCAAGCTCTGCCCAAGCCCTTGTAATTCAGACAGTGGGGAGGTGTTCTAAAGCCCCCTTTCTAGCCATTCAGTAACATTTACCATGAGCTTCTCCTTATGGGCTTCTTGAATATTTGCCTCAAAGCCCTCTGCCTGCAGGACGGCTATTTCCTCCACTCGAGAAAGTTCTTGCTTCTGTAAAGAAAAAGGTCACGTCCCATGAACTTTTACATCTAAACGGTAACAGATAGGTAGCTGTGTTGGTCTGCCATAGTCAAAACAAAATTTTTTCCCCCCTTCCAGTAGCACCTTAAAGACCAACTAAGTTAGTTCTTGGTATGAGCTTTCGTGTGCATGCACACTTCTTCAGATACACTGAAACAGAAGTTGCCAGATCCCTCTATATAGTGAGAAGGTGGGGAGGGGTATTACTCAGAAGGGTGGTGGGAATGGGTGATTGGCAGATAGCTGTGATGAGCCTGTTGACGACTCTTAACGACTGCAATAGGTCTTACAGGAAAAAGCAAGGGGTGAGAAGGTGAAAAATGGCTTTGTCATGTATAATGAGATAAGAATCCAATGTCTTTGTTCAGACCAGGTCTCTCCACGGTTTTAAGTTTGGTAATGAGTTGCAATTCAGCAGCTTCTCTTTCCAGTCTATTTCTGAAATTCCTTTGTAGTAAAACAGCTACTTTGAGATCTTGTATATGCCATCAAATGCCAACAGTGTCCTTCAGCTCTCTATATTGGACAAACAGGCCAAACCTTACGCCAAAGAATAAACGGACATAAATCGGACATCAAGAATCACAAGACAGAGAAACCAGTAGGAGAACACTTCAATCTCCCAGGACATTCTATACAAGATAGACAAGATCTCAAAGTAGCTGTTTTACTACTATAGAAGGATCTGGCAACTTCTGTTTCAGTGTATCTGAAGAGGTGTGCATGCACACGAAAGCTCATACCAAGAACTAACTTAGTTGGTCTTTAAGGTGCTACTGGAAGGAAAAAAATTTTTTTGTTTTATCTAAACGGTAACACGCTGTTATGTACTGAGTTGAATAGGATCCAGAATGCAGCAGTCCGATTGGTCCACAGGAGCCACCCAATCCAACTCCAGGTGGAAGTGACTGATTGGCCTACAGGTGAATCCCAGAATTAGCCAATCACGTGGGGCCCGTTGTGTAAATAATGCATATAAAGCAGACATTCTGGGGGAACTTCCATTCCTCCTCACCACTATGAGCTGAATATTTTGATGTGGAACCTTAGCAACGAGAGGCTATTTGCTTCTCTAAAAGAGTTCTATGCAGTGCCTGTGAAGGAATAGGACTGTTTCAAAAGGACTAAGCTGCTAAACCAGTGTTTCTCAACCTGTGGGTCCCCAGATGTTGTTGGACTACAATTCCCATCATCCCTGACCACTGGTCATGCTAGCTAGGAATGATGGGAGTTGTAGTCCAACAACACCTGGGGAGCCACAGGCTGAGAAACATTGCGCTAACAGATAAGCATACATATCGGCAGCTATTATTTCCCTGCCTATCAAAAGCCTATAAGCAAACATATGTGGTGAAGAATCTAGATTTCCTGCACCACTCTAAATGCTTCTTTCAGCACTAACATACTGTGGATAGCTATGAATCGGCATAAGAAGAAAAGGATTTTCAGGAGAATGAGAAGAAGCATCTTGTTCAGGTTCTGAGATGAGCAAAAGCTTTGGAATGGTTTTGCAGTCTTCCATTTGCTATTCCACCCACAGTCTTTTTCCATACCAGTTTCTGAATGGTGGCCTTGAATTTTTCTCCCACTCTCTCCGGCCCTTGCAGGAGCAGCAAAACCTCCGCGTCCAGCGATTCATCCAGTGCAGTCCATTCGATTCCAGAGACCTGCATAGAAAAGCAATCAGAAAGGGGCCATTGTTAGGATATAGTTCCGTTCCACCTTAAAAGGGTACAGGCATGACTGTTGTGTGTCATATGCCTGTTTACTTCCAGCACAGAACTGCTGGGAACTGCCGTTTGTATATAGCTTTTGCATTTCAGCTGTTTTGCTGGAGACGAAGGGAAGTAGACATGTTTTTTCCTTTGTTCCTGCTGCTGAATAAAATGCTGTAATATACTGCTTACACATAGCTCTGTCCGCCTCTTCTGCTTGGGAAGATTTATTCACTCTAAATGTATCTGAGCCTCGTGTTGCTGATTGATGCTGTTCCAAGGGAGACCGATGATCGTCCGGCTGCCGGCCGGTGGCTGGAGCCAGCTGGGGGCCCGCCTGATGCCCCCGTCTCCCTGGCAGTATCCCAACAGCCATATGATACAAGCTCAACCATCTGCCAAGTCTCAACACTGGCCAGAGGCTACCCTGGACATAAACCTTTGCTTCCAAGTTGCGCTGGGAAAGTGCATCCGTTTGGCTGGATGTCACCGCACCACCAGTGTCCCTGGCACTTTGCAGAGTATGTGAAGTCAGGCCCCTGCCCCTAGAAGCTTCCAATCTAAAACCCAGCACCGGGGGGGGGGCAGTGAAGGGAGAGGGAGCAGGGGAGCTGGATGCAGTTGTATTAGCTGCATGTGCAACTACATGCTTATTTAGAAAGGTGCACTCGTTGTTCAAAGGCACAGAAATGTGCCAGAGATCTGTGTGACAGTCTGGAACACAGCAAGGTAGCGGTCTCTGTCTCACTTCCTAGTCACATCAGGGATGTCCAACTCCCAAAAGACTGCAATCTACTCCCGGATTAAAAAAACTAGCAGCAATCTACCCATTTTTGGGGGAGAGGGGAACCTAAATTGTTGAGCTTTTTTGGGGGGGCAAGCCACAGTTTACCATTTTTGGGGGCAGACTGCTGCTAATTCTTCTGTCAATTTTTTTGGGGGGGATCACATGCCATTGATTGAAAAAGAAGTAGTCCCACCAGCGGTAACTCCGTCTTCTGTTCTTGAAATACAGGATACAGGAAGGAGCGAGGGGGCAGGGCCAGATGCCCCTTTTCCCCAGTGGAGGAAAATGAGCCTGCGATTGACTTACTGTATTTTTCGCTCTATAAGACGCACCTGACCATAAGACGCACCTAGTTTTTAGAGGAGGAAGGCAAGAAAGAAGAATGCAACGCAAAGCCTCTTGAGCGAAGAGGCAGGAGCGCTCCGGCTGCGCTCAAGAGGCTTTGCGTGGCTATCCCAGAAGCCAGAAGAACAAAAGGGATCACTGCGCACAGATCCCTCTTGCTCTTCTGGCTTCAGCGATAGCTGCGCAGCCTGCATTCGCCTCATAAGACGCACACACATTTCCCCTTACTTTTTAGGAGGGAGAAAGTGCGTCTTATAGAGCGAAAAATACGGTATATCAACCAGCGGTCGACCTGTCGATCGCGTTTGACCAGTTGTACATTAGAGGAACTGGCTCTGGGGAACCAAGGGGGAGAAGCAGATAAAATACAATTAAAAACGCCCACCTCCGCTTGGTCTTGGGCAAGCTCCAGTTCGCAGTGCAAAGAGTTGGTCCCTTCAAGGATGCTGCTGTTGAATTTGTATATCAAGGGGAAGTTGAAGCCATTCCTAGCAGAAGGATAGTCAAAGAATTAAATCTGTGAAGCTCCAAGAGCGTCTCTCATTATAAGGGCGCTGAATCTCGCCCCCTTGGAGTGCAAAAATACTCACGAAATCAACTCCTGCTGCATTTGCTGGATGTTGTTCACCAGTTTGTTCTTCTCCACCCGCAGGGTCTACAGAAAAACACAAAGCTCTCTCAAGACACAACCTTCAAGCAACAACCCCCCAATGAAGGACTCCTCTTCTGTCTCCAGCTCCCAGACAAATTATGGCAACTGTACCTCTATTACGGAGGTGTATTCCTTGAGGGTAGACTTCAGCTCCTGAATATCCAGGTCCTTCTGCACAGGTGAAAGTGTTTGAATTAGAAGTATAGGACCAGAGAGAGAGAAAGAGAGGCTAAAGGCATTGAGACAATTTCTGAAGCCGACTCCATACCAAAAAAAAAAAAAAAAGCATTCCTAACAGATTGGCCTAGTTAAAAGAAAATTGTCATGGCCATGAAAAATGAGGGACTGATTTTTTTAAGAAGGCAGTGATAGCCAGAAAATGCTTGCTTGAAGGAGCATCAACAGCTTTTGATGGCTGATGGGTACTAGTTTTTGCACACACATTGTCTCTGTAAGGATATTTAGCCATTTGGATGCATCTTGGACCTGGATTAGAAGTCTGGCTTTTCCGTCTGGCTGGGAAAGAAGACTTTTGGGAAACTGTTGCTTTACAAGCCAGCAATGCATCCAACTATCTCCCATGGTCAGTTTGTACGTTGGAAAGAGATACAGGATTGCAGGAGGAGAGAGATTTGGTTCACATTTTAATGCAAGCCGGCCTAATCTGCACTTCCTCAAACAATACATGGACCAAAACATAGCTATCTGCCAACAAATTCACGCGTCTTCAATTTCTGCGATTCAGTTTTGCAACCAAAAAATGTGCAGCGAACTCCACATGTTAGGTGAAAGGATGCCGGTATTAGTGAAAGTAACATAAAAATGCATTGAAACTGAGGGAAATGGCTTGCAAAAATGTGCACCTTGGGCAAAATGGTGCAGAAAAATGTGTATATTAAGAGAAATGTGTATTACAAAGTTGAAGTTGCAGATTAATTTCCATGAAGGCTTAAAAATTAAAAAAAAAACACCAGAAACTAATGCAGAAATTGTCAATTCCAATTCAAGTCTGGAAAAAGGAGAAATGAAAATTGAGAGATCTGACTATCCCCAACAAAGACTCTCTAAGTCTCCAGGTCTTCTTTTTTTTGCAGAAACTTTTTTTGCTCAAACTTTCTGCTGCTCAGAGGAGTCCAGAAAATGGCTATTCAGTCCTCTACGTTGAAGATGACCTTCCACATAAAGTACTTCCAGGAGATTGGTCCAGATGACACAGCATCACCCATTCTGGTTGGCCAAGAACATGGGGCAAAGATGTGCCTTTGCCTTGAATGCACTCATTTGGGATCGTGCTTGTTCTATGACATTGCCAATGAACATAGAGAGAGATCCAAATGAGGCCTACAAGGACAAGTTCTGCATTCTGTCCAGACAGCAATTGAATGCTTGCACCCAGTTTAAAGTTTTAGGTGGTGCAGGAACGAAGAGAAAAATGCAGAATATGTTGACAGGAGACAGGAGATTTCTATCTGCAGGTTTGTGAGCACGCTCTGCACTTGGTTCTACATTTGGAGTTCAATCCCTAGTTTGAACTACACGCCTATTTTTCAAAGGGCCAGATAAAGAGGCCGTACCTCAATAAATCCAATGTGCTTGCAGAATGAGACTTTGCAGGCAAGTTTAGGGCTTCGTTTGCAGAATACCAACCTGACCCTCAAACCCTTGTGCCTCTCTTTGTTTTTCAGAGGCAGGCAAAGGAAAAGTGAAAGACAGATTGTACTGCAATATCTGAAACAAAGCCTCTTGCACTTTGCTAATATTTAAGTTAAAAATGACACTTTGTGTTATGTACTAAGCTCGGATCCTAGAACAATAGGCAAGTAGGATCCTAGAATGCGACAACTGATTGGCCTGCAGGAAAAGACCAATCAGGCTCCAGGAGGAAGTAAATCAGCCTATTAGGCTGGTAGGATCCTAAAATGCAACAACTGATTGGCCTGCAGGAAAAGACCAATCAGGCTGCAGGAGGAAAGCAGAATCAGCCAATCAGACGGGACTCATTGTGTAACTAATGTATATAAAAGCCTGAGGTTTGGGGGGCAATTCAATCACTGTTTTACAAGCTGCAAGAAAGAGCATGAAATCACTACAGGACTCTGAGTATATTTCACATTGCATGACGGACATGTGGCCCACCTGTGGTGGCTCCTTAATGTAAGGTTAGGTGAGGGTGGCGTTTCAGAGAGGAATGAGCTTAACCCTTTCCTTATCCTTGCCACCCACAATCCCCCCATCCCTGCTCTCCATCTCAAGGAAGTCAAGCTCAGACGCAGGAAACAAGTTGTTTCCACCTGCAGAAAGGCTTGCCAACACCCACCCTGCGCTTCCATAATCCTGGAAGATGCTCCACGTGGGCCAATTCATGCCCAGCATTATTTAAAACACCCCTGGCATGCAGGGACATGTGCCCAAATGGTGTGTTTTTACATAATTCAAATCAGCTACAGGTGCTTGCAGAAGGAACAAGTCAAAGCTATGCAAAACAAGCGTTCTGGAGAGGAAGGGAAGAAGATGTTTGCATGGTACACTCCTGGCATTTTCAGGCTTGTCGCTTTCTGCAGAAGATTGTACACAGAGCTTGCAATCTCCTGCAGCAACCCGATCCCCTTCTGCCACTCTGAAAGCTCAGTGCTGGGCACAGTCAGTCTAATTCGCAGCTTGGCCATGTAAAGATGCCAACTGGGTCACAGGGAAAGGACAAGGGAGACCTGCAACAAGAATGCTGCAGCGTGCTCCAACCAGTCACACCCAGTCAGGATACGCCATTCCACCTCCACCACCCCTGTTTTCCTCCCCCAGCTCCCACTATCAGCATTCTGTACCCACTAAGCATACTCTGACTGCATTGTGTGATTTGGGGTTTTTTGTACTACTGTAGTTTGCAAAGCCAAAGGATACACCTTCCTTGCACATGGATGATGATGTTTTGGCCAAATAGAAAAACGTGGCATTCAAAACATGAGTTTGCAATAATAATAATAATAATAATAACAATAATAATAATATTTTTTTATTTATACCCCACCCTCCCCGGCCAGAGCAGGGCTCAGGGCGGCTATCACCAGTAAAATTACAATAAAAACATAATAGGGGAAAAAACAATTTAAAATATAGGTTAAAGTGCAATTTAAAATGCAGCCTCATTTTAAAAGTAGCCCTTGGATCAAAACAGTAAGGGGAGGGAAAACATAAGGGTCAGACTGAGTCCAAACCAAAGGCCAGGCGGAACAGCTCTGTCTTGCAAGCCCTGCGGAAAGATGTCAAGTCCCGCAGGGCCCTGGTCTCTTGTGACAGAGCATTCCACCAAGTCGGGGCCAGTACTGAAGAGGCCCTGGCCCTAGTTGAGACCAATCTAAGCACCTTGCAACCTGGGACCTCCAAAATGTTGTCATTTGTGGACCTTAAGGTCCTCCGCGGGGCATACCAGGAGAGGCAGTCCCGTAGGTACGTGGGTCCTAGGCCGTATAGGGCTTTAAAGGTCAAAACCAGCACCTTAAACCTGACCCTGTACTGCACCGGGAGCCAGTGCAGTTGGTAAAGCACTGGATGAATGTGATCCCGTGGGAAGGACCTCGTAAGGAGCCTTGCCATGGCATTCTGCACCTGCTGGAGTTTCTGGGTCAGCTTCAAGGGCAGCCCCGCATAGAGCGAGTTACAATAATCAAGCCTGGAGGTGACCGTCGCATGGATCACTGTGGCCAGATCAGGGCGAGAAAGATAAGGAACCAACTGATTAATATGCACGTATGTGTACATAGGAGCCAGCTCTTCAGGCCCCCAATATAATATTTGAAGTACCCGGGCCCCCCCAAAGTTAATGGCCATTGCCACTCAAATGTGGTCATGTGATCGATTAGGCAGGGCGGGGCTTACCTGCCCCCCCCATCTTTTATTCAAGTTGGTATTGGTTGGCATCTGTCTGTCTCATGAGACCATGGAGGAGTGTGCCTTTGGGGGTAAAGTCAAACCGTTGGATAAATGGCTGTCAGTGTTACAGTGCGATGTGCAAATTCAGTCCTACAATCCTACTTAAACCTTCATTGCCAAAGCAATCTTCCCATGGCTTTCGCATCTGGCCCAGCAAAACACTGCCTAGCAAGTCTGTCTCTGCAGCACCACAAGAGCTACTCACCTTGAGGATGGAGGCGTCTTTATTCTCCACCGTCTTTTCATACAGGTGTACTTGTATCTGGAGGAGAGGAATTGAAATTACTGTTTTGCCTTATGCCTTAAAAAAAAAAAAAAAGTATTTCCGAAGTTGCTTCAGAGTGCAGAAGATGCTTTAAATCCACTCTGCAGGTTGTGGGCTGCAAAGGGTCTTGAGTGCTCAAACTCTGGGTCTTCCCAGAGATGTCTTTCTTTGCCAGTTTGGAGCTCCTCAACCCTGCTCTGGGCCCTTGCTTCAGATTCAGATGCTGCGATTCCTGCATTGCAGTGGGGATCCCTATGTCCTATGGGATCCCTTCCAACACGGCAATTCTACAATTCTATTATTTAGAATTGTTACGAGGTAGGGAGGTAGTGGAGGACAGAGGTGCCTGGCGTGCTCTGGTCCATGGGGTCACGAAGAGTCGGACACGACTAAACGACTAAACAACAACAACAACATTATTTACTTCCTCGACCAGGTACCAGCCACTCTGAAGGAGAGCCACCAACGAGTGGCTGAAAATGGTGGAGCCAGGTTGTGTGGCGAGTTCCCGACCCCTCCTCCAGCAGAAATAATGACACATGACACAATTATTTAATCATCATCATCATCATCATCATCATCATCATTTACTATTTATACCCCGC
Source organism: Podarcis raffonei (assembly GCF_027172205.1). Lineage (NCBI taxonomy): Eukaryota > Metazoa > Chordata > Lepidosauria > Squamata > Lacertidae > Podarcis > Podarcis raffonei. The sequence continues at coordinate 65,301,573 of NC_070611.1, read as the reverse complement.
CCATCTGGCTGAGTTTCCCCAGCCACTCTGGGCGGCTCCCAATCAAGTGTTAAAAACAATACAGCATTAAATATTAAAAACTTCCCTAAACAGGGCTGCCTTCAGATGTCTTTTAAAGATAGGATAGCTGCTTATTTCCTTCACATCTGAAGGGAGGGTGTTCCACAGGGTGAGCACCACTACCAGGAAGGCCCTCTGCCTGATTCCCTGTAACCTCACTTCTCGCAATGAGGGAACCGCCAGAAGGCCCTCGGCACTGGACCTCAGTGAATGATGAGGGTGGAGACGCTCCTTCAGGTATATATGACCAAGGCCGTTTAGGGCTTTAAAGGTCAGCACCAACACTTTGAACTGTGCTCGGAAATGTACTGGGAGCCAATGCAGATCTCTCAGGACCGGAGTTATGTGGTCCCGGTAGCCACTCCTAGTCACCAATTATTAAGGTTAATGGGCTAAAAGGCCACAACTTTATTGGTTACAGGTGATGAACAGTATTGGCTTAGGCATTGGACCTAACTGACTATATCTGACTCCAGCCCATCTGCTTGAAGTCCAGGAAGGGTTAACACCAGTAGGGGGAGTCCTGCTGATGTACATCAACGAGGAGATCCCCTGGGGTCACTGCTAGGGGGCGTGCCTTGGGCCCTGGCCTCCATAGGCTTCGAACAGGGCCACACCCCCTGGAATCCTTTAATGGACTACCCTTCCATATGCAGGGCAGGTGATGGCGCTACCTCCCCTTTTTCCATCTACAGAACTTTCCAATGCCTAACCGCCAGTACCCAGAAAGTCGTGACGATTTGCTACGAGGTAGGCGAAAACCAAGTGGCTGGTGCCAATTTACCAAGTGGAAAAATTCCTACCAGGCCCCTTAACGGCGACCAACCAAGGTCCATAGCAAGGTCAAAGGAAGCAAACCTTAAAGGGCGGAAGGGTGGGAAAACCGGAGCAGCTGGCAAGCGGACAAAGAGGGAGATCCCCGGCTGCGTCCTGCCTTTAAGGGGCAGGCCACACCCCCGGAGCAACCGGCCGGAGGGTGATGATGCTACTGGCCGGCCGGAGGGTGATGCAGCCGTGAATCCCCCAGTCGTGCAGGGGCTGGCCTCCCACCCCTTGGGCACGTGGAGGAGCTGTGAAGCCCGCAACCCCACCTCTTCCCTAAGGGGGATTTAGCATCAACAAGGTATGAACTGCCATTGATACTGATGAAGGAAGAACTGGGCTGTCTTCCTGCCCTGGATTTTGTCACTAGCTCTGCTGCTCCTCCTGATCTCAGGGCTGGGGAAGGCCTTCAGGGGATGAATTATCTCTTCATCAAGGGCAAGAGAGAGAGAAAGCCACTTCCGACCTCGGGAGGAGGTGGTGTTGCGGGCTCACGCCCCCAACACATGCGCAGTAACCTGGGGGAGTTACCTAGTTGATGTGCATCAGCAGGGCTCCCCCTACTGGTGGTTAACCCTTGCCGGTCTTCATGCCATCAGGCTGAAGCCAGATAGAATGATAGGACCAGTGCCTAAGCCAATACCGCTCTTACCTGTAACCAATAAAGTTGTGGCCAGTTTTAGCCCATTAACCTTATTTATGGTGTCCTGTGTCGTTATTTTTATGGGACGCGGGTGGCGCTGTGGGTAAAACCTCAGTGCCTAGGACTTGCTGATCATAAGGTCGGCGGTTCGAATCCCCGCGGAGGAATGAGCTCCCGCCGTTCGGTCCCAGCTCCTGCCCACCTAGCAGTTCGAAAGCACCCCTAAGTGCAAGTAGATAAATAGGTACCGCTTTATAGCGGGAAGGTAAACGGCATTTCCTTGTGCTGCGCTGGTGCTGGCTCGCTTCGTCAAGCTGGCCATGTGACCCGGAAGTGTCTTCGGACGGCGCCGGCTGGCGGCCTCTTGAGCGAGATGAGCACGCAACCCTAGAGTCGGACACAACTAGCCCATACGGGCAGGGGTACCTTTACCTGTGTCGTTATTTACCACTGGGGGGAGGCGGGAACTCGCCACGCAACCGCCACTGACGTCAACAAGAGGTTGTGGCTCTTCCAAACAGTGGAGGGAGACACCCAACTACAGTGGTACCTTGGTTCTCAAATGCCTTGGTTCCCAAACGCCACAAACCCAGAAGTAAGTGTTCCAATTTTTGAATGTTTTTTGGAAGCCGAACGTCTGATGCGGCTGTTGGCTATTGTTTCTGGGGCCCTGCCCCAATCAGAAGCCGAGCCTTGGTTTTCGAACATTTCAGAAGTCAAACAGGTACCACTGTAACTTGTTCCATCAGCACTTGAGCACTGGATCTGTCCCTGCTCTCGTTTCCCCTGTGCACCACCTAAATCTGTTCTAGGGGTTATCCCAATGCTCCAGAGCAGATTTGGGGGCTGGACATGCAGAGGGAGAGAAGAGGGGGAGAAAATTCAACTACGCACATTGTAGTCCTTGCACTGACAGAAGGAGTTAGCTGCATACTGCACAGAATATGCACAGAAGAGAACTATACAGCACTGTTATAAGAACTGTTAACTTTAAGAACTGGAGCTTGATCCTGCTTTTTCCTCCTCCCTCCTGTTTCTTTTTCCTTGCATGTGATGTCTCATCTTCCATGTCTTTTTAAATTGGGAGCCTGAGGGGACTTAAGTACTGATTTTTGTATGCTGCTTTGAAAGCCTTTTTGGGGGGCCATAAATGCCACAAATAAAATATAACCCCCAGGTCAAAAGGAGGAGCTTTTAGAAGGAGTTAGAAGGCTCCATCCAGTCCTTTATACTCTACATGGAATGTCCGGATAAAAATTTAAAAATAAAATCAAAAATCTAATGTTCATATTCTCAAAATATCTGACATCAGGAGAGTTTTAAAGGGCAAGTTGATTTCAGCTCTAGTTGTGAGAGAAGCCAATGAATTCATTATGGTTTTTAAATGACATTCTACCTTGGAATTTGAGTGCAAAATTGCAAAAACGTAAGGTTTACATTGAGGAATCTGACCTATTTCAGTTTGGCAACTCAGATTTAAAAAGAGTGCTCATTTGCTTACAGGTAAGTTGAGTGACGCGGGTGGTGCTGTGGGTTAAACCACAGAGCCTAGGACTTGCCGATCAGAAGGTCGGCGGTTCAAATCCCCACGACGGGGTGAGCTCCCGTTGCTCGGTCCCTGCTCCTGCCAACCTAGCAGTTCGAAAGCACGCCAAAGTGCAAGTAGATAAATAGGTACCGCTCCAGCAGGAAGGTAAACGGCGTTTCCGTGCGCTGCTCTGGATTGCTAGAAGCAGCTTAGTCATGCTGGCCACATGACCCAGAAGCTCCCTCGGCCAATAAAGCGAGATGAGCGCCGCAACCCCAGAGTCGGTCACGACTGGACCTAATGGTCAGGGGTCCCTTTACCTTTACCTTTAAGTTGAGTGACGATTTAAGCTGAAGCATCTCTTAAAAAACAAATCTTAAAATAAAAACTGTACAGTACCCTATAACACGCATGCACACACATGCTTAATCCTTGAGGAAAAAAGAGTCCCTAGCCCTCCTGCCATCTTGCTTATAGATGGCACAGTGAAATATTTGGCATTTGAAGCCCTCCATCGAACCCTTGCTTCCCCACACTGAAAATAAGTGTTGCAAGCACCTACTTGGAGTTCAGCCATATTTCTTGACAGCTCTGAGATCTTCTTCCGGAGACCATCCGAATCCAGAGCGTGCCTAATATTCTGGATTAAAGCAGATACTATTTATTATGCACAGCAAGACTAGCCAGCAAGACTTTTCCCAGCGTATGAAACTGTCTGCAGACAATTTGAATGCAATTCACACTTGCCTCTTCTTGTAGAGATGAGATCTTGAGAATGAGGGACTGATTCTCCTTTTCCTGGTGTAAAAAGGAAAGGAGGAGGGTGGTTTGAGATACTGCCAACACACATACACCCACCCACACAGTTACTGAGGGCCACTATACATGACTACCATGCAAATATTGAATGTTTTCCCCATCCCACCCATGGAAAACTCAATTTATGGAAAATTGGGGATGTCTTGGGTTATAATCAACATACATCACCACAAAGCTTTAAGTCACACAGTGACCTATATATAGGGTTGACTGACAACTGTCAATTTCAGTTTCCACATTTGCATATCAGTTTGCTCCCTTTTTCTTAAGTCCTTATGAAAGCTCATCAGCATTTTAGTGCAATTTGTAATACTGCATACGCATTTTGTCAGACACACACATTTCCCTTAACATAATGCATTTTTGTATGTCGTTTACATTACTATATAGCTATTATATTTTAGTATACATTACTTGATTGGGGAACCGCACAGCGAAATTTGGAGAAGTGCAAATTTCAAAGGACTTAATGCACTGTTAGGGACGTGGGTGGCGCTGTGGGTTAAACCACAGAGCCTAGGACTTGCCGATCAGAAGGTCAGCGGTTCGAATCCCCGCGAAGGAGTGAGCTCCCGTTGTTCAGTCCCAGCTCCTGCCAACCTAGCAGTTTGAAAGCACATCAAAGTGCAAGTAGATAAATAGGTACCACTCCGGCAGGAAGGTAAACAGCGTTTCCATGCGCTGCTCTGTTTTGCCAGAAGCGGCTTAGTCATGCTGGCTACATGACCCGGAAGCTGTATGCCGGCTTCCTCGGCCAATAAAGCGAGATGAACCCCAGAGTCGGTCATGACTGAACCTAATGGTCATGACTGGACCTAATGGTCAAGGGTCCCTTTACCTTTACCTTAATGCACTGTTAAGCCTCAGTCAATAAACACTGTCTGAAACAGTTCAAGTCCACCTACTAGCTGCTTATTCTGGGCTGCTGTTCTCAGCCTTTTTTCCTCTGCAGTATTCAGGTTATTCTTTGCTTCCTCCAGCTCCTCTTTTAAGGTTTTCACTCGAGCCACAGACTGCTGGAAACTGAAAGAACCAAAATCACCAACCCTGTTATGATGAGCAACATGCCGTTGTTATAGGGCATTTTAGAAATGAAAAAATAAATTAAAATAACAATAGACCGGCAGGATTTTCCTACTCTGAGTGACCGCCTCCAATCTGGCAAGAGGAAATGAAGACATTTGGATTGCTGTGTCCCTGCTGCTTCAACGACATGGCATCAAAATAAAAATATGTATAGCAGCCATTAGCAGAAAGGGTTGCAGCTCAGTGCATGAGCACCCATTTTCCATGCAGAAGGTCCCTAGTTCAGTCCCTGGCATCTCCGGGTACAACTGAGAGAGACTCCTGCCCCAAACCCTGGAGAACTTCTGCCAATCAGCACAGCCCATACGGAACTAGGTGGACCAATGGTCTGATGCTGTATAACGTAGCTTCCCATGTTGCTAAATCAGTGCTGGCTGCAGGGTTTGGAATAAGGTTACTAGATTTTTTTCAATGAATCTGGGGACAGTATCAATCAATCAATCAATATTTTTTTTAAAAAAAAAAGAGGGGAAAAGTTATTTTTAAAAAAGAAGAAGTAATATCTTCTCTTCTGTGGTCTCGTCTGTTGTGCGGCCTTCCTCTGGGTCCCAGCCTTTCTTGGAGTGCTAGCTGTGCTTCCTCCCTCCCTCCCTCTCCCTCCTTGCACTGTGATCCCCTACAGGCTTACTCAGGAGTAAGCGTTAGCAGAAACTCCCTCCTCCTGCTGCTGCCCTGCCTGCCTGCCTGTCCATCTCCTGTGCAGGCATCGTCCGGCAGCTGCCCATCCGTGCCGGTGGCAAGCAAGCAGGAGGAGACGTGCTTAGGGAAGATCAGCTCGTCTCCTGCTCACCTCTTATCTGCAATGGCCAACCAGATGGCCATTGGAGAAGATGACCAGTTCCACTCCTCTCCACCCAACTGCTCCAAGTTTTCCCCAACCAATGGAGAAGATTTAGGGGTGGGGAAAGTTCTGCTGCACCTGCAGAAGAAGTTCTGCTCGTGCATTTGTTTAGTTGGACTCAACCCAAAGTGTCCCACCTTTTTATCTGATTATTCAGCTCCACATTGTCCTCCACTAATCTGTTGTTGGTCTCCTCCATGGCGTCCAGAGCTGTCTTCAACTGGTTGTTCTCCTCTTGAAGTTTCTGATTGCTGAACTGAAGATCTGCTACGCAAGTGATCAAGTCAGAGGTTTCCCTGGATGCACAAGGAACAAAAGGCCCTGATCAGCTGCCATGTCTGCATTCTTCACATTTTGATGGGAGGGTTCCAGCTGCAAAGATCAAAACCCAACGTCTCCCATTTCTTTTGCATCTTTCCAGCTGAACTGCCATCCCCAGCACCAGCTGTGGGTAGCCAGCTGCCCTCTGGGCCTGAGCACCCCATCAGAAGTGGCTTTGCACCATGCTGAAGTCCCCATTTCCTCATCCTTCCCAGTCAGTAGCAGGGACAGCGCTGTTAGGAGGCTGCTTTCCACTCTGTTAACTTATGTTCCTCCAAAATCCTCTCATATCTTTGAAATCCTCCATCATTAAAGCTTCCCTTTCCACCAACCCATGCTTGTCCCTCAGCTGCAAATGCCAGCAAAATGCAGATTGGGTACCTGCCCTACTAATGCAAATAATGTTTTTAAAAAGGGGGAGGCATGAATAGTTCATCACCAATACCATATCATGGCATCACTTCCTAGCCCAGAAGACGACTAAATTATTCGTGTGGTGTATGACAACGGTCTCATGGGCTACACCAGAGACCGCTCCAAAAGGCTGATAAAACAAGAGGATTTTGTCCGATAGTCATATTTGAAAAGAGAGGGGGACTCTGTGACCACAAAGGGATTTAGCATCGCACTCTCAGATTAGAAAGTGGCCTAGCATAGAACTCTTTTGGGAAATGTGTTTTAAAGTGACAATTTAGCAAGTATAATTGTTTAATCTCTGTATGTATATCGCTGAAGGGTTTAACATTGGAAAATTCCATTGCAGCATACTGAAGCTCTCTGATGAACTGTTGATGTTCTCTGCTCCTACACGTGAGTGTTTAACCTTAGATCACATGATCAAGGTATTCAATTGCAAATCTCCATCTTGAAGGGAGTTGTCTGTTTAGTCTTCTCTCTGGGAGCCACAGAGAACAAAAGAATGTGATAATGATGCCTCTCAAGGAGTGCATAAGCTTAGCCTGGATGCAGGCTAATATAGGCTATGGGAGAGACATAGCTTTGATTTTTGCTCTGATGGTAAGTATGTTATGTATTTAAGAAGAACCACCTATGCTTGAATATGCATATGCTTTATACAACTTTCTGGATGTATCATTGTCTGTTTTGTACCTGTTTTGAAGAAGTTCTGGTTAGCAAAGCATTGATTCATATTTATGGGTCTGGACATTTTTTTATTCCAAAAGGGTTCAGTTTTTTATGCATCCAATTCCTTCAAATAGTGCAATATTGATATCTGAAATAGCTTGTAAAAATATTTTAAAAGCGACTCACAAGTCTCCTCTGGACACATCGCCACCAAGTGCCTCTAGGCTTCCGGAAGTTACATTCAGCCTCACAAGAGGACTTTTGGCTGAAAAAAGAGGTTTCTGGTTACAGCTCAAGAGACAAACATTGGTACAGAGCATTTTGGGTTTTTTTCACTTTCTGTTGACATCTCCACACAACACATCACCCTCCCTCCACCCTTTCTGACCTTCCCCACACCTCTTGCAGTTCCTCCAATAATATCCCAGGCTATACTTTCCAAGCACTTTAAACCCACAGTGAACATTCTCTTCCCCTCACTTCCCCTCCCATGGTTGGAGAAGATTCCTTCATCCATCCCCCTCAAGCACATTTGTCTTTGCATTCCCTTCACTAATCCTCTGCATGCACTGGCTATTATATTTGCCAGAAGCTCAGCTCTGCCCTCACTGGTCTTGGAAGGATCCTTTAAAAAAGTCCTATATGACCGGAGAATTTGCACCTGTCCATTGGGGGATATAGGAAGCCCCGAACACATATTTTTTAGATGTCCCTTTTACGATGAGGCACGTAGAGAAACCATTGACCCTCTGCTGGTGAGGCTTACTGACCTCTCGGTAAAGCAAGAATTTGATCTTCTCCTGTTAGGCAAAAGACCACAAGACGACCCGGATTGTCGCCAGATTCTGCGCACAGATCTGTAGGCGCAGACCATCCCCCAATTCAATCTAGTTTGTTAAGAATATTCCCAAACCCAGATCCACGGGCGACTTTGAGTCATTTCTCTAAGGTAGTCTATTTTAAAGTTTTTAATGTGTTTATATGCCTATCACATTTTTAAACTTTAAAATCTATTCTTGTATATTGTTTTAAATGCTGGTTTTGCTATTGGGATTGTAGTTCCATTTCTGTTTCTTAAGCTGGTCTCTGACCGTAATAAATTTCATGTTCATGTTCACTAGCTATTTGCAAACCCCTTTCAGCTGCAGGACACGAGTCTTAAGCTATATGCTGCATCTAGTATACTTTTCAGTAAATTAAGTCTTCCATAATACAGAGAGCATCTGATACCTGCCAGTATGCTTTCTCTGGTTGTCTCTCTAGCAGATGGTTCTTTCCTGGAATGAGAAAAAAACCCCACATATTTATTTCCTGTTTTAACATGAATTTAGAGTTTTAACCAAAAACAGTTTTCATCAGAACTATGAACTTTTTTTCTTTTCAGAATTATTTCAGTGTTGGAAAACATTCCCCCCCCAAAAAAAAACTGCTTGCAAAAAACAGTCTTAACTCTGTAGCATCACATGAGCCCTCATTGGGTGAGAACATTAATGACAAACGGGTTTCAAAAAAGGAACAAAATAATCACAAAGTGGTTCTTTTTTGAGGGGGTGGGAGGCTTCATTCCTCCTTAAACCATTAGTTTAATTATAAAAGCTGGAAGCAGAGGATACTTAGAGCAGCTCTGCATTTCACTACACAGAAGAGGTCACTAGTTTACTGCAACAGCAGCTCTGGATAAATTCTCGCATAAGCACAAAACCAACTCAGTGTTACATTTTGCCTGTCACATCCTTGATAAAATATGAGCCACATGGGATAATTGTGATGATGCAACAGCCTCCCACTCCAGTAATCCAAAATTGCGGACAACAACTTAGTACAGTGGTACCTTGGTTCTCAAACTTAATCTGTTCCAGAAGTCTGTTCCAAAACCAAAGCGTTCCAAAACCAAGGCGCGCTTTCCCATAGAAAGTAATGCAAAATGGATTAATCCGTTCCAGACTTTTAAAAACAACTCCTAAAACAGCAATTTAACATGAATTCAACTATCTAATGAGACCATTGATCCATAAAGTGAAAGCAATAAACAATGTACTGCAGTCACACAATCAGTCAATCAGTAGCTGAACTGGGTTCCACACAGTCACAAAAAGAAAACAAAATGAGCTGCAACAACAAAAACGCAAAATAAATAGCAAAAATAGGCAGGCCCCAGCGTAACACTCAAAATGGAAGTGTGGCACTCAAAACGGAGCACGTTCAGCTTCCGAAAAGGTTTGCAAACCGGTACACTTACTTCCGAGTTTGCAGTGTTTGGGTTCCAAGTTGTTTGAGTACCAAGGCGTTTGAGAACCAAGGTATCACTGTACTGAACACTTCAGCTAGCAAACAGCTTCCTTCCCCTACTCGTACATTTTCTGTTCTCGTAATTGTGCTCTCTCTCACAGACATATCACATAAAGGGGAGAATCTTTGGGGGGTCCAGCCCATGAAGCAAGCCTAGCAAAATTTAGCACAGTGGTTCTCAAGCTTTTTCCTCTGAACTACACTTTCAGAGTGAAAATTTGCTGGTGCCCCACCAAATTTTTTGTTATTGGTAAGAAATACATGGGGGAGGGAGGCACCAACTTATAGCAGTGCTTGATTTATAACACAGAACAAAACTTCTTTATAATATGATCATGGGACATCCAGAAAGTATAATGCAATGCAGCCACATAACAGGAATCATTCCCAAATATAATAATGAAAGTGCCTTCTCCAGCACCCTGTTTGAACAGCGATTTTGGGTCACAGTTAGGACCACTTCACGCTTGATCACGCTTGATGCTTTTGCTCTCATTTTGAAAAACACCTACCCATATCAAACCAAATATTGAACCAAATAATGAAAAAGTGCATTTACTTCCCCCAAAGAGTCCTGCATATTATTAATGGTTCTGGGAATTGTAGCTCTGAGTCGTAGACCATGGGTACTTTGGGCAAAGGCACGTGCATTAAATGCTTGCAACCCAAGAAGCCTTGCAAGACCCAGGTCTGGTTGGAAGAAACATGGACTTTATTGGACTAGAGCTTCTCCGAGATTTGGTGTTTAATACCAAGGACTATCAAAAAAGCCGGCAGAGAGGAATTGAGAGAGAATTAAGAGCCTCGGACGTGAGGTCTCCAGGCTGAGAGTAGATTGATTGATGGACGATTATTGGGGATTGGAACCGGGAAAAGGGGGGGTGGAGTTTGGGAATCCAAAGGGTGTATAATTATAATTTGTTTTGCTTTTATTTTGTTTTGTTATTTGTCTGAGAATTGAGGAAATCGTGGAAGGGAATTTAGGTCGACTTTAGGAAAAGGATTTAATAATAAGCACGGATGTATAATTATTGATGTTTATAAGGCAAAATTGGTTTTTCAAAATGAACTAAATATAAAATATAAAACATAAAAAGGTTAAAAATTAGGGACAAGAACTTGTTGAACTGTTGTTTAAATATTGATGTTTATAAGTTAAAATTGGTTTTTCTAAAATGAATTAAATATAAAAAGGTTAAAAATTGGGGACAAGAACTTGTTGAAACAACAATCTGAATTGGAATACAAGAGGGGGAGGTATGGGGAAGTCAGGGAAATATGTCATTGAAAATAAGGACGTTGAATTCTATGTGTTTTTTAAAATTTTTGTTTCGGTTTTTTTTTTATTTTTTGATGTATTATAATGGAAAAATCTTAATAAATATCATTAAAAAAAAAAAGAAGCCTTGCAAGACCCGTCAGTTACCAGCTTCTCCTGCAGTCGTCAATCCATTCCTTCATGATGGCATGATACGTTTCCAAGTCCATGGAGATGTCCCTTTGATCAGGATCAAGCATGTTGCACAGTTCCTCGAGACTGCTGTCCTCAGAACTCCGGCTAGTTGTGTATCTCACAAAGTCAACTAATTTGGAAACAGCCACTTTGCCTAAAGACAACAGTAACAATGAACACTGAGAGCTTGGCCACACCTCCCTTTTCTCAGCTGCTCCCCCCTGGAAAAACTCGCTCTTTACCGCTGACTCAGAACAAATGGCAACCGGGTTTGCCATGGATTGCTGTTCGTTACGATTAGGGGTAAAAAGCAAGTGGGAATGTTCTGAGACTCATGCTTTCTAGGTACGGGACAAGCAGAAGTGTGGGCTGTTAAGTATAATTGATTTAATTCACACAGAAATGAACCAAGTATGTGCATTAATGAAGATTTAAAATAGAAAATGGCTAAATGCGTATTGCTAACATTGGAGTTTTTCCACAGTAGTTTTTCTAAGGGACTCTAAGCTCCTAAATGGGTTAATGATTACCTTTCTGCTCCCCTACTGTTGTAACCTTAGATCATGTGATGAAGGCACTGAGTTGCAAATCTCCATTCTGAAGGGAGTTGCCTTTGTGTCTTTTGTCTCAAGGCACTGTGAAGTAAGGACATGTAAAAGACTCCCTGATAGAGAGAGAAAACAGTTCCAAGCTAAAATGGATGCTGTGGGAAGAGACAGACCCCTGGTTCTAGATCTCTTAGAATTATTTCATATTTCACCCGGCTTGTGCCAGACAGCACAAGACATTGCACGGATGTTTTGGGTGTACATTTGAAGTTTTAATTTTGTTTCGAACGTTCTGCCAGCAAATGTTCGAATAATGTTTTTAAGAGCCTTGACAATGCTTCGTTTCCAAAAGGAGTCAGTTCTTTTACTTCCAGTCTCTTCAAACTGTGCAATATTAATACCTGCAACACGGATGAGCCCATAGTCAAAGCACCAGGGGTTCGCAGGTCTTGTTTCAAAAGCAGAAATACTTCCAGGTCAACATACCTTGATCTATGTCGACATCTACCAGGGGAGAAGTGGGCTTCCCCAGGAGACATGGTCAGTCACCAGTGGGGGCTGAAATTCCTGGCTGGCCCCATGAAAAAATGGCACTGCCCTAATATGGATTTGTATATAATAGCATTATCCAAAAAATGCCACACAGGTCCCCAGTGACCCCATTCCAAGCACACTGGACCCCTGGAGCACTTAAGGCTCAGAGAATTTGGACATGCTGAACACTATTTTATGGAGCAAATTAACAAATAAACAAATACACCTGTAAGCTTCCAACAGTTGCAAGAGAAGGTTTTTGGTGCTGGTGTTTTTTTACCTCTCCTTTCTATGTCGCAAGCAGAGAACATAGTAGTCAAAAGGTCTTCCTCACAGATCAGGCTTACTTCAGCGCTTTCGTCATCTTTGTTCTCTGCTGACAGTCTCCATCCTACAAAGGGAAAGGGCACTGACAGGAGATTTGTTTTCCATGCAGTATTACGAGTCTCGATTACCAGGGAGCCTGCAGCAGGGCTACAAGTTCTGTACACGGTTTGTTCTGGACCCGAAATAAAAGTTGCGTCAAAAATCCAACAAGAGTTTTAGATTCCTTGAATTGCATTTGAAGGCAATGTTGCTTTTTTTTAAGTTCAGCTCTGAGGGATACTTTAAAAAAGCACTAGATGTTTAAATACTAGCTACTCTCTTACGTAAGACCATAAGATGAACTCTTCTGGATCAACAAACAATATTTTTATTATTCATATGTGTCACCCATCTGACTGGCTGCCCCAGCCACCCTAGGTGGCTCCCAACAAAATATTAAAAACACAATAAAACATCAAACATTACAAAACTTCCCTATACAGGGCTGCCTTCAGATGTCTTCTAAAATTTAGATAGTTGTTTATTTCCTTGATATCTGATGGGAGGGCGTTCCACAGGGCGGGTGCCACTACCAAGAAGGCCATCTGCCTGGTTCCCTGTAAGCTCACTTTTCTCAAAGAGGGAACTGCCAGAAGGCCCTCGGAGCTGGACCTCAGTGTCCAGGCTGAAAGATTGGGGGTGGAGACACTCAGTGCTATTTTCTAGAAAAGGAGGTGCCAGAACTCACCATGAACACCTCCCTTGCTCTCTTATAATGGCAATGGCACACACCTGAGAGGTGCCAGAACTGATTATACAGGGCTGAGGACGTTTAGGCCTTTAAAGGCCAGCACCAACACTTTGAATTACGCCTGGAAACATACTAGAATCAATGTAGTTCTTTTAGGACCAGTGTTCTATGGTCCCAGTGGCCACTCTCAGTCACTAGTTTAGCTGCTACATTCTGGATTAGTTGTGGTTTCTGAGTCACCTTCAAAGGTAGCCCCATGTAGAGCGCATTGCAGTAACCAGAACATGTACCACTCTGGCAAAACTGGTAAAGGACCCCTGGACGGTTAAGCCCAGTCAAAGACGACTATGAGATGCAGCGCTCATCCCACTTTCAGGTCAAGGGAGCCAGCGTTTGTCCACAGACAGTTTTCCGTGTCATGTGGCCAGCATGACTAAACGACTTCTGGCAAAACCAGAGCAGCGCATGGAAACACTGTTTACCTTCCTGCTGCAGCGGAAGGTATCTATTTGCACTGGTGTGCTTTCAAACTGCTAGGTTGGCAGGAGCTGGGACAGAGCAACAGGAGCTCATCCTGTCACGGGGATTCAAACTGCCGACCTTCTGATCGGCAAGCCCAAGAGGCTCAGTGGTTTAGATGACAGTGCCACCCGCATCCCTTCTGGCAAGACAATACACAGGCAGATAGGGGCTGAACCGGCTTACCAGTTGGAGCTGGTAAACAGCTGCCCTGGACACAGAATTAACCTGTGCCCCCATGGACAGCTGCGAGTCCAAAATGGCTCCCAGGCTGCGCACCTAACTCATGACCCCTAGCAACTAAGATTTTGAAGCATTTACATTTTTGCCATTCTTTCTGCGAGTTTGCATTTTGTGCCAAAGTCTTTGACAGGAGCAAGCATCCCCCAACTTATTTTGAAAGAACCGGGCCTTTTGCCCTTTCCTTACCCAAAGAGAGTCTCTTGCTGACAGGAGAGTTAAGTTCACAGGCAGACAAATTCGGGCTTGAGGTGATGTAGCCACATTCCTGAGAAGGTGCAGCCCTCTGCTCTGCACTGGGGGAACCAGGCAGCTGACTGGCGGAAGTTTCCCTGCGTTTGGAAAAGCAAGGAGAGTTTACTCCCTGGCCTAGAAAAAGCCACGACTTGTTGGTTCTCTCTTTGTTTCTACCAGCCGAAATGGACTCTGAGCGGATGTCCGAGAGGCGCCGGTGACTCGGTGACGCCGCTTGCCGACTCGGGGAGAAGACATTATCGCTGAAGGGGCTCAGCAGGTTGTCGTAGCCCTGGGCATTGCTGTCACTCGCTTTCAGGGTCCTTTTCTTCAAGATCTCCTCCAAGTTCTTCTTCACGTTGCCCTGTGGGCTGTCAAAGTTCTTGGACTGGAATTTTGGGATCTGCAGTGCAGGATTGGAGGCCTGGTCCTTCATGTTGATGTTCTGGAGCTTCCGGCAAAGGCTGTCGACGGGGTGATGGTGGCGTTTGTCGCGACTGCTTCCGGAGGACATTTCTCCCCTTCTTTTCATCCGTTTCTTTAACAAAAGGGAACTGCAAAACAATGGATTTCATCTTCCAATGCAAATTATTGCTCTGATATTAGAGTCAAGTACAGTGGTACCTCGGATTACAGACACTTCAGGTTACAGACTCCGCTAACCCAGAAATAGTGTTTCAGGTTAACAACTTTGCTTCAGGATGAGAACAGAAATCGTGCTCCGGCGGCGCGGTGGCAGCTGGAGGCCCCATTAGCTAAAGTGGTACCTCAGGTTAAGAACAGTTTCAGGTTAAGAACGGACCTCCAGAACAAATTAAGTTCTTAACCCGAGGTACCACTGTAAACCCACATAAATTCTTTCAAAAAAAGAGGGTCCCTTCAAACAATTTTTTTTTGGGGGGGGGAGTGTGTATACATTCTGCAACCTGTCATTCACACAATATGAGTTCACTGGCTGTGGGTTTAATACAAGCTGTCCACACGCCATTTTGTTAATTGTTCTCTGATTCTTCTCCAACGTTACCATGTTATTGCTGTCTGGAGCAGCACTCTTGCACTACAGTGGTACCTCTGGATGTGAACTGGATCCATTCCATTCGCATCCTGAAGCGAATGCAACCCGCGTGCACGGGTCACGATTCGCAGCTTCCACACATGTGCGTGACGCCATTTTGAGCATCTGTGCATGCATGAGCGGCGAAACCCAAAAGTAACACGCTCCATTACTTCTGGGTCACCACGGAGCTTAACCTGAAGCGACTTCAACCCGAGGTATGACTGTACAGCACAACCAAAAACAGGACAATTCCCTCCCACCCCAGAACGTCTGTGGTATAAAAAGTTACGGGATTTCTGCAGGAAGCTACAGGACATACAGCTGGAAGCTTTTCTAGGTACAAACAGCATCGAAAGAGGAATCAATGTCATTGATTCAACGCTGGTTTAATTTATTGTTATTTATTTCATCCATTAATTGCTTCTTACTTGGAGAGCCACTGCCAATCAGAGTTGCCAGTATGGGGGCAAATGGACAACGAGTTTTGATCTGACCCAAGCCAGTGTCCTATGTTCCTCTCAGTCTCTTTACATTTACATTTCCTACATACATCAGAAAGAAGCAGTCTTCATCCTACGAGACCAGGGTTTCCCAAACTTGTTTTTTGGACTACGACTCCAATCATCCTCAGCTAGCAGGAGCAGTGGTCAGGGATGATGGAAATTGTAGTCCAAAAAAACAGGTGAAGACCCAAGTTTGGGAGACCCTGTACTAGACAGCGATTTTACTGCCAGAGATGGAATATACGTTTCAATAATATATCATTAATTTGTTTTAAAACATATCATTTTTATATAAAGAAAATCATTTTAGAAAGGCCTTTCATTTACACTGGAAACCAATAGTCAAAAATCACTATTTACTTAAAAATCAAGGCATCCAAAGTATTTGTAGCAAAACCTACTCTGCGTCTTCCTCCTTTAAGAAACTATTTACACCCTGCTTTCCCTGCAAAGAACTCAACATAGTGCAAGAAGCTTCACCCCCTCTCAGCCCCCCAAGGTCATCAACAAGCTTCATGGCTGAACCTAAAATCTCTCCCACCCTAGTCTTACATTTATTCTCAATAAGTAACTACAAGAGATAAGAACAGCTTTCTCAACTAACACACAGTAATAAATATTTTAACAAGGAATCTTCCAAAGACAAAGCAAACTAGAGAGGGTGATTTATCAGACCAAAATAAATCACGGTCTCTCCTGGCTAAATTAGGGCAGTCGAGATATATATATATATATATATATATATATATATATATATATATATATGGTAATTAAGAGAACATGCTTGCAACAATGTTAAGATACTTTAAGAGGAATAAAACTAAATCTCAAATAAGTTTGGCGGCCCAACCAATGTAACTTTCTTATACCATAATCCAGACCAGAAAAAAGAAATAACACAAACCTTTCAGTTCACAACAGGAAAGATTACATACGAGAGAGAGCTTTGGTTCTTTTTAACTTCATACCTAAAATAGCACAGAAGGGAGACTTCCCCACCCCTTGTCAAACTTTCTCCTTTAAATTAAGTAAAACAAATAAAACAAAGTTCAGGAGAGAAAGAAAACACTTTTAAGTTTCTCTCAGCCAAAAGGTGGCAGAACCTATTTTCTTTTGCTTTTTTTCTGGCAGTGAACTCCGGGAGAGGGGCCTCAACTAAAGTCAGGGCAGCCCCAGCTGTGAAAAATCACCTGACCAGAAACACCTGCAATGCGTTGGGTGTTTTAATAAGCAACCGTTGCCAGCTACTATTATCCTCTGTCCATGAATCTTTTCCCTTCCTCCTCTCTGCATTGGTTTGTTATCCGCCGAGTGCCTTCTGTGGCATTACTAACGAGAGAGATTATCATTTAATGCGAGATCCGGGCAGTTCCCAGAGCCTGCAAATTTGTCTTAGATCACCCTGGAGAACCAAGTTGTGCCAAGTTGTGTGCAAACCCAGAATCATCAGAGCATTGTTTTAGCCTTACTCAAACAGCAGCAAGCCACGCTTCAAGTGCGTAAGCCACCAATCCCCTTCTTAGTGCTATGCTGTGAATATCTGCAGGCCGGAATTCAACAGGCAAGTTGAAAAGCTATATCGGTTGCCTTTCTGCCTGTCAGCTCACATAACCGTTGAAGGCATTGGGGCAGGGGAAAGGAGATGCAGTATATTTATTCCCTGCTTTTGTCCTCTGATAGGATCCATGCCCTTATCACAAAGGGAAAACATGTACTTGCAGGGGCTCCTTAACAAAAATATGTGTATATTTAATACTGAAACTAGCTTTTGGAAGGGACCCTGCTATTTCAGTTATCTGCCTCCTAGCCAACTGGGGTGGATTCTGCTGCTAGATTTCTTCCTGTACTTTGAATGGCTGTGTGGCAGGTTGAAATTCAGCAGGAGAAGCTTTCGTCTTTGCTGCAGGGGGGGCAGGCTTCACCTGTTGAATTTTATGCCTGTAGAGAGGTTTGCCAAAATCACAGGGGCTGTTATGTACTGAAGTTCTCACCCTGGGCCAGCAGGGGGATACTGTAGATAGTTTTCACTCAGGTCCACATATGCAAATAAGGAATTGAAAGTGACATTCAGTGATTGGATAGTTACAGAAAGTTGTTACTGTTATTTTGTAGTTGAGCTCTATATAAGCAGATTGGCTGAACCCTTCAGCCCAGTTCTGTTCTGGGCCTGTGAATAAACAAGAGCTGTTTGAAGAATCGCTGTGTCGTCTGATATGTTGACCCACAACTTAACAGGGGCCTTGCCAGATGCATGGAGGCAACTTTATTCATTTTTAAGGGGCAGCAGTGCGCCTGATTACATTTTCCTTGGGACGCTTTGAGAACCGGGTTCCATCCATGAAGGTCTGTCTGGTTGCCGTAAATGTGATCGGGAAGGATTGAGAGGGGTCTGGGGAGAAACGACTCTGCTGTACAAAGGTAAAATTTACATTCATTGCCCCTCCCACTTTTGCTTCTGGCCCTAATCATCCCTTGCGTGTGGCCCCCAGAAGATTGTGCTGAAGGTAATGTAGCACTGGATTAAAATACAGTGGTACCTCGGGTTACATACGCTTCAGGTTACATCCGCTTCAGGTTACAGACTCTGCTAACCCAGAAATATTACCTCGGGTTAAGAACTTTGCTGCAGGATAAGAACAGAAATCCGGCTCCGGCGGCACGGCGGCAGCAGGAGGCCCCATTAGCTAAAGTGGTGCTTCAGGTTAAGAACAGTTTCAAGTTAAAAACGGACCTCCGGAACGAATTAAGTTCTTAACCCGAGGTATCACTATACAGTGGTACCTTAGTTCTCAAACACCTTGGTACTCAAACACCTTGGAACCCAAACACTGCAAACCTGGAAGTAAGTGTTCCAGTTTGCGAACTTTCTTCAGAAGCCAAACATGCTCCGTTTTGAGTGTTACGCTTCAGATTTGAGTGCCATACTTCCGTTTTGAGTGTTATGCTGAGGTCTGTCTGTTTTTGCTATCTTTTTTGCGTTTTTGTTTTTGCAGCTCTTTTTGTTTTGTTTTTGTGACTGTGTGGAACCCAGTTCAGCTGCTGATTGATTGACTGTGTGACTGCAGGACATTGTTTATTGCTTTCCCTTTATGGATCAATGGTCTCGTTAGATAGTAAAATCCACGTTAAATTGCTGTATTAGGGGTTGTTTTTAAAAGTCTGGAACAGATTAATCTGTTTTGCATTGCTTTCTATGGGAAAGCATGCTTTGGTTTTGGAACGCTTTGGTTTTGGAACAGACTTCCGAAACGGATTAAGTTTGAGAACCAAGGTACCACTGTAAAAAACAGATGAGGAAGCTGTGGCTCCCGATCACTGAAATGCAGCACTGCCTGTGAAAACGTCTGGCACAAAACATCTGGTGGTCTTTCAGATGCCACGGGCTCTTTCTGTAACATTGAAGTTGTGTAATGCTTTCTGAAAACAAATGTCTGCCTATTGATGGAATGGAAGGGTCTGTAGAACTCACCTTAGCTTGGGTTCACCATTTTGTTTCCAAGCACCTGTGACAGCTCGCTCTGTCGCATGGCTCATTTCTTGACTGGAAGATGAGGCCACATGATGCCGGTGCCATTTAACGGAGCGGCTCAGTGCTGAGGCCTCATCAATGTCCCCTTGAGGCTGCTGTGCCCTCGATGGTGGGGACAACTCTTTGCTCTGCCAGGTTCACTGAGGCAGGAGAGAAGGTCAGATAACGCTCTCGCCTCAAGGGAATCTGCCATTGCAGGAATGAAGTCAGAAGGGGGGGAAAGGAGAGGGAAACATGACTCTGTTTGTGTGTTCCAGGGGACACATGAAACTCCTTCATCTAGGGCAAATGTGGGGAACTTCTGGTCTGCCCGACGTTGCTGGACTACAAGCCCCATCAGCCCCAGCAAGCATGCCCAATGGTCAGGGATGATGGGAGTTGTAGTTCAGTAACTCCTGGAGGGTAAAGGTTCTCCTCACCTGATTTGGGGTTTCCTCACCCCACTGCAATGCCCAGCCGGGGCAGAAGAAGGGGGGTATGGGCCGCCCCGGGTGTCACCACTGAGGGGGGTGACAAAATGCCGGACAGCACTCACTGCGGGGCCTGCAATGCACCCAAGCCATGCATCTCTCCTGGGTATGCTGCCCCAGGTGCCCGATTGGCTTCCTCCGCCACTGTGCCCAGCACTAGGCATGATGGCTAATATGTTCAACCTTCACAGCCAGAGGCTGTATGCCTTTCATAGTGGGGGAGGAGAGCTGAAAATAATGTCAATATATTTCACATCTGGCAAACAATGCAGACTTTTGGTGTCCGATAGTCCATGAGTAGACGAGTCTTAAAAGCCCGGGACACAATATAATCATCATCATCATCATCATCATCATCTTCCAACAAAGATTAAAAATACATTAAAATGTCACACATTAAAAACTTCCCTGAACAGGGCTGCCTTCAGATGTCTTCTAAATGTTAGGTAGTTGTTTATCTCTTTGACATCTGGTGGGAGGGCGTTCCACAGGGCAGGCGCCACTACCAAGAAGGCCCTCTGCCTGGTTCCCTGTAACTTGGCTTCTCGCAGTGAGGGAACCGCCAGAAGGCCCTCGGCGCTGGACCTAGATGGATTGTTGACCTGATCCAGCAGGCTCTTAACGTTCTTAAGGACAGAACTTCCTTTCCCTCTGTCCCCCTCACACACACCGTGCTCCCTAATCCATTCTTGGTTTTCTCTCAGCCCTCCAGATGTGGGGGAACAGGGGTGTGCAGGGAGAAGAAAGGAAGTGCCATGCACAAGTTCTTACACCAATGGGACAACTTAGTTGCAATCATCCTATTGTCTCTTACCAATGCCTTGTTTCCTATCGAGATCTTGAAAAGACCAGATCAAGCTATTATTTGGGCATACAGTGGTACCTCAGGTTACATACGCTTCAGGTTACAGACTCCGCTAACCCAGAAATAGTGCTTCAGGTTAAGAACTTTGCTTCAGGATGAGAACAGAAATCGTGCTCCGGCGGCGCGGCAGCAGCAGGAGGCCCCATTAGCTAAAGTGGTGCTTCAGGTTAAGAACAGTTTCAGGTTAAGAACGGACCTCCGGAACGAATTAAGTACTTAACCTGAGGTACCACTGTACATGGGCACATGTCTTGAGTGTGGGTGGGAACTGATCTTTGTTCAGAACGACCTTCCAATGTTTCAAAAGGAAATTAACATGTTCCCTTCCCTTCCGACAGCTCCCGTTGACGAGTTCTGGTCCAAGGGAAGGCATGACCTAAAAGCTGCCATTTCCTGTTTGACTGGACATAGACGAGACATCAGTTTTGCCACATAATCGATATTGTAGAGTCAGCCTTGAGAAGAGAAGATCACCAGATCAGCAGGACCTCTTGTTAGAGGAAACTCCAAGGGTGCTTTGCTCGGACTGAAAGACCTTTGAAAGGGCAGCGCTCAGTCTGACTTGACATGGCCTATCGCAGAGTCCCAACTGCTGTAGCTGAACTTTGGGGGCAATTTCTTCATCGCCAGCTAAGCTTTCGGGCAAGTATCCCACAAGCCCCGTCGAAGGTACACATCTTTCAGTCTGTAACCTTCGTCGTATTCCGAAGACGCACCTCTTTGCCCTGACCTTTGACACCTGATATATAAAGACTTTTAGAAGCCCCCCTATCCTCTTGACTGTTGCTGTTTTTAAGATTTTGTTTTAATTGGTGTAACCCACCCTGGGACCTTATGGCGAAGGGTAGATAAGAACTCTAACAAATTGGAAGAAATGCTTTTCAACCCATGATTATTGGTTGTTGAATGTCTGCAAGTTGTGTTGACGTGAAAATTGAGAGGATGAAGAGATGTGCTGGGTGCGAGGAAAGCGAGATGATTGAATGATTAGGACTACATTTTTATAGTTTCCAATTTATAATAATAATAATAATAATAATAATAATAATAATAATAATAATAATAATAGCAGCTATGGTGGCTCATTTACCGGAAGTAATGTATTAAGCGTTAACTCTGGAAGTATATACCGTACAGTGGTACCTCGGATTACAGACACTTCAGCTTACAGACTCCGCTAACCCAGAAATAGTGCTTCAGGTTAAGAACTTTGCTTCAGGATGAGAACAGAAATCGTGCTCCGGCAGCGCGGCAGCAGCAGGAGGCCCCATTAGCTAAAGTGGGCTTCAGGTTAAGAAGAATTTCAGGTTAAGAACGTACCTCCAGAACGAATTAAGTACTTAACCCGAGGTACCACTGTACTTGATTCTGACCATACTAAGTCCCCTGGTGTATATTTGAGGGCCGTGTTCCAAGTTATAGAGAACCAGGCAGAGGGCCTTCTCGGTAGTGGCACCGCCCTGTGGAATGCCCTCCCACCAGATGTCATAGAGAAAAACAACTACCAGACTTTTAGAAGACATCTGAAGAAAGCCCTGTTTAGGGAAGCTTTGAATGTTTAATAGACTATTGTATTTTAATATTCTGTTAGAAGCCGCCCATCTGGCTGGGGAAACCCAGCCAGATGGGCAGGGTATAAATAATAAATTATTATTATTATTATTATTATTATTATTTTATATATCTAGTCCAGCATCGTGTTCTCCCAGTGGCCGACCTGTGCCTGTGGAAAACCCACAAATAGAATTTGGACTGCTCTCCCCTCCTGTGGTTTTCAGAAATTGGTATTATCTATAAGCCCTAGTACCTCTTGGTACCGCCAAGACCATATAACACGAGTCCTGAAAGACCTACATTGACTCCCAGTACGTTTCCGAGCACAATTCAAACTGCTGGTGCTGACCTTTAAAGCCCTAAATGGCCCTGGCCTAGTATACCTGAAGGAAGAATTATTATTATTATTATTATTATTATTATTATTATTATTATTATTATTTCAGCAGTTAACCACTACAGTGGTACCTCTGGATACGAACGGGATCCGTTCCGGAGCCCCGTTCGCATCCAGAAGCAAACGTAACTAGCGACGGCACATCTGCGCTTGCACGTGTCATTTTTCGCCGCTTCTGCGTATGCCCGTGATGTCATTTTGAGCGTCTGCGCATGCACAAGCGGCGAAACCCGGAAGTAACACGCTCCGTTACTTCCAGGTTGCCACGGAGCGCAACTCGAACGCGCTCAACCCGAAGTGCATTCAACCCGAGGTGTGACTGTACAGGTGAACGACCAAACTTTGTGAGAGCTTCATTAGCAGGGATTGGCTCTGAGCGCCACTCAGCAGTAGCGAATGTGATGCCTTCCAGATAGTTCAGGGATAGGGGACTTGTGGCCAGCAGGATATTTTGGGACTCCGACTCCCATCATCCTTGGCCATCAAGGCCAATGGTCAGGGATGATGGGATCTGTAGTCCAGCGAAATCTGGAGGATGCCACATTGGCTGCCCACAGTATAGTTATAAGGAGATGTTTCACTGATTCTTGATTGTTGGAAGAGAGTATTGCAGTGTTCCTTGCAAAACGACAACTGCTCTGCTTAAAACCAGGCGCTCTTGACTAAGGTCATGATGGGGATAAATTGCTACCTTGTCGCAGGGTCACCTCCTTTTATCACAGAAGGAAAATTCCCATGTTATGGCCAATCATTTATACCTGCCTTGCCTGCGAAGGTCTTGATCCTTCGGCCAGAAGGGTGATGTCTTTGTTGCTGGGTATTGATGCTGATATATTCACGTAGCAAGTGTATATATGTCAGATTTGTCCATCAGATTCGTTCATTTTGGGGTGACTTCCCCCCAAGCTTTGTAAACATCCTCCCCCCCACCCACCCCATCTCCAGAAGACGTCAGTCGTTTCCAAATCTTCCTGTCTGGGCTTGACAAGTGGTCCTTTTTGAATGCTGTTCCCTGCCTCCGAAAGGGGAGGGCATCTCTGTACAGAAGACTTAAATAGGGATTCCTACATGACGAGCACATTGTACGTTGCATGGAAGGTATTCCACAGCTACCAAAGGCTTTGGCGCATCAGGAGAGCTGAGCATGAAGGTATGTGGGAACGGCAGTCATTTCTTCTTGGTTTTGAGCTGATCTCCTTATAGCTGCTAAGAATTGCAAGGGATGCCATGCCCTATTCTCGCAGTTCAAAATGTCAGAGCAATTGATCACGTATAGAAAGCTCATAAATCTTCTGTAGCAGCACAAGGTGATCTTAGGGCTGTGTTTAGAAACCCCAATGAAATGTGGAGATTCTCACCTCACCACACTTATGATTGGTTTTAGTGTCTGCCTGCCAATAGGATGGCTCCAATAATTCTTTCAATTGAATGTTATCTGATTTGATTATACAAATAAACTTCAGAAGACTTTGGGAGGAGGGGGGGGGAATGTAACAGGAGGTTGGATTCTTTCAGATCGCAAGGACGTCTATTATTGTGTCTCTCAGACTAAAGTTCAGCCTCTGAAATAATGTCGACGAAGTGAAGATGGTTAGGATTGCAAAGTCCCGGTTCTTAAGGCTGCAGTCCTTTACCTGGAAGTAAGCACCATTGAACTTAATGGGTTTGACCTCTGAGTAGGCAGGTATAGGAAGCATGTGTCTCCCACTAAAATTAGTTAGGTGTAAAATTTGGCTTTATTGTGTCCAGGAAGGATATACTGTATAATGTACATGCACATGTAGATTTGGATATAGATGCGTGTGTAGAATTATAGCTATATATTAGGTTGGTAATCCATTTACTGAAGTCTTAGTTGATCAATCCCATGATTTTCACTCAATTAAATATGCATGTTTTCAAATAACTAAAAAACAGAGTTTGTTTTGGGGGTGATGCGTACACCCACACCTCATGGTAGGTATTCTCTGCTGTGGAAGAATTTTGAGATAGCCTCCGCCATCCATGATTTTTGTAGAACACTCTTCTCAATGTGATTTTTAAAATCTACTGTCCTATGAATGAGGGGCACCTTTGAAATTGGTCAAAGTTTCTTTGGCTGAGATTCTGTATAGTGAGTCTTTGCAGTGAAATCTTTAATTCTTATTATTATTATTATTATTATTATTATTATTATTATTATTATTAAAGCTGTGGCTGTGAAGGAAGAATTTTCCCCTAAAGTTTAAAACCACTTGACACCACCTGAAAATCTGCATTAATAACTGCATAATGAATTGGTCATGTGATACCAGGTGAATGACAGGTAGGCACCTTCAATGACTGGTCAAACTAGCCCGTGGAAGGTTGGCCAAACCCAGTTTGAAATATACATTTACGAACATGAGTTTGACCAAGCTGTGGGAGGCAGTGGAAGACAGGAGTTCCTGGTCCATGGGGTCACGAAGAGTCGGACACGACTAAACGACTAAACAACAACAAGCCGCCTTGAACACAGTGCTACTTACTTCCAAGTAAACACTGATGGGATAGCATTGCTAATAAACTAACGTTAACACTGTTATTAACTTAAACCTATTGCAAACCCTTTTATCTAGACAAGCCTTCCCAAAGGAGTGATCTCAGCCATGCAGTTTGGATCTGGGCAACTTGCTTGACCTATGTTTACAGATGTTATTAGAGCTGTCACAGAGGGAGGGAGACAAGAGTCGCACAACGACACTCACTCCGAGATACTCTAGGGAAGAACGAGCTGCCGTTTCTCCAGCCCTCCAACCTCTGATATACCTTGTGCTTGCAATTAGATTTCAATTCAATACTGGTTCATTTTACAAGTGCCACGTAACATTCACTCCTCACTTGCAAGGAATTGATCTTTTAGTGTGGTGGCGCCCAATCTGCGGAACTCCATGCCTATTGATAATAAGCAGGAACCTACATTGTACTGTTTCTGGTGCCTGCAAAAAGCATTTTTCTTTAGAAACATGGGAACCAATTCCTAGGGGCTGAGGTCCTTTCACCTCCCTTGGTAGACTATTAGAGGGGGTTGGGCTCCCCCCAAAGTTGATGGGCATTGCCATTCAAATGGTGTTTGCACTCTGTGTCTTGTTGTCAATTATGTGGGGCAGAGTTTATCTGTGTCCCCCCCCCAATATTTTATTCAAATTGACGCACATCCCAGTTTTTTTAATCTGAAAAAGTTGGGTGGTATGTTACACCAATCTTGACTGTACTGGCTGCTAGTTGATTTCTGGGCTCAATTCAAAATGCTGTTTTAGACCTAAGGTAAAGGTAAAGGGAACCCTGACCATTAGGTCCAGTCGCAAACGACTCTGGGGTTGCGGTGCTCATCTCACTTTATTGGCCGAGGGAGCTGGCGTACAGCTTCCGGGTCATGTGGCCAGCATGATTAAACCGCTTCTGGCAAACCAGAGCAGCGCACAGAAACGCCGTTTACCTTCCTGCCAGAGCGGTACCTATTTATATACTTGCACTTTGACATGCTTTCGAACTGCTAGGATGGCAGGAGCAGGGACTGAGTAACAGGAGCTCACCCCGTTGCGGGGATTCGAACCGCCGACCTTCTGATTGGCAAGCCCTAGGCTCTGTGGTTTAGACCACGGCGCCACCCACATCCCTATAAAGCCTTAAATGGCCCAGGACCACAATAACTTAAGGACTCCCTGTCCCCAAGTGAACTGACCCAGACTCTGCAGTCATAACTTGAGGCCCTTCTTTGGATGTCTCCTCCACGTGAGGTCTGGAGGGAGAAAGGGCCTTTTCTGTGGTGGCTCCTTGTTTGCATCTCTTTAGGGTGAAGACATTTCTCTTCAACCAGGCTGACTAAAGATTCCATGGCCTTTTAAATGTGTCTCGGCTGAGGGGGCATTATCGATTTGTTTTGCTTTCGCTTTATTATGTCTTTTGTGTTTTCCTTTGGTATCATTCTGTTGCGAACCGCCCTGCGGTCTTTGAATAGCGGGCGGTATGCAAGTTTAATAAATAAAAAATAAAACAATGCAATAAAATAAACAAGTAACAACGCCGCCATGTTCTCTTGGCCTCTTTTGCCCGCTCCAGGGACTCCACCGGGGGACGGCCACTGCCCTGGCCTTACTGCTCTCTGCTTGTTTCATCACTTTTTCCAGGACTGCTCCTCAGGTAAAGGTAGCTCTGGGTTTGTATTGGCTCAGTCGTACAGAGTGAAACTGTGCTGGTCCCGGGGGGGGGGGGTTACCGTGCAGCGTGGTCTAAGTCCGGTCCTAGGTCGAGGGTAAGGAGGCTGTCCGTCAGGGTCAAAGCGAGGTCCAAAGTGAGGAGTCGGGCGTGATCAGGAACTCGGGAGAGCAGGTCAGGGTGCCGGCAGGAACAGGTTTCCAACGACGTTGCTCCCACAACCTGGGACTGGGCGGGCTGGCCTTCATCTCCTCCGAGGCATAGGGCGGCCCCGGTGCACAGGTGCCTCACCTCCCCTGGCCTGGAGGTGAGCACTCCTCCTGAGAGAACTTAGTTCCCTCCGCCTCTCTGCCCTGAGCCTCTGCAGCTCAGGAGAGGCTGGAGGGTTACTGGACCCAGAGGCAACCTCACCTTCCCCTGACAGGGCTGGGAGAGGAGCACCTGCAGGCAATGGGTCCTCGATCACCTCCGGAGCCAGAGCGGATTCAGCTGGTGTCTGCTCCTGAGGATCTGGCACACGTGAGGGGCCTTCAGATTCAAGCCCCTGCCCAGGCTCAGACGGCCCTGGAGGCGGGGACTCCTCAGGTTCAGCCTCTGAATCAGATTCCCAGGCCATCACAGAAACTTAGGCAGGAGTCCACAGTTCACTGCGCATGATCTAAGGGGAAGAACCCTTTTCAGTCTGAGGCCCACATTCTCTTCTGGGTGCCATACACTGTTGGGATACTGCCGGGGAGACGGGGGGCATCAGGCAGGCCCCCAGATGGCTCCAGCCACCGGCCGGCAGCGGGACAATCACCGGTCTCCCTTGGAACAGCATCAATCAGTGACATGAGCCTCAGATACATTTAGAGACCCGTGCACGCTCTATCAGCAGAGGGCGTA
The DNA here is from genome assembly GCF_027172205.1 of Podarcis raffonei. Classification (NCBI taxonomy): domain Eukaryota; kingdom Metazoa; phylum Chordata; class Lepidosauria; order Squamata; family Lacertidae; genus Podarcis; species Podarcis raffonei. The sequence continues at coordinate 65,274,057 of NC_070611.1, read as the reverse complement.
AATCTCCCCACAGCAAAAGAGGCGGACAGAGAAATGTGTAAGCATAATGTACAGCGTTCTATTCAGCATAGTTCAGGAACAAAGGAAAACATGTCTGCTTCCCTTCGTCTCCAGCAAAACAGCCGTAATGCAAAAGCTATATACAAACTGAAGCTCCCAGCAAGCGCTGGAAGTAAACAGGCATGTGACACACAACAGTCATGCTAGTGCCTTTTTAAGGTGGAACGGAACTATATCCTAACATATGTGTAATAATAATAGTTATAATAATCCCTCCCCTTACCACCCCTTTCTTGTTTTGTTCCAAAGGATCACTTCCAAAGAAGAAACTGGACTCCACAAGCAATGCTCTATTTAAAGGGTGCACGTAAGTCTTGATTCCAATTTCTCCTCCTGGGAAGGAGCTTGTTTGGAGTGAATCCTTTCTCCCTGGGAATCCTTTTTTTTTAGTGTGTGTGTGGAGGAAGGGAGTGTTTCTATTTCTCTATAATAATAGTGTTTGTGGAAGGGGTGTTATTAGTTTGTTTTCGTTTTATGTATTTTGTGTTCTCATTCTGCGTTCTTACGTTGTGAACTGGGATCTTCGAATGAAGAGCAGTATACAGCTTCAATAATAATTATTTTTGTGGGTCCAACACACTGGACCAACTTCAATGGGGTGGATTAGGCAATTGGGAACAACAGATAGGCTTGGCTGTAGAGAGTGGTCGGGTGGGGTGCTGGCTAAGGGCCAAGGTGCTCTCAGGGGTCCACTGACCCACTGGCCATCTTGACCCTCCAGGACTCAAACTGGATGCACTGGGCAGACACTGCTGCCCTGAGATCTGTCTAAGCAGTGAAACCCTGGGGTATTGCAGCTGAAGGAATCCTGTTTGTTGCTTCTGCCACGACGGCCTCTCCTCTGCCTTTCTCTTGGGCCTCAGTGGTTAATAATAATAATAATAATAATAATAATAATAATAATAATATTTATACCCCGCCCATGTGGCTGGGTTTCCCCAGCCACTCTGGGTGGCTTCCAACCAAATATTAAAAACAATACAGCATCAGACATTAAAAACTTCCCAAAACAGTTATCTTTTAAAAGTAAAATAGTTGTTTATTGCCTTGACATCTGCTGGGAGGGTGTTCCACAGGGCAGGCGCCACTACCGAGAAGGCCTTCTGCCTGGTTCCCTGTAACCTCACTTCTCGCAGGGAGGGAACCGCCAGAAGGCCCTCAGCGCTGGACTCAGTGTCCGGGCTGGATGATGGGGGTGGAAACGCTCCTTCAGGTATACTGGACCGAGGCCGTTTAGGGCTTTAAAGGTCAGCACCAGCAGTTTGAATTGTGCTCGGAAACGTACTGGAAGCCAATGAAAGATCTTTCAGGACCGGTGTTATATGGTCTCGGCGGCCACTCCCAGTCACCAGTCTAGCTGCCACATTCTGGATTAATTGCAGTTTCCAAGTCACCTTCAAAGGTAGCCCCACATAGAGCGCATTGTAGCAGTCCAAGCGGGAGATAAATAGAGCATGCACCACTCTGGCAAGACAGTCTGTGGGCAGCTTCTCCACCTCATCTGGAGTTACTTCATACCATTGAATTCCACCACGTCAAACACATCTCTTCTAAAATGTGCAAAGATTCCTGCACGGAGTTGTGTTTTCATGCACTCCACTGTGACATCATTGCTAGGGTCTTTGGAGTATTGTCAGGGACCGTGCTGAGGAGGGCTGCACTGAGGAGGAATGGTGGGATCCTGATCAGGATCCCGAATCTTCCCAGGAGCAGGGAAGTAGTATAGATTTGGAAGAGTGGTTTGCAGAGGGACATAGTTCAGAAGGCAGAAGCTGAGAAGTACTGGGTGGGGAACAGCTAGGAGGAGGAGAACTGGGAGAGAGAGATAGTTAACAGACTCACTGTCACTGGAAAGCATCCATCCACTCAGCCCAAGGTCAAGGAGAGCAGATAAGGTGGCAGCACAGAAAGTACAGTGGTTGCGAGATCAGGCTACACGACATGGTAGTGATGTGGATGACTAGGGAGGAAGTGAGTGGAGCCCTTAATTGGGAGCACCGCCATTCCTAGGAATGGATTCTTTGTTCTCTCACTGAGATCTTTTAAATTTCTAACTGGTAGGAGACTTCTTTCGCTTTGTTCTGCTTATCTATGGCCGAGGGTGGGGGTGGGGGAGAATCCTGACAAGCTAGTATCCCACATTGGCGTTGGAAGTCTAGCAGCCCAGGAAGCAAATTGTATTGAATTCAGTGAGGTTTACTCCCAGATAACAGAGGTTAGCAGGATGTCACAGCCTTCTAAAATCTTTTGAATCCCTTGCTTTATAAAGTTATGATACTTTTTTTGAGCTCCTTTGCTTAGTGCCAGTCACCTCTCCTAAAACAAAGAATCTCTTAACACTGTGATTTTCTCCCAAACCTCCCCAAAGATTCCCCCCCCCCACTTTCCCCTACCTCTTACTCCCCACCTCCCAAACTCTTTGACATTGCAGGAGACTCTTGGGGGCTCTCAGTTCTGGAGCATTTATTTGCCGGTATCTTCTGTGCGATGTAATTGATGCAACAATAGGGCATTTGTTGGGACACACTATTCTGCTTATTGTCCTGAGACAGTTCCCTAACAGTGACCACATTATGACACCCTGGAGGGGTTCTCTTGCAACGTAGAGGAACAAAGCAGCAACAGCCTTAGAACATTTGTGGTATTAAATATTACAGGATTCCATTGGGAGGTTATGGGGCATGTGCTGATTGGAAATGAAGCAGTATGTCTGCCCCGAAACATTTGTAGGCGCCAACAGAATTCTGGCTCATGTATAACCAGGGCTTCTTTTCAGCCGGAATTCAGGTGGGCGTTATTAATAATAATAAAAATTTTTATTTATACCCCGCCCTCCCCAGCCAAGGCCGGGCTTATTGCCATTATAAGAGAACCAGGGAGGGGTTCATGCTGAGGTCTGGTACCTTTTTTTGCTGGAAAATTAGCCCTGTGTATAAAGGTAAAGGTAAAGGGACCCCTGACCGTTAAGTCCAGTCGTGGACGACTCTGGGGTTGCGTGCTCATCTCGCTCTATAGGTAAAGGGAGCTGGTGTTTGTCCGCAGACAGCTTCTGGGTCATGTGGCCAGCATGACTAAGCCGCTTACCTTCCTGCTGGAGTGGAACCTATTTATCTACTTGCACTTTGATGTGCTTTCGAACTGCTGGATGGGCAGGAACTGGGACTGAACAACGGGAGCTCACCCAATTGTGGGGATTCAAACCGCCGACCTTCTGATCGGCAAGCCCAAGAGGCTCAGTGGTTTAGACCACAGCACCACCCGTGTCCCTGTTAGCCCTGTGTATAGCCAGCCCAATACCATCCTGGATGCACAATAAAGAGGATAGGTTTGGAAGACCCCCAGGACTGCAAATGTTGCCCAAGAATTGCCGTATTTTTTGCTCTATAAGACGCACATTTCCCCCTCCAAAAATTAAGGGGAAATGTGTGTGCGTCTTATGGAGCGAATGCAGGCTCCTTGGCTTCAGTGATAGCAATGCGAAGCCTCGGAAGCGCAGTGGTAGTGCTCCCGCCGCGCTCCGGAGGCTTTGCGTTGCTTTCGCTGAAGCCTGGAGAGTGAGAGGGGTCGGTGCGCACCGACCCCTCTCGCTCTCCAGGCTTCAGGGATAGCCGCCTGAAGCCTTCGGAGTGCAGCGTGAGTTCCCGCTGCGCTCTGCAGGCTTTGGGTTCCTTTTGCTGAAGCTGGGAGAGCAAGACTCTGCAGGGGCTCCGTTTCTCCTGCCGCTTTGCTGAAGGGGCGCTGAGCAGAGAGGGGGAGATTTTTCTTTTCTTGTTCTCCCCCTCTAAAACAAGGTGCGTCCTAAGGTCGGGTGCGTCCTATAAAACGAAAAATACGGTACCACCTGGTATTTCAGCTCATTCTCATTGCATTTCAGAAGGCCGTCGGTTCATCTCAGAGGAGAGCCAGAGGAAGGATCTGTATGACAGGCTGCAGCTAGGTAAGCAAGGCTGTGTGTGAAGCAGATTGAAACTGGACACCACCACCACTTTTGGAAAACATGTAAGTGCCTCTGTCTAGTAAAAATGGACCCTAATGTGTATTGAAAATACGTTTGTCTTTGCAGAAACTCGGAGCCAAAACGCAAACCCTCTGACCCTTCCCGAAGCTGTGGCGTTGTTTCTGTCCTCCTTGCAAAAAGCACATGAGGAAGGTAACATCTCATTTCACCCCAGGAGTTCCTTTTGCAGCTTTTTGCTAATCGAAAGCAACTTGCCGCTCCTTTGTCATTTGCAAGGCCCATTTCTTGTGCGATTCCTTCACTGCGATCCGTTGGGTTTTATTACTGCTGTAGCCATAAAATGCACGTGTGCCTGTTGTCATGAGTTTAAAAACCACCCAATAATATGTGTGAGTCGGAAAACGTAAACATTTGTCTCTCGGATAATGTCCCCAGACAGCTTTTAAAAACATAAATGCTAAGGACGCAACTCAGTACTCCATTAAAGGTAAAGGTAAAGGGACCGCTGACCATTAGGTCCAGTCGTGGCTGACTCTGGGGTTATGGTGCTCATCTCACTTTATTGGCTGAGGGAGCTGGCGTACAGCTTCCGGGTCATGTGGCCAGCATGACTAAGCCGCTTCCGGCGAACCAGAGCAGCACACGGAAATGCGGTTCACCTTCCCGCCGGAGCGGTACCTATTTATCTACTTGCACTTTGACATGCTTTCGAACTGCTAGGATGGCAGGAGCTGGGACCGAAGAACGGGAGCTCACCCTGTCACGGGGATTCGAGCTGCCGACCTTCTGATCGGCAAGTCCTAGGCTCTGTGGTTTAACACACAGTGCCACCCGTGTCCCTAAGTACTCCATTATTTTCTGGTAAATGCCAATGAAATCAATGTAGAATGGCTGCCAGTCAGTGTTGACATTGCTGACTCCATCTAAGGAGTCTCATGTTTCTATTTGGGAAAGACCAAAATTCAGTAGAAGAGCGTCTGATGGATTTCATGTAATACATAATTTATTTATTTTGATCCCATTATGGCTTTAGATACCTATTAGGTCCATAAATTACCATATAGCATATATTCAACACAAAAAAACAGTGGCAATTTGTTGTTGACAAAGGACAGCTGGACATATAAAGGGCCCCATTACCTTCAGTAGCTAAGGGACTCATCAAACCTAAATCTGGCCCTGCACAGAGGCATGCATTTTTTTAAATAGTAAAAGTCAGTACTAGGCCATCCTGCAGAGCTCTCCTGAACACTACCACTCTTTGTTCTAGCAGGTGAAGAGGATGCTGAGGAGAAGCCTGGCTACGTTGCTGACGGGCTGCTGAACTGGTGAAAGGTGTTCGAGCTGAGATGAAAACGTCCTATTGCATGTACTTAAAAAAAGAAAAAAGAAAATATCTTCCATAGAAGAAGAAGAAAACTCAACTTTTCCCATTCATCTCGTCCGCCTGCCTGGCCTCAGCTGCCCTCTGAATTGCCCTGTGGCATAAATGCTAAACAATGAAAGGGCACTTTCCAGCTTAGAAACCTATTTTTTACATGCATTTGTTATTATAATGTTCAGCTCATACTATATATATCATGGGCCTTCTGTATGCGTCATGTATTTCCTCCCCTATCCCCACCCTTTGGTTTTGCAAATATCTGAAAGATAAAAGCTGAAAATGACTTGGTCACGCGTGTCTAGGTAAGTAAGACACGGAAACGGAAGTGATGAAAGCTGGATATTTGTAACAAAATAGTATTTCATCCCTAGGGGTCAGTTGCCCAGTTAGCTCTTATTTCCTCTCCAGTAGTTGCCAATTTTGGATGGCGCAGGCTTGTGTCTACACAACATGTGTAGGCTTGGTTTATACAAATTCAATTGCCATGGTGTCTCCCAAAGAATAGTGGGAAATGTGGTTTGGTGTGCGCGCTGAGCGTTCTCCGTTAGAGATCCCTTGCCCGTCTTACAAAACTACAGTTCCCAAGGTTCTCTGGGCTGAGAGAATGACTGTTAAACCAAATAAAGCTCTCAAGTGTATGAATATGTGTGTTTGTGTCTCTGTGTGTAGACACACACACACACACATCACCACAGCATTGACCTTACAGGGTGTATATCTGTGCTGTGGATTCTGGAGTAGGTAAGCAAAAACAACTCCTTTTTCACACCAATGCATAATCAGCTTGTGGAACTCATGGCCACAAGAGCCCCCTGCAGATGCTTCCCCATGAATTCAATGAAGGTATCAAGATCTTACCTGCTAAACATGTCCCCCTCCCTGCCCCAGTAGCTGCACATCGAGTGGTTATGTGAAGGGATCTTATGCACATACAGATCTGTGTGAGCAGAATGTGGGAAGCTCTGAGTGGATTCAGATAACTCTGATGCACGAGGAAGTGGTCAAGCGGTTTCCCTTGTCCATCCTTGCAGGTTATGGGTTTGGCAAAGAGTTCAGAGACTTAAAATATTTTGGATGCCTATCCACGTCAGTGCACACTCCCTCCCTTCCTTGCTGGTTTTTAAGTCTCATCCACTTGCTGTGGATACAAGGCATTGAAACTTGTGTTTAGCCTGTAGTTGTTCCGCACGATTGATGCTTCCTCCATATTTCTGGGTTTCTGTTTTGCATTTTGTTACTCCTCAGTTCAGTAAGCTTTTCAGCGCTATTACGGAACACATCGATTCCAGCTAAACTGTAACCTATTCCTTCAGACCGGGGCGGGGTGTGTGAGAGAGAATCAATATTGCACCTAATTATTATTATTGCATCTGTACTAAAGAATCATTTAATAAAAATTTGGAAACAACTTCACCTGTTCCTTCGGCCTCAAACTTCGCCCTAACCGGAAGCCTAAGACAAAGCAATTAAAAAGCTAAAAGCATAAGCTCAGATTAAGCATCATTTAATAATACTTTTAATGGCGAAACCAGATGAATGCATGTTTAATAAACAGAGGGTGGATCTACACACGGGACGACGACGCTATAAATAAATCAGAAATTAAATTGTTATAACAAAAGAAAAAAATGCTATGGAAAATCGCTTAGAATTTTTCTTTGCTTTCTGGCGCCATCTGGTGTTGTAGGTTTGTAACGCATTCAAAACGCTCTTTCTTTACTAATGTAGCTGGGTCCACTATCTCACTAGTACAGCTATAAAATGGAGCTGGGGTAACTTTCTAGAGGTAAAAGAGAATGCAGGGGCAGGAGTGAAAATTGCCCACTGCCAATTCCACCATCTTAAGAACCTATGAAGAGCGTGCTGGATCAGGCCAATGTCCAGCATCCTGTTCTCACAGTGGCCAATCAGATCCGAGCACAAGAGCCCTCTCCCTTCCAGCAACTGGGATTCAGAAGCCTTTGAATTACTGCAGGCTTCCTCAACCTCTGCCCTCCAGATGTTTTGAGACTACAATTCCCATCATCCCTGACCACTGGTCCTGCTAGCTAGGGAGTTGTGGGCCAAAAACATCTGGAGGGCTGAGGTTGAGGAAGCCTGAATTACTGCCTCCAACCATGGCTAGTAGCCATTGATAGGGATGGGGGGAAATTCATTTGGTTCACATTTTTTTGCGAACTTAACACATTTCATGCTTCCCGAACCAACAGAAAGCTGAAACGCAATGATCCATTGAAATTCACACTTATTTGAATTTTGCAATGCACTTCTTCAACCCAAAAATACCCCCACAAAATAATAATAATAATAAACCTCAGCACAGAAATAATTATACTCATCAAGATAATGTACAAAAATGCATTCTGGTAAGGAAAAAATGCTTGCAGAAATATGTGTTATGGTGGGGGGAGGAAATGTATGAATTTTCATGTGGACTGAATAATTTTTAAAAAAGAACTTAATGAGAAACGGATATCAAAATTGACAGATTTTCCCACCCCTTCCTTCAATGCTTCAGAATGTTTTCCCATTTCTGATACAGTGGCACCTCAGGTTACATACGCTTCACGTTACATTTGCTTCAGGTTACACACTCCGCTAACCCAGAAATAGTGCTTCAGGTTAAGAACTTTGCTTCGGGATAAGAACAGAAATCGGGCTCCGGCGGCGCGGCGGCAGCAGGAGGCCCCATTCGCTAAAGTGGTGCTTCAGGTTAAGAACAGTTTCAGGTTAAGAACGGACCTCTGGAATGAATTAAGTATTTAACCTGAGGTACCACTGTACTGTGGTCAGGCAAGTATCCTAAAACAGCAAATCACAGGGAGATAAGGTAGAAGGGTTCCCCCCCCCCGCTCCCATCTCCTGCATGTTCCCTTTGAGTTAACCATCCTTTCCCCACCCATTATACCCAAATCGACAAATCCCTGTTTAATAAGCCCTGTGCCCCTTCAAATGTTGCATGACTACAACTCCCATCGTGCCTTTCTGTCTGAGGCTGATGAGATCTACAACCTCTGCATTTGTTTTCTTCCCACCCTCTTCCCAAGCCCTTCCCCCCTCCTGCTCTGAATCTTCCCAGTGAATTGTAAACATAAATAGTTGAGTTTGGAGGATAAAACTGGCATCTACTGCCCTTTCCATAGACAGACCCCATAAACAAATCTACAACCGCATCAACTACGCCGCTGATCCTTTCGGTTCATTCAATTCTCACAGAAATCAGAAAGTAGTAATAGTTTGTGGTTTATTGTGGATGTGGACAAGTTCAGACGGGTGACATATTATGTCCAGGAACTGTATGCAAGCACTGAATAATAAGATGTTTTGAGGTCTGCTGGTTGACAGCAAATTATTCAAAGTAATTCTAGACTGGTTGTTTTAAAGGTGGCGGAAAATGACTGTTCTTTGGAATACAGGATAAGCAGCACGATTATAAGCAGGGACTCCCTCCCCCCCCAAAAAAAATTAGCTTAAATAAATTTCCGTTTACAGATCTCTAGCTGTGGAAGTGATTCTTCAAATATTTCTAGATCATGGTTCTAAGATGGAGAAGCTGTCGGAAAAGGACATATAGGGAATGCAGAAGAAAGGAAGTTTCTGCTTAAACATCTCTTGGGATCGGGTGCTTCAGTTCTGAGCCGTAGAATTGTAGAGGGGTACCCAATGGCCATCCAGTCTAACCCCTGGAATGCAGAAATCAGAGCTCAAAAATCCCTGACAGATGGCCATCCAAAGTCTGTCCAAAGAAGCAGAGTCTACCACTTTCCAAGGCAGTCCATTCCACTGTCAAACAGCTCTTACCATCATAAAGTTCTCCCTAACATTTACTCAGAATCTCCTTTCCTGTAATCTGAACCCACTGGTTTGGGTCCCGCCCTCTGGAGCAGCAGTCATTCACAAAAGTAAGCAATCAATTCTGAATTATTATAAGCGCTACCCCACCCACACTGTTGGGAGTAAAATATCTCTCATCCTATAACCCATTACATCAAAAGCAAGTAAGACAAAGACATGGGGCTGTATGCAACTAAGCCATACTCAGAGTAAACCCGTTGAAATCAATGAAATTAGCAAAGCACATTTATTCCAGTGGTTCTACTCTGAGTATGACTTAGCCGGATACAACCTGGTCTTGGGGAGCTGGGAAACAGCTAGTAAGTCATAATCTTTATGTTTAATAATGCTGTATGCTGGTATTTGCTTTTGATATTTTCAAGTTTTGCTTTATATTAATAGTCTCTCTCTCTCTGAGGGTATTGATTGTGCCTGTTAGACAAAACGTTTGGAGAGAAAGGCAAAAAGACTCACTTTTAGAAGCAGGTCTAAGCCAGCTACCAATTGTGAAAAGAATGTATTAGACGTACATAATGATGCTTAGATCTCTCTGACTTACAGATGAGAGTCTCAAAGTTCTTAAGGTAGTTCCACAACAGACAGAAAGCTGAGAATTTCTTCATTGCAAGAAGTCTGAAAACTGACCTTCAAAAGTGCTTGAGGTCTTCTCTGATAACAGGGACTAGTGCTCAAAAAGATATTTAAACCAGCTTTGGACTGATGGGGGAAGGTTGGGGTTTTTAATCTGTGAATGGCCCTTCCAAGGCATTTGGCTGACTAAGGCGAAGAACAAGATGTTCTCCGCTCCCCCAAATTCCATGTACAGGACCTGACCAAACTAGCAGTCAAATCTTACTTCAACCCCATCAATGAGACAGAAAGATAAATTTCGAAGGAGCAAACAAGGCCACACAGCTCTAGCCAAAGCTTTGCCCCTAATCCCTTTCTCTCTAGCAACTGCTGCTTCACTTTGCCCATGGACAGGGCCGGCTCTGTATCCACAGCTGAAGGAGGCAAACTGGATTTACTTGCAGTGCACCAAATTGAAAAATAGGAGCAGGCTGAGAAGCAGCTCTAAGAACAGTAGCTGTTCTTTCCCTGCCAAATTTGCAGGCAATAGGTGGCACTTTGATCCTCCTTCTTACTGCCAAGATATTAGGGTTAAAGGTAAAGGGTAAAGGGACCCCTGACCATTAGGTCTAGTCGTGGCCGACTCTGGGGTTGCGGTGCTCATCTCGCTTTATTGGCTGAGGGAGCCAGCGTACAGCATGACTAAGCCGCTTCTGGTGAACCAGAGCAGCGCACGGAAACGCCATTTACCTTTCCGCCACAGTGGTACCTATTTATCTACTTGCACTTTGACGTGCTTTAGAACTGCTAGGTTGGCAGGAGCAGGGACCCAGCAACGGGAGCTCACCCTGTCACGGGGATTTGAACCGCTGACCTTCTGATCGGCAAGTCCTAGGCTCTGTGGTTTAACCCACAGCACCACCCGCATCCATATTAGGGTTAGGGATTATAAAAAAAGCCAGCATACAGTCCTCGTTTTTGACACACACTTCTAAATTATTTCTTCTACTGCCAAAGGGGGGGAAAGAACAAGGGAAGGGGGAGATGCACCATCAGAACTATTTATAATGGAGAAAAGAGGGCAGAGGATTTGAGGTATTTCAGACATCTAGCTCCCACAGGAATCATCCACACTTCCCTTACATCAGGTCGTACCCAACTTTAAGGTAACATGTACAAGCAGGATTGGCAGCAACCGTTTGCCACAAGCAAGGGGTCGCTGCATCAGTTCCTATATTCTCCATGCTGCTTCTTTTTCCCATCCGGCACAGCGCTGAGGGAGAAAGGGGCCTTTATGTTCTGCCTGTCCCTCTCAGCCTCTTCGTCCTCATCGTATCTTTCGTCCTCCTCGTCCAGCTCTTCGTCGCTTTGGTGGGGGCTGTTGTGCTGAGAGACGGAGGGCGAGGGGGGCACCGATGGCGGGCGTGGGTACCGAAATCCTTCAGTCTGCAGGAGAAATGGAAGCGAGGGATAAATACTATGCAGGAAGGGCCCTTGATGTAAAAACGTGCCCTTCCTCCCCCTGACACCCAAAATATGTTTCATTAATTTAAAAATGTACACTGAGGTCCAGCTCCGAGGGCCTTCTGGTGGATCCCTCACTGTGAGAAGCGAGGTTACAGGGAACCAGGCAGAGGGCCTTCTCGGTGGTGGCACCCGCCCTGTGGAACACCCTTCCATCAGATGTCAAGGAAATAAACAACTACTGTACCTGACTTTTAGAAGACGTCTGAAGGCAGCCCTGTTTAGGGAAGTTTTTAATGTCTCATGTTTTATTGTGCTTTTAATTATGTTTGGAGCTGCCCAGAGTGGCTGGGGAAACTCAGCCAGATGGGCGGGATATAAATAATAAATTATTATTATTATTATTGAAACATCTGTTTCTCAGACCGATGGTGACATGTTCAGTGGTCATGTCTGACTTATGCCCCTTGAAGTATAACATGTAGGAGGAGTTTCTTTCCCCAGGGCTACAACAGTTTAACAAGAAGGTACAGCAACTCGGGATGTCAGTGGAACCTTTGTGATCGATGTCCCTACCATCTGCCAAGGCTATAATAAAAACTAGGTTGTGGGATATTGAAGACCAAGAACTAACAGTAGCAGCAGAGAAAACATGTTCGCCTCTTTATTTTCATCTTTCTTGGGCACATGAAACTAACCATAATTACCTTGAATTTCTGCTTAACCCTCAAGAAAGAAGGGCATTCTTGCTGGCCAGCTTTAATTCAAATCCTTCGAACCTCCTTTGCGGAAGGTTCCCAGGCAGGGTGGAAGGAGAAAGAACTTGCCCATGTGAAGAGCACCTGGTGGAAACCCTTACATACATGGTTTTCAATTATAAACTATATGCTGATCTCCGCCAGCAATTTCTAGATCAACTCTGTATCCCCAAATGGAAACCAGAGTCAGAGGTCATACATTTTCTATTACTGGGGAATGATCAGGAGCTCACCATGTTAGTGGCTAAATATCTCTTTTTTTTGTCATCGAAATACACTGCAGACGTCTGATCTCCCTGGAGACCAAGACGATAGACTGCTCTGCCTCCTTTCTTTTAGCAAATGTTTTGTGCCAATGGGGAAGTGGTAATTCTGTATTGATTTGTTTTGGATGTTGTATGTGAGGCCAATTTTTGAATTATGGTGCTGGAGGAGACGCTTGAGAGTCCCATGGACTGCAAGAAGATCAAACCTATCCATTCTTAAGGAAATCAGCCCTGAGTGCTCACTGGAAGGACAGATCCTGAAGCTGAAGCTCCCTGGAAAAGACCCTGATGTTGGGAAAGATGGAGGGCCCAAGGAGAAGGGGACGACAGAGAACGAGATGGTTGGACAGTGTTCTCGAAGCTACCAGCATGAGTTTGACCAAACTGCGGGAGGCAGTGGAAGACAGGAGTGCCTGGCTTGCTCTGGTCTATGGGGTCACAAAGAGTCGGACACGACTAAATGACTAAACAACAACACGTGAAGCCAATAAAGGTTTTACGGTACAATGTAGGAGGAGTTACCTTTGGTGGAGCATTTGGTTCCAGCACGAATTTTTCAGGAAATGTCCGACTAAGAGCCAAGTGCCTAGCGTGCATATAAAACTGTAAGGAAAGAGAAAGAGAGAGAGAGATGTAACTTAACGGTCCAGGCATTCACCCTCTCATGATCACAACTGCGCGAGAAGGTCCATGCCTTACCACGGTGTCCTTGTCACAACTCTATGACTTCTATGACTATGACTTCATGCACTCATTCACAGAATCGTAGAATTGTAGAGTTGGAAGGGACCCCATGGGTCATCTAGTCCAACCCCCTGCAATGCCGGAATCTCAACTAAAGCATCCATGACAGATGGCCATCCAACCTCTGCTTAGAAACCTCCAAGGAAGGAGAGTCCACCACCTTCTGGGGGTGTCCACTGTCAAACAGCTTGTGTCATGAGAAAGTTCTTCCTTTTTTTTAAAAAAAATAATTTTTATTAACAGGCCAATCACATCATATTGTTCAAATCACATTAGTTCCAAATTATACAGCCAAATTTTAAATTTTTTGGGGGGTACCCATATATCAAGCTCCACACGAGTCCAAAATTCCGGCTAAGTCCAGACTTCACTTATTTTACTGCATTAATTAATCAGTCCTATCCAGTTCAGTCCAGATAGTTCTTTATATATTTATATATTGTCGTACATTCCTTTCTTTGCGATCTCTGATGATTCTCATAAGCAGACTGAAAACTGGTTTCTCTGTGTGGGATTAGTCCAGGACAGCCCTGTTCAACACCTCCGTAAACAAAATTAATCTTCATTGTCTTTTATTTTTCCAGGCTAGCCGAATAAATCAAATAGATCAAGGGGCTCTGTCAGATCAAACTTCAGTTTCGTACTCCTTCTCTTTCCAGCATTCCTGATTCTCCTCCCCCATCTCTCTTTTCTTTTCTCCGGCAGCCTGTCATGGCAAGATGCCATTTTTTTACTGCGTCATAAAAATTCCTCAGCGTCCACCGATCTTATTTTCCACCTCCCACACAGTCTTAAACTTCTGCTTATGCTTTTTAAAAAAGACGCAACGATCTTGTTTCTTTCTGGAGTGGAGGGTTATTTTTGTCACATCATATAAAGAAAAAAAAAGAGTTTTTCCTCCACCCCCCCTTCGTTCCAAACATACAGTCTCTTGGTGTTGACATATCAAAAGATTTACTTATCCATCCGTCGCTTTCAGTCGCAGAGATCCATTATTCAGCAGCCTTATCTGTCGAGCTTTGCTTGATATATGTGCTTCAGCTTCATTTCCAATCATCTGTTTCCAATTGTAATTCCAGGCTGAAGCAACCAGCACGCGCTAATCGGAATCGGCGTCAGGAAGAGCTGACCTCACCGAGGGCTCGTGCCAAGTGTTCTGCACCCCCATCTCTCGGATCAGGGGGTGCATTGTGAACACCACTGGCCAGGCAGCACCCCACCACATCCTGGTGGGGAGGGAAGGCTACCTACTTCCCATAGCAGCCCCTAAACTACCTCATGTGGGTCAGAGAGATATTATTGTCGGCCATCTTCCAACGCGCCCCCTGGTGGTCCCCCGAGAAAGTTCTTCCTAATGTTTAGTTGGAATCTCCTTTCTTGTAACTTCAAGCTATTGGTTCAAGTCCTACCTTCCAGAGCAGGGAAAAATGGGCTTGCCCTGTCTTTCATGTGATGGGCCTTTAGATATTTGAAGATGCCTATCACATCTCCTCTCAGTCTCCTCTTTTCCAGGCTAAACACCCAACTCCCTCAACCGTTGCTCGTAAGGCTTGGTTTCCAGACCCTTGATCATCACGTATTGATGTAACAAATAATCCAAAGTGGGAGTTGGGAATCTTTTTCAGCCTGAGGGTTGTGCTCCCTTTATAAGCAATCTTCTGAGGGCGGGTGTGCGTGTCCACTAGTGGTGGGCAGGACCAGATGCAATATAACACCAGTCTTGAAAGACTCCCAGTACACTGGGTCCCAGTACGTTTCCGAGCACAATTCAAAGTGTTGGTGCTGACCTTTAAAGCCCTAAACGGCCTCGGCCCAGTATACCTGAAGGAGCATCTCCACCCCCATCGTTCTGCCCAGACACTGAGGTCCAGCGCCAAGGGCCTTCTGGTGGTTCCCTCGCTGCAAGAAGCCAAGTTACAGGGAACCAGGCAGAGGGCCTTCTTTGTAGTGGCGCCCGCCCTGAGGAACGCCCTCCCACCAGATGTCAAAGAGAAAAATAACTACCAAAATTTTAGAAGACATCTAAAGGCAGCCCTGTTTAGGGAAGCTTTTAATGTTTAATAGGTTATTGTATTGTATTTTAGTGTTTTGTTAGAAGCCACCCAGAGTGGCTGGGGAAACCCAGCCAGATGGGCGGGGTATAAATAATAAATTATTATTATTATTATTAAAAGCGGGCCTAGCAATGGATGTTGTTCTTGCCTTGCACATTAGGTTACTTCTCAGCCAAGAAGAAGTCAGAGATTAATACACAGAGACATGCCTCCATCTCCCAGTCAGGCATTGCAGTTCAAGGATACATTTCAGCAAGGCAAAAACCACCTGAGGAGAGGTAGAGCTGATGAAAGGTGTGGCCAGTGTTGGCGGTGTGGCCTGTGGAGAATCCTAAGGGCCAGATAAGAGAGGCCTGGAAGGCTGCATTCAGCCTCTAGGCCGAAGTTGCCCACCCCTGATCTCAAGCAACAGGGAGCGTGATACACATGCAATCGTTCAGTGTACCCTGCCTAGATATCGCCAGTCCAGCAAGTCCGAGAGCCTCTCCGTTCGGTTTCTCTGAACGATCCTTTGCCGACGTGACTGCTGGCAGAATCCATACAGGAACTGCGTCAGCTGGTTACAGGACTCATCTGGGGAGCGGAATCTCCTGTCCACAATGTAAATACCTGCAGGAGACAAACCCAGGTTGGAAAGAAAAGAGTTTGCAGCTGCTCTTTGGCCTTTGAAGTCTTCTGTTGCATCTGTCATTATGCATGATAATGACCTTTGCAAAATCCCGTCCCTCATCAAGTGGAGATGTTTGTGCTTTGCATAGCCAATCTGAACTTTCCTCTTCTCCCACTCTCTTTTTAAAGTGGAGAGGAACTTTGGAAGGTCCAAAATGTGGGATATATTCAGCCTCATATAACCAACCTCTAATTAATGCATGGAGGGGTTAAGACCATAGAGTACATTGTTCTGCCAGGCTTAGCTAAGTCACATCCCCTAACCTTGGGAGGAAGGACTACCAAACTTTTTGTTCTCCAACTTTCCTCCATCCTGCTATGATGTGAACCCTTCCAGTAACGATGTCTGAGCTAGAGGCTCGAAGCTTAGACCGTGTGGCTTCAGCAAACCATCTTTGTGTTTCTATGCAAATAATTTAGGAAATTAGCATTTTTGAAACTAAGTCACCCTGCCTATCTTTTCTTGCTGCTATATGGGAAAGCACATGAATCGGGCCTTTGAAGAGTTTGTAAGTAAACCATTTTTAACTCACCAAATGTGTGGTTTTTTTCTATACTAAGGGAAGTGGGAAACTTAGGAAATACAGTGGTACCTCCAGTGATGAACTTAATTCGTTCTGGAGGTCCATTCTTAACCCGAAACCGTTCGTAACATGAGGTGCGCTTTTGCTAATGGGGCCTCCCACTGCTGCCGTGCCACCGGCGCACGACTTCCGCTCACATCCTGGGGCAAAGTTTGCTACCAGGAGCACCTACTTCTGGGTTAGTGGAGCTTGTTACCCAAAGCATTCGTAAGGAGGAAGGTACATAACCCGAGGTTCCATTGTGCCTTAGAAGGGGATATTTTAAAGGCCTAACTGTCTATATTTCCGTGATTTACTTTGCTGCATGTTTTGTGATTTTAGATCTCTGCTAGGGCTCTCTCACCAAAGAGTGATTGCCCCAAACCTGGATCTAGGGACCAAAAGTCTGTAACCAAAATATTAACCAACAATGCAGCACAAAAGCCTGCAACCAAATCAGCCCAATCTCTCAAAGTTGGGAAAATGCATGTGGAAAATGCACTGTGCTGGCTAAAACCCCTAGCACATTAATAATCTGTTCCATGGCTGCAATGTCCTCACCGTAGGCAGCTGGGTCGGCCACATGCTCCTGCATGAAACAGCCAAATCCGGAGAGATTTGTGGTCACGCTGGGAATCCCCATGACGGTGCACTCAGCTGCCAAAAGACAAAGAAGGTTTAGCTATCACAGTGATGTGCAACTTTGCAGGGTCACACCAGAAGCAGGCTGCATTGAAACTGCTGCATTGAAATTTATTTATACCCCGCCCTCCCCGGCCAGAGCTGGGCTCAGGGCAGCTAACACCAGTAAAATCACAGTAAAAACATAATAGGGGAAAAAGAGAGGAGGGAAAAAACACAATTTAAAATACAGGTTAAAATGCAATTTAAAATGCAGCCTCATTTTAAAATAGCCGATAAATCAAGACCATAAGGGGAGGGAAACATAAGGATCAGACCGAGTCCAAAGCAAAGGCCAGGCGGAACAGCTCTGTCTTGCAGGCCCTGCGGAAAGATGTCAAGTCCCGCAGAGCCCTAGTCTCTTGTGACAGAGCATTCCACCATGTCGGGGCCAGTGCTGAAAAGGTCCTGGCCCTAGTTGAGACCAATCTAACCTCCTTGAGGCTTGGGACCTCCAAAATGTTGTCATTTGTGGACCCGTAAGGTCCTCCGCGGGGCATACCAGGAGAGGCGGTCCCGTAGGTATGTGGGTCCTAGGCTGCATAGGGCTTTAAAGGTCAAAACCAGCACCTTAAACCTGACCCTGTACACTACTGGGAGCCAGTGCAGTTGGTAAAACACTGGATGTGGAGATGGCTGAAATGACTGGCAGAATCCGTGACCAGGGAGAAGAACTGATGGAACAGGACTGGAAAAAGTTTAAGGACTATTTACAAAAATACTGCAAAATGTTTGAGTGTTAATATGATGTGGGAAGTGAAGGTAATAGGGCTTGTGGGATCTGGTTAAATGAAATGAAAAGAAGAATGTTAAAAAGGAGAAGGGGTTATGATCAGATTAATATTATGTCATAGTATTTAAGATGAGGAATGGGTTAAAATAATGAAAAAGTGGGACATAATAATTAGAAGAATATAATTTAAGCATGGTTTAAATAAGGGTTTGAATTTGCTGAATTTGATTGGAACAAAGAGGAATACAAAAAAGGGAGATGTGAGGAGGTCAGGACAGAGGGGTATGGAATTCTGTAAATTTTAAAAAGTGGATTTTTCTTTTTTCTTTTTTCCCCTGCTTTTCTTTTTTTTGCTATATATCTTTGTTTTTCTCTGTTTTTTTAAGTGAGCTTTATTCATGGCAATGATTTATCTGAAATGATGAATTTTTTGACTTGTAAAACCTTAATAAACATTTATTAAAAAATAAAATAAAACACTGGATGAATGTGATCACGCAGCAAGGACCCTGTAAGGAGCCTCGCCGTTGCATTCTGCACCTGCTGGAGTTTCTGGGTCAGCTTCAAGGGCAGCCCCACGTAGAGCAAGTTACAATAAAAGCCAGTGAGTCTGTCATTTGCTTACCGGGAGTGTAACCCCAGGGTTCATAGTAGGATGGGAATACCCCAAGATGGCAGCCTCTGACAAACTCTTCGTAGTCCATCGGCAATAAGGGACTCGTTGAAGAAAGGAATTCAGGGTGCAAGATCACCTGAATGAGAAGAAGAAAGCCCACATAAACATTGCCTTTAGAGGTGTAATTAAAAAAGTTTTCAAATCTAGCAGTCCCTTGCTATGTCCAGCAGAGAAACAACCCATATGAGCAGAGCCAGATTTACTTATGAGCTAAACAAGCTATAGCTTAGGGCCTCACTCTCTTGGGGGCCACCCAAAAAAATTAAAGGGGGAAAAACCTGGATGTACATTTCCAAAATATAAGATAAAAAACAAATAAAATAAAACCTACATACAACAACAGTGTTTTGTGTTGTGTAGGCTCCTATGATGTAAGTAATGGGCCCCGCCTGCTAGCCTGCTCCCTGAAATATCACTGGTTTGCTCATTTCTATATATAGGGTGCCTACATTCTGCATGTAATATACTTCTTCTTAATTGTATTTCACTATTAATATACTTCTTCTTAACTGTATTTCAGTTCAACAATTACTTTGTATTTTGTTATGTGCAAATGGCTTTAGATACCTATTTGGTCCATAAATTACCATATAGCATATATTCAACACAAAAACAAGCAGCAATTTGTTGTTGACAAAGAACAGCTGGACATAGAAAGGGCCCCATTACCTTCAGTAGCTTAGGGCCTCATCAAACCTAAATCCGGCCCTGCGACATGAGTGACAGCTGCTCTTCACACATAGGAACCAGGGGGTGAGCATAATTGATCTATGTGGGATGGTTGACCTTCCAGATTGGATTACTGCAATGTGCTCTGCATGGGGCTTTCCCATTGAAGACGACTTGGAAATTTCAATTGGTGCAAAATGCAAAATTACTGGCTAGTATTTAATTTAGAGCTCATATAACCCGTTTGTTCCTGGACTCAATTCACTAAATAAATAAGCCTGTTGCAGCAAAAACTGAAGACTCTTTTGGCATCCTAAGGATTCCTGGCTGGGGTTCAGTTTAGACCTCATATAGCCCCTGTTTTAAAACTGGCTGCCTTGGTTGCCATCTGGGGGTTTAAGGGTGGGAATGGCTGGTCTAGTTAAAAGGAACTCACGTAGCAGCAATAGTACTGGGAGAGAAAGATCAATGACCTGGCTTGGATTAGGACAGTGTCATGTTTTCCCTCCTGCCTTCTGAAAATAATGCATCTTTGTACTCTGTGTACCAGCTGTTCCAGGTTTTTTAAGGCAGAGGAGACAGGGAAATATATATATTTTTAAAGCCCTGAGAGTTGCACCTTGACTCGATCTGTCCGGTTGTTGAAAAGGCCAATGCGTCTAATGGTGCTGAGGATCGGGTCGGTGGAATCATCGATCATGTTGTGGGTTGTCACCGGTGGAAGTCCCTGTCGCTGCAACAGAACAAGATGTGCATTTGGGGACATGTTTCAAATAAACACACAAAAAAGGCAAGTTTGTAGCCAATGGGGTCTAAACACCAGCATAGCCTTTTTGAAGTGGCCCCACTTTATTTGGAACCTTCTGAATTCAGAAGGAAGTTGACCATCTCTGTGGTCACTTTTAGGAAACTCATTTCATGCTGTTTTAAGGTTTCAAGGGTGGGTTGTTGTTGTTGTTTTTAAAAAAGTTTCTATTTAGTTCTTATTTCGCTGTGTTTTTCTTTATTGTAAGCCACACAGCGGGCCTTAATGGGCCTTGGAAAGGGATAGGTTGTAGCCAACCAAGTTCTCCTCAGAGTAGTAGAAATTAATACTTCATTATAAAGGTAAAGGTAAAGGTACCCCTGCCCGTACGGGCCAGTCGTGTCCGACTCTAGGGTTGCGTGCTCATCTCACTCAAGAGGCCGTGAGCCGGCGCCGTCCGAGGACACTTCTGGGTCACGTGGCCAGCGTGACGAAGCTGCAGCTGGCGAGCCAGCACCAGTGCAGCACACGGAAACGCTGTTTACCTTCCCGCTATTTATCTACTTGCACTTAAGAGTGCTTTCGAACTGTTAGGTGGGCAGGAGCTGGGACCGAAAGACGGGAGCTCACCCCGCCGCAGGGATTCGAACCGCTGACCTTACGATCGGCAAGTCCTAGGCACTGAGGTTTTACCCACAGCGCCACCCGTGTCCCTTTAATAATAATAATAATAATAATAATAATAATAATAATAATAATAATATCTTTATTGTCAATACTTCATTATACAGAGTAGAAATTAATAGTTGTGCTCATTAACATCAATGGGTCTACTCTGAGTAGGCCTAGAACAGGATACAACCCATAGCATTTAAAGAAAATAAGCAACTTTTTAAAAAAGAATGGTTTAGCAAGGCTTGGCCTTTGGCTAAGAAACTAATGCCCACCCCTATTTATCTTCTATGCCAAGGAGCTCGAGAGCCAAATAATGAAATGATATTGATGGTATGTAAATTTACTATAGCTAGACCACAAGACAAATTTTATGCTTTCCATTAAATAATCAGAAAAAAGAGCCTCTAACCTGAGTTGAATAGATGGCCCGCTTTATGATGGTGAGGTCATCACGATCTATGATCTTGCTCATATCAGGGATTTCTCCTCTGTGGGTGCAACAGGGAAAATCTTTTTTTGTGAAAAGAAGGGAAGCATTTTCCAAAACAATCATTTAAAATTTCTGAAGCGGGAGCTCTCTCTGGCCCACAACACTGGGATTGTTTAACTAACCCAGAACTTCATACGCAAATACATAACTCTACAGTGAAATATGAGACACCTGAATCCATCTGTCATGGATGCTTTAGCTGAGATTCCTGCATTGCAGGGGCTTGGACTAGATGACCCCTGGGCCCCTTCCACCTCTATGATTCTGTGAATGAGAGCTCACCTTAATAGTGCATCATAGAGCTTTTTGCCAAATTTTTCCTTGAGCAAATGCGCAGTGTCCCTAAGGGAGAGAGAGAAAGAAAGAGATCATCATTAAAGACTTCCGATCCACTTTTCCCTGTGTGAATGTTTCCCATATGAATCATGTTGATCTCTGCTTCTTCTTTTTCCTGCCAGCCTCCCCCAACTTGGTGCCCTTCAGACGCTGGACTACAAAGCCACTTCTGAGCTCTAGAGGAGGTGGGGTTGCAGGCTTCACGCCCTCCCCACGTGCGCAGGGGCTGGCTCCCAGCCTCCGCGCCATTGAGGGAATCCTTGGCCGCATCATCTCCCTAGCCAGCCAATTGGCTGGCCTGGGAGAGAGGCGTGGTTTGCGCTATTTAACATGGGCATGGCCAAGGATCTCCCTCTTTTGCTGCCACAGCTCCTCCGGTTTCCCACCCTCCCGCCCTTTAGGTTTTCCTTCTGACCTTGCTATGGACTTCGGTTGGTCGCCGTTGAGGGGCCTGGTAGGAATTTTTCCACTTGGCAAATTGGCACCAGCCACTTGGTTTTTTCACCTACCTCGTAGCAAATCGTCACAACTTCCTGGGATTGGCGGTTAGGCATTGGTAAGGGTATTGTTATGTAGATGAAGGGGGGAGGAAGCGCCTTCACCTCCCTCGGATTGCGAAGGGTAGTCCAGTAAAGGATTCCGGGGGGTTTGGCCCTGTCCAAAGCCTATGGAGGTGAGGGCCTAAGGCATGCCCCCTAGCAGTGACCCCGGGGGAGTTCCTAGTTGATATGCATCAGCAGGTCTCCCCCTACTGGTGGTTAACCCTTCCCGGTCTTCAAGCAAACAGGCTGAAGTCGGATAGTTGGTAGGACCAATGCCTAAGCCAATACCGCTCATCACCTGTAACCAATAAAGTTGTGGCCATTTTTTAGCCCATTAACCTAAATACTTGTGTCACGTGTCTTTATTTCCACCAGGGGGAGGCAGGAACTCGCCATGCAACTCCCATCACCCCTGACCATTGGCCATATTGGCTGGGAGGAGGAATCTAACAACATTTGGAGGGCATTTGTGCGAGCAAAGTTGTGTTCCTCTGAGCACAGAAATGTTTGAAGGGCAGTAGTGCCTGGGTTTGGCTTCCTTTGCAAGGAAGAGAACACTAGAGATCTATGACATTTTTTGTGTGTTGCAATTTGTTGGGAACATGTGGCCCTCCAGATGTTGTTGGACTCAACTCCCATCAACCCAAGACAACATGGCCAATGGTCAAGGATGAGAGGAACTGTAGTCCAGCAAGGGACACAGGCTCCACATCCCTATTGTAATACTTGCTTTATTTACAAATGTGCCAATAGATCACAGGTGGAGGTAAGCAAACACGAGCACTCCTAGAAGGTCACAAATCCACTGTCTCCCAAATCACCTACTGCAAGGTATCTCGAGATCCTGCCAGCCTTCGGTTCACTCCCTGGACCTCTCTAAGGTGGCTGTGTCATGCTTTACAGAGGACAGTTCTCTACTCAAGGTCTAGTTTAAAGATAACAGACGATAAGAAGGAAAAACAGGAGAGGCTCTGAAGTCCCCCATCAACAGTGAGACCAGGGCAGCAGACTAAGAAGGCATACCGATCCACCTGGCTGCAGCTTTCCCTGCTGTGTTGACAGGTAAAGGTAAAGGTAAAGGGACCCCTGACCATTAGGTCCAGTCGTGGCCGACTCTGGGGTTGCGGCGCTCATCTTGCTTTATTGGCCGAGAGAGCCAGTTTACAGTTTCCGGGTCATGTGGCCAGCATGACTAAGCCGCTTCTGGCGAACCAGAGCAGCGCACAGAAACACCATTTACCTTCCCGCTGGAGTGGTACCTATTTATCTACTTGCACTTTGACATGCTTTCGAACTGCTAGGTTGGTAGGAGCAGGGACCGAGCAACGGGAGCTCACCCTGTTGCGGGGATTCGAACCGCTGACCTTCTGATCAGCAAGCCCTAGGCTCTGTGGTTTAACCCACAGTGCCACCCGCGTCCCTCTGTGTTGACAGGTATTGCTTTTCTATTTAATTTGAATAAGTATTTCTAAGCTTTTACGTGTGCATATAAAACTCACATGTGCATATGTGGCCCTGACCCCGCCATTCCAGAACTGCAGTTTCATCCCGCACATGGACATTAGCTGTGGGGCAGGGGAAGAAAATGTATTTCCTATTGCGGAGAGATCTCTGTATCTCTCCCGCTGAGGAAACACCGTACAACTGCAGCTCCCCAAGGAGATATTGGGCATAGGACACACGGTTTTGTGTTTCATTTGGAACACCTTTAAAAGAGAAGGATGTGGTTACTTTATCAGACCACAAGGTGGCAGTCTCTAAAACACCTAGTGCAAGTTGGATACATGGTCCAGAAATGGCAAGAGTTACTGTGATGCAGAAGCAAAACTGCCTCTTGCCAAATTCCTTCCTGTTTCGTTCTTTCTCTTAATTTTTTTTCTCCCTTTTAATTCTCCTCCTGCCAAAATTCCCCTTCCTGCCTAATGACTGCAGACACAGCGGGGTTCACCCTAGTTTTGCAAACTGCGCATCAGATCCAGGTCTTGAACCAGGTGTGTGGGCATTGACACAATTCAATAAGCGTAAGCTGGGAACCACAGCTTGAGCAAGCACTGGGTCAGCTGCCAGATATTTCATAGAATAAATTGGGTGGTGTGCAGCTATATTTTACTTAGAGCGGACCTCCTGAAATTAAAAGACCTAACTTGGTCAGGTTCACCCTTTTGGCAAACACGAAACCCACCAGCCGTTTCACACACCAGAATCAGTCGATCAATCAGTCATGGACTGTCATTAATCAACCAGTCAGTCATGGACTGTCATGGACCGGTTGGACACAGAGGGAGGAGCAGAGACAGCAGACTCTCCAAGTCTCCCTATTTTCTAGGGATGTCCCTGATTTAGAGAAGCCATCTTGGTTTCTGATTTGATCCCGGAATGTCCCACTTTTCCTTAGGACGTCCCCATTTTCATTGGAGAAATGTTGGGGGGTATGGAGTTATTCGACTCCTGAGCCATCTGAAGGCAATCCTGTATAGGGAAGTGGTTTTTTATAAAAAAAATGTTTAATGTTTTATTATGTCTTTATATTTATATATATTGGAAGCTGCCCAGAGTGGCTGGGCCAACCCAGTAAGATGTGTGGGGTATAAATAGTAAAATTATCATTATGGAATGGGACGTCCCTATTTTCACTGGAGAAATGTTGGAGAGTATGAGACAGGTGCGCCGGCAGAGTCTCAGATTGCTTGGAGGGGACCTGGGAGAGGAGGGGGCTTAGGCGACTGTCGGGAGGCGGGGACCTTCAGTCTCGGCTCCTGCTTCAAGTGGGCAGGACCTGCCAGAGATGAGTTGCTCTGCTCATTAGGCCTGACACTCCTGTGCAGATCCTGTTTTTGCTAATAAAGAGTTAACTTCAACTTGCTCTGTGTGATTTACTGCTGGCTCCCTCCTGTCATTAACTCTTTTGCCACGCCAAAAGAGAAAGAAAGAGGTTTACCATAGCTGCTTCCGGACTGCCTGGCCTTTCAGGGTTTCCACGTTGAAATTGTTGGTATTTGCTGGCATTATGAAGAACACCACGACGGTGACATCACTCCTGTGCACCTGAATGAAGAAAAGATGCCCATCTAAACAGGGAGAGATTTTTTGCAATGCCCTCCCCTATTGTTCATCTTGTTTGACCTTTAAAGACCTAAATGGTTTGGAACCATGTTATCCGAAAGACTGCTGACACCAGGGTTGGGAAACCAAGGGCCTCATTCCTAATTCAGACCAAGGGCCTCATTCCGTTCTGGTCAAGTTCCTAGGGGCCACATGACACTGTTTGCTGTTGCAAGGGGCCAAAGTGGGTGGAGCAAAGAATATTCATCCAGGCAAGCAAGAAGCATTGTCAGAGTTCAAAGACACATTCCAGCCAGGCAAAAACACTAATAGAGGATGTAAAGCAGAGCTGTTGAGGGGTGTGGCCTAGGAATAGGAGGTGTGGCCTAAGGATAGTCCCAATGCAAAAATCGGATGCTCTTCCATTGCACTATGAGTCTTCCCTTAGCCCATCCATATCAGATTTGACTATGTGTGTGCTGCATCTGAGACAGCCAAGTGGCAAAAACTGTGGAAATCCATTGCACTATACATATGGGAGTCTGTATTATACCCTTGTTGAGCTTTGCAAAGAGGCAGGACCCATAAAGTACATGCATGAAATCTCAGTGGCAGTCCCCAGCATCTCCTGTTAAAGTATTTGGTCATTCTCACATGCAATGTACCGTATTTTTCGCTCTATAGGACGCACGGGACCATAGGACGCACCAGACCATAGGAGGGGAAGAACAGGAAAAAAAAATTCTCCCCCTCTCTGCTCAGCGCCCCTTCAGTGAAGTGGCAGGAGAAACAGAGCCCCTTCCATTTCTCCTCCTGCTTCACTGAAAGGGTGCTGCGCAGAGAGGGAAAACTGCGCAGCGCCTTTGCAGCGAAGCGAAGCCTGGAGAGCAAGAGGGATCAGTGTGCACCGACCCCTCTCACTCTCCAGGCTTCAGGCGGCTATCCACAAGCCTTCGGAGCACAACGGGAACTCCTGCTGCGCTCCGAAGGCTTGTGGATAGCTGCCTGAAGCCCCCGGAGCGGAGCGGGACCTCCCACTGTGCTCCACGGGCTTCAGGCGGCTTCAGCGAAAGCAATGCGAAGCCTCCGGAGCGCGGAGGGAGCTCTCCTTCTGTGCTTTGGAGGCTTCGCGTTGCTATCGCTGAAGCCAAGGAGCCTGCATTCACTCCATAGGATGCACACACATTTCCCCTTAATTTTTGAAGGGGGAAAAGTGCGTCTTATAGAGCGAAAAATACGGTAGTTGCACTCTTCCATTGCCTCTGGACACAGACAGATGCCAACTCGATCCATCGTGCTCTGTCTATGGGACCCGGAGGACAGCTGCCAGTCAGAGCAGGCGAGGGAAACAGACTAAGGCGGCCTCATATGAATTTGCATTCTTTCTTACCCTCAAGAGGAAGTTCAATCTTGATAAGGCCTCTAAAAACATGTCGGCTCCTTTGTTTGAAAACTCGTATCTCCCAGCAATGAAGAAAAACAAAGTCCTTTCAAGGTTGAAATCAAGGTGTCTGAAAGCAAGGGCAAACAAACGTAAATTGGGTCAAGTGGTCGATCAGAGAGGGCTCATGGTAAACTGTGCTGCCGACTGAAGGTCACTGACACAGCAATAACGCTGCAGGTTTCCTGTTCTACCTCTCATCTACATGAATCTTGACTAGAACACACACAGCGATGGCACCAGTGTTGTGGAATGCCCTCCTGGCTGAAATATGAAAGCCACCATCTGCATTGGCATTCTGCCAGCTCTGGAAGACACACCTGTTTGGGCAAGCAGTCCCCTGAACTTGATGGGGTTTTTTAATTGCTTGTTTACTTATTAATTGTAATGCTTTTAAATGCCCTTACTTTATTGTGTATTATAAATATGGGTGCTTTTATAATTTGGATGGAACTGTTTCATTGTTTATTTAAAACTGTGCACTGCTTAGAAGCCATTAAAGCATGAAACTAGTCTGTTAATCAGATAATAATAGCCGTTGTTAACAATAAGAACATAAAGCCCAGATGAAGAAGAAAAGAAGAAGAGTTTGTATTTGATATCCCGCTCTATGTGGGACAAGAAGCTACAGTTAGAACTGGATACGGAACAACTGATTGGTTCAAAATTGGGAAAGGAGTACAACAAGGCTGTATATTGTCTCCCTCCTTATTTAACTTATATGCAGAATTTATCATGCGAAAGGCTGGGTTGGATGAATCCCAAACTGGAATTAAGATTCCGGAAGATATATAAACAGCCTCAGATATGCAGATGACACAACCTTGATGGCAGAAAGTGAGGAGGGATTAAATAACCTTTTAATGAGGGTGAAAGAGGAGAGCGCAAAATATGGTCTGAAGCTTAATATCAAAAAAAGAAGATCATGGCCACTGGTCCCATCACCTCCTGGCAAAAAGAAGGGGAAGAAATGGAGGCAGTGAGAGCTTTTACTTTCTTGGGCTCCATGATCACTGCAGATTGTGACAGCAGTCATGAAATTAAAAGACGCCTGCTTCTTGGGAGAAAAGCAATGACAAACCTAGACAGCATCTTAAAAAGCAAAGACATCACCTTGCCGACAAAGGTCCGTATAGTTAAAGCTATGGTTTTCCCAGTAGTGATATATGGAAGTGAGAGCTGGACCATAAAGAAGGCTGATTGCCGAAGAACTGATGCTTTTGAATTATGGTGCTGGAGGAGACTCTTGAGAGTCCCATGGACTGCAAGAAGATCAAACCTATCCATTCTGAAGGAAATCAGCCCTGAGTGCTCACTGGAAGGACAGATCCTGAAGCTGAGGCTCCAATATTTTGGCCACCTCATGAGAAGAGAAGACTCCCTGGAAAAGACCCTGATGTTGGGAAAGATGGAGGGCACAAGGAGAAGGGGATGACGGAGGATGAGATGGTTGGACAGTGTTCTCGAAGCTACGAATGTGAGTTTGACCAAACTGCAGGAGGCAGTGGAAGACTGGAGTCCCTGGTGTGCTCTGGTCCATGGGGTCACGAAGAGTTGGACACGACTAAATGACTAAATGACAACAATTGTGTTGGAAAGTGTGAATTAGGTGCATTTGCCTTTAAATGTTAACTGGATTGAATCCCTTCCCCCCAATCAGTAGGCCTAATGAAGTTCACCCCTTGGCCCACCTCACATTCCACCCTCACCCTTCTTCAGATCTCAGGATCTTTGAAGTCAAACATTGGCAATCCTGCCAGCAGGGGTGCCAGTACCTAGGGGCCAAACCCTTTTGGCCACCTCCCTATATTTTTGGGTCAGGGGCTGGGGCCCCCAATGACCCAAAAGTACGGAGCCAAGTGAAACATGTCTCCAGCGGCCAGCTCCTTCTCCTGTCTGTCATGGAGGGGATGGAGGGTCAAAGCGGCCTCCCACCAGTGGCAACACCAGGAGGAAGTGAAGGAGGAGCCACTCCTGTTGAGCCGTTTGGCTCCACCCCAGCTCCCCCCGACGTCCTGATGTCACACACGTGATGTCAGCTCCCCCAATCACTTCTCCAAGTTGGCGTCTCTGTCTGCTAGCAAAGCTATTTCCCAGTCCCACAGATAAACTGTGAATGGGGTTTGGGGTGTCTGGGGCAAGGTCTACCCTAACATTTTGGAATAACCCAATTGTCCCTTTTTTGAACATACCCGTAGAAATGGCCTCGAACAAACTCTTGGATCCTAGCTTTGCAGGTGGCATGCAGATTCTGGAATTCGTGCATTGCGGAGAATTTCTTAATGTTCAGCCCATTGGGAGTGACAACATCTGGCAAAAGAAGAGGGAAAGCAGCAGCAGCTGAGTAGATCTGAAAGACGTGGAAGGAACAGGGTCTCCCTCTTTTCTTGACAGGTGTTAGGGATTGGACTCAAGGGGGAGAGATGGAGGAGGAATGATGGATGGAATGCAGGAGAAGAGGAAGGCAAAAAAACAACAATGCTATACTCGATAAACACATACTCCATAAACACACCAGACGTAACCGGCTGTACTTTTGAATAAATAAGGTATAATATTCATTGTATCAAATTACATATTTCAACAGAAGTCTCATAAAGTTCAACAAAAAAGGCAGAAGACCTAGTAGATCAGTTCATTCTCTAGTCAGTTCACGCATGAGGTCCATACATGTATAAGTATCTATTCCACCTGTCTGTTCATAGAGTCCAATAATCCACATGAAGGGTTGTTACAGTTCCACAGAATCCTTTCAGAGTCTAAAACAAGGATTTCTGGAATATTAACCTTGTTTTGCCACTACTGTGCTATAAGATCCACTATCCTATAATATTACATATGAGCCTGTTCTACTGATGAAGCCTAGGATGGCAAAACAAGGCTAATATTCCGGAAATCCTTGTCTTAGACTCTGTGAAAGGATTCTGTGGAACTGTAACAACCGTTCAGGTGGATTATTGGACTCTTTGAACAGACAGGTGGAATAGATACATGTATGGACCTCATGCATGAACTGACTAGAGAATGAACTGATCCACTGGGTCTTCTGCTTTTTCCGTTGAACTTTATGAAACTTCTGTTGAAATCTATAATTCGATACGATGAATATTTATTTTTTCAAAAGTACAGCCGGTTACGTCTTGTGTGTTTATGGAGAAGAGGAAGGCAGTATTGATTTATAGCAGGGTTTTGAGGAAGTTCACAGCTCAGGGACAGGCGAGCAGAAGAGTTGGGAAGTGTTAGGAGAAGGGGGAGGGGAGATAGAAGCAGGAGAGCCAGCTGACATATTGTCACTGGAGAGTATTCCCTCCCCCCCCTTCCCCCAGAAGGTGACGCTCATTAAGAGTGCAGGAACAAAGGACTCAAAGCCAATACGTGATAATGCCTTATCTGATTGCCTTTTCTGAGTAGCCTGGCCATTCCTTTGAGATGGTAAAGATTTAGTTCCCGAATCTCTTATGCATATTGATAGTGTGCTCAGCTTAACAGATACTTGCCAGACTATATTTAAAGGGAGGTGTAAGCCCCTACGGTCCAAAGACAATTGGAAGTTTTCCCCATTTCCTTCCTCCTTGCAGAGAAATATTTGAGGTCAATTTGGGAGAGACAAAATGGCTTCAGGATTGCTCTCCTGTACTGTTTTAGACACAATACTTATGCATGTGTGTTGCCTTGTACATTTATGAACATTTATTTATATATATTGTAAGGATATCAGGGGGTTACTCGAGAGCAATCAGGTAAATGCCTCCCTGGTCAGCTGTAAAGCCTCGTTATTGGTGCCAAAATCCCTTCACCATGCAGAGCGCCACTATGCCGTGGCTCGCTCATTCACTGGCAGAA
Source organism: Podarcis raffonei (assembly GCF_027172205.1). Lineage (NCBI taxonomy): Eukaryota > Metazoa > Chordata > Lepidosauria > Squamata > Lacertidae > Podarcis > Podarcis raffonei. Next base: position 65,243,860 of record NC_070611.1, on the reverse strand, counting down.
TCTGTGAGTGGGCGGTCCTTAAACCTTCCCCAGCAGAGTAGTTTGTTGACGCCCAATCTGCGCCTCGACTCTCGGCGCGGAAGCCTACTGCGCAGGGAGGGCGTGGGTAATGGAGGACCTCTCTCCTCCCCGCTTTGCCCAGGCAAGGTGTCCTGGCACCGTCTCGCCTCCTCCGAGCCCTGAAGCTCCTCTCCACTGGAGGCGTGGTTACTCTCCTCCGCTGAGGAGGTGCTGCTTCCCACGATCTTTGGGGGCTCTCTGTAATCCTTCCGGCTTTTCCCCTCTCGCCCCTGAGCCGATGGCAGTTCCCTGACATATATATATATATATAAAAGACCTTAGAATTCCTATAACAGTGGGTTTGGCAAAAGCGCACCTCAAAGCCAAAAAAAACAGTGGGTTTAGCAAAAGCGCACCTCATGCTACAAGCGGTTTCGGCTTAGGGCCCTCGTATCTATGGGACCGCCTCTCCTGGTATGCCCCGCAGAGGACCTTAAGGTCCATGAATAACCATAGTTTAGAGGTTCCGATCCCTAAGGAAGTCAAACTATCCTCCACCAGGGTCAGGGCCTTTTCAGTGATGGCTCTGACCTGGTGGAATGCTCTGTCCCATAAGACTAGGGCCCTTCAGGATTTAACCTCCTTCCGTCAGGCCTGTAAGACAGAACTATTCCGCCTGTCCTTTAATTTGAATTCAGCCCGATTTTTTATTTCCCTTCTCTTCCTTCCCCCTCCCCTTTTATGAAGATCACCAGCTCTGAGACCCCACAGCTAATTCTCCCCTGGCCTCCTCGCTGGCCCAAAGAGGACCAATTCAGCCAGCCAGCCCTGGGATTATCTAATTGATTTTTTATTAATTGTTATTCATGTTTTTATACTGTATTTTATGCTGCTTTTATAATTAAGTGTTTTAAAGTGTTTTAAATTTGTTGTTAGCCACCCTGAGCCCAGTTTTTGAACCGGGAAGGGTGGGGTATAAATAAAATAATATTATTATTATTATTATTATTATTATTATTATTATTATTATTATTATCATCATCATTATTATTAAGAATGGACCTCCAGAATGAATCAAGTTAGTAACCGGATGTACCCCTGTACCTCTAGGTACGGTTCTCCCAACTCTGCAAATCACAAGCTGTTTTGCTCGTAATGCCCTTGTGTAGACTTCAGGCTTAATGATCTACTACGGCAGAGATCATCAACCCCTTCTTTGACCAACAGCCAAATTTCGCAACTTTGCAGAATGACATGCATCTCTGACACAGGGGTCCTCTGTAGGTCTGCAAGATTGAGTCAGCCTCACCTGTAGTTAGATTAATCTAGGAGTGCAGTATCACTTGGGGAAAGAGAGCACCAGCTCTCACTTGACTTCCTACAGCCCTTACTGATGCTGCTTACCAGTAGGTAGAGGGAGACAAATGTGGAGGCTGGTGTGGTGCAAACTGGTGCTACTCCTGCAGTGTTTGCACTGCGGTGGCGTTGCGGCTACCCCTCTGCTAAGCAGCAGTGATGCGGGTGATGGAGGTCAGGTGATCAGCCCTCTCCCACCAACCACTGCTGCAGAGGTGGGCAACGTCAGGCAAAAACCATCCTAATTTACAGAATAACCTCATCTTGTTTAAGGTTAGAGGTGGCGCTATGGTCTAAACCACAGAGCTTCTTGGGCTTGCCGGTTGTAAGGTCAGCAGTTTAAATCCCCACAACGGGGTGAGCTCCCATCACTCTGGCCCAGCTCCTGCCAACCTGCCAATTCAAAGTGTTGGTGCTGACCTTTAAAGCCCTAAACGGCCTCGGTCCAGTATACCTGAAGGAGCGTCTCCACCCCCATCGTTCTGCCCGGACACTGAGGTCCAGCACCGAGGGCCTTCTGGCGTTTCCCTCGCTGTGAGAAGCCAAGTTACAGGGAACCAGGCAGAGGGCCTTCTCGGTAGTGGCACCCGCTCTGTGGAACACCCTTCCACCAGATGTCAAAGAGAAAAACAACTACCAGACTTTTAGAAGACATCTGAAGGCAGCCCTGTTTAGGGAAGCTTTTAATGTTTACTAGACTATTGTATTTTAATATTCTGTTGGAAGCCACCCAAAGTGGCTGGGGAAACCCCGCCAGATGGGTGGGGTATAAATAATAAATTATTATTATTATTATTATTATTATTATTATTATTATTATTACTACCTAGCAGTTCGAAATCACGCCAGTGCAAGTAGATAAATAGGTACTGCAACAGGAAGGTAAATGGCGTTTCCGTGTGCTCTGCTTTCTGTCACAGTGCCCCATTACACCAGAAGCGGTTTAGTCATGCTGGCCACATGACCTGGAAAGCTGTCTGTGGACAAACGCCGGCTCCCTCGGCCTGAAAAGTGAGATGAGAGCCGTACCCCATTGTTGATTTTGACTGAACTTAACCATCCAGGGTCCTTTACCTTTTTACCTCTCCGTCTTCACGAAATACCACCATATACCTGGGCTTAACCATGTGCAAAGACTTCATTCAACCGGTGCTTTAAACAGAGAATATTGTCAGTTTCCGACTCAGTGAGCGTGGAACGTGTCCAGAGGAGGGCAACCAAAATGGTCAAAGGCCTGGAAACGATGCCTTATGAGGAACGGCTAAGGGAGCTGGGCATGTTTAGCCTGGAGAAGAGGAGGTTAAGGGGTGATATGATAGCCATGTTCAAATATATAAAAGGATGTCACATAGAGGAGGGAGAAAGGTTGTTTTCTGCTGCTCCAGAGAAGCGGACACGGAGCAATGGATCCAAACTGCGGGAAAGAAGATTCCACCTAAACATTAGGAAGAACTTCCTGACAGTAAGAGCTGTTCGACAGTGGAATTTGCTGCCAAGGAGTGTGGTGGAGTCTCCTTCTTTGGAGGTCTTTAAGCAGAGGCTTGACAACCATATGTCAGGAGTGCTCTGATGGTGTTTCCTGCTTGGCAGGGGGTTGGACTCGATGGCCCTTGTGGTCTCTTCCAACTCTATGATTCTATGATTCTATGAGAAGGTGGTCCATCAAGGCAAACAGGGCATTGCCCCCCCCCCCAACCTCAGTTGGCCACTCTGGAAGTTGTTACTGCCTGCCAACTTCCTTGCCCTTCTAAGACTCAGCTGGGAAGAGGGTGTGGCAAAACTAGAGCCTTTCTCAATTTGCCGACTCTTGGCAAGCGTTCGGCACCAGTTCCCCTCCGACATCTTGATCTTACCAGCTGCTCTCTTCAGCATGTGCTCTGCTTCTATGGCCGTTATCTGAGAGACTGTGGTGAAGACATGGGCACAATGCACCGAGGCCCGTTCCATACAGTACCGGTGATATATCTGCCTTTCACCTGCTTCTTTATCTATGTCAAACTGTTGGACAGCAAAAAGGAGAACAAGAATTACTTGTGTGTCAAGGTCCCCAAGCCACCCCCCAATAATTCACACATCACACATCAATTTTGGTTTGGTTTTTTGGCACGATTTTGGCCACAAGTTTATTTAAATACACACAAGTGAGTGGTTGCTTAGGCATTGGTTCTGACTATCTGTCCTTGCCCAGGGACAGAACTGACTTCTGGATTCCAGCGGAAGCCAGTGAGGGAAACAAATTTGGGGAGAAAATGAAGCTGGGCCTCAGTCCCTCACTTCTCACCCTCATGCTCCTGGTGGCTTGCACGGCCCAAGTCTGATGCCAGGGACAAGGACGAAAAGAATGGTAAGCCCCTGGATTCCTTTAACGGAATTCCCTTTCCGCACCACCATTGGAGGGGTAGGCACTTACCCCTCCACCAACCAATTTGAACCAATGCCTAACCTCCAACCTTACAAGTTGTGACGATCTGCTACGCAGGAGGCAAAAACCAAATGGCACCAGCCAATCAGCCAAATGGACAAAATTCCTACCAGGCCCCTGCCCCAAGGCAGATGACCCAATGACAGGCATTATTAAAGAAATTGGAGTTCTTGTTGGAAATACACTAAAAAGGATATACCAAGAACTCAGGCCACAAGTTTCAATATAAGGAATAATTCCTACTTGTGAGTTGAAAAGAAAAACGTGTATATTCTGCTAAGAATAACAGTTTGAAGCTAATGGTAAATTTAAACACAACGTGTAAGTACAGTAGTCTTAAGGTAAAACGTTTAAGTACAGAAATAATGTAGTTTCAAATATGCAGTAATATAGTATAAAGGTACATAAAATACCAGTACACAACAATTATTTTGTACAAGTCTCAATAGCAGTCAAAATGACAGGCATAGCAAGGTCAAGCGAACACCCCCCCCCCCAATACAGGGAGGGTGGGCGGGTGATCCGGTGCAAGCAGCCAAGAGGACGAAGTTTAAAACCTCTGACCCCTCCTTCAAAATTGGCAACAAGCAATTCTCCCCAGCGACCCAATTAACCAATTCACTGCCTGGGTCACTCCACAAATCCGCCCAGCAACACTGGGGTGGCTTGTATCCCCCACCGCAACACGTGCTCTCTGCTAGGGAGAACACGTTTTGTCAGATAGTGGGCGTACCTCCACAAATGGCCTAAGTGTACAGGCAAGTTATTCAGCCAGAGTAGTGGGGTGTTGCTGTTTTTTGGGGGGGTCACATTTAAAGGGAAATCTCTGAACCAGAAACGGTGCCTCTAGCTGAGATGGTATGCCTGACCTCCAATATGTGAGCTTTCTGGACGAATTCTAATTCACCAAGTCACCCAACATCTAAAGGGCATCTTAGAAATGAGGTCAACAAGTGCTTGGGCAAGTCTATCACATTGACACAGAAAGTTCAAAGGGGAAAGGAAGGCGACAGGGCATGGAGATTAGACGCGGTGGAACCCCAACAGAGATGTCGGAGCACTCGATTAAGAGTTCAAATGGTCATCACCCGTTTTCCACCCGCAAAAACCAAATCTCCACAATGTTAACCAATTCTTAACTCTAATAAGGTGTCAATGATTACAGTTGAATTGCAATCCTCTTAGTCTTAAGTGATCCTTTATGGCTGGGAGACTATGGGTGGTTCCCTCAAAGTCAAGGTCAGGGAGACGTTCTAGACCACAACTCTCCTATCCAGGACATTAATAGCCAGCTTGAAGATTGAGACTGGAGAGGATCTTCAATTTCTCCAGTGCCATATGACATCTGATGCAAAATCTATGTAAGCTCCCCGCCCCCCCGGGGAAGCAATTTTAAAATTACAGACAGTTGATTAAATCAGGGGTGGTGGGGTAATAAGGATAATGCTTTTTTGAAACTCCTGTTTTTATAACGTGCTTCACTTACTACATTTTGGGAGAAAGTATCGGTTTGTATAAACGTGACTGTGTGGAAATGGTGGACATTTTCAAACTATTCTTTTGAATGACGTACCTACTATATGGAATCTGACAACTGGACAATGTAAATGGGGTTTTTTGTGTGCCCCTGCTATGGTCAAAAGACTGATATTGATGCACTGGAAAGATAAACCTATGGCTCCCTTTAGTCAATGGATTGCAGATATGGCAACACTCGCAACTTATGAATGGATTGCTTGCAGACATAGACGCTGTATGGACAAGTATAGTGATATTTGGAATGCATTTATTAAAAGTAATAAGTAGGTTATAAATAACCATATATGTATTTGGGTGACAATAAAATACCTATATACTAGATAAGCATATGTGGAATTGTAGATCTTGGCATATAAAGTCATACCTCATGATGGACTACATGGAAACGGCGGAAATGACTGGCAGAATCCGAGACCAGGGAGAAGAGTCGATGGAAGAAGATTGGAAAAAATTTAAAGTATACTTAAAAAAACACTGTAAAATTAATGAATGTTAGAAAGATGCTGGAATGGATTTACATGGTCTTAGCAGAAAGGTTACAAAGAATTAAGTAAAAATGGACTGTTAATGGGTTAAAGTGTAAAATTCAAGGTTAAATTGTGTTAAGATAAATTAAGGAACAAAATTTGAGAAAGAGGGAAAGGACTTGCTGGAACAATTATGAAAGAGAATACAAAAAGGGAGGCGTGGAAGTCAAGGAAATAAGTAAATGAAAGATAATGATATGAAAATACTGGATGTTAATGTTTTTTTTAAAATGTTATTGTTTTGTTGTATTGTTTGAGGGTTTTTTCTTCTTCTTTTCTTTTTCTTTTTTCGCTTTAGTGTTGTTGTTTTTTTTATTTTTGAAGTAGTGTAATCTTTTTTATTATTACTGTCTGTTTTTCTTTTTTCTGTAATTGTTAAACTTCAATAAATATCTTATTAAAATATATATATATAAAGTCATACCTCATGTTATGTTTGCTTCATGTTACATTCTTTCAGGTTATGTTACATTCTTTCAGGTTATGTCCCACGGCGACCCGGAAGTAACGGAAAGGGTTACTTCCAGGTTTCACTGCTTGCACATACGCAGAAGCGCCGAATCGCAACCCGCACATGCACAGAGCTTTTCATGTTGCTGCGGGTTGTGAGCTTTTCATGTTGCGAACAGGCCTCCAGAATGGATCCTGTTCGCAACCAGAGGTACCACTGTACAGTGATATAATATACCTTTCTCCCCCCCCTTTCTGTTTCTATTTTATTTTGTTCAGTTGAAATATTCTCATTTTAAAAAATCATAATAATAATAAAAAAATCAGGGTGGGGGACCTTTTTCAGACTCCCGCATTGCAACATGGGCAACCATCTGGAGGCAACATGGGGGGGGGGGTAGAAAGAGCAATGGACAGGAGTCTTACCATTGTGGTGTTAAATCTCTCTCTCTCTCTCTCTCTCCCTCTCTCTCTCTCTCTCTCCACCAGGCAAGCAAAAACCATTAACACAATTCCAGGACACATTCCAGCTTGGCAGAATTACTCAAGGCGGGGAGGGGGGAGGTCGGGGAGGGGGCATGGCTTGCAGAGAGGGTTTGTGGCTTGGGGAACATCCCAAGGCCACACAAAAGGCTCATGTTTTCTTAGGGATGGATCTGTATTTTATCAGAAAATGCACATTTCATCTTCTCTGTATACAGTGGTGCCTTGGGTTAAGAACTTAATTCATTCTGGAGGTCCGTTCTTAACCTGAAACTGTTCTTAACCTGAAGCACCACTTTAGCTAACGGGGTCTCCTGCTGCTGCCGTGCCGCTGGAGCATGATTTCTGTTCTCATCCTGAAGCAAAGTTCTTAACCTGAGGTACTATTTCTGGGTTAGCGGAGTCCGTAACCTGAAGCATATGTAACCTGAAGCGTATGTAACCCGAGGTACTGCTGTACACAGTTCTAAACACGTTCCATCCTAAAATATGTGTCCCAATGCACTTTGCTTTGCCTTCTGAGCCCACAATGGCACCACAAAATCCATAGTAGTGCGAAGGCGGCAGGTTCCGATCTGCCCATTAGCGCAGGAGGTGCAGACCAGGTCAGTTCACGCTGGAATTAACAGAAATCGAATTTATCAATCACCCCTAATCCTGGGGGCCAGTTGCTTCTTCTGAGCAGACTTAGGCATCAAGGCGCACCATTATAATCCTATTTATCCGTAGAAGACAGGTCTCCATTTATAGACCAGACAATTCCTTCTCCTCCCATTATTTGCCTCCCCTATGAATTCCAGCGATGACCCTTTGCCAAGGCCATACATGATGTCTAGCCTTTGACCTTGCTCTGCAAGGTTGTGAGAGAAATCTCATTGTCTCCCTCTTGGCAGCCTAGTCCAAGAGCCTCGGGTTCTAATAGCCTTATGGTGAGTTGAAGGACAGGTTGATTGGAATTTATCAGATGAGACAGTACAACTGGGTAGACCAGGGGTCACCAACCTAAGGCCCATGGGCCGGAAATGGCCCACAGAGGTCATCTGACTGGCCCACGAGCCACCCCCAAATTGAGTTGCCTGCTCACGTGCTACGCTAAAATGGCACAGTGCGGCCCGGGGACTCGCTTCCGTGGTGCTGGAAATCATGGGGGCACGTGCTCACGCGTGCTTGTGATCCAGCCCACGGAGGGATCTCTGCGGGACCGATCCGGCCCAGGCAAGATAAACCTGGCCAACCCCTGGGTTACACTTTTCTGATGACTCACTCCGTCGCTTGATTCCAGCCCGTGACTATACTGAGTGCTCCTGTCCTTCATGCTCTTGGGAGTTGTTGTTGTTATATCACCTAACACCAGGCAGTGTCTAGGCAACTTACAATGAATGTAAACATCATTGTATTACTACTGCAGGTGCTACATAAAACCGTGGTACCTCGGGTTACAGACGCTTCAGGTTACAGACTCGGCTAACCCAGAAATAGTACCTCAGATTAAGAACTTTGCTTCAGGATGAGAGCAGAAATTGTGCAGCGGTGGCATGGCAGCAGCAGGAGGCCCCATTAGCTAAAGTGGTGCTTCGGGTTAAGAACAGTTTCAGGTTAAGAACGGACCTCCAGAACGAATTAAGTACTTAACCCGAGGTACCACTGTACCAGACTTTTAGAAGACACCTGAAGGCATCCCTGTTTAGGGAAGCTTTTAATGTTTAATAGACTGTTGTATTTTAATATTTTGTCAGAAGCCACCCAGAGTGGCTGGGGAAACCCAGCCAGATGGGTGGGGTATTATTATTTATTTATTTATTTATTATTATTATTATTATTATTATTATTATTATTATTATTATTATTTCATTCTCTGATCAATAGCAGCCAGCAAAATGCTCTGGGAAGCTGATAAGCAGGACATTGTTCCCCTCTTTGTTTATTCCAGGCCTCTGTTACGCAGTACAGTGGTACCTCTGGTTACGAACGCTTCTGGTTACGAACACTTCAGGTTACGAACTCTGCCAACCCTGAAGTAGCTGCTCCTGGTTGTGAAATTTGCCCCAGGATGAGAACGAAAATTGCGCGCTGGAAGTGTGCACACATTGGGAGGTTCCATTAGCGAAAGCGAACCTCAGGATAAGAACGGTTTCAGCTTCAGAACGGACCTCTGGAACAAATTAAGTTCGTAACCAGAGGTACCACTGTACTGGCTAACAGCAACACAGGTGGGCAGACATTGTCTAATCATTCACTGCTCACTTTCCACATTCCTCCTACAAGCTCCTCCTTAGTCGGTTGTCATTTGGAAGAGCCACGAATCTTCACTCTTGGTCGCAGGGGGCAGGGCAGTGAAAAAGAAATGGAGCAATCCAACATATGCCACTAAATAGCTCTCTCAACCTCTAATGGGCTTTAGGTCTTTAACAGCTCTGAACTGCTGACCTAGAAGTAAAAGGCTTATGATACAATTACTAGACCCCCTGAGCTGCGCTGCGGAATAATTCTAAGGAGGCTTTTAAAAGCCCTCACTTTAGAAAAATAAAAAATAAATGCAGGACCCTCAGCCTGCCTAGAGAGTTGCTCCCAACACTGATATATATATATATATATATATATATATATATATATATATATATAGATAGTAGAGAAAGGTCTTTGTCAAGTTCAACCAGAGGGGCTGTCTGAATTCAGCCACATTGTCACCCCCGAAACGAAGAAGAAGAAGAAGAAGAAGAAGAAGAAGAAGAAGAAGAAGAGTTTGGATTTGATATCCCGCCTTTCACTCCCTTTAAGGAGTCTCAAAGCGGCTAACATTCTCCTTTCCCTTCCTCCCCCACAACAAAAACTCTGTGAGGTGAGTGAGTCCGAAAGACTTCAGAGAAGTGTGACTGGCCCAAGGTCACCCAGCAGCTGCATGTAGAGGAGCGGAGACGTGAACCCGGTTCCCCAGATTACGAGACTACCGCTCTTAACCACTACACCACACTAATTGACTAGAAATATTATCTTGTGGAAATAAACTAAATAATAAAAATCAAAAAGCTTAAGGAAAAAAATTAGGAAAACCTAAAATTGAACAAAGCCTTAACGGGATGCCAGCTACAAACCTTGTTTCACTGAACTATTCAGTTTCCTCAGAAGGAAATAGAAAAATCATAAACTTTAAATGACCAAAATTCAAAAAAAGGGGTAGAACCCCCCCCAAAAAAAATTCTGAAGTATTATAATCCTTGCTCAACCTAGGTAAAGCAAAGCGCAGTAATAAAGGATTGAGGACTGAAAAGTACAGTTTCTAATACTGAATTTAAAATGGCAAGTTTTAAACAAAGCCCAACGTGAAGAAAGCAAAGCACAGTAATAAAGGGTTGAGGACTCATCTGTGAATATAACGGTATTTCATTTGTTTTGTGCAATTTCTCAGTTCCGCGACTGTCTCTTTTCTATTGACATTGTCACCCCCAGCTGCAACCTGAAGTGGGGAGGTCCAGGAGAAGCTCCTGTACATGAGTCTATCTAGCCCCTTCTAGACCTTTCCCACAAAGTACATTGAATGTGTGCAGGAGAAGGAATTACCACTTTGTGTGTTGACTCCTTTCCCTTGATGCTGAGTGCCACACTGGCCCTGCCTGCCTGTCACCTGTGTATGTCAAGTTCAAATGTCTGAAAAGGGATGTTTGCCATAGGTCTAGGAGTGCGCCTGCTCCGTATGGTCACAGGATCCTCAATGGCACAGAAGGCTCTAATTGCTTAGACAGTGTCCTTCAACCTTGGGCTCCCAGATCTTGCTGGGCTACAAATCCCATCATCCCCTGCCATCTTAGCCAAGAGTCATGGGTGATGGGAGTTGTAGTCCTGCAACATCTGGGGAATCAAGGTGGAAGAACGCTAGCTTTAGGACAGCTGTGCACAAGCAGCTATGTGTGGGTAGGTCCCCTTGTTCAGACCTTATACGATACAATACAATATGACAGTCTTCATTGTCATTGTCCCATACAGAACAATGAAATTGAAAAAATCTACATTAGACATTCAAAAACCAACAAGCCTGCTATCCCAGCTATTCCAGCCTGGTTAGCCCCTAACAACTCTGATACCCCATAATTGAATACAATATACTCACATAGAGACTACCTTACACTGCGTTTAGAACCAAAATCTCATTTGGATAGAAACTGTTTCTCAGGCGGTTAGTCCTAGTCTTTATAAACCTGTACCTTCTTCCAGAAGGCAGAAGCTGAAAGAGATCATTTCTGGGGTGCGCACTATCCTGTGCTATCTCTGCAGCTTTCTTATGGCACCTGGAAGCATAGATTTGGTCCAAGGTGGGAAGAGGGCACCCAATTATTCTCTCTGCAGTCTTTACAATCCTGGACAGCCTTGTTTTTCCCCTGACCGTGCAGCTCCCAAACCACACACACAGACCACAAGTTAATACACTCTCAACAGTATAATGGTAAAATGCCATCAACAGGTCCTTTGAGTGATTATTTTTCCGGAGGATTCTCAGAAAATATAACCACTGCTGTGCTCTCTTCATCAGGTCTTTGCTGTTTTCTCCCCAGGTTAGGTCATCTCTCAACTCCATTCCCAGAAACATGCTCCTCGCCCAAAGGTCAGGTGTGTTTCCAGTGTGAATCCTCACATTCACTGAACATGTAGAGAAGATTTGATAGAGTCTTCTGCCAATTGTGGTGGGAGTTCCAGGTCAAGATAAATTGAAGTACGTCTTCAAGCAACACATAGTTAAACTATGGAACTCTCCCACAGGAGGCAGTGATGGCCACAAACCTAGATGGCTTTGAAAGATGATTAGACAAATTCGTGGAGAAGAGGGCTATCGAAGGCTATTAGCCAAGGGGGCCTCTGTTTTTGTTATGTACTGAAGTTCTCACCCTGGGCCAGCAGGGAGATACTGTAGATAGTTCAGGTCCACATATGCAAATAAGGGATTGAAAGTGACGTTCAGTGATTGGATAGTTACAAATATGGTTACTGTTGCATTCTAGTGGAGCTCTATATAAGCAGGCTGGCTGAACCCTTCAGTTCTGTTCTGTTCTGGCCTGTGAATAAACAAGAGCTGTTTGAAGAATCGCTGTGTCGTCTGATATGTTCACCCACAACTTAACAGTTTTGCCTCCACAGCTGGAGGCAACAATGCTTGTGAATACCAGCCACAGGAAGGGGAGAGTGCTGCTGGGCTGTAGGGTTGCCGTATGTCTGGATTATCCCAGACATTACCAGGATTTCAAAGGCAGAAGCCATATCTGGGGGGGGGGGATTCCCAGAAGGCGGCAGTTTAATAATAAATAATAATAATAAATTTTATTTATACCCTGCCCTCCGCAGCCAGAGCTGGGCTCAGGGTGGCTAACACCAATAAAATAAAATCACAGTAAAAACATAATAGGGGGAAAAGAGAGGGAGGGGAAAAAACCAATTTAAAATACAGGTTAAAATGCCATTTAAAATGCAGCCTCATTTTAAAATAGCTGATAAATCAAGACCATAAGGGGAGGGAAACATAAGGGTCAAACCGAGTCCAAACCAAAGGCCAGGCGGAACAGCTCTGTCTTGCAGGCCCTGTGGAAAGATGTCAAGTCCCGCAGGGCCCTAGTCTCTTGTGACAGAGCGTTCCACCACGTCAGGGCCAGTACTGAAAAGGCCCTGGCCCTAGTTGAGACCAATCTAACCTCCTTGAGGCTTGGGACCTCCAAAGCGTTGTTATTTGTGGACCTTAAGGTCCTCCGCGGGGCATACCAGTTTGTCCTGGATCTTAGGCAAGCAAACTGAAAAATTGCAAATATATTTTTTGGCGCTTTCATAAAAGAAAGCTCAACAACTTTCGGGTTTTCATAAAATAAAAAAAAGCTCAACTGTTCTGGGGTCTTCCTAAAAAGAAGCTCAATAACTTTCAGGGTATCCTGGTTTTTACTTTTTGGAATATGGCAACCCTACTGGTGCTTGAATCCAGCTTCCCTTTGCAACATCTGGTTGATCACTATGTGAACAGGATGCTGGACTAGATGGGAAATTGGTCTGATCCAGTAGACTGTTCTTATGTGTGAAGCTTTCAGTGTGTTTGGCCTGTGACCCTCCCTCCCTCCCTCCCTCCCTCCCCACCACCAAAATACTCTGGCGATCACTACCACCACCTTCCTAGTTTGCCTCCGTTGACCTCTTCTGAGAGCAGATGGGGAACGCATGCATTTGTTTAAGCAAATCAAACACCCTGCTTCCTAGTACGTCTTTAAAAAGACAAGTGGCGAGGCCCATAGCGACGCGTCTGGAGTTCAGAAGCGGGAAATTGAGAAGAAGCCTTTCGAGAAATGTCTGTCCCCCCCCCCCAAAAGGTCAGAGCAAACTAGCATGCCCTGGGGACCAGGAGTCTTTTAGTAATGGACAAATCACTCACTTGACCTTAATGGTCTTTTACCAAGAGGCAGCGGTAAGGAAATCTCCTACGAACCTGCCCATCTGCATTGTCTTTTTTCACGAGCCTTCTGCTCCCACCCTCCCACCCCCAACCTCTCCTTGAGCTTTTGGGCCTCGGTGACCTTTTCACAGCCAAAGACGCCCTCATTAAGACAGCTGATCTCTTACGAAATGTTAGCATTTGTCGGAAAGAGCTTTAGTGCGCTGTAAGTATCTGTGGAAGAGCTATGAGGAGGGGGGTGGGAATCAAACTGGCAACATTTCCTGTATTAATACCCTTTAAATGTCAGCCGTTCATGTAGACGCCATCCACGATCTATAGAATCCCATTAGCCCCTCACAGTTAGAGGACTTTCGACTTGATCACTAACATGCAGTTTAATATTGGGAATATTTGGGCACCTTTTGAATTCTTGGAAGCTTTGCAGTTCTCCAGACTGAATATTCCAAAGCTGTTTGGCATCAGATCACAGTCAGTGCAGGCTTCTCCAATCTGATTCTTTCCAGATGTTTGGGACTACAACTCCCATCAGAGCTGTGTTGGCTAGGGCTGATGGGAATTATAGTCCAAGACGGAGTGCCAGCGTGGCCCTGTGACTGTGGGTGCCCGGGCCTGTGGGTGCCATGAAGCGTCCATGGCCCCCGTACTGAAATTTGTGGGTGCCCAGCCCCTTTATGGGGAATTTTGTGGGTGCTCAGCACCCAGGGAGCTAGCACCTATGGTCCAAGACATCTGGAGGGCACAATGTTGGTGAAGGACGAGTTAGAGGGAAATGACCTGCATGAGCCTCCTGTGAATCAAAAACGCCTGTTCCTCTATGATGTAACACTCCTCTGACATCCTTCAAATCAGCACATGCTGGATACGCAAAATTCTGCCATGTTTCTGCATTGCATGTGGTTGGACCATTAGTTATTCCCAATCAGTGAGGTGGCAGTGATTTTTCTGAAGTGCAGTAACTCATTGTGATCTACCCTGTAACCCTCACACCAAAGAGTAGCAGTATATACACGCAATGTATAAGGACAAGCATAGCTGCAATCCTACGTATAGTTTCCTGGAAGTAACTGAACTTAGTGGTGCTTTCTTTTGACTGCATGGATGCAACTGGTAAAACTTCAACAAGAGATCTTCAGCCAGCTGAAATGCAACCTTTGGTTTCTAATTATAAAGGCAAACAATCTTGCAAAGAAATGTTACCATTAAACTGCTAGTCTGAAGCAGGAACCCCATCAAAGAAAAGGAAAGAAGGACCCAGACTCTCCTTGCTAATTTCCCTCATTCCCACACTTCCTCTGAACTAATCTGTTGCAAGAAAACCTGAATGACACCTCATTTTCACTACCCAGAGCAGGGGAGATCTGACAACCCCTCTGGCACCCCATAATCTTTCCTGCTTTGAAATAAGCCCTGGAATTGTCTTCCCCAGAGCTGTGCTACTGCCACGACAGCTCCTGATGCAGAGATGCAATTGATTTTTCTATCCTAACAGAGTTTTCTATCCAAGATAGACAAAGCACAAAATGACATCCTCTGCAATTTCATGTACCGAAGGAAAAATGAATCTTATTGCAATACTTGTGACAGAGTAGCAGACTCCACCATCTGACATGGGAGAAAGCAAGCTTAGGGGGTGCAAGGCAGGCAGTTTGGCACACTGTCCTCCAAAACCTTTGTGCTACTCCTAAAAAAAACCCCTTCTACTGGATGGGCAACAGCTTCGCTTTGCATAATGGTAAAGCTGTCCCTCTTTAAAGTAGAAAGGAGACTTCCTGTTTGGTCTTCACAGAGAAAGTCAACCAGTGTTGGAGATATGAAAGAGTTTGTGGAACTATTAAAATATTTACTGATGCAGTAAAAAAATAACAGAAATGTGCTTCTTCTTCTTTTTGCCTACCAAATAAATTGTGGCATATGGGACAGTTACCTATCGTTGTTTTGCTATGATATATACAATTCTATGTTCAATATTGATAGGCAGTCAGCAGAAAAACTATCCAGCAACTTGAGAGAAATGGAAATGCAAAAATTGGAACTTTAACATACAAGTTGACAATCTAAAGAGTTTGGGGAAGGAAATTACAGAGACATTAGATTCCATAGAGTGGTTACTGGAACTGAGTCATAGCTTTGGAAAATATTCAGTGTGAAGTGCTAATGCTAATTTGGTACAGGGACAGAAGATTTTATAATACGATTAATTAAGGTTTTGGATGTTGCTTTGCCATAGTAATAATATAATGTAACCTTGGCTTATGAGGGTGTTGTTCTAGGCCCCATGATCAGGTAACTTCCACCCTAAGACAGCTGGCAAAACCAACAGTGACTTGTGGTCAGAAGGGAATGCAAGACAATGTTATCTTCCTTACCTGGTCCAGGTGGTTGTAGAAATCTATACTCGCTGCACACAGGTACCTTCCCAGCAAGGTTGCATGAGTTGTGAAAATGGTTGCGACTGGGATCTTCCTGGATCTACAGAGGATCAGCCCAGGCCCTGCTTGCCATTCATGGAAGTGGGCAATGATGTTGGGCTTGTCTTCAAATTGATCAGAGAGCTAGAAAGAAATAGAAAGTAAAGTGGTATTTGAGACATGTTTAAAGAATGAAGGACATTCAAAAGCACACCTGTTTTATTAAAGTCACGAAGGAGAGCTATGTGATTACAGTGGTACCTTGGAAGTCGAACAGAATCTGTTCTGGAAGTCCGTTCAACATCCAAAATGATCAGGAACCAAAGCGCGGCTTCTGATTGGCTGCCGGAAGCTCCTGCAGCCAATCAGAAGCCGCAGAAGCCGTGATGGATATTTGGGTCCAAAGAACGTTTGCAAACCAGAACTCTCACTTCCAGGTTTGCAGCATTCAGGAGCTAAAACGTTCATCTCGCAAGACATTCGACTTCCGAGGTACGACTGTACTTCAAAGTAATGTGGTTGTATCAAATACCAGACATACTTAGAGGAGACCCATTAAAATGAATGGGCAAGGCTAATTTAGGTTCCTTAATTTCACTGGGTCTAATTTGAGTATAACTTAGTTGGATGCAACACTGAAGCCTGACATTTTGTTGGAGACGTAAGTCTCCAACAGCTACAAATCTGAATGAAGGAGCATCTCCACTCCCATCATTCTGCCCGGACATTGAGGTCCAGCTCTGAGGGCCTTCTGGCGGTTCCCTCACTGCAAGAAGCCAGGGCCTTCTTGGTAGTGGCACCCGCCCTATGGAACGCCCTCTCACCAGATGTCAAAGAGAAGAACAACTACCAGACTTTTAGATGACATCTGAAGGAAGCCCTGTTTAGGGAAGCTTTTAATATTTAACAGACCACAGTATTTTAATATTTTGTTAGAAGCCGCCCAGAGTGGCTGGGAAAACCCAGCCAGATGGTCAGGGTATAAATAATAAATTATTATTATTATTATTATTATTATTATTATTATTGGCATATGATGTACATGGTGCAACGTGCGAACCTTAGTACAGTACCTCTTTGAAGAACCAGGCAGTTAGCGACCCAAAGATAAGCACATCATTCGCTTCTCGGTCATGGTAAGGAATTCCAATCTGGCTGGCGTCCCAGAACTCCCCTTTCCACCTGTCCAAATTCCAAGCCGCTGATCCTATATCAAACAGCACCACATACGGACTCCCTTCTATCAGCCACCTGCCAAAATACACCTGATAAAAGGGAGAAATAAATGTTAGGGATAACCCACCATGTTGGTACATAAATGTAAAATAAAAAGAAAGTGTGCAGTGCCAGATTACCATTAAATAGGCAGAGCAGGCACAAGTCTATGGGCCCCATGTCTTTTAGGGGCTCCGCTACAGCAGATCAAAATAACATTGATTTGATCTTGTGCACTAAAATTGGTGGATTTAAATTATTGGTTGGTAAAATCCAAAATAGGTGGCGCTGTGGTCTAAACCACAGAGCCTAGGACTTGCTGATCGGAAGGTCAGAGGTTCGAATCCCCGTGATGGGGTGAGCTCCCGTTGCTCGGTCCCTGCTCCTGCCAACCTAGCAGTTTGAAAGCACGTTAAAATGCAAGTAGATAAATAGGTACTGCTCCGGCGGGAAGGTAAACGGGTTTCCATGTGCTGCTCTGGTTCACCAGAAGCAGCTTAGTCATGTTGGCCACATGACCTGGAAGCTGTCTGCGGACAAACGCCAGCTCCCTTGGCCTATAGAGCGAGATGAGCGCTCAACCCCAGAGTCGTCTGCGACTGGACCTAACATTCAGGGGTACCTTTACCTAAAATCCAAAATGTATTAGGAGATAATTTGCAAGCCGCCATCCCCCGAGATTTCAACTGCCTAGGCACATCTGCAGCGTTTAATTTGGCACTGAAAGTGTGCAGTTGTCAGGGGGATAGTGTAGATAACAGAGAAAAGCTCAAGTTAGTGAATAGGGTGGTAGCTCAGTGATATTCGTGGCTCAATTGGGGATTCGAACTCTGGTCTCCCATGCCCCAGTCTAGCACACTAACCACTAAGCCACACTGGCTCTCCTTTGCATTAGGCTTGTTTCCTTGATGCCTTTTCCCTGGAGAAAAAGGGGGTTGAATTGGAGGTTTATGTTATGCATTCCAAAGTATGTTCTCTCTACCACTGAGCTATATGCTGTCCTGTTAAAATTAGCCCCCGGTTTGCAATATGTCATTGGTGATCAGTGGAACGCTGCCCACAAATATACTACGAACAGCATGGATACAGCAACTGCAAGACGAATGCGCAACTCTGCCCTCAACGGATTGCAAAACACCGTTGGCGCCGTAGAAACATGCCTTTGGGAACCAGTGTGGTGTAGTGGTTAAGAGCGGTAGTCTTGTAATCTGGGGAACCGGGTCCGCATCTCCGCTCCTCCACATGCAGCTGCTGGGTGACCTTGGGCCAGTCACATTTCTTTGAAGTCTCTCAGCCCCACTCACCTCACAGAGTGTTTGTTGTGGGGGAGGAAGGGAAAGGAGAATGTTAGCCGCTTTGAGACTCCTGAAGGGGAGTGAAAGGCGGGATATCAAATCCAAACTCCTCCTCCTCCTCCTCCTCCTCCTCCTATGTTCCTTATAAATTTGGCTCATAGGAGCAAAACAGCACCACACTGGAACAAATTTCAGGTCTACACTTCGATCCCTTTGCCACGATTACACAATCACAAAAGGCAGCCGTACAATGCCTGGCAACTCCCTTAGGTTAACACACTATTTTTGCAACTCTCCTGCAGTGTGAGAGGCCCTCACATTTATTTATGTGGATTGAATAAACTCACTTTGTCTTTAATGGCTTACTGTTCACACTAAGGCTGAGCCACGAAGTTTACTGGGTGGTGAACAACGGCAAGTAATTCCAGCCCAACCTTCCCTGCTCGGTTTAACAATTTATTTATCCATTATGTTTGCATACCTCCTTCTGCCTCACAACTTCCAATGATATCTTTCTTAGATTGCATAGTTAAAAACGTACCTTTAAATTTTTTTATTGAGAAAATTGCACGCACGCACATAAATATACATTATGCTTCATATAATATATTAAGCTCTTTAAAATATTATTAGAAGGCAAGACGTTAACACTTCAGCAATAATTGCAATCAAGCACATTTTATAATTTCATTGAAAGAGATCATTAAAATGAAATTGCATGTACCTTCTTGACTTTTCTAATTTATTTTACACTATGAAGATTTTTAAATTTAAAAAGCTACTGATGATAGATAGATAGATGATAGATAGATAGATAGATAGATAGATAGATAGATAGATGATAGACAGATAGAATTACATGCTTATCCAGCCAGGCATAGATAAGGTCATATTGTGTCTACAGAAATCTGACTGCATTATTTGGGGACTGGAAAGCCAAAGGCCGAAATCCCATTAAGCAGACTTCCAGATAAATGCACTCTTAAAACGTGTAATTGGATAAACGGGTCCCTTTCTCAAAAATAACCTGGAATGAATCGACTTTGACCGAGACCAGTATGTCAGGCAGAAAGACAAGAGCATTAGTGGAACCAGCTAATCTCCGAGTGAGTCAGCTTAGTTGCCTCAGGAAACAAAAGGAGAGAAATCCCGTTTACCTGGCACCCGCTGGTCCTCATGGATTCCATTGCCTTTTTCACGGCTCCGTTGGGAGGTTCGCAGACTTCCACCTGGGTCTTCACGTTGTGCTCAAAATAAGGGCCGATGAGGAAGTAGTTTTCCCCCCATTCGTCCAACGTGATTTTGGCTTTCGTCTGGATCACGGTGTAGATGCCACCAACTGTGAGAGGAGAAGCAAAGCTTATATTAGTTGGATGGCCCTCTGTCATGGCTGCTTTAGCTAAGATTCCTGCATTGCAGGGGGTTGGACTAGATGAACTTTGAGGTCCCTTCCAATTCTACAATTCTATGATTTTATGTTCTGAAAGGAGTAGCCCTCACATTCACCTCCCGCAGGTCTAACCTGCCTATTATGGGTGAGACTATACTTACATTGTCCTAATTATATTTGGCCAGATTTCCTTTGTTAACACTATTGCTTTCACATCCTATTTGCACTGACTTATGGTGCTGGAGGAGACTCTTGAGAGTCCCATGGACTGCAAGAAGATCAAACCTCTCCATTCTTAAAGAAATCAGCCCTGAGTGCTCACTGGAAGGACAGATCCTGAAGCTTAGGATCCAATACTTGGGCCACCTCATGAGAAGAGAAGACTCCCTGGAAAAGACCCTGATGTTGGGAAAGATGGAGGGCAGAAGGAGAAGGGGACGACAGAGGACAAGATGGTTGGACAGTGTTCTCGAAGCTACCAGCATGAGTTTGACCAAACTGCAGGAGGCAGTGGAAGACAGGAGTGCCTGGCGTGCTCTGGTCCATGGGGTCATGAAGAGTCGGTCACGACTAAATGACTAAACAACAACAACAACCTCCATGAAAATCTGTTGCTGAAAGCCACTGCCTCCCCACCAGGTTTTCCCAAGCAATCAGAGACTGCGCCTGTGTGCAGCCAACCTCTCCTCTGCCCTCTTCATGCCTCTTCTGGGGAGGAAAGCTTGCAGCAGGAGACACCTGTGACTTTTCACCAAGCCTATGTGTCAGAGGCTCAGGAGCAGAAGCGCAGGGGAGAGAGCAAATAGAGAGCGGAGGAGAGGAATCAGAAGGGAGCGTAGGGGAATATGACAGTGGCCCGAGAGATTCCATGAGCTTCTCCAGCGAATCAGAAGATTCCCAGAAGGGGGCGCCTTTGGTAAGGGCAAGGGGGGTCCCAGGGGGGACGCTCCAGAAACAAGGGACCAGCGGGGACTCCCAAGGGAGCAGCGGAGGATCAGGACCAGTTCCCCCACCAGAGCACAGTGGGGGGGGGGAAGAGTCACATGAGTCAGGACCAGCCTCTCCTCCAGCGGGGAGAGAAGATGAGTCAGGGGTAACCACGCCCCCATCGGGAAGTGGGGGAACGGAGGGAAGGCCAGGTCCAGCTAGCCTCCCCGAAAGAGGGAGCAGTGACACAAGTGTAACGGTCAGAAGGAAAGTTCAAATGTGCAGGAGCGCGGGACAGCAGAAAACCCGGATTGGGAGCCAGGTCCAAAGGCCCGAAGGAGGGAGGGAGAAGAGTCAGGGGACTCAGCGTCAGAGGAGTCTAGGAGGGCTGAGACTCCGACTAGCAGGCGGACCCAGAGAAGGAAGGAACAGAGGAAGAGGTGGAGTAAGGCTAGAATCTTAAACTGGTGTCAGGGGGGAGGAGATTCAGATGGAGCTTCGACGGTCTAAGGTATAGACGTAGCGTTGCGCGCTGCGCATCTGGAAGTGAAACTGAACTTCAATAAAGACTTTTATACTAGAGAAAGAAGCAGCGTTGGTCTTGTGTGAGCTGGGACCTTGGGCAGCGCTGACACTATGCCTCTTGAATTCCTACCCTCCTGCTTCAGCTTCTGCCTCTGATTCTGGAGACTTGTCTCTCCCACAGACTCTCCCGGTTCACTAAGCCCTGTTACCTCTTCAGCTTCCATCACCTCCTCGTCCCAGTCTTCACCCTTTTCTCCCTCTGACCCTTCACCATTGACCCACCACCAAGGCAAGAAGGCTCAGAGCCAGGGGAAAGTGCGGGGCAGCAATTGCTTGATGCAACATTATATAAAAAGTAAAGGTAAAGGGACCCCTGACCATTAGGTCCAGTCGTGGCCGACTCTGGGGTTGCGGCGCTCATCTCGCTTTACTGGCCGAGGGAGCCGGCGTACAGCTTCTGGGTCATGTGGCCAGCATGACTAAGTCGCTTTTGGCAAACCAGAGCAGAGCACGGAAACACCGTTTACCTTCCTGCCGGAGTGGTACCTATTTATCTACTTGCACTTTGACGTGCTTTTGAACTGCTAGGTTGGCAGGAGCAGGGACCGAGCAACGGGAGCTCACCCCGTCGTGGGGATTTGAACTGCCGACCTTCTGATCAGCAAGTCCTAGGCTCTGTGGTTTAATCCACAGTGCCACCCGTGTCCCACATATATAACATTATATAACTTTCCCACAAAACAGATCAGAATGAATGCCCAGCGAACAGCTGGCACCATCTAACCTTCCCACGAGCGTCGTGCAAACCAATCAAGATGACAGTCAGTTAACAGGTAATCTGGAAGAAGCCCCAAGCTCTCCTCTCGCCTTCTCTCCACACATAAACAGAGGCATATTTTCCCTTAACATTCCCGTCTCTGCCTGCACCCCTTCACGACACTTCTGACCTCTGTTGGCCCTGTTCTGTTGGGGTCCATACCTTGCAAGGAAGCTTGTTCACACATTACACTGAACAAATGCAAAAGTGTTTGCGTGAAAGTATTATATACTTGTTCAACATCACAATCGTTCAGGCGGCCTCTGCTACCAATTTAGAGTGTGGCATTGTGGTGGCAGGGAAGGTGTGGGTGAGTCCTGGGTGGCCATGGGAAGGTTGGGAGGCACCAATCCGCCACTCCTCCCGGGTCTGCCATCTGAGAGAAGTGTGTCAAGTTGTTTAATGGGAATGTCGCCCCCAAACCCAGCATCCTTTCCCCTACATTGACCGGCCAGATGCCTTTGGGAAGCTTACAAGCAGAGCACAACGGCCAACAGCCCACCTCTGCTTCTTTTTCTTCCAGTATAGTGCAATGACAAACCTAGACAGCATCCTAAAAAGCAGAGACATCACCTTGCCAACAAAGGTCTGTATAGTTAAAGCCATGGTTTTCCCAGTAGTGATGTATGGAAGTGAGAGCTGGACCATAAAGAAGGCTGATTGCCGAAGAATGGATGCTTTTGAATTATGGTGCTGGAGGAGACTCTTGAGAGTCCCATGGACTGCAAGAAGATCAAACCTCTCCATTCTGAAGGAAATCAGCCCTGAGTGCTCACTAGAAGGACAGATCCTGAAGCTGAGGCTCCAAGACTTTGGCCACCTCATGAGAAGGGAAGACTTCCTGGAAAAGACCCTGGTGTTGGGAAAGATGGAGGGCACAAGGAGAAGGGGACGACAGAGGATGAGATGGTTGGACAGTGTTCTTGAAGCTACCAGCATGAGTTTGAGCAAACTGCGAGAGGCAGTGGAAGACAGGAGTGCCTGGCGTGCTCTGGTCCATGGGGTCATGAAGAGTTGGACATGACTAAACAACACAAGTGCCCCTTAACCTGGATGTTCCATTTAGGTACCACAGCTAACATCCACGGATATCGTGAAGTGAGATGATTTAAACCACCGCCCTCCCAAAGTCTGGCGCGCGGCAATGCAGAGCAGGTCAGGCAAACAGTTACGTCTCCTTGCTCCTCTCGCCATGATTTTTCTGCTGACGCATTCCACACCCGCTGTGCCTGGTGGATCAGCTTCTGTCGTCTTATATAGCCCATGTGCCCAGCCGGAGATAGTAATCCAAATGCAGCCCCAGAGCTCAGCATCCCTAAGATGATAAAACCAGCCTTGGTCATCCCAGCACGTGGAATGCCCAGAAATGAGACTGGGAAGGAATCTCACGAGCCTCAGCTGCCCTTATTCTTTCCAAAGCAATAGTTCCTGTTTCTTGAAACTTATTCAAGACCTACATTGGCTCCCAGTACGTTTCCGAGCACAATTCAAAGTGTTGGTGCTGACCTTTAAAGCCCTAAACGGCCTTGGTCCAGTATATCTGAAGGAGCGTCTCCTCCCCCATCGTTCTGCCCGGACACTGAGGTCCAGTGCCAAGGGCCTTCTGGCGGTTCCCTCACTGTGAGAGGCCAAGTTACAGGGAACCAGGCAGAGGGCCTTCTCGGTAGTGGCGCCCGCCCTGTGGAACGCCCTCCCATCAGATGTCAAAGCGATAAACATCTACCTGACATTCAGAAGACATCTGAAGGCAGCGCTGTTCAGGGAAGTTTTTAATATGTGACATTTTAGTGTATCTTTCATCTTTGTTGGAAGCCGCCCAGAGTGGCTGGGGAAACCCAGCCAGATGGGCGGGGTACAAATAATAAATTATTATTATTATTATTATTATTATTATTATTATTATTCCTGCAAAGTCACTTCTGCCCCTCTATTTGTGGTTCACAGCATTTGGAAATTGGTGGGTAGGCACCTTTTAAAGTAAATATTATTGTATTGTCCTTGGGGCAGGGGGAATGTTATTGATTAGGGCAGCCAGAACCACCAAACATCAGCGTAGCATTAAGCAAGTGTAACTTTATGAATTTGAGCTTGCTTTGTCCTCCTTCCTCCTGTTGCTTTTTTCCTCATGTGCTGTGTCTGCAGGTGAGCCTGCAGAAGTGATTTTTGCAAACCACTCTGAAAGCCTTCTTGGCTAAAAGGCCATGATAAAAATACAAAGCAGACTTTCCCCAACACAACACATTTTTGGATGTCATCTTCATTAGTTATATACATTTTAATGCACACTTTACCACAATCTATGTATTTTTTTGGGGGGTGCACATTACTTGGCTGAGGAACCGCACAGCAAAATTCAGAAAACTGAATTTCCAAGGACGTGTTTCAGTTGTGAATTGTTCTGGAAAGAGTGGATTGGGTACGTTCTCCTTTAAATGTCAGACAATGGAGTGTGCCTCCAGGGTGAAGTCAAATTGCTGAGGAAGTAACATGCACAAAAATGGATATACTGGGTTAAGTGTGCAGAAAGAAATGCACAGATTGGTGAAAACAGTGTGCAAAAATGCATCGTGTAAGGAAAAATTGCTTCACGAAGATGTGCATCAAGGGTAAAAGTTGAATACAAAGATGTGTGATTTAGGAGAACGCCACACTATAAAATGCTGATGGATTTTCACGAGGACTTGCTTTAAAAAAAAAGTGATGCAGAAATTAGGAGAGCTGATTCCCCCCCCCCCTTTTCAGTTCTCCTAAATTATGCATCACTTAAAAAAAGCAAGTCCTCATGAAAATTCACCAGCATTTTACAGTGCCCCGCTGCAGCCTCTATAACATACCCACAAGCCTCATCCAGCTCAGTGATTTAATGGGAGACACCCACCAACGCTGTTAAAGGCCTCTCATTTATGGCAAGTTTAAAAGGAAAACCCCAAATTCCACCATCAAGGAAGCTTGATCCCAACATGTCTACGCCAATGGCGCAGTTCATAGCAAGGGCAGACCCATTGATTCCTGATCACCTTTGGCAGGCCCCAGGTAAACAAATTCTGCTCCTCTTCTCCTACATATAACATGGGTAAGTCAAACCTCTCATTTTCCCCCTATATACATGGCTAATTCTTGTTGCTTTTGCTCAACATACAGTATGCACAGTGAGCCCGCAACTTGCTCAGCGGTCACGCCTGAAGCGAAAATTGCCTATAGTCAAAACACATTGGGTGCAATGGCAGGTGAGATTGCTAATGTCTTCCCCCCACAGATGCCTGCCCTTTCCACCCCCTTTGATTTTTTTTAAAACCTGTGTTTCGCCAAGTACATAAAGCTGAATGAGTGTAAATTGCAGGCTTACTGCACTGCTGTCAAGTTGCCTGTGTGCTTGATTGCTTTCTGCTCAACCTATACATATTGCTGCTTATTTTCTATATATTAACACTTATATTCCTGCATTGAAGGGGGTTGGACGAGACGAATTCTACAATTCAATGATTCTATGATCACAAAGAGCATCGTAAGTCCCTGATACATTTTCATGTTGTTTGTCGGTCTCCAGCACTACTGAGAAGAATTTCAACCCTCGACAATGTGTTTTCAGAGACTAGCCTAATATTTGTCCTCCTGCGGGTTAAGATTTCAGTTTTTACAAACGACTCTCTCAGCTTAAATCTTTACCTTTAGCCAACACAGAGAACGAGAGGGGAGGTCAATCATTTACTCATTGTAACTCATTTACACTATGGCATTGGGGGGGGGTCGTTCCCCAGCTAGGCTCTGCATGTTTTGTGGAATACAAACAATGCCCTGGCCTTTGAAACATGCAGCTACATCATAAAGAGAACATCTCTTTATAACTTTCTAAGGAGCTGGAGGAAATGCCCACGGAGCCCATCATTTATTCTCACAGCCCAGGGTTTACCTATTACGCTTTTGTGTCACAGCAGGGATTTGAACTCGGGTCTCTGCCCAGTATGCTGCACCAGAATGGCTCCTAGTAGCATCCGTTACATTTTTTAAAAGAACTGTTAAAGGCACAGGTCTCCACCAGGAAAAAAGACAGAGGCAACACAATTGTACTGAGACGATGCAAAATTCAGTTTGCGTGTCTTGAGCGTGATATAATTTGGGTTTCTCTCTAGGATGCAAAACCAGGTTTGATTCACTCAAAGGTTGAAGCAAAAACAAGCCCTTCAAACTTACCCTTCGTCAACCATTAGCAACCCGGAGGCCATGCCCATTCTAGCTAGTGCTGAAATTATCATTTGCGAATATTCTAAGCTTGCCAACACTTGCAATTTTTGCCATTCTGAGTTTGGAATTTATACATTTGAATCCTTTGAAATACATTTGAATACATTTTGAATACATTTGAATACATTTGAATTCCTTTGGAATTTATACATTTGAATTGCATACAGCTCACTTGCCATCTGTGGTGAAATATTAAATGCAGTTGCATGTCATCTGTCAGATGCTATATGACTGTTCTCCAGTGTCCTCAATTTTTGAAGTAAAATACAATGCCAAATACTATAGATATCAAATGATATGCCACAAAATGTGAAATATTCAGGGAGGTATGGAGGTTTAACAGCACAATACATTTTGGGAACCAGGAGAAATTGGGGGAACAAATTTGGGGAAATTGGGGGAATAAATTTGTTTCACTTCTAATTCCAAGCATCCAAGAAAAATGAGAACAAGTGGCAAAGCAGAATTGTAGATGATGGCAAGATTAGGAGCAGCTACTTTGATCCTTCAGAAAGAAGGGAAATGCTTCAAGAGAACATAGTTTTTAAGCCTAGCATCCGCCATGCAACTATTCGAGGGACACAAATTGCACATCTTTTTCTTATCATAGTAAAGTCATGAGCTGAATTTTTGGTTAGGTTGATATGCAAATTCTCTAACACATGTCAGAATTGTGGATCATTGCTTCTCTGAAAACCTTTGAGTCACAGAGAGTTCCTGTTTATGGCAATTCCAAAGACCCGCTTGCCACAAGGGATGGGCATATCTGACAATTTCGGTTCCTCTCAGTTTCTCATTTCCCCACTCTTCTGTTCTCCACATTCCCACATCCCATTTCACCCCCAAAAAATCCTTGTCATTTTAGTGTGATTTTGCTCCTAAGAGACACATTTTTGTATGCAATTTACACATTTCTGCAAAGCAATTTCCCCTAATATTGTGCATTTTTATATACTGGGTTCACGAATATATACATTATCATTTTTTTGCACAAGCTCCTTTGGTTCACATTACATATTACAAATAAGAAGTGCAAATGTCGAAGGATCATCAGGCTTCAGTTTTTTTTGTAGTGTTTCGGAACGTGCAAATCGGGGAGGTTCACCTTTAAACGCAACCCAAATTGGATTTTTTTCCCCCATCCCTACTTGCCGTGCCAAAGTTTTAACTGAAAAGTCACCCTGAAGCAGACCTTGCTGCATAACAAATGGTTGTCTGAACTGGTTCTCCCCACCATTTCAAATTCAACAATCACTCCAACTTTGAAATGCAGACATGGATTAATGGATGCAAATAGGTAAGTGTCTTAATGTGGCGACACAGTGAAAGCAATCGTGTTAACAGTGGAAATCTAGCCAAATAAATTTAGGAGGACAAAATAAGTTCAGTCAGACTCCTAACAGACATATACTTCTATGTTAATAGCAGATCTTAACAGAATCAAAAGCCACCAGCATCAGAACCTGTTTTCAAATTCTAGCATCCCACACAAGCAGCATAGAAAGTTACCTTTGTGCTAGAATTGAAACAAAATTGGGAAATGTAGGAGGGCAGGAGGCTCAGTAAAATATTCACCAGATTTGAATGTTTTTTAGTCTTCCCAATCATGGGCAATGTGGTTCCTTTTCATATAAGTGAAGGAAGGGAATAAACACTAAAGTAATGCATTCGATACTTATGACTTGAAAATGGATCACCAAGATGGGAAATTGTTTCAAGGTATGTCCCCAAACATCTAGAAGGTAAAATTTCAGGGAAGGGGTCTGCAATGTTCTCAGTTTCTTTCTTTCTTTTAAATGGTGGTGATTTCCAATTCGTACTCCAATTTGTTCAAAATTTACCAGCTAGGCTACACTCTGGGAATGAACGAAATATATTTCTGCTGAGAATCCCATGGATTGAGCGAGAATGTTCAAGCGGGTTAAAGCTCTAACCTGTTTGCAAAAACTGCGACACATAGCGATTCACAGTGGGCACCAAGTACAGTTAGTTACATGTGCCCATCTCATGCCACGCTTCCTGCAAATAAATGCACACCTGTTCCTTGACTTCTTATCTTTACAAAAGGATGGACTACTCTTAAAATAACCTTTGGCTTCTCTAGTTCTTAATGAATAAAAACGTTAATTAACATTTTAACTGTGTTTCTCCAACCCTTAATTTATAACATGTAGGGTTGCAGCTTCAGCCCGGAATATATAAACTTTGTTTCTCCAATACCTTAATTAAAAGCATATGAGGATGAGGCTTCAAGCTGGAATCTGAAAGGTTCTGCTCCGCTGCGCTGTGTTTTTAACCAAGGTGTTTGAAATGCTCTTGTTGATTTCTGCATTATATTTGGCAGTTTGGGTTTAATTTTCATGGTTTCGTGATATTATATAGCCCATCATTGGATAGGTAACAATGAGGTCTGGAACACTTTTTAAAGACAAGCAAATAAAGATTGGAACCCCAATTCTACCTCCCCAGATTCCAGCGCTAAGGCAACCAGAAGTAAAATATGACCCATAGCTCACAGGCAGATGAAGAAGAAGAGGAGTACAAACCTTTATTAGTGACTTCCCAAGCCACTTCGAAGAGTAATAAATCCTCCACTGGGAGATCTTCGTCTTCCCACTGAGGAAGCCCGTTGAGAGAGGTGACGGAGAGCGATCGTACCAGAGGCATTGGTGATGCTGGGGCTATTGCTTGGGTTACACGGCACAACTCAGTCCTTACAGCCTTTATGCCTTTCTTTTAAAAAGATGATATTTTCCTCCTGCTGCTGGGAGGATCTCCTTGTTTAGCACCGCCTGAAAACAAAGCCCAAAGAGGTTTCAAGAAGAAGCAAAACTTGCCCAGAGAGCTTGACAGCTAAAGAGTTTTAGAAAACGGCCTGACCCACCAGCCTTTAAATTGGCTCAGCAAAATCCCCCAGGCTTGTCCGAAGAGGCTTCTGCTGCTGCTGTTATTGCTGGCTGGAAGGGGGGGGGGAAATCCAAGCTGTCCGGCGAGGGCAAGAACGGGCCCCAGATCAGTAGTAAAGAATTGCCACCGGACTCATCACTCAGCATTCCTGAAAGCCCCCAGACTCAGGAATAAGCCAAAGGGCTGTGAATTGCCTTAAGCCAATCCTGCAGGAGGGAGGAGACTGCCTTAATGCCACCCAGTTGGAGCCCTGCCCAAATTTCCAGAGAGGCACGTGGAGAAATCCCAGATCAAAACTCTTCCCAGAGGTGTGGATGTTCTGCACTTCAGCGATCATTTTTATTATTATTATTTTTTAAAGAGAAGAATAATACTTTATTTCGAATTCAACAATAACAAAGGGGGGGAAAACCACAGTAATTGTCGCATCAATTCATTACAGTTCACCGATTTTAACAATATATAAATAGTAATAGAAAAATTACACAACATCACTTTTGACTTACTGAAGTTTTCGTATTACACTTTTATCTCTTTATCTCTTTTATCTCTTTATCTGCTTCTTAACAAATCAAAAAGAGAAAGACCAAGAAAGGAGGCACACACAAAAAAAGAAAAGGGGAAAGGAAGATGAAAAAGGGGAGGGAAAGGGGGAGGAAAGGAAAAAAGAAAGAAGGGGGGGGAAACAAAACAAAATAAACACATTTGACTTTCGATTAGACTCACTGTATTATTATTTCTACTATTTCTACTATTTTTTCACACACAGTTCCAAATTATTGTATTACTTTCTTTGTTTTCGTCTGCACTTCAGCGATCAAAGGTAAACCTACATCCCAAGCTGAGGCAAGCGGGATTTGCATGCATTTTGCAAATCAAGCTGATACAAATATATTTGCCATCTTGGCATGATTTATCCTGCTTATGGTAGACATAAAAGGTAAATGTAAAAGGACCCCTGACCATTAGGTCCAATCACGGACGACGCTGGGGTTGTGGTGCTCATCTCGCTTTATTGGCCGAGGGAGCCGGCGTACAGCTTCCGGGTCATGTGGCCAGCAGGACTAAGCCACTTCTGGCGAACCAGAGCAGCGCACGGAAACACCGTTTACCTGCCCACCGGAGTGGTACCTATTTATCTACTTGCACTTTGACGTGCTTTTGAACTGCTAGGTTGGCAGGAGCAGGGACCGCGCAACGGGAGCTCACCCCATGGCGGGGATTCGAACTGCCGACTTTCTGATCGGCAAGTCCTAGGCTCTGTGGTTTAACCC
Source organism: Podarcis raffonei (assembly GCF_027172205.1). Taxonomy (NCBI): domain Eukaryota; kingdom Metazoa; phylum Chordata; class Lepidosauria; order Squamata; family Lacertidae; genus Podarcis; species Podarcis raffonei. Next base: position 65,213,662 of record NC_070611.1, on the reverse strand, counting down.
ACAGCACCACCCACATGGAAGAGTACCATCTCTGGTATCAAGTCTTCACCAGCCTGGTTTCCTCCAGATGTTTTGAATGACAACTCAGGCTGATAGGAGTTGTCGTCTACAACATCTGGAGGAAACCAGGTTGGCAAAAGCCATCTTAGATACATTGCCATACTTTGCCAGGATCCAGCCGTCGGAAGCAGTGTCCGGGTGGGAATCACTAGAATGTCCAGGAAAATCCAGATGTAGATTTTGGTGAATTTCCTTTAAAATAGTTCAAAAACTTCTCTCTTTTTTGAGATTATGGACGAAAAGCTCAAAAACCTTTGTGTCCAGATTTTCACTTCTTGAAATTTGGCAACCCTATCTTAGATCATCCATGGCTAGCAAGCTAAATGAAGAGGGGTCCCTCTAGCGGACTATGGATGTAAAATAATATTTTCTTTGCCTCTCAGTATAGTATAGTTTTTTGTGTTTTTTTAAGTGTGCATACATTTAGGACACAAACTGGAAATCGATGACCGAATCTCCTGATCCTAAATAATAAATAAATAAAAACATATGAAGAGGTGAGAGGGAGAGGATGGGATTGGACTTGGTAAATGACATTGGGTCTGTGGGGCAAAACCTTTCTTTCTATTTTCTTTTATGTACAGTGGTACCTCTGGTTACGTACTTAATTCGTTCTGGAGGTCTGTTCTTAACCTAAAACTGTTCTTAACCTGAAGCACCACTTCAGCTAATGGGGCCTCCTGCTGCTGCTGCGCCCCGCCGTGCAATTTCTGTTCTCATCCTGAAGCAAAGTTCTTAACCCGAGGTACTATTTCTGGGTTAGCGGAGTCTGTAACCTGAAGCGTATGTAACCTGAAGCATATGTAACCTGAGGTACCACTGTATTTATTGCCCAAGGAGCTCAAGGTAGCAAATATGGATCTCCTCCTCCTCATTTCCTCTGAAGACAGTTTGGAAACTTCAGCTAGTGCAGAATTTAGCAGTCGGGTTGCTCACTGGAACAAGACGGTTTGAGCATATTACACCGATCCTGGTCCAGCTGCACTGGCTAAAACCTTAAATGACTCAGGACCACATTACCTCAAGGACTGCCTCTTCCCATACGAACCTACCCGGACCCTGAGATAATCTTCTGATGCCCTTCTTCGTGTGCCTCCTCCTCGAGAGGTCTGGAGGGTGGCAACACGAGAACGGGGCCTTCTCTGCAGTGGCTCCCTGCCGGTGGAATGTTCTCCCCAGGGAAGTCGCCTGGCGCCTTCATTATACAGCTTAAGGCACCAGGCAAAATTGAGCCAGTATGGTGTAGTGGTTAAGAGCGGTAGTCTAGTAATCTGGGGAACCAGGTTCGTGTCTCCGCTCCTCCACATGCAGCTGCTGGGTGACCTTGGGCCAGTCACACTTCTCTCAGCCCCACTCACCCCACAGAGTGTTTGTTGTGGGGGAGGAAGGGAAAGGAGAATGTTAGCCGCTTTGAGACTCCTTAAAGGGAGTGAAAGGCGGGATATCTATCCAAACTCTTCTTCCTTTTTAACAAGGCCTTGGGTTGACCTGATTGACATCCTATACCCTTTTAAAATGTGGCTATTGGGGGGGGGGTTATTGGGTTGTTGTTTTTATTTTGTAAGATAGGATTGTGTAATTTCACTGTATACAAGTTGTACAAGTGACAATAAAGTATTTACCGTATTTTTCGCCCTATAGGATGCACCTTTTCCCCTCCAAAAATGAAGGGGAAATGTGTGTGGGTCCTATGGGGCGAATGCAGGCTTTCGCTGAAGCCTGGAGAGCGAGAGGGGTCAGTGCGCACGGAACCCTCTCACTCTCCAGGCTTCAGGAAGCTATCCGCAAGCCTTGGGAGCTCCGCGGGAGTTCCCGTCAGGCTCCCCAGCCTTGCGGATAGCAGCCTGCATCCCGAAGCCTGGGGCGCGCTGCACAGTGCGCCCCGGCTTTCGGGAAGATATCGGGCAGCCCCACAAGTTTGAGGGACAGCAGGGAGGCAGAGTGCCGCCATCCCTCTATTCCCCGACCTGGTTTGGAGGCTGGCAGTGGGGAGAAGCTTCCCACCGCCAGCCCCACAAGCTCGGGGGACAACGGGGCAAGCCGCTGCCCCACGGAGGCTAGGGAGGCTGTCCCTGAAGGCAGAAGAGGGAGACAGAGCGCTCCGTCTCCCTCTTCTAGCTTGGGGATGGCTGCGCAAAGCCTTTGCAGGGCAGCGGAGTGCTTTTTTTCTCCTCTAAAAACTACGGTAGGTGCGTTTTAAAAAGCTCGGGCTTCCCCCGCCCCAGCCCTGCAGCTGGGGGGGGGGAATAAAAAAATTCCCTTTGATTTCCCCCCCAAAAAAAAAACTAGGTGCGCCCTATGGGCCAGTGCGCCCTATGGGGCGAAAAATACGGTAAATTTTTATTATATATACTGTGGTTTTTATGTTGATCTTTTCTGTGAACCACCCTGAGAACTCCCAACACTCTAACCACTAGGCTACACAGGGTCCCATAGCATTTCCATCAAGAAAATTCCCTACATGAAGATGCTATCATCCATGTTGGTTGGGGCAGGGGGAAGACATATAGTATAGCTACCTTGCTCTCTTTCCCAAGGATGGTTATACTGGTGGGAAAAGCCCAAGCAGACATCAATCATCATCATCATAATCTTAATCTTATTTATTATTTATGCCTTCAGCCTCCCTTTTTGGAGTTATTCTTCCTCTTAGACCAGACAGCCCACTCCAGATTTAGGGATTTAGGGTGGTGCAAGTGGCTGCCCCACACAGGGCTGAGAGGGCACATAATAATAATAATAATAATAATAATAATAATAATAATAATAATGCAACCTACCGTATTTTTCGCTCCATAAGGCGCACCTAGTTTTTAGAGGGGGAATTCAAGGGAAAAAAATATTACCGGTATTTAAAGGGAGCGCTGAGCAGAGCCTGTATGCATTCCAGGCTCTGCTCAGCTCTCCCTTTCATGAGCCACGCAGAGTGTGTGTTTGGCTCTTGGGGCTGCCCTTCTCCCTCCTCTGGGAAAAGCCCCCAAGAGCCACACACTCTGCGTGGCTCTTTAAAGGGAGCGCGGCTCTTGGGGGCTTTTGCGGGAGGTGGGGGAAGTGAGAGAGCCATGCTCTGTCCCTTCCCCAACCGCCCGCAAAAGCCAGGGATAGCCGTGCGAAGCCTCTGCAGGGCAGCGGGATGAAGGCTCCCCCGCTGCCCTGCGGAGGCTTTGTGCCGCTAAGGCAGAAGCTAAAACAGCTAGAGGGAGTGCTGCGCAGCACTCTCTCTAGCTGTTCTGGCTTCTGAGGTAGCGGCGCAAAGCCTCCGCAGGGCAGCAGCCTCTCCCGCCAGGCCCGACAAGCTCTGGGAGTATTCCCCACCTCCGGCAAAAGCCCACAGGAGCCGCACACCCTTTAAGGAGCACACGGCTCCTGTGGGCTTTTCTACAAGGAGGGAGAAGGGACTGACTTCCCCCACCTCCCGCAAAAGCCCACAGGAGCTGCACACCCTTTAAGGTGTCAGTCCCTTCTCCCTCCTCGGGGAAAAGCCCGCAAGAGCTGCGCGGAGCTTGTATGCGGCTCTTGGGGGCTTTTCCCGCCTGCCTCCCCCCTGCATTCGCTCCATAAGACGCACACACATTTCCCCTTACTTTTTAGGAGGGAAAAAGTGTGTCTTAAGGAGCGAAAAATACGGTATATTTATTTATGTAGGTACCTACTCCAAGTGGGGTGTGTGTGCCAATTTTGTCCTTGCTCAGTGCGCCATATTACCATCCTCGCTATAAAGGAGGTCACACAAGTACCCTTGATGCAAAATGCATAAGAAAACACATCAACTCAACTCAAGAAACAAGATTAAGAAACAAGATTAAGGGTATATATTGATATAGGAATGTATTAGATAAAATGTAAAGAAATATGCAATAATAAGAGTACGTTCATTTGTAAAAAAGGAATATACAATGAGATTGATAGGAAGTCCGTAGTGTTGGTACAAATATTATTTTGAAATGGCTTTCTGTCTTTGTTTTTTCTTTGTTCTTTCTTTAGGTACATAAATTTGGTATATAAACTTTGTATACATGTTGGAAATTATATTATAATATGCCCTGTAATGTAATATGATAATATATACATATGTGACATAAGAACGTTAATATTTTTTTTAAAGGGGAAAAAAAAGAAAAAAGAAATAAAAACAAGAAAACAAGAAAACAGATCAAGGGTTTTCATTGCCTCGGCATACCAGCAGAGGTCACTACACACCCATTTAAACCTATTGCCTTACCACTGGAGTGTTGCAACCTCTCTAGTCCTGAATTATAGGGGAGGGATCAGGTGTAGCTCAGTGATAGGGTCGCAACTTTGCATGCAGAGACTTCCAGAGTCAATTCCTGACCTCTCCAGGTAGGGCCAAAATCATGGAGAATTTCTTCTGCCAGTCAGTGTAGATGGACCAAGCATCTTATTCCGATGTTCCTGTGAGCCTTGAGATATGTGCTGCAGGAGGATGGCTGGTGGAAAAAAATGACTTCTACAGATTTACGCCAAGCCGCTTTCGATGTCAGCCTAATTCTCTCCCTTCCACCACTCCCAAGTTGCATTCCTTTTATGTCATCCACGTGCATCTAGCGCCATCGTTGATGACTTTCTTGATAGGAACAGGACTCTTAGAAGATCTGTGGAAGCAATTTCATCACAAAGCACAAAAAAACCAAAAGTAGCCATCCATGTTGGTTCATTAGAGAAAGAGAGAGAGAGAGAAAGTTCAAAAGCCACAATAGGGCAAAATGTTGCCACCAATATATCACAAAAAGGGGAGCAAGTTTTTGAGATATTTGGGGCAATTCTTCTGGCAGGACATCAAACAAGAAACCAGGGAAGGGAGCAGGAGGAGGGAAAGCTAGAGATGGATACAAAGGAATTTTTTAATTAAATGCTAATGATGCATTCTGGACCAAAACTTCCTCAACAGTGTCCTGGCGGGTGTCGTCTGCAAGAAGATGAACCAAGAAACAGGCAAGAAAGGCTCTTTCGCAGAAACACTCTGAACTGCGATTGAACCTTAGGAACAAAGGATGCTTCCTTGGACCGAGCCAGACCATTAGTCCATTAGTTCAGCACCACCTGTTGGCATGCAGAGGGTCACAAGGCCAGCTGGCTAGTCCCAGCTCGGTTGTCTCCTTCCAGCCGTCCCTGGACCCACTGGCCTCTGCTCCGATGTAAATCAGCAACCCGGGCTTCAAAGCCAGGCACACTACCAGCAGATCGAACTGCGCACACAGAATAGGCGTGAGGCTTGTGAAAGCATACTACAACTACACATTTATTAATCATAAATCAGGACAAAGAAACGTGTTCTCTCTCTCTACATCTTCTCAGAGAGACAGGAAAAACAAAAGCTATACACACAATGTTAAAGCTATGGTTTTCCCAGTAGTGATGTATGGAAGTGAGAGCTGGACCATAAAGAAGGCTGATTACCGAAGAATTGATGCTTTTGAATTATGGTGCTGGAGGAGATTCTTGAGAGTCCCATGGACTGCAAGAAGATCAAACCTATCCATTCTGAAGGAAATCAGCCCTGAGTGCTCACTGGAAGGACAGATTGTGAAGCTGAGGCTCCAATACTTTGGCCACCTCATGAGAAGAGAAGACTCCCTGGAAAAGACCCTGATGTTGGGAAAGATGGAGGGCACAAGGAGAAGGGGACGACAGAGGACGAGATGGTTGGGCAGTGTTCTTGAAGCTACCAACTTGAATTTGACCAAGCTGCAGGAGGCAGTGGAAGACAGGAGTGCCTGGCATGCTCTGGTCCATGGGATCACGAAGAGTCGGACACGACTAAACGACTAAACAACAACAACATACACACAATGGAAGTTCTCAGCATACTGTGCTGGAATGTAAACAGACATGTGACATGCAACAGTTCCACACTTCTGCTCCTTAAGGTGGAATAGATATCTCAACACCACCTACATTGAACGGCAGTGGCTCTCGGGAGTCCAGGCTGGGTCCATTCCAAGCTCTACCTGGAGACACTGGGAAATGATCCTGGGACCTTCTGCATGCAGGTGCATTCAGGTCCTATTTAATGATGCTGAAGGGTGAGACTATATGTGTCCATGTGGGCAAGGGATATTGGATATACTATACAATTGGTATCATGGGAAAAGTTATGGAGGGAAGATTTAAAATTCACAGCATGTTGTACGCTGAAAGTATAGGAAAATGATGTATCGCTGGTACCTAACTCCTACTAAACTAGCTAAAATGTATAGAACTGCTACAGATACATGTTGGAAGAATAAAGAGAAAGAAGGCACATTTTGCCACATGTGGTGGAGATGTAAAAAAGCAAAGTTATATTGGGAAATGATTTATAATGAGTTGGAAAAAATGTTTAAAATTACTTTTGTAAAAAACAACAACACCTGAAGCTTTCTTACTAGGAATTTTAGGTCCAGAAATACCTAAGGATCAGAAGAGACTATTTATGTATGCTACAACAGCTGCGTGGATGCTACTTGCCCAAAGATGGAATGAGGACAATCTACCTACAAAAGAAGGATGGCAGGTAAAGATGATGGACTACGCCAAATTGGCGAAAATGACTGGGAAAATCAGAGATTAAGAGGACAATAAATTTGACAAAGAATGGGGAATTTTAAAAAAGTTACTTTAAAGAACACTGTAAACAATTGAAAACATTAGCAGGATTTTGAAAACACTTGCAGTGAAGAGAGAACTATGATAAAAATTGAGTTTTAAGAAAATATGGAGAATAGGATATGATGCAGTTTGAAAAGAATATCTGGGGAAACCATGGAGGGAAGTCTGGGGATTCTGAGAATCCTATTTGTAAGATGATTATGATTTCTGTATGATGATAAATGCTAAAAGTGAAAATGATTTTTTAAAAAGAAAATAATACATGTGTCCATGAGCCCTTTGACAGCTTGTGCAGGAACAAATCAGCGGGCAGAACAGGGTCCTTCAGTCCCTGCTAGCTTCAAAATATGCCCCTTATCCAATGTGTGCTGGTACGTCACAAGGTCATTTTTGATAGGGAAACCAACGTCACCACTGTGGAAGGAAGTGTGGCTCCAGAACTGGCCTCCACAGTCAGTTATGGACTCATTGTTAAAACCGTGTTTATGGAAGACAATCTTACTCAGCTGTGAGTGATCGCTGAAGAAGAAAAAGAAAAAGAAGAAGAATTAAGCATGGACAATAAGTTTTCTTAGGATGAGAGTCCTGGTCCTGTTGAGTTCAAACTTATAGCTGAATTCACAGCTGAGCCCGAGAACACGGCCAGAGTTTTACTGCACTGCAAACACTGTTCAGCAGGCGGCACTGTTGTTATGATGATGATCAGTGCTGGATTGTTTTGTGGGAGCAAAAGAGGGTTCCACTTTATTCTTGCTATTAAATCATGGTTGGTGTGAACCTCACAGCTTCATGAAGCCTACAAAAAGAGGATGGGCAAAACAGTCTTCTTCACAGAGGGCTGCTGCTTCGAGAGAGAGAAGTGGAGAGAGGCAGATACTCGTTGACTAAGGTGAGTTCTTTGTACTCCGAAGTGCTAAGAATCTGGCATCCATAAGGACCAACTGCAAAAATTCTCAAGGCAGAATTAGTTCCTGAATGTTATTTCATGCATTCGCTGAGATCTCCAGAGGAGTTTATAGAATGACTGCAGAGGCAAGGTGCCAGTCCTGGAATTGCATATATTCTATAACACTTCACGTCTCTTGCATTTTCTAACTCTACTAGAACTTCCCTTTCTGCAGGACTTTCTGTTGCAGTCCATTCTGTCAAAACCTTTTCTTTCTTTCCTTGAGATTTTCTCATTGCACTCTGTTTACCGTTCTAGTGCAACCTTTCTGTCTTTTTCTCCCATTCTTTCTTGCCCTTTCCCCTAGCTTTATTTATTTGTTTTCATTCATTCATTCATTCATTCAAATTCACACTTGAGTCAGTTAGAAAGAGCTTTAGGAAAAGTTCTGTTAGAGAAATACAGTAATGCATCACTTTCCTTGTGTGTACTTTGTCTAGCATTTCACGATCTGTTTGCCGCTTGTAAAATGCAAAAACTAAAGACATAATGAGAATGAATGACTGCAGATATGAATGAGATAGATGTGGGGAAAGCATTTTTCATGATAAAAGTCTGTAAGCATTGCCAGTGCTTTCTCTGGGGGGACGCATACCCCTAAACATTTTGCAAATCTAAGTTTGGCCTCATTGAGGGGCAGTATTTCAATATGAGTAGGAAAATGGAGAGTACCCCTAAACATTTTTTTAGAGGGGGAAAAAGCACTGAGCATTGCTATTTATTTGTTATGGTCTATAACCTGCCTTTCCAAAACTACACAAACACACACACAACAGAGAGAGAATTCAAGGTGTCTTAATGGTTTGTTGGAATTAGCTACTTTCCAGATGACAGTTAAGTAAGACTGGGAAAGTTTTGAAAACTTATGAGCACCAGACCAGTATAGTGAAAAGAGTATAATATATAACAGAATCTCTGGTTCAAATATTTGCCTAGTTGTGAACTCATAGAATGTCTGCCAGTTTTTTAAACACACACACACACACCTTTTTTTTTTTTAGCATTGTTAACAAATAAAGGTAAGTGAGGGGAAGGGAGGAAAAAGAATAGAATGCAATAAATTAAAAACAAAGACATCATGTATAATACTAACAGTAACAAAAACATAACAAAAACAAGCTTTTGCCAGATTGACCTACAGGACAGGATCATTGTGAGGATATCATGGTGTATACCCAGATTCTCCGTGTACATGGCTCAGAGTTCCTTTTTTAAAGGATGCAGAGGAACCCAGGAAGCTGCCTTCTACCAAGTCAGACCATTGGTCCATCTGGCTCAGTATTGTTTGCTCTGGTTGGCAGCATCTCTGCAGAGTTTTCACAGAGGTAGTCTTTCCCAGCCTTAACTGGAGATGCCAGGGATTGACTGACAGAGCAGATGACCCACCACTGAGCTGCAACTCTTCTCCTTTGCAAAATGCAGTAAGATGAAGAGGCTTGTCACTAACTCGCCTTCTGTCTTCTTGCCTTTCCTCACTCCGCCGACCCTTGCGATCAGGACTGTGACATGATCAGGCTTTTGCTTTTGTCGTTCCTGCTGGCAGTCATCGGTCAGAATGGGACTTGGGGAAAACCTGTTCACGGGGATATCAGATCTATCCTGCAGGTTGATTTTTCAGGTATGGCTTTCATATTTATCCATCTGTCTGTCCTGCCTACCATGTCTCTCCCCTGGTTCTCTTATTCCTGGGTTGTGGGTGTTCTATGCTCTCGACCATCTAACCCAGGCATCCCCAACCTGTGGCCATCCGGATGTTTTGGCCTACAACTCGCATGATCCCTAGCTAACAGGACCAGTGATTGGGGATGATGGGAATTGTAGTCCAAAAATCTGGAGGGCCGAAGGTTTGGGGATGCCTGATCTAACCCTAACCCTAAGGGCATAGCAGCTGCTGGACAAAAGTCAGCTCATTCTGATCTCCTGCCACTTTAGGTCACGGCAAGCTGGTCACGTGCTGGGCAGCCATCTTAAATGTGGGACTAGGACGCGGGTGGCGCTGTGGGTTAAACCACAGAGCCTAGGACTTGAAGATCAGAAGGTCACATAGTATGTCCATGGCTACAGCCTGCACCAAAAAAATCACGCATCCACGTGGGGCCGCAATGGCACAAAAACATGGTTACAAAGCACAGATCCACATGGATCCTCAGGATTTTTGCATTGGGCTACCCCAAACTCAGGTACGCGGGTGGTGCTGTGGGTTAAACCACAGATCATAGGACTTGCCGATCAGAAGGTTGGCAGTTCGAATCCCCATGACGGGGCGAGCTCCCGTTGCTCGGTCCCTGCTCCTGCCAACCTAGCAGTTCGAAAGCACGTCAAAGTGCAAGTACATAAATAGGTACCGCTCCGGCAGGAAGGTAAACAACATTTCCGTGCGCTGCTCTGGTTTTCCAGAAGCGGCTTAGTCATGCTGGCCACATGACCCGGAAGCTGTATGCCAGCTCCCTTGGCCAATAAAGCGAGATGAGCACCGCAACCCCAGAGTCAGTCACGACTGGACCTAATGGTCAGGGGTCCCCTTTACCTTTAGAGATGATTGGGTTTGCCCAAATTGGAATCCATTCTCTCCTTCCGGAACATTCCCCAGCTGTTAGCGCCTATGGTCAGTGGTGCAGCATGTAGCGTGCCCCCTGATAGGCTCCCTCATCGAGGCCAGAGCTGTGGGGAGACAAGCTGTGCCCGGGCCTTTGGGACTGGGCCAGTAGTGGTGCCTCCTTCTCCTCATGCCTGGCAAAGGGACACCCATGTCCACCCCATCCCTGGTCTGTCCAAGCTGATTGACTGTATGGGTCTGGCAGAATTGACGAGCAGAATCCGTGACCAGGGAGAAGAGTCGGCTGAAGAAGACTGGAAAAAATTTAAGGACTATTTACAGAAATACTGCAAAACTAAGGAAAGTTAAATGGTGTTGGATTGAAACTGAGGGGTTTCTAGCTGTAATGATATAAAGGAACATAGATGGGGGGGGGAAAGGGTTTGAAAAATAAGGTAATGTTATAAGCTGTAATGCTTTAAAAGAAGGATTTGCTGAACAAATAATCTTAATTGGGATACAAGGAGGAGAAGTATGAGGAGGTCTGAGAAATTTGTTATTTAAAAGTATGATTTATGAATGTTATGTTTTTGTTAATGTTTTTGTTTGTTTTTTTAAAAAAAATTGGAAAATCTAATAAATATTTTTTTAAAAAAAAAAAGAGGGGGGAGGGGAGGGTACCAGCGCTGCCCACTGAGGAGGGAGGAAGAGGAAGGCAGGAAAGCACTGCCAGAGCCACATGAGTTGCCCAGGGTGCTGCACTGCAGAGACAGGATCCAACACAACAGCGCTCCTGGCTTCACGTTTCTGTGCTCCCAGGTTGGGGCTAGTTTGCAAGGAGAGACTCCCTTCATTAGATGCGGGCCGGCGAAGGGACTAACTGCTTCCCAGTGCACCAGGGAGTTCGACACTTGCCCCAGCCCGGGTGCCAGCAACCCACGCTATGCCCCAAGTCACCTGTGCTTGGCCAACTGTTTTGCCTAACAAGGCCAGATCTTTTGGGCAAGCTAGACTACATAAGTGGCTCCTCTGTTTGTCCAGATCTTACAACCATGGAATTACTAAACCGGGGTCATTCCACTCAACCACAAATACCACTACAGGCTTATTGTTCCCGAGTTTCCTCCTAGATGCAGCAGATCCAGCCAATGATTTCCAAGCCAAGAGGAATTCTTATCACTCTGCCCGAGGCCCTGAGGTTCTCAACCCGGCAGACCCGTCCAGCCTTTGCTACCTCATCCAAGAGAGCGATACCGAGAGCCAGATCTCTTGCAGGCTCCGCTTCACCAGGAGCAAATTCAATTTCAACCCTTTCGGACTGCGATTCGGGAAGCGGCAGGGGGGCGTCTTGGATGCCGATACCAGGAAACTGGGTCCCCATAGCAGCAGCAGCAAAATGCTGCAGTCCCTGCTGAAACCCAAACTGGACAGGATGATAGAGCTGTGTGGGGAGATGTGGGGAGAAGATTGTTAAGCTTTGCAAAGCAAATCCATCCCAGGGGCATGGGGCCAGGCATTTGTAGCACAGATATCAATAACTGGGTTAGGGAAACAATTTCAGGCACCCACAGAGAACCCTTAAAAAACCACAAAACGAAAAAACACTGTTGAAACCAACAAATCAGGTAAACTACAAATTCTGGCCCTAAGAATAATCCATAATATATTCAGCCCTGGCTGAAGTTATTAAACATCCCCCGCTTTCAAAAATGTATATGCTCCTGCTTGGGTGCCTCTTCTCATAAAAGGAACTATTATTATTTTTTTGTCAGTTAAAAAGGACTTAAAAGTCCTTCTAATTACATGCCATGTGTCTTTTCTTTACGAAGGAGGCTATTGTCCTGCTTTTAAAATAGACCGAAACCTTCCAGAGTACGTGTTATTTTTCCTACAGGAGATACTCTGCTTGGGTGGCTATTTATACATCACCAAAAAAGGAGAGAGAAAATGCATCACCACAGCTATGCACAAAATTTGAATGAGTTAATTTATAGGTAGATGTGCAAAATTAGAAGGGGGGGGGGAATTAATGTGATTTAAATAGAAATAAAATTCTTCTCACTTAAGTGAGAAGTTACACAGGTGAGGTTACACAGGTAACCTGGCTGCAGACCTTCCTAGTATAGTAAGAAGTTCTGAATTTCTAATCAAAGAAATCATTGATGGACAACTCTCTTCTGTAAAGCAGGACAAATGGCAACCCTTCATTCTATACCCTTATGCCTCCTTTTTGATTTAAAAAATAAGGTGCCAGTCCCCATGCCTTGATAAAAGTGCCACAGGTGCAGAAAGAGGTGCCATTATTCCGTACCAGCGAGTACCGTCACAAAAAGGGCGGCAGAGAAAGATGGCATTGGTGAATTACTTATTTCATAAAATTTATGTACCGCTCGAATGCAGAACCAAAGCGGTACATCCCTTAGGCCTTGTCTCAGGCCTGGTAGTAAAACTCAACAAGTTTGGAGAGCAGAGTCCAGCCCCCACCATTTACCATGTAAACCCAAGAAGACCTCATTTGAATTTACTTGTATTCACTGTATTTTTGTAACTTAGGCTTTGTTCTCACTGAGGTGAAAAACCTTTGTCCGGGCTGCACAATGGCAGACCACTTGTGGAAGCTTATGTGGCAAAACTCCCTCATAACAAAAACAGTTCCTCCTGTAAGAAAATGAGAACATCGAGGGGAAAGTTAAGCTGGACCCCTTTCGTGATAACAAATATTCAGTGTGGAGGCCATTATTTCGGGAAGAGAAAGATTCAAACTGTATTGCCATTGTTGTTGTTGAGTCATTTAGTCATGTCCGACTCTTTGTGACCCCATGGACCAGTAGTCAAGACTTAAATTTACCCTCAGTGGGAACTAGGCCTCAGCACAACCAATATTCAAGTTTGCCGTCTCGTCAACAATGCTTTTTCGTGTGCTATATGGCACAAAAGCTGCACGTTTGTTTTCTGACAATAAAATGTGTTATCTGTGTCAAAATACGGGTGTGAAAATGGCCAGTGTTGTGACTTAATTTTCATCTACAATGAAGCAAGTGGGAATACTGGTTTCACCATGATGTACACTTGCTTCCCTCCGACTTTTGCCCTCCTTCCGGGAGCATAAAAGGATGCTTTATCAAATCAGACCATGGGCCCATCTGGTTCAGTCATGTCCACATTGTATACAGAATCAGGTCCAACTCTCTGCAATGCAGGAATCAAAACTCTGGCTGGCTCTCCCAAGGTTTCAGGCATCTCCCTATCTGGAGATGCGCTGAACCTGGGCACTTTTGCATGCAAAACATGCTCTACTATTGAGCCACAGCCTCTTCCCCAGTTTATAAATACAACTGTATCCCACCCCACCTGCCAATTCTGTTTTATCTATCCAGGAGTTTTGTCACTGACTAATAAAGTATTTGTGAATCCCCTTTATCTGCAGTGAACAAGGCATAAATTCACCATTGTTGAGGTTCGGACAGGCCTTTTCAAAACAGGGTCAGAGAGAGGATTTATAGATCCTGGAGGAAATGACTCAGATTGTACTTCTTAACATGCACTGGCTGTCAAGTTTTCCTCTCTGCTTCATATGCTACTGGATCTTAGTGAAATAAGATTCATCTGTGAGACAATTTACAAAGCACCAACTCATAAAAATAGGTCACTGCATAACAGAACCATCAGATTAGCACAGGATTATAAAATACAGAGCAAATGACCATCACTGAATCAAATTAGTTCTCTAAAAACTCATGAGAAACACATGTTTTCAGCAGGAAGTCAAACAGCAAAATCGTAGATGCTGGTTTGCTATCAATGGGGGAAATACTGAAATACTGGTGCCGAGAGTTCACACGGAAACTAAACAAATATGGGTGGGGCTTCTCCAGAAGATCAGTGATCTGGCCTGTGCCTTAAGAGATAATATGGTCCTTCACTTTTTAAACTTACTCCTCCTCCTGACTTATGCTAGTCCTAGGCCAGGCACCCCCAAACTTGGCCCTCCAGCGGTTTTGGGACTACAACTCCCATCATCTATAGCTAACAGGACCAGTGGTCAGGGATGATGGGAATTTTAGTTCCAAAACAGCTGGAGGGCCGAGTTAGGGGATGCCTGGCCTAGGGTGTTTAGGGCTTTGTATGGTGTGGGCTTTATGGAGTGTTAGAGGGGAGGGCTAGTGCATCTGATGGGGGACACACTGTGTTCCTTTGGGGGCAGTTTGTCCACCTTTGGTCCCCACCCTGAACTCAGCTCTCACCTGTGGCTCCTAGAAACTGACCGGCTAAATCAAGTGAGAGTAGCTAAGGGGTCTCAAACCCTTGGTGAATTAGGGACATTCCCTGCATGCAAAGTAATCTTTTTCAGACATTTCAATTAACTTAACCAAAGTCTGTTGATTTCGTCTGTTGATTTCAACGGGTCTGCAGTGGTACCTCAGATTACAGACGCTTCAGGTTACAGACTCTGCTAACCCAGAAATAGTACCTCGGGTTAAGAACTTTGCTTCAGGATGAGAACAGAAATTGCACGGTGGCGGCACAGCAGCAGCCCCCATTAGCTAAAGTGGTACCTCAGGTTAAGAACAGTTTCAGGTTAAGAACGGACTTCTGGAACAAATTAAGTACGTAACCAGGGGTACCACTGTACTCGTGTATGAGTTAGTCACATACAACCCTATAGAAAAGCAGAAAATCAGCATCTTCTTGTAATATTAATCATCCGAATAATAATAATAAAAAATGCAAAGCTGCCAGATTGTAGATGCTTGGAGAATTCTATCCCCCAACCCCGTCATCACATACATAGAATCTGAATGCTGAGGTTTTGTATTATTTCTTTAAAAAAGAGCACCCACTGCAAGAATAGAGCACACACAAAAGAGCTGGTTTTATTTAGTTTGAAAAGGTCTGCGTTACACCAAGCACACATCTTAACCGTGGTGGGTGGAAACTTGTACGGTTTTGGGGTTGATTACTGGAAGCTCAGCTACGGAGATGCGCTAGAGAGGCTCGCGCAAAATTGCGGGGTCCAACTTTGAACGTTGGTTATCATTCTTGCTGCTGCTGCTACTGGTGGGAAGGTGGCCCTGCTAAGCCTACAGGTCCTTGATGTCCTTCTGGACGTTCCACAACGTGGTGGCACTCTTCTGGAGCTGGGCCACCTCGTCGTCCTTCAGCTTCTGGTTGATCACGCTGGTCAAGCCGACAGACCCCAGCACACAAGGCAGGCTCAGGAACACTTCGTTTTCAATGCCATACATGCCCTGCAAGTAAGATTTAAGAGAGAAGTTGGAAACTAGGAGATCCCTCTTAACACGTACTCTTGGCCCTGAGTGGGAAGGCTCAGGTGGCTTCCATGGCTGGAAGCAGCTTTCATCAGCTTGGGCTGATATGGCAGTTGTGACCCTAAGCTAAGAGACCTTTCTTCCATTTGTTTGTTTCACATTTATATACCGGTTGATTGTCGCAAACCCTTTCCGATATCCATGCACTAGCGACATCCTGTCAAAGAGCGAGCCAGCAGTAAATTGCACCATTCAAAGTTGGAGTTAACTCTATTAGCAAAAACACGAGTGTCAGCCCTAATGAGCACAACAGCTCATCCCTGGTAGGTCTGGTCCCATGAATCGGTTGATGAGACTGAAAGTCCCCGCCTCCCCATGGCCGTCTAAGTCCTCTCCTCTCTAGGGCTTTCTCCAAGCAATCAGAGACTGAGCCTGTGTGCAGCCTGCTACAGTTCCACTCATTTCAGCCCTCTTCTGGTTCTGGGAGAACAGGGGTGAGGGCACCCATGACTCTTCACCAACCTGACTCATCTCTGTCTCCTGGCCATCCTACTGCTTCAGCTTCTGCCTCTGATTCTGGATCTCTCTCTGCCACAGACTCTCCCACCTCACTAAGCCCTGTTACCTTTTCAGCTTCCGGCACCACCTCTTCCCAGTCTTCTCCCTTTTCTCCCTCTGACCACTCATTGTCGTCCCACCACCACTCCCTGTGCTCAGAGCAGTCTTCCTTCGGGGTTTCCCCAGCTGGTTGTCCCCACCGTTCCTCTGCCTCTAACCAGCCCACGGCACTTCCCTCCAACAAACTGATACAGAAGTAATATGGAAGAGGCCAAAGGAGTGCAATCAGGACCACAACTCCCATCTACTGAGTAAACCCAATCCTTGCCCCTGGTGAACCTAAACCTGCTCGCCCTGCAAGTGACGCAGCTGTTATGACCTACGCTGTTCTGCAAACACAGTCTTGCATTCTCCAAATCTACTGCACTGAGCACCCAGGAAATGAAAAAGGCGGAGGGGGAACTGTTCATCCCCATTTCTCCATTTCCTATCTGGAAGCAGGTACGAAATATAGCAAAGGACAGAGACACAACTAAGCTATTAACGTTCCTTACCTTTACCATGGTGGACACTGGGTGAACTCGGCAAAGGTTCCCGAAGATGGTCTCCAGTAGGTCAGCAACACTCAAGCCAATGGCCCAGTTGGTGTAGCCTTTCAGCTTGATCACTTCATAGGCACTACCAAAAACACATCGCAGAAAGCCCAGTTAGACCACGCAAAGTGGTTATGAAAGATAGCAAGGAAACAGCGAAACATGGAAGTCCCGCTAAAGGAGGAGACACTCTAGTACAGAGGTGGGAACTTCTGCCCTATGAAACAAATTAGGCTTGTCAGTTCTCCCCGTCTGGCCTGCAAGGCTGTTTTGGCCAAGCCACAGCCACCTACCTGCCCCTCACCTGTGAAGGGCAGGTAAAGAGGAGGCAGGGCTGTAAGGGAGCTTCCACCTGAAAAGTGCTTTGCAAGCCCCAACCACCAGCTGGTTGGCGGGGCTTGCAAAGCACAGCGTCTCTGCCTGAACATTTTGAGGACGTCGTTATGACGTCAGGTGACTGGCAGCTGGGCAACTCCTCTTTAGCGGGAGGAGGGTGGGGGAGATAAAAGATTCAGCCCACTGCCCAGATCCAGATCCACCTCTGCTCTAATCGAAGGTGTGGGGTATGTATGTGCATGAAACTTCAGGTTTAAATCAGTTAGTAGGCATGAAATTTTGAATGGCACATGTCTGAAATATGAACAACCAAATCTCCACTAAAAATGTGTGGCCCCATTCCAACCAGGCTCAGAACCCACTTTGTATCAGGCCTGGAGCTGGCAGGTGACAGTCTTGGGCACCACCAACACCTACAGTCTCTCTATCCTGACCACCCCCCTTTTAAAAACTCATTGCAAAGCAACAACTAAGCAGTTGTTCCCAGACAGCCCGTACTGCTTCTCTCCACGCCTGGGGGAACCAGGAGGTATCACTTTGAATTAACAATTTTGCCTGATTATGTACTCCAGAGAACTCAAAAACCGCTCAGTTTTGGTGATAAATGTACTGACCATGGATTTTGGAGGTTTCAAGTTTGCTGAGACTGTCTTTTACCCAGATCCCTCATACACACATTCAAGAAAGCAACCCTCGTAAAGACTGATGTTGTGTCTGCCATCCTCGGTCATTCCCAACGCACCATACCTGTCAACCACCTCCTTATGGACTTGCTTCCAGCCCTCTGGATCTTGGTCAGTCCCCATGTCAGGGTTTAGCTGCTGGAGAGAAACACCTGCGACGTTAACCCCACTCCAGACAGCCACTGCAATGACAAGAAGAGCCCAGGTTATGATAGGTGGTTGGTTCCCTGTTTAAAGGTAAAGGGACCCCTGACCGTCAGGTCCAGTCGTGGCCGACTCTGGGGTTGCGGCGCTCATCTTGCTTTATTGGCCGAGGGAGCCGGCATACAGCTTCCAGGTCATGTGGCCAGCATGACTAAGCCGCTTCTGGCGAACCAGAGCAGCGCACAGAAACGCCGTTTACCTTCCCGCTGGAGCGGGAACCTATTTATCTACTTGCACTTTTAACGTGCTTTCATTATTATTATTATTGGTTCTGGAGGTTCCAGGATAAATCCCTGGCTGCTGGGTTATGTTTAGCCTGGAAAGGAAGACACTGAGAGCTATGGTAGCCATCTTCAAATATCTCAAGGTCTGTCACATGGAAGAGGGAGCAAGCTAGTTTTCTTCTGCTCCAGAGGGTAGGACCCAAACCAACGGATTCATGTTACAAGAAAGGAGATCCTGGCTAAACGTCAGGAACAACTTTGGGACAGCAAGAGCTGTTTTGACAGTGGAACGGTCTCCCTCGACAGGTGGTGGACTCTCCTTCCTTGGAGTTTTTTAAGCAGAGGTTGGATGGCCATCTGCCATGGATGAGATTCCTGCATTTCAGGGGGCTGGACTAGATGACCCTCAGGGTCCCAACTCCACAGTTCTACGGTTCTATATCCTATTGGGCTGGGAATGTCCCGTCTGAAGCCCCTGGGGAGCTGGGCTAGACAGACCAATGGTCTGACTCACTATAAGGCAGCTCCCTTCCTATGTTCACATATACTGGGGCTTATAGCTCAGAGGCAGAGCCTCTGCTTTGCATTCAGAAGATCTCAGGTATAACTAGGAATGCCCTGTTTGTAATCCTGGAGAGCCACAGCCACGCAATGCTGAGCTAAGCTCAACGCTCTGACTTCTGACGCTAAATCCTTCGAAGACAGAGGTCCTGTGGCTGGGACGGGACGATATGGGATTGGGGGGGCAACTCCCATCTCTTGCGGGGGCGCAGTTAGTGCCAGCACCGTCCGTTAAGAGTTTGGGTGTAATCTTCGACACCTCCCTTTCCATGGAGGCGCAGATTGCAGCTATAACAAAGGCGGCATTTTTCCATCTCCGCCAAGCTAAGCAGTTGGCTCCTTACCTCTCTCGCCCTGACCTAGCCACTGTGATCCACGCGACGGTCACCTCCAGACTGGATTATTGTAACTCGCTCTACGTGGGGCTGCCCTTAAGACTGACCCAGAAACTCCAGCGGGTGCAGAATGCTGCAGCGAGACTCCTTACGGGGTCTTCGCTGCGAGATCACATTCATCCGGTGCTATATCAACTGCACTGGCTCCCGGTGGAGTACAGGATCAGGTTTAAGGTGCTGGTTTTAACCTTTAAAGCCCTATACGGCCTTGGACCCTCGTACCTACGGGACCGCCTCTCCTGGTATGCCCCACAGAGAAACTTACGGTCTTCAAATAAAAATATCTTGAAGGTCCCAGGCCACAGAGAAGTTAGGCTGGCCTCAACTAGAGCCAGGGCTTTTTCGGCTGTGGCTCCGACCTGGTGGAACACTCTGTCACAAGAGACCAGGGCCCTGCGGGACTTGACATCTTTCCGCAGGGCCTGCAAGACAGAGCTGTTCCGCCAGGCCTTTGGCCAGGGCACAGCCTGACTCCCTCCCTCGGCAATCTTCGCGGAGCTCTGGCCCAATGGTGGCCAGTGGCTTGAATTTAATTAATTTTATAATGAATGATTTTAGAGTGTTGTTTGTGTTGTACTTTTGTATTGTTTTATTGTTGTTAGCCGCCCTGAGCCCAGCTTCGGCTGGGGAGGGCGGGATATAAATAAAATTTATTATTATTATTATATTATTCAATGCCATCTTCCGATGTTCTGTACCATTCAAATAAATGATACTTTATTCGCTCTGGCTACTGTCCAAAGGCACGCACGTGTGTCTGTACAACACAGAAGGGACTGGGAACTCAAGAAGTCCAACTAGGGATCTCCGCTCCCCCCACTATAGTTGATTTCATCTCTCACGGCCGTGTTTGAACTATTTTCAACAATGGGTTGTTTGCTTTCCTTGCTTAATGTTAACTGCTTTGGGCAGGAAAAGAGGGATGCACAGATCTGCTCCATAAATAAGCACAGGAAAAAATGATTTATAAGCTCAGCTATCGTCTCCCGTGATTCGCGACCGGTCTCCGGGGATTCAGGCAAGAGTCCTTCGCATCATCTGGCAACGTTTTAACAGGAGATGCTAAGGAATAAAACCGGAACCTCCTCAAACACTGAGCTATGGCCTTTCCCCATGAAATAAAAAATTAAGGGGGGGGGGACATCCTTTGCTTCAATTTCTGGCACTTCTTGTTAAAGTGGGGCCCAGCAGGATTTCAGCCCTGCCTGGACCTCTGAGGTCTCCTTGTGGCAGGGGAAGCAGGACTCTCCTCTGTAAGACCCTCACACGACCAGTGACCATGAGGTCTCAAGATACGGTAGCCACAAGGCTGGAGGACTCCACACTTGTTTACTGATTTCCTGGCTGGATCTCACCCCTTGCCCCCATCTCCTCCAGGAGCAGTCAGAAGAAAGCTTTCAGGATTGCCAATTAGCCACACATGACTCTACCTCGGAGGAGGGGGCAAGCTTGTGAAATCGCCTGCTTGGATCAGGGCCTGGCTCAGAACCAGGAAGGGATGGAGCCTCGACTTCAATATAGCCTGAAGCTCTAGTTTCCAACCCTCTGTGAACTGTGTAACACAGTGGTTCTCAACCTGCGGGTCCCCAGATGTTGTTGGACTACAACTCCCATCATCCCTGAGCTCTGGCCTTGCTAGCTAGGGGCGATGGGAGTTGTAGTCCCAAAACATCTGGGGACCCACAGGTTGAGAAAGGTTGGAACAAGTCACAAAGATGGACCACCTCTCTTCCCCCCCAAAGCAGCTGGGAGTACAGAGCTAGTCTAGAAAGACTCCATATACAACAGCTTCAAATGTCCCCCAACCCAGCAGTGTTCTTCTTTTCTTGGGTTGCCGGATGCTGCTGTTGGACTACAACTCCCATTATCCCTGATCATTGGGCCAAACAGGTTGTGGGTGATGGGAGTTGTAGTCCCCCGCACTTGGGGACCCAAGGTTGCAGAACGCTGCCCTACGGGATCGCTGCAAGTTTCGGAAAACGCCGCTCACCGCTGGAATCGCCGTGTTCTCCCAGGATCCAACCGTGACAGCTGGTGGGATGGACGCCCAGCTTTTCGGCCATCAGGAAACGGAAGCGAGCCGAATCGAGGTTGCAACCGCTGCCGATGACGCGGTGCTTAGGCAGGCCGCTCAGTTTCCACGTCACGTAGGTGAGGATATCCACTGGGGAAAGGAGGAGAGAGAGGATGAATGGCTGGTGCACTCAAGAGTCAACTCTCTGGCCCCAGCTGCACTGCACGTTTAAAGCGCTATGATACCACTTTAAACAGATATGGCTTCCCACAAAGAATCCTGGGAGCTGTAGTTTGCTAAGGGTGCCAAGAGTGGTTAGGGGACTCCCATTGCCTTCACTGATGCTCAAGATGCGGAATGTCCCAGGAACAAGCCAGTGCCACACTCTCACAAAAAGGTAAAAGACCCCTGGATGGTTAAGTCCAGTCAAAGGCAACTATGGGGTGCAGTACTCATCTCGCTTTCAGGCCGAGGGAGCCAGCGTTTGTCCACAGACAGCTTTCCAGGTCATGCGGCCAGCATGACTAAATCGCTTCTGGCACAACGGAACACCGTGATGGAAACCAGAGTGCACGGAAATGCCATTCACCTTCCTGCCACAGCAATACCTATTTATCTACTTGCACTGGTGTGCTTTCGAACTGCTAGGTTGGCAGGAGCTGGGACAGAGCAAAGGGAGCTCACCCCGTCACGGGGATTCAAACCACCAACCTTCTGATTGGCTAGCCCAAGAGGCTCAGTGGTTTAGACCACAGCGCCACTCCTGTCGATAATCAACGCAAAGAATTTTAAGCAAGCCTTCCACCACAACCTTGCCCCTTCCATGTTTGCCGCAAATTGATGGGGAGTTGTAACACAAAAAACCAGCAGAGCACGAGAAGAGGGAAGGCTGGCTTAAGCAAAGATGCCAGGATCCAAATTTATTTCTTGTTTACTGAAGCAGCTGCCTTGTGCATCTGGATTTGTCTGGATTGCAACCAGGCTCTGGAACTAGACTGGCAGTGAGTGCAAGAAACATTTCAGACATAGAAAAGGCCATGATCTAGCTACGGGGGCTGCTCTAACTGCTAGCCCAATTTACCTGGGTTCGAAACCACCAGGATGATGCAGTCCGGACTATGTTTCACAACCTGTGGGATAATGAACTTGAAGACATTCACGTTCCTCTGGACCAAGTCAAGGCGAGACTCCCCTTCCTGCTGGCGGACTCCGGCGGTCACCACGACAACCTTGGAATTAGCGGTGACCGCGTAATCTGCAGGCAAAAATGTAACCGAGACGTTATCAGGAGCCAGGGCAATGTTCTGCGGCCTTCCAGAAGTTGTCAGATGACAGCTCCCATCATCCCCAACTGACGAACTGATGGGAGATGGAGTTCAACAACATCTGGAGGCCCAACAGCTGGGTGTCAAATAGGAACCAGGGGGAAGGCAGGTTCAAATTCCCACTCAGCCCTGAAGTTCATTATGACACTTTGGGACAAGCCACTATTTCTTTAAAGGTAAAGGGACCCCTGATCATTAGGTCCAGTCGTGGCTAACTCCGGGGTTGCGGCGCTCATCTCGCTTTATTGGCTGAGGGAGCCAGCGTACAGCTTCCGGGTCATGTGTTCAGCAGGACTAAGCCACTTCTGGCAAACCAGAGCAGCGCACGGAAACGCTGTTTACCTTCCCGCCGGAGCAGTACCTATTTATCTACTTGCATTTTGATGTGCTTTCAAACTGCTAGGTTGGCAGGAGCTGGGACTGAGCAACGGGAGCTCACCCCCGTCGCAGGGATTCGAACCGCCAACCTTCTGATCGGCAAGTCCTAGGCTCTGTGGTTTAACCCACAGCGCCACCCGTGTCCCTTAAGAGTTTGGATTTGATATCCCGCTTTATCGCTACCCGAAGGAGTCTCAAAGCGGCTAACATCCCCCCTTCCCTTCCTCCCCCACAACAAACACTATTTATTTAAAAGCATTTATAAACCACTTTACACATAAATACTAAAAAAAATAATCAAAGTGCGTACAAAATAAAAATAATAAACATGTGTTATCATTACATTTATTATCGGCCCTTTACCAGTTGGTCCCAAGGTGGGTTATCATTAAATTTAAAAAGTTTGAATATGCTGCAGTTACAGGAATAGGCGGAGCCCTGAAAACACACATCTTGAGTGTCAAAGGGCAGAGTAAACAGGTGTGTCTTCTGCATATGCCAAAAGTTACACAATGAAGGTGCCGGGCGCACCTCTATGGGGGTGGGAATTCCACATCTCAGCGGATGCCACAAAGAAAGCCCTTTCACAATCTATCATCCCCCACAAACTTCTGCGGGAGTTGGAACTACAAAGGCGGCTCCATCTCCTGATCTTAACACCCAGGAGCGACCATAAGGAAAGAAGCGGTCTTCAAGATCTTTGTGGCTTGGTCGTTTATATTGAAAACCAGGCAAGCAGTGGTATAAAAGCATATAAAAGCAGGGTTTTCGAGCAAATGAAAACTAAAAACAGTCCGGTCTTGTGCACCGGGGAAAGCCTGTGCAAAAACAGACGCCTTTGCTGTCTCTCAAGCTACTTCACCAGGTTGCTGACAGGATACAGAAGACAGCAGGGAGACTCACATACATCAGCCTGGACTCTGTGCAGGAGCTTGCCCAGGATATAAAAGAAGCAGGCGAACAGGCGTTGAAAGGGCTGAGGCCCTCCTTTCCACCCACAAGAATAATGAATGTTATAATGGACTGCATAACTGCATGTCCTGGCTATAGACAAAGGTCGCCTGTATGTTGAGATTCATAGTCCCTGTATCAGCTTACAAAGAAGTTCACAGAAGTTCTGCATTGCTGGTCTCGAGGGATGGGGAGCCAGGCCCCTCCTCTGAAACCGGCATAGAAACACAAGTTGCTAGCCTCTTAGGAGGTAGTTAAAAACAACAACCCTGCCTTCCATGAAGGAGACTGTTGGAGGACAGTGGTCTGTTCCTCCTCGCTCGCCTGCGTGGAATTTCTGATCACCTATGGCTGCCAGGCAAGTTGTGGCCTTCCACTCTTCAGTAGCTCAGGGAAAGCGGATTTCAAACATCTGTTTCCCAATGTGACCTGTTGAGCAAGGACATAAGTCTGGCTCTCCCCCACTGGGCTCACATGGTGGTAAGATATAATATAAAACCTACCCTTGCCCGCTATGATCTTATGTGTCTTAAGAAATAAGCTTCCATGCTGAAGATCCATCATTTCTCCCTTCAGTTTGTCTTCCAGGACATCAACCAATGCAAGCTCATCGCAGAGACCCTGGCAGCGAAGGTGGGGGAAAAACCACAAGTGTTAAGTATATGAATGATGATGATGTACCCCGGCCATTTGACTGGGTTGCCCCAGCTGCTCTGGGACACTCCCAACATAATATACAGAAACACAACACCACAGCGGAACATCATACATTTAAAGTGTCCGATACTTCCCTTGGACTGCCTTCAGATATTTATGCAAGGTTGTATAATTATTTATCTCATGCAAGGGACAGTGTTTGTGCGCTTCCAATATTTCTAATCACAGGTCTAGAGGAAGTCCATCCTGCGTCCAAACAGCACCCAAGCCTTCTTGCGTTATAGCAGAGAGGAGAAATATTTATACAGTGGACGCTCAGGTTGCAAACGTGATCCATACGGGAAATGCGTTCGCAACCCGCGTCTGCGCATGCATGGGTTGAGATTTGGCGCTTCTGCGTATACGCAAAGCGTGATTTAGTGCTTATGTGCATGCGCGAGCGCCGAAACCCAGAAGTAACCTGTTCTAGTACTTCCGGGTTTCGGCGGTCTGTAACCTGAAAAAACACAACCTGAAGCGTCTGTAACCTGTCTGTATGACTGTAATATAATGTAATGTAATATTGTACCAGCAAAAAAGTGGTACCAGTCCTGACTTGATTCGCTTTAGGTTAAGTTAAATCCAGGGTTTGCTGTCCTACCACAGATGCCCATGACTGCTGCCCTTGACACCTTGGTCAGCTAATGTGAAAAGGGACTCCGTGCACATATGATCATCAGGGAAGGAGCCGTACAGAACAGAGCCTCTTCTCAGCCTGGTCAAATTTGTGCAAATTTGGTAGCCCACTGAGTTGTCCAATTGAATGTTAATTACCAAAAAAAAAAAAAAAATAGCACCAAGAGAATAGACTTCATGCATCTCTATATATATTCAGAGAGTCATAGAATTGGGACCACAAGGGTCATATACTGCAACCCACTGCAATAATGCAGGAATCTTTTGCCCAACATGGGGATTTAACTCACGACCCCGAGACTCTCGTGCTCTACCAACTGAGCTATCCCAAGTCCTGGAATCGAATCATGTGGATTCTAGCCCTTGGAGCTTACAAAGCCAAGGATGGGGCTCCACAACTCCCATCAGAGCCCAGCCACCAAGGACGATGGGAGTTGTAGTCGAGCTGAAACACGAGGAACCCGTATGTTCTTCACACTGTCTGTTATATCGCTAAAGAAGCCCATCCATCACATTCCCCTTTTGCTGCAACAGGGTAACAGAGTAACCAGATGGTTCTGGACTCCCCGCTCCAATCTTCCCTAACCATTGGTCATGCTTGCTGGAGCTGGTGGGAGCCGGGAGCCTGCCAACGCCTAGATGTCACCATGTCAGCCCTCTTTAACTAACCAATACTCCATGGGTTGGCAAACTAAGGCCTGGGGGCCGGATCCAGCCCAATCGCCTTCTAAATCTGGCCCACGGATAGTCCTGGAATCAGCATGTTTTTACATGAGTAGAATGTGTGCTTTTATTTAAAATGCACCTCTGGGTTATTTGTGGGGCATAGGAATTCGTTCATATATTTTTTTTCAAAATATAGTCCGGCTCCCCACAAGGTCGAGGGACAGTGGACCAGCCCCCTGCTGAAAAAGTTTGCTGACCCCTGCGTTTGTCTCTTACAATGAAGTTGACTTAAAGGGAAGATGATGGAGCATCTGTTTTGCATGGTCCCAAGATTCTCCAGGTAGGATTGGGAATGGTCCTCATCTGAGATCCTGGAAAGCTGCTGCCAGACAGTGCAAATGAACTAGATGAACCCATGGTCTGACTCTGCACAAAGCAGCTGCCTGCATTCCTAACCGGAGAACCTGCATCTTGCTCCTCTAGATGTTGCTGGAGGACAGTTTCCACCATCCCTCTGCCCAGGGGTACCACTTGCATGGAAGAACCTATTAACCAGATTATTATTATTATTTTTGGTGGGGGGGGTCATAATTGCACTTAAAAAGGTAAAGGGACCCCTGACCATTAGGTCCAGTCGTGGCCGACTCTGGGGTTGTGGCACTCATCTCGCTTTATTGGCCGAGGGAGCCGGCATACAGCTTCCGGGTCATGGGGCCAGCATGACTAAGCCGCTTCTGGCAAACCAGAGCAGCGCACAGAAACACTGTTTACCTTCCCTCCGGAGCGGTACCTATTTATGTACTTGCACTTTGACGTGCTTTCGAACTGCTAGGTTGGCAGGAGCAGGGACTGAGCAACGGGAGCTCGCCCCGTCATGGGGATTCGAACCGCCGACCTTCTGATCGGCAAGTCCTAGGCTCTGTGGTTTAACCCACAACGCCACCCGTGTCCCTAATTGCACTTAGGTCTGGCCATTTATGCCACCCAAACACAGACACACACACACTGACCTTTTCCAGGACGCTGATGGCACAGGCCATCCCAACTTGACCAACTCCTACCACGGTGACTTTGTTGTTTGGCTTAGTGGCCGGCTGTGCCACGGGTGTGATCAGTTTGTCCTTGAGCGAAGCCATTTTTTGCTGCAAAAAAAGGAGAAACCAGATAGAACAGAGGTCAGTTTCTACCTTCTTGAAAACAACCAAAGCAA
Organism: Podarcis raffonei; assembly: GCF_027172205.1. Classification (NCBI taxonomy): domain Eukaryota; kingdom Metazoa; phylum Chordata; class Lepidosauria; order Squamata; family Lacertidae; genus Podarcis; species Podarcis raffonei. The sequence goes on along the minus strand of NC_070611.1, from coordinate 65,186,811 downwards.
GGTCCTCAAGTGCTTTCAAAAGAAGACTCTAGCTCCTACCAAAATGCAGTTGAGAAATAAACAGGATGAGCTTGAGACTGACAAAACACAGCACGTGGCCACCAGACCAATTCATTTCTACCCATTTACGTTTGCCCTACAAATCTGCAACACCTGCCAGCAGTTTCTCAACGTGTGGTTGCGTAACGCCACAAATTGTGGAGTCTCAGCTGTTCCTTTTCATTTCAGTACCTCCCCATTTCATTTCAGTTCTGTCTTCCCTTCAAGGTCAGTGTTACACACAGGTCTTCTTCCCCTGATCCATTTTATTCTCACGATGACCCTGTAAGGTAGGTCAGGCTGAGAGATGATGGCTGGCCCATGGCTAAGCAGGGATTTAGAGCAGCGCTTCCCTTAGTCCCAGCCCAGCCACACAGGATCTTTTTTTTTTTGGCTCAGAAAATACTTCTTCAAGGCATTGCCATTAATTTTCACCAGTACAGAGGGCTTAAAAGGTGTTATAAGATGCAAAGCCTTAATTACATAACTATTAGTTTTATTTAAAGCTCACACCTTCCTCAAAAGGAGCCCAGGGTGGTAAACATATCAACACAATTAAAACAGAGAGAGAGAGAGAGAGAGAGAGAGAGAGAGAGTTTACAACTCCTGAAAACAACCACCTGCTCTCAAACTAATAATTTCAGGGTTGCCTTGGACAGAAACCTTCACCCATCAAATGCCTGTATAAACAGGAATGTTTTAAAACTTCTCCGAGAAGCTAATACTAAGGGAGGCTAGCACACCACACAATCCAATTTATACCCTTTCCTTAGCAATTCAGCTTCCCACGCTTAAAGTCATGATGTTTCTCCACCGACAATTTCCTACTGCCTTATACACGGTACTTATACATTTATTCATTTATTGCATCCTGACTATCCTTCCCTTGCTTATACAGTCATACCTTGGTTTTCAAACGCCTTGGGAGTCGAACGTTTTGGCGCCCAAACGATCGAAAACCGGAAGCAATTGTTCTGGTTCTTTGGGACCTGAACGTCCGAAGCGACTTCCATGGCTTCCGATGGAGCCAATCGGAAGCCGCGCCTTGGTTCCTGGACATTTTGGAAGTCAAACAGACTTCCAGAACAGATTCCGTTCAACTTCCAAGGCACCACAGTACTTCAAGACCTGCTCGCGATTTCATTTGGCTAGAATACTGCTTTAAATAGTCCGAAAGGAATTTCCATTCTTCCATACACCTTTCTTCGTTTTGGTCTCCTATTTTCACCATCAATCTCTCCACCTCCACAAAGTTCTTCAAAATCCGATCGTCTTTTCTTTGAACCTCGCTTTCTTCCCATTTCTGCACGTACAGAACTCTGGCTGCTGTGGTCACATACATAAACAATTTGACCATCTTTTGGGGGGACTTCTCATCCTATTTTTCCTATTAAGAATCCTTCAGGCTTTCTTGGGGAATAACGATTTTAAACATCTTTTTAAATTCATTATGTATCATTTCCCAAAAGCCAGTTGCTTTTTTACAAGTCCATATTTTTTTTAAAAAAAGGTCCTTTCTGCCTGCTGCCACTTCCAGAATTTATTTGACACAGTCTTATACAGGCTTCCTCAACCTCGTCGCTCCAGATGTTTTGAGACTACAATTCCCATCATCCCTGACCACTGGTCCTGCTAGCTAGGGATCATGGGAGTTGTAGGCCAAAAACATCTGGAGGGCCAAGGTTGAGGAAACCTGGTCTTATACATCTTGGCTAATTTACTCGGAGTTAGGTATCACCCATCTATCATTTTCATGTAGTTTTCCTTTAATGTATAACACGCCATAAATTCCAAATCTACTTTCCATAGCTTTTCCCACACTGCCGTATCAATAAAATGGCCCAAGTCCTTAGCCCATTGTATCCAGACTTAACCAGCTCATTCCCCCCCGCCCGATTCTCTTCCACCACTTTTACTGGTTTTCAGAGGCTTGGCTGCATAAATTCTGTCATAAGGTAGAAACTGTCTCTCATGCCTTGTTACGCTGTCGCTTCTACGGGGATATACGCTCGGTATTTATTACCCCTGCTATGCAAAAATCTCCAAATGAATCCGAATTTCAGTGTCTAAAATCCCTGGTAGAGTACAAGGATCCTGAGATCACGTTAAGGGTAGCCAAATTCTGTGCAATTGCCATAAAACATAGGGAACAAGCTGTGCTATCATAATGATTAAGGTTTTAAATGATAATTTTAGGTTATATGTTAGTGACTAGGTTTTAATTTATATATTTTTTAACGGTTGCTATATCTGTATTGTCCCTGTTATACCTAATTGCAAATTCAAATGTATCCCTATCGTGTTTTATGACTTCCTTGATATTGTATGTGGGCTGGAACTGGTCTGTGACCGAAATAATAAAATTCATTCATTCATTTTCTGTCATATTCAATTGCTAGTTGCTTTATCTTGCCCAAGGCAACCCAAAGTGACTTACAACCAAGCAAGCGAAAGCAAACACACTAACCCCAAATAAATATATTGGGGGGGGGATACATCAAAACCTTCCCACCCACTTCTAAAAGGCCACTGACAGAATTGTAGAGTTGGAAGGGACCCCAAGAGCCATCTAGTCCAACCCACTGCAATGCAGGAATAAATAAAGACCAATGGCCTGGTTGAAGAGGGTCAGTTTCACCTGGTGCCTATAAATATGTAAGGAAGGCACCAGGCGAAACCTCCCTGGGGAGAGCATTCCACAAACAGGGAGCCACCACAGAAAAGGCCCGTTCTCATGTTGCCACCCTCTCCTGAAGGCAGCACACAAGAAAGGGCCTCAGAGGATGAACGCAGAGTCTGGGTTAGTTCATATGGAGAGAGGCGGTCCTTGGGGTATATATTTGTTGAAATATGAAACAGCACATAAATTAATTAAACTAACTAAATAAACATATGCTGTTCAGTAAAGATTGCTTTTTAAAAAGTTGCATCAGCATTGCAAATCAGCCCGAATGTTACTATTCTGCAAACAAACAAACTTACTATTCCGCTGCGATCTGGCAGAGGGCGGGCAGACTGCTGAGTCCCGCCTCTAGTAGGAGGAGCTTCCTCTCCTGTGGCCCTGATTTTTTGCTCCTAAAAAGTAAGGGGAAATGTCTGTGCGTCTTCTGGAGTGAATGCGTGGTCCCTGGAGCCGAATTGCCCAGGGCAAAAAGCAGATTGTGCTTATATATATATGTATGTGTGTGTATATATATATATATATATATATATATATATGAAGAGGGAAGGGGGTGTTGAAACAAAGCTGCTGAGCAGCTGATCGGCAAGCGATTGGGAGGGAGATAAGGGACTCTAGAGATAAAGGAGGCTGCCTGGGATGGGGGAGGTAAAAGCCCATGGATCCTCAGGATTTTTGCACTGGGTCACCCCAAATTCACCATCAGGTCACATAGTATGTCCATGGCTACAGCCTGCACCAAAAAAATCACGCATCCACGTGGGGCCGCAATGGCACAAAAACATGGTTACAAAGCACAGATCCACATGGATCCTCAGGATTTTTGCATTGGGCTACCCCAAACTCAGGTACGCGGGTGGTGCTGTGGGTTAAACCACAGATCATAGGACTTGCCGATCAGAAGGTTGGCAGTTCGAATCCCCATGACGGGGCGAGCTCCCGTTGCTCGGTCCCTGCTCCTGCCAACCTAGCAGTTCGAAAGCACGTCAAAGTGCAAGTACATAAATAGGTACCGCTCTGGCGGGAAGGTAAACGGCGTTTCTGTGCGCTGCTCTGGTTCGCCAGAAGCAGCTTAGTCATACTGGCCAGATGACCCAGAAGCTGTATGCCGGCTCCCTCGGCCAATAAAGCGAGATGAGTGCCGCAACCCCAGAGTCAGCCACGACTGGACCTAATGGTCAGGGGTCCCTTTACCTTTACCCCAAACTCACCGTCAAATCACATATCATGTCTGTGGCCACAGCATGAACCACAAAAATCATACATCCACCGTTTCGTTCGGAATATTTATTTTCCTTGTTTTCCTCCTCTAAAAACTAGGTGCGTCTTATGGAGCAAGGAATACGGCAACTACAAAGCTGCTCTGCCCTCCTGCTTACCTTCTCTTGAGGGCTCCGATACGGAGGCCAACTGTTGCCGTCACTGTCGCTATCACTGCCGCTGCCGTTGCTATACGTGCTGAACACGTAAAGAAAGCAAGTGAAGTCACTCATACTGAACTGCCACTGGCTCTAACGCACCAAAGACATGCTGGCAACATAAGGAGCTGACAAGGTCCCTGCTCAGAAAGGCTTAGTCTACAGTAACAGACAAAACAGGAACGGGGGGAGAAGTCAAAGGCTGCGTATATCTCCTGCACGCTTCCAGCACAGGCGGCAGGAAGGGAGCCCACTGGGAACCCAAGCAATAGTTGGAAGAGACCCTGTGGGTCATCTAGCCCAACCCGCCCCCCCCTGAAATATGCTGACTTCCGTTCCTTTTAAAAAAAATAATTTTATAAGTTGTGTGTCCTTGTTGCTCAACTGGACCCTTTTGCATGATTTTGTATGTTTTGTGGCATTTGTGCATTGTGATCTGCTGTTATTTTATTGATTACAGATTAGTAATTCTTTATTGTAATTGATAAACTGCTAGATTATTATCTGATGATGTTTAATTTTACTGTTTCGTACTGGATCCTAATGGATTGTTGAGTATTGCTTTATTTGATAGAAGTTGTTTATTTTAAAGCTATTGTGGCTTTTTATGTAGGATCTGATTGTTACTATTAATTTTTTGATGTTTTATTATTATTTTTATGTGCGTTGGAAGCCGCCCAGAGTGGCTGTGGCAACCCAGCCAGATGGGTGAGGTATAAATAATTTATTATTATTATTATTATTATTATTGCTGTCTCAAACGGGGATCGAACCTGCAACCTTGGCATTATCAACACCATGCTCTGACCAGCTGAACTAGCCAGGCCGATTTCTGATCTCCATGTTGCATAGGATGCAGTTCAGTGGCTCTCAGGGGGGTGGGAAAGGGGGGGTCCTGGAAACTATGGCCAGGGGGTGGAACTCAATGGTAGAGCACATATTTTGCATTCCAAGTCATAGGTTTGATTCCCAGCATCTCCAAGATAAGACCATTGTCCAAAACCCTGGAGAACCACTGCCAGCCAGTGGAAAGCGATGGTGGAGGAACCTCAGCCTAGAGGCCAATTATTCTTGAATGTGACCCTCTAAGCATCTCTGTCTGGCCCTTAGGACCACCCCCCTTCTCCCACAGGCCACCCCTCTCAGCAGCCTGGCTATGCACCCTCCTCGAATGTTTCTGCCTGACTGGGATGTGTCCCTGAACTGTGACAGAATCGTAGGGTTGGAAGGGACCCCGAGGGTCATCTAGTCCAACCCCCTGAAATGCAGGAATCTCAACTATATCATCCATGGCAGAGAGCCATCCCTCTTGGCTTGGTGGAGATCTGTGCTTGTGTAGAACGGTCGAATTCAGGCTCCCTCAACCTCGGCCCTCCAGATGTTTCTGGCCTACAACTCCCATGATCCCTAGCTAGCAGAACCAGTGGTCAGGGATGATGGGAATTGTAGTCTCAAAACACCTGGAGGGCCGAGGTTGACGAAGCCTGGTCTAATTTTTGCATGGATGGGATGTGGCCTGCTGTACAAACGGTGGCCTTTGTTGATCCACCCATTTCCCCCCCTCTGTTCCCCTCCACCACTGGCAAGCAGCCCTCTGAAGATTGCCTAGGAGGGAATGTACCCCATAGGCTGTAAATAATAAATAATAATAATAATTTATTATTTATACCCCGCCCATCTGGCTGGGTTTCCCCAGCCACTCTGGGCGGCTTCCAACAGAATATTAAAATACAATAATCTATTAAACATTAAAAGTTTCCCTAAACAGGGCTGCCTTCAGGTGTCTTCTAAAAGTCAGATAGTTGTTTATCTCCTTGACATCTGGTGGGAGGGTGTTCCACAAGGCGAGTGCCACTACCAAGAAGGCCCTCTGCCTAGTTCCCTGTAACTTCGCTTTTGTAGTGAGGGAACCACCAGAAGGCCCTTGGCACTGGACCTCAGTGTCCAGGCTGAATGATGGGGGTGGAGACACTCCTTCAGGTATACTGGACCGAGGCCGTTTAGGGCTTTCAAGGTCAGCACCAACACTTTGAATTGTGCTTGGAAACAATTCAATAGGCTGGGCTGGTAGTGTTCAGCCTTTGCAGAAACAGTATTCCCCTTAACCCAGTATTCCCCTTAACCCAGACATGGAGGTCCCATCTGTTGGTCCAAGACCAACCAGTTGAAGTCCAACGGCGCACACCAGCGTTTCTCAATCCTGGGTCACAAGACGACATAGAATTGTAGGGACCCTGAGGGTCATCTAGTTCAAACCCCGGCCGTGCAGGAATTGGACTACAACACCCATCATCCCTGACTACTGGGGTCCTGCTAGCTAGGGATGATGGGATTTGTAGTCCAAGAACATCCAAGGACCCAAGGCTGAGACGGGCTGGTATAGGCAGCTCTGAACCAGACGGGCCAATGGCAGGACTCAAGGTAAGGCAGCCAGCGGCCAACACAGGAGGAATGAGGAGTACAGGATGATGCACACGTGTCTCTAAGGTATTCAAAAGCAGTCCTGCCACCAACTGGGACAGGAGAGAGCAGCCATTGTTGCTAGTAGCCACTGACAGCCACTGCCTAGGTTCTCTCTCAGCCAGGTGAAAATAACTAGGCCTCAAAGGGATGCCTCATTCCTTATCTTCCTCTGGTCTGGCGGCTCTCATTCCTTCCTCATTCCTAAGTTTTATGCTCAATAACAATAAGTATTACTCCTGCAACATTTCCCACCTCTCTTATGCCCTTCCCTGTTTTTGTGCATTTCTACTCCATCTCCCAACAGCCCCAGCCAGCAGAGTAAAAATCTTGCGGGCTCCCTCCTTGCCGTTCTTCAGGGAGTTGAAAAGCTTTTTCTTCCAACCAGTTTGGGGGAACAGACTGATCTTAACAAACGGAATTGCGCCATGCTGTTTTTCTGAAATTATCTGTATGTTTTTAATAGATTACATATAGTTTTAATTCTATGACTGTGTTTTTAGCTGCTCTTATTTTTATCTGTAAGCTGCCTGGAGTCCCTATGGAGGGGGGAGAGGCAGGGTATAAATAAATATAATAATAATAATAATAATAATAATAATAATAATAATCTGGAGGGCACCACATTGACGTCCCTTGCTCTGTTATAGAATTGTAGACCATACCGCAAATGTGCAGGGGTCATATATACCCCACCCAAATCCTCCACCCCCCACTATAAGATAAACCTCCATTCAGGCTGCAAAACTAGCAGCATCATGGACAGAAGGACAGCGCTGTTGGGCTATACCCCAGCTACTTGTTACAGGACCTATGGTAGCCACAACACGCCGCTTCGTTCCAGATTCACGTGGCCACTCGTTATAACAGCAGGCGCGCGCCTTGCAGGCTGTATCGCGCGATGCTCTTGCGCTCCAGCGCGCGCAGGATCCCGATCCTGGCCTGGGCAAGTCGGGCAGGATGCGGCCCGGCCTGGGCTCTCAGCGGGAAGCGTTTTCCACGCCTGCCTCACCCGATTCTGCTAAGAAAAGGTGGGTGTGCGCATTTCGCTGCCCCCCCCCCCGCCTAGGCACGTGATGCCTTTGCGCTCCTTCATTTTTTGGGGGGGCTCTTCCCTCTTGCAAAAAGGGATGAGCAGCCTCCCCCAGCGGATGCACCCCGTTTTGAACGCGCGCATCCCACCCCAAGTTGGCAGGGCCATTTCAAGCACCCGGGGAGATTCTGCTGTTGCAAAAAAAAATTAAAAAATTAACTGATTCCTTTCCCCTCCCGCTCTTTGGCAGAGCACATGCGAAGGCACGAGGAAAGGGGGATGGGGAGGCGCCGCGATGCGCAACAAGTTTTCTTTTCCTCCCCCGCGTCTTCCGCGATGGTTGCCTCTGTGGCCCGGCCTCCCTCCCTCCTCCTCCGCTGAGCCAAGGCCGGCCCGAAATCCTCTACCAGGAAGAATTAAAAATGCAACTCGCAAACCTTTAAAATGCAACAAGCCTGTCCCGGGGATCAAAAGGAAAAGGCGGAGCGGGAGGTGGGTAGATTGCGCCTCTAACCACTAGGCCACCGCTCCTCTGGGCGGAAAGAAAAGGCAGGGCAGGATCGTCCACCCGGAGCCTCTTTCCAACGCAAAGGAAAAAAACTACTCGCTTTTTACTTTGCATCAATCATTTTTGCTTTTTGTAAGTCTTTGATGCGTTTTGGAGAAATAAGGGCTATATATATATATTTGCAACCGCATTGACCTTTAGAAATAAGGGAGGGGGACACACGATGCAAAGCGGGAGGAAAAGATGGGGAGGGGGAGATGGCTCAAGATCTACCTCCAACCCCCCTTTCTCACATGCAGACACGCACACGCGAGCGCCAGGCCACGATGCGCAGGAGAGATCTCCCCTAACCGATCCCTCCCCACCCATTTGAAGCGCTTGAGTCCATCTTCCATTGCCAAAGGCTTTTGGGGGGATGGGGGGGGAGATGGAGGGCCATCCCTCCCCCCCAAAAAAAGAAAACCAAAGGATAGGTGCGTTTGCTATGTGATACCCACCTCCGGGGTTTGTTTGTGCGCCTAGGACCGGCTTAGCAGCAGCAAGAAGACGAGGAGCGCAGCTGAGGCACAGCCTGGATGGAGGAGGGGAAAGAAGACAATGTCAGCCGGGCAAGGGGAAGGAGGCGGATCCGGAGCCGCTCCGCGTCGCTTTCCTCGGGTTACGCTTTTGTGATTGGAAACCAGAGCCCCGCCCGCCCCCTCGGCTCGCGCAATCCTCTTCAAGGACGGCGCGCCAAGGGTGAAGCTGGTGCGCGCAGCCTCGGTCCTCCTTCCTCCAAATTCCTTCCTTTCTTCCACCTGCGCCTTGCCTCCCCAAAAAAGAGAGGAGAGAAACGACCACGTGGGTGCTTGCACCCAGGAGGACGGGGAGGTCATCGGGCCTCTGCTCACGCCATCAGCACCCCCCCCCCCATCATACAATGCAGCTTTGTTGTTCTGGCTCATTTTTATTTATTTATTCCGGCCTTTTCTCACCGGCAAAGCCAGAAGCGGCCTGCTAGATCTGCGCCTGCGGCTGTTGCAGACAAACATCTCGTGTTTGCCTTAAGACGCCTTAATTTATGGCGTCGGTTTTCGCAGGCTGCGTCTCATGAACTCGCCTGCGCCATATAGTTGCATCAATATTGTACAGTACTGCTTTAGCAGTGGGGAATCATGGGAAATGTAGTTTCCTAAGGGCGCAGACATCCCAGATCTACAGTTCCCACATGGAGCGCCATAATAAGGCTGCGGGCTTCAGAGATGCTACAGGACTCCCGCTTCACGTCACTTTTGCAGAAACAGACTAACAATGCAGCTAGTCCCTCTGGAGGTAGGAACTAGGAAGACTCCTGTGGCAGTTTAAAATACTATTTAGCAGCTTTTTACTGTAGCTTGAGCTTTGAAGGATACAGGAACTTTCGTGCCAATCAATCTTTAAGATGCCACAAGAGTCTTCCATTTGTGCTACAACGGGCTTATTTATTCAGTGTGAGCACCTTGAATTGAGTCCAGGAACAAACGGGTTATACGAGTTCTAAATTAAATGCTAGCCGCTAATCTGGCTGCAGCATTTTGCACCAGTTGAAGTTTTCAAGTTGTTTACAAGGGGAGCACCACGCAGAGTGTAGTGCGGTAATCCAAACTAAAAGTTCACGCTGATCAGCTGATTGGTGGTAACTTTTAACCACTGCTTGGATCAGCTTGGGCCTTCCCTTTGCAGCTTGGCTGGAACGCAAGGCATGCTGTAAAGGAAAACGGGCTACCTGAAGCCAAGGTGATGCCAGGTGACTGACAGGTGGGCATGGGGGGGCAGAGGAACCCAGGATCCAACCAACTGGCTGAAAAAAGTTACCAGTCCCTGCTGTACATGCCTGTTTCCACATGCCCCTCTGCAACCTTCCAGATCTAGGGCCTTTTTGGGGAAAGTGGGCCTTTTTAATATCTATGCAACAGACTGAAATCAACAGGTGTCTTGACATCAAAGCAAGTCAGAGAAAAAGGTTGCACCTTTGAAAGTTAGTTGTTTGAGACTGAAGTTGGGACTTTTAATATGCGTGGGAGCTCTTCCACTGAATCATGTGCCACCAAACTGGTATTCTGCACATCTTCTGTTGCAGTTCCCCCCCCCCCCCCATTCTTATATGCCAATATTTCATGCAGTAAGAAAACTGAGACGATATGCAGAGGGACAACTTGTGCAAGTTTCTCCCCCAAGGCTGGCTGACCCCAACCAGCTGCCCAGCCTCTTGGGGGTCTACAGTACAGGGGATAAATATCCTGTTACCCAGAGGAGCCGCACTGCTACTTATCCCAAATGTCCTTCAAATTAAAATCCTGGCACCAGCTGTCAGGATGCAGGGAATTCTTCGAGAGAATAAACACCACTGCAGGAACCCCAGCAGGCACAAATTTCGCACTGCAAAACTAGTTCGTGTTCCAATTTGGCTGGAGTCTTTGCTCACAACAGCAAAACTTGGAGCAGGTATGGCACATCTACGTAGGCAATCGATTTGGGAGTATCTCCAAAGGCTTTAAACCATTTTGGGTGGATTTTGCTTTGTTTTTAATCCTTTTTTATACTGTTCTTAAGAATGCTGTCATGAGAGGTTGAGTAGGCAGAGCTTGATTCTGAAAAAGTTAAGATTCCCGAATTTGGGAGACCCCTATAATTTTCTCTGTGCCTCGCTTCCAGGTGTGTAGGTGACATCTGGCAGATGTTCAGTGCTGCGGCAGAAGCACTCTGCACATGCCCAGATGTCCTTTCCTTTATTGCACTTCGTATATTTTTAATTTTTTATTAATACAAACACACAGAAAAGATAGCAAAAGTGATGTGTAACAGATAAAAATGCTTCTAGAACTAGAAAAAACAAAACACAGGTGCAATGGGGAGGAAAACCCAGAAAACAACTGAGAATACCATACCACATTCAACTGGAAATATATATTCTGCATGCTTATGACAGCTGGGTAGGTGGAGATAACTTCAAGGCCAACAGGACCTGCAAGAGCTTTTGACCTTTTGTTTTACTTACACCACTTATGTGCTCTGCAGAGTCCTTGGCATGGTGGTCAGTCCAGCCCTGGTGTGTGCTGCAAGCAGAGAGCAAGAATCAGTACGGTGCCTTGAAGCAAGATGCATGCAGATGACTCAAGCAAGAATTACCGGGGAAGGCAGTGCCGAGTCATTAAGCAATCTGACTGTAAGGGGGGGAATTCCTTGCTGGTGACAAACAAGGTGATGAACCAGATTCTGAGCAAAATCCAAACCCATGCTCTGCGTCACCCATGGGAAATCTGGGGGCATGCAAAGCTTGGTGACCCCACTTGTGGTGGAATTCCTAGCAGTGCTACACTGCTATCAACCTATTCTGCTAGCCAGGTTTCACTTGGGTATTGGTCCAAATTAGGAGAAAACAAGCCAAGCTGAATGTTTCTTATGAATAATCCTAGGCAAAGTATAAGAATCACTAGAAGTGGCCTTAGCAATATACCGTATTTTTTGCTCTATAAGACTCACTTTTTCCCTCCTAAAAAGTAAGGGGAAATGTGTGTGCATCTTATGGAGCAAATGCCGGCTGCGCAGCTATCCCAGAAGCCAGAACAGCAAGAGGGATTGCTGCTTTCACTGCGCAGCGATCCCTCTTGCTGTTCTGGCTTCTGAGATTCAGAATTTTTTTTTTTCTTGTTTTCCTCCTCCAAAAACTAGGTGCGTCTTGTGGTCTGGTGCATCTTATAGAGCGAAAAATACGGTAGTCTGTCTAATTCAGTATCTTGTTTTAAGACTACTACTACTACTACTAATATTTTAATAATAATAATATATTATTATAATATAATATTTTTTATTATTTTTATTTATACCCCGCCCTCCCCAGCCAAGACCAGGCTCAGGACGGCTAACAACCAATAATAAAAACAAGTTGATTAAAATACAACTTAAAAAACAAGATTAAAATACAACATTAAAACATTAAAATGCAGCCACTTCACAGGAGGAGAAAGGAAAAAAGAAAGAGGGGGAGTGAATCAAATTGATTCTAAGCCAAAGGCCAGGCGGAATAACTCTGTCTTACAGGCCCTGCGGAAAGAAATCAGATCCCGCAGGGACCCGGTCTCATGAGACAGAGCGTTCCACCAAGCCGGAGCCAGAGTTGAATAGGCCCTGGCTCTGGTTGAAGCCAATCTAACTTCCTTAGGGCCTGGGACCTCTAGGGTGTTGCTATTTATGGACTGTAAGGTCCTCTGTGGAGCATACCGGGAGATGCCACCCATCTGATAGGGTTCCCCCAGCCACTCAACTAATTATTAAAAACACAATAAAACATCAAACATTAACAACTTCCCTATACAGGGCTGCCTTCAAATGTCTTATAAAAGTCAAAGAGTTGTTTATCTCCTTGACATCTAATAGGAGGGCATTCCACAGGGCGGGCAACACTGCCGAGAAGGCCCTCTGCCTTGTTCCCTGTAACCTCACTTCTCACTGTGAGGGAACTGGCAGAAGACCCTCGGAGCTGGACCTCAGTGTCTGGGCGGAACAATGGGGGTGGTAATGCTCTTTCAGGTATACTGGACCAAGGCCGTTTAGGACTTTAAAGGTCAGCACCAACACTTTGAATTGTGCTCGGAAGCTTGTCGTTGTTTAGTGTTTAGTCGTGTCCGACTCTTCGTTACCCCATGGATCAGAGCACGCCAGGCACTCCTGTCTTCCACTGCCTCCTGCAGTTTGGTCAAACTCATGCTGGTAGCTTTGCGAACACTATCCAACCATCTGTCACCCCCTTCTCCTTGTGCCCTCAATCTTTCCCAACATCAGGGTCTTTTCCAGGGAGTCTTCTCTTCTCATAAGGTGGCCAAAGTATTGGAGCCTCAGCTTCAGGATCTGTCCATCCAGTGAACACTCAGGGCTGATTTCATTCAGAATGGAGAGGTTTGATCTTCTTGCAGTCCATGGGACTCTCAAGAGTCTCCTCCAACACCATAATTCAAAAGCATCAATTCTTCGGCCTTCTTTATGGTCCAGCTCTCACTTCCATACATCACTACTGGGAAAACCATAGCTTTAACTATACTATGCTACCCCTTCATGGATCACTGCCTTCCCCTTCATGGATCACTGCCTTGTCGTGGCAAAGGGCTTGAATAACTGAGAGAAGCTATGAGCTGTGCAGGGCCACCCAAGATGGACAGGTCATAGTGGAGAGTTTTGACCAAACGTGATCCACCTGGAGCAGGAACCGGCAAGCCACTCCAGTATCCCTGCCAAGAAAACTCCGTGGACAAAGACAACCGGCTCGGAAACGTACTGGGAGCTAATGTAGCTCCTTTGGGACCAGTGTTATACGTTCCTGGCAGCCGCTCCCAGTCTAGCTGCCGCATTCTGAATTAAAGGCCAGGCTCTCGTCCATCATTCTGTTCTCTCAGTGGCCAATGAGATGCCTTTGGGAAGCCCACCAGCAGAAAAAAAGGAACACAAAGGCCACTAGCAGAAGCCCATCAACCCACGCTAACATGGTCCATGGTCAGGGATGATGGGAGCTAGAGTCCAGCAACGTCATAAGAATATAAGAAGGGCCTGTTGGGATCAGCTCAGTGGCCCATCTAATCTCACAGGGGCTAGTCATATGCCTGGTGGAAACATGGAGGGACACATTTCCTAACTTAGACAACATCTGTATCTGAGGGGCAGATTTAGCCCATACAGACAACCTTCCAGATGTTGTGGAACTGTAACTTCAATCAGCCCCAGCCAGCAACATCTGAGGGTCTCCTAACTCCAGTTCAGTTGTTTGGGCTAGTTTATGGAGCACAACAAACCTACCTCTTTTTTTCCTCCTTCCTCTCTCTCTCTCTCTGTCCCTCCCCCCCTGCTCCCCTTTGTCCTGTGTCCTGAACCGGACTTTTCATGATTTATGTGCCAGATGCTTTGTGATGCATGTGAGGCAAGGACAGCCATCCTGACGCATCACAATAGCAGCTTCCCAGGGTAACTGTGGTTATGGCTGGGCACCTGTGGGAAATTGTAAACAAAAGTGCAGGGGAGCTTAGAGTGAACAGGAGTGGGCGGTAAAGAACATTCAAGGTGCAGAGGTTCTCTCTGGGTGGAAAGTGAGATGCCCTGCCAAGAAACAGGGCATGACAAGACAACAAATAGGCATTGAACTCCAACTCCAACCACCTGATACCCAGTTCTGACCTCGAGATTAGACCATCTTTTTAGCCCACCTGGTCTTGCCTGTAGTCCATGCTCTTGACACAAAGTCCTTGATAAGCTCTTATCAGGAGGACGAGTTAAGAACCAAAAAACCAACACATATTATAAAAAGAAAGGAAGTTGCCAGAATCAGTATTACATCCAATCTTTAATGACTCCAATCTTCAAATTTCTCCTACCAAAATGAAGTAAAAAATAGCCCACTTTTCACAAATTTGTTCTCTTGCATTGTCGTTTATCACAAGCACAGCATGTTAACGTATCATCACCTTGTCATCTCATATTGTGACAGAAGCTGGGGACTTCCCCCCCCCTTAATATTTTGAGGTCAATGTTTGAGATGCCATTAGGAGATTGGGGACGATTTCCACATCCTTCCAAATACAGTGGTACCTCAGGTTACATATGCTTCAGGTTACATACGCTTCAGGTTACAGACTCCGCTAACCCAGAAATAGTGCTTCAGATTAAGAACTTTGCTTCAGGATGAGAACAGAAATCGTGCTCCAGCGGCGCAGCGGCAGCAGGAGCCCCCATTAGCTAAAGTGGTGCTTCAGGTTAAGTACAGTTTCAGGTTAAGAACGAACCTCCGGAACAAATTAAGTACTTAACCCGAGGTACCACTGTAATTCAAAAGTGTGTTTGTTGGGTTTCTCGGAATCTCATTCCCAGTAATTTGCTTGCCTTGTTGTTCCAAGACTTGTTGCTAAAAACGTTGGTGCTTTCTACATCCCCAAAAGAAGTAGCTGTTTCAGTCTCCCATTTTGCCCCAGCTTCCACCTGCGATGGTGTTATTTACTCATGGTTCAGTGTGTATAAAGGTCGCGCGGTGCCCCAGATAACCGTCACCAGATGATGTTGTACAACGTCAATTCAACAAACATTGCAAAAGGGAAAAAGAACAGGCTGATCGCTGAAATTTGGAACAGCAGGTTCAACAGGGGAGACTAAATGGAGGGATGCCTTTAATTGCAAAATAACTTGTCAGGCAGCGGAGGTTGAGGACCAGAGTTTTCCTTCTTTTAGATGGGCTACCATCCCAGGCTGATGAGCTCCACATACCCCTCATTTCCCTCTACAGCGCATTCAGAAACTGCCTTCTTGACTGTTGGACAGATGAGAGCTGAGTGCAGGGTTGGGAACATCTTCCTGAGACAGAAGGATGCCAAAACTGCCTCTGACAGTGGGAGCAGAACATAGATATTGTGACTGATAGTCTCATCCTCTGTGAATTTGTCTGGTCCTCTTCTAAAGCAATCCAAATGGGTGGCCATCCTTTTACGGGGGAGTTCCACAGTTTAAATATGTGCGGCACGTTCCAACCAGACACAAACACTCCGGGATGTTTGAAAAAAAGGCATCTGCTAAGGGAAAGTGTGCATAAAAATGAATATATTAGTGAAAACAGCACACAAAATGCATTATATTAGAGAAAATTGCTTTGCAAAAAAAAATGTGTACAGCTATCAAACTCCATACAAAAAAAAAAGTGTTTACAAGAGAAATTCACTCTAAAATGCTGGTGAAATCTGCAGAGAATTTTTTTTTTAATGGCAAACACTTGCAGAAATGCGGAGAACTGGATTTAAGACTGGGAAACTGATAAGCCGAGAGAAGTGCACCAGACAGATCTGTCCATCCCTAGAAAGGGACAGAAACCAAATCTAGGTTAAAAGTCACATAGGTTATTCTACGCGAACTGTTTCCCCAATAGCAGCCAATGAGTGGCAGAGGGCAATATGCTTTCTACAGCTACTGACCTGGCCCAGTTTCAAAACGCTCACCTTGACATCACATCAGCACCACCAGAACCTTTCATCTCCCTGCCTCCACCATGTCCTTTGTTGTTGTTGGAAAAACAGAAATCGGTCCGGCTGATCATTTACAAAAGGAACGAGACATTTCCAAAACAAGCTGATGGGCAAACATGAATCCCCACTGAGTGCAATGAGGTCCCAAGAAAACAAAAACTTAAAGGGAGATAAACCAGGGTAGTCAAGAAGTAAAGGTAAAGGGACCCCTGACCATTAGGTCTAGTCGTGGCCGATTCGGGTTGCGGTGCTCATCTCGCTTTACTGGCCGAGGGAGCCGGCGTACAGCTTCTGGGTCATGTGGCCAGCATGACTAAGCCGCTTCTGGCGAAGCAGGGCAGCGCACGGAAATGCTGTTTACCTTCCTGCCGGAGTGGTACCTATTTATCTACTTGCACTTTGACGTGCTTTCGAACTGCTAGGTTAGCAGGAGCAGGGGCCGAGCAACGGGAGCTCACCCCGTCGCGGGGATTTGAACCGCCGACCTTCTGATCGGCAAGCCCTAGGCTCTGTGGTTTAACACACAGCACCACCCACATCCCTAGTCAAGAAGTAAACCCTACACAAATCCAGAGTGGAGTCCCTAAGATGGTTGAATGGCTCCTTGTCTGTCTCCTTCCCGCAACTCCTGCAGCCATGCTGGCGCCAAACGTCTTGCTCTGCTTTCCTTTGGACCACATGAGTAAGTCCAAGAAGGGGGTCTTGTCGGCTGGGCAGTCCAGGACCTCCGCACACAGATTGCAGAGCCAGTTGTTGCGGGAGTGCTGCGGCATTGAGGTCCTGCTTGCAGGCTTTCCACAAACATCTTGAGAACCAGAGGTTGGATGAGATTGGCTGTGGCCCTGATCCAGCGGGTCCTTCTTACGTTCTTAAGCTCTTCCAGCTTCTGAACTGCATAAGGTGCCCTAAGTGCATTCAACTTTTTTGTTGCTCCAGCCTCAACTACCTAGAAAGCTATGAGTTTATGTTATGGCTAAAATCTGGGGGAGTCTATGGGTGAGGCTTGAGGGTTTTATTAGAATAATAATAATAATAATAATAATAATAATAATAATAATAATAATAAAATTTATTATTTATACCCCGCCCATCTGGCAGGGTTTCCCCAGCCACTCTGGGCGGCTTCCAACAGAACACTAAAATACAATAACCTATTAAACCTTAAAAGCTTCCCTAAACAGGGCTGCCTTCAGATGTCTTCTAAAAGTCTGGTAGTTGTTCTTCTCTTTGACATTTGGTGGAAGCGTGTTCCACAGGGCGGGTGCCACTACCAAGAAGGCCCTCTGCCTGGTTCCCTGTAACTTGGCTTCTCGCAGTGAGGGAACCGCCAGAAGGCCCTCGGCGCTGGACCTCAGTGTCTGGGCAGAATGATGGAGGTGGAGACGCTCCTTCAGGTATACTGGACCGAGGCCGTTTAGGGCTTTAAAGGTCAGCACCAATACTTTGAATTGTGCTCGGAAACGTACTGGGAGCCAGTGTAGGTCTTTCTACAATCTCCTATTGTCTCCTCCATAACTTTTCAGAACCTGGCCTGCCGATATACTGCATCGCTGCTGCAAGCGGACCCACTCCATGGTGCTGGGCCCTGGTTTCTCTCTGACCTTGCCTCCTTCCTGCATCTCGACCTCTAAACCGCCATCATGCACAACTTCAAGCAACCGGCACAAGCCACCTCCTGCCTCATGACAGCATCTGCCCTTGTTTTCCTGTATGCACATTTTAGGTGCTTAACATTCCTGTGACCAGCGATACAGAAACGCTGCTATAAATATTGCCGGAGGAATGCGACCTTGGCCGTTGAGGCTTTGGCTCACACAATACCCTTCAGAAACCGTTGTAGGGCATCCCATAACTGTGCTCTTCAAGGAGGGTGGAGACATCCTGCTTCGCTCTGTAACTCTCAAATTCAGTAAAATATATTTTATGGGCACCAAAGTAAATATTAAAATGCATGTATGTAGTCTTAGCCTACGCATGTTGTCCTAGCCTGATAAATTTTGGGAGGGCCTTTTTTTTAAGAGAAGGGAATGGGGAGGGTGCTTAACCCTTTCTCTGCTAGCCTGTTTACTCCTGAAACTTTCCACACTCCCCCTGAATATCTACCAATAGTAGTAGTAGTAGTAGTAATAGTAATAAAAAATTATTACAGCGGTACCTCGGGTTACAAACGCTTCAGGTTACAGACGCTTCAGGTTCCAGACTCCACAAACCCAGAAATAGTACCTCTGGTTAAGAACTTTGCTTCAGGATGAGAACAGAAATCGTGCGGCGGCAGTGCGGCGGCAGTGGGAGGCCCCATTAGCTAAAGTGGTGCCTCAGGTTAAGAACAGTTTCAGGTTAAGAACAGACCTCTGGAATGAATTAAGTTCTTAACCAGAGGTACCACTGTATTTATACCCCGCCCATCTGGCCAGCCGCTCTGGGCAGCTCCCAACAGAATATTAAAAACACGATAAAAGATCAAACATTAAAAATTTCCCTAAACAGGGCTGCCTTCAGATGTCTTCTAAAAGTCAGATAGTTGTTCATTTCCTTGACATCTGATGGGAGGGCATTCGACAGGGCGGGTCACTTCTCGCAGGGAGGGAACCGCCAGAAGGCGCTCAGAGTTTGACCTCATGATCTACTTTTGTGTCATTTCTTCCCCCCTCCACTTTACCATGCAGATTAATGCTTCTCACACCTGTCGTTAAATGCATAAGAACTCTGATCAGGAAATCTAGCAACCATTCAAAACTCAACCAGAACATTAGTAAGTGCTCTAAGGTCACCAGGGAAAATTCACATCCCAGTCATTAGGCAACTTAAGCTTCATTTACAAAAGTAGCAGAAGTCATGCGGAAAAATGCTTTCAGTGTACCAAAGCTGGAAAGTTTTGAGGTTTGACTTTTAATAAGTGTTGCGAAAACCCCTCATTTTTCCAACGAGTTTCATATGGACCGTGTGTTTGTTCTTTCCTTTTTTTTCTGGTTTCAGAGCAATCTGAATTTTGCCTTTTAACCACGAAAACCAGAGACAGAGTGTGTGTGATGTAAGAAAACTTGCGTATCATGCAATCACAGCCCTGTTTATGCAGAACTAAGTCCCTGTGCTCGGTGGACAGAAAGCATGAAGAAGGTGTTCACCCAGGGTACATCAGAATCCCTGTTCGGGATCCGTAGGAGAGGGATTGAAAATAAAACTGCCAATATCACAATGCTGTTATATAAATCTGTGGCATGGCTGTGTACAGTTCTGGCCGCCTCACTTGGAAAAGCGTCTTGCAGAGCTAAAAACCGTTCAGAAAAAACAAGCGAAATGATCAAGGGGTTGAGCAACTTCCTTGTGAAGAAACTGAAATATACTCGGAGTCGAGAGTGGATCTCATGCTCTTTATTCAGCTCATATTGGTGAGGAGGAATGGAAGTTCCCCCAGAATGTCTGCTTTATATACATTATTTACACAATGGGCCCCACGTGATTGGCTAATTCCAGGATTCTCCTGTAGGCCAATCAGGTTGCGGATTCCCTTCCACCTGGAGCTGGATTGGGTGGCTCCTGTGGACCAATCAGGCTGCTGCATTCTGAATCCCATTGTTCAGCTCAGTACATAACAGAAACCTTACATCATTTTGGGATTTTTAGTCTGGAGAAAAGGCAAGTAAGAGGAGACATATTAGAGGTGTATAAAATTGTGTATGGAGAAAGTAGAAGCACCCCCGCCTTTAATAACAGAATTTGGGAGCTACACAGCTGCAAATAAAATGTTTCAAGTGTATTATACAGATGTGACACTAGATAGCGATGGAGAGCTATGGCAAACTCAATATATTTTTCAAAAGTCTTTTAAAAAAGCATTTTCACAATGTGTGTGTGTGTGTGTGTGTGTGTGTGTTCTAGATTTCACCTAGGTCTTCCAAGGCAGCTGGTTGTTGGAAAAATCAGGACAGGATTTCAGCCCGTTTCACACTTCCATGTCATCATCATCTCTTCTTATTTTTTTTTGGGGGGGGGTAGCGTTGGATGGGGAGAACAGATTGCTGATTGTGCTATTTATTAAATTTACTCCCACAAGGTGTAGTAACGGCCACCAACTTCGATAGATTTTGAAAGAGGTTTAGACAAATTTATGGGAAATGTAAATCCACTAATTTATGCGTGAGCCATGTGATGGTTGTGGAACAATATGTAACCCCCCCCCCACCAAAAATTAAGCACTTTTAAGGCCCACTGATTTTCATTGGATAATTGAGCAGATGCTTAAGGCTAAATCCTAATACCATTTTCTAGGGAGTAAACCCAATAGAATTTAATTATATTTAGTTTTGAGTAAGCATGTGTAGGATTGTGCTGTAAGACTGCAGTCCTACGCACCGCTTACCTGGGATTAGGGATGGGCAAATTTGTCATTTTTACTTTCTTTCAATATTTGATTTTTTCCATTCTTGGGTATAGTTCTCCACATTTCCACATGAAAACACACCAGTATTTATAGTGCAAAATTATCACAATGTACCCATGTCTGCATGCAGTTTTGCCTCACTTGACTATTTTTGTGCAGCAATTTTCCTTAATATGATCATTTTTGTATGTTACTTCCACAAATATATGCATTTTAATGCACACTATATTCATTTTTTGCACACTTGCCTGGAGAACTGCAGAATGTCTAGGAGACCCCAGTTAAAGAAAAATCCTCATTTGTGATTTCTGGGTTAACACGGTGGGTAATTTGCCTGCGATCTGCTCTGCTGTTTCGTACATGTCATGAACAGCAAACATGAGTACCGGAATTATGTGACGTCAGGCTGCAGGATTCTGGTTCCTTGCCAACCAGGTTATCTTTAAGTGTGCATGCTGAAGTCACATGACCAAGTGCTCCCAAGATAACCAGATTTTCCAGCTCTCATTCAGCTCTGAGCTGACTGGACTTCCTTTTTTAAAAAGGAAAAAGCTTCCAGTAGAATGAAAGTCGAGTGTGCAATGGAGGTTGCTTTGATTGGCATCCGTCTGTCTCAGGAGTCGAGGAAGGAGTGTGCCTTTGTGGGAAAAGTCAAATTGATGGAATGTTGCAGTGCCAGCTGTGCTGTAGAGATTGATCCCTGGATCCTGTGATCCTCGGATGAAGGGTGGTATAGAAATCTAATAAATAGTAGTACAGTGGTACCTCGGGTTAAGTACTTAATTTGTTCTGGAGGTCCGTACTTAACCTGAAACTGTTCTTAACCTGAAGCATCACTTTAGCTAATGGGGCCTCCTGCTGCTGCCGCGCCACCAGAGCACGATTTCTGTTCTTATCCTGAAGCAAAGTTCTTAACCTGAAGCACTATTTCTGGGTTAGCGGAGTCTGTAACCTGAAGCGTATGTAACCTGAAGCGCATGTAACCCGAGGTACCACTGTAGTAATAATGGAGTTTTCTTGTCAGGGATACTGGAGTGGCTTGCCGGTTCCTGCTCCAGGTGGATCACGTTTGGTCAAAACTCTCCACTATGACCTGTCCATCTTGGGTGGCCCTGCATGGCATAGCTCATAGCTTCTCTGAGTTATTCAAGCCCCTTCGCCACAGCAAGGCAGTGATCCATGAAGGGATCACAAATGCAATGACAAACCTAGACAGCATCTTAAAAAGCAGAGATATCACCTTGCCAACAAAGGCCCATATAGTTAAAGCTATGGTTTCCCCAGTAGTGATGTATGGAAGTGAGAGCTGGACCATAAAGAAGGCTGATCGCCGAAGAATTGATGCTTTTGAATTATGGTGCTGGAAGAGACTCTTGAGAGTCCCGTGGACTGCAAGAAGATCAAACCTATCCATTCTGAAGGAAATCAGCCCTGAGTGCTCACTGGAAGAACAGATCCTGAAGCTGAGGCTCCAATACTTTGGCCACCTCATGAGAAGAGAAGACTCCCTGGGAAAGATGGAGGGCACAAGGAGAAGGGGACAACAGAGGACGAGATGGTTGGACAGTGTTCTCGAAGCTACCAGCATGAGTTTGACCAAACTGCGGGAGGCAGTGGAAGACAGGAGTGCCTGGTGTGCTCTGGTCCATGGCGTCACGAAGAGTCAGACACGACTAAATGACTAAATAACAACAGCAATAATAATAATAATTAATAATAATAATATAACTTCAAGGCTCTCGCTGCTCTCATTTCTGAAGGTTCATCATTTAAGCTGAGCTAGGACCAGACAGCTGCTTAACCTGAGGACCATAATCTGTCAAACCAAACAAAGGGCCACCACAATTTAGAAATCCCTCAGCTCTCAGGTACAACTAAGTCCAGTACCATCTTGTGGCTTAACTGTATAATGGCACTATATTTTTTGCACACTTGCCTGGAGAACTGCAGAATGTCTAGGAGACCCCAGTTAAAGAAAAATCCTCATTTCTGATTTCTGGGTTAACACGGTGGGTAATTTGCCTGCGATCTGCTCTGCCGTTTCTGCTCTGCAAGGGAAGTAATAGTGCCACTGTATTCTGCTCTGGTCAGACCTCACCTGGAGTACTGTGTCCAGTTCTGGGCACCACAGTTCAAGAAGGACACTGACAAACTGGAACGTGTCCAGAGGAGGGCAACCAAAATGGTCAAAGGCCTGGAAACGATGCCTTATGAGGAACGGCTAAGGGAGCTGGGCATGTTTAGCCTGGAGAAGAGGAGGTTAAGGGGTGATATGATAGCCATGTTCAAATATATAAAAGGATGTCACATAGAGGAGGGAGAAAGGTTGTTTTCTGCTGCTCCAGAGAAGCGGACACGGAGCAATGGATCCAAACTACAAGAAAGAAGATTCCACCTAAACATTAGGAAGAACTTCCTGACAGTAAGAGCTGTTCGACCGTGGAATTTGCTGCCAAGGAGTGTGGTGGAGTCTCCTTCTTTGGAGGTCTTTAAGCAAAGGCTTGACAACCATATGTCAGGAGTGCTCTGATGGTGTTTCCTGCTTGGCAGGGGGTTGGACTCGATGGCCCTTGTGGTCTCTTCCAACTCTATGATTCTATGATTCTATCAACACATGTCCCTAAGCCTGGCTTGGGCTGTACCGTTTCATCCTGCAAGTGGTTCTCCCAAGACAGAACAAACCTCCATCCAAAGAGATTTCTCTACACATTGAAAACCTGCAAGTCAAGCCTGGGATGAGCGATATAAAATTTTTGTAAATTTTGAAGCCATGGTAAAAAAAACACAAAAAAACCTGTTGCATTTTCAGGGCTTGGGGTTGAGACAATAACAAAAAATGGGGTGTGTGAGAGAAAATATGCAATACTTATTATTATTTTTAGCGCCTTTTAAAGTTTGAAAGTCACTACATTACGTCGAGAGCATAGAACGATTCATGTATACCTTGGTTCAACATTAGGTTGTCATGCGGGGTATATTATAAGTACAACTTACTCAGCCAATAATTGCAAATTGATTTTTATTTTTACGAAGTGTCAAGCAGACATAAAGTACTCATTTTTGTGAAGAGAGAGGGAAAACCAAGACTCAGTGAATACTATATGAAATTTAATCAGTCTCATTTCCTGAGCTACTCTTACCATTTTCTGCTTCTTCATATTTTTCATCATATTTATCACAAACTTCTAAAAACCGGACGTTTGCCTGGATGCAAACAAGCTTCTCTATCCTTCTGTATGTGATAGTCCAACTTTTTTCATTTCCCCCTGATTTTTTGAGGGGGCAAAGGGCTTTGGGAGAAAAAAGAGGGGGGCTTTATTCTCTCAAGCCTTCATGTCTCTAACTAGAGTAGAAGAAGTCTTCACCATGACACCTTGTTTTCAACACAGAGGCATTTTTAAAATTTATTGCAGCAGTTAAACATGTGAATCGGCTCCCGCTACTGAAAGAATTCAAGGCAGGCATGGGATTTAATCTCAGTGAGAACTGGGCCTGAATTCTGAAGCTCCGTGCCATTTCTTTCCTTGATAAATTCTGGGAAATGAAAAAGAAATGGTGAATTATTTTCTCCGGCAATGTAGAATTTGGAATCCTTACATATACCCATATGTACAAGCATATGTCAGCTACACTTGCGTAACAGAAATCAAGTCTGTTATCCTTAAGCTGGCTGCTAAGAAGGTATTATCTGACACTGCCCTGATGGAAAACAAGGGTTGTCATGGCGCTGATCCTTTCAATATTTTGCAAAGCCCTTTTGCCTAATTATATGGGTGCATTTCAGGGCCGCGGGAACAAATCCATTAGGCAGCCACTTAAATTCCATGTGAAATTTGCTTTGTTAACATGGCAAGGCAATCAACCCAGCGCATGTGCCTTCTGTTTGGGGTATTGTTTTTTCCCCAAAATAAAATTCAGAAACGAGCTAATGGCAGCCACCTTTGCCATTTTGACAGGTCCTGAAACAGCCAATTTGTACCTCGGGTGCTATTTTGCCGCCCGGCTTTGCTGATTGCGGCAGCTCTGGGAGACTCCAAAAAGGATGCTTTCAGTAAATTAATGGCTAAGTGTATCATTATCTGCAGGCTCAGAAATGGCTGTTTCTTTCAGTTCACATATTGCATCCTTCCCAACTCTTCCCTGAGTGTCGGTGCAGTTACAAAGTCCCTGAGATATTTGATATGAATAAGGAGGGCCCATAACTCATCATTTGAGCATGTGCAAGAGGTCTGAGGTTCTGGCATCTTCACATCTGAAGATCTGAGGAGATGGGGAAAGCTGTGGATTGGATCCCGATGTTCAGTGCAACCCTGAATATGTCTACTCAGTCTTCTGTTGCATACAGGGAAGCTCACTCCCAGGTAAGTGGGGTCAGGATTGCACCCTAAGGCTAGATCTGGTGAGATGAGCAAGATTAAGATGTAGTGCAGGGGTCTGTAAAGTTTTTGTGGCTTGGGCCGGTTCACAGTCCCGCAGACGCCGCAATGGGCTGGAGAGTGTGTGTGTGCGCGCACACATGCGCAAAGTGTGTTCTCCTTCATGGAGAGCACGGGTTGCAGTGGGGTTAACAAGACACCTCGCTGTTGCCGGGCGGGTTAGTTTGGATGTCCACTGCTGTGATTGGGGAGAGTTTGATGTTGCCAATTATTGATTGACAGCCTTAGGTTATATTTTCTCTGTGCGCAGCGTTGAGCTTCCTCTTTTCGCTGCGCGCATCAGATCACCCACCCACCCTCCCTAATTTCAGGGCTTTTGCGTATGACCTTGCTATGCCTGTCATGGGGTCGTCTGCTTTTGGGGCAGGGTCCTGGTAGGAATTTTGTCCATTTGGCTGATTGGCTGGTGCCATTTGGTTTTTTGCCTACTGCATAGCAAATCGTCACAACTTGTAAGGTTGCGGTTAGGCATTGGTTTTAGAAAATTGGTTGGTGGAGGGGCATGGATTGGCTGTGCCAGCCCCTCCAATGCTGCTGCAAGGGTATTCCGTTAAAGGAATCCAGGGGCTCGCCATGCTTTTGTCCGCACCTCTGTCAAGGGGGCTAAGGCCACACAAGAGCCCCTGGAAGCACTTGGGGAGAGGTGAGGGTCTGGCACCCAGCTCCATTTTCTCCCCCAAAATGTTTTCCCTTACTGATTTCACAGGTTTGCGGATGTCATTTCTGTCCCTGGGCGGGGACAGATAGTCACAACCAATGCCTAAGCAACCACTCACATTTTGTATTTTATCCATTTAAAACCATACACGCGCTTAAGGGGAGAGATAGTGACATGTTCATTTATCTATTTATTTCATTAAGTTTATATACCACTTGATTGGTTGGGGAGGGGATCATCAAAGCGGTTTTACAAAAGATGGAACAGCAAAATGAAGAAAAAATTACAACCCTACCTTAAGGCATACAAAGGTTAAAATACTGAAGCAGATTAAAATTACAGTAACTTTCTAAGCATCACTTATATGGTTCTATGCAGGGGGGGGGACAGGGTTATTTTGTGTGTTATCGGGGTGATTTAGAGTGGACCAGGGAAAGGGTTAAGCAGCCCCTGGAGTCTACTCAAAAGTTGCTTTTAAAAAAGGATAAAGGGGACATTAATACACAACTGAGCATTGTGTTAATCACAAAATTCTGCCTCCCTGTTTTGTTGATCCAACAAAATAGCGCCTGCCTTTCAAAATACCCCATACGCTGTCTGTGACTCTTGTTCAGGTAAAATGTCATTGTGAAACACACACCAAGCCTCCCTGATGCCCATTCTAATATCACAGCGACCTGCCGACATTACAAAGGCACCGTCCATTAGCCTCTTGCATTTGAACTGAAATTTGCGGCTGCATGGACTTTTATGGACTGAATTAGGTGGAACTGTGAAGTGTTGTCTAGACGTTGCTCAAAAGCTAACCAACAGAAAAACAGAGCCGGGGAAGGGCCCATGCAAAACTTTCTTGCGATGAGTTGGCAAAGTTCCCAAAATATACTGTATTTTTTGCTCTATAAGACTCACTTTTTCCCTCCTAAAAAGTAAGGGGAAATGTGTGTGCGTCTTATGGAGCAAATGCAGGCTGCGCAGCTATCCCAGAAGCCAGAACAGCAAGAGGGATTGCTGCTTTCACTGCACAGCAATCCCTCTTGCTGTTCTGGCTTCTGAGATTCAGAATATTTTTTTCCTTGTTTTCCTCCTCCAAAAACTAGGTGCGTCTTATAGAGCGAAAAATACGGTAGTTTGCAATGGGGTGGAGGATGAGAATGGGTAGGCAGGTGAACACAGAGGAATTATGGGAGATATCCAATAATAATAATAATAATAATAATAATAAATTTTATTTATATCCCGCCCTCCCCAGCCGAAGCTGGGCTCAGGGCGGCTAACAACAATAAAACAATACAAAAATACAACACAAACAACACTCTAAAATCATTCATTAAAATTAGTTAAGGTCATACTCAGATCCCTACTTGACTCTGATGAGTTATAAATATGCCATTATTATTATTATTATTATTATTATTATTATTATTATTATTATTATCCGCCCATCTGACTGGGTAGCTTCCAACATATATAAAAACATAATAAAACATTACACATTAAAACGCTTCATTGCCTTCAGATGTCTTTTAAAGGTCGCATAGTTACTCGTCTTGGGTTTTTTTCTTTTTAAGTTTTTATTTATACTTTTCAGGTTTATACATTTCATTACTTTTACAATCATTTTAACATTTCAGAGTCTGATTTCCTTCCCCCTCTTTGTGAGGTTCCTTGAATTTATTTTTTAATATCTTCTGCATATCCAAATTCATTTAAGTTGCTCATTTAATTATCTACTTTAAATATATACTCTTATGAAACTGCAGGTTATTACAATAATCCTGCCAATGTTTTTATCTGTTGGCAATTTGTCTGGAAATATTCAATAAACCATTTCCATTCTTTTATAAAAAGTTTGTTATCTTGATTTCTTATTCTTCCAATAAGTTTTGCCATTTCTGCATATTCCGTAAGTTTTTCTATCCATTCTTCCTTTGCTGGGACTTTTGCTTCTTTCCACTTTTGGGCGAGTAGCATTCCTGCTGCTGTAGTCGCATACATGAATAAATTTCTATACAGTTTGGGTAGTTCTTTCCCTACAATTCCCAAAAGAAAAACTTCTGGTGTTGTTTTTTTAACAAAAGTTATTTTGAACATTCTTTTCAATTCATTATAAATCATTTCCCAGTAAGCTTTAACCTTACTGCAAGACCACCCTCTCAAGTACCTGTTGTAGCTAGTAGTCACTGAAAAGCCTTATCAGGGGTCAGCAAACTTTTTCAGCAGGGGGCCGGTCCACTGTCCCTCAGGCCTTGTGGGGGGCCGGACTATATTTTTTTTTGGGGGGGGGATGAACGAATTCCTATGCCCCACAAATAACCCAGAGATGCATTTTAAATAAAAGCACACATTCTGCTCACATAAAAACACCAGGCAGGCCCCACAAATAACCCAGAGATGCATTTTAACTAAAAGCACACATTCAACTCATGTAAAAACATGCTGATTCCTGAACCATCCACGGGCCGGATTTAGAAGGCAATTGGGCCGGATCCGGCCCCCGGGCCTTAGTTTGCCTACCCAAGGTAGGCGCTCTTCTTGCTTAGTGGACGGAGCTGGTCTGGTCCTCCGTCGCTGTCAACGGGCGCTTCCTCCTCCGTGCTGAAGGTACCGGAATAGTTTCCTGGATTTGACTTAAGAACAATGGGGATCCAAGGTTTGCTCCAATTTATCAAAGAGGCTGCCAAATCTGCTCATGTAAAGAAAAGCTAGCCAAAGGAGAACCCACAGATCAATATGTAGCTTATTGCATGAAGCTTGGCGATATGTTTCTGTCATTTGGGGTCAAACCCATTCTAGTATTTGAATTCCCAGGTCAGATCCTCCCTCTATTGTGTGGGCAGGTAGTCCCTCCCCTACCTGGCTTGGTCTCCTTGGCAACCCAATCTCCAGGCGGGATTGGACAACTGACTGAGGTAGGCGGAGACCTCCAGGTATCCCACGCAGAGGGTGCCCCTCGTTTAATGTGGGGAGCGGTCATTCTAGTATTTGATGGCTGTACCTTGTCTTCCAAGAAGAAAGTTGAAAAGTCGCGACGAGAAAAATGGCAAGCAAACCTCCTAAAAGGGAAACAGCGGCTTCATGAAGGGAAATTATCAGAAGCCAGAGAATGTTTTGCATGTAGCATTGATGTTACGCATGCTATGGCCTGTGAAGTGATTAAAGCTGTCCGAGTCCGGGGAATAGATTGCATTGTTGCTCCATAAGAAGCGGGTGCTCAGCTCGCCTACCTTAACAAGACAGGCTTAGTCGAAGCTAGAATTACAGAGGATTCTGATTGTCTTGCTTTTGAATGTAAAAAGGTATTTCTGAAAATTGACAAGTGTGGAAATGGCTTAGAAATGGACCGGACTCGGCTTGGAATGTGCAAACAACTTGGTGATGTGTTTACAGAAGAGAATTTCCGTTACATGCGTATTCTGTCTGGTTGTGACTACCTTCCATCTCTTCATGGTACAGTGGTACCTCAGGTTACATACGCTTCAGGTTATAGACTCCGCTAACCCAGAAATAGTACCTCGGGTTAAGAACTTTGCTTCAGGATAAGAACAGAAATCATGCTCTGGCAGCACGGCGGCAGCAGGAGGCCCCATTAGCTAAAGTGATGCTTCAGGTTAAGAACAGTTTCAGGTTAAGTACGGACCTCTGGAATGAATTAAGTACTTAACCCGAGGTACCACTGTATTGGATTAGGCAAGGCTTGCAGGCTGATAAAAATAGCCAAAAACCCTGATATTATAAAGGTCATTGGGTAAATGGGGCAGTATTTGAAGATGAATATTTTGGTACCAGAAGAATACATGCAAGGATTTACTTGTGCTACCCATGGTATAAGGCATCTTTTTATGCTCCTGGAAGGAGGGCAAAGTCGGAGGGAAGTAAGTGCACATCATTCACAGTGAAACCAGGATTCCCACTTACTTCACTGTAGATTAAAATTAAGTCACAACACTGGCTGCTTTCACATCCACACATCCATATTTTGACACAGATACACATTTTATTGTCAGAAAACAAACATGCAGCTTTTGTGCCACATTATAGCGGGCCGGATTTAGAAGGCGATTGGACCAGATCCGGCCCTCGGGCCTTAGTTTGCCTACCCATGAGCCTTATTATTCATGAGTTTGTCCTGAGTCAGAGTACTGGTCCATTTAACACAGTACCGTATTTTTCGCTCTGTAGGATGCACCCAACCATAGGACGCACCTAGTTTTAGAGGGGGAGAGAACAAGGAAAAAAAATCTCTCCCTCTCTGTGCAGCGCCCCTTCAGCGAAGCAGCAGGAGAAACAGAGCCCCTTCCATTTCTCCTTCCGCTTCACTGAAGGGGCGCTGCGCAAAGAGGGAAAGCTGCACAGCGCCTCTCCAGCAAAGCGAAGCCAGGAGAGCAAGAGGGATCGGTGCGCACCGACCCCTCTCGCTCTCCAGGCTTCAGTGAAAGCAACGTGAAGCCTCCGGAGAGCGGCGGGAGCGCTCCCGCTGCGCTTCAGAGGCTTCGCGTTGCGTTCGCTGAAGCCATGGAGCCTGCATTCGCTTCATAAGACACACACACACATTTCCCCTTAATTTTTGGAGGGGGAAAAGTGTGTCTTATAGAGCGAAAAATATGGTATTTTGTTTGCTCTCTCAGACATTATAGTTCTCTAGATGGGGGGGGGGGATTTCCTGACCTGCTACTTGGAGATACTGTATGCACGTGGAACAGATTCTGTGTCTCTGAGCTACACCCTTCCCCACTGGCACAACTGGAAGGTGTGTTTTTTTAAAACAACAACAACAACATTGCAGCTGCTCATCGTTTTGCCTGCAGAACATCAGCTTCCATGCTTTACAATGTAGCTTGAGCTTAGTAGCTTTTCCCACCCACCAAGGGGAACCAGCTGGGAGCAGCAGCTGTTGCTAGTATGCATCACTGCGCCGGCCTGTTGCTCAGCCCTGTTCCCCATTGCCACTTCTAGCCTGTGTTTGTTTGCAGAGCTTAGATGTTGAAGAGACGATGGATGTGTTTTCCTATTTCATTATTGTGCAATTACGGCTTCCACCAGAAAGTCATTCATCTCATGTTAACCTTCTGTTTTAGGGCCTGCAAGTGCTCTGCAAACATTTGCTTTTGACGGTCTTCAGTAACTCCTGAGCTGTAGCATTGCTGCCCAAACCCAAAGTGAATGGTGTGCAGAAGTAGCGGAAACTAGAGTAATTCGCAGGGCAAGGGAGTCAATGAAGAAGTGCAAGGATTCTTCCTTGTTCTTGCACCGCTGTGGTTGACAGACAACAGACAACAACGTGAGTTGGGACAATGCACGCTGCTGTGATGTCACAGAATGTTCGCCCACAATGATTCTGTGTGGAAGTGAGGGCAGAGAGAGGGAGAGGGAGAAGTGGTTAAGGTTGCCATATTTCAAAAAGTAAAATTCCTGACACATGCAAAATTGTTGAGCTTTTGGGGGGAAACACTGTTAGAATTCCTGCTCCATGATTGCAGTCATGGGATTGTTGTCTATCGCATGACGGTGCATGTTTTGACTCCACAGAGTAGGAAGTGACCCCCAAAATAGTGATTTTTAGCTTTTGGAGCTACTTCTACTGATTTTTCCACTGCATTGCCATACACCTGGGTTTTCCCTGACATTTTGCCAGTTCGGCAAAATTCCCACCGACGCCATTTTTACACCCGAAAACCAGGACATGTCAGGAATTTTCCTGTTGTATGGCAAGCCTAACAGTGGCAACTCTTGTCGCATCTACTGAAGCGCTCAGATAAACAACTGGTCTTCCAATTCATCATGTGTTAGAGAAGAAATTGGTTGTTGTTGGGTTTTTCTATCTTTATTATTATTATTACTTCCATTGTTTCGCAGCGCACTGAATTTTCCGTGCAATCAGTTTCCTCCTTATGCAAGCCTAATCAAGCGGCCGCAGGGAAAGAAGTGCAAAAGAACAGCAAAAGGCCCCAAACAAATCCCGGGTGAATCATCTCAAGCCGTCTTTTGTGTGGAAGAAAACCTGGCAGAACAATGAGTGTGTTCGAGGTTTATAAAGGGCAAAAAAAAACCCTTGACGCATTATTAGGCTTATTATCTCTCACCTATCCTGGCTCTGAGATCTTTCTGGACCTCACACAAACCTTATGCCACTCTGCACATAACTCTTACAATCTGTCCATGCATTTTTTGATTCAATGGCAGCCAAATGGAGCATCGTCTGCCACCGGCGTCATTCCGAAGACCACTTCAAACGTCACACAACAGGCGCGACTGGCAATTGCGTGCTGCACGTCCGTCAATGAAAATCACGCAAGTGCGAAGTCGAGACATGAATTGCTAAACTAGAGCTGCACCTGGATACAATTTGTGACCATTTCAATTGTGTGTTTGGCATTTCAGGAGATGCTCCCCTTTAGAACGAGAAATTTCAAGTTTATTTTCCAATATGTTGCATGACACAAACCCCGCTTTTAAGAATTATATCTGAACTAGAGTCCTACATGACTCCAAAACTTAACTTTTGGCATTCCTTCATATTGTTGCAAGTTTCAGCTGAGATTTGATCCCAAAGCAGCAAATTCAGGTTGCAGAGTTGTAGCTATATACTCATTGTTGCTCCAAAGTTCAAAGAAACAAAACAAAACAAATCGGTGCAGTTTGGTTCAGTTCTCCGTCTTAATTCAAAGTGGCACCCAGCTGTATCTGAACATAGACAAAAACTGCTTCTTGGTATGCAGAACCACCATGCAAAATTTGGTTGCAATAGCTTAAGAGATGCCCCAATGTTTAGCGAACAAACAAACAACTTTCCAAAATATATAGTGGAACAGGAGGTCTTGTGCAACAAACCTGTTTCCCGTGTGTGTGTTAAGGAAACTGATGGGATGCACTGGAAAGTGCGGGATAACACATGACACAACTTCATCTAACCTCCCTGCAAACAAAATCAGAACAAATATTCATTCAATAGCCAACGTCATCTAATCTCCTTGCAAACAAATTAGGATGAAAACTCAACGAGCAGACTGTCTAGAAGCATCGTAAATTGCTCAGACGAAGGGATTGCTACGTAATGGATTAGTAGCACCAATATCAATAAAGAGACTTTATTTGGTAGGGATATCCTGACCTCTGGTGGTGATCATGAGTACTGACGTTATAAAGTTAGCATGCTTTGTTCTGCAAAATAAATTCCTTGCATATTCAGATATACTCTCTCTCTTGTGTGTGTGTGTGTGTATGATGATACTGTCATGTGGTTCTGATATATTAGCAGTGTCTCATCATCGCTTCTGCTGCTACCTATACAGTCATTCCTCGGATTTCAGAGGCTTCAGGTTACGTGCCGAACCTGGAAGTACTGAACGGGTTTCTTCCAAGTTTTGGCATTCGCGCATGCGCATAAGCACTAAATCACGCTTTGCACATGTGCAGAAGCACCAAATCGCAACTTGCGCGTGCGCAGACGCCTCGCTGCGGGTTGCAAACATGCCTCCCGCACGGATCACGTTCACAACCTGAGCATCCACTGTATAGTGGAAAGTCAAAAATAAACAGAGAGAAGAATGGGAGAGTTCTCATTAGACACCATTCCATAAATGATTATCTGAGGCAATCTGTTTTATTGTAACAATATGAACAAGTACAAAAACAAAAAGTGAGGGGTGTATAGAAGAGGGGACATAATAAGAAGAAAAAAGAGAAAAGGTGTCTGGGAGTACGGCCACTAAGTTTATGGTAGACACTCTCCTGAACTCTTTCATTCCATAAACTTATGAAAAGAACCCAGTGTTCTAAGAACTGGTTTTCTTGTTGGTTTCTCTCCTTGAGTATGTCGCTGTGATACACATTAACACTTGCTATGCCTGTGTTGTTGATATTGTTATTGTTATCTACTATATATTTTGGAAAGTTGTTTGTCTGTTCACTATGCATTTTGGACACCTCTTAAGATATTATAACCAAATTTTGCATGATGGTTCCCGATATCAAGAAGCAGTTTTCACCTAGGTTTGGATACCATTGGTTGACATTTTGAATCAAGATGACATAATAATAATAATAATAATAATAATAATAATAATAATAATAATAATTTATTTGTACCCCACCCATCTGACTGGGTTCCCCACTCTGGGTGGCTTCCAACATACAGTGGTACCTCAGGTTACATACGCTTCAGGTTGCAGACTCCGCTAACCCAGAAATAGTGCTTCAAGTTAAGAACTTTGCTTCAAGATAAGAACAGAAATCGTTCTCCGGAGGCGCAGCGGCAGCAGGAGGCCCCATTAGCTAAAGTGGTGCTTCAGGTTAAAAACAGTTTCAGGTTAAGAACGGACCTCTGGAACGAATTAAGTACTTAACCCGAGGTACTACTGTATATAAAAACATAATAAAACCTTAAACCTTAAAATGCTTCCCTATACAGGGCCGCACTGTTTTTATCTGCTGATGTCAAAACTGATTTTGGTTCATTCAGATTCCTGAACAATAGTGGGTACAAGGCTGGTAGTAATTATTCTTTGAGGTCTTTTTAAAGAAAAGGGGGAGGGATGGGCTCTCTCACACGAAGGGGGCCACATCACCCATGACAAAGAACAGCAGAGGAAAAAGTGACATTGTCAGGGGATGGTATGAGAAGGAAATGCCACTTTAAAAGATCATTCAACCTCCTAGCATCTTTCTTGATGATGTTGCTGATGATAAATTACTTTTGCCCCACCCATCTGACTGGGTTGCCCCAGCCACTCTGGGCAGCTTGCATGCAGCATAATGAAAACACAGCAAAACATCAAACATCAAAAACTTCTCAATAGAGAGCTGCCTTTAGATGTCTATGGAAAATTGTGTATTTGTTTATCTGTGCGTTTTTCAGGCTTTGAAATAAACACCTTACTTTTCTGTGTATAAGACGAGGTCTTTATACTGTAAAATAAGGTCAGAAAACTGGGGGTGTCTTATATATGGGTAGTGGGTGGGGGGGTGACAGATGATTGGTTGCAGCCGTGAGCTGCAGGTTGTCATTGGTGCGTGATTGGTGGCTGCAGCAAAGGCTGTCTCGTATTGGCTGATGCTGTGTTAAATAGGTGTGTGCCTGGTTGCTGTGTCAAATGCTGTTTTGTATTTGCTGCCGCTGCCGCAATTTGGGTTGTGATTTCCTTCTGCTGTGGGCAACTGGGCAGACGCGTTTTGCTGACACGAGTGATTGTTAGCAACCGGCGCACACACTTTTAAGCATCAGGTTGGTGATTTACTGCATTTCCCCCCATAAAAACCTCAACAACCTTTGTCATCCCCCCCCAAAAAAGTTGTACAACTCTGTGCAATCCTCTGTAAAAAAGCTCAACATTGTCTTTATTTGGAGCCCCCCAAAATAGGGGGCGTCTTATACAAGGGTGTGTGTTATCCACAGAAAAGTAAAAAGGTAAAGGGACCCCTGACCGTTAGGTCCAGTCGTGGCCGACTCTGGGGTTGTGGCGCTCATCTCGCTTTATTGGCCGAGAGAGCCGGCGTACAGCTTCTGGGTCATGTGGCCAGCATGACTAAGCCGCTTCTGGCGAACCAGAGCAGCGCACGGAAACGCCGTTTACCTTCCCGCCAGAGTGGTACCTGTTTATCTACTTGCACTTTGACGTGCTTTTGAACTGCTAGGTTGGCAGGAGCAGGGACCGAGCAATGGGAACTCACCCCGTTGTGGGGATTCGAACCACCGACCTTCTGATCGGCAAGCCCTAGGCTCTGTGGTTTAACCCACAGCGCCACCCGTGTCCCACACGGAAAAGTACTTATGCTTAAAATGGCCACTTTTTATTCTGAAGAAGGATCTACCTAGCTCTTATCCTTGACATGTTCGCCATCCAGATCGGGGGCCTGTAGCAATTTCCTGTGAACCTCAACAACCACCGTTTTGGATGCAAATAGCACCTGGGTGACAAGTTTTCGCAGAGAGTATCATGATCCCCAGTAGAGAATGTGCTATGCGTAGCTCCTAGGCTCGCCACACGGAGGAGCTGCGCTCAGATCCAGCAGTTCCTAATAACTTGGGGGCAAGGCAGCTCCCTACATATTCCTGCTTGAGCAATCCTCTTTTCGTGATCTATTTTTGTAGAAACCTTGGCACCGCAAGCGGCCTGCCTCGGCGGTATCGCTCCCCTGAGATTAATGGTGCTTTGGATTGGCTCGGCCGGCTTTTCAACCTCATGGAAATGTAATCACACTGTTCAGCCATTCCTGCAAATTGATAAGGTGTCGGGTCAGAAGGCCTCGTCTGCCTGTTATCGGGCTGGGGAGAAACACCAAGTCACACAGAAGACGTCATGGGCACAAAGCCCACTCTCAAATCTCCGCCTGGGAGCATCTTTTAAGAGCGTCAAAGCAGATTTACAGTAAAGAGTTTGTAACTGCCTATGGCTGGAGTGCGGGACGCGGGTGGCGCTGTGGGTAAAAGCCTCAGTGCCTAGGGCTTGCCGATCGAAAGGTCAGTGGTTCGAATCCCCGCGGCGGGGTGCGCTCCCGCTGCTCGGTCCCAGCGCCTGCCAACCTAGCAGTTCGAAAGCACCTCCAGGTGCAAGTAGATAAATAGGGACCACTTACTGGCGGGAAGGTAAACGGCGTTTCCGTGTGCTGCGCTGGCTCGCCAGATGCAGCTTTGTCACGCTGGCCACGTGACCCGGAAGTGTCTCCGGACAGCGCTGGCCCCCGGCCTCTTGAGTGAGATGGGCGCACAACCCTAGAGTCTGTCAAGACTGACCCGTAGGGGCAGGGGTACCTTTACCTTTACCTTTATGGCTGGAGTGCAGGGGGAAGTGGAGGGGAGCATGAACACACACACAAAATTATGTTAGCTGGTGACTGTACAATTTTTCTTTTCTTTTCCGCGTGTGCCCTGAACACTTTGGCAACACGTCTAGCAAAGAACAATGGGGAATCTGCCAGACTTCCATGATACAAAATGAATTGTGTTTTGCGTTTTCATCAGGTGGCTAATGACACGCGAAGAGCTGTTTCAAAAACTCTTGCCAAGGTTGCAAATTTGAGAACTTGGGCTTGATGTAATAGCACATTGGCATTTGTTATCCTGCGTAATTCTGGCATTAAGGAAGGTGAGGTCTGGTCTTCCGGAGAGACGTACCTAGGCTCCTTTGTGTCCTTGGCAAGGGGCTGTATTGGTGACCCCCCCCAAATCACAGATATAACTGGAATACTGCAGTTGGAAGTACAGTCATACCTCGGGTTACAGATGCTTCAGGTTGCGTTTTTTTGGGTTGCGGACCGCCAAAACCCAGAAGTACCGGAATGGGTTACTTCCAGGTTTTGGCGGTCGTGCATGCACAGAAGTGCTAAATCGCGCTTTGCACATGCGCAGAAGTGCCGAATCGCAACCCGCACATGCGCAGACGCGCCACTGTGTGTTGCGGACGCTGCGGGTTGCGAATGTGCATCCCGCACGGATCACATTCACAACCCAAGCGTCCACTGTAATATCCTGGCAGAAAGCACTAAAAATGTCAGGGGAAATCCAGAATGTATACCAACCAATTCATTTTGGGGTACGATTTTGCCCCAAAAAATCTCAACATTTTTGTCTGGATTTTTACTTTTTGAAATATGGCAACCCTACTTTTTTGAAATATGGCAACCCTACGACAAATACCCCTTCCTCTTGGTTCATGTGGGAACCAATGACACTGCAAGCAATAGCCTCCAGAAGATCAAAAGAGATTACGAGGCTCTGGGCAGGAAATTGAAGCAATTAAATGCACAAATTGTCATCTCATCTGTCCTCCCAGTTGAACGACGTGGCCCAGGGAGAGAGGGGAAAATAGTGGAAGTGAACAACTGGCTTCGCAAATGGTGTAAACAGGAACGGTTTGGATTCTTAGATCACGGAATGCAGTTTCTTGAAGATGGACTTCTGGCAAGCGATGGGCTGCACCTCACAACGGTTGGGAGGAATGTTTTTGCAAAAAATCTCAGAAACCTCATCAGGAGGGCTTTAAACTGACTAATGTGGGGGAGGGAGACAGTGCTCCTGAAGGTAGGAGTCTATCAATTGATGAAGATGATCATCCAAATGTCATAGACCAAATGGAGCAAACAGCACGCAGACCTAGTGGTGGGAGGAAAAAATCCTTAAATAAGAGACACGGGGGAATGATTAATGGACTTCAATGTCTGTACACTAATGCGCAAAGCATGGGAAATAAACAAGATGAGCTTGAGCTCTTGGTACAGCAAACTAAATATGACATAATAGGAATCACTGAAACCTGGTGGGATAAGTCCCACGATTGGAATGTAATAATGGAGGGATACAATCTATTTCAGAGAAACAGACCAGACAAGAAAGGAGGAGGAGTGGCGTTATATGTCAGGGATGTGTATACCTGTGAAGAGATCCAAGATTTAGAACCTCAAAGCCAAAGTGAGAGCATTTGGGTCAAAATTAAGGGAGAGAAGAATAACAGTGACCTCATTGTGGGAGTTTACTATAGATCCCCAAGCCAAACGGAGGACATAGATGATGCCTTCCTGGAACAGATGGCCAAGCATGCAAAAGGAAGGGAGATAGTAGTAATGGGGGACTTCAATTACCCAGATATTTGTTGGATGTCAAACTCAGCCAAGAGCATAAGGTCAAACAGATTCCTCATTGGCCTTGCAGACAACTTCATTGTCCAGAAAGTGGGAGAAGCAACAAGAGGAACAGCCATTTTAGATCTGGTCCTAACCAATGTTGATGACCTGGTTAGTGGGGTAGAAGTGGAAGGATCATTAGGCGCGAGTGATCATGCTCTTCTGAAGTTTACTATACAGCGGAAAGGAGCAGCCAAGCATACTAGGACTCAATTTCTCGACTTTAAGAAAGCCGACTTCATAAAACTTAGGGAAGTGCTGGGTGAGATCCCATGGACAGTAATACTAAAAGGAAAGGGAGTTCATGATGGCTGGGAGTTTGTTAAGAGGGAGATAGTAAAAGCACAACTTCAGGCAATACCAATGAGACGGAAACATGGAAGGTGCCTAAAGAAGCCAGGGTGGCTATCTAAAGAACTTATAACTGAGTTAAGATTAAAAAAGGATGTGTACAAAAAATGGAAAGGGGGGGAAACCACCAAAGAGGAATTCAAACAAATAGCCAGCACGTGTAGACACAAAGTCAGAAAAGCTAAAGCACAGAATGAACTCAGGCTTGCTAGAGAGGTTCAAAGCAACAAAAAAGGCTTTTATGGGTATGTTCGTAGCAAAAGGAAGAACAAAGAAACAGTGGGGTCACTCAGAGGAGAAGATGGTGAAATGCAAACAGGGGACACAGAAAGGGCTGAACTCCTCAATGCCTTCTTTGCCTCAGTCTTCTCCGATAAAGAAAACAATGCCCGACCTGAAGAATTTGGAGCAAAGGATTCAGCAGAGGAAACACAGCCCAGAATAACTAAGGAGATAGTACAAGAATACTTGGCTAGTCTAGATGTATTCAAGTCTCCAGGGCCAGATGAACTGCATCCAAGAGTATTAACTGGCAGATGTGATTTCAGAACCACTGGCAGTCATCTTTGAGAATTCCTGGAGAACAGGCGAAGTCCCGGCAGACTGGAGGAGGGCAAATGTTGTCCCTATTTTCAAAAAGGGGGAAAGAGAGGACCCAAATAATTACCGCCCAGTCAGTCTGACATCAATACCAGGGAAGATTCTGGAGCAGATCATTAAGCAAACAGTCTGTGAGCACCTAGAAAGGAATGCTGTGATCACCAATAGTCAGCATGGATTTCTGAAAAATAAGTCATGTCAGACTAACCTGATCTCGTTTTTTGACAGAATTACAAGCCTGGTAGATGAAGGGAACGCAGTGGATGTAGCCTACCTTGATTTCAGCAAGGCATTTGACAAGGTGCCCCATGATATTCTTGTAAAGAAGCTGGTAAAATGCGGTCTTGACTATGCTACCACTCAGTGGATTTGTAACTGGCTGACTGACCGAACCCAAAGGGTGCTCATCAATGGTTCCTCTTCATCCTGGAGAAGAGTGACTAGTGGGGTGCCACAGGGTTCTGTCTTGGGCCCGGTCTTATTCAACATCTTTATCGACTTGGATGATGGACTCAAGGGCATCCTGATCAAATTTGCAGATGACACCAAACTGGGAGGGGTGGCTAACACCCCAGAGGACAGGATCACACTTCAAAATGACCTTGACAGATTAGAGAACTGGGCCAAAACAAACAAGATGAATTTTAACATGGAGAAATGTAAAGTATTGCACTTCGGCAAAAAAAATGAGAGGCGCAAATACAAGATGGGTGACACCTGGCTTGAGAGCACTACATGTGAAAAGGATCTAGGAGGTTTGGTTGACCACAAACTAGACATGAGCCAACAGTGTGACGCGGCAGCTAAAAAAGCCAATGCAATTCTGGGCTGCATCAATAGGAGTATAGCATCTAGATCAAGGGAAGTAATAATGCCACTGTATTCTGCTCTGGTCAGACCTCACCTGGAGTACTGTGTCCAGTTCTGGGCACCACAGTTCAAGAAGGACACTGACAAACTGGAACGTGTCCAGAGGAGGGCAACCAAAATGGTCAAAGGCCTGGAAACGATGCCTTATGAGGAACGGCTAAGGGAGCTGGGCATGTTTAGCCTGGAGAAGAGGAGGTTAAGGGGTGATATGATAGCCATGTTCAAATATATAAAAGGATGTCACATAGAGGAGGGAGAAAGGTTGTTTTCTGCTGCTCCAGAGAAGCGGACACGGAGCAATGGATCCAAACTACAAGAAAGAAGATTCCACCTAAACATTAGGAAGAACTTCCTGACAGTAAGAGCTGTTCGACAGTGGAATTTGCTGCCAAGGAGTGTGGTGGAGTCTCCTTCTTTGGAGGTCTTTAAGCAAAGGCTTGACAACCATATGTCAGGAGTGCTCTGATGGTGTTTCCTGCTTGGCAGGGGGTTGGACTCGATGGCCCTTGTGGTCTCTTCCAACTCTATGATTCTATGATTCTATGATTCTACTTTCACCCTTGGCTAGAACGACCGAGCCAGAATGGAGGGGTGCCCTTGGTGAGGGGCAATGTAACCAACCCCTTGGTACTCCATTTCTGAAACCCCAAAGGAAAACTTTTCATTTCCCTCAACATCTAGTCAGTAGTCTAGCCAGGAGATTACCAATGCATGGACCATGTAGCAAGTCTATCCTTGTCCAGGAACGTCCTAGCAGAAGTGGCGGTGGGAAAGCCCATTTTAAAAACACCCAGAACTATAAATGTCCGATAAACAAAGTCCTTTGGCCTGAGCAATAACTCTGCCACATTCAATCATTTATTCTAGTTCTGCAACATTCCCATATTCCCATCAGGTTTATTATAATGGAAGCATTGTTTGTGTTGTGATGTCACAGCTTATGGGAGCACATCTATAAATGGTCACCGTGATTTGATGCCTCGAGTCCAGTGGTTCTCCTGAGATAAGTGGGAGGTTTTGAAAAGCCCAAGGCAGAACAGTTTATGGAGGCATGGGGTGTGTCAGTCCTTAATGCATTTAAGTCCGCCGTTAGGAGCAAAGGAACACAAACAGCAGAAAATAGATGGCTAACTATTCAAAAATAAGGTGGCCGAGTCAGAACCCGAACCCATCTCCTGCCCTGCTCCTCTGTGGGTTGGTTTGCCCCCCTTTCCCTCCCGCAGAGCTGGCTCTGGGTTTGGGGGAGCCCTATAGCAAAATCCCTCCTGGTACTCCCCTATCCACCCTCCTGAGCAGGGGTGCCAACTTGAATAAAATATTTGGGGGGCAGGAAAGTCCCACCCCACATAATCAATCACAAGACATGGCACACACCATTTGAATTGCAATTCCCATTAACTTTTTTGGGGGGGCCTTCAAATATTTTATTGGGGAGAGATGAACCGGTTCCTAGCAGTTGGCTCCTATGCTCCCCATTGTGGGTGAGCCTAGGAGATCTTACATGGTGTCAGAAGTGGGCTGCTAACCCTATGAACCAATCAGGTCTCCGTCCTGATAAGCACAAGGACACACCTTCACAATGACCAATGAAATACAAGGAACAATAAAAACATTTACTTGGAAGTATTTCTCATAGTTTTTAGAATTTCCTTCCAAGTGAGGCTCATGCATACTGCTGAATAGCTGCCTCTTAGAGCATAACTCAAGGAGATGCTGTTCTCAGATAGCAGACATTCAGAATAATAATTATTATTATTTTTTTATACCCTACCCATCTGGCTGGGTTACCCTAGTCACTCTGGGTGGTTTCCAACACACACAAAAATAATAATAAAACATCAAACATTAATAGTAACCATCTGATCCAATATAAAAAGTCATAGTAACTTTAAAATAAACAACTTCTATCAAATACAGTGGTACATCGGTTTACGAACTTAATCAGTTCCGGAAGTCCGTTCTTAAACCAAAGCTGTTTGGCCCCCTTAATTCTGAGGGATAACTTTAAATCTCCATGGGAAGGGGAGATAGTAGAGGAAGTGCAGAAGTGCGGCTTTTCCTCCCTTTATATAGAGTCCATGACGTATAGCCACGCAAAGGCGGTGATCGCTCAAAGATTAAGGGATATTGCCAGGCAGGAGGACATAGCCCGTGTGAAACCTGGGTTGTTTCTGGGGGAGCAGTTGTATCGGGCTGCTCCAGCTCGCTACCTGGCGGATATCCACTACGTGGAATACCGCAGACTATTTACTGCG
Organism: Podarcis raffonei; assembly: GCF_027172205.1. Taxonomy (NCBI): domain Eukaryota; kingdom Metazoa; phylum Chordata; class Lepidosauria; order Squamata; family Lacertidae; genus Podarcis; species Podarcis raffonei. The sequence continues at coordinate 65,144,498 of NC_070611.1, read as the reverse complement.
GCTAGGCTGAATGTTCTAGACTCGGTAGTTCTGAAGGGAAGATATGGAGGAGTCCCATATGACCAGAGATTATGCCACTGTGCATTGGGTGAGGTAGAATCCACAGAGCACATTTTACTGAGCTGTCCCATTTACAACGATTTAAGACAGTACCTTATAACTCCACACTTACCCCAGCTCAGTTCCCGACAAAGAGGAAAGCAGACAGCATATCTGCTAAATAAGTCTTCTGGGAAAACAACTTTGTCAGTGGCTAAATTCCTTTTCCTGGCACTCAAGTGTCGGAAACGTATAACTGATTGCTTTGATGTGGGTTATCTGTGAGAGGTCTAGTACTGTGGCCCTACCTTATTTATGTACCCCTATGATGTTATAGTTTATAATTATTGTGTAATGTTATTTCTGACTATCGGTCGAATAAAGGAAATTGATTGATTGATTGAAACCAAAACTGTTCTGAAACTAAATGAGGCCTAATGAGGCCTCCCGCCACCGGTGCCCTTCCACTGTTAGGCTTCCGTTCGTAGACCAGGGTAAAGTTCGCGAACCAGGACACTGCTTCCGGTTTTGCAAAGTTCATATACCGAATAGTTCGTAAACAAGGCTGTTCTTAAACCGAGGTACCACTGTAAAGCAATATTCAATAATCCATTGCAATCCAATTGTAAACAGTAAAATTTAACATCAGCACATAATAATTAAACAGTTTACACTTATCAGGGACGCGGGTGGCGCTGTGGGTTAAACCACAGAGCCTAGGGCTTGCCGATCAGAAAGTCGGCAGTTCGAATCCCCGCGACGGGTTGAGCTCCCGTTGCTCGGTCCCTGCTCCTGCCCACCTAGCAGTTCAAAAGCACGTCAAAGTGCAAGTAGATAAATAGGTACCGCTCCGGCGGGAAGGTAAACGGCGTTTCCGTGCGCTGCTCTGGTTCACCAGAAGCGGCTTAGTCATGCTGGCCACATGACCCGGAAGCTGTACACCAGATCCCTTGGTCAATAAAGCGAGATGAGTGCCACAACCCCAGAGTCATCCACGACTGGACCTAATGGTCAGGGGTCCCTTTACCTTTACACTTATCAACTACAATAAAGAATTATTAATCTGCAATCAATAAAAATAACAGCAAATTACAATGCATAAAATACCACAAAACATACAAAGCCATGTAAAAGGATCAAATTGAGATCCTTCACAGCTGCTGCTGCTGCTTCTGTTCTCAAAGTCATGGTCTGGGAAATGGTCCTGGGGCTGGAGGCTGGGGCAAAGCAGGTGGGAAAGCCATTGCCTGCAGAAAGTCTCTCTCCCATGAACCTTTGCCTGGTGAATTTCTGGCTGTTGTGCTATTATTATTATTATTATTATTATTATTATTATTATTATTATTATTATTGCTATTTTCATGAGGACATGAATAAAAATGTATATTGAAATGGAGTGAGCTGATTTTAAGACTGGGGAAATTAGAAACCGAGAGACACCAAAAATGGCAGTTTCATCTGTTCCCTCCTCTCAGGAGGCAAATTTCAGAGGAGGAAAGTTAGTTTCCAGGTTAGGATGGGTGTCTTCCTCACCTTCTTCACAGGATCTGGAGAGAAATAGGCCCTAGTTGAAAGGGAAAGAGACACGGCCAGATTTGGGGGAGGTGGAGGGGAAACCCACCAAGATTAAAATCATTGTCATCATCAGATGGGAATTGGATTCTTTCCCAATATCTCCTGATCCCTTTCCATAGTTTTTCATTTCCCCATTCATCACATGCACGTCCTTTTAATGAACTGCGTGATATTATGACAGATGTCCCAAAGCCCTGAGTAGCATATTAACAATGTGTCTTGGATTCCCAGAAGTCCTTCGTAACTTCATGAAGAATCTGTTTTGTGCTAGCATTGTCCTTCCTGGGAAGCAAGGACCCTGGGAAACTAGAGGAAATGGAATTTGTTCCCAGGCGGAAGATAATAAAAAAGGACACAGTCCTTCTTGGCTCTGTGATAATGAGGCCTGCGGTCATGGTGGAGGTTGAGGCTGTCTCCACAGGGGCTGAAGGATGCTCTTTAGATTACCAGTGTTGGTCTGAGGGGGATAGTGGTTCCTCAGATTGCTTCCGCCTCTGCTTATGAACCGAGTGGATCCCACTTTACAGAGGATACACAGCTGTTTCAAGGAGTCCTCAATTTACAGGGCTGCCAATTCTAAGTCCTGTGTAAAGAAAAAGACCCCTTCGAAAGAAGATTAGAATTACTGCTAGGGATGGAGGAATCTATCAATTTCAGCTTAGTTTCTCATTTTTTCTTAAGTTCATTTCACATTTCCAGGCTGGAAAATGTGCATTTCAAAATTTGGAGATGTGCACATTTCATCAGCTGCTTTCTGGTTCACATATCATTTTTAACACTGTGAGTCTGGTTAGGTTCACCTTTAAATGTGAATGGAATTGAATTCGTGCCCCCATCCATATGACTGGAATATCTTTTGCTCCTGACATGAAATCTGAAATGACACGGCTGAAAAAAGGAAACCATTATTGCATACCCCCCTAACACATAGTATTTATTTTCTGCCTTGAAACCAGAATATAACATCTCCCCCACCCTCTCTTGTTTAATTATTTTTTGTTTTGTAAAAAAACAACCCTATTTGGAATCCTTCAACACAAATGCCCCCAGAGATGTTCACTTATCCCAATCTAATTAATCTCATGATTTTTCATAGCATGTAACCTCTCTCTCCCACACACAGCAGCATGTAGCATCCTACTTTATTTATTTTGAAGCAGAGATTTTGTGGCTGTTGACATCAGTTGTCCAGCTTTTATAATATGAAACATCTGCCACTCCATCTCACATTGTTGCCTATAGGTCATGGGAAAGCTTTCTTTATCTTCCTAAATGAAGGATGTCCCACTGTACAGTCTAGCCCAGATGACCAGGGCCAACCCTTGGTCTTGTCCGGCTGTGAGTGCTTCCCACCACGTCTCTGAGGGGATAAGATTTAGCCTTCAATCCTCAAGACATTTGCTCCACAGCAATCCCGCCAAGCTGTCGTCAAAGGGAGTTGGCGACCTGCCCTCTTCTGTGGTGGGTGAGAACCTTTCTACCGCAGCCGTACGTCGTTTGATTTATACGCAGACAAAATCCCCCAGAGTACTAACTCAGTGACTCTGAGAAGTGAAATGCTTCAGAGCACTTAGGAATAATAATAATAAAGACTAATTGCCTCTCCCCAATTTGCTTCCTTATTTTCTCTTCAACAATACTTCCTACCAGTTTTCCTGAGACAGACATTAAGCTAACCAGCCTGTGCTTAACAGAATCTGCCCCAGATCCTTTTTTGAAAATTGGTGCTATATTGACTATTTTCCAGTGCTCAGGTATGGAGGCTGTGAGACAAGTGACAGATTTTGCCCAGTTATAAAACCACAGTAAAACATCGAACATTAAAAACTTCCCTATACAAGGCTGCCTTCAGACGTCTTCTAAAAGTCAGATAGTTGCTTATCTCCTTAACATCTGACAGAAGGGCGTTCCACAGGACGGGTACCACTACCAAGAAGACCCTCTGCCTGGTTCCCTGTAACCTCACTTCTTGCAGTGAGGGAACCACCAGAAGGTCCTCGGAGCTGGATCTCAACATTATACAATAATCTTATAATTATACAATAAATAATAATTGGGAGTGAATTGCAGAACTCCATGTCTTGCCTTTCTACTGTTTTCTATGCACCTACATGGGCAAATGAGTTGGAGAGCTCCAATATCTCATTTGGGAGGGACTTCAAGTTGTGTTTTCCATGAAGTCACATTGCATGTAACAGAACTTTCGCACCATTCTTATGGAACACCTTGTGTTCTCAGTGTTCTCAAATTCTTAGCTTCATAGCACACTAGGACAGATCCTGAAGCTGAGGCTCCAATACTTTGGCCACCTCATGAGAAGAGAAGACTCCCTGGAAAAGACCCTGATGTTGGGAAAGATGGAGGGCACAAGGAGAAGGGGGCGACAGAGGAGAAGATGGCTGGATAGTGTTCTCGAAGCTACCAGCATGACTTTTACCAAACTGCGGGAGGCAATGGAAGACAGGAGTGCCTGGCCTGCTCTGATCCAGGGGTCATGAAGAGTCGGACACGACTAAACGACTAAACAACAAGGCAGGTCTGGGACAATGGAGGCAGTAACCCTGCAGAGATCCTGCTGCAAATATAGTGCAGTCTTTGACCTGCCTCAACCCCAGACCATTATACCACCGGCTAGATGTATTGATGGATCAGGATTCCTACTGTTCTAAGAACGTTCATGAGCTACAGTGATCGACAACCACAAATGGTCAAGTAACTCCATGCTCATTCCCTGCAGGTGATAGGTATTTTGTTCTCGTATGGTAAAAGGAGGTAAGTACAGTGATGCTTCGTGTTGCCATGTTCTAAAACGTCAGCCTTCGGTTCTCTAAATGCTGAGCCTGGGTAGTAGTATTACACAATTTAACTGTACGTTCTCAGTTTGGATGTCTTGCCTCTGCATCCCCAGTGATGTGAAAAGAAGGTAAGAACATGTTCTCTCTATCTCTCAGGGACCTTCTGAATTATCAGTGACACCCAGCTGAAGTCTACACAGATGGAGTAGGACATCTATTATGCCTCAGAATCATTGCATACCCTTTAGTAACTGTGCTCATTACCAGAAGAGAGAGAGCTTTATAAAACTTGAAGTTTCTATAATTTTTTTTATTCATCTTTGAAATAAAGACCCTGAGGAAGAAAGCCACATTTACATGATTAAAGAAATGTGGCTTTTTGTGTTAATTCTTTGTGAGTAATTTTCTTAATTTCAGAACTACAATGTACTTTACCTCAAAAGAGCATGGAATAGCACCAGCTGGCGTTGTTACTCTGCTGCTCAACTGGCTGCCCAGTCAGTTGGTCAGTTAACTGGTCAGTTACACTGCTGCTCAGTCAGTCCACTGCTCACTTGGTCAGTCGCTCCACCCCTCTCTCACTTGCTTGGCAGTTCACTTGGCCAGTAAGCCACTTGGTGAATCGGACCTCAGTTGGTCGGTCACCCTGCTGCTCATTCGGCCATCCAGTTGGTCACTCTACTGCCTGGCCAGTCTGCTGCTCTCTGGGTCAGTCATTCTGCCATTTGCTACACCACTTGGTTAATACTTGGTCACTTGGTCATTCGGTCTGTCATTCTGCCAGCTGACTGGGTGAGTAGTTTTGTTGCTTGCTCAGGCCACTGTTCAGTCCCTCAGTTGTTCCACTGCTTAGTAGGTCAGTCTCTCAGTTGGACCACCAGTTGGCCATTCCTGGTTGGTCAGCGGCCACTCAGTCACTCCCTGCCACTCAGTTGGTAACTGGGCCACTCTCCCACACTTGCTTACTTCCTCTCACTAAGTATCCGACTCTCCTCAGAAAGCCACTAAAGATGTCTGGCAGTCCTTCAAGAATGGAACGTGCCACAACACAGGCTATGTCACTGTTATTTTAACAACCACACCCCAATAGCTTACTTTTCATGGCCCTTAATCTGTTAAACCTATTGTGTATTACATATGTATTTTACAGGTGTCTAATCGCCTTTTGGGATGCGGGTGGCACTGTGGGTTAAACCACAGAGCCTAGGACTTGCCGATCAGAAGGTCGCGGTTCGAATCCCCGTGACGGGGTGAGCTCCCGTTGCTCGGTCCCTGCTCCTGCCAACCTAGCAGTTCGAAAGCACATAAAAATGCAAGTAGATAAATAAGGTACCGCTCCAGCGGGAAGGTAAACGGCGTTTCCGTGTGCTGCTCTGGTTTGACAGAAGCAGCTTAGTCATGCTGGCCACATGACCCAGAAGCTGTATGCCGGCTCACTCGGCCAATAAAGCGAAATGCGCGCCGCAACCCCAGAGTCGTCCGCGACTGGACCTAACGGTCAGGGGTCCCTTTACCTTTAATCACCTTTTAAAGCCATCTACGTTAGCGGCCACCATTACATCTCATGGGAGCAAATTCTGTAGTTTAATTATGCACGGTGTGAATAAGTACTTTCTTAGATCTCTCCTGAATCTTCTAACATTCAACTTCAACTGGGCAACCATATGTCTGAGGGTTTTTTTTTGGGGGGGGGAGATATTTCCAAAGCTCAACAACTTTGTCCAGATTTTCATTTTTGGGAATATGGCAACCCTAGCTTCAGTGGCTTCTAGTATTATGAGAGAAAACTTCTCTCCACCTGCTTTCCCCATGCCATGTATAATTCTACACACCTCTATAATATCTCCTCTCGCTCATATTTTCTCTAAAGTAAAAATTCCCAAATGTTGCAACTACTCACACACTCCTCTGTCCTCTATCTGTGGCCTCGGAGCCTGATATTTTCCACCCCGGTAAGGCAGAGCAAATCAGCTTATTTTGTTGATTTAAAGATATACACACTGCTTAGTGAATCTGAAGGAATTTACTGCTGAAAATGGAGTAGGAAAGTATTTCCTAACATATACAATCACGATGCGCTGGAAAAATGAGAACTTCAGTGCAGTGCCTGCTGTTACCTTACAAATGAGCGTGACTTGATTAAATGTTCCTTACCCTCCGAGGATGGAAACAGGAGGAGAATGGTTTACCATAACTTACTGAATCGGAGTGGCTGCAATGAGTCTCTCTTTAGACCCTCATTTAGAAACACTTGTCTGCAACTGAGAAGGACCAGTATTTCATACTATTTATTGAATCATCTCTTGGAAAAGAAACTCTAAATCTCAGAAATGACCACCCAAGCGTGCTGCTGAAAACTGAGCGAGCTAAGCAAGTTTCGGATGCCTTTGTAGTTCTGCTGGTTTTGGCAAAGCTCTTTGAAGTGGAAATGCTGTATCTGTTAAGTGGGGTCAAATCCACGGGACCCAATAGGACACACATAGGATCACTCTGTCAACAGCACTAATTTTCTGAAAAGAGGAACAGTTTGCTGATAGCGCATCGCCTGATGTAGATGTGTTGTACAGGGTGCATGGGGAGTGAGGGGTGGGGTAGAACCTCTGGTAGGGGACACATTGTGCTCCTTCTGGGGTGGTTTTCCACCTTTGGTCCCCACCCTGCACTCAGCATCTCACGTGGCTCCTTGGCCACATCCTGGGAATAGCTTTGACTGGCTGGCTAAACCAGGTCTCAAACCCTCAAGGAGTTAGGGACCTCCCTTGAATGTGAAGACAGGCTCCGGCAGATTGAGCGGACAAGACCAATAGTGGGTCCAATGTGTGCTGGGCCCCGGGGTTAACCTGAGCAACGCGGTCCAGGTCCGGTCCCAAAATCCAAGGATTCCATGAGGAGTCAGTCCAAAAGGGCCAAGGCAGGAAACCAGGCTAGGTCAGGCACAGGGTAACAGGCAGGGTCCAGCAAGCAGCAATGTTGCTCCCACAACCTGGGGCAGGGTCTGGCAGCCTTTTATCTCTGATAGGGTAACGGCTGGTCCTGATCCCCCAGTGACTTACCTCCCTGTTTCACTTGAAGGCGAGCATTCCTCCTGCGAGTACTCAGGTCTCTCCTTCTCTCAGACCTGAGTCTCTGCAGCTCGGGAGATGTTGGTGGGTTACTAGACCCAGAAGCCGCCTCAGCCTCTCCTGACCCAACTGGTAGTGGAGCAGCTGCACGTGATTGCCCAGTAGAGGGCAACAAGGTAATCCCCGCATCTGGAGCCAGGGCAGGCTCAGGCCCCTGACTTGGCCCAGCTGGTGCTTGTTGCAGGGGAACTTGTGCAGACTGGGGCTCTTCAGAATCAGGCCCCAGACTCGGTTCAGATACGAGGATCTGGTGGTGCGGGCCGAGACTCCTCTGGTTCCGAATCCAAGCCTGAGTCCCAGGCCATCACACAATAGTCAAGAAGGCAGTTTCTGCAGGTGCTGTAGAGGGAAATGAGGGAGCCCATCTAGGAGAAGGAAAATTCTGATGCTAAACCTCCACTGCCTTACCAGATAACTTCAGGAAAAGAAAAGGCTCAGGAGTAAACCCTACACAAATCTTCATATGGAGTCCCTAAGATGTGGGTGTTGTCTTGTACATCTCCTTCTGGCAACTGCTGTAGCCAAGCTGGTGCCAAACTAATTGCGCTGCTTTCCTCTGGACCACATGAGTGAGGCTGAGAGGGTCACTTCATACACACCTCCATACACACTGTCCCAACTTTTGTCCTGGGGAGGTCACTTCAGTACTGCTAGTGCAGTGGTTTGACTTCACCCCTCGAGGCGTACCCCATTGCCTCTCAACACAGACAGATGCCGACATGTGGCCTAGCCTGTTCTTCAAGGGCTATCTGCAGTTGCTCACTCAAGAGGGGCAAACACTCTACACGTGCTCAGAGGCAGTGCACTTGTAATTCATCCAAGCATTTTTGAGCAGTGTTCTAGCACAGAATATGCATTGCTGGGATGACTTCTGTGGCGTTTGCCCTCCTAGGTGTGTGACATCATACTGGGTTCATAAGGAAAGGGTTAACTAATTGTAAAAGGACTAACCAATGGGAACCCAAGGGGCGGAGTTAACTGTGTATAAGGTTTAAGCACAGAGGTTTTTGAGGGGAGTTAGAGTTAGAGTGGTTGAGAAAACAGTCTGGAGTTAGACGCGAGAGGGAAGATAAGTCTGTGGGTTGGGCTAGTCTGGTGTGAGAGAGGGAGAGAATTTGTTAAGAGGGGTCAGTCAAACAGTTGAGATGATCAGTCAGAAGGTATTAGGAAGGTATAGGCTGGTAAAGAAACTAAAGTTAAGATACTAACAGGAATATTATCTGAGAAACCATAAACTTGTTAACGTTTGTAAAATAAACTTGTTTTTTTGGTTCACTTTTAACAACTGAGTGGACTCAGTGTTTTACCCGAGAGTAACTGGTTGGTGGCAGTGGGGAAGCGAGCACAGTGGTGGCACAGGGGTCAATAGACCGTTAAACGTCCAGGGACCCTGTGTGATCGCCACAACTTCTTCAGGGAGTGACTCAAGAAGTTGTTCTTGTTGCTGCTGCTGCTGTTAATCCAACCCCTTCCTCCAAGAAACTCAGGATCGTGTACCTATTGCTCCCCTGCTCATTTCTTCCTCACAACAACTCTGCGAGGATGGTTAGGACTGGGAGATGGTGGTGTGGCCCCTGTTTCGTTAGCTCAAAAATGGAAAATGAGTGAGGTCCCAACTAAAGAAGAATGGCAATTTAAACTGATGGAATATGCTCAGTTTGTGGACCTGAAGAACATACATTTAAAGAAGATTGGAAAATGTTTATTGAATATATGGGGGGGGCAATTGTGTACACTTGAAAACGTTGGCAGCATTAAGATAAATCCAACAGTGTAAATAAGTTGTGATGGATGTAATAATGGAATACTGAATGGTTTAGTTTACGTAAAATATGCAGGGATTTATGATATGCAAAATGAACCATGGAAAGAGAAGAAGGGAAGTCATTGATTTCTTAAGGTTGTTTAAATGAGTATTCTAAATTGTAAAACAGAAAATTTAATAAAAATTATATACACATAAGGACTGGGAGATGGTGTCTGACGCAAGGAACTTTACAGAGCTCCATCACTGGGAAGGGATTTAAACCTGAATCTCCCCAATTCTAGTTTGATGAGGAGGGCCACAGCCCCTTTTTCTCTGAGTTACATAGACTGTTGGTCCAACACACAGGGATAAAAGAAGCTGCCTTATAGTACCAGATCATTGGTCCACTTAGCTCAGTTTTGTCTAAGGCACAGGTCAGTTCTGTGTCCAGGGCAGCTGTCTACCAGCTCCATCTGGTACACAGGCTGAGACCCTACCTGCCCGCAGACTGTCTCGCCAGAGTGGTGCATGCTCTAGTTATCTCCCGCTTGGACTACTGCAATGCGCTCTATGTGGGGCTACCTTTGAAGGTGATCTGGAAACTACAACTAATCCAGAATGCAGCAGCTAGACTGGTGACTGGGGGCGGCCGCCGAGACCACATAACACCGGTCTTGAAAGACCTACACTGGCTCCCAGTACGTTTCCAAGCACAATTCAAAGTGTTGGTGCTGACCTTTAAAACCCTAAACGGCCTCAGCTCAGTATAACTGAAGGAGCGTCTCCACCCCCATCATTCTGCCCAGACACTGAGGTCTAGTGCCGAGGGCCTTCTGGCGGTTCTCTCACTACGAGATGCCAAGTTACAGGGAACCAAGTAGAGGGCCTTCTTGGTAGTGGCACCCACCCTGTGGAACGCCCTCCCACCAGATGTCAAAGAGAAGAACAACTACCAGACTTTTAGAAAACATCTGAAGGCAGCCCTGTTTAGGGAAGCTTTTAATGTTTAATAGACTATTGTATTTTAATATTGTGTTGGAAGCCGCCCAGAGTGGCTGGGGAAACCCAGCCAGATGGGCGTGGTATAAATAATAATAATAATAATAATAATAATAATAATAATAATAATAATAATTATTATTATTATTATTATTATTATTATTATTATACATCAGGGTAGCTAAACTGTGGCATCCCAGATGTTGCTGGAGACTACAGCTCTTATAATTCCTGACCATTGGCCATGTTTGCCAGGGCTGTTGGGAATTGTATAGTCCAACAGCATCTGAAAGACACCAAGTTGACTTACGCGTCTCCAGGAGTTTCACTCCAGCCATACCTGGAGCTGCTGGGGATTGGGCCCTACATGCAACATCAAGGCAATTCCAATTCTAAATAGAATCACAATGTTCTTATGCAGATGTGATGCCCATTCAGCCTCTGTTCTCCAGCCATTACTAATCTCATTAGCGTTGTCGATTCTGCCATCACAAAGTACCTGAAATTACTCCATTCAACGAGGCGCCCTATTTGTAACTATGCAGGTTCCTAATCACCACAATACATCTTTACGGTTATATTCAGAAGCTGGACTTTACAGGACTGCTTTGAGGCTCAGCTGGAAGTAGAAGAAAATTGTACATCCATTCTGATTGTTAGCGCCCAGATTTTCTATCCAAACTACTTTTCAGCTCTTAAAAATACTGGCTGCTCTCAAGGAGGAACTGCAGGTTTTCTGAAGAAGAATAAAGAAGTATTGTCTCTTGAATCCACTTTTCTGTATGCTGTTTTGTCACCAGCCACGAGCAGTTTTACTCTAAGTTTGCAGCTCTTGAGATGCTTGTTCTAAAGTAGCTCCATAGTTAAAGTTATTTGAGGACTGAATCTTTACAGCTGTTTGCCAGCTATAAAGAAACTGGCCCCTCCAAACTGGGTGGTTTCTACCCCTCCCCCATATGCATTCTGTTTTTATTATTATTATTAAATTTTTATTGAAAATTTTATTTACAACATAACATAAACCCCCCAATACAGAAATACAATAAGCATAACATACAACGTTGTTGTTGTTTAGTTGTTTAGTCGTGTCCGACTCTTCGTGACCCTGTGGACCAGAGCACGCCAGGCACTCCTGTCTTCCACTGCCTCCCGCAGTTTGGTCAAACTCATGCTGGTAGCTTCGAGAACACTGTCCAGCCATCTCGCCCTCTGTCGTTCCCTTCTCCTTGTGCCCTCCATCTTTCCCAACATCAGGGTCTTTTCCAGGGAGTCTTCTCTTCTCATGAGGTGGCCAAAGTATTGGAGCCTCAGCTTCAGGATCTGTCCTTCCAGTGAGCACTCAGGGCTAATTTCCTTCAGAATGGAGAGGTTTGTTCTTCTTGCAGTCCATGGGACTCTCAAGAGTCTCCTCCAACACCATGATTCAAAAGCATCAATTCTTCGGCGATCAGCCTTCTTTATGGTCCAGCTCTCACTTCCATACATCACTACTGGGAAAACCATAGCTTTTACTATATGGACTATACTTTGTTGGTAAGGTGATGTCTCTGCTTTTAAGTCTTTGACCATGGAGTTTTCTTGGCAGGGATACTGGAGTGGCTTGCCAGTTCCTGCTCCAGGTGGATCACGTTTGGTCAAAACTCTCCACTATGACCTGTCCATCTTGGGTGCCCTGCATGGCATAGTTCATAGCTTCTCTGAGTTATTCAAGTCCCTTCACCACGGCAGGCCAGTGATCCATGAAGGGGACATACAACAATACAAACAACCAATTAAAAGACTTCCTTTATCCTGTATCTGGCCTCCTTATTTACTTCTTATAAGCTGTTTCCTTTATGAATAATTATTAAGATTTTTCTAATTATAACTTAAATATCCACAAAATCTCCTGCAGACATTAATCAAAACAAGTCCAGGTATGTATTTTAGGGCACTGTTTTCTGAAGTATTCTCTGCATTTTCCCCATGCTTTTTGAAACTCTTGTCTAGTGTGATCTCTAATTGCTTCTGTTAATCTAGCCAGTTCAATATACTCTAACAGTTTGTCTTACCATTTCTTTTTTGTTGGCACAATTTCTTTTTTCCAGTTTTTAGCAATTAGGATCCTTGCCGCTCCTGTGGCATAGATGAATATTTTCTGATCTTCTCTTGCTATACCCCCATGTGCAATTCTGAATAGGGATGGGAGAATCTGACCATTTCAGTTTCTATCAGTTTCTCATTTTTCCAGTCTTAAATCCAGTTCTTCGTATTTCCACATAAGTTTGATATATCTATATCTATTTATCTATAGAGATATAGAGATATAGTTATAGATACAGATATATATTCTTCATGAAAATTCATCAGCACTTTAGTGTGAATTTCCTGAATTTCACTTTTGTATGCAATGCTGCAAAGCAATTTCCCCTACTACAATTCACTTTTTATTTTCACGGATGCATGCATTTATATACTCTACCTTAGCGTATGCATTTAGCTGGATATTACCTGGCTGGAGAACTGCACTGCAAAACTTGAAGAAATGCGGATTTCTAAGCATGGCTGGGTTTCAGTTCGCATCCTATTTCGGAAAGTGCAGATTTGGTAGGTTTGCCTGTCAGTGTGAACTGAATTTCTCCTCCATTCTGAATTCTGCAACAAATCGTAGACTCTGCAATAGTGCATTAGTGGTGGGTTTATACTGGACTGTCCACACATCATTCTTCTTCGTTGGTTTTGCATTGCTTCCCTAATGTTACCCTGTCTGGAGAAGAAGAAGAAGAGTTTGAAGAGTCTGGATTTGATATCCCGCTTTATCACTACCCTAAGGAGTCTCAAAGCGGCTAACATTCTCCTTTCGCTTCCTCCCACACAACAAACACTCTGTGAGGTGAGTGAGGCTGAGAGACTTCAGAGAAGTGTGACTGGCCCAAGGTCACCCAGCAGCTGCATGTGGAGGAGCGGGGAAGCAAACCCGGTTCACCAGATTACGAGTCCACCGCTATTAACCACTACACCACACTGGCTCTCTTGAACTATATCAGGGCAAAACTGGGATGACAAAACCCTGGATCTCTCATGGTATAAAAAGTCACAGGTTATCAGCAGGAGGTTATGGCACATGCACTGACTGGAAATGAAATAAAAAAATTCCTTCCAGTAGCACCTTAGAGACCAACTAAGTTTGTTATTGGTATGAGCTTTCGTGTGCGTGCATTGGAAATGAATCAGTATTTCCATCCCAAAACTTTTGCAGGTGCAAGCAGTATTGAAAGGGGATTGAGTATCTCTGCGCAGATACCATCATGAACGCAAATCATCATAAATGCACAATAAACACAGCATCTGGAGTGGGACAAAATTTAGCCGCTTTGAAGCTGTTTTTAGGACTCGCATAAAGAAAGAGCAAGCAAAGATGTCCGAAACTACTTGAGATTTATTATATTTGGCCAAGGGACCAGGCATGCAGAGTGTCACAAGTTTTATGGGCCTATTTTAATGCAACTGCCCCATTCACATTATGTTCCATTTTAAGCAATGCTGTCTTTTGTCCTGTGATAAGCCTAACCATGCTACTCATCTCTTCCTTTGATGTATGCCATAGTTCGTAGACAAGCCTCCTGGCTGGGCAAAGATTTACATTGCCCTAGATCAGCGATTCTCAACCTGTGGGTCCCCAGATGTTGTTGGACTACAACTCCCATCATCTCTGTAGTCCAACAACATCTGGGGACCCACAGGTTGAGAAAGGCTGCCCTAGATGAAAACAAAGGACATCATCACCATAGTTTTCAGGACCCCCAGAATGGGGAAGGGTGATAAACTCAGAGTCAATTGCTATGATGAAGAAAAAGCAGAAAAACTGAAGCCAACATAGTAGATTTTAGTTTATTCAAACTTATTCCTCCGTTTCTAGGTGTTATGCAATAGTTACAGGGCTGACCCTATTATTAGGTAGAATGAGGCAGCCGCTTCAGGCAGCGAATGCTGTTGGGTGGCCCATGACCTTTCCTGGGCCTCCTAAGCTGCCCTCATGCACCAGTGTTGAAGTAAGATTCAGCTGCTAATTTGGTAAGCTTTTGTACAAGGGGGGCCACTGTGTTGCCAATTGCCTCAGGTAGCAAAATGTCTCGGGGCAGCCTTGAGTAAGTAGATCATGCAAGTTGAAATCATAGAATCTTGTCCAACCCTCTGCAATGCAGGGATCTCAGCTAAAGCTTCCATGGCATGTGACCATCCAACCTCTGCTTAAAATTCTCTAAGGAAGGGGAGTCCACAACTTCCCAAGGGAGACTGTTCCACTGTCGAACATTTCTTGTGTGGTTTGCTGGTTGCAATCCACATCAGAAGAGGACAGCCTAGGGTTACAATATTTCAAAAAGTGATAATCCAGACACAAAAGTTGGGACACGGGTGGCGCTGTGGGTTAAACCACAGAGCCTAGGACTTGCCGATCAGAAGGTTGGCGGTTCGAATCCCCATTACTGGGTGAGCTCCTGTTGCTCGGTCCCTGCTCCTGCCAACCTACCAGTTCGAAAGAACATCAAAGTGCAAGTAGATAAATAGGTACCACTCCGGCGGGAAGGTAAATGGCATTTCCGTCCACTGCTCTGGTTCGCCAGAAGCGGCTTAGTCATGCTGGCCACATGACCCGGAAGCTGTACGCTGGCTCCCTTGGCCAATAAAGCGAGATGAGCGCCACAACCCTAGAGTCGGCCACGACTGGAACTAATGGTCAGGGGTCCCTTTACCTTTATCCAATCTAGATATGGAGGGCCAGATACGGAAGTCTGGAGAGCCACATTGAGACCCTGTTCCTGTGATTTCTTCCCTCTGCTTTATCCCAATCGTAAGGAAATTCCATCTCCAGGCAACGAGGTTTGTTACTGCATTGTTTTTATATCTCTATGGCTCCAACAGCGTTTGCCATCCAACTGGCAGTGAGAAGGAAAGATAAATAGGGTTGTACTCTGGGACACCAAGATCCCAGGGACACTGGGAGTCTGTGCTGCTGGTATGATTTACAGTCCCCAGAATGTGAGTAAATGAATTCAGCCTCAGGAATCTAGTGTGCACTGTGGAACTGACAGAGAACCACATCTAAAGAGCCTTTGTCACTTGTGTATAACTAATATCTGTAGGAAAACAGGAGCAGCAACAAATATTGCCACTGCATATCCTTCTAATAGGGATGCGGGTGGTGCTGTGGGTTAAACCACAGAGCCTAGGACTTGCCGATCAGAAGGTTGGCGGTTCGAATCCCCACAACAGGGTGAGCTCCTGTTGCTCGGTCCCTGCTCCTGCCCACCTAGCAGTTCAAAAGCACGTCAAAGTGCAAGTAGATAAATAGGTAACACTCCAGCGGGAAGGTAAACGGTGTTTCTGTGCGCTGCTCTGGTTCGCCAGAAGCGGCTTTGTCATGCTGGCCACATGACCCAGAAGCTGTATGCTGGCTCCCTCAGCCAATAAAATGAGATGAGCGCTGCAACCCCAGAGTCGGTCACGACTGGACCTAATGATCAGGGGTCCCTTTACCTTTATCCTTCTAATAAAAGCACTCCTGTTCAGGGTTCCAGCCAGCCAGGCCCGTCTTCAAGATACTCCATTCCATCCTTCCTCATTTCCTTTTAATTTCCCACCTCCCTAACTGACACACATTCTGTGGTTACTGAGTATGCTCAGTCCTCATGGGGTTCTTTTTGCCCCCTTAGATTTAATTTTTAAAAGGTTTCAGATTTGTGCTTCCATATACCTTAGGATTCCCATGAGCTTGTGGATCCGTCTCTCTTTTTCCTAAGAGACCCTCTGCTTGGACTCTGCCATTTCCTTCAGCACGGTGTCACCTGTCTTCACAGTTAGAGGGCGTAGCAAGCTCCTTCAGCAACTGGCTATAAATATAAGCCAGGCAGCCAAAGTATAAATAAGCTAAGGGAGATCCATCAGTTATTCTGTTTCTTTGAAAACTGGCAAGGCTTTCCTTGGCCTGTTTTGGAAAAACAAAGCAAGAACAAAATGCTGATGCAGAGCCACCACCAGCTCGGCTGAGGAATCATAGAGTTGTTAGAGTTGGAAAGGGACCCTTTGGGTCATCTAGTCCAACCCCCTGCAATTCAGGAGTCTCAGCTCACAAACCCCCCATCCAACCTCCCCAACCAATGGGGAAATGAACAGGGATGCAGGGCCTATCCATTGGCAGAGCCAAGAAACAACTACCACATTTTTTGCTCTATAAGACTCACTTTTTCCCTCCTAAAAAGTAAGGGGAAATGTGTGTGCGTCTTATGGAGCGAATGCAGGCTGCGCAGCTATCACAGAAGCCAGAACAGCAAGAGGGATTGCTGCTTTCACTGCGCAGTGATCCCTCTTGCTGTTCTGGCTTCTGAGATTCAGAATATTTTTTTCCTTGTTTTCCTCCTCCAAAAACTAGGTGCGTCTTGAGGTCTGGTGCGTCTTATAGAGTGAAAAATACGGTACTTTATGCTCCTCCACTTCTCAACGTTTTCCTCCCCAGCTGGTCATCAGAGGAGCTTGGAACCAATAACTTATATCTTGCGTACTTCCTCCTCCCTCCCAGCCCATTTTCCTTTTGTGAGGTGTCTTATGTTTGCTTGGTTTTTGTAAGTTTGCCTTGCTTATGGCCTGTAAGCAACACGGAGAGCTTATATTTTTTAGCCATAGGTCAGCAGTTGAGCATCTGCTTTTAAAGCAGAAGGTCTCCAGTTCAATCCTCAGGGAGGACTGTGTAGACAATACTGAGCTAGACTAATGGAATAATGGTCTGATTCAGTAGAAGGCATCTTCCTATGTTCCTATGATAGCTAGATCTATCCATGCGTCCCAAATCTCTGAGTAGTGAGAGACTTCAGTGGTTCCAGATCTTACCTGGGGTTCGGTTTCCTTGGAATGAAGGTCAACGGAGACTGTGGTGCCTTTAGGATATATGGTTTTATTTACACACACACACAGAACCTGAGGCTAGCATGGAAGGGCTCACAGCATTGACATTTCAACAGACCTTTCCCTCCCTGTTAGGTTTCCAGAGGATCTCAAAGACATAGCTTTGGTTCCAGCGCAGAGCGAGACAATCCTCTGTGTATCCAGCTTCCAGAATCAGCCAAAACACACACACAAAAACCCTCCTTGACCTATCATTCCCCATCCTAGGTTAATGTTGCATCTAGCCAGGTGAAGGCAGATGGGGAAAAGGCCTATCCCACTTTCCTGTAGATCACCATCACTTAGCTGTCGCTATGGCAACACAGCATCTTTAAGATGCTGATGAGAGCGCTTAGCTGGCCAGCTAAGGCGATTTCCTGATAAGGAGAAATGTCTGACTGGCTCAACAGCTTCTTGTGCTTGATTCTAAAACTCACTGGATACAGAATCACCTGCATGGAAGGGGACCCCCCTCCCTCAAATATCATTCAAGTTAGCCACCACCCCCATAACAATATATATAGTGGAATTTTGAAAAAATCAGTGTTTGAACCAGGCCTAGAGAAATGATGCTGCGGTCCTGATATTGTTATGATTCAAGGTTGTCTTTTCTTGTCATCAGTTGGCTCAGTCACAGTTCCAGATCTCACTGATCCAAAGTGAGCATCTAGCTAGCCAACTGACATGGCTGGGCGTAGGCAGAGTTTCAGGACATAAAACCTAAACATAATTACACATCACAACAAAGAAAGTGGGGAAAAACTTTATTTAAAAAGGTTGTCTTTATGAAGTGGACAACTAGTAGATCTACATATGCTGAGGTTCTTAATATAGTTTTCTGATGTGCATTATTTTCTTTTAAAAAAAAAGATTTGAATGACAATAACCGTGGTATTTGCTGGTAAACGTACCCTACACAGAATCTTACTACATAGTGAAGTAAATTTTACCTCACCTCTCTTTCCATCCACTTCTGATCGCTGCAGGGGCATGGTAATATTTAAGTTCATTCTACTCAAGTCCTGTTGATTTAAGCATAATTCTAAGGCTGGGTCCAAATCCTTGGTTCAAGAAGTACTCTAGGTCATTTAGGGTTGTTTACAGCAATGCCATAGTGATGTATGGAAGTGAGAGCTGGACCATAAAGAAGGCTGATCGCCGAAGAATTGATGCTTTTGAATTATGGTGCTTGAGAGTCCCATGGACTGCAAGAAGATCAAACCCATCCATTCTTAAGGAAATCAGCCCTGAGTGCTCACTGGAAGGACAGATCCTGAAGCTGAAGCTCCAATACTTTGGCCACCTCATGAGAAGAAAAGACTCCCTGGAAAAGACCCTGATGTTGGGAAAGATGGAGGGCACAAGGAGAAGGGGACGACAGAGGACGAGAAGGTTGGACAGTGTTCTCGAAGCTACCAGCATGAGTTGGACCAAACTGCGGGAGGCAGTGGAAGACAGAAGTTCCTGGCGTGCTCTGGTCCATGGGGTCACGAAGAGTCGGACACGACTAAACGACTAAACAACAACAACAGCAATGCCAGAACTTTGAACTATGCCTGGAGCAAGCTCCCCTCTCTGATGGTCTTCCAGGACCAGGAGGGCATGAAGTGGGAGGAGCAAAGGCAGACATGCTGGCACAGTCTCAGATTGCTTGGGGAAAGCCCTGGAGAGGAAGAGACTTAGGCAGCTGTGGAAGGCGGGGACCTTTAGTCTCTGCAACTACCTCATAGGGGCAAGACTTACTGAAGAGGAGTTGCTGTGCTCATTAGGCCTGGCACTCCTGAACAGATCCTGTTTCTTCTAATAAAGAGTTAACTTCACTTACTCTGTGTGATTTATTGCTGGCTCCCTCCTGACACTGGCCTAGTTTAGTCTCTGAAGTGCTTAAAAAACCCTGAAGGGATTCATTGCATTTTTGTATGGAGCCATCTTGTCCAACCAGGTGCCCTCCAGATGTTGTTGGACTACAACTCCCAACACCCCTGCCCATTGGCCATGCTGACTGAGGCTGATGGGAGTTGAAGTCCTGCAACACCTGAAGGACACTGGGCTGAGGAAGGCTAGTCTAGAGGAAAGTTCTCTGGTCTAAAATGGTACACATGCTGGAAGGTGGGCCTGGCTCTGGTAGACCATGTCAGTGACAACTACACTACAATTACAGCATTTCTCTCTATTTCAGGGGTGAGGGACCTGTGGCCCCCCAGGTGTTGTGGGGCTCTGGGCTCCCACCAGACCCTGCTAGCATGGCCAAAAGTTAGGAATGATGGGAACTGTAGTCCAACATCATCTGGAGGGCAACACGTCCCCTACCCCTGCTCCGTTTGGTTCGACCTGGTGCTTGCACATAATAAATAGCTCCCAGCTCCATTAATTTTTTACATCGAGTTAACACAAATGTCTTAAGAGGTCTTTTTTTTACAGAATAGGGTGTGGGATTGCTTGAGACCTGTCATGTCTCCAGCAAGTTCTGGTTTCCTTCCGGTGTCATGAACTGGACCTTGGGCACCACAAAGGATGAATTATTCCTCCTTATGGAGTTGTTCCTCCTTATGGAGTTATTCCTCCGCATGGAATTACGTTTCCTCAGGGAGTTCTGGTGTGACAGCTCGCTCTTCTGGAGGGTCTGGATGAGGATGGAAGGCTTCTCGTCCAGCTCCTTGGCACTGCAACGCGGCGCTGCGACTTTGCTCGTGTTGCCAAACTTGGAGTAGTCGACAGCGTAGGCCCCTTCTTCTTCCGCTACGATGGGCACGAAGCGGTGGCCCCAGAGGATCTCTTCGGATATGTAGGACGTTCTTGCTTGGGTGGTGATTCCAGTGGTTTCCACCACACCTTCAAGTATGACAATGATCTCTAGGTCTTGGTTGGCCAAGTCATTGGCGGAGATGTCGTAAAGAGGACTCCGCTTGTCAATGATGTGGCAAATAATCAAAGGGGCCACTAGGAAAATATTGTTGCTCTCAATGGGATTGTCTACTGGGACGTCTAGCTGGTGGATGGGGATGACTTCTCCTTCAGGGGTGGTGGTCTTCTTGACCACCTGGATCCGCACTGAGGCACTGATGATCATGCTTTTCCTCAGGTCCCCAACCCGAAACATGAAGCAGAGTTTGCCATTGCGTACGGCGATGACCGCGTTCCGGCTGAATATCAAGGTCTCGGCTCGCCGGTGTGCCTGCGCCGTCTTCATGAAGATGCAACCCAACATGACGGCATTGATGATCAAGCCCACAATGTTCTGGAGCATCAGTACGGTGATCGCTATGGGACATTCTTCGGTCATCATCCTCCCTCCAAAGCCAATGGTCACCTGGACCTCAATAGAGAAGAGGAAAGCGGAGGTGAAAGACCTAAGGGAAAGGAGAGAGGGGAAACAATGCACACCATTATCAAATACTGAAACTTATGTACCGTCAGGAACGAGCCAGCAGTAAATTACACCATGCAAGATGGAGTTAACTCTTTATTAGCAAAATCAGGATCTGCACAGGAGTGTCAGACCTAATGAACACAGTGACTCATCTCTGGCAGGTCTTGCCCCCATGAAGCAGTTGCTGGACTGAAGGTCCCTGCCTCCCCATAGCTAGCTAAGTCCCCTCCTCTACAGGGCTTTCCCCAAGCAATCAGAGACTGTGCCTGCCTGTCACCAATATCTCCTCTTCTGGTTCTGGGAGACCAGTGGGGAAGGGAGTTTATAGAGAAAAGGTGAGTAAGAGGCAACATGATAGAATATTTTTGTAAAATTATCCATTGCATGGAGAAAGTGGATGGATGCAATCATCAACTGGGGCTCTTCTTCAAGTGCGCCCTCCATGGGAAGTCCAGAGGGTAGCAACAAGAGAGCAGGCCTTTTCTGTGGTGGCACCTCAATTGTGGAATGCTCTCCCCAGGGAGACTCACCTGACACCAACACTGGATATGTTTAGGTGCCAGGCAAAAACATTCAGCTAGGACTTTGGATGATAATGATCTATGGTCTTGTAAATCAGTGTGTGTGTGTGTGTGTGTTTGTGTGCTAAAATTTGTATACTGCCCCTCATCCATAGATCTCAGGGCTGTTCACAACATTTTAAATGTACAGTCATACCTTGGAAGTCGAATGCTTAGCAAGATTAATGTTTTGGCTCCTGAACGTCGCAAACCTGGAAGTGATTGTTCCATTTTGCAAACGTTCTTTGGAACCTGAATGTCCATTGCGGCTTCTGATTGGCTGCAGCAACTTCCTGCGGCCAATCAGAAGCTGCGCCTTGGTTCTTGAGCATTTTGGAAGTCGAATGGACTTCTGGAATGGATTCCGTTTAACTTCCAAGGTACAACTGTATTTAATTTTTCTTGTGCATTTCCCCCTTGGTTTTAATCAATGTACGGCTTTCCTTTTGCTTTTCATATAGTTGCTTTGGGTTGCAAGAAATTTAATCAATCGTTGTCGCTATTACCTGACGCAGGTGACACAGGGCTTCCACCTAGTGATGTCCTCGCTGGTTGTGCACGGCTTGTCCATGTCCCCGTGAGCAAAGGCCACCAGCCACCACATCATGGCGAAGAAGAGCCAGCTGCACAGGAAGGACATGGTGAAGATGACCAGCGTGTGGCGCCACTTCAGGTCCACCAGGGTAGTGAAGATGTCCTGCAGGAAGCGCCCTTGCTCGCGGATGTTCTTGTGAGCCAAGTTGCAAGCCCCGTTCTTGGCGATGAAGCGGGCTTTCTGTTGCCGGTCCCTGACGCGCGGCTTGCCCAGGTTCTCGGCCGCGATCCGTGCGAGGACATACTCTTCGGGGATGATACTCTTCCTGGCCAACATCTCCCTGTCACCATAGTCCACCAATCAACCGAAAATGGGCAGAAGTGGAGAGGATGGAAGAATCCTATAGAGACCTCTCGTGTATTCTGTTTTCTCTATCCGATCCTGGAGAAAGAAAGGAGCTTGCATAAGTCACCCCATCCCACTAATTCACACCATTCTTGCCAATGATTATAGGCCTAGCTAGGACCCGGGTGGAGCTGTGGGTTAAACCTCAGAGCCTAGGACTTGCCGATCAGAAGGTTGGCGGTTCGAATCCCCGTGACGGGGTGTGCTCCCGTTGCTCAGTCCCTGCTCCTGCCAACCTAGCAGTTAGAAAGCACGCCAAAAAGTGCAAGTAGATAAATAGGTACCACTCCGGCGGGAAGGTAAATGGCGTTTCCGTGTGCTGCTCTGGTTCGCCAGAAGCTGCTTAGTCATGATGGCCACATGACCCGGGAGCTATACGCCGGCTCCCTCGGCCAATAAAGCGAGATGAGCGCCGCAACCCAAGAGTCGGCCACGACTGGACCTAATGGTCAGGGGTCCCTTTACCTTTACCTTTAGGAAAGAAATTTGGGGCAGATTTGCCAGGAGGGTGGGGATTTTCATCTGAGGATCAGCGGTTTCTGTACAAGCTAGGAGATCTTTTGCACTCTTGTACAAACAAATCCAAGAATTCTGGGCTGCCCCAATCAAAAAATCTATACATAATGGGAATGTATAGGTGAACACATGGAGAAATATGGTGTTAAAGCAGAACTCTTAACAGGCAATTGTTAAGCGTGTAAGGACAAAAGAAGTAATTATAATTTATCAGTTTTCTTGTTATTTTATTTTGTTAAAGCAACTAGAAAAAAATATTATGTTGGGAAGATCTCACACAGGTGAAGGGAAACAGTGCGGTGGAGGGGAGGGTTAGGTTGAATTTAGGAAATAAAATAATATATGGGACAGCAAAAGATATAAGTTCAAAAGGGGGAGTAAATGTACTTTTAGTATTTTCATTATTGTAATAGTTATTATTATTTCTTATCGGTAGAAGGCAATATTAACTTAGACTTCTTTGTTTTGCTCTCTGTATAATTTTCTTAAGTCAATAAAAAATAATAATTCTGGATTGCAACTTCAAAGCATTCATTTTCATGATTCCATTGGACTTCCTTTTTTTTTAGTGTAATACTTTTTATTAGTTTTCAATTGCAACAACCCAGTAAAAGCCTCATTGTCACAATACCAAATTATAATACAATTAATAATGCCAATTGTTCAGATGCCAAATTATATTATTTCGTAGGCCCTCTTCATGCTAGATTTGATGATTTGATAATTTACTTTAACTCTGCGATTCCATTGGACTTGCATTCCTCAATAATGAAATTGTCTTTCCCCTGCCCCCTGCAAAACTATATAGTTTGTCAATCTGAAGGGCTGTCACATGAGAAATGGAACAAGCCGCTTTTCTTCTGCTCCAGAGGGTAGGGCCCAAAACCGATGTATTCAAATGACAAGAAAGGTGATTCTGGCTAAACATTAGAAAGAACTTTCTGCCGGTAAGAGCTGTTCAACAGTGGAACAGATGGCAGGTGGTGGACTCTTCTTCCTTGGAGGTTTTTAAGCAGAGGTTGGATGTCCATCTGCCATGGATGCTTGAGCTGAGATTCCTGCATTGTGGGGGGTTGGACTAGATGACCCTCGGGGTCCTGTCCAACTCTACAATTCTATGATTCTGTGGATGAGTCCCACAAAGGATTTGTGCCCTAGAAAAGCAAAACTCCACACGTTCTCCAACTAAACTCATATAAACATCATCCGAAGACCGTTTGGGTTTAATTCATACTTTCTTGGGCAACATGAAAGGTTAAACACACTGTTTAAACTCTTTCCCCCATTATACCTGAATGTTTTTAGCAAATGGAATACTGTATATGAATGCATTTGGGGGGGGGGTCGGGTCTTCCCAACAAAGGCTGAGAAACACTAGGGGATAAGCCAAGCCTTAGCAGTTGTGTCAGTTTCACGATACAAGAAAGAGAAAGCATCTTTGTTTGGGAATCTGGTATTTATTTACAATGCAGGAAACAAGTTTTTGAGTCACACAGGGCTCTTCCTACATGCATGACACCCTTAAACACAGAAGTTGCTAATCCAGAAATGGCTGGGATACACTATTAAGGGCAAGTATTCAGTAGCCCAGGAAAGTGATATCCCATTACTGTGTGGACCGCAAAACAAACAAACAAACAAACAAACCATAAATATCTAGCCTGGTTGAAGAGCCCTGTTTGATTCAAAAGCTTGCTTCTAGCATTTTAAATGCTAGTCCTTCAAATAAAATGCTAGTTCTCCCAAGCACGTTTGCACATGTGCTTCATGTCAGGAGAAAAGTTGTACAACAAACCAAGGACACAGAAGGAGTGGTGCTGAACTAAGTTTTAAGTCAGAGTAGACCTATTGAAACAAATGGACCTAACTTAGGCATGTTTATGCATTTCATTGGATGTACTCTGAGTAAAGCATAGTTGATTGCTGCTTCTTGACTAGTAAAACGTGAAATACCTATAAGTGTTGACATAATATTCAACGGAAATGTCTGCTACGAATAATCCTATGAAGCCTGGAAAACGGAAAATAAAAACGAAAGACTATGTCATCCTGCAGGCACTTTTTAATCTGAGCAGGGGCAAGCGAGGGCTCTTTTTCCCTCAGTATGATCCCTGTGCCATGTTAATAAGAGTTCCTCTGAGCATGTCTGAAATCCCTTCTTGTAACTTGTACAGTGGTACCTCGGGTTACAGACGCTTCAGGTTACAGACGCTTCAGGTTACAGACTCTGCTAACCCAGAAATAGTACCGCGGGTTAAGAACTTTACCTCAGGATGAGAACAGAAATCGTGCAGCGGCAGCAACAGGAGGCCCCATTAGCTAAAGTGGTACCTCAGGTTAAGAACAGTTTCAGGTTAAGAACGGACCTCCAGAACGAATTAAGTTCTTATCCTGAGGTACCAACCCTGCCTTAGACAAGGGAGAAAATCCCCTCAAGGGCTCTCCAAAAGCACAGAGCATCACTTTCAAAATCTGGCACCAGAACTCTTACATAAAAGTTACTTTGAGAGGAGGGGATAACAGCTTGTTTTAAGTCCCAGGGTGTGGGGATGCCGAATGAAAATGCAAAGCCACAACAGCTGCAGACACCTGAACTGACTTCCTTAGCATTAAGGGGACACTGACTAAGGGAACTCAGACAGACCCAAGAAAGAAAGTGGAAACTTACGGAGATTCTGCAGCGACAGAACAGATGCAGCCTGGGCTCTCAGCCTGGCCAGATCCTTTCAGCTTCCATGGCAGCTGAATCCCCAAGAGGCAAAAGGCAGCCGCGAAGCTGGCAGGATTTAAGATGCAGGTATTGCTGGTCTTCCTCACTGTCTGCTCCCCTCTGGGATTCTTCGGCCGCCTGGCCTGCAGACTGGACGTGGTGGTCAGAGAGTTGGCAGAGCCATTATTTGGTCTGCCTTGGCCCGGGAGATGTTCTTCGGCGGAGAGGAAGAGGGAGGGGCGGAGGAGAGAGAGAGTGGAGGGGATGAAGGAGATTCAAGTTCAGGAAAGGCTGGCTGAGGTTATGTATGGCGCTAGGTAGGAGAGAGGAATCTTGACATCAACAGTAGCAGCGACCAGAGCGACTCTTCTCATCTTCCTCCTCCCTCGACATACAGATCGTTGCAAAGTTTTCAGCATTTCCCCTGAGTTTGGGGATGGGACAGAGAGAGCAGGGGGAGGGATGCTGGCCCCAGGCCAAGCACCACTGACGCAGAGAGCAAGAGAGAGAGAGAGAGAATTAAATTCTCTTTTAACCTCTGGCCTGAATAGGACTCAGTGACATGCTACAGCAAAGAAACTCCATCTTCGGAGTCTCCATCCCGGCCAGTTGATTCGGTGGTTGGCTGTTTTCCATAAGAAACAGGGGGCTGAAATATGTGACCTTTCTGACCTTATAGGGGTCGAACCCCTCTTGGGAGGCCCGGCAGGCAATATAGTGCTCTCCCTAAGCTGTTGTGCCATGTGATTTAAGAGGTGCGATGAAATATACTCAGAGTCAAGAGTGGATTTCATGCTCTTTATTCAGCTCATAGTGGTGAGGAGGGAATGAAAGTCCCCTCAAAGTATCTGTTTTATATACATTATTTACACAATGGGCTGCACGTGATTGGCTAATTCCAGAATTCTCCTGTAGGCCAATCAGGTTGTGGATTCACTTCTATCTGGAGCTGGATTGGGTGGCTCCTGCAGACCAGTCATACTGCTGCATTGTCCTAGGACCAATCAGACTGCTGCATTCTGAATCCTATTGTTCTAGGACCAATCAGACTGCTGCATTTTGGATCCTATTGCTCTAGGGCCAATCAGACTGCTGCATTTTGGATCCTATTCAACTCAGTACATAACATGCAATCTGGGATCCCTTGCAATGTCACAGAAGAGATAGGTAGCCGTGTTGGTCTGCCATAGTCAAAACAAAAAAAAAAATTCTTTCCAGTAGCACCTTAAAGACCAACTAAGTTAGTTCTCATACCAAGAACTAACTTAGTTGGTCTTTAAGGTGCTACTGGAAAGAAAATTTTTTTTTGTTTTGACAATGTCACAGAAGATACTGCAGAAGCCATCCTGGTTTCTGATTTGATCATGGAATGTCCTATTTGCACAGAATAGGGATGTCCAATTCCATAATAATGATGATAACAATTTTATTATGTATACCCCGCCCATCGGACTGGGTTGCCCCAGACACTTTGGACAGCTTCCAACAGAAAACTTAATATGAACCTACCTGGACCCTGAGATCACCTTCTGAGTTCCACCTTCGTGTGCCTCCTCCTCGAGAGGTCTGGAGGGTGGCAACATGAGAACGGGGCCTTCTATGCAGTGGCTCCTTGTCTGTGGAACGCTCTCCCCAGGGAGGTTCACCTAGTGCCTTCATTATAGACCTATAGGCGCCATGCGAAAACGTTCCTTTTAAACCAGGCCTTTGGTCGGTTTGATTGACATCCCATGCCCTTTTAAAATGTGGGGGGTTTGGGGGGTGGGGAGTTATTGAGTTGTTGTTGTTTTGATCATGTATTTTGTGGTTTTATATTTTGATTTTATTCTGCGAGCCACCCTGAGACTTGTGGGTATAGTGCGGTATATAAATTCAATAAATAAAATAAATAATAAAACATTTAACATTATAAAAAACAAAACACTTCCCCATACAGGGCTGCCTTCAGGTGTCTTCTAAAGGCTGCATAGTTATTTATATCCTTGGCTCATTGGGAGGGGGGGTTGCAGAGCTCTACACTCTGATGAAAATAGGGACATCCTAAGGGAAAGCGGGACGTTCTGGGATCAAATCAGAAACCGCTTCTGTAAATCCGGGACTGTCCCTGGAAAATAGGAACACTTGGAGGTCCATCCTAGTACTGGACATAGAATTTGAGAAGACACTCTCGCGCTCCCATTTTCTCCTCCTCTGTAGCCCCACCAATTTTTCCTCCATAGATCACTGGTGGGTTCCCACGAGGCAAGACACAGTGATAACAGCAAGAACATTTCATGACCTACATAACTAGGAAACAGGGGCAAAGCAACTGCTTATATACATTCCTGAAAGCCTGGGTCACTCCCACTCCCAACGTGATTTGCTGTCTCAACTTCTAAGCTGTGAATCATGACTCCAAGGGCCAATGGCAGAGGCCCAAATCCTGAAATGTTCTGTGATTGGACATCATGTATCGAATCAGGACACAGGAGCTCATAAATCCTTAGTCCAGGCTCAAGCTCAGGCAAACACAGACCACTGAATACATAACACCATGCTCCGCGGAGACTGGATCTGCTGCCTGAGGCTACTGCCTCATCAGGCCCCATGGGTGGGACAGCCCTGCAGCCATGGAAGGTTTTGGAAGACATCGGTTGGGCCTGTGTCCTCCTCTGGAAAACTTAGTCACTCCCTTGACTTCAATAGGGCTTCCTTGTAACTGAGTTTCCCTGGATTGCGCCCAGCTAATCTTGTCTTCTAAACCTTGCAGTGGTTGCCCAAAGGTCAAGGCCCAAAATGGTGTGCATTATTTGCATTCGAAGTGCAAGCTATTGCTGTTTGAATGTCAACAAATCGTTTCCTCTAAATCTCTGGTCTTCTCATAAAAAGGTCTCCTTAACGTAAATCTCTCACACACACATACCCTGAGAAATATGCCGCGGAAACTGAAGAAACCATGCAGGCCAAAACCCATTTCAAAACAAAACAAAGCTAATCAGGGCACAGCAGAAGGAGGCCGTGAAGTTTTCCCACTGGTTTGAGCCGGCAGAGTGTATAATTCTGGCACTCAATGTCGTCTGTTTAATGGAAACTTGAATTCTTGGAAATCTGATTCCACTCTCCCCACCCACCCCAGCCAACTATTAGGGTTCATAATCAGAAGGATAAACAATGAGGCTGATGTATAAAACGAAGTTTAGAAAAGTACATGTGACTTTAACTGTCAACCCGAAGCCAATGAGATGCTCAACTGAGACAGTGATCAGATAGGCAGTGTGCTGTGGTTTAGACTTAAGAGTAAGATTGGGGAGACCCAGGTTGCTTCCAGGTGACCAGTTTATTGAGCATTCATCCTAATTTGATTCCTGCATTGCTGGGCGTTGTACTAGATGAACCGTCTCTTCCAACTCTACAATTCTATGATTCTACAACTCATCTGGACAGCAATGTCCCACATGGGGCTGCCAATAGCTTGCAACTAAACTTCGCTTCTCTGACGCACAATTGACTTGGACTGAGATACGAGTCTCATGCTTGCTCTTCGTTTGCAAGAGTCAAAGTCCTCTTATCTCACGAGAAACGATAATCTTAATAGACTCCGCTCTGGAGAACGACATACAGAGTGCTAGAACCTGGTCAAAGCACTCAGTAACTTGCAGAATTAATTGTGGCAGCCTCTTGGACAGATTGTGGAGGACTTGCTTTCAGGGCAAGTTCTGTGCTGATATTAAACTGTTTTCCCCATCCCAAAAGAAACACAAGGATGGTTCTTCATTTCTAGGAGGCAGCTGGTTCCATGAAAGATTATTGCTTTTACTCAGAGCCTTTTTGTAGCTCCTAGGCATTTGGGGAGGGGTTGTAATTTCCATTCAGTATTTAATAATAATAATAATAATAATAATAATAATAATAATAATAATAATAATAATTTATTATTTATACCCCGCCCATCTGGCTGGGCCTCCCCAGCCATTCTGGGCGGCTTCCATAGAAACCAAAAATACAGAAAATATCACACGTTAAAAACTTCCCTGAACAGGGCTGCCTTAAGATGTCTTCTGAATGTCAGGTAGTTGTTTATCGCTTTGACATCTGCTGGAAGGGCGTTCCACAGGGCGGGCGCCACTACCGAGAAGGCCCTCTGCCTGGTTCCCTGTAGCTTTGCTTCTCGCAATGAGGGAACTGCCAGAAACCAGGACGGCTTTTAATTCATACCTACTTAATTCACGCTTCGCCAAATAACATTTGAACTGAAATGCAGCCTTCAGAATTTGCATTCCTCCAATGCCGTTCTTTAGCCAACTGTGAGGGACGTGGGTGGCGCTGTGGGTTAAACCACAGAGCCTAGGACTTGCCGATCTGAAGGTCAGCGGTTCGAATCCCTGCGACGGGGTGAACTCCCGTTGCTCGGTTCCTGCTCCTGCCAACCTAGCAGTTCAAAAGCACGTCAAAGTGCAAGTAGATAAATAAGTACCGCTCCGGTGGGAAGGTAAATGGTGCTTCCGTGCGCTGCTCTGGTTCGCCAGAAGTGGCTTAGTCATGCTGTCCACATGACCCGGAAGCTGTACGCCGGCTCCCTCGGCCAATAAAGCGAGATGAGCACCGCAACCCCAGAGTCGGTCACGACTGGACCTAATGGTCAGGGGTCCCTTTACCTTTAACTATGTTCAAAAACACATATACCATGGTTATGTGTGCATATAAATGCAATTATCCACAATAATGACATACAAAAATGCCTTACTCAACTGCTTCAATTGGTGAATTTGGCACTGCTACAGATGCCACATAATACCACAGATGCCACATTATATTTGTAAAAACTTTGGAACTCCCTGCCTATTGAGATCAAGCAGGCACCTTCACTTTACTCTTTTCGGCACCTGCTAAAACATTCTCATCTAGGCAAGCCTAACCAGAGGCTTAGAAATGCTGGTGTCAGTTTTAATCCTTTTTTGTTATTTTAACCTCTTGTGTTTTAATGCATTGCAAACGTTTCCTTGGTTATATGGTTTTATCTTTTTTGCAAACTCCTTTGAGGTTTTCTTTTGCAATCAGGCGGTGTATAAATTTTACAAAACAAATAAGGTTACGCAGTGGTTCTCAACCTGTGGGTCCCCAGATGTTGTTGGGCTACAACTCCCATCACCCCTGAGCTCTGGTAGCTAGGGGTGATGGGAGTTGTAGTCCAACAACATCTGGGGACCCACAGGTTGAGAAAGGCTGGGTTAGGGGAAATAATGCTTTGCCAAAATTTGCCAAAATATAGGGTGGAAATTGCATACAACCATCAGGACGTGCTGCACAGTGAGCCACCAGATATACATGTTTGCAGGGATAGCCAACACAGTGACTTCCACAGCTGAGCTACATCCCTGACCTTTGGCCATGCTGGCTCAGGCTGATGGGGTTTGGAGTCCAACAGCATGGAGAGACAATGCCCCCCCATCCCTGCTCTAGGTAGTATGGGGTTCATAGGTACTGGAATAATTTTGTCTACACACAGACTAGCTGCTGTAATGACCGCTCCCCACATAAAACAGGGGGGCGCCCTTTGCATGGATGTGCGCAGCCCCTGGATATGGAGCGGCTCCATCAACACAGGCTTGGCTTCGCCTTCCCTCAGGTGGGATACCTGGAGGTCTCCACCTACCTCAGTCAGTTGTCCAATCCCGCCTGGGGGAAGTGTTGCCAAGGAGACCAGGCCAGGTAGGGGAGGGACTACTCGCCCACACAATAGAGGGAGGATCTTACCTGGGAATCCTCACTTGGCTCCAGAGCTTCCCCCACCCTCAGCTAAGTCTTATTTTGCAGGTTAACTTTTCTTCACAGGTATGTGGGCGCTGCTATGTCAAGGGTCTCTGTTAAAGGGCCGGAAAGGAATTCCCCTGCATTGGCAGGTTTGGCCTTTCCCGTAGCAAAACGTCACAACTTTGGCGGTACCAGGCCTTGGGCAGAATCCTTTAGTCTTCCTCTTTGCAGTGGCGATACCAGGGTTCCCTGTTGAAGGGAGGCTTTGACCGTAAGCTGAGAGGTCGTCATTGCTCTCTCCTGCGGCGGCGGCATAACGGGGGTGGCTATCTCTGCTTGAACATATGTTCTCCAGAGCCGGCCCATCCCCCCCCCCACACTGGATAACCCTGATGTTCTCTAGGTCCCCGGCTGGGGACTGGGGACGGATAACGCCCAATGCCTGAGCCAAGGTCTACCCACATCTGAAATATAATAAAGTTGTGGCCAATTTAATCCCATAGCACGTTGTCTTGAGTCGTTATTCCACATGATGGGGGGGCGCCCGGGATCTGGGGGACTCCGCTTGTCCATGCAAAGACTTCCTGTTCAGGTTGGGACTTTGCCTGAAGGAAAACAGACTTCACTGGAAAAGACACAGAGCATTTTTCATTTTTTAAAGAATAGTGGCAATGAAATCCCAGTACACCTGAAGGAACATTTCCACCCCCATCATTCAGCCCAGACACTGAGGTCCGGCTCCGAGGGCCTTCTGGCTGTTCCCTCCCATCAGATGTCAAGGAAATAAACAACTACCTGACTTTTAGAAGACATCTGAAGGCAGCCCTGTTTAGGGAAGTTTTTTATGTTTATCATGTTTTTAATATTCTGTCGGGAGCTGCCCAGAGTGGCTGGGGAAACCCCACAAGATGGGTGGGGTATAAATAATAAATTATTATTATTATCCATTTAAAAGAGTTGGGTTTGTTAGTACAGGTCCTAAGCACATGGCTATACTGAACCTTACTTCTGAGGAAGCATGCATGAAGTCAGATGGCAGATCCTTTTCCTTTGCTTTCAAAAGAAGTTAGCAATAATTGTGTTTATCTGGATTTTACCTATCCCTTCTCTGCTTCCCCAGAGGAAAATGACTGGGACCGTTCTCCATGTGCAAAGTCCACCCAGGAATTCAGCTACCATTCCCAGTGCTGTAAATCCTTTTGCGCACCAAAAAAGGGGAACATTTCAACTCAGAGTACAACAAGAAATTGCCAACTCTCTCCATGCCAAGGGATCAAATTGCTAAGGAAATACAAGGGAGGATTGCCTAGCATTTTGTGAAGAAGAATTTATTGCACTGAAGTCAGCGTACATAACAGGTTTCGGCTTTATAAAAATTAGACAGATGCAAAAATCCTTGGCAAAGTCTGCAGTGATGCTACAGTGTATAGAAAATATACATGTGTGTTTTTTCCTCAATCGTTGAAAAGTCAGGCATTAGAAAAGCCAGTGGCATGCATTTCCCCCCAGCCCTTTCACATGTCGGCCCGAACAAAGGATGCAAAGATGCCGTCTTCCTGAGCCAGCAGATTTTCGGGTGTGTCGTACTCCAAAATGACCCCTCGCTTCATCACAATGACCAGGTCTGCAGTCAGGATGGTGTGGACCCGGTGCTACAATTAAAAGACATATCTAAATTATTTCATTTCCCTACCAGGCATCATCTAGATCCAAGTTCGTACAATTATTGGACCAGCATTATTATTTGCAAGCAGCATGGCGGAGGACCCCACACTCTGTTCCTTATACACAGCTAAAATGCATTGGGGCTGAGCCACATATTAAGGATTTAAGAGTGTGTGTAACCTGTGGACCAGCAGCAGCCACAACAGCAAAAGCTGAGCTGGGGTTTGAAGAGAGGGCTTGCTGCAGACTGAGTCAGAAATTACTGTATTTTTCTGTGTATAAGACAATGCTTTTTGCTAAAAAGGGGGGGGGCAAATATTGGGTGTCATATTATACACCAGGTTTCCTCAACCTCCGTCCTCCAGGTGTTTTTGGCCTACAACTCCCATGATCCCTAGCTAGCAGGACCAGTGGTCAGGGATGATGGGAACTGTAGTCTCAGAACATCTGGAGGGCCGAGGTTGAGGAAGCCTGTTATACACGGATAGTGAATTAATGGCAGCAGCAAGCAGGAGATTGGCAGCGGTGATTGGGCGGGTGATTGGTGGCTGTGGCAAGGCCTGCTGGCAATTGGCTGTGGCTGCGGCAATTGGGCAGGCGATTGGCGGCTGCGGCAAGTGGGTGGGTGGGCTGTTGGTGACGGCGAGAGGGCAGACAATTGGTGGCTGCAGTGAGGTGTGCGATCGGCAGTGGCTGTGAAAAGCGATCAGCAGTGGCAGGCAGGCAGGCGGGGGAGCGATTGGCGGAAGCGACTGCCCCCACCCCCAAAAGCTAAACAACTTAATTTCTTAATTTTGGGTTAAAATAGATAGGGGTCGTCTTATACATGGGCGCATCTTACACACGGAAAAATACAGTACCTTTTTTAAAAAATAAATGTCTACCTAAGGCATCCTGTTTCCCTATATGACCAGTGTCATCATTCCAAGGGAATGAGTAAAGAGCACATTGTGATTCTCTGGGGATATATAGCTGACTGGTGCAGGGAAATTCCCAACACATTGACACTGCCTTGCGGAATGTAGGATCTCATCTCCAAGTCCCAAAGGAGAATGCTGGAATACCCAGTAGTGGGAACTGCTACAAAATCATAGAATTGTAGGGACCACAGGGATCACCTAGTCGAACCTCCTGCAATGCAAGGATCTTCCACTCAACATGGGGCTCAAACCCACGACTGAGATTGAGGGTCTCATGGTCTACCAGCTGAGACATCTCAGTTGCAGAGCAGAGCATTCCTCTTCAGGGTTCAAGCCAGCCAGCCCTGTTTTGGGATACTCCATTCTAATCCACCCTTGCTTCCCACCTCTTCTCTTTGCCATAGATACTTCACAGTCTCTGCTCAGTCCTCTTTGGGCTGTTTTGTTTGGGCTTTGCTTCCTGCCCCCTTAGAGTCTTTCTTGTGAAGTTCCTTTTTTAATTTCTTTAAATCTCGGGGTTCCCCCAAGCTGGTTGATACACCCCTCCCTGCACAACGATGACCGACTTCTTTTGTTACGTAAGAATCCACACTTGGATGATGAGTTATCTGTTTGCACATATAATTAAATTCATAGCCTGCTTTTCTTTAAAACACACACACAAAACACCTACAACTCACCTCAAAGGTATCTAATTTGAATTTGTATGCTACAAATTCAAAACAAAAATAACAAAAAGGCACAAAGCACTGTTAAAATAAACTGTAATAGACCTAGTTGTAGTAGAGCAATCATTCCTCACATGCTCAAAGGAAAAGGACTCTCTTGGCTTGCTTGCTAAAGAATGAAAAAAGTGAGAAGAGCTAATTGTCTTTGGTGTTCCAAAGCTCTGTAGAGCAATTACATAATAAAAAGTTCTTCTGATTTGCATGGGTGTAATTCATAAATGTTGGCACCTGCAGAAGGGCCTCATTATCTGATCTCAAATTTCAGAATAGTGCTGGGTTTAACTTCATATGGGAGAAAGTGGTGTTTCCTAGGTGGGCAGCCCTCACACTATTTAGGGCTTGGTTGTAGCAGCTATTCTAGAAAATATGTCTGCATCTCTCTTTTTGTTTTGGAAGAGTGAAGCAGGCCTCCGTGTTTAATACAGGAATAAATTCTGCCCTACTGTAAAAACCTTTGGATCTCAAGTGTCAGAATGCCCCAGACCCCCCTCCAACACTATCATGATTGTTCAGAGACTGAATGAAGAACGGGACCATACAGGACTGAGTGAATGAATACCGAAAATCTTTCCGGAATCCTGGGTCAAGAGTATCTATTTGTTTGTCTTCACCAAAGTGGTGAAAAGGCCTCCCTCTTTGAGGAGCAGGTTGGCTGCTGCGTCACACTCGACGAGATCGCCTTCGGATAAGACTAAGACGAGGTCTGCATCTAGGATTTGAGAGACCCGGTGCTGGAAGGAAGGAAAGGAAAGGAAAAGAAAGGGAAGGAAGGAAGGAGCAAATAACAGAAAGGGAATGCTATGCAAAGAACAGGAAAGCTTAGAATAAATACAGACAGAGATCTTTATTGAGAGGAGAGGAGCATGTAAAGTAAATATGCCAGGATTGAAATCAGCATGGTGATCTATATAAGAACCCACTAAAGCAGTACTTATTCAATCCCACAATTACCTCCTTCTGTTGACTGGATGGGTATTATTGTCCCAAATACACGCCATAATGCCTCATTTATCAGGTTGTTCCAAATTCAGTGACAAAGAGAAGCCAGAACTCCCCATGAACACCTCCCTCGTTCTCTTATAACGGCAAAGGCGCCCACCCAAGAGGGGCTGGAACTGAGTTCTGGTGCGTTCCAGCTGAAAAAAAGCCCTGTCACAGGTAATTCAAAGTGTTGGTGCTCACCTTTAAAGCCCTAAACGGCCTTGGCCCAGTATACCTGAAGAAGCGTCTCCACCCCTATCGTTCTACCCAGACACTGAGGTCCAGCTCTGAGGGCCTTCTGGTGGTTCCCTCCCTGCGAGAAGCAGTTACAGGAAACCAGGCAGAGGGCCTTCTCGATAGTGGCACCTGCCCTGTGGAACGCCCTCCCATCAGATGTCAAAGAAATAAACAACTTTCTGATGTTTAGAAGACATCTGAAGGCAGCCCTGTTTAGGGAAGTTTTAAATGACAGATGTTTTAATGTATTTTTAATCTCTTGTTGGAAGCTGCCCAGAGTGGCTGGGGAAACCCATTAGATGGACGGGGTATAAGTAATAAATTATCATCATCATCATCACACATGACTGTCTGCACCCAGGATCTGCCGTTTCCTAGATGGGAAAGGCCTCCTTGTGTGGATTTCGATCCCACTCAAAATTCTGGAGTAGTGTCAACTTGGGATTTCATCTAATACTGGCAGTGTTTGAATGTAACACAAAACCATGGTTAAGCACTACACGCATGAACTGGAAAAAGGCCCCAAAAGGACTTGGGCTCATATGCTTCTCCCTTCCCCTCCTCCTACATGGTTGGGTGAAGGATTCTCAATGCTTTCGATTTCACTTTCATAGCATCCTGTCTTGTCTTTATGTATGAAGCAGAAGTCATGGCTTACAACAAACCTTGGTTAGTGAAACAGGCCAGCTTCATAAACCATGGTTTGGAGTCAGCTTGCTTTTTAAAAAAATGACCAGAGTTTGTTTTAAACTACTATCTCTTGTTTGGACATAGACACAAGCCAGGGTTTAGTTGTGCTTTCTGAGAAGCCTGGCTTGGCTTTACATATGAAACAGAGATTGAAGAGGGGCAGGAGAGGTGAATGTAAGCCGATGGTGAGCTTCTTTTGCTTCTGCATATGGTGCTTCAGGACATTGTTCCCAGCAGGCCAAGTTTATTATCCGCTGAGGAAATGCGGAAAGGAGGTCCACTGTGGAACGGCATACTTACAGCTATCGTCACCACTGTGCGATCAGCGAAGGCAGTCATCACAACCTTCTGCAAAATGTTCTCCTAGCAAATGAGAGATGCAACAGTCACTTAATGACCACAGGAATGGAGCTTTTCATATGACCACACCTACAGAAGCTCCTGGGTCTGGGTCTTGCATGGCTTGTGGTTAAATATTGAGTAAAACTGACCTGTAAAATTCACCCAATCACCCATACATATGCATCACAGTTGACCACCCATGTGGGTCACTCACTGCCTGTATAAATGTGGCCTGAATTAGATGTTGGTAGTACTTTTTTCTGGGGGTACACATACCCCTAAACATTTTGTGAATCTTTGTACTTTTGTCCATTTACTGTATTTATTTTTCCCAATTTGAACTATAAAATGGTGATTTTCTTGAGTCAAAATGAGAGTACCCCTAAATATATTTTTTTTAGGGGGGGGGAAGCACTGGATATTGGAATCAAAGGTGTGTTGACAAAGATAAAGTCTCCATAACAGTCCCCCTTAGAGAAAAAATGTTTAGGAACCACCAATCCCATTGAAACAGAGGAGTGTGCTATGTACTGAGCTGAATTCTAGAACAATAGGATCCAGAATGCAGCAGTCTGATTGGTCCGTAGGAGCAACCCAATCCAGCTCCAGGTGGAAGTGAATCAGCAACCTGATTGGCCTACAGGAGCAGCCCAGAATTAGCCAATCACGTGGGGCCCATTGTGTAAATAATGTATATATAGCTAGACGTTTTGGGTAAAGTTTCATTCATTGCTACTACGAGCTGAATAAAGAGCATGAAATTCACACTCGACTCTGAGTATCTTTCAGTAAGGAACCCAGTGAGACAATGAAACAAGATCTTCTCCCTCCCCACATTTCCTAAAGCAACCATGTCCAACATCTCCCATTCAGGGGCTGGACTTTCCCTGACCAAGCTCTTTGGGGGATAGACCCTCTAATTGGGTTATGAGGTCATCAGGGCAAAGCACCACTTCTGACCTGGGAGGCATTCTGTACAAAGCGGTGGTAAGACCTTCGCTGTAATGGTTCAGCACCTGACTCTTGAGCAGATTGGTCTGAGTTTTGCATATTAATGTAATGTTTCATGATCTCCTACTTCATGAACATGGAGGAACAAAAATGTGTCAGTCGTTTGTAGTTTGCGGTAGTGCTGGGGTTGGGAACCTAAGGCATGGGGATCAAATGTAGCCCTGCAAGCTTCTCTGCCTGGACCACAGAATGGTCCCCAGGCATGGTCCTCCTCCTCAGTGACACCCTCTTTCCTCAGGTCACGCTCCTCACCCATGATGCTCGGCACCCAACTTGAGTGTTTTTGCCTGGCTGCAATGTGTCCTTGAACAATGATCATGAATCTTGCTTGCCTGGATGGGAGATAGAGTGTGAATGTGAAGCTAGCCTGGTGTGTGAAGGTACAAGGTACATTTGCTTCTCTGCCCACGTTCCCCTCTGGCCCTGTCCACCTCTGGCATATGGCCCTCAGAAGCTACTTCAGAAAAGAATGTGGTCTTCAAGGTGAAAAGGGTTCCCCACCCCTGATGTAAACCGAAGAAGTAAGTCCTCTGAATGGGTGGAACTAGGTGAATAGGATTGTCTTCAGTCTTGGCTGAAGGTAAAAAAATAATAATTACATTCCTTGCTCTTCCTACTTTTGTCTAGTGCCACCCACAATTGGCATGTTGGCTGCAGATGTCTGTCCACAAAGCAATGCAGCCCGTGGCCTGAAATCGGTTCCCTTTTTCTTAAGAAAAACGCAAACAGGAGGGCAGTGGTTTACTCACTGTGGCCATATCGATGGATGCTGTGGCTTCGTCCATGATGAGGATGCTGCTCTTGCGTACAAAGGCTCTAGCCAAGCAGAAGAGCTGTCGCTGGCCTACGCTGAAGTTCTCGCCTCCTTCAGTTACTATAGCATCTGGGTGGGAGCACGAGGAGGCAATAATTAGAATTTCTACACCTGTCTCCAGCTGCCCTTTATCACCAGGCAAGCCTCAAGGAGTTTTGGAGCAAGGTGCCATTGGTACATCAATGACATGAACTTCTGTCTCTCCATAATATCTGTCCTAAAGCACCAGGAACACAGCCCTGGGGCCATTTTGGACTCACAGCTGTCCATGAAGGCGCAGGTTAATTCTGTACCCAGGGTGGCTGCCTACCAGCTCCATCTGGTACACCAGCTGAGACCCTACCTGCCCACAGACTGTCTTGCCAGAGTGGTGCATGCTCTGGTTATCCCCCATTTGGACTACTGCAATGCGCTCTAGGTGGGGCAGATTTTTGAAAGTGTACACCCAAAAAAGTAACGTATGAATAGGACAACCAAAAGACTGCAGGCACATGGATCATGCAGAGGGCCAAGATTGGGTGCACCTGACCACAAACCAGAGTTGTTGCCAACATAACTTATGGAACGGCTCTCTGAAACATCAAGCAGCCAGATGATTCCATTGCAGGCTGAACTCTTGTTTTTAATTGCATGTGTTGTTAGGGGCAAACTAGTATTGCATCTGCCCCTGATATACACACCTAGACCTCCTGGCAATGACTTGACCATGTTCTTCAACTGGGCAATCTCCAGAGCTTCCCAAAGCATATCATCCGTACATTTGCACTCTGGATCCAAATTAAAGCTAAAGAAAGGGAAATGTAGAAATGCTCAGAGTCTGTTGCTGGATACATTGCCTAGTTAAATCCTGGCTGGACTGCTCATCCGTTCAGTGAGCACATGCTTATTCTGTTACATATCTATCCTGTTATTCTTCCGTCATAGATCTGGATGTGTGATAATGTGGTTCCAGACCCAGATCTGCTTAGCTTCAGCAAAGTGGTGGCCTCATGTGACTTTAGACCGTATACTAGTGCCCCTTTTATTTGAATCTCCTCTTTCACATGGCACATTCTTCCCAGAGCGAGAGAATTAGCAGAGTGGGAGAGAAAGCAGGGAAGGACACAAGCAAACCTGAAGCCCAACATAAACATATCTAAAGCCATCAAACATTTCCACTCTTCCTCCTGCCCTATGCCAGTCTGGGAACGTATATCAATGTGGAGAGTGTGACACAAGATCATTCATATTCTCCAACAAAATAAACATATTTTGTGCCCAAAGAACCAAATTCTAACCCCCTCCCAAATAATTTGTATATGGCACATATTTTGATCATTATAGATTCGTTGCTGCTGTTGCTTTCTTTTTAATAACTTTTATTAAAGATTTTCTTAGTTTACAAAAGTACGTGCATTGCCTCTTTTTTCAGGTAATAATAATAATAATAATAATAATTTATTATTTATACCCCGCCCATCTGGCTGGGTTTCTCCAGCCACTCTGGGCAGCTTCCAACAGAATTTTAAAATACATCTTCCGGGACGCCGCGGTCACAGACAAGGAGCGCGAGGCTGCTCTCCGGAGGGGTCTCGAACAACTTGGAGGTCCAGAGGGGTCACGAAGGCTCCGTGAACCCCGAAACCTCAGGAGGATTATTCTGAGGGGCAAACTCCCAGCGAAGCTGTGTGTGCTCGCCTGTGTTATTGTCGTTTAACAGGGCTGGAGCCGCAGCGTGAAAGGGAAGCAATAGACCCCATGTTGTGAAGCCTCAGGCTCCGTGTGAAAAGCGGCGGATCTCCAACAACAGCCGAAAAGCTGGGAAACTGCTACTAAGGATTGCACAGAAAACATCGAAAAAACAACGAAAAATATTCAAGTTAAAGTCAAAGGAAATTTAACGGAAGAACCCAGCTTAAAAGAAATATGTGGTGAAAGGAGAAGGAATCTACTGCTGGCGGTAAGAATAAAATGGAGTATAGCGACAGGCTGGGAGTGGAAAAGTATGAAGGCAAGAAAGTAGCCGCTAAGTGGGTGTGAAGGAAAGACCTCAGACATTAAGTAGAAAGAGTCGGAGGCAAAGTAACAGCGAAATCTCTTAATGGACTAGAAAGAAGGGAAAGAAATTCCTTTGTTGCATCGAGGTCGGAGATTACTATAGCAACGAACGGTGGGGGGTTTATAGTCGGTTCGTCGTCTTTCTTTGTTTGTTTGCAACTTTCTTTGTCTGCAACTTCCTGGAGCGCAGCACTTAAGAACAGAACGCAATGCTTTATTTTAAGTTCTGGTGTTAAACATATTTGAATTAAGGATAGAGACCGGCACATACTTAACTTAATAAAAGGTTGGGAAAACTTGAGTGACAACAGAAGGACTGGAGAAGTGAAGAAGCCTCTGAGGAGACTGAGGAGAAAAAGTGAACTGTTTGGGAATACTTGCTTCGTCATCCTCCTCCCTCTGCTTCATCTCCATTTTCCCGTCTTAAAGAGACACACTCCAATTAACAAACAGTATACCCCCCCATAAGACTCTAAAGAATTAATCACGTGTCTTCATATATGCACCAGGCAAAATTCTTAGAACCTGGACGTTGAAGCGTTTCCACATCACCCCTTTCAATACCCTACTAAGCTACCTTCTGTAGTACTTGAGAGACGTTGGCATTGTCATTCACATACCTTGGGCTTCTAATTTGATTTTTTCTATTGGTATTTTGCTTTCTCTTATTGGTTACGATATTCCTGTTGGTGGGGGGATGGGCTATACCTTGTTGAAGAAATATAAGGAAAGCTGGCAGTAACGGGAGAAACTGAGAAAGCTAACAATCTGTGTGGGTGAACCAAAGAAGGAAGAATATAAAATATACAAAATATACAAAATGAAAAAGGGGGTGGGAACGCCGGCTGAAAGAAGGCCATCTAGACAAGAAGAGGGGAAGGAGGGGAAAGAAATTAAAGACTATGATAGTTTGATGGCCGAAATAAGGAAAGAATTTAAAAATAATGAACATTATATAGAGAAAAAAACTATTAGAAGTACAAGACACTCTGGACAAGAAATTGGAAAGGGTGGTGGGTGAACTGACAGGAAAAGTTAAAGATATATCAGCAAAAACTAAGGTACTTGAGGATTCAATGAAAAGGGTGCAAAAAGATACGAAAGACAGTAAGAAGGAGGTGGACAGGATTAGAATAGAAATTAAAGAGATAGGAAAGATACAGGAAGAACTGCTGGACAACATGGCTATGACACAGATGAGACAAAGTCAGTCTAATCTGAAATTTAGAGGAATACCGGAGAATCTAAATGAAGACATTAGATCTATAATGGTCAAAGAGTTAGCAATCTGGTTAGATAAGAAGGAAGAAGAGATAAATTACTCTTTAGCAAATATTTTTCGGATAAGATCTAAATCGACTAAAGTTAAAGGGAAAAAATTGCCAGGGGATGTGATAGCCATGTTCAACTCGCTGGACATAAGAAATGAAATATTGAAACAGAACTACAGCAAAAGGTTATATATTGAAGGAAACTCAATTATTATATTTAAACAGATTCCTTTGAGATTTCTTAGAAGGAGAGATGCTTATAAAAAATTAGCTAGTCAGTTGAAGAAAAACGGGGTCCTATATAGATGGGAGTTTCCGGAAGGCATTTCATTCTATTTCAAGGAAAAAAGATTCAAACTGTCAACCACCTCAGAACTGGAAAAATTTGAAAGGAGATACGAGAAGGATTTCGGAAAGATAGTGGGAGGGGGAGGAGACGGAGGAGCGGCAGGGGGAGGGGACGAGGGGGAGGGGTCGGAAGAAGAAGAAAGAGGGGTAAACTTAACAGAAGAAAGAGAAGAAGTAGAGAAAGAAGACAAGGAAAAGTAGTTTGCACACAGATTTTGACAATTTATAAACACTTTATAATAGATGGCTTTAAAAATTCTGACTTGGAACGTGAATGGACTGAACAATAAAAATAAAAGGAATCAGATTGCTCACACGCTATTGAAAAAGAACCTTGACCTAATCTGTCTACAAGAGACTCATGTAATAAATAAACACAGGAGAATCTTGAGTAATAAGAGGTTAGGGATGGATTTTGTGACTGCCGATAAGGTTAAGAAAAGAGGTGTGGTATTATATATAAAAGAAAAATTTGATCCTGAGTTATTGTATAAAGATGATCAAGGGAGAGTGATTGTAGTACAGATGGTGTTTCAAGGAGAAAAAATAATCGTGGTTGGAATATATGCACCTAATGATAAAAAGTCAGCTTTTTTCCTTGAATTAGGTAATAAGTTAATGGAATGGATGGATCACAAAATGATATTAATGGGTGATTTCAATGGTGTGGTTTCACCGAAATTGGACAAGTCAACAAAAAAGGAAGAGACTAAGGAAGGGAAACTACCCCGATCCTTTTTCGAGCTAGTTAACAATATAGGATTAATTGACGCCTGGAGATTCAAAAACCCTACTACAAAACAGTATACGTTCTTCTCAAACTCCAAGCAGAGCTGGGGGAGAATAGATAGTATTTGGATATCGAAGGAATTGATGCAGAATTTAAGCAAATGCGAAATTCTAGCACAAACTATTTCTGATCACAATCCGGTATCTATGGAGATAAAAGGCAAAGATACTAGAATAGGTAGATGGAGAATGAATGAATTTTTATTCAACGACCAAAGAATAGTAACTAAAGCTAAGGAAACAATTGAAGAGTACTTCAAATGGAATTTAAATGGGGAAACAGCTCTAGAGGTAGTGTGGGATGCAGGAAAGGCAGTCATGAGAGGCTTCCTGATCCAGAAAAACAGTCAATTAAGAAAAGAAAAAGAGAAAAAGAAAGAGCAAATTCTAACTGAGATTATGGAAAATGAAAGAAAATTAACTATAAATCCCGGTGATGAGAACGTAAAACAAAACATAAAGATATTACAAGCCAAATTTTCAGTAATAATTAACCAGGAAATTGAATGGAAAATAAAAATGATGAAACAGAAAAATTTTGAATCAGCCAATAGGATAGGGAAATACTTGGCATGGCAAATAAGAGAAAGAAGGAAACAAAACATGATTAGCAAGATAAAGGATGGAGAAAGGATTGTAGAAGAACCAAAAGAAATAAAAAGGACTTTCCAGAAGTACTACAAAGAACTATACAAAAGAGGCAAAGAAACAGATCATGAAATAGACTGCTTTATGCAAGAACATCAGATGCCACAGATCTCAAAAGAAGAAAAAGAGTTACTAGACCAGACTATTACACAAGAAGAGATAAAAAGGGCTATAAAAAGGATGAAAATTGGAAAAGCGCCGGGGCCGGATGGCTTATCGGCTAAGTATTATAAGACATTAAGCGATCAAATATCCCCAATTCTATGCGAAGTGATGAATGGTATCTTAAAAGAGGGGAGGATCCCGAACACCTGGAAGGAAGCATATATTACTTTAATTCCTAAAAAAGAGGTCGATATGTTGGAGCTGAAGAATTATAGACCAATTTCGTTACTAAACAACGATTATAAGTTGTTCGCAGACGTAATGGCAGAAAGATTAAAAAAGGTATTAAATAATAGAATTCATAAAGATCAAACGGGCTTCCTTCCAGGGAGACAATTGAGGGACAATGTAAGAAATGTGATAAATATTATTGAATATCTGGATATGAGAATAGATAAGCAGGCCGCCCTGGTATTTATAGATGCC
The DNA here is from genome assembly GCF_027172205.1 of Podarcis raffonei. Classification (NCBI taxonomy): domain Eukaryota; kingdom Metazoa; phylum Chordata; class Lepidosauria; order Squamata; family Lacertidae; genus Podarcis; species Podarcis raffonei. Next base: position 65,100,405 of record NC_070611.1, on the reverse strand, counting down.
GAAAAGGCATTTGATAATGTTTCATGGGGGTTCATGAGGAAAAGCTTGGAAATGATGGGGATGGGAGAAAAATTTAGAAAAGGTATCGAAGCAATCTATCATGAACAAAAGGCAAAACTCATAATAAATAATACTATGTCAGAATCTTTTGATATATTTAAAGGGACTAGGCAAGGTTGTCCTCTGTCTCCTTTATTATTTATAATAGTATTGGAAATATTCAATAAGAGATTAAGGGAAACAACAGAGATTAAAGGAGTCAGAGTAGGAAAGAAGGAACACAAAATAAAAGCTTTTGCCGATGATATTGTATTAACACTGGAAGACCCAAAACACAGTGTAAAAGAAGCTTTAAAAAAATTTGAAGAGTTTGGTGCAGTGTCAGGACTTAAGATCAATAAGAATAAAACTAAAATGTTGGTTAAAAATTTGACAAAGGAAGAAATGTTAGATTTAGAGCAAAGGACGGGACTTATGATAGCTAAGAAAGTGAAATACCTTGGAGTGTGGATTACGGTAAAGAACATTAATCTCTATAAAGATAATTATGAGGTCACTTGGAGGAATATTAAGAAAGATCTTGAAATCTGGGGGAGAATGAGGCTATCCTTCTTGGGGAGGATAGCAGTGGTGAAAATGAATGTTCTCCCCAGAATGCTGTTTTTATTCCAAACTATACCCGTACTCAAAGGTTTAAGACAATGTAAAGAATGGCAGAGAGCCCTGGGGAAGTATGTTTGGCAGGGAAAAAGACCACGAATAAAAATGAAAATATTGGTTGATAGAAAGGAAAGAGGGGGCTTTGCTCTACCGGATTTGAGCATATATTATGAAGCGGCATGTCTACTATGGCTAAGAGATTGGATTAGACTGGAAAATAGAGATATATTGGATCTGGAGGGCTTCGATAATAGGTACGGGTGGCACTCGTACCTATGGTACGAAAAGGTGAAGGTGCACAAGGGCTTTCTAAATCACATTTTCAGGGGACCAATATTTCAGGTATGGGAGAGAAATAAAAACTTATTGGAAAGGAAGACCCCCTGGTGGATCTCACCAATAGAGGTGCTAACTATCAAGAAATCTAATATGGAAGAGAAAAATGCCACCTATGAAGATCTCATAAGTAAAACAGAACAAGGTATTAAACTTAGACCGTATGAAGAAATAAAAGACTCACTTACTGGTTAGTTGCAATACCACCAGGTGAATGATTTGCTAAAAGAAGACAAAAAGAAGGCAGGTTTTGAGGATAAAAAATCTAAGTTTAATGTGGAGGTTGTTGAAGGCAAGAGTAAAATACTGTCTAAAATATATGATATACTACTCGAGTGGTATACAAAAGACGAGGAGGTGAAGGAGGCAATGACCAAATGGGCGATAGATTTCGGGTATAATATTGAATTTGAAAGATGGCTGGAATTATGGAATAAAAATATAAAGTTTACAGCGTGTACGGCACTGAGGGAAAACGTATGGAAAATGATATATAGGTGGTACCATACACCGGTGAAATTGGCCAAAATGTATAGATTAAAGAACAAAAGTTGTTGGAAATGTGGTGAGGCGGAGGGCGATCTCTATCATCTATGGTGGTCATGCAATAAAGTGAAAGGTTTTTGGGAACTAATATATAATGAGCTTAAAAAAATTCTTAAATATACATTTCCCAAAAGACCCGAAGCCTTTTTGTTAGGAATTCTGGGTAAAGAAATCAAAAAAGAAGATAAGATAATATTTCTCTATGCCACTACAGCCGCAAGAATTATGTTGGCTCAAAACTGGAAAACGGAAGTTATACCTAATATAAATGAATGGCAGCTTAAAATGGTAAATTATGCAGAGCTTGCCAGGATAACAGCAAGAATACGAGATCAAGATGAACAGGAATTTCATAAAAACTGGAACAAATATTGGAAATATATTGGAAATAATTTGTAGATGATATTAGCGGGGATGGAGTAACGCTAACAGCAGCTAATATATAAGTTTAAAAACAAAGTACATGATTATAGAATTTTTATTTGATACTTACCAAAAGGGTAGAGGGGAGTCCAAAGGTTTTTTGTTTGTTTGTTTAGGGAAGGGATATAATAAACTATGTAAATGAAAGATATGTACATATATTGTAAGATTTATTAGCATGTTTATTTGTGTACCTTACATTTATAAGAATCTGTTTATTTACAAAAATTTGAATAAAAATGTATTGAGGAAAAAAAAAAAAGAATTTTAAAATACAATAACCTATTAAACATTAAAAGCTTCCCTAAACAGGGCGGCCTTCAGATGTCTTCTAAAAATTTGGTAGTTGTTTTTCTCTTTGACATCTGGTGGGAGGGCGTTCCACAGGGCGGGTGCCACTACCGAGAAGGCCCTCTGCCTGGTTCCCTGTAACTTGGCTTCTTGCAGCAAGGGAACCGCCAGAAGGCCCTCGGCACTGGACCTCAGTGTCCGGGCAGAACGATGGGGGTGGAGACGCTCCTTCAGGTGTCCTGGACCTTCAGATATACTGGTTGTGAGAACCTGACTTTGGGACGTCCTCTCCCATCTCCACCAACAGCATTTAGGCAGACGTAAATATCTCCAAGTCCACCCCAACCAATGTTCCATCAGTCTGTCATAGTCTCTGAGAAAAGTGAGTCACAATAGGAGACTCAGAATCGTAGGCGAGTGCGTATGGGGAACACTTCCTGATTTAACGACCCCAGTTCCAGTTAATAGGACTGGCCTGAAAGAGATGGATAGCCTTTGCTTTCTCACTGAGCACCGCCACGTAGGGGAACTTTTGAGTATTAGGTATCCTGATTCAGGGCCTGTGTGGTATGTTCCACGCAATTCTGAACTGGTTTGCAAGTGTGCTTTGCGCATGCCTGTTTGGTGGTCAAATCCACAAGTGAAAAGGTTCAAAGGCAACAGCTGCCCTAGCTGTGCTTGGGGAAGACTCAGTTGAGTCCCACCCAAAGATTGCGCCAACATTCTCTGAAATCCCCACTATGCAAAATTCTGGGCGCACAGCAACACCGCAGCTCACCAGCCAAGGGAACTGCAAGAGGAGGCATTTGTGCTTACCGAATGGAACCACTGAATAATATGGGATCCTGCAGGATTATGGATAGCCTTGAGCGCAACATATCCAGGGGTATCTTTGAAATGTCGATCCCATCGATAACAATCTTGCCTGTTTGGAACAACAGAAAACACAACAAGTGAGGTGCTCAGTGATGTAAATAAAGCCTACAAAAAGGCAGAAAGGAACCTGGAAACTGTTGGGATACTGCCAGGGAGATAAAGTCCATCTGAGCCCCCAAGCTCCTGCCGGACGATCCATCGATCTCCCGTAGACAGGCAATATCAGCAATCAGCGACATGAAGCCTCAAGAAAACATTGCCACATTCTCGGACTGGTGCACACTCTATCAGCAGAATTCACACAGCAAAAGATGCACAGCAGGAGAGCATATTTACAGTTTATTCAGCGTTGGTCAGAACAAAGAAACCATGACCGCCTGCTCCGGCTGCTCAGGCAACAAGAAGAGAAACGAAAGCAACTGACAACACAAACATCCTGTGAGACAGGAAATACGCAGGCTGTGACACAAACAAATTTATTTATACCCCACCCATCTGGCTGAGTTTCCCCAGCCACTCTATGCTTTGGGGACAGAGGTCTAGGGTCCTACTCAGAGGAATGAGCGGGGGGAGTGGGCGATGCAGCAGGCTTGGTGTTATAATGTTTTGGAGCAATATACTTGATGTTAGAATTCCTGCTCCATGATTGCAGTTATGGGATTTTTGTCTATCATATGACGGTATATGTTTTGATTCCACAAAGTGGGAAGTGACGGAGACAGGATGTTTGTGTTACTGTGTTCCGTGAAGTGGGACTATTGTCCTTTGTTCTTTTTCTCTCTGCTGTCTGATGCTAGAGAGAGAGGGAGTCATGTTGCAGTACTCCGTGTGTGTTTATATGTAAATAAAGTAGATTAGCCAAAATGCTGAGGTGCTGGGGTCTGTTACGCTTGATGCGCAAACTCTGCAGATCCCTAAGTATGCCGGTGTCGGTTGGCATTGGTCGCTGTGATGTTCGGGCAGAAGAAAGCTTTTGAAGCTCTCAAACAATTGACCAGGAGGGAGAGAACATGCCAGTTGGGCATGTGTCTCTGCCAGGGTCCTACTCAAGTGCAGGCTGAACTCCTGGCACTTGGCCACTGAAGTTATCTCGGGCTAGTTACTGCACCTGCATGGCCTCATCTTCTGTTCTGTCTCAGACTATACAGTAGCCTTTCCCCAAACCGGTGCTCTCCATACATTTTGGACTACAACTCGCATCACCCCCGACCGTTTGGCATGCTAGCTGGGGCTCATGGGAGTTGGAGTCCAAAGCATTTGGAGAGACAGCAAGCTAGGAAAGAGTCAGCTCTAGAGTGAGGGGGTGTTGGTAGCTGGGTTTTACCAAGGCAGAGTTTAGAACGCAGATCTTTCCTGATGCTGCTGCTTCATAGATTCATCACTCTCCAGTTCAAACACAATGTTTATTCTCATCTGTCACTCCCAGCTGCACATCCTGGGAACTGCATACACTTTCATCTCCATTCCTTTTGTCCTTTCTGATGTAAGTGCAATAGTTTGAACCCCAAGCCCAAATGACAGGTGTATAAGAGTGGTTGAAATATAAAGCAGCAATTGATTAATTAACCAGTAATAGGGGTGGTGCTGTGGGTTAACCACTGAGCCTAGGACTTGCCGATCAGAAGGTCGGCGGTTCGAATCCCCGCAACGAGGTGAGCTCCTGTTGCTCGGTCCCTGCTCCTGTCCACCTAGCAGTTCGAAAGCACGTCAAAGTGCAAGTAGATAAATAGGTACCACTCCGGCGGGAAGGTAAACGGCGTTTCCTTGCTCTGCTCTGGTTCGCCAGAAGCGGCTTAGTCATGCTGGCCACATGACCTGGAAGCTGTACTTCAGCTTCCTCAGCCAATAAAGCGAGATGAGGGCCGCAACCCCAGAGTCGGTCACGACTGGACCTAATGGTCAGGGGTCCCTTTACCTTTACCTTAGGGGCACTTAATAGGAGGAGGCGGCAAACATGTTGGCTGGGAACGTGCTGAGAATCAACAATGCTGAATACCCAATACTGAAGTAGCCCAAATGTATTTCGTTGCTTGGACTTGAAAGAGTGTGCTTTTTAGAGTCATAATATCATGACTCATGAGCCTGCAATACAAGGTCTTTTCTGATCAGCTAGCTTGCTTCTTAAATCTTAAGCTAAGCTCTGCTAGACCAAACACAGCTATCCATCAGCCCTAAATGAACATACCGGTGTCGGGGGTGGCCCTAAGGAAGAGCAGCAAAATGTGTGGGTCACTTCTGGATCCAGATTCTTGGTCAGCCCATAGAGGCACCTACCCTTTACTGATCCGACCCAGGCTGACGGAGAATTATTGACTGACCCTCACTCCTTTGCTCCCTCCCCCCGCTTTCTCCCATTCTCTTTTGTTCTTCCCATAAAGGAAATATTTTGATTCCGTGGTGCATGATTAACGACGCTACTGAAGGGATAATTTACGACGTGCTGGACACGAGGGCAGAGAAAAAGCAGCACCTAATGTAGCTGTCACTACGGGAGGCTGATCTAACTCAGCCATGAAATAGGATATGGCCCTTTTGCGTTTTGGCTCTTCCTTTTAGAAGATTGGCTGCATAAGCCTTCAGCTACAAAGAGAGGAGAGAAGAGCTCGGGACAAATGCTTAGTGGCAGTGTTATGTACTAACCTTGGAACCTAGAACAATAGGCAGGTAAAAGGTAAAGGTAAAGGTACTGCTGCCCGTACGGGCCAGTCTTGACAGACTCTAGGGTTGTGTGCTCATCTCACTCTAGAGGCCGGGAGCCAGCGCTGTCTGCAGACACTTCCGGGTCACGTGGCCAGCGTGACAAAGCTGCTCTGGTGAACCAGCACCAGAGCAGCACACGGAAACGCCATTTACCTTCCCGCTAGTAAGCGGTCCCTATTTATCTACTTGCACCCGGGGGTGCTTTCGAACTGCTAGGTTGGCAGGCGCTGGGACCGAGCAACGGGAGCGCACCCCGCCGTGGGGATTCGAACCAACGACCATGCGATCGGCAAGTCCTAGGCGCTGAGGTTTTACCCACAGCGCCACCCGCATCCGACCAACTGTAATCAATAGAATTAAGACACTTAATGTTAGTGGTCTGTGTTTGCCTGAGCTTGAGTCTGGAATAAGGAGTCTGAGCCCCTGTGCTCTGATTTGATACATGATATCCAGTCACAGAACATTTCAGGATTTGGGCCTCTGCCATTGGCCCTTAAACTCAGAGTCATGATTCGCAGCTTGGAACTTTAGACAGCCAATCACGTTGGGAGTGGGAGTGGCCCAGGCCTTCAGAATTGTATATAAGCAGTTGCTTTGCCCCTGTTGTCCAGTTCTGTTAGTTCAATAAAGGTTCTTATTGTTATCACTGTGTCTTTTGCTTCATGGGAACCCACCTAGATTTCACTTAAGTTCCTTGATTACAATGGATGTACTCTGTGGATGACTAAAACTGACCTCACCTATGTATATTAAAAGAAATGTGCAGACAAATTTTTGCGAGGGCTCTGAGAAGATGTGTCGCAAACTGATGTGGAAATGTGGCAAATTGGAACTGAGGATTGGGGTAAAAAATGAGAACTTGAGAGAAGCTGAGCTATTTGTCCACCCCTAACCACGTCAAAGTGCAAGTAGATAAATAGGTACCGCTCCGGCGGGAAGGTAAACAGCGTTTCCGTGCACTGCTCTGGTTCTCCAGAAGCGGCTTAGTCATGCTGGCCACATGACCCGGAAGCTGTATGCTGGCTCCCTTGGCCAATAAAGTGAAATGAGCGCCGCAACCCCAGAGTCAGCCATGACTGGACCTAATGGTCAGGGATCCCTTTACCTTTAACTATGGTCCACTGCAGGGGACTGGACTAGATGATCCTCAGGATCTCTTCCAACTCTACAGTTCTATGGCTCTATGACTGCTTAGTTGCATTTGGTTTGGTAATTCACAGGTGGCACAAACAATATTAAGAAGTGACCAGGTACTCACCATCAAATATGTCTACCATTCTGAAGAAGGCCAGGGACAATGATGATTTTCCGCTGCCAGTGCGACCGCAAATCCCAACCTGAAAGAGAAGGTTTGTTGTGGCTTTTCTTGAGCATCGGTGGAGGGTTGGGGGAGGAGACCACAGCGAGCAAATCCACACACCCATCCCCCAAAAAGTCCATGATGTTTTTTCTTTAACTTCCAGAGATGGAGAAACACTTCATGCACGTTGAGTTTTAGGGTGAGCTTTGGCAGTGGAGCGGTTGTGGACACTCGGCAAAAGACAGATGCAGGGTAGTGTTAAATTAAATTAATTAAAGTTCCATCAAAGTTTGGAAGATAATCCAGATTTTTCAAGACTTGTTTGAACTGAATGAATTATGAACCACACTTGGCCAGTATGCAGCAATAGTTCAAGTTAAATATATTCGTATTCAAGAAAGGAATTGGTTGGTTGGATTTAGTTCCTTGAGATAGCTACCGGTAGGGTTTGGGCCTATTTAAAATTGGCATACATATATATATATATCTCACATCTGTGACAATGGTCATCCTTCATTAACTTTATGGTAGAGAGAGTATAATTATTTAAGTCTGAATACTGTAAACCGCCCTGAGATCCTTGGATGAAAGGTGGTATAAAATTTTAATAAATATATAAATTTATGAAACCTTCTGGCCTGGTTTGATGTAAGCTTTGACGTGCTTGAGAACAGGCTTCAGGTTGTTTTCATATCGGACGCACAGATTTTCAATCTTGATTTCCCCTTCTTGCGGCCAGTCTTTGGGGACCTGAGAAATATCTGGAAAATGAATGAAGTCGTTGACCGTCAGTGCTTGGAAGCCTTATCTATGCGATCAGTTAGCATGCAAGTGCAATATTGTTTTGCTCTCTGGCTCATATGCATGTACAAGATAAAGACATTCATCTAAGTGAAAGATGAGCAAAATATACAACCAAAGAGCCTCCAACCGGATTAGAGGCTTTTGACTCCGTTATGCTTCATCTTAAAATAGAACGGCAGTGTAAAGACTGTATACATTAGGTGATATCCAAGTCATAGTCAAAGAAAACCAACTAAAATCAATAGACTTCATTTCAGTAGGTCTACCATGATGCTTAGGGATGCGGGTGGCGCTGTGGGTTAAACCACAGAGCTTAGGACTTGCCGATCAGAAGGTTGGTGGTTCGAATCCCCGCAACGGGGTGAGCTCCCGTTGCTCGGTCCCTGCTCCTGCCAATCTAGCAGTTTGAAAGCACCTCAAAGTGCAAGTAGATAAATAGGTACCACTGTGGCGGGAAGGTAAACGGCGTTTCCGTGCGCTGCTCTGGTTCACCTGAAGCTGCTTAGTCATGCTGGCCACATGACCCGGAAGCTGTACACCAGCTCCCTCGGCCAATAAAGCGAGATAAGCACTGCAACCCCAGAGTCGGCCACAACTTAACCTAATGGTCAGGGGTCCCTTTACCTTTACCATGATGCTGATGTAGAATCATAGAATTGTAGAGATGGAAGGGCTCTCCGGGGTCATCTGGTCCAACCCCATGCAATTCAGGAATCTCAACTAAAGAATCCATGACAGATGGCCATCCAACCTCTGCTTAAAGACCTCTATGGAAGGAGAGTCCATAACCTCCCCGGGGAGACCATTCCACTGTCGAACAGCTCTTACTGTCAGAAAGTTCTGATGTTTAGTCAGAATCTCCTTTCTTGTAACTTGAAGCCGTTAGTTTGGGTCCTACCCTCTGGGGCAGGAGAAAGCCACTTCCGCCCTTCGGAGGAGGTGGAGTTGCATGCGTCACATGTGATTGGGGGGGTTCCCGGCTGCATCACCTCCTAGCCAGCCAATCGGCTGGCTCTGGGGGCGTGGCCTGCCCTATTTAAAGCAGAACGCGGCTGGAGATCTCCCTCTTTGCCAGCTGTTCCTGGTATAGTTCTGTAGATGGAAGAGGGGAGGTAGTGCCATCACCTGCCCTGCATATTGAAGGGTAGTCCGATAAAGGATTCCAGGGGGCGTGGCCATGTCCGAAGACTGGGGAGGTGAGGGCCTAAGGCACGCCCCCTATCGGTGACCCTGGGGGAGTTCCTAGTTGATGTGCATCAGCAAGACTCCCCCTACTGGTGGTTAACCCTTCCCGGACTTCAAGCGGACGGGCTGAAGTCGGATATAGTCGGTTAGGACCAATGCCTAAGCCAATACCGCTCATCACCTGTAACCAACAAAGTTGTGGCCTTATTTAGCCCGTTAACCTTAATAATTGTGCCATATGTCATTATTTCCACTGGGGGGGGGGGGACTCGCCACGCAAAACAAGCTTGCTCCATCTTTCATGTGACAGCCCTTGAGATATCTGAAGATGGCTATCATATCTCCTATCAGTCTCCTCTTTTCCAGTCTAAACATACCCAGCTCCCTCAACCGTTCCTCATAAAGCTTGATTTCCAGACCCTGGGTCATGTTGGCTGCCCTCCTCTGCACACGTTCCAGCTTGTCAATATCCTTAGTTGGGTATCACTTACTTATGAGTAAATCAAGGAATGGGACCACACTGACTGCTCCACCTTCTGAGCATAACCTTTGAAAGCGCCTACAAATGTAGGAAAGAACTGGAAAAGTGTTGGCAATCAAGTCAGGTTCCTGATTGCACAAACAGAGCCAGTTCACATGGTTTTTACAGATGTGTGCTCTTTCAGAAGTTATAGTGAATGTATCTATGGGGCAGAAGTGAGGTCAGCAGGCACGAAGAACAGGACCGTAAGCATTTTGACATACCCATGGTGCCTTCGTAGTTCTCTGACTCCATGTTGAGAAAACTGTTCACTTTCTTTACCGCACTCATTTGCACTTCTAAGTCGGCCAGGTTTCTCACCACCCAGTTCAAATAATTGGTGATCTGAAATGATACAATAGGATAATTTCAGGGGATGGAAACGGGCCACTAGTTGTACAGTGTGATGGAGTGAGGCTTCATTCATCCACACATCATTTTCGAAAGCCAGAACAGTGCTGACAGAGTTGCCGTTTTAAAATGGTAGCCGGATAAGCAGAACCAATGATTGCGAGATTTATACCATTGGGTTTACTCTGACTATTGTTACTAGTTTAATTTGTGTACTGCGGTTCCTCCTAAAGGATATATCCAAATGCAATTCAAAACAAAAATTGAAAACCTATTAAAAGCATGTAAAAACAATTAAAAACCGTGTATGTTATTCTGTGAACCGCCCTGAGATCTTGTGGTGAAGGACAGTAGATAAATGTAATAAAAAATAATAGCATAGAAACATTTAAAAGTATAACCTCATAGCACCCTGCGTACAGTGGCTTGATTTAGGTGTCACCAATGGCCATTCACCAGCTGTCTGAGCATCATCTCCAGCATCAAGTTGAACAGAGTCTGCTGCTGCTCCTGGCTCTTGTCACTGCTTGCACACCTGGGCAGGTGTGCAAGGCTATGACAAGAAGCAGGGGCTTGGGGTGGAAGGTTTGCAGGCTGTGAAGGACTTGCTCACAAATTTATTGACAGCTGCACAAAGTATTGTAGCTAGGAGCAAGTGGAAGGGGCAAGCAGGAGATAAAATGGAAGAAGGTATAAAGAGGCGATATAACTACGGTGGACGCTTGGGTTGTGAACGTGATCCGTGTGGAAGGCATGTTCACAACCCACAGCGCCGCATCTGTGCATGCGCAGGTCGTGATTTGACGCATGCGCAAAGTGCGATTTAGTGCTTCTGCACATGTGCGAGCACCGAAACCCGGAAGTAACCCGTTCCAGTACTTCCGGGTTCAGCGCGGTGCACAACCCAAAAACCATAGCTGTCAACTTTTCTCTTTTCTTGCGAGGAATCATAATCGGAATAAGGGGATTTCCCTTTAAAAAAGGGAAACGTTGACAGCTATGCCGAAAACGCGCAACCTGAAGCGTCTGTAAGCCGAGGTGTGACTGTATTAACGTTCAGTTAGCATGTGCCATTAAGGGAATATGCAGAAGAAATGATTTTGAGGAGAAGATGTTTATAGAGTTTGTACTGTTAAAACGGAAAGGGGTCAAACCATCGCAAGAGGCGTTGAAATGTTGGGAGGTTGGATAGTTACAATGGAGAGGTCTCAGTGGTGGGGTGCATATTTTTATTTTTATTTATTTATGATTATTACTTCCATCAAAATAAAAAATAAAATTTAAAGGAGGAAGAGGAGGAGAAGGGGCTACAGGCTTGGGGTGGGAGGGGCTGCTCAGGCAGTTTTCAGAAGAGATAGAAGTTATCCCTTCCTCCTCCAACTTTTCCATTCCCTTCCCTCCTATCCCTTCCCGCTGCTGAAATTTAGACTGCAAATTCCTCAGGCTGTGGAGGGACCTGCTTTTCCTTTGCTGTAAGGCATTGCAGGGGTCCCTTCCAACTCTACAATTCTGTGTACAGCAAGGATGAGTGACTGTGCTACTATGAAAGAGAGGCAGATTTCATCACTTGATTTTTACCTAAATATCCAGCCTGCCTTTCAAGCTGAGCTGTCCTGTAAAAGCTCCTTACAAAGGTTCAGGAAAAAAGTAGAGATTTTTAGAAAGTGAAATGAGGTTTTGCTTTTGCTTTTGTTTTGTTTTTTAAAAGGGCAGTAAAGTGGATCCCCTGTCGAAAGCTGGATTTGGGAAGGCTAAAGTCCTTGCATGCACTTTCTTTGGGAGCACTCAGGGCCTGGGAATCTCAGTGACTTTGTTATGATTATTTCCAATTGGCTCGTAAAGCCAGAAGCTGATCCAAGTCATTCCAAACTCCCTCGGCCCTGGCTTGAATCCATAACTTGCAAGATTGTTTCTGTCAATATTGAGAGTGTTGGGAAGTGAACCATGTACGGGTTTTATTTTTATTCTTTTAACGGTGGCTGTGAACCCAGCGGATTGGTTTTTGAGTGTGCAAGGCACCGGCAGATTCTGCTGTGCAAAGTGCACCAAAACAAGTGGGATCTGTACTGGCTCCTGCAGAGCTTCTCGTTCAGTTTGGTGCAGCTTTCATCAAAATGAACTGCACCCAAGTGCTGTAAACCTCTGTACGTACCGTTAATGCATAGAGGAGACCCAAGCCCACAAGGCCATCCTTTGGACCATCATTTGGAGAAATGGAAGCCACAGCTGCAGTGAGAACAATGAAAGCCCCCAGATAATCCTGCAGAGAGAAAACAAAACACAAAAGGTGAGGGGCAGATTTATGCTACAGTTCAGTTAAATTAAAGTTCACTGAATTAGTTCAAAAATCTCTAACAACACCTGAAGCAGGTCCCATAATTGCTGGGTGAACTGTACGTATATCAAGATCATTTTGGGGTAGAACTTTGAACAACTTGCGATTCATCTTCAAATTAATTCTCTTCTATGTGGGCTAGACTTAGACTTTTCAGTTTCATTGGTAGGGAAAATAAATGCTTCCTTAGACATCTTAAGTATGTTTTATACTTCAGCACAGAGGCTTGTAGCATTTGAAAAGCCGACCCAAAATTTTTTTAGCTGATTTGGATGAACTTGAATTGAACTGTGAACTGAATGCAAACCCAACTAGTTCATTTTGTAAAAGAACAGAACGTGAACTGCAACCAGCTCCTTTTTGGGCACGTTGAACTGGAACAAGAACTAGTTCTTTTTTTAAAAAAAAAGAACTTTTCAAGCTCTAAGTGGATCCAATAATAATAATAATTTATTATTTGTACCCCGCCCATCTGGCTGGGCCTCCCCAGCCACTCTGGGCGGCTTCCATAAAAACCAAAAATACAGTAAAATATCACACGTTAAAAACTTCCCTGAACTGGGCTGCCTTAAGATGTCTTCTGAATGTCAGGTAGTTGTATATCGCTTTGACATCTGCTGGAAGGGCGTTCCACAGGGCGGGCGCCACTACCGAGAAGGCCCTCTGCCTGGTTCCCTGTAGCTTTGCTTCTCGCAATGAGGGAACTGCCAGAAGGCCCTCAGCGCTGGACCTCAGCGTCCGGGCAGAATGATGGGGGTGGAGACGCTCCTTCAGGTATACTGGACCGAGGCCGTTTAGGGCTTTAAAGGTCAGCACCAACACTTTGAATTGTGCTCGGAAACGTACTGGGAGCCAATGTAGGTCTTTCAAGACCGGTGTTATATGGTCTCGGCGGCCGCCCCCAGTCATCAGTCTAGCTGCCGCATTCTGGATTAGTTGTAGTTTCCGAGTCACCTTCAAAGGTAGCCCCACGTAGAGTGCATTGCAGTAGTCCAAGCGGGAGATAACCAGAGCATGCACCACTCTGGCGAGACAGTCCGCAGGCAGATAGGGTCTCAGCCTACGTACCAGATGGAGCTGGTAAACAGCTGCCCTGGACACAGATTTGACCTGTGCCTCCATGGACAGCTGTGAGTCCAAAATGACTCCCAGGCTGCGCACCTGGTCCTTCAGGGGCACAGTTACCCCATTCAGGACCAGGGAATCCTCCACACCTGCCCGCCTCCTGTCCCCCAAAAACAGTACTTCTGTCTTGTCAGGATTCAACCTCAATCTGTTAGCCGCCATCCATCCTCCAACCGCCTCCAGACACTCACACAGGACCTTCACCGCCCTCACTGGTTCTGATTTAAAAGAGAGGTAGAGCTGGGTATCATCCGCATACTGATGAACACCCAGCCCAAATCCCCTGATGATCTCTCCCAGTGGCTTCATGTAGATGTTGAAAAGCATGGGGGAGAGGACAGAACCCTGAGGCACCCCACAAGTGAGAGCCCAGGGGTCTGAACACTCATCCCCCCCCACTTTCTGAACACGGCCCAGGAGGAAGGAACGGAACCACTGTATGACAGTGCCCCCAGCTCCCAGCCCCTGAAGACGGTCCAGAAGGATGTTATGGTCGATGGTATCAAATGCCGCTGAGAGATCCAGCAGAACTAGGAAACAGCTCTCACCTTTGTCTCTAGCCCGCCAGAGATCATCAACCAGTGCGACCAAGGCAGTTTCAGTCCCATGATGAGGCCTGAATCCCGACTGGAAGGGATCCAAATGGTCCGCTTCTTCCAGGCGTGCCTGGAGTTGTTCGGTAACCGCTCGCTCAATCCAATACATCGATTTCACATTTCTTTGCTTAACATTCACCCTGCCTTACAAAGGACCAGTGCACCTTTACTTATTGTACAGCAGAAGGGATTTCAGCAGGGGGAGCAGGAGTGTGACTGAGGTTTTCAGCAACTGCTGTGCCTTTAAGTGCAGAGGTAGCAAATGTGGTGCTGCCAGATATTGCAGGAATACAGTTCCTAGCATTCTGCAGATGCCTGGGCAAAGAATGTGTGTGTGTGTGTGTGTGTGTGTGTGTGTGTGCGTGCGCATGTGCGTGTTACAACCCTCTGATGGAATCTGTGAGGGATGGATACAGAACCGGTGACTCCCAGATTTGTTGGACTATAACTCCCATCACCCCTGATCAGTGGCCATGCTGGCTGGGGTTGATAGGAGCACGAGTCCAGCATCTGCAGGAGATGGGTTTTCTCCCCCCAAATCTCTTCCTCTGTGCTGTGTTGGTGGGCTGATCTAAATCACCCATAGAAGGTGCCACTAGGAGAAATTTATGGACACAAAAAACCTGTCATCGTCCCCCCTCCCATGGGTTAAGTCAGGCACAATGGGGGAAAGCTAGTACAGGCCTTCATCCAAATCCTCAGTCCCTCGTGGCTGCTTTTACAAGACGAAAGTTATGGCTTTGGTGTTCCAATCACAGAACTCCAATTTAACACATAACAGGGGTCACCAGCCTTTCTGAGCTTGTGGGAACTTTTGGGATTCTGAGGGCATCCCATCCAATCTTTACTTGTTATTTTCCACTGGGTAACTCTCCCCACCCCCAGCACATACAGAGAGAAAGCACACATACAGATAATCATTACTACACAATACACACACAAAATCACAAATTCACAAGGGGGTCTGGTTAAAAGTTGAATCCAGCAGAACGAAAAGGGAACCTCTTCAATTTGCATGTTTTACACAGTGTCTAAGGGACACGGGTGGCACTGTGGGTTAAACCACAGAGCCTGGGACTTGCTGATCAGAAGGTAGGTCAGCGGTTCAAATCCCCACGACGGGGTGAGCTCCCGTTGCTCGCTCCCTGCTCCTCCCAACCTAGCAATTTGAAAGCACGTCCAAGTGCAAGTAGATAAATAGTTATCGCTCCGGTGGGAAGGTAAACGGTGTTTTTGTGTGCTGTTCTGGTTCGCCAGAAGTGGCTTAGTCATGCTGGCCACATGACCCGGAAGCTGTACGCCAGCTCCCTCGACCTATAGAGCGAGATGAGCACCGCAACCCCAGAGTCGGTCACGACTGGACCTAATGGTCAGGGGTCCCTTTACCTTTTAGGGGTGGGGAGGAGGTAGCAACCCTCAACACAGGCGCCACATTGGCAAGCAGGGGTGTATAGTTTGGCCCTCAGCAGTCCTGTGCCATTCAATGGCTCTAACACCGGCATAGGCCAACTCGGCCCTCCAGATGTTTTGGGACTACAACTCCCATCATCCCTAGCTAACAGGACCAGTGGTCAGGGAGGATGGGAACTGTAGTCCCAAAACATCTGGAGGGCCGAGTTTGCCTATGCCTGCTCTAACATAATACTCCAACCTGCAGCAGGTCTTGAACTGGTGACTGAAAGAACTCAGGAGGGTTTTCAGCCTGTGTGCAACCACCCATCTCTGGTCAGATTTGGGAAACCAGCAAAGAAGCCTCTTAAAACCAATAGTTCAGGTGATATTCCTCAACTCAAAGCTTCTGGCTTCCTTTATGCCCTTGTGTGTACATCCAGGGGCAGCATAGTTGGGGGGACACCTCCCCAGGTGAGCTGGGAGGACACACTCTCATTCTCCTCTGTATAGCTGGATGAGGGTGGGGAGTATAATCCAGCCCAGCCTAGCCCAACTCAGATTCTCTTCTGAATGACAATCACCCCCAGCAGCAGCAAATGAAGAAGTTTCTTGGCTTCATCGAGGAGAAAACTCAACAGAAATAACAATGAGCTATTTTAAGGATTGGCGCATATGAAAGTGTGGATGTTTCGTAGCCAGATGTGTTCCAGTTATAATTCTTTGCCCAGCATTTCACATCAAACAACAGTTAACTGCCAGGTTCTAAGGTTTCAAAACCGTGGCAGGGATGCAGGCGTACGTACCGTCCTGACCTCCAACCATCTGTTGGCAGCCGACAGAAACAAGTATGCAATGTTGTTTGTGTCCGTCAGTTCCAGCATTCGCTGTTTAAATCTGGGTTCGTGCCTGCGAAAGACAAAGGGAATCTTACGTTAGCAACTCGCAATCCTGATGATACAACGCACAGAGCACAGGTTGCAGAATCTCAGGAAGTTGGCCCTCAACATTCAGATCAGCTAAATCTGAGTAAGACTGGGCCAAGTTGCCGGGTGCCTTTTGAGGATCAGGAACCAGAATAAAAGTGTCCCACTCTTTTGCTCACATCCATCCCTTTTCCTTAGGTTGCCATATTTCTAGAAGTAAAATTCAGGACACAAAACAAAAAAATTTTTTCCTTCCAGTAGCACCTTAAAGACCAACTAAGTGCTACTGGAAGGAAAAAAAAATTTTGTTTTGACTATGGCAGACCAACACGGCTACCTATCTGTATCAGGACACAAAGTTATTGAGCTTTTTGGGGAAATGAAACTCAAAGTTGTTCCCCACCCCTCAGACACTATTTTTACTGGTTTAATCTCAGCAACCTTTTCCCTTCTGAGTTTTCCTCTACCCTTACCTCCTATTTTCTTCCCCCAACTTCATCAAAATGTTCAACCTGATCCAAATCATAAAGCTAAAAGGAAAAGTGGGATAGTGTCGCTTTTCTAACTTCCTCCTTTAGCTCTATGTGTCGACATGCAGAGGGCCAGGAAGCCAGCTGGCAAGCCCCAGCTGGGCCGTTTCCTTCCAGCCGTCCCGCTGCGAGGACTATCAGCCTCTGCTCCGACGTAAATCAGCAACCCGGGCTTCAGAGCCAGGGCACACTATCAGCAGAGTGACCTGTGCACACAGAATAGGCGTGAGGCTTGTGGAAGCATACTACAACTACAGATTTATTAATCATAAATCAGGACAAAGAAACATGTCGTCTCTCTCTCTCTCAGAGAGAACAGGGGGAAAGCAAAAGCTATACACACAACGGAAGTTCCCAGCAAGCGGTGCTGGAATGTAAACAGGCATGTGGCATGCAACAGTTCCACACGTCTGCTCCTTAAGGTGGAATGGAAATCTCAACACTATGCACATATTAGACTGCTTCCTATGTGTCATGCATTAACTCAGTAGTTCACAAACTTTTTTCTCTGGGCCACACATTTGGAATAAAAATTTGCTTATGCCACCCCAGTTTTTTTCTCTCGATAAGAAATACAATGGAAAACAAAAAGAAACAACTCTCAGCAGTGTTTGATTTGTAATATAGAACACAACTACTTTATAATACAGTGGACACTTGGCTTGCGAACATGATCCGTGCAGGAGGCACGTCCACAACCCACAGCGTTCACAACCCGCAGCGCCGCGTGTGCACATGCACGGGTTGCAATTCGGCGCTTCTGCGCATGCACAAAGTGCGATTTAGTGCTTCTGTGCATGAGCAAGCGACAAAACCCAGAAGTAACCCGTTCTGGTACTTCTGGGTTTGGCGCGGTGTGCAACCGAAAAACACGCAACCTGAAGCATCTGTAACTCGAGGTATGACTGTATGACCATGGGACATCCAGGAAGTATAAAACAAAGCAGCTACATACGAACATGAATCATTCCCAAAATATGATTGTCCTTGTATCTTCCCACCACACTTGCCATTCTCTCCTGCCACATCACTGTGGCACATCACACCCTTTGAGAACCACTGAACTAACTGGAATCAGTCAAGTAAAAGTGTGGGGAGAATCTTTGCCTGATGCCTAATGCACAGGCATCACTGATCTCTTTGGGGAGGGTTTTTCAGAGGCAAGGAGCCACCACACAATTGGCCCAAAGCCCAACTTATTCCCAGTGTCACCCAAAGCAGGTCTCCAGTTAAAGATCAAAGTCAGGGATGGGGAAGCTGTGAACTTTCAGGTGTTATTGGTACATCTAGAATGCAGGGAAGATGGGATTCACAGACCAGCCATGTATGGAGGCCAGTCATTCTGTCCCTGCTTTAAGGGAACAGACTGCTCAGTCGCTATAGCATGAGACTCTTAATCTCAGGGTCGTGGGTTCGAACCCCATGTTGGACAAAAGATTCCTGCATTGCAGGGGGTTGGAATAGATGGTCCTCCTGGTTGCGTCCAACTCTACAATTCTACGATTCTACGACAGGTTCATAAAGGAGAACCCTTCAGAAACCAGTGCATCAACTTGTCCTCTCTGACCTACCTGGCAGGTACAGTGGAACCTTGGGTTAAGAACTTACCGTATATACTCGAGTATAAGCCGACCCGAATATAAGCCAAGGCACCTAATTTTACCACAAAAAACTGGGAAAACTTATTGACTTGAGTATAAGCCGGTTCACCACACCACAAACCTCCTGGTGGGCCAGAGTGCGTGTGTGCACACATGGCAGAGGGGGCTTCTCTCTCCCCCCCAGCCCCTCCCGTCCCCCTGCCTACCTAGGGTGCTGCCGAGAGGCAGAGGCTGGTGGCGGCAGCGGCGGAGGAAGCCCGAAAGGGCTGCTTTTGGGCTGCTCGTTCCTCCGCCGCCGCCACCAACAGCAACAAAGATGGTGGAGGAGGAAGCAGCAGCCTGAAAGGACCCTCCCTCGAGTATAAGTCGAGGGGGGGATTTTCAGCATGAAAAATGTGCTGAAAAAGTAGGCTTATACTCGAGTATATACAGTAATTTGTTCTGGAGGTCCGTACTTAACCTGAAACTGTTCTTAACCTGAAGCACCACTTGAGCTAATGGGGCCTCCTGCTGCTGCCGTGCCGCTGGAGCACGATTTCTGTTCTCATCCTGAAGCAAAGTTCTTAACCCGAGGTACTATTTATGGGTTAGTGGAGTCTGTAACCTGAAGCACCTGTAACCTGAAGCGTCTGTAACCCGAGGTACCACTGTACTGATAATATGAAATCCCATGAGTGGGAGGAGAAGAACCCAGAAAACATCCCTCCATTTACACATCCTCCCTTGTCCTTATCCCGTCCAACGTACTGGCTATCTGATGAAGACCAATCACAAAATGCCATTATCCCAGATGATGGGAGGAGATTGGGTTTTATGCTTTGGTCAACATTTAGTAAGTGATGCTGTAAAGCCAATAGCATGCTTTTGATGCTCTTCTTGGGCTCTGTGTGCTGGCTTGCCATCTTTTAACTCGAGCCAGGTGTTTACATAACTATCAAGTCTCCCTCCCTCCCTCCCTCCCTCCCTCCCTCCCTCCCAAAAACTAGCTCAGAGACATTTCATCATGATGCATACATTTCTCCAGTGGGGGAAGGAAAGAAACCCAGTATTGCTTCAGCTTGGAGTGCAGCAACGCTGCTACAGTGATGTTTAGAAGAAATTGTAAATATTGGCAGGAGGCTGACTGTATTGTATAAACGTTACTGTTGTACTTCTGCTCTGGTCAAAAGAGATGAATTGCTCATTGCTGGTTTATTATAAATTGCAAGAATGCAGCGCTTGTGGTGCATTTTTGTTTAACTTCGTTTTGCTTTTTGCAAACTTGGGAGCCAAGAACAGTTTTTACCAAAAGAATAGCCTGATTAACAATAGCAACTGATCCAGTTTAGGATACAGCGGAACTCAGAAAGGGGAAGCTGTGCTCTGTTTGAGTAAGCCTTGATTGGTGCCAAGGTGGGTTACAAAAAATCCACTATGAAAATAAGCACAATTTACATTTGCACAATGCAACAAAAAAACAAAGCACAGAAAAGCCATGCAGAATGTAGGAACACTCAACAAAAGGCCTGGTAATGAGATGCATTTTGAGTAATTGATGAATGGCATACATATTGACATGAAGCCTATCCAATGCATCGTAAAATCCCCGGATGCACAGCACTGAAATGATTTGAATGATTGCCAGTACAGTGGTACCTCGGGTTACATATGCTTCAGGTTACATGCACTTTTAGAAGACATCTGAAGGCAGCCCTGCTTAGGGAAGCTTTTAATGTTTGATGTATTACTGTATTTTAATATTTGGTTAAAGCCGCCCAGAGTGGCTGGGGAAGCAGCGGCGCAGTGGCAGCAGGAGGCCCCATTAGATAAGTGGTGCTTCAGGTTAAGAACAGTTTCAGGTTAAGAATGGACCTCCTGAACGAATTAAGTACTTAACCCGAGGTACCACTGTAGATACTGGCTTAAGGTGGCAAAGCTGTACTCGGTCTTAGAAAGCCTTGGTCTGCATATTCCTGCAGGTTTATCCCTGGGGTATCTGGATAAGGGATTGGCCATTTGGCCATTGCAGAAACAGAGCTTCAGATCTCAAGAGGTTGTAAGAGACAGCAACATATGTACCTGAAAGCACTTATTTTGCTTTTCCTGCCAGGGTAATTATTGAATTGGCAAACCTGCCCTGGTCTTCTTTATCAATAAGAGTGTAATTCCTAGATGCTGTCGGACTACAACTACCATCATTCCTAGCCAGCTTGGCCAGTGGTCAGAGATTATGGGAGTTGTGGTCCAAGAACAGCTGGGCACCCAAGCTTGAGAAAGGCTGGTGTAAGGCGTCTCAGTTGTTGTGTTGGATAGGGGGGAAATGTAGAGGGACTTATGTGACTAACAATCAGTGCTTTTTTTTCTGGGGGGAAGCAGGCAGATGCATACCCCTAAACATTTTGGGAATCTAACTTTGGCTTCATTGAGGGGCAGTATTTCAATATGAGGGGCAGTATTCCAATATTTCATAATATTTCAATATTTCATTGAGGGGCAGTATTTCAATATTTCATAAAGAAGGCTGATCGCCGAAGAATTGATGCTTTTGTACTCTGGTGCTGGAGGAGACTCTTGAGAGTCCCATGGACTGCAAGAAGATCAAACCTATCCATTCTGAAGGAAATCAGCCCTGAGTGCTCACTGGAAGGACAGATCCTGAAGCTGAGGCTCCAATACTTTGGCCACCTCATGAGAAGAGAAGACTCCCTGGAAAAGACTCTGATGTTGGAAAAGATGGAGGGCACAAGGAGAAGGGGATGACAGAGGACGAGATGGTTGGACAGTGTTCTCGAAGCTACCAGCATGAGTTTGATCAAACTGCGGGAGGCAGTGGAAGACAGGAGTGCCTGGTGTGCAATGGTCCATGGGGTCACGAAGATTTGGACACGACTAAACGACTAAAAAACAACAACAACAGCCTCACCTGTCCCGGGGACAGTCTGCGGGATATCTAACAATCCAGGATAGCAGTGGGAAGCAGCGGGAAATGGTTCTGGAATAAGGGAATTTCCCGCAAAAAAAAGGGAAGGTTGACAGCTATGTACTGTGCATGCCCAACATCGTTGTGGCGATGTAATGATGTTGTGATGTGGCATGATATACAGAAGGAAATGTGGACCACAGGCTGCAAAACATTCCCCAGCCCTGTACAGAATGAATCCTGTGATGTGTGAACAAATGTTGGCAAGTCTGCAAAACTTTGTAGTGCTGGAAAGTGGGTAAGAAAGTAATTGCCCAGTTATTAAATTTATGTGCCCCGCTTCTTCTGAGGATCACAGAACATCTCGCAAAAACGAAGGTTCAAAAATACAAAGAGTAAGAAAGAAAGATCTTGCCGAATCTGTTTCGGCAGTGGGATAAAAGAGCTGTATGCCTACAATGAAAGCAGCAATGTCACTATGAGCGAACTACTTTTTCTCTCTCTGAAAAGCTATTGTCTGTCTCCCGCTTTGGAGAGCTTCTCTTTGGCAGCTACAATCCCCTTCCCTCCCCCCCCCAACCACACACACAATGGAAACTCTGACACACTCAATCTGCATCTTTTCATCTGCCTCCAGCTCCTTCTTCTGCACATTCTTCAACTTTTTATCCTGTTCAGATGACGAACAAAAAGGTCACCCAAATCCCAGTCTAGCTGGCCTGTACAACATTGCGGTTAAGTAGTCCAGGGAGCTCATGACTGCTTGAGGGGTACATAATGAACTCAGAACAAAGGGAGGCAACTATCAGGCTTATCTGGGGGGGGGGTGGACTTTGGTTCTGGGATGGAAGAAAATTGGTTAGCTCATGGAAGAAAGCATGGGTGGAATGGAATGATCTGAGGAAATTAAGGTGAGACAGACCCAAGACAGAGGAATTTTTTTAAAGTTTGCAGTTTAAAATCTAGCTTGCCACACACCATCTAAAAATATTGGTCAGGATGAGAGGAATTCCATAGATAAGGATGGAGCAGAAATTTGGTTTGATCTGCGTTTTAATGCAAGTCTCCTTAATTCACATTTCCCAAAACCAAAATGTAGCTTATCCATCAAAACACATGCATTCAATTTTTTTTGCAACTGGGTTCTCCACCCAGACATAAGTATAAAAATGCACATATTGTTGAGAGCAAAGCAACAATGCCTGCACTGTTACCGGAACCAATGCAGGTGCGGATAAAGGCAACCTGTTCTTCCTCCTCACTGATTCCTTCTTTTAGTAACTGCTTGTTGGTAGAGTAGATCACTTCCTCTCAGGCTTAACTTGCAAGGCAGCAGAGGTTTAGGATCTCCTAGATAGCCTACCTTCCCAGGTTGACGAGCTTCATCTGCCCCTCACTTCCCTCTACACCAGCCTTTCTCAACCTGTGGGTCCCCAGATGTTGTTGAACTACAACTCCCATCACCCCTAGCTAGCAAGGCCAGAGCTCGGGGATGATGAGAGTTGTAGTCCAACAACATCTGGGGACCCACAGGTTGAGAACCGCTGCTCTACACTATATGCAAAAACTGCCTTCTTGACCATTGGACCCACTGTTGGCCTTGTCTGCTCACCTGGCTTAGCCAGCCAATCAAAGCCGTTTTTCCCGGGGTGTGGCCGGTGCCACATGCTGACAACTTCTAGGAGCCCCAGGTGAGAGCTGAGTGCAGGGTGGGGACCAAAGGTGGACAAACAACCCCAGAAGGAGCATGATGTGCCCCCTACCAGAGCTAATAGCCCTCCCCTAACACCCCATGCATTCCAAATTGTTTATATATAATGTTTCAGGAGCTCGTCCTACACTAGAGTAGGACCCTGGCAGAGACACATGCCCGAATGGCATGTTCCTCCCTCCTGGTTGATCGGGAGCTTCAAAAGCTTTCTTCTGCCTGAACAGCACAGCGACCGATGCCAACCGACACCGGCACACTTAGGGATCCGCAGAGTTTGTCCATCAAGCATAACAGAGCTCAGCAGCTCAGCATTTTGGCTAATCTACTTTATTTACATATAAACACACACAGAGTACTGCAACATGGCTTCCTCTCTCTCTCTAGCAGACAGCAGAGAGAAAAAGAACAAAGGACAATAGTTCCACTTCACGGAACACAGTAACACAAACATCCTGTCTCCGTCACTTCCCACTCTGTGGAGTCAAAACATACACTGTCATGTGATAGACAAAAATCCCATGACTGCAATCATGGAGCAGGAATTCTAACATAATGTGTGTATAAGGAGAAATGTGCCGTAAAAAAAGAAATCTGTTGGATGCAGACATTGAAAATAGGAGAGACCAAAATGGACAGATTCATCTATCCCTATCCATAACTACTTATGATAGCCAATGAAACTTTGCACTGGCATTGCAGGAACACCTGACCACCATGCCACATGGCAAACCACTTTGCTAGATTTTTAGGTCTACTGTTGGGGGGGAGTAAAAAAATTGCATTCTGCAAAAAAAGGGGGTACACAGTTTGCACACCCCCCAAAATTTTTTGGCAGTTTATAAGTTTGACCCAGCCTTCGTCTGACCCAGGGGCAGTGGCAGAGCTTAATGCTCCAGCACCGGGGGGTGGAGAGCAGGCGGGGGCAAGGCTGCCGTGCATCCCGGGGGCGTGGCTTGCAGCCCTCAGGGGTGTGGCGCGTGTCCTGGGGGTGTGGCATGCTGCCTTCGGGGGCGGGGTGCCCAGTGCGGGCGGGGTGGCAGCCACGATGGCACCCCACCGGGATTGCACTGCTGGGGGCGATGCGCTCCCCCCCCACTCCTCTTCCTCTGCCAATGACCAGGGGAAGCCAACATGCTGCCCTCCAGAAATGATAGGGCTATGAGTCCCATCGTTCCTGCCCACTGAGCATCCTGGCTGAGGCTGATGGGAGTTGTAGTCCAGTGGCACCTGCAGGCTGCCATGTTGGCTACATTAAGCAGACAGGGGGTTCTGCTCTGGCTTCTGTCTGTGCTGCCTATGGATTGCCTTCGCCTCTCACTTGGCAGGAGACTGGCCTGCAAACAGCCAGTTGGCAGCTGAACGGATCGAGCTTCCCAGGGTCCCTTTAACCAGCACCTACTATAAAGGGAAGTCCTTGTTTACAAACCTGAATGCTCTGATGGTAGTGAGGCCTTCCGCCGTCTCTGAAAAGTGGCAGAGGAGAGGCAGCTGCGTGCTGTCATCAAGTTCCTGAAGGTCTCTGTCACCAGTTGAAAGAAGGTGCGTAAATAGCGAAGAACAGATTGTGGAAATTGAAACGGGAAACACAAAACGAAAGAGCGTCAGCAAATGGCAAACAACCTCACTCTTTTAAAGCAGGAATCCTGTTTCAACCTGAGGGCCACAATTTGTCCTGGGAACCCTCCCAGGGGGCACAAACCAAGGGTGCATATGCCCAAAAATAGGTGTGGCCATTCTCCATTCAAGGACACCTACCAGCCGGGTGAAGTCACTAGAGCAGCGGTTCTCAACCTGTGGGTCCCCAGATGTTGTTGGACTACAACTCCCATCATCCCTAGCTAGCAAGGTCAGAGCTCAGGGATGATGGGAGTTGTAGTCCAACAACATCTGGGGACCCACAGGTTGAGAACCGCTGCACTAGAGGGTCACATAGAGCAGGGTCAGTGAATTATGTGGCCGGAAAGGGGGTGTGGTGGGCTGGGCAGGATCCTGAGGGCTGGGTAGAGAGGGCCAGAGGGCCACATTCAGTCCTTGGCCCTGTGGTTTTCCACCCTTGATTTAAAACTTGCTTTTGCTTAATTGGCGGCAGCTACAAGCATCGGAATTATAATGGAAAACATCAATAGCTATGGACTTAAGACTATCTTTGGGGTGGTTGTTTGTTTTTGTTTTAAACTTACTTGGATGCAACTCTGAAGTATTTCTGGATGAAATAGAAAGCTATCCCCAGGGGCACGAGAGCGACCACGAACCACGGCGTGGCATACGAAATTATTCCGATGGCAGACAGGCAGAGCAACGTGGACCGCGAGAGGGACTCCAGAGTCGGGGGGATGTGCTGCACCAAAGATAATTTCCAAGCATTAGATTAGGCCAACATCCACTAAAGGTTCATTTATTCACTATTTCATTTATAGCATTCTTCCTTCATAGAACTTGAGGTGGCCTGCTTCTTCGTCTCTTTTGACCGTATCGATGCTGCCTTTAGGTAAAAACTCCCAAGACGGCATAAAATACAACTACAAGATTCCTCTACGCTCTTCTAACCAGACACTGGCCAGACACAGACCTCATTAGCTAACATCTGGCGTCTTCAGATTTGGGGACATGGGACCTCGAAAGACTGGATAGCACACCTGGTTAGAGTGTGGTACTGACAAACGCCAAGGTTGTAGGCTTAGATCTCCATAAAAGACAGATGCATATTCTTGCATTGCAGGGAGTTGAACTAGGTCAGCCTTTCTCAACCTGTGGGTCCCCAGATGTTATTGAACTACAACTCCCATCACCCCTAGCTAGCAAGGCCAGAACTCAGGGATTATGGGAGTTGTAGTCCAACAACATCTGGGGACCCACAGGTTGAGAACCACTGAACTGGGTGGTCCTCAGGGTCCCTTCCAACTCTATGATTCTATGAGAAAACTATCTTACTGTCTATGCATGCATTTCCATTTTCACTATCCTCCTGTTTTCACCCCCTATTTCTGTGGCAGCAAGTCCCACAGGTAATAGCTGCAGTGAGGAGTTCCCTCATCAGGAACTACCTAGCACAACTGTGGGTGCTTGCTGTCACTGCCCATCAGCTGAGCCCCACTTTGATAGCTTGCAGATGAGGTCTGAACCCAGACCTGTGAATGGACTTGGAAGGGGTTTGCTGCAACGGTCCCCTTTGAACTTTTGACAAATGCCAGTTGTCTCTTGTCCACATATTTTGGCCTGTGGGGGTGGGGGAATAAAGGCTCTGGACCACCTGACGAGATCAATGAGCTTACCTGATCAATGATATTTGTGTCGGCAGAAAAGCGGTTGAGAATCAGCCCCAAGGGTGTTGTGTCAAAGAATCTATCAGATGGCAAAAATATATAAACGAAGAAGAAGAAGAAGAAGAAGAAGAAGAAGAAGAAGAAGAAGAAGAAGAAGAAGAGATCAGTTCTCATATTCTTCTGCTTCCTGAATTATTCCCATATAAAGTACTAGGCGATCCAAGCTGGACTCTGGCAACAGAACTCAAGGCACCTTGACCCAAATACCATCATGGCAGCTTTGAGGCTGAGGGTGCCACTGAGCCGCAGCGCCACCTATGTAATGGCGAGAGTGGGTACTGCAGCGCATCAGCCCAGCCAGGCCAGGTGACTTGAGGAGCCAATAGGAGCCTGCCTGGCTCTATAAAATTACTGCTCCAGGCGCAGCTCTTCAATCTGAGCAAACTCCTTTTTGTGAGGAGTTGCTGAAAAGCCTCACCTCTTTAGCAACTTGATCACAAGCCTCACACAAGCCCTATGTTATCTGCCTATGGGTCCTAAAGGTGACTCGTTTCATTTTCACTGCACCTGATTGGTCCAAGGATGATCTTGTTGAGGAGATCGTGGTGAAGGTTCTTAGCTGCTGTCAGGCCCATCCATTCAACAGTCAAAGACGTGACCAGGCAAAGGACAATCCCTGCGCCACTAAGGATGCTGAACACAGCCACGTAGCAAGTCTATTGAAACAAGGGCAGGAAGAAGAAGAAGAGTTTGGATTTGATATCCCGCTTTATCACTACCCGAAGGAGTCTCAAAGCGGCTAACATGCTCCTTTCCCTTCCTCCCCCACAACAAACACTCTGTGAGGTGAGTGAGGCTGAGAGACTTCAGAGAAGTGTGACTAGCTCAAGGTCACCCAGCAGCAGCACGTGGAGGAGCGGAGACGCGAACCCAGTTCACCAGATTACGAGTCTACCGCTCCTAACCACTACACCACACTGGAAGAAGACAGGTTTCTCATCCTGGGAAGTAGGGTATGCATTGAAGCAGAGCATGCAATTTGGTATGCATTAAAGGCGGAATCTATCAAATGAACACTTTCCAAAACAATATGTCAACTGAAATTTTGAAATTCACAATGGTCTGAATTTTTCGATGTAGTACACCAACCAAACACAGTTTGCAAAAAAGCATAAATTAGGGGGAAATTGCTTGCAAAAATGTGTACATTATTCAAAACTGCATATAAACATGTTTTATAATTAAAATAATACAATAACATTATAATTATAAATTTGCACTAAAATCCTCATGAATTTTCAGGAAAGTTTGTTTAAAAATAATAATGTGCAAAATGCAGAGACATGAAGTTAAGACTGGAAAAATGAGAAACAAAGAGAATCAACACTGACAGAGCCTTCAGCCCCTACTGGGAAACAACTTAATTTTCCTTTGATTATGAAGCACCCTCAAAGACATGCTTAGTTTTGCGGTGCAGTACAGCTGGTGGGTCATAGTTCCAAAGACTTCTGTTTTAGAACTCTGTGCACTTCCTATTCAAATTAACTGAATGTTTTTATAGCACTTTGGGGGAAAGAACGAAGTTTTCTGGTCTCCTGTGTGCGCCTGTGGGAATACGGCTGAGATACAAAACTAGATCACAATATTACTGCTGAAATTACCTTAGAAGGAATGTCTCTAAGCAGTGGGGTAATACAAGGGCACAAAACAGGACTGACATACCAGTCAAGCAGTGAGCCCCAAGTGTCTCATTTTGCTCCAGGGATGGGGAGCCTTAGTCCTAGGGACTGAACGTAGCACTGTGTTTTTCTACCTCGCCTTCAGGACTCTCCATAGACTGTAACCTCTCATCAGACATACTCCTTCTCCACAAACTGCTTTGTGCATCCATGTCTAACCTTGCCCCCTTTCTAAAATGTATTTATTGGTGTGTGTTTATCTTTTTGTAAATCTACCAAAGGACAAAAATAAAATAAAATTGGGATTATGGGGTTTTCTCAAGACGGTGGAGGGTGTGCCCATTCGTGGAGAAAATGCTCTACGGGTGGGGAGAGGGACAAAAATTGGGGGCCGAGGAGGGTCAATTGGGGGGAGTGAGAAATGTCCCTATTTTCATCTCAGGAATTTTGGAGGGTATGCCTCCTTCCCAAATCTCGGAAAGCACTAACTAGGCTGGTTGAAGAAGGGTGGAGGACTCTTGGACCCTGTCAGGGCCCTCCTTCCCAAAACCCAGTGCCTCCTTCCCCAGCCCTCAGGCCATGCGTTGGACCACCCTGTAGGTTGTTTATTTGTTTATCAAACCATAAACCTGTTCAACAACCCTAAACCGCTTTAAGCTCTGCATGTCGGCCTACCTTTCTGGCCGGCTCCTCTGTGGAACACAATGCCTTGCCGTTGTTAGTCATCGATGTCCACTGTGCCAGCCAGTAATCAATTGCAACGATGACCGAATGCTTCAGCAATTTTGAGAAGATCATCAGGGAGAGTAAGAGAAACCCTCCTGAGGTGAGGTACTGCCAGCAGGTTTTCCAGGGCAAATTTGTCCTAAGTCTCATGACGGTTGACATGTTGTCATCGTCTTCCTCCTCCTCCTCTTCCTCTGCTAGGTCACAAATTTAACTTAGTTAGTTCATCTGGCGTGTGTGTCTCAGCTGCCAGCAGGGGCGGTCCACATTATATGTGAACAGACCTGATTCACACCTCCTGGACTAAATACATGGATGAGATTGTGACTGCTCTTCAGATTTTGCACTTCCCTGAATTTTATGACTGGGAAAAGTACCCAAAATGTGTAATAAATAAATAAATTACACATTTTAGGGTAGAATAAATTTAGAAACAAAGACACCGAGATGAAATAAGTATTTAAATATGTATTTTGTGAACAACTGCATAATTAAAAATGTATTTTCATGAAGTTATATGTGTGTGTGTAAAAAAACATTTATATTAATCATATTCTTTATTGCTGTTGTTTCAACCATCCCAGCATCAACCAAAATATATCTTTACATTAAAATATACCAGAAATAGTAATGTACAAAAGGTTAAAAGAAGAAGAGAATATTTGAATACATAAGGTTAACGGAACTAATACATTTCAATCATCCAACTAAAATTTTGCAATTCACTCAATTTTAAATTTCTCAGCTTTTGGGCAGCCAAAAATCTCACATATCTGTCAAAAATGTGCCAAAACCGGACAACGAATATGTTGTTTTCACTTGATCACGACCATCAGGTGTCTTACTTAACAAATTCAGAATGAACTTTGCCCTTGGTTCGGAATGCAAAGAGCAGTATAAAAATATTTTACTGCTCAAGCACCATATATACAGAGAAGCTGTTCTACTGATATATTGCTATAATGTCCCTCTAAATATAGTTACAGGTAGGTAGCCGTGTTGGTCTGCTGTAGGCGAAACAAAATAAAAAAATTCTTTCCAGTAGCACCTTAGAGACCAACTAAGTTTGTTATTGGTATGAGCTTTCGTGTGCATGCACACTTCTTCAGATACACTGAAACATCTAAATATGGTGAAGGCATAGTCTGGAATTGCAAAGCCAGAAATGCTTTTCTAAACAAACTAACTGATAAATTATGTGGATAATGCTCAACTCCATGTGTTAATTTAAGGAAACGCAAACATGGAGAGAAAAATTATTCATTGAATTAATTCATTGAATTCTTCTCTCTCTCTCCCTCTTTAAGCAAAGGAATAATAAATAAATACAGGGTATATCATTACCTTCATCTTCATCTTCCAGCTGAGCTTTTGATTCTCTTGGGTACATAGCTCTTCGGAGAGTCTTCCTTTCCAGGGTGGTCTGGTCAGCTTCCATGTCCTACATACAATCAAGGTTTCAAAAATGAAACTTTGGCAAGGACTACTTAGGTGAGGCGTGAAACTTCAGGTTTGGGAGTCAAATACAACTTTCCAGGCCTTTCTAACCTCACCGGACTAGGCTCACTGCCCCGGTTGCTGCATGTTTGCTTTTAAGTGCTTTTGGCTGGTTGGAATGTGCCCTTGAAATGGGATAACGCTTCTTGTTTGCCTGCATGGAGGGTGGAGAGAACCACAGAACTGAAGGGTTGGAAGGGACTCCAAGGATCATCTAGTCAAACCCCCTTACTTGGAGGCTGGATCTGCTGCCCCTGTGGATCTGCCACCTGAGGTGGACGTCTCACCTTGCCTTTTGGGTGGCAGAACCCTGGCCAGAACTATAGAGAGCAGAATGGACAGCGGTGAGGGGTAGTTGTTCCCCAACAAATGGTGCGAATAAATAACAATTCCATGAAGGAATGACTAGCTGAATATTCTGACTAGCTTGTGTGCAGCTAGCACCTAACTCTGGTGCTAAGTGCACTTTAGACTGGATATCTGTAGACTCCAATCTGCCTGGATCCTTTGTGAAATGTGGTAGCCAAGAATGGACAAAACACATCAACCACTCATCTGTTGATGAATTTTTGAAGTGGCATTCTGGGTAGAAATTCTTTCATGTGTGAAGCAAGCACAAAAGCCACGTTTGGATGGCAAAAGAGGAAAGGAGTCCTGCTCCCCCTTAAGGAAACACCACCTGATAGGTCAATAAAAAGGTAGAGGACCCCTGGCAGTTAAATCCAGTCATGAACGACTCTGGGGTTGCGGCGCTCATCTTGCTTTACTAGCCAAGGGAGCCGGCTTATGTCCGCAGACAGTTTTTCCGGGTCATGTGGCCAGCATGACCAAGCCGCTTCTAGTGAAACCAGAGCAGCACACGGATACACCATTTACCTTCCCGCCGGAGTGGTACCTATTTATCTACTTACATTTTTGGTGTGTTTCTGAACTGCTAGGTTGGCAGGAGCTGGAACCGAGCAACGGGAGCTCACCCCGTCATGGGGATTCGAACCGCCGACCTTCTGATAGGCAAGCCCTAGGCTTTGTGGTTCAGACCACAGCGCCACCCGCGTCAATATGGTGTGCCAAATATGGATCCACAGCTTGTCTTGAATGGAGCTTTGTTGTTTGCGTTACCTTTTCCAGTTCCTGGTCTTGGCGATTCATCAGCGTTTTCCAGTGTTCGTAGAGTTCAACATCTTTAGTTTGGATGTCTTTCAGGGTCCCTTCTCTAAGCACGGTGCCATCCTTCATGGCAATGATCTGAGGAGAAAGAGAAGGAAGGGGCAAGGGCCATAGCTCAGTTGGCAAAGCAAATCCTTTACATGCAGATGGTCGTGGGTTCAAATTCTGGCTTCTCCAGGTAGGTCTGGGAGAGACTCCTGCCTGAAACCCTGGAGAGCTACTGCCGGCCAGTGTAGACACTATTGAACTGGAAGGACCAATGGTCTGACTCATTATAAGGCAGCTTTCTAGGTTCCTAGGTAAAGGGGCCCCTGACCATTAGGTCCAGTCGTGACCGACTCTGGGGTTGCAGCACTGATCTTGCTCTATAGGCCAAGGGAGCCGGCATACAGCTTCCGGGTCATGTGGCCAGCATGACTAAGCCGCTTCTGGTGAACCAGAGCAGTGCACGGAAACGCCGTTTACCTTCCCGCCAGAGCAGTACCTATTTATCTACTTGCACTTTGACATGCTTTCGAACTGCTAGGTTGGCAGGAGCAGGGACCGAACAACGGGAGCTCACCCCATCGCGGGGATTCAAACCACCGACCTTCTGATCGGCAAATCCTAGGCTCTGTGGTTTAACCCACAGCACCACCCGCGTCCCTTCTAGGTTCCTAATGGTGTGCTAATTTGGAAATTCAACAACCCAAGGGATGGGTGAGTGTGCAAATTTTACTTTCTCTCAATTTCCCATTTCCCTGATCTTAGGATAACCACATTTCTGCATTAGTTTAAGTTTTGCTTTAAAAAAAAATCCTTATGAAAAACTGTCTGCACATTGGTGTGCATTTCTCCTAATATACACATGTTATATGCAAATTTATCTAATATGCATATTTTGCAAGTCATGTCCCCTAATGTAATGCTTTTTTTTTTGCATGGATACATGCATTTTTATCCATTCTTTCCTATCAGTTCCCTATTTTGGGTGGGGGTGGAGAACTGCCCTGCAAAATTTGGAGATGCATGAATTTCAAGGGATGCCTGCCTTTCAGTTTGTACATTGTTTCAGGAAAGGTGAATTAGGCAAGGGCATATTTTCACTGCACTTCTTCCCCACCTCTCAACAACATATATAATTTGGTCCTTCAGCAAGTTTCCAATTAGACCCATTCAGAGCCTTAGCACAAAATCAGATATACAGAAAACAGCGTCTGGAAAACAAATTGCGTGCTTCCTGCCCCATCTGGACTATGCTATCACTGCTGACCTTGATGACCCAGCAATTGCTCTATGATTCCAGACTACCAGGAGATTAGCATGGTCTGCTCATGGGTTACGTGCAGGGACTGGATGTGCTAAGTCAGCACACTAGAGCCCTGAGATGATCCGGCCTGAAACCAGCATCGTTTCTCTTCAACGGATGGTCTTCTTAAACAGTTATCTGAGCAGGAGGATCTCTCCAACCCTAAAAACTTTGTAAGTGAAGGCAGTGTGGTTCATTGGTTACGAGCATCAGACTAGGACCTAAGTGACCAGAGTTCGAACTGACACTCAGTCATGAAGCTTTACTGGGCGACCTTGGACCAGCCATTGCCTCTCAGCCAAAGCTACCTCACAGGGGCATTGTGGGGATTATATGAGATGGGGGAGGACCACACATGCTACCTTGAGCTCCTTGAAGGAAAAAGTGGGGTATAACTGCAGTAAACAAATAAGGATGAATTCCAAGCGTCAGACATGCATTCATAAGATTGGTTCATCAAGGTGGTTAGACTGGTCTCAACTAGGGCCAGGGCCTTTTCAGTACTGGCCCCGACTTGGTGGAAGGCTCTGTCACAAGAGACTAGGGCCCTGCGGGAATTGACATCTTTCCGCAGGGCCTGCAAGACAGAGCTGTTCTGCCTGGTCTTTGGTTTGGACTCGGTCTGACCCTTATGTTTCCCTCCCTTTATGGTCTTGATTTATTGACTATTTTAAAATGAGGCTGCATTTAAAATTGCATTTTAACCTGTATTTTAAATTGGTTCCCCCCCCCCCCTATTTTGTTTTTACTGTGATTTTATTGGTGTTAGCCGCCCTGAGTCCGGCTCTGGCCGGGGAGGGCGGGGTATAAATAAAATTTATTATTATTTGTCAGGGAACTGCCATCGGAACGAGAGGAGGAGGGGCTCCACGACGATGCTGGAGAGGGGCCAAGTAGGGAGAGAGGCAGGTCTCCTGTTGGGGAAGAAATTCAGCGCGACACCAGGGATGGAGGGGGGCCAATGGGGGAAGCGGAGAGCAGGCTCAGAGACTCTTCACTGGACACCAGCGGAGAGAGCACAGGTCCTCCGCTACCCACGCCCACCCTGCGCAGAAGGCTTCCGCGCAGGGAGGCTAGGAGGAGACTGGGCGTCAAACTACTTTTATGTTGGAAAAGGTTGAAGAAACGCCCACTGTCGGATTCTGCCAGCAACTGAGCAGCCACGAAGTGAGGGGGCTGTCCAGCCAGGAAAGGTTTAACCAGGCCATCTACCCAGGAGTGGCGGCAACTTACGCACGAGCAACCCCATAACCATTAGATGATGATGATGATTATTATTATTATTATTATTATTATTATTATTATTATGCTCAAACTATGGAACTCACTCCCCTGGGAGGCAGTGATGACCAACTCATGGGTGGCTTTAAAAGAGGATTAGACAAATTCACGGAGGAGAGAGCTATCAATGGTTACTAGCGATGATGGCTATTTTCTACCTCCACAGTTGGAGGCAGCAATACTTCTGAATACCACTCGCTGGAAACCATGTTCTGCTCCCTGGTTTCCCCCAAGTTGGCCACTGGGAGAACAGGTGACCAGATGGGCCATTGGCCTGATTCAGCAGAGCTATTCTTATATTCTTAGTTTGATACGTAAGAAAATTCGGCAATGTTTGGACTATGCAGAATTGGACAAAATGACAGGAAGGATTCGAAACCTGCGGGACCAGAGATTTACAGAAGATTGGAAGAAGTATATGAATTATTTGAAGAGCAACTGTAATCAACAAATTACGCTAGTGGGACTACAAGAAGTTTTGTAAGGAGAAATATACGAAGTGTTACCAAGTAGGAAAAGATAGAGATATTGGTTATGAGTTTGAAATGCAATCGGGAAAATAAGAAATGCATACTGAGGGACTAGATTGGAAAATTTTCAGACAGGATTGATGGAAGTCAAAAAAATTGAATAAGATGTAAAAGTATGTTTAATTACTGTTGAAAATGATATGTTAAAAAAGCTAATAAAAATTTATATATGTAAAAAAGAAAATTTGGCAATGTTTTTTTTTAGAAAGTCCACTATGCATACCCAATCCGCATGTGGCAGGTACTGCAATTTATGAGTCACCAATACAAGGGTCCTTTTGTCATCCTTAAGAAACTTCAGGATGCCTTCTTGCATCAGGTGATCACTCAGGTGAATGTCCAAGGCAGAAAATGGGTCATCCTGGAATTAAATATATGAAAAGAGGGCATTTTGAAACCAGGCTAAAGCATAATACCTGCAGGTTTTGCTATCCCAACACAATGTGCTCTTGGGGAAATCATTTGTTAGGCAAATGTTCACATACCGAGTCAACGATTTCCATTGATTCCTATGGGGAAATTTCTACAATGTTCCCAACCGCAGAATTTTGAAGACCAAATGATGGGGAAACATGGGGAAACGATCTGAAATCTTTCAAAAGGCAAACAAGGAAGGGGGGGAGCTCTCTTATTTGTCTAATCCCTCCCCCCTCCCTCCCTGGTTTCTGGCAAAATGGCTGCCGTGGACCAGCAAAACACAAAAAATAAGGCTTGTCAAAGGTTGATTTAAAACAAACAAACAAACAAAACAGTACTGCATGAAGGTCCAGCCGTTTGGATATCCGAATCTGTGATGTGTATAGCATGCTTATACAGTGGTACCTCTGGTTAAGTACTTAATTCGTTCCGGAGGTACGTTCTTAACCTGAAACTGTTCTTAACCTGAAGCACCACTGTACACTCCTTGTGAATTTTCATATAAAAGGCATTTGGATAGCACAAACAATTTTTTAAAAAAAATTCTAAAAAATAAAAACCAAACAGAATTAAAACTGAATAAGTATGAAAAAAGCCTTACCAGGAACACAATGTTGGTGTTTTGGTAGAGAGCCCGAGCGACACAGATTCGTTGGCGTTGACCTCCGCTCAAGTTAATTCCCTAATGGGTAGGACAGGCCATACAAAATTATTTCTCTTGAGTAAGTGCCACTGACATCTGATTTGCCAAAGCCTTGAAATAACCAGTTTCTAAAATTAACCCCTCACCCTCAAAAACACCTTCAAATTTATGTAATGGTGTGTTATATTAAATATTAGGGCTGTTGACTGCCAAACCTAGACGACAACTAAGATAGAAAGTTCATTTCAGAAATCAAATAGGGAAGAAAGTGTCCCAAAATTATTTGTAAGCTGCAAATGCCCTCTTTTATGAAGACAGATGACAGAATGCTTTTATTATGTGGACCTGAACAAAATAAAGCCAACATCCATACAGGTAAAATCTCATAACAGAAAAATAAATTAAAGTGGATTGTAATACATAAAAGATATAAAATATCAGGAATGTTTAAAACAAGTCTAAAATAAGATATAAAACTTGATACCTTAAATATGAAAGTTAAAGTGAGTTAAAATAATTGACAACAACAATGCCAGATTATGCTATTATTATTAAAATTATAGATTAATAATGGTAATGTATGAGAACAGCAACCAGATAGGTTCAACATGGGGAGATTTCCTTTCTGTGTTTTTGCAGCCAGAATGATAAACCTAGCCACAGTCACTGTTAATAATTTGTTCGAATCTGCCCAGAGGTAGTACAGATAGCATTCAGAAGTCCTACCTGGAAATTTTGAGACAAAAGAAGTCACCAATCTGATTTGGTTCACTGAATAGAAATTACAGGCAAAAAGCACATGGGCCAAAGATTGTATATGTAAACTGTTAAGGGGTACCCTCAAACTGTCCAATTCAGGGGAGGGCAAGCAATTAAATCTAGCTTTAGTGAAAACCCAAAACAGTATTTGAGAATAGTTAAATTCTCCAAATATCTAGCATGGCATCCTGTAGCGTTCCCAAAACAAGGAAGAATGGGACTCTGATTAATAAAATACACACGAGGCGTGACCAGCAAGACTCTGGGAGGAGGTGCCAATAATAATCCTGTCCACCCCTTGGCCCAGGTTGTTTTATTCACAAAAGAACTTTTTACACAGTGTTCATAAGAACCAATCAGATTTCCTCTGAGCATTTCAAAACACCCCATGTGGGACAAAGTTGAAGTTAAAACTACAAAGAAACTATTTCCTACTTGAGCATGCATAGTAGTCCAGAGTAAATAAAATAGGAATAAAGGAGGAATGTTTTTAGGAAAACCCCAGAAGTCATAAACAGGAATAAATAAGAAAGGAAGGATGGCAGTCTTTCCCATCTCCTTGTGAACTCTCTTCCTGGCCCTTAATATCTATCTAAAGATTAGGTAAAGGTAAAGATACCCCTGCCCGTACGGGCCAGTCGTGTCCGACTCTAGGGTTGCATGCTCATCTCGCTCTAGAGGCCGTGAGCCGGCGCCGTCCGAAGACACTTCCGGGTCATGTGGCCAGCATGACGAAGCTGCAGCTGGCAAGCCAGCACCAGAGCAGCACACGGAAATGCCGTTTACCTTCCCGCTATAAAGCGGTCCCTATTTATCTACTTGCACTTAAGAGTGCTTTCGAACTGCTAGGTGGGCAGGAGCTGGGACCGAATGACGGGAGCTCACCCCGCCGCGGGGATTCGAACCGCCGACCATACGATCAGCAAGTCCTAGGCACTGAGGTTTTACCCACAGCGCCACCCGCGTCCCTTTTATCTAAAGATTAAACTACATCAAAGCTACCTTCTATCTTTATGACCCAGGATGCCTGGTGAAGCGACTGGCCTGTGCATTTAGAATGCTTATACGTGCCTTTCAGGTAGAGAAATAGGACATAGATGCAGAGGCATGGATTGATCAGAAATCATATCAAAATGGCTCAAACCCAGTCAGCGCAATGCTGACACAAATGGCTTGCTCCATATATATTTTTAATTCCTCCTAGCGATCCCACCTGATCACTACAGCTTCCTGACATCAGGGCAAAGAAAAAACCCAGATAGATTTGGAGGCAGGAAACCATTCAGGCAAAGGACACAGAATACCAAATACCAATGCCCTTAATTCAGAAAGCAATAGCAGATTTCACCTGACAATTGCCCAGGGTAGGCCAAGGGGTTTATGGAAAAACTTAGAAATTGTGATATGTTGATCAGGCTTTTAAGATTTTGAATGTTGTTGCGGGCACCTGCCGGTGAACGTTTCCTCAGGTAAAGACCTCAGACAGGGCCGGCCCTATCATTTGGCAAAGTGAGGCAGCAAAATATGGGTGTCCTGAAAAGGCAGCACATTGCTGGTTACTTAATACATTATTGTAATTGTTTTTACTGCCAAGGATTAAGAAAGGCACGTGTTGGACTTCCTCCTGCCTCAGGTGCCAAAATAACTTGGCTGGCCTTGGATAATAATGCACTTGGGCTTGAGCCCAGGGGAGAGGGGCACCATTTGCTGCTCTGCCTCAGGCAGCAACATTTATTGGGCCAGCCTTTGCCCTGGTAAGACAAAGAAATCATGCCCCAATAACTAACAGGGGGATGCTTCTGGATTGCTGAGTGTTGCGGGCACTGAGGCTGCTTCTGCTGAAAACCAGCTTGTGCTGATGTCATTACTAACAACAGCTGCGATCATTGATCCACTTAGACCGAGAGCATAAGCGCAAGTTCCTCAAGCTTTGTTTACCCTTTCTCCAATTTCGGTCTGGTCTCCAAATGGCAAAAGATCGATGTCAGGCTGCAGAGAACACGCATCTGTGACGGCTTTGTACCTGTTGAAGGAATAGAAGAAACTTGATGCACACAAAGGGATCTCTGGGCAGGGCCAGTGCAAAGACAGGAAGCTGATTTGAACTAAGTGACATCATTGCGTCCATCGAGCTTGATACTGTCTGTGCTGAATGACTGCAGTTCTTCAGGATTTCAGGCAAGATCTCTCCCAGCTGTATCTGAAACTGTTGGCGACTGAACCTGGGGCATAGCTGTCAACATATCCCTTTTTTAAAGGGAAATTCCCTTATTCTGAATAGGATTCCTCGCAAGAAAAGGGAAAAGTTGACAGCTATGACCTGGGGTCTTCTGTATGCAGAGCCTTTCCTCTTCCACTGAGTCATGAGGCAATGGGGAAAGTTTATGGTCACAGCCTGACAGACACTAGCAGAGCTAATAGCAATTTTTTTCATCTTGTTTTCATGGCTTGTGCTTGACTGCAGGCTGGACTTAGGTCTGGATTTTACTCCTAGGCAAAGAAGCTTCCAGACTGTCATCAGGTGATTGACACAGGTGAGTGACTCTGGGGTTTGTGTGCAAATCAGGAGCTGGTCCACTGCCTGGATCAGGTTCCCCACTCTTTGCAATATAAGTGCAGAGGTTCGAATTATGGGTTCTCTCTGTAGATGCATGATCTCAACATCACAATTTGTGAGACAACAGGGAAGACTGGGCTGGAGGTGGGAGGGGGATACATTTTTTGCTCATGTTAGTCATTTCACGCACAGCTTTATTGTGGTCCATAGACCCAAAGTACACAGTACAACAATAGTATATAGTCATTTCAGTGGCACCGGGATGGGAAGATTTTCTGATGCATTGCACCCATCCTCCGAATTAGCAGTTGCCATTCTCCAACTAAAAATCGCCATTGGGAATCTTTATGGCTTTGCTCTTCCATCTTCCTTACCTGAGCAAAGAGCAGAAAGAAGTGTGGCTGTTAGAAGCATTATTCCCTTACCTCTGTTTATTAAATGGGCTGCCAAAGGTGATGTTTTCCTCCACTGTAGCATTGAGGAGCCAGGGCTTCTGGGCCGCATAAGCCACAGAGTATCGGTTCCTGGTGGGAGAGGTGAGTACGTTAGGAGCAGTGGGCAGGCAGAGCTTCTCCCGCACATAGTTTATAGCAAATTGGTAAGAGACAAAGAAGCACGCAAGAGAAAAGCAGCTGTTATAACAAGAGTGAAAGGAGGGGAAGTTTTTTTTCAGGAGAAGGTTACGTTAAAGGAGCACCCATTCCCTGCCACTGCTTTTTCTTCCCATGATGAACTCCAAGTAAAAATGTGTACAACATGTGCTCTATTTATACTAATCACCCACTCTGACGCTGGGCTCTCCAATGAACATGCACCCATTCAATGTGTTCTTTACAAGCAGGGTCCAGTATGATTTCAAATTGGGAGACCACGTGTTGAGATTCCTGCATTGCAGGAGGTTGGAGGAGATGATTCTTGGGATCTCTTCCAACTCTGCATGTGATGGCCTGGGATTCAGACTCAGAGGCTGAACCTGAGGAATCCCAGCCTGCACAGGAGTCCCCGCCTCCAGAACCAGCTGAGCCAGGGCTGGGGCCTGGGCCTGAAGGGTCCTCACCTGTGCTGGATCCTCAGGTGCAGGCACCAGCTGAGTCTGCTCTGGCCCCTGAGGTGATGGAGGACCCATTGCCTGCAGGTGCTCCACTCTCAGCCCCGTCAGGGGAAGCTGAGGTTGCCTCTGGGTCCGGTAACCCTCCAGCCTCTCCTGAGCTGCAGAGGCTCAAGGCAGAGAGGCGGAGGGAACTAAGTTCCTGCAGGAGGAGTGCTCACCTCCAGGCCAGGAGAGACGAGTCACCTGTGGACCGGGGCTGCCCTATGCCTCGGGGCAGATAAAAGCCAGTCAGCCCCAGTCCCAGGTTGCGGGAGCAACGTTGCTAGCTTGTTCCTGCCTGCATCCTGTCCTGCTCTTCTGCCAGAGTTCCTGACTCCTCCCGACTCCCCGCCTTGGACCCAGCTACAGCTTTGACGGCCAGCCTCCACACCGCACCATCGACCTCAGACTGGATTCGGACCTTGCCTCTCGGTTAGCCCCCAGGATCCGCACACTGCAGTTCTATGATTCTATCAAGTTGAACTCCAGCTGCATAGATTCCACCATCTAAGCATAGACATCAGGTAGAATTGCACATATGTTGGAGCACGCACAGGAGGCTAGTCGAAGACAGAAGCTCTCGATGGCGCCTTTGCGAACTCCAGCCATCGGTGGCCACTTCTGCATTGGCCTTAGCAGATACCTAAGCGAGATAACTGCCAAAATAAAGCTGAGCATGCTGGGCTGCAGAAGAGAAATGCAAAACAGCGGGCGGGATGCCTTGCTCGAATGGCTGGTTGGAACCGGGAACAGGAACACTCTTGTTAGGAGGGAGAATATACTGCAACATTTTGTTGCAGGTCCCACCTGTAACATTAATGTTCCATCCTTCTTCGATGATAGATCTCAAGGCTCTGTATACAGGATTCCCAGGTGGTAAATAAGGTAAAGGTAAATGAACCCTGGGTGGTTAAGTCCAGTCAAAGGTGACTATGGGGTGCGGCACTCATCTCACTTTGCAGGCCGAGGGAACCGGCATTTATCCACAGACAGCTTTCCAGGTCATGTGGCCACCATGACTAAACCGCTTCTGGTGCAACAGAACACCGCGACGGAAGCCAGAGTGCATGAAAACACTGTTTACCTTCCCGCCGCAGCAGT
Organism: Podarcis raffonei; assembly: GCF_027172205.1. NCBI lineage: Eukaryota > Metazoa > Chordata > Lepidosauria > Squamata > Lacertidae > Podarcis > Podarcis raffonei. Next base: position 65,059,303 of record NC_070611.1, on the reverse strand, counting down.
ATCTATTTGATCCACTGTGATCCACGCGACGGTCACCTCCAGACTGGATTATTGTAACTCGCTCTACGTGGGGCTGCCCTTAAGACTGACCCAGAAACTCCAGCGGGTGCAGAATGCTGCAGCGAGACTCCTTACGGGGTCTTCGCTGCGAGATCACATTCATCCGGTGCTATATCAACTGCACTGGCTCCCGGTGGAGTACAGGATCAGGTTTAAGGTGCTGGTTTTAACCTTTAAAGCCCTATACGGCCTAGGACCCTCGTACCTACGGGACCGCCTCTCCTGGTATGCCCCACAGAGAAACTTACGGTCTTCAAATAAAAACATCTTGAAGGTCCCAGGCCACAGAGAAGTTAGGCTGGCCTCAACTAGAGCCAGGGCTTTTTCGGCTGTGGCTCCGACCTGGTGGAACACTCTGTCACAAGAGACTAGGGCCCTGCGGGACTTGACATCTTTCCGCAGGGCCTGCAAGACAGAGCTGTTCTGCCAGGCCTTTGGCCAGGGCACAGCCTGACTCCCTCCCTCGGCAATCTTCGCGGAGCTCTGGCCCAATAGTGGCCAGTGGCTTGAATTTAATTAATTTTATAATGAATGATTTTAGAGTGTTGTTTGTGTTGTACTTTTGTATTGTTTTATTGTTGTTAGCCGCCCTGAGCCCAACTTCGGCTGGGGAGGGCGGGATATAAATAAAATTTATTATTATTATTATTATTATTATTATTATTATTATTATTATTATTATTATCTACTTGCACTGGTGTGCTTTTGAACTGCTAGGTTGGCAGGAGCTGGGACAGAGCAACGGGAGCTCACCCCATTGCGGGGATCAGCAAGCCCAAGAAGCTCAGTGGTTTAGACCCACGTCCCTATTCCCAGGTGACCTCCTACTGAGATATGGATCAGTCCCAGACCTCCTTTGCTTCAACAAAACTGCAGCATCAAGTGCTTTCAAACCATGCTCTGCAGCCTACATACAACCTTTCCTTCCATGTACGTACTGAAGAGGAAGATCAGCATGTTTTGCAAGCTGCCTTTTGGATTAGCTTAGCTACCATTAATGACCTCATGGAGCAGGGACAGTCAATGTTGTGCCCTCCATATGTTGTTGGACTACACTGTAGTCGCTGACCAATAGCCTTAGGCAGCACAGCCAAAAGTCAGATGATGGGATTTGTAGTCCACCAACATCTGGAGGGCATCACGTGGACTACCCCTGTAATAGAGGAACCCCTGAGAAACTTCAAAGGAACCCAAGATGGTGCAAATGGCAGTTTGGAAAACTCCTGGTGCATCATAGCATTTAATGATGAGCATATAATAGTCTTTAATATTTGACAGTATTTAACAGCTGGCATGCATTAAAAAAAATCTGTCAGGATTTGATAGATAACATGCATTGGCATTAGTATCTGCCAGCGTTCTAATAAGTTGCATGCAATAGAGATTAGTATTTGACATTTGACAACTTAGATGATTTCCTCTCCGGTCAAAATCAATACTATCAAATTAAGTCACTGTGTCTACAGCATTTGAATGTCGCAGTTAAAAAGCCACATTCAAAACGCAACTACAAATTCAAATCTTAAATTCAAAATTTCTCATTTAAAATATGTATAACAACTATGGGAAATGCACAGCATTTTTAAAATAAATTGCTGGCGTTTGTTTCTTTTAAAAAGTGTTGCTATGTTCCATCACAATAGGTTGTCCACAAGTTTCACCTGCAGTTTGATAAAAGAGATATGGGTGCTGTGAAATACTGAGTGTTAGTTAGAAGCATTTAATGTAAACTTAGCAAGTTTCCACATTACAGGAAGGCACAAAAATGTGTTGGGCACTGTTAATTTCCCTTAAGTTATCAGGTATCTGATAACACAGTGGTTCCCAATTGCTGCCACAAGAACTACCAGCAGAAGCTGACATGAAAATTCATCTTAGTTCATAGTGAATGTCTGTGCAATCCTATACAGGTCTGCTCAGAAGCAAGTCCAATTGAGTTCAATGGAACTTACTTTCTGGTCAGCTGATAATAGGGTTGCTGCCTGATTCACTGAAACTTGGGAATGAAACTAGAAGAATCATGAAAGGTTGTTTATGTGAAGGATAAGGAAGAGAGGGATGGTTTGTTCCTCTATCACATGGAGCCACTGGTTCTTGGAGGGTCTTAACTGTCCAAACTGGGTCTTAAAATTTCTTGCAGCTCATATTCGGATATTTACTTGACCAGGACATTAAACCCACCCCACCACCCAAAAAGATTGGGAACCACTGCATTGGAGAAGTTTACTAGTTAATATTCTCTAGCAAAGTGTTGTAATTGGGGTAAGGAAACAAGGCATTGGTTGTAGAAAAGGGAGGGATTCAAAAAGAAGAAGATTCAAGAATAATACCTCCGGCTTGCTTCAAAAGAAGACTCACTTTCATATACACTGCAAGTTATGGTAAACAGTATTTTAGTGGTAGTTGGTGAAAAGATAACAGCAACGAGGTGAGCAAATTTCACATACTTGGGAGGAATATTTGAAAGCAATAAACTCCTGATGCTGAAGAATAGGGGGGAAGACATTTGCAACTGCTACAGATATCAGAACACCACTCAGCTGCAACTGTAACAAGATACTGATAGAAATTCTGACCAGTTTTGCACAGTTTCCATTCTGGAGCCCCACCAGCAACTAGTACAGTGGTACCTCGGGTTAAGAACTTAACTCATTGTGGAGGTCCGTTCTTAACCTGAAACTGTTCTTAACCTGAGGTACCACTTTAGCTAATGGGGCCTCCCACTGCCACTGCGCGATTTCTGTTCTCATCCTGAAGCAAGTTCTTAACCTGGGGTACTATTTCTGGGTTAGCGGAGACTGTAACCTGAAGCGTCTGTAACCTGAAGCATCTGTAACCTGAGGTACAATTAAATCCAACATGCTACACACTGGGCAAGCATTTACATCCATGTGTGTGTGTTTGTATAAGCTCCAAGAGTGGCTATAATTGTTGCTGTTGTTTTTGCATCTCATGGGATTTGAGATTTTTGACCCTCCATGGGATGTCATAAAAAGTCCTTCAGGATCCCATGCACTCAATTCATCTTTACTGAGATATCAAAAAGAGATCTCACTCACATGAGATCCTAAGGACTAACTTTTTATGGGATCTCCAGATCTGGGTCAATATCCCTCATGATAGGCAAACCTCTCGCACTCTTTGAAGATTGCTGACAAAGAGGAGAGGGCGCTCCTTGCAAGGGTTTCAGGAGACAAACACAGGACACTTCCAGACTACTTTTTTTGGGTGGGATTCAATCACATGCTGGCAAATTCAGGTCATGCAATTACAGTTGCTTGAGAAGGTCTTGCACAACAAACCCGCTTCCCTAAAAGCTCAGGCATTTTGCAGTAAGGAAAGTGATGGGGGAAATGCAATGGAAAGTGTGGGATGGCATTTGCTTTGTGCAACACCATATATCCTCCCCACAAACAAAGCAGAATGAACACTCATTAAATCGCCAGCATTGTCGAATCTCCCTGCAAGCAAATCGGGTTGGGTGCTCAATAAACAAGTCATATGGAAGCAGCCTAAATTTCTCTGCAATTCTTTATTTTTGTGGTCCTGTGGAAACCAAATGTTCTTTGGTTTCTTTATGAATACAGCAAACTTTTGTTACACCCACTGTGAATTTAGTTTTCTGGCATGCTTATTTCAAAGTCCCACATCATAGTTTTGAACACCTGTTGGGAGGGAAAAAACCTTTTCATGTAAGATGTAGTCTCCCTCCCCAGTTTCTTATCCTTCCCCACCCCAGACCCCAAATTCCTTAAAAGACATGTAAACAGCATATTCATGCAAATGACAATGGTGCTAAGTATGGCTTCACAGCTTAATATTAATGAAGGTCAATGCTTCACTGCAACAAGCAATGGGTTGGGCAGGCTAAAATCACACCTGGTAGATGGAAACACATATAAGAAGGAGAAAGCGTCATTGTTAATTAATTCACGACTCCATGGATATGGACTTTAAAAAAACACATCCCAAGAGCATGAGGCAAAGGTTTAGAACAACGGAAGAAGGAGCAACAGCTGAAGCAAGACATATACAGTCGTACCTCGGAAGTCGAATGGAATCCATTCTGGAAGTCCGTTCAACTTCCAAAACATTTGAAAACCAAAGCGCGGCTTCTGATTGGTTACAGGAAGCTCCTGCAGCCAATCGGAAGCCAAGGAAGCCCCACTGGATATTTGGCTTCCAAAAATAGTTCACAAACTGGAACACTCACTTCTGGGTTTGCAGCGTTCGGGAGCCAAAACGTTTGAGAACTAAGCTGTTCGAAAACCAAGGTACGACTGTATATACACACATTAACTGAATCCTGCTAACCTCAGGGTCATGTTTCTAGAGTTTTAGCTGGTTGAGTAACCTGGCATCCCATGCTCAAATGAAAGAGTGAGTTTTCATCGGAAGGTTGTACAAAGTGGGGAGTTTTCTCTCAGAAAGGCAGAGATTCATTCTTGCTCTGTTAGCCATTTCCCCATTCAGCAGAACAGGTTCATAAATTTTGGGGGTTTCGTGGATGCCACAAGTTCCTGCAGACAGAGGGGCACACACAAAGCTGCTCACTCTGTTGAGGTGAAGGGAAAAGTCCTCTGTGCAAGAACACAGGCCGTAAGTCAGAAAGCCACTGGGTGACAGAGTGATATCGGCCACACCAACCCTTCCTGATGTGGTGTGGAAGATGCAGCAGGATACGACCTTCTTGCGTTGCTCAGAAGATGGAGATCATGGAGAAGAACATCTATGGTGCAACTTCTATTCATAACAGGGCTGCTCCCTCTACAGTGGTTCTCAACCTGTGGGTCCCCAGATGTTGTTGGACTACAACTCCCATCATTCCTAGCCAGCATAACCAGTGGTCAGGGATGATGGGAGCTGTAGTCCAGCAACATCTGGGGACCCACAGGTTGAGAACCACTGCTCTAGAAACTAGGGCAGGGGTATATCTTTCTATTTTGAGGGCCACATTTTCTCACATTAACCTATCAGGAGCAGGCATGGTTGTGGTGAGCGGCACCAGAAACCAAAGTGGCCCTGCGCCACCTTACTTTCTCTCTCTACCACCACTTTGTCCTCTTTCCCCCACTCTCAAAATCCCTTCTCTTCCTTCCTGCTGGGGGAGCGGGGGCAGACTGCTTTTGCCAGAGACTTGCACTGATCACTTGCAGTTTCCATCAGCCTCGGACAACATGGCCGATGCTCAGGGACGGTGGGGAAATTGTAGTCTCGAGGCCCACATGTTTGCAACCCCTGACCCACCTAGTCTGTGTTTGTCTGTTCTGAATGGCAGAGGGTCTCAAAGGTCTCAGGCAGAGTCCTAGCCCCTGTTAGGATATTCCGTTCCACCTTAAGTTCAGGCATGACTGTTGTGTGTCACATGCCTGTTTACACTCCAGCACAGATTGCTGGGAACTTCCGTTTTGTGTATAGCTATTGCTTATGATGCTTGCTTGGATGTGAAGGGGAGAAGACATGTTTTTCCTTTTGTCCTGATGTACGCTGAATAAATATGCTCCTCACAGCCTCTCCCTGCCGCTTCTGATGTGTAGCGTTTACTCTGCTGATTAGAGCATGCTCCAGCTTCTAAAGCTGGGGTCGCTGACACTGAACCAAGGACTTGAGATCGCCCCGCACATCGGCCGGTGGGCTGGTGCCAGCTGTGGGCTTGCAAATTGCCCCCGTTGCCTTGGCTGCATCCCAACAGCCCTGCTATCTGTGATCTCGATCGAAGATGCCAAGGATCAAATCTTCCTCAAGCAGGGTGTTCACTGCACAACATTCACCGGCAAGCTTATTCCCTTTCCCGCTCCAAATTCCTGAAGCAACAGGCCCCTGGAAAATCTGCTGGCAATATACAGAAGGATGCTTGGAGATACTGGGCATACACATATTCTGTCCTCTGGAAATGCTTGACTCTATGAATTTAGCTCTTGTTGTTGTTTGGTCGTGTCTGACTCTTCATGACCCCATGGACGAGAGCACGCCAGGCACTTCTGTCTCCCACTGCCTCCCGCAGTTTGGTCAGACTCATGTTTGTAGCTTCAAGAACACTGTCCAACCATCTCGTCCTCTGTCGTCCCCTTCTCCTTGTGCCCTCCATCTTTCCGAACATCAGGGTCTTTTCCAGGGAGTCTTCTCTTCTCATGAGGTGGCCAAAGTATTGGAGCCTCAGCTTCACGATCTGTCCTTCCAGTGAGCACTCAGGGCTGATTTCCTTCAGAATGGAGAGGTTTGTTCTTCTTGCAGTCCATGGGACTCTCAAGAGTCTCCTCCAGCACCATAATTCAAAAGCATCAATTCTTTGGCGATCAGCCTTCTTTATGGTCCAGCTCTCACTTCCATACATCACTACTGGGAAAACCATGGCTTTAACTATACGAATTTAGCTCTAGCTTAGAGGTATTTGTGGGTAAGCATAGGAGTTACTTTTCCAGAGAGTAACAGGGGGTAAAATGCAACTTGTGTCTAAAGGGTGCTGAATGGATAGTATGCTGCTAGCCTCAGGACTACTAAATCTTCATTAACTTCTCCAGATGTTTTTGGTGCTCTTTTCTAAGATCAGTGGGAAAACTCAAGCATGCAGAATTATAGTAGGGATATATTGTTATGTCACGGAACTGAAACCATTAGGGTTGGATCTGGCAATACCTGTAGGATTTTTCTGAAAACTCCTCTCTGTCAGGCTGTCTGAAATTACCAGCAAAACATATCCACATTTGTTTGTGCCAGGATTGGGAAAACATTAAGCTCCACAATATAACTGCATGCCGTCTTCATAGAAAAGCTTCTAGACCTCACAATCCCCAAATTAAATATGTAATAAGGAAAGATATTAAATAACTGGAATCAAGGGTATAGGTAAAAAACAAAAAAGAACAAAGGAACAAAGCAGTTACGTTTTTTAACAGTTGTGCCCCTCTAAATCCATCTGTCAACTCCCCCCCCCCCCCCGGGGGGCTAACTCATAGATCAGTTCATTCATTAACCTTATAAAAGCACCAAAGTGAAGGAAATGATAAACATACCGGTTCCAATGAACTTTGCCTTCCAGAGCTTGCATCTCACCAAGAACAGCAAGAAGGAGAGAAGATTTGCCACAGCCAACCTGACCCACAATCATTGTCATTTGGCCTGCAAAGCAACAACGGACTAACATTAGACCCTTTGATCCACCAATAACTGAATGGTCTTGGTTGCTTTGATCATAACACGCATGAATAGTGAACGCTTGCATATATGAATTAGATGTTGATACTGTTGATTGGCTGCTGTTTAATAGCTATTACCTTTTTAAGAATCTGCTGACTCTTTTCTTATTTGTCAGTTATAGAAGAAAGGAAAAGAGAGGAGGAGGAGGAAGAGGAGAAATCACTGAGTCAAATAGAGACATGATTCTGCAGAATTTTGTCTCATTCATTTCAATATAACAGATTCCTGTTTCAGGAAGCTTTTCATGTTTGATTCCCCCCCCCCCTTTTCTAAATGTATTTTTGCTGGCAACCCAGATGGGTGCAGTATAAGAAATAATAATAATAATAATAATAATAATAATAGTAATAATAATAATAATAATAATAATAATAATAATAATAATAATAATAATATAAATATTAGTATTAGTATTATAAGTAGGCTACCTAGAAGTAAGCCCCATGGAGTTCAATTTAGTATGATTGCTGCTTTATAGTGCAATCAAAATGTATGTCTGTTCTGAAGTCACATGGAGTGTGACTTAATCCAAAGTAAGTGTGCATAGGATTGCAGCTGTTTTCATATCTCCCATTAGCACTGGTGGTTTAAACACGCTTGACTTTTTATTAACAGACATTTGTGTTCATCTATAATCTCTGTGTGCTTGCATGTTTGTACGCATACTCAATAAACTAGGAGTGAGGAACCCGTTGTTGAACTACAGTTCCCATCATCTCTGTCCTTTGCCTGGGGCTGATGGGAGTTGGGGTCCAACAACGTCTGGAGGGCCACAACTTCCACACCCATCCTCTAAACCATCCTGGGGCTATGAGAGAAGGTAAGATAAATGAAACGATGTTGAAAATGTGTATTAATTAATCATACCTGTGGGAATTCTGATATCAATATTGGATAATGTGGCTAAGCCACTTCCCCAAGAGAAGTACCCGTTGGTTACCTGCAATAAATACCACATATTAGAACCACAAGAACATGCAACAATTACACTGAGTATGTGCATGTAGGAATCTATATAAAATAATCAACTCTTACAAACCGTATTTTAATATTTTATTGGAAGCCGCCCAGAGTGGCTGGGGAAGCCCAGCCAGATGGGTGGGGTATAAATAATAAATTATAATTATTAAAAAGGTAAAGGGACCCCTGACCATTAGGTCCAGTCGTTGCCGACTCTGGGGTTGCGGCGCTCATCTCACTTTATTGGCCAAGGGAGCCGGCGTACAGCTTCCGGGTCATGTGGCCAGCAAGACTAAGCAGCTTCTTGCGAACCAGAGCAGTGCATGGAAACGCCGTTTATCTTCCTGCCAGAGTGGTACCTATTTATCTACTTGCGCTTTGACGTGCTTTCGAACAACTAGGTTGGCAGGAGCAGGGACCGAGCAGTGGGAGCTCACCCCGTCGCGGGGATTCGAACCGCTGACCTTCTGATCGGCAAGCCCTAGGCTCTGTGGTTTAACCCACAGCGCCACCTGTGTCCATTATTATTATTATTATTATTATTATTATTATTATTATTATTAACTAAACTGACACTCATGGCTTTGTTTCTCCTTAATACTACCCCATGGTTTGTTAAACCATGATTAGCATGGTGTGGGAAGATGGCCCAGCAACTTAACTGTAGTTTATTTATTACCAACAAGCCACAGTTTCTTTATTGATGCACAAACCTTAGTTTCCGTCAATTACGCCTTGGTGTTATGTGTGAACTCAGCACCCTGCCTTAACCATGGTTTGACTTTCAAACCCCAGTCATTTACCTTGCGAAAAAGGCATGGGGCAAGTTGGGAGCACTTGTTTGACTGAACTTTGGTGAAACAAGCCATGGGTTGCTTGATCATCTGTGGCAGAACTTGTGGTTTGTTAACCAAACCATGGCTTGGCATTATGTGAAAACCAGGCTGGCCAAATATTTTAAAAACCCAGGAAAATGCCACAAGAGTAAGAATTACAAAGGAAGGAGGGGTTTTTGGGGGGGGTCTGTGTATTTCACATTAAACACTGGTTTCAAACTTTTTCAGCCTAACATTTCATAAAGCACATAATAGCAAGGGTACTAAAACAAAAACAACAAGCCCAGTAACAGCTGGTAAAATACATTTTATGCCATGCATGTCACCGGGGCATCAAAGGACACAATAATAACCCTGAGATGAAAAGTTGTTCTTTAAGAGAAAATGCAATCCCACCCAGAACAAAATATTCGCCATCACTTTCCTGGTTAGATGACCCACGCAACAACACAGCATCTGTCTTATCTGGCTTGAGCTTACACGCAATTCATTAATTGATTAATTAATTGGCAGCGGATGCACTTAAAAAATAATTTGTTGGCTGCTACTGAAAATGCAAGTCACCTTGATAGCGCAGTCATCAATGTCTAAATGACGGGTTGGAATCCTTAGAGGAGACTCATAGCTGTCCAGCTGGTGCCTCAGCGGCTGCTTTCGATTTATAGCTTTGGAGGGCTAGGCAGGTCGACAGCAGGGAAGAAAGAAGGAGAGACGTTTTGCAGAAGGTTAACACAGTAAGATAATGCATGAAAGGTATAGAAGCTATGCATGGCAGTAAAAGAGGCATTTCCTCCTGTGTACAAAAGGAACAACCCTTCTAAGACAACGCCGGCTGCAACAAATATCCTCAAAACAAGGAAAGGGGCTTCTAAAAAACACTTTCAAGCTATTTTGTATCACTGTATACATGGAGATTCAAATCAGCTAATCCCTCTGCTTATTCATGTGTTAAAATGCCTTTCTGTGAATCAATAATGTCAATAACTATATGCAATAACCAAGAGGTTATTCGAAGTGTTATCTCAAGTTTTCAAAGATGCATTCCATTGATGCAAAAACATTCAGAGTGTGAGGCAGGGCCAGTGAGATGTGTGGCTTGGGGTTCCTTGCCCCTGCTTTAAATGTATACCATTTCACTGTGATCAAAATGTACTTTTTATAGCATTTCATTGTGTTGTTTTTAAGCAAAGGCGATGAACTGGGGCACCTCCGCAAGGCAGTTTGTTGCAGGTTCTGTGCCGTTGGTGTGCGCAAATATTTTTTTGCAACGTCTGCACCATGGCATCCTCTTCAAAATGCCACCCTGTTCCCACCCCTCCCCCATTTAATTTGAATTTGCAGTTTCTTTGGAAACTCTGACAAGTGAAGAATAACCACAGAAGTGGTCCCAATTAAAAAGATGTGAAAATATGGGATGGGCTTTCAATGAGGATGAAGTTGTGTGCAAAAAAAAGGTGAATGCACGCATAAACAGCATCAAGTACAAAATATCCTTCCATGTGCAAGAGTCCCGGGGTGACCTCTAGGAATGGGAGATGGGGGATTCAATTCAGTTCACATTTTAAAGTGAATCTGCCTAATTCACACTTTCTAAAACAATATGTGACCGAAACACAGCCATCTGCCAAAATTTGCACATCTCTGAATTTTGCAAAGCCACTTCCGAGCTGGCAAAGGAGGTGGGGTTGCGGGCTTCACGCCCCTTCCCCACACGCGCGGCGGCTGGCTACAGCCCCCGCGAGAACAGGGAATCCCTGTCCACATCACACACCGGGACAGCCAATCGGCTGGCTCCGGGGGCGGGGCCTCGGCTATTTAACCCAGCTGCAGCCGAGGCCCCTCCTCTTTCCACCGCTACAGCTGGAATGTTCAATTCTGCTCAATTCCTGTAATCAATAGAGTTGTGGTCTAATTTGACCCATTAACCTGAATTCTTGTGTCCTGTGTCTTCATTTCTTCGGGGGGAGGCGGGAAATCGCCATGCAATGCAGTTTTCCAGCAATGTGTACAAAAATGCATAAAAATGTGCATAAAAATGCATATACTGGTGAAAATGACGTGCAAAAATGCATTATACTGTGGGCAATTTATCTGCAAAAATTTGTATTGTGGGCAAAATTGCATACAAAGATGTGCACATTCAGGGGAAAATATTGCACCGGATGCTAATGAATTTTCATGAGGATTTTTTTTTTACTATTGCAGACTGATGTGGAAAATGAGAAACTGTAATTAACAGATTCCCTTATCCCCAGTCACTAGTGTGCTTAGTTCAATTTTATAAAGAGAGAGGTACTTACAAGTCCCGTGTGCTTCTTGCAAGACTCGCATGTTAAGGCAGTATCTCCGTTTCTCCAGCTGTCATCTCCAATCTCATCACTTATGAGAAATTCATTCAGTTTTTGCACACTGGGACAAGACATGGAAAAAGACAAATTGTTACAAGTCATAACAACACACTGAGAAACTACTGAATAACGATTGCAACATCTTCATGGCATATGGTGTAAACCACTTGTTCCAACCGCATGTTTCTTGGCACTGTGACAGATACTCTCTGGACAAACAGTTCGTCACAGGGCCAGAAGCACTCGCAAACTGTGCCATTTCCAACTGAGAGTGGCGGTGCTGCAAAGATCCCATGATTATTTTCTCTCCAGTGGGAAAAGAACATGTCTACACTTTAAAAGGAGGGATATTCTCGTCCAGTCATCATCCTAACCTTCTAAGTTGGGAATTTTGGTTCATATGGGGAAGAGCTCAAATGCAACCCCTCGTCACCTGAATTTGCACTCGGGTCCTGCTTGTGAGCTTCTCATAATAGGTATCTGATTGGCCAGAGTGCTGGGCTTGATGGGCATTCTTCTTATCTTAGTTTAAGCTGGTATATGACAAGGAAGAATTTTACCTAGCAGTGGACAAACTTTCTTCAGCTCGATTTAGAAATGGGTCACCCATTACGAATATGTTTGAAGAAGTCGGGGGCCAGGGGGAGGACTTACAGAGATGATTCTTCAACATCAACTTCGTTGGACTGGTCATGTTGTGCGGATGCCTGATTATCGTCTTCCAAAGCAACTACTCTATTCTGAACTTAAAAATGGAAAGTGTAATGCCGGTGGTCAACAAAAGAGGTTTAAAGACTCTCTCAAGGCAAATCTTTAAAAATGTATCATAAACACCAGCAACTGGGAAACACTGGCCCGCAAGTGCTCCAATTGGAGAACAGCCTTTACCAAAGGTGTCACGGGCTTTGAAGACACTCAAACTCAGAACACAAGGGAGAAACGTGCTAAGAGGAAGGCACGCTTAGCAAACCCTCACCATGATCAACTCCTGCCCAGAAACCAATGTCCCCACTGTGGAAGGACGTGTGGATCCAGAATTGGCCTCCACAGTCACTTACAGACTCACTGTTAAAACCGTGTTTACGGAAGACAATCTTACTTGGCTACGAGTGATTGCCAAAGAAGAAGAAGAAGATTAGTAAAGGTAAAGGGACCCCTGACCATTAGGTCCAATTGTGGCCGACTCTGGGGTTGCGGTGCTCATCTCGCTTTACTGGCCGAGGGAGCCGGCGTACAGCTTCCTGGTCATATAGCCAGCATGACTAAGCCGCTTCTGGTGAACCAGAGCAGCGCACGGAAATGCTGTTTACCTTCCCGCTGGAGCGGTACTTATTTATCTACTTGCACTTTGACGTGCTTTTGAACTGCTAGGTTGGCAGGAGCAGGGACCGAGCAACGGAAGCTCACCCCATCGCGGGGATTCGAATTGTCAGCCTTCTGATTGGCAAGTCCTAGGTTCTGTGGTTTAACCCACAGCACCACCCGCGTCCCTTGGGGGTGATAAAGCACACCTTATATTGTGTATTTTTTGAGCCACGAATTGCAAAACATGGTGACATCATTGGATTTACTTTGCACTACCCTGCTTATCTAGGGGGCTTCCAGACAGTTGCTGTTTTGTTGGCAGGATTCAATTGCATACCAGCAAATCCAGGTTGTAAAATTAAGTGTATATGGCATTGTTGCACAACAAACCCACTTCCAAAAGAATCTGGATTTTCTGCAGGAAGGAAAGTGATGAGAAGATGCACAGGAAAGTTTGGGATAGAAATTGATTAATGCAAAGTTGCACAACCTGCCTTCAAAATAAATCAGAATTAATGTTCAATAAGCAGCCAACACTGTATAACCTACCCCTTGCAAACTTGGTGCAAAGAAATCAGGATGAATGCTCAGTAACCAGGTTGATGGAAATGACCCTGGTCTTTCAAATGACCACACTCCTAAGGGAGTTTACATTGACATAAGCTAAGATTCCTTCTTTAGTAGACTGCAATGGTGCATTTAAAATTCAAATGGGATTCATTCACAGAAACCCATAAAAGGTTGTCTACCAGTGCAACATGCCTATTCCCTAAATGAAGGGGATTGGCAGACCCAAGTAACCACTTAGTTATCCTGGGAACGGGGTACTTAATTCTATATGCTAATTGGATGGGTGATAATGAGGATAGAGTGGCCCAGTCTATATTCACTGGGGTATTGCCTTGGCTGTAAGAGAAAAAATAAGAGGAGGAGAAAGCTTCTTAAAGGTTGAGATTTGTCTTGGCAAAAAATGGGATCTTTGGAGAGCTCAAATGTGCAAAGCAAGACAGACATTCTCTACTGGTGTTACAGCTGTGCTAAATATAGCACAGAGAGAGAGAGAACATTTAAACAAATAGAAGGCGGGTTTGGAGACTGGAAGGAAAGATGGAAGATACCATGTTTAGGGTTAGAAAGCAACTTTCTTCCAGACTTCTCATTGGACTGATCCCTCTGCTCCCCACCACTTCAGCTCGATTTCCATTCAGTTTAGGAAAAACAAAGATAATTCAGAATCCGCGCAAAGAAAAGGTCAGATCTGTAACTTACATAAATTCTACACATGTATTTACCCTTTATTTTGCTTGCACTAACCACCGCCTCATTGGCTGGGGCAAAGAATTACGCAGGACAAAAGTGGTTAAAATCGTTAACCAAAGAAAGAGAGGACAGTAGGTTAGGAGCAGAGCAGGTGCTTTGCTCAATTAGCCACACCCATTAATTTCAGTGGGTCTAACATTGGATACAACATTAACCTAGGTTCACTAATTTTAATGACTCTGCTCTGAGTAAAAGTTAGTTGTCTACAACCCACGACTGCCTCAGACTTAATCTTCAATTTGTGACCAGATTGGGAAAGACCTGTCTGAGGCAATGGAGGGCTAGCTGTAGATTAGCATGACTAGGGTTGCCATATTCCCCAAAAGTGAAAATCCGGACAAAGTTCTTGAGCTTTTTTGGGGAACATTTCTCCACCAAAATTAAGTTTTTGGGATTTTAAAAAATCCGTCTGGACGCCAATTTCAGAGCCCGATTCTGGGACGTATGGCAACCATAAGGAAGACACAATGTCAGACTAGACTGTCCAACAATCTTACATAATAATTTATTATTTGCTTATTACATTCGCGTACCACCTTTTCCTTCATGGAGCTCAAGGTGGCATACATGGGCTTTTTTTCTCACAGTGAAGTGACCCGGACCTTGAGATCATCATCGGAGGTCTTTCTTCACGTGCATCCTCCATGAGAGATCCAGAGTGCGGAAACAGGAGAAGGGGCCTTTGTGGAATGCTCTTCCCATGAAGGCTCGCCTGGTGCCATCATTACCTATCTTTAGACTATACTTATCTATTACCAGGCCTGTTGGAAGTGGGGCGGTGGTGATGTTTTTAAAGTATTTCTTGTTTTCCTCTTGGCTTTCATGTATCTATGTGGGGAGGTTGTCTGTCTGCCTGTTTGGTTCAAGTACATAGCTGTGTTGGTCTGACACAGTCAATATAGATAGATGATAGATAGATGATAGATGATGATAGATATAGATAGATGATAGATAGATAGATAGATAGATAGATAGATAGATAGATAGAAAGAAAGATAATTGTCCAGTAGCACCTTAGAGACCAACTAAGTTTGTTCTTGGTCTAAGCTTTTGTGTGCATGTACACTTTGGTATCTGAAGAAGTGTGCATGCACACAAAAGCTTAGACCAAGAACAAACTTAGTTGGTCTGTAAGGTATATATTTTGCCTGTTTGGTTGTAAGTCACTTTGGGTTGCCCTGGGCAAGATAAAGCAAGTAACAAATTGAATAAATAATAATAACAACATCCCTGTGAGATATGTTAGGCTGAGAGGCAGTGACTGGCCCAAGCTTTGCGGCTGAGTGGGGATTTGAATCATGGACTCCCAGGTCCTAGTCCAACACTCTAGCTGTTTCTCCACACAGGCTCTCAGCATGTTCCTATGCATTAAAGCACATACAGTGGTACCTCTGGTTACGTACTTAATTCGTTCCGGAGGTCCGTTCTTAACCTGAAACTGTTCTTAACTAAAGCACCACTTTAGCTAATGGGGCCTCCTGCTGCTGCCATGCCGCCGGAGCACGATTTCTGTTCTCATCCTGAAGCAAAGTTCTTAACCTGAGGTACTATTTCTGGGTTAGCGGAGTCTGTAACCTGAAGCGTCTGTAACCTGAAGCGTATGTAACCCGAGGTACCACTGTACCTGATGATGGCCTTGACAGCAAATCGAACAACTGTGGAAAGCAGGAACAGCGGTGTGACCAGGATGTGGAAGAGCGACAAGGATGCAAAGGCCTGGGCTGTAGTTGGTGGTTCCTCTTTGATATACGTGTACGTCACAAAGGTCTGTCATGTCAGGAAAAAGAGGGTGTTGGTTATGTTGCTTTGTGCAGAACAAGCGAGGCAAAGAATGTGTGAGACGGGAGGAGGGGGTTGGAATGCAATGCTCTTTGCATTTTAATGACAAACTATCTACCGTATTTTTCGCACCATAGGACGCACTTTTTCCCCTCCAAAAATGAAGGGGAAATGTGTGTGCGTCCTATGGTGCGAATGCAGGCTTTCGCTGAAGCCTGGATAGCGAGAGGCATCGGTGCGCACCGACCCCTCTCGCTCTCCAGGCTTCAGGAAGCTATCCGCAAGCCTTGCAAGCCCGGCGGGAGTTCCTGCGGGCTCACAAGGCTTGCGGGAGCAGCCTGCAGCCCCGGCGAGTGTCCGCAAGCCTTGCACGCCCGGCGGGAGCGCGCGAGGCTTGGCGCGGCAACCTGTCGCCCGAACCTGGCTCCCCGTGCTTTGGGCGAGTGTCCGCAAGCCTTGCGCGCCCGGCGGGAGGTCCCGCCGAGCGCGTGAGGCTTGGGGCGGCAGCCTGTCGCCCGAAGCACGGGGAGCCCTCCGGAGGGTGCCCCGTGCTTCGGGCAGGTGTGCGCAAGGCTTGGGGCGGCAGCCGCGGCTGGGGGGGAGGAATATATTTTTTTTATTCATTTCCCCCCCCCAAAAAACGAGGTGCGTCCTATGGGCCGGTGCGCCCTATAGAACGAAAAATACGGTAATTTGGATAGATGGTTTTGGAATCAATTTTGGAACCATTTTGGAGCCAATACGCAAAGTGAAACCAAATTTTATTCCTCAGGGATTCGCACTTCTCTGAATTTTGCACCCCATTTATGCAACCAAAAGTGTATAAAAATGAGGGTCCTCTGAATCCAGTTTGTAAATCTGGATTGGACCTGATCCTGTCTTGACTGATCTGGACCCCTTCCGATCCATCCCAGATATTATTCTTATTGTGAGAGTTTATTTATTTATTTATTTATTTATTTATTTATTTCATGAAATTTATAGACTGTAGAGAAAAACATCTCAGAAGAGGGTTTACAAAAAAGATAAAATAATATTGTCACTGTAAAAACTGCAACAATAATTTAAGACCTACAGGATGTCAGAACCACAGTAGAGTAGACTGAAACAAACTAAAACTCATGCAAGTTTTCTAAACATCTGGGTAGGCTTGCCAAATAAGAATATCTTCAGCAGGCTCTGTAAAGAATGAAGAGAAGGCAGCTGCCTGATATCAACAGGCAAGGAGTTCTCAGGGCTATTAAGTGAGATGCAAGTGCCATGGTTTCCAACATGGGGCACACGCCCCACAGTAGGGCAATTTGATTTTTAATGGGGGCAATTTGAGAATGAGTTATTTACAGTTAATGGCCTTTTAGGCTTCCTCCACATGAATAGGAGTTCACTTTTTGAATAATAAGAATTATATGTCACGGATGGGGGGTGGATCAGAATTTTAGAGATGCTTAGGTGGGGCATGGCCCAAAAAAAGGTTGGGTACCACTGTGTAAGTATCCTAAACAGGTAAATAGGTGTCCTGTTGCCACTGCTGCTGCTCCTGGACCACTGATACAAATACAGTGGTACCTTGGTTCTCAAACGCCTTGGTCCCCAAATGCCGAAAACCCAGAAGTAAGTGTTCCAGTTTTCGAACGTTTTTCGGAAGCCGAACATCTGATGCAACTGTCAGCTAATGTTTCCGGGGCACTTGCACCAATCAGAAGCCATGTCTTGGTTTTCAAACATTTCAGACTTCAAACAGACTTCCGGAATGGATAAAGTTTGGCGCTTTTTTTTGCAATTTATTTTGCGTTTTTGTTTTTGAGGCATTATCGGTTACTTTGTTATTGTGACTGTGTGGAACCCAGTTCAGCTACTGGTTGATTGATTGTGTGGCTGCAAAAATGGATAAAAGCTCTCCATCCAAACAATGACTATCATCAGTGCAGGTATGAAAAGTATTGAATTTTAATTATTATCATCTACAATACTGTCATTTATTTTATAGTACAGTACATTGATTATTATCAGGGACGCGGGTGGCGCTGTGGGTAAAACCACAGTGCCTAGGACTTGCCGATCGTATGGTCGGCGGTTCGAATCCCCACGGCGGGGTGAGCTCCCATCTTCGGTCCCAGCTCCTGCCCACCTAGCAGTTCAAAAGCACCCTTAAAGTGCAAGTAGATAAATAGGTACCACTTTATAGCGGGAAGGTAAACAGCGTTCCGTGTGCTGCGCTGGTGCTGGCTTGCCAGAGCAGCGATGTCACACTGGCCACGTGACCCGGAAGTGTCTGCGGACGGCGCCGGCTCCCGGCCTCTAGAGTGAGATGAGCGCACAACCCTAGAGTCTGACAAGTACCTTTACCTTTACCTTTTTACATTGATTATTGCTTTCATTTTATGGATCAATGGTCTTGTTAGATAGTAAAATTCATGTTAAATTGCTGTTTTAGGGGTTGTTTTTAAAAGTCTGGAATGGATTAATCAATTTTGCATTACTTTCTATGGGAAAGCACCTTGTTTTTGGAACGCTTTGGTTTTGGAACAGATTAAATTTGAGAACCAAGGTACCACTGTAGAAATACAGGTAGGAGACGTGCTTGGCAACACTTATCCCAGCCCTCACATGGCTTGGGAATATCTTTTGGAGGTTTTCCATTTTCTTCCAAGCAATTTCAGAAAAATCCTGAGCTAATCTCAGGACAATATTGTGTGGTAAGTGATTTGTCATCTCTAGTTAGAATCTTTCTCTGTAAGTTGTTGTCGATGACGATGATGTTTTACATCTGGGAACATTCAAGGGGACATCCGCCCTGCTGTCTGAAATAATACAATCTACCACCTAAAAAATCTAGCACTTCATTCTTCTGTGTGTCTACAGCTAATTTAAAAGTTTGCTTAATAAACCACCCAACATTCACACACACTCCAAAAAAATTATTCTTACCGCAAGAACAGCTGCAATTGGTATAGCTGCATTCATAAAAACTGTGGAAACAAGCACAACCATAAATTATACACAGCAACATTTGTCAATGTCTGAACTATACTATAGATGTTTGCTTTAAGATTATTTCCTGCCCGGACAACTCCTTAACTGGAGGTTGGGGGGGGGGCTTTTCCTGTCAAATGAAAACATACTTGGAAATATTATGGTTTGTGTATTTTACTGAGCTGGGGAACATATTCCCGAAAGAATTGTCGGGTTGTATGCCACAGTTAAAAACGTTGGCTTGGTGGGGAAAAGGGAATTATTTAAATTGCTGAGGTTATGTTAACCTAAATCAAAGGCCATTAAAAATATAAACAAACTCTGCTATATCAGCTGCCCATAGATGCTGCGTGTGATTGTTAATGTAAACTAAGGGATGTCAACAAGCTTAATAAGGAAGGTTAGATGATTATTTGGAGAGATCTTGTCGTGTTTGTCCCAGGGTATGAGAAAGGCAGCAGGAGGTCAGGAAATCATTTCCCCTCAGCCAAGTTTCATAAACTTGCAAGCTTCACAAGGCTTTTTTTTTCCATCTTGGAAGACAAAGAAAACGTAGAGATGCTGGAAGCTCATCTTGTGGGAAACGGGACCTGCTCTGCCGCATGTGATCTCTCTTCCGTCTTTCTGCTAAGGTTGGGAATGGAGAGGTGACTGAATCCTGGGAACTGGCAGAGGGAGAAAGAGAATTGCCCCTGCAGGCCCTGGGGATAGCCTTCCCAGTCTTGTAAAATCAGGGTCAGAAGCCACATGCAGGAAGTATGATAATTCAATCATCTGCCTTGGAGCTCCCTAATCAGCTAAAAAAATAATAATGTTTAACTGGTGGACCTAAAACTAGGAATGACCACCAATTATGATGAACGTCAGTCAAAGGGCGCTACTGAAATCATGGTCTGCCTGTTGGCTTCCCACAAACATCTGGGTGGTCGCTGTGGAAAGCAGGATACTGGACGAGAAGGGTCTTTTTTTTATCTCAGCCAGCTGGGCTCTTGTTACTTTGCAACATTTCACAGATGACAACAGAGACTCTGGAGGCTTGCAACCTCCAGAGCAGTTTGGTGCAGGTCTGTGTTGAAGGTGCCCATGGGCGTGGGCAGTTTTTGTGGCAGGTGCTGCCTCTAATGGCTCTATAAGACCATGAGAAGAGCCCAGTTTTTGAAGCCAAAGATCTATCTATTCCAGCATCCTATTCTCACAGAGGCCAACCAGGTGCCTCTGGGTAGCTTGCAAGAAGGTTCGGGGTGTTTACAACACTCTTCTCACCTGTGATTTTCAGCAACTGGTATTCACAGACATGCGGCCTCCAACACTGGAGGTAAAATATAGCCCTTGTGGCTAGTAAGCACTCTTTAAAAGCCAGCTCCATCTGGTACGCTGGCTGAGACCCTACCTGCCTGCTCACTGTCTTGGCAGAGTGGTACACCCTCTGGTTATCTCCTACTTGGACTACTGCAATGTGCTCTACGTGGAACTACCTTTGAAGGTGACCCGGAAACTACAACTAATCCAGAATACTGCAGCTAGACTGGTGACTGGGAGCTACCACTGAGACTATATAACACCGGTCTTGAAAGACCTACATCGGCTCCCAGTATGTTTGCAAGCACAATTCAAAGTGTTGGTGCTGACCTTTAAAGCCCTAAATGGCCTCGGCCCAGTATACTGAAGGAGCGTCCCCACCTCTATCGCTAGCCCGGACACTGAGGTCCAGCTCTGAGGGCCTTCTGGCAGTTCCCTCAGGGCAAGAAGTGAGGTTACAGGGAACAAGGCAGAGGGCCTTCTCAATATATATATGAATGAAATGCCCTCCCACCAGTTGTCAAAGAAATAAACAATTATACAACCTGAAAATAGCCCTGTATAGGGAAGTTTTTAAAGTTAAATGTTTTATTATGTTTTTGTATATGCCAGAAGCAGCCCAGAGTGGCTGGGGCAAACCAGTTAGATGAGTGGGGTACAAATAATAGAACGTTGTTGTTGTTGTTGTTGTTGATGATGATGATAGCCATCACTACTGCTTGTGGGAACAAATTCCATAATTTAACAAATAACATAACTGGCAACCTGTTCTATCCTTCTATCCACCCAAACAATAAGATAGGGCAACATTTAAGTATGGCATGCTTTTATCTCTCTCTCTCTCTCTGTCTGTCTCTCTCTTTCTTTCTTTCTTTCTTTCTTTCTGTCTCTCTCTCTCTCTCTATACACACACGCGCACACACGCGCGCACACACACACACACACACATATAGTATGCCTATACCTGTATTTATTGCTGTGACTTTTGTATTTTATAGTATATGAGGCACGTGTGTGCTTTTAAAAAAGCATTTATTCTAATTTGTGCACTGCTGTTTTGCGTTTGTCTTTGGACAAAAAGGGAGGAGCATCAAACAACGAGATGGCGGCCTTCCAGCCAGCCTGCCACACTCAAGGATATATACTTACTGGAGAGAGATGTGTACAGAGCAAAGGTTTTGAGGCTCGTCAGCTCCTTCACCCTCGTTTCTTCTACGCTTCTGCAGAATATGTGCTCCCAGGCGTACAGCTTTAAAAGCTTGATCCCTTTCAGTATTTCATTGGTTTTCTTCAGCCTCTCTGTGGAGTAATCCTTTCCATCGATTAAGGATGGAATGGAGGGGGGAAAGGGGGAAAAGAACATTAAACCACCCATTAAAGAAATATGCAAATAAATAATAAAAAATATTTTAGCAAACTATGGATCTTGCCAAACTGCAAAGTGTGGCCACAGGATGGAGAGGGGAGAGACTGAGAGCCCGTAATGTGTTGCTGATCCTCGAAACCATGGTTTGAAGATCAGATGAAACATCAGGAGCTGCCACATTTTCAAATCAGTTCAATAATTTTTGAGGCAAGAATTATGGTACAGTCAAACCTTGGTTGTCGAACGTAATCCATTCCAGAAGCCTGTTCAGCTTCCGAAAATGTTTGCCAACTGAGGCACGGCTTCTGATTGGTTGCAGGAGCTTCCTGCACTCAAGTGAAAGCAGCGTCAGACGTTCAGCTTCCGAAAAACATTCAAAAACCAGAGCAGTTACTTCTGGGATTTTTGGCATTCGGGAGCCAAAATGTTCCAAAATGGAGGCGTTCGGGAGACAAGGTTTGACTGTAGTCAGTTATATCGCTGTTCCTTTGGTTGATCTGAAACCACTATGTGCCCATCTAAACAAAGATAATAATAATAATGCTATTATTTATACTCAGGTTTCCCCAGCCACTCTGTTAAGCAACATAGAGCCATAGAGTTGGAAGGTCCCCATGGTCATCTAGCCCAACCTCCTGCAATGTAGGAAGCTTTTGCCCAACCTGGGGCTCGAACTCACGACCTTGAGGTTAAGAGTCTCATGCTCTGCCGACTGAGCTGCGTCCAACAGCGTACAGTAGCCAGGCACAGAACTCCAGTGTGTTACCACTCCAGTCGCGTGCTTTAAATAGCTGCCAAGTCTCATGTGTGGAAAAACAACTTACAAGCGTGCTCTTCTGAGCCTCGGCCAACTTTGTCGCTATGAAATATTGTATTGGAGCCAGCAATACAATGACAGCAGCGCCGACCAAGGCACTCTGGCCAAGTAAGTTGTAGAGCAGGATCACCCCCATGATAATCTACAAAAAAAGGGGGGGTGAAGGGAGAGAAGACTTTGAAAACATTGCCAGTTCTGTAGTTCAGTGTATGAGATGATCTAAAGGTGAAGCTGCCAAATGCAAAATATGCCGCATAATGCTTAACTGTAAAGGGTGTGTAACAAGGGCTACTAAGTTATACTAAGTCAGACGTGGGTGGCGCTGTGGTCTAAACCACTGAGTCTCTTGGGCTTGCCGATCAGAAGGTTGGCAGTTCGAATCCCCACGACGGGGTGGGTTCCTGTTGCTCTGTCCCAGCTCCTGCCAACCTAGCAGTTCGAAAGCACGTCAAAGTGCAAGTAGATAAATAGGTACTGCTGTGGCAGGAAGGTAAACGGTGTTTCCATGAGCTCTGGTTTCCATCACGGTGTTCTGTTGTGCCAGAAGTGGTTTAGTCCTGCTGGCCACATGACCCGGAAAGCTGTCTGTGGACAAACGCTGGCTCCCTCAGTCTGAAAGCAAGATGAGCGCCACAATCCCACAATTGACTGGACTTAATCGTCCAGGGGTCCTCTACCTTTACCTTACCTTACTAATGTATGTTCACTCCATACATTTAAAGCACTATGATACCTCTTTAAACAGTCATGGCTTCCCCCAGAGGATTCTGGGAGCTGAAGTTTGTTTAAGGGTGCTGAGAGCTATTAGGTCCTTGTCCCCTCCGCCCAGAGCTACGATTCCCCAAATTCCCTGTAAAGAGGGATTTCTTGTTAGGCCACTCTAGCAATTGCAGTTCTACGTGGGGGATTGGGGCCTCAAAACAGCTCTCAGCACCCTTCACATAAGACAGCTCCCAGAATACTTTGGGAGAAGCCATGACAGTTTTAAGTGGTATCGTAGTGTTTTGAATGTATGGGGTAAACGTGGCTGTAGTATTGATTGCTCTGCCTTGTGGTGGCTATCCGAGATCTCTGGCAGAAGAGGCTTCCCCCCCCCCCACCCTGCTACCTGAAATTAGGGTAGCGAGGGGGGGGGGGAATTCAGGGCAGAGGGGAAACCTGTGGCCCTCCAGCTGTTTTGGGGTTCCTACTCCATCTACCCCCAAGCCGGCATGGCCAAAGGATAACTGCAATGCACTTTGTGTGGGGCTTCCCTTGCACTTGATCTGGAAACCTCAGCTAATGCAGAATGCTGCAGCACGGTTGCTGACAGGAGCAACGCCCTCTCAGCATGTAACATCTCTGCTCAGAGATCTACACTGGTTACCAATTTCTCACTGGGATAACTGCAAAGTTTTCTCGCACCCGCTAGCATGTTTAACAGCTGCATAGTAAAACTGCAGGAAGTCCTCAACAGCTTGGGACTAGTTTACTTGCAAGATTACCTTACACCATTTGCAGTAAATCATTCATTTAGTGTGGCGGCAGCTACACTTTGGAACTCCCTGCCAATTGACACCAGGCAGGTGCCTTTGCAGCATCTGCTTAAGACGTTTTTGCCTAGGCAGCCTATCCAGACACATAGATGCTGATGTCTCTTTAATCCCTTTTCAGTTTTCTGTTGGTTTTAATCGTGTTTTTTAAAAAATGTTTTCAATTACTTGGTTTTAACTAAATAAAAAAAAATGTCCAGTAGCACCTTAGAGCCCAACTAAGTTTGTTCTTGGTATAAGCTTTTGGGTGCATGCATACTTCTTCAGATTTTTTGGTTTAAACTATTCTTATTTATCATTTTAATGACCCAGATTCAACCTTCCCTGGCCGCCAGTACAATGACTGTTGTGCTAGCCTAAGGGGCGATAATGGGATGCGGGTGGCACTGTGGGTTAAACCACAGAGCCTAGGACTTGCCGATCAGAAGGTCGGCGGTTCGAATCCCCGCGATGGGGTGAGCTCCCGTTGTTCGGTCCCTGCTCCTGCCAACCTAGCAGTTCGAAAGCACGTCAAAGTGCAAGTAGATAAATAGGTACCGCACTGGTGGGAAGGTAAATGCCGTTTCGGTGCGCTGCTCTGGTTTGCCAGAAGCGGCTTAGTCATGCTAGCCACATGACCTGGAAGCTGTACACCGGCTCCCTCGGCCAATAAAGCGAGATGAGCGCCGCAACCCCAGAGTCGGCCACGATTGGACCTAGTGGTCAGGGGTCCCTTTACCTTTAAGGGGCAATAATAACAGTTGTGCAATATGAAACCAAGTGCAATGGTTGCGTTAGCAGAAACGGGATGTGCAACCTGTTGCGAGTACCATGCTAGCTCCTGGCACGTTCTCTTGTGCAAACCATTCCACTAGCACAAGTACACTGCTAAAGGACTTTAACATAGTGCTGCATTTAATTCCTCCCAGTATTTCTTGTAAGCAGCACAGATGTTTCGTTACAATCAAGCAGTATACGAATTTTGCCAAATCCAGCAAAATAAAGAGTCGTGCATGATGAGACTTGTAGACAAGCAACATCTGGAGGGGCATGGCAGTCTCATCCTCTGCTTTAACTGGTGATGCCAAGAATTGAACCCAGAAGCACCTCCATCCATCCCTGTGCTCTAACCCTGAGCTTTGGTCCCTCCCTTAAGGCTCTGTCATTCTTTAAGATTCAGTAAAGTTGTATGGGTGGTGTTTTTTTTTGCAATGAATGAAATGAAATCTGTTGCGTCTTCCAAAAATCAGTCCCTTACTTCGATGCTCTACCTGAACGGGCATAGCCCATAGGTTGGGACACAGGAAAAGGAACCACATCAGTTGATTAGTTTCGATGGCGACCAAGTTATTGATCTGCCCCAGAGTCATCTCTCCCATGGACAGGTTGGATGTGGAAAGTCTGAGCATCTTATTATAGATCATTGCCTGTGGAAGAAGCAGGGCAAAATGTTGGTGGGTAGTATACATTCCTTTTCTTTAAATTATTATTATTTGTTTGCATATTTAATGAAGGGAAAAAGGAGGAGAAAAACATTTAAGACCATAAAGTGAAAAAATAGTATATAAATGATACTGAGATGATAATAATAATAATAATAATAATAATAATAATAATAATAATAATTTATTATTTATACCCCGCCCATCTGGCTGAGTTTCCCCAGCCACTCTGGGCGGCTCCCAATCAGTGTTAAAAACAGTACAGCGTTACATATTAAAAACTTCCCTGAACAGGGCTGCCTTAAGATGTCTTCTGAATGACAGGTAATTATTTATCTCTTTGACATCTGATGGGAGGGCGTACTGAGGAGGGCTGCACTGAGGAAGAATGGTGGGAGCCACCCTCTCTCCCTGATCCTGATCCTGAATCATCCCAGGAGCAGGAGGACAGTATAGATTTAGAACAGTGGTTTGCCGAGGGGCATAGTTCAGAAGGCAGAAGCTGGGAAATACTGGATGGGGAATAGCCAGCAGAAGAAGCACCGGAAGAGAGAGAGTTAACAGATTCACAGTCTCTGGATAGCATCCACCCCCCTTCTCCGAAGTCTCGAAGAGCTCAGGAAGTATCAGAACAGTAAAATGCAGAGGGTACAAGCTCAGACGTAGGAGTGACATGGATTAATAGGCACAGAGGGGGGAGTATCCCTTAATTGGGAGCACCGCCATTTCTAGGAGACGGGTTCTTTGTCCTGTCGCTGTGATTATTAAAGATTCTAACTGGTAAGGCGTTCCTTTCATTTGATCTCTTATCTACTGCCACGGGGGGGAGGAAGCCAATTCCCCGAAGCCTGACATGAGACTAACAACAACAACAAAAAGACCATCATCAATTCACAATCTAAACACAATAACTATCAGTATTGTATTTAGTTAAATGTGTAAGTAGAAAGAAGCCGGCCAAATGTCCAGAGAAATATCCACACAAAATTGAAATATGTTCAAATGTAGCAAGGGCTGCCTGCAATAGATAGTGGGTATTGTTGTATAAATCTCTAAGCAACCATAAGGGCTCATAAAATCCGCTTTTGACGTCTTGCCATTAATCCCCATATTACAGGAATAAAAGTACATGATCCCTAGGGATGTGCTCCACAAGGAGCTGGCTCAAGGCCCGAGGCCCATTGGCATACCAACACTACGCTACAAAGATGTCTGCAAACAAGACATGAAGGTTAGCAACATCAACTTCGCTGTTTGGGTATCTCTTGCAGATGACCACAGCACCTAGAGGCAGTCAGATGGTGTATCCAAATCAGTGACCAGAGGAGGAATCATAGGCAGATTTGGAGAGTGCTGCTGATTTGGTCATACTAGGCGTGGAACCTTGGGGGCGCTGAAGGGAGCGCCGTAACTCTGCTTTAGGATGGAGCATGAGAGACAGGGGGTACCAAATTTCGACATCATTTGCGGGTGAGGAGAAACTTTCCCTCAGCATCAATGTGTAGGGGGCAAATGTCACAAGAGTCTGGGAGGGGGTTCATTACAGTCTGATGAATTGTGGGTAGTTTTTTGTACACCTCTTTCTTTCTTTCTTTTCTATCCAGAAAAATAAAAAAAAAGACTTGCCACTGCTTCAGGCCGAGGTTCCTCTCCTCAGAACAGCCTTGCAGCATTTCTGGGCCAAACTGGGCATGGGAAAGATGTTTCATTTTGATGCAGTGGCATTCCTAGGGCCCAGGAATGTGACAGGGCTCCTCTGAGGAGGAAGTGCGCCAAAGCTTATAAAAAGAAAAAGAAAAAAATACAACTACTCGCAGCCACCTCATAAAACTGTAAGTGAATCTGAAAGTAGTGCAAGTTACATTCTCTCATTGCCCCTGAAAGTCAACAATTCCCCCACACACACAACCTTTGTGGGGGACAAAATGTTGTTTGAAGGTGGGGTGGCGGCTAAGGGTTGGGGAGACTTCTGCCCAGTTCAATTTTAAAAGCCTGATACCACTTGGTGGGGCAGACCTATATAGCTGGCTCCAGCCTTGTGATTCAAATCAGGCACCCCCAGCTGGTTTTGGACTACAACTCCCATCATCCCTAGCTAACAGGACCAGTGGTCAAGGATGATGGGAATTGTAGTCCCCAAACATCTGGAGGGCCGGACTTGGGGATGCCTGGTTCAAATATTATTTCTTTAAAATTTCTATCCTGTCATTCCTCCCATAGGAGCCCAAGGTATAAAATACCCAAACACGAAAACAGTAAACATAATTTTTAAACCCTACAAACTTATGAAAACATATTTTAAAGCAGTTAATATTGTCAAGATTGCCAGACAATTTCTTTAAGTCCTCAAGTGCCTGAGTGAACAGTAATGTTTTACAATTTCTCTGGAATGTTATTAATGAGGGAGCAGGTGCATCTTACAGGGGAGGGCATCCTATAAACAAGGAGCCGCCACCAAGAAGGCCCTGTCGTGGGTCAACGCCAGCCAGGCAGCAGCCAGCAATGGAACTATGATGGAAGAAGGATGGGATGAAGCAAGATGTAAACAGGTCTTTTGCCTCTGCTATCAGGTACAAAGGACACTGGAGAGACTCCTTAATGCCATCCAAACAGCCAAACACTTTTTATCAAATCTGCCCCAATCCTCCTGGTCCAATTAGGCCAAAGTATGGATAATTTGAAGCCTTGACCAAGCCGCTTCACAGCCTGTGGAGTAATGCCTTTATTTACCAGCAAAGCTCCTCGTAGATTGATGCCTGTTTCTATGGTAACGTAGTAGGAGGCCTGGAGAAAGGTCCTTTGCAGGATGAGGGCCAGGAAGAGGAGAACTGCCAGGACATAGGCGGTTTTGAGGAAATTGGTCGAAGTGAGGAACGGATCTGTAGAATTCTACGGAGCAAAACGAAAGAGATTGTTTAAACTAAGAGAAAATATTGGAGGTCTAACCAAACAGCAAGGAAATGAAAATAATAATAATTAGCTGTCACCCAATTAAAGAAGGCCTAAGGCAATTCACCTGGAAAAAATGCATAAACGTGAATGTGAATAAACAATAATTGCTAAGAAAAAACTACAATTTTTCTCTAAAGTATCAAAAAGAAAAAGTACAGTTAAAAATAAGAAAACTAAAATAATTCTGGAGTCTCTGATAAACAATAGTTTGTTGGTTGAAGAAACACACACACACCCTACCTCCCCCTGTTTCATTCATGATTTGTTAAACCATAGTTTCCTGTGACATATGGATTGGGAAGCTTTTGGTATAAGTGCTTCTTACAAACCAGGGTATCAAATGTCTCGACTTGGTCTGTTTAAAAAGGAAAAGCCTATTCAAATGATACTTCCACACACAAATAAATGATACTTCCTTCCCCTATCACCTAAATGTTAGGTCCCATAAATAATAACCAACTGAGGACCAACAAGCCATCTCCCTAAAAAAGATACTCTAATTTTACTTACTCTAACTGGGTAAATAGCTCCAGAGGTTAAGGCAGTGTAGTTTGCAGATGTTGCATTGGTCTTGAGAATGTCGTCTTCAGTCTCGTTAGAAAAACTCATAACGATGCCGGAAATACAGAGCGGTCCAGCAAACCCCAGCAGGTCGGCTAAGTAACGGAAGGTACTGCTCAGAAGGATTGGCCGCCCGAAGGCGCGATACATGGCAAGCCAGATGGAAGGCTTGCGGTTTGGCTTGTCCTCCACTTTTTTCTGAGAAAGAAATAATAATAATAATAATAATTTTTTATTTATACCCCGCCCATCTGGCTGAGTTTCCCCAGCCACTCTGGGCGGCTTCCAATCGAGTGTTAAAAACAATAGAGCATTAAATAGGGTGGATGCAAATTTTCAAAATAAATAAAACTTTTTTTTCCTTGTGAGGATGCTGCTCTCTTCTAAAAATAAATCAACTTACATGAAACGACCGGAACAGAAGCATGTTTGTCCTACAATCAATCTCTAAAACTGATTCGATACAGGGTACGTTGAGGTAAAGGGGCTTTTCTACGTAAACGAAGAACCAGCATGACCATTTCCCCAAATATGGATATTCACGTTCTGTCCGATTTGCACCATTGCTTTAGGAAAAGTGGAGTGGCAACTATCCTTTGGAAACAGGACTCGCAGAAATTGGAGCTGACGCTCCATTCAATTAACTACCCAAAATCATCCCACATGGAGATTGTGTTGAAGGCACTCTCTATTCATTATTCTTGGTTTGACTTCGGATCCTTTTAGTTTGGTTTATTGTTCATTTGATCCCCTCCCCCATCCTACCCCCACACCCTGTAATCTGCCTTGAAACTCTTCTTGGATTAAATGTGACATATAACTTTAGAAAATAGCCAACTAAATAAAAATAGAATTATTACCGCTGCTATTATAGTAACAGATCTTTGGTAGATTGCTTTGACATAGGACCATGAACCTGAGGCTGACAAGAGTTATTCTCACCACAAAATTGTGTCTGAGATAATTTAACAGCCTCATGTTCAGCATCTTTCGCTGAAGCATGATAAAAGGCTTTGGGGAAGAAAAGACTCCTACATTCTCCGAAGGGATGGAATGCACTCAAGGCCAGCTCTGTCCCATTTTATACAGGAACAGTTTGGCTTAATCCTTCTCTCCTCAGAAACCTTACAAACCAGCTATGCATGAGTAACAGCTAGCAAGATCGCTGCAATTTAAATCTATGGTACCAGCGTAAACAATGGCAAAAGGTAGCAGCTGCCTCAGGCCTCCAGATGTAGAATAACTTTCGGAACTTTCCTAAATTTGCCTGCAGTTCCTTTTTCAAAGCAGGTGTGGCAAGGATTGGATATGAAAAGCATGCAATCTACCCCCAAGCTTAGGCATTTTGGGACCCCAAAGCAGGATGTCCCGATTTTATCAGGACAGTTGAGGGGTATGCAATGGCCATCTGACCTCTGTTCAAAAATCTCTGGTGAAGGATCTGATGAAGATGAATTCGGCTGGATCAATGGGAGAAATTATGGAAATGTGATATTAAATTTACCGCATGTTTTAATTTGATGGAAATGGTGTACCAATGGTACTTAACTCTGGTAAAATTGGCTAAAATTTGCAAACTAAAATCAAATGTCAATATGTGTATACGTACGTAACGATCAGAATGATAATATGGATTTATTTGTAGATGTGTTTTTGTTTTGTGTTTGTTTTTTCTGGTGTTTTGTGTTTTGTTTTGTTTTTGCTTGTTTGTAGTGCTTTATTTTGGATTCAATGTTTGTAATTTTTGTTGTAATTTTGCATTGAAAATAAAAAATTAAAATTTAAAAAAAGGAAGATGAATGAACTTGGATGGCTTTCAAAGTGGGTTAAACAAATTACTGGAAGGTAAGATTGCATCAAGGGACGCGGGTGGCGCTGTGGGTTAAACCACAGAGCCTAGGACTTGCCGATCAGAAGGCCGGCGGTTTGAATCCCCGCGACGAGGTGAGCTCCCGTTGCTCAGTCCCAGCTCCTGCCAACCTAGCAGTTCGAAAGCATGTCAAAGTGCAAGTAGATAAATAGGTACCACTCCGGCGGGAAGGTAAACGGCGTTTCCGTGTGCTGCTCTGGTTCGCCAGAAGCGGCTTAGTCATGCTGGCCACATGACCCGGAAGCTGTACACCGGCTCCCTCGGCCAATAAAGCGAGATGAGCGCTGCAACCCCAGAGTCGGTCACGACTGGACCTAATGGTCAGGGTACCTTTACCTTTTAAGATTGCATCAGTTGGCTAACAGCCACAATGGCTGTGTTCGACCTCAGCTATTGGAGGCGTTATAGGAATCAAAAGCAGAGCGAGTGGCTGTCACAATCAGGTTCTCTTCCCGCTCAGGAAGTTACCTTTTGCTCCTCATATGCATCTTTCAAGCGGACGTAGTTTGTAAGGGCTCGCATGGCGATCGGCAGTTTCCCAATTGCCTTCAGGTCAATAGGCTTCTTGTGAGCTGATATGATAAGCGTGTTCATCCACCAGTAGGTTGCTTTGGAGAGCAAGTTGACAAAGGGCTGCAGGAACCTCACACCCAGATCCTGTAGATCTTCGGGAGGCTTCACTTTCTGAGGGTCTGTGAAAAACACATATTTCTGGAGATAAAAACAACAAAGAACAAGTTGAGTGGCAGGTGATTTTTTAAATGCCCCCCCATTTCTTTTATTTATTTATTTTATTTATATACAGTGGTACTTCGGGTTACATACACTTCAGGTTACAGACTCCACTAACCCAGAAATAGTACCTCAGGTTAAGAACTTTGCTTCAGGATGAGAACAGAAATTGGGCTCCGGCGGCGCGGCAGCAGCAGGAGGCCCCATTAGCTAAAGTGGTGCTTCAGGTTAAGAACAGTTTCAGGTTAAGAACGGACCTCCAGAACGAATTAAGTACTTAACCCGAGGTACCACCCGAGAAGCACAGGGATTATTCCCCCATATGGGGTAGATCCACATGTACATATTTGTAACTATGTCTGCCTTCAGGAATCCAACTGTGAACTGATGTGAGTAAACTTCTTTTATTGACTTTGAATAAGATTGTGGCATCTTTATTATTTTAAGAGGGATTTAAGGGAACGGACCAGGAACGTACAATTCAATCTGAGACAGACTGAATTGTATAATAGTGAGAAGCTCACATGATCTTGCAACCAGCTATCTGCTGTGCATGTAAAAAGGGGAATGTAACTCTGCTAAGTAAATGAACTTGCTAGCGTAAATTAGGAAGGATATCAATTAACAATATATCCTCTCCTGCCACTCTGAACATTCCCACAGCAGAGACCTGCAGAGGGGCTACACAAGAAGAAGTTCCTATAGGGCAGGGTTTCCCAAACTTGGGTCTCCAGGTGGTTTTGGACTACAAGTCCCATCAACCCTAGCTAGCAATCAGCTGGAAACCCAAGTTTGGGAAACATTGCTATAGCGCATGGGAAGTGGGGAGGTTGATATACACCCTAATTCAAAGCCACTCCACGATGCACCTTTTTTGTGTGCTTTTTACACAGGGTCCTAAATCTGTAAGCCAGCATTGCAAAACAAACATTCCAAGAGCTGGGAGATGATGGTAGTGATTGACTTCAGCAAGGGCTAAACTCCTCCACTCCACTGGCCAGTGGCTGGTGGATAACACAGCAAAGTTACCGTATTTTTCGCTCTATAGGACGCACCGGACAATAGGACGCACCTTGTTTTAGAGGGGGGAAAACAAGAAGAAAAAATTCTCCCCCTCTCTGCCCAGCGCCCCTTCAGCAAAGCGGCAGGAGGCGCTGCACAGAGAGGGGGAGAATTTCCCCCCTCGTTTTCCCCCTCTAAAACAAGGTGCCGTTTAAGGTGCGTTCAGTTGCCTTCAGGCGGCTACCTTGGAAGCCTGGAGAGCGAGAGGGGTCGGTGCCCACCGACCCCTCTCGCTCTCCAGGCTTCAGGTTCCTTTCGACCTGTTCTTTGGGGCTGGCAGGGGGAAGTCCACCACCAGCCCCAAAGAGCAGGTCAGGGAGCGGGGAAAGGCGCGCAGCGGAGAGGCTCCTGCCATAGTCGCGCGTCACCTCTCCAGCTGGGAGAGGGTCGCGGGGGGCTGCTTTAGCCGCGCGCGCGCTCTCCTGGCTGGAGAGGTGGTACACGGCTAAAGAGGCTCCTACCGTAGTCGTGCCTCACCTCTCCAGCTGGGAGAGGGTCGCAGGGGCTTGTTTAGCTAAAGAAGCCCCCCCCCCATGACCCTCTCCCGGCTGGAGAGGTGGTGTGCGGCTAAAGAGGCTCCTGCCATAGCCGCGCGCCACCTCTCCAGCCGGGAGAGGGTCGCGGGGCTATGGCTTCTTCGCTCCATAGGACGCACACACATTTCCCCTTCATTTTTGAAGGGGAAAAGGTGCGTCCTATAGAGCGAAAAATACGGTATATAAAGTCTGGAATCTATGCCAAGCGGAACACACCCTGACACGGATGACGTTGATCTCCACTGCCATCAATAACCCATAGAGCACAACCATCAGTCCGGTGATGCAGAAACGCAGCTGCTGAAAGCTGAACCCATCTTGGCAATATCTGACCAGCTTGATAGTTTTGGTGACAAAGGCCATGACCCAGTACAGAAACAGAGCTGCGAAATAAAGGAAGAAATAACACTTAGTTATACATAGGTATCATTAATCTCTAATCTATTAATCAATCTGTCCAGAGTCTGCTGAGGATATAACCACTTTAAAAACAGAGGTTATGGAAACAGTGTGTTGTTTCCAATGTTTTTCTTCTTCTTTGGCGATTGTCTTCCATAAACACGGTTTTAACAATGAGTCTGTAAGTGACTGTGGAGGCCAATTCTGGATCCACACGTCCTTCCACAGTGGGGACATTGGTTTCTGGGCAGGAGTTGATCACGTTGTGGATTTGCCAAGCGTGTCTTCCTCTTAGCACATTTCTCCCTTGCGTCCTGAGTTTGGGTGTCTTCAAAGCCCATGACACCTTTGCTAAAAGCTGCTCTCCAACTGGAGTGCTTGCAGGCCAGTGTTTCCCAGTTGTCAGTGTTTATACTACTTTTTTTTTTTAGATTTGCCTTGAGACAGTCTTTAAACCTCTTTGGTTGACCACCAGCATTACGCTTTCCATTTTAGCCATACTCAAAGTAGGCCCAGCAATCTTAATGGACGTGGCTAACGTAAGTGCATTAATTTTGATGGGTCTACTCTGAGTCGGATACAATCCACTAGAGACAACTGAACAAGGCTGACATATAATAGGCATCTAAAGATTGCTATCCTAAATCTACAAGCCCTTTTCTCAATGCACTGGTGTCTTCTGCTCTGTGGAATGTACACAGCCTCTCTAGCTGTTGTGTCTCTGCCATGCATTCCCACGGAGGGAAAACACACGTGTGTCTCATTTTATTCCTCACAGCACAAATATTTATTTATCAGCAGGGAATCCAGCATGGCTTAGGTTGCACCAGTTTGCTCAAAAAGCCCACTGAAAAGAGAGTGTGTGCTTTTTAAAACAAAAACAAAAAACCAACCGCTTACCCAGAAGTAGTTTTGGAAAATTTGAGGTCTCAATATTGTGGTAATAAACGATAGATGTTGTCGCCGCTACAAATCCCATTATAGCAGGGAGGAAGAGATGTAGGTGGCGGGACTTCAACTGTCTGCAGGGGAACAAGGGTGATGTCAAAAATGTGACTGGATTGCCAGGTATCAAGTTCAAGCAGATAAGCTATAAAGCTCAGAAGCCCCTGTTCAAATCTCACCCCTGTGAAAGATTCACTAGCCAGCCTTGGGCACTAAGCCTACACCACAGGACCGGCTCTAGATGTTGTTTTGTAAAGTGCTTTGAGGTGGGTTTTGTTTTGTTTTGATCACATGGTTATATAAATTTAATGGCATAAATAAAACAAATCCCAACAGACTCAGGCAGCATGGTCAATGGTCAGGGGACATAAGAGTTGTGGTTCAACAACTTTTGGAAGCCACAAGGTTGGGGAAGCTTGGAGTAGGGTATTGCTAAAAAGCACACGGGAAGATGGTAGAAAGCGAGGATATTAGGATAATATGAGCTTTAGCCCAACGGCCCACCTAGACCAGCATCCTGTGGCCAGCCAGATGTCTGTAGGAAACCTGCAAGCAGGATGTGAGCTCAAGAGCATTCCCCCTGTGATATGGTCTCCAACAACTGGAATTCAGAAACACTTAATGCCTTTGACTGTATAGGCCAGGGCTCGGCAACCTAAGGCCCATGGGCCAAAAGCAGCCCATGGGGGTCGTTTAACTGGCCCATGGACCCCCACTGCCCACTCAGGGACCCCCGCCACCCGCTCGGTTGGCTCCCATGAACCACGCTAAACCAACATGGAGCAGAGTGGGGACCGCCTTCCACGACGCTGGCCGGCTTCCCATTGACTGCAGGAAGCTCCTGCAGTCAATGGGAAGCTGTGCACACCTCTTCCACGCCAGAAGGAGCGCCGGAAATAGCATTTGTGCATGCATGCACACACATACACACACCGGCATCTTAAGACCGTGAACCAGCCCAAGCCACAAAAACTTTGCCAACCCCTGGTGCAGGCAGAGCTAGCAGCCATGGCTAGCAGCCACTGACAGGATAAAGCTCTAAGTGTTCCATTTCTTGGCTGTAGTCTACTAGGCAGTCCAAGGACAATTGTGGGGGACCTCCAGACCGTCCCTGTTTCAGACTGGGATTCAATCACACACTGTACCAGCAACTTCAAGTTGAGCAATAAATGCTGATATGGAGCTGTTGCGCAACAAACCGCCTTTCCCAGAAGATCAGACTTTTTGCAATAAGGAAAGAGGCGGGAAACACATCGGAAAACATGAGACAGCACTTGCTTTGATGCAGCATTGCCCAGAAAACAGACCAGTGTGAACAAATAGTTGATGTTGTCTCATCTCCCTGCAAACAAAAGCGGGATGGATGCTGGCCTAGAAACTCCTGCTGTTTCAAGAGGGAGACGAACAACAGCAAGGAAAGTGAAATGTTCCACCTGCTGCTGGCATTTTTGTCTCAGTGTCTGTTGCAGCTGGGGAAAGTTAAATAGAACGGCAATGCCTTTTCCCTTTAGGAAGCAAAGAAGAAAGAGGTTTGCTATCCTTTGGGAAATGCTATGAGCTTGGTGTTACACAAGTAGCAAGGGATTTTTTCCCTCCCACTCCGTAAGAATGTAAGAGCCTGCAAGATGAGGCCAGTGGCCCACCTTAGATCAGTATCCTGTTCTGACAGTGGCCAACTTGATGCCAGTGGGAAACCCGCAAGCGGAGTGGAGGAATGGGGGTGCGGTGGGGGTGGGTGGAACCGGGTGTCACCACTGAGGGGGGTGACAAAATGCCAGGCGGCACTCACCACAGGGCCTGCAGCGTGCCTGAGCCACACGTCTCTCCTGGGAATGACATGGTAGCTTGGGTGCCCGCAGGCTCCACACTGCCCCAAATGGTCTGCCCATTGCCTCCCCATCAGCTGTAGGGCGGCTGAGTGGGAGGAGGCAGGCAGACTCCTCAGAGGCCCTGCAGAGCGTCCTGCCCCAGCTGGCCCTGCCCCGCGGGCAGCCGGCCCTGCCCCTGGGTGCAGGGCACGTGCACTGGCCCAGGCGCCCAGTCAGCTTGCTCTGCCGCTGCTCTCAAGCAGGAGTCAAGCACAATAGCTCTTCCCCTTCCTGTGGCATCCAACACAACTGTGGAGGTGGAACATAGACATGAAACCTCGTAGCCATCAATAGCTCTCTCCTCCATGAATCTGCCTAAACCTCTTTTAAAGCCATCAAGGTTGGTGGCCATCACTGTGGGAGCGAGTTCCAAAGTTGAACTATGTGCAGCCAAGCACTTACGCATCTGAAACGATGCCCTCTCCTATTTCACACACGTGCACAAACAGGAGGGTGAACGTCAGGATCCATCGCAGGTTGTGTCCGGGGAAGTGAAGCCAAGTGTTGTGATGGATCTGAACTTTTGAGCTTTGACTTCCCCATCCTGAAA
Organism: Podarcis raffonei; assembly: GCF_027172205.1. NCBI lineage: Eukaryota > Metazoa > Chordata > Lepidosauria > Squamata > Lacertidae > Podarcis > Podarcis raffonei. Next base: position 65,022,615 of record NC_070611.1, on the reverse strand, counting down.
CATACAAACATAAGCGTCAAAAGATATTCCTGGGGACTCCTAAAACCCTTGGGCCCTTTTGGAAGCAAATGACAATAAAAGCATCATGAAGGAACTTCAGACAGATTGGCTTAGTTTTATTGATTACTTCGCACTGGCATAGTGGTCTTGGGAGGCAGGGTTTTTTAACAGTAATTCTACTATAACTCTTTACAGAAGCTTCTCTGTCTTTTCTTGAATTTCATACAACCATAGAATGGTAGAGTTCAAAGGTGCCCCAAGAGTCATCAAGACTGTTTTTCAGTACCCACCCCATGTACATATGCAGTGGTACCTCAGGTTACATACGCTTCAGGTTACATACGCTTCAGGTTACAGACTCTGCTAACCCAGAAATATTACCTTGGGTTAAGAACTTTGCTTCAGGATGAGAACAGAAATCGTGCAGTGGCGGCACAGAGGCAGCAGGAGGCACCATTAGCTAAAGTGGTGCTTCAGGTTAAGAACAGTTTCAGGTTAAGAACGGACCTCCAGAGCGAATTAAGTACTTAACCCGAGGTACCACTGTATAGGTATAGAGCAGGCTTCCTCAACCTCAGCCCTCCAGATGTTCTGAGACTACAATTCCCATCATCCCTGACCACTGGTCCTGCTAGCTAGGGATCATGGGAGTTGTAGGCCAAAAACATCTGGAGGGCCAAGTTTGAGGAAGCCGGGTATATAGCAACACAAAAACATTTCAGACAGGAATGTTCCAAACAAAAATGCACATAACTAGCAGGTCATAAGCTCTCAGCCGTATTACTTACCAATGAACAATATAGGAAAGGTGATAAATAAGAGGAAAACATGAGGTACCAAATTGAGGGCATCCAGAAAGCAGACGTTCTTTAAGAAGCCGGCGCTGATGTTATAGGCAGAAGGGTTGTCGTTGCCACAAAATGCGACTTTCATTGCTTCCACTCAGTTGCGCTGACGAGAGGGAAACGAACCAAATGTTTGTGATAACATCAGGGAAAACTTTTTGGGGTGTTTATTTATTTGCTTGTTAGCCCAAACACAAACCTGTCCTTAGCAAACACATCAGATCTTTGAAGAATTACAGGACTAGAGGAACCTCTACGAAGAACAGCACGAGGCCTACAGGGCAAAGGACCAAAAATTGAGCCATATCTGCACCGAACATTTAAAGCACCATTATGCCACTTTAATGGCCATGGTTTCCCCCAAAGAATCCTGGATGCTGTAGTTTGCTATGGGTGCTGAGAGGAGTTTGGACACCCTTATTTCCCTCACAAGACGACAATGCTCCAAGGGGCTCAGACTGGCAAACACAGTCCAGGTATCTTCATAACAAGGCTGTAAGATAGGATAGACTGAGAAAAAGAAGTTTCGTTGTTGTTGTTAGAATTTATATACCACCCTATACTCGAAGGTCTCAGGGCGGTTCACAGAATTATTTAGCAAGCTCTGAGGCTGGTACATCATCCTCTGATACCAAACCCAAGACGCTCCCTGCCGCCAGCAAAGATGGATTGGTAGGTAGCAAATCCTGAGCAGTAAATTATATGCTAACGTGCACAAAATAAAGGCGTATATTGTGTACATAACGTATATATAAAAGAGTTGAGCCCTGTGCTGTACTATATTTCTACAGCATAATGTTAATACAGTGGTGCCCCGCAAGACGAATGCCTCGCAAGACAGAAAACCCGCTAGACGAAAGGGTTTTCCGTTTTTGAGCTGCTTCGCAAGACGATTTTCCCTATGGGCTTGCTTCGCAAGACGAAAACGTCTTGCAAGTCTTGCGATTTTTTTTCGCTCCCCCCCCCCTTTTTTCTAAGCCGCTAAGCCGCTAATAGCCTTTTAGCCGCTAAGCTGCTAAGCCTTTAATAGCCGCTAAGCCGCTAAACCGCTAATAGCGCTAATCCGCTAAGACGAAAAAAACGCTAGACAAAGAGACTTGCGGAACGGATTATTTTCGTCTTGCGAGGCACCACTGTACATATATTTTTTAACCATTATATGCATTCTTGAATGTATCTGCTTATGTGCTGGTGACTTTAGGAAACCTGGATTAATAATATATGTGCAGTGTTGTCTATCATATGAACAGGGATGGGAGCCTATGGCAATTTCGGTTTCTCTCGGTTTCTCACTTTTCCAATCTTAAATTCAGTTCTCCACATCCATTTGCTATTGCTTGCTTGTTTGCTTGCTTGCTTGCTTGTCTGTTTGTTTTAAAGAGTTGTCATGAAAATTCGCCAGCATTTTGGTGAGAAATGCTCCTAATAAACACATTTTTTGTATAAACATTCATCTAAGAAGACATTTTTGAATGCTTTCCCCTCAAATGCCTGCATTGTTATGCACCCCTCATCCTTGTATTCATGCTTCATGACTGGAGAAATGCAGTGCAAAATTTGGGAAAGTGCGAATTTTGAAATATGGCTGTGTTCCAGAGTTCAAATATTGTTCCAGAAAATGCAGATTTAGATAGGTTCACTTTTAAACGCAAACTGAATCAAATTTCACCCGGATCTCTAGCTCCAACTCACATCTACCACAGACTCTGTGGCCAGAATTCTTTATCTGGGAAACGCAAATTGCTAACGGTGAGATGTTATTTAATCAGAACTCCCAACAAATCATCATGATTTGCTTGGTTCTGTGTTGAAGAAAGCCAGAGAGTATTAATAAAATATCTTCAACATATCCCATACAACCCATGCTGACTTATGGGGAGTTATGATTAAATAACATTTCACCGTTACCAATTTGCATTTCCCAGATAAAGAATTATGTATGTGTTAACTGCTGGTGGCTACTTAAAAAAAAAAAATCTTACAAGGATTGTTTAGATTTTGATAATATCTCAGATACTAATAACACAAACTATTCTTAACTGCTTCCCTCTCAACCCTGAACAGTATTAACCATTTATATTTAATGTGCATGTCCAAACTTGTATGGAACCTATAACACTGGGTAGTATGCCATGCTAGTCTTACTCAGAGTAGACCCATTGAAGTTACTGGATATGAATAACTGAGGTTCATTACTTTCAGTGGTTTTACTGTGAGTCAGATTGAGTTGAAATTGTTTTTCCCCTCTTTCTCCAGAGTTTGGATTATGTGCCACGGACCTAAATCACCCCGGACACGAACCTGCCAAAATTAAGCCCTCTTCTCTCTAGCTGATTTTGGTTAAACATGTGCTAAATTCATTCTGATTGACATCAAGAAAAAATCCAAAAGGCTGCAATCCTACACACACACCCTGAAGAGAAAGCAATCGTATACCCACTCACAGGCAAAGTAAACTCCATTAAACTCGATAGGACGTAAAGTGGATCTTATTTCGAGGTGAAAATACTATGGAATATGCTGCAAATACGCTGAACATCTTTAGCTGGATTGTGAGGTAAGTGTGCTAAGAAAACATACAGACTTATTGTCATAGTTGTGTATAAAGGCGTTAAAACGACACTACAAAGTAACATGTGCAACTATATATTACCAACTATACAAATACTCTCCCCCCCCCTTCGTTTTTACAAAAAGCTTAATGCACGCACTTGTACAGTCTCTGGTTTCATTATTCCATGATTCTATGCCTGCCATCAGGTTTTGTGCGTTGTAACCAGTTTCAGAAAAAGAAGTCTCCCACCCAGCCACTCTAAGCGATACAAGAGAGCAAAAGTGATCTCTAGGTAGGAACCGGTAAATAAAATGTTAAAACAGCTCCCAGTGTCAAACTTTACAGAAGTAGAGAAGGAGTTTGGGGCTGGGGAGGGGAGAGAGGATCTTGTTCCAAGGAAGAGAAGGGAAAAGTTTAGGAGCGGACAGCATTTTCAATTGCAGATCAAACCCGGTTGTAGAATTACTTACCTTCCCAACAAACACACACGCACACACTTCGCCCAGAATGCCAAGGCACGCTTCTCCAGGTGGGACCAGGATCACGGGGGCGGAGGAGATCTGCTCCTCTGGAGGAAGCAGACACAAGCAAGACCCAGAGCGGCTTATTTTTAGGCTGGTGATGGGGAGGTCAGCTGCTGCCTCCTATCGGGTTTCCAAAGTGAAGAGATTCTTCTTGCGTCTTTCTCACACAGGCACTGTGGCGGGAAGGAAGCTAGGAAAAGAGACAAGCAAGCTTAAAAGAACCACACTTTATATGGGTTTTTATCATACAAATTCCTCCTTCCTCTGTACTGAAGGGTACTCAAGGGAGAGGGATGGGAGAACCTGCCAATTTTGGTTTCTCATTTCAAGTTCAGTTCCCCACATTTCTTCCATCGTTTTGTGATCGTTTTATATATTAAAAAGTCCTCGTGAAAATTCGTCAGCATTTTCTTGCACATCTCTCCTTACAGACATATCTTTGCATGCAATTTTGCCCAATATACACATTTTTGCAAAGCAATTTCCTCTTCTACCATGCATTTTATACATCCTATTTTCCCCAGTGTTATGCACACTTTACCCTAGTGTGTGCATTCTTGTACGCATTACTTGGCCAGAGAAATGCTTTACAAAATTCAGGAAAGTGTGGGTTTTTAATGGATGGCTGCTTTTCAGTTCACATGCTGTTTCAGAATGCACAGATTATGTAGGTTCACCTACAGATGCAAACTGAATCGCATTTCTCCCCCAGCTGTACCAAAAGCGGCTAAATGATAATAATGCACTGGCTCCCGGTGGAGTACAGGGTCAGGTTTAAGGTGCTGGTTTTGACCTTTAAAGCTCTATGCGGCCTAGGACCCATGTACCTATAGGACCGCCTCTCCTGGTATGCCCCACGGAGGACCTTAAGGTCTACAAATGGCAACATTTTGGAGGTCACAAGAAGGTTAGATTGGTTTCAACTAGGGCCAGGGCCTTTTCAGCTCTGGCCCCAACTTGGTGGAAGGCTCTGTCACAAGAGACTAGGGCCCTGCGGGACTTGACATCTTTCCGCAGGGCCTGCAAGACAGAGCTGTTCCACCTGGCCTTTGGTTTGGACTCAGTCTGACCCTTATGTTTCCCTCCCCTTATGGTTTTGACTTTTAAAATGAGGCTGCATTTTAAATTGCATTTTAACCTGTATTTTAATTTCCCCCCTTTTTTTCTTATTATGTTTTTACTGAAATTTTATTGGTGTTAGCCGCCCAGAGGCCGGCTTTGGCCGGGGAGGGCGGGGTATAAATAAAAATTATTATTATTATTATTACTCTTTCAGAACTTCATTTCCAAGTATGATGTGCCAGCTCCCCCCTTTGGTAAGGCACCTTGTAAGGCACCAAAATGCTGCTGTTGCTGTTATTAAACAACATTTAAATAACAAATCATTTAAACAGAGGAGGGAAGCAGGGAAACAGGAAGGCAAACGAGCAAAAATAAAAAATAAAAAACCCAAGTCAGAACCTGGTGATAGCAGTTTTCACCAATGGCACAACTGTGGCATGTAATTTTGCAGAATAGACAAGCCCCACCCCTTATAGCAGGCATAGGCAAACTCGCCCCTCCAAATGTTTTGGGACTACAATTCCCATCATCCCTGATCACTGGTCTTGTTAGCTAGGGATCATGGGAGTTGTAGTTCCAAAACATCTAGAGGGCCAAGGTTGCCTATGCCTGCCTTATAGTGATGAGCACTTTCTTTAAGCTCATTGGCCGCATTCCCTTCCGGGCCGCCTTTCAAGGGCCACTTGTCAGTGGTAGGCGGAGCCAGAGGCAAAAGTGGGCGGGGCAACTCATGTAAATTTTGTTAGGATATTTCCGTTCCACCTTAAAAGGGAGCAGGCTTTGTGAGTCACAGAGTCTGCGTATTTCCTGTTCACAGGATGTTTATGTTGTCAGTTGCTTTCGTTTTATCCTTCTTGCCTGAACGCCGATGCAGGTGGTCATGTTTTTCTTTGTTCTGATCAATGCTGAATAAACTTGGAAAAATGCTCTCCTGCTGTGCATCTTTCGCTGTGTGAATTCTGCTGATAGAGTGTGCACCAGCCTAAGAATGTGGAATACTGATTTCTAAGGCTTCGTGTCACTGATTGCTGATACTGCGTGTCTACGGGAGATCAATGGATCGTCCGGCAGCCGGCTTGGGGGCTATGATGGACTGTGTCTCCCTGGCAGTATCCCAACAAATTTTACCTTTGTACAGTAGGCTAGTTTCTGTGCCTATTCACATGCCCCCTCTTTGTCCACCGTCCAGGCAAGCGAGAGGCATGATCGGAATTCAAGGACACATTCCAGCCAGGGAAAACACTCAAGGAGGGTGCAAGGCAGGGCCAGTGTCATGTGAGCTGGCTGGATCCACAGGTGGGAGGCATCAGTTGGGGAACCCCCAAGGGAAAGTTTTCAGTTGTGGTTTTTTAAAAAAAGATGGCCTTGACACAGACTGAACCCAATTAATTTTTGTTTGCATATTAAGCCGTCTGCCATGATTACTTCATAGTTGAACCTGTGTAGTACGCATGTTTGAACCATTCCCATTTCATGTTATGAAATATACACATGACACCTCACATTTTAATCATTTCTGACATCCTCTTCTATTTTCAACAATAACCATTATTACAACTGCATACAGTGGTACCTTGGGTTAAGTACTTAATTCATTCCGGAGGTCCGTTCTTAACCTGAAACTGTTCTTAACCTGAAGCACCACTTTAGCTAATGGGGCCTCCTGCTGCTGCTGCACGATTTCTGTTCTCATCCTGAAGCAAAGTTCTTAACCCAAGGTAATATTTCTGGGTTAGCGGAGTCTGTAACCTGAAGCGTATGTAACCCGAGGTACCACTGTATTTTCACACTGAACTGGTGTCATTGTTTCGGGAATATAATTAAATCTATATATTAAAAAAAAATAGTCAATTTTGGCCAAAAGGAACTGGTTTTCCCCCCCTGCACCTATATCTACTTATGTATGCTGCTAAGTAGCTGTAAGTCAGTGCTACACTGGAGAAACCCCATGATTTTTAGCACCTTGTGAAAACAGTGCTGCATTTGCCTAGCTGTTTTCTGCATGCTCCCTAACTTTATTCTTCGCACAACAGAACTTGAAGAAACTAGGAGACCCCTTTTCTCAGAGCGCCTCTAGCACATGGGAAATGCGGTCGGTATCAGTGTGCCTGGTGCCTGTGCAATTGTCATGAGCTCTCCGCAAATGCGCGCTGCATTGCCTGAAACATTTTGTGTGACGTTCATTCTACAGCAAACCTTCCAAGTTGGCAATTGCAATCCCATCTCTCTCTACCCCCCCACCTCCGCCTTGTGCTTTCCTCCCTGCCATCCCCATTCGCCTATTGAAAAGGGCTTACCGGGATCTATTGCGGCAATCCGAGGAATCCGGGTGGACACAGAGATGGCTCTCCAGGGATGCCATCTCACAAGACTGCAGCATGAGGTTTATGGAGCAAGACACGCTGCCTACTGCCGCCGGCTCAGAGCATGCAGACGGGGAAGCAGAGAACAACCAAAGCCATCATTTAAGCGCTTGCGAAGACAATGCCATTCCCATTAATGTGCAAGCTTTATGCTTCAGCCATCTGACCTCCTCCAGGGGTGAGATGAGGGCACTCTCCTTCTCTGGCTTAAAAAAGAAAGCAAAATAAAACGCTTTCTGTGGAGCTGGAGCAGATTAGACACATCGGCACAGCTGGATTTCTATAGGTACACTAGACATGCTATCGGTTTCCTGGTTTGCACGCACATCTAAATGGATTATGTGCATATTCTTTAAGAGTTTTCAATGCAAATAGCATTTATTTTTATTTGTATACTGCCCAGCATACAGGTATGTTGCAAGATGCTTCACAACAGGAAAATTACAGGCAAGGAAGACCACACAATTAAAGTGCTCTCGGAAAAGACACATATGGGATTAAAGGCGATCTCAGATGAGGTTCAACCCACTAATATCCCTTTAGTTGGAAATCTATGAAATGCAGCCTAAACATCATTTGCTGTGAAATGGCGATCTGCTCAAATTCCCATTGAAAGAGGATGGCTTCACAGGGTGTTGTGAAAATGGCAAAACATCCAGATCTAGTGAAAACTAGGAGATGGGGTGGTGGGAACAGCAATTTAAAGAAACACGATTTCCCTTTGTCAAGTCATAAGGAACAAAAGTTTAATTTGGAACTACCTGACAACTTTTCCACCGCTGAGGAAACATTATTAGCATACTTTATATTATATTTATAGAGATTTTTATCAATGCTTAAATGTTTATCTATTTAAAGAGTTTTGTTTCAGATTCAGTATGAACGTATGTGCATCAAAGTGGTGGAGCACAGTGTGTGTACATATAGACCTCTTTATTACACAGGAGCAGGTGGCACTGTGGTCTAAACCACTGAGCCTCTTGGGCTTGCTGATCCAAAGGTTGGTGATTTGAATCCCAGCGATAGAGTGAGCTCCCGTTGCTCTGTCCCAGCTCCCGCCAAGCTAGCAGTTCAAAAGCACACCGGTGCAAGTAAATAGGTACTGCTGTGGCAGGAAGGTAAACAGTGTTTCCATGAGCTCTGGTTTCCGTCACGGTGTTCCTTTGTGCCAGAAGTGGTATAGTCATGCTGGCCACATGACCTGGAAAGCTTGTTTGTACTAAATATGCTTCAGGTTGAGCGTTTTCAGGTTACGCTCCGCGGCGTCTCAGAAGTAACGGAACGCGTTACTTCCGGGTTTCGCCGCTCGTGCATGTGCAGACGCTCAAAATGACGTTACGCGCATGCATGGAAGCGGCAAATTGTGACCCGCGCATGCGCAGATGTGCATTGTGTTCGCTTCAGGATGCGAACGGGGCTCCGGAATGGATTCCGTTCGCATCCAGAGGTACCACTGTATTGTTTTTGTTATGTACTGAGTTGAATAGAATCCAAATTGCAGCAGTCTGATTGGTCCTAGAACAATAGGATCCAGAAGGCAGCAGTCTGATTGATCTGCAGGAGCCACCCAATCCAGCTCCAGGTGGAAGTGAATCCGCAACCTGGTTGGCCTACAGGAGAATCCCGGAACTAGCCAATCATGTGGGGCCCATTGTGTAAATAATGTATATAAAGCAGACATTTTGGGGGAACTTCCATTCCTCACTACTATGAGCTGAATAAAGAGCATGAAATCCACACTCGACTCTGAGTATATTTCAGCTTTGCAGTGGGGCTGGTGCTTGGCTCTGCTTAAATTTAGTGCCAAATGCACGCTCCACCAAAATTGGCTCCACTAGGGCAGGCTTCCTCAAACTCAGCCCTCCAGATGTTTTGAGACTACATTTCCCATCATCCCTGACCACTGGACCTGCTAGCTAGGGATCATGGGAGTTGTAGGCCAAAAACATTTGGAGGGCCGAGTTTGAGGAAGCCTGCACTACGGTGACAGGAGGATGTGGTTTTCAGTGGTAACCGTTGTTTGCTAAGGGGCGGAGAAGGTAAAATACCGTATTTTTCGCACCATAGGACGTACTTTTTCCCTCCTAAAAAGCAAGGGAAAATGTGTGTGCGTCCTATGGAGCGAATGCAGGCTTTCGCTGAAGCCTGGAAAGTGAGAGAGGTCGGTGCACACCGACCCCTCTCGCTCTCCAGGCTTCAGGAAGCTATCCGCTAGCCGTGGGAGACCCAGCTCTCCCACGGCTAGCGGAGCGCTGCATTAATCCCGAAGCTTGGGGTGTGCGGAGCTCAGCGCGCCCCAAGCTTCTAGGTGCTGGCAAGGTCTCCGCTAGCCGTCTAGACCTTGCCGGCACCCAGAAGCTTGGGGCGCGCTGAGCTCCGCAGCCCCAAGCTTCGGGATTAGCGCTCCGCTAGCCGTGTCTAGGCTGCGGATAGCAGCCTGCTTCCCGGAGCGTCGGGCGCCCTGAAAGCAGAGCGCCCGGCACTTCGGGAAGACATCCGCAGCCTAGGCAACCCTGCGGGAGGTCCCGCAGGGATGTCTAGGCTGCGGATAGCAGCCTGCTTCCCGGAGCGTCGGGCGCCCTGAAAGCAGAGCGCCCGGCGCTTCGGGAACACACCCGCAGCCTAGGCAACCCTGCGGGAGATCCCGCAGGGATGTCTAGGCTGCGGATAGCAGCCTGCTTCCCGGAGCGTCGGGCGCCCTGAAAGCAGAGCGCCCGGCGCTTCTGGAACACACCCGCAGCCTAGGCAACCCTGCGGGAGGTCCCGCAGGGATGTCTAGGCTGCGGATAGCAGCCTGGTTCCCAGAGCGTCGGGCGCCCTGAAAGCAGAGCGCCCGGCGCTTCGGGAACACATCCGCAGCGTGGGGAGCCTTGCAGGAGTTCCCCGCAGGGCTCCCCACGCTGCGGATAGCAGCCTGCTGCCCGGCGCGAGGGGCGCCCTGAAGCAGAGCGCCCCTCGCGCCAGGCAGACATCAGCCAGCCCCACAAGCTCGGGGGACAGCAGGGAGGCGCAGCGCCACTATCCCGCTGTTCCTCGACCTGGTTCGGTTTCCCTGACCTGCTTATTTCCCCCCAAAAAAACTAGGTGCGCCCTATGGTCCGGTGCGTCCAATCATGCGAAAAATACGGTAATTCTTCCCCTCTCACTGAACTCCCTACCATGAATACCTTGGCAGCATTTGGGGGAAGAGAGAAAGGAAAATGCCCCCCACTGACATTGGTCCCTGGAAGGCTGCACTGAACAGAATGCGGCCTTCGAGCTGAAGGTTCCTTCCTCTTTTACAGGGCTCGTCCCAAAGTTTTGTGACTTTACTATATCCATCATCCTGTGAGAAGATCATTTGGATAATATTTCCCTTATTACGACATCTGAATCCCATGAAGATAAGAGCAGACTGGAGCAAATGGTCAACTCTTGTCTTCAAGAAAACCAACTGCATGACATAGTGCATCACCATGACAATAGAAAAAGTATAATGAGAACAATTGGAAGTTTTTTTTTACAGAAAACTTTATCGGATAAGACATGATGTTGTATAAATATCTGGTTCTTTCTTTATTATTATTTTTCCTTTGTTTCGATATCTTTAAACCCTTTTTTGCCCTTTTTGATGTGATGACTTCTTTTTTCTTTTTCTTTATTTGTACCCAATATTGTTATACTTACCTTTGTTGTATGACTGTATTTTAAAACAATAAAGACTTATTTAAAAAAAATAAAAAGGCATTAGGGGAATTTCTCTCTGCCCCATGGAAGTTACGCCTTGGTTCCACCTTGTCCATCATTCTCTTTAACATCCCTGTGAAGCTACAGAGAGATGTCATCTGGGGATATGGAGCACAGGGTCATCAATATGCAAATGTTATGCAGCTCTACCATACGAATCAGGCAAGGCTGTGCAGGCACTGGGCCAGTGACTCAAGGCTGTAACAGGTTGGTGAGGGCCAATAAACCAAGTCTGCATCCCAACAAGGTGCTATTGTTAGTGGATGCTTGTCCTGTTTGGAGAGAAGCACAGAGAACCAAAGAGAGCAACTGATCCATGAGCTGTTTGCCCCAGGATCCTCTGCAACATTGCAAGGGATCATGAGGTTCAGCCACTTTGCTAAGATTTTCTGGCTCTCCAGAGCCTCTCAGAGAGGAGGCTGAAAGATAGATAGGGAGTCCTACTGGGTTTGTGGAAGCTGAATGGTGCAGGAGAAAGCTCAGGAATGGACTCTGAAACCCATAGACCCTGAAAGAATCATTATGGCAGTCCTGCACTGTAGCTCAGTTAGACAGAGATGCAGGGCCAATTTTTGCTTTCAATTTGCTCCCCTTTTGGCCTCCTGGAGGAGAAAGTGAGAGCTGCCTATGGAGTTAATGGGAAAATCCATGATTTAGCACAGCTTTAGGTGGAGGACAACAGCCCGATTCTCTTTCCACCCCACCCCACGATATCCCATTCCCTGCCCTCAAGTCTTGGGGCACAAGAGATTCTTTTAAACATCAAGCACAGAATTCACATGGACCTTGTAGATGGGGAGCAACCCAACATAGGGTGCACCAAGACCTCCCTACTGGGTGAATTCAAAGCATAGCTGTCAAGTGTCCCTTATTTGAAGGGACAGTCCCTTATTCCAGCGCCATGTTCCGCTGCTGTCCCTTATTGATGAATGTCCCTTAAATGATGTCCCTTAAATTTCAAAGGAAGCAGCTCCTCTCCCTCCCTCCCTGCCGGCCAGGGAGGAGGGAGGCTCCAACTGTGTTGCTTGGCTGTGTTGCTCACCTAATAAGAAGTCTAAGAACGAATGGAGCTTGCATGCCTTGTGTGTGGCTAGTTAATGCAAGCTGAGGGGTTTTTTGAATGCTGGACGCCATTTTGTTGCACGTGCTGCTGCAAACTTTGCAGTGCAAAGCCAGGCCGGGGAGCCATCTTAAGTTGAGGCTGCATAGGCCTTGTGGTGCATGTGATTCAGATTCTGTTCAGTTGAACCTCTGGTTACAAAGTTGGTTGGACAGTGTTCTCGAAGCTACCCAGCATGAGTTTGACCAGACTGCAGGAGGACAGGAAGACTGGAGTGCCTGGAACAGGTGAGGCCTTATTTTGGCTGCTGGTCCCTTATTTTCAAGGCTGCTGGTCCCTTATTTTCAAATCTGTAAGTTGACAGCTATGATTCAAAGACCAACATTTTGCGAGACCATCACCCTTCAGGAACTGATGGCAAGAAGCCCCTCAGGCCTTGAGATTCCAGAGAGAAAGGGAGAGGAATGTAGGATGCTGCCTTCCATCTTGGTAGCTCTCCAGGGTTTCAGGCAGAGGACATTCCCACCCTTACCCAGAGTTGTCAAGGATTGAACCCGGGACGGTAACAGAGATGAGGTGCCACTGAACTGCTATTCTCCTTCTCCGTAAGAGAGAGAAGCAAGCTCCCCCCTGCCCCCTTGTGGCCAGGCTGCACTCTGCAGGACTTGAAAATTTGCTGCAGGAATGACGAGAGGATAAGAACCCAGGGAGGTTGCTAGGATAAAAGGTGAGGGCATCACACAAGCTGTGTTGCAGTGAGACACAGTGGATTAAAGGCACAACCTCCAGACTTCCCTCCCTCTCTTCCTTTAGACTGGGGCAGTGATGGGGAACGTGTGGCCATCCGGACGTTGATGGACCACAGCTCCCATCATCCTTGACCGCTGACCATGCTTGCTAGAGCTGATGGGAGCCAGAGTCCAACAGCATCAGGAACATAGCTCAGGAACCGTCCCTTATTTGGCGGGAAAGTCCCTTATCCCAGCGCCATGTCCCGCTGCTGTCCCTTATTGATGATGCCCCTTAAATATCCCGGATTTCAAACGAAGCAGCTCCTCTCCCTCCCTCCCTGCCGGCCAGGGAGGAGGGAGGCTCCAACTGTGTTGCTTGGTTGCATTGCTCACCCAATAAGGAGTCTAAGAACGACTGGGGGGGTGGAGCTTGCACACCTTGTGCCGATCAAATCGGCCGCATTGCCTGGGGACTCGCCTTTGCTCAGTGCTTCCCAGCAGAGAGGTGACGGTGGTTTTCCTTGCTGCATCCCCTTTGCCGGGTTGCTACGCTGTGGGAACCACCACTTGAGGCTTCGTTTGGCTACTGGCTGGGCTTTCTGCCTTTGGCTCGGAGGGGCTCAAAAGTTGAACATACCCGTGTTCGGAAAATCCCTTATTTTGGCTGCTGATCTCTTATTTTTGCGGCTGCTGGTCCCTTATTTTCAAATCTGTAAGTTGACAGCTATGATCAGGAAGGCACCAGTTCCGCATCCCCAAAGTAATATAAACCCTGCTGCAGGCCTGTATTAGGTGCTTTGCCAAGGACCACCTCTGTGTTTGTTACATCTATAACCCTCCTTTTGCCCAGAGAGCTCGAGATGATGTACATAAGTTCTCCTCCCCATTAGGGCTGGGCGAGATCAGTTTTTCAACATCGTGGTATATCACCAGCTGAACATCGCGGTTTGGCGATATACCGCAATGTTGAGAAAACAAGCTGCTTCGCCTCAGCCTGCGACGCACCGGATGAAATTGCTGCAGCTCTCACTAAGGGAACGGAGGGGGTTTCACCCCAGCAGCTAGTGGGCTGGAACAAAGCAGCTTGTTTGTATGGCTCAGCTGGGGCACGGGATGGCTCTCCATCCCCTGCAGAGCCATCCCCAGTGGTGCCCCACTCATGGGTGAATGGCCGGGGGGGGGAGCATCAGGGCTCCTTTGCCAGCAGAGGGCCTTCTCAGTAGTGGCACCCGCCCTGTGGAACGTCCTCCCATCAGATGGCAAGGAAATAAACAACTATCTGACTTTTAGGAGACATCTGAAGGCAGCCCTGTATCAGGAAGTTTTTAATATTTGATTTTTTACATTGTGTTTTTAATATACCATATAACCATATAACACCGGTCTTGAAAGACCTACATTGGCTCCCAGTACGTTTCCGAGCACAATTCAAAGTGTTGGTGCTGACCTTTAAAGCCCTAAACGGCCTCGGTCCAGTATACCTGAAGGAGCGTCTCCACCCCCCATCATTCTGCCCGGACGCTGAGGTCTAGCGCCGAGGGCCTTCTGGCGGTTCCCTCATTGCGAGAAGCAAAGCTACAGGGAACCAGGCAGAGGGCCTTCTCGGTAGTGGCGCCCACCCTGTGGAACGCCCTTCCAGCAGATGTCAAAGAGATAAACAACTACCTGACATTCAGAAGACATCTTAAGGAAAGTTTTTAACGTGTGATATTTTACTGTATTTTTGGTTTTTATGGAAGCCGCCCAGAGTGGCTGGGGAGGCCCAGCCAGATGGGCGGGGTATAAATAATAAATTATTATTATTATTATACTGTTGGGAGCTGCCCAGTGTGGCTGGGAAAACCCAGCCAGTTGGGCAGGGTATGTATGTATCGTTGTTGTTTAGTCGTTTAGTTGTGTCGGACTCTTTGTGAACCCATGGATCAGAGAACGCCAAGCACTCCTGTCTTCCACTGCCTCCCGCAGTTTGGTCAAACTCATGCTGGTAGCTTCGAGAACACTGTCCAACCATCTCGTCCTCTGTCGTCCCCTTCTCCTTGTGCCCGCAATCTTTCCCAACATCAGGGTTTTTTCCAAGGAGTCTTCTCTTCTCATGAGGTGGCCAAAGTATTGGAGCCTCAGCTTCAGGATCTGTCCTTCCAGTGAGCACTCAGGGCTGATTTCCTTCAGAATGGATAAATAAATATCCAAATAATAATAAATAAATATTATTATTATTGCTCTGCTGGGGATCAGGGGCCCTCCCCATCCCCAGGAGAGTTATCCCAGGTGCCAGCGGCCATCAACAGCTCTCTCCTCCTCCATGATCCCCTTTCAAAGCCATCCAAGTCGGTGGCCACCACTGGCTGCTGTGGCAGGGAGTTCCACAGATTAACCATATCCTGATGAAGAAGCGCTTCCCCTTTTATGCGTCCCGCCTTAGCGAACTACAATTCCCATCATCCCCGGCGCAGCTGCCACGCAGGCGCACAACCCTTATTCCCAGAACCCCTTGCCTGAAGCTACGTCTCTTTATGCTTCCCGGCATGCTCCTCGAAGGGGCGCGGCCTACTGACGTGGCCGCCAAGGTTTTTCCGCCCCCTCAGCAGGCAATGGCCGCGCCAGTCGCTGATTCCTCCTCGGGAGGGCCCGCCGCCCTCCAGCCGGCGGGAGATGCCGGCCGCCCGCCGCTGCATATGGCGGCGCTGGTGTTGGCTCGCGGCGGCAGCAAAGGAATCCCGCTGAAGAACATTAAGCTCCTGGCCGGCGTCCCGCTGATTGGTTGGGTGCTGAGGGCAGCCCTCGACTCTGGCGTCTTCCAGAGGTGTGCGCATGCGCGGTTACCATTTCCTTTTTTTCTTTCAAATTTCAAAGCTTTTTAGCTTAATTTATATAAATTAAATTGCTGTGGTTTTTTTGTGGATTTTTCATTTTTTTAAAACAATGGCTCTTGTGTGTGTTTATTTATTTCGCAAAATTTATATACCGCTTGATTGTAAAGTGGAGGACTTAAGAGCAGCCGTATTCAGACACTTAAATCCCCCACTTGGGAGATCGATTAGGTCTTTGATTAACTTTTTATTAAGGGACAGTTCCTCCTACACCTCTGGAAAAGTGGCCTGTTCTGTGGCAATTCGAAGGAGAAAGGTTTTGTGGGGACGATCTGATTGCTCAGGGGAGCAGAATGTGCCAGATTGTCTGCTTCAAATAATTATTTTAACTGTGCAATGTGTTTTATTCTGTTTTGTGTACTTTATCTTTTGCAATGGCTTCAGCCACACAAATAATATTTATTTTAAAATAAAATAAAAGTCCAGCAATTTGATAGATAGATCTAAAACAACACAAACATTTCAGAACAGTACCCCATACATATAAAAACAGTCAAAAGTTGTTCCACAAAGGCACACCTTTGGGTGGATGCCCAAATGACTATATGCAGTGGTTGGGGTGGAAATCCTCTCCAGAACTGGTATAACTGCATCTGGAGCTTAGTGGTGTGTAAAAGTTGAGAGTGACAAGGACTTCAGTGAGTCAGCTGTGCTTGAATGGGCCTAGTTGCCTTTTGTTTCCTTTATCCATGTCACAGTTGAAGCACTGTGATTGTCAAGTTCCCAGGGCTCTTTTGAGAAGGTTGGGCTAGATGACCCTCAGAGTCCCTTCCAACTCAACAATTCTATGATTTTTTTTCTGGCGATAGACTCTTGGACATGAATGTTGCCTCGCTTTTATGCGGCGTTGCCCACTGCACCTTCCTCTCTCCTTCCTTTCCAGCTGAAAATAATAAACAAATATTTTTTTAAAAAAATGCATAGGATGAGTCTGTCTTATCTGTTGCATTTAACAACTCATTTTTTTTATACTGAAGTCGGCGTCCCATGAGTCTTCCATTCTCCCCTCTTGGATATTATTCCCACTCAAGAGATACCAAATTACTTGGCTATTTACAGGCCTGCCACTAAGGCTGAGAAATGGAGAACCTGTGGCCCTCCAGATGTTGTTGGGCTCCAACTCCTGTCAGCCCGGCCAGCGGTCACAGATTGATGGGGGCAGTGGTCCCGACGACATTCAGAAGGCTGTAGATTCCTCATCCCTGTCCTAGGTAAGCAGCCTCAGGCCAGTATCCCTGAAGGAGCATCTCCACCCCCATTGTTCTGCCCGGACACTGAGGTCCAGTGCTGAGGGCCTTCTGGCAAGAAGCCAAGTTACAGGGAACCAGGCATGGGGCCTTCTCGGTAGTGGCCCCTGGCCTGTGGAATGCCCTCCCATCAGATGTCAAAGAGAAAAACAACTACCAGACTTTTAGAAGACCTTTGAAGGCAGCCCTGTTTAGGGAAGCTGTTAATGTTTAATAGACAATTGTGTTTTCATACTTTGTTGGAAGCCGCCCAGGGTGGGTGGGGAGACCCAGCCAGATGGGTGGGGTATAAATAATAAATTACTATTATTATTATTATTAATTGGTACAAAGGAAGATGTGAACATCATGCAGCTGCATTACATGTCCAATGTTTGCAAGGGTTTTTTTTCTTTTCTTTTCTTGTGACTGCCGTTCTCGGTGGCCTGTGGGGAAATAGCTTTGATCCTTCTTCTCTGTCTGGGCAATAACTTGTTGCTGCTGCCTTCTGCCTGCCGACAGCGTGTGGGTTTCCACAGACCACGACGAAATCGAGAAAGTGGCCAAGCAGTTTGGGGCAAAAGTCCACCGGAGAAGCTCGGAAGTGTCGAAAGACTCCTCTACCTCCCTAGATGCCATCGTGGAGTTCCTCCAGTATCACGATGGTATGGCGTCCACCTTTGTTTTAAAAAGTATCTATATTTTTATATCCCCCCCCCGCCTTTCTCAAGGCATCTTAAATGTTGAAAACAAATAATAAATCAACATCTTTAAAATTTAGGCAAGAGGCAAAATAAGGCAATTCACATTACAGTGACGTGCACCAGAAAAAAAAATGAGTTTGCATTGGAAATTGTTCTGATTCAGCATGTTTATTTTACCTGCATTTAGTAAACAAAGCTAAACACTTTGAAACTGTGAAGGATGCCTAATAATTGCATTTGCAACTAGTGTGCAGTCATTGTTTCTAAATAATTTTATGAAATGGGGGGGAGGAATTGACACACACACACACACACCATCAGCTTGCTATTTCATGACTTTCAGTTCAGCCTTGTAAACAAGTCTGCAAAAGTTACTAGCTCGTTTCTGGTTTGTTTGTTTTTAATATACTAGCCTTCTGGGGACCAGCAAAGAATGGAGCTCTGCCCCTCTGGCTCACCTGTGTGGAATTTCATGTTGCCAGTGGTTACCAGGCTACTGGCTAAATTCAGATTTGGTCCTGATAAAGATAATAGCCTGCTCATGTTTTGGATTTCCTCTGATGTCTCCGCCTGAACTTTTTTTTATGTGGTGCTGGAAATGCTATTGATGCATTGTGAGTAATATTGCACATTGTTACCTAAACACTGTGATATTCATCTCCTCTGTGTCATTCTCTTCTCCTTTCCCCTCCCCACTTCAGAGGTTGATGTCATAGGAAATATCCAAGCAACTTCCCCTTGTTTACATCCCACTGATCTTACCAGGGTGGCCAAAATGATCCGCGAGGATGGCTTTGATTCCGTGTTCTCCGTCGTCAGGCGGCATCAGTTTCGGTGGAGCGAAATAAAAAAAGGAGGTATTGCTTCTCATAAAAGCATTCAAGCAAATATAAATTATTGTTGTTTTCATTATGATTACATGTGCACAAGTGCCATACATAGCACAATGCAGTCCTCATGTCACACACCCAAACCTCCTACCTTCCTACTATTCCAGAATCCTGCATAGACATCCTGCTCCCCGTCTATCCCTATTAGACTGATCCTCAATCTTTAATTCTAGGTCTTCAGTGGTCATTTTGAGTGGTTGCAGTTCAGATTGTGTGGTTAGGCTCGCGTTAAGCGCTTCATTTGCCATTTGCATTATATCGGCTCTGCGACCAGATACTAACTCAACCTTAGCTTCAGGTGGCTGCAGAGCAGCAGTCCAGCCATTTGCTAGAGCCTGTCTTATTTTGGCAGTGAGTTGCTTTGAATCCCTCTCCTCCTTTGGGGCCATTGGAGGTTTTTACGCCCTTTTGCCTGGAAACGCCAAACGTCATGTCTTCCACACCAGCTTTGTCCGACAGCTCTGAGTAATCAACCTTTAGAGCATCCTAGAGATCCTAGGATCATAGAATTGTAGAGTCGAAAGGAACACCAAGCTCCGTCTAGTCCAGCCCCCCTCAAGCCTCGTTAATTTGCTTTTGGGACTGCCAGGTTAGATTTGATTTAAGTCAAATCGATTTCAATCACGATTTCAATCACTAGTCAGTAAGACTTGATTTCAATCATTTTTTTTACAGAAAGACTCATTCTTGCTGGTATAATCTTAATATTTACAACCAGATGAAGGTTTCATTTTTGGAATAATAAATTTTCAGAGTAGTTTTTGCAGTTATATAAAAAATTACTGATTTTGGTTATACTATTAGAAATACATTGTCAGATAATTATGAGGTTATTGTGAGGTTTAATAAGTTAACTGTTTATATTTGGACAACTTTCCTGCTGTACTTTATTGGAAAGAGACAATTTATTTAAATAAAACAATAACATTATAGCATATGTGTCAGAGGCTCAGGAGCAGAAGAGCAGGGGAGAGAGCAAATAGAGAGCGGAGGAGAGGAATCAGAGGGGAGCGTAGGGGAATATGACAGTGGACCGAGAGATTCCATGAGCTTCTCCAGCGAATCAGAAGATTCCCAGGAGGGGGCGCCTATGGTAAGGGCGAGGCGAATCCCAGGGGGGACGATCCATAAACAAGGAACCAGAGGGGAGTCCCAAAGGAGTAGGGGAGGAGATTCAGATGGGACTTCTACGGTCTGACGGATAGATGTAGCGTTGCGCGCTGCGCGTCTGGAAATGAGACTGAACTTCAATAAAGACTTTTTAACTTGAGCAAGAAGCAGCGTTGGTCTTGTGTGAGCTGGGACCTTGGGCAGCGCTGACAGTAAGTCCCATCTCAATATCTCTGCAAGCTCACGAAGATAGGCAAAGATGACTACAGAGGAAAGAGTCAAGCAATTGCAGGAAGCGGTCTCAACGCTCTACGCAGAATTGGCTGCGTCTAAGAAAAAAGAAGAAGACACAGCTGCGCTCTGCCAGGATCTGCAAGCCAGGTGGGACAGATGGGGAAAGGAGGGGCAGCTGGGAGCCAAGCCGGAGGGAGTTGGCCTCGGGAAAAGGGGAGCGAGCCTTGTGACCCATTTTGACGGGAACCACCGTGAAGTCATCAGTTTCAACGTCACCCACCTGTCGGACACGCCCATAGTGTTGGGCATGAGTTGGCTGGATAGGCACAGCCCGGCATTAGCGTGGTACCAGCGGCAATTGACCTTCTGCTCTTCCTACTGCGCAGCGCATTGCATCCAGACCTGCCAGGAAGAGGAGGGGCAAGAGGATGCATCGCAGCTACACCTAGGCATGGTGCAAGCGGTGCCCAACAAGTACAAGGCCTTTTTGGAAGTCTTCTGCGAGAAGGAAGCAGACAAGCTGCCTCCCCACAGACCCTACGACTGCAAGATTGACCTCCTGCCAGGGGCGACGCTGCCGACTGGGAGACTGTACTCCATGTCTGAAGACGAAATGCAAGAACTCAGGGAGTTCATAGATCGCAATTTGAAGCGGGGATTCATCCGGGAATCCAAAGCAGTGGGGGGCAGTCCCGTGTTTTTCGTGAAGAAGAGAGACACGCCCGAACGGAGGCTCATAGTGGATTATAGAATCATCAATTCCAGGACAAAGCCCACAGCATTCCCCATGCCCAAAATTGACGACCTGCTCGCGACGGTGAGGAAGGGACGGATCTTCACCAAGTTGGATCTACGAGGGGCCTACAACCTTATACGCATGCGGGAGGGCGACGAGTGGAAGACAGCCATGTTTACGCCTTTAGGAACCTATGAATACCGAGTCATGCCGTTTGGTCTCCAAAATGGCTCCCATTGTTTCCAAGCTTTCATGCACCGCGTGCTAGCGGGACTCCTCTACAAGAAGTGCGTCTGCTTCTTAGATGATATCCTGATCTTTTCGGACTCGCAGGAGGCGCACGAGGAGGACGTCAAGGAGGTCCTGCAGAGACTACGGGAGCACAGACTTTACGCCAAACTGGAGAAGTGCCAGTTCGACACGACAGAGGTGGATTTCCTGGGCTACAAGCTGTCCGACAAGGGACTTGCCATGGACAGCGCCAAGGTCCGCTCAGTGTTGGACTGGAAGAGCCCGCGCAACCGGAAGGAGGTCCAGAAGTTCGTCGGTTTCGCCAACTTTTATCGCAAGTTCATCAAGGGGTTCGTGAAGGAGACGGCGGCCATCACGGACACCCTCAGCTCCAAGAAGAAGAAGTTCACCTGGACGGACCAGGCGGAGCAGTCCTTTCGGAGGCTCAAGCGTCTCTTCGCGTCCGAAGAACAGCTGCTACACGTAAACCCCAGCAAACCGATGAGGGTTGAAATGGACGCCTCGGACAGAGCGGTGGGGGCGGTCCTGTTGCAGCAAGATCCGCAAGGGGACTGGAGACCGTGCGCATTCTACTCCAGGAAGCTCAGCACGTCGGAGCAGAACTACACCATCTGGGACAGGGAGTTGCTGGCCATTCATGCAGCTTTCAAGGCGTGGCGGCACTTCCTCGTCGGAGCCAGACACACAGTGCAGGTTCGCACGGACCACAAGAACCTGGAGTACTGGCGCACGGCGAAGTTCCTGAACCAGAGACACATCCGCTGGGCGGAGTTCTTTGCAGATTTCGATTTCCGGATAGAATACATCCCGGGAGACAACAACGTCATGGCGGATGCGCTATCCAGGAAGCCGCAGTATCTCGAGGAAGCGGCACCGGCAGCGGCCAAACACATTTTCGCACCAGAGGTGTGGGCGTGCGCTTCAGCCGCAGTGGACCTGGACGCAGTCCGTCGCGCGCTACAGGCGGATTCGTTTGCGCAAACCAAGATGGAGGAGGTGCGAAACGGCACAGCGAGGGACGACGAGTTCCAGATACGCGACGGACTACTCCTCCGCAAAGGGGCTCTCTAAGTACCGGGAGACGACCTTCGCGCGAGAGTCTTGCAGCAGCTGCACGACGCGCCCAGCGCTGGGCACTTCGGCAAGGACAAGACGGCGGAATTAGTCACCAGGGACTTTTGGTGGCCCAAGGTGTGGGGAGAAGTTGCGGATTACGTTTCCAGGTGTGACACCTGCCAAAGGGCCAAGCCAGTACACAGGAAGCCGGCGGGTCTGCTGGAACCGCTGCAGACGCCGCTCGAACCATGGGAGAAAGTGGCCCTGGACTTTGTTACGGATCTGCCCAGTTCGCGCGGCAAAACAGCGGTACTCGTGGTCGTAGACCTCTTCACCAAGATGGCGCATTTCATTCCGTGCGCGAAGGTGGCCACAGCGGAACAGACCGCCAAGCTCCACGTGGGGCTGCCCTTGGAGACTGTCAGCCAGCACGTTCCGAGGTTTCTCCTCAGATGAGGAGCCGACGCCGGGGATGAGCTCCCCGGAGGGGTCGCTCTCGGGGTTTGCCACGGACCGCTCCTATTGGTGGGACACTCAACCAGAAGTGGGGTGGAGCAGGGAACTGCTGAGGGGGCCCTTGCACACAGCCTCACCCGAGGGACCGGGTGGAGAAGTGGACATGGACGTGTGGGGGGAGGATCTTGGTTTTGAGCACGACAGCAGAGAAATGGAAGCAGAGGAAGTCGACGTCGACGAACCCATCGTGGGGGGGCCTGATCCTGCTGGCCGGTTGCACACCAGGGGGAGAGAACAGAAGCCAGCACTCACACCCCCAGCGCTGGAGCACCTGGAACCCACACCCGAAGAGGGGGAGGGGGGAAGGGGGGCTTCGAGGGGGGGATGGATGTCAGAGGCTCAGGAGCAGAAGAGCAGGGGAGAGAGCAAATAGAGAGCGGAGGAGAGGAATCAGAGGGGAGCGTAGGGGAATATGACAGTGGACCGAGAGATTCCATGAGCTTCTCCAGCGAATCAGAAGATTCCCAGGAGGGGGCGCCTATGGTAAGGGCGAGGCGAGTCCCAGGGGGGACGATCCATAAACAAGGAACCAGAGGGGAGTCCCAAAGGAGTAGGGGAGGAGATTCAGATGGGACTTCTACGGTCTGACGGATAGATGTAGCGTTGCGCGCTGCGCGTCTGGAAATGAGACTGAACTTCAATAAAGACTTTTTAACTTGAGCAAGAAGCAGCGTTGGTCTTGTGTGAGCTGGGACCTTGGGCAGCGCTGACAATATGTATCCATGTTTGTTAACTGATGTGGTTAAATGGTTTTAAAAAAACAAAAACCTTAGACTGAGTTTTAGCACACATGAAAAACTTAAAACAAATCCTTATTTCCTGATGAATAGCCTTTGGACTATAATGTAATTTTTCCTCCAAAAGCATTTTATTTTAAAAAACTGATTTAATTTTTTTTTAAAAAAATCAATTTTATTTATTTATTCATTTTAATCATTGATTTTTATCCACCCTGGAGACTGTGAAAGCCCCACAGGAAGAGGTCTCAGAGAGGTGGGAAACAGCATCATTGCATGCATTAATCCCGAGGGTATAGTGTATAATAGACGAGGGTAGCAGAGATTCAAAATCGAGCTGCCATTGGACTTATTCTTTTGCCTCTCGTCTCCCCCCGCCCCCTGCTTTTATCAGTAAGTGAAGTGACCGTACCTCAAAATCTGAATCCGGCCA
The DNA here is from genome assembly GCF_027172205.1 of Podarcis raffonei. Lineage (NCBI taxonomy): Eukaryota > Metazoa > Chordata > Lepidosauria > Squamata > Lacertidae > Podarcis > Podarcis raffonei. The sequence continues at coordinate 64,998,986 of NC_070611.1, read as the reverse complement.
AGCGCCCCCGCCGGCAGGACTGGGACGGAGAGCTCTATGAAAACGGGTCTTTCTACTTTGCCAAAAGGCCCCTGATCGAAAAGGGGTATTTGCAGGTTGGTGCAGATGTTGAGCTGGGAATTTTGTCCTTCCCATCTTAACAGTTTTTCTTCTTCTTTTTTTTGAAATCGTGTTCTAAGGTGAGCTTGAGACTCCTGTCTCCCATGTCTCAGTCCAACGCTCTTAACACTATACAACACTTATTTCAATGCAGATCCCTTAATTGCTCTTTAAACATCTACATTATGGGAAAGAATCCTGGCAGGCTGTCTTCTCTCCTGTGCCATTTTCCCACAAAAAAAATCCCCCTTCAAAGCTGCCATTTGCCCCAAAGGTGCCACTGAGAGCCTGTGTAGTGTAATACTTAGAGTGTTGCAGTGATACCTGGGAGACCGGAATTCTCGTCCCAACTCAGCAGTGAAGCTCACCTTAGGCCGTTTCTCAACCTAACCCACCTCACAGGGTTGTGAGGATAAAATGGGGAGAAAGGGGATCAATGTAATAAACAAATATGTTGCAATGGCACCTTCTGGGCAAACACCAGCCTTTTTTGCTGGCTGTGGGGAGGATTTGGCAGGAAAATTGAAAGGGGAGAAGGTTTAGAACTTCCTGCCTGAGTTGTGGTTCCCCAGCAAGGTAACCGTTTGAAAGCAGTGCTTATCTGAGATTTTAATGATACAATATCCAGTAATCCGGCTGCTGCATTTTGGACCTGAATTGACACTTCCTAGCCGTCTCCAAGGGCAGCCCCACGTGGAGCACATTGCAGTAGTCTAGTCTGGGCTGGCTCATGGAGTGCAGTGGACATGATATCCAATCCAATCCAAGTTTTATTACGGCAAAAGCCAGTGACACTAAACACCACAAGATCAAACAAAAAGAAATCAACAACAGCATCAGAAAAAAAAAAGGATTACACAAGGGAACTTCGCAGTGTGCCATTCAACAGAGGAGATTTACGCTTCCTGATTACTAAAGTGCAAAATTTGGCCACCTCATATGATATTGAGCTTGAGGAATCTTCCAGAAGGTATTTTCGTAGAATTTCAGGGGAGGATTCCAAATAATGTTGTAGGGGTATAGATTTTGATAAAAGCGGCAAAATAAGTTGAACTCGCTCTTCACTATAAAATTCGCAAAATAGAAGGATGTGTATGACAGATTCTACCTTATTAGACATACAGGGGCAGAGACGCGCATGCATTGGTACCCGCGTGAATTTGCCATACAGCACTGCTGAGGGCATTGTCTCAAAGCGGGCTCTAGAGAAAGCCCATCTATAAGCTTCGTTAGTGATGTTAGTTAAGTAAGGGGCAGCTGCAAAATTAGGCCAAGCTTTTAAACATCTATACGTCTCTGGGAGTAGGGCGTCTTCTTGTTGTAATTCGACATCATAAAGTCTCTGAGTGATAATTGCTTTTGCCTTATTCAGAGTTCCAATAAAAAGGTTTTCAGGGTTTAGGCCAATTTGTTTGATCTTATTAGTTATTTGCATAAGCCAAGGAGGATAGGGAACTGCGGCCAGGAAGCAAGGTAACAGTCCCTTAGGATTGTAATGGATTTTCAGCCAGAGGGATATTGCTTGCTCCCAGACTTTTAATTAGTGGACAAGATATAAACCTTGTCAAGTCAAAATAAATAAGTGGAAAGGTGTAGGAGGAGGCTCCAGTGTAGCGCAAGATCAGAGAGACTTTAGTTTGCATTCACACCTGGCTAAGAAAGCTACCAGTTTGCCTTGCTTAGGCGCTTAAGCTCAGGTCTCCTTGAGACCCTTCCAGGAAGCATTAAGTGGCAGACTTCCTTCCTTCCTTCCTTCCTTCCTTCCTTCCTTCCTTCCTTCCATGTTGGGAATGCCTTCTGCTGCTGAAGAAAGGGTTGGGTAGAAGCCCCTGCTGCTCTCCAGGTGGTTGCATGTGCCCCAGAGGTCATTTGACATGAAATACCACATGCTGGCATATTCTGCCCCTTCCTCCCTCTCTGCTTCAGCCAAACTGACTGGCGTGTTCTTTTAATTTTGCTTAGGGTGGGAAAATGGCTTATTACGAAATGCGTGCCGAGCATAGCGTGGATATAGATGTTGACATTGACTGGCCCATTGCAGAGCAAAGAGTCCTGCGGTAATATATGTGTATATTTCATTTATTTGGCGCCTCCACAGTTTGCTCCAATTTGTATTACATGTGTTTGTTTTAAGGTAAAGGTAAAGGGACCCCTGACCATTAGGTCCAGTCGTGACAGACTCTGGGGCGCTCATCTCGCTTTATTGGCCGAGGGAACCGGTGTACAGCTTCCAGGTCACGTGGCCAGCATGACTAAGCCGCTTCTGGTAAACCTTCCCGCTGAAGCGGTACCTATTTATCTACTTGCACTTTGACATGCTTTCGAGCTGCTAGGTTGGCAGGAGCAGGGACCGAGCAATGGGAGCTCACCCCCCTTCGCAGGGATTCGAACCGCTGACCTTCTGATTGGCAAGCCCTAGGCTCTGTGGTTTAACCCACATATAATTTTAGTGTTCACGTTATGCTGTTCACCGTCATATGGCAGTCTTTTGCTTAAAGTTGATGGTATAGAAATTTTTACCCTTTGCCTTGTGGGGCGGCAACGGGAGAAGAAAGGGCTGAGGAGGAAACCCTAGGTCAGACCTCACCTGGAGTACTGTGTCCAGTTCTGGGCACCACAGTTCAAGAAGGACACTGACAAACTGGAACGTGTCCAGAGGAGGGCAACCAAAATGGTCAAAGGCCTGGAAACGATGCCTTATGAGGAACGGCTAAGGGAGCTGGGCATGTTTAGCCTGGAGAAGAGGAGGTTAAGGGGTGATATGATAGCCATGTTCAAATATATAAAAGGATGTCACATAGAGGAGGGAGAAAGGTTGTTTTCTGCTGCTCCAGAGAAGTGGACACGGAGCAATGGATCCAAGCTACAAGAAAGAAGATTCCACCTAAACATTAGGAAGAACTTCCTGACAGTAAGAGCTGTTCGACAGTGGAATTTGCTGCCAAGGAGTGTGGTGGAGTCTCCTTCTTTGGAGGTCTTTAAGCAGAGGCTTGACAACCATATGTCAGGAGTGCTCTGATGGTGTTTCCTGCTTGGCAGGGGGTTGGACTCGATGGCCCTTGTGGTCTCTTCCAACTCTATGATTCTATGATTCTAGTACACAAATCCAGACCGGTGTCCCTAAGACTGTTGGATGGTGCCTTGTACGCTTCCTTCCAGCAACTCCTGCAGCCAAGCTGGTGTCAAATGTATTGCTCTGTTTTCCTTTGGAGCACATCAGCAAGGCTGGGGGGGATCTTGTTGTCTGGGCAGCCCAGGACCTCCACACACACTGTCCAAGCTCCAGGAAAGGTCACTTTGGTGCTGCTAAGGCAACTTACCAGTTTCTGCAGCCAGAGCAGGTCCTCTGCTTCTCCAGCACTTTGACTTCACCCCTAGATGTGCACTCCATTGTCTCTCGAGACATACGGATGCCCACAACAAAAATGAATTTTTTGCAAATGAATAATGTTAATTGCCTTATGAATTTTTGAATTCAAGTGTGCTATAAAAACATAAATAAAATTTAAAAACGGCCTTGGTCCTGTATACCTGAAGGAGCGTCTCCACCCCCACTGAGATCCAGCACCGAGGGCCTTCTGGCAGTTCCCTCATTGCGAGAAGTGAGGTTACAGGGAACCAAACAGAGGGCCTTCTCGGTAGTGGCGTCCACCCTTTGGAACGCCCTCCCATCAGATGTCAAAGAGATAAACAACTACCTGACATTCAGAAGAAATCTTCAGGGAAGTTTTTAATGTGTGACATTTTAGTGTATTTTTGGTCTCTGTGGAAGCTGCCCAGAGTGGCTGGGGAAACCCACCCAGATGGGCGGGGTACAAATAATAAATTTATTATTATTATTATTATTATTATTATTATTATTAATGTAAGGAATACATACCTAAAATGTCTGGCCACACTGTGGCCCAGTTTTCATTGAGGTTGAAAACCTGTGCCTGGGCTATACCACTCCATCCTGCGATTGGGGATTCACACGATCAAATACTTCCTATATGCAAAAATGCCCTCTTCAAAGGAAAAAAAAATCAGGTAGAAGGTGTGGCGATCACACAGGGTCCCCGGACGTTTCACCGTCTGTTGATCCCTCTACCACCACTTTATTTCTCGCTGAGTCCAGTCAGGGTTAAATTTAAACAAAAACTTTTGTTTATTTATTGCAGTTTAAGAAGCGTGTGGTTTCATAAACTATCAGTCAATTACATTCATGGGGTGCCTATCCAGTCCTATAACTTTCGCTACCTGCTCTCACTCACTAAACCACCTCTCTGATATTTACTTGTCTGCCTAGCCCCTAACTGACTCAGCCTATTTCGTTACACTAACTCAACCTACCCACAACTCTATCCCAATTAACTCTCCCCTTTGCCCCTCCCAGAGCTGGTTTTATAGTCCCACTGACTCCACCCCCCTGCGTTCTGATTGGGTAGCCTGTTTAACTATTTCACCTCCAGCACTCTCATCTGTTAACGTCACAGAAGGCTAGCCTAGCTTCCTTTATTGCTGACACCTGCTTGTTCAGGGAATCATATTAGAGGAAAAATATATTGGGTGGTTTAAAGACACTCTCAAGGCAAATCTTAAAACACTGGCCTGCAAGTGCTCCAATTGGAGAACAGCCATTACCAGAGGTGTCATGGGCTTTGAAGACGCTCAAGGGAGAAAGGGAGAAATGTGCTAAGAGGAAGAAGGCACGCTTGACAGACCCTCATCAACTTCTACCCAGAAACCAATGTCCCCACTGTGGAAGGACGTGTGGGTCCAGAATTGGCCTCCAAAGTCACTTACGGACTCACTGTTAAAACCATGTTTATGGAAGACAATCTTACTTGGCTACGAGTGATTGCCAAAGAAGACAGAAGTGGTGCAGCCCAGAGGCAGGTTTGCAACCTCAGTGAGAATTAAGTTCTTACTGTCTCATTTGTTTCCCCTTTCCCCAGTCATGTGAGATTGCATAGCAGAGGCAAATGTCACACAGACGCCAGCCCCTTACTTATGATTGCCACATCCATCTTTCCAGGTATGGCTACTTCGGTAAAGAGGCCTTGAAAGAGGTGAAGCTGCTGGTTTGTACCATTGACGGATGCCTCACCACAGGCCACATCTACGTCTCGGGAGACGAGAAGGAGATTCTTTCCTACGACGTCAGGGATGCGACTGGAATCTGCCTGCTTCAGAAAAGAGGTGTTGAGGTGTGTCTTCGCTTCTTTCAGCTGTCTTGCGGCTGATTCACCCGTCAGGGTTGCCAGAAGGAACTTGCCTTTTGTTGTAAGGAAAGCAAGTTTCTAGATCTCAGCGTTTCGGGGAGAGAACCTCAAAACCATATGGCTCAGTGTTGTTGGGACTTTAGAAGGGGCTTAGTGGGGCTTTGTTGCCCTGATTAAATGCGGCCATTTCTCCCATCTCCCGCTAAACTCAGGAACTGCACATATGAGTTCTCAAAAAGGAAACATCCCAAATTGCTGCAATAAGATTTGTTCCAACATGATTTTATCATGTTATTTTTACAGGAGCTTTTCACGTTGCAAAACTATTGTGTAAAGCTCCTGTAAAAATAACAAGATAAAATTCACTCCCCCAGAAAAAAGTGGTACCAACCAACCCAGGCGACTTTTTTTTTCTTTCTTTTTTTGGATATTTCTATTCTTATTATTTTGTGGAAATAATTTTTATTTGATTTTACAAGTACAGAGTTATAACAATACAAAATACATATCCATATATAGAGATTTCTTTGAATCTCTAGACTTCCCACCTTTCCCCTCCATGGGCCCTATTATAAACCTTTTCAACTGCATATTATTTCATCATCCAAATTTGATGTCTTTTCCTTTTTATCCACAGTACAGTGGTACTGCAGGTTAAGTACGGAGGTCCGTTCTTAACCTGAAACTGTTCTTAACCTGAAGCACCACTTTAGCTAATGGGGCCTCCTGCTGCTGCCGCGCCACTGCTGCATGATTTCTGTTCTCATCCTGAAGCAAACTTCTTAGCCTGAAGCACTATTTCTGGGTTAGCGGAGTCTGTAACCTGAAGCGTATGTAACCCGAGGTACCACTGTATATTCTACATTAGAAGTGTTATAGTGTTTTCATCTACTTATAGTGGTCTCTCCAGTATTTTCCCCATTCTTTATTGAAGTTTTGGTCTTCTTGGTTCCTGAGCTTTCCGGTCAGTTTTACCATTTCATCGTAGTCCATCAGCTTATTTTGCCATTCTTCTCTGGTAGGGACTTTGTCTTTCCATCTCTTAACCTAGATGACTTTCAAAGAGGAGCAGGCTAGCCATGCTGGAAGCTATGCTCTGTGAGAGGCCTGCAAGAGGAAATGAACTCCTCTTCTGGCCTCTAACATGCTCTGCCTCCACAATTGAAGGCAGCCATGGTTCTGAATACCAGTTGCTGGAAGTTGCTCAGGACAGGATAGTACTATATTATTATTATTATTATTATTATTATTATTATTATTATTATTAATTTATACCCCGCCCTTCTGGCTGGGTCCCCCCAGCCACTCTGTGCGGCTGCCAACAAAAGACTAAAATACAATAACCTATTAAACATTAAAAGCTTCCCTAAACAGGGCTGCCTTTAGATGTCTTCTAAAAGTCTGGTAGTTGTTTATTTCTTTGACATCTGGTGGAAGGGCGTTCCACAGGGCGGACGCCACTACCGAGAAGGCCCTCTGCCTGGTTCCCTGTAACTTGGCTTCTCGCAGCGAGGAAACCGCCAGAAGGCCCTCGGCGCTGGACCTCAGTGTCCGGGCAGAAGGATGGAGGTTCACGTCCCTCTTGCTCACGTCCCCCTTGCAGGCTTCCTACAGACACCTGGTCGGCCACTGTGAGAACAGGATGCTGGACTGGGTGGGCCATTGGCCTGATCCTGCAGGCTCCTCTTGTGTCCATAGGTGCGGCTGATCTCCGAGAGGGACTGCTCATCGAAGACTCTTTCTGCCATGAAGTTGGGCTGTGCTGCGGAAGTCAACGTGGCTGACAAGCTGCTGGTCGTAGAGAAATGGAGGAAGGAAATGGGGCTTTGCTGGAAGGAAGTGGCGTATTTAGGTGAGGCCTGATATCCACCTGAAAAATTGGGCTCTGCTGTATGTCAGGGATCGGGAGCCTGTGGACTACAACTCCCATCATCCCTGGTTATTAGCTGCACTGGCTGGAGCTGCTGGGAGCTGGAGTCCATCAACAACTGGAGAACCAACCCACAAGCTTTTATTACATACACTATATTGCATGTGGGATGGAAGGGCGCCAAATTTTGGCCTTACCTCCAGCACAAACAACAAGGCAGTGGTGCAGCCCGTGGGTTCCATGCCAAGGTTGGTCTGCCCTGATCTAAAGTATCTATGACAGATCTAGTCGAAGTTTGCATTTAAGGGTTTGGTGTTTTTTTTATATGTGTTTGGTCTAATCTAGGGATGACCATCCTTTGACCTTCCACACACTGTTGAACTACTGTTGAAATACAGCTCCCATCAGATTTGTAGTCCAACAACATCTTGAAGGCCACAGATTGGCCACCCTAGAGAATCTCATCTTCTCCTGAAGAATACAAGCAAAATTATGACGCTTACCAAGCAAAGGCTCCTGTTCCCAATGTGCTGGGATGTTCTCCTGCTCAGCTGTGATTCCTTCAGTGCAGGTGATTGGATTAGATGACCCCTGGGGGGGGGGTCTCTGTTCCGTTGAGCATCCGTTTAGGCTGTGAACAGCGGGACTGTTGTGGCGTCCAGTCCGCTTCCACTGAGCCAACCTGCTTCTCCTGGCTACCAGCAGAGTATCTTGCGCAGTGGTGTGCCTGTGTGGAAGGAATCTCAGCCATGCAGTAAAACTCTCGTACAACAGCTTCTCTATTCTACGAAGCTTTATTGTACAGCAGCAAAAATAAACAGTTCGGCCAGGAGAGAGCGAAGGCATGGTGCTTCTCCGGTCGCAGCAAAACAGAAAGTAAAACGTTCACATAACAAAGATGCGAACACACCCCCAGTGACAGGACATAACATCCCATGAGCTGTTAACCCTATAAGCTCTGGGTATCCTCACAGTCCCTTCCAACTCTCCAATCCTATGAGCCTATGAAACCTTAGGTTTTGTGGTCTACTGTTGCAAGCACCTTCATTGTCCTGGGAAAGAAACTCTGAAGCTTCGATGAATGAATGCTTGGAATCAACAGTCTTCTACTAGCGGTGGGCTTTTGTTGTTAGGGTCCTGATCGAATATGTGTCTCTGTCGCTGCAGGAAATGAGGAATCGGATGTGGAGTGCCTGAAGAAAGCTGGCATGAGCGCCGTCCCCGCCGACGGCTGCCCTGCTGCCCAGAAAGCCACCGGCTACATCTGCAAATGCAACGGTGGCCGCGGCGCGATCCGGGAGTTTGCAGAGCACATATTCCTCCTAATGGAAAAGGTGAATTCAGCTGGAAAGAAGCTCTGCTGAGAAAATTCTGAAAGCTGCCAGCCTTGGGGAAGCAGTCTCCTAATTCATTTCTTATCGTTCACTCACTGTGCTCTTTTTTGGATTTCCAAGCATTTAAATCAAATCATCATGTTTCCTGTTGTGGTCCCATGCTGGCATAAAAAAAGCCAGCCAAATCAAGCCAATATTGCAATATAGATCAACATCATGGGTCTTGCTGGAATGTTAAAGTTTGCAACATTCATGTCTTTCTTCCTGGGGCGGACCTGGGGTTTTTTTCTTTGGCAAATGTGATTCTTAGTGGTTTGGGGTTTTTTTCAGGCAAATGTAGGATTTTATCAGTATCAAATGCTATTGCTCAAGGAACGGATTTGATGGGAACGAGAAGGGGCCATTGTTTTCAAAGTTCAGTTCCTTGCAGAGATAATAATAATAAGTTATTATTTATACCCCGCCCATCTGGCTGGGTTTCCCCAGCCACTCTGGGTGGCTCCCAACAGAATAGGGAGTGGTCTTCTACATGAGAAAGGGTCTGCCCTCTCCTGTCTAGTAGGAATACAGGCGTTCCACTGTCTAACTCTCAAGAAGTGTGCTCCTGCAGCAAGGTTATGTATAAGGACTCTCAAGTTTGCAAGAAACTGAATCCCACCGCTGTTCTGGATTGTACAGTCGGGGGGCCCATAATTCAGGGGTGGCATGTGTGGAAAGTTCCCAGATTCAAACCCCGGCATCTCCAGTTAATAGGATCAGGCGGGCGGTAATGTGAAAGGGCCGTAGACCCTTGATCAAAAACCCTGGGCTTGATGGACACATAATCTTCCGCAAAGGCAGCGATAGGCTGCCCTGGTTCCATTAGTTGCTGCTCAAGATGCCGTCTGGTTGGCTATCTGTTTGACTTTTGCAACGGTTCATAGGCCACGCTACCTTTTGAGTCTGGTCTTAAGGTCTGATTCTCTTTTTCTCCTCCCATCCCTCTTCCCTTATTGGAGAACGTCCCCATCCCCCGTCCCCCCCGGAGGGTGCATATGATAATTCTGCCTTATAAACCTTCCTATATAACCCATCGGCATTAGATGCATTTCAGTCCGGTTTCCGTCCTGAATAATAAAAAATTATTATTATTATTATTATTATTATTATTATTATTATTATATATTGAGGGAAGGTGGCTTGCATGCTGAGGAAAGGCTAGGGTCAACACTTCTCCCCAAAATGCCGAATTCTGAATCGGCAAGGGATAGGTTGGGTTTTTGTTTGACCATTCAAACATTCAGCTCCCTCACCTGCAGCAAGACGTAACACAGTCTGATGAACGTTTTCCCTCCTGTCCTTTTGGGCTGAGTTTAACAGAAGGATAAGCTCCCCCTGAAACCACTTAACTGCACAATGAACAGCACAGTGGGTGCTTCGTTTTAAAGGACAATAGAGGCATTTGCTAGCTGCTATGTACTCGGGGCCAGTAATCATAATCTGGAAGTGCTCTGTTTGTTTGCAAGCACCGCACACATAGAGACTTGTATCCACCCTTGCTTAATGTTGGCTGGGTCACATTTATGCATAGATCCAATACACACTGGATTAAACCATGTGCTTTGCAGTCTTCTACCTTCTTCTCAGAAATCGCTTTCTGGCAAGACTGGATATATGGACCTCTGAAACCAATTCTAAAAACCTAGGGGTTCTCCACGTTCAAAACTGGTCACCTCTCCAGAGGAAGAAAACCCCCTTGTGAGCAGAATACCTGCAAATAAGTTTGGCTATATTTATCTTCTGTTCCCCCTCACCCCCCAAAAATGGAATAGCCAGGTGTGAACTGGGGTGTATTTTGACCAGTTTGGAAGAGACAGGAGAGGAGTTGACGATTTAGTACCAAAGGAATGGTCTTCCTTTCTCCTGAGACCTCACCACTTAAGCAGAAAGATGAGCAATGAATTTATATTGAATTACTTGTGAGCGGAGGGTGGGTTGTAGTGTTTTCTGACTGTTGTATTCAGAAAATTACCAGGTGCTGGGACTTGCAAGTCAGGAGAGTGCTTTTGCACTCAGGTAGCAACAGAATTTGCACTCAGGTAGCAACAGATGGACTTTGGCCTCCCGCAGCAGGAATCTTCTTACTTGCTTAAATACTGTATAGGATAAATTTTCTTCCAGCGGGTGGAGTTATGTTGTGTCCTTTGTGTTTAGTAAATTTCTGGGAGCTGGAAATGGAGAACTTCTACTGCTCAGTTGCTTGGTTGGGTAAAAGGCTTTATATATATATATATATGAATGATAATTGATTTGTCTTGTTGATTATTTATAAGCTCAGGTAATGAGCTGCCAATGGTTAAAAGAAATCTTAATCAGAGTAGGCTTGGCTTTTCTATCCAAGAATAAAAAAGGTTTTAAAAAAAACACACTTCTGTGATTTGGTTTGGTTTGGTTTTTCTTCCTTGGGCCAGTCACTGCCTCTAGGCCTACCTCGCATGGTTGTCGTGGGGGATTAAATGAGGAGGAGGAAAACCACGTATGCCACCTTGAGCTCCTTGGATATTATCTCACTTATGATATACCATATTTTTCGCTCTATAACACGCACCAGACCATAACACGCACATAGTTTTTAGAGGAGGAAAACAAGAAAAAAAATATTCTAAACGAAACAGTGGATGTATGATTTTTGTGGTTCATGCTGTGGCCACAGACATGTGATCTGACAGTGAGTTTGGGGTAGCCCAATGCAAAAATCCTGAGGATCCATGTGGATCCATGCTTTGTAACCACGTTTTTGCACCACTGCGACCCCAGGCAACAGTGGGTGCGTGATTTTTTTGGTGCAAGATGTAGCCATGGACATGCTATGTGATCTGATGGTGAATTTGGGGTGACCCAGTGTAAAAATCCTGAGGATCCATGTGGATCCGTGCTTTGTAACCACGTTTTAAGTGGGGAGGGAAGGAAAAGCACTCAAGGGACAAGGAGCACGCGTGGGGTGGGTGGAGAAGGATGCTGCTAATAATGCTATTTAACGAGCTGAGTGGGGAGGAGAGAGGGACAGAGAGCCTGCTTGCTTTAAAGGAGCCAACCGGACAGGAGTGTAAGTGGCTCCTCTCCTCTCCCGCTTTGCTCCTTTAAAGAAGCAGGCTCTCTGTCCCTCTCTCCTCCCCACTCAGCGGCTCTTCTCCCGCTTTGCTGTTTCAAAGCGAGCCACGGAGGAGGGAAGGAAAGGGAACCATGGATCCTCTGCTCACAACTGCAACAGATCCCCCCCGCAACCCGTAGGCATTCGCTCCATAACACGCACAGACATTTCCCCTTACTTTCTAGGAGGAAAAAAGTGAGTGTTATGGTGCAAAAAATACAGTAAATGCAATAAATAAATAACCTACCTCACTGGCTGCTTGTGAGGATAAGAGGTGGAGGGGGTGTACTAATAAGCTGGACTGGCGATCCTTTGCCCTAGAGACAAGCATGATTTGTACCAATCCAGGGGTAACTAGCTGATGAAGTCGAAGGTAACTGTGCTCCCTTAGCAAGGTTCAGCGAGGGATGGTCTTAAATCAACGGGGTTTGCTTGGAAAACAACTGCCCTGAGAACTGCAAAAATCAGGTGCTTCCCCTCTGCCTCCTGTTTCAGCCACTAGATGTTGCTGCCGCCTTCCTCCTCCAAAGCCAGAAGCACAGAATTGCCAGGGGTTTTGATCATATCGCAGCCTCCGGCTCTTTTCACTTACGCATCCCCGCTATAATTTGTGACGCCGATTTGTTAAATGGTTGCAGGCGCGCTCGTAAAAACGGCTGCCAGAATAGTCCCCACGGAGCGATACATATTTTTTCCCTGCTTTCTTTTTAAAATCCTCTGTGGCAGAGGGATTGAATTCTAAGCGCAGATAAGCGACTGCAGGCTGGGGATATTGACATCGCACACATCATGGCCCGATAAATGGCTGTCTAAGAGGGGTCGGTCTATCCGTAAGAACGCGCCCAATCTCAGAGGGGTACAATACCTCTCGCCTCTAGATGTTGTGGAGTTTTTGTTTCCATCAGCTGCAGTCGGCATAGGCCAGGGTCCAAGATAATGGTCCGTGCTTAGTTAGACTGTGGAACTCACTCCCACAAGAGCCAGTGTTGGCCATCCATTTGGGTGGCTTCAGAAGATTAGATGGAGGGAAGGGTTAGGGTTAGGGTTCTCCTTACGTTCTCAGGAGACCAGCAAACATCAGTACGGCCGCAAGTTCCCCATCTCACAGTTTTGCCTTTTTGCAGATATAAACTGGAGTCTTACATTTCTGCATTTTACATTTCTTTTTTCTTTTTTGTATATAATTTTTATTAAATTTTCTGTTTTACAGTTTAAAACACTCATTTAAACATCCTTAAAATATCATTGACTTCGCTTCTTCTCTTTCCACGGTTCATTTTGCATATCATAAATCCCTGCATATTTCACAAAAACTAAACCATTCAGGATTCCATTATTGCATCCATCAAAACTTATTTACACTGTTGAATTTATCTTAATGCTGCCAATGTTTTCAAGTGTACACAATTTCCCCCCGTATATTCAATAAACGTTTTCCAATCTTCTCATTAGCAAAACATGTCTATCTAGTTCTGCAAATTTGACATTATGGAAAAGTGCCATTTCTTCCCCTGCAATTTGTAAATGGCTGCTAGGGTCAAACAATTTCTCCTTGTGCTGTGACTTTATTTTAGCCTCTTAAATGGCTAGTTTCATGCTTGACAGACTCGTTTGCAGTAGGTCTCTTTTATGGCTGGGTGGGGATTTGATCCCTGGTATCCCAGGTCAGAGTCCAGAACTCTAACCACTACACTGCCACTGCCAATACACAAGAAGTCAATATTAGCAGGTGATACCAAAGCCAAACGTTTGCAGTGTTGTCAAATCAGAAGGAACAGGAACCCCAGTGATCAAGTGGGGACAGACTGTTTGGAGGGAGGAGGAGAAAACAGAAAATGGGCGTAAGTGAAATGGAGTGGAGAGGCTTCAGATTATGGACAGATAAACTGCAACATTTGGTCACCCTTTCGCACATTTACACTTTCCCCTTTCCTTTTTAGAAGAGACATAACCCCAAAGTCTGGAGAATTCAAGCCTTTTTAAATATATACAGACCTCCCCAACAAACGTTTCCATACAGTCGCCAGCTGGTGGCTGGTTGCCATCACAATCAGAACTCGTAGACAAGATGTTTTGCCACTTCACTAAATTTCATTTTCTTGTTAAATGTCTCTTCGAACATCCGGTTCTGTTTGGGGGTGAAATGGTTTTTCCAGTCGCCGACGGCACCTGGAGAATGAGCGATGGGAAAAAATTAAAACTGCGCTCTGTCGCAGATTCTGACTGCTCACTAAACCCTATTGCCTCTTCAGCCTCCAATGCCTCATCCTTCTCCCAGTCTTCTGACCACTCATGGTCATCCCACCATCAACCCCTTGGCTTTGAGTCTTTTCCACTTGGGGGTTCCCCGGCTGGTTCCTCTCACCATTCCTCTCTTTCCAACCAATCCTTGTACAGATTGGATTGCCGCAGCTGCATCCTGCCTTGCAGATCCTACATTGAGCAGTGGTTTGAGCTAGGTGTCTTCTCAACTCTAAACATTTATTTATTTTTTGCTCCCTGGTGCATTGTGCTCAGTGCTGACTACTCTCCACAGCCCCCAAGGCTCTTGCCATCCCAGCCATGATGCCGGAGCAAACTTCACCCTGGGACTGAACTTGGGACGTCCTACGTTAAAGGCTTCGCCTCTACCCGTTCCAGCCGAGGTTTTCTTCAGGCTGCCACCCTGTCAACCCTTTCACCTGTTCACGATGTTCTTGTTTTCTTCGCTGTGTCTGGCCCCTGTTTGGTTTCAGATAATCCCAGACACTTTGTCCTGCAATACTGGCTGGGTGGACTATAGGAGTGTTGGCAAGCAGGAGAGAAGCATGGAAATTAAGATAAGATAAGGGAGATAAGGGGGGGGGGCTGGAGTCCTCATTCACCTGGAAAACGCAGCCCCTGGGAGTAAACAGAGGATCCTGTCTATAGCATCCCACCAGTTGGTTATTCTAGTGCTCCATAGGGCACGGCAAAAGGAAAATTGCTTGGAAACATGGCTATTTATGAGAAGCATGCACTAAATTGCTGGTTTCCATGAGGACATTTATTTATTTTTTAAAAAATGCAAACGAACGCAGCAGCAATGAAGTGGCCTGGAGGCTGGAGAAATGAGAGAGTGGACCAGTTTTGCTCAACCCTCCTCCACCTCCCCTTACCTTTTCGGAATACCAGCTTCCGGTTGGACGTGAGCGCGCAGACCGTGTGGTTCGGATCGTTCTCCTTCTCCGTGTTGGTTTTCATCTCGCTGAACGAGGATTTCTTGCAGATCTCGTGGATCCTGCTCTCGCTGGTGTTGAGCGCCAGGAAAGCACTGACTTTCTTCACAACCTTTGGGAGGTCCTGGGAAACGCAAACAGCAGAGGATCGGGTGAGCTGCTGCAGGCACCTGCTCCATTGAAGTGAATGGGGAGCACACCAAATTGTAGCCGTTTTTGTGCTTTTCGGCAAAGACTGGGCAGGGCTATGGGTGGGGTTTTTTTGGGGGGGGGTTGTTTTGAAGCAGGCACAATTTTGCACCTGAATCATGGAAGAACCCAAGACAGTAATTCGATGAACCAAGGATGGGGAACCTGCGGACCTCTGGATTTTGCTAGAATACAATTCCCATCATCCCTGTGCCTTGACCAAGCTGACTGGGGAATGAAGGGAGTTGGGAGTCCAATAATATCTGGAGGACCACAGATTTCCCACTTCTGCTCTACAGAATTACCAGGAAGGAAGCACTAATGAACTCAGCTACTTCTTTTTTTAAAAAAATAATTTTTATTAACCGGCCAATCAAATCAAATCAAATCACATCACATAAATTCCGAATTACAAAGCTGAATTTTAAATTTTGTTGTCAAGATCCGAAGAGGGATCAGAAGGGGGATCCGAACTCAGCTACTTCTTGGTTGTCATGCCTAAATAAAGATGAGCAGAACAGAAGCTTCCCACCCATCTTCCTGGTACTGAATCGCCCAAGCTCCGCTGGCAGCATTAACACAGGTGCTACCTTGCAAGGAAGGGATGTGGGTGGCGCTGTGGGTTAAACCACAGAGCCTAGGACTTGCCGATCAGAAGGTCGGTGGTTTGAATCCCCGCGACGGGGTGAGCTCCCGTTGCTCGGTCCCAGCTCCTGCCAACCTAGCAGTTCGAAAGCACCTCAAAGTGCAAGTGGATAAATAGGTACCACTTCGGCGGGAAGGTAAACGGCGTTTCCATGAGCTGCTCTGGTTTGCCAGAAGCAGCTTAGTCATGCTGGCCCCATGACCCGGAAGCTGTACTCCCTCAGCCAATAAAGCGAGATGAGCGCCCCAACCCCAGAGTCGGTCATGACTGGACCTAATGGTCAGGGGTCCCGTTACATTTATTTACCTTGCAAGGACATATGAGTGGGGGGACAAAACATTCCACATTTATTCCCTCTCAGGATGCTATGTTGGCATTTAATAAAGGACATCTGGGTTCAAATTCTTACTCGGCCACAAACCCCACTGGGTAACCTTTGGGGCTAACATACCTCGCAAGGTTGTTGTTCAGGTCAAAGTAACAAAAAGTTAAAGGAAAGGACCCCTGGACAGTTAAGTCCAGTCAAAGACAACTATGGGGTACAGCGCTCATCTCGCTTTCAGGCCGAGGGAGCCTGCGTTTGTCCACAGACAGTTTTCCAGGTCATGTGGCCAGCATGACTAAACCGCTTCTGGCGCAACGGGACACTGTGACGGAGGCCAGAGTGCACGGAAACACTGTTTACCTTCCTGCTGCAGTGGTACCTATTTATCTACTTGTACTGGCATGCTTTCGAACTGCTAGGTTAGCAGGAGCTGGGACAGAGCAACGGGAGTTCACCCCGTTGCGGGTATTCGAACCGCCGACCTTCTGATTAGCCAGCCCAAGAGGCTCAGTGGTTTAGACCACAGCGCCACCTGCTCCCAATTCAGGTCAAAGTAGAGGCAGGATCACATATGCTACTCTGATCTTTTATGGAGGAAGGGTGGGATAAATGTCTTTTAACTGTTTGCTACCTGAGCATCATAAATTTAACTTTCACGGGAATTTAGGCGTTTGCTGAGTTTAGATTTGCCTTGCTTTTCTCTTCCTACTTGGGAAAAAGGCAGATTTTAGTTTTACCTGTTTCATGTCTTCGTAGAACAAGAACAGAGTGTTTTTGTCATCGGTGTGTTTCTCCCAGCTTAAGACATGATCAAACCAGGACCCACAAACAACTAGGAAGGGAGAGCAAAAATGAGATTATTATTGGAGGCATTTGCTGGACCAGTGTTCAAATCCCCCACTCAGCCTAACCTACCTCGCAGGGCTGTCGTGAACATAAAATGGGGGAGGGGAGAAAAATGGAGGAAAGGTTGAGTGTAAATGTAATAAAATAAATACATAAATTTCCATGAACTCTGCACAGCCAGAAGGATGGAGTGAAATTCTCATACAAGAGGAAGATAGGCCCTCCTAAAGATTATGTATAGCCACAGTCAAATTTTGGCTTCTTTCAGGCTGTCATGCATTCAGTACCCAGTCAGAGAGGTTGCTGGCATCTGTTTGTCTCGAGAGACAATGGAGTGAACCTCTGAGGGTGAAGTCAAATTGCTGTGTTGTCAGTGTGTATGGAGGTCTTGGGATACCAGACGACAAGACTCCCCTCTCGACCTGTGATTCAAAGGAAAGCAGAGCAAGACGTTTGGCACCAGCTTGGCTGCAGGAGTTGCCGGAAGGAGGCGTACAAGGTGCCATCCAACCTTTTTCTAGTTATCTCCCACTTGGATTACTGCAACATGCTCCATGTGGGGCTACCTTTGAAGGTGACACAGAAACTGCAATTAATCCAGAAGGCGGCAGCCAGACTGGTGACTGGGAGTGGCTGCCGGGACCATATAACACTGGTCCAGAAAGACCTACATTGGCTCCCATTACGTTTCCGGGCGCAATTCAAAGTGTTGGTGCTGACCTTTAAAGCCCTAAACGGCCTTGGTCCTGTATACCTGAAGGAGCGTCTCCACCCCCATCATTCAGCCCTGACACTGAGATCCAGCGTTGAGGGCCTTCTGGCGGTTCCCTCATTGCGAGAAGTGAGGTTACAGGGAACCAGGCGGAGGGCCTTCTCGGTAGTGGCACCTACCCTGTGGAACGCCCTCCCAACAGATGTGAAGGAAATAAGCAGCTATCTTATTTTTAAAAGACATCTGAAGGCAGCCCTGTTTAGGGAAGTTTTTAATATTTAATGCTGTATTGTTCTTAACACTCGATTGGGAGCCGCCCAGAGTGGCTGGGGAAACTCAGCCAGATGGGTGGGGTATAAATAATAACTTCTTCTTCTTCTTCTTCTTCTTCTTCTTCTTCTTCTTCTTCTTCTTCTTCTTCTTCTTCTTCTGGACTCTGCACCGGATTTGTGTAGGGTTTATACTCCTTAGCCTATTCTTTTCCCGAAGATATTCCACAAGGCAGTGGATGTTTGGGGTCAGGATTTCCTTCTCCTAGATGAGTTCTCTTGCCAGGTTGATGAGCCCCATCTGCCCTTGACTTCCCTCTACGGCACGTGTAGAAACTGCCTTCTTGACCATTGGGTTCGCTATTGGTCTCACCCACTCAATCCACCAGAGAGGAGAGACAGATAAAAATAAAAAGTCTTGTCCTATAGTCTAGGACAAGAGTGAGGAACATGTCACCTTCCAGATGTTGTTGGACTAATGATGTTGTTTCCGAGCACAATTCAAAGTGTTGGTGCTGACCTTTAAAACCCTAAACAGCCTCGGCCCAGTATACCTGAAGGAGCGTCTCCACCCCCATCGTTCTGCCTGGACACTGAGGTCCAGCACCGAGGGCCTTCTGGCGGTTCCCTCATTGCGAGAAGCAAAGCTACAGGGAACCAGGCAGAGGGCCTTCTCGGTAGTGGCACCCGCCCTGTGGAATGCCCTCCCACCAGATGTCAAAGAGAACAACAACTACCAGACTTTTAGAAGACATCTGAAGGCAGCCCTGTTCAGGGAAGCTTTTAATGTTTAACAGACCACTGTATTTTAATACTTTGTTGGAAGCCGCCCAGGGTGACCCAGCCAGATGGGTGGGGTATAAATAATAAATTATTATTATTATTATTATTATTATTATTATTATTATTATTATTACCATTATCCATACTGTCTGGGCCAGATTGAAATCATAGCACAGCAACATCTAGAGGCCCAAAGATTCCCCTGCCCTTTACACTTTCTCTGTTGCTGTGAACAGTTACCAATCCTTCAGGCAAGAATATGGAACCTGCAGCCTTCCAGATGCAATTGGACTACAACTCCCATCATCCCTTACCATTGGCTGTTGTTGATGTGAACTGGAGTTCAGCAGCATCTATAATAATAATATTGTGGGCAGGGGTACTATTGTTTCTGTTTGTACTTACGGCATGTATTTTTGTGTTTTTATATTGCAAACCACCCTGTGATCTTCAGGTGAAGGGCAGCATAGGAATTTAATAAATAAAAATAAAAATTCCCCAACTCTGCCTTAAATGGACCGGTTGTCTTATCCAGCTAAAGTCCACTTATTGCTTTTAAGTCAATCACGGACAGCGAAGGTACAAAAAGGAAGAAAGGAAGGCATCTCAAGTCACACTTCAAATTACTATTTTGATCCTTATCCTACAAATCACAGCATCAATTTGCGTTCCTTTGTTAATGACACCAATTCAATTTGTTGCTCGGTTGATCTTTGGATCTCCAGCTTTGTGGGAACTTTTTTTCCTTTTTCTTTTTACAGCCATACAGTAAAATGATGTGACCAATGTTTTGATAACAGGAACCAGAGCCTCATGCCCTTGACCTCAGCCGAGGGTTAATGCAGCTGCAATCAGAGTGTCTGCCTTGTGGTCTTCAGAACTTGGATCTGGCATTCCAAAATAACCAACCTAAGGTAGGGGGATGGAAATTAGAGCTGGACCATAAAGAAGGCCGATCGCTGAAGAATTGATGCTTTTGAATTATCGTGCTGGAGGAGACCCTTGAGAGTCCCATGGACTGCAAGAAGATCAAACCTCTCCATTCTGAAGGAAATCAGCCCTGAGTGCTCACTGGAAGGACAGATCCTGAAGCTGAGGCTCCAATACTTTGGCCACCTCATGAGAAGAGAAGACTCCCTGGGAAAGATGGAGGGCACAAGGAGAAGGGGAGGACAGAGGACGAGATGGTTGGACAGTGTTCTCAAAGCTACCAGCATGAGTTTGACCAAACTGTGGGAGGCAGTGGAAGACAGGAGTGCCTGGCGTGCTCTGGTCCATGGGGTCACAAAGAGTCAGGCACGACTAAACAACAAAAGGTAGGGGGTTTCTACATATACAAGTCCAAAAACCCTCTAAGGACTTGGAGCTTCTGGGGAGCAAGCGGGAAACAGAAGCCAATAATCCAGCTGATGATCTCTTGGGAAAACAGGAGCATAAGGAACACCTACTGGATCAGGCCAATGGCCCACCTGGTCTAGCATCCTGTTCTCACCTTGACCAACCAGATGCCTGTGGGAAACCAGTTAGCAGGATCTGAGCACAAGAGCACTCGCTCTTCCAGAGGTTTCCCACAACTGGTCTTCAGAAGCATTTAACTTACTCTCTCATTTGCAGCAATACAGGCAGCCACCACGGAGGGGAAATTCGTATTATTTTCACTTGGGGTTGTCACTATGCACTAGAATTTGCAAGGCGAGAGAGAGGAAAGGTGCTATTCAGTCTTCTTACCGTCTCCTCTTAAGAACATCTCCAGGAAAACAGGCCAGGAATCGATGGTGGGGAGGTTTGGATTGTCTCTGTAATAATGATACATGGAAACCGCAATGTCTTTTGGGTTTCTGATGATGTAGATAGCCTGCAAACGAAGACAACACATTAATAAGGCGGTGAAATCCAAAGGTGCTCTATTACCAAGTCAGGCCAATGGGAAGCTCCTCAGAGTGAATGGGGCATTGCCCCCACCACTCTCAATGCCCCACCTGCCTGCCTTCTTACAACCAGTCAAGGAGTAGATCTGCTTAAAATTGACTAGGGAGCCACCATTTCCTGGTCTCCCTAGCACAGGGGTAGGCAACCTAAGGCCCATGGCCCACAAACGGCCCACAGGGGTCGTTTAACCAGCCCGTGAGCAGCCAACGAACCGAGCCGCCCGTTCAGTGAGTCCCTGCACGCTGCACTAAACCAGCCAGCGCATCTAAGCAAGGTGCGGGGACTCGCTTCCGTAGCGCCGCAAATCTTGTCTGCGCATGCACAGATGCTGGAAATTGCGTTTGCGCAGTTGTAGACACCAGAAATCGTGGGGGTGCACGTGATCCACCCCATGGAGGGATCTCCGCTGGAGTGAACCGGCCCAGGCGAGGTAAACCTTGCAGACCCCTGCCTAGCATCTGCCATATTGATCCCAAGGCGCACCAGCCACCAGCTAGTGCTCAATATGATCTCTACACACACACACACACCAACCTTGTGTTGTTTGACTACAAGTCCCATCATCCCCAATCAATGACCATACTGGCAGGGGCTGATGGGAGTTGTAGTTCAAAACATTTGGAGAGCACCAGGTTGCCGAAGGCTATACTGACTAGCGGTGAGTTTTGGAGACTTGGAGCTGCCAGGAATTCATCTTGGGACTTCCTGCAAGGCAAAGTGTGAATTCTACTGCTGAGCTACTGTCTTCCCCCCAAATCACAGCAGAGATAAGTTTTATTCAATGCAGACCTGTTGAAACGATTGATCGTAGATAAGGGCTCATCCAGACTTCCTTTTGTACCACAAGTTGTGCGTGCAGGCGCATGCTTCTCAGCGACAGGTCCAAGCATTTGGGTTTTTCGTCCCACCAAGAAATCCTACTGTTTATCACTGAATTGGAACAAATGTCAATCAGGGTTTTTGCGGGTTTATGTTTGTTCCGATTCAGCAGTAAACGGCAGGTTTTTCCCATGGAAAGCAGAGTGACCTGACTCAGACCCTTGAAAGCACAGGTGTGCGCCTACAAATCAGGGCACAAAATGAAGTATGGCTGAGCCCTTAGTCCTGATCATAGAATCATCAATTCATCGAATTGTAGAGTTGGAAGGGATCACGAGAAACATCTAGTCCAGTGCCTCTGCTTCTCACCTCCACAGCACCCCATTGAATTCTGCCCCATTCCTTCCCAGCAAACATCTAGTCCAGCCCCCAGATCATTCATTTCAATGGGTCTACCCTGAGTAAAAAAGGGACACGGGTGGTGCTGTGTGTTAAACCACAGAGCCTAGCTAGGACTTGGTGATCAGAAGGTCGGCAGTTCGAATCCCCACGATGGGTTGAGCTCCCGTTGCTCTGTCCCTGCTCCTGCCAACCTAGCAGTTCGAAAGTACGTCAGAGTGCAAGTAGATAAATAGGTACCGCTCTGGCGGGAAGGTAAACGGCGTTTCCGTGCGCTGCTCTGGTTCGCCAGAAGCGGCTTAGTCATGCTGGCCACATGACCCGGAAGCTGTACGCCGGCTCCCTCGGCCAATAAAGCGGGATGAGCACCCTAGAGTCTTTTGAAGAGGCACAGACCCTGGTTGAGGACCGAGACCCGAGGAATCTCATGCACTGCTCGGCAGAGTTTGGGGCGGCTTGTAAAAATATCATTTTGAGATCAAGATGCAAAACCAGGGCTGCCTACCAGATTTCACTGGGAGGCTCATTCGGGAACCTTTTTTTATTATTATTTCCTCCCCAGTGCCTGAAATAATACCGTGCCCATATCTCACCTTACATTGCTTGAGTTTAAAAGCGGGTGGCAGCATGCTGCCGTCCAAATGGGTTGGAATGATTCTCTTGCCTGAAAGACGGTCCAGTTGGTCCAGTCTGGAAAGATCTCCAAATTCAATCGGAGATGTTAAAGACACTCTGGGTGCATAGAGGTGCATGAGGATCTCGGCCAGCCAGTGAGTGCCTGTGAGAAAGGAGAAAAGAAAGGGGGGAAAGCATGAACAATACAGTGGTACCTCAGGTTAAGAACTTACCGTATTTTTTGCTCTATAAGACTCACTTTTTCCCTCCTGAAAAGTAAGGGGAAATGTGTGTGCATCTTATGGAGTGAATGCAGGCTGCACAGCTATCCCAGAAGACAGAACAGCAAGAGGGGTTGCTGCTTTCACTGCGCAGCGATCCCTCTTGCTGTTCTGGCTTCTGAGATTCAGAATATTTTTTTTTCCTGTTTTCCTCCTCCAAAAACTAGGTGCTTCTTGTGGTCTGGTGCGTCTTATAGAGTGAAAAATACGGTAATTCGTTCCGGAGGTCCGTTCTTAACCTGAAACTGTTCTTAACCTGAAGCACCACTTTAGCTAATGGGGCCTCCCGCTGCCGCTGCGCTGCCAGAGCACGATTTCTGTTCTCATCCTGAAGCAAAGTTCTTAACCTGAGGTAATATTTCTGGGTTAGTGGAGTCTGTAACCTGAAGCGTATGTAACCCAAAGTACCACTGTACCGGCAAAGTGTTGAATATATATGGCTTGATAAACTGGGTGATGGAGGTTATGTACACAGGAGGACCATAAACAGTCTAATTGCCAAGGATAAGAAATAATTGCCTCCAGATTGAGGCAGATTGAGGACAGATTGAAGATGCTCCTCTCTAAAGAGCAATGAAGCTGATGAAACCAGAAGTAAAAGGATGGGTTTGTTTGACTAACAACTTTGGATCTGGTTGATTTCATTTCTGAAGAAGAGAAGGGGGGAAATACTGAATGCTGGAATTTGCTCCACAAGAGAAAGAAGCAAGGTTTTGCAGGCTCTTTGGTTTTTAAAGGGCTCCCTGTACGTTTACTGATAGTGGGAGCTCATCCTGTCCTAACTGGGAAGGGATATGGTTCCTAAACACCCCCGCCCCACTTGGGGCAGGAGGAGAGCATTCCTCAAACCGCAGTGCCCGTGAGGGTGCTCCTCAAAATTACTGTACAAAAGGAACCTTGCAAGTCACTTGCAATAGCTCAGAATTAGCAAGGAAGAGGTAGATCTGTCAGTTTCAGTTTCTATCCGTTCCTCATTTTTCCACTCTTTTGAGTTCAGTTCTCCACATCAATTTGCCATTTTTAAGCCTCACAGCAACCCCACTGCCGTGCCTTTCTTATCTGTGTGGGTGGCAGCTAATTTATTGTCCGGCACAGTTCTGAAGACAGTTCTGCATTTTCCCTTCGTATCCCAAATATTATCTAAATACTACTGTTTATTAGGGACGCGGGTGGTGCTGTGGGTTAAACCACAGAGCCTAGGACTTGCCAATCAGAAGGTCGGCAGTTCGAATCGCCATGACGGGGTGAGCTCCCGTTGTTCGGTCCCTGCTCCTCCCAACCTAGCAGTTTGAAAGCACATCAAAGTGCAAGTAGATAAATAGGTACCGCTCCAGCGGGAAGGTAAACGGTGTTTCCGTGCGCTGCTCTGTTTCACCAGAAGCGGCTTAGTCATGCTGCCCCATGACCCAAAAGCTGTACGCCGGCTCCCTTGGCCAATAAAGCAAGATGAGCGCCGCAACCCCAGAGTCAGTCACGACTGGACCCTTTACCTTTACCTTTACTGTTTTTTAGTTTCTAATATTTGCTAACCCAAAGTTATCTTCTGGCAGGATATTATGAGAAATCTCACAAGATCTCATGCAAGATCTTGCTGAAATCCCACAAGCTCGGGCAGCAGAGGCAGCACACCTTGCCTCATCAGTGAGCAGGACCTATCATTGGGAACCTGCCGCCCTGAAGAAGAGAAGAAGAGGAGGAGTTTGGATTTGATATCCCACTTTATCACTACCCTAAGGAGTCTCAAAGCAGCTAACAATCTCCTTTCCCTTCCTCCCCCATAACAAACACTCAGTGAGGTGAGCGAGGCTAAGAGACTTCAAAGAAGTGTGACTAGCCCAAGGTCACCCAGCAGCTGCATGTGGAAGAGCGGAGACACGAACCCAGTTCCCCAGATTACAAGTCTATTGCTCTTAACCACTACACCACACTGGCTCCCTGAGGCCTCACTGCACCTCATGGTTGGTGTACTCATGCAAACCTGCTTTGCTGAATCTTTTTTTAAAGGCTGTTCCCACACCTCCAAGACTACTTCAGGACAAGAAGAATGAACATATATACTGCCATCAATTATTCTACCTGGCCTTTAGCATGTTATGCTTTTGCCCAGTGTTTCCCAAATTGGGTCTCCAGCTGTTTTTGGACCACAATTCCCATCACCCCTAGCTAGAAGGACCAGTGGTCAGGGATGGTGGGAACTGTAGTCCAAAAACAGCTGGAGGGCCAAGTTTGGGGAACACTCTTTTAGCCCATCTTACCTAGACAGCATCTTAAAAAGCAGAGACATCACCTTGCCAACAAAGGTCCGCATAGTTAAAGCCATGGTTTTCCCAGTAGTGATGTATGGAAGTGAGAGCTGGACCATAAAGAAGGCTGATCGCCGAAGAATTGATGCTTTTGAATTATGGTGCTGGAGGAGACTCTTGAGAGTCCCATGGACTGCAAGAAGATCAAACCTATCCATTCTTAAGGAAATCAGCCCTGAGTGCTCACTGGAAGGACAGATCCTGAAGCTGAGGCTCCAATACTTTGGCCACCTCATGAGAAGAGAAGACTCCCTGGAAAAGACCCTGATGTTGGGAAAGATGAAGGGCACAAGGAGAAGGGGATGACAGAGGACAAGATGGTTGGACAGTGTTCTCAAAGCTACCAGCATGAGTTTGACCAAACTGCGAGAGGCAGTGGAAGACAGGAGTGCCTGGGGTGCTCTGGTCCATGGGGTCACAAAGAGTCGGACACGACTAAACGACTAAACAACAACAACCTAGCATCCTGTTCTCACAGTGGCCAGTGAGCTACTTATGGGAAGCTACTACTACTACTACTAATAATAATAATAATAATAGCACATCCTGGGCGCAACAGCAATCTTTGTACCAGCAATGCTCAGAAACTGGAAAAGCATTGTGTCTCTGACCCAGTGGAAGTAGAGTGTTGTCATCATGGAGTCATTGATTGACTCTATGAACAAAGTTTGTTAATCGCTTCCGACAATTGACAGCGAGGCCAATGACTTGCATGATTAACTCATGAGTCCTTAAAGCTGCCCATTAATGTTTGAGTTGATTAATTGCACACTTACTAAGCAATTAAGTCTTCCAGCTGACTAATCCAGTCATGCCAGGGGTTGTGGTGGGGGAGAAAAGTCAAGGTTTTTTTTTTAAAAAAAACAACCCTTTCTAGAGGGTTCACAACAAATACAGAGTCAATACCAAGGATACTTTGCACAGTAACTACCAGCCCTACTGGTCTCGTGATCCCACCACGAATCATCAAAAACCAGATCTGATTGAGACTTAGGGGGTACTCTCAAAGACAGCCAGTATTCCTGTAAACAGAACTATATAGGACTATATTATAAGAACTGTAACCTTAAGAACAGGTGTAACAACCTGCATTTTTCCTCCTCCCTCCCCATTCCTTTTTCCTCACGTGCCGTGTATTTTAAATTGTAAGCGTGAGGAGTAGGGACTGTCTCACTACTGATTCTTGTAAGCTGCACCGGGAAGGCTTTTTGGCAAAAGAGCGGCATGTAAATGCTTTAAATAAATAAACAAACGAGACCACCACAGCTCTCTCTGGTTTAGTTTTTGTATCGCTTCTCAGAGTTAAGTCAAGCTTGGATCTCAATTCCCCTTCCTCTCTTCTCCACTTCTCTCTCTCTCGCTCACACAGAATTTCTTGTTCTAGTTAACTAAGCCTGGAATAAGAAGGCGTAGATTAGGATTCTTTCCCCATTCCGAATCAAGCGAGACTTTACCAGACTTTGGGTACGAAACCAAAAGGATGTCGTCTTCTCTAGCGTCAAATGTGTCCAGGGATTTCAAGAGCTCAGGCGAAGTCCTGATGGTGAAAGTGATGCCATTGAAAGTGTGCATGAGATCGTCTTCACTGCGCGACGACATCTGGTGTCTCGGGGGTGGTCTCAGTTGAACTGGACGCTTCTTCCCAAACCAGGAGAGAAGGAAACCTCTGGCCAGCCGAGCAATTATTAGCAGCGACTGAGCAAGAAAGGAGCTGGAAAAGACCCATTTATGCACTTTGTAACATCTCGAAGAGGCATTTGGGGGCTTATCTTTATGGATTACAATAAATGCAAAGGAACAGAAAGGTTATCCAGATAAATAGCAAATCCGGGAGGTGGTTCACTGAAACTTGGCTTCTGGCACAGAAATGAGCGAAAACGCAACAGTGGAAAATAACCAGGACTGTAATTGCACAAATGATTGCGGTGCACTCATTAACAAATGGGACTCTCGGTGTGAGTGGCGTGTTGTCTCAGGAGGTTAATGAGTTCCTAATGAGCATGTGTGTGTGTGTGTGTGTCCTTAATAGCACCATAGCTCTGTAGAAATGCACTGTGTTCTCTCCCGTCACAGTAAATCCTGAAGGAGGAAATGAAGTTGGAGAATTTGCGGTGCCCAGTGGCAAGCACACTCCCCTGCAGGGTCGTAGCTTGGTGGCACAGCACCTGCTTTGAGTAGGCAGGTCCCAGGCTCAACCCCCAGCATCTCCAAGCCTGGAGAGATGCTGCCAGTCAGTGCAGACAGTATGGAGTTAGATGGACCCAATGGAGTCAATACGAAGTATTTTCCTAAGTTCAAAGGATGTAACTGCTGCCCATGATAGCACTGAGGGCAGATCTCAATGAAAAAAATAAGCAGCATAGATAACTGAAACTGCCAATTTTGCCCATCCCTAGTCAGCGAGGATAGGAGCCTACCCTCCAACAATTCTCTGATGAAAAGAAGGATGTCTTCTTCTTCTTCTTCTTCTATTATTATTATTATTATTATTATTATTATTATTACTGCTGCTACTCTGCCCATCTGACTGAGTTGCCGCAGCTACTCTGGGCAGCTTCCAATATATATAAAAACATACATGTGTTTCAGCACTGAGGGCCTTCTGGCGGTTCCCTCATTGCGAGAAGCGAAGTTACAGGGAACCAGGCAGACAGCCTTCTCGGTAGTGGCACCCGCCCTGTGGAATACCCTCCCACCAGATGTCAAGGAAATGAACATCTACCTGGCTTTTAGAAGACATCTGAAGGCAGCCCTGTTTAGGGAAGCTTTTAATATTTGATGAATTATTGTATTTTAATAAATTATTATTATTATTATTACTAAACATTTCAAACTTCCCTATACAGGGCTGCCTTCATATGGCTCAGGGGTCGGATAACTCCATAGGGACTTCCTACCATACCCTACAACATTTCTCTGATGAAAATTGGGACATCCTAAGGAAAAGCGGGGGGATGCGGGTGGCGCTGTGGGTTAAACCACAGAGCCTAGGACTTGCCAATCAGAAGGTTGGCAGTTCGAATCCCCGCGATGGGGTGAGCTCCCGTTGCTTGGTCCCTGCTCCTACCAACCTAGCAGTTCGAAAGCACGTCAAAGTGCAAGTAGATAAATAGGTACCGCTCCGGTGGGAAGGTAAACGGTGTTTCTGTGCGCTGCTCTGGTTCACCAGAAGCGGCTTAGTCATGCTGGCCACATGACCCGGAAGCTGTATGCCGGCTCCCTCGGCCAATAAAGCGAGATGAGCACCGCAACCCCAGCGTTGGCCACGACTGGACATAATGGTCAGGGGTCCCTTTACCTTTAAGGAAAAGCGGGACATTCTGGGATCAAATCAGAAACCAGGATGACTTCTGTAAATTCAGGACTATCCCTGGAAAATAGGGACACTTGGAGAATCTGAAGCACAATCTTTTAAGTAGTGATATTTCTCTAGAAAAAGAAGTGCCAGAACTCATCATGAACACCTCTCTTGTTAGAATGGCAATGGTGCCCTCCTGAGAGGTGCTGGAACTGAGTTCCAGCTGGGGAAAAAAGCCCTGCTTTTAAGCCTACATTTCCTGGCATTTGTCCTGCAATTCCTCTCTTCCCTTCCAGTGAAGCAGGTTGTTGGTGCCAAATTCTGGGGGCCCCAGAAGGTAGGGTAAGCTTAGAAGTTGGGGCCAACGTCAAAAAGTTGGAGAAAGTCTGATGGAAGGGCATTCAGTTCAATGAGATGTCTTCATCCTAATCAGACACTTGCTAATCTGCAATACTGCAATCATGCCACCGTGTTCCCATTAGTTTTGCATAATGTACTAAACGGAGGAGGAAATATGTGTGAAGTCTGAGATAAAGAACAGTAGCTTTACAATGCCAGGGCAATTTCACTTCTGGATTCAGGTGAATTCCATAATCTCCTCTTTCAGGAAGAAGGAGATGAATTGTGTCCCTAAAACTGCACTAGGCCAGAATTTCCCAAAGCTCTGATATTGAGCCGTGCTTTAAAATAAATAAATAAATTGTAAGTATGCATCACTCTTATACCTGAGACATTTTTAAATAAAATGAAGAGTCTCCATTAAAGCAGAATCAGGGAACGTTCAGAACACCTCCTATGGTGGGGCAATTCCCTTGTAGGGGTTCAAGTATGGAGGTTTACATCAAATTCCCAATCAAGAAGATTTTATTACAGGAAAGAGTCCAAGGAGTCTGCAAGAGCGTTTCCATCAGGACAAATTTATATAGACAAATATACAGCATCTTTCCCAAAGGACCAGAGGAAACTGTTCATGTATGCGACAACAGCCGCTCGGATGTTACTAGCCCAGAGATCAAAGGAAGAAACAACCCAGACCAGAGAAGAATGGCAAACCAAATTGATGGACTATGCCGAAATGGCAAAACTAACTGGGAAGCTCAGCAACCAAGAAGACAAGAAATTTCAAAAAGAATGGGAAATGCTTATAACGTATATACAAAATTAATGTAAACAGGTCAAAACATTAGCAGGATTTTAAACACACTTGTAATGTAACATAATGTATAGATAACCTTTGTTGTTGTTTAGTCGTTTAGTTGTGTCCGACTCTTCGTGACCCCCTGGACCAGAGCACGCCAGGCACTCCTGTCTTCCACTGCCTCCCGCAGTTTGGTCAAATTCATGCTGGTAGCTTCGAGAACACTGTCCAACCATCTTGTTCTCTGTCGTCCCCTTCTCCTTGTGCCCTCCATCTTTCCCAACATCAGGGTCTTTTCCAGAGAGTCTTCTCTTCTCATGAGGTGGCCAAAGTATTGGAGCCTCAGCTTCAGGATCTGTCCTTCCAGTGAGCACTCAGGGCTGATTTCCTTCAGAATGGAGAGGTTTGATCTTCTTGCAGTCCATGGGACTCTCAAGAGTCTCCTCCAGCACCATAATTCAAAAGCATCCATTCTTCGGCAATCAGCCTTCTTTATGGTCCAGCTCTCACTTCCATACATCACTACTGGGAAAACCATAGCTTTAACTATACGTACCTTTGTTGGCAAGGTGATGTCCCTACTTTTTAAGATGCTGTCTAGGTTTGTCATCGTTCTAAAAAACAACAACTGGAGAAGCATTGATATGCAATTGAAAATAGGATCAATGGGACCCATGGAAGGGATGGTGGGAAGTCAGGAGATTCAGAGTAATCTCGATAATTAGATTCAGAATTCATTTTGTTGTTGTATGTTTATGTTTTGAAAAATCAAATAAAAAATTGGTGTGTTTTTTTTAAAAAAGACAAATATACAGCATCTTAGCTGTCCATCCAACCACTTCCTGCCACCCCATCACTTCACCATCTCACATCCAGCAGTAGCCCAGGAAATACAATTTACTCAATCCGTTTTGTACTATACATGTCAGAACCCTCCTTGTACCTTATAGGGAGTTGTTAGTTCAATTTAACCGTCAGTCATCAGTTTCCCCTTTATGTGGTTCTTACCGTTCCCTGTGTGGGATGTGGGTGGCGCTGTGGATTAAACCACAGAGCCTAGGACTTGCCGATCAGAAGGTCGGCGGTTCGAATCCCCATGTCGGGGTGATCTCCTGTTCCTCGGTCCCTGCTCCTGCCAACCTTGCAGTTCGAAAGCACGTCATAGTGCAAGTAGATAAATAGGTACCGCTCTGGCGGGAAGGTAAACGGTGTCTCCGTGCACGGCTCTGGTATGCCAGAAGAGGCTTAGTCATGCTGGCCACATGACCCGGAAGCTGTACGCCGGCTCCCTCGGCCAATAAAGCGAGATGAGTGCCGCAACCCCAGAGTCAATCACAACTGGACCTAATGGTCAGGGGTCCCTTTACCTTTACTGTTCCCTGTGGTCAGGCCACCTGCTTGCATACATGCCGCTGGCCACACTAATAATGGGCCTCGTAGTTTTGGAGTTAGGCTCCATTTTACTCCACAGTTTTACACCCTTTTAATCCATGACGCTGTCCCTACCGAGACCACAGTTTGGTTCACTGAGCTTCAGCAAAGCAAAAGGAGGGAAGGAAGTAAAAGCAGCTCTTTGAGCAACGCCACGTCTGCAGAATTTTGCCACAGGCTTACAGCACAGCGGCGACTGTTTCTGTTTGAAGGATGGAGGCAAGGAACATCTGCTCCCAAGCAGATCCGCCACATGGCTTCGATTACAATTGACAGGTATACTTGCTCCCAGGTGTGGAACCTGGCAGGTATCGGCGGCTGAAATATTATGGAAAGCGCCAGAAGTGGAGGGGAAATAGGAGCTTCGAGTGACTCTTGTTTTGCTGATGGAAAACATCTTGAGCTTAGACATGCCTATTACGGGACCGTTATAGATCCATTGAGCGTCAGAGGGACCCAACACTCATCTGCTGGTGGTGTTGACAGGCTCTCGGTTATAGCAGATGACGTATGTTTATCCACACGAGTTTGTGATGAGATCTTTGTTTACTGTCTCTGTTTCAGATGTCATGTTTCATAAAGGCCGGAGAGAAAATAGGGAGTGACTAAATATAAGAAATGGGACGCGGGTGGCATGGGACGCGGGTGGCGCTGTGGGTAAAACCTCAGTGCCTAGGACTTGCTGATCGTAAGGTCGGCGGTTCGAATCCCCGCGGCGGGGTGAGCTCCCATCGTTCGGTCCCAGCTCCTGCCCACCTAGCAGTTCGAAAGCACCCCTAAGTGCAAGTAGATAAATAGGTACCGCTTTATAGCGGGAAGGTAAACGGCGTTTCCGTGTGCGGCACTGGTGCTGGCTCACCAGTGCAGCTTCGTCACGCTGGCCACGTGACCCGGAAGTGTCTTCGGATGGCGCCGGCTCCCGGCCCCTTGAGTGAGATGAGCGCACAACCCTAGAGTCGGTCACAACTGGCCCGTATGGGCAGGGGTACCTTTACCTTTACCTTAAATATAAGAAGTTAAAGGTGAGACCACTCTGGGCAGTCTTAGCAACTGTTGTTAAGGAAAAGGGAATCTTTTTTAAATACAGTGGTACCTCAGGTTAAGAACTTAATTCGTTCTGGAGGTCCGTTCTTAACCTGAAACTGTTCTTAATCCGAAGCACCATTTTAGCTAATGGGGCCTCCCACTGCTGCCACGCCACCGCCACACAATTTCTGTTCTTATCCTGAAGCAAAGTTCTTAACCTGAGGTACTATTTCTGGGTTAGTGGAGTCTGTAACCTGAAGCGTCTGTAACCTGAAGCGTCTGTATCCCAAGGTACCGCTGTACAGAATTTGGCACTTTTGTTTTTGCTATTTATTTTGCGTTTTTGTTTTTGAGGCTTTTCCAGTTAATTTGTTTTGTGACTGTGTGGAACCCAGTTCAGCTACTGATTGATTGATTGATTGATTGATTGTGTAACTGCGGAAATGGATAAAAGCCCTCCATCCAAACAACAACTATCATCCGTGCAGGTAAGAAAAAATTATAACTTTTTTATCATATACAATACTGTCTTATTTATTTTATAGTACAGTACATTGATTATTGCTTTCATTTTATGGCTCAATGGTCTCATTAGCTAGTAAAAAAAAGGTAAAGGTAAAGGACCCCTGACAGTTAAGTCTAGTCGCGAACAACTCTGAGGTTCCAGTGCTCATCTCGCTTTACTGGCCAAGGGAGCTGACGTTTGTCCGCCGACAGTTTTTCTGGGTCATGTGGCCAGCATGACTAAGCTGCTTCTCGCAAAACCAGAGCAGCACACAGAAATGCTGTTTACCTTCCCGCCAGAGCGGCACCTATTTATCTACTTGC
Organism: Podarcis raffonei; assembly: GCF_027172205.1. Classification (NCBI taxonomy): domain Eukaryota; kingdom Metazoa; phylum Chordata; class Lepidosauria; order Squamata; family Lacertidae; genus Podarcis; species Podarcis raffonei. The sequence continues at coordinate 64,966,315 of NC_070611.1, read as the reverse complement.
ACTGGCATGCTTTCGAACTGCTAGGTTGGCAGGAGCTGGGACTGAGCAACAGGAGCTCACCCCGTCGCGGGGATTTGAACCACCGACCTTCCGATCAGCAAGCCCTAGGCTCAGTGGTTTAGACCACATTGCCACCCGCATCCCTTTAGATAGTAAAATTCATGTTAAATTGCTGTTTTAGGGGTTGTTTCTAAAAGTCTGTAACGGATTAATCCGTTTCTATGGGAAAGGGCGCCTTGGTTTTGGAACGCTTTGGTTTTGGAACGGACTTCTGGAATGGATTAAGTTTGAGAACCAAGATATCACTGTATGCTCAAGGAAGCAATAGTACCACTCTATTCAGCCTATTCAGACCACACCTGAAATACTGTGTCCAGTCCTGGGCACCACAATTTACGGATGATGACAAGCTGAAACATGGGCAGAGAAGGGCAACCAAGATGATCAAGGGTCTGGAAACCAAGCCTTATGATGGAGTTAGGAATGTTTAGCTTGGAGAAGAGGAGACTGGGAAGTGATATGACCGCCATCTTCAAATATCTAAAGGGTGGTCACATGGAAGATGTGTTTTCTGCTGCTCTAGAGGGTAGGACCCAAACTAACAGATCCAAGTTACAAGAGATTCCAACTAACATGAGGAAGAACTTTCTGATGGTAAGAGATGTCCAACAGTGGAGTACACTGCCTTGGAAGGTGCTGAACCCTGTGTGTGTGTGTGTGTGTGTGTGTGTGTGTGTGTGTGTTAAACAGAGGTTGGCTGGCCATATTTCAGGGATTTATTTAGCTGTAATCCCTGCACTGCAGGGAGTTGGACTACTTGACCCTTGGAGTTCCTTCCAGATGAGCAATTCTATGAATAATAATAAAAAAAATAATTTTATTATTTATATCCCGCCCATCCGGCTAGGTTTCCCCAGCCACTCTGGGCAGCTTACAGCACATTTTTAAAAATGTAAACATTAGACGTTTAAAATTTCCCAATACAGGGCTGCTTTCAGATGTTTTCTAAAAGTCAGATAGTTGTTTATTTCCTTGACATCTGATGGGAGGGCGTTCCACAGGGTGGGCACCACTACCAAGAAGGCCTCTGCCTAAATCTTTGAATTAATGAGAAAATAAATTAAAAACTATCTAAAGAGGAAAGATTTTTAAAAAATGAAATTCACTCCAGCCTTATTTTCAAAGTGGTCAAGGACTATTGTTGAGTAAGGAAGCATGAATTTGTCTATTTTAGTGCAAATTTCTCTGAACATAAACATCTTTGTGGGCGATCTTCTGCAAAGCAATTTCCCCATATATAATGCACTTTCATATGCAGGAAATAGGAAAACGAACCATTTCCCTACTTTGGCTGGGGCAGCCTTCATGCTAACAGTGAATTTCGTGTTCCTAGTGTGGACCATTATGGGGCCAAAATGACATTATCCATATTTGAGATGGAGAAGACCTAGGGAACCCTGAAACTTTGTAAAAGGAGAAAGGAGGGAGAGAGGGAAAGAAGCAACCGTCCCACACTTACAACCTCTTCCTGCAGTCTCAGTCTAGGAGAACCTGTGACCTTCTAGGTCAGACTTCCTCAAACTCGGCCCTCCAGATGTTTTGGACCACAACTCCCATGATCCCTAGCTAACAGGACCAGTGGTCAGGGATTATGGGAATTGTAGCCCTAAAATCTCTAGAGGGCTGAGTTTGCCTGCCTGTAAATCTAGACGTTGTTGAGACCAACCAGCATGGCCAATAATCAGGGATTCTGGGAATTACAGTTCGGCAACCTCTCCTAGCCCAGGGAAGTTGGAAATGCAGTCAGGCCAAGGCATCATACAGAGATGCAGTGGGCACACTCCTCTGTGATGTATACAGATAAGAGTTTAGTTATTCAGTTGTAGATTTGGATGAGGGTTTTTTCCCCCTTTCTTTGCAGCATTCTAGGAGCTGGACCATAAAGAAGGCTGATCGCAGAAGAATTGATGCTTTTGAATTATGGTGCTGGAGGAGACTCTTGAGAGTCCCATGGACTGCAAGAAGATCAAACCTATCCATTCTGCAGGAAATCAGCCCTGAGTGCTCACTGGAAGGACAGATCATGAAGCTGAGACTCCCGTACTTTGGCCACCTCATGAGAAGAGAAGACTTCCTGGAAAAGACCCTGATGGGAGAAGGGGATGACAGAGGATGAGATGGTTGGACAGTGTTCTCGAAGCTCCCAGCATGAGTTTGACCAAACTGTGGGAGGCAGTGGAAGACAGAAGTGCCTGGCGTGCTCTGGTCCATGGGTTCACGAAGAGTCGGACACGGCTAAACGACTAAACAACAACAACAGGAGCTCTTTCACAGCACTCTCATGTGCCTGACACACAACATGGAAATGATGTAGAGGGGGGAAATGTCAAAGGAAAATCTGGCATGGGAGTTGACCACACAAAGTTCCCCCCTGCTTTCCTTCTTCTTGTTTGAAGGCGAACCACATTGGTGTGTCGTTTGTGGCTGATGCGGTTCCAAAGGCAGGACCGGGTTCATTTGACCTATGTCTTCCCCCACTGTGAAATTGCAGCTGCGCAGGACAAAGCAGGCGACTTTATTCTGGTAAACAAGCATGGCCGATTCATCAAGAGGCTCCTTCCTTAGTTCTGATCAATTGCCGCCAACATCTTCAATGTTCCCTGCAGTGTGTCGAGCCAGGAAGGAGATCGAGATGAGACAAATCTCATCTGTATTTCACCTTGTTAACTGAGAAATCCGAGGGCTCCCTTGGACAAAAAAACAAGGACACCAGCCAGGAATACCAGAGCAAAACAGCAGCCAGTAGGCTTGGTCTTTATTGAAGACTGTCGCGACAGGACTCCCACCCGCCACCAGGTGAAACAAAATGGAAGCCCAGAACAAAAGAAGACCCCAACTTTTATTAGTTACTAATCCCCCAAACTACACCCCTAGAACTACATCACAACTACATCATGACTACATCATTGACACATCACAAAAAGGAGGGGTCAAGAGAGGAGTTGTGGAGGTAACCTGAGTATCTTGTCACCTGGCTGGTTCCTCCTCTCCCCCTCCCCATGAGTCATTTCCAGAGGGCAAAAGGGAGTTTGCAGTTTCCTGCCCCCAGAGGGAAGATCTGATCATTGTCCTTCGTTCCAGTCCGTGCTGAATCCACTCCTATATGCAAGTTCTTTGTGACCCTGATGGTCTTCTGTCAAGGACCATCAGGGCTGGCATAGCAACTGGGCAGGGCTCCTGTGTATGTGCTGGTATGCTCAAGGGATTATGGCTGGCCTGTATCAAACCTTCCCCATTTTGTAGTCCTTCCTTCATGGAGTAAAATAAAAGTGGAACGGTGCAGATCTGATGTATGGTTGATTTTCTATGAATTTATAACAGAAGCGTAGCATATGTCGTGTGTGTGTCAAGTTTGTACAAACTGAATGATTGGGGAGGCGTTTCCTGTGACAACCTGGCTCTCCTCTGACAGATGTGTTAGGAGCAGAGACACAATTACATCACAACAGCTCCCTCTTTACTCACCAATGGACCCATGCCTGTTCTCGATCTCTTTCCTTGTGACTACTGTGGCATAGAAAACCAGTAAGATGGTTTTCTTAATGGTGCATCACAGAGTCATTGCAATTTCACCGAGGTGCATATCTCACTCGGCAATTGATCAGAATATTAACCCAGCATTGAGGGAAGTGTGGGGTTATCAGACCCCCCACCCCACCCAGAGACAGCCCCTATCTAAATTATAATGCACTGCTTGTGATTGGCTTAGCTGCTGTGATGTCAGAGAGAAGCAGGAGGGAGAGAAGATCTCTGGGCTATTGTAGGAAGCTACCTTACTCTACCCCAAGCTCATTGGTCCCTCTAGTTCAGTAGAGTCTTCTCCAGGGGTGGCTGACCAACAGACCCTCATACGTTGTCAGGGTCCAACTCCCATCAGCTCCAGCCAGAAGGGTCAATGGACGGGGTGATGGAAGTCGCAGTCCAAAAAACATTTCAGGGAGCATAGGTTAGCCATCCTGGTCTACTCCAACAAGCAACAGCTCTCCACATCCTTTAGCAAAGGTCCTTCCTGACCCACTTGTGATCCTTTTAAATAGAAGTAGGATGGATGAGACCCAAGCCGTTCTGTACCATAACTTGAAACAGTGGCTCCAAGTTACAAGAAAGGAAATTCCACTAAACACCAAGAAGTGTCAGGAGTTCAGCCTACACTCGAGTAGGACCCTGGCAGAGACACATGCCCGACTGGCATGTTCTCTCTCTCCTGGTCGATCATTCGGGAGCTTCAAAAGCTTTCTTCAGCCCAAACATGACAGCGACCGATGCCAACAGACACTGGCACGTTTAGGGATCAGCAGAGTTTGCGCACTTGCGTAACAGAACCCCAGCATTTTGGCTAATCTAATTTATTTACATATAAACACACACGGAGCACTGCAACATGGCTCCCTCTCTCTAGCATCAGACAGCAAAGAGAAAAAGAACAAAGGACAATAGTCCCACTTCACGGAACACAGTAACACAAACATCCTATCTCCGTCACTTCCCACTCTGTGGAGTCAAAACATACACCGTCATGTGATAGACAAAAATCCCATGACTGCAATCACGGAGCAGGAATTCTAACAGGAAGAACTTTATGACAGTAAGAGCTGTTCAATAGTGGAATGGACTCCCTTGGGGCGTAGTGGACTTTCTTCCACTGGAGGTTTTTAAGCAAAGGTTGGCTGGCCATCCGTTATGGATACTTTAGTTCAGATTCCTACATTGCAGGGGGTTGGACTAGATGCCCCTGGGGTCCCCTTCCAACTCCACAATTCCACGATTCTATGTACTCAGTCATTGCCTCTCTTTTTTATTTTTTATTTTTATTTTATTAAATTTTTCAAGAAATAGAAATTAAGCAAAGAACAATACGTAACACTGTAAACACACTTATGTACATATTTTCCAAAATGAAAACTAATAAAAAAAGAAAGAAAGGAAAGGAAAAATAGAAGATATAAAGAAAAAGAAAAGAAAAAAGAAAAGAAAAGAATAATTTTCATAACCTGTAATATTACCAAATTCTTGCTTCAAATACTGCAATATATAAATCTTAGTTAAAATATTATAAATGCCTCTTATGCCATTGCTCAGGTCTCTGAAGGAGTGTCTGTTCTGAGGATGCTGTTAACCTGACATCTCAAGAGTGCTGGACCTCATCACTTTTTGAACGGTGGCCCTGAGTTGTCCTTGCCATCTGAAGTAATGGAGTCACAAAACAAACCCTCTGTTTTGGCAATCCTGTGGCTGGGTATTTAGTGCTGGGAGGAAGAAGTCGCTGGTGCCTAGCTCAGCAGCAGATAATCTTCATTGCATGCAGAGGATCCCGGGATCAACCCCTCTGTTCCTCCAGGTAGGGTTGGGAGAAATACCCTCCCTGAAATCCTGCAGAGATCTTGCTCCTTTGATACAATGCTGCGCTGGATGGGCCAATGTTTCTGACTCCTTATGTGGCAGCTTCCTGAGGTTCTCCCCATCGCAAACGGAGCCTTCCTGAAGCCAAGGCCTGTGCTGTTAACTACATGGGAGTGTTTAAGGGCAAACAGCAGAGTAAATGCTTTAATGGCTGGCACTGAGTGTGCTATTATGATCCATTTTCATGGCTTGGCATGCCGCTGGCAAGCGGGAAGTGTTTTTCCTTTGTACAACCGAGGAATTAGGAGGCATTGAAAGGTTGCGAGAGCATATGAGGTTTGGCTTTTATTTCTTTTCAGCCAGTCGATGCTAAAACACATGCCACCTCGCTGGGATGGCGCTGCCTGAGGTACTGAATGAATAGTTTCAAGGGGGGTGGATTAAGTGCATGAGGCAATTACAGAATGAGTCACTTTTGCAGCAACTTCTCTCTCAAAGAGCTCTTGAGAAGCAGATCAGTAGGAGGTTTGCGCTGTGCTCACCCCACTCCCCAAACCTCCATAGGGTGAAAGGAGGCGCAATTTGTCTTGCTTGAAAGGACTGTTGCACTACCAGCATTGAGCAAAGGGACTGATGCCATGGGAAGGAAAATTACATACAAGAGTCCATTGGTCCCTGCATTGCAGGGGGTCAATTTTTCTTACTCTGCTTTTCCGCCCAACCCCTGCAAAGGAAAAACCCAAATCCATCAAAACTCCTTTGGGGAAGGTTCTCAGGCAGGGTGGAAGGAGAAAGAACTTGCCCATGTGAAGAGCACCTGGTGGAAACCCTATCACATATGCTTCTTAATTGTAAACCATATGCTGATCTCTGTCAGCCATTTCTAGATCAACTCTGTATCCCCAAATGAAAACCAGAGCTGGAGGTCATACATTTTCTATTACTGGGGAATGATCAGGAGCTCACCAAGTTACAGTCATGCCTTGGGTTGAATGCGCTTCGGGTTGAGCGCGTTCGAGTTGCGCTCCGTGGCAACCCGGAAGTAACGGAGCGCGTTACTTCTGGGTTTCGCTGCTTGCGCATGCGCAGACCAAGGCAGAATAGAACAGTACTATTACTTCCCTTGCTCTGGACTGTTGATGGACCCTAGAATAGTATTAGCCTTTTTCACTGCTGCATCGCACTGACTCACAGCTTGTCACGGCTAAAAATTGGCCGCTGTTTCTTTAATGCTAAAAGAACTGAGCCAGCATGAGTCAGCGGCCTACAATGACTCGTGCAACCTTTCACCAAATTGTACCTGTATATATAGAGTGGTTAATGTTAGTGTGGTGTGGTGTGGGTTGGTTGTACGGTAGAAAGCTGGTTGCGTTTGGTGTGTGTATAAAGCTGTCGGTCGTGGTTGGAGAAGGAGACTTTTTAAGAATAAAAGCAGCATTCTGCAAAGTACTCTTTCTTACGGACTCTTTGTGCCAACTAAGGTCTGAGGACTAGAAAAAGGAGTGAAAAGGAGGTCAGAACTTTTTCTTTTACAAACACTGACACAGCTTATGGTCACCTTCATTTGAATTCTTTTCTTATCTAAAAAAATGCAAGTTCCCCGCTGTGACGATCACACACAAGGCCCCCGGACGTTTGACGGTCTAATGGCCCTGTGCCGCCACTGCGATTGCTTTTTCCGCTGCCACCAACCCGTATCTCACGGGGACACATGGAGTCCAGTCAGTTGTTAACATAAACAAATAATCAAGTTTATTTTTAAATGCAGGAACAAGCTTATGGTTTCAGTTAGTTTTTCTTGACAGTTTCTTAATCTTAGTTCCTAACAACTTCAAACTGATTATTCCCAACTACTTATCTGACTCCACCTAACAATTCCTCTCACTCTCTCACAATACAACTCTACCAACCCACACCTAAACCTCCCTCTTCCTTCTTCAACTCCCAAGCCTCAACTCTCAACTCCCAAACCTCAACTTTTATTCCCCCCTTGCATTCTCACTGGCCAATCACATCACACCTATTTTAACCCTTTCCTTATGACCCATCCTAGGAGGCAAACGCCACACCTGCTCTCCTGGCACACATTCTGGAAACTGGGCAAACTGTATTTCAATGCTCCTCCTGGCCTGTGGATTGCACCCCATTTCACATACTTCAAATGGTCAACGGTTCATTGTTTCCATCAACAAACAGGCAACATTCCCCATATATATATAAATTTTAAATAGGATGAGGTGCTACAGGTTTACCCAAGGAGACGCATGATGTCTCAGACCAGATCAGACTCTGAAATCCAAACTGTTGGAAGGCTATATGTGAAACTAAAATGTAGGCAGCTGAGATTCATCCCACTGTTGAAGGAAGCTGGCACTTAGAGAGAGTTGCATAAATACATCAGAAAGAGTTCTGTGTCATCAAACACACAGAGATGATTGAAAATGCATCCTTCTTGCTATATCAACATTATTTAAATGATCGCATATTTTAATCACTTCTCTACTTACATTTGCCTTTTCTTTTTTAAAAAGCTTTGCAATGCCTCCTCAAGCCTTGAAAGATACTCTTGAAAGAAATATCATTCTGTCAGACCAGGAGTGATTCATATGTGGTGGGGAAGCAGCTGGAAATGATTGTTCTCGGCGCTGATATATCGGTTGAGCCCAATGAGCATGAAGCGATGGTCCACAAGCAAAAAACAGAGTCGTGAGTGAGCGAAAACAGACCACAGCGTCATTTTCTACCAGTGTCTACAGCCATAGTCCAGGTTGGCAAAAGGTAGGGCAGACAGCCCATCAGATGCCACCCATCACCCCTCCTCCATCGCCCACTGACTGGGGATCCACACAGGAGTTGTCAGAAGTCTAATGGTCCTTGTAAAATTTATAAAGTAAGGTTTCTAGCTACCCTTAAATATAATGGTTCAATTGGCACTGAAATGGAGAATTCCCGAATGTGTGTTGCTAACATGGGGGGTTTTCCATGGCACCATACCGAGAGCTCTCTAAGCTCTAACTGGTTGGTAATTAACTGTGATGTTCTCTGCCCTTAAACTGAGTGTTTAACTTTAGATCATGGGAATAAGGCATTCGCTTGCAAATTCACCGTCTTTGTGAGAAGGATGTGCAAATAACTCACTCCGAGGAGCTCATAGCCTTGGGCTAGAATGCAGGCCAATGAAGTCTGTGTGTGTGAGAGAGAGAGAGCTCTGTTTGTCAGTTCTAGTCAAAAGTTATTTTCGAAGAAGATGAACCTATGCCATGGACAAGCATATGTCATATGGAATTACATGAATGTTTAGAGCGAGATAGCTCAGTTGGGAGAGCATGAGACTCTTAATCTCAGGATTGTGTGTTCTGAACTTCAGGAGGTTGGACTAGATGACACTCATGGTCTCAACTCTACAATTCTATGATTCCATCAATGATTTTATTGTACCTGTGTTTGAAGAATTTCTGGTTCCTAAAGCTTTGAACAATATTTATGGGTCTGAGCCATGCTTCAAAAGGAGTTGATTTCTATGCATCCCGTTGCTTCAAGCTGCACAATATTGATATCTGCAATATAAGTGACTGCCCTTAGAACTGCTGGTCATGGAACTGACCAGCAAGGAAGCAATCCTGAATTTAAATGGCACCCAGGATCTGGTGCAAGATGTAAGTGTTGTTGAACTGAGAGGGAGCCGATCACCGATCACAGTGATCGGATGGAGCATGCCAGTTGCCAGGAATCACAAGCATGGAGAGATTTGTTGTACTCAGGATCTATTTGTGGGATCCCACTGAGGTCTCTGGCCTGATCTTACCCGGACACTGAGGTCCAGCACCGAGGGCCTTCTGGCAGTTCCCTCGCTGTGAGAAGCCAAGTTACAGGGAAGCAGGCAGAGGGCCTTATCGGTGGTGATGCCCGCCCTGTGGAACACCCTCCCACCAGATGTCAAAGAGTAAAACAACTACCAGACTTTTAGAAGGCTTCTGAAGGCAGCCCTGCTTAAGGAAGCTTTTAATGTTTAATAGACTATTGTATTTTAATATTCTGTTGGAAGCCGCCCAGTGTGGCTGGGGAAACCCAGCCAGATGGGCGGGGTATTATTATTATTATTATTATTATTATTATTATTATTATTATTATTATTGCAAGCTCTTCTTATGCTATGTTATTATACTGAAGGATTCCTTCCTTCCTTCCTTCCTTCCTTCCTTCCTTCCTTCCTTCCTTCCTTCCTTCCTTTCTTTCCCCAATGAATAAAAGTACTTTCTTGGAATCTGTTCAGTGCTTCTATTCTGCCACCTTGCATTATACACAATGAGGCATCCGATAGGGAAACTTCCTTGGCTTAGCTTCAGAATGAAGTGGGCTTATATTTTTTATCTTGGCACTTGCCACTCAATATACTGTGCCCATTTCCAGTGTGCAAAGAAAGTGTCTCCATCATAGGACAAGATTCAGGCCCTTATGGAATAGGGGTACTTATGTGTTGTGCTTTTCCATGGGCAATATATGCAAAGGAACTATTTCTACGTGGTCCAAGGGAGGAAGGGAGGATAACAGAGGGTAATTTCTTTTGGCCTGCATTCTAAATCAAGCTGATCTAATCTGCAGTTCCCAGAGTTACATGCGTATTGGAACAGGAACATCAGAAGAGCTCTGCTGGGTCAAGCCAGTGGTCAGTCAAGATGCCTGTGGGACGCCTGCAAGCACAAGAGCACAAGAGCCTTCTTCCCTCCTGCGGTTTCCAGAAACTAGAATTCAGAAGCATCATAGCAGACTATGGATCATAGGCACTGATAGGCTCCTCCATGTGCGGGTGGCGCTGTGGTCTAAACCCCTGAGCCTCTTCGGCTTGCCTATCATAATAATAATAATAATAATAAATTTTATTTATACCCCACCCTCCCCAGCCAAGGCCGGGCTCAGGGCGGTAAACAACCAATAATAAAACAAGTTGAATGAATACAACTTAAAAACAAGATTAAAATACATTAAAACATTAAAAACATTAAAATGCAGCCTCATCACAGGAGGAGAAAGGGAAAATGAAAGAGGGGGAGGGAATCAAATTGACTCCAAGCCAAAGGACAGGCGGAACAACTGTCTTACAGGCCCTGTGGAAAGAAATCAGATCCCAGAGGGCCCTGGTCTCATGAGGCAGAGCGTTCCACCAGGCCGGAGCCAGAGTTGAAAAAGCCCTGGCTCTGGTTGAAGCTAATCTAACTTCCTTAGGGCCCGGGACCTCTAGGGTGTTGCTATTTGCTTGAGGCTCTCCGTAGGGCATACCAGGAGAGGCAGTCCTGTAGGTACGAGGGTCCTAGGCCGTGAAGGGCTTTAAAGGTCAAAACCAACACCTTAAACCTGACCCTGTACTCCACCGGGGGCCAGTGCAGCTGGAAAAGCACTGGGTGAATATGCTCCCATGGCAGGGACCCCGTGAGGAGCCTCGCTGCAGCATTCTGCACCCGCTGGAGTTTCTGGGACAGCTTCAAGGGCAGCCCCGTGTAGAGCGAATTACAGTAGTCAAGCCTGGAGGTGACCATTGCATGGATCACTGAGGCCAGGTCGGGGCGGGAAAGGTAAGGGACCAACTGCTTGATGCGGCAAAGGTCGATCAGAAAGTTCTAATCCCCACAACAGAGTGAGCTCCCATTGCTCTGTCCCAGCTCCTGCCAACCTAGGAGTTCAAAAGCACGCCAGTGCAAGTAGATAAATAGGTACCGCTCTGGCAGGAAGGTAAACAGTGTTTCTGTGCACTCTGGTTTCCGTCACAGTATTCTGTTGCACCAGTAGCGGTTTAGTCATGCTGGCCACAAGACACGGAAAGCTGTCTTGTGGACAAACGCCAGCTCCCTTGGCCTGAAAGCGAGATGAGCGCTGCATCCCATAGTCACCTTTGAATGGACTTAACTATCCAGGGGTCCTTTTTTTACCTCTTGTGGAAGCAGGAGCTCATGGGGGCTGAGCTGCCTCCACGTGTAGGGCACAGGGCATGGGACATTCCAGCACCCAGTGCAGCGCCCGGCCTCCCCGCGACCACGGTGCTCCAGTAGGGGGCACCATGATCTGTCTGCCGTGTGGCTTCCTTAAATGTCCACGACTTCTAGTGTTATGAGAGAGGGAGAAAAGCTGTTCTCTATCCTCTCTCACCCCCTGCCATCTCCCTGCAGTGTTCAGTCTTCCTAACCATTTCCCCCAAACCATCTCCCTTCTAATTCACAGCACCAGCATGTGTGTTATATCACAGTTAATTGGCTTGGACAGCAAGCTAATTGGAAGCCACAGAGCTGAAAGGTTAGCAGTGACAGTCCGTAGAGCTACGTAAGTTTATTTGTCACGGGGCTCCAGCAAAGCAGCCTTTTCAGACTGCAGTCTGACAGCAGCAGGGCTGGGGGACAAAACCGAATGAGTTCACTTCTAAAGGCGACTCTACCTAATTTTCACTTTCCAGAAAAGCACACAAGCCCTCCGTCCCTTGAAATTCACATTTCTATAATTTTTGGAGTGTTCTCCAGTCAAGCAATGTGTACAAAAACGCATGTGAAGTGTGCATAAAAATGCATAAGTTGGTGAAAATAATAAATTTTGATTATTTTAATATTTATTAAATTTGCCTACTGCCCTTCACCTGAAGATCACAGGGCGGTTCGAAACATAAAAATACAAAATGAGAACACAAAATAGATAATATAAGCAAGAACAAACCAATAATCCCTTTCCCATAAACACATTTAAAAGGAAAGATGATTGGCAAAAATGTGGCTATTGGGAGAAATTGCTTACAAATTTTCCCCGAGGAGAAATTTGCACTAAAATGCTGATGACTTATCGTGAGGTCGTTTAAAAACAACAACGACAAATAAACCCCACTAACTGAGGTGGAAATGTGGAGAAGGGAACTTAAGGCCAGAAGAATGAGAAACAACGAGAATCCCGGCTTGACAGACACTTCAATCATTTGCTTCTAACTATACATTGTTGGTGTGATGGAAAATCCTCCCCTCATGGATGACCCATAGCAATTGACCCACAGCGTCAGGTCCAGATTTTCTGGAGGTGATCGGCTCAATACCTGTTCCCCAGGAAAGAAAAGACTCAGAGAAGGGAGAGATGGGAGCCTTCAGGTAGGATCCACAAGCAATTCATCCCAAAGACAGCCAGTGGATAATATTCAGTTAGGGCAAATGGGGCACTGTCTCAGCAATCCATTGTGTCCTAGTCAGCCCTTGCTTGCTCTCCTTCTTATTTACATCCAGCCTAGGTGGCACTGGGGATCAGAAGGTCGGCGGTTCAAATCCCTGCGACGGGGTGAGTTCCCTGCTCCTGCCAACCTAGCAGTTCGAAAGCACGTCAAAGTGCAAGTAGATAAATAGGTACCACTCCAGCGGGAAGGTATACGGTGTTTCCGTGTGCTGCTCTGGTTTGCCAGAAGTGGCTTAGTCGTGCTGGCCACATGACCCGGAAGTTGTACGCCGGCTCCCTTGGCCAATAAAGCGAGATGAGCGCCGCAACCCCAGAGTCGTCCATGACTGGACCTAATGGTCAGGGGTCCCTTTACCTTTACCTTTAGGGGGTGGAACTGACTGCCACCTCGCTCCACCTTCCTGCCCTTGTAGAGCTCTGCAGGGTGGAAGATGGGAACGAAACAAGAATTTATTGGCTCTGCCTATCATTGACTCTGGCTCGCCCTACTGTTGACCTTCTTTTTACCCTGCCAGTCCCAACAGGGCAGTGGGCACCAGTGGAGAGAGCAACCCTCCCATCGCTTCCTTTAGCCTTCTCTCTCTTGACTGATCATCTATATGCAATTGAACAGCCACCGCCAGGGGTCTCAGTGATGGAAGAATGGAATGCGTTCTGCCTAAATGGGAAAACAGACACCATTTATTAGAGGAACGGAAGGAAGGAAGAGAAGAGGAAGGTAATTTTAAGGAGGAAAGTTGAATGCATTTATTGCCGGTTGTGGAAGGGGCTGTTTTGAACCGCAGGCCCAAAGGAGAGCTCAGAGAAGCGGTTGGGTGCAGGGATCCCAAAGAAGGATGTCAAAAAACCACCAGCGATCAGTTCTAGTGCTTTATTAAAGAAAGTGGTAGACTTAGGGTGGATATGCACTCGTGGTTTATAACGTCAATAAGGCATTATTAAAATGTGACACCAGGGGGCGCTGCAGAGCAATGAGCCCTTGGCAATAGGGAAACTGCATGTTAAAGGCAAGGTGACGTTATAGAACGATACATCTAATATTGTTCTAATGACGTTTAAAAGATCAATGTAGATCAAGCCTTGTAGATCAGCCTGCCAGGTCCCCAAGCATACTAGGACTCAATTTCTCGACTTTAAGAAAGCCGACTTCATAAAACTTAGGGAAGTGCTGGGTGAGATCCCATGGACAGTAATACTAAAAGGAAAGGGAGTTCATGATGGCTGGGAGTTTGTTAAGAGGGAGATAGTAAAAGCACAACTTCAGGCAATACCAATGAGACGGAAACATGGAAGGTGCCTAAAGAAGCCAGGGTGGCTATCTAAAGAACTTTTAACTGAGTTAAGATTAAAAAAGGATGTGTACAAAAAATGGAAAAGGGGGGAAACCACCAAAGAGGAATTCAAACAAATAGCCAGCACGTATAGACACAAAGTCAGAAAAGCTAAAGCACAGAATGAACTCAGGCTTGCTAGAGAGGTTAAAAGCAACAAAAAAGGCTTTTATGGGTATGTTCGTAGCAAAAGGAAGAACAAAGAAACAGTGGGGTCACTCAGAGGAGAAGATGGTGAAATGCAAACAGGGGACACAGAAAGGGCTGAACTCCTCAATGCCTTCTTTGCCTCAGTCTTCTCCGATAAAGAAAACAATGCCCGACCTGAAGAATTTGGAGCAAATGATTCAGCAGAGGAAACACAGCCCAGAATAACTAAGGAGATAGTACAAGAATACTTGGCTAGTCTAGATGTATTCAAGTCTCCAGGGCCAGATGAACTGCATCCAAGAGTATTAAAAGAACTGGCAGATGTGATTTCAGAACCACTGGCAGTCATCTTTGAGAATTCCTGGAGAACAGGCGAAGTCCCGGCAGACTGGAGGAAGGCAAATGTTGTCCCTATTTTCAAAAAGGGGAAAAGAGAGGACCCAAATAATTACCGCCCAGTCAGTCTGACATCAATACCAGGGAAGATTCTGGAGCAGATCATTAAGCAAACAGTCTGTGAGCACCTGGAAAGGAATGCTGTGATCACCAATAGTCAGCATGGATTTCTGAAAAATAAGTCATGTCAGACTAACCTGATCTCGTTTTTTGACAGAATTACAAGCCTGGTAGATGAAGGGAACGCAGTGGATGTAGCCTACCTTGATTTCAGCAAGGCATTTGACAAGGTGCCCCATGATATTCTTGTAAAGAAGCTGGTAAAATGCGGTCTTGACTATGCTACCACTCAGTGGATTTGTAACTGGCTGACTGACCGAACCCAAAGGGTGCTCATCAATGGTTCCTCTTCATCCTGGAGAAGAGTGACTAGTGGGGTGCCACAGGGTTCTGTCTTGGGCCCGGTCTTATTCAACATCTTTATCAACGACTTGGATGATGGACTCAAGGGCATCCTGATCAAATTTGCAGATGACACCAAACTGGGAGGGGTGGCTAACACCCCAGAGGACAGGAACACACTTCAAAACGACCTTGACAGATTAGAGAACTGGGCCAAAACAAACAAGATGAATTTTAACAGGGAGAAATGTAAAGTATTGCACTTGGGCAAAAAAAATGAGAGGCACAAATACAAGATGGGTGACACCTGGCTTGAGAGCACTACATGTGAAAAGGATCTAGGAGTCTTGGTTGACCACAAACTTGACATGAGCCAACAGTGTGACGCGGCAGCTAAAAAAGCCAATGCAATTCTGGGCTGCATCAATAGGAGTATAGCATCTAGATCAAGGGAAGTAATAGTGCCACTGTATTCTGCTCTGGTCAGACCTCACCTGGAGTACTGTGTCCAGTTCTGGGCACCACAGTTCAAGAAGGACATTGACAAACTGGAACGTGTCCAGAGGAGGGCAACCAAAATGGTCAAAGGCCTGGAAACGATGCCTTATGAGGAACGGCTAAGGGAGCTGGGCATGTTTAGCCTGGAGAAGAGGAGGTTAAGGGGTGATATGATAGCCATGTTCAAATATATAAAAGGATGTCACATAGAGGAGGGAGAAAGGTTGTTTTCTGCTGCTCCAGAGAAGCGGACACGGAGCAATGGATACAAACTACAAGAAAGAAGATTCCACCTAAACATTAGGAAGAACTTCCTGACAGTAAGAGCTGTTCGACAGTGGAATTTGCTGCCAAGGAGTGTGGTGGAGTCTCCTTCTTTGGAGGTCTTTAAGCAGAGGCTTGACAACCATATGTCAGGAGTGCTCTGATGGTGTTTCCTGCTTGGCAGGGGGTTGGACTCGATGGCCCTTGTGGTCTCTTCCAACTCTATGATTCTATGATTCTATGATTCTATGATTCTATGATTCTAAAGGCGAGGGACAGACACCCTAGCAACGAGATGACTTGTCCACACCCAAGCAAAAGTTCATACGTTCTTTGCAAACAACGCAGTACAGTCAATTTGGCCAGAATTTGGCATTGCTTCACCTGCCCAGATGACGGCATAGGTGGCAAATGCCCAAGTCTTACAGAGAGTTCCTCTCTCTGGGCTCAGAGTCCAGTGCCCCAAGTCCCCAGGTAAGGATAGCAGCAAATCAAGCCATATCGAAGCAAGTGTATATAAATATATATGAGCTCGTTGCTGCAAAAACTACCAATTAATTGTGGAGTTATCTTGACTATATCACCCTCGAATGAATAGATATAATTACAGAGGTAATTTTAAAGTATGTGAGCGCATGCGCACGGGTACGTGTCCATGTATACACATAATGTGGGCGAATGTATATGTGTTTAGTATTTGAAATGTTTAATGTAGAAACAAAAGGATTTGTGGTGTAAACACTGGGGTTTATATTCAATGTTAGCCATGTGCAGGGTAAACCCACAGAAATCAAATGTTCATACATTTCAATTGGGCTGCTCTGAGTATAACTTAGTTGGAGATCACCCAGTGTCATTAATTTTCTTCTTTATTGATTTAAGAAAGTCATTAGCTTGCCTTGATAATTGTCTTCATGCCTTTTTGCATAATCAGATGTAATTTTATGTTTTCTTATGCCTAAAGATGCAGTTCCTAAATTTCCTGTTATTTACGGCTGCGACATAAATAGCAATGATCTGTCGTCATAAAAAATTATAATGGAGGGACAGAAGGGGGACCCAACTTGGAAACTGCCTAAGGAGGACTGAGCATGCTCAGTGGGCCTGGAATGCAGATGGACACTTAGGTGAATGGGAAACAGAGGGGATGGAATGGAGTGTCCTGCAAAAGGGGCATGGCTGGCTGGCTGGCTGGCTGTCAACTGGAAAGGAGAGCTCCGCAATGAATTATTTGGTTACAGATCTCACTTGTTTCTTTTCTATGCTGTAAGTTAACTTTATGTGCTGGTCCCAGGGGGTGGTGACCGTGCGGCGTGGTCTGAGTCCGGTCCTAGGTCGAGGGTATGGAGACTGTCCGTCAAGGGCGAAGCGGGGTCCAAGGCAAGGAGCCGGGTGTGGTCAGGAACTCCAGAAGAGCAGGTCAGGGTGCTGGCAGGAACAGGTTACCAAGGATGTTGCTCCCGCAACCTGGGACTGGGCTGACTGGCCTTTATCTTCTCTGAGGCCAGGGGCGGTCCCGGCCCACAGGTGACTCACCTCTCCTGGCCTTAAGGCGAGCACTCCTCCTGTGAGAACTTAGTTCCCTCCGCTTCTCTGCCCTGAGCTTCTGGAGGGTTACTGGACCCAGAGGCAACCTCACCTTCCCCTGACAGGGCCGGGAGAGGAGCACCTGCAGGCAATGGGTCCTCGATCACCTCCAGAGCCAGAGCGGATTCAGCTGGTGTCTGTGACTGAGGATCCAGCACAGGTGGGGGCCCTTCAGGTTCAAGCTCCTGCCCTAGCTCAGCCAGCCCTGGAGGCGGGGACTCCTGTGCAGGCTGGGATTCCTCAGGTTCAGCCTCTGAATCGGATTCCTAGCCATCACACTGTACATAATATAAACCTTTTAAATATACATTTATTTTAAAAAATAATTAAGACGTATTCAAATTTTCAAATCTTGAGCCATAAACAAAAGTACGATTGCATTAAAAATTGCAATGGATTATTGGCTTTGCTGACATTGCCTTCATCTTCCAGGTGAACATAGCGGAAACGTGGCTATCATTAAGTCACATTCTGATGAAGCAGTCCTTTTGCAATCATACAGTCCAAATCCTTACAGATGCTTCGTGTTATTGCTTGACTTGCTGTATTCAGTAAAGCTGTACCAGTCCACAGTGAAAGCATTCATTTCTGTCCTTTCAAAGCTTTGGGGTGGGCTTTTTGCTTGAAAGCAGTTTCGCACAGGAATAATCCAAGTTAGCACCCTGGAGCTCCTTCCAATAATGTGCCGCCACCATTCTTGCTGCCACTAGCGAGCGCTCTATTAAGTTCTTGAAGAGTCGGAGCAAAGGGGCAGCTGCGCTAGAAAAAGCTATCATTACGGTGGAGAAACTATAATTTCACGTACAGTACAGATGAAAAGAGGAGGCATGTCATCGGCTCCCGCTATTGTGTGCAAACAACAGCCCCAAAAGTCACATTCTGCACATTGCATACTGTTTCACACCTTGAAATGTTCCAAAGGCGTGCTGCCCTGAATTCTAATTAATTTTATGCACACAATGAAACGGCTGTGATTGAAGCTGCCTTTTTATGCATGAAGTATTTCAGATTTAAAATGCTGACGATCTTGAGCACATGGAAGGGAGAGGGCGAGAGAAAGAGGAAGAGGGAGCATTTGTGCTCCACCATACAGCGACTTCAGCTACAATTGTTTTGTTTTGTTTTGTTTTGTTTTGTTTGTATACCACCCTTCATCCATAGATCTCAGGGCCGTTCACAACATAAAATGACAATATAAAAAACAAAAAGAAAATGCATAAAAAATGTTGGACAATGCTCCTGGGTCAGCGCGGTGCTGCTTCAGATCGTGGCCCCTAGATGGCAGGAGAGAGAGAGAGAGAGAGAGAGAGAGAGAGAGAGAGAGAAAGAATCAGGCAAAGGGTAATAAAGGTAAAGGTAAAGGGACCCCTGACCATTAGGTCCAGTCGTGGCCGACTCTGGGGTTGCGGCGCTCATCTCGCTTTATTGGCAGAGGGAGCCTGCGTACAGCTTTCAGGTCATGTGGCCAGCATGACTAAGCTGCTTCTGGCGAACCAGAGCAGCACACAAAAACAGTGTTTACCTTCCCGCCGGAGTGGTACCTATTTATCTACTTGCACTTTGACATGCTTTCGAACTGCTAGGTTGGCAGGAGCTGGGACAGAGCAACGGGAGCTCACCCCGTCGCGGGGATTCGAACCGCTGACCTTCTGATCGGCAAGTCCTAGGCTCTGTGGTTTAACCCACAGCGCCACCTGCGTCCCTGCAAAGGGTAATGGAAGCAGTCAATAACAGGGCAAGCTCTGGAGCACCAAGAGAAATGCAATTCCTGGTATCTCCAAACTGCCCCCCTCCCAGGCTCATGTGTGGGCCGTTCCTCCACCCACCCACCACCTAGCAGCTAAGTAGAAGGACAATAGCCGGAGAGGAGCTTGTGTGTGAGTTGGAAGCAGGCTGGAAGCTGGAGACCCAGAGACCTGCTTGCTCTGTGCTGGATCCAAAGCTGAGACTAATGGAGAAGCAATATCTTTCGGAGTGTGAATGCTGTCAGCCCTTCTGCCTTACGCTCTGGTTGTATATATGTGTGAATAACACTGTGTATCCTAAATACATTGCAAATACATTGACCTTCATTCCAAGGAAACTGAACCTGAGTAAGAGCTGCAACCCCTAGAATCTCTTGCTGCTCGGAGACTGGGATGGTGTGTCACAGAACTGAGCTAGATAGCCCAATGGTCAGAGTCAGTATAAAACAGCTTCCTGGGGTAGTGTTGTAACAAGGGGGGCACGGGGGCAGTTGCCATGGGTGCAAAAAAATCACCCTCAATACAGCTGCATGCTTCCTGCCTCAATACAGCTGCATGCTTCCGTTGCTGGGCTCCTTTGAAATTGGCTTCTCCATGTGAACCAGGAAGTGACCTCTCCAGACAAGGAAACGACTCTTCTTTTCTTATCTCTTTGGGTGCAATCTCGCGGGTGACATGGACACCTTTAGGAGCTGAATGCACATGTGTACTCCATCCGTTTCCCTCCCTTCCACCCATCCCTCTGCGCAGTTCTGGGCACTGGCAACCCACGATACGCCACTGCCCTGTGGTCTGAACTCCTTGATTCATATAGTCAAGAGGAAAAAATGTCGGAATTGCGTTCGACTAAGCGACTCCTCCGGAATCGCCTCCGATGTGATTAATGATCTGAGCCTTTGATAAGACTCCGAGCACGTTCCCCATTCCACAGAGTATCCAGCACAGGGAAGAGACGAGAAGTTTGAGCTACATGGCTAAAGAGCATTTTATTCCTAACTACGCAGACAGAAAAGAAACATACATGCTCTCTCTGTGAGAGCAGAGAGCAACTGAAAAACAAAGGAACAGTAACATCACATCCGTCTCCTGTCTTCCGTGAAACTTCCAATAGCCTGGAATCTCTGGAATGCAAAACAGAGTCTTGTGACTCCAAGAGCACTGCACAGTGGCAACACACAGAAACTAACAGAAATAAGAGGGGTGGGAACAGGAGGGTCATGGGACCCAGGGATTGTGTGTGATAAGGGAATGGTGTGAAAAAGGCAGCTACCAAGAGATTGAAAATTAGTAGGCCAAGCAGGAGGAAACTTTTGTAGTTCAGCTGGCTTTTCTAGAAGGACTTATGAACCAGGCACATAAAGCTTGGAGGAGTCACTGGGCGATGAAGTTCTCAGCCCTGGGTAGATGGCGTTAGCTAGCTGTCAGTGGCCATTTCCTCCCCTCCTTCATATAGAAAAGGAGAAGACACACCCCAACTTGTGAATGTAATAAATGACCTTACCTGCATCTCACTTGTGTAGTATTTATCGGTGGCCTAGAAGATGGAGTGGCCCCCAAGGTCTCACCCACAAGGCGGTCATTCCCATTCATTCAAGTATAAAGCCCTGAGCTTAAGAGACCAGTTCCTTGGAGATAAATCCACTCCACTCTGTCATGTGGATGAGGGAATACAAACAGAGGCCCCGCAAATTTGCTAGTTGATTGCCTTTGCGAAGGCAGTTTGTGGCAATTTGAGAGTGCAGCCCGTTCTCTCATAGTTTAATCATTTGCCAACATTAACGCTCAAAAGAACAGCCACGAACACTATTGATCGGTTGCTATAATTAGCTTTGTTCCCCTTGGTAATTTGTTTAGTAATACATTTCTGAACGGCATTGCAGGTAACAGAGA
This sequence comes from Podarcis raffonei, assembly GCF_027172205.1. Classification (NCBI taxonomy): domain Eukaryota; kingdom Metazoa; phylum Chordata; class Lepidosauria; order Squamata; family Lacertidae; genus Podarcis; species Podarcis raffonei. The sequence continues at coordinate 64,945,458 of NC_070611.1, read as the reverse complement.
CTCAATAGCAGGAGGTTATTAAAAAGTAAAGTTTTCCCCAAAAACATTGGATCACGTTCGGTTTTTCACTAGCTCTGCGAGTTCAGCAAGGGATCAAGATGGAGAAGCTGAAGACATATGCCAATGGGGTGACTTCCATGCATTGTTGGGCTACATATGGGATCCTCATAACAGAGGGTCCTGGTTGCGCGCGGGACCCAAGAGCTCACCTGATAGGGCTAAAATGGGGTGCGAGGAGCAAGAAGTCCTGGCCATTCCCCTGGGATCACACCAGGCGATTTTAGCCAATAGCCACTGGGGTGGCGTGATCACAGGGGCTTTAAAAACAGCAGTGTGACACAAGGAGAGGCGCTTGCTTCACACTGTTGAACCCCCGCCCACCCTCCCTAGTTTAGGTAGAGTAGCTTGGCCTTGCTTTGGTTTGGGTCGCCTGTTTTGGAACAGGGGCTGGGTAGGAAATTTTCCATTTGGCAGATTGGCTTTAGCCATTTGGTTTTCGCCTACTCCTTAGCAAATCGTCACAACTTGTAAGGTGGCGGTTAGGCATTGGCTCAGTTGGATTGTGGGGAGGGGAGATGCGGCCATCACCTGCCCCTCCAGGAACTGGGTATTCTGTTAAAGGAATCTGGGGGTCCTCCTTTTTCCTGTGACAATTCGGCTACTAAACAACTACCTGTGAGTAGGTCAAGTTTAAAGATTGGGGAATTTAAGAAAAAAGAGGATTAATTTGGCACTGAAGCGGGAAGGCGTAAACAGGAAGTCTGCCTTCCGTTTTCTGTATACAGGTGAATTCAAAGCAAAGATCGTCTAAGCTAAGACCTGGAGAGTTGCGTTAAAAAGACTTAAATCCTAACGTCAAATCAAAAGAATTCCCTCCCTGAACTGCAGGAGAGGGGAGGGAAGAGGGGAAAGCATTTTTTGCCTGCAAAAAGAAAAGAAGGAGAGAAAAGGGAACAAAGACCACCACTTAATCCTTGGGAACGGATTGCCAGGATCAATAGAATTGCTGTACTGAGAGTCGCACTATTTATGGACAATGTAACTTTTTGACAGTTAACTCTGCAAAGGGCTTCTTTGGACTTGAGACTGTTGCTTATTTTCTTGAAGGGGGGACTTTGGAAAGTTGGAAAAGTTACCTTATTGCAATATCACCGACTGTTACTGTGTCCCCCTAGAGGAACACTGAAATTGTTACAACTAGTTGGGGAATTTTCCACTTCTAACTAGCCAGGGAAATTTCCACTGCAAAACAAGCTTTGGTCGTGGGACTGACCTTGATCCTCAGATAAAGTGTTATGGCAAACCTGCCTCAGGAAAAGAATTTGACTCAGGAAAAAACAACAAGATTGGGCAAGGTCAGACTGCAGCAGACCAGTGCAGCATTGCAGCAGCGCAGAGCATCTGCATCCGGCCCTTCTGCACCACAAGGGGAAGATCCTGTACAAGCTGGGTCAAAAGGAATGGCATCTGAAGAGGGATTTACTTCAGTAAAATTTATGGAAACCTTGGAAAAATTAAGCTAACAAGTGACTGAAGCAACAACTAAAATTGACCAAAATACTACTAGCATCAACAACTTGGGGCAGAAGGTGAATTCAAATACAGAATCCATTGAAAAACTGCTGCAAGAATCTACTTTGAATCGAAAGACAGCTGAGGAAGCAAAGGAAAAAGCAGCGGCTGCAGCAGAAAAGATAACACCGATATGTAAACAGCTTGGGGACCACCAGTCGCTTTTGTCTATGATTGAACTGAAGGAGAAACAGACTAATCTGAGGATCAGGGCGGTACCTGAACTTGAAAAAGACAGCCTAAGTGATTTTCTTACACAGGAATTTGCAGACTTTTGGAACCTCGATGATAAACAAGACTTCAAGATAGTAAGTGCTTTTAGACTTGGAAGAGGAGGGAGAAAAAACAGGGTGAGAGACTGTTTGATTACCCTCCGATCAAAAGAGGAGAGAGACAAAATACTGAGTCTGCACTTCCAGAATACCTTGGAAATTAACGAATCAAGAGTGGAGATATTTAAGGACATTCCGAAACATCTCTTGGACCTTAGGTCTAACTACGGAGATTTGGTGGCCCTGTTGAGAGGAAACAGAACCATTTTTAGGTGGGAATTCCCCCAAGGCCTATCTTTTACCTTTAAAGGGAAAAAGTTTAAAATAAGATCAGTGGAAGATAAAGAAAAATTTCTGAGAGAACACGAAGAAGACCTGCAAAAAGAAGCTGAAGAAGAGCCAAGAGCTTTAAAACCAGGAATACAAAATATAGTACCACTACCTTTGGGATTGGACAAGCTAGAGAAAGTGATACCACCGTCAGATCAAGAACAATTATTGGGAGCAGTCGGAGGAGAAGCAAAATAAATACACCATGTCTCTGCAACTATTAAGTTGGAACATTCATGGATTTAACTCCCCGGAGAAAAGGAAGAAAGTCTTTCATTTATTGAAAAAGGAACAATTGGACTTGATTTGTTTACAGGAAACACATGTGATAAGGCTACATAGGAAAGTATTGATTAATAAAAGATTGGGCCAAGAGTTTATCTCATCGGACAAGGTTAAAAAGAGAGGAGTAGTTATTTATGCAAAAGAGAGCCTATCACCGAAATTTGTTTTTAAAGATGATCAAGGAAGATTTGTGGCAATCGAAATTCAGACACAAGGAGAAAAATTTTTGATAGTAGGAGTATATGCACCGAATGAGGGGAAATCTGAATTTTTTAAGAAGTTGCATGAGACATTGTTAGACTATATGGATTACAACATTGTCAGGAAAGCATTGTTTAATGTCTGGATAAGATATAAAGACTTACTTGAAAATAAAACCCCAAGGTGGTTGTCATCGATGGAAGCAAAGGCTCAGAAAAAGCTCAATATGGAGGCCAAATGGCCGAAATATTAGAAAATTTTGGAGCAAGAAGGAGACAAATTGAAATTGCAGAGTTTTGAGAAATTAAAAGACAAAGTGCGAGACTGGCTTCACCATTATCAAATAAGGGAGGTTTATAATTTGGACAAAAAAACTGGCTTCCAGGTGGAAAAATCAAAATTGGAAACAGAGCTGTTAGATCCCAAAACTAAGATACTTTCAAGAATGTATAACTTGCTGTTGAAATGGAATACGCAGGATGAAACGGTTAAATCTGCTATGATTAAATGGGCACAAGATGTTGGACATAACATTATGTTTGCTGACTGGGAACAGTTGTGGACCACAGGTATGAAATTTACGGCATGTAATGCCCTAAGAGAGAATATTATGAAAATGATATACAGGTGGTACATGACACCAGTCAAGCTTGCAAAAATCTATCATTTGCCCGATAATAAATGTTGGAAATATAAAGATAATGAAGGTACATTCTTTCACCTTTGGTGGATGTGCCCAAAGATTAAGGCTTTCTGGGAGATGATCTATAATGAAATGAAAAAGGTATTTAAACATACCTTCCTGAAGAAACCAGAGGCCTTTCTCCTGGGCATAGTCGGCCAATTGGTGCCAAAGAAGGATAGAACTTTCTTTATGTATGCTACAACAGCAGCAAGAATTCTCATTGCAAAGTATTGGAAGACACAAGATTTACCCACCCTGGAAGAGTGGCAGACGAAGGTGATGGACTATATGGAACTGGCGGAAATGACTGGCAGAATCCGAGACCAGGGAGAAGAGTTGGTGGAAGAAGATTGGAAGAAATTTAAAGACTATCTGCAGAAATACTGTAAAATTAATGAATGTTAAAATGATGTTGGATTGAAATTATGTGGTGTTAGCAACAAGGCCAATAAGACTATGTAAAAATAGACTGATAATGGATGAAAATGTACAGTTATAATATGTTAAGATATAGAGTTAAGATAAATGAAAGAGGGTAAGGATTTGCTGAACTGACTATGTGAACGGGAATACAAAAAAGGGAGGTGTGAGGAGGTCAAGGAAACAGGCAAACGAGTGTAAAGATATTTAAAAAATGGATTTGTTTTTAACTTTTTCTATTTATTTCTTTTTTGTATTTTGTATTTTCTTCTTTTTTATGATTTTTTGTATTTTTTGTATTGTTTCTTTTTTCTAGTCTTCTTTTTATTCTGTTAACTTTTGCTTTTTGTAAAATCTTAATAAATATCTTATAAAAAAAATAAAGGAATCTGGGGGTACTGGATCTCGTCTGAAGTCCGCTTGAGGGGGTAGGGCCATGCCAGGACCACAGGAACCCCGGGGTGAGCTTAGGTTGGTCCTCATCAACCTAGCTCCCTCATTTGGTTTACCCCATTTGACGATCACCCTGAGAGGTGGAGCCAGTTATAGTGGGGAGTCAATGCCTAAGCCAATACCGCTCACGTGATTGTATTTCAATAAAGTTGTGGCCAAAAATTTTGCCCAAAAACTTTAATATAAGTGTCCATGTGTATTTATTTTGGGGGTGGGTCTTGAGGCCTCGAGACGCAACTCCCAGAAGCCCCAGCCAGTATGGCCAATGACCAGCCCTAGGATTAAGATTCTCACACACTCTACCAAAGGAGCTACTCAGCCTCAACATTCTGCCTGCTTCTCAGCATAGAACCAATCCCTTTTGTGTTCTGGTGGGTGGGGGGCTGGTTTCACAAGACAATATGATAAACTGCAAGCTGAAAATTACTCACTTCTGGCTCTTTTAACTGTCTGTTTCAGAGGAAGAATTAATGCTTGCAAAACGTCACGGTAGGAATCGCAGCATCAAAATCCGCACCGATTTACACTTCAGCAAAACAAGTTGCCTCTCAGCAGGCAGCAAATGCATAATTTCAATATGCACAATAACCAGTGATTTATGGTTGTTTTTGCCAGCCGTCACAATGCTGGCTCTGGGATTTTGAGGCCCTTGAGGAACCTCCAGGTGGTTCCCTTAAATTGGAGGGAGGTAGGATGTATGCACCAAGGACGATTCCGTAAGCCCTGGCCAGATGCAACAGGAAACTACGTGAATGAGCATCAGACTCATCCATTCCCCATTCTTCATATTTTCCCATTAGGAGAAGACTGAACGCTCTCACTTTCTTCTTGCAAACTAACCACAGTTCCCTGTGATATCGTAACTCAGGGAACTGTGGCTTAAGCTTCTCTTCTTTACAGAGCGCAGTCTTCTATGCGATGGGCTGTCTGGTCCAACCCAGTTTTTAGATAAAGGATCGTAAGAAGGCAAGTGGAAGTTCATACCCCCCCAGCTCAGGGCTCAGGGCCAGTGTCTTGAGACAGAAGGCTAAGGTGTTCATGTGTCCTACTTTACAGAGGATGGTCTTCTGTTTGAAGGAGACCTCCCTTTGAAGACCCTAAGAATACAGAACAGGGTCCTTGATATTGCCCACCTGGACAGAAAACCATGCAACGAGACAAGCTACCTGGTCATGGTCTTCCCCACAGTAGTTAGATGTATTGCATTTCTATTTAAATGGCACCTTACTGTGATTTGCTTAAACCACAGTTGGTGAGAACAAGCCAGGATCTGAAACCCTTTCTTAACCTTCTACCCCTTCTTCCACAACCCCACACCGGCTTCCCTGCCTCTCTAGGACCACAAAACTTTAACCAGTGACAGCCTGAGATCCTCCTGCATGCTCTGCTCCTCTGTGACATCACAGCAGCTCAGCCAATCACTGCCTGAGGTTCTGCCACTATGAACCCCCACAGAATCCTTTACTTTGTTGCAAAATTCATGGGATATTTGGTTTTTCCACACAAAACATTCTTCCCGGCCTCTTAAATAACTGGAAAAACAGAACAACATTGTGAGAGGCTAAAAGTGTTCCCCATTCCTCCCCCCTGATTGTTCCCAATGTCTGTTAGGCTGTTTTGTCATCAGGAAATGTGTGTGGCAGCAAGATGTTTCACATTGTCTCGTTGGCGACAAAGGGATTTGACACAACAGATTGTTACATCTCCTTGCGGTGTATTTACCATCTCTTTCTTCTGTCCGGACAGACAGAAGGCTCTTGCAAATGTAGGTTTTGGCATTCTGTGAGGTCCTATTTAGCTGATGGAACATAACGAAGCCTAAGGTGTCAGTACCAATCATGTACACAGTTGCCGGAGCAGCCTTGTTTGGAGAAGATTTTTCAGTGGCTCTATAGCATTGGTTTCAAGTCATTTTCTTCTCCATGCTTTCTTCCTTTAGCTTTGTATGATGTTTTAACAGAGCCGTTGTTCTTATCTTTTTCTTTTTCAGTTGTAAAGTGATTTCCAGGAGAAATTGGTAGGATCTCAAAAGAGAAGATAGACAGGGATTGGAAGGTGTTTAAAGGATACTTGCAAAACCATATTGAAAAATCAGAACTCCTGTTAGAATAAACAAGTTCCGTTTTAAATACTGAAATACTAAATAAGGTGGATAACAATGTGTAATAGAAAAAGAAGCATGAAATTAGGTTAAAAGTGTGTGAAAGAAAGTAATAGAAGTGGAAAGAAATTGCAATTGAGTAGATTGGAAGTCTAACACAAAGGTGGGGTGAGGGGTGGTGGATGGTGATGGGAAAAGGAATTATCTGTGGGACTGAATGTAGGTATGTTTGTATATATGTATGAAATGTATGTTTGTATATTCGCAATATGTGTGTATTAATGCTGAATTATTTTAACAATAAAAACTTATTATATATAAAAAAGTAAAGTGGTTTGCAGACCTTTGTCTGGAAAACCAGCATAAAAACACCAAAATATAATGAATGAATAAAGGAATCCAAATCTGACACAGCAGACAGGGCTAATAACAGAACTCATCGTTCTTCCTTTTGTTTTGGTGAACATTCCATGGCTTCACAGCAGTTCGGCCAATCAGCAGCAGAGGCATCGTCGTCACCAACATCACAAGTGCCATAGAGACCATGCAGAAAAATCCATTGGCGATGCTGTTAGCAATTAAATGCACTATGTGATTGCTTATTCTTACCTGGCTAATAGCAGAAAGGGCTTCTGTTGAATCTGCTGCATGGTGCAAACATTTCCCTTGTGGGAAGAATAAATTGATTGTCGCATTAGAGTAAACCCATAACTGCTGTTGAAACCATGCAGGGCATATATAACTTAATTGTTCAGCAAACAAGACAATAAAATCAGAAAGGGCTACAAGACAAAAGAAAAAGCTGCAGAGGAAATAGCAGGGAGGGAGAGAGGCATGAATTTCTAGGTCCTTAGAGACACAGCCAAATCAGCTCCATTCATTCATTCAATACATTTGTTCAGAACACATTCAATACAATATGCAGAACGTTCAAACAACAGCAAGCATAGTTCAGAAGTGTCAGAAAGGGGTAGGGTATGAATAAAGTGGGAAGAAGCCAGTGAGGGAATTATGAGTAAAGAAGATTAGACAGGAAAGAACTAGAGTATGAAAGGCAATTATGTCAAAGCATCTGTAACAGAAACGTAGAATGTTGGTGTGTTTTAATCTGTGTTTAGTTTATTGCTCATTTCAATTACTTTTTCAGTTGTTTATAAGCATTTTTACAGATAATTTCATTCTTTCTCTAAACTGCTTCAGGGTTTTCTTTTAAACAATCAAGCAACATATAAATTCTATGGAATAAATTAATAAAGGAAGAAAATGATGGTTGCTTAGCACAGAATTGCAAGCCACCCATGCTGAGAAAATCAAATTAGAAAAACCAGACTTTCAAGAGAAATGAACATGAATTCTTAGGGATCTTGATACTTGTCACATGCCATTTCATGAGAGGGTGAGGGATCTCATTCTTCTGTGAGTAGGGTGCTATAGAGGACAAATGGACAAACAGACAGACAAACCCCTTTTCCAAAATATATAGTAGATTATCCTTCTAGAAACCCACAAATCTCAATATCTGATGGCCCAAGTCTGCCCCAAAAGGAAAATAAAATGCCATTGGGACCACTGGTGATAATGCAGGAACAAGAACCACACTCTGTTTTCCCATGCCTGGAACATCACCAAAGTAAAATAATTTTGTACCCAATCAATTCTAACAGGCCTGTGATGCCCTTCCACAAGGCTGTGGAAGGAAACTTGTAGCCAGGGATGAGTGAATCTATTTTTCTGGCCCATGTCATTCCAGACGTTTTTGCACACCAAGTGCTTCCATTCCGTTTCCACATTAACTGTGGGATTTTTGTACACAAATTATTATTTTAGTGTGTTTTCTCTCTAAATTCAATTGAAATGTGAGTTTCCTTTCAAGATACATATTTGGTTTAATGTTTTCGATCAATCAAAACTGCTGAGAACTGGATCGTAACATATGAAGCACAGGATCCAGGAGTCGGCTGCAGGATCAGACCATGTCACTGAGGGATTTTCAACCATCAGATCCTTCAAGCAGCCCACATTAATGGAATTGTATGTGCTATTTCTCTCAGCCCAAGGGAAGAGAATTATAGCAGTGCATCCCTCCCTCCTGTTCCCTTTGCAAGAGAAAATAATTGGTCCTTGTTCTCCATACAGCACTGGTTTTGGGTTTTGGAAAAAGCTTATGCTTGCCCCTGTCGCAATTCAGGTCACAGGGAATGGGTTTTTCTACTCCCTCGAGGGAACCCATGTTGTACAGATTATGTTTTATTTGCTAATTATCTTCCCATTCTCTGTGCTCTCTCCTGCCTCAAAAAGAATCCAAGCTTACAGATTGCACTTAAGCATTCCAGGTGATTCAGGACCAAGGATAGCAACCCACCATCTCCCTTGTTTTATTCATGATTTACCAACTAATAACAACACAACATCCAATCTGCCTTTGTCTCGGTATGACATCCTTGCCTTGACATTCACGTTGCCATCTCCCCTCTTACGATCGGTTTCTAATATGCAGCTTCTTTTTGTTCTCCAAGCAGCACACGGCAACACGTGTTTTCAAAGAGATGACAAAATTGCGGCGATTAAGAGTATCGGATCGATGTGTACGTGTAGCTGGTCTCATTTGCAATTCTCTGCCGGGTTTGCACGAAGGTTGCCTCAAGTGTGCAAATCAGAATGGTTGCATTTACATTGCTTTGCCCCTGCCCCATTAGGTGCTTGGCTCACACCCCTTTAACCACAGTGCCCCTTTAAAAAAAAGTTATCTCCCCAATGAGACTCTCTAGGCTGTGGGAGGGCTGCAGGCCAGTGGCACATAATGTCACTACAAATAGTTCCAGGTTCAATCTTCTGCATTTCCAGATAGCACTGGGCGTGGGAAGGAGGCAGTAACCCTGTCTAAAGCTCTGAAGAGCTGCTGCCAGCCTGAGCTCTACTGTGATGGCCTGGGACTCGGGCTCGGAACCAGAGGAGTCTCAGTCCACACCGGATCCTTTGCCTCAGGCATCATCTGAACCAAGTCTGGGGCCTGATCCTGAAGAGTCCCAGTCTGCACAGGTTCCCCTGCAACAAGCACCAGCTGGGCTGAGTCAGGGGTCTGAGCCTGCCCTGGCTCCAGATGCGGGGATGACCTCCTTGCCTTCAGCTGGGCCATCACTTACAGCTGCTCCACTACCAGTTGGGTCAGGGGAGGCTGAGGTGGCCCCTGGGTCTAGTAACCCACCGATGTCTCCCAAGCTGCAGAGACTAAGGTCTGAGAGAAGGAGAGACCTGAGTACTCGCAGGAGGAGTGCTTGCCTTTGGGCGAGACAGGGAGGTGAGTCGCCGGGGAATCAGGACCAGCCATTACCCCAACAAAGATAAAAGGCTGTCTGACCCCGCCCCAGGTTGTGGGAGCAATATTGCTGTATGCCAGTTCCTGCCTGAGATCTTGTACTTGTCCTTGCCTTGTTTCTTGCCTTGACCCTGTCGGACTGACTCCTAGCGGAACCTTCGGATTCTGGACCGGACCTGGACCACGGTTCTTGGGCTACCCCCAGGCCCAGCACATCTACTCTACACAGGCTGGAAGCTGCTCTTTGGGGCTTCAGGAACATTTTCTTCCTGTCTGAACAAGCCTTTGAGACAATGAGTTAAATGAAGACTTTCTTAATGCAACAGGCTTTGGGGAACTTGCTGCTTTTAATGAAGGGGCTGATGCCATGCTGTTTTTGTTGTAATTATCTGTATGCTTTAATAGATCATTTATATATAGAGAGAAAGTTGTTGGCATCCACCTGTCTTGAGAGATGATGAAGTGCACCACTAGGAGTGATGTCAAACTGCTGAGTTAGCAGCACAGAAGTGACCCTCCCAGGGTGCAAGCCTGGGCAGTGTGTATGGAAGTCCTGGGCTGCCCAGCTGACAAGACCCCTCTCTTGGCTCCACTAATGTGGTCCAAAAAAAGCAGAGTGATACATTTAGCACCAGCTTGGCCGTGGGAGTTGCTGGCGGGAGGCATACAAGGTGCCATCCAACTGTCTTAGGGACTCCATTCTGGATTTGTGTAGGGTCCACTCCTGAGCCTTTTCTTCTCTGTAAAGAAAGCAAAACAACATAAAGTACAGTCACAGTACAGCAACTGACCTACTTCAGCAGAGGTCCTGCATAGTGCTGGTCCCTTCAGGGGGCAAGTATCCCAGATTTAGAAATGGATTTTGAAGGCAGTATCTGGGTCAAGCGATGATCTCAGAACTTTGTGGGAGCGAGAGCTTGACATTATAGTAGATCCAGAAGACTGGGATCTTTGATGGAACAAGCAACCCTTCAAAAACAGCTCTGCAAGTGATAGGGAGATCTCACCTGAAGTTATTCTCAAAGGGTACCTTACTCCCAGAAAATGGTCATCTATATGTACCAGAGCAATGACAAACCTAGACAGCATCTTAAAAAGTAGAGACATTACCTTGCCAACAAAGGTCCGTTTGGTAAAAGCTATGGTTTTCCCAGTAGTGATGTATGGAAGTGAGACCATAAAGAAGGCTGATCGCTGAAAAGTGGATGCTTTTGAATTATGGTGCTGGAGGAGACTCTTGAGAGTCCCATGGACTGCAAGAAGATCAAACCTCTCCATTCTGAAGGAAATCAGCCCTGAGTGCTCACTGGAAGGACAGATCCTGAAGCTGAGGCTCCAGTACTTTGGCCACTTCATGAGAAGAGAAGACTCCCTGGAAAAGACCCTGATGTTGGGAAAGATGGAGGGCACAAGGAGAAGGGGACGACAGAGGACGAGATGGTTGGACAGTGTTCTCAAAGCTACCAGCATGAGTTTGACCAAACTGCGGGAGGCAGTGGAAGACAGGAGTGCCTGGCGTGCTCCATGGGGTCACGAAAAGTCGGACACGACTAAGCGACTAAACAACAACAACAATATGTACCATGTGTTGGTGGGGGTGCCATTCCGGGCCTTGAGCTTCTTCTTAGGACCTTCACTGGCCCTCCTTTGCACCTCGAGAGCCTGGCTGGAATGTCCCTTCAGTTCTGAAAATGCTTCTTGCTTCCCTGGAAGGACAATGGAGAAGGGGTGTGGATTTGGGTGTATATAAACTAGCCTACAGAATAACAGTGAAATTGAACCTCCATTACTCTGTCCACTTTTGCCTCTGTCATGCACACCACTGACATGTGGGCCCCAGAAGATTCACCAGAAGCAAATGCAGCCTTTGAGGTTCCCAACCCCCTGAGATAGATTGCCAAGTAAACCAATGTTGCTCAACAAGAAGTTTGGGAACAGATTGTTTTCGGACTCCGCACCACGCAATAGCAGCGTTAGTAGAGGGAGCGCCTTCCTGTTGCTCACCTCTAATCTGCTGTCACCATGGAAAGGAAAGATGACGACTGCAAAATTGTCCCCGCTAACACTTCTGCATTAAGATCACGCTTTCTGCATGACAGCTGGCAGTGGAGACCACCTGCCCTTGCGGAAAAAGGGCAGGAATGAGATCAAAGTGTTAACGCTCGCCACTTAAACGCGCAAGAAACAGACGAGGCATATGAGCCTATGGACTTTTTTTGAGATGTTTCTCATCGCTGTCAGAAAAGCAGCTCAGGAGAGGAGAAGGGAAAATGAAGGAGGACGGCGGGGTACCCAATGACCTAAAACAGAGCAAGGGGTTTCTTCCTGCCTAAGTGTCCCTGTTGGAATTCATTTTGTTAGTTTTGGCCAAGTTCAAACGCAGCTCTCTGACTGGAAAAGATTACCCCACCAGCCAGAAACAAAATGTTGAAAATTATATGGCACGTTTGTGTTTTAGAGGCAAGGATTGTGCTTTCCCAGTAGAGATGTGGGGCTCTATGTGGGGCTACCTTTGAAGGTGACGCGGAAACTAAAACTAATTAAGAATGCGGCAGCTAGACTGGTGACTGGGGGCGGCCGCCGAGACCATATAACACCGGTCTTGAAAGACCTACACTGGCTCCCAGTACGTTTCTGAGCACAATTCAAAGTGTTGGTGCTGACCTTTAAAGTCCTAAATGGCCTTGGTCCGGTATACCTGAAGGTCCAGTGCTGAGGGCCTTCTGACTGTTCCCTCGCTGCAAGAAGCCAAGTTACAGGGAACCAGGCAGAGGGCCTTCTCGGTAGTAGCGCCCACCCTGTGGAATGCCCTCCCATCAGATGTCAAAGAGAAAAACAACTACCAAACTTTCAGAAGACATCTGAAGGCAGCCCTGTTTAGGGAAGCTTTTAATGTTTAATAGGTTATTGTATTTTAGTGTTTTGTTGGAAGCTGCCCAGAGTGGCTGGGGAAACCCAGACAGATGGGTGGGGTATAAATAAATTATCATCATCATCATCATCAGGTGCCTGAGTTGGGCTCTCAAAGAGCAACACGGGTGCTGGTTGGAGCAGGAAACAGATTTACTTCGCAACCATTTGTCTTTTATGAGCGTTCTGGAGAAATTGACAATGGAATGCAAGGAAAGGCACTTGCAGGCTCTGGAAGCAATTAATCATAGAGACAGACTCGTTTTCTTTTTTTGAAAAACAAAACAAAAACATAGCTGGAATTTCCATTAGAGAGACCCACTTGCTCTTACAATCAAAACGTTACTCCCTTTTCACAATGAAGGAATTAGGGGCACTATCCATACAGCTCTGCTGTACTTTCACATTGAATTATCACAGATATTGCAGTATATTTCCCTTCAGGTTTTCTTTCAACTCTCCAAGAACCCAAAAGTTGCTTTTTCTTAAGCTGTACAATTTTGTTTCATTTATTTATTTTGCAAAATCCTGCTCACTCATCCCTATGAATCCAAACCAAATGGTGTTCTGGGGGCTTTCCAAGGCAGAAAATGTGAGCTTGTAATCAAAACGCGGAGGGGAGGATTGGAATTTCCAGTTCCGTTTCCAGCTGGAAAACAGCAAGAGTCATTTCAATCTGTGTTGCTCATTTCATGAGTAAATGCTTATGTCACTAATGTTCAGGCTGGCCAAAGCTATAGGAGCCTAAGAAGAGCCCTGCTAAATCAGGCCACAGGCCCAAACTGCTCCAGCATCCTGTTCTCACAGCGGACAGCCATCTAGAGGAGGTGCTGTGGTCTAAACCACTGAGTCTCTTGGGCTTGCCAATCAGAAGGTCGGTGGTTCGAATCCCCACAACGGGGTGAGCTCCCATTGCTCTGTCCCAGCTCCTGCCAACCTAGCAGTTTGAAAGCATACCAACACAAGTAGATAAATAGGTACCACTGTGGTGGGAAGGTAATCAGTGTTTCCGTGCGCTCTGGTTTCTGTCACAGTGTTCCATTGCGCCAGAAGTGGTTTAGTCCTGCTAGCCACATGACCCAGAAAGCTGTCTGTGGACAAACGCCGGCTCCCTCAGCCTGAAAGCGAGATGAGCACCACAACCCCAGAGTCGCCTTTGAGTGGAGTTAACCGTCCAGGGGTCCTTTACCTTTAGCTTTTTACCTTAGAGTAGGGACTTTTCCCTAGTTGTGCCCCAGTTGTAAACTTGCTATTCCTACAGCAGGGATGGGGAACCTTCAAACCACAGGCCAGATTTAACTGACCAGACCTTCCGATTTGGCCTGCAAGGCCATTTTGGGAAAGCCACTCCTGATGCAGTATATATGACATCGGGTGATGGGCTGGCAAGGATGAGGGTTCAAAAGAATGTATATGCAAGGAATGATTGCTAGGTAGTGGAAGTGTATTGGAATTGTTTCTTTCATGTATTTTCAGAAGCTGAAAAACAGAGTTAAACACACACACACACACACACACACACAAAACCATTCCTTTTCCTGGGCAATTCTGGGAATTGCAGCTATCTGAGGGACTTGGGGGTTCCCCGACAACTCCTGACACCCTTTACAAATCACAGTTCCCAGGATTCTTTGAGAGTGGCCAAGTCTGTTGAAAATAATATGATACTGCTATAAAAATTTATAGCACAAACGGGTCCCTAGAACCTGGTTGTGGGCTGTGAAGACCCTTGTCCAAGTTCTGGTGTTGTTGACATCAACCTTTGCTCAGTGGTTGGAGTAAAATAATAATAATAATAATAATAATAATAATAATAATAATAATAATAATTAAAAAAAAAAACTTTCCCCCCCAAAAAAAATTAAAGGGAAAAAAAATCTTTCCTTAAAGCAGGGGGCGGGGAAACACCACAGCAAGCTATTTTTATACCAGGAATGCGGAAGAAACCTTTGAGCTGAAGGAGATTCTCGATTAACATTATGTCTAAAAATAAATGTGGATTGATAAAGTTACCGCATAACCCCGAACAACCAGCCAGTTTGCTGACAAGTCTAATTTGCTTCCTGCCCAAGAGGCTACTGATCTGTTGCTTATCGGGAACTGCAGGGAGGGCGGAGGGCAAGGAATACAACCGCAATGTTTGACTTTCCTCCTCAGGTGTCATGTCATATTACCTCATGGGCCCATTAATATTTCAGGATGGGCATTTGGTGCACCATAGAATGACTGGCTTTTGGCAGTTTTTACTCATAATCAGTTAGGTGAAGGTTACAAAGTTTTAGTTTGAAAGGTTTGAGGTCAAACTTCGTGGCTTCAGGAATGCCAGGGTCCCCATATTTTTAACGGCAAGGCCCAAGCCTAACACATCTCTTCAAATTTCAGACATGTGAACTGTGACAGACTCTCCAAGTGTCCCTATTTTCCAGGGACAGTCCTGGATTTACAGAAGCCATCCCAGTTTCTGATTTGATTCCAGAATATCCTGCTTTTCCTTAGGATGTCCCTATTTTCATTGGAGAAATGTTGGAGGGGATGGAGTTATATGACTCTTGAACCAAGCAAATACAACCTTTAGAAGACATCTGAAGGCAACCTTCTATAGGGAAGATTTTTTTTTAAAGTTTGTTTAATTGTCTTTATATATGTTGGAAACGGGATGCGGGTGGCGCTATGGTCTAAACCACAGAGCCTAGGGCTTGCCGATTGGAAGGTCGGCGGTTCAAATCCCTGCGATGGAGTGAGCTCCCGTTGCTCGCTCCCTGCTCCTGCCAACCTAGGAGTTTGAAAGCACATCAAAGTGCAAGTAGATAAATAGGTACCACTCCGGCGGGAAGGTAAACGGCGTTTCCGTGCGCTGCTCTGGTTCGCCAGAAGCAGCTTAGTCATGCTAGCCACATGACTCGGAAGCTGTACACTGGCTCCCTCGGCCTATAGAGCGAGATGAGCACCGCAATCCCAGAGACATCCGTGACTGGACCTAATGGTCAGGGGTACCTATGTTGGAAGCAGCCCAGAGTGGCTGGGGCAACCCAGTCAGATGGATGGGGTATAATAATAATAATAATAATAATAATACCGATGATGATGGAATAGGATGTCCTTATTTTCATCAGAGAAATGTTGGGGAGGTATGCTGTGGTTTCTTACAGGTTTGATGAAGACACTCTGCAGATGTTCAGAGGCAATGTCAGAGCCACAATTTTGTACTTTCAGGTTCAGGGCCGCTGGGATCCCTGTCTTGGAAGGCCATGTGTCCAGAACTGACTGTGGTTTGAAGGAATCCTCTAGTCTTGTATTTGATGGGCTGTCCAGGCCAAGTCTCTTTTAAAGGTCAAGAACCTTAAGAATAAAGAGCAAAAGGACCCCAGGAAGGGAGAGTAGAAGTGGTCCAGAAGTCTCCCATCAACTGAACACCTGGACAGCAGACTGAGCAGCAGGGCCGGCCCACCCAGGAAACAAGGTGAGCCGGCTGCCTTAGGCAGCAGAATCCACTGGGGCAACAGATCACAATATCAATCTTACTTCTACCCTTGTTCCTGATATAGATCTTCCCTTGCCCCTTCTTCCCTAGTGGCGAGAGGGGAGCCATTTTTTGGTCTGCCTCAGGTGCCAAAATGACTTGGGCTGGCCCTGCTAAGCGGACACACCTGGACACACTTTGGTGGCGAGATAGATTTCTATTTTAATTACAGCAATTATTTCCAAACATGCATCCATACAGTACATGGCCATGTGCAAATTTAATTCAAATATGTGCCCTCTTTCTTGCGTAAGCGTCATCGCTCCGTTGACCATGCAAAGGGGCAGGATCTGAGAATTGTTGGTACCATGCCTTGTCAATCTAGAGACTCCTCCCAGATCCTTTCTGCTGCTACGCTGAGCTAAGCTAAGAGGGCCAGTGTGGTGTGGTGGTTAAGAGCAGTGGACTCATAATCTGGTGAACCGGGTTCGCTTCCCCGCTCCTCTACATGCAGCTGCTGGGTGACCTTGGGCCAGTCACACTTCTCTGAAGTCTCCCAGCCTCACTCACCTCACAGAGTGTTTGTTGTGGGGGAGGAAGGGAAAGGAGAATGTTAGCCGCTTTGAGACTCCTTAGGGTAGTGATAAAGTGGGATATCAAATCCAAACTCCTCCTCCTCCTCTTCTTCTTCTTCTTCTTCTTAAGCCAAGGCATGCCATCTGAACCGGGACTTGCGGTTAAGCTCTGTCTTCACTAACCACAAACTGAACAAACCTTGATTACAGCTTGTGGTTAAGCGAAGAGGGAGATAAAACCAGGACACTTGGTTTGGACGGCACGCTAAGCCAAATCTTGGCTTAGCTCAGTGCAACAGCAAATAGGAAGAGGGAGGAGCCTCTATATCAGGCATAGGCAAACTCGGCCCTCCAGATGTTTTGGGAGTACAACTCCCATCATCCCTGACCACTGATCCTCTTAGCTAGGGATGATGGGAGTTGTAGTCCCCAAACATCTGGAGGGCCGAGTTTGCCTATGCCTGCTCTATATTTACATCTCACTGAGCCATAATTTTGGTTAGCGAGATTTTGTGCACACTTACCAAACAAGCCGCAGACATACCTCAGCATGCCGAAAGGGTAGCTGAGTCATGGTCTGATCCCATCAAGCATTCACATCAGTCTGACACATTGTGTCTGTAAAGTCTGCAAGCATCATGAATGATGCAGCAAATGTTAAATGGGAGAAGAATGGAATCCTCAGAATTTCAGTGTGTCATGAGGGTAGAACTGGTTGCCCGTTAATGAAAGAGCAAAAAATAACAGGCATTCACCTGGTTTATCTCAATAGTCTGGTCAATATCCCATATGCTTAGATTGGGATTGAGAGGAATATTCTTTTATATTTAGTGGGCACGTAATTAGAACGAACGAACACACACACACACACACACACACACACACACACACACACTGTTTGTGTATATACATATAGATAGATCATGGCTGTTAAAAATACAATTAAAAAATTCCTTCTAGGAGCACCTTATAACAAACTTAGTCTCTAAGGTGCTACTGAAAGGAATTTTTTAATTTTGTTTCGACTACAGCAGACCAACACGGCTACCTACCTGTGTTAAAAATACATCTATGAGATTCTTTTAATTATATTTACATGTGCAATGATTTTAACTGTTGTTATATAGACATTTGTCTTGCATGTGGTTTTTATTCCAGTGTGATAATTACATCAAGAGGCTTACATCAGGAAGCAATTTACAAATGACACAAATAAATAACAACTATTAAGAGCCTAATTTTTCTTTTCTTTGCTGGTCATTTTTTGTTCCTCGTCCAGCTACCCCCTAACTTTTGGTAACAACTTATGATGAGTTCGGGAGAACTGCAAAGCTTGCCACATTTGGTGGGATCTTTTCAGTTGGCCCTGATCAAAATGTTAACTATGGGTAGGCTTCAGAGAGTGTTTTCCCCCTTACAGATACATAGGATTGTGGGAAGTTATCATGTTTGTTTATTGCTGATTTATAGGGATAGGGAGAGACAGAGAGAAAAAGAGAAGGAGACGCAAACTTGGTGCTTCCTCCTCAAGTGAAAGATCCAATGAATTTTAAAAGGCAGCCAAATTGTTTTTTACTATTACTATTACCCTTACTATTAATTCCTGGGTTTCATGCATTGATTAGTTTTCAAGCACTGCCTTTTAATGAGAAGGCTGGACAAAAATATTGTGCCTGTTTGAGTAGAGAGGAAGCAAAAATGTTTGCATGTCTCAGAATTCTCACATTAAAGAAAAATTGGAAGCAAAGTTTCCTGACTCCTCCTCAAGTGAAAAATCTGTGGGAGTTCAAGGGCAGCCAAGCAGAGACTCTAGAAGAACAATGTGGCATTTCCCCTGGGGTCACTGGCTGTCATAACTGTTTGCCTAAATTGGAACAGGAAGCAAAATGGGGAAGTTCCTCCCACAGCAGAACCTCTGAAGAATTTTGAGGGAAGCCCAAAGTATGCGTGTGTGCAGATAAAAATGCACACAGGTGCACATTTTAAAGCAAACACTTCTGAATTCAGAAATAAGGAATTGGCTTTGCAAAAGGTTGTTGTTTAGTCGTTTAGTCGTGTCTGACTCTTCGTGACCCCATGGACCAGAGCACACCAGGCACTCCTGTCTTCCACTGCCTCCCACAGTTTGGTCAAACTCATGCTGGTAGCTTCAAGAACACTGTCCAACCATCTCGTCCTTTGTCGTCCCCTTCTCCTAGTGCCCTCCATCTTTCCCAACATCAGGGTCTTGTCCAGGGAGTCTTCTCTTCTCATGAGGTGGCCAGAGTATTAGAGTCTCAGCTTCAGGATCTGTCCTTCCAGTGAGCACTCAGGGCTGATTTCCTTAAGAATGGATGCGTTTGATCTTCTTGCAGTCCATGGGACTCTCAAGAGTCTCCTCCAGCACCATAATTCAAAAGCATTCATTCTCTGGTGATCAGCCTTCTTTATGGTCCAGCTCTCACTTCCATACATCACTACTGGGAAACTACCTTTTAAAAGGTAGGCAGAGAGAAAAGCAGGCAGTTTTAGGAAAATGAAAGCCAAAAGGTAGATGACAAGACAGGTTCACCTTCTCCAATATGCCCTCTACTTGAATATTGCCATATACTGAGGGCCTGAGGAAAAGGGATGGAAATAGGAGTCCATTTCAGTTACCTAAGTTCTTCATCATTCCAATCCTACATTCAGTTCTCTACATTTCTGCAGCAATTTGGAAGTAAGTTGTTTCTGTTATGTACTGAAGTTCTCACCCTGGGCCAGCAGGGGGATACTGTAGATAGTTATGCAAATAAGGGATTGAAAGTGACGTTCCATGATTGGATAGTTTTAGAAAATTGTTACAGTTACATTGTACTGGAGCTCTATATAAGCAGGCTGACTGAACCCTTCAGTTCAGTTCTGTTCTGGCCTGTGAATAAACAAGAGCTGTTTGAAGAATCGCTGTGTCGTCTGATATGTTCACCCACAACTTAACAGTTTCTTACACAATTTGTGTGTTGCTTCAAACTGTTTTGAATGATGTGTTTCAGTTGTTGCAACCTGTCCTTGGACCACAGGTGAAGGTTGATAAATTAACAACAGGACACTACTGTGAATTTCCCCCAATTAACACATTTTTGTATGCCGTTTTGAGCAATGTACACATTTTTGCAAGCAGTTTGCCCTACAGAATGCTATTTTCTGTATGTTATTTCCAGGAACAGGTTCCTTTTTAGGCACATTTCCCCCAAATACATTGGTTGGAGAATGGCATTGCAAAATTCAGATAACTGCAAATTGTTTCCTTGTGCACATTTGATAGATTTATTTTTCGGGTGAACTATATTGAATGTTCACCTATCTGCTTATATATCAGAGCTAACGGGAGATATAATCATTTCCTCACACTGGACACTTTTTAGGGTTTACAGAGAAATCCTAATGTCTACTACGAAACAGAATTCAATAGGACTCACACCCAGTCAGTTCACTCATCCTCACTTCCCCTTTTGTGAAATGGAACCAAGAGGAATTTGGACAGGCTTTGCACAATAAAAAAAACCACTGTGTAAAAGAAGTATTATTTTATTAATAATGATACTCAATGGCCCCTGGCAGGCTCAAAGTTTTTTGTTCCAGAAATTTCTCCTAAGGGACAGTTGAGTGATAAATTCATATTGAACAAAGGTACATCCAGACAGAATGAAATCAACCAAGGAAGACTCTTACACTGACAACAAATTGGCTCGGCAAAAGACACTATTGTGTATCCTTCGTTAAGATGGAAGTTATCACTTAGAATGATAAGAGTTGGGACCCCAAGGGCAATCTAAGTCCAGCCCCCTGCAATGCAACTTGCTTATAGAAAGGGACCTACAATCAATTCTGATATAATTTTTGTTTTACGCTCCCATGGTCTGTTCCAGCAATTCCCTGCAGGCGAGGAGCTCTGATGCCCATGCGGAGCTCTTCAACTTACCAGGGTTCTCTCGGTCATCTTTATGGGGGAGCTCCATGCACACTAGGATACATGCACACAAGCAGCGAGGATCCATGCGCACGATCTGCTAGCCCAGACACCGTAGTGGGCTCCCCTGAGTTGTTTCACCTGGACGAATGGAGTGGCCTCTAGTTATGGGAGGGATCGACACAGGTACGCGAAGCGTTGTCTCAACAAACCAGCTCCTCCATTAGACTGAGTGGGGACAGAACAGTGTGCGTGTGGAGAACCATAAAGACAAGATGGCTCAATGGCATGGTGAGCATTAATACTCCTTACTTCGTCCCCCAATTTTTTTCCACATGACCATCGAACCCCCTCTCGCTGTAGATCAAGAAATTATTGGCCACCAGAATGTTCATTGTGGGCTGATTCTAGCTTAGCATTGCCACTGGGGACAACACCCACAAAATGCTTAGAAGCTGGGCGCAAGTTATCAAAAGAACTAGTGGGAGGCTCCTAGGTTTGGTCTGTGCAAGCATGCTCAAGCGCTTTTGCGCATGCGGCGGAGGAGTGCAAATTCCCCCTTCCCAGCAGCAGTCCCTCGTACCGCAGTGAACATTCAAGCACTCTTAACTGTCAAGGGTAATGAAGGCTGCCTACCAGTTCAGTCGCACCCCATTCCCAGTGCGCGGCACTTTTCCAAGCCAAGGGTCGCGTTGCTTTCTGGCTAGCCTTCCAGGGAGCCACATGGCAGTGGCAGGCAGGAATAGAGGCACGGGTCACCAGGAGCAAATATCACCCTTGTACAGTAGACGGCTTTCTACGTCCATTCACACAAACAAGGACACCTCTCTGCGCTTCATCCAAGCAAGCAACAGGCATTGCCAAGAGCTCAAGGACGCATTCCAGCCAGGCCTAAAAAGCTTGACGTGGTGAAGCAGAGACAGCCAGAAGTGTGTAGCCAGGACAGCGTCCCAAGGCTCAGAGATTCCTCTGCAAAAGCTTTCATTTATTAGTGTCCTGGGACTATTCTGTGCCTGTGTAAGAGTCAAAAAGAAAGCAGCCCTCTAGGCAACACGAACATCAGAGCAGCCACGGAACGGGGTTCCTTATATAATTTGTTGATTGCAAAGTGAAGGGCTAACATTATGTAAGCTGCCAACATTTCATTTCTACTTTATTTTTTACATTTCACTTGACTTGTAATTATTCCTCTCCCCCCCCCCCCTTAAAAAAGCAGCCCTTAAGGGCTGCTTTATTTCTCTAATACAGTTTGGGCTGAGGATGATCAAAGAGAGGAAAGCCAAGGATGGCAGTCTACAAAGATCGCAGTAAATGAAAGCAAAAAAAGGGGGGGTGTTCCCAAGTGAGAGAAGAGAATAAAAATCTTCTTGGCTTGGAACATCAGAAACAAGGGGGGGAGCATTTGGTCACCAGTTAGCACACTACATCGTCTCTTGTGTTGCATCGTGGCATTAGCTACATTCAACAACACAGCTATGTACAGCTCTGGAAAATCTGACCCAGTTCTCTCCTGATAAACCACCCAAGGCTGATCCTAAACCATTCTCAGCCTTTTGTGGCCTCATCCTGCTTTCATACACCAGCACCTCCCATTTGCAATTCCCTACTTCCAGACTCAACAAGATCATCCAACGGTATGGTGAGCTGTGATCTTAGGGATGTGTGCAAATTATGGGCGAGATCCAAAGACTCCCTTCCTCTGGTGGAAGGAGGCTTCCTCCAACAGGAGCCCTTCTCAGAGAACATCTCACTTTTCGTGGACAGATGTGCTCCTTCTGCTGGAAGGAGGGGACCTTTAGATGCAACCTCCAAGCATGACCCATCCCCAACTGGTTGAAGCCTGAAGCCTTTGCTTCCACAGTATGTACGCAAAACAATAACTAGGGCCACACCTGCACAACACCTTTAAATTACTATGATGGCACTTTGTCATGGCTTCCTCCAAAGGATCTTGGGACCTGTAATGTGTTAAGGGTGCTCCCCTCAAAGAACTACCATTCCCAGAGTTGTTTAACAATAATCCTTCTTCCCAGTAAACTCTGGGAATTGTAGCTTTGCAAGGGGAATAAGGGGATGCGGGTGGCACTGTTGTCTAAAGCACAGAGCCTAAGGCTTGCCAATCAGAAGGTTGGCAGTTCAAATCCCCACGACGAGGTGAGCTCCTGTTGCTCGGTCCCTGCTCCTGCCAACCTAGCAGTTTGAAAGCACACCAGTGCAAGTAGATAAATAGGTACTGCTCTGGCGGGAAGGTAAACGGTGTTTCCGTGAGCTGCTCTGGTTTCACCAGAAGCGGCTTAGTCATGCTGGCCACATGACCCGGAAAAACTGTCTGCGGACAAACGCCGGCTCCCTCGGCCAGTAAAGCGAGATGAGCGCCGCAACCCCAGAGTCGTTCGCGACTGGACTTAACGGTCAGGGGTCCTTTACCTTTACGGGGAATAAGGGTCTCTTAACAATTCTCAGTGCCCTTACTGTTTTATTTGACATTTGGAGATACGTTTGTTCCTACATGTGTACACCAGCCATGTTTTTTGTGTGCGCAAACCCAACCACAAAAAAGTAAAAGAAAAGAAAGGTCCTCTACACTTCTAGGCTTAATTGGCACTTTACCAATTAGAGTTGCCCCCCCCCAAAAAAAGCTCAGCCCTTCAGAGACTGTGCTACCTTAGAATGCATCATCCAGCTCACAAGGAATGCAGAGCCAAACCATGGTTTAGTGTGGATGAGCAAATGTACAAGTTCCCGGAGCAAATGTCACTTTCAAATATTTTTATATATATTTTTTGAAGAATCTCAAGTTCCCAGAGCAGAGATCATGAACGCAGCAATTATCTGAGTTCTGGCTGCTGTTGTGCAGGCTTCCTCAAACTCGGCCCTCCGGACTACAATTCCCATCATCCCTGACCACTGGTCCTGCTAGCTAGGGATCATGGGAGTTGTAGGCCAAAAAACATCTGGAGGGCCGAGTTTGAGGAAGCCTGCTGTTGTGCTACCCAGTGCTTAGCATGATGTGCTGATCCAGCCTCGTGGATCGCCTCCCCCAGAAAAAAAGGGGGTTTTGTAAGCCTTGCTTACAACAAGTGGGTTGTCTGGAGCAAGACAAGCCATAAGCCAAGGTTTGAGCATAATGCTAAGCCACTGATAGCATTAGCAGAACCGGGGCACTACCTGCCGGATGCAATCTTTGGTTTGGCTAACTGTTGTGTGTGGATAGTGTAGCATGACGCAGTTCCTCCCTCCACAAAACTCCCTATTCCTAGAAAGCTAGCAGACCAAGATGTTCTAATACCTCTAATACATCTGCTGTATGTATTACAGTGAGACATTGGGGCAACTATTCCCCTGCATTCTGAAGCAGAACAATATGAGGAGATTGTATCGTGTCCTTTCTCTGAAGCTGTAGATTGGCACGGAGTATCTTCTCAAGCATGCAGATGAACAGTAAGTGAAATTTAGGAATAAGAAAGCTAGGCGTTGCCACTTCATTTAGATGCTGACCATTCCACCACAATATGTGTATAGTCAGGATCATTTCACACGCAATGGTAACAAACCCTGGCTTGCAACTTACTGCTCACTCAACAGGACCTGCATCCAAACCCAGGTCCCTAGCAAGTGTGCCTATAGGATAGAGACTTTTCCAAACACCTATTTGTCCTCTAGACGTTTTGTGTCTTTAGGTATATGGTCCATGAATAATCATAGTTTAGAGGTCCCAGGCCCTAAGGAAGTCAGATTATCCTCCACCAGGGCCAGGGCCTTCTCAGTGATGGCTCCGACCTGGTGGAATGCTCTGTCCCATGAGACCAGGGCCCTGCAGGATTTAACTTCCTTTGGCAGGGCCTGTAAGACAGAGCTATTCCTCCTGGCTTTCAATTTGAACTTAGCCTGATCTTTTATTCCCCTTCCTTCCCTCCCCCTTCCCTTTTTATGAAGATTACCTGCTCTGGGTTCCCACAGCTAATTCTCCCCTGGTCTCCTCGCTGGCCCAAATAGGACTAATTTAGCCAGCTAGCCCTGGTGATCATCTAATGTTTATTGGATGGATTTTTCCACAAATTGATTTTTGAATTCTGAATTTATTGTTATTCATGTTTTACACTGTATTTTATGCTGGTTTTGTTGCATCAAGTAAGTGTTTTAAATTTGTTGTTAGCCACCCTGAGCCCGGTTTTCTGAACCGGGAAGGGTGGGGTATAAATAAAAATTTATCATTATTAACAATGCTGTCAAGGTGGTTTGAGTGAAAAGGTCCCCCAATGGCCTGCTCATTTTTTTACCCACCCCTCATTTTAAAAAAGAAATGTTTAGATAAGTCAGCAAGCCATGGAATAGATTGGAGTGTAATACTGTACTGAAAATTCCCCAGTGGACTTTTTTGCACACACACAAAAAAGGGGGGAGGTTCTGGGAACCAAAATTTCCCCACTCCCAAGTTAACCTTTTCACACCTGATCACTGATATTCAAAACGCCTCTCGGCTGTTGCTGCAGCGCTTACTCCTTGGGACTGAAATTCCAACCAATCAGGATTCACATTGCTATCAACATGTCACGTGGCAAACAAAGCCAATTGAGAGGAGGTGTGATCCATCTTGTCCTCTCTCTGAAATGGCTTTGTGGTGGTGGCCACCCAGCCAATCAGATTCAGTTATCCGATGATGTGAAATAAGCCCGTTCCGAGGAAACTGTAGACAGCATCATCCTCGCTGTTAGTAGGTGCTGGAGGGAAAGCCATGATCCAAACTCTTTTTGAAGCTTCCCTGAAAATCACTGAAAGGAGAGAGGCCTCCTTCATGGAGGGAAAATGCCCCTAAGATTTCCCCAATTTTGGCTCAGCATTATTCTGGTGTTCTCATATGAATAATTTCAGCAAGTAGTTATTGACCATGTAGCACTACAGATAAGCTCGTTATCACCAGATATGCGCAATATCGATTAACACAAAACCAAATACGTTGTTGCTTCTCACATTAGAAAATTACTCCAAAGTGGGAGCCACACTTGGGGTGGGGAAAAGGTTTATCCTGTCATATGTTGGCCACTGCAACTAGAAATGTAATTAAAAAGCGATGTTCCTCAAACTGGAATGAATGTAAACATTTTGAACTCACAATTTCCCAATTTCTCTTTCAAATCCTGAACATAAAAATCTCACATCTGAAAACTGAATCCACATTCTGTATGTAAGAAGTTTCTACCTCCACATCTGAAACATGAGTGCTCCTCAAGTATCATATTTTGGCAAGCAGCACCTTCTGTGAAATCTCATATGCTGCCAAGCACTTAAAAGTGCCTGAAGCGCTTAAAAGACACCCCACCAACCATTCTGAACATGTCAACTATCAAACTCTGAAAAATATCAAATGTTCAAATCAACTATCATGGAAAGTCAAGTGCAGATATGTGATAAGAGTCACAAGCTTTTAACTGAAGAACTGGCTAGGCTAAACTGACTAAAAAGGCATCCCTGGTTAATTGGTCAACACTAATTTTTTTTAAAAAGTTAATTATTTTTGTTATAACTACTTAGGAGAGACATGCCTCTGTCACTTGAACACAGAGGACCATGCACACTAGAAAGAGTGTCAGAGTAGGACCTGGGAGAGCAGGGCTCAAAGCTCCACTCAGCCTTAAAGCTCGCTGCGTGACCTTGGTCCAGTCACAGACTTTCAGCTTAACCTACCTCACAGGGTTGTCGCGAGGATAAAAGTTGGGAAAAGTAGAACCACGTATGCCACCTCGAGCTCCTTGGCGGAATGTAGTAAGAAAATCAAAGAATAAAAACATCACTTCTAAGGTGGCACCTACTGTAGCATATGCCATCTTAAAATACACCCTTTCATCCAAAAGTAATGCTTTATTCATATGCAGATTTGGATCAAGTAAAACTAAATAAATGGTTGTTTAATTCTGCACATGAATAAAGCTTTTTTTTTTACTGTGAGGGCGGGGAAGCATATGCTCTTTGTTTTTCTTCATCAGAGGCTGAATCCCTAAATAATATTCAGTGGAGATTCGGAAAATATGCAAGCATCCAGAGAATATTGGAAAGTATCCAACACCATAATTTGCAGGCGCAAAACTGGGAATTTTGGGGAGCAGTTTTCTTGCCCTGCTGTGCACCTGACTTACATGCGTTTCTGGGAATAAGCCCTTAGCTTTGTCTAACCGTCCGTTCACGCTCAGGGTCTTATTAGTTTGACGAACCCTAGACGTGGCTGTTTTCCAGTATGAAGAAATCACAGAAACGCTTCCCCCTTTGCAAGCACCGCTGAAATGAATGGCAGGTATTCAAGGGCTGGAAATATGCAGGTGACATCATCATTGGCAGCTTGCGCCCACCTGACACTTAGGCAAAGTGTTGCAATGAGAAAACCATCAGTCTTGGCTTACGGCTTCTCACTGCAGCTACAAAGTTCACATAATAAACTCAATCGATCAGCTCCGTCCTTTTGCTGGGGGTGGCCAGGGAGAAGGAATGAGATGGCTAATGTTTGGGTTAAACACAAACCGTGGTCAAAATAAGACAGCATTGACATGAATCAAAGAAAGTTACAATTGCAAAAGTGAAGTTTGCATTATACATGGCCAGGCCACCATTGCGGGTTTCACGCAAGAAGGTCCTTTCCTACTGTGACCTAGGACCCTCTATTTCGGAAAGATTGATCCTGGGAGATTGAACCTGTGGTTCCTCCCCAAAGTCTGAACAGCAGTTCTGATTCTTAAGTACAATGCACCACCTTCTTGGTGGGCCTGGAACGCAAAGGAATGTAGGATGAAGCCCATACTGGAAACCCAGCACGCAACTTTCAGGCATTGCAAAATTGGCTTCCAGTTAAGTGTCTACAAAAACAGGAACTGACTGCCCAGGGTCTATCAACCAGGCCAGATTCTTGCTTCTCAAATGTGCAGCTACTCGGCATTTTGACAATGCGAGGCCAGCTCAGAATTGTGCCCAGTTCTGCACCGTGGGATCAAATAGGTTTGGGTTTTATGACCAAGAGCAATCTGGACTGCTCAACAGCATCTATTACCTTACAGCAATAGGCCTGTGTGGAAAGACCGGGCAATTTGTTTCATCAAAAAATAAATATTTTGCTTAAAAAACATTCACATTTCTTTTAAAAAAAAGGTTTCCCAGTTTATGCTACAAGGACTGGAGAATACTGCTATTGAAAGGAGTAACCTGTCATTTTCTTTAAAAACAAAACAAAAACAAAACAAAAGGAGAGAAAAATTGGCACTGTCCTATGACTTGTTCAATACTCCCTGAAAGAAACAGGAATGGTTGACTCCAGGCACCTTTCAAAATCCAGCTTTGGAAACAAAAAAAGGAAACCAAAAGGAAACCATATCCCCAATTGAATGGGTTGCCAGTCTTAAATCTGAGCAATATGAAATACTCAGCAAAAGCCCTTTGTAACCCCCTACCCCTCTTCAAACTGCTTGATGCTCTTGAGTCACAACGTTGGCAACACCCAGTCAAATTACGCCATTTTGCTGAGATAACCACCAATCACCTCATGAAACACTGCACGTGAGGACTCTGACTCCTCTGTCCGTCTTCAAGTTATCAATGGAGCAATTGTTATTGTAGCATTCCATGCA
The DNA here is from genome assembly GCF_027172205.1 of Podarcis raffonei. NCBI lineage: Eukaryota > Metazoa > Chordata > Lepidosauria > Squamata > Lacertidae > Podarcis > Podarcis raffonei. Next base: position 64,917,340 of record NC_070611.1, on the reverse strand, counting down.
AATCCCATTTTAAGGTTGGGTTTTGAGTCCCCACAGCCTTTCCCCAGTTTGTTCATTTAGCGAGACACACCAACTCCCTCAGACCCAGGTTCTCAGGCTTCGCAATGTTCCAGCTGCATTCGCAACACGCCACTTTTGTGGAGAAACCACAGCTGTAGGAATTCCTCCGGCATAGCGTGAAACCACGAATCCGGCAAGATGTTGTCGTAGTAGTGGTGACTGATAAACTTCCCATGCAGGTCCATCGAAAAGGGCCAGAACCCATAAATCGTTACTTCTTCACACAAACCCAGGGCTGCACTGACCAGGAAGAGGCCCGTCGACAGCCGCTTTCCATGGATTCCTTTGTTCTTCCAGAACTTTCCGATGTTGCGCAAGAAGTTTGGGTTGGCGAAAATCACCTTTTGCCTGGCGCCAACATCTGCTAGGGTGTAGTAGACCCTGAGAGAGGGCTCTGTTCCCGCTTTCATGGAGAAGGCCGGCATATAGATGTAGCTCTGGTTGTAGACTTTAACACTGTCCACAAAGGCTTTTCGGGACCAAAGAAGGTTCTGGAACCTGTTCAAAAACAGCAAGGGCAAGGGTGGGGAGAGAGGAATAACAAGTCAGTGCCTTAAAATCAATTCAAAACAGTTTGAAAAGGCCTTGCGAGTACTGATGGCGAAGGCTTTTTGAGACCAAACAAGATTTTGGACAAAAATATATAATACTTTCAAAGAAGCAAATGGTTTACACCTTAGATTCAAATGCTGATTTGGAAAGAAATTGCATGTACTGATAGCTATGACTGAAATAGTTCTGCTCTATCAAACTGGTTGGTGTTTCTATTTTCCTTTTTCAAATTTTATAATCACAGTATTTTATAAATTCAATACTCTTCAAAAAATACAATGTAGACCTCCCCGTTCTCTCCCCTCCCCTGGTGTTTCTGTTTTCCCATTTCATCATGTTTACTAGGGCTGGGCAAGATGTATCAATGTTTCATCCAAAACCAGATTGAAATCCATATTGTGATATCAGTTTCATAATTCCTGAGCTGGCAATATATCGTGAATAATGATGTGTATGTCTGAGTGTGCGCATGTGCGTGTGCGAGCTATGCAAAAATCACAATGTGGGTAAAACCGTGAAGCCAGCCAATGCCTATACAAAGCTCCATTCCGATATCAGTATACAGTGGTACCTCGGGTTACAGACGCTTCAGGTTACAGACTCCGCTAACCCAGAAATAGTACCTCAGGTTAAGAACTTTACCTCAGGATGAGAACAGAAATCTCACGGCAGTGGTGGGAGGCCCCATTAGCTAAAGTGGTACTTCAGGTTAAGAACAGTTTCAGTTTAAGAACGGACCTCCAGAACAAATTAAGTTCTTAACCTAAGGTACCACTGTATTGCAATGTTTAGCCAGTGATATATGACGATGCTGAAAAGCAGACATCGCCCCACCCTAATGTTTACCCTTTGCAGAAATGGAGAATGTGAGCACACAAGCAGAGCCCTGCTGGTTCAGGCCAGCAGCCCAACAGGTCCAGCATCCCATTCTCACAGCGGCCAACCAGATCCCTGTGGGAAGTCTGCAAAAGAGCACTTTCACCTCTCCTCCTGGTATTTAGACACATGCTGCCACCAACAGTGGAGGCAGAACATCACTACTGTGGCCAGGAGCCACTGATAACATAAGCCCTGTGCATGCCTCTAAACTTCTTCTAAAGCCATCCAAGTTGGTAGCCATCACTGGCTCCCGAGGGAGCAAATTCTATAAGTTAACACAGGAAGCCGATCCCTTTGTTCTCTTTCTTCCCCTGGCATTGGGCTTTGCGTACTGACTTTCAGTGTGACAGGCTTTGGCATGAGCTGAATGCCCAGTGGATTACCACGGATTCTTGTCCTCGTCTCTTCACATCATTTGCCATCCTGGCAGAGGAATTGCAACAGATGCAACCAAGAGCAAAGCGCCAGCAGGTCAGCAATGCCACACAGAAGGGGCGTTCGCAATTATCTTAGACAACAACGCTGGGAGCCAACTTTTCAACAGGCGCAGGGCCCAGTTCGGCAGATGGGAAGAAATACAGGCAGCCAAGAGGCCCCAGGGCTATGGGCCATCAGAAACTAAAAAGCCATGCAAACAAGGAAATATTAGAAGTCACCCGGTATTCTAGTTTTGTATTTTTCTGTTGTGAACCGCCCTGGGAACTTCGAATGAAGGGCATTATACTACAACTACAACTACAACTACTACTACTACTAATAATAATAATAATAGGCCTTTCCACTTCATCCCTCTGATATAAAAAAATCATGGTGTTAAATATGATAAAGAACTACTTAGTAATGCCGTAGGTATGCCAACAGTAGAGCATGCATGGCCATGGAATTCCTCAAAGAGTTCCTTAAGTCAGTATCAGTTCCTGTAGTTCCCCACCCCTGGATCAAGGAAACTTCATATAACATGAGGGTGTTGTTGTTTTTACAACGCCTTACTAAGGAGAGACTCTTGAGAGTCCCATGGAGTGCAAGAAGATCAAACCTATCCATTCTTAAGGAAATCAGCCCTGAGTGCTCACTGGAAGGACAGATCCTGAAGCTAAGGCTCCAGTACTTTGGCCACCTCAAGATAAGAGAAGACTCCCTGGGAAAGACCCTGATGTTGGGAAAGATGGAGGGCACAAGGAGAAGGGGACGACAGAGGATGAGATGGTTGGATAGTGTTCTTGAAGCTACCAGCATGAGTTTGACCAAACTGCGGGAGGCAGTAGAAAACAGGAGTGCCTGGCGTGCTCTGGTCCAGGGGGTCACGAAGAGTCGGACACGACTAAATGACTAAACAACAACTAGGGAGAGGGGAGGAGGAGACACAGTTTGACTTCTGCTCTTGCTGATAGCCCTGTCTTTCCAGTTTTGCTCCACGTTGTAACACGTAGACCAATGGTTGTCTCCACGATTCACCCAGTAGAAGATTTAAATCTGAATAGAGAGGAAGATGGCAGTTGAGTTGGCAGTTTTGTCACAAAGTAATGTGGGGCAGCTCAATACAGTGGTACCTCTGGTTCCGGACTTAATTCGTTCTGGAGGTCTGTTCTTAACCTGAAACCGTTCTTAACCTGAGGTACCGGCGAGCGATTTCTGTTCTCATCCTGAGGTAAAGTTCTTAACTCGAGGTGCTACTTCTGGGTTAGCGGAGTCTGTAACCCGAAGTGTTTGTAACCCAAGGTGTTTGTAACCTGAGGTACCACTGTACAGGCTTTGCAAGAGATAATAACTGGCAGCAAATCTATGGACCTGACATCTCCTCTGTGTAAGCCAGTGGTAGCCAATGTGGCAGCTTCCAGATACTGAACACCTACTTCCATCAGCTGCAGACAGCATGGTCAATAGTGAGGGATGATGGAAGTTGTAGTCTATTAACATCTGGAGGGTGTCCCGCCGGCTATCCCTGCTATAAGCAATAGAAAGTTGGGCGCTTTCCAAATATTCATTTAGGTTTCAACAAAACCAGCTGTGGTTTGCTTTGAGGCTGCTCATAGTTACCCTTTCCCTCCTACATCAACTCATCCTGTAATTAACTATATGAAATGCTGAAATAGCGACTTTGCGGGTCATGTGCGCCATCAGTCTGAGGAGACATCATAAGCCCTGACATAAACATTATGCGAGGAAGATAAAAGAGAAGCTGAGCTTAATAAGAAAACATTGCTACTATTATCCAAAAAAAGCGAACCAGAATTAGAAACACATCTGGCTCGGGAGGGTGCATTTCTTGCTTCTATTTAAATGCAAATGTCATATTCTCGGAATAGCTGGGTTTAACACATATGAAGTGGGATTGGACTAATGGTAAATCCTTTTTTTGCCAATTAATTTTTATTCATTTTTCAAATTTATAACACGACAACTCCAATTAAAACTAATTTAATACACACAAACCCAAAAAAGAAAAACCTGGCTGTCACTCTCTCAGGCATTTCCATTTCTTCCCATTTTACATGTTGCTTATTTTACAGTTTCATCTCTAATTAGCATTTTTTGGCGGGGGGTGGGGACTAATGGTAAATCCAATCTAGTGTAGTATCTGGCTAGATACCCGTGGGTTCAAAAATCAAACCACCCACAATGGCACCCACAATGAACACCTTCTGGATGTGGAGGCTGTGCTAAGTCGCCATGGCTAATAGCCACTGGTGGACCCTTCACCAAACCCAGTTTCTGGCATGCTCCAGTAGTTATCCAATCTTTTGGATCCCATACAAGCAAGTACAGTGGTACCTCGGGTTACATACGCTTCAGGTTACATACGCTTCAGGTTACAGACTCCGCTAACCCAGAAATAGTACCTCGGGTTAAGAACTTTGCTTCAGAATGAGAACAGAAATCGTGCTCTGGCGGCGCGGCGGCAGCAGGAGGCCCCATTAGCTAAAGTGGTGCTTCAGGTTAAGAACAGTTTCAGGTTAAGAACGGACTTCCAGAACGCATTAAGTACTTAACCCGAGGTACCACTGTAATGTGTGCGTATGCCTTATTTCTCCCCTTCCATGGGTTTAATTGCCATGCCTACGGATTTCAAAATCAAGAAGTGGTGTCTGCGATGGGCACACGTGTCGTTCAGTTGGGGATGTGAGATTGGGCCAATATCAACAGGCATTTCGTATCTTACCTCAAATGCAACACATTTCAGGGAAGTCTGTTTATTTAGTTCTGACTTCCAGTGCTATATATGCACGTGAGGCTGAGGTTGTTGTAATACTCAGGGTATAGACCAGAGCCAGCCAATGGGGCGCCCTCCAGATCTCTTGGATTGGTTCCCCACATTTCTTCACTGCAACTTCAATTCATTGGTTGCTGCTTTTCTTATTAAATGGGTGGAAAGGAAGGTGGAACACCATTATATCGTATCGCATGTCTCCTTTACCAGGCATCCACTGGAGGAGACTCAGGTTGCTGTTGACCGTACATTCATAGAAGCAACCCATTTGGGCCTCCTCTGTGGGCTGCGCTCAGACACCACACTAAACCATAGTTTAGCACGATGAGGATGAGCCACAGCAAACCACTGGCCTGTGCACACACCCCTTGCCCTCCTCTTTTGCAGCCACAAAGATTGAAAACATCTGCTTCTGAGTAACCACAGTTTAGCATGCTGTCATCTCCCAACTCTAAACTGTGGTTAGTATTAACCAGGCATCCCCAAACTTGGCCCTCCAGATGTTTTGGGACTACAATTCCCATCATCCCTGCCCACTGGGTCCTATTAGCTAGGGATGATGGGAGTTGTAGTCCCAAATCATCTGGAGGGCCGTGTTTGGGGGTGCCTGGTATTAACTATATTTTCCTTAAACAAGGCAGGCTAATAGGCCAAGGTTTGAATTTAAATTTCCAAATAAGCTCCATAATTAACATTAGCCAGTTGGCTGGGTTCGGATGACACAACCGGCTACAGTTAATCTAAACTGGAAATAAATGGTGCCATACTCCTCCCTGAAGCTGCGCTGGAGGAAGATGGAGGGTTTGTGAGCCCAAGGCTTATGGCAGGCTGTTCAGGTCATGCTAAACGATGGTTGACCATGGTGTTCAAGCCAGGCCATCAAATATAGACCTTGCAGGCTGAGTTTGACCCTTGGCATCTATAAGAAAGAAAGATACCAGTCAGCAAGGTTGGCACAGAAACCTAGGATGCTGCCTTATTCTGTTGGACCATATACCTCACTACCTGACACTAGCTGGCAGCAGCTTGCCAGACCTCGCACACAGTTCCCTGCCAGCCGCTCTACCTGGAGATGCTGGGGATTAAACCTGGGATTAAACCTGCATGCAAAGCATGAGCTACAGGGCTTTCCTCATCAAATCCACAATGGCCTCTGCTTGACAGCCGCCAACTGTGTTGGCCTAGGTGGGCCAATGGTCTAATATAGAATAAGGCAACCCCTTTCCTTGGAAAACATTTACAGTGCATTCAGTCTTCCCCACGCAGTTCATCGTTACGATCCTCTCTCTTTTCCTCACTGTAAACTAATTTATCCAAGTAAGCACAAACAGTAGTTTATCCGTTTATCCACCCACATCTAGGCTCCTGCCTCTCCCAGTTGCTCTGTCTCAGGCTATTATCCCAGAACACTTATTTACTACAAAAAACGGATAACGCTGCGGTTATGTGGGTTCAGTTTCTACTTGTTTTGTCTGAGAGGAGGAACTCTTCCACCAGAACCACCTCCTCACTGTTCTAGCCTGCCTCCGTTCCTTTGGGCATCGTTAAGCACAGCAAAAAACAGATTTTCTAAAGTTCTTTGCGAGTGGTTTCTGCTTCAATGAAAAATGAAAGCAGCTCTCTGGTGGGTTTCAAGGCTTCTTTGCTTCTCCTCCCTCCTTACAGAAGGCCTGGAAGCTGTGACCCTCCAGATGTTGTTGAACTCCAACTCCCAACAGCCACGGCCAACATGGCCAATGCAGCAACACCTGTTGGGCCACAGGTTCGTCACCCCTTGTTATAAATTAGGGATGTCCAACAAGTCGATCACGATTGGTAGATCGCGGTCGATCGCTGAGTCCCTTGGTAAAATAGAATCCGGCCCCTCACCCTGCCCTCCAGAACGGAAGATGGGGTTTACTCAGAGAGGCTGTTAGTTTCCCCAGCTATCTGTTGGTGAGTGTTTGTTCCCCTTTCTCTCTAAAAAAGCTCTCAACAACTTTGCCCTGAACTCCCAAAATGGGGGTGGATTACTGCCATTTTTAATTCTGCAGCAGTAGGAGTACAATATGGGCATGTCTTTAAGTTAACATCTTACATTAAAAACCTGACAGTACTGAATTATCGAAGGCTTTTCACCAAAGCCAGACTAAACGTCTTTCCTTCTGCAGTGTTGGATGGCAGGTTGAGAGGAGTCCCCTACCAGGACAGACTTTGCTCGTGTGCTCAAGACATCGATTCCATAAAACATATTTTGCTGCGCTGTGCAAAATATGAGCAAGCCAGGGCTGAACTGATATTACCCTTGCTGGTACCTTTCCCAGGAAAATCAGAGGCTCACTATGTCAGGTTCCTATTGGAAGACCGGACAAACGCTAGAACATTAGCAGTGGCAAAGTTTTTATCAGCGGTTGCAAGAACCAACGATCCCTATATTCTGAACAAAATGCTTGTTGAACCTGGAGGTAGGCTGTCTGAATTGTGCATTGCTTTGTAACGATTAGTTGGGTCTCTGGACCATAATAAAGATTGATTGATTAATTCTGTGAGTAGATCGCAGTCTCTTGGGAGCTGGCCATCCCTGCTATAAATGAACATGCTAAACAAAACATGGAATGCCACACTGACATGGGAATTGGATGGATTCCTCTCAGTTCCTGCTTTTGTTTCTCTTTCAGTCTAGGGACCAAAGAGACACTCAGATCTTTTAGGAATTTCCTGCCAAAAGGTCCTAACTCTATTTCCCGGCTGCTGTTTGATTTCCTCCCTAAATTGGTATTCTTTGGCCTTACCACTTTTGGTCATATGTTTATAAGGTCCATTGTTATCTCGGACAATTGCTGATAGCTACTTCCTCTTGTTCATCACTCACTTGACAGCTCTGTCTTCCATTTTTCCATCTGGGAAGCTGCTACTCTTAACAACATCGCTTCCTTCCCCTTCTCACTTTTTTAATCGTCTCTTTTTATTTTATCAGAATAATAACAACAATGAATAATAAATAATGCATGTAGTAAAGAAATGTGTGTGTAGATAAAGATATATAGCATAATCAAACTACTGTATTACAAGAAATTATATTGATATACATCGTCCTGCATGTTATTCATTCCAAAATGTAATTTAAAAAATTCCACGGGAATTGCTAGGGGAACTGATTAAAAACGAGAAAAAACTTGTCAAAAACCCTGGGAAGGAATCGATAAAGCATAATATTAAACTGATTCAAACTCAACTTTCGATGATAATGAATCAAGAAACAGAATGGAAGATTAAAACAAATTCAAGCCTTCTTTTTTTTTTAGTTTGCTAATAAACCTGGAAGATTGTTGGCATGGCAGTTAAAGAAGAAGGAAGAAGAGAGCAGCATAAATAAATTAAACATTAATGGTAAAATTATAGATAATCCAAAAGAGATAAGAAACCAATTTGTAAGCTATTATACAGAGCTATATCAAGGAAAGGTGATGTTACAATGATGGAAGAATATTTAAAGGACAGCAAGCTACCTAAAATATCTTCCAGATCCTTTTAAATTGATTTAAAATTGATGGTACTGTATTGAGTTTTTCTACAATGCTTTAGCAATTATTATTGTTGTTGCTGTCAATAAATTTTAAACCACTTCCAAACCTAGCTCTGGAACTATTCATTGGAAACAATTCAGTGATAATATAATTGTATCATTTGGCAACAGATATCCAATCATTTCCAAAACAAAATTTTGAACAGCAGACCAGTGCATTTGCACCAGCAAACAGCTCCAAAAGATATGCAGGCAACTTGGCTATTGCATTATCAACATTAATCCCTTTCCCCTTTAATTACCCCCTGAGAAATGCTGCATCCACAATAAGGGCAAAACGACTTCTGACAAGATCCACATCTTTAGCCTTGCCTTTAAAAACATCAACAAGCAGAGGGGGCACAGAGAGTGCCTGGATCCGTACCATGCCAATGGAGGAGGAAGGTTTTGATGCCACAGCAATCTCTGTTGGTTTCATGGGACTGGCTGCAGGCACAGGAATGGTGGTTGGCACCAGCTGGGGAACCCCCAAGGGAAGAAGGCTCAGAGCCCGAGGAGAGGTGGTGGGATAATAAATAATAATAATTTATTATTTATACCCCGCCCATCTGGCTGAGTTTCCCCAGCCACTCTGGGCAGCTTCCAATCAAGTGTTAAAAACAAGACAACATTAAATATTAAAAACTTCCCTAAACAGGGCTGGCGCCACTACCGAGAAGGCCCTCTGTCTGGTTCCCTGTAACCTCACTTCTCGCAGCGAGGGAACCGCCAGAAGGCCCTCGGCACTGGATCTCAGTGTCCGGGCTGAACAATGGGGGTGGAGACGCTCCTTCAGGTATACAGGACCGAGAATGTTTAGGGCTTTAAAGGTCAGCACCAACACTTTGAATTGTGCTCGGAAACGTACTGGGAGCCAATGCAGATCTCTCAGGACCGGTGTTATGTGGTCTCGGCAGCCATTCCCAGTCACCAGTCTAGCTGCCACATTCTGGATTAATTGCAGTTTCCGGGTCACCTTCAAAGGTAGCCCCACGTAGAGCGCATTGCAGTAGTCCAAGCGGGAGATAACTAGAGCATGCTCCACTCTTGCGAGTCAGTCTGCGGGCAGGTAGGGTCTTAGCCTGCGTACCAGGTGAAACTGGTAGATAGCCACCCTGGACACAGAATTACAATGACAATGGATGGTCAGAGGGAGAGGACTGGCAGGGAGGGGAGCAGGAGGGGGAGACCCCCTGGCTTCTTCACCATCGCTGCCTCTTGGTCCCCTCCTCTCCTGCTTCTGTTTCTGAACTTCTCTCTGCCACAGAGTCTCCCTGCTCACTATACCCTGTAACCTCTTCAGCTGCAGACACCTCCTCCTCCTCCTCCTAGTCTCCTCCTTCTGACCACACATCATTGTCCCACCATCACTCCCTGGGCTCTGAGCCTTCGTCCCATGGGCGTTCCTCAGTTGATGCCTCTCACTACTCCTCTAGAATTCTACGACCCTATATAAATTTAGTAAATAAGTAATAAAATAGGGGGGGGAGCCTGTTGCCAACAACCGGCTTGCAATATCAACAACACATTTGCATGGGGGGAAAGACTCCCTGGGGAAGAGGTAAATGTTCCTGTTTGCAGGCATCCACCCTGTCTGTTCCAATGTCACAGTGCAATGCCTAGGATCCTGCATGGTATTCAATACATCTAAAGTCTCCCCTTTTGCTTTTAGAAAAAATAAAATTCCTGGAAATCCTTCCTTTTGAATGGAAACCCTGCTATGACTCCGTCGTTAATCATTTGGATCAGTCTGCTGGTGTTGGAGTCATTACAGAAACTCTGCATCTCCTGTGAGCAATGGCGGAATTTGTCGTGATGAGCTAAGCTGTGTTTGATTACTGTTATTATGTGGAAGAAGAGAGGAGGAGAGAGCAGCTCCTGGAAGCTTATAATAAGCATTGCATCAGCCGGCTCTTACCACTCTCTGAATTTCAGAACCCAACAGGGTCAACTCAGGGACAGGTTTAAAGCCACACAAGCTTTGTGGCTCAGTGCTAGAGCACCTGCCTTGCCTGCAGAAGGTCCCCGGTTTGATCCCTGGCATCTCCAAGTAGGGATGGAAGAGACCTCTGCCTGACATTCTGGAGGGCCACTGCCAGAAGGCAGTACTGAGCTAGGTGGATCAATGATCTGAATCAATATAAGGCAGCTGTCATGGACTGGTTGGACACAGAGGAATGGCGGGAGGAATCAGCTGGGGATCAGTCTGCTGGTGATAGGAGTCATTACAGAAACTGCATCTCCTGTGAGCAATGGGAAGAAGGCTCAGAGCCAGGGGACTGGTGGTGGAATGACAAACAGTAGGCAAAGGGAGAAGAGGGAGAGGACAGGGAAGAGGAGGGGTCAGAAGCTGAAGAGGTAGCAAAACGTAGTGAGCTACAAGAGTCTGTGGCAGAGAGAATTCCAGAATCAGAGGCAGAAGCTGAAGCGGGAGAATGGGATGTGGGAGCCCAAGAGGAAGAGATGAGACAGGCAGATGAAGAGTCACAGGTGTTGCCCCCTCCTGCTGCAACAAGCTCCTCTTCCCGGTCCCAGAACAAGAAGAGGCATGAAAGGGAAGGAGGAGAGGTTGGCTGCACACAGGCGCAGTCTCTGATTGCTTGGGAAAAGCCCTGGTAGGGAGACAACAACTGGTTTTCATGGAGGAAGACCGCCGGGAATGAGTTGCCCTGCTCATTCTGAGGAGCTCATGTTTTTGCTAATAAAGAGTTAACTCCATCTTTGAGCTGTGTGATTACTGACTGAAGTCAGCTTTGTTTCTACGTGGTAATTTCACTTGGACAAACCTTGGGTTACCTCAGCACAATTCAGGTCTACAAGTTAAGCCCTGAGTAGTGAAGATGGGGGAAGAAATCTATTTTGGGCCGCAGCTTAATGCAAACCTTCCTAATTTCTGCTTCCAAAAACAAGGCATGAGCTGAAAAGCCGCTGCCCTTCAAAAATTTGCACTTCTCAGAATTTTCTGATGCAGCTCCCAAACCAAAACATGCGTCTGGGGTGGGGATGGCTGGCGTGGTTAGCGCATCGGACTAGGACCTGGGAGACCAGGGTTCAAGTCTTCCACTCGGCCATGAAGCTCAGTAGGGTGACCTTGACTCAGTCACTGCCTCTCAGCCTAGCCTACGTCACAGGGTTGCTGTGAGGATAAAATGGGGTGCAAGAGAACTATGTACGTCACCTTGAGCTCCTTCGAGAAAAGGTGGGATGTAACTGCAATCGATAAATAAAATATATGAACAGTGTGAAAGCGGGGCCCCATGATGCTGATTTCAGGGTCCCTTTCTTAAGCATTCTCCCCCATTCAGCGGATGCTGGTGGTCTGTTGCCTAATCCACTTAGGCACGAGAGCCAGTGTGATGTAGTGGTTAAGAGCAGTAGACTTATAATCTGGGGAACTGGGTTCGCTTCCCCGCTCCTCCACATGCAGCTGCTGGGTGACCTTGGGCCAGCCACACTTTTCTGAAGTCTCTCAGCCACACTCACCTCACAGATTGTTTGTTGTGGGGGAGGAAGGGAAAGGAGAATAGCCGCTTTGAGACTCCTTCGGGTAGTGATAAAGCGGGATATCAAATCCAAACTCCTCCTCTCCTTCTTCTTCCACTTCTGGGCAACAAAGGTCAAAATCAGCCTTCCTAAACTCACTGGCGGAGGAAGGCGGGTGCGGTGAGCACCGGGTGTCAGCCGTGAGGGCAGGTGACACCCCTGTGCCACCCCCACCCCCACTCGCTGAGTGGGCAGCGCCCCCGGATGCTCACTGCGCAGGTGGCAGGCGGCTAGGGACAATGCTGCGGTGGGCGGCTAGTGGCGCCCCCCAGCGCTCGTCGCATGGGCAGCTAGCAGCGCCCTTCCTGACGCTCTGCGGGCAGACGGCAGGCAGCTAGGGACACTCACCATGCGGGAGGCTATCAGCGCCCCCCGCCCACTCACCATGCGAGCGGCTAGTGGCGCCCCCCCACGGTTGCTGTGCGGGCGGCTAGCCCCGCCCCTGCGACACCACAGGTGCTGGGGCAGGTAGCTCCGCCCCTGCCTAAGCCCTCCTATTTCTGCTTCCATGAAACCTGCCGAGCAGCAGAATCCAATGAAAGGAAAGCTCAGTTGGTAAGTATGAAACAAATTTTTTTTTTCCTTCCAGTAGCACCTTAAAGACCAACTAAGTTAGTTCTTGGTATGAGCTTTCGTGTGCATGCACACTTCTTCAGATACACTTGAAACAGAAGCTGCCAGATCCCTCTATATAGTGAGAAGGTGGGGAGGGGTATTACTCAGAAGGGTGGTGGGAATGGGTGATTGGCAGATAGCTGTGATGAGCCTGTTGACGACTCTCAACGACTGCAATAGGTCTTACAGGAAAAAGCAAGGGGTGAGAAGGTGAAAAATGGCTTTGTCATGTATAATGAGATAAGAATCCAATGTCTTTGTTCAGACCAGGTCTCTCCATGGTTTTAAAGAGACCTGGTCTGAACAAAGACATTGGATTCTTATCTCATTATACATGAGTCATCAACAGGCTCATCACAGCTATCTGCCAATCACCCATTCCCACCACCCTTCTGAGTAATACCCCTCCCCACCTTCTCACTATATAGAGGGATCTGGCAACTTCTGTTTCAAGTGTATCTGAAGAAGTGTGCATGCACACGAAAGCTCATACCAAGAACTAACTTAGTTGGTCTTTAAGGTGCTACTGGAAGGGAATTTTTTTTTTTGTTTTGACTATGGCAGACCAACACGGCTACCTTTCTGTAATTGCTAAGTATGAGATTCCTAATAACTTGGATTGCCCTCCACTGATCTCAGGAATCAGCCCCTTCTCTCACAAGGAATCATAATCTCAGTAACGGCCTTTCCTGCAAGATGTGGACGAAAAGGTTTCTTCATCAACAGCCCTGAGCTGCCCTTTCGAAAAAGCCACCCATGTATCCAGCAGATTACAAAGCGCTCAATTTATACAGGTGGGCTGGCATGTTTTCAGATGGAACAAACTGTACGTGTTTCATCACCGCTATTGATTTGAAATGCAGCTCCTGCTGAGATGCATAATTTTATTCATAGGGAAGGCTTGTCAGCACCAGTGGAAATAGTAATTATCGTGCACGCAAAATAACAATCTATCACAGCACTGTAGTGGAGGCGCCGAATTGGAAATTCCGAAACGAACACATTTCCCCGAATAATTTTAAAGAAAGAGGAGCTATTGGAAATTGGGGGTGGGGTGGTGGGATAGACCAAGTGGCAGAACGCTAACCCTTTTGCTTGCACCAAGTCTCTGGTCTTTGGTCTCCTGCATCTCCAGCTGGAACAAAATCTTAGGGGTGGAGTGGCCTCTTTCATGAGTTCCAGGCAGTGGCAAACCACAGTGGACAATGCTGGATGGACCAATGCTGGATGGACCAATGGTCTGATTCAATATAAGGCATGGGTTCAAATGCTATGATCTTCCTTGCACACCAAAAACTAGGAACAGGGGTCATAGCTTAGTGGTAGAGCACTTGCATTTGTACATATAAAGTCTCAATCTTAAGCATCTCCTAACAGGGCTGAGGAAGGTGGTTATCTGAAACAGTAGCTGTGCCTCTTGAAATTCTCTAGCCTGTTTAATAATAATAATAATAATAATTGTACCCTGTCCATCTGACTGGGCCACTCTAGGCAGCTTCCAACAGATATAGAAACATAATAAAACATCAAACATTAAAATAAAATAATCAATAAAATAAAATAACATCAAAACATTAAAATACAGGGCTGCCTTCAGATGTCTTCTAGAAGTCAGGTAGTTGTTTATTTCCTTGACATCTGATGGGAGGGTGTTCCACAGGGCGGGTGCCACCACTGAGAAGGCCCTCTGCCTGGTTCCCTGTAACTTCACTTCTTTCAGTGAGGGAACCGCCAGAAGGCCCTCAGCGCTGGACCCCCGTGTCCGGGCTGAACAATGGGGGTGGAGACGCTCCTTCAGGTATACTGGACCAAGGCTGTTTAGGGCTTTAGGTCAGCACCGACACTTTGAATTGTGCTTGGAAATGTACTCAGTTTGTGCACGGAGAACTTGGAGGAACCCTTCTGATGGATTCCACCAGTGACATCTTCTCAAGAGGGGGAAAAAACAACCTCCAACGCCGAGGGCCTTCTGGCGGTTCCCTCACTGTGAGAAGCCAAGTTACATGGAACCAGGCAAAGGGCCTTCTCGATAGTGGCACCCGCCCTGTGGAACGCCCTCCCGTCAGATGTCAAAGAGATAAACAACTACCAAACTTTTAGAAGACATCTGAAGGCAGCCCTCTTTAGGGAAGCTTTTAATGTTTAATAAGTTATTGTATTTTAATATTCTGTTGGAAACTGCCCAGGGTTTCCCCAGCCAGATGGGTGGGGTATAAATAAATAAATAAATTATTATTATTATTATTATTATCATCATCATCATCATCTGCAAAATAATTTTGACTCAGCTCTGTTTGGAGCCACTTCCAGTCAGAATAGTAGACAACACTGGCCATGGTTTAGTGGTCTGGCTTAGTATAAGGCAAGTAGGGAGAGGTGGGCAGGTGTTCCGATGCACGCACTGAAAGAGGAAGGTCTGGGTCACGTGCATGGGCATAAATAGGTCCCTTGATCTGTTTAGCCTGCATCCCATTGGCCTGATTGAACCCTGCATCAAGGGACCTACCAATCGGGTGTTGTGGCTATCCATTCAAACCTACCTACACAGGGTTTGGTTGCCAGGTCTCACCACAAAACGGGCCCTCTTTGAGGGAGGACCCGATATACAAAATAAAACTGGGAAGAAGAAAAAGGGGAGATGAGTGGTAAAACTTATATTCTTTTACTTAGAGAGCCAGTGTGGTGTAGTGGTTAAGAGCGGTAGTCTCGTAATCTGGGGAACCGGGTTCGCGTCTCCGCTCCTCCACCTGCAGCTGCTGGGTGACCTTGGGCCAGTCACACTTCTTTGAAGTCTCTCAGCCCCACTCACCTCACAGAGTGTTTGTTGTGGGGGAGGAAGGGAAAGGAAAATGTTAGCCGCTTTGAGACTCCTGAAGGGGAGTGAAAGGCGGGATATCAAATCCAAACTCTTCTTCTTCTTCATATGTGAGGTCCATTTTGCTCAGTATTGTCTACTCTGGCTGGCAGCGGCTATCCAGGGTCCTTTCACCCCACCTGCTACCTGACTCTTCTTTGAACTGGAGATGCAAACTGACCTTCTCCTTGTAAACCACATGTTCCATATCTGAGCTATGAAGCGGTTGTGTTCTTTTTTGGACCCGGCAATGTGTCAACCGGCCCATTGATTCCCCAAGGATGTGAGAACCAAAATGCGCAGACTTCCCTTAATCAGCATTCTTTCCCACACTCCTTTTAATCTATGAATTGAAGGATGGATCGTGTGCTCAGCCCCCGTCATTATTCAAATGGCCTCGCAAAACAGTGTGGTTAAGCTAATTAAGGCGGATTCTTCAGAGAGAGAATATCTCACTTTGCATTTGCTAGCAAACATTGGAGAATAATTAGCAGTACCCTTTGCTTCCGCAGTGAGGGAAATAGACCTCTAAAAGGTGAAGCTTCTGGCTGGAGTTTGCATTTTCAGAACAGGATACTACAAAGAACACTGATCTTTACTGAAAATCCAATAAATCGCTGTGTCTCAATTAACCTTTTCAAGGTTAATACAGTGGTACCCCGCAAGACGAACGCCTCGGAAGACGAAAAACTCGCTAGACAAAGGAGTTTTTCGTTTTCTTAGCCGCTTCGCAAGACACATTTCCCTATGGGCTTGCTTCGCAAAACGAAGCTTGCCCGCAAGCTCCGGGGATAGCGGGGAAGCGCAGCGCGTCTTCCCCGCTGTCCCCAGACCTCTTTTGAAGCAAGGGGCGGCGGGGAGAAGATCGCTTCTCCCCGTTGCCAGCCCCGCAATCTCCGGGGACAGAGGGGAAGGCGTGCGCGCCTTCCCCTCTGTCCCCGGACCCCTTTTGAACCAAGGGGCGGCAACGGGGAGAAGCGATTCTCCACGCTGCCCCTTCCCTTGCTTTAAAACAGGTCCGGGGACAGAGGGGAAGGCGCGCGGCGCTTCCCCTCTGTCCCCAGACGGTCTCCATAGGAACGCATTGATTGATTTTCAATGCATTCCTATTGGAAACCGTGCTTCGCAAGACGAAAAACTCACAAGAAGAAAAAACTTGCGGAACGAATTAATTTCGTCTTGCGAGGCACCACTGTAAAATAAAAGAACGCTAGAATACATTATCTCAGGGAGAAATCTGTTTCCAAAAAGTGTATATTAACCCAAAGGTGTTTATTAAGAGAAATTCACACTAGAATGCTGGTGCATTTTCAAGAATTGCAAACTGCTGCAGAAAAGTGGAAAACTGAATGTGAGATGGAGAAAATGACAAACTGAGAAGACCAAAATTTACGGTTTCACCCAACTCTCTTCCAGTTGCTGGAATCTGAATTACACTGACTACTGAGGGGGCTGTCATCAACACCTCCCCACATCCCTGATTATATTGCCTTTTGGAAAGCCTCCTTGTGGCTGAAAAACAACCATGTTGCAGTGTGATGCATTCCTGTTCAAGATTCCAGACACGAAGGCAATTTCTCCCTTCTCTTTCTAATAGGCAAAGCCATCAACTTAGCCCACTCGAAATCTGCTTGCAATCTGGCCAAAGACCGTAGTCCTCCTTTCCTATATCTCCCCAAATTACCAGAAAATCTAATCAGCCCTGAAGTGACACAAATGGTTATTGTCAAAATCAGTCCATGTTTGCTGTGTTGCTTAGTGTATTCAATTTGCTAATGTCTCTCTCTCTCTCTCTCTCTCTCTCTCTCTCTCTCTCTCTCTCTGTGTGTGTGTGTGTGTGTGTGTTCTTACTGTGGGTGGGAGGGTAAACCTGCACCTGTTAACGTGATTTCCTAAGACTGATTCAATATTGCTTCAGCTTGGCACAAGGTGCACAAAAACCCCTCCATTTTTGTCTACGATGAAGCAGTTCACAAGAATGGAGACAACAAGGTATACAGGCACATCTTTGTTTGGGTTGTATGACCATAATGCAGTTTTATTTCTGTGTTGACCAGGGGATGAGCAGTAGAAACAAACCCCTAATTTTCTGTCTACCATTCCAAAAGATTTGTTCCCAACAGACGGCGAGAATAAAGATGAGGTGGCCCTTTGAAGCATCTGCCTCAAAACTAATTTTTCCTGCCTGTCTGCTCGATGCCTCACTCTCAAGGGGATCATTAAATGGGAATAATAATAATAATAATAATAATAATAATTTATCATTTATACCCCGCCCATCTGGCTTGGGCTTCCCTAGCCACTCTGGGCAGCTTCCAACAAAATACTAAACTACACTAATCCATTAACATTAAAAGCTTCCCTAAACAGGGCTGACGTCAGATATCTTCTAAAAATCTAGTAGTTGTTGTTCTCTTTGACATCTGGTGGGAGGGCGTTGCACAGGGCGGGTGCCACTACCAAGAAGGCCCTCTGCCTGGTTCCCTGTAACTTGGCTTCTCGCAGTGAGGGAACCACCAGAAGGCCCTCAGCGCTGGACCTCAGTGTCCGGCAGAATGATGGGGGTGGAGACGCTCCTTCAGATATACTGGATAACCCAGGCACGTCCAACTCCCAAGCGACTGCGATCTACTCCCAGTATTTAAAAAATGGCAGCAATCTACCCATTGTTATTGCCAAGAGTTGTCAAGATTTTTGGGGAGCCAGTGTCCAAAGTTTAGGTTTTTTAGGAGGGAGTGACCACAGTTGTTGTTTTTAGTTTGTTGGGGGGGGGAACGATCTTCATGTGAATGGCCAGCGGCACACCCGCAAACGACTAGTTGGACATGCCTGACATAACCTCACAGACTGATGGGCCTGGCTATTTCAATGCTTAGTTCTCTTAGCATCTTGAGGGAATTTAAACATGGGGATGGGGAAACTGAATAGGGTGGTCATTTGTCCTACGTTACAAATCCTCTGTTTGAAGGACTGTCCAGTTCATCCTATTTAAATACAAAGTACTGTGAAAAGAGAGACCCAAAGCCACATAGAATTACCCATCAACAAATGTATAAAACTGGGTCAAACATATGTTGGAAATGTAAAGAAAAAGAAGGGACTTTTTATCATGTGGTGGGAATGTAGAGAAGTTAAAAAATTTTGGGGAAGACGCAAGATCTACCCACTC
Organism: Podarcis raffonei; assembly: GCF_027172205.1. NCBI lineage: Eukaryota > Metazoa > Chordata > Lepidosauria > Squamata > Lacertidae > Podarcis > Podarcis raffonei. Next base: position 64,898,916 of record NC_070611.1, on the reverse strand, counting down.
TGGAAGAATGGCAGATGAAACTGATTGACTGTATGGGATTGGCAGAAATGACTAACAGAATCCGTGACCAGGGAGAAGAGTCGGCAGAAGAAGATTGGAAAAAAATTAAGGACTATCTACAGAAATATTGTAAAATTAAGGAATGCTGAATGATGTTGGATTGAAATTGAGTGGTTTCTAGCTGTAATGATATAAAGGAACATGGATGAAAAAAAAGGGTTTGGATAGAAAATAAGGTGATATGATAAGCTGTAATGCTTTAAGTTAAGGATTTGCTGAACAAATAATCTGAAATGGAATACAAGAAGGGGAGGTATGAGGAGGTCAGAGAAATTTGTTATTGAAAAGTATGTTTTATGAACTATATTTTTTTTAAATTTCTTTGTTTTTTGTTTGTATAAAAATTGGAAACTTTAATAAAGATCTTTTTAAAAAAGAGAGAAGTTAAAAAATTTTGGGAAATGATATACAATGAATTGAAAAAAAATGTTTAAAATGACATTTGTAAAAAAACCCAGAAGCATTTTTGTTAGGGATTGTAGGACAAGACCTGCCAAGAAAATCAAATAATTTATTTATGTATGCTACAACAGCGGCAAGAGTCTTGATAGCACAAGGGTGGAAGAATGAGGAAATCCCAACAAAAGAACAGTGGCGAGAAAAATGGATGAGCTAAGCAGAGTTGGCTAAATTGACATACAAACTGCGGGACAAGGACAACTGTGGCTTCAAGGAAGAATGGGAACTTTTTACAAATTATCTAAAAAGACAACAAAATGAACTGGAACTCCTTGGCAGGTTTTGAATAAACATATACAAATTTATTGGTTGATAACATGCTAGATAGACAAGGCAAGGATATGTATAATTTTATAACACAGAGAGAACAATATGTGCAGAGAAATCAGAGAGAGGAGCTGAGGGAAGTCCCTGGTTGGGGGGTGGGGAGGGATGGAAGGCAGGACAGGAAAGGGGAAAATAATGTATGTGATTATATGGTTTGTTATGTTATGTTGAAATTGCTTAATAATATTTTTTTTCCAAAAAAGAATTGCCCATCAACAGTTAGCACTGGGGCAGGTGACCGAGAAGGTACACAGGTTATCTTGTCACAGTATTAATTTTGGACACAGCACTTGCAAAATTTTGTAAAAGTGAATTGTTAAGGGAGAGAGAAACAACAGCTAACCCAAAGCTTGGTTTTTAGCAATGATCTGATCCTTCCTCTCCTTCTTCAACATCCCCCCAAATGCTCCACATTGGCACCAGTTTTTGAGTCAAACGGGGAACTGGGGAGCCTGCATGGAGTTAGGACCCCAGTGCTTATACCTTAGCAAGATAAAAGATTTGAGATGTTCTGCCCTTGAACAGGGCAGACAGGTGGGATCAAATACCGTGTTCACCAGCTGAAAATCACAGCAAGCAACTAGCCCTCCGAGCAGTCAAAAGTACAGGCAGTCTAAAATTATCCTCTGCTAATTAAATAAAGCAGGGACAAATGCACTAACTGTTTTCTATGTCTTGCACTCTGGTAGCTTAACTCGACAGAGCAGCTGGCTTGCGTCTTAGTCATCCAGAATACGTGTGGAGACTTTACAAATAAGATGGCCATCCCCTGGGAGGATGCCCTTGTGGACGGCAACTTCCTACAGCCCCAGCAAGCATGGCCCCTGGTCAGAAATTATAAGAGCAAAGGCCCACAACTTGGCTCCCTCTGCTTTAGGAGAGCTGCCACATAACTGGATGCTAGGTTAACTGAAGAAGAAAAATATATTGGACATCAAATTTGTTAAGTTGTGGGTGAACATATCAGACGACACAGCAATTCTTCAAACAGCTCTTCTTTATTCAGATGCCAGAACAGAACTGAACTGAAGGGCTCAGTCAGCCTGCTTATATAGAGCTCCAGTACCTTGTTACTGTAACAACTTTCTAAAACTATCCAATCACTGAACGTCACTTTCAATCCTTCATTTGCATAACTATCTACAGTATCTCCCTGCTGGCCCAGGGTACATAACAAAATTATTTCGAAGGTCTGAACTATATGGGTCACAGTGTTAGAAACTTAGATATATAAGCTAATCACCAAATGGCACCTTAAACCTGGGTTAGGGTTGCCACAACAGAATGTCTAGGTGCCATTTCGCTCCAATGTGGTGGCTCCCAATTAGCTAATTACTGAGGACCCCCTATTTTTCAAAAGCCAAGCTACAGACCCCCTACTTTTGAAAACATTGATTTCTCTATGGTAGTTACCTCTGCAAAGCATTTGTTTTAAAAAAAATTGGGTGGCCCCTAATAAGCAAAGGATTTTAGGTATACTAAAAAAAAAACAGACTAGGGCTGAGCGATATCTGGTTTTCAACATCGCGATATATCAGCAGTTAAACATCACAAACAGGCATGTCCAAAGTCAGTTTTGGGGGCCTAATCCGACCCATTGGTCAGTTTAATCTGGCCCCTGTGGCAGTTTATTTCCTGAGGTAAAAAAAAAAACCTCGACAACTTCAATCCTAAAAAAAGGTCAACAACTGTGGTTGGCCCTCACGGCCACTTCATCAAATCTGGCCCTCTTTGAAAAAAGTTTGGACACCACTGCTAGTCCAATATATCAGGATGTCCGAAATTGGAAATCAGGTGTGGGGATGTGGGAAGGAGCAGTCATGGAGATCAGGAGGGTGGGGTTGGTGCCTTGAAATTGGCTGCCCCGCTCTCCCTCACGTGAGGAGCGATATATTGCTGCGTATTGCCAAATCAAATTGTTATTGCAGTGTGATTTGGATTGATAAATTGAAAAACAGCACAGCGCTAGAACAGTCCCTAAAATTTGTGGTGCAAAAATGACAAACATTTAGTTGGGGAGAGGCAAGGGATGGGGCCATGGACGCCCCAGGTGCATTCCTTGGACCCCTACCTGGGAACTACTGTTCCAATGGATTCAGCCATAGTTTCGCCTTCTCCCAAGGCTTTATGGTCCCTTAGGGCAAGCAGTCCCCCTTCTGAATGCTGGGAAATGTTATTATGTGCTGATATGCCTTATCTGCCTTCAGCTCCAGCACATGCTAACTGCAGCACAGATGAATCATCACCAGATGGGAAAATATACTAGGGGGTCAGGGGGTCAGGTGACAAGTAGATTTAGCTGCTGCTAAATATAAGAAGGAAGAAGCAAAATTATGTTGGGAAGTAAATAAATCTTCAGCTTGCTGCAAGTTATTCGGTTTTCATCTCTTTCCCTCTCTCTTCCAGTCTGCAATCTGAAATTTGGAAATGAAAAATGCAAGGAGGGAGAGAAGAGGAAGGAAGTGGGTTTTGGTTGGGAGGCTGTTTTCTCAGCTCCAGGCTGTCAAAGAAGGGAAATGTGTGAGACAAACGGGAGAGGGAACCTGGAAACAAGCCCATCTCTTCCTTTAAATTTATGAATTAACAGGGTTGCATCAAACTACCTAGTTGTAGTCAACTAATTTCTATTCAGATTCGTTGGAACTAAATGAATGGTTAACTGAGGACCATTACCATATTTTTCGTTCCATAGGGCGCACCAGACCATAGGGTGCACCTAGTTTTTAGGGGGGGGGAATAAAGGGGGGGAATTATCCCCCCCCCCAGCCCCAAAGAGCAAAGAAGCCAAGACAGTGAGTGGGATCCATCCTGCTGGCTGTCTTGGCTTCCTCTCCTGCCGGGTTCCGAAGGCTTGCGGATAGCTGCCTGAAGCCTGGGGTGCGCAGCGGGAGTTGGCACTGCACGCCCCAGGCTGCAGGCTGCTATCCGCAAGCCTTTGGAACCTGGCGGGAACTCCCACCACGCTCCGAAGGCTTGCGGATAGCTGCCTGAAGCCTGGAGAGCAAGAGCGGTCGGTGTGCACCGACCCCTCTCACTCTCCAGGCTTCAGCAAAAGCCTGCATTCACTCCATAGGACGCACACACATTTCCCCTTCATTTTTGGAGGAGAAAAATTGTGTCCTATAGAGCGAAAAATACTGTAATTGAATGCAATTGAATGCAGTGGGTTGAATGCAACCCACAGCTTAGATACCACTTTGTGTTTCAAAATGAAATCCTAAGGTAGTCCACAAATAAATAAAATGGCAACAAAATATCTCAAGAATATCATCCCCCCTGGCCAAAGGCAGGACAATGGCAGATGGTCCATTAGGACAAATGGGGCACTGTCTCACCATGCTCAATGCCATGGACTGGCTGCATGTAGAGGAGTGGCTGGAGGCAGCTGCTGGGGAACCCTCTGGGAACACCCAGGGGAAGAAGGTTCGGAGCCAGGGGATTGGTGGCAGGGTGATGATGAGCGGTCAGAGAGAGCCCTGGATACAGAATTGACCTGCGCCTCCATGGACAGCTGTGAGCCAAAATGACTCCCAGGCTGCGCACCTGGTACTTCGGGGGCACAGTTACCCCATTCAGGACCAGGGAGTCCTCCACACCAGCCTGCCTCCTGTCCCCCAAGAACAGTACTTCTGTCTTGTCAGGATTCAACCTCAATCCATTAGCCACCATCCATCCTCCAACTGCCTCCAGGCACTCACACAGGACCTTCACCACCTTCACTGGTTCTGATTTGAAAGAGAGGTAGAGCTGGGTATCATCTGCATATTGATGGAGACACCCAGTCCAAACCCCCTGATGATCTCTCCCAGCGCCTTCATGTAGATATGCTCAAATGAGTATAATCTCAAGCCTTGAAATGAACAGCATAAGGAAAATAATGTCTGATGGAACCACAATCCCTTGTTCGAAGTCTAGCATCAACATCAAGGGTCAAGGATATAATATTTGTTTATTAATTGAGAACACCCACCAATTGCTTAATTAAACTATCGTTTGAAGATGAGCCTGAGAGATACGGCACAGAGATTAACTGAAACCAAATACTGCAAAGAGATTAAATTGAGCCAAGCTATCATTGATCAAATTAAATAAGTGTGTCTAGGCGTGAGTGTTTCAACCAGCAAATAATAGACAATGTTTTTTCCTCCGGATCAGATTCAGCAAAGTATTATTAATTGTTGTTAAACGACACACAGTTATACCGAAGAGGAAATCAGATCTTATCCAAACTTAGTTGAAAGAAATATGTTTTTCATGGGTTTATGGACATTCAGCAAAGAGGAGGCTTAAAGACACACCGTTATTCTTAATGTAAGTAGCTGGAACATCTTTCTTAACGCCTGAAATAATCTGTCTTCTTCCTGCTCTATGGTCATCTGTTCCTTTTCAACATTGCTAAGTATTTATTTAAGGAGCAGAGTGGAGAATCCATTTCATGCCTTCTTCCAGACAAGGGCTGCACTTCTTTAATGTCACAGAATTTAAAGCTGTGCTGAATTGCCCGCTACGTTCTCGCCAGGTAATTATTATTATTCTTCCTAATAAGAAATAAGGAATAATTCGTTCTGGCTTGGGAGAAGCACGGATCTCTGCAGAGAACTGAGCTCTAACCCAAATTCATGGACAACCTATTAAGCCACCCAACGACTTGTGAAATTTCAATTTGCTGTCAAACATGTACCGTATTTTTCTGACCATAACACTCACTTTTTCCCTCCTAGAAAGTAAGGGGAAATGTCTGTGCGTGTTATGGAGCGAATGCCTACGGATGGCGGGGGGATCTGCTGCTGTCGTGAGCAGAGGATCCATGGTTCCCCTTCCTTCCCTCCTCCATGGCTCGCTTTGAAACAGCAAAGCAGGAGAAGAGCCGCTGAGTGGGGAGGAGAGAGGGACAGGGAGCCTGCTTCTTTAAAGGAGCAAAGCGGGAGAGGAGAGGAGCCACTTACACGAGTCCAGAGCTGTTTTTTTCAGCGAGCTGGGGAGGAGGGAGAGAACAGCTCACTAAATAGCAGCAAAGTTTTTCGCAAGCAGGCTCTCTGTCCCTTCTCCTTGTTAGGATATTTCCGTTCCACCTTAAAAGGGAGCAGGATGTTTGTATAACAGCCTGCGTAATTTCCTGTCTCACAGGATGTTTATGTTGTAAGTTCCTTTCGTTTTCGGCTGTTTTGCCTGAGCAGTCGGAGCAGACGGTCATGTCTTCTTTGTTCTGACCAACGCTGAATAAAACTGTAAATATGCATGTTCTGCTCTCATGCTGTGCAACTTTTTGCTGTGTGAATTCTGCTGTCAGAGTGTGCACTAAGCCTGAGGCTTAGTGTCGCTAAATTGCTGGTACTGCGTGACTACGGGAGGTCGATGGATCGTCCGGCACCGAGCTTGGGGGCTCAGATGGACTTTATCTCCCTGGCAGTATCCCAACAACAGGTTTCGGGCCCAGATTCACGGCACTTGCAGGAGAGTAAGACAGCGACAGACTGCTGAGAGGTATGTGCTGGAAAAGTGAAAGCAGAGGCTATTCTGGATGCCGCGGAAAGGCCTTTGATGTCCGGCAAAGCTAATTGGCCTGGGAGCCGAGCCAGAGGCATCATGATTTATGAGCTGCCGAGATAAGAAGTCTTTGAAGGCATAACGGCTCACGTAAAACGCTGGAATGGAGTTTTTCCAAGCTTCGGAGGCCACTGAGTGCCCTAAGTTAAATCGGCACAATTATCAGACCTGGGCAAAATGGTGTGAGAGTTTGCTGCGTCAGTTTGGAGTCTGGCATACTATATCAGAAGCCACTCCAGTTCCTCGGACAGAGAAATGGCAGGCCCAGGATTCGAGGGCCATTGATATTATAGTCTTATCCGTCTCTCTGGAGGAAATAAAGACGCTTGCTGGAAATCTCACGGCACGTGACATGTGGGATGCTTTGAAAAAGGCCCACCTGCCAATCACCCCAGCCCAGAGTTTGAATGCATCGGAGGTCCTGGCTGTTTCCCAGAATGCTAGTGAATGCAGGGATGCTGAGGGCACCGATTGCAAGCTGCAGGGGGAGAAGACTGCCACGTCATCCCAGGCAGCATTCCAGCCTCCAGGGGGAGCCAAAGAGTCGGCTGCTGAGAGCTCTGTTTCTCGTGAGAACCAAGGTCAGAGCCTATGCAGAGGCCGGAAGACCAGATGTAAACAGAGCAAGAAGCCTGCAGATGGCCCGAAGCAGAAGGGGAGTGGAACGCCAGTGGAAAACAAAGCTATGTTTGCTGGCACAGCTCCACCAAAGGCTAAAGGCACGTCTGATGGCCAGGAGCAGGGGGGCAAGTTGCAAAAGCCCTCGCCAGTGGAAAACAAGGCTATGTTTGCTGGCACAGCTCCACCAAAGGCTAAAGGCACGTCTGATGGCCAGGAGCAGGGGGGCAAGTTGCAAAAGCCCTCGCCAGTGGAAAACAAGGCTATGTTTGCTGGCACAGCTTCACCAAAGGCTAAAGGCAAGCTGCAAAAGCCCACGCCGGTGGGAAACAAGGCCAAGGCCAGGTTTGTTATTGACTCAGGGTGCACGCGCCATCTCACCAAAGACCGCCATCTGTTTATCTCCTTCACACCTCAAGATGGAGAGGTCCAGCTGGCTGATGGAAGGACTTTGCAAGCTGCAGGAGTTGGGACTGTGAAACTTGCAAGTCTGCATACCACCATCAGCAATGTACTTTTTGTTCCAGGAGCTGCGGACAATTTGCTTAGTGTACCACAGCTGAATGGGCGTGGTTTTGAGGTTTCCTTCAAGAGGACTGTCTGTGTCATCAGAAAAGGCAAAGAGGACATTTTGCATGCAAAGTTGATGGATGGTTTGTTCTGTCTAACTTATGATGACAATGCTGTTATATCTAATGCTGATACTTGTTGTGTTGCACAAACTAACAAGGTTCTTCATGCAGGATGCATTCACGATGCACATCGCAGATTTTGTCACCTCTCTTGGCAAGCGCTAGCCAAGATGCCTGAGTTGGTTGAAGGTTTGGACATCAAACCTTGTAAGTTTCACATGAAATGTGTATCTTGTGCAGAGAACAAGGTGAAGGTTGCTCCAAAAGGCAAGGAGTCTAGCAGGCAGGCTTCCAAACCCTACCAGCTAGTTTACGCAGACCTGGTAGGGCCTCTAGCGCCCTCTTTGGGAGGAGCAAGGTACTTCATGGTTCTAATTGATTCTTTTTCCAGGTACATTCATGTGTTTATGCTCGAGCAGAAATCGCAAGCATTTCCTAAGTTCAAGGCATTCTGTGCTTGGTTGGAGAATGCTCACGGTAAACGTATTGGTTGTCTGTTTACTGATCGAGGCAGGGAGTTCACTTCTCAGCAGTTTGAAGCTTTCCTGACTGAGAAGGGAATCCAGCATGACTTGTCAACGCCTAGATCGCCATGGATGAATGGGCTTGCGGAGAGAGCAAATCAAACGTTGCTGCAAGGAATAAAAACCTTGTTGCATGATGCCAATCTCCCTGAGAAGTTTTGGGGGGAGGCTTTGGCGAATTTTGTTTATTCTTTTAACAGGAGGCTGTCATCACCTATTGGCTGCACTCCCTATGAGAAGATGTTTGGTAAGAAACCTAATGTCAAGCACTTGAGAATCTTTGGTTCTGACATGTGGGTGCACACCCCACAAAGCAACAAGCTTGGGAAGCGTGGGGCACATGGTTTGTTCATGGGGTACGAAAAAGGTGCATACAGGGTATGGATGACTAACTCTAAATCCATAAAGTTCACAAGGAGTGTTGAGTACAATCCTAAGTGGGGGGAAAATGTGGGAATTTTCCAGAGTTACCCAGAGGAGGATGAAGGTGATGTGAAGAAAGCAGATCATGCTGAGAAAGCTGAGGAAACTGAGGATGATGATGATGATGATGATCAGAGTTCGGATTCCAGTTCAGTGGGCGGCGCTGCTGCTGCTGTCAGTGACAGTGATGACACAGCAGACTACAAGAGCGCAAAGGCCTCAGTCAGACCATCTGATGAGTCTGACAATGAACTGGAAGAACCACTGTTCACCATTGGTCACTATTCTCCTAAGAAGGAGGAGATGAGTCCAGAAGACTTGCGTCTGGTTCGCAGGTCTGAAAGGGCGACCAAAGGCAAACCTCCAAAGAGATTTGCTGATGAGTTTGCTAAGACGGCAACTGCTGTTCTTAGTAGCTCAGAGAAGGTGTGGGAACCTTCAAGCTTCAAAGAGGTTCAGGAGTTAACCTCTAAAGATGCTGAGCCTTGGCTTAATGCCATGAAGGCTGAAGTTGATTCCTTGAACAGGAACCAAACTTGGGAACTGGTACCGGTAGTCCCAGGGATGAGACTGGTTGGCAGCAAATGGGTCTTCAAGGCCAAGACAGACCAGAATGGCAAGGTTGTCAGACACAAAACCAGATTGGTTGCCAGAGGTTTTTCACAGGTACCAGGGCAGGATTACCATGAGACCTACTCACCCACGGTCAAATATGAGAGCATTCGGCTGATGCTCAAGATCGCTGCGGAGGAGAAACTGCATGTTTCCCATCATGACATAAATACAGCTTTTTTGTACGGGATTTTGGGGGAGGAGCTGTACATGCTTCCACCTGACGGGATGCAGATACAGAAGGGAATGGTCTGTAAACTGCGGAAATCCTTGTATGGTCTCAAGCAGAGTGCCAGGTGTTGGAACACGAAACTCACTGAAACGTTGCTTTCTCTAGGTTTTCACCAGGGCAAAGCTGATCCGTGTGTGTTTGTCAAGGAGGAGGGGCAAAACAAACTGTATTGTTTATGTTTTGTTGATGATCTTCTGATGTTTTGGAAGAATCAGGCTTTTTACCAAAGCACCCTAGCTCAGCTGAAGGAGCACTTTGACATGAAGGATCTTGGTGAGGTATCCAACTATCTTTCTCTGCAGGTGGAGAGGGACCAAGCAGGTAATTTTCTGGTACACCAAACACAGAAAATTATTGATGTATTGACCAGGTTGAATTTGGTTGATGCAAACCCAGCAGACACACCGATGGTGACAGGTTACCAGGTAGATAGTACTGCTGAAGCGTTTTCTGACACAACGCTGTACAGATGCATTCTAGGCAAGTTGAATTTCATTGCTAGATGTTCGAGACCTGACATTGCTGTAAGCACTAACCTGCTGAGCAGACATGCTAACAATCCTACTGTTCAGGATTGGAAAGCTCTGAAGCGCATAGCCCGGTATTTGAAAGGGACTATGCACTACAGGCTGAGGTTCACCAGTCAGAAGACTGGAGGTCTTGAAATCTTTGCAGATGCAAGTTTTGGAAGTGACACCACGGATGGTACAAGCACTTCTGGAGTATGCTACATGTACAACCACTGCCTGTTTGACTGGTTGTGCAAAAAGCAGACGACTGTTAGCCTAAGTTCCTGTGAAGCAGAACTCAATGCTCTGTCATTTTCACTCATGGATTGTGAATGGTTGATGCAACTGTTTAAGGACATTGGGGTTTCTGTGAAATGTCCTATACAAGTGTATCAAGACAATAGATCTTGTTTGGCTTTGCTGAACTCGGAGAGTTGCAAGCAAAGAACCAAGTACTTGCAGATTAAGCTACATCGTGCAAGAGAGTGTATTCAGAAAGGACTCATTCAGGTGTCCTACATGCCAGGAAATGAAATTCCTGCTGATCTGTTGTCTAAGGTTGTTAACAGAGAACAACTTAAGGTTTACGCACAAAGGTTGCAATTGGGTTGAACCACAGGTACTACAGGTTACACGGAAAGGGGGAGGATGTTAGGATATTTCCGTTCCACCTTAAAAGGGAGCAGGATGTTTGTATAACAGCCTGCGTAATTTCCTGTCTCACAGGATGTTTATGTTGTAAGTTCCTTTCGTTTTCGGCTGTTTTGCCTGAGCAGTCGGAGCAGACGGTCATGTCTTCTTTGTTCTGACCAACGCTGAATAAAACTGTAAATATGCATGTTCTGCTCTCATGCTGTGCAACTTTTTGCTGTGTGAATTCTGCTGTCAGAGTGTGCACTAAGCCTGAGGCTTAGTGTCGCTAAATTGCTGGTACTGCGTGACTACGGGAGGTCGATGGATCGTCCGGCACCGAGCTTGGGGGCTCAGATGGACTTTATCTCCCTGGCAGTATCCCAACACTCCTCCCCATTCAGCTGGCTAAATAGTAGCAAAGTTTTTCAGCGACGGGGAGGAGGGAGAGAAGCAGAGCCTTTAAAGGAGCAAAGCGGGAGAGGAACCTTCTCCTCTTATACCCCTCTTCTGCATTATTAACAGCATCCTTCTCCACCCACCCCACGCGTGCTCCTTGTCCCTTGAGTGCTTTTCTTTCCCTCCCCACTTAAAACGTGGTTACAAAGCATGGATCCACATGGATCCTCAGGATTTTTGCACTGGGTCACCCCAAATTCACCATCAGATCACATAGCATGTCCATGGCTACAGCTTGCACCAAAAAAAATCATGCACCCACTGTTGCCTGGGGCCGCAGTGGTGCAAAAACGTGGTTACAAAGCATGGATCCACATGGATCCTCAGGATTTTTGCATTGGGCTACCCCAAACTCACCGTCAGATCACATGTCTGTGGCCACAGCATGAACCACAAAAATCATACATCCACTGTTTCATTTAGAATATTTTTTTTCTTGTTTTCCTCCTCTAAAAACTATGTATGTGTTATGGTCGGGTGCGTGTTATGGTGCGAAAAATACGGTATTTGTAGCCATACGGTCTAGAAACTTGTTTGAAAATAATATTTTTTTAAAAGCTGAGACTAGGGCTGGGCAGTATGTTGATACAGTGGTACCTCGGGTTAAGAACTTAATTTGTTCTGGAGGTCCGTTCTTAACCTGAAACTGTTCTTAATCTGAGGTACCACTTGAGCTAATGGGGCCTCCTGCTGCTGCTGCGTCGCCGGAGCACGATTTCTGTTCTCATCCTGAAGCAAAGTTCTTAACCCGAGGTAATATTTCTGGGTTAGCAGAGTTTGTAAACTGAAGCATATGTAACCCGAGGTACCACTGTATCTTCTACATTACAAGTGTTATAGTGTTTTCATCTGCCTACAGTGGTCTCTCAAGTAAATTATAAATTTCCCCCATTCTTTATTGAAGCTTTGGTCTTCTTGGTTTCTGAGCTAATGGGGCCTCCCGCTGCCACCGTGCCACCGCAGCACGATTTCTGTTCTCATCCTGAAGCAAAGTTCTTAACCCGCGGTACTATTTCTGGGTTAGCGGAGTCTGTAACCTGAAGCGTCTGTAACCTGAAGCGTATGTAACCCAAGTATCACTGTATATCGTCCAAAACCGGTTTGAAGTCCATATCATGATACTGGTTTCATAATTTCTAACCTGGCAATATACTGCGAATCATGATGCGTGTTTCCGTGTGTGTGCTATGCAGAAATCACAATGTGGGAAAAACCATGAATCCAGCTAATGCTTCTCTCGATTCCCGCAGTCCCTGTTAACTCTGCCAGCTCAGCTCTCCCCTGCCCCCAGCAGAGGGAAACGGATTAGAACAGGCACTGGCAAAAATCCCAAGGCAAGAAAAACCATGAAGCCAGCCATCTAACATAGCTCCATCCTTATTTCAGATATCGTGATATATCGGTATATCACAATGTTTGGATGGTGATATATCATGATGTTGAAAACCACATACCACCCAGCCCTAGCTGAGATTCTAGGGGAATTAAGATACGGGTACTCATTTGTCTTGTACCTGATGCACCCTTGATATCCAGCAATGTATATGCTACCCTAACCATTCTGTCCTTGTGCCATAAACATGCCCGCCTACTTTTTGAGACACTTTGCTGCAAAGCAATTTAATGTTTGCTGGAGTGTGGCACAGCCGTGCTAAGATTTATTAACTCATCAGATGAGAAATGGCTCTCGCCTTCAGTCTGCCGAGCTCTTCCAGCGCTGCCTGCAGAGGAATATAATTATTCTACTGCCAACACCGTGACCGTAAACGCCAACCCTCTCCCCACCAGCACCCTTTGCTTGGTGTGCCAGTTCCTTTCAGAAGAAACAAACAATCTGCTTCCTACCTTTTCTTAATTATGCTGGGATTTGCAGTTACCAGCTGAGTTTTGGACCCAACGTCCTTGCTGTATTCACTGGTGAGAGGTGGAAGATTGCATCTGAAAGAAACAGAAACACACCATGTATTTTAACTTCTCTGCTGTTTCCCCCCCCCTCTCTTTCTTTCTTTCTTTCTTTCCTTCCTTCCTTCCTTCCTTCCTTCCTTCCTTCCTTCCTTCCTTCCTTCTTTCTTTCTTTCCACCATTTGGAAAGAAAAGAAAAACCCCATCAAGCACCAAAGACTGGCACGGCCAAGCAGTGGCTGGAGTCTAGTGTCACAGCAAATACCGTATTTTTTGCTCTATAAGACTCACTTTTTCCCTCCTAAAAAGTAAGGAGAAGTGTGTGCATCTTATGGAGTGAATGCAGGCTGCGCAGCTATCCCAAAAGCCAGAACAGCAAGAGGGATTGCTGCTTTCGCTGCGCAGTGATCCCTCTTGCTGTTCTGGCTTCTGAGATTCAGAATATTTTTTTCTTGTTTATCTCCTCCAAAAACTAGGTGCGTCTTATGGTCTGGTGCGACTTATAGAGTGAAAAATACGGTTCACTGCATGCAGAATCACTGAATTGTAGAGTTGGAAGAGACACACGATGGTCATCTATTCTCAGGTATAATTCTTGGCATCTCTAGTTAAAGAGGAACTACGTGGGCAAGACTGCAGGGCCTTTCCTCAAAGGCCAGCAGAATTTGGCTCCTTTGAAATCTTTCCACCCCAAGTGGTCATTACAAGAACTCTGGAACTAAGTAAGAGTGACTGAGTTTCCTTCCTTCCTCCTCCCTCCCAGTCCCCTTTCCTCTTATGCCTCTTGGATTGTCAAGCTGAGGGTATAGACCGCTTTCTCGATGACATTTCAGAGTCAGCACTCCTGTCTTTGCTCTTAACCTGGTCTGGGAGCTTATGGCTCCAGAGCAGGGTAAAATGCTTTAAATAAATAACATATAATAAATAAAGTGTCCCTACCTGCCTGCAAAGAGTGAGGGGTCTGCAGGGTACCCCGGCCCCCTGAGATACCATTCTAAGGATTACTGGGTTGCACCAATGAACGCTTGTCATTGTTTCAGTTATTAAATGCACATGTATCTCTGCCTGATCAGAAGGTCGGCGGTTTGAATCCCCGCAACAAGGTGAGCTCTCGTCGCTCGGTCCCTGCTCCTGCCAACCTAGCAGTTCGAAAGCACGTCAAAGTGCAAGTAGATAAAAAGGAACTGCTCCGGCGGGAAGGTAAACGGCGTTTCCGTGCACTGCTCTGGTTCGCCAGAAGCGGCTTAGTCATGTTGGCCACATGACCCGGAAGCTGTACGCTGGCTCCCTCGGCCAATAAAGCGAGATGAACGCCACAACCCCAGAGTTGGCCACAACTGGACCTAATGGTCAGGGGTCCCTTTACCTTTAATCTCTGCCTTTGTTCAAAAAACTTGGTGTTGCTAGCTCTCCTGTGCTCTCCCATGAAGACGGTGTCACCATATAGTCACTAGGTGGCAGTAGACTTAGTTGCATCTGTGTGGAGTCCAGATTGGCCTATCTGTTTCTGTTCATTTCGCAGAGGCAATCAAGTTTTTGTTTAGATTCTTGGCAGGTGCCTCATCTAAGCCTGCCATGTTTTCTCCCTTCCCAGCAATATATAACAAGGTCTTGGCATCATCAGTAGAAGTGCGCCATCTGCCTTCTCTGACCGTTCTCTGACTCATTGTTCCAATGACTGTTCTTCCCCTTTATTTTATTATTTTATTGATGGATTAAATTTATATACTGCCCTCCATCTGAAGATCACAGGGTGGCTTGCAGTATAAAAACACAAAAATACATAACATAATAACAAACAAAACACGCAGTCCTCTACAGCGTAGTAAGCCATAGGTTGTATAATCAGCCAAAGGCCGGGGAGAAGAGGAATGTAATGGTACCTGGCGAGTTTCCCTAGGGAGAGCATTCCACAAATGGGGAGAAACCACAGAAAAGGCTGTTTTTGTGTTGCCACCCTCTGCCCTTCATGACGAAGGGCCTCGGATGATGATCACAGGGTCTGGGGTTAGTTCATATGGGAAGAGGCGGTCCTTGAGATATTGTGATCCTGAGCCATTTCAGGCTTTATAGGTCAAAACCAGCACTTTGAATTGGGACCAGAAACAAATTGGCATCCAGTGCAGTTGGGCCACCAGGACTGGTGATGTATGCTCAAACCATCTTGCCCCAATGAGCAACCTGGCCGCTGAATCCTGCACCAGCTGAAGTTTCCGAACCATCATCAGAGGCAGCCCCATGTATAACACCCTGCAGTAATCTAGTCTAGAGGTTACCAGAGCACAGACAATAGAAGCTAAGCTATCCCTGATAGGGACGAAGCTGGACCACCAAAGCTGATGGAAGGTATTCTGCTCCACTGAGGTCATCTGAGCTTCAAGCAACAATGGACCCAGAAGAACCTCGAAGCTGCGTACCTGCTTTTTCAGAGGGAGTACAACCCTATCAAGAGCAGGCAACCTCTCATCCATCCGGTCTAGGGGACCACCCACTAACAGTCTCACTCTTATCTGGACTGAGCATCAGTTTGTTGGCCCTCATGCGGCCCATTACCAAGGCAAGATAGCAGTCCAGCATATCCACTGCCACCTGCAGATGTAAAGGAGAAGTAGAGCTGTGTGTCGTCAGCATATTGCTGACGACAGATAACCCCACCCAGCGCTTACATGTAGATGTAAAACAGCATGGGGGATAAAATTGAACCCTGAAGAACTCCACGTTGAAGGCTCCACAGGATCAAAGAGCACTCCCCAAGCATCACCCTCTGGAAAGACCATCCAAGTAGGACTGGAACCACCGCTGCAGAAGGATACCATGGTTGATGGTATCAACAGCTACTGAGAGGTCAAGAGAAATGAACAGGGACACATTTCCCCTGCCTCTCCTGACAAAGGGCAACCAATGCAGTTTCTGTGCCAAATCTGGGCCTAAATTCTGATTTAAATGGATCTAGAGAATCGGTTTCCTCATAGAGTACTGAGATCTGATCCGCGGCCACCCGCTCAAGAACCGTGTCCAAGAACGGGAGATTGGCAACTGGCCAGTAATTACACAGATTTGATATAATTACTTTATCTCATTACCGATCAGCCAAAAGATTCAAAATATGCTCAAATCAGTCATGGAAACTGTTCCTTTGGGAACTCAAGTTTACTCCATCCCAGTAGGAGCTGTGTTTTGTTTTTCTCACCAGGATAGCTTCATCAGACAATATTGCAGAAAACGAAGGATGTGGCTGAGTAGCCAGATGGAAACTCAGCAAGAACCCAGCTATTCAGACCAAACCCTGTGGCTTTTAGACAATGGAACAGGAGAAATATGCTGATTGGCTGCATGCATTTTAATGAGACCAAACCCACCCAAAAAACAGCCGGAGACCCAAGTTTGGGAAACCCTGCATTAGACAATCTACTCTTCAAGAAGCACGCAGAATGTCATTCTTATCCAGGCTCCCCAGCCCTAGCAGGAATGTTCTGCAGGGTTCAAGGGAAGGATAAGACACCAGATCAGTCTTTCCCAAACCTGGTGGGAAAGTTGTAGTCCAAGTTGGTGGCCATCTTGTGGTTGCAAATTATGCAGGACTACATAGGCTTTTGGCCTGACCCAACAGAGCCTCTCTTATGTTCTTATGCTCAATTCCATAGTTTAAATGTGTGCCAAATGAAGGAGATTTTCCTTCTGTCTGTCATGAACCTTCCAACATCCAACTTCACCAAAATGACTGCTATATTTTGAGAGGAAGGAGGAAGCGTCTCCCCACCCGCTTTCTCTACCCGACTGTGTTTGACTGACATAGATAAAATGGGCCTGTAAAAAGCATTTCTTTTCAGAAAGATCTCCCCTCCCGTCCCTCAGATCTCCTCCCGCTAAGACGTGCCGTGAAATTTCACATTTCACTTCACCTTGATCTGTGGAACCCACAACTTGTCAGCTTGCTTGTACTCCCCTTTACACACATCACATCAATATCCTTTCCAGCGTGGGGAACTGACAGAGAAGCAAAATGCAAGTCCCTGCTCTACCGCCTTTGAAACCCTTTCAAAGCCTCAAAGTGACATTAGCGGTGCGAGGGCTGGGGGCCAAGTGAGCGCCAGTTTCTTCCTATCTGTGAGGGCTATTAAACTCTTCCATTTATGCCTAAGTGAGCAACAGTCCTCTGTTGCTCCAATATATCACGCTGGCAGGAATTACAGGGCCAGAAACTGTATTGAATACTCCAGGAGAAAGCAGCCAGTGCTCTAGGGATAAGGAGCCTTTTGTCAACATCCACGGTCAGCAACTAGCTTTCTTGGGAAGCCATTTTGAAAACAAGGCCGGAGCAGGAACTCCCAAGACCCCTGACGGCATCCACCAAAGGCCTGTTCACAGTTCCTCATGCCACGGATTTCGCCGTTGTTTTTGCCCCTGAGTTGGCAACTGGGAGGTCAGGTTACATAGGCAATGGCCTCATGGCGTTCAGACCACTGGTCCATTCAACTCATTGTTGTCTACACTGACTGGTAGCAGCGCTCTGGGGTTTCTGACAGGGGTGTCTCCCAGCCCTATTTTGAGATGCCATCATAAGAACGAACCTGAGGCCTGCTACATGGGAAGGAGATGCTATGCCCCTTAGCTTCAGTCTTTTCCATTTAATTTTTATTATCTTTATCAGATTTTATCCTAGGAGTGTATTTCAAAAAAGAAATAGTAAAAGCCTTGGGACACCAGGAACTTATGCCAAGTCTGACTACTGATTCATCTAACGCAGCATTGTCTACACCAGGTTTTCCCAAACGTGGGTCTCCATCTATTGCTGGACTACAACTCCCATCATCCCTAGCTAGCAGGACCACTTGGTAGAGCATGAGACTCTTAATCTCAGGGATGTGGGTTTGAGCCTCACCTTGGGGAAAAGATCCCTTGCTGGACTAGATGGTCCCAACTCTACAATTCTAACCTCACGGAGCTGTAGCTCTGTGAAGGGGATAGGGGTCGCCAAAGCACTCTCAGTGATGGGACGCGGGTGGCACTGTGGGTTAAACCACAGAGTCTAGGGCTTACCGATCAGAAGGTCGGCAGTTCGAATCCCCGCGACGGGGTGAGCTCCTGTTGTTCAGTCCCAGCTCCTGCCAACCTAGCAGTTCGAAAGCACATCAAAGTGCAAGTAGATAAATAGGTACCACTCTGAAGGGAAGGTAAACGGCGTTTCCATGGGCTGCTCTGGTTCACCAGAAGCGGCTTAGTCATGCTGGCCACATGACCCGGAAGCTGTACGCCGGCTCCCTTGGCCAATAAAGCGAGATGAGTGCCACAACCCCAGAGTCGGTCACGACTGGACCTAATGGTCAGGGGTCCCTTTACCTTTAAGCACTCTCAGCAGGCTGTACAAATTACAGTTCCCAGGATCCATGCATGGTGTGCGCAAGTGTTTCAAGTGGTATCATGGAGCTTTCAATGCATGGTGCAAATGGAGCCTTGAGACTCTTCTCTTTCTGAGAAAACAGAGTCCAAAGTTCTTCCGTACAAGGAAGCCAGAAGGGACCTGAGGCTCTTCCATCTCTCTTAGTTTTCCGTTTGATTAAAGCACCTTCACTCAGCTATCTTCCCCTGATGCCTCTGAAGAGTGACAGGCGCCTGCATTGTTAAGGGAGGGGAAAGCCCTATCTGCCATGGCTCTTCCCCACCCCTATAAATCACTCCGAGGGAGAAAGAGAGACCGTCTACGGTTAATTAAACACAAAGAAAAAGGAAAAACCCATGTCGTTGGATGGTTGTGGGTGCGAACGAGGGGGATGGAGGGAGCAGGGACGCCATGCCACAGCGGGGCCACTGTCTTACCGCATGACAAAGTCCGCTTGGTCTATCTGTCTGCCGCAGCCGCTGTTCTTCAGAATCCCACCATTTCCTACCACAGAGCATTTCTTCAATGGCAGCTGGAATGGCGTTGCCTGGCAACAGAAAACAAGGCCCGTTTTTATGGACGACTTCACACAGGAGCTTCAGGTGCAGACCAGCTAAGCAGGAAGGGGTTTTAGGGAGAGGTTAGGCCAAGGCTAGGAGCCAAAAGCGGAGTCCTCCAGATATTGTAGGACTACAACTCCCATCGGGCCCTATCCATGCTCCACGTTGGCCAGGGCGGAGGAGAGTTTAGAGGGCAACAACATCTGGAAGAACATGAGTTTCCTGCCACTGCAGTTTTGCTATCCGTCGCAGAAGGGAAGGTTTCCAACTTTTTATGGCAGAAAAAACACACATCACATATAATCAGAGGAACAAACGGGACAAGAGCTAACCATCATAGCAGATCTAAGAGATTTTACATTTGAATACATTGCCACCTCTTCGGTATTGGACTTATTAGACCTCTCAAGGAGAAATACTCAGAGGATTGACCAGGGAACTGCCTCACAAAGTCATAAATTATGGTCTCTCTGCTTATATAATTGTGGTTTTGACTGCAGCTCATAGAATCATAGAGTTGGAAGGAACCTTGAGGGTCTAGTCTAGCCTTCTGCAATGCAGGAATCTCGACTAGAACATACATGACAGATGGCTGTCCATCCAACTTCTGCTTGAGAACCTCCAAGGAAGGAGATTCCACTACATCTCGTGGGCGTCAAACACCTCCTACCACCAGAAAGTTCTTCCTGATGTTTAGTCGGAATCTGCAGAAGAATTTGCAGCAGAAGGAACTGAGAGGGCAAAAAGGAGCGTTTGTGACTCTTATGGTGAGAGTCGAAGATTCCTCAGTTCAAGCTCATACCTATTACGCGGCAGCAATTCTCCGTTGTTAATTATGCCAATTTCCCACAGAGACCGACAATATTGAATGAAAAATATAAACAATATTTATACTATTATAATCAAGGCTGAACAAAATTTGAAGCGCTTCGGTGCCTCAGGCAGTTGGATATTAATCCTGGCGCCCAGGAATGTAAATATCTCCTGGGTTCTTCAGCAAGCTGCTTTCTAAGAAACACCATGCAGGGGCCTGAGCATACAAATCATCCTTTCTAGCCTGGCAAATGATCAACATAATATAATTATGTCTGCAGTGTAATTGTTATAGGGTGCCTTAGTAAAGATGGAATGTTATTGTTAGCAGAGTTATAGGAGTGCAGGCTCAAATCTAGGGAACTGTCTTCTGCTAAACCAGGACATGAGTCTATTTAGCAGGGGTGGGCAGTCCCAGGTCTGGGAGTTGCTTGTGGCCCTCCAGACCTCACTATCCGGCCCTCATTATCCTCCCAAGACCACACCACTTCTTCCCAAGATATACTCCTAGTTGGCTGTTCTGTATACCATCAAAGTGCTTTTGCATGGCTGAAACTGGATAGCTCAGTCGGTAGAGCATGAGACGTTTAAAATCAGGGTCTTGCGTTCGAGTCCCACTTTGGGCAAAAGATTCCTATATTGCAGGGGTTGGACTAGATGACCCTCATGGGCCTTCCAGCTCCACAATTCTATGAAATGTCCCATTTAACCATTTTTGGTTACTTGAATGGAAGGTAAAGGGGTGTTTGTGTGTGCGTGCTAAAACCACGACTTCTGCCTGGCTGGAATACAGCCTGTTGAACAAAAGGTAAAAGTCTGAATCTGGACTCAATCGCCACTGGTCCCTGGCCCTCGAAAAGCTCACCATAAGAGAATGGGACCTGGGGCTGCCATATTATCCACCCCTGCCATATTATCTACAAGGTCTTATCCCACCCCAGCACCTAAAAACCCTGGGATTTTCCGCATACAAAACTCTACCCCTAAACTAGCTCAGTCAGTGCAGCATGAGACTCAAAATCTCAGGGTCGTGGGTTTGAGCCTCATGTTGGGCAAAAGATTCCTGCATTGCAGGGGCTAGACAAGATCACCCTCGTGCTTCCTTCCAACTCTACAAATTCTATGATTCTATGGTTGCTCCAAAAAGCCACTGTCTTGATCATGGGTAGGCAAACTAAGGCCCAGGGGCCGGATCCGGCCCAATCACCTTCTCAATCCGGCCCGCAGACGGTCCGGGAATCAGCATGTTTTTACATGAGTAGAATGTGTGCTTTTATTTAAAATGCATCTCTGGGTTATTTGTGGGGCATAGGAATTTGTTCATATTTTTTTTCAAAATACAGTGGTACCTCGGGTTACCTACGCTTCAGGTTACATACGCCTCAGGTTACAGACTCCGCTAACCCAGAAATAGTACCTCAGGTTAAGAACTTTGCTTCAGGATGAGAACAGAAATTGTGTGGCAGCGGCGCAGCAGGCCCCATTAGCTTCAGGTTAAGAACCGTTTCAGGTTAAGAACGGACTTCTGGAACGAATTAAGTACGTAACCAGAGGTACCACTGTACAGTCTGGCCATAGCAGTCAACTTTTCCCTTTTTTAAAGGGAAATTCCCTTATTCCGAATAGGATTCCTCGCAAGAAAAGGGAAAAGTTGACAGGTATGAATCTGGCCCCCCACAAGGTCTGAGGGACAGCGGACCGGCCCCCTGCTGAAAAGGTTTGCTGACCTCTGGTCTTGATTCAGGCCTGAATAAAGTGGATCAAATTTATCGGTAAGTCCTCATTCAACAATGCTGCACTCCAAGATGCCTTATAGTAGGTTAGCTCACCTCAGTGTTGTCTACTTTGACTGTGGTTCTTTGGGGTCTCAGGCAAAGGAGGTTATTTTGCATCACCTGTTCTTTTAACCAGTTGACATCAGGTAGGGAACCGAGGGCCTTCCGCATGCAAAAGCGTGTGATCTACCCCTGATATTTCACCTGGGACTCAAAATCTGAGAAAGAGGGAGCTTCTCCTTTTAAACCTCCACGTATTTTTCATCTTTCTTAAAAGCACGCTGGATAAATCAGTAACTATCAGATCAGGATCTCCCTTTGAAGAATTTCCTTGGATGAGGTTGGTGACTCCAAACCCTTCCTCTTTGCTCACATAAAAGATGGTCCCAGGGGAACTCAATTGCTGGTTTTTGCGAGAAGCCTTAATCATGTCTCCCCAACATAGCACACTTCATCCCATTGGACAGTGATAATATACAATGCATGCAGTTGTACTTTAGATGTGCAAGCAGGCAGCCTTGACATCTTAATTTCTCAATACCCTGGACCGCCAAACAGTTAAAGCTTTAAAGGTCACCACCAGTAAACCAACTGGTCCCAGTAAACCAAGATATTGCTGCTATACAGTGGTACCTTGGTTCTCAAACGCCGAAAACCTGGAAGTAAGTGTTCTGGTTTTCGAACATTTTTTGGAAGCCAAACGTCCGATGCAGCTGTTGGCTATTGTTTCCGGGGCACCTGCACCAATCAGAAGCTGCGCCTTGGTTTTCCAACATTTTGGTCAAATGGACTTCCAGAACGGATTAAGTTTGGCGCTTTTGTTGTTGCTATTTATTTTGCGTTTTTGTTTTTGAGGCTTTTTCGGTTGATTTGTTTTTGTGACTGTATGGAACCCAGTTCAGCTACTGATTGATTGATTGACTTATTGATGGTGTTACTGCGGAAATGGATAAAAGCCCTCCATCAAAAGAACAACTATCAGTGTAGGTAAGAAAAAAAATTAATTTTAATTTTTATCATCTACAATACTGTCTTATTTATTTTATAGTACAGTACATTGATCACTGCTTTCATTTTATGGATCAATGGTCTCGTTAGATAGTAAAATTCATGTTAAATTGCTGTTTTAGGGGTTGTTTTTAAAAATCTAGAACAGATTAATCCATTTTGCATTACTTTCTATGGGAAAGCACGCCTTGGTTTTGGAATGCTTTGGTTCTGGAACGGATTAAGTTTGAGAACCAAGGCACCTTTGTATGTCCAATCTGCCTCTTAAAATAACCTGTGCATCATAATGACAGCCTTTTAGCTAGTGGAACACAAATGAAGCACTGGCCGTGTATAATGCAACAGAAGGCGTCAGATCTAGAGATGGCCTTGGAAATATGATGAGTTTTGATGAAGTGGTCTGCCTCGCTTACACGAACATGTCAGGCCGCAGCACCAGAATAATATGGAAAGTGTCAAACCTTGAACAGGAAGCTCGCTTGGATAGTAGTGATACAAAAAGAGGCTTTCTATCTGCACTCATAAAACCATTTGTTAAACCTCAAGATCTTAGGTACTCTTCCACAGTTTATTGTTGTGTGATTCACAAAAAGACGTAGCCTTAAATCAGAAGGATGCTTTGGAAAAGGCGTTTTGTATTAAAGACGTGTCTGGTGTTGGCCATAAAACCTTACAGGCTCTGACTAATCAAAAAGATGTTGGAGTGGTGCTTTACAACAGCAAGAGAATAATGGATTCCATTCTGCTTTCCTGCACTCCCAAAATTCTATAAAAATGAGCTGAGTGTATCTGAAGAAATGTGCATGCACACGAAAGCTTATACCAGAACAAACTTAGTTTGTCTATAAGGTGCTACTGGACAATTTTTTATTTTTAAAAAATGAGCTTTCGGGCCAGAAATGTGCTGCCGCTAAATGCCCAAAAGGGCTCTTTCTGCCATGTATAGTTTTTCCAATGTTTATCCTGAAACTGCTCGAGGGAGTGGAATTTTTCCTTTTCTTTTTTCGCATCAGTAACACATCTTAGGAAGTGGTGGCTAAGGTGAGGGCTTCTTGACACTATGAGAGCAAAGCGGAAGATATCTTGGAAAAGCCACAAATCTGCAGGTGCTCCATGCGCAAGTTATGAATGGCTATTTATCATGCAGTTGGGACTTGCAATGGAATGTCACAGTGTAGGGTGGCTCCTGCTAAGGGTTCAAGGTGCCCATTTCCAGGCTACTCCATTCCACACCCCTTCCCACCAGTTCTCCATTCTGTCACCAACTCAGAACTCCTTAACCACTGAGCAACCTTTAGTCCTCTTTGGGCTATTCTGGTTCGGTTCAGTTTCCCTCCTTAAAGCTTTTTGCACTTCCACAACCTTAGGGCTCCTCCTCCTTTTGTATGTACAGTGGTACCTCTAGATGCGAACGGGATCCGTTCCGGAGCCCCGTTCGCATCTAGAAGCAGACGTAACCAGCGATGGCACGCCTGCGCACATGCGCGTCGCTTTTTGTCGCTTCTGCGCATGTGTGTGACGTCCTTTTGAGAGTCTGCGCATGCGCAAGCGGCAAAACCCAGAAGTAACGTGCTCTGTTACTTCCGGGTTGCCGCGGAGCGCAACTCAAATGCGCTCATCCCGAAGCACATTCAACCCAAGGTATGACTGTAGATGGTGACTTTTCGTCTATGCAACGATCTGCAATCAGCCTCGGACTGGACATTGCTAACAGAGGGAATGAGAGTCAGAGCCCCAACATTCTCTCTGCACTTTTAGGGCACAGCTAGTCATTCATGTCTTGAATAGCTCCGTTGCTTACAGCGTGGTGCTGATAACGCCAAGGTTGCAGGTTCGATCCCCATTATGGGACAGCTTAAAAATCCACTGCAAATGCAATGATCCTCATAGTCCCTTCCAACTCTAAATTCTACAATTTGGTGATGGAGGCTGATCTTTGACCAGATCTCTGGTGGGTTCTTTCTAAAGGAGTAGCAAAGAAAAAGGGGTTGCCTGTGAGCTACTAGGCACTATTCAAAGTATTAGTTCCATGCCTGAATCCAGTGCATGTTGGCAGAGCACATGTAAGCGCTTTCCACCCCACCCCACCCCAATTTTACCTGTTTCACCCTGTTCCAGATCCCGCATGTCAGTAATCACGTGTCAATTGGACATGCTTAGGGAAGCTTTGAATGTTTAATAGGTTATTGTATTTTAGTGTTTTGTTGGAAGCCGCCCAGAGTGGTTGGGAATAGAATCTCCCCCAAAACCACCATCAAATGAAAGCTGACATTGGTGTTGTTGCTGTTTAGTCGTTTAGTCGTGTCCAACTCTTCGTGACCCCCTGGACCAGAGCACGCCAGGCACTCCTGTCTTCCACTGCCTCCCGCAGTTTGGTCAAACTCATGCTGGTAGCTTAGAGAACACTGTCCAGCCATCTCGTCCTCTGTTGTCCCCTTCTCCTTGTGCCCTCTTATCTTTCCCAACATCAGGGTCTTTTCCAGGGAGTCTTCGCTTCTCATGAGGTGGCCAGAGTATTGGTAGTTGGTGTTAAATAGTGGGAAAGATGGACAAAGGACACAGCTCTGTTAGATTCACAGCTCTTTATTACAGCAGTTGGAACTGCTCCTGGAGTCAGACAAACTGCAGCCTAGCTGGCTGCTTTATAGAATACTAAATAACTTGTAACAGTAAGGTAAAGGGACCCCTGACCATTAGGTCCAGTCACGGACGACTCTGGGGTTGCGGCACTCATCTCGCTTTACCTGCCGAGGGAGCCGGCGTACAGCTTCCGGGTCATGTGGCCAGCATGACTAAGCCGCTTCTGGGAAACCAGAGCAGCGCACAGAAATGCTATTTACCTTCCCGCCGGAGTGGTACCTATTTATCTACTTGCACTTTGATGTGCTTTCAAACTGCTAGGTGGGCAGGAGCAGGGACCGAGCAACGGGAGCTCACCCCATCGTGGGGATTTGAACCACCAACCTTCTGATCAGCAAACCCAAGGTTCTGTGGTTTAGACCACAGCACCACCCATCCCTTCCTGTATAGCATAAAAGGCCCTAAATGCCTTGGGGTCCAATTACCTGAAAGATCAAGCAGATCAGCAGGGGAGCTCCCCTGCTCAACAAACAAAAAACGGAGGTGGGGGCAGAAGCCCAGAGGGGACTAAGAATGCTCAATAGCTATGGGATGTGAAATGACAACTGGACAAGAAAAACTGGGAAGCAGGGTGGAATCTTCTGCAACAGGGCCTGGCTGGCTGGCTGCAGCCCTAAACAGGAGCACTTGTTATTACGAGGATGAGACTCTACTGCAACACATGGTTGCAGTTCCCGCCTGTAATTATTAAGACTGATCTTTCACTCGCTCCACCTTGGGCAGATCCACAAAGTAAGGACGCCAGAGGAGAAGAGGGACAGGGACAAGGTCTGGAGGTTTAGTACTGTGAAGGCTGACTTCATTATGTGAATAAACCAGCGACTGGATGAGGCTGCATGAGATCACTGCAAGCTGTAAAGACCCCTGGATACACTCATTGTTTCCTGGCGCCAATTAATACAGCGACACATTTTTCAGCGGCATCCAGGGATACATCTGATTAAATGTTATCTCTTCTGTGTGACTGCAGCCCCAGGAAAAAAACAACCAAATCTTTTAGGGCTTGCTCAACCTCTGAGTCAGACCAGACACACAGTTTGCAACCTTTAAAAACGGTGTTTTCTTTCTTTCTAGATCAGTGGTACAAAGGGACACCATTCAACTTTGAAGCATTTTAAAATTAAAATGTTTCATACATTAGCATGAAGTTTCATTCACCATACACAGGATTCCTCAGCTACCATCCTTCTTAGCCCATGTTAAATCCAGCAAAGCGTTTGCATTTCGGGAGGAAAGTGGTTGTGAGGCACAGACACAAGAGTCTCTAAAGACTGACTGAAGACTCTAAAGACTACCTTAAAAGCGCAATGCTCATGCTTTGGAAGCCAGCGATATGTGCTAGCAAAATGGAGAGTGTTTTGAAAACACACAGAGTTATGGAAATACATTGGTACCTCTGGTTACGTACTTAATTCGTTTTGGAGGTCCGATCTTAACATGAAACTGTTCTTAACCGGAAGCACCACTTTAGCTAATGGGGCCTCCCACTGCCACCGCCCCATGATTTCTGTTCTCATCCTGAAGCAAAGTTCTTAACCCGAGGTACTATTTCTGGGTTAGCGGAGTCTGTAACCTGAAGCGTATGTAACCTGAAGCGTACAGTCACACCTCATGTTACGTCCGCTTCATGTTACGTTCTTTCAGGTTACTTCCCGTGGCGACCCGGAAGTACTGGGAAGGGTTACTTCCGGGTTTCGCTGCTTGCGCATGCGCAGAAGTGCAAACTGACATCACACGCATGCGCAGAATCGGCGAATCGCAACCTGTGTATGCGCAGACGCGCCGCTGCGGGTTGCACTCTTTTCATGTTGCAAACGGGCCTCCGGAATGGATCGCGTTCACAACCAGAGATATCACTGTAGTTTTGAATAAGAGCAGGCCAATAGCCATCTAGTCTCGAAGGCTGGAAAAGAGGATCAGACAAATTCATGGAAGACATGGCTATCAATGGAAGATGGGGCAAGCTTGCTTTCTCCTGCTCTGGAGGATAGGACTCGATCCAATGTATTCATTCAAGTTACAAGGAAGGAGATTCCAACTAAACATCAGGAAGAACTTTCTGACAGTAAGAATAGAATAGAATAGAACAGAACAGAATAGAAGTTATTATTTATACCCCGCCCATCTGGCTGGGTTTCCCCAGCCACTCTGGGCGGATTCCAACAGAGTATTAAAATACAGTGGTCTGTTAAACATTAATAATAATAATAATAATAATAATAATAATAACAATAATAATAATTTATTATTTGTACCCCGCCCATCTGGCTGGGTTTCCCCAGCCACTCTGAGCGGCTTCCAACAAAGATGAAAGATACACTAAAATGTCACATATTAGAAACTTCCCTGAACAGGGCTGCCTTCAGATGTCTTCTGAATGTCAGGTAGATGTTTATCGCTTTGACATCTGATGGGAGGGCGTTCCACAGGGCGGGCGCCACTACCGAGAAGGCCCTCTGCCTGGTTCCCTGTAACTTGGCCTCTCGCAGTGAGGGAACCGCCAGAAGGCCCTCGGAGCTGGACCTCAGTGTCCGGGCAGAACGATGGGGGAGGAGACGCTCCTTCAGATATACTGGACCGAGGCCGTTTAGGGCTTTAAAGGTCAGCAACAACACTTTGAATTGTGCTCGGAAACGTACTGGGAGCCAATGTAGGTCTTTCAAGACCGGTGTTATATGGTCTCGGCGGCCGCTCCCAGTCACCAGTCTAGCTGCTGCATTCTGGATTAGTTGTAGTTTCCGGGTCACCTTCAAAGGTAGCCCCACATAGAGCGCATTGCAGTAATCCAAGCGGGAGATAACCAGAGCATGTACCACTCTGGTGAGACAGTCTGCAGGCAGATAGGGTCTCAGCCTACGTACCAGATGGAGCTGGTAAACAGCTGCCCTGGATACAGATTTGACCTGTGCCTCCATGGACAGCTGTGAGTCCAAAATGACTCCCAGGCTGCACACCTGGTCCTTCAGGGGCACAGTTACCCCATTCAGGACCAGGGAATCCTCCACACCTGCCCGCCTCCTGTCCCCCAAAAACAGTACTTCTGTCTTGTCAGGATTCAACCTCAATCTGTTAGCCGCCATCCATCCTCCAACTGCCTCCAGACACTCACACAGGACCTTCACCGCCCTCACTGGTTCTGATTTAAAAGAGAGGTAGAGCTGGGTATCATCCGCATACTGATGAACACCCAGCCCAAACCTCCTGATGATCTCTCCCAGCGGCTGCATGTAAATGTTGAAAAGCATGGGGGAGAGGACAGAACCCTGAGGCACCCCACAAGTGAGAGCCCAGGGGTCTGAACACTCATCCCCCACCACCACTTTCTGAACACGGCCCAGGAGGAGGAGCGGAACCACTGTATGACAGTGCCTCCAGCTCCCAGCCCCTGAAGACGGTCCAGAAGGATGTTATGGTCAATGGTATCAAACGCCGCTGAGAGATCCAGCAGAACTAGGAAACAGCTCTCACCTTTGTCCCTAGCCCGCCGGAGATCATCAACCAGTGCGACCAAGGCAGTTTCAGTCCCATGAATTATGTTGTATGACTGTTGGAATGGATATGTTAAAAAATCAATAAAAATGTGTATATATAAAAAAGAAGATGTTGAAAAAAGAAAAAAGAAATCTATCCAAGATGTTTTATCTGCACAATCGTGATGAATTTCGGGAACCTAAAAGCCAGATTGACTTTCGAGCTGTTTGGCCCAAAAATGGCGACTAGACATTCTGGTTTGGCGACTGTAGCCCAGGTTTAAGGAGCCATTTGGCACCTCTATAAATTTGACGACGGCTGTTAGCCTTGGAGGCAGCAATGCTTCTGAACACTATTTTCTGGAAACCACAGACGGAGAGAGGGCTCTTGTGTTTGGCTCCTACTTGCAGGTTTTCCACAGGCATCTGGGAGGCCACTCTGAGAAGAGGACTAGATGGGTCCTTTGCTTGACCCAGCAGTCTTTTATTACGCTCTTAAAGCCATCTGTGCTGAAAACTACAGCAAGGCCCAGGCGAGCGGAGAGGGTTGCGTTTGCCACATCCTCTCCTTGGCCTCAGACTTCCCCACAGAAATAGTGTCAAGGACAGCTAAGCTACCTTTCTTCCTTAGGGTTTAACCACACAGTGCACACAAATGCATGCAATCAAAAACTCCCAGCAGGCAATTCTACTCATAAATAGTAGTATTGGTGGCAGCAGCAGCAGAAGAAGAAGAAGAAGAAGAAGGGGAGTGGCATAATTTGCAACAGGGAAGCTACTGGGGAGGGCTTAACTCTTTCCCAACTCAAAGGTTCTCTGCTATAGATCCTGGTACCCAAACTATGTACTCCAATCTTCCACACCATGGTGCTCCAAACACATGAATGCAAGATGCTGGGTTATTTTTTTTTAATGTTAATTTTGTTATGGGGGGGGGAGTACTGAAACATGCCACCCACCCCACAGGCCAAAGTAGTTCTGTCTAGGACAGGCATAGGCAAACTCCAGCCCTCCAGATGTTTGGGACTACAATTCCCATCATCCCTAACTAACAGGACCGGTGGTCAGGGATGATGGGAATTGTAGTCCCAAACATCTGGAGGGTCGGAGTTTACCTATGCCTGGTCTAGGATCATTTTCACCACATCAGGGACATAGGAATCTGCCTTGCACTGAGTCAGGCCATTGTGCCATCCATCTGAATACTGTCCACACTGGCTGACAGCAGTTCTTCAGGGTTCCAGGCATTTGGAGATTGGATTTATGACTTTCTGCAAGCAATGCTCTACTGCTGAGCTGCTGTGCATAAATTCAGGTTCGACGCTTCTGTGCATTCGAGACAAAAGGGGCAACTTTTTGCTGGTTTCCGTTCATTTATCCACTACAATGAATCCCTTGAAAGCATCAAAGAGTTTCATATAAAGGGAATGAAAGTCACGATTTCTTCTTCCAAGGTACAGTGGTACCTCGGTTTTCAAACGCAATCCATTCTGGAAGACCATTCGACTCCCAAAACGGTCGAAAACCAAAGCATTTACTTCCAGAAAACTCAAAACAGAAGCCACGTTTCCTGTTCAACTTCCGAGGCGCGTTTGAAAACCAAAGCAGTTCCTTCCAGGTTTTCAGTGTTCAGAAACCGAAATGTTCAACTTCTGAGACGTTCAAAAACCAAGGTACCACTGTACCAATATTTCAGCCTCTCTGTCTCTCTCTCTCTCACACACATGCACACACTTGGGAGAGCAGGAATATCACGTCACAGCAGTGAAGCAACCTGAAAGCTGGATTTGGGCCCCCTGAGCCGAAAATTATACGGTATATAGACCTCGCTGCTAATCACTTTGCCACTTGCTACTGCTAGGTCAAAGCGGGTGTCTGTTGCAAATCAGTGATGGAAAGAAGCAGAGACAGAACAGCCTTCCCCAAGAGCGAGATAATGTGCAATCCATCTCACACCATGCTAGACAGCAGTGGGGGGGTGTATGTGGACGGAATGGAAAGAGGCATGCTGGGAGGAAAGCCGAGAACAAACCCCAAACACAGAGCACATGGAACTAACTGATGGTGTGAAGACATATCTTCAAAAGCAATTTCCAATGGAGGTGCAGTCAAATTACCATCACTCCCAATTTACATAGTACAGTGGACCCTCTGGTTACGTACAACTCTGGATACATAACTTTCAAGTTACGAACACGGCAAACCCGGAAGTGTATTGTCAGGGAACTGCCATCAGCTCAGAGGCGAGAGGTGGAAGGGCAGTTGGGTTACAGGGAGCCTCCAGAGATCGTGAGAAGCAGCACTTCCTCTGTGGAGGAGGGAAGCCACGTCTCCAGTGGGGAAGGGATGCAGGGCTCGGAGGATGCAAGGGAGACCCACAGCACCAAGCATGAGCAAAGCGGGGGGGGAGGCAGGTCCCCCTTTGCCCACGCCCTCTCTGCGCAGTCAGTTTACGCGCAGAGAGGGGAGGCGTCGGCTGGGGGTCAAGAAACTACTCTGCTGGGGAAAGTTTAAGGACCGCCCACTCCCAGATTCTGTTAGTGACTGAGCAAGACATGGAATTGAGACGTTCTGCACTGTGAATGTTTTTGCACCGATAACAAAGCCTTTGAAAAGATCAATGGGGGTCTTGCCTGTTCGCTCTCGAGCAACCACGCCGGCACACACAACATGTATTATTCTGGGTTTCGCCATGCGTGCGTGCACAGAAGTGCTCTATCGCGCCGCACGCATGTGCAAAAGTGGTGCCTCTGGTTACGGATTTTTTTTGGTACGCATGGACCCCCAGAACGAATTAAATCCATAACCACTGTACATATCCACTTTTCTTTTCTTCCAGGATAAAGCTAGGACATGAAAATTAATTTTGGTTAGACAAGCCTATCCGGATACATAACTTTGCCATGAGTGTTATTTTAGAATGCTTTTCTTTTTTAAAAAATTATTCCATTTGTTTTGAACATCTGCTTTTATTGGTATTTTTTATGTCTATGTTTAGAGGGACGCGGGTGGCGCTGTGGGTAAAACCTCAGCGCCTAGGACTTGCCGATCGCATGGTCGGCGGTTCGAATCCCTGCGGCGGGGTGAGCTCCCGTCGTTCGGTCCCAGTTCCTGCCCACCTAGCAGTTCAAAAGCACCCTTAAGTGTTGAAAAATTAAAAGACAAAGTGCGAGATTGGCTTCATTATTATCAAATAAGAGAGGCCCATAATATGGACAAAAAAATTGGCTTCCAGGTGGAGAAATCAAAATTGGAAACAGAACTGTTAGAACCAAAAACTAAGATTTTGTCAAAAATGTATAACTTGCTGTTGAAATGGAACACGCAGGATGAAACGGTTAAATCAGCAATGATTAAATGGGCGCAGGATTTAGGTCATAACATTATGTTTGCTGACTGGGAGCAGTTGTGGACCACCGGTATGAAATTTACGGCATGCATTGCCTTAAAGGAGAATATTATGAAAATGATTTATAGGTGGTACATGACCCCAGTCAAGCTTGCAAAAATTTATCACCTGCCTGACAACAAGTGTTGGAAATGTAAAGAAGCTGAGGGAACATTCTTTCACCTTTGGTGGACATGCCCAAGGGTCAAGGCTTACTGGGAGATGATATATAATGAACTCAAGAAGGTATTCAAAAGTACCTTTCCTAAGAAACCAGAGGCCTTTCTTTTGGGCATAGTTGGCCAATGGGTGCCAAAGAAAGATAGAACATTTTTTATGTATGCAACAACAGCAGCAAGAATACTTCTCGCCAAGTACTGGAAGACACAAGATTTACCCACCGTGGAGGAATGGCAGACGCAAGTGATCGACTACATGGAGATGGCTGAAATGACTGGCAGAATCCGCGATCAGGGAGAAGACTTGATTGAACAGGACTGGAAAAAGTTTAAGGACTATCTACAGAAATATTGTAAAATCTTGGAGTGTTAATATGATGCGGGAAGTGAAGGTAACAGGGTTTGTGTGACTTGGTTAAAGGTAATTTAAAAGAAGAATGTTAAAAAGGATAGGGGGTTATGAACAGAACATTATTATGTCATAGTATATAAGAGGAGATATGGATAAAAAAAAAAAAAGAAGGACATAATAATTAGAAGAATGTAAAATTAAGTACGGTTTAAATAAGGTTTTGAACTTGCTGAATTGGATTGGAATAAAGAGGAACACAAAAAAGGGGGATGTGAGGAGGTCAAGACAGAGGGGTATGGAACTTTGGAAATTTAAGAAAAAGGGTTTTTCATTTTTCTTTTCTTTTTTCTATTTCTTTTTTATTTTCTGCTATATATTTTTGTTTTTATACTGTTTTTGCTTTTTATATGAATCTTATTCATGGAAACGATACATTTTGAAATGATGAATCTTTTGTTTTGTAAAATCTTAATAAAAAATTATTTAAAAAACATAAAACAAAAGCACCCTTAAGTGCAAGTAGATAAATAGGTACCGCTTTATAGCGGGAAGGTAAACGGCGTTCTGTGTGCTGCTCTGGTGCCGGTTCGCCAGAGCAGCTTCGTCATGCTGGCCACGTGACCCGGAAGTGTCTGCGGACAGCGCTGGCGCCCGGCCTCTAGAGTGAGATGAGCGCACAACCCTAGAGTCTGGCAAGACTGGCCCGTACGGGCAGGGGTACCTTTACATTTACCTTTACTATGTCTATGTTTATTGCGTAAACTGCTTGCTTAGAGGTTTTGATTAAGCGGTATATCAATCCAGTTACTTAATCAATCAAATAAGCAAACATTCAGTGATGGATCATACAGCAAAAATTGGGGGGGGGGGGAATCCTTTTGAAAAATCCCATAAGATCGTAATTAAATCATATTTAATTCAACCGCTTCACTTTAGTTGTTGTCAAAGGACTCAGTTTTCAAGGAGGTTGAAAAGACTTTTTTAAAAAAAAAAAAATATTATTCAGCCAGTGGGAATCTTGCAAGTGCTTTTTAATTAGCCCTGGAGATTTGCAAGGAGAGGTTTGTAACAGCATCGAAAATTGGATTTTGATCTTGCTGAAGATCCTGGTGGTATTAGCAACAAAAGCACAAATGCTGCAACCGATGAGGTTATTTATCTATTTCATTTTTTTTTTGTGATTCTTCCCAAGGCTGGTTACCAAATCCCCTGAAATGAGGCCCACGAGAAGAAGAAGAAAAAAAAGGTCTGTTGGATTTTCCAGTGCCATCCTAGATTTTTATCTATCCCTGAACTCTGAGAAAATGCTGGATAGTTGCTAGATTAACAGCCATTTTACCTGTGTCTCCTGGGACCACTTCACACACTCTATTTTTACACGCACACCTAAACCCAAAGTGTGAATGCAAGAACAAAACTGAGTGCAAATAAAATACACCATGCAGATGGCACTCCTTGAGAAGCTGGGATTTGCTCCAAGCTCTTTGCTTTGTACACCTATTTATGTTTTTATTTTCTAGCCCTGTTTTTCAGTCGGATTTTTTCCCCAAGAACCCTTTCAGGAAGCCCCTAAATATTTGTAACTGATTTGTCCTACTTTGCTCACAGAAAGATTATGCATAGGTTTGACTGTGCCCAATCTTCATTGAGCATTCGTCTTGATTTGCTCCAGATGTTGGAGGACATCAGGCTGGCCAAGGCTGCTCTACTTGCTCATGGTTTTGGGGAACCTGGGGGTGGAGGAACCTGTGGTCCTCCAGATGTGGTTGGACTACAACTCCCATCATCCTTGAGCAGTGACCAGGCTGACTGGGGCTGATGGGAGTTGGGATGCTAGCACATGTAGAGGCCTGGTGCTCTATATAGCATTAGTGGGGGTATCCAAGGAAGCAGAAGATTCAGGATTCTACCTGAATCACGTCCCCTATCACTTGTCTTTTCTCTAAACTAACCCTCCCCCAATAACCATTTCCCATAGGAGTCGTTACGAATTGCAATTACAGTCATACCTAGGAAGTCGAACGGAATCTGTCGCAGAAGTCCGTCCAACTTCCGAGAAGTTCGGAAACCAAAGTGCGGCTCCTGCAGCCAATCAGAAGCCGCGGAAGCTCCATCGGACATTTGGCTTCCAAAAGAAGATTCGAAAACTGGAACACTCACTTCTGGTTTTCGATCGTTCGAGAGCTAGAGCATTCTGACTCCCAAGGCATTTGGGAGCCAAGGTACGACAGTACAGTGGTACCTCAGGTTAAGAACTTAATTCGTTCTGGAGTTCCGTTCTTAACCTGAAACCATTCTTAATCTGAGGTACCACTTTAGCTAATGGGGCCTCTCACCCTGCCACCGACGCGCGATTTCTTTTCTCATCCTGAAGCAAAGTTCTTAACCCGAGGTACTATTTCTGGGTTAGCTGAGTCTGTAACCTGAAGCATCTGTAACCTGAAGCGTCTGTAACCGGAGGTACCACTGTAATTCCTTTTCGTTCATCTTGAACATGAACTAAGGTAAAGGGACCCCTGACCATTAGGTCCAGTCGTGACCGACTCTGGGGTTGTAGCGCTCATCTTGCTTTATTGGCCAAGGGAGCCGGCGTACAGCTTCCGGGTCATGTGGCTAGCATGACTAAGCCGCTTCTGGCAAACCAGAGCAGCGCCGTTTACCTTCCCGCCAGAGCGGTTCCTATTTATCTACTTGCACCTCATGCTTTCGAACTGCTAGGTTGGCAGGAGCTGGGACCGAGCAACAGAAGCTCACCCCGTCGTGGGGATTTGAACCGCTGACCTTCTGATCGGCAAGTCCTAGGCTCTGTGGTTTACCCCACAGCGCCACCAGTGTCTGAACATGAACTAGTTACTCCTTACAATGAACTTTCCGAAGCCGAAGAGCCGCTAAGGGCAGCCCCACGTGCAGCATTAGCAGTAGTCTAGCCTCAAGGCTACAACGGCATGAGTGACACCCATCACTCAGAGCGGAACCTGACATCAATAAACCCATTTGGCCCTGCTGCGTTCGAGGACATGCGCTGACAAACCTCCCCTGCAACAATGCTCTTGCAAAGTGGCATTTATTTCTGTTAGGCAAACACTTAAAACAGACAGCTGACCTTTCCAAATGCCACCAAAGGGTGACGAGGCTTCAACCGAGAAAGGGGAGGAGGCAGGAATCTGCCTGGAAAGGGCCAGCTTTGCTCAAGGGGGTCAAACGGCTTCCTTCATCTGCGCTTGTGACAGAAGAAAACTGTCTTTTAACAGTGGAAGCACTGATGGGTAAGAACACAGGAAGAGCCGGCTAGATCAGGTCAACAGCCCAACTAGTCCAGCATCCTGTTTTCCCAGTGGCCAGGCAGATGCCTTTTGGAAACCAGTAAGCAGGATTCGAGCACAGGAGCGTTCTCCCTTCCTGCGGTTCCCCGAAAAGAGAAGCACTGTTGCCTCCAACTGCAGAGGCAGAGAACAGCCATCATAGCTAGTAGAAATTGATAGCCTTCTCCTCCCTGAAATCCAGATTCCATAGTTTAACTACAGTGGTACCTCGGTTTAAGTACTTAATTCGTTCCGGAGGTCCATTCTTAACCTGAAACTGTTCTTAACCTGACACACCACTTTTGCTAATGGGGCCTCCTGCTACTGCTGCGCCGCCGGAGCCTGATTTCTGTTCTCATCCTGAAGCAAAGTTCTTAACCCGAGGTACTATTTCTGGGTTAGCGGAGTCTGTAACCTGAAGTGTCTGTAACCTGAAGCGTCTATAACCCGAGGTACCACTGTATGTGTATAAGCACTCTCTCTTATCTGCCCTGAATCTTCCAGTGGTCAGTTTCACCGGAAGGCCTCCCTCTTTTTAGATATGGGCTGCAATGGGCAGAACTTTAGAACAAGCAGCACCCTGGCAATTCTAAGATGTGAGTAACAGCTGGAGTGTTATCTTGTTGGCTGTGAGATTGCTTGTCAAGCTTCAATATAACTTCCCTCTGTTTGGGCATTTATTTTCTGGGGGAAAGCTTTATAGTCTCTTGTTCCCCTTCTTTAAATCCTCTGTTCCCATTACAGTGGTACCTTGGGTTAAGAACTTAATTCGTTCTGGAAGTCCGTTCTTAACCTGAAACTGTTCTTAATCTGAGGTACCACTTTAGCTAATGGGGGCTCCTGCTGCCGCTGCGGCGCAATTTCTGTTCTCATCCTGAGGTAAAGTTCTTAACCCGAGGCACTATTTCTGGGTTAGCGGAGTCTGTAACCTGAAGCATCTGTAACCTGAAGTGTCTGTAACCCGAGGTACCACTGTACAGTATTTCCCAGGACACAGTTCGCCTCTTGGGATTATGTCCCACGTGACCCCCCCAAAAAAATCTGGGGAGTAATGTTCAGAAAGGAAACAATGATGAAAGGCAGACAAAAAAAAGACTTCTTCTCCCCTAGAGTGTAGTTCAACTATGGAACTCACTTCCACAAGAGGCACTGATGGATGGCCACCAACTCGGATGGCTTTAAAAGAAGATTAGACAAATTCATGGAAGATGGGGCTATCAATGGCTACTAGCCATGATGACTATACAGTGGTACCTTGAGTTACAGACGCTTCAGATTACATACGCTTCAGGTTACAGACTCAGCTAGAAATATTACCTCAGAAATACTACCTTGGGTTAAGAACTTTGCTTCAGGATGAGAACAGAAATTGTGTGGCTGCAGTGGGAGGCCCCATTAGCTAAAGTGGTGCTTCAGGTTAAGAACAGTTTCACGTTAAGAACAGACCTCCAGAACGAATTAAGTACTTAACCTGAGGTACCACTGTATGTTCAAGAGGAAACAAGCTTGTTTTCTCCTGCTCCGTAGGGCAGGACTCAAACCAATGGCTTCAAGCTGCAAGAAAGGCGATCCCGACTAAACATCAGGAAGAACTACTGAAGATGACGGACTTTGCATACCAACAAAAGAAGAGTGGCAGATGAAGATGATGGACTTTGCAGAACTGGCGAAGCTGACAGGAAAAACCCAAAACCAGCACGATCAAGTATTCCAAAAGGACTGGAGTGAATTTATGCGATATCTGAAAGTTCATTGTGAGCAATTAACATCACTAGCAGGGTTGTCTGATGACTTGTAATGAGAAATTTTCTATCTTTCTATGTTTATTTAAATTTTGAGTCATTCTGTAACGAGTGCAATTAGAATCGGAAAACGTATAAAGGTTAATTTTGAAAGCCATGAGACGGGAGGGAAGGCTTGGAATATTGTTTTTTGAATAATGATATTGGAAAACTGCTACATTCAGTTACAAGGAAATTCAGACGGAAGAGATTAGAGGAAGTCAAGTAATATGTTTATGAAGTTGGAAGTTTAACTAATTAATTATTTTTTATTGTATATGTAGTTGTGGTTGTATCTTTGGTTATTGTTTGTTGTACCTTTTTTGTTTTTTTCCTTTTTCTTACTTTTGTTTTATTGATTTTATAGTATGTATTGTGTTTATATGAAATCCAATAAATATTATTAGGGGTGGGGGGAGAGAGAGACAGGAGGGAAGGAAGGAAGTTGATAGGCTCTAAGAGCCAGGGCGGTATAGTGGATGATGATGATGTGAATATATGATATTAAATGGAAAATTTACACATACACATACACACACGAGATTCCTGCATTGCAAGGGGTTGGACTAGATGACCCTTGAGGTCCTTTCCAACTCTACAATTCTGTGATTCCTCCACTATGTGAGGCATTATGCTTCTAAGTACCAGTTGCTGGAAACCGCGAGAGGAGAGATTGCTCTTGTGCCGGGGTCCTGCTTGGGGTTTCTCACAGGCATCTGGCAGGCCATTGTGAGAACAGGTTTCTGGACTAGATGGGCCACTGGCTAGCAATTCTTACTGCATCGTTTTCCTTTTCTGCAGCAAAGTTAGCTGTGAAAACTTCTGAACAGCTGCTCATCTGGGACAATAGAACACATTTCCTGTTGTGATGGGATGGTGAGCTGCTTGTGCGTAAAATCCTAGTCCCTCAGAGTTTGGCTAAGTCCACAAACCTCTGTCTGTGACGGAGCTCCTTAAGCATGGCTCCATCAGTCGCTCGTAGAATCGGACAGTGGGCGTTTACGGAACTTCTTCCAGCATAAAAGCTCCTTAACGGAAACGCGTCTTCTGGACTCTCGGCGTGACAGTTTCCGGCGAGGAGTAGGTGTCCCTATGGGAGGTCCTGAAACCTCCCCACTATTTTCGCTGGAAGTGTCTCTGAGCCCTCCCTCCGACTCACTTTCCCTTGGAACTCCACCTCTCCCCCTGCTGGTTCCCTCCTCCGCTGAATACTCTCTCTCAGCCTCTGTGAGCCCTTTCACCTCCTGCTCCTTCGATGGCAGTTCCCTGACATCCACCTCCCCTCCAGGGCCCCCTTCACCCCCTTCCCTCCCCTCCTCTGCGGGAGGCGAGGGAGCAAAACCCCTGAAAGAACCTCCCTCATCTTCCGAAGTTTCGAACACTTCCCTCCACCGGTTGCTGTTTCCGGTTTCCAAGTACTCCTCCTCATCGGAGTCTGTTCCTTCTTCCAACTCCGATTCCCTGAATCCTTCCAGTTCCTCCTCATCGTCGGTGGTGCCAAAGTACTCCCTCCGGAACCTCGCTACTGGCTGAGGTTTCCTGGGGAACCTTTGGTGGAACGTTTCGATCAAGATCTCGTCACTGACCTCCTCTGCCGTCACCCAGGTGTTTTCCGACTCCGGTTCCCCTTCCCACGCGACCAAATACTCCACCTGATTACCCTTCCACCTGGAGTCGATGATCTCCGCCACATGGTTGCTGCTTTCCCTTTCTTCTAAGACTGGCCCCCGTGTGGATACACCTTCACCTTCCCCCCTATATGGTGACAGTAATGACCTGTGGAATACTGGGTGCAGTTTCATGTGGTTCGGTAACCGGAGTCTGAAAGCCACTGGGTTGACCTGTTGGATGACCTCAAATGGTCCCAATCTTTTGGGTCTCAATTTCTTGCAACCCCCCTTGAACGGCAACCCTTGGGTTGACAGCCAGACCTGACTCCCCACCCTAATGGTTTCACCTTCCCTTCTGCTCTTGTCTGCCTGCCTCTTATATTCTTCTTTGGCCCTTTCTAAGTTGAGTTGGAGTTGACGATGGATCGCTTCCATTTCTTCTACAAAATGTTCGGCGGCCGGGACACTCCATCTCTCCCCTCCTCCCCCTGGAAACGCCCTGGGGTGGCACCCATAATTAGCCAAAAAGGGGCTCATCCCGGTGGACACATTCTCCGCATTATTGTAGGCAAATTCCGCTAGCGCCAACTTTTCGACCCAATCGTTCTCTCTGTCATTAACATAACACCTCAGGTATTGTTGGAGGATACCGTTTGCTCTCTCCGCCTGCCCATTGGTTTCAGGGTGCCTGGCAGTCGAAAAGTTGACCTCTACGTGCAACAAGCTCATAAGTTTCCTCCAGAACCTGGACGTGAACTGTTTCCCTCTGTCGGAGATCACCCTCAAGGGGGCGCCATGCAGCCTAAAAATATGTTCTACAAACAATTTCGCTGTCTCTTCCGCCGTGACTGCATGTGAGCAAGCTACAAAGTGACCCATCTTAGTTAACAGGTCTACTACGACTAGTATGGCGGTTTTCCCCTGGGATTTAGGCAGATCAGTCATAAAATCTATCGATACCGCCTCCCACGGTCGTTCTGGTGTGGGTAACGGTTCTAATAACCCCGCTGGCGCCCGCCTTTCTCCTTTGGCTCTCTGGCATTGGTCACACCCTCTTACATACTCCCGTACATCCTCCCTCACCTTGGGCCACCAAAACTCCCTGGTCACCAACCACATGGTCTTGTGTTGCACAAAATGCCCCGCTGTGGGGTTGTCGTGCAGCTGTTTGAGTACTCTCCCCCTCAATTCCCCTTCGGGTATATATAGTGCCCCTTTGTAATACAATGCCCCGTTTCTTTCTTCAAAACCTCCGGGGTCTTCTCCCTCTCTCCTTAAACCTCTGAGCTTATTCTGGGCGTACTCATCATTTACCGTTCCCTCTACCAGTTCCCTTTGCCCCACCCAGGCCGCCCCACACACCCAGCGGTCCTCTGGGATGATATGTCTCTCTTCAGGCGCTCCCTCCCCCTCCAAATATTCAGGTTTGCGTGAGAGAGCGTCCGCTCTGATGTTTTCTGGACCTGGCACATAGCAAATTTCAAAATGGAATTTGGAGAACTCCTGGGCCCACCTCACTTGTCGTTGGTTAAGCACTCGTGCCGTTCTCCAATACTCCAAATTCTTGTGGTCCGTACACACTTGCACCTTATGCTGTGCGCCAATTAGTAAATGTCTCCATCTCCGGAACGCTTCGTGAATGGCGAGTAGTTCTCGGTCATATACGGTGTAGTTCCTCTCGGATTTGTTCAGCTTACGCGAAAAGAAGGCGCACGGTCTCCACTCCGACTTATTCTTCCCCGGCTGAAGCAGCACCGCCCCCACCGCCCGGTCTGAGGCATCAGTTTCCACCCTCATTGGTTTTTGTAAATCCACATGCAGGAGCTGTTCTTCCGAAGCGAATGCCCTTTTCAATTCCTCAAATGCTTGCTCCGCCTCCGCCGTCCAAACAAATTTCTTCTTGCTGCTGAGACAGTCCGTGATGGGAGCCGTTAAGTGGGCAAAGTTCTTGATGAACTTACGGTAAAAGTTCCCAAACCCTAAGAACCTTTGCACATCCTTTTTCGTTTTCGGTGTCTTCCATTCCAGCACCGCCTGGACCTTGCCTGGATCCATGGCTAATCCCTTGTCTGATAAGCGGTACCCCAGGAATTCCACCTCCTTGGTGTGAAACTGACACTTCTCCAATTTCACCCACAGCTGGTTTGCTTGCAGTTGGCTCAGCACTTCCCTGACATCCTTTACATGCTGCTCCTCATTCTCTGAATATATCAACACGTCATCGAGGAAGGCCACGCAATTCTTGTAGAGCAGAGGTCCCAGGACGTGGTTCATGAACGATTGAAAACATGCTGAGCCTCCTTGTAATCCGAATGGCATAACGAGATATTCAAAAGCCCCCAAAGGGGTGAACATGGTGGTTTTCCATTCATCCCCCTTCCTTATCCGTATCAGGTTGTATGCCCCCCTCAGGTCCAGTTTAGTGAATATCTTTCCCTTCCTCACCCTGGTCAAAATGTCATCAATTCTGGGCATGGGGAAAGCCACTGGTTCTGACACTGCATTTAGGGCTCTAAAGTCCACTACAAGTCTCGGTTTATCCGTGTTTTTTTTGTCCACAAAAAACACTGGGCTCCCCCCCACCGCTCTGGACTCTCTGATGAAACCTCTCTTCAGGTTTTTATCAATAAACTCCCTTAACTCCTGCATTTCCCTGTCTGACATGGCGTACAGCTTGCCCACGGGGAGCTGGGCTCCAGGGACCAGGTTAATTTGGCAGTCAAAGGCTCTATGCGGTGGTAGTTTATCTGCTTCCCTTTCGCTGAAGACCTTGCTCAGGTCAGCGTATTGTTTGGGCACCTTCCCTTTGTCCGCCACTTCCGTCCCTGCTAGAAAGGCTTTTGCCCCTTCCGGCACCTTTCCCTCTCTGCAGTGTTCCAGGCAATGTGCTGACCCAAAGGAGACCACTCTCTGATGCCAGCCCACTAGCGGATCATGCAACGCTAGCCAGCTCATTCCCAAAATAACGGGAGCCCCTCCCAGGGTGGCCACATTGAACGCTATCCTTTCGGTGTGCCTGGCCACCCTCATAACCATTGGGACGGTCTGTAGGCTAACTTCTCCTCCCAACAGCTCCCTCCCATCGATCGTGGTCACCTGCAGGGGGTTGCTTAAAGGGAGTATCTGTATCTGGTGTTCAGCTGCAAACTCCTTACTCATAAAATTACAGGAGCTGCCTGAGTCCAACAGCGCCTTTGTCTTTAGTGGGTATCCGTTTGCCAGCTCTAGCAACACCTCTATTACTAGGGCTGGTCTTGGAGGTTCCGGAGTGGGCACTTTTACTGCTCCTTGGCCTGGCTGCTGTGCCCTGATGGTGGCAGCCAGGCGTTGGCTTTTACTGGCTCCTGGACTCCCTCCTCCTTCCCCCCAACAGCTCCCGCCATCCCTTGCCATTCCTTTCTTTGCGGGCAGACTCTGGCAAAGTGACCTGGCTGCTGGCAGAGATAACATTTCTTGGTGCCCTTCCCCTCCTTCTTCCGCCCTTCACTGGGATTTGAAACTGCGCGCGCGCGCGCTGTTCCAATTTCCATCGGCTCTCCTGGCGGGAAATTTGGCTCCGGAATCTCTGGAATGCGGAAATCCCTCCAACGCTCTCCTTTCCCTTCCCGCTTCTCCAAGGCTCTTGCCTCCTGGCGCGCTCCAATGGTCAGCGCTGATTTGGTCAGCTGGTCCATAGACTCCGCCCTGGGCGCCCGGGAAAGTTCGTCTTTCACCGCCGAAGAAAGCCCCTCTTCAAAAAGCATTTGAATGGGTTCCGCCGATAGGTCCCATCCCAATTTATGTATCAGCATTGTAAACTCAGTCCAGTACTCCCGAACCGATCGGCTCCCCTGTTTACAAGCCATCAATTGTCTGCGCACCAGTCCCTGCTCAATCTCGCTGGAAAACATCAAATCCATGGCGCGGAAAAACTTCCTCGTGTCCTTCAGCATTTCACTATTCCCTGCCATCAGGGGTCTAACCCAGTCTCTCGCCCCCCCTTCGAGATGGCCCACCACAAACGCCACTCGCGATGCCTCGTCGGGAAAGTCGTCAAACTGCAGCTCTAGAGCATACTGCATCTCTGTCCTAAAGGCTTGATAGTTCCTGGGGTCCCCCCCAAACTTCTGCACCAATCCTGGCATCTTTCTTGCTAGTGTAGCGCCTTTTGCCTTTTCTGCATCCTGCGCCCTCCTTTCCTCTAGCCTCGCCGTTTGCAGCACTAGCTGGACCTCCAACACCCTGTACCTTTCTTCCAGGCTTGGACCCTCTCCAGCTCCTCCTGCTCCCCCGGCTCCGGCTGGGTTGCTCATGATGCCTCTCTGCACAAGCTGCTTTCAGGGACTGTCCGATTGCTGTGATGGGATGGTGAGCTGCTTGTGCGTAAAATCCTAGTCCCTCAGAGTTTGGCTAAGTCCACAAACCTCTGTCTGTGACGGAGCTCCTTAAGCATGGCTCCATCAGTCGCTCGTAGAATCGGACAGTGGGCGTTTACGGAACTTCTTCCAGCATAAAAGCTCCTTAACGGAAACGCGTCTTCTGGACTCTCGGCGTGACAGTTTCCGGCGAGGAGTAGGTGTCCCTATGGGAGGTCCTGAAACCTCCCCACTATTTTCGCTGGAAGTGTCTCTGAGCCCTCCCTCCGACTCAACTTTCCCTTGGAACTCCACCTCTCCCCCTGCTGGTTCCCTCCTCCGCTGAATACTCTCTCTCAGCCTCTGTGAGCCCTTTCACCTCCTGCTCCTTTGATGGCAGTTCCCTGACACCTGTATTACAGCAGCAACAGCAAAACTGTTGTTTGTCCACAAATGGAAAATTTTAGTACTGGGAATATGGAAGATAAATACATTTTTTGCTAAAGAGCGAAAAGAACAGGAGAGTGATAGATTTAGAAAAAATATAGCTCCCTATTACCCAATTTCCCCCCAAGGAGTTTTTGCCTTCCAAATGTTCAATAAGGCTTTGATATATTTTAAGCAAAATGGTCATATTTATTGTACGTTTTCAGAATGCCATTATTTAACTTCATCAATCTGCTTATT
Source organism: Podarcis raffonei (assembly GCF_027172205.1). Taxonomy (NCBI): domain Eukaryota; kingdom Metazoa; phylum Chordata; class Lepidosauria; order Squamata; family Lacertidae; genus Podarcis; species Podarcis raffonei. The sequence continues at coordinate 64,854,703 of NC_070611.1, read as the reverse complement.
CAATGTTACTACAATCACAGAAATGGAGTGTGTGTGTGTGTGTGTGTGTGTGTGTCTGTCTGTCTGTCTGTCTGTCTATCTATCTATCTATCTATCTACCATAAATTCAAGATAATCTCAAGATACTATTTTAATTCTAGATACATTTAGGTGCTAATTTGAATCAAGATGGTGGACTGAATCTTCTTCTGTTTCTTTTCTTTTCTTTCTTTCTCTTTCTTTCTTTCTCAGAATTCCCAAGCAACCTTGGATACAAGGCTGCTAGTTGGGTATAAATCAGTCCTTTAAAAGTAGGAGAATAGCAAACTCTGAATGCATCACTGCCTCGAGCTGGTGGTGAAGAAAAATTATTTATCTGCTGAAGAAATACTGCTCTGATTAAATCAGCAGAGCAACAGCCCCTTCTGCAGCCTCGCCACATCCTCTGAGCATTTCAAAGCAGGACTTGTTTTTAGAAGAAGTTGCAAAACTTTTGAAGACTTGCTGAAAGGAGTGTTTATCTTCCCCCAAATTCTCCGCTTATTGCTGGGAAGGTGGCAGTAATAGGTGCCATTCTTCAGAGTCCTTAATCCACATTATTTTATGTTTTGAAAAATGATAAGGGAGCTACAGAAAACGTAGTAATTCAAGTTACGAATTCAGAGCCAACAAACTTTCCAAGGCCTTTCGGATCAAGGGTGGTTTTATCCGATAAAAACATTAGGGCATTCCACAGAGACAGAAAAAGATATTGGAATAGTTCTGAGGTCAGTCCCCCCCCCCATCTTGCCCCCCTCTGTAAGGCGAAATATCTGAATTTTGCAGAATACTCATATGTCATATACCGTATATACTCGAGTATAAGCCGACTGAAATATAAGCCGAGGCACCTAATTTTAGCACAAAGAAACTGGGAAAACTTATTGACTCAAGTATAAGCCGGTTCACCACACCACAAACCAGGTGGTGGCATCAGAGGCGGAGGAAGAACAAGCAGCCCAACCGCCTAACTCGAGTATAAGCCGAGGGGGGCTTAAAAATGTGCTGAGAAAGTCAGCTTATACTCGAGTATATACGGTAATCATTCAAGCTGGAAACCTGAATTTCTAATTGCCCCTGGCTGCTTATCCGCCACACAACCAGAACAGAAACCAAGCCTTGATGCTGCCATAGCTTTCAGTCCTCAAACAATACTTAACTGATTACATATGGGGTGTTTGGGGGGGTAGTACCACTGGTGGGAGACAAATCATGCTCTTTCTAGGGTAGTTTGTCCCATCTGGGCCCCAACCTGCCCTCAACTCTCATCTGTGGCTTCTAGGGGGTGTCAGGATGTGACAGCAGCCACACCCTGGGAATCAGCTTCAACTAGCCAGGTAAACCAGGTGAGGGCATCCAACAGGATTAGACAAAATAGTGGATCCAATGGTCAAGACTGGGGCTTCTGCACGTGCTGCAGAGGGAAGTGAGCGGCAGATGGGGCTCGTTCACCTGGGAAGAGAGCTCATCTAGGAGAAGGAAAATTGATCCAAAATCTCTGCTGCCTTGCAGGACATCTTTGGGGGGTGGGTAAAGGCTCAGAATGAAACCCTACACAAGAACAACTAATGTTCTTCAATCAGCAGCATCAATAAAATTTATACGCTGCTTGGTTGGAGAAAACCTCCAAGCGGTTGACAAAAAGGAGAGGCAATAAAATTGAAGGAAATTTGCAACCCTGCTTTGAAACGTACAAAAGTCAAAATACTAGAACAGATTAAAATTGCCTTAATTTCGCTGAGGTGGGGGGGCGGTCTGGAGCAGAAGGCACAGGTCACGGAAAAGTTACGGGGGAAAGAGAGCAGTGAAACTGACAAATGGAAAGTATGATGTGGGAATCTGCACTCCTTTCTGCCTCAGGGTGAAATTAGAGGAGAGAAAGATTCACCCAGAGCTCTTTGCCCAAGCCTCTCCCTCCACCCCATCTGAACACTCCCTTGAAGATGGCAAAAGTTGCAGCGCCTTGGGAACTGAAGATGTACAGTGTCCACACTCCCAGTGCTTCCCCCAAAGCAGTTACAGAAAGCAGCAACCTAAAATGTGTCTTGTTCATAATTATGCCGACATTTGTTAATACTGTTCCCACTGTTTCTTTTTCATTTATGCATTTCATTTTATATAGAGAGAGAATTCAACTGTAAAACCAAAAAAACCTCCAAGCAGCATGCAAATAGAATGCAATGTCTCCACCCCAAGTCAGATAGGAGAGGGGGCTACAGTTCCCATAGAATCATAGAATTGCAAGGGAACCTGGGGATCATCTAGTCCAAACCCCCTGGCAAAGCAGAAATATGCAGCTGTCCCTTACGGGAATCGAACCTGCAACCTTGGCATTGTCAGCACCACACTCTAACCAGCTGAGCTATCCAGAATGAAACAATAACAATTTTTGGTTAAAAAAAAATTAAACATTCAAAAGGTAAAGATAAAATGAGTAACAGGCTGAAAGCATATCAGAGTTCGAGGTATCTGGGTAAGGTTGTCTAAGCAAAAATGTTTTTAGCAAGTATTATGATAAGGAATGTATGTCTAAAGTATAATACAAAAAATTATTAAGGAATTATAGACACTTATAGAATGTATATATAGTAATCACACTTAAGCAAGAGCAATGTAGAGAAGCCAGAAGAGGGGTGGAGGGAAGTTAATTAGGATAAGATATAGATTTAAAGGAGAATAATGACAAACCTAGACAGCATCTTAAAAAGCAGAGACATCACCTTGCCAACAAAGGTCCATATAGTTAAAGCTATGGTTTTACCAGTAGTGATGTATGGAAGTGAGAGCTGGACCATAAAGAAGGCTGATGGCCGAAGAATTAATGCTTTTGAATTATGGTGCTGGAGGAGACTCTTGAGAGTCCCATGGACTGCAAGAAGATCAAACCGATCCATTCTGAAGGAAATCAGCCCTGAGTGCTCACTGGAAGGACAGATCGTGAAGCTGAGGCTCCAATACTTTGGCCACCTCATGAGAAGAAAAGACTCCCTGGAAAAGATCCTGATGTTGGGAAAGATGGAGGGCACAAGGAGAAGGGGACAACAGAGGACGAGATGGTTGGACAGTGTTCTCGAAGCTACCAGCATGAGTTCGACCAAGCTGCGGGAGGCAGTGGAAGACAGGAGTGCCTGGCGTGCTCTGGTCCATGGGGTCACGAAGAGTCGGACACGACTAAACAACTAAACAACAACAACAATATTGTTAAGCTGTATTGTGTTTAAGATATTTGGAAAAAATTAATAAAAATTATTTGGGGGGGAGAAAAGAGTTCGCGGTATCTGGATAAGGTTGTCTAAGCAAAAATGTTTTTAGCAAGTGCCAAAAAGAATACAGTAGAGGCTCCTGCCTGGTGTCAATATTTTTATTCATCTATTTATTGCTGAATTTATACCCCAGCTTCTTTTTCTCCAAGGTGGCTCAAGATGGTGTACATGGTTCCTCCCTACTTCTTCCTTCAACCCCCACAACAACCTTGTGAAGTAGGCCAGGCTGAGAGGGAGGGACTGGCCCAAGGTCACCCAGCAAAGGGGCCAAGTGAGGATGTGAACCCTGCTCTCTCCAAAGTCCTAGTCCGACACTGATCCGTATGGCACGCTGGCTCTCTATCAATCTCAATAGCGCCACTTTATGTGTGCATTGATAAAAGATGTCTTTGTCTGCAGGTGCTAGCCAGCAGCCTTTGGAGGGGGCGTGAGGGAGAAGAATCAAAATACAGTCCTGGCAATGATTGTTTGGGTTTCGACACGTCTCTTCTCCCTTAGGCATCTGCAACACTGCAAGCTTCATTCATTAAACCGAAGGCAGACGTAACAATGGCGGTGGCTGAACGTGAGATGTCACAAAATGAGAATGACAAAGGCCATGACTAAGCCTCAGGGCTGCACTCCTACGTGCAATTTATTTGAGAGCCAGCCTCACTCTTCATACTCGGGGCTTAATTCAGAATAAAATGTGTGTGGTTTGCCTGCACGTCCCCATTGTTTTGCCCCAACTGAAGAACAAACGGAAATTAAAAGAGCTTTCCTTTGTTAAGGCAATTTTAATCTGTTTTTAGTATTTTGACTTTTGTATGTTTTAAAGCAGGGCTGCAAATTTTGATTTTGATTGCCTCGCCTTTTTGTCAACCGCTTTGAGGTTTTCTACAACCAAGCGGCGTATAAATTTTATTGATGCCGCTGCTTGAAGAACATTAAATTTATTTAGATTTTTATTTTTTTACCAACAACCAAACACAAACAGCGAAACCCCCCCAGGCGGCTGATACATTGGGTATACATAATCAATAATAACATATTCAAATCAACCATATGTACAATTTTATATACGTTACCACTCCTCCATCCACAAGGTTTATTTAACTTTTAACATTTTAATTGCCCCAAATTGTTCAAACCTACCCAAATAATTCAATATCTTCTCAAACCAATCCTCCTCTTTCTCACTGACCTTAAACCCTTTCATTCTGTGTATCTTCACAGTTAGATATTCCAAAATTATAATATTATTCAGTTTTTTCCTTCATTGGGAAGGACATTAAATAGAACCTGACAGATCAGGCCAATGGCCCAGCCAGTGATAGACTCACAGACTGTAGAGCTAGAAGGGACCGAAGGATCATTTAGTCCAACCCCAGGCAATGCAGGAATCTCAGCTACAGCATCCATGACAGATGGCCACCCAACCTCTGCTTAGAAACCTCCAATGAAGGAGAGTCCATCAACTTCTGAGGGAGTCCATTCCACTGTTGAGCAGCTCTTGCTGTCAAAAAGGTCTTCCTGAATCTCAACAGTAGCCAACCAGGTACCCGTGGGAAACCAGCAAGTGAGATTCCAGCAAGTGGTGTTCAGAAACATGGCTGCGTCCAACTGTGTCACCACAGCTTGGCCACCAAGAGCCCTTTCCCACAAATTTGTCTAACCCTCTTTTTCAAAAAGATTTTTTTAAATTCAATTTTACAATTTAATCAGCATAATCCATTCACACAAATCACATAAGAAAATAAGCATACAGTCATACCTCGGGTTACAGACGCTTCAGGTTGCGTTTTTTCGGGTTGCGGACCGCCGAAACCCGGAAGTACTAGAACAGGTTACTTCTGGGTTTCGGCGGCCGTGCATACACAGAAGCGCTAAATCGTGCTTTGCGCAGAAGCGCCGAATCGCAACCCGCGCGTGCGCAGACGCAGGTTGCGAACATGCATCCTGCACAGATCCCATTTGCAACCCAAGCGTCCACTGTACATCCCTTTTCCCCCCACCCATAGACTTCCCTCAACTTCCCCTTCCGGTTCTTTCTAATATTTTCTCGTTCTGCATATTCTAATCTAATCTTAATATCATTCCTCTTTACCTAAAAACTCTTATTTTCTTCCAAAAAAAATTATATCAAACCATTTAAATCCCATATTCTACTTGTTTATTTCCACATCATTTTTCAACATCTACCACATTAGATGTCTAACCCTCTTTTAAAGCCATCAGCGGCGAGTTCCACAGTTTAACTGTGCACCACATGAAGGAGGACTTTCCTTTTTCATAACTAACACATATAGAGGCAAAGGATGCAGAGCAGGGAAGGGGCCACTCAAAGTCTGCACAAGGAACGTTCTAGAACAATTGCTGTTAAATGGAGAAAACAACAGCAGCAGCGAAAGCCCCCCAATTTTTTCGACCCGAAGGAGCTTTTAGTGATATTATTCCACAGGCCACGTCTGCTGTGTGTTGATGGTCATTGTGCCTGCAAATTGAACTGTTGGTGGTCTAATGTTATTATTATTATTATTAGTGTGCTTGAGTGTATTTATTCTCCAATTTTCTTTTTTCATTTCCTTGTTAAAAATAATAATTAAAAAGCAACATGCTACATCTGCACCATATATTTAAAGCATATTCATTTGTTCTGTTTTATTGTATGAATATCCCACCTTTCCAATGGGTCAGTGCGTACGGCTGTTAACCAGAAGGTTGGTGGTTGGTTGAAACCTATTCAGGGGCAACAGTGCAGAGGGTTGGACTAAATAGTGTTGGCATATTTTGAAAAGCAAAAAAGAGGACACATTTGCCAACTCCTACTTTTAACTACGGTTCGCTAGGAAGACTATCATTTCAAATGCCCCTACTATACATAGGCTATAGAAGCTGTGACATATTGATAGCAATGTTCCTTACTTTCAAAATAAAATAATAATAATAATAATAATAATAATAATAATAATACATATTGCTCCCTCACTTGCCACATCTAAGTATTTGGACTCATGTTCACATCTTTGTGAACATAAGTGTGCACAGAACAATTTATTAAACTGTTTTTAACATGTACATAGGGATGTGGATGGCGCTGTGGGTTAAACCACAGAGCCTAGGGCTTGCTGATCAGGTTGGCGGTTCGAATCCCTGCCAAGGGGTGAGCTCCCGTTGCTTGGTCCCTGCTCCTGCCAACCTAGCAGTTCGAAAGCATGAAGTGCAAGTAGATGAATGGGTACCACTCCGGCGGGAAGGTAAATGGCGTTTCTGTGTGCTGCTCTGGTTCTCCAGAAGCGGCTTAGTCATGCTGGCCACATGACCCATAAACTGTATGCCAGCTCCCTCAGCCAGTAAATCAAGATGAGCGCAGCAACCCCAGAGTTGGTCATGACTGGACCTAATGGTCAGGGGTCCCTTTACCTTAACCTAACACGTACATACTGGGCTCTCCTTAAGGACAGGGGGATGTTAACTCTTGCCCTCCCAGACTCCTTCTCCAAAATCTTGTAGCTGAGCCAGTGTCCTTTTAGTTCAGCCACAACCGAAGGGATTTATATAGTATGTAGCTAGTTTAAGATGCTGCTCTGATTCTCTGATGCAGACTAGCTTAGCCGGGTATCTTAGATCAGAGTCTAACGCGCCAGAAAAATTTTCTTGGGTTACTGGAAACAAAACCCCCCAGAAATTTTGCCAAATTTTAAAAATCTACCCCGACAGAAGTTTTAATCCTGAAAAGAGGACATGTAGCAGGGAAAAGAGGACATATGGCAACCAGATATGAAAAGGAGGACATGTCCTGGAAAAAGAGGACATATGGCAACCCTGTGTGGCCCTCAGGGTCCCTTCCAACTCTACAATTTTATGGTTCTCCAAGCAGCTCAAGGTGGTATATGTGGTTCTAGCCCCCTCATTTAATTCCCACAAGAAACCCTGCAAGGCGGGTTAGGCTGAGAGGCGATGCCTGGCCCAAGGCCACCCAGTGAGCTTCAAGGCCGAGTGGTGATTCGAACCCTGGTCTCCCAGGCCTTAGCCTGACACTCTAACCACTGCACCACACTGTCTGTTGCTGTTTGTGGCGCTGCTACACCTGCAGAATCCCGGGGATTGTAGTTTGTTCAGCATCTGGGTCTTTTCGTATCAGCAAAGGTGTTCCAGAAGAAATGAATAAATGCAAACAACAAAATAAACAAGAGGGTCACTGACCTTTGGGAAAAGGGAGAAGGTTTCGTTGTCGATGGTGAAGGAGTACAGAAATTCCCCGTCATACCACAGGTTCTTCCCCACCGGAGAGTTCTCTTTAGTCATGGCAAAGAAGCGCCCAGGGTCACAGCAGTCTTTCAGTAGTTTCCTAACGGAGAAAGTTGAGTAGAGAAAAAAGACAACTGAAGGAGACCAATTGATGAGAGCCCAACCAAGATATGCTAGGATTTGAACCCAGGGCCTGCAAAGCCAGTGCTCTAAGACTGAACTACAGGCCCTCAGCGAACAGTCAACATGGCCACAGGGCAAAAAGGATGGGTGTTTTGGTTCACCAGCAAACAGAGGGCCGCGGGATCTATACAAAAATAAATCAGTACAATCCACTAACATGTTTCAAATGCCTGCCAACTTTACTCATAATATGACCGCCACAAGACTGTCATTTACTAGCCTGCTGCTGGTTACAGACACCAGAATATCTGAAGTTCAATCTGGATAAGACTAGGGAACTATTAGATGGGCGGCTTCCTAAACCAGATGGACGGGGGGTGTCCTGCTCTGGGTGTGGTTACAGTTCCTCTGAAGGAGCAGGTATGCAGTTTCGAGGCACATCCCTCCGCAATCTACTCCCCCCAAAAAAAAACCTTTTGGTGAAAAGCAGGTGTGCAGACCCTTCTGAACTACAACTCCCATCATCCCTGGCCATGGCCCCTGCTTGCTGAAGCAGGTGGGAGTTGTAGCTCAGCAACACCCAGAGGACCAAAGGTTCCCAACACCTGGGGAAGAGAGAAAAAAATATCCTGCTCATCAGCTGCGACAGGGAGAGGAGAGTATTCTGAGGATCCTGGTGCCTGGTATATACAGTGGTACCTCGGGTTAAGTACTTAATTCGTTCCGGAGGCCCATTCTTAACGTGAAACTGTTCTTAACCTGAAGCACCACTTTAGCTAATGGGGCCTCCTGCTGCTGCTGCGCCGCAGGAGCACGATTTCTGTTCTCATCCTGAAGCAAAGTTCTTAACCCGAGGTACTATTTCTGGGTTAGCAGAGTCTGTAACCTGAAGCGAATGTAACCTGAAGCATCTGTAACCTGAGGTACCACTGTAATCGACAGTGTTCTATATGGCAGGAGGTGCTTGCATCCACTTACAAAACCCAAGAGGACATTTCCGCTTGATTCTATTCTGGTCTAAAACCTGCCCTGATGGTAACCTGCCGGGAACCCCAAAGCCAGCTTGCAGAGATGCCCGCTGGCTGCTGAACTTTCCCAGTTCCTGCCATCTGCTGCTACTGCCACACAAGCCCTTTGTCCTGCCCTCTTCCCTGCAGTTCTTCCCATACGTCTCTTTGTCACAAAGCCTGCCCTTTGAAACAGCCCTCCTGCAGATAATGGAATTACTTCTTCATCATGCAACAAATAATTCCCCCCACCCCACTTTCTATTCTTGGTTCTCAACTTCCTAGTACTGAGACAGAAAAAATATAGATAAATGGATCTCTTTTAAAGCACCTGGAGATTTTAAAACCCCCAACAAAACCCTGCCGGTTAACACAGCAGTGGCGATTTGTGCCATGCTGCTAAATTCAAAACGAAGGCATCAGTACAAAATTATATTAACCTGTACCTTCGCTCAAAATAGTTATTGTAGAGCAGTATGTAATGCAGAATAAAAGCCCTTATATACATCTGGATACAGTGATCTATTGAGCTGTTTCTCATAAAATGGTAATCCAAAGCATGGCTAAGCGTGAACGAGAGAAGAGGAATGTATGGAGTGAAAATCAAATCTATTTCACTCTTCCCCTGGTTGTCGTCTTCCTGCTGCACTAGCCAGAGCTAAGCAATGGATTAGCTTAGTGTTCTGCCCAAACTCAAGCTGATGGGTTGTCTCACTTCAGACAAACCATGGGTTGTAACCAAGGTTTGTTCTTGGTTTGTTTGTTGTTAGGAGCCCTTGAACCACTGAGCCTTTTGGGCTTGCTGATCAGAAGGCTGGCAGTTCGAATCCCTGCAACGGGGTGAGCTCCCATTGCTCTGTCCCATCTCCTGCCAACCTAGCAGTTCGAAAGCACACCAGTGCAAGTAGATACACAGGTACCACTGTGGTGGGAAGGTAAACGGCATTTCCATGCGATCTGGCTTCTGTCACAGTGTTCTGTTGCACCCACAACGGTTTAGTCATGCTGGCCACATGACCCAGAAAGCTGTCTGTGGACAAACGCCGGCTCCCTCGGCCAGAAAGCAAGATGAGCGCCACAACCCCATAGTCTCCTTTGCCTGGACTTAACCATCCAGGGGTTCTTTACCTTTTTTTTTTTTTACCTTTACTAGTTAAGTACTGGTACTAGGTTAAGTTCACTTTTTGCAAATGCTTTAATAAAATTCCAACACTTAGCTATGTATATAAATTTATTGTAAATGAATTGAATAAAACCAAAACCCCAATTTTTAGCTGTTTATGTATAGTGAGGGGGAAAAGTATTTCATCCCCTGCTAAATTTGCCCATTTGCCCTCTGACAAAGAAATGACCAGTCCATAATTTTAATGGTAGGTTTATTATAGCTGTGAGAGACAGAGTAACAACAGGAAAACCCCCAGAAACCCAGAAGACAATATATTATATTGTAAATATATTATAAATAAATTGAATAAAACCAAAGCCCAATGTTTGGCTATGCATCTAATGCAGGGAGGAATAACCTGGTACCCTCCAGATATTTTGCAGGACTACATCTCCCATCATTCCTGACCACTAGGTCATAGTGGTTGAGGCTGATGGGAGCTGGAGTCCTGCAACATCTTGAGGGTACTGGGTTGCCTACCCCTAACCACACGCGTCTCGTCTCAAACAGAACCACACACCGGATTCCAAGCACAGTGACATCATAGGACTTGAGGTGGACCTTCTTGATGCAGTGCAGCTATGGCTTTGGGGAAATGTTGAAAGCTCTGCAATCACAGCTGAGCACCTATATTTGATTGGTTATGACAGATTTACGATTTTCTGAAGGGGAGCAGACAGCAGCATCTATCCGAGAGGGAACTGCAGCTCTATAAGTGCGAATCAGCAAGTCGTAATTAATGAGATGTTTCTCCTTCTATTCTTTGGCCGCTCTGACTTTTAATTTTCATGAAGCTAGGATTTTGCTGATAGCACCATGCATTCCCCACTTAAGTGATTGGGTGTTTAGGGGTCACCTCATTAATTTCTTGCAGGATGCAGATTCAGGATCACGTGACAACAACGAGCTATTCTTTAATGGTTTCCAGTCACCTTGACCAGAGTGATCTGCAGCGGTACTTATGCGCCTGGAAACATGTGCAAGAGCTCAGCGCGGAAACCAACAGGGTTCCCAAGTCATACGGAGCGCATGTCTAAAGTGTTGGGTGTTAAAATAATTTACAAGTTGCCTTGGCAGATTCACAGGGTTAAAATGCAGGAGAACCACTCCAATTGTCAACACCATCGTTTTCTCTTTGCACCTGACATTTCCCCATCTGGAAAACAGATTCTCTGGCAGTCTTAGATGTGCTTTCATGTATTATCTCCCTTCTCGCTTGCTTTTCTCGCCCTCTATGGTCAGCGCTGATTTGTGACTCGGTTCTGCCCAGAGATGCATATGGATTCATTGGGTGTTATATCACAGCAGCTCCTATTAGCCTGGTGCCCTCCAGAGGTTTTGGACTACAACTCCCATCAGCCACTGGGAACTGAAATCCAAAACATCTAAAGGGACATCAGGGTGGTCAATTGTCTTTACCTGCTTCACTGTTTTCTCTCAGCTGAAAACATTGATAAGGTTCTGGAGTTTTTAAAGAACAAACCATCGCGTTCCCTGCCACTATGTTCATATGATAGCCATTGTCAAAGATCTAAAGGGCTGTCACATGGAAAGTGGAGCAAGATTGTTTTCTCCTGTTCCTGAGAGGTAGGACTCGAACCAATGGCTTCAAGTTATAAAAGATTCCAACTAAACACCAGGAAGAGCTGTGATAGTGGAACAATCTCCCTTGGGAGGTTGTAGACTCTCCTTCTTTGGAGATTTCTAAGCCAAGGTTGGTTTCACCTGCCATAGATGCTTTGGTTGAGATTCCTGCATCACAGGGGGTTGGACTATAATGATGATGATGATATATTTATACCTCGCCCATCTGGGCGGCTTCCAACAGAATATTAAAATACAATAACCTATTAAACATTAAAAGCTTCCCTAAACAGGGCTGCCTTCGCATGTCTTCTAAAAGTCTGGTAGTTGTTTTTCTCTTTGACATCTGGTGGGAGGGCGTTTCAGAGGGCAGGTGCCACTACCGAGAAGGCCCTCTGCCTGGTTCCCTGTAACTTGGCCTCTCGCAGCGAGGGAACCGCCAGAAGGCCCTCGACACTGCACCTCAGTGTCCAGGCTGAACGATGGGGGTAGAGACACTCCTTCAGGTATACTGGACCGAGGCCTACCTCACAAGGTTGTTGTGTGGATTAGATGAGGAGGGAGAGAACCACGTATGCCACCCTGAGCAACTAGATGCCCCTGGGGGTCTTTTCCAACTCCTCAATTCTATGGTATGTTTAGGGATGCGGGTGGCACTGTGGGTTAAACTACAGAGCCTAGGGCTTGCCAATCAGAAGGCTGGCGGTTCGAATCCCCATGACGGGGTGAGCTCCTGTTGCTCAGTCCCTGCTCCTGCCAACCTAGCAGTTCAAAAGCACGTCAAAGTGCAAGTAGATAAATAGGTACCGCTCCAGCGGGAAGGTTAACGGCGTTTCCGTGCACTGCTCTGGTTCGCCAGAAGCGGCTTAGTCATGCTGGCCACATGACCTGGAAGCTGTACGCCGGCTCCCTCGGCCAATAAAGCGAGATGAGCGCCGCAACCCTAGAGTCGGCCATGACTGTGTTACGAAAAAGGAGCAATGCAGCAGCGAGCTCCAGATGGCTGGAAAGCCAAACAGGATGTTGATGTTTGGGACTGTTCCGTGGGAACAAAGGAACAGTCTATTCACTGTACTGAGCACCGGATGTTAGCTCAGAGTGTCACCTGACCTGTACTGGAAGTACATGGGAGGAGTTATTCTCTCTCTGCTGTTGGTGTTAAGAGAGTGCAGACACGTTTCTCTGTACTGCTGGAAAGACAGAAATAAAGGCATGTAGATACGTTTCTGTCTGTCTCTCTCCCCTCCCTGGGGATGGAGGGGAGGAGTGGTGTGTTCTTCTCACGTTAGAGGAGGATCGCCGATTGAGATCTCGCCTGATCTTGCCGGGAGTCGCAGACAGGGAGGTCAACAAGGAACTCAAGCCGGGTGCCTGGAGAGTGGCCAATTCCTCTGTCTAGGCTTGATTCCTACAGACTGGACCTAATGGTCAGGGGTCCCTTTACCTTTATGATATGTTTGGATGGGGATAGCACCAATCTAGCAAGTTGGGAACTGTATGCCCCCTCCCACAAGCACAATGCAGATGACCAACTGGATGAACCACACCCTCACACCCTGTGTCATTCGCTCACACAATGACTCACACAATGCAGCTGCTAAGACTGATCACCCCTAAGCCAATTCTTCTTGGCGACACTCCTCACGAGCAAGTGCTCATGTCCTCACTTCACCTCTCGGGATGCAGTGAAATGGTAGGAAAACCCAGTTTTTGAAATGCCCAGCACCTCACACGAAATATCGGAGGCAGTATGCGTAAGACACCATAAAGGCAGCGCAAAACAATCCTTATAATGTTTAAACAGCTGCACAGGACTACAGGCGTAAAAACATCTTCAAGATATGCCTGATAGCCAATAGCGAGACAGCATGCCAAACTTCTGATGGGAGAGCAGTGCACAGTGTTGGACTGATGACACTCAAGTTTTGTATGTGCTGTGCATTTAAAGCACACTTCCACCTCCCCCAAAAGAATCTTGGGAGTTGCAGTTTGTTGTGGGTGCTGGGAACTGCAGTGCCGTTCGCCATAAAAGGCAGTTTCCAGGGTTCTCAGTGTTGGTGGGAATGTGCTTTAAATGTATGGTTAGGTAGGCAGACTGGAGCCAGAGATTCCTAACAGCAAGATTTGCTCAAAACTTCTGCATCTACCGTATTTTTCGCTCTATAGGACGCACTTTTCCCCCTCCAAAAATTAAGGGGAAATGTGTGTGCGTCCTATGGAGCGAATGCAGGCTCCTTGGCTTCCGTGATAGCAATGCGAAGCCCCCGAAGCGCAGAGGGAGCGCTCCCTCCGTGCTCCGGAGGCTTTGCGTTGCTTTTGCTGAAGGCTGGAGAACGAGAGGGGTCGGTGCACACCTACCCCTCTCGCTCTCCAGACTTCAGGGTTAGCCGCCTGAAGCCTTCAGAGCGCAGCGCGAGTTCCCACTGTGCTCCGCAGGCTTCGGGTTCCTTTTGCTGAAGCCGGGAGAGCAAGACTCTCCTGGCTTTAGCAGAGAGGGAGAGTTGTGCAGCACCCCTTCAGCCAAGCGGGAGGAGAAATGGAAGGGGCTCCATTTCTCCTGCCGCTTCACTGAAGGGGCGCTGAGCAGAGAGGGGGAGATTTTTTTTTTCTTGTTCTCCCCCTCTAAAACAAGGTGCGTCCTATGGTCCGGTGCATCCTATAGAGCAAAAACTCTATAGAAGAGCAAGTCCACACAGCGGCTTTTGCAAACGAAAACCCTGGGCACGACTCTTGATTATGAAACAGTCTGCTGCAGAATATTATTATCATCAATACTTCAAGCAGAATGCAAACTGCTCATCTATAACACACAGGCACGCAGTTTTAGGGGGATAAACATTGGGAGCAGGGCAAAAAAAAAAGAGGCTTGTGTTAGAATCAGAGAATCATGGCCTCTGTTTTGAAATACATTTCTCGGGAGGGGGGTGAGATCCAGAAATCTACACCAGCTTCAGGGTTCTCGACAGGTAAAAGAAGACAGGAATGCAATGCGAGTCCACCAAAGGATCTGCACCGTGATAGTTGGTCCATGAGGATGAATGGAGCAGCTGTTCCACCAACCTCAGTTAAGCCCTCAACCAGCCCCCACCTGCCTGCCCTTCTTACAACCAGTCTGGGGGCGGGGCTTCCTGTCAGCTTCCTCATCTTCTTCCTCCATCCCAGTGCTGTCCTAGAATCACAGAATTGTAGAGTTGGAAGGGACCACGAGGGTCATTTAGTCCAACCCCATGCAATGCAGGATTATTGTTTTTTGCCCAATGTGGGGCTCGAACTCATGAACCTGAGATTAAGAGTCTTACGCTCTAAGGTGGATGGGACAAAACCAGAGTTAGGCCACATCCACACATTACACTTAAAGCACTATGATACCACATTAACAGTCAAGCCCTCTCCCAAAGAATCCTGGGAACTGTAGTTTGTTCAGGGTGCTTTATTTATTCTTTATTATTTACTTATTGCATTTGTTATCCCACATTTTCTCCAAGTTGCTCAGGGTGGCATACGTGGTTCTCTCCCTCCCCATCAAATCCCCACAACAACCTTGTGAGGTAGGTTGGGTGGAGGGGCAGCACCTGGTCACCTAGTGAGCTGCATGGCCAAGTGGGAATTTGAACCCTGGTCTCCTGCGTCCTGGGACACGGGTGGCACTGTGGGTTAAACCACAGAGCCTAGGGCTTGCTGATCAGAAGGTCGGCGGTTTGAATCCCCGCGACAGGGTGAGCTCCCATTGCTCGGTCCCAGCTCCTGCCCACCTAGCAGTTCGAAAGCACGTCAAAGTGCCAGTAGATAAATAGGTACCACTCTGGCGGGAAGGTAAACGGCGTTTCCCTGCGCTGCTCTGGTTCGCCAGAAGCAGCTTAGTCATGCTGGCCACATGACCCAGAAGCTGTACGCCGGCTTCCTCGGCCAATAAAGCGAGATGAGCGCCACAACCCCAGAGTTGGTCACGACTGGACCTAATGGTCAGGGGTCCCTTTACCTTTACTACTCCTGCATCCAACACTCTAACCACTACAGTTTTCACCACGCTGAAATAGGAGGCCCCTGTTTTCCTCCCAGAGCAACAACTCCCAGAGTGGTTTAACAACTAATCTCTCTTTCCGGTGAACTCTGGGAATTTTGTTTACTATTTCACAAAGTTTATACGCTGCTTGATTGTAAGAACCCCAAAGCAGTTTCCCAAAAGAATAAAACAATACAACTATCAGTAAAACACCTAAAAACAAAAGTTGTGAAGATTCAAAACATTAAGATCAGCAATAAACTAAACACAGATTAAAACACACAGCAATATTTAAGATATCTGGGCAGGTTTGCCTAAGTAATGATGTATTTAGCAGACTGCCAAAAAGGGGACAGTGAAGGATCCTGCCTGATATCAAATCAGCAGGGTATCTTAGTTGGTGGGAGCCAGTGTGGTGTAGTGGTTAAGAGCAGTGGACTCGCAATCTGGTGAACCGGGTTCGATTCCCCACTCCTCCACATGCAGCTGCTGGGTGACCTTGGGCTAGTCACACTTCTTTCAAGTCTCTCAGCCCCACTCACCTCACAGAGTCTTTGTTGTGGGGGAGGAAGGGAAAGGAGAATGTTAGCTGCTTTGAGACTCTTTCGGGTAGTGATAAAGCGGGATATCAAATCCAAACTCTTCTTCTTCTTCTTAGTTCAGGGGTAGGCAACCTAAGGCCCGGGGGCCGGATCCGGCCCAATCGCCTTCTCAGTCCGGCCCACAGATGGTCCAGGAATCAGCGTGTTTTTACATGAGTAGAATGTGTCCTTTTATTTCAAATGCATCTCTGGGTTATTTGTGGGGCATAGGAATTCATTCATATATTTTTTTCAAAATATAGTCTGGCCCCCCACAAGGTTTGAGGGACGGTGCACCGGCCCACGGCTGAAAAAGGTTGCTGACCCCTGTCTTAGATCTTTGAAAGGAACGGGCAATAAAAAGAATTGAGGTTAATTCCTTGAACTAATCTAATATATCTTCTGCAATTTGGCCTTTAGAAACATTTTGTTTGCTCAAATATCTTCCCTCAAAACTACTGGTCTGGAGGAGCAGGAGGAAACAACCCAAAAAAAGACAGTCCTTGGGGAATCAAAACAGCACCGGCTCTGAGCTTTCCAAGTGATCTGCAGTGCGGCCGCAAGTTTACCTTGAAATGCATTGCGGGAAAGGTCTCTGTTATGTAACTGTCAGCGACTGCATCAGTCCAAAGTGAAACTTACGGATGGGAATGCAGAAAAACCTCTCTCTCTCTCTCTCTATGAGACACTTGCCACTGACATTGTTACAGCAAGTTCTGAAAGAGGATGTCTGCTGGATGCTCTATGTTTAGCAAAGCCTGCAGTCAAAATCTGCTTGCATAACACTCTGTGTGTGTGTGTGAAGGAGAGAGAGAGAGAGAAAGAGAAGAAGGCTTAATATTCTGTAGGGAGAACTGCTTTAAAAATGGACTGGCTTCCAAAGAAAGTCAAACTGTGGAGGGTGCACTGATGCCAACATCCTGCGCCAGAACTTGCATTTGGTTTGCAAGCGCACGGAAATATACAACGGGGCTAAGATCTTCAGCAAGTGACTACCAAACATCACGATATACTGATGCACAGTGGTACCTCAGGTTATAGACGCTTCAGCTTACAGATGCTTCAGGTTACAGACTCCGCTAACCTAGAAATAGTACCTTGGGTTAAGAACTTTGCTTCAGTGGGGAGGGGGGAAATGAGGATGATGCATTTTTGATAAACTGTTATTTTGAAATTCCTAATAAAAAAATATTTTTTTAAAAAAAGGAACTTTGCTTCAGGATGAGAACAGAAATCGCGCGGCGGAAGCGGGAGACCCCATTAGCTAAAGTGGTACCTCAGGTTAAGAACAGTTTCACGTTAAGAACAGACCTCCAGAACGAATTAAGTTCTTAACCCGAGGTACCACTGTATCACCATGTCTGAAATAAGGATGGAGCTATCTTAGAGGCACTGGCTGGCTTCACGGTTTTGACCCACACTGTGATGTTTGCATAGTACACACACATGTATCATGATGCGCAATATATTGCCAGGTCAAAAATTATGAAACCAGTATCATGATATGGACTTTTAGATGATATATCGATATACTGTCCAGCCCTACTTGGGGAATGAGGCAATAGCAGCTCGGTGAGCACTTGTCAGGGCCTGCCTACTAAACGATCTACTCAAAGGCAGAAACAAGTACAGTGGTACCTCGGGTTGCAGATGCTTCAGGTTACAGACTCCGCTAACCCAGAAATATTACCTCAGGTTAAGAACTTTGCTTCAGGATGAGAACAGAAATCATGCTCCAGTGGCGCAGCACGAGGCACCATTAGCTAAAGTGGTACCTCATGTTAAGAACAATTTCAGCTTAAGAACGAACCTCCAGAACAAATTAAGTTCTTAACCCGAGGTACCACTGTAGTTCGATTTCTCATGTAAATTTAGCGCCACTTTGCTGCACAACAAACTCTTTCCTTCTTATTTCTGTTCCCAAGGGATACTCACTAGGCTTAGTTCTAGGTCAGGCTTCCTCAACCTCGGCCCTCCAGATGTTTTTGGCCTACAACTCCCATGATCCCTAGCTAGCAGGACCAGTGGTCAGGAATGATGGGAACTGTAGTCTCAAAAAACATCTTGAGGGCCGAGGTTGAGGAAGCCTGGTCTAGGTGCTGCTCTTGGCACATTTAAGCAGAGGTTATGACGGCCATCTTCCAGGGAGGATGTGCCATATTTTTCCATGTATAACATGCCCCCTATTTTGGGAGACTAGAATTTAAGGAAATGGGGGGAGGTGGCCCAGAGTTGCTGAGATTTTTTTTAGGGGAAATGCCCAGAGTTACTGAGGTACTTGGGGGGGAGGGGCGGATGCCGAAAATCACTCACTCGACTAACAAACGCTACAAATCAAAAACGTCAAAGAAGCAACCAAGCATCTGCCAGCAAGCCGCCACCAGCCCGCCCAATTGCCACTGCAGCAGTCAATCCACAACAACCCTTGAAGCAGACACCATTTTCCCTACCAATTGCCACCGACAAGTGCATAGTTCCCCATTTGCACTACCCGTGTATAAGACTACCCCCCCCTTTTGAACATTCTTTTCGAGTAGAAAAACCTAGTCTTATACACAGAAAAGCATGGTAGTTGCATCCTGCATTGTGCAGAATGCAGGGGAGCTAGGTGACCTCAGAAGGAATTCTGTGACTTGTGCATCAAAGCTGCGAAATGGGTGCAATTGCAACCCACAAGAATATGGTATTCAAAACCTAAGCGGACGGACAAGGGGGTGGTGTGCCAGTGACAACACTCAGGTCAGGGTCAGGGTTGATCTAAGGCCAGCCCTAAGCATGCTCTACGACATGGGCAGGCAAACTGAGGCCCGGGGGCCACATCCAGCCCAATCGCCTTCTAAATCCGGCTCACAGACGGTCCAGGAATCAGCATGTTTTTACATGAGTAGAATGTGCCCTTTTATTTAAAATGCATCTCTGGGTTATTTGTGGGGCCTGCCTGGTGTTTTTACATGGGTAAAATGTGTGCTTTTATTTAAAATGCATCTCTGGGTTATTTGTGGGGCATAGGAATTCGTTCATTTTTTCTCTCAAAATATAGTCTGGCCCCCCACAAGGTCTGCAGGACAAAGGACTGGCCCCCTGCTGAAAAAGTTTGCTGACCCCCGCTCTATGAGAACTGAGATGAGATGGTGAAGTTGACATGTTTAATGAGAGAATAATCACTGCCACTATTTACTAAAAATTGGAAACCACTTATGGCCTTTTTGCATGAAAAAGAAAATGAACTTGTGATCATCTGGGTTTGAGAAAATATTGGAAGTGTTGGGTGTTATGCTGGAGTGGACACTTTGAATAATTTTCTATATATAGCTGAAAGAATCAGACTTTCCCCTCTTGTTCCTTTTTCTTTTCCTCTTTTTCATCATCACCTTAATTTTTTATTTGTACACCGCCTTTCTACCTTACAATACCTGAGAAGCCGAAGAAACAAAAAATGTACGTCTTATAACAATCTAATGCAATACAAAAACGTGATAATAAAACAAAACTTTAAAATAAGCAACCTACATCAAATAAAGTAACATTCAACAATTATTAGAATAGTACAAAATAATAATATCAACATATAAAAGTTAAAGAGAAATCCACTCAACAGTTACAATAAATCTGCTTTGAAGGAGCGGCCAGGTTAAGGGGAAGGGACCCAAAGCAATACAAGATAAAAAAACACTGGAGTTGCATATATTTAGACTTGGTTTTTGTTCGCAGGAGCTGCTTTCCATCCACATCTCAGGCTGACAGACAGCTTAAATTGATGCCCTCACCCTCTCTCCTCAGGCAATGAGGTTATTTGATCTCTCTAGCAGTCTCAGGGCAAGACAGCTCTTCTTCAGCAGCCTCATAAAAGCCTTGGGGAGGGAGAAGGAGCTACCTTAGGAACAAAGCCGAGCCCAAAGTTCTCCATAGTCAATATTTAGCTCATAGATCCGAGCCTTGGATCAATATTATTACTTATTTCATTTACATCCTGCCTTTACTCCAACAGACCTTCCGAACGTCCTTATTTTCCAGGGACATTCCTGGATTTACAGAAGCTGCCCTGGTTTCTGATTTGATCCCAGAATGTCCCGCTTTTCCTTAGGATGCCCTTCTTTTCATCGGAGAAATGTTGGAGGGTATGGAGTTATGAGACCTCAGAGCTATGGAAATAAGTAACTATGCAACCCTTTGAAGACATCTGAAGACATCCCTTGTATGGGGAAGTTTTTTATGTTTAACATTTTATTATGTTTTTATACATGTTGGAAGCCAGAGTGCCTGGCGCAACCCAGTCAGATAGGTGGGGTATATTATTATTATTATTATTATTATTATTATTATTATTATTAAATAGGCTGTCCCTATTTTCATTGGAGAAATGTTGGAGAGTATGCTTTAAGGAGCTCATGGTAGTGTACAAGATTCCCCCTCCTCGTTTAATCCCCCACAACAATCCTGTGAGGTAGGTTAGGCTGAGAGGTAGCGAGTGGCCCAAGGTCACCTAGTGAGCTCCATGGCAGGGATTTGAACCCTGGTCTCCAAGGTCCTAGTCTGAAATTCTAACCACTACACCACACTGGTTCAATGTTCTCATTGTGTGGGAAAGCACCAGATTTGTGATTTTTTTTTAAAAAAAACCAATTGTGCCAACTGTTATGTATTAAGATTAGCTGCAGTTCTCACTCAGGGCCACCAGTATGCAAATGAAGGATTGAGAACTGTCGCTCACTGATTGGTTAGATAGTTGGGAGTTGTTACTGCTACAAGTTGGGACGCGGGTGGCGCTGTGGGTTAAACCTTGCCGATCAGAAGGTCAGTGGTCCCTTTACCTTACTGTTACAAGTTACTTAGTATTCTATAAAGCAGCCAGCTAGGCTGCAGTGTGTCTGACTCCAGGAGCAGTTCTAACTGCTGTAATAAAGAGCTGTGAATCTAACTGAGCTGGGTCCTTTGTCCATCTTTCCCACTATTTAACACCAACTACCAATGCCAGCTTTCATTTGATGGTGGCTTTGGGGGAGACTCTATGTAAAGTAATGCAAATTCCAGAGGATCTGTTTTAATTCTGCTGCACCAAACAGAAAAGCAAAGTGTGTGTGTGTGTGTGTGTGTGTGTGTGTGTGTGTGTGTGTACACTCTCTTTCTTTCTGTCTGCTGAAAGGGGATGGGAGCCCACAGCAGTCTCCGAATTCTAGACGGGCCCATAGCTCCCCAAAAGAGACAAGTTTTAAAATTTAAAACCCCCTTAAACTGCACCTTGGGAAGGGAGGAAGGGAGGAAGGAATAGAGGCAGAAAGAAAGAAACACAGACAGATGAAAGCTTTCCGCTCCAAGAATCTGGATAGCTTCTGGTCAGCTCTCCACAAAATGGCAATTAATTGGTTGGGTTCTCCCAGCATCCATACAAAGGCCTCTTTATTTTGGTCTGCTTCTTCATAATATAGATATTATATGCCTGGCTCTCGTTTCACATGCCACTCTCCCACGAGAATTAGGCATTATGAGAAAGCGCCAGTGTATAATTTCTTTCGGAGCTGAATTGCCCCTTTACTTGCAAAGCCCTTGCCTTTAATAAACAGAGAGGCAGTTCTGGGGTGGGGAGGCAGAAGGCGAAACTTGCTTCTCGAAGGCCGTTTGTGAAGGAGATGGCGTCTGAAGCAAGGCTGGAGCTGGACACTCAGACGTCTAGCCATTACGCTGCAGAGGATGCATGAGAGAGACATCTGTATGACTACTGCAGGCATGTGGGCTCCCTCACATGCGCCTCCCTTTTGGAGATGGAGATGCGCCAAGGCACAGCTGGACCAGGTCAGAACAGCCACAGATAGCAATGGACCAATCTGCTTACAGTGGTAGCTCGGGTTAAGAACTTAATTCGTTCCAGAGGTCCGTTCTTAACCTGAAAATGTTCTTAACCTGAGGTACCACTTTAGCTAATGGGGCCTCCTGCTGCCACCGCCGCACGATTTCTGTTCTCATCCTGAAGCAAAGTTCTTAACCCGAGGTGCTATTTCTGGGTTAGCGGAGTCTGTAACCTGAAGCGTCTGTAACCTGAGGTACCACTGTATTTCTATTTCTCATTTTTCCAAGCTTATGTTCAGTTCTCCATATTTGCACATCTGTTTGTGACATAGCTCACAAGAGAGTGGGAAAACATCTAGCAATCCCAGGAGCCTTTGCAACTGCAATCCCATGACCCTTTCAGTTCCCATTATCGCTGGACCAGCGGTACTGCTAGCAAGTGATGATGAGAGTTGTAGTCCAAAAACAGCTGGAGACCCACGCTTGGGAAACACTGGACTTCCTTGGGGGTCCCTTCCAACTCTACAATTCTAAGCTTCTATGGATCATTACTGCACCCCAGAGCCCAGGTTCAGCAAGCTCTGCTGCAGGAGGTATGAAGAGCCCTCTGCTCCCCTTCCCAAACTTGCCAGGGGCAGCATTCAGAGCATGGCATGGCTCCTGGCATTCCTAGATGTGGTCCCTGGCACGTTTGGCCTCATTCTTGTGATAGGAATTTTATGGTCTTAGATATATGGTAATGTTCATAACCGCACGTACATAGATCAGCACAGGAAGACCAACCTGGAACCATTTTGATTCCTAAACTGAGCCAATGTTTTCTCTGCAAGGTCAAAGTGGGAAACCTCCCATTGTCTTTTCCTTCTCAAATCCCGTCTTAAGGGTATGTCTGTGTTTGAATAGGGTTGTGAGCCTGTGACCTGGCCCAGGAACTAAGTATTTATCATTACAAAAGACTGGCCAGGCTCCCCAGGCAATCCAATCAAGTAACCTGCCAGACAGGAGATAAACAAGGACAGGAGAAAAAACAACATTCAAATTTCTGTTTAGACCATCTTTTCTGTGATGTAGGTGTGATGTATCTGAGGGGTGGTCTTAGGTTACACCCCTTCTGTGATGTATGTATGATGTTTCTGGGGGTGGTCTTGATCTAGGTAAAGGTAAAGGTACCCCTGCCCGTACGGGCCAGTCTTGCCAGACTCTAGGGTTGTGCGCTCATCTCACTCTATAGGCCGGGAGCCAGCGCTGTCTGGAGACACTTCCGGGTCACGTGGCCAGCGTGACAAAGCTGCATCTGGCAAGCCAGCGCAGCACACGGAACGCCGTTTACCTTCCCGCTGGTAAGCGGTCCCTATTTATCTACTTGCACCCGGAGGTGCTTTCGAACTGCTAGGTTGGCAGGCGCTGGGACCGAACGACGGGAGCGCACCCCGCTGCGGGGATTCGAACCGCCGACCATGCGATCGGCAAGTCCTAGGCGCTGAGGTTTTACCCACAGCGCCACCCGCGTCCCTGGTCTTGACCTGGCAATTTCAAAAGTCTTTATAAGGCCTTGCACGCCATTTTTCTGGGTCCCTCCTCTCTCCTGCGTGTGGGGGAACACCCTGTTGCAACAGATCAGTAAAGATCATGCTTACTAGCTGATTTGCTTCTCAATATTCTCTGGTTGGCCTCTGTTATTCTCTCCTACCAATAGGGAAACTATGTAAGGACTCTATAAGGGAAAAGGGCAATTTTTGTTTACAACACTCTGATGCTCCACCACAATGTTTCCTGGGACCTTACTGCCACATCTTGGCATGGGGCGTAGCAACGATGGCTCCCATACATCTGCTTTCACAGATGATTTAAGTCTGTCTTTCAGTGGCTAAGACTATGGGGTGGTTTTAGCTGATGGTGCCGCATGCTTTGGTTTAAAAATCCACAAATAAAGCAATCTTCCATAGGCCCCGAGGAAGGAAATCAGAACGGGTGCAATTTTGCAAGCACCCTGAGCAAAGCAGATTGGAAAAATAAGCTTTTCATTACTGTTTGCAGGCCCAGTCGAAACGGCTGAGACACTCAGAGCTGGAAAACATTTTCAGGAAGCTTCCCTTACTTATCTTGGACGGGCATATTTTTTCTTAAATTTTCAAGCACAGGAATCGAAATGTGCAAGGTCTCCTTTTAAAGCAGGCTAACCAGAGCCTGCCTTTTTACACCTCATCAGAGGCTGGCAATTTTGCTCCTTGTTCTGGAGCAGAGGTTTGCTTCCTATTCAATTGATGCAGCTCATGGGCCAATCTAGATATTGAATCTTTGCCTTAAATGTGCAAGTATTTTTTTTTTAATGCAGCCTCAAGGGGCCTGAAAAAATGCAGAAGGTGTGGATGGGGGTGAGGGGGAAAAGCAGGGAAGGATTTAACTCTTTACTTTCCCGCTGTGTTCTTCACAAAGATCCTGTTCTCTGAAGCTGGCATTTGCTTTGGGAAGAAATGGGGATTTCTTTTCATGCAAACACCCGGCTTCAAAGGAATTTCCCCAGGAGCACAACCTGGGAAGGAATGGGTTAAAATCTACACACACAAACACAAACACCCTGAGTCTGAAAGTTTGGCTTTGCATCTCCTCCCTATTACAGAGCATCACTTTGACAAGACAGGTTTGAAGGCTTCCTGTCGAAAACTATTTCTCACAAGGGTTGCTAATTTTCTTTTCTGCTAAATCTCCTTGAAGAGCTGGGACGCTGGGATGGTGGGGAACTCTGGACCCCTCCAGATTGGAGTTTCCTGGCAGATGTCATCTTCAGCATGTCACCAACGCAGTAATACCACATTAGTGGTGGGTTTGTACTGAACTGACAACACGTCATTCTGCTTTAATAGCTTCTCAGCAATGCTTCCCCAATGTTACTGCATTACAGTGGTACCTTGGGTTGCGAACGGGATCCATTTCGGAGCCCCATTTGCAACATGAGCAGAAAGCAACCCACGTCTGCATGTGCACAGGTCGCGATTCGCTGCTTCTGCACATGCACGAGCGGCAAAACCCAGAAGTAACCCTTTCTGGTACTTCCGGATCACCGCGGGACAAAACCTGAAAAGATTTAACCCGAAGCAAACGTAACAAGAGGTATGACTGTATTGCCATTTGGAAGGGCAAGTTTTTGCTGTTGTTGTTATTCAGCAACTGGACAGTGGCAAATCAGCCATACATCTCTCCCGCCAACCCCACTGCACAGCAAAGACCGGTGCCCGTTGGGTGCTCAGTAACTGCAAAATGCTAGCAGTCACGGCAGGGTTGCTAACTCTTTAGCTGGGCTTTCAACAGCGGTTTGGGTAACACCAGTTTCTGGGCACAGAGATCCATGTTATCAGCTGGTCTTTGCAGCTGAAGCTGCGGTTAAGACACAGGAATCATGTGGCACAGCTGTCACATGGAAGGTGGATCAAGCTTGCTTTCTCCAGCTCGGAGGGTAGCACTCAAACCAATGGCTTCAAGTTACAAGGAAGGAGATTCCAACGCAACATCAGGAAGAACTTTCTGACAGTTAGGGTTATTTGACAGTGGAATGGTCTCCCTCAGGAGGTGGTGGGCTCTCCTTTTGAGGTTTTTAAGCAGAGGTTGGAGGGCTATCTGTCAAGAATGCTTTAGCTGAGATTCCTGCTGTGATGGCCTGGGACTCGAGCTCGGACTCGGAACCAGAGGAGTCTCAGTCCGCACC
This sequence comes from Podarcis raffonei, assembly GCF_027172205.1. Taxonomy (NCBI): domain Eukaryota; kingdom Metazoa; phylum Chordata; class Lepidosauria; order Squamata; family Lacertidae; genus Podarcis; species Podarcis raffonei. Next base: position 64,829,242 of record NC_070611.1, on the reverse strand, counting down.
GGATCCCTTGCCTCAGGCATCATCTGAACCAAGTCTGGGGCCTGATCCTGAAGAGTCCCAGTCTGCACAGGTTCCCCTGCAACAAGCACCAGCTGGGCCAAGTCAGGGTCCTGAGCCTGCCCTGGCTCCAGATGCGGGGATGACCTCGTTGCCTTCAGCTGGGCCATCACTCACAGCTGCTCCACTACCAGTTGGGTCAGGAGAAGCTGAGGTGGCCCCTGGGTCTAGTAACCCACCGACGTCTCCCGAGCTGGAGAGACTAAGGACGGAGAGAAGGAGAGACCTGAGTACTCACAGGAGGAGTGCTTGCCTTTGGGCGAGACAGGGAGGTGAATCACCAGGGGATCAGGACCAGCCGTTACCCCGACAGAGATAAAAGGCTGTCGGACCCCGCCCCAGGTTGCAGGAGCAACATTGCTGTTTGCTAGAACCTGCCTGAGACCCTGTGCCTGACCTAGCCTGGTTTACTGCCTTGGCCCTGTTGGACTGACTCCTCGTGGAAGCCTTGGATTCGGGACCGGACCTGGACCGCATTGCTCGGGTTAACCCCTGGGCCCAGCACACCTGCCTAGATGACCTCAGGGTCCCTTCCAACTCTACAATTCTATGATTCTATGGTTTGACTTCACCCCCAGAGGCATACTCCACTGTCTCTCGAGACAGACAGATGCCAACAAGGGATGACTCAGTCATTCTTTGGGAATGCAGGGTGTGGAAACTCCAAGTGTTGCTGGACTACAACTCCCATCAACCCTGACCATTGGCCATGCTTCCTGGGGCTAGTGGGAGTTGTAGCCCCAGAATCTGGAGGGCCACAAGTTCCCCCAGCCCCATACATTGTCTCCCCAAAAGAAAACTTTAGCATAGCCAATGAGAGGAGATCAGAAAGAACCAAGGCGATGACAACAAACACATTCAGAAGAGGGTGAGTTTGAACTTAATTTTCACCATTCAGCCCCCCTTCCATCCTCCAACACCCTCCACTGTGCAAGTTTAAAGCATGGTTTAAAGGCAGTGTTAGAAACTGAGATATATAAGCTAGACTCCAAATGGCACCTTAATCATACGTTACAGTCCCAACAATGGAATGTCTATTTGCCAGGGTGGTTGGGGTCCTTTTCCAACCCTACAATTCTATGATCTCAACTACATTGCTTGACTGTAGCTTGCTCTTACAACAATTCTCTCGTCCCAGTACGCAAGAAGGAGAAACACACACACAAGGGAATTGGACATGCTATTAACTATGGACTAAGTCAGAGGTTTGTAAACTGTGGTTGCCAAGCTGGTGGCCAGAAATCTCCACGTAATCGCAACTGGACCTGTGCCAGTAGCAAAACACGCCTGGCTAGTTTTGAACACTGGCGAATGTGAGATGTGAGCAACATCTATAAAGTGCGCAGTTGGCAGAGGCTGGTTTGAAGGAGTTCAGAGGGATCTGACTGAGGGAATTTGGAAACAAAAGTACAGGGTGCCATAGAAAACACACCAACACAGGCCGTGTGTTGCACCATACATTTAAAGCACTTTTGTGATACTATGTGTGATACAATGTGCTTTTATGGTATCATAGCCCTTTTAAGTATATGGTGTGATTATGGCCATAACATATAATCATAACATCTTATGCATTATAGCAAGTTGTGACTTGAATGTTTGGAAGCCAAGATTATATATAAATACATTGTTTCTTGGATGAAACCCTTAATGTTTTCTAAAAGTAGAGTTTCAAAAAGAAGAATTATGGAGATTATCCTTTTCTCTCTCTGTTAAAGGAGGAGTGTGAAGAAAAGGCAGTTGAGGAGAGGTGAAAAAGAAAAGTTAGAAAGAGATAAAGAGAATTCTCAGAACTGTAGTTTGCAATGGGTGCTGGGAATTGTAGCTTTGTGGAGGGTGAACTATGGTATTATGTATGGTATTATGTATTGTATTGTACTCTATTGTATATTTTTTTTACTGTAAGTTGCTTGGAGACCTTCGGGTGACAAGCAACTAATAAGTTTAATAAATCATCATCCTTTGTGACAGACTCAACCTGCATATAAGAGGTAGCCACTCCTCAGTTCTGTGCGTGTCCATCATGTGTTCTTGCAAGCACATAGGACATGCATAAGTTCCTACAAGAAACTGGTACCCACATCCAAGAGGCGTTCAGTGCAAACAGCCCTTAGGAATCTCACCTTTCTGCATGCGTACGAATGACAAATTGTACGGTCAAGTGGAAAACAATGCAATAATTAAAACATGCCAAAGATCAAGTGCCATAGATTTAAATCCCTGGTCATCTAGTTCAGTACTGTCTACTCCGGTGGTTTTCAACCAGTGTGCGGTGGCACCCTTGGGTGCCTTGAATGATGGTCAGGGGTGCCGTGAGTGACCCTGGTCTCTACCTCTCTTCCCTTCGCTCCCTCCTCTGATGCCCTCTCATGTCTCTACCTCCCAGAGGCTTGCACAGCTGCTTGTTGCCGCAGCCCTTGCTATAAGCTCCTCAGGCGAATGGTCCTCTGGGGCTGGCCAGGGAGTGCTTCCCAGGCCCCTGTGGACACCTCTCTTTGGGGCAGGGGAGGCAATTCAGAGACCGGGGGGGCAGCAGCAGCTGCCTGGAGGACTCCCAATGGGAAGGAAGAGGGGAGGAGGCTGGGGGAACACTCCACAAGAGGAGGGTGTTCGAAAAAGGGTGAGGGGCTGCCGGCTCTGCAGGCAAGGTGTGACCTAACTGGGCTAATGAGCCCCACAGGGGTGCCGCAGAAAGAATGTAGTTGGTCAAGGGAGCCGTGGACTCAAAAAGATTGAAAACCTCTGATCTTGGATAAAATGACAGGAAGGATTCAAAACCTGTGGGACCAGAGATTTACAGAAGATTGGAAGAAATATACGAACTATTTGAAGAGCAACTGTAATCAACAAATTACGCGAGTAGGACTACAAGGTTTCGTAAGGAGAAATATATGAAATATTGCAAAGAAGAGAGACATTAGTTATGATATTTAAATGTAACAGTGAAAGTAAAAAATGTAAATTAAGTGAAAAGATTGGAAAATTTTCAGATGTGGTTGATGGAAGTAAAAAAAAAATCTGTATAAGATATAAAAGTATGTTTAATAATTGTTGAAAATGATATGAGAGGTGTGTGTGTGTGTGTAAAGGGACCCCTGACCATTAGGTCCAGTCGTGACTGACTCTGGGGTTGCGGCGCTCATCTCGCTCTATAGGCCGACGTATAGCTTCCGGGTCATGTGGCCAGTATGACTAAGCCGCTTCTGGCGAACCAGAGCAGCGCATGGAAATGCCGTTTACCTTCTCGCCAGAGATATTTATCTACTTGCACTTTGATGTGCTTTCAAACTGCCAGGTTGGCAGGAGCAGGGACCGAGCAACGGGAGCTCATCCCGTTGCGGGGATTCGAACCACCGACCTTCTGATTGGCAAGTCCTAGGCTCTGTGGTTTAACCCACAGTGCCACCCACGTCCATATATATACCTCTGATCTACTCCAACTATCACTGACTCTCTGGGGTCTCAGATAGCTTTCCTCAACCCTACCTGGAGACACCTGGGGCCTTCTGCATGCAGGGCATAAGTTCTTCCATTGAGCTGTTTTTCTCTCCTTAACAGAAAATGCCTGTCCAAATAGAAATGGTCGCGGTTCTGGAAAACCTCCAGGTTTTTCCATAAATTGGATGTGACAGGTGAGGAATGCGTCATCATGGAGAGAATGCAGAAGGTGGAAGGCCTCTCTCCCTCACATAAAACTACGTCTTAGGGACTATCCAATAAACCTGAGTTGCAAAAGGTTTCAGGAAGAAAACATAAAGACCCCTAAAAAACTCCCAAGGTACCAATTTATAATTTGTGGGCTGGAACATCTAGCTAGCCACTGTGAGAATAGGCTGATGGGCGAGATGGGAGACTGCTTTGATCCAGCAGGTCTCTTTGAACGCTCTTGAGATACAGAATTCACTACTACAAGACACTGCAAAGTTAATCTAAGCTGTGATTCTGGTCTGAGAAGTCTCATCTTAACAGGTCACTTATTCCCATTGTTTTAAACCAGAACATATCAATGTTCCAACAGAAAGCCGGCGAAAAACTAGTGCGGTCCCTTTTGCGAATAACAGTGTAAAACTGATCGCCGGCAGGCCCTTGGTAAAAACCCTGAGTCTGTTTAACACAGTGCCAGATTTATATAGGCGAAACTTCTGTGCCACATATAGATGGAAGCTTGAGTTTGTTCAAGTCAGTAGGATCTTAGTGCTGTTGCTTAAGTGAATTCTCCATGTATATTTAAGGTGTAAATTTGGTACCAATATTGCAAAAGAAGATACCAAGAGCCCTGCTGAATCAGCCCAAAGTCCCAATGAGTCCAACAGTTGCCTATGGAAAGCTTTGCAGCAGCATCACATACCCTCTGAAGAGTGGGCTTGCGAAAAGACGGAGTGCAAGTATGCAATGAAAAATTAAAAGATTTTATTAATTCTTTTTAAAAAAGATTCATGTTTACTAGCCTGGAGTATGAGTGCGTAATAAAAAAAATTAAAAGGTTTTATTAATTCTTTTTAAAGGATCCTAGTTAACTAGCTTGGAGTATAAGTACACAATAAAAAAATTAAAAGATTTTATTAATTATTTTTAAAAAGATTCTAGTTTACTAGCTTGGAGTACATAATAAAAAAAAGATTTTTTTTAAAGACTCTAGTTTACTAGCTCAGAGTACGAATACATGGTAATAAATTGAAATATTTTATTAATTCTTTACCGAAGATTCTAGTTTACTAGCTTTTTTAAAACGACTGAACACATTCACAGAGAGTCTCGGTGGTTTTTAGCAGTGATAGCTAAATGGGCCCTCCATAGCCACGAGCAGTCTATCTCATAGGAAAATAGGAAGTTGCTTTATATAAAGTCAAACCATTAGTCCATCTAGCACAGTACTGTCTACCCAGGCTGGCAGCAGCCCTCCAGAGAGTCTTTCCCAGCCCTGCCAGGAGATGATGTGGGTTGAACCAGGACCGTTTTGCGTGAAACCCTTCTGCTACGGGGGGGGGGGGGGTGTCAACCCTTTTGCCTTTGTAGTCAGGCAGGAGTGCAAATACCACCAGCAACGACCAGCTCCATGCCTAACGTATCTTGGTACTGGATCCATTCCTCAGCCGTGGTTTGACCACGAAAACCCTTCGGACTCCAAGTGTGTCCCAGCAGAGAGAGGCGATAAAGCCCCAGCACTAGGATCTGCGCTCATCTCCAACGGTGATCCCTTGACCTCCAGTATTAACAATATCGTGCGTGTGTGAAACCTGGACTTTGGGGCAGTTTGTGCCCATTTCTCAGCACAGCTCTCTGACCCTTAGATGAAAGAGTTTGGTCTGGGTGAGGGTTCGCCTATCCTCTCGTCCCATCTCTGTGGGATTGGCTGGTGGCCCAGGAGGGAGGGAGGGAACCTTGACTCGGCTCCGAGCAATAGAGTAAACGGCAAAGGGCAGGCCACGCGATGCAGACTGCATGGACATTCATCCAAGCCAAGGTTTCCATGGAGCAGGGAGACAGGTGCTGGCTGGCCATGCTCCAAGAGCACGCTGGTCGGTGCGTCAAGCAGGGAACATGTTTTTCCCAGTCCTCCCCTCCAGCCTTTCCCCATGACTGACATTAAGCATCTCCCCATTTCTCCAGGAGTTTTTCTAAATTAAAAAGGGGGAAAGGCAAACCTTGAACTGATCAGGAGCTCATGGTTTTGCTTAGCCAATTCCAAGGGCCTTGAAAAAAAAGAGTTGGATCTGTTCTTTGGGCCTGTTTTGCTCAGCCCTAAATTGTTGATTTTCTTCCCAGTGACTCTGACAAAGATACTGCCGCAGCCAATGTAGTCATTCTTATTCACATGGAGAGGGTTCAGCTTTCCCAGCTGTCTAATTGCGCAACCTCTGGCAAGACACATTTTTATGCCGGCCTCAGTTTTTCATCTGTAAAATGGGAATGTTTGGGGGCCTGCCTTGCAGATGGACTACAGGGTGTGAACATGGAATGTTCTTGTAAAACACTGCTTGCAAAGCACTTCATTGCTTTGTTGTTGTTTTGAAATGGGCCCACCCCATAAGAATCCTATGGTGTTCTCTATTGCTCCCATTTTACAGGTAAGAGAACTGAGGATGAGAGTGGGAATGAGAATGTGACTCGCCTCAGGCAGCAGAATGACTCTGTGGCAAAGATGGGCCAGGAATCCTGGTGCCTCTATTCAACGGATTGTGACAGGCTTTCACTTTAATTGAAAACACATGGGGTGAGGGTCCGTTCCTAATTAATGCAACGTACTTGCTTTATAGGGATGCGGGTGGCGCGGTGGGTTAAACCACAGAGCCTTGGACTTGCCGATCAGAAGGTCGGTGGTTCGAATCCCTGCGGCAGGGTGAGCTCCCGTTGCTAGGTCCCTGCTCCTGCCAACCTAGCAGTTCGAAAGTATGTCAAAGTGCAAGTAGATCAATAGGTACCACTCCAGCGGGAAGGTAAACGGCATTTCTATGCACTGCTCTGGTTCGCCAGAAGCAGCTTAGTCATGCTGGCAAGATGAGCACTGCAACCCCAGAGTCGGTCACAACTGGACCTAATGGTCAGGGGTCCCTTTACCTTTACCTTTTTGCCTGCTTTATAAGTTGTGCACATTTGCTTTATAGTTTGCACTGCTGTTCTTGTGCCCTTTTTATAGAGTGATCCTGCACGGCCAAAGGCTGAATAGGAAGAATCTGTGGCAGAGGTGAGGTCTGAACACAGGAGATTAAAAATCATAAATCTGATGTATTGAGGTTGGGTTGGAGGCATGTGGAGCAGGGGAGAGAGATCTTCCAGAAACATCTGGAGGAGGGGAATTGCAGAGGAAACAGAAATGAAAGGAAAACAAAGTAGACTTGAATCAGCTCAGGACTGTCATTTCCTCCGGGCTGCGGGGGGAGAAGGGCTACTCTCTGTGGAGGAGGGAGTGAATGATGTGGAGAGAAGCAGGAGGGAGTGTAAAGGGAGATGTTAAGAGAGACATTGAATGCACTTTTATTACTTATAATAATAATAAAAAAACCATAATTATCAAAAAAGATATAGGTATAGGTATAAATGAATTAGAAATGGGATGATATATGCAGATATGTATTTAGACATAGGGATAAATGTAAAAAGGTAAAGGACCCCTGGATGGTTTAAGCCCAGTCAAAGGCGACTATGGGGTTGCGGCGCTCATCTCGCTTTCAGGCCGAGGGAGCCGGTGTTTGTCCACAGACAGCTTTCCAGGTCATGTGGACAGCAGGACTAAACCACTTCTGGTGCAACGGGACACCGTGACGGAAACCAGAGCGTGCAAAAACGCCGTCTACCTTCCTGCCACGGTGGTACCTATTTATCTACTTGCACTAGCGTGCTTTCGAACTGCTAGGTTGGGAGGAGCTGGGACAGAGCAACGGGAGCTCACTCTGTTGCAGGAATTCGAACCTCCGACCTTCCGATTAGCAAGCCCAAGAGGCTCAGTGGTTTAGACTACAGCGCCACCCTATACATTTATAGGGATAAATGTATTTCGATATAGACAACGTGCTATTGTTTATACGGACCATGAGTTGTGGGGGTGGCTGGGTGATAAATCCAACAACGTATATATTATGAATTACTGAAAAAGGTGAAGGAGGGCAGCATTGTGAAACTCCAAAACCCCATCTGTCCCCTGGCCAAACGCTCTGCCCACAACCCAAGCAAGACCATTACACTTCAACCTCCCCCTTCCCCAGCAATTCTCTGCCACTTTCACACAACCGGGGCAGCAGACAGGGACATAATCCCTGCAGTTTTGCCAGTACTGAATGTGGCAAACTTCAGAGGTGGGTCCCCAGTAAGAAAATGTACATGTAGAGACAGTGGCACAGACAAGAAAGGAGGGGGAGAGAGAGAACAAAAGAAGGGAGGTGTATCGAAGAAGGCGTATCCGAGCTCCAGTGCGGTATAGCCGTTATCAAGTGTTGCACTACGACTCGGGAGTCCAGGGTTCGTGCATTCAATAAATATGAACCAGAGGTCAGGGAAATAAAGGACAGGGCAGCAATAATCTTTGCATTCAGCTTGCGAAGGCAGCACGTGGCGGGCGGAAACCGGCCACACAATTTGTAGGCCAGACAGAATACATCGGAAATTCTTGCAACCAGCTTTCCCTTCCTCTTGCGCCCACCCACGCACCCCCCAGCAAAAAACAAAATCTCCAATAGTACTCTTTGTATCTCCATTATTCAGACTTAGCACAAGGGCAATACAGGAAGATGACAGCAGCAAACAAAAGAGAGGGATTGCAAAACATTTCGGCCTGTCTTCTCCAGCTGCTCTGATGTGTAATCAAAGGGTGCTGTGCCGCCAAGGTGGCCTTCCTGGCACCCTTGCAGCACCCTTTGATTGACAGCATGGCAGCACATTCTGCTCTTTATGGCTTTAATATCTTTGCTTTGTAAATAACAGCATTCTAGCAGCCAGCGGCATCCTTCCACAAGGCTTCCGGAGCAAAGGAGCAAACTTGTCCGGCATGTCCTTTTCAATGCCTTGAAAACTACCTCTCCCGCACACAGCCCAGGATTGCAGCCTGGAGAGTATTTATAAAAGGTCACATGCTTTATCTCTCGCTCTGATACAGATAAGCCCATCATTTCCATCCGCTCAGGCTGCCATCCTGCGGGAGTTTGTTCTGCAAAGCTGCAGTGTCACAACTTGACTTCGCTTCTTATGCCGACGAATTAGCTCGGGGTTACTGTTTTGGGGGGAAGAGGGTCTCCAATAATGGCGATGTAAAAATAAAGCCACCCTATCCAAAAATTGACGCACCCTTGCCTGTTTGGAAATCAGTATCTACTGAATCCAGGAGGGAAGCTGGAAGGGAAGCTCTGCAGGGGGAAATGTCCTATGCTTCATCAAGTTTTTAATTTCTTCTTATCAATAAAGGAGTGTGATGAAGCGGAGGCAGGATTCATCCCGAGGACTAGCCACGGCCTCCTGCGAAGGAGAGGCAAGCGCGCCCTTCCCTGCTGCTGGGTGTCCCCGCGTGCCCTTGGGGTGCCCAGCTGCGCAGCCCGCCAGGGGTGCCCGGCTGGCACTCACTCACCTGAATCCGGCCACGGCGCTGCGGTTCCTCCGCCAGGCTCTGCCTTGCTGCAGCAGGACTCCCTGCACGACCTCCTTCTCGTCCGGCAGCCGGTAGACAGGGAAGATGTACAGCCAGCAGAGGACAAAGAAGCCCAGGGCGCTGGCGCCCACCGGCAGCCGGGTGCGGGGGCCTTTGCACGCCAGGAGACCCGCCGCCATCCTCCGATGCCGTTTCCCCGCCTTCCAGTCGCTCATCGGGAGCCAGCGGGCAGCTCCCGGCGCCGCAGGAGCCGCAGTCCCGACCACCACCTCATCCTCCGGGGGCGAAGAAGCGCCCCATGGCCAGGGCGCCGCCGCCGAAAACAGCAGCAGCAGCAGCGCGTTCCTCTTCCTCGCCGATGCGCCCAGGCGCGCCGTTCCTTCTCCTCCTCCTTCTGCCGCTGCTGCTTAAAGACGCCGGGGAAAGGGGTGGGGGCTGCAAGGAGGAGGGAGGGAGGGCAAGCCCACGGGGCCCCCCATGGCTCGTCCGGCCTTGCAAAGCCTCCGCCGCCTCCCTCCGCGATTTCTAAAGAGGGAGGGAGATCCGAGAGAGAGAGAGAGAGAGAAAGCAGAGCGCAGCTCGCATGTGCTGCCCGGCTCGCTTTGCAAAAAGCTGTGCAAAGCGCAGCGACGCCCCGACGGAGCGGCAACCCGCCCGGTCCTCTCCTTGTCGGCTGCGAGTCTGGGGAGGGGAGGGGAGAGAGGGGAGGGGTTGGGATCCTCGAGGCTGGAAAGCGGCGTAAGGAAAAGGGGGAGGGGGACAGAAGGGGGTGTGGCGGCGGTGGCGGCGTCTGGCTACGACGCGCGGAGGCTCTGCCGGGTTCCTGCGCGCCACAAGCGCGCCCTAGCCAAAATAAGAATGATCTCCTTTCCCGTGCGCATTCACCCACAAATCACACCCACCCACCCACATAGAAAGGGAACAGGAGAGGGGTGGGCTTGGCCACTTCGTCTCTCCGCTTTTCTCTTTTGTTGCTCTCGAGCTTTCTGCCGCAGGCAAAAAATGTAAAAATGAAAGATTTGGAGCAGCCAGCAGAGGAAAAAGAAAAGAGGCGAAGCGATGGGTATTATTCCTAAAGAAAGAAAACGGGGATTTCTAAGGGGGTGGGGATGGAGTTCATGATATCAAAAGCTTCTATTGTTTTCCAAAGATAAAGCGGTCAGGGGGGAGGCCGAGTTGATGTCTAACAATAAAGAAACGTCGAGGAGGAGGTGTGGCGAGAAGATCGCGCCTTCTTGAGGATTTGGGGGGTTGAGAGGAGAAACGGGGCAGCTGGAAATATTGGCCGAGGTGAAAGCGCTGCTGGAGAACCCTAGCAGCCTTCTGGTGGATCAGATGCCTGCTCCTTCTACAAAGGAAGGGTTGCTGGTGGCGCTTCAGAGCGAGGGCCACATTCCCGTCTCTGCGACCTTCCGCGGGTTGCATGCCAGCGCTGGGCGGCGTTAAAGTGCAAATGAATGTATGTGATGGAAGTGTTACCTTGGTGCAGTAGGCTAGTTTCTATACACACACACACACACCCTCTTACCCTCTATTCTCCAGAAAACACCAGGTAAATTCAAGAACACTGTCCAGCCTGGAAAAAGCACTCAAGGTGTGGCTCGGGAAGCATCATTTGTCGTAATTCAAGCGAGCAGAGCCTCCAGCTCTTAGGAATTTGGCCACCCTCCAGGTGCCCGGCTTGAATCCTTGTTTACCTCCCCTGCCAGCGTCTGCCGGCAAGATCAAAGGAGGTCTCTTCGGCGATCCTTTTCAAACGTGAAAAGAACACACCACTCCTCCCCCTCCCATCTCCAGGGGGGGAATGAGACAGACAGAAATATATTTACATGTCTTTATTTCTGTCTTTCAGCAGTACAGAGAAACATGTCTGCACACTCTGATTCCCAACTGCAGAGAGAGAATAAACTCCACCCATGTACTTCCAGTACAGGGTCATGTGTCACTCTGAGCTAACATCCGGCGCTCAGAGCAGTGAATAGACTGTCCCTGGTTCCCACGGTACAATCCAATAACACCCACATCCTGTTTACCATTCCAGCCACCTGGTGCTTGCTTCTGCATTGCTCCTTTTTCGTAACATCCTCCCCCAAAAGAATCAATGCGTGTTGCAGCAAGCAAAGCATGATCCAGAGAAGAAAACAAACAGTTGTTATACACATAACACTCCCCTGTTGTTTCAGTTCCACCCTTGGAACTCCCCGCCACTGGTTTCCCCAGTGTACCTCTCTGGTTGTCTGGTTTCCAAGGAATGAGTGCATCTGCATTACCTTGGCTAGCAACTCTCTGTTGTGTCTTTGTCTCTGACTTAGACACAGCTCCAACCTGTCCTCGGTTGTTTACAACAGCAACACATGCAACAGCTAAGTTAGCAAACTCTTTTGAGTACCTCTTGGGTGGTTGACCCTTTGTAACTCTCTCAGACCTACGTATGAGGTGCTGATCCTCTCTGCTTACTGGTCCAGTCTCAGGACTCTTTGGAGAACTAGTTCCAATGGTAAACAGTGGTTCATCCTTCAGTTGTGAAGGCCTATCCATTGTGTGAGACTTCCTCTCTTTTTTTTTTTTTAAATATTTATTAGCATTTTCAAATAACACAGAACAAACAAAAACAAAAAATAAACAAAACAAGAAACACAAAAATCCATAATATTCAAAACTAAACAAAAAAAAAAGAATAGAAAAAAACACATAAAGTTTCTAATACTTATTATTCTTAACCTTATTTCTCAGACTTCCCCACACCTCCCCCTCCTGTATTCCAATTTAAATTGTCAGTTCAGCAAGTCCTTAACTTATTTCTTTACCTTAGCTTAAACATTTGTTCTAACATACTATTGCTTTACTTTACTTCTTTTTTCCATTTCTTCAATTTATTTTTAACAGCCTTATTTTCAATTAATTTAAAAAGAAAAGAAACCAATTTTACCTTATTAAAATTACACATCAACACTTATACCTCATTAATCATTCCTAAACCTCTTTCCTAAAGTCGACCAAAATTTCCCTTCCACGATTTACCCAATTTCCTTACCACTAACAAAAAATATAAAAAGCAAATTATCCTTATGTACCCTTTGGATTCCCAACCTCCACCCACCCTTTTCCCGGTTCCAGTCCCCAACCAATATCCATCAGTCTTTATGTTATTTATTTAGCCTGGAGATCTCACATCCGAGGCCCCTATATCTCTCTCAGTTCCTTTCTGCCGGTCTCTTTGATAGTCCTTGATGTTAAACCCCAAGTCTCGGAGGGGCTCCGGCCCAACAGAATCCATGTTGCTTCCAGCCAGTCCTCCATACTCAAAGGCAAAGCCTATGGGGTGCTCCAACTCTTGTTTCAAATTTCCCCCAGATCCAGATGTCCCCAAAGCTCCAGCTTTCACCAACAAATTTGTAATCCTCAGGTCTTCAGATCTCCTCCAAAAGGGATCTCTCCATTTTCCAGACTCCCATTCAGACCAGGCTTTCCACATCCAGTTTTTATTGTCCTTTTTTATCATCATGTCAGGCCTCATATTGTAACTCTCCTTTGACTCCTGCAAATCTCCTGCTCCTCCTTCATTTTCCTCAAAAACAACATATTGCTCCATCGTATCTACACTTTCAGTTTCATTTATTTGTTCAGTTGAATGGGCTTCCTGTTTCAAGTCCCCATCAGGCTCAAAACTGTTGTTTACTGTCCAGTGTAGTAGTGATACCTTTGTAGACAAAACATTGTACTCATCTTGCAAGTTTCCCAAGAGAACGAGTGCTCTGTCCAATTCTGCTTGGATTTTACATACTCCAGCCATTTTTGTGATGTAATGTCCCTATTACCCCTCTAGGGGGATTTTAGTTCCTTAATGTTCCCTTCAGCTCAAAACCAAAAGTCCAGTTATTTTGTATCAGCCCTCCTTATTTTCAACAAGTTATACCAAGTAAACCAGCAAAAACAGCAGAAACAATGTTCTCTCCTTCCAGCTGACAACTAGCTGACTAGCAGCTCACTTGACAGCTGTCAAAATCTTCAATGCAACAGGCTTTCTCATAGGACGTTCCCGGGTCTCGGGGGGGGGGTGAAATTTCAGCTCCCAAGATTCTTTTTATCCTCCAGTAAATCTTCTTATAGTGTCAAAACCGTGAAGTCAGGATCTTTCATTAAAAAACAAAAAACAGATTCTCTCGACCTTAGCTGCCCAGTCCTTTGCTTTAAATTGTTTACAAAGAGGGGGGGTGAACTTCCTTTTTAGCCCCTTCCCGCTCGTTCCAAATCCAAAATTAAAGATTTTTAAGGTTCCAATCTCCGTATTACTCACGGGTTTATATTTTAGAGTCCAATCGGTCTTGGAAGAAGTTGGCGCTCTCTGTCAATGGCTTGCGGCTTCACTCCGTAGACGAGGGAGTACTCTCAGCACCACGCCTCACCCTGCCTCCGTTCCGAAGCCTTTAGAAAGGCTCCGTCGCGGATTGGGGGGGCGCAAATGGTGCCCGCCGAGTCTCTGTGTTCACAGGCATCCGCGCCTGTGATTTTAAGGGTCCCCGCTTCGCCGCAGCGGCCAGACCCAGACGCTACGGAGCCGATTCCCTCCGGAGCTCGGAGGGAATCCGCCATTAAACAATGGCGCCAACCCGGAAGTCTGTGTGAGACTTCCTCTCAATGACTGTGACAACTGAGCTCTCCGAGCTATCAGTGTCATCACTTTCTGTACAGCTGAAATCAGTGAAATCATCATCATCTGAATCGTCCTCAGTGGGAAATGTGTGTACTATCACTCTCTCCTGTTCAGGAGCACTCTCTAGAAATTTTGTGAGAATCACCTGACCAGATTCAGACAAAATTACTCTGTAGAGACCCTTTTCATACTCCACAAAAATGCCTCTGGCATTCTTTACTCCACCTGGAGCTTCTGTTCTCACATGAGACCCGAAAACCTTGAAATGGGCAACAGAAGGTTTTCTGTGGAACAGTTTCTCAAAAGGAGAACTTCCCAACTCTTTTGAAACCTTTCTCATTTTCGTATAACAGAACGACATTAGAGACTCGGCCCAGTACTCATGTGGCAGATGTGAACTAAGCAATTGCGCTTCCATCCCCTTTTGCAATTCTCTGTTCACCCGTACACAGACACCCCTGTTCCACGCTTCCGCTGAAACAGCAATCTTGTGTCTGATCCCCTTCTTCTGCAGGAACCTTTGGAAATCCTGTAAAAGAAAAATCTGCTTCTCATCTGTGAATAGACAATCAATGTTAGCATCATGCATACTCTTAACTTTGTCACAAAACTCCTGAAACCTCTCCAAGGCTTCCTGTGGCTTTCTCAACGTATAAACCCAGACATAGTTAGAGAAATGATCCACACACACAAGATAATATCTTGCATTGCCTCTAGATGGTTCTAGAGGACCAATCACATCAGCATAGACCCGCTGAAATGCTCTGTTGACTCCGGTCTTCTTCTTGCTCACACCTGCAAGAGAAACTAGGTTAGACACAGATGAATTACATTCCATGTAATCACTGTGTGCAAAAGTCAACAAATAAAGTCCATCCTTCTCCCTGGCTGAAAGAAATAACTCTCCATCTTTGTAGATCTTGCAGCTCTCAGCATCGTAGGACAGTTTCAGTCCTCTCTTTGCAATCTGCGAAACACTCAGCAGATTGAACTTCAATTCAGGAACCAAGTAAACATTGTTTATTGTCAAGTCCAGACTCTTAAGATAGACAGTCCCCACGCCGGCCGCTTCCAGCTCCTGACCGTTGGCCTGTTTCACAGCGAAGCTTTGCTTCTTAAACGATGAAAAGAGCCCTCTGTGTGGGGACATATGAACTGTAGCTCCCGTGTCAATAACAAACGAGTTCCCAACGTCTGGCGTGGTTCCTGTCGCCATCAAAGCTTTTCCAGGTTTCACCGAAGTCTTGGTGTGACCTTTGCCTGACGCCTCAGGCTTTGCTGAGCGGCCCTTCGCTCCTTTAGGCTGACGTGGCTTCTTGCAGTTCCGCTGAAGATGCCCAGCCTGTCCACAATTGTAACATCGGACAGCGTTCAAAGCTAGAGCTTTCTCTCCAGTAGCTTCATCTGCGGGGGAATTAGAACTCCGTTCCTCCCTCCCCCTGTCCTTTTCTTCCAGTGCAGCAAGTCTGTCATGTTCATTCAATACGACGGCAGTCACCCTTTCCGCGGTCAAATCGTGAGCGGGGAGGGAACCAAGCTGACTGGCAACGGTTTTGTAAGTCCGATTTAGGCTGTTGATCATCATGAAGCAAAACACTTCCTCCTGCAGACGGAAATTGCGTTCCACCATCTGCTGGCGCAGATATTTCATCTCCGTCAGGTGCGCTTGAACATCTCCATCAGGCGCAAGCCTCAGATTGGTCAGCTTCTCAAAATACAGCAACGCTGAAGAACCAGCATCCCTCTGATGTGTTCTTCGCAGCATTCCCCAAATTTCCCGTGCATATTCCAAACCCTGAATATGCACCAATTGGTCATCTGACACACACAGAATTATAGCCGTTCTGGCTTTCAGATTCTGTGACTCCCAACCTCGGGTTGGTGCTGCTGGGATGGGGTTCTCAATCACGTCAAAGACCCTCTGATTCTGCAGCAGGGCCTTCATCTTTATAGACCAAGATGAATAATTGTCATTAGTGAGGGGAGGGGGATAGGGCAAACCTCCCGCCTTCTTGGAATCCATGCTGAATCCAAGGGTCAGTTTTCTCAAGCCAGCTTTCACTTTCACGCCAGTATACTCCAAAAGTCTTTGTTTACTGCTTCACTGGCAGGCAAACCTTTGGGCTGTTTTTTTCAAAACCCTTGCACAGCTGCGCAGATACACTTTCGATTTCCCAGGCTCTTTTTAGGCCACTCAGTAACTTAACAAGTGCTGGCAGACGTTGCCTAGCAACCTGCTCAAGACGGGATTCCTTATCTAACCACAGGAATTCCTGGTATGCCAGCTTGCCCTTTCAGAGCTGTTTTTCAAACGCAGCTATTGTGAACCAGAAATTAAGCCTTTCTGCGTTCATTCTCTCTAGCCCGAAATGCAGCATACCTTTTGAGGCTCCGTTGCCTTGAAACACACTCCTCTCGGTGTCCAGCTGTCTGTTCTGTTTAGCCTCTGGCTGCAGGCAGACGCATTTCTTTATCTCCTTAGGTGCAGAGGATGGCAACGATTCATTGACCTCTCACCTCTCATGCAGATTCTCATAGATCAGATATCCATCACTCTGCTACTAGATGTCGTAATTCAAGCGAGCAGAGCCTCCAGCTCTTAGGAATTTGGCCACCCTCCAGGTGCCCGGCTTGAATCCTTGTTTACCTCCCCTGCCAGCGTCTGCCGGCAAGATCAAAGGAGGTCTCTTCGGCGATCCTTTTCAAACGTGAAAAGAACACACCACTCCTCCCCCTCCCATCTCCAGGGGGGGGGGAATGAGACAGACAGAAATATATTTACATGTCTTTATTCCT
The DNA here is from genome assembly GCF_027172205.1 of Podarcis raffonei. Taxonomy (NCBI): domain Eukaryota; kingdom Metazoa; phylum Chordata; class Lepidosauria; order Squamata; family Lacertidae; genus Podarcis; species Podarcis raffonei. The sequence goes on along the minus strand of NC_070611.1, from coordinate 64,812,659 downwards.
GTCTTTCAGCAGTACAGAGAAACATGTCTGCACACTCTGATTCCCAACTGCAGAGAGAGAATAAACTCCACCCATGTACTTCCAGTACAGGGTCATGTGTCACTCTGAGCTAACATCCGGCGCTCAGAGCAGTGAATAGACTGTCCCTGGTTCCCACGGTACAATCCAATAACACCCACATCCTGTTTACCATTCCAGCCACCTGGTGCTTGCTTCTGCATTGCTCCTTTTTCGTAACATCATTTGGCCCCAGCCTGGGGTTTCCCTACCTGTGGTCTGCCTTGACTGACAGTAGCTCTCCAGGATATCATTCAGGGGATAATCCTACCCTACCAGAAGACACCGGGGATTGGATTTTCTGTTTACCTCACTTACAAACGCCAGGTGTGCTGCAGACCCTGTACCAACAAGGCAGTCTCTGTGTACCAGCAGTCTGGGGTTCCAGCCCCACATTGGGCAAAAAGATTCCTGCATTGCAGGGGGTTGGGCTAGATGACCGCCGTGGTCCCTTCCAACCCTACACATCTATGATTCTATGAACCTGAAACCCACATAGCCCCCTAACAGACCCTAATTTAGTTAATTGCCTTCTACCTCTCTCCACACTCCATCTTGAGGCTCTGGGTGATAGTCAACTGGGTGGTACCTAAAATAGAGCCATTGAAATTAATTCACAGAAGGCCCATTAATTTAAACAGGCTTACTCCTGAGTAAAACATAGCAGAATACCACCTTGGGTCATTCCACGCCAAATCACCTGATTTTAATACTTGACCGTGCTCTCACGACTCAGATTTTCTTCCCAAGAAATTTATGTGGTTATTTTATACAGACAGAAAAAAGTTACAGAATTAAAAAAGAGAAAATAAAAAAGAAAAAGAAAAAGGTACAAAAATACAAAGGAAAAAACAATTAAAAACAGATCAATATTTTCATGTCTTATATTTCATTTGCTTGTTTCCTGACCTCCTCACACCTCCCTTTTTTGTATTCCAGTTCACATGGTTAATTCAGCAAATCCTCAGATTTTCTTCCCAAGAAATTTATGTGGTTATTTTATAACCACAAAAAACACCCTCCTTTTTAAAGAAGCATAACAAGTACATGGTTAGCCCATTCTACAAAAAAAGTATGATACATGTGTTAGTTGTGGTTTGCACCCTACGCTTTATCGAACCTACTGGGAATAAAATTACAAAAAATTCACTTTGAATAGTCAGTGACCCGTTTCTGTGGCACTTAATACCATTTTTATACCTTATTTTGAAAGAGACCACAATTAGCTTTATTTTGATACCCAAATAAGCCCAATTGGTTGAAAAATAAGTGAAACAGGTTTTTTTAAAAAACTGAGGCAGAAATTGCATTAGTCTAAATCACGCGAAAATTGAATTTTTTTTAACATTCTCCTGCGCCCAATTTTGGACCAAAAAAAATCTTTTAAAATTAATTTGAGGTTATGAGCTCCCGTTGCTTGGTCCCTGCTCCTGCCAACCAAGCAGTTCGAAAGCACGTCAAAGTGCAAGTAGATAAATAGGTACCACTCCGGCGGGAAGGTAAATGGCATTTCCGTGCGCTGCTCTGGTTCGCCAGAAGCGGCTTAGTCATGCTGGCCACATGACCCGGAAGCTGTACGCTGGCTCCCTCGGCCAGTAAAGCGAGATGAGCGCCGCAACCCCAGAGTCGTCCACGACTGGACCTAATGGTCAGATACCTTTACCATAGGTATCTACACATTTATTTATTTTTGAAGAAAATCTTTGTCATGAGAGCACATGGCACCAGGTGATTTGGCATGGAACGACCCCCCTAGGACTCCATGACATAAGTCAGACTTTCCCCTTGCACACAAACATCTATGCTCTGTTTTAACCATTAATCTGATGAGCTATAGCGTACCTGAAAGCTTGCCAATTACTCTGTGATATTTTGGTTAGCCTAATAACAACTTTGCTGTACTGTGGATTTAGAATATTTTCTTAAAGGTCAGTAGCTTGGCTTCTGTTTTCTCTTTACCAGGTTTACAGTCTTCAAGACAACAGGAAAGAAGTGGAGAGGCAGGAAGTGAGCATGACTTTGTGGAACACCCAGGCAGGAAGATGGGACCCCACCTTTCATTATTTATTATTATTATTATTATTATTATTATTATTATTATTATTATTATTATTTAAATTTATACACTGCCCTATACCAAGAGGTCTCAGGGCGGTTATGTCACAAGCTATCAGGCTTTACCCCTACCCCTTCAGAACAAGCAGGCATCTCACTTGAATCCTACCTCCTCCCTGCCCTTTTTCTCTGTTTTCTCTGGTCATGAGGACTAGCGACTTGCAGAGCCCACTCCAACACAGGGAGATGCTAAGGCTTCAAAGCCACTGTTATAAGAGCAGGTGAAGATTTTATTCTGGCGGTGAGACTGAATCCAATAGTCCATTCACGCATGCAATGCAACAAAGAGGCCAGTGTTAACCGGTCCTGGTATAGTGCGGGGAATGTTGGCACATGATAAAAAATATCCTTTATTGACGCTGTTGCTTCCCATAAGCCCAGCAGCCTAACAAGCTTTTCTGTTTCAAGGCTGAAAAACCAGATTGCCCACTTGATCACAACACTGAGCCATCTTTCACCTGCCGAGACTTTGTTTTACTTTGACTTTTGCCTCAACCGGACTTCATGGATAATAAACAGCTGCAGCCAGCTGAAAATCATTTCCCTCTTGGCAAACACAGCTTATTCCCAATGATAAATTGGATGGGTGTGGATTTCAGCTTCAGTTGAATAATGGTATTTTAGAGGACTACGCAGTAAATAAAGACAAAAAGAGGGGCTTCTCGTATATATGCAGTGTTTTGCCGTTCTGCTTTTATCTCCTCCACCCCCCCCCCCAAATGTTCTGCTTCCACAACACACAAAATGTGGCTCGTGCCGGTTGCCAACATTTCAAACAGGACTCTGCAGCTGTGCCTGCTTAGCCAGTAGGAATTAGTTTCTGAAGCTAGTTTTTATAGGGTGCGAATTGTAAAATAAAATGAGTAGCTGCTAGTTGCTGCAGCTAGCAAGGCCTACTAGATAGGCGTGTGACCCTGTGGCTTATTCCCATGAAGGAATACTGTTTTGCTTACGCTCATCTAAGCATAACCTCCAGATAAACTCCCAGGACCTCGTTCAACCTTTTCTTGATTCATCCTTCACTTCCCAAGAAGAGCATTTATTGTACAGGTGCGTCCTGCTCTGTGGGACAGGCTCAGCACTCTACTTGCTCCTAGATAGATGTCTAGACATCCACATACGTCATGGGCCAGTGTTGCTGATCTATCCCCCTGGGGCTGCAGAGTTTCCAGACGCAGATCGATAAAAGCCAAGCTGATCAGAAAGGAAAAGGGTGCGTGTGTTGTGCTAATCTTGCTAGATCAGCACGGCATCAAACCAGTGTAAGGAGAACAGGGGCACATCTTGGACGTACAGATTTCAATGCAAAATCATCATCAAGCACAAGGCAAATGAGGGCCCATCTGTCTCCATGCTAGCTCTCTGGCGCACACTTGTGGCCAAGACATCTCAGTTCCCATCAAGGAGATGTGTGGTACCTCTATTAGGATTTGCACAAGATGCTTTCAAGGCAGATGGGCTTTAGCAGCAGGGGAGATTTGAAGGAGTCAGCTAGTGGCAAAGATTTGCAGGGAAATGCATGTGTCTTTTTTATTCCCTTTCAACACCAGCAGATTTCATGCTGCAGTTTGGGCATAGCACCTTTAAAGCCCACTCACATGACATTTCTTGGCTTCAACAATATTGATTTCCCTCCCACACCTTTTTGGCAGCTTGATTTTAATTAACACAGAGATCAAAGGTCCGCTGCATTCCATCCCAGAGAACTAAATGGCTCTGATTGTCACATGGAAAACATCTGATGATGAGTTGTGTCTTATTGTGACCCCATCATAGATAGGTATGTTTTTCATGCATCCACATTACTGGCTGTCTCGGGTCATGGCAGACTCATTCCTGTGATCAGCTGCTTCCTGTCCTTAACCATCTCCCCATTCAGTTTGTCTTCGTCTTTCCTGGCTGTCCAGAACCAGTGCCGCTGCCTCCTTCCCGTTAACAGCACACAGCTCTTCCTCCTCCTTGGTCCTTCCTTCTGCCGACTTAAAATTCTCCTTGCCCTCACAGAAACTGTATCTTGTCAGCATTCTGTTCATGGAACCTTCACCCTGAGAAGTCAGAATGTTCATTAGCATTCCTTGTCCTCCTGCCAGAGCAGCAGCCAATAGCCAAAGAGGTGGGCCACCGGAACAAAATGAACCTGTGTGCATTCATTATACATATATCATACATGCTGAAGAGTCACAAATTATGGTCTATGAGCTGTCTTTGGAGACTGTTGGGAGCCTCTGATCTTTTCCTTTGATATTCATTTTCCTCTTCTTCTAGAAGCAGCCTTGCTGGGATTAAAGAATACCACCCATTGCCTTCCTCTCTGCCTCCAGGGTGGCATGACTGCTAATTTCCTCTCACATATGGCAGTGCTGAACCATCGGTCTGCATCACAATGCCAGACTGGCTAGAAGAGAGAAAAGTGGCAGGATAGCAGCAAGCCCAGTTTGTGCACACAGCGATATCATTCAGGCTACAGGGACCCAACTTGCCTTGTCAATAAGGCCACCTGTGTGAGCAAGGATCAAACACGTGAGAAATAGACCGCAAGTATTAACAAGGTGCAGCAAAAAAGGCAAGCTTCAGGACTGCAATTTAACACCCACCTATCATGATCATAACCTTTAATAGAAAACTCAGGTGGAACGAGCTTGTTTTCTCCAGCTCTGGAGGGCAGGACTCGAACCAATGGCTTCAAGTTATAAGAAAGGAGATTCTGATGAAACATCAGGAAGAACTTTGACAATAAGAGCTGTCAATCATGGAAAAGACTCCCTTGGGAGGTGGTGGACTCTCCTCTTCCTTGGATGTTTTTAAGCAGAGGTTGGATTGCCGTCTGGCATGGATGGTTCAGTTGAGATTGCTGCATTGCAGGGGGCTGGACTAGATGTCCCTTGTGGTCCCATCCAACTCTATGGTATGTGAAAATAGAAAGGGAGCCAAAATAGGATGGCTCAGAAACACTGGGGTTCCCAGAGGTACAAAAACAACTTCATAGTTTAGTGGCAGAGCATCTGTCTCACACGCAAAATGCCCCAGAGTCAATCTCAATGTGGAATTGGGCAAGATCATGAAACCCTGGTGAGCAATTGCCAGTTGGGGTGCAGTGTTGGGATAGAGGACCAATTCAGCACAAGGTAGCTTCTTGTATTCCTACCTCAGCATGCTCAGTAGTCATGGACGCCAGATGAAAAGGTAAACTGAGGAACAGGGCTAGGGAGAGAGAATCCTGAACAGAAATGGCTGAACAGGAACACTGAGGAACATGAGAATTCATTGCAACTTTATGATGAAGGTCCCACTTGCTCCATCTAATAGCCAACTCGGGGTTTGAGGCCACATCACTTTGAAGTGAGCAGGTCTGTGTGTGTGGCATGTGTCCTGGCCTGCCAAAAGTGGCTGTCTCATCTAAGTATGGAGGTATCTCCAGGAGACCTCCCATGCTCCCGGGCTACAGCATTCATTTGGGTAGCTGCTGTCAACTGCCTGCTGCCCATAGGTGTGGTGGAGAACACTGCCAGTGTCTAAGTGAGATTCAACTGCTAGTTGGATCAGTTCTTGGTACATGAAATGGGAGGCACCATCTTGTCCTTTACCTCAGGAAGCAAAATGTGCTTCATCCTTATAGTTCATACTTCTAAGATGTTCTGTTTTATTTTATTTGGGCTCCCAATGATTCAACCCTAGAGGGAAGTGAAGGGCAGATGGGGCTCATCAACCTGGGAAGGTGGCCTATGTAGTAGAAGGAAAACTCTGATCCTAAACCTTTCAGGATATATCTTCCGGAGAAGAAAAGGCTCCAGAGTGGAGGGGAGTCCCTAAGATGGCTTGATGGCACCTTGTATGCCTTCTTCCGACAACTCCTGCAGCCAAGCCAGTGCCAAACGTCTTGCTCTACTTTCCTTTGGACCACATCCACGAGGTCAAGAGAGAGGTCTTGTCGACTGGGCAGCCCAGGACCTACATATACACTGCCCAGGCTTGTACCCTGGGGAGGTCACTTCAGTGCTGCTAATACAGTGTTTTGACTTCACCCCTGAAGGCAAACGCTATTGTCTCTCAAGACAGATGGATGCCAACAACAGATAATGTGAAGGGAGTCATAACCCAGAGACAGAGCACATGGTTTGCATTGCAGAAGGCCCCTGGTTCAATCCCCACCATCTCCAGAAAGGATGGCAGGATTCAGGAGAGCTGCTGCCAGTCAATGTAGACAGTGGACCAATGGCATGACTGTAATAAGGCTTACTATGTTCCTACGACAAGGAGTGGTCTAGAATGGGCTAAGCCTGGGATGGGGAACCTGTGGCCTTCCAGATGTTGTTGGACTACTGCTCGCCCCAACATCCTAATGGGGAGCCACTGTTCAGACGAGCTCTTTGATCACCAGAAGATGAGAATCTACCTTGTCTCACTACAAGCGCAACGACAAATGTTTTGCAACATGGTAGTGCTCATGTTTAGAGGAGGCAACTATTGCAAGTCATTAATTAGACCAGATGGCGGTGTTAAAACGTTTAACAGACAACATACGTTTACCGGGAAAATAAACACCAACAGATCCCTCCATAAATCATAACATACATTTTGATAGGCAGGCAACATTTATGGCAGCTGTTAATTTTGGGTAGAAGGAAGACATACTTCTGCTCTCAGAAATTACCTCCTGTTCAAGTGTCATGAAGGGAACCTGATGTGCATCATAGGCAGGGCCGCAAGGTGCATGATTGCTGGATCTCATATAGTGAGAAAGTGGGTGAACCTGGGTTGTACCATATAGTCTGAGCAAAATCTGCCCATTCCCCTCTTTGACCCGATATCTGACCACTTTGGGCAGCCTACACGTGAAGTCTATCAGGTTTGGAAAGCCGTCTTCCCCAAAGTGATGATCTTGCATGTTTAAAAGCTGCTTCCAGTAAATATGAGAACGATTTATTTCTTTGCTTGCTTTAGCAGATGCAAGTGTGTCCCACTGGGATCCTAAGGGAATGAGTAGCATGTTCAACGAGGTTTTAAATCAAGTTGTGCATTCAAGAAGGGATTTTCATTACCATTTCAAAAAACAACTATTCTGAAAAACCAATACAACCGTAACTAAAAGATTAAATGATTGTGAAGACTCAGCCTTACTCCTGCCTTTCTCCCCTACATCTTCTATTGTTTCCATCTTATCTTTTTTTCATGTTGATTTGTAAGCCCTTTGGGCTAGAGACCTGTTCTTTGTAAAGCGTCATGTGCAGCATTATAAATACTTATATACTGCTGCTACTCTTCCTGCTGCAATTGTTCCAAAACACAGAGGCTTGAGAATTCAATTCTTGGCCCAATTTAAGGTGCTCATGTTACAGTTTGAAGCCTTGAATGACTTAGGCCCCAAATATCTAAAATACGGCCTATGTCTCTACAGCCCCCTTATATACAGTCCCACCTTCTTTCTGTGATCGTAAGTTGTTTTATTAAACTGCTTTTAACATTGTGCTTTCGTTCTTGTAACCAGGGTTCTTTCCTGGGACCTTAGTTGAAGGGCAGTATTAAAACAGCAGCAGCAGCTCTCTAGCAGCAGTTGTGCCTTCAGAATTTCCTTTAAAAAGTGTGTTCTCTTAAAATTTCACAACTGCATGCAACACTTTTATCATCAATCTGCCTATCACAGTCCTCTCCCTCACACTGCTGTTAAAGGCTTGAAGAGAGAGCATGTATTTAGCCAAGACACAGGCTTGTTGTAACAACAAGGAAAACCACTGCCTTCAGAAGTTACAGGGTTATCCAATAGTTGATTTGCAGTAGTGGAAAGCACTTCCCCCCTACATTGGGGGATGGGACACCTTTATCAGATCAAGGGCCACATTCCCTTCTGGACCTTTCAGGGGCCACATGCCAGTGGTGGACAGGGCCAGAGTCAAAAGTGCTCAGAGCTATAAACATGAATTTTATCTATAAGGCTAAGTTTCTCCGCAACTGAACACCCCTCTCCACCTTCCGTCCAGGCAAGCGGAAGACATCATCAGAGTTCAAGGACAGGTTCCAGTCAGGCAAACACAGTCAAGGAGGATACAAAGTGAGAGGCGTGGCTAAGCAGGCCCGGAGAATGTCCCAAGGGCTAGACAGAGAGGCCTGAAGGGCAATGGGTTTCCATATCCCTGCCCTATATACTGGGGAGCATCCCTTCCCTACCACCCTCTGTGACATATCTGAACTGTTGGGATACTGCCAGGGAGGCAAAGTCCATCATAGCCCCCAAGCCGGCTGCCGGACGATCCATCGACCTCCCGTAGACAGGCAGTATCAGCAATTAGCGACACGAAGCCTCAGAAATAGATTGCCACATTCTTAGGCTGGTGCACACTCTATCAGCAGAATTCACACAGCGAAAGATGCACAGCAGGAGAGCATTTTTCCAAGTTTATTCAGCGTTGATCAGAACAAAGAAAAACATGACTGCCTGTTTCGGTATGCTCAGGCAACAAGGAAAGAAAACGAAAGCAACTGAAAACATAAACATCCTGTGAACAGGAAATACGCAGACTCTGTGACTCACAAAGCCTGCTCCCTTTTAAGGTGGAACGGAAATATCCTAACATGAACATGTTTTGAAGGTTCCTCTAACCTTTCCGGGACGCGGGTGGCGCTGTGGTCTAAACCACTGAGCCAAGGGCTTGCCGATCAGAAGGTTGGCGGTTCGAATCTCTGCGACAGGGTGAGCTCCTGTTGCTCGGTCCCAGCTCCTGCCAACCTAGCAGTTTGAAAGCATGTCAAAGTGCAAGTAGATAAATAGGTACCACTCCAGTGGGAAGGTAAACGGTGTTTCAGTGCGCTGCTCTGGTTCGCCAGAAGCAACTTAGTCATGCTGGCCACATGACCCCAAAAAACTGTGGACAAACACCGGCTCCCTCGGCCTGTAAAGCAAGATGAGCACCACAACCCCAGAGTCGTCTGTGACTGGACTTAATTGTCAGGAGTCCTTTACCTTTTTCTTATTTTTACTAACCTTTTCAGAGGAGACAAGGGGAGCTGAAGTGGGTAGAAGGGACTGGTGACAACTAGGTGAAAGGAAGTGTTTTCTACCAGTGCAAAGCCGGTACTGGATGCAGACCACAATAATTAAGTCTCAAATATTCTGCCATTAGCCAGGAGGTTAAGAAGAATGGCCTGTGCTCTGCCTTTGGTTGAGCATTCATTTCTCCACAGCAACCAATGGAGATGGAGGTCGCCATTCCTGTTTTTGTATGTAATCTAACACAGGCTGGTAAAAAGTTACTGCCAAGTGTGGTGGATGTTAAAGCAAAGAAAACAATGTGTTGAACCGGGGGTTCCCATAGGACTAGAATGAAAAATAGCTTTCATCTGTCAGGCTGTTTCCTCTATTTCCTGGCAGAACTTCAGCGATTGAAAAAAATAAAATAGGCAAGTGATATGACAACAGTACACAACATCGATTTTTAGGAGTTAGAAATGAATTAAGATAAAAGAATCAAGAAAACTGACTCTGTGTCAGCTTTCAAGAAGTCACCAACTCCATCTAGTATGCCAGCTGAGACCCTACTGCCTGGACGTCACTCACAGAACTTTGAGGGGGGAGGCCTCATTTAATTTTTCTGTTAGTGCACCTGTTAGTTACCTTCTACAACCTGTGAGAATCTAGCAGTCAGTATGTCCTCAACGTATCTCTGCAAAGCAGCTCCAAGGATTGTGTTCCACAATTGCTTCTAGCTATTTCTACAACAAAGCCAATAGATACTGAGAGATGTGGTTATAGACCCATTGTAATTAAGGGGCCTGAATTCATTAATTTCAGCGGGTATTCTCTGAGCATGACTAATGCAAAATATACAACTGATATAACCCACCCAAAAATTGTTGCATGCTTACCTCCTCACCACCTCTCCCAAATAGCAAATCAGGATTATCTTTTTTTTTTAAGAAAGAAGCTTTATTATGCAAATAGGAATGTGATTTTCATCATTCTCATTTACAATGGAATCTCTGAATTGGACAAATAATAGATAATTTCTGTACCTAGATCTAGCAAAATGTCATCTATTTACATTCAAGTTTACACCTTTTCTTCAAGTTCCACACTGGAGGCCATCAAAAACACTTCAGCTGGGCTCCTATATGGCCATGAGTGAGGGAAGAAGTGCATCCACAGGTTTTCAAAGTTTTTCCTACAGCTACTCATCAGTTGAAGAGGCAAGCCAGTTTTAATAAAAGTGGCATGCCTGTTCAGCCAAGTGATTGCTGCCACAGAAACTTTCAAAACATATTTCATGCTTCAGCATGCATTTATCTCCCCTATCCACGCATGCAAGTGTCTAGGATCGCATCTGTTAATAGCAGTTTCTCAGATCTATGGACTGTTATATTCTATCAAAGCCCTCTGGGTGTGTCTAATCCTCTGTTTACTGCAGCAATCCTCATCTTCCTAGGTACCATATTTAACACCATCTGTGAGTGGTGGCCTTTCTAGAATACTGCTCTTTCTCCAAGTTTCCTTGTATTTGCAACCTGTGAAATCCAAAGCCCTGATTTCCTCTTCAGACACAGCTAGGATTTCACATACTTCAGATAGCAGATTTTCATCTACCGCTATTGTTCCAATAACATAAAATGTCAATAGTTATCTGAACCAGTTATTTTATCATAATTCTATTTAACAATTTAAAATTAAAAAATGTACAATAGAAAAATATTCAATAGTTCACAAACATGAAAAAAACATATTTTAACATGCAGCTACATCCAGTCTGTCCAGTTCATGTGGGCGATGATTGTCACTAGTTCCAAAAGCTATGTTTACTTTGCATGTTGCGTATTTGGCAGTGCTGTTGGAACCAGCTTTTTCTTTCTCAAAACACATGGAGAGATTTGAATTTCTCAGCTATATTCCAGTTGTAATATAAATCCTCTCTTCCTCCCTCTGAGAATGAGTAACATTTGTTTCTGATAGCTTCCAAGTAAGATTTTTTTTGTTCTGGCCCTATAATATACAGGGCGATATCCTGATGACTTCAGTTCTGACGAACATCTGCTGTTTTCAGTTCTTCCTTTAGACAGATGTTCTTTTGTGTGCACAGGGGCTCTTACGAAATCTGATGGACAGTATTTATGATTGCCTCAAAACGGAGCAGTCCTTAATATAAGGAGTGTTGCTGATTGAAAAGAAACAAATGAAAGCCATGGCATCTGACACTTTGAAGATAACCTCGAGGTATAATTAAAGCCATTTCACTTCTTCATGTTGCAACTTACGGCATCTTTTGAATTGGTAGGTTGAGAGCCATTTGTGGAGAGCTGGTTTGCTGCTCCTTCCAATTCCGATTCACGTATAAAGATTACTGCATCTCCGCTGACGTTGATTAGGCACTGTGCCTGAAAAGACAGAAAGCAGGCATCCAGTTATATATCTTCTAGATTTTAAACACAACCTTATTGTTTACACAGAACTTTAAAATGTGCAAAGAAATTCCTGCTACCGGACCAGGTCTTTGTACCTCTCTGCTGCCAGAAGCAGAGTGCCAAGTGCTGACAAAAAGTTTACAGATGAGCAGCTGGAGCAACGCTCACAGAGAAGGAGCTTTCTGCAGATGGTTACAGCAGAGGCCAAAACTAGTAGTACTAGAGATTCAGAGGCTTCTGATCACACAGATGGTTTCTGTGTGAAATGGCCTGAGTAAATAATTATTTCCTCTCCACCTACACCAGCTCATTTTGTGAATATAGGGACCTCCCTAACAGCCCCAACAAATAAACATTTGTTTTTCTCCAAGCTAAGGATGCTCAGCCTTTTCAGCCTCACTTTTCATGTGTTTCCCTTTCAAATTCTCTGAAAGCTGACACAGCAGAAAGCTACAAATTGACAATTCGCCAACGTCCTTTTTGGAATGGTACACATTGTTCAAAAGGCCTTTGGAGCCCAGTGCAAATAATGCAGAACTCCTATTAGAATAAACAAGTTCCGTTTCAAATACTGAAATATCAAATAAGATGGATAACAATGTGTAATAGAAAAAGAAGTATGAAATTAGGCTAAAGGTGTGTGAAAAAAAGTAATAGAAGTGGAAAGAAATTGTAATTGAGTAGATTGGAAGTCAAACACAAAGGTGGGGTGAGGGGTGGTGGATGGTGATGGGGAAAGCAATTATTTGTGGGATTGAGTGTAAGTATGTTTGAACACTTTTAAGGATTGTATGAAATGTATGTTTGTATGCTTGTATATGTGTATTAATGATGAACTATTTTAACAATAAAAACTTATTGAAAAAAATATAAAAAATTATGAAGTTTTTCCTTTTTTATCAGGATTTAAGACTCCTGTCCTTAAAAAGTGGGAATATTATATATGTATTTTACCAAAACTGTGATGTTTCTTGGAAAATGCAGTCCTCCATTCCCTGTGCATCTATTGTGACTTCACACACAAAAGGAGCCAAATCATGCAGCCACGTTTATTAGCCAAGAATTCTAGTAGCTACAAACAAATGAAAAGTCTAATGGCTCCATTTTAAGGCCTAGGGGCCATCACAAACCCTTTAGAGAAGGGGTAGGGGACCCTTTTGGACTTGTGAGCCAGACTGTCATCTGCCCCCACTCCCGACTGCCAACTTTTGACAGGTGAGTGGGATAACCCAGCCGTCAATCGCTTGACATGGTGTGATTAACAGGTAGGTTGTTTTCTTAGCAGGAGTTCTTGACTGATTAGTCAGGAGAACCTTGCCTGGATGCCAGTACATTGCAAATGCTGTCAGGCTTCTCTAGTCCTTATCGTTTATGTGCAGACATACAGTGTTCTCTTCAAGCACCATTTACCTGATTTTTGTTTGGATTCTCCATGAACACGCACTGCTTCATGATGTAAGAGACAACGGCATTTCCCCCGAGAGCTGCCACGTGAGCCCTTACCATTGCAAAGACCTCAGCAATGAATGCATGTAGAAAACCGCTTACACCGCCCTCCTATAAAAACACACCAACACGCATTTTAGTGGAAAGGCACTAGTAAAACCATCCCCAGCACTTACTGTTCTTTAGTTTCAAATTTATTCTAAACAAGTGAAAACTAATCAACAGTTGTTCCAAAAGAGTTGTGTCATTTTTCTTAGTCTTCTAAAGCATCATTCAGATTTAACACATACTTTGAGAACTACTACTTCAAACCTCCAAGTAAACAGTCTGATTTATCAGCAAAAAAAGCAATGAAAAACCACAAATAGCATTCAAAACCATACAAGGAACAGATGGGACTGTGCGACAATTTGCTTAGGCTCCCAAAACGTTTGCTGTTATTGTTGCCTTATAATAGCATATCTGCATATTTTTCAAATTATCTAGCAGAGCTATACTGTGGATCTTTTCTGCAAGCACACAATCAAGGGCTGGGTTAATCTGCTAAAAAGAGCACCAAATTCAACTGTGCATTGGATTTTGCTTATAGTGAAGGTATATGGAGATACGATAATCTGGAATCTGCTCAAGCAAGACTTATGCCCTTTTTCTGTTAATTCTGAATTGCTGAATCTCTTGCACCCAGCATAACTAAAACCCAAGATCAGCCATGTTAGCCATGAGAGAAAGGCGAACTCCAGCGCAGCTTACCTCACGCAAAGAAGTGGTTTCTCGTATAAAAAACATGTTGATTATTCCAAGGTATTTGGTTATTTTTGCCCCAGCAATGAAAGAAAGAGGTGTCATCTTAACAACTGGCACAGTGGAACTCATGCCGGATGAGCCAGAACGACGGGATTGTCCTTCTGTCAATGGACTTGGCTTGTCGAATGAAATGGCTACAAATGGCAGAAGGGAGGAAGGAAAGAAGGAAGACAGACAGAGAATAACTACTCAATATATGGACAGTTGCATCAGTAGCTCCAACAGATTTAAGCCTTCTTCATGGTTTCCACATAGCTTGGTGACAACATTCAGCTGCCCGTGATGCTCAGCTCAGCCATAGAAAAGAAATAACCATGCAGCACATGCAAACGAGAGACAAAAAGCTTGAATGGGATTTAATTTTGGAAGAAGAGTAGCATTCCTGCAAAAGAAAACACTGAGGCCAGCAGCTGCACATACAAATGATCAGTTATAAAGTGAAGACACAGGTAGTGCGGAGGGAGGGAGGGAGTGGTTGGGAAAGGTATCACGATTTGGTAAAAATTTCTGCTAGAGGGAACGACAAAAAGTCTACAGGAAAGAGTGTGAAAGTTGACACGTTTCTCCAGTCCAGCATTTTTCAAATTTTGGACAAATTCTTCATTGCTGTCAGCTTCCAGGTAAATCTTCATCTTGGGTAACTAAAGCAAAAGTCATACCTGCAGCCATTGAACTACTTAAACAAAAATTAAAAACTCACCACTTTGTAATTCAGTGATTGCTGCCACAAATATCATGCAGGTGATCCTTGCATAGTCTGAAGAATTTCACTGATGTATACATACACTTTCTGCCACACGGTATGTATACCTTTTAGTTGTACAATTCACAAGCCTATTTATCACCTATATATTTACTGGCAGTTTTACTTTTGGAGCACAGAACAATGTGCTCCAAAATCAACCTGGCATTAATGTTTTCAAAAACAGACGCTGTGTGTCTGCAGCTTTCACACTCGGACACTGATTTTGCAATGCCACTACTGGGTAGGAAGTTCCACCGTTTGCCACTGAAAGATCAGAACTACGCTTCCAATGATCAGAATGTGGTAGAAATGACCGCCTACTTGTCTTAATTGATCCACGCCTTATGGTCTGAGCTTTCAGTTTAATGAATTCTATCCAGCTGTTGCATCTGTCTGCAAAGGAACTGTAATCAACTGATGTTGCTGGAGACACAGACAGAAAAACAAAAGGAAAAACAAAGGAAAAAAATATGGGTGATGCCCCTTTGCCCATTGCAGTGCTCCTTCTGATGAATCAATTATCTGCATCCAAGAATAAGTGGTTTTCCAAGAAAACACAGTGCTTGCCTCTGCTTGGACATTACTGGTAGGACATGATTCACCTACGTTGTATGGACATCTAGAAACATCATCCCTATGAAAATGCATACATATCTTGTTTTATCCATTTCTGCAGCAGTGAATTCAAAAGAGTACCTGCTGCCATAAGACTGCCTTGCAGTTTTCTGTAACAGTGCTTTCAGAGTGCTTGGCGGTGTTTCAAGAGATGCCCTTTTGGCAACTCTGATGATTCTGTGAATTATGTCCAACATTTCTGAAAGTTACAGTGCTCGGGATCACTGTGGAGGCTTCTACAAGGCAGCACAAATTGAGCCTTCTGCTGTATGATGATCAGCAGGAAGATTCTGCAGAAGTACCTTCCACTCCCCAGATACACCAATTTCAGGCACTGGTCCAGAGCAGAGACTAGACAGGTCCCACACAAACTGCCTATGGGAGTCGGCAGGGCCACCAGCAGGGACCGCAAGGAAGCAGAGATCACATGAACAGATTCACACAGTTGCTGCAATTTGCAAGAACAAACTGATCTGGAGGATCACTGTGACTGTACAAATCATGGCACCAGTGTACATGGTCCCCACATGCTGTTTCGTACAGCTCTCTCTTCAATGTGATCCCTGCTGGGTGAGAGCTTGCTGGCTGCAGTTTGAATGGAGTCTGCTGTCTGTCTGAACCAGTGTGAAGTGCTCAGTATTGTGATATGTTTAGTTAATGAATACATCATGAAATGATCTGTACTGGACAGGTGTAAGTGGTGTGAAATACCCAGGTAACTTGATGTTGTGAATTCAGGTGCAAACAGTAGTCAAATGGGACAGAGTCATTCAGCTCTGAGCACATATTTTTAAATATAAAGGATATTTTCACTATAATAAACAAAATAACTGGCACAGGGCTGCATGAATGAGGGAACTCCCATATAATGTCCTTAGGATATCACACCTCACCCTCGACAGTATCCATGCCAGACAAATCTTTTAAACAAATAAATGAAAAGTATTTGCACCCTTTTGGCAACAACTTTGATGTTTTGAATCCAACACCTGGGGTGCCTTGCATGGCCACTCAAACTCCTAAACCCAAGCTTATGAGCTTCCCGGACAAGCTCACTAGATCAAAAGTTCAGCAATTGTTTTCAGCTTTAATTTAAAAGTCACAGAACTCCTCCTGATAAGCAGGAAATAAAATATACTGCAGGTAAGCCCCTGTTTGTGCTGTGGAAACACCTCTTCCTTTTCAAGATCGTTACCCTTGCAGTGAAAATTGAAGGTTTGTCCCCCCCCCCCCCGATTACTGAGTATTCCTAGGCAGGCACCAAGACTGGTATCAAGAATTCCACAGCAGCATGCATTGTTTATGTATTAACTGATCTTTAGTTACATCCCCTTCCAGTTCTCCGTAAAAAAACAACAACTGAGGAATTCAATATAACATTAAAGGAAGATGAAGAACTGAACAACCAGTTATTCTGAAAATTGTTCTGGAAGACAAAGCGACAATATAAGACCACCCGTCACTTCTAATTCTAGCTATCCCTAATGTATATAAAAACACTTTGATGAGCATATTCAGATATCAATAAGCCACATCAGAGCATGCTTTCCAAGGCAACTGGTACATACTTCCTGAATGCTTGAAGCCACATCCCAAGTGTACCCCCAACAGAGCCAGGAATGCATCCCCTGTTCTGGCTTATAGCTAAATCAAGGAAACTCACCTCTTTGAACAGCTGTGTGGGAACTTGCATTCTCCAGGTCCTCTAATAAGACAAAATGAATTCCACTGATATGACATAAGAAACATTAACTATATTAATACAGATTTTTATTTCATGTCAATTTTAAAGTGAGTAATCTGCTAGAGAAATCCCTGTGTTGTGTTTTCTGGTTTTATTTCACACAACATTAACTTTCCACAACCTATTGTTCACAACAGAATACAGTAAACTTTGCACTACATTCAAGAGGGACTGATTTTTCTTGGCAAAGCGTCTTTGGATATCACCTTAAAAAGATTCTCTTCCAGTTCTATGGCCTTCCATACTTAGAAGGCTCTCTGTTTAAAAATAGCAAGGGATTGCAAATCTGAACTGCAACTACTAAAAAAAGAAGCATGTAGTCTGCGAAGTTACTACATTTACTGCCTACGCTCCATAGAACCTAAATGTATTGAATGGCTATGCAAGAATAAGGGTTAATGCTTAACCTAACATGGAATAGGCAGCTAAACTGGAAAAGCAGAGGGAGCAGGGATTGATAATCACAGAATAGAAACAGAAGAAATGATAGAATGGTGCACTTATGGATGTAGGTTATAAAAGCAGAGACTAAGTTCTAAAAATCTTGGAAAGAACAAAGTCTAAATATTTGACTTAGCCATTTTGCTCCCCTGCAGAAGCCAAGACTGAGCCCAACAGAAGAAAGAAAGAAAGAAAGAAAGAAAGAAAGAAAGAAAGAAAGAATAGGAAGGGAAAATCTTTGTTGCAAGTACAGTATGTAAAATTGACCCCACTAATTGGTGGGGAAATTTTAACAGCTAGTACAGGTTTGTGACACAGATTAAATTTATAAGGTGTGTAACCTTTTAAAAATTGTACATGATAAATATTAAAATTTGTGGGACAGTTTCTCTCACAAAATTTTTGTCAGTGAAAGATCACAAGGAATGCTTTTTACCTCTCAGAACTTAAAGCGGAAGCTGAGCATGCAGAACTCTTCTCTTTCTAAGTATCCTAAATGTTGGGAGCCAAATTACCTCTGTGAACTCTACCATAAGTGCATGGTATAATTCCAGAACTGAAGCCTTAATGTATAATCACAAATGCAAGGCTGCTGATAATCCCTGGACTTTTGTGAGCAGAATCTGGGATTCCTAAGAAACTATCTATTTCTCTATATCTATACTGTATCTGCCTTTCTTCGTGGGGTAAGGGACTTTTATGTCCTGCACTGCTACCTAATGCTCCCCCTTCATAGATTCTATGCTTTTCTTCTTTCCGTATGAATCTTCTTATTACTGAATCCTGACTCTGCTATAACTCTCCACTTTCCACTAAAAGTGCCACTCCAATCAGGATGCCCAATTCTAAGCCCTCATCGCCACCATCATTGTTTCATACCCTGCAGTTTCATCACATGGTTCAAATCTGCTGAACTGTTTCTTTCCTATGCATTTCCTCTTCTCTTTCAAACAGGATCTTTATTGTTCATTTCTATTTTGTCCTCAGTCAGGTCCCCCCCCCTGCCCTTTGATTGAGTTTTGTTTTTAGAAGCCTAGCATGGGGTGTACTCATTTTTAGCCAAGTAATTTATTACTTAAGCTCTTCTGTAAGAACTGCAGGCTAACAATAGAACATTTTAAAAAAAGCCTATCTCAACTGTTTCTAGCAATGGAGGCATGTGCCCTG
Organism: Podarcis raffonei; assembly: GCF_027172205.1. Taxonomy (NCBI): domain Eukaryota; kingdom Metazoa; phylum Chordata; class Lepidosauria; order Squamata; family Lacertidae; genus Podarcis; species Podarcis raffonei. The sequence goes on along the minus strand of NC_070611.1, from coordinate 64,794,141 downwards.
ACTGGCATGTATCCAATTATCTTTTGCATTGTTATCATTTCTATACCACATTCTTTCTTCTTCTGAGTCCAACAGACCCAAAATTAGTTATGTCTTGTTCAAATGAAATAAATTCTAATCTAGGAAGCTTGTGTTTACCTTCATAATATTTAAGAGAGCTCATCATAATTATTTTCAGATGAGCTCTCTTATTTTCAGAACTTTTCACCAGAGTGCTGACATCTGTAAGTTGGTCTATCAGTTCACAGGGCAACAAGATTGACAGGAATCCAAAAGGTAACTACATTAGAACTCCCTGGCTTAACCCATGATCTGCCACATATTCATCCCACACAAACTAACCCATAATAGTATAGACTACAGCGCCCTAGAAGCATGAAACAGGAATGACCAAGGTACACCAAGCTCAAGAAAGAACTGAAATTTTGTTAATGGTCCTCAGGTAAGCATGCAAAGAAGAAACTGGAAAATTGCCAAAGAAGTATATGTTTGTAATAAAAGAACAATCAGCCGCAAGTCTGAACCTCACAAAACTTCTAGAACTTACTCACTGACATATCATATGCTGACATCTGTTCTAGCATGAAAAAGCCACAAGTTTCTCTCATCAGGTTTCTAAACACTGTATAAAGGCTTCCACTAAGCAAAATCAGACTCAAGACAGATAGCAAGTTTTGTTTTTGTGTGTTGCTGTTTACTGCCATGGTTGTCTCTGATCAAACAAGTTTTGCAGGTTTATGAACTGCTCTGGTTTGCCATGGCTAACTGTGGAGAAAGCATACACATAGCACAGGCAACCATGGCTCTAATAAACTATTTTCAACACACACACCCAAATGAAAGGATGTCTCCAGCCCCAGACTATCAGCCTTATTCTGCTCTCCAAGGTGCTGATTTTGCAAAGAGCACCATAAAGGCAAACCTCTCAATGCAAAAACGGAGGCAACAACTGCCAGAACGAGGGCTTCATCTAGGTTACAGACATTAAGTTACATGAATATTTCATCCGATTCATTTCATATGATTGTATACAGTTCTCTACTGAGAAACTTTTATATTCATTCTGAATAAAAAATCCTCCCTAGTCATTATGTAAGCAGCATTTTAAAATATCTCTTTATATTTTATGTATATTCTTGTCATTGGGTGCTGGCTATCTAACAAGGTTTTCCAGGTGTTCAAATGCTGCTCTGCTAAAGAAAATCTGGTTTGATTACTATAGGATCATTGCAACACAATCTGTTACTACAGTTTAAATCAAGTGTCAGTGAACCAATTTTTGCCTGAGAGCCACATCCCATCTTGGCCCTCCACCTGGAGGGCTCAAACCACCAGTGGGTGCAGCTAGGCACCTTGTGGCAACCTCTCCCTATGTTCATTTATGGAGCATCAGCTGCCTTGAGGCAGTGGATCCCAACAAAGCCAGCCTCCCTCATCCCTCGCTTTTCCCAACAGTAAAGGAGACAAAAGACATTAGAAACCACTGCTGTGAGCAGTTTCTGAAGAGGGAGGTAGGCAGGATATCAAAAGCAGCAGAGACAAATGGTTTCCCAATCTCCTCTGATGCTTTCAAAGAGCTACCCACCTCCTTTGCCTATGCTGAAAGCAGCTGTTGCCAGAGGCAGTGCTCTGACTGTCACTTTTAGACAGTCATAGACAAGTTGGCAGGCTGGTGGATTGAATCTGACCTGTGGGCCACTGGTTACCTCACCACGGTTGAAGTAATTTCTACAAATCAATGTAAATCATGTCAGTTCTTTATGGAAGAACATGGTTTAACTACCCTATTTCACTAACTTAATCTGTACTTCTGTCAACCATAAAAAGGTTATGTTTCAGCCCAGGCTGGAGAATCTTAAGCCAGGAGAATAAATTCCCCCTATTCTGCATGTGTGCCCTTGGCAACTCTTTATTAGTGCAACTATACACTAGCCCACACCATCAACATGGGTTATGTCAGCTAGGGCTCATTTTATCCACATGGCAGCAGCAAAGCAAAGACTGACACTAAAGGAACTATAACCAATCCTTGCTGCCTGATGATTGTGCACATATGATGGATGTGCTTGTAAACACAAATTTGTCATATAAACACTTTGCATTTTTACGGATACATTTTAAAATTGTGTATGAAAGAGTGCTAGGTGTGGGGCTTTGAAGGAAGCTATGAACAAAAATGTGATGGGGAGGGGCCATACTAAACACACATCAGGTGTTATTGGACTATAGATTTCCTAGACGGACATGCCTGCTTAGCTAGTCTCAACACACCACAGCAATACTTGCTGTGAGTCAAGGTGAAAAAAGAATTTCATGTTGTCCCAGTTTTTGCTTCCTGGGATGGGTTTTTTTTTTTCTTGTAATGTGCAACAATAAGAATGCAACAATATGAATAAAAGAATGTCTGCACTTTTATGAAGGTGCATATGTGTTGCCTGTGTGTATGTGTACATATAAAGACTACATGCCTGCAGTTGTGAATCAATCTCACTTGCCAGATTAATTGGAGTGCAATGCTTCCTGCTTTCCGAAAAGTGATAACAAATTCAGGCTGAAGCCTTCATGAACCCACAATGTATATAGTACAACTTAAACAGCATTACTCAGGTTAAGGTCTCTTTGTTTTAGAGATACAGGGCCTGTTCACATGCTACTTTTTCCCAAGAATATAGCAGAAATGTGTAACAGGGCTTATGCACACTAGCCTTCTTCCCTGCATACTTTACTACATGCAGAACATAATGCTTTAACTAGGCAACAACATGCTTATTTGTATGCAGAAGCTCCCTGATCCTTTTGTAATGATGCAAGTTTGTCTCAAAGCTGCTGGGAGAAAGCAGGGAGGGCAGCAGGCTGTTAGTCAAAACGCAGAAAAAAACAGGACCTAAGTATTATGGTACTGTAACGCAAAACAATATCCCAAGACCTTATGGAAGGCAGGCAGGCAATTGTCCAAGCTGTGTTTTCATTATAGAAATTTAAAAAACAGAACCTGATCAGGCAGGAATTTTATTCGTAACCTGAATATACCCCTTTAGCACCATTACATTAACACTGAACTCTGTGGGGGGATTTAGTGAGAACGTAATAAATGTTTGCTTTGTTGATCTATTATTTTGCCTGAAGTGTAAATGAACTTAATAATTAAGTTCTCACAGGAGCGCAAGTAAATTATGAATCATAAATCAAGTACAGATCTTTCCAAAAGAAAGAATTATCTTTAGGGAATGGGAGGTGTTGATACGAACCTTGATGATCTCACATAAATGCTTGCTGCGTTTCACAGACCGTCCATGGTTAATGTTAAACACACTGTTTGCTGACAAGGGAGTAGACTACCCTCTACTGGCCAGCAGTTATTTTACAAATAGGGTCTCCTACTAATCTTTGGAAAAGAATAAGCCAAGTAAGTTAACAACAGTGAAACCCTGCAAGAAGGCTAAGTTTACACAATGAAAGGCATGGAATTCCAGAAGATTCTGATTTGTAGAAAGAAGAGGATGGTGGTTTGGTAAACAGAAACTCAGCAACAGGATAGATTTGTCGAAGTATTTATGTGGTGAATAGTGCGTTGCTCCAGAAGCTTCCTCGAGACACTAACTGTGTAATTACCTCACTTGGCAATGACCTAGCATAATCTGTTAAAACTGAATTTAGGGATAAGTGTTTCCAGAGGATAGCCATGTTAATCAGTTGCACAGGAGCATTGTTAGGTACTTAAAAGACTTGGGGCACAGGCTTATGACACAAATTTGCAATATATGTACATGCAAATATAGGCTCACATTCCAAGGGGCAGGAAGCAAAGTTTACCTGTCAGGGCTTATTCTGAGCTATGGGCTGCTTACATACATATTAAAATTAAAACAAGAGCCTCTGGGAAAATTAGGGTGGTGGTTGGCTGTAGTCTCCTGGGCATTGCACTTTGGAAGACTCCGGGCATCTTGTGGGATTCGGGTCTCTGGGACACTCCCTAATTACACTCCTGATGTTGTAGTAAAAACAAAATGAGTCTTGTTTCATAAAGCATAGTGACCACTCACAAGAGCAGAAATTGGTGGTCACATATCCTATATGTCCTGCATTAATTAACTGTGGTAGAACAGATCTAGTCAAGTCCAGATGGAGAAAAATATTTTGTTGCCTTATACCAAAAAAAGTTATCAAAGCAAGCTACAACAATAAAATCCATACAACTAAAATTCATAACAAATACAGTATTTAAAATTTGAAACAGACTAAATGTTATTATTCACAATAATTAATAAGCAAAAATACATTTTCTTCACATAAAATTAACTGATTAAGTTCTCATTCAGCACTTTCCTGCTGGAGCCTCTCCTTGAAGTTCATTTGTTGAACATACACCTTTCAACAGGATGGAACCTCATATATCCAACAAAGTAGGCTCTTGCCACAAACACCTACACCATGATAAAACTGTTCATCTTTTAATGTATCAAAAGACTCTTTGTTGATTCGGGCTGCAATTCTATGCCCACTTACCTTGAAGTAAGCCCACTGAAATTACTGGGACTTGCTTCACAACAGACATGTATAGCGTTATACGTTTGACCTCTTTACAGATGTGCTGTGTTGACTTGAGTAGCAAAACACTTTCACAAGACATGGCATTTCAAATTAGCTTTCCAATGCAATGCTAATATCTCTTTTTCTAGGTAGTTACCTGTTTAGACCTCATCAGTTTAATGCAAAATTTGGAATATTTATTCCAGCGATCATTACTCTGCACTTATGCCAAATCACATACTTTGCCTCATCTCCCTAGTTTGGATTAATCATTTTGTGGCTCCCCACTGTGAAGTCTACAACCTCTGTATTAGGATAAAGATTTAGGACAGGCTTCCTCAAACATGGCCCTCTAGATGTGTTTGAGACTACAATTCCCATCATCCCTGACCACTGGTCCTGCTAGCTAGGGATCAGGGGAGTCGTAGGCCAAAAACATCTGGAGGGATGAGTTTGAGGAAGCCTGATTTAGGATGAGGGTGGTGGAACATTTCCTTTCCTTTGGAAAATACCTGGCACGGCGCATTGTTAGTTATATCTGCCTTAATATTCTACAATATTTACAATTCTTAAAATTCCAAAAAGACTTGATTCAGACTCAGCAAAACCCATTGCTTCAGAGCACATTTTGTAGTTAGATGAACCACCTCATACTTTTCCGAAATGCAGCTGTCTCTAGACTAGAATGGCTGTTTGGCAGCAGCTCAAAGCAGCATCAGAAGAGCAGTAAAAGAAGCGCAAGTTGTTCCTGTTCATTTGCTCCCTCTTCAGCAGCAGCCACCCTGTTTTTAAAAAGAGACTGCACAGCGGACATATTAAGAACATTTTGTTTCGCCCTCCTCACATATCCGGAGGATGAAGTCTTTTTGGCAAACAAAAAACTTGCATTGCGTAGCAGGGCTACTTCTAAGGTTGACAAACAAAAAAGGAGCAAGTGGATGGAACACAGGAAGATAAGCACATGGCCTTTTTCTTTAACCAACCTTTTGCTGGCGAGAATTGCTGGGGAGCATGAGGATCAGAAGAAAGCTCCATGGGAAACTGTAGCTGTTCTTCATTGTCTGTAGAAGCTGGCAACAAACACAACAACAGAAGAAGAAAGGCACAAAAACGTTAATTTATTTCTTCTTTACAAAATCTACCTACACAAAGAAAACAAAAAAACCCACAGCCTTGATTGTATCCAATGAAATTGCACCTTTAGTGCAAGGACTTCTGCCTGCACAATGGGACTTCCTCTTCCTCTCTTCTGCTCCCCCAATCTATTCTGGATTTCCTCTGGGGAGAAAAGAAGATGACTTGCTGCACAGTCAGAAGTCATTGTGATAACAGGACAACTTCCTTAGCAATCCACTGTAGTGGAAAGCAAAGAGATGTTCACTAATAACTACAGTTCACTTAACTGATTAAGTAGTACCAGCAGCTTCTAAATATGCCCTGAAGACCTGTGCCCCTCTGGAAAAATCACCGGTCAAATTGAGAAATCACGCCATAAGGTTACCTACAGGTATTGCTTCAGTTGATGTTAATTCTATTCCCCAGAGGCATGAACGCAGGGCACTTTAATGCAGTTTACTCTCAGACTCACACCCTGTAAGCCACTGCACACACTACAATTAAATTAATCGATCTTAATCAAGGCATGGGATTAAATACATTAGAGTTTCAATCCACCCCCAGCATCTGCATGCATCATCACCATCCCAGTGTGTGTGTGTGTGTGAGCAGCATAAATGTATGATTGTTTCGCTTGCTTGTGAAACATGCCACAGCCTGCAAGAAGTGGTTAAAAGCAAACCTGAGAATGATAAAAGCTGCTCGGCTGTAACGATTTTAAAGATGAAATATGTTGCAGCAACATTAGGAAAGGGTGTCTCGGCTGCAGTGCTGCACCTAATGACACCCACTTAGGCCCAATTAAATGAATGGACATCCTGAGATGGCTGTGACAATGAACAATTATAGCACACATAACAGGCAAGAGCTGACAGTTTTAAGTTCCTCAATGTGTTTACCTCTTTGTAATGTTTTTTCTGCAGGCGTTTTAGCTGCTTGCAAAGCTTGGTGTTTGTCAAATGTTATTGCAACTGCTGTAACAGTGACCTGCAATTGTAAATATAACGTTGTCAGGTTTTTATTCCTTAGACTTTATTTCAAAGTTTAAAATGAACCCCATCTACACTTTGGGCAAGGGACGCGGGTGGCGCTGTGGGTTAAACCACAGAGCCTAGGACTCGCCGATCAGAAGGTCGGCAGTTCGAATCCCCGCGACGGGGTGAGCTCCTGTTGCTCAGTCCCTGCTCCTGCCAACTTAGCAGTTCGAAAGCACGTCAAAGTGCAAGTAGGTAAATAGGTACCGCTCCAGCAGGAAGGTAAACGGCGTTTCCGTGTGCTGCTCTGGTTCGCCAGAAGCGACTTATTCATGCTGGCCACATGACCCGGAAGCTGTCTGCGGACAAATGCCGGTTCCCTCGCCTATAGAGCGAGATGAGCACTGCAACCCCAGAGTCGGTCACAACTGGACCTAATGGTCAGAGGTCCCTTTACCTTACACTTTGGGGAGATATACAGACTCACATTGTGCAAACCTTCACACTTTGCTTTTTAACTTAACCATGGCATTTTTCTTAACTGGTGGTTAACGGAAATCTTCACTTGCTGATCTCAGCAGATGGCATGCTCAAGGGTGAAGGAGCCAACTGGGCTTGAAGAGGTGTTAGGAAGTGCACCTCCATTGGCCCTCACTGGGTGCCAGTCCAAGCTCATTTGACTGCCTGGGGGACAGAGACTTGCCATGAACCAGAACTTTGTGTCTGTGGACCACACCAAGTATTTAAATACTGGACATGCCACACAGAGACACATTAGTGTTGGAGGTGATTTCCCTGCTCACCTTCCCTCTGTTGCACACTCTTGCTATGGGCATCAGCTGTCACTAGTTACCCTCCACATGTTTAGCTGTTTGAGGGGGATTTTTTTGCCTTCCTCATCAGTCAGGATGTTTTCTGGCGTTTTTATTGCCAGAACATCTGTTGGTGGGTGAAGGGCACTCGGAAGGAACAGCAGTTACACAGAGGGTGGGGCGGTGGCTAAGGAATATTGGGGGCACCGATTAGGCCTTGGCCCCAGCTTAGGGGCAGGGTTGCCCATCAACCATCCAGGTTCTTGGATGAGGCCTTCCTGAAAACGGCCCACATCAGGGTGAACCCCTGATGCCAGGGGACTCCTATGAGCATTCCACAGCTGGTGGGGCTGGGGAGAGAAATACTGGGCAGCAGGCAGGCTGTCCAATTGGGTGATATTTGTCCTATGCCTTGCCAATCCTGGACTCTCATTTCAGGTGCAGTGGGTGCAAGACAGGTTTGAATTCAAAAACTTTTACGGAACATCATAACCTAATCACTATGGATTGGATCCGACCTAAGGTTGCAATTGATCTTGCCTTCTTTTTAGGGTTTGTGTGCACTGGACAGAGGTTTCCTCTACCAAGCCCTGCTAGTTTCCACTGATGGAGTGATGCCAGTGTTACTCCACTGGCAGGGAACTCTCTGTTCTGCCTGAGAAACATGCAAGTGGGCAGAAGTGCCACAGGCTGAATTGCCAGCAGCCTGCAGAAAGCCCCCAAATGGGGGAGGGGCTGTGACAGACTGGAATCTGCTAGATCCGAAACTAGCACCATGGGACAGCATCGGGTCTGATCACTGCACTAGCCCCATGTCTTCCACCCCCAAAATCAACAGAACCTGATGGCAGGTATGACTGTAATAGTCTGAATCCAACTCAATGATCTTTCAATACAAACTATTCCATTGAGTGAGCCTATTTTGATAACTTATAATTAGAAATAAAGTTGCCTGGGACTGTGTAAAGGAAAAATAGTAGGCAAATAACTATCCAGGGCAATGGTACTTTGTATGGCTGATTTGAGATTTTATAAAACTCTGCCTTCCTTGCAAGCTGGCCCAGGGCAGCAAACCACAAAACAGCACATTTAAAAAAACAAAAAACAATTACAAGCATTACAACCATCTGAAAAACCTTTTAAAATAGCAAAACAGTTTGTATGCAACAGTGTAATCATAGTAAGGTTTTGTTTCTGTCAGCATTCCTCACAACAACTTTGAAAGAAATTTAATTAAACATGATTTCACCATACTCTGGGGCATGCAAATAACTGAAAAGGTTAGAATGCAGTCAAACCTCTCGTTTAAATACAGCAATTGCTAAAATAGGCTCACAGCATGGCCACACATATTTTAAAAGGAAATGGCAACGAGCACTGCAATTACATGGAACCACATGAACATTTCTGCGGAGACACATTTAAATTATCAAAGTTATATACTATGTCCAGGGCCTTGCCGAAAACAGCCACATTCTTGAGAATGTATATCCTACAGCAACTGAGCAGTGAAAATGAGCATTACAACTGTCATTCTCCAAAGTATCTTCATAAACTTTGTTTGCTAAGCAGGCCAAGCTTTTAAACTCAAAATTGTAAAACTAAATGGTTGGGAAGGAGCTTTCAGCATAACCTGTGTCTGACTTGACCAGCTTTACTTTTTCAAAGTCTGCTCCTGTCACAGATTGATGGGAAGAGCTTCAAATACAAAAAGGTAAATGGACTGGCTTACCTGAATTAATTCATCCTCTGGAAGAGCAACTGTAAAATTTACATGGCACAGACAGCAAGGAATCATTGATCGAAGTTTAAAATACAGGCTCTGTTGAACACAAGAAATTAGTATATATTATGTATCTAGTATGCTCTGAACTGGTGAAAGTCTGGGTTTCAGTTCTGTGTAGCCCAATTCTAATTCCCTGCTTCAGCTACATCATTGTGAGCAGATGCTGCCATCTACCTTTAAAGTGTGCGTGAATCATTTTGAGTATGCTGTTTTTGGCATACTTGGACCCTTGCCTGTAGTGGTTTGCAAAGATATGTTGGAAAGATTCATACATTTGGAGATATATATTGCAAATATGTAATAAGGGACGCAGGTGGCGCTGTGGGTAAAACCTCAGCGCCTAGGACTTGCCGATCGCATGGTCGGCGGTTCAAATCCCCGCGGCGGGGTGATCTCCCGTCTTTCGGTCCCAGCTCCTGCCCACCTAAGCAGTTCAAAAGCACCCCTAAGTGCAAGTAGATAAATAGGTACCGCTTTATAGCGGGAATGTAAACGGCGTTTCCGTGTGCTGCGCTGGTGCTGGCTCGCCAGAGCAGCTTCGTCACGCTGGCCATGTGACCCGGAAGTGTCTCCGGACAGCGCTGGCCCCCAGCCTCTTAAGTGAGATGGGCGCACAACCCTAGAGTCGAACACGACTGGCCTGTACCAGCAGGGGTACCTTTACCTTTACCTTTATTGCAAATATGTATGTGGGCGGGGGGGGGGGATGACTCAGTTTCTTACAGTGGCATTAAAATGGCATTTAAGAATCATCTGATGACTTTGCTAATTACCGTATAGTTGCCAACCTTTGTCACTCCATGCTGAATGTGTGGCTTTTGGTCAAACTCCAGAAATGCCTGTGCAATAAATCTTCCATCTCTGCCACAGGTGTTGTGCTACTACTGGATTTGTATGTTGTCAGTGGTTTTCAGGAATGTAGTTTTGGTGAAAAGCACCCTTCGTGTTTTAAAGTAGATAGCTAATGAATCACATACACTGATACTTACTCTGGTGTCTTAACAAGAAAATAGATGTAGACTTGCATTATCTTATGTGCCATTTAACTTTTGTATATGATTTCCTGAGACCTAAAGTTGAAATGGACCAAGTAGCCGTCTAGTACAACCGTTTGCTACGAGGCTTTGCCCACCCACTCGCCAGCATTGTCCCATTCAGTATTAGCTTATGCAATCCACTCCAGAGTTTGCCACAAGCAGAAAAGTAGGCACTGAGACGTGCCAGATAAGTAATTCTAGGTACCATCGGCAAAAAAACTTAATAGTTCAAACACATCCATAGTTCCAGCAGCCATTCATTTACCTTGAGCAGATTCTCACAGAGATCATTAAAGGTCTTGTTGAGTGTTTGGTTTGTTAGGGTAACATTATTAAGTCTGGAGACTCTCACTGATGTGAACATCTAAAGTAGAAACAACAAATTAAATGAGTTGCCATTTAAATATAATTTTATTACAGACCATATAAGTAATTAAGGTTGAGAGAGGTGATGAAGTTTGTTGTTGCTGTTCTAAATCCAGGATGACTTAACACAGATAGAACTTGTCTGCTCCATTTTACAGTACAAGTAATAGCCATGAACCTGTGTTGGTATGTGCAAGTAAATTCTATATGTGCTATGTATTTATATAATGGAGGGGGCATGGGTTTGTACCAGAGAAGGAAAAGATTAGGAACATAGCTTAGAGTTTAACTTTTAAGTTTGGTTTCAAATATCTGTGAGCTGAAGGTGCAGGGGGTAGTGGAGAAACCCACTAGCATTTTTCCACAAAAACTTCACATGGTGCTACAACAAAACTCAATCTTGATGAGCACTTCCGTGGAGTAATAGTTCATTTGCTTGATGGTGTTAAAACTATTCTCGATGGGATTACACTCATACCCACACCAGGTTCACAGCTTGAGGACACTCCTAGGTCTGTCACAACAGACCCAAGTTACATCAGTGACACATAATGTGTTTCACCAGCTTAGGCTGGTCCCAGTAGTAACTGGGACCTCTCCTAAATAGCCAGTCATCCATGCTCTGGTAATGCTCCAATTAGACTACTGTAACCTGGTAGATGAGGGTGGGGACATGTTGCACTTGCACACAGCTCAGAAACTGAAAACTGCACAGAACACAGTTGGTAGGGCACTAACTGAGACTGATCATCGGGAACAAAACCTCAATAATGTTGAATATTGGCTCCTGGTGCCTTTCAGAGTGCAATTCAAATTGCTAGCACTTAGCTATAATGCCCTATACTGTTTGGGACCCAGGGAAATGGAACAGTAATTACTCTCATAGCAACTTGCCTGTGTACTAAAATAATCTTATCAGCACTCTCGTTTGAATGCCTCCACCTGAGGTGAAGTGGCTGGCAACCAAGGAGAAGGCGGCACATTTAGATGAGGTGCCTGGAAGGCTTGCAGGGCATGCAAACTATTTTATTTGGGGCACCAAATACTTTTCCTCCTCAAATTTTAAAAACAGTATTTCCTGCTTTGTGTGGCTTTTTCCCCACTGCAATTTATGTTTTGATCTTATGTTGTGTTGTTGTTGCATCTTTGTAAAGTGTCCTGTAAACCTTTGTTGAAGAGAGATATTCAGGTCCATTCATTCATTTGTTAAGGTGGGTTTCACAGCAGTTCTCATGCTTCATCTTGAGCACAGTTTGCAGAAGTCAAACAATCTCTTTAGCCATCCCCAACCTGTTGCCTTCCAGTTATTGGTGAAGGCTGATAAGAGTTGTAGTTCAAAACATCTGGAGGGCAGCAGGATGAGGAAGGGGACTCTAGTGGAAGGTGTAAAAATGGTCCTTCTCTGAGTGGAAGGGCACCTTTAGATACAATCCGTCATGCCACCACTGGGCCATAATTTTTTATAAAGAACTGATGGTATGGGGGATCTTGCTCCTATAATTTTTTTACATGGATAATTATTCTTATGAATGCTAAACACTGTGTTAGACACAAATCATTATTTAGGTCTGAAATTATACATTTCACTATGAAAGAAAAGACATTTAATTTTTGTTTTTGCATGCTTTTTTCTTTACCTGTATATCAGAAGTCCAGTTATTTATACCAGGCATAATTTCTGTGTTGCAGCTATAAAATCCTGCCAAATCACATAAAAGGTATTATTTTTAATATCAGAGAACATTATTATGGTGCTGTGTAACATGATCAGCTTTCAAGTTTTGTGTAGCTAGATTTTCAATTAGCGTAATATATCAGAAAAATACAATCCAGAAATATTCTGAACAAATATGTGTGCTAATCTTTAGAAAAAAAGAGTACAGAAAGTTTTTAAAATGCAATGTCAGCTGCAGGTCAGTACAGAGACTCAGAGCTGAGCAGTAAAATTGATTCTTTATTCAAGGAAACAAGAAAATCCTACGCGAGACTGGCCCCACTGAAGAATTTGCCAGAACTGATTATCTGATCACTTCCCCCTAAGTCTCCTCCCCATCCAGCTGTTATCCCTGCAGTCTTAAACTCTGCTGAGGAGGGGGCCGCTACAACCTCTGGGCTTGTCATTCTGCTACATTCAAAATTCTCCAAGTGCTTGGAGACAAGGAGGGAGGGGAGCTGCATACAGTAGGACCAGAAGGCTCCTGTGAATCTGTTGCAGCCTCAGCCCCCACCTCCCCTTCAGCTTTCTGTCCTACACTTGCCATTTTCTGCCTCCTCTTCCTCTCTCTCACTCAAGCCTGTTGCTTGTACAGCATTCAACCATTCTGCCTCCACCCCTTCATCCTCTGACTGTCTCCCATGTGCCACCAACATTCCCTGGGTTTGGAGCCTTCCTCTTCTGTGGCTTCACTAGAGGGTTCTCCAGCTGCAGCCTCCCACCATTCCTAATTGCCCAGCCAGTCCCCGACATCCCACTTGTGAAAGTGGCCAGGATTACGTATTTTAAGCAACCATGCTGGCCAACAGTACAAATATGATATGAGCCAGAGATCCCCAAGTGGAGAAAGGCCATGATACAGTGGCACAGGATTTGCTTTAGAAGCTTCCATGATCAATCCCCAGCATCTCCAGGTAGGGCTATGGAGAACTCCTGCCTGAAATCCTGCTGCCAGTCAGTGTCAACCATACTGAGCTACATGGACCAATGGTCAAACGCAATATAAGGTGGTTTCTTTGAAAGTACTTGCAGTCAGATATTTTAAAAAAAACAACTGCAAAATCCAATCAGTTGTTCAGTCTAGGTGACTGAAGACAGACTGAATAAGAAGAGATAATTTTTTGATATTTTTCAACCTTCTTGTTCTCATAATTGTAGAGAAAATCATCAAAATACACTTTGCAAAATGTTCATGAGAAATAAATCCCACTAGCACTCTATAGTGGCTGACAAATTCCACCAGGGGGCACTCCTGGAACCACAAATGCTCTTAAGTCCATTATGGAATGCAGCAAGAGAAATAGATCTATTCTAGCCTGTATATGAGAAACTGACTACCAAAAAATACTGGAAGGGTTTAAAGGAAGAAAGACGATATTGGAGGGAGGACTACAAAATGATGTATCAAAAGTGTCAAGTGGCTAGCAGATTGTGGACAACTTGGAAGTTGAGAAATGAAAACAAATGGGCACTAAAATATAACAATTATTACGGATGTTGTTGGTAGACTCACTAGCCCATGAAGTGTGATTGTGCATAATTTATTACTTATAGAATTTGTATTGAATATTTTGACATGACAGTCCTCAAAGCGGTTTATAAACAGCCAATATAAAACTAAGTAACTAAAAGATAATATAAAGGCAATATCCAAAAGGTTTTCCACATGTTTTGCTTTTGTCTCTGCTATTCTCAAGGGCTGTGAACTGGTGGGAAGGACAGAATCTTGCTATTATACAGTTGTGATGCACTGCAGAAAATCATGAAACTGATAAGTTAATGGAAGAACACAGCATTTCAGCACGCTGAGCGCCCCACCCACTGTACCCTTTTTAGTTGTTTGACTTTGAAACCTTTTCTGTCCACTGACCTAAAAGACAGTTCACGGACAGCAGTTTATTCAAGTACAAGTTAGCGGCATCTGTTATTGGACCTGCAGGGCCTCAGACAGTGCAAAGTACAAGTGTGTTTTCAAATTCTGGAGGTTAAGCAGTTTCAAGAGATAAGAGAGTGGGGTGGGGGAATGACCATGACTGTGGAAGAACGTCAGAAAAGCCCAAATGGATTGCATCAAATATCCATCAACTGTAGGAAGTATCCAACATCAGTCAATCAAATGCCTCTGGGAAGCCCACAAAAGCATAACAACAGCCTCCCATTGTTGCTCCCCACCAACTAGTACTGAGACCCTAGCTTAGTGAGCTACCTCATACTGTCTATGAGGTACACAACCACTGTCTACAAAACCACTGGTCAGAGATGAGAATGGGGTAATCTATATTGGCTCCTAGGACTGGCAAGCAGCATGGATCCCTTGGACAGGCCAAGTAGAAAATACTATTCCACTGACCAGACCAAGAGGAGGAAAGCAAGATTACAATAATATTAAATAACAGGAGCCTGGGCTTCTAGTTTTGTCAGCAAGGCTTCTGCATTCTAAACCTCAGGGTCAAACTCAGGCACTCTCAGTTCCAGCAACAGAACTAAAGGACCCGTCACTGGAGAAAGCACAGTCCAGCTCTGGGTGCAAGTATGGCTGTCCCAATCTCAGGCTAGTCAGCACGGTTTGTAATGGTATGCAAGACTACTCTAAGATTTACTGTGGGCCATATCCACACACACCAACTTTTTGTGACCAAGACCACCCCCAAAGCATAGCGTTTTTAAATTTAAAAAAAATTGGTCTTCCATGCAAAAAGGTTTTTTATTACCTGCAAGACATGTCCATTCCCCTGCACTTCATTTTTTACTGAATGCTCCCATGGATCCCTTTCTGTGACACTATAATGCCAAAGGGTTTTTGTGAGCCCCTGAAAGACTGCCTCAGAATTTGTCCTTTTAAACAAATGCAATGTTATGCTCTATAATGAATGATTTAAAATAGTGTAAAACAGCTGCTGGGAATGCTTTTTGGAAAGCAAGCCTTGAGAACTGCAGCTATTACCACAGCCACTTTTACATGCAGCCCCAGAGAGTTCATCAGGGGTCAGCGTGGCCCTCAGCCTGAAAAGGATTAGCCACCCGTGAACAAGAATATATACAATTTCTATGAACACAACAGATTTATTAACCAATTGCTCAACAATAATAGGATGGATTCTTAATCAGCAGAAGCTTGAATCAGTGCTAGGATCCCCTTAATCTGAGCATGTTTAATCACCCTTCAGCAGGTAGCATGAAGGCTTTCACCCTTGGGAAACGTCAAGGTTTCTAATTTGGGGTGCCAGCACAAAAAAAGGAAAGTCATCTCTTTTATTTTATAAATCCTGAAAAGTTGTAAGGCGAGTAAAGTGAGCTAATCCAGGGACCAATCACATAAAGACCTACATTGAAAAGATTAGTCACATTAGTAGCATTTGGAGAACAGACCTTCAGGGTCACGCTGCAAAGCATGTCAGAAAAGAGTCAACCCTCAACTTGTTCTAATCTGACTCTGTGGACATGTGAACCTCATCAGGGCACAGCCATTATAAGCAACCCGATATTGAAGGAACAAACACCCACACAACGGCTACTGAAATGCACACAGCTTATTGGTAGATTGTATTGCAGCACCGACCAATCCTTCAACAACTTAGTCGAAAACACAATCATAGAGCCGGGCAGGACTCAAGCACTTCTTTGAGGATTGTGCAGATTTGGTCTTTCAGCCTTTATCTCAGCCAGTGCCAGAAGAGATAGCATTAGAGAGATACTGTAAATGAATCCACCCTGTTTTAGACAAATATTTAACAAGTATCCAAGGTTATCAATCCTGTGGAGTTAGATGAGGAAAACAGGCTTAAAACCAATATTGAAGTATTAATTCAGAGCATCAAACTAGCATTCTGCGTTAGGAGATGCCAAAGCAGGATAGAGAAGCACCGGAATGGAATCTGGTTTTCTATCTGTGGGTTGACAGTATATATATTAAAGCAGCCATCATCTTTCAACCTCAGAAACTTCTCTAATATGGGGGGTAGTAATTCTGACCTACATTATAAATTCACTGTAAATCTTACTGAGATAATATCCTCTTCAGAGGGCATTATATTATTGATCTAAAGTCCAGGCTAACAAAAGTGATTAAGATATATAGCACTAAATGCCTCACACAGTTTCAGGTCACTTTATGCAAGTAACAGTTCAATCTAAAAGTAAAGGTTTCCCCACCTTTGGATGGAACATGTCCAATATACCTGATTACATGGTTCTTCATCAAATGAAGACAATCGGCAGTTTATTGTCAGAGAGAATTGCCTAAAGTCAACAAAATTAGAAACCAGTGTTTACCATACCTGAAGGTGGAGGGACATCTGTTAATAAAGAGTGAACATCTTCCATTGCATCTGTATCATCAATCTGAAAAAAGACAGTATATAAATTATGTTGCACTCTGAAATTGAATTTATCAAAATTAATACAGCATATACTGTATGACATACATATACATATAGCCAAGGCTTTTTCGCTCCTAAAAACATGTTTGGTAACTTCAGTTAGGCTTAAAATCACCATCACGACTAAGGTTGCCCCTGGACAAATTGAGCTGGAATTTAAATATAACATGCTCAAGAGAAAGTGTGTTTATGAACACAGCCAAAATCATTTCAACTGGTTTTTCGCTCTTCAAGACAATTCAATTGATTTGGGACTATTTTTAAATGCTCATGATTATAAAACAACTGTCCATATTTTTTTTTAAAAAAAGATGTATTTATTTCATAAAGAATAGCTGTGCCAACTTTATAAAATATTCATTTCCTGATCTGTAGTGGCACAAGCCATAGATTGGGCTGTGAGAGGGAAGCGATGCAAGCAAACAAACCTGCTAAACCAGCCCCTTCTTCAATTTTACCACTGTCACCATATGGATACCATTTTCCCCTGGCTGCCTCCACTAAACACCTCCCATATCTCTCTCCAACATTTCTTAACTGGTGCAGCCAAATCACCACATTGGACAGAGTGGTAAGGCAGTTAGGTAAGGGGTGAATAAGAAGGCAAAGACACAAACCCAAAACAAACTTAGTTTTTACTTAAGATTTTTGTGTGAGGTAAGGAATTCAGAGTTTTTAAAGATGTTCTAGAAAAACATTTGTTTTTTTAAAAATAGTTTTGACTAGCTTTCCATAAAAGCAAAATACAAATAAGAGAGGAAAAGGCATCCCCTCCCAACTTTTTGGACCACCAGACAGTAGATGACTGCTCTTTCAGTTTTCATTTCCCGAAACCTGTTAGGTCCCTTAAATATTTTTTTCAATTTTTCCCTTAGCTACTAAGTTCCTAAGCTGAATCTCTGACCTTGGTCAGAAAGCAGATGCAACAATTTCACCAACCAACCAAAATACAAAATTCTGAACAGCTATATTCCTTCAATGTCACAAATAAAGCAATACTTTGGTTAATAATTATCAAAGCAATCTTATCTAGAAATGAAAAAACAGAAGAACTCAATGAATGCTGAGAATAACAAACAACTTGTACACTTAGGTCTTCATTGATCAAACAGGAGCTAAAAAATATTTGTTGTAGGCCACTAACCCCTTTCTAGTCTATTTTGGCTGATAGAGCATATCTGATAATTTGGATAGTTAAACTGTAAGTTTGTCACTAAGAATTTTAGAGTTACCTCTCCTAGGGCTGTTATGTTACCATGAAAATTTTTGAATTCCTGCAACTTTTTATTATAGAAAATCAGGCGTGTAAGGCAAACAATCGTATACTTTATGACAGTGGACACCCCCAACCCTCCCCAAGGATTATACTTCATGAAGTAGAATCTAGTTCACAGTAGCTTGCACCACAATAGATGTGTTAGTGTTTAACAAGAAAGTATTCTTTAATTAGCAACTTTGATATTTTTATACCCTTTAAGTTCTTCAGAAGGCATGTAGAAGTCTAAACTTTACAGAACATACCTCCAAGACGAAAGCATCTTTTTTTCCATGGGACAGGTCCAATTCTGTAATTTCATCAGAACTTTCAGACTGTGATCTTAGCACCCTAGTACGCCTTGGTTCTGGAATGGGCGAACCTATAATTTCTTCAGGTGCCTCCTAAGCAGAACAATGGTATGAAAACATGTATGCATCCCTTATTTTATTAAATCTCGCTTATTTTAAATGTCATGCCACTATACTCTTCCTCCAAAACAAAGGCAAAAAGTACAGGCACTGCCCCTTATCATCAGGGCCAAATTCAACACCTTGAAAGGTACAATCTGAAGAAGTGTTGAATAGCACGGATCAGGTCCAAATTCATGCAACGCAGAACTTCTTCAAAGTGCACCTTTCGATTGCTGGTGCTTCCTCCCTTCCTTGCTTGGCAGTGGATGAAGGGGTGCATGATTTCTGCAGTCTAAAAAAAAAGCACAGAGGCAGCATCCCCTAAAGCAGAAATACTGCAGTTCAAGAGCTGAGGAAGCAATAAAGTGTTTGGCTGTTTAACTGTTCCTGTCCGAAGTACCCAACTGAGAACCTAATGGATGCAGCATCAGCATCTTCTTAGACTAAAGAATCCACCTACAACTTATGCTTTCTCTATGAAATGAAGGGACATTGGGGCTCTGCAGTTTAAAAAGTTATGTACAGAACTGAGCACACTGCGGGTTCCTGAGGGTAAGCCAAGGCAGGAAATGAGGAAACCAAGACTAGACCTACATGGTGTAGCTGGGTTCTTCGGTCTTTTGGCCTTCCTCCTTTACAGAAGCCACCGATTTAGGCTTGAGATACATCAGGGGGTGAAGAGGTGTGGGGAGGAAAGGTTCAGTTGTTCTTGCAAACCTCTTTGTATATATGCATTATAATAATAAAAAGAAACCTCCCCCCCCAAAAAAAATTACAGACTCCCCCACTTGTGCACATGGCTACCTTCTAAGTAAGTTTCTTTGCTCATGTGCATGATCCATTCTGCATTAGCTAACAGGATATAGATTAGGTATGAACTGTGTATGACTCAGAATTGTTTGAACGGTTCCATAACCTTGCTTACTGGAGGGTTAATCTCATAAAGCTCCTTATTTTTGGCTATTGTATCATTTATCTTCTTCTGCATGTGCGATATATGTTGTTCGTAAGTGGCGTCATTCGGCGTCTTCCCAGCAATTTGAATCCCACCAGGAGATGGTAAAGCAGTC
Organism: Podarcis raffonei; assembly: GCF_027172205.1. Taxonomy (NCBI): domain Eukaryota; kingdom Metazoa; phylum Chordata; class Lepidosauria; order Squamata; family Lacertidae; genus Podarcis; species Podarcis raffonei. The sequence goes on along the minus strand of NC_070611.1, from coordinate 64,774,689 downwards.
AGGTATACACCCGTGGCAGACTTTAAAGAATAAGACAAAAAAAATGCAATATATATTCATGCTTTTTTTAATAAATGCTTTATAAGCATGCATTTCACACTATTTGTTACATGTCTACTATTTAAACTTGAATCTCACAATCACAAATTTTCTAGTAATGTTATACTATTGGAATAACTTCTGGAAGCTTTCCACACTAAACCCATTTGACAGAACATGTAATCCATTCAGGTTTTTAAAAAGATTAGCAACACAAAAATTCATCCACTGTAACAGATATCACCTTCATTGTTCATACTTACAATTTTACAAAGACTGCTATAAGCTGGATCTTGCAAGAGTCTAGAGTGCCCTAGCTCTTATATCGTCTATGTGTTTTATATACAAAATACAACAGATAACATAGAAGCTGCAGACAAAGCATCTTAAGAACTTAACCAGGATGCATCCCATCCTGAACCACAATGAGATCTATTCTGCCAGCAGCCTTCAAGGAACATCCCTAAATGCTGAATCTCAAAGTCTCTGTTTTCATTAGAAAACTATGGAGAAGATAAACGGCTGGATCAAAGTTCTCATCCTAACATTCACTTTCTTCAGGCGTTCAAAACCAAGTGCAATGCTTGAGACTGGGTAGGAAGATGCAGGGGTGTGAACGCATGTGCAGCAACAGTGGGGCTTAGGAGCGCAACTCCCAGGCCCACAAATGATCCATTCCTGGCTGCAAGACTGTTTCTACCAACAATTATTTAAGAACTTGAAGAGCCTCCTGGATCAGGCCAAAAAGCCCATTTAGTCCAGTCCTGTTATCACTATGGCTAATCAGAGGTCTATGGGAGGCCTGCAAGCAGGATCTGAGGACAACAGCTCATAGAATCATAGAATCATAGAGTTGGAAGAGACCACAAGGGCCATCGAGTCCAACCCCCTGCCAAGCAGGAAACACCATCAGAGCACTCCTGACATATGGTTGTCAAGCCTCTGCTTAAAGACCTCCAAAGAAGGAGACTCCACCACACTCCTTGGCTCTCTTCCTACATGTGATTCTCATTAACTGGTATTCAGAGGCATACTGCTTTCCGTATCAGACATCAGAACTTAGCAACAGGAACACAGTTCTCTGGAGTGCAGCTGATGCTATTTAACATATACTGACATGGATGGAGGAGCTGAAATACAGGAAAGATGCTGCAAAGGGAAGGTAGGTGTTTTTTGGGGGGGACAGAGTTTTGAGCATGAGACTGGAGTCTGTGGGAAATGCAGACTGACTCTTTAAGTAATGACCTTCATTTCTGGTTGAAGAGAGCCACACTTGTGTCACTTGCTGATTCTGCCAGCTGCCAATGGCTATTTTCCAGGTTCTCTATAGCCTTGAAAACTAAGTCCATTGAAGTCTGCTATTCCCAAATCTATAATCTTCCCTCATCCCCAGAAATACATTTAATCAACTAAATACATCTCTTAAATACTACCTTCACTTTTTGGTGTCGTCATTTATTTATAATAGGTACTTTTTATACTGCCCTTCAATCAGATTCCATGGCAGTTTAGAAGAAAGACTAAATGGCGCATAATCAGAAAAGCATCACAACTAAGACTAGATTGTATCGTCCATTTAATTGTGCATTTACCATCATGGAAAAGTATTGAGGCATTCCAGGTGGCTGCTCACCAACTGTGGAGCCCGCTTCTCTTAAAGCATGGAGGGCCAGCTGGCTGCCTGTAGGCCAAATACCTTCTGAGTCACTTCTGTATGCTTTACTGGTAGCTTGACCAAGTTTCAATTAAGGCACAGCAAATGCTTTTCTCATTTAATTGCAATGAAAAGAAAAACGTATGGTTGCACGAAATGTAAATAGCCCATACTTTGTTTCTTTTTTACTTTGTTTATAACATGTATTTTTACTTTCTTCATAACATGTGTGTAAATAGGACAATGCATGTCCTTGTGTAGAATACTATGCCTGAATGCATGTGCTCCATAATTTTGGAAGTGCCTAACTGCCAAATAGCGCCAGCTTGATTATAGAGCCTACCTACTTGATTGTGGAAGATTGCCACTTTCTAGAGAACATAATGGCTACCAATAAGACTTTGCCTGACTATCTCAGTCAAAGTCTGATCCTCTATAATTTCTAGAAGAAATGTAAAAAAAAAATCCTCTTTGTACTGGCATCCAGTGACCAGGAGTAAGCAGCTATGAGGATATTCTAATTTAAATAAAGGTGTTGTTTTCATTATGTGGGTTTTATTTTATTTTAACTGCTCTCCAGAAAAGGGAATAAAAGAACCCCAAAATAAATACAGAAAAACTTACTGCCAAACCCATTAGCATTGTTTCTCCTACTGTGATCTGAATCCTCAGTCCAAAAAGAGCGTTCATTCCTTTCAGTTTTAGCTTATTCATCAGCTGAGTGTGTACTTCATATTCCATAAATGGCAGCAGATTACTGATGGAAGTTGCATTTGCTTCGGCTTGTGCTTTCTTTTTCAGCCGACACAACCTATTGGGATGGACAGTAAAACACAATGGGTCATGTTCAACTATGTTTTAGTTGGAGCTGTCCCACTGAAATTAATGTATATGACTAAGCTAGTTCCATTAATTTCAATGCATCTACCATGAGGCAAACCTAGTTGAATACTATCAAGAGTGGTAGGCCTGGTCTTACATGAAAAGTCTCTTAGCAATGGCTAAGAGGTTTAACACCATAAAATGCCCTATTCTATAAAAGCATGATTCCCGAGGCTCCCCACCACAATCAGTGATATGCCAAGCTATAGGTAAAATGGGTTGAAGCTAGCAAAGGTCTAACAGATAAACTAGAAGGTCTGAACAAAAACAAAGGACTAGATTAAAAAAATAAGAGTCTGACAGATGAGTTTTAAAGCTTACCAGCAACAGAATTATGTGCAGCATTATCTACTAAATATGCAAATTAAAAAAGGGGGAAATGCAAGTTCCACCCAGAAGGGAGTATCGCCAAGTTAAATGGTACCTCCTTCCTAGAAAATGTGCTTAAGCTGTAAGGAAAAAAATGATGTGTCAGAAGTAGCAAGTTGCTTGTCTCGACAAAAAGCGTCCAGACTAAAATTCATTTTTTGCCTTCCCTTTTCCAGAGTAGACCTGCTCTTGGTAAAAGGAAACTTTCAGATGCTGTTAAAGGAGCCAGCACTACTAACATTGACAACTGTACCCTGCTCTTTAAAACAGAGAGCAAAGCAAATCTGGAAGAAAGATACCTGGCTTGAATGAGACATCCTTTCCCAACCACCAGTGCATCCACAGGCAAATCTATTGTTGTGAAAAGAACATCAGGGACTTTTTGCTTCCTGCAGTTGCAGCAGTAAGTGAGGTGAGCAGGGAATGGCATGTTGAGCTCATCGTATGGTATGTGGCAAAAGCCACAACCCAGAGGTGATGTTTCCTCTAACCTAAAAAATGATTGTGAGACATCTAATATTACCATTCAGACACCATCTTGTGAAATATAAATATTGGATTTTACTGTGTGTTTTTTTAAAAAAACTGACCCATGCAGGCACTAACAGAACCCATACATTGTGGTGGTCAACTTTTGTTCTCTTTTTATGGTCCTTGCAACTGATTAAGCTGGTAAACAGTCACACACCTGTCACCTGTAGTGAGTCAAAATTGCCTTCAAGAGATCAGGCAGGGATGCTGTATGAAAGTTTGTTCTCCTCCCTCCTTGCTTTTTAAGGTATGCTTGTATATGCAAGGCAAGGCTGGAATACATGGGAACTAATGGTAGAATACTTGATTTTATCAATGTTAAAAGTCAAGCTTCTATAGAGTTACAGTCTTAACAAGAATAAAAAAGCTCAGTACAACGAAAAAACCAAGTTGCATAAATCAGAGGGACAATTGCAACACAGTACTGTAATAAGATGGACTGTTTTGATTAGAATGAGCAAATATATGGCTATGGCTTTGCCTTTGTCTTAACAAAAAAACCTGACTGTACCCCGAGGGCTCTTGTTTTTAGAACATAACACTCAGAGAGTTTGGGCACCTCTAGAACAGGTTCTGGCAGTTTGAATTTGAGCAGAGATAGAATGCATGAGAGCAGTGAGTCAGCAAAGGGCAAAGCACCTTGGGGTGCAATTGTTCTCTTTGGGAGTCTGATGCAGGATTAACAGTTGTGCTGCCTCCTCTAGGAGTCTGTTTTGCTTGTTCTATACTCTGCCCGTATCTTTGTAAATAAAACTCATTATGGCAAGAACACCTAACGTCGTTTTCCTGATCCAAAGAAAACCCATAATACTACCCCATTACTTCTTACCTCTTGGGGAAATAGGGAGCACCTAAACATATGTATTGTCTCGTGTTTCTGACAGCTGCAGCGTAATCTGAACATGGAGAGCTACTGTTTGCAAATCTCAAAATATTCTGCACTGAATATTTCACAGAAAGGTGGGATATTTGTTTTGGGGATAAGCAAATGAAATCACAGGACATGGTAGTTTATATTGTTATCTTCACATATAACACCTTATCCCTCTTCTTTATTTTTAAACTACCACACATCTTCGCTGTACCTTGCACTGATAGGATTTTTCAGCTGAGCAAGTGGACCAATTTGATGCTTTCGGCATAAAAAAACTCGAATTCTGATAACACAATTTGCATATCAAAGCTTCATCATAAAAACAACTGGGTACAACCCAAGCAGCAAAAGTTAGACGTAAAACACCTTCCCTTCAGAAGCACTGAAACAAACTCATCTGGTCTAATGGAAAGGATGGATTGCTTAAACAACAGCTTTAAAATAAAATTCAACAAGAACATCTCTTGCAATAGAGCCCACTGAAAAGAACAGCATATACACATATTATATTCAAAACGTGGTGCTTACCATCTTTGTATTTATCTGATACTCTTTTATATACCGGGGGAGGGATAACAATATACACTATTTTATGAGGGCACAGAGGGAAAATGGTTAGGTGCAGACATAATGCTATTGATCCCTAATGATGAACTGGGTTAAGATGTACTTTATTTAAGTAAAAGTTTAATCCACTAATATTTGCAAGGCAAGATGAGGAAACAAGGGGGAGGGGGAATGAACCAGGATGCAATGATGCAACAACAGGTATGCATTACAGTATTTTATAGGCCTGCAGGGAGGCAGGGGAAGTACTGGCTTCTGGGAGGAAGTGGGAGCTGCCTTCTAGTCTAACCTCAAGCAAAAACTTTTTATCAATACAGCCTGCTTCCTAGTGGATAGTGAGGAAAGCACCTGTGTCCTAAACCACTAGATGGTGCCAAGTTGAAGAATGAGTTGTGCTTCAATATCATCAACTCTAGCCGATTTTCTCAAGCTTAATACCTCTAACGTTTCATGAACTTTAGTTGACATTTTTAAAGAGTTAAATTTACCCATGCCCATTCAAAAGATTTCGTCAATATTTCAAGAGAGGCAAATTGCCACACGATACATTTATCATCAAGCTTATGCAGTGAAACGACACAGGGGGTCACTTGTATGCAGTGTGCTATGAGAAGCAGAATAGGAAGGAGTGGCAAAGAGGAAGAAAAGATTTGCATTATGTGGTTAGTAGTCAAATGTGTTACCTTGCTGAGGCTGTTAGAAATTTGAAAACAATAAGGCTAGAGATTTGGTGCAGAGCTCCACAACTTCTGTTGTTGTTAGTGAAAAATCAGTAAAGTGGTTGGCTCCGCATCCTGTACTGTAACACTGGTAACCTACCCTAATAGAGAAGAACTATCCTGGTTTTGAGGAAAAAAATCAACCTCTCCCTTCTCTGACCCTATGGAAAAGTAGCCAGGCTGCCATGACAACCTTTGTTCCAAACAGACTTCCGTGGTGCCATCCTGGAGAAATCTAGGGTTCAGTACAGCTGCCGTGCCAGATGCAGACAAAATACAGACCTCTTCACTATAGAAAAGAAAAGAAAATGATAAAGCCACATTTTTGATTATATGCATTTTTAGGCATCCTATTTAGTAAAAGTCAAAACAACAATTATGAAACCAATTCAGAGCAAATCCTTTTGGAGCTGTATAGCCCAAGTTGAAGAATATAGTTACAGCATTCAGGAAAGGTGAGGCAGCCCTCTTGGAGCCAGCAGGACTGCACTTTCTTCTCGTCAACAGATGATTGGCAGGTGTCTATCCCACCCACCCACCCAATCCAAGTTGGCCCGTAGGGGAGATAAAGATCTGAGCCATTGGGTCAAAAAGGTTCCCCACTTCTATTCTACCAATATACACTAGAACTGTTGCTGGCATATTTTCCCAAACACGTTGAATGAGTGAACTTTTACTGCTGTGAAGTTTAGAGATAGTTGGCCACCCAGTTATCATACTTCAAAAAGAAGACATTTCTTTCCAAGCAGCATTGATCAAAGAATGTTCTGGGGACAAGAGAACACATAAAATCCTCCCATAGGTTGTGAAGCCTAAGCAAGGGTGCACTATAAAAAAAAGGTAAAGGACCCCTGACAGTTAAGTCCAGTCGCAGATGACTCTGGGTTGCAGCACTCTTCTTGCTTTATAGGCCGAGGGAACCGGCGTTTGTCCGCAGACAGTTTTTCCGGGTCATGTGGCCAGCAGGACTAAGCCACTTCTGGCACAAAGGAACACCGAAACCAGAGCAGCACACGGAAATGCAGTTTACCTTCCCGCCGGAGCGGTACCTATATATCTACTTGCACTTTTTGGGCGTGCTTTCAAACTACTAGGTTGACAGGAGCTGGGACTGAGCAACGGGAGCTCACCCCGTCGTGGGGATTCAAACCGCCAACCCCCTGATCAGCAAGCCCAAGAGGCTCAGTGGTTTAGGCCACAGCGCCACCCGCGTCCCTAGGGAGCACTATGTTCTCCTGTAAATACAAGGATCTAATTAATTGTTCTGCTCCATCTACAAGAAACAGCAGCCAATACTAGAGTAATGGAAACTTCCTACAGTGCTGTTGCTATGTTTATTAATTCAATTATTCCATTAATTTATAGACCAATTAATATTTTTTCAAAAATCTAAGTGATTTTCAAAGTAAAAAACGTAAAACTGCAAGGTTTAGATTAAAAATAACAACACAAAAAGACATTATCACTAAAAAGAATCCAGAACCAGAATACTGAAACAAAATACCGAGCAGTGCAGTCTAAAAAACAAGAGTCAGGAAATGCCTGAACAAGTAGGTTTTTAATAGGCATCTGAAACACATCACAGTGGTGCATCGTTGGCATGCACCAGGAAGGGTGTCCCTGCCTCTCTACCTGTTTTCTGCACCATTGTCTGAAGCATTCTTACTGCCTATCTCAGCTTTGCCTACACACTGCTTCCTGCAATAATTTCTTCTCCTTCCACACATGCTGCTTGTGTGATTCAGGACTCATTTCAAAAGCATTACAAAAATATAAGTGATTTACCAAATGCTAGTTGATTCACTGTAGCCCACCACAGCATGACACCCCAGTGCCTTTGCATGGGATTTTATTTCTTGTCGTATTTCGGCCCACCATGCATCTCGTGTCTCTGGGTCATCTGAAAGATAAAGCAAAAATCAGTCACTGTTCTGCACTAACACAAGCATGTAAAACTTTGTGGCAAAAGATCAAGAATAATTTAGCTTTCAAGCTGTCACAAGCGCCTGACAATTTTGTTTTTGCTTCCTATCGGCCTATCTCTATACTGATTAGGTAACCTTGCTTATTCCTTTGTAGTGTTGATTTCATGAACTGAAACCTTGTTGATTCACTTGACTTCTTTAATTCTTAGAAAAACACAAGATTTTTATGGATTTACTTTGTCCAACACTGCCTTCACAGGGGAACATTGTGGCTATGAGCTACACTAATTTCCTATCTAACCTTGTATGTGCGTATTTATTTCTTGACTAAAATAGAGCAGTAGCCTCTGCAACCAGGATCTACCTCAAATCCCACTGTAAGGACATCCGTAGTCACCAAATCTCAATGTTAAAGAGATCACACTCATTGTGGTTTCCTCCCTCTCTGGGCATCACTTTCAAAAACTCCCTAGTCAGGATACCAAATGTGGAGCTTAACGCTTGTTGTTCGTGTATAGAAGCCCCCATTGCTATATGTAATTCTCTATCAATGGTGTTTTGTTTTTCGAATACACCCTGAGAGCAAAAATCAGAAAACTTTTGTGTCAGTCTTCTACAACTCCATATTCCAAGTAGTCCTTCTCCCTCAGCCTCTGGTCATAGCCAATAGCCACCCTCTTGCCCATTAGGGCAAAATAAGGACCTCACTTCTGGTCCTTAACTATGACAATGTGTAAATTGCCATGTTTAGGCCTTTTTTTCTTAACAGTGGGAGAGGGGAAATCAGTGTTTTGACCCTTACAGCTTTTGAGGTCAGTTCTACCCCATCTGGAATGGCCAAGGGGAGAGGGAACATGCACACAGCGCCAAGGGTCAAAATGACCCTGCACAAAGCTGCTTATAATTTTAGTTGTTGGCCATAGCTGGAGATGCTTAGCCCAGAAATTCTTCTGTCCACCAGAAAGAAGCATAGAGGATGAAATGTTCTGTCTATTTTCATAACAGACTAACCAGTAACTCAGCTTCTACCAACATCACAGATGGGATCAAGGGTCAGTAGTACCCCCACAGGTTTACTAAGCCACTTTATAACCCTGAATTGTTTAACCCCACCCCTCGATTAGAACTTTTCTTGTGAAAAAGCAAAACCATTTTTGTATCATAGCTATTTTTGTGCAAAACTAAATAACCTGGTTTTTGGGGTCACGGAGACCCCAACTGCAAGCAGCCAGTACCCTCACTTCTGTAGGTGGCAAGACAGGTCATGACCTTTAGATGCCCATTTTTCTCTATATATAGAACCATCTCTGCAAAATGTGTTTCTGGGATTTCTAGGGCACAATGTCACTGGCCTCCTTCAAAAGAAAGAATGAAGTTCTCAAACTGAGGACAAGTTTCAGTGCTGAACTACAGGTGTTGGAGACAAGCTTACCCTTGTGTGTGGCCTATGGGATACGTTTAATAACACTCACACACAATATTTCATTATTACATATGATAATGTAATAACTGGTGAAAAATTAGTGCCATGCAAAGAAAGATGTCCAATGGGGCAGTATATGCCATCCAAATGCACAAAGTATGGCATAAAACTCTGGCTGTGTTGCAATTCCAAAACATCATGCTTATGATACAAATATGTATATATAAGCGGGGACTGGAGAGCAGTAGTCAGACAGTAGTCAAGAAACAAGCAACACAGGATTTACAGGATTATGGATGAAATACAACAATAAACAGCCAGGGGATTGGTGCGAAAAACCTGACTCTGGGTGGCTCACTGAAAAAACAAACAAACCAGAAATTCTCCCCAAGTTCCTTGCCCACAAATCCTGAAGTGTCAACAGCAACATATTTCGGCTTTCAAGAAGATTTGACACTTTTCAGTCATAGGCTAACTATGTAGTACTCTCAGATCGGAATTTTAAGCTTGAGACCATTCTGTATTGTATTAAATTAAAGGAGGCATAGATGCCTGTGACCAGATTGTTTTCATATACAGTTCCACATGCATGATTAAACTGTGGCTGATGGTGCTTAAATATATGGTGGACACTCACTGCTTATGTCTGGAAACTCAACAAGCCACTGTAGTGTGAGTATCCTGAAAAATCCCCTTGTGGCTGATCTAATTCTAAAGTTCATCAACCTCTGCTCTAAGTCTAGATATGTAGCTAGCTTGCTTGGGGCAGTCTCAGAACTGGTAAATCATTTGTCTGGCCTACTCTTACAAGTTGTGAAAAGTGGTGCTTTCTGCTCAGGCTGCTCAGTTATCATGCACTATGGTTACAAAGTCTGCAATACTAACCTCACTTACCTGGGAGTAAGACCTATTGAATTCAATAGAACTTACTTCTGAGCAGACATGGTTAGGATTGCCCTGTTATTAATTTAGAAGAAATTATAAACCTATTATTATTATTATTATTATTATTATTATTATTACTATTATTTTAAAAACCTAAGCAGTATACATGAAAAACAACACAAAACAACTATTTGTTGTTACCAGGAGTTCACCACTCATTATCACTGCACCGTTATAATGTAATTATAACATATGCATATGTGTGTTAATGGCACTTTTTAAGTTTAAACGGTGGAATCAGTTTTCACACTTTACATAGTGAAGTGTTGCTAACCCCAATGATTTATGGGCAATTATAGTGTTTTATTGGGAAAGAGGTCTCAAAAAGGCATGCATTTTATTTTGTTTTGTTTTACTTGCAAATGGTCTCATGCTTGATAATTTCCAGGTATTTTCTTTTAATAACTTTCCTAGAGCATATCTAACCATGATATCAAATTGATACAACCTTTTTTTCTATTGAAAGAGGTTTAAACTATTTCAAAAGCAATGTGGAATATGGCATAGTTTACAGTTAAGCCATTCTTTCGCTACCAGTCTGTGTTTTCATAATGATATGACAACCAAAAAATAATCAAATAAGACACACAGCCTATTGCTGCTGCAACCAAAAAGGGAAAGATGTTGTCTTACGCTAGTAAATAAAATGGTATTTATTAAATGAATCAAAAACTCAAGGTATAACATTCATTTTAAAGAACAATTTTGTTAACACTGTAACCATAAATGACACGTTTGTGAGGATGCACTGAAGGTAAACCTTGTTTTTGCACCCTGGTCTTAAAACAGATTTACTTGGAAGTGGGTTCCAATGATTGCAAACAGAACTTACTCACAAGCAGGGTGTTCAGAGCAAGAATCTTTAATTCATTTATTTTTCAAATGGCTTACACATGCACCAGCAGAAATATTTGTGGAAGTTATTATGGAGCCCAACACAACCAAAAATCCAAAAGCAATCTTAATTCTCAAGAAAAATGTGTTTAAGAGCAGGACTTGCTAATTAAGAAGAAAGAAATGCATTCAGCAGCAAGCACACACACAAGCAAATAAACAAAAACAAACAAACAAAAATGACTTACTATGTACTGTGAAAGCTTACTTATAAAGGAGAGAGGGCTTTGGGGACTCCCTTTCCATAACACAATTTCAGAAGAGGTCACCATAAAGAGAAATAAAATGAATGCATTTATGAGTTTCACTGACTCCATAATGACAACCATATCATCATACAGCCATATTTATTCTAAGTGTGGCTGGCCCTGCCTTTTTAAAAAAGCATGCAGTGACTAAACTAAAAATACAAAGCATACTGCTATAAATTAAGGCTGAAAAACTGGCAGCTCAAGTGAAATCTTGGGTGATGGTGGTGGGGCTTGGCTCAAGGCCTCCCACAAAATGGAAGGCTAGCAGCTAACCATGTAAGACCTGCAGTCCCCTAGGTGTTTCTGAACTCCAGCTCCCCACAGCCCCTCAACCACCACTGATGGTCATGGAGAATAAGAATTGTAATGCAGGAACACTTGGAGGGTTCACCAGTTCTCATGTAACGTGTAGGCCTTCTCAAAAGTCCTAACTATCCAAGACTCTAATGAATGATTTTGATAAAATAGGTAGACCTTGTTCATAGTGTAAAAGTTTGAGAATAAAGCTTGTCAATACTCAAATGGGCATGCCTTCTAAAGAGCTTAAGGATATCTAGTAATGAATCAAGATACAGTCGTACCTTGGAAGTCGAATGGAATCCGTTCCAGAAGTCCATTTGACTTCCAAAACGTTTGGAAACCAAGGCACGGCTTCCAATTGGCTGCAGGAAGCTCCTGCAGCCAACGGGAAGCCGCGTCAGATGTTTGGGTTCCAAAGAACGTTTGCAAACCAGAACACTCACTTTCGGGTTTGCGGCGTTCAAGAGCCAAAACATTCGACTCGCAAGGCATTTGGGATCCAAGGTACGACTGTAGTTTACTTCCAGACAGGGCTGACCCAAGACATTTTGCTGCCTGAGGCAAAGGACAAGATGGCACTCTATGTACAGAAGCTGACCAGAATGGAAGCTGGATATTACTTTAATACTGGAGGCAGAATAGCATTCTCCATTACACCTGAGGGAAGTTGGCCGGCTTAGGAAGCGTGGAACTCATAGCTGTGTCCTCTGGCACCTAATTGCTGCTCATCAGCATCTACCTCATAAGATGGCTGCTTTATTCTGTCTAATGTTTAGTCCAACCCTGGGTCTAGACAACAACCTGCTTAATCCTTACCACACTGAGAAGAAGTCAGGACTAGGTGGGAACCAAAAGCTAGATGCTTCAGAAGAAATATTTGTCCACCATTTAAAGATATGACTCTTTAAACTATTTAATCTGCATCTTAAACACCTACGCTGGTGTACGTGCTTATAGTTAATATCTCTAACAATACTGGTGTTACATCACTGCCATTCTGTGGTACTGTGTTGGTAAAGCAAAAATGCATTTGCCGGCATAGTGAGATCAGTCCATCAGCTACTAAACAGTGTAGAAGTAATCATATATCTGTAACTCCTGGTTTTTATCTCCCAGAATGAAATTTGGAGTATATAATTAAACCTAGCATTCTATTAATTTCTATTAGTTTCTGCAATAGTGGATCACAGGCAGGCAAACAGATTTACAAGGTGCACTTGTATTCATCTGCATTCATCTGTTTCCATTTCTTTCCTATTCTCCGGTCAAGGGCAGACTTTAGACTCTATCCAGACATCAGAGCCTGAGGATCAGTTATTCAAGTGGATAGGGTCTTTTTAGGACAAAAACTAAACCAGGCCAGACTCCTACAATGGAAAGTGAATAGCTCACTCAAATACCTTTCTAGGAATAAATGGAGTCTGATGGGGAAAATGTTCATCTAACCTTATACTGCAAGCTTCAAATTCTGTATGTAGAGAACCCAGGCAACAGTCCAGAGGAGTGGGAAGCAAGTTCCTTGGAGTTTTTTCAATGCTTTTCTCTCGCCAATGGCAGCCCCCTGCAATGCTTGACTAGCCGTTTTTGAAACTTGTGGTAATCCCAAAAGCACTCTTAGAAAGTAGCATGAGAAGCTGCTTTTTGGTAATAAAACTGAGATTTCATAGTTACTTAAGCATGCCTAAAGGGGTACTGAGGAAAAAGGACAAAATATTCTGGGCTTGCAAGATATTGGAAGAGATTATAATTAAGTTTGGTTTGGGGATTTTTATATATTGAATGAAAAATATGACTGCTGCATTGAAACTGAGAAAATATCTTTCTAAAAACAAGGTATTTAAAAGAGGGAAAAGGGGAAAAACAGCTTTTCCTAAGTTATACAATGATCCATGGTAAGAAAACATTAAGATAATTACTCTAAAAATCCAAGTGTCATCACTCTTTTGTGTTGGAACCGTGTCTCAACATATATAACATATGTAGTTACTGATAGTATTGCTCAACCTTCTAAATAATTAAGTTTGAATCAAAGTTCAGAAAAGCAGGTCAGAGAAGATGAGACAGAGAGAGGGAGGGTGGGGAAGATAACAAGGCAAGCAAAAAAAAAATAAAAACACAAGCAAATATATGAAAATTGCAAAAATGGTTAAAAAAGGTCAGAGTGGTAAAAAAAAAGAAATGCTCAAAAGAAAGAGGCAGAAACACTGTTGAAGGATCCCTAGACTAGATCCCTAGACTCATCCTGTTTCTTTCTGCTAACAAGTGGGATTCTGTAGCTCACAGAGTTTAAAAACAAGTTATCTCCTACTCCTGCTACCTTTACAGTAATAAATCCTGATGAGCTCCATTCATGTGTGTTATTTGATTGTAGTGTCTTCACAATAGTGAACACTTGTTCACTGTAAATGTTTGCCTAGCACCAGTTACTGAAAGGTCACTGAGTTAAAACCACTCAATGGCTAAAAACCAGACCTAAAAATGCAAAGAACATTGTGAGATCATGGTTAAACGCCGTGTGGTATACTGCCACGTGGAATCTAATAACAAATGGCCAAACCAATGTTTTTTTTCCCAAAAGCAAACTAGCTTTTAGCAGAGAAGAACTACGAGGATCACTTAACAGGTAGTGTATGGGAGCAGGACCAGCTCCACTGCGTCCAGAAAAACCACATGCCAAACTACAAAATTTTAAAACAAAGTTTCTCCTCTCATACATAATTTAATTTAAAAGGTAAAAAAGAAATGAATTTCTCTTCCACACATCATAGGTTTTAATGGATTTTAGTTCCCCCTCTATTAAAGTTAACCAAAGTACTTTGTATATATACAAAATGCAATGCATATTCACACACAATATATGCAAACTTACCTTGCATGTAAAAAGATAAAAATGACTTTCATAAATAAATAAAAATCAATACACCACAACATGGCAAGAATAGTTCATACAAAACACTGGAATGCAGTGCAATGTGGAGCATTCTATTTTTTCTGACATGTATTTTTTTTTTTACACGAGCCACACAATTTCACATGGGGATGCCATCAGAGCATTTACACATTTACGTAAAGCTAAGGATTTACATAAACAATAGAGGAGTTGGGGGGGAGCAGGATGGCATGGGTCCAGCACACTCCAGAAGGGTGCCGCCTGTTTGTTCCGGGCTAAAGCAAAAGCTTAAAGAACTAAGGGTTTGCAAAGCAGATTCAGCAGACAGGAGCCAGAAACGGTGGGTATTTTGGCGCATGCTTGGATCAGGTGACAGTACAGACTGAAAACTATGGCAGCTCACTGAAATGGTTACAGAAAGTAATGGCCCTGGAGTCTAGGTGAAAGCAAAAGGCAAGCATACAGAGCACTCAATCACAAGCTTTTCTAGCAAAAATCTATTCAAGTAAGTTTAGCAAGGATTCCCTAAAAACTTTTGAGCAGAAGATCTGTACAAAATTCTGCTGCATTTGAATCTTTCACTGGAATTACAAGAATCTTGCAGGGTTCAATCAATATTTTAGTTCCTACAAATAGATAATGTTGGAGGATAATGATTAGTAGAGCAGTAATGGGACACTCCAGCTGAAAAATTGTTGCTTCTAACAAGTTAGCTGTAGTCAATATCAACTTCTGTTGGTGTACTCATGCATACACCAATGAGCCTTCTCCTGATATGATTTTAGAATTGCACATTGGCTCCATGCCCTTAAATTAAGTTCTGTCAGAAATAAGTCAAATAATTTACCAGGACTAATTAATATGCTTTAATTGCAGCCTGTATGATATGATTAAGACTATTGAAAGGGTAAATCCACCCGAGTACCCCAACTTGAAAATGTAAAGAGAGAAATATTGCATTAACCCGAAGTATTACTAAGACGGTTGTACTCAAAATGCTTCCTTACTCCTGTTTCTTTATTTTCAGGAATCAACCCCGAAAAGCAAATAAGATCCTAGCCTGTACTTAAAACTCAATGGATTTTTTAAAAAAATTCTGCTGGTGGCACTGACAGTTCTGAATGGAAGTTTCTATGAAAAAGGATAATCATCTCTTACAGTACCACCTGAGATTTTAAAAAAGAGAGAGAGAGGAATCATATACAATCAAAACACATTGGGTTCAATAGTGGGTGGGACTGCCTTTTTTCTCCCAGGCACCTGCCCCCCTTTCCATTTTTTATTTTTGGCAAGTGCATAAAGCTAAATGTACACAATTTAAACACAAGTAAGTTGTTAGTTCCCTGTACTGCCTAGATGATCCAACATGCATTATCTTCCAGTTTGCATTTGAAAACACAGATTGTGTTATGGGTTGGTACTGTTTTCATTTTTGTATACAGAAACCTACACTGGGACCTTCTGGTGAATACAATTAATAATAATAATAATAATAATAATAATAATAATAAATATTTATGCCACACCCATCTGACTGGGTTTCCCCAGCCACTCTGGGCAGCTTCCAAAAGAATTAATGATAATAATTATAAAAAAGCAATAAAACATCAGACTTCCCTGAAGGATGGATAGATGGATAAGAACTCAGCATGCTATTCCAATACCTTTTACTCAAAGTATACCTATTAAAATTAATGGGTCTACCTTAGTCATGTCCATTCATTTCAATGTGTCTATTCTATGTAAAACTTAGTTGAATAGCACGCACAAAATGTAGTCGTAGTCGGGTATATTAACAATAATAATAGCAGTAGAACTACATTTTATCACAGCTCGCTAAATAAGTCTTTATAGCAATTTTCTACTGTGTGTGTGTGTGTATAGCTTTGGAGGCTTCTGCAAAAGATCCCCTATTGTGGTGAATTGCCTGGCCATGAGAGGCATTTCCGAAACCGCAGCAGCACATCACATGCCCCAGTGATGTTCTGGTGTTCACTGCCTGTTCAGACCTCCTTAGAATCTATGTGAAATTAGGATATTTTACCTTAGTGTGCATCACTTGCCCTGGTACTTTCCACGCCTATTTCAAACCTAGTGGTAAGACTGGTATCTTGAAGAATAGCAAAGTATCTAAGCTCTGGATCTCTAGGCAAACACTGAAAATGTCCAAAGCAGTATCTCATGTGGATACACAGAAAATATCTCTGCTACAATCCTGTTACTAGAGGAAAGAGACTGCGATACAATTCAACGAACATGCATTATATTATCCCATTTGGCCATAAAGTTGAGTAGCTCCAACGCCAAGCTGGTTTAACTAATCACACTAAAACACAGAAACTATTTTGAGTCAACCTGTGGTCCATCATGCCTACATCAGAGTAGCATACCTAGAACAGTCTGTAGCCCCCACCCCCATCCCCTGCACACAGGGGCAGACAACCCTATATAATCAATGGCTCTGCTGTTTAATCTTTGGTGGCCAGCAGGGCTGACTCTTCTTTAGAAGCTTCTAAGAGGTCAATGTGCCCAGTAAGTATATAGTGAAAACATCTCTTGGTCATTTTAACCTAGGGCAATTATACAACCCTTGCCAATGTTTCTCAAGCTTTACTTGTTTCAAAATACTATTCTGCACAGAGCAAAGGGACCTACATAACGAAAAGGTGGCTGCTGACTGATTCTCATCAGCTGTACGTTCCAAGTTAAGAGATGAATGATAAGCCAGGTTAAGCAAGTGTTCAACTGGATGAGAATCAAGTATGAATTGCTCTATTATGAAGTTATTAATCCCACTAACAGTCAGGCAGCCTGCTAGCAGCACGTTCTTCAACATTATATCAGATATTACTGGCTTGCTACTACCAGTAGTAGCTGGAATAAGCAAGCTACAGTAAGCAATCTTAAAACAATCTACTTCTTCTTGTGCCAACAATGCAGAGATTCACAGGGACATTTAGCATTGAAAAATGTTGCAGTTCAGCCATTATGGTCATAGAGACAGATCTACAATAAAGTATGTATGAAGCTTCTGTAGGAGGCTGCTTCAAAAGTTTTCTGAAGGTTCTTATGCATTAGAATAATTTTAGAGACTAACAGAACAATTATTCCCAAATTTAATTGCATAAAAGATAAAGTATGTGGGCCCTAGATACTTGGTTTTTTTAAGGGTGAAAGATGTCTGCAATCTGAAGAGAAACTAAAGACTTTCATTTGTGTAACAGAAATTCCCTTGCTCTCTTCCCTCTCAGATCTGTTTTGGGGGAGGTGGGCGGATCACAGCGGGAGAGGAGAGCAAGGGAAAGTTCTGCTGCACAAGGGGAAGTCTTTGCACTAACAGAACAACTTTGTTGGAGTCAACTCAATGCTATTAAAATGAACCAACAAAAAGCTACTAAGATGTGTATATGCAGCACAATCAACCAGGAATCTGGAGGCACCTTAAAAACAACGCATTTATCATGGCATAAGCTTTTGTGGACTAGAAGCCAGCTCCTGTTGCATTTTATGCCAACTTTTATGCCATAAAGGTTGCAGGTTTTTTAAGATGCCACAAAATTTTGTTTTTCTGTAACACTATCATTCTGGAAGTTCTAGCCATCACTATAAGTTATATTTTCTGTAAGAATATTTGGAAAATAGCCCATGAAATGGACAAGTCCATACCAGTTTCAAATTACAACTGAAACTGTAACATTCTCAAATCATATATCCTTCACAGAACTCTGGTGGCAACCCCAACTATGAATAAGCCTTGGGGAAAGAGGGAATTACATTTTAAAAAAACAAACCTGTGAATGCTTTCTAGTCAGAAAAAACTGGATAAAACCATCTGAAAACTCTTTTGAATGAGACAATATTAAGACAGTTAACAAGAAGGAGTCAGTTATTATTTACCTATTATTTTAAATGCACATGCTAAAACTGTATACCCACTTAACTCAATGAACTCGGTGGGCCATAGGGTTGGTTTGATTGACAAAATGAAGTCATCCTGCTCACACATAGATTTACATGCTGGAACTTCTGCTCCCTCGCCTCTCCTCTTGCATGCACCCAAATCTGGTCCAGAGGGATGGAGGAACTGCTAGAACAGATTTGGGGGCTGCACAGAGGGAAAAGAGGGAGGGGAAGTTCCACTGCACCAACAAAAGTCCTTGCACAAACTCGACAACTGAGTAAACCTGTATAAGTTTGTGCTGTTAATTTATTTCTTGTTTAGACTCCCAAAAAACAAATTAAAGGTAAGCCATGGTTTTTTCATTCTACATTTTGGGAACAAAAGGTCCAGAACCATTAATCTGCCAAAGCTGATTTGTGATTCACTCTCTCTCATATTGTCCTTGATGTATATTAATTAGCAGGAGGTCAGGAAATCAAAGGGGCCATGTAGACACACATTCACCTCCCCAAAGCTTGTCCCATACCTCCCTTTGACTAAAGTCCATCACATATTACAAAAAGTTGCTCCTGCAGGCATTTGATGGGACAGCCAGTGTTACAGCCAGAAAAGAGAAAATCAGCAACTAACATGTACCTGAGTGATAATACAACAGCTCTTCAGATCTGAGTGCTTTACCAACAACACCATAAACCTAGACTAGGCTATATCATCTGTATTCAGGATCCTGAAAAGGAAATATATCCTCCAAGAAACAAGGCCAACTTTTTTTAAAGGAAGTTTCCATCAAAAAATATTTTAATCAGATAAAATATTTTTTTTAATCAGATGATATCATTCAACATTCAAAAATAGCCCCTCTGCTCTTACTCCCTCCCTTGCATTTTTTGATCCTGATCCATTTCCAGAAAATAAAATTCTACATAGTACTTCCAGATTGAAGGGCTTCTCTTTCTGATACTCAGTGAAATCACTGTGAACTCACTGTATTAGATAAACCATAAACTTAATAGACACATATGCCACCATGAATCATGGGTAACCGCTTTAACAGCCAACATTAAGTGACCTCACAATTAAAGTGAAGGTGATGATCTTGTGGCTACTGACAGATGCTTCATGACAGCAACAAGGCTTAGGGCTCGCTAAACTACCCGCAACACTACATCCCAAATGAACATCAATTTCCAAGGGGAGAAGATTACTAATGAAAATGAGAGCTACAGTAACTTCATATAAGGAAAGTTAAATTGTAGTTGCATGATGAAAAGACCAAACAATTTTTAACTGCAGTGTATGCTTAACATTTAAAAACTGGATATAAGGGAAATATAATTTGGAGATAAAAACTGTTCCTCAAAAGTTAACACAGTCATTGGAAAAAAATAAATAAAATGCAGAGACAGAAGAATAAGATAACATCACAGTGAAAAACTCTGTGGTGTCTAATAGATTGGAAAAAATTGTTCAAGGACCGTTAATGTTTACACCAAGTTATTTCTGTAATGCTGCCAAGGTCAATTAGACCTTGGGCTATCTACCATCTAAATTACACTTTTAAGCAAGCTTTCTAAGTTTGCTTTCAAAACTCAGCTACCCTACTCCAGTTCCAGACCAGTGGCCCCCTGTGGGGCTTCTTAAGAGATTGAAGCCATTTGCAGAGCTCATATAGGATAAATATGAAGAATAACCTGAAAACAATAAATTGGTTTCTTTTCAAATATCTTTTACTTGCTTATGCATTTAATCAAAACAATAAGAAATATTAGAATTCTGGATTTATCAACTACTAAATCGGTATCCTGAAAGTCTAGATAAACAAAAGAGAACATGCCCTGATCAGGAAGCTCAGGACATCAGCCATGGCCAGATTAGAATTGTGCAATTGGCTCATACTACCAGGGGATCCAGACTCTGAGCTTTCATTTTTTTTAAAGTAAGTCTCTAACCTTCCTAGAATGTAAGAAAGCAAAATGTGTAGGCAACCTTCTAAGCGATTTCTGTGAGATGAGCCAAAATTATTGCTCTTGCTTTCAGTGAATTCAGCTAATGAGTGAAGGTGACCCTATGACTAATGCATGCTTTTTTTGGACATCAGGATTTAGGAATCCCCAGAATCCTGAATAGTTGCTGCTTTAATCTCTTTAGTTCACATTTATTTCCTGTTTCTGTCTCATTTCTAATCCTTGAAATCTCTGTAGTTTGTCCTTTACTTTCTAGCAACCAGGACTCATATTTCCTATGATGGGTTCATCTGAGATCAGGCACTCATTAGAAGTCACTTTTGTGTTTAATGGGTTTACTCTCAAGGTTAGTGGGCACAGGATGACATCTTTTACTTTTTTATAAGCAAGGATCAGAAGTGTTCAGAAGTTAAATATAGGCAGCCCCACTAAGTGTAAAGTTATTTTATAAAACGGGAATGAAATCAAATCATTTTAACACAATTAAATTACTATTAGTAAAAAATAATAATTATAACATTTTAAATTTCATAGGTTCATTCACACTGTTACCATATTGGCAAAATGATATGGATTCGCTGATTCAATTTTGGTGTGTTTGTGTGTATTTTGAACCTTGTCACTGGAAGCTGGTTTTAATTACACTTTTGTTATTCAAAAGGTTATTCAAACTTTTTATTCCTGTATGCATCCATTCAAACACTTACAAAATGGGAAGGGCTGCATGTGTGTGCTTCCAAAATTACTGTGGAACTAAAACATTTGCAACAGTATTCTTCTCCATAAGACCTACCAACCTCAAACTCAGTTACATTATTCAGGTATAGACCAGTACACTAGAAGTATTTCTTCACCATTCAGACTTCTGAACATAGCACTTCCTAGGCCCTGAACTATCTGATCCCTCTCTTTTATTTCCATTATATGTTTTCATAAAGTTTTCTTTAAAAAATATATGTTTATGGATTTTTAAGAAAGCATACAATTTCCAACGGATGCCCTTCTGCCCACCCCTCCCTATAAGACAGAAAATCAAGAGAATATAACACCATGGTTATAGATGTGACTCTGGTGGCTGCCAGTCTCTAGGCTTTCCAATGGAAAATGTTATGAAATGGCAATTTTTATAAAATGTTGTTACTTTGAAGCATGCAAGGGGCTTTCCATTATGTCAAAAGAATTTGGCTAGGTAATTTGGCAGTTGCTATATTTCCACTCTGTTCTTCAGCACTTTGGCTCATTTAAAAATAAAGAAAGTCACATGGAAATGATATGATACATTTTAAAAAATCTCTCAAAATCCCCCAAACAGAAGCAAGAACTACCCACATTCTCCTCAGGTCCTCAAATGCCTGTTGGAACAAAAAGATCCTAGGTTGCTTTCAAAAGGTTAACATTGTCTCTCAGGGAAGGGCATTCTAACGGAGATGTCACGGAAGAGACCCTTCCACAAATGACAGAACAAGGAGCATGACCTCATTAGATTTATCCGGGGGCAAAGGGTTGGCTGAGGGAGGCTCTCAAGGAACTAAATCAGATTTAATTTAATGGTAGGGTTTAACGTTCTGAAACTGAAAATTCTTTTGCAAGTTTTCAAGATAAAAAATAATTAAAATTTGAAATATTAACTTGGTAACAAGCTACCGTTTTTCTAAAAAGACTTCACTGAGCTGCCATAATTTCTGTCAGCGTATGTAGTACTGAATGACTAATAAAATACCTGAATTGAAACTATTCCAGTCTAGCAGTTTGTATGATCTTGTGTTACCCATAATTCCGACAAAGGCTGAGTTCAAAACAGCAAATTAGTAGATCAGTTTTAGCAGAATAGTGAAAGCAAGAAAGAAAAAAAACAGCACACCACCAACAAGAACACAACTGATTAATACCACTTCACAGGAACTGGAAAGACACAGACAGCAAAGTTAATAAGAGAGTGAAAATAGAAAAGGAAGGATGGAAGGATCATGCTGTATTATTCTAGCTATATTTATCAAGTAAAAAAAAGATTAACGCAATTACCAATACCATGCTTCAAAAGTCCTTTTCTATGTTTCCCTACTTATTCATCTGGCAGTTCATGTATTTCTCTCTTGAATTATCAGTTAATATTATTTGAGCAGAAATGATAGCATAACGTTTTAAAGAAAGACAGCAAATGGCGGGACAGTTTCAGAACTACTGTGTTGCTTCAGTTCTGTGAGAATTTATTTTGAATAGCCATTAGCGTTTTATCAGCACAAGCATCTCTCACCTGCCTCTAGATTTTCCTTTGTTTTCTTATGAAGTATTTTTCTTTTATTTTTTTAATGTTTTTTTAAAAAAACAGGAAATTAGATTGGAAAATGTTCCAATGAAACTGTCCTTTCTCTTTTCATGCTACACAGAGATTTTCTCAAGTTATGTAGGATTCATTAATGTATTGAGACATGAAAAGGGAAAAGTACTTAAATGGCTATATTTCAACTTTTTGTGGCTAATGTATAAAACATTTAAAATTTCACAGCAGAAAAACCTTGGCTGGAACTAATTGCATGTTGGAAGCGATGGGGTCTCAACTGCATAAGAAGGCTCTCTCTACAAGTGCAACATTAGGCATGAATCATCTACTCTCCAAACAGGGCCAGACCAATGCACACAACCTGGGCCCACTTGAACTGCTAGAAACAGGGGAATTCCCCACAGGCAGTTGTCCCTTTTGCATGCTGACTAGGTATTACCTCCACAGATACGCACAAGATCTGTTAAGGAGCTTGGACATGGGCATATCTTTATTGGTTAGAGGCAAAAGGGAGATTGTGTCTGATCTGACCAATATCCAATCTGGACAGGAACAGAGGAAATTTTTTGAAGTGGGAAGTGAAGTGGGAAGTCCTCTTATTCCAAAAGTTAGACATAGAAAATGACCTTACCCAAAAGAGAAGGCTCCCAGTCCTCAGTTTACAACACCAAAACACAGGACTTCATCAAGGAGAAAAACAGAAACAAGAACCATCTATTTATACCTATGTCTATACCTAGTTGGAAATGGACTAGGTGGGATGAAATTTATCAAAACAGAGATCTACCAAGAAAGAAAGAATCTCCTCTCTTTGGACATGAACAGAAGGCCCTTCTGGTGACCAAGCCAAGCAACCATATTAGCCACTGTGGTTCACACAAAACAATCTGAAGGCATGCAGAATAGAATTTGTTCCCAAGCTGATGCCAAGGACAGCTTACAAAGACCATCAAAAAACAGGTTATCAGAAGTGATGCTGGCTGATAAGCCCACAGAAACAAACTGATTCCTGCAGTCAATGCCTTACGAGCAGCTGTCATGACATAAAGCTTCTTCTGGGGGTACATTTACCTTTCTGACATTTACCTTGCTAGGAAATCAATTGCAAATCAATGCAAACTGTCATAGAAAACAAGTCAATGACAGAAGCATCCACTTTAGGGGCTATTAAAGGATTAGAGATGTCCTTAGGAAGGGGACACAGTCAATAACTCAACTTGTTTCTGGGTTTTGCTGCTAATGGAGTCTTCCATTCAGACCAAAACTTGGGCAAGGAAGGGTGGAAATGAAACTTGAAAAAATGATTGCGTAGAACCAGGAAATACTTTGGTTATTTCCAGAGGCTAGGAAGTAAAAGGAGCCCGTGAATCCACTACCTTAAGTGATAATTCTCTCAAAGTACTTCTAAGGGAAAGCAACTATCTTGTTTGCATTCAGTACTATTGAAACTGGAGAGGTTCCCCCTTTTAATAAGCTTAAATAGAGTCCCTGTTTTACAGGAGCTGTCCCACTACTAGAGTTCCCCCTTTATTGAGGATGAAGGTTTTGGAAAAGTTCCACATGAAGAATACTTAATTGACTCTTTGCCTTTCCCATAACTATCCAGTCTTCTCCAGAACTCCTTAGAGCAGGAACAGTACAGAAGAATAAGGAGGAATTAGAAGAAAAGGGACTGATCTGAAGGGTGTTTCTGAGTGGGCACTAGGATACCACCAAGTGGGATTGTGGTCCTTCTGTTGCTTGAGGTGGGAAAATGTTATCACTCCAGAGAAAGCAATCTCTTATCCCTCCCTTGGAGTTTCCATTAGAATGTCAGTTCACCTTCTGGCCAAGTGCAAAAACTGCTTAATACTAAGACCAACCATTCAACTAACAAACACCACAGCCAAAAATTAAGACAACTACATATAACATATAAAGACACAAGGTTACTATATGGACAGTCCACACCTAACACCAAATCTTAACTATAAGCTTGTCAGTCAGTCTAGGATGTATTGTGGATGTTCTAGTGGCCACTCAAAAACACCTTTCATATAGAACCAATAGTCCCTTTTCTAGTAGGCACTAGACACCATAAAGCGGGATGCTCTAAAGCTAACCCTGACATCTATGGGTAGGTGCTGGCTGCTTAATATGTAGGAAGATCCCACGGAAGTATTCACCTCCCAAATGCAGCCTCTGCAGAAATGTTTATCTTAATTCTTATAATTCCTAGTAATTGAGCTCAGACTAGCTCAAGTGGCTGCCCCACAAACCTCCTGAAGAGGTATGTTAGTGGAAAATGCCGCTGAAGTGGCAACAGCCCCTATGGAATGGGCCTCAAAGTCAGCAGTGACAGTTGACATGTATGTCAGATAAAATGCAAGCTGCAACTCGCCTAGGAAGGGTGGTGGTAGAATACTGTTTTGCTGTGACTAATTCTGCTGAAATCTCAGTCATTAAGCGTGTATTAGTTTTAATGTGACAGGTGTTAGGAGAAAATAACAGCTTACTGCTGTACAATACACTGAGCAGAGGGAGTAGTAGATCTTCTTGTTTATACAGACAAAGCAACTGAATTGCATTGAAGCACTCATAAACACTGGAGCTACAGGCAAGGGGGGTTCTTCAAAATCCATAGCCATAAACCCTGAAGAGCTATCAGAATTCAACAAGACCTGTTGATGTGGGGCTGACCCAGATCCTCTATCATCTGCAGAAAGTTTCTCATCTCTGTGATTCACTGGTGTTTGCTGCCATTCACCATTGTATCTGGCTTGCCTGTACACAAGCTCTGAAGCTGATGGCCACCTCCTCTGCCCGCTGCTGGCCAATCAGGTTCTGTAGCATCTCCTTGCCCACTGCTGCCACTGCTACTGTGGGGTTGGTCATGGTGTGCTGCTTCACCTTCAAGTGGCAGACATCTATTTGCATGCCTTGTTGACTTGGCTCCAACACCTTGCTTCTTGAGAGGAATTGGGCCATTGGTGCTACTATGCCCTCTATCAACAAAGTCCTTGCACAAAGGAAGAGGAACCTTTCTTTAAAGCACAAGGTATTTAGCAGTCAGTAGAACTGCAGGGAAACAGGTGGCACTGTGGTCTAAACCACAGAGCCTAGGGCTTGCCAATCAGAAGGTCAGCAGTTTGAATCCCTGCAACTGGGTGAGCTCCCGTTGCTCGGTCCCTGCTCCTGCCAACCTAGCAGTTCAAAAGCACGTCAAAGTGCAAGTAGATAAATAGGTACCGCTCCGGCGGGAAGGTAAACAGCGTTTCCGTGCGCTGCTCTGGTTCACCAGAAGCAGCTTAGTCATGCTGTCCACATGACCCGGAAGCTGTACGCTGTCTCCCTCGGCCAATAAAGTGAGATGAGCGCCGCAACCCCAGAGTCGGTCACGACTGGACCTAACGGTCATGGGTCCCCTTTACCTTTACCTAGAACTGTTCACAGCCTTTACCAAGCAGCAAGATAGGGGAGTCGAGAAGGATTAGAAATGGGAGGTTGTGCTTTTTTAAGGGTTCAGTTAATTTCTTCAATCAAGCAAAATAATTATTCAAGTAAAATCAATTTTCACAATTTATGAATTGAGAGGAATAATGAATTAATAAATGAGAGGAATGAATTAAAAGACTCAGTTAATTTGAATAAACAGGATCTCAATTAAATAGGAAAGGTAACAGGGCAGTTAATAAGAGACACACCACAATGAGGTAATTTAACTGACAACTGACTGAAAATAAAATTCCCAAAAAACTGAAACACTGAAACACAGTAACTAAATGCAATCACTCTGAAGTCTCAGAAACAGTGAAAATGACAACTCGGTGAACTGGGAGCAAAGGCCAGAAGAGCAGTAAGTGAATATAGGTCTGCTGCAAGTAAGGTGGGAAAACAAACTGACATTCCCAGATGGCTGAGACCTTCCTTCGGAGTTTTCCTGCCTCAAGCAACAGGAAGAATACAATGTCATCTGGTTATGTCCTAGTGCCCACCAGATAACTCTTATTTTTTTATGTTTACAATTAGATTTGTGGCATTAATAGCACTTGCTCCTTTTTCTTTAGGACCTTAAGCTCAAGGGCTTTATTCCTTCCCTCCTTCCCGAGTCCACAGGGCTCCACAGCTTACTCTGATTAACGGAAGACTGAAGCGGGGTTGTAGTCTATCCTTTGAGTCTAAAGAAACTGATATATGTGGCCTAACTGAGGCTACTGCTGAAGGCTCAAGCTTAAGTTCCTGATTGGGGAAAGGGCAACTAAGTTCCCAGCACCAGTATCACACTTTGAATCTATCCAAGGAAAAGCAGGGTGAAATGTTTCCTTAAGGGAAGAGTGTAGGGCAGGGGTTGTCAACCTGGTCCCTACCACCCACTAGTGGGCATTTCAGGATTCTGGGTGGGCGGTAGGGGGTTCTACGGCGCAAGCTGAATCCTCCTTCCATCGAGCACTGGTGGGCGGTAAGAAAATTTTACCATCAAGAAAGCTGCATTAATGGGTGTTAGGTATAAAAAGGTTGACTACCCCTGGTCTAGGGAATTACTCCCTCTGGGACTTCCAACACTAACCTCTTTTGCTCCTCTTTCTCTGCTCGTCTAGAGTAAATGGGACACCACCAAACTCTAACTTATACCCTTTCCTATCCTAACTAAAGCCCAGTGGAAAAAAAGATTAGACTGGGAAATGGGTAATGCTAAATGGAAAAAACTTGCTTTCTAGTTCTAAGAGGAACGGACAAGAGGCTGGGAGCTCACCATTTGAATAAGGCCATTTCTAACCTCTTGCCTCTAACTTGCTGGAAAATGGAATTCCTCACTTCCAAATCTTACTCTGTTCATGTTTAGAGAATATTCTAGGGAAATCTCAGGATAATTTATGCAATTTTCCTTGATTCATCACAAAAAAATTAGACTGTTCCTAGGTTCTGGAAGAATCCTCAGTAGCCAACTTTCAAACATTTAAAAAGAGCTGAAACAGAAAAACATCCAAGTTTGCACTTGAACACTTTCTCTTGAGAGTCCTAGTAAGATTTACAATTTGAGAATTCAGTTCTGTCATTGATTCTGATGTTATATATCACTGGCATTATAATTAAATAGCTCGATGACATTGAAAACATTTACAAGAAGGCTGTTGTTTATTTCACTTCAAAGCTTTGTTTATTTCACTTCAAAACATTTTGCAAGGTCTTACCTCCAATAAATATATATAAATATACAGAGTGTCAAGGTCACAACAAAATATCAAGATTTATTCCTGTAACATACCAGGATTGTGAATGCGATCCAGGAGCTTCACTGAGCGAGCACTGACAACACCGCCTACATGAAGAAGGAAGCCTGAAGGAAAGGCCGTCAAAGTAAAAAAAGGAAATTCCTGTTCCGATAAGAAGAAAAAAGGAAGAAATTATAGTTGATCTTAAGGGCTTGGCCTATTGTTCACCAATCAACATGCAAGTATCTCTTGAAACACAGGCAAAGCAGAACAGTTGGCAAAATGCTTTTTAAAGATTTACACACTATGCATTAAACAAGCAAAATGTATGCCATCCACAGACCCAACACGCTGTGGGGTTAGCAGACATCTCAAAAGCAGTTAAGACACTACTTTCCCCCTCATAATGCTGCTCCTGGGCTGGGATGTTAACTATATATTATGACACTGGAATCCTAAAGCCCAGAATGGGTACATCGTGCTGGACTCAATAAAATGTACTAGTGAGTACATTAAGAGGGATCAGGGAGTACAGTATTGTAGAGATATTATTAGGAGACTTAGAGCCTGATCTTAGTGGTGTTTACTTGTAAGTCCTGTTTAATTCTTACATTTAATTACTACATTCTTACCCTTCCTTTCTTTCAGGGAGCTCAAGACATTAATTACTACTACTACTACTACTATAGCAGGGGACGCGGGTGGCGCTGTGGGTAAAAGCCTTAGCGCCTAGGGCTTGCCGATCGAAAGGTCGGCGATTCGAATCACCGC
This sequence comes from Podarcis raffonei, assembly GCF_027172205.1. NCBI lineage: Eukaryota > Metazoa > Chordata > Lepidosauria > Squamata > Lacertidae > Podarcis > Podarcis raffonei. The sequence continues at coordinate 64,746,317 of NC_070611.1, read as the reverse complement.
GGCGGGGTGCGCTCCCGTTGCTCGGTCCCAGCGCCTGCCAACCTAGCAGTTCGAAAGCACCCCCAGGTGCAAGTAGATAAATAGGGACCGCTTACTGGCGGGAAGGTAAACGGCATTTCCGTGTGCTGCGCTGGCTCGCCAGATGCAGCTTTGTCACGCTGGCCACGTGACCCGGAAGTGTCTCCGGACAGCGCTGGCCCCTGGCCTCTTAAGTGAGATGGGCGCACAACCCCAGAGTCTGTCAAGACTGGCCCGTATGGGCAGGGGTACCTTTACCTTTACCTTACTACTATAGCTGCTGTTGAAACCATACTGGGTTTAAATCACATGGAAACCAGTAATTTACTTCTAAGTAAATGCTCAATGAATTGTGCTGGGAAGCCTATAGTCTATCTTTGTTCTGGCAGTTAGGTATCTTCTTTACCTTCCATATTTTTTGTCTCATAAAAAATAAATACACTATGCAGGGACTTTGCCATTATTTTGCAGAAACAGGACCTCAAAGAGTCATTATACAATGGCAATTAAAAGACAAACAAATGCTTTAATAGGTGCTAAACAATCTTTTTACTCTGAGAGGAGAATGTATTGAAAAATACTGAATCTAGGACCTAATAAAGTCATGGATTTTTCCTTAACTTCAATCAGGCCATATTACAGTGGCACTATGACCCCCCCATGTTTGTGCTGAAATTTCGATCTACAATGCTAGTGTAATGATGTACCTTGTGCTATTATGATAATGACTGTTGTCACTGTTTCTGCAGCTCCTGAGATTCGGCTGCGAGAGTGTTTTATTTCATTAAGCACATCCAGAAACACAGTAAATTAATTTGGGCCCATCATTTCAGAAAATATTCTTATTATGCATTATTATTATTTATTCCAGGAGCCCAGGGCAACAGGATGTTTGAGAAGAAGCCTTAGGAAAATATTATTTGATTAGTCTCCCATGACCAAAAGGCAAATATACCCACAATACTTGGAATGGTGGTCAAGTTAAAATTATTGTACAGGCATTATTGATCCCTAACACAGCATGAAACACCCATGCATTGGCATAAATTAGGTTTAGGCTACACTAGGTGATTGCAGGCTGCAGTTCCCCTTCCCATTGCAACCTTAAGTTCGAATCATGTACATCTGCTTTCCAGACACAAGAGGCCAGGAGGAGAAGGGCTACAAGGAGGAAATGAATGGATGGGAAAGAGGAAAGGGATGGCAGGTGTGGGTCTGAACATACAGCACAAGTAGAGGAGTAGCACCACTCTTTCCAAAACCACAGGGCTAATGTTCAGAGAGATGCAAAGATAAGGGGGGGGGGAGGAGTCTTGACTCCAGCAAGCAGAAATTTCTTGGCAACTGAAAATGTTCTGTGTAGTCACACAGCACATAAACAAATGGAATTTACAAGCAAAAACCCATAAAGAATAATAAAGAGAAATGCAACTTTAAAATGTTTCACGAAGCTTTTTCTTGAACATGGCTACTCTACTTAAGGGATAAAACTGAATCTAGAGAATAAGATTCAGATAACAAGAGTTCTACTATATCTTTTATGCAAGATTATATTTTTGTCTCTAAACAGGGATGGCCCCAAATGGGTTGGTCTAATGCAGATCTGCACACAATAATATATAGCATGTTTATGGGGGGAAAGAAGATGGGTTTCCATTTGCCAGTTCTACAGCATCAATGCAAAAAATAAATGGAAGTTCATGCAACAATGGTTTATTTCGTAATGTTCCTATGATTGGTAAGTGCAAAGGAAAGGAGAAAATAATCATTATCACATCTTACACTATGACATGAAAAATTACAATGACAGATGCCTCTGCTTTCGTACTATAAAGCTCACAATCTGGATAATCTACTGATTCAGTTACATAGCATTAACATTCTTCCTTAGATTATAAAAAGCAGTACAAAGAGGAGGAGCATGGAAGAAGCCAAGAAGCCATTAACAAGCCAAGCACAAACTTCGAAAAACCTTCTAAAAGTCTGAAAAGAAAATATGCGATTCTTAGCATTTCAGAATATTTGTTTTTGCTGAGAGGTATGGTGTTTTTAAAGAGCTAGATATCTAACCCACAAGATTTCATAGGCAGTTCTAAAATGAGATGGGAAATAGAAATAAGAGATAAGAACAAGGAAAATAAAAAAGATATTCAACTCTTGCAACCTCTAAGCCTGCATTACCATGATTATTTCAAGCCATCTCATTTTTTTCCAGTTCAAAAATGCAATGAATCATTTGCTTGTAATGCTAAACCATGAGGATGATCTGCAGCAAGCCTTTGGCCTGTGTGTTCCCCCACCACCATCATCTTCCTCCAGGGCGGCAGTGAGGAGGCATTCATAAGTTTTTCTTCTGTTTTACATTAACCACATTTTGTTGTGTTGCCCAAACCCTGACAAACTGTGGTCAGTCTTAACTATGGTGATTGGAAACAAGACAATTTCAAAGCATAGTTTATGAAGCTGACTTGTTTTCACTAAGGACAGTTAAGATTATCCACTGTTTAGGCTTTGGATATAATGCTAAATTGTGGATAATCTAAAACAGAAGTTTCTGATCTCCATGCCTGAAACAAGAGGGGGAGGGCGCGAGCCCAAGACTCACTACAGCTCTTCCTTGCAACACAAACTATGGATTGGTGTAATTTGCAAACTAGATCAATATAGAAAACCAAACCGTAATTTTGGCATGTGTCATATTCTAGCTCATGATACATAGGCCTGTCCCATGCCATCTACATTTTAATCCCATGACTTCTAATTGTATTTAGACCTGATATTCAGAGTTATATGGTCTCCAAATGCGGAGGTTTCATGACCAATAGCCAACAAGAGCCCTACGTCCCGTGTATTCCAATTAAAAAGGCATAATAAAAAGACTGCAAAATGCATTTGCACAGGAGACATCAACAATAAATCATCTCTCAAGAGCTCTCAACCCATTTCCACTCCAGTTCCTTGTACTATAAGTCAATGGGTTTTTTAAAAAATAAATAAATAAAAAGCCAGCTGTGCAATCGCACAACACAGCATACCAGTATATATGAGCAATCTAAGACTTTGCTTATACTATTTCCAATTTGAGAGGCACCTGGGACATCTAGGGGGCTGCTTTAGGAGAGAAGAGTTTTGAACTAGATGTCCCTTTAATCCAACTCATCTGTTCACCTAGGCCTACTCTGAGAGTAATCCTACTATGTTGATTTATCAAAATGATTGCCGATTTGTAGTGTTTTTTTGTACAGTACTTGTTTTATGAATGTAATTTTATTGTTGATTTTAAGCTGTTCACTGCCATGATATTATTTTCTTAGTATTGGGAGTATATTTTTGCACATATAATAATTCAGAACAAACATTAATACATCTTCAGCCATTTTCTTACATTCCTTAAGTAGCGAATGTAACATCAGAACCAGCCCCTGGAAATTATTTCCTAGCCACATTGCTGCCTTATAATCTAACCCCTAAAACTGGTACAGGCTACAGGGACAAAAACTTCTGCAAAATCCACACAAAAATCAATAGAAGGAACATAGCTGTAACACTTGGTTTGTTGCACTACAGATGACTAACAAATGGTTTGATTGGAGAGGGGAAAATAGAAGCAGATGTAAAATTAAAGCATATTTCAACTATGCCAATTAGACCCACAATGTACCATCACACAGAGTTTATATGCATACTCTTTGGTGTGAAGGTATAGGGCATTTTTAAAGATACATTTTAAACCTAGCCTTTTTCAAAGCTGTATCTCATTTACAATGATTGTTCATGACTAATAAACATATTAATAAAGAATTCATCAAAGTATTAAAAGCTTGCAAAGGGAGTTTAAAATAAAAATAAAGTTTATCAACCCGAACAACATATAAAAACCCACAAAACATTTAAATTACTAAGACAGGGGCACAGGGTAAAAACTTCCTTTTTGCGTTAGTTTATTTTCAAATTAAACATTACAAAATAAACAATATGAATTGCTATTTAAATGAAATGAAAAGTTAAATGAAATGTACAGTCATGCGGACTATTGGTTAAGCAGGAGGATTTGGATTTGTTAAATGATCTGAGGAAAAATCTTTATAAATTTGCATCCGAAGGATTCTAAGGGGAATCTGGAAATAATACTATTAACAAATAATCCCAAATTCCTAAAATGTAACTCCGAACTCGAAAGGGGTTTCAAAATAAAATTAACACAAAAAGAGAGGGCTTAAAAGAAATGTCACACAATGATTTGGAACATACCCGCCTTCTACAGAACCTATGAGGCGATCCTCCCTTAGCAATGGGTAACACAAGAAATGAAAAGAGAATCATCCAACTTATACAAACTTAATGTTGCTATTCATTTTAGAATTAATCCACATTTTAATGGTGTGTGCATATACAGTGTTAAGTATATAACATTTGGTACAGTCCTCTAAACCCAAGTAAAAGTTTGTCTTTAGTGAAATAATCAGAAATTCACAAAGAATTTAGGTGCAGGTATCCAGTTGAGTTTAGATCCATTAGGCCAGCGGTTCTCAACCTGTGGGTCCCCAGATGTTGTTGGACTACAACTCCCATCATCCCTGAGCTCTGGCCTTGCTAGCTAGGGGTGATGGGAGTTATAGTTCAACAACATCTGGGGACCCACAGGTTGAGAAAGGCTGCATTAGGCAGAATGTGCTTATAGTTCTAGTTCTAGTTCATAGCCACTTAAAAAATGCAAGCTTAGGGAGCAGGTGGAGGAGGTTATAGCTGCTTTGACATGGCACACAAATTCATTTACATGAAGATTTAGCTTTTTAAATTCTGTTTTAGAGCTTTCCAGAGTCTGAGTATGGATATCCAACAGAGTTTATCAAATTGTGAGAAAGGACAGAAACACATAATACTGTACATACTTATGCAGTGGCGTAGTGTGGGGGGTGCAGGGGGGCCGGCCACACCAGGCGCAACATCTGGGGGGGCGCGCTTGCACTCGCAGCTCTCTGCCCCTTGCTAAAATCCACAGGTTAGGGGGTGCAAATTACTTGCCTTGCCCCGGGTGCTGACAACCCACGCTACACCACTGTACTTATGGCGGAATACTCCATGGCATGTCCTTGTTTTGGATATCTAATTCTCCCATCTGAACGAGGATTAAATCCCATACAGTTCAGGATCAACACAAGGAGATAACAGTTGTTTAATGAACAAAGAAATTAGCAGTTGATAAAGAGACATTTCCACAGTGGCGGGTTCTGACATGCAAGTTAAAAATAGGATTATCATGCTTTTCTTACCCTTTGCTCCAAAGCCGTCTGAGTTTGCTGTCTTAACAGAGCTTTTAATGGCCCCCCTTCTTTTCCAGCACTCCCACTGCCCATTCCTAAAGGATATCAGCATGTAAGTAAGCAGTCATATCAAACAGCTAAATAATATATTATACTCAATTTTTATTTAAAAAACATGGCATATACATGCAAATGTAAGAATTATGAAAGGTCAAACTTGCAAGATTCGGAAAGCCAAAATCATTTACCATGCACCTTTGCACAAAAAAAAACATATTTTGATAAATACAATGTGTCAGTCTTTTTATTTCTAATTGTAGAGAAGACCTAACACTGTATTTTTATTTATCCAATGCAGCAAAAAGATGGCAAAATTTTCCATCAACATGTACAGAAAAATTAAAAGAGATTTATTGTAGATAGAAATAAAACAGTAGAAGGTCGAAAGATTTAAACATAGTTTGTTCTTTCTTTCTTTCACTGATAATACTGGGAACTAGGCTCCAAGCTCTAACTTTTACAAGAAGGTCATCAATTAGAATAAAAAATGTGTCAGCATGCTCATAAATTGTGGTTAAGTAAAACCTATCGTTTTAGAGGTTTCAGTGTACTGTTGGCAAAAGATTGTGACTCTCTTCTCCTGACATTAATTGGATTATTTATGTACTTCTCTTTTCAAAAGTTTCAGAGTAATAGAACATTTTTGCACCACAACAGTGGTCTAAACCTTAGAGTTTATGTGGGTCCCTAAAAATTTGCACTGTATGATATTCACATGAGCCCAGAGCATTTAGAAAGTCAAACATGCAACTGTGAACATTTTTAGTGTCTACAGTAACATTTTCAAGGGAAAGGATTAAAGCATTTAGGGGCATTACACCTCAGTGTTCACACAGCAGCAGCATCTAAAATAATAAGGAAGGCCGCAGCTCAGGGGTAGAAAACATGCAAAGGTCTAATCCCTGATATCGGCAGGTGGGGAAAGGTAAGTATTTCTGCTTGAAACTCTGGAGAGAAGCTGCCTGTGTAGGCAGGTGGACCAAAGGTCTAACTTCGCAGAAGGCAGCTTCCTGTGTTTCTAATGCAATTTCTACTATCAAAGCCAGTAATTTTTTTTACAATATACTTGCTAAGGGCTTGTTTCAATGCTGCCTAGTTTCCTTACACCAATATGGATCAGTCTCGTCTAAAAATCATAACAATTCCAGTGGTGAAATGCATATTCTCTCTTGTAAGAAATAACCCACCAGAAACTGCTTCTGGGCAAGCCTCACTGAAATAAAGGGGTCTTACCCATTAGCAAGTAGTACTTACAAAACAGAACATCACTGGCACTCTAAATATCTCAAATCAGGCACACCGGCTTGCCCCAGCAATTGAGGGGGTCGGTACCACATAACATGCACACACTGTGCCTGCACACCACACAACACACTGGCGTTACTCGCCCACGCTCTGCAACATGCTGACGTGTCACACACACACTGTGCAGCTTGAGAGTGATGTGCGCACGTCACATGGCATGCTCACACAGTGTGCGAACATTGCTGCAGAATATTGAGGGGGCCTGTCCACTTCCTTGAAAATTGGGGGGGGCTCTCAGCCCCTTGTCCCCCTTAAAGACATCCCTATCTCAAATAAATATGGACAGCCATTCCATTGACAATTCAGATACTGATGCATACACTAAATACCATCCTATACTAGACTAAAAACTAATCTGTTTAAAATAAGGCAAGTAAAAAGAAACCCACAATTTGAACAGATAAGCTCATTGTAAGGTGTAAAATTTCCCACCCATTCACACATTAATTTCGTACAAAACATCTGAAATGGTTGGAATTTTTTAACCACTTGCAAATTCACAAATCCAAATAATGCAAGCAGAAAGTGGTTGTAAGTGTCTGAACTTATATTGGTAATCTACATGTTGCTGGTCGCCCCCACTTTTATTAAAACTGCCAGATTCTAGAGTAAGGACAAAAAAATATATCAAAGGAAGTATTTTTAGCTGCTTTTGGATAAGGAAACTAACATTAGCATCTGTATAGTCCCATTCTGTATTGTCAATCTAATTTAATATCTTACAAGGGACTATACAATACTAAGAACGAAGACAGAATGGAATGAAGACTATTTGTGGAAATGAAACATATTTTTGCAGAAGAAAGGACAACTAAAACACTACCTGTAGACATACACTAACCAAGTATGTATTCAGCAAAGCAAACTAGAGAAATAACAGGCAAAACAGAGGTGCATATTGGGAATGGTATTCAAAACAGGACAGAAACCAAATATGGCTGATGGCCACATGATGGTCAACAGAGTAATAGAAATGGCCTGAAGAGGAAGAATGAATGCTTGTTCCAGGTAAAACAGAGGAACATTTTAAAATGACTGGAAATGAATTATTACATCACCATCTAATGATGAAAAACAAGCCAATTACCAATGCTTGGTAAAGTTTTTGGAGAAATAAAGAGAAAAGTCTGTAGTATAAAAAGGATGAGGTTTCTTTAAATGGTGACCAGACTTTAAAGGGGGGGAAAGCTGATTAAGTTGAAAAACCCATTTAGTGAGTAGACTTTTGTTATCGTCATGCAGCCAGCAGTTTTCAGAGTTTTAAAAGGGTGTGCAGCAAAAACAAGAGAAGCTTTAAAACTACCCTCAGTGCCAATAGTGGGACTAAAAAATAACAGCAAGGCGATTTAAGATTGATCCTACCAGAAGCAGCCAGAAGCAGCTCTTCAGTGAAAGAAACACTTTTCCTCAGAATTGGGTTGGCATGGCTAGAGTGAAGAGGGTTAGAGATAGACCCAGAGACAAGGAGACAGGGCTGTTTAAGCTGTGGGGAATCACAAGATAGTGTAGGGGAGCTGGGATACAGGAAAATCCTAGGTCCCTGGGGGGAAAGTGCTGTGGAGGGAAGCAGTAGAGATGACAGATTTCAGAAGATGACTAAAAAGAAATCAAAAAGAAAAAAAGCAAAATGAAGAAAAAAAGCAAAATGAATCAAGCAAAAACAAATTTTGTAAAAACGAACAGACAACCTAACAGAATATGAATGAACTATTACTGACATACAATAAATGAAATGACAAATACAGCACTACAATGTGAATGAAGAGCACATTCAAATGATACTTTAAAAAACTGTTCTTCCTTAATAGCAGGAATAGTTTCAATGTGCTTTTACTTTTATTTCAAACTCTGATATTCAAAATAAATTTGCTTGCAGATGATGAACAGCTACTTTCCACGAGCCTAAAAAATGTACATTTTCTTTTTCAGAAAAATTTTGAAATTTCTTAACCTGAACCACACAGCCTTTAATTTTTATTTCATGTAAAAATTTCATGTTTGATCTACTCTTTTAGTTCCTATCTTCTCAATTTCCTCCACATATATGTTAGGGTAATGACCAGTGTTAGAAAATCAGCTAGCAACATTTTATTAGGAAGATTACTCTGCTGGTTTGCAAAAAACAAAAAACAGCACGAGTCATAAATCAAGACTAAGCTGCATCAAAGTAGCATTCTGAAGAGGCTAATCACTAACACTTAACCTACACTGATAGTAAAACTTGACCCTTTTTTAGCAATATACACTTGTAATATATTTAGAAAGAATATACACCATCATTTCTATTAGTATACTCTATCTGGTTATAATAATAATATAATAATAATAATTTATTATTTATACCCCGCCCATCTGGCTGGGCCTGCCCAGCCACTCTGGGCGGCTTCCATAAAAACCAAAAATACAGTAAAATATCACACGTTAAAAACTTCCCTGAACCCTAACTTAAGGTTAATGCCTTAAGATGTCTTCTGAATGTCAGGTAGTTGTTTATCGCTTTGACATCTGCTGGAAGGGCGTTCCAGAGGGCGGGCGCCACTACTGAGAAGGCCCTCTGCCTGGTTCCCTGTAGCTTTGCTTCTCGCAATGAGGGAACCGCCAGAAGGCCCTCGGCGCTGGACCTCAGCGTCCGGGCAGAATGATGGGGGTGGAGACGCTCCTTCAGGTATACTGGACCGAGGCCGTTTAGGGCTTTAAAGGTCAGCACCAACACTTTGAATTGTGCTCGGAAACGTACTGGGAGCCAATGTAGGTCTTTCAAGACCGGTGTTATATGGTCTCGGCGGCCGCCCCCAGTCACCAGTCTAGCTGCCGCATTCTGGATTAGTTGTAGTTTCCGAGTCACCTTCAAAGGTAGCCCCACGTAGAGTGCATTGCAGTAGTCCAAGCGGGAGATAACCAGAGCACCACTCTGGCGAGACAGTCCGCAGGCAGATAGGGTCTCAGCCTACGTGCCAGATGGAGCTGGTAAACAGCTGCCCTGGACACAGATTTGACCTGTGCCTCCATGGACAGCTGTGAGTCCAAAATGACTCCCAGGCTGCGCACCTGGTCCTTCAGGGGCACAGTTACCCCATTCAGGACCAGGGAATCCTCCACACCTGCCCACCTCCTGTCCCCCCAAAAAAGTACTTCTGTCTTGTCAGGATTCAACCTCAATCTGTTAGCCGCCATCCATCCTCCAACCGCCTCCAGACACTCACACAGGTCCTTCATCGCCCTCACTGGTTCTGATTTAAAAGAGAGGTAGAGCTGGGTATCATCCGCATACTGATGAACACCCAGCCCAAACCTCCTGATGATCTCTCCCAGCGGCTGCATGTAAATGTTGAAAAGCATGGGGGAGAGGACAGAACCCTGAGGCACCCCACAAGTGAGAGCCCAGGGGTCTGAACACTCATCCCCCACCACCACCTTCTGAACACGGCCCAGGAGGAAGGAGCGGAACTACTGTATGACAGTGCCTCCAGCTCCCAGCCCCTGAAGACGGTCCAGAAGGATGTTATGGTCGATGGTATCAAACGCCGCTGAGAGATCCAGCAGAACTAGGAAACAGCTCTCACCTTTGTCCCTAGCCCGCCGGAGATCATCAACCAGTGCGACCAAGGCAGTTTCAGTCCCATGATGAGGCCTGAATCCCGATTGGAAGGGATCCAAATGGTCCGCTTCTTCCAGGCGTGCCTGGAGTTGTTCGGCAACCACTCACTCAATCACCTTGCCCAAGAATAGAAGATTTGAGACTGGGCGATAGTTGGCCATCGTGGCCGCATCTAAAGATGGTTTTTTAAGAAGCGGTTTAATAACCGCCTCTTTCAGCGGGTCTGGGAAGGCTCCCTCACGGAGGGAAGCATTCACCACCCCATGAAGCCCATCGCCCAGTCCTTCCCGGCTAGCTTTTATAAGCCAGGATGGGCAAGGATCCAGGAGACAGGTGGTTGGTTTCACTCGTCCAAGCAGCCTGTCCACATCCTCGGAGGTAACACGTGATTGTAGTCTATGGTGCCACTTAGCGAATGGGAAGTGTTCTATCAGTGGAATGAGGAAGTAACTTTCAGTATGAAATCTGTTTTTGAAAACTCTTCTTGATTGTCATGCATTACAGTGGCTTGTTCTTCAAGCAGAATGTGTCTAAACTTCTCTTGAGATCATGGAACTAGTTTCAGAGTTTGAGATCCAACAAACTCCAAGTGGAATTCTACTAATGGAATGAAGCTTTCCAGACACTGTGTCTGGCTTCAGCCAATGAAAAGGACTGGGGTCATAAGGAATAGCATGGGATATGAAACAGGGTAGATGCAGATGGAGGAAGGAATCAGAAGAAAATGTAGAATTCTCCCCCCACACACACACACAAACACACTTGGTATGAGCAGAAATGTATCCCATTTGCATGAGAGTCCCTTTGGATTCCATCCATGGTCTGGCCAATTAGCCTATTTAAATTTCACCAAAGTCAAAGGAATGTAAGTGAGTGCAAGATTTTGGACAAGTTGTTCAGATCTTTGCTCCTCCCATTAGTTATATTAGATCTAGTGCAGAAAATGTTGTCTCTGTGTGTGTGTGTGTGCGTGTGTGCGCGCGCGCGTGCCTGTCTCTCTCTCCCTCACACACATGCATAAATGTTAGCCTACTTTCTAAGAATGGTTAATGCCATGTCAACTATTTCTTTCCATTTCTTTAAATTCAACAGCATAGAAAAATAATTTATTTCTGTAAAGACAATGGGTTGGATCCATACTTAAAATAGACCCAGCGAAGCCAACTTAAGTTATTTTAAGTCCCATGGATACCATAGGCCTACTCAAAGTGTGATCAAGTTTAGATCCACACCACATGTTAAAATAGCCTCTTAAATCAACATAAACAGGAATGTACAGTAGGTATCATTTTATCTAGCAAAGGAAGTACAAAATAAAGATGTACTCTTTTAAGAGGAAACAGATGAAAAACATACTCCCTAACATTACTAAATTCACCTACAACAACAACAACAACAACAACAATAAGAATAAGAATAAGAATAAGAATAAGAATTTATTATTTATAACCCGCCCATCCAGCTGGGTTTCCCCAGCCTACAATATAGTCAAGTGCAACAACAACAAAATGGAGCAGGGGAAAACCGGATTTAAAATACAGCTGTTCACAGCTGAGATTCTGTAGCATTTTCTAAAATTATTATTTCAAAAAACAAAAAGACAACCAAAACAATTGCATTATCTTCTAGCAGAGTTTGTTCTTAACAACAAAAAGAACAAAAGTAGATTGCACATAGCCAAATAGTTAGAGCAGTGTTTCTCAAACTTTCTGAACTCAGGCTCCTTTTCAAACATCCACTACATTCTGCACATAATATCAATTATTTTCCACAGATGAACTTGTAGAGATCCTTGCACCTAAATTAGGTGCAAGTGACTTGCTGTTATGCATAAGGATTTGGATAATACCCCCCACATATATTTTAGAAAAGAAAACTGGAGCTTTGCATAGTGATTCATCAAAGATCAAAGCAGTAGCAGTTTCTAGGTTTCTTGTCTGTCAAATCACCCTGAGAAGATGCAATTTGCCTCAAGTCCCACATTGATCAGAGAGGTTGTCTGTCAGAGGGTACTCCACTGAGGTCTCGGTTGGAGCCCAAGGACGGCACTACAATTTTCAAGATCCTATCCCTGACTGGAACTTCACAACCTTTCTCCTGGTGCCTCATGCCTCCTAAGGGAAGCCTGTCCCACGGTTTGAGAACCACTGAATTAGCAGGCAGAGTAAAGCAGCAACATTAAGGGATGATGGCATTTGTTCAGTGTTTGTAAGATGGCATGCATTCACTCCATACATTAAATGAAATAATAAAACTTAAAATGTTTTCTACATCAAAAACATAAGTTGCTAACAAGAATTTACTACTATCTTAAAGTAGGTGGTGTCTATGCCAATTGTACATAGCTTGGAAGCAGCTCAGCAGGCAGCCCGTTGGCCAAATTTCTAGAAAGCTCAAGTGATTAATTGCCAAAAGGTGCACGCATACAGAAACATATTTGGATTAGAAGGTAGTTAGTCTTATGAGTATGACACTGTTAAAAAGGACATGCGAAACTACTTCCCCAACATATTATGGTGACTATTTATCTCCATAATTTGCAATATGATGTGGAGGAAATTAAAAGACAACTCCTTGTGACCTTTCTGTTATATTCTGATGTACTATATGTCAGCTTGCAAAAGCTGTCCATAAACTAAATAATGCAAAAAGTAATTCATAAGAGTTAGACATATAGACAGTTTTCAAACTTTACTGGAGTAGGAGAGATCTCCTATTTTAGGGTTGTTGTGCTAACTTACATGCCAAAAAACAGAGAAAAGGAAGTGAGTAAAAAAGCTAATAGAAACAACACAAATTAAACAAAACAAATAAACAAATCAAAATAACGTGGGTGGCAGCACCTTACCAGTTTTGGGTGTCAAACTCAAATCTGTGTCAGAAGAAGAGGACTGTCGACTGTAGGACTTGGAAGGTGAAAAGGAATAGATTTGGTTTTTCAGAGGGGTGGAGGGTCCTGATGAATGAGGATTGGGATTGGGATCTTCATTGAAAGGAATCCTGCCAGAAGAAGGTGGAAACATATTCAGTGATCCTATGCCAAAGGACCGGGCTGATAGCAGCATGATCCCAACAAGAGGGTGTGGGAAGGGATGGGGAAGGGCCACTAGTTGTCCTGAAGTGCAAAGCTGGATTATGAGGCCAAAGGCAACGGCAAAAAACCAAAAAGTTTGTTTACCAACTCAGCATTATTGCAGGGAGATGGCAAATATTTGATAGCAAAACAAAAACAAGAACAAAATACACAGCTGAGGAATGAAGCATCAAAAACCAAGGAAAACAGGCAAAGAAAGTAAAACCCATCAAAACCATCACAGTGCAAAATGCTTATTTGAACCAGATTATCAAAAAGGAAAACAAAGACAATTGCAGACCATATATCTGTGTGTTTATATACACACAGACACAGACACTTATATATACACACACACATATATATTTCCAAGAAAGTTTCCTTATCCTTTAGCATCTGCAGTGTGCCACAGCTAAAAACAAAGAAGGAAACCAGACTGATACCATTGTATTGACAACCTTGGTTACATTTAATAGTACCTTACCTGTTTGTCCAAATTAAGACTTCAGTCACAGAAACATCTTTGAGGACATCATGATTAAGCCTGAAGCCCAATCAAGATGTATATTTTCCCCCCATGACAAGGGATATTTTCACACCTTAGGTTTTTCAGTTTATAACTGGAAAGGGAAAAAAACTCACACACACACCAAGCAAAAGTACAGCAAGAGATGGTTAAATTCCAGTCACCTATCACCTCTGTTGTATCAGATGGAGACTAATGTAGTTATTTCCAGGAGTAAGACTTCCAGTGAGAAAAGTTTTGTGGTACCTGCCTACACTGCCTGCCTGCCTGCCCTTTGCAGTCACTGTGCCTGTAGCCTGTCTCTCCCCAGCTTCTGAGTCTGAGCAGTCTCGTACCAGTGTAGATGAGAGTGGGAACAGACACAGAGAAGTTCTGAGTAAGCCGTGAGCCAGTAGCTGTGTGAATTGGGCTGTTGTGAGTCGAGCGACATCCATGGCTTGGTGGATGAACCAGCGGAGACCTGAGAGAATTTGCAGCCAAGGCGGAAGGAAAGAAAAAAAATACATACAAAAGATTGCAAAGTTACATTTAAAAAATATTTCAGGGAGCTTTAAGAGCAGGCTCTAAAGCAGGGGTGTCAAACGTAAGGCTTGAGGGCCTTATCATATCTTTTTGTGGTTCCCAACATGGCCCACAGGACACCTACCATATTTCACAGAACTTCAGTCTTGTGAGCCAAGAAGCCAAAAATGGCAAACTGGCATGCTTCCTCGCAAGCAGATCAATCGACGACATGGCTCTAGCCTGCCACTCCAATTTATCTCATGCTAAGTAAAGGCCTCAGCAAATTAATTATGCTCACACAAGGGAGATGAACTAGGGAGCCATTGGACAGTGGATTCCGACAGGAGCTTCTCGTTCATAGCTCCCCCCCCCCGGTCAGGGATATACACCAGACAGTGAAATACTTGAAATTGTGATGTGAGGGGGGGACTCAGCAGCAGATGTTTAACAAATTGTGCTGGGATTCACATTTTTTTATTTTAAAAAAGTGGATGTGGTTCCCAAGGATCTACTCACTGAGAAGTTGGCCCTCCAACTCATTTTTTTTACACCCCTGCTCTAAACAGTTAAGATGAAATCTTAAGAAAGCAGCTAAGCATTACCTTGTTAAAAGTGACATTGTATCTGTAGCAATGTGTTAACTGGGAAGAAAGAAACACCCGTAGGTGCCTGCTAATCTTGTAATACCTGGATTCAATGCAATTTCTTTAGACTGGCTTAATTCTGTTTCTAATAAACATAAAAATCTTAGCATGCAAGGTGCAACCTGGGAATGGAGAAATAATGTTTCCATTTTCTTTTCAAGATGGAATGACAACAGATGTAGGGCGAACATTCTTAGCAGGTTATTAGATGTGTAAAAGCAATGTGGCAACTGCATGGTTTTACTTATGGATCTATGATTCCACTACGGGGAAGCTTTGTAAAGAAAAACTGTCTTCCTTTTAAAAAAAACATGGCTCTTAGCAAAAAGATGGGTATATACAAATTACTCATAATATATGAGTTTCTCATGTTTTCTGATGAAAATAAAACCCTGTAGCCCATACTTCTCTAAACTCTCACTTGTGCTGAGAATTGGAAAAGGCAAGAAACAGCAGGGAAAAAATATATTCTGGGTTGCAGTATTTCTCTCCATACTAAGGTTAAAAGGGGGAAAATCTCTACTCTTCCCCCCCCCCCAAGCCCTCTGTGCATGCCAGAGGATTTGAGGAAGGATGTATGTTGCAAGATCAAGTAAAGGTTGGCTAGCAAGCCAAGCCAGTATCTGTGGACCAGTCTCATGGCTAGCTGAAAACAGAAATAAATAAAAATAGCCAGTGACATTCGAGTTCACAAAGCGTTTTGTTTTGATTGTCTGATCAACCATGACGAAGTAGCATCAACTCTGAACAATGAATGAAGCTAATTCAGAATGAAGATTTGGAAGCATTTATCTTACCAGTGCAAAAGCAACTTGACTAGCTATCGCACAGACTAACTTTGGTCATATACCCTGCATTTAGCTATCAATTGCTTTCACACAGACCATGTCAGTGTGGTGCTTCCTGCAGCAGCTCATAAAACCTGAGCCAACCTTAGAGGGATATGGAAACAGAATGTGACAAGTTTAACTGCAGAATTATGAGATAGGTGTGAAACCTAAGGTTCAGCAATCCCAGCAACAGCAGTGTACAAAGCATATTGACAAAATATACAGTTACGGGAGGGTGAGTCTAACATTTGAACATACTTCAATGTATGAAAATAATTATTTTCAATAATAAGCTCCTAAATAACGGATAGTTTTCAAGATTCCAGCTATCTCAACTAGAGCACACATAATCCCAATTTACACACACAGAAAAAACATATGCTGGTCCTTCTCTTAGGGCTGGCATAAAAAAGCCTTTATGATGCTGTAAATGTAGCTAGATGCTATTTCACCAGGCATATACATAGCTTTCCCAAACAAGGTGCTTTCAGGCTGGCATGCTACTATTTTTGTTTCACTTGCTCATGCTAAAAACTGAACTCCATGAACTATAAGTGAAGTGAAAGCTTGCCTACTATTTCAGGTCAAAGAGCAGCAAAGACAACTTGGTGCTTCCCTCTCTTATTTAGAATAAAGGCAGATATAAGAACCTGATAGAAATAGCTTAACACATATTAGCATCTTATGGTATTATAGCATTTAATATTCACATTGTAATACTTTTGTCTCTTATGCAGATGCACATTCAGACTACGAGTACTGGAAACAGAAGGCCTGTTGAAAAATTGTAATATGGCAAAAGATTCTGAAAGACAAAACATTCCATTGATGCAGGTTCACCACCAGTAAAACTCGCACATTGAACTGTAACGTAGAAGAGGCAAACACCATCAGCAGCACCTTGTGTAACACTGCTAGAATTATATATGGTATGACTGCATAGGCATTTGTCACACAAATTTTATTTCTGCAGCATCTGGCCAAATAGGACCATCAGTTCATTTTGAATCCCCTCAGATTTCTAAATTCCAAAAAATTACCAATAAGATTGGTAGGCAGGAACGTGTGTATGAAATCACAGCAGACAAATGAAATTATGCAAAACTGTATGAGTATATAAACAAAACATGAAAATCTCTTTCCAATGAACATCTGACTCATACTTACTCCTTCATATCTTTGGATGGGGAATTACATGTGGGTAAGAATGCTGATGTGTTACTTAATTTATCCAAGGTACAGGCTGTTCCTATGGCTCGTACTACTAGTCCAGATTCTCCCTCCAGATCAAAACACTGCAAATAGCCAACAACTGCATTCCCTCTCATTTCAAGTACCTTCAAGCCAATCTTCCTTTGCAGCTCTCCTGCAAAAGAGGTATATGCCAGTTAGCCAGAAATTAACTTAAAATATATTTGCAAGTCCGATAATAAGAAAAAGATGAGAACAGAAAAATGTATTCACATTTAGATAGCATGATTTATTAATTTTTTTAAAATTTTGCGCTCTGTCATCCAGAAGTACATGGGCTTAAGGACTGTTTCACCAGTTACAATTTTACAGATGCATAAAAATATTTTATAGATGCCTAAAGAACTGCTACAGGGAAGCTATGGCCCTTCTGATGTGGTTGGACTCATTCTTCAGGTCTGATGAGCCTTCAACATCTAAAGGGCCACAGGCTCCCTATCCCTGTATTAGAAATAAGACAGATGCAGATATATGCTTATTTGCAAACAAGTTTCCTGTACACAGGTTAAATTCATGACAACTATATAGTCTGTGAAGTGGCCCTTAGTGTCTCTGCTGAAACTTTTTATAACCATGAAAATAGATGCCAAACATTTTTCAAGCCATTTTCTAATATATTATAATACTGATAAAATAGGAGCTATTATTCAAATTTGCTACACTTTTATTTTAAAACAGCACAATCCTCTAGAGCCTTTCTTCACATGCAGAGGAAGTCCCTAACTCACTGAGGGTTTGAGATCCATTGGCTACCCTCTCCTGGTTTAGACAGCTAGTCAAAGCTGGACCCTGGGTATGGCTGCTGTTGCATGCTGACAGCTTCTAGGAGCAACAGCTGGTGTATTAGTGCTAAACAAAACAACAATGGACACTGTGTGTGTGTGTGTGTGTAATCTCTCTAAATATGAATATAAATTATGCCAGCTTCATTCCTATACTCATTTACTCAGTAGTAAACTAAGTTCAGAATAAACATAGATAGGCAGTGCTGAAATCCATTGCCTAGAAAAGAATTTAGAAACGCTCTCTAATGTGCAAAATTGATCAACAAGAAATCTCTAGGGAGCAGTGTTAATAGTAGGCAAGTGCATTGAGACTGTAAACCCATCATTAGTACGAGACCAAAAGTGTTTTCCTGCAGACTACAAGCAGACTTTAAATATATTTGTAGATCATTTTCTGTGGCAGGCCCGATTGTGTTGCTCTTGCATGTACTATGTAAGAATTCATAGATTGATGCAAAATTTGAAAATAAATGGACACTGAAACTTTAGCTATACAAAAGAATTACATCTTCTGTATAACAGGATGTAATTTAAATCATCTTTCCATGTTGTTACGGATATTAAAAAAACAACCTTCAAAACTAAATGCTTGTGACCACACACCTCCTCCAAACTACAACTGAACATGTCACAAAGCAAGCAATTTATAGAGCATGTGGAGGTGCTTGAAGAGCAAAAAGTAGAGAAATGGTGCAGAAATCCCCACAGTCCTTCAGAGGGACTACAACCCCCTCCAAAGGAGGCAATATTCCATCAGAAAGCACATAACAGATTTCGAACTTTTAAATACTGTAAATAATATACTTTCAGAAAGTAAAAAAAATATTTTTGCTAACTACTATAATTAGTAACAGTGCAAAACAAACAACTGTAGGCTGAATCAGCGGCCAAGTATATGAAAAAGAATCATTAAGCAGTTAAGAGCAGATCTTCACTCATTCAGTGTCTACACTGTTATTCTGTAAAGATTGCTTACATAGTTCAACATTTCAAAATGACCTTTGAAATTCCAACTTTCCAGGGGATACGTGGCTGCTGTATAATGTGAGCTAAAGTTTCAACACAGACTAGAAATCACCACCCCCAAGTTGCAATTACTGTATCTGTTTGTAAATTATTGCTATATTAAGTTACTGTATATGTTAACAAGTGAAATGTTTACCAGTTACTATTAATATGATTTTTTGTAGACTTCCTAATACCCAAGAGAGAAATTATTTTTATCTGTTTAAAATAAATGTAGAAAGCATTTTCATCATAAAAATAACAAACTAGTTTACTGTATTTGGTTTTTTTGTAAACAATGTAACAGATATTGCAGGCAGCTTTACCTGCAGCAATTGCATGTTGATTGCCCTCTTAAAAGACAAAGTCCAGCAACTGGAGGAACGTGTAGCTACGCTCCAAAGAATTAGAGAGCTGGAGCTCTTCTTGGAAGCAACAGAGCACACCATCTCCACCAAGGAGGAGACAGGGGACTCCCCTGAGAAGGAGGCTAGTTCACCAACACAGGAGCCAGATATATGGAGAAACGTGACTCAA
This sequence comes from Podarcis raffonei, assembly GCF_027172205.1. NCBI lineage: Eukaryota > Metazoa > Chordata > Lepidosauria > Squamata > Lacertidae > Podarcis > Podarcis raffonei. The sequence continues at coordinate 64,726,917 of NC_070611.1, read as the reverse complement.
AGAAGTAGGAGGCCCAGGGTTCGCTCTGATTGTTTAGAAATACGCAATCGCTTTGAGGTCCTTTCCCCTAGCATGGAAGACGAAGAGCAGACTCCATTTGAGGATCTCTCCCTCATTACAGTCGATCAGGTATATGAAGACGAGCAGCAAAGGCAGTCTTCAGGGAATGTGCAGGCGACCTTGGAACGGACAGCTCACGGAAGAACCCCGACCAGACCTAAGAGGAGGCGTGTAGTGGTGATAGGGGATTCCCTACTGAGGGGAACAGAAGCAGTGATCTGTGGGCCTGACAAGATGTCTCGGGAAGTGTGCTGTCTCCCCGGGGCTAAGATCCAAGATGTAACTGAACAACTGCAAGGAATCATAAAACCCACTGACAAATACCCCTTCCTCTTGGTTCATGTGGGAACCAATGACACTGCAAGCAATAGCCTCCAGAAGATCAAAAGAGATTACGAGGCTCTGGGCAGGAAATTGAAGCAATTAAATGCACAAATTGTCATCTCATCTGTCCTCCCAGTTGAACGACGTGGCCCAGGGAGAGAGGGAAAAATAGTGGAAGTGAACAACTGGCTTCGCAAATGGTGTAAACAGGAACGGTTTGGATTCTTAGATCACGGAATGCAGTTTCTTGAAGATGGACTTCTGGCAAGCGATGGGCTGCACCTCACAACGGTTGGTAGGAATGTTTTTGCAAAAAATCTCAGAAACCTCATCAGGAGGGCTTTAAACTGACTAATGTGGGGGAGGGAGACAGTGCTCCTGAAGGTAGGAGTCTATCAATTGATGAAGATGATCATCCAAATGTCATAGACCGAATGGAGCAAACAGCACGCAGACCTAGTGGTGGGAGGAAAAAATCCTTAAATAAGAGACACGGGGGAATGATTAATGGACTTCAATGTCTGTACACTAATGCGCAAAGTATGGGAAATAAACAAGATGAGCTTGAGCTCTTGGTACAGCAAACTAAATATGACATAATAGGCATCACTGAAACCTGGTGGGATAAGTCCCACGATTGGAATGTAATAATGGAGGGATACAATCTATTTCAGAGAAACAGACCAGACAAGAAAGGAGGAGGAGTGGCGTTATATGTCAGGGATGTGTATACCTGTGAAGAGATCCAAGATTTAGAACCTCAAAGCCAAAGTGAGAGCATTTGGGTCAAAATTAAGGGAGAGAAGAATAACAGTGACCTCATTGTGGGAGTTTACTATAGATCCCCAAGCCAAACGGAGGACATAGATGATGCCTTCCTGGAACAGATGGCCAAGCATGCAAAAGGAAGGGAGATAGTAGTAATGGGGGACTTCAATTACCCGGATATTTGTTGGATGTCAAACTCAGCCAAGAGCATAAGGTCAAACAGATTCCTCACTGGCCTTGCAGACAACTTCATTGTCCAGAAAGTGGGAGAAGCTACAAGAGGAACAGCCATTTTAGATCTGGTCCTAACCAATGTTGATGACCTGGTTAGTGGGGTAGAAGTGGAAGGATCATTAGGCGCGAGTGATCATGCTCTTCTGAAGTTTACTATACAGCGGAAAGGAGCAGCCAAGCATACTAGGACTCAATTTCTCGACTTTAAGAAAGCCGACTTCATAAAACTTAGGGAAGTGCTGGGTGAGATCCCATGGACAGTAATACTAAAAGGAAAGGGAGTTCATGATGGCTGGGAGTTTGTTAAGAGGGAGATAGTAAAAGCACAACTTCAGGCAATACCAATGAGACGGAAACATGGAAGGTGCCTAAAGAAGCCAGGGTGGCTATCTAAAGAACTTTTAACTGAGTTAAGATTAAAAAAGGATGTGTACAAAAAATGGAAAAGGGGGGAAACCACCAAAGAGGAATTCAAACAAATAGCCAGCACGTGTAGACACAAAGTCAGAAAAGCTAAAGCACAGAATGAACTCAGGCTTGCTAGAGAGGTTAAAAGCAACAAAAAAGGCTTTTATGGGTATGTTCGTAGCAAAAGGAAGAACAAAGAAACAGTGGGGTCACTCAGAGGAGAAGATGGTGAAATGCAAACAGGGGACACAGAAAGGGCTGAACTCCTCAATGCCTTCTTTGCCTCAGTCTTCTCCGATAAAGAAAACAATGCCCGACCTGAAGAATTTGGAGCAAATGATTCAGCAGAGGAAACACAGCCCAGAATAACTAAGGAGATAGTACAAGAATACTTGGCTAGTCTAGATGTATTCAAGTCTCCAGGGCCAGATGAACTGCATCCAAGAGTATTAAAAGAACTGGCAGATGTGATTTCAGAACCACTGGCAGTCATCTTTGAGAATTCCTGGAGAACAGGCGAAGTCCCGGCAGACTGGAGGAGGGCAAATGTTGTCCCTATTTTCAAAAAGGGGAAAAGAGAGGACCCAAATAATTACCGCCCAGTCAGTCTGACATCAATACCAGGGAAGATTCTGGAGCAGATCATTAAGCAAACAGTCTGTGAGCACCTGGAAAGGAATGCTGTGATCACCAATAGTCAGCATGGATTTCTGAAAAATAAGTCATGTCAGACTAACCTGATCTCGTTTTTTGACAGAATTACAAGCCTGGTAGATGAAGGGAACGCAGTGGATGTAGCCTACCTTGATTTCAGCAAGGCATTTGACAAGGTGCCCCATGATATTCTTGTAAAGAAGCTGGTAAAATGCGGTCTTGACTATGCTACCACTCAGTGGATTTGTAACTGGCTGACTGACCGAACCCAAAGGGTGCTCATCAATGGTTCCTCTTCATCCTGGAGAAGAGTGACTAGTGGGGTGCCACAGGGTTCTGTCTTGGGCCCGGTCTTATTCAACATCTTTATCAACGACTTGGATGATGGACTCAAGGGCATCCTGATCAAATTTGCAGATGACACCAAACTGGGAGGGGTGGCTAACACCCCAGAGGACAGGAACACACTTCAAAACGACCTTGACAGATTAGAGAACTGGGCCAAAACAAACAAGATGAATTTTAACAGGGAGAAATGTAAAGTATTGCACTTGGGCAAAAAAAATGAGAGGCACAAATACAAGATGGGTGACACCTGGCTTGAGAGCACTACATGTGAAAAGGATCTAGGAGTCTTGGTTGACCACAAACTTGACATGAGCCAACAGTGTGACGCGGCAGCTAAAAAAGCCAATGCAATTCTGGGCTGCATCAATAGGAGTATAGCATCTAGATCAAGGGAAGTAATAGTGCCACTGTATTCTGCTCTGGTCAGACCTCACCTGGAGTACTGTGTCCAGTTCTGGGCACCACAGTTCAAGAAGGACACTGACAAACTGGAACGTGTCCAGAGGAGGGCAACCAAAATGGTCAAAGGCCTGGAAACGATGCCTTATGAGGAACGGCTAAGGGAGCTGGGCATGTTTAGCCTGGAGAAGAGGAGGTTAAGGGGTGATATGATAGCCATGTTCAAATATATAAAAGGATGTCACATAGAGGAGGGAGAAAGGTTGTTTTCTGCTGCTCCAGAGAAGCGGACACGGAGCAATGGATCCAAACTACAAGAAAGAAGATTCCACCTAAACATTAGGAAGAACTTCCTGACAGTAAGAGCTGTTCGACAGTGGAATTTGCTGCCAAGGAGTGTGGTGGAGTCTCCTTCTTTGGAGGTCTTTAAGCAGAGGCTTGACAACCATATGTCAGGAGTGCTCTGATGGTGTTTCCTGCTTGGCAGGGGGTTGGACTCGATGGCCCTTGTGGTCTCTTCCAACTCTATGATTCTATGATTCTATGATTCTATGATTCTATGATTCTATCCAGTTCATTTAAAGCTGGTATTAAGGATCAGTGGCCAGGATTGACAACTGTGACAGGTAAGCTTTTACTGGCTGGTGAAACACCTGCATCATATCTCTAAGTGGAGGTCATTCGACAATGTAAGTGTCATAGCAGAGAAGGCCCTCTTTTCAGTCACGTGATGCAATTCTGCTGGACGTGCATGACTAGAAGGGCCTCCCACAATGATGAGCTGGTTTATACAGGGACTGAGCTGGTTTAAACAGAAGGAGGCCCTCAAGTAGTCTGGTCCCAAGCTGTACAGGGCTTTGTAAGAAGAGTAACAAAACGTTACAATCAGTTTGTCAGCAAACAGACAACCAGCACAATTCCTTTGGCACAAAAGTAATATGTGCATGGTAGGATAGTCCATCAAGCATCCTAGCCACTGTATATACCACCAAATCAGCCTCAAGGGCAACTACAAATAGAGTGCATTGCAATAATCCAGTCTAAAAGTTACTTGTTTTATTTTATTTACCAAGATTTATATGAATAACCTCTACATAATTACTAATGCATTTACTAGCTTGCGGCCAAGTTACCTCTGCGGAGGAACTGGTGCAGCTTGCACAACAGTTGCTGTTGGTGGAATGTTGTCCTAACCACCATGGCCATCTGAGTCTCCAGTGGCTAGGATTGTTCAGGAAGCAGCCCTGAACTACAAACTTGATACTTTTCTATTCTTTCAGGTAATGTTAACTATAAAATGTTCAGCTGGCTTTAAAACACAGTAATAAAATCTGCAAAACATCTCAAGAGAAATTAACAGAAATGCAGAGCCTTTATTAGATTAATGTGTGTCTTTTTCAAGGCAATAAATGATATTGTAATTACCTGACATTAATGAAATAAGCCTCTGCCTGGCCTCATTTGATGCCCTTGGTGTACGGATTCGGTCTATCCACTGATATTCTGGATCCTCATTAACCACCAGTTCTTCTACAAACCCATGAATGATTACAGCTTTGTAGCACTTTGGAATAGATGTAGCTGTTAAAAGCATAAGCACAGTGTAAAATATTTTATTATTTAGCACAACTATATACCACCTTTTCCCACAACTCATTCCAGGCCGGATTATAATAAAACAATTTGAATGTGTTTTCTTTTTAAAAAAAATACAACCCCCCCAAAGCCATAAAACACAAAGATAAAAAGCTTACAGATGAATCATGCTAAAAATATCAGGCACTAAAAAGAAATTTTAAAAAGCACTGGTACGAAGAACCCTCTTGGAAAGGGCATTCCATAGCTGGGGCACTACAGCAAAAAAAAAAAAAAAAAAGCCCCCTTGCTACTTGATACCCATCTCACCTCCAAAGCAGGCACTGGGAGTAAGGGATTGGAAAAGGATTGCAAAAGTGTGGGTAGCTTGGTATGGGAGTTGTGGCTCCTTCAGCTATCTGGATGCCAAAATTATTAAGGGTTTGAATATATGCATGTATGTTTGTATGTATGTATGTAGGGACGCGGGTGGCACTGCAGGTTAAACCACAGAGCCTAGGGCTTGCTGATCAGAAGGTCGGTGGTTCGAATCCCCGCGACGGGGTGAGCTCCCATTGCTTGGTCCCTGCTCCTGTCAACCTAGCAGTTCAAAAGCATGTCAAAGTGCAAGTAGATAAATAGGTACAGTAGTGGAGGGAAGGTAAACGGCGTTTCCGTGCGCTGCTCTGGTTTGCCAGAAGTGGCTTAGTCATGCTGGCCACATGACCCGGAAGCTGTACGCTGGCTCCCTCAGCCAATAAAGCGAGATGAGCACCGCAACCCCAGAGTCATCCGCGACTGGACCTAATGGTCAGGGGTCCCTTTACCTTTTTATGTATGTATGTATGTATGTATGTATGTATGTATCTATGTATAAATCCATCCGCTTTGAATTTGGGATGGAAACAAACAGGCAGCCTCTTCTGGCACTTGTATTCTGCACTGACTGACTATTTTCAGTCTAGAGAATATAACTCTTAAAAGCTTTATTTCTTCAGTACATCACTTATCTTATTTTTCACAGACATTTTTTTCCATCTATGTTTTTAGACTTACTGCAAAAAAATTTAACTCCACATGATGACTGTCTAAAACGATTTAAATCATTGAAGAGGTCTACTTTCACCACCACATTGATCTCTCCACGTATACCTGTTTGTAAAAAATATGCGAGAAAGTGAGAATTTGTATTAGAATAGAAAAATAGTCTTCCATGATTGCTTTAAATATCGGAATACCATTGTCAGCCCAAAGACTCCCAAGGGGGTTCAGAATTAATTAAAGAACAGAAAACAATAGATAATCTATTAAAAGATGGTAAAAACAGAGCCACAAAAATACTAAAAATCAAATAAGTACTCAAATGAAAACTAAACACACCACATGGATTGGGCAATGGGGGTACTGGGAGAGGATGTCCTTTCACATGTCACCAGATCCTTCCTGACTGAGGTGAAGTAACCTACAAAAGGGCCTCTAATGAAAATTTTAATAACTGGGCAGTTTCACTTAGCAACTGGAAGATTCATATTCAGTATTTTAGTCCCAAATAGCACTGGAATATTCTTTATTCTATGGCATCACATATTATAGTATATCCATGATATACAACATGGAATACAACATGAAAGGTATGAGCAACTTTTATAGTGAATTAAAACTGTTTGGGAACCTGCATCTTGGGAAGATAAAATCAACCAGAGTCTGCAACAGTGTCAAACTGGAGAGTATCTTAAGAACAGATCTAAATAGCTGCAAGAAGCCCTCCATAGTTATGTCCTAGCTGCAAGGATGGCGTAAGCCTGATGTCAAGTAAAACTTACCGCTTCAGCACATTGCTTCACCACTCTGTGAACTCTAATCCCTTGAAACATGAGTCAAAGCCAGTAAGTTCATCAGGAAACTGATTGAGGAACACCCTTAATGACCCTATGTCATGTGCTGTATCCTTTTTAAAAGAGTACAGATCATTCCATAACACAGGTCTACTTAAAATAAAAGGCATTCCTTCCATAAATAGTTTTTTAAGGCAAGTTTTTCAGAAAATATTACGATGGCATAATGTAATTTAAAGATTACACCGGGCATTCTTAAAATTATCTTAAAATGTTAAGAATAACTGAAATGACCACATTAAGTATATGGTGCAGAATTCTTTGATTTGTTTCTAAAATTAATTTAAATTAAATTTCTTTCCACAAGGTTAATGTAGACATATCAGTACTAATTGTTTATTATTGTTGGTTTTTGTAACTGTTGTTTATAAAAACAGCATCACACACACACACAAACTTAAATTACACAGGGCAACATCTAACTAGATCACTGACTTCTGCGAGTCTACTAACAACGAATATCACCCAAAATCTGCATCACAACAGCTATTACACAGCACTGTTTAGGAGTTGCTCACATATTATATAATACTATTTTTGTCCAGATTTTCAGGGATTTAGCATTGGAAGACTTGTCATCCCAGTGCTATGATCCATGGCAAAAGAAAAAATAGCATTAACTTTAAACACAACTTCTTTATTTGAAACAACATGTGAAACTGAAAGAACTCAACTGATGTCTCAGGAAAGCTTAAAACTATTTTGCATTTTAAATGGCACAGTAAGTCTACCTCAACGCTCCTAAACGATTTGCCAAATAAAATATGTTTTAAAACAATGTTAAAAATCTCACCGTGTATCGTATCATAAATTGGAAACCAGCCAGAGATAACTGTAGCTGCTTCACTGTAGAGGAGAGGATCAATATCAATGTAAACTTTTCCAATGGCATCATTAGCACTGTAAGTATCATGATCAAGAACAGTTATCTGCAGAGGCTCATCTTGCAGATCTTCATCATCCACCTAGAAAATAAAAATACGGAGCTTCAAAATTTAACAAGGCAGAATCTGTATTAACAAAACCTTTATTGATTCAAAATTGCTAGTTTAAATTCCCTGTGGAGCATACAATAAAGATTAACATGAAACTGGTAGGAGTCTCAAAACTACGAATTCCAAATGGTTCTGTTCAGATGACCACTACAAAACATCCACTTCTGTTCTTCAACTAGTTTGTTTTTCTGTCTGAAATGGGAACTGCAATTAAGTTTTTGCTACAGTTTATCTAAACAATCCAAAATCAGAAACCAGTTTGATCTTCTTTCTTTGGACAAACCAGATTAAATTAAGTACATTTTGTGCTGATTCAGACAAAATGAGGAGCTGCTGTTAGTTGAAAATGGACATTCTTTGGGCTTACTCAATAATTTGCTTTGAAGTCTACCTTTTTTGTTGAATTTACCTCAAATTTAAACCATTCAGAATTCCACTGAGGATTGAGAGATTTGGGATACACATCTGTCTTAAATGTGGTGTTTCCAAACTTCACCTGAAAAATATACCAAAAAAAAAAGACAAATTGAAGCAAAATCTTGTTCTCCACCTTTTTCCAAAACTTACACTTTTAAAATAAAGTTAGTGCCATGCAATTGTTTTCAAACATTTGACAGACCATTGCTACATGTCTGTAAGGTGGGCCTTTAAATGTGATTGCTCTGACTTAACACTGTGAGTTCTTTGAAATTATAAAGCTGGGGAGGTGGAAATTTTTGTCCTGGTATGCCAAGTCACAACCCCAACATCTAGATTGGCTCAAAGTTCCAAACCAGATAGTGACTAGCTTACACCTTCAATTCCAATGCAGCTAGTAACCAGGTAGCACTTCTATCCCTCAGCAGTTAGTCTGTTATACCTCCTAAGAGACAACAAACAACAATGCAAAGGCTCAGAAGAATCTGGAGATGATTACTGAATGCACATGAGAGAAAACAGTGTGTGGTTTATGCCAGAACAGTGAGAATGAGAGAAAATGAGTGGTGTGAAAGAAAATGGCTGTGCTTATATGGGAGATGAAAAGTGGGCTAGACAATGAAAACAATCTGCTCACTGTACAGTGTTTGTGGGTGAGCATGCTTGCAGATTCTACACATAATTATTGAACATGTGAGCAAGTGAAGGACGTATACACTTGTAGATTATATAGTGAAAAATGAAAAACAAGGCAGAAAGAAAATTAAGATGTTCTTTGGGGCGGGGGGGGGGAATGTAGAGCAAGGTCCCTTCAGGATTCATCTCCCAACTTCAGCCCCATCAATACACATGTAAACTAATGTATAAGATGGAAAGTTTCTATTCACATACAGAAGAGAGGTTAAAAATGAGTACTAAAGCTCTTTAACATGTGTAATTTTCTAATAGATGCAACTTTGAAATCTTTAGGATTCAACTCATATTTAATCAAAAAGACTCAATATCCCAAAATTTGAGAGGAGCTTGTCTGGAAAATTTGCCAAATTAGAAAATTTCTAAGCAAACACACAGCTTTGATTACCTAACTAAAAACACCTTGGGCTTCCTCCCTCAAACAACCATGAGACTGATGGGCTTCTCATTCATTTTTCGACCTCTCAGTTTCCCTACCTTGCCCACAGAACTCTGCCTATCACTAGGATCTTTAAAAGGCCAACTGTCTTTTAACTTCCCCCATGCTTTTGAACATTCTATGGCTAACAGCTTAATTCACTTAGATAGAATGTTCATCAACATTCATCACATTCCTATGGCTCAGCCAACATTGTCAAAAGCTTCATAACTGCAACAACGCAATTATTTAGTCTATTAATATACAGTAGGATTGCATCTTGAAGGAGGTTATGTTCCAGGGGGTAGCATGTAAAGCCAAAATCATGTAAAATCAAAACAACCCCCTGGAACTACCCCGAGCAAGCAATCTTACCTTCCAGAGCCAGCACAAGATCTCGCAAGGCCATCCAAGATCTCATGCAGGCCTCCAGAGCTCACAAGAGTTTCTCAGAGCCTGATAAGCAAGGCACAGAGCTTAAAGGCTCTTTCTGCACATGGTTTTTTGTAATCTACAGAAGAATCATAGCTAATTTTAAAGAGCTGAGGACAGGGAAGAATTAGTATTTATTTTGAAAACCTCAAAAAGTGTTATCAAATTGTGGCATTCCACTTGCAAAGCAGACAACCACTCGCACAAATGTGAATTCTCTTCTCCCCATACTCCTCCAAAATATGCTCCAGATGGCTGAGGCATCTCCAGAACTAGTTTGGAAAGGCATGGGGTTGGGGAGAAAGAGAAAGGAGTCCCATTATGTCTGCTGGTGAAATGTTGGATCTCACTCAAAGAGACTAAAGGTTAGTTATTATACAGTATTTCCTTTTCCTATTTGTATAATTGGAACACAATCGACACAAGTCTTCTTAATGTTGGAAAGTTTAGGTGCATGTTCAACTCAGAACAAGCACAGTTTTTTCAGATGGCCACAAAGTTTTCTGCATCAGACTTGTATCTGACCTTTCAGGCATTACAAAGGCTTGACTTCCAATGTTTCCACCCACTGCATTTTAAAGAGCAGAATACAGAACAGAGGCATTCCACAGTGTAGTAATAGTATTTAACATGGAAGATTAAATGTCAGTATTTTAAGCACACTTTTGTACAAAAATAAGTGGAATTAATATCTTTCTATGTGATTATTTACATACATACATTATTATTTTTTTGGTATGCTGACTTTCCGCAGTCTACAATTGTCACAGAAGTTTATAAACAGCTAAATAATGTGAACAACCATGCCTCCTTCAAGGTGGCCCAAAATGAACCCTCTGGTAAAGTTGTATTCATTACCATATACACAAGAGCAGGCAAAGCCTGTCAGCTGGCTGTCACCAGCTAGGACAGAAGAAAGTCAGGAGAGAAAATTGTTGACCAGACTTCCCTAAGTACTTTGTTCACAACCTCAGGTGAAATCCATCACCCATGCAACTGCTAAGGGGACATCCTATACAGTTCCTGAAACTGGCTTGTTATCCAAGACAGATCATATTTCAAGCATATCAGAGTGAGTGATATTTGATTCCAAAGAATCACAGTCTCCAACTGTATCAGCCTCCTGTCTTTCCTAAGCAGCACTGTCAGATGGCATTCTGCAGTTGCAATATCAGTGGGAAATATTTCTTTTGCCACCACAACCACCATAAAATAAGCTCTTAAATGGGCTTTAAACCACATTTGGTTCACAATTGTGCCCTGAATTATCACCAGATGTGCTCTAGCTGACATTGCAACTGATTTTAAAACAGTGTAAATGAACAAACAGTGGATAATAGAAATGACTTAAATCTAGTTATCACCTTTTTTGCAAAGGCTCTTTGTCTTTAACACCCACATGAATTCCCACATCACAGAGATGCCCTGATGGGGGAAAGCGGTACCTATGTAGAAACTACTTGTATGCCCAGGTCTCTGCAGGGCCATCTTTACCCAGGGGTGCAAGGGGTGTGGAGCACCCGGGCACTGAATTCTGGGGGGTGCCAGGTACCCACCGCTGAAGCCGCCTAAGCTCTTAACTACCTACCTGTTATGAAATAATAAATGATTTTGATCAAGCTAGAAAAACAAAATACATATATACCTAGGTATTACCGAAATGTATACCTACTGTTTCACTAAATGACTTCGACTTTGTGCGTTCATTTACCAAAGATGCACCGTGCCAGTGGCGGCGCTTGTCAAACTCAATGACGGCGCTCACAACTAAATTTGGGGGCGCTGGGCAGATCTTGACTGTGTCGACCACAGCAAACTATGGCAAGTTCTTAAAGAAATGGGAGTGCCTGATCACCTCATCTGTCTCCTGAGAAATCTCTATGTGGGACAAGAAGCTACAGTTAGAACTGGATATGGAACAACTGATTGGTTCAAAATTGGGAAAGGCGTACGACAAGGCTGTATTTTGTCTCCCTGCTTATTTAATTTATACGCAGAATACATCATGCGAAAGGCTGGGCTGGATGAATCCCAAGCTGGAATTAAGATTGCCGGAAGAAATATCAACAACCTCAGATATGCAGATGACACAACCTTGATGGCAGAAAGTGAGGAGGAATTAAAGAACCTTTTAATGAGGGTGAAAGAGGAGAGCGCAAAATATGGTCTGAGGCTCAACATCAAAAAAACGAAGATCATGGCCACTGGTCCCATCACCTCCTGGCAAATAGAAGGGGAAGAAATGGAGGCAGTGAGAGATTTTACTTTCTTGGGCTCCATGATCACTGCAGATGGTGACAGCAGCCACGAAATTAAAAGACGCCTGCTTCTTGGGAGAAGGGCAATGACAGGCCTAGACAGCATCTTGAGAAGTAGAGACGTCACCTTGCCAACAAAGGTCCGTATAGTTAAAGCCATGGTTTTCCCAGTAGTGATGTATGGAAGTGAGAGCTGGACCATAAAGAAGGCTGATCGCCGAAGAATTGATGCTTTTGAATTATGGTGCTGGAGAAGACTCTTGAGAGTCCCATGGACTGCAAGAAGATCAAACGCATCCATTCTTAAGGAAATCAGCCCTGAGTGCTCACTGGAAGGACAGATCGTGAAGCTGAGGCTCCAGTACTTTGGCCACCTCATGAGAAGAGAAGACTCCCTGGAGAAGACACTGATGCTGGGAAAGATGGAGGGCACAAGGAGAAGGGGGCGACAGAGGATGAGATGGTTGGATAGTGTTCTCGAAGCCACAAACATGAGTCTGACCAAACTGCGGGAGGTAGTGGAGGACAGAGGTGCCTGGCGTGCTCTGGTCTATGGGGTCACGAAGAGTCGGACACGACTAAACGACTAAACAACAACAACGGGCAGATCTTTGCACCCCAGCAGCACATATGCTAAAGACTTGCCTCTTGCCTCTGCATTGTCCATGATTAAAGGTAAAGGTAAGGTAAAGGGACCCCTGATCATTAGGTCCAGTCGTGACCGACTCTGGGGTTGCGGCGCTCATCTCGCTTTATTGGCCGAGGGAGCCGGCATACAGCTTCCGGGTCATGGGGCCAGCATGACTAAGCTGCTTCTGGCAAACCAGAGCAGCGCACTGAAACGCTGTTTACCTTCCAGCCACAGCAGTACCTATTTATCTACTTGCACTTTAACGTGCTTTCGAGCTGCTAGGTTGGCAGGAGCTGGGACCGAGCAATGGGAGCTCACCCAGTCGCGGGGATTCAAACCGCCGACCTTCTGATCGGCAAGTCCTAGGCTCTGTGGTTTAACCCACAGCGCCACCCAGTTAGTGTGCCAGCTGCACCTGTTCCTTGAGATGTCTGATTTGGCCAGTGACACAAGCCTTAGTTACATCCTGTTTGGGTTACTCTAATGAGCTCTATGCAGGGCTGCCTTTGAAAGGTGCTCAGAAAGCTGCAGCCAGATTGTTGACCGGGGCTGGTTATAGGAAGCATACGACTCTTTTGCTACAACAGCTTCACTGACTGTTTCTGGGCAAAATTCAAAGTGCCTGTTATCCCCTTATACAGTCCTACACAGCTTAGGTCCAGGCTATCTGAAAGACTGTATTCCCCCAAACAAACCTTTGAGATCTTCGGGGAGGCCCTTCTCTTGGTCCCACTGCCCTCCCAGGCATGCTTGGCAGGGGCATGGGTGAGGGCTTTCTTGGTGGCTGCTCCCAGACTTTGGAGCTCCCTCCCTAGAGAAGCAAGACTGTCTCCCTTCTTGTTGTCCCAATAATTTATGGGAGATATTTTGATATGCTTTAAATAGAATTAAAACTGTATACATATATATAATCTATCAATGTTTGATAGGTTTTTAATTATTGTTTTTTTCTATGTTTTTATCAGTTCATATTATTATCTGTAAATGGGACGCGGGTGGCGCTGTGGGTAAAACCTCAGCGCCTAGGACTTGCCGATCGTATGGTCGGCGGTTCGAATCCCCGCGGCGGGGTGCGCTCCCGTCGTTCGGTCCCAGCGCCTGCCAACCTAGCAGTTCAAAAGCACCTCCGGGTGCAAGTAGATAAATAGGGACCGCTTACCAGCGGGAAGGTAAACGGCGTTCCGTGTGCTGCGCTGGCTCGCCAGATGCAGCTTGTCACGCTGGCCACGTGACCTGGAAGTGTCTGTGACAGCGCTGGCTCCCGGCCTATAGAGTGAGATGAGCGCACAACCCTAGAGTCTGGCAAGACTGGCCCGTACGGGCAGGGGTACCTTTACCTTTACCTATTATTATCTGTAAGCTGCCTTGGGTCCCATCAGTGGGAAAGGTGGGGCATAAATAAATTATTGTTGTTGCTGTTATCATTATCATCATCATCATTTCTGAACATTATACAAGTCTTAAAAACACAGAAGCTCTGTGAGGAAAAAGATGGCAAGGATTCTCCCTACAATAAGCAGGCATAATAAGTGCATTACGTATAAAGTCTGCAAAGCAATTACTGTATTAAAGGCACAATAATTGTTATATGTGAGAAACTGACAACCCTAACCATGTCAATTGTCAATTTAGTACAATGAATAATAATTTGCTTACATGTGAGAGATAAAATTTCAGGCTCTTGTTCATTAAAGAGGTAGGAAAAAGCCCACCAAACATAGTCACCAGGACCACAAAATCAGTTTTCAATGCCTGAACTGAGCTCAGGGACAAGTTAAATAGTAAAGATAGTATTTCTGAGTATGAGCCAAGTGTTGTTCCATCACTACTGAAGAAACACAGCCAACACCTATCTATAGCTAATAAAATTAAAGCATATGGTACAAAAAATATGAAATGACATTTCTCCTTTTTTAAACTAAGCATTGGGGAAAACAATTCCTTGAATAATTACTTCAAATATTACATCAAACCACTTTCATGTAGACCTTTTATACCAGTACTGTATAAGAAATAAAATCTTCATGTAGACTACTATGTGCAGCATACCAGGCAACTTCATATATTATGTTTCTTTACAAGTAGACGTGTTCTGCCTGTATGTGTACTCAAATATCTGTAACACGTTTCTGGTCACATGCAAATACACATGCCAAGAGTGGCTCTAGCTCTCTGCCATAAGTACACTGGCAAACACACAAGCACCTAGCTCACAAGCCGGGAAAACAAGTTACCATCTATATCAGGCCTGCATGACATGCAATTCACCTAGTTGTATATAATCCAGCAGCCATGTCCTGTGAACTACAAGGTACTTGATAACTACTGTTTGTACAATTCTAGGCAAGAACTGTACACAGATTTGATCAAGAGGTTGGCGCAACAATATTTTACACTTTTTAGTTTAGAAAAGGCAAGGACATGAAAGACGACAAAGACTCTTCCTCCCCCAGTAGCAGAGCATACATCAAATGGACATTGCAGGGGACTGGACTAGATGACCCACTGAGTCCCTTACATCTCTGTCGTTCTATGTTTCAATGAAATTGCAAGACAATAGATTTTTGGTTGGATATTAGGAGATTAATGGTAAGAGGGGCAGGTGAGGCTCACCAACCTGGGAAGGTAGCCTGCCCAACTAGGAGATGGAAAATTCTAATCCTAAACCTTTGCTGCCTTGTGGGACATCTTTGGGAGAAAAAAGGTTAAGGAGCAAACACTACATAAATTCGGAGTGGAGTCCCTAAGATGGCTGAATGGCTCTTTGTACGCCTCCTTCCGCCAACTCCTACAGCCAAGCTGGTGCCAAACATATTGCTCTGCTTTCCTTTGGACCACATCAGCGAGGCCAAGAGGGGGTTCTAGTCATTTGGGCAGCCCAGGACCTTTATATACACTGCCCAGGCTGTCACTTTGTCACTTTGGTGCTGCTAACACAGGAGTTTGACTTCAACACTGGAGGCGTACTCCATTATGTCTCGACACACACAAATGTCAACAACAGAGAATACTGCTTACATATAATCTGATTATATAATCAGAGAATAACCTTACATATAATCTGATTAAGAATATACCATACATTCATGCTCATTTTCTATTCAACCTGGCCCTTTATAAAAACTTATTTAGAATTTTTATATCTTTATTTTCCCTTTTCTGTCATATAGTGTATTCACCAATGTACAGTGGTACCTCGCAAGACGAATGCCTCGTAAGACGAAAAACTCGCAAGACGAAAGAGTTTTTTGAGTTGCTTCGCAAGACGAATTTCCCTATGGGCTTGCTTCGCAAGACGAAAACGTCTTGCAAGTTTGTTTCCTTTTTCTTAAAACCGTTAATACCCAGGGTGCATTGCTTGAAGAGGTGCAGTTCTGTGCTTCGCAAGACGAAAAATTCGCAAGATGAAAAAACTCGCAGAACAAATTAATTTCATCTTGCGAGGCACCACTGTATGTGCTTTTCAAGTTGCTTGGGAGATCTTTCTGGGTGACAAGCGACCAGTAAGTAGTAATAATGCATTGTGATTAGTTGCTTATTTAAGGTGTTCATACATACCACTTGCTTTTCACGCAGGCCTCGCAAAGTGGTTTGATTGGTTTGATCTACTGAACGATTTATTAAATAATCAAACAATAACAGAACATGAAAAAGACACACACACACATGCACACACACACGTGTGTATTTCACTGTGTGCTGTATGCAAATTTAGGCAATTATTGTTTTCTGTTATTACGGTACTTATGGTGGGTGTGTTGTTTTTTTCTTAAATGTTATGTAAGATGATATACTGAAGTATTGCATGATTCCCCCCTCCCCTTATGGTATTAAATAGGTGCATAATAATAATAACAATTTATTACTTGTACCCCACCCATCTGGCTATATATTTCTGCAAGTTGCTTGGAAAACTTTGGGTGACAAGCGACTAGTAAGTTTAATAAGCAAATAAAATAAATTGCATTTTTGGCACCCGCTAAAAACACCACTGTTTAGAGAAGTTGAGATGATTCTGATTTGTTTTAGTATTTTAACTCTTGTATGTTTTAAAGTAGGGTTGTGATTTTTGTGTGTGAGAATTTTATCCTAAATCACTTTGAGGTGGTTGTTGTTTTTAACAATGGGGGGTGTGCAGAAAACTATTTCACAAAACTTATACACCCCTTGATTGTATTTATTTTTAACGAAAGCGCATTACAAAAAACATAAAAACAGTAATAATAATAATAACCCAACACCTTACAAAACGGGCTAAAACCACCTCGACTTCCCAAACATCTGGCTAATCTAAAAAGCGGGTAGGCTTTTTTTGTTTTTCTAAACATGCGCAGGAAAGGCGCCTGCTGGACCTCAAGTGGCAGGGAGTTCCGAAGTTCTTCACGAACAGGAGGAGGGCGCCGCGCGGCGCCAGCCCCGCCGGTCGAAGCGCCGAGGCGAGACGACCTCGGAAGCACAAATGGCCCCCGTTAAATCAATAAATGCGAAGAGCCGCAGGTGTATTGACCGGGGCCGAGCCCTGAGGAGAGACAGAAACACAGAGACAGAAGCCCCTCCCGCCTTCCCGCCCCTTCAAACCTCCACGAAGGCGTCTGTCAGGTCACTGGCTCGGTCCATGACGGGCAGGTGCCGCCCCGCCACAATCTTGACCTTCAGCTTCCCGGGCATCTTCCTTTCGCCTCAGTCTCCTCCTCCTCTTCACCTTCCGCCCAGGGCGGCTGAGGTAAAAGCCCAAGGCGGGCGGCCCATAGAGCGGAGGCTCAGTCCAAGAAAAGCGGTGACCGGGGGGGGGGGGGGAGAGCGCAGAGAGACCGAGGCAGAAACGGTGTAAACGTCGCCCCTGCGCATGCGCATCCCCCCGCGCGCGCACGGGCGCGAGCAGAAGGTAACCTCCCCAACGGTCCTCCCCGAGCGCATTAAGCACGAGGCTCTCCACGGTTTGGGCTGCGGCGGCTCCCCGCGCCTGCGCACTCGTCGAACAACATCGCTCCTCTCGTTCCCTTCACCCTCCCCGCCCCAGATGATTTTCCTTCCCTCAAGCCTGTTTTCCCTGTGTCTGCGCGTGCGCGAAAGGGAATGCGGTTACGACGGGTGACAAGGGACGATGGCGACTTCCGCGCAGGCGCGTTAGCTTGCAGGCCTGTTGCCATTAGCCGGCTAACTGTCTCAGCGCTGATGGGGGTCGTTTTAAATATATTATTTTAAGTGATTCTCGGGCCTATTGAACCGCTTGTTTTGGAGTGGGGAGAAAGGGGGGCGTCTTCCTCGTAAACCTGTTATTTAAAACTGGGCGGATAAAGCGCGAGCCGTCGGTGGAGGCCAGAGCAGTATCGAGCGCAGAGTCGTCGATAGGAGCCCGGCTTGCGGTTGCCTAGGTTACCTTCCCAGGCCGCGCGGGAGAGCACCGAGCTGGAGATTGATGGGCTTTTCCATGCCTGAAAGCAGGGTTTTGTTGCTACTGCAGCTGCAACTGCGTTAAAAGGCCTCTTCACAGCCTGGAGTTGGGTTTCCTAGCATACCTTTCCCGCCCCGACCTGGCCACAGTGATCCATGCGATGGTCACCTCCAGGCTTGACTACTGTAATTCGCTCTACGTGGGGCTGCCCTTGAAGCTGTCCCACAAACTCCAGTGGGTGCAGAATGCTGCAGGGAGGGTCCTTACGGGGCCCCTGCCATGGGAGCATATTCACCCAGTGCTTTTCCTTTTTCTTTTTTTTTTAATATAAGTTTTTATTAGTTTTTTTAACATATCATTTTCAACAGTAATTAAACATACTTTTACATCTTATTCAAATTTTTCATTTCCATCAATCCTGTCTGAAAATTTTCCAATCTAATCTCTCAGTATGCATTTCTTATCTTCCCTATTACATTTCAAACTCATAACCAATATCTCTATCTTTTTCTACTTTGTAACACTTCTTATATTTCTCGTTACAAAACTTCTTGTAGTCCTGCTAGCGTAATTTGTTGATTACAGTTGCTCTTCAAATAATTCATATACTTCTTCCAATCTTCTGTAAATCTCTGGTCCCGCAGGTTTCGAATCCTTCCTGTCATTTTGTCCAAATTCTGCATAGTCCATTAATTTCCTCTGCCCACCCAGTGCTTTTGCAGCTGCACTGGCTCCCGGTGAAGTACAAGGTCAGATTTAAGGTGCTGGTTTTGACGTTTAAAGCCCCTCACAGCCTAGGACCCTCGTACCTACGGGACCACCTCTCCCGCTATGCCCCGCAGAGGACCTTAAGGTCCATAAATAGCGACATCCTAGAGGTCCCAGGCCCTAAGGAAGTTAGATTAGCCTCAACCAGAGCCAGGGCTTTTTCAACTCTGTCTCCGGCCTCTGTCTCATGAGACCAGGGCCCTGCAGGATCTGATTTCTTTCCGCAGGGCCTGTAAGACAGAGTCTTTCCTCCTGGCCTTTGGCTTGGAGTCAATTTGATTCCCTCCCCCTCTCCCCCCCTTCTCCTCCTGTGATGAAGCTGCATTTTAATGTTTAAATGTTGTATTTTAATCTTGTTTTTAATTTGTATTCATTCAACTTGTTTTTATTCCTTGTTAGCCGCCCTGAGCCCGGCCATGGCTGGGGAGGGCGGGGTATAAATAAAATTTATTATTATTACTATTATTATTATTATTATTATTATTATTATTATTATACCTCTCTCTCCCCCGTCGATTTTTGCTTGGCCTCCTCACGTCTTGGTTGACAGCCTAATCCTAGGCTTGAAGATTCCATTGAAAGATGATGTTCTGCAATACTGTGTGTTTTGTAGCTGGCTTTTGGGGCTGCAGTACCTGGGCATAAACCCCACTGACTTCAATAGGACTTGCTTTTCAGTTACCTGTTGTCAATATTTGCACGGTTAAATCTATTACCAAGTCTGTTGTCAATATTTGCACGGTTAAATCTATTGCCAAGTCTTTCTGTTTAGTGCACACTGAAAACAAAACCTCTTAGTGACTTTCTAACACGTTAAATTTAAACACTGGATGCAAAGGATCCATGTTTCCTTGCGGCTTTAGAAAGCTGACTTCTGGTGTGTCGGGTCTTACCTGGTTGTGGCCAATAGCAGGCAGCCGTCTTAATTTCCCAGAATGCTCCAGAGTGATGCATTGGTGTGGAATTTAAATGGCCACTTATGGGATGCAGTCAGTGACACATTGATCAACCAATAATCTATAACCAGGGGAGGGGGGCCGAGAGGTTAATAAAGGGCCAAAGTATATTTAATTGGGGGTGGCTTTGCCTTGCATATTAGATTTCTGAAAGTGAAATTGCAATATTGGTCACATCCCAAGTCCTTTTAACTTGGATGGTCTTAATTTTAAATTAGTCAAATAAGAATTACTCTCTTGCTCCCCCCCCATATATGTGAAAAGTGCTGCACCTTCAAGTAATCACAGGGTTCCAGCAATGGGAGTATCCTCCTTCTGATGCTGCATTTGAGATTTAAGAGATTTAGGGTATGTCCAGGCAGGTGTTTGTTGTAGAATTGGTGCTCCACATAACAGTGTTCACCAGTTTACTCCCCCCGCCCCCAATTTAATCCAGATTTCCTCTTTCTGGGGGAAATCTGGTATGTGCTAATAACCATTTGTGATATATGAAAAGCCAGTTTAGAAACACTATATTAGTATTCATTATGCTGGTGGTCCAACCATCCTCGCAAGAAACTCAAGGCATTATGCATGGTCTCTTCATCTCTTAACTTCCCAACAACCCTGTGGGGAACATTACACTGCAAAAGAAAGAGAGTGGGTAACTCAACAGCCACCTCCAGTATGTTCCTCCCAATGCACTTCATTCAATATATCCTCCCATCCAGCAGAGGCTGATCCATGAAATGTGAATGGGGCTCTGCCCCGCCAGTCTCAGCCTGCCTTCTTTCTTACACATGATGAGGGTTTGGTTCTGCCTGTCATTACCTCTGGCTCTCTCTACTGTTGGTCTTCCTGGTTTCTGCCCTACCAATCCTGATGGGCAGCAGACTCCATGGCTCCTGTCAACTGAGAAAAAAGACTTCGTGCAGACCCTTGTTCCTAAAAGCTTGTGCCACGGTCCTGTACAGATCTAGGCTTAATTCCCATTGAGCTCATTGTTACCTGTGGCTGAGAAAGTATGTGTAAGATTGCACTCTAAATCTGTTCATCTTTAAGGTGTCGAAATACTCTTTGTTCTGCAATAGAATGACACAGTCTTCTGGATTTTATTGCTATAGAATCATTTATTAACAGTTTATAACTTAATTGTACTGACAAGCATTAAGATTTAGATGGATGACAAGGTAAGTTTGTTTAACATTAACACAATATTGCTGTATTGGCCTATCAGCTGTGAAACATCAGGCTTATTTACATCTTGAAGGGTATAAAAGAGGTTACTGCTGAAAGACAGTTACCATTCTGGTAAGAATAGTACTTTTGATTCAGTTTCTTTCATCTTCAGTGGGATAAGATAATATATATTGTTCTCTGACACCCACCCAATTTTATCCTTGCAACAACTGGAGGTAGGTTAGGCCAACAGATAGTAACTAACCCAAGGTCACCCAGTGAGATTCATGGCTAAGTAGAGACTTAACTCTGGATTCCTAAGGCCTTAGCCATGTCTTTTAAGGGGGGGGGGCTTGTAGTATTAAAGTCTGAAAACATCTATATGTATATGAATTACCTTTGGAGTACATTGTAGTGGTGCTACCAATAGTAACAGCATCTCAAAAGCAAAAAGCAGCTTTAGGACTGCAACCCTATGACACACATGATATGTGGCAGAGTATGGTTTTTGTTTGTTTTGCGTTTCTGTGTTTTTATATTGTCAACTGACTTGTGATCCTTGGATGAAAAGTGGTATAAAAACTTAATTGATAATAGAATAATACCGTAATTAGGCATTTGAAGATAGATTGTGGCGGATTGAGGTGACAAGACCAATCGTGGGTTCGACGGTCAAGAAGGCGGTTTCTTCACATGTTGTAGAGGGGAGTGAAGGGTAGGTGGCTTTCAACCTGGGAAGGTAGCCCATCTAGGAGAAGGAAAACTGATCCTAAACCTCTGCTGCTTTACAGGGTATCTTCAGAGGAAGAAAAGGCTCAGGAGAAAACCCTACACAAATCCAGAGTGGAGTCCCTAAGGCGGCTGGGTGGCACCTTGTACGCCTCCTTCTGGCAACTCCTGCAGCCAAGCTGATGCCAAATGCTTTCATTTGGACCACATCAGTGAGGCTGAGAGGGGTGTCTTGTTTTCTGGGCAGCCCAGGCCCTCCAATATACACTGCACAGGCTTGCGCCCTGCGAAGGTCACTTTGGTGCTGCTAATGCAGTAGTTTAACTTCATCCCTAGAGGCACTCCATTGTCTCTTGAGACAAACTGATGCCAACAACAATAACCCTAAACCAAATTATTTCTGTGGGCTTAGGCACACTTAATTCTGCAAAGGATCAACTCCAAGATGTTCAGCCAAATCCTTTGCATGTGTACATTGAAGTTCTGTTTATTTCAATGGGACTTACCGGTATTCCCAAGTGTGTGTGTGTGTGTGTGTGTGTGTGTGTGTGTGTGTAGGATTTAAACCTCAGGTTGACAGCTTCAAACACACAGAGAAAATACAGCAGCAGTACAAAAATTGTCATTGCCCATCCCCAACCAACTTTAAAAGGCCAGAACCATGGGAAGATATTTTCAGCAGTGTGATGGGATATACGGTATTTATTTATCTATACTATAATCTGTGTTCACTTTGTAGAGACGTGCCAGGTATTTCTTAGTGCATTAAAAGAGATTAAGCTAGCTAACAAACTGAACAAAAACCCCTCTGTATTCTTCAAACTTAAGAGAGCAAACGCAGCTATTAAATCTCATGTGATGACACTTTGTGCTGCCTATGCCAAAATGAGCCAAAATGCGTTGGGGTTTGTGTGCTTTTTGTTTTTACTTCTTCAAACTCCACTACTTCAAAGGGCACTCAAGGTCATCTGTTGCTTCCCAAAGACCTTGGCTTCAGCCTGTATAAAGAACTTGCTTTTTGGACAAGGGAATAAACGTTTTCTCAGGATAGGGGCAGCTGGAAAGTGGTAACTTATTTAGCTGTGAACTGTTGCGCACCCTGCAGAAACTGGCAAGCAGGGGTAAGGTATATTTCAGGGGAGCCAGAACCAACACTGTACTTGGGGTTCTGACACCAGATCCAAAAACTGTGGAAGTTTCTCGGGCAGAGGGAGATCTCCAGCAAAAGCTTGGAGGAAACTATGAAACAACATGACCACAGGGTTATCCACCTGCTGCTGCTTCTGAACCAGTCTCAAGTGAGGCTCCATGTAAGAGTGTATTACAATAGTCTCAATGCACAAGTCACATAGGTTTTCTACCACTTGGAACTTCAGCAATCTGGAATCATCTGGAACTGCTACCAATCAGTAATCTATGCCTATACTTCTCAGGAGGAGAAAGAAAGGAACTTTTGCCCTCTGTCTTCTCCCTAAAGCAACCATCTAGCTGCTAGCAAAATAGTTGCCAACCATACTGTCTGACAATAGCAAATGGTCAAAGAAAAGTAGTGTGTGCAGGTGGATCTTCGCGTGCTCCCTCCAATTGCTCCCCAAAGCAAACAGGAGGTTGTTAAGTATGACGCTGTTGACCTTTTGACATTGCATTAAAATGCATATGCCTTTAAATGGTTCTCATTCTAACCAAGCATAGTAAGTGGAGTGCTGAACTAGAAACAGTGGAGACCTAGGTTCAAATCTACACAGGCTCTGCATGACAGTAATTTTTATGTTCTTTTATAATAGTTTAAATTAGAGAATGATTGACTTGAAGTTTTTTAAATCTTTAAATTTGGTATTGAATGCTTTTAAAAAAGCAAGTCACTTTGATTTTGTTGTTGTAAGCAACAAATTAACAATGATAATATCATGATTTGGGGCCAGTTCATATGCTTAAGTCACAGCGTTGTTCCCAAGGCCCCTGGAGGAAAAAACGAGGGCTGTCTTTCTCAATGACTCAGTACAGTGCAAAGAAAGCCCATCAACAACACCACACCTTGCCCCCGTAACAACACGTGCACAGACCACTCAAGGAAACAAGCATGTTCACAGAAAGGTCAGTTTTCAAATGGATTTCTTACAGTGCAGTCCTACAATATGCCAACTCAATCCTTAAGTCCCACTCATTTCAGTGGGGCTTATTCCCAGGTGTAAATGAGTACAGTGGTACCTTGGGTTACAGATGCTTCAGGTTACAGACTCCACTAACCCAGAAATAGTACCTCAAGTTAAGAACTTTGCTTCAGGATGAGAACAGAAATCATGCAGCGGGAGGCCCTAATAGCTAAAGTGGTACCTCGGGTTAAGAACTGGTTCAGGTTAAGAACGGATCTCCAGAACAAATTAAGTTCTTAACCAGAGGTACCACTGTATAGAATTGCAAAGGCAATTCTCACATGATAGCTATATGGGCCTATATTATGTTCCGCTCTTCTCAGCAAAAGATGGCAGTTGTCTAACTCAGAATCTTGTATGTAGGTTTCTTTTGATCCCACACGCTGGACCAGATGAGCCTCTGGCCTGATCCACCAGCGCTCTTCATAAATTTTTACTTAAAATGTTTGTTAGCTAAAATCTCCGGAGTGATTTGATAGTCGTACAAGGAACTCTTAACTGACCAGTCGCACGTGAGCCAAGCACTTCCCACTTGGCCTGTCTTGCATCCTGCCAGGCCCTTCTTTGCACTGTCCCAAGCAGGTAGCAAGAGCAAGAGCTATATAGGAAGTCCCTGCTGTACACGTTCAGCACAAGACAGGCCATTAACGTTTTGCAGGCCTAAATTACATCAATTTCTTTGTGTGCCGTGTACTGCAGAGTGCTATAACTGAGCATCTTGGAAACGCCTACTCATAAAAGGCAGAACAAAAATAGCCATAAATGATCCCTGGGCAAGCGCCAAGCAGTGTGCCACATGGATGGCTGTTTACACATGAATGACTGAAGGAGAAAGATCTCTAAATAAAAAGTGTGCAGATCAGAGGAGAGTGCCTGCAAGTTCTCAAATGAATCATAGAATCATAGAGTTGGAAGAGACCACAAGGGCCATCGAGTCCAACCCCCTGCCAAGCAGGAAACACCATCAGAGCACTCCTGACATATGGTTGTCAAGCCTCTGCTTAAAGACCTCCAAAGAAGGAGACTCCACCACACTCCTTGGCAGCAAATTCCACTGTCGAACAGCTCTTACTGTCAGGAAGTTCTTCCTAATGTTTAGGTGGAATCTTCTTTCCTGCAGTTTGGATCCATTGCTCCGTGTCCGCTTCTCTGGAGCAGCAGAAAACAACCTTTCTCCCTCCTCTATGTGACATCCTTTTATATATTTGAACATGGCTATCATATCACCCCTTAACCTCCTCTTCTCCAGGCTAAACATGCCCAGCTCCCTTAGCCGATCCTCACAAGGCATCGTTTCCAGGCCTTTGACCATTTTGGTTGCCCTCCTCTGGACACGTTCCAGTTTCTCAGTGTCCTTCTTGAACTGTGGTGCCCAGAACTGGACACAGTACTCCAGGTGAGGTCTGACCAGAGCAGAATACAGTGGCACTATTACTTCCCTTGATCTAGATGCTATACTCCTATTGATGCAGCCCAGAATTGCATTGGCTTTTTTAGCTGCCGCGTCACACTGTTGGCTCATGTCAAGTTTGTGGTCAACCAAGACTCCTAGATCCTTTTCACATGTACTGCTCTCAAGCCAGGTGTCACCTATCTTGTATTTGTGCCTCTCATTTTTTTTGCCCAAGTGCAATACTTTACATTTCTCCCTGTTAAAATTCATCTTGTTTGTTTTGGCCCAGTTCTCCAATCTGTCAAGGTCGTTTTGAAGTGTGATCCTGTCCTCTGGGGTGTTAGCCACCCCTCCCAGTTTGGTGTCATCTGCAAATTTGATCAGGATGCCCTTGAGTCCATCATCCAAGTCGTTGATAAAGATGTTGAATAAGACCGGGCCCAAGACAGAACCCTGTGGCACCCCACTAGTCACTCTTCTCCAGGATGAAGAGGAACCATTGATGAGCACCCATTGGGTTCGGTCAGTCAGCCAGTTACAAATCCACTGAGTGGTAGCAAAGTCAATACCACATTTTACCAGCTTCTTTACAAGAATATCATGGGGCACCTTGTCAAATGCCTTGCTGAAATCAAGGTAGGCTACATCCACTGCGTTCCCTTCATCTACCAGGCTTGTAATTCTGTCAAAAAACGAGATCAGGTTAGTCTGACATGACTTATTTTTCAGAAATCCATGCTGACTATTGGTGATCACAGCATTCCTTTCTAGGTGCTCACAGACTGTTTGCTTAATGATCTGCTCCAGAATCTTTCCTGGTATTGATGTCAGACTGACTGGGCGGTAATTATTTGGGTCCTCTCTTTTCCCCTTTTTGAAAATAGGGACAACATTTGCCCTCCTCCAGTCTGCCGGGACTTCGCCTGTTCTCCAGGAATTCTCAAAGATGACTGCCAGTGGTTCTGAGATCACATCTGCCAGTTCTTTTAATACTCTTGGATGCAGTTCATCTGGCCCTGGAGACTTGAATACATCTAGACTAGCCAAGTATTCTTGTACTATCTCCTTAGTTATTCTGGGCTGTGTTTCCTCTGCTGAATCATTTGCTCCAAATTCTTCAGGTCGGGCATTGTTTTCTTTATCGGAGAAGACTGAGGCAAAGAAGGCATTGAGGAGTTCAGCCCTTTCTTTTTTTTTTTTATAAAATTTTTATTGGTTTTTCAACATATAAGACAATACAAACGACAAACCCTAACAAACAAACATATAAACATGTATAGTTTCATATGTTTTTTTTTTTCGTGTACCCAATTTCAAGGACTTCCCCATGCCTCCCTTTTCTGCATCCCTGTTTTAAACTTTTTTCAGCAACCCCTGGTCTAAATTACTTATAAATTCCTTTCTTTAACCCTTTTCTTTCCTCTTTTCCAATCATTTATCGCTGCAAATCTGCTATGCTTTACCCATGACATTTTAGCACTCAGTAATTTTGCAAGAGTTTTTAAGATAAAATTTAAATTTATTCCAATCTTCCTCCACCGTCTCTTTCCCTTGGTCATGGATTCTGCTCGTCATCTCTGCTAGTCCCATATATTCAATCACCTTCGTCTGCCACTCTTCCAGTGTGGGTAGTTCTTGTGTCTTCCAATACTTTGCTAGTAGAACTCTTGCTGCTGTTGTAGCATACATAAAAAACGTCCTATCTTTCTTTGACACCAATTGGCCTACCATGCCCAGGAGAAAAGCCTCTGGTTTTTTGTGAAAGGTACACTTAAGCACCTTCTTAATTTCATTATATATCGTTTCCCAGAAGGCCTTAATCCTTGGGCACGTCCACCAAAGGTGATAGAAAGTACCTTCAGTTTCATTACATTTCCAGCATTTGTTATTGGGCAAATGATAAATTTTTGCAAGCTTGACTGGGGTCATGTACCACCTATAAATCATTTTCATAATATTCTCTCTTAAGGCATTACATGCCGTAAATTTTATACCGGTGGTCCATAACTGTTCCCAGTCAGCAAACATAATGTCATGACCAATGTCCTGTGCCCATTTAATCATAGCTGATTTAACCGTTTCGTCCTGTGTATTCCATTTCAGCAGCAAATTGTACATTCTAGACAAATTCTTAGTATTAGGTTCTAACAATTCTGTTTCTAACTTTGACTTCTCCACCTGGAAGCCGATTTTCCTGTCCTGTTTAAAAACTTCATTTATCTGGTAATAATGAAGCCAGTCTCTTACTTTAAACTTCAATTTCTCATAACTCTGTAATTTCACATTTCCACCTTCTTGTTCTACAATTTCCCAATATTTTGGCCATTTAGATTCCATATTAAGTTTTTTAACTTCCTTGGCCTCCATTGGTGATAACCACCTAGGGGTTTTGTTTTCCAACAGATCTTTATAACGAATCCAAACATTGTACAATGCTTTCCTAACAATATGGTTTTTAAAACTTTTATGAATTTTTACCCTGTCATACCATATATATGCATGCCAGCCAAATCTATTATTGAACCCTTCTAAATCCAAAATGTCTGTATTCTCAAGAAGTAGCCAGTCTTTCAGCCAGCAAAATGCTGCTGCTTCATAGTACAGTTTTAAGTCCGGCAGGGCAAACCCCCCTCTTTCTTTTGCATCAGTTAATATCTTGAATTTTATTCTGGGCTTTTTGCCCTGCCAGACAAATCTCGATATATCTTTCTGCCACTTCTTGAAACAGTCCATTCTGTCCACAATCTGCAATGTTTGAAACAAAAACAACATTCTTGGCAAAACATTCATCTTAATAACAGCAATTCGGCCTAACAAGGAAAGTCTCAAGTTTGACCATATTTCCAAATCTTTCTTAATTTCTGTCCAACATTTCTCATAATTGTCTTTAAATAAGTTCACATTCTTAGTTGTTAAATTAACCCCTAGATATTTCACTTTATTTGCTACCATTAATCCAGTTTCACTCTGAAACTTCTCTCTTTCCTCCACTGTTAAATTCTTTCCCAGTACCTTTGTTTTTTGTTTATTTAACTTAAAACCTGCTACTCGACCAAAAACTTGTATTATCTCCAAAACTCTTTTAGTACTAGTGTCTGCTCTTGCAAAGTTAAAACTAAATCATCTGCAAACGCTTTCAACTTATATTGTTTAGCTCCGACCTGAATCCCTTTTACCAGCTGGTCCCCTCTAATCATATTTAATAACACCTCCAGAACAGTTATGAAAAGTAATGGGGATATTGGGCACCCCTGTCGTGTCCCTTTTTCAATAGCAATTTCCTCAGTGACCACATTATTCACAATTAGTTTTGCTTTTTGTTCAGAGTAAATTGCACCTATACCATTCTCGAAGCCCTGGCCTACCCCCATTCCTTTGAGATTCTTTTTCATAAAACTCCAAGAGATATTGTCAAAGGCTTTCTCGGCGTCCACAAATATTAATGCTGCCTTCTTATTAATATTGTTTTCAAGCAACTCCATAATGTCTATTATATTTCTCACATTGTCAGATAAGTGTCTCCCCGGGAGAAAGCCAGCCTGGTCCTTATGAATCTCACCCACCAAAACCCTCTTCAATCTTTTTGCCAAACTGTCTGCAAAAATTTTATAATCCACATTAAGCAATGATATAGGGCGGTAGTTCTTAATCTGGTTCTTATCAGTCTCAGATTTTGGTATAAGTGTAATGTATGCTTCTTTCCACGATTCAGGTGCCTTCTTCCCCTCTAAAATTTCATTGCAGACTTCCTTAAACGGTTGAATCAGCCAATCTTTCAACACTTTGTAATATCTGGAAGTCAAACCATCTGGTCCTGGAGATTTTCCCAATTTCATATTTTGAATGGCTCCCTCTATCTCTTGCTCAGTTATTTTCTGGTTCAAAGTCACTTTGCTTTGTTCAGATATTTTTTGTAATCCATATTTTTTAAGAAATTCTTCTATCTCTTTTTCGTCCACCGGCCCTTGTGCATAAAGTTTTCTGAAATAACTCTGAAAGCAGTTTATAATCTCGTTTGATCTGAAAATGTTCTTTCCTTCAACCTCTAAGCTTGTAACCATATTCAACTTTTGCCTTTTCTTCAATTGCCATGCCAGAAGTTTCCCACATTTATCTGCCGATTCAAATGTCTTTTGTCTCATTTGTTTTATTTTCCATTCTATCTCCTGGTTCATCAATTCCATATATTGTCTCTGGTAGAACTTTATTTCTCTTAAAATTTCATGAGACTTTGGCTTTGATCTCAATTTCTTTTCACCTTCTTTTATTCTTTCCAAAATCTTATCTTTCTTTTCATTCTGTCTCTTCTTTTTTAAAGTATTCTGCTGTATCAAGAATCCTCTCATAACGGCTTTACTTGCGTCCCAAATTGTTCTTTTCTCCACCTCTGTTTTCAGATTTATCTCAAAGTAGTCCTTGATAGTTTTCTGGGCCTTTCTGTACACCTCTTCGTCTCTAAATAGGGAGTCATTCATCCTCCATCTGAAGGAACCAGCTGTTGTTATGTTCATTTCCATCTTTACAGCGTTATGGTCGGAGCAAGTCTTTGGGCAGATTTCCACTTTTTTTATCTTGGGTGCCATCCCACTAGTTACCCAAATTTGGTCGATTCTGGTCCAAGTCATTTTTGCTTCAGAGAAAAAAGTTCCCTCTCTCTCCAGAGGGTTTCTTGTTCTCCAAATGTCGATCAAGTCCATATTATCTGTCATTTCAAAAAAAGTCTTAGGCAGTCTCCCATCCTTAGAGACCACCTGTCTTAGTGCTTTGTCCATATTTGTAGAGACCACTCCATTCATGTCTCCCATCATAATTACATTATAATCCAAATAGTCCATTAATGTCCCATGTAGTTTCTTAAAGAACTCTGACTTCCCTTCATTCGGAGCGTAAATCCCAATTATCAATAATTTTTCTCCTTGGACTTGTATTTCAATTGCCAGGTATCTTCCTTGTTCATCTTTAAACATCAACTTAGGGGCCAATTTTTCCTTGACGTAGATCACCACTCCTCTTTTTTTCACTTTGTCTGATGAGATAAATTCCTGTCCCAGTCTTTTGTTAACAAGTAATTTTCTATGTATTCTAGTCATGTGGGTTTCTTGCAAACAAATCAAATCCAATTGTTCTTTTTTTAGAATATGAAAAACCTCACGTCTTTTTCTGGGAAGGTTCAAACCGTTACAATTCCAACTTAAAAACTGTAGGGCCATCTTGTTGTTTACTTGGTTGCTCCCCCAACAGCTCCCAGCAGTTGTTCTTCCGTTGGAGTTTGAAGTCCAAATGACAAGTTCGAAATATCCACTAAGCCTTTTGCCTCAGTAGTCAGGTCCACCACTTCCTTCACGAGGTCCTCTTGGTTTCTATCCAGAAACTGTTCTTTATCTTGCACTGTTTTAATTTTGATTTTTTTCCCTTTGTAATTAAAAGACAAACCTTGTGGGTACTCCCATCTGTATATTATATTATTCTTCTTCAGCAAAGTGGTCAGGTCCTTGTAGTAGGTTCTCGCTTCCAAGATATATTTGGGAATATCCTTGTAAATCTGCACAAAAGAATTTTCAATCTCCAGAGATCTTTGATATTGTAAATTTAATATTTTGTCTCTCTCCTCCTTAGATCTCAAAGTTATCAGGCAGTCCCTTGGATTCTTTCTATTTTGTCTTCTGCCCAGTCTGAAGGCCGTAACTATCTTGAATTCCTCCTCTTTCAAACTTACTTGCCAAAATTCCGAGAATTCTTTTGTGAGGAACTCTGCCAAATTATCCTGTTCACTTTCTGGGACAGCTCTCAATCTCAAGTTCCTCTCCTTTCTCTGAAGTTCCATTAAAGACAGGGCCGCCTCATGCTCCTCCAGTTTTTTACAAACTGGTTCTAACTTTACTTGTGTGGATTCTGCTATGGTTTTTGCCTCTTCAGCAGTCTTACGAATTGCAA
Organism: Podarcis raffonei; assembly: GCF_027172205.1. Classification (NCBI taxonomy): domain Eukaryota; kingdom Metazoa; phylum Chordata; class Lepidosauria; order Squamata; family Lacertidae; genus Podarcis; species Podarcis raffonei. The sequence goes on along the minus strand of NC_070611.1, from coordinate 64,695,922 downwards.
CATTTTCTTCAATTAATTTATTTATAGTCTCTGTATTGGATGCAACACTTTTAGTATTCAAATCTAGCTTTTCTGATAGCTCTGTTAATTGTTTGGAATTTTCTGTGCCTTGCTTAGTCAAAGCTTCTAAGGACTCATTAATTTTTAATAATGCTTGTGTCACTGTTTCCATCCCTTTTTCCTGCCCTTCTGCACCTGCAAGGGCTAAGCCTGATATAGAACCTCTTTTCTTTTGTGCAATTTTTGTTTTAGCTCTTGTTTTCATCTCATCTTCTTGGCCACTCATGTCCCAAGGTCGTTCCCACAGGAATTATTTCCAAATGGAAAACTCCACTGACTTGCTCTTTACACACCTTAAATTTTCCCTCAACCCTCTAGAGGGAGCAGCTCACAGTTCAAGGTACGGAGAAACAAAAGAAAAAAGATGGCTACAACTCTTCCAGTAACTTTCCACTAAAAGAGCTGTCAGTTTGTATCCTCAGCCAAACTCCCAACAGTAGCAAATAAAGTTCCAACTTTGTATCAAACTCACAATGCACCAACTTTATATCTAATCTCAGGTGACAGTTTCCAGTCCCGGTGACTTGCTCTTCTTTTAAAGCAGTCCTTTTCCAAGGGTTTAAAACAGCGGAAAAATCTTTTTCCTTTTACCTCTTTCCGACAGGTAATACAAGTTCAGATTCTTCCCCCCCGCTCCTGCTGCTAAGGGGGGAGGTTCAAATTCAATGTCTGGGTTAAATAGTAGTAAAATTATCTTCCGTCCAATTGCAGCTTGTATGTCGTTGCTTTAGCTGTCATGCAGTCCGGGAAAGGCAGACTTCCTTATTTTAGCTCTTTCCCGTTTTCAGCCAAATTTTTAACTTTCTTGCTTTAAATCCCGACGGTTTCCCAATCTTACTCACGGGTAATTTGTAAATCCAAATGTCAGGAAGGAATCGGCGCTCTCCGTTATGGTGACGCGGCTTCACTCCACGGGCTGGGTAACGACTCTCAGCACCGCGCTCTCACCCGATGCCGCTCCGGAGCCTTTAAAAAGGCTCCTTCACAGTAACGGGGGGCGCTTCAGGTGCCCACCGAGTCTCCTTGTTCACAGGCTTCCGCGCCTGTGATTTTAGGGGTCCCCGCTTCGCCGTAGCGGTCGGACCCGAACTCGCGGAGTAGTCTCCCTGAGCGGAGCTCAGCAGGAGACCGCCATTGAACGCTGGTGCCGACCGGAAGTTCAGCCCTTTCTGTGTCCCCTGTTTGCATTTCACCATCTTCTCCTCTGAGTGACCCCACTGTTTCTTTGTTCTTCCTTTTGCTACAAACATACCCATAAAAGCCTTTTTTGTTGCTTTTAACCTCTCTAGCAAGCCTGACTTCATTCTGTGCTTTAGCTTTTCTGACTTTGTGTCTACATGTGCTGGCTATTTGTTTGAATTCCTCTTTGGTGGTTTCCCCCCTTTTCCATTTTTTGTACACATCCTTTTTAAATCTTAACTCAGTTAAAAGTTCTTTAGATAGCCACCTTGGCTTCTTTAGGCACCTTCCATGTTTCCTCCTCATTGGTATTGCCTGAAGTTGTGCTTTTACTATCTCCCTCTTAACAAACTCCCAGCCATCATGAACTCCCTTTCCTTTTAGTATTACTCTCCATGGGATCTCACCCAGCACTTCCCTAAGTTTTATGAAGTCGGCTTTCTTAAAGTCAAGAAATTGAGTCCTAGTATGCTTGGGACGCAGGTGGCGCTGTGGGTAAAAGCCTCAGCGCCTAGGACTTGCTGATCAAAAGGTCGGCGGTTCAAATCCCCACGGCGGGGTGCGCTCCCGTCGCTCGGTCCCAGCGCCTGCCAACCTAGCAGTTCGAAAGCACCTCCGGGTGCAAGTAGATAAATAGGGACCGCTTACCAGCGGGAAGGTAAACGGCGTTTCCGTGTGCTGCGCTGGCTCGCCAGATGCAGCTTGTCACGCTGGCCACGTGACCCGGAAGTGTCTGCGGACAGCGCTGGCTCCTGGCCTCTAGAGTGAGATGAGCGCACAACCCTAGAGTCTGTCAAGACTGGCCCGTACGGGCAGGGGTACCTTTACCTTTACCTTATGCTTGGCTGCTCCTTTCCGCTGTATAGTAAACTTCAGAAGAGCATGATCACTTGCGCCTAATGATCCTTCCACTTCTACCCCACTAACCAGGTCATCAACATTGGTTAGGACCAGATCTAAAATGGCTGTTCCTCTTGTTGCTTCTGCCTACAATGACTTAAAATTCATAGTAGCTTTCTGTTATTTCCATCATAAACATCACTGGTGTTCAAACATTTCCTTTTTTATGGCAGCTTGCTTTTTTATTTCAAACACAGTTTATGTGAAACATCTGATTGTTTAAAGTTTTCCCATTCAGTATCAACACTCCAAAGCCATACTGCAGTCAACCTTGTAGTCAAGCCCAAGTGTGTTTTAACTGAAACAACCACACGACGTTTCCCAGTTTACCCCTGCCTTCACTTCCCCTTCCTCTTCTTGCTTTCCTTAGGTTGAATTTTAGATCATGGCATCACCTTACCCCTTTACCCCCTTATTCTGTAGAACCGGCACTGTTACAGGTGTTGCATGATACTTGTTTGGCACTTGCGAGAAATTGATCTTCTAGTGTGGCAGCACCTGCACTTTGGAACTTCTTTCCAATTGACATCAGACAGACACCACTCCAACACTCTTGTCGGCATTTACATAGAACATTTTTGCTTAGGCAAGACTATCCAGACAAGCAGACGTTGCATGTGTTTAAATCTGTTTTTAGCTTATTGTTGATTCTAATAATCTTAATGTTTTTAAATACCTGTTTTTATCTGTCTTTTATTAATAATTTCAGTGTTTCATTTCTGTAAACTGCTTAGAGGTTTTATTACAGTCAAGCAGTATATAACCTTGGTTAAATAAATAAATTGTAAGTTGTTTTGCTTTTGTCTGTGCTGAATCTCCCACCATTCGACCCCATCAGATGACTCCAGGTTCTAACAGAAAAACTTCTATCTGTTTTCCCCACAGCATGCATGCAGTTTTACAAATCTCTATCATGCAGCCTCAATATTTTTTTCCTAAACTAAAAAACTCCAACTGTTGTAATCTTTCTTCGCAGGAGAGTTGTGTCAGTCATCTGATCCCTGGCAATTGCTAGATACAAGAGAACATTGGAAGAAAAGTGGGCAAGATTTTCAGGGCAACTGATACTCATCAAAAGCAAACTAGTTGTGGCATTAAGAACAATTTCTAGAATATACATCTGTAAAGCAGGAAGAGAAGCTGTAAAAATAAAACCAGGAGCAGCAAATGTGCTAAATATAAAAAGCTTCAGCTATTATTTTTTTTTTAAGAATTAAGCTGATGATGAAAGCTTGTTAAACCTCACACATATATTTATCACATTTTAGCTTTTGAATTGTAACAAAATTGCAAGATGGTTTACAGTGTAGAGTTTTTAAAAACCCCAATAAAATAATGTTGAAAAATACAAAACAGTGCTAGGACCAAAGAGCACGTTGAAAATGATGAAATTGGCACATAGCAACTCCTGCAGCCAAGCTGGTGCCAAACGTATTACTCTGCTTTCCATTGGACCATGTCAGTGAGACCAAGAGGGGAGTCTTGCCATCTGGGCAGCCCAGGATCTTCATACACACTGTCCAGGCTTGCATCCTAGAATCATAGAATCATAGAATCATAGAGTTGGAAGAGACCACAAGGGCCATCGAGTCCAACCCCCTGCCAAGCAGGAAACACCATCAGAGAGATCACTTTGGTGCTGCTAACACAGGTAAGATTTACAAAAAAAGGAAAAACACACAACAATAAATGCATTTTAGAAAGGGGCAAGATTAGATGTGGATGCACATGGTGTAATTTTTTTTTTTTAAGGTTCATAAATGTACCAACCAAGTACGTACATAGATATGTGGACCACATATCTGGAGCAGCACAGGAAAACCGCTCTGAAACCATTTTGACTCCCAAACTGACCAAATGTTTTCTCTGCAAGGAGGGAGGGGGTGAGGGAACCATCCCATTGTCTCTGGAATTGGGTAATCACCATCTCAAAGGAATGGCAAGACTACCAGGAAAGGCAATCAGATAAGGCATTATCAGATAAACTGGCAGACAGGAAAAACAACAACATTCAAATTTCTGTTGTAGACCACCTTTCTGTGATGTAGGTATGATGTTTGTGGGGGGTGGTCTTGGGTTACACCCCTTCTGTGATGTATGCATGATGTATGGAGGGGTGGTCTTGAGCTTCAGGGCAGGGAATTTGAAATGTCTATATAAGGGCTGGCACACCTTGGTTCTGGGTCCTCCTCCTTTCCTGTGTGTGAGGGGAGCACCCTGTTGCAACAGTTCAATAAAGATCAGGCTTACTAGCTGCTTTGCTTCTCAATATTCTCTGGTTGGCCTCTATGTTCTCCTACCGATGGACAACCTACAAAGGACTCTATGAGGGCTTTTGTGTCCCCTATAAAGGAATAAGGGCAGATTTTTGTTTATTACAGAGGCATTTTTTAAAAAATCAAGACCCCTTGCACCCCACTCCGCTCCTTTTTCCTGCCCAGGGTAGGCCTGTCATCTGCCTGCACCTCAGAGCCAGCCCATCACATGGCCTTGGTGTGGCCTCTCCTCGTCCTCACCTGTTCTCCAGCAGCCACTATGAGCTGCCCAAGGGAGGAAGCCAGAGACAAACACTGGCCATCCTTCTCCCTGAGCTCTGCGGCAGATAGGGACATTCTGGGATCAATTCAGAAGCCAGGAGGGCTTTCGTAATTCTGGGACTGTTCCTGGAAAACAGGGCCGCTTAGAGGGCATGCCATTGTCCGTTACGGAACATGCGCACCATTTGCTTGAAACTTAAAGCACCTAAACACTTAGCTTTGGAGTGGTTCAAAGGCTCCCCTTCCATGCTGATTGGGTGGCTTTAAGATGCTGGAGGCAGGGGCCCTGCTGAGGAAATTAGTAAGGGTCGCCCGTCCCCAATGACCCTGGACCACTACAACACTGTATCTTAAAGGGGTTTGTTTTTGGATTATCTCTAATGCTGCTACACTCCAAAAGGGTTCCATGTGCCAACGCCCTTTTTTGATCAGCCTTGCAGCAACATTTATGTTTTCCTCTAACAACTCATGGCTACCCATATACACAATACACATTAAAACAACAAAACCTTATTGCCTAACTCAAGAATGTGTCATCAAGCTAAAACACAGCATAAAGATAAAGCATTAAGAACTGCAGCAGAAGGGTTAGGGTAAGGTTACCAGATTCCCCCCCCCCCCAAGAATCCAGAGACACTTTTTTTTAAAAAAAGGAGAGAGAGAAAGTTATTTTTTAAAAAATCATTAAAAAAAAGAAGAAGTAATATCTTCTCTTCTGGGTCTCCTGCACTTTGGAACTTTGGAAGCCTGGGGTTTGTTTTGGGATAGCTCAGTTGGTAGAGCATGAGGCTCTTAACCTCAGGGTTGAGAGTTCAAGCCCCACGTTGGGCAAAAGATTCCTGCATTGCAGGGGGTTGGACTAGATGACCCTCGTGGTTCCTTCCAACTCTAGATCTCCATGATTCCTCTGTCACGCAGACTTCCTCTGGGCCCCAGCCTGATCTCTTAGAGTGCTATCTGCCATGGAGTAGGCTTGGGTTGGGCCTGGGCTCGGCCACTTGTCCTTGCTCACGCAGTGCTCTCCTACTTCTCTTCCTCAGCAGCGGCAGAGGCAACAGGGTCGGGGCTCCCCTCTTTTTTCTCCTTCCTCTTTCTCTCTCTTCCTTCTCCTCCTTCTCCCTGCGAGTGCTGTTGGGCAGTCAACCAGGTGGCTGGGCGCTCTCACTCCTGCCTCAATTTGGGTCATGGGGGGGGGGTCTGTGGTTCCCCCAGTTGACGCACCGGGCGTCCCCGGTTCCCCCTTGGCAGCAGCAATCTCAGCAGCCCGGAGCCAGCCTGGTAGCGCAGTTGGCTCTGGCTGGCTTCAGGAGCTGCTCGCTGCTGTGGTGCCCGCCATTTTGCCTCGCTGGAAGTCCCCTTATGATGTGGCTTGTGCCGTTGAACCAATCACGCAACATTCATTCCCTACTAATAAATCTACAACACTTAAAATATAAATCTGGGGACATTAAATGAAATCCGGGGACAATCCGGGGATGGATTTTGTCCAGGGACAGATTTGTAAATCCGGGGACTGTCCCCGGGAAATGGGGACATCTGGTAACCGTAGGTTAGGGGTGCACATACACCAATAACGGAAAGGACTCTGTATTGAAAGATGCTACGGAAGCAGACAATCATATAACATAAACATAAATGAAATGAAAGGTGCCAGCAATTACATAAGCATGCAGTGATGCCATGCACTGTGCTTGGCAGTAAACGCAGTTGCGTCAGGGGCTGTAATTTACTTTGCAACCATTAATAGCTGAACTATTAGTTGATGAGAGTTTGCCTGACCTGTGCTGCAGGGTTAATCTTTTGCATTTGAATGGCACATTTTTTTCCACTAGATAACCATCTCGCTTTCATTAATCATTTCCTCAGGTCCCTCTTTCTCTTTTTGGGATCAGTCATTAAGTAGAGAATACAGTAATACTAAGAGGATGAAGGAGTGAATAGCATTGTGTAAATATGGAAGGGTTAATAGTTGCTGAAGAAGACACATGAAGAAGACTTATGTCTGGGACAGAAGTGTATTTACTTGGAAGTAAATGACTGGTGCAAATGCCTGGTTAGATATGCTGAATATCCTCTGAAGGGGTGGGGGAGAGAAAGCTTTCAAGTCAATATAGGGACAAGGTTCAAAATGATTCAGATAAAATGAACTCTGCACATTTTCATGAACATTGGACACACCCATCAATCCAGCCTTGAGCCATTACAAAATGAATGTACAAGTCAATCTGGTCTGGGTCATGCCCCGAATTTCTGCTCCTGAAAGTTCTTTGGAGATTTTGAGGTTGCATACATTCCTGTGTTATGTACAGTAGTACCTCAGGTTACATATGCTTCAGGTTACATACGCTTCAGGTTACAGACTCCGCTAACCCAGAAATAGACCTCGGGTTAAGAACTTTTCTTCAGGATGAGAACAGAAATCGTGCTCCGGCGGCACGGCAGCAGTGGGAGGCCCCATTAGCTAAAGTGGTGCTTCAGGTTAAGAACAGTTTCAGGTTAAGTATGGACCTCTGGAACGAATTAAGTACTTAACCCGAGGTACCACTGTATGGACAAGGATACAATTTCTCAGTAAGCTCATTTCTCTTTTTTCATCCCACTCCTAGAATCCTAGAAATCCATAGTTGGAAGGGGTCACAAGGGTCATCTAGCCTAACCCCCTGGAATGCAGGGATCTTTTTGCTCGACATGGGGCTCGAACCCACAACCCTGAAATGAAAAGTCTCATGCTCTACCGACTGAGCTATCCAAAAACTGCAAGGGGATTGCAAAGTGATGGTCTTATTATTTTATCTGAAGCATTTTTTTTTTTACTTTGCTGATGCGCCACAAAAAAAGACAGTTGACAGCCTTGCAGTGTTAAAGACAGGACACAAAAGGAAAAGTTGTAGGGAGGAGGAGGTCTGGGAGTTGATAAACTCAGGCAACTCAGTCTTAGTTGTGGGGTTTTGTAATGACCCCCTGGAAACAGTATTTGGGGAAAGGAAGAGCTGAAAGTTGTTGGTCTCTCAGCTGAGGCCCTGTAGTTCTTTCTCGGTGGAATGTCTGCCATATTACGACAGTCATAGGAGGAGACTGATGGGTGCTGATCTTTCAGCTGAGCCAATGTGCAGTCCCATTTCCTCCTTCTGTTATGATTAATCAAACTGTGATCATGGCAAGTCTGCCTCAAATGAGTAAGACGTAAGGAAGACTTAAGTGTTGCATTAAATCCATTTGTTTGTTTTAGAGCATTGGTACCCTGCTCTTCAGCCTGAAAGCCTCCCAGAGTGGTTTACACCCACCCACACCCACACCCCCAGTCCCTACCCGCAGGCTTACAATATTTATTTTAAAATGACACACAAGGAAAAAGGGACGGGAAGGGAAGAGGAAAAAAAAAATCAAACGTCGGACACCAATTTCTAAATAGTTGTTCCTGCAATGACCATCTGGCACGGTGGGCTTTTAGCAAAGTTGGTGGAATGAGCCCTACTTGAGCTGTGCACTCATAAAACGTTATTCACACGTGACATTCAAGTGTATGCAATCATTGGAACTGCACAGCTATTCCTATGTTCAAGTGTGAAGCCTGTGGGTACCAGTTGAGCTGCAATGTTGACATGTAATTTTCCGCAGCAGGAGTATGATCTGTGTGCGCTGCGGCTGCGGACACCCAGCTGTGCAAATCTACAAAGGGAATCTTCCTACGTCACACTCAATGAGCGTCTAATCTGTGTACACAAATGTCTGAACGTCAGACATGCCCTCCCCGCCCCACGGCTAGTCCCTTTGCTAGGGGTGGTGCTAGGTCCTTAAAGGACTTGGGGCAGGGTGCCTTGCAACTCTGTAATTCTGTCATTTTTGGCAAAAAAAAAAAGGGGGGAGTCACCGGAGAAAAAAACCTGTCTGGGAAAAAGGCACGTAAATCGTGGACCATATAACTGAATGGGAGGGAGGTTTGGGTGCGGGGGGGGGGGGAGAGAAGGGCGGAGACGCGAGCATTCCATTGACAGCGAAGGCGCGAGCGTTCCATTGACGGGGGCCCGCCCCCCGCGCTCTGGAGAACCAGCCCCGCCCACACCCGTCTCTCCCGGCATGCTCCGCGGCGAGAGAACCTCGGCGGAGAGGCCTGCGAAGAGAGTGTGTGTGTCTGTCCGCGTGAAAACGAAGAAGAGCATTGTGGGGGAGAAAAGCGAGGGCGGGGCCTACCAGAAAACCCGCATCTATAAATAGGCTGGTGGGAGGTGGGCGGAGCTTTCCCTTTCCCAATCCGAGGAAACGGAGAAAGGTGCGTGGAGGGAGGAGAGAGAGAGAGGAGAAAGAAAGGCGAGCCAGCCAATCGCTGGCCGCCTCTTTGGCTGCCTCCCTCCGCCAGTTGGTCTCGCGCCGCTCAGTTGCCGGCTGCTCCCGCTCGCGTGACGACGACGACGACGACGCTGCTGCTGCCGCCGCTCCTCTTCGCCCGCCGCCGTCTCGCCCTGCTGCCGAGGCTCCGTCGCCGCCTGCGCTCGCCCACCGCCGTCGCCGCCTCCATGGCCAACTACATCCACGTGCCGCCGGGCTCGCCTGAGGTGCCCAAGCTGGACGTCGTCGTGAGCGAGAGGGACCCCGCTTCGGGGGCGGGAGGCGGCGGCGGAGATGGAGAAGGAGGAGGAGGCGGGCCCGGCTACCGCCGCGGGGCCCTCCGTCTCCTCAGCCAACTGAGGCCCGCCTGGAAGCCCGAGGAGGTGACGCTGAAGGTAACGGCTGAGGCGAAGCGGCGGAGGGTGGCTGTGAGGGGGGGGAAGAGGAGGAGGAGGAGGCAGGTTGTGGGGAGGGGGAGAGATGGCGGGCAGCCATTGTGGCGAGGCGAGGGAGGAGTAGGAGCGGCGGCGGCGGCGGCGGCTCTGTCTTTCTCTTTCTGTCTCTCCTCAGCGCTTCCCTCTTGAGGGGGAGAATGAGAGAGGAGGAGAGAGAGGGAGAGAGCGGCTCGGGCAGCCTCGGCTTCCATTCCGCTCGCGCAGCCCGAAGGAGGAGCAGGCAGGTTGGGCGTGCGCGCTGTGCCCGTGCGGTTCCAACTCGTACATGGACTACACGGAGGCGCGCGCTCACACGCGCACGTTTCTGTGCAAGGCGGACGAGTCGGAACCCGAGCCGTGTTCTAATTATAGAGCTGGGGGGGGGGGGAGGGGTGCGTGCTCGTATGGCGTGATACGCCTGTGTGTTAGAGAGAAGGAGAGAGCGTTTATATTCTAGTAACAGCTCAGATGATACACGATGGGGAGGAGTGTGTGTGTGAGAGAGTGATATGCCTGTGTGTAGTGTACACAGGTGATACAGGTGTGTGTGATACACGCATATTAAATACAAGTGTGTAACATCCTTGCATGTAATATATATGTGCATATATGATATGCCTGGGTTTAATACATGTGTGTGTAAAACACTTGTGTGTAATATATATGTGTATTTATGTGACATGGCAGTGTGTAATATACGTGTGTGTGTGTGTGTGTGTGTGTGAGAGAGAGAGAGAGAGAGAGATACCTGTAGGTATGTTTGAGCTTTTATTCCAGCAACGTAGCTCAACGGATGCAGAATAGGGAGGAGTGCACATGTGATACATCTTTGTATCTGACTGAGCTTCTACTCTATTAATATAGCCTGAAGGATATAGGGCAGGGAGTTAAGTGTGTGTTGGTGAGCTTGTATTCTTGTAGTATAGCCTGAAGTCTTATGTGTACTTGTGGGTGTGTATACCATGCATATAGAGAAAGGGAGAATAAGCTTTCCCTGCTCACCTTTCCTTAAAAAAACCTCACCTCTTGCTTCTCTCTTTCCACAGGGCTCATCTCTTCTCTCTCTTGCTTCCCCCTCCCAACCCTGTTTCATGAGGTTATGATTGCTTTAAAATGGGATCCACCCTGAACTGATTTGTGCAAAAATTACACATAAAACATGCTAGTTTGCAGGAAGAGGGAAATGGAACAAGAGAGATGGGGGGGTAGGGCTGGGTTCCTTAGTATAGGTTGCCATGTAGGCTTTTGCAGTGTATAGCTTGAGAGGCAAAGGGGTTGCCATGTAGCAAGCACACAACATCCATACAAATCTCAGTTGAGGAAGTCAGCATTCTTTTATCTCCTTGTCTTTCCAGAAAAACCATAAGAAAAACTTGAATTTCTCTGTCAAGTTTTAGCCCAAAGGAATGCTGGGAGGACAATATGTTCCTCCACCCTTTCCCCAATGCACTTTTCTTTGTAGAGGGATTTAAGCATTACAATAATAAAGCAGCAGGAGTTGAGTGAATACTCTTCTGTATTTTCTCTCAGAGCATATTGTAGTTATTCACGTTTTCCCCAAACAACATTGTCCCTGTCAAATCTTTCACACTCTACTGAATAATTAAGCATGGGGCAGCTTAAGGTTATCACTTTCACCTCAAGGAAACAGATAGGTAGCCGTGTTGGTCTGCCATAGTCAAAACAAAATTTTTTTCTCCTTCCAGTAGCACCTTAAAGACCAACTAAGTTAGTTCTTAGTATGAGCTTTCGTGTGCATGCACACTTCTTCAGATACACTGAAACAGAAGTTGCCATGGTTTTAAGTTTGGTAATAAGTTGCAATTCAGCAGCTTCTCTTTCCAGTCTATAGACTGGAGAGACCTGGTCTGAACAAAGACATTGGATTCTTATCTCATTATACATGACAAAGCCATTTTTCACCTTCTCACCCCTTGCTTTTTCCTGTAAGACCTATTGCAGTCGGTCAACAGGCTCATCACAGCTATCTGCCAATCACCCATTCCCACCACCCTTCTGAGTAATACCCCTCCCCACATTCTCACTATATAGAAGGATCTGGCAACTTCTGTTTCAGTGTATCTGAAGAAGTGTGCATGCACACGAAAGCTCATACCAAGAACTAACTTAGTTGGTCTTTAAGGTGCTACTGGAAGGAAAAAAATTTTTTGTTTTGACCTCAAGGAAAGGTGTTAATGAACTATTGCATTGATGCAGCACATAGGAAATAAAGGCTAGGTGCTAAACATTCTGAAGGAGAGCATGAATAAAGTGGCATGAGCTTGCATACAACTAAGTTATACTCATACCCACTGAAATTAATGAATCTAAGTTAGTCCTTTCCTTTCAATGGGTCTTCTCCATGTATGGCTAGCATTAGATATAACCCCTTGTCTTCCTTTCTTGTCTCTCTTTCAAGTCTTTTCAGGGGCAACTTCACCCTTCTAACCTTTTTCTGCTTCAAAATGGGTGTTTACCCAATCTCAAAGAGGTTTTGCATTGTAGTAATAAACTTAGCATGTTAAGTTGAGAAATTGAACTATCTATGTTAAATAGCTTTATTTTGCACTTTGTGGTGTATAGTTGCATTGTTTTAAAGTGTGGGAGGGGAAGGGTTACAAACAGAATATAGCTGATATAAAACATACAAATATACCTTCTGTGGGTTAGCCAGAAAACTTTTTGGAGTTCCTTACTGCAAGAGATGCATTTATAGTAATAGCTTTAAAAAAATCTGCCCTGAATCTCTTGGATCAGGTAGGTTACAGGCAAACAGATTTGACAGCAGAGGGTCTTGGCTCCTTAGTTGGTCTTAATATTGGGACAGCTTGTGGTCTTCATAAAAGTTGCTTTGTAGCTGTTATTTAAAAATTTCAACATTTGATTGGATTATCTTCCTGACATGTGTGTTGCAGTGCTTATTCAGCTTCCTGGTTAGGGATGTTGAAGATCTGTTTATGCTTGCCAATGTCTGTACTTCTAAAAAATAAACATCAGTGATGTAGGTTTATTTGGGAAATTTTCAGTTGGCAATGAGGGAAAAAATCTCATGCCTTGGAGTGACTTAATTTAGAGTGCCTTTTTAACATGTATTTAGTAAACAAATCATTATTAGTTTTTTGTCCCAGTATCTGAAACATTTTATTAGAGTATTCACATTTAATGTGGTTTAAATGTTTTTTATTGGAATCCTTATAAAAATGCAAAATAGCATGTACTGCTCAAAAGTTAAGTTGCTGCTGAAACTTGTTTACACTAAATTTAGCAACTCAAAGAACTCTGACTTGCTGATGACAACTAATCTATTTCAGCAAAGTTCATTTCTTTTACACTTTGCTTGTCAGGGGCCCTCCAGTCTGATGTCACTACAGGCACACACACCCTATTACACATAAGTGGCTTGTGCACAACCGCAAATATGCATGGTGCCAGGAAATACATAAATAAATAGGTAGATTCAAACCAGGAAATAGCAGGAGAGAGCTGGAAAATCCTAGTTGTTTGCAAGGAGACCTTTCCTGGACTCTGAAGAGGACTTCAGTGAAGACAGAGGAAGCTCCAGAGAGAGACCAAAGAGATTTGTTTAGGCTGTTCTGCCTCCCCGCCTAGCAGCTGATTTGCACAGCAGCGCAGCAGCAGCCTCCCGCCAGCCCAAGAGCTTCAACTGTTGTTGAAGAGGGAGATGTGTGGAGAGAAAACTGTAGAGCAGGAGAAATGGGCTTTTAGAGGGTGCTGTCTACTTACATGGTGTTTATTTATCTGCACGGGTGCCCGGAACATAACCCCTGCATAAGTGGGGGGACGCCTGTACTAAAATCTTTTAGGTTGGGATTTCCTTTGACCTGCGTGGTCAGTGTGGTGAATTCCATTAAAAATTGGATTCTTTTTGTTTCAATTTATTTACTTAAATATTATAAATACTTCCTCTCTAAATAAATATATGTTGAAGGAGGTAGTGCAGTATTAAAATAAATAAGATCAACAGCTCTAAGCATGTACAAGAATTAAAAATCAATACAATACATAATCATCCCAGATAAACTCTTCTAAAATAACATATTTATTATTTTTACTCTCCCCTTTGCCTACAGATCAGTGATATTTATTCTCACATGATTTCTAGGGATAATCACCTAAAAACATTAATTACAATATTGTATTTGCAGTTTACATTATTACAAATTAACTTATGAAATATGTAGAAATGTTTCCATTTGAAAATAAATAAAAATTCTGCTTTGAAAAAATTTCTACCCCACATCAGTGACAGGGAGTATATATTATAATTATTACTATATTTATTTATACTCCATCTTTTCCCCTCGTGGGACTCAAGACAGTTTACAGATAAATATTAGAACTGTTAAAAACATAGAAAATAATCATTAAAAACAATTAAATACATATATATCTTAACTCTATTAAAACCATAGCAATGATTATAATAAAAATAGCATGGCACTAGTCATTTCATTAAAAACTGTCGTTTCCAAAAGCCTGTTGGAACAAAGTCTTCACCTAGCTTCTCAAGGTGAGAGTTCCAAAGCCCTCTCCTTCATTCCTACTAAGCATACCTGTGGGGGTGGTCTCACTAGAAAGAGTAAATAGTGGTTAAACAGCTTAAATTTCAGTGGTACCTTGGTTAAAGAACAGTCCAGTTTACAAACAATTCACAAACTCTGCAAAACTGGAAGTAGTGTCCTGGTTTGCAAACTTTACCACCACTAAGAACGGAATCTGAACGGTGGAAGGGCGCCGGTGGCGGGAGGCCTCATTAGGGAAAGCGCGCCTCGGTTTAAGAATGGTTTCAGTTTAAGAACGGACTTTCAGAACAGATTAAGTTTGTAAACTGAGATTAGTTTTGGCCTAGAGGCTATGTATAGCATTTCTGATTAGGTATGATTCAAATAGAATATTCCAGAACAGGAATGTACACACTTGTCTCTGGGAATTAATAATATTTCTATACAGCCCTTCATCTGAGAATCACAGGGTGGTTTACAATATAAAACCACAAAAATTAATGGAGTTTCCTCCTGACCATTAGGACGCATGTCTTTAGCTGTAACATCCAATTCATTGTTTGACATGGATTATACTTGACTGGAAGTAGTTGCCCAATTCAGATGTTGTAGCAAGCTGTTAGAGAAAATTAGACATGGAGGAGGCAATCCACAGTGAGGCGGAAAGTATAGGATGGGGTGCATGAGTCCATGGCACATTCTCAATCTTCAAATCATGATTTGAAGGATTCTCCTCATCTACATGTTACAGTGAGCCACAGGTTTGTTTTTTTTAAAAAAAGCTCGTGTGCACTGTTCAAATTGGGTCCTCCGTGGCTAAGAGGAAAGAAATCATAGTGCTGGCTTAGTTTTGCACGAGAAACGAGTGCTTGTTCTTCAAACTATGAGAGAAAGTTGAGTACAAATGCTGCTCAGTCATACTTTGTGACTGTGGCATTCCACAATGCATGAGTCAGTCTGTTTGAATTGAGCCATAGTGAATTAAATGTATTTATCCAGTTTAGGTGTTCTAGCCTTGGAGAAATGGAGCAGTTCACGACTACTGCCAGACCACTTGATTTCTATATTGGTCATGCCTGAAGAAGCGTTGCCTCCTGCATGACCAGCTGAAAAGTGTAGTGGCCAGTTGACTTCTGTGCTGCCAGAAAACAAGAGGCTTTGCTTCCTCTAGCAAGGAAGCCAAGCAGGTTGGTGAATGAGGGACAGTGCAATCCTTCTCCCTCGCTGCAACTCTTTATAGGACCCAAGTGATCTGGCAGAGGAGGTACAGAGCTTCTATTCCTTCTATACCATCCCATTCGGTTACTGGAATAGAATTCTTGGAATTTCTAGTTACCATATACAGGTATCTTGTGATTTAATATAAGCCTGCAATAAATGGATTTGTTTCAGATATAAACTCCTGAAATAGATAGCTTTCTGTCTGGTACCTTTCTTTACGCAGTACAAATTTGCATTCTCAAACAGGTGGTCCTCATTCACACTTCAAATATGTATTTTGAATATGTACTTGAAAATGAGTGCATTTGCACTTAATTTTACAAGCAGTGTTAGTTGGCGCCATCCCTGATGAATTAGTTATATGTGGTTCACATTGCTATTTTCAGTGAGGACTGCTGCTCTTCATTGTGCATGTTGAGAAGAAGGCACTAAATAGTAATTATCTCATTTTTCTTAGTGTTGCGTGAGGAAGAATGACTATTGTGTTGCCTTTTTGAAAAGGATACTTTAACCAACTATTTCTGTTAAAGAAGTAGCAAATAGTTACTTGAAGCTCTGGTCTATCTCTTTCTCCTAGAAGTTTGGAACTTCTGCTGAACAAACATAATGGCTAGTGCCCATGTAGAGGTGAATCTGGTTGTGAGCTGTTTTGAAGAACACTCCCATCGATCATATGTGATTTGGTTGACACAACCTACCAAACAAAAATGGAGTAGAATAATTAGAAGACCGAATATAAAATTAGATGAATTAAGGGCTTACATCTAAGCAATAAAATTCAACAGTTTGCAACAGGATAAATGGTTCTACAGCTGATTTAACTAACAGTATTATGTAGTACACCGACAACTTTCAGCTGTTGGGACAGATTACTCCATAATAGAACAGAAGTCATAAAACCTAGTTTGAGAAGACCCTTGGCTGAATGCTTTAAATTTGATATGTGCTTGTGCTGTTCCTTATATCATTTTATTATTTTTTATATATGGTTACAGGTTTTCTAAAAATGCTTTATACGCTGTTGATGTTTGGGGGTGTTTACCTTGTGAGCCACTCAGTTGTATGACGAGGAGAAAGTGGTATAAGATTTTTAAAAATGTAAATATATGTATATTTTGTGTGTGTAAGATTAGTACAGCCTGGACAACTGAGGGAAGACTAGTTCACTCAAGACCAAGCCATGGAAGTTGAGTGTTTTTTGCATGCTATATTCTGGGTGGGTCTTTTATTGTAATATAGATTATGAAAGTGCCAACAAATTCTGGTAATACGAATGTGAAACTGAAGAGGGAAACAGCACTTCCTCCAGTTGTATTGTTTTAATATCTTTTAGTGAACCATGTCTCTACCCTGTAGAATTTTCAGAAATGGCTATTCCTAAACTAAACTGCAGCAAGTTAGCTGAAGGTTGGCATACTAGCTCCATTGTAGAGGGGTGTTCTGTTTTGTTTTTTACTTAGCAGCAGCATTATATTGCAGCTTCAAGTTTCACTTAGCCAGTGTACTAATTGCTATTTTGGAGTTATGTTAAGCTTTGGCACTCGCCTTTTAAAAGTCTAACCATTATCAACTCAGGTAGGTAGCCATGTTGAAACAAAATAAAAAAAATCCTTCCAGTGGCACCTTAAAAAGCAACTAAGTTAGTTATTGGTATGAGCTTTTGTGTGCAATGCACATCAACTCAGTGGATTATCTTTAATTACAGCCTTTGTCATTCGTTACAGTTTAGAATAGAGCTTGACCTATTACCACATTCCTTTTTTCTAAGGCTGCTGTCCTACACACACTCACCTCAGTGGGACTTAACTTTTGAGTAGACCTGAGTATAGGTCTGTAAGCTGTTTTAAATTGTTCTTAATATTGTTTTTTTATTATTATTAAACCCCCCCTGCTGTAACCTACTCTGGGACCTCAGGTTTTTGAATGTGTCCTTGAGTTCAAAAAGGTTGGCTGCCTCTAGGATGCACTCTCAAACTAGATGTGGTCACATGACTTCCTGGCTTGCATGGTACGCTGTCATTTTCAGTGACTATTACCCAGCTACTTTTTTTTAACATTCAGAGCTCAATTCTAGAACCTGGAGTTATGGACAAATCTTTCATGTAGTTCTATTGTTTGGGATCTATTCTCCAGTGATCTGACTTTTTGAGACTTCCGTTACTAAGATTCTTTTCTTGTGCTTGTCAACTATGGTCTTGTTCTGTTCACTTGCACCTTAAACCTTAGTACGTAATTCTTGTCAAATCATCTGGCTTCCTGCTGTGCTTGCATGAGAGCTGATACTCATTAGTTTTTTCACACCAGACGTTTTGTTTAGTAGCACAAGTTTCTACTATGGCACTGACAATTCAGTTGCTTCTACTTAGATAACTCTTAACCATAACCTTTTTGATGTAAAAATAAGACATTTCTCCTTTCCATTTTGAAAGACAGGTACTATTAATAAAAAAGAAGAGATTATTACTAGAATGTTAATAGAATACTTGAATTGGTAAATAGTTCAGTGACATGTATTTTATGACATTATGCAACAGCTATTTTGTAATCTAGATTAGAATCATCTGGTCATGTGACAATGTGACAAACTATGAGGCCTGGAGCAACTACATAGTAATCACCATATGAAAACTGAAACATGTGCTTTATGATCCTTTTAAAGCAAATGGCTATAGCACTCTGTTTCTGGATTATTGTATAATTTGGTTTGCATGGGTCTGGGTGCTAGAGAAAGTAATTTAGATCTAGATTTTGCTGTCTTGCTTTTAAACAGAATTGTTTGCACATTGACACACTGAGGAGAAATGAATGACTTAAAAGAATGACCAGCATTCAGCAATTAAAGCATTTGGATAAGTGTGAAATTTATAGAGATTAGATTCTAATCCTCTTTCAAAGTACTGCTGCTGGTTGTCTTTTAAGAGTATTACAAATCCATGTAGAAATACCAATTAATTAAACCCCATCAATGTTTTAAATGCTTTTGCAGTTGTATCCTTACAATAACCCTGTGGGTTGGGTAGGAGAGACTGGTTCATGGTCATAATAATGACTGTTAAAGCAAGAGAACTGAATTCTGATCCAGGTAACTCACCTCATGTGCTATAGCTACCAATAAAACAGGTAAACCACACCTGCATTTTAATTTGGATGAAGTACTGCTTGTGTCATAGGCGTAATTTTTGTGAGTGGACTTGAAATTGGCTTGCTTTGTTGGACAGATTTGGCACTTGCACAGTGTAGACAGAACTGCAGTTTGAGGTGTTGTAACTTAGTTGTACAGTGAATCACTAATCACCCTCCCCACCTTGGCTCTCCATATCCTAGGCATCTGTTTTGTGGAATACCTTTGTTACCAGCAGTCAGCCAAGCCTGAAGTTCATGTACTTAAAAGATTTACTGAAAAGGCAATGGAAGATTGCTGAGTATATTCAGCAAAGTCCCACAGTGACATCCAGTGTCTAAAATATGCAACTGCAGGAAAGAAAATATTAACATAAGTAATGGAGCAGGGTGCACAAGGGCTATATGACCCACAAAAAGTGTGTGTGTGTGTGTGTGTGTGTGTGTGGCCAGCCGTATGGCCCAAGAGATACTTTTGCAATCATGGATTTGATTGTCACCCAACCCAGTCGTCACCTTCTCAGGCCCTCACCCAACTCACTTCTATCACCTCACTTAATTTTCTGTGGAGAAGAACCTTCTACCTGCATGTGCTTTCCCAGAGTGGTCTGCAGTGTCTGGAGGACTCTTGAGGGCTGGATGCAATCAGGCTATAGGCTCCCATGCATTTATTTTTGGTACCGTGCTGTCAACCAAGACCTGCCAACCTTGCGGCCCACTGCCTTTGCACGGTCTTATTCAGGTGTTTCACACAAAATGGCCATTGTGGTAGAGTGAGTACCATGGATTTGGACTGAGGAGACCAGGGTACAAATGGACATCACTGGATTACTGGGAAGATAAAATGGGGTACCGCTATATATACAGTAGCACCATGACATACTCAAAGGATGGGTCCTTGCCCTGATGACCCCATAGTTTAAATTTATATGAAGGTGAGGGATAAGAGATAAGGGTCACCAAGGGTAAATGTGTGCATTTGTAGTTAGACTTTATTTCATTTGTGGATGGGGATTTAAACCTTAATGGAAAGTCTTAGGTTTGAGGAAATTCTGGGAGGAAGTTAGACACAGGCAGCAAGCGAGAATTGAGCAGTTTTAGGACCACTTCAAAATGGCTGAAAGTGGTAGAGCTTAGAAAATGAAGACTGCATTTTGCAGTTTCCCATAAGTAGCTGTTGGACCCTCTTTACTCTTATGTATTGAATTGTTTTCAATTTCAAGCTATCTGCTAGTTTTGGATACAGTCCACAATTGGGGGGGGGGGAAGCATGCAAGAAATATTTAGGGTGGAAGGGACTAGCACAACTGTGGTCTTCACAAGACAGGGCACATCAAAATTGTTAGTAATACATTTTGCAGGCAATGTTAATGTAGCATCTGTTTAAACATTGATAAAGATTGAAGTTACCCCTTGCTTGGAACTGGCAGCACTACTCCGTTAACTTGACCTCCCTGGCTCATAGATATTAGAGCAAGAAAAATGGCGCTTGAATGAGTCAGAATTGACTGCATTAACTTAGATTATTTCTGTGCATGTAGAATTCCTTAATGTATGTCATTAATCACATTAGTAATTCAGCAATTCATGTCATATTTTTGTATTCCATGTTGCTCATTTTAATTTCTGGTCTGTGTAAGGGCATAAATTCCAAATAAATATGCAATATAGCTTAAAATCGTTATCTTAATGTCTATTATTAGTCTGCCTCTGCTGTTAACTTTATGAGCAGGACCTTTCATGTGTTTCATTCCTTAATTCATAGTGTCTTCAGCAACTTCTTCAGGCAGTGTCATGCCCTGGTAAACATGCCATTATATTAGGCAATACAGTTTTCATTGGAATATATTATTTTATTCTAGGAAATACTGTGTCATGCTAGAATATTGATCCCTTTTTGTGTGTGTGTAAAATATTGTGTATCCTGGGCCCTATACTGTAACTAACATGACAGTATAGTTCAAGAAATCACAGAAACCAAAACAGCTGTGTGTAAACATCAATCCATCAGTGAGAAACTATACAAAAACACATGCCAATGAACCTGCTTTCAATTTCATCCTAAATAAATTGAACCACATGGCATACAGCTATTTGGGATATAAAATCCAAGGAGCTAGAGGTGGGGTGGCGACACTGGGCGAGTGAGCAGTTTTTCTGTTTGTGGAAGACTTTACTAATTTATGCTACTGACTACTAGAAACCTGATTATTATTTTTTAAACTAGCTTATCAGTGTGATTAAATACAGTGGTACCTCGGGTTACATACGCTTCAGGTTACATATGCTTCAGGTTACAGACTCCGCTAACCCAGAAATATTACCTCGGGTTAAGAACTTTGCTTCAGGATGAGAACAGAAATCGTGCAGCGGCGGCGCAGTGGCAGCAGGAGGCCCCATTAGCTAAAGTGGTGCTTCAGGTTAAGAACAGTTTCAGGTTAAGAACAGACCTCCAGAACGAATTAAGTTCTTAACCAGAGGTACCACTGTATCTCTGCATAGCTTTTGTGAATGCAAAAAACATCAAATCAGTTCATTAAAATGTTTTCTTATGTGGTCTTTTAACACTTGGGGAGTTGTGTTTTATCTTGTACCAAGAGACAAAGTTTGCTGCTGTGAGGAGTACATAAGTATTGTCATTCTGTAGCTGGTGAAAAATCTGTCTAGTCCAGCATCCTGCCACTATAAGGAACAATGGTTGGCAGCCCTGGGGAATGTGCCGGGGGGTGGGGTGACAATAGCCACTCTGTGTGCTCCTAGCATCTGATGCTGGATTTGCAATGTCTCTTAACAGAGACTCTATTTTCAGTTATTCCAGTTGACACATCCACTTGTCTGTTCTAAACTAGTGGCAATCAGTACATCTTGTGGCAATGAACACTGCAAAGCTAACTGAGAAGTACTTCCGTTCCAATGTGTAAAGATAATAGATCCTTCTCTGGAAGACTTTGCAAGGTGGCCACTTGGACTTATCCCTTTGTATTTATCATTACTACAAAGTAGACAAGTTTGGCTTGACCAAGGTATCCTTTCATCACAGAAGAGTACTCCAGCACTCACTACAATTGAGAGCCAATGTGGTGTAGTGGTTAAGAGCGGTAGTCTCGTAATCTGGGGAACCGGGTTCGCGTCTCCGCTCCTCCACATGCAGCTGCTGGGTGACCTTGGGCTAGTCACACTTCTTTGAAGTCTCTCAGCCCCACTCACCTCACAGAGTGTTTGTTGTGGGGGAGGAAGGGAAAGGAGAATGTTAGCCGCTTTGAGACTCCTTAAAGGGAGTGAAAGGCGGGATATCAAATCCAAACTCTTCTTCTTCTTCTACAAGAGGAGGTTCTCTTATTAGTCTCTGGAGATACTGCTTCTGAGCAACCACCTCTTTTGACCAAGAATGAAGAGGTGGACTTTCCATAAAGGGTTCTTGTTGGTGATGAGTGCAGCATATGGGCCTGTCCTGCAGGTCTAACCTGAATTAGAGTGGATTGGTGGGATGCATTTGTGCACTCACCCCTGAGAGAGTAGTCAGGTACTCATTGACTTCCTTGGAGTATTTTGGTTTTCTTGTTCTATCCTCCTGCTTTGGGACTGAATCTGTCGATCACTAAAGGCAGGCACAGCATTGTGGGAAGCAGGCTCTGCCATGGTGCATTGCAGCATGTCAGTCTGTCCTGCCTTTGTGAAACAGCACCTGTTCTCACTCTTGAGAAACAGGAAACCATGAATGACTATAGCCGTCCCTGCTTTATCTGTAAGCCGTATTGAGGCCCTGTTAGGGGAAATAGGAGGGGTATAAATAAATATACAGTAGTAGTGGTGGTGGTAGTAGTAGTAATAAGTTTTAATTAAAACAAATCTGAATTACTCTTCCTTACAGGTATTTACAGATGGAATCACCAATAAGCTTATTGGCTGTTATGTGGGTGAGGAAATGGATGATGTTGTCCTTGTTAGAATTTATGGAAATAAAACAGAGCTGTTAGTTGATCGAGAGGAAGAAGTGAAGAGCTTCCGTGTGTTGCAGGCGCACGGCTGCGCTCCACAACTTTACTGTACTTTCCGCAACGGCCTGTGCTATGAGTTTATGGAAGGCGAAGCACTGGATCCAGAACATGTTTGCAACCCAGAGATTTTTCGGTAAGCCCTTCAGCACTCTTTCTTCTAAAGAGGGATGTTAGGTATATTCCCATGCTGCATATTCCATAGGGCTCTCTGGTGCCTGATGCCCCATTCCTGAGACCATGCTATTTTTGAGGATGAATAGATACTTAGATGATTGACCGTAAGTATAGGCAGCTGCTATAATATTGTATTGTATTGTTACCCAGCCATTCCTCTATTTGTTGGCTAAAACACTGGCTCATGCTGTGGTCACCTGCCATCTTAACTACTGTAACTTTCTTTTTTCTGACATGCTTTTGTTACTTCTCTGTCCGTAATGGCTGCCAAAGCAATTCAGTTGCCATTGTTTGAACCAGGTGGCACACCCATTTCAAATGTCTTTACTGGTTCCCCATTGCTTCGGCCTCTGACACATTTAACTTAGTCTTTCCTTGAAGTCTCTTCATGGACTTGCCCTTCCTTAGTTTTCTTAATCTGTCTTGCAATGTGTTCTTTCCATTGTTTCTCTAGTTTGGCCATCCCCTGTCACCCAAAGATATCTGATTGTTTGCTTATTCTGTCTTTTTCTATCCTTCCTTGTTCCCAGAACTTTTCCAGAAATATCTGCATGGGACATTCAAACGTGACTATGTGGAACATAATAGACATTGATACAATTACTTTTTCAAATTTGTGAGATCGGCCAGCCTGATGAACTCCAGATGTTCTGGCCAAAACTCCCATCAGCCCCAGACAGCTTGGATAAGGGAAGATGGGAGTTGTCCAAAACATTTGAAACCATATTGGGGAACCCTGTATTAGACTATTGTGAAGGCAGTCTGTCCATCTTGCGCACTTCAGCCTGTGATGGCTCTAGGAACATTGTGACAGACTTGAGACTTAGTTGGTTTTTCCTCTCTTCTCTGACAACTATTTAGGGCCAGATTTCTTACATTCACAGGAGATTTTAAAGTTTCATTTTACTTTTGACTGGCAGCAGGGCCAATTTGATGACTTTGTGATTAGTAGAGCTGTTCAGTCATCAGGCTTGTTCTTCAGACCACTGGAAGAATGCTGCTCTCAGTTTCATTAAGACTGGTGAGTTTGCATTTTGGAGGAAAGACTCCACAAGGGAGGGTGTTCGAAAATGGGTAAGAGGCTGCCATCTCTGCAGGCAACAGGTGACATAACTGGGCTCCTGAGCCCCACAGGTGTGCCGCAGAAAGATTGTAGTTGGTTAAGGGGGCCATGGACTCAAAAAGGTTTAAAACTTCTGCTCTAGCCATTACAAATATCCAGGTTTCTTCCATGCTGAAGCCTTAGAACTGACTGAACCATCAAGGACACGGAAACATCCTAAGCAATAAGCAAAGTTTCTGAAGTTACTGCCAGAGCAGAAACTTAACAAAATGTGGTGCTGATGGACAATAATTGCTGTTCTAAAGATGTCAGTAATGAATGATCTTGCTTTATGGAGCATTTAATCTGCCTGTTAACACATCCTATTGAACTCCTTCAGATTCATGTATACCACTGCATTTCAGTGTAATTTATCGTATTTAGCACAGCGCCTCGTAACATTTTGGGGGGTCACAGATGCCTTTGAGAATCTGAAAGCTGTGAACCTCCTCCCCATATCCCCCTCCACAAGGGCAGTTTTCAAAGTAGCAGGAAGGAGGTCTCCCCTTTTGTGCTCAGTTCACGGACCTGCTGGGGTCCATGGACCACAGGTGAGAAACCCCTGTTTTTTTGCAGACAAGTAGAAGCAAATAGAAGAATTTTAGGAAAGCCATCATGTATTTTATATTTATATCAAAATTATACACATTTTTTGCACCCAATTGGTTTTTAAGGTAATATATGGAAAAATTAAAATTTAATTAAATTTATAAACCAATTTCACAATGTCTTGAGTACAGAAATATAGTAAGTTCAAAAAAAACAAAAACCAGGAGCCTAATTAGTGAGACAGCTAGCCAGGATATTATGCATTTCTAAATGAGATGGTGTTTACCAGCTGCTGAAGGGAAAGTGCTGGACATGCCTCCTTGGGGAGGGAGGGAGTTCACATTTTGGATGCTGCAAGCAAGAAGGTCCTGTCCAGTGTTTGGTTCATCATACTTCTTGAAGGCAGTGGGATGCTACACAGCCTCCCAGGAAAGTCTTAATGAACAGGTGTGGAAGTGTAGGAGGCTCTGTAAATACCTCTGTTCCAAACAATTTAAAGCTTTACAAGAGATAGTGAGGATCTTGAATTGGGCGCAGAAACAACTAATTCTGATCTCACAATGGGGAGCAAGATACTCCAAAAAACAGGCCCACACTGGCGCTGTGGCCTCCAACTGCAGTGTCAACAAGTAAAAAAAAAAAAAAAAAAAGGTTGATCCACATAGGGTTTGTTGCAGTAGACTAACCTGGATGTGTTTTATGCCACAGATACCACTTGAGCACCCAGGGGCATTCTCAGTCTGCATACTGGATCCTTCAAGAAATCATATCCTCAGCCAGAACTGACTGTACACCTAATCCCAGATCAGTTTTCCTACTCATGTTTTTGAATTAAGTCTCAGCCTATTTAGCCTAGCCTCTCATGACCTCGGCTTCCATGAAACTGTCATTGAATTTTTGTGTGTGCTTTAAAATAATAATATATATATATTTATACCCCACCCCTTCTCTCATGACAGCCCAGGGTGGCAAAGAGTAAAAATGCAGTGTAAAAAGCAAAACTAGAACCACAATACAAAATGCAGTGAACAGTAATAATTAATATTAATTATGCAAATGGTGTCACTCCAAAGGCCTGCTGGAACAAATAGGTCCTAAGCTGCCATTTAATAATGACAATATTTCGTTACCTCCTCCCACCCTATTAATGTGCTTCTAACAGATTCTCAGTGTTCCGAGCTGAAATAATGTATTTGTAATTATACAAAGGATTTATTCTGGTATAATTTTGACTTTATTGCAGGCTCATAGCCAGACAGCTTGCTAAAATACATGCTATTCATGCTCACAATGGATGGATCCCCAAGTCTAACTTGTGGTTGAAGATGGGAAAATACTTCTCTCTCATTCCAACAGAATTTGCTGATGAGGAGTTGCACAAAAGGTGAATGCCAATTCTTGTTTCTATGATTGTAGCGTTCTAAAGCTTGTTAATGAAGATGGAAGCGGTAAACTGATTGTACCCATGTTCATTTCAGAAATGTAAAATATACCCATAGTGCTTTTCATGTTGCTTAAGGGATTTTAACCTGGGAACCAATTTCCCCACTGTGGAAGGATGTGAGGGTCCAGAATTGGCCTCCACAGTCACGGACTGTGTTAAAACCATGTTTATGGAAGACAATCTTACTTGGCTACTAGTGATCGCCAAAGAAGAAGAAGAAGAAGAAGTTGTTGTTTATTGAATAATATGACTGAAATAATGAGAGAATGGAGAAAACCACGTTTCTGATTAAAGTCTTGAGAACTGTTTTCTGTTGGTGCTGTCTAAGTTTTGAAATGATTATTTACACATGTGCCCTCCCTTTTCTTAAACTCAAAAGGTTTATAGCTGATGTACCAAGTCCTCAAATCCTCCAAGAGGAAATGGCATGGATGAAAGAGAGACTGTCCAACCTGGGTTCCCCAGTGGTACTTTGTCACAATGATCTGTTGTGTAAAAATATAATCTACAATGGAAAACAAGGTAGGTATTGAACACAGCTGTAAGTAACCTTTAAGGCTTGTTTTGTATTGCCTAATACACAACAGTAAATTGTGGTGGGTGGATAATGACAACCGTACTTCGTTTTAAATAACATCTGACTATTTATACTTTATTACCATTTGTTGCTTGATGCAAACTTTGTGTCATAGCAGTTGTTGTATAGAATTGTTGCTGATAACTATAACTGATACTTTAATTAATATTTAATAGTTTACAGAATAAAAAAATATTTTTTACCATAATAATTTTATTATTCCACTGTGTTGACAGCAGAAATTTCAAGCTGAATTGTTGTTGTGTAACTGTCCTTGATCCAGATTTTACTGTTTCAAACAGCCTTGGGAGCAAATGTCTCCAGGTTACTGTGTATTATCTTTGTATTCTGATTTGTCAGATATATTGATGACACCGAGGAATTCTACATGATGAATTCTACATGGTGAAGTATCTGGAAAGATACTTTCCAAGGCTCTCTTTATACGCTGATGATGAGGTACATAGGTATCTTTAAAGTTGAAGATTTGTTTGTAAATATATTTGAGGTCAGAGGTATTCTGAAGACTGGGAAATTGGATTTATTTTCATTGTCAGTTTTAACTGCTTGTGTTTGAATAAATGAATCACCTATAGCTTATTAATTTTGGTGATGTGATAAATTTAGTTGTTATATTAAAACATTTTAAACCCCTTTAAAAGTAACATTAGAAATGGATATTCTTTGCCCTTTGGGGAGTGGTTTTTCCTCTCTTGCTGGTATTAACCATGTGTTTGTGTTTTGTGTGCATCAGTACAAAAAATGGTCCTATTATAAACTAGAGATTGCAAGCATGGTTTGAAACTTGTAATCCGTGTTTATAATATTGTTTGCATAGACCTTGTAACAAAACCATAGTTAATTCTAGGAAAAGAACGGGAAATAATTCTGGGTGCGGGCGGAAATGTGAATACCCAAGGCTGAGTTCTGATTTGCAAAAGATACCTTGCAGGGAACCAGCATTTCCTGTGCTCCAATTTTGTCTGAGCTTAATCAAACTGGTATGTTCATATTGAAGGGAATGCAGCATTTAGGAACTAGAAATATGGATTTATAGAATATTGTTTTAAAACAGATAAATTTATCAGGAAGTTGGCATGTTGAATGTGACCCAAATAAATTATTTGAAAGGAAACTGCACACAAAGATAGGTCTTTTAAATATATTTCCTCTACAACAGTTCCCACAGCTGTTGAGGCAAGCTTCTCCTTTAAAAACAAACAAACAGAAACCAAACTAGACTAGCATTTGAAATTTCCAATTTCCTGGCACTAGAGGCATCTCTCTCTCTCTACCTTCAGTGTGGTCAAGTAATATTCGCCTAAGGTTGTGCAAAAAATAATAGTATGCATGTCATACTATTCAATGTATTTTGCATGGCTACTGTGCTCATTTGTTTTTTCTGCCTTCCCATTCTAAACAATCAAATGCCTTCCAAACTTTTTATGAAAGGTGTAACATTGGCTCTTCCTGGGGGCCTATATATGTTGTGCTGCAATGTGTATTACCACAAGAGTCCTTTGGCCCACAAATGAGTCTAAGAGAAAAAAAGATGGCCATTTGGGAGGCTTTTCTAGATCATACTCCTTAGATTTTACTTTGCAGTCCTAAAATATTTTGAAAAGAGATATGTAAACCTAATCGAATTATGTGTGAATTATTCAAATTTGAGAAAAGTGACTTTTCTGCATAGGCAGTTTGTTATTATTTATTAAATTTATGTACCACCCTTCATCTGAAGATAACAGGGCAGTTTACAACATACTGGAACCATTTTTACTAAATATCCCAAGACAAAAAGTTCAGAATTGAACACTGTCAGAGTTTCTAGGCTTGACACCCCCCCCCTTTGAAACAAATCTGCTGTCATTTTCTTTTGTAAACAGAGTGGAGAATAAATCAGTGAGAGCAGTGCATCATTTAAGAGCATTTCTGCAAAAACCAGTGTGTGAGTGTTTAGCACTTGGGAACAGGGAGGGGGAGAGGGAGAATTCTAAATACGGGGAAATGCTTGCAACTCTTTAAAAACGGGGTAAATACTAAGTGTGTAGTGCATTAAGTATTCACAGCAAGGAAAGATCTTTTTTGATTATGTTTTCAGTGTGAAAGTTGCAGTTAGCAAATTATAGCCATGCTATTATTTGATAACTTCCACCTCAAGAGGTCTTGTGAATTATCTCTAGCAGTGCTGAAGACTTCTGCAATGCTGAAATGTTGAGCACTGCTTTTATCTTAGAACAAATAAACCATGAATAAAAGTCTGGCACTGTGTATTGTCTTGTACTGGGCACAATGTTTATGAATCTGGTGCATAATAGTATTTTAAGAGGAACTATATACTTTTGCAGTGGAAACTCAGCTTTAACTTTTAACTTAACCTGGTCATGCAGTGAAATAAAAATCATGCAGTTAAAATATTGCTGCCATGCTAAAAATGTTTTGCAAGCTACTTGAAAGAAGCACGCGTCTCTCTGGATTTTCTTCCCTTTTAAACTATCTTCTTTACTTAAAACTTTTTATTCTGATTTTAATCTTTTGGCCCACAGTACTAATGTGCCACATTGATTACCCCTTTAATTTTATCCCCATTATATTAATTATTTGCTAGAGGAGAGTGGTTCACAGCTATGTCTTAAAGTTACCATATGGGCTTTCAATTCTTTATAAAATAGGAAAATATTTATAAATATATTTTATAAAATATCTGAATGTCTGTTTATAACAGTTCACATAAAATAAGGGTTCCAAAATGCCTTCTTCCAGCACATTCTAACTTGACAAACTTGACAGACTTGGTCCGATTCTCATTTATATATAATAATTTTAAAATCAATAATATTTAGTTTTAATATGCCAGGTGAAGCTGCTGCCTCTTCCTGCTTTACTAATTCAGGCTACTAACATTCAGGATGTTAAATGTTTTAAGCTGTATTGCCTTGCATAAAACACATATAATTGCCAGCTATCATTTATGAATAAGCAGCTTGCTGAATAGCTTTAGCATTTGTTCTTACTGCTAGTCTTTTGTCGGGACTTTACACTTCGTTTACACCTTTAAGAAGCAACCATGGAAGCCTAGCTCTTGCTTTCATATTTCACTCTCCCAGCAATAATATAGTGTACTGCTGCAGTAGTCTCTGTATTGACTCTAAATCCAAGTGCATTTATGTATCTCCCTGTCCCATTTTCTAGTTTTTCTTTCTGGTAGAACTGTCCTGAGAAGCTGTTCACCATTTCAAAGCCCCAGTTGTTATGGAACAGCTAGGATTACTTCTGATTTTCATTTGAGGCTCTTGAAAGGGTTGGTTTGTATTCAATGCAGTGTGAGCATAAAGAGAATTCCCTGCTCTCCCAACTCCAGGCAGGGTACCAAGCCTGGGTGTAGAGCAGGGTGGAAGGGGAAATTGTGTCAGCTGCTCCCACCCAGTTCCCCCCCGGTTGCTTGCGCTGCATTGAATTCAACCTACTAGTCACAAAATCAGACATTCAAGAAGTGATATTTTAAGTGTCTACAGTCTTTGCTCACATTTTAAGTTGTAATGATACCTCTTTGATATAAGGAGAAGAATGTTTCAAAGTTGTTAATTTCATCTTGGCACATTGTTGGAAAGAATAGCTGCCCTTCAAGAAAAAACATGCTTACTGATTCTGCCATACAGTTGAAGAGCATTATGCTTAAAAATTAAAATTACGAAACATAGGTGAAACAGATGAGGAAAAGAATAAATAGAATTAACTGGGTTATATAGAAGAAAAAAAGAGGGAAAACTCATGGAACCGTTGAGAGGGATGGAAGTGGAGGCTTGATAGGTGAGAATTGTTTTAATTTATTTGTTGAAATGCTTATTTGTTAAAAAATGAAACATGGGGGGACGGGACAGGGGACAGACGAAATTACGCTTGCCAACACCCAAGTTTCATTGAAGCCCCAAAATCGAAGGGAGCAGTGCATCTTGAACATTTGTATTTCTTGCAAAACTTAAAATTTAAGGCTGAGTTCCACTGTGATATCAAGTCTAGAACAGGAGGACCAGTGAAATGCAGAACTTTTCTCTTTAAAGTTTTGTGTCTTGTCAAATATGAGTTTGCCAAATTTTCTTCATCTGCTACAGATTAGGTATGCCATTGTTGCTGCCAAGTGGCGGCGTGCACCGTGCTACTTAAAGGCACTGACTGGAGGTTTATCGCATCACTTGTTCGCATGCACCTCCCCCCTAGGAGAGCACGGAGCCTGGTAACAGCCTCATCTGTATCTTAGCTTCATTTTCTTATTTTGTAATACTGTTAATTATTCCTGGAAATTAGCATTTGAATAAAAGCAAGGGTTGTCTGGTGGTGATGATGGCACTGCAGACCTATATTTTAATGTATATAAGCTTGAATCCAAACAATGTTTATCTTTAAATAACTATCTTACATTTTGTATATGCAGGCCTTACACCTGCCATCTTTATTGGAATTTTTTTTTTAATGTGGACATATGCATTAAAACAATGTGTTTGGGCAAAACGAGATTTAAACCAGAATTGATTTTTTTACTAGTATATCTTTATGAAACAAGTTGAGTACTTTAGGAAATGGCATTCATTTAGAGGCTACAACAACTAGTTTCATGATTTGCCAGTAGGGTCTAAATGATTTGTCCGCAAGCTTGCTGTTAATGCATTGGTGTGGGAGCCTCTGTAGAAACTCCATTGATTTAAAGTATAGTCTAAAAACTTTCTTGTAAACTCTTAAGGGAATATATATGCTACAATCCTGTATTGGTTTTATAACTTAACTGTCATCACGTCACCCAAAGAATCCTGTTAAAACTGTAGTTATGGAGAGACTGAGATTCCTGGCCCCTTCCAGAACTATAAGTTAACTTGCCCTTCCAGAACTATAAGTTAACTTGATTTAGATCTATTTCATTTCTGTAGTGCAGATAAGGCTTACTAGCAAAATGTTCATGTAGTGGGAACACCTAATGTTAAACACCAGGTTTCACAATAAAATGTTTCCCATCACAACCCAATATTGTCCCCTAATCAGTCATACAGTGGTACCTCGCAAGACGAATGCCTCGCAGGACGGAAAACCCGGAAGACGAAAGGGTTTTTTGTTTTTTGAGCTGCTTCACAAGACGATTTTCCCTATGGGCTTGCTTTGCAAGACGGAAACTTCTTGCAAGTTTGTTTCCTTTTTCTTAACACCGTTAATACAGTTGCGACTTGACTTCGAGGAGCAACTCATAGCACGCGGTGTGGTAGCCTTTTTTGAGGTTTTTGAAGACTTTGGTGATTTTTGAAGCTTTTCCAAAAGTTTTCCGACACCGTGCTTCGCAAGACGAAAAAAATCGCAAGATGACAAAACTCACGGAACAAATTAATTTCGTCTTGCGAGGCACCACTGTACTGCTAGTCTCTCCCACTCAAAAGTCTTCAAGGTTTGAGATGTATATCCATTCTTCCCAAATTGTTTTGAAACTCTCTAATAGTGCTACTAGAATTATTCAAAATTTTAGTTTAAAATGTGAGGAAAGTTTAATTGAAAGATTACTGAATTCCTCTCTCAGTATTTTCTTTTATAATGGATTATGCAGCTTTTTTGTTCTGATATTTTAGATTAATTTGCCAGGGAGAATATGTGCCGAAATGTAAATAAAATAAAAACTCTTTAAAGCATTCAGTCTTGTGTGAAGGAAGAAATGGCTAGACAAAATAGCGTAGCACACGTTCCCTTGTGCAAAATTACTAGCATTGCATTAAAAAACAAACATCCTGTAAGGATGCTAGCTAATAAGAAAAGTATTATATGTTCATTACTGATGCCCCTGGTGGCACAAAAGCAGATGTGATGATTAGAGATCTTAAGCTCTCTAGTGAGACTATGGTCAGTATATATCTTTAATAAACTTGTTATAACAAACAAAAACACAGCCCTAACCTTGAATGTCTTTAAGTGCATGCATCTGAGCACAACAGACTGACACACTGGCAAGTGGTTAAAGGCACAGTGAAGCTTTGGGGTACTGCCTTGTGCTTACTCTTACAAAATTTATTTTTTGTGTCTCGTGTAGGTGACGTTAAGTTCATTGACTATGAGTACTGTGGATACAATTACCTGGCTTATGACATTGGGAACCACTTCAATGAATTTGCAGGTATTTTAGTTGGTTTGTTTATATCGCGTCTCATTTAAAGCTCTGTTGTTGAGATCTGGATCAGTTGTTAATATGTCTAGGCTTGCAATATTTCAAAAAGTAAAATTCCTTACACACCCAAAGTCGTTGAGGTGTTTTTTTTTTTTTTTTAGGAAATGCCTAAAAACAGACAAAAAACCACCTCCCCCCAAGCATATTGAGGAGCCAATTCTTCTAGCAGGGAAAGAAAGGGGGGTGAAACCTAGGGGGGAAAAAACTCTGGAAACCCCTCCTGGAAAAAAGCAAAAATGGCCAGGTCCTAATGCATCCCCTTTTCCAACATAGCCCCCCAACTTACATTCCTCACTACTACACCCCACCCAACTGCTCAGGCCCGCAACAGCCCTTAGAAACATGTAGTGAGGCGCCTCCACCTTTCTCCCCCCCAACCTCAAACTTACCACAGCCAGTTTTGTTCCCCTTCCTCATAGTTTGCTGCCCCTCGCTATCCAGGCCTCGTTTAAACTCTTTCCTGCGCACACATACACACACATTATTTGCCTGGGCCCTGTCTTTACCTCTACGATGCTGCAGCTGGACGAGGACGGTGACCGTGAGCGGCTGCAGCCTGCCCCAGCAACACAAGGAAGTGCCTGCTGCCATGTACCCGGTGGGCGAACTGTACCAAGACCGCTACCTCAACCCCCTCGGGCAGGGTGGCTGCGCCAGCTGCTGTCCCTCTCTCACTGCCACTGCCGCTATGACTGAGCCGCCTGCAGGACATACCTGGCACGGGGTCCCTTTTTCAACATGCTAGGGGCGGCTAGGCCGCTGCTTCGCCTGTCTGCCTCCCCCACCAAGGGAAGTGACCTCCTGTCACTTCCACTGCCACTGGGGCTCAGTCTCCCCTGGGAGAAAAAAACAAAACCCCAAAAGCAGAAAACGGGTTGCCATGCGTTGAGAATTCCGGAGATCTCTTAACATTCAAAAATCCCCCCCCCCTCCATTTTAGGTGTCTGATTTCCGTAGTGTCTGGAATTTTTTGGACGTATGGCAAGCCTGTCTCTGTTCAGGTGTTCATTCTCCTTTCCTATTGTGAGCAGTGATCCTTACTACTCCCCTTCCCTCCCGCCCACTTCCTCAGTCCATGCAGGACGATGGCTGAAGTGGGACTGGAGGAAGGATCCCGTGGTGGGGTTTGAACACAGCTACTGAATCTTATACAAAGGAGACGATGTTTCGAGATCCCCATGATTCTCAATGATCCCACCATGCAGAAGAAATGGCTGAGCAGGTCATATGTCATTGGCTTTGTGGGTTTTTTTAGGGTTGTCCTACTCGTGTGTAATGGGACGCCGGTGGTGCTGTGGGTTAAACCGCAGAGCCTAGGACTTGCTAATCAGAAGGTTGGCAGTTCGAATCTCCGCAACGGGGTGAGCTCTTGTTGCTCGGTCCCTGCTCCTGCCCACCTAGCAGTTCAAAAGCATGTCAAAGTGCAAGTAGATAAATAGGTACCGCTCTGGCGGGAAGGTAAACGGCATTTCCGTGCGCTGCTCTGGTTTGCCAGAAGCGGCTTAGTCATGCTGGCCACATGACCCAGAATCTGTATGCCGGCTCCCTCGGCCAATAAAGCGAGATGAGCGCCACAACCCCAGAGTTGGTCACGACTAGACCTAATCGTCAGGGGTCCCTTTACCTTTTTACTCTCGTGTAGGACCCTGGCACATGCCCGACTGGCAAGTTCTCTCCCTTCTGGTTTGTCGTTCGGGAGCTTCAAAAGCTTTTTTCATCCCGAACATCACAGCGACTGATACCAAAAAGCATCAGTACACTTACAATCCTGCAGAGTATTTGCAGTTTGCGTAACAGAACTCAGTAGCACAGCATCTTGGCTAATCTGATTTATTTACATATAATACACTCGGAGCATTCTGACTCCGCTTCTTCCTCTTTCTCATCAGACAGCAAAGAGAAAAAGAAACGAAGGACAATAGTCCCACTTCATGGAACACAGTAACATAAACATCCTGTCTCTGTCACTTCCCACACTGTGGAATGAAAACATACACAGTGATGTGATAGATAACAATCTCATGACTGCAAACATGGAGCAAGAATCCTAACATTTTTAGCCTCCTGTACCCTTTATCACTTTTTTAAATTTATCAGTTATAATCCACTTTTCCTCCAAGGAACTCAAGGTGGCATAGTTTTTCTCACCTTCACAACAATTCTGAGAGAGGTAGGTTAGGCTGTGAGATAGCAATTGGCCCAAGGTCACCCAACAAGCTTCATGGCTTAGCAGGCTAAGACAGAGAACAAGTTAACATCCATAGATAAAGCATACATTTGGTTCTGCCACACAGGAGTATCATCCATTAAGGTACATGTTTTCGTAGAGCAAAAAGTTTGCATCCTTTTAGTACTGAAAAATCGTAATGTATTTTGCCTTGGTATATGTACAGTTGGACCTTGGAAGTCAAACGGAATCTGTTCCGGAAGTCCATTTGACTTCAAAACGTTCGGAAACCAAAGCGCGGCTTCTGATTTGCTGCAGAAAGTTCCTGCAGCCAATCGGAAGCCACAGAAGCTGCATTGGATGTTCGGCTTCCAAATATAGTTCGCAAACCGGAACAGTTGCTTCCAGGTTTGCGGCGTTCGGTAGCCAAAACGTTCAAGAAGTAAGCTGTTCGAAAACCAGGGTACAACTGTACTGTTCCTTGTTATTACTTCTAACACAGGACACACACATCTGTTATGCATGTGAGCTAATGACAGTGCAGAAGAAACATTTCTGGAAATACTAGGCTTTTTAAAAAACAAAAACAATTGTCTCTTAGGTGTGAGTGAGGTTGACTATAGCCTCTATCCAAGCCGAAAACTGCAAGAGCAGTGGCTGAGATCTTACCTGGAAGCCTACAAGGAGTATAAAGGATTTGGAACAGATGTGACTGAGAAAGAGGTTGAGGTGCTTTACGTCCAAGTCAACCAGTTTGCTCTGGTAAGTTAAAGATTTCTTTGGCTTAATAAATTTCAGATAAACTCTTTCAATTTAGGTAACACACACACACAGAGAGAGAGAGAGAGAGAGGAACCTCGGTTTTTAAACGTACTCCATTCCGGAAGACGGTTCAACTTCCGAAATGGTCGAAAACTGAGGATCAAAGGGCTGTTGGCAAAGTCTATGGTGAAAATTGAGAAATGCGCCTCGGAAGCCATTTGAAAACGGAAGCATTCACTTCCGGGTTTTCAGTGTTCGGCTTCCAAAATATTCGGTAGCTGGGACATTAAAAAACTGAGGTTCCACTGTACCATATTTACGCGAATCTAATGCACACCCTAATTTTTGCAATGTAATTTGGCAAAAAAAATGCATTACATTTGAGTAATTACAGTAATACATAAACGTAGCATGAACGTTACATAATGCTTCTACAGATCCTTTGGGTTGGCAGCTGTTTTGCACACAAATGAATGGCTTAGAGTTATCTCTAGATCGTTGAAATGTGAAATAAAATACTCTTGGGCCATCTCACTGCTACGTGAGACAAGATCCAGGAAAGGCCACAGAAAAAGGCAAATACTATACAGCAAGACCTAATCTGTTGGAATATGTATTTGTGTCCTGATGACATTGTTGTAAACATCACGGTTGTTGGGGAATAGTCTTCCCTACGCAAGAGCACTTAATGGGCTGGATGCAGCTAAGAGAACACACTTGCCTTTCTTTGATTCATGTTCAGGATGCTTGGCATAAAGCTCTGGGTGTGGAGGTGGGCTCCTCCAGCTTATTCATAAAAGGGTAGTGAACAAGAAAGTTGAGGAAGAGTTGCCTTGAAGACCTCAGCTGCACTCTTGCTTCCTTCATCTGAGGTGGTTCTCTTCAGCCTTGGCCTTTAAGTGCTCTCATCTGTTGCTTGCATCCCATTTTCACCTGGCGTCCTTCCCTGCATTTCTCTCTCTTCTGAAGGTCTCTAGCAACAGCCTGTGTCTTTTGCAGTAGGGACGCATTAGCAGTAGGGTAAATTATAGCTGTGGTTTAATGTTTAACATACACCCACAAACCACTTGTGTCACACAGTAACTGAGTAAGTTGGAAGTGGATTTTCCCCCCAAGGTGGCATTCCATTGGTAGTTGTAAGTCATGGTTTTGATTTTGTTGTTTGCAACCTTGAAATTGTTCGCTGCAAGGCCACTTGGTTAAAAATTAATATATTGGTATTGCTTGCTGCCTTGTGTTCTTTGAAACACAGGGTGGGATTAAAATCTAATAATGTTATATTTTGGGGCGTTTAAAAATCAGAGGACTCCTTTCAGTTACTTTGAGGAGGAAGGGAGATGGTGAAATCATTGGTAAATTTATCAAATTCAGATACCCTGAAATCCAATAAGACAAGGCTATGTTAAGTGTTCAAGAGTTCTTGTGTTGCTATGCATATCTAGTCAATTAACAGCACTGTTCTAACAGTGCTAATGAGATAGTAGCATAACTTTCTTGTTACGGACATAAAGTGTGTGTTAACCCTCATTGTGTGTTTTTTTTTGTGTAGGCCTCTCACTTCTTCTGGGGATTGTGGGCCCTGATTCAAGCCAAATACTCCACCATTGACTTCGATTTTCTTGGGTAGGTAACTTAGTCTACAAGTGTTTCTGTTGCCTGTGAACCTCTGACTAGTGCTGTTTCTGTAAAGAGAACTATCAGGTTTGAGATGCAGAATTTTGAAGTGCTGTTTCTGAAATATAACTAGTTCTGTTTTCTTGTACTGTAGACTGTTTAAGACGAATAGCTACCCACTGTTTAACTGCCTAATTGTTTAAAGTAAAATTTCCTACTACCAAAGGTGGTAGTAGTTGGTATATCAAACTGGTTGATATATAGGTGACTATAATTGGATTGGGACGTGGGTAGCACTGTGGTCTAAACCACAGAGCCTAGGGCTTGCTGATCGGAAGGTCAGCGGTTTGAATCCCCGCGACAGGGTGAGCTCCCGTTGCTCAGTCCCAGCTCCTGCCCACCTAGCAGTTCGAAAGCACGTCAAAGTGCAAGTAGATAAATAGGTACCGCTACAGCAGGAAGGTAAATGGTGTTTCTGTGCACTGCTCTGGTTCGCCAGAAGCGGCTTAGTCATGCTGGCCACATGACCCGGAAGCTGTATGCCGGCTCCCTCGGCCTATAGAGCGAGATGAGCACCGCAACCGCAGAGTCGTTCGTGACTGGACCTAATGGTCAGGGGTCCCTTTACCTTTATAATTGGCTTTGCTCACTTTTGTTCTATATCCTTTGTGTGCTACTCTTCTTCAAATTGGAATTTAGAAAATTTGGTTCTGCTTCTTACAGTATTCTGTCACAATGACCAATATTAACTATTTTAGTTTTTTAAAAAACAATGCTCTGTGTGCTGGAAGCAATTTTTAATACTTTCTTGCATTCCTGTCAGTCGCTGAACAGCCAAAAGGCTTAAAACACCCTTTTAAAAATGTACTGAACTTAGCCCCACAAATTAGAATTGACCCCCCAGTTAATCAGCTAAACCAAGATTAATCTCAGTAGATTAATTTTTTGAGAGTTGTTTTAGCATACTAGAAGCCTTGAGCTATGATTAAGGAAGTCCTTGTTTTGAATCTTGCCTTTACCATGAACTCGGTAGGTGAACTAACATGTGACACTTAGCTTTGCACCTGCATCATAGGGCTAACAGTACTAATTAAGGTTTATGCGGTGGTTAGGATTACAACAGGGACGCAGGTGGCGCTGTGGGTTAAACCACAGAGCCTAGGACTTGGCGATCAGAAGGTCGGCAGTTCGAATCCCTGTGACGGGGTGAGCTCCCGTTGCTCGGTCCCTGCTCCTGCCCACTTAGCAGTTCGAAAGCATGTCAAAGTGCAAGTAGATAAATAGGTACTGCTCTGGCGGGAAGGTAAACGGCATTTCCGTGCGCTGCTCTGGTTCGCCAGAAGTGGCTTAGTCATACTGGCCACATGACCCGGAAGCTATACGCTGGCTCCCTCAGCCAATAAAGCGAGACGAGCGCTGCAACCCCAGAGTCGGTCACGACTGGACCTAATGGTCAGGGGTCCCTTTACCTTTTAGGATTACAAGGCAGCAATGTATATGAACTGTGTTCTTAAGCACACCTGCTATTAGGTAAATCACATTGAATTTATTGGGACTTTTGAATAACCATGCTTAAGATTGCATTGTGCAAACTCTGTGTAAATGCCAGTTAAATAAGCATTTATCAAAACCTGCAGCTCCAATATTTTGCCATTACAGAGTAGGGGCTATGGTGCTATCTGGGTTGAATTTATTAGCCTAAGTAGTTGTTTTGTGCTTGAAATGTCTCAAAAAGGAAACCTGAATCCACCAACCCCTGAATGAAGCATTATGGCCTGTCTTCCATTTTGGCATGAAATACCTTTTAGCTACTTCCCTGCATATGACAACTAAGTTTCTCAAATATGCAAGGCATTCTATAACCACTAGATGGCAGGAAAAACTAAAGTTAACTGCAAAAAGCTTGTAAGTAGAGTCATGTTAATTGTGCCACAAAGGCAGTAAGACATGATTTAACATTTTTTATTTCCTCTAATAGGTATGCAATTGTTCGCTTCAATCAGTACTTCAAAATGAAAAATGAAGTCATGACATTAAAACTTCCTGAGTAACAACTGAGAGCTTCAGTTATCTACATCTGGATCAGATTCCTTAAAAGTTTTTTTTTCCATCCGAGTACAGATAATGGAAAAAGCTAAACATTTGTTAGTTTTGTATCGTTCCTATGGTGGTTTTTTGCTTTTCATTGCCTCTAAACAACAATCTCTTAATGTTAAACCTAAAATGAGGATCTTACTGCTGTTGTAGAAGGAATAGAAGCATTAGATTTATAAAACATAGGGAGAGCAAATTTAATCTTTTCTCTTGTAATTTTTAACGTGAAATGTGAATTATTTATTATGAATTTAACATTCCATTGCTGCTTTTCATCAGTTCTCTTCAAAGGAGGGGGTGTGGGCTCTAATACTGTGAAGGACTTCGCACATCTGATGTTACATTGACATTAACTTACGAGCAACTTCAGTGCTCTTGCAGACTGTGTACAAAAACCTGTACATGAACAGAAGCAGTTTGCATTAAAGTGCAATTCATTGGTGCTGACTTGGGTTTGCTAGGAGAGGATGGGAGGTAATTCCCATGCTGATATTTCTCCAAGCTCTACCTCAGTACTGTGAAAAAAGACTGGACATCCTTCTTATGTAACATACAGATGATTTTTTTTTACAGAGGTCTGCTCGCTCATGAAGAAAAACATGCCACCACATAGTTACTGTAGATGTTTTCATACTGTCGGAGGCAGCTTCTAGCTTCAAATGCAAGCTTTAAATGACCACTGTTCCAGAGTGTCATTGTCATTCCCCTCCCTTAAAAAATGATTTATTCCCCACCCCCCAAAAAAACTCTTTGAACGCTTTGGCATGTAGTCTAGGGACTATACATGTTCATAAGAGACGCAAAAAGGAGCTAGCAGGACAAGCCGCCGAGCAGTCCTGTAGCGTTTGGGAGCAAAACTCTGCCATGTTTCGTTTATAATCTGTTCTTACCTTGCTTCCTTTTTGGTCATTAGATCTGTTATTTGGTAGGTTGCCTTCTTTTCTTTGCCAGATGGTGGCAAGTTCGTGGCCAGCACAAAGCCACGAAGTTACAAGATCATTCTTGAAATAGATGGTGTTTGAAGAGTGAGGATTTGATCACAATCACGTTTCTTTCTTTTTCTTTCGAAAGCTATCCTACCCAAGAATGGTTTGAATTTCAGAAATGTGAAATGGGAAACAAATGTTTACTTAGCTAACGCGCTGTGTGTGTGTGTGTGTGTGTGTGTGTGTGTCTTCGAAGGTAGGGTAAAAGGCTTTAAACTTTGAAAGTCACTGCATTGAGTTGAATTGCCACACAGTCAACTCTGTTAGTCTGAAACACTTCACTTTGGCCACTTAAGTGCCCATTTGTACAAAGTCTGTGTTCATACGCAGTATATGTAAACCCAAATAAACCTTAAGAAATATTACGGGGAGCCTGTTGCACAGACTCAGCAAGGATATTTATTCAGAATTATTTTATAGTACTCTGTAAATTAAACATTGGCTAAAATAAGCCTGGCTTGTTTAATGATACATACAGCAATTAACAAGGATGAAAAGTTCACCCCAAAGATCACTGAATGATTTTTCTGTTTCTTTCTGTAAATAATCTCATGGTTTTACACATTTTGAGGTGTCTAATTATCTCGTTTCTAAAGCCACAATCTTCAAACGCCCTGCTGGAGGGTAGTTCCATTGGACAGTGGAACTAATCACTAGACAGTAGGCTGCATTCAAATCTAGTCACTATTAAAACTTTTAATACTAATGGATTATGGTATCTATACTTTCTAATAAGGTTTTTTTTAAAGCACTTATTGATATACTTTCTTAAATTGGGCAGCTTCTCTTGATGTTCAGTGTTGACCTAACTAGTTAGAGGAAAGTGTAATTTATCAGGTCAAGGGTGTTGCTGGAGCTCTAGAAAAAGTCAGCACAGAGTAAATCTCTCTTGCGAAAACTGAATTTCTTTACCAAGGTCTGGTCCTTGCTTTTTCGTAGTCTTTAATGGCATCTTACTCTAAAATCATTAGTCTTGGGTACTGGATGAATAGATGGAATTAAAATATTATTTTTGAAAACCTTAATGTTTTTCAACAAAGTGTACAAGGCTTTTAAAGAAAAAATTGCCATACATTGTTGAATGCAGGAACTAGTTCTTCCCACTCACAGATTTTAAGGAATAATGGCTACTTTTGAAATTGGCTAGACAGATCACAGTGTTCTCTCAGAAGGCTTGTTGCATCTGCTGGAAGACAGTTTTTCTGGGTAGTAAAGAATGACCCAGGCTGCCTCCATTCTTGACAAATACTGAGTTCTATAGAAGAGATAAGTGGCTGGTTGTATTTCTGCCTTGTGTTACTATATTTGCTAGACCTCACCATGTGACCGAGGCAGGAGCAAAGAATTGTGGGAGGCAGGCTGAATCTCAATTTTTTCCTCCTGCCTTGAGGGAACAGTTCCCCCCAGGTCTCCCTGTTTCTTCTCCAGTTTGCATTAAACTTATTTTTAGACCTTGGTGTCCACTCTTGCGATGTGCGATCTCACAGGTGGGCATCATCCAACTGTGTGGATTTCTTCTTTGGTATTGGATATTTTGGCTGACTTGATGAATTTTTTCTATGCCCCTCTATAGTTGCTGCTGTACAAGGCAGACAAAGCCGTATTGTGAATCATCCTATAATCAGCATTTCCAGTAGTAGCAAATTAAAGTATCATCAGGCAGCAATATATATTTCCCAGATGTTAAAGGCAAGCACATCCCTGGTGAAGAAAAATGCTTCTCTGATGATTGGGTTTTTTCAAAATCTGTGTACATCTCCAAGGTAGCTGCTGATCACAAGGATGTCAAATCATAAGAGGCGCTAACTACATTCCCATTATTTTCATTTTTGCTGTTGTCATTAACTGATATGAAGCTGGTCTCTGCCATTGCATTTGGCATGTTCCAAGTTGAACAGGGAAACAGAACACCCACTAATTTAACTCCATAAAAGCATTGATAAAATAACAAGTAGGGGAGAGCCTATTCTTTGTGAAACACTACTTTGAGGGGGAAAAGGGTCTACTTGGTATGGCATCTTCCGCATCATGGATTTAGACTATTAAAATAATTCTGACACAGGCCTTGTACAAATGTAATGGTGCCATGGAGAGAAAATTGGTTC
Organism: Podarcis raffonei; assembly: GCF_027172205.1. Taxonomy (NCBI): domain Eukaryota; kingdom Metazoa; phylum Chordata; class Lepidosauria; order Squamata; family Lacertidae; genus Podarcis; species Podarcis raffonei. The sequence continues at coordinate 64,653,854 of NC_070611.1, read as the reverse complement.
TCATTTTCTAAACTAGCTGTTTTGCCTCTAACACGACACTGTCTTGTCCTGTTCTAATCTCAGTTAGAAGGGTGGTGGTCTTGTCATTAAATTAGAACTGCCCCCCCAAACTTGTTCACATTTATCAAGTATTTGAACTCTTATTTTTTCCAGAGCTCTAGAAACAACCTCATGTAATTCTGGCTGTGACTTGCCAAAATCTATTCTCTTGCCTTCACCGTTAAGCTATTGATTCTGAATGCCGTCACCGACGACACTAATAAAATACTGAAAACGTGAAGAGGGTTCTTAGAAGTGGCGTTCAGCCCTGTGTAACATCACCTGACAGACCGTAGTGGCCTAGTAGCTTTTGTAAAGCAGAATTGCGTGATTTTCTTTCCTCCTTCTACTTCACAGTTTGGCAATCAGACCAGGTTAATCATTATGCCTGATTGATCCAAACATCAAAGCATCCTAGGTAATGATGGTGATTTTTATTTTTTGCATTGTTTTGAACTCTGGCCTGGGGTTCTCTTGGTGAATTTTGCGGATGGCTTAGCGAACTGATTCACAGTAACCGGATCTGACTGTGTATATACAATAGTGTAAATAACCATTTGTAAATTAGTGTGAATTGTATGGTACCTCGCATTTATGAACTCATGTATTTCATTGTACTCTCCTTTTGTAGAAATTTTGATGTATGTAAAGAGAAATCCGAAATGTGCTGACCTTATTGTTAAATTGACCACATTCAAAGGGGAAAACGACATTTGGGAACAAAATAATAGTACCAGGAGGTAACCACATTAGCTTTCATAATGCATCTTTCTCATTGTGCCCGTGGTGTCTGCTTTCATGTTCACACATTTACTTTGGAGGAAGTAATCATTCTGAAAACGAGTTGGTACAATAGTTGGCTTTAACTCACAATGCCTACTGTTCCAATGGGAAGCAGATTGGCCAGTTAGAGGGGGAAATGCTTATGTGAGGTGAATTGTGAAGCTCCATTCCAAGGCTGACTTAATTCCTAAAAACGTTACGGTTCCTCAGCGCATGGGTCGTTGGCTTTTGCTGAAGAAAAAGCTTGTGCAAGAGGCCCTGTGATGTAAATGGCAGAAACATCAGGCGGGTCGAATGCAATAGAAAAATGAAACCCTATATATTATTGCTCTGTGTTCTGACATGGCTGTAACTTGGTTGCAGGTACTAGAAGGAAATGAGATGAAATATTTCATTAAATTGCTTAGAAGAACTCCAGTTTGCATCTAGGCTTGCTTAGTTATTCATAACGTTTTTTACAAACTGGCACACATTGATGTTCTGGGGTTAAAAAAAAAACAAAGCCTTATACACATAGAAGGAGAAATGGAGGCATCTTTGAAGATTGTTGACATTGCATGTGTCAACTAGCTTTTTCTTTCTGTTGCAGCAAAATCTGTAAATAATTGATCCCATTTCTTTAGTAAAACCTCCGTCCATGCGGACTTGCGTTCTATTCAGCTGAGCCTATCTCAAATATTTATTTCACAATATTTGATTCCACCCCACCCCTCAAGCAGTTTTATCTGCTAGTCCCAAGTCCTCTACATAGTTTACAACTGTCCGTAATAGAATGGCAAGCAGTTTTATTCCTGTTGTAGTTTCAGGCACCTCACATTTTGGTGCTTTGAACTTGGCACTGTGAATTAAGGGCATAATTGCTGTGTTCCTATTGAGCCTGGATTTTTTTTTATAATCGCAGTCCTAGAATAACAAGGAAGACACTCAAAAGTGATACAGCCAGATGGTGCCCCATCAAGCCAGTATCTCTTTAGTACGTAGACCTCTGGAATGAGGAAAGTGCGTATGACAATTCCTTGCCAACGTCCATGACAGGAAAAACTTGATAGGGCATTTTGTTTTTCCAAAGTGGTTCTACAACCTTAATATATGCTAGCTTGGTGACAGTTTACCAAAATATCTGTTACCAACCTTGATTAGGCAAATAGCATTATTCACTGATAAAATCACATTGTACTATCTTCTGATTTCAGTGACATGCTCCCCTGCTCGCCCCCCCCAAAAAAAACCCATTACTGACCACTCTCCCAGAAACACCTTGGTGTCAGCTGTTGTAAAATTGCTACACAACATCCAGCTTTTCTCATGGCAATAGAATCAACTTGATCTCGTGGTGTGTTAGAAGACGAATAAATATAGGGAGTTAAGATTGTGTGGGAATCTGCCATTTTGAAAGCCCTTTGGAAGCCAGCCAATAGTAATCGAGAATCTTCTCTAGATGGTCCTCGGTAAATTCTTTCAGACTGCTCTCCATCTGAACAGCGGCAGTACTAATTCACAGGTTGGATTCGAAGGGATGTGATAAAGCACTTAAGTTGGGTTGCAAAGCACTGCAAGCTGAAAGTGCCTGTAGCGAAGGTGATTTCTTAAGGGCAAAAGAGGAAATAGTGGAACAACACTATTAAATGCATCATGGCCGCTGGGGAAATAAGGATCAGGAGTAGACAGCAGTCACAAAGTGCCCATAACTCAGCAATGTAACTGGCTAGACCTCAATTTCCATGCAACATGGGTGTAAGAAGTTCATGTTTTCTGGGATGCCCTTTTTTTTTATGCAGCTGCCCATCTTCAAAGGCCATGATAGTTTGGTACTTAACTGTCTCAGCACTGAAAATATTCTGGTACCTCAGGTAATTAAAAAGAGCATTGAAGGGGTATTCCCTTGAGGCCCACTGTCCTTATCTCTGACAACAGCACACCTGGAGCACTTCCTGTAACTTTCTTTGTCCCATTACACTTCTAAACCTATGTCTGTGAGTCCAATCTTGTCCTGTGAATATAATGGGTTTGCCTGTCTAAGGAAAGGAGAAAAGTAACCTCATCTGTATGTTATGAATGGAATTAAATTGTGCATTCTGTTCATTGGCTTGTACTGGAGTGAAATGTATTTCTTTTTAAGCTAAGCATTGTTGGAGCTATGTAACAAGGCCTTTTACTATTGATTTCAATGAAGGAATGTATCTTGCAAAGAGATTTATATTATGTAAATAATTCAAAATTGGTTGTAACAATAAAGCTGGTTTCTAACTGCAGTGATGAGTTTTGTCCTGGCGGCTATTTTACTTAAGCTTGTTGCAACTTGTGGCAAGCCTTTGTCAAGACAAACATTACTTGCTACCAGTTAAACCACGCGGCTTACAAAAAGGAGAAAACCAATAAAATTACAAAAATAAAATCCCAGCTAAACACACACATCCCCCCGCAAATTCCAACAATAATTAAAATTGAAAATAAGCTAACACCAGGTTAAAACACACAACAGTTTCTACGTACAGTGGTACCTTGGGTTAAGTACTTAATTCGTTCCAGAGGTCCGTTCTTAACCTGAAACTGTTCTTAACCTGAAGCACCACTTTAGCTAATGGGGCCTCCTGCTGCTGCCGTGTCACTGGAGCACGATTTCTGTTCTCATCCTGAAGCAAAGTTCTTAACCCGAGGTATTATTTCTGGGTTAGCGGAGTCTGTAACCTGAAGCGTCTGCAACCCGAGGTACCACTGTACCTAGATAGGCTTACCTAAAGAATAAATGTTACTAGCAGGTGCTGTAAAAGTACAGTGAAGGCACCTGCCTGATGTCCAATAGGCAAGGACTTCCAGAGTGCAGATGCTGCCACACCAAAATATCTTATTTCTTACAAGTGTGGAAATAATATTTTGTGGCACATCTAACAGTGCTGGTTCCACAAATAAACTAGGCCTTAGCCATTAACGGCTTTATATACACACAGCAGCACCTTGAATTTGGCCTGGTAGTAGATTGGCAACACGGTGCAGGTTTCCAAGCAAAGCTGTTAACATGCTGACAGGTTACTGTCACTGCTGCCTGCAATTGTGCTGCAGCATTCTGCGGAAATGGCAGCTTCCAGATCCAAGCATGTAGGAAGCCCAGGGTTTCGGCCCCAAAGCCTTTACTGTCATCTGCTACCTGTGAGGATGCTAGGGATTGAACCATCACCCTACCCTGAGCTATAGTCACACTTTTCCTAGGGCAGGCATAGGCACACTCAGCCCTCCAGATGTTTTGTCACTACAACTCCCATCATCCCTAGCTAACAGGACCAGTGGTCAGGGATGATGGGAGTTGTAGTCCCAAAACATCTGGAGGGCCGAGTGTGCCTATGCCTGTCCTAGGGCAACCTCTCGGAACTAGTTCCAGATGGCAAGTATCTACCATGCTGCTCTTTCGAGTCGCTTTTGAGAAAACCCACGTGTCACACACTTGTGTTACCCAGGAAAAAAGGTATTATTCTCTCTTCTCCCACCCTGCTTATCTCCTGATGAGCTGCAGCCAAGATCTGTAATTGCCTTGCTCTTAATGTTGCGTAACTGTTAGCAAGACTCAAGCCAAGCATTAATGAATTTTACCAGAACTTCATTTTTTAATGAGCATCATTAATCGTTAGTCAGGCATGTTCCAACCCACACTTTGCGAAAGTGAAGGATTGCCAACTGTGTTGTGCTATAAAAACAGCATATTTCCCCCCAGATTTTCTGGTTATTTTTTTTAAAAAAACCTACCTTAAGAGGAAGCAAGCGAGTATTTGACTTTTAAGAGCATCTTGAATTTGTTAGCCTGCTTCTCTGTCTCTTTTGTGACAGCGAGCCATTACCAATATTGCCTTAGGCTTCAAATGCATGATCATTTCTGACCATCTTATTACTGATACATTTGAAAGAGCCCGAGGTTCATATTCTATCAACCATTATTGCAGATTTTTTTCATAGGGAGTCTTGTGTGGAGTTTGATGGAACTGTCCAACTATCCCAGAATATTACCTTTCCTTGAATAAACCCAGAGCAGTGAATTGCATAGGCTGCTTCTCAACCGTTACTCTCAAAACATGCTCTAGGTTCATGCCAGCTTTGGCTATGCCAATATTTGCAAACATTTATGTCAGTTTTCCTGGGATATAAGGTGGCTTAAACATGCGATGGTGTATTTATATGCCTGTTTATGGCCCGAAGGAATGCAGGTGGCGCTGTGGGTTAAACCACAGAGCCTAGGACTTGCCGATCAGAAGGTCGGCAGTTCGAATCCTTGCAACAGGGTGAGCTCCCATTGCTCTGTCCCTGCTCCTGCCAACCTAGCAGTTCGAAAGCTCATCAAAGTGCAAGTAGATAAATAGGTACCGCTCTGGTGGGAAGGTAAACGGCGTTTCCGTGCGCTGCTCTGGTTCGCCAGAAGCGGCTTAGTCATGCTGGCCACATGCCCCGGAAGCTGTACGCCGGCTCCCTCGGCCAATAAAGCGAGATGAGCGCCGCAACCCCAGAGTCGGTCACGACTGGACCTAATGGTCAGGGGTCCCTTTACCCTTTACCTTTATGGCCTGAAGGATCCAAAAGTGGACGCCATTATTAACGCAAGAAAGATAGGGGTTGTTGATGCTGCACCAGCGATGCCCCCGACTTCAAGCTTTCATTTATTTATTTTTTAAAAAGCATACCTCTAGCCTTCCTAGAAAGAAAGTTATGAAGCAAAATGTGAAGGTATCTTAGGCAGTTTCTGTGAAATTAACCAGCCTGGCTCCTCTCGTCTGTCTGCTCTAGGTTAGAGCTGTGACTGATAAGTGAGCTGTTTGGACACCAGGTAACAGGAAACTTGGGTCCTAAAGAGCTGCTCCCCTTTTTGCACTCTCTCATTTTCTAGTACTCGGACTCTCCAAAGTTTGTCTTTCTTTCCCCCCTATCAACTAGGATCCATCTTTCCTGTGGTGGTCTCCTCTGAGATCAGGTAGTCCGTAGAAGTCATTTTCTACAAATAAGACCACACAATAAATGCGGGTGAATGTTACAGAAACTCCCTCCTGTCTGGACGGGCTAAAGACCAGACATTCATCATGAATTCACTCTATGTGGCATCTGCAGGCAACACTGGGAAAGATTCCTGCCTGAGGTTCTGGGAAGCTGCTACCAGTCAGGGTAGATAATACTGAACTATATAGGGCAGTGGTCTGTGTAAGGACAGTTTATTTCCATATCGCCGAGTGTGTGGGGGTCAGAATGTCTGGCCAGGCTTTAGATCAGGGTTTGCCAAGCTTGGGTCTCCAGCTGTTTTGGGACTACAATTCCCATCATCCCTGGCCACTGGTCCTAGCTAGGGATGATGGGAGTTGTAGTCCCAAAAACAGCTGCAGACCCAAGTTTGGGAAACTCTACAGTGGGGAAACTCTGGTTTCCTTTTTGTTCTTTTTAAACCTTATTAGCCGAGTCCAGTTCCAAAATGAGCCAAAGGGAGTTCACCCATCATTAGACACAGAGGATTGCCAGATGTCCCTTATTCAAAAATTTCTCCATCTTCTTACTCCTGAGGACATCCATTTCTGCTATGCAAAAGGGGAAATGTGCAGCCAAAGAGGAAAAAGGTTTGGGTATTTGTTACCGAGCCCTCCAGAGCGTTGAGGTGTGAGGCTTTGTTTGGGCGGTTTATCCTCGAGCAAATTTAAAATGGCACTTGGCACCATTTATTTTATCAAATTTAAGATTAGTTTTAATCAGCCTTCCATCGACAAGCAACCCCAAGACCAGGGGACAATGTAACAGAGTAAGGATGTCCAATAACATCACTTGCAGGGCAAGATAAAAACAGCAAACAGCGATGCCTGTCCTTCAATTTCTCAAAAGGTGTCTTCCCAAATGAAAGGCTTCTGTTGTTCTTCATTCTCAGGGAGCATCTAGATTTCTTCAGAATTTTGGTGAGTGTGGACTGGAGCTCGCTTTGTTCTTGTGAGGTGGCTCCAGCTGGTATATTTCTTTTCAGTAAATCTTTCTCCCACACCCTTCAGCCTCCCTGGCTGACCATACTTCCTGATCTGGAAAAGCCCCATGGGAGAAGTGACCTCGCAACATGTTCCTCAGAGCTGTAATTTAAGTAAGGGAAGGATGGCTTTGATCTTTCTTTATTTTTAAATTTGTCACATGCACACACGAGTTGGGTGTCCAGAAGGCAGCCTCCCCAGCTTCCTGTGTTAACAGAAAAGCCCAGCTGATGTCATCATGACATTTTCAAGAAGTACAGGCCACCCAGGAAGGCTGCAGAATTTATTTATTTTTAGAATGAAAGGGAGAGAAACTACTCGTAAACACCCCCTGACCTCCTCGAGAGAAAGGTAAGCAAGAAAAACCCTACACCTATACCAATGAGAAGCGCTCTGAACCTTTCTCTCCCATTTGATCATTTTAGAGTGTAATTTCTTTTCTCCTTAATTGATGGAGAACGGTCGAAAAATGTGCAGGGGGAATTTTTTTGGCACATCCTATCTAAAAAAGGTGAGTGAAAAGAGTCTACTTCAGGCATAGGCAAACTCCGCCCTCCAGATGTTTTTGGGACTACAACGCCCATGATCCCTAGCTAACAGGACCAGTGGTCAGGGTTGATGGGAATTGTAGTCCCAAAACATCTGGAGGGCTGAGTTTGCCTATGCCTGGTCTACTCACTTTGCCTAATAATAGGGCCGGCTCTGAGCCTTTCTGAGCCTGTGAGATTTTATGAAAGCAGCTGGGTGATTTGTGACTTTTTACCCGATCCAGCGCACTTATTCCTTGTTAATTCTTGCCTCACACATACTGGCATTTTGACTGCAAGGTCATTGGGGCAGGGACCTCCTCTATATTTTCTTCTTGCTCATGTTATTCTCTTAAAGCCGTGTTGTATTAATAATCTTGGCACCGAGGCTCCTCGGATCAAGATGTATGGATGTACTTGCCGGCTCAGTTTTTGAAGCAACTGTAAGGTTGCCATGACTGTCTGCTTTTGCCTACCTGATCTTTTTATTAGGCATAATTACTTCACTCTCTGGGTGAACAGAAACACACAGCAGTCTTAATTCTTCTCTGATTTAATTAGGAGGCACCCTGTAGCATTCTATGCCACTGGAATACTTTAATGGACAGTCCCAAAATTTGCCATTATTGTTATTGTGACTCAGATGACACCAAGAAGTGGAGAGAAGACGGCAGCAAATGAGGTGATGACATAAATCCTTTCTACCTAATAACAGGAACTGTGGGGCATTGACGTGGCCTGGGCTATAGAAATAGAATCATAAAACCACAGGATTTTAGAGCTGGAAGGTACTTCCGAAGGTCATCTAGTCCAACCCTCTGCAATGCAGGAATCACAGCTTAAGAATGCCCAACAGGTGGTTTCTGAACTTAATCCGTTCCAGAAGTCCATTCTTAAACCAAAACCGTTCTTTTTTTTTTTTGGGGGGGTGTTCTTTCCCCCCTTTTTAATAACCTTTTTATTCAAAATTAAAACAAAATATATTATCCAGAAACATATCATCCTTATTCCCCCCATTTTCCTCCCTCCCCCTCCCTCCCCCCACACAACCCACCCACCCCCACCCCCTGACCTCCGTCAGTTCCAGTCTTTGATTTTTCTAAAAATGCTGTTTTCTGCATGTTACACAGTTGTATAGATCCTCAAACTATTTAGCTGATTATTATCAATAAAAAGTGTGAATGTTTATTCAAAACCAGCCAAGGAGTCCAGTTCGCTTTGTTGCGTCTTCGGATACTTTGTAAAGGGTTCCCATTCATCCATAAAGTCACAGTTATCCTTGTCCCGTAGCTTGTATATTAGTTTTGCCAGAAACCAAAACAGTTCTTAAACTGAGGCTCACTTTCCCTAATGAGATCTCCCACAGTCAGTGCTCTTCCACCGTTCGGATTCTGTTCTTAGACCGAGGTAAAGTTCGCAAACCGGGAAGAAAAGCTCAGAGAGCTGTAATGGATTGCTGGAGGTGCATCGACACGTTGTGAGGCCGCTAAGGAATGGCTGCTCTCTTCCAACAGGAGACCAGGCCCGGGATGCCTGAATTCTCAGTGAGATCCACAACCATTTCTCGCTATGCATTTACGACTGTCTCCTGCACCTTGGTGAACAGCAGCTTGGAGCCCAGGGAAGGCCAGTTTGAGATGCAGGTACCCATCACGGCCTTCATCTCCAATTTTACCATGTAGCTGAGAGGTTTTGCTGAGCTAGGTACCTGTGGCTAGGAATGAGGGGTTCAGTTTGCATTTAAAGACAAGCCTAACATATTTGCACTTTCTGAAATGATAACAACCCCCCCCAAAAAAACCCAGCACACCAAATTTCTGGAATTTGATCTCGCGATAGAATGTAGGGATACCTTTTCATATACAGTGGTACCTCTGTTTACGAACTTTACCCATTTCGGAAGTCCGTTTTTAAACTGAAACCGTTCTTAAACAGAGGCGTGCTTTCCCTAATGAGGCCTCCTGCCGCCGGTGCCCTTCCCCCGTTCTTAGACCGAGGTAAAGTTCGCAAACCGGGACACTACTTCCGGTCTTGTGGAGTTTGTAAACCAAATAGTTCATAAACAGGGCTGTTCTTAAACCGAGGTACCACTGTAATTGTAAACCGCTTTGAGATTCCCTCCCAATCAAATGGTATATAAATTACATGAAATAAATACATTGCTTTAGGTGCGATCCTGTGGAGCAGCAAGAAACCAGCTTGTTCCACCTTCCATGTGGCAGCCCTTCAGATATCTGAATACCTGTGACACCCCAAGCAAGCAACTCTTTCACTGAAAAAACATTCCATCTGAAAGAAAGAAGCCCTAAATCAGAAAATAGCAACACTTAGATTATAAGTATGCTGCTCATGATAAAGAAAAGATTTGTGAATGAGAAGTGATGCTGTTCTGATGAATCTTCCTTCAACACTGATGAAAGGAACACATTTTCCTGAGGGCAATAAGCTAGATTAGGAGGTACAGAGTAGGGATGAGGGGGAAAATCAACTAAATTCATATTTCAAGGCAAACCTACTTCATTTTCACTTTTCAAAACAATGGGAGAACTGAAGCAGTCAATAACTATCCCATGGCCATAGAACACTGTTGGGTTGTTTTGAGGGGATTGCATCCTTTTTTATGTTCCTCCTCTCCTAAAGTTGATTTGATCTTCTGCAAACCTTGGGGTTCTCTTGAGCAAGCCAGTGGCTGGGAAAATCAGAAGCTCTGTGTGTTCTCTGGTAGAAATTAAGGAGAAACTTTGTTTCTGCATTAGTCTTAGCACAGGCGGAGGAATAAAGGGATGTTATGTTTTTCATGCTCGTTAATAAGGATACATGAAACAGTTTAGGAGAGTGGTTTCTCATTGATCATTTGGAATTTGCATTTCACAAGGGGTAGCACTCTGCGAGGGGTGCATAGATGAGGAGCTCCTGCGAACACAAAGCTGTAACGCTAAGATACAGAGGTGAAGAGACAAAGAAGTGCAGGAGAAGGCAAACCAGAAGTTTAAGAGAACCGGGGAAGAAGTAGAATCTCTCTCTCTCTCTCTCTCTCTCTCTCTCTCTCTCTCTCTCTCTGACAACACTTGTGCCTGACTCACCAAGTAAGATTGTCTTCTATGATCAGGCATGTCCAAAGTCTGTCTTGGGAGCCTAATCCGGCCCCCGTGGCAGTATACGTCCTGGGGTAAAAATCCTTTAAAAAGCTCAGCAACTTTGGTTGGCCTTCACGCATGTTCACTTCATCAAACCTGGCCCTATTTGGAAAAAGCTTGGGCACCCCAGTCTTAGTGGTGTGTCACGTCCTTCCATAGTGGGGACATAGGTTTCCGGGCAGGAGTTGATCACGGTGAGGGTTTGCCAAGTGTGCCTTCCTCTCAGCATGTTTCTCCCTTTTGTCCTGAATTTGTGCTTCTTCAAAATCCATGACACCTCTAGTAGAGGCTATTCTCCAATTGGAGCACTCGCAGGGCAGTGTTACCCAATTATTGATGCTTATACTATATTTTTTTAAATAAAAAAATGCCTTAAGATAATATTGAAACCTCTTTTGTTGTCTACCAGTATTTTGCTTTCTATTCTTAAGTTGGAAATAGCTTTGGAAAATGATAAACAACATGCCCAGTCAAACAAAGTTGATGTTGATGAATCATTGCTTTGACACTGGTGATGTTTGCTTCTTCCAGTACACTGACATTTGCTTGCCTTTCTTCCAAGTAATATTTAATATTTAATATTTTTTTTTGAAGACACCACTGATGGAATCTTTCAAGTAGTTGGAGATGGTGTTTGTAGGTGGTCCATGTTTTGCAAGCATACAGTAAAGTTGGTAGTACAATGGCTTTGTAAACAAACATTTTAGTTTCTCTGTGAATATCCCGCCCAGTGTAGGATTGGCAAAAAGCAATAGTCAGACACTGGACACAGTGATTCCCTCAATCATTTTGGTTGCTCTTTTCTGAACCATTCCAGAGCCCCTCTTTTCCTCCATTCCTACGGATAGGGGTAAAATTTCCCCATCCACATAATATTGGCTGGGAAGCATCCTTGGCATGCGTTTATGGCAGGTAGATGCAGAGCCCACTCTGTGAGTGACACATTGTAGTTTATTCTTTCTCACTGCTTTTTAAAGGAGATTTGCTCAGGTTCCTTTTTTTGTTTCTAACGGATGCTCCTGCCAAAATCCTGAGCTGACTCATCAGGTTGCTTCAACCAAATTGATTATGCACTTGCTTTAATCATTTATAACAGAACTTCCGAACTTGGTCCTTTAGTACCAGATTTGCTGCTGGGTTCTTTCTGCTCTCAAGAACATCTAAGTCCCTCTGAAAGTATATGAGACCAGTCAAAAGCAAAGGGTTTTTAAAAATAAACATCTTGAGATGTTTGTTCTGTATTCCCCAAAGACGTGCTCTATGGGCACCTGGCCTGTTGGCAGAACAACTTTGCATTGCAAACAGGGGTGCAAACTTGAATGAAATATTGCAGGGCTCCAGGTAAGCCCCACCCCACATAATCACAAGATGGCAATGCCCACCAATTTTTTGGGGGGTGGGTGGGTGGCCACCTCATATATTTTATTGTGGGGGTGAAGGGATCTCATGTTGGGATACTGCCAGGGAGATAAAGTCCATCTGAGCCCCCAAGCTCGGTGCCGGACGATCCATCGACCTCCCGTAGTCAGGCAATATCAGCAATTTAGCGACACTAAGCCTCAGGCTTAGTGCACACTCTGACAGCAGAATTCACACAGCATGAAGTTGCACAGCATGAGAGCAGAACATGCATATTTACAGTTTTATTCAGCGTTGGTCAGAACAAAGAAGGCATGACCGTCTGCTCCGACTGCTCAGGCAAAACAGCAGAAAACGAAAGGAACTTACAACATAAACATCCTGTGAGACAGGAAATTACGCAGGCTGTAATACAAACATCCTGCTCCCTTTTAAGGTGGAACGGAAATATCCTAACATCCTCCCCCTTTCCGTGTAACCTGTAGTACCTGTGGTTCAACCCAATTGCAACCTTTGTGCGTAAACCTTCAGTTGTTCTCTGTTAACAACCTTAGACAACAGATCAGCAGGAATTTCATTTCCTGGCATGTAGGACACCTGAATGAGTCCTTTCTGAATACACTCCCTTGCACGATGTAGCTTAATCTGCAAGTACTTGGTCCTTTGCTTGCAACTCTCCGAGTTCAGCAAAGCCAAACAAGATCTATTGTCTTGATACACTTGTATAGGACATTTCACAGAAACCCCAATGTCCTTAAACAGTTGCATCAACCATTCACAATCCATGAGTGAAAATGACAGAGCATTGAGTTCTGCTTCACAGGAACTTAGGCTAACTGTCGTCTGCTTTTTGCACAACCAGTCAAACAGGCAGTGGTTGTACATGTAGCATACTCCAGAAGTGCTTGTACCATCCGTGGTGTCACTTCCAAAACTTGCATCTGCAAAGATTTCAAGACCTCCAGTCTTCTGACTGGTGAACCTCAGCCTGTAGTGCATAGTCCCTTTCAAATAGCGGGCTATGCGCTTCAGAGCTTTCCAATCCTGAACAGTAGGATTGTTAGCATGTCTGCTCAGCAGGTTAGTGCTTACAGCAATGTCAGGTCTCGAACATCTAGCAATGAAATTCAACTTGCCTAGAATGCATCTGTACAGCGTTGTGTCAGAAAACGCTTCAGCAGTACTATCTACCTGGTAACCTGTCACCATCGGTGTGTCTGCTGGGTTTGCATCAACCAAATTCAACCTGGTTAATACATCAGTAATTTTCTGTGTTTGGTGTACCAGAAAATTACCTGCTTGGTCCCTCTCCACCTGCAGAGAAAGATAGTTGGATACCTCACCAAGATCCTTCATGTCAAAGTGCTCCTTCAGCTGAGCTAGGGTGCTTTGGTAAAAAGCCTGATTCTTCCAAAACATCAGAAGATCATCAACAAAACATAAACAATACAGTTTGTTTTGCCCCTCCTCCTTGACAAACACACATGGATCAGCTTTGCCCTGGTGAAAACCTAGAGAAAGCAACGTTTCAGTGAGTTTTGTGTTCCAACACCTGGCACTCTGCTTGAGACCATACAAGGATTTCCGCAGTTTACAGACCATTCCCTTCTGTATCTGCATCCCATCAGGTGGAAGCATGTACAGCTGCTCGTTCAAAATCCCGTACAAAAAAGCTGTATTAATGTCATGATGTGAAACATGCAGTTTCTCCTCCGCAGCGATCTTGAGCATCAGCCGAATGCTCTCATATTTGACCGTGGGTGAGTAGGTCTCGTGGTAATCCTGCCCTGGTACCTGTGAAAAACCTCTGGCAACCAATCTGGCTTTGTGTCTGACAACCTTGCCATTCTGGTCTGTCTTGGCCTTGAAGACCCATTTGCTGCCAACCAGTCTCATCCCTGGGTCTACCGGTACCAGCTCCCAAGTTTGGTTCCTGTTCAAGGAATCAACTTCAGCCTTCATGGCTTTAAGCCAAGGCTCAGCATCTTTAGAGGTTAACTCCTGGACCTCTTTGAAGCTTGAAGGTTCCCACACCTTCTCTGAGCTACTAAGAACAGCAGTTGCCGTCTTAGCAAACTCATCAGCAAATCTCTTTGGAGGTTTGCCTTTGGTCGCCCTTTCAGACCTGCGAACCAGACGCAAGTCTTCTGGACTCATCTCCTCCTTCTTAGGAGAAAAGTGACCAATGGTGAACAGTGGTTCTTCCAGTTCATTGTCAGACTCATCAGATGGTCTGACTGAGGCCTTTGCGCTCTTGTAGTCTGCCGTGTCATCACTGTCACTGACAGCAGCAGCAGCGCCACCCACTGAACTGGAATCCGAACTCTGATCATCATCATCATCATCATCATCATCCTCAGTTTCCTCAGCTTTCTCAGCATGATCTGCTTTCTTCACATCACCTTCATCCTCCTCTGGGTAACTCTGGAAAATTCCCACATTTTCCCCCCACTTAGGATTGTACTCAACACTCCTTGTGAACTTTATGGATTTAGAGTTAGTCATCCATACCCTGTATGCACCTTTTTCGTACCCCATGAACAAACCATGTGCCCCACGCTTCCCAAGCTTGTTGCTTTGTGGGGTGTGTACCCACATGTCAGAACCAAAGATTCTCAAGTGCTTGACATTAGGTTTCTTACCAAACAACTTCTCATAGGGAGTGCAGCCAATAGGTGATGACAGTCTCCTGTTAAAAGAATAAACAAAATTCGCCAAAGCCTCCCCCCAAAACTTCTCAGGGAGATTGGCATCATGCAACAAGGTTTTTATCCCTTGCAGCAACGTTTGATTTGCTCTCTCCGCAAGCCCATTCATCCATGGCGATCTAGACGTTGACAAATCATGCTGGACTCCCTTCTCAGTCAGGAAAGCTTCAAACTGCTGAGAAGTGAACTCCCCGCCCCGATCAGTAAACAGACAGCCGATACGTTTACTGTGAGCATTCTCCAACCAAGCACAGAATGCCTTGAACCTAGGAAATGCTTGCTGTCAGGGAATCAGGAGCAGGAGCACTGGGGAGAGAGGATTGGGAGAGCGAAGGGGAAGAATCTGAGGGCAGCGTAGGGGAGTATGACAGTGGCCCGAGAGATTCCATGAGCTTCTCCAGCGAATCAGAAGATTCCCAGAAGGGGGCGCCGATGGTCAGGGCAAGGGGGGTCCCAGGGGGGACGCACCAGAAACAAGGAGCCAGAGGGGAACCCCAAAGCAGCAGTGGAGGATCGGGACCAGTTTCCCCACCAGAGCATAGTGGGGGGGAGGAGTCACATGTGTCAGGGCCAGCGTCTCCTCCAGAGAGGGAGTCAGGGCTGACCACGCCTCCATCGGAGAGCGGGGGAACGGAAGGGAGGTCAGTTGCAGCTAGCCCCCCCGAAGGGGGAAGCAGTGGCAGCAGCAGTGAAACGGTCAGGAGGAAAGCTGCTGGCTGGGCGCGCGCGCCAAGTTCAAATGTGCAGGCGCGCGGAACAGCAGGAGACCCGGATGGGGAACCAGCTCCTAAAGCCCGCCGGAGGGAGGGAGAAGGCTCAGGGGAATCAGCGGGAGAAGAGGCTAGAAAGGGCGGAACCCCGGCGGGAAGGCGGACCCAGAGGAGGAAGGAGCAGCGGAGAAGGTGGAGCAAGGCTAGGATCTTAAATTGGTGTCAGGGGGGAGGAGACTCAGACGGAGCATCAGTGGTCTGACACTTTAGACGTGGGGCTGCGCGCTGCGGCTCTGGAAGTGAAACTGAACTTCAATAAAGACTTTTATACTTAACAACGAAGCAGCGTTGGTCCTTTGTGAGCTGGGACCTAGGGTAGCCCCGACAGTATGCTCCGTCTCAGATAAAAACCTCGCAGCGTGAGTTGGTGCAGCGAGGGGCAAGACTTGGTGTTTTGCGAGCTCACGAAGATAGGCAAAGATGACTACAGAGAGCCAGGTGAAAGAACTGCAAGAAGCAGTCACGACGCTTTACGCAGAAGTAGCAGCATCCAGGAAAAGAGAAGAAGAAGCAGTAGCGCTCTGCCGGGATCTGCAGGCCAGGTGGGACCGTTGGGGGAAAGAGGGGCTGCCAGGACCCAAACCGGAGGGAGTTGGCCTCGGAAAGAGGGGGGGCAGCCTAGTAGCCCACTTTGATGGGAACCTGCAGCAATACCCTAACTTCAGAGCTGACGTGGTTTACGCGCTCAATTTGCTTCGGAAAGACTTTAGAGATGAGGAAGAGAAGGTGGGCTTCATAATCACTCATTTGCATGGGGAAGCAAAAGCGTGGCTGCGGAATTTGTGGCGCGAAAAAGACCCCGCCCTCAAAGATTCCGATGCATTTATCAAAGCTATGGACGCTTGCTTTAAATCTACGGTAGATGTAGATATTGCTCGGAGGGAAATGCATGGACTACAGCAAGGGAAAGCGACGGTGAGGCAATATCACTCGCGCTTTCTTGCCTTACTGAACGTGCTGGGCTGGGAGAAGGACTCTATTGCTGTCAGAGACCTGTTCTGGGAGGGGCTAAGTGGAGAGGTGAAAGATGAGCTGGCAAGAGGGGAACGGCCCCAAAGTACCCAAGAAGTTGCCCAAAGAGCGTTGGCGATTGGTGTGCGCCTGGAAGGACGCCCTTGGAGCAGGGAGGAAGGACGTAAGGCAAGCACCCCAGCCAGGACAACCCCTTTCTTTCCCAGAGAGGCGGGGCGGGCGCTGTCCATGCCTCCTTTGGGAGGGGGAGAAGAGCCGATGGAGATTGGTGGTGCAAGGGCTCAGACTGCCAGCAGAGCCCAAGCACCGGGAGCAGTCAAGGGGAAGGCTCCTAGAGGGACCAGGAAGTGTTACATCTGCGACAGTGCACGGCACATGGCCAAAGAGTGTCCCCAGAGGCTCCAGAAGCACACTGCAGCCTCAGCAACAGTAAAGGGAACAGGTGAGCAGCCGAAACAGCTGCAGGGGGAAGAAGAAGCCTGGTTGGAAACAGAGCCACTGGGGCCCAACCAGGCAAGTCAGTGAAGCAGTCCCCAGAGATTTTACAGCCCACAGACCCCCTCCCACCCAAACCAGTGGTGCAACTCACCGCATCGCTCCAGTTGCCCAATGGGCACACCATGCAAGTACCAATAACCATTGACTCTGGGAGCAACGCAGACTTTATTGGAGTGGACTTTATCAAGCAACATCGCATAGCACTCATGCCAGCCACGATGCCCCTAAACGTCGTCACGGTCAATGGCAGGAAGCTACTGGGAGGAGAGGTGGTACAGCAAACACCACCGATGGTGATGCAAATTGGAAACCACCGCGAAGTCATCAGCTTCAACGTCACCCACCTGTCGGACACGCCCATAGTGTTGGGTATGAGTTGGCTGGATAGGCACAGCCCGGCATTAGCATGGTACCAGCGGCAGTTGACCTTCTGCTCCTCCTACTGCGCAGAACACTGCATCCAGACCCGCCAGGAGGAGGAGGGGCAAGAGGATGAACCGCAGCTACACCTAGGCATGGTGCAAGCGGTACCCAACAAGTACAAGGAGTTTTTGGAGGTCTTCTGCGAGAGGGAAGCGGATAAGCTGCCTCCCCACAGGCCTTACGACTGCAAGATTGACCTCCTGCCGGGAGCGACGCTGCCGACTGGGAAACTGTATTCCATGTCTGAAGATGAACTGCAAGAACTCAGGGAGTTCATAGATCACAACTTGAAGCGGGGGTTCATCCAAGAATCTAAAGCAGTGGGGGGCAGTCCCGTGTTTTTCGTGAAGAAGAAGGACACGCCCCAACGGAGACTCATAGTTGATTATAGGACCATAAATTCCAAAACAAAGCCCGCAGCATTCCCCATGCCCAAGATCGACGACCTGCTCGCGACGGTGAGGAAGGGACGGATCTTCACCAAGTTGGATCTACGAGGGGCGTACAACCTTATACGCATGCGGGAGGGCGATGAGTGGAAGACAGCCATGTTTACACCTTTAGGCACCTATGAATATCGCGTAATGCCTTTTGGTCTGCAAAATGGCTCCCATACCTTCCAAGCTTTCATGCATCACGTGTTAGCGGGACTCCTCTACAAGAAGTGCGTCTGCTTCCTGGACGACATCCTGATCTTCTCGGAATCGCAGGAGGCTCACGAGAGGGACGTCAAGGAGGTCCTGCAGAGGCTACGGGAGCACAGACTTTACGCCAAATTAGAGAAGTGCCAGTTCGACATGACGGAGGTGGATTTTCTGGGCTACAAGCTGTCCGACAAGGGAATCGCCATGGACAGCGCCAAGGTCCGCGCGGTGTTGGACTGGAAGAGCCCGCGCAATCGGAAGGAGGTCCAGAGGTTCGTCGGCTTCGCCAACTTTTATCGCAAGTTCATCAAAGGGTTCGCGAAGGAGACGGCGGCCATCACGGACACCCTCAGCTCCAAGAAGAAGAAGTTCACCTGGACGGACCAGGCGGAGCAGTCCTTTCGGAGACTCAAGCGTCTCTTCGCGTCCGAAGAACAGCTGCTACATGTAAACCCCAGCAGACCAATGAGGGTTGAGACGGACGCCTCAGACAGAGCGGTGGGGGCCGTCCTGTTGCAGCAAGATCCGCAAGGGGAATGGAGGCCGTGCGCATTCTACTCCAGGAAACTCAGCAAGGCGGAACAGAACTACACCATCTGGGACAGGGAGTTGCTGGCCATTCATGCAGCTTTCAAGGCGTGGCGGCACTTCCTCGTTGGAGCCAGACACACAGTGCAAGTCCGCACGGACCATAAGAACCTGGAGTACTGGCGCACGGCGTGGTTCCTGAACCAGAGACACATCCGCTGGGCGGAGTTCTTTGCGGATTTCGATTTCCGGATAGAATACATCCCGGGAGACAACAACGTCATGGCGGATGCACTATCCAGGAAGCCGCAGTATCTCGAGGAAGCGGCGCCGGTGGCGGCCAAGCACATTTTCGCACCGAAAGCGTGGGCGTGCGCTTCAGCTGCCGTGGACCTGGACGCGGTGGGTCGAGCGCTGCAGACGGATTCGTTCGCACAATCCAAGATGGAGGAGGTGCGAAAAGGCACAGCGAAGGACGACGAGTTCCAGATACGAGACGGACTGCTCATCCGCAGAGGGGCTCTCTACGTGCCCGGAGACGACCTCCGCGCGAAAGTCTTGCAGCAGCTACACGACGCGCCCAGCGCTGGGCACTTCGGCAAGGACAAAACGGCGGAATTAGTAACCAGAGACTTTTGGTGGCCCAAGGTGAGGGGAGAAGTCGCGGATTACGTCTCCAGGTGTGACACCTGCCAAAGGGCCAAGCCAGTACACAGGAAGCCGGCGGGTCTACTAGAACCCCTACAGACGCCGCTCGAACCGTGGGAGAGAGTGGCCCTGGACTTTGTCACAGATCTGCCCAGCTCGCGAGGCAAAACAGCGGTGCTCGTGGTCGTAGACATGTTCACCAAGATGGCGCACTTTATTCCGTGCGCGAAGGTGGCCACAGCGGAACAGACCGCCAAGCTGTTCATAGACCACGTGTTCAAAGCTCACGGCTTGCCGCGGTCCATCCTGTCCGACCGGGGTCGCCAATTCGTCTCGAGCTTCTGGCAGAAGCTGCTGGGCATCCTGAACGTCAAGATCAACTTAGCGTCGGCACGACACCCGCAGACCAACGGACAAGCGGAGAGGGTCAACGCCATCATGCAGCAGTACCTGCGATGCTACGCCAATCAACAACCCTCGACCTGGGTGGACTACCTACCGCTGGCCGAGTTTGCCTACAACAACACGAAGCACGGGTCTACGGGAGTGACACCGTTCTTCGCCAATAATGGGCGGCATCCCAGAACTTTCCCGGGGTTAGAGATGAAGGGGGAGGGGGAGCCAAGGGGAGCAGAGCACTTAGCAGCAGAGTTACAGGAGGTCCACGAGCAACTCCGAAGGCAATTGGAACTGGCGAAACACGCCTACAAAATGCAGGCAGACAAGCACAGGAGGGTCGGGGAGGACATCCAGGTGGGGGACTGGGTCTGGTTAGCAGCCCAGGCAGTGCCGGCCAGGACGCTAGCTAAGAGGAAGCTCAAGCACAAGCAGCTGGGACCTTACCAGGTCGCGGCACAAATCAATCCAGTGGCCTTCCGGTTGACACTCCCGGAGGGCTCCAGAATGCACCCAGTCTTTCATAGGTCAGTGCTCACACCCTACAGGGAACCCCACAGGTTTCAGGCGACAGGGAACGCGCCAGACACACTTAGTGAATCTCCGAAGAGGGAGGGGTCACGGAGGGCGACGCCACTCAACGAGGTCACGGAGATTTTGGACTCGAGGTGGGGGGAAGAGGGGGTGGAATACCTCCTCGCCAGGGAAGGTACCCCAGCCAGTGCCAACAGGTGGGTACCGTGCTATGCCGTGGAGGAGCACTATCTTAAAGACGAGTTCCATGCACTCTTCCCACACAGACCTATGCCGGCAGAGTTTTTCGACGACTGGCTCTTCACACCCACACTGTCAGCCAGTACGTTCCAGGGTTTTTCATCAGCTGAAGAGATGACGCCGGACACTAGCTCCCCGGAGGGGTCTCTCTCGGGGTTTGCCACAGACCGCTCCTATTGGTGGGACACTCAACCGGAGGTGGGGTGGCACAGGGAGCTGCTGCGGGGACCTTTGCAAGCAGTCTCACCAGAGGTACCCGGGGGAGGGGAGGACATGGACGTGTTGGGGGAGGATCCTGGATTCGAGCACATCAGCAGAGAGATGGAAGCAGAGGAAATCGACGTCGACGAGCCCGTTGCGGTTGGGCCGGATCCAGTGGACCGGCTACACACCAGGGGGGAAGAATGGTATCCCGCACTCACACCCACAGGACTGGAGCACCCGGAACCCACACCCGAAGAGGGGGAGGGGGGAAGGGGGGGCTTCGAGGGGGGGATGGATGTCAGGGAATCAGGAGCAGGAGCACTGGGGAGAGAGGATTGGGAGAGCGAAGGGGAAGAATCTGAGGGCAGCGTAGGGGAGTATGACAGTGGCCCGAGAGATTCCATGAGCTTCTCCAGCGAATCAGAAGATTCCCAGAAGGGGGCGCCGATGGTCAGGGCAAGGGGGGTCCCAGGGGGGACGCACCAGAAACAAGGAGCCAGAGGGGAACCCCAAAGCAGCAGTGGAGGATCGGGACCAGTTTCCCCACCAGAGCATAGTGGGGGGGAGGAGTCACATGTGTCAGGGCCAGCGTCTCCTCCAGAGAGGGAGTCAGGGCTGACCACGCCTCCATCGGAGAGTGGGGGAACGGAAGGGAGGTCAGTTGCAGCTAGCCCCCCCGAAGGGGGAAGCAGTGGCAGCAGCAGTGAAACGGTCAGGAGGAAAGCTGCTGGCTGCGCGCGCGCGCCAAGTTCAAATGTGCAGGCGCGCGGAACAGCAGGAGACCCGGATGGGGAACCAGCTCCTAAAGCCCGCCGGAGGGAGGGAGAAGGCTCAGGGGAATCAGCGGGAGAAGAGGCTAGAAAGGGCGGAACCCCGGCGGGCAGGCGGACCCAGAGGAGGAAGGAGCAGCGGAGAAGGTGGA
This sequence comes from Podarcis raffonei, assembly GCF_027172205.1. Classification (NCBI taxonomy): domain Eukaryota; kingdom Metazoa; phylum Chordata; class Lepidosauria; order Squamata; family Lacertidae; genus Podarcis; species Podarcis raffonei. The sequence continues at coordinate 64,632,547 of NC_070611.1, read as the reverse complement.
GCAAGGCTAGGATCTTAAATTGGTGTCAGGGGGGAGGAGACTCAGACGGAGCATCAGTGGTCTGACACTTTAGACGTGGGGCTGCGCGCTGCGGCTCTGGAAATGAAACTGAACTTCAATAAAGACTTTTATACTTAACAACGAAGCAGCGTTGGTCCTTTGTGAGCTGGGACCTAGGGTAGCCCCGACACTTGCGATTTCTGCTCGAGCATAAACACATGAATGTACCTGGAAAAAGAATCAATTAGAACCATGAAGTACCTTGCTCCTCCCAAAGAGGGCGCTAGAGGACCTACCAGGTCTGCGTGAACTAGCTGGTAGGGTTTGGAAGCCTGCCTGCTAGACTCCTTGCCTTTTGGAGCAACCTTCACCTTGTTCTCTGCACAAGATACACATTTCATGTGAAACTTACAAGGTTTGATGTCCAAACCTTCAACCAACCCAGGCATCTTGGCTAGCGCTTGCCAAGAGAGGTGACAAAATCTGCGATGTGCATCATGAATGCATCCTGCATGAAGAACCTTGTTAGTTTGTGCAACACAACAAGTATCAGCATTAGATATAAAAGCATTGTCATCATAAGTTAGACAGAACAAACCATCCATCAACTTTGCATGCAAAATGTCCTCTTTGCCTTTTCTGATGACACAGACAGTCCTCTTGAAGGAAACCTCAAAACCACGCCCAGTCAGCTGTGGTACACTAATCAAATTGTCCGCAGCTCCTGGAACAAAAAGTACATCTTTGATGGTAGTATGCAGACTTGCAAGTTTCACAGTCCCAACTCCTGTAGCTTGCAAAGTCCTTCCATCAGCCAGGTGGACCTCTCCATCTTGAGGTGTGAAGGAGATAAACAGATGGCGGTCTTTGGTGAGATGGCGCGTCGCACCAGAGTCCACAACAAACCTGGCCTTGGCCTTGTTTCCCACCGGCGTGGGTTTTTGCAGCTTGCCTTTAGCCTTTGGTGAAGCTGTGCCAGCAAACATAGCCTTGTTTTCCACTGGCGAGGGCTTTTGCAACTTGCCCCCCTGCTCCTGGCCATCAGACGTGCCTTTAGCCTTTGGTGGAGCTGTGCCAGCAAACATAGCCTTGTTTTCCACTGGCGTGGGCTTTTGCAACTTGCCCCCCCGCTCCTGGCCATCAGACGTGCCTTTAGCCTTTGGTGGAGCTGTGCCAGCAAACATAGCCTTGTTTTCCACTGGCATGGGCTTTTGCAACTTGCCCCCCCGCTCCTGGCCACCTGCAAGCATCTTGCTCTGTTTACATCTGGCCTTCCGGCCTCTGCATAGGCTCTGACCTTGGTTCTCACGAGAAACAGAGCTCTCAGCAGCCGACTCCTTGGCTCCCCCTGGAGGCTGGAATGCTGCCTGGGATGACGTTATAGTCTGCTCCCCCTGCAGCTTGCAACCGGTGCCCTCAGCATCCCTGCATTCACTAGCATTCTGGGAAACAGCCAGGACCTCCGATGCATTCAAACACTGGGCTGGGATTATTGGCTGGTGGGCCTTTTTCAAAGCATCCCACATGTCACGTGCCGTGAGATTTCCAGCAAGCGTCTTTATTTCCTCCAGAGAGACGGATAAAACTATAATATCCACGGCCTTCGAATCCTGGGCCTGCCATTTCTCTGTCCGAGGAACTGGAGTGGCTTCTGATATAGTATGCCAGACTCCAAACTGACGCAGCAAACTCTCACACCATTCTGCCCAGCTCTGATAGTTGTGCCGATTTAACTTAGGGCACTCAGTGGCCTCCGAAGCTTGGAAAAACTCCATTCCAGCTTTTTACGTGAGCCGATATGCCTCCAAAGACTTCTTATCTCGGCAGCTCATAAATCACGATGCCTCTGGCTCGGCTCCCAGGCCAATTAGTCTTTGCCGGACATCAAAGACGTATGCCGGCATGCAGAAAAGCCTCTGCTTTCACTTTCCCAGCACATACCTCTCAGCAGTCTGTCGCTGTCTTACTCTCCTGCAAGTGCCGTGAATCTGGGCCCGAAACCTGTTGTTGGGATACTGCCAGGGAGATAAAGTCCATCTGAGCCCCCAAGCTCGGTGCCGGACGATCCATCGACCTCCCGTAGTCAGGCAATATCAGCAATTTAGCGACACTAAGCCTCAGGCTTAGTGCACACTCTGACAGCAGAATTCACACAGCATGAAGTTGCACAGCATGAGAGCAGAACATGCATATTTACAGTTTTATTCAGCGTTGGTCAGAACAAAGAAGGCATGACCGTCTGCTCCGACTGCTCAGGCAAAACAGCAGAAAACGAAAGGAACTTACAACATAAACATCCTGTGAGACAGGAAATTACGCAGGCTGTTATACAAACATCCTGCTCCCTTTTAAGGTGGAACGGAAATATCCTAACATCTCAGCCCCTAGGAGTTGACTCCTATGAATACAAAAAAATTCTGCAAACGTGGCATGAAGGCTAGCAACATCAACCTCAATGTGGGAATCCCTTGCAGACGACCACAGTGCCTGGACACAGACAGACAGGTCATGTATCCAGTGACCAGAGGAGGAATGATTGCTGGGAGGAGCACAGAGAGAAGTCTTGCGATGGTGCATCTGCAGCCAGGGCCTGTTGGGAAACTGTGTACGTGCAGCTACTCACACAGAGTCAATGAAGGTTTGGCAGACAGCCAGAAGGCAATCTGAAGGAGTAAGTCTGCCTGGAGATAACAGAGACCTGAAGACAGCTTCCTGATTGGTCAAGCTCTCTCAAGGGAGTGATAATTAATGGCCTACTAACTGGTAGTTCAGAATTCAGGGTGTCAGTGAGTGTAGGAATTGTGAGTCGTGTCAGAGAGAGCTAGCTAAAGATCTGTGTTCTGTTCCTGTAAATAGTCCACTGTATATAATAAACACCTGACTACAAGTTCCTGGTTCCTGCTTCGTCTATCCTGTCTGCAGCCAAGTTGCCAATTGCTTCCGTGGATTCTGCGTTTACTCTGCTAGGTCCGGCTAAGGTCCTGCAATAAGTCAGGCTGTTGTGAAACCACCAAATAGGTTTTGCCAATAGGGCCATCTTAAGCATATCCGGCGCCGTGGTGCAAAGATCTCTCCTGCGTCCCACCCCCCGTTTCCCAGAGTTGTCGACCTTTTCCCAAGCCTCTGCGGGATTGCTCTTCTCCCGTGGAGGCTTGGGAAGGAAGCTGCATGTCTGCCAGCCATATGGTTGACGGGGCTCAGCTGACAGGTGTGCAGGAGGGAAAGGGGAGGCCGCCAGCAAAGCCGTGCAGCTCCCCCACTCACTGGGGTGCCACTGAGAGGCTGGCACCCTGGCGCACCAGTAAACCCAATGGGAAAGACGGCTCTGTCTTCAGCAGGATAGCCAGACGCCTTCATCTGCCCCAGCTGCAACAAAACATGAGATTGCATTTGAAAATGATCAAAGGATGAATGGGAACCTTTCGCAAAGTATTTGAAGATGCAACAAAGTGAACTGGACTCCTTGGCAGGTTTTGAATAAACACCCACAAATTTTTTTTACTGATAATAATTAGCTAAACAGTTGGAGGATCTATACAACTCTGTAACATGCAGAAAATAGCATTATTGGAGAAACCAAAGACTGGAACTGAGGGAAGTCAGGGGGTGGGGGTGGGTTTTGTGGGGAGAGGGGGGAGGAAAAATGGGGGGGGGAATAAGGATATGTTTTTGGAAAATATGTTTTGTTATAACTTTGAATAAAAAAAAATAGGGGAGAGCAATTTTTGGTGTGAAATTCTCATGAGTGTGGGGTGCAGGGTTTTTTTTTTTTGCACTTACTTTGCTTTTGAGGTGCCTGAGGGGTGTTTGCAGGTGTCCTTTCCACCATTCTGCCAATCAAGTCAGCAGTCGCTTGGCACTCTGCAGCCTCCCTGGGTGCCTGCACTTCAATTAGAGCCCAGAGCGAGACATTGTGAAGCCTTCCTCCTAGAGGGCCTTTTCAGATTAGGACATGTGGGTAGCAGGGGAGGCTGGCAGAGTGCTGAATAAATGTTTACAGAAAAAAATAACAGACACGCTGCCCTTTGCCAGTTTGTAAGTATCAGGTAAGCTTAAAAACAACAGCAGCATGTGCCCACCAAAATGCTGAAGTAGTTCTTACCTGATCTGAGACTGAGACAGACAAATGGAAGCCTCATTTTCAGAAGAAGAAAACTTTTGAGAAGTGGGAGGACAGATTTCTGCACTGTTTACGAAGTGTGTGACGGGCTGGTGGTGTATACAGGTCTGATTTCCAACAAGGATGAACAGCTAGGGAGCTTCAGTGAAACAGTTGGTGGGGCTGCCTCTGCTGCCCCCATGGCATCTGCTGCCTGAGGCAATCGCCTCACTTTGTCTAATGGCAGAGCCGGCTCTGACAGTGCTGAAGATATAGTAGACCAAACCATGGCTGCTGAAGATTCGAATGGCCTCGGATTAAGTGCTCGAAGACTGATTCACCTTAATTGGTTGGGCAAGGTGGAAACACCACCACGAGGCGTTTGCTCTTTAAAAGACAGGTTTTTCTTGAGCTGAGGAAGTTCTTCTTTAACGAGGTGACTTGGACGAAGGAAATCATGGGCTTGAATGCTGAGGGGAAGTTAGCATTCCCTCTAAATCGATGGTGAATAGATTATACAATCCTCTGTAAGGTACCTAAAGTGTGTAGACCTGCTGGACAAAGGTGTCTAAGTTAAATGGATGAATGAATCACGGTTTAAGTAGATTGCCTGGGATAGCTGCAGTTACTTTTGTACGTGCCCAGTGATTTATTTTTAAACAGGAGGATGCAATGGATTGGGGGGGTCAGATGCTGTTTGAGAAACGGATTCTCAAAGCGTGAAGGTAGGCCTAGGAAAGGGAGAGAATTGAGTCTGGTCCTTACTTCAAAGTGAACTGACCTAATTTCCACCTCCTAGTCTAACACATGGGATCAGAATGCCATTATCCTTTGCATTTTGCACTTCTCTAAATCTTGTGGATACAGTTCCCCGGCTCAAATAGAATAAAATACTGAATTTTGCAAGATTTTTTTTTAAAAAAGTAATTTAGGATATTCATTTAGAAATGTGTGCATGGAGATAAAACACATATTCATGAGATTAAGTCTGAAATTTAATATGTCTCTAAATATGATTTTTGTACAGGTTTTTTTTTCCTTTAAGAAAAAGCAGATCTATGTAGGACAGATCAAATTTGTAAATGAGCAAATGAGAAACTGGCATGAACCTGAAACAGACTAAACTGCCCATCTTTCACTAGGGCTGTACTACACAAGAAGAGGGGAAATGAGATGGCCGGATGTGTGTGGCGTGATAGAATGGATTGCAACACTTTGGACTGCCGGTCCCCACTAACCAAGCAATACCGGAGCAGGGCAACCCCAAACCTTGAAAATCCCAAAGCAAGCTAACCAATTCCTCTAAAGCAGGCATAGGCAAACTCAGCCCTCCAGATGCTTTGGGACTACAACTCCCATCATCCCTGACCATTGGTCCTGTTAGCTACGGATGGTGGGAGTTGTAGTCCGAAAACATCTGGAGGGTGAGTTTGCCTATGCCTGCTCTAAAGGCCTGGGGAAACAGATAGTTCATGGGTCATCATGAGTTGATGCTCTATGGACTTAACTGCAGGTGTAGCGTAGATAAGTTTGTCACACACATTCAGAAACTGGCTGCAGAACTTGACATCCTGTAGGTTGCATTTCTGGACCTCAAGCAGGTAAAGGTAAAGGGACCCCTGGCCATTAGGTCCAGTCGTGACCGGCTCTGGGGTTGTGGCGCTCATCTTGCTTTATTGGCCGAGGGAGCCGGCGTACAGCTTCTGGGTCATGTGGCCAGCATGACTAATCCGCTTCTGGCGAACCAGAGCAGCGCACGGAAACGCCGTTTACCTTCCCGCTGGAGCAGTACTATTTATCTACTTGCACTTTGACGTGCTTTTGAACTGCTAGGTTGGCAGGAGCAGGGACCGAGCAACGGGAGCTCATCCTGTTTCAGGGATTCGAACTGCCAACCTTCTGATCAGCAAGTCCTAGGCTCTGTGGTTTAACCCACAGTGCCACCCGCGTCCCCCTCAAGGAGTGCTGAAACTTACTGGTGAAGCAGGGTGGCCCAACTTTCCATACCAAGTGGGCTCCAGTAGGACTTTGACATGGCACCCATGACCCCCACATTGCCTCGCCCTGTGGGAGGTGGAAGTGGGGCCAAAATTTGCCCCTAGCCCCAGCCCTCGCGCTGCCTTGTGCCAAGTGAGTTGCGGCGTTTTGGGAAAGAGGCTCATGGCTCTGGCAGGGTGCTACAGCCTTTCCACGCCCCTCCCAAGCTTGGGAAAACACTAACTAGACTTTGGGGAGAAGGGGAAGGGACTCTAGGACCCTATCAGAGCCTTATACCCAGGGAAACAATCTTTTTAGTGAGGTGCCCCGTGTGTGGTGCCACACAACACCCTGACGCCACAAGCGCAATGCCGCAAGGAGCCAGGGGGTGGAGCCGAATGCCCTCTGAATATTGAGGGGGCTCTGGCCTCTCCAAAAAAAAAATATGCCCCCCTGAAACCGCCCCTAGGAGCTGGCATGGTTGCTCATGCCTTCTTCCCAAAGCACAGCATCTCACTTATTCTGCTTTGGGAAGGTGGCGCAAGGGCTGGGGCGAGTGTATGTGTCAAATTTCACTAAAGGTCACAAAAAAATGCAGCCCTTAGGCCACTAGCTGGACTACCCTGTGCTAAGGCGTCAAAGAGAATTACTAATACAGAATATGCGATCAAAGCAATTCCACCTTATTTAAAAGAGGGTTCAGTCCAGGAATTGAGGGAACAAATATTCTGTTCCCAATCATTTAGGGGTTGTGCTGTCTCTCCCTCTCCTCCCCCTATTTGCAGGGGAATTTGTAACCTAAAAAAAGGATACAAAACTGTGACTCAAATACCGTCCCTCATACAATTTTTTGCCATGAACCTATTAAGGGGCCTCGAAACAGACAAACCCATAAGGACCTCCCCTGGCCACCTTGCAATGATAAGATAAGATTATCATTGCAAAAACAGTTCAGGAATTCTCAGGTGAGGATGAGTCAGGAAAATGAAAGCCTCTTTCTCGGGGGGAGAAAACGGCCTCGGTCCAGTATACCTGAAGGAGCGTCTCCACCTCCATCGTTTTACCCAGACACTAAGGTCCAGTGCCGAGGGATTTCTGGTGGTTCCCTCACTGCGAGAAGTGAAGCTACAGGGAACCAGGCAGAGGGCCTTCTTGGTAGCGGCACCTGCCCTGTGGAACGCCCTCCCACCAGATGTCAAAGAGAAAAATAACTACCAAACTTTTAGAAGACATCTGAAGACAGCCCTGTTTAGGGAAGCTTTTAATGTTTCATAGGTTATTGTATTTTAGTGTTTTATTGGAAGCTGCCCAGAGTGGCTGGGGAAACCCAGCCAGATGGGCGGGGTATAAATAATAAATTCTTCTTCTTCTTCTTCTTCTTCTTCTTCTTCTTCTTCTTCTTCTTCTTCTTCTTCTTCTTCTTCTTCTTCTTCTTCTTCTAGAAACCAGAGAGCAGATTTTGACACATTATTCATTCCTGGCTCCTGGCACCCCTCCTCTGGTTGCTGCCCATGGCCCAGCAACAGCCACAGACTCACAATAGAAAAATCCGATTCTTTCAGCACATCAGATTGACTCTATGGAGCTAAATGCTAATTTATTTATTTTTTGCTCGCGTTCGTCATATATCACATCCTCGTTCCTCGATGGTTTTCTCCGGAGGTTCACGTTTGTTATTTCTCCTACTCCTGCACCTGCTTGATATTTCTGCTTGCTAGATTGGGGAAAGTAAAAATAGGATTTCCCACTTAATGACATTTCTATACTCGCAACATTTTGATTGACATGTTTGTGCACCCTGCTGCTTCCCCCCTCCCTTAATCCCCCTTTCTTTTTGTTGCTCACAGGAAGATAAAGTATCATTGCTACAACCTCACCTCTGCTTTAAGGTGAAGGACATTCCTATCCAGAGTGTCTGAACTGGGTGCAGACTTCACTACCGTTGATGGAGGGAGACAACTTTTGCTCGTGGCCTTTGCCTCCACCTCGTGACTTCCTGGGGTAAAATAGGAGGTAGCACTAGGGGAAATTAATCTACCCTGCTCTGCCAGCAGCAACCCTATCATGAGTTTCCCATGAATGGAAGGAGCCCTTTTGTCCATGGAAGGAAAGGTCTGCATCCAGCCCTTTGCTTTTATCCACAGGGCTACATTGTTGTCTTCCTTTCAGTTGGAATTTGGGGGGATCTTTAAGTGTTTGCCAATTGTACCCAGTGCTTCTTAAAATTCTTTGGCACATAGGAAAGTTAAAACGGATTTGCAAAGCATAGTTTGTGCTAACTATGGTTTGATGCCAGGATAGCCAAGATCAGGCTTAGGAAAACTCGGCCCTCCAGATGTTTTGGGACTACAATTCCCATCATCCCTGACCACTGGTTCTGTTAGCTAAGGATCATGGGAGTTGTAGTCCCAAAACACCTGGAGGGCCGAGTTGGCTTATGCCTGGCCAAGATGGCGCACAATTATTGTTGGACTAGAATGCTTATCAGCCCCAGAAGGCACATTCTACCATATGTGGTGGAAGTGCAAAATTACAAAAACATTCTGGGAAATGATATATAACAGGGACGTCCAACTCCCAATAGACTGCGATCTACTCACAGAATAGAAAAACTGGCAGTGATCTACCCATTGTCGTTGGCTGGAAAGCCAAAGAGGGGAGGGAGATCACTGAGGGGCCAGAGATCTACCAGGATCTATCAGGAGTGCCCCGTGATCTACCAGTAGATGTTGGCTATGCCTGATATATGAGTTGGGGGGGGGGGAAGTTTGACATAACATTTGTGGAAAAACCAGAAGCGTTTTTACAAGGAATTCTAAATGTGGAAATATCAAAGGAGCAGAAATGATTATTTATGCATGCGATGACAGCAGCACGGATGCTACTGGCCCAGAGATGGAAAGAAGATAAAGTCCTGACCAGAGACGAACGGTTGATAAAGATGATGAACTACACCGAAACGGTGAAAATGACCGGGAAAATAAGAAACAAGGAAGATAGAAACTTTAATGAGGAATGGGGAAAATTTACAAGTTACCTAAGAGAACACTGTAAACTACTAAGAACTTTGGCAGGATTTTAGCAACAATTGTAATGAATTTAAAACTAAGGTAAAAATGGATTTTTCAAAAAGAAAAATGGAGAAATTATATGATGCAATAGACAAAATTTGATAATGAAAACCCTGGAAGGGTGTAGGGAAGTCTAAGGATTCAGGGAATCCTATATACTGATGATTATGATTAATGTTTGAATTCAAATGTATAGTGTAAAACTGAATAAAAAAATACAAAATACAAAATAGAATGCTCATCAGCCCTAACCAGCCAGTCTCATGGTCAGGTAGGATGGGATCTGTTGTCTAACAACTTGCTAGCTATCCCTAGTTATTTACCCCTGGGTGTAATATATAGGTTTGGATAAAGCATGCTGATGGTTGTAAATTCACTTTCAGAGACCCCCATAGAAATGGGAGTGCCAAGCAGACGAAAAACCAACTGAGATATGCAGCAATAAACTATAGTTCAGTGGTGCATTTGAAAACTCAAACCATGGTTTAGATTAAAATCTATGGTTGGTGCAAATCATGATTTGGATGGATATCTGAATTGATTCAGCACCAGTAAAAATAAAAAACAAAAAACCCAGAAAGGAAATAACTCAACGTAATTCCTACTGGATCACAGTTGCGATATTTAGTTTATTTACATACTGCATTTTCCACAAATAGATTATGCTCAAAGCAGTTGACAATGTATGTACAATGGCACAATAGCCATAGCAAATATAAACAATAAACAGCAATGTTGGTATGGTGCCATCTTATTTATTCAATTATTAAAGATGAAGATTTAAGGATGGGCAATTGAGTAGCTTAGGTGTGGCAAATGAAAAGGTAAATAGCCATACTTGGTTAAAATAGGTTGATTTTAACATATGGACAGGTGAGCTATATAATACAAATCAAGCCTTTCCCACATTAAGGAAAAGGTTGTAGACAAGGGATTTGTATAAATAAGATACTATTTATTTAGCATTTTTCATAAAATTATACACTGCTTGGTTGTGGGAAACCCCCTCAAAAAAGTAAAGAAAAAAGATAAAACAAATGATTTAAACCAAATAGATTCAGAGTATGTTTCTGAAGGAACTATTGGCACTGATTTTAATTTTTGGAATGTTTTAAATATCTGTTTTTAACAGTGATTTTATTGTTTTATTCTTTCTTGCTTTGCTATTTTGCTTTGACAGTCAAGTGGTATATAACTTTTGTGAAATTAATGAATAAATAAGTCTAAAAAGGAGTTCTGTTATGGAAAATCTGGCTGCAAAAAAACACACATAAACGAAGCAAAAATGTGTGCATTGGATGTAATGTGAATCCAAATGCGTAAGTGTTTTCACACAGACTTAACTAAATTAGCAGACCTGCACAAAAGTGGTTATCTGAACTTAAGTTTGGGGAAAACGACAGACAGAGGGAAGCCAAAATGAAGGGTCTTGTCTATCCCTTGCTTAGGAGGACATTTTGGCCAAGTGGGGAGGCAGAAAAAGGAAAGGGGTGAAGATTTAGTTTACCCATGACTCAAGTAGAATCATAGAATTGTAGCGTTGAAAAGGACCCTGGGGGTCATCTAGTCCAACCCCCTGCCAGGCAGGAATGAGCAGCACAGGGAACCTGCAACCTTGGTGTTCTCAGCACCATGCTCTAACCAACCGAGTTATCTAGTTGACTAAAGCCAGGAGGAAAATTACTGGTAGTGGCAATAGCACCTTCTAGTTTCTAGTGACATCACACCACCATGTAAATTTCTTTTTTTTTTCCTTCCAAAAATTTATTGGTTTTCTCTTATAGCACACAGACATAAACACAGAAAAAAACCAAACCAATTATATTTAACACAACATAAAAACTTAACAACAATAAAAACACAAAAAATAAAAGAAGAATTTTTTTCTTCTTATTCCCTGGTATATTTACATTGCTAAAAGACTTCCTCAACACCTTCCAATCTGAATTTCATCATAACACCTATTTAGCAGTTCCCAATTTCATATTTATAGCATCAATATCCTCTTTCATTACAGACTTCTTATCCTTGCTTCCAATTGTAATCCATAATAGTCATTATTATTAATCTTTTTCTATCCCTTAGCCTAATCAGTTACTTCTAGGAATTTCTTAATGATCTTATATTACAATATCTCGCTAAATATTCTTTAAATTTCTTCCAGTCTTCTTGTGTTTCCTCCTCTTTCTGGTCACGGATTCTTCTAGTCAGGTCAGCCAGCTCCGAAAAGTCCATCATCTTCATCTGCCATTCTTCTATTGTCGGTATTTCTTGCAATTTCCAATTTTTGGCTAATAAAAGTCTTGCTGCTGTAGTGGCATACAAAAACAGTCTAACATCCTTCTTGGGCAATTCCGGTCCTGTTATTCCAAGTAGAAAGGCTTCTGGTTTCTTAATAAATGTATTTTTCAACATATTTTTTAATTCGTTATAAATCTTTTCCCAGAAGTCTTTCACCACATATGATAAAAAGTGCCTACTTTCTCTTTACATTTCCAACATAGATTATCATTAGTGTGGTAGATTTTTGCTAGTTTCACCGGGGTTAAGTACCACACCATGTAAATTTCTTGCCTGTACTCTAGTGGATCCTGGAAAGAACAAAATGATGACCACTGATTACTAAGACTTTGGAGATTGCCACAGTGAGATATTGAAAAGTGAGAAAATTCAGCCGGTGAGCCGAAAAGGCCCCAGATTTCAGCTGCTACTTGCCAAATCATTGAAGAACTTTTAGCTCAGCCCTCTTCTCTCTGTCTCTGTCTCCCTCCCCTCACCAAATTTGAATGATTTGGGCTTAACCGTAGGAGACATTCATGGCAGGGGGAAATGTGTGCTAGCGATGGACCCTCCGGTTACCTTTTGAATCGTTTTCTGCCGCGTTTTCAAACGTTAATTGACAAAAAAGAGAGAGGAGAGAATTGTATTAGAAACCAGGCTCCGGCTTGATTGTAGTGAAGATGGAAACTAGGGGAAAGAGCTTTGATTAAACAAGCGCTTCCGAAAGAGAATCCAGACATAAATATCCTTAGCCACTCTGCCTGGAAATTATGGCAAGTGGAAGGAACCTCATCTGCAGATGGGCAAACCCCCGTGACTTCGCCAGTTATCCCTTACTTAAAAGCTATCAATTTAGAGCTGTCATGTGTATTGCCTCCGGAGTCGAATGAACCTTTTCAGTCTTTAATTAAGGGTGACAAACTCTTTGAACATCACAGCATTCATCTGTTCATGTGTGCAAAGCCGAGTGTAACAAAAGAATTTAATCAAACTACAAGCCTAATAAAGACTCCGTTGCCTGAACTAAATGATGTTATTGTGGCAGCCGCTCATAGTTTTACATTTAAAAAAGCGGGTCAGAGTGTTCATTCATCTTGATTAGCAATGCCAACCTAATTACTTCTGGAGGAAACAGTAATTAGCTGGAGTCTCACCTCATTAATCATGACATTCTTGTAGCAGACTATTTTTATCTGATAAATGGCTTGGATTGGAACAAGGTGTATATTTGAATTGTAGTTAATTGTACACAGCTTGCTGCATTTCACATTTTTTATCATTTAACTGCTTCCTTCCTATCGACATGCCGAGGCAATTTTGTGTGTGTGTGTGTGGGGGGGGGATGGAATCTACAAAGTAAAGATCAGCAACTAGATGTCCCTGGATGAAATCTGGCTTCCACTTGTCCATCAGTAGCTAACCTCCAGAGCCCATTCCATCCTTTGAGCTCAAATGCCGTAGTAGCAACCATGATGGAACTAAGCAGGTCTCAGTTTGGTCAATGTCAGGATGAGAGATTGCCTGGGAACCGCACGTAAGCTTCCTTGAGTTTCATCTTGAGTTCCATCGTGGAACAAAGGCAGGCTAATACTATCTGCAGTCAGTAGAGCATGAGACTCTTAATTTCTGGGTTGTGGGTTTGAGCCTCACATCGAGCAAAAAGAAGCTAGTCTTGGTGCACATGGACTTCATAGAATCATAGAACTGGATCATCTCATCCAACACCATGCAATGCAGGAAAATGCGCCCATACGAGGATCAAACCCTTGACCTTGGCATTATTAATAAATAATAATAATTTTATTTATTTATATCCCGCCCTCCCTAGCCAAAGCCGGGCTCAGAGCGGCTAACAACAGTAAAATAATACAGCATTCTAAAATCAATTCATTATAAAATCAGTTCAAATCAAATTAATGGCAACCATTGGGCTAGAGTTCTGTGAAGAATTACCAAAGGAGGGGGTCAGGCTGTGTCTTGGCCAAAGGCCTGGTGGAACAGCTCTGTCTTGCAGGCCCTGTGGAAAGATGTCAAGTCCCCCAGGGCCCTAGTCTCTTGTGACAGAGCGTTTCACCAGATTGGGGTCATGGCCGAAAAAGCCCTGGCTCTGGTTGAGGCCAGTCTAACCTCTCTGTGGCCCAGGACCTCTGAAGTGTTTTTGTTTGAAGACCGTAAGGTCCTCCGTGGGACATACCTGGAGAGGCGGTCCCTTAGGTATGAGGGTCCTAGGCTGTATAGGGCTTTAAAGGTTAAAACCAGCACCTTAAACCTGATCCTGTACTCCACCCGGAGCCGGTGCAGCTGGTATAGCACTGGGTGAATGTGATCCCGCAGCAAGGAGTCTCGCTGCGGCATTCTGCACCCGCTGGAGTTTCTGGGTCAGTTTCTGGCACCATGCTCTGAGCTAATCGGCAAGGCTATTTGCCTCTGCCATTTTCAGTGACCCCACCATAAGCTTCGATGCTGATATGTCTGCTTTGATGTGGCCATAGCCACCACTGTCACGAACTGGCAGGATGACAGCGAGGAGGAAGAGGATCTTGGCGAGGGGTGTAGCTGGGACTGGGACACACTGGGGCAAGCTGGGGATGGGGATGGAGGGGGTTGACACAGGAACGACTCAAGGGGGGGCAGAGGATGGCAAGGGGGTGGGGGGTCAGGGCACAGGAACCAGAGCAGCAGGACCCATCGCCTGAGCTGGCCTTGGTCCTGTATACCTGAAGAAGTGTCTCCACCCCCATCGTTCAGCTGAGATCCAGCACTGAGGGCCTTCGGGCGGTTCCCCTCATTGCGAGAAGTGAGGTTACAGGGAACCAGACAGAGGGCCTTCTCGGTAGTGGCACCCGCCCTGTGTAACGCCGTCCCCTCAGATGTGAAAGAAATAAGTAGCTATCTTCTCTATAAAAGACATCTGAAGGCAGCCCTGTTTAGGGAAGTTTTTAATATTTATTGCTGTATTGTTTTTAACACTCGACTGGAAGCCGCCCAGAGTGGCTGGGGAAACTCAACCAGATGGTCGGGGTATAAATAGTAAATTATTATTATTATTATTATTATTATTATTATTATTATTATTAGAGGTGCCCCTGTCTCCCCAAACATGGCAAGCTCTGAGGAACAGTGGGAGAGGTGCTCTAGGAAGCTGAGGCAGGCAAGGGCCCACAGCCCAGCTCCCTAGCTGGTCAGGTGGGGCTCGCTAGCTCTGGGAGGAGGGGTTTGATTCCTTACCTGGAGTAGGCTTGGAACAGGTGAGGGTCGTCTGCCTCATCAAGCCCAGATGCTGCAATCAGCAGGCAAAGTGCAACAGGGAAGCAGAGCTGAGGTACTGTTTCTGCTCAACTGCCCATGTTGAGGGACCTCAGCTTGGAGGCTCCATCATCTCTGTGGGACTGTGGTTTGGACTCTGGATTTTGGACTTTGGACACGTGGATCGATCTTGGACTGGAGAATTGGCCTGCTGACTTGTTGCCAGGTAAGCAAGGGGTTCAGGATAGCTGCTGACTAGCGTTGTAGCCTCACTGAGAATGTCTTGATAACAACAACAACAACAACAACAACAACAACAACAACAACAACAACAATTTATTTATACCCCGCCCATCTGGCTTAGTTTCCCCAGCCACTCTGGGCGGCTCCCAATCAAGTGTTAAAAAACAATACAGCATTAAATGCAGTGGTACCTCGGGTTAAGTACTTAATTCGTTCCGGAGGTCTGTACTTAACCTGAAACTGCTCTTAACCTGAAGCACCACTTTAGCTAATGGGTCCAACTGCTGCTGCCGTGCCGCCGGAGCACAATTTCTGTTCTCATCCTGAAGCAAAGTTCTTAACCTGAAGCACTATTTCTGGGTTAGAGGAGTCTGTAACCTGAAGCGTATGTAACCTGAAGCTTATGTAACCTGAGGTACCACTGTATTAAAAACTTCTCTAAACAGGGCTGTCTTCAGATGTCTTTTAAAGATAAGATAGCTGCTTATTTCCTTCACATCTGAAGGGAGGGTGTTCCACAGGGCGGGCACCACTACTGAGAAGGCCCTCTGTCTGGTTCCCTATAACCTCACTTCTCGCAATGAGGGAACTGCCAGAAGGCCCTTGGCGCTGGATCTCAGTGTCCGGGCTGAACGATGAGGGTGGAGAGTCATCTCTCTTCATTCCCACACTGTGAATGAATCAGTTGCTTCAACTTCGTTGTCACAGTTTCTTTCCCACTGCCTTGACCACCTGCCATGGTGCCACACCCAGGCATTGTACAATATTGTTGTGCTTCACAGTTGGTCCTCTGTCAGTGACTTGTCTCCCGTGGTTTCCATAGTTACCGTATTTTTCGCACGATTGGACGCACCGGACCATAGGGCGCACCTAGTTTTTTGGGGGGGAAATAAAGGGGAAAAAAATTCCCTTTATTTCCCCCCCAAAAGCAGGTCAGGGAAACCGAACCAGGTCGAGGAACAGCGGGATAGTGGCGCTGCGCCTCCCTGCTGTCCCCCGAGCTTGTGGGGCTGGCTGATGTCTGCCTGGCGCGCGGGGCGCTCTGCTTCAGGGCGCCCCGCCCGCCGGGCGGCAGGCTGCTATCCGCAGCTTGGGGAGTCTTGCGGGGAACTCCTGCAGGGCTCCCCACACTGCGGATGTCTGCCCGGCGCGAGGGGCGCTCTGATTCAGGGTGCTCCACCCGCCGGGCGGCAGGCTGCTATCCGCAGCTTGGGGAGCCTTGCGGGGAACTCCTGCAGGGCTCCCCACCCTGCAGATGTCTGCCCGGCGCGAGGGGCGCTCTGATTCAGGGCGCCCCGCCCGCCGGGCGGCAGGCTGCTATCCGCAGCTTGGGGAGCCTTGCGGGGAACTCCTGCAGGGCTCCCCACCCTGCGGATGTCTGCCCGGCGCGAGGGGTGCTCTGATTCAGGGCGCCCCACCCGCCGGGCGGCAGGCTGCTATCCGCAGCGTGGGGAGCCTTGCGGGGAACTCCTGCAGGGCTCCCCACCCTGCGGATGTGTTCCCGAAGCGCCGGGCGCTCTGCTTTCAGGGCGCCCGACGCTCCGGGAAGCAGGCTGCTATCCGCAGCCTAGACATCCCTGTGGGATCTCCCGCAGGGTTGCCTAGGCTGCGGATGTGTTCCCGAAGCGCCGGGCGCTCTGCTTTCAGGGCGCCCGACGCTCCGGGAAGCAGGCTGCTATCCGCAGCCTAGACACTGCTAGCGGAGCGCTAATCCCGAAGCTTGGGGCTGCGGAGCTCAGCGCGCCCCAAGCTTCGGGATTAATGCAGCGCTCCGCTAGCCGTGGGAGAGCTGGGTCTCCCACGGCTAGCGGATAGCTTCCTGAAGCCTGGAGAGCGAGAGGGGTCGGTGCGCACCGACCCCTCTCACTTTCCAGGCTTCAGCGAAAGCCTGCATTCGCTCCATAGGACGCACACACATTTTCCCTTGCTTTTTAGGAGGGAAAAAGTGCGTCCTATGGTGCGAAAAATACGGTACTTTCCCTGCCATGTTAGTAGTGCACCAGCAAAATAGACACATCGCTGTCATCTGAAATCACCCTGATGTGTTTGTGATGACACGCAGTGACAGCATAGATCACTTGGTGTAACATAATCATGTCTGCTGCTTCCTCTTGTGTTGTCCGAAGGTCTCTTGTGTGGAGATACTGAACTGGTGCTTGTGAACCTGTGTTTAGCAGAAGTATATTTGCAATTCATTTGCCTTGACACACCAACCAGAAGTTCTGCATGTATGATACTTAATTTTTGTATTTGTATTCATCAGCTCAACTTGTTTTGTGCTGCAACAGAGCCTGTTTTGAAAGTTCTGAGGTTTCTTGATGCAACAGAACCTTGTTATTTCCTTAAAGCTGACTTGATTATATAGTTATAATCAGTGCTTTTTTCTTAAAAAAATGTTTACGGGTACTCTCATTTTCCCACTCATATTGAAATACTGCCCCTCAATGAGGTCAAAGATTCACAAAATGTTTAGGGGTATGCGTACCCCCAGAAAAAAAAGCACTGGTTATAACACATACCAAACTCTATGTATGTCAGGGTATCCAACAAAGTGTAGAGGAAGAAAATCTGTTAAATGTATTGTTAGTGAGGTCAAGGTCACTATACAAGGCCTGACCACATAACTGGTAAGAACCAGTTTAGGAGGAGCCTAACATGGACTTTTGGGACACGGGACACTCTGTTAAACCACAGAGCCTAGGACTTGCCAATCAGAAGGTTGGCAGTTCAAATCCCCGCGACGGGGTGAGCTCCCGTTGCTCGGTCCCTGCTCCTGCCAACCTAGCAGTTCAAAAGCACATCAAAGTGCAAATAGATAAATAGGTCCCGCTCCAGCGGGAAGGTAAATGGCGTTTCCGTGCACTGCTCTGGTTCGCCAGAAGCAGCTTAGTCATGCTGGCCACATGACCCGGAAACTGTACGCCGGCTCCCTTGACCAGTAAAGCGAGATGAGTGCCGCAACCCCAGAGTCGGTCACGACTGGACCTAATGGTCAGGGGTCCCTTTACCTTTACCTTTAACATGGACTGTTAAAGTGAAAAACAACTCATAATAAGGTGCAAGGAGGGCTCTCCATGTAAAGCAAAAACTTGGCTTGAGCAAGTGTTTTCCCAGGACTGGATAAGAGATGGTGAGGTACTGGAGTGGCAGAGTTTGGTTGGCTACAGAAAAAGCAGCCAAGATGATGTATTTTTCCTATATAGGGCATGTGTATAGGGAAATGCTGTCTGTCTGTCTGGTAATGCATTACTGAATGAAGTCTGACCAACTGGGAATTGGGTGTGGGCCTCTGTATTGAACACCCAAAGGAAATTTTCTCCCAAAGTGCCCTCTAGTTGTTTTTGGATTCCAACTCCCATCAGCCTGAGCCAACATGAACAATGGTCATGGAGGATGGAGTTGTGTTGTGATCCAGCAACATCTGGAGGGTCCCCACATTGGCTATTCCTGATGTAGATGCTGGATGCAAGCTTACAGAGAACATACTCCATTTTAAAAAAAATCACAAACTCAGCAGCTGTTCCGTTAGAAGGCCAGTGGGCAGTCCGTAATTCAACACAACCATCCTCCGAGATTCCTTCTGGAGTATCAACAACCCCTGCTGACACCCCAGCTCTACTTGTGTTCTGGAGACGACTTCTTCCTTGCAAGAGACATGCCCCCTGTGTCCTTGAACCTTGATGTTGAGGGAGGTGTCAATTTATACTTCAGAGTTTCACTCATTGCCACTGATTCACAAGAAATCTGCCTTGCATTGACATGAGAGTGTATCAAGGATGTATCATATACATGAACATCTCTTATTTCAATATATTTTTTCCTAGCTGCTATGGTTACTACTTTCTAACTTACTGCTTTGCAGAAACCACTGGGTAGCTTGGCCTGAAAATTCCCAGACGGCCCTAGTTTCACCTTCTCCTTCTCCTCCTCCTCCTCCTCCTTCTTCTTCTTCCCTTTCCCACCGATGAGACTCAAGGTGGCTTACAGAAAAAAACAAAAATCACCAAAATCATAAAAAAGCAGTAATAAGAAAAAAACAGTTAAGCATTAATAGAATTAAAGTTATATACATATTTAAAATGAAATTGGACCATAATTAGCATATTGAGTGTGATGTTTATCTGGTTTTGGTACAACTGTAATATAAGCTTGATTAAATCTCGCTGATAAAATTCTGCTTTCAAATACCTCATCATACAATTGGTGAAGTTTCGGCACTAAAAGATCTATGCATGTTTTGTACCGCTCAATGGGAAATCCATCCAATCCAGGTGTTTTACCATTTGCATTTTTATAATTATTTGCTTAATCTCTAGCTCAGATACTGCAGCTAATAGCAAATGTTTCTGTATATCCTCTAGATGTGGCAGGTTAATTTTTTTTAAAAAAGAAAGTCTCTATATCTTCATTCAATATGTTCCTTGGTTTGCTATATAATTCTGAATAGATTTTTTAAAATCAATCATTAATATCTGTTGAGGTTTTATTTATCTCATCTGTTTCCCCTTTAATAGTAGGAAACATTGCCCTGTCTTTCTTTTGCTTTTGACCTTACATGACGACTCGTACAATAGAAAACATTTAGAATTTATTGGACTATGTTTGTATAGAAAGACTGTCTACTACAACAATGTATTGTTGGAGATGTCAAATGTCCTACACTTACTAAGATTTGGGAGAAAGTAGTGGATTACATAAATATGAGTGTATTTCAGTGAAAAATTTCAGAGGAAAATATTCTGAATTACATACCTAGCGTACAGAATTGGACAACAGGGCAACATAAATTGATTCTTCATGCCCTTACTATGGCCAAAAGACTGATGCACTGGAAAGATAAGTATCCATTGAATCAATGGATTGAAGATACGACTATGCTTGCAACTTAGGAATGGATTGCTTATAGATGTATACATTGCATGGACAAATATAACAATAGTTGGACCACATTTATACAAAAGATAGTCGGTTAAAATGAACACATAAAAATAATACTGATGCATTAGATAAGTATGTATGGAATTGTAATTGTTAACTCTGATAATGATATCACATATCTCTTTTCCTTCTCTTTTCATTCTCACTAAAGTGGAGGCACTTATGGGGAGGTAGTTACTGTGGATAGAGATCAGGTTAAAAGCCTGAAATTGGTTGTGGTATACTTGAACCAACAGGTATACAGGTTGAGTGTCCTCATAGATCCAGCATTGTAGCTCAAGGCCTTGGTGGGCTTTGTAGCAAGTATGCCTTGTTTCAGTTTTGTCTGGCTCATCAGCTACAATCATTCCTGGGTAGTTGCAGTACTCCATCCCTTGGTCCCATTTGGGCTACTGTAACATGTTACGCATGGAGCTGCCCTTGAAGATGACTTTGAAGCTTCCATTACTGCAGAGTTCAGCTGCCACAATGTCAACCTGTATTGCCAGGTGAGATCTGTTACACCAGTTCTGAAGAAATTACATTGGCTCTCTGTTCACTTCTGAGCTCAAGTCAAGTGGAAGACAGGCGAACTAATGCCAGTGTACTGGAAGAAGCAAAGATCACCAGTGCTGAAGCAATGATTCTTCAACATCAACTTCGTTGGACTGGTCATGTAGTGTGGATGCCCGATTATCGTCTTCCGAAGCAACTACTCTATTCCGAACTTAAAAATGGAAAGCGTAATGCTGGTGGTCAACAAAATAGGTTTAAAGCAAACTTTTTCAGCAGGGGGACGGTGTACTGCCCCTCAGACCTTGTGGGGGGCGCGCGCTGGACTATATTTTGAAAAATAATAATGAACGAATTGCTATGCCCCACAAATACCCCAGAGATGCATTTTAAATAAAAGCACACATTCTACTCATGTAAAAACACACTATTTTCCGGTCAGTCTGCGGGCCAGATTTAGAAGGCGATTGGGCCAGTTCCGGCCCCCGAGCCTTAGTTTGCCTACCCATGGTTTAAAGACTGTCTCAAGGCAAATCTAAAAAAATGTAGTATAACACCAACAATTGGGAAACACTTGCCTGCAAGCGCTCCAATTGGAGAACAGCCTTTACCAAAGATGTCATGGGCTTTGAAAACACTCGAACTCAGGACGCAAGGGAGAAACGTGCTAAGAGGAAGGCAGGCTTGGCAAATCCACACTGTGATCAACTCCCGTCTGGAAACCAATGTCCCTACTGTGGAAGGACATGTGGATCCAGAATTGGTCTCCACAGTCACTTACGGATTCATTGCTAAAACCATGTTTATGGAAGACAATCTTACTCGGCTACGAGTGATCGCCAAAGCTCACCTTTAAATCCCCAAGAGGCTTGGGAGCAAGATATCCAAAGGCTATCTACAGAGGAGGCTCCACTTCAGGGTTCACCAACCTCTTTGCACCAATGGACATATATTGAGTTTACAATCCTACAATTTCACGATTCCATGCCTTCCCTGCTAATGTACAGGGTATTTTGCTCAAATGATGGCTGCTCCAGTCCCTCTGTGCTGCTCTCCCTGTCCCTGTGAAAACTTCCGCATTTGCCAAGTTGTGTCATGCAGTTTGCGTGCACACAAAGTTCCTGTTGGCGTGCACAGACTCATCCAAGGCGCTGTCCTTTGTATGCTGCTGAGCCCCGATGCTTCAGTTTAACCCCCCAGTAATGTCACTCTCATTGTCCTGCTAATCCCTGCTTCCCTGCACCCCCCACCAACATTTTAAGATGTAAGCCCCATTGCCTTTATTTCCAAGTCCCGCACCTGATTTGAATAATACTGGCAACATTTTGTAATTTCCCCTCACGGTCATATGTTTTCAACGGTGAGTATGTTCTAAAAGGAAGGGGGGGACGGGGAAGCAAACAGCTAGTTATAACCCATGCTGAGTTTCGGTAATTAAACTCCATTGCTTCAGTGTTATTATTTTCCTGTTCTTTCCCCTTCAAAACCGAGTCCAATACGCTTTCAACCATGAAGATTAAGCTACTTGCCCCTTTGACTCCTTCCTTCCTTTTTATCTCTCATTCATTATATATATATAATCACCCCACAACAAAATGACCAAAGAAAAGACACAATATTCACCACAGAGTTATTTATTCATTAAAAGAAAAGGAAGATTGAAAATAGGGGCAAAAGACTAGAGCTTGATTTCAGTGACCTTCGGTTTCCTACAACGGTGTGTCCTCCTAAGGAGCTCAAGGAGCCATTTTGTATTCATGTATTTGCAAAGATTATTTGCGTCAACAGGATTTGGCACATAGATCCTTGAAATTTCCATACCGGTTGAGAATCTCACAACCATAAAAATATAATTTCCCTTCCATTGCAACTGTGTACCTGTTTTATGTGTGGATTGCGCTAAGGGCCAACAAAAATCAATGAGATACACTCATAGGGGGAGACCTCCAAGGGCCATCTACTTCAACACTGTGCAATGTACGAATCACAGCTGAAGAATTTCTAACAGATGACCAACCAACCTGTGTTCAATGGAGGAGAGTCCACCGCCTTCCAAGGGAATCCCTTGCAAGGTCTTGCAGAGTCCAACAACTCTTATGGTCTGAAAGTTTTGAATTCAGCTTAATCGAAATCTCATTCCTTTTAATTTGAATCCATTGGTTCAGGTCTTACTCTCTGGAGCACTATATTATTTTCCGTTCAGCAGCCTAACAGCCCAAGGATAGAAACTGTTTTTTAGCCTGTGGGTACAACTGATTATACTTCTATATCTTCTGCCTGAGGGTAGAAGATTAAAGAAGTGCTGGCTGGGGTGTGATTTGTCGCTGAGAATTTTTCTCACTCTCCTAAGGCATCGATCCCTTGCGATGTCATCTAGCGGGCTCAGGGGACAGCCCATGATATCATGTGCTGTGTTCACCACCCTCTGTCCGTGGCTGTCAAGCCAATGTACCACACTGTGATACAATATGAGAGGACACTTTCAATTGTGGACCGGTAGAAGGAGGTCATCAATTGTTGTTTAACATTGTTCTTTCGCAAGACCCTGAGGAAATTGAGTCTCTGTTGGGCCTTCCTAACCACCTGAGTTATATTGTTTTTCCAAGTGAGGTCTTCACTAAGGTAAACTCCCAGGAATTTAAAGAAAGAGACTCTCTCCACACAACCCCCCAGATATACAATGGGGCTAGTTCCCCTCTCTTTCTCCTTTAGTCTTGACATGCTCTGCATTCTTGACATTTGGCTCCTGTGCTGGCATATAGCTTAACCTTGCAGCCTTTGGCTTTGCTGGCATCTTAACAGGAAGAAGTAACTTGCACCACTGGCCTTTCCCAGAATTACATATGATTGGGCCGGTAGGTAGCAAATCCCATACGAGAAATTGGAGGAAGGGGGGCGGGGCATGGAAGGGACACCAGACATGTGACATCACTGCACTGCATTTATGGTTTGGGTGGCAGTCTGGCATCTATTGCTGTGTGGATGGAGGATAATGGATGTTTCTCTTTTAAGCAGTTTTTGGGATGGAGTCTTCGTCATCACCACCTTTCCACCACGAATAATGCCCCTGACCGTTAGGTCCAGTTGTGACCGACTCTGGGTTTGCAGTGCTCATCTCGCTCTATTGGCCGAGGGAGCCGGCGTACAGCTTCCGGGTCATGTGGCCAGCAGGACTAAGCCGCTTCTGGTGAACCAGAGCAGCACACAGAAATGCTGTTTACCTTCCTGCCAGAACGGTACCTATTTATCTACTTGAACTCTGATGTGCTTTCAAATTGCTAGGTTGGCAGGAGCAGGGACCGAGCAACAGGAGCTCACCCTGTCACAGGGATTCGAACCGCCGACCTTCTGATCGGCAAGTCCTAGGCTCTGTGGTTTAACCCACAGCGCCACCCATGTCCCGTGTCACCTCATGGCAAGAGCCAAAATAAGGAGGGAGCTTGAACAACATGACCTTGGCGTTCTAGTCACTGCCAGTTGTACAACTAGTTGCCATTGGATTGCATTGTTTTAATGAATATTTGATTATATATTGCACTTTTGTGACTTGCTTTGGGATATCTGTTGGCTGTGGGAAGTGAGTGATCATTTTAAGTAATCAACTTAAGGGAGCAAGCCTATGCACAGGAAGTTGGCGCAGGGCAAGCTGGTACAAATTAAACTGGTGTAAAGTTACCCTAGATCCAAACGCCATTTAGCAGTGGGGCTGTTGCTGCTTTGCCCAAACCTGGCAGAGGGAAAACAAGCATTCTCTGCCAGGTGGCCAGGTCACGTGACCCAGCTGAGCAAGCTTAGTGCCCATCCTAAGTCTCCCCTCTCTGGTCTCCTTTTGGAGGACTTCAACCAGCCCTGGCTCAGCAACCTGAGCAAGTTACATTGGCATATTTTTGGCTGAGCTGTGGCTGGGGGCTGGATGAGCCTGGCTAAGCCTGGCTAGGCTGGAGATCCACTGCATCCTAAGCTACTCATCCCACTGGGTTGTCTCCTTAAAGAGCTCTGAGAAAGAACGGCAGGTGGGGCCGTGAAGTTGCTGGTCAGGAAGCAAGCCTTATGAGGAATGGTTGAAGGAGCTGGGTATGTTTAGCCTGGAAAAGAAGAGACTGAGAGGAACTACGATAGCCATCTTCCAAATATCTCAAGGGCTGTCGCATAGAAGATGGAGAAAGCTTGTTTTCTCCTGCTCTAGAGCGCAGGACTCGAACCCGATGGCTTCAAGTTACAGGAAAAGAGATTCCGACTAAAAGTCAGGAACTTTCTCACAGCAAGAGCTGTTCAACAGTAAAATGGACTCCTTTGGAAAGTGGTGGACTCTCCTTTCTCGGAGGTTTTTATTTTTTATATATATACATTTTTATTAGTTTTTTTTAAACACATCATTTCCAACAATCATATAACATAACTTCTTATCTTATACAATGTTTTGGACTTCCGTCAACACCTCTGATGATTTTCTGTTCTTTATCACTTATTCTGCATTTCTTAATTGCTCTATTACTCTAAATTATCATTAACTAATAATTTTCCTCATAGTCTTCCTTGCAATATTTCAAATAGTCCTCCTTACAAAACTTCTTGCAGTCCTACTAGCGTAATCTGTTCATTACAAATACTTTTCAAATAGTTCATATATTTACTTCAGTCTTCTAAGAATCTCTGGTCCTGCAGGTTATGAATCCTTCCTGTTAATTTATCCAGTTCTGCATAGTCCATTAATTTCATCCGCCATTCTTCTTTTGTCGGTAATTCTTTTTGCTTCCATTTTTGTGCGAACTTCCTTGGAGGCTCTTAAGCAGAGGTGGGTTGCACCTGGACAGCAGACTGAGTGGGCTCATCATAGTTTGCCACTTGATGACAAGATGCATTTTATTTGCATTAATTTGTATTATGATGCATTATGCATTATAGTTGCATTAAAATGTGCCTCTAGATATATCGCCTTCCTTGGAGGCTTTTAAGCAGAGGTTGGATACCCATCTGCCATGGTTGATTTAGTTGAGATTCCTGCATTGCAGGGGGTTGGACTAGATGACCCTCGGGATCCCTTTCAACTCCAGAATTTGATGATTCTAAGTTCACATCACTGCTCCTCAGTGCTTTTGGAGGGAGCCCATCAGAGGGCATGTCATCTAGGGTCCACTCAAGCCCTTAGGCATCTCTTGAAAGGTGCTTCTCTTCCTATCTTGTTTTAGTAGCAAGCTGGTCAATAATAGGGGTTGCCATATTTCAAAAACTGGTCCCATCACCAAAGCAGAGACATCACCTTGCCAACAAAGGTCTGTATAGTTAAAGCTATGGTTTTCCCAGTAGTGATGTATGGAAGTGAGAGCTGGACCATAAAGAAGGCTGATCGCCAAAGAATTGATGCTTTTGAATTATGGTGCTGGAGGAGACTCTTGAGAGTCCCATGGACTGCAAGAAGATCAAACCTCTCCATTCTGAAGGAAATCAGCCCTGAGTGCTCACTGGAAGGACAGATCCTGAAGCTGAGACTCCAATACTTTGGCGACCTCATGAGAAGACTCCCTGGAAAAGACCCTGATGTTGGGAAAGATGGAGGGCACAAGGAGAAGGGGATGACAGAGGACGAGATGGTTGGATATTGTTCTTGAAGCTACCAGCATGAGTTTGACCAAACTGCGGGAGGCAGTGGAAGACAGGAGTGCCTGGCGTGCTCTGGTCCATGGGGTCATGAAGAGTCGGACACAACTAAATGACTAAACAACAACAATTTCAAAAAGTAAAAACCAGGACACCCCGAAAGCTGTTGAGCTTTTTAAAGGAAGAACCCAAAATTGTTGAGCTTTTAAAAACAAAACCGCCAAAAAAGGTGATCTTTTTCGATTGATTTGCCTGAGATCCAGGAAAAATGCCACCTTTCAGAAACTCCCCTGGATGTCAATCCCACCTTTGAAATCCCACTAATGTCCTGGAAAATCCAGACGTATGACAGCCCTAGTCAATAATAGTAATAATTCACATTATTAATAAGGATTTTATTAGTGTAATGTGGCAGTGTGTTCAGATGGGCTTTCCACTGATGTTGTTAATCCCGTGCTTGTAAAACATTCTGAATGAGCAAAACCTGGGGAATTTAAAGTTAATGATTTTCTATTAAATGATATATCTGCTTGTTAACTGCAGTTTATGTGGGCCTCCCCCCCCCCGCTTTCAGTCCAGTCATCAGGAGAGTCCCCCTCCTATTTAATGACTGTCTCATTAATCTCCAGTTATACAATAAAATTGTGCACATGTTTCTGGATTATGACCAATTGGAAATTAGAATTATGACTTTGCTGGGCTGGCTGTGTAACTTTGTTGGCAGCTGAGAATATGCATTTTGCAATGTGCTTCTGCACTGCTTTGTTCCTAATGTGTTTCTGACCTCACGTTCTTCGTCTTTCAGACCAAAATGCAGGACGTGTAAGCTTAAAAATAACCCCCTCAAAGTGTGAATAACAGGGCAAGTCTGGGGCTTAGTTCTCCCAGGTGTGGTTGAAAGTCTCCTTATGGATTGTAGGTGTGCTGGTCCCGGGGGAGGTTACCGCAAGGCGTGGTCAGAGTCCGGTCCTGGGTCGACGGTCTGGTGACTGTCCGCCAAGGGCGAAGCGGGGTCCAAAGCGAGGAGCCGGGCAAGGTTGGGAACTCTGAAGAACAGGTCTGGGTGCTGGCAGAAACAGGTTACCAACAATGTTGCTCCCACAACCTGGGACTGGGCAGGCTGGCCTTTATCTCCTCTGAGGCATAGGGTGGCCCCAGTCCACAGGTGACTCGCCTCTCCTGGCCTGGAGGCGAGCACTCCTCCTGCGGGAACTTAGTTCCCTCCGCCTCTCTGCCTTGAGCCTCTGCAGCTCAGGAGAAGCTGGAGGGTTACTGGACCCAGAGGCAACCTCACCTTCCCCTGACAGGGCTGGGAGAGGAGCACCTGCAGGCAATGGGTCCTCAATCACCTCCAGAGCCAGAGCAGACTCAGCTGGTGTCTGCTCCTGAGGATCCGGCACAGGTGAGGGACCTTCAGGTTCAAGCCCCTGCCCCTGCTCAGCCGGCCCTGGAGGCGGGGACTCCTGTGCAGGCTGGGATTCCTCAGGTTCAGCCTCTGAATCAGATTCCCAGGCCATCACAGAAGGGTTGTAAGAAGCCACAGTTTCCGGTCTCTCCCTGTATTCATTGCAGGCAGCAATGTTTCTGTATTGCTGCAGTTCGTCTTCTGCCAAAACCTACACTATAGTGGTAACTCAGTTTTCGAACAGCTTAGTTCACAAACAACTTGGAACCCGAACGCTGCAAAACCGGAAGTAGGTGTTCCAGTTTTCAAAAGTTTTTTCGGAAGCTGAATATGCTCCCTTTTGTGCCCCCTGTGTTTCCTGTTGCGCTGCTAATTTGCGTCCCCCCCTCCATTGTAATTCAAGCCTTTTGTTTCCGATTGCAGTGTTCTGAGGTGATATTTGGAGCTTATATTTGTTGAATGGTCACTTTAAAATGTGAAGGTTCATTATTGTTTCACAAGTTGTGTATGTCTTTAAGGGCCAGGGCAAATAACGAGACCCAGTCTTACAGCTGTGAAACATAGCAGGTGCTGCTGAGTTGTGTTAATCAAGCTGTGTCAGCAATTGGGTATAGTATATAAGGAGCAGCACCTAGCTCTCCCATTATCCTGGGGGTTGGGTTGGTGGTTGGGTCAAGTTTGTTGTTGTTATCTTTAGTGTAAAAGGTGTTATTGTTATTGAAACCTTGTTTAAGTTATTTTTGAGTCCCTTTTTAATGCATGGTCTCCCCAGCAAGCTCTCTGCAGCGCTACTAAACTGCAAATAGCCAACAATATGTGGTGCTTTTGTTTTTGCTATTTATTTTGCGTTTTTTGTTTTGAGGCTTTTTCAGTTAATTTGTATTTGTGACTGTGTGGATCACAGTTCAGCTACTGATAAATTGATTTGATTTGATTGTGTGACTGCGGAAATGGAAAAAAGCCCCCATCCAAACAATGACTATCATCAGTGCAGATAAGAATTTTTTTAAATTTTAATTTTAATCTACAATATTGTTTTATTTATTTTATAGTACAATACATTGATTATTGCTTTCATTTTATGGATTAATGGTCTCGTTAGATAATAAAATTCATGTTAAATTGCAGTTTTGGAGTTGTTTTTAAAAGTCTGTAATGGATTAATCCATTTTGCATTATTTTCTATGGGAAAGCGCCTTGTTTTTGGAACGCTTTGGTTTTGGAATGGACTTCCGGAACAGATGAAGTTTGAGAACCAAGGTACCTGTGCAAATTGCATTATTCCACCACATTCAAGTCAATTCAAAGAAAATGCCATGGGGAGGACATAAAAAAGTATCGTTTGTGGACCGAAAGCAACAATGGCAGTCGCTACCGATCGCATTCCCTGGATTGATTTCTGTTCTGGACATGGGACGAATAAGCAAACAACAGCATTTTCTGCTCCTGTTTCCCTTTACCTTGACCCTTTGTTCTCCTTCCAGGGATGATGATGTATCGAGCCAAGAGAGGTGGGAAAAAGCCCACCCTCTTGTCGCTGTGGCAACAGAGCCCACTCTTTTAAGATGCTGATGGTGGCTACTTAATCCACTGTGAAGGATTTTGAGGAAGACTTGTGGGAAGAAATTCCTCTCCACGCTACTTTTCTGTAAGGTCTGGAAAGCACTATTTTGGGTCACGGCGCACAGAGCAGTTTGCTGATATTGCATGCTGGGAAGAATAACCTGCAAAATGGCCCTAGAAGGCAAAGCAGACTCAT
The DNA here is from genome assembly GCF_027172205.1 of Podarcis raffonei. Lineage (NCBI taxonomy): Eukaryota > Metazoa > Chordata > Lepidosauria > Squamata > Lacertidae > Podarcis > Podarcis raffonei. The sequence goes on along the minus strand of NC_070611.1, from coordinate 64,603,439 downwards.
CCTGTGTAAGATCTGGCAACCGCAGGCCACGCAGATAAACTTTGCTCTCTTTGTTCTGAAATTTGTTCCCCTACTGTTTGAGAGAAATCCTTGGCTAGAAATTCAATGTGCCTTCCACATCACATATGTTTCAACAGCAGTAGCACCGTGGCTCCAGGCTATTCATTCTTTTTTACAAAGTGGGAAGAAAACCTTTTGGATGCATACTTAAAAAAAAAAAAAAAAGAGGGAGAGGGAAAAATACAAGTTTTGAGGCAGGCTGTTGCATGCCAGGTTCATATAATTTAGCAAAGTACTGGATCTGTTTTAAAGTGCATACAATTTTGCAAGGCAGTTATTCAGAATCATTGTCCTGGATTATTGGTTTGCTTTTGTTTTATTATGTATTTGGTGTTCTCGTTTTGTATTTTCATGTAGTGAACGACCCTGTGATTTTCAGAGGAAGGGTGGAATACACATTTAATAAATAATAATGATAATTAGTTATTCCCCTGTTTTATCCACCCTTTTTTCCGTTGCATTTGGGAGGCTAAACCTACCCGTGTGTGCTTATTTCTGCCATCAAAGCCTCGTGTGCTTTAGTAAGCATTAGCATAGGGTAGTTATTCTAGCAGCCCTTGGACCTAATCACAGAATTGTAGTGTTGAAAGGGATAATAATAATAATAATAATAATAATAATAATAATAATAATATTTTATTTATATCCTGCCCTCCCCAGCCGAAGCCGGGCTCAGAGTGGCTAACAACAGTGAAAGTAACACAGTTTACATAAAATCACAATCCATTAATTGAAATACATTCTAAAATCAGTTCGTTCTAAAATCAATTCTGAATCAAATTAATGGCAACCATTGGGCTAGAGTTCTATGAGGATTACTGAAGGAGGGGGGTCAGACTGTGCCTTGGCCAAAGGCCTGGTGGAACAGCTCTGTCTTGCAGGCCCTGTGGAAAGATGTCAAGTCCTGCAGGGCCCTAGTCTCTTGGGACAGAGCGTTCCACCAGATTGGAGCCACAGCCAAAAAAGCCCTGGCTCTGGTCAAGGCCAGCCTAACCTCTCTGTGGCCTGGGACCTCCAAGATGTTTTTATTTGAAGACCATAAGGTCCTCCGTGGGACATACTAGGAGAGGCGGTCCTGTAGGTACGAGGGTTATCTAGTCCAACCCCCTGTAATGCAGGATACTCTTGAATAATAATAATAATAATAATAATAATAATAATAATAATAATAATAATAATAAATAAATAAATAAATAAATAAAAATTTATTTATACCCCACCTATCTGGCTGGGTTTTCCCAGCCACTCTGGGTGGTTTCCAACAGAACATTAAAATACAATAGTCCGTCAAACATTAAAAGCTTCCCTAAACAGGGCTGCCTTCAGATGTCGTTCGAAACCATTACCCTGAGATTAAGAGTCTCATGCTCTGTCAATTGTGCTGGTTGGGATTTTTAGAAGTATGTGCACAGCCCCAGGGGCCTCTTGCAGCCCTCCATCCCTCTCTATCCATCCCTTGGGATTTTCCCTTGGGCTGCCATCTTCCCTTGCTACACCCCCAATCAGCCCTGCCCCGGGCTCTCCCTTGGTGCTTTGGCTTGGCTCGGATGTGTCTTTGAACTGTAATGTCTTTGTCTGGATGGAGAGAAGCATGTGTGTATACCTCTGATTTTTGCCTAGCTGGAATTCAACCGAGTGCCCCAGTGCTCTACTTTTACCTCAGGCTCCTGTGGAGATAAAACAGAGCCTGCCCTCAGATTTACAATCTAAAAGTCACAACACAAAAGGAAAAGGGATGGGAAGAGCAGAAGAAAAAAAAGTGTAGCTCGTTCTTATTTACAAAGTTTGGCAGGTAGTAATTCAATAGGTCATAGAGCTGGATCCTTGAACCGTGGAAAGGCTGTTGCTTCCTCTTCCTCTGACGGTCTCAGCAATGGAAGTTGGTAGCTGGAAGGAGGAGGCCTCTAGAAGAAGCGCTATGCGGTCATGATGGAAGTGTTGGAGAAAAGCAAACACATTTTGGTCTCTTGAGTTCGTAGTTAACACATGTGTAACTTTAAACCACACGAGGGCACTGTTTGTCTAGCCAGCACCTGTTTGTAGCTTCTATGCTTGAGTGGAGTCACTATGTTTATTGTTTTCTCCCAATTTGTTGAGGCAATATGTTTGTTGTTTTCTCTCTCTTCTCTCCACTCACCCTGCACATCGTTCCTGCATGAATAAAGCTTTTGAACTCAGGAAACCGCATGTGATTATTGCAGTCCAATACACCCATGCCGCAAGGTGTTCTAACGGGAGGGTTCATGGCTACATGGGCAAGTAAGACTATTGATCCTATGCAAATCTGTGTTGGTTGCTTAGAACGCCTTTGCTTACTCACTTCTTTATTTTAAACCTTAATCCGTCTTTGAGTTTGGACCCTGGAGTTGACTGGATATTTTGCAGAGTCCAAAGGATCTGTCCCGTTTGTGTGTCACGAGGGGAGGGCCATTGCTCAGTGGTGCAGGATCTGTTCTGCAAGCAGAAGGTCTCTGGTCTGATCTCCGTCATCCCTAGGCATTTCCTGCCTGATAACCTGGAGAGCTCTTGCCAGTCAGTGTAGATGAGATTGAGCAAGACAAATGGACTGCGTCTATTGAAAGCAGTGTCCTGTGTTCCTAGAAGGATGCCCCAGTGCAGGAGGGGGGTGCCTTACCAAATGGGGAAGGAAGAGTAACGGAGGCAGAAACCTGCTCAGCTGAGACCAGTGCTTTTTTTTTGGCTGAAGCGCAGTTCCGGTGCCTCTCAGACGGGCCCCTTTGCAGGCTGGCACTCCCCCCGCCTTGAGTTTATGTAAGTCTGAGAAACCCAAAATGAACATTTCAAGTCAAAGCAGAAGCTGGATAGCGTGTGTGAGTCTATACTTTGTTTTAGATCTATGACTCCACCTTAGCTCCTAGCTGTGACTGGTCGAGCTACTGGGCGGGGCCAATTTGTATTTCCTTTTCTTCAATCTGTCTTCTGTGTAGTGGCAGAGGGCTTTAAGGTTTCCAGCCTGGCCTCTACTGTTGCATTGCATGAGGACCCTTCCATGCTGCCCTAGCCATCTGCCTGAAATTTTTTAAATACATTTTTATTAATTTTTTAACATACCATTTCCAACAGCTATGTAACACACATTCTTATCTTATACAATATTTTGGACTTCCGCCAACTACCTCTGAAGATTTTCCATTCTTTATCACTTAATCTGCATTTCTTAATTTCTCTCTTACTTTTAATTGACCTTAACTAATGATTCTCTTCATAGTCTTCCTTGCAATATTTCACGTAATCCTCCTTACAAAACTTCTTGCAGTCCTACTAGCATAATCTGTTTATTACAATTGCTTTTCAGATAGTTCAGATATTTACTCCAGTCCTCTAAGAATCTCTGGTCCCGCAGGTTTCAAATCCTTCCTGTCAGTTTGTCTAATTCTGCATAGTCCATTAATTTCATTTGCCACTCTTCTTTCATCAGTAACATCTGCCTGAATCTAAGAGGGAGGTGGGGGCGAGTTCATCTGACCCGCACCAGAACCAGGGGGCACTGGCATCTGTTCAGGGATGCCCTGAGTTGTCCGGCGACTTACTGTACCAACTTCATGGTGAGTTCCGGCACCTATATTTTTGGGGGGACGGGACACACTGGCTAAGACAGATACCTTCCTTCCAGATCGAGCCTGCAGGCTTGCAGGAAACCCCTCCTATCAAAAGAGCCAGAGAGAGAGTCGTCAGGAGGGTGAGGGAGGAGACTTGCAGCAGTTGCAGCCCCACTTAGCAGGGATGGTAAACACATCTTTCAGAACAGACTAGGCAGAGAGAAATTCACCCAAGCTCACCCAGCAAGCTCAGGGACTGAGTGGGAATTGAACAGGGAACTCCCCGATCCATCTCTGAAACTTGAAGCCCAGGGTGCATGGAAGCTAGATTGGGATCTGCTAGTACACTGCCGGGTGATTTGCAGCAGATCTGCAAGGATTTCTGACTCCCAATGATTTAATAATAAGTGACAACACGTTGATTTCACCAACCCTAAAGTAGGCTGCTGTGTTGGACTGGGATAGTTTGATACAGCTTTGGCAGGTTGTGCTGATTGGAGCTGATGGAAGTGATAATCCGTCAGTCCATTTATAGGGCCCTGGCGTGGCAAAGGCTGGTCTAATGTAAAGATAGATCATGGCTTAATTGAAGAAGGAAACTGCATCCCACTGGCCTTTTTTGTGTGGAAGTTGCTCAGGTGAATTCCAGCATGGAAAGCAATTCTGTCGGCTCAGAATGTGCTCAGAGACACCCTCTTCTTTAAATTTCACTGTATGTCTCTTGGTGCCTGCCTCTGCTTTGCAAAGATGTTGGGGTTTTAGTTAAAAACACATGCACATAACACAAAGTAGATCTGACATGCCCGGTCAGCCCATCCCTGCTCTAACTATTAGACCACACTGTCCCTTGTGAGCAAGTGTTAACTTGCAACATACCGTTGCGACAGCCTCCGCCAACCTGGTGCCCTCCATGTTTTGGACGGCAACCACGACCAGCTGGTGGGTAATGCAGCTGCAAACATCTGGAGGGCACCAGGATGGTGAAGCCTGTCCTGTATCGCTTGCAGATTTGGCCCACGGAAGCACTTCCCAGGAGTCCTGATTTTCCAAAGCTGCTATTTAGCGACGAAGCTAATGTTTCTCACTATGCGATACGCTATTTCTGTAAAACATGCCATATTGGAGCAGTAACTTACAATAGCTAAATTAGAGGGGGGGGGAGAGTGCTTTCCACTTAATCTGCTAAACCCCACTGCCGTGATCTGCTTTGACATGCCCTTCTCAGAAATGTATGGAGGCTGACGACCTAAGTCTGGCACTTTTGTGAATGGCTTTCCTCACTCTCACAGATTAGAACCAACCAGACCAATTTTAATCTTTTCAGTATCTGACTGTACTTGCGGTTTTAATGTTGTACTATTAGGGCCAAGAATATTCATGCAAGGATGTGACTTGCATAAAACTCAGAAAGCCGAAATTCAGACGCCTGTGTTTGAGAAGACCTGGAGATGTATACCTCCCACAGAAAGCAATGGGTGAATCGGTTTCCCATTTTCCTAATCTTCCATTCTCCACGTTCCCATATTTGTTTTTTCATTTGTTTATTTCTTAAGTCCTCATGAATATTCACCAGCCTTTTATATTGTGAATTTCTCCTAATATACACATTTTTGCAAAGCAATGTTTCCTAATATTTTCCTTGAATATATGCATTCTTGTGCACAATATTCGGCTGCAGAACCACTCTGCAAAATTTGGAGAAGTCAGAATTTTGCAGGGTGGCTGTGTTTGGGTTCGTGTATTATTTCAGAAAGTGTGAATTGGTAAGTTAGCCTTTCAGTGCAAAACGGATTGAATTTCTGCCCTTTCTCTACAAAAGGCTGAAACAGCCCAGTGTGTACAGCATTTATAACTACATCGGTTCACCTCCCGCATTCGACATTATCAGCTCTATATCCGCTGACATTATACAGTACATTTTTAATACGTTATCTTTTCATGTCTTCCTTTTTATCGCCAGGACCTCTGTGAGCCCACAAGAGTGCTAGATGCTGGTGGTGGGGGAACTTGATACAATTCTTCCCTTGCAACTTTTATGTATATTATCATCATACAGGGACAAGAAAGACCAAACTAAGTGTGGAAGGCAAAGGAAGTATTAAAAGATTCTCTGCTTTATTACCATCTGAAGCCAAGAGTATCGGCTCTGCATGGTGTGATAGACATTTGACTAAACGCTCAACACAAGGAACCATCACAGCATCCAAAAGCCTTTTTAATATCCAATGTCTCATTTAAACAGACTTCAAAAGACCAATTTGGAGTGCCCTAATTTTTTTTTTCATTTATAGAAATGGTAGAGTATTAACTTCTTGAAAGAACACATGTCAAAGACAAGCTAGAATCTGAACTACCCGAGCAATATTTTTCTGCGATGGTGGCTTGTTAAAAAGGGCTATTTCTTAACAGGTCAGCCTGAAGTCAGGAGAAGAAGATAAACCCACACAACACATTTATACATTTTTTAACCCCCCCTCCTGTGTTCAAAGTGGCATAGATTCTTTTCTTTTTTTTAAGACCCACAATGAATAACGAAACAAGAAACATGGGGTTATTTCCTGCGTTAGCCCTACTCAGAGCAGATCCGTTGAAAGTAACACACTTTGCTAGCTTAGGACTACTGATTTCAAGGGGTCTGCTCTGAATATAACTTCATTGGATATAGCCTACTAAGAACAGCTTGAAAGCTGCTGTTAGCCCAACCCTATCAGAAGCAGCTCAGCAGGTGAGGCAGGGCTGCCATGGAAGCTTCCTGGCAGATGGGTCAACGTTGGGTGAGGCAGCAGGGAGGTTGGTGCAGTAGAAACGGCTTGGCAGGAGCGGTGGATTGACTCTGTTGGTGTGTTTGCACCACCCTGACCTCTCCGCCATCTAGTCCCTTTTCTTCTTCACTTCTGCCTACGGTGTACTGGGAACCTAGCATAGTGGCTCCACCATAACCAGTGAGCCGTATTTCCATCTTATGGTTCACTTATACTGGCTTGGGGCGGGACTGGGAATTTAGGATCCCAGCTAAGCTATGTCAACATTGTGCACATGTTGGTTGGGTGACATCATAGGTGCTGGCGGCCATTGTGAATATTGGGCATAGGCCCAGCAGACAACTCCTGCTTTTAGATTTTAGCACTCCTTGCAAATTGGCTCGCTTACTCATTTAACACTGTGCTCAGTTGTTCTCCCTTGCTCTTCGTGGCATGATCAGCTGGCTAAATGTGATTGGCTGTTCAGTGTTTTGAAGCCATTTCTGTCAACGGAGTGATTCCTACTTGCAGTGTGTGTGTGTGTTTGTGTGTTTGTGTGTTTGTGAGTTTGTCACCTGTGTGGCCATTTCAGGAACAAAGAGAAGTAGTAGTCAAAGCTGGGTATGGAAGGAGCAGTGGTAGTTAAGGGAATTATATTATTGTTGTTATTTATTTTCTACCCCGCCCATCAGGCTGGGTTCCCCCAGCCACTCTGGGAGGCTTTCAACAGAACATTAAAAACAGAATGAAACTTCAAACATTAAAAGCTTCCCTAAACAGGGCTGCCTTCAGATGTCTTCTAAAAGTCGGATAGTTGTTTATTTCTTTGACATCTGACGGGAGGGCATTCCACAGGGTGGGTGCCACCACCGAGAAGGCCCTCTGCCTGGATTGACACTGCCAAACGAAGTTGAAATAAGGGAAATATTTGCACACTTGGCTTCCCCCCCAGGGTGTGTGAGAATAATAGTTTTCTCGCAAGAGGCAAATGAGGGTGAGCCTTTGGACCCCTGAAATGGAGCTGGAGGTGGACAGGAAATTACAGTGGTGGTGAGTGGAAGCATAATATTTCCCTCCTCTTTTTGGTGGGGCAGCAGCAGTAACAAAGCACCCATTGCCACCATTCTTCCATCCCAGAGGCACTTTTAAAAGTTATGGAAAAAATAGATAAAAACAAAGATGTGTGTGTGTGTGTATCCCCCCTTCCCATCATTGAAAGTCCCTCTCCCCAAAATGGCATGGAGCATTTTGCACCGTCATCTTTCCTCTGTTTTAGGAGTCGGCCAAAGTGTCCCCTGAAAATTAACCTCGAAGCAGGAGAAAAGGGGGCCAGCCGTAATTTGCTAGGTTCCACCACAAAACCTAAGCAAGAGAATCTAGTTTACAGCTGCAATTGCAAACAGTTTTGAAGAATGTGACACATTGTACAGATATCCCCCCCCCCCAATTCTCCTGGCTGCCACAAATACCGTATTTTTCGCTCTATAGGACGCACCGGACCATAGGACACACCTTATTTTAGAGGGGAAAAAGTGCGTCCTATAGAGCAAAAAATACGGTATATTCCAGAAGAGTTTGGGTTTTAAAAAATGGGGGCCTAAAAAAGAAATAGTCAACATGATTCCCTTCCCAATGTTCTTGTAAGCCCTGCAGGCAGGAAGTCGAAACCCAACATTTCCAGGGCTCCTTCTGCCCTGAAATGCTAATGAATAGACAGAAACCTGATTGAAAGATCGAAGAAACTTGTCTTTTGAGTATTCCAACCCTGGATATTATTTGGCCAGATGCTGCAGTAGCAGAGGATGGCCATTAGATGTCACTGCTTCACTTGCTAAGGGCTCCAATAAGTATGGCACTTTCAGACAGCATGTTATTAATTTATAATAAAAGGTCTCTGACAGCTTTATTCTGATGAATTATGAGAATCCAAAGCATAATTCCCAGCCTCTGGTGTATAAATTGTCATTGATTTTAATGTTCTTTGTAAAGTTGTGTCACGCAACAAATTTTCCTGCCAAGAGCTGTTAAATAGAGACACATCCTTTGCTCTGAGAAGTCCATCAAACTTCTTAAGAGGGATGAGCAGAACAGATTGATGGTTATCCATAAACCATTTATGACGGACTGCACAGCAGCAATTCAAGCAATTATGGAGTGCATGAATTGTAGGTTTTGTTTTGTATCTTTCTGTGATTCTCTTTTTTTTTAAGTAAACACAAAAAGTGCAACCCAACTAATAAGGAATTGATGGAGCTAACTAGTTGTAATAATTTCATACTGTTGGTGAGATATTTTTTATTTTTGGGGGGCTGACAGATGATTGAAAACATAGTAGGAAAAGCCTCCCCCCCAGTTTCTACGATTGTTCTGTTTCTGGATTTGATGCCACATAACCTTGTATTCCTGGAGTGAAACAGCTAGCCACTGGAAGTTGACATTTCAGGGATCAGCCCCCCCCCCCGGACGTTTGTTCAAGTCCTGCAGGAAGTTTTATCTATCTGGAAAGCGTTTCCAAGCTGTTTAAAAATCTCTTAAGCGGTGTAGAAAAACAAGATAAAGAAAACAACAACCAAAACCCCCAGTACCATAAAAACAGTAAAACAGCATTGTGAAAAGAAATAAAAACAGAAAGAAGTAAAAAAAGGGTATTGAGAGAGAGGGGCGGGGCGGGAAGCAGTGTTCAGCATTACTGAAGCATGCTGAAATGTGAAATAGAACCCAGGCTTTCTCGATGCAGAATTTTGGTTATTTTAGATATAGTCACATCTGTCTAGATATGTATGGATATGCGGCCACCAACTTGGATGGCTTTAAGAGTAAAGGTAAAGGGTAAAGGTTAAAGGGACCCCTGACCATTAGGTCCAGTCGTGACTGACTCTGGGGTTGCGGCGCTCATCTCGCTTTATTGGTCGAGGGAGCCGGCGTACAGCTTCCAGGTCATGTGGCCAGCATGACTAAACCGCTTCTGGCGAACCAGAGCAGCGCACGGAAATGCCGTTTACCTTCTCGCCGGAGCGGTACCTATTTATCTACTTGCACTTTGAGGTGCTTTTGAACTGCTAGGTTGGCAGGAGCAGGGACCTTGCAATGGGAGCTCACCCCGTCGCGGGGATTCGAACTGCTGACCTTCTGATCGGCAAGTCCTAAGCTCTGTGGTTTAACCCACAGCGCCACCTGCGTCCCAATGGCTTTAAGAGAGGTTTAGGTAAATTCATGGAGTATCAAGCTACCCAAGGCTTCCAGCCATCACAGCTATGTTCTGTCCCCACTGTCTGAGGCAGTGTGCCTCTGAATACAAGTTATTGGGAATTGAAGGAGAGGAGAGTGTTCTTGTACTCAAGTCCTGCTTACAGGCTTTTCAGAGGCATCTGTTTGGCCGTTGTGAGAACAGGATTCTGGGCTAGGTGGGTCTTTGGCCTGATCCAGCCAGGCTGTTCTCCTCCCCCCTTTGTTTTTTTTAAAAAATGGATTTTATTGGAATTTATAAAAAGGTGTAGAGAAATTATTATCAAGTAACTTTAAAAAAAATCAAAAGGGAAACATCGATCCAGATAAAAGCACAAACTGCAACAAACGAAAAAAGGGGGGTGGAGAAAAGGGAATTGAGAAAAGAGGAGATAGAGAAAAAGGAAAAGAAGAAGAAAAAGAGAAGAAATAATGGGGGGAAAGGGGAAGGAAGGAAAATAAAGAACTTCTGATTCCTCATCTATCAGCCAGGCTATTCTTATGTTCTTAAAGCACCATGTTGTAAAACACTTTGCTGTTGTAAACCACCCTGTGATCTTTGGATGAAGGGTGGTATATAAATTTAATAAACAAATAATGAATAAAACCCTATATACAATCCTGATTACAGTCATTGCCTAGGTTCTACCTACCTACCTACTTACAGATCTATCTATGATCTTGATGTTTTTGGTAAGAAATAAATAAAAAATCTTTATTTCCACTCAGTTATTAGTGGGCACAATGCAGCCCATATGCATTTGATTCTCCTTATTCAAACCAACAGATCTCGAATAGGGCATAACTTTGGCGATTCAGTGGGCTTTGATGGAGAGAGAGAGAGAAACACACACTCCACTCCACTGTCCTCTTTAAATAAATGTGACCCCATTTACCTGGGGTCTTTGAGACCAGGCGTCACGCAGGTCATGCCTTTTCCTGCATATTACTGTCCACAGTGAAATTTGAACTGTATCTTGCTCTGTTCTATTCTGCTTCTTGGCGTTGTATGCCTTTTATTCTCTTGTACATTGCACTGAGATTTCTGGATGCTAAGTGGACTAATATATCCCTCAGGCTGTAAATGTGTTTTTTTGTTTCTCTCTGGGTTACATATGAGCACTGAATTCTGCCCGGTACGTCTACTCTGGTCAACAGTTGTAAACTATGCTTTGCTTAATTGTTTTTATTGGCTGATCATGGCATTCTTTAAACTGTAAGCAACTTCATCTAAGAATCAAGGTGCAAGCCCACCCCTGAGAAAATGATAAATCCCAGAAGCAGACAGACAAAGGAAAAAAGGATATATTTTTATTTTTAAATAAAAAGCAGATTCTTCAATGGAATTTCTTGTGATTTTACTATCCATTGTTTTTGTTCAGTTAATTAACAGATTTCATTTTTGGGTGTAGTAGCCACCTAAGCCATACTCGGAGTCGGCTCACTGAAATCAACAGACACCAGTGAGTTGGATACGATCCATTGCAGATTTTAGGGGCCATAGTTTGGTGTCAGAGCAACTGCTTTGCATGCAAAGGTTCCCATGTACAATCTCCAGTGTGGTGCAGTGGTTAAGAGTGGTAGACTCATAATCTGGTGAACCGGGTTCGCTTCCCCGCTCCTCCACATGCAGCTGCTGAGTGACCTTGGGCCAGTCTCTGAAGTCTCTCAGCCCCACTCACCTCACAGAGTGTTTGTTGTGGGGGAGGAAGGAAAGGAGCATGTTAGCCGCTTTGAGACTCCTTCAGGTAGTGATAAAACGGGATATCAAATCCAAACTCCTCCTCCTCCTCCTCCTCCTCCTCCTCTTCTTCTTCTTCTTCTTCTTCTTCTTCTTCTTCTTCTTCTTCTTCTTCTCCATCACTTCCTGGTAGGGCTGGGATTGCATATTGCCTGAAACCTTGGCAAATCACTGCCAGTCAGTGCAGACAAGATTAGGCTAGTCTGACTATAAGCAGGGATGGGTTCAGGGCTGCCTGAGTGGGAGGATGAACTGAGGGGGGGGGTACCTTCTCAAAGTCCGATAAGCGAAGAACTCTGACAGGGTCCTAGAGTGCTCCCACTTCCATCCACAAAGCCTATGTACTGCTTTCCCAGATTTGGGAAGGGAGGTGGAAGGGCTCTAGGACCCTGCTAGAGCCTCATGCCTTCTTTCCAAAGCTCTGCACCTCTTACTCGACTTCAGGAAGGCAGCGCGAGGGTTTCCATTTTTGGCCTCGCCCAGGGCGCCATATTGCTCAAGTCCGCCACTGCTATAAGGCTGCTTCCTATGTTGACCAGCTTCCAGATGCGAGCACATTCTTAAGATAACCCCTGTAAAACTGGCTAAAATTTATAAACTAGCATCGAATCTGTGTTGGAGATGCAAGGTATCAGAAGGATCCTTATATCATGTCTGGTGGAGATGTGATAAAATTAAATTTTGGGGAGGAAATATACATGAGGAACTGAAAAAAATGTTTAAAACTACAATTGGTAAGAAGCCGGAAACATTCCTTTTAGGAATTATAACAAATGACATCCCCAAACACATGATGAGAATCTTTTTATATGCAACAGCTACCGCAAGGTTATTGATTGCAAAAAATTGGAAATCGGAAGAAGTACCAACATTGAAAGATTGGCAACATAATTTTTTTGAAATGATTGAATTAGCAAAAATGACGGCAACAATTAGAATGCAATCTAATAAAAATCTCAAACAGGAATAGAAATGTGTAGAGGAACACATGACCAAAAGATGCTCCAACAAGAATTTATTGATATGTATAGAATAATTTCACAACGTTAAGCTAAGCTAAGCAGATATATAAGATTGAATGTTTAATTATTAAGATACAAAATTACAATCTCAATAATAAAGTTACAAAATAATAACAAGGAAGTCGTGCATGGGTGGAGGGAAGGCACGGGGCAAGAAATATGAAATGGATAAATGTTGGTAAATAATGAAATGTGAAAATGTGAATTTACGAATATAATGTATGTCTATCATTATGTAAAGATTTCATATATCTATTGCAACATTAAAGGTAAAGGTAAAGGTACCCCTGCCCGTACGGGCCAGTCTTGACAGACTCTAGGGTTGTGTGCCCATCTCGCTTAAGAGGCCGGGGACCAGCGCTGTCCGTGGCCAGCATGACAAGCTGCATCTGGCGAGCCAGCGCAGCACACGGAACGCCGTTTACCTTCCCGCTAGTAAGCAGTCCCTATTTATCTACTTGCACCCGGGGGTGCTTTTCGAACTGCTAGGTTGGCAGGCGCTGGGACCGAGCAACGGGAGCGCACCCCGCTGCAGGGATTCGAACCGCTGGCCTGACGATCAGCAAGTCCTAGGCGCTGAGGTTTTACCCACAGCGCCACCCGCGTCCCTATTATTGCAACATTAATAATAATAATAATAATAATATAATGAAGGAAATGTAAGACAGCTTGCAATTCAGTTAACAGCAGGTGCAGTCAAGCCACGTGCTTTTAAATCTCTCTATTGAAACCAGCAGATCTGGAGAAAAGAGCCACTGGTTTTGACTAAGACATATCAACGAATGCTTACTTGGGAGTAAGCCCTATTGAATCCAATAGGACTTTCTTCTGAATAGACATAGTTAGGATTGCACTCTTACTTAGGGAGTAAGCCCTGCTGAATGCAGTTGGACTCACCTCTGAGCAAGATGCATGGGATTTTTCTCTTTTCATTGCAGACCTCAATATTCTTTTAAAAAACAAACACACAAATTGGCTCCAGCCCTCTGGTTTTCACCATCCTCATAGCAATCGCCACAACTTTGGGGGATCAGGCATTCAATAGGCATAGACTTGGATGGAGGGGAAGGTTGTAGCCTCTGCTTGGCCTCTGCTTTCAAATGGGGTATCCTGCTAAAGGTACCCAGGGGAGGTGCTTCTTTCTGGATGGCCATGAGGGGGCGAGGGGCCATGGCACTCCCTAGATGCAATCCAGTGGGGAAGTTACTCTGTGATGTAGGTGTCATAAGAAAGCTGCAGAAATAGTGCAGGATAGTGCGCACCCCAGAAATGATCTCTTTCAGCTTCTGCCTTCTGGAAGAAGGTAAAGGGTTATAAAGACTAGGACTAGCCGCCTGAGAAACAGTTTCAATCCAAATGTGATTTGGGTTTTAAACACAGTGTAAGGTAGTCTCTGGGACGCGGGTGACGCTGTGGGTTAAACCACAGAGCCTAGGACATGAATCCCTGTGACAGGGTGAGCTCCCATTGCTCGGTCCCTGCTCCTGCCAACCTAGCAGTTCGAAAGCAAATCAAAGTGCAAGTAGATAAATAGGTACCGCTCCGGCGGGAAGGTAAACAGGGTTTCTGTGCGCTGCTCTGGTTCGCCAGAAGCAGTTTAGTCATGCTGGCCACATGACCCGGAAGCTGTACGCCGGCTCCCTCGGCCAATAAAGCGAGATGAGCATCACAACCCCAGTGTCAGCCACGACTGGACCTAATGGTCAGGGGTCCCTTTACCTTTTAAGGTAGTCTCTATGGGAATATATTGTATTTAATTATGGGGCATCAGAGATTTTAGGCGGCTAACCAGGCTGGGATAGCTGGGATAGCAGGCTTGTTGGTTTTTGAATATCTGACGTAGATTTTTTCAATTTCGTTGTTCTGTGTGGGACAATGACAATAAAGATTATCATATCATATGTAGGTCAGGGACTCCCTTATTTCCGGTTGACCCCAAAATGAAAGTTCTTCCAGCAAGCGGGCCAGAATCTCTGCCACACTGCTTACACCTGTAGTCAATGAAGGTGTGGCCTGATTAACCCAAATATTTGTTGTCATGCCTCTTATTCTTGGTATTGGGGAGGACTGAAGGGTGGGTGGGTGGGTGGTCGCCTTGCCACACAATTTGGAACCTGCTCTGACAGTCACCTTGGCAACCCATAGCTGGGAGAGTTCCACTGTGAGGTCCTCCGGCTCTGTCAACTGCTCTTCCTCCTCCTCCCCTCGTAAGACATGGGCTTTGATCTTGGCCACGGCGTCTGCAGCAGGCCCAGGCTACCAACGTGATTAAATGCCAGTCGTCTTCGGAACAACCAGAATAATAATAATAATAATAATAATAATAATAATAATAATAATAATTTTCTATTAATACCCCGCTCTTCTTCCCGGTTCAGAAAACTGGGCTCAGGGCGGCTAACAACAAATTTAAAACACTTAATTGATGCAACAGCATAAAATATAGTATAAAACGTGAATAACAATAAATTCAGAATTAAAAAATCAATTTAGGGGGGAAATCCATCCAATGAACATTAGATGATCACCAGCGCTAGCTGGCTAAATTAGTCCTAGCATAAGAAGGGATTTCTCTGCCACCCCAAGTGCACCTTGTAAAGTGAAAGTTAACAACAGGTGTGCAAGGAAAGCCACCATCAACAGCAGAGACTCAAACAAAGAAATCAGACATTTCCCTAAATCCGACAGCAAATGTCAGCTTTATGGGCTGAGTCATAATGATTGTATTTACCAACATTTCTGAATGCAGTCTATAATTCACATGCACTAATTATTTTAATTGTTGTTGTTGTTATTTATTTCAGGCTACGGGAAAAGTCTGAGGCGTACGTGCCTTGCAATGCGGTTTGTAGATGCGAGCGACTGTTAGGCCGCTTGACCCTTTAAAGGGTACAGGTGTAAAGTCATATGAGAAGAATGGTTAGAAGAACTGGGTTGCTTGATGTAGAGGAAATTAAGGAGAGGCCCTGGGGCTATTCAACTATCTGAAGAACTGCCATAGAGAAGATGAGGAGTCAGTTCATTTTCTCTTGTTCCAGAAAACAGGAGTAGAAGCAATGGGTGCGAATAGCAGAGAAGCAGATTTCAGCTAAATATTAGGAGAAATGTCTTAGTGGCAAGAGCTGTTGAACCACTAGTACAGACTAGCACATGAGCTCCTTCACTGGAGACCAGGGATAGAAGGATCCGTCTATTTTCGTCTTCCTCAGTTTCTCATTTCTGCATAGACGTTCCTGACCGTTGACCATGCTGGCTGAGGATGACAGGATGCACAGCCCAAAATATCTGGAGGGTTGTGGAAAGCTGTGCTAGAGGATGCTGGAGAAGCTCAGTCCCTAGGCTGTTTGAAGGCACAATCCAGGATTGGAAATGTGCGCCACTCCTGGTGTTGCTGGATTCCAACTCCCATAATCCCGGACCCTGGAGGCCACGGGGTCTCCAATCCTTGCTTTTAGACATCTGGCAGCTCAGCAGGTGAGTCTAGCTTCACCCACAGAATCAAACAGGATATTGGGATGCGCAGAATTTTCCCTGGGAAATGAAGTCCAAATCCATCCATCAACAGAAGAACTTAAGAATAGCCCCTTTGGATAAGGTGACAGGTGCACCCAGTCATAGAATCATAGAATGGTAGAGTTGGATGGGACCACGAGGGTCCTCTAGCCCACCCCTTGTGATGCAGAGCCAGTGTGGTGTAGTGGTTAAGAGCGGTGGACTCGTAATCTGGTGAACCGGGTTCACGTCTCTGCTCCTCCACATGCAGCTGCTGGGTGACCTTGGGCCAGTCACACTGCTTTGAGGTCTCTCAGCCTCACTCACCTCACAGAGTGTTTGTTGTGGGGGAGGAAGGGAAAGGAGAATGTTAGCCACTTTGAGACTCCTTCGGGTAGTGATTGTGGGATGTAAACACAGGAGCAGTCAATGACAACATTCCTAGAGTGTACATGTGAGAACATGGGGAGGGATGTCTGTCCAGCAAGCAGGTAAACTTCCTGGGGACGGACTTCCTCCGCATGTGACCAGAGGTGGGTGTGGCCTCACCTGTGCAGGTAATGACAAAAGCACA
Source organism: Podarcis raffonei (assembly GCF_027172205.1). Taxonomy (NCBI): domain Eukaryota; kingdom Metazoa; phylum Chordata; class Lepidosauria; order Squamata; family Lacertidae; genus Podarcis; species Podarcis raffonei. The sequence goes on along the minus strand of NC_070611.1, from coordinate 64,587,024 downwards.
GGGCAGGCAGTCACTCTCTCTCTCTGCCATCTTCCTTCGATGAGGAAACATCTAAGGATGCTCTCTTGGCTCCCAGCCAAGAGAGGAGATAAGGACTATCTTGCTACAAGATAGATTCTAAATGTATTTTACCTTTTTTAAGCCTGTGTGCCTTCTGGGATCATATTGTGAACAGCACGTGAGTAAACTCTTTTATACTTTTATAAAGACTGTGTTGTGTCTTGTATTTTAAGAGGGAACAAAGGGGAAATTACCAGAGTAATTATTATAGAGGTTCTAGCGAACCTGTGCACATGTTACCGTTGCGAACTTAAAGGGGAATGTCTATAAACTCTGCTGATATTTTGGGAACTTGTTAGCACAAGTTGGATAAGGATATAATTAGTCAATATATCCTCTCCTGCGCCCCAGAACATTCCCACAAAGATAAAGCGGGATATCAAATCCAAACTACTCCTCTTCCTCTTCCTCTTCCTCTTCCTCTTCCTCTTCCTCTTCTTCTTCTCTTGCCCAACATGGGGCTTGAACCCACAACCCTCAGATTAAGAATCTCCTGCTCTACTGACTGAGCTATCCAGCATCCTGTTCTCACAGAGGACAACCAAATGCCCACACTGGAAGCCCACCAGCAGAACTTGAGGACAACAGAGCTCTCCTCACACCTGTGATTCCCAGCAAGTGTCATTCAGACACATATTGTCTGTCATAATTGAGGTAGAACATAGGCATTGTGGCTACGAGCCACTGATAGCCTTATCTGCCTGAAATTTGTCTAATCTTCTTTCAAAATCATCTAAGTTGGTGGCCAGCACAGCTTCTTGTGGTGGTGAAGTCCAGAGTTTAAGTACTCCTTTCATCTGTCCTGAATTTTCCAACATTCAGCTTCATTCAATGCTCACAAGTTCTCTAGTATTATGAGCGAGGCCAGAAAATTTCCTGTGCTATCCTAATGTTCAGATTGGATTACTATAATGTGCTCTGTGTAGGGATGTTCTAGGATTCCCCCACCCCATGTCTGCCTGTGGGGTGCAAGATGTTTTCTGAACAAAATGGGGAAAAGCTTGTACCTTCAACTCTCTGCCATATTTAGAGGACCTTTGAGAACCTTAAAAGGGCAAGTAATATTTCTTGATGATTCAAGGGCCGTTAAGTGGACAATAAACGCCCTTATGTTCAATATGTAGGTACATTAAGCATTAGGCTTAAAAATTTATGGCATTTCATTCTGACAAGGGAAATGTTACGAGTGCTGCAGTGAACTGATTCTCTGCATGGGGATAGGCTGTCAGTCTCTAAAGAAACCAGCTTTCCCTGCACTCTATATAGGGGATGTGTGCTTAGAAAGCCACTTCTGACATAAGGAGGAGGTGGGGTTGCGGGCTTCATGCCCCCAAACTTGCGCGCGGAGGCTGTTTCCAGCCCCCGCGCGATCAGGGGAATCCTCGGGCCGCGTCATCCCCTGTGCCAGCCAATCAGCTGGCTCGGGGTGTGTGGCTTGCCTCACTTAAGTCAAGCGCGGCCCCATCGACCACCCCGGCATCCAGTTCAGCAAGGAGGCCCTCTACCGCAAAGATGGCGCGCAATGATGTTTGGCTGGCCGATATATTCACAGGGATTAAGAATTGGTTGCAGGTCTGAGGGTATTGGCGGCGAGCTTCGCTCAAGTGGCGGTTAGGCATTGGTAGGGGTATTGTTATGCCGATGTGGTGGTGGAGAGGAGCGCCATCACCTCCCCCATTTACTGAAGGGTAGTCCGGTAAAGGATTCCGGGGGGCGTCGCCTCGTCCGAAGCCTATGGAGGTCAGGGCCTAAAGCGCGCCCCCGAGCGGTGACCCCGGGGGAGTACCTAGTTGATGTGTATCAGCAGGGCTCCCCCTACTGGTGTTAACCCTTCCCGGTCTTCATGCAAACAGGCTGAAGCTGGATAGTCTGATAGGACCAATGCCTAAGCCAATACCCCTCTTACCTGTAACCAATAAAGTTGTGGCCAATTTTAGCCCATTAACCTAATACATGTTGTCATGTGTCTTTATTTCCATTGAGGGGAGGCGGGAACTCACCACACAAGCACAGCTAGATAGTCTAGCTCAGTGGCAGAGGACCTGCTTCAAACGCACAATGTCCCAGGTTGAATCCCCAGCATCTCCAGGCAGGGCAGGGAGAGACCTCCTGTCCAAAATCCTGGAGAGCTGCTGCCTGTAGATTCTGCAGAGCCAATACTGTGCTAGAGGGGTCAATGGTCTGACTCTGTATAAAGCATTTTCCTAGTGTAGGTAAGTAGCATGGCACCTGCTTTGCATGCAGAGGGTCGCAGGTTCAATCCTCCTGCCTGTCCACATAGATGTTGGCATCCGTCTGTCTCAAGCGACAGTGGAGTGTGCCTCCGGGGGTGAGATCAAGCTGCTATGCTAGCAGCGCCGAAGTGACCTCCCTGGTCTGGGCAGTTCCTTCCCCAGCAGCCCAAGGCTCCTTTGTCTTGTCTCTCTTTGCTCCGCCCATTTCTCTGCGTGTTCTGGGAGACCAGGGGGAAGGGGAGCTGGTCACAGCAGGAAGGGGAGACTCCCTGTCTCCTGGCCCTGCCTCTGCTGTCAGTGAAGTTAACTTTTTATTCAGATGAACCAAAACAGGTCTAGTGATCCCAGCAACTCTCCTAAGCAGGTCTTGCCCCAATGAGGCAGTTGCAAGGACTGAAGGTCCCTGCCTTCCCAAGGCTCTCTAAGGCTCCTCTCCTGGCTCCTTCCCCAGCAATCTGAGGCTGCTTTGCCTTGTCTCTCTTTGCTCCCCCCTTTTTGTTCCCCTTTGTGTTCTGGGAGACCAGGGAGAGGGGAGCTGGTTGCAGCAGGAGGGAGGGACTCCCTGGCTTCTTCCAACAACATGCCTCCACTCTGCCTCTTGGCCCCCTTCTGCTTCTATCTCTGAGTCTGAACTGCTCTCTGCCACAGCCTCTTCCTGCTCACGAAACCCTGTTGCCTCTTCAGCTTCTGACACCTCCTCCCCCCAGTCTGCCCCCTCTATTCCCTCTGACCCCCTCATCACCACCCCACGGCCAATCCCCTGGCTCTGAGCCTTCTTCCCTTGGGGGTTCCTCAGCTGGTACCTCCCACCACTCCTCTGCATCCAGCCAATACACCATATATATGTAGTTTTAATCTTAATTGATTGAATTCCCTCTTGTGCAGCAGTGTGTGTCATAGCAAAAGTGACACAGCTTTTAACCCAATCATTATTTTTCTATGAACAGCTCTTGAAATAAAGGTAAAGGTAAAGGGACCCCTGACCGTTAGGTCCAGTCATGACCGACTCTGGGGTTGCGGTGCTCACCTCGCTTTATTGGCTGAGGGAGCCGGCATACAGTTTCCGAGTCATGTGGCCAGCATGACTAAGCCGCTTCAGGCGAACCAGAGCAGCGCACGGAAATGCCGTTTACCTCCCCGCTGGAGCGGTACCTATTTATCTACTTGCACTTTGATTTGCTTTTGAACTGCTAGGTTGGCAGGAGCTGGGACAGAGCAATGGGAGCTCACCCCATCACGGGGATTCGAACCGCCGACCTTCTGATGTTCTTTTCTGCAAAAGCGGCACAGAGATAGAAGCGGCTCATTGGTAGAGCACCTTGTTAGCATGCAAAAGGTGCCTGGTTCAATCCCCGGTATCTCCAGGTTGGGCAAGGAATACCCCCTGCCTGGAACCCTGGGGAGAAGCTGCCAATCAGTGTAAACAATGCTAAACTAGAGGGACCAGTGGTCTGATACAGTAAAACTAAACTTCTATCAGTATAACTCAGCTTCCCACATTCCTAAAAGCAGAAAGTGCAGGCATCAGCCACGGCTTCGGTGTCTTCAGTTATTGTTCAAATTCCCTTCTCTTGGGGATTCAAAGCAATGGCATTAAAAAAAATAAAAATCCTTCTATTCCTTCCCCGGTGGGAACCAATTGCAATCACATTTGTTCCTGCAGGGGAATGAATGGAAAACGGACTGCCGATGCAGAGAGTGAGAAACTTGGATGCCAGCACCAGGGGAAAGATGACACAGTTGGCTCCTAATGCCTGGGAAACCACAGAACCACTCACAGTGATGTGGGTGGGAGGAAAAAGTTTCAGGAGTGGAAATAAATCAATATCCAATCATCTCCTATTACTTTTCTCCAACTTGAAATAAAGGATGTAAGTGTCGTTTGACATAGGCTAGAAGATGGCTTAGCAGTTAAAGGCCAGCTCCATTTTTATTTTATTTTATTTTATTTCTTAATTTTCAAATCTAAAAAAAAAATATTGATATAAATAGATTAAGGTAAAGGTAAAGGGGCCCCTGACCATTAGGTCCAGTCACGGACGACTCTGGGGTTGCGGCGCTCATCTCGCTTTATTGGCCGAGGGAGCCGGCGTACAGCTTCCGGGTCATGTGGCCAGCATGACTAAGCCGCTTCTGGCGAACCAGAGCAGCGCACGGAAATACTGTTTACCTTCCCGCCAGAGCGGTACCTATTTATCTACTTGCACTTTGATGTGCTTTCGAACTGCTAGGTGGGCAGGAGCAGGGACAGAGCAACGGGAGCTCACCCCGTCAAGGGGATTCGAACTGCCAACCTTCAGATCAGCAAGTCCTAGGCTCTGTGGTTTAACCCACAGTGCCACCCACATCCCTTCAAAATAGATTAAACAAGCACAAAATAGGTGTCAGTTGCCTATGCTGTGCTGAAGTGGAGTCGCATCTCTCAAACAGAAGCACATGTATCAGAATTGGGGGCTAGGACCCTGCTTCTGATGGGGCCCCTATTTCCCTCACATTTACCAGAGTCATTTAACAGTCAATCCCTTTTGCAAGGAAACTCTGTGAATTGCGGTTCTGTGAGAGGAAGTTGAATCTCCTATCAGCTCTTAGCATCCTTAACAAACTACAGGTCCCACGATGCTTTGGCTGTTTAAAACGGCACCGCAGTGCTTTAAATATAAGGTGTGGATGTGACCTAAATGCATTTGCTCTGCTATATTTAATTTGATATGACTTATTCCCGGTCCCAGATAAGCGAGGAGAGTAATGCAGCCTGAGTTTCCAAAACAGACAGAAGCATAATGAATTTATAAACTGTTCTAAGTGTGAGCATATGGCAGAAAAAGCATCATGGAAAGCCAGCTTTAAATAAAGTCTGAAACAAGCAAATGAGTAAGTCTGTAAAGGTGTGCCCTTCACATTCAGAGAGGCATGCTGATACAGTACTACCACATGCCCAGACACCACTGATATTCCTAAGAAATGCATAGCTTCAGGAGAGTGCTGGTTCAAATGGGATAAGGCTTCATAGGCTGGGCTAGTGTTTTACAGCAGGAGAAGGGAAACTTGTTTGATTCAAGGGCCACATTCACTTCTGGGCAACTTTCCGGGGGCCACAGGCCAATGCGACATAAACCATGTACATGTCTCAGAGTCCTTTGCAACATGCTGGGACTCACCAGTAGTCAGCAAGGGAAATGTTCTGCCAAGTTGGAAAGCCTGAAAAAGCATAGCCAAAGCAGACCCTCCAAGTGTCCTTAATTCCCAGGGACAGTCCTAGATTTACAGAAGTTGTCCTGGTTTCTCATTTGATCCTGGAATGTCCTGCTTTTCCTTAGGACGTCCCTATTTTCATTGGAGAAATGTTGGAGGGTATGTAGTTATGCGACCCCTGAGTCAAGGAGTTAACCTTTAGAAGACAGCCTTTAGAATACAGTGGTACCTCGGGTTACATACGCTTCAGGTTACAGATGCTTCAGGTTACAGACTCCGCTAACCCAGAAATAGCACCTCGGGTTAAGAACTTTACTTCAGGATGAGAACAGAAATCGTGCTCTGGCGGTGCGGCAGCAGCAGGAGGCCCCATTAGCTAAAGTGGTGCTTCAGGTTAAGAACAGTTTCAGGTTAAGAACAGACCTCCAGAACGAATTAAGTTCTTAACCCGAGGTACCACTGTATACCTGAAGGCAGCCTTGAACAGTGAAGTTATTTAATGGTTAATGTTTTATTATGTTTTTATATATGTTGGAAGCTGCTCAGAGTGATTGGGGCAACCCAGTCAGATGAGTTGAGTATAAATAATAAAATTATTATTATGGAATAGGACATCCCTATTTTCATCAATGCCTGTTGTCTTTGTCCATGGAGTTTTCTTGGCAAGGATACTGGAGTGGCTTGCCGGTTCCTCCTCCAGGTGGATCACGTTTGGTCAAAACTCTCCACTATGACCTGTTCATCTTGTGTGCCCTGCTCGGCGTAGTTCATAGCTTCTCTGAGTTCTTCAAGCCCCTTCACCACGGCAAGGCAGTGATCCATGAAGGGGTAAGGGGGCGACAGAGGACGAGATGGTTGGATAGTGTTTTCGAGGTTACCAGCATGAGTCTGACCAAACTGCGGGAGGTAGTGGAGGACAGAGGTGCCTGGCGTGCTCTGGTCCATGGGGTCACGAAGAGTCGGACACGACTAAACGACTAAACAACAACAACAACATTTTCATCAATGCTGGAGGGTATACCATGGTGCCCAAGTTGCTTGTTCCCCATGGAGTATCCCAGAAATACATGACGTACCTTTAGCCTTCCATTCCATTGTACTTCAGGATATGCAACCCATGACAATTTGGGCAAAGTTATAAATCCTATGACCGGAATGTTGGTCTTGGGGAGTTTTTTTAAAAAAATTGTTCCTGGGTTGTTGGTTTTTTAAAAACGAATTTCCAGTGTCTTGTGATGCATCTGCCACTAGCAGAGAAGAATGGCTCAACAAAAGGCGATGTTTGTTTGCGCTTCTGAAAACTCTGTATTTGGGGCAGCAAATAACTCGCTGGATGGATGACAACGCTGGGCTGTTGTCTCTGATTCTTCACAATTAAAGCGTGGAGAGACCTATCACCACAAATGCAGCTCACATGCTACTCTCCAAAGATGTTTGGAGGACGGAAAAAGCATCACAAGAGAAACAACAAAGCAGGCCACATCAGGGCTGGTTGAGTGGGCTTAATTGCAGTGGAACATGGAGGGATTTCCAGATCAAACAGATACATTCTTGGTTCAACCCTTATATAATGCCATTGGCTCACCATCAAGGCGGATCTTTCAATCAAGGGTGGGGGGAGATGATTTTGCAATCTTGTTATGGTGATTCTTATCTCAGCCTTCTGTTTTGTCTTGGCTTATCCTCTCCTCCTCTGAAGGAACTGGGCTGATGGGCATGAGCACAAAACCACAAAAAATGTGAAGTAAACTCGAAAACTATGGCAGTTGAGCCTGCCAGCTGATTTAGGAGGTAAAAATGTACTTTGAAAGGCAGACTCTTCTGTCCACCATTCCTCCTCGCAAAGGGTTTCTAGAAAAGCCACGACTAGAGAGCAGACGGGAGGAACTGCAGCTTGGCCACCAGCGAGGGGAGAATTGCTCAACCCAAGTACAATACAGTGCCTTTCTAGAGCACATCAGAATAGGTGACTGTTCCAAGCAAGTGTTTGAAATTATGGGTATCATGTAGGTACAGTGTTTGGAATACACCCCAGTTTACATTTTCAACGGGAATCAAGTGGCAAAGCTTCAGGCAGCAGAGTGGGAAGAGCACTTTCTTTGTATTCAGAAGGACAGAGAAGGTCCCGTGTCCAAAATCCCTGGAAACTGTGGCCAGTCACTGTAGACAATACTAAGCTAGAGGGAGCAATGGTCTGGCTTGGTATAATGCAGCTCCCTACACCTCTCTGTGCATGCATGTGCTGGTTTTAATGCTCCCTCATGGGGGGAAATTATGTCTCAGGCAAAAAGACATACAGTGGAACCTCGGTTTTCAAACTTAATCCATTCCAGAAGACAGTTCGGTTTCCGAAAAGTTCAAAAACCAAGGATCAATGGGCTGGCTCTAAAGTCAATGGGGGGAAAATGAAAAATGCGGCTCAGAAGCTGTTCTGCTTCCAAAAATCGTTTGAAAACTGGAGCATTAACTTCTGGGTTTTTGGCGTTTGGGAGCCGAAATCTTCCAAAACAGAGGTGTTCGGGAACCGAGGTTTGACTGTATTAGGGAGAGTTAAGTCTCAGACTTCTTTTATCAGAGTGGCAGTGCGTTTATGGTTTTTGGGAGACCATTCAGACATATACTCACAGGGACACAGCTGAGGACCTATCTCTGCTTAATGCTTAAAGTTGCTCTTGGTGGGAACTCTCACTTAAGGGCCTGCTAGGCCAGTGTTTTATTGAGGGTGTATTCTCCAACATTGCAGGGGGTGGACTAGATGATTCTTGTGGTCCCTTCCAGCTCTACAATTCTATGTTTCTAACAGTGTTGCCTTAATAGTGGATTTATTCCGCTTTACTTTGTTCTGAGGTGCTTTCCTGAAGCTGCCATATTGTTGCTGTCCGGAGAGCCTATATAGCAAAAAAGCAAGACAACCAATCCCACTTGACCTGAGCAGATAATTTGTGGTAGAAAAAAAATTGTGGGATTTCAGCAGCAAGTTACAGGACATGTGCTGATTGGAGGTGAAGCAGGATGACTGCCCCCAAAATTTTCAAGGTAGGGTTGCCATATGTCCTCCTTTTCCAGGACACGTCCTCTTTTTCATAATGAGAGTCGTCCTAGAGAGCCATAGTAAAAGGTAAAGGTAAAGGATCCCTGACTGTTAAGTCCAGTCACAGACAACTCTGGGGTTGCAGCGCTCATCTCACTTTACAGGCTGAGGGAGCCAGTGTTTGTCTGCATACAGTTTTTCTGGCTCATGTGGCCAGCATGACTAAGCCGCTTCTGGTGCAACGCAACACTGAAACCAGAGCAGTGCATGGAAACACCGTTTACCTTCCCGCCAGAGCGGTACCTATTTATCTACTTGCACTTTTGGCCGTGCATTCGAACTGCTAGGTTTGCAGGAGCAGGGACCGAGCAACGGGAGCTCACCCCGTCGCAGGGATTCGAACCGCCAACCTTCTGATCGGCAAGCCCAAGAGGCTCAGTGGTTTAGACCACAGAAGTTGGCAAATGTGTCCACTTTTTTTGCTCTTCAAAATATGGCAAGCCTAGTAAGGGCACAAACAGTATTGAAAGCTCCATTGTGTGTGACACTGCCCCGATAGCATCATGAGCACAATTCATTGGGAATGTGCAATAAAAAGTGTTACGTATTCAGTGGTCTGTGTTGCCTGAGCTTGAGTCTGGAATAAGGAGTCTGAGCCCCTGTGCTCTGATTTGATACATGATATCCAGTCACAGAACATTTCAGGATTTGGACCTCTGCCATTGGCCTTTAAACTCTGACTTATGATTCGCAGCTTGGAAGTTTAGACAGCCAGTCACGTTGGGAGTGGGAGTGGCCCAGGCCTCCAGAAATGTATATAAGCAGTTGCGTTGCCCCCCTTGTCCAGTTCTGTAGTTCAATAAAGGTTCTCGCTGTTATCACTATGTCTTGCCTTGTGGGAACCAACCTACATTTCAAAAAGGATGTCAGGAGAGGCCCTTTGTTGTGTAATGTGGCCCCCAGTGTGTGAGGCCTTGAACACCCCTTTCTCTTCCCTCTCTTGCACGTGAAATGTGTAGAGGATTCCCTCAGCCCCCCCTGCTCCTCCCCGTCTTCCCCTTCAAGTAGACTTCATGTTATAAAATCGTTTTTGTTCACGGACCAGTGAGCACCCCGGCTTGTCAGTATTCAAATTACTACCAGGCTGTTTAGTACCTGTCTAATTAAAGCAGAACTTACTCACTGATGCCTCCAATACTTAAGCAAATTAAAGCCTAATAGGAAAAGTGATATATCACTTAGACGAGAAGAAAAATTGAATAACTATCGCAACAACCCTCTTTTCTATCTCCTTCCCAACCCTTTCTCTCTGGTTTCTGAGAATTCAGGATGAGAGGGAGGCGCCGTTTTATCTCAGACAAAATTATATACACCAACACAGTCGACAAAAAGAGAGGAAGGAAAAGATAACAGCCTTAAGATCTGAAATAATGTTAGCAGGCCCCATTCGATGCCAAAGTTATGAAAACGCCAATTGTTTGAAAGCGAGTGAAGGGTAGTCCAGCGAATCATGGATTGGATGTGGGTTCAGGAATCCTAAACTGAAAGGCCTAAACCAGAGCTTTCCAAACGGTGTGTTGTGACAAGTTAGTGTGTCGGTTGCAGTGTGTAGGTGTGTCATGTGAACGCTCCCCGTGCTCCTTTTGGAGTGGGAAAGGGGTTAGTTTAACCTCCGGTTTACTAGTAAAACGGAATTATTTTGTTGCAAAATGATGCATGTCCAAAAAGTGTGTCACTAACATGGAAAGTTTGGCAAGCTCTAGCCTAAATAGTTAGGATGAACTGTGTGACATCATATGATACATGCACCTGTGTCTTTTAGGGGGACTGTAACTTCCTGTTTCCTGTTTGCTCTTTTTTTCGCTCCATGCGCAACTTCCTGTCAGGAGGCACTGGGATCTGGATACAGTGGCCCCATGTGGTTGAGACACTGAACTGCAGCACTTTCTGTTCAAGGGGAAGTGAGGGAACCAGGCTACCACCTGAATGCCTGCACCCCTACAGGTCTGAGACCTCACATGTTCATTTGAGCACCTGAACAGGACTGAGGAATGACTACTAAGCTTGTTTAAGTCTGTGGTTTAGACGTGCCTGAGCACTGCCCAATGTGATCATGCATAATGTGGGCTGGTTGCATGATGCCACGGCACAGATGGAGAAACAATAAAAAGTGTAAGCACCTCTTATACAGGGCACCGAAGCAAACAGAGATCACAATTCCTGCCGTTCCTTTCAGCTGAAGGTATTTACAAAGAGGCTGGATGGTCACCCATCAGCAGTAGCTGCTTCCTGCATCACAGATCCAGGATGAAGCTGGGGTTGAACTAGATGTCCTCAAATATCCCCTCCCAATTGTATGATTCTATTCTTCTATGAACTCCAAGTGAAGAGGTTTTCATCAGGAAAGCTGCTGATGGGCCAGGCCCACTTTGCCTTGGTATTCCCAGCATTCTGTGGCCCAGCTGAATTTCGCGATTGTCTCCGTCACCGTCATTTTCTTCTTGGCTGCTGATAAAAATAGTACATAGAATCTCTCTTTGTTTTCTTCCTATTTTAATAGTTCTCCCGAGCAGAGAAGGGCCTGTTCATCCGCCCTAGACAAAGCGATCACTTGTCTGGGAGAATTGACTTGTTCTATGAAGATTTCCATTATTTTGCCTCTCCTCCTCCAACACTCCTTTTTTTCTTCTTCTTCTCCTGACCCGCCGCCTCACGGAATTGTGGCACATTGCCTCCGGCAGAGAATGCTAATGAGCATCTCTTTTCAAGGGTTTATGCATATTCCGCTCTGTGAATCAGTTGGCAAAAGTTGCAGGCGGCGGAGGGGGTGGGGGCGGGCAGGGAGAGCTGCTGTCCGGCTCATTTATTGTGAGGGATGTCCAGGGGGTACAGTGGTAGGACGCCTCTTTCCCTACCCTGAGAGCAAAAGGTCAAAGCTTCTGCTCATAGTGCCAGTTCTCCTGTAAAGGAAGTGCTTCCCAAGATTATAAGACAGAACTGAAGGAGGACAGTGGATCTGCTAATCCTCCTATTTCGAGGCTGGAAGCTGCGTCCAATGCACTCCTTCCAGCAGTGCAAGGATTTCCGAACGCTCCCCTCTCCACATCCACCAACATTTCTCTGATGAAATAGGGACATCCTATTTGGAGGGACGTGGGTGGCGCTGTGGGTTAAACCACAGAGCCTAGGACTTGCCGATCAGAAGGTCGGTGGTTCGAATCCCCACGACGGGGCGAGCTCCCGTTGCTCAGTCCCTGCTCCTGCCAGCCTAGCAGTTCGAAAGCACGTCAAAGTGCAAGTAGATAAATAGGTACCGCTCCGGCGGGAAGGTAAACGGCATTTCCGTGCGCTGCTCTGGTTTGCCAGAAGCGGCTTAGTCATGCTGGCCACATGACCCGGAAGCTGTACACCGGCTCTCTCGGCCAATAAAGCGAGATGAGCGCCACAACCCCAGAGTCGGCCATGACTGGACTTAATGGTCAGGGGTCCCTTTACCTTTACTTTTTATTCAATAAATAATAATAATAATAATAATTTTTATTATTTATACCCCGTCCATCTGACCTGGTTGCCCCAGCCATTCCGGGTGGCTTCCAACATATATAAAAATGTAATAGAACTATACAGGACTGCCTTCAGATATCTTCTAAAGGTTGTAGAGCTACTCATCTCCTTGGCTCGGAGGTAGGATGACTCCATACCAGGCTTCATCAAACTCGGCCCTCCAGATGGCTGTGGAGCCATCAAGGAGAAAGTTATGTTTGATGGAACAAACTCGCCCCAATTAATGCCAACGCAGTCATTGAAGGCCGAGCCTGGAAACACCTATGAGGTAATGGCAGTTTCCTAACTGTACCCTGTTGTATATTCCGGCGTCTTCTTTGACGTCGTTCTGGGAAGGGGACTTCCCAGGAGACATTATTCCATAGACAGATTTCACAAATACGGAATATTTCCTTCTGTTCATCCAGAACTTTCTCGCCGTATTTTCTGCCCCATTTCGTCTGCTTCATCTCCAGGGACGGCTAAAACTTGTCCTCTTCTTTGGTTTATTATGCTCTTGAAATTCAAAGACCTTTTTTCCTCCGCCCGTTTTCCTCTATCCTTTCTTCCTTTTTATCCACGGGAAAAAGAAGAAGCAAAAGTTGGAGGAGCTTGCTCTTCACCATACAGGACACCAGTGAATCAACAATTTCTGAAAGTTTAGTCATGGAGAATGAGAGATGCAGTGTAGATGAGGAATCACCTTGGCTTGACCGTTTTGTGTTGCCCTTTGTATAACTGGGACAGAATACTCCTTTCTGCTCAGTGAATCGTTCTATGCCAACTTAAATTGTTCTGTGCTAACTTAAAAGCTAGCTATGACACCCTCGACTGGCACTTTTCAGTTGCATCTGGTGAAGTGGGCTGGTTGTCCATTAAGCCTTATGCCATGACAAATGTGTTAGGCCTTAGGGCGCAACAGCAGTCCCTGATGGTAATCGACAAGACTGTGCCATGGAAAATTCTGGGTTTCCTTGGAAGAGTAGAAGGACTTCCCCAGTGAGAATATCAGCAGTGGACAAGTTTCACTGTCCCCCCTGCAATAATAATAATAATAATAATACTGGCATATTGCTATTATTGACTAGTGGTCGATTCAGGTCAAAGACAGCACTTATTTGCAGAACCCAAACTTACTTTTCTGGGAGATGACTGCTAGGCTAGGTGACTGTAAAAGGGGATTTGCCCCCCTGAAAGAGAGGATAAAGCCATCACTGGCTACTAATCCTGGTGGCATCATATTCACACCAATCGTGCAATGGGTGGAGAAGGCGAAGGGGCACAAACCAAGACTTTTATCATAGCAGGGGTGATGAAATCATCTGCCAGAGTGCTAGAATAATCAATGGACTCTCCTTGCTCCAGCAAGTGAATGAAGGAATAAGGAGGCTTTCAAGTTTGTTTGTGATAGATCTGCATAGGAGAAGTCACAGAATGTGAAAAATAATGAAACAGGGTCCAGAAACTTCTTTCCCTTTTTTTTTAAATAATAAAAAATTAGGTTCCTATTTCATACCGACAATTTGAAAGGCAACACTTCTTTTCAAGATTGTTTGTATTTCCGATTAAAACCTAAAGGCTGCATTTCAGCTGGTTAATGATTTTTTGTTATAAAGCTCTGTATGTCTTTAATGTCAAACCTATGCAGTTGAAAGCAAGTCAGCAGCACTGATTTTAATGGATCGGTGCTCCCAGGTAAGCCATACACAGGGTTGCAGTGGTGCTGATCCTAAAAAATTAGGCATTGTGCTATGTACTGCTGCTCTTTGGTGTGTGTGTGTGTAAACAATAAGGGATCAACACAGCTGCCTGTGTTTTTTCAGTCTCCTTACGGGAGAAGCTATGGACTCTGCTTGAGGATGTGGCTATATAGGTCCTGCACTTCAACATTTAACACTGCACCATTGGTTCAGAGACAGTATATCAGAATAATATTAGGGAGGAGGTCTGTAGTCTTTCTGTCCTGCTTTTGGGTTTCCTGGAGTCATCTGCTTGGTCACTGTAGGAAGCAGAACGTCAGACCCTCAGTTGGTTAGAGCATGGTGCAGATAACACCAAGGTTGCAGGTTCGATCCACATTATGGGACACCTGCATATTCCTGCATTGCAGGGGGCTGGACTAGATGGTCCTCAGGGTTCCTTCCAACTCTACAATTCTATGATTCCATGTTTAAAACACCATGATACCTCATTGCTGCCCTTCTGGGGGTACACGAAGACCTTTCTATTCCAACAGGCCTTCGAAAACTGACTTTTTGAGGAAAGGGCTGGTCCTGTGATGTTTTTATTGTTGATGTCTGTATTTAATGGATTTTTAAAAATTCTGTTAGTGTTTAACTGCATTTTAATGATGGCCTTTTCTGTGTTTTTAGCTTGTCGTATTTTACCTGTGTAAGCCACCTGGAGTGCCGGACTGGGGGAAAGATCATAGAATCATAGAATCATAGAGTTGGAAGAGACCACAAGGGCCATCGAGTCCAACCCCCTGCCAAGCAGGAAACACCATCAGAGCACTCCTGACATATGGTTGTCAAGCCTCTGCTTAAAGAGCTCCAAAGAAGGAGACTCCACCACACTCCTTGGCAGCAAATTCCACTGTCGAACAGCTCTTACTGTCAGGAAGTTCTTCCTAATGTTTAGGTGGAATCTTCTTTCTTGTAGTTTGGATCCATTGCTCCGTGTCCGCTTCTCTGGAGCAGCAGAAAACAACCTTTCTCCCTCCTCTATGTGACATCCTTTTATATATTTGAACATGGCTATCATATCACCCCTTAACCTCCTCTTCTCCAGGCTAAACTTGCCCAGCTCCCTTAGCCGTTCCTCATAAGGCATCGTTTCCAGGCCTTTGACCATTTTGGTTGCCCTCCTCTGGACACGTTCCAGTTTGTCAGTGTCCTTCTTGAACTGTGGTGCCCAGAACTGGACACAGTACTCCAGGTGAGGTCTGACCAGAGCAGAAAAGATGCAATATGGATAAATATAATACTAATACTAAACAGTTGTGGCTTCTCCCATAGAATTCTCAGAGGTGTCATTTGATAAAGGTGCTTCGGGTTGTTAGGGGACCCCTGTTTTCCTCGCAGTTCCTAGAGTTCCCTGTGAAGACAGATTGATTGTTAAAACGCTATGGGAATGGTAGGCTAATGAATCTCAGCCCCCTTAACAAACTACAGCTCCCAGAATTCCTTGGGGGAAGCCGTGACTGTTTAAAGTGGCATCTGAGACGGGCTCGTCGGCACTTTTTCCTCTCATGCCATTGAGCCCCCTCTCACTCAGATAAATTGCCCCCACCTCACTGAACAACCCTTTCCCCGAAGGTTTCTTTTCCTTTCCTCTTAAAATTCTAGCCCAGAATATCCTGCGGGCGACCTTTGTGAGGGGATAACGAGTAAGCTGGAGTCTCAGACAGGTTTTATTTAAATAAACAATACAGATTTATTTAAGGCAAGATAGTATATAAGACAAATGGGTTAAACTTAGGTTTACTTCAGGAATACAGTGCGATTTCACTTTAATTCGTCCTCAGTTGTTTTTGCGATATAGGTTTGGTTCCTTAATATCAGGCATCCCCAAACTTGGCCCTCCAGATGTTTTGGGACTACCACTCCCATCACCCCCAGCTAACAGGACCAGTGGTCAGGGATGATGGGAATTGTAGTCCCAAAACATCAGGAGGACCGAGTTTGGGGATGTCTGTTTTATATGTTGATACTTTCTTTCAGTTATCGACCCCCTTTAATACTCCTGCTCCTGGGGTACTTTGAGTAATAGACCTAAGGGGGTCTGGGGGTTTCTTCTTTTCCTTAGAAGAATCTCTCCCCTCCAGACTAGATTTGAGTCCCAAGTAGGCTGTTCCTTTCCAGCTCCTACTTCTTCTGGCTCAACCTCTGCCTCCTAGTAAAATTCAGGTCTATTCCTTCTACAGGACACCACACTCTGTCCTTCATAATACGCTCAGAGCGGAAATGGTTTTTCCAGAACCAACTCTTTCTCCCATTCACTCTTTATACCTCAACCGGTCTCCCTACCTATCTCCAGCCTCAATTCCAAACCACCTCAACCAACCCTCTCAACTCCCACAACAACTAACTGTCTCTCTTCAAATCCTCTCCTTTTAAACTTTCTCTCCTGGAACCACGGCCAGTCGGAGGCTGCCGTTCACTAACCATCTGGGCTGCATCAATAGGAGTATAGCATCTAGATCAAGGGAAGTAATAGTGCCACTGTATTCTGCTCTGGTCAGACCTCACCTGGAGTACTGTGTCCAGTTCTGGGCACCACAGTTCAAGAAGGACACTGACAAACTGGAACGTGTCCAGAGGAGGGCAACCAAAATGGTCAAAGGCCTGGAAACGATGCCTTATGAGGAACGGCTAAGGGAGCTGGGCATGTTTAGCCTGGAGAAGAGGAGGTTAAGGGGTGATATGATAGCCATGTTCAAATATATAAAAGGATGTCACATAGAGGAGGGAGAAAGGTTGTTTTCTGCTGCTCCAGAGAAGCGGACACGGAGCAATGGATCCAAACTGCAGGAAAGAAGATTCCACCTAAACATTAGGAAGAACTTCCTGACAGTAAGAGCTGTTTGACAGTGGAATTTGCTGCCAAGGAGCGTGGTGGAGTCTCCTTCTTTGGAGGTCTTTAAGCAGAGGCTTGACAACCATATGTCAGGAGTGCTCTGATGGTGTTTCCTGCTTGGCAGGGGGTTGGACTCGATGGCCCTTGTGGTCTCTTTCAACTCTATGATTCTATGATTCTATGTGGTGGCAGGGAAAGAAAGAAAGAAAAAAGAAACACTTGTTGTTCCAACCTGTCCAGCAAAACCAACTTTTTCGTCACAGCATTATAGTGCATTAAATCTATGGTGTGAATGAGGGCTCTTTGTATGTTCTTTGTTTACTGTTGAATAAGAGCGGCCACATGGCCCCTGTAATGCGGTTTGAACATGGCAGCTTTAACGTGCAAATCATCCCTCAGACCACAGGGCTCGTTTGTAGTCGGAGCGGACTGAACACAGGCCAAAGGCCTTCTTCCAAGCTCACTGCTCCAGCTGCAAAATAGCTAACCCTTTCTCCTGAGAAATGTGGTTATGCATACACCTGGTCACTTTACTTTACAAGGCCTCATTAAACTCTCCTTTCTCTCCCTCTCTCAGACAGTGCTTTGTAGTGACATGGTGTTAATTCTCTCCCATTAATTGCATAAAACGTAACTAACCTTCAAATTCAGGACTGGAATCCTGAACCAGTCATTATGCAAATTAAACAGGAATGTGGTAGGGTTCTGAGGTGACGGATAAAGCTTAACATCAGGTTAGGGCTCATTTTTTCCATAATCTTCTGTTTTATGCCTTTTTTAATGAAGGATAAATGTTTGTGAGTCGTTTCGTTTAAGTTCGTTAGATCACCATGCTTTCTGAAATAAAGAGATTAGTACTTAGACAATGGTCTTTTCCCGTTTGTTAAAACAACAGCAAAAAGGTGCTCCTAGGGTCTCCCCCATACTCTCTCCTGCTCTTGGTGGCTTTTTCATTTTCTCAGAAAATATATATATTGGCAGGTGTGTTGGGGCATCTCCAGACCGTCAATATTTTGAAGGAGAGATTCAGGCATATGCCAGGAAATTTAGGGTTGCACAATTAAAGTGGATTAAAGTGTTCTGTTATCCTAGTACAACAAACACACTTTTAAAAAGTTTGTGTTTTTCCCCAGAATATTTGCTGTTAGGAAAGTGACAGGGCAATTTGCTGAGAAGTGTGGAATGAATGAACGATTGACAGGAAGACAAATAAGCCCCACTCAAGCAAATCAGGATGCATTCCTTATCATACACCCAAGAAACAAATCAGTATGAATACTCAGAAATGACTGGATAGAATCTAAGCTCCACGTGAACTTTGCTTAAGCATATCAGGATAAATAACAGGTTGATAAATAGGTCAAGTAGAGGAGGATAATTATCTATATCTATCTGTCTACACACGTTGCTGTTATTACAACTTATTACCTGCCTTTCACTCCCGCGTCCCAGGGCAAGTTACATCAATTAAAGCACAACATTAAAAACGGTTTAAAACAATGGCCATCTGCTAGGGAGACTTTAGCTGTGACTCCTGCACTGCCGGGGGTTGGACTAGATGACCCCTGGGGTGCCTCCAAACTCTACAATTCTATGATCCTAACTTAAAATTACAGAAATAAGTTTTGGAGGATGAGGAGAACAAGAAATGCTGGGGCCAGAAAAGATGTTGGAGTCCGTGGTGGTAGGTGAGGGTCTCTAGGAAAAGTGTGTGGAATGGTGGATCAGGAAAGGACCTTCTCTGTGGCAGCCCCTAAATTGTGCTGTTCCCTCCTTACAGAAGTGCCTCTAGCATCTTCCTCCTGTAGCGCTCACCTTGTTACCTTGGCCTGTGACCGTTGAGGTACTACTGTATTTTGTTTTGTAGGACTTGCCTCCTTCGTTGAATTCATACTGTGCTTTCCCTTTTGGAATGGTGTCGTGTGTTTTGTAATAGTTTTATTTGTTTCTATAGTTGTATATTCTGTTGTTGCAACCTGCGCTGGTGCCTTATGGTGAAGGGCGGGTAAGAAATCTTATAAATAATCGTTTTGCTACTCATAGTCCAGATCTGGCCTCAACTTTATAGCTTTAGGCAGTTGGTCAAGGCACATTTTTTTCAGAGGGCATTTGGAGGGAGAAATAGCTTATTTCTGCTGTTGCTAGTAGCAACTGTCATTTAGCGATCTGTTGTTGTTGTTTGTGTGTTGTTGTTGTTTTTAATGAACTTTATGTACTGTCATTTACTTGTTTTTATTATTCTTAAAAACCACCCATATAATGGGTGGCTTATAAACCATCTAAATAAAATATTTGAATTTTGCAACAGGTTTCTTGTTCATTTCAGAAGGTGAGGGGCCAGACTGGGATTTTAAGTGTGTATGAAATTAAGATGCCCGCCCGCCACACTCATGTGCTGTAAGATACTTTCTGTTTGTTAATTTACTTTGTGGTTTTTCATATGGAATTTGGCACAGCCTGACTGTGCAGATGCTATCGGTGGTTTAGATAAACAGCATCACCTCAGACACCAGATGTTCCGATCCATTCGAGATTCTTGCCAGGCGGTAATCCACATTCCATTAGGACCTGCCGCCCTCCATTGCCATTTAGGCCAATTGCATGTTTAATTTTCAAGTTCCTGCCCTCCCCAGGAACCATCCATTTCCAACTGTGTTCCTCCCTCCCTCCACCAGAATTCCCAAAGAATGCACCTCAGATCTCCAAAGTGTATTGCCTTAATATTTACAGATCACATCCAGCTCATCTTCCCAGTTAAGGCATGATGGGGAGGAGGCAGCAAATACTGGCCAAGGAAACCCTCCAAGGTTTATGCTTACAGAAGCCAGGCAGCAGATGCGCTATCCAAACATCAGCAAGCAATTAGCGGAGCCCATATCCAAAAGAAGCCAGCAGGTAGCTGTTGCAAATCCTCTGTCAGAACAGATATGTTGCATAGCCTTCCCAGTCTGGTTACCCTCCATATGTCTTGGGCTAGCAACCAGCATTGGTTTGAGAGTGCTGATGTTCTTGTGTCCTGCTCTTGGGCTTCCTTGAGGCATCTGATTGGCCCCTGTAGGAATCAGAATTCCAGAATATACCAGCCTCTGGTTTCACCCAACAGGGCTCTATGGATGTTCTTTTGCTCTTCTCCCCCCCCCCAATATTATTCTTTCTCTTTAGGTGTGATGGCCTTGGCGTGGTGGATTGTTGTTCTTTTCTTTATATCCCGGAAGTCCTTGCAAGCCTATTCATGCGGTGTACAAACTCAGGCTTCGCAACGTAAATGTTGTGCGCTTGTAGCAGGCTTTTATTCAGAGGTGCCCCGGCGCTTCTTGCATACTGTGTTTTCATTACAGCCTTTTGATTGTCTTAAAGTGCATTTTTTTGAAATAAAGGAAAACGGGTACAATTGTGCATATCCCGCCTCCCTCTTGCGAAGACCGGTGACAAGGACAACTCCAAGGTCAGATGATTAAGAGAGAGAGAGAGAGAGAGTGCGCTAAGCAAGCAGAACAATACAAATAGCACTAACAGTGAAGAATAACTCAAGAACTATGAAATGTTCAGCACTAGCATTCCTACATAAGGGATGTAATGCCGTTTATTTTATTTGGATGTTTTCAGTTTTGTAAGCCACCCCAAATACCAAATTTTAAACAAATCTAATAAATGAGGAAACAAGGATCTTTTGGGAAGCAATGGCAAAAATAGCTGCCTATGCTGTATGCCGAAGATTGCTGTAATTTTCTGAAACACCCTCATAGCTTGACTTCTTTTTCCTTAATGGTATAGAATCTGTACTATATTATAGATTGTTTGGCTCTTTTACATAGAACACCCTCCAAAATTAACTTAGGAGTATGCGAATGCAAAAGACTACCATGGTTTGCAGTCTTTTCCTTCCTTGTCTGGTATGGAACCTGTGTGTTTCCCTTGAAGTTGCACAATATGGTTGTGGGTAACAGCCAGACTTTGTGTTGTTAAAAATGGGTGTCACCTGTTGCTACTTTTTCTCAGAATTCTAGGTGTGTCACCTGACCATTGCGAAGGGACGCAGGTGGTGCTGTGGATTAAACCACAGAACCTAGGACTTGCCAATCAGAAGGTCGGCGGTTCGAATCCCCGCGACCGGGTGAGCTCCCGTTGCTCGGTCCCTGCTCCTGCCAACCTAGCAGTTCGAAAGCACGTCAAAGTGCAAGTAGATAAATAGGTACCACTGTGGCGGGAAGGTAAATGGCGTTTCCGTGCGCTGCTCTGGTTTGCCAGAAGCGGCTTAGTCATGCTGGCCACATGACCTGGAAGCTGTACGCCGGCTCCCTCGGCCAATAAAGCGAAATGAGCGCCGCAACCCCAGAGTCGGCCACGACTGGCCCCAATGGTCAGGGGTCCCTTTACCTTTAACCTGACCACTGCAGTATACAACAGAGACTAATTCAGTCTGCAATCTTACAACTGAGTCTAAAGGCTGACCTCATGGCTACAACAACATCCAGCATATGTCGCAAACTATATAATGATGCGAAGAAGTACTTTACCTGCTTACCCTAAATCTCACAACATTCAGCTTCTGTATATGATCCCGGGTTCAAGTTTCATGGGAAAGGGAGAAAAAAACTTTTCTGTATTCACTCTTTAAAAATGTGGCATACTTTTACGAACAGTCCCAAAGCCTGGCTGCTGAGAGCAATTTGTCTGGGTGTGAAACACAAACACAAGGATATTGCATCTAGCTAACTGCCAGAGCTAATTGGCATTTTTTTGCTGGGCTCTTGACCGTTTTTGTTTATACTTTGTGTGATTTGTGTTTGTTGAGTTTCACGCAGGGAGAAGCAAGTCCTCGGAAGTATTTATGCACTGTAAAAAGTTGTTGCAGCCAAAGAGATGGGGGAGTTTACACTGCCTTCACAATGCTCTTTATATTTTATGCCAGTTGTCATCTAATGGAAAGAATGTCCTCAGGGACGTTGCTTCTCAAGGTTTTGGCTCACTTAAAAAGATGTGCAGCCGTTAGCAGTTCCTAAGGCCAAAGCTGCGTCTAATGGACCAAAGTTCGAATAAAGGCAAACTGGCCTCCTTGTGGCCATTATCACTTCATTGTTGTTCTCAGATGCAAAAGAAAATAGTGGTTCTACCTTATTTGCATTGGCTCTTTTACTATACATTCCTCAATCGGGGATTGAGAGTCTACGGAGGTGCTAGAGAGAGTGAGAGAGAGTGAGAGTACATTAAACTGAATTAATACTCAGTGATGCAAATCTTTATGAGAATTCTGAGAGCAGGTTCAAGCAGAGATTTTGTAAAGTGCATTTGATGGGGTGTAGGGTTCAGATCGGAAGGTTGGTGGTTTGAATCCCCATGACGGGGTGAGCTCCTGTTGCTCGGTCCCAACTCCTGCCAACTTAGCAGTTCAAAAGCACGTCAAAGAGCAAGTAGATAAAAAGGTACCACTCTGGCGGGAAGGTAAACAGTGTTTCCGTGCGCTGCTCTGGTTTTGCCAGAAGTGGCTTAGTCATGCTGGCCACATGACCCGGAAAAACTGTCTGCGGACAAACGCCGGCTCCCTCGGCCAGTAAAGCGAGATGAGCACTGCAACCCCAGAGTTGTTCACGACTGTCAGGGGTCCTTTACCTTTACCTTTAGGGTTCACAAGCCGCATGGCCTGAACAAATTATTCACCCACCCCAACTTCCCAACAACTGCAAATTCCACCCAAATGTTCTGAAATGTTGAAGACTTCATTACAGTTTGCTGGCATTTCCCCATTTTCTTGCCACCCTTTTAGGGACTAGAAATGTGCTATTTCAAATGAAATGGGAACATGTTGCATGGTTCTCTAGAATGCATTAGATCCTGGCCCCAAGAAGCCTTAGTTTGGGATGCTTTTATATTTGTTATAATGAAAATTAATAAAAATATTATAAAAAATGAACCATTCTACTTCCCTGTCAAAGCGAATTTTCTTTCAGCAGCTTTCTTTGCTTTTATTTAATCGGAAACATACAATGACCAGTTTTAAGAAAGAATAGATAATAACTCAATCGCATGAAAACAAAAATGAAATGCACACAAACAAACAAACAAACAACAACGAAAGTATACAAATTTTGGTTTTTACATACACAATCCCTGGGAATTATTATTATTATTATTATTATTATTATTATTATTATTGTTGTTGTTGTTGTTGTTGTTGTTGTTATTATTATTAATCTTGGCAGGTAGTAACATATCCTGCTTCAATATATGTTTACAAAGACATAAGACATTTCCCCCCTGACATATAAAAACTTATATATTTTTTTAAAAAAACAACAGCACAAAGACATAAAGCATCTGGAAACTTAGCCTTATGAGGAACGGTTGAAGGAGCTGAGTATGTTTAGCCAGGAGAAGACTGCTATGCTCCCCTCCTGTTTGTTACAGTGAAAAAAGGTACTGAGGCATGCCTCCTTTTAGCCACAAAATGCTGCACATATATTTTATTAGTGGCCTCGTGGGAAGGCCTTTTATTCAAGAGAGTCACTTTCAACGTGTGCTTGAAAGCGCAAAAGTCACTTAGAGCGGGGAGGTGTGCTCTCAAGTGGCACCCGAATGCTTGTTTTGTCATGTGGGCGCACCACACACACTGCAAGCGCCAGTCTTCAGGTGCCTTTGAGCACAGGTGGGAGGTTATTAGCATTGCCATCCTCTTCAAGGATGTTGACAGCTGGGCTGCTCACTGGGCTGCGTACGGCTCCTTGAGCAGTCCCCTCGGCACCACTTACGGCTGCACAGGAACTGGAGTCTCCGGCATCTAGTGAAGGAGAAAAGGCTCAAAACATAGTCAGAAGCATTTGAAGGGGGAAATGCCTTAGAAACACATTCTGCTGTCCTGGATGAAGCTGCAGAGTCAGGGCTCAAGGAAATTGTGGATTTGGGCATTGCAGACTGGAAGGCTACAATCCAGTGCTGTTCACTGGGTGCTAGTGATCAGGTTGATGTGCAGGTGCTTCTGCTGGTGGAGAAGAGTGTGGGCAGTGGAAGTGCAATAATGGCTGCACCAGAAAGTTGGTACTTCCAGGGGGCTGGGGAGAGACTTGCCATAGAATCATAGAATTGTAGGATTGGAAGGGATCCCGAAGGACATCTAGTCCAACCCCCTGCAGTGCTGGAGTCACAGTCCGGTTTACAGGCAGTTGAAGTCCTGGTGGACGTCAGGACTGAGGGCAAGATGGCGGGGTGGGAGCAGGAACGGGAGTCTGGAAACCAGGAGTCTGGAAGCCAGGAGTCAAGGGTCCAAGGATCAGGAAGCAAGGAGTCAAGAAGCCAAACACAGCAAGGTAGAAATTGTACTGCTGTGGCAAAGAGCCAAAGGGAAATGCTGACCTTATATCCCTTCCCGGCTCTTGCCACCAGGTGCTGTGAATTACTAATCGGCCTCACCTGTGCGGCTGCGCCTTGCCTCTTCAGAGCAAACTTAGGAAAGCCCCAGTCCTGCGAAACCCTACCGGTCACAGGGCCTGGCTCCTGCACGCACTCCTGACAGCTCGGATCTCAGCTAAAGCATCCATGGCAGATGGCCATCCAAGCTCTGCTTAAAAAACTCCCAAGGAGACTAGGAAATGTGCACAATTCCCTTTTCATGGACAGGTAATGTGCACTTTATCCAGGCTTCCTCAACCTTGGCCTTCCAGATGTTTTGAGACTACAATTCCCACCATCCCTGACCACTGGTCCTGCTAGCTAGGGATCATGGGGGTTGTAGGGCAAAAACATCTGGAGGGCCGAGGTTGAGGAAGCCTGACATTATCTATGATAAATGGTGAATATTGCACAGTGCCTAGCTGTTATGCACATTAACTGCTCAACTTACATTACCCATAGCGAATCTATGGTGACATTATAAACCAGACTCTTGAGTATGTTGACAAGGGCAGATCGAGCCTCTTGGGTTGCAGAAAGTAGACTGCATGGAAGAATGAAAGACTAAAGAAACAGCTTAACCTTTTAAATGCTGGCCCTTTTAATACCCAGGGTTTTATTATTATTATTATTATTATTATTCCAATCCTGCTATGGAGACACCTTGGAATAGAAGAACAGACATGGCAGCTGCAGTAAATGAGGAACAGAGAAAATGTCAGCCAGACTGCCTTTATGAGGAACTGAAAATGCTGATTCTGGAGGGAGGAGGGGAATGATTGGAGTGGGATAAGAAAATGGCATGAGATTTGAATCTTGAGATAAGGCTGTGAGCAGGGAAATTTAAGTATAATGAAATGTCAGTAGTGGCAATGAATTAGTACAACACACATCTTGATTTTGGCCCAGGACAATTGGTTTTGGTGTTGGGTGAAAGGCCAGTGACTGGTCCAAGGTCACCCAGTGGGGAATCTGAACCCAGGTCTCCCAGGCCCCAGTCTGCCACTCTAACCACTGCACCACACTATAGTGTCTCAGCATTATATTTCTGTCGTGGCGACAGCCTTACAATCTTATAATATAAGACACACTTCATATGTTGTCTATGCTTTTATTTTGAAAGCTGCTTTGAGACCCAGTTGTGGTGATATAGATCTGTACTATAAATAACTGAATGTATATAACTATATATAAATCCATATATACTTTTTTTTAAAGCAACCCTACATATAATACGAGACAATAATAAACTACAATGCAAAATAAAACAATAAAATCCCCACGGAAGCAAGAACACGGCAGCACGTAGCTTTATGGATTGAAACTAGCAATTTAGGTAGGAAGGAATATTTCTTCTGGAAACCGCTTTGACTCTGCAAATATCCAGTCTTTTCAGTTATGTTTGGCACCATGGTTCCCCTTGGCTGCTGTTGTTTTGGCGCCATTCTTTTTCCTGGGCTCCTGATTCTTCCTCTTTCCAGGATGAGTCACATGGATGATCCTGCCCAGTGGGAGGATGCCAATAGGATTTGGCTACTCATGCTTATGTTACTGAAGGCAGGAGAGGGTAATTTAGACTTAGGGCTGGGCCTTTAGTATTCTGAGGGCAACAGCTTAATACCAAGAACTAGTCCCTGCCTACCCACCCAAGTCTAAGGGATTAACCATATTATCCACTGAGGAGGTAGTGCTGAATTAATTGAAATATTGGCAGGCTGGTTGTACAGTTCTCTGTCCAACCTCTGTGCTCCTCTCACCAAGTTAAAATATAACAATAACAATAACAATAACAATAACAATAAATTATTATTTATTATTTATACCCCGCCCATCTGGCTGAGTTTCCCTAGTCAGTCTGGGCGGCTTCCAATCGAGTGTTAAAAACAATACAGCATTAAATATTAAAAACTTCCCTAAACAGGGCTGCCTTCAGATGTCTTTTAAAGATAAGATAGCTGCTTATTTCCTTCACATCTGAAGGGAGGGCGTTCCACAGGGTGGGCACCACTACCGAGAAGGCCCTCTGTCTGGTTCCCTGTAACCTCACTTATCGCAGGGAGGGAACCGCCAGAAGGCCCTTGGATCTCAGTGTCTGGGCTGAACAATGGGGGTGGAGACGCTCCTTCAGGTATACAGGGACCGAGGCCCTTTAGAGCTTTAAAGGTCAGCACCAACACTTTGAATTGTGCTCGGAAATCTCTCAAGACCGGTGTTATGTGGTCCCGGTGGCCACTCCCAGTCACCAGTCTAGCTGCTGCATTCTGGATTAATTGCAGTTTCCGGGTCACCTTCAAAAGTAGCCCCACGTAGAGTGCATTGCAGTAGTCCAAGCGGGAGATAACTAGAGCAAGCACCACTTTGGCAAGACAGCAATATAATTTAAATTCTTAAAAGGAGGATCAGTATTGTATCTAACACGGATCTAACACCCCCTGCAAATTGCATTTGAAATTTCCTAAATGCAGATTGCAAGATGGGACAATCAAACTTTCATAGCAACTTTTCCCAGCCAAAGCCATTTTTGTATTAAGCTTCGGTGCAGCATGCTAATAAAACTAGCTGTTTTGAGCAGGTGCCGAAATATTTCTCGGGTCAAATAATTCACATCATGCATAGATATCAGGAGGCACTCCCCCCCCCACTGGATGTAAAAACAATTCTCAGATTGAACAACCTTGAATTTGATCTTGAAGTTTCAGTATTTTTATAGTCCAAATTTCATGGGTTGTTGTTGTTTAGTTGTTTAGTCGTGTCCAACTCTTCATGACCCCATGAGCACGCCAGGCACTCCTGTCTTCCACTGCCTCCCGCAGTTGGGTCAAACTCATGCTTCGAGAACACTGTCCAACCATCTCGTCCTCTGTCGTCCCCTTCTCCTTGTGCCCTCCATCTTTCCCAACATCAGGGTCTTTTCCAGGGAGTCTTCTCTTCTCATGAGGTGGCCAAAGTATTGGAGTCTCAGCTTCACAATCTGTCCTTCCAGTGAGCACTCAGGGCTGATTTCTTTAAGAATTGATAGGTTTGATAGGTTTCATGGGTTACCTGTGAGTTTTAGTCTTAATGAAACTTGTAACAAGGCTTTGCTAGAGATTTTAGGGCTGCATATTTCCTTCCTTTTCTATTGGGAGTTGCTGGAGAAGTGGACACAATAAACATGACCTCTCCCAAGCTGGCCAGGCCAGACTCTCTCTAAGCAGGACCCTGGACAGCTCATGGTGAGTGCTTCTGGCTGAGCTGTAAAGGATGTTGTTTCAGCAGAGTATTGGGGACCATGGAGCTGGATGTGCTGACAATGGGAGGAAAAATTCTCCAACCAATTATTGGGGAGACATCTTTTTCTTTCTCCACATACCCCTTCCCCCTCAGGTCTTCTTCAAATGGCAGCAGCAACTATGGTGGCTGCCAGTTTGTATTCTCCACAATCCCCTTCAATTTTGTGTTCTCCAAATTGACCTGGACAAGGTGTGTGTGCAGGGAATTTCAGCTCACCTTAAATTCCAAGGGCTTCACATTTACCTTACTAATCTTTATTCCAGCCATAGAGACAGGCTGTGATGGCCTGGGAATCTGATTCAGAGGCTGAACCTGAGGAATCCCAGCCTGCACAGGAGTCACCACCTCCAGGGCCGGCTGAGCAGGGGCAGGGGCTTGAATCTGAAGGGCCCTCACCTGTGCCGGATCCTCAGGAGCAGACACCAGCTAAATCCGCTCTGGCTCCGGAAGTGATCGAGGACCCATTGCCTGCAGGTGCTCCTCTCCCAGCCCTGTCAGGGGAAGGTGAGGTTGCCTCTGGGTCCAGTAACCCTCCAGCCTCTCCTGAGCTGCAGAGGCTCAGGGCAGAGAGGTGGAGGGAACTAAGTTCTCTCAGGAGGAGTGCTCACCTCCAGGCCAGGGGAGGTGAGGCACCTGTGCACCGGGGCCGCCCTATGCCTCGGAGGAGATGAAGGCCAGCCCGCCCAGTCCCAGGTTGCGGGAGCAACGTCGTTGGTAACCTGTTCCTGCCGGCACCCTGACCTGCTCTCCTGAGTTCCTGACCACGCCCGACTCCTCGCTTTGGACCTCGCTTCGCCCCTGACGGACAGCCTCCTTACCTTTGACCTAGGACCGGACTTAGACCATGCCGCACGGTAACCCCCCCCCCCGGGACCAGCACACAGGCTGATGTTATCTTCTCCTTCTTGTGGATGGAGAGCTTGGGTTGAGCACAGTGGCTAGCCTGAGGCCACCTGGTGAGTTAATGGCTGAGGTACCTTTTAAACCGGGCTTTCCTCAGCTTACACTTTTAGCTACCAGACTACACCCTGTCTGCAGAAGAGCTTCTTTCTCCCATCTCACCTCTGTCATGGAGAAACTGAAGAAACGTGTTTTTTAACTTTGGCTCCCCATTTCACACTGCGTAAAATATTTCACAGATGGCGCTGGGCCTTCAGCCAAGCTGGCTGTAGCTCGATTCCCTTTGGCGTTTGCTGGCAGGGTATTTCCAAGATGGCGCTCGCCTTCCCCCTTACGTTCTGTTCTTTTGCTCTCCACCTCAGATGTTTTTCTGGCTTAAGATGCCCAACATAATTAGCTGTGTTTGTTTCCTTCCGAAACCTGTACTTTTTTCTCCTCCTCCTCCTCCTCTCTCTCCCCCACCCCTTTCATAAGAACGCCTTCATTTTCATGTCTGTTTTGCCTCAGTCTTTTCTTCTGGCTAGTTCCATAGCCAAAAGAAAAACTGTACATCGCTGGATAATTAATGAGACTTTTATTATCTTTGTAAGAGTATAAAGAAATCTTCAGCTGTCAGAAATGGGATATGT
This sequence comes from Podarcis raffonei, assembly GCF_027172205.1. Classification (NCBI taxonomy): domain Eukaryota; kingdom Metazoa; phylum Chordata; class Lepidosauria; order Squamata; family Lacertidae; genus Podarcis; species Podarcis raffonei. The sequence continues at coordinate 64,558,201 of NC_070611.1, read as the reverse complement.
GTGTGCAAGTATATGTCTTATATACTGCTGGGAAATGCATGAGGGGGAAAAAATCCAGCAGAGTAGAAAGTCTGGGTTTACTAGCCGGATAAATAATTCCATGTGCTTTAGCTTTCAAGTTAAGTTCAGCCCTAGAGATCTACTGCCGGTCAGTGTTGACAATATTGAGTTGGATGGATTGGTGGTCTGTACAGCAGTTTCCAAGGGATGTGGGTGGTGCTGTGGGTTAAACCACAGAGCCTAGGACTTTCTGATCAGAAGGATGGCAGTTCAAATCCCCACAACGGGGTGAGCTCCCGTTGCTCAGTCTCTGCTCCTGCCAACCTAGCAATTTGAAAGCACGTCAAAGTGCAAGTAGATAAATAGGTACCACTCCGGTGGGAAGGTAAACAGCGTTTCCGTGTGCTGCTCTGGTTCGCCAGAAGCGGCTTAGTCATTCTGGCCACATGACCCGGAAGCTGTGCGCCGGCTCCCTCGGCCAGTAAAGTGAGATGAGTGCTGCAATCCCAGAGTCGGCCACGACTGGACCTAATGGTCAGGGGTCCCTTTACCTTTACCTTTTTACAGCAGTTTCCTATGCTGCAATGTTAGCAGGCAAGCAGCAGTCACAAACCCGACTTCTGACTTCAAATATCTGTCATGTGCAAATCTGGGAGCAGCCTTGATTTTTGTTGATCCAGAGAGCTGGGTTAGAACTAATAGGTGGCACTTGTAAGGCAGCAGAGTTCAGCTGTCAATATTTCTAATGGGAAGGGCGGTTTGACAGCGGACTAGCCTGCCGTGGGAGGTGGTGGGATCCTTTATGCTGACAGCATTTAAGCAGAAACTGTGCAGAGAGCTGTCAGGGAAGCTGGAGTTGTAGATTCTGTGCTGTAGGTCCTGAGTGGAGCAGGGGTTGGGATAGATGGTCTCCAGTGGACCCTACAATGCGAAAATTCTGCAATTGCGTTCCAGTTTTCCAAGTGTTTCGTTGGAAAGGTTTTATGGCTGAATTGGCCAATAATGGCGACTCGTTCTTTGATTTAATTTACGCTTGTTTGGTTTTCTGGTAACCAGCATGGGAAATTTGGTGGTCGGCATTACACCCAGAAACAAAATAATTCAGTGCAACTTGGGGGGAACAATCTGTTCCTTAGGATATAAAATTAGGCACCATCTGCACCATACATTTAAAGCAGCATCATACCACTTTAAACACTCATGTTTTCTCCAATAGAATCCTGGGAAGTGTAGTTCGTTAAGGGCTCTGAGTGTCTTTGGAAGACACCTGTTTCCTGGGCAGAACTGCAATTTCCTGAGTGGTTTAACAGTCAATCCTTCTTCCAAGGGAACTCTGGAAATTGTAGTTCTGTGAAGGTAATGGGATCTCCTAACAGCTCTCAGCACCCTTAGCAAACTACAGTTCCCATGCTTCTTTGTGGGAAGCCATGACTATTTAAAGCAGTATAATATTGCTTTATAGTGCAGGTGGGGCCTTAATTTGCTATTGAGCTCATGCGGCAATCAACGGCTCCTTAGTTTACCAGGCCCACTTATGCACACTACATTTAAAACCAGCATGAACAATCACTGCCGCATCTAAACTTACCTGTGCTTTTCTTAAAGTCTGCATTCAAATCTTTCTAAATAAGACCTTATTTACCTGTTGATTCTTTAGTCGAGTTAGAGCTTTGGAAATCTGGCATGAGTTGATGGGTGCAGCTAATTTTCCTGCTGTGAATGCAATTAAAATAGTTTGCATATTCTAGTGTAGCTTAGTAAGAAAGAGAGTAAACTGTAACCCAAAAAGCTGCCTTTTCAAATAGATTTATTTTGTCAAGTGGTCACCAGGTAAGTCAATTTCGCTATGCCTCCAATCTGCAATGCGGAGGTAATAATAAAGGGATGTTGTAATGATTGCAGAAAACAAACCTTGTGACTAGCTAGGAAAAAGCTTAAGCAATAGTCCCAGTTCAAATGAGCCACTAAACCAGGCATCCCCAACCTGTGGCCCTCCAGATGTTTTGGCCTACAACTCCCATGATCCCTAGCTAACAGGACCAGTGGTTAGGGATGATGGGAATTGTTGGGAAACTGTGTACGTGCAGCTACTCACACAGAGTCAATTAAGGTTTGGCAGACAGCCAGAAGGCAATCTGAAGGAGTAAGTCTGCCTGCTGATAACAGAGACATGGAGGCAGCTCCCTGATTGGTCAAGCTCTCTTAAGGGAGTGATAATTAATGGCCTACTAACTGGAATGTGTTAGTTCGTGTGTTCAGAGTTCTGTGTCAGTGTAGGAGTTGTTAGTCGTGTCAGAGAGAGCTAGCAAAAGATCCGTGTTCTGTTCCTGTATATTGTCCACTATATATAATAAACACCTGACTACAAGTTCCTGGTTCCTGCTTCGTCTATCCTGTCTGCAGCCAAGTTGCCAATTGCTTCCGTGGATTCTGCGTTTACTCTGCTAGGTCTGGCTAAGGTCCTGCAACTAGTCGGAAAGTTGCGAAACACCAACAGGTTTTGCCAATAGGAATTGTAGTCCCAAACATCTGGAGGGCCAAAGGTTGGGGATGCCTGCACTAAACCAAGGTTTGAATTAGCTTAATGCAGTGTGAGAAAGGCCCCTTCCACAACACCTTGAAGGATAAAGCAATTATGAATTGCATAAGTTGAAAATCCAAATGAAACTGAGTTGCACTTCCCTGGTTTCCTTGCTTCCAATCTTCCACCATTGTCTGTGCTCATTTTTTGAATTTTAAATCTAGCAGTCATGAGTGCTAGAAACTTGTAACCGCCTCAACTCTTCTGATTGCAACAGTGCCTCGATCCAGCTTTTAGAATGACTTATTTAGGACTTCCAGGTTAGCACCATCGGCTAATGGCGGATTCCCTCCGAGCTCCGGAGGGAATCGGCTCCGCAGGATTGGGTCTTGACCGCTGCGGCGACGCGGGGACCCTCAAAAATCACAGGCGGTGAAGCCTGTGAACCTGGTGACTCGGCGGGCACCATTTGCGCCCCCCGACCTGCGAAGGAGCCTTTTTAAAGGCTTCGGAACGGGGGACGGGGTGAGCGGCGCGGTGCTGAGAGTCGACTGCTTCTCCTGCGGAGTGAAGCCGCATTGCCATGGTTGGAGAGCGCTGACTTCTTCTTGTGAGCAATTGGATTTTAAAGCAACAACCCGTGAGTAGTACGAAAATTGGAATTGTAAAGAAAAATTTGTGTTTTTTTTTTAATTAGGCACGATCGGGGAAGGCGCAAACAGGAAGTCCGTCTCCCCATCTTGTAAATAATCTAAAGCAAGGACCTGCTAACTAAGGTCGAGAGAACCCTTTCTTTTTTACTTGGTAAAAGACATTAATTTCACGATTTGGCAGTATAAGAAATCTTACTGGAGGATAAAGAGCTAACCTTGGGAGCTGAAGTGCCACCCCCCCGGACCCGGGAGTGCTCCGTGAGAGAGCCTGTTGATGAGGTATTGAAGAGTTTGACAGCTGTCAAATTAGCTGTCAAGACGGGAAAAGAGAACTTTGTTTCTGTTGCTTCTGCTGGCTATATTTGTTACAATTCGGTTACAATTTGTTGAAAACAAGGAAGAACTGTTACAAACTAACTTGACTTTTGGATTTGAACTGGAAGGAATATTAAGTTACCAAAATCCCTCTAGGGGGGGATTTGGGACATTACAAGAATGGCTGGAGAAGGGAAAATTCAAGCTCAATTGGACAGAGTTTTTGTTCTCTTGGGAAAGTTACAAGGCCAAATTGATGTTTTGGCTACAAATGTCGCAACTCTGAACTTAACAGTAAATAACATCACTGAATTTGATAAGGATTTGATTCAGGAAGTCCATGCAGCTGGACAAAAAGAGAAACTTGAGAGCTTTGAGAGTGTGGAGAAGGAGATATATGTTGTTCCTGAGGAAAAGGAAGGAGGAGCTGTAATTTTGCAGATGATAAAGAAGAGCCAGAGGTCTGACATGATGGTTATAAAGGAAAATAAGAACTTCATGTTGAAAATCTGGTCTGAATTGGAGATTGAAGAATGGAGAGATCTCCTTATGCGGAGATCTGAAGACCCAAGGATTACAAATTTGCTTAAGGTGGAAGTTGGAGCTTTGGGGACATTTGGACTTGAAAGGAGTAAGAAACATGATTCGGGCTCCACTTTTAAGTATGGAGGTCTGGCTGGAAGAAACATGGATCCCGTTGAGTTAGAGCTTCTCCGAAATCTGGTGTCTAATATTAAGGACTATCAAAAAAACCGGCAGAGAGGAATTGAGAGAGAATTAAGAGCCTCGGACGTGAGATCTCCAGGCTGATAGTAGACTAAGACTGATGGACATTTGTTGGGGATTGAAACCGGGAAAGGGGGGGTGGAGTTTGGGAATCCAAAGGGTGCATAATTACAATCTGTTTTGTTTTTATTTTGCTTTGTTATTTGTATGAGAATTGGGGAATTCATGGAAGGGAATTTGGGTCGACGTTAGAAAAATGTTTTAAGAATGAGTACTGATGTATAAGTATTGAGGTTTAAGTTTGGACAAGGCAAAATTGGTTCTTTAAAATGAACTAAATAGAAAAAGGTCAATAAGAACTTGCTGAACTAACAATTTGAATTGGAATATAAGAAGGGGGAGGTGTGGGGAAGTCAGGGAAATATGTTATAGAAAAATAAGGTTTGTGAACTTTATGTGTTTTTAAACTTTTTTCTTTTTTCTTTTTTGATTCTTTTTTTAATGTACTAAAGTTGAAAATTTCAATAAATATCTTTTTTAAAAAAATAGAATGACTTGTTTAATTGTTTTGTTTTCAGCACAGACAAGAGGAAACCTAGGCAGTAAAGCAAGCTGGCTTGAAGGTAAGGACAAATTATTTTAATTGAATTTACTTCTGAGTAATTGCTCTTTGGGAGGGGGGGGGAAAGGCAGGTATGCTAATATGCATTAGTGTACACATTAGTGTATGCATAGTCATCTGTCTTGTTTTGTTTTAATAAAAGGGGATGTTGTTGGTTTTTTTTAAAAAAATACGAGGTATAATTTTGGTAATGTTCAGTAAACACCTGTGTTTGTCAGGAGAGAGAATTCCTAATCAGAACAGGCAAGGATATTTTTGGTTGTTGTGATCATGTTCCTGGACTTTAATTGCACTTTGTCTGAATGGCTGGCTATTTTAATGTGATCCTTTATGACTTTTGTGTAAAATGCATTAAGTAAAAAAATAAATAAATGAAAAGGGGTTTCCTATCAGTGATAAGCTCAGTGGTATATGGAGGGAGATATTTCACCTGAAATCGTAGTAACGTGTATATGCCGCACCTCGATAAATATAGTTTAGGCTGCTACAGTGGAACCTTGGTTCCCAAGCTGAATCAGTTCTGGGAGTCTTTTCGATTCCTTAAATAGTTCGGGAACCAAGGCAAGGCTTCTGATTGGCTGCAGCAGCTTCCTGCAGCCAATCAGAAGCCACGGAAACTGCGCTGGGCGTTCGGCTTCTGAAGAACGTTCGAAAACCGGAACAATTCCTTCTGGTTTTCATTTGTTTGGGAGCTGGAACGTTCGGCTCCCAAGGCGTACGGGAGCCGAGGTTCCACAGTAAAATGTTTCATGGGGCAGGAACAGATAAACTGGTTGAGTGAGAAAAGTTCTATCAAAGAGTAAAGTGAAGTGAGTTTATTGCCTATAGGTGGCATCCAAGCTGGAGAAGAAGTATATATACTAATAATGAGCTCAGGTTTCCCAAGTATGGATCCTTAAGTTACCAAAACTGCACCACCGGCACATAAGAGGCTGTTTCAGGTTTGCAGTAGTACAAAAGATCCCTGGAAGCATGGTCCAATATGGACTGAGCAGGGTCTGTGGCCTTAGAGTTCTGATTGGCTGTTGGAGAGCAGGAGGGGAGGGGACAGAAAACCAGGATGGAGGGAAAATGGAATAGAATGCCCAGAAAGAGGGAATGGCTGGGTGACTGGCTGGGATTCTGGACAGGAACACTCCCAACATGCTGCTTTTTGTTGCAAATCCCATCGACCGTATTTTTCGCTCCATAAGACGCACTTTTTTCCTTTTAAAATCCAAGGGGAAATGTCTGTGCGTCTTATGGAGCGAATGTGTGGTCCCTGGGGCTGGGGGGGGGGACCCGGGCTTCCCCCGCCAGCCCCACAAGCTCCTGAGCAGCTCTGGGGTAGCCCACAAAGCCTCTGCAGGGCAGCGGGGAGCCTTCATCCCGCTGCCCTGGGGAGGCTTCGAGCGGCTATTCCTGTCTTTACGGGAGGTGGGGGAAGGGACAGAGCAAGGCTCTCTCTCTTCCCCCACCTCCCACAAAAGTCCCCAAGAGCCACATATTTTTTTTTCTTGAATCCCCCTCCCCCCAAAGTAGGTGTGCCTTATGGTCAGGTGTGCCTTATGGAGCGAAAAATACGGTAATCTCCTAAAATGACAGTGTTGTGAAGCCAGACATCTTCATACAGCCAGGCTGGATTTGATGATTACACCTACAAACACTGCTTGTATGTTTGTGTGTGGGTGTGTAATGGTCATTGTGCAAAGTCATTGTGATGCCCGTCTTTCCCTTCTCTCAGCTTGCGTGTTTGTGTGTTTGCAGCCTCTTGATATTCTCCTGTTCAGGCAAATGGAACCACGATGGTTCAGTGGATTGAGCAGGAGAATTTTAAGAGAATCTGCCGTCTGAGTTGGCTACATCATGCTGCCTAATGGTAGGGCCAGTCCCGATCCACCAGGACAGAAACACAAAGTTGCGAGCTGAGCAATAAAAGCAATGAACGTGGTGTGAACAATATCCAACACAACTTTTCTTAAACACAATTTTTGTTTGTTGTTTTGCACTGACTTCAAATACCCCGACTCCCCTTATATCTTCAGCCCCTCCTGCTGCCACAAAAAGGTCTGGCTGCATGCCCATGGCTGTTCTTCAAACGTTTTGGATTCTCTGGACTGTTTTCTAGCCCAAGGATTGCCAGTTTGGTGTCCTCCAGATGTGGCTGGACTCCAACTCCCACCAGCCCCAAACAACATGGCCTATGGTGAGGAATGATGGGAGATGTAGTCTAGCAGAAGCTGGAGGACACCACATTTACTACCCCAGCTAAATTCTCTGGTTAGCAAGGTTGCCATATTTTGAAGGGCAAAAAAAGAGGACTTCTACTTTTAAGTATGGGTCACTACGACGACTCTACTCATGAAAAAGAGGACGTGTCCTGGAAAAGGAGGCCATATGGCAACCGTGGATGGCCCCCATGCTCCACTAATCCATTTGCCGAACTGGGAAAGCTCTGTTTTTAGTTTTAGTCAAAAAGATGAGAGCCGTACGGCAAAACTTTTTGGTTCTTAATTCACAGGCGTCAATAGAGCCAGAGAGAGACTGGAATGAAGGCTCCATTTAAGGAGTACCGACTTTAATTTCCACGTCAAACAACTCTTTTAATGATGTTCAGAGAGCTTTTGAAGCTATTTTCTTTTCCTTACAGGTCAACCGTTCAGTTTGCCCGGTGGTCAGCTTTCTGAACTGTTAACGATTCGCATTTCAATGCGAACATAAAGATCATTATGTTAAAATTGGCACACATCAGGGTTCTCCTGGTATTCTACCACCAGTTGAGATTTTAGGGGCTGGAGACATTCAGGGGGTTGAGAAGAAACCCAAAGAAATCATTATATTCTGCTGAAGGTAACTGATTTTCCCCCGCCACAGGAACTGTAAATGAAACGTATATATTTTGCATAATGAAACAGATGACAAACTGGGCCAACCTATCTATTAATGAGACTCCTGTAATGCTAGAATGCATGGACGTGGGGAGTGCGTGAAGAGCAGAGGAAATTATTGCTCTGATCATAATTTTTTTTTATTATAAAAAAACCTCCAATTTTAATCAAACCCTCCTCTGGGATCCTTGAATTCTCTGGCGCCTTCTAATGCCCAGTGTAATTTGAATTAAGAAAAAAGAAAGAGGGGGAAAAAGAGAGAGAGAGGATGGGGGGGGGAATGTAAAGACATTCTAGGTTAAGATATAAAGGCTTGTTTTAAATCAACTCATTCAGACACGAAACATATTATTAAGTAGGGGGAAAACTTACCGGTAAGGTGTTGAAACAGGGTTTGACTTATGTATATTAACTTCCCACCCCCTGGGAGATGGCGCAGAGTGGAGTGTCCTGCCAGCTGGACTGATTGCACAGAACTGTTCTCAGGCAGCAATCCTATTCCTGTTTACCTGGGAGTAAGACTCACTGAACTTGGAAGGGTTTTCTGCTGAGTAGACATGCATAGGACTGAGCTGTAAAACTCCCCATTTAGGTGTGAAGGGAGTTTGGCTGCATTCAGGTCAGTGGTCTGTTCTGCCTTACTACAGAAATGAAAATATGTCACTCACCACAGTGCTGAAAACGATAGGAGGAGCAGTCAATTAAATAATTTTAAACTGGTCATATACCTTATAAGTGGCACGGCAGCATGCGACAGCGACCGCAGCTCGTGAACGGCTTTGACTGGCTGGCTAAACCAGGGGTGGGTAGACGATGGGTCTCAAATCCTTGGTGAGTTAGGGACTCTGGCAGATTGAGCAGACTGGACTAGAAGTGGGTCCAATAGTCAATAAGGCAGTTCCTGTGCATGCTGTTGGCAGACGGGGCTCATCTTCCTGGGACAGGAGCCCATCTAGGAAAAGGAAAACTGTAATACTAAACCTACTCTGCCTTGTGGGATATATTTAGGAGAAGAAAAGGCTCAGGAGAAAACCCTACACAAATCCAGCGTGCGGTCCCTTAGACAGTTGGATGGCACCTTGTCCGCCTCCTTCCAGCAACTCCTGCAGCCAAAAGGTAAAGGTACCCCTGACCATTAGGTCCAGTCGCGGACGACTCTGGGGTTGCGGTGCTCATCTCGCTTTATTGGCTGAGGGAGCCGGCGTACAGCTTCTGGGTCATGTGGCCAGCATGACTAAGCCGCTTCTGGCGAAACCAGAGCAGCACACGGAAACGGCGTTTGCCTTCCTGCCAGAGCGGTACCTATTTACTTTGATGTGCTTTCGAACTGCTATGTTGACAGGAGCAGGGACCGAGCAACGGGAGCTCACCCCGTCGCGGGGATTCGAACTGCCGACCTTCTGATCGGCAAGCCCTAGGTTCTGTGGTTTAGACCGCAGTGCCACCCGCGTCCCTACTCCTGCAGCCAAGCTGGTGCCAAATAGATTGCTGTACTTCCTTTGGATCACATCAACGAGACTGAGGTGGGGAGCTGTCTTGTTGTCTGGGCAGTCCAGGACCTCTATGCGCACTGCCCTGGCTTGTTTTCTTTCCAGTTTTTGTTTTTGTGTGCCAGGTTTTGTCCTTTAAAGCCCACGTACCTACAGGACCGCCTCTCCTGGTATGCCCCACGGAGGACCTTAAGGTCCACAAATGACAAATTTTGGAGGTCCCAGGTCGCAAGGTGGTTAGATTGGTCTCAACTAGGGCCAGGGCCTTTTCAGCTCTGGCCCCAACTTGGTGTAACGCTCTGTCACAAGAGACTAGGGCCCTGCGGGACTTGACATCTTTCCGCAGGGCCCGCAAGACAGAGCTGTTCCGTCTGGCCTTTGGCATGGACTCAGTCTGACCCTTATGTCTTCCCTCCCCTTATGGTTTTGATCTATGGGCTACTTTTAAAATGAGACTGCATTTTAAATTGCATTTTAACCTGTATTTTAAATTGGTTTCCCCCCCTGTATTATGTTTTTACTGTAATTTTACTCATGTTAGCTGCCCTGAGCCCGGCTCTGGCCAGGGAGGTTGGAGTATAAATAAAATTTATTATTATTATTATTATTACAAGCAAACACACACACAAACCTGTTGATACACATACATACACACGCATACATGAAGCTCTAATCCTCATCTGCCTGTCCCCCACAACTCCACATTTAATACTCCTTCTGGGCAATGCATCAACAGCAAATCCAGTTTTAACCGAGGTCATTTTGAGAATCCCTGCCAGTAAAGACCCATCCGCTCTTCGCGAAAAGAAATAATAAAAAAAACGAAATAAAAAATCCTGTGCAAAGCAAAGACCATTGTGTTGTGCTTCCCGCCTCCCCTGTAGTGAATCTTATGTATGTAAACATTCAAATAGCCTAATTAGAGCCTTATTATTTTGAGAATGATTATGCAAGCAGGATCCCAAATCGGTCGGAGCCTCCAGCCTAGCTGTGTTTTGAACGAAGTGCTCTCCCTCCCCTTCCTGTTGTCATGTTTGAATATATGACTTGCTTACTGGGTTCTGAACTTGAAGACCTCTTAGCCCATCCGGTTGCTTCGCCTCAGAAAGGGTTTGCAGAGCTGGAAAAGGGCAACCGAAATTATCAAGGGGATGGAGCGACTCCCCTATAAGATAAGCTTGCAACCTTTGGGGCTGTTAAGTTTAGAGAAAAGGTGACTAAAGGTGGGGAGACATGACAGGGGTAATCACTTCTCCATACAAGGGTGTGTCCAGCATTTGTCAGAATAGACCCACTGAAAAATAATGGACATGGCCTTTTCATGCATCTTCTTTGAGTAAAACCTAACTGGACACAACCCAAAGAACATAGTTGAACTGCAGAATTCGCTCTCACACGCTGTAGTGATGACCACCATCTTGGGTGACTTTAAAAGATTGCAAATCCAGGTTAAGGCTGTCAGCTTGTCATGATGGTTATGATCTCAGAAGCACAATGCCTTGGAAGGCAAGTGTTGTTGCACTCGGGTCCTATAATTAGCTGGGTCCAGAAGGCGAGACATTTCTGTTGTGTGCCACCCCACATGGGAAGGCTCTGTTGTAAACAAAAATCTGCCCTTTTCCCCTTATGGGGTATCCAAGAGCCCATATAGAGTCCTTACGTAGGTTCCCTATTGGTAGGAGAAAATAACAGAGGCCAACCAGAGAGTATTGAGAAGCAAAGCAGCTAGTAAGCTTGATCTTTATTGATCTGTTGCAACAGGGTGCTCCCCTCACACGCAGGAGAGAGGAGGAACCCAGAACAAAGGTGTGTCCACCCTTATATAGACATTTTAAATTCCCTCCCTGGAGTCCAAGACCACCCCCAGAAACATCATACCTACATCACAGAAAGGGCGGTATACAGCAGAAATCTGAGTGTGTTGTTTACCTCCTGTCTGCCAGGTTACCTGTTTAATGGTCACTTGATTGGATTGCCTGGGGAGCCTGGCCAGTCTTTTGTAATGATAAATACTTAGTTCCTGAGCCAGGTCACAGGCTCACACCCTATTCATATCTTAAATGTGCCCTTAAGACAGGATTTGTGAGGAAAGAGACAATTGGGAGGCTTTTCCATTTTCCTTTGAACTTGCAGAGAAAATGAAATATACTCAGAGTCGAGAGTGGATTTCATGCTCTTTATTCAGCTCATAGTGGTGAGGAGGAATGAAAGTTTCCCCAAAATATCTGCTTTATATACATTATTTAAACAATGGGCTGCACGTGATTGGCTAATTCCGGAATTCTCCTGTAGGCCAATCAGGTTGTGGATTCACTTGAATCTGGAGCCAGATTGGGTGGCTCCTGCAGACCAATCATACTGCTGCATTGTTCTAGGACCAATCAGACTGCTGCATTCTGAATCCTATTGTTCTAGGACCAGTCAGACTGCTGCATTTGGATCCTATTCAACTCAGTACATAACAGAAAACATTTGGTCAGTTTGGGAATCAAAAATGGTATCAGGTCGGTCTTCCTGTGCTGATCTATGTACGTGCTTGGTTGGTACATTTATGAACATTTATTATATAACTAAGACTTTAAAATTCTTATCACAACACCTATCTGTTAAATTGAGGCTGGCATCTTCCCTGATCTTCACTTCATCTTTCAGTACCTCCCTAAGACTTACCTTTGCTGGTGCTCCCTTCCAATATCTGATCTATTCATTGCCTTCCTGTTCTCTGCTTATTTTATTACATTCTGTTTTTTATTAATGCATCACATGTTTAATTTTGCACACCACCTCAAGCCTGTTGTGAGTTAAGGTTGGGTAGATCGATAGTTGGCAGAATTCCTCGTGTGTAAACAGCCTCAGCCTTGTGCTCTCACAAAGGCAGAAGTCCTTCTCTTTGCCCAAAATATACTTGCCGGCTCTTTCACCCCATGCATGCTAGACGGCACGTGTATGCGAGGACTAGAGGCAACATTGTTGTTGTTGCTATTGTTGAGTTGCACACAAATGAATGAATAAACCAGCAAGATGAAGCAGGAGGGGCATGACACAAGGTCTCCAAAGCCCTTGGACCTCAGAGCTAGCAATGCCTTTGAAGACTTTCTTCCATGTCTCTTTCATGATTCATTGCTCATGCGCTTGGTAGTTTTATTCCATGACCGGTGGTGGGTCCCTCGGGGATTGTGGAGATCTGAAAGTTATTGTTGCAAATATGGATATTGTCAGTATGGAGGAGTGGGGTGGTGGAGAGGAAGAGTTCTAAATAAAACACAGTGCCACGGCCCTTCAAGTTGTTGCTGTTGTTTCTGTTGTTTGGAGAGACGCAAAACAACCGTTGCAAGAGCTGCTCGTCCTTTTGTGTTGTGTTGCTTTACATTTTCTTTATTGTTTAGCCCTGTGAAATGAGATATCCCAGGGACATGAAACCATGTCATCAAAGAGCTCAGAAATCCATGTGTTGATAGAAACAAGTCCGCATATCAAAGGCATTTCATCCTGAGAGATAAGAGGCTTTGTCCTCCTCCTACCCAACTTGGCTTCAAAAGACCCTCTGCCTCCTTCAATCAGAGGAAAGTCCAAAGTTGAATTAAAATGTTTCTCACACAATGGCTAGCGTAGTTGAGCCATGCCAGTTTCATGGACTGCCTTGCAAGAAAGTGCTGTAGGACATGTTGCATCCAAACACTTTTGATTTTTGCAGTCTAATGAGCCAGGTTGATTAAATGCTGTTATTTGGTGTTGTAGAGCCAGGAATAGAGGTAGGAGCCTCAATCACTTGGCCACTATATCCTCTACCAGAGAAAGGAGCAATTTTGTTAAGTGGGGCTCTTGCAATAAAAACCTTTTAAATCTACCTTTGTTACCGGAAAAATCCGAGGGCTCCCTTGGACAAAAAGTAAAGACACCAACCAGGATAACTTGGAGCAAAACAGCAGCCTGTAGGCTTGGCCTTTATTGAACTGTTGCAACAGGGTGTTCCCCTCACTTGCAAGAGAGAGGAAAGACCCAGAAAAATAGTGTGCAAGGTCTTATAAAAACTTTTTGAAATTCCCCTCCTCTAGGTCAAGCCCACCCACAGAAACATCATGCATACATTACAGAAAGGAGGGGTTGAGGGAGGAGTTGGTGGTAACCTGAGTGTCTTGTCACCTGGCTGGTTCCTCCTTCCCCCCCCCCATGAGTCACTTCCAGGAGACAAAGGGGAGTTTGCAGATTCCTGCCCCCAGAGGGAAGAGCTGATCATTGTCCTTTGTTTCAGTCCATGCTGAATCCACTCCCATATGCAAGTTCTTTGTGATCTTGATTGTCTTCTGTCTGGGATCATCAGGGTTGGCGTAGCAACTGGGCAGGGCTCCTGTGGATGTGCTGAGACGGTGAAGGGATTATGGCTGACCAGGACCAAGCCACCCCCCTTTGATAGTTCTTGTCATATGGAGTAAAATAAAATGGAACAGTGCAAATCCGATGTATGGTTGATTTTCTATGAATTTATAACAGAAATGTGGCGTATGTAGTGTGTGAGTGTGTGTGTGTGTGAAGTTTGTACAAACAGAATGATTGGGGGGGGTTCCTGCTACACTTTGTAAAATTAAATATTATTTAATCCACATATGGATATACATGCAGCTTTCCTTCTTATTAGAGTTGACACTGGGCACTGAATGTCCAAAGAACTGGGGTAGAATTGGAGCAGAATGCAAAAATTGAGCAACTTGATGATGTCAGGTTACAGAATTGGATGTTTCACAGCAAGGAATGTGACGGAGAGCTGCCATTTTGGGCGACAGCCCCTTCTTTCTTATAATGTGTAATTTTACCTTGGGTGCTGGTGAAATTTATTGAGATTGCTGGACACATGGAGCTCCAAAGTATGGTTGGTTGGGTCTTTTTTTTGGGGGGGGGGTAATAACTAGGAGCAGAGCACATGATTTCTATGCAGAAGGTCTAGAGTTCAATCTCAACCACCCCAAATCAAAAGATTCAGGTCATGATATGGGCCCCGGCTATCTGTTTAGCCCATTTTAGTGTTGGCTAAGTTCTAAAATCTTCCTGGATGTTTTAACTGTGTATTGACAAATGTACTTTTTTCTGACTGACGGTCGAACAAAAAGGTTGGTGATGATGATGGCCTGATATGGGCTCCTAGTTCAGTGTTTCCCAACCTTGGGCCTCCAGCTGTTTTTGGACTACAACTCCCATCATCCCTAGCTAGCAAGACCAGTGGTCAGGGATGATGGGAATTGTAGTTCAAAAACAGCTGGAGGCCCAAGGTTGGGAAACACTGCCCTAGTTGATACCCAAGAGAAACACTACCAGCCAGACAATATCGACCTAGTTTTTGGGAAGTTAGGCATTTGCTGAATTGTTGCTCTCTGTGATATGTACCCTGCCCCAAGATCAATTGAGATCAATGGTTGTTCTGACATTTGTAGTCCAAAACATCTGTAAGTGAAGCCTGCCCTATAGATTGAAAGTAAAGAGCTGCCATGATGTTGTCCGTGTAGAGCATTGTATGTTAAACTGTTCCTACGCAGGGGCAGTGATATCTGCTCCTCATGCCATTCTGATCTCCATCATTTTTTTGACCCCAATTATCCAGCGTAAACAAATGAAGAGGAAGTGTGTGGATTCGGTATGATTCATTCAAAACAGAAGGCGAGGAGCGCACTCGTATCAACGCATTCCAGGACTTGCTAGCGTAGCACAACTAAATTCAGCAGCGCTGTGATATTGATTTGATTAAAAATGGTTTAAGACTTGTAAATGTCACTGGAACTTAGCAAAATGAACGTTATTAAATCCTTCTGGTGATGGGGAAAACTAACAAAGGGATTTGCAGCGGTTTCTGTAATTAATTGCTCTGTCATGATTTATATTAACTTACAGTATGACTCCATTAGCGCGGACCTGTCATCTCTACTCAAGGAACCACCAAGTAATCACTACCACATTAAAGAATAAATTAGTTTTTGGCTGGGAGCCTAGTTGTGGAATGTTTCATTTGTGTCTGCCTTAGACATATGTACCTAATAAAAGTTGGGAAGAATGAGTTAAGGCACATATACATCAACGTCCTTCGACCATATTTTAGAGACAATATGATCGGCATTGTTCATTAGAGCTAATGAATCACTTTATGCCAATTGCATTGCCTCATTTTCTTCTTTTTCTCCTTTTTTTGGTGAATGCCTTTAGGTGATCCATGAAGCAAAAGACGGATGGAACAATGAGTGTTCCCCCTCCCCACCCCTGAGAGATTTCTTTCCCCTCCCATTTGTGTTTTGTGGCCTGTGGTTGTAATAATAACTTCATCTGGTTTTGGTTAACACTTCATTACCCTGGGCTTGGATAAATTATCCTCTTGGTCCTTTTCCACTTGCAGACACGTGGGGGAAGCCAAGGTCTTAGCTGCTACTTACTGCCGATTACGAGATTTGTAAGGTTCTATCAAGACATCAATGGCTTTGATAGTTGGGATATATTTTAAATGGTTTGCCCTGGGTTCTTTTATTCTCTCCCTCCCCTTTCTTTTGGTGCTCTTCCTATGCTAACAATTGTTTCCATACCCACACAGGCTCCTACGACCTTAAGAGAGTTCAGGTGTTAAAGCTTTAACTCCCTTTCATTTTCTGCTTGGGCGAGGGTAAATCGTTGGCCAAGCCTTCCCTAACTTGGACTGAAACTCCAATCAGCACACTGGATGGCGCTGATCACAGGGACAGCCCAAAATATATGGAGAGCACCAGGTTGGCAAATGCAGATATAAGAAGTTTCCTTGTCTATAAGGAACTGTAAGAACTAGAAGGGGTACAGGTTGCAAAGATACCAAATTGCATTTCTCTACCTTTCTTTATGGGATGTGGGTGGCGCTGTGGGTTAAACCACAGAGTCTAGGGCTGGCCGATCAGAAGGTCGGCGGTTCGAATCCCCACGACGGGGTGAGCTCCCGTTGCTCGGTCCCTGCTCCTGCCAACCTAGCAGTTCGAAAGCACATCAAAGTGGGAAGGTAAACGGCATTTCCGTGCACTGCTCTGGTTCGCCAGAAGCGGCTTAGTCATGCTGGCCACATGACCCGGAAGCTGTACGCCGGCTCCCTCGGCCAATAAAGCAAGATGAGCGCCACAACCCCAGAGTTGGCCATGACTGGACCTAATGGTCAGGGGTCCCTTTACCTTTACCTTTCTTTATAATGTGTAATTTGAGGAACAAGCACTTGTCCACTCCGCCTTCACATTAGTGGGCATTGCAAGGGGGGGGGAGGAGAAATGAACAACCCTTGAACAGTGGTAGACCCACATTTTGGGGGCCCTGAAGCTTGAACTGTTATGGGGGCCACTTCACAGCCAGCAATGAAGTCTGGGTAAGCTCCGTTATCTTCTTGGGTGGGGTTGTTCCATAACAGAGCACCACAATTTTTCCACGCTTTTGTGATCTTGTGGCTATTCCTCTAGGGCAGGCATGGCCAAACCTGGCCCTCCAACTGTTTTGGGACTACAACTCCCATCACCCCTAGCTAACAGGACCAGTGGTCAGGGACGATGGGAATTGTAGTCCCAAAACAGCTGGAGGGCCAAGTTTGCCTATGCCTGATCTATGGTCTTAGTCTCTGTTGGAAAGGGGAAAGAAATTACATTAGCCATAGCAGCAGAGCAGCCAACTTAACGGAATGCTCCACCTTTACAACATCTGTGCCTCTGACTCTCAAACTTTGGGATTGTTGAAATATACACAACAAAAAACCAATCAATTTGAGTCATGCAACTCAAATGGGGTCTATGGGACCCATTTTTTTTTAAAGCAATGTGGACTCAAGTTCCCTCTGGGGTCCCTGAAGCTTAGGCTTCGTTCATTTCATAGTAGATTCACCCCTGCTCTTGAATAAGGAAAGGCATATCTGGGAGTAGGAATGAGCGAACCTGCTAATTTCAGTTTCTCTGTTTCTCATTTTTCCAGTCTAGTCCACATTTTCCATATTTCTGCATTAGTTTGCAATCTTTATGGGCAGAGTTACAGTGATAGTGGTACCCCCCACAAATTCTGTGTGAGAGAGTTTGGGCCGTACAGCTAGGGAGTACTTTCATGCAGGTGAAATTTAGGAGAAGCGATGCCTCCTTATTACAGATGGGCAAATTTGTTGAGCTTGGCACCTGGTTTTTCTAATCTTAAGGTCAGTTTTCCACATTTCCGCATCAGCTTGCCGGTTTTGTTTCTAAAGTTCTCATGAAAACCCATTAGCATTGCAGCGCAAATTTCTTCTAATGTACACGTTTTTGTATGAAGTTTTCCTTAATACTTTTTTTTGCACGACAATTTCCCCTAATACAATGCATCTTTGTATGTTATTTTTTGCTAATATATGCATTTATATGCACACTTTAGCCTAGCATACACGTTTTGGTAGACATTGCTTGACTGGAGAAATGTATTGCAAAATTCGAAACAGTGTGAATTTCAGGGCGGCTGTATTTTCGCTTGCGAATTGTTTCAGAAAATCGGGTAGGTTTGACTTTACACGCAAACTGAATCAACCCCCCCCCCCCCCCGTCTGGGAGATTGTATTTACTATGTGCTTAGTTGGAGACAGAAAAGGTGGCACTTTAGGTGGCAAGTTGGTGGTACTGGCTAATGTATCAACCACTTGGTTTACCTTTGAAGCGCCACTTCCCACTGCAAGCAAATGTAGTGCCAGTTTATAAAACCAGTTAGTCTGCGTCAGTCAGATCTTGAGTGCAGGCATCCAATTGCTCATTGCACTGTAAACTGATAATTGCCGACATAAATATGCCATCCTGCTTAACAGAAGTCTCCAGCAGCACATGTAAATATTCAGGTGAACAGAAAGAGATGATTTAAAAAGACACTGCCCAACCCATTCACAGCCCATTGAGTTTGATGGGATTCTTCTGTATGCTCAGGGTTCCAGTTACACATTTCTGTTTTTGCTTTCTTTTTTTTAAGAAAAAAGAAAAGCAAGGAAGTTCTAAACTGTGGGTAGGCAAACTAAGGCCCGGGGGCCGGATCTGGCCCAATCGCCTTCTAAATCTGGCCTGTGGACGGTCCAGGAATCAGAGTGTTTTTACATGAGTAGAATGTGTCCTTATATTTAAAATGCATCTCTGGGTTATTTGTGGGGCCTGCCTGGTGTTTTTACATGAGTAGAATGTGTGCTTTTATTGAAAATGCATCTCTGGGTTATTTGTGGGGCATAGGAATTAGTTCGTTTTTATTTTTCCAAAATATAGTCCGGCCCCCCACAAGGTCTGAGGGACAGTGAACCGGCCCCCTGCTGAAAAAGTTTGCTGACCCCTGCTCTAAACACTAGTCACTTTCGTCACAAAAAGCAGAGGGTATTAATCTATCCAAGATGAAGAGACTCGCGGAACGGATTCTTTTCGTCTTGCGAGGCACCACTGTATACAGAGGGTAGATTATCCCCCTGCTCCCCTTGTGGAATTCATGTTTGCGAACAGGTAAAGCACGGGACTGGGGAGTGGTAGTCGTTCCGAACCAAATTATTGCAGATTGTTGGGCGCGTGAGCTTGCGTATGTTTTGGAAACACAGAAAGACGCCTGTTTCAGCTCAGACGCTTTGTCTGCCTATCGTATTCTGTACGCTGACTGGCAACGACTCTCCTGGGTCTATCAGGGGGAAAAGGAGGGTGTTTTCCATCACCTGCTGTGTGGTACTTTTTTCAAACTGGAGATGGCAGGGATTGGATTGGGGCCTCCTGTAATGCAAAGCATCTGCTTTCCCACTGCGCTATGGTCCTTCTCTGGGGTAAAAAAGACTTTTAAGTAGCCCGCAAGTTATATCGCGTAAGAGAATGATTTCCTTAGTAATCTGTAGCTTGTGATGGAGTCACTGCAGATAGAGATTGAGGTTATTCTATTTCCCACTGTGTATTGGCAATCTGGTTGGCAGTTTCGTGTGTGTGTGTGTGTGTGTGTGTGTGTGTGTGTATATATATATATATATATATATATATATATATATATATATTCCCACATGTCTAGTGTTAGGGACGTGGAAGCGGTGCAGAAAAAAATGAATCAGGCTGTGAGGGAACCTGGCACAGGATGCAATATGCAAATCTGCTGTATGCCATGCTATATAAAAGTATCTTGTCAGGAAACTTGGAGCAAGTCGTAGGGGGAAATCTGGCACCCAGTCCTAGAATGGAAAGTATTCACAGGCTGCGAGAGAGAGTCTGGTTTGTTCTGCTCCAGGGGGAGTGACGGCTGGCAAGGGTACAGATGGCACACAAGGGAACTCCTGAGCTCTCCATTCGAGCGCTGCACCATTGTGCTCCGAGAGGAGGAAGGAGAGGGCTCCCCAAGAAGAATGGCCGGCTTTCTTGCGGGGAGCGGAGGGTCACGAGAGCGAACCAGAGCCAAGTTAAGGAAAGTGTGCTATGGCAACAGGCTATCTGGTCCAAGGAATGTCCTGCAAAGTAGGTGGCGGGGAAGGGGAGATGGGTAGTGGCGGTGAAGGGGAGAACTCGGTTCGAATGAGAACAATTCACCCTCCCAGAGGAGCTCTAAACAAGGAAGCAGCCATGTTAGGAAACAAACAGCCGTTCATAGTGAAATGGAGGGCAGGGTGGAATGATTCAGCCTTCTTCACACTGGTGGGCGATGTGAAAAGTGGCCTTTGATAGAGTGCCCAGCATTGTCCCAGTGCCACCCTCTATACAGGATGGATGGGCAGCCTTTGTTCTGAAGTGTTTCCTCTTTTTCCAGAGCATCGCCAGAGCTAAGCCTGCGTTTGGGCAGGGCAGCCTCCACCAACCTGGTGCCCTCCAGATGCTCTTGTTGTTGTTTAGTCATTTAGTCATGTCCGACTCTTCGTGACCCCATGGACCAGAGCACGCCAGGCACTCCTGTCTTCCACTGCCTCCCGCAGTTTGGTCAAACTCATGCTGGTAGCTTCGAGAACACTGTCCAACCATCTCATCCTCTGTCGTCCCCTTCTCCTTGTGCCCTCCATCTTTCCCAATATCAGGGTCTTTTCCGGGGAGGCTTCTCTTCTCATGAGGTGGCCAAAGTATTGGAGCCTCAGCTTCAGGACCTGTCCCTCCAGATGTATTGGACTGCAACTCACGTGACCCACAGCCAGCGTGGGTGGCTCATGTGTCAAAGGCCAGGGTTCACAGGGGTATCTTCAGCATTCGGCAGAAATGAAGGTGCCAGGCGGACCTCTGTGGCCAGAGAATTCTACACACCTAAATAGGTGTCTGTTCTGTGTTTGCTAAACTGCAGGTTTTTCTCCTTTACTGAATTTACTCACATGCTCTGTGTTTTCTGCATTTGTATTTTCAGTGCTTTGCATTTTGATGTTTTGAATGTGAGCTGCTTTGGGCACAGTTCGTTGTGGAAAAGCGGGCTGCAAGTAAACTCAATCAATCAATCAATCAATCAATCAGTCAATCAATCAATCAATGCTACTGTTCAGTGAGCCAGCCAGCCAGGCATACCTGCTTTCAAGACACTCCCTTTCCCAAGTCCCCCCCCATACTCAACCCCCCAGAATGGACTCTCAACTGGAAATAAAACATAAAAATATTTAAAACTGTTAAAAACATCCAAACAACAAGCCCCCCTACCACAAAACATTTTTTTAAATACCAGATGTAAACAAATCATGTGTCTGGATAGGCAGAAAAGTTTTCAGTAGGCATCTAAAAGTGTCCAGTAATGGTGCCTTTTTAAGATTAGTAGATGGAAATTGTGTGGGTTATGGGAACTGTAGTCCATCGGAATGGATGATGGGAATCATAGTCCAACAATATATGGAGGTCACAAAATTGTCAACCTGTGTTAACATCATTTTGAAGGCTTATTTATAGCAGGGTATGGGGACAAGTTGGGCTCAGGACAAAAGCTTCATGGGGTATGTGGGTTTTAAGGAGGAAATCGAAAGAAGAGAGACAAAAATGAAAGGAGGAGGAGTGGCGTTATATGTCAGGGATGTGCATACCTGTGAAGAGATCCAAGATTTAGAACCTCAAAGCCAAAGTGAGAGCATTTGGGTCAAAATTAAGGGAGAGAAGAATAACAGAGACCTCATTGTGGGAGTTTTCGATAGATCCCCAAGCCAAACGGAGGGCATAGATGATGCCTTCCTGGAACAGATGGCCAAGCATGCAAAAGGAAGGGAGATAGTAGTAATGGGGGACTTCAATTACCCGGATATTTGTTGGATGTCAAACTCAGCCAAGAGCATAAGGTCAAACAGATTCCTCACTGGCCTTGCAGACAACTTCATTGTCCAGAAAGTGGGAGAAGCAACAAGAGGAACAGCCATTTTAGATCTGGTCATAACCAATGTTGATGACCTGGTTAGTGGGGTAGAAGTGGAAGGATCATTAGGCGCAAGTGATCATGCTCTTCTGAAGTTTATTATACAGCGGAAAGGAGCAGCCAAGCATACTAGGACTCAATTTCTTGACTTTAAGAAAGCCGACTTCATAAAACTTAGGGAAGTGCTGGGTGAGATCCCATGGACAGTAATACTAAAAGGAAAGGGAGTTCATGACGGCTGGGAGTTTGTTAAGAGGGAGACAGTAAAAGCACAACTTCAGGCAATACCAATGAGACGGAAACATGGAAGGTGCCTAAAGAAGCCAGGGTGGCTATCTAAAGAACTTTTAACTGAGTTAAGATTAAAAAAGGATGTGTACAAAAAATGGAAAAGGGGGGAAACCACCAAAGAGGAATTCAAACAAATAGCCAGCACATGTAGACACAAAGTCAGAAAAGCTAAAGCACAGAATGAACTCAGGCTTGCTAGAGAGGTTAAAAGCAACAAAAAAGGCTTTTATGGGTATGTCCGTAGCAAAAGGAAGAACAAAGAAACAGTGGGGTCACTCAGAGGAGAAGATGGTGAAATGCAAACAGGGGACACAGAAAGGGCTGAACTCCTCAATGCCTTCTTTGCCTCAGTCTTCTCCGATAAAGAAAACAATGCCCGACCTGAAGAATTTGGAGCAAATGATTCAGCAGAGGAAACAGCCCAGAATAACTAAGGAGATAGTACAAGAATACTTGGCTAGTTTAGATGTATTCAAGTCTCCAGGGCCAGATGAACTGTATCCAAGAGTATTAAAAGAACTGGCAGATGTGATCTCAGAACCACTGGCAGTCATCTTTGAGAATTCCTGGAGAACAGGCGAAGTCCCAGCAGACTGGAGGAGGGCAAATGTTGTCCCTATTTTCAAAAAGGGGAAAAGAGAGGACCCAAATAATAATCGCCCAGTCAGTTATCAATTATCGCCATCAATACCAGGGAAGATTCTGGAGCAGATCATTAAGCAAACAGTCTGTGAGCACCTAGAAAGGAATGCTGTGATCACCAATAGTCAGCATGGATTTCTGAAAAATAAGTCATGTCAGACTAACCTGATCTCGTTTTTTGACAGAATCAAAAGCCTGGTAGATGAAGGGAACGCAGTGGATGTAGCCTACCTTGATTTCAGCAAGGCATTCGACAAGGTGCCCCATGATATTCTTGTAAAGAAGCTGGTAAAATGCGGTCTTGACTTTGCTACCACTCAATGGATTTGTAACTGGCTGACTGACCGAACCCAATGGGTGCTCATCAATGGCTCCTCTTCATCCTGGAGAAGAGTGACTAGTGGGGTGCCACAGGGTTCTGTCTTGGGCCCGGTCTTATTCAACATCTTTATCAACGACTTGGATGATGGACTCAAGGGCATCCTGATCAAATTTGCAGATGACACCAAACTGAGAGGGGTGGCTAACACCCCAGAGGACAGGATCACACTTCAAAACGACCTTGACAGATTAGAGAACTGGGCCAAAACAAACAAGATGAACTTTAACAGGGAGAAATGTAAAGTATTGCACTTGCGCAAAAAAAATGAGAGGCACAAATACAAGATGGGTGACACCTGGCTTGAGAGCACTACATGTGAAAAGGATCTAGGAGTCTTGGTTGACCACAAACTTGACATGAGCCAACAGTGTGACGCGGCAGCTAAAAAAGCCAATGCAATTCATCTAGATCAAGGGAAGTAATAGTGCCACTGTATTCTGCTCTGGTCAGACCTCACCTGGAGTACTGTGTCCAGTTCTGGGCACCACAGTTCAAGAAGGACACTGACAAACTGGAACGTGTCCAGAGGAGGGCAACCAAAATGGTCAAAGGCCTGGAAACGATGCCTTATGAGGAACGGCTAAGGGAGCTGGGCATGTTTAGCCTGGAGAAGAGGAGGTTAAGGGGTGATATGATAGCCATGTTCAAATATATAAAAGGATGTCATATAGAGGAGGGAGAAAGGTTGTTTTCTGCTGCTCCAGAGAAGCGGACACGGAGCAATGGATCCAAACTACAAGAAAGAAGATTCCACCTAAACATTAGGAAGAACTTCCTGACAGTAAGAGCTGTTCGACAGTGGAATTTGCTGCCAAGGAGTGTGGTGGAGTCTCCTTCTTTGGAGGTCTTTAAGCAGAGGCTTGACAACCATATGTCAGGAGTGCTCTGATGGTGTTTCCTGCTTGGCAGGGGGTTGGACTCGATGGCCCTTGTGGTCTATTCCAACTCTATGATTCTATGATTCTATGAACCATGGAAAAGGTAGGCCGCATTAAAATGGTTTCACTTCACACTTCAGGTTTGACCAAATGTATGCGATTTCAAATAAAAAAACAAACAAGACACCTTAAAAAAGAAAAGTAAAAGAAGAGGCAAATTGGTGGCTGCAAACTAAGAACACCCAACTCTGTTACCCCATTGTATTAACCATGCCATCGCTTTAATTGCAAGACAGGGATTCAAATTCAATCCGTTCTACCCATTTAGAGGTGGGGAAAAGTTCTCATCCCCCCCACTTGTGAAAGAAATAGTTTTAAGTATGTGGTTTTGATTTATTTACATTTTTTTAATTAAAAGAAAATTAGAAATAAAAAAAGATGCTGTAGCAACTGCCGTCCTACGAAAGCAAAGCATTGCTATGTAATTAAAAGGGCTCCTTGAATTATAATTAGATTTGAAATTTAATTATGACTGCAACACTTCATCTTTACATGCAACTGACACCTTGCTGCTACATAGCCCTTATTGTAATTTCCGTATATGTTTAACTCCAAGATCTTAAACAGCAGACTAAGTATCAGAGTATCGGCAGAAAATAAAGGCTTAGAAGGTGGGAGAAGAAAGCAAACGTGATCTTTGCCCCCTCTTAGCATGTTGGCTGCCTCACGCACACACTTGAATGGCTGTTCTCAGGAGAGACGTTGCTGTGTGTCGCAGAGAACAATGTTCTTGCAAGAGGAAAAGGAACTGCATTGCTGTATAGAGGTTGCCTCGTCACCAGGTATCCTTCAGCAGTTGTCTAAGGCAGGGATGGGGAAGCTGTGGAGCTCCAGGGGTTGTTGGACTCCCAACTCCCATTGGCCCCAGGCAGCATGGCCAGTGGTCCAGGGATGCTGGGAGTTCTGCATATATCTGGAGGGCTACAGATTCTTCTGTGAGGAGAACCTGAGCTTACAGGGTTAAACAGCTCAGAGTGTACGTCCTGCCTACTGTTGGGAGGGGGGAACTTCTGCGTCATATCCGAGAGACTAAACCCTTTGTCTCTCTCTACTTTTTTTTTTATATTTAAATATATTTATTAAGATTTTCGAATTTAATACAATACAAAAAAACAAAAAGTCAAAAAGAAAAAAAAGAAAAACAAAAAGCAGAAGAAATTAAAAACACATAAAGTTCACAAAATCTATTTTTCAATAACATATTTCCCTGACCTCCTCATACCCCCCTTGCTTGTATTCCAATTCAAATTGTTAATTCAGCAAATACTTATCCATATTTTTTAACCTATTTCTATGCTTAATTTAACATTATTATTTTACTTTTTCTCTTTCATTCATTTCCTCAATTTATTTTTGCTAACCTTATTTTCCTTTAATTTAGTCCGTTTTAAGACAAACCAATTTTACCTTATCCAGACTTCAACATCAACACTTGTACCTCAATACACATTCTTAAGACATTCTTTCTAAAGTCGACCCAAGTTCCCTTCCACGAATTTCCCAAATTTCATACACATTACCAAAACAAAATGAAAGCAAAAACACATTATAATTATGTACCCTTTGGATTCCCAAGCCCCACACCCCCCTTTCCCGGTTTCAGTCCCCCACAAATATCCACCAGTCTTAATCTAGTATTAGCCTGGAGACCTCACATCTGAGGCTCTTAATTCTCTCTCCATTCCTCTCTGCTGGTTTTTCTGATAGTCCTTAAAATTAAACACCAAATCTCGGAAAAGCTCTGGCCCTTCAGGATCCATATTTCTTCCAATCAGTCCTCCATACTTAAAGGTGGGGCCCAAATCTTGTTTCTTACTTCTTTCAAAACCAAATGTCCCCAAGGCTCCAACCTCCACCTTAAGCAAATTTGTAATCCTTAGGTCTTCAGATCTCCACATAAGGAGATCTCTCCTTTTTTCCATCTCCAATTCAGGCCAGATTTTCCACATCAAGTTCTTATTTTCCTTCATTGCCATCATGTCAAACCTCAAGTCCTCTTTCATCATCTGCAGAATTACAGTTCCTCCTTCCTTTTCTTCAGGGACAACATATGTCTCCTTCTCCAAGTTCTCAATGTTGTCAAGTTTCTCTTTCTGTTCAGTTGGATAAACTTCCTGATTCAAATCCTTATCAGGTTCCATGATATTGTTTACAGTTGAGTCCAGAGTTGTAACATTTATAGCCAAAACATCAATTTGGCCTTGTAACTTTCCCAAGAGAACAAAGACTCTGTCCAATTCAGCCTGAACTCTCCCTCCTCCAGCCATTCTTGCAATGTCCCAAAACCCCCTCTAGAGGGATTTTGGTTTCTTAATGTTCATTCCAGTTCAAATCCAAAAATCCAGTTAGTTTGTATCGGTTCTTCATCTTCCCCCACAGGTTCGGCTGAGAAGTCCAGAAGGCGCAGTAAGTCAGAGGGGGAGCTCTCTGATGCCAAGGACGTTCTGGCTGGCCCTAGTGGGTCAGAGGGGGTTCCTGAAGTAGTGCTGCATCGATCAGCTCGGACGACCAAGGGGAAACCTCCTGATAGGTTTGCCGTCACTAGCGTGTGGGTCGGAATGGCACAGTGTGAACCCGAGAGTTTTGAGGATGTTCAGAAACTGCCTCAGGAAGAAGCCAGAAAATGGCATGAGGCAATGCAGAAGGAAATGAACTCAATGGAGTCTCTAGGTGTGTTCTCCCTCACGAAGTTGCCGGTGGGCAAAAAGGCCGTGGGTAGCCGCTGGGTTTACCGTCTTAAGCCCACAGCGACAGGAGAACCGCAGTATAAGGCCAGATTAGTGGCGAGAGGATTCACGCAGCGCAGGGGGTTGCATTATACGGAAGTTTATGCTCCCACCTCTAGAAGTGAATCTCTACGCTTGGTCTTGGCCGTGGCTGCACAAAGAGGGTTGCTGGTGCATCATTTTGATGTGGACGTTGCTTACTTGAACTCAGACCTCCAGGAGGATCTGTACATGCTTCCTCCTCCAGGGTTTGAGGGCAATGAGCAAGGTACTGTGTGGAAACTTCACAAGTCAATTTACGGCCTGAAGCAGTCGGCCAGGAATTGGAACTTGTGCCTGAATGAAGCTTTGGAGAAGCTAGGTTTCAGAAAGAGTCTTGCTGACAGTTGCCTGTTCCTTAGAGGATCAGGAGACTCACAGGAACTGGTTTTGTTTTATGTTGATGACATCATCCACATTGGAAAGGCAGACAAACAGGTGCAGAAGTTTGCCAAAGAGCTTGGGAAACGGTTTCAGCTCAAGAACCTGGGTGCAGTAAAGATCTACCTAGGCGTGCAGATAGCGAGAACTGAGGATGGTAGCTTCTTGCTCAGTCAGAAAGGCAAGATTGAGCAGTTGCTTGAGAAGTTCAGAATGTCCGATTGTGCAGGAGTTCGGACACCCATGGAAACGAGCTACGTGAAAGATAGCCAGCAAGCAGAAAGTGCTGAGTTCGAGAATGCTGAGCTCTTTCAGTCAGCTCTAGGTAGTCTGTTGTATATGTCCCAATGGAGCAGACCAGACATTGCTTTTGCTACCAACCTGCTAAGTAGGGAAGCGTCAAAGCCCAGTGTGAGTGCTTGGCACGGTATCAAGCGGGTACTGCGCTACCTGCAGCATACCAAAGACTTCTGTCTTAAGCTGCCAGCTGAAGGTGAGGCAAAGCTCACATGCTATGCGGACAGTGACTGGGCGAATTCGCAGGACCGCAAGTCTGTGTCTGGGTTGGTGGTAAAGTTTGGGAAGTCACTAATTGGGTGGAAGTCCCGGAAGCAAAGTCTCATTGCACTGTCTTCTACTGAGGCTGAATTCAGTGGACTGTCAGATTTGTGCTGGGAACTAGAGTTCTATAGATGCTTGGTGCAAGAGATCTATGGGGATTGTAGTTTGCCCATCACGGTTTGGGAGGACAATCAACCTTGTTTGAAATTGGCTGAATCTGTGCAATTTAACGCCAGAACCAAGCATCTGGACATACGCTTCCAAAATGTGTGTCAGAGTGTTCAGTCAGGTTTGATTCGGCTGAAGTATTGTGCCAGTCACATTAACTTGGCCGATGGATTTACCAAACCTTTAAGCTTCCAGCGTCATGGGGAGTTTTGTGGTGGTTTGGAGTTGGGGGTAAGTTCTGTACTTACTTTCCCCACAGTAGCGCAGGGCGAGAGGGGGTGTGAGGAGAACCTGAGCTTACAGGGTTAAACAGCTCAGAGTGTATGTCCTGCCTACTGTTGGGAGGGGGGAACTTCTGCGTCATATCCGAGAGACTAAACCCTTTGTCTCTCTCTACTTTCGCTTTTGAGGAGAGTGGATGTGTTTTCACGATGCTGTTCGACAATGGATAGTCTGCTGTAAATAAAACTGCTTTTAGCTGCTAAGATCCTGAGTGGAGTTTATTTAGCACACTGAAGAAAGCACTGAAGCTTACAGCTTTCTCTAACCGCTGCTGCTTAACTCTGCGTTTTGCTCAGAGCATTGGAATGTGGCCTTTGAAGTCCGAGGCCTGGCAAGGAGCTGCACAGCCGAAGCGGGCTGGACACCAGGATTTATCTGAGCAATAAATCAATCACCTTTATCATCTTCTTGCCCTGGTAATAATAATGATTTATTATTTATACCCCATCCATCTGGCTGGGTTTCCCCAGCCACTCTGGGCGGCTCCTAACAGAATATTAAAAACACGATAAAAGATCAAACATTAAAAACTTCCCTAAACAGGGCTGCCTTCAGGTGTCTTCTAAAAGTCAGATAGTTGTTTATTTCCTTGACGTCTGATGGGAGGGTGTTCCACAGGGCGGGCGCCACTACCGAGAAGGCCCTCTGCCTGGTTCCCTGTAACCTCACTTCTCGCAGGGAGGGAACTGCCAGAAGGCCCTCGGATCTGGACCTCAGTGTCCAGGCTGAACGATGGGGGTGGAGATGCTCCTGCAGTTATACTGAGCCGAGGCTGTTTAGGGCTTTAAAGGTCAGCACCAGCACTTTGAATTGTGCTTGGAAATGTGCTGGGAGCCAATGTAGGTCTTTCAGGACCAGTGTTATGTGGTCTCGGCGGCTGCTCCCAGTCACCAGTTTAGCTGCTGCATTCTGGATTAGTTGTAGTTTCTGGGTCACCTTCAAAGGTAGCCCCACGTAGAATGCATTGTCAAGGAAATAAACAGCTATCCAACTTTTAGAAGACATCTGAAGGTAGTCCTGTTTAGGGAAGCTTTTAATATTTGATGAATTATTGTATTTTAATATTTTGCTGGAAGCCGCCCAGAGTGGCTGGGGAAACCCAGCCAGTATGGCGGGGTATAAATATTATTATTATTATTATTATTATTATTATTATTATTATTATTATTAGGTACAGAGCCTAATTGGTGGTGGGACACTGAGGAGAGGTCAGAGGAAGAAGAGTGGTTTGGATTGAATTGCCCTTGTGGGTCGCTTTCAACTCTACTATTCTATGAGTCTATGATTCCATGACATTGCCCAAATCTTGCCCCAAACGTTCTGTTTGAGAACGAAAAAAATACTCGCCATTTAAAGGTAAAGGTAAAGGACCCCTGACAGTTAAGTTCAGTCACAGACGACTCTGGGGTTGTGGCGCTCATCTCGCTTTCAAGCCAAGGGAGCCAACGTTTGTCTGCAGACAGTTTCCCTGGATCATGTGGCCAGCATGCTTCTGACGCAATGGAACAACGAAACTAGAGCAGCGCGCGGAAACACCGGTTACCTTCCCACTGGAGCAGTACCTATTTATCTACTTGCACTTATTTGGCGTGCTTTCAAACTGCTAGGCTGGCAGCAGCAGGGACCGAGCAACAGGAGCTCACCCTGTCGCGGGGATGCGAACCACCAACCTTCCGATCGGCAAGCCCAAGAGGCTCAATGGTTTAGACCACGGCGTCCCCCGCGTCCCCACTTGCCATTTAGAGAGTGCTAAAAACACTTGATGTTGTTGTTGTTGCTTAGTCGTGTCTGACTCTTCGTGACCCCATGGACCAGAGCACGCCAGGCACTCCTGTCTTCCACTGCCTCCCGCAGTTTGGTCAAACTCATGCTGGTAGCTTCAAGAACACTGTCCAACCATCTTGTCCTCTGTCGTCCCCTTCTCCTTGTGTCCTCAATCCTTCCCAACATCAGAGTCTTTTCCAGGGAGTCTTCTCTTCTCATGAGGTGGCCAAAGTATTGGAGCCTCAGCTTCAGGATCTGTCCTTCCAGTGAGCACTCAGGGCTGATTTCCTTCAGAATGGATAGGTTTGATCTTCTTGCAGTCCATGAGACTCTCAAAAGTCTCATCCAGCACCATAATTCAAAAGCATCAATTCTTCGGAGATCAGCCTTCTTTATGGCCCAGCTCTCACTTCCATACATCACTACTGGGAAACCCATAGCTTTAACTATATATAATTCTCTAAACAGCCCTCTGTTAGGTTAATCATTATGCCCATTTTGCAGATGTAGGTAGGTGACATTGAGGCCGAGAAGTAGAACGGCTTGGCAAATGCTTCCCAAGTAAGTTCACCAATAAAGAGAGATTAGAAAACAGAGACGCCCCAGTTCTTATTTTTAGCCACTATGCTACACCGGAATAGTTTTGCCCCATTTTTCTCACAGTAGGTGTCAGAGAATGCATAGTAATGTTTTAAAAAAACACAAAACCACGCTGTAAATTAATATCTAGTCGCAACAGCAATTACATCAGAGTTTCCAAACAGGATTTGTTCATGCTATTTTATAGTTCTTTCTTTTCTTTTTCCTGAGCTCAGTGGTTATGTGTTGAGGGAACAAAGTTTAGTTCAGAGACTAAAAATGTTGGCTTGGCAGCAGAGCTGGTTGAAAAAGAGCAATGCCATTTTTATGACAATTTTGAGACTTTGTTTTGACACGGCCATCACTTCCGCGTCAATAGCGCTGAAACAAAACGTCAAATGTTGTAAGGGAGGAAAATCGAAATTTTGATATTTTCCATATTTTTGTATACTTTTGGCGAGGTTGCTGAAATGGCAAAGAAGTTTGTTGGGAGACTGGGGAGGGCAAATGCGTGTGTTCTCCAAGCAAAATCTTTCATCCAAAAAAACAAAAAAGAAAGAAAGAAAGAGAAAGCACATTTAAAAGGGGAGTGAGGGAGAAAAAGAAATAAGATTGGTTTGTTGAGATTAGTGACTTTTGCAGTTAAAGTTTGCTTTTTTTTTACAGGTTTTGACTTGAAGAAATAAAAGGAAAAGACACCCAGGAGAGATATTATACCATTTAACTGAAATACTTTCTTTTGTTTTCAAATCATGCCTTTTCATTGTTTATGTGCTCTTAAAATATGTACACTTTGAAAATATTCTATTAATAATCACACATTTGGAGTGTGCATTGTATTTCACACACATTATCGCAGTAGCTTTCAAGTTAGGAAATTTTAAAACTATGCAAAGTGCTATTAGTTATAAATGAAACGTTGAATATGTATAATCCCCAAAATCTGCCGTCATACTTCATTACAGTATATTTACAAATATTGCACATATGCGACTTTTATTAATGTAGCATTTTATTTTAAGTAGCTAGCAGTTGAGAATAGTAACAGGTAAATTCTTAACAGTAAATTGATATTAATTATTTAATCATTTGATTAATGATTTGATAATATCACAGTCTTTTTAAAACACATTTTAAAGGGCATAGGATTTCAATCAGCCATAGGCCTGGTTGAAGAGGAATGTTTTTGCCTGGAGCCTAAAGATATGTAATGGAGACGCGAGGTGACCCTCCTTGGGGAGAGCATTCTACAAACAGGGAGCCACTGCAGAAAAGGCCCCGTTCTCGTGTAGCCCCCATCCAGACCTCTCATGGAGGAGGCACACAAAGAAGGGCCTCAGAGGATGATCTCAGGGTCCAGGTAGGTTCATATGAAGAAAAGCAGTCCTGAGACGTTTAAGGTCCTGAACTTGCACCTTCTGTATTCAGAACAGATGATCAGCTACTGAGCTATGGACTCCCTTCTATGCCAAGCCAGGCTGCTGCGGATTTGTAAACTGGACCCTGTTTAGGTTTGTAGAATCCTCTGCCCGCAGAAGTGAGTCATTTCTGTCGTATGCTGATGATGCCCCCCTTTACCCTGGCCTTTGACACGTGAGAGAGATGTTTCCCGGACTCAACCTATTCCTGTGATTGTAATTTGTTTAAATTAAAATTAAAAACCTGTTTTTAATATTGAATCTTAACTCTTTGCAACCTGCCCTAGGACCTGATTGTGAAGGATGGGTAATAAACTGAAGAAGAGTTTGGATTTGATATCCTGCTTTATCACTACCTGAAGGAGTCTCGAAGCGGCTAACATTCTCCTTTCCCTTCCTCCCCCACAACAAACGCTCTGTGAGGTGAGTGAGGCTGAGAGACTTCAAAGAAGTGTGACTAGCCCAAGGTCACCCAGCAGCTGCATGTGGAGGAGCGGGGAATCGAACCCAGTTCCCCAGATTACGAGTCTACCGCTCTTAACCACTACACCACACTGGCTCTGAAATAATAATAATAATCCTTTTCATCTGCTGAGCATTTATTTTATTTTTGCAGAATCCATTTATATTGTTTGGCTTTTGAATTGTTGTTCACTATTACTTGTGTTATTTTGATGGTTGCAAGGTGGGGGGGGGGGGAGAGAGAGAAAGTTAAGTCCAGGTGCTTTAAAGAAGATTTATTTCAGGCCTGGCACATTTCGGAACAATCCTTCCTTAGGGGCATGTCATGAACTGCTGTTTCCATCAAGCGCATAGGCCACTGGCTGCAGTAACCCCTGTGGGCCTCTGAGAGCACTGCAAATGAATTAGAAAAGTAGGAATCCATAAATGGATTGAAGTATCTATAAAAAAAATATTCAAATAAATGTATAATACTACCAGGCCCACACATTGCCTATTTGTAAGCTGTTGCAGGGGTTTTTTGTCCATCCAAATCACTCAGGAACATAACAAGCTTTCCCTTCACAAATAACGCACTGACCCTGTTTACAGGGGTCTCTCCTGCGTTTTTTCAAGGTAACCTTGGTGATAATAATGTCAGGTCCATTTACTACAATGCTTTTAAAAAATAATAATTTCAGGAAGTGTTCACATTGATTTGACTCTGGCCTTTGATCCAACAAATCACACTGCGCTCTACCTGTGTTTTTTTCTGTTTGGTGAGGTTTATCCATGGGAGAATGGTTCTTCAGCTACATTAGCAAGGAAACAACAAGTGATTTTGCTTAATGGTGTTGAATCGGAGATGAAAATGTTACCCGGGCGAGTTACCTCGGAAGCTAATTAGAGGGCTTTTACTTCTCCAGTCTTTATTAACGACCTGTTGGTGTTGTGGCGAAACAGTTCTATGTGTCCACATGCTGACGATGTGACCTCATATGCAGTAAGAGCATTGTAAGGTTATCAGACCACGACTGTTCAGACGGGAGATTTATGGAGCCATATTCACTGTTTAAAGATATGGACAACCACCTCCCCAACACCACCAGAAACAAATTGGTTTGTAGGCCAGGCTGAGGCATATGTACTCAGCAGGGCTGAGCAATATATCAATACATCGTCCAAAACTGGTTTGAAGTCCATATGATATTGGTTTGATAATTTTTGATCCAGCGATATATTGCGAATCAGGATGTATGTTAGGGCTGGGTGATATCTCGCCCAAAACTGGTTTGATATTGGTTCCATAGTCATGAATATCACAGTTGTGATATTGGTTTCAGAATTTTTGACCTGCCACTATGTCATGAATCATGATGTGTGTGTGTGCTTTGCAAAAAAACACAATGTGGGAAAAACCACGAAGCCAGCCAGTGCTTATCTTGATTCCTGAAGCCTCTGTTAACTCTGCCATCTCAGCAGTCTCCTGCCTCTTGCAGGGAGCAGAGAAACAGGGGAAACTGGCAAAAATCACAATGCAGGAAAAGCCACAAAGCTGGCCAATGTCTCTGTTGTTGTTTAGTCATTTAGTCGTGTCTGACTCTTCATGACCCCATGGACCAGAGCATGCCCAGCACTCCTATCTTCCACTGCCTCTCAAAGTTTGGTCAAACTCATGTTGGTAGCTTCGAGAACACTGTCCAACCATCTCGTCCTCTGTCGTCCCCTTCTCCTTGTGCCCTCAACCTTTCCCAACATCAGGGTCTTTTCCAGGGAGACTTCTCTTCTCATGAGGTGGCCAAAGTATTGGAGCCTCAGCTTCAGGATCTGTCCTTCCAGTGAGCACTCATGGCTGATTTCCTTAAGAATGGATAGGTTTGATCTTCTTGCAGTCCATGGGACTCTTAAGAGTCTCCTCCAGGACCATAATTCAAAAGCATCAATTCTTCAGCGATCAGCCTTCTTTATGGTCCAGCTCTCACTTCCATACATCACTACTGGCAAAACTCCATGGACAATGCCTCTATCTAGCCCCAAAATGCAGTGTGGGTATTTAAAGAGGATACCCAGGTAAAAAAAGAGGCTTTGTGCTGGTTGAATTTACAGGCATGGCCAAACTTGGTGCTCCAGCTGTTTCGGGACTACAACTCCCACCATCCCTAGCTAACAGGACCAGTGGTCAGGGATGATGGGAACTGTAGTCCCAAAACAGCTGGACAGCCAAGTTTGGCCATGACTTGGCTAGTAGGATGGTGTTGTCTTATTGTGGTTGGTTTTTCAGTGACAATCACACTGCATTTTGCATGTATGAAGTGGGCCAGGCTGAATAAATGATAACACAATAAATGATGTAAGGAGGGAAGTGCAGCCCAAGGGACAAAAATAGGTAGTAAGGGAACACCTAGCTACTTTAAACAAATTTAAATCTCCAGGGCCTGATGAGCTGCATCTAAGGGTACTAAAGGAGCTTGCGGATGTAATTTCAGAGACTTTGTCTATGATCATTGAGAATTATTGGAGAACATTTGAAGTCCCTACAGACTGGAGGCATACAAATGTTGTCCCCATCTTCAAAAAAGGAAGGGGAAAAAGAAATACCCAAGTAACTACCAACCGGTGAACTTGATATCAGTACTAGCGAAGGTCCTAGAACAGATAATTCAACAGTCAGTCCATGAGCATTTAGAAAAGGATGCTGTGATTACTAAGACCCAGCACGGGTTTCTCAAAAATAAGTCATGCCAGACCAATCTGATTTCCTACAGCCAAGAGGCAGAGATGAGCCAGGCTTGAAGAATCCAGGGAGTCTTTCCCCTCTTGCTGTGAGCAGCTCTTGTCCCACCCAGTCTCCCAGAACATGCAGAGAAATGAAGAGGGCAGAGCGATGAGAGACAAGATGATGGAGCCTCAGGTTGTTTGGGAAGGATACAGTGGCAGAGGAGACTGAGATAATGGCGGGAAAGACCTTCTCACAACTGCATTATTGGGACAAGACCTATTGGGAAGGGTTGCAGTGACAAATCAGGTCCTCCCTTAAAGAGGGCATGTATTGCGGTGAGACCTGGAAAACTGACACCCTGTGTTGTGGGTGGGTACGATTGGTCAGCCACAACAGCCAATTGGTAGGTCCCTCATAGCTGGGAGCAATCTGGCCAATGGGACACAGTCCAAACAGTTCAAGGGACCTATTTATGCCCATGCACGTGACCCAGAGCTTCCTCTTTCGGTGCATGCATTCGGAACACCCGCCCACCTCTCCCTACTTTTAGGGCTTTGCGCTTGACCTTGCTATGCCGTCGTGTGTTGTCTGTTGTTGGGACAGGGGCACGGTGGGAATTTTCACCACTTGGCTGATCGGCTGTTGCCATTTGGGTTTCGTCTGCCGCGTAGTAAATTGTCACAACTTGTAAGGTTGCGGATAGACTCTGGTTCAGGCGATAGGGATGGGGAAACGCTCTTGCCATCCCTATGTGAAGGGTATTCCGTTAAAGGAATCCAGGGACTCGATGGTTTGGTCAACCCCTGAGAGGGGGTTGTGCCTATGCCTGAGTCCAGGGGGGCATTTGGGTGGCAGAGATAGCCTGTTCCCAGCTTTCCGCTTATCCAGGTGTTCACCCTTGGCTGACCTATGCTGGAACCCTGGGTCAGCGCTACCTGCATGGCAGGGAGCTAGTCGAACCAGAGCCTATGCAACCAGTCACATTCTGCAATCAATAAAGTTGTGGCCTAAATTCTGCCAAAAACCAAAACCAAAATTTGAGTCAAGTGTGAAGTTATTTAGGGGGGAGGTTTCTGGGTCTGAACACACAACTAGGAATGAGCGGTTTTGTTTCTTTGAATCAAGAGTTAACTTCACTGACATGTGCTTTATTGTTTCATTGTTGACCTACGCCTGACTCCAGCTCCTCATATTGTACTTTTTGTTGGTTTCCACTTTAGATTCTGCCTACCCCCCAAAATGTTTGTATCACTACAAACCCTGGGTTCCCCCAGCCTGCTGAGCCCTGTCTCTTGTCCATGGATGATGGTGTTTTGACCACTCACAGCCTAAGGATTGGAAATTCAGGAAATAATGGTGCTGGACTAAGGTTAGTCTGAGGCTAGTGCTCTGAAAAATAAATAGTTGATCATAACAGGCGCCATAAATCTTCTGCTCTCTCTTTTTCACATGGGGGAGCCAATCGTATGCAGCTGCACTTGGAACGTGTGGAAACAAAACTTGAAAGGCAGAATGTGGCTTTTTTCAAGTACAGTTGAGTACAGTACTGACGGAGCAAATAAAGGGTCCATGCACACAAAATAATCACCTCGGACCAGAAGAGCCCGGCACATTTTTATAAGTTACAGCAAACCCTTATAAGACTCCGCAGCCAATTAAATTGTTTTATACTCTTGCAGTACAAGGGTGGCCGAAGAGATTTCACTGGAAATGTATTGTGAAACTAAACCCAAAACCTCCTAATGCACCGAATAGTTTAGACGTGGGAGCAGACTTTAATGGCTGGATGATGGAGCGTTGCAAGCTTTCATAAAGGGGGTTCATAAAGAAAACAAAGCAGAGGAAAACGTCTGCCCATTTTCTTCATTTCTGACTTTCTCAAGGCAAAATTAACACTTTTAGGCCCAACTTCAACTTAACCATAGGCAGAGCAGATCCACACTAAACATTTAAGGCATACCCACATTAAAAGCAAATGGCTTCCACCAAAGACACCTGGGAGCTGTAGTTTCCCCTCATGGAAATAAAATCCCTAGCATGCTTTAAAGAGCTGCAGTTCTCAGGAAAGTCATGTGCTTTAAATGGATAGGGTTGCCATCTTTGGTCTGGCAAAGTAAGGGACAGGTCAGACAAAATATGGGACAAGTTGATTAATATCCTACAGCCTTTGTATCTGTGGGAAGGGGGTTATTGTTTTACTGTTTTGTTTTAATTGTTTACTTGATTTTCTCTTGTTTCTTATTCTGTGATCTTATGATGAAGGGCCGTATATAAATCTTAACAACAACAACAATTTGACGAGGCTGCAATAAAAATGCAGGTCACAGGAGAAACAACACCACCAAACCGTTTTTATAATGTTTCTCTGATATCCCTTTTAAAGAAAGTATCAATGAATCAAATGCTATTATGCAATCACAGAGCTGTTAACTTTAAAGAAAACAAAGGTTGCACACGTTGTTTTTTTAAATTGTCAGCACACGATAACTCTGTGAGTGGGGAAAAAAGAGGGTGAGGAAATCGTACATCAGTCATTGCCTGTGTTTAGCTACCTCCGTGCAAGCTAGTTATTTTTTAACTAGATGAGAGGCTCGCTAAAAGCATATTCCTTCCTCTCTGCCTGTTTGCAGACCTCTTTGCTTTTTTCTTTGCTGGCAATAATGAAATATGCCTCTACACTTCCCCCCACCCCATCCAACCTCGTCTATTCGGTTATCAGTAAGCCATTGTGCGGCTAACA
Organism: Podarcis raffonei; assembly: GCF_027172205.1. Taxonomy (NCBI): domain Eukaryota; kingdom Metazoa; phylum Chordata; class Lepidosauria; order Squamata; family Lacertidae; genus Podarcis; species Podarcis raffonei. The sequence goes on along the minus strand of NC_070611.1, from coordinate 64,520,642 downwards.
ATGGCCCCTCTTTTTTTGTCCCCCAGCAACGCTTTGTAGAATAATGCTATTCATCCCCACGGAATCCCTGGTTCATAAAAAGGTATTGATGAAAGGTGGGGTAGATTTGCTCAAGTTTTCAGCATAATAATCCTATTGTTCACCGCTCGGGCTTGCCTAGCGAATGGCCCTTAAATGTAAACAGCCAAGGCAGTATGCTTTGTGATTATATGTGGAGGGGTCTGTTTGAGGTGGGCATTCCTGCTTCCTTTGATAGGACTCATTAAAGCCAAACCGGTGCGGGTAAGTTCTCGCTGCATTAGTTGGTGGCTTGCATCTGAATTCTTGTGTGTGTGCTCTGAGAGATATTTTGTCTACACTTGAAAGAAAGGCCCACAGTGCAAAAGGCAGGCTTATGCTTTTCATTAGGTCCCACCTGTCAGGTAAGGGGTGCTTGTTGCAACAAGACAAAGGACCTTTGCTCTTTTCGGCCAGCTTTACGGGATGTCTTACTTTGCAGAAAGCAAATGCTGAGATCCTTCTCCTTTCACACCCTTTGTTTTCTATAGGGCTGCGTTGAAAACGGCCCCCAACCCCACCCCTCCCTACAGGGAGACAAACTCAGCATATCACACACATACCTCATTATCGTATTAAAGTTATACTGTGGTACCTTGGGTTACAAACGCTTTGGGTTACAAGCGCTTCAGGTTACAGACTCCGCTAACCCGGAAGTAGTACCTCGGGTTAAGAACTTTACTTCAGAATAAGAACAGAAATTGTGCGGTGGTGGTGGTGATGGTGGTGCAGTTGGCAGCGGGAGGCCCCATTAGCTAAAGTGGTACCTCAGGTTAAGAACAGTTTCAGGTTAAGAACGGACCTCCAGAACGAATTAAGTTCTTAACCAGAGGTACCACTGTATCCTGCCCATGGTCATAGCTAGGGGGAGCTGGAGGCAGCTGCCCCCCCCAAATCACGTAAATAAATAAAAATACTTAGCTAAAAGTATAAATTGTAGAAAGATTTGGACAGGTTTTTCTGAGCACTTGGGGTCAAAAGAAAGAAATGTAAAGCAATGGTTGTTGAGACATTTCATTCTGAATCTGCTAGACAGAAGATGGTGACGGGTGGGTGTCCTGCCCCCCCCCCACATAAATCCTGGCTACGCCCAGGATCCTGCCCCACATCAAGTGGATTCGAATGCTTTAGGACAGGCTTCTCCAACCTGGTGCCCCCCAGATGTTGTTGGAAGCCTGTTTCCACCAGCCAAAGGCAACATGACCAATGGTCAGGAGTGACTGGATGCAACAACATCTGGAGGACAGCAAGTTGGAAATGGCTGATTTAGGAAGATGGGAGAGCAGGGTCTCTCCTGGGTCTTGGACGGGAGTCTTTCTCAGTTCTCCCTGGAGCTGCTGGGATTGAACCCGGAACCTTCGGCATGCAGAGTCTTTGGTCTTTTTCTCTGATTCCATAAATCAAATTCCAAATACTTGGGGCAACTTCACTTATTACACAGTGTCAAGCCTTGACTGGCCATCTCTGGCATCTGTTCAGCAGGGAACTGCACCAATCACAGCTTCTTGGCTGTGCAAATATGTTCATTTTATTTATTTATTTCATAATACCTACATCACTTGATTGTAGAAAGAAACCCTCAGAGCGTGTCTATGCATTTTACATTTTTCAGGTGTCTCCTTAAAGCAATCTGCGAGTTGCCTCTGTTTGGCTCTCGAGGATGGTTGTACCTTGCCTTGGGTTGCCTAGGGCAAGATCAAGCGACTAACAAATTTAATAAATAAATAAAAATAAAAAAGGATGCTATTCTTAAAGCCCCCCCCCATCCACCTCAATGGGCCTTTGCTACAGCAGAGCATGAAGTTAAACTGCGCAGCCCTTCCTTTACCTTCCCTGTAGTCTCTTGGTATTCTGAACTGGCTTTGGGGGAAATGAAATTGTCAATAGTTTATTGCATTGGAGACAGCTGCGATACATCGAACGCTCCAGCCTGTTCATAATTATCAGTGTCATTTCTTCAGGTTTCCTCTGTTCTGAACCTAATTGGATTCAGAAATCAAGGGGGGGGGAGGCTCAGTAATTGCCCGCTCTCCCACCACAGTGCTGTGTGGAAGTGTGCCACACCTATGTTTAAATTATGTCTTGCCTCTGTATCTTGCCCCCCTTTTTTCCTTGGAGGTCAGGGTGGGCCTGCTCTTGTCCATCTGCCCTCAGAAGTTAAGCAGGCCAGCAATATAGAGTTTTTCAGGAACGTATGTAGGAACATACATTTTTTGGAAGAAAAAAACCCCTGCCTTGTGCAGAATTGGAGCCCAAGAATTTCTCTTGCCTATCAGAACTGAATGGAACGCACAGGTCTTCTGCACGAAAACCCACTTCAGGCTACTCTTTTTAATCTGCAATTATTAAGTTTGCAGATGGCACCACCATAATGGGTGTTTAATAACAGGTGGAGACGAATCAGCGTATAGAGGGGAGGTCCAAAAAAATATCTACATGGTGCCTAGGGAACAACTTGCACCTTAATATCAGCAAGACAAAGGAGATGGTGTTGGACTTTCAGAGGAAGAGGGGAGAACTAGCCCCACTGTACATCGGGGAGGGCTGTGTGGAGAGAGTCTCTTCCTTTAAATTCCTAGGAGTTTATCTCAGTGAAGACCTTACTTGGAAAATCAATACAACCCAGGTGGTTAAGAAAGCCCAACAGAGACTCCATCTCCTCAGAGTATTGCGAAAGAATGATGTCAATCAACATTTGATGATCTCCTTCTACCAGTCAACAATAGAAAGTGTCCTTTCATACTGCATCACGGTGTCGTACGCTGGTTTGACATCAACTGATAGGAAGTGCCTACAGAGGGTGGTGAATACAGCACAAGATATTATGGGCTGTCCCGTGAATCCGCTGGATGAAGTAGCGGAAGAACGTTGCCTCAGGAGAATGAGGAAAATTCTCAGGGATGATTCACACCCTGGCCGGCACTTTCTTGATCTCCTGCCCTCGGGCAGAAGATATAGAAGCCTGATTAGTCGCACCAACAGGGTAAAGAACAGCTTCTATCCGTGGGCTGTTAGGCTGCTGAATGAAAAGATAACAACAGGGCAACTAACTTTTGTGTTTGGTGGGTATGCGTCAGTAAACAAGGGGAATTAAGACTAAGAGAGCTGAGTGGGGGGTGCTCGTGTAATCTCACTGTATACAAGTTGTACAAGTGACAGTAAAGTATTTCAATATTTCAGTTTCTAATCAAAGCATTCTCAGTTTCAGAATTTAGAAAAGCACCGGAAGCTGCCTCCTGCCAGCTCAGAGCATTGGTTCATCTTGCTCAGTTTTGTCTACACCGACTGCCAGGGTTTCAGGCAAGGACCTTCCCAGCCCTACCTGACGATGCTGAGGATTCCACCTGGGACCTGTGTGCAAATCATGCTCTGCCGTTGAGCCTTCCTCCATTGAATGCATCCAGGTTTTGGAATTCCTTCTCCTGGGGGGGGGGGAGATTTCCTCCCCACCCCTCTCTGAACAACTCCTGGCCTTCTGGCATCATGTCAAAACTCTTCTGTTTCAAAGGACGTTTCAGGCAGAGAGTTATTTTCTGACTGCTTTGTTATCAACTGACTTTTATGTTTTCCTATTTTTATTGCAACTGTTGTTGGGCGGGACTTTGTTCCGCTTTTGGGTGGTTCTGGTCAGTTGATTGTTTTTATGACATTTTATTATTTGTCTTCATCTATATTCTAATATTTCTGTGAGCCTCTATGCACATTTCCTTCTTTATTTTTTTTTAAATGGAAGAGCAAGATATAAGCATTTTAAAATAAACATGTTGTATCCTGGTGCTGTGGTGTAAACCACTGAGACTTGGGCTTGCCAATCAGAAGGTCGGTGGTTCAAATCCCCGCAATGGGGTGAGCTCCTGTTGTTCGGTCCCAGCTCCTGCCAACCTAGCAGTTCAAAAGCACGCCAAAAAGTGCAAGTAGATTAATAGGTACCACTCCAGTGGGAAGGTAAATGGCGTTTCCGTGCACTGCTCTGCTTTCGCCAGAAGCGGCTTAGTCATGCTGACCACATGACCTGGAAAAACTGTCTGCAGACAAACGTCGGCTCCCTCGGCCAGTAAAGCGAGATGAGCACCACAACCCCAGAGTCATTTGCGACTGGACTTAACTGTCAGGGATACTTTACCTTTACCTTTATCCTCATGAGAACTTTGCAAGGCAGATGAAGGCTGGAAAATACCAAGTGTCCCAAAAACACCTAGTTGACAGTCTTGATGGATGGGATCATCCACACTTATTTTTCCTCCTCTCTTTCCAGGCATGGTCTGTACTTTAAAGCTCCACGTTCAAGCACACTGCCTCCTCCTCCTTTTTTGCTCCAGAGCGTTCCCTGCAAAAACCTGCTTTTTAAACCTGAATTGGAGCAAATGGCAAACCTGAATATCCATTTGCTCCAATTCAGGTTTAAAGAGCGGGTTTTTGCGAGGAAAGCTCTGGAGCAATAAAAAATATAAAATAAATAAATAAGGGTGCTTAGACCCCTCTAGAGCACTGACCTGTGCCTAGAAAGAGCAAGGCAAAAGCAGGATAAGCCCCAAGTGGTTTATTTTTGTCCCGGCACTTTGCCCAGGAAAGCCCGCATTTTACTGCTGCATTGGAGCACTCTGCAGAAAACCCAATTGCCATTTGCTCGAATTCAGTGGTTAAAAAAGTTTGAGAACCACTGGACTAGCTTGTACTGTGCCTTGGGAATGAGCATTTATGGGGGCAGGTAATTAGCACTGACAAAGGCTGGGCTGCTCCTTTCAATAAAACAGGAAATGTGTTTTGTTATTTTCTGGGTAACTTTTAGCTATTGTGTAAAACAGGTGTGGGGAGCCTTTTTGGCTCTCCAGATGTTGCTGACCTCCAAACTCCTGTCAGCTCCAGCAAGCACGGCCAGTGACCGGGGGGGGGGTGATGAGAGTTGCAGTTCAGCATCTGGAGGGCCAAAAAAACATTTCCCACAACTAGTGTCCCTCTGGCACATTGTTGTTTAGTCGTTTAGTTGTGTCCAACTCTTCGTGACCCCATGGACCAGAGCACTCCAAGCACTCCTGTCTTCTACTGCCTCCCGCAGTTTGGTCAAACTCATGCTGGTAGCTTTGAGAACACTGTCCAACCATCTTGTCCTCTGTCGTCCCCTTCTCCTTGTGCCCTCCATCTTTCCCAACATCAGGGTCTTTCCCAGGGAGTCTTCTCTTCTCATGAGGTGGCCAAAGTATTGGAGCCTCAGCTTCAGGATCTGTCCTTCCAGTGAGCACTCATGGCTGATTTCCTTCAGAATGGATAGGTTTGATCTTATTGCAGTCCATGGGATTCTCAAGAGTCTCCTCCAGCACCATAATTCATCTCTCACTTCCATACATCACTACTGGGAAAACCATAGCTTTAACTATACACACCTTTGTTGGCAAGGTGATGTCTCTGCTTTTTAAGATGCTGTCTAGGTTTGTCATTGCTTTTCTCCCAAGAAGCAGGCGTCTTTTAATTTCATGACTGCTGTTACCATCTGCAGTGATCATGGAGCCCAAGAAAGTAAAATCTCTCACTGCCTCCATTTCTTCCCCTTCTGTTTGCCAGGAGGTGATGGGACCAGTGGCCATGATCTTACACTTTCCCAAACTAAACGAAAAATTGCCTCCCTATCCATTTTGAAACAAACAAAGTTTTGCTCACACCTCTGTGTGCAACTGCCTCACTAACTTCTTCAGCTATTTCACGCTTTATTCTTCAAGGCTCTGTTGAAACTTGAATGCATCCCTATAGTTCTAACCCAGACGAAATCCCCCCAAAGTGATCATATACCATAGATAGATAGAGATATAGCCTGCTTGTGTTCATGGCCAATCATAACCCTTCACTGACACTAATGAGAGGTGTGCATATAGAGATGGAGGGCGGGGGGAAGAGAGAAGAGGTCCTTTAGTTAATGGGGCCCTTAATATGTTTTAGTGAGCCAATGCAATGTTCTAAATATCCCAAAGCCCAGAGGAGGTGGGAAGGCTCTGCTTGGCACTGATGAGGCAGATTCATTGCCTCGGAGCGGGCTGCGTTTCTCCTCCTCCATTGGAAAGGGGATGCAAATGCACCGATCATTTACACTAACGAGGAAAAAGTAAGGAAGACGGATGTAAAACCGGGGAGCCGCAAACGGGGGTGAAAGGGAGTAAACCACTTGGGCTGTCAACGTCGCCATGTATAAAGCTGTCCGGTTGAGAATGTACAGTGGTACCTCAGGTTAAGTACTTAATTCGTTCCGGAGGTCCATTCTTAACCTGAAACTGTTCTTAACCTGAGGCACCACTTTAGCTAATGGGGCCTCCTGCTGCTTCCGCACCGCTGGAGCACGATTTCTGTTCTCATCCTGAAGCAAAGTTCTTAACCTGAAGCGCTATTTCTGGGTTAGCGGAGTCTGTAACCTGAAGCGTATGTAACCCGAGGTACCACTGTACAAAGATTCTGTCCATGTCTGACTTTCATTATGGCTCTAGTCCCATGCCGGATTAATACTGTGTCTTGTTCGGATGGAAATAAGAACGCGATAATCTCCCGATAAGCCATTAATAAGAACAACAGCAATGCAAGCAACCAAGAGCACATTCGTATCGTAAGAAATATCAGGGCCGTTTCCCTCCCGTCTCCTTTCCTGCCCCTGCTATTAATATGATTATTGTTTAACCTTGGCTGGGTTATAATGCCGAACATATGTACCCTTGGCCTTAATCACCTTGTCAAGTTAAACGATATATTCAACTTAATTTACATGACACACGATCTAATGCTGGAGAACAACAATGCTATTGTGGCGCGAACAGGGACGTCTGAGCCAAGCGCCAGGAGAAACCAGTGGTCTGATTGCTGAAGGTCCTGGGGACGGGGGCTATTCCCTCACCTGCGCTTGGACCATAACGCCAACATTGTTACCAACATCTGGCTCTAATCAGCCAGAGGCCCTGATATGTTACTCCTGTGGCACATAAATTTAGCATTATATTCCTTTTTTTTCTTTCTCGAGACTCTCCCCCGCCCCCACCTGCCCCCGTGACAGCCTGTTCGATCCCCTTTTCAGGTTTTTAAAGACAAGATAGATTCATGGCTCCACAGAGTCTAACAAAATGGGAGGAAAAAATCACAAACAGCGTAAGTTACTGCCCGAGTTTCTAGCTGGTGCGTACCACTTAAATAATGGAATTTTATGATCAGCTCCGGGCTTTCAAAAGTCAGGTTGCTAGAGGTCCCCCGTCCCCCCGCAGTGAGACAGGGATGTCGACTCTTTATATAAAGTAAAGAAAACAAAAACACTCATAACAGGCGAATTTGAATATTGGCTTGCTGGCTATATGCAAACAGGTATGAATGAGAGGTCACATTTTACTAAGTGCAGAAGTGGTGAGGTTTGACAATAAGAACATTGTGTAAAACAATTACGTTGTTATATCTAAGAAACGAACAGTATTCGGGGTTGATGGTGTGAATCTACTGCTTCTGAATCCAGAAATTCAGGGAGGGGGGGAATTCAAGATCTGTCATACTCATCATCTGATGAGTCAAGTATCATCATGAGAGGATTATCGTGTGTGTGAAAGAATTGCAAATATTTGTACAAAATCAATCATGAAGTGTAACAGTGGGTGAAACCAAATTTGTGAAAGCCCAACCTTTTGAACACTCATAACATTTTAAACTTGTAGTCCTTGCACATTATTGCACATTAATGTGAAATAATTGCACATATAAGAATGGCAAACGATTTATACAGCTATAAGACTACAAAATCCATGTTGTGCTGCAACTGTAAGTGAAAGAGACGGGTGAATGCTCAACTTGGTGTTCCTGTAATACTGCAGTTTTCCCTGTGCCAAATAATGTTCATTAGTGCAATGGTACACACATTTGCGGCAATGCCACTGTTTCTGGGTCCTTTAAAAAAAGCAAACCACAAGTGAAACAGCACCAGAAACTTTCAAAATGAAACGAACAATTGGCACTATCATGGGGAGGGCAGTCCCAGTCGAACTAGACCAAATCTGAACAGGTAGGTGTAGTTTCTATGCAAATCTGGTGCCTGGGGACCAGAGAGCATAAGTGAAATTTCTACCTGGAGCTCTGTACACGACTACTTAGCTCTCTATCCACTGTGCAATATGTAAACTACAGTGATTTTGATAAAGCACATGGTGATCCACACGCTAATGCTATCTGTCAGTGTAGCTGGCATTTCTTTGCTTTTGTGGATTTCAGTTGAGGGGTGGGGAGAGGGAAATAATCTGGATAATCTCCACGATTTGTATCACCTTTACATCATGGGGTTTTGAGATGCAATCTACCTCCCATTGAAGCCAGTGACAAAACTCCCATTGGTTTTAATGGGCCTGGATTGCACCCTTTTGTCAGTTAATAAATGCTAAGTACTGTGATTGTTCCCTGCGACTTTTATTCCCGCACTACCATTTTGCAGAGATATTGTTATCTGAGTGGGAGATTACTGGGACCCCAAATGATAATTTCTCTTTGTGGATTGCAGCCTTGGCTTGTGGCATTATGGAATCTCCTGCACAAATTACATGTTTTCAAACAGGAAGGTCGATTAAATGCGAAAAAAGGCCATTATGAAATTGAACCTACTGCCTATTGCCTTTTGCATTCATACCTAAATATAGACTCGCATTATGTATAAATAATGGCAAATCTATTCTATTGATAGAAAGAGAATAAAGCAAATGCTTCCTTATGATAATCATTTTTAAACATCTAGCCTGGCACACTTATGAGCTGGGGCTTTCTTTGTGATGGGTTTTTCAGCAAACATTGAATACCAGAACAGCGCTGCACAATGCTGACAATTTAACTTGTATCATCACTTTAATTACTACATTAAACAATGGAATGCACTTATTCCAAAACCCGTGCAAAATCCCTCCCCAGTTGTATTTGAAAACTGCAAAAAAACAAAAAACAAAAACACACCCACTAGCAAATGTTTGAGGAAATTCCTCTTTCGATTGGTAGCCTCTCATCTGAGCGCATTCTTACTTTGATTATCGCAGGCAATTATCACTTTTTCTGAATTAGTGTCCCTAAGGGAGCCTCTCGTGGAAGGATACACTTATTTATACAGGGCCATCAATGTACAGCTGCCTTCACCAACCGCCAGATGTTTTGGACCACAACTCCCATCGGCACATGCTGTCTGGGGCTGATGGGAGTTGGAGTCCAAACATCTGGAGGTTACCAGGCTGGCAAAAGCTGATGTACAGCATAACATCCACACAAACAAAGAGCAGCTCTCTGCCCCACAGAGTTCGCCACTGAAAGTTTGATGATAGAAAAGGCACTGGAAGCTGCATCACACCAGGTCAGATCTAGCGCATTATTGTCTACTCCAGCAGTAGTGAACGTGGTGAAATCCAGATGTTACCGGCTACAACTCGTTGGCCCCAGCCGTCATGGCCAATGGCAAGGGATGGAGTTCAGCAATCTCTGGAGGGCATCATGTTGGTCACATCTGCACCATACATTTAAAGCATGTTTGTTGAACATTTAAAAGCACTCTTACTTCCCCCTAAAGATTCCTGGGAGCTGCAGTTTACATATCACAGAGATCCAGTTGCCAGAACCCTTAACAAACCACAGCTCCCAGCAGTCTATACCCACGGTTTTCTCCAGGGATCCCTTTCTTTCCCCTTCTGTTAGTGCTGGATTTCTTGGCTGTGAGTCCTGGAAGATCTGTTTCCTGCCTAGCAGGACATTTCCCACCAGACCTAGGACTGACTCCAGCTACAAAAGCTGAGGCTGGGGCATTGTTGCTGTTATCAACATTGTATTTTTGTACCTTTCTAGTTATATCTTACTATGATTTATGTGGAAATTGTTCAGTTTGGGCGCGTTTTGATGTGTTTTATTTATTGCAAATGACTACTTTTGTTATGTTTGTAACTATGCAAATCGTTTCATGTTGTACGCCACCTTGAGCATGGTTTTAACTATGGAAAGGCAGCATGCAAATAAAATGAGGAGGATGGTAATTATTTCACCTCCTGCCCTTTCCATCTTTGGGCAGCATTCTATTAAATTATTGCACAAGCACAAGGAAAAGCTCTAGCACAGTGGGACTTTCCACTCTCTCCTCCCACTGTATGTGCTTTGCCCTGTCCCTAGATCTCCTCCGGAGGGTTAAGGGGTGCATGGAGGGGGGCAGAGAAGGAAGTCCTGTTGTGCAAGGAAAAAACCTTTGCACTGACCCAATGTTAGCTTTAGTGCTATGTTGAATACAATCCATAATATTTTGGGGTGGGAGGATTAAAGGAGGGTGAGGAAGATCCCTGGTAGGCCCAGCACTACCACGAGGCATATTGGGGCAGCTACCTCAGGCAGAAAATTTTGAGGGGTGGAAAGTGGTTACAAAGGTGTGCTATGTGGTCTGCAATGCAACCCCTAACCTAGCTTGCTGCCCTGGTATGGCTGGCACATCAGTGGAGTGATCTGAGGCAACCTATCTTGGGTGGCATGCACCACAGTAGGTGGAAGATCCCAATCAGGCCTCCTTGGTGGCAGATTGTGGCTTGGCTTTGGGTAAACTGAAGACGCAGCTGGAAGCAGAGGAGAGAGCAGCAGCAATGCCTCATGGAACTCCTCCATTTTTGCTAAGGCTCTTAGCAGAAATGGGGGCAGAGCAGCTGCATGGCCACTGGTCATCTCCCACTGTGTTGGGGTGGCTGCCTGGATCTGGGGTGGGGGCCTTGGTGGCATGTTTTCCCCAAGGCACCAAAAGGTCTCGGTCCGGCTCTGTAGCCCACACAGTTCTCAGACTTGGAATAAACTTGTTTCAGCTTTTCCGACTTGCTTTAGCTTATCAAGTACAGTGGTACCTCTGGTTGCGAACGGGATCCGTTCTGGAGGCCCATTCACAACATGAAAAGAGCGCAACCCGCAGTGGTGCGTCTATGCATGCACAGGTTGCAATTCGCCGCTTCTGCGCATACGCAAGTGGCGAAACCCGGAAGTAACCCTTTCCGGTACTTCCGGGTCGCTGTGGGACGTAACCTGAAAGAACGTAACATGAAGCAAATGTAACATGAGGTATGACTGTAGATGGTCTGGTGGGAGTTCGGATGAGGTTTGCAATATGGCATATTAGGTGAAGGTAAAGGGACCCCTGACCATTAGGTACAGTCGTGGCCGACTCTGGGGTTGCGGCGCTCATCTCGCTTTATTGGCCGAGGGAGCCGGTGCACAGCTTCCAGGTCATGTGGCCAGCATGACTGAGCCGCTTCTGGCAAACCAGAGCAGCGCACGGAAACGCCATTTACCTTCCCGCTCTGCACGGAAATGCCATTTACCTTCCTGCCTATTTATCTACTTGCACTTCGTGCTTTTGAACTGCTAGGTAGGCAGGAGCAGGGACCAAGCAACGGGAGCTCACCCCGTTGCGGGGATTCGAACCGCCAACCTTCTGATCAGCAAGTCCTAGGCTCTGTGGTTTAACCCACAGTGCCACCCGCATGCCTAATATGGCATGTTAGATAGGGCTTTATTTCATCTCCATTTCGTATTATTCGTTTGTGCTGGTTGTTTTGGTACTTAGCTCTTCTTGTCAGGGGCAGAGGAAGGGGGGTGCGGTAGGGGCGGTTCACCCTGGGTGTCACCACTGCGGGGTGTGTGTGTGTGTGTGTGTGACAAAATGCCGGGCGGCACTCACCGCGGGGCCTGCAGTGCCCGAGCCACGCGTCTCTCCTGGGATAGACGTGGTGGCTTGGTCGCGAGCAGGCTCCCTGCTGCCCAAGCGGTTTGCCCGCCGCCGCCCCCAGCTGTAGGGTGGCTGAGTTGGAGGAGGCAGGCAGACTCCCCGGAGGCCCTACAGAGCGTCCTGCCCTGGCTGGCCCACAGGTCCTGCGCCCAATCGGCTTGCTCCGCTGCTGCTTCTTGTCGTTGCTTACTCTGTGTTGGTTACTGTGGTGATCACACAGGGTCCCTGGACGTTTAACGGTCTCTTGATCCCTGTGCCACCACTGTGCTCGCTTCCCCGCTGCCACCAACCAGTTACTCTCTGGTAAAACACTGAGCAGTCAGTTGTTAAAAGTGAACCCAAAAAACAAGTTTATTTTACAAACGTTAACAAGTTTATGGTTTCTCAGATAATATTCCTGTTAGTATCTTAACTTTAGTTTCTTTACCAGCTTATACCTTCCTAATACCTTCTGACTGATTATCTCAACTGTTTGACTGATCCCTCTTAACAAATTCTCTCCCTCTCTCACACCAGACTAGCCCAACCCACAGACTTTTCTTATCTGTCTCTTCTAACTCCAGACTGTCTTCTCCACAACTCTAACGCTCTCCAAAAACCTCTGTGCTTCAACCTTATACACAGTTAACTCTGCCCCTTGGGTTCCCATTGGTTAGTCATTTTACAATTAGTTAACCCTTTCCCTATGAACCCAGTACGATGTCACACACATAGGAGGGCAAACGCCACAGTTACGTTGTCTGCAACGCTTTTGCTTAATTACTGAGCGCACTGAGCTCAAGTTGGACCTGTCACTGTCTCTCAGCCTAACCTACCTCACAGGGCTGTTGTGGGGAGGGGTGGGGAAGCACATATGCCAAAACATTCAACATAAATGTGGTAATACTAATGATAATATAAGCAAAACTTTCCTTGCCACCTCACCAACTGGAGTCCTGGCTCTTTCTGCCAGTAAATTCTGACTTTTGTAAGAGACCTTATATCACAACGAGAGCACAGAATAAAAAGTTCTCTGCCATCTTCTTACAGGTAAAGATGGTGAGAGGAACTTTCACTACATTACAACGTATTTTTGGCTCGTCCTTTGGGGGAGGGAATGGGCTTTTCTGTTAGTTTTGTTTTCCTTTGCGTTATATGAATTACGCTGTGGATTTGCATGCTTATGGCAGCAGGGGGCGGCTAATGAAGCTACTGAATGAAGGGGGGGGGGGACTGGCATCTGTTTCCAATTTATTTGAGAGTCAGTTGGACAGATAATTAAATAAACATGTAGATGATCGGGACAAGGACGAGCCCTCCTATTATTCTTGCGACGGTCTTAATTCAATCACCAAGTCAGCAGGCAGCTGAAATCAGGACCCAGAGTTCCATTAATTGTTCATCTACTATCTCACTCACACGGCACATGCTCATTTCATTGTTTTAATTCTCCCCCCACTCATTAGAACTAAAACCAAGGAGCAATTAAACACAGATGAAACATTTTTGCTCCTTTGTTCTTGTTGCTGCTGTTCGTTTTTGCAGAGCGGGAAAAGGGCATTAATTGAAAGGATGGATTTGAAGAGCACTGCTCTTCCACCTCTGTTCCGTTCTTCAGAAGGAAGGGTGAGGATAGGAGTGCATCCGGTCCTTCTGCAGCCTGACCAATGGGGGAAGAGTAACACTGCCCCTTTAAAAGGTGTTCCTGCCTCCTCCTCCTCCTCCTCCTCCTCCTCCTCCTCCTCCTCCTCCTCCTCCTGTAGTTGCCTACAGCTGTGACATCCTGTCAACCTTCCTTTGTAAGTGACAGTGCAGGTTTTGCACTGGTTGCCATTCAGAAACTGAGTAGGGATATGGTCATCCACCCATTCTCAAGCAGAGAACTGGCTTTTCCTGCGGAGGCATAATCAGAGCAGGCTGCTGACTTAACAGGACACACATGTGTGCATATTAGGAGAAAAAATGAAATTTTCTGCTCTCTATAGAAAATGGAGCCACAATGGGCTGAATAATCATCCTTGTGTTCAGGGGTTGAATGTGTGGGATAGCCAGCCTTATATAACCAGCATGCTTAAGTCCAGTTAACACATGAAAGGGTTAATACCATAGAGTAAGCTGACCTGCCAGGCTAAGCGAGGATACTTTGCTTTACCTTGGGTGGAAATGGGTTGTCAAGTCTATTGTTCAACCTCCAGCGTCCTTGAAAAACTCAACATGTGAGGAGGTCTGAGCTAAGCGGGACTTTGAATCCAGGTCTTGATAGTCCTACTCTGACCCTCTAACCATTGCGCAACACAGCCTCTCAGTAGATGCAGACTACCCTATATAAGGAAACCTCCTGTGCAGTGGGCCTGCCTATCCATTCCATCCTCAAGCAGAAAACAGATTTTTCTCATGAAGTCATAATCATAGTGGGATGCTGACTTAACAGGACACATATGCATGCGTACTGGGAGCAAGAAAAAGGGCTGAAGTTCCCTGATCTATTTATATGCTTGAGTTCACTGCTAGATTTTGTAATGGGTGTAACGCTAACCGAGTTTCACTGTGGGGGAGAGAAGCCATGTTTCTTTCCTCTGCCCAGCTGGTAATAGCCACAAGACGTCTGTAGTTATGTCTATGACTTTGGCAGGCGGTGCATTTGCGAGGGAATTAAATTTGTTCTTCAACTGTTCATTATTTTAACAACCTCCCTGGCTTTGTTTTTGTGGCTTCAGCACTAGTAAAAAAGTACTGTACGTTCCTTCTGCTGAACAGAAAACCGTAGACACCCTGTTAAAGGGATTACATCACTTGCGCCTGCCTCTTTGGCTGCCGAAGTGAGAAAACAATTGTCAAGTGTATAGCTACGATGTGAGGGGATTTTTCACATTTCTCATGTTAAATAATTAGGAAGTGAACATTTTCTTCCAAATGTTGTTCCTTTGGCAGGATGGTGCCAGAAATTGCGCGCGCGCGCACACACACACACACAAACACACACACACGCACGCACACACACACACTTCTTTTAGGATACTGAAACAAGAGAGGTTTCACTTTATTGATCGAGAAGTTAGAGGGAGCTCTTGACTTAATGGGACTGTGTGAAGTATTAAAATGGTGCCCCCGTCAACAGCCTCCAGAGCTCCTGGTGCTCTGGTGGTCTGTTCTGCTCTGGATTCACTAAGTTGTGCTAGTTGAACCAGAGCAATTAGTCCTGTTAATTCAGTGGGACTTCCCTTGCTCTTCCTCCTGTGCCCCCCATATGCCCTGCCCAAATCTGCTCTGGTCAGGGAGAGGAGAAGGGAAATTGTTCCATCTGGCAAGCAGAAAATTTCGTGCTGATGGAACAACCAACTTACCAAAAGGTTGAATTCTGCTTTTTGTATGGGTGCAGTTTGTAGTCAGCTAGGTTTTAGTCAGAGTAAACCTACTGACATGATAGACCTAACTTAGTGACATTCATTAATTTCAGTGAACTTGCTCTGAGTTAGTTGAATACTATCCTGTGCCTTTGGAATGTGAACTCTACCCCATTCAAAAACTGCACTCCATTTTGAGCCAGGCTGAAGGGGCTATGTGTGTCCTATGTGTGTCCATAACGATGGCTTCTCCCCCAGTTAGTTTGTGTGATGCATGACCCATTTAGCTGCCTGCAAGGTGCTTTTAGAAGAAAAGTCAAGTGGTCCACTTTCGACAGACCTTGTGGTTGGAAGTTGGAAGGTTGGAAGTTTCCTGGTGGTTGTAGAGTTTGGTGGTTGTAGAGAGACTTTATGGTTGTAGAGTTCCTGGCATTGTTGAAAAGGCATTGTCCAGGAGGGAGTAGGTAGTGACAGAGAGTGACCACCGAACCTGCTAAAACTTGCTTTTTGAGGAACTAAGCCCCTCAAACCCTGAAGACTGACTACAAGGTTGGTGGTGGGGCAAGCCACCCAAGGGGTGCCTTCTTGTCACCCCCTCAAAGATGGCACCTGGGGCAATCCGCTCCCCCACCCCCACTTCCTCTGCCACTGTACAAGGTGTTTCCTGTGAGGTCCATGTCTATGCTTAGTGTTAATTAACAACTAGGTCTTATCTGCTTGACTTTAGCATAGCATATCTATGATCACGTGTTCTTCACATGTAACCATGTATGGGGACTGTATAATATGTGTCTTGCGTTCCACAGCTTCTTTGGGTGTTAACCTAATCTGTGCCTTCTGCCATGGCCATATAGATTGTTTGACTTTCCACCCTGGTGTGTTCATTGGCTACACACACCCTGGCTCAATGGGACATTTGTCTACAACAGGCCTCAATCCTCTTCAAGTTTGAGTCTGGCTCAAAACAGAAATTCTTCCTGGCCTCTCCAGCTCGCTCGCTCTTACTGCCAGTATCTTTGCCAACCCAAGCAAAAAGACCACCCTTTATTTTTGCAAAATGGCGTCTACTCTTTTCAAGGCTCTAGTAATGACCCAATGGTAACACTGTGCAAACTGACCCTAGGACCGTGTTTCTCAAATTTGGGTCTCCAGGGACTACAAGTCCCACCATCCCTGACCGATGGTGTTGCGAGGTAGGAATGATGGGAATTGAAGTTCAACAACAGCTGGAGACCCACGTTTGAGAAACACCGCCTTACGACATGGCCCAGAATCTTCTGCAACACATTGTGGTTCCTCAGCAAAGCCAGGAAGGAACAGTTTCCTTAAATAAATCAAGCCTGAAAAGCCATATTTAAATTTTAATGATACCCAAGTCCTGTTTGTAAAAAATATATTATGATATTGGCTTTCTCCCCCCTTTTTTTCTCTGTTTCCTGCAGTCAGTCAGTCACCTGTGTTAATCACATCTATCCCTCAGCCCCAGCCCTTGCTGAAATTCTCCTATGTAGGTCACTTGCAACTCTTGTAATTCCCAACCAACACCAACACCAAAGGCTTGAAGTTGGAAGGCACAATCTCTGTGATGCAGCGTGAATTGCTAATTTATTTATTTTTCTCCCCGCTGAAATCTATATGCAGCAACAAACTTGTAAGGAAGAAAGAGGGGGAAAACACACAGACGCTTCTCTCTGCACTCCGACAAATTTGCTCACGCATGCAAAGAGCCGCAAAGCCTTCCGTCGTTAATAGAGCCCTGGGCATTTCTTAAGCCTTAGCCTTGAAAAACTAATTTGTTTTATTCTCTGACTCTCTCTTTCTGTTGTCATTTGGTAAACGCCGGAGTTTAGTTTCAGTGAAGTTCCTTGTGATCATTCGCCATGAAGGGCACTGCAGAAGTCTAACAAGCTAATGGAGTCAACTGATCGCATACAGGCCTCCGTGCTGGATTGCTGCGTTTGTTGGTGTTTGAAAGGGATGCTGGCACGTGGCTCTACATAAAGCGTATTTAGATCTTCCTTTGCAGCTGCCGACGTTTCTCCCAAAGGGAAATATTTTGAGCAGATTAATAGGCAGTTCGGTCTTTGGGCCTTTTTCGTACTTTTTAATCTGTTCCATAATAATTTCCTTCTCTTCTGTGATTAATTATCATAGAAAAGTGGGGCGTTATTATGGGAAAGAACAGAAGTAAGAGAAAAGGCCCGAAGACTCCAATTGTCCATTAACTATGGGATTAACAATGGGACTATGGCATTCCAGCCCGCAGGAGGTATTGGTGGCAAATTGCAAGTGAACCCCAAAATGGAGAGAAGGGGGTGGGTGGAGCGATGTGATTCATGCCAGTTGGGGAGGAAGGGCTTGTTAGTTTACTGCATTTCTGTTCAAAATACGATAACAATTTTAAAAGCAGTTGATGTAGATGAAAAAACAGTGCTCTCTCTCTTTCTCACAGAATGTCACTGGAATGTAGTCTCTGTGGGAGTATATTGTATTTAATTGTGGGGTATCAGAGTTTTTAGGGGGTTAACCAGGCTGGGATAGCAGGCTTGTTGGTTTTTGAATGTCTGATGTAGATTTTTTCAATTTCGTTGTTCTTTATGGGACAATGACAATAAAGATTATCATATTGTAATGGAAACTATTGTATCGTATTGTAATGGACGCGGGTGGCCCTGTGGGTTGAACCGCAGAGCCTAGAGCTTGCTGATCAGAAGGTCAGCGGTTCGCATCCCCGTGATGGGGTGAGCTCCTGTTGTTCGGTCCCTGCTCCTGCCAACCTAGCAGTTCGAAAGCACAACGTGCAAGGTACCGCTCTGGTGGGAAGGTAAACAGTGTTTCCGTGTGCTGCTCTGGTTCGCCAGAAGCGGCTTAGTCATGCTGGCCGCATGACCCGGAAGCTGTACACCGGCTCCCTCGGCCAATAAAGCGAGATGAGTGCCGCAACCCCAGAGTCAGTCACGACTGGACCTAATGGTCAGGGGTCCCTTTACCTTTAATGGAAACTAGAATGGCCACATCAACTTCCATTGGCAAAAGTATGTGCTGATGAGTGTAGTGAGTGGGCAGGCACACTAGGGAGAAGGCTTTTCTTCAAATACCATGCTTCAAAATCATTTCATGTAGGCGGGGGCAACTAACCTTAAGTCCTGCAGATGGGGTTGGACCTCACTCCCAACACCCTGACTATTGGCCCTGTTGGCTGGGACTGGAATCCAACAACATCTGGAAGGCCACAGGTTAGTCTGATTTAAGGTTATAAAGGAGATCACCTTCACATTGATTTGTGTTTGGGAAGAGACTGGAAACCAACAAAGAATGATCAGCATTGGAATTGCATCCTTTGAAAAACAACAACACTGTCCTGCTTTCACCTGGTGTTTCTTCCCTACACATTCCTTTCTGCATTTACATCAGTTGGCAAGTGTTGCTGGCCATCCCGTCTGATGTGTTTTTGAAAATATATGTATCATAGAGATTCAGTTCACCAGTGAACCAGGAACGGCTGCCACTCCCTATCAAGCATACACACAGTGCCAAACCTGGGCTTGCTACCATGGCATGTGTGGAAAGGCTTCCAAAGGCAAACGTACGGAATTAGTGGAGAAAATTAGCAATGGCACCAGATGTTTCAATGTCAGAACTGTCATTATGCCGGACTGACAGATTTAACTGGCAGATCAGCTTCCAGGAGCTTTGTCCATTGGGTGTGTCAAGAGTTACAGCCAATTATTCTGACATTGCAAAGGCATGAGTCTTTGGCCATTATCTTCCTGCTTCTCTACATCATGTGACGGAAAAGATGTGACTGGGGGAAAGAGGCACTGGGTATCAGTATAACTCCAGGAAGACATGGAGGGTATGATGAAGCCACTGTACATTTGTCTCTCTTTAGGGAAAGGGTGGATGACATTTGTGGGGCTTTTGATGACTTCAGCCTGCCAGCTCTTAGAACATTAAAAAAACAACAACCCTTCTTTCCCTCTGGGCGATTGGAATCAGCAGTTGCTAGATGCCTTGCTGCTAAAAATATTAGGCTATTGTAATCTCATAGGCTGTGTTCAGATGTAAAATTAATTTTCCCTTGCTTTGTTCATGGGGCGTGGGTGTGTTCTGCCAGCCAGGAAGGGCGAGGCAAGTTCCTAGTTTGGCTGATTTCATTGCATCTGTGTATCGATTTTGCATGGCTCTTAAGTCTGGAAGGCTGCAGTTCTACACCCTTTTCAACCTTTCTTTGGTTTCCTGCTCCATAGTTGGTAAAGTGTTGTCTTTTGGATGGGCATGTGAGTCCATCATATTTAAAGGTAAAGGTAAAGGTACCCCTGCCCGTACGGGCCAGTCTTGACAGACTCTGGGGTTGTGCGCCCATCTCACTTAAGAGGCCAGGGGCCAGCGCTGTCCGGAGACACTTCCGGGTCACGTGGCCAGTGTGACAAAGCTGCATCTGGCGAGCCAGCACAGCACACGGAAACGCCGTTTACCTTCCTGCCAGTAAGCGGTCCCTATTTATCTACTTGCACCCGGGGGTGCTTTCGAACTGCTAGGTTGGCAGGCGCTGGGACCGAGCAGCGGGAGTGCACCCCGCCACGGGGATTCGAACCGCGACCTTTCGATCGGCAAGCCCTAGGCGCTGAGGCTTTTACCCACAGCGCCACCCGCGTCCATCATATTTAGGATTGTTTAATAAACCTGAGTATATTCTGACCATGCAGATAGTCATCATCTTTGATGGGAGCGTCAACAGATCAACAAACTATTGGCTAAAAGTGATTGGGAAGATTGAAATACTTTATTGTCACTTGTACAACTTGTATACAGTGAGATTACACAAGCACCCCCCCACTCAGCTCTCTTAGTCTTAATTCCCCTTGTTTACTGACGCACACCCACCAAACACAAAAGTTAGTTGCCCTGTTGTTATCTTTTCATTCAGCGGCCTAACAGCCCACGGATAGAAGCTGTTCTTTACCCTGTTGGTGCGACTAATCAGGCTTCTATATCTTCTGCCCGAGGGCAGGAGATCAAGAAAGTGCCGGCCAGGGTGTGAATCATCCCTGAGAATTTTCCTCACTCTCCTGAGGCAACATTCTTCCTCTATTTCATCCAGCGAATTCACAGGACAGCCCATAATATCTTGTGCTGTATTCACCACCCTCTGTAGGCACTTCCTATCAGTTGATGTCACACCAGCGTACCACAACGTGATGCAGTATGAAAGGACACTTTCTATTGTTGACTGGTAGAAGGAGATCATCAAATGTTGATTGACATCATTCTTTCGCAATACTCTGAGGAGATGGAGTCTTTGTTGGGCTTTCTTGACCACCTGGGTTGTATTGATTTTCCAAGTAAGGTCTTCACTGAGATAAACTCCTAGGAATTTAAAGGAAGAGACTCTCTCCACACAGCCCTCCCCGATGTACAGTGGGGCTAGTTCTCCCCTCTTCCTCCGAAAGTCCAATACAATCTCCTTTGTCTTGCTGATATTAAGGTGCAAGTTGTTCCCTAGGCACCATGTAGATATTTTTTGGACCTCATGACAGGATTCAGGATGAACTTTGACTCCTTAATCTTATTGAACTACTTCCTTTTGATAGCAGCAAAAAAGTTATGTAGACAGACAATGAATAGCAACAGATGCAATGACTAAGTAAGGGTTCAATCCAAATCCTGGCAACGTCAGGAAGAAGTTGTTCCTCATGGAGAATCCTAGGCAGAGGGGGTTGTAACAAACTTATTTCCCATAACCTTATTTCCCTGGGAGTGAAAATGCAATAATAAATTAAATAAAATAACTCACAATTTGCTGCCCTTTCATGAAATGTCTAACAGTAGGGCTGGCCCTGTGGGAGACATTGGTGTAATATACAATCATGACTGATTTGTAATTTTTCTCTCCCTTAATATTACTAACAGAGAAAACAAAAAAGGCACAGTCGTTTTAATTTACCTCATGGTTATAAACTCTAATTTTCCACTACTTCTGCCAGAAATGCTTTATAGAAAAGGGCATTTTTTCAAACGAAGAAGTTACATATGGGTGGAGATAGAAAAGAAAAGAAAATTTCCCACATTGGCAAGACACCAGTCATATGGCACATTTGAGTACAGCCAAATATGTACACGGATTTTACTGAAATGCCCAGAAGCTGAACAATGTAGGTGACAAAACTCGCACATCTTTAAAGGTGCAAATTGATCATTGGACATCCAGCCAATGAAGTTATTAATTGTACTCTGGAGGTGAAAATTGGCAGTCTAACTACAGTTATCCTTAAGTTGTAACAGTAGAGAAATGCAGACTGAGACTAGGAACCAGCGAGTGACACTGAGTGGTTTTCAATAGTTGATTTGCAGCCCTCATGAAAAAAAGTTTAGCATCTGTACAAAAATGCAGCTGCAAAATGGTGGTCACAAGATACCATCTTACAGCCTGGCTTTATGAGCCAACTAAACTGGAATTAGTCTGAGAGATCACAAGCAATGATATATTAGGAATGGGCAGTATCTAGCAAATGGGCTCCGTCAGTGCAAGGATTTCTGCTTGTGCAATGCGACTTCTACCTTACTCCTCCCACAGTACATGCCCCATGCCTATCAAAATCTACTCTGAAGGTTTGGGTGAATCCCAATAACAGATTTAGGGGACATTGGGCGAGGGTTGTGTGTTCCTGTTGTACAATGATAAATCCTTGTGCTAGGACCCTCGTACCTACGGGACCGCCTCTCCTGGTATGTCCCACGGAGGACCTTATGGTCTTCAATTAAAAACATTTTGGAGGTCCTGGGCCACAGAGAGGTTAGGCTGGCCTCAACCAGAGCCAGGGCTTTTTTGGCTGTGGCCCTGATCTGGTGCAACACTCTGTCACAAGAGACCAGGGCCCTGTGGGACTTGACATCTTTCCGCAGGGCCTGCAAGACAGAGCTGTTCCACCTGGCCTTTGGCCAAGGCACAGCCTGACCCCCTCCTCTGGTGATCCTCGTAGAACTCTGGCCCAGTGGTTGCCATTTGATTTTGAATTGATTTTAGAATATTGATTTTAGAATATTGATGTTACTTTTATTGCTGTTAGCCGCTCTGAGCCCAACCCAGCTAGATATGAATAAAATTTTATTTATTTATTTATTTATTTATTTATTTATTATTATTATTATTATTAGATGCCATACTTTGGAAGCATGTTGCAGGGATACCAAGTATGTCTTGCCCTGTAGAGCAAATGGAATCTGGCTAGTCATATCACAACCTGATTATTACTGCCTTGTTGTGATGTGGATGTAGGCTTTTTCACTGGGAACACCAGTGTTGTGGGATACACTCTCTTCTGAAATACAAGAAGGCTCCATTTGCACTGGCCTTCCACTGGCTTTTGAAAACACACTTGTTCACGCTGTAATTTCCTTGATCTTTTGACCAGAGTCTCCTCTTTTAATTGCTGCACTCTTTTGATGGGATTGTTGTGTTGTATATTTAAACGGGGGAGCTCCTGCCAACCTAGCAGTTCAAAAGCACCCCAGTGCGAGTAGATAAATAGGTACCGTTGTGGCAGGAAGGTAAACAGCATTTCCGTGTGCTCTGGCTTCTGTCACGGTGTCACACTGGCCACATGACCCGGAAAACTATCTGTGGTCAAACACCAGCTCCCTTGGTCTGAAAGCGAGAGGAGCACCACAACCCCATAGTCGCCTTTGACTGGACTTAACCACCCAGGGGTCCTTTAACTCTTTTTTACCTTTATATTTAAATCACAAATGTTCATATTTTAATGTTTTAATGGGGTGGCTTTATTGTGTATTTAAACTATGGTGTTTTTTTAAATATTCAGTGTTTATGAGCTTGTCCACACTTAGCTTCCCTTTGCTTTTTCCAGGCATGATCTATGCTTAAAAGCTCTGTGTCTGAGCACCTTTTTTTAAGCTGCAGAGCTTTCCCTGGAAAAACCCATCCTTTAAAGCTCAGTCAGGGCAAATGCCATTCCATGGAAAACTTGAGTTGACATTTGCTCCGATTGAGCTTTAAAGAGCAGCTTTTCACAGGGAAAGCTCAGGACAAGCAAGCAAACAAAAAGGCACAGAGACGAAACTTTTACAATAAGTGCAGACCTCTGCTTGGAAAGAGAGAGGCAAAAAGTACAGTAAGAGTGGATAAGCCCAGGGCTTTTTTTCCAGGGGGAAGTCACAGTAACTCAGTTCTGGCACCTCTCTGGTGGGTGCCATTGCCATTCTAAGAGAATGAGGGTGGTGTTCATAGTGAGTTCCAGCACCTCTTTTTCTAAGCCCTGTGCTGTGCAGTTGGCTTTTACGTTTTGTAAACTGCTTGGAAGCCTTGTGGGCATTATGCAGCATATTAATTAATGAAATACAGTCATACCTCGGGATGAATATGCTTCAGGTTAAGCATTTTCGGGTTTTACTCCACCGCGACTCGGAAATAACAGAACGCGTTACTTCCGGGTTTCGCCGCTCGCGCAATCGCAGATGCTCAAAATTATGTCACGCGCATGCGCGGAAGTGGCGAAACACGACCCACGCATGCACAGTCATGCAGTCACGTGTTACGTTCGCTTCAGGATGCAAATGGGGCTCCGGAATGGATCCCGTTTGCATCCAGAGGTACCACTGTAGTAGTAGCCATAGCAGAGTCACACCTGAAATTTTCTCCTAAAGGCAGCAAGAGGAGCAGATCTGTGTAAGCACAGTACATAACCCCACCAGCACAATGCACTGCTGGAAATACGTCAGTTCTTGAAAACAGCAAACTACAGTGGTACCTCGGGTTACATACGCTTCAGGTTACAGACTCTGCTAACCCAGAAATAGTACCTCGAGTTAAGAACTTTGCTTCATGATGAGAATAGAAATTGTGCTCCAGCGGCGCGGAAGCAGCAGGAGGCCCCATTAGCTAAAGCGGTGTTTCAGGTTAAGAACAGTTTCAGGTTAAGAACGGACCTCTGGAACGAATTAAGTACTTAACCCGAGGTACCACTGTATACATAATATAAAGATAGATGCTTCTACTTAGGATGTTGGTGGCTGTCATATGTAAGGCAAGGATGGGTAGAATTCAGGCTTGCAGGATCTACCTTGTGCTTATGGGACCCCGCACCCCAGAGCCTGATATCTATTGTTTGTTTGGAGGGAGGATGGGGAGGGGGGGCTTTGAAACGAGGCTACTGAACACAGGAAAAAGTCACATTCCACCAGCTTTTGCATGTAGCCCTCAGAATGTGACCCTCTGGCTCAAAAATGGGTTCCCACCTTTCTGTGAACTGTATATATACATGCTCCATAAATCATGTTCACCATCTCTAAGATCAATTTCAGTGAGCTGGCTCATGTAATCAGGCCATAAGATGGCATCTTGTGACCACCATTCTACCTGTCTGCATTTTTGCACATGTGCTAAATGCTTTATACGAATACTGCAAGGCACCTAGTGAAAGCAACTCGGTGTCATTCAACGAAGCAGTTGGATAAAACTCAATAGTAATTGCTAGCTTAAGAAAAATCCAATACAGGTTCCAGAGAGTATTATTACAATATCATCACTTCCACCTCCTGTGAATATAGTCAACTGTGTGCTATTGACAACTATAACTTAAATTGCCATAGAGTTTCCAGCACAATCCCTGCAGCTCGGCACCTTAAAGCGTTTCTCGTTTCTTCAGTGAGAAAGAAGAATGGCTCTGCGGAAGTGATCCCTCTCCCTGCCCCGAACATGATTATTTAAGGCAAACTACCTAGTGCATGAAAAGCTGTGGTGCTGAGGGCTTCTGGGTTAGCGCCAGCGATAATGGCGGATTCCCTCTGATCTCCGAGGGACCAGCTCCGTGGGATCGGGTCTGACCGCTGCGGCGAAGTGGGGACCCATTCAAAAATCACAGGCGGGTGAAGCCTGTGAGCGTGGGACTCAGCAGGCACCTTCAGCGCCCCCCCAAACTGCAAAGGAACCCTTTTTTGGGGCTCCGGAGTAAAGCGGGGAGAGCGGCGTGGTGCTGTGAGTGACTGCTTCTTCCGCGGAGCGAAGCCACACAGCCGTTATCGGAGAGCGCTGACCTTTTCCTGGACAATTTGGCTGCAAGAAACAACTACCCGTGAGTAGGATTAAATTGGATTATAAAGGAAAGCAAATTAGTAATTTCGGCACCGAAACGGGGAAGTATAAACAGGAAGTCTGCTTCCCGTTTCTTGTATATATAATAAAGCAAAGAGACTGTGAGCTAGAACTTTGAAAGTAACTTTTAAAAGGGTCAAAATCCGAACGTCAGGCAGAAGATTTCCCCTCCGGATTGCAGGAAAGGAGGGGAAAAGATTTGAACTTTACTTCCCTGTGAAGAAAGTGGGAAAAGGAAGATAAAATCCACTGCTTAGATCCTGGGAATGGACTGCCTTGAAAATGAATGCCGCATTGTGAAAGGCACGTAATAAATTGCTTTTGACAGCTAACTCTGCAAAAAAGATACAGTGTTTCTGGCTGACTTCTCCTGGTTTTAGAGTAACTTTAAAATAGTTGGAATTGATACAGTCGTCTTTTTTGATAAACTGGGGGACTTAAAGAAGTTAATTTTTAAAGTTACAAGTCTGACTGCAACTGTGTCCCCCTAGAGGAAGTTGGACATTGTTACAAAAATAATTGAGCCAGGGAATTTTCCACTCCATAACAAAGCCCAGCTGTGGGAGCGACTTTGGACTTATCTGGAGTGGTATGGCAGACGGGAAAGAAAAGTTAGATTCGACTCAAGAGAAAATATTGAGGTCTGGCAGAATTCGCACGGACATTGGGTCACAAAGAAGAGCATCAGCATCTGGGGCCTCTGGGGTATCTGGACCACCAGGGGCTGTACCAGCACAAGCGAAGTCAAAAGGAATGTCGTCTGAGGAGGTTTTAGCTTTGGCATTAGGGAAAATTAATGAATCATTGGAAAATTTAACCAGGCAAGTAGCTGAAACAAATAAACAAGTAGCTGAAGCATCGGCAAAAATTGACCAGAATACTACGAGCATAAATAATTTGGGACAGCAGGTGAACACCAATACACAGGCTATTGAGAAATTGCTTCAAGAATCTACTCAGATTCGAAAGACTGCTGAGGAAGCAAAGGAGATAGCAACTGCCACTGAAGAGAAGATACCACCGATACACAGACGACTGGACGACTATGGTTTGATGCTTTCCATGGTGGAATTGAAGGAGAAACAAACTAATCTGAGGATCAGAGCTGTACCTGAACTTGAGAAGGACAATTTGGCTGATTTTCTTACTAAGGAATTTATAGACTTTTGGCAACTAGATTCGGGAAAGGAAGAATTCAAGATAGTAAGTGCATTCAGGCTTGGAAAAGGAGGAAAGAAGAATAAAGTGAGAGACTGTCTTATTACTTTTCGAACTAAAGAGGAGAGAGATAAAATCTTGAATTTGCACTACCAAAAGACCTTGGAAATTTATCAGTCAAGTGTTGAGATTTTCAAGGATATTCCGAAACATCTTTTGGACCTCAGGTCTAACTACGGAGAGCTGGTCGCTTTGTTGAGAAGTAACAGAATCCTTTTTAGGTGGGAGTTCCCTCAAGGCTTGTCCTTTAAATACAAAGGAAGGAAGATAAAAATAAGATCACTGGACGACAAAGATTTTTGAGAGACCGTGGAGAAGATTTGCAGAAAGAAGCGGAAATAGGGAAAGAGCCAAGAGCACGGGAAAGTGGAATACTAGACATAGCAAACTTATCTTTTGGATTACCTGGTTCAGAGAAAGTGACGCCACCGACAGATCAAGAACAGATACTTGGTGCTGTTGGAGGAAAAACAAAGTAACTACACTATGGCTCTGCAACTATTAAGCTGGAATTGTAATGGTCTAAATTCCCCCCAGAAAAGGAAAAATGTTTTTCATTTATTGAAAAGAGAACAATTGGACTTGATTTGCCTACAGGAAACACATGTGATTAGGTTACATAGAAAAGTATTGATTAATAAAAGATTGGGACAAGAGTTTATTTCATCTGACAAAGTTAAAAAAAGAGGAGTAGTGATCTATGCAAAGGAGAGATTATCACCGAAATTTATTTTTAAAGATGACCAAGGAAGATATGTGGCAATTGAAATTCAAATTCAAGGAGAAAAATTTCTGATAGTAGGAATTTATGCACCAAATGAGGGGAAATCTGAATTCTTCAAAAAGTTGCATGAGACTTTAATGGACTATATGGACTATAATTTGATCTTGATGGGAGACATGAACCGAGTAGTATCAACAAACATGGACAAGGCACAAAGACAAGTGATCACCAAGGATGGTAGACTACCGAAAACCTTTTTTGAGATGACAGACAATTTGGATTTAGTTGATATTTGGAGAATAAAGAATCCCCTGGCTAGAGAGGGAACTTTCTTTTCTGAAGCCAAAATGACATGGACCAGAATCGATCAAATATGGGTAACTAGTGGAATGGCTCCAAAGATAAAGAAGGCGGAAATCTGTCCAAGAACTTGCTCTGACCATAATCTTGTGAAGATGGAGATGAAATTGATTTCCACTGGTTCTTTTAGATGGAGGATGAATGACACCTTATTTAGAGATGAAAACGTGATTAAGAAGGCCCAAAAAACTATGAGAGACTATTTCGAGATAAATATGAACACTGATGTTGAAAAAAGAGTTATCTGGGACGCAAGTAAAGCTGTTATGAGAGGGTTCTTGATACAACAGAATGCAATAAAGAAAAGAAGCCAAAATGAAAAGAAAGATAAAATATTGGAAAAAATAAAAGATAGTGAGAAGAAATTGAGAGCAAAACCAAAGTCGCAAGAGATTCTGAAAGAAATAAAGCTATACCAAGTACAATATATGAAAATGATGAATCAGGAAATAGAATGGAAAATTAAACAAATGAGACAAAAAACATTTGAATCAGCTAATAAATGTGGGAAGTTGCTAGCGTGGCAAATGAAAAAAAGACAAAAATTAAATACTATTACAAACCTAGAAGTGGAAGGAAGGAACATACAGAACCCAGCCGAGATTAAAAAATGTTTCCAGAGGTACTTCAAACAATTATACACACAAGGGCCACAGAAAGAAGTTCATATAGATCGATTTTTGAAGATAAATGGATTACAAAAAATTCCTCAAGAAAGTAAATTAATGTTGAACTGTAAAATATCTGAACAGGAAATAGAAGATGCCATTCAGAACATGCAATTGGGCAAATCTCCAGGACCAGATGGACTGACTTCAAGATATTACAGAACTTTAAAACAATGGTTAGTACAACCTTTAAAAGAAGTCTGTAATGAAATACTGGAAGGGAAAAAGGTACCAGAGTCGTGGAAAGAAACATATATTACACTTATACCGAAAACAGAAACTGAAAAAACTCAGCTTAAGAACTACCGCCCCATATCACTACTTAATGTGGATTACAAAATTTTTGCAGATATTTTGGCTAAGAGATTAAAAAAAGTGTTGATGGAAGAGATTCATAAAGACCAAGCAGGATTTCTTCCGAGTAGACATTTGTCTGATAATTTGAGGAATATAATTAACATTCTGGAAAAGTTAGAAGTGAATACTAACACCAAAGCAGTTTTAATATTTGTAGACGCGGAGAAAGCCTTTGACAATATTTCTTGGAGTTTTATGAAGAAAAATCTACAGGGGATGGGGGTGGGAGAAGGATTTGGAAACGGTATAAGTGCAATTTACTCTGAACAAAAGGCCAAGTTAATTGTTAATAATGAGGTGACGGAGGAATTTAAGATAGAGAAAGGGACACGACAAGGTTGCCCAATTTCCCCATTGCTTTTTATATCAGTCCTGGAGGTTTTGCTGAATATGTTTAGAAGAGACCAGTTGGTTAAAGGTATACAAGTCGGAGCTAAACAGTATAAATTGAGAGCATTTGCAGATGATTTAGTATTGACATTACAGGAGCCAGAATCTAGTACCAAAAGAGTTTTGGAACTGATTCAAGATTTTGGTCAGGTTGCTGGATTCAAATTGAACAAACTAAAAACAAAGGTTTTGGGGAAAAATTTAACAGAGAATGAAAGAGAGAGGTTTCAGAATGAGACAGGTTTAACAGTGGTTAAAAAAGTGAAATACTTGGGGATTAACATGACAGCCAAAAACGTGAATTTATTTAAAGATAATTATGAAAAATTTTGGGCGGAAGTGAAAAAAGACTTAGAATTTGGTCAAACTTGAAGCTTTCACTGCTAGGCCGTATTGCTGCGATAAAGATGAATGTATTGCCAAGAATGTTATTTTTGTTTCAGGTATTGCAAATTGTAGACAAGATGGACTGTTTCAAGAAGTGGCAGAGAGATATTTCTAGATTTGTCTGGCATGGCAAGAAGCCCAGAATAAATTTTAAGATTTTAATGGATGCAAAGGAAAGAGGTGGATTTGCCCTGCCAGACCTTAAACTGTATTGTGAATCAGCAGCTTTCTGCTGGTTGAAAGAATGGCTACTCCTTGAGAATACAGACATTTTGGATTTGGAAGGTTTTAACAATGTATTTGGTTGGCATGCATATCTGTGGTATGATAAGGTCAAAGCACATAAAGCATTTAAAAATCATATTGTCAGGAAAGCACTATTTAATGTCTGGATAAGATATAAAGATTTATTTGAAAATAAAACCCCAAGGTGGTTATCACCAATGGAAGCAAAGGCCTTGAAAAAAACTCAATATGGAGACCAAATGGCCGAAATATTGGGGAATTTTGGAACAAGTAGGAGACAAATTGAAATTGCAGAGTTATGAAAAACTAAAGAATAAAGTGCGAGATTGGCTTCATTATTACCAAATAATGGAGGCATATAATCAGGACAAAAAAATTGGATCCCAGGTGGAAAAATCAAAATTGGAAACAGAACTGTTAGAGCCCAAAACTAAGATTTTGTCAAGGATGTATAACTTGCTGTTGAAATGGAATACTCAGGATGAAACGGTGAAATCTGCTATGATTAAGTGGGCACAAGATGTTGGACATAATATTATGTTCGCTGACTGGGAACAGTTATGGACCACAGGTATGAAGTTTACGGCATGCAATGCCTTAAGAGAGAATATTATGAAAATGATATACAGGTGGTACATGACCCCAGTCAAGCTGGCAAAAATTTATCATTTGCCCGATAACAAATGTTGGAAATGTAAAGAAACAGAAGGTACATTCTTTCACCTTTGGTGGACGTGCCCGAGGATTAAGGTTTTCTGGGAGATGATATATAATGAATTGAAAAGGTATTTAAATATACCTTCTTGAAGAAACCAGAGGCCTTTCTTCTGGGCATAGTCGGCCAACAGGTGCCAAAGAAGGACAGAATTTTTTTTTATGTATGCTACAACAGCAGCAAGAATACTTATCGCAAAGTATTGGAAGACACAAGACCTACCCACCCTGGAAGAATGGCAGATGAAGGTGATGGACTACATGGAATTGGCAGAAATGACCGGCAGAATCCGAGACCAGGGAGAAGAGTCGGTGGAAGAAGATTGGAAGAAATTTAAAGACTATTTACAGAAATATTGTAAAATTAATGAATGTTAGAATGATGTTGGATTAAAAGTTATGTGGTTTTTAGCTATAATGCTATAAGGAGTATGAAAAATGGACTATTAATAAGCAAAAATCTAATGTTACATTATTTTAAGATTAAAGATTAGGATAAGCAAAGAGGGGAAGGATTTGCTGAACTGACAAATTAAACTGGAATACAAAAAGGGAGGTTAGAGGAGGTCCGGGAATTAAGTAAATGAAAGAATGTAATGGAAAGATGGAACTGTTTTTTATTTGTATTTTTCTTTTTTCTTTTTTCATTTTGTAAAACTTTAATAAATATTTTATATATATAAAAAAAGCTGTGGTGCTGTTTCCTTTCCTATGGTGTTGCTTTATGGGAGGAGCAGGGCGGCAGTAGGACGAAATTTTGAGAAGTGTAAATAATGTATATAAAGCAGATATTTTGGGGGAACTTTCATTCTCCACTACTATGAGCTGAATAAAGAGCATGAAATCCACACTCGACTCCGACTATATTTCACCTTCCTTTCCCCTTACCCAGGGACTCAGGCCACAAGTTACTCTTGTTTGCTGTCCCGTGGCACATGCCCTGCTAAGGATGGAAGGGGAACCACTCAGTCTTGCATCAATCCCTTATGTTGATTCCATGGCTGTGTGTGTGTGTGTGTGTGGCTTGTGCCCTCAGTATCAATAAATAAAACAGTTTGGCTTGATGCAAGCCCTGCTTCACAATAGATGCTCTGGTTTAAGAACTAAATTATGTATGTTGTGTTTCCTCAGAAGTTGAAACACATCTGAGGTAGTGAAGGGTGCAGCATCTTTTAAAGTTTAATCCTCCTTCTTATGTAATATTTCGCAGAGATAATAAATCTGTGTGTGTTATGCGCATTTTCAAAATGCTAAAACATTTAGCATTGTAGCAACAGTTAAGAAACACTGGTTTTTCTACCTACTTCAAACTCATATTGCCATCTGATTTTTTTTTAAAAATGTAACAGTTTGATTGATTCCTCATTTGTTGAGGCATCCGGACTGAGACAACAAGGGTTGTAGACTTAGCACAGAGCCATTAAAATCAATAAATCTAGGTTGGTCATGGTTATTAACTTCATTGTGTCTATTCTGAACAGGACTAGCGTTGGCTAACATCCTATATTATTACTGGGAGTCCAAAATTACCTGGGTTGGGAGAAACTGCAGATTGGGGTGGGGAGGGAATCGCAAGCACACAACTGGCAACCTTGAAACACAGTATTAAAAAAAGAATAACAACATCAAACATGGCTTTGATCCTGTTTGTGAGCATTCAGTTATTGGTGCTCATTTTTCACGTCCCTCTTACTGAAATCCTCACAACGAACTCAGCTAAAACTTCCTTGGGTTGACATGTAGCCTCTTAGAAGCCATTTTGGCATGTCTATGGTAAATACGTAAATAAATGATGGTGGTGTATTATTATTCTTTATTTAATTTATATACCGTCCTATACCTGGAGGTCTCAGGGCGGTTCACAGAACAAAATCAAAATATAAAACCACAAAATATATAATCAAAATAAATACAACAACCAAATAACCCCCCTCCCCTCAAAAACCCACATTTTAACCCACATGGGATGTCAATCAAATCAGCCCAAGGCCTGGTTAAAAAGGAACATTTTTGCCTGGCGCCTAAAGGTGTATAATGAAGGCATCAGGTGAACTTCCCTGGGGAGAGCGTTGCACAGACAGGGAGCCACTGCAGAGAAGGCCTGCTCTTGTGTTGCCACCTTCTGGACATCTCATAGAGGAGGCTCACAAAGAAGGGCATCAGAAGATGATCTCAGGGGCCAGGTAGGTTCATATAGAAAGAGGCGATCCTTGAGGTATTGCAGTCTCGGGCCATTTAAGGCTTTATAGGTCAAAACCCTCCTTCATGGATCACTGTCTTGTTGTGGCGAAGGGGCTTGAACAACTCAGAGAAGCTATGAGCTATGCCATGCAGGGCCACCCAAGATGGACAGGTCGTAGGGAGAGTTTTGACTAAACGTGATCCAAGCCACTCCAGTAACCCTGCCAAGAAAACTCCATGGACAAAGACAACAGGCATATAAAAATTATGACGCTGGAAGATGAGCCCCTCAGGTCAGAAGGTGTCCAACATGCTACTGAGGAAGAGTGGAGGACAAGTACAAGTAGATTCAGAGCTGATGAAGTGGCTGGGCTAAAGCCGAAAGGTCGCTCAGTTGCAGATATGCCTGGAAGTGAAAGGAAAGTCCAATGCTGTAAAGAAAAATATTGCATAGGAACCTGGAATGTAAGAACCATGAACCTTGGTAAGTTGGATGTGGTCAAAAATGAGATGGCAAGAATAAATATTGACATCCTGGGCATCAGTGAACTAAAATGGACGGGAATGGGTGAATTCAGTTTGGATGACCATCGTATCTACTACTGTGGGCAAGAGTACCGTAAAAGAAATGGAGTGGCCCTCATAGTCAACAAAAGAGTGGCGAATGCTGTACTGGGATGGAATCTCAAAAATGACAGAACGATCTCGATATGAATCCAAGGCAGACCTTTTAACATCACAGTAATCTAAGTTTATGCACCAACCACCGGAGCTGAAGAAACTGAAATTGACAAATTCTATGAAGACTTACAACACCTTCTAGAAATGACGCCAAAGAAGGCTGTTCTTCTCATTATAGGGAGTTTGACCAAACTGCGGGAGGCAATAGAAGACAGGAGTGCCTGGCGTGCTCTGGTCCATGGGGTCACGAAGAGTTGGACACGACTAAACAACAACAACAAGGTTAAAACCAGCACTTTGAATTGGGCCCAGAAACTAATTGGTAGCCAGTGGCAGTTGGACCAGGATTGGTGTAATATGCTCAAACTGTCTTGCTCTGGTAAGCAACCTGGCTGCTGAATTCTGCACTATCTGAAGTTTCTGAACCGTCTTCAGAGGCAGACCTACATATAACACAATAAAGCAATCTAACCTTGAGGTTACCAGAGCATAGACAACAGTAGTTAGACTATCCCTGTCCAGATAGGGGCGTAGCTGGACCACCAACCAAAGCTGATGGAAGGAACTGAGGCCACCTGAGCCTTGAGTGACAGCAAAGGATCCAGGAGTACCCCCAAGCTACGAACCTGCTCCTTCAGAGGAAGTGTAACCCCATCAAGAACAGGCAACCTCCCACCCATCTGGTCTAGGGAACCACCCACTAACATTGCCTTAGTCTTATCTGGATTGAGTTTAAGTTTGTTGGCTCTCATCCAGTCCATTACTGAGGCAAGAGACTGGTCCAGCACTTCCATTGCCTCACCTGCAGATGTAAAGGAGAAATAGAGTTAAGTGTCATCCGCATACTGATGACAACATACTCCAAACCTCTGGATAACCCCACCCGGTGGTTTCATGTAGATGCTAAACAATGTGGGGGATAGGATTGAGCCCTGCAGAACCCCACATTGAAGGTTTCATGGGGTTGAAAAACACTCCCCAAGCAACACACTCTGGGAATGACCATCCAAGTAGGACTGGAACCACTGCAAAGCAGTGCCACACACCCCTAGTTCAGACAGTCATTTCAGAATACCATGGTCAATGGTATCGAAAGCCGCTGAGAGGTCAAGAAGAATTAACAGGGACATGTTTCCCTTGTCTCTCTCTCTCGACAGAGGTCATCATACAGGGCGACCAAAGTAGTTTCTGTGCCAAAACCACGCCTAAACCCCAATTGAAATGGATCCAGAAAATCAGTTTCTTCCAAAAGTGCCTGGATCTGGTCTGTATGCGTTTTCTGGAGAAGAATGTAATGAGGTTGCCATGAAAAAATGGCAGATTCCATTCTAGGGATCATTAGGAAAGGAATTGAAAATAAAACAGTTAATATCATAATGTTGTTGTTGTTTAGTTGTTTAGTCGTGTCCGACTCTTCGTGACCCCATGGACCAGAGCACGCCAGGCACTTCTGTCTTCCACTGCCTCCCGCAGTTTGGTCAAACTCATGCTGGTAGCTTCAAGAACACTGTCCAACCATCCTGTCCTCTGCCAGTGAGCACTCAGGGCTGATTTCCTTCCGAACGGATAGGTTTGATCTTCTTGCAGTCCATGGGACTCTCAAGAGTCTCCTCCAGCACCATAATTCAAAAGCATCAATTCTTTGGTGATCAGCCTTCTTTATGGTCCAGCTTTCACTTCCATACATCACTACTGGGAAAACCATAGCTTTTACTATTCGGACCTTTGCTGGCAAGGTGAAAATCATAATGCTGTTACACAAATCTATGGCACAACCGCATTTGGAGTACAGTTCTGGTTGCCTCACCTCAAAAAGGATATTGTAGAGTGGAAAAGGTTCAGGAAAGGGGAGAATCAAGGGAGATGAAGCAACTCCCCTATGAAGAAAAGTTGTGGCATTTCGGACTTTTTAGTTTAGAGAAAAGACTAGTAAAAGGCAACATGATTGAAGTTTATAAAATTACACATGACACGGAGGAAGTGGACAGAGAAATGTTTTCTCCCTCTTTTGTAATGGACATCCAAGGAAGCTGAATGTTGGAAGATGAAGGACAGGTGAAAGAAAACACTTCTTCATGCAGCACATAGCTGAACTATGGCACTTGATCCTCCAGGAGGTAGTGATGGCCACCAACCTGGATGGCTTTGAAAGAAGATTAGACAAATTCACAGAGGAGTAGCCATGGCTAGTAGCCATGATGGCAATCTTCTGCCTCCACAGTTGGAGGTAACAATGCTTCTGAACACTAGTTGCTGGAAACCAGGGAAGGGAAGAGAAGAAGAAGAAGAAGAAGAAGAAGAAGAAGAAGAAGAAGAAGAAGAAGAAGAAGAAGAAGAAGAAGAAGAGTAGTAGTAGTAGTAGTAGTAGTAGTTTGGATCTGATATCCCGCTTTATCATTACCCGAAGGAGTCTCAAAGCGGCTAACAATCTCCTTTCCCTTCCTCCCCCACAACAAACACTCTGTGAGGTGAGTGAGGCTGAGAGACTTCAGAGAAGTGTGACTGGCCCAAGGTCACCCAGCAGCTGCATGTGGAGGAGCGGGGAATCGAACCCGGTTCACCAGATTACGAGTCCACCGCTCTTAACCACTACACCACATTGGCTCCCAGTCTCTTGGGCTCTGCTCCTCAGACATCTGAGAACAGGATGCTGGACTAGATGGGCCACTGGCCTGATCCAGCAGGCTCTTCTTAAGTTCTAATGCTTCTAGAGTATTTGTGCTATTTTGATTTGTACTGTTCCCTTCCCAGATCTCAAGTACTACAAAGCTAATATCATATACCATTAGAACAGAGACTTATATACAGTGCTGTTTTGTACGAGAAGCGGAAAGCTGCTAAATGCACACTCATTATGTAACTGCGAAGTCCAATGGTTTGTTGGTTTTTAAGAACCCCTGCATACATAGCTAAACTGCTTTAAGAATGGTACAGTTACTTTCATATAGTTGAACATAGACTGAGAGGGGAAAAAAAGGTCATAGAAATACTTGATTAAATTTGTGCCAATTGGCTGGTCTTAGATTTGGTTCTGATACTGTAGTTTCTCAGTTCAGTTAGAATTCTTTCTCTCTCTCTCTCCCAGCAACAGCTGTGGTGTAAAATATTCTGAGATAGAATTTTTTATCGTAATCAATAATAGATGAAATTTTCTGCGTTTTTGAAGTTCTAAACTCCATGCTGTTTGATTTATGGTGTCTTTATAGTTGCTTTTCTGGTAATTCCATGCTTCCCCCACCCAGCCTACTGGGATACAGCCAGATGGGTGTTTTTTTTAAAAAATAAAGATTATATATATCATAGCAGAACCGGCACAGTGCTCTTTCCTATCCTTTGGTGTGGCCTTTTCAGTTTTTGTAAATAAGGGTGGTACCCAACCAAGTCATACTCATGGTAGACCCATTGAGATCAGTGGACTTTAGTTATCATGGTGAACTTTGTTTGTTGTTTACTCGTTTAGCGGTACCTATTTATCTACTTGCACTTTGACGTGCTTTCGAACTGCTAGGTTGGCAGGAGCAGGGACTGAGCAACGGGAGCTCACGCCGCCA
Source organism: Podarcis raffonei (assembly GCF_027172205.1). Taxonomy (NCBI): domain Eukaryota; kingdom Metazoa; phylum Chordata; class Lepidosauria; order Squamata; family Lacertidae; genus Podarcis; species Podarcis raffonei. Next base: position 64,483,949 of record NC_070611.1, on the reverse strand, counting down.
TGGGGATTCGAACCGCCAACCTTCTGGTCGGCAAGTCCTAGGCTCTGTGTTTTAACTCAGAGCGCCACCCGCGTCCGTCATGGCTGAGATTACCCCACCCCAAATTGGGATCAAGTCTTAGGATCCCATTGCTCATTTGTTGTTGTTGTTGTTTAGTCGTTTAGTCGTGTCCGACTCTTCGTGTCCCCATGGACCAGAGAACGCCAGGCACTCCTGTCTTCCATTGCCTCCCGCAGTTTGGTCAAACTCATGCTGGTAACCTCGAAAACACTATCCAACCATCTCGTCCTCTGTCGCCCCCTTCTCCTTGTGCCCTCCATCTTTCCCAACATCAGGGTCTTCTCCAGGGAGTCTTCTCTTCTCATGAGGTGGCCAAAGTACTGGAGCCTCAGCTTCACAATCTGTCCTTCCAGTGAGCACTCAGGGCTGATTTCCTTCAGAATGGAGAGGTTTGATCTTCTTGCAGTCCATGGGACTCTCAAGAGTCTCCTCCAGCACCATAATTTATTAATTATTATTATATTGATCTCTTGCTGTTTTCCCAGGCAGGGACTCAAGTTTCTCTCAGCCCTACTGCAACACACAGGGGATTGAACCAGGACCTTCTGCATGAAAAGCAGATGTTCTACCATTAAGCTACATTCCTTCCTTCCTTCTGAAAAACTGGACCACTAAGAAGAAGAAGAAGAAGAGGAGGAGGAGGAGGAGGAGGAGGAGGAGTTTGGATTTGATATCCCACTTTATCACTACCCTAAGGAGTCTCAAAGTGGCTAACAATCTCCTTTTCCCTTCCTCCCCCACAACAAACACTCTGTGAGGTGAGTGGGGCTGAGAGACTTCAGAGAAGTGTGAGTAGCCCAAGATCACCCAGCAGTTGCATGTGGAGGAGCGGGGAATCGAACCCAGTTCACCAGATTACGAGTCCACTGCTCTTAACCACTACACCACACTGGCTCTTGACATGCCAATAAAGGCATGCAAATGAGGCCCTATCTTTCTTTGAGGGGCTACATTATGGCCTTAAGAAAAGCTGAGATGATAAATATTCCGCTTTGTGCATGCACAGAGAGACACAAACCATCCTTTCCTCCTCAGCTGCTGTCCTTTGTTGGCTTTATGGAGCCTTTGTATATCTGCCTTTCTTTATTCTTCCCCAGTGTAATTGCTGGATATTTCGGGCAGGCCTTGTAGTTTACTCAGGGTTAATTTGCTTGAGCAACTTGGCGTGCGCGTTAAAGTTTCCACTTACCGTCACTATGGCAAAGCTCCGGAGAAGCGATGCTGTGAAGGAAAGGAAGAAGTTTGAGGCTAAACTGACTCACATCATGTCTTCTGAGGTGCAGTTCTTTTGATCTGCGAAATTCTAATAGGCTTGTTTAACAATACTGTTCCTGATTCAGGAATATCTGCTCAGTTGTCTGTTCCGTTACACACACACACACACACACACACACACACACACACACACCTACCTTTGTTGTTCCGGAAGCTCTTTGAAGTTTGCTAACTTTGTAGCCTGTTTCATGCTCTGGGCCTATTTACCCTTTCCCTCTTCAATGTTTTCCCCAGTGTTTTGTGGGGTTTGTGCCTCTTCCTTGGGGCTATTTGGTGGCAATCCTTGCTTCTTACTGTGGAATTAGCTCTCCATATCACAAAGGCAGACCTTTCAAGTCTTCCAAGGATGGTCCTGGATTTACGGAAGCCATCCTGGTTTCTGATTTGATCTCAGAATGTCCCGCTTTTCCTTAGGACGTCCCTATTTTCGTCAGAGAACTGTTGGAGGGTATGGAGTAGGACATCCCCAGGGCTTTTTTTCAGCCGGAACTCACTGGTACTCAATTCCAGAACCTCTCAGGTGGGCACCAAAGAGAATGAGGGAGGTGTTCATAGTGAGTTCTGGTACCTCTTTTTCTAGAAAAATATAACTGGATGCCCATATTTTCATTGGTGAAATGTTGTACAGTCATACCTCTTGTTACGTTTGCTTCATGTTATGTTTTTTAAGGTTGCGTCCCGCGGCGACCCAGAAATACCGGAAAGGGTTACTTCCAGGTTTCGACGCTCGCGCATGCGCAGACGCACAAAATGATGTCACGCACATGTGCAGAAGTGGCGAATAGCGACCTGCGCATGCACAGATGCGCAGGCGCGGGTTGAGTTCCTTTCATGTTGCGAACGGGGCTCCGGAACAGATCCTGTTCCCAACCAGAGATACCACTGTATCGCTGTTCTGTGCTACCCCGTAATATAACCTTCTCTACGCAGTTTGCAATAAGCATGTAAACAGCAACAAAAACCAAAAGCCCCAAAGCATTTTCAATTAAAAAATAAATAAAATCAAAAATAAATATGACAGAAACAAAGATAATGCAAGTTATGGAGTCCTGAGCAAGATCACCAACAGAACAGATTCGGACATAATGCAATATGGCTAATGAAATCACATTGAGAAGAGCTAATATATCAATAAATTACTATTGGTCATATTTTAGGGTTGCCATATTTCAAGCCAAGACTTTAAAGTTGTTGAGCTTCAATGTCTGGGTCAGATATAAAGATTTGCTGGAAAACAAAACTCCAAGGTGGTTGTCGCCAATGGAAGCTAAGGCAGTTAAAAAGTTAAATATGGAGTCGAAGTGGCCAAGATATTGGGAAATTCTGGAAAAGGAAGGGGACAAACTGAGATTGCAGAGTTTTGAGAAATTAAAAGAGAAGGTGAGAGATTGGTTGCACTATCACCAAATAAATGAAGTGTTTAAATTGGACAGTAAAATTGGCTTCCAGGTGGAAAAATCAAAATTGGAGACTGAATTGTTAGAATCCAGTACTAAGAATCTGTCAAAAATGTACAATTTGCTGCTGAAATGGAATACACAAGATGAAACGGTTAAATCAACTATGATTAAATGGGCTCAGGACATTGGTCATAATATTTTGTTTGCTGACTGGGAAAAGTTGTGGACCACCGGGATGAAATTCACGGCATGTAATGCCTTAAGAGAAAATATTATGAAAATGATTTATAGGTGGTACATAACCCCAGTCAAGCTTGCAAAGATTTACCATTTGCCTGATAATAAATGTTGGAAATGTAAAGAAAAGGAAGGTACATTTTTTCACCTTTGGTGGACGTGCCCGAAGATCAAGGCATTCTGGGAAATGATCTATAATGAACTTAAAAAGGTATTTAAATATACCTTCACTAAGAAACCAGAGGCCTTTCTCTTGGGCATTGTCGGCCAAGGGGTGTTAAAGACGGATATAACTTTTTTTATGTATGCTACAACAGCAGCTAGAATACTTATTGCGAAGTACTGGAAGACACAAGATCTACCCACACTGGAAGAATGGCAGATGAAGGTGATTGACTACATGGGCTTGGCAGAAATGACGAGCAGAATCCGAAACCAGGGAAGAGAAGCAGCGGAAGAAGAATGGAAAAAGTTTAAGGACTATTTAAAGAAATACTACAAAATTAATGAAAGTTAGAATGATGTTGGACTGGAAAGTAGATGGTTACTATTAGCAATGGTTAAGACAAGGAGAATAAGGAAGATTAGCTTAAATTTAAAGTAAAATAAGGGAAGATTTGCTGAGTAATTGATTAGAATTTGGAATACAGAAAAGGGAGGCATGAGGAAGTCGAGGAAGAAAGGTTTAAGAAATTAGGATATGAAATGATACTTGTTTTTTCTTTTTTTGTTTTGTTTTTGTTATTGTTTGTTTATGTATGTTTTGTTTGTGTGACTATAAAAACTGTTTAATAAAAATTAAAAAAAAAAATAAAGTTGTTGAGCTTCCCTCCCCCCTCAAAAAAAGCCAAAAAACCGTGAGTTTTCGATTTGCTTGCCTAAGATTCGGAAATTTCCCCATACGTCAATTCCGCCTTTGAAATCCCAGTAATGTCCAAGGAAATCCGGACGTATGGCAGCCCTGTTATTTTTACATTTCTCTTAAGTCTTTTCCAAGTCATTCATTCAGCAAATTTGTCACTGTATGGCTAAGCTAAGGGAAATAACGCCCCCCCACTGCCATTTTATTCCTTTTGAAAGCAATATTTCTTTCTATAACTTTTGGTCACTATTGTGGCCATCCTTATTCTTTTAAGCCCTTTCCTTCAGTCTACTGAAGAGACTTCAGTTGTGTCAGATGTCTTAATTTCTGCTGATTTGAATATATTTGCTGATTCCAACACTTGTTAATTATGAATGCAATTAAGCTTAGGGGGCCTAACAAGCAATAAAGAAAGACTTCCTTTTCCTTCTGATAAAGGGGAGAAATGCATTTTTTATTATTATAAAGGAAGAGCGAATAATTGAGGGTGAGCTTTTCAAAACATGAGGAGACTGTTCTGAATGTGATTAAATTGTACTGTAACTGGGCTCACTCCAAAGGAGGAAGAAACATACAAAGTGGTGTGGCAGTATTTTTCATTTCCAGTGGAAGGGACAAATGGAAAGACTAGATGCTGAAATGTTGAAAAGTTGACTCAAAGTTAAGAACGTAACAAGAGTCCTGCTAGATCAGGCAGTGGTCTAAAATGGCATTTTACCATTGTACTGTTGAGCGTGTATTAACTTATGGTCTCTGTGTGTGGTTTGGGAGCTGCACAGTCAGGGGGAAAACAATGCTGTCCAGGGTTGTAAAGACTGCGGAGAGAATAATTGGGTGCACTCTTCCCACCTTGGATCAAATCTATGCGTCCAGGTGCCATAAGAAAGCTGCAGACATAGCGCAGGATAGTGCGCACCCCGGAAATTATCTCTTTCAGCTTCTGCCTTCTGGAAGAAGCTACAGGGTTATGAAGACTAGGACTAGCTGCCTGAGAAACAGTTTCTATCCAAATGCAATTTTGGTTTTAAACGCAGTGCAAGGTAGTCTTTGTGGGAGTATATTGTATTTAATTATGGGGTATCAGAGTTTTTAGGGGGTTAACCAGGCTGCAATAGCTGGGATAGCAGGCTTGTTGGTTTTTGAATGTCTGATGTAGATTTTTTCAATTTCGTTGTTCTGTATGGGACACTGACAATAAAGATTATTGTGTCATATTGTATCGGTTCATTTATCCCAGCACCCTGGTCTCAAGAGTGGCCAACCAGATGCCTATGGGAAACGTGCAAGCTGGACTTGAGCACAAGAACAACTCTTCCCTCCTCTGGTTTCCAGCAACTGCAATTCAGAAGAAGCATGGCTGACTCCAACCATGGAGGTAGACCTTTTTTTTCTTTGGCGATCACTCGTAGCCGAGTAAGATTATCTTCCATAAACACGGTTTTAACAATGAGTCCATAAGTGACTATGGAGGCCAATTCTGGAACCACCAATGTCCTTCCACAGTGGGGACATTGGTTTCCGGGCGGGAGTTGATCACGGTGTGGATTTGCCAAGCGTGCCTTCCTCCTGGCACATTTCTCCCTTGCGTCTTGAGTTCGAGTGTCTTCAATGCCCATGACACCTTTGGTAAAGGCTGTTCCCCAACTGGAGTGCTCGCAGGCAGTTGTTGGTGTTTATAGTACATTTTTAAAAAATTGCCTTGAGATAGTCTTTAAACCTCTTTTGTTGTCCACCAGCATTACGCTTTCCATTTTAAAGTTCAGAATAGAGTAGTTGCTTTGGAAGACGATAATCAGGCATCCGCACAACATGACCAGTCCACCAAAGTTGATGTTGAAGAATCGTTGCTTCAACACTGGTGATCTTTGCTTCTTCCAGTACACTGGTATTAGTTTGCCTGTCTTCCCAAGTGATGTGTAAAATCTTTCGGAGACACCGTTGATGGAATCTTTTGAGGAGTTGGGGATGGCATTCATAAGTGGTCCATGTTTCACAAGCATACAGTAAGGTTGGTAGTACAATAGCTTTGTAAACAAGCATTTTGGTTTCCCTGTGAACGTCCCTGTCCTCAACTCCAACCATGGAAGTAGACCATAGCCATCATGGCTAGTGATCATTGATCGCTTTACCCTTCATGAATTTGTCCAATCCTTTTTTAAAGCCATCCATGTTGGGAGTCATCACTGCCTCTCGTGGAAGCAAATTCCATAGTACGGCTATGCGTTGTGTGAAGAAATATTATTTTTTCCCTGTCTCTCTTGAATCCTTGAGCACTCAGCTTCATTGGACGTCCATGGATATGTTACGACGGTGGTGAAAAAGGATGCCTGACAAGTGAGAACATTGGCAAACATTTCAGTGGAGGGCTTTCTGATGACCTCTTGAAGGCAGTGCTGCATAGCAGCTGCCATTCCTCCCCCCGAATGTATCTGATGTCCTGTCCTTCCTGGATGTTGTTTCGGGAAAGGGCAGCCATAAGGGTGGGAACAGCCATCTCCTTCCCAAAATTCCCTGGATTGATACTTCTTCCAGGAATTATGGAGAAGAATATGAGAGCCCCTGGCCAGTAGGAGTAAAAGAGGATCACTGGAAATTGCACAAGCAGACCTACCACCAAATACTTGACACTGTGGTCACCAGAAGTAGGCTGGATTGGTAAACATCTGCAATGGCCAAGTGGACGGCAACAGCAATGTACTGGCATGTGGGAAGTGGTCACAACTGATTTCAGGCCCTGCACCTGTCATGGTGGACATTGCAAGACGGAATCTGGCTTGACATTGTGCAGATTTCTAGCTGCTGATTCGCCAGATGCACCCCGCCTGGGAGAAGGACACTGAAGACAGCAGTACCACTGGATATGGCTAAGCAGACAGAAAATGCACACCTGCATGGTGCTGCCCCAGTCAATTCTCTGCCAGCCCCTTACCGTAACATCCTGTACAGGAATAAATTTCTTGCTGCTTAGCATCAATGACCTCTTTCTAGACCAGGAATGGAAAAGCTGTGATGCTTCAGGTGTTCAGATGTTGTTGGTCTTCAACTTCCACCAGCGCAAGCTGGTGTAGCCAATGGCTGGGGGATTATGGGAGCTGTCGTTCAACGCTATCTGGAGGACTGCAGGTTTCCAGTTCCTGCTCTAGATGTGAGCCACAGCTGGTTACAGAGGCTGGGAAGTTGCACATCATTCCAGCTGCTGATGTCGATATATTGTCTGCATCCAATGTACAAAGACGTACCTTGAGAGAGACAAACAACACAGGAGGAAGCAAGACTTCCAGAAGAAGTGACCTTGAAGAAGACATGGCGCTTCCGCAGAAGGTTATATGGATGTGTTGCACCATATGATTTGCAAAGAGAAAAGGAGGCCTCGAGGTCTCTCGCCTGTCTTCAAAGAAGGGGTAATGCATTTTCATCTTGCGGCATTAAAAAATTCTTTTGGCAGCTCGGCAAAAGAGAGCAAATTGTCTCAGGAATCTGCTGCCGTGGGAGGTCAGGGAAGTGGAAGGAGAGGTCAGAGAGTCAAACGCTGCAGTGGGGCTTTAACAAAAGAAAAAGAATAATTCAATCACCATTAATTACATTTGTAGATATACAGATGCTTAAGCAGCAATAATGGCACTCCCAAGAAGACACAGGAAGGAGCTGCAAATTAACCAGTGTTTTGCCTCACACAGTCAGGTAGGCAGAGATGGGTAGGGTGGGCCTGAAGACCCATTCACACAAACAATGTCTGTATAGGAGCAGCCCAAAATTCCTCTGCCACAGATCACACAGCCCATGCTAGTGAAGTGCAGCCACCTCCATGCTTGAGGAATTTGATTTCTGGGGATTCTGATATGAACCAACCTAGTCTCCAGCTCCCAGACTAACATGTCAACCAGAACACAGGTTTTTCATGTTTCCAAATTTTGCAGTACAGAAATCACGGAAAAACCCATGTAAAAAGGTGTATTTTGGGATAATGCATTTAGAAATTTGTATGTTGAGAGAGAAAAATACATTTGGAAATGCAGGTTGTTGGGGTTTTTTTGAGAAAAATATGTTCAAATATTTAATGGCATATTTAGATACAAATGTTCTTGCTGATTTTATTTAAATTTCAGATTGATGTGGGAATGGGACAAAATGGAATTGTGAATGAATGCATGCAAAACTGAGATAAAACTGGAAATAGACTGGTCTGTTTTAGTCTACTGCAGACACTGTAGTGCAATCTCAGGGTATCAGGCCAAAGTTAAGCATATTTACACCCCAATGGAACCAGTGGCACATAATCAATGCACCTGTTTATGTAGGCATTCTGTTGCTTTCTTGACCTAGGTCACATCCACACCATGTATTTAAAGTACATCTAACATACCTAACGTACATCTAAACTACATCTAATGTAACTTGGTTCTCAAACGCCTTGGTACTCAAACGCGTTGGTTCCCAAATGCCGAAAACCCAGAACTGTTCTGGTTTTCAAACGTTTTTTGGAAGCAGAATGTCCAATGCGACTGCCAGCTATTGTTTCCGGGGCACCTGCACCAATCAGAAGCTGCACCTTGGTTTTCGAACATTTTGGAAGTCAAACGGACTTCCGGAACGGATTAAGTTTGGTGCTTTTGTTTTTGCTATTTATTTTGCATTTTTGTTTTTGAGGCTTTTTCGGTTAATTTTTTTTTGGTGACTGTGCGGAACCCAGGTCAGCTACTGATTGATTGATTGTGTGACTGCAGAAATGGATAAAAGCCCCCCATCAAAACAATGACTCATCAGTGTGGGCAAGAAAAGAGAAGATTTTATATTTTTATCATCTGCAATACTGTCTTATTTATTTTATAATACAGTACATTGATTATTGTTTTCATTTTATGGATCAGTGGTCTCGGTGGATAGTAAAATTCATGTTAAATTGCTGTTTTAGGGGTTGTTTTTAAAAGTCTGGAACGGATTAATCCTTTTGCATTACTTTCTATGGGAAGACGCGCCTTGGTTTTGGAATGCTTTGGTTTTGGAACGACTTCTGGAACGGATTAAGTTTGAGAACCAAGGTACCACTGTACATTTAAAACATGGCTTTCCTCAAATAATGCCAGGAACTGTCGTTTACCCCTTAAACTTCCCAGCACCTTGAGCAAACGACAGTTCTTTCTGGGGAGCCATGTGCTTTAAATGTATGGTGTGAATGTGAACTCCTGTTTGAACTGCAGTGTTGTCTCAATGGGGTTGTTCTATTGTGCATTTCAATTACAGGTGTTTATATTTTAATGTTTGTGTATGGTTTTTATACTGTCCAGAAGCTTATTTTGGCATGAAGCAGCATATAGATTACTGTTACTGATACTAACAATGACAACAACTTGAACTGGATTGTGCCCGTGCTTCTCGTGCAGGCAAAATGCTTCATCCTACTCACACCTGGCTGACTGGAGCCAGTTTTCCCAAAATGGAGGGAAAGCTATGTCAACCCTGGAGTATTTTCCTCAGCTGGAAGCAATGAGAGGGAAATAGTAAAAAAAGAAAAGACAAAACCCAGAATGGGTGAGGGAAATGCTACTCTGCTCTCTGTTGTTCTCTGCTGGAGAAAAGTCTTGGGAAAGACAGGTTTGTTCAATTTGTTGTTGTTGTTTAGTTGTGTCTGACTCTTCGTGACCCCATGGACCAGAGCACGCCAGGCACTCCTGTCTTCCACTGCCTCCCGCAGTTTGGTCAAACTCATGCTGGTAGCTTCGAGAACACTATCCAACCATCTCATCCTCTGTCGTCCCCTTCTCCTTGTGCCCTCCATCTTTCCCAACATCAGGGTCTTTTTCCAGGGAGTCTTCTCTTCTCATGAGGTGGCCAAAGTATTGGAGTCTCAGCTTCAGGACCTGTCCTTCCAGTGAGCACTCAGGGCTGATTTCCTTAAGAATGGATAGGTTTGATGTTCTTGCAGTCCATGGGACTCTCAAGAGTCTCCTCCAGCACGTTCCAGATCCTGGTCACCTATGGTACTCTATTCCTCCTGTTTTTTTATTTTACCATTAAAGACTCAAAACACTTACAGTGCAGTATTCCAGTAATCTGTTCAATCCCAGCATCTTCTGGAAGGTTTAGGGAAAACACCCTGCATGCGACCTTGGAGAGCATGTAAGGAGGGTGAGCTAGATGTACCAAGACTCTGTTATAAGGCAGCTTCCTCCTTATGTTTCTATTTAAACAGAGGACCTCCTCCTCCTTCTTCTTCTTCTTCCCACTCATAGCCGAGTAAGTTTGTCTTCCATTAACACGATTTTAACAGTGAGTCTGCAAGTGACTGTGGAGGCCAGTTCTAGATCCACACGTCTTTCCACAGTGGGGACATAGGTTTCCGGGTGGGAGTTGATCATGGTGAGGGTTTGTCAAACATGCCTTCCTCTTAGCTCGGTTCTCTTTTGACCCAGAGTTCATGACCAAATTATCCAGTTCAAGCGCTTGCAGGCCAGTTATCAGTGATTATACTACATTTTTAAAGATTTGCCTTGAGAGCCTCTTTAAGCATCTTTTGTTGTCCACTGGTATTTCGCTTTCCATTCTTGAGTTGGGAGTAGAGTAGTTGCTTTGGAAGATGATAATCGGGCATCTGAACAACATGACCAGTCCAATGAAGTTGTTGTTGAACATCAGTTTTGCATTTAGAAGGTCCACAGGCTCCATCCCTGGAATCACCAGGGAGATCTGGAGGAGACTCTTGCCTAGAGTCCTGAAGAACTGCTACCTTTCATTGTAGACAACACTGGGCTGGAGAGCCTAATGGTCTGACTCAGTATAAAGTGGTTTCCTATGTTTCCATGTTCTTAGGTATTTGAGGGGAATAAAGGAGATGTATGGAAGTGAGAGCTGGACCATAAAGAAGGCTGATCGCCAAAAAATTGATGCTTTTGAATTATGGTGCTGGAGGAGACTCTTGAGAGTCCCATGGACTGCAAGAAGATCAAACCTATCCATTCTGAAGGAAATCAGCCCTGAGTGCTCACTGGAAGGACAGATTGTTTTTTTCCCCATATAATTTTTATTAATTTTCCAACACAATTATGCAAATTTTATCCAATTTTTAACAAATTATTCTTTTTTGAATTCCTTCAGTTTCTCTGGTAATCACTCGTAGTTACTCTTCAATACGCATTTCCTTCGTTGTATTGCCATTTAACTTCCCTCCCTTTTCTATTTGTTTTTGACAATACATCTTAAACTTTTACAGTGCTTCTTGAAACCCCACTAGCGTTGTTTGCACGTCACGCACATTTTTCAGATAATCTACAAATTTTCCCCAATCTTCGATGAACTTTTGGTTTCGAACATATCTTATTTTCCCAGTCAATTTGTCCAGTTCCGCATAGTCCGTCAGTTTCATTCTCCATTCTTGGATCGTCGGTATTTCCTCTTGTTTCCATTTCTGGGCCAATAAAATTCTTGCTGCCGTAACTGCATACTGAAATAGTTTACAGTCCTTTCTTCTTATGTCTTTCCCTGTGATCCCTAAAAGAAAGGCTTCTGATTTCTTAACAAAAGTATATTTTAACATCTTTTTCAATTCATTATATATTGCTTCCCTGAAGCTCTTCACTTTCTTACATTCCCACCACATATGGGAAAATGTTCCCTCTTTTTCCCTCTTTTTCTTTACATTTCCAACACTTATTACATGCTTTATACATTTTTGCAAGTTTTACCAGTGTAATGTACCATCTATAAAACATTTTCATCACATTTTCCTTCAACCCCATGCATGCAGTAAATTTCAAATTTTCTTTCCATAGTTTTTCCCAGTCTTCAAATTGAATATTATATCCAAAATCTTTGGCCCATTGTATCATTACTGATTTGACTTCTTCATCTTTCGTATACCATTCCAACAATATCTTGTACATTTTTGACAAAATTTTATATTCATTATTTATAATATCTGTTTGGAACTTAGAGTCTTTTTCTGCATAACCACTTTCCTTTATATCTTTTTTAAACATTTCATTTACCTGGAAATAATGCAACCAATCATATACATAAACTTTAACTTGTTCATATGGTTTTAATTTCCATTTTCCTCCTTCTTTAGTTACCAGTTCTCCGTACGTAGCCCATTTACCTCTCATATTAATTTTCTTTATACACATAACCTCCAACGGAGACAGCCAATGTGGAACCCTTGGTTCCAAAAGACTTTTGTACCTGTCCCATACTTCTATTAACGAATTCCTGAAAATGTGGTTCCCAAATCCTTTATGGACTTTCTTCTTATCACACCATAAGTAAGTGTGCCAACCAAATCTGTTATCAAAACTTTCAAGGTCTAATAGTTCCATATTTTCTAATTTAATCCATTCCTTTAACCAGCAAAGACATGCTGCCTCATAATATAATTTCATATCTGGCAGGGCGAAGCCTCCTCTTTCTTTCACATCTGTTCATAATTTATATTTTATTCTTGGCTTCTTGCCCTGCCAGATATACCTTGAAATCACTCTTTGCCATTCTTTAAATATCCCTACCCCCTTGATAATGGGGATAGTCTGAAATAAAAATAACATCTTTGGTAGCACGCTCATGTTTATTGTAGAGATTCTGCCCCAAAAGGACAGTTTCATTCTACCCCACACCTCCAGGTCATTCCTTATTCCTTTCCACATCTGTACATAGTTGTTCTGGAACAGGTCAATATTTTTAGGAGTTAACCAAATTCCTAAGTATTTTACTTTCTTCACCACCTCTATCTCTGTCTGTTGTTGCATTGCTTCTATCATAGTATGCTCCATATTTTTAACCATTATTTTAGTTATTTTCTTATTCAGTCTAAACCCGGCCACATTTCCAAATTTTTCAATCTCCTCCAATACTTCTTTAACACTTTCCATTGGTTGGAAGGACAGATTGTGAAGCTGAGGCTCCAATACTTTGGCCGCCTCATGAGAAGAGAAGACTCCCTGGAAAAGACCCTGATGTTGGGAAAGATGGAGGGCACAAGGAGAAGGGGACGACAGAGGGCGAGATGGTTGGATTGTGTTCTCGAAGCTACCAGCAGTTTGACCAAACTAAGGGAGGCAGTGGAAGACAGAAGTGCCTGGCGTGCTCTGGTCCATGGGGGGTCACGAAGAGTCGGACACGACTAAACAACTAAACAACAACAACAACAAAGGAGATTAAGAGAATAATGGCTGCCTTGAGGTACCATGCTACCAAGACTGTTTCCCTGCCTCATCCTGCATAACTTTGACATATTGCAATCCTTTTCTTTTTTAAAAAACCCCCCACGTTTTCTTGGAAAGGTGCCTCCAGGAGCCAAAAGCGCTCTGTAATTGTTCAGCACACCTGTTTCCAAATACCTCTGGAAAAAAAAGTATAACTATTTGGTTTTCTCCTGCGAGAAGACTATAGTATGAATTCTGTTAAGCCTTTGACACCCAGCCAAAAAAAACATCATTTATATAAGCCTGAGCTCTATGGACTCTATTCACACACACACACACACACACACACACAAAAGGGACAAGCATTTCTCACTTCTCTAGATGAATTTTAAATGGGAACTGGAGTATGTTAAAGGCCATCCAGTTTGGCGATAACCATCGTGGCTTTGTTAAGGGGCCACTGGAGAAGAGAAGCGCAGGCGAGTGGTTTCCAGTGAGCAAACAGAACATACAAAAATTCATTCAGAGGATAAGAGAAACTCCTCCTTAAAAAAAATAAAGCAAATTTGCAATTATGATAATGGCTGGCTGTGTAGGGGCCAAGAGGAGAGCAAGGAGTTGTTTCTGATACCTGGTACCAAGGGAATTGGACCTCCAGGAGGTGCTCTTTCCCCAGAAATATTGCAACTTGAGAAATGTGTTGCATGGATGCAGGTAAGCCAGGCCTTAATCTGTGAACCTTGGGTGGAAAAGGTCTGTGGGACTTAGAACTTGTTTGAAATCAAAGGCTCAACAGCCAGTGAGCTTCTGGGGCTTGTGAACCTTCAAGAATATTGCGTGCATTGATAAAAGGTGTGTGTGTGTGTGTGTGTGTGTGTGTGTGTGTAGTACTGGATCATAATGTCTGGAGAGAAATCGCTTTGGTAAAGTCCAGCATTTCTCCTTTGTTTCCAATGTGCAGCTCTCACTTCTACTCTAGGAGAGGAGAAAAAGCGGAACTAAACAATGTAGCTTTTCCATTAGGTGCAATTCGTTACTTTCACACCAGCTTCCATTGGCCCTCAACTGCCTGCCTTCTTGCTTGCATCCAGCTGAAGGAGTGGTATCAGAGACGGGTTTTAAGGAGTGCAACTGGGTGCCAACACTAGAGGGAGCTGCAGGGCTTCACAACTATAATGTAGTGAATTGAGCAGAACGGAAGGCAGGATGGGGGCAAATTTTGGCCCCACACAGGGTGCCACCAAAGTGTTAAAGACCAAAGTCTGCCGTTGGTGGCATTGGCTGTCACCTCCCTCAGTCCCAGGGCTGTCCCTGTAGCTCTCATCAGCAGGGAGGAGGAGGGCAAAACTAGAATTAGTGGCCCTGCCTGTCTCTGGCGCCACCTACTGCTGGCCTCCATGTTTTCTGCCCTATCAGTCCCAATGGGCACCAACCACCAAAGGACCTAAAGCAGGCTTCCTCAGATTTGGCCCTCCAGATGTTTTGAGACTACAATTCCCATCATCCCTGACCACAGATCCTGCTAGCCAGGGATCATGGGAGTTGTAGGCCAAAAACATCTGGAGGGCCGAGTTTGAGGAAGCCTGACCTAAAGGAACCAGGATGTTATTTAAGGCTTTAGCGGTGAGAACCAGCACTTTCAGCCGGGCCCGGAAAACACCAGCAACCAGTGATCTAATAGAGGAGTTACAAATGCTGACTGCCTTGCCCTCTGGCAGCCTCACTGCAGGTCAGGTGAACCCCCTGCCGCCCCACCACACTGCTCACATATCAAGGGGAAGAGTGAAAAAGAAGGATTCCATCTTCTGTAAGCTTTGCTAGGACTCAGCCCTGGAATCTGCTTAGCATGTCAGCATTCAAGCCTGGAGCACGTGAAAGAAACCCTTCATTGCGAGTAATCAGAATCCATGCCTGCGGTTCTGAGAGCATGCAGAAGGCATTTCAGGTTGTGGGGTGACTTTGGCAGTATACCTTCTGGGCAGGAATGAACCCTAAACCTCGCGTTTCGTTAATTAGCCACCGGTGAGAGGCTACAGCTCTAGGCTGTCCCGACGCAGCAAGAAGGATGTCAGCCAGAAAAACACTCCAGCAGTGTAACCTGCTAACCAATTATACTGTTCGAGCTTTTCTGGTTTTATGTTTTGTTTTTAGTAAACAGCATACAAAGTAGTAGTATTATTTCATTTTGGAAACTCCTCGTGTGATACGGAAAAAGAAACCAAACAACATCCAAGGAGTTTACTTTGGCAACTTCTCTGATCTTCGATGAGCTGGGTGCCCAGGGGTATTGTAGGGGTTAAGTACCAGTCTGCAGCTACCCCCTTCAGCATCAGTCGGAGCGCTAGCTAATTAGCTACCCACATTGTTTAATTGCAGGAGTTATTAGTGGAGAATAAGCAGAGTCAGGTTCGCACCACACGAAGAACGCGCTTCTTAGAAGACGTGTATTTTCTTTTTGGCTGAATTGCTGGGCGTATGTGTTGCATATCTTACTGTTCCCCCCCAAAGCTCATCTTCTTTCTTGCCCTTTGAACACCTGATATCACCCTAGGGTTTCCTCACCCGCTCCTTTTCTCTCTGCAGCAATACTATTGATATCAAAATCTTTCTCCCGAAGGCACGAAAAGATATGTGAGAGATGGAATGGCTTAAGGCATGCCTTGTTGAACACCCAATGGCTCTCCTATGCGGTCCAGTTCATCCAAAATTTCAAGCGTTTAGTGATGGAGTGAGCGTTTTTCCCAGGGGTGTGAGCCCCCAGTGGCTGTTTGATGTGACCCAGGCTACCATAATGGGAATGCTAAGTAAGTGGCAGCTCTAATATTTTGAGGGCTAGTCAGGGTCGGGGTGGGGAAAACTGTCAATTTTAGTTTCTCTCAGTATCTCATTTTTCAATCAGTTCTCCACATGACCACATCTATTTGAAATTTTTTAAATAAGAAAAGTCCTCATGGAAATTCAGCCACAGTTGAGAGTGAATTTCTCCTAATCCTTTGGACGTTTGTATGCAAGTTTGCAGAACGGTTTACCCCAGTATATGCATTTTTGTATAAATTACTTGGAGGAACTGTTGCAAACTGTTTTGGAAATTGTGAACTGGGTAGGTTTGGCTTTAAATTGGATATATATATATATATATATATATATATATATATATATATATATATGTAATTACATGCCATTTTTGCATACGTACCTCTTTGCATACTTACCTGCATACCCTTTACCTCTTTGTTCATTTGGTTTATGGCTCATTTTATTTATTTACATTACGTCCAGTATTGCTCCGTAGAAGAGGATCAGCGGTTTACAAAGCAATCAACAGAACAATTCATCAATCCAATAATACGGTGTTTCAAACAATTAAGAAAAACAACAACAGGTGGAAGATAAAATAGGCACAATACAACTTAATTAAAATGCCTGCTGGGATAGAAAGGCCTTCACCAAGCACCTTAAGAGAGGTAAATATTGAATACTGAATGGAAAGATCCTGGTGGATTATGAGTCATGCATCTGAACCACAGCAGACCACCAAGAGAGATCTCCGTGATCATCCTAGAACATTTGTTTTGTTTTTATTCCAATTCCGGGCAAACCAACTTTCTCTTCGCTTTCTCTGAGCATCACATATATTCATTCTGATTGTTACATTTATATCCCACCTTTTCTACAAGACGGCAAAGATGTTTCTCCACAGCCCTATTTCATACTCATAACAACTGTGTTTGGAAGGTTAGGTTGAGAGGCTGTGACTGGCCCAAGGTCACCCAGCACTCTTCCTGGCTGAGTAGGGATTTTACTTAAAAGCAAGAAACAAATATATTATGAGCAACAGTGGAAAACATTGGGAGATGCAGCACTTCAAAAGGACTCACGGAAATTTTGACATCTGGTTGCCCAAGGTACAAATGGGCTGGGCTACTCGTTAGAAGCATCTGTCCAAGGAAAGGATTGGGTGACATATTTTACAGGAATATATGGCCCCTGTCCTGACTCACCCTCACAAGTTGACTATACTCAGTTATCAGAACTGCCAGAATGGCCAGACGTCACGCCCAATCAGATTAAGAGGCTAATCGTAAGCCAACTAGCCAATAAAGCTCCAGGAGAAGACATGATCCCAATGGAGATCTATAAGATAAGACCTGATTTATGGTCACCCATTTTTGCAAAACTTTTTTTATTCATTAACAGCTCAGGTTGCATACCGGAAGGGTGGGAGCTGAGTATAATTGCCCCAATATATAAAAGGGGTGATAAGAAAAACCCTGCCAATTATAGACCCATTAGTTTGTTAGATGTAGCCTCTAAACTATATGCCAGGCTCCTTCATGGGAGACTGGAAGAATGGGCAGATACAAATAAGGTGATATCTGAAGTCCAGGCAGGTTTCCAAAGAGGAAAATCCACATTGGACCAGTGCTTTGTGATGTGAGTAGGGATTTGAATCCTGGTCTCTCACGTCCTAGTCCGACACTCTAAACAGAACACTGCACATGTTCACAGCATAATCTCCCATTATGGTGGAGCCAGAAGCTTGCATGGCTGAGATTAGGTAAAGGTAAAGGGACCCCTGACCATTAGGTCCAATCGTGACCGACTCTGGGGTTGCGGCGTTCATCTTGCTTTATTGGCTGAGGGAGCCAGCGTACAGCTTCCGGGTCATGTGGCCAGCATGACTAAGCCGCTTCTGGCGAACCAGAGCAGCGCACGGAAACACCGTTTACCTTCCCGCCGGAGCGGTACCTATTTATCTACTTGCACTTTGACGTGCTTTCGAACTGCTAGGTTGGCAGGAGCAGGGACCGAGCAACGGGAGCTCACGCTGCCATGGGGATTTGAACCGCCAACCTTCTGGTCGGCAAGTCCTAGGCTCTGTGGTTTAACCCACAGCGCCACCCGCGTCCGTCATGGCTGAGATTACCCCACCCCAAATTGGGATCAAGTCTTAGGATCCCATTGCTCATTTGTTGTTGTTGTTGTTTAGTCGTTTAGTCGTGTCCGACTCTTCGTGACCCCATGGACTAGAGAACGCCAGGCACCTCTGTCCTCCACTGCCTCCCGCAGTTTGGTCAAACTCATGCTGGTAACCTCGAAAACACTATCCAACCATCTCGTCCTCTGTCACCCCCTTCTCCTTGTGCCCTCCATCTTTCCCAACATCAGGGTCTTCTCCAGGGAGTCTTCTCTTCTCATGAGGTGGCCAAAGTACTGGAGCCTCAGCTTCACAATCTGTCCTTCCAGTGAGCACTCAGGGCTGATTTCCTTCAGAATGGAGAGGTTTGATCTTCTTGCAGTCCATGGGACTCTCAAGAATCTCCTCCAGCACCATAATTCAAAAGCATCAATTCTTTGGCGATCAGCCTTCTTTATGGTCCAGCTCTCACTTCCATACATCACTACTGGGAAAACCATAGCTTTAACTATACGAACCTTTGTTGGCAAGGTGATGTCTCTACTTCTCAAGATGCTGTCTAGGCCTGTCATTGCCCTTCTCCCAAGAAGCAGGCGTCTTTTAATTTCGTGACTGCTGTCACCATCTGCAGTGATCATGGAGCCCAAGAAAGTAAAATCTCTCACTGCCTCCATTTCTTCCCCTTCTATTTGCCAGGAGGTGATGGGACCAGTGGCCATGATCTTCGTTTTTTTGATGTTGAGCTTCAGACCCTCATTAAAAGGTTCTTTAATTCCTCCTCACTTTCTGCCATCAAGGTTGTGTCATCTGCATATCTGAGGTTGTTGATATTTCTTCCGGCAATCTTAATTCCGGCTAGGGATTCATCCAGCCCAGCCTTTCACATGATGAATTCTGCATATAAGTTAAATAAGCAGGGAGACAAAATACAGCCTTGTCGTACTCCTTTTCCAATTTTGAACCAATCAGTTGTTCCATATCCAGTTCTAACTGTAGCTTCTTGTCCCACATAGAGATTTCTCAGGAGACAGATGAGGTGATCAGGCACTCCCATTTCTTTAAGAACTTGCCATAGTTTGCCGTGGTCGACACAGTCAAAGGCTTTTGCCATAGTCAATGAAGCAGAAGTAGATGTCTTTCTGGAACTCTCTAGCTTTCTCCATAATCCAGCGCATGTTTGCAATTTGGTCTCTGGTTCCTCTGCCTCTTCTAAATCCAGCTTGCACTTCTGGGAGTTCTCGGTCCACATACTGCTTGAGCCTTCCTTGTAGAATTTTAAGCATAACCTTGCTAGCGTGTGAAATGAGTGCAATTGTGCGGTAGTTGGAGCACTCTTTGGCACTGCCCTTCTTTGGGACTGGGATGTAGACTGATCTTCTCCAATCTTCTGGCCACTGCTGAGTTTTCCAAACTTGCTGGCATATTGAGTGTAGCACCTTAACAGCATCATCTTTTAAAATTTTAAATAGTTCAGCTGGAATACCATCACTTCCACTGGCCTTGTTATTTGCAGTGCTTTCTAAGGCCCATTTGACTTCACTCTCCAGGATGTCTGGCTCAAGGTCAGCAACTACACTACCTGGGGTATACGAGACATCCATTTCTTTCTGGTATAATTCCTTTGTGTATTCTTGCCACCTCTTCTTGATGTCTTCTGCTTCTGTTAGGTCCTTTCCACTTTTGTCCTTTATTATGGAAATCTTTGTACGAAATGTTCCTTTCATATCTCCAATTTTCTTGAACAGATCTCTGGTTCTTCCCATTCTATTTCCTCTATTTCTTTGCATTGCTCGTTTAAGAAGGTCTTCTTGTCTCTCCTTGCTATTCTTTGGAAATCTGCATTCAATTTCCTGTATCTATCACTATCTCCCTCGCATTTTGCTTGCCTTCTCTCCCCCGCTATTTGTAAGGCCTCATTGGACAGCCACTTTGCTTTCTTGCATTTCCTTTTCATTGGGATGGTTTTCGTTGCTGCCTCCTGTATAATGTTACGAGCCTCCATCCATAGTTCTTCAGGCACTCTGTCCACCAAATCTAAATCCTTAAACCTGTTCCTCACTTCCACTGTGTATTCATAAGGGATTTGACTTAGATTGTATCTTACCGGCCCAGTGGTTTTTCCTACTTTCTTCAGTTTAAGCTTGAATTTTGCTATAAGAAGCTGATGATCTGAGCCACAGTCACCTCCAGGTCTTGTTTTTGCTAACTGTATAGAGCTTCTCCATCTTTGGCTGCAGAGAATATAATCAATCTGATTTTGATGCTGCCCATCTGGTGATGTCCATGTGTAGAGTCGTCTCTTGTGTTGTTGGAAAAGCGTGTTTGTGATGACCAGCTTGTTCTCTTGACAGAACTCTATTAGCCTTTGCCCTGCTTTGTTTTGATCTCCAAGGCCAAACTTGCCAGTTGTTCCTTTTATCTCTTGACTCCCTACTTTAGCATTCCAATCCCCTATAATGAGAAGGACATCCTTCTTTGGTGTCACTTCTATAAGGTGTTGTAAGTCTTCATAGAATTGGTCTATTTCAGTTTCTTCAGCACCAGTAGTTGGTGCATAAACTTGGATTACTGTGATGTTAAAAGGTCTGCCTTGGATTCGTATCGAGATCATTCTATCATTTTTGAGATTGCATCCCAGTACAGCTTTCGCCACTCTTTTGTTGACTATGAGGGCCACTCCATTTCTTTTACGGGTTTCTTGCCCACAGTAGTAGATATGATGGTCATCCGAACTGAATTCACCCATTCCCGTCCATTTTAGTTCACTGATGCCCAGGATGTCAATATTTATTCTTGCCATCTCATTTTTGACCACCTCCAACTTACCCAGGTTCATGGTTCTTACATTCCAGGTTCCTATGCAATATTTTTCTTTACAGCATTGGACTTTCCTTTCGCTTCCAGGCATATCCGCAACTGAGCGTCCTTTCGGCTTTGGCCCAGCCGCTTCATCAGCTCTGGATCTACTTGTACTTGCCCTCCGCTCTTCCCCAGTAGCATGTTGGACGCCTTCCGACCTGAGGGGCTCATCTTCCAGCGTCATAACTTTTATATGCCTGTTGTCTTTGTCCATGGAGTTTTCTTGGCAGGGATACTGGAGTGGCTTGCCGGTTCCTCCTCCAGGTGGATCACGTTTGGTCAAAACTCTCCACTATGACCTGTTCATCTTGGGTGCCCTGCTCGGCATAGTTCATAGCTTCTCTGAGTTCTTCAAGCCCCTTCGCCACGGCAAGGCAGTGATCCATGAAGGGGCCCATTTCTCATTACCAATGCTTAAAAGTTAACTTGTCGAGTTGTACTTGTTCCCATAATGCCAAGCTGAAATGCTTCTTCTTCTTCCTTGATTCATGAACTGTGGTGTGTGCTGGTAGCCAGGCAGAGCAACTTTCAGGCAGGGCAGCCACAGGAATGAATGGAGGAGTTTGCGCTGTTGTATATAGATGCAGAGGTTAAACCCAAACACATTGGGGGTGGGGGGGTAGAGGAGGGGGGGAAAGTGGCGCTGGAAGCACTTGGGAACAGCTGGGCCTGATGAATAACTCAATTGGATGCCATGAGGAACAAATTAAACAAGTGACTGGAGAGCGGGTTGCTCCTGTGACAGACACTTTAATCAGGAAGTCAAAGGCTGATTGACAAGATGAAAAGCTGGACGACATGAAAAATGGAAACAGAAGGAACAACACAAGAAAAGGGCACCCTAGGTCAGCATGCTGACAAAAATAATCAAGTACGACAGGCCATAATCCAATCTTTGAACGTTTGGCATGGGGCTAGTTATGAGAGTTTGCAGCCAAGAGGAAAAGAACTGTTACGAAGCACAAGGAAGGAGCTGCCGGTGTTGGGCTTGCACAGATGCAAGCCAATCAGGATCTCTCCTCCTTTCTGGAAGGGAAGGACCAGCAACGCTAAAGGAGGCAAGCGAAACCAAATCTACAGTTGCATTTCAGAGGGTGAAGAATCACTTGCAAATGCAGGGCTCCTTTTTTTTTTGGGAATTATAGCATTTTAAAAAATCCAGTTAATCAGATGACCATGTTGAAAAGACATAGAAGTGAACATGGTTCAAGCGATATATTATTATTATTATTATGGGGGGGGGAAATCTGACAGTTCCGCCTTCCAAGTTCTTGAATTCCAAATTCATTACAACAGAGTTATCACGCTGCAATTCACATCTGTCTACCAAAGAGCTACCCAATAGACTTCAGTAAAACTGCACCACAGGAAAACTTAGAGTTATGTGTGACTTAAGCATGGGGTCAAGATCTGGGCTCCCTGTCAGGGCCAGGGCCTGGAGTCATAGGCTATTGATCCTACTGAACAGGCAAAAACAAAATTGAGGGACTTGACCCAGTGATACCAGCTTTTCAAAGCCTGGTAGTCATTTGCACTTCCAGTGTCCCCCCGCTGCCACCCCCTTGCCTCTCAGTGCCCCCACCCAACTCCCTGGGGCCCTACCACTCGCTTTGGGAACTACTGATACAATATTTCCCACGTGGTATCAAAATCTGCCGCATTTCCCCAGTCAATCTCCATACTTACTCACCGTTATGATAACGCATTCTCATATTTACCGTATTTTTCGCTCTATAAGACGCACCAGACCACAAGACGCACCTAGTTTTTGGAGGAGGAAAACAAGAAAAAATATATTCTGAATCTCAGAAGCCAGAACAGCAAGAGGGATCACTGCGCAGTGAAAGCAGCAATCCCTCTTGCTGCTCTGGCTGCTGGGATAGCTGCGCAGCCTGCATTCGCTCCATAAGACGCACACACATTTCCCCTTACTTTTTAGGAGGGAAAAAGTGAGTCTTATAGAGCAAAAAATACGGTATTTATCTCTGGGGCGATACGATGAAATACAACGATGGTAGAGAAGAGAAATCACAAAGGTCATTGTTACCACTTCACATCCATCCAGTCTCTGTATCCCTAAGTCAGGCATAGGCAAACTCGGCCCTCCAGATGTTTTGGGACTACAATTCCCATCATCCCTGACCACTGGTCCTGTTAGCTAGGGATGATGGGAGTTGTAGTCCAGAAACATCTGGAGGGCCGAGTTTGCCTATGCCTGCCCTAAAATGATAGCTCTGAGTTGGCTGACAAATCACAGTCCTGCCTGCAGCTCTCTTAACCTGAAGAAACTTGGGATTATGCTGGTTTAGTTCCATAGAATCTGCCTGTTGATATCACAGCCCATGGAGACAAAGCAAGAATGACTGGGTATAACTGTTGGCACAAGGCGCCAACCGATGATGTGCATGCCTTCCTTGTTTAGATAAGTGCCAGCTTCCCCACAGCGCCCTACCAAAGTTCCTAGCCATTGATGTGGAAGCCTGCCATTCTCTAATCGAAGGAGTTTAGTCTCCATATGCGTTCATCGTTGTTCTTTTGATCAAGACTACCATCAAGAATGACAGTTGGTTTTGACGCCAACTGTGATGCAGACAATAGTTACTGAACTTTGAGAGGCAATTAATTTTTTAAAAAATAACAATAATTCACCAATGATTCATCAGATGGTTGTGAGGTTTTAAGCCAGTTCCATTAACCAGTGAACTACAGGTGCCGATCCAGGCAGCAGAAGATGAATCTGGGAGAGATGCCAAATGTGGCAATCTGGCAAAAGCTGCCCTTACTTCCTCCAGGCAACGGAAAATCTCAACATGGGCAACACCAGATGGAATTGTGGCCTTATGTGCCAGAATTGTGGTCCTTGACTCTCTCTCTCTCTTTCTTTCCCCCCAGAATTCAAAATATAGGGTCGGAAGACAGTAAAGAAACACAACATTACAACAGATTCTTTTCGTTGCACAAGCTGGTTCCAGCTTCCCACCGGCGAATATGGAGTTTCCTCTTGATATGGTGAATCCCAGTATGGTAAGTCAAGATCAGTGGCTGTGTGGGCAAATTAGGGCACAGAACCAGATAAATATTGGCCTGGGATCTGGACATTTCTGAGCAAGAATGCCAGCTTTCAAAGCAACTAGCTTTTACGCAGAAGCTTTGTACGGATGGGAAATGCACACTGCACATCTTGCTCGTCCTTTTTCAGTTCCTCCTCCATAAACATCAGGGCCATCTCCTTGATTTTGTTCCCATTATACCTGCACATCTAGAAACTCTCTTGAGCTGGTGTAATCCCCTCCCCACATTTTAACGGTAGCAAACTCAGTCGTGAAACATGCTCGTGTTTCAAAATCAAATGCCTTGTTCCGTTTTAAGTGTGTGGGTGTGACATATTTGTATGTGCCATTAAATCTAATCTGCTGGAGGATACGAATTACTAGAAAATACATGAACGGTGGCAGAAGAAATGAAACCGAAAGCACTTGCTTGGATGCAGCTATGTTTACATATTTATGAACCTAAAATGTTATATCACCCTTTATATACCCAATCGACCACTGCATTCTGCAAGAGAGGGCCTCCTTCAAGTGCGATCTTCTCAAGAAATCTGTTCTGTACAATTTAAGAACCAGGCCTTTAATGCAGGGGTCGGCAAGGCTTACTGGGCATGGGCTGGATCACTCCTGCGGAGATCCTCCGTGGGCCAGGCTGGTGTAGCATGATGCTGGAAATCGCTCCTGCGCATGTCCATGGCGCCGGAAATCGCGCCTGTGCATGCCCAGATGCCAAAAATCACGCCTGAACAGAAGCGATTTTCTGCGCCTGGGCATGCGCAGAAATGATTTCTGACACCGCAGACATGCGCAGATGCGATTGTTGGCATTTGGGCACTCGCAGGAGCAATTTCTAGAGCTGCAGAAGAGAGTCACCGTGCCACACCACGCCGGTTTAACGCAGTGCGGAGGGACTCGCTGAATGGGCAGCTTGGTTTGGGGGTGGCTCGTGGGCCAGTTAAACGGCCTCCGTGGGCCACTTCCAGCCCATGGGCCACAGGTTGGGGACCCCTGCTTTAATGTCATGGCTCCTCCTCTTTGGAACCCCTCCTATTATTAGATAGAGACTTCCTATATTGTCTTCTCAGCACCTACTGAACGCCTTCCTTTTTCAACAAGCCACAGACTGCCTGCCTCTCATTTTCCCCTTCTCCTTGCCACTTAAACACCACCCCCTTATGACATAGCCTCCAGCTTTCCTCAGATGAAAATAGGGACATTTCTCACTCCCCCACAACTGACCATCCTTTCCCCCCCTGTTTTTTGTCCCCCCCACTGCCACCGAGCATTTCGTGTCATAAAGATGAGTGCCGCCACCACAGCACCAATGGGACACAGCACACACGCCCTCCACCGTCCTGAGAAAAACCCTTAATCCTGATTTTAGTTTATCCTTGGGTAGATTTACAAAAAGAAAAACACGCACCAATAAATAATTTTTTTACAAAGGGGCAAGATTAGACGCAAATGAACAAAGCATTTTTTTAATTATAAAAAAATCAAGACTCCTGTTGGTGCGTCACACTCGGTGGCAGCAGCCTGCCTCCCCTCCTCTTCGCCCATTCTCCAACAGCTGCAATTAGCTGCCCAAAAGAGGAGGAGGTTGGCAGTTGCAGCCATGGAGAGGCAAAAGGATGCTGTCTTGCAGCTGCCACGGCCACCGCTACCGCCATCATTTCTTGGGACAAGAGCCAGTTTTTCCTCCTCCCCAAGCTTGGCAGCAGCAGCACTGGCAGGGGAAATATAGACATTCCGGGATCAAATCAGAAGCTGGGATGGCTTCCGTAATTCCGGCGCTGTCCTGGGACACTTGGAGGGTATGTCTTGAGGGTGTTGGGATACGTCTGGGGAGACGGGGGCATTTGGCAGGCCCTCAACTTGCTCCAGCCACCGGCCGGCAGCCGGGCGAACTCCGGTTCTCGGAACAGCATCAATCAGCGACTCGAGCCTTTGCAACCTTTAGAGACTGAGCACGCTCTTATCAGCAGAGTGAATAAATCATCACAACGGAAGTAGCGGACAAAGGCAGATGTATGTATATTTACAGGCATTTATTCAGCATCAAAGGGATGCGGGTGGCGCTGTGGGTTAAACCACAGAGCCTAGGGCTTGTCAATCAGAAGGTCGGCGGTTCGAATCCCCGCAACGGGGTGAGCTCCCATTGCTCGGTCCCTGCTCCTGCCAACCTAGCAGTTCGAAAGCACGTCAAAGTGCAAGTAGATAAATAGGTACCGCTCCAGCGGGAAGGTAAACGGTGTTTCCGTGCGCTGCTCTGGTTCGCCAAAAGCTGCTTAGTCGTGCTGGCCACATGACCCGGAAGCTGTACACCGCACCGGCTCCCTCGGCCAATAAAGTGAGATGAGCGCCGCAACAACAGAGTCCGTCACGACTGGACCTAATGGTCAGGGGTCCCTTTACCTTTTTGTCAGCATCAGGAACAAAGGAAAAACATGTCTGCTTCCCTTCGTGTCCAAGCAAACAGCAGCATAGCAAAAGGAATATACAAACGGAAGTTCCCAGCAAGCTGTGCTGGAATGTAAACAGGCATGTGACACACAACAGTCACGCCTGTTCCTTTTAAGGTGGAACGGAACTATATCCTAACAATGGGAGCCTCAGAACTCTCCGTGTGGAATTCACATGAGGCGATGCCTCAATCCACTCCAGCCAAATTCCAGGTCGACCTGAATCAACCCAAATCAAATTGGGACCCAGGATTCACCCTGAGCCCTCATAAATGTTTTGTGTCCAATGCTAGTCCTACTCAGAGTAGACCTGTTGAAGTTGCTGACCATGATTAACTTAAGTACGTTTATTTCAGTGGGTATGCTCTGAGCGTAATTTAGTGGGATACAACCCAGCGAATGAACAAGCAAGCTAGCTGATAGCGTTGCAGTCCACTCCTTTGAATTAGATCCAGTCTGTTTGTGTGGTCATGTGACAAGGAAAAGGCCTTCCGACCAGGTACAAGTCCACGGAACTTGAACTACAAGTTTTGCACCAAAGGGTTTCTTCCTTCCTTCTGAAATTCTGTTAGCCTCTTTCCTGCAAACACCTTCTTCTCCCCTGTCCTACGGTGACATGGAATAACATCGAGAACAGATACAAGGGAACTCCTTTGTATGGCTCTTAATGGAAGCCTCCCTTGGGGAATCATCATCAGAGACATGTATTTGAAGCTTGCTGCTAATAGAATACTTCATCTTTCGGCACGGCCAAGTTCATTTCTTGCCGCCCCCCAGGAAATGGCCCTCCGTGTTGTCTGAGGGACCTTATTCCCAAAGTGCCTTCGTTCCAGCTTGAGAGAAGAGAGTTAGCCACACAGCGGGTTGAAAAAAATAGGTATTATGTACAAACAATGGAGAAAAGCTCACATCTCTGCAGGCCTTTCTCTATTCAAATATTTCAGATCTCAAATTAAAAAGTTATTTTTTCATGAGGTGGGGAAAAATTCCCGTTCTCTTATTCCTCTCTCTCCCCCTCCCTCCCTCTTTTTAAAAGAGTGCCTCCTAGGTGGGTGTTAAATACTTTAAAAGGACCTCCTACAAAGTCAGGACAAAAGAATGATTTTATGAGATTGTCAGAGACAATCTCCTTAACAGAAGAGAAACACCATCGCACTGTTTGGGACGAACAAGGACCTGGTGAGTGTCAGTTTAACAAAGCTTGAGGCCTCCTGAGGGATGAAGGCCTGAGCCTCTCAATAGATCAGTCAACAACTTTCATCAATTCACACTCCTCGCTTCCCCTTGGATATCTTAAAATGGGTTCGACATAAATGGGGCCGAGGATCAAATATTCCTATGAGTTAAATTTGTCTTGTTGTTAAGCGTACATCAATGCCGTACAATATAATCACGTTTGAACTAAGGCCCCTTTCAGGTTTCACATTGACTGAAGAGAAAAGAAACAGATGTTTCTGCAGCGGGAAATCACAGTCGTGAGATAAATACTCCAAAGCCTGTGACATTTGATAGAAAGCCTCCCAAACAAAATCAGTGCTTTCGTTTAATATTGTGGGTGTTGAACATGTGAAATATAATTGGCCCAGGTCGGAACGGGACTGTAACCCAGAGAGCTGGCTGGCTGTGCTTGAGCGACGCCTTGCTCTGCCAAGTTTTTTGAACCCCGCTGCAAAGTGCCATAAGACAAGTTGATGCTACCAGACCTCTCGATCAGTCTGCATCAGGGATAGGCAAGGAGGTGCCCCTCAGATGTTGTTGGACTGCAAATCCCATGAGTCCCAGCCAGCATGGTCGATAGTCAGGGATGATAGCTGGTGTGGTCAATGACACCTGGAGCCCCTCATGTTAGCTATCCTGGTCTAGCGCAAGAATGCCAGGTGCCAATGACATACCCTCTAACATGTCTCTGATGAAAATAGGGATGTCCTATTCAAATACTACTACCACTACTGCTACTAATACCCTGCCCATCTGACTGGGTTGCTGCAGCCACTCAGGTATATATTGTCATAACTCGAGTTACAGAAGGTTCAGGTTGCGTTTTTTCGGGTTACAGACCTGCCGAAACCCGGAATTACCGAACGGGTTACTTCTGGGTTTCGGGGGTCACGCATGCACAGAAGTGCTAAATCGCACTTTGTGCATGCGCAGACATGCTGCTGCGGGTTACGAATGCTGCGGGTTGTGAACGTGCATCCCGCACAGATCACATTTGCAACCCGAGCATCCATTGTATATCTACCTACCTACCAACGTACCTATCTATCTACACACACACACACACTGGTACCTTGGGTTACAAATGCTTTGGGTTACAACTGCTTCAGGTTACAAACGCTTCGGGTTACAAATGCTTCAGGTTACAGACTCCACTAACCCGGAAGTAGTACCTCGGGTTAAGAAATTTACCTCAGGATGAGAACAGAAATTGCGCGGTGGCAGTAGGAGGCCGCATTAGCTAAAGTGGTACCTCAGACCTCCGGAATGAATTAAGTTCTTAACCTGAGGTACCACTGTAATAGAATATTAAACATTTACAGGGCTGCCTTAGGGACATCCTAAGGAAAAGCAGGACATTCCAGAATCAATGGCTTCTGTAAATCCAGGACTGTCTCTGGGAAATAGAGAAACTTGGAGTGTCTTTATAGTATTGTGCCATTAGATTGATATTCTCTCTCTCTCTCTCTCTCTCTCTCTCACACACACACACACACACAGAGAGAGAGAGAGAGAGAGAGAGAGAGAGAGAGAGACTATCTCACACAATAACTCTCTTCAAAGGCAGGCAACATATTTCAGAACTGTAGGACTGGCCTTCAAATAAGGTGTCATCAGATTACTAAGGTGACTCCTGAAATACTTCATTGGGAGAGCAAAGAGGTGGGAAAGACCATCGCTAGGGAAGCAAGGGTTGAATATAGAGGTAAAGAACCTGTGACACTCCAGATGTTGAATTTCAGGTCTCAGCAGTTCCAGCCAGAATAGCTCATGGTCTGGGAAGATGAGAGTTGCAATCCAGCAATGCATGGAGTGCCTCAGGTTCCTCAGCTCTGATTTAAGCCATGCTATGTACTGGGGTAAAGTTTATCAAAATAAACCCATTCGTGAAAATAATGTGCAAAATCTGTGATATTTTGGAAATCGCTTTGCACAAATGTGAATGTTAAGGGAAATAGCATACAGAAAAGTGCGTGTTGGGAGAAGTTCACACAAATATGCTGATGACTTTTCATGAGGGTTTTAAAACAAAAGAAAATGGCAAGCTGATATGGAAATGTGGAGAACTGAATGGTAAGATTCAAGAAACTGAAACTGACAGACTCACTCATCCCTTCAGGGCAGGTGTTAATGTTGGCAACCTTACTCTCTCCAGAAGGCCGATCTTTTACAAGTACTTGGAAATTAGTGTTTGCTTGTATAAATAAATAAATCTAATGGGAGCAAAATGCAACTTTAAAGAACAACGAGCTGTTTGATTCCTCTTTAAGCTTTAACAAATTAAACAGAGAATCTCACTAAGCTGGGCGCAAAAAGAATGGGAAAAAATTAGAACTATTAAAACATCCCTTCTGGTATTTTTCCCTTTGTTTACTCATGAGACCAGACTTCAGTCCCTTTGAACCACATTGAAACTATATTTGGAGAATTCTGTATTAGGCTTTGGGTATTTGCACTCCAACAATTTTTTGGATTCTAATTCATACAGTAGGAACATGTTGCTTCCACTGAAACAAGTGAAGTCCGAGGTGCACCCTATGTTGCAACATGTTTTCAAAAGTTTGGCCAACAAGGGCAGCACATGACATCTTCACAAACTGTGTTGAAATGACTTGAAACTTTGCAAGAAAGACTGCGCCTGCTGCGGTCTGAGACTCGCGCTCATCTCAGTCGGTCGAGAACAAATATGGTTTTCAAAAATTGTGCCTTTGGCCAATTGTTTGCATCCTGTGTTGGTTTTTATGGAGGTGCAGATGACAAGATCAGGGGTGTCAAGCAGCAGTGGTAGAATCTGAGCTAATCCATCTGCCAAATGAAGCAGGGTGAGGCCATTGATTCAGGGCAGCAGACTCTGGAGAACTGGGAAGGTCAGAAGATCCACCCCCCCGCCCAAATTTCGATCAGGTTGCAACTCACCTCACTCCATCCCACCCCAAGTAAAGAAGAAGAAGAAGAAGAGAAGGAGGAGGAGTTTGGGCTTGATATCCCACTTTATCACTACCCGAAGGAGTCTTAAAGTGGCTAACAATCTCCTTTCCTTTCCTCCCCCACAACAAACTGTGAGGTGAGTGAGGCTGAGAGACTTCAGAGAAGTGTGACTAGCCCAAGGTCACCCAGCAGCTGCATGTGGAGGAGCGGGGAAGCGAACCTGGTTCCCCAGATTACAAGTCCACTGCTCTTAATCACTACACCACAAAAGACTGGCTCCTTGTTTGCAACAAGTCAGAGAACTCCCAGAAGCCCTAATAAGCCCTTCACAATGACTTCTGGGAATTGTAGTCTCCTTGGGCAGGAGCCAGAAGGAGAAGTAACGGTAGCCTATGGAGCTGAGAACAACAGCTCCCACAATGCAGGGCAGCTGCCAGAACTCCATTTACTTGCCCAGGCAGCTTTGGTGGTGCTCGCCATGACTTGGAGAAGCTGCTACAGGCTAGGAGTCCTGGGGGAGTGAGGCATCAGGGGGAGTGAGCCAACTGGCAAGTTCCCTTCTTCTTCCCTCCATGGGAGCCCAATTATCTGCTTCAAAGAGGAAAGAGTGGAGGTGATCTGCATAGATGATAGATAGATGATATATAGATAGATAGATAGATAGATAGATAGATAGATAGATAGATGGTAGATAGATAGATAGATAGATAGATAGATAGATAGATAGATAGATGGATAGATGCCTTAAGAAACTCTGATTCTTGGGTGGGCTCCCCTCAGGTGCCAGAATGTCTTGGACTTGTCCTGGATAGAATCCATCTTCTTCCTTTGTCAAGATGTGTGTCTTTAACCCCTGAGAATCCCTGTCTTATTATGAGCCTTTGTATTCCAAGGTCTAGTTCTCACTGACAGCATAAACCGGCAGACCCTCCAAGTGCCCCTATTTTCCAGGTTACAGAAGCTGTTTCGGTTTCTGATTTGATCCCGGAATCTCCCACTTTTCCTTGGGATGTCCAAGAGAAATGTTGGAGAAATGTTGGAGGGTATGGTAGGATGTCCCTATATCTACTTTGAGTCATCCAGAATTCCACCAGTAGATCCTTTTGCCCCCACCCCCGCCCTGTCTTAGACCATTCCATGCGTCAGATGCTTTGTCCCAAGTGGAAAGCGTTCTCCATACTCTTCCAAGTACTAAATGACTACCCAATAATTTGCAGGGGTTGTTACTCATAACGTTTTCCAAAACAGCCTTTTACTTAGGGATCGAAATAATTTTGAAAATAATAAGACTTGGCATTGGCATTATGCAAAATATTACTACTCATTTCCTAAGCAGCCCAAGAACTGATAGAAACATAAAGTGGGATAATTCTTCTGTTAATGTTATGGCATATTATAAATATTAATTTGATGGCATTACTCATTAGTTTCATTATTGCTGAGCCACTGTTTTCTCCTCTTTAAATTGCTTGATGATTGCTTATGTTAATGAAAGAGCATATTAATGGGTAACGTCAAGCAGACAATGCAACCCAGAATATATCTGGCGCTAAATTTGATTCTTATAGAAGCCAGTTAAGCAAAGTCTCGTATCCTGGTTACAGTTTGTGGCACGGTATTT
Source organism: Podarcis raffonei (assembly GCF_027172205.1). Classification (NCBI taxonomy): domain Eukaryota; kingdom Metazoa; phylum Chordata; class Lepidosauria; order Squamata; family Lacertidae; genus Podarcis; species Podarcis raffonei. Next base: position 64,451,928 of record NC_070611.1, on the reverse strand, counting down.
CCCATGGTGAGAAAATGGGTATCTTTTAAAACCAAAGATCCACTACCTGCCAACTCTAACCTGGTGCCCTCCTGATGATGTTGGACCACAAATCCCATTATCCACTGCCAGGCTGGCCAATCATCAAGTATGATGGGAGTTGTAGTCCTAAACATCTGAAGGACACCAAGCTGGGAAACACAGGAAGCTGCCTTATTTATACTGAGTCAGATCCACCAGTCCATCTAGCTGAATACTGTCTGCACTGACTGGCAGAGGGTTTCACTCCCAGCTGAGTGTTGAACCTTCTGCATGCAAAGCTGATTCTGTCCCACTGAGCTATGGCCTGCTCTGTAGGACTAGCTTCTCCAGTTTTCATAAGGCCAAGTTGATGGTGTTGTTTTAATAAATGTTTCTTTCTGTCAATTCCAGTCTTTTCAGATGAGCCATGCCAAGACAGGCTGGCACCGTTCCTGAGAGAGCTTGACATGGCATGGCTTGTGAAATGTTCCCCCTTTTTTCCCTGAGACGATTTTGGTGGGAATGACATTCAGCAAAAAATCCCAAGACCTGATGCCATAACGTAGCCTTTTAAAGCACAGAGTTGGGCCATGTGCTTTTTCTTCACTGCGGTTCTCAGACACAGACATTGGACTGATATCTGCAGCTGGTGCCAATGTCATAAAGAACATGCCATCTATGCGCAAAAACATATTTTCCTTTGCATAGATGGTTATTTTCTTCCCATTGCTGGTGGGGGACTACACACACACACAAATCTTAGCCCGGGTCTTCCGCATTCAGATATCCACTGAGCTATAGTTATCCCCTGGGGTTCTCTAGGGAGTTACTTGAATGCTACCCAGGACATCTTTGCTTGTTGGTTGGTGCTGAAGCAGACAGACTGCCACTGATGCTTTTCTGTAGGTATAATAATAATAATAATAATAATAATAATAATAATAATAGTAATTTATTACAGTCATACCTCGGGTTGAGGTAGCTTTGGGTTGAGCGTTTTCGGGTTACGCTCCGCAGCGACCCGGAAGTAATGGAATGCGTTACTTCTGGGTTTCGCCGCTCGTGCATGCACAGACACTCAAAATTATGTCACACGCATGCGCAGAAGTGGCGAATCACGATCCACGCACGCGCAGACGTGGGTTACGTTCGCTTCAGGATGCGAACGGGGCTCTGGAACGGATCCTGTTCGCATCCAGAGGTACCACTGTATTTATACCCCGCCCATCTGGCTGGGCTTCCCCAGCCACTCTGGGCGGCTTTCAACAAAATATTAAAATACAGTAATGCATCAAACATTAAAAGCTTCCTTAACAGGGCTGCTTTCAGATGCCTTCAGATGTCAGAGGTAAAAGGAAAGAAAGAGAGAGAGAGAGAGAGAGAGAGAGAGAGAGAGAGAGAGAGAAGATACATCACTGCCAACATTTACTGCAGAAAACAGAGTGATGGAGTTGAAGTAAAAACAAACAAACCTGTAGAGTTGGAAGGGACCCCCAAGGTCATCCAGTCCACCCCCCCCACAATGCAGGAATCTCAGCTGGAGAATTCCAGACAGATGGCCATCCAACCTCTGCCAGTGTGGTGTAGTGGTTAAGAGTGGTAGACTCATAATCTGGGGAACCGGGTTTGCTTCCCCGCTCCTCCACATGCAGCTGCTGGGTGACCTTGGGCTACTCACACTTCTCTGAAGTCTCTCAGCCTCACTCACCTCACAGAGTGTTTGTTGTGGGGGAGGAAGGGAAAGGAGAATGTTAGCCGCTTTGAGACTCCTTAGGGTAGTGATAAAGTGGGATATCAAATCCAAACTACTACTCCTACTCCTACTCCTACTCTTCCTCCTCCTCCTCCTCCTCTTCTTCTTCTTCTTCCTCTTCTTCTTCTTCTTCAAAGCCAGCGAAGGCGAGTCTACCCCACCTGCTAAGGCAGTTTGTTCCATGGTTTCTTACCACCAGAAACAACTCTGACCACCAAACTACAGTACCTGGACATCACAGGCCTGTGCTTTGGGCACCGTTATTTATTTTGGGTGCCTGGTTAATTTATCGCATGTGTGGTCCCATGTGAACTTTTGTGAGGAACTCATAGCTGATGGCAGCAACAGAAAGAAAAGGCATTGGTGGGGCAATGGCACGAAGGTGCTCCAAATAAGGCTGGCTTTGCCAGTGATTTGAACCCTTGCAGAAACGAACAATGCTCCCCCCACCCCCGAAGAAATAGAACATCATGAAAATTTGGCACAGCTTTCTGCGAAGGCCACTTTTGAATCACATTTGTTCTGCTTTCCTTCAGATGATTAAATCTCCTGGTGCATATTCCTTTAAAAGAAAAGACCACAGAAACATGTTTAGAATGTTTAAAAAGCACACAGGAATAAACCACTTAAGGGAAACAGTTTCTGGGTGATGCATGGGAAGTTACACCCAAGTCATTCATTAAAGTTAATAGGAGCAGTATGACCAACTCTGCCTTATGCAACGCCCTGAAAATCTGTCTCTTTGTCTCCCAGAATAAAAGAAATGAATGCTGCTGGTTCATGGATCCTTGCCGTGTGATCCTTTCCAAGTGGTGTAAACAAGTTACCCAAAGGGCTCATAGATATGCTTCCCTTATGGAGATTTCCTTTTTTTTTTTTGCCAGCTATGTATGCAGTATTTGTATTATTTCCCCATAAGCATCCTTTTAGTTTGCAGTAGACAGGAAGAGACTATGTCTCAATCAAAACTATTTTCAATGGGTTTTTGTGTGCAAGCATTTTCAGTTTTTGCAACTGCTTTGCCTTCCTTGGTACTCAACTCACAACTGCCTTTTCTTGCCTTCAGTGATGTCATCATGTAGTCAGTTCTACATGATTGTAGATTGGCTACTGATTGGCTGCGAAGCAATGAGAGTATCTGGTGCAAATATGCAGGAGAAAATCAGCATGGCTCTTCACATTCTCTGTATGGAGGTGGAGAAGATATATAAGCAGTGGGACAAAGTTCTGTGGCAAAGAAATCCTACTGTGCTGTTATGTACTGAGTTGAATAGGATCCAAAATGCAGCAGTATGATTGGCCCTAGAATAATAGGACTCAGAATGCAGCAGTCTGATTGGTCCTAGAACAATGCAGCAGTATGACTGGTCCACAGGAGCCACCCAATTCAGCTCCAGGTGGAAGTGAATCCACAACCTGATTGGCCTACAGGAAAATCCCGGAATTAGTCAATCAGGTGCAGCCCATTGTGTAGATAATGTATATAAAGCAGATATTTCAGGGGAACTTTCATTCCTCCTCACCACTATGAGCTGAATAAAGAGCATGAAATCCACCCTCAACTCTGAGTATATTTCATGTGCATTCTGCACATGGCTAAATGACTCATAGTATGCACGAGTCCACAGAATGGACGATGGCAGGATCCCCAAGGGAGCTGACTTCAGGCACCAGGCCTATTAGCAGGCCAACTCCGCGTTACAAAGATGTCTTCAAACATTACATGAAGGTCGGCAACATTAACCCTGATGTGTGAAAATCCCTTGCAGATGATTGCAGCGTCTGGAGACAACTGGATCATGTCAGACCACTGGTTCTGCTTGCTAGGGATGATGGAAATTGTAGTCCAGCAACAGCTGGAGACCCAAATTTGAGAAACCATGTTCTGGACTGACTGGCTGCAGTTCTGTTCTTTTCACATTTGGAAAAGGGCACCGTAGAGCAGCATTTTCTGCTTGTAAGCTGTTCTGGTGGCTCAGAGAGCAAGACACCTTACACATGAGTTTTAATTACCTTTGCAGTTATGAGCGTACATCTGCAAAGCATAATGCATGAAGAGACTCGGAGCCATAAGGGTAGAGGCAGGAGCAGCTGGCCTGTGCCTTATTTGACCCACCAAGCCATTCTTGGTGGCTTGCCATCTTTGACCCAAATTCCCAGTGGTGGTTGCAGGGGCTCCAGTGGCATCAGCTGTGAGGGCTGAAGAGTAAAAGCCAGAGGAAGAAGAGGAAGAAGAAGAGTTTGGATTTGATATCCCGCTTTATCACTACCCTAAGGAGTCTCAAAGCGGCTAACATTCTCCTTTCCCTTCCTCCCCCACAACAAACACTCTGTGAGGTGAGTGGGGCTGAGAAACTTCAGAGAAGTGTGACTAGCCCAAGAAGAAGAAGAAGAAGAGTTTGGATTTGATATCCCACCTTTCACTCCCTTTAAGGAGCCTCAAAGCGGCTAACATTCTCCTTTCCCTTCCTCCCCCACAACAAACACTCTGTGAGGTGAGTGGGGCTGAGAGACTTCAGAGAAGTGTGACTGGCCCAAGCTCACCCAGCAGCTGCATGTGGAGGAGCGGAGATGTGAACCCGGTTCCCCAGATTACGAGACTACCGCTCTTAACCACTACACCACACTGGCTCACCCAGCAGCTGCATGTGGAGGAGAGGGGAAGCAAACCCAGTTCACCAGATTACGAGACTACCACTCTTAACCACTACACCACACTGGCTCCCCATCCCTGGCCAAGAGGATTAAAGAAACATACGACTGAGTCAGACCATTGGTCCATCTAGCTATTGACTGGCAGTGGCTGTTCTGGGTTTCATCCCCACCCCAATAATATTTATTAAGTTTCTTACACATATAACATATACTATAAAACAAATGAAAACAAAAATAAAAAAGAACAAGTAGGAAATGAAACAAATACAAAAAATCACAACAAAAAATGTAAACAATACAGATTGATTAATTAATTAAAATTCCAACCTCATAAACATATTGCTTGACTTCCTCTAATCCTTACCATCTGAATTTCCTTGTAACTGAATGTAGCAGTTTCCCAATATCATTATTCAAAAACAATATTCTAATTATAATCAAATTTGTTAACTTTTCTTAACATTCTAGATCTCATTTATTTAATTAAATCCTAATTTAATCCTAGGCCTAATTAGTACTTTCAAGTAATTTCTAATCTTTAATATTACAATATTTATTCAAATAGTCTTTAAATTTCTTCCAATCTTCTTGAAATTCCTTTTCTTTCTGGTCGCGGATTCTTCCAGTGAGGTCAGCTAGCTCCATAAAGTCCATCATCTTCATCTGCCATTCTTCCACAGTTGGTAGTTCTTGTGTTTTCCATTTCTTGGCTATTAAAATTCGAGCAGCAGTTGTGGTATACAAAAATACACTTACATCTTTTTTGGGGAATTCATGGCCTATTATTCCAAGAAGAAAGGCCTCTGGTTTCTTTATAAATGTGTATTTCATCATTTTTTTAAATTTGTTATAAATCTTTTCCAGAAGTCCTTCACCTTGGGACAGGTCCACCACATGTGATAGAAGGTACCTTCCTTTTCTTTACATTTCCAACATAGATTATCACATTTATGGTAAATCTTAGCTAATTTAACAGGGGTCAAGTACCACCTATACATCATGGCTGTTCTGGGTTTCAGGCAGGAGTTTCTCCCAACCCTACCTGGAGATGCTGGGGATTGAACCTGGGACCATGCAAGGCAGTTGCTCTACCACTCAGCTACTGCCCTTGCTTGTCAGAAGTCCTGGTCTAGGAACAGGTGAACACGTACTTCGTGAACAAGGACAGAATCCCGGGGTTTTCCTCAGAATCACAGAGTTGGAGGAGGGATCCCTGGTGGATGGCCACCCAATCTTTTGAGGTAGTCCATTCCAAAGTCAAATGGTTCTTTTTTTTTTTATTAAATATTTATTAGCATTTTCAAATAACACACAACAAACAAAGACAAAAAATAAACAAAACAAAAATCACAAAAATACATAACATTCAAAACTAAACAAAAAAAATGAAAAAATAGAAAAAACACACAAAGTTTCTAATACTTATTATTCTTAACCTTATTTCTCAGACTTCCTCACGCCTCCCCTTCTTGTATTCCAATTTAAATTGTCAGTTCAGCAAGTCCTTAACTTATTTCTTTACCTTAGCTTAAACATTTGTTCTAACATACTATTGCTTTACTTTACTTCTTTTTTCCATTTCTTCAATTTATTTTTAACAGCCTTATTTTCAATTAATTTAAAAAGAAAAGAAATCAATTTTACCTTATTAAAATTACACATCAATACTTATACCTCATTAATTATTCTTAAACCTTTTTCCTAAAGTCGACCAAAATTTCCCTTCCACGATTTACCCAATTTCCTTACCACTAACAAAAAATATAAAAAGCAAATTATCCTTATGTACCCTTTGGATTCCCAACCTCCACCCACCCTTTTCCCGGTTCCAGTCCCCAACCAATATCCATCAGTCTTTATGTTATTTATTTAGCCTGGAGATCTCACATCCGAGGCCCTTATATCTCTCTCAGTTCCTTTCTGCCGGTCTCTTTGATAGTCCTTGATGTTAAACCCCAAGTCTCGAAGGGGCTCCGGCCCAACAGAATCCATGATGCTTCCAGCCAGTCCTCCATACTTAAAGGCAAAGCCTATGGGGTGCTCCAACTCTTGTTTCAAATTTCTTTCAGATCCAGATGTCCCCAAAGCTCCAGCTTTCACCAACAAATTTGTAATCCTCAGGTCTTCAGATCTCCTCCAAAAGGGATCTCTCCATTTTCCAGACTCCCATTCAGACCAGGCTTTCCACATCCAATTTTTATTGTCCTTTTTTATCATCATGTCAGGCCTCATATTGTAACTCTCCTTTGACTCCTGCAAATCTCCTGCTCCTCCTTCATTTTCTTCAAAAACAACATATTGCTCCATCGTATCTACACTTTCAGTTTCATTTATTTGTTCAGTTAAATGGGCTTCCTGTTTCAAGTCCTTATCAGGCTCAAAACTGTTGTTTACTGTCCAGTGTAGTAGTGATACCTTTGTAGACAAAGCATTGTACTCATCTTGCAAGTTTCCCAAGAGAACGAGTGCTCTGTCCAATTCTGCTTGGATTTTACATACTCCAGCCATTTTTGTGATGTAATGTCCCTATTACCCCTCTAGGGGGATTTTAGTTCCTTGATGTTCCTTTTAGCTCAAAACCAAAAGTCCAGTTATTTTGTATCAGCCCTCCTTATTTTCAGCAAGTTATACCAAGTAAACCAGCACAAAGTCAAATGGTTCTTACTGCCAGAAAGTTCCTCCTTGTGTTTTGTTGAGATCAGAGGACTTTAGTTATCATGGCGAACTTTGTTGTTGTTTAGTCGTTTAGTCGTGTCTGACTCTTCGTGACCCCATGGACCAGAGCACGCCAGGCACTCCTCTCTTCCACTGCCTCCCGCAGTTTGGTCAGACTCATGTTTGTGGCTTCAAGAACACTGTCCAACCATCTCGTCCTCTGTCGTCGCCTTCTCCTTGTGCCCTCCATCTTTCCCAACATCAGCGTCTTTTCCAGGGAGTCTTCTCTTCTCATGATGCGGCCAAAGTATTGGAGCCTCAGCTTCATGATCTGTCCTTCCAGTGAGCACTCAGGGCTGATTTCCTTGAGAATGGATAGGTTTGATCTTCTTGCAGTCCATGGGACTCTCAAGAGTCTCCTCCAGCACCATAATTCAAAAGCATCAATTCTTCGGTGATCAGCCTTCTTTATGGTCCAGCTCTCACTTCCATACATCACTACTGGGAAAACCATAGCTTTTAACTATACAGACCTTTGTTGGCAAGGTGATGTCTCTGCTTTTTAAGATGCTGTCTAGGTTTGCCATCGCCTTTCTCCCAAGGAGCAGGCGTCTTTTAATTTCGTGACTGCTGTCACCATCTGCAGTGATCATGGAGCCCAAGAAAGTAAAATCTCTCACTGCCTCCATTTCTTTCCCTTCTATTTGCCAGGAGGTGATGGGACCAGTGGCCATGATCTTCGTTTTTTTGATGTTGAGCTTCAGACCATATTTTGCGCTCTCCTCTTTCACCCTCATTAAAAGGTTCTTTAATTCCTCCTCACTTTCTGCCATCAAGGTTGTGTCATCTGCATATCTGAGGTTGTTGATATTTCTTCCGGCGAACTTAATTCCAGCTTGGGATTCATCCAGCCCAGCCTTTCGCATGATGAATTCTGCATATAAGTTAAATAAGCAGGGAGACAATATACAGCCTTGCCATACTCCTTTCCCAATTTTGAACCAATCAGTTGTTCCATATCCAGTTCTGATTGTAGCTTCTTGTCCCACATAGAGATTTCTCAGGAGACAGATGAGATTTCTCAGGAGACAGACATGATGTTTTAGACAATGGTAATTTGGATGGAGTTAGGTGAGAATCATAGTGTGTGTGTGTACACACTTTCTCTACCACAAGAGTGTGCTGAAATGTCTAATTGCTGTGCTAAGCTGAATACACAATGACTAGCCATTATTTGGCCAAACCAAATAGTGAAATAAAGCGATGAATGGCAGATTAAGTCATGTTGGGGGGTGGAGGTAGGGGAAGAAGTGGGTAATTTATCACCCCAGGGTGTTAGTAATAAAAACCATGACCCAAAAGTTAGTCAGCCACATAACTTCACAAAACAAAACATATTAGCTAGCATTTCAATTTTCCTTTCATATTTTTTGTCCATAAATTTACTGGGTCCGCCATAGAAACCTAGGAAGGAAATGACACAAACACACTGAGCGAGCACTTCTCCCTCCCTTCTCCCCTGCCCCCACCCAGTCAATGTGTTCATAGCCCACATGGCCAAGGAAGAAAACCAACACCCCAGGCCTAAGTAAATAAGTCATAGTGATGGCATACAGAGCGGCATGCACTGGTGTTAAAAAATCCGCAATGCATTGTGGGTAGAGCAGCTGGGATGGAAGTGTCCTGCAAGGTAACGTGTTGGGATTTACTAGCATACACTGGATGTGAAAGGAATTCTCCCCACCACCCTTTGTGTCCTTTGAAATAAGCAGATGTTGCCTGTCTCTGCGGCTCTGTGCTGCCCTCCCCATGTGAAATTGCGATGGATATGTGAAATATACTCAGAGTCGAGGGTGGATTTCATGCTCCTTATTCAGCTCATAGTAGTGAGGAATTGAAGTCCCCCCCAAATGTCTGCTTTATGTACATTGTTTACACAATGGGCCCCATGTGATTGGCTAATTCTGGGATTCTCCTGTAGGCCTATCAGGTTGTGGATTCACTTCCACCTGGAGTTGGATTGGGTGGCTTCTGTGGACCAATCAGACTGCTGCATTCTGGATCCTATTGTTCTGGGACCAATCAGACTGCTGCATTTTGGATCCTATTCAACTCAGTACATAACAATATGGCTGCCATGATGTTGAAATGCTACCTTCAGGATCAGAAGGGCTGTAGCTCAGTGGCAAGGCATCATTCTTTAATGCAGAAGGTCCCCCGTTCTATCTGCAGTGCCTCGAGGAAGGACTCACTGTCTGAACCCTGGAGTGCTGCTGCCAGTCAGTGTAGACAATCATCAACTAGATGGACCAATGGTCTGACTCAGTAGGAGGCAGCTTTCTGTCTTTCTGTGCTCATGCTCCTAAATACCGGTAGCTGCCGAACAGCTGTGGGAGAGCACAGTTGCTCTCATGTCCTGCTTTAGCACTTCCTGTAGGCATCCGGTTGGAAACACAGTCGTGGACTCAGTGGGCCTTCGGTCTGTTGCAGCAGGGCTCTCCTTCTGTTCTTGCCTTTATAAGGATCATAGGAACAAATGAGAGAGATGTATGCCTGCAAGCCCAGAGAGCTGAAGCCAGAGAATAAGATACTGGACTGGATGGGCAGATGCAAAACTGATTTATTTTTTTTTATCTTCCAAAGAAATTATCTGAACTCTAAACCAGATCATCGCTGCACACTGGAACCCAAGAGCAGCAGGTTTTGCTTCAGTGGCTCCTGGGAGCCTTCTGCCTACTTTCCCAAACAAGGGGAAACAGCAGGAAAAGCACCCATAGGTGCTACTAACACCCTTGCATCCCTGGATGATGCAGCAAGCATCTTTAGCCATGTTCAGGAAGGTGGACTCAGCTAGATTGGTAAAGAAAAAGCATTTTATATATGTTGTATATGCAACATAAAACTGTGACACCAGATGGCGATGTGGAGTCCCATCTTCCCCTACCAGATTTCCCTGTATAAGTTTACAATGTGTTTAACTGAATCGCTTCTTTGATGTGTCTAGATCCAGACTGCCTTTCATGGGAGCAATCCCCAAATCTTGAAGGAAGGAGGCAGCAAGGAGGACTCATTTGAGTGAAAATTACACCATTTTGAACTGGGCCAGGGCCCCAGAGGGATAAGGATCCGAACAAAAATGGATCCAGGAGTTGCAGGCACTATCAGCTTCGCCCTGCCACCATTTCCAAGCAATGGAGTTTAAAATATGGTCGCCAAGAATCTAGGCTTGCCATAAGTCAGGGAAATTCCTGACATGTCCTGTTTTCGGGGTGTAAAAATGGCGCCGGGGGGAATTTTGCTGAAATGGCAAAATGTCAGGGGAAACCCGGATGTATGGCAATGCTCAAAAAAGCTTAAAATCACTAATTTTTGGGTGGTTTCCTAAAATTTTGCGGGTGTCAAGGATTCTACTTTTTGAAATACAGTGGTACCTCTACTTACAGACTCGATCCGTTCCGGGGTGCTGTTTACACCCCAAAAAGTCTGCAACTATAGTGCCACTTATGCACACACACGCAGCTTCTGTGCAGCGCATGTGGCGATACTTCCGTGTATACCCGGAAGGGTATACTTCCGGGTTTGCCACATTCGTATCCTGAAAAAACGCAACCAGAGACTGACGTAACAAGAGGTACAACTGTATGGCAGCCCTACAAGAACCAGCGTTCCGGAGCCCTCTCTCTCCTTGCGCCATCACTTTTGTTGCTGCAGGTAGACCGGAGGACGCGCATTATTCATCCCAGCTCCAGCCCTCCTTCCACATCTGGAAAAGTGTGCAGCTATTCATTCTGATCGATGTGTGGCCACGGCGGAAAGCACGGCGCACACCTATCGCCGCTAACGACGCCCTTGATAAATGCGGCGGGAGTACAGTGTCACCGGTGCCTTCCCTTTCTTTATTTCCATTATCCATCAGAGCGGGCCATTCGGGAATGCCTGGGAACTCTGCAATAAGCCACGACGCTAATGAGGCATAACAAATTTAGGAAGTATCATGTATAATCCTGATCCCTCATTGACACTATTATCGGTAGAGGTTTCAATTCCTCATTTGTTATGTGCTTAACACAGATGGAAGCGGGCGGGTGGAGCAGGGTTATTCCTGCCTGGCCGTTAACATTTTTCAGGGACTTGTCATCCTCCAAAACAATAAAAAACTCTGTGGCAATGGGCTTTGTTTTGCCACTGCTGTTTCTCAGCGGGACTTTGCTGCTTGTTCTCCGAGGAGGTCAGCCAGATTTTCTTTCTCACAGTTTCAGCTTCTTGGGGATTTAGACTCGTACATTTTTTGAGTGTCGGGCATCAGCTGGGCCCAAGATAAACAAGTGTACCACTCCGTGTGCCCCTCTCCAACCCCTCTCATGCCCTTCAGAAAGGAAAGGGGAGAAGCTGGAGAATCATTTGACGGAGTTGGATCTGGATGTTTGGATAATTGGAGAAAGCCTCTTCTGGAATGAACTGAGGATTCTCCATGGCATCTCTATGGCTCGGGCTGTGAGCCATTTATGCGGGGAAAGAATATACCTCTGCAGCATGTCTCGCAATTCCAGTTGCTGGGAACCACAAGCGGAGAGATTGCGCTGGATGCTTTAGGATAATAATGTGGCTGGAAGCTGGAGGAGAGGGCAGAATGGAATAGGATGAAATATTTTGAGGTTTTGTAATGCAGATTCTGAGGAGTTATTTGGCTTCCAGGAAGGACAGACATAACTTTATATGACAGGAACTCAAACCATTTATTTTAGGACATAACTACAGTTCCTCCCAAAGCCTCCTCCTCCTCCTCCTTGCTGGAATCTTTCCTCATAGGGGAGTCACTCCATCTTTTCTTTGCTCACAGAAGGACTCATGTTCAATCACAGAGCTGTAGAGTTGGAAGGGGCCATGAAGGTCATCTAGTTCAATCCCCTGCAATGCAAGAATCTCAACTAAAGCACCCAAGACTGGTGGCCATCCAACCTCTGCTTAAAAACCTCCCAGGAAAGAGAGTCCACCACTTCCCTGTTTGGGGAAGTTTTTAATGTTTGAAGTTTTATTCTGTTTTTAGTCCCCTGTTGGGTGCTGCCCAGAGTGGCTGGGAAAACCCAGCCAGATGGGTGGGGTATAAATATTATTATTATTATTATTATTATTATTATTATTATTATTATTATTACTTTCCAAGGGAGTCTGTTCCACTGTCAAGCAGCTCTTACAATTAAAAAGTTATTCCTGATGTTTAGTCAGAATCTCCTTTCTTATAACTCAGATTCATTGGTTTGGACCCTACCATCTGGAGCAGGAGAAAACAAGCATGCTCCATCTTCCATGTGATAGCCCTTTAGGTATTTGAAGATGATTATCATATCTCCTCTCAGTCTTTCTTCTCCAGGCTGAACATACCCAACTCCTCATAAGGCTTGGTTTCCAGACCTTAATCATCTTGGTCACTCTCCAGCTTGTCAATAGCCTTCTTAAATTGTGATGCCCAGAACTAGACACAGTACTCCAAGTGTGGCCTGACCAAAGCAGAATAGAGTGGTACTATTACTTCCCTTGATCTGGACACTATGCTTCTGTTGATGCAGCCTAGAATAGCATTAGCTTTCCCCCGCTGCTGCTGCATTACACTGTTGACTCATGTTCATCTTGTGGTCTACTAAGACCCCTAGATCCTTTTCAAACGTACTACAGGTAAGCCAGGTTTTCCCCATCTTGTATTTGTGCAGCTGGTTATTCCTGCTCAAGTGTAGAACTTTACATTTGTCCCTATTGAAATTCATTTTGTTAGTTTTGGCTTGGTTCTCCAAACTGTTATGGCCATCCCCAGGTAAGGCTGGGAAATACCTCTGTCTAAAACCCAGGCAATCAGTGTGTACAATACTGAGCTAGATGGAGCAATGGTCTGACTCAGTATAAGGTTGTTTCCTATGTTCCTACTAGACTCAACAAAGGGACTGCATCCGCAAAGTCCATAAAAAGGCCCCACTTACACCCTCAAGACAGCCCAGAATTGATGTATGCATGTCAGTTATGAATGAGCAAAAAACTCTTCATTTCTCCCTCTCCCACCCCCAGAGATCATCAGCTGAATCCTTTGAAGAAGAAGAAGAAAAGGTACAAATAATTAAATACATATCTATATGCACTTTTAACCCCTATATGTGCAGCGAGAGAATGACGTGCCTCAGTTCGCCTTTCATATTAAGGATAAAAACACTCTTCACAGATAGCATCAATCATCAGAATAACAATGAGATGCCCTGACACGCTGGATTTTTTTTCTGAAATCACACAAAAATGAAGATAAGGGAGAAGATAACGCAGCTTAATCTCCATCTCAAAGGTTTGAGATGTGCCTTCAAGGCTAAAACTGCTGTAATCTGAACATTTTGGCCATTTTTGACCATGGTTACAGATGAATTTAATTCCTTTGATAGTGCCAATGGCTCAATCAACAAGAACATCTTGGGCTAATGTTACTCAGCTGTCTCCAAGCTGGTGCCCTCCAGATAATAATAATAATAATAATAATAATAATAATAATAATAAATACTTATACTATGCTCATCTGACTGGGTTGCCCAAGACACTCTGGGTGGCTTCCAACATAATATAAAAATTCAGGAAAAGATCATACATTAAAAGCAGGGCTGCCTTCAGGTGTCTTTGGAAAGATGTTCAATTGTTTATCTCTTTGCCATCTGATGGGAAGGCATTCCGCAGGGCAGATGCCACTACTGAGAAGGCCCTCTGCCTGGTTCACTGTAACTTCACTTCTCGCAGTAAGGGAACAGCCAGGAGGCTCTCGGAACTGGACCTCAGTGTCTGGGTTGAACCATGGGGGTGGAAACCACAACTGTTCTAGACTACAACTCCCATCTACTTGAGCTAGCTGGGAGTCGTACTCTAGAACATCTTGAGGACACAAGGATTATGAAGGCCATGCTAGTTCTAAGTGAAACAACACCACCTATTTCTCTTTGCTGCCATGTAGGGCTGCGTCTCTCTGCATGATCTCTTGATGTGGTACTACCTCTCTCCCACTTTCCAGATCCTTCACCATCTTATATTTGTTAGCAGAGGTGCTTAGGTTCCAAGCCATTAATTTGCTAGTACTGACATTTTTACTTAGGCCTGGTACCTCTCTGACAGCCACTGCAGTTCTTCCATTGCAGCTATTATGTAATTGCTTACATTAAATGTAATTTCAATGCAGCTATTATATTGTGAGAAGAGCAGAAACAGCAGTGAACACTCCTGTGTTTAGGCAGGAACTATTTATTGATTTATGTATTACTCCCTGGAAGATCCAGGGCCCAAATACCCTTTACACTGGTGCAGTCCAAACAACTACCACATACAGTTCCAGGTGGTAGAATATGTCAATTTTGGTTTCATTCCATTTCTCATTTTTCCACTTTTAGCTTCAGTTCCCCACATTTCAACATCAGTTTGCAATTTTTTAAGTACTTGTGACAATTCACCAGCATTTCATTACAAATTTTTCCCAATATACATACCTTTGCATGCAATGTTGTCTTATATACACATCTTTGCAAAGCAATGTTCCCCTACTATAATACATGTTTCTATGTAATTTCCACTCGTGCATGCATCTTTACTCCAGGATAAGGAGTTTCTTTCACCTTACTTGGCAGGCGAACTGGCAAACTGCATTGCAAAATTCAGAGAAACACAAATTTCAAAGGATGGCTGTATGCCGGTTCTCATATTGTTTTGGAAAGTGTGAATTAGGTAGATTTGCCTTTGAATGCAACCTGGATCAAATTCCTTCCCCGTTCCTCCTTAAAGCACAACCCTGTGCATGTCTTCTCAGAAGTATGTCTCATTCAGTTTGATCAACTTGCAGCCAGGGATTCATGAACAGGACAGCAGCGTTAGCTTGTCTTGTGGCCAATCTCATCCCTGTGAGATGCCGTCACAGTAGCTAACTGTTGCCTGAAAACTGTTGCCTGAGCACACACATCAGGGATGACTATGTTTTGGTGCTCCAGATGTTGCTGGACTTCCATCATCCCTGACTACCGGCCATTCTGGCTGGGGCCGATGGGAGTTGGAGTCTAATGACATCTGAAAAGGCACAGGTTAGCCACCTGATGTAAACTAGCTGAATCCAAGAGCTGGAATACTGCTTGAACTCTGAACTGCAAGCAGAATACATTCCACCACAAGGCACAACTAATGAAAAATTCAGGGGGGCCATTTCCTTTGTAACCTACTAGCCATGAAAGCTATGTTCTGCCTCTGTGGTAGGAAGCAATTCATGGACCATTGGCCTGATCCAGCACACCTCTTCTTCTCTTCCTATCTTCCAGCAGATGGTCATTCTGTTGGGAATCAGGGAACGCTAGCTGAAGAATAGAATAGAATAGAATAGAATTTATTATTTATACCCCCGCCCATCTGGCTGGGTTTCCCCAGCCACTCTGGGCTGCTTCCAACAGAGTATTAAAATACAGTGGTCTGTTAAACATTAAAAGCTTCCCTAAAGAGGGCTGCCTTCAGATGTCTTCTAAAAGTCTGGTAGTTGTTCTTCTCTTTGACATCTGGTGGGAGGGCGTTCCACAGGGCGGGTGCCACTACCGAGAAGGCCCTCTGCCTGGTTCCCTGTAACTTGGCTTCTTGCAGTAAGGGAACCGCCAGAAGGCCCTTGGCACTGGACCTCAGTGTCCGGGCAGAACGATGGGGATGGAGACGCTCCTTCAGGTATACTGGGCCGAGACCATTTAGGGTTTTAAAGGTCAGCACCAACACTTTGAATTGTGCTCAGAAATGTACTGGGAGCCAATGTAGGTCTTTCAAGACCGGTGTTATATGGTCTCGGCGGCCGCTCCCAGTCACCAGTCTAGCTGCCGCATTCTGGATTAGCTGTAGTTTCCAGGTCACCTTCAAAGGTAGCCCCACATAGAGCACATTGCAGTAGTCCAATCGGGAGACAACTAGATCATGCACTACTCTGGCAAGACAGTCTGTGGGCAGGTAGGGTCTCAGCCTGTGTACCAGATGGAGCTGGTAAACAGCTGCCCTGCCCTGAAGGGAGGAGCAGCCTTTCCACTTTGCATGTGAGAAAGCTGAGAAGATTGGGAATGAAAATTAAGGTTGGAGTTGGGGTGTTGCGAGGGTGGCGGGCACACCCAGCGGGAAGAAAAGAGACTCCGCGACAGACATCACATCTAGCCATTCTGATAGATCTCGTTCCACACTTCCTCCGGGCCTCTATTATTTTCACAAAGCTCCTCAAGCTAATTACGCCTTTTTGTCAAAGACAAAAAGATAACACCGTACAGCGAAATCACGGTTTTTATCTTTTTTGTCTTTGGAGTGCTCTATTGTCCCTGTGAAATGCAGAAGCCCTTGTTGATTCCGGGAGCTTGGGAAGTGGAGAAAGGAAAAATTAAACGAGGTCACAGAACCAATGTTTCACAACCTGACTGGGAGCTAACGCACACTTCTTATGTTTTAAGCACTCAGAATTCACACAGACTAATTAGTTTCTTTAATCTGGCAAGCAGAAATACCTCCTCTTGACTCTGCGACTCTCTTGCGGTCGCAACACCTTGAAGATCAGAAAATCTTCATCGGGGGATTGTTCTGTAATATAATAGGCAATAGAAATAGGTATCTCTTTGCTGAAAACAGAGCCGCGTTGTTAAATATTCTCTGCTACGAACAACAGGAATTGTTAGAAGGATGGAAGAGCCACAGAAAGTACTATTGCCGGTTTTCTGAAAACCCCAGCTTTCATATTGCTATTTCTTTTTTTAAAAAAAAAATTATTGTCATTGTGGCCACAACAATATTCTTAAAATCATGTGAGTAAAAGCAGTGAAGGCTAAGAGGGCTTGCTGAATATGGTTTTCTGTAGAGGGCGGGGCTTCATTGCCTCATGTAGCTCCATCACATTTGACTGGCAGGAGAACAAATTCTGCAAATATAGAAGAAGAAGAGTTTGGATTTGATATCCCGCCTTTCACTCCCTTTAAGGAGTCTCAAAGCGGCTAACATTCTCCTTTCCCTTCCTCCCCCACAACAAACACTCTGTGAGGTGAGTGGGGCTGAGAGACTTCAAAGAAGCGTGACTGGCCCAAGGTCACCCAGCAGCTGCATGTGGAGGAGCGGGGAAGCGAACCTGGTTCCCCAGATTACGAGACTACCACTCTTAACCACTACACCACACTGGCTGAGTGACGCAAAACAAGGTCAACCAAGCAACTTTGCTTGACTGCATAAAATGCATGACCACCACGGCTACCTATGCCTTCTGTACTTTGTGAAGAATTTAACCTCCCAATGGTGGGATCATAAAACTGGGGGATCTTCTGCCACCTGGAGCAGGGACGTAATTCTTTCAGGTTATGTATCCTCTGACCACTAAGTAATACTACCAATTCAGCTTCTATTGATTCATGAGAACATAAGACACACCTACTATGGCATCATTGTTGTCACCAGATGCCTGCAGGAAACCCGCAAGCGGGACATGAGCGCAAGAACCCACGTCTCTCCTATGGTTTCCATCAACTGGTACTCAGAAACATTGTGCTGGTTCTGAGGGTTAACCGTGCGGTGAGGTCCGAGTCCAGTCCGAGGTCAAGGGTGCGGTATGGAGGCTGTCCATCAAAGCTGAAGCGGGGTCCAAGGCAGGGAGTCGGGTGAGGTCAGGAACTCTGGCAGAAGAGCAGGACAGGGGGCAGGCAGGAACAGGCTAGCAACAACGTTGCTCCCGCAACCTGGGACTGGGGCTGACTGGCTTTTATCTGCCCTGAGGCATAGGGCGGCCCCAGTCCACAGGTGACTCGCCTCTCCTGGCCTGGAGGCGAGCACTCCTCCTGCAGGAACTTAGTTCCCTCCGCCTCTCTGCCCTGAGCTTCTGCAGCTCAGGAGAGGCTGGAGGGTTACCGGACCCAGAGGCAACCTTCTCTTCCCCTGACGGGGCCGAGAGTGGAGCACCTGCAGGCAATGGGTCCTCCATCACTTCAGGGGCCAGAGCAGACTCAGCTGCTGCCTGCACCTGAGGATCCAGAGCAGGTGAGGACCCTTCAGGCTCAGGCCCCAGCCCCGGCTCAGCTGGTTCTGGAGGCGGGGACTCCTGTGCAGGCTGAGATTCCTCAGGTTCAGACTCCAAGTCTGAATCCCAGGCCATCACAAGCATAGAATGGAGACAGAACAAAGTGATTGTGGCTATTACCCAATGAGGGACTTATCCTCTACGAATTTGTCTAATCCTCTTTCAAAGCCATCCAATTTGGGAAGAGGTGCTTTTCCTATCCTGCATCTTCCAACATTCAGCTTCATCGCATGTCCCCATGTTCTAGATTTATGACATCCATAAAGAATCATGCCATGAGTCTGCCTACAGGCTCTTACCAACACACCATCTCATAGTTCTAATGAACTGCACACTTTAAGGCTCCAGCATCATGCCCAGCTTGTTCTCCTCACACCCACGCCAACCTATGTCCTTTCAAAATGTGTTGGGGCTGGGTATTGGGTTGTTGTTGTTGTTATTTTGGTTATATATTTTGTGGTTTTATATTCTTGTTTTTATTCTGTGAACTGCCCTGAGACCTGAGGGTATAGGGCGGTATATAAATTCAATAAATAATAAAAATTACTTTTAAAAAAAATATTTATTTATTTAAACAAACAAGATGAATTTTAACAGGGAGAAATGTAAAGTATTGCACTTGGGCAAAAAAAATGAGAGGCACAAATACAAGATGGGTGACACCTGGCTTGAGAGCACTACATGTGAAAAGGATCTAGGAGTCTTGGTTGACCACAAACTAGACATGAGCCAACAGTGTGACGCGGCAGCTAAAAAAGCCAATGCAATTCTGGGCTGCATCAATAGGAGTATAGCATCTAGATCAAGGGAAGTAATAGTGCCACTGTATTCTGCTCTGGTCAGACCTCACCTGGAGTACTGTGTCCAGTTCTGGGTACCACAGTTCAAGAAGGACACTGACAAACTGGAACGTGTCCAGAGGAGGGCAACCAAAATGGTCAAAGGCCTGGAAACGATGCCTTATGAGGAACGGCTAAGGGAGCTGGGCATGTTTAGCCTGGAGAAGAGGAGGTTAAGGGGTGATATGATAGCCATGTTCAAATATATAAAAGGATGTCACATAGAGGAGGGAGAAAGGTTGTTTTCTGCTGCTCCAGAGAAGTGGACACGGAGCAATGGATCCAAACTACAAGAAAGAAGATTCCACCTAAACATTAGGAAGAACTTCCTGACAGTAAGAGCTGTTTGACAGTGGAATTTGCTGCCAAGGAGTGTGGTGGAGTCTCCTTCTTTGGAGGTCTTTAAGCAGAGGCTTGACAACCATATGTCAGGAGTGCTCTGATGGTGTTTCCTGCTTGACAGGGGGTTGGACTCGATGGCCCTTGTGGTCTCTTCCAACTCTATGATTCTATGATTCTAAAAAATACAGAAAAAAAACACCAACAAAAAAGGAAATAAACGAAATTTAAAAAATGAAATTGAAAAAACACAATTCAAAAACATTGAAAACAAACATTACATACGTACATACCCACCTACCCACCCGCAATTTCCCTCCGCCACAATTCGACTTCTTTAAATCTCTATATCCACAGTTATCCTTGCATTCTCCAAATGTATCGTTATTTGTACTTCTTTTATCTCTTTTCTTTTCCAATTCATACTGTCAGAGGCTCAGGAGCAGAAGCACAGGGGAGAGAGCAAATAGAGAGCGGAGGAGAGGAATCAGAGGGGAGCGTAGGGGAATATGACAGTGACCCGAGAGATTCCATGAGCTTCTCCAGCGAATCAGAAGATTCCCAGAAGGGGACGCCTATGGTAAGGGCGAGGGGGGTCCCAGGGGGGACGCTCCAGAAACAAGGGGCCAGCGGGGACTCCCAAGGGAGCAGCGGAGGATCAGGACCAGTTCCCCCACCAGAGCACAGTGGGGGGGGGAAGGGTCACATGAGTCAGGACCAGCCTCTCCTCCAGCGGGGAGAGAAGATGAGTCAGGGATAACCACGCCCCCATCGGAAGGTGGGGAAACGGAGGGAAGGCCGGGTCCAGCTAGCCTCCCCGAAAGAGGGAGCAGTGACACAAGTGTAACGGTCAGAAGGAAAGTGGGAGGCTGTGCGCGTGCGCCAAGTTCAAATGTGCAGGAGCGCGGGGCAGCGGAAGACCCGGATTGGGAGCCAGGTCCAAAAGCCCGAAGGAGGGAGGGGGAAGAGTCAGGGGACTCAGCGTCAGAGGAGTCTAGGAAGAGTGAGACTCCGACTAGCAGGAGGAGCCAGAGAAGGAAGGAACAGAGGAAGAGGTGGAGTAAGGCTAGAATCTTAAACTGGTGTCAGGGGGGAGGAGATTCAGATGGAGCTTCGACGGTCTAAGGTACAGACGTAGCGTTGCACGCTGCGCGTGTGGAAGTGAAACTGAACTTCAATAAAGACTTTTATACTAGAGAAAGAAGCAGCGTTGGTCTTGTGTGAGCTGGGACCTTGGGCAGCGCTGACACATACATATACTTTACATTTTTATTCTAGGCATATTAGCATATTTTTCTTAGAACAATACTTTAACACATAATCTTTGAAACATTTCCATTCGTTTTTTAAGTTTTGATTTGATTGATATCTTATAATTGATGTTAACTTTGCCAGTTCTAAATATCCATTTAATTTGCAAATCCACTCCTCTTTTGATTTGAGGCTTTCCATTTAGAAACAACAAAAACAACACCAAGGCATCTAGTAAGTAGTTGTTGGGCAACTAAGAACTCTAGTAAGTTAAGTATGTGTAGTGGATGCTTCTTGGGAGCAGTTTGGGCTACATGGAGCAAGCAACACAGATTATATTGCCATAAGTGGATCGTGAAGCTGAGGCTCCAATACTTTGGCCACCTCATGAGAAGAGAAGACTCCCTGGAAAAGACCCTGATGTTGGGAAAGATGGAGGGCACAAGGAGAAGGGGACGACAGAGGACGAGATGGTTGGACAGTGTTCTCGAAGCTACCAGCATGAGTTTGGCCAAACTGCGGGAGGCAGTGGAAGACAGGAGTGCCTGGCGTGCTCTGGTCCATGGGGTCACGAAGAGTCGGACACGACTAAACGACTAAACAACAACAACAAGTGGACCCTCCCAAGGTGAAGTAAATAAAAGAAGTGGCACTAGACTCTTTCCCCTCTTTCTTTCCTCTTCTGAATCTCAAGCCACAGGGTGACACTGTTGGCTTCCCCAAGTCTTCGATAGCTGCCGGTGTCAACTGCAGTATCAGCTTTCAGGTAGGAGCCCCAGATTGTAATTAACGGGAGTGAGCAAGGCCAAAATCACATAAAAATTTAATGGCTGGCAATAAATTATTTTTTAAAATACAAATTTGCTTTTGGACAACTTGCTGCTGAGTCTGTGGTTGGTGGGAGTTCAAAGTGCTGGCTGAGCATGGTGGAAAAAGAAGAGCTGAATTGTCTCTTCGTGGGGGGGAAGATTATGGGGGGCCTTTCTCAGGCCAACCTAAAAAGCTGAAGAGCCAAACGAGACACGGGCCCAACTCTACCATTAGGTAGAGGCAGTGCCGGATTTACGTATAAGCCAAGAAAGCTGGGATGCAGGTGGCTCTGTGGGTTAAAACACAGAGCCTAGGACTTGCCGATCAGAAGGTTGGCGGTTCGAATCCCTGCAATGGGGTGAGCTTCTGTTGCTCAGTCCCAGCTCCTGCCCACCTAGCAGTTTGAAAGCACGTCAAAGTGCAAGTAGATAAATAGGTACCGCTTCAGTGGGAAGGTAAACGGCGTTTCTGTGTGCTGCTCTGGTTCGCCAGAAGTGGCTTAGTTTAGGATCTAACAAAAGGAAAGCAATTTAATTTAATTTATTATTATTGGGCTGGGCTCTTTTTTTTTTTTGGTGGGAGGTGAGGGTATAGATGTGTGAGAAATTCAGTTCAGTTGGCATTCAAAGGCAAACCTACCTAATGCTCGATTTCTGAATTTTGCAGTGCAGTCCCCCAACCTAGTAATGTGTACAGCAGCGCACATATGACTTAATTTCATTTTGGCAAAGTATATGCCACTTAACCATAGTCATTTCTAAACAGTGTGCTGGAGGCTCCGTGCAACAGAACTAAAAAAAGCAATAAAACCAGAATTCAGTTAAAAAGCCTACTGTGGAACCAAAAGCATTCGGTAAAGGTAAAGGGACCCCTGACAATTAGGTCCAGTCACGGATGACTCTGGGGTTGCGGTGCTTATCTCGCTTTATTGGCCGAGGGAGCCAGCGTACAGCTTCCGGGTCATGTGGCCAGCATGACTAAGTCGCTTCTGGCGAACCAGAGCAGTGCACAGAAACACTGTTTACCTTGCCTTACCTATTCATCTACTTGCACATCGTGCTTTTGAACTGCTAGGTTGGCAGGAGCAGGGACTGAGCAACGGGAGCTCACCCCGCCGCGGGGATTCGAACCGCCAACCTTCTGATCAGCAAGCCCTAGGCTCTGCGGTTTAACCCACAGCACCACCAGCGCCAAAGCATTCAGTAGGCACTGGAAATTCAACAGGGACCTCACCTGGAATGGAGTTCAACAACATAGGACCCACAATGCCACACATACCAGGGGAATCTTTCCTGGGACCCCCTGAAATCTGGAGAAATTGTAGGGTAGGTCTATTTTTTTATACAAAAATAAATAAATCCATGGGTGAGGAGGGGACAGACTAATCCTTACCCTGCCTCCTGCTTACTTTGTTAGTCATATGAAATGTTTATATCTTCTCTTTTGTCTGCTTTTGGAGTGATGCATTTCCTCTTTTTAGCGCTGCATTAGTGGCCACCCCAAAACTGGGGCCCCTGGCACCGTCTTTCCTCTGGCTGGTTGTGACTTGCAAGTACTGGAGAGGCTGCTTATATCTGCTATGAAGCAAAGAAATGAATTTAGCTGCTTAACCACCCTCGGAATGCTTAGAAGCACCGAAGCGGTTAAAAGGTTGGAGGTGCAAAAGACGCTTGGTAAAAAAAATCGACTTCATTTCCTAATGGACATATGTTGGTTTCAGAGAGCGGGGGGGGGGCTCCTTTCCCCTTTTTTAAAAAGAGAGAGATAATGCAGAGAGGAGACAAAAGTGAGGTTGCATTGGCTCATCTGCTCGGATTATGGAGATTAAAAAGGCATTTGAATGGTTCTGTATATTACACTAATACGTAAGGTCAGCAAGTACAGGGCTGAATGTTCTGTCCTTGAATGCTTATGATGACAGCGGGGAAGCAGAACACATTCGGGGGGGCTAATTGACAGTTAATGGGTTAATATTACGGAGGGAACAATGGCAGGGGATTACGGGCAAAACCCCCTACAAACTCACAATGGTACTTTATGCATAATATTGAAATACTGTGTTTTGGGAAGCAGAGACAGAGGCACGGGAGGTTCGGTTGGGGGCCTGAGCCCTGCAGGGATTTTCAGTGCTTCCTCCCTGACTTTTCAGCTTTTATTAAAAGCAAGAAGATGAAGAAACCTCTGAGTTGTGGAGGCAGGGAAAAAAAAAAAAAGCAGGCAGGCAGCATTCAGCCCAATGGTTTGTTACAAGTTTGTTGCTCCAGTTTGTTGCTCCAGTGTTCTTCTGACCATTGCGTGCCAAGGAGTGTGTGTGTGGAAAATTGGCAAGTGCAATTCAGGCACAGGCAAAGCCATCAGAGCAGTTACAAACTGAGGACTAAAATGGCAGCCAGGGCTTACTATGTAAGGTCCTCTGCTAGCAAGGCCAGAGCTCAGTCATGATGGAAGTTGTAGTCCAACATCAGGGGACCCACAATTTGAGAGCAACCAGGTGCTAGGTCAGCTGTTCTCAACCTGTGGGTCCCCAGATGTTGTTGGACTACAACTCCCATCATCCCTGAGCTCTGGCCTTGCTAGCGAGGGGTGATGGGAGCTGTAGTCCAACAAACATCTGGGGACCCACAGGTTGAGAACCGCTGTGCTAGGTGGCTCTCCCTGGAGGTGGAGCACTCTATAAACGAAGTGCCAGCACTGAGAAGGCTATCTTCCTAGAAGCCACTGAATTCCAGATATAGAGAATAGACATAGGTATTTCTTGCACATGTGGCCAATGAATTGTAGAGTTGGAAGGGACCCTAGCGCTCACCCAGTCCAACCCCATGCAATGCAGGAATCTCAGCTAAAGCATCCATGAAAGATGGCCATCCAACATCGGCTTAACAACCTGCAATGAAGGAGAGTCCACCACCTCTTGTGGGAATCTGTTCCACCGTCAAGCAGCTTGAAAGTTCTTCCTGATGTTTAGTGAGAATCTCCTTTCTTGTAACTCGAAGCCATTGGTCCGAGTCCTGCCCTCCTGAGCAGGAGGAAACAAGGCTGCTCCATCTTCCATGTGACATCCCTTGAGATATTTAAAGATGGCTATCGTATCTCTCACTCTCCTCTTTACCAGGCTAAACATGCCCAACTTAGAGGGCCACAGGTTCCCCGTCTTTGCTCTAAAGCTGTGATATGGTTTTCCATCCAACTCAAAATTAATGTCTCAACCCTTCTCCCCCCTCCAGCTGTGCTGGCTGGAGTTGGAGACAGTTGTAGTACAAAACATCTGAAGTGCATCAGTTTAAGGACAGCTGCCCTGTGCATGCCTAGTATAGTAAAGATGAAAATAAATGTTGAGGGTAAAGACCAACAATGCACGCTTGGTGTTTTCAGCAGTAGAAGGGTCTCTGTTTACGTTACACTCATTTCAAGGCTCTCAGACTGCTTTGTCTTGCTTTTCATCCGCTGAACGCCCTTCTCAGTGTTATTGTACGGCTTTCATCTCTGATAAATATTGCCTTTAACAAATGATGTGCACTTGCAATGAAGAATTCCTTTGTGCCCCAGACCCGAGCTGATCCAGCAGAGCTTTCTGTCTCTTCTGCTCACACTCAGATCTAGGAACTATGAGTTGCATTATGCAGGCCAAGAATTAGGGGGACCTTGCGTCATGACCAGTCCCCCATTTGGGGGGTGAGGAAGGACCCTGCTGCCACACCAATCTCTTTGCTAATTTGCTCGGATGGATTAGAAACCCGAGACACAAACATGGGTGCCCCGTTTGTCCTCCTGATGGACTCTCCATAAGATAACAGGCACCTGCATCTTTCCCCAAAATGAAAGCAGAGGATAAGCAGGTTTGGCCAACTCCTGATGGGTCACACACACGTCTTACAGAGCCATACCACCCTCCTCTTACTAGTCTCCAGCTGCCGGGTTGCTGTAAGATGGTGCATCTATAGTGGCTTAGGGCCCTCATATTTATGAGACTGCCTCTCCTGGTATGTCCCACAGAGGACCTTAAGGTCCATGAATAATCATAGTTTAGAGGTCCCGAGCCCTAAGGAAGTCAGATTATCCTCCACCAGGGTCAGGGCCTTCTCAGTGATGGCTCCGACCTGGTGGAATGCTCTGTCCCAGGAGACCAGGGCCCTGCAGGATTTAACCTCCTTCCGCAGGGCTTGTAAGACAGAGCTATTCTGCCTGGCTTTCAATTTGAATTTAGCCTGATCTTTTATTCCCCTTCCTTCCCTCCCTCTCCCCTTTTTATGAAGATTACCCGCTCTGGGATCCCACAGCTAATTCTCCCCTGGTCTCCTCGCTGGCCCAAACAGGACTAATTTATCCATCTAGCCCTGATGATCATCTAATGTTTATTGGATGGATTTTCCCCTATATTGATTTTAGAATTTAGAATTTATTGTTATTCATGTTTTATACTGTATTTTATGCTGTCTTTTGTTGTATCACAAGTGTTTTAAATTTGTTGTTAGCCGCCCTGAGCCCGGTTTTCTGAACCAGGAAGGGCGGGGTATAAATAAAAATTTATTATTATTATTATAGCTAACATAAGAGTGCAGATTTCTGCAGAGAGACTTTAGCACAGTGGCAGAACACCCGCCTCCCATGCAGAAGGTCCCAGGTTCAATCCCTGCCTTCTCCAGGTAGGGTGGGAGAGAAGCCTTGTCTGAAATTCTGGAGAGCCACTGCCGGTCACTGATCAAGACAGACAAATGGTCTGACGCAGTACAGTGTTACCTCAGGTTACATACGCTTCAGGTTAAATATGCTTCAGGTTACAGACTCAGCTAACCCAGAAATAGTACCTCAGGTTAAGAACTTTGCTTCAGGATGAGAACAGAAATCGTGCTCCGGCGGCGCGGCAGCAGCAGGAGGCCCCATTAGCTAAAGTGGTACTTCAGGTTAAGACATAGCTGTCAACTTACAGATTTGAAAATAAGGGACCAGCAGCCTCGAAAATAAGGGATCAGCAGCCAAAATAAGGGATTTTGGCTTAGCTTATACAGAAATCCGCCACTGATGGAGCCATGCTGCTTTGGCTGCCACTGACTGTGTTTTGCAGGGGGTTGGACTAGGTGATCCTAAGGGTCTACAACTCCAACCAAAGAAGAGTGGCAGACAAAACTGATGAACGACGTCGAGATGGCAAAGCTTACAGGCAGAATTAGAAACCAGGAAGAGGACCTCTTTAATAAAGAATGGGGAAAGTTGATAATTTAGTTGAAAAGCTATTGTAAAGAGTTACATACATTGGTAGGATTGACAGAAAACCTGTAGTAAAAATTTGAACTATGGATGGACAAATGATTTATAAAAATAGAGCTATGAAAAGGATGCAGAGGGGGAAATCACTACATAAAGATGCTGCACTGGTTGGAGGGTATGCTAAGCAGCACGTGGGGGTTGCCGTTGTCCTGGCGCAAGGAGTTCCATCGGCCCTTTCCCACCCGAGAGAGAGGGGGGGAGGGAGAGAGACTCTCGCCCACGCTGCCCGCGAGCCCGGCATGAGGTGCTTGCTGTGCCGTGGCAGCCGCTGAAGCGCCACCTTTCTGCGTCCCTCCCCATTCCCTCCTCTTCCTCCTCCCTCAGGCCGTCTCCTCAACCGCTGCTGCCGCTGCCGTCTCCGGCTTCCCCTGGCAGCGCAGCGGAAGTCTTGCAAGAGAGGGGCTGCCTGCCCACCCACCGCCACCCATCTCCTGACGACGCGCCCCTGAGGCGAAAAGGGAGAGATGGAGACACAGCAGCTCGTGCGCATGCTCTCTTGCATGGCAGAGGACCCCAAGCTGCTGCTTCCCTCCCTAGCCGGGCGAGCATGAAACCCGGGAAATTTAAGGGACATCATCAATAAGGGACAGCAGTGGGACACGGCGCTGGGATAAGGGAGTTTCCCGCCAAATAAGGGACGGCTGACAGCTATGTTCCAGTGTCCCTAGAATGGGATCACTTTCTGGTTGTTGTAGGTAGAAAAATGGCAGTAAGAACTTGATACCCACCACCTGCAATCCTCTTCATCAATTGTGCTGCCGACTGAGAAGTGACGGGTAGAAGACAAAGACAACAAAGAGGGGAAAAGAAAAGTTGTCTGAACATACAAGAGACAAAGAGAAAACTATCAAGCAATTTTTTTTTTAAGGAGGGGAATAATCAATTGGCAGGAAAACTTCTTAAGAGATATAAATCAAATGGTGGCAGGCATATGAAAAGAAAACATTGCGTGTGTGTGAAATCTGACAGGGACATGAGAAATGAAAAGCATCTATCAAGGCGGATGGGCTTGGGTTGGATTTTTTTCTTTTCTTTTTAAGGCCTTGGAAAGACAGGCATGTAAAATGCTTTTTTTTGTTTTCTCCCGTTTCAAAAACGGAGAAGCAGGAGCAGTATTCTGAACTGCCTTCTTATTTGAGCACTGAGTTGAGTCAAGAATTCTTGGGCTGGAATCCCAAACTGCTTGAGGAAGTCTCAGCTGTCTAGGGCTGGCAGGAGCTGCCAGTTTCGGGGCCTGAAAGCTGCTTCTGTGGCACTGTCTGGTTTTTAAACCTTTCCAGACCCAGGATCTGCCTCTAGCTCAAACATACACTCTGGGACCAACTTCAAAATTTGTTACCATATATATATGTATGTTAGTAGTGCTGCAATTGTGATCAACCCTAGGTCCAATAATCTGGCCTTACACCCTTTTGCAGGGTTATTTAATTCCTGAAAAGTTAAACAATCTTGCGTTTTGTGTGTAAATTCTATCACTTTGCAATTTATAACGGGGTTGGGGCAATTACAGTTTCTCTCAGTTTCTTGTTCCCCTCAATCTTCTGTTCAGATTGTCCTATATATCCATCAGCTTGTGATTTTATATATATATATATATCCCTCAAAAAAATTCAGCAGCTTTTTAGTGCTAATGACCACATTTTAGCAAGCAATTTTCTCACATATAATGTACTTTTGCATGTTTATTTTTACTAATCTCCACATTATATACATATATACTTTAAAAACTTCCCTATACAGGGCTGCCTTCATATGTCTTCTATAAATTGTTTAGTTATTTATTTTTTTGACATCTGATGGGAGGGTGCCACTACCGAAAAGGCCCTCTGCCAGTTTCCCTGTAACCTCACTTCTCGCAGTGAGGAAACTGCCAGAAGGCCCTCAGAGCTAGAACTCAGTGTCTGGGCTGAACAATGGGGGTGGAAAAGCTCCTTCAGGTATACAAAGCTGAGGCCGTTTAGGACATACTATATATAATACCCATATATGTAATCCCAGACATTCAATGCCAGGTTGATCTACTACCCTGTTTCTTTAAAAGATAAAAAAGACACAAAACTGTTTTATGAGAAATGGCATGTGAAGAAACATGTGTCCATTAACTTGTTCCCATATGCTATATCCATAATGGGTGTTGGCTTCTCAGTTCTATAACAGAGACCTAATGGGATGGCCTGCTTGGGTGATTAAGATACCATGGAACCATCACATGAGATCATAGCTCTTATTATTAAGTAAAAAAAAGTTTCTGTTCTGAGAAGATTCAATCCATTTAGCAGTATGTGATTCTGAAAAGATTGCAGCGTTTGGAACTTTTTAGTTTAGAGCAAAGGCGAGTGAGACGTAACATGATAGAATTCTACAAAAATTATGCCTGGCATGGAGAAAGAAGAAAGAAGATTTTTTTTCTCCCCCTCTCACGGCATTAGAACTTTCATTCATCTGTACTGAAACTTCCAACATTCAATGGACGTCCATTGAATGTTGGAAGTTTCAGTACAGATGAATGAAAGTACCATTTCGTGTAGCGCATGAACTTCCACAGAAGGCAGTGATGGTCAGCAATGTGGATGGCTTTAAAAGAGGACTAGGCAGATTTATTAATGGCTACTATTTGTGCTTTGCTCTGCCTCCACAACTGGTATGCTTCTGAATACCAGTTGCTGGAGTCCACAGGAGGGGAGAGCTGTTTTTGTGCTCAGATCTTGCCGGTGGGTTCCCCACAGGCCTCTGTTTGTCCACTGTGACAACAGCAGGCTGGACTAGATGGGCCATTGGCCCAATCCAGCAGGCCTTTCCTATGTTCTTACTCTGAGTAAAACTATGACGAATTCTACCCTTGATTTATATCTTCAGTTTACAGTGGACGCTTGGGTTGTGAATGTGATCTCTGCGGCATGTACGTTCGCAACCTGCAGCAGTGGGTCTGCGCACGCAATTTAGTGCTTCTGCACATGCGTGACTGCCAAAACCCGAAAGTAACCCAAGGTATGACTGTATTTGCCACTCTTCATGCAACATCACAGAATGTTTTGCAGATAAAAGCAGAAAATACACAACAACAGTGAGCAAGTAGAATAAAACAACACAAGACAAAACAATCACAAGACAAAGTCCCTTGGAGGGCTATCAGTGGAACTACGCAGAAGTAGGCATTCTTCACCAATCTCCCCCTTCATGCTTCTTGAACTAGAAGCTTTCAAAGCAGTTCTCTTGCTTTTCATGTCTTCACCCTTTTCTACCTTCATCAGTTTGCACTGACTCCTCCTGTCTCTTCTGATGAAAGCCAGAGGAAGGGCTTGAGAAGTAAACTCTGGCATCTCATCTCAGCACAGAGGCTTCCACCTTCCATGCAAATGAGGACTGTGGACATTTCTAGTATCGCTTGCCGCTGTTATTTGTATCGCTTGATGTCTTCATTGGCATTTCTTCCCTCTCCTTCATTTGGTGATGCCACCACACAGCCAAATCTGAGTGGCTATATAGCATAGCACCATGATCCTGTTCGCCGTTTAATCTCTGATTCGCTTGGAACACTGATGTGATTAATTCAGGAATTTGCTTGCAATTGATTTCTCTTGCCCAAATCCGGTTGGCTATGTTGCAGCATGCTATCAACCCATTCGTTCTCCATGTGATCCCTGTGTGGCTGGAACCACATTACAAACCCAGGAAGGAGAAAGAAACAGAAACTAGGGGGAGAATTGGCACTGAGGTAGTCAGCTAGGAAAATCAATGGCTCAGAACAATATTTCAAAAAGTTAAAACCTCAGCGCCTAGGGCTTGCCGATCGTATGGTCGGCGGTTCGAATCCCCGCGGCAGGGTGAGCGCCCGTCTTTCGGTCCCAGCTCCTGCCCACCTAGCAGTTCGAAAGCACCCCTAAGTGCAAGTAGATAAATAGGTACCGCTTTATAGCGGGAAGGTAAACGGCGTTTCCCTGCGCTGCGCTGGTGCTGGCTCGCCAGAGCAGCTTTGTCACGCTGGCCACATGACCCGGAAGTGTCTCCGGACAGCGCTGGCTCCCGGCTTCTTAAGTGAGATGAGCGCACAACCCTAGAGTCGGACACGACTGGCTCATACGGGCAGGGGTACCTTTACTTTAAATATTAGCAGACATTTTTTCTCAGGAAATACAACTAGCCCCTTCTTTTCAAGTTGCCATTTTGGGCCCAAAATTCAAAACTGGAGACAATTTTGCATGGTCCTTATTTTAAAGGTTCCATCTATTTAGCTAAAGTTTGTTTTCTCTATTATACTTGTATATCACTCAGAAGCTGCATTATATCTCTCCCCAAGGAATTGCCCATATTTCTACATCCCTTGGGGAAAGTCAGCATTCAAATCCATACTCCTTTGACCGATTACAACTGAAACACACGGATAGCAACCCTTTTTGTGACAACCTCTGTAAATGAAAAAGTTCCACATTCATTTATTATAATGCAAGCAATTCAGTGCAAAAGTTAAACATACCTGGAGAGTGTCAAGGTCAGGGAAAAAAAATACTGAATCTCCTCTTGTAAAAAAAAAAGAAAAAAGGCACATTTGCTAAGGGTTTGCATTAAAACCAAAGAACCTGCATTTTAATGATATATATTCAGAAGCCTTACCTTTGTGGAAAGAAGATTGAACTTCTTCCAAGAGCCCCTTTGAGTTTGTGCAGTCCCATACCACATCCCAACAGCTGCCCACAGGGTTAACAAAATATTTGATCTGTAGGTAGGGACTGGGAACCAGAATCATAGTGGGTGTGTTGGAAATGCCCTAGAACAATGCATCTTGACATTTGCCTGAGTAGGCCACTCTCCCATATTTCCGACTGGTGTGCATCTGAATATAGGTGCACATTCAGGAATATATTGAATTATGTGCTTGTGTTCCAACAAAATCTCCGTAGTAAGAGGAGTGGATTTCAAAGAGCACATGAGTCTTCCTGTGCCAGTGTGGTGTAGTGGTTAAGAGCAGTAGTCTCGTAATCTGGTGAACTGGGTTCGCGTCTCTGCTCCTCCACATGCAGCTGCTGGGTGACCTTGGGCCAGTCACACTTCTCTGAAGTCGCTCAGCCCCACTCACCTCACAGAGTGTTTGTTGTGGGGGAGGAAGGGAAAGGAGAATGTTAGCCACTTTGAGACTCCTTTGGGTAGTGATAAAGCGGGATATCAAATCCAAACTCTTCTTCTTATGGACACCACTTTTCTCCAGTTATTGACCTAGTTTCAAATCAATATATACATACTAGTAAATTTCACTTGCATTGAGAATGCAGAGATACATGCTCCTTGCCTGCTGGTAAAAATGTGCCTTTTTTTTAATGTATGAAGAGGAAATGGAAATCTCCAAGCCTAATCTTCCAACCCATGAATTTTGAACATGGTCTTTGCTGAAGTACTGGCCCCTCTTAGAAGGGTGCAAGTGGGACCTGCAACAAAATGTTGCAATCAGAATTATCATGCAGTGTATATAGGGTGGTGACCCCAAAATGGACATCTTCTGCTGTTGCCATTGTACTCTGGCATGAATGGCCTTCCTTCTGTTGTACATGAAGCAGTTGCTCCAGAAATCTTGTGAAGACTCATCTTTTTGCACAGGCCTTTAATATTGGAGCTTTTAAAAGATGTCTAAGTCCTCTGAATTCCTGTTTTATTTGCCTTTATGTGTTTCTGTACTGCTATTTTACTCGTTTTGTTTCAATGTTTTAAGGATACATTGTTTGTTGCTTTAGACTATACACCGCTTAGATATTTTTGAAGTACAGTCAAACCTCAGCTCCTGAACGCCTCCGTATGTTTTGGCTCCCGGACGCCTGAAACCCGGAAGTGTGTGTTTTGGTTTTTGAACGTTTTTTGGAAGCCAAACATCCGACGGGGCTTCCGCTTGAGTGCAGGAAGCTCCTGCAGCCAATCAGAAGCTCGGCCTCAGTTGTCGAACATTTCAGAAGCGAGATGGGCTTCTGGGACTGATTAAGTTTGACAACCAAGGTTTGACTGTGTTAGGTAGTTCATGAATCACACTAAAACACACACTATATAACCATACTGACAATGCTCACGACTCCCACCAGCCCCAGCCAGCATTGCTGATGTCCAGGGATGATGGAACTTCTGCAACATCTGGAGAGCGCTGGGTTGGGGAAGCCCAAATTATACGTTATAGATTCTTGGCGCTCCCCTTTTGTCCTATGCACTCCCAGCAGTTTCCAAACATCTTCGCCGCATGCTTCTCAGAACCTTCCGCCTCGCAGAGAAGCGAGCCAGATTAGAGCAGCCGAGAGGGCGGAGAGGAGCGTTTTGTCTCCCAAATATTGTAATTGATTTAGCAGCAGTTTAAAAACAATGTTGAGCATTGTCAAGGATGCTCCTCCGTGGCATTAAATCAAGTTCCTTGAGATGGATTAGACGCTATCCACATGCTATCTGAAAAATCTCAAGGGCTGTTTCTCGCTCGGCAATTTACGATTGCCTTGTTAGAGAATTGCATATTGGGCCTCTCTGGAGTCCAAGGAGGAGCAGAGATGAATAGCATGCAAACCCCATTGAACAATTTCTTACTTTGTAGTGCAGAATCCCAAGCATCTTGTGGATGGGTCCTTTTTAAAAAATGCATGCTGCCTTATAGGACAATAATCATTTTGTAATATTCCCGATATTTAAATCATATTTATAATAACACAGCTTTAATGTAACATCCCCTCATAAAGTTCTCGGGGCATTTTATAAGATGCATAAAGCACAGGGAGGAAAATAGGAAATCCTAACTTAACAGAATCACCTACGGCAGGGTCTTGGAAGCAACCTAATGAGGCCGATATACCAAATCCCAAATTGACAGTTTAAGTGTTTTAAGTAGTATCTATAATAATTCAGAGATGCTTAAAGATATCTCTCGCTATAAAACCCCTCCTTTAACTAAACAGTTGGTTGAGCTGGTAGCTTATTTTCAGTTTATGGGTTCGTTGAGAGAGTGGAACATTTCGAGGTTTGTAATTTACAAAGGTTCCCTTTAAAATGTTTAAAGGGGTCAACCTAAGGATAAATTTCTGACTGTGGTCTCTCTCTCTCCTGTTGCTATCCTGTAGAGCAGTCATCACCAATAAGAAAAGACCAATAACCCAGTTTCCAAGCCAAGGAATACTGAAAGGATTGGCATCCTAGTCCACGTTGCACCTTGCTTCTAAAAATTAACCCTGAGTAGACCAAGCAGGCACCCAAGGTGGATCTATGGGAGCAGGACTGGTTTGGGCGCAAACCTTCTGGGGCACCGCAGCAGGCACTGCAACTATGAAGTCCAGGAAAAGGCAAGAGGTGGGAACATTGAATTTTGGCATCGCCCAGGTTGCCACTGAAATTTGAGATGCCAAGATCTGCCACTGCAGGTACAGCTTGCTACCTGCCAGGCTGAACACGGTCTGTTGTTGTTGTTGTTGTTTAGTCGTTTAGTCGTGTCTGACTCTTCGTGACCCCATGGACCAGAGCACGCCAGGCACTTCTGTCTTCCACTGCCTCCCGCAGTTTGGTGAAACTCATGCTGGCAGCTTCAAGAACACTGTCCAACCATCTCGTCCTCTGTCATCCCCTTCTCCTTGTACCCTCCATCTTTCCCAACATCAGGGTCTTTTCCAGGGAGTCTTCTCTTCTCATGAGGTGGCCAAAGTATTGGAGCCTCAGCTTCACGATCTGTCCTTCCAGTGAGCACTCAGGGCTGATTTCCTTCAGAATGGAGAGGTTTGATCTTCTTGCAGTCCATGGGACTCTCAAGAGTCTCCTCCAGCACCATAATTCAAAAGCATCAATTCTTCGGCAATCAGCCTTCTTTATGGTCCAGCTCTCACTTCCATACATCACTGCTGGGAAAACCATAGCTTTTACTATACGGACCTTTGTTGGCAAGGTGATATCTCTACTTTTTAAGATGCTGTCTAGGTTTGTCATTGCTGAACACAGTCTACCACTATATATTTTTTCTGCACTCCCAGTCAGGCAATGGAACAGAAGGTTTAATGTTGTCATGCATTACTTCTGGGTTGCCAACTGACCTGAAAAAAAAACAAAAAAAGCCTGGCCTGCTCACAGGGTTGGTGCCACTCAAGAGATAGGAGAGAATTTTGATTCTGTTTGCAATTAAAACCGAACCTGTTTATTTCACACTTTCTGAAACAATACCAGAACTGAGACACAGCCATCCTTCAATTTTTCAATACTCTGAATTTTGCAATGCAGCTTTCCAACCAAGTCATGTATACACAATTGCTACACTAGGGTAAAGTTTGCATTAAAATGTGTGCATTGGTGTAAACAACACACAAAACGCAGTATATCAGTTGCATATCCAAAAATGATTATTAGGTGAAATTTGCATTAAACTGCTGATGAATGTTCATGAAGACTTTCTTTTTAAAAGATAAAAATGCAAACTTGCAAAAATGTGGAGAACCTCGAGTTGGAAAAATGAGAAACTGAGAGACCACAGGCTCAAAATGGCGGGGAAGGGCTGAGAAATCCAGGTGTACCTTATTGTCTGAGTCTGCAACCAGGGGATACATCAATAGCTGCTGGTTGGATAATTAGGCAGACAGATGGGAGGCAGAACCAAATTGGGAATTAGGGAGCAGGCAAAAGCTGATGTGGAGAAACAGTTGTTTTTTGACCAATAAATATATGCAGATCCAAGCCGGTTCTGGCTAGTCCTTTATTACAATCATTTTTCATTGCGGCAAACCAGTTTTTCTCTTGAGAGATAGCCAAGAGAATGACGATACCTTTGGGTTCCAAGTCCTGCTCTTTTGGAAAAGCGCCCTCCGGTGGCCTCTTCATCATGTGTTGGGTCATTAAATAGGGCTACCGGGGGACTCTTATTTCAAGGGAATGTTGCTAACTTCAGAGTACCTATTTCCCATGTAGCACACAACTCTGCGAACAGTAACAATTTTGACTGCGTCAGACCAACACGGCTACCTACCTGAATCTAGTAACAGTCATATGGACTTGGCCTCACCTACATTGAGCACACAAGGGGTCCAAGCAGTCCTCCAGAGTAAGAAGTCCATGTCCGGTTTGCAATCACAGAATCACAGAAACATAGAATTGTAGAGTTGGAAGGGACCAAAAGAATCATCTACGCCAACCCCCTTGTGATGCAGGAATCTTTTGCCCAGTATTGGTCTCAAACCCCAGACTCATGCTTTAGCGACTGAGCTATCACACCATCTGTGACATTTGCCTCATAGGTGGGTCATAAGGAAAGGGTTAAAATGAGTGTGATGTGATTGGCCAGTGGAAACTGATAGGAGGACTTAGGGTTAGAGGGGAAGTTGTGTGAAAGTCAGTTGAGAGTTGAAGAAGGAAGAGGGAGGTTTAGTCTGTGGGTTGGTCGAGTTGTGAGGTGAGGGAGTGAGAGGAATTGTTAGGTGGAGTCAGATAGATAGTTGGAATAATCAGTTTGAAGTTCTTATGAACGCATAGAACAGTTATGGAACTAGGATTAAGAAATTGCTAAGAAAAATTAACTGAAACTATAAGTTTGTTCATGCCTATAAATAAACTTGATTATTTGTTAATGTTAACAACTGTCTGGACTCCGTGTGTACCCGAGGGAAACGGGTTGGTGGCAGCGAAGAAAGCAACCGCAGTGGTGGCACAGGGTCAATAGACCATCAAACGTCCGGGGGCCCTGTGTGATCGCCACACCATCCAATATCGTAACTAATCATCATTTATCCTTTTGGGCAGTGGTGGACCTTGGCGATGCCATAATCCAGCATCTCCCTGCCTCTCGCCTTCCATTGGTACCCCAAAAGTTCTGTACCCAGAGTGACTGAACTGGTCATGCTCCCCTAGATGTGCCTTTGCTTTCAGGCCAGTGCCTCAACATTGCACTCTTCCTTTCAGAACTGATGCTGGACAATCCACACATGAGGCTCTGTATGGATGAGCAGATGTTCTCTCTGGAACCATTTTTTTTAAATAAAAAAATTTGGTGAATTGTCTAATGCCCACTAGATGTTGAGAGTGGAGTGCAAATCGAAACACTGAATGAGGTCTAGAGCAAGGCCCCAGGACATGGTATGTGGTGATTATTATTTCTCATTTATTGCATGCATTACCCACACTTTGCCACAAGGTCCCAGGGTACTGGGCACCAGTACTTAACAATGAACTGGTGGCACCACTGTTTTGGACTATTTTGTTACTGAAATCAGGCAGGCACCTGCAATTCTGATCTTTTATCGCCTGCTTACAATGTTTCCCTTTCTCTGTTAATTAATTTGATTCAATGTTGGTCATATGCCTCCAGTTTATGATTTTATGATATTTTAATGATTCTCTTGTATACCACCTTGATATTTTTTTATGAGTTGGCAGTTTATAAATGCTCTAATAAATAAGTAAGTGCTGCTAGCTCCCTGCTGTGGGGACTATGCATGCAGAAGTTTCTTTAAAACTTTGAAGGGGTGATAGCACTCTGGATAGCTCAGTTGGTTAGAGCGTGGTGCTGATAAGGCCAAGGTTACAGGTTCGATTCCCATAAGGGACAGCTGCATATTCCTGCATTGCAAGGGGTTGGACTGAAACCTCCTCAGGGTCCCTTTGAATTCTATGGTTCTATGTAAATGCCATCCATGTAAAAAAAACCACACACACTGTTGCTGTTTTATATACTGCTTAACTGACAAAGTAGCTTCTAAGCAGTTTACAAATATAAAACCAAGTACCAAAAATAGCATTAATTCAACGAGGCAAATGCACCCCCACCCCCTAATTATTTGATGTTCCTCTGCAGGAAAAGAAATGCATTTTTCACAGAGAGCAAAGAAGTCCATGGAAATTGGAGGCAGTTTCAGCAGAGCATGAGTTTGGAGCCGCTCAGTCTGTATTGAGCAATGACTGGCTCAGATTGTGAAGTGAGGCCAACAATAGCTAATATATATACAGTCATACCTCATGCTATGTTTGCCTCATGTTACGTTTTTTCAGGTTATGTCCCGCGGGGACCTGGAAGTGCCAGAAAGGGTTACTTCCGGGTTTCTCTGCTAGTGCATGCGCAGTAGCGCTAAATCACGTTTTGCACATGCGCACAAGCACCAAATCATGCTGCGCACCTGCGCAGATACGGCACTTCAGGTTGCGAGCTTTTCATGTTGCAAACGGGCCTCCAGAACGGATCCCGTTTGCAACCAGACGTACCACTGTATGGCCATTGGCTCCCAACACCTGGTCCTGCTAGGTCAAGAAGCTTCAATTCAGCTTCAGGCCATCTGCAATGGTGCTGCTGCACAGGAGTAAAGGTTAGGCCAGCGGTTCTCTAGCAACACTGGAAGCTGCCTTATTCTGAGTCAGATCATCTAGCTCAGCATTGTCTACACAGGGTTCCAAACTTGAGTCTCCAGGTGTTTTTGGACTACAACTCCCATCATCCCTAGCTAGCAGGACCAGTGGTCAGGGACGGTGGGAACTGTTGTACACAAGCAGCTGGAGACCCAAGTTTGGGACTGGCTGTGGCTCACCAATTTTTCAGACAGGTGGGCATTCCCAGCCCTACCTGGAGATGCTGGGGATTGAACCTGGGACCCTTTACGTGAGCCATGGCCCTCATCCACAGGGTAGTGCTGAAGCAGACCAAACAAGTGCTCATAGGGCAAGGCCCAGTGTCCTCATCTTGCTGAGCGGCCTCTGACAAAGATTACTGTTGCCCATTCCCAAATGAGAGGAGCAAACATGCATTTCTGCCAAAACCTCAAGGTCATTTACACCCAACCCAGCAGAGTGTTTCTCATTGCGTTATCACAGACAATGTGTTCCAGATATTATGCTCCATCCCGTATGTGCACATCCAGGGTGAAGTTCTCGTAAGTTATGCTGCTGGACCTCTTGTCTTATCGACTCATATCTGTTGTCACCAGGAGGCTCGGTTCCACAGGATTGTCTCCAGCGCTTTTGTGACATGAGCATGTTCCTGTCAGTTGACGAGGAAGCAAATGTGACACAACGGATGTCTCTTTATCTGAGGTGGCTTATGCACAACATCCGTTTCTCCACCTAAGGGGTGGAATATCTTTTCTGCTTGACATGGTCTTCACTTCAACAAACTCCAAGAAGGTAGAAATCATAACTTTGGGAGGCCGCTAGCTATAAAGGCAGAGGTTTTGAGAATAGGCCCTTCACTTCCTCTTTGTGTTCCAGCCTTTCTGGGACTCTTGTCATCCAAAGTCCCCCTTCCCACCAGATTTTCCTCCACTCCTAGCACCTTCATTTTTTGATAGATTGCTTAGCACTGTGCCTGGATTGTGATGCTGCTTCTGGCTTCATACCTCTTTGAATGTTTAAGGACTGGTTCACAAAGGCCTCTTCCATCGCTTGACCAATTCAGTGTCAAGTAGGTAGTCATGTGAGTGAATGTGGTATTTGAGATCATGAGAACCTAGGAAGACCCTGCTAGATTCAACCAGTGGCTCTCCTAGTCCAGCATCCTGTTCTCACAGTAGCCAACCTCATGAAGGACCCAAGCAGAAGAACACTCCCATGTGGTTTCCAGCAAATAATATTCAGAAGCATTACTGCCTCTGATTGTAGCAGCAGAGCATAGCCACCATGGCTAGTAGCCATGGATGGTCTTATCCTTACCTTTGTCCAATCCTGGTGCAGCAATCAAATTGCCAGAGTATTTGCTAAGCTAAGCAGGGTCCGGTATGGTTTCAGTTGGATGGGGGACGGTCCCTTCCAACTCTATAGTTCTATGATTCTTAGTTGGTAGCCATCATTTCCTCCTGTGAATCCCAGAGTTTACCTACGATCAAACAACAACAGCAGTCATATTGCTTAACATGACCAAAGACACAATGGGATTCAAAAGAGTCAAGTTCACACATTTGTGAACCAGCCGCTTAGTGTAATCCAGGTATGGTGAAGCTGTGGCCTCCCAGATGTTAGAGGACTTCCAACTCCTCTCAGTCTCTTCCAGCACAGCCAATGATGAAGGATGATGGGAGCTGCAGTCTAACAACATCTGGAGAGCTGCAGGCTCTCCATCGCTGGTCCAGACCTTTGAGTGGAACCTCATCTACTTGCTTCCATTTCCAGAACAAGGTAAAATTGGATGACAGCACACAGGGTAAACATGCCAAGAACATTCCAGAAATTAGAATAAAATAGAGAGTGGTGGGACAAACCTAGACAGCATCTTAAAAAGCAGAGACATCACCTTGCCAACAAAGGTCCATATAGTTAAAGCTATGGTTTTCCCAGCAGTGATGTATGGAAGTGAGAGCTGGACCATAAGGCTGATCGCTGAAGAATTGATGCTTTTGAATTATGGTGCTGGAGGAGACTCTTGAGAGTCCCATGGACTGCAAGAAGATCAAACGTATCCATTCTCAAGGAAATCAGCCCTGAGTGTTCACTGGAAGGACAGATCGTGAAGCTGAGGCTCCAATACTTTGGCCACCTCATGAGAAGAGAAGACTCCCTGGAAAAGACCCTGATGTTGGGAAAGATGGAGGGCACAAGGAGAAGGGGATGACAGAGGACGAGATGGTTAGACAGTGTTCTCAAAGCTACCAGCATGACCAAACTGCAGGAGGCAGTGGAAGACAGGAGTGCTTGGTGTGCTCTGGCCCATGGGGTCATGAAGAGTCGGACACGACTAAACGACTAAACAACAACAACAAGAACAACAAGAGAGTGGCGGGAAAGCTCTTCTTAAGAAACCGCAGCAAATGCAGGAAGGCCTTAGGAACTAAGAAGGCTACCTTATAATGAGTCAAAGCATTGGTCCATCTCAGCATTGTCTACACTAGAGTTTCCCAAACTTGGGTCTCCAGCTTTTGGGGGGCTATAATTCCCATCATCCCTGACCGTTGGTCCAGCTAGTTAGGGATGATGGCAGTTGTGGACCAAAGACAGCTGGAGATCCAGGTTTGGGAAACCCTGGTCTACACTGATTGTCAATATGTCTCCAAGATTTCAAACTGGAGGCATTACTAGTCTTACTGGGAGATGCTGAGGATTGAACCTGCATGCACAGCAGATGCTCTGCCACTGATCTACAGCCCTTTCCCAGCAATGGCTTATTAATAGGTGGAGGCAAAGGGTGTGATAAGAGCAGCAAATGTCGTGTGCCAGTTTGAACAGGTGCCATATTGAACCTATAACATTTTAGCATTTTGGAGAGGGGCATATAATTATGCGTAAAAATGTGAAAGCATTGGAGTTGATGTGCATAGCAGAGGCCGGCTATGAGCAATATATATCAAGGATTCCTGGCTGGTCTGCGCCTCTCATTGCCGCCAGTGCTAAAAAACCCATGTGTCATTAAAGTAGCATCCTTTATTTGTGTTCGTTTGCGCCAATTCGGCATAAATAAAGCAACTGGATGGCCGTCAGCAGAGCTGTTTGATAGAATTCAGAAGCAGATAAACAACAAATAGGAAAGCAATTGGGTCATTAGAATTATAGATGTATATACTGTATATAAAATCCAAACAAAAAATCCCCCTCTCTCCATTATGCATTTTTAAATTTTTTAATTGAGCTGGCCTCCTGCCTCCATTTTCGCTGGCAGAAGTGGAACATTTAGTACGTAACCCTTAATGTGCACTGCACTGAACCAAAGGGCTAGTGAAAAAACCAGATCATTATTGTTACCTAGGGGAAAAGCAGGTTTGGTGCAAAGACACGAGCTCAGCCTTCCTCACTTGTCTACACTGACACAGTGGCTCTCCAGGGTTTCAGACCAGGGGGACAATGTTGAGCAGAAAAACAGCTAGCTAGCAGGGAAAGGGTTAAGCGGTCCTCCCATCACCATTCCTGCAACCAAAATTCTGTCGCCAACAGCCTGTTGTTGTTGACAATGGAGGAGTGTGCCTTTGGGGGTGAAGAGTTGGAGAGTTATAACACGTGTAGAGACTGATATGGGACAGACATGTTTTGTTGCAGCTGGGGCAGATGAAGGTATCTGGTTGTGCTCCTGCAGATGCCACCCCACGGATTTCTAGAAAGGGCCCCCTGGGATTCATCATGTCAGGCTATCCAAGTGCCCCTATTTTCCAGGGACAGTCTCGATTTCTGATTTGATCCTGGAATGTCCCGCTTTTCCTTAGGACCTCCCTATTTTCATTGGAAAAATGTTGGAGGGCATGGAATAGGATGTCCCTATTTTCATCGTATAGTTCCGTATAGTTCCATATAGGTCTGTATAGTAAAAGCTATGGTTTTCCCAGTAGTGATGTATGGCAGTGAGAGCTGGACCATAAAGAAGGCTGATCGCCAAAGAATTGATGCTTTTGAATTATGGTGCTGGAGGAGACTCTTGAGAGTCCCATGGACTGCAAGAAGATCAAACCTCTCCATTCTGAAGGGAATCAGCCCTGAGTGCTCACTGGAAGGACAGATCCTGAAGCTGAGGCTCCAATGATTTGGCCACCTCATGAGAAGAGAAGACTCCCTGGAAAAAGACCCTGATGTTGGGAAAGATGGAGGGCACAAGGAGAAGGGGACGACAGAGGACGAGATGGTTGGACAGTGTTCTCGAAGCTACCAGCATGAGTTTGACCAAACTGCGGGAGGCAGTGGAAGACAGGAGTGCCTGGCGTGCTCTGGTCCATGGGGTCACGAAGAGTCAGACATAACTAGATGACTAAACAACGACAACAACAATTTTCATGGGAAATTTTTTGGAGGGGACATATCTATTTTCATTGGAGAAATGTTGGAGGGATTATCATGTGCATCCACATGATATAAGTTTCTCTTTAAGTCTGGTTTGTTGTAGTTTTAGCATTTGGCGAGCTCCTCTGAGAACATATTGCAGGGCAGGGTGTGAATGTCCTGGGCTGCATCCCGAGAGGTGTTGAACCTCCAAGCTAGCGGACAGCAGAGAGCCCTCTAGAGCTCTCCACGTGGCCCTTGGAACTCTCATTAGGCCACACCTCCCTCTCTCCAAGCCACGCCCCTCACTGGCCCCGAGGGTTGCATCCAACCTACATTTCCTCAGAGCAGACCCACTCAAATGAATGGCCGTGACTCACTCTTTTTCATTTCATTTATATCCTGCCTTTCTCCCAGGAGCACGAATTAAAACAAATGCAGGTAAAAAACACTCAGAATCAGTATAAATATTAGAAAACAAATAAGTATCCCTGTTAAAAACAGAAAGGAATATACAGCAACTCACCATCTGCAAAGACCCTGCCACAGCAGCCAGTTAATGGCCAAAGGGCTGCCTGAACAAAGCAAATATTTGCCTGCCAAGGGAAAGGTTAGCAGAGAGGGGACCAGCCTAGTTTCCCACAGAACAGAGCTCCACAATCTGGAAGCAGCTGCCTAGAAGGTCTCAGTGGACTAAGTTAGGCCCATTCCTTTCAGGGGGCCTACTCTGAGTAAGAGTCAGCTGAATCACACCC
Source organism: Podarcis raffonei (assembly GCF_027172205.1). Taxonomy (NCBI): domain Eukaryota; kingdom Metazoa; phylum Chordata; class Lepidosauria; order Squamata; family Lacertidae; genus Podarcis; species Podarcis raffonei. Next base: position 64,408,896 of record NC_070611.1, on the reverse strand, counting down.
CAGGGTGTTTTGGGCTGAATGGAATTTGCCCTTAAACTCTGATACTGACTCTTGCCCTTGAGGGGTTTGCACCCATGTCTTGTGTAGAAGCTTCGCTACTGTAAAAGGTAGGAGAGGCTCAGAACTTACAGGGTTAAGAGTTCTGAGTGATGACGCCTCACATTCTGAGGGCGGGCATAGAACACGGAAAGGGAGTGGTTTCTCTGTGTGCGTGTTTGCTCCGTTGAGCAAGCGAGATGTCCGCTCTATCTCCAGGCAGGAGATTTATAACTGTTGTGTTTTGCTAAGGAATAAAGTCTTTAAGATAAGAAGACTGCTGCGTTTCAGCCTGAGTTATTACCACACGACAGAACGTTCTGCTTCTGCTTCCGCTGTCTTTTACAAGCTCTGCTGAGTCAAAGGTCCCAGGGGGGAGGACCAGAGCTGCGCAAGAGAAGTGTGCCGGACCCCTGGACGTAATTGACTACCCACAACAGGTTATGGAGGTCAGCAATAAAGATAAGCAACGTTCGTGCGTGTGAGAGGCCAGCAGCCAAAGGCCAGCTAAGGAGTAGCTGGAGCCAGCTGGAGCGAAGGGAGCTCGCTGGGAAGGATCTGCCGGACCGGGAGGTACCTGTAAGTAAGCTGGGCCCCCGGGGAGAGATGGCAGACAGCCAGAAGTCGTCAATCCCTGTTGATAAGGTGGACGGGAGCAAGCCCTGGGCCGGGAGAAGGCAGGCACTGAAGAAAGCAGTGGGAGCCAGGCGAGAGGGGGCTGAGAATTGCTCTGAGGAAGCACCATGCCCAAGAAGCCCAGAGGGGGCTGGAGGCCCAGAGGGGGCTGGGACTGTGTTGGAGGGCTGCCGGAATGCCCCAATACGTGAGCTGCGTGCTGGAGAGCAGCTGAGAGAAGAGAGGAGCTTTGCACCAGAGAATGGGGCTGCAAGCCATTCCAAGGGTCTTGAGAGTGCCCAGGCTGTTTGGCAGGAGCTGGAGGGGGTTTGCAGAGAAACCACAGCAGAAGCCAAAAGCCATTTTCCCAACGGCAGAAAAGCCTCAAGGAGGAGTGCTGCTGGAAAGGTTGGGGGGGCAAAGAAGACCAAAGGCAAGTTTGCAAAGTTTTCCACTAGGAGATGTTTTGTTTGTGCCTCGACCGAACACCTGCGTCGGAGCTGCCCACAGAGAGCAACGGAGCCAGGGCAGGATGTTTCCAAGGTCGTTTCCCATGGGAACCAGCCGGGTTTCCATGGCAACAGAGGGAGCAGGCGTGTGAAAGCTTATCAGCTGACTGCGTCGATGGCTGTTTTGGACAACACCACCTGCAGCGAGAACCCCAAGGTCGGGGGCAGCAGGAAGTCAGTTGCTAAGGCAACAAAGAAGGACAACTCCGGAGGGGGGAGAGTCCTACGTTGGGTTGTTGACTCGGCTGCGAATGCCCATTTGGTCACAGCGCCACCTGATGGACAAATGTGGAACTGCAAGGCTGTTTCAACTGAGAAAACAGTTCAATTTGCTACAGGTTCACAGGGACGTGTAACCCATGTTTCTAACATGTTTGTCTCTTTTTTACAGGCTGAATTGAAGGTTTATGTTCTCCCTGAGATAAAACATTGCCTGCTGTCTGTACCTTCTCTTTTACAGGAGGGATATTCTGTGAGTTTTGAAAAAAAATGTTTGTACAATTTCCAGAGATGGGAAGGAGCTCGTAAGTGTTGGAAAGGATCAAAACAACCTCTTTGTTTTGGAAACACCACTGGAGGGTGAGGGGAATATTGGGAAAGCCACTGATCACACTCATGTGTCGTGTGCTTGCGTGTGGCACAAGAGGATGTCACATGGGTCCTGTGAGGACGTTCAGATGTTATCAGAGTGCACCAAAGGTTGCAAGGTAAAAGAATGTGGTAAACCTTTGAATTGCAAGGCTTGCAGAAAAGCCAGAAATAAGGGATTTAATGATCCCAGGGTGGACAGGGTAACCACAAAGCCTTTTGAGCTTGTGCATGCAGACCTTTTTGGTATGCCACAGCCAAGTCTGGGCAAGGCCAAGTGGCTGATGGTGCTGACAGATGATTATACGCAGAACGCATGGGCGTACACGCTGAAAACGAAGGAGGAGGCAACGCAACTGATCAAAGATTGGGTTGCAGAGGTGGAACTACGGTTCTCCACCAAGGTGCAAGGGTTCAAATGTGACCGAGGTTCAGAGGTCACTGGGTCTGCTCTAAAGGGTTTCTTTCGCCAGAGGGGGATACGTCACAAGGTGACTTCTCCTCAGGAGAATGGCGTGGCAGAGCTGAGGAGTAAAGCTCTGGTTCGAGCATCCGAGATTCTACTGGATGACTCTGGTTTGCCTCACAGTTTTTGGGGGGAGGCGGTAAAAACGGCCAATTTCACGATAAACAGGTGCTACAATGCAGTGGTAGGTGACACCCCGTATTTCCTGCTTCATCGGCAGAAGCCGCTTGTGCATTTCTTTCGCACTTTTGGTAGCAGAGCCATGGTGCCTGTACCAAAGTTTCTGCAGCAGGAGGGTGGCCCAAGGTACCAGGAAATGATCTTCTGTGGATATGAGCCTGCGACAAAAGGGTGGAGATTCGCATATCCAGAAGGTGATCAGACCAAGCTTCTGGTCAGTAAACAGGCTGAGTTCTTTGAGCAGGATGGTTGGGCAAGGCGCAAAGCGCGCTCTGACGTTCACTCAGATTGTCTGTCTGACGCTGAGGAGGAAGGAGAGCCAGAGCCTGAACCTGCTGGTGGAGACCAGGTCCCTGAACAGAGTAGGGCGTCTCCACAGGTTGTTAAGGGAGTGTCCAAGAGTGAGCCCTCATCTCCTGTGCGCATAATGGAGAAAGCTCACAGACGTGTCAAGTCAGAGGGGGAGTCTTCTGATGAGGAAGACGCACACGCTGGCCCCAGTGGGTCAAGAGGAGCACCCCAGTTTGTGCCCAGGCGGTCATCGCGGGCTACAAAGGGAATTCCTCCTGAGAGGTTTCAGGTCACAAATGCGTGGGTTGGTTTCGCACAGTGCGAACCTGAGGTTTGTGAGGTTCAACAGGTGCCTAACAACGATGCCAGGAAGGGGCGGAAGGCAATGGGGAAGGTGTTGAACACTCAGAAGTCCTCTCAGAACGTGATTCGAGAGGGGGTGATAGGAGAGGCTCAGAACTTACAGGGTTAAGAGTTCTGAGTGATGACGCCTCACATTCTGAGGGCGGGCATAGAACACGGAAAGGGAGTGGTTTCTCTGTGTGCGTGTTTGCTCCGTTGAGCAAGCGAGATGTCCGCTCTATCTCCAGGCAGGAGATTTATAACTGTTGTGTTTTGCTAAGGAATAAAGTCTTTAAGATAAGAAGACTGCTGCGTTTCAGCCTGAGTTATTACCACACGACAGAACGTTCTGCTTCTGCTTCCGCTGTCTTTTACAAGCTCTGCTGAGTCAAAGGTCCCAGGGGGGAGGACCAGAGCTGCGCAAGAGAAGTGTGCCGGACCCCTGGACGTAATTGACTACCCACAACAAAATGGAATACCTGTCAACTGCCCCCGGGGGAAAAACTGAACATCCCATTTTTTCCTCATGAGAGGACAGCGGCCAAAATGGCCGCCACAATCTCGCACAATTTCAGGCTGCACTTTGGGGGGCACGGTGCCCCCAAATGTGCATTTTGGGGTGCCACACAAGATCGCTTCCCCCAAAAGTGCTTTTTCAAGGGCAGCAATCTTGCACTGTGCCCCAAAATATGTGTTTGGGGTGTTGTGCCCTAATTTTTTGGGGGGTGGAGTCTCACATGGGTCACAGGACTCTTGCGGGAGTGTGGATCTGGAAGATAGTGTTCCAGATTTGGGCTGTGTCCTGTTGGAAGGTATGAAATGAACATTTGCTGTTCTGTACCACTTTTACCTCTAGCCTCAGCTATCACATGCCCCCCCCCGAAGGCTGCGCATAAAGGAATTGCGGTCCTTAGGCTGAAAAATGTCCCACACTGCTATTACACACACACACACACACACACACACACACACACACACACACACATACACCCACCCACCCACACACCATACACTCTTCTGGGTAGACATGCATGGGATTACACTGTTCCATCATATATAAAATAAATTAAACACACATGAGATTTACCCCGCCCCCAACGGCTTCCTTGCATGATGAACTTTCTGAGGTTCATCTATGGGAACATTTGCCTTTAAAAAAATTGTTAGATTTCTAGCCATATTTCAATAACAACAAAGAGAGAGAGAGAGAGAATGAGAGAGAGACATAACATTGCAAAATGACAACCTGTCACTGTGTAGAATGGCAGGCTTTCTATTCAGGCTATATATACGCCATCCACAGCCTTTTGTGTGCATTGCCTTGACATCGTTTTGCCTTTATGAACAAACTGTGGAAATGCCATTCACAGCACATAGACTCCCATCGACAGCTTCTTGCCTTTCCTCCAATCACGGCGCCGTCGAGACAGACATCCGTTGACATTGTTTGGCTGTTGTTTCCCCCAGATTTGCAGAAATCTCATTTGGTTTTTTGTTGCATTCTACAAAGTTCAGGGTGGATTGTTTCCAGGGAGAGAATTCATAAAGATACTGGGTTGTATTCAAGAGACGTCATATTCAGAGAAAACCCTTTGGAATTATTGGATCTTAGTTAGTCATCATGCCCATTAACTGCAGTGGGTCTACACTGAGTAGGACTAGATTTGAACACAACCCACTGCAGAGTTATGAAATAGTACCTTTATGGAGGAACAAAACAAGAAAAAATAAATCTGAATCTCAGAAGCCAGAACAGCAAGAGGGATCACTGTGCAGTGAAAGCAGCAATCCCGCTTGCTGTTCTGGCTTCTGGGATAGCTGCGCAGCCTGCATTCGCTCCATAAGACGCCCACACATTTCCTCTTACTTTTTAGGAGGGAAAAAGTGAGTCTTATAGAGCAAAAAATACGGTAATTCAAAAAAATAGAAAGGAAGGCTCTAGTTTCTTGATATTTCCAGCAGACACATCCTCACATGAAATTTGTGTATGGGAGAATTATGGAGCTGAACACAAATGAATTTTCTTAAGTGCAGGGATGGGGAACCTCAGGTGCAGGGACAGGATGCAACCCTTTGTGCCTCTCCCACCCTCCCCACAAGAGCTTTTGCTTGGCTGGGATGTGTTTTCAGCCACTACCTCACCTTACATTTAAAATACTCTTATGCCACTTTAACCGTCATAGTCCCTCACCCCCGAATCCTGGGAAGTGCGCTTTGCTAAGGGTGCTGGGAACTGTAGCCTCCTGGGGACCCAAAAACTGTAACTATGGGTCCCAGGATTCTTTGGGGGAAGCCATGACTACTGAAACATTATAAATATGCTTTGTATACTGTATATAGTGCAGAAGCGATAGTTGCACAGTGATAACAGGAACATATGAAATCTGTCTTATCCAGACTCCTGGTCCCATCTAGCTCTGCATTGTCTACGTAGACTGGTAGCAGCTCTCCAAGGTTTTGAGCAGGATCCTCTCCCAGCCCAACCTGGAGATGCTGGGGCTTTGAACCTGGGACCTTCTGCATGCTAGGTTCTGCCACTGAGCTATGCCTGTTCCCAATGCATCTTGCTTATCTGGTCGGAGACTAGAGCAGGATGTGTGTCCATGAAGTCTGCAGGCTGAAAATGGTTCTCCAACCATGCTTAAGCATGTTGTGGTTGTGGTTGTTTCTATTTCAAGAGCACAACCGTGCTCCTTACACTGTAAAGCATCATTGCCAGTCTTTAATTTGGAATGTCTTTCCTTCCAGTTTGGCTTTCCACAACTGAAGCTCTCTAACTAGACTTACCTGCCATTATCCAACAGGCTGAGTTACATTCCTAGCAAGCATCAGACCACAGCTCTTTCAAAGTCTATATGCATGTATTGTTACATACCAGTCAAACGTTGAGCCATTTCCCCCGCCATCACCGTACACAAACTTGTTCAAAGCTATTCTTATGGAAAAAGGGACGCGGGTGGCACTGTGGGTTAAACCACAGAGCCTAGGGCTTGCCGATCAGAAGGTTGGTGGTTCGAATCCCCATGACGGGGTGAGCTCCCGTTGCTCAGTCCCTGCTCCTGCCAACCTAGCAGTTTGAAAGCATATCAAAGTGCAAGTAGATAAATAGGTACCGCTCCGGCAGGAAGGTAAACGGCGTTTCCATGCGCTGCTCTGGTTCACCAGAAGCAGCTTAGTCATGCTGGCCACATGACCCGGAAGCTGTACCCTGGCTCCCTTGGCCAGTGAAGCGAGATGAGTGCCGCAGCCCCAGAGTCGTCCTCGACTGGACCTAATGGTCAGGGGTCCCTTTACCTTTAATGGGAGTGAAAGGCGGGATATCAAGTCCAAACTCCTCCTCCTCCTCTTCTTCATCTTCCACCTCTCTCTCTCCTGCTAAGTTGTGGCAATGCCAGCGACTGGAGGTCAAGGAAGCACTGCCACCCAACCCCACCACCCAATACTGTATTAAAACATATCCAAACAAACAAGCAATACATTATTATTATTTTTAAATCGCCACTTAATTTGGATCTTGGGTATGTTAGTTTTGCTTTAAAAAACAAAACAGAAAACCCTTCCAGCAAAAACTTTATGGGTCTCTGCTTTGTGTTTGAAATTAAAATTTCTGTATTTAAATTTTCTAAAGCCTGGGCAAACAGACACTATCTCTTTCCAACTGCAGGCTGAGCTTAAATGTAGTTAAAGCGTGATTCAATTACACCCAGAAACCCATTTCATTAAAAATATCCCGTTTGCATTTTTTTCCTTCCTAGTTAAATTCCTGCTTTTATGGCTTTTCCCTACTCTAATAGAGTAGCAAATCCTCATATTTTTGTACACTGCATATTCGAACTTGGCATTAGACAGCACACACACTGTAAAAATATATGGTATCATTAATAAAGTATAATGCAATACCCATTAGTCCAATAAGGAAGTAACATTCTGTGACTTTATTAGCTCATATTAGTAAACACAGCTTGCATTAAAAGCCATTCCAGTTTTACTCCCAACATTTTTAATACAGGCAAGGAAGGTCCTGTGATTATTTTTTAAAACCGCCAGTGCATTTCTGATACTTACTTAAGAGACACTGTCAATGTTATTATGAGAGTCTGACAATTCTATGAGGAAGTCAGTTTGTGGGGCAAAATACCCCTTGGAGCCCCTAGAACAGGATGGGGAATTTTGGACCCTAGTTGAGACCAATCTAACCACCTTGCGACCTGGGACCTCCAAAATGTTGTCATTTTCGGACCTGAAGGTCCTCCGCGGGGTATACCAGGAGAGGCGGTCCTGTAGGTACGTGGGACCTAGGCCGCACAGGGCTTTAAAGGTCAAAACCAGCACCTTAAACTTGACCCTGTACTCCACCGGGAGCCAGTGCAGTTGTTAAAGCACTGGATGAATGTGAAGCAGAAGTGTCTTGCCAGGTGGGCCACCTTTGCTTACTGGAAGACAGAGGAAGAGGCGCAAGGGGGCAGGGAGGTTGGTGCAGTGCAAAAACGCTGGCAGGTGCACCAGATTGCCCCCCGCTGCTGCAGTTGCACTGCACCAGCCTCCCCAGCCTTCCTCCTAGTAATCTGCCAGGAAGCAAGCACAGCAGCTCTGTCCCCCCAGATGAGCCGCTATTGCTTCTAAGTCCTTGGAGCATGTCTTAACTAGCCAGCTAAAAAGATGGTTAGAAGCACCTTCATGTGTCTTTTGCTATGTCTGATTTTGCAACTGAAGAGGCTGGACGTGGGGATTTGGGAGTTTCTGCACGCAATGCGTGTGCTCTTTCCCCGAGTTGTCCTCCAGCACCATATGTGCAAACCGATTCTTCATCCACACGTTGGAAAGACGAGGCATTTTTGTAGCCTTTGCCGTTTCAAGAAGAAAAAGGAAATCAAATAAAGATGCACTTTGTTCAACGTTCTTTACAAAAAATATTAGTTCTTAAAACAGTCTTTCTCTCTTTCTTTCTTTCTTTCTTTCTTTCTTTCTTTCTTTCTTTCAAAAAAGAAGACTAGAGATTTTCTGTTTTGGCTTCTGACCAATGAGACAGAGAGAGCTAAATTAATTTGAGAAGCAAATTGTGTTAAGGGGGGAGCTGATAGATAAGCAGTCATGGGAAATCCATCTCAATGGAGGACAAATGAGCAGAACTTGACTTTCCTCTAACCCTTAATCTATTTATAGGAGGGAGAATTGGGGAATGAAGTACCTCTCAACAGAAGTTTAAGTCAACAACTAAAATTAATTGCCTCCACTTTCAAACTGTAGTATATGTATGCACTGGCAACATAATGAACTAGCTGATAGTGCAGTGCTAAATTTTCAGCTAAAAAAAAAAGTCAACAGAGCAAACTTTGCTTGAAAACAACAAGGCAGTCACCTCTGAGCTTTATATATCCCTCTCTTCAAGTCACAAGCCAGTTACAAATTCACTTTATGAAACTAGAGGGGAAAACCATAGTTCAGCGGTACAGCATCTGTTTTGCATGCAAAAGGTCCCAGATTCAAATCTCGCCATCTCTAGAATCCCACCTGAAACCCTGGAGGTTAATGATCTGAAAAACAATGGATGCTCTTTTTGTGTGTGAACCAGTCACACACACACACACACACACACACACACACACACACACACCCCTTGTCAAAATTCAATGTCACCTTGTCAAAATTCAATGATTTTCACTGACGTTCCCATTTTACATCTACATTTTCAGTGTTCAGGTAATGAGATAATTTTCACGGTGTTCCTGTCAAAGGATCTGTTTTGTGGCGTGTTGAACAGGGAGGATTATAAGCCTGCATTTCTGCTTCCTCTTGGCTGCTGGCAAATGTGAGGGTTGTGCAGGTACTTTTCCCTCTGGCTGACTTCCAGAGCTCATTGCTGCAGCAACACAATGACTCAACCTAATCAGACTGATTCTAGGCTTAGGGCTACTTCATTGCACAAGCTTAAACTGGGTGATCTCTGCTATGGGGTGGTTTGCCTGTGTTCCCTCTCCACTCACATCTAAGGCAGAAGGCAATGCTCTTTTTAGGGTAGCACCACAAAAGGTGCAACGCCTTGCCTTGGACCTAGCCTGACCCAGATTGAAAGTGGGGATGTAGGAATCCCTCAATCTCACTTTCTCTCCATTTCTCATAAGAACATCAGATGAGCCCATGGTCCTGAAGCTCTGTGTAGGTCCTGATGGTGCCCGCAGTCCCAACGCCAACACCAGAGAGCAGTCGGACACTCCAAATGCTCAAATATCAGTCCAGGACCAACACAACAAGCAAGGTCTGAAATCAATCTGCAAGGTCAGGTTCCAGGGTTGGAACACCTGGGGTCATTCCCAAAGTCACAATCTAGTGGAGTTCCCAAAGCAGCCAAGCTGTGGTCCATCAACAGAAGAAGTTGAGCAGGCACAGAGTCTCTGCTTTGCTTTCTTTTTACCCTCCCCAGTCTTGATTGATGCACCTGAGCTTGCTCCAGCAGGGCCTCTCCAGTTGACGAAGCATGTGATCTTCACCTGCTCTGAGCTTAATCCAGCTGAGTGACCACAGCTTCCTTCCAGACCTGACGAGTCCTATGATCTGCACCTGGTCCACTAGTGAGCTGGGCTGTGTTCCCTTCCCTGCCTCTCCTGCTGTTCCTGGTGGGCCTGCTGTGTCCACAGAGACGGGGACACTTCTGGTGATGTGTCCAGCTCCCTGTAACTGTCAGCTGCCCCCGCAATATCCTCTGATGGCCTGTGAGTACCTCTGAATTCCCCAACCTCTTCGTTCCCATCTTGCCCTGGTGTGTAGCAATCTTGGCTATAGCCTTCACTGGGATCCTCTTTCCCCTCCTGAGTGCCTTGCCAGCTCATGATGTCCATCTAGCCTAGCATCCTGTTCTCACAGTAGCCATCCACATACCTGTGGGAAGCTTGCAAGCAGGACTTGAGCATGAAAGCTCTCTTGCCTTCTGTGGTTTATGGCATTTTACCATTGTACTGTTGATAGTGTATTAACTTATGGTCTCTGTGTGTGGTTTGGGAGCTGCACGGTCAGGGGGAAAACAATGCTGTCCAGAGTTGTAAAGACTGCGGAGAGAATAATTGGGTGCACTCTTCCCACCTTGGATCAAATCGTGTCATAAGAAAACTGCAGAGATAGTACAGGATAGTGCGCACCCCGGAAATGATCTCTTTCAGCTTCTGCCTTCTGGAAGAAGGTACAGGGTTATGAAGACTAGGACTAGCCGCCTGAGAAACAGTTTCTATCCAAATGCGATTTTGGTTTTAAATGCAGTGCAAGGTAGTGTCTATGGGAGCATTTTGTATGGGGTATTAGAGTTTTTAGGGGGCTAACCAGGCTGGGATAGCTGGGATGGCAGGCTTGTTGGTTTTTGAATGTCTGATGTAGTCCCCCCCCCCAATTTCATTGTTCTGTATGGGACAATGACAATAAAGATTATCGTATCATATTGTATTGTTTCCAGCAACTGGAATTCAGAAGTGTTACTGCCTCTTAACTGTGGAAGCAGAGCCGAGCCACCTTGACTAACAGCCACCAATAGCTTTCTCCTCCGTAAATTTGTCCAATCCTCTGTGGCTCCTGTGGGAGGTAGTTCCACAGTCCAACTAGCTGCTGTCATTTCCCCCAAACTTAAATTCAGCTCTCCGTGTTTCTGCAGGTATTTATCATCCTATTTTTAACCCTCATGAAAATTCAGTGTGTATTTATCCTAACAGGCACATATTTTTTTTGGCATGTGTTTTGATTAATGCACCATTTTTTGCAAGCAATCCATCCAGACGCAATGCATTTTTGTATGCATTGGTTGGGGAACTGTATTGCAAAATACAGGGGTATTTTGGGGAACTGTAAGTGCAAATTTTGAGGGATTTGGTGTCTAGGTGTTTTTATTGGCCCAAGAAGTATGAATTGTGCAGTTTCTCATGAAAATGCACCCCAAATTGTATTCTTCCCTTAATAAGTGAAAGAGGTTCTAGTACCCTTTACCACTTTCCTTGTGCACCCCAAACCTCAACACCACACAGGCTACCACTGATGTCATGTGATGGTGTCATGTAGTGCCAATGATGTCATATGTCTGCTGCAAAAATCCCATGCATGAGCAACGCCCATCTGGAGACACCCACTGTCTCCATAAACACTTTCAGCTGTTTAGAGCCAGGCAAAGAGGTAGCAATGGATATGGAAAAGTTCTACCAGGTGGTGATTCTTCAGAACAGCAAATGTTCTCCATGGCAGCTGTAGGGATGTAAACGGAGTTAATTGTTATCGTTTTCTTAGTTGTGCTTATGTTAAGTATGTACATGTTTATCTCCACTGTGTTTATCGGAAGCCTCGAATTCCCCTCCCATTGTTTGTAAATATTCCTCACAATTTGTCTGCTTTTATGTATTAATGCGTATCTGCTCATTTATTTTGGGTAGCAACCTGTTTTGTAGCAGTATTTTAATAAAATTAAATTAAAAAAAATCTGTGAAGCAGGCGGGAAAAGCAAAGCAAAGCACAAAACAAACAAACATGAGCTGTGCTAATGAAAGCTGCGGAGGTGCATTTGGGGAAGGGGGGACTGTAGACTAGGATGGAGGCTTGTTCATTCGCAAGTGGGGCTCGCTAATCAGTGCCGACAGCAGGCCCGGCTGGGATCAGTTGCCTATTGGAAGCTCTTTCTAGTGTGGCGGAAGAGGCACAGCACTTTGCAAATGCTGGCAACCAGCTGCTTCTGCCTTTGCAAATGCACTTGGTCATGCAAGAACTTCCAAGAGCACCGGGCTTTGCAAGCACCAGCAACCAACGGATTGTCGGTGTGACGTTAACATATGAGAGTGCTGGAGGTGAAATAGTTAAACAGGTTACCCAATCAGAACCCAGGGGGTGGAGTCAGAGGGACTATAAAATCAGCTCTGTGAGGGGCGAAGGGAGGAGTTCGTTGGGTGGGTGGTTGGAGTGGGAGTGAATTGGGATAGAGTTCGTGGGTAGGTTGAGTGAGTGTAGTGAAATAAGCTGAGTCAGGAACAGTTAGGGGCTAGGAAGACAAGTAAAAACCTGAGAGGTGGTTTAGTGAGTGAGAGCAGGTAGTGGAAGTTATAGGTGAATGTAATTGACATGAATGTAATTGACTGGTACTGTTTATGAAAGAAGAAGAAGAGTTTGGATTTGATATCCCGCCTTTCACTCCCTTTAAGGAGTCTCAAAGCGGCTAACATTCTCCTTTCCCTTCCTCCCCCACAACAAACACTCTGTGAGCTGAGTGGGGCTGAGAGACTTCAGAGAAGTGTGACTGGTCCAAGGTCACCCAGCAGCTGCATGTGGAGGAGCGGAGACGCGAACCTGGTTCCCCAGATTACGAGAGTACCACTCTTAACCACTACACCACACTGGCTCTCACCACACACTTGTTAAACTGCAATAAATAAACAAAAGTTTATGTTCCACTTTAACCCTGACTGGACTCAGTATTGTACCAGGTAGGGCCTGGGTGGTGGCAGTGAGGAATCAAGTGGTGGCACAGGGATCAATAGACGGTGAAACGTCCGGGGACCCTGTGTGATCGCCACAGTCGGTTCCTGCAAAGCCCCGCATTTTGCAAGTTCCCACAACCAGCTGATCCTTGGCATTTGCTGCCTTTTGCACAGTAGTTTGAGTCCAAGCGGCACAGGCAAAGTCAAATGGGTTGCCTGGTGTCTTTGTGACATCAGGTCATTGACGGCTGGGTTAGGTGCATCCTGTCACAGGATCTAGCCCACTCGTCGGATCCAGTTAGCTACACCTGTGTCAGGGACTGGCAGGAAATGGATGATTCTGTGTGCCTGGAGTCTGACTTGGGATGGGGGAGGGAGTGGTTTTTGGGGACCTGTACCCGCAAGAATCGGGATGCGGGTGGTGCTGTGGGTTAAACCACTGAGCCTAGGGCTTGCCTATCAGAAGGTCAGCAGTTCGAATCCCTGCGATGGGGTGAGCTCCCATTGCTCAGTCCCTGCTCCTGCCAACCTAGCAGTTCGAAAGCACGTCAAAGTGCAAGTAGATAAATAGGTACCACTCTGGCAGGAGGGTAAACGGCATTTCCGTGCGCTGCTCTGGTTCGCCAGAAGCGGCTTAGTCATGCTGGCCACATGACCCGGAAGTTGTACGCCGGCTCCCTCGGCCAATAAAGCGAGATGAGCGCCGCAACCCCAGAGTCGGTCACGACTGGACCTAATGGTCAGTTGTCCCTTTACCTGCACCCACAAGAATCAGAGGCAGGGGGAGCTTCAGAGCTGGAGGAAGAGGCAAGCCAAGCAAGTCAAGGCCTGGGTGTTGAAAACAGCCCTCTCTCCAGATATAGACAATACTGACATACATTGACTCAGTGTAAGACACTTTGCTATTCTCTTTCAAGACTTGCCTTAGGTGGAGACTCTAGAAAGCTTGGATATGGTTTAAAATCCAAGGCATAAGATCTTAACGTAAGAAAGGCCTGGATAGGTAAAATAAGTATTTGTAATAACTTGCAGCCAGGAGAGTCCTACTCCTGTTTAATCCCATTAAACCTACGCTTGTGAGAAACATTTCCATTTTCTCCTCCTCTTCTGTTGTTCGTTTCACTCGCTTGTTGTGCCTTTCTGTTGTTTTTAATTGGTTTTTAAGCTCTCCAAGGCAGGGAGAATCTTTTCTCAACCGGTATGGGCAAGCGTTTAGTTCTGCAGGGGAGAGACAGGGGCTAGCTGTGATTCCTGCATTGGAAACTTTTGATTTAGCAGGGATTCCTGCAGGTTGGACTAGGTCTCCCATTTGGTCCCTTCCAACTCTATGATTCTGTGATCTGATACAGAAATAATAAAATGGGATAAGGACTGGTAAGGAGGCAATTTGCAATAAACCCGGTGAGGGAGAAACGCACCCCCACTATGTCTTTTCTGATCAATTTGAAAATTGAGTCCATTCTGGATCAGTGATGTCAAGGAATGTGTTTTCACAGCTGATAGTCTATTTCAGAATGAATTTAAAATGTTAACATGTCCAGATGATCAAAATGAGTTATTGAGTTGGATTTTCATATTATGCTTCGAAATGGATTGGCATCAGAATGCTATTGTAACGAGATGCGTTTTTGCAGTTGTGTTGTGGGGTGCTTTGCATGCATCACTGTGGGAACTGGAATAATAAATAAAAAATTTCCTGGTCACTTAGTGACCAATTGATCACCAGTTGGGCAGTTTATGTAAGACCAATAAAGCACTCCAAAGACAGTTCAGCAAAACAATCCCAATACAGTAGTACCTCGGGTTACAGACGCTTCAGGTTACAGACTCCGCTAACCCAGAAATAGTACCTCGGGTTAAGAACTTTGCTTCAGGATGAGAACAGAAATCGTGCAGTGGCAGCAGGAGGCCCCATTAGCTAAAGTGGTGCTGCAGTTTCAGGGCTGCAGAAGGGACAAGGGTGGAAGGGGAGAGAAGGCTAGGCTGTCAAACGCAACACATTTGCATTTGCATATGACCATGAAACTGGTATAAAGCCGATACAGAAGTGTGCATTATAAACCTGCTCATAGCATACCCTCCAACTTTTCTCTGATGAAAATAAGGATGTCCTATTCCATCACCATCATTTTATGATTTATACACCACTGACTGGTTTGCCCCAGGCACTCTGGGCGGCTTCCAAGATATATAAAAACATAATAAAACGTTAAACATTTAAAAACTTCCCTATACAGGGCTGCCTTCAGGTGTCTTCTAAAGGTTCTATAGTTACTTATCTCCTTGGTTCGGGGGGGTTGCATATCTCCATACCCTCCAACATTTTTCCAATGAAAACAGGGACGTCCTAAGGAAAAGCAGGACATTCCCGGCTGAAATCAGAAACTGGGACGGCTTCTGTAAATCCAGGACTTTCTCTGGGAAATAGGGACACTTGGAGCGTCTTTATAGTATTGTGCCATTAGACTGGTATATTCTCTCTCTCTCACTCTCTCACTCTCTCACTCTCTCTCTCTCTCTCTCTCTCTCTCACACACACACACGTCTCTCTAACACAGTAACACACTCTCTCAAAATCTCTTTCTCAATGCAACCGGAATAGAAAAGGTTTGGTGCCAATTTCTACACTAAGTGCTCTTGGCCTAGCTTGCTTGAACCATCACTGATGTGAGTTATACTCAGCAGAACAAGGTAATCCCTCCCATCTGCTTCCACGCCGGAATAACACGAAGGAGCCGTTTCTGCAAAGGCTGTCTGCCTAGCTGAGCTTAATCATGCTTCCCAATAAGGTCCCATTTATAAATTCTTCGTTATTAATAAAGCAGAGCAATTTGCGGCAAGCCTAAAAGTTGATTTATACTCACGTGCTAAGGAAGCCTATCAATTTAATAATATCGGAGACTTATAACATGCCTTGTAACAGCTTGTCGCACCATCATCTGTTAAGCATTTCCTCTTAATGCATTTCATACTGGGCCTTGTAATAATTTGCTAGAGGATGCAGCTGCGTCTATTAAGCTCCCCCCCCACTCCCTGAATCAATATGAATAGCACATTTTCTAAAATGGCAGGAGAAATTAAATGATTTCTGGATAGTCTAACGAGAGACAGAGTTTTTCTCTCTTTGGCTTCTTGGCTTGAGGAGAAATGCAGCTTTAAAAGAACATCGCTTCGGATTTGACAACACTTGAAAGAAGCAGGACCAGACCGGCCCTACCATTAGGCAGACTGAGGCAGCAGGCTCAGGTGGCTGATTTGGGGTGTCATGAAAAGGTGGAAAGCAAATTTTCAAGAGTTTAGGGTACTGTTATTGCATTTTTAATGTCAGAGAGGGAAAGAGACTTTTTCCTGTAGGCACCAAAATCATTTGGTTGGTGTTGGGTACTGTGCCCACCCTTGATTTGGGCAAAGGTCTCATTTGCTGCATTGTGTCGTGTGGCAAAATACCTTGGGGTCTGGTGCTACAGTCCAGACAATATTTGATACCTCCAATGGCTACTAGTACAATAAAATAAAATAAAAGTGAGCAAGGTGTTTTCAAATTCTTTACCATGTTGTTGATGTTTGCTTGCTGGTCACATGCTCCAGCTCTAATGGGGTTTAGATGCAGTGGATGGAACTTGGAATTAGCAATGAAGGAGGACTCCCTGCATGGATTCCAAAATGAATTCA
The DNA here is from genome assembly GCF_027172205.1 of Podarcis raffonei. Taxonomy (NCBI): domain Eukaryota; kingdom Metazoa; phylum Chordata; class Lepidosauria; order Squamata; family Lacertidae; genus Podarcis; species Podarcis raffonei. The sequence continues at coordinate 64,392,760 of NC_070611.1, read as the reverse complement.
CCTGGTCCAGGCATCGCTTGTCCCAGATCAGATCAATGGTTTACTGCATAATCCACAGTCTGGCAGATTCCATTATGAGGTCGCCTGAGGGTTTCGTGTTGTTGCCAATGCTCTCCCCTCTTGTCCTCTCTTTTGAGCCTTTTGAAATGGTGCATCCAGCCACTGTGCAGTGTGTTAGGAGCTCAGCCTACACTCGAGTAGGACCCTGGCAAAGACACATGCCCGACTGGCATGTTCTCTCCCTCCTGGTCGATCGTTCGGAAGCTTCAAAAGCTTTCTTCTGCTTGAACATCACAGCGACTGATGCCAACCAACACCGGCACACTTAGGGATCCGCAGAGTTTGCATAACTTGCATAACAGATCTCAGCAACTCAGCATTTTGGCTAATCTACTTTATTTACATATAAACACACACGGAGCACTGCAACATGGCTCCCTCTCTCTGTAGCATCAGACAGCAAAGAGAAAGAACAATGGACAATAGTCCCACTTCCCGGAACACAGTAACACAAACATCCTGTCTCCGTCACTTCCCACTCTGTGGAGTCAAAACATATACAGTCAACAATCTCATGACTGCAATCACGGAGCAGGAATTCTAACACAGGGCACACAGTGCCTTACACACCTCAAATGAATGAAGAGCGAATTGCCCAGGCATCTGTTTGGCCCTTGTGAGAGCAGGATGCCTTGGGCCTGATCCAGCAAGACTCTTCTGATGCTTTTATTTTTTTTTTTATAATATTTTTATTAAACAATTTTTATATTCATACAAACAAAACATACATAGACAAACAGAAGACAAAAAACAAAACAAGAAACAAGTACCATTTCATATCCTAATTTCTTAAACCTTTCTTCTTCGACTTCCTCATGCCTCCCGTTTCTGTATTCCAAATTCTAATCGATTGTTCAGCAAATCTTCCCTTACTTTGCTATAAATTTAAGCTAATCATCCTTATTCTCCTTGTCTTAACCATTACTAATAGTAACCATTTACTTTAGTCCAACATCATTCTAACTGTCATTAATTTTGTAATATTTCTTTAAATAGTCCTTAAACTTTTTCCATTCTTCTTCCGCCGCTTCTTTTCCCTGGTTTCGGATTCTGCTCGTCATTTCTGCCAAGCCCATGTAGTCTATCACCTTCATCTGCCATTCTTCCAGTGTGGGTAAATCTTGCGTCTTCCAGTACTTCGCAATGAGTATTCTAGCTGCTGTTGTGGCATACATAAAGAAAGTTATATCTGTCTTTAACACCCCCTGGCCGACAATACCCAAGAGAAAGGCCTCTGGTTTCTTGGGGAAAGTATATTTAAATACCTTTTTCAGTTCATTATAGATCATTTCCCAGAATGCCTTAATCTTCGGGCACGTCCACCAGAGGTGAAAAAATGTACCTTCCTTTTCCTTACATTTCCAACATTTATTGTCAGGCAAGTGGTAGATCTTCTTCTGATGCTTTTATGTTCTTATTTTGTATCTTACTTTACACCAGTTACATCTGATTAGAAATGGGATCCTAATGAGTAAGAGTGAAATGCACATAAACGAATAATCACAAACCACAGAGAAGTTTGCTTTTGGAGATGGCGTTACCAAGGCACCCACTCTCCGAAGCATGGAAGTTACACCTGATGCAGTTTGTTCCGTTCAGCTCCCAATCACTTATCAGTTACCCGCCCTTCAAGCTAAGGTCCTAGGGTGTGTTACAACGTTAAAACACAATCCTAAAAACCAGTTTTAAACAACTTTGCAATCACAAAAGTAAAGTGGGTCCTATAAACGTACACCTCACGTGCCAAAAGCCAGGGGGAAATTTAGTTATTACAATGAAACACATTTGACCAGATATGATTAATATTGTGGACTCCATGATAAATACAAAATTCAATTCCACATTCAACACCATCTAAATTCTGCACTAGGAAAATGATGAGAATTGAGCATATTTTCTGGGTGTGTTTCTTTTAATATATATAAAACTTTGTTCTGCTACCCTCCTAAATTTTAACATTTCAGCAGGCATTGCCCAGACATTGCCCTAGTACATCTTCACAGCCATAAATCCTAGAAATTTGATCTATGGTTTTAAAATGTAAATTATTCTTTGAAGTTTATTTCAGGGTTCCTCCAAAGCCATGCCTCAAAATAGTGATGTTTCAGCAGGCACGGCTCGTATATTTTCCTTGCACGTTGTCATGGTCATAAGGACTAGAAACTATTTATTTGTGTGTGTTTTTTAATGGGAACTGGGATTCTCAGGAGGCTGAATCTTTGACTCCTGCAGAGCTGCGGCATGCACCCAGTTTTCATTATGACTATACTGAGATCGCAATAAACCTCAGGATATCTTGCTCGTTTTGCCCCACAGATGCAGTGGATGGCTCATCTGTTCATAAGTCTGCAAGCTGATGTCCTTTGCATCTTGCAGAATATGAAGGATTTACCTCTTAACATCTACTTTTCTTCCTTTCTCCCGCTTCTTCTCCTTCTTCTTTTTACAATCCTCCTACATCTATGATTTAATCTCCCCCCACCCCCCAAAAGTGGCACCCTGCAATGTTTTTGGAGATTAAATTCTTAATTATAAATTTCCTTGCTTTTGTGAGTTTGCCTCAGATCCTTAACATTTTTAATGTCATTTTTATGTGAATTTCCATGCTATTTTAATTCATTAGTCACGGGCTATCATTTTTCGATGTAATTACTGTAATTTCATCAAGTGACATAATTACAGTAAATACTTGAAGTAATTGCCATTCGTATGGAAGAAAAAAGAGAGGGATCTGGAGGTGTAATAATGTCATCTAATAAACTATTTATGATGTGGGAAGATAAATTACGATGACATGTTTACGGCATGTAATGACATAACTGAGTCCTGCTGGCCTGCCGAGGGAGGCTGGAAATGACATAAATGAAACAAGCAATGACATCATGTGCCAGTAATAATGAAAGAAAGTTGGACAGACGTGTGTGTGCCCCTTGACTGCATTTCAAGGTTTCTTTGCCCCATATATATATATATATATATATAAACTTATTGTACTCAGTACGCAAAATTGTTCAAAGCTATTCTTATGGAAAAAGGGACGTGGGTGGTGCTGTGGGTTAAACCACAGAGCCTAGGACTTGCTGATCAGAAGGTCGGCGGTTCAAGCTCCCATTGCTCAGTCCCAGCTCCTGCCAACCTAGCAGTTTGAAAGCACGTCAAAGTACAAGTAGATAAATAGGTACCGCTCCGGCGGGAAGGTAAACGGTGTTTCCGTGCGCTGCTCTGGTTCGCCAGAAGCGGCTTAGTCATGCTGGCTACATGACCCGGAAGCTGTACGCTGGCTCCCTTGGCCTATAGAGCGAGATGAGCACCGCAACCCCAGAGTCGGCCATGACTGGACCTAATGGTCAGGGGTCCCTTTACCTTTACCTCTGATTTAAGTGAAGCAGCAGTCCTCCATTGGGCTTGCATTACATTTGCAATCCCGCATTCATAGTGCACCACTGCACTGGCTTCCAACTAGTTTCTGGACTCTGTTAAAAGTCCTGCTTTTGTCCTAAAAGCCTAACGCCACTCAGGACCCCAATAGCTCAAGGAATGCCTCTCTCCACACGAACCAACCTAGACCCTGTGTTCATCATCCAAGGCCTTCTTCCAAGGGAGGTGTGTGGATGGTTGGGAGGGGTCCAGCCACTTTTCAACACTTTCTTTTTCCAGTGTGGACCTTGGGGTCTTGAACTTCAGCAGCACCCTGTGCGGAGCCAAAATTCACCCCCCGGCCTCTCGCCTGCCATTCTGTATCATAGTTCTAGTACCCCCTGTGGCTATGCACCTAGTACGACCAAATCAGTTGCGCTTCTCCTGTATATAGTCTGAATTTTCAATTCAAAAAGTTGCAAGCCGGGATGCTTTTTTTTTTTTTAATGAAACTGCAAAATAGAGGATGCTAAAAGATTTGCCAGCGTGACAGGCTAAATCAGCCTCCCACAGCTAAACAAAGCTATGGGAAGCCACATCGCCATCCAAAGAGGGTGATTGTATCGCTCAGATGGTCAGGGAAGGGACACATGCCAAAGGAATGACAGAGAGTTACGCTAATTCGAAATGATTAAATCAAGAGAGATGAGGCTATTGCCGGCTAGTTTTTGGTGCCCTAAACCTGATTGACAGATCATACCATTAGGCTGAATGATGAGATTTTGCACATATTTCTCCCCCATAAAGAGCGAGTGCTAGGGGTGACTCTGTTTGGCTGCGGCGGAGATGCATGCCAGGGTCTTTAGAATCCGATGGGGTTGCCAGCCATCTTGCGCTTGAAGGGCTGTCGAACGGCGGGCAGGCAATTCAGCAGCCCAGACATAAAATTGAAAGCTTTGGAGGAATGGCAAAAAGGCCCCATCTCTCATCTCGATTTACGACAAAAACAAAAAAAGAGAGATGGTGGGAGGGAGCCGTTGCTGGGCTGAGTCTGAGGCATGGACAGCTCCCAAGTGTGTTTGTTTGTTTGTTTGCCTGTCTTTCACAAGAAACTTTTTTCCCCCCTATTTGTGATCCTTGCCAAAGCAGAGATTGGGATAGCATGAAATGTTGAAAAGCCATCATCGTCATCATCTGGAATGTGTACGTTCAGAACCAGGCCCATTCGGTAGATGGATGAACAGATGGATAGATGGTGAGATAGAACGATTGATAAATAGAGGGATAGAAGGAAGGAAGGAAGGAAGGAAGGAAGGAAGGAAGGAAGGAAGGAAGGAAGATGTAAAAGGGGGAAACTGGTTTTGGTCTAGGGTGGCCACTTACACGTTGCCAAAAAGAAGGACAAAAAGAGATTTGCATAATATTTACATATGCTAATTTATAGGTATAGATGCACATTTAGAAATAATTAGTCTAAATCGAATAGAATTGCATCTCAGCACAGTGGAGAATTCTCCACCTGCTGCTGAGATGCCAGTCAGCTTCTTCAGTATCTCTGCTTGTCCTCCTCACCTTCCTCACTACACAATATTTGCCCCTAACACAAAGCAGTTGAATGCCCCTACTGAAACAGGGGCAAGTAACAGGGGAGCAGTGGGAATGAGCACGCTAACACCACCCTTTCCATTATTATTCTCCTCTCACTCGGACGGTGCTGGACTCTCCTGCCTTGGAGATTTCTAAGCAGAGGTCCGATGGCTACCTGCCATGGATGCTTTAGCTGAGATTCCTGCATGAAAGGGGGTTGGATTAAATGACCCTCATCGTCCCTTCCAACTCTACAATTCTATGATTCTGTTATTCTAAACAGATGTGAAGAAGACTCCCTGTGCATTTCAGAACCCTGATTTTCCAGAGCAGCAAGTCTCCACGAGTACAGAAGCCTGCACAATGCCTCACAAGGCGTTGGAGGGAGATGATGTGGGGGAGAAGGGCTAATCCCTGTTGCTCTCCCTCATGTGATAACTTAGGGCTCATGAAGCTTGGTCTTTGCTGCCTTATAAATTGGGCTGCAGCTTAAATGATTCACAAACATTCGGATTGTGTGTGTGTGTGGGGGGCACTTCTCCACAAAAGCACCTGGCTTGAAGAACTTTGCTTTTCGTCTTAACATACTTAGCAGCAAGCAACCAAGCCCTTCCTATAACAGTACAGTGGTAACTCGGGTTACAGATGCTTCAGGTTACAGACGCTTCAGGTTACAAACTCCGCTAACCCAGAAATAGTACCTCGGGTTAAGAACTTTGCTTCAGGATGAGAACAGAAATTGCACAGTGGCGGCAGGGGGAGGCCCCATTAGCTAAAGTGGTACCTCTGGTTAAGAACAGTTTCAGGTTAAGAATGGACCTCCAGAACAAATTAAGTTCTTAACCCGAGGTACCACTGTACATCCTAAAACTGCTGCCAACCAATTTAGGAAGGATGAAGGTATAAAAAGCCAAAAGTGTAAACTAAAGAGTGCAACAACAACAACAACAACAAAAGTTCTTCAGTTTCAACAAGAGCTTTGGAAACTGCTGCGCCTTTCAGTATTCTATTTCCCAGCAATGATCATCTTAACAAAATAAAGCCTTTGAAAAGGAACTTGTATTCACAGCCTGATTGCTCTGTCTGTCTTATTGACAAGCAGAGTTGTCATTTGACCAAATTGAATACAGGTAACATTTGCATTGCCCCTCCTCCACCCCCAAGAAGCAGGCACCTGGAGAAGAATGCAAAAAGTCCATCATCAGCTCCCATCAGCTGTCACTTAAACATTGATACGCCTGGCAGAAAAGAGAAGTTTGACATCTGTTTTGATTCTGCTGTCAGGTTTGTCTTTTATTGTCTGCCGGGGAGTTGCCTGTATAATTTGCTCCTCCCTGATATGATAATATAGATTGCCCTCTCGCATTCACTGGGAAGAATGGGAGTTACCTGTTAAACGCACCACCTACGTACGATGTCTCCGGTGAACAGGAGAGGAACAAAGCTTTGACGGGAATATAGATCCCTCAGGCTGCATGCCTCTGCTCGCTGCTTTTCAATCAAACCCCGAAACGAGATGACGTCGAGCTTCTTCCCAAAGTTAGAAACTTCACGTGTCTGTCTTCGGAAGCTGCTTTGTTTTTCCTTGCTCATGAAGGCTTCTTCAATACTTTCCATTTAAAAAGAAGTTTAAAAGAGGTTTATTTGTTTTTATTTTTTTGGCGTATGTAGATAGATCTATATTAGGGACATGGGTGGCGCTGTGGGTTAAACCACAGAGCCTAGGGCTTGCCGATCAGAAGGTCAGCGGTTCAAATCCCCGCGACGGGGTGAGCTCCCGTTGCTTGGTCCCTGCTTCTGCCAACCTAGCAGTTCGAAAGCATATCAAAGTGCAAGTAGATAAATAGGTACCGCTTTATAGCGGAAAGGTAAACGGTGTTTCCGTGCGCTGCTCTGGTTCGCCAGAAGCGGCTTAGTCATGCTGGCCACATGACCCAGAAGCTGTACACCGGCTCCCTCGGCCAATAAAGCGAGATGAGCGCTGCAACCCCAGAGTCGGTCACGACTGGACCTAATGGTCAGGGGTCCCTTTACCTTTACTTAGATATATATTCCTTGACTAAGCCTGATTACAAAGCGGTAATGTCAGGGACTGGCTAGGCACTGAGGGCTGATGGCTGGATTCTGATGTGTGGTCACTGGGAGGAAGGGGGGTTAGAGACTGACTTGGAAGAAGGAGTCAATGAACTGGGGGAGCCTCTAACAGCAAGGAGATGAAAGGCAGAGGCAGGAGAAGCTGCAGGGTTGGAGAGTGAGGAACAGGTGCAGGAGGAGGAAGGGAGAGAGTTCAGGCTGGTGTGGAGTCAAGGGCTTCCACACCTCCTCCTCCTGCTGCTCCTACCTCTCCTGCTCCACTGTCTCCCAGGACCAAGAGAGGATTGAAGAGGGAGGAGCAGAGGCAGGCTGCACGCAGGCGTAGTCTTCGCCTGCTTGTGCGCAGCTCAGGTGGGAGAGATACATGAGCTGAGGTTAGGGACGGGGCACCTCTGTTGCGGTAACTGCCTCATTGGATGCACATCTAGGAGTAACAGAGAGACAGAGGGCAGATGGAACATGCCTTTTCCTAACTTGTAAGTGTCCTTTTGACAATAAAGAGTGAATTCCTCCCTCTGCCAGAGTGAGCTGACCAGCCACTACTTGCTACTTGATTTGCAAGTTGGAAGATTGGAGACAGATCATATTGTGCTGAACCTCACATTTCAGTCTGTTGCCTGGCTTTTAAATTAGGGGAAAGGATGATAATTTATGTGGTTATGACTGGGGAGAGCTCTCCAGGATTTAAGACAGGGGATCTCTCCTAGCCCTACAGGGATCAAAACTGAGAACTTCTGTGTCTAAAGCACATGCTCTATCACCGAGCAGTGGTCCTTCCTTGGACAACACCATTCATTTCCAAACCCAACGCTGAACCAACACTCTTTGAGTCTAAGCAGTGTCCCTTGCTAAGCCCAAATCCTTGCTTCAGCAAACTCCTGCTTTCATCTATCCACCACTCATGGTGCCATCTGAATAAACAAGACTGGCACTGTAGCAGGTGCTGTTAACATTTCATGCATCTGATTAAGCGTGCTCTAGTTCAGGAGTGTGAATCCTCAATGTGGCCCTCAGGCCTTTATATGGCCCTTGGAACTTTTATTAGGCCACACCCATCTCCCCAGACCACACACCCCACCAGTGCTGTTCTGCACTTCCTCCAGGGCTTTTTTCCTGCCTCGGATGTATCCATGAATTGTGAAGGTGCCTCTGGCTTGATGGAGAGATGTCCAGGTGTAGAAACCTCTGTTTTCTCTGGCTTGCCTCTGGCCTACGGTATAGTGGTAAGAACCACATATCTTGTCCCACCTATTTTTGTCTCTTGCTTGTTTTATGTCCACAGTGATTTATGTCACCATCTGTCCCTCTTAAAGGTACCACAGACCTCCCCCATTTTCTACTCATCACTCTTCATTGCAGATGCTTCTGAAAAATCCCACCCTTAGAATTTCTCCCCAGATTTTGGAGTTCCAAATGACAGAGTCCTGTTTCTTAAGGGGAGCCAACAATTAAACCTCTTACACCCAGAACAAACTTAGTTGGTCTCTAAGGTGCTACTGGACAATTTTTTTATTTATTTCGACTGCGTCAGACCAACACGGCTACCTACCTGAATTAAACATCTTGTTTTTGTTATCTTCAAAAATCAAGTTCTGATTTTTTGCAACGTGCTGCAGATGTGGAGCTTGCCACAGACTTCAAGGTCCTCCGGGTTGTCTGTCTCTTTTGCCCCAATGTGTAGGGTTGCAGGGTTAAACTGCTGCCAATGAGCCAATGGATGTGATCCAGCATGATGTGACCACAAGTCGCTTGAGAGCTGATGTTGCACAAGCTGAACCATCACTGAGTAGAAGAATTGTAATGCTTGTGCAAGGGCAAAGGTTCCCAAATTGTGGTCTGTGGACTTCATTCAGGTGGTCTGGGTGATTTGTGGTTGAAGATGGGAGACAGCCAAACCGTCACATTAAATACACATATTGATTGATTTTTTAAATTGCATTTTTATCGATTCTTTCATTTCTTATACTGTTTTTCATTGCATTAGGATTTGAGTTCCTCGGATGTCCGATTGTAATACAATAAAATACAATATCTAAAAATAAAATAAAAGAAGCAATAAAAAATACAATTATTGGGGTGGGTGTGTGGAAACAATGGAAGTAAACAACCAATTAAATAAAATTTTATATTGCTGGTATTTCACCTCGCATATCACTTTACAAATCATGTATCCTAATGTCAACAGGATATGCTGGGGATGTGGGGAATGTGAGGCAGATTTTATGCACACCTAATGTGCACATGTGAGAAGATGCTTTTGCAGGAAAAAAATTATGCAGACAGGGCATGATCAGATACAGTGCAGTATTCAGTCTGCTACTTTTGGATTATTTTGGCTGATCTTTAAAAGATTGTGAGCAGGACATTGTAATTTAGTGGGAAATTTGACGATCACAGTCAAAACGGTCATAGTTGCTAAATGGTGTACTCTTATAATTCCAACTGAACATGAGTTGATCATCGATTTGACAGCCTTCCGCAGGGCCTGCAAGACGGAGCTGTTCCGCCTGGCCTTTGGTCCAGGCCCAGTCTGACCCCCCTCTTTTTTATGGCCCCCCCTTCTATGGGACCCTGTATGTAAGTTACCTTCTTGGCTCTTTTTATCAGCTCCTGTAGGACCAGCATATCCATGCTGGCCCTGGCGAATACTTGATGTTCCCTACCCCTATGGTTGTGATTCGTGGGCTGCCATTTACCATATTTTTTGCTCTATAAGATGCACCAGACCACAAGACACACCTAGTTTTTGGAGGAGGAAAACAAGAAAAAAAATATTCTGAATCCCAGAAGCCAGAACAGCAAGAGGGATCGCTGCGCAGCGAAAGCAGCAATCCACCTTGCTGTTCTGGCTTCTGGGATAGCTGCGCAGCCTGCATTCGCTCCATAAGACGCACACACATTTCCCCTTACTTTTTAGGAGGGAAAAAGTGAGTCTTATAGAGCAAAAATACGGTAATTTCATCCTGATTTTAATTTTAAGCTGTATTTCAATCAATTGTTTGATTGTGTTTTTAATATATCACATATTTGTCGTTAGCTGCCCTGAGCCCGGTCCTGGCCGGGGAGTGTGGGGTATAAATAAATTAATCACCATCACCATCATTATCATTATCGAAACATGCTACGTTGCTGTGACATCAAAACTCACCAAACTAGCATGAGAAGGAAGATGAAGTCAACAAGGATTTGAGCGAATTTCTTTTATTATACTTTATTATACTTTTAAGTAACTCAAAATTATATGAAACAAAGGTGTAATTCGTGTAGGATTTCCATTATTATGCAAGTTACATTTCTTTTTCATATGGTTTGGAATTATTTAAAGTGTTCACACTGGTGATATCAAGATTATTCTCTAAGATTATAGCAAAGGATTTAGTTCGACAATGTGTGGTGTAGTGGAAAGAGGTTCTATGTAGAAAGCTGTGGGGATTTTTTATTGACATCAAAACTGTAAACATGTAAATATACTTTATGTGACGGTGGTTGCAGTGGGGGTGCTGTGACTGTGACATTAGCTGCATTTCGTGATGGCGATCTAGATGCCTACAAGTCCAAAGGAAGTGAAAGTTGCAGCAAATGCAGCTTCAGTTGGTTCACCAGCGAAACCTGTTCCTGGAATGGAGTAACTTGGACTCAGTAAATCATGTGCTGCTAACATCCCAGATAGATTACTGTAATGTGCTCTACCTGGGGCTGCCCTTGAGGACGGTCTGGAAATGGCAGCCTGTACATAATGCTGTGGCCCAGCTGTTGGTGGGAGAAATGAGAGAGTTTCTCAGGCTCTGGAATGGATGCCAATGTGGCTGGACAGATCCATAAATTTCAGCTTCTTGCTTTTCCAGTCTTAAATTCAGTTCTGCACATTTCCAAAGCAATTTGCAATTATTATTATTTTTTAATGCCCACTGAAATGCTGAAACTTTGTCAGCATCGTAGCGTGAACTCCCAATTTTGAAAGCTGTTTGGGCTAGCACACAGCTTTTCAGCAATCCCTTTTTCCTAATTCTATTTTTAATTCCCGACACCTGCATTTTCACGCACACTTTCCCCTAATATAGATGTACTCATTGGTTGGAAAACTGCATTGTGAAATTGGGAGAAGTGTGGGTTCTAAAGTGTAGCTGTGTTTCACTTCATGTAATAGACTGAGATGCACAGTTTTTGGTAGGGAATAAAACACAGTGCGGAATGAAATTCTGAGTCAGTAAAGTAAGGAATGTGGGCAATGGGCTCAGGGCCAGATTTAGGTTTGATGAGGCCCTCAGCTACTGAAGGTAATGGGGCCCTTTATATGTCCAGCTGTTCTTTGTCAACAACAAATTGTCACTGTTTTTTGTGTTGAATATATGCTATTTATGGACCTAATAGGTATCTAAAAGGGACGTGGGTGGCACTGTGGGTTAAACCACAGAGCCCAGGGCTTGCCAATCAGAAGGTCGGCGGTTCGAATCCCCGCAACGGGGTGAGCTTCCATTGCTCAGTCCCTGCTCCTGCCAACCTAGCAGTTCGAAAGCGCGTCAAAGTACAAGTAGATGAATAGGTACTGCTCCGGAGGGAAGGTAAACGGCGTTTCCGTGCGCTGCTCTGGTTTCGCCAGAAGAGGCTTAGTCATGCTGGCCACATGACCCTGACCCAGAAACTGTACACCAGCTCCCTCGGCCAATAAAGCGAGATGAGCGCCGCAACCCCAGAGTCGGCCACGACTGGACCTAATGGTCAGGGGTCCCTTTACCTTTACCTTTACCTAGGTATCTAAAGCCATCTGCACATGTTGCCATGCAACCCATCCATGCAGAATGTAGAAATGAGCAAACCAGTGATATTTTACGGAGCAGGCTAGCAGGCGGGGCCCATTACTTACATCATAGGAGCCTACACAACACAAAACACTGTTGCTGTATGTAGGTTTTATTTTATTTGTTTCTTATCTTATATTTTGGAAATGTACATCCAGGGTTTTTTCCCTTTCATTTTTGGGGGGCCCCCCAAGAAAGTGGGGCCCTAAGCTATATCTTGTTTAGCTTATATCTAAATCTGGCACTAAATGGGCTTCTCTTCCCCAAAGTTTAGAGGTGTGTTGCTCTTGGCATAAAGGAATGTCACGCTTTAATGGCATTAAGAATTTGGAAACAGAAACACAGTCTAGGTAAAGAACACATTTGCTGTTTTTTATTGGTGCCCTGCAGGGCAAATAATACTGAAAAAAGGGCAATGAAAAAAAGAAAGAAGAAGAACCACCCCCTCACCCACCCCCACCCCTCAAACCAGGATCCTGGCAAACCCACATCATCATCTTCTTTTTTTGTAAAGAGTACATAAACTCCTTTTTTTTAAAATCATGGCGTGAATGTTAACATAAAACCAAAACATGAAAATATACAACTTATATTACACTATGTGTTATGAACAAAATATAAATCTATAACTCTATGTTATATTTACATAATTATTTTCTTTTATTATTATTATTATTATTAAATTTCAAGTGAGATGGTAGGTTGCACACATACTTTGTTTTAAGCTCCAAGCATTTGATTGTCTCTTTTTTTCCCTTTTATTTTTTTTTCTCTCCTGAGTCCCCCCCCCCCGCCCTCCGGCCCTCACTTCCCCAGATACAGGAGAGGAATAAGCACTTTAGAACAAAACAGAGCTATAAAAATGTGCACCGCCCCAATCCATAAGCAGAGATAGGGTTGTGTGTTGATACAACTGCGCCCCGCTTGCACTGCCTAACAGGTGGTTGGTGCTTTCAGTGATGATTAAGGGCTGCAGAAGAGGGAAAGGATGCCAGATTAGGTCCAAGGTCCCCCATTCCTGTCTCCTACTCATAGCCCAAGAGTTGATGAGTATTGTGGGTTGACAGTGCTGATCACCTAGTTGGCGTAGGGAGAGGGGGGGGGAACGGTTCCTAGAGTGTCGCATCTGGCAGGAGCTCCACTCTTGGCTCCTTGGACCAGGCTGGTGATTATTTCTAACACCACATGCCATACATTTTGCAAGAGGAAGAAGAGGAGGAGATGTACTCACAATGTATCTTTTGAGTCAGCTGCCTGGATCAGGCTGTACGAGCCTTGCACACAACATGCAATGAAATGTATAAAAGTAACGATGCCTGATGTGGCCCCTGTTTCAGAAGTCTATTATAATATAGAAGGGAGGATTGCTGGCACAGAGCAGGGTGGAGGCAGAAACTGAGCCGTAAGCAAAACAAACATGTTTCGTTAGTGAAAATAAAGCCAATAGGAAAATCAGCACACATGGAAATGAACTGAATGTGTGCGCGCACACACAAACCAGTCTCTCAATGGTTATGCGTGGTGTTAGGGCTGGCACATAGCCCCAGACCTGTGGTGCGAGTCTTCACTGCAGTGGGCAGGAGTGTGGCTGTATAGTTTCCCTTTCAAAGAAGTCCCTTGAAATGACCCACAGCTCCGAACATGGTGTCTGCTAAAGATCTCCAGCCATCTTTGCAAGGGGAAGGCAGGGAGTGCTCCTCCTAGCTTGCTTAGTGCGAACACACAGAAATGACTAAAGTCTGGTTCCCATACTACACCTGTCCCAGGGACAAAAGTCCTGAACCGACTCTAGTGTGAAACAAATGGCGTGTGGAAAACCTCCAAACTCCAGGCATCTTGGTGGGGCTGGACAGGGGAGGAAAATGCAGAAGCATCGAGGAAATTGCTTCCATCCATATCTGGGATTTGCCTCATCAACCAGTTCACATTTCTCCTCACATACTTAAGGGTGAGTCAGGGTTGTAGACAGTGGCTCACTTCCAGCTAAAATTAAATGTGATCAAGTTCCATTGAACTTAGGGAGATCTAATGTTTCCCTTCTCTGCTGCATTGCAGTGGTCCTCCAGAAAACTACATTTCCCAAGGGACACTGGGGCCGTTCAACGAGGGTTCCCACAAAGGGATAGAAATGATCAAGTCTTCCATCTCTCTGTGGCGGGAGTCCCGCCATGACTACCCTGCTCAGGTAAGTCTTGTTTGAATAAAATTTCATGGGTTTTGAAGGTATATGAGCCAGGATTTCTTCTGCAGCTTAGATTTTACTCTGAGCTGCATGATGGTGCAGGGCTCTTGTAATGTTCACCACTTCTTTGAGATGAGGGTTTTAAACCTCAAAACTTGTTATCCACACCAAGTTCTCAAGCCTGGAGAATTTGACTGAATGGGAGAAGTTAATTGCAATGAACTGAAGCAGGACTTTAGCATGAACCCCTTTAGCTGGAAATAGGACTGAACAATAACTGTGCTATTTGGCACTGAGTTTTGAATATTTTACTGGATCGTTACCAGAAAATTAATCAGCAAAGTGGAGAAGGGCGACTATCACTGAGTTTGTATGGTGGCTTCTCTGTGGTTCCCTCTGTTTGTGAGATGACGAGCATGACTTTGGGGAAGTATTGTGAGCGAATGTGGCGGACGTTCGCAATATGACCATGCTTTAAAGCTGAAATGAACTGGTGGTTTAGGGGTGGAGAATTCAAAAGCATGTGTTTTTTGTGCTCCAAATGACTTTGTTCCAATCTATCTTTACCACCACCACCCCAAAAGAAAGAAAGAAATAGCAGTGCGTAAAACACTTGAATATGGAAAGACTAATTGAAGGACAGTCATTATTAACTAGATTTAAAATTTTAAAGCTCAGTCAATCCAATGTTAAGTCTTTAAAAATCCTAATTGGTTTCAATAGGGTATTATTAAGCACACATTTAATGATTCCTCACAGAATAAATTGCATTGAAAAATGATTAATTCTGCTTGGGTCACCCCCATAGTTCAAAAAGCAGGCTGGGGTTGGGTGGGATTTGAACTTCAGAAAGTGAGATTTGAGTTGCAAAATATTGCACGATTATCATCTTTTAGGGGGGGGGGGGAGTTGATTTTTCAAATAAAAAACAACAACAACATTCAAACCAATTTCCAAAATGTGCCCAGTGAGAAACTCAGGTTCTGAGCATGTGGTAAATCATGCAATGTACTGCACAGTCACAGAGGCAGGGGTGGTGTCAAAACACATTCGCACAAACCATATCTCACCACCTAAAAATGGCTGTGTGAATCAATCTGCAGATGACTCTTATAAGCGCTGAGGTCAGGGTTGCTTTCTTCGTTGACCTACAACATGGGTTCCATCAAGCCACATTTTGCCATGCGAAAAAAAGATACTTGCAATCCAGAGAAAGCTAGTTGAAATCTCTGGGTGTCTAGAGTCTACAGGGGTAGAATATTCCTTAGCCGTTTTTGTTGAGTTCAGTATTTAATTTGGAGACACTTTTGTTGTTATTGATATTACGGTATTATCTTTATTGTTAGAACTTACCAGTTAAGCTTAATTATATTGCATACTTACTGAGAAGTTTTCATTTGCTGTTTATGACTACTTAAAATTTTGATATAGTTTTGTAACTATTAAGAATGAATCAAGGTATTCTTGAGTGTTGAAAGTTGCCTTGAGCATGGTTAAATTATGGAGAAACAGCATGCAAATAAATGATGATGAACTCAATGGGACTAAAATGCAGCTCTCATTCTCTGGATAGAGGACAAAATTGTGTGGCTCACAATGTGAATAGGGATAGATGAGAGAGGGAGATCACAGAAGAGTTGGAAGAGACCCCGAGGGTAATCTAGTCCAGCCCCCTGAAATGAAGGAATCTCAGCTAAAGAATCTATGACAGATGGCTACCCAACCTCTGCCTGAAAACCTCCAAGGATCAGAGAGAAACAGAAGGCAAGAAAACTAAATATAGCAGTGGGCCCTTCTGTACTTTAAGCTAGCATGATAACCACCCTGTTCCTTATGAGCAAAGCATACATTTGAATCCAGGCTTAGTGAATTGACTCAACCAGAAAGTGGAAACTAAACATTTCACCCTTATTAAAGCATGTCTTTAAATAGATGCTATTGTGTGGTTGCCATTAATTCTAGGGGATAAGTTTTTGCTAAGAGAAGCTTATGTTTGTACTGAGTATAATTATTTTCAACTTTAGAAGAAACGTGATGTCAGATACTTCTTCAGGAACAATGAGCGTTCATCTCGTTTGGATTATGTTACAAAAAAAAGGACTTTGAAAATGTGTTGTAAGGAGGTTAAAGACAATTTCTTTTGTTAAAAAAAAATTAACTGAAGGAAGTCTACTGCCAAAACCCAATCTCTGAAACATTGTCACCGAAGAAAGACTTGCTTCCCCCATCCATTCATTAATAAGAGGATTTGGTTACTCAACTAATTAAATACTGTAATAATAGTTACGAGTCCCATTTGGGATTAATACAGTAGGACAGTTAAATAAATATGTTAAATGCACTTGGCAATCCTATTTTGCCAATATAAAGCATGAACAATTTATGGGGAGGGATAGCAAGAACATGAAACTATTCCCATTTCACTGGAAACTGGTGGTATTGAATATTTTCTTTCCCACCTTTGCCAGTGATAGTATAATTTTAGCCAAAAATGATTTAAAAATAAAACAAAATAGCATGAATCATATGACATCAGGAAGTAGAAGCGGTGGCCCCGATCCAGCTAAAGTTAGTAGGGACTAATCCTAAACGCACTTACCTAGGATGTATGTGTCATGGGTGCTTCTTCTGAGTAGAGATGTACAGGGTTGCCCTGCATGCCCCATTAAAAGCAGTGGGAGATCAGTACAGTGCAAACTTACACATGCCTGCTCAGTGAAGCCTCGTGTGTTTACTCAGAAGAAAGTCCTACTATGTTCAGTGGGGATTCCTTCCAAGTAAAGCGTGCATAAAATTGCCGCAACAAGTAACTCTAGCTAAATCGGGGCTGCTGGAATGAAGATACAAAAGTTCAGTGCAAACAACACAATCATTTACAAGATTCTCAACTGGACAAGAAGAGGTAGGCTAGGCAATAATTGGGGGGGGGGCAGGAGAGGGGAATGCTGTGTGGATCAGAATCAGAGGGCCTTAATGTTCAGTGATCGGACACATCCTAATCAAAGTTAAGCTATTTTTTTACTTCTGTTAACTCCCCACTGAAGCCAACCTGAATCTCAATACTCAGCATGTTGATCTCAGAGACAGACTATTGGGCTCAAACCAAGGCTTTTTGGTTTTTTCCAGCAGAAACTCAGATGTGTTCCGGCACCTCTCCATTGCCATTCTAAGAGAACGAGGGAGGTGTTTATGGTGAATTCTGGCACCTCTTTTTCCTAGGAAAATAGCACTGGCTCAAACCATTCCACACTTGGATGAAATATCCATACCTGACCAAGTCTACTGCTTTGGATTCAACCTTCACATTTCTAGATGTGGGCTGTCCTCTAAGTGACCCTAGGGTGTTGTTGTTCAGTAGCGCCCGGGATACGTTCTGTAAATAAGGTCATGCTTAACAAGGGCTTGGCATCAGTTTAGCTTCTTATGGCTATCACATCAGGGACATATCCAAACCTTGAATAGGTCCCATGGCATACAGTGAAGAAGATAAATGCAGAAAGACTCTCCTCTCCCAATCAACAAAAGAAATAAAGCTCTGTCCCCTTAACTCAGTAGGAATGGAGAGCAGGTATGTTCCCCCCAGTTACTCACAGATGAGGTCCTCGTACCTGCAGTAATTTTGAAGTATTTTGGGTCCAGTACAGTAAGCATTTGCAAGCACAGGCCCACTGGACTCAACCTAGGACAGTCAACTGAATAATTGAATACGTTTATCTGTTTCTGGGGCGATCAGACATACATTATGGAATATCACTTATTTCTGAAGTTTCCCTCAACACAGTTGGGACCACAATGAATCTGTGTGGATTTGCACGTGCTTCTATCACAGGCTCATCCCAGATTATATATTCTCATAACTAGTGTGTTGATGACTTGCTCCAACCTGGGTTGGAACTAACCTGGAGCTAAAACAAAGTATTGATGTTGACCAAAGTCACATAATTAACCCAGACTGTCTTCATAAAATGGTGGAAATCAAGCATCCAACACATGTGAGGTTGAACCCACAAGAGTCAGAAATATTTGTTCACAAAGACAGGGAACAATCTGGTTTAGTTGTTTTGTGTTTTTTTTCCTTTTAGAAAAAGAGAGCAAAATGTTCAGTTTTCACATTGTACATTTGTCATAATATTTATATTTATATTTATATATATATATATAAAAGTTTGCTTTAGTTTTTAACCAGAGTGCTTTGAATGGCTCTAGAGTGTCATTAAATAATCCAAACTGAGTGAAGTTAATTAAGATTGAACTCAACACTCCCATAATTCACCCCGTCTTAAGAAATGTCCATACCTGATGGGACAGTGGGCTCAAAATTATGTTTTCTAAAAGATCCCACATACACACACACACCAAAAAAGGGGGGAATGGGCGAGCAATAGCGAAATTGCAGCTTTTTAACCCAAAAGGAGGAAAGGACACTTTTTTATATATATAAAAAACACCTTAACAGCTGTCGTTGTTCATGGTAATTGCCAAATTAAAAAAACACCAACGTAATGTAAAAAAAAAAGAGAGGAAAATAAATTATGCATAATTTACTATCTGGGAACAGCTGACCATTATTATTCTTAACGTCATTATAAGTACCATTACAACACTAGCATGAAGAGGCAGTTCAACTGAAGAAAGAAAAAAACCCTCACGCAAAATCAAATGCAACCATTAACCAATACAAAACAAGACATCTCCAACATAGAGAATATGATGTACTACTCTGAATACCAACCCAGACAAATATTGAGAGGAAGAAAGAGAGAGAGAGAGAGAGAGAGAGAGGATTGTTGAGGGAGAGGTGGATAACGTGAAAGAGCAGTGTGGGTGGAAATTGCATCCAAGCACCCATTTAACTATTGCCAGAACTATTCAATCACAATGGGATTCTGTTTGCTTTGCCAGAGGGAGGTCTATTTTTGAAGTAGCATCCTGTCATACGAACAATGAGGGCATGAATCTTCAAAGAGTTAATAAGAATGAATTGGGATTGATGATCAATTCTTAATTTTTTTAATTTATTTTTTTATTTTTACCCTTTTGAGTCTTCTCCCTCCTACTTCCTTCAAGATCCTCCTCAATAACCTCAGCATTGCCAATAAAATATTCCCCATTGTTCCCAGTGGCTGGAATTTTGTGAATGCCACTATCTTGTACATTTCTGGGCAAGTATGGCAGTCACACTATCCAATAATGCCCAAGATGGCAGTAATGATTTCCAATGCAAATACTGCCATCTTGAAAAACTATGTGGTGTGCTCGAACATATTTGATGGGACCACCCCTTCCCAAGAAAGCTACAGTGTTGGATAAGGCTTGCCACCATTTTTGACATACCCAGGCAAACACATGATAGCCACAGAATATGGTCAGATATTTTTTAGACTTCAATAACCATGAAACTTCCATTTTGCTCTGGCACCATCCACCCCACTGATCTGTACACAATGCTTTTTTTGGAGAAGTCAATTCACACATTGAAATGACAGTCAGCAAAATCAACAGATGTATCAACTCTATGCATGTTTACTCAGAAATAGGTCAACGGGACATACAGCCTAATACGTGTGGCAGCCTCAATCTGGTCCTGCTGTCATACAGCCTTTCCCTATCAAAAGTATTATTTAGCTACCGCTCTAAGCTTTCGAGATTCCGCCAGATGTTGTCCTGAGTTTCTGTAAATTCTTTGCAATAGTGAGGACTAGAGATCTGCTCTTTTAAAAATGAATGGCTGCTGACTTCAGTTTGTATTCTGCACTGTACCAGTTTGTATGTAATGATAGGCCGTTGTTTGTTTTAACCATGGATGGATCAGCCTTGCAGACGACCAGAGCAACTATAATTTGTTGTGCCTAATGTTGGTTTTTTAGGGGATGCAGGTGGTGCTGTGGGTTAAACCACAGAGCCTAGGACTTGCCGATCAGAAGGTCGGCGGTTCGAATGGGGTGAGCTCCCATTGCTCGGTCCCTGCTCCTGCCAACCTAGCAGTTCGAAAGCACCTCAAAGTGCAAGTAGATAAATAGGCACCGCTCCGGAAGGTAAACGGCGTTTATGTGCGCTGCTCTGGTTTGCCAGAAACGGCTTAGTCATGCTGGCCCCATGACCCGGAAACTGTACGCCGGCTCCCTCAGCCAATAAAGCAAGATGAGTGCCGCAACCCCAGAGATGGTCACGACTGGACCTAATGGTCAGGGGTCCCTTTACCTTTAATGTTGGTTTCATTTTCAAAATGTTCATCTTGCACCTTTGTAGCTGAGCAAGCATCGAGGGCAGGGTGCTGAAACAAACTGGGATTAAGCCAGGATAGTGGGTTCAGACCTAATGAGAAACCACAAGTCAAAATTTGCAAGCCCATTTCAAACCATGGTTCCATATACTGGTTTGTTGGCCACAACAAAAACATAGTTGGCTAGGATGGACTTGGATGTACAAACAAACCACCGCTAAGCTACGCAAACCATGGCTTAGCATTGCATGCAAACAGTATATGTGCAGGTCTATCTCTGTAGCTCTCTGCTGTAGTAAACCACTTAGAATGGAATTAATCGTAGCACACAGAATGGCAGAATAAACCTTTCCCATTTGGGTCACCGATGAGCCTGAGGCATCTGTATTAGCAAGCAAGACATTGTGGGAAGTGCTGGAATGTGGAGCCACTTGCTTATCATCAAACCTAGTATGCTATCTGGCAGCCTGAACTATAAACTGCCTATGGTAAAGTTCTTCCATTTAGCGAGCATAGTTCCATTGATTTCAGCTAGGTCAAAAGCCTAGTTTTCCCTTGTCCAATCATCATGACTTCCTCATCATGGCAGGAAGCCAAAGATTGAATAGGCCCAGGTACACAAGATATACCACAAAAGCAGGGCTCTGTCTCATTCCCTCTAACCTGGGAAAATGCCAGATGGAATTGGGGTGATATATACCAAGCGCTCTCTGGCATTGAAATGAATAGGGCAGTTGCTAGGCCCTGGAAGCCTAGAGTGTGTTGCCAGAGCCCTCAATCGGGATTGTTCCAACTGTTGGAATCTCCCTGCAGCACCAAAACAATGTCCCAGTGGCACTACGGCAATGTTGCAGCACCATGACTGGAACAGCTACTGATGCACAAAGGCCCACCACAGACATTAGTGCCCATGGTAGCGTAGTAGTGCACTTTGCATCACGAGGGATGGGACTATGTGGAATGACAAACTGTGAGGAATGCCTTGCCCAATCTGAGTCCAAATCTGGGTGCACGGGCACATATTGGGTCAATCATTCATATATCACGGGAATTATTTTCATAGCTCACTCAAGATTTCATCCCCAAGCAAGATTTAATCTCAGCCTCATGGTTGATGCGGATCTGGAGCTGAAAGTCTCTGAACACCTGACATTGGACATCCTCACCCTTTCCTCCCCAATACTTGACTTAGGAAGTTAATGATTCATATTCTTCAGTGCCACACTTCATATGCAAACAATGGAAATCTATTACATGTAGCACCAACACGAAGTGTAAATTCAGGATGTCAAACAGACTCAGTTATTTGGGAAATCATCCATTGATTTACTTCTGCTCCACCCCAACAATTCTCTGAAGGTTATTCTTATTAGTACCATAAATACCCACATAAACCTAAACACACAAGTCCATGATGCATAAAATATTTTTTCCCTCTAAATCTATTGTTTCTCTCTCTCTCTCTCTCTCTCTCTCTCTCTCACCTGAGAACAGCACCTACAGTTTCCTTTAACTTGTGTTTTTTTTTTTAATAGAAAATTAATTAAAGAAAAATCTAACCTCACCAGCTGCTGGTAATCAGGTTCTTCAACGGATTGTCTAAGACACAACACTGTCCTAACTTTAGACCGAAGACGAGATGAAAGAAATAAAGAAAAGACGACCAACTGGGAAAGAAAACATGAAATGGAAGTTGTTCAGCATGTGAGTACAAATTTGGCACTTGCTCAGAGACTACTTCTGGTGTGCAATTGGTGGAAGGAGGCCTTGTCTAGAAAGGAAGGGGGTGATTGGCTGGGGTGGTGGTAGCAGAAATAAAGAGTATTCCCACTGCAGCCCATGTGGCAACATGCTCTCGCGCACATCCATCAAGGTCAAGCAGATACTGGATTGGGACAAGGGCACATGCGTCTCCCAGATGCTCAGGTGCTCAGGCTAACTGGCTATTGGTGACTGGCATGAGCCATTTAAGGATGTGTGTAGATTAATAAGGAAGTTGTCAAACCAAGATATAACAAGTGCTTGCATTTTTAAGGGACTGGGTTAATGTATTTTGGTGGAAGGGAAGGACGTAAGTCAGTGGGAGAGCATTGTTGTTTTAAAGGATTTTAATATTGTATTTTTATATGGGTGTAACCTGTCCTGGGACCTGGTGGTATAAGGCAGGTAAGACATCCAATAAATAATGATGATGATATGTTGATGAAAGGTCCCATATTGGGCATCTCTTGAGCTCAATTCATGGTCTACAAATCTCTCAAACCACCCAAAGGTTTATTGCAGCCTGCACAGAAAACATTCTGCACTGCAGCAAACCACAAGGGCCCTAAGCAAACTCCTACAGGTCCAACTGCAAGTAGCAATTGCTGTGAATCAGGATGTGCAATGCCACATGGGCTAAAAAACCCAGGTCCGTTCCAGCCAGATGCATAAATGCCTTAATAACCCTGACTCTGGAGAGGAAGGGTGAAAAAGAAAAAGGTGGGAAAGTTGGAGGGGGAAGTATAAAGAATTGTTTTTAAAAATCATCTATTCTGCCCCCCGCCCCATCCTGGTCAGGTGCGTCACCTCCCCTCCCAACCTCCCCCCACCCCACCCCAAATCTTATTTTTTTTCCTTTAACCTGTAGCACAAAAACAACAGAACACATTCACAAGCCACTTGTTGGCACTGTGTACCTGAGTGAGAATTTTCTAGAACATTGTAGAACAAACAGCCATAAAGTTTATTTTGAAAAAAATAATAATAATAAAAAGTTGAACGGGTAAGACTTCAGTGCTCGGGTATAGCAGCTGAATTACTGGCATTATATTACCCATAGCTTATTTCCGTCCGTTTTATATATATATTTATATATATATATATATTTGTTGTCTTCGTGAGTTGTCTTCCTTGTCACGGTTCCTTCCTCTGAGCCTTTTTGTCTCTTTAAATTTTTTGTTTCGCTTTCCTTTTAAAAAGTTTATTTCCCCCCCCCAACGCGGGCTGATGCCTATTCATCAGCTGATGTCCCCCCAACTAGTTAAGACTAAGAGTTTTTAAGTAACAGTCAGTGTGTGAGGATTTAAGTCTGTGTGCTTGGCCACTGGGCTAAGGAACCAGCCGGGGCTTCCCACCGAAGTCTTCCGAGGTCAACGCCAAGAATCGGGACCCCCTCCTATCAGTTGGCTTGCCCCGCGATGTGGTTTTCGCTGTCGCTGCCGTAGTCCACGTCGGGGTCATCGTCCTCTTCGTCGTACTCGTCGTATATTTCGCCATTGATGTCGTCAGTCTGCATCTCCTCCTTGACGTGGGAGGTGTCCTCGCTTTTGATGCCGTAAGTGCTCTGGATAACGGGCATCCCGGGCTCCGGACTGCTAGAAACGCTCGAGTGCTCCGAGGGCAGGTGCGGGGAGGGCATTCCTGCCATGGCAATGGCCCCTGGGTAGACTACGCCGGCCGTCGCAATGGGAATCTGTGCTTGCTGTCTGTTGGCAATGAAGGAGGGGGGAACAATACGGGGAGGCGTTAGACACAAGACGGAGGGTGCATCCTCATAAGCCATTCTTTTAGAAATAAAGGAAGCTACCTTATACAGTCATACCTCATGTTACGTTTGCTTCATGTTACCATATTTTTTGCTCTATAAGACTCACTTTTTCCCTCCTAAAAAGTAAGGGGAAATGTGTGTGCGTCTTATGGAGTGAATGCAGGTTTCGCAGCTATCCCAGAAGCCAGAACAACAAGAGGGATTGCTGCTTTCACTGCACAGCGATCCCTCTTACTGTTCTGGCTTCTGAGATTCAGAATATTTTTTTTCTTGTTTTCCTCCTCCAAAAACTAGGTGCGTCTTGTGGTCTGGTGCATCTTATAGAGCGAAAAATACAGTACGTTTTTTCAGGTTGCGTCCAGCGGCGACCCGGAAGTACTGGAAAAGGTTACTTCCAGGTTTCGCTGCTCACGCATGCGCAGAAGCGCTAAATCATGCTTTGCGTATGCACAGAAGCACCAAATCGCACCACGTACCTGCGCAGAGACGGTGCTTCAAGTTGCGGGCTTTTCATGTTGCGAACGGGCCTCCGGAATGGATCCCATTCGCAAGCAGAGGTACCACTCTACTGAGTTAATTAGTCCATCTGGTTCAGTTTTATCTACCCTGATTGTCAGTGGCTGTGCGGAGAAACATAGTCAACTGTTGTCCTATACAGAATAGGACCATTGGTCCATTCAGCTGAGTATTGTATACACTGTCTGCCATCAACCCTCCAGGGTTTTAGGCACAGGACATTACCAAGTCTACCTGGAGATGCTAGAGTTTGAACCTTGGACCTTCTGCATTCAAAACAGATACTATGCCACCAAGCTATTACCCTTCTCTCTCCCTCTCTCTCTTGCAGGCCCCCTTAAAGCCATGTTTCCAGGGATATGAAAATATGTTCAGCATCTCCCCAATAATTAGTATCATTTTAGACTCCAAGAAAGTCAAACTGGAAGAAAATAAAATATTGCACTTTGGAGTTATTAGACCGCAGTATGGTGACAACTCTGATTTAACAACGCAGCAGTGAAACTGCACAAATGCAGCAGTTAAGGTAAGGAACATTAACTATTTAGTACTGTTGTTGAATGCATACTTCCAAGAAGTTTTGAGTAGAATGAAAGCGTCCATGTGTAAGGCATTAGGGGTAGGGCAACTCCACACAGGGTGCAATTACAGACCCCAGATGCCATATCTTAATAATTGTACCCATGTATTATAAATCTTAATGCATTTTTTTTTTTACATTACATTATATTGGAGCCATTGCTTCATATGTTTGATATGCCTTAGATGTCAAATATAACTCATTATTTCTCTGTTTCACCCTGACTTCACTGGCATTTCCTTCAGTTCTAATGGGCATGCTATTTCCCCATGTGGGCCCAGTACAGAAGATTCCCTATAGGGCATAAGAGCTCTTGTTTTCCCACTTCCTTCCTTAGGACCAACATTAATTTCTCTAGTGTAATTAATGCATAAGTGTAAACGGCAGCAATGGGGAAGTCTGAGCAGCCTCAGGAAAGGGCGGGGTGGAGGTAAGGAGGGGAAGTTTAACCCTCTCTTCATCCCTGCCATGGTGCTGACAAAACCACCTCTGAACCTGCTGCTTGCATTTCAATAATAATAATAATAATAATAATAATAATAATAATAATAATAATATATTATTTATACCCCACCTATCTGGCTGGGTCTCTCCCCAGCCACTCTGGGCAGCTTCCACCGAATATTAAAAGCATCAGACATTAAAAACGTCCGTAAACAGGGCCGCCTTCAGCTGTCTTTTAAAAGTAAAATGGTTGCTTATTGCCCTGACATCTGGTGGGAGGGCGTTCCACAGGGCGGGTGCCACCCAGAAGGCCCTCTGCCTGGTTCTCTGTAACCTCCCTTCTCGCAGTGAGGGAACTGCCAGAAGGCCCTCAGAGTTGGATCTCAGTGTCTGGGCTGGATGATGGGGGTGGAGACGCTCCTTCAGGTATACAGGACCGAGGCCGTTTCAAGGGGTGTATCCATTGATGCATGGTGTGTTGGCATCAGGAAACAGTAATGCTTCCCCCAGCACAATACCCAGGATGCAAATTTGCATCCCTGAATTGTGAGGGATGGGGATGGATTGCGCTGGAACGCCCCTTGAGAAACAGCGCTGGTACAAGACTTTCCCGTGCGATCGACTGATCACACTTATTTCTGGTTCTGCAACCTTTGCCAGAAAAGAAGGTCAAATCCCAGGGGGAGGACCCACACACTCAGTGCTAGAGCACACACTTCCATGGGGGCAGGGAGAAGGCACCCAGATTCATTATGCAGGACCTCCAGCTAGATAAGAGCTCAGGCTGCAGGGCTGGGAATAACTTAATCGCAAGACATTGCAGACCTGCAGCCAGGAGTGGGGAACCTGCAGGAGTTAGAGTCCAACAGCATCTATAGAGCCACAGTATGAATGGGCAAAGTTGTTGGTTTCACTTTCTCTCATTTTCCCAGCCTTCAGTTCCTCACATTTCAACATGCATTTGTGACTTTTCTGCTTTTACTTTAAAACAGTCCCCATGGAAATCCATCAGTATTTTATACCAAATTTCTCCCCAAGCACACTTTTTTTTGTATGCAGCTTATCCCAATATACATCCTTGTATATCACTTTCACAAATATAGTATCATCATCATCAATGATGGGTTGCCCCAGCAACTCTGGCCAGCTTCTAACAATTTATAAAACCGCCAACATTAAAAACTTCCCTATAAGCATTTTCATTCATACACTATCCTAGTATATGCATTTTTGTACATGTTACTTGCCTGGAAAATTGCTTTGAAAGATTTGGAGATATGCAAATTTTAAAGGAAGTGTTTTGGTTTGCATATCTTTTTTTTGGGGGGGGGGGAGTGCAAATGCGAACTTAATAAAAATTCTTCTCCCATCCCTAGACCAGAAGTTCTCCAGCCCCTGGCATAGACAATATAAAGGTAGACAAATCCACTTGTCTGACTCAGTTTAAAAAGACAGCTTCATAAAATCAGATCTCAAGGCAGTTCTTAAAAACTGTGGCTGGGCTCTGAGCATCCAAGAGAGGCATACTAGGCCATCTTCTTGTAACTTTTCTGTGAAATCATAAAGCTACCATGCCAAGCATCTGCTTAAAACCTTCCTTTTCAGATACCGAAAGCTTGGAAATACATGCAAATGTCATAAAAGAGCTGGGTTATTTTAGGCCTGCTAAATTCCTTCCTCAAATCTTGGAATGCTGGCTGTGTTTATCTCCCTAAGAAGCTCTGGGGGATCCTTGCAAACCTACAGATTTAGCACTGATGCTCCTTTTGTTGCCTTGCAGCATGGGCTAATTCAATTGCGATAATATTGTGCAGAACATGCTCCGCATTGTAATGTCATCAAAGGTGTGTCCGTCTGCAACGGAAAGCCTTGCCACGGGAGACAGGAGGGGAATCTCTGGAGGAGAGCAGGCTTAACTGAGAGTGAAACCTTGCCCTGGCCATTTATGCCAAGCATACAATAAGCCTCAGAACAGTCCTGGAAGGCCATGGGGCAGGGTTGGCAGAGTTCTCCGATCCTTGCCACATTTCTAAATCTCTCACTTCTTTCCTTCAAGGAGAAGGTGGCTGTTCAAGCGTTATAGCAACATACAGAAGCCTATCTGGGGCAGAGGATACAGGAGTGGGGAACCTATTTCAGCCCGGGGGCCACAGGCCAGCAGCAGACAGGGTGATGACCATACCAACCTTGTGAGATAGGGGAAGAGGGAGCCTTGCTAAGGGGAGATAAGACCTGTTGTTTTAATTTCTAACAGCAGCTACTGCGTTTGCCCTTGTTTTTGCTGAGGTGGTAAACCTGAGTCCTGGCTGAACCACTTCATAGACTGCAATGCTCCTCAGTGCAATTAAATTGAACTAATTCCTGCATATAGAGTGCTAGAATCCCTAAGAGACTATTAGATTTCTGTGAGGAGACTGATTTTGTAGAGATGAACATTCAGTCATGAGAACCTCAACCTACTGGTTAAAACAGCTTCACCTTCCAGGTCATTTTGGACTACAACTCCAATCAGCCTCAACCAGAAGAGAAGAAGAGGAGTTTGGATTTGATATCCCGCTTTATCACTACCTGAAGGAGTCTCAAAGTGGCTAACAATCTCCTTTCCCTTCCTCCCCCACAACAAACACTCTGTGAGGTGAGTGAGGCTGAGAGACTTCAGAGAAATGTGACTGGCCCAAGGTCATCCAGCAGCTGCATGTGGAGGAGCGGAGACGTGAACTCGGTTCACCAGATTACGAGTCTACTGCTCTTAACCATTACACCACGCTGGCTCCACACCAGCGATGGGAGTTGCAGTTGTTGAAGGCTGATCTAAAGTGAGATAGCCCAGTCACAGGTTTAGAATCTCTGAGACCTAGGCCCTTAGTATCAAGGAATTCAAAGGTGATGTGAAAATGACTAGACCAGCAGCTCTGGTCTAGACAATTTCAATCCATACAGAATACTCCCCCACCAAACCCCAGTTTTGTAGGGCTCCAAGAGCATGCAGATGTATGGATTGGTAAAAATAATTTGCACTTAGCATGGGTTAAATAAGGGAAGTTTGGATTACATAGGATGGATTTTACCAAACAGGCATCCACAACAGCAAAACCAACACCAACATGTAGCTAGATCTGTTACAGCTGGCCGTGGTTAGGAAGCTAATTTCTGAGTATAGGGTTGGAACACTTTGAAAACCTGCAACATCAGAGTTCACTGTGTGCCACAAACCATGGCAGCTCTATGGAGTTGCCTCTATATTTCTGAAGAGCTGCCACCTGTAATCTCACCAAGTTTACTCAGAAGCAAGTCCCAGTCTCCCCTGATCGGGATTCAAGCCCTACAGCCTGACGCTGTGCCGATTTAGGCGTGAGACAGTCTACTGAAAGCAATCAGTTCTAAGCACACCAAATTTAGCATGAGGTTGCAGTAGCCTCGTTTGCACATTCCGACAAACGTTATGCCCTTTAGAGAACCCAAAATCAGTTGCCTTTAAGATGTCACCTTGTTGCAAAGACCTCATTTGGGGCACACCTATTGGTAACCCCAAAGTATCTGCGCCACTCCCAGCAGAGAGAGAATTTGGCTAGCTCGGTAAGGAAGCTGAATACCATTTCAACTATTGCTGGATTAATCCCCCCACCCTAACATTGTCAAGCATCAGTGTTGGCGAGATAAGTGGAATTCTGGAGGCTTTGTCGCTGCCTATTCTTTCTCCAAAAGGTCCTCCCCTCCCTCTCTTTTTAATCTCCTGATGCCAAGGTTTGGCTGACATCCCTCTGTTTGTTTCCGCGCTTACCAGTGGGATCACCGGACTTGCCAACACCACAGGGTTAAGCGGCTCAGATTTCTGGGCTGAGCTGCTTAGTATTACAATGCACACTGTAGCTGTTTAAAATACTGCCTGGTGACACTTAGCAGTGGCTGGACAGATTCATCTCTGTTCATCATTACTGTCATCCATTAACCAGGCTCAAACAGCCAGCTCTCGTTCCAAAAATGTTGGGCGCAGTCCAGCCCTGGTTAAGCAGTTTTAAGTCTCCTTGATTTCAACAGGAGAGATTTAAACCTGTACTTAACTCTCACGCTGAAAAAAAAAAATCAATAGGACTCAAAAGTGCTTAGCTTTGGATCGGCTAGGCGTTTGTTCTTTATCAACTCAGAAAGATGCAGCACTATGTAAGTAGATAGGATATATCAATTTTGTTTCTCATTCCCCCCCCCCGTCTTAAATTCAGTTCACATTTTCTAGCGATGAGGATTTTAAAAAAAATCCTCATGAAAAATTATAAATGTTTTAGTGTGAATTTCTCCTATTAAATAATTTTTATATTTGGACTAATGTGCACTCATTTGCAAGCAATTACCCCATATTTCCCAATTCTTCTCACTTATATCTTCATTTTTAATGCACACTTCTCCCAATAAATGCATTTTTGCAAACACTGTTTTGTTGAAGAACTGCATCACAAAATTTAGATAAGTGAAGATTTCAAAGGATATTTTTGTTTCGGTTTGCAAATTGTTTTTGACAGTGCAGGTTTGACTGGTCCAGCTCTCAATGCATACTGAATCAAATTTCCCCTCCATCCTCTATCCGTAGCCATAAAAAAATCTTGTGGCGGTGAATTCCATATATTAATTGTGCATTAAGTGATGAAGCGCCTGCTCTTTCTCCCAAGAAAATTCAAGACAAGAAAGAGTGTATATTTATTTATAAGGCACACCCTTTCCTCTATACAGTGGTACCTCGCAAGACGAATGCCTCGTAAGACGAAAAACTCGCAAGACGAAAGAGTTTTTCGTTTTTTGAGTTGCTTCGCAAGACGAATTTCCCTATGGGCTTGCTTCGCAAGACGAAAACGTCTTGCGAGTTTGTTTCCTTTTTAAAAAAATCATTAATACCCAGGGAATCCGTGCTTCGCAAGACGAAAAAACTCGCAGAACGAATTAATTTCATCTTGCGAGGTATCACTGTATAACATGCTATATAACTAGCATGTGGAGTAAGCAGTAAGGTGACTTTTGGAGGGCAAAATGGAAAACATTTGTCTCTCATCCTCATAGAAGCTCCTTGAATGATTTAGAACCCTGCATAGTCAGGGGCGTAAATCCCACGGGGTGGTCCCCTGCTTCTGAGCATCGCCTTCAAACTTAGTGAAAGCTCTAAACTGAGTAAAAATGGTATGCCAGAGCGGGCAGGGCTTTGTAGTGTTCGTTTACCTGTGAGGAAACTGAACATTTGCATAGAGTTGAAAAGGGAATGGGAACAGAATGGTGGAGCTTGAAAGCAGGCCTGTTTGGCTAGCTGGCTGGCACCCTGAACTGGAACGCACCACACTGCAACATTTTGTAGCAGGCCCGACTTGGAATTAACTAAAGGAGTTCACTGCCATGAAGATGGGGTGATGAGCACTGGCTTAGACGGCTTTGAGAGGGGACCAGTAAAATTCGCAAAGGAGGACAGGTCTGTATCGGTGACTACTAACAATCACAACAGCTAAATGGAATCTCCGTGCTCAGAAGCAGCAGTATGCCAGTGGACAGCATTTGCTGAGAAAGAAGAGCAGGAGGGGAGTCATTGATTACATAGCCTGCTTCTCATCCCACAGAATGTAAGGGCAGCCTCTGAGAACCAAGCGTGCAAACCACTTGCAAATACTGAGTCCTGAATGTAAGAGGAGCCCTGCTGAATCAGGCCAAAAAGGCTTATCTCACCCAGAATTCCTGTTCTCACAATGGTCAGCCCATGAGGAGCCCAGGTCTCGAGTGCGACAGGGCTCTCTCCCCACTTGCGATTCCCAGTCCTGGTGACTGGCATTCAGAGGCATATTGCCAGTGGGGTCAGAATGTAGCCATTGTGCCTAGTAGCCCTTTTCAGCCTCAGCCTCCAGGAATTTGCCCAATCCTTTTAAAGCCATCCACACTGGCGCCCATCACTGCATGTGATGCACTGGAAGTCGTGTTACAAGGATGGGGGTGGGTGCACACAACTGACTTCCCTCCAGCTGAAGTGGCTACAGCTCTCATGTGCTGGTGGTTGGGCGAGCAGACCTTAAAATATTAGAACTGTAGAATTGGAAGGGATCCCAAGGCTCATCTAATCCAAACTCCTGCAATCTTTTGCCCAACGTTGGGCTCGAACCCACAGCTCTGAGATTCAAAGACTCATGCTCTACTGACTGAGCCACCCCTCAACCTTGGAAGTCAGGAGAAAAGAGATGCAAACTTGTAGGCCCCTTTTCTCCATCATCCCACATCGGGAAAACTCCAGGTTCCCACTATATGCCTAATAACACCTGCAAGGCTAAAATGCACAGAGACTCATAGAACGGTAGAGTCGGAAGGGACTACGAGGGCCATCTAGTCCAACCCCTGCAATGCAGGACTTCTTTGCCCAGCATGGGACTCAAACCCATGATCCTGAGGTTAAGAGTCTCATGCTCTATCGACTGAGCTACCCCAGACCCTTTCCACCTAAGTATATGAAATCCGCCACAAAGGGCCCATACCCAACATTGAAATACTGCCTCATCTCTTGACGCCGATTGCGCATGATTGCCTTGTATTCGCCGATCCGCAGCTTCTTCCCGTCCACTAAGCACGTGCGCTTCGGCCTGGGCTTGTACTTGTAATCCGGGTACTTCTCCAGATGCTGCTTGCTGAGGCGCGCCTGCTCCTCATAGTACGGCTGCTTCTCAAGGTTTGTCATAGCCTTCCAGCGAGAGCCTGTCGGGGGAAGAAGAAAAAAGGAGATCTGTCCATCTCTGAGCCTTTTCAAAGGACTTTCCAGCCCTGGAGTGGTCTAGCGGCAACCCGAGGGCCAGATCCAGTCCATGTAACACTTGGATCTAGTACAAGGTTTTCCAAACTTGGGTCTCCAGGGTTCATGGGAATTGTAGTCGACAAACAGCTGGAGACCCAAGTTTGGGGAAAGCTGATCTGGTGGTACCTTGATGGCTCTCCCAAATTGTAATGATCCTTCCTTTATCCAAGGCGGATGCTGGATTGCTCCCTTGCTGGAGCTACCTGGAGTGTTAATTTGGCAGTTTCTCATGAAAATGCAAACAAAATCAAATTTCTCCTCCATTCCTAGAAAGTGGGGCAGGGGCTGGCCAAGGTTGGTGAAGCATTACCCCGTTTGCCCTAACGGACCAGCCACTACCGGCTTCTCTCATCCATGTCTTGTAGCTCCTTGAGATAGGACCTGTTTTGCTTACGTTGTGCCGCAAAAAGCCATTCATTCATCCAGCCTCACTAATGACTCCATCCCTGCCCCCACTGCCATTCTTGTCTCTCTTTTGCCAAATGTGTTTATTAATAATGTCGTCCAGCTTATTAGTAATGTGACCTGAGTTCCTTACTGTTGTTTAAAATCACTTGTGTGTTGTGTGTATGTACACAATGTGCATGTGTGCATGTGTGTTCATACACACACACACACACACACATAATGCACTCACAGATATAACACACACACACACACACACACACACACACACACACACAAGTGGTACCTTGGGTTACATATGCTTCAGGTTACATATGCTTCCGGTTACAGACTCCGCTAACCCAGAAATAGTGCTTCAGGTTAAGAACTTTGCTTCAGGATAAGAACAGAAATCGTGCTCCGGTGGTGCGGCGGCAGCGGGAGGCCCCATTAGCTAAGGTTCAGGTAAGAACAGTTTCAGGTTAAGAACGGACCTCCGGAACGAATTAAGTACTTAACCCGAGGTACCACTGTGTGTGTGTGTGTGTGTGTGTGTGTGTGTGTGTGTGTGTGTATATATATATATATATATATATATGTCAAACACCCACATGCATAATTGCACTGGCCCCAGAGGATGAATGACACAAGTGATTAAAGTTATGCCTCTTAAGGGAAAAACAACAACAACCCTTTTCTGGCTGTGTAAGCGAACGAGTCCTAGGCAAGGCTTTGCTAACGTTTGAGAAAAGAAAAATATTACAAATGGAGGAACAATGTTCATTTGCTCTCTGGGTTGCTTTTTCTAATGGAGCTGGGTGGAGAGATTTTTGTTCTTACAAAATACTCATGATGCTCATAAATCTGGGCTGGGAGGATTTTTCTTTTTTTGGGGGGGGGGGAGAGAAAAGAAATGACCCAATGGGATATTACTCAGGCTAGCCTTGTAGTGGCCCAGCCTCTTTGGGGAAACAGAGATGAGCCCCTGGCTATGGAAACAACCCCTGGGTGGAAATGTGGCAAGGACATTGTGGGGGCTGATCAACTTGGGAGACAGCCGTGGCCTTCCTCCTCGCTGCAGTTAGCTCACATTATAACTTCCACCATGCCTAGATCATCACAAACACCCCACGCACCATTTATGATCTACAGAAAGCTTACATTCTCTCCCTTTTGCAAAACATTTGTCCCTTGCTCCAACAAAAACACCAGCAAACCATATAGCTTCTATTAGGAAAGTCTCAGTTTTTTAATATTATTAACTGCCAGTTTTCCATTTGCCTTGCTAGGTGGGTGCGAGTATGCCTTTCTCTTTTGATGGGGGTCAAATGCACGCAGGGCAGGAAATGTGTCTACACAGGACTCCCTCTTCCCTCTGGCAGGCTCGGACAAAGGCGGCCCTCCAAGCCTTTCTCTCTGGCCCTTGGAACTCTCTGCACACCTCATTCCCTCCCTAGCTACACCCACTGTCCCCAAGCTTTGCGCTCTCCTTGAGAGTTTTTGCCTGCCTGGAATGTGCCATTCAGCTGCGATGGTGCCATTTGCTACCTTTGAAGGTGACCCAGAAACTACATCCAGAATGTGGCAGCTAGACTGGTGACTGGGAGCGGCCGCCGAGACCACATAACACTGGCCTTGAAAGACCTACATTGGCTCCCAGTACGTTTCCGGGCACAATTCAAAGTGTTGGTGCTGACCTTTAAAGCCCTAGATGGCCTCAGCCCAGTATCCCTGAAGGAGCGTCTCCACCCCCAGCATCCAGCCCAGACACTGAGGTCCAGCGCTGAGGGCCTTCTGGTGGTTCCCTCACTGTGAGAAGCAAAGTTACAGGG
Source organism: Podarcis raffonei (assembly GCF_027172205.1). NCBI lineage: Eukaryota > Metazoa > Chordata > Lepidosauria > Squamata > Lacertidae > Podarcis > Podarcis raffonei. The sequence goes on along the minus strand of NC_070611.1, from coordinate 64,358,365 downwards.
AACCAGGCAGAGGGCCTTCTCGGTAGTGGCACCCGCCCTGTGGAATGCCCTCCCACCAGATGTCAAAGAAATAAACAACTATCAGACTTTTAGAAGACATCTGAAGGCAGCCCTGTTTAGGGAAGCTTTTAATGTTTGATGAATTATTGTATTTTAATATTTTGCTGGAAGCCGCCCAGAGGTGGCTGGGGAAACCCAGCCAGATGGGCAGGGTATAAATATATTATTATTATTATTATTATTATTTATTATTATTATTATTATTATTATTATTATTTGCTTGTATGGGCGGAGAGTGTGTGTGCAAATGTGCGTAGAAACCGGCCTAGCGCATGAAGTTAAAAGCTTGCATTTGTTATTTCGCCCCCTTTTGCCTCTCACAGCCCTTGGAAACTTTCCCAGAAGGTGATGTGGCCCTTAGGTTCAAAAAGCTTCCCTTCCTCTTGGCTAGGGTGCGGCGGAAGGCCAATAGCATCACAAGGAAGCTGAATCAGACAGACGGGCAGATGCAGGTGCAGTCCCTGTATTAAGGAATGCAGGAGAACACTGTTCCTTGACTGGTGGCCCAGGCAGCCTCCAAATGCCTTCCCCGCAAAAGCTCCCTGTGCCATAGCAATTTATAGCCACCCAGAAGCTGAATGAGCACTGGCCACAACTAGCCATTTGCAACATGCTGAACACTAGCTGGTTGTCCCCATCATTTCTGTAGCAAGTTTTAATCTCCCAAAGTGCTTTACAGGGGTCTTCTTTTCCCCTTTAGCAGCAACTCAGGGGAACTGAGTTACCATACCATTTTAAAATTATTTCTTCTCCGGGGGAGGGGGCTGGAACGGATATACACTCAATACCTGAGCCAAAAATCCACCTATAATCTGTAATCAATAAAGTGGTGGCCATTTCTAATCCAGAAATGGATTGAGTTCATTAGTTACATCTTACATTTAGCCACTACCTTGGCGGGGGGCGGGGGGCACTGTGACTGGGCCGGCAATAAACGAGCGAACAAACTTCATGGTGAGTTCCCCCACTTTTATCCCCGGGGGAGGGGGACTGCAGCTTTATCTTTCTTATCTCAACTCCTTTCACAACCAGCCCGCGAGGTAGGCTAGGCTGACAAATACACAGGCTAAGGCACAGCAGAGGCTTGAAACCTGCCTCATCATATCTCTCTTCCACTTTCCCCATGAAGCATTTAACCAATTAATGCCAGTCTAGCAAAGCTGGTCTAAGGATACAGAGGTCCACCAGCGCCTGTTGATCCCTTGTTTACCTGTGGCTCTCTCCCTTCATTGACATTTAGATTGTAAGTTTCTTGAGGCAAGGACCTTTCTTTTTTTCTTTTGTAAAGTGCTGCTTCCACAGCCATTGCTCCCAGTAGTGGCCTCCCCCAAGGGCCAGCACAGGGGCTTCCGAAGGGCCCTGCTATGAGCGGGGAGGCGAGAAGAACCAGTTACGGCTTCCTTGAAACAAACACACCAGTCTTTCTGTTTCATTGCAACTGTTTTGTTTTTTAATTAATGCTTATTGTTGCAATATAACTTTTGGTGAACTGCTTTGGTGAGATCTGCCTGAATGGCTGCATGCAAATAAGGCAAGTATGCTGTTATCAGCATAGTGTACTTCCCAAATAGGAGAAATAGCTTAACATTCAGAGATCCCGGCTATCACCGGCCTCCTATTTCACACTCCTATAAAAATGGCTGAATACAGAAAATTGTGTTTTAGTTTTTTTCCAATTAACTGCAACACACACACACACACACACACACACTCACACAAGAGAGATAGATAGAGAATCTTAAAGACTAAGAGTGGGAACACTGAGAGACTGAAACTGTCAGGGAACTGCCATCAGAGCCAGAGGCGGAGGGAAGGCTCCAGAGGGATGCCGGAGAGGGTCCCAGCAGGCAGAGAGGCAGCCCATCTGCTGGGGAAGGAAATCAGCGTAACACCAGTGGAGAAGGGGGGCAGAAGGGGGAATCGGAGAGGAGGCTCCAGGACTCTTCACCGGAGACCAGCGGAGAGAGCACGGGTACTCCGCTGCCCACACCCTCCCTGCGCAGAAGACTTCCGCGCAGGGAGAGTAGGAGGAGACTTGGTGTCAAAGAACTTTTGTGCTGGAAGAAGTTCAAGAAATGCCCACTGACGGATTCTGCCAGCGACTGAAACAGCCACGAAGTGAAGGGCTGTCCAGACAGAAAGGGTTCAACCAGGTAACCTAGCCAGGAGTGGCGGCAACTTACGCATGAGCAACCCCTAAAACCATTACAGAAACACTTCTTAAAACAAGGTTCCTTAACAAGCCATCTCTCTTCCTTTTTGCAAAAAGTGAAATAAAAATCGGATACATCAGTTTACGTACCAATGAACAGATGGATGACAAACATGTGCGCAGATGACTTTGCTAACAAATCCATGCATTGGTACTCCCCCCCCATTTTTTTAAAATGTTCAGAGCGTAATATCAAAAGTGTCAAAATTTAATCCCAGGATAGAATAGCACTGTAGTACAGGAGCCATATATAGAGAGCACACACACACACACAGCCTGGTTGAGCAACAGTCTCACATAACCCACAGTCAGTGTGAAACTTCAGACACCTGACCCCAGTGCCAGAAAGAAGGAAGAATGATGATGATGGTGAGTTAGAACAACTGTGCCATTCTTGCAAAGAGACCCGAGTACCTGGTTGATCTGCGAGCTTCCAACTCCCTCTCCTTCCCAAAGTTAATAGAGAACTCCCTGCTGAGTTCAAAAAGTGGCCTTTGGCAGCCCAGAAGGGACCTTTCCAACATTTCCATCAGGGGAAGAGGAGAGCGCCTCACCCCCTCTTTATTGCAGAGGAGGAAGAGATTCCCCCCTTTATCCTCTGATGCTTCAAAGGAAAGCAATCTCTCACTTTCGCTTGCTTTCAGACCTCTCCACTCACTTGCAGTGAGTGCAAGAAGTTTTGAGAGCTAAGCAGGGCTGTCATCTCTATGAGAATCTGGAATGGATTTGCATGTTACACTCCACGTACTGTATATTTAATCGGAAAAAGATGCTCGCGATACGCTTGCCGCATTTCCCTCCTTCCCTGCACTGGCCTGGCCTAGTGCTAAACAGTAAAAGGTGATTCCTTATGTTAAATTTCTTAGCCGAAATGGTTTATTAAAACCAGATTTGGAGGGTATTATAAAATGCTTAGAAGCCCTTTAAAATGTCAACGCGGATCCCCCAGAGACTGAGTAAAATGTCAGCCCGGCTCAAGGGCCTATTTTAAGTGGAATGAATTAGCAGCGTGCTGTTGGAGGTTGTTATCCCAAACAATCAGTTAAGATGGGGAGAAAACATCCAAGTTCCCTTTGTACTTTCTGTATGGAAAAGTGGAGGAGATGATGTTTGCGGTGATCTGACCAATTCCTGAAGACGATTGCTTAAAGGTAAGTTTAATCAGGACAGCTCTTAAATGCAAAGACCCAGCCAAACTGTTTTTCCTCCTGACTCATAGGCTTAATCTCACAGCCACTAACTGCCTTTAAATCCCTTCTGCTAGCATATGCAAGTGTTATCTTCCCGGGAACAAATGTAGACTCCTTATCTCACTTTCTTCCGACTAATCTAGTCAATTCAGGTGCCCTATTAAAACCATCCTACATGCCATCTATAACTGACAGCTAGTATATAGGCCTCTGTGAATCTGTAGAATGAAGAAGCCAACAGTGGTCACACAAATCCTGCTCCCAGCAGAATTTCTCCAGCGGCCAACTTGCCCATGTGAAATTGAGTCAACCTACACATTTGAAAGGATGCGGGTGGCACTGTGGGTTAAACCACAGAGCCTAGGACTTGCCGATCAGAAGGTCGGCAGTTCGAATCCCCGCAATGGGGTGAGCTCCTGTTGCTTGGTCCCTGCTCCTGCCAACCTAGCAGTTCGAAAGCACATCAAAGTGCAAGTAGATAAATAGGTACCACTCCGGCGGGAAGGTAAACGGTGTTTCCGTGCGCTGCCCTGGTTCGCCAGAAGTGGCTTAGTCATGCTGGCCACTTGACCCGGAAGCTGTACGCCGGCTCTCTCGGCCAGTAAAGCGAGATGAGCGCCGCAACCCTAGAGTCGGTGACGACTGGACCTAATGGTCAGGGGTCCCTTTACCTTTACACATTTGAAAAGCCAGAATTGTGGACTGCACAGCTACAGATTATGGGAAGGATGTTGCCCCCTCATGTAAAAACAGACAGGCACACACAACAGATCAAACACAACTCCCTGAAAACTGCAAACTCACATTCTAGAGACAAATGTGTAGCCAAGTCCTCTTTCTGATGTTCATTACTAAAAAGAGCTTTTCACACAGAGGAAGTTTCAGAAGCATTTCAATTACTAATAACAATATCTTGTATTTTGGTCCCAAGGCGGGTTGGGAAAACCTCCCCAATAATAATACAAACATCAAAATGTTGTGCAAAATCCACATAAAATTCTACAATAGGGGTCACCAATGTGCCTTCTGCAGCACTCATGAAAGAACACATTAGTTGTCTCCTCAAAAAACCTCAGCACAATAGAGAATTTTTGCTGTTTCTCCTCAGGTTCTGTTTGCACTGGCTCAGCCTCTCCTACACTGAATATGCCCCCTTAAACATGCCCACATTTCATTAGATGCCAGGAGTGGACACCCATTCACCCATCATTTAAATAAAAGGAGAGGTGCAAAGAGCTTCTCTTTGTGAGTGAGCTCAGGAGTGGCTGATGGGAGCACATTCCCTCCCCTATTGATGGGGTGGCTGATGCATGGCACCCATTTTGTGTCATGCCATGCCCCATGGCAGCCATTTTGTGGCTGGTGCCCACAACACCACCTCAAAATTCCAGATGTGCCTACTGACCCAAATGTTGGGTCACCCTTGAGCTACAAAGATTAACAAGACAAAAACACAACCCCAAAGAAGCCATACCCCATATCCAACACCCAAAATGGCCCACCTTCACTCCTGAAAGTGGAAGAAGCCTCAGATACTGATCTGAGTGCAAAGTCATGGCCGTTCTGCAAGCTACATTTGGACAAGATGGTCTCTTGGCCATCTTGGCCACAGTTCATTTAGGAGACACCTCGCTGCACTACGAAATGGTGCAGTCCAGAATTCTGCCACCTCATTCTGAGTTAAGCACAGAATGGCTTTTGCGGAACCAGATGTGTGTCCAGTTGATATTACGCCCACTCCAAACCACAGAGCCCTGCTGGAGAACTGCTGCTCCTGTTTTTCATTGCCTTACCCAGTATTTTGCTGATGTTGGAGTTGTGCATATCCGGGAAAGCCTGCAGGATCTTCCTCCGCTCGTCTTTCGCCCATACCATGAAGGCATTCATTGGGCGCTTGATGTGGGGTTCGTTGCTCCCACGCCCTCTGGACTCCCGATAAATCCGAGATTCTGAGACACCTGCGCTTCCTAAAATGATGGGGGTGGGAGGGCAGAAAAGGCATGGAACAAAGGATATTTCATTGTTATAAGCTGCTTCCTCAAGCATAGCTTTAAATCATGCTTGGGAGGGTTCATCACTGCAGCATGAAGTCCTGCATCTCCCATTTCTCAGTTAAGACATGTATTTGTTGTACAGCTTTATGGCATGGTGGATAAGGGCACTTGCGTGCTTTCCCTCCACCATATAATCACCTAAACATAGTTGCTGATGGTAGTCAATGCTGAGGTCCAAATGTACACACCTCCAGTTTGCACAGCCTTCCCTTCCTCTCTTTTTCCGCAGGGAAAGAACTGCCCAACTTGGGTCTCCATAGCGAATGCTTCCTTAGTGCATGGTGGAAGGAGGTTCCACACATTCCCATTCTTCTGCTCCTCCCAGAGAATCGCCAGCCAGTTGAGTAAAAGAAGTGGGGCATGGGAATGTCACCCATGGTTACACTGTCTCCAAATAATGCAGGATAGTACTATAGGTTTTTATCTTGGGATGAGGGTGGGGAGGGTATCCATTCTGAAACACCATCTGAATTATTATTTTTTTGCTGATGATTTTGTGATTCCACCAAAGGACTAGGCAGTGCTAGTTGCTTTGCTTCCTAACAATGAAGGGTCTTTTTTTGGCAGCATCACAAAGATATATCCTGGCTTTCCTGCTAAGGAGCTCATGGCAGTGTACATGGCCCCTCTATTTTATTCTCACAATTCCCCTGTGAGGTAGGTTAGGCTGACAGGCCAAAAAGTCACCCAGTGAGCTGCATGGCTGAATAGCTATGGAGGTTCAATCAGGTTCAACACTCCAACCAATTCACCATCCTGGTGAACAACTAACCCCCTGCCCTATGATGTATGAATCGGATGTAACAAGCCAACATAATGCTCGTTCATGGCCGCCTGTCTTTTCATGCACGGACACCTCTGCAGTGGTACAGACAATACGAAAGGTTCATGCAACTCAAACAGCTTCTACAGTCCCAGAGTGCGCCTGTCCTGTGGCCAATCGGTTCTGCTAACTGATCACTTCTGCAACTGATCTCATTCTTCCAAAACCTATTTCTGTTTGCATCTTTCATCCCATCTTCACAGAGCCAGAGACGTGGTCTTAACCTTGGCAATGGCGTTTACTATGACAGCATGAAAAATTCGCCCACAGACTTTCAGCATCGCACATCGCCAGCTTTGTTTAGTGGGTGCCTCCTCGCCCTGCGCTAAGTTCCAAGGAGATCAATGTTCTCTCTCCACCGGGCAGTGGATGTACAGGCACAGCTGGGAATAAGGCAAAGCGCTGCGCTACTGACCGTCAGAGTCTCCGCTCATGTTGAAATCCATCATAGCGTGGCTAAACTTCCCGTCTTCATTCTGTTTGACTGCCAACTGTTGAGTCAGGTTCTCCAGTGTCGTTTTGTCCTGGGTGGGGAGAGAAGAGAGGGCACAAAGGAGTCTTTTTATTAACACGCAATGGAACCACAAAGTTCATAGGTAATTTGCAAGAATCCCCAGAGAAGGAGGGTTAGAAAATAAGGAAGAAGATGGTTGGGTTGGAAAAGTAAATGAAAGTGGGGTGAATGCCCGAAGGGATGGGGGGTGGGGGAGAATAACACAATTATTTCTGGGAGGTTTTCTGAGTTGGAAGTATCATGGCTTGAACATTCACTCCTCCCATTCAAAAATACAGCTTTATTAGCCGAGGATGAGTAAGCTTGTGAAATTCAGATTAGTTTGACACACATTGCAAGCGCTCAGCTAGCATGTTCCACAAGAGGTTCAAATGTTTCTGGTGGAATTCACTGCACTGAAAAGTGGGTTTAGTTTAGCAACCCGCAGGGCAATTCAAGATGCTAATTTTTCTGATGGGCCCGATGGATACTTGCCTCTGAAAAACCTTGTAAAACCTAACATTGATAGGAAGTTAAAAGTATGCCAGGGCCGTTCCTGATGTTAATTTTTATCCCTATCCTTGTCTGAGACGCAAGTAAGGCAACTGAGAAAATAGCCAAAGGAAATAACTCTGAGTCAGAAATGACTACCTTGTTCACAGGATGTAAATGGCAACAATCCTTTCTGATGATTTTTCAGGAGTACCTTTACAAATGGGTGAAATTTTCAGCCCCCTCATCACTGTGACAATCACTTTCTCATCCATTTTCCTTAAAACTGTTTCGCCCACAATATTCCAGGGTGAGAGAAAGAAACATTTTCCTCACTCTTATTTCATATAATTGTAGGGTCGGAAGGAATCTAGTCCAACACCCTACAATGCAGGAATCACAGTTAAACAATCCTCGACAGATGCCCATCCAACCTCTGCTTATAAACCCTTCAGTGAAGGAGGGTCCAACACCTTCTGAGGAAGTCCCTTCCACTGTTGGACAGCTCGTACCATCAGAAAGTTCTTCCTGATCTTCAGTCAGAATCTCCTTTATTTGGTGCAATGAAGCCAACAAGATTTGGCTATTTGATGGTGTCTGAACAATGCCTCAGGTGTTGTAGGGGTGGGGTGGGGAACTGATGGGAAAAAAATATACCCAATAGCGGTGGAGAAACACTATCATCCTCAAGAGAACAAACAGAGAGCAAAAGGTGATGGGAAATAGATGAGAGCGGTGTCACTTGCTACACAAGGAAAGATCCTGTGTGAGAGGCCGGGAAGGGAGATATATATGACAGTAAGGATAGGTAAAAATGCATATTAAAGAAACACATAGAATCTGTAATATAGCACAGCAACTAAACACAGCAACTAAAGAGGCAGAGTAGGATTCAAAGAGAAAACTTGCAAATTTTCATACAGCACGCCAGTGATTTGTGCAACCCCTGGGCGGCTGATCTCCATGGCTGTGACATGCTTTGTGGTTCACATATTGTGCAGGCCTGCTTTGTGCATAACCACTCCCCCCCGCCATCCCCCCCCCCACAAATACCGCTCCTCACTTATGCCAGAGACCATGCTCAGAGTCTAGTTCTGGGAACGGGTTATGCCCAGCAAGACCAAGGAGGAGCCTCATAAACCCCACGGCATGCTCAGAGCTCGGGAATGCGCCTGCAGTGTGTTTACAAACATGGCTTTCCCGCAAATCCTATAGCTGAAAGCATCGTGTGGCCAGGATTAGCGCCGTGCACTTGGCTTGGAGGAGAACGATGCCTGCACTGTGGGGCCTTGGAAGAGGCTAGCTGGGGTCTGCACCTTTCTCTGAGTGCAATACCTGCATTCATCATGGCTGGAAAATGTTGCTTTCCTCCCCCTCCACACCCAGTTATGGGAGTGTTGCGGTGCTGCAGAACTGAAACGTGCAAAGCAAAGGCAGCCCTCCTTTTCGCAAGCCGCACACAGTTCAACTTGCCTGGCTTTCGGTTGCCTCTCTCCGCAGAACGCGGGAGCGATAAGGGGGAGGGGGGAGGAACCGGAGACTCTGTTTCAGCGACAAGGCAACCCCTAACCCCCCACTACTAAAACATGCAGTATAATAAAATAATTCAATTAGTCGCCATCAAAGGGAAAGTTGAGATAATTCTCAGAGGCTGTCACTCTGAAGCCGAGCGATGTCAAAACAGTCAGCTATGCTTTCGTTATGCCCCTTTGAGCCATGACTTAAGTGAACCTTCAGTCAATCTCGGTGTTGAGCAAAGGGAGAGGGATGGCATGCGAGAGTTGGCAGCGGGGCAGAGGAGGTGAAAAGTGAGTTGCAAAAAGCTTTAATTATAAAACAACAGAGCGGCCTCCAAGGCTGAGGAGGCCCAGCCGTTGCACTTAACCAATCTCTGCTGCGGCTGATGCACTGAATGAAATTAACACGGCTAAAGGAAGAAAAAGAAGAAGGAAAAAAACCCAAAGCAAAACAAAAGCAAGAACACCCTCGTGAGCAAAACAAGTTATTTGGTTTTTAAAGCAGAGGACACGGTAATCCATAAATTAAAAAGGGTTTTTAAATCAAAGAGGGGAGCAAAAGCTCAGCCGGGATGTAGCAGGGTGAAAGGAACAAGAAAGTTTTCAAGAGGCATAAATAATGAACAATACTTTTGGCTTTGCGGCGTGTGCGTCTCAAGCTGAAGATTGCCACAGTATTTCTGGGTTGTTGAATTCAGTTCGGCACTGTACTTTATATGGGCATTAGTCAACGAGACGGATGGTGGTGGGGGAACATAGGAAGCCAGCTTATATCGAGTCAGATCATGGCTCCATCTAGCTCAGTATTTCCTGCTCGGATTGGCAGCTGCTCTCTAGGGCTCCCTGATAGGAACCTTTCTCAGCCCTGCCTGAGGGACTGAACCTGGGACCTGATGCCACTGCACCTTTCTCAAGTAGGAACACAGGAAGCTGTTTTAGACAGAATCAGGCATTTGGCCCATATAGCTCAGAAATATTGATTCTGACTGGTAGCAGCTTGCTATGGTTTAAGGCAGAGGTCTCTTCCAGCCCCACTTGGAGGGACTGAACCTGGGACCTTCTGCATGCAGATACTCTGTGAAGGAACCATCGTCTTTTCCAGGATGCAGAGTTAGAGTGACGACCCAATAAAACAAAAAGTCCCCTTGCTATGTAATAAACTTCACTCATATGTAACAAACTAGGCTTAATGTCTCATCTGCTTTGGCCCTCAAATTTATGTTGTTCGGATTGCATTGTAATATTTTCTGTTAGGGTTTAGTGGCTGGTGCCTAATTTGTGGGTTTTTGAAGCAAGGTATAAATATTTTTGGAACGTTTTAGGAAGCTGCCTTGTACTGGTTATTTATATTGCTATCTCTGTCCCAGAATTGTCTACTCTAACAGAATAGGGTCTTTCTTTCCTGTCACCTGTTACTGTTAGAGAAATCAGTACGAATTTATTTATTTTTAAGGTAAAAGAGTGGTCACCCTGATGCTTCTAGATGTGACCACACTCTCCACCTTAAGAACACAGAAATGTAATAATAATAACAACAATAACAACAATAAAAGTACCCCGTCCATCTGACTGGGTTGCCCCAGCTACTCTGGGAACCTTCCAGTACGGTTGCCATAAGTCTGGAATTTTACGGACATACACGGAATACCGTTAACAGTGTCCAGGTGTAAATCAGCAAAATGTCCAGGAAAATCTGGACATATGGCAACCCATGTTGGCAGTGCTGTTTTTGGCAATGTTACTTTTGGCCAAAACAACAACAACAAAGCCCAACAACTTTGCCCCCCAAAATGCTCAGAACTTCCAGCATATACAAAAACACAACGAAACTTTAAACATTTAAAACTTCCTGATGCAGGGCTGCATTCAGATGTCTTCTAAAGGTTGTATAGATACTTATCTCCTTGACATCTGATGGGAGGGCGCATCACAAGGCATGCATGACTACTGAGAAGGCCCTCTGCCTGGTTCCCTGTGTCTTCACGTTTCACAGTGAGGGAACTACCAGAAGGCTCTCGGAGCTGGACCACAGTGTCCAAGCTGAATGGTGGGAGTGGAGATGCTCCTTCACGTATACCGGACCAAGGCCATTTAGGGCTTTAAAGGTCAGCACCAACACTTTGAATTGCTGGAAACGTACCAGGAGGAAATGTAGGTAAGAAGAGCTCTGCTGGATGCCAATGGCCATCTAGCCCAGCATCCTATCCCACCAGTGGTCAACCAGATGCACATGGGAAGCCCAAAAGTGGGACTTGAGTGCAACAGAGCTCTCCCAACTTGTGATTCCCATCAAATGGCAAACACAATCAAAGAGTGACAAGTCTCAGGTTCTTGGTCCCCAGGTCTCCATTACAATCCAATTGAGGCCTTCAGGAAGTAGCTCCTCAGATGGGGCTTTGCCAAATCAGGTATTGCATGCACCTGGGGAGACTGCAGAGCACTGGAGAGAACATTAATGCAGGGTTTCCCAAACTTGGGTCTCCAGCTCTTTTTGGACTACAACTCCCATCATCCCTAGCTAGCAGGACCAGTGGTCAGGGATGATGGGAACTGTAGTCCGAAAGCCCAAACACTGGGAAACACTGCATTAATGGAAAGAAACACACCCAAACACCAGGCTCAGCCCCCCCACACCCTCATAAATTCTAAGTACCCTGTGAATGAGGAAGGAACAAAGAAGTGTGGTGGAAAACTTTTGGAAAACTGGAGGGCAGGCTTTGGCACAGTGCTAATCAAAAAGGCCATATAATGAATGGAACCAGGGCAAAATTAAGCACAAAAGCAGCAGCTAACCTGTTTTGCTTTAGAAGAAAAAAGAGGTGGGTGGCAATCTCCTATCTGCTGTGCTACGCACCTTCCAGGAGGATATTTCAATTTATGTTCATGGCATCACTCTGTCAACAAAGGAAGAGGATCCTCTTTCCTGTCCCTGCCCACTCACAGATTAACTGCAGCTCGCTGACAGAGGGGCATCCCACCTTCATCTTGCAAAACCCATTTAGTGGTTCCAAAGGGGGAAGCACAATGGTTTCAAGTTTGCACATCAAAATGCACCCATTAATCATAGCTGGCTGGCTGGCTGGAACATGGCCATTTCCAAAACTCTTAGAAACTCTTAACTGTTTGCGATGTGGATCAGGCCTTGACACTATTCGTAGCCGCTATTTGCAGCTCTCTATTTGTAGGGAGATTGTTTAGGTCACACTGCAAGTTAGCACACAAAAGCAGTTCTGATCCTACCCAGTGGCATTGTTCAGACTCTGAGGCCCAGTAGTGCATTTCATGTGCGGCCAATGTAGAACTGACCCATGGATTTGGACTAGTGTAAATGCCAACATGCTGAACACCTGCGAGAAGATTCTTGAGCCTCGTTGAATATCGGAATGTGGCTTAGGCTGAGCCAGCCCATTGATGCACCGAGTTCAGCATTGTCAGGCAGAAGTTCTCCAGGATTTCAGGCGGGGGGATTCTGTCCCAGGTGTTCCTAGAGCTGTGCAAGGATTGAACTTGGGACCTTAGACACCAAAAGATCATAAGAGTTGGAAGGGGTCCTGAGGATCATCTAGTTCACCCTCCTGCAATGCTCTAACCAACTGGGCTCCAGCACTTGCCTATGGCTTTTCCCCATTGAAAACATCTTTGGCTTCCCCCATAACTCCTGAGGTGTTCCTCTTTGCCAAATTTATATTGAAATTTCCATTTTGGAAAAAGCCCTAGTTCCAGGCCTTATCCGGCGATTTTCAGAGGGAAGAGGGCAGGGGCTGTGGGAAAACATGTGTAAAGGGACCCCTGACTGTTAGGTCCAGTAACGGACGATTCTGGGGTTGTGGTGCTCGCTTTACTGGCCGAGGGAGCTGGCGTACAGCTTCCGGGTCATGTGGCCAGCATGACTAAGCCGCTTCTGGCGAACTAGAGCAGTGGACGGAAACGCCATTTACCTTCCCGCCGGAGCGGTACCTATTTATCTACTTGCACTTCGTGGTTTCGAACTGCTAGGTTGGCAGAAGCAGGGACCGAGCAATGGGAGCTCACCCTGTTGCGGGGATTCGAACCGCTGACCTTCTGATCGGCAAGCCCTAGGTATGCAAGATTTGCTTGATTTCTGCAATCCTGTCCCCAGGATGAAAAGATTGTGGAAACTGAGGGAATTGCATTTGTAGCTGAGATCACTTGCAATTTCATTACAATTTCATCCCAACACACGGGAGCTCATAGCTGGGATGAATATGTGAGCAAGACCTTCCACTCCTTTTGACAGCTGCTAAGCATGTGGCCTGACCTCCCCACTGAGAGATTCCCCACAGCAGCACTGCATACTCCTGGTGGCCTCCAGGAATGGAGAGCAGAGCCTCCAAACGATTAGCTTGAACCATATGGAAAGTGTCTTCCAAACGAAACAGCTGCCATGTGGAACCCTGCCCCACAGGAGCGATTGCCGGCAGCTTCTGCATGGACGCCATAGCGCTGAATTGGCCTTTCGTTCTCTAGTTCTTCCAGGAGAATTAGCTGGATGCACACACAAGTACTTCAGCCTAACTGGGTGATGGCTCAAGATTCAAGTGCCTAGTTCCCCACACCCCTTACCCCACACCCCCAGCGCGGTAATACTCTACAGCTGGGTTTGGCCAAGTGAGTGCAAGGCTGACAGTGGCATTCCTCCGCCGAAACGTTCTCTTGGCCAGGGTAGCGCTGGCAAAATCATAGAGAGCTGTGAACTCTCTTTGCCAAAAAGCTCTTCTCTAACTGCGTAATTCAAGGTTAAAATTTCATTTCAGCTCTCCATCCACAGTACTCGGCTCCTTCCCCTGCCATCTCCACTCCCCTCTTCCAAAGGGAGGCATACATTTCATTCACATTTGCTGCCTTGCAGATAATACACACACACACACACACACACACACACACACACACACACTTGTGGGGCTGCAAGCCAGCCCAGAGAGTGCCAAAATGTGCCGGCTCAGACACAGCTCCCCAACCTCATGTTCTTCTCTGCCTTTTGCCAAATGCAGTGTGTGTGTGTGTGAGAGAGAGAGAGACCAAGCTGAGATGACTGTGGGGAGAGGGTTGGTGAGGTGGAAATCCTTGAGGTCTGGCGAAGCCTGACTTCCAGTCTGCACAAAGGAGGCTGCATTGCAACTAGGGGTAAGGGGAAAATTCAAATCAGCTTGCACTCTAAAGGCAAGCCTACTAAATTTAGGCTGTGGACACACTCCTGTTTACTCTGCACCCAGTATGCTAGTTGAGGAAGGGGTGTACACATGATGTTATCCACAATCCATATCTAGCCTGTCGTTTCTCATGAAATGCTACATTTTGATGGGTTTTCTCTCAAGCCAGCTTTGATCCATTTTTTTTTAAAAAAAGAATGACCCAGCTGTGTTTTAAGCTAGGAATTTGTACACAGCCTTGCACTTTCTGGAGGAAAAATATGTGCAAACTGAAACACAGCCATCCTTCAAAGTTCACACCTCTCTGAATTTTGCAATGCAGTTGTCCAGCCAAATGGTGTGTACAAGAATGTTCATACTTAGGTAAACTGCATGTAAGAATGCATATACTAGTGAAAACGGCATACTGAATTGCATTGCATTAGAGGAAATTGCATACAAAAATCTGTGTATTGGTATGATGATTGCTTTATGAAAGAATGGGAGCCTTTTTTGGGACTATTTAAAGAAATATGATAGTATGATGAATTCGTGAGCAGGAAGGCATGAGAGATTGTTGTATTATTGTTATGATCCAAGAGAGGGAAGACAGGGAGCAACAAGGGGGACAAATAACAAACACAATGGAAACACCATGGAAAATTGGATGGGATATTGACAAAAGAAAAGAAAAATCTATTGTGTACTGGAATATTTATGTGGGATTTTTTGGGGGGGAAATGTAATACAATATATCTTTAAAAAACCCAAAAAACCCCAAAATGTGTGAATTGGGAGAAATTCACACTAAAGTGCTGGTGCACTTTCATGAGGACTATGAGTGAGTTACTATTGGGGTGCTGGCATTCTGGGCCTGACTGAAATCCTGGGGAGCTTCTGTCAGTCAGCATACACAACACTGAACTAGGCAGACCAATGATCTGGCTCACTATAAGGCAGCTTCCTATGTTCCTAGTTTTCCTCTCTTTTTTGGACATCATAACCAAGCTATGGATGGGACCACTCTACGTGTCTCACCAGGTCAACATTGGCCATCTGTCATGAATACTTTAGTTGAGAGTCCTGTATTGCAGGAGGCTGGACTAGATTACTCTCAGGGATCCCTTCCAACTCTATGATCCTATGACACTATGGACTGTGCCACCTCTTATCTCTGGCCATTGCCTTGACAATGACTGTTGTGCAGAAAAACATGCCATAAAACAGAAACAGGATCAGTTGTTGCAACAGGCTGAGCTCTGATGTGCTTAAATGTAGTTTACAGAGCTATAAAACCCATGCGTGAAATGATAAAATAGAGTGAGACTTTCAAATGTTGACTCGGTTATTGTTAGCCCTCGTTCTGGTGGCCCCGCTTTATTGTTTTCGACTGTTCTAATGAACAGGGAAATAGCAACAAAGAAGGGCTTTAACCTTCCAATTATATAAACTCCCCGGACCACCAAAGTAGACAAAAGATTATTTATAATGCAACTAAGATTTATCAGTCAGGAGGTTTCTGCCCCCACCCCAGACCCGCTTTTCTTGTTTGTATTGAAGTTAAAATTGAAAAAAAACAACCCACCACAAACCAGTGCCTTCTTCAGCCGCTTAAACTCTCCCTTGCTTATCCAAAAAAGAAAGAAAAGGAAAAGGCACCCATAGGAGCTACAAGTAGACTTAAGAGAAGCGAGTGGGGAGGGGGAGAGGGAAACGAATTTCGACCTTATTTTCAGACCTCTTTTGGGGTGGAATTGTATGACAGCTTAGTTTTAAAGTGTTCTCTCCGGTCCCTGCTCTTGGCTGGAACATGGGTGGCTTGAAAGCCTGGCTGCAAAGCTTTTAGCAGACCGGTTCGAAAAAGAAGATCCATTCGGTGTTCAATAAATAATGCTTTCTTCAGACTCCAACCGGCCCCCAAGCACAGTTGCCACTGACCTATTGAATCTGGTTCTTATTCACACCTGGTTGTGAGTTTATCTCCTTTTGCTATTTATACAGTGGTACCTCAGGTTACATACGCTTCAGGTTAGAGACTCCCCTAACCCAGAAATAGTGCTTCAGGTTAAGAACTTTGCTTCAGGATGAGAACAGAAATCGTGCTCCGGCGGCACAGTGGCAGCAGGAGGCCCCATTAGCTAAAGTGGTGCTTCAGGTTAAGAACAGTTTCAGGTTAAGAACGGACCTCCGGAACGAATTAAGTACTTAACCTGAGGTACCACTGTACAAGGGTTTTAACACATCGGGTGCTTTGCATACATCAATGAGTTTTGCCGTGACAACAACCCTATAAGGTAGAGTGCTGCATTCGGAGAATCTCAGCTATCCATATGGATGCAGGAATCACATCCATGACAGATGGCCAGCAAACCTCTGATTAAAAACCTCCAATGAAGAAGAGTCCATACAACGATATGCAAATCATCCCTCCACACAAACCTGGTATTTTATAAATGACAGCTATGCTGGAAAAACAGAATTGGCACAAGCCACGTACATAGTACTATTCACTGAAGCCCCATATCAATGGGAGCTGAATGCACTTAACTGTTTTGCATTGCAAGCAAAGGATGTCTCACACACCCACACACCCACCCACACCCAATCTCTTTCTTAAAACCTAAGCTGTGTAAAAGCGTTTATCTGGCTGCCTTCGTTTTCTCCTGAACCAGAGAGGTCCTTGGAATCAAGAGGTTAACGTTTAGATGGGAGGGGTGGCATTAAAAAAAATAATATGGAGAGAGATGAAAATTGCAGCCCACACAGGATAGGGAGTAGCTGCTTTCATGTAAACAGAAAGTCAGGACGCAGACTGTGCTTTGCTGGTAATTGTTTACTAAACAATAGGGTGACTCAGTCGCTCAGCAGTGCCGCACATGTCTAAAATGGCTCAACATCCATTCCATCAACCGCAACTTCCCTGGGAATGTATTAAAGAAGCTGAAAATGCCACTAATGCTTTTTGTTGTAATTATTTCCTTTGCCCAGAAGCCCTATCACTTGTCCTCTAGGCCTGGAATGTACAGAGAGCACTGGATTTGTGAGTTTATGGGGTGGGTGGGTTATTTATGGTGCGTCCGTCCAATGAAAGAACATAAAAGGCTGCAGCTTTTCTGGATGAAGCCAAATTCCTTGAAAAAGAGTCTAGGGCTTGGGTACATGGAGTGCTGGGCAATTTGCTCAGTTAGCTCCTAGCCTCAAACCATGAAGTTCCCAGTTCAAGCTGCAGCTGACAATGGGTTTGCTGCTTCCCTTGTGAAAACATGTGCTGCGGAAGACGCTTTGAGAACATTTTCATCAGGAAGTAAATCAAATTGTACAAAAGAGGTGGGGGAAATCTAAATGGAATCCACTAACCCACAGGTTTTCAACCAGTGTGCCGTGGCACCTTGGGGTGCCCTGAATGATGGTCAAAGGTGCCGTGGGCAACACTGGTCTCTGTCCCTCTTTCCCTCCCTCCTCTGATGCCCTTTCATGTCTTGCACAGTTGTTTGTTGCAGCAGCCCTGGCTACAAGCTCCGCAGGCGAATGTGCCTCTGGGGCTGGCCAACGGGTGCTGCTTGCCAGGAGATGAGGCAATTGAGAGACCAGGGGTGGCAACAGCGGCTGCCTGGAGGACTCCCAAGGAGAGGGGAGAGGAGAGGAGGCTGGGGGAATGCTCCACAAGGGAGTTTGAAAAAAGGGTGAGGAGCGGCTAGCTCGGCAGGCGAGGGGTGACATACCTGGGTTCCTGAGCCCCACAGGGCTGTCCTAGAAAGGGTGTAGTTGGTCAAGGGAGCTGTGGACTCAAAAAGGTTGAAAATCTCTGCACTAACCCTATCTCCTTATCTCTCTACACCCCTTCCCTAATATCACCTAAAAAGGTAAAGGGACCCCTGACCATTAGGTCCAGTCGTGACCGACTCTGGGGTTGCTGCGCTCATCTCGCTTTATTGGTCGAGGGAGCTGGCGTTCAGCTTCTGGGTCATGTGGCCAGCATAACTAAGCTGCTTCTGGCGAACCAGAGCAGTGCACGGAAAAGCCATTTACCTTCCCGCCGGAGCGGTACCTATTTATCTATTTGTACTTTGACGTGCTTTTGAACTGCTAGGTTGGCAGGAGCAGGGACCAAGCAACGGGAGCTCACCCCGTCATGGGGATTCGAACCACTGACCTTCTGATCGGCAAGTCCTAGGCTCTGTGGTTCAACCCACAGCGCCACCCGCATCCTTTAAAATGTGTAGGTTGACTCAATTTCACACGGGCCTAATATCACCTAGTTGTGTAGTAATCTGAATAATTTGAACGCTGCAATAATCAGATCTCCAAACAGAATGTTTTGAAAGTTAATGCACAGCTAAGTCAACATCAGATATCACAGGCATGCTGTCGCACATGATTTCCGGGGACGTGTGGCATATCTTCAAATACGTATTGCGAAAATTCCGTATCTTGTTTGCAAACGTGTGTTCCGAGTATGCAACTCGATTTACGATTATTACTTGTGCTGCAGCAAAATTGGTTGCGTGGTTCCCCGGAAATCTTAAATAGTGCGAAGGGCCATTTATGTGCATAATTCAAAAACAGAACAATAACAAATAAACAAGCGTGCGGGAAGGCAGAGAGATTTGTGGAAATAAAAGGATGGGTTTTAATCACATTCTTAGGCCTGGCAAGTTTCCTTATGAAGATGCTAGATCTCGCCTGCCATTCAGCTGCATCCAAGTGATGGCAGAAGGTGTCAGACTGACAGCTTGACACACAGGGGAAGCCTAATCCCTCTCTTACTGCAGTTCGTACCAGTTTCAAATCTATTGGCCTGGATATGGCATCACAATACGTTGGGGGGAAACAGGCCAGGCTCCTAAAATTTAGCAACATGTAACACTGTGCTGCAGGAAAGAAGGGAGGAGGATACCCAGAGATGGGAAAGTCTACATAGCTATGTTCTTCTGCGATCACTCGTAGCCAAGTAAGATTGTCTTCCATAAACACGGTTTTAACAATGAGTCCGTAAGTGACTGTGGAGGCCAATTCTGGAACCACACGTCCTTCCACAGTGGGGACATAGGTTTCCCAGCGGGGGTTGATCACGGTGTTGATTTGCCAAGGGTGCCTTCCTCTTAGCATGTTTCTCCCTCGCGTCTTGAGTTTGAGTGTCTTCAAAGTCCATGACACCTTTGGTAAAGGCTGTTCTCCAATTGGAGCTTTTGCAGGCCAGTGATATCTATAAGCTTTCAACCACAGCCCAGCAATATACTCTAAGACTAGGGCCACATACTCACATACTTTAACCCAGTTAAAGCACTCATATCTGAGCAGGCTGAAAGCAAAGAGTAAGGTTACTGTAACTTCCACCATAGAGCTTCAGTATGCTGATGACAACGTAGTGTGCGCACGCTCAGAGGATGACCTCCAAACCATTCTAAATATATTTGCAGAAGCTTACAAAAAGCTTGGCCTATCACTCAACATCCAAAAAACCAAAGTGCTGCACCAAAAAGTACAAAATAACCCCTCTGAAGCACCACAAATCCAACTCAATGGTGTAACATTGGAAAATGTCGATCACTTCTCCTACCTAGGCAGTTAACTTTCCACAAGGGCCAACATTGATGCCGAAATCCAGCATCGCCTGAGTTCTGCGAGTGCGGCTTTCTTCCGATTGAAGTGCAGAGTGTTTGAGGACAGGGACATTCGCAGGAAACCAAAATGCTTGTTTACAAAGCTATTGTACTACCAACCTTACTATATGCTTGTGAAACATGGACCACTTATAAATGGCATCTCCAGCTCCTCGAAAGATTCCATCAATGGGGACTCCAAAATTTTTTACACATCACTTGGGAAGACAGGCAAACTAATATCAGTGTACTGGAAGAAGCAAAGATCACCAGTGCTGAAGCAAAGATTCTTCAACATCATCTTCACTGGTCATGTTGTGCGGATGCCTGATGATCGTCTTCCAAAGCAACTACTCTATTCTGAACTTAAAAATGGAAAGTGCAATGCTGGTGGTCAACAAAAGAGGTTTAAAGACTGTCTCAAGGCAAATCTAAAAAAAGTAGTATAAACACCAACAATTGGGAAACACTGGCCTGCGAGCGCTCCAGTTGGAGAACAGCCTTTACCAAAGGTATCATGGGCTTTGAAGACACTCGAATTCAGGACACAAGGGAGAAACGTGCTAAGAGGAAGACACGCTTGGCAAATTCACACCGTGATCAAATGCTGCCCAGAAACCAGTGTCCCCACTGTGGAAGGACGTGTGGATCCAGAATTGGCCTCCACAGTCACTTACGGACTCACTGTTAAAACCATGTTTATGGAAGACAATCTTACTCAGCTACGAGTGATTGCCAAATAAGAAGAAGAAGATATAGTACTTTAATAGCAATTTCTTCCACTAAAGCAGAGGTTCCCAATCTTATTTGGCCTAATGCCCCCTTTTCAGAAAAACAACAACAATGACTCAGCACCCACTCTCTCTCAGCCCAACCCACCTCACTAGGTTGTTCGGAGAATGGAATCAGGGGACAGGGAACTAGGTCTTGAGCTCCTTAGAGGGAAAGGTGATAAATAAAAGTGAGAAATAACAAAATAAAAATGGCTGGTAGGTACACAGGACAGAGCCTTCTCTGCTGTGGCACCCACACTATGGTATAAATTAGGAGTGGTGAACCTGCAGCCCTCCAGCTGTTGTTGAAATCCAATTCCCATCATTCCTGGCCATATGATAACGAATGGTGGGAGACTGAGTCCAGGCCCAGCAGTATCTGGAGAGCCTCAGTGCAAGACGTTTTGCTTTATCTCTTGCATTTTCTGTGTCCTTTAGAATTTTTTAAATTTATTTTTTAAGATTTTGATTGTTTTCAATTATTGTTGGACATTTTGCGTCTGAAATTTCCTCTTCTTCTTTTAAGTTTCTCATCTATATCTATATCTATATCTATATCTACATCTACATCTACATCTACATCTACATCTACATCTACATCTACATCTATATCTATATCTATATCTATATCTATCTAATCTATATCTATATCTATGTATCTATCTGCTGCCCTTTCCCCCTGTGTTTTATTCATCTGCGTATTTTAATACCACTTTGCCACAGGGCCAAAGCAAAGCCCCTCTAAGCAGTCAACAAATGAAATCATCATTAAAACAGGTTAGAAGCCGAATGCAACGTTCACACTAAAAAAAAATTTGCAGCAATGGTGAAAGACACAACTGAAAGGCATAAAACAGCAGCACCTTTCTCAGTTAAAAGTAGACGTATATAGCCAGGTCTTTAGAGAGCCTGCTTAAAACCAGTCAACGAGGGGAGCCAATAAACAAGGAAGTGTGCATTATTGCTTTAAAATTGTGAGCCACCCTGAGTTTCTTGGTGATACAACGTTTTAAACAAGCAAGCAAACAAATAAATCCCTGCGTTGGCAAAAGCCAATGGGGTAGAATATCCCCATTTTAATGTTATTATTGGTTTTTTAAAAATGCTTTATATATAAAGAATCGAAGCCATCTATGCAAAAACTGAGAGGAGAGGAAAGTACATATACCCAAATCCATCTGATAATCAATCTCTACCATGCGTGGGCACTAGCTAGCTGTGAGCAGTGGCAGTGTGACAAATATAGCAAAACCGAAAAATCAGGCTACAATAGAAGGGAGAGGGGAGGGGGGGATCTTTCATTGACCATCTGTGAAAACAAGGCATGTGGCCATTATATGCAGAGGCCATAAATAAGCACAAATGCTAAGAACCAAATGGCAAAAAAGGGAGTGAGAGCTAAGCTCAAAACAAATCAAAATGTTTAAGGCTGAAGAAAAAACAAGTCCGATCTTGGTACTATATCAACTTGACATCTATTTTCATATTTCTCTCTCTCTCTCTCTCTTTTAAGGGAAGAAGCTACGATGCAATGATGGGAGGGGAAGAGCAAAATTCTTTCCATACAGTAGCACTTTGGATAAACTGCCCATTTTGATGTGAACGATCCCGTGAAGGCTGTTGACGGGAGGTACAGAACGGGTTTGACATCCGGCGTGATGGATGGGCGATGACATAAGACCCACACGCCCCCTGACGCATTGTTGCAAAGATGTCTGGTAAGTGTGGGCAGCATTAATGTAAAGCAGATTGCACACTTCACCACAACTCGTCTACCCAGATACAAATCCCACTGTCTGTTCGGACATCACTTGCGGAAGGCAAAACCTCTCACTGAATGTCACCAAACTTCGTCTGAAGTGGGTTGGGTTTTTTTTTTTTAAGGCAAACTTTGGTGCCCCCACTCAGGCACATCTGGAGATAATGGTTGGTATTCTTCTAAGGAGTCCCACTAGTGCTTGTGTGATGGGAATTTCCCCTCTCTCATGTGCCTTCCCCAGATCTTTTCCAGAAGGTCAGTGGAACCCATAGAGCATATTCATGGAGGGGAAGAAGCAGAGGACTTCCTGTTGTGCCACAGAAATCTTTGCACTGCTGGAACATTTGCCCTAGCACTAAAATGAATCCAACCCAATGGGATAGAACCTCATGCATGTAAAGGATGTGCTCTACAACTGAGTGACGGCCTGCCCCCAACATTTTTCAGTAGAGTTTTGCACACTGTTGGCTTTGGGCTCTTGCCCACTGTGGGAGAAAAAGCAATACCCAATGCATGTTGTACTATGGGTATTTGGATAAGACTAACCTGACACCGGTGGGACTGTGGTCTAAACCACAGAGCTTAGGGCTTGCCGATCGGAAGGTCAGCGGTTCGAATCCCCACAACGGGGTGAGCTCCCGTTGCTCTGTCCCAGCTCCTGCTAACCTAGCAGTTCGAAAGCATGTTAAAGTGCAAGTGGATAAATAGGTACTGCTCCGGTGGGAAGGTAAACGGTGTTTCCGTGCACTGCTCTGGTTTCGCCAGAAGCGGCTTAGTCATGCTGGCCACATGACCTGGAAAAACTGTCTGCGGATAAACGCTGGCTCCCTCGGCCAGTAAAGTGAGATGAACGCCACATCCTCAGAGTCGTTCGCAACTGGACTTTAGCTGTCAGGGGTCCTTTACCTTTACCTTTACGAAAAGCTCTGCACCAAAAATTAACCCAAAAACTGCATTACAGTGGAACCTTGGGTTACATACCATCCTCCTTACAAACGCTTTGGGTAACGAGCTCCGCAAACATGGGAGTAGATGGTCCTGGTTGCAAACTTTGCCCAGGGATGTGAGCGGAGGTCATGTGCCGGTGGCACAGCAGCAGTGGGAGGCCCCATTAGCGAAAGCGTGCCTCATGTTAAGAACGATTTCGGGTTAAAAACGAACCTCTGGAATGAATTAAGTTCATGATTGGAGGTACCACTGTGTTTTATTCTGCTTCTAGCAAGTCACGGGGAGGAACATGGCCTCACTCCAGAATATCCCATGAGAAAAGGCCTTGGGAAATGGGAGGCTTAATGCTCTTTTACTCCCTTCCCAAAGACTGAAGCACTTTTTCTGCTCCAGAAGACGCTGCCCCGGAGTTTACTCTGCTCATCCCCATCCATCAGGCAGCCGGAGAGGCATCAGGAGAGCATGATGGATGCAAAATTATCACAGGGCTGCCACTCGATACACTTCCTGCCATTTGTAACTAGCGTTGGAGCTGACATGCTTTTTTCCATTATTAAACATCCACATTAAGTCAACATTGGTCACTGTCATTTCAAGTCTGGTACACTGTTTAAGGGGAAAGCGGAAGATGATGGAGTCTGAGGAGGATGAAGTGAGGAGTGGGAATTGAGAGGAGGGTGGAGGGAGAGGGGAAAAAATAAGC
The DNA here is from genome assembly GCF_027172205.1 of Podarcis raffonei. Taxonomy (NCBI): domain Eukaryota; kingdom Metazoa; phylum Chordata; class Lepidosauria; order Squamata; family Lacertidae; genus Podarcis; species Podarcis raffonei. The sequence continues at coordinate 64,334,588 of NC_070611.1, read as the reverse complement.
AATCTGGATCCTGTTCTCTTTAAACTCGCAGAAATAAAATCTGCCTTTGCCGTCGCAAAGAGATCTTTTTATCGCAGCTCTCCAGTCCACAAGCCCTTTGAGAAAAGCAACGCTGCAAAGGGAACAGGAATAAAGGCCTGGGTTCAAAAATCAAGAAAATTATGAAATGCACATTTCTTGGAGGTGCATTCACTCCTGTGACTTCATTCTTTGAGGGGGGGGGGTTCCACTTACATGCTCCTGCTGCAAGCCCTCCCTCCAACAGCATCCCTTTGGTCAGCTCCCCCCCCATAACATTAAGGATAACTTGTTCTCTGGAAAGTTGCCATCTCATGATGTTTCCACATTCTGTATCACTTCCCTGGATACCACAGGTGAAAATTTAGACATATACAATGTGGTTACATTGCTACATGGTGCTAGTTGTACAACCAGGGGCAGCCTGTTCTGTTTCGCCGCCTGAGGCTCAGGACCAAAATACTTCCAAGGACTGCCTCTCTCCCCATACAAATCAACCCAAACCCTGCACTCAGCATCTGAGGCCCTTGTCTATGCCACACACCCCACACACCCCACAGAAGAAGTCCAGAGGGGGCAACACAAGACAGGGCCTTTTCTGTGGTGGCTCCCTGACTGTGGAATGCTCTTCCCAAGGGGGCTCACCTGCACCATCATTATATATCTTTAGGAGCCAGGCAAAAACTTTCCTCTCTATATAATCAGGCCTTTAAGTATCTGTAGCCTTTTAGAAGTGGGCAGGAAGTTTTTAATGTATTTCTCCCCCCTCACCCACTTAGTTTTATTATATCTACGGTATGTGAGTTTTTGTTTGTTTGTTTGTAAGTAAGGCATTTTGGGTTGCCCTGGGCAAGATAAAATGTCCCCAAAAAGCAATAAATAATTATATTTTTTATTCACGTTTTCCTGTAAAATTTGCATTTGTGTACACCATTTTTAGGACGCGGGTGGCGCTGTGGGTAAAACCTCAGTGCCTAGGACTTGTCGATCGTATGGTCGGTGGTTCGAATCCCCGCGGCGGGGTGAGCGCCCGTCTTTCGGTCCCAGCTCCTGCCCACCTAGCAGTTCGAAAGCACCCCTAAGTGCAAGTAGATAAATAGGTACCGCTTTGTAGCGGGAAGGTAAACGGCGTTTCCGTGTGCTGCTCTGGTGCTGGTTCGCCAGAGCAGCTTTGTCACGCTGGCCACGTGACCCGGAAGTGTCTTCGGACAGCGCTGGCCCTCGGCCTCTTAAGTGAGATGGGTGCACAACCCTAGAGTCGGACACCTTTACCTTTACACCATTTTTGGTTGACGAACCATGGAACAGGATTCAAAGAAGTACAGATTTAAAAGTATAAGTTGTATTTTGGGATTTGGGCATCAGGTAGGTACTGTAATGAGGTTCTGCCCCAGCTTTGGAATGCACAGTCTTGGCCATATATAGCCTGTTTGAATTTCACTCTACTCCAGGCCACGTGGAGAAGCAGATAATTCTTAACTCTACAGAGGGCAAGGTGAAATATATTTAATGGCTCCTAAGCATCACACTCTCTGGATGTTAAACTGCACTATTGGAACAAAGCTTTTTCAAAAAGTTATTTTTGTTTAGATACAGCAAGTATCAAGCTATAATTAACTGGAGGTGACAATTATAAATACAACTGTGTCCCCAGGTTTCCAAGAAACCAGAAAAATACACAAGCCGGGCACATGTTCATTCTCTCTCTCTCTTTGGTTGAAACTCTTCCAAGAAAAGTAAAGATATTTTAAAAATACACTTTATTGCCTTCTCAATTAAAATCTGAGCCGCGTTCATTATATGCGTGCACATAAAATGAAATTTATTTTCTCCTACCCGGGTAGGACTACTGATCCCGGGAAGACACATTAGTCAAGACTTATTTACAGATCTCTTCTGGGGGGGTATATACATATTTCTAGGTTGTTCATTTATCGTGGGTGGCATTCCAGAAACAATTGCCTGGTGGAATATCATGGCCACATGGCTTTTCTTGATAATGTGTTGACGATTGTGATGGTAGCATTTGCAGCAGTGATTCATACAGTGACATGAGCATAGCTGGATGTTTTGTGGAGTTTCAGAAGCAAACATGTCCATGTTCCCTGCCCGCATGGTGCTAATAACAACAATAATAGTAATAATGCCCATAGTTGCTGGCCAAGTCAGGTGAAAAGGGGTCTATAGTTCACCTTGTCCCTGCTACCGGCAATAATTTAGTTGAGGCTTGAACTGGTGGGACCATCTGCATGTGAACACTCCTCCATACACAGTTCCCCTTTAGCCTGTGAAATTTCCCCTGCCCTGAAAGTTTGCCTCAAAATTCTCTCTGGAAAACATTTGATCTGCCCTTACATCTCACCCCACAGCCTAAAAGATCACAGACTGAGTAAAGGCCACAAAGCTCAGCCCTACTCCACTGATGTGGGGGGCCTGTTGCCCGGCAGAAGTCACCAAGGGAAGACTTGCCTCCATCATGGACCAAAAAAGATTTCCAGTTACTTAGCCCCACCATGCTTCCTTAAGAGGATGTAGGTGGAGACTCCGTCTAACATGATGCCTGGGAAGAGCAAGGATGAGGATAGGAAATAAAGGTAAAGGTAAAGGTACCCCTGCCCGTACGGGCCAGTCTTGACAGACTCTGGGGTTGTGCGCCCATCTCACTCAAGAGGCCGGGGGCCAGCGCTGTCCGGAGACACTTCCGGGTCACGTGGCCTGCGTGACAAAGCTGCATCTGGCGAGCCAGCGCAGCACACGGAAACGCCGTTTACCTTCCCACCAGTAAGCGGTCCCTATTTATCTACTTGCACCCGGGGGTGCTTTCGAACTGCTAGGTTGGCAGGTGCTGGGACCGAGCAGTGGGAGCGCATCCCGCCACGGGGATTCGAACCGCCGACCTTTCGATCGGCAAGCCCTAGGCGCTGAGGCTTTTACCCACAGCGCCACCCGCGTCCCTTGAGGATAGGAAATACTGCCTGAATAATCCTGGTTCCAAATGGACACAGAATGGCCAAGTACCAGGCAAGATGGCAGGAACATTGGCACACTGTGGGCACACCAGCAGAGTCAATCTGGCATTCCCGGTGGTGTGTCCACACACAGGCAATGCTCACGCTGCATTGCACCTCCCCCTCTTGATAAGTGGCCATGACTCTGTTGCTGGGAGGTCATCATGTATGGCGCCTGTATGAATACCATGCAGCTTTCGTTCCTCTACTAGATCAGAGTGTGATTTCATTTTGAGAATCTTCTCTGAGGTGCTCTGAGAGCCTCTTGGGGCTATAAAGCAGGGTATAAATGTTCTATATGGCCACACTCACACTAAACATTAGAAGCACTATGATGCTACTTTAACATGCATGGATCAAGGGTCGAGAAACCAAGCCTTATGAGGAACGGTTGAAGGAGCTGGGTATTTTACCCTGGAAAAGAGGAGGCTGAGAGGAGATATGATGGCCATCTTCAAATATCTAAAGGGCTGTCACATGGAAGAGGGAACATGCTTGCTTCCTCCTGCTCTGGAGGCTAGACTTGAACCAATGGCTTCAAGAAACGAGATTCCATCTAAACATCAGGAAGAACGTTCTGACGGTAAGAGCTGTTCAACAGTGAAACAGACTCCTCGGCAGGTGGTGGACTCTCCTTCCTTTTTTAAGGTTTTTAAGCAGAGGTTGGATAGCCATCTGTCATGGATTCCCACATTGCAGGGGGTTGGACTAGATGACCCTCCTGGCACCTTCCAACTCTACAATTCTATGATTTCCCCAGAGAGTCCTGGGGACTGTAGATTGTCAAGAGTGCTGAGAGTTCTTAGGAGACCCCTATCCCCTCGCCGAGTTGCAATCCCCAGAGTTCCCTGGGAAAGGGGACTGACTGTTAAACCACTCTGCAATTTGGGGACCCTAACAACTCTCAAGAAAGTACAGTCCCCAGGATTCTTTGTGGTGTAAGCCATGGCTGTTAAAGCCAACATGACAGTGTTTAAAATGGATGGATATGGTCTTAACGAACAACCAAGCAACAAGCTGGACTCATGTTTTTTGTGTGGGTTCCTTGGGAGCCCATGGAAACACCTTACCCATCCTTGTGAAGCTTTGCCGGTCTTACTGAAAGGCTGTTCGCTTCCCTCAGAATTCCTCAGATGTTCCTCAGAGCATTAGCCACCAAGTTTACCTCAGAGGTTTGCTGGGGTCGGGGATTTGGGGGTCGGGGAGGAATCTGGTGGCTGCTTGCCTCCTTTCAGCGCATAACACTGAAAGGGGATCGCTCTTCCTCACTCGGAGACGAAGGCATGCAAACGAGCAAAGGAGACGAGTTTGAGACGGAGCTTGACAACTGAAAAGTGGCAGACGAAAAGTGGACACAGATGAGGGCTGTAGCTCCTGTTACTTAATCAAAAAAGCTGAAGTGGAGTCACCAGGGCCGTCACAAAGTCATGTGTTAGAACAACAGCTGATCTGTATTAAAGAAGATTAACTCACAGTGCCACGGCGGAGGGCCCTGGATTATTTTATGTACTTCCCTTGCCATACAAGCCGTCAGCACAATTACTGCCCTCCGAAGTGAATGACTGATCTGTAACCACAGCTAAACAGCAGGCTGCTTAGGGGCCTGGCCTGCTTCATGAAGATGGATTTCCATACCATCAAAGCGCTTTTAATGGGCTCCCTGATCCCGACCACAAGGCCCCGCTTTGCAAGTATATAGGAGTTGGGATGAAGGCTTCCTGTCCAAAAGGATTTGGTCGGTTGTCACTTGACAATTCCCAGCTAGCGCAGGGGAGGAGAGGGAGAGGGGGCCAGCGGAGGAGGAGGAGGAGATAGGTAGACTTGTCTCTGCTTTGGAGGATTAAGAAGAAGAAGAAGGAGAAGAGAGAGGGGAGTACAGATGCTTTCTAAATGCAACCAACTGCTGTATCCACAGCTGAATTCAATGTGCTTAACAAATAACGGCAATTTAGCTATGCTTGCGAGGAATAGCTTGAGTCACTTTGCATTAGCATCTGGCTGAGTGTTAAAGTCATTTCTACATGGGGAGCAGAGAAAAGGAATTTCTGCTCCGAGCATCCTTTCAAGAATGCTTAAATATTTGAATATAAATTCCTTTGTGCTTGCGATCACTTCGTCTTATATCTGACACTCCATTTTCTCCCCGCGCAGCACCACTCTCCCCACCTCCCTTGCTGGGACTCTTCTATCTGTAGCACCATCAACACTCACTCTTCATTTGCAGCCCCCCCCACCTCACACCGCCCATGCTCTTGCCTCCCCACCCCCCAACCAAAGCTGCTCTTTATTCCTCTAAAGCAGATCTTAGGTGGTGAGAGACGCCTATTATGCCAAGCACTTTTTGTCCTCCAGATTTCCTCTCTGGAAAATGCCCGAAATTGGAGCAATTTCCCCATATTTTACACTTGGGGGGTGGCACACAGAGTACGTTCCACTTGTGGGGCTGCTGCACGGGGAGGTCATTGCTGAGCTCGCTGGGAGCATCAAAAATGGGGAAGAGAGTTAGTTATTGAAGAATGAGGTACTTTCCCCTCTGAAATCAAGAGGGGATTCTTCTTTCTCACCCGCCACAAAAAGTGGGCCACACTACATTCATTGCTCAATTTGTGTAATAAGAGAGGCCAGGAAATTTGTCCTGAAGTTGCCCTCACAATTTTAAAAGTGGTTTCCCCTCTAATCCTGTAAGTGTTTGGGGTGGCAGCTAAGTAGGTTAGGAAGTCAGGGTCAAAACTGAGATTGCAACGAATGCATGACTTACACCAAACATGGCACCCGCAGAGCCATTCCCACCCCTCCATTATATCTAGAAGAGTTTTTCAGTGTGTCATGGCAGCAGCACAACCTTCCGTGACTCCCTGCTCACTGCCAGCCAATAACACAGAGGAGTGGCACACAAAATGCAGTGACATCACAGCCAGATGTTCTGCCAGATGTTGGGGAAAGCTTAAGTGCAATTTTCATCATCATCTGCTGCCACACGCTCATTATGCCATCTTGCTTAGTTCTTACTGGTAAGAGAAGGCACTCTTTACATGCTTAGGGGTACCTTTTTTACTATCACTTCACCTCCGCAGGGATGAGTCCTCGTGCTCAGAACAACTTCTGGGGCCAAGTCCAAGCCATTTTTAACTAACCTTGCTGCACACTCTTACCGAGCCAGGGAAAGTACAAAAACCTCAGTTGATTAGAGCATGGTGCTGATAATGTCAACGTCGCAGGTTCAATCGCCATAAGGATGCATATTCCTGCATTGCAGGGGGTTGAATTAAACTGTAAGCCTGACTGTCTTATTGATTGTTATAAACCTCTCTGGGAGCCTTTTCAGTGGGTAAAAATGCTCTAAATAAATAAAGCCAAGGGCCAAAAATCAGCTGAAGGGTACTGTGGTTATAATGACCAGGAGGCTCATATGGACTTTTCTTTTTTACTATCATTATTTGTAACACATGGCGATATATTTCCAGGACCACAGTAGAGGAGCAATAGGTTAAGTCACATGCAATGGTCTCAATCAAGACCAGTGATAGTTATTTAATGTCCAAGAATCAGGTTATTCCAATAAGTTGCTCCAAGGAGGCACAGGCAGGGCTGGGTTTTGATGTGAACTTTCAGAATCTGTGACATCACACAGGATCTGACACGCTGAGAAGGATCAGCTTCTGTTAAAAACAAGCAGCTTCTTCCCTGTGATTGTTTAGAATGGATCAAATAAAACTCAAAAAGAGTGTGCTGGAGACCTGTGGTACATTTTGTTTTACTGGATGTTACTGGGTGAGAGAGGAATGGGATGTCTGCTGATTTCAGAAGCAGTGGCTTAATGCTCCGGTAATATTTAGTTCCGGTCTCAAGCTACCAGTTTCACAATGCTGTGCTGTGAATATAACTCTGTGCACTGATAACGGGAGAACAGTGATCACGGCAAAGCCTCTGCTATCTAAATAGCTAAGGTTTGGGTAAACAACAACATCATCATCAACAACAACAGTTTTATATCAGTCTTCATCCAAGGATCACAGGGCAGTTTACAATAAAAATAATCCCCCACAAAGCTACCAGTGATCAGGAATCTTTGCTTTTCAAAGCTTATCACAATCTACCAAGACGTGTACAACTATGCATGGTGTAGAGAAAGCAGACAGAACAGTTTTTCTCCTTCTTTCATAATACTACAACGTGGGAACATCCAAGAAAGCAGAAATGTTGAGAGATTCAGGAAAGACAAAACGAAACACTTCTTCACACAGCGCATAGTTTTAACTATGGAAATAGCTCCCAGAAGAGGCACTGATGGCTACTAGACATGATGGCTATATGGTCTTCCTCCACAGTCAAAGGTCTTGCGCCTCTGAATACCAGTTGATGGGAATCACAAATGGGGAGAAAATGCTGTTGTGATTACCGTATTTTTTGCTCTATAAGACTCACCTTTTCCCTCCTAAAAAATAAGGGGAAATGTGTGTACGTCTTATGAAGCAAATGCAGGCTGCGCAGCTATCCCAGAAGCCAAAACAGCAAGAGGGATTGCTGCTGTCACTGTGCAGCGCTTCCTCTTGCTGTTCTGGCTTCTGAGATTCAGAATATTTTTTTTCTTGTTTTCTTCCTCCAAAAACTAGGTGCGTCTTGTGGTCTGGTGCGTCTTATAGAGCGAAAAATACGGTAGGTCCTTCTCATTAGGCATCTGACAGGCCACTGTGAGAATAGGATGCTGGACTAGATGGGCCATTGGCCTGAGCCATCAGTGCTCTTCTTCTATCCTCAAGCTAATACTTTTGGCCATCTTGAATTCTCCTGGCCTTCCAAGTCAAACCTGTTTCCTCCACCTTCCCCTTCTTTGCCCTCCCTGTTCATGAGAGGGCCCTGGACTTCAGTAAGCTTGATATTTTATGCACAGAACAGTTGACGGAATGGAGAACTCTTCCCCAACTGGGGGCCCTCCAGATGTGTTGGGCCACAACTCGTGTCAGATCCAGACCACACGGGGAATGGTCAGGTGTGATGGGAATTGGAGAGCACCCTGTTGAAGAAGCCTGTCATGGAGGCTGAGGCCTGCCGCCATCATCTTCCTCCCTCTTTCCTTCTATATATTCTGTATCCTGTCCGGCTGCATCATCAGTGCTTTTGATATGCAAATCTGGAACACTGAAGCCGAACCAACAATGCATGTCCGAACCCCAAGTTCTATGTTTTCCTCAGCTGCAAATTTGTCTCTCAGACAGGATACTTTAGCACAGCTGCACTTCTTTCCCCTTACAGATGTGACATTTTCTTGAAAGAGTGTTTTCAGGGTTTTCGCTCTGCCCCCCCCCCACGCCCCTTGTCCTGGCCAACAGCTCTCAATTTCCAGTGTTGTGAAAGTGGCAGGGAAAGGCAGCAGCAAGTCCATTCACACACTCAGCAAGGGGCAGGAAAAAAGCCTGCACTGTGAAAATTCACAGGGGAGCCGGGGGCGAGGATGAAATACAAGGAAACCAAGGAATTCACACCATGAGAAAGGCAGTAGAAGCATGGCTATTTTTTTAAAGGGGTGTGTGTGTTTGTGTTTCCTATTGCTCTAGCCCAGGGTTCAAATCCTTTCTCAACTAGGAGGTTCGCAAGATGAACAATTTCCTACCCAACCTCCAATGCGGTGATACCCTGTTTTCCATAGCTGTCAACTTTCCCTTTTTTTGCAGGAAATTCCCTTATTCCAGCGCTGTTTCCCGCTGCTTCCCACTGCTATCCTGGATTGTTAGATATTCCGTAGACTGTCCCCGGGACTGGTGAGGCTGCTGATCCCTTATTGTCAAATCTGAAAGTTGACAGCTATGCTGTTTTCCCTAAATGAGGACTATATTAAGTCAGAGTTGAATAATCTCCATTTTTGTTTATGGCAGGGCTGGGGAACCTCCAGGTGCTGTTAGGCCTATTGGACTCCCATCATCCCTGACTGTGGACCATGCTGGCTGGGGCTGGCAGGAGTTGGAGTGCAAAAACATCTAGAGGACCACACCTAGGTTCTACACAAGATCCATGTCAACTTCTACATGGTATGAGCTTTCGTGTGCATGCACACGAAAGCTCATACCAAGAACTAACTTAGTTGGTCTTTAAGGTGCTACTGGAAGGAAAAAAAAAATTTGTTTTGACTATGGCAGACCAACACGGCTACCTTTCTGTAACTGGAACTTCTACATGAACCAGCAAAGATCAGCAGCCAGCTATAGTAGCAGACACTAAGTTTTATCAAATTTATTATGCCTTTTCTCCAAGGACCTCATTGTCATCTCACTCTCTCCAGTCCATCACAACAACTTTGTGGTAGGTTAGGCTGAGTGGGACTGGCTGGACAGAAGCTTCATGGCTGGGTGGAGATATGGTGTCAGGCCACCTCACTCTTAGCCAGAAACTCTAGCCACTACACCAGCTGAAGAGTACAGGAGCCTAGCGTTTCTGGGATTGTGTGTTGTTGTTGTTTTTGCTGTGTCATCTAACATGACTCATAAGAAAAACTCACAAAACATGCATGACAGCCTGACGTCACCAGCAGCTTAGCTTCTGTGTCAGCAAAAGCTTTTGCTCCCAGAGAAGCTTGAATAACATTATTTTCAAATCCAGCTCATCTCCCCAACACATGTATTTCCCCAAAAAAGCATGTTTTCCCCCCACTTGGACCAAATACTTCAAGGATCACCCAGGCATAATACGTATTGACAGCATGGAATAGTGCTTTTTAAAAAACCACACACACCAAAACACTCATCTTGTTACATTTAAACACATACACCCGTGCAAAAGGGCTTATTAGGGCTTTCTTCTTTCCCTTCTTTGAGTCAGTGTGTGGATTACATAAATAAAAAAACTGGCAGAGTCTGAACATTGCAAAAGAAAGATAAATTGGAGAAGCCCAAATATAATTTCTTAAGCCCCATATCATACCATATCGCGGGTGTCGCTGTGGTCTAAACCACTGAGCCTCTTGGGCTTGCTGATCAGAAGATTGGCGGTTTGAATCCCCGCAACGGGGTGAGCTCCTGTTGCTCAGTCCCAGCTCCTGCCAACCTAGCAGTTCGAAAGCATGTCAAAGTGAAAGTGAAAGAAATAGGTACCGCTCCGGTGGGAAGGTAAACGGTGTTTCTATGCGCTGCTCTGGTTCACCAGAAGCGGCTTAGTCATGCTGGCTGCATGACCCGGAAGGTGTCTGCGGACAAACGCTGGCTCCCTTGGCCTTTAGAGCGAGATGAGCGCCGCAACCCCAGAGTCGTCCGCGACTGGACCTAATGGTCAGGGGTCCCTTTACCTTTACCTCAAGATGCCCCTCCTATTATTTATTATGCCATCCTCACCCCAGTCTTCCTCCCAATCTCATCCCAAGGTACTCAGGGCGGTCTGAATGGTTGCCTCAAAACAACCCTGTGAGGTAGACAATGGTGAGAGGCAGTGACTGGACCAAGGCCCTCCTCAGAACGAGAGATGGAGACATACCCCTCAGCCACCAAAGCTCGGTTCAAAGCATATCCAAGCATAGAACTAGAGGGGACGTTAATTACATGATCTCTGATAATGCTTCCTGCTCTCTTGGGTAGAGGATACAGCATGGTGTGTGTGTGCAGAAAAGATGTGTGGCAGAGGTAGAATTTAAATTCATTGCCCTATCCAATTTTTTTGCCTCTGGCATGTGGCCCCCCAAAAGAGAATGCAGCCCTCCAAGTAGAAAAGCCCCACCGAACTCCTGTTCCATACAGAAAAGCTGGTACAGAGAACAGTCAGGTCCAACACGTGGGAGCTGAACTGCCAAGAGGATTCTTGGGAGACTGACCTTGTCTGTCCTGCAGTTATTCAGACCCAAGTTGTTTGTCACAGCAACCTTCCCGTCGAGCACCTGTTGCTCCCGTCGTAGCTGCTCCTTCATCTGCCGAGCCTCCTGGATTGCCTTGGTAACAGCATCGTGGTCATTTAAGTACCCTGACGATGTGATAGAGGAAAGGATATCTAGGCACGGGGTGGAGGGGAGAGAGGGGACACAAACAGAAGCAAGGTTACCAGGAAACATTGTGAGCGATTATCTTCAAAACACTCAGGTGGCCTTTTTTTAATGGACGCTGTGCAATGAGCAAACTTATCAGTTGCCAGTGCCTCGAATTAGGGATGGAAACACCCTGTGGTATAAATGGACGTGTATTTGATTCATTCTTCGGTCAATGTATGGAAATAAAAGATCATCAGTGGTATCAGGAGGCTTTAAAAACAAGTTTTGAGGATGCTAAATAACTACTTTCCCTCACTTGGCCAGATAGCACAAGGAAATTGTTTACTGTGTGCAAGATCAATCAATCAATCAATCAATCAATCAATCAATCAAACAAAATGAATTTTACTCCCCTTTGGAAGCATGCCACTATTATTCCTGTTTTATAGACAAGCTAGGAAAGAGACCTCCAGGACCACCTTAAGACTACAGAGCCGTAACAAAAGCCCTGGAGATAAAGATTATGGGTCGGTCCAATGCTTGCCGTACTCCGAGTAGGCCCATTGAAATTAACTGGCATGGCCATACTCCAAGAAAACCTGAGGACTTCATTCCTAGAGAGTAATCTGTTGTGGGCTGTTGTGATGGGCTGGGGGAAAGAAGGAGAAGGAGAAGGAGAAGGAGAAGGAGAAGGAGAAGGAGAAGGAGAAGGAGAAGGAGAAGGAGAAGAAGAAGAACCACCGGCCACTTTTCTCTTCCTTTGACGGCCCCTTTCCCTCTATCTCCCTTTTTTGTGGAATGCTCTTCCTAGAGAGGCTTGCCTGGTGCCTTCATTACATAACTTTAGGCACTAGTTGAAACCGTTTTTCTATGACCAGGCCTTTGGCTGATTAACATTCTATGGACTTCTACTTTATTTATAACTTTCATTTTACAACAAACAAAAAGCAAAAAAAACCAAACAAACTTAAAAATCAAGTTATTACATGCATCATATTTCGACTCCCCTCTCCCTCTTTCTGCAGTTCCTTATACTTATAATATTTTTACTGCATTTCCAAATTAAACCTAGTCATTATTTATCACATATAATCCATAATGGTTTAATATCACTGCAGGCTTTTACCTTAATCCTGTTGATGTCTTAATCTGTTTGCAAACCATTCTACGGCCTTCTAAATGTTTTTGTGAGGTGTGTTATTGGTTTGTTTCTATTTTTGTTTTGTTATGTGTTTTGAGTTCAAGTTCTGTATTTTTATATTGTGAACAAACAACAACCCCACCCCACTCCAGACACCACTTTTCTCTCCATCTCTCGCTCTGCCCTCCAGGAAGCCCCCCAGAACAGATTTGGGGGGCACACAGGGTGAAGAAATTCCATTCCACAAGTGGAACTCTGTCCTGGGCACAACCCTTAGTTCTGAGCCAAACACTCATTAAACTGGGCACCAAGCGAGCAGTCCAGGGGAGCCCATTCCAGTGTTTGGGTAGCACTCCCCCAAAGGCCCTTTCCTAACCTCTGACCACGGGCAGGAGCCCTTTGCAGACTGCTCACCTTGCCTTGCCAATGCTACTTATAATCTAAGTCCGCTGGGATAGGAACTAGGTCAAGTTCTGTACAGCGCCTGGCACGCCTTGTTGCTGCAGCAAACAAAATCCCATGCAGCAAAAAACAGCAACCTGGAGCTATAATTGCCTTCCTCTGAGCCGAGCTTATTTAATTGCAGCCTGTGTGGCAGGAAGAGAAAATCAAAATATCTTACACCCGTTTCCTTAAACTCGCAAATCCCTTAATAAACCACAGGTGATGATGCTTTTGCTGTAAGATACGGCGGCTGAGCAGATAAATCTCAGCTACGGAACGTCACCCGCAGCTACACAAACGCACACACACACCTCCCTACGCCACCTGTCACTCAGAAACACATAAGGCACCATAGTGCCATGGACTTTAGATTCCCGCTCTGCTAATTCTGGGTCAGATGTTTATTCCTTGGCTGCAGTTCACACACACACACACACACACACACACACACACACACACACACTGTTGGGGAATAAAGACCTCCAGACCCCAATCTATTCAAACAGATGGGGGGGGGACCAATTCTAATACCGGCCATTTCTCTACCTGCCTCCCCGTTCCTCTTAACCTGGTCACTTTCTCTATATCTTTTAAAGCTAGGGCATCAAAGTTGCATATTTATTTATTTATTGCATTTTATATATTTCCCCCCCCCCCTTCCGAGAGCAGCCTTGAAAACTGCAATATGAAATTGCCCGGAAAGGGGGCTTCTGTTTGTGACATGAGGCTAAATCTAACCAGATCCATTGGTGAATTGTAACAGATGGAGGGGCTGTTAGACAGAAGGCTGGCACTAATCACACGCAAAATGACCGGCTTGCCTCAACATGTTCCATGGATTCCAGCAAACTTTACACCCTAATCCATTTTTAGAACAAAAAACATCTGGGCCATAAATCCTCTAATCTGCCAAAACACGCTATTAAATCCCATGATTTGTTGAAAAACACTAAGATTAAAGAAAGGAAATATAAAATGGCTAACTGCCGCGTTAGGAAAGTGTTATTAATACTCTTTTCTTTTGTCTCAATTATGAATGTTCTGTTCCTAAAGAGCCTTGTCTAATCATGTCACATTACACATCCTTGCCGTATTGCTTGCGCCTTCTATCTGATCTGCCGATTGCCAAAGAATGTACAACATTGTCTCCTCGCGCTCCGCTTTGAAACGTTACGGGGAGAGAAGCTGGAGTCAGGTTCATCTGTGGCGGCACTGCTGAGAGGTTGTTGGGTTGTTGCTGGTGTGTGTGTGTGTGTGTGTGTGTGTGTGCTTTTAAACGCTTCAGAAAAAAATAAAATTGTTTTGAAAGCAACGGAGTTTGGCAATTCCCGCTTCCTTGGGAAATCAAAACCTAGGCTCTTGGGAAGCCTCCCAGTTAGAGTGGGCAGATGAAGCCTTGGTTAGCGTTGATTTTCGCATTGAAGGTAGTGAGGGGGTAGCAAAATTACAGCAATATTAGGTGGCACGATGTGCTGTATCAGATGGAGCAGGCATTCCATTTGCTTAAGGAAGAAAAAACACACACACCTAACCGCAAGTACAGTAGAAGGCTAAGATAGCGCGGAAGCCTGTTCCTTTGTGAGCTAGCTTTCTACAAGCACTTGCATTCGCTCTTCACATCTGAAAAGAAGACCCCACGCTTCCCCCGGCACTTTAAAGTGATGTTGTCCTTTCTATTGCATGTGTAGAACAGGCCCAAGCTATTTATTTTTGGGACTTTCTCAGCCCAAGACTGAAGGTGGGTCGATTATTTTTAAATTCTCTCCAACATGAAAAAACAAAACCCCCAACTGCTTGCATGTAATAAACGAGCACATCAGGGAGAGGCTGAACAAAACCCTAAAACTAAATCTGAGCCCAGGACAAATTAAAAAGGGACACCTTTTTGAGTTTGTGAAAGATTGTTATATTGTTGTTAGAGTATGATGTTTATAATTATTATTATAATTTTGTTATTAGCTTTGGTGAAATATGCTAGTATCTGGAACGCCTGAGTTTCTTCCTTTTCTTGATTCTTAATGAATTTTCCCCTAAGTAAATTTAAAAACTGGGGTAGGAATCCACCTTTAGTCAACAGAATGTACTATCCTAAAAAATGTCCATGTTTGCCTCCTTATTTATTTTTCTTAAGAATGAATATCGAAAGATTTATGGGAAAGTAGATATCTATAATATGCTGGGATGCAAATGTTAAGAAAATATCATTTCCCCCCTCTCTTCTCTTCCTTCTGTTATAACTTTTTTTTTGTTCTTTAATAAAAACAAATTACAAAACAAACAAAAACCTACTTTTCTACTTCATTATTTTCTTTAAATGTGGGACAATATTCATTCCCCACACTCCTTAATTCCAAAGCAGCATTTGCCTAAAACCTCTAGATATTTTGCTGGCTGGAATTAATGGAAGTTGTCGCCCAAGACATCTCAAGGATACCAGGTTGGCAAAAGGTGGTCTAAAGTCCAGGTGTTGAGTCTCTTGGTTCACTTTGCCATGTTATGCTCGCGAGGTGGAAGTCTCTACAGTGTGCTACTTTCACACACTGTGCAGGGAATGTCAGAGTGCGGCTGCTCGCCGCTGCAGCATTGCATCTGGTGGAAAGTGGGACAATGCTGACCTAAGAAGGCACACACTTTCCCCACATGGCCTGGGGCTTCTGAGCAGGGCTGAGGAAAAGGTAACCTACCCAAGGGGGCCCTCAATCCACCATCACAATCTGCATAATGCACAGAACAACTCTTAAAAGCTGTCAACGGAAGAGACAGGTTGCAGGGAATTAACTGGATCACGGAACTCATATTTCAGGAAGGCTGCGGCTCCAGTCGACATTTCGGAAATCATGCCCTCCCCCCAGAGAGCACGCGTTGCGGTGAGATCATCAAGATTGACCTCACTACTGTTGTGGGGGGGAGCAATTGGATAGCCACAACAACCCGATTGGTAGTCCCTCGGTTGCTGGGGTAAATCTGGGCAATGGGATAGTTTCATGCATTAACCGAGGGACCCATATATACCGCTGCACATTGCATTGAGCTTCCTCTTTTTTGCCTTCTGAACCGGATCACCTGCCCACCCTATATTTAGGGTTCATTACGTGGGTGGCGCTGTGGGTTAAACCACAGAGCCTAGGGCTTGCCGATCAAAAGGTTGGCGGTTCGAATCCCTGCAACGGGGTGAGGTCCCGTTGCTCAGTCCCTGCTCCTGCCAACCTAGCAGTTCGAAAGCACGTCAAAGTGCAAGTAGATAAATAGGTACCACTCCGGCGGGAAGGTAAATGGAGTTTCCATGCGCTGCTCTGGTTTCGCCAGAAGCAGCTTAGTCATGCTGGCCACATGACCCGGAAGCTGTATGCCGGCTCCCTCGGCCAATAAAGCGAGATGAGCGCCGCAACCCCAGAGTCGTCCGCGACTGGACCTAATGGTCAGGGGGTCCCTTTACCTTTATGACCTTGCTATGCCGTCGTGGGTCGTCTGCTTTTGGGACAGGGGGCCGGTAGGAATTTTCCCATTTGGCTGATTGGCTGGTGCCACTTGGGTTTCGCCTGCCGCGTAGCAAATTGCCACAACTTTGTAAGGTTTGGTGGTTAGGCATTGGTTCAAGGTGGAGTGAAGGAGAAGTTGTCACACCTGCCCCTCCCATGTGCAAATGGTATTCTGTTAAAGGAATCCAGGGGCTCGCCTTGCTTTTGTCTGATCCCGTTCCAGGAGTTAGGGCCACGCCAGAACCCCTGGGAGCATTTGGGGTGAGCTTGAGTCTGAACCCAATCCAATACTCTGCCAGGATGTTTTCCCTTACTGACATCTGTCGGAGTCCAGGCGTCAGTGCTGCCCTGCTGAGGTCAGGTGCAGCTAGTTGAGAACCAACGCCTAAGCAAACCACTCACGATCTGTAATCAATAAAGTTTGGCCAAAATTATGCCCATAACCTTAAACTAAATTCTGTGTCAATTGTGTCTTGATTTATTGGGGGAGGTCTTGGGATCTGAACACGCAGCACCTCAAAATCCCCTCAGGATGTGCAGAGAAGGAGTTCTGCTTTACAGAACAATCACAAATCGATCTTTGAGACCATCATAGGATACTTCAGGAGGAGCAGGAGGAGCCATTTAAAGCTATTAGTTGTACCAAATACAGCATCTTGATAGGAATGCTTTAAATTCCACCAAGATGGAGCTGCTGTTGGCAGGCGGTTCACCAATTTCTGGAGACAGTGCTGCATCTATTTCTGATGGGGTTTCACTTCTGAAACTTTGCTTTAGGGTGCATGTGTAGGAAGCCCAAGCGGGCTACCAAAACATAACCCAAGGCTGGTGTGACAGATATGGCCTCGGCTGGCCTGGCCAGTTTATGAATCACTATTTTGGCTATTTAGATCACGATGATGAATTGTATGCGAGGGTGCCGTTGAAGATGGTTCAGAAACTTCAGGTAAAACAAAATATGGCAGCTAAGTCACAAACTGAGCTTAGGCACATGCAGGAAATCGTGGCAATCTTAAAAATGCTACTAAGATGTTCCTCAAAGACTCTTCTCCAGATTCTGCATTTGGAAGTGAAGCCAGTGATGATCAGTGGCAGGAATGTGCCGACTCTCAAATGCTGTACCTAGAGAGGCTCAAGTCTGATTATTTTGGGCACCAGGTGAAAAGATATTTCTTTTTGCCCTGGCATTTTTGTTTCTGAGCTTTGACAGATTTGACTTTAAAGGAGAACTGAATCAACTTTCTGCCTCATTCCGCTTCTAACCATCTCTTCCTGATTGTAACTCAAACAGCAACCTGGCAGCAGCCAGAGATTTCCCAAACTTAAAGGAAAGAAGAAGAAGAAGAAGAAGAAGAAGAAGAAGAAGAAGAAGAAGAAGACGACGACCAGGCTCCATTATCCTAGCCGGCACGCACCACGATCCCCTTCAGTAACCTCAAAAAGTCCCTTTCTATATCTGTCTCACAAAGATATACGGTGGCGAAGCCCATGTCATTAACAATAACTTAAATATGTTATCTTTTGGTCCACAGTTTCCCATGGTTTATTAATGGTATAACACATTAATTCTCCTTACAAGAGTGACCTTTACAACTCCAGTCATCCTCACAGCTTTTATCCAATTACATTATCACTCATTACAGGTACAGCCTTTCAAAATCTACATTTCACTGAAAGGGAGGGAGGGAAATGGCAAGGATTCCAAATGCAGCGAAGAGACCAGAAAGTGGGAAGGAAAAGATTTTATCTGGAAAATTAAGAAGTGCGTGCAGTTACTCCGAGGCTCGTTGAACAAGCTTAAAAGTGCCTTTGAACGTTGGATGGTGGGGGGAGTGTGTCTGGACTGCAGTTGTGGGTGGCATCCCAACGGCTCTCCTGGTACCCTCACCCAGTGACACCAGTGTGCACCCAGTGCTCCACCCCATACCCAATGTTCGAAACTGTTCTAGGTGCATTTTGCGACAGGGAATTTCATTAGTGTGAGCAGTTTCTGAGCTCTGGGCGCAGTACTGCACCTAAGAGTTCAGATTAAAACTGCAGACTAGAAGGAAAGGATGGCATTTTTCTGCCTCCCCACTTCCAGCTACTCTGCGAAGACTGGAGAAGAGACCCTCTTAAGAATATTAGGGGGCAGGGGAAGGACTTCTAGACCATGTGAAAAATGAACATAATATTTTAGCTGCAGTTTATTCATTTTCAGCTTTGTATTCTTGTTATATATAAAAAAGTGTGCCTTTACATTCCATGCTTGTCTTTGTCCATGGAGTTTTCTTGGCAGGGATACTGGAGTGGCTTCACGTTTGGTCAAAATTCTCCACTATGACCTGTTCATCTTGGGTGGCCCTGCACCGCATAGCTCATAGCTTCTCTTAGTTATTCAAGCCCCTTCGTCACGGCAAGGCAGTGATCCATGAAGGGCATCTTAAAAAGCAGAGACATCACCTTGCCAACAAAGGTCCGTATAGTTAAAGCTATGGTTTTCCCAGTAGTGATGTATGGAAGTGAGAGCTGGATCATAAAGAAGGCTGATCGCCGAAGAATTTATGATTTTGAATTATGGTGCTGGAGGAGACTCTTGAGAGTCCCATGGACTGCAAGAAGATCAAACCGATCCATTCTGAAGGAAATCAGCCCTGAGTGCTCACTGGAAGGACAGATTGTGAAGCTGAGGCTCCAATACTTTGGCCACCTCATGAGAAGAGAAGACTCCCTGGAAAAGATCCTGATGCTGGGAAAGATGGAGGGCACAAGGAGAAGGGGACGACAGAGGACGAGATCGTTGGACAGTGTTCTTGAAGCTACCAGCATGAGTCTGACCAAACTGCAGGAGGCAGTGGAAGACAGGAGTGCCTGGCGTGTTCTGGTCCATGGGGTCACGAAGAGTCAGACACGACTAAACGACTAAACAACAACAACAACAACAACAACAGACATTCCATTGTTGCGCCCATATCCTAGGTTTCCGGTGCCAGCTCCTAGCTTTCATATCTCAGTTTCTAACACTGCATGCACCAGAGTAAACATTTCCCTTGATGAACATGAGGGCGGAGATGTCGAGAGCTAGCATTATATCAAAACCAGGGGCGCTTTTTTATTATTAGGGGAAATGTGCTGCGGACTATGGTGGGACTGCGTTTGAAGACGCTCAGAAGCTTCAACTGGTTCAAAATGTAGCAGCCAAACTTTTGTCCTGTGAGAGGTGTTCTATTACTCTCCCTACCTAGATAGATCTGTTGCTATTTCCATGCCCGGCCTTTACCACCCTGCAGAGTCTGGAAATAGTATACGTTAGGGAAGCTCCTACTGCCAGAATTGGTGTGAAATTTTAAAAACAACAATAATAAAGAGAATAGATAACGGAGGGGCTGAAAACATTGCCGAATGTCACTGTCCCCCACAAGCACTCAGTTGGGCGCTATCCTTTTTTCCCCTTGGCCCCCTTCCCCTGCAAATTTTGAAGCCAAAATTTTTCAAGGGAGAACTTTCAGCCCAGTCCTAGAAACTCGCTTCCTTTTTCTAAACGAGAGCTTAAAATTAAGGACCCACATTAATCCTTGAGGAGGTTAGGTTCTCCGAGGTTTCTTTGGCGGAGGTTATTCCTCTGATCTCACGAGAGTCCTGCATTAAAATAGCTGCACTGGTTGCCAATTCTGTCCCACACTGAATTCAAGGTGCTCTTGGTTAGTGTTTAAAGCCCTAAATGACTCAGGCCCCCCAAAGCTGAAAGCCTTTCCTTTCCCTGGAGATTAGACTAGATGACCCACAGGACCCCTTCCAATTCTACAACTCTATGAGTCTATGACCCTCTAGGGTGTTAAGATCGGCACTGGCCCTCTTTGTTGCTCCACCGCACTCATAAACTCTGGGTGGCAGCAGCCTGGAAGAGGGCATTCTCTTGGGCAGCCCCTAAGTTGTGGAGCTTCCCCCACTTAATAATAAACAAACAAACAAATGACATCTTCATTATACAGCTTTCAACAAATGCTGAAGATGTACCTCTTTACTCTGGCTTTTGATACTTGAAATGTATTTATTTTTTAGGATCCCCTCTCCCTCCATATCTGTGACTGTAAATTGTTTTGAAATGTTTTCAGAGTGGTGCTTTAATGGTTGTAACCCAGCCTGGGACATTAGGGTGAAGGATGAGATCTTCATCATCATCACCATCAGTTCTATTTTTCCAGAAGAAGAGATGCCGGAACTCACCAGGAACACCTCTCATAATAATAATAATAATAATAATAATAATAATAATAATAATAATAATTTTATTATTCATACCCCGCCCATCTGGTTTCCCCAGCCACTCTGGGCAGCTCCCAACTGAGGACTAAAAACAGAATAAAACTTCAAACATTAAAAAAAAACTACCCTTCTCTTATAATGGCAATAGTGCCCACCTGAAAGGTGCCAGAACTAAGTTCCAGCTGGGGAAAAAAAGTCTTGATAATCATAATCACCATCTGTGCTCCTTTCTGAAAAGGAAGAGAACTTACCTATTGTGTTGACTCTGGCTGAAGGACTGGCTAACGTTGCTGGTATAGATTTGAGCGAGCTGCTCCCGCTGTTTATTCTCAGGGGTGGCATGTGAGGAGAGGTGGGTGATGTGGGAGACTTGCTGTCTGCTGTCTTGGGTTTTGCCGAGAGGTTCAATGGCTGGGCCACGTCGTCCTAAAATGGGCATAAGAAGACCAAGCAGGTGAGACAGGCCATACTGCTGCGACTTCAGGCATATAATAATGAAGACGCCAGGCAAACCTCCCTGGGGAGAGAATTACACAAATGGGGAGCCACAGCAGAAAAGGCCCGTTCTCATGTTGCCACCCTCCGGACCTCTTGTAGGGGAGGCACATGAAGAAGGGCCTCAGATGATGTTCACAGGGTTGTGGTCGGTTCCTTATGTGGAACAGTTGAAGGAGCTGGCTATGTTTGGCCTGGAAAAGAGGAGACTGAGAGGAGATATTATAGGCATCTTCAGATATCTCAAGGGTTGTCACATAGAAGATGGAGCAAGCTTGTTTTCTCCTGCTATGGAGGGTAGGACTCAAACCAAAGGAGATTCCAACTAAACATCACAAAGGACTTTCTGATAGCAAAAACAGTCAGAAAGCTGTTCGACAGTGGAATAGACTCCCTGCCTTGGAGGTTTTTAAGCCAAGGTTGGATGGTTATCTGTCATTGATGCTTTAGCTGAGAGTCCTGCACTCCTCATAAGGCTTGGTTTCCAGACTCTGGGTCATCTTGGTGGACCTCCTTTGCACATGTTCCACTTCTCAACATCCTTCTTAAATTGTGGTGCCCAGAATTGGACACAGTATTCCAAGTGTGGTCTGACCAAGGCAGAATAGAATGGGACTATTTTACTTCCCTTGATATGGGCACCACACTTCTGTTGATGCAGTCTGGAATAGCATTCGCCTTTTTTGCTGCTGCATCACACTGTTAACTCATGTTAAGCTTGTAGTCCACTAAGTCCCCTAGATCCCTTTTGCAGGTGTTCTCTGCCTTATATTTTTGCATCTGGTTCTTCCTGCCTAAGAGCAGAACCTTACAATTGTCCCTATTGGACTTAATTTTATTAGCATGGGACCAGTTCTCCAATCTCTTAGAGCAGACGATGTTATTTATATCCCCCTTTTAAAAATAAATAATACAAACATTGCTGTGACGAAACAAAATGTGATCATGAATGACGATGGTTCCGGATTGCTAACCAAATATGCCATTCTTTGTAGAAAGCAAAGAACACCCCCTGAACACACAAATTATAATAATTTGTACATTAAGCGGAAAGATTGCCAGCAAGGCCTCTTAAGCAAACATTTCTTTGCTGCTAGAGTAGATTTGGCCGCGCTTAGGAATGTAATTGAGATTTTGGCCTTGGCCACTGGTACCATCTTATTGCACACTCTGTCACTTTCGTGAAGTTGGTGAGGCTCAAGCCACACCAGAAACTTGAGTCAGGGATCTGGCCGGCACATCCGGCAGAATGATGTGGCAAAGTTCTAAGGAAGCAGCCTGGACTATGTCATTTCAGACGACAGATAGGAAAAGCCACAACTTTGAAGAAACAACACCCCCCCCCCGCAAATAGAAAAATAGCTCCACAGGGAATGCTTGGGGCTACAGCCTTTGTGACTAATGCGCAATACAGTGGTACCTCTGGTTACAAACTTAATTCGTTCCGGAGGTCCATTCTTAACCTGAATCCATTCTTAACCTGAGGTATTACTTTAGCAAATGAGGCCTCCCGTTGCCGCCACGCTGCCGCCACACGATTTCTGTTCCCATCCTGAGGTAAAGTTCTTAACCCGAGGTACCAAGGTACTACTTCCAGGTTAGCGGAGTCTGTAAGCCAAAGTGTTTGTAACCCAAGGTGTTTCTAACCCAAGGTACCACTGTATATTAGCTTTAGGATTTTGAGGTGGGTGGGTAGGTGGGTGGAGCAATAAAAATGAGCACCCCTTGCCCTCGATTTAAGGGTCACTGTCTACTTGGCCACCTAAGGGTTCTGCCACCTCGTGATGGGATCTGAAACACCACTGTGAGGAATGAAAACCAGGGCCACGAACCCAGATCTCATTGGAATTTGAGGGTTTCGAAGCAAATCAGTCTGTCCATCTCCATTGCCAATGTGGCTAAAAAGAGCTTGCAAAGCGGTGGTGATTGGTGGGGCTACGGACTACATTGCTGCAAGTGGAAAGTGCAACTTAAGAGGACTTTGCATTGTGCACCATCTGACCGGGTGGGGGTGGGGGCTGGGGGCAGCAAAGCTGGAATGACCTGGCAGAAGCAGAGGAGAGGCTGCTCTGCTAAAGAGGCTTTTCCTGACCTCTGGGAACACATCCATTGTGTACTGCAGCCTATTTAAATGACCTTGATGGCAAGAAATTACAGCCAAAGCGTGAGAGATGCAAGGAGCCACAGAGGGAGGTTTTTTAAAACAACAACAACAACAACAAAAGAAGAAGAAATAATAATAATAATAATGTACCCTTACTGCTTTGGAAACAAAGCCCCAGACCTACTCCTTCCCCATCCCCAGCCAGTTTCCCCCCTCCCTTTATTTTCTTTCCCCTTTCATAGAGATCTTCATTTCATCATAAATGCACAATACGGTGAATTTCCTGGCACATCTGGGCCCATAGACAATCGTGCCATTGTCGTTTACTGAACAATACCGCCAGTCACTGGCTTATCTACTGAGTCGCTAGCTTATCCCAAAAACGTCTGACCAGTAAATATATCCATAATGGACGTCCAGAGGCAACTGGCACACACAAAAGTCAGACCTTCCCCATCCCTGCCTCCAGAGACGGCAGTTGTACAGACAGAGAGAGAGAGAGAGAGAGAGAGACAAAGAGAGAGACAGACAGACAGACAGAGATTGACAGTTCTCTTCCTCCTGTTCCCTTCCTCTTATCCCATAAGCAGTTCCGAAACTACCAGCCGCGGTTATAGAAGTGGAGAGGTAAAGGCAGTTGTGAAATACGTTGTGTAAATGAATTATGCTGCTGATATTATCCTCCCTGATGAAATAATTGTATTAAATTAAGCAGGGATGCTCACATGACAGGATGGCGGAATTAGATAATTCTCCTCCACAACACCAGCACACACACACACACACACACACACACGTGTGCACAGACACACACACTGGTACTTCCTCCCTGCTCCCCGCATCCCAGTCTGCCTTTCTCAAATTCTGATTAAGAATAATGCTTCTCTTTCTCTCAAGGAGGGAATTTATGCATCTGCAGAGACACATAGAAATGCAAGAAAGTGGGGGGGGGAGACACACACAGGGGATGGACAGACACCAAAGTCGTAAATTTTAGCTAAGACAGTGAAAAATGTGAGTGATCTCCCCCCCTGCTTCCTCTCACCCCTCCCTAAAACCCGGGAACAGAATCATCCTGAAACTACTATTGTTTCTGTAACTTGTTGCTGGGCAAAACAAGTTACTTTTCTGATGCTGTTCGTCCACCAAGCCACCCAGTGAAGTATACTTTTTCCAGCTCCCACGTGACAGCTGAGAATTAAAACATAAAAGAGGACTTGCTGGATCAGGCCAACCGGATGCTTCTGGAAAAGTTTGCAAGCAAAGTAGAATGGCACTAGTATGCAGCAACCAGAGGTATTCTGCACCTGAACACAGAAACTGCATCCCACTGTCATGGCTAAAATAGCCAGTGACCCTCTGTCTGTTTGTCCGCTCCTTTGGAAAAGCAACCTAAGCCAGTGACAATCAGCATACAATTGTGGCAGAGGGGACTCTTCCCCCTGTTTATGCTGAGTGGATGTGTACTGGTTAAGCATGCCAGACTAGGACTGGGGTGACCATGAAGCTTACTGGGTGACCTTGGACTAGTCACAACTGCTCATTCCTGCATTGCAAGACACTGGAGTAGATGACCCCCAGGTCTACGACTCTATGAACCTGCTTCACCAGACTGTTGTGAGGACAAAACTGGGAGGAGGGAATTTCCTCCCAGTCCCGAGCCCCGAGCCCCTTAGATGAAAAGTATCTTATAAATGTAAAAAAATAAAATGAAGTTTACCACATCGTTTGGTTTGGCCTGGAGCAGGTGTTCAAACGGTACATCCCAAACCGAACTACTACCTGGCAAAGTTTCTTTCAGTCCTGAGGAACACCAAAGCTTGCACACCATTTTATGACAGCCTGGTTGGCCTTAATAAAGGTACTGATTTTCATTATTTTTTACCGGCATGCCCATCTTTACTCTTTAAATATCCCCCCAAGCCACCCTGACTGCATTTCTCTGCGCTTTTGCTTTTCACTTATTTAGCATCCTCGCCTTTCCATTCCGCAATTTCCACAACTTTACTCCGCACAGCACTGGAAGATGGGAGTTCCTGGGCGTATTGAGCTGTTTGCCATTATGCCAGCTCTGGAGATATGACTTAATCATCCTGCTTTCTGCACAGAGTTCACCCCCCCCTCCCCTTTTATAGTCTGCAGCTGGCTGTCGGACAAACAACAAATGCTACTTTTATTTCTCTGTTTCAGGTCACCTCCCGCTTCCCTGCTCCCCTCCTTCCTCATCCTCTTTTGTCTTCTTTACCATGATGCCTTGCTGCTTCAATGAAAATATGGCATCCGGTTACAATGACCTGCTTGCCTGCCCAGAAACCCTCGGCTTTTATGCCTGTCTATTCCATATGCTGTTTTGCTGAGATAGCGAGCCGGTGTGCTGTTTCCCCAATGCATCTGGCACCGTGGTTTGTCTGTGTTTTACACACAATTCATCAAGAGGAGGGGAAGAGGGAAGAGGGATGGCAGAACAAAATCTTCCAGCGCATTTCCTCAGCACAGCAGCCGAGCAATCTTGAGACCCGGAGCGGCGGAGACCTCCCTGCACTTACCCGCACAGGGGTAACAGTGACCCACTATGACCCTGAGGCATGCCACCTGTTCCACTGCTCCGTGTTAGCATTTAGCATTTTTTGGCTTAGCAAGATTTATATACTCCTTAATTGAGCAAATATATGGGTGTAGAATATTTATTTAAAACAGCAATAAAAACAAACCGTGAGAATACAGTAGAAATAAAACCAACACCTGTTCAAAAAACACAAGATGAATATAATAAAATTAAATATCTGTGTAGGCTTGCCTAAACAAAATACAGTGGTACCTCGGGTTACATACGTTTCAGGTTACAGACTCTGCTTCAGGTTAAGAACTTTGCTTCAGGATGAGAACAGAAATCGTGCTCTGGCGGCGCAACGGCAGCAGGAGGCCCCATTAGCTAAAGTGGTGCTTCAGGTTAAGAACAGTTTCAGGTTAAGAACGGACCTCCGGAACGAATTAAGTACTTAACCCGAGGTACCATTGTACTTGTAGAGTTGGAAGGGACCCTGAGGGTCATCTAGTCCAACCCCCTCCAATGCAGGAATGTCAACACGCGGTCCCTCATCCAATTTCAAACCAAACCAGATCCTGCTTAGCTTTGCACATGCGCTAGCCGTTTTATTGCTGTACCGCTCGGAGGACCTTTTGAAAGCATTCCCACTAAGCTAAACACAGTCTACCAGGGACTAGGTAAGCTTCCTGTTTTTGGTATCCTTTGAGGAATAAATCCCTGGCAGGATATAATACATAGCAACAGTGGCTGGCGTGATGGGGCAGTGGCAGAGTCAGTGCAGCGCAAATGCACCGGCAGAGCCAATCTGCTGTTCTAGTCCCTGCATACGCACCAGGCTGACCTCGCTGCTGCCTCTCCTCTCCTCTCCACCTGTCCCTCCAATAAGCAGCAGTGACTCACCTGTCAGGCCAGGTAAATGCCACCCCCCACATCGCACACGACGGAGGGCTAGCAAGCATGGGGGTTCATGCATTTGGCAAGTGTTTCGAAGTACCAAAAATACCCCCAATGGGAAGTTCTTTTCAACCTCAGTGGAAAAAATTGAAACATGTATGAAGCTTTGGCTCTATGGTCGGCCAAAGAGACCAGCAACTCCTCTCCTTTTGCAAACTGGCCACCACTGCTTTTGTGGTTTATTATATGGCTCCTCCAGATAACTGGCAACCCCTAATAACTAGAGCATTGTTCAGCTAGATTTCCCACACCACGGTTGTTTGGTTTCAATGCTAGCCCCCACTCCCAGTTCTCCATAAATAGGTTCAGGCTAGCTGCTAAACAGGAAATGAGTGTCTTAGCTACAGATCAGCAGGGATCAACACAGCATCTGCAAATCCCTCAGGGAGGCCAGGAGCCAATTTCTTACTTTGCCTCGAACAATACACAGTGTTTCATGAGAGGCAAGAGAAAGACTGAGAAATCGTGTTGGAACTAGAGGGAGATTCCCCCTTCATCAAAAGCAGCACTTCTTCTCAATATCCCTCCCCGTTGAATAGGCAGCATTTGGGATGAATAACAGTAATTGACAAAGCTCTTTATCAACACTCATTAAATTAACTCTCAGTGAAACATCCTTATCCCTACATTGCAAATAAAGGCGACCCCAGGTGTCTGGCTCACTGAGTGACTTTCTCCCTTGCCACAATGGAAATAAATTGCAACGTCAGAGAACATGAGATACTATCGGGAGGGTCAGATGGAACAAGACAGGTGCAGCTAAAGAATATACAGAATGCAATGAACGCTGGGAAGATTTTCTCATGGGTGTTTCAGCAAAGGGCTGGATAAGTTGGCCTCTGGAGGTTTTCTCCTCAATACATGTCTTTAGGAGGAAGTGGCCAAAGGCAGAGATCATATGAATATAACAAATAAAGGCTTTGTTACTGGGTTTTAGAGTTAATCTAACCCTGACCAGGATGCGGGTGGTGCTGTGGGTTAAATCACAGAGCCTAGGACTTGCCGATCAGAAGGTCGGCGGTTCGAATCCCCGCGACGGGGTGAGCTTCTGTTGCTCGGTCCCAGCTCCTGCCAACCTAGCAGTTCAAAAGAACGTCAAAGTGCAAGTAGATAAATAGGTACCACTCCGGCAGGAAGGTAAACGGTGTTTCCGTGCGCTGCTCTGGTTTGCTACAAGCAGCTTAGTCATGCTGGCCACATGACCCGGAAGCTGTACACCGGCTCCCTCGGCCAATAAAGCGAGATGAGCGCCGCAACCCCAGAGTCGGCCACGACTGGACCTAATGGTCAGGGGTACCTTTACCTTTACCCCTGAGCAGGACCACACCTGTAATATACAGCAGAGTACTGAAGCTAATTTCCACAGTGGTTTATTTTCAACTGCCTTTGTAGGGTATTACGATAGGCATTACTTTATTATTTCATCTGAGATAACTTGACTTATAGTACCGCACCCTACACAGTGGTGGCCCCCAAACAGGGCATTTTCTGTTATAGCCCCTGATGCCCCAACCTCTAACATACCAGGCCACGTTCTAGGTGCTGCTATTAATACATAAAGCCCATAACAGCTTGGGACTAACTTATCTGCGGGATCGCTTCACCCAATATACGCCCACTCAACACCTTCAACCTGTGGAACTGACACTGTGGCAGATGTCACCTAATATTTCTCCTGCCTTACTGATATCAAGGAGGAACTTTCATGATATACTCTCTTTGTTGCCTGTTTAAAACATTTTTGTTTAGGCAAACTCATCCAGGCATGTAGAAGTTACATGGCTTTCTTTTGAGCTACTGTTGATTCTAATCATCTTCTGAATATTTTAAATACCTGCCTTTTTAAAAAAATCAGTGATTTCACAGTTTTGTTTTATATCTTCGTAAACTTCCTAGAAGTCTTCTTAGGCAGTATATAATTTTTTGTTAAACAAGTACGTGAACCACCAGCTGCTTCAGGCATCTTGTAAAGATTTATCTTTTTGCCTAGACTTTCCCTGATCCAGAAAATCAGAACCTTGTTTTATGCATTTGAACTCCAAGAATTTCTGTTTCTATATGCTTTTACACAACGGTTTCATTGTTTTTATGATGCATTTTTTTTTAACGGTCTTGCTTTTCTGTTGCACACTTGCAGCTTATAAATACTTCCAGATAAAAAGGAACAAATAAACCATTCCTCCCAGAAGATGTAGTGTTGCCTTCAAAAGACATTTAGTCAGGTTCATGATGGATAAAGCTATCAATGGCTACTCCATGTGGAGGAGCGCTGTTGCATTCACATCCAGACAGAAGACTTCCTACAGACATCTGGTTGGCCACTGTGAGAACAGGATGCTGAACTATGGTGGGCTATTGGTTTAAGGCTGCAGGGTTCTTTGTATATACTGTATTTTTCCATGTATAAGACGATGTTTTTTTGCTAAAACATCGTCGCCTTATACACGGATGGTGAATGCACAGGGGTTTGGGCACTGGCTCTGGCGGCCTGGGCTCGGGTTTGGGCTCTTGAAATATGGCAACCTTAACTTTGGGTGACCTCTGCCCAAAGTTTGATGTTTAAAATACTGGTTTCTTAATTTTGAGTTAAAAAAAACAGGGGTCTTCTTATATATGGGGGCATCTTATACATGGAAAAATGCGGTATTTAAAGAGTGCACCAGTAATATGGGGATACTTCCTGAAATAATAGCTTATTTTCCTGTTAGTACTGAGCTGGGAAAGGACTAGAGTCCAGAAAGAATAAGAAACAAAAGTCCTCAAAATAGGAAGTAGCCTTTTGCTGACTCAGCCCATTGGTCCACCTGGCTCAATACTGTGTCTGCACTGATTAGTAGTGGCTCTTCTGGATTTCAACAAGGAGTCTCTCCCAGCCCTACTCTGGAGATGCCAGGGGTTTAACTTTGGACCTTCTGCATTCAGGGCAGTTCCTCTGCCACTGAGCCCTTCACAATGAGAACTCGGGAGGGGTGGGGGAACGAGCAAGGGCCCCAAAAGACGCTCAATGGCACACTATTAAATGAAACAGAATCAAGGAAACAGAAGCCATGCTGATCAAAGTCTACCACCTCTCTCCGCTGCAGATGATGCCAACGCTGAAAGCATCCCACCAAAACGCATTGATATGAAAACAAATTAGGCACAGACCCCTTGTCCTGCTGTGGCCGTATGAAAGAGAGGAAATAAAATAAAATAAATAAATAAAGGGGGGGTTGAACCTGCAACTGAGTCAAAGGAGCTTTAAAGAAACAAAAAAAATCAAAGAACTTGGACACCCCACAGAGAAGAGATACCTCTTCAAAACCCACCTGGATTTCTTCTGACATTCGCTCTCTCTCTCTGATGCCTACATAGACTTACGTACCAATGCACATATGCCCTGCAGAACATACATAGTTGAAGGCATTTGTGGGTCTTGGATGAAACAAGTCCGCTTTTTATTCCTTCGCCACCCACTCTAGTTAAAGCCGACTATGTCAGCCTGATACTAGGCTCCATTGCTCAGAAGTTAACTCCTGCTGAGTTCAGTGGGTCTCGGTGGGGTGTTACGGAACGGGTGGTACTTCTGGTGGGGGGGGCACCCCACCTGTGGCTCCTAGAAGCCGTCAGCATGTGACAGGCGCCACACCCCAGGAAATGGCTTTCACTGCCTCAGTGAGCCAGGGACATTCCCTGCAAGTAAAGGCAGGCTTCTGCGGGTTGAGTGGACGAGACCAATCGTGGGTCCAATGGTCAAGAAGGTCAGATGGGGCTCCTCAACCTGGAGAGGTAGCCTATCTAGTAGAAGAGAAACCTCCACTGCCTTGCAGCTATTTGTGAGAGAAAGGCTTCGGGAGTAAACCCCAAGGAAGAATCTGTACCCGCTGCCTTGTGGGACATCTTCAGAAGAAAAGGCTCAGGAGTGAACCCTTAAAATTCTGCAGACGTTTCATTATCTACTTCCAATTTCATGTTAGGCAAAATGTCGCTGTCAACTCTGTTCGGCTTAAATGAGATTGCCTGCTCTCGCATATCAGTTCCATGGTTTGGTAGCACCTCTTTCTCAGCACTGTTAAATGTTTACCCACCTAGTCCTTACTGTTAACAAGTGGAAACATGGACACTTGAGGAAGCATCAAGAATTCCTTTGCCCATAACCCCCTGATCCCATAGTGTCTCTCTGTAGAACTCAGTTCCTGGTAAATCGGTGTTAGCCAATGTAGCACTACTCTAGATCTTGTGGACTCCAGCTCCCATCCGCTCCAACCAATTTGGTCAATGGTCAGGGATAAGGAGAGTTGTTGTCTACAACATCTGCACAGACTTCCCCTTTAAAAAATGAATAAGGAAATTGTTATTCTAGGTTTCTAGAATAACTTATAAGAGCTCACACTGAAAATCCATTTTGGCTGTGTCACCCAAACTTTTGATGTACAGATGAAGTCCCATATACCATTTGGTACTGGGGAATGCCACACCTCTACATTGCAATGGCAAGTTCCATTCAATTACACCTCTGTTTTTCATTGTTTCATGCCAGTTCATTTCCACATCAGGGTGTTGTTGTTGTTAATAAACAGAGAAGTGCATGAAGAAAATTGCACCCGTATATGCTATTAAACATTAAATTTGACCGTATTTTGCATATTTCTTGACCTTTCAAACATATTTGTGGATGTATTTTCTTGAAGCATGGACATTTTGGGCATTTTAAACACTTCTGTTTGTGTTTTCTGAGGTGAGAACTGCGCCACAAAACTCAGAGAAGTGTGATAGCTGACAGATTGTCTGCAATGCATTTTGTACTTTAGGCAATGTGGAAAGTTTGGTTTGCTATGAAATGCGAAATGAACAAAATCCTCGAGCATCCCTAGCTGTAGCAGAGAATTTCTGAACACTGAAAAGAACAGCCAAGTGAGTAGATCGCACCACCAAATACATATTTTATATCAGCAATCAAGAGCCCTTTCTCTTTCTTCTCTCTCAGGAGCTTCCCAATTCCTTTCTTTGAGTATGAGCATGTTTGAACTTGTGACATTCGGAAGAAAGAAAAGCATGCTTTAAAAAGGAGTGGAGTGACATATTGAGTCATCACATCACTCTTCTGTGTTTCAGAGGGCCTAGGTGCATGGTGCTCAGACCCAATAGACAGCATTCAACCCATGCTCTACTTCAAGCTCACTGTTGTCCGCATGCATGGAGTACTTATCATGCCTCTGCAAGCACCTGATGCTATCTGGTTGCGGTCCTGTTCTGAAAGCCAATCAGTGTGCATCAACAGTAGTCAAATGACCACATTTCCACATCCAGTGCCATAGAGGAAGCTCAACCAACATGGTCTGAATGCTATCACATCAGCGCTCTGCTGCGTTGTGTAGGGCATCCCGCAAAGACTTGCGTAACATGCCTCTCTTGATACTGCAGAATACATAAGACAGTGCTTCTTTGTCTAAATTTTAAAAACAAAGTCCCCCCCCCCCAAAAAAAGAGCAACCATCTATAAAAACCACAACAACATATGCCTACGGTTCATCTATGATTTTCAGGACTCGAGAAAATCTTGACTTAAGAACACTTCCAAATGCATTTCCATCACTCAAGATGGAAGACATTCACCTCCCAGAAACTTTAAAGAAGCGAAATATGGAAAGCAGGAGAAGACGCAAGAGACCTCGAGGAGGAGAGACCTTTAATCCTCCTCCTGGCTTCGCCAAAGGGCTCCCTGGCCCACTCCAAGGCGGCTGAATTGTGTCAGAAGCTAGCTGACAGCTATTTTTTGATGATTTTATGGCTGACGTCTTCAGATCGCCTTTTATTTTAATGATAACCCCAATGCAAACATTAAGATTGTCATTGTCTTACTGGCAATGTCCTAAGGGGGCCTGATGTCTTTTGAGAGACAGAGGGGGGGGGAGAGAACCCATAAAGCTCTCCAATGCTTGATATACAGTGCCACTTAAGGGCAGTTTTATGCCAGATGGAGTAACCTAGGTTTTCACCTTTCAGCGATTCAAGGCTTTGTGATTTCAGGATTGCCACCTTTTAACCTTGCATATTATGGAAGGCTGTCTAGGTTAGACAGCATCTTAAAAAGCAGAGACATCACCTTGCCAACAAAGGTCCGTATAGTTAAAGCCATGGTTTTCCCAGTAGTGATGTATGGAAGTGAGAGCTGGACCATAAAGAAGGCTGATCGCCGAAGAATTGATGCTTTTGAATTATGGTGCTGGAGTCCCACCATAATTTTTGAATTATGGACTCTTGAGAGTCCCACGGACTGCAAGAAGTTCAAACGCATCCATTCTTAAGGAAATCAGCCCTGAGTGCTCACCGGAAGGACAGATCCTAAAGCTGAGCCTCCAATACTTTGGCCACCTCATGAGAAGAGAAGACTCCCTGGAAAAGACCCTGATGTTGGGAAAGATTGAGGGCACAAGGAGAAGGGGACAACAGAGGACGAGATGGTTGGACAGTGTTCTCAAAGCTACCAGCATGAGTTTGACCAAACTGTGGGAGGCAGTGGAAGACAGGAGTGCCTGGCGTGCTCTGGTCCATGGGGTCATGAAGAGTCAGACACGACTAAACGACTAAACAACAACAAATTATGGAAGGCTTGTTTAATAGTAATTTCTTCTGCTCAGGAAAGTCTGGGCATGCTTGTTCTGCAAGGGAGCCAAAAGTTCCTGTCACCTTCACCAAAATACACTTTCTAAAGATTCTTTGACAGAGGGAACCATGACAGTTAATACTGGGATAAAACCAAAATTAGTGGAGGTCCCATGTGGAGATTCTGGCATTATAAGAGAAGGAGAAATCCATATCTCTCTCCACTATCTCCCCATCATGCAAAATATTATACACTTCTGTCTCGACCCTCCTTGTCTTTTCATTCTAGATGAAAAACCACAACCATTGCAACCTTCTCTCATACGGTTGTGGTTCCACTTCTTTTGTCATTTCAGTCATCCAAAATGCGGTTTGACAGTAGTCAGCGGGATTTGTAAGACAAGGAGAGGACTGATAAAAAATTGGGAGAGAGTGATTATGCACAAGCTTATGTACAATGAACAAACAATTTCTTTTTTTTAAAAAAATAGCCATGGCTCTGTGCTTTCCATTTATCCCTTATGTGGAAGCTCCAAGCTGCTTATCATAATTCAATCAAATATAGCTGGCAATTGGCTCTATAGCCAATATTTGATTATCTGGCTATATAACTTACAGACCAGAAACTTCTCACTCATTTAGGAGTTGTTTGGTTGTTTTACTTAACTGTTGCTCAATATAAGAGTGAACCAAGTACCCCTGATATTCTAAAGTTTGTAATCTTTGTGAGTCTTCGTTTCCCCTGAATTTGTCATTTTCTATCATTCTGTTGGCTCCTCCTTTTCACTGTCTGCATTTCGAACTTTATTTCAAAAGAGGATTGCATTTAAACTGTAAAAAGAAAACAAACTGGCCACAGGTACACGATTAATTGATAAAAGGTGATGTTTACTAGAAGGTTTAAAAAAACATAATTCCTGCACACTGCTTTCCTACATCGGCATAATGTGCTTATGACGGCACTTTCCTCCATCCATCCATCCCACTTTTGACATGTGTCCCCCCCCCCCCGCTCTGTAAAATATTTGTAAGGAGCGTGGGGTAGGAAGGGGAGGGGAAGAATCTTCAAAGATACTTTAGGGAGCCTTTTGTGCCAGTTTCCCCATGGATATGTCATGTTGAGTCTCATCTGTCACTACCACTCCAGTGGTGTCATATTTGCACAAAATCACGTAATGCAACAGGACTGACAGATGCGTGATGCGGCTTGTCGTTTTGCTGCATGTCAGCTGGAAGGCTGCGCGAACCTATTTGTTATCTATCTGTTCCCCCCTCGCCTCCATCCAGAACTCTGCTGCCAAAACCGTTTGCCTGACTTACTGTCCCTGCAATGCCCTTCCTTCCTATCCCATGTGCTGACTTCCCATCTCCTTTGGTACGCAGAAGAAGCTCTTTCTTCCTTACCTTTCACGGATTCATAGAATTGTAGAGTTGGAAGGGACCCTTAAGGTCATCCAGTCCAACCCCCTGCAAGGCAATGGCCTTGCCTTCTCATCTTTCTCTTTGCACATGCACTCACTCACTCACTTACTTACTTACTTCTTACTCAACTGATCGATAGGCCACTTAATATAAAAAGAAGCTGGAAGTGGTTTACAAAAGGAGGAATTCCAAGGAGTCTTTAAGCAGATTGCTCCATCTGTCCTTAACTCCCCAAGTGCACTGTTCCAGAGGTAAAATGTAAATGCATATAAACACACATATTAGTGGACATGATGCACATATATGCATTACATCTGTGGCAAATGCTTTGCAAAAAAATGGGTATATTAGGCAAAATGGCACACATACACACACGTGTGTGTATCGGAACAAATCTGCTCTAAAATGCTGGTGATTTTTAGGATTTTTTAAAATTAAAAAACCACAAAGTTGTGGAAATGAACTTAAGAGTGAAAAAATGAGAAACTGAAATCAGCAGGTTCATCTGTCCCTAACAGTTACGCAATAATTTTTCAACACTCTCCCTCTCTTGCCTCCAATAAGGTAAGCTGGGAAAAAGCTGGCTGTCCAGTCAATTTTAAATTTGGTAGGTTTCAGGGGACCATCAAAAGGCAACATGTTCTGAATTATTTAAATATATAGCCCCAGAACACTTTAGGTCATCTCCAGCTAGTGATTCGGTAGATGCCAAGGAGTTTGAGCTGAAGTGAAATTTCACATCGATCTGAAATTAGGAGAGATTTCAGAATCTGAATTCAACCTTTGAAATTTTCAGAGAGGTTCAAGTTCCACTTTCGGATTCAGCTTTGATGAATGCTTTAAAGTTGCTTAAATCCCAATGCTTGACTGATTAATTTTAAGCTAAATATCTGCATGTGAAATTCAGCAGTTTTACAACTGGTATTATCCCCTTGCCCCACAAAACACTTGCTGCATCTAACTACATTCACACTTGACCTAAATTTTGGAAATGCTGGAGAAAATTACAAAACTAGAAACTCTTACATTTGTATCCTTGCATGCAAAGTTGAGGTGGGGGAAATTGCACTGGGGGCTTTTTCTTTTTCTTTTTACCCCAGACTCATTTCTGCTCTGCAAAGAGTTAAGATTGCTGGGAAAGGACAAACAACAACCTGCCCATCCATTTTGTTTCAGATTTCATTCGGCCCCTACAGTTACAATTTTATGACCCAGTTAGGAATTTCTGGCCAGCTGGATGCAACAACACTATTTGCTATCCTAATGGCTATAAACATTGTGAGGGTTTGGCTTGTTGTCCAATATATAAGCTATAAAATGATATTCTTCTTCTGTTTGCTTTATGCACAAAATTGTGCTTCAGTGCCCAATATTTCTCTCTCTCTCTCTGAAGACTGTACCTCAAACTAAACTCTGGCTTCCAGTAACAGGGAAGCATGTAGAAACATAGAATCTGGATTGGAACAGGGGGCTTTACATGCCACAGGGGCAGCAACCTCGTGCCCATAGGTTGCTTGTAGCCCTTCAGAGCTCTTTATCTGGCCCTTGGGATCCTTCCCAGACCACACCCTTGTCTGGCCTTGCTCCATGTCCTCCTTGAATGCTTTTGCCAGAATGGAATTTGCTCTTGAATTGTGATGACGCCTCTTCCTTGACTGACTGGAAGATGGTGAAATGTGTGTGCATGACTTGGGTCACTTCCCATGCCTCTGGAGACATGATCTGCACCTCTTTTGGACCCCACCATTTGACCTGGACCCCACAGAGCCCTGATACTCCCATACAAAAACGGATTCCCCAAAGCTATCACTTCAGAATCTTTGAAGTACTATTTTGCTAACAAGATCTTCTCTGTGCAATGATCATTGGGAGTGGGGATAGCTTAGTCATTAGAGCATGAGACTCTTAATCTCAGGGTCGTGGGTCTGAACTGGGCAAATCCTAAGTCTTAACTGTGTCTGAACCGGGCAAAAGATTCCTGCATTGAAGGGGATTGGACGAGATGACTTTAGGGGTCCCTTCCAACTCTACAATTCTATGGTTCTAAGCATTCTCCACTATGTCTGAAAGCTGTGGTTACGTGGGAGCCGGTTGAAGCTAAATCCTTCGAAGACAGAGGTCCTGTGGCTGGGACGGGACGATATGGGATTGGGGGGGCAACTCCCATCTCTTGCGGGGGCGCAGTTAGTGCCAGCACCGTCCGTTAAGAGTTTGGGTGTAATCTTCGACACCTCCCTTTCCATGGAGGCGCAGATTGCAGCTATAACAAAGGCGGCATTTTTCCATCTCCGCCAAGCTAAGCAGTTGACTCCTTACCTCTCTCGCCCTGACTTAGCCACTGTGATCCACGCAACGGTCACCTCCAGACTGGATTATTGTAACTCGCTCTATGTGGGGCTGCCCTTAAGACTGACCCAGAAACTCCAGCGGGTGCAGAATGCTGCAGCGAGACTCCTTACGGGGTCTTCGCTGCGAGATCACATTCATCCGGTGCTATATCAACTGCACTGGCTCCCGGTGAAGTACAGGATCAGGTTTAAGGTGCTGGTTTTAACCTTTAAAGCCCTATACGGCCTAGGACCCTCGTACCTACGGGACCGCCTCTCCTGGTATGCCCCACAGAGAAACTTACGGTCTTCAAATAAAAACATCTTGAAGGTCCCAGGCCACAGGGAGGTTAGGCTGGCCTCAACTAGAGCCAGGGCTTTTTTGGCTGTGGCTCCGACCTGGTGGAACACTCTGTCACAAGAGACTAGGGCCCTGCGGGACTTGACATCTTTCCGCAGGGCCTGCAAGACAGAGCTGTTCTGCCAGGCCTTTGGCCAGGGCACAGCCTGACTCCCTCCCTCGGCAATCTTCGCGGAGCTCTGGCCCAATGGTGGCCAGTGGCTTGAATTTAATTAATTTTATAATGAATGATTTTAGAGTGTTGTTTGTGTTGTACTTTTGTACTGTTTTATTGTTGTTAGCCGCCCTGAGCCCGGCTTCGGCTGGGGAGGGCGGGATATAAATAAAATTTATTATTATTATTTATTATTATGAAGCTCTCCTGTCTGTTTGTCTGTCTCCTGTTCACAGCTTCCAAAGCATGCAATCCTTTCCGGGCTGTTTCTGCTCAAGTCAAAAGGCTGATGCTTCTTTTACCATCCACAGCTCTGTCTGGTGAACAGATAAATTGAGATAATGAGGGATTAAACCACCCCACCCTCTTTGCTTAAAGATCCAATCCAATGTTTGAGAGGGTTTTGCACCCAAAGGAGAGAAAAACTTCGCATGCCCTGGTGGTTTGCATTGTTTACAGCTTGCCTAAACCACCATTTATTCTCCTTCTTGCAATTCCCGGGGGCTACTGCTGAGCAAATAGTAGCGTTGCTACCCAGGAGTAACGGAAAAGAACAGCAGCAGCAAAAATTGATCTGAACAATCTGTGTGCTGTAGACATTTGATGGGGATGCAACTGTGACTTGGGCAAAAGTCTGGGGTCGTAATGAGGTTAAAAGGAAAGCTGACGGGAATTGGTGGCTCTTGCTACATTTCACAATGAACTGGCCCTGGATTTTTCAATGGCTTCAGACAATGCTCAGTGCCTTGTTGAGCAGCAAGAGATGTTTAGTGAACATCCTAAGGAGCTGTGGAAACTCACAGGAGACCGGAGCCATATTGAGAGAAGGAGCCATAAAAGGCTTGATTTTGATGTACAACAGGTGGATAAATGCCACCTGCATTTATGTAAGGTTAAAATATACAGAAGGATAATTTCACACATTGCAGGGAAACAAGAAAGCGGCCTTGCTCCTGTACTCTGTGCAACTAAACATGGCCCCAAGTTTATTGATGTCAATGGGAGATAGTGCACACAGCTATTAAAAAAACAACAACCACTCCCCCATCCTACGGATACATCTATCATCGCTGCAAAGTAAACAATTTAGACTGTGAACACAAGGCCTGAATTTTCTGCCTCGTTATCAGTGTGTGTGGTTTTTCAGGCACAATTCACAATGTTGCTTAGGATTGGGGTGAGCGTGCTTGAAGAACTGCTTTATCTCGTAGGAAATAAGAGTGATATTGAAGACCTGCTTTTGAAGGCCCTCTGTCGGGAGCCCCTGCTGCCTGATATTAGACAGGTGATGATGGAGAAAGAGGCATGGAGGGCCTTTTCAGTGGTAGCAAGCTATTGATGGAACCCTGTCCCCAGAAAAGTTTGTGCTGAAGCTGAATGGAGATGCCCACCACTAATGCTGTGAGTCCATAGGCCTTGAAGGTCTAGACATCCACACTCACTCTGGTATACTGTGATTCAAGAAGACTATCTGCTATGCAGTAATACATGAAAGGGCCTTCTTGATACTGGTGCCCATATTATGGTGCTGTCCTCTGTCTGGTTCAACTGACCCTGACCCTGATGGGTTTTACAGTAAAAAAGTCCCTTATTCATCCAGGCTTCTGGTTAAACTGGTTTTTGGTGGAGATGGGCATGGGCCCTTGCATGGGTGAGCCTACATAATTTGCTCTTTCTGAAACAATAAGTGAACTGAAATACATTTGTCTTTTGAAATTTGCATTTCCCTGAATTTTGCAATGTGGTTCCCCAGCCACATAATATGAACAAATTTGCATATACTGGGCTAAAAAGCATATACTAATGAAAAATGTCAAATGGAAATGCATTATAGTGTGGGAAATTTGTTTTGCAAAAAGAAAAAAGAAAAAAAAGGCACAGTTACATACAAAAATGTGCGCATCAGGAGAAATTCGCACTAAGACACTGGCTAATTTTCACGAGGACTTTTATAAAAAGAATTCCAAAGAGATGTGGAAATGTGGCATCTGTACTTAAGATTGAAAAAAGGTGAGATACTAAGAAGAACCAGACTTGTCTGGTCTAACCCGTCCCTAATTGCACCCCATGGTGCGATTAATGAAGAGCAAGCTAGAGATTTCTTAAATAAAATAAAAATGAGGGCAAGTGGAGTTGAATGCTGAGGTTCATATCTGCAGGGAAATAAGTAGTGCAAGAACAGAAGGTGCCAAGCAATTCTGCTCAGTCCGACATCAAACAACTGGTGAGGACCACTGATAAACAGTTTGCCAAGATGGTGGCTGCCAAGGTCTTAAGAGGTTCCAGTGATGTGCTCAAGTCTTACGTAGATTTAAAGGATGATCCTTGGCAGCTTCCCACCAATCATTCTCAGCACTTTTAGGGCCAACAGTTGCTCCATCTGCTGCTGAGGCTGACTTTGAACAATCCTTGCCGAAAAGCAGTGGAGCGATAACTCTTGAAGTTATCCTCTACAGAATAAAAACACCCCTCTCTCTCTCCTCCAAGAACCCAACCCTTGTCGTAGCTTCAGGTGAAGCTACTACCTTCTCCAAGAAAACTTGAACAATTCCTGCCTCTCCCCACACATTGTGCCAGCACAAATAAGGGCCTGCAGATGGGTTTTCAGCAAAACAACAGCTTCTTGAAGGTCATTTGAAGGGGGAGGGGAAGGGAAGGAACCTTGAACAGTTCCTGGGTGGAAAAATTTGGCTTACTGTGATTTTAATGAAATTTCCTCCGTCACAAAGGAATACAAAGATTCTCCAACAAATTTACGACAGGGCGAAGAAAGAACTTTAAAATTCCAGATTGGTCTTTGCAGGAGAACAGCTGAAACAGATCAGTACCTGAAGTGTACTGTAATTCTGTAAAATCCTATATCAATCACATTACATTTCACACACGTTATTATCTTCCCTGGGTTTGCAGAGAAGGGAATCCCTTTGCACATCTACATTCAAAGTGTGTGTGTGTGTGTGTGTGTGTGTGTGTGTGTGTGTGAGAGAGAGAGAGAGAGAGAGAGAGAGAGATTTGTTATGTTAAAATGGTAAGATCCATTTTAATTTGTTTTTATTGTATTGCATTTTTCATACTATCGGGCAACACAATTTATTGTCATAGCTGTCAACTTTCCCCTTTTCTTGCGAGGAATCCTATTCGGAATAAGGGAATTTCCCTTTAAAAAAAGGAAAACATTGACAGCTATGTTTATTGTATCAAAATCCCCATGTCTCTTCTAGGACCCCATTTAGGGTAACCAAAATGACCAAAGAGTTGGAGGAACTTATATACTAGGAAAGGTTAAATCAATTGGAGGGACATGATAGAGGTATATAGGATTATGCACGATATAGAGAAGGTTTATAGGGAGTACCTTTTCTCCCACTTTCAGGGGTTATCCAATGATGCTGAACGTTGGGAGATTCAGGAAGCACTTCTTGACATTGCATGTAGTCAAACTGTGCAATTTGCTACTATGGAACATGGTAACGGCCATCAACTTGGATGACTTTAAAAGGGGATTAGACAAATTCATGGAGGGTGAGGACCTCACCATGCCTATTTTACTTCCAGTTTCAGTGGCACTATGACTCTGAACACCAGTTGCTGAACAACACGAGCAGAAGCATGGAATTCAACATGTGTCCTATTGGTGGACTTCCCATAGACATCTGGTTGGTCACTGCAGGGATGGGATGCTGGAATAGTGATGGACCTTTGGTCCAATCCAGCAGGGTCCATCTTACTCTCCTTCCTCAGAGGTTTTTAAGCAGAAGCTGGATGGTCACCTGTCATGGATGCTTCAGCTGAGATTCCTGCGTTGCAGTGGATTAGATGACCCTCGGGGCCCTTCCAACTCCACAATTCTATAATTCTGGCCTCATCACTGTAAAGGTGTAAGTGGCTATGCCCAAATCTAGCTCTTCCACCTCATAGTCCTGAGGTCACTGACGCATTAGTTTTCTA
The DNA here is from genome assembly GCF_027172205.1 of Podarcis raffonei. NCBI lineage: Eukaryota > Metazoa > Chordata > Lepidosauria > Squamata > Lacertidae > Podarcis > Podarcis raffonei. Next base: position 64,293,410 of record NC_070611.1, on the reverse strand, counting down.
TCTGCAGGAAATTCTTCCGTATGGAAGAGGAGTCAACCACACGACCCCCCCACCCCACAGTCTGAGGGGTAGAGCCAAAGCGCAGACTTCCCACCTTGGTGGGAACTAGAGCTGAGTGGCTGGTAATAATAATAATAATAATAATAATAATAATAATAATAATTTTTTATTTATATCCCGACCTCCCCAGCTGAAGCCGGGCTCAGAGCGGCTAACAACAGTAAAAGTAACACAGTTTACATAAAATCACAATCCATTAATTGAAATTCTAAAATCAGTTCATTCTAAAATCAATTTTGAATCAAATTAATGGCAACCATTGGGCTAGAGTTCTATGAGGATTACTGAAGGAGGGGGGTCAGACTGTGCCTTGGCCAAAGGCCTGGTGGAACAGCTCTGTCTTGCAGGCCCTGCGGAAAGATATCAAGTCCCGCATGGCCCTAGTCTCTTATGACAGAGCATTCCACCAGATCAGGGCCATGGCCGAAAAAGCCCTGGCTCTGGTTGAGGCCAGCCTAACCTCCCTGTGGCCTGGGACCTCCAAGATGTTTTTATTTGAAGGTCCTCCGTGGGACATACCAGGAGAGGCGGACCAGTAGGTACGAGGGTAATATTTTCCTGGTAAGGATAACTCCCTCCTTCACGTTATTTACCCACACAACTTCATATACACGTACTGACAACCATTCCAGGGAATTGATTTGACTGGCCTTCCATCTGCAGGCAGGAAGAACGGTTGCATGCAAAAATGTCCCAGGTTCAATCTCTCTCTGGCATCTCCAGGTAGGACTGTGAGAGACCCCTGCCTGAGAATCCTGGAGAACTACTGCTGCTGGTGGTCACTACTGAGCTAAATGGACCCCCAAAGGCCTGGATTGGTAGAAGGGAGCTTCTTTTGCCCCTGCCCCCTCTCCCCTGCTCCCATCACCTCTTTCTTCTGGGCGTCTGATAACTGCCACCAGAAAACACTCCTTTCAGATCACTTTGTATTATAAATAATTGTGCTGCCATGTTTCAGTTCCGAGCTCAGAACTGCACTCACCCAAACTCCACAGGCAGATCAGGTGACCTTTCTCCAATTCAACTAACTCTCTCTCCTCTCTCCCTCTCTCTTTCCCCCCTTTCCATCTCTCTGTGTTGTGGAGGACAGACAAAGTGATATGTCTGTCATACGCCATTACCATTAGAACAGAATCTTGTTCTTTTATTACAACTGAACTCTGCCGGATTTCTCAGCAGGAATGCTAAGTGAAATCAATGTCTTGGATTTCCAGCTTTAGCTTGGAGGTCACAGCCACTCTATCATGTCACAGCATTATCCTTTCCTTTCGCCCCCCCTCCTCTCTCTCTCTGAGCCTCCAACTGGCACACAGCAGATTGAAAACAGCATGCTTCAGAAGGATCATGCTGCACAATTTTACAGCCTTTTGGAGGGCCCCTTCTCATATATATATATATATATATATATATATATATATATATATATTCCTCTGGGGACCATTCCCCCCCCCTTTCAATTTGCGGATAAATTCTGTTTGTGTCCTTTGAAAGAACTGCAAGCCAAAGGCACAGAAACACCTAGAAAAAGTATTTTTATTTTTATTTAAAGAAAATTGGGAAGGAAAGAATAGCATAACAGAATTCTGGTAGCTGCCACTAGATTTTCTTTTCTTTTTAACAGGCATCCTTCTGAGTCACTGCAGTGGTGGCTGATGCCATTTGCGGTGGGGGGGGCAAAGGCAGAGAGGACAACAGCAGGTGAAGCCGTAGCCAAGTACAGACAGAGTCAACTTATTCTGGTTTTGCTCCCTGTCCTCCGCCCTGCAGAGTTCTACAAGGGCAACACTGAGGCAGCAGAAGGAGATGGTACTCGGTGCTGGTTGTAAGTAAGAAGGGGAGGGCGGGCTATGGCTGAGGTTGGCAGCACACAGCCCCATGCTCCCTAATAAACCCCAAGAGACCCACCTCCACTGAGGGCAGACGCCGTGCAACCTAACACAGCCTTCGCCAACTCTGTGCCCTTTCAAGGTTTTTGTCAGGGAACTGCCATCAGCTCAGAGGCGAGAGATGGAAAGGCAGTTGTGTTACAGGGAGCCTCCAAAAATCTTGCGAAGCAGTTCCTCTTCCGGCGAGGAGGAAAGCCCCACCTCCAGTGGAGAAGAGGTGCAGGGACCAGGGGATGCTAGGGAGAGCCTCAACACCGAGCCTGAGCAAACCGAAGAGGTGGGAAGTACGCCCCTGCCAGATATGTCTCCTTTTCCAATAGAGCGGTATAGAACTATTTTATATATAAATAAGTAAATTCAATGGTAGTATTTATTTCCCTGGCTATCTTTAATCTGGGCCTTTTTACTACTCGGTTAAAGGCACTGAGACACTATTGTCAGTTCAAGGAATCCACTGTGACGTGATTAAAGAAATGTGGTCAGCAGACTGGAGGACAGTGAGCAAAGCGAAGATCATATCTTTCATCAAACATTTTCTCATCACCGAACCAAGAGTGTTTCATGCTTCACCCCTAAGCACATTTGGCTTGAAAATCAGTCTCAGTACTTTGAATGGAGTGTACTCTTGAGCACAGGTACAGCAAAAGGCAAGAAGGCAATGGTTCCTTCCTAAAACGAGAGGTGCTGAGGCTTGGACTGGCGCTGACATTCATTCTGATTTGTTTGCAGGGCGGACAGACGACATTGCATTAAAGCAAGCGCTATTCCACATTTCCCAGTGCATTTCCCATCATTTTCCACTTCACAAAAATTCCAGTATTTGGAGACAGTGGTCCAGTTGTGCAAGATCTCCCAATCAACTGTGGTGATTGCTCAAACCAAATTTGCTGGTCTGTGACTGAATCCCACCCCAAAACAGCAACAGTCTGGAAGCGCCCAAAGATACAGTTGCATCTCTGACAATTTCTGAAAGCTGCAGAGACGTGCGTAAGAATGGATGCTCGCCCACTCCCCAATCTGAAATTCTAACAGGTGGCATTTGATAAGGTGTACAATGCCCATGAAATCGTTTCCCCATCCTTAAGCAATGCACTGCTGAAAGAAACCTCGCTACCCTTCTGAACTGCAGCTGAATCTGTTAGATGCACCATAATTTTGATATTATCAATTGCATGCTTCAGTCACAGGCCCCAGATGTTTTCAAACAGCTTGTGGATAGGTGGAAGGGACTCGCTATGTTTAGCCTGGAGAAGAGACAATGGGTGGGGGAGTAGGGATATGATAGCACTCTTCAAATACCTCAGTGGCTGTCACAAAAAAGACCATGAAGACCTCTTCTCTGCAACTCCAGAAGGCAGGACTAATTGAATCGGCTGAAGTTACAGGAGGACAGATTTTATTGGGATATTAGGAGAAGCTTCTTGGTGGTGATATTAGGGCTGGATACACAGCACCTTTTTAACACACATCCCCACCCCTGCCTACCAAAGGGGTAAGAACAGTTTGACAATGAAATCTATTGCTCAGACGAGCTCCTCCATTGTTGGAGGTCTTCAAACGCTTACAGCACTATTTCCATGCAATCTCCATGCAGTCAGTAATTTCCTCCCAACACCAGTAGGATTAGGTGCGAGGGTGGCGCTGTGGTCTAAACCACTGAGCTTCTTGGGCTTGCCAATCGAAAGGTCGGCGATTTGAATCCCCGCAGTGGAGTGAGCTTCTGTTTCTCTGTCCCAGCTCCTGCCAACCTAGCAGCTCGAAAGCATGTCAATGCAAATAGATAAATAGGTATTGCTGTGGCAGGAAGGTAAACGGTGTTTCCGTGCATTCTGGTTTCTGTCACGGTGTTCCGTTGCGCCAGAAGCGGTTTAGTCATGCTGGCCACATGACCCGGAAAGCTTTCTGTGGACAAACACCAGTTCCTTTGGCCTGAAAGCGAAATGAGTGCCACACCCCATAGTTACCTTTGACTGGACTTAACCGTCCAGGGGTCCTTTACCTTTTTAAAACACATAATAGTTGCTGTTATACCAATAAGCACCACAGAAATATCCCATGCTCAGACTGCTCACAATAACCTGTTTTAATTTCAGAAAGGTCTAAGTCAGGGGTCAGCAACTTTTTCCAGCCGTGGGCCAGTCCACCGTCCCTCAGACCATGTGGTGGGCTGGACTATATTTTGAATTTTTTTAAAAAATGAATGAATTCCTATGCCCCACAGATAACCCAGAGATGCATTTTAAATAAAAGGACACATTAAAGGTAAAGGTAAAGGTACCCCTGCCCGTATGGGCCAGTCTTGCCAGACTCTAGGGTTGTGCGCTCATCTCACTCTATAGGCTGGGAGCCAGCGCTGTCCGCAGACACTTCCGGGTCACGTGGCCAGCGTGACAAAGCTGCATCTGGCGAGCCAGCGCAGCACACAGAACGCCGTTTACCTTCCCGCTGGTAAGCGGTCCCTATTTATCTACTTGCACCCGGAGGTGCTTTTGAACTGCTAGGTTGGCAGGCGCTGGGACCGAACGACGGGAGCACACCCCGCCGCGGGGATTCGAACCACCGACCATGCGATCAGCAAGTCCTAGGCACTGTACCCACAGTGCCACCCGCGTCCCAAAAGGACACATTATACTCATGTAAAAACATGTTGATTCCTGGACCGTCCGCAGGCTGGATTGAGAAGGTGATTAGGCTGCATCCGGCCCCTGGGCCTTAGGTTGCCTATCCCTGGTTTAAGCTACAATTGCATATACATCATGCTGAAAGAGAATCACAGAAAGAGACACAAATTATGCAAGAAAAGCCAGGCAGATAAATCTGCGCAATAGTACCTTGCTTTTGGGTGGAGGGCTGGTTGTGCTCTTGTCGGTATGGATGCTGGTAGGCGATACTGCTGCACCAATGTTGCTTTGGGGGATGCCGGGTATTTTCCCACCTGGGGATACTTGCATCGCCGCAAGCTGGGCAGCATACAACTGCTACGGAAAGAGGAAAAGCGGGGAGTCAGAAAGTGGGGGGAAAGAAGAACACATTTCTCTATGTGAAGCCCCCGTGGACCAACAATAACCACTCAAAAGATGTACTTTCAGAGAGACCCGTATCAAAGACGAATGCATCCTTCCAAACATCTCCAATGTGGTGACTTACAGTTGGTTCGGGTAGCTGTGCTGCTGTGGTTGATGGGAGTTGTGGGCTGAAACATGTGGAGGGCAACAAGTTGTGGGGAAGTGTGCACCATTCAAAAGCAAATAAGGGCATGATCTCACAGTTAATTCACGAGTTGTTTTTCGTTTGCAACAAAGTAAGCCCACAACTTACTCACATTTAACTTGTGCACATTCAGCTTACATGCATGGCATTATTATTATTATTATTATTTAATAAGGGAGTGGAAAGGAGATGGAGCTCTGAGAAAAATGACTTTGGCAATTTCACCTGCCATTGAACCCAATATGTCAGTGTATTTTATTTCCTGATGCTTAGAGGATATCTTGTTTAGTTGTTTACCATGTTTTGCAATGCGAAATTTTCCTTGTTTTTCATGGCTGATTTTTGTGTGTATAATGCTTATATTGATGCCAAAGAGGATGCTCTTTCTGTTGTTGTATTTTATAGAATGTAGAAAATTCCTAGGCTTTTTTTTGTTTTGTTATTTATTCACCCTACGTTGCAAACCACTTAAAATGATCTCTTGTGTAAATCGCCCCAAGACAGTGGCTTAGTAGGTGAAGAATACATCAGTCTATCTCTATCATCTATCTATCTATCATCTATCTATCTATCTATCTATCTATCTATCTATCTATCTATCATCTATCTATCTATCTATCATCATCTATCTATCTATCATCTATCATCTATCTATCTATCACATTGCTTCCCTCAAAGAACCTTAGGAATGGGGATTGGTGATATCTGGTTAACATAACATTGTGACATACTGAGTCATTGGCTGGCTTCACAGTTTTTCCCACACTCTGATTTTTGCATAACTAACACACACACACACACACACACACACACACACACCATGATTCAAAGTATATTGCCAGGTCAAGAATTATGAAACCAGTTTCATGATATGGACTTGAAACCGGCTGGTTTTGGACGGTATCTTGCACAGCCCTAACACACGTCATGGTTCACGATATATTGCCAGGTCAAGAACTATGAAACCGATATCACAATATGGATTTCAAGCTGGTTTTGGATGATTTATCGCCCAGCCCTACTTAAGGAACCTTGTTTACGTCTCACAAAGCCACAACTCTTAACAAACTACAGTTCCCAGGATTCTTGTGGGGGGGGGACCCATGTGCTTTAAAAATATGTTTTAAATGTATGGATGTGACCACAGTAGAAAATGCACATGCTAAGCCACTGCCGCCTGCAGTACAAGTAGGTCAAAACGATAAGGGGTTGGGGGGAGTACAAAAGCTAGCAAAGAAAGTACAGAGAAATGGGGTATGTTTCAGCAATATTCGTTGGTTTATCATTCCAAGGACAAGGAGGGGAACAAATTATGCACCTCTTCTGAAGATGCTTTCTATTGTTGATGCAAAGTGTAACCAAGTCGGATATGATCACAAACAGAGCAAGGACAAACATAAGACAACACCGTGACCAGTGCTATGATCAGCCATTGTTGTTATTGGGTGTTCTTCTTTTATCATTGACTGTTTACATTAGCGGAGCCATGAAGGTTGGAGGTCACCAGGCTGCAGAATGCTAAACAAAGCAAGTGAGCTTTGAAGACGAGTTTGGAGTAGCGCTTCAAGGTGATCAGGTAGGGTTGCAGATTCCACAGCAGCTTTCAAAGATGTGAGGAAATACGGCACGACTTTGTTCGTCTGCTTCTCACCCTCTGACTAATTCAAGGAGTTTGAGAGTAGCAAAACACAGCCGTGTCTTTGTCTCTGAAGGCACTAGGCTCACTTGACAGCGCAAGCTAAATTGCACAAGATATGAAGGCTAACACTGCAATGGACCCAATCCGCATAGCTAGAACGTCCAAATATAAAAATGGAGCGGGGAAATAAGTCACTGCAGGTAGGCAATTTTGATAGTATCCACATAGCAAGTATTTCACTCATTCCATTCTATTTGCTTACTACACAAACCTTGCTATACCTTTCAAGAGCTTGTAACAACTTACATATATGCCAAGACCATATGTACCCATATATCCATGTGACCTGGATGGGCCAGATTTGTGCAGCTTAAAAATTAGAACCATATCACTAGTCCTGGGACTCAGCCTTAAGACCCCAGTATGCCTCAACATTTTGGGTTCAAAAATGTTAAGCCTTAAGCTGTATCATGCCTCAATCAGCACCCCAGATAGAAGTAACTTGGACTACAAGTTAGGGGTAGACAACACTATCAATGTCAGTTTCTCTCGATTTCTCACTTTTCCCGTTTATCCCAATTCCCCATCAAGCCTTCCCTAAAAAATGCATGAAATTTGTTTGCATTTTGTTGCAATTTCTCCTGGATATATGTGTTTTTGAATGCAATTGTGCATTATATATTTTACCAAGGAAGTTTCCCTAAAATAATGCATTTTAAAATGAATATTTCAGGAGCCATTTATGCTGTATCTACAGAAACAATGTAAAGAAATGGACTCACTAGCAGGATTTGAGTAAACACAATTAACAACACGAATACAGAATTTACAAAGATGATGTTAAAATAAGAACACAACAATACTGAATTTAAAGAATTTTATATTAAGATATAATAAAGCAAGTGGGAGAAGTTAATATGTGAAAAACCAGCAGAGGAAGTTGAGGGAAGTTGTGATTTGATATGATGTTATTACAATAAAAATATAAAACTTAATAAAAATTATTTATAAAATAAAATGACTATTTCACTAATATGAACATTAATGAGTGCCCTTTCACCTAACATGCCTTCCCCTCCTTGCATTGTTTGGCTAGAGAACTGCATCACAAAATTCAGGGACGTGTGAATTTCAAAAGAGAGCTGCTTGCATATTGGTTCAAGAAGTATGAATCAGGTAGATGCAAATTGAAATGTGAACTGGACAAATTTGTCCCCTATCATTACCAATAACTGCCACCACCACTTCACCAACAGATCCCAGGGTGGTTACAACAATTTAAAATTATGTATTAAGAACAGTTAAAACAAATTGCAGCCACAAGAATAGGGTGGGTCCTGAAAACACACGTCTCTGGTGTCAAAGAGTAAAGAATACCAAACGAGTCATTATAAGGATGTATCCCTACCACAACATTGCAATAATGGAACTCTCTCTCAGCAACCTATTCCTTAAACCAGTGGTTCTCGAAGGGATGCCACACTAGTTGTGGCAGGAAAGAATGGCAAGTGTGGCAGGAAGATTCAAGGACAATCAAAGAAACATTTAAACATTTCAGTGCAGTGTGGACATACAACCAGAAACAATATCCATGGCTCTCTTCAACAACATTGGCTATTCTTTTACAGTTCCCCATGACATGTTGTTGTGAACATGGATTTTCAACGCTGGCAAATATGAAAGATCAGAAAAGATAAAGGCTTCTTTGTGTTGATGAGGTTATGAGAGTTTGTTTGCCTCATATTAGACCTAACATAAATGAGATTACCCAGCAAAAGCAAGAGGACACCTCTCATTGAGTTTGTGTACATACTTTACATATGTAAGAGGCTCGTTTATATTTTAGGAATAATTCATGTTCTTATGATGTCCTGAGATCATATTAAACAATAGTTGTGTTCTATCTTACACATCAAACACTGCTGGAAGCTGTTTCTTTTTGTTTTCCAATGTATTTCTCATCAATTAAAAAACTCTTATGGTGTGAGGAATTTTTTATTCTGAAAGCATGGTCCAGAGAAAAAAAGCCTGAGAACCACTGCCTTAAACCCTTATTATGACTTCAAGAAGTCAAAAGAGGAGAGAAAGAAGCCACATTGATAAGGTTTATGCTGAATGAAAGCCACTGAAATTCCAGCCATCCTCTTTAAAATAAACTTTAGGACGTGCCCATGAAGAAGTCTTCCTACTGGATGCCCAAGAAATTGGGTGCCCCTTGAATACCTGTTATTTCCACACAGTGTTACCTGTCACTGTTATGATTAAGTTAGGTCTGATAATTGCAGTAGATTTGCTCTGGGTAAATCTTAGTTGAATACCACCCCAGGTTTCTGGCTTCATGGCTACCTACCTCCTACAACCCACTTCCTGACCATCAGTCTCCAGCCTGCCTTCCACTCTTTCCCCTCAGGGTACCTGACTGTCCTTGGCTGAAGTCTCTTATACCACCAACTCTGCCTCCCTCTAATCCACACAGCCTATAGGGTATCTCTTACGGAAGAACTGCACACACAGAACCTGCAATCTCACCTGCAGCAGCATGTACTATGGTGAGCCGAGGCTGAGCTCAACAACATGGTGCCCAAGTGCACAAGCATTGCCCACACAGCTCAAGCATGCACATTAGATGAAGATAGCTCTGCTGACTTTTAATTCAAATACTTTGGCAACCAAGCCAATGTCTGGCTTTTACACGTACACATGCACAAATCTGGCAACTGGCCCAGAGCTCACAAAAATTGGTTGTTGTTGTCATTTGTGGCCAGTTGGCCGTCCAATCTCCATGGCCTGTGGCTACCCTTGGTTACAATGGCCCCATGGTGTGACACTTGAGAGAGAGAATTGCCTGGGTTTGTTCCCTCCTTGCTTTGTCAATGAGATTCTTCTTTCAGACCTGCCATGCCTTGTAACAGAGAATGAAATGTACAATATGCAGGATGGGGCGCAGCATGCTAATATTTTTAGACAAGATTGAACTTTGACATTATTGAATCTGTCTGTTCAGATTTAATCATTCGGGGCAGGACAACGTCTGGCTCAAGACCAGGGAAGAGGACACTGGAATGACCGCATGCTGTGCATCAAGATGGTTAACTGACAACATTTTAGAGAATGAGAAGTTATGGCACCCTCAAGCAATCAAACAAAGGACCGTGTCTACTCAAAGGTCTATAATTGAGAGCTCCAAAATTTGGATTTATTTTATGCTCTAGGGATGCTGCCAACAGTCTCTGTGGCAGAGCAGTGCAGTGAAACACAATCTGTATTTTGCCATCTTCCCATAAGTGTACATTCCCCATGTCTTGTGTGTCTCTCCTAATGGCGAAGGCAGAACGTGGAGGAGCTAAATAAGTGGATCTGGAGCCAATTTAATTTGTGTGTTTTGTTTCACATGACTGCTGGGAGGGGAAATTAGAAAGAAAGAGCACGACTATTTCATAACATTGAGGGATGTTCTACTAAAATAGATTGTGACTTGGTTTGCACATTAATTGAAGAGGTGTGATTGTCTTCTTCTCTGTGGCTGCTCCCATTCTGGATGAGATGCTTAGCTCCTGTAAATACAGTAAGTGTGGATTGTGCCATGACTTCTAACCTTGATGATGCCTGCCCTGTTATGTGTCCACAGATGCATGACATCAGCACTCATCACAGCTGTGGAACTGCATCTAAACTATAACTCATGCCCAATATGTTGCTGTAGGCTGTTGGTGCCTTTGGGGTAAGGCAAATATGCAGTAGACTGGTGGTCCATTGCCCAATTGATGTTGGAGCATCTAGTACAAGAATAACTAATGTGCTGCCTCCATATCCTATTGGGCTCCAACTCCCATTAGCCTCAACCAGCATGGTCAGGAATGATAGAAGCTGCAGTCCAACATCTGGAGGCTGTGGAAGTCCTTAATCTAGCGCTTGCTAGTCTACGGGATTATTTGTCCAGCATTACTGGAGAATATCCACCTGGGTCTGACCCAGAAAAGCACTTTTTATACTTTTAGAGTTCAGGCACAGGATCACTTTGCATAGATTAGTTTTAGTTTAACTCTTAAGAGATCCTCAGCATATGCTTTGTCTTGCAAATTTAATGCACACCAGGGGATTATGGAATTTCTAGTGCAGTAAGGCTGAACAGTTCTGCCCAGTGCAATGCCAACACACTTACTTACATCCTCATAAGCTGCAAAAGGTCTGGGGGAAAGAACTGAGGATTTGGGAATGGTTTAATGGGGGATTTTGACTTGTTTTAGTAGGGTACAAGATTTTCCCAGAGGCAGCTCTGGTATGGTCCACTTTGTTCACTCCTGGACTCTTGACAACTTGAATGATATGGGCTAGGTACTGGGATTCTAAGATCTTTCTTTCTTTCTTTCCTTCCTTCCTTCCTTCCTTCCTTCCTTCCTTCCTTCCTTCCTTCTTGGAGTTGAACAAAGTGTCTTCCATGTGCACTCATAAGAAGAGCCATTGACCCATCATTTCCAGGATCCTGTTCTCATAGCGGCCAATGAGATGGCTTTGGGAAGCCCATAAGCAAAACTTGATTGCAACAACACCACTCTATTTACTTATGATTCCCAAAAGTTGGCCTTCAAAGACACACAGCTTCTGATGGTGGAGGAAGAACACAACCATCAAGGCTAGTAGCCACTGGTATCCTCATCTTTTATTAATCTGTCAAAAAAAATTTGAGCCATCCAAGTTGGTGGCCATCACTACCTCCTATTGGAGTGAATAATAAAGTCTAACTATGCTCTGTCTGAAGCAATACTTCCTTTCTCGTGTTACAATTTTAGAATTCTCATTAGCATGTTGACCTTGGGTTCTGAGGTTTTTAAGGAAATGTTGCCAGTCCTGAGCCAACACCTTAAACCCTCTATAATCCTCACCTGCATATTAAACAGTAATATTCTGCTACACTCTCTGAAAGATTGCGAAACATCTCTTGGCTCGATGGCTCTGTGGTACATCAGAAGTTCAGCCATGAGGTTAGACTGCCTTTGAAATCTTTCCTCTGGGGCATTGTTATTATATGTTAACAATGTTCATTACAGCTTCGAGGCCACACTAAAAATGAATTCTTGTTCTATGAATAAAGAAAACGAGAATGTGGCATAATGGGTATTTTTAAAATTATTTCAGGGAAACCAATATTAGCTGTTTTACCATTAAGTAGATGCATGTGCTTCGGATCACAGCCATATTATTAAAATCACTTGAAGAGGGGGGGGCTTTGCATTTGCAGTTGGGGACAAATAGTAAAATAAAATAAATTTTAAACAACAACAACAACAAAAATCATCCATGGAAACAGGATTATCTGATGGGTTCAACTTCACCCTGAGTGTAAAAGCATCTGATCCCAAAGGATGTTCCATATAAACCCAGGCATGAACTAGACGCAGTGCATTTAAATAATCTGAATCTATGAATTGTGCCAATATTCACATTCTATATCATTTGTAGGCCTATCATTTAAAATATACACACGAGAAGGTCTTCTTCTGATTTGCCAGTATGAATCTCCACACTGCATAGCTTTGATTTGTTTATGTAATTGAGTAGATATTTTATGGAGCTGGACTCTCCCCCTGTGTTGAATGCATCAATGGGATATTTCTCCAATTTGGGTGGTTTTGTAAAGAAACCTATCTGGCAAATTGCAAACAAGCATGCCACATGCATCCTTTTCTTAGGGCAGAAGTAGGTCTTCCATGACAGCGACTCTGCATCCCCCCACTATAAATTTAGTAAAGAAAAAAATGCATGGTGTCCATACAATCCCGCTTTGAGCATCTCCCAATTCCCAGTATCAGGAGCCAATGAATGGGAACAGGGGCTCAGCAACTCTCAATGTGATGATGTCATGCCACACTCTTTCACCCAATAGATTGTGCAGCAGGCTTCCTCAACCTCAGCCCTCCAGATATATTGAGACTACAATTCTCATCATCCCTGATCACTAGTCCTGCTAGCTAGGGGTCATGGGAGTTGTAGGCCAAAAACATCTGGAAGGCCGAGGTTGAGGAAGCCTGTTTTACAGGGAAGAAAGCAAGAACAGCTGCTGCTTTCATCGGCCACATACATGTCTCTTAAAATGTTTCGTTTTGCTCTAACAGCTGGTTCCAGCTACATGTTCTTCCACACGGAGAACAATAAGCTTGGGAAAACATTGAGTTACAAAAATGTGAAAATCTCTCCATGAGTCCATGAACATTCCCTCCTTCCCTTAATGCTTACTTGGTTCCTTCCTTTCCTTTCAGACATTTTGCTCATGCATTGTAATCAATGTCTCTGCAGAGAGTTTGGTTGTGCCAGTCATCCTCATCTTTAGCGATGTTGTCCTGCTGGCCATGGGCAATAGTTTTTACTCAAAGTAGACCCACTGAAATTAATGAACATGGGCAAGTTAATGGGTCTACCTTGAGTAAAACTTAGGGCTCATCCACACTTATGTTTTGCCAGGGCTTTTTTTCAGTTCTAGCACCTCTCAGGTATGCGCCATTGCCATTATAAGAGAACAAGGGAGGCGTTCATGGTGAGTTCTGCTACTTCTTTTTCTGTAAAAAATAGCACTATGTTTTGCCCTGGGACTTGGCAATCAGAAGATCGGCGGTTCGAATCCCCGCGATGGGTGAGCTCTCATTGCTCGGTCCCTGCTCCTGCCAACCTAGCAGTTCGTAAGAACATGAAAGTGCAAGTAGATAAATAGGTACCACTCCGGTGGGAAGGTAAACGGTGTTTCCGTGCACTGCTCTGGTTCGCCAGAAGCAGCTTAGTCATGCTGGCCACATGACCCGGAGGCTGTACACCAGCTCCCTCAGCCAATAAAGCGAGATGAGCGCCGCAACCCCAGAGTCGGCCACGACGGGACGTAATGGTCAGCGGTCCCTTTACCTTTACCTATGTAGGCACATGTCCACTCTTTAAAGCTCCATGTCCAAGCACTTTTTTTGTCCTTCCTCTTTCCCCAGGCAAACTCCCCATTTAACACTGAATTGGGACAAAAGACAATTTGGGTTTTCTGTGGGTTGCCTTTCGCTTTCATTCAGCGGTACAGAGCAGGTATTTGTGGGGAAACTGCCTGGACAAAGAAAAAAAAACAAAGCCCTTGGACACAGAACTTTAAACAGCAGACCTGTGTCTAGAAATGCAACACAAAGGAAGTATGGATGAGCCTTTAATTGAAGACCACCCTCTGCTGTTGATGTCCATGCAATGAGCACAGGAATTTGAAGAAGGGAAGCCTATATATGTAGATCTCTAAGACTTCCATGAGATTTAGAACCCCAATCATGAAGGGTTCCAGATGACATGGAGGCCTATGTTCTTTGCTCATGCACTGATTGCCACACGTGAAGAAAAGAAAATGTATGAAAAGGGCCTTTGAGGTGATTAGTTGTATCAAGAACCAACTTGGAAACTGAATCTAAAGTGCAGACCACAAGGCTCCATCTCTCTCTCTTTCTTCTTCTGATTGCAAGATCTCCTTCGATGTTGTTCACATGCAGGAACTTATCACGAGGCACTTCCTATCATCAGCTTATAAAAAATTGTTACTCAGCTTCTGCGATAATAATGCAATCGCTGTGAAGTTCGCGTACCAGATTGCTTTTCCCTTCGCAAATTAAGAATAGCTGAACTGGAAGGCTGCCCAAGTAAGTCACATATTTGTACATAACAATGTTCACGGCATGTGACAGCAACTGAAATGGAGTGAAAAGACTTGAATGCTGGCCAGAAAGGAAATGTGATAGGGTCATCCGGGTAAACACTCTTGGCTGATACATTCCATATGAATCTGTTGTCCGATGTGAGCAATGTAAGTGCTCAAGACGAACAAAGGGATCTACCATCAACTTATCCATAAACCTTATCTGGTGACTTGGAGTCGCAGTGCAGCTGAGCCCTGCCACATTTCTTAGGGGGAACAGCTAAAAAGGGGGAAGGCACACATAAACATGAATTGTTCCGATTTATTTCTTTTTTTAAAAAAGAAAACCTGAATGGGAAGCAGCTGTTTCACACAACAAAAAGTTATAGGAAGGCCCAATGACATGAATGTACACCGGCTTTTGGAAAACAGAAAAGGGAAATCCTTTTCTATAGAGGTATTAACAGGTCCCAGCTAAGATGACAGAAGCACAAGGCATCCCAAAGCTTGCTAGTAGCTGGTATTGAAAGGTGGGCTCCACCTGTACTTTACAATCAAACCAGTATTATGCTACCTTAACAATCCTGGGAACTGTAATTTGTTAAGGGTACTGAGAGCCATAGAGAGGCACAGAGCTGCAATTCCTAGAGTGGCTTAGCAACCCTTCCCCTTTCTCAGGAAACTGTGCGTACATTAAATGGTGTATATTAAGTAAAATTGCACACAAGTGTTATATTATGAGAAATTTGCACTAAAATGCTGATGAATTTTCATGGGTACTTCTTTCTTTAAAAAGTCGCCAACTGATGTGAAAAATGTTGAGAACAAAATATTGGGGAAATGAGAGACTGAAAGAACTTGAATTTGACAAGATTTGCAAATTGCTTCTCCCACACCAAATCCCTGTTCCTGTTTCCACTTCCTTTGCCACTATTTTATTAAAGTGTGTGTGGGGGGGAAATGGACCGCAAAGCAAATTGTGTAAGAAACATCACATCTAGCCTGCCCTATAGCAGGGGACAGGGCCAGATCACAGTAGCATAAAAGGAGGCAAAAGTTTGGCTGACCTGCATTTCCTCCCTTGCCCCCTAAACACACATTCCCATTCCAAGGTTTTGAAAACATGCTATCTTGGCTGCGAGATTCATTGAGGGAAAAGCACCCCCACCAGAACAGTGGGTTTTCACTCCCAGGTAGCGCTTACAGAATCGGAGATTTCTAGCTAATCCCGAGTTACAAAAAAGTGGAAATGAAGCAAAAATGAAGACAAGACTCCAGTCAGCCTGGGATTTCTGCCATCCTTTGAAATGACACACTTGCCACTTCCCCACCCCTCCCCAACCACCCCCTCCCTGATTAACTAAAATAAACTTATTGTGCACCAGAAAGAAACTGTGATATCCTAGCTGTCGTGTTCCATTAAGCCTGCAAAACGGAGCACAGCAAAACCATCCCTGGGAATCAGGGCAGCCTACAGTCTAACTTTGAGGGACGATGTACATATTTTCCTGCCATAATTTGAATGTCCTCCGCTCGCTCCCCATCACACTAACTTCACTCCCTCCTACGGAGCCGTTTCCCGTACTCCCCACCCTGGGCCTCGTGTGTGGCTGCGAGAGCTGACTCCCAGCTAACCCACAAGCCACGCTTGTCAAATTCTTTCATCTCCGCCTCAATCGGAAAAGGGGTAACTGCTTTTCCAGGCCTCGCTCCAACGCCGCGCACCGAGGAGTGACTGTCTGTCATTGTCACCGTCACTGTCGCTTGTGCCTTTATCCGGGTTGGTTGACTGACAGTAATGGAGAACCGATAATGGAGCAGAGTAGTTTCACAGAGCAAATTAAGCTTTTTTTTTTTCTGGACCAGCCCGGCTGATGCCAACAAGTTCTCAGCTGACCACGGAGCGGGTTAATTTACATCTCTGAGGGGTGATCAGCTTTTCTTTAGGAGCAGTCTTAATTTTCATAAGAAAAGAAATACCGCACACCCCCCCTTTAAAATGAAGAAGAGACCCAGCTTCCTATATGTCATTTACAATTAGCACTGGAATACCAATTTGCGGCTACAAACCGCACGCTTAATTCCCACAAATGACAAAGCTGGGTTGGTTACTACAGAGGAAATTTGCATTTGATTTTTCCCACTCCACACTCTCTCCTCTTTTTGCCTGTGATATACAGTGGTACCTCGGGTTACATACACTTCAGGTTACATACGCTTCAGGTTACAGACTCTGCTGACCCAGAAATATTACCTCAGGTTAAGAACTTTGCTTCAGCATGAGAACAGAAATCGTGTGGCGGCAGCAGGAGGCCCCATTAGCTAAAGTGGTGCTTCAGGTTAAGAACAGTTTCAGGATAAGAACTGATCTCCGGAACGAATTAAGTACTTAACCTGAGGTACCACTGTATCTGTGTGAACTATGGTCTCATGAAGAGAAATACATTGCAGAGGGCACCCAACTCTTGCCTCCAGTATCAGATTAAATGACATTTGGGAGGAAAGGAGATTGGACACAACAATGTTAAGCGATGCCCCGTTTTCATGACCCAGGTGGCGCAAACTCTTCTCTACCTGCTGAGCAGCGTCACAGAAACGCACACAGTGAGAACGGCCACATGAACGTTTCCCTGATCAAAGCACGTCAACCAAATGTGACGCAACAACTTGCAAAGCATGACAGTTTACCCTATACAGCAGCCAGTTCTCTGCCTAGTTATGAATGTTTTGCAAAACGTTTGTGACACAAGAACAGCAGGAACTACAGTGCTGCCTCAGGTTAGGAACTTAATTCGTTCCGGAGGTCCGTTCTTAACCTGAAATTGTTCTTAACCTGAGGTACCACTTTAGCTAATGGGGCTCATCCTGAGGTAAAGTTCTTAACTCGAGGTACTATTTCTGGGTTAGCGGATTCTGTAACCTGAAGCATCTGTAACCTGAAGCGTCTGTAACCCGAGGTACCACTATACAAGCATATAAAAGATTGTGATGCACAATGTGCACATGCCTCTTGTTCTCACAGCAACCAACAAGATGCCTGTGGGAAACTCACAAGCAGGATTTGAGTGCAAGAGCCCTCTCTCGCCCTGTGGCTTCCAGAAACTGGTATTCAGAAAAATTGCTGCTGCCATCTGTGGAGGAAGAGCACAGCCATTATGCCTAGTAGCCACTGATGACAATCTCCTCCGTGAATCAGTCTAATCCTCTTTTAAAGCCATCTAAGTTGGTGGCCATCAATGCCTGCAGTGGGAGGGAGTTCCACAGTTTAACTATGCACCGCGTGAATAAGTATTTTCACATTCGATGAAGATGGGATCCATCCTTCACTCAGGCAGCTGAATTTCAAAGGAAGTCTGTATTTCAGTTTGCATTTTGTTGCAGAAAATGTGAATTAAGAAAGCTTGCCTTTAAATGCCCATTGAATTCAATTTCTCCTTCATCCCTACTCTGGAGCAATTGAACAACTCTGATAACATTGGGTGTCTCTCCTTAGGCTCAGCTCCCGCACAACTTTGCAGATGCAGTTCCCGCAATAGCCACACTGATACCAGTAAGCATCAGACGCCAAAGTAAAAATAAATAAATAAATCTTAAATGACTTCGTACATATTTGAATTTATGTAAAAGTGCCATCCAAATGAGCCCAGAGATTCCCCTCCCTGCGAAGGTCTGTGCTGCATTCAAGTTTGTCAGCCAAAAAGACTCAGCTACTCAATATCTAATTAAGCCAACCAGAGCATTAAAAAAAAAAATAGGGAAGGAAAAATGTTTTGTATTTCCTTAGTTATTACAAATCCATCCCAAATCATCATAAACTAAAATTACTGTCCATATATATGAGAGTTTGCCAACAATGAGATTAATTAAGAGAGGCCCTAATCCACATGTTAAGAAATTAATCACCTGCAAATCTGCATTTAACAGGAGGGGAGGAAGTACAATTTTTAGCCTGTTTTTCCCCACCCTCATTTTAATATCTTCCTTGCTCCGAAAGCAGCTCTAAAACACACATTCAGCAAAAACACACAGACACACATTCTCTCACACATATACTCTCTCTCTCTCTCTCTCTCTTACACACACACACTACACACCCAACACAAATCTAAGCTTCTGGTTGAGTACGTGACTAAAAAGGAAAGGTGTTTTTTTTTTCTGGGAGATAACATTTTGAAAACTCATTTACAGTTACATCACCACGAGCTATTCGTATTTTCCCCATCAGCTTCTTAAGTCTGATAAGAGGGTTAATGAGGAAGGGACGTGTTGAAGGGGATGCAAATGACAGTCAAGGAAAGGGAAGTTGGTGCAACTGACTAAAGTTGAATCCAAATATAATTTAAGATGCAAATATTTTTTGCTGGTTGACCACCAGCCTTTGAATCAATTAAATAATGGGTTGCATAGGCATAAGTCGGTATCTTGAGCAAGCTACCTATCTATAATAGAGCTGCCTTTTTATAATGGGATACACCGCTTAGAGAGTTGTTTGATCAAATCCAGGGAGATAGAGGTTCAAATCCGTACTCAGCTATGATGTTCACTGGGTGACCTTGGGCCAGTAACCTTATTGCAGCCTAACCTACTTCAACGGATTATTATGAGGAGAAATTGGGGGCTGGCTAGACCTTGTTATGCATGTGTGCGTGTGCATATGTAACTATTGCTCCCTCAGATGGTGGAGCGCCAACAGAATTCAAGACAAATTGAGGCGCTTCTCAAACAAGCTTTTTCCAGCTAGCTGAACTAAGGTCTCTGTCCACCGTGCATTGTTCTCAAACCTATCTTCATTTATTTTTTGTATGGTTTTAAACATTATTTTGGCTCTTTTTATGATGTTTGTGTATCACCTTGATTAATTAAATTATTATTAATCATCATCATCATAATCACCACCGCCATAATATCAAAACAGAGAAACTCTGCAATCTGCAGATGATTTAACCCCCCCCCCAAAAAAAAATCTAAGGGGGCAAAAATAATAATAAACAAACTTTAACTGGAACTGAGGGGACGCGGGTGGCGCTGTGGGTAAAAGCCTCAGCACCTAGGGCTTGCCGATCGAAAGGTCGGCAGTTCGAATCCCCGTGGCGGGGTGCGCTCCCGTAGCTCGGTCCCAGCGCCTGCCAACCTAGCAGTTCGAAAGCACCTCCGGGTGCAAGTAGATAAATAGGGACCGCTTACTGGCGGGAAGGTAAACGGCGTTTCCGTGTGCTGCGCTGGCTCGCCAGATGCAGCTTTGTCACGCTGGCCACGTGACCCAGAAGTGTCTCCGGACAGCGCTGGCCTCTGGCCTCTTAAGTGAGATGGGCGCACAACCCCAGAGTCTGTCAAGACTGGCCCGTACGGGCAGGGGTACCTTTACCTTTACTAACTGGAACTGAGTTAGGAAATGCTGGATGTCATTTTTTAAAAACGGAAATGGAAAATTGGGAAATGGAATTTGCACTGAATGTCCTGCTTAGAGGGAATGGCTAAACTCTGAACAAGAGCATTCCTAATAGGAGGGTGGACACATGGCCACATTTTGCCACGTGCCTCACTTCTTAGAGAGAGATGAAACTGCTGCTATCCAAGGAACCACTTTCTTTGGCAACTCCCTACCATGCACAACGCAACAGATCATAGCTCAACATCTTATGGGGGTGCACTGAAATTCTCATCTGTCTCCAATTCTTTGCAGAAGACAAAGCCGAGGCTGATAACAGGGATGAGGGAGGGAGAGGAAGTGCCACTGCTTTCCTTGTTCGCCGTAAGCCATATTCAATTGCCACACAACATCCCAATGCAATATGTTCAAACAGCTGACTCTCCATATGACATGCGGTCTATTCTATACGTGCTGCTCCAGACAGCCTCAACAGATATACATTTCTCATTGTTTTTCAGGTTCTGGGTCAATAAATGACTTCATTGAGGGGAAACAGAAGAGCCACTGTGACTGGTAACCTAGCCTTCTCCTAACATTTTGGGTTTCTATGTGCAAGGCTTTGGGGAGATTGCTTGTTTGCAGGATCCTTCTGCCATGGGAACCCATGCCTGCACTATGAACTAGTCCAGCCCAGAAAGACGTTTATCACCTGAGTGAAAACCAGGCCTGCGTCACTTTCTGCAGCTACCTGTTCTGTGATTTCTGCCACTGATTAACTCGTCTTTGGCATCCATGTTTCCCCACCTGTAAAATGGGTAAGCGATTTCAATAGTGTCTCAAAAAATTATAACTGAAGGAATGCTCCTGCATAGCCTTCTCACATAGAAAATTAGCATTCTAGGCATAAAAACATACTTATAATCTTTCTCCCTCACTGCAAAGCTCAGTCGGCCAGAGCATGGTGCTGATAATGCCACGGTTGCAGGTTCAATCCCCTGCGGGACAGCTGCATATCCCTGCATTGCAGTGGGTTGCTCTAGATGGCCTCCAAGGTCCCTTCCAACTCTGATTCTCTGATATCCAGTTTTCTCTGAAGGGGTACTGAATGATCAGAACCCCCTGCTTCCAATCTATCTTGGACGTATGAGTCCATTTCTGTTGCATCCGGGATATGAAGAAGTGAATTCACAAAGAAAGACAGAGGGAGAAAGAAAACAATAAATAGATAATCTTGTGCCAAAACTGACAGGGTTAGAACCATAGAATTCTATGGGTGATCTAGTCCAACTCCCAGCAATGCAGGAATCTCAACACACAGCCCCCCACCCAATTTGTAACCATACCAGACCTTGCTTAGCTTTGCAGTTTCTATGGCTGCACCCTACTAAAATAACCGATGTGAAACACTGCAAACCCTTTACATGAATGGCATTTGTATAAAGCCATAATCTTGCTAAAAACTCTAGGTGCCACCACCATCAGAAGTAAAGTAGGTGGTAAAAAAGGAGGGATCAGACATGGCACCCTGACTGTGGAAAGCATAATGCTAGTAGTCAACAAAATAGGTTTAAAGACTTTCTCAAGGCAAATCTTTAAAAATGTAGTATCAACATTGAGAACTGGGAAACACTGGCCTGCGAGCGCTCCAATTGGAGAACAGCCTTTACCAAAGGTGTCATGGGCTTTGGAGGCGCTCAAGCTAAGGACGAAAGGGAGAAACATGCTAAGAGGAAGGCACACTTGGCAAACCCTCACCATGATCAACTCCCACCTGGAAACCTATGTCCACCTTTTTATTTCCCCAGACATTTAAACATTGCTAAGTTTTAAAATTTCAGTGCTTTTAAGATGATCTATGTTTTAACTGATTGGAGTTTTATACTGTGTTTACACTGGCCTATGCTGCTGTTTTAAATTTTCTCCAATATTTATTTGTTTGTTTTAAACTCTTTTATAAGGTGCCCTGGGAATGTTTACTGGCCTTTGAAAGCTGAGGGATAAAGTACAGAAATAAATAAATGCATAAGTAGTAGTAGTAGTACAGTGGTACCTTGGGTTACATACGCTTCAGGTTACAGACTCTGCTAACCCAGAAATACTACCTTGGGTTAAGAACTTTGCTTCAGGATGAGAACAGAAATCGTGCTCCGGCGGCACGGCAGCAGCAGCGGGAGGCCCCATTAGCTAAAGTGGTGCTTCAGGTTAAGAATAGTTTCAGGTTAAGAACGGACCTCCGGAACAAATTAAGTACTTAACCTGAGGTACTACTGTAATAATAATAATAATAATAATAATAATAATAATAATAATAATAATAGAAATTAGTCCCAACATATCTGGAGGACCACCTCCTTCCCCGCATACATTTTGGGTGTTAAAATCAACAGAGGGCCCTTGATAGTTACACTACCCTAAGAATTTGGGGGGGGGGGCTGGAGAGGCCCGGGAAAGAGCATTTTCTGTGTCAGCCCCAATGTTGTGGAATTCCTTCCCCATAGAGGTCTGCCTAGCACCTTCATTATGTAGTTTCAATCACATGCCAAGGATACACTTCTTTGTCACCTGAGATACATACTTTCGGGACCCACCCATATCCATTTGATTGCATTTGTTTTCAACTGATTTGAATATTGCCATTCTTAAATTGCTAATACGAATGGGCGCTATCCAACTAAATCATACTCAAAGCAGATCAACCGAAAACAATGGCATTAAGACCAGTGATTTTAACAGGCCTACTCTGAGTATGACTTGGTTGGATATCACCCAATATACTGAAGCCAAGTTTTAATGTGATGGAGCCCTCATCAAAATTTGTTTAATGACTACGGTCCAAGCCAGAAAAAGTTCAGCACATTGATTCTGATTGGGGAGAGTTAATCACGTGCTTAAATCTTTCCCTTTGAAACCCACAGAACTGCAAAAGTGCTTAAAATGGGCTGAATCTGGCCCTTAGCTGGAAACAATCACAGTAGACTACCTTTGCAAGTACCTAAATGAAAGGGTCATGCAGTATCATCTTTAGGAATAGGAACGTAGGAAAGCAGCCTGCTACATAGTCAGATCATTGGTCCATCTAGCTTGGAAATGCCTCCATTGATTGATAGTGTCTCTATAGGGTTTCGTGCAGGAGATATTCCCAGTCCTTCCTGGAGATGCCAGGGATTGAACCTGAGACCTAGCTGAGCTATGGACCTTCCCCACATAAATTATGTAAAATAAGCCTGCAAGGATATTATCTGTTATCATTAGCCTACAGCAAATCATGGGGCTTTGCCAGTTGCCTTCTACCAACAAGTCTCCATCCATGCTAGATTCTCTTCCAAATTCTGATGGCTGCATGTGAGCACAGCTGTCACTCTTCTCCACTGGGGAAAGATCGATGGGACACACCAACCCCAACCTTGGTGACCTTTGAATGTGACAAGATTTTTTTGGTCCGGCCTACTAAATGGAAGCCATGGTGTATTGAGGACTGCCTCGGGGTGAAACTTCCAGTGAATTTATTATCTCCCAATGCCCTTTGGACTCCTTCCCACCATCAAACACCATGGCAGCCCTCGGAACAGGAAGAAATACATTAACTGGAATCTGATCGTTTTAAAAGGTTACAGATGCCCAAATATAATTTAATTTCATACTTGCCCTTTGAGGGTTTGGTGTATATTTTCATTTTATGACTGCAAATGATAAAGCTCTTAAGATTCCAGGCAATAAAAAGGGGAGGAGGGTGGAAGTATTTTAAGGGATGGAACTGTACTCTCTGCGTGAATGAAGTGATGAATCAGCTATTGCTTCTCTCTCTCTCTCTTGCTCTCTTCTATGACATGTCCACAAACTTTAGAATGACTGGGACCTCAAGGGCCACTTCACGTGTTTCCAAGTCTTGGATAGGTCCAGAGGAATGCTGGCTTTCCTTTATCAGAGCAGCAGACTCTCTGCACACTCCTATCATATGACAAATGACTCTTGAAAGACTCTCATTTTCAAGTGTGGCACACCATGCAACATGAGGATTGCTTAGTCAACAGAAGCAAAAGCAGAGCAGAATCCTTGAGGTTACAAAGTGAGAATGGTTCTTTGGAAGATGGCCAAAGAAATTGTTCATAGCACGACATCTTGAGACGTTGATTGCATTCCCAAATCACACTAAGCCAAACTATGGCTTAGTAAAGGTAAAGGACCCCTGACAGTT
This sequence comes from Podarcis raffonei, assembly GCF_027172205.1. Lineage (NCBI taxonomy): Eukaryota > Metazoa > Chordata > Lepidosauria > Squamata > Lacertidae > Podarcis > Podarcis raffonei. The sequence goes on along the minus strand of NC_070611.1, from coordinate 64,269,401 downwards.
AAGTCCATTCGCGAATGACTCAGGTTGCGGCTCAAATGTTGACTCCCAAGATGGGGATGGCAGTGAGCTTGCTCTTCCTGGGGCTTTGTAGGCCAGCACAGCATGGCAATTAAGCCAAGGTTTGGGTTATCTGGACCTAGGGTCATGGTTGAGGTCTCTCCTCTTTAACCACGTTCTTCAGTCAAGGTTTGTCCTGTGGGTTAAGAAATACCCATCCCAGGTTTGAATGACAAGTTGAGCTAGGAATGGTGAAGCTTTGTGGCTCTGGGGCCCAGATCTTTCTCGGCCCCCACCCCACGCACCGCCTTTGACTAGTGGATGGGCCAAGCCGCCTGCCAATCACATGATGCTTTTTTGACATCACATGATTGACAAGTGGGTTATCCCTCCTACCTGTCAAAATCCTTGGCATGGAAACCAAGCTTGGGAACCACAACACAAGGGGCACTGCCAGCCCTATGCTTTGCAAGATGCCTTGCAAGATGCCTTTGCAAGATGCTTTGCAAGTGCTTAGTAGGCTGCTTTACACTGCCCCTTTCAACTTCTGGAATCAAAGAATGAAAGGAGTAGCCTGGGTTGGGAGGAAGGAGCAGTTTTCATGGAAAGGAAAACACTTCCTTCTCCTTGAGCAAGGTGTGCTCCCACTGCCAATCCATTGCTGGGCAGTTGGGCATGCAATTGTGAGCTTACTTTAAGCTTTGTCCCTTTGAAACCCCAGTCTTACCCCACATGGACCTAATGGGGAGGTCTGATGGCCCATCTGAAGCTGCCCTAATCAGCCCAGAAAAGAGAAAAAAGGGGTTGTGAGGACCTTGTTGGGTGCCTGCAAGTTCCCGCAGTCATGGTAAGCCATACTCTGCCTTCTTGCAACATGTGAACCAAACCACTGTTGCCCTCCATAACCTGATGCCCTTCAAGTGCTGCTGGATGACAACTTCCATCATTCTTGACCATTGGCCATGCCGGCTGATGGGAGGTGCAGTTCAACAGCATCAGGAAGATGACAAGCTGGGGAAGGCTGGCTTAGAACACTGAAACAACTAATGACTAGAATTAATTCACTGAGGGGCTAGGGATGCTTCTTAAGGTTTTGATGTTCCAAATGACCTGATCTTCTTTAAAAGAATGGGACAGGTGCTCAGAGACTTCCTTCACTGTTATATATATATATATATATATATATATATATATATATATATATATATATATGAATTTTGAAATATCCTATATATTCTATGTCAACATAGCCAGGGGTGGACACATGGCTTAATGAGGGAGAGAAGAAAGGGGGGGATGAAAGCGGGGGGAGATAAAGAGGAGAGATAAGTGAAGATAGATGAGAAAATGCTTTTTTATCCTCCACTGTGTCTAAAATTAAAACTTGGAGAGGGTTGGCTTTCAGTGCACAAGGCCAGATGCTCAACTCCCTGAGCAGGTGTGTTGGGGGGGGGGTAGAATGGAGGGGACTCCTTGCATTACAGAGCACCTGTGTAGCAGGAATGTCAAAGTCTCCGTGTTTAATCTCAAGAAGGTGCAGAGAAAATGTACAGTGTAATCCTATGCATGCCAAACTCAGAAATATTTCCCACTGAGTTCTATGGGATAATCCTAGGTAAGACTGTGGCCTTAAGTATTGTTGTTGTTGTTATTGTTGTTGTTGTTGTTATTATTATTATTATCATATATCCCACAGAGAACTGGTGTGAGCTTCTTGTCATATATTATACAAACTGATCACACTAGAACTAGTGAATGTCCACACATAACACATGGTATAAAAGCTAGCAAACCCACAGCACCTATTTCTCTCTGAGCACATTTACGTACTCCACAAACTAAAGCAGTTTTAATAGCGTTGATGATAGTGGAACTTGGGGCTACCCAACAAAACTGAACGTTGGAAGATTCAGGCCACACAAAACGACACGTTTCTTCAAACAGAGCAAAGCTGAAATGTGGAATTTGCTCATGCAAGATGTCATGAGGGCTACCAATTCAGATGGCTTCAAAAGAGGATTGGATGAGCAGTGCGCCTCTTGAGTACCAATCGCTTGTGGGCTTCCCATAAGCATCTGGTTGGCCACATTGAGACCACAATGCTAGACATAGATGGACTTTTGGACTGACCCACCAGAGCTCTTCTTACGTTCCCTCTCTCCAAGGACTTTATAGAATGCCTTCATACATACGTGAACACTCTCACAATCACAGGCGTAGAACCATACTAGAACAGTAACTGATGAACAGCATACCAGCACATGTTAAGTGCATCAATAAATCTCATTTTATTTTTTAAAAATTAAAAGTCTCCTGTGAGCCCAACGAACTAACAGAAGAGGTTGCTCATTCTCTTTCTGGAAGATGCACTGCTGTGGCGTCCCCCTCTGCCTCGTCTTTTCATGAAATATGACTGGAATAATATCTGGGTCTTTTAGGCTAGAGAAGTGTGAAACAGTGGTGATGGCTTCCGCTCATTAGATTGAAAAAAGCAGGACTATGTTCCCTGCTCCCTTCAATCCTGCTCAAAAGCATTCAAACAAGGTTGCTTGCCTTTTCAAGTGCCCCTATCTGAATGCCCACAACACCCCTCACCTCAACCATTCAAGATTTGGGGAATTCACTAGACCAGAAGCTTCGGAGTCGGCAGAGAAAACCCTGTATTAGTATTTCTTAGGATTCTGAAGGGAGGAAAAAGTTAAGAACTAAATTCTCCAGGATACAATATTTAGGTTTGTCTGTCAAAACAGAAGCAGTCTTAAGAAGTTCCCCTATGCTATAGTTGATTACCAAAACAGATGTGGGAAATCTATGCCATATAACAATCTATCTATTCCTCCATCTCTGGTTTAAGATTTGTTAGATCAAAACTGTAACTCCACACTGGTTGTAAGCGATTATCTGTCATGGTAATCTTCACCACTTACAATTGCAGAGATATCTGGCCTCCAATATAGAATTGAAAAAGCAGCTAAATAAACTTCTGTATAACTAGACTTAGATGCCATAAACAAAAATAAACTAAAATAAAAGTCTCTCCTCAACTCTCCTCCAATAATGAGAGCATTCAGCCCTTCAACGGGACATCCGAACAAAGCAGACATGGGCACAAACACGTCGGCAAATGGAGTTGTCTGCCAGTTGCCACAAGGACTGACGATGTCAGCCACTTAAGCAATATTCATCTAAAATTAATGTCTTATAAATAATCAAGGAGCGTTCTGTCTGCTTAACCTCAAAAGGAAAAGAAAAGATTTTTTTTTTTTTGCAACTGCTCTCCACCCCTCCTCTCCTTCCTTTCTTGCAAGAGGAAAGAAATTAAGGATGGCTTGACCTCTCCATCGATGCTTGCCAGGCAGCTACATGCTCTTGGTTGCATAACCGCTTTTGCCTTCCCGTCTTCCAGAGATGTTCCAAATGGGTGCTGACTCAGAGCTGGCGTGAGGGCCAGGCGGGAGCTGTGGGCGGCTGTGCTCAAATGCAAATCCAGGATGGAAGCTTTTCAGCCCAGGGTCTCTACCTTTTTGTTGCTGGGATGGGGAACACACAGTGGGATCTGAAGCAGGCAAAAGGTTCTGCTCCGTTGACCAAGCAGGGGCAGAAAGACGCATTCCTAATATTTATATGAGGCCTGGTTAATCCAGAGGTTCCATACTGCCTGCCAATGATAGGGGCCAAGGCTGCATATCTCTGTTTCCTTCTGAGCCTAAAGAGGGTTCTGAACCCATGGCTTTCTGCTTCCAGCCTCACCACTCCATTGGTAGGACCGAACCAAAATCTCTCTCTTTTGCCACTGGGTGGTGAAATGAGGAGGAGCAAGTTTGGGTGATTTGCAGTGGAGGCTGCTCAATTGGGGTGAATGGGCCCTATCTCACCAATCTCAGTCTTCCTTCACCTGCTTGCCTCCTTACGTACAACCGGGAGACCTGTCTTCTGCCCTACCAATTCCAGTGGGCACCAGTCACCACTGGTGATCTGTCATTAGGAAGAGTAGAATTTCATGGGTGGGGTAAATTTACTCCCAGGTTGAAGCATACTCTGAGTCGAGAGTGGATTTCATGCTCTTTATTCAGCTCATAGTGGTGAGGAAGAATGAATGTCCCCTCAAAGTATCTGCTTTATATACATTATTTACACAATGGGCTGCACATGATTGGCTAATTCCGGAATTCTCCTGTAGGCCAATCAGGTTGTGGATTCACTTGAATCTGGAGCCAGATTGGGTGGCTCCTGCAGACCAATCATACTGCTGCATTGTTCTAGGACCAATCAGACTGCTGCATTCTGAATCCTATTGTTCTAGGACCAATCAGACTGCTGCATTTTGGATCCTATTGTTCTAGGACTAATCAGACTGCTGCATTTTGGATCCTATTCAACTCAGTACATAACACAGGTGCTTTGTGCACATACAGTAGAATGTCACCACCATTCTCCGCTCCCCACAATGTCCATACAAACAGAAATTGTGGAGTATTCTGAGTAAGGTGCCCTGTCCTCACTGATAGCTGCCACCCCCCCCCCAAGACATCGAGTGGAGATTGTCTGAACCTCACTACTGAGCAAGACCATTAGTCCATCTACCCCAATACTGGTCTACTCTGGCTGGCAGCAGCTCTCCAAATACTCAGATAGGAATTGTGCCCACTCCCTGATATCTTTTTAGAGTGAAGATGCAGGAAACTGAATCTGGGAACATCATGAAGACCATGCAAAGCATGCATTCTACCACATTCCTTGTAGGCTCCACCCCTGACCTCCTCTAGACTCCACCCACAAGTCCTGCCTGAAACCCAAATCTTGAAAATCTAAACTGGCAACCTGTTGGAGTCAGACAGGGAAAGAAAGAATGAAAGAAAGAAAGAAAGAGGAGAGGAAGTTGTTGAAAAACCAAGGGAAATGGGATAAATACAGAAATGGAAAGAGCTTGTCTGCAAGACCCAGAAGATGGGGGTGGCTATGTTTTGAGGCTATTTTAGCATGGAACGAGAGTCATCACAATCAGGCTGAAGGCTTGCCGATATGAAAAGAGCACAGAAGAAAGGCTTTGCTTGGGCTGCTCCTATTGTCCAAATGTCAAAGAGCTCCTGGGAAGCCTAGGGGTGGTAATAGCTGTGTAAGCAGCTCCTCACCGGTTCCTCCTCAAGGGAAATGTTGGGAGGCAGCAGTGGCGGGGTGGGGTGGGGAGTGATGAGAAGATGAAACGACTGGGTCCTAGGGTTCCTGCCTGCCAGGATTTGGTAAAGGCTGAGTGTGTGTGTGTGTGTGGGGGAGGAACAGACCTATTTGCATACGTGCTTTAGTATTCCAAATGTCTCTTGATGTAATTGAATTGTTGTTTCTGCCTCTATTAATACATATGCAAATGAGCCAGTGTGCTGCAGCTGTGCTGTATTAATCATATGTGTGCTTCTGTCTGTCTGCCCTGCAGGCTCAGGGTCGGAGAGAGGAGGGGGAAGAGAGGGAACACAAGCTCTCTTTAACCTACAAGGAGGTTCACTCATGCAGACAGAGGTCTGCTTGCACACACAGCAGGCCAGAGCCAAGGCAGGGATGGAGCTGCTATGTTTTCCCCACCACCACCCCACGCTTCCCCACACAAGTACACACTGATGAAGGCGGCGAGTTATGCAGGGAGAGCCATTAGCCTCATAGCTGCTTCTCGGTCTCTGCTTTGTAGCCAGATGCAGACAGACAAGTCCAAAATATGTTGGCCTATCGTCATGTTTGAAGTGAGCCCACGTGTACAAGGTGAACAGGGAAGAAGAGGAGAGAAGCCGTGTTGCATCAATCAAGCTTTCCAGCAGTGTCGAGCCAGACAACTCACAAGCAGAGGACGAAGGCAACGGCCTTCTCTTGTTGTTGGTCTCTGGCATTTGGTATTCAAAGGCATGAGAAGACAAGGCCACCCTTGCTAGATCAGACCATGAAGTCTGCCTAGTCCAACCATCCTGCTTCCCATAGTGGCCAACCAGCCCACAAGCAGGACAAGGAGGAGACAATCTGTTCATCTCCAGTCTTTGGCATTCCGTGGCATGAAAACATAAGATGGCTCTTGCTGGACCAGACCAAAGATTCAACAAGTTCATAATACTGCTTCTCACAGTAGCTTCTTGGGATGCATAATCATCCCATGTCCCTCTTCTACTGCTGCTCCCCAGCAGCTGGTATTCAATGACACAGTGTCTTCAGACATGTACAAAACAAAAAAAATTTTCCCTTCCAGTAGCACCTTAAAGACCAACTAAGTTAGTTCTTGGTATGAGCTTTCGTGTGCATGCACACTTCTTCAGATACACAGTGTATATACTTCAGTGTATCTGAAGAAGTGTGCATGCACACGAAAGCTCACACCAAGAACTAACTTAGTTGGTCTTTAAGGTGCTACTGGAAGGAAAATTTTTTTTTGTTTTGACTATGGCAGACCAACATGGCTACCTATCTGTAATTCAGACATGTAGTTCACATTTACCTGTTATATCCATGTCTATACATGTCCTAGCCCAATCCCCCTTTTAAAAGTCTTTTAAGCCGGCAGCTATCACCACATCTCCTGGCAACAGATGTAGCACAATGCTTTGCATGTTTAGTTGGAAGTTAACTCTGTTCCGTGGAGTTTCTTCTCAGATGCATAGGACCACCAGACTTAAGCGTGCATGGTGTGGCGTCCTATCTTTTGTCTTGTCCTGAGCGCACTGCCCACCTGATGTGACATAACATTCGTCTGCAAAGTGTGCACAACAGCACTGGTGCTGTCGTGGTTATCACACTGTGCCATTTCCAACACTGGTGGCATTTCTGTGTAAGAAAATGGTGTGCGATGAAATGCACTGAGTGTGCATGTTTCCACTTCATCACCTGGTCCTGCTGTCATGTACACATGGCACATTTTTTGCATATGAGGTGTGAACATTGGAATTTGGTTTAAATTAAAAAACAAAACAAAAACATACACGGATTTGCCCATGGTGGCTGAAAGATGTTTACCTTTCCTCACCACCCTACTTCCTTCCTGTTTTTGAAGACTACTCTGGGTTTGCCTGTAAAACTGCAGTGCATCACACGCTCTATCAAAGGCAGACTAGGGGTTGCTTTGCTGGCAGCTATAAAGCACATTTACACACCATGGAAAGTAGAAGGGGAAAGGATTTATTGCAGCTGATATATGTTTAGTGGATCAATCTGCCACCATCTCAAGCTTCTGGCTAGTGGTTTTCATCGTAAGGACTAGCAACGTGCCTGGGTGAGAAAATACTCTTCTTAGATGGGGTAAATCTAGTGGTTCTCTGTACAGTGGTACCTCTGGTTATGTACTTAATTCGTTCCTGAAACTCTTTGTAACCTGAAGCACCACTTTAGCTAATGGGGCCTCCCGCTGCTGCTGTGCCGCCGCCGCATGATTTCTGTTCTCATCCTGAAGCAAAGTTCTTAACCTGAAGTACTATTTTTGGGTTAGCGGAGTCTGTAACCTGAAGCATATGTAACCCGAGGGACCACTATATTTATTTTGCCTCCTTTTTGCAAATGGCAGCTAACTAGAATCTGGGTGCCTGCAGAGCTGTATTTAAATAACCATCCTCATTATGATACTCTATGGCATATTCCTTCTGTCTGGTTCTGAAGGGCAGGTCACTGGTGAGTCATGAGAAGGCAGCCAGGTGGGTGGGAAAGAGCTAACAGGTTGATCTTCTCCATTCATGCCTGGAGGGGAGAAGGTTGGAAGGCACTGGAGAGGGGTAAAGACCCGTCCAGAACACTCCCCCATTGCCCCACACCCATCAGGTTGCCAGACATCCAGTTTCATGGTTGCCATTCCCCCTCTTGAGTCAGTGAGTGGCATAAGCTCTATCGCACATGATGCTAATCCCTGGTGAGCATGGCATCTGCACATGTGGTTTGAGATGACTAACTTAGTACATTCTGTTCCTCCAAGGAGCTGAAGGTAGATGTTCTTCCCCACCACACCCCATTTTATCCTCACCACAAACTTGGGAAGTGGGTTTGGCTGAGAACTAGGGACTGTCCTAGAACAAAGATTCCATCTCTCCCATGTCACACATATACAATCATGCCCCAGCACTTTAGAATGATCATGGCTGGCCAATGGCCACTGACCCATGAGTGTATATATATACATATATATATATATATATATATATATATATATATATATATATGTGTGTGTGTGTGTGTGTGTGTGTGTGTATCCTTTTCAAAAATGTGTTATTGCATCTATTTGTATGACAGGGATGCTATGAGGAGGGGCAGGACCTCATGCTTGCAGCTGCTGTGATGAGGAGGTGGGGGAAATCAAATTTTAACATTAATAATGCATTATTTGAAAACACCTAAAAGTGGAGCATGCCAGTAGGTTTTTTAATATCTCTCTCTCTCTTTTTTATTACCATTGCTAGGTCTAAATCCTCAGCTGCTGTTTATGGGCATTGATCCATTAGCACCAATGGAAGTGCATCTATTCCCTACAGCTGGCAAACTGGCCCTTGATCTCCACCAATCCCTTATTTTGGCTACCCCTTGGGCAGAACAGGTGGTGAGCATCTTTCAGCCAATACACCTAAATATAGCATCAGCAATAAATGGGGAGTGCAATGCCCAATCTAGGTTAATATTATACATTTGAGACCAATTTCAGGGGCCAGCCAATAGGAAATATTCATACTATGCTGCCTTGTTAGCTCACTGTCATTATCATCTTCAGCATTTGTGATGTCCATCAAGGAATGTGCATATTAATATTAAAGGAATCTAGTGAGCTAATGGCGGATGGATGCCTGCCATCTTCTGGCAATGCTAATCTGAAACACAGCAGTATGATTATTTATCTGTTATTTTCAGTTTATTTTGCCCAGATGTTTGCTCGCAGAGTGGAAACCCAGTTTTATTTTGGTTTTTCCCAAGCAGGAGTGGACTGCGGTGGTTGTCTCATACAGCAATTAAAGCATGAATTGTCTGTCCTCCTGCAAATTAAGACATTTACAGGGAGCAGGTGAAGCAGCAGAAAAGAAATCGGAGAAAATGGAGAGAGCCCCAGTGACCGAAAAATCAAGGCTTAATTGGCTCTTGAAGTTGTGCCCTGGCTATTGAATACAAAAAGCAATGCAACATGTGGATTTTTTTAAATATCTTGTATTTATTACTGTCCAAGGAAAGCCAAAGTATCTACCCATATATTTTTACATGAGGGCTGCATGACTGCAACTCATGTCCCTTACCTATAAACACGTAGAAACTCTTCTGAGTTTCTTAGAACTCTCTCAGATGCTTGGCTCCAGCAGGAACCTCTAGATTTTGCTTTGGAAGAAAACTCAGAAGCAACTTTCACCCCACGTCTTATCCATTTTGCTCAAGGCACAGAGAGTTTTCCACCAACCCTATACACCCAACCAGACAGTGGGCACCCAACATACAGCTTAGCTAGCAATCTGCACTCATGTATCTAGTGTGTCCCTCATGGGTGGACGGTACAGACCCACCCACCTCCCAGCAGATCACTCCTCTCAAACTTCCTTGGGCATTTTGCTCAAGCAGGAACCTCTAAATTCACTTCCCTTATTTTTCGCTTTGGGCAGAACTGTGGTGGCAACTCTGTGCAAGACACAGCCTCCCTGGCAATGTGAGTTAGGGCAATCAGCACCCTTGGAAGCACTGTAGGAGACAGTGACAATGAGACCTATTAGCTCTGTAGCTGCAACAAAAGACAGCAAGTCCCCGCTTTATCCTTGTCAAAAGAAGTTAAAACGTAGATGGTATGAATGCCAACCCTGCTAGCAAAGCAAGTTACATTCAGTGTACAGTATGCACTGCTACAAACAGGGAGGGCAGTTTAATGTACCTGCTCATCCAGTCATTAGCCTCTCGGCAGGCGGTGCCAATGAGGGCAACCAATTAGTGCTAACTGTGACAGGTAGGACATCGCAGTGGGGGACTCCTGGAGAGAAGAAGGAGAGGAAGGGCTTCAAAACACATGTCCTCTCAAAGCAGGGGTTGGCAGGGGTCTTTCAACACAGAGAGCATGTGTCAGCCTCGGCACGGAAGCGACAATGTTGGCAATACTCCTTTTCATCCCCTTCCTACAAAAACCTGCCTCGCAACTGCTGTCAGTGCACAAAGACTGGGGGTGGGGTGGGGTGGATTAAAGAGCATCACTGGGGGCAGGGGAGTAATAAGAGAGAAAGAGAAATAGATCAGGTACAAAGCCTTCTTCTGAAAGTTCCAAGAGATGTAATTGAAATCTAAAAAGCCATGCGCCAACTGCATACAGTGAACAGAGCAGTTGTTTTGCAGTCCAACTCAGGGACAGGCAACACGGACTAGAAGCCCCTCATTTGAGTGAATGGCCTCATCCCGACTCTTTTTGTGCTGTGTTTCTATACACAGGTCCAGACTTTAAAGTGTCCTGTTGTTTTTTGCCCTGTGTCAGGGAACTGCCATCTGAGACGCAGGAGGTGAAGGGGCTCACGGAGGGTGAGAGAGACCATTCAGCTGAGGAGGGGACCAGCAGGGGGAGAAGTGGAGTTCCAAGGGAAAGTGAGTCGGAGGGAGGGCTCAGAGACACTTCAAGCGAGAACAGCGGGGAGGTTTCAGGACCTCCTAGAGGGACACCCACTCCTCGCCGGAAACTGTCACGCCGAGAGTCCAGAAGACGCGTTTCCGTTAAGGAGCTTTTATGCTGGAAGAAGTTCCGTAAACGCCCACTGTCCGATTCAACGAGCGACTGATGGAGCCATGCTTAGGAGCTCTGTCACAGACAGAGGTTTGTGGACTTAGCCAAACTCTGAGGGACTAGGATTTTACGCACAAGCAGCTCACCATCCCATCACAGCAATCGGACAGTCTCTGAAAGCAGCTTGTGCAGAGAGGCATCATGAGCAACCCAGCCGGAGCCGGGGGAGCAGGAGGAGCTGGAGAGGGTCCAAGCCTGGAAGAAAGGTACAGGGTGTTGGAAGTCCAGCTAGCACTGCAAACGGCGAGGCTAGAGGAAAGGAGGGCGCAGGATGCAGAAAAGGCAAAAGGCGCTACACTAGCAAGAAAGATGCCAGGTTTGGTGCAGAAGTTTGGGGGGGACCCCAGGAACTACCAAGCCTTTAGGACAGAGATGCAGTATGCTCTCGAACTGCAGTTTAACGACTTTCCCGACGAGGCATCGCGAGTGGCGTTTGTGATTGGCCATCTCGAAGGGGGGGCGAGAGACTGGGTTAGACCCCTGATGGCAGGGAATAGTGAAATGCTGAAGGACACGAGGAAGTTTTTTCGCGCCATGGATTTGATGTTTTCCAGCGAGATTGAACAGGGACTGGTGCGCAGACAATTGATGGCTTGCAAACAGGGTAGCCGATCGGTTCGTGAGTACTGGACTGAGTTTACAATGTTGATACATAAATTAGGGTGGGACCTATCGGCGGAACCCATTCAAATGCTCTTTGAAGAGGGGCTTTCTTCGGCGGTGAAAGACGAACTTTCCCGAGCGCCCAGGGCGGAGTCTATGGACCAGCTGACCAAATCAGCGCTGACCATTGGAGCGCGCCAGGAGGCAAGAGCCTTGGAGAAGCGGGAGGGGAAAGGAGAGCGTTGGAGCGATTTCCGCATTCCAGAGATTCCAGAGCCGAGTTTCCCGCCAGGAGAGCCGATGGAAGTTGGAACAGCGCGCGTGCGCGCAGTTTCAAATCCCAGTGAAGGGAGGAAGAAGGAGGAAAAGAGCGCCAAGAAATGTTATCTGTGCCAGCAGCCAGGTCACTTTGCCAGAGTCTGCCCGCAAAGAAAGGAATGGCAAGGGATGGCGGGAGCTGTTGGGGGGAAGGAGGAGGGAGTCCAGGAGCCAGTAAAAGCCAACGCCTGGCTGCCACCGTCAGGGCACTGCAGCCAGGCCAAGGAGCAGTAAAAGTGGCCACTCCGGAACCTCCAAGACCAGCCTTAGTAATAGAGGTGTTGCTAGAGCTGGCAAACGGATACCCACTAAAGACAAAGGCGCTGTTGGACTCAGGCAGCTCCTGTAATTTTATGAGTAAGGAGTTTGCAGCTGAACACCAGATACAGATACTCCCTTTAAGCAACCCCCTGCAGGTGACCACGATCGATGGGAGGGAGCTGTTGGGAGGAGAAGTTAGCCTACAGACCGTCCCAATGGTTATGAGGGTGGCCAGGCACACCGAAAGGATAGCGTTCAATGTGGCCACCCTGGGAGGGGCTCCCGTCATTTTGGGAATGAGCTGGCTAGCGTTGCATGACCCGCTAGTGGGCTGGCATCAGAGAGTGGTCTCCTTTGGGTCAGCACATTGCCTGGAACACTGCAGAGAAGGAAAGGTGCCAGAAGGGGCAAAAGCCTTTCTAGCAGGGACGGAAGTGGCGGACAAAGGGAAGGTGCCCAAACAATACGCTGACCTGAGCAAGGTCTTCAGCGAAAGGGAAGCAGATAAACTACCACCGCATAGAGACTTTGACTGCCAAATTAACCTGGTCCCTGGGGCCCAGCTCCCCGTGGGCAAGCTGTACGCCATGTCAGACAGGGAAATGCAGGAGTTAAGGGAGTTTATTGATAAAAACCTGAAGAGGGGCTTCATTAGAGAGTCCAGAGCGGTGGGGGGGAGCCCAGTGTTTTTTGTGGACAAAAAAAACACGGATAAACCCAGGCTTGTAGTGGACTACCGGCGGCTAAATGCCGTGTCAGAACCAGTGACTTTCCCCATGCCCAGGATTGATGACATTTTGACCAGGGTGAGGAAGGGAAAGATATTCACGAAACTGGACCTGAGAGGGGCATACAACCTGATACGAATAAGGAAAGGGGATGAATGGAAAACTACCATGTTCACCCCTTTGGGGGCTTTTGAATATCTCGTTATGCCATTCGGATTGCAATCAGGCTCCGCCTGTTTTCAATCGCTCATGAACCATGTCCTGGGACCTTTGCTCTACAAGAATTGCGTGGCCTTCCTCGATGACGTGTTGATATATTCAGAGAATGAGGAGCAGCATGTAAAGGATGTCAGGGAAGTGCTGAGCCAGCTGCAAGCAAACCAGCTGTGGGTGAAATTGGAGAAGTGTCAGTTTCACACCAAGGAGGTGGAATTCCTGGGGTACCGCTTATCAGACAAGGGATTAGCCATGGATCCAGGCAAGGTCCAGGCGGTGCTGGAATGGAAGACACCGAAAACGAAAAAGGATGTGCAAAGGTTCTTAGGGTTTGGGAACTTTTACCGTAAATTCATGAAGAACTTTGCCCACTTAACGGCTCCCATCACGGACTGTCTAAGCAGCAAGAAGAAATTCGTTTGGACGGCGGAGGCGGAGCAAACATTTGAGGAATTGAAAAGGGCATTCGCTTCGGAAGAACAGCTCCTGCATGTGGATTTACAAAAACCCATGAGAGTGGAAACTGATGCCTCAGACCGGGCGGTGGGGGCGGTGCTGCTTCAGCCAGGGAGCAATAAATCGGAATGGAGACCGTGTGCCTTCTTTTCGCGTAAGCTGAACAAATCCGAGAGGAACTACACCGTATATGACCGAGAACTACTCGCCATTCACGAAGCGTTCCGGAGATGGAGACATTTACTAATTGGCGCACAGCATAAGGTGCAAGTGTGTACGGACCACAAGAATTTGGAGTATTGGAGAACGGCACGAGTGCTCAACCAACGACAAGTGAGGTGGGCCCAGGAGTTCTCCAAATTCCATTTTGAAATCTGCTATGTGCCAGGTCCAGAAAACATTAGAGCGGACGCTCTCTCACGCAAACCTGAATATTTGGAGGGGGAGGGAGCGCCTGAAGAGAGACATATTATCCCAGAGGACCACTGGGTGTGTGGGGCGGCCTGGGTGGGGCAAAGAGAACTGGTAGAGGGAACGGTAAATGATGAATACGCCCAGGATAAGCTCAGAGGTTTAAGGAGAGAGGGAGAAGACCCCGGAGGTTTTGAAGAAAGAAACGGGGCATTGTATTACAAAGGGGCACTATATATACCCGAAGGGGAATTGAGGGGGAGAGTACTCAAACAGCTGCACGACAACCCCACAGCGGGGCATTTTGGGCAACACAAGACCATGTGGTTGGTGACCAGGGAGTTTTGGTGGCCCAAGGTGAGGGAGGATGTACGGGAGTATGTGAGAAGGTGTGACCAATGCCAGAGAGCCAAAGGAGAAAGGCGGGCGCCAGCGGGGTTATTAGAACCGTTACCCACACCAGAACGACCGTGGGAGGCGGTATCGATAGATTTTATGACTGATCTGCCCAAATCCCAGGGGAAAACCGCCATACTAGTCGTAGTAGACCTGTTAACTAAGATGGGTCACTTTGTAGCTTGGTCACATGCAGTCACGGCGGAAGAGACAGCGAAATTGTTTGTAGAACATATTTTTAGGCTGCATGGCGCCCCCTTGAGGGTGGTCTCCGACAGAGGGAAACAGTTCACGTCCAGATTCTGGAGGAAACTTATGAGCTTGTTGCACGTAGAGGTCAACTTTTCGACTGCCAGGCACCCTGAGACCAATGGGCAGGCGGAGAGGGCAAACGGTATCCTCCAACAATACCTGAGGTGTTATGTCAATGACAGAGAGAACGATTGGGTCGAAAAGTTGGCGCTAGCGGAATTTGCTTACAATAATGCAGAGAATGTGTCCACCGGGATGAGCCCCTTTTTGGCTAATTATGGGTGCCACCCCAGGGCGTTTCCAGGGGGAGGAGGGGAGAGATGGAGTGTCCCGGCCGCTGAACATTTTGTAGAAGAGATGGAAGCGATCCATCGTCAACTCCAACTCAACTTAGAAAGGGCCAAAGAAGAATATAAGAGGCAGGCAGACAAGAGCAGAAGGGAAGGTGAAACCATTAGGGTGGGGAGTCAGGTCTGGCTATCAACCCAAGGGTTGCCGTTCAAGGGGGGTTGCAAGAAATTGAGACCCAAAAGATTGGGACCATTTGAGGTCATCCAACAGGTCAACCCAGTGGCTTTCAGACTCCGGTTACCGAACCACATGAAACTGCACCCAGTATTCCACAGGTCATTACTGTCACCATATAGGGGGGAAGGTGAAGGGGTATCCACACGGGGGCCAGCCATAGAAGAAAGGGAAAGCAGCAACCATGTGGCGGAAATCATCGACTCCAGGTGGAAGGGTAATCAGGTGGAGTATTTGGTCGCGTGGGAAGGGGAGCCGGAGTCGGAAAACACCTGGGTGACGGCAGAGGAGGTCCGTGACGAGATCTTAATCAAAACGTTCCACCAAAGGTTCCCCAGGAAACCTCAGCCAGTAGCGAGGTTCCGGAGGGAGTACTTTGGCACCACCGACGATGAGGAGGAACTGGAAGGATTCAGGGAATCGGAGTTGGAAGAAGGAACAGACTCCGATGAGGAGGAGTACTTGGAAACCGGAAACAGCAACAGGTGGAGGGAAGTGTTCGAAACTTCGGAAGATGAGGGAGGTTCCTTCAGGGGTTTTGCTCCCTCGCCTCCCGCAGAGGAGGGGAGGGAAGGGGGTGAAGGGGGCCCTGGAGGGGAGGTGGATGTCAGGGAACTGCCATCTGAGACGCAGGAGGTGAAGGGGCTCACGGAGGGTGAGAGAGACCATTCAGCTGAGGAGGGGACCAGCAGGGGGAGAAGTGGAGTTCCAAGGGAAAGTGAGTCGGAGGGAGGGCTCAGAGACACTTCAAGCGAGAACAGCGGGGAGGTTTCAGGACCTCCTAGAGGGACACCCACTCCTCGCCGGAAACTGTCACGCCGAGAGTCCAGAAGACGCGTTTCCGTTAAGGAGCTTTTATGCTGGAAGAAGTTCCGTAAACGCCCACTGTCCGATTCAACGAGCGACTGATGGAGCCATGCTTAGGAGCTCCGTCACAGACAGAGGTTTGTGGACTTAGCCAAACTCTGAGGGACTAGGATTTTATGCACAAGCAGCTCACCATCCCATCACACCCTGGTACTTTCCCCAAGAAAAACCCACTCTTTACTGCTGACTGCAAATGGCAATCTGCAGAAAACCCGAATTGCCATTTGTTCCAATTCAGCGTTAAAGAGTGGGTTTTCCTGGGGAAATCAGGGATGGGGCGTGGGAAGTGCTCGGACACAGACCTGTGCCTGGAAAGGGCAGGGCAAAATGTATGTGTGGATGAGCCAATGTCTCTTGTAGGACGTCCAAAGTGAAGAAATGCAGTCAGCTGCAGCACCTGCCTCTCAACTTTGTTTAGTATCTTGGCATGCTCTGAACTTATTGACCATATTTCAATTACAATTATATGGTAAATTGCTTTGGGACACTCCATGGGAAGTGATTCCTAAATGAAATAAACATAACAGCAATAGGTAAAGGGGTAGAGGGGACCCCTGACCGTTAGGTCCAGTCACGGACGACTCTGGGGTTGCGGCACTCATCTCACTTTACCGGCCGAGGGAGCCGGCATACAGCTTCCGGGTCATGTGGCCAGCATGACTAAGCCACTTCTGGTGAACCAGAGCAGCGCACAGAAATGTTGTTTACCTTCCCAACGGAGCGGTACCTATTTATCTACTTGCACTTTGACGTGCTTTCGAACTGCTAGGTTGGCAGGAGCAGGGACCGAGCAACGGGAGCTCACCCCATCACGGGGATTCAAACCGCCGACCTTCCAATCGGCAAGTCATAGGCTCTGTGGTTTAGACAACAATACTGCTCTTCAAATAAACCTTTCCATACTACGTCGCCTATTGAGGAAACTTTGCACACATGCCATAGATAGAACATATACACATGGTATCTATTATTAATTAAAAATGTGTATATACCACTTCTTGTTGATTCCAGGGTGGTTTAGAACTTCTTAAAGTGCTCAAATGCAACAAATAATTCTAAAAACCAAGCATCATAAACCCTTGGTTAAAACAGCAGTTAGCACAGCAGCAGAAAATGTCACAACACCACACTTAAAGCAACACACTTAAAAGCCATGGAATATATATTTTTTTAAAATAAAAAACTCCTTCTCTGGCGCCTAAGAGAGAAAGTGGAATAGTTTCTCCACAACATTACCTAACACATCGGACACACTGTGTTAAAGTGGCTAATAGTTGCATTGTTTTATTTCATTTATTTCTCTCCCTCCTTCCTCTCCCCCCACCCCCTGACTTGCTGGGTTCCACCCACTGCCCGCCACTGCCCACCAGTTCATATCCCTGGATCCATCCCAGGTAAACATTCACTGGGGCTGCCCCTACTTCCATGTGGGAGGGATTTCTGCTTCCAATCGTCGTTTTGCATTTTTGCTTGCCATGAAACCAATAACCTTGGCAGAATGCCCCCATTTCCCATTAACCGCTATTATAGGTTCCTTTCTTCTTCTTATCAGAGTTCATAGGCCCTTGAATGACTAAACCAGGTTCTGAAAAACAGACACTTACTGTCCACTCCTATCACTGACAGCTTTTTTCCCCCCTTGCAAAAAAGAAAAAAAGACAGTGGAAACAAAGCCCTTTGAGATCACGAAACTTTGACTTCATTGCTAGTAATCTAGCCCTGGCTGGAGTCCTCCTGACGCTTCCTTTCCAATCTTTGTGTGACTCTTTGCAGCTCTTTACGAGGATTGAAGTTATCCCCCTGAAATCATTCCAGGATGAAGGCTGCCACCCCCAGCATTGCTTGTTATGGCCCCCACGATTCTCATGCTGCCCAGAGTATTTGTATCAGAGGCTAAACCACAGTGTTGCTTTTCATATGAAGGCACAATAAGAGGCGAATATATTAACCTCTGCAAGCTTACACACACTGACAGTGCTTTATCTGGCACTCAGCTGACTTAACTGCAGAAGAGATCCATCTCAATTGTCTCCCAGCCTCTCGCCTGCTCATTAAGAGTGACTTATTATGCTGATATTATGTCACACGCTCAGCTCACAGGAATTCTCAGGCTCTTTCACCATGCCAGACCTATTCCATCTATTGCACAGAAAGGCCTCCTTCCCCAGGTCCCAGGACTGCAGGCAAAATCCAGCAACGAGCCAATGGAAGGCAGATCCAATTAACTCCGTAGGTCTCTCAGTAGGTCTTGTTGAAACTACTGGAATTGTGATTTAGCTGGCTATTTTTGGGGGAGGGTGTCTTCTAGGTTTGCCAAGGTGTGGTTTTGGAAGGTGTATCCAGGTCACAAGGTTGGTTAGCTATACAAGCATTTTCTAAAAATGTCACTTTGTTATGATTCCAAATAAACGTTGAACTAGTTTGCATGGCAAAGGAGGAGGACTGAGGATGGAGGAATGCGATATGATATGCTCTACAATGGCACCAAGGATTTGTGAATTGGCACCATCATGCGCTGGCGGTTGCATTAATCACAGACTAAAAGAAGCAGCAGTCACCTGTCTGGGGCCAACGGCTTTTGAAAAGGCCCTGGAACTGCCCAAGTGATGTGTACCACAAAGGTACCTTTAGCATGAAGGAGACTATTAATTTAACAACTCTTGATCAGTGACTTTGGTATTTCAGGATGGAGGTCCACAAAACCCCTTAATAAATTGGTTACTTAAACCTAGGCTGTCCTGCCTCCCTATGACATCACAGCAGTTAAGCCAGGGGTGGGGAACCTCTGGAGTGTGAGGCAATCTTGGCCCGCTGGGGGTTCCAGTTTGGCCTGCGATGCCCTTTCCTCAAAGCCACACCACTTTTCCATCCACTGACATCACTCTGTAATGTCAGCTGAAGGGAAGGGGTGTAGGGTTCAACTCTATTATGGCTGTGCAGTTCCCCAAAGCACACTGGCCCGGGCAGCCAATACAACAGGATCTAACCCCTGCTGTTGAGTGGGGCTTAAATCTAGCACAGTTCGGCAGGATTTGATGCAAACCCCTGCTAAAATGAAGGAAGAACCTTTGTTTCAGTAACTTCTTGCTGCCTGTGAGGTGCTCCGAAGTCCCAACTTTGGGACTTCAAAAAGTGAAATCAATTGTGGTGTCAGGTGATTGACATTGTGACATTAGGTGGTGGGGGGGTTTGGTTTGCTTTTTGTTTAGGGAAGCTATTATTATTATTATTATTATTATTATTATTATTATTATTATTATTATTATTATCTTTTGCCTTTGTTCTATTATGTATTTGGTTTTCTCATTTTTCTGTTGTGAACTGCCCTGGGATCTTTGGATGAAGGGCAATATACAAATTTAATTATAATAATAATGGGAACTGTGTGTCTGTAATTTTATTTATTATTTACTCATCATCATCATCATCTAGACTTATATCCCACCATTCTTCCAAGGAGCTTTAAAGGCAGCATGGATTGCTCTCCCACTCCAGTTTATTTTCACAACAGCCCTATGAAGTAGGATAGGCTGATGGATGGTGACTGGCCCAAGGTCATGTGGGGGATTTGAATTCTCCCTGGTCCTAGTCTGATGCTCTAACCACTACAAATATATATTTATATTTGTATAAAGTCTTCTGGTAGTTGGTTAGCACAATGCATTCTGGACTTGTCCTGCTAAACGTGGCATTTTGTTGTAACCCGTCCCTTAATCAGGATGATGAAGGGCAGTTTTATAAACCAAAAGAAGGAACAGGGAAAATAAGTAGCTAGCTTATCTAATTCAGCCCCAGCCTCTAGTAGTCAAAAGCACATGGCCTCAAAGACAGATGCCTCATCCGCAGCTCTCATAGCCTTTGCTGGGTCCTAGGGCATGGTCTGAAGTCGTATGATGTACATAGCCGTCAAGCGTCCCTTATTTGGCGGGACAGTCCCTTATCCCAGCACCATGTCCCGCTGCTGCCCCTT
Organism: Podarcis raffonei; assembly: GCF_027172205.1. Lineage (NCBI taxonomy): Eukaryota > Metazoa > Chordata > Lepidosauria > Squamata > Lacertidae > Podarcis > Podarcis raffonei. Next base: position 64,249,657 of record NC_070611.1, on the reverse strand, counting down.
ATTGATGATGTCCCTTAAATAAGCTACTGAAGGTAATGGGGCCCTTTCTATGTCCAGCTGTCCTTTGTCAACAACAAATTGTTGCTTTTTTGTGTTGAATATATGCTATATGGTAATTTAGGGACCTAATAGGTATCTAAAGCCATTTGCACACAACAAAATATGTATTCTATCAAAGTAATTGTTGATCCCTTATTTTGGCTGCTGGTCCCTTATTTTCAAATCTGTAAGTTGACAGCTATGATGATGTAGCCCCCTTGCTGAAGGTATGTGGGTTTGTGCCTGGTCTGCATATGGCTGAAAGACCCAGTGTGTCTGGAATCCTGCACATGCAAACTTGAGTCCCGTCAGTGAAGCAAAGGAGACTCTAAATGTATTGTGGCAAACAGCCATCAACAGACCAATCCTCCTTAATGTACGGCTGCATGCTCACCACATTTATACCATAGGACTTCCCCCCCCAAAAAATCTCAGGAACCGACAAACAGAACTACAATTCCGAGCGCTGCTAGCAAACTCCAGTTCCCAGGATTCTTTAGGGAAAGGTTGCATGCTTTATAAACGATGGAGTGAGCCTGAGCTCCTTAGAAAACAACGGCCTTCACTTCACCTTGCAGCAGCGAATCCTGCAAATCAGCGACGCGTCGTGTGAAGCGCTGCTTCCTTTCGCCCCTCCTAAGCAAACTACCATGAAAGGCTCTGAGGACTAGCGTTCTGAGTGGGTGCTAAGCATCCCTCTCTGTCCCCTCTGCTTTACCAGCAAGTCACAGTTCCTTAAAACCAGGGGAGTGGGTGCGGTAACGACACTTTTGAAGCCCGCCCTCTCCCAGGTGAAAAGAAAGCCACTTCCAGATGTAGATTTGTAAATGAAAAGGGTGTGTGGGGGTGTGTGCCAGACACAAAAAGGCGGGTGCAAAAGAGAAAGAGGGGGGAAACCACATTGTGTATGTTTTGCGGGTTGGAATGGGAGAGAAAACTGCTTTCCATATTTATTTAACCTTTGCCTCCTCCGTCATTGTAGCCGGACTTACCTGCAGTTGGAGAGGACCTAAGCCAGGGGTTGCCGCGGCAGCAGCTGCCATGGTTGTTGGGATCAGCTGAACAGGGTAAGGGTCACCTAAGTAAGAGAATAATAGAGGCGTCAGCACCTTTTATCCACTCTCCACCTGCAAATTAAACTCCTGCATTCACTCTTTCCAAAAGCCTCCTTTTGTGCGCCTCGCAGAGGCCTAATGAAAAGCTCCATTGTGAGGCCTTTTACTAACACTCTTCACAATTCTGGCTGAGAGAGGAATGTGAATAAAAGGCGCAGGCAATTAAGGCGGAAACCTCATCCTTTTTCATGATGTATTTAGGGAAATGGGGAGGGGGGAGGGGAGTGCACACTGATCAGAGGGCTGAGCTTCCAGAGAGAGAGAGAGAGAGAGAGAGAGAGAGAGAGAGAGAGAGAGAGAATATATCTACAAAGGAGAGAAAAGGAGAAAAAGAAAACAGTACAACCTTGATAAGATCGCCATGCCGGATTGGGGCGTGGGGGGGCGAACCTACAGGCTGAGCTGAAGTAGGAACTTAACCAAACCGAGGAAAGCTAGGAGCACCAACACTTAGCACACACATTGCCAGTGTTCGGGAGATGCAAACAGAGCCCCACTTGCATAATTGGAACACTATGCTTGCACCAAAGATTGTTACCTAAGTCTACCCCTTATATCTGCGTCTCAAACCCCGTTTTCATTTAATACTGTCCTGCGCTGGCTGTTGAAAAAAAAATGTGATGGGAAAGCCCTTGTACTATGGTTACCAGATTTTTTTCAACGAATCCGAGGACACTTTTTTATTTCTTTTTTTTGAAGCTGAGTAGCAACAGGGAGTCAGTTGTGGGGATGGTGAGGCAAAAGACCCTGGGCCCAAGCACACATGCATGTTGTATAAAGGGGCAAAGCCCTTCTTTCGCACTCTGTGAAACATAAATGCGCAGAGTTTTTTTAAAACAGGGCCATGGCCACTGCCCGCCCATGACTCCTGAGCCTCCCCCAATCTCCTGCCCATTTCCCCCTTTGTTTTGACAGATCGGGGGAGGCTCGGGAGTCACGGGCGGGTGGCCGTTGCCCAGGAGGGGTGCAAGGCATGTGGTTTCTCTGCCAGGCAAGGTGCAAAGCCCTTTTTTTGCACCCTGTGAAACATAAATGCGCAGAGTTTTTAAAAAACTGGGCAACGGCCACCCACCCGCAACTCCCGAGCCTCCCCCATCAGTCAAAACAAAGGGGGGAGGGGGCGGGAGATCTGTACCGCCGGACGTCACCAGTCCCCCTTGGGCAGTGGTGGCAGCGGTGGCAGTCAGCAGCCTGGAGCCAGCCTGGTAGCGCAGTTGGCTCTGGCTGGCTTCAGGAGCTGCTCACTGCCCAGGTGCCCACCATTTTTCCTCTTCGGAAGTCCTCATATGATGTGTTGCACACAAGACACATCATATGGGGATTCCAGTGAGGAAAAATGGCGGCTGCCATGGCAGCAAGCAGTGAGCAGCTCCTGAAGCCAGCCAGAGCCAACTGCTCTACCAGGCTGGCTCCTGAGGCTGCCACTGCCACGTTTCCCAGGGAGAGATTTGCAAATCTGGGGACTGTCCCCGTGAAACCGGGGACGTCTGGTAACCCTACCTTGTACCATTTGTGTTCAGGTTGTTGTTGCTGCTGTTTTTAACTTTCAGAATGTTTAATTTCACTCTGGATGCAAGTGCCACCTTGACCAGATATTTAGACTGCTCCTTGAACAGCTGACACGGCCTTTTCAGTAGTGGCACCGCACATCCCACAAATGCATTGCTGATAGAGATTCATAGGGTCCCAAGAGTTCAGCCCATTTAGACAGACAGCTGGTGAAGACTGTGTTTTTAGGCTAGCTACTTTTTCCTCTGCTGCCTTCTGGAAGAAGTGTGTTAATAACAACTCATTGCTCTGATTTTTTTTTAAAAAAACAACAACACCCAAAACTTATTTCTCAGTGGAAACTTGATCATAGGTGGCACCTTAATTATTTCACATTCCTGATGGCAAAGTACCCTTAGTGAATGGCCCTGAAGCCCTCAGAAACAGTTATCACAGACCAGAGGCTGTGAACTTCCTGTCGACAAGGCTTTTGAGGTTTATTTTCATAAGAACTCTTATACCACTTCAACAGCTGGGAACTGTAGTTTGCTAAGGGGGATGAGACTCCCCTCACAGAGCTACAATTCCCAGGGTTCCCTGGGACGAGGGGCTTATTGTTAAAGCACAGGAAATATTCACAACAAATGCTCTTCTGTTTCTGCAATCTAACTTTGAATATATCTACAAAAGCAGGCCTTCATAAGAAACGACTGCCTTGATAACCCTTTCCATTTTTGTGCAGAAAACAAAGGGCCGAATTGTTAACATCTAGCCTTTGCAGTTAACACAGATGTGCTCTGCCTTATATATTCCTGGCCTTTCTAAATGACAAAATGTTTTAAAAGCTTTCCACTCCATTAATAAAGATCATTGGAGCATTTGTGCATGGCCCAATGATGTGCTAACAGAAATTATTAGCCCAGGAAAGTCTTTGGAAACAAGACTTACAACGGTACACATTCATTAGGAAAGCACAATGCAAAGTCATGGTACATTTGATTCAACGGGCACAATAAGCTTTCCTTTCTGAACGCTGTTTCTTTTCTAGCTAATAGAAGGGAAGTACATTTAAGATAAATTGCAAAGGGCCACGTCGCAACAACACACTTCATTGTTGCCAGTTATCGGTGTAAGACGCAATCTGCACTTTATTTTTAAAGCAGTACCGACCATTTTAAAAACTGTTGGCTTTCCCCAAAGAATCCTGAGGACTGTAGTTTGTTAAGGGTACTGAAATTTGTCAAGAGACCCCTGTGCCCCTCACAAAGGTACAGGATCTGCACCAACAGATGGCTAGTGTCCAGATCAAAGAAAGTAATAAAGGTAAAGGGACCCCTGACCATTAGGTCCAGTCGTGGCTGACTCTGGGGTTGCGGCGCTCATCTCGCTTTACTGGCCAAGGGAGCCAGTGTACAGCTTCCGGGTCATGTGGCCAGCATGATTAAGCCACTTCTGGCGAACCAGAGCAGCGCACGGAAACACCGTTTACCTTTCCGCTATAAAGCGGTTCCTATTTATCTACTTGCACTTTGATATGCTTTCGAACTGCTAGGTTGGCAGGAGCTGGGACTGAGAAACGGGAGCTCACCCCGTCGTGGGGATTCGAACTGCCGACCTTCTGATCAGCAAGTCCTAGGCTCTGTGGTTTAACCCACAGCGCCACCCATGTCCCTAAATGAAGTAATAGTACCACTCTATTCTGCCTTGGTCGGGGACGCGGGTGGCGCTGTGGGTAAAAGCCTCAGCGCCTAGGGCTTGCCGATCGAAAGGTCGGCGGTTCGAATCCCCGCGGCGGGGTGCGCTCCCGCTGCTCAGTCCCAGCGCCTGCCAACCTAGCAGTTCGAAAGCACCCCTGGGTGCAAGTAGATAAATAGGGACCGCTTTATAGCGGGAAGGTAAACGGCGCTCCGTGTGCTGCGCTGGCTCGCCAGATGCAGCTTGTCACGCTGGCCACGTGACCCGGAAGTGTCTCCGGACAGCGCTGGCCCTCCGGCCTCTTGAGTGAGATGGGCGCACAACCCCAGAGTCTGTCAAGACTGGCCCGTACGGGCAGGGGTACCTTTACCTTTTTATTCTGCCTTGGTCAGACCACACCTGGAATACTGTGTCCAGTCCTGGGCACCACAATTTAGGAAAGATGTTGAGAAGCTGGAACGTGTGAAGAGGAGGGCATCCAAGACGATCAAGGGTCTGGGAACGAAGACTTATGAAGGGAACTGTTGAGGGAACTGTGTATGCTTAGCTTGGAAAAGAAGAGCCTGAGAGGAGATACAATAGCTATCTCCAAATAGCTAAAGGGCTGTCACATGGAGGATGGAGCAAGCTTGTTTTTCTTTTCTTTTCTTCCAATGGCTTCATGTTACAAGAAAGGAGATTCCAACAAAACATCAGGAAGAACTTTTTGACAATAAGAGCTGTTCTGACCGTGGAATGGACTCCCCCTGGAGGTGGTGGACTCTCCTTCCTTGGAGGTTTGCAAGCAGAGGTTGGACGGCCATGTGTCATGGATGCTTTATTTGAGATTTTCAGGGGGTTGGACTAGATGACCCTCAGGGTCCCTTTCTACGATTCTACGATTCATTGCTCTGCCTACTTTTGACCTGTCTGCCATGAGCACGTGTCCCTCAGAAGGCCACCTGGTAAAGAATGTGGTCCTTCGGGATGAAAAAGGTTCGCTTCCTCTGACCTAAACCCACCATATCTTACTTAGCTGAGATACTTTTGTCAGCTGCACACACACAAAAGTCTAAATCTATCTTTTTGTCTTCATCTTCTCCCCCTTAGGGCTTGGCAATTGTTAACAACCTGGACATCATCTGACAGCACTTAAATGAGAAATTAGCCAGCAGCCTTTTCTAAGCCATGCCTGCGGACCTTGTGTACATGAGACATAATTATACGGCCCACATGATACCCCATTAAACAATGAAACATGTGATGAACTAAAAAACAGAGATACATCAGCAAATCTGCCTGGGGAAGTTTATGGTATTTAAATCCTAAACATTAATTTTATTGTCCTGTATGAGAAACCAATTAACTATGAGTTTCATTATTATTTTTTATTGGATGTAGGGGATATTGTTCAGAAAACCGTCAAATGGTGAATTCAGCATATTTTAATTTTATTAGGCTTGGCTTGTCCACTCTCGTACCCAGTTGCGCCAAGTTGAAATAGTAATTAGATATTTCATCAATAACTGTGTTTGGGCTTTTCTGCAAATTTGATTTTTTTGTTTTTTAAGTTTCCATTCAAAGGGAGCTGATATGTAAGAAATACACAATGCATCTATTGTCTAGCCATTCCCCGCCCAAAACAAGGATCAAAGAGGGATGAAAGCACATCAACCCCAAAGTCCAGCCAGATGACATATGACTCAACAGCTAATGGGCAGCAAATGTATACTTCTCCCATTGGAAAAAAAGGGTGAGGGACTTAAAAATGCTTTACTTCTGCTGCATCATACTCAAACCCCCACAAGGATTAAAAGCAGCAGCAAATATTCTCCAAAAGGGAGGGAGATGGATATCCAGTAGATTCTAACCTAAGAAGATTTTCATCCACCTATATTCTGCCAGTATAGGTATAATTAATCTAGGGTTCAGACTTGAATGTGCCGTCTGTGCTCAAATTTCAGCAAAGTCAAGAAGAGTGACATTTGGGGTAGAGTTTTGGCCAACACCCAGCAGAGGAGGGCTCAGAAATGAATCTCTCCCATTCTGAGAAAAACAAGTCACTCCTAGATGAGCCCAAACCCTCCTGGAGTCCAGCTCTTGGTGCTTAGGCTTTGCCCCAAAGAGTAAACGTATCACCCAAAAAGGATATTTATTTGCATAAAAGTTGCATATGCTAATTTGTATGTAAAGAGTAGCCTTTCCCAACAGGAATTTTGGACTGCAGTTCCCACCAAGTAGGACTAAGTGTCAAAATTCTACTGCAGTAGTGCAGGCATTGAACATAAAACTATGTAACTCTTCTGAATCTCACCCCTTACTTCCAAACAGATCACCAAGGCCTGGTAGGCATCCGTCTTGTGAGACAATGGAGAGCACCTCTGGGGGTGAAGTCAAACCACTGTGTTAGCAGCACCGAAGTGACCTTCCTGAAGTGGAAACCTGGGCAGTATGTATGGAGGTCCTGGGCTGCCTTGACAGCAAGACCCCCCCTGCTCAGCCTTGTTAATGTGGTCCAAAAGAAAGTAGAGCAATACGTTTGGCACCAGCTTGGCTGCAGGAGTTGATGTAAGGAGGTGTACAAGGCACCACTCAGCTGCCTTAGGGACTCCACTCTCGATTTATTTAGGGTTTACTCCTTAGCCTTTTCTTCTCCCGAAGATGTCCTGCAAGGCAGGCAGCAGAGGTTAAGGACCAGAGTTTTCCTTCTCCTAGATGGGCTACCTTCCCAGGTTGATGAGACCCATCTGCCCCTCACCAAAGCCTAGATCCTCAAGAATTATGCAGGGCTACATACATGGGACAGAACATCCAAAACTCCCTTAGATTGCCCCATGTCATGGATAAATTTGTCAAATGTGACTTTATTGATGAAGAAGGTCTTTCACGAACATCTCCCTGGCATGCAGCTATTACAGGCATCCCTCAGGCCTAGGCAAAAACCTGGTTCAGTTTTCTTTTTCATTTCCATGGCGACCAAAATGTGTGATGTCATGTCAGTCTCATGGATGTGATGTGCTACACAGCTGCCATGCTGTTAATATACTAGCAGTTGAAAAGCAAACACACATACACAGTGCCACACTGTGCTAAACATGGAATTAATTGAATCTGCCAGATATGTTTAATGGGATGCAGTCTTGACCTTTTGCAGGCCTACAAATATAAATAGCAATATTCAACATTCAACAGCTTTAAGTTACATGTTCGGCAACGTGAATCACTGCATCTGCCATATGAGGAAGAACAGCTATAGGAACACTCGGTATCCATGCTATGGGGCAGCTCTTGGATGAGCTTAATAGCCCTGCTTTCCAGTGTGGAGAAAGAGAGAGCTCTTCACTGTGGTCCATATGTGTCCGTGAATAGCCACAGCCAAGATAAGCGATTCGATAGGCTGGGGTCAAACTGACCCAAACTACACTGATCAGTGTTGTTGCATATGGTGAATGCAGAAGTTGGTTTACTTTTACTCAGTTGTAACTTACTCTGGTGTCCTTGCAGATACGTTGTAAGCTAGTGGTCTGCGTAGAAAATTTCTCCACTCCCTGGTTCTCTCAGATTTCTAATCAACTCTGAAAATGTGGTAGAATTCTCCTCAACACTTGACAAGGAAATATGTACGGCTGGCTTATCAAATGGTTACATATCCTTCATGGAAAATTACCACTTGCTAAACAGCTGCCTGAGTGCATTCTCAGTAAACACTGTAGGAGCTGTTTATGAATTGCTGGCTGATGAACTGCATCAAAACTCAGTGCTGCACCAGGAACCAGCCTGAGTGAAATGTTTTGCACATTTGGCAATGCCGGGGAAAAAGGCCTCACCTTCTCATCCCTCCTTGCGTAACCACTCACTTATTCCTGTGCATTGCCCTCACTTCCTTGCTTGACTATGTGATGTCATTCTGTTAACTGTGCGATCCCTGATTGGGTGCGATTGGCTGCGTAACTAGTCCAGCAAGCAGGAAGCAACAGCCAAGAGGGAAATTAGCAACAGCCAGGGAATACAGTATAGTGGAATTGAACAGGGTATGGTTTGAAGTGATGTATGGAAGTGAGAGCTGGATCATAAAGAAGGCTGATCGCCGAAGAATTGATGCTTTTGAATTATGGTGCTGGAGGAGACTCTTGAGAGTCCCATGGACTGCAAGAAGATCAAACCTATCCATTCTGAAGGAAATCAGCCCTGAGTGCTCACTGGAAGGACAGATCCTAAAGCTGAGGCTCCAATACTTTGGCCACCTCATGAGAAGAGAAGACTCCCTGGAAAAGACCCTGATGTTGGGAAAGATGGAGGGCACAAGGAGAAGGGGACGACAGAGGACGAGATGGTTGGACAGTGTTCTTGAAGCTACCAGCATGAGTTTGACCAAACTGCGGGAGACAGTGGAAGACAGAAGTGCCTGGCGTGCTCTGGTCCATGGGGTCATGAAGAGTCGGACACGACTAAACGACTAAACAACAACAACAACAACAACATGGTTTGAAGGCGGCTGACATCCATTCCACCCTGGGCGCCATGAAGGAAGGAAGATGGGATATAAATGTAAGAAAATAAATAACCAAAACACTCTTCACACAATGTTTTGTTTAAAAGCTCAATCCCCATTTCACTGACAAAGTGTGAGTTTGTCAGTGACACCCCCCCCCTCCAGATAAATAACCCAAGCTGGAGAATATTCATTGCAAATTTGTGTTGCTTTAATTGTGTCCCTAGGTGAAGGCTCCAGTTCTACCTATTTATAATTTGGAAGTTCGGGGAGGGGGGGATTCAACCTTGAAGATTAACACTTTGGAAAAGACCTATCACCGGCACAGTCCTTTTTTTGTTTTCTTTTTTGCCTTGGAAATGAATTTCAACTGCTCCTTTAGCGAATACTGTGCTAACAAAAAGAAAACAATTGATGGATTCATGAGTTAGTCAATGATACACTGATGCGGACGTAATAAAGCCAAACAGAAGGACCAAAGACAGAAGCTCCCAGAACAAGAGGGCTTCAGATAGCTAGATAGGAAGCTGATGTCAGAAGAGTTAGATAAGCGGAAATGAATGAAACCAGTTTTTATGAAATCCACGATGAAGATAAATCTCTTTGCTGAAATGAAGACTTTTCAGAGCTCTCCCCTTTTCCCCTCGTTCTAAAAAATATATATATAAAACAGCCAGTGCCATGATGACAGGAGCGCACAAGTTTCTATATAAAATTGTCCAAATGCGTGCATATGCACACACAAACACACTCCACTGAAAGCAAAAGCCTTCAAGGATTAATCAGCTGCATTTTTTTCAACCTTAGACTGTTATAAAGATACTCATGCTTTGTGTTAGCCCATAAATTGAGAGGCATATGCTACCCTTGATCTATGCACAGAACTCCTGTTGAGATTAATGGGACTTGCATGTTGTTTGGAAGTTGCTTGCAAAAAGGGCAAATTAAACCTCTTCATTAAATAGGGAACAGGCTGTTTTAGAAGGAAATCTTATTTCCCCTACAACAGTGTTAAGTCTCTCTCTCTCTCTCTTCCCCCACCCCTCAATCCCTCTTCTTCCTTCGGGGGGTTGGAGTGGAAAAGAGGCACTGCAAACAACAGCAGCTTTAGGCAATAAGAGACGTATGTTTCAAAGGTATCTGATCTGTTTGTTTGGGTTTTATGCTCTCAAATGTCACTATCAAGAAAATTCCAGATGATTTTTTAAAATTATATATATATATATATATATATATATGGAAGGTGTTTCATTTTTTAAAAAGTATCTGTATCTGCAAATCCTTCTTCCTACCTGCAGTGAAGGTGAAGAGAGATTTTTCTGTAGGACCCAAGTACAGGGCTGGGGTAGGAATGCAGTTTGATTCTCCTTTAAAGACAAATTAGGACTCTCCGTAACAATATGTGAACTGTAACCAAAGTTGCCCCTTGTTATTTGCACTTAATGTAATTTTGTGATGCAGTTCTCCAACCAAAATGTTTCTACAAATATGTACATATCAGGGCAAAGTGTGCATAAAAGTGCATTGATCAGTGACCACATTTAATCAATAATAGTTTTTTATTGCATTGTAACATATAATTTATTTTTGTGTATAATTCTTAGGTATATTTCATGGCCATACGTTTCTGCTTGACTACAACCTCTGTTTGGTTTATTATTAATAGATTTGAATCTGTTCGTGAAAATAAGATAAAAATGCACTAAATTAAGGGAAATGGCATTATCAGATTGGGGGAGGCTCCAAACCAGCTTAATTGATCATCACTCAAGATGCAGAGCAGATGTTGATTCTTGGGAAGACAGAGTTTCTCTAGCATACCAGGTACTGTGAACCAGGAAATCCCTGGGTCAAATCTCACTCTCACACAAGTCGGTGGCCTCAAGTAAGCCACTCACTCACCTTCAGTGATCCTAGCTCATGAGACAATCTCAGGGCTGTGGGTTCAAGCACCATATTGGGCAAAAGATACCTGCACTGCAGGGGGTTGGACTAGATGACCCTTGTGGTCCCCTCCATCCCCATTTACTCCCTCTAATAGCAAACCAAGCTCAGGAGAACCTGAAATTTTGCAGGAGGGGGAAAACGAAGAGGCCAAAAAAAAAAAAGGTGGGTGGATGAGATGTAATCGTGCATGGTGGCCAATGGTATGTTGAGTTTGTGGGACAGGGACCTGTGTGTTAAAAAGCAATGGAGTATCCTGGAAAGGGGCATAATTTACTGCACTTGGCATGAATTTGGAATGTTTTGCACTGAACTGGAGACCTGTGCAAGAGCAATCTGTGCAACAGTCCTGTAAGATAGGCTGCTATTCATACTGAATACAGTGGTACCTCTGGTTACGTACTTAATTCGTTCCAGAGGTCCGTTCTTAACCTGAAACTGTTCTTAACCTGAAGCACCACTTTAGCTAATGGGGCCTCCCACTGCTGCCGCGTGATTTCTGTTCTCATCCTGAAGCAAAGTTCTTAACCCGAGGTACTATTTCTGGGTTAGCGGAGCCTGTAACCTGAAGCGTATGTAACCTGAAGCGTATGTAACCTGAGGTACCACTGTACACCTTTGTGTTGCACCAATGCTCATTTAAGGCAGGTCTGCATCTTCTGGCCCTGCCCACGACCTTATTTGAGGTCCCATTCGCAAAGAAGCTTTGTACACATGGGTTCATCTCAACATGCATAGGCTCTGAGCATACACCTGGGGAAAAAATGGAGGGTACAGATCATGTACCAGGGGAGTCTGAGTTTGTTTGGGTGTCTCCACGCAGAGCCCTGTGCAGACAGGATCTTGAATACATGGAGACCGAGGTGAGGTCCCTGAGTGAAATTCTGAACTGGCAATTGAGCCAGAAGCTTCCTGGCTCAGAAGACACATTTTTGGCCAGCAAGCTACACCATCTCTTGCTCAGCCTCATTAAAACATTAATCCTCTGCTTGCACCCCAGCGAGCGGGGGGGGGGGGGGAGTTGACTAGACTTACTGCAGCCTGCCTTGTAGCTGAAACCAGGAGGAAGGAGGAATCCCTGCTGTGCTGCCGCTGCTAGAGTCCGCTGGTCTGGAGGGAATACTGGAATCATTAATGGCGGCAGCTGACCTTGGACCTGCTGAACAGGAGAAGGAAAATCAAACCAGAAATCGGGGTTCTCCTTAATGGTAAATTTGCAACAGGACAGTGGTGGCCTACAATGAATCCAGTGCAAAAGAGAGCAGTCTATGCACTGAATATTTATTATATTTCGCAAAATTTGTATACCACATAATAATAATAATAATAATAATAATAATAATAATAATAATAATAAAAACCTCTAAGCGGTTTATGGACAACCTAATGCATACCTTCAAAATGCTGATGAAAACAAACATTAGAAACACGTTAACACTGCATTTTAAAAGAGAAATAAAATCAGCCATCTTAATACATGTTGAAATTGCATGCTTAGGATTGATGATTTTTTTTTTTTTTTTAGCTGCTGGCAAAACCAATGCAGTTTTGGTGCCTGACTAATATTATTGGGAAGGGAGTTCCAAAGAGTAGCCACTGCCACAATGAAGTACTGAGTCCTTGCAAATGTGGAACGAACACTTGTAAATAATAATAATAATAATACGGTAAATTTTTATTGCTCTGTATGTGCTAATTGACTTACCAATACGAGGATGACTGTGTAACAGAGACAACTTTCTGCATGTGAATGGGAACTATAAGGAAGGCAGGTAGCAGGGCCTGTTCTTTTCTGCATTCCAGACCTCACAGATTACAATTCACTGCCCACTCCCTTCCATTAGATGAAATTTGAAGCTCTCAAACACTCACAAGATCTGGTTCAGAGGCTCATTTGCAGAGCTACAGGGTCTTATGAAATGATGACCCACCACAAATGCAGACTACCAGCCAATTATGACATTGTCCTACTCCAACTTGGATGCCCCAGCTGGCAAAAAGTCTAGAGGTGGGGAAGATCTGCTGTCCGGTTGCTTCTGAAATAAGATGTTGCTTCCCCACATTTCCGAGTTGCTTGGAAATACGCCACTGCCCCCCCTGAGCCATCAAACACTCCCCCACATCTCTGGCCATGGCAATACTCAAGCAGAAAACCACTGCATGGAACTGAGGTCTCTCTCTCTTTCTTTCCCTTCTCCAGTGTCTGGTGTATTGCTATGAAGAAGACAGGACCTCCGCTGGCCTCTAGGAAATGTAGCTGGTTGTGTAGAATATCAATGACCAGGAGATCATGGGACTTATATCCCCAAATTAGTCTGAGGCATGTCTTTCAATTGGCGTTAATGAAGGTCCACATTCAGGTGGAACTTATTTATTAGGAAATAAATAAGAAATACATTCTCCGGAGGGGCAAACAATGTTTGTCTGTTGCAGAGAACGTCTTAAGGGCTATCACATTTATTATGGCATGATAAACCCTTTTGGAGTACTGTTCAGTTCTTCAGATGCATGAAATTTTATCCTGAGTTAGAGGTATGCAACACTAGCATCACAAAGATCTGTATGCGGTGTCTTCCTGAAACAAAATATCTCTCTCTCTCTCTCTCTCTCTCTCTCTCTCTCACACACACACACACACACACAAATGTAGGATTGGGCAAATCTGACAATAACAAGTTTCTATTAGTTTTCCATTTCCCCCATCTTAAATGTAGTTCTCCAGATTCCCAAATTACTTTGCGATTAAAAAAAAGTCTTCATGAAAATTCTCCTGCCTCTTAGTGCAAATTTCAGCTAATACAGACATTTTGTTGCCTAACATACACATTTTGGAAGTGCAGTTTCCTCTAATATAATGCATTTTGCACGTTATTTGCACTAACTTATGCTTTTTACACCACTAGAATGTGCATTGTTGGTAGCATTATGAGGCTGAAGAACAGTCTTGCAAAATTTGGAGAAGGGCAAATTTTGAACCACGACTGCATTTTCATGCACGCTATTGTTCCAGAAAGTACAAACTAAAAGGTAAAGGTAAAGGTACCCCTGCCCGTACGGGCCAGTCTTGACAGACTCTAGGGTTGTGCGCCCATCTCACTCTATAGGCCGGGGGCCAGCGCTGTCCGGAGACACTTCCGGGTCACGTGGCCAGCGTGACGAAGCTGCATCTGGCGAGCCAGCGCAGCACATGGAACGCCGTTTACCTTCCCGCTGGTAAGCGGTCCCTATTTATCTACTTGCACCCGGGGGTGCTTTCGAACTGCTAGGTTGGCAGGCGCTGGGACCGAGCGACAGGAGCGCACCCCGCCGCGGGGATTCGAACCGCCGACCTTTCGATCGGCAAGTCCTAGGCGCTGAGGCTTTAACCCACAGCGCCACCCGCGTCCCTAGTACAAACTAGGTCCACCTTTAAATGTGAACTGAACCAAATTTCTCCCCCATCCCTAATCTTACATTATCTAAGTAAAAAAAGGGTAAAGGACCTCTGACAGTTAAGTCTAGTCGCAGACAACTCTGGGGTTGCAGCACTCATCTCACTTTACAGGCTGAGGGAGCCGGCGTTTGTCTGCAGACAGTTTTTCCGGATCATGTGGCCAGATTGACTAAACTGCTTCTGGTGCAACGGAACACTGAAACCAGAGTAGTGCACGGAAACGCCGTTCACCTTCCCGCCAGAGCGGTACCTATTAATCTACTTGCACTTTGGAGTGTGCTTTCGAACTGCTAGGTTGGCAGGAGCTGGGACTGAGCAACGGAAGCTCACCCCGCTGCGAGGACTCGAATCACCGACCTTCTGATCGGCAAGCCCAAGGCTCAGTGGTTTAGACCACAGTGCCACCCGCATCCCTACTATCTAAGTAGTGAACCTTTATTAACGAGTTCAGCTGAGCATGCAAGTTTCCCCCACCCGCCTTGAGAATGGCTTGAAGGCTCGCTTGCCCAAAAGGTTTTGGCATCTGGGGGCATCAGTAAACAATTCACGCAGACCAATGAATCAGTGGCTTCTGGACCACCAAGGCACAATCTTACTACGATCACACGTGGAGTGACTCCACTGAAGGCCAAAGTGCCTCGCTCACCTGCCACAGCACTGCACAATTATAAACACAACCCTGACATGAAAGCAGTAGAGGCTGGTGGGGTGGCACAGACAGGGATGAAATCCTGAGCTGGCTTCCAACACTGGGCATTACTGTCAGTTCCCGAGAGGGCAAAGAGGAACTCAGTGCAGTACAGATTCCTGCTGCTGCACCAGCACCCTGCTGCCTTGCATCCCTCCCGTCTGCGACTAACAGTGACATTTTGCACTGGAAAGCCAGGTCAGCAATGCCACCTCTCTGCTGGCTCCTCACCACACAGGAAGATAGGGGATAGCTTAGTTGGTAGAGCGTGAGACTCTTATTAATCTCAGGGTTGTGGGTTCGCGCCCCACGTTCGACCAAGGTTCCTACTTTGCAGGGGGTTGAAATAGATGGCCCTGGTGGTCCCTTCCAGATCCACAATTCTATGATTCAATTGCCATTTACTCCCTTCTAATAGTGAACCGAGAGGGTGAGCACAGGGGAACCCAAAAAGTTTGCATAAATACAGAAGTGCCTTTAGGGAAGAAAATGAAGGGGGGGGGATGGAATTGGAAGAGGCCTAACCGTGCTCAGCGGTTCTGTGGTATGTTGAGTTTGTGGGACTGGGACTTGTCTGTTGGAAAGTAATGGAGTGTCCTGGGAAAGGGCACAGCTGGCTGGTTGATTGGCAACACTACAATTCTACATGGAAGCATTGTTTGGTGCATAGGGCACACTTTGGGAAGCTGAAGCAAGCATCATCCTCAGGAGTTTGGGGCAGCGACAATGTGCAACTACCGCAGAACACTTGCTGGTCGCAGACTGCACTGCACTGCACTGGGTCTCACACAGAGAAGTGCACTGTTTTGTTTCCCATGCACCAAGAAAGGAAGATTCCACCACTAATTCCTAACTCAAGCGACTTCTCCTTTTCCACTGGTGCCCCTGTTGTTATTCTAATTCAGCTAACAAACAACGCACACGCCCCACAATTTATTATTATTTTTAACACCCTGGAATAATCCCATCCCTGCCTTGAATCGATATTTCGTTTTTCTTTTTAAAAATCACAAAGAAACTCCATTCTCCTTTTAGAAACAAAAATGAACAGCCGAGTGGAATTTTCGCATTGCATTCTTCGGCAGAGAGCCATGGAACTTAAAAAAAAAAAAAAAGGTTCCAAGGATGAAAGTGACTTTGCCAAGCAAAGAAGCTTCAAAACAGAACTCAAAACACTAATAGAGAGACAGATGGTTCCACTGAAGGCTTTGCTGCCAAAAAAAAAAAAAACCCTACAAAAAAAGAGAAAAAAACCCAGAGTGATGTTATTGAAGCCGACTGGAAAGTTCTCTGATGACTGCAAATACTCTTGTCCCATTTCAAGTGTTAACTCTGCCTCCAGGGCTAATATAAACTAAAGCAACACACACACACACACACACACACGCAGACACACACACACACACACACACACACACACACACACACAATCTCATGCACAGCCTCTGCCAAGCCCACAAGGTAACACAAGTCAGCACTCGATTTCAAGTGACTTCTGGATACGCTAACAAACGCACTGTACTCATGTGTCCCTGCTTGGGAAGGAAGCCATTAGAAAAACAAGGTTTTTTATTTTATAAAAAATAAATAAAGGCACCATCACGCTTTCTCATACAGAATTTCTACCTCCTGGTACAAATGCAAAAAAGAAGAGGGGGGGAGGGTTTGAAATAAATAAATAAATAAATTGAAAGCCTCCTGGCTTCAGATGACAAAACTTAGCTGAGTAACGGAGGTAAGGAAAGCAAAAAGGTGAGGATGGGTTGCGTAGAGACCGAAATAACTCAGTCAAAACAATGTAATTTTCGTTCCAATCTGGAATGTAGGGCGAGGGAGAAAGAGAGTTTTAATACCTGTGCTCCATTTCCTTTCTAAAGTAAATAAGTGCCCAGGTAATTTTATTTTTATCAAAATATTACAGGAGGATGAAATGTGAACTGAATGCAGAAGCCGGCTGATTTTGTCCTAAATGCTGTATTTATTTTTTTCGCAGGGGAGGAGGTAGGGCTTTCAGCAAGGTTTGTTTACTTGTTGCTAGGTTACAGATGTGGAAAACGACAAACGCAAAAAACCTACACCCCCCCTTTTTAGCTAAAACAACATATTTTTCAGATATGTTTATACAGAATTATGTATACACCCAATTCCTTTTCTCCCCCCCCCTCACCTCTCAAACAGATCTACTGACTTGTGGATCCTAGATTTAAGAGTTTCTTTAGGACCACTAAGAACTTCCAATCAGAGCTAGATGCAAATCTTGGCACATATGTGGCCACTCCTTAAAAAGCCCAGCTTGGACCCAATGGAGTGTAGCACTCACTGGAGAATTGCCAATACCCTATTCTGGGGGAAGGGGATGACAAAGGTGGAGGAGAGGGTGGCTAATCTGAATGAAACAGATTAGCTGGATCCACCTCAGTCTGGGTTGAGACCTGGCTAGTAGATCAGCCTTGGTCACCCTGACGGATGACCAGTATTGAGTAGGAGTGTGACCCTCTTACAATTACGCAAACTCTTAGTGGCTCCTGGATCAACTGTGGTATGGGTACTGAAGGCAAAAGCTACACTTTCATTCCTACCTACATGGTTCAGTCCAAAGAGCAGAATTGGTGGATAGTTAAAGGTAAAGGTAAAGGGACCCCTGGCCACTAGGTCCAGTCGTGGACGACTCTGGGGTTGCAGCGCTCATCTCGCTTTATTGGCCGAGGGAGCCGGCGTACAGCTTCCGGGTCATGTGGCCAGCATGACTAAGCCGCTTCTGGCGAACCAGAGTAGCGCATGGAAACGCCGTTTACCTTCCCGCCAGAGTGGTACCTATTTATCTACTTGCACTTTGACATGCTTTCGAACTGCTAGGTTGGCAGGAGCTGGGACTGAGCAACAGGAGCTCACCCCATCGTGGGGATTCAAACCGCCGACCTTCTGATCAGCAAGTCCTAGGCTCTGTGGTTTAACCCACAGCGCCACCCGCGGTGGATAGTTACTCCCTGGTCATTATCTACCTGGTTCCACCAGGTGCTATTTTGTCTCTAACAACCAAACAACCATCCATTGGGAAGAGTCATCAGGTGTCTTGGAGGGCAGTTCCATTGTTATGCTGATGACACACAGCTCTACTTCTCCATAACATTTGAATAGGGAGAGGCAGTGGAAGGCCTGGACAAGTGTCTTAATGCAGAGGTGGACTGGATGAGGGCCAATAAATTGAGTCTGAATCCTTGGTGTGCATGCAAACTGCTGACCCCAGCTGATATTCATAACAAGAGACCTGCTGGATCAGGTCAATATCTCACCTAGTCCAGCATCCTATTCTCACAGTGGCCAACCAGATGCTTGTAGGAAGCCTGCAAACTGGACATGAGCAGAACAACACTCTGCTCGCCTGCAACTGGTAACCAGAGGCATCAGTGGAGGTAGCACACTGCAATTTTTGGATAAGATCCCCACAGAAGCCATTTGAGTTTCAGTCTTTGCCCATCACGTCACGTGTTATTTCACCAGCCCCAGACTCATAACAGGTAATCCAGGGTCCATAAGAAGCAAATACAACAGACTCCCTCAAAAGCTGGTGGACTCTCCTTCTTTGGAGGTTTTTAAGTAGAGGTTGGATGGCCATCTGTCAAGGATGCTCTAGTTGAGATTCCTGCATTGCAAGGGGTTAGATTAGATGGCCCTTGGAGATACCTTCCAGCTCTACACTTCTGTGATTCTATGACACACACAATACAGCTAGAGTTGCAACCAGAATTAGTATATCCTGCTTGTTGGTGAACGCATACAAAAACCATTGACCTAGACCAGGCACATCCAACAGGTAGATCGTGATCTACCGGTAGATTACTGGACATTTGGAGTAAATCATGAGTAGATCACTGCCCCCCCAAAGAAGCTCCCTTAAAAAAGCTCAACATTTTTGCCCTTCACCACCCAAAAACAGGGCTTTCCTCCTCCCGAAAAAAGCTCTTCAACTTTGACCCGAACTCCCCCAAAACAGGCCCTCTTCCTTCTTAAAAAAAGCTCCACAACTTTTACCTGAATCCCCCCCAAAAGGGGTAGATCACTGCCAGTTTTTAACTCTGTGAGTAGATCGCAGTCTCTTGGGAGTTGGTCACCCCTGACCTAGACCTATTTGTCTCTCCCTAGTGGTTAAAAGTTGCAGTAGATACAGGTGGACTCTTGGTGGTGCCCCCCCCCCGATGGAGAACAGGTCTCAGCAAATTCCCAATCATTCTAAACCCTAATGATGGAAAGGGTCTAGTGGTGGATGGTGCCCCTTGGGACAGGAAGAGTAGAAGGCTGATAGACCAACCTTGGGTGGAGCTAATGGAGCAGGAGTCAATGACAGGTGGAGCCCACTAATTTTACCTAAGTTCCCATCTTCCACTCTATTGAGTTCTGCAAGGGCAACACTGAGACTAAGGAGGAGGCAGCTGACACCCCCGGATGGGTTGCGAATAATAAGGCAGACAAGCAGGGGCTGGCTGAGAGGACTGGGAGGACAATGACCCATTTGCCCTAATGGAGAAGTCTACTGAAAGGGTCTTTTGCTCTAAAAGATGAACATGGCTCTGCCGCGCAGTTTAATATAACACAGAGACGGATAGGAGGAATTTGCTCCCAAATGTGTAGCTATTAATACTACGGAAGAATTCCTCCGAAACGTTTCTTCGGAAGTGGAGGTGGGAGAAAAATCTGTGATCGTTTCATTAATAACTGATGTTCCCGCACAGCGTATGATGGAACATACAGCTTCCAGATGCTTGTTTAATGCAGCGACTGATAAGCTGCGGGCTTTGCGGAGCACCGCGGTGGTAAGAGAGTCAATGAAACATTTGTCAGGGAAAGGAAAACAGGTGTGAGATTGCTCGATGGTGGGCGCTTTCTGCTTTTCAACGGAGAATGTGCCGGATAATTTCCCGAGCTGGAAAGGCCGCCTAATGCTCTGTGGAACATTGTTTCGGTTCTTAAAGATGCCAGGAAGATTTTGGCATTGATGTGATAAATACATTATTTACAACGGGGGGCTGCTGAAAGATCAGGATGCTCATCCACATCTCTGGGGAGAAATAAAAATAATGCTTTTTTATGTTTAAAGCAGCACGCTGCCTTCTATTGCATTCTCAAATATGGGAACCCCTACTGGAATTGAAGGTTGGTTTAACCTCTTCCTATATAAGCAAGTGGCTTCCATTGAGTTCTATGGGGGGCTGTCTCTAAAAGCTTCCTGGAAACTTTAATACAAAAGGCAGCTGCCAAGTTCCTCCATTGGACCAGCTACATCAGTGATGGCCAAGCTTGGCCCTCCAGCTGTTTTGGGACTACAATTCCCATCATCCCTGACCACTGGTCTTGTTAGCTAGGGGTGATGGGAGTTGTAGTCCCAAAACAGCTGGAGGGCCAAGTTTGGCCATCACTGAGCTACATGGATTACTTCCCACAGTTCTTAAAACAAGTAAACTGACTGCCAATCCTTTATAGGAAAGGTCCATAGCTCAGTGGTAGAACATATGATTTGCATTCGGAAGATCGCAGGCTCAACTCCTGGCATTACGGCATGTAATTTTAGAGGGTGAAACTTAGTTTTTGCATATTTCTTAAGTGAGGGGTTTTAAAAATATGTCTTTGGGTGTGAGGAATTCAAACCTAGATTTGTTTTAGTGATTAGACAACTCTTAGCTTGGCAAGTCTACTTTTGATGGAGAAGCACATGAACTGCTTTCGGAAAACCAAAGAATTTTCATTCTACCTTCTAGAAACGTCAGGTAATGCTAAATAAACAAATAATATACAGTGTAACTTGGCAATCGTTTTTTAGTGATTTCTATGACTACAAGGGACACGGGTGGTGCTGTGGGTAAAAGCCTCAGCGCCTAGGGCTTGCCGATCGAAAGGTCGGCGGTTCGAATCCCCGTGGTGGGGTGCGCTCCCGCTGCTCAGTCCCAGCGCCTGCCAACCTAGCAGTTCGAAAGCACCCCCGGGTGCAAGTAGATAAATAGGGACCGCTTACTGGCGGGAAGGTAAACGGCGTTTCCGTGTGCTGTGCTGGCTCGCCAGATGCAGATGCAGCTTTGTCACGCTGGCCACGTGACCTGGAAGTGTCTCCGGACAGCGCTGGCCCCCGGCCTCTTGAGTGAGATGGGCGCACAACCCCAGAGTCTGTCAAGACTGGCCCGTACGGGCAGGGGTACCTTTACCTTTACCTTTACCTTTATGGTAAGGCACCTGTTTTTGAAAACTGAAGTTAGCAAGTTTGTGTGTGTGTGCATGCAAGTGGTTAGCCTTGCCTAGGGCACAAAATAGCCGGACACCAACATTAGCTCTATGAAGGAAGCAGGGGTCTTGCAGCAGCTCTTAGCATCCTTAACAGACTACCCTTCCAAGGATTCCTTGGGAGAAGCAATGACTATTTAAGGTGGTATCATGTAGGTAGGGTCTAACCAATTAAATAGGCACTCCTTATGAAACCTAAATCTGGATCGAATGTATTTGCGTGCCAAAGCCCCGTGACCCGCAGTTCCCTAGTGATTAATAAACACATGGACACAAGTATTTTGCTTTATGGGTTCAAATAGGCCACAGCTTTATTGGTTACACATGTGAGCGGTTTGGCTTAGGCATTGGGTGAAGCCAGGCTATATCTGAACTCCTGCCCATCTGCAGGGAGTCCATAAGGATAAGCCACCAATAGGGGGAGCCCTATGATTTATTATATCCCACTGGGGTCATGGCATGGCCCTAGCCCATGTCCTAGGCTTCACACCCCCAGATCCCTTTAACAGGATACCCTTAATGAGATCCGGCAAAAGGGCAAGGGAGGAGAGCCCCTCCAGCTGTGCCATGGTTACAATTCCCACAGCCACGCTCCCTACCGGTGCTGATTGGCCAGTGGAGCCTCACTGGGCATGGCCCCACCCAGTGCTGGTGATCGGCCGGGATGGAATGAGGGGGGCATCTACACCCCGCCCCCCATGCCAGATCACTGCAGGGGCCCGGAGGCCACAACACCGCCCACCGAAAAAGGTGAGTGGACTTCTTTTCTACAGAAAAAACTCCCCTCAAATTTAACCCACAAGTTTTGCATGGCAGTTCTTTTCCCCACCTGCACATTGGCTCATCAGACTGATTTCATTGATACTGACAGCAGAGTCAACTTAGTGATTCAAACTTTCCCCTGCAAATTATCATTTCATGTTCATAGCTTTTTGCTTATCATTTATCTTTCAGCCGATTCCACCCCCCCCCCCGGTGTTGTTTTAAGTAACAAGACTTATTCTTTCCAGTCTATAACATTATAAGATCCTTTGGAAAGAATCCTAATATTGTTGTTCTGCTGTTGTTGTTGCATTATCATTATTATCATTTTAAAATGTTTTCCTTTTCTTCCAGTATCTTTTCTCTCTCCCCCCGCCGATTTTCTTGACAAGTAGTTATAGCAGTGTTTGCTTTAATTAACGTGTAGGCGGGTGGGCAAGAATGAGAGGTTATCTAATAGTACGCAGTGGGCAGCAATTCAAAGTTAGCACTGTTTTTGCATGCTGTATTGGCACAAACACAAAGAAAAGTCTAAGTCGAGTCATTTCACTTTAAGTGATATCCATCCATCTATCAAGAAAAACACACTCAACTAACTTTATCTTGGAGGCAGAGCAGATTTTAATCTTTCATGAAACATTGGCGTTTGAATTCTGTAGTTGGGTTAGGAGCCAGAGAACCAGCTCCGTGTTTCCAAGTGGGATTTAGGTTTCTCAAAGAGCATACACTGGCATCACCAGTGCAGCAAAGCAAACTAATTTCAAAGTCCAGGGTCTCTGGAAAGCAGGTTTCGGTATGGCACAGAAAGCCGACGTTCAAAGGAAAATGTGCCAAAAACACATGCACCATGCACACACACACATAAATCCTTTGCTGTGCTGAGTGTAGTTCACGAGATTCCTGCCTTGATCTCTCGTTGGGCTTCAAGGTTGGCACACACAGAAGATCTGCCACCCAAGGGCTGTTTTAACAAATCTCTGTGGTGGCTGCCTCCGTATTGGAAAGCCCTTCTCAGTTTCTGTCTATGCTGGTTGTTTAAACATCTTCAGACCTAAGATCTGCTTTTAGTTCCAACCCACAACTTAGGATCATTTGCCTGAGAAGGTCCCAGATGGATCAATCCAAAAGTCTATCTCTTCCAGCAACCCATTTCTCATGGCAGGCAACCAAAGTTTGAGAACCATTGGTGGACCATAGGCCACCTTTTAGAAACCTCTGCTCTGCACTGACCTTTTTCACCCTGAAGGCCACATTCATGCATGAGCAACCTTCCAAGGGCCACATGGCAGTGGTCAGTGGGGCAAGGTGCAAAAGTTGGATTCTATTTACGTAACCTAAGGCTTAGTAGTGTTTTGCATGTGCAAAAGTTGGTGGAGCAATGGAAGTGATGCTCAGCTTTATACAGTAGGCTGTACTTCAGCCAGGCAAATGTCAAATAATAGCATGGTAAACCAAGTTTTGCATAGCCTGTCACTCAAAGGGAAAGAAAATGTTGAAAACTTATCCCCTTTAAGACTAATGCCTTAAATCTAGCAATAGGGCCATCTAATTTAATTCCAACAAGACTGAATGCATGATTGGCATGCAACAACATCATTTTTCACAACTTTAGTTGTTACAACAGTTTCGTACCATCCTTTCCTCAGGATGACACATTTTGTAATTATTTTTATATTGAGCATTATTGCTCCCATACAATTTTTCATTTAATTCACTGTTAACTAGAGTGGACAAACAGAAAGGAAAAGCAGAAGCAGTGGCAACAATATCCTCTGTGTGTGTGTGTGTGTGTGTGTGTGTGTGTGTGTGTGTGATGCATTAATTACTCCTGGTACTAGAAAGCCTCTAATTGCTACCCAGGGACTTCGTTCAGCTGTTCAGGCTTGCATCCGATAGCCACCTCTGCTAGGTTGACTGCTCTTTAAGAGCGCTTTGTTTCTATAAGAGCACTTAGTTTCATGGTCAACTGCTCGGTTTTAGAAAGCAAAAGAGAACAGTCAGAAGAGGAGGAAGGCTGCTGTTGTAATGTTCACTCTCTGCCTCATGCTATCTGAGGCTTTACTCTGAAGGACCAGTTAAACATGTGGTCAGGAAGCGAGGAAGGAGGACGAAATTCAAGGAGGGTACCTGTGCATCTCCTTCATCCCACTCTCTTCATCACCAGGCTGCCCTCTTTTGACAGCCCCAGATCGGAGGTGCAAACTTTCTCCACAGCTTGGGGGGGGGCAGTGGCGTGCAGTGTGTGACTGCCGTCATGTGCACAACACGCATGAGTTACATCACATGTGTGATGTCGTGTCACCACATCGGGAGCCAGCCATGGAAGCTGTGCTGCACTTGACTCCACGGTTGGCTCTGTGCTCAGCCTCTTCCACCCTCTGATTGTTTGGAATATTGGGGGCCGGGCTCCCCAAAAATTATTGGGGTGGGCAATGTAGCTTGGCCCCCACAAGATGGTGCCCCTACCCTGAATTGTTCTAGGCTGGCCCATTCTGAGCAAGGGCATTCCAAGACAGTCTCAACTGGATCTGACCAAATATGGCATTGGCCCAGATCAGCCCATTTTGGTTCCGTATCTGGCATTTGGCCAGACCTGGGGCAAAACCCTACCAGGTACTGCTCCGGGTGAGAGGCTCTGCTAAGTTTATGAAGCTAAATGATCCAGCATCTGTATGAAACCAATTGAGAGGACTTTGCCCTGAAAGGCTGCATGTAAGTACTAGGAACGAATGGACTCCCTACTGTAGCCTGAGTCAATTGACTGTCTCTCAGCTTCATTGTCCTGCACGTGGAATGTGCAGATAATAACACTGACCCACGGGTGGTGCTGTGGGTTAAACCACAGAGCCTAGGACTTGCCGATCAGAAGGTCGGCAGTTCGAATCCCCGCGACGGGGTGAGCTCCCGTTGCTCGGTCCCTGCTCCTGCCAACCTAGCAGTTTGAAAGCACATCAAAGTGCAAGTAGATAAATAGGTACCGCTCCGGCAGGAAGGTAAACGGCATTTCCGTGTGCTGCTCTGGTTCGCCAGAAGCAGCTTAGTCATGCTGGCCCCATGACCCGGAAGCTGTACGCCGGCTCCCTCGGCCAATAAAGCAAGATGAGTGTCACAACCCCAGAGTCGGCCATGACTGGACCTAATGGTCAGCGGTCCCTTTACCTTTACCCAACAAAGCTGTTGTAAGGAATACAACTAGAACATTGTTGAGAGGGGGCTGCATACAAAAAAACAACAACCCCACATTTATATCTGCTCCATATTTGCAGACTCAGGATTAAACAAGGAAAATGTTCTGTGGAACCGCTGTCCCATCAGATATATATAGGTGACTGGATCACTTTTTAAAACAGAACACAGTCTTTTATAGTAGCAGAAAACTTCAAATTCGTAACCTTTATGCCTTTAATTGCAAGCTCAAAAATTAGGGACTGCCTTGAACCCTGTTTGGCCTATTATTCCTGGTGCTTCTTTTCTCCTCCTCCTCCTCGTCCTCCTCCTTTAGTCCCTGCTGGCAATAGCAGCAGAACAAAAGCACAAAGGAAACAATTGACAAAGAATTTGTTTGCTAGCCTTTTCCAAGCAGTGCTGGTGAAGGAAATCATCTTTGTTACAAGGAACATTATTATCCTTCTTAAAACAAAACAAAAACAAAACAAAAAAAGCCTTATTACCGGATGGTTTTTATTTTATTTTGGCAATCTTTTCGAACGCTTGTATCCTGCATCTTCTTTCCAGTAGTTCACTCTGAATTTGACTCAGTCCAGAAATCGGGAGTGAATTCTCCTTTAGAACTCTGAGACAATATCTGATTGGTATGCAATGGAAGGGGTCTCTCGCTTTCTCAAAAACCTGTAGCAGCATAGGCAAAAGCTCGGAAAACGCAGCCTAATTAAAGTTAAGTCTCTTTTGATATTGATATTTTCTTCCGGAAACTGAAATAGTTCTTGGAATATACAGCCATTTTTCTTCTTCTTCCTCCTCCTCCAGATTGCCAGTCTTTAAATACATAGCTATTTCACTTCTAGCTCCATTTCTAAGCCGCTATAGGTATTAGAGGATAATTTACATGCAATTTGCATTTTTTTTTTTTTTTTGTGCCTGTGGTTTTGGTAAGTCTTCCAAACCTAATGACTGTTCCTTTTGGCCAGCAACATAAATGCTGTAATCACACAATTATTGTGCTGGGAACAGTTTAATTCAGCATTTTGTTCTCAACCACAGAACAATTACTCAACAATTTTGGTTAACCGTATGAGCTTGCAGCCTGGAGAGGAAGCCACTTATTCACAAGATCTATTGTCCTACACAAAGGTGCAGTTACCCTTGATTCTTATCTGCTCCAACTTCCAGCGTCACTTAGCTCTTTAGGGGGAGTTCCACCTTCTCTCTGGCTAATGAAAATGAATGACTGCAAAGCCTGCTTTATTAGTTTATTCATCTCTATCTGCTGAGCACTTTTAATTACTCATTTGCTTATCAAGAGAAAGGTTTTCTGTGCACGTGTCTGGGGAAAAAAGTTAAAATGTCCAAAATTATTTTAACCCTCTGTTTCCAGCCTACATCAAGGAAACATATAAGAAAGTCAACCCCTGCCTTCCTTCAAGGAAAGCAAAGCGGAACTGGATTCCCCCCCTCCCACTTTAAGCCTTTGGCCCTCCAGATGTTGCTGAACTACAACTCCCATCAGCCCTTGCAAGCATGGCCGATGGGCAGGAATATGGGAGTCATAGTTTAGCAATGGATGGCCAATGGTTCACCTACACCTGTGTTGAACACTAGAGGTGTTAGATTCCAGTGTAGATACAGGTCTCTCTACCTAGATGTTCAACCCTAGCAGAAGAAGTCCTCAATCAGTGTCATAGGGTTACCCCCTGTAAGTACACTCAATACAGTGGTACCTCGCAAGACGAATGCCTCGCAAGACGGAAAACCCGCAAGACGAAAGGGTTTTTGTTTTTGTTTTTTGAGCTGCTTCGCAAGACGATTTTCCCTATGGGCTTGCTTCGCAAGACGGAAACATCTTGCAAGTTTGTTTCCTTTTTCTTAACACCGTTAATACAGTTGCGACTTGACTTCGAGGAGCAACTCGTGGAACGTGGTGTGGTAGCCTTTTTTGATGTTTTTGAAGACTTTGGTGATTTTTTGAAGCTTTTCCAAAACTTTCCCGACACCGTGCTTCGAAAGACGAAGGACCCCCAAGTCCTTTCCAAGTTTAGTCCTGAAGCAACAGGACAAATTAAGAGCTCATTGTTCTTGACCCCTGACCTTCTTAACCAGAGATGAAAAACTCTGGCCCTCCAGACACTACAGGAATACAACTGCCATCATCCCTGACCATTTGCCATGATAGCTGGGGACAATGGGAATTGAAGTCCAACAGTATCTGGATAGCATCTTAAAAAGTAGTATCTTAAAAAGCAGAGACATCACCTTGCCAACAAAGGTCCATATAGTAAAAGCTATGGTTTTCCCAGTAGTGATGTATGGAAGTGAGAGCATAAAGAAGGCTGATCGCCGAAGAATTGATACTTTTGAATTATGGTGCTGGAGGAGACTCTTGAGAGTCCCATGGACTGCAAGAAGAACAAACCTCTCCATTCTTAAGGAAATCAGCCCTGAGTGCTCACTGGAAGGACAGATCCTGAAGCTGAGGCTCCAATACTTTGGCCACCTCATGAGAAGAGAAGACTCCCTGGAAAAGACCCTGATGTTGGGAAAGATGGAGGGCACAAGGAGAAGGGGACGACAGAGGACGAGATGATTGGACAGTGTTCTCGAAGCTACCAGCATGAATTTGACCAAGCTGCGGGAGGCAGTGGAAGACAGGAGTGCCTGGCGTGCTCTGGTCCATGGGGTCACGAAGAGTCGGACATGACTAAACGACTAAACAACAACAACAAAGTATCTGGATGACCATAGATTCCACACTAATGTCCTTAAGTCTCTTTATAGAAGAACTGCATTGGTAGGCAAATGGTCCCAGCTACATGACCTCTGCCTGAAACCGTGGTGAGCCACTGCCAGTCAGGGCAGACAATATTGGACTATATGCACCACTAGAAGTCAGCTTCCTCTTGCAAGAGAGGTTCAGTTTGGTTTGCATTTTAATGCAAACCTACCTAAGTGGCACTATTTAAAGCAATATGCAAATTGGATCACCACTATATAATTTGAACTATATTTTACGATGGGAGTTCCCCAGTATGTTCAGGGAAAGCATGCATGAATTATGATGCACATATTAGCAAATCAAAACATAATGCATTACACAAGGCAAAAGTATGTACAAAAATGTGTATACAGTGGTACCTCGGGTTACATACGCTTCAGGTTACATACGCTTCAGGTTACAGACTCTGCTAACCCAGAAATAGTACCTCAGGTTAAGAACTTTGCTTCAGGATGAGAACAGAAATCGTGCTCCGTCGGTGCGGCAGCAGCGGGAGGCCCCATTAGCTAAAGTGGTGCTTCAGGTTAAGAACAGTTTCAGGTTAAGAACAGACCTCCAGAACGAATTAAGTACTTAACCCGAGGTACCACTGAATTGGGAGAAATGTGTACTAAGATGCTGGTGAGTTTTCATGAGGGCTTTTTTTTTTGAAAAATTGCAAACTGATGTGGAAATGCGGTGAACTCAGAAAACGAGGCAGAAATCTAAGTTGAGATCACCACCCATCCTCAAGCTATACCCTGAGCATTGTTGCTGTCCTGGACACAGAAGCTTCTGCGTCCTGTGGGACCGAAGGCGGGGAAGATGGCACAGGAATCCTCTGTGGACCACACCAGAAGACACAGCAGACCAGTAATGATCCCCTGTCACCTGGTCCCACCTCCGCCCCAATCCACAAAAAAGAGACTGGAAAGCCGCAGGTAACCCACAGCCATAAGCTGTCCACCCCCGCATTAAGAGTTATTGCATAAGGTTTTCGCTGAAGACAACTGCATGGAGCCTGAGTGCAGCTGCTTTAAAGACATCCTCACTGCCCCATTTGCCGCCCCCCCATGCCCTGCAAGCCAGAATGCAGGAAAAAGCAAACTTGCAGCAATGTTACCTAGCCGCAAGTCGTGCCGGTGTGTGGCCAGAGTTAATGAAAAACAGCTGCGCCACAGGCACACGATTTTGACTAAAACAATTAAAGGGGTCTTTGGTTGCCGGGCTTGGGGTGGGTGGGTGGGGAGGAAGCTATATTTACCTAATTGACTTACTTCCTTAGAAGCGCTACTACTTAGGCGTGCAAGAATGTAGCAGTCGAAAGCTATAAAAACTTGACAGTTAGGACAAAGGACTTTTTTTTAAAGATAGTTTTAAAAATCCCTCGCTTTTGACAGACTGCCCTTGGAAAGAGAAATGTTTTAGTACAAAGTCAAACCAGTTTTCACAACTGAATCTGCCTGTATGGTGAGCAACATATCCAATAAAACAAAAGGATTTTTTTCTCTTTTTTGCATCGGTTCCCCCACCCCTTACATTAATCACTTTACATTTAAAGTACTTTCATACCGCTAAAAGGCACCATTTCTCCTAAGGTTCCTGAGAACTGTAGTTTGTTATGGGTGCTTTCCTACTATGCCCTGAACAAACTGCAATTCCCAAGATCCTTCATGACAGCCAAAGTGGTACAGAGTGCTTTAAATATATGCTGTGGTTGTGACCATTGTTCCAGAGTTCTTGCTTCCACATGCAACAACAAGTACCAGGGTCAATCTACTTGTGAGGATGCACTAGAGAGCAACTGTGTACACATGTACTGGCTGAGCAGAGGGAAAGTTGCCTTTATAAATGACAGCTCCAAGTTAATTCATTCCTTTTCTTCCATAATGCTTAGTCCAGAAGCTGAAATCATTGAGATGCACTATTTTAATATGTAAGAAAATAATAACAGTTTTGTTATATCAGGCAGAAGAGTCATCCATTCCAGTGGTGGCTCACCTGGCTGAGACCCTCCAGATGTCCTCTGACTCCTGTTTCCATCAGTCCAGCTAGCATGGGCAGGTATGACAGATGGGAAGCCCAACAACATATGGAGGACCAACAACAGATGGAGGATCCCCTTTCCTAATCTAGTCCATCTTCCTGATCCTCACAGTGACCAACTAGATGCCTCTGGGAAGCCTGTAGACAGGTTTTGGAGGCAACAGCGATAACAGATGCTCAGTAGTGTTCCATTTAGCCAACAGAATTGATAACCACCAGTAGTACTGTCCTCAATTAATTCATTTGACCCACCTTTCAAAGCCTTCTAAACCCATGGCCAAAACATGTGGCACCAAATTCCAAACAACAATAGGTTATATGAAACAGTACTTTCGATGTCTGCCCTGAATCTACTGCTAATCACTTCCAATGGATAACCCCAAGTTATGGTTTTATGGGCAAGAGGGGTGGACTTCTATCTATACCAGCCTTCCAGAACCTGGTCACCTCCAAATGTTGTTGTGACTCCAACACCCATCAACCCCAGTCAGTATGACTATTAGTCAGGGATGATGGAAGTTGTAATCCAACATCATCTGGAAAGTCACAAACGCTTCATTCCTGCTTTAGATCCCTGATCCACCCACAACTAAAAAGGCCCAAATGCTTAGTCTTTCCTTGTAGGGAGGATATATAAACTCCGTTTAACATTTTAGTTTCTCCAACTGGGGTCACCTTTGGTCTATACTAGGGATGGAATATCTCTCAATTTTGGTTCCCCCATTTCTCTTTTTTCCATTCTGAAATCCAGTTCTCCACATTTCCACAGTAATTTCCTATTCTTTTCCCTTAATCCTCATGACATTTCTTCAGCACCATAGTGCAAATTTCTCCTGACACACACATATTTGCAAGTAATTTTTCTTAATAAATGCAATTTTTATATGGTTTTTTTATACTAATATAGCCATTTTAATGCACACTTGCCCCTAATATGTGCATTTTTGTAAACATTGGTTGGTTGGAGAACTGCATCACAAAATTCAGAGAAGCGCAAATTTTGAAACAAGGCTGTGTTTGTGTTCTCATGCTGTTTTGGAATGTACAGTTTTGATAGATTTAGCTTTAAATGTGAACTGGACTGAATTTCTCTTCCATCTCCACTCGCTACTGATGGAGGCTTGCAGGATGGAACGTTTCACCTCTGCAAAAAAATTCATTGTATGGAGAAAACTAGATACTTTCCTTCCTAACATGCACATTTTCTAAGTGGATCGTCATATTTGCTATCACAAGATGTTCTGGCCACTAACTCAGATAGCTTTAAAGAGGGGTTACAGAAATTTGCAGAGGGTAAGCATCAGAGGCGAGTGGGAATGTGTTGTTGTTGTGCTAAACTGCTGCTTGGGGCTTTCCACTGCATCTGGTTGCCATGATGGAGAATGTCATGTAGGACTAGATCGAAAATAAAGTGAGCAGGGCCTCACTTGCTATCTCTAATGGTGCAGCCCAGACACAGGTTTTCTACTTAACTGGAAACCAGGAAGAAACTCGAAAACAGCTGCAGACACTGCACATGATCCGTGACATCTCCGAAATGCCTATTGACCATGAGAAAGCTTGAGGGAAATGATTTCCTCTGCCCAGTCACCACTGCAGAGGGTCTCTCCTCCCCCCCGTTCCTTCTCCCCTCCATCCTATCCTTTTGGGAGGGGGTAGAACAAGAGGATTGTTTTCTCCCTCTCCTCCTCTCCTTTTCTCTTTCAAATCAGCGCTCTGCCGATCATCCTTCACATTTTAGCCTCTGCCCTAGAATACTCTCTGGACAATACTATTGGTTCCATCTGTGCTCTCCATTAAACCCTGGTAATCCTTCTAGGAACAGCTGGACATTGTGGATTCTCTACACAGAGAAAAGTCTTTTTGTGGAAAAAACCGTTGGCTACAATTACGCTGAGGCTGCATTCCACCACTTCATGCCTGCGGAAGTCTTTTGTTGGAATTGGGGGGGGGAGGGGGGAGGTAGAATGTTGTGCTAATAAATGAACTGAACAATGCACTAGAACTTAAAAGAGATGTAGGGAACCTGCCCAGTGCAGAGAGAGAGAGAGAGCCACACTAGAATTGCTTTGATCATTGCATATTCAAGCTTCTCTTTGCAACACTAAGGGCTATATAGACCCAGGGTCAGCGCCAGAGGGTGGTGAAGTTGAGCAATGACCAGGGCCCTGAAGTCCAGCAGGGGGCCCACTGCCCTAGCCTTCCACTTTGCACAAAGTATCCAAGAAGCTCAGATGCTGCTTAAGAGAAATGAAGGGCCCCTTGCAGGTTGTGTGTGTGTGTGTCCTCCCCTGGGAGATCAATCCCAGGGGGCCTAGAGCCAGCAGTGGCTGGCCAAGATCTGAACAGGGTTGGCATTATAGAGAAATGCCTGATGGACCTCACTTGTGTACATGAAGAGAGAGACAGACAGGCAGGCAGGCAGGCAGGCAGACAGAAGGAGGGGGGGAGGGAGGGAATGAGAGATGATCCAATCTCAGGAATTGTTTAAGAGGAAGAAGAGATGGACACGGAAATGTCAGAAGGAGGGAGAAATGTTTCTTGATCATATTCTTTTTTATATAAAAAAAACAACTCAGAAAGCATTTCTGTTTGCATCATTTAAGGTGGCTAGAGTGTTCGACTAGGCTTGGGTTCAAATCTCCGCTCAACCATGAAGCTTGCCGGGTAATCTTAGGCCAGCCATTCTCTTTCAGCCTAGCCTATTTGACAGGGCTGTCAGGAGGTTAAAATAGGGGGAGAAAAGTTTAATGTTTGTTTAACTGGAGTACAGTGGTACCTTGTGTTAAGAACTTAATTTGTTCTGGAGGTCTGTTCTTAACCTGAAACTGTTCTTAACCTGAAGTACCACTTTAGTCAATGGGGCCTCCCGCTGCCGCCGCACAATTTCTATTCTCATCCTGAAGCAAAGTTCTTAACCCGAGGTAATATTTCTGGGTTAGCGGAGTCTGTAACCTGAAGCGTCTGTAACCCAAGGTACCACTGTATAAACAAACGGATAAAGGATTGAGACTCTTTGGGCATCCTTCCTATGGGGCAGAGTATGAGCAAAAACGCTGGTTTGCATCTGCACTTCCATCATTTGATGACCACAGCAGCCAGTTGGAAGCAGTCCACTCATGCAGCTGCTAGTCATCTCAGTTACGGTTCCACCACTCTTCCTCACAGGGTTGTTGTGTGAGGTTGGTTAAAGACAACCTAAAACATGACATTATAATCTATGAAGATGTAGTGAAGGAGGGAAGCCATTTACACTGATACCAGGTGTGAAGAGCAAGATTGCATTTATTTTTCTGTATTTAGACATTTTGGGAATCCATTGCCAACTGATGCTTCTCAAAGCATGTTCATGCGGTGAGGTTGCACTCCTAATTCCACTTACCTGAGAGTAAGCCCTAGTGAATTCAACAGGACTTACTTCTGAGTATATATGGTTAGGATTGCACTGGAAAATAGAAAACAAGTGCTGTTTTCATTCCTGAGATTAGGCATATTTCGGAATCTCTGTTTTACCACAATATCAGATGCTGCGTCTGAATTTTCATGTCAAAGTTTGCTTTAAGCAGAACTCAGTGGCAATAGAGGGATTTAGAATAAAATTAAAAATCTCTGAGGAATTTTGCAATATAGAAAAAACTCTTTTAGGTACCAGTGACTTTCCTGAGATGCTCTGCCTAAATGTTCCCCCTGCAAACCCAAGTTCACCCATTTAAATAAAAGTTAGCATTTATAGAGCTGGCACCAAATGTTGCATATTGTTCGTTTCTTTGTTATATTTACATATCAGTCTTCCTCCCAACAGAGCCCAGAGCAAACAAATATTAAAACACGCATCATAAGACAATCACATTCAAAACATTTTTAAAAACCTTGCATCAAACCCAAGCTAAAATAACACCACAGTCCACCACCTCAGTTACTGAATCCCAGCACCATTTCACATAAGAAGCACTTGGATTTTTATTTTTATGATTTAAGCAGCCTATAAATTTCATTAAGCAAAATAAAATCCAAGTCCCCAGGTGAAGACATATGCTTTTCATTGCTGTCTAAAGACCATCAAAGTGAAATATGAGGAGAATGAGGGGTGTCTTGCTCAGATGTAACATATGCTTGGATTCTGAGGTAAAGGTAAGAAAAGGATCAATGTCAGAGAAAGCAATAAATAGTTCCAAATTTGAAAATCCCCAAAAGTCAACCTTTGGATTGAATGGGGCAGAAGGCTCTGAAATTAGGGACAGGATTTTTTTCCTAAAGGAGTGAGAAGGCTTCCTATTGCTAGGAGTAGGGGTGGATGAAAGCAGTGTAGTGAAAGGGTTTACATCTTTTTTAAAAACTTGAAGGGAGGAAGAGGAGAAGATCCTTGGTGGCCATTTCCCCTCAAAGTGCCCTAGACTCAGAATGCCCTGATCATCATTCCAGAACATTCTTGGAGCAAAACAAGGGTGGTCTAACCTCTTCTAGCTAGAAGCACCAGTGTTCAGAAATGAGGGCAAAATGCCAGCTGCCATTTTGAAGAAGGGTGCCTTGTTGTCATTCATCATACCCTCCAACATTTCTCTGATGAAAATAGGGACATCCTAAGGAAAAGTGGGACATTCTGGGATCAAATCAGAAACCGGGATGGCTTCTGTAAACCTGGGACTGTCCCTGGAAAATAGGCACATGTGGAGGGTCTGTGTCATTAAACCTACTGCTGCTGCCCCATTTTATTTATTTCAAAGCCACCTTTCAGCCCATGGCATGTTGCTCCTGAGGACAAAATGGCGCTTCCCACACTTATGTACAACAGCCAAAGAGACAGGCAGTTGAATCTTACTTTGATGCGAGTGCTGAGGCAGAGTCCTCCATTGCCCTTGAGGAAAGCAGACTAGCTAGGAGAGTCCAGAGCAGGCTGCATGGCACACACAGCTCTGTCCACTCCTTGCCTCTCAGAATTTGCTGTATGAGGCAGCTGTCACACTCTGCCTAATGGCAGGGCTACAGTTGACTATGGCCTCCTCAGGGAGTCAGTAATAATAATAATAATAATAATAATAATAATAATAATAATAATAATAATAATTTATTATTTATACCCTGCCCATCTGACTGGGTCTCCCCAGCCACTCTGGGTGGCTTCCAACCAAATATCAAAAACAATACAGTGATAAGCCCTTCACGTATCCTTTCAGTGGGGGAATTAGCTCCCTCCAACAAAACCAAAATGGACCATTCAAATCCCAAGGGCTGTCACGTGGAAGAGGGAACAAGCTTGTTTTCTCCTGCTCCTGAGGGCAGGACTCGAACCAATGGCTTCAAGTTACAAGAAAGGAGATTCTGACTAAACATACGGAACAAAATCTTTCTGACTGTAAGAGCTGTTTGACAGTGGAACGGCATCCCTCGGGAGGTTTTGGACTCTCCTTCCCTGGAGGTTTTTAAGCAGAGGGTGGATGTCCATCTGTCATGGATGCTTCAGCCGAGATTCCTGCATTGCAGGGGGTTGGACTAGATGACCCCTGGGCCCCTTCCACCTCTACGATTCTATGAAATTCTCTTGTCCGCACAGAACTGGCAAATTTGTGGTGGCCAGTTTTGTTCAAGAATAGTGAAAAATATCGCCACAAGATTTGTTGGAGGAGGAGAGGGAATGCCCTCCATCTCTGCTGCAGATGGCATAGCCCTAAGATAAGGATAGTGGGGGCACATTAAAAGTTCGTCTAAAATGGTTAAACAAACGTGATTATGAAAACAAGATGCATCTTGTTACAGATATGCCCTTGCTAGGAGAAGCTAACTGAACATGCAGTCAGCTTCTCTAAAACCAAATCTTGTTAAAATAATAAGATGATCCTGTAGTAAAAGTTTTAATGACTTTAGTTTGGGGGGGGGGTGGAGAATGGTAGAAAAAAAGGTGGAACTTTGCAGCCAGCTGGTTCTATACTGAAAGCCAGGCTGCACAGCTTGAACTTAAAGCTATCTTAACATAATGAATAAGTGCCAATAATTAGCATATGTAGTGTGAACAGGTTTGCTGGCACAAGCAAGTGAAAAACTCCAAGGTAAAGTTATTATTAGGGAGTAATTAGCTCTGTGAAGTAAATGAGTGAAACAATAGCTGCCAGCACTGACAATATGGCTAACATCTGACTATCTGGAAGATAACATTGTAAAGTATTGCTCCCTGAGCTAGAATCTGTTAATAACCATATGTTAGTTTAATTAATGCAGAGTCTTCCTGACCTGTTGTCACAGAAGAACAATACTTTCTTGGAAACATTCAAACAGGCATCCCTGCACGGGAAGGAGTAATTTGAAACTTTAAGTGCAAATACCTGTACCTGCGTTTTAATAAAGCAGAGCCAAGAAGAGGCGGTCTTTGGGATGCCCCCAACTGCACTACGCATTAAAAGCACTCTTATGCCACTTTTTAACAGCCATGGCGTCACCCAAAGAATCATGGGAACTGTAGTTTATTAAGGGTGCTGAGCTGTTAGCAGACTCACCACAAAGGCACAGTTCCCAGAGCTGCCTGGGAAGGATGGACTGATCTCTGGGAATTGTAGCTCTGTGAGGGAAATAGGGGCGGCCTAACAAATCTCACCACCCTTTAGAACTACAGTTCCCAGTTTTCTTGTGCAGGGGGCAGCCATGACTGTTCAGAGTGATGCAACACAGCTTTAAATGCACAGTGCAAATGGAGCTGGACATTTGAGTTGGGACCAGCTGCTTTTAAAAAATGATTAATTCTTTACTACTGCTGCCACAGTGATGATAGCACAGTCAGTAGAGCATGAGACTCTTCATCTCAGGGCTGTGGGTTTGAGATCCACGTTGCGCAAAAAGATTCCTGCATTGGAGGGGGGTTGGACTAGATGACCCTCGTGGTCCTTTACAACTCTACTATTACTCTATGACTGTAAGTGACATTGCAGGCTCAAGTGTCCACACAGTTTTATTTCAGAAAACCAAAATAGCCGCTGAGGTGGTTAAAAAACAACAACCAATCCATGTTTACGTTGGTGAGCATAGAAATATATAGGTCTCGCTGTTTTTTCAAGAGAAAAAACAAATATGAGGAAGTAGACCTAAGCACCCTTCTTTTGACATAACACACATGGCTTTGTTTTAGGACACTGAGAATTAGGTTTCTTGTAAAAACTAAAAATCTCCCAAACCCACTTGTGCTATGCCACAAGAGGCAATGGCCGCCACAAGTCTAGGCAGCTTTAAATGAGGGTTAAACAAATTAATGGTCAATAAGCCTATCTTACCTCTACCGCTCAAAGCAGTATGCTTCTGAAAACCAGCTGCTATTCTTTTCAGGACTCTGGGTGACTATTATACATGACTTTCTGCAAAGTGACTCTAAGGCAAATCAGTAAGACGTGGACTTGGGTAGGATAAGAAGCAGGACCTTATTTGGTGGTGGCACCCAAGCTTTCCAGAGAGGCTGGCTGGACCACCCTTTTAGGCACACAGTGAGCTTATTTCTGTGGGGATTTTTCCTTCAAAGGATTTGGACATTTGAAATACCTGTTATGGCCCTGGTTTTAGATTTCATTGCACTGTTGTTTGCATTTTCATACCATGGCAGCATTTCATTCCCATATACTACGAGCTGCCTTGTGGGCCTGATTCCAAGCCAAAAGGTAAGATATAACTTTAGTAAATAACTAGTTAGGAGAGAATGGTGAGGATCTGGGAGGTTAATTGGAAGCAGAAAGCACTAAATCTCAAGGCCATCGTTGTCGAGGAAATACTTAGCTGAAGTGGTTTAAAGGCCGAGCCAAAACTGGCTTGATGGACTCTGAAGGTGGGGCCATTCCAAGATAACTTAGTGACAGGGCAAAAGCCATGCAGGAAGAAGTCTTATGTAGCCAATTAGTTGATTAATTAGCCAATTAAAATAAATACAGCCAGATCGTTCTGAGAGGGTGTTTAATAATAACAAAAAAATAAAGTTTCCCTGGAAAATAAAGACCAAGAATATCATCTTGCTTTTTTCTTTTTCAAATCTTCAATTTAAAACACACTGCCCGAATTAAAGCACAAAAATCTCTTGCTTGTACAGCCATTGACTACAATAATGCTACACTTTCTGAAAGGTGCAGAGTATGACCGGAATCCAATTTAAAATCCACATTCTTGCCATTCATTAATGAACACATTAATTGCAGGGAGTAATTAATGCTTTCGAGCCTAGTTTGAGTGCCATAAATGGATGGCAGCAAGGCCAGCCTTCCTTCTATATAGGCTGCAAATGAACACATACAAAATTAAAAGGAGGCAAATGAAAATCTCATAAAGGTTATGAGAAGATGGGGAAAGTTCCTATTTCAGAATGGCTTCAGCTTCTACTACTGTGGTCAAACTGGAGTATGTGGAAGAAGGGGTAGGCAAACTAAGGCCCGGGGGCCGGATCTGGTCCAATCGCCTTCTAAATCCCGCCCACGGACGGTCTGGGAATCAGTGTGTTTTTACATGAGTAGAATGTGTCCTTTTATTTAAAATGCATCTCTGGGTTATTTGTGGGGCCTGCCTGGTGTTTTTACATGACTAGAATGTGTGCTTTTATTTAAACTGCATCTCTGGGTTATTTGTGGGGCATAGGAATTCGTTCATTTTTTTCTTCAAAATATAGTCCGGCCCACCACATGATCTGAGGGATGGTGGACCGGCTCACAGCTGACCCCTGGATTAGGAGGACACTTTACTCTAATGAAAGGTCTTTCGTTCTGCCACATTTCACGGTGTGTGTGTCCCCAGAAAGCAATTCTTTCCTTAACAAAGCTTTCAGTTGGCGATCACCTCTGTATCTACCATTGACAGAGCAAGCCAGCAGTTTAAACATTTGGGAGATCAGGAGCAGAAAGATTTGGAGCTCTTGGGGGTTTGTGTTGAATTAATATTCTCATTAGTATTAATTTCCCTACCTGATTTCCCCAAGGCCCAAACGAGATGTTCACTTAATACATAGCAAGCAGCTATTTATCTTGTTTTGCCACAAATAATTACAGCCATGAAGGAACCCAATTCCTTCTGGAAAGACTGCACACGGGCAGGAGAGGGTTATTTCTTTGCTCGCCCTCCACAACTGGAAAGGAGATCAAACCTGCACAACAACAGGGACTAAACGCTCTGGCTGTGTGTGTGTGTGTGTTCATTCTCGATTCTGATTCTGATGATAAGGTGAGAGGATAAACCTCCCTTCCCTGTGAGCTCCTTTCCTAAGTGAGAATCTCCCAAATTTGTTTATACATGTAGTTCTTTTTTTCTAGAAAAGTAGGTGCCGGTACTCACAATGAAGTTGTTAGAGCAAGTGTCAAACTTTTTAACAACCCTTGAGTACCCCCTCCCCTGGGGAAAAAGCATTGCATACATGTTTTGGAAAAACATCTTCATTTCCTGAAGGCCCCCAAAATTCCTAATCCCTCTCCCACCTAAAAGTTGCATACGTGTAGGTCATGTTTGGTTAAATGCTTTAGTAAACATTTTCCATCCCACTATTGTCATGTACAGTGGTACCTCGGGTTAAGAACTTAATTCGTTCTGGAGGAAACTTAACCTGAAACTGTTCTTAACCTGAAGTACCACTTTAGCTGAAGGGGCCTCCTGCTGCCGCCACGCGATTTCTGTTCTCATCCTGAAGCAAAGTTCTTAACCGAAGTACTATTTCTGGGTTAGCAGAGTCTGTAACCTGAAGCGTCCGTAACCTGAAGCGTATGTAACCCGAGGTACCACTGTACTACTACTCCTACTTATGCATTTATTTATTTCTGTACTTTATCCCTCAGCTCTCAAAGGCCAGTAAGCATTCCCAGGGCATCTTATAAAAGAGTTTAAAACAAACAAATAAATACTGGAGAAAATTTAAAACAGCAGCATAAAACAGCCCAGTGTAAACACAGTATGAAACTCCAATCAGTTAAAACATAGATCATCTTAAATGCACTGAAATTTTAAAACTTAGCAATGTTTAAATGTCTAGGGAAATAAAAAGGTGGACATAGGTTTCCAGGTGAGAGTTGATCATGGTGAGGGTTTGCCAAGTCTGCAACCTGAGTCTGTAACCCGAAGCGTCTGTAACCCGAGGTACCACTGTACTTTTCTTTACCTTATCTTTACTTTGGATGGCTTTAAAAGAGGACTAGACCAATGCATCATAGAGGGGAAGGCTGCCAACGGCTGCTAGCCACGATGCCTGTGCTCTGCCTTCGCAGCTGGAAACAGTAATGCTTCTGAAATCTAGTTGCTAGAAAGCACAGGAGGGGAGAATGCTCTCGAACTCAGGTCCTGCTTGCAGGTTCCCCACAGGCATCTGACAGGCCACTGTGAGAACAGGATGCTGGACTAGGTGGGCCATTGGCCTGATCCAACAGAGCTCTTCTTATGTTCTTAGGTTGGACAAGTTGTTCTTATCTATCTAACCCTATCTAGGTGTACCGCTTGCGACCTACCAAGCCTATCTACTATGTAATGCGGCCTAACAGATGCCCTGTTTCTTGCAGTGCAAAAGAAGAGGCTTTGTAGACCCTCTTCTTTTCCTCTTCCCTTTCTCTCTTCAAAAGATGGCCATGGTGTTGTTGGCATAACCCCACAATAAGCACAATCACAACCCTATTGCAGATCGCAGCCCACCAGATGAAGAATAAAGCTTTGCACCAGGGATGGGGACCAGATTTGGGGTATCATATCCATTCTGAAGGAAATCAGCCCCGAGTGCTCACTGGATGGACAGATCCTGAAGCTGAGGCTCCAATACTTTGGCCACCTCATGAGAAGAGAAGACTCCCTGGAAAAGACCCTGATGTTGGGAAAGATTGAGGGCACAAGGAGAAGGGGACGACAGAGGGCGAGATGGTCAGACAGTGTTCTCGAAGCTACCAGCATGAGTTTGACCAAACTGCGGGAGGCAGTGGAAGACAGGAGTGCCTGGTGTGCTCTGGTCCATGGGGTCACGAAGAGTCGGACACGACTAAACGACTAAACAACAACAACAACAACAACAACAACAACAACATCCCAAGTGTTGCACCAGTAAGGTAGGAAACTTCTTGTATTTCCCCCCCTGTTTTTACAAGGTGGTTTGTTTGAAGTTTGCATTGATTTCCCCCCCCTTTTTTTGTAAATCAGCAGCAGTTGCACTAGTGAGGCAAAATAAGCCAACCTGTTTGAGAAAGACCTCAACCATTCATCTTCTGGCTAAACATCCATTTAAAGTGTTGTGTGATCTACCTCTCGGCTCCAATGATCCAGAAAACATTTGAACCTCCTGCCACAAAATCCACTGTGATTGTTTGATCAGAGCCTCTGTGCACAGTAATCACCCCTTTCCCTTTTTATCTTGTCTAATGCTAAGGGAAGAGGAGAGGGGAAGGCACAGCACCTCCAATTAATCTTCCCACAGAGGAACCTACAGGAAGAATATAGTGTCTTTCGTTGGTACAAAGTGATGTTTTCCTACTTGGCATCATTACACTTCACAAAGGGCCTTATCAATAGCCCTGGTAGCAGAAAAGCAACCTTTCAGCTTATTTCATGAATGGAATTGTTGGTAAGCTTGCTTAACATAAAAGGAACCTATCAACAGGAGTCTTAGAAGAGGGCTTTGAGAAAAACGACTTTCTGTTTAATTGCACATGGGGCAATGAGAACCTATTTTATGTTGTGTCCCCCCCCCCCGCTTCTTTCTTCTCAAAGGGACCCACGGCTACCTTGCTCTCTCCTTTGCTAGCTCATAAACGTATCAGAAGTGACAGAGGCTCCCAGCAAAGGGAGTGGACCACTGCAGGGAATGGCCTCCCCACAAGGAAGAAGAAGAAGAAGAGTTTGGATTTGATATCCCGCCTTTCACTCCCCTTCAGGAGTCTCAAAGCGGCTAACATTCTCCTTTCCCTTCCTCCCCCACAACAAACACTCTGTGAGGTGAGTGGGGCTGAAAGACTTCAAAGAAGTGTGACTGGCCCAAGGTCACCCAGCAGCTGCATGTGGAGGAGCGGAGACGCGAACCCGGTTCCCCAGATTACGAGACTACCGCTCTTAACCACTACACCACACTGGCTCTTAAACATGCCACCATTGTAGACTATTTAATTTACATCACTTTCATGCACTTCTCAACTTGCCACTACTTGCCTCATGAGTTCTGACGCCTTTGGGGAAAATGAATGGCATAGATTTAGACCATGCATGCCACTTCACTTCGAACCCACTCAGAGTAATGAATGGAGGCTCTGAGCCAGGCATAGGCAAAGTCGGCCCTCCAGATGTTTTGGGACTACAACTCCCATCATCCCTAGCTAACAGGACCAGTGGTCAGGGATGATGGGAATTGTAGTCTCAAAACATCTGGAGGGCCAAGTTTGCCTATGCCTGCGAGCCTTACAGTCAAACACCTGAAGTACTGCTGAAGGCCAATAGCTCACTGGTGGAGATTCAGTTAGGGCTGGAAGGGCCACTGCAAGTCAGTGTCTACCATAATGAGCTACATGGACCAATTGGTCTGATTCAGTATAAAGCAGCTGCCATTGTTCCATGTGGTTCAAAATTCCTGGTCTGTTTCCTACTGACATCCTGAAGGTTTGAACAACTGTTAAATTTGGGGACTGCAAAGAAGGGCATAGGGATTTACAGACATGGTTGTCTTATCTACCAGCAAGATAGCTTAAGACACCTGGGGCTTTTTGTCCCACAAGCACCTTTTGGGCAGTGCAACCTGTTTGTGGCAGCCTGTGTTTTGCATAAGGATAGGTTTGGTCTTATTTTATTAACATATCTGTGTTCCACGTTTATGTTCTGGGGTGGCTTACGCATTAAAATGACTGACAATATAAAATAAGCTATAACAGCAGCCAATTTCAAGGCAGTAGCTATAAGAAACATACAACCAGTAATGCGTAATTTAAAAGTTATTTAACAACACATTGGAAATGAAAAAGGTCCGCACCTGACACCAAAAAGATAACCTGGGTACCAGGAGAGCCTCTGAAAGGGAACCTTCAACAAGTTGGGTGCCACCACCAAGAAGGCTCCTTTCCTTATCAGCAGCCATTGCACCTTACTTGGTGGGGGCACTGGGAGAAAGGCCTCCATCCATAACCTTAAGAGTACAAGCAAAATGATGTTGCAGCAGGTGGTCCTTCAGGTATCCCTGTCCCAAGCTATGAAGGGCTTTAAACGTCTACACCAGCCTTCTGAACTGCGTCCTGAAATGGAACAGGAGTTACTGCAGCTCTTCAGGGAATGGCAAGATACTCCTAATGCCTGCTCAGCAATCTAAGAACAACATGGAAGCAAGGCTTCAATGGCACCCTGGACAGCTCCATGCAGGCTCAGGTTGGAGACATCATAATAGTGGGGTAGGAGAGCTGGAAAAAACCCCAAAAACATCTGGCAACCAATGAGCCCTTTTGCCTAAGCCTCAGTTTGGTCAGAACTGTGTATGCACTTCCAGATTTAACACTAAATACATTACTTACGTTGTTAGGAAAAATATTGGCGATTAAAATGAATGTATTGCCAAGAATTCTATTTCTTTTTCAATCAATACCAGTCATCCTGAAAGATGAATGTTTTAAAAAATGGCAGAAAGAGATTTCAAAATTTATCGGGGGGGGGGGGAAGGCCAAGGATAAAACATAAATACTAACAGACGTAAAAGACAGAGGCGGGTTTGCCCTGCCAGACCTTAAATTGTATTATGAATCTGCTTGTTTGGTATGGATCAGGGACTGGATGAGATTGGATAAGCAAGAGGCATTAGAACTAGAAGGACATGACAACAGATTTGGCTGGCACGCATACTTATGGTATGGGAAAGGGAAGGTTCATAGAAGTTTTTACAACCATATAATCAGGAAATCGTTAATGGGAGTATGGGAGAGATATACAGTGGTGCCTCGCAAGACGAAATTAATCCGTTCCGCGAGTCTCTTCGTCTTGCGGTTTTTTCGTCTTGCGAAGCATGCCTATTAGCGGCTTAGCGGCTATTAGCGGCTTAGCGGCTATTAATGGCTTAGCAGCTTAGCGGCTATTAACGGCTTAGCGGCTTTAAGAAAAAGGAAACAAACTCGCAAGAACTCGCAACACGTTTCGTCTTGCGAAGCAAGCCCATAGGGAAATTTGTCTTGCGAAGCACCTCAAAAAACGGAAAACTCTTTCGTCTAGCGAGTTTTTCGTCTTGCGAGGCATTCGTCTTGTGAGGCACCACTGTAAAGACTTATTGGAACAAAAGACCCCGTGGCTTTTTAGACTCATCTACCCATGTACTACCTGAAATCAAAGGGGCACGTTGGTTGCCAGATGTGAAATATATTAGCATTATTTTCAGTTCTCCCACCCCACTACAAGAGTAGAGTGCTCTTGGAGAGAGCTGTGGAGTTCAGAATTAGGTCAAATAGCTTTAAAGAACAAACGTCAACACACGAGTCTCTTGTATAGAGAAACTGTTGGAACATAGATGGGGAATCTGTGGCCCTCCACATGTTGTTGGACTCCAACTTCCATCATCCTTGACTATGGTGGCCAGGGAACAGGTTTCCCACCTCTCATTGACTGAATGAAGACTGGCTACTCCAAGTTGCACCAGATTTCCAAGGTTAGTATCAGTATTTATTTATTTTGATCAATAACCAGTTGAGTTTTTAATAACCAGTTGAGGCTTTCCAAGGTCTTAGTCAGAAGTCTTATCCAGCCTAGCTGCTTGAAACACTGGACATACCAGTGACTGAATCTGGGA
Source organism: Podarcis raffonei (assembly GCF_027172205.1). Classification (NCBI taxonomy): domain Eukaryota; kingdom Metazoa; phylum Chordata; class Lepidosauria; order Squamata; family Lacertidae; genus Podarcis; species Podarcis raffonei. The sequence continues at coordinate 64,205,055 of NC_070611.1, read as the reverse complement.
TCATCTGCAAGTGAGCTCTGTGATCTGCCAATGAGGTATACCCTATAATATTTCAGGGCTATGAAAAACTCATTTGGAAAACTTTCAGCAAGTACCTGCCATCTGTTTTCGGTTTCTTTCTTCCCTTCCCTTACATTGTTCATTGAATGTAGGTTATGATCTCAAGAAGTCATTCAATAAAAATGATGACAGTGCTATGGTGTCTCAGCAATCAAGATTAAAATTGTTACCTAGCTTCAAATGCATCTCCCTCACAGAAGGAGGAGGCTGGGCCCAATGAATTTCTCGCGAACATTTTAATATGCAGTTGTGGAACTATGGCACCATGATCAAAAATTCTCTGACTATTAAAATATGTGAAAACAGGATGTCCTGTATACATCTCCTGGTAGTTGACTGATGAGATGGGTGTATAACCCAATTGTGACATGTCACACTGAACCATTGTTAAAAACAAGCTACGGTTTAATGTGAACGAGCAGCAGGTTGCTCAGAAGTCTGCACCCCACTCCTTTCCTGTTTGTAATGGTGCTACATTGCCAAAAACAAACAAACACACACAATGGCATATGGCATTTGGAGGAAACAAACCACAAACCCTGGTTCAGAAATGAAAATCCAGGCTTTGGCTTCCTTGCCTTTGGTGTAGGAGGAGCAAAGCAACAACTTATTTCATGGCAGCACATGAGGAATGAAGGAGGAGCTTTAAAGCTGTGTACAGTAGTTGTTGTGTATGCACATCGAAACTGTGGTTTGTTTTTAACTACGGTTTAATGTGATGTGCAAACCAGGCCACCGTGTGAGTTCATTTGTGGCCTTAGGTGTCGTACAAAACGCTTGTTGCCATAGAAATGAAGTTTGCAGGAAATGGTGAAGGGTTTGTGGGGAAAGATAATGAGTTCATCTAAGGTTGGCGCCTTTCCTTAAGAGTCATTTTAGCCAGAGATTAAGACGCACAAATCACCACTATCTAATCATTGTGGGTTTTTCTTAATTATTGATTTAGGTCAAGGGGTTACACACATGTAGCTCCATATTTCTACGTTCAGTGAAGAGGCTGCCATCAAATTGTCACTTAAGGGCATTTGTTCTTTTCAACAAGTAAGGTCTTCACATCAAGACCCAGATAAACTCTCACCTATATAAATTTTATACTGTGAAGCCTTGCTTTGATCACACAACAGGGAGGACAGGGCTAAACTGTTATCTCATCCCATTTGGTTTAAATCTAAATCTCATTGAGTAATTAAGGATCCAGAGGGGCCTGAGAGCCTGTCGGGAGACGTAGCTTGCTATAAATACTACCCTGAGACACAGGGAGAATTAAAATTAAAGAGTTTGGTTGTTTGTTTTGCAAGCCACCAACAAATCTCAAATCAGCTTAAGATAAAGGGTGGAACTAAATGTGGCTGTGAATTGCTTTAAGTGCTGATCTCTGCTAAACAACATTTCCTCTTTTGTTTTTAACAGTGTTTGCATTTGTGGGCTGGAAAGAGCTTGCAGGATCAGAGCCTTGCTACAGACAACAGTAGCTTCGCTTCATAGGAAGAGACGTGCTGGCTCAGGTCCAACACCCATCGAGTCCAGCATCCTGGATGTCTGCGGGAAGCCTCCCAAAGGCCTGGGTGCGACAAGACTCACAACAAGAAGCTTTACTGCCTCTCACAACAGAGGGAAAACACAGCCATTGTGGCTAGTAGTTGTTGTTGTTGTTTAGTCGTTTAGTCGTGTCTGACTCTTTGTGACCCCATGGACAAGAGCATGCCATGGACAAGAGCCTTATGAGGAACAGCTAAGGGAGCTGGGCATGTTTAGCCTGGAGAAAAGGAGGTTAAGGGGTGATATGATAGCCATGTTCAAATATATAAAAGGATGTCACATAGAGGAGGGAGAAAGGTTGTTTTCTGCTGCTCCAGAGAAGCAGACATGGAGCAATGGATCCAAACTACAAGAAAGAAGATTCCACCTAAACATTAGGAAGAACTTCCTGACAGTAAGAGCTGTTTGACAGTGGAATTTGCTGCCAAGGAGTGTGGTGGAGTCTCCTTCTTTGGAGGTCTTTAAGCAGAGGCTTGACAACCATATGTCAGGAGTGCTCTGATGGTGTTTCCTGCTTGGCAGGGGCTTGGACTCGATGGCCCTTGTGGTCTCTTCCAACTCTATGATTCTATGATTCTATGCCAGGCGGCCATCAATAACTTTCTCCTCCATGAATTTGCCTAACCCTATTTTAAAGCCATTCAGGATGGTGGTCATCACTACATCCCATTCGCCCTGATAGTGTTCCTCACCTGAAAATCACTGAGCATCTTGGGCACAACTTTGTCAGGCTTGGCAGTTAGGCATTGGAGTATTCGGTTGGAGGTGAGGGGAGATAGTGGCCATCACCTACCCCTCCTAACTCAAGGGTATTCCGTTAAAGGAATCCGAGGGGCGGGGTCTCTGCCCGAAGCCCAGACGGGAGCTAGGGCCATGACACAACCCCTAGCGGTGACCCTGGAGGAGTTCCTAGTTGATGTGCCTCAGCAGGGCTCCCCATATTGGTGGTTAACCCTTCCGAGACTTCCTGCAGATGGGCAGGAGTCAGATATAGTCGGTTCATTTCCAATGCCTAAGCCAATACCACTCACATTCTGTAACCAATAAAGTTGTAGCGTTTTTTAGCCCATTAACCTAAAATACTGGTTTCATGTGTCTTTATTTCAACGTCTCGGGAGGGTTTGGGGCCTTGCCATGCAACCTGGATAAATATGCCGATTAGGAGCTTTAGTTATCCACTTCCATATATAAATGCATTTTTGGAAATGTGTATTTGAAACAAAATATTGTTTTGAGAGAAAATGCATTTAGAATTTATATTTTGAGAGAAAATGTGTATTTATATAACATTGTCATGCAGGCCTTTTATTCTGAAACCCAAATGCAGAAAATGCATCTTCGGGATACTGCAGGATACTTTGCTTTCACTTGAGACTCAGGTAGCCTCAGTGGTGTGGAGCGGCTTCCATCAACTTCAGCTGGTAACCCAGCTATACCTCTATCTGGACAAGGATAGCCTAATTTCTGTTGTTTGTGCTCTGGTAATCTCTAGGTTAGAAGACTGCAACGTGCTATATCTAAGGCTGCCTCTGAAGACAGTTCAGAAACTTCAGCTGGTGCAAAATTTGGCAGCCAGATTGTTCATGGGGACAAGATGCCTTGAGCCCATTACACCAATCCTGGCCTGACTGCACTGTCTGCCAATTAGTTTCCGGATCCAGTTCAAAGTGCTGGTTTTGAAATCGCTCAGGACGGCAATACCTCAAGGACTACCCAGACTCTGCAATCATCATTTGAAGCCCTTCTTTGTGTGCCTCCTCCACGAGTGGTCCGGAGGGTGGCAACATGAGAACAGGGCCTTTTCTGCAGTGGCTCCCTGTTTGTGGAATGTTATCCCCAGGGAGGTTCGCCTGGCACCTTCATTAGACACCTTTAGGTGCCAGGTGAAAACATTCCTCTTCAACCAGGCCTTTGGCTGATTAACACCCAACACCTTTTCAAACGTGCTGTGGGAGGGGTGAGGTTATTGGTGTGTTTTTGTATTTTTATGTTGTGAACTACCCTGAGATCTATGGGTGAAGGGCAATATATGAAATAATTATTAATCAAACTCGTAATAGTAGAACTAATTGGAATTGACTGATTTGTCCATCCCTAATCAAACAGTATTGTCCATCAAGTTTCCTTCTCCATAAGGAATGTATCCAGTAATGGACCCAATTTTTCCCCTCTTTGTGATGAAGGACCTTTGCTAGCTACTGGATGTTTCACATCAATCACATATTAGGCAACACAGGTCGTGAAGGGCAGGTGAACCTCGCAAGGAGAAATCAGAACCTGTTTGTAGATCAGCCTTGCTGGATTATGGGAAGAAACTGCATATATGGTCACATTGTAATATTCTTGGCTTGCCTCAACAGAGCCTCCCCTGTTTCTGAGAAACATGACATGCATTTTATTTTATTTTATTGCCTTTCAACAGCTTATCTTCAGATAGGTGTTTAATTAACTCATGGTGGCAGTTTCAATGTTTAGCCTGAAGGAGGGCGAGAAGAAAAAGTATCTGAACAGTGTTGCACTTGCAGATTTAAAACGTATGGTATGTATATATGTGCGTTGCATGCATATATATATATATATATATGGCACACACCTATGTATAAATAGCACATCCAATCCTACTAAATTATAAGCGTATAGATTCCCCAAGGAACTATTTCACAAGTGGCACCCTTTGCGCCCCAGCCTCTTCCCGGTAGCCCAGGAGCCAGGCAGCAGCTGGAATGAGAGAGGACGAGCCTGGCAGCTCAGGAGCCGGGCGGTGGATAGGAGGACCAAAATCTTTGCTTTGCTTGTCCCAGGATCCACCCAGCAGCCCAAGAGCTGAGCTGGGCAGCAGCTGGACCGAGCAAGAGCGAAGAACCCCCTCCATGCGTCCTGCACATGCCAGGTGGCGTCACGTGATGTGTCACATGACTGCGCCACCTCAATGTGGGGGACAAGTCGACGTCCCTGCTTGAGTCTCCAGGCGTTGTGGGACTACAACCCCCATCATCCCTGACCACTGGTGCTGCTAGCTAGGGATTATAGGAGTTGTAGTCCAAGAACAACAGCTGGAGACCCAAATTTGGGAAACCCTGACAGAGCATCTGCAGAATGCCCCCATGTTGAATCCTCTGCATTCCCAGGTGGGGTTGGGAATGTTCCCCATCTAAAGTCCTGGAGAGCCTCCACTGGTCAGTGTGGACAAGGAGCGTCCAGTGTGGTGCCCTATAGAATCTGCTGAGCTCCAAGTCCCATCACTCCCAGCCATCATGGCTGCTGGAACGTGCATTTGCAGGATTCCACCCCCCCAATAGATAAAAAAGAGAGCAAAACACTGAAACAAGGGAGCAGGATAATTCCTCACAGAAACAGAAGAACTATATTTTGTCTCATATCTCAGGTTCTACAAATGCTAGAAACTTCCTGTTTTGTTTTTTTGTTTTTTAAAGAAAGCTGAGAATCTGGGGATTACAGATCAACTGGGGAGACCACTGTCCCCCACTTTCCTTCTCCCCCTCTTCACCTGGCTGTCCATGACCAGTGGTTGGGGATGATGGGAACTGGAGTCCAACAACACACAACAAAGGCTGCATCTCCACTAAGATATAGGGCACCGAAACTCTAAAACAAACAAACAAAAGTGTCCAGCTCCCTTCTGAGCTATCATCTACAGATTCTACCTTACAAAAAAAAAAAAAAAAAAAAACAGCAAACCCCCAAATGGTTCATTCTCTAGGTGAGCTTTTGCTGCCATCTTTGCTCTCCCCTTATTATCACACCATTATTTTTTTCTTTCAAAAATGGAGAAAGTTAAAGGGAGAAGGGGGAAATGGACAGGAGTGAAACGCATCTGCTTGCATTTGTTAAGAACATGCTGAGCTTACATAAGTGGAATATTGAGTTTCATTCTTTTCTCTCTCTCTCTCCTTCTTTTTTCCACCCTCCTTTGGCTTTTCATGAAAGCAGGTAAGTCAGTTTCCAGAACGCAATAGAAAAGCGACTCAGTGAATGAGGCGCTCTCCCCCGCCCTCTCCCTCTCCCTGCGCTGGAGCAGATCAATCTGGATCAACAATGTGGGTAGGTCCCCTGCTGACATTTAGCAGGGCTTAACGCAGCCAGCACTGAATGAAAGCAGAACAATGGTCAAGGTGAACTGAGGGCAGAAGATAATGAATCAGACAGGCTGGGCACTCCACAAACATGTTTCTCAGACGAAAGGAAGGAGACATGCATGGTGAACTAAATTAAAAAAGGGAGTGTGGAAGAAAAGACCTCCTCTCCACCAAGAAAGGAACTTGGGTTTCAGGACTGAAGGTGCAGGGGACAAAATATTTTGGTACTTAAGCTTTGTTGGGAGTACAAACCAGTACAAACCACAAACCAGTACAATGGATCTGTTGCTAACTGGAAAGTATTTGTGAATGTTTTGTTATTTTTTAATGTGATCTTTAATGTGCCTTTAAATTTTTGTTACTTGCCTTGCACCTAAGTGCTCTTGCCACATCCCCGAAATAATAAAATTGCCAACGAAAGGAAGAAAAAGCATTGTTTACAAATGGTTAATGAACAGGGGAGGTAAAATGTCCTCTTAAGATTTTGTTAATAGAAATGTTTTTTGGCTCCCCTGAAAATCCCGCAAGCGTTTCTCCTGAAGAGAAACCACATTTGCTCCTGGTTTCTCCTTTAGATGAAATTTTGTTGGCATTGGAATGGGCAGTTTGGTCCTTCCTGAAAATATAGAGGAAGCAAAAGGAACATAACATGGTTCTAAATGACAAAAATGTGATGTACAATGGTTGAGATTCTGTTGAAAGCACACTTATCCATGTTGAAAGAAGCAAGCAGTATGCTGTGCAAGAATACTGCCACTTTTCTAAGTGTGTAGTGTGTTTCTTTATTATTATCAGTGCTATTTTCCTAGAAAAAGAGGTGCCGGAACTCACCATGAACGCCTCCCTTGTTCTCTTATAATGGCAATGGCACCCACCTGAGAAGTGCCGGAATTGAGTTCCGGTGAGTTCGGACTGAAAAAAAGCCCCGGTTATTACTACTATTGATAACTTGGAACTACATTTTAACAACAGTAATACACTGGGTTCATCTTATATCTGACTCTGTTGAGGTCATATCCTGTCTTGAAATCCGACCTGTGATGAATAGCACTTCAATTCTGAGCACACTTTCCTGAAAGTAGGCTCCTTGGTAGGATTTACATCAGAGCATGCAAAGGATGTACACCCTGACATGCATTTTAAACCGGTACAACATAAAAAATAGATTAGTACAGGAAGCATGGACTGCAATTCCCATTTTCCTGACCACTGGAAATGCTAGTTGGGGCTGATTCTGGCTGTGGTCCTTCACATTGGGAGGTTTTAACTCTTTGCCATTCCCACCTAGAAAAGCAATGACAAACCTAGACAGCATCTTAAAAAGCAGAGACATCACCTTGCCAACAAAGATCCGTATAGTAAAAGCTATGGTTTTCCCAGTAGTGATGTATGGAAGTGAGAGCTGGGCCATAAAGAAGGCTGATCGCCGAAGAATGGATGCTTTTGAATTATGGTGCTGGAGGAGACTCTTGAGAGTCCCATGGACTGCAAGAAGATCAAACCTATCCATTCTTAAGATAATCAGCCCTGAGTGCTCACTGGAAGGACAGATCCTGAAGCTGAGGCTCCAATACTTTGGCCATCTCATGAGAAGAGAAGACTCCCTGGAAAAGACCCTGATGTTGGGAAAGATGGAGGGCACAAGGGGACGACAGAGGACAAGATGGTTGGACAGTGTTCTCCAAGCTACCAGCATGAGTTTGACCAAACTGCGGGAGGCAGTGGAAGACAGGGGTGCCTGGCGTGCTCTGGTCCATGGGGTCATGAAGAGTCAGACACAACTAAACGACTAAACAACAACAACAACAACAATTCCCACCTGCAGTTCCAATACGGATTGAGGCCTCTGTGCCTGCTACTTGCATCAAAAATTGCTCCAATGGGAACTTTCTCCTCAACGTAAATACTAGGTTGGGTGGGTGGGAGCAGCGGTTTCAATCTGGATTGAGACTGCTGTGGAGGGGAAAACATCTAATCCAGATCAGCGCTCCCTGCACCCTTTTAAAAAGCCATCCACACAACTGCTAATTGCGGGACTGATATTGTATCTGGTTTGATGCTAAGGTGCAGCTCCCCCTTTTCACAGCCTCTTTAAGTTCATGTGAATTGGATTTAGTCATACTCAGAGTAGATCCACTGAGACCAATGGGTCTAATCTGAGCATGCCTTAGTTGAGTCTCATCCTGTAGCTTCATACTTGAACACAGCGGGGCTTGCTTCTGAGTAAACACATATAAAGCTGGTCTGTACAAATAGTTTAAATCAATATGTTTAAGGCAGAGGAGTAATAGAAAAAAACACAACAGGAAATTGTATGCATGTAATATATTATACACGGGACGCTGGTGGTGCTGTGGGTAAAAGCCTCAGCGCCTAGGACTTGCCGATCAAAAGGTCGGTGGTTCGAATCCCCGTGGCGGGGTGCGCTCCCGTTGCTCGGTCCCAGTGCCTGCCAACCTAGCAGTTCGAAAGCACCCCCGGGTGCAAGTAGATAAATAGGGACTGCTTACTGGCGGGAAGGTAAACGGCGTTTCCGTGTGCGGCTCTGGCTCGCCAGATGCAGCTTTGTCACGCTGGCCACGTGACCCGGAAGTGTCTCCGGACAGCGCTGGCCCCCGGCCTCTTGAGTGAGATGGGCGCACAACCCTAGAGTCTGTCAAGACTGGCCCGTACGGGCAGGGGTACCTTTACTTTTACCTTAATATATTACACGTGCAAAACTTGTAAACATAAATAATATGAAATAAGCAAAATGAATTTATCTTCTTCTTTATCCTGGTGTTTTATGTAACATCGACCTGTAGATTTTTTCCCTTTGGGGGAAAAAAAGCCCCCCCCCCACTTGTTTCCTTTCTGTTCCTGTCAAACAGATTAAGCCACATAATCTGATGATGTAATTCCACTGCCTGCAAATTATTTTAATGCCAACACTCCTGTTCAGTACTGCCAACCTTTAGTGTCGATTATCTGCATTTAGTGAAAGTGGCTTGAAAGTTAAGGAAGATATTATAAGACTACATGTATATTGCCACTTAATGTAAAAATCTTTAGGCGGTTCATGCAGATAACCACTATAACATCACAAGCCAAAAAACAAATGGACATATGATATCACAGCACATTAAAAAATGCTGTAACATGTTGTAACTATGGGTTGTATGCAGCTAAGTTTTGCTAGCCCTAAAAGAAGGGTTAAACTTGTTACGCCAATCCTGGCCTGACTGCCAGTTAGTTTCTGGGCTCAATTCATAGTGCTGGCTTTGACCTATAAAACTTTAAATGGCTCATGACCTCAAGACCTCAAGAACTGCCTCTTCCCGAATGAATGGACTCAGACCCTGCAATCATTGTCTGAGACCCTCCTTCAGGTGCCTCCCCTATGAGAAGTCTGGAGGGTGGCAACACGAGAACGGGCCTTTTCCGTGGTGGCTCCCCTTTTGTGGAATGGTCTCCCCAAGAAGGCTGGCCTGGCACCTTCATTATACATCTTTAGGTTTTCTATAACCAGGTCTTTGGATGAGTAACATTCTATGGGCATTTTAAATGTGGGGTGTGTGGGGTTTTTTTTGGGGGGGGGAGGTTATTGGTTTGTTTTTCTTTTTGTTTTATTATGTACTTTGTCTTCTCATTTTTTATTTTTACACTGATCTTTGGATGAATGTAAATGCAAGAAATTAAAAATAAGTGAAGACATGTCCATTAAATTTAAGGTTTTATTAAATAAAATAAATAAATTTTATTGCATAAAATGAACAAACTCAAAGCATTGTTATGGAAAATTCAGAGGATCGCTGCTACAGCCAACCTGCGACATTTGTATTACGCTTTTGGGAGTGGATTTCTAGGGGGAAACAAAACTTTTAAAAGAAGTTGTACCCTTTGTTCAGGGATTCTTCTTTTGCTATTTTATAAGTGGAAACCTTGTTGCAACAAAATTAAGATCAGGCTTACTTGCTGCCCGGCTTTGGATATACAGTGGTACCTCGGATTAAGTACTTAATTTGTTCCGGAGGTCCATACTTAACCTGAAACTGTTCTTAACCTGAAGCACCACTTTATCTAATGGGGCCTCCTGCTGCTGCCGCGTCGTTGGAGCACGATTTCTGTTCTCATCCTGAAGCAAAGTTCTTAACCTGAAGCACTATTTCTGGGTTAGCAGAGTCTGTAACCTGAAGTGTATGTAACCTGAAGCGTATGTAACCTGAGGTACCACTGTACCTGGTTGTAGCTTCTTGCTTTACTGCTGATAAGACAATTGGACCCCATTGGATCGCAAGCTCCTTGAGTGAGGGCTGGACTGTAGCAGCAATCCCCTCATTTTACCATAACAGTATTAGAAGAAAACAGTGAGTATCCTGAACTGCATGATGAAGACATTCCAGAGGGGACACACACACACACACACACCCCTCGAAATCTAGACAAATGCAGCTTATTTTTTTAAAAAAACTTAGATCTTTGTTCCCAATGTACTTCAAAACATAATCTGGTAATCACTTCTACTCCCACCCCACCTGACAACAATGGAAAGGAGAAAGTTATACTGAACAAAGTGATTTTCATTATTTCAGCAGCAGGAGATTATAAGAATAACAGCACATTAGTGGAAGATTTGCATGCGAGATCGTCAGAAAATCATGAGTGTTGGCAGCCAACAGACTGGCGAGGTTCCATGCCAACTATGTACAAGTTATTGTCACTTCTGGTTCTTCCTTCTTTGAAGCGTTATAATACACGCCCTTTCCATGAAATATGTGTGTGTGGCGGGGGGAAGGAATCATACAGCACTAACACAATCGCATTCCTGGAAGATTTGATAATCCAAATCTCACGAACCTTTTTTTTTTTTTTTTTGAAAAAAAGAATAATGAATGAGGGTAAAACTAATCTTTAAGGGGGAAAGAGGGAGAAAAATAATAGTTGGAAGGGATCCCAAGAGTCATCTAGTCCAACCCCTTGCATTTCAGGAATCACAGATGAAAAGATATGAAGTAGAGATGATCTCAGATGGCTATAGATTTGGAGTATCCCGAATAAAAGAAAGCCAGCGAAACTGAAAGAAAGCATTCAGAAAATACAGACTTCTAGGAGGGTGGCATATATTGGGTCAGACTAGCTATTGGTCTAGCTATTGGTGCTGTCAACTCTGAGTGGCAGCTGAATTTTGCAGGATTCATGACAGACAAGAGAAAGTACATGGGGGAAGATTCCACTGAATTGTTGCACTACTGGGAGCCAATGCAATAAGACCCACAAGTGCAATGGGACTTTAATAATAATATAATAAAAAAATTTTATTTATATACCGCCCTCCCCAGCCGAAGCCGGGCTCAGAGCAGCTAACAACAGTAAAAGTAACACAGTTTACATAAAATCACAATCAATTAATTGAAATACATTCTAAAATCAGTTCATTCTAAAATCAATTCTGAATCAAATTAATGGCAACCACTGGGCTAGAGTTCTGTGAGGATTACCGAAGGAGGGGGTCAGACTGTGCCTTGGTCAAAGGCCTGGTGGAACAGCTCTGTCTTGCAGGCCCTGTGGAAAGATGTCAAGTCCCGCAGGGCCCTAGTCTCTTGGGACAGAGCGTTCCACCAGATCGGAGCCACAGCTGAAAAAGTCCTGGCTCTGGTTGAGGCCAGCCTAACCTCCCTGTGGCCTGGGACCTCCAAGATGTTTTTATTTGAAGACCGTAAGGTCCTCCGTGGGACATACCAGGAGAGGCGGTCCCGTAGGTACGAGGGTCCTAGGCCTTTGCCTCCTCTTCCTCCCCATGTGCCCCTCGTCTCCTCAAAGCTGCTTGTGAGGGCGAGGAGAAACCCCAGAATTGGGGGTGGGGGCAGGAGAGGTGAGATGGTTCTGTCTGACAAGTGAAATTGCAAGCACTGAAGGAATGGCTGCCTTAGCACCATGTTGAATTCCAACTGGGGTGGTCTATCCCAACCCTACGCTAAGGATTGAACCTACGACCTCCTGCATGCAAAGCAGAGGCTCTGTCACTGAGCCACACCGCTCCCCTGTTTGCTTTCCTTCCAAGAGTCGCCATGATGCAGAAGCCATGCAGGACACAGGGAGAGAAGGGACATGGGGGCAAGGTAGAAAAGAGGCCTCCAGAGTCATGGGGACCTCAAGCCAAATAATCACCTTGTGCCTATTTTATAGCAGGCTTCCTCAACCTTGGCCCTCCAGATGTTTTAAGACTACAATTCCCATCATCCCTGACCACTGGTCCTGCTAGCTAGGGGTGATGGGAGTTGTAGGCCCAAAACATCTGGAGGGTCGAGGTTGAGGAAGCCTGTTTTATAGGATGAGAAAGTCTGCCTAAGGCTACAGCACTGGAAGAAGAAGAAGAAAGCCAGGGCAATTGAATGCAAGAGCATGCATTTGAGTTGACAGCCAAATCATAAATCCATAAGAGCAGGATGGAGGGGAGAGAGATTGAGTTTCCTACAACTTAATTGACAGTTTAGGGGAATAAAGAGATTATATTTCTTGAGCCACACTGAGATATGCAAAAATGAAAGAGGCTGGTGCGTTGTGGGAAATCTATACAGTTGACGCGCTCTTCCATAATCTAAGTGAAGACCAGGAAGGAGTTCAAGGAAGTGTCCTTCTCCCTCTAAGCGTTTCACTTGCCTTCTGAAACTGTAAGAACCTTAGTGATAAGGACCAAATTCCCTACCCTAATCTGCAATTCTGCAGAGGGGCCGGGGGGGGGGGAGAGGATTTGGACAAATAAGCTCAGGATCTTAAGGTCCACTTTTCACAAGGACTGGAGAGAATTAGATCTGAGTAGGTTTATCTCAGTCAAACTTGGGTAAATGCAGTTGGCTTTTTTTTAAAAAAAAATTATTATAATATATATATATATAATATAAATCCACATTTTAACCAGGAAAGTTAAATCCCCTCTTTTCCTGTGAAAAACTCAGATAAGTTTGTCCCTCTTCGCTGTCTCCCTTTTCCAGGTATTATGTCACTGCACATTAGTACGTGTCAACACACCGTGACTTTGTCCCCCTGCTAATGCAGCAGCTCAGAAAACATGGAGCCTGACAGATGATTTCAGAGCGCTTTCTTTTCTCTCTTTTCTGTAACCAGGCATTTTTATCCTTCCTCGGTTCTGACATTTCCATTGAGAGACAGTCCCAACAGGAAGGAAATCAGCCTTTCAAATGCAAAAGGAACTCCTCAAAGTGGCACACAGCCCTGACGCTCATTCTGGGGGCAGGTGGGATTTGGGTGTCACTCACACAGCTCCCCTGCCTAGCCGCATCCATGCACCGTCTTGATAAGTTCCTTGGTCTCCACCAACACCGGCTTCTCCTTCTCCCCAAGAGAAGGCTAATCCCAACACCACATGAGGTGCCAATAATATGACTGCGGGGGGCACAGAAACAAGACGGAAGTTGAGAGGAAGCAAGTCCGAGTCACAAAAGCATGTGGAATCTGCCGGCTTCTCAGCCAGTTTGGGAGCACACCTCCCTCTCTTGACAGGGTGATGTACAGGGCTGGGTATCCATCCTTCATCTTGTAGGGGATCACTTGAAGTAATCAAGGCTGGATTACTGCAATGTGTTCTATGTGGGCTTGGTCTGGAAGCTCTGGTTGGTGCAGAAGGTGGCAGCCAGCCTGGATATTGGCCGACAGCATGAGACACAGTTGTTACATGGCTACACCATTGTTTGGAGGTTCTAGCAGGGGAGCGCAGCTATCGTATACCCTTGACGGAAGAACGGTACACTCCTATCTGGGATAGTCGTCCTCTTCCACCAAGTGCGCAGCTTCGGGAGGGACGCACATGGAGTGGTGAGGGAGGAAGGGGACACCCGCTTAGACAGCCAGATCAGCCAAATCAACCCTGGTGATCAATGGGGTGACAGATGTCGCAGCCAGATCGCCCTCACACCCTACACCATTGTTAAGCAATAGGTGCCCACCTACTACGGAGCCAAGTTAAGAGTCCTCATATTGATTCACAAATCCCTGAACAACTTGGGTCCATGGAACTTTAGGGAGTTCCCAAACCCTTTTATCTCAGCTCCGTCACTGAGAACATCCGTGCGAACATCACTGGTCATCCCCAGAATTGGTGAGACATGAAGCTGACCCCTTTGTGCCATCGGCCCAGTCCTGTAGAAGACTCTTCCAACAGTTTCAGCAGGCACCTTCTATTTTCGCTTTGAAACATTTTGCTGAATTTGCAGAATGTATGCATTTTTTTAAAAAACAAATGAATAAATCACCCTGAGCTTTGTGTAAGTACTTCTATGATCACGGGGCCAGACCAATATATTTTGCTGCCTGAGGCAGAGGACAAGATGGCGCTCTCCCATTCTGCATATGAAATCCAACTGGGTTGGCAATCTTCCTTCAACACTGGTGATGGGGTGGCACCCTCTGCCCCACCTGGGAACAGCAAGCTAATTTAGGGAGTGCAGGGTGGGCATATTTAAGGGGCTCATGAGGAATGGTGGGGAGCTTTCGCCTGCCTCTCCAGCATCTACTGCATGAGGTGGATTCCCCAATCTGCCTAGGGTTGGCACTGCCTGGAGATCTCCCTCTGGTAGACTCTATCCTGATTTTTTTAGAAGATTAGTCAAATCATCATCATCATCATTATTATTCAGAAGGGTCTTCAGTGATCTGAGTGATGCTCTTATTCATTCTCATGTGCTTATAATACAGTTGCCACAGCGGTTTTTTCATTTATTTGTGTAATGTCCTGCATTTTTTTGATCGGATTGTGAAAACCTGTAAGTTAGGTGGCAGGTTATTTGGAAACGTAGCCTAACATTTATTTGGGAGGTGTATGTGTGTGCATTTGTGGCCTGATTTCCGCCCCTGATATTAGGTTTGGTGAAGCTCTATTGAAGAACAATGCTTCAGAACCAGAGGGGGTACAGCAATTTGAATTCAACACCAACATTTGTAGCGTGTCTTGTGCTTTTACCCATTACTACCTGTAAACAAGCTAATGGTAGCATACTAAGCCATCCCAGCTTGTATGAGGATAAAATGTAGGTCTCTCTCTCTGTGTGTGTCCCCCTCCACTCTCCTCAGCGCTATCAACATATTTTCCTGCATTGATTTTCAGGATGCTGAAGTATTTATTCCCAATTCCCCAAAATGCGCCAAAGTCCCCCCTCAAACCTGTTCGACCCCCCCCATCTGCTGCTGTTTCAATGCCACTTTTCCAGTGGGGTCCATTTCTCCTTACCAGTGACCCCAGCTAATCAGGGATTGCATGGTTACTTATCTGGCACCATAGGTACCAACTCCTAGGGGCCCAGCTTTTTTGCCCCATAATAAAAAATAAAATCAGGGGATGGAGGAGGCCAAGCGTGGAGCCAAGTGTGGCATGGCTTTAGTGGTCAGTGGCTACCCTTGCAGTGTAAGGGAAAGATGGCAGCAGGAGAAGGAGGCTGAGTGCCAGCGAGGAGGATCTACCAGCCATTGAAGCTGTGTTGCTGCTGAGTTCGGCTCCTCCCCCTGGCTCCTCCCAGTGTCCTGACATTGCATGGGCAACATCATGCGCACATCATTGCCCCTTCGATCTCCCTTGCAAGTTGGCGCCTCTGTCGGGCACTATGCTGCTATGCAGGTGTCACTACATGCTAATGACACCAAGGGGAATGGAGCCAAGTTAAAATGAGAGCCATGTTTCCTGGACTGGATCAGACGGTGAACTGATGACATTGCTAAGAGCAGAGAAATGCTTCCTAAATAGGTGAACACTCTTATCTTCACACCACAAGTGGGGTAACTTTAAACGCTGATAAGGTTCCCCCCCAAAAAAATGCCTCCCCTTTTGGTTTAGCCCGAAACATTATGTTAATCAGTAACGTTTTGTTGTCATCTTGGATCTTAAGACTTTAGAGATTTTAAACAGCACTGATAGGGACAATGGAAGCTTCATCACACCAAGTCAGATCATTGGGCTCATCTCACTCAGTACTGTCTGTAGCAAATATCTACCACCTTTTCAGACCCAGTACTCACTTTTCACATGCATTGGGGGATCCCATTTCTTAATCTTTCACCATATATTTTCATGGTGGTAATGCTCCTGTTGCAACCCAGCTTGAAGACCAGTGGTCTACAGCAACTGGGCCCCCAGCCCTACCTGCAGATGCTCAGGATTGAACCTGGGTCCTTCTCCATGCAATTCATGTACTCTATCAGTGAGCTAGGACCCTTCCCCATAATAGATATGGGGGGGGGAGGGAATGGACGTGTGGGCGGGATAAAGTCTGCAGACCATTTGTTCTGTTTTTAGATTTAGCTAGGGTGAGGCACAAGGATAATCGAGGGAAGAGCAAGAGGCCGAGAAAGACTTAAGCAGCGAGCATGAAAGAAGAAATCGAAGGCATTTGTGTACACACAAATTCCATGTGCAATTTGGCATCGTTGCCACAAAGAAGAGTTTAATCAAAAGTCTCCAAGGAGCCACCACAAAGGAAACCGTTGTGTTGCCAGCTCTGGGGTAGTGAAAGAAACACCTGCTATGTACAACAAAGGGAAAGGCAGACAATAGTCGGAGAAGAAAAACCTGCAGCAAACAATGGGGATTGAGGCGGCCACTTTCTCTCTCCCTATTAAGGTGCAGTCCACAGCCTGCTTACTCTGGAGTATTCCCAGTGAGCTGAATAGAATTACTTAGAAGTAAACCATTCTTGGCTTCAGCAGCGAAGTCCAATATTTGAGATAAGCTTAGCAATAATGTAAATGTGTTGAGTATCAACAGCAAAAGCTCCAGAAACCAGGAATCTTAAATCCAAGGCCAGATAATATTTTCACTCGGAGCCACCCAAACAACACTGCTAACTTCAGAGCAGATAGTACTCTACTATTTCTCTGCTGTTTTTCATAGGTCCCCAAATGTGCTTCTCAGGTCCTGATTGGCTTCCAACCTTACACCTCTGGTCAGACCCACATTGTTTCTGCTGCCAATTTTTCAAATATGGTTGGAGGGATTTTGAAAATGCAGGTTATAGTCTTAAAGATTAGAAGCATTTTTTTCTTTCAGACAAACAAACAAACAAACAAACGCACATTTAAGCAGAAAATCTCAGGATGGCATGCCGTTGCCACCAAAAGCAACCAGAACTGCAAGTACTACTCAGCTATAGCATTGGTGGGGAAAGTCAGGCCCAATTGCAGCCCTCCAGATCTCTCTATCTGGACTCAGAACTGTCCCAGGCCATAATCCCTCTCTCCAGGCCACATCTGCCACTGGCCCGGCCTCTCATCCTGAGTATTTCTGATAAAATCCGAGAGTTGGAAGGGACCCCATAGATCATATAGTCCAATTCCCTCCAATACAGGAATATGTACCCATCAAACCTGTGACCTTGCCGTTATCAGCACCATGCTCTAACCAGTTGAGCTGATGGGGCTTTGGTCTCCTTGAACTACTGTACAAAGGTAACATTTCATCAATTACTCTGCCCACTTTTGCTTCTGGCACAGCCCAGCCCAGACGGCATCTTTGGAAGATTGCCTAGAATAGAATGCCTCCCTTGGGCTTAAAATATTTTCCACCCCTAGGCTATAGGTTGCCACCCCTAGGCTATAGGCTTGCAATCTAGGGCTCTGGCTCAAAGGTTCGGCTCTCCAGACCATTGTAAGAGGGATTATGGCACAAGGATGTATGTGCAGCCACTGCCATGTGTGCAGTTTTCTTCTGACCTGCAGAGCTTGTGCAAATCTTAGAATTTGTGCCCCATGGATGTAAACTTTGGTTCTTAGGAGGGCTCCATGTGATTGCAGCAAAATCCAGTTGGTGGCTTTGCTCCATCCCACAGGTGTTGACTCCCTTAGGTTGACTTGGTTGTTTTGAAAAGGACCGAAAGCTAATCCCTTCCAGGCAACAATGAGATCACCACTATTTCAAGCCGCTTCTCCCTTTCCAGATCCAAGCATGATCCTCCTGTGTGCCTGGATAATGCAGGATCCAAATCATTATAACTGATTTGGCAACTTCGTTGTACAGCTTTCATTATACGCACCTCTTTTGATGACAGATGAATATTTTTGGAACCACCTTATTTCTATAGTTTTATGTTCATAAAGGTAAAGGGACCCCTGACCATTAGGTCCAGTCGTGACCGACTCTGGGGTTGTGGCGATCATCTCGCTTTACTGGCCACAGGAGCCGGCGTACAGCTTTTGGGTCATGTGGCCATCATGACTAAGCTGCTTCTGGCGAACCAAAGCAGCGCACAGAAATGCCATTTACCTTCCCACCGGAGCGGTACCTATTTATCTACTTGCACTTCGTGGTTTCGAACTGTTAGGTTGGCAGGAGCAGGGACTGAGCAACAGAAGCTCACCCCGTTGTGCGTATTCGAACCGCCGACCTTCTGATCGGCAAGCCCTAGGCTCTGTGGTTCAGACCACAGCACCACCCACATCCCTTTTATGTTCATAGAATCATACAATTGTGGAGTTGGAAGGGATCCTGAGGATCATCTAGTCCAACCCCCGGTAATGCAGGAATATGCAGCTGTCCCCATACAAGGATCGATCCTGCAATCTCAGCATTATCAACACCGTATTCTGACCAACTGAGCTGTTCTAAGTAGTTTTTAAATGTGGTCTAATATTGCTTTTGTTGCAAAAACCATAGCTTAATATTGCTTAACCATAGATTAATATTGTTAAAGCTATGGTTTTCCCAGTAGTGATGTATGGAAGTGAGAGCTGGACCATAAAGAAAGCTGATCGCCAAAGAATTGATGCTTTTGAATTATGGTGTTGGAGGAGACTCTTGAGAGTCCCCTGGACTGCAAGAAGATCGAACCTATCCATTCTTAAGGAAATCAGCCCTGAGTGCTCACTGGAAGGACAGATCGTGAAGCTGAGGCTCCAATACTTTGGCCACCTCATGAGAAGAGAAGATTCCCTGGAAAAGACCCTGATGTTGGGAAAGATGGAGGGCACAAGGAGAAGGGGGCAACAGAGGACAAGATGGTTGGACAGTGTTCTCGAAGCTACCAGCATGAGTTTGACCAAACTGCAGGAGGCAGTGGAAGACAGGAGTGCTTGGCCTGCTCTGGTCCATGGGGTCACGAAGAGTTGGACATGACTAAACGACTAAACAACAACAAATATTGAATTTTAATGTTAATAGTGTGTTTTAATTGCTATAACCTGCCCTGGGACTTTAGGGTGAAAGGCAGGTAGTAATAATAGTAGTAGTAGTAGTAATCATCATCATCATCATCATCATCTTTATTTGCTATCACTGCAAAGTTTAAAGAATGCCAGACACATCTGCCACATTGCAAAATAAAATCCAACACAACGAACAGAAAAAAAACCCGAAACAAAATCTCACTCCTGTCAAATTGTTTGGATGGTGCCTCCCCAACTGGTAATTCAATTACGTCTCATAAAAAGAGTAGCAATGGGCACAACCCATCTCAAGAAGGGTGATGCGCCAGGGGAAACCCACAATGCTACAGTCAACAGTGCTGATGACTCAGTAGGTGGTACCAATACATTTCCAGTGAATCACTCCAGAGAACTTCTCCTAGTATTTGGTCAGCAATGAGGCTGGAGTGAGATGTCAAAACAGGCTGCCCAAGCCAACAGATGGAATCCAAGAGAATACCCAGCATTGTTTCTACGAGGGATGGGCAACTTCTCAACTTTTGCAGACCATTTTATTCTCCAGATGCCAGTCTCCTGATCAGCAGTATATTTTGTAACATGAACCGACTTTCACACAGACTCTATTAAGAAAGCAAGCAAAAAGCCATGGTCTTCATTTTGGGCAGCCCAAAACAAACAAAATCATAGCATAACATTGTGTGTACATGTGTAGGAGTGTGTGGTGGTGACACCATGGCTAGGGAACAGTCCAGACACGGCATGCAAAGGAAAATCTGATTCCACCCTACTGGGAATGGGGGGAGTGGACCAAGCCTGTGATGCACCTCTGCCGTGCACCCAAAAATCATAGTTAGTCAGAATTTCAACAGTGCAGTCCTAAATACCATAACTCCTAAACATCTGTGGCAGTGGAGGCCATTTCCATACATCAGACAGTAGGTAGTTCCATTCCAGGCTGCAATGTAGGGTTCAGTGACCACATGTGAGAACAAAATTTGGAGGGTCACAGGTTCCCCACCCCTGTGTACCTGAAGAAGCATCTCCACCCCCATTATTCAGCCTGGACACTGAGGTCCACCTCTGAGGGTCTACTGGTGGTTCCCTCACTGCGAGAAGTGAAGTGCTTTATTATGCTTTTGTTTTTGTTGGAAGCCACCCAGCCCGTTAGGCGGGGGACAAATAATAAAATTATTGATGATGATGATGATGATGATGATGATGATGACTAAAGTGTTGAACTGAGACCAAAACGACCAAGGTTCAAATATCACCTTAGCCAAAAAAGCTTAATGTGACCTTGAACCATTGCCTGTCTTGGTTTCATCTACCTCACAGGTTTTCAAGTGAGGATATAACAGAAAGGAGAACATGTACAACACTCTGAGTAATTTGGTGGAAGTGTGTGGCAATAACAATAACATTCATTTATTGAAAGCAAGGTTGGGGAAACCTGTGGCCCTCCAGCAGTTATTGTTGGACTCCAGTTCCCATCAGCCCCAACCAGCATGGCCCAATGTTCAGGCATGATGGGAATTGTAGTCCAGCAACATTTGGAGGGCCACAGGTTCGCCACCCCTGATCTAGAGTGATGAATGGGGGCGGGGGTGGGTTGCCCTGACAAAGACCCACAAATGCTATCGAAACCCCAGTAAATCGTGCATAAACCCATGACTGTTATAATGATGTTCTCCTTTCCGGGAAAACACTGCAATGTTGCGCGGCGATTTGTCTGTTAAATTGAATCTTTGCCTCCAGATAGCGAGATAGATGGATACAAAGTTTATTTTGAAACGTCTCCTGGTGCCTTGCGAGCCTGACTGATGTGAGATGTTATTTTGAGCATGCCAACGCATCTGAATGGCTCAGAGTCCTTTTCTTTTTCGGCGCGCATTCCTTGATAAGTGGCAAAGCTCCCCACTTATCAGTCACTCAAAGTGACTGCGGCTGTCAGTTGTGTACAAAGCGCAATCAGTTCCGAAGCAGAGACACCGGCATTTTTCTTCTCAGCTTGAAGCAAACACGTTTTGACTGCTAGTCATTCAATTTTAAAGCATCGTCAATTAGGGGCGGACGGAGATATAAAGAAAACACATCCTAAACACCTCCACCAGCCAGCAGTAAAAAAATTTATTGTTATCTTGCCTGAATCATCTCTTTTTTTCCTCCCTTTCTTCTTCTCCTTTTTTTTTTTTTACCTCCCCTCAGCAGAAGCTGCCTTTTTTGGCTTCCGAACAAAAGGGCTCATGACTCCACACTCTCCACATGGATGAGACGCTGATCATATGGCGAACTAATGTTCCCCTTAGTAGGTCAGCTCAATGGACAAGGATGCTTTTCTTTCGCCCGTTGGCACCTGTGGCTTCGTGCTGCGCCTTTCCATATGTGCAGGCACACAATGGCAAGAGATAATAAAAGGGATTCTTAAAAAAACAAAACCACACGAATACCCCAACCCCCCTCTTTCACAAACACTCACTCACTCGCTGGAATAGAAACATAAGAGACGTCTCCTCTTGCTAATCTACAGCCCATCACCTTATTGCAAAATAAAGGACAAGGTGCAAAAGTAAACAACACACTTTCATGATATTACAGAGCTGGAATTCAAGGGCCATCTGGTTTAACCCTTGTGCCCCAAAGGGAGAACCCTACCATCACCCTATGCTCACATACAAGGAGTGATGTGCTGGAACTTGTCCTGAAATTTCTTGAAAGCTGTCTTCCCCTGTGAAAAGGGCTCCCATTTCCCTACCTTGTTCTCATGGCGTTTCATTAGAATTTCTATGGGTGTGGGGTTCTGAGCTATGTGTCTTGCCAGTAAACATTCCTTCAGCCTCCCTGGCTGCTTGCACTTCCTGATCTGAAAACGGCCCATGGGAGGAGTCACCTCCCCTGAGCTTTCATTGAAGCGTGGGCACCCATGGAGGCTACAGAGTGCAGACTATTGGTCAAACCATTTACAGAACGAAAAGGACACTCACAAAGGTCTGCTTCAGAATGAAGGCACGCGCAACATGACACCTGCATCCCCACGCATGAGAATTTATCTCTCCTTTAATAATTTTAAAATGCAATTTCCTTTCTTGTTAATTGATGCAGAGAGAAAAGAATGTGGGAGAGTCTTTTTTGGAACAACAATGCTGGCAAACACAACGAAATTTGTTGGAACTGGTACCAAAAAAGGATATGCCCTCCCTGTAAAAGGAGAAGAGAGGAGTCCATGAAGAAGAAGAAGATTTTGGATTTGATATCCTGCTTTATCACTACCCGAAGGAGTCTCAAAGCGGCTAACATTCGCCTTTCCATTCCTCCCCCACAACAAACACTCTGTGAGGTGAGTGGGGCTGAGAGTCTTCAAAAAAGTGTGACTGTCCCAAGGTCACCCAGCAGCTGCATGTGGAGGAGCGGAGACATGAACCCGGTTCACCAGATTATGAGTCTACCTCTCTTAACCACTATACCATGCTGAGCAACTTACAGAATGAACAGTTCACTGGTGGCAGTTGAGGGTAGTGGTGGCAGACCACAGAGAGGACAAACTAAGTTGAAGCATCAGTTTATATCCCCCTGCACCACCAGGGCTCCTTGTTGGAAGGCAAAACTGCAGGGAATTCCGTGGTCTCAGAGAACCAGTCTTGGGCCATGTCTTTCTAGTAAGTTCCACAGAGTTGTATCCAAAAAAGTTGTCCTGTTAGTGCAAGGACTTTGGTATGCCAAGAAGGACTTCCTTTCCTCCTCCTCTCTCTGTACACCCTAATCTGGAGAGTTGGGGGAAAGCTCAGAATAATTTTGGGGTGGGTGAAGGGTGCACTGTGCAAACATGCATGGAGAGAAGAAGTCCTGTTGTGCAGGCAGAAATACTTGTGCTAACAGGCCACCTTTGTTAGATACAAGTCTTATACCCTGTCTCAGGTTGGGCAACTCACCACTCAAGTGAGCCACCAGATTTCACATGCAGAATCCAATTGGATTGACAGTTGAATCTTATTTCAGTACTGATGGCGAGACAGAATTCTCCACCAGACCTTTAGCCAGCTGGCCAGATCAGCTGGCCCAGGAATGGCTGAAGAGTTCAAGAGGAGCAACTGCTGCCTTATGTTGTTGCCTCAGCTTGCCTAATGGCAGGGCAGGCCCTGCCTCTCTTCTTTTAACATGCTTGACAACCAAGCCTGCCACTTGCCCCTCGCTTGCTAGGAGGGGACTGTGAAGAGCAGACAGCATTCAGAACCAGTGGAACAACAGATGATGGTAAGGATAGATTCCTGAAGCATAGTCATCTCTTTGGGTGTCACACCTGTTTATTGGATGCACAATATTCAGAGCAGCTGACATGTGGTTCCCAACAGACTCCTTGCCGGACAATTCTCAGGGCTAAACCCATTTCATCTCAACCCTGAGAAAACTAAAATTCTAAGTGATGTCTGAGTGAGTTTTGCAACCGATCTCCACCCTGACACTCACTATCCCCTAAAATGCAAAAGAAAGGAGTTTAATCACGATAAAAATCAGGGAGAATTTTTGAAAACTTTTAAAGTTTGGTTCAGTTTTGAACTAATAATAGAGTCCTCTGCCACTAACAGAGAGGAAATGAACTATTGAGTCCTTTTGGGGAAGGGGAGAGAGACAATTATTTAGAGGTTTTGTTTTTAGACAGCAGTCCCTCCCTGTTGTTTGCAAAAGAAAAAAAGGTTGCAGAGTCGTGGGAAAAGCATTTGATGCAGCTCCTTTTGGGGCCTTTCTGAGTGCATCTGGTATGCTGCTGATTCCAAGTCACGTGGAAACAGGCAGCTGCTCCTGACACAGGGCAGGAAACTATCCTGAGTATATCAAAAACCCTGGAATTGTGGTGTAATGGTTATAGGGGTTGCTCGTGCGTAAGTTGCCACCACTCCTGGCTAGGTTGCCTGGTTAAACCTTTTCTGTCTGGACAGCCCTTCACTTCGTGGCTGTTTCAGTCGCTAGCAGAATCCGTCAGTGGGCGTTTCTTGAACCTCTTCCAGCACAAAAGTTCTTTGACGCCAAGTCTCCGCCTACTCTCCCTGCGCGGAAGTCTTCTGCACAGGGTGGGTGTGGGTAGCGAAGGACCCGTGCTCTCCCCGCTGGTCTCCGGCGAGGAGTCCTGGAGCCCCCTCGCTGATTCCCCCATCTGCCCCCCTTTATCCCTGGTGTTACGCTGATTTCCTTCCCCAGCCGATGAGCTGCCTCTCTCCCTGCTCGGCCCTTCTCCAGCATCGCTTGGGAGCCTTGCCTCCGCCTCTGGCTCCGATGGCAGTTCCCTGACAGGTGGACATCACCTCTGACAAATCCACGAGATTTGCAGCAGGTGAGTGGCCCAGCTAAGGGCAGTTTTTGCTGATGAAGTAGCAAAGGCTCCACTGCAGTGTATAGCTTGTGGCTTTCCAGCAACTGTGGATCAGTGGTTTGCATGTGCAAGTACCCAGGTTCAGTACCCAGGAACTCCTGGTAGGACTAGGAATATCCCTTGCCTTGGAAGCTTAGAGAGCCATAGCTAGTCAACGTAGACAGTACTGAACTAGATGGTTGCAGGTTCGATTCCCATATGGGACGGTTGCATGTTCAGGGGGTTGGACCACATGATCCTCAGAGATTCCAACTCTATGATTCTATGACCATTGAGTCTGTCTCAGTGAAAGACAATTTCCTAAGGAATCACAAGGCACGTGAGAGAATTAAATGAATTCTCAGCTAGTGCCACTCCTGAGAAGGGCAATGCCAGATTGAGAACTGCTGCATAAATTCAGTTAATTATGTTGCCTTTTGTTACTGTATCTTGATATATTTTGAAGCTTTGTTTATGATCTGCTTTTGCGGCTCTTATGCATTTTACTTGAGCGCATTTATTTTGCTTACATACACTGTTTTCATAGAACCAGAGGATGGTAGAATTGGAAGGGACCCCAACCCCCCGCAAAGCGGGAATCACAGCTAAAGAATCCCTGACAGATGGCCGCCCAACCTCTGTTTAAAAACCTCCAGCAGCGAAGGAGAGCTATTTAGAGAGAAGTTTCGAGATATTTATTGCTGTATGATTATTTTACTTGAAAGGTAGAATAGTGATTAGTAGTAGTGTTAGTAGTAGATGCAGTAGAATTCTTGTTGTTGATTTGTTTAGCACCTTCTATAGAATGCTAATGACAATGAAAAACAGTTAAAAACACAAAATTGCACCTTCTTTTTTTAAGAAAGCTAAACCTATAAAAGGTAGATACTCCTGGTAAAGACTCATTTATCCAACTCAGAAAGCCTGCGGGTACAAAGATGTCTTCAACTGCTTCTGGAAAGTGCAGCTAAAGAACACCTGTCATATCTCAGCAGGAACGCTATTCCACAGAACAGTGGCAGCGACACTAAAAGGCCTTTTCTGAACTACTGTGGAGAGAGCTTCTGAGATTTTTTGAACTTTCAGGAGAAACTCTCCCACAGGCTGCAGTGATCTGCTGCATGTATAAAAGTGTAGAGGGGTTTACTTATTTCAGCAGAATGTGAAATTTGTATTGTATTTCTTTGTGGAGGGGGGAGGGGAGAAAAGACATTGATTTTTTTTTGTGGTTCACATATGCCAGCCACTTAAGTGATTTCTGTTGAAATATGAAACAGTACGCAAGTTAAATAAATAATCCACTTGCATTTTTACTAGTTCAGGACCAAAATTTCTCAGCTGGGAGCTTTCAGCCTGAACTGATTGTGTGTGTCATGAAAAACAAGGGGTGAAACTGGTACCTTAGAAGCTGCCGTAGAACTGTAGAGTTGGAAGGGACCACAAGGGTCATCTAGTCCAGCCCCCCTGCAATGCAGGATTCTTTGGGCCCAACATGGGCCCTTGAACCCGTGACTCTGAGATTAAGAGTCTCATGCTCTACCAACTGAACCATGTCAGAAGTCTCTCTTGCGCATTTTGAGGACAGGGAGCAAAGCTTACTGGTATTCTTCCTCACTCTCCCTGAGCTGAGAGCCACATTTATTTCCCCAGCTGCTACATTTAACGATACCACATTGTTACAAAGTTCGGGGGGGGGGCAGGAATACTGTCACCCCTCTGGCAGTCGCTGTCACCACTGCTATCTTCCAGAATGCTCCTTAGAATAATGATGTGTTAAGTTATAGCATCATTCCAGGCGTTCTGAAGAATTAAATATACAGGTTGCTGGCACAGGTGAGATTTGTGGCCTCATTTGAGAAATTCACCTTTGCACCCTAAAATAGTCAATATTTCACATCCTGCGCTTGGGGTTTCCTGTGCTTTGAGGTGGGGCACAGTCACTCCCACAAGAAACTTTTTTAAAATTATTATTATTATTATTAAACAATTTCAACACAACAAATTATCAATCCAAATAATCAATTACATTATTCCCCTCTTTTTATTCCCCCCATCCCTCCCTCTCCCCCCCAAATACTTCCCTCAGTTCCCCTCTCTGATTTATTTGCACATATTATTCTCTGCATGTTAAAAATATCATTACCTTATCTGTCATGTATTCTATTAATGAATTTGTGGATGTTTATTCAAAACCTGACAGGGAGTCCAAGTCATTTGTTGTTTTTTTAAGTAATTTGTAAAAAGTTCCCAATCTTCCTTGAAGTCGCGATTGTCCTTCTCACGTAGTTTATGTGTCACTTTTAACCCAATCTTTAATGGGGTTACTTGCCACCTAACTCGTTCGTTTTTAACGTTCTCTATTTGTAGCCCACCTTTCACCAGAAAACAGATCCCAGCCAGTTTACCGTTTCACAGGAAAATGCCTGAACTTGAAGATGAAGTCTAAGAGCCGAACAAGTAACATTGACTGCATACCCACCATATACTGAAATCGTATTTGAGGTGTATGGCTTTCTCTAAAGAATCCTGGGAACTAGAGTTAGCCAGGGGTGCTGGGAAATGTAGCTCTGTGGGGGTAAACTACAATTCCCAGGATCCTTTGGGGAAAGCCATGTATTTTAAATCCATGGTGAAAATACAGCCTTCATTGGGAACGGTGGATTTTGGGGAACAAACGTTTTGTGTGTTTTGGCATATTGTTTAGAAAGCCAAAGATAACAGGGTGGCTTTTTTAAAGGTATAAATCCTCATCAGTCCATACTAGATTATTTAAAAAATGGTATTTCTAGTAAAATATTATCAAAGGAAATTTCCTCTCCTTGCAGAATAATTTATCCAAAATTGCTATGACTTTAACAGACCTTTCAGAAAATTGGCTCGGGTAAATGGAATTCCTTTTTTCACTGGAAAAATAAGACAGATTTGTTCCAGCATCTTAATCATTCAAATGCATAATAATTAAGCAGCAAGCCTAATCTTACAGAGTTGTTTCCTCACTTCTGGTCAACTTTCTGGGCTTGGAAGCAGAAGTAATGGACAAGAAATGGACCCCCCTCTATGGGACCCTGTAAATTACCTCTTTGGCCCTTCTATCGGCTCATGTGGGACCAACATGGATAGCTGGCCCTGATGAATACTTGAGGTTCCCAACCCCTATGGTTGTAATTTCACGGGCAGTCATTTAATTTTATCCTGATTCTAATTTTTAAGCTGTATTTTAATCAATCGTTTGATTGTGTTTTAATGTATTTGACATCTGATGTTAGCCGCCCTGAGCCCGGTCTTGGCTGCGGACGGCGGGGTATAAATAAAAATTTACTTAATTTACTTACTAAGAATGGAGAATCTGAGGTTCAAAGAACAAAAGCAACTAAATCTTCAGAGGTACCAGAGCACCACCTGTTTCAACTATTAGGTGTAAATTAGTGCTTTTACCACATAACACCGGTCTTGAAAGACCTACATTGGCTCCCAGTACATTTCTGAGCACAAAGTGTTGGTGTTGACCTTTAAAGCCCTAAACGGCCTTGGTCCAATATACCTGAAGGAGTGTCTCCCCCCCCCCCCATTGTTCAGCCCGGACACTGAGGTCCAGCGCCGAGGGCCTTCTGGCGGTTCCGTCATTGTGAGAAGCAAAGTTACAGGGAACCAGGCAGAGGGCCTTCTCAGTAGTGGTGCCCGCCCTGTGGAACGCCCTCCCATCAGATGTCAAAGAGATAAACAACTACCTAACATTTAGAAGACATCTAAAAATAAATAAATCCATTGTGCATACCCAAGCCTTCAGGCATGTTTCATCTCACTCTGTGGATCTCGATCTTTATTTACCCCCATTGCAGAATTTAGGACACTGTTCCTATTGCAAGGAATTCCAAGCAAATCGATTGACACTGAAGGCTGTAAATCACTGCAGCACCCTGCCCTCCCATGATTCAGCAGGTTGAAAAATAATACTTTTTTATGTCCAACAGATGCAGGCTCCACAGTGAAGAGTAAGATAATGAAGATTGCTTTGAGAGCCCTTTGCCTGGGTAGTTGTGTGGGCCTTTGACAACATGTGTGGGGTTACATCTTAAAGACTCTTCTCACCATCTCTGGCTTCTTGCACATTTTATGAAAGCAAGCTACAATTCTCAGGATGCCATTTCCGGCATAGATACTTGCAGTGAACTCAGACTTGAATTACAGTATCTGTGGACAGGCACCCCAGTGCAGAAAGCTACAAGTCCTTTCAACCCATCAGAGAACACTGAGGCTGCTAGAAAGCAGCCCCTCTGATTCTAGATTTCCTAGAAAGCAAGAGTTTGTGTGGGTGGTTCTGCCCTGCTAGTGAGACAGAGCATCAGGCTCCAGCTTCACCAGTTCAAGCAGGAAAGCTGACACTGGAAATGCCCAAGGGGTCTGGACTCTGCACATTTCTATGGGAAATGGCCTGATCCATGCCTTTCAGACTAATGTGTGGTTCTGGAATTTAACAGGTCAACAGATTTCACACTTCTCTGAAACCTGATTCCCAACAGTTGAAATGTATCCAAGTATGAATTTAAATATGCATTCAGAGAAAACAAACCTTTTAAGAGAAACTACACACACACGTGTATTTAAATACATTATTTGGAGAGGATTTTTTTTTAATCAACTGCAGATTAATGTGGAAATGTAATGGAAATTTGAAAAGTAAAAATAGGTGAAGTTGACATGAACCAGAATCAGATAGATTTGCCTATGCCTAGTTAAACCAATAAACAAGATGATGTAAACTCTCTCTCTCTCTCTCTCTCTCTATATATATATGGTCAGGAATGGTTTTATTTCAGAAACACAAAAATGAACATTAGTTTGGAACATAAGGTAAATGGACCCCTGACCATTAGGTCCAGTCGTGGCCGACTCTGGGGTTGCGGCACTCATCTCGCTTTATTGGCCAAGGGAGCCGGCGTACAGCTTCCGGGTCCTGTGGCCAGCATGACTAAGCAGCTTCTGGCAAACCAGAGCAGCTCACGGAAACGCCGTTTACCTTCCCGCCGGAGCAGTACCTATTTATCTACTCGCACTTTGATGTGCTTTCGAACTGCTAGGGTGGCAGGAGCTGGGACCAAGCAACGGGAGCTCACCCCGTCACAGGGATTCGAACCGCCGACCTTCTGATCGGCAAGTCCTAGGCTCTGTGGTTTAACCCATAGCGCAATCCGTGTCCCAGTGTGGAACATATTTATCAATAAACTCATAACCAGAAATACGCAAAATACTCACTGATAGGGTGAAATAAAGTTTAAGGTAGGTTGGGAAGTTGATAGGTTAATGGAAGATACAGTTAAAGGGAAGTGCTACTTCTCTAAGTTCTGTTTGAACCCTGTTCTGTTCTGAAATACAATGCCAGCTTTGGCCACAGATGATAGATTATGGACTGATTATGGTCACAGAAGCATTTGCTCTATGTAACAATTAATGAACATACCAATCTCTTACTTTAAAAATAACTAGATTTTTTTTTAGAAAGAAAAGTTCCACTTTTACAGAACACGATCAAAAAGATTAAGATGAAAACAACCTTGATAACATCTATTACAGATTCAGCCCAAATCTAAATCAGATCTCAGAGCCTTCAGTCCAATCCAGTTAGGAGCATGTGATAACTGGAAGAGGAATTGTGCAAACAAGATTGAACTGCTGCTGTTAGAAAAGGAAAGCTGGGAGCTGGTTTTAATCCCCACTGCTCTCCAGTTCTCAGTTAAGAGGGTTATTGCTTATGGCATGGCTGGGACTATGCGCGTCGAGTCCGCTGGAGCCTGCACATGTTGTTAGATCACACCGTCTTTATATCTAGTAATCATCCATCAATGTCATCTCACACCTTTCCTGGAGCATACTACATTCTAACATATGAATCTCCACATGAACAAACCAACTTCCACTCCTGTGTGAAATTAGGTGCTTAAAAGCAATGAACTTGTTTACAGAGAGACAGCCCCAGCCCAAGATGTTTTGCTGTCTGAGATGATGGACAAAATTGCACTCCCCACCTCCCGACTGGACTGCTGTTGACCCTTACTTCAACATTCGAAACACGGCAGCATGCAACATAGCTCTGAACTCTTAACACCACGCTGCCACCTCCACCGCTCCCCAGCATCTGCGGCCTGAAGCAGTTGTCTCATTGCGCCTAATGGGAGGACTGGCACTGCAAATAGCCATTTTCTAGTTACATCTGTAAGAAGTCTTGCAGCTCCTTTAAATAATAGTAATAAGAAAGCCACCATGCTTTCATAAACGGCTAACTCTCCAAGCCCATTTTTCATGCTTTCTTTGTACTAACATACACACACACACACACACACACACACAGAGAGAGAGCAAGATAACAACAGGACTTTTGTAACAGAAAAAGGTTGGGGTGATTTCATGTCCATCATCTGGAAAGCACAGAAAGACGGGCTTGCAGCTCACCACAGCTGGTTTCATGAGGGCTAGGATCACATTTTAGGACAGCAAGCTATGGTTCTCAGGGTACCATTTCTGCACAGACACTTGCAATCAGTTCAGACTCGCGTTACAGAGTATAAGGGCAGGCATACCAATATACACACAGCAACATCCAGAGATTTGGAACCAGCATCACTCTACTTAAACTCAGATATGGTTGCCTATTTATTGATGGCAACAAATTATTGAATTGGGGGTAGTAGAAAAAGGCACCAAGAGAGACAGAGAGAATAAAAACAATGGATAGACTCAGAATCTCTGACCTGGATCTGTTGCTGGAGAAGGTTGATTTTGTGTTGCTGCTGCAGGAGCTGCTGTTGTTGCCTTGCAATCTGTAGGGTCAACACACAACAGTACTTAACAGGAGTCTAATTTGCGGTTTGAAAAGGCACATTTGCCCTCCTCCATTTAGACCTTTGCCCACAGCTGGTCCTATCCAAATAAAGAGAATGAACACTTCCACTCTGTCACCAAATGTATTTAAAAAAACCCATGTTTAATGGCACTGTCTCCTATGCATAACAGTTAGAGTAGAAATGTGGTTCTTTTGCACTCAATAATAGTGAATACTTCAAAACAGAAGCAAAAATACGTTGTGCCTAAATGCCACCTGTCCCTTTAAGGTGGTGCTCATTTTTATTTTATTTATTTATTCAATTTATACCTGAAGGTCTCATAGTGGGCAGAGGGTTGGCTTTGTGTATTTGCAAGTATTTTTGGGGTGAATGTGTTTGATTATCATGTGTTTTCATTTAAACACATGGCCTCGGTCCTAAACGGCCTCGGTCCTGTGTACCTGAAGGAGCGTCTCCACCCCCATCGTTCAGCCCGGACACTGAGATCCAACACCGAGGGCCTTCTGGTGGTTCCCTCATTGCGAGAAGTGAGGTTACAGGGAACCAGACAGAGGGCCTTCTCGGTAGTGGCGCCCGCCCTGTGGAACGCCCTCCCTTCAGATGTGAAGGAAATAAGCAGCTATCTTTTTTTTTAAAGACATCTGAAGGCAGCCCTGTTTAGGGAAGTTTTTTAATATTTAATGCTGTATTGTTTTTAACACTTGATTGGAAGCCACCCGGAGTGGCTGGGGAAACTCAGCCAGATGAGCGGGGTATAAATAATAAATTATTATTATTATATTATTTAGGCTCATGCTCCTAAACATATCGTAAGTCACTTGGAGCTCTTTTTGTGTAACGAGCGAGTAACGTGTAATAATCATAAATCACAAATCTGACAAAGACAGGAGGGCAGAGTCATGGAGTGAGCTTTGTGGATTCCGACTCTGCTGTCAGAGACAGTGTGCATCTGAAGACCAATTGTTGGGATTCACAGTGTGAGAGGTGTGCCTTGTGCTTGGGTCCTGCGTGCCAATTTCCCACAGGCATCTGGTTGGCCGCTGTGAGAACAGGACACTGGACTAGGTGGGTCTAGTGGCCTGATCCAGCAGAGCTCTACTTATGTTTATGTTGTGGACTCTCCTTCCTTGGGAGGTTTTCAAGCAGAGTTTGAATGGCCGACTGTAATGGATGCTTCAGCTGAGATTCCTACATTGCAGCGTGTTGGTCTAGATTGAATAAATGACTCTTGGGATCCCTTCCAACTCTACAATTCTATGTTATGTGCTAATACATTTCCCCTAATATATGCATTTTGGGGTTGTTGTTTTTAAGGTAGCTGGATTTTTGGTCTCACCTTCATTAGGCATGTCTGCAGTAAAATACGAACTGAATGAACTTCTCCTACATCCCTTCTCCAGTGTGCTTATTTCTAACAAATCACAGGTGCCAACTCCTAGGAGCTGAGGTTGCTTCGCCCCCCCCCCCAATAAAATATTTGAGGGGAAATAATGGAATAAAAGGAAGATGGAATCAAAGGAAACATCTTGGCAGAATTAGACTGATCCCTGTATTGTATAAATATAAGTTCGTAGGGAGTCAAAAAGAAATTATATAAGAAATATGTAACTGCGCGGTATAAAGTAATGGATAGATAAAGTACAGTGAGATTAATTGGAAGTCAGTTTTAAATTTCTTCTCTATAAGTTTTATAATTGTGTTCAGTATCAGGAGTATGTATTATGGTGATTATATTAATCTTCTTGTATCTTATAGTGTGGTGGTTTGTTGGATTTTTCTGTTACTTGTTTGTTTGATTGTATGTTTGTTTACTTGTATGTATGTATGTTTTCTCCTAAATGCATTTATTTTAAATTAATTAAAATAAATTAAATTAATTAAAATAAATAAAAGTAATTAAAATAAATAAATTAAATTAATTAAAATAAATAAATAAAGTATTTGAGGGGGCATCCCCCTAAGTTGATGGGCATTGCCATTCAAATGGTGTGGGTGGGTGTGCCATGTCACATGATCAATTATACAGGGTTGGGTTTACCTGCCCCGTCCCAATATTTTTTTCAAGTTGGCACCTCTGTCATTTATACTGTGTCCATACAGGCTACTAATCCTGATGGCTGTGCTTCATTTCCCCTGCCAGAAGTGCTATGCTTCTGAATACCAGTAGCTGGAAACTACAGGAGGAGATAAGGCTCTTGCAGTCAGATCTTACTTGCGCACTCCCCATTGGCTTCTGGGTTGACAGCTGTGACCAGCATTCCTGAAATATACTTGGAGCCGAGTGTGGATTTCATGCTCTTTATTCAGCTCATAGTAGTGAGGAATGCAAGTTTCCCCCAAATGTCTGCTTTATATACATTATTTACACAATGGGCCCCACGTGATTGGCTAATTCTGGGATTCTCCTGTAGGCCAATCAGGTTGCGGATTAACTTCCACCAGGAGTTGGATTGGGTGGCTCTTGCGGACCAATCAGACTGCTGCATTCTGGATCCTATTGTTCTAGGACCAATCAGACTGCTGCATTCTGGATCCTATTCAGCTCAGTATATAACAATTCCATAATGTGAAATGCTTAAAGTTGCTAATTTGTGCGCGCGCGCACGCGCGCACACACACACACACACTCTCTCTAAGTTAACGGATACTTTTTCATGTATTTTAGCCAACTTTTCATTCATTCCCTGCCCCCCCATCCTTCCAATAAATAACTAAACTAATTCCTGGGCTTGGATCCTGCAATATTTCACACCTCCTTAAAATAAGGATATGTTAATGGAGTGTTACTATTCCGTCCCCCCCTCCCACACTAAAGAGGGGGACTAGATTAAAAGTCCCTTTTAATAATAATCACTCACCTGTTCCTGTTGCTGCTTGGCCAACTCCATTTGCTGGCGCTGCTTCTCAATTTGTGAGGCTGCCAGCTTCTTCTGCTCATCGTGAGCCGCCAACAGCTGCTCCCGCAAACTGGTCAGCTGATTGATCATGCCCATGAGCTGCCTCTCTTTCTCAGCTAGGCTCTCTGGAGTCCCTGAGCATCATATGGTGACAAAAGGTAAGGGGAGGAGGGGGAAGAGAGAGGGGTTGGGGGGGGAAGAGAAGAGAGAATGAGAAGCAAGAACTGGGTACCGTTCCAAGAGGACAGCTCCTGTAAGGCACGGCAGAAAATGCATCTTGCCACACAGACATATGTTCAGGACACTAACCCATTATTTACTTACTTACTCAAAATATTCTGTCCCTGTCTTTGCTGTTCATCCAAGTGTCCTGATCTAGAAATACTTGGGCAATAACAGTGGCCTCCCTGTACGACGGCGCTGTGCCAAAATCTGCCTCCCAATTTCTCATTAAGTTTTCCTCCCTGGAAAAAGCAGCTTCCATTTTTTTTCCTGTCTCATTTTCAGGAAATTTCTTTTAGGATTTTCATGGCTGATTTTATCATTGTGAAGTAGTTGTGTGTGTTTCTCTCTCTCTCTCTCTCTCTCTCTCTCTCTCTCTCTTCATGAATCATTTCTTCAGCACCCTGTAGCCTCCCTGGTTGCCTGCACTTTCTGATCTGAAGAAGAAGAGGAGTTTGGATTTGATATCCCGCTTTATCACTACCCGAAGGAGTCTCAAAGCGGCTAACATTCTCTTTTCCCTTCCTCCCCCACAACAAACACTCTATGAGGTGAGTGAGGCTGAGAGACTTCAAAGAAGTGTGACTAGCCCAAGGTCACCCAGCAGCTGCATGTGGAGGAGCGGAGACACGAACCCGGTTCCCCAGATTACAAGTCTACTGCTCTTAACCACTACACCACACTGGCTCTCCCCAAGGGCTTTATATCTCACAGTGGCTTCCTCTAAGCTGAAGGGTGGGCACCTGGGGAGGCTGCAGTGTAGAGAAACAAAGATGCTCACAGACACCCAGAGGCGCTAACTTCCAAGGTAGAATGGATGGGCCAATGTTGTGCGTGTGACATCAAGACGTCAGGAGGAGCCAGAGGCAGAACCAAAAGCAGAGGCAGTACAGTTTCGATGGCTGTCTGCTACTCCTGCCGCCACCACTAGCCAGGGGCTGCTTCCCTGCTCCTTCTGCTCTGGGGCGGGAGGAGGAGGAGGAGAAGGAGCCAGCCACTGAAGCCACACAGTGCTCAGCTCCGCACTTGGCCTCCTCTGCCACCTTTGAGCACTAGGGACCTCCAGCACCCTCCTTTTGTTGAGGGCCAAAAGGGCTCAGCCCTAGATGATGTCCCTGCACACAGTTTTGTGTGACCTTGAGAAACTTATTGCCAGGGAAAAACTAGGTTGATTCTCAAAGACAGTCAGGAACACAAAATCAACAATAAAAACAAGCTGAAAACTAAAACCACAAACCAAGACATAGAAATAACACATATAATTGCCAAAACTTCATCAGTCAAAAAACCCAATTGCTTCAAATTATCCAAAATTACCCCTGAAGGCTTATTGGAAGAAACAAATCTGTTCTGCCTGACCAAAACCAAGAGGTCTTCCAACAGTGAGCATTCCATTGTTTATATGTCACACGGGGTCTAGATGAATCTGTCAATTTCAGTTTCTTTCAGTTTCTCATTTTTCCAATCTTAAATTCTCCACATTTCCTCATGAAAATCTTCACGAAAGCCAAGGCCTTCTGAACTGCATTGTCAAGTGTTAGAGGGGGAAAGACCTGTCCATTTTAGTTTCTTCTACTTTGAAAATCTGTCAGCAATTTAGCGCGACTAAACACATTTTTGTATGCTGTTTTTCTTAATGTCCACAACTTTCCTAATATAATGCATTTTTATGTTATTTTCACTAATGTGTACATCTGAAGCACACTGCCCCCCAATATATGCATTTTTTATAAGTCCTGGTTGGAAAACTGCATTGCAAAGTTCAGTTAATTTTTGTAGGACGGCTGCGTTGTGGTTCTCATATTGTTTCAGAAAGTTCAAATTTGATAGATATGGAT
Source organism: Podarcis raffonei (assembly GCF_027172205.1). Lineage (NCBI taxonomy): Eukaryota > Metazoa > Chordata > Lepidosauria > Squamata > Lacertidae > Podarcis > Podarcis raffonei. Next base: position 64,169,100 of record NC_070611.1, on the reverse strand, counting down.
TTAATCCGCGAGCCGGATCCAGAGGGCTATTGGGCCTGATCCAGCCTGCGGACCTTAGTTTGCCAACCCCTGTGTTAGGGCATTACTGCCTAAAGAGTGGTTGCTGCAGACGATGATTGTCACCACATAGGAGTCATGGAATTTCGTTTCTGTGTCAGAAATTCATCTTGCCTCGTACTAAGCGGTCCTCATGACGTCTGCTAGAAATGCAATCAGTGGGATGAAACTATAACACTTTATTTACAGTTTCCCTAAGCTTTGTGTGAAAGGGAACAGCGCCGCATGGTAAAATATTAAGAGAAAGGGAGGGAACCCTTCTAATTTGCAGTTTTCACTTCAAACGCCTTCGGAGACCAAGGCGTCGTTGCTGCAATGTGTTTGCCACCTGGACACGCAATTAGACTGAAGTGTCTGTTACAAGTCTTTGCATCCAAAGAGTTGTTATGCAAAAGGAATTAGCAGCTCCCCCCACCAAATGCTACAGCTGGAATTCTCCTAAAAGGGCAATTCCTCAGTTTCAAGATCAGCTATACAGAAGCAGTCACACCATTGGCCTTCATGTCGTAAAACATGTTTGATGTTATATAAATGCTTCGGCAGGAAGATAAGTAACAGCATGTAGAACAGAGAAGTGGAAATCTGAAGACAGAAGAAATGCAGAATTTGCCAGCAGACCCAAGGCAATTCACCTTCCACGTCTGCAGAAGAGACCTTTCCACACACGCAAAATCCGTTTCTTAGCATGCAATAATAGCTGTGTTCCTGCACACACCACAGGTTCCAATGGTGTGATCTGTGATCAACTTTGACCTTCTGAAAAATATACGTAGCCCCCTTAATCTACCCAGGATGAGTATGAGAAAAGATAAGACAGTCTGTGGAAAAACCTGAAATCACAAAAGTCAGAGTGGAGTTAAAATGGACCCACCGCCACTCCTCCTCTAGTAGCAAATTGGCTGGTCGTGTGAAGGTGAAGTAGGGACACACACACAAAAATAAGATAGTGGTTTCTACAGGAGATTACCAAGGAATTAAGTTTGGATTAAAAAAAAAAAATCATGTTAAGAAAGTGCTTGCTTTTGTGTGAAGCTGATCCTAAACTTGAGCCCTTTAATGCTAAGGGGAGATTTCACTAGGACGGGGGGGAAAGAAAGGTGTATTTTCCCATTCTTTCTCTCCTGCAGCATCCCCCAACCCTGTGAGACCCCAAAGCTGCTAGAAGGCTTCTGCATGGGATGGTCACTTATACGTCAGCCCCAAAGGGGAGATGCATTACCAAAAGAGATGTTGGGAGACCAATATTCTCCCCTCACAGAGCTACTGTTATTAGAGATCCCCAAGAAGAGGGGTTCATTGTTAAACCACTCTGGAAACTGTAGCTCTGTGAGGGAGAATACTGGTCTCACTCTCAGCACCTATAACAAACTACATTTCCCAGAATTCTCTGCAGAGGAAGCCATGACTGTTTGAAGTGGCATGATACGGCTTTAAATATAGAAGTGCAGATGGGGCCCATCCACTATTCCACACTGATGCCGTTCCATCTAAAGTCAGCCACTCTGACTACGTCCCAATGTAACAAGTTTGATCGTAACTAACTTAAAGAGTGCTATTACCTTCAATAGGACTTAGTTATGGCTACATTTAGCTGGATCAAGTCTGGTTTATTTATTTATATATTTATTAAATGTATTTATTTATTTAATGCTGATAGCCTTAGAATCAAGGGCTTGGATGATGATGGACATTCAGCTTTTCTTTTTTAATTTTAAAATATCTGTACTGAAATTCTGCTTCCATCAATATGTTAGGCATATCTTCCTGGATTCAAACAACAGCCATCTACATTTAATTTTAAAAAGTGTACCATTTCAAACAACAGTAATTAATTTCCTGCATCACTGCAGGAAAACGGGGATATAAATTAGTAGCAGAAGTAGCTGTATTTATTCAATTTATATACCACACTTTACAAAACATTATAAAAACCATACTGACGGACAGCCCAGTAGCAAAATAGTCACAATAATAAACAGCCCTCCCCACCCTACACACTTTCATGGGCCATAGATTATTTAATGGCCAAAGGTAAAGGTAAGGGGACCCCTGACCATTAGGTCTAGTCGCAGACGACTCTGGGGTTGCGGTGCTCATCTCGCTTTATTGGCTGAGGGAACCGCTGTACAGCTTCCGGGTCATGTGGCCAGCATGACTAAGCCACTTCTGGCGAACCAGAGCAGCGCATGGAAACACCGTTTACCTTCCCACTGGAGTGGTACCTATTTATCTACTTGCACTTTTGACGTGCTTTTGAACTGCTAGATTGGCAGGAGCAGGGACCGAGCAACAGGAGCTCACCCCGTTGCGGGGATTCGAACCGCCGAACTTCTGATCGGCAAGTCCTAGGCTCTGTGGTTTAACCCACAGCGCCACACGTGTTCCTTTAATGGCCAAAGGCCTGGGTTAAAGAGGAATGTTTTTGCCTGCCTTCTAAAAACACGTAGGGATGGCACCAGGCGAGCCTGTCTGGTGAGAACATTCCACAAGTGGGGAACCACCACAATAAAGGCCTGTTGTCTTGTTGCCACCCTCCGAACCTTTCTGGGAAGAATGACATAGAAAAGAGACTTAGAGGACAAGTGTAGGGGCTGGGTCAGTTTGTATGGGGGGGGGGGAGCCAAAGTAAATAAAGAAATATATAAATGCAAAGTAAATAAATTATACATAAATAAACAAAGAAGCCGAAGATGCAGATCAACTTAAGAAAGTATAAAAATGACAGGTTGAAATTGAGGCTATTTCTTTTTTTAGTTACCCAAGCTGGCTGGTAAAATGCCAAGTTGCACACACATGCGCCTCTATGCCAACACAGGCACACAGCCCTCCAGTGCGAACAACTCAACTATCAAAATGAGACTTTATTTTTTAACTGAAATGGGGAAGGCGCACCAAGGCTTAATGTATTTGCAGCCAACCTATTGATTGGCAGGTTGTCACAGTATGACGTGCCTCTGCCTGCTCACATCGCCAGCAGAGGAAAACAGGAGAGCGCTCCCGCTTTCCCTTCCCTCTTGTCTCAAGGCTGAAGACGACGACAGAGACAAGCTTGATGAGCTCAAATATAATACCTCCAAACATACCCCTCAAGTTACTCTAATTGACAGGGACGTCCCTGCTTTGAACCTAAGCTTTTAAGCTGTCCCTCCATCCCTTATTATCCTTGCAATACCCCCTGATTTTTCACCACGGGTTCCTGTGCTTCTGCATTCGCTGGCAACGTCTCTTCAGGACTCCAAGGAATGAGAGTTGCAGAAGGCGGGGAAGAAAGACCCAGTTCAAACCAGAACAGGGGCAGGAGACAGGTCTTGTATTCATACCCTGCTAGTGGGATTCTCAGAAGTGTCAGAATGTCCACTATGAGAGCAGGATGCTGAACGAGAGGGGTCTTTTGGTCTGTGGTTCTCAGCCTCACTCCCTCCTTTCTATTCTGAGCCAGTGTGGTGTAGTGGTTAAGAGCGGTAGTCACCTAATCTGGGAAACCGGGTTCGCGTCTCTGCTCCTCCACATGCAGCTGCTGGGTGACCTTGGGCCAGTCACACTTCTTTGAAGTCTCTCAGCCCCACTTACCTCACAGAGTGTTTGTTGTGGGGGAGGAAGGGAAAGGAGATTGTTAGCCGCTTTGAGACTCCTGAAGGGGAGTGAAAGGCGGGATATCAAATCCAAACTCTTCTTCTTCTTCTTCTTCTTCTTCTTCTTCTTCTTCTTCTTCTTCTTCTTCTTCTACAGAATGGGGGTAACAGTAGCACTGCCAAACTTACAGAGCTGTTGTAAGCACTGATGAAATGATAAACGCATGAAGTGACTTGAAGCAGTATATAAATCCTAACTATTGATTTATGAAAAAACATTTCTATATTGCCAGCTCATACAGAACATCAAGGTAGTGTCCAATAGCATACTCAATGAACATAAAGTGTTATAAAACCATACAAAATAACCATTGGAATGGCTGGCTAATCAAGAAAATATAAACAGCTGCATAGGACTGTTGGCACAAAAAAGGTTCTCAAGAACCAATGGATTCAAGTTACAAGAAAAGGGATTCTGACAAAACATCAGGAGGAACTTCCTGATAGTAAGAGCTGTTTGACAGAGGAATGGACTCCCTTGGAAGGTTGTGGACTCTTCTTCCATGGAGGTTTTTAAGCAGAGGTTGGATGGCCATCTGTCAGGGATGTTTCGAACTTAAAAATGGAAAGCGTAATGCTGGTGGTCAACAAAAGAGGTTTAAAGACTGTCTCAAGGCAAATCTAAAAAATTGTAGTATAAACACCGACAACTGGGAAACACTGGCCTGAGAGCACTCCAGTTGGAGAACAGCCTTTACCAAAGGCTTTGAAGACACTCGAACTCAGAACGCAAGGGAGAAACATGCTAAGAGGAAGGCACGCTTGGCAAATCCACACCATGATCAACTCCTGCCCGGGAACCAATGTCCCCACTGTGGAAGGACGTGTGGGTACAGAATTGGCCTCCACAGTCACTTATGGACTCATTGTTAAGACCGTGTTTATGGAAGACAATCTTACTTGGCTATGAGTGATCGCCAAAGAAGAAGTTGAGATTGGGTTGGACTAGATGACCCTTCCAACACTACAATTCTATGACTCCATGAATATTCTTCCTATTGCAGAGACCTCAGCTGTGCCCTCCAAATTCCTTAAAACTCTGCATGCTGTCCATTCAGAAACCACCAGACACGGCTGGCTCTTCCATGTGGAAAAGCGAGGTAATGAATTGGTGCTCCCTCAGTTCACTGCTTGTCTTTGCTGGCCAGCCCTGTTGCCACCCACCCAGTGAGCCAACATACCCCGTACCTTGCTCTAGCAAGGACCCAAGAGATCCTTCTCTCAAAGTTTGACATTCCGGGCAGAGTGGCCATGAGAGCACCCCTAAGCATTGACACAGTGGCTAACAATGCCTAAAATTTAAACTATGCCACCCCTGACAAGAACTCCCAAGGAAAATAAAGAATTTATTTATGTATGCTACAACAACGGCAAGAGTCTTGATTGCACAAGGATGGAAGAATGAGGAAACCCCGACAAAAGAACAGTGGCAAGAGAAATTGATGAACTATGCAGAACTGGCGAAATTGACATGCAAAAAGAAGAAGAGTTTGGATTTGATATCCCGCCTTTCACTCCCTTTAAGGAGTCTCAAAGCGGCTAACATTCTCCTTTCCCTTCCTCCCCCACAACAAACACTCTGTGAGGTGAGTGGGGCTGAGAGACTTCAAAGAAGCGTGACTGGCCCAAGGTCACCCAGCAGCTGCATGTGGAGGAGTGGGGAAGCGAACCCGGTTCCCCAGATTACGAGACTACCACTCTTAACCACTACACCACACTGGCAAATTGCAAATTGCGAGACAAGGACAACTGTGACTTTAAAGAAGACTGGGAGCCTTTTACAAATTATTTAAAAAGACAACAAAATGAACTGGACTCCTTGGCAGGTTTTGAATAAACATACACAAATTTATTGAGGGTTAACATAGCATAGCTGTCAACTTTTCTTGCGAGGAATCCTATTCGGAATAAGGGAATTTCCCTTTTAAAAAGGGAAACGTTGACAGCTATGCATAGTAGACAGATAAGGATGTGTACAATTTTACAAGCTACCAGCATGAGTTTGACCAAACTGCGGGAGGCAGTGGAAGACAGGAGTGCCTGGTGTGCTCTGGTCCATGGGGTCACGAAGAGTCGGACTCAACTAAACGACTAAACAACAACAACAATTTTACAATATGCAGAAGTTAATATAGGTTGAGAAATCAGAGAGAGGAGCTGAGGGAAGTGACAGGGCGGAGGGAGGGAGGGTTTGTGGGGGAGGTGGGAAATTGGAGGGAAATAATGAAGATGATTTACTTTGATAATTTGTTATGTTGAAATTGTTAATAAATTTTAAAAACTATGCCATCCCTGATATTAGGCATTGTTAGCTACTGCAGGAATTCATGTCAGCAGCACAGGCACTTTCATAGCCACCCCACCAAGAATGCCTAGCTCTGAGGGAAGACTCCGCCAAATCATTCCTTTAGCAAGGGAGAGCGAGAGAGAGCATTCTAAGGGGTGCTTCCGTCACTGCCAAACTAGCTGGACAAGAAACCAACAAAAATAAGCTGAGATGAGGGGCTGCCTCTGCCACAATGAAGAGGGTGAGGGGTGGCAAAGGTGTTGCCAGCTCAGATGGCACAACTTCTTGCACTGGCCCTGCTGTCAGAAATACGTCCCATTTCACTACGTAGCAGGAAACGTATGAAGCTATATTATGCTGAGTCACCCACCGATCCATCTCAGCCAGCGCTTAATACTCTGAGTCAGCTTTCTAAGATTTGAGGCAGGGATACTTCTAATTCCCACACCTGAGCCCCACCCCCAATAGCTGGAGGCGCCAGTCACTGAACTAAAGGCCTATTTATACAAAGATGTGTTCTGTCACTAGCCTAACAAGCATAGTGAAACCCACCAGCTATATATAATGGAGAACTCCCTTCCCACTGGTTTCAGCTCCAGACAGGCAGTAAGAAAAGGAGAAGTTGAGAAGATTATGGGTTGCCCCCAAGTGGCTGGTGGACCACAAGTTCTGCATGCCTGATCATCTGGCTTAACCCAGGTTCAGTCTTAACTAACAGGTCCCCATGCCTCTCTGATCAGGACATTCCTCATAGAGATATTGCTTGTTAGTACAATCATGTTTGGGGTGTGGGGAATTGATGCTAAGAATAAAACAACGAAAATCTGTATTTGCCTATTCACTGCTCTTTCAACCCCCTATTGCTAAATTTCATGTTGCTTTGCATTTATTTTTAGTTGTTAAAAAATGGGTTTGTGAGAGAAGACACTCATTTCACAATCCCTGAGGATTTTACAATGTCTTCCCTTCTGAATTAAAAGTGGCTGAACACCCCAATCCTAAGCCTTCTTAGGATTCCCTTCCCCCAATGGAATTTGCTTCTTAATAAAAATAAATGTTCATGCGTGATTAGCTGTACCAGCTGAGGGTGGGGATGTGCATGTGAAAGCATCTTCCACAGCGAAGACAGCAGTGGTGATGTCTATGCAGAAGAAAATTTCATTGAGTTTACCTGGGAGTAAGTATGTATCACAGGAATGGGAGACCTGCACCTCTCTTCCTTAAATGTTGCTGGACTACAACTCCTGTCACCTTTTACCATGATGGCTGGGGCTGTTGGGAGTTGCAGCCAAACACATCTGGAGCGCCATAGATTCCCCATCACTGGTGCTTCAGATTATGGCCTTGGATGCAAACGCAGTCTCCGATCTTCCCCTCTCTGTGTAGCTTGAACAACAGGCTGCACATCTAGCTGCTAATTATTACAGATGCCAATGCCAGGTAGAATTTGGTTTATGAGGAAGGTTTGAGATAATTGTCTGCTCCACCAGAACAACAAGGTGCACTTTCGAAAGTGAACCCAATGGATTTCTGCAGCGTCCCTAACATGAACCCGTGCCAAAGATAAGAGAGAGCATTATGGGGGAGAGGACTGACAACATGGGAAAAATCTAACAGAAGTAGCTGCAGGTTTTAGGGATACCTCCGGGAAGCCTATTGCTCGTCTTGTGGATTGAGCTATTGAACACCACAGTGGGTTCTCGTTATCTCTGTAATACTGCCAGGTTTAACAGCGAGGGCCGGTATCCGACCAAAATTAAACACTATTAAGTCTGACTGATTTCCAGAAGTGAGTTAAATGCATCCCTCATTCTCTCCTATTGAATTTACAGGGGAGTGGGGTGGGGAAGAAAAGGCGCACATCCCCCAGTTGTTTCCCTATCAAGGGTCTGATCAGGTCAACCCCTCTTTAGCGATACTGCGGCATCAGTATTCACCAACCATGCCCTGCACCCTCAAGTCACTGGGATTTGAAAAGTGCTTAGCTTTGGGCTGAATTGTGTCTTTGCCCAGAAACAATATCCATCAGCTGTTCAAAATATACACAGAAAAACAGTTAAATCTACCTCTGAGTCATTTCACTGTCAGAGTAATGAAGTAAATGGCTTTTGAATTGTTATTGTCTATCTTTCAAAGAAGCATCAGAAAGTACAGTGTGCTATTATTAAACCTAGACAGATGCAATAACATTGTATTAAAGTCGTGGCATAAAATATGACATTCCTTTTTTTGTCGTCGTCCCCCCCTCAAAAAAGACAAGTATGCTAAGGATTGTTTGTGCCCACCTCCACAAAGTTATCCTTATTGAAACACTCTTTTGAAAAACAACACACAAGTGGGATAGATTTGTGTGTTTATTTTTAAAAAGTATGCTGTTAATAGTTTCATCTGATTTCCCTTCAGCACTCCACCAAGGCCCATGCAAACTATTCTCTAATTTTGATATTCATTTTTAAAGCAGTATATCTGGCATAGCCAATCAACATACATCCATACATGTTAAAAAACTAAAAAAATAATTCAAGGCAAAAACATAGGGTGAACATGAACCGGCAAGTAGCTGTTAGAAAGCAATGTGGTCTGGGACCACATTAACAGAAGCTGAGTGCCAAGATCATAAATAAGAATGGGAGAATCGGACAGTTTCAGTTTCTCCTAGTTTCTCATTTTCCCCAGTCATGAATTCAGTTCTCCACATTTCCAAATCAGCATGCTATTTTTTAAAAAGCAAAGAAGTCCTCATAAATATTGGCTTACAGTAGGCTTCCCAAAGGTATAGGTTTTGGCCCCTGTGGAAACAGTATGTTGAATTAGATTGTGGTCTCATTCACCTGTTCTTATCTTCTCAGCCTTTCTTTCCCCACAATGTCTTTAGATCCAAATAGTGGTTTCATTTACAGGTAAATCCATCATTACATCAGGCGCAGGGCCATGACATCATCACCATCAAATTCTAAATTGCCTCGGCCAATCAGATTAAAATGGCAATGTGGGCAAATGAGGCTAAGGGCTGTGAGGGCAAAAAGGACAAGGAGAAGGAGGACATCCAAACAACAAGAAGGTGCTTGCAGCGAGTGCCAGAAACAGCTGAAAACGAGGCTTCTGGAAAGGCATGAAAGGAAACACAAAATAAAGTGAGTCATTTTGGCTCAGCACTGCTCTGTTAGGACAGCTAACAGGAGCTGTCTCTTTTGAAGATTTTAGAGACAGTGAGAATTTGTTGGGCTTATTGTGATGGATGTTTCAGTACAGCTCAGGGCAATTCGCCTGCTTAAGTAAAGAAGAATGGATTTCACACTCTTCCTAATACATCCACACACATTTCTGCTACTGGATGTTTCCAACTGTGTTTTCCTTTAATGGATGTTCTTCATTCTAATCTATACACACTGAATACTTATGCGATGGTTCTATGCAAATATAAGTACTTCAGCAAAGCAGTATTTGCCAACCTGCTGCTGTCCAGATGTTATGGGCTACTGCAGCTTCCCCTAGTCAGGGTACCTGTTATATTAGACAGGTTTCAATGGTGTTTCCTTCGTTTTTGCTTCTCCACCATACCTCACCCAAGTGCCTGAAACTCAACATCTTCAAAACCACTTGAACACAGACCTCATTCCCAGCCAGACCATTTGTCTACCAGCATAGTATGATAGGAATTTTGAGGTCTTAGATATATGTTAAATGTTCATAAGTGTACCAACCAAGCACATACATAGATCAGCACAGGAAGACCAACCTGGAACCATTTTGATTCCCAAACTGTCCCAAACTGACCAAATGTTTTCTCTGCAAGGTCAAAGGAAAATGGAAAAGCCTCCCCATTGTCGTTTCCTTCACAAATCCTGCCTTAAGGGTATGTCTGTGTTTGAATAGGGTGTGAGCCTATGACCTGGCCCAGGAACTAAGTATTTATCATTACAAAAGACTGGCTAGGCTCCCCAGGCAAACCAATCAAGTAACCTGCCAGACAGGAGATAAACAATGACAGGAGAAAAACAACATTCAAATTTCTGTTTTAAGACCGCCTTTTCTGTGATGTAGGTATGATGTATCTGAGGGGTGGTCTTAGGTTACACCCCTTCTGTGATGTATGTATGATGTTTCTGGGGGTGGTCTTGATCTACAGGGTGGCAATTTCAAAAGTCTTTATGAGGCCTTGCACACCATTTTTTCTGGGTTCCTCCTCTCTCCTGCTGGTGAGGGGAGCACCCTGCTGCAAGAGTTCAATAAAGGTCAAGCTTACTAGCTGCTTTGCTTCTCAATATTCTCTGGTTGGCCTCTGTTATCTTCTCCTACCAATAGGGAACCTGTGTAAGGACTCTATATGGGCTCTTGGATACCCCATAAGGGAAAAGGGCAATTTTTGTTTACAACAATAGTCAACCCTGACTGGTAGCAGCTCTCCAGAGTTTTGGACAGGGAATCCCTCCCAGCTTCACCTGTAGATGATGGGGACCTGCTGCCTGCAAAACTGGTGCTGAGCTACGACCCTTCTCCAAATTCAGCCGAGGCCTGGGGCTGGTGACTCTGCCAAACAGATGCAAGATAGTGAGGGCAAGGTTTAGGTTGAAGCAGTAGGTGGGGAACTGTATGCTTAAGCTTTATTCTTCCCAGAGAAGAATATTCTTCTTCACCTCAGGGAAATATGGCTGGGGAGAGGCTTAGTGCAGATTCCCAGGCCTCTAACTACCGGGCTACAACCACATCCTCCAGGCTCTGCAGAGCCCCTCCTTAAAGCAGAGCCTCCCATGCGTGCTCTTGGAGGTGTCCCCCTCCTCACACCCTCTCCCCCTCTGGAAATATTTCTCAGGCGAGAGCCTTCCCAAGGCAGATGCCTTCCATTACCAACTCCAAATACATTAAAGAGAAGCCAAGGGAGAAGAAACAGCATGGGCTGCAGTAAACACTGAATGTATCATAAGGAGTGACAAATAATTACATGCATCCTACCTCATTTGATTAAGAATCTCTCTGCCCCTCCTCTCTCTCTCTCTCTCTCTCTCTCTCTCTCTCTCTCTCCTGTCCCCCATTTGGAAAAAAACAACAGCCACAAAGCTATCATTAAAAGAGAAGCCAGTAGTTCTGACACATCTGGCAAAAAAAGAGAGAGATGCATTAAAAATTCCTCAAGAACAAATAAATTACATTCACATAGCTACTCTGGGGCCATGCTGCTTTACAGCATCTCCCAGGGAATCTGTGCCAGTATTAACTAAAGGGTTTAAACCAACATTTGTCCTCTTGAATAATCTCCTTATCATGGCTCTCTCCTCCTCCTCCTCTTCCGAAGGGAAATGTGGTGAACCCTTGTAGCTTTCTTGTCTTCAGTTCCCTGATTACAAGATCCCAAGTGTCACGCAGTGGATTACCCTTCATAACCGGAGCGCTGCCCCCCAAAAAACACCTTGCTTGTCTTTCAACTTGTCCAGTGTTACTTAAATGGAATTATCTGTCGCAATCCGTATACAGAATCTGCCTAGCCCACTTATCTCAAGTTTCTGTATGTCACCTAACAGATTATCCTTTTTAATCCATACATCGAATCTACATAACATATGTCTTTAATTCACAGGCTCTGATGAGCTATAGTATCACTGAATGGATTATTTCTCTTAATCCATTATTGGCAGTTGTAAGAGCGTTCTCCAAAGAGAACCCACTGCCCCATCTTGGTGACACTAGCATACAAGGGTTTAGTTTTCAGCAAACTAGAGGCCTGTCATATGTTAGACACAGCTTGACATAAGTACCTGTTACTGATGTCCTCTACGCTCCACGATACAGAGCTATACTGTTCAAATAAACGTCTATTTCAGGCCAAATGGGATTTAATGAACTAAGATTAGGCGTGTTGAGGCCTCAATTCTGGTGGTGTTCCTTTTAAATCTGGAGTTACCACAGTGACATTTTCCAAGTCAAAACCAACTGTAAGCAGGTGAGACTGAGGGTCAATTTCGTCCCAGTAATACGAAACTTTCTAGTTTGGTGAAACCTATGACTTGGGAGGCAAAGGTACCCTTTGAGCCAAACTGCACATTACATGGGAGATCTGCAATGGAATCTCCCAAACCTACTTAATTCATACTTTCTGAAACAAAATGTGAACTGAAGCACCAAAATCCTTTGAATTTTGCACTGCTGTAAATTTTGTGAATAAGTTTTCCATCTAAGCAATGTATAGAAAAACACATATACTATGGTAAAGTGTGTATACAAATGCGCGCGCGTGTACACACACACACACACACACACACACACACACACACACACAGTGGTACCTCGGTTCCCGAAGGGCTTAGCTGATGAACATTTCGGCTCCTGGATGCCGCAAACCCAGAAGTAAGTGTTCCGGTTTAAAAACATTTTTCAGAAGCCAAACGTCCGTCTCGGCTGTCGGCATTGTTTCTGGGGCCAATCAGCCAATCAGAAGCCGCGTGTTGGTTTTCAAACATTTTGGAAGTGGAATGGATTGAGTTCGAGAACCAAGGTATCACTGTGTGTGTGTATTCATGAAAACAGCATACAGAAGTGCATTATGCATATTAAGATAAATTGTACTAAAATGTTGATGCAATTTCATTAGGACTTCATTAAAAAAAATAGCAGACTGTTGTGGAAATATGGAGAACTGAACTCAAAATGCTTTTTTAAAAATGAGATATTGAAATTGACAGATCTTCCCACCACAATTAAGAACAGCTATGGTGTATGTGTTGAATTGGGACAGCAGTATAAGGAAGAGAGGGCAACTGTTTTGCCTGCAATATTTTCCTGATGAAGATCATCTCTCCCAAGAGCTGCTATTTGTCCACCTGAGAGAGAAAAGACAGACATTTGCTTTGTGCCTCCCCACACTGCAACTTTAATGTGGGGTTTTGATCAAGATAATTATTCACTGTGGGGGGGGGCTGTCCCACCACCTCAGTCTTTCCCTCCCCCCCCCCGCTATGTGGGAACTTCTCTTTCTTTGCTTCTAAGCTGTTGTTTGTAGAACACACACACACACAGGTGTGACTGGGTATGTTTAGCTACTGGACTCATTCTAGAGCAGGGATGGCTAACCTATTGCCATCCCTATGTTGTCAGATTCCAACTCCCATCAGACCCACCCGCAATGGTCAGGAATGTTTGTGGCACCACCATCAAAAATGGGCTCAATCTTGAATATTGCAAAATAGGATATTAATGCATTTAGTGCTACGTTTATATAATTGCTAAATTCTGGTATGATTTCACCCTGGGAGTAGAATTGCCTGTGTTCTACAGAAATGTAGAAAGCTGGCAGTTTTCCACCCTTGCAAAGGGGGAAAAGAACAGAGCAGTCTGATAGGTTTATATGCCCATTATTACTGGCAAAATTTAAACTAAGACCAGCGTCATTGATTTTCAAGTGATTGGCGGGGGGGGGGGGGATGAAAGCAGTCCAGTGATGGCTAGATAAGCCTCAGATATGTAGACTGGAGAGCAAACTATACACACCAGGTTTTCACACCTAGCAGATCTGAAATATCAAGGCTTCACTAATAAATATGGAAAACATTGCCGAACATGAATTGTCACTGTGAAATTCATCACATATGATGTTTACAGTGATTTTTCCATTTGTCTCTTTCACACACAAATCCAGAATTGAAACAAGAAGTTCCTGATAGACTCTCTTTCGCTCTCACCGCTGTAAGCATTTCCTTCCTTTTGTAAACTATTAAAATTGCAAAGCTGTGCAGGGACAGCAATGATCACATTTTTGGGTAAACATGCATAGGACTGAGCTATACGATGCCTAGTGTGGTGGCAACCAAATTGTGGGGAGAAAGAAAACAGCCTTCACCTACGATGCACGTCGATCTGTGTTTATGACTAATGTATAATTCAGTGATAAAGACAAAAAAATCCAGGCAGAACCATCCAAAATCGTTCTCAAGTAACTCTGCACAGGTGAAAAAACATTCTCACAACATGTTTCCCCCCATTCCTGCCTTGGAAATTTCCCTTGAAGATGTCCTGGTGCCAGCTTAGCTACTGCATGCCAATAACCTCGAGAGCAGAAACAAATTCCGAATTTCTTTTCCAGGAATAATTGGCAGCATCCACACAACATGTTTTCACAGGAATCCCATCACAGGAATCATAACTGAAACATGAAAACACACCACACTCCTCCAAAGGATGAAATCTCAATATGGAGCGTAGTTATCAAATGGATTGACAGGAGGGATACTCCTGCCCTGGGATATATATATTTTCAGGAACCAACTATATTTTGTGATTGCATTTTTCCTCCTATTGCAAATATTTATACTGTATCTAATATTGTATTTTATATTGTTGTAACCTACCCTGGAACCATAGCGTGAAAGGGCTGGTAATTAATGGTGGTGGTGGTGGTGATGTAATAATAATAATAATAAGAAGAAGAAGAAGAAGAAGAAGAAGAAGAAGAAGAAGAAGAAGATGATGATGATGATGATGTCTGGCTCCAACCTATTATTTCCAATGCAGGTTTTCTTGGCTGTATCCACACAGAGATTGGTCCACTTTCTGGGTTTCTCATGCTCTCTTGCCTCATTGGGATTCAGCACAGAATGCAATGGTTCAGGTGAGCAAGAAATCACAGCTATTATCATCTACAGGAATGACAATAGTGAGAAGACCTTGCTCTGTCGCCTCTCTGATCTTGCTCTTTCCATGACAGCATTGCAACCACTGAAGAAAATGTTCTCAAGGCACAGTCTAACCCCCCACTAAGCTTGTCTGGTGTAGCTTAACCTCCACTAACAAGATCTTGAGGTCAAGCGGTTTCTCCCCACAGTAATTCGCAGGCCTTTTCTCACCTATCATAGGAATATTTGAAAGGTAGGGAAATAGCTTGGTGACATGGGGTTGTTTTCCAAAAATGTGGCTCTCCAAATACTTGAGTGGAGGTGACAACTAACAAAGAATCAAGATAAGTGGATTCTAGAGGTGTGCATCAGCACCGTGTGTGGTCCAAATTATGATGGGAACGGGGATGGGGCAAGTGAGGTTTTTCCTATCCCCAAATCAGATGGTGATGTCAACAAGGCTTGTTCAATCAGGTCAGAGTCTCCCCAATGTCCTGAATCACTCTGTAGACAGAGGCATCCCTAAAATCTGCATTTTGCTATTAAAATAAAGGACTGCAGTGTGTGTATTTTAAGGCGAAACCAATTTGACTAAGGAAACACCCTGATCTCAAGTGAGGGAGGCTGGAAAGGTGGCAGAATATTTCATTCTGATGGACAAGTCTAGGTTTTAAACACATGCGAATTATTTTCCCAGGCACCCCAATCACAGCAATTTGAAGAAGCAATGTTTGATGTAACTCATTTGTTCCTTTTTATTCTAACCCCTTTCTGTTTTCCAACAAACAGCGATTTTTAATTACTTGCTTTCCCTTCCATTTCTTTACATTTATTTACGTTTGTGTAAACTTCTCTTAAAGTCCCCTGTCCCCAGGTGATGTGACTGTGTGCTCATTTGTTGCCTTATTATTATTATTAATTTCCAGCTGGTTTTTCTCCTGGTCTTGTTCAAAGTTTCCTCCTCCTCTTTTCCTCTTTTGAATGTTCCTGTGATTTCAATACGCTGAATTCTTATCGGCCAGTATTATTAATATTTGTAATATAGATTTCTCTCGTTCCCCACTCAAGGTCTAGTACGTTTCCTCCTCATTCCGCAAACCCTCATTGCCTCTTAAAGGAAGACAAAAAGTTATGGCTAATTTTAGATTCTCCATTATAGTCAATGGAGAGAGGGGTGGGCAGAGCTTCGGATTTGACGTATATTATATGAATGAAACTAACAAATTGAACTGGAAACTACACAGAGTGGAACTGAAACCGACTAGGTTGATTCTTAATGCTACAGATACAAGATGAATCTTGTGGCCCAGTATACATCCCTAGTGGACTCCCCTCTTAAGTTACCAAGGAGCAGGAGGAGGAGATGTCAGTGAGACCCCCGTGGGCTAATAGAGCCTTCTTTTTTCAGTCTCCCATTCCCCCCACCCTTTTGGCTCATTCTTCTAACTTATTTGTAAGTAGATGAGGAAGGAGTTTGGGGTGGGAGTCAGTGTGGGGTTTTTGTGTGTGTTTTTTGAGGGGTGAGTGGGTAAGGTATACACACCCATCCCTACAAAAGGCTTTAGAACTCCAGCACTGCACACATTCCAGGGCAAAGAAATCTCAATGCCCAAGGTGTCTGGTGGCTGTTTTTCCAAAACGGCAACTGCCAAGACAAATATATCAAAGAATTAATTAAAACTTTGGAGCTGGCAAGCTTGTAATAAATAACCTCGTATTCATGGAGAAAGAATGAAGAAAGACTTCTTTCCAATACATGTGTGACGGCTGCACACACCGTTGTGTTGTTTCAAGAAATACAGCTGCAACGTGGCTCAGCTCAGGCTCATTTTCTCGTTCCTGTGCTCCTGGTGGTGGCATGAGCGCCCCATGCCAGGGACCTGAAGGGTCAGCCTGGCAACCTCCTTCCTTCTCCCTCAAAATGAAAGTAAAGACCAAAGCAATCTACCTACCTACCTGTTTTAGGAATTTATAAACTGCTTAATATAGAAAATCAAAGTGGCATGGATGGATGAATTTGCCAAGGATGGTTGGGGTTTTTTTTTTGCAACCAGTGTAACTACCAAAGTTTTGGGAGCTTCCTGGGCAAAGCACTTTCTGTTGTGCCCCCTCATAGGAACAGAGGAAGCTGCCTAACACCAAAACAAACCTTTTCGGCCACATTCCTTTATAGGCGACTTTCAAGGGGCCACATTACAGTGGTGGGTGGGGCCAGAAGCAAAAGTGGGAAAAGCAACACATGCAAATTTGGCCTTTGTCCCAGAGGCTAGTTCTACACATACACACAGGCCCCTCACTATCCTACAACCAGGCAAGCTAGAAGCATTATCAAGGACGTCTTCCAGCTATCAACTACCCTCAAGGAAAGTGCAGTGCAGGGTCAGGATGAGACACCTGGGCTGGGGTGAGGTGTTTTGCAGCTGGGGAAATGGGTGTTGTTTGGGAAGTCCCGGAGGCCAGATAGAGGAACTTGGAGGGCTGCATTTGACCCCCAAGACCTGTGGCTTCCCCATCCTTTATGGTAACACAGCAACGTGATGTACATCAAAACAAAAGCATGCTCGAGTCAGCAGCGTTCCCGACTTGAAGCAGACCTAACTCTGCAGGTATGGCTGAACTCTTGCCTTTTCTATAATGGCCTCAGATAAAGACGTAAAATGATGGGCTGCTTCACAAATGCAAGTTCATGCTCCCTGGATATAGCAGAATTAAGTGATGGCTTGCCTGTGCAAATGATTAAATGATCAAATCCTACGAATAGAACAGTCACACCTCACCCAGGGTCAAACAATATTTTGCAACAGTAGCAGATGACAGGCAAGCACGAAATTATGTACGGTATGCAGGTTTCTTTCAAAATACTAGAACCTGAGCACATCCAGTGAAGATGAACGTTGGAAGATTGAGGAGAAACTAAAGTTCTTCACCATTACGGGTTTGCTCCTACAACAATGGCTTCCATCTTGAATGTTTCTGAACGAAGGCCGGACAAATTCAGGCAAGAGAACGCTGTCGATGGCTACTAATTGCTCTGTATAAATTGCTCCAAATATTAAGAGTCAGTATGACTCTGAATACTAACAACTGGGAATCACAAATGGGGATAGTGGTTTTGTGCTCATGTCTTCCTCATGTGCTTCCTATGAACATCTGGCCGGCCACTATGAGAACAGGATTCTGGGCTAGATGGGCCCTTGGCGTGATCTAGAAGGGCTCTTGTTATGTGAGTCAACTGGGGTCAGTTTGCATGCACTCCCTGCACATGGATGCAGTGCATAAATAACATTCTTCCACCTGTAACCTCTCCTACTACAGTGCGCACTGAATGGTGACCTGCAAAAACTCCAGTTATTTATTTATTTGTGGCAGCAGGTTTATGGTGCCAGAGCATCAAATCCACTTTAACCAGATGCCGACCATCTGCAAGGCTAAGCTCAAGGTGTTAGCTTTTGGCGCATAAAGCCCTACATAGCTTGGGACGGGGATAACAGAAAGATCATCTTACACCTTATGTACCCCATTGATCACTGCACTCTGGCATGTGAAGGCCTCATGCAAGATACCACTTTTATTGGGACGTCCATTCCACACAATGTAGGAATTGGGTCTTCAAGTGCTGTGGCAGCTCCCCCTTTGGAATTCCTGCCTGCTAAATATTAGGAAGGCACCTGATCTGTTAGTCTTTCTGGCACTCACTGAAGACCTTCCACAGCCTGCACCTATATGTTTTTTAAGATCTTTTAAGTATTTGCTTTTTAATTGTCTTACTGCTTGTCGCCTGCCACCCTGGGCATGGTAGATACTCAATCAATCAATAAATAACTGCACAATCTGCAGCTGCCACTATGTGACTGAAACCTACGCACCCACAAAAGACCAACAGCATGGAAATGGGCACCATAGCTTTGCTCATGGGATTTTTCATCACAGTAGAAGATGCGGCACTGTCTTCCAGATGAGAGCAGCCTAAAGGGTGCAATCCTGTGCTCACTACAGCTCCTATTATAAACATCAACTAGACAATTTCCAAGCATGTTGCAAGTGGGCCATTTAAATGCAGCCTAGATATTTTGGACACCTCATGAGAAGAGAAGACTCCCTGGAAAAGACCCTGATGTTGGGAAAGATGGAGGGCACAAGGAGAAGGGGACGACAGAGGACGAGATGGTTGGACAGTGTTCTCAAAGCTACCAGCATGAGTTTGACCAAACTGCAGGAGGCAGTGGAAGACAGGAGTGCCTGGCATGCTCTGGTCGGTGGGGTCATGAAGAGTCAGACACGACTAAACGACTAAACAACAAGGACCCTCCTGCATCTCACCATGCTCTTGAGAGGTCTTCTCCAGACTCTCCACTCTCCTGCTTCTACTGAGAGCAGCCTGTACTCCCAGACCCCACACAGGGACAAGATGCTGTGGACTGATGGAGAGCCTCAGCTGCAAAAGGAAGGCCCTGCCAAGTTTTGGCATGCTCAGAAGAGCAGGATTGGCCCTGAAGACATTGCTCCAGCGAAAAAGTGCAGAAATGGAAAAGAGCAAATGACGGCATGCTTCGTTTGCGCTAATTGAACTCACATATATTGCAATGCATTTTCAATCTCCCCCCCCCCCCCACACTGCATCCCTTCAGGTGATAGAAACGAGGTTTACCTTTTATTTCTCCAAAGTTCCCTGATCCCATGGCAAGAAGCTTGTCTTTCCAATCTTTTGATAGTAGCTTTTCAATACTGGGGGTTTCTGAATGAAGGGGAGAGAGAGAGAGAGAAAGAGGGAAAAAATGTAAGTGAATCAACATGACTGACGGCACAATGGAACTCATTAAAAGTCTATCTGCTAAAAATAAGAGCTACCCTATCCTGGACCCCAGTTCATAATGACTTCATCAACAAACTGATAAGAGGGGAGAGAATGAAAAAAAAAGAATGTGTTTTGTCACCTGCTGTTTCAAAATCATTAGCTTTTACCTCTTACTGAACAAAGCCATTCCATATGACAATGGGCAGACAGAAACCTGGTGCTCATTGTTTTTCAATTTAGAGAACAAGTTTCTGCCTATAATGGATGCTTGTCAATTTAAGGATGTCTGTATGCAGGCACTATATATATATATATGTGTGTGTGTGTGTGTGTTGATAAAATGCAGAGTGGGGGGAGGGAGGGAAAATAAATAAAAGGCAAAGAATTAGCGCCTAAATCTGCTACATGTAATTATATCCCTCGGTGTGTTTACAATTACATCCACTTTACAACGTGTTTAAACACAGTGTGGTTGTAAGCATGCTGTGGCAAGACACTCCCCGCCCCCAGTAACACACACAAAAACACACAGCAAACAAATAATAACAATGGGGCAAAGTTCAGGATGGTAAACGCTTTGCGACAATTGAAAAATCTGGGAAGAAGACTGAAAGGAGTCCTATGAGGTATTAAAAACAGCAGAAGAGTTCTGCTATATCAGATCCACCTAGTCCTCCAGAATCCTCTCCCACAACAGCCAGCAACAGTGGACCTACGTTGTTTTGTGGGGAGCTTGTACCTTAAACTATCATGGCACAACCAGCAATGAGGGTCTAGGTAACCACTGTTATCTTCTTCAATGGGGTTGTGCCATGACAGATCACCACACCTCTATAACATCTTTGCTACCGACTCTCAAACTCTTGGGACTGTTGAAATATATACAACAAAATATTGGTCAAATTGAGTCATGAGACTCTAATTGGGTCTACCAGACCCAAAAAGGTTAAGCCACGTGGGCTAAAGTCTCTTCCAGGGTCCCTCCAGGACTAGGGGCCCTGAAGCTTAAGCTTCCCTAGTTCCATAGTAGATCTGCCCCTGGGGGCCAGTCAAGTGCTCCAGAGATCCCATAAGCAAGGGCTGGAGGAAGCAGCCCTGTCCTGCTGTGGCTTCCCAGCGACTGGCATTCAGTGGCAGGTTCTTCCTTTGAACCTGGAGGTTTCCATGCAGCTGTCATAACTAATAGCCACTGGCAGATCTATCCTCCAAAACTTACCTAATCCTACTTTTAAAAGCCTTCTGAGCTACTGTTTAGGGAAGTTTTTAATGATTGGTGTTTTAATGTATTTTTGATCTCTGTTGGAAGCCACCCAGAGGGGCTGGGGAAACCCAGCCAGATGTGGGGTACAAAATATCATCATCATCACCATTACTGTCAATCACTTTTTTCACAGAATCATAGAACTGTAGAGTTGGGAGAGACCCCAAGAGTCATCTACCTGTAGTCCAACCCCCTGCAATGAAGGAATCTCAGTTGAAGCACCCATGGCAAATGGCCATCTGTATTTTTTTTGTATTATTATTATTATTATTATTATTATTATTATTATTATTATTACTATCTTTTAAAAATGCTTCTTATAACGTTGCATTTTAAATCGTCGTAATCCGCTCTGGGACCCCAGGGTGAAGGGCAGATGATAAATTATTATTATAAAAATGCATCTTGCGGCAGTGACTCCTGTTTAAAAAAGAAAGTGTAGAAGAATTATAGAATCGTAGAGTTGGGAGGGACCCTGAGGGTCATCTATTCCAACTCCCTGCAATGCCGGAACATGCAGGTGGCCCACCTGAGGATTGAACCCACGACCCTGACGTTATCAACACCATGCTCTAGCCAGTATAACTATACGTAGAAGAGCCCCACTGGATCAAACCAAGGGTCTATCTACTTCTCACAGGGGCCAACGAGATGCTTCAAGGATACCCAGAAGCAGCACAAGAAAACCAATTTATTTGTTAATTTCATATCTACGTATATCACTTGCTTTAAATATATACTTTCAGAATTTTCAGACAAGAGTGGATATCTATCTGTGCGTGTATGTGTGTGGGGGGGTTTAATATTTATAACTCTTGCTTTTTGCCTTTGCTTTTTTTGTGCAGATTTTTAATGCATAAGTAAATACAAATGCTAATACAACCCAGAGGATGTTAAACTCTGTTCCAAACAATGTAATTGTATATTCTTGTCAGCATTTAGAAGGGTGCACAATTACAATAGCTTTCAATCCCGCGATTAGCGCTGCATTCAGTTCGAAAATGGAGTGTACTAAAAGATAAGTGCCCCAGTATGTTCCATCTAAATAACAATAGCCACGCTTACTATCTCGATCTAAGACATATAACTGCTATTCTCCACATTTGTGCTTATGTGTATTTTGGTGCCGCCATTTGTTTACCCCCTACTAGGAATGGAAAGGGAGTACATGTTAACTTTTCAAAGGGACCGTCTGGCCTAGAGACCATGCAATTATTAGCAACTGGTTAATTTCCCCCACTGAAATAAAAAGGCATTACAAGGATCCTTCATTATCTTGGCTGGCTAATTTTGCTGAAGTTTTTCTCCCTGCTCCCTCCCACGCCAGCAACATACTCTCAGGAGTCAGTGACACAACTCAAGTCTCAGGGCAGGACTGATGTGGGCAATGTGTGGACATTTGCACATTGCTCTGCCCATATTAGTCCTAACACAGAAAGCTCCCAAGCTGGTAACACAGAGTTGGAATCATGTGAAGCTGTCTCATCCTAGGTCTGACTGCTGGCTCATCCAGCCCATGAGTTGTCTGCTCTGACAGATAGCAGTAGTCAACCCCAGGGTTTGAGGCCCCTCACCCCTAGCCTATGGATTTTCCATTCGTGCTGCCTAGCCAGTAGGGTGGGAGATAGGGAACCTATATCCCTTCATTTGCTGTTGGGCTCCAACTCCATCCACCAAGGCAAATGATGACAGGATGATGGTGAGTTATAGTCCAACAACATCTGAAGGTCCTCAAGTTCCTCATCCCTGCACTAGATTACGGGTCTGGTCGGGTTTTCATTTGGTTGTTTTGCTCCAAGAGGCTACATCCGTCACACAGCTCAGTAGTAGAGATGAATATAGGGTTTGAAGGCACTTAACACAGATAGCTTCTGCTTCAGCTTTCTAGACACTAGGAGTGGAGACCCGTTTATTGCGGTGCACTGAATTATTTACTATAGATGGGGAAGACCCAGATTTAAACGCCCAGCATGAAACTGACTGGGTAGCCTTGGTCAGCCAAACCACACGTAACTGACCTTAGGACTATTGTCATAATTACAGTGGTACCTCGGGTTAAGAACTTAATTCATTCCGGAGGTCTGTTCTTAACCTGAAACTGTTCTTAACCTGAGGTACCACTTTAGCTAATGGGGCCTCCCGCTGCCACACAGCCACACAATTTCTCTTCTTATCCTGAAGCAAAGTTATTAACCTGAGGTACTATTTCTGGGTTAGCAGAGTCTGTAACCTGAAGCGTCTGTAACCCGAAGTACCACTGTACATCCTTCTCTTAAATGCCATAAGTGGTCAGTGAAGCAGGGGAACTTATCTGACCTCTTGTCAGTGGCATTTGTGTGGTTTACTGGAAGGGAGAGCAGAGAAGCAGCAGCGAGGTTGTCATGGTACAAACTTGCCAGTGGCAGCACCAGGTGGGAGGTCGGATAGGCGCCACCACCCTGCCCCATCCACTGCTACTGCTAAATGGTTACCTGGGCATAAGTGGTATAATAGGGCTAGCTTTGGGGCTTGGCTTTTAGGCACACCAGTCCAAATTATAGGAAGGCAGTGTTACGCTGGGATAAATTATACCTAACTTACTCCTATTCCAGTCCTGGCCCCCTTCTAGTCTCCCAGAACACTCCTTTTTGGGGACTTACTCCAACCTTGACTCAGCCAGCTGAGCCCTGGCTGAAGACCTACACGGGTGTAATCTCTGGCGGAGCAGAGGTGAGGGACTTCAGCCAACTGAGCAGGAGAAAGACCGATCCCAAACGACACTCATCCTGGTGGATCTTGGGTTTGGATCACTCCCTAAATGTCTGCTTAGCAGCAGACATACTGTAAGTGTTATACATGAAATGTGTAACATTTTGTACCTTGAAAATTACTACAGAAATTATTAATAGTCACATAAGAGCACTTTGCTTTAAGTAGGCTTGGGTCCACCTGTTAAGTTATTTACCCCGAATTAAGAAATCACCGGTCAACAGCAACTTGTAAATGCTAAGTCGACTGCATTTTAAAAGACGCAATTTAAATGAAGATGGCTGTAGCTCAGGAATAGAGCACAAATGCTTTGAATGGAGAAAGTCCCAGATATGCTCCCTGGTGTGTCTAGGTGGGACTAGGGAAGACCATTGAAAATCACTGCCAGCCATTGTAGTGGTCTGATTCAGTATAAGGCAGCTTCCTAGGTTCTTGTATGTCATTAGTGTGCAGGACACTGTACAGAACAAGCTGGAACCTCTACGTATTTCTTATTAAAATGCTGTCCCCCTGAAAGATGGTGCATAAACGATGCAATAAAAACGAACAAATGCCTACTTTTCTCCTAAAAACAACAGCCTACACAGCTAACAATATGCTTAAAATAAACAACAAGCATTAAATAAATCACAGGATGGGGCGAACGAAAAGCACCGTAAGCCAGCAGAATTCAAAACTTTGGCAAAAGGCACTTTCAAATATTACACTTCCCCACAAAAACAATGGAAGGCCAGGGATGAGGAAACCAGGTGGGCTTTCTTTGGAATGGTATTCCACAACTGTGCTGCCATGCCTGAGAAAGATGTAGCCTGCGTTTGCCAACCTTCCATATCTAAGGCAGTGGTGATTTGGAGAGGGGCCTCCGAGGCTGATCCAAGCATTCAGAAAGTCTATATAAGATTGATTATTCCCCCTGTGCCTCACTAACAAATAGACTGTATTTTGCTAGTGAATACTTCATCAAGAGTTAAAAAGAAAACCCAACAATCCTGAATAGGTTATCTAAAACATTGCTATTTTCTCCCCCCCCCCTTTCTGCTGTTCCTTGAAAAAAACAAAACCTTGAGTAGTAAGTAAACAGGCCAGAATACCATGGTATTTGCAGTAAAAGACTGTCAGTCATTAAAAGCTAACAAACCTTTGCAAAGCAGGAATGCAGCAATAGAAATCCATTGTGAACTAACAATAGACCACTGAACCTCCAGGCACCAAAAGCAGACCATTTTACTTCTAAGTCTATTGTCAGCAAAGTCGTGACAAAGCTTTCCCCCTGCAGCTAGACAAAATATTCACCCTAGTGTGCTCATAAAGAAACTGAAGACTTCTGTGTAACTTGCAGAGTTAAAGCAACAGTAGCCCAGTTTGGGACGTCAATAGAAGCTGTTCACCTGCTGCCACCATACAGATATGTTGGTTACAGATTCGTATTTGCTTTAAAATAAGGAGTGCCCTCAAAACAAGCAGTTCATTCAAGCTAATGTTGGAATAGGCATAGGAAAAATAATTCGAAACCAGGTTTCAACGTTCTCGGAATGTCCTAGACATTATTCATTTGTTAGGTTAGTATTTGTTTGTGCTTATTTTGACATAATTCATATACCTCCCAGTCAACAAAAAAATAACCTCAAACAGTTTGTGGAAGACAATGTAAAATACTCACTAAGTATACTGACAGAAACACACACTAAAAAACAAATTCACATAAAATGTATCAAAATATAAATGAAATCGGTTGTTTTAAAATAAATATGCATAATAAAATTTCATGTTAAAATTGCATGCCTCAGGAAAAAAAAGTTTTTAGCAGGTGTCAAAAATGGTACAGCAAAGGGTTTTGCCTAACATCAATGGGCAGGGAGTTCCAGGGCCTACGTGCTCCTACAGCGAAGGATTGATTAATCACAAATGCCCTTCTTTCAGGGCACAGTAATTCCCCAGCCCCTCCCCACTTTGCCACTGACTGTCATTTCTGCTTTTCTTTGCCATTCAACTCCTGCTTTGCTGTTTTCTCCTTTCTACACCTGATAAGGAAGATCTCATTTTATGCACCTGACAAAGTGAGCTTGAGTCGCAGAATGTTATGCCATCCTAAACTGCTTGGTCTTTAAGGGGCCACAAGACTCGTTCTGCTGTTTTTCCTGTGAAGTATGTTAGGCCTGGAGAGAAAGACCAACCCAGCGGCTCCAAAACTTATTTTCCCACAGATCCTTGGCAGATCACTTAATGTTGCTGCTATTTTGGTCCATTGCAGATTGTGATGTGCTGTGCTAGACACTGCATGACTTTCAATTGCATTTTTATTTCTCATAATATTGCATTCCATTATATTGCAATTTCAATCCTGCAGGATTCAATTTGCAAATTTTCTTCAAAGGGAGCATCTGCGGAGCATCTGAACAAAGATTGGGGGCTCCTGGGCCACAAAGATTGGGTTAGCCAAAGGTTGCCCAGAGAGCTTCATGGTGCACCTGGCTCTTCTGCTCCAACCACTAGGAAATATTGCCTCCTTTCAGCCCTCTCTAGTGAAGGCCCCTATTTCTTGGAAGGAAAAGGAAGGCTTTGAAGGTGAGGAACATACAGAGAAAGAGAAGTTACACCTTCTTTAGCATCTGATGTGAACTCTCCAATTGCTCTTGTATCAGGACATATATTATTTTGACTAATGGGGGGCCAATTCCTCCTTGGCATCCCCCCCCCCGCTTCCACTCATCATTTTTTCCCTTTCTCTCTCCCTCCCTCTCCTTGACAGCTGTCTCCTCATCATCCCAACAGGTGCTATTAGGCCCCGAACAAAGGCTAAGGCTTTTAAGCCACTGGCTGTTGACAAGTGAAAAGGAAACAACAAATGGCCCAGCACTGCTACTCTCCCCAGGTCACTCAGCCAACGGTAATCGCTATTATTTTTATTTATTAGTTCTGCGGCACTGTCCTCTAACCTGCCTTCGCCCGCCCACCTCCCCTCCCTTCATTCCATGACAGCCAGGAGCATTTTAACTTTTAATAAAAAGGGGGAGAGCTGCGAGCGGCTCCTGAGCAAGCTCTTTCGTTAAAGTGCCTGGCTAATGAATGTTGTCCATTTAGATCTGGATAATTTATGATGTCAGCAAAGTGTGGGTGGGGAGGGGAGTTGGAATGAGAGCCCAGGCATTAGTTGGCGAGCTGAGCTGAGAGAACAAAAGGGAGGAGGAGGAGGAGGAAGAAGAGAGAGAGAGAGGCAATCTGAAAGATAATTCAAGAATTCATCATGAATATAGCCTATCTGCCACTGTTAAACTTCCTACCTATCCACATCAGTATGCTAGTCAAGGAATCCCTACGCACTTCACAGAAAGAAAGACACCTCCAGTCATAGAACTGTAGAGCTGGAAAGGACCACCAGGGTCATCTAGTCCAACCCTCTGCAATGCAGGAATCTTTCGGCCCAATGTGGGACTCGAACGCACAACCCTAAGATAAAGAGTCTCATGCTATTCCAACAGTACTTCTGAGGTCTATGGCAAGGGTTGGGGAGCTTCATCTTTGGGGGCCAAATGTACCCCCCCCATCAGGCCTTCGGGACTATTCTCAAACCACACCGGCCCTCCTCCACACCTTCCTTGAAATGTTTTTGCCTGGCTGGAATATGTCCTTGAATTCTGATTGCACCTGGATGGAGGACAGAGAGGGGTAATGTGAGAGCATGTAGAAACTAGCCTACTGTAAGGTAAAGGTAAAGGGACCCCTGACCATTAGGTCCAGTCATGACGGACTCTGGGGTTGCGGCGTTCATCTCGCTTCCGGGTCATGTGGCCAGCATGACTAAGCCGCTTCTGGCAAACCAGAGCAGCGCACGGAAACGCCGTTTACCTTCCTGCTGGAGCGGTACCTATTTATCTACTTGCACTTCTTTGATGTGCTTTCGAACTGCTAGGTTGGCAGGAGCTGGGACCGAGCTCACCCCGTCACAGGGATTTGAACCGCCGACCTTCTGATCAGCAAGTCCTAGGCTCTGTGGTTTAACCCACAGCGCCAGCCTACTGTACAGAGGTTCAATTTGCACCCATTGTTTCTTCTACTCTTGCCTGTGGCCCCACACCCCTTTGGGCCTAAAATGTTTCCCCACTTCTGGGCTATGAGCAATGTTGCAATCTAGGGTACACGCTTAACTCAGGGATATTTCACATGGTGCAGCCTCCAGTTCCCATTATCCCTAACCATTGGGTATGCTGGCTGGGATTACACTGACTAGTGGGGGCATAGCAGGGTTTGCACCCTTACCTGGATACTGCAGATATTGGAACTGGGACCTTCTGTATGTAAAGAATGTGCTTTGCCACTGAGCCATGTTTTCTCCTCTTAAAGGAGGCCAGCCTATTAGGTGCAAATATTCCGTACTTGCTTTCCTTGGGATACACAGATCCATAAAATGGTAGAATTTGACCCTGCAGAACTCAGCAATTAAGAGATGGCTACTCCATTGTGTATTGCTGTGTTTGTTGGCAATCAAATGTAACACAATTATTGAAATGGTGTGGGGGTTGTTGTTTTTTAGTGGATCACTTAATAAAATTGATTTTTTTAAAAACACAGAGGGTTTTTGTGTTGTTGTTGTTGTTTTTTAAAAAGCTTAGAACAGAAGGTTAAAATCATAATCAAGGAACACATATCAGAATGAAATGCTTTCTAGCCTTCTTGAAAATATGACAGAATGTTTTGCTACTGGAAGTGAGAATTAAACCACACACGCCTGATGCTAAAACAGCTCCACATCCTGATCTCCTCTTGCATAACATATGTGAAAACAAAATCGCAATCTTTATTGTGCCAGATGCCGGAAGAGATGAACAATTAAAAAAAAAACCAACAACATCCGCCATAAATCATATCTAGTGAAGAGCAAGGTAGTTTCACAGTAAATCAGGATGTGGGTTTTGTTTTGTTGTTTTTTTTAACAGAAAAATTAGATGGTATTTGCATGAAATCGTAATGTCAAATTAAGTAGAAATTATTAAAGCAAATGTCAGCTTTGAATTTGCTTCAGCAGGGAGGGGGGAAAAACCTTGCAAGATTCGCTCTGAGCTTCTCCACCAAAATACAGCCCTCCATCTGCTTTGGCAACTTGTTCCATTTGTTTGCACTTGTCACCATCCATGGATTATTAGAATGCATTATTTTGTTTTCTGGCCTGTGTTATTTCCGGTGCAGATAAGGAGTGAAAAAGCAGTAGCTGGCTCTGTTGGGAAGAGCACGAGGAGTTCAAAAGGGAAAACAGAGGCAGCCCCCAAAACATTTCCAACAGGTTACAACATATGCACACAACACTGAGGTTCAGGAGTCTCAGGCACAGGCTCTGAAACTCTCCCCAAGCCACAAACACTGCTCTGCATTGCTTCCCAGCCTCCTTATGTGTTTCTGCCTGGCTGGAATGTGCCCTAGAACTCTGGCAATGACTCTTGCCTGCCCGGGTAGAGGACAGAGAGGGCTATGTGTAGAAACTAGCCTATTGTACAAAGCTGAAATTAATATTTGTTGCTCCATCCACTTTCGCCTCTGGACCCACCTGCCACTAGAACATGACCCCTGAACATTGTCCAGAAGGGAATGCAGCCCTTGGGATGTCTGCCATACGTTAACAGGGGGTTTTCTGTTACAAGGAGAGGAATTCTGCCACTAGAGTGAGATAGAAGATTAAGCAGAAGAAGGGGGGACGTTATGATTGATTTGTTTGCTGCATTTTAATGAAAAGGTTTGCAACAAGCAAGCACACAGGCAGCCTCCCAAAGAGGCATTTCTAGCTCTTTTAGGCTTCTATTCCTCTGAAGTTTCCTCTTAAAACAAAGCCTCAAATTAGTTTTTAATTTCACCTGATGAGAAATTTCACAGGCAATTTTTCACACTCATATGACTGAAAATACCACCCCCAGAAATTGGGAGGTATTTTGGCTAGATGGAACACTTTACACTTGCATTCTATTTTTTTTAAAAAAAAAAACTTTAGGTAAATTTAAGAGGTGATTGGGTTTTGCAATGACATAACGGCTACCCCAGAGTGCCTGCTGAGTTTTTCATCTTTATTCCCGCATCAAGAATCACAGAGCCCAGGTAACTAGTTCTGCCATTCATAGCACAACATCTGTACAATGATTAGAGTTTGGAAAGAACATTAGTTTGGTCTGCATTTTAGCTCAATACCACCTAATTCACACTTTCCCATTCGACCCAGGAACTGAAACACAGCTATTGTTTGAACTTTGCAACGCAGTCCTCCAACCAAATAGTAAGTATAGAAATGCATATATTGGTGAATATTGTGCATTAAAAAGTAAATATTGGTGATTTTTTTTAATGCATTCTAACAGAAATTGCTTGCAAAAAAGGCAAAATTGCATACAAAAATGTGTACTTTGGGAGGAATGCACACTAGAACGCCAACAGATTTTCATTACGGAAAAATATTCACGCCAGCTGATGAAAAAATGTGGTGAACTGAGCTATATATTGGGAAGGAGGAAGAGAAACTGGAATTGACAGTTATACTGGCTTCAGTTATATGGGCTCTGCTGCTGCAGGATTTGTTTCAGCGGCTCCAGCCTCCCTGCCTTAGGTTCAGAGTCCTCTTGGTCAGCACCAGTAGCATGGAACCCAATCTGGCTCCCAAACCAGGTGGGCATTGCAGCCTCTAACTTGGTGTCTTGGTCACTGCTAGACTCTAGGGCAGGCACCCCCAAACTCAGCCCTCCAGATGTTTTGGGACTACAATTCCCATCGTCCCTGACCACTGGTCCTGTTAGCTAGGGATGATGGGAGTTGTAGTCCCAAAACATCTGGAGGGCCGAGTTTGGGGGTGCCTGCTCATGACACCCAAGTACCAACATCATGACTTATCACAAACAGACCCCTGAATTGAAACACCTGAACTGCATGTCCTGAGATCCCGCATTCCCTGGGCAACTGAACTACACCAGGTCTACCCATTCACGTGCCTGTATATCTCTGCACACAACCCATCAAGAGGTAATAAGTCTGAATGGGCCAATATGTTTGTTACTTCAAAACTTTGTGAGGAATGTTTAGATCGGGGTGAGCAAACTTTTTCAGCAGTTCACTGTCCCTCAGACCTTGTGGGGGGGCTGGACTATACTTTAGAAAAAAAGTTAACAAATTCCTATGCCCTGCAAATAACCCAGAGATGCATTTTAAATAAAAGAACACATTCTTCTCATGTTAAAACACGCTGATTCCCAGACCACCTGCAGACCAGATTTAGAAGGCAATTGGGCCGGATCCGGCCCCCGGTCTTAGTTTGCCTACCCATGGTTTAGATAATACTTTAATTCTAAGAAGGCTGGGAAGGCATATGAGAAAGCAGCCCTTTGCAGGGGACTTGGGTTTGAGTTATGGGAGGGGATGTGCTATCTGAAGGTATTATTTCGTGGTGTTATCCTAACAATTACGTTTCAAAAAGCTTAACGTTTGCATAGATAAATATCAATGGCTGCAACGCAGTATCATGTGCTTCTACCTCTCATAAACTGCAGCTGCTACAACAATAACCTTTCAATTCCTGGACTGCGCTAGCAAGAAACACTCGTTTAAATTGTTTTTTATTGCAGTCCAAGCATCTTAGCAAAGAAGTCACATTGACCGGCATTTCACATATACACAAGTGAGCAGTTTTCAGCCTTTTGGAATAACAGCAGCCAAGCAGAAACTAGATGCTATTTAACAGCAACAGAATTGTAGAATTGGAAGGGAGCAGAAGGGTAATCTAGTCCAACCCCCTGCAATGCAAGAATTTCCTTTACAAGAATATCTGAATTAAGTTACTACATTTTTATGTATCCATTGAATTAAAACAACCAGCTGGCCAAGCATTAAATTCATGAAGCATATACACAAGGTCCCCCTTAAAGGTAAAGGTAAAGGGACCCCTGACTATTAGGTCCAGTCATGGACAACTCTGGGATTGTGGTGCTCTTTCGCTTTATTGGCCGAGGGAGCCGGTGTGCAGCTTCCGGGTCATGTGGCCAGTATGACTAAGCCGCTTCTGACAAACCAGAACAGCACACGGAAATGCAGTTTACCTTCCCGCCAGAGCGGTACCTATTTATCTACTTGCACTTTGACGTGCTTTCGAACTGCTAGGTTGGCAGGAGCAGGGACCCAGCAATGGGAGCTCATTCCATCACGGGGATTCGAACTGCCGACATTCTGATCAGCAAGCCCAAGAGGCTCAGTGGTTTAACCCACAGCGCCACCCACGCCCCTTACCCCCCCCCCAATTTTTTAACCACAAATAAGAACAAGTGGAAATCGATAGGCAGTAGAAATGTACTCAGTCAGACCTTGGTGTTTCAGGGGATAATCTTCACCACAAAGTTTGGGTACAGATAATCTCTGGGTATGGGGAAGCCACACAGTGCCACAAGCTACCTCCAAAAGGCAAAGCCTCAAAGCCTGACCCAACCAGCAGGGGGAGGACCAAGGAAATCCTTATTTAAAAAAACACACCAAGTACAGAAAAGTCATTAGGTCCTAAGGCCTTCGTAAAGAGCCAGATTGCAGCCTGGTTCCTAAAGGACCAGAAAGTTGGGAGCTGGGAGTGTATCTGATGCCACAGCAAAGAAGGCCCTGCTCCTAATGGATAGTCACCAAACCTTTCAGCAGGAACACAAGCAGCAAGGCCACAGATACTGAGTGGAGTGCACACAAGTGGTCATTAGGGTACACTATAAATGGAGATGGATTTAAGGGAGCATGACTGATTTGGTCACATTGAGCATGGAGTCTTAGGGATGCCACAACTATGCTTTAGAATGGATTGCAAGAGGCAGAGGGCACCAAATTTTGCTATTGCACGGGGCACCACTGAAATTTGAGATCTCAAGGTCCACCACAGCTGTAAGGCAGTAAAGGATTTGGTGATAGCAGTGGCAGTCAAGTCTGTTGCAGTGACCATCCAAGTTTTTTTCAAAATCACCAAGATGGCAGAGCCGGCTCTGGGTGTCATTGCTTGCATCAGCCAAAGGCCACTGCAAGTTCCTTCACAGGACCTTCCACCGTAAGTAACAAATGCCACCAAATCACAACACCATTTCATCTGACACCCTCCAGCACCAAGAACAGCATCATCTGCCAAAAGGTTCCATCTGAGTTCCTCCAGTGGTATGATGTTTTTATTTTTTCATATATATCTATCCAACTTCTTTGCTTCTAAGGAATTTGTGTGGAGCAAGTCCAGTCTACATCCTCAGCATTCGACCGGTACATTATGTTGTATGTGCAGATGTGGAGAACATTGCAAGGCCATGGAATGGAGAGAGGAGGACAGCACCAAAGCTGACCACTTTACCAGAGGCTGAACAAAATGAACTTGTTTGGAAGAACAACCTTGGCCTTTGATTTCCTGGCAACTGGTCAGAAATTGAAAGAAACAGCCTGGCAGAGCCTTGTTTAGGAATGGATAGATGTGTCATTCATTATTTCAACTTTAAGTTTAGTGGGGAACCTAAGTTTGTTTGTGTGTGTGTGTTTCTAAAGGAAGAAGTCACCAGGGAAATTTGTCAGCGTTTTAGTGTTAATTTCTCCTATGATATACCTTTTCAAACAGTGTATAGAAGTATTAGTAGTATTAATTATTATTATTATTCTGTAGTCTTATACAACAATGCAAATATGAATCTGTGCAAAAGGGACCCCCACAAAAGTAAAGGATTATTTCATGTCAGGTTTTGCTATATCCAACCTGGAGTCTCCCGCTAGCTTGAGCCAAAATACTCGAGTGCCTGTTTGCTCTCAACTCTTTCCTTGGTAAAGAAATCGCAATGTTTAAAGAGAAGGCTTCTTGTTTAGTAGCGGAGTTTCTTCTTAAACTTTATGTATCGTAACTTGTCTTTGGAAAGAAATGTGCCCCACGCTCAACACTGCCTCGTTTGTTTGGATGCTTCGCGAAACTGAAGGTTTCAGTTAGGAGACCTGGGGTGGTGTGTGTGTTTGGTGGAGAGTGGCGGGTGAACCAACTTCTCTGAAAGTAAATGGTAGTTGGTTTGCAGTCATTCTAATTGGATGAGCCAGATTCAGAAAAAGGAAACAATCTGTAAAAATAATATCAAGAGACTTTCAGGTAGATTGCGACCTTGGACACGCATCTTCTGATATTTTTTTTTAATTGCAACTGCCCAGAACACATAGGCTAGCTATGTTCCATCTCCCTTCACCCAGCTATGGGAATTGTTTTTAACTATTGGCCATGCTGGCTGGACCTGATGGGAGCTGTAGTCCAATCTTTAGTATACCCAGGTGGGGAAAGCTGCTTCAGAGACTACAACTGCCATTTGGGCCTTCTGTCATCTTCTGTATTGTCCTTTTAAAAAGCAAAACAATACACTCTAATGGAGGTTCTACACCCACCCACCCACCCACCCAGACTGTAAAAGTTCACTAGACTTTCCACATTTGTTTCATCATGACCAGTACATTGCTAAGTGATTAGTTTTCTTTTCTAAAGCCATGTGATTTTACACCATTTCCAACTCCTACTTCCCTGAACCCCCAGACAGTTATTTTCATTTTGTAAGCAGGGCGATGGAACAAGAAGGAATTTCTTTATTATCATTTATTTTTATTTTTTGCTGTGATGTGACATCATGGCAAAATGTTTCCACCTTGCTTTATAGCAGGATCTATGCAGATTGCTTTGAGAAGTTGCCCTCGTAAATAACAACAAAGCAGTGCTGAATTATCAAGGCTGTAACTCAGGCAAAAGGTGCTATCTCCATTTATATTATATGACCCCAGTGCAACATTCTTAATTGAATTGCAGACATTCATCTAATCAGCTGGTCGGCAATATTTTCAGCACTAGGATGGCAAAAAGATTGCTCCTGTCTAGTTGCCACCCCTTGTAAGCCGAATCGCTACAGATCTGTACACAGAGAGGAGTCACTAGTAAACTACTAAAAAGCAGTCAAATATGTATAAAACAACAAATGTAGACTTTAGATATAAAATCTGGATTCAGGAGAGAGCTGTGCATCTCTAAACATTTAAATCCATCCCCTCCTCCTGAACCACTTAAGCCGGGAAGTTTGCCTAACAGATTCCTGGAGTATATACTGACTTTCTAATAGGAAGGCTTCTGATCAGGGTTCCAAAAATTTCTGACTCGAACAAAGGCTGATATAAATATCATGCCATTGCCTTGACACAGAAACTTAAAGCCTAATCTTCCACATTTCCTTCTCGTCAGTTCCCTTTGGGCCACGGCTCACAGTCTGCAGCAAAAGGCCTGGGTTCGCCAGCAAGTTCTTGCTTGAGCTTTGGCCAATTCCACCTCTCAGACAAGTGTGGAAGTGTGATGCATGCACTTTCAAATACCAGTTTGCCACATTCACAATTCACAGTGGGGAAAGTCTCAAGCGTATACCTGAAAACATAACAACTCTTCGCCATTTTTTTCTAAGGGTTTGGTTGTAGAGCTGTGTCAGAAAGTTAGCCTGTTTTATTATTACTATTATTAATTGCTTTACTGTATATCCCACCTTTTTGTCCAATGAGCTTAAGGTGGGGTAGGTTAGACTAAGAGGCAATGGTCACCCAGTGAGCTTCTTGGCCATGTGGGAATTTGAACCCTGGTCTTCAAGGTCCTAGGCTGACACTATTCACTACACCCCACTGGCTGTCATTATCCATCGTGGGAAAAGAGATTGCATTCAAAAATTATGAAAGGGTAGGGGACTGCAAGAAGATCAAACCTATCTATTCTTAAGGAAATCAGTCCTGAGTGCTCAATGGAAGGACAGACCCTGAAGCTGAGACTCCAATACTTTGGCCACCTCATGAGAAGAGAAGACTCCCTGGAAAAGACCCTGATGTTGGGAAAGATGGAGGGCACAAGGAGAAGGGGACGACAGAGAACAAGATGGTTGGATAGTGTTCTTGAAGCTACCCGCATGAGTTTGACCAAACTGCGGGAGGCAGTGGAAGACAGGAGTGCCTGGCGTGCTCTGGTTCATGGGGTCACGAAGAGTCGGAAACGACTAAACAACTAAACAACAACAACAACAAGGGGAAAGTCTGGTGAAATTCTTACTTTTGAGGTGGCTGAGGGATCTTTGCAAGGGGCTTTTCTTGGATTCCACAAATGATCTGACCAATGGTGTGTACTCTGCAGCCTTCCCGGGTGCCTGTGCTTCCTGAAAACTGCAGAACACCTTAGCTACCAAACACAGGCAGAGTGGGAGGCTGCCTCCCATGTGCCTGACAGCTGCTAATTGTTATTTTTAAGAGAAATATTTTCATTTTATAAAATCAATTGGGAAATATATAGGTAAAAGGAAAAACTTCCCTTAAAAATAAAACTAGTGGGGCACACTGATCTGAAGCTCTCAAAAGTCAGCCTCCCCAGCTTCCATCCTTCCATGATGCTTTTTCAGATCAGGAAATGTGGATAGTTGAGGAAGCTGCTGAGCACTGGAGAATGGGAAAACACACCCAAATCGCTTTTGGCCATATTGCTGTGATAAGGTGAGCTCAAAACTCTACACCCAGCATAATGGTGGCAGAATGTTAAAAGACCTTCTGAATGAGACAGATTTATATATATATATAATGAAAGCCTATTTAATAGGGGAAGAAAACTTTTCAGAAATTGGACTGCAGGTTTTTGGCACAGCACTAATTAGTTATGCGAGTTGGCCTCCAAAATTGTGTATTACAGTTTTGCATGCTAGGTATGTGTACTAGACTCTGGTAAAAGTCCTGTATAAATCAATATTTGAAGGGTCCGGCCAAAGTGAATCATATGGAGGACTTTTTGAGGGGATTAGCCAAAATGCTCAGCATTTCTGGAGCTGTCACTGAACTTCACATAGGCAAATGGGGGTGTGGGTCCTGCTGAGGCGGCAAGTTGTTTGACTACAAAATTCATCATCCCCAGCCAGAATAGCCAACCATCAAGGACAATAGGGCTGGCGTCTAACGTATCTTGGGAGAGGGGGGACACCAAGTTTGAGAAGGCTGGTCTATACTAGGGATGGGTGAATCTGTCCATTTTGCTTTCTCATAGATTCAGTTCTTCTCTTCAGTTTGCAGTATTTATTTATTTATTGAAAAATCTATCTTGCCAAGAATTCCCCAGCATGTTAGTGTGCATCTCTCCCGATATACACATTTTGCAAACACTTTTTCATCATATGATGTACTGCCGAATCTTCTTTTCACCAATGCATGCATTTTTTTCAATGCATCGCCTCTTCCAATAAGACAATTTTTTTGCACACATTATTTGGTTGGCAAACTGCATCACCGAAGTGTGGTTTTTCTGGTGGATAGCTATAATGTTTTGGAAACTGCAAACTGAGGAGTTTCCCACTGAAGGGCAAACTAAGCCGAAGTTCTTCCCCCATCCGTAATACATCCTATTAAAAACCCAATAATGTTATCGTTTAAAGTCTATTAATAACCCGCCAACCAAAAAACAAAACAAAAACAAACCCTCATCATCATCAAGTTTGGGAATGCCAAACACCTCTGGTCCTCTGTCTGTCAAAATAAAGAAGACAAACACGTAACTTTGGGGTTGGCCCTAAGAGACAACCTCCGCCAGAAGCATAAATTAGAAGCCATTCATGGCTTTCTCTCTCTCTCTCTCTCTCGACAGAAGCCTTTCACTATGCTGGGGTTTGAGAAAGAGGAAGCGCTAAAACAATGGCTTTAGTCTGGGAGAACAATTTCTGTTTTTCAAGAGAGGACTCGCCCCCCCCTTGCTGCTTCCACCATACCCTGGGACATCAGGGCGCTTTCCCTTATCGTGAACTGCAACTTTTCATATCACGCCCAGCTCTGCCTTCTCCTTGGACCACCTCCTCCTTTTCAATACCTCCACAGTGAGGAGAAAAGCTACACTAAGCCTCTCTCTCTCTCTCTCTTCCCCTCCTCTCTCCCCCACACCTCCTATTTTCTTATATTTGTGTAGCTGTTAGACATTTTGCAAAGGAGGGGAGTACCAGCCAGCCTTTCACAACAAAAGAGCTACTGTCACTCCGCCAGTCCCAGACATGGTGGAAACCAGCCCACAGGAAAAGGCCTGGCTCCAGCGTTAGGCCCCGGCCGAGCACAGTCACCGCATTCACTCAAATTGGCAACAGGTCTCAGTGTTCCTGGCTTTGAGCTGTGAACAAGGGTCGGGATTGAATAACCAATTATACAACCGCTGACTGAGTTTATCCAAGGTTTGCAAACTGCTATAATAGCCCAGTATTCAACTGGCTGTTTTATCCTTTTCCAGATATAG
Source organism: Podarcis raffonei (assembly GCF_027172205.1). Taxonomy (NCBI): domain Eukaryota; kingdom Metazoa; phylum Chordata; class Lepidosauria; order Squamata; family Lacertidae; genus Podarcis; species Podarcis raffonei. The sequence continues at coordinate 64,131,445 of NC_070611.1, read as the reverse complement.
TGTCATATCTCCCCTTGTGCTCCATTTACATGTCATTTTATTACATACATCCATTAAAAAAGGTTAATACAATGTCACAGTCAGTGCCTAAATGATGCTATTCAGCATCCATACCCCTGGCTGCTGCAATTCGTACAGGCACCTCTCTCTTTCTGTTTCTTACACAAACACACACACACACACACACACACACACTACTGCGTATATCTGTGCACATACTTTCCTGTAGCAACACGAAGTCTGTTGCTAGCAAGAAGTGCAATGTGCTATATGGACTCCACCAGCTATAAAATGAAATTTGGAAGGCTAAGAAGAAGTTATCAACTCAGACTTGCAAACATGCATAGGGAGGAAGCTCTCAAAAGCCAGATGCTTGGAAGTTGAACCACTTTTTAAAAGACTTCCACTCTGAACGCAGGTTAGTGGATAAAGGCAGGTAGATTTCAGCTTTGGCAAGGGTGCTGGACACCAGTCGCCAAAAATCTGGTGCTGACCATTCTGGCCCTCAAGGGAGATTAAAAAACAAAACAAAACACTCAGCGACATCATAGTTGCAAAAGTAGAGAATTACCTAGTTTTAAAAATCCAAATAGCAGCCGAATGTGCATAATACATTGATGAAGACCATGACTGATAGGGAGGACAGCTTAACCCTTTCCTCTCATACCCCATGGTCCTGATGAAAACCACTGCCTTGGGAGCCCAAACTGAAAGGAAGCCTCAGATTTAGACACTTGTTAATTTTTGGCATTTGATCCATTTTGCAACTTGCTTTCATGGGCATCAGAACAAAAAGTGACACACACTCTCAGCTCAGAGCCGCAAATAGGAGATTTGGGTTGGCCATTACTAGCCCTACTCAGAGTAGACCCATTGGAATTGATGGGCATGACTAGTTTAGGCCCATCCATTTCAGTGGGTTTGTTCTGAGTAGGACCTAGATGGAGACAACCCATAAGATTTTCCTCACTAAATGGTACATTTCCATAGAAGGATAAAAAGGTATCCTTTCAGTGCTTTATTTTGTTTTCATCTGTCGTCATAAAAAAGTCTGTGGTGGAAAAGCTTCAGAAGTTGGAAATGGCCTGGACCTCTCTGGAATTAAGTGAGGGCCAAAGGAAGGATTGATGTCCTTTGCCCAAAGACATTCTAACAGACACTGAAGCAGCCTCAGACTAGAAAGAGTGCAACTGATTAAAAAATGTTGCAGAATCCGGTTTGGGGAAATCTGATTGTAGATGTGCCAGTTTTCTCTTTGTCCACACCAATGCCCAACATGCAAGCATGATGTCTGACAAACTTCAAGCTGTGAAATCTGGTAAGGTTTGGCATTTGTGCTCAACTTCATGCAACCATAGCTTGGTCTAAACAAATTCAGCGCTGCCACCATTCTCCCCAACCAACACGGTGAATGTTTACATGAGGGATACATAAGGCTTCACATTCCAGTGTCGTCCCCCCCTCATTCCTCCTTAGATCATTAAGCTCCCTCGTTCTTTCTGCACAAACAAAAGATGAGCTAATAAAAGTTCATCGCTTTCTTCTTTGGCTAAGGGGGGGATTAATGGGGTATCTTCAATATGTGAGGAAGCTGACATTTCAGCTATAATTTTGGCAGCAGGCAGATCCCATTTACCTTCTGTCATGCCCTTACCAGACTACAAAGAGGAGAAAGGCAGAAAAACGAGGAGAGAAAGTTGAAAGAACGTGAGAAATATTTAGGATGCTCACGCTGAAGTGCAAAGAGAACCAAGTCCCAAGGAAAGGAATGCTGTTTAGTGCAAGCTCCTGCTTTTATGAATCATGTACCAAGTACAGCCCTATTTGGGCATTCATTACTCATGCAGGGGATGCGGGTGGCGCTGTGGGTTAAACCACAGAGCCTAAGGCTTGCCGATCAGAAGGTCGGCGGTTCGAATCCCCGCGACGGGGTGAGCTCCTGTTGTTCGGTCCCAGCTCCTGCCAACCTAGCAGTTCGAAAGCACGTCAAAGTGCAAGTAGATAAATGGGTACCACTCCGGCGGGAAGGTAAACGGCGTTTCCGTGCGCTGCTCTGGTTTCACCAGAAGCGGCTTAGTCATGCTGGCCACATGACCCAGAAGCTGTCTGTGGACAAACGCTAGCTCCCTCGGCCTATAGAGCGAGATGAGCGCTGCAACCCCAGAGTCGTCCGCAACTGGACCTAATGGTCAGGGGTCCCTTTACCTTTACCAATTGGGTGAGGGGTAGAGTGGGGTCATACCATTAAGTCCTTATCACTCCCATCTACATGTAGAGGTGGAAGATGCAGAATTTTGGGTGATGTTGTTTTATTCGTCCAATGGGGTTATCAGGCATAATCCTTAGCCAATCTCGCTAGAGAGGGAATTATGGTTTAGGGCAGGGGTGGTTAACCTGTGGCCTGCAGAGGATGTTGGAATCCAGCTCCCATCAGTCCTAGCTAACATAGTCAAAGATCAGGAATTATGGGAACTGCCTGGGAAGAGGTTGCCGAGAAAGCATCTAATCCCCAGCGCATCCAACCAATGAACACATCCTGCAGACACCATGCTGTCAGGAGAGCCATTCCACCTGACGCCAGAAGCAGGCCTTTTGTGTGGCATCCCAGACAACCACCTCAAAGGGACAGGAGAAATATGCTACCCATGATGGTGTCCGGTTTGAACCCAACCCATGAAAAACAGAAATGAGGAAAGCTGATAGTTAGAACCACAAATGAGTTTGAGTGCTGAGTTGATGTTTGGCGCCAGAAGATAGCTGCCCATATAAAGACACCCACCTCTTGGCTTAACCGGTAAGCAACCTGTGTCAAGAGTTGTTAGGAGGTCCCCATTCCCCTCCCAGATCTGCAGTTCCCAAAGTGTTTGGGAACTCAGAGGCAACTCTGGGAATTGTAGCTGTGGGGGGGGGGACAGGGGTCTCCTCAAAACTCCAAGCACCCTTAACAAACTAGGGTTCCCGTAATTCTTTGGGAGAAGTCACGACTGTGTCAAAGTGTCATCGTGATGCTGTCAATGTATGGTGTGAACGTGGCTTAAATGGCTGACATCTGGGTGCCAATGATGTCAAGTGGAAGCAGTGAAGAACTTGCCTGCAATGCATTGAACACCCCATCGCACAACAAGAATGGTTCTGGAAGCACCCTCCTATTCACAACATGCCTCAAGTTGGCCTGCAAATCCAGCAGTCACAACAGTCAAGGTTACAGCACCTCTTTCAATTCTAGCTCTTTTCAACAATGCAGAAGCACGCTTTTCTCTTTTCCTCTCTGGACACTTTTCTTTTTGCTGAGGAAAGTGTTTTAATCTTCCTCAATTCAAGGTGTTAACTGATCGGCAGCCCCGCAGTTCCACAAGCAGCCCAGGCCGTCCGCCTGGCCTTCTGCTCAAGGCTCTAACGATTTAATGTCCTTATTTATTTACTTCCCCCCCTGTTGGCGGCCATACTTCTTTCCTTCTCCACTCCTGGGCGAGATGCTATAAACCTGAAAGGATTTTGGTGGAGCCGTTGCCTGGAGGTGGCCCATACGGAGCGTGAGCCAATCACGCTCAGAAGGGAAGCTACCGTACCTAAACAAACCATTATCGGCTCATCTTCTGTCTTTGTACTTCATCTCCTTTCCTTTTCCTTTTTTTTTTGCTATTACCTCACGGGATTAACTTTTATCTCTAATCTCTGCTCTGGCCAACTGTCAGGGAGCCTAAAAGCCTCCCGGCTTTTAATCTGTGTGTAATAATACTGCTGTTACTAACAGATAACTGTGAAACAACATGGAAGGAAGGGCGATCCGCACACCCGCAGAAGGGGCTGGCTTGTCAGAAACAGCTGCGCCGGCTTCTCACCTGAGAGGAGAAAGGGAGGAAGCCACAGCAAGCTTTCCATAGTTCAATAGTGTATCACACCATCCATTTGTATATGCTAATGGTGAACTCGATTCTCTGAGGTCTCATCTTCATGCAGGGAGAGAGAGAGAGAAAGAATAGGGAGCTCCAGCAGGAAGATTTATTGCAAGCCAACCACATGAGAGCAAGTGTGGTGTAGTGGTTAGGATATTGGACTAAGACCTGGGAGAATGGAGTTCTGGTCCCCACTCAGCTATGAGGCTTCCTGGGTGACCTTGGGGCAGTTACTGTCCCTCAGCCTAACCTACCCCGCAGGGTTGTTGTGAGAACGAAAGAGAGAGACAGAGAACCATCGGTGCCACCTTGAGCTCCTTGTAGGAAGGGTGGGATACACAGGCAATAAATAAACGAAATTCTGTCTGGCGGGGAACACATTTTTAAGAGCAACTCAGTTCAAATGCATGGGGCACTATTTTAACACATACCTGACATTTAGAAGACATCTGAAGGCCTGTTCAGGGAAGTTTTTAATGTGTGACATTTTAATGTATTTTTAATCTTTGTTGGAAGTCGCCCAGAGTGGCTGGGGAAACCCAGCCAGATGGGCGGGGTACAAATAATAAATTATTATTATTATTATTATTATTATTATTATTATTATTATGGGGTAGGGGCAGGGGAGAGATTTGATTTAGTTTGCATTGTAACACAAATTTATATAATGTGCAGTTTCCAAAGCACAAAACGTGAACTGGTTGTAAGTGACCGTCAGTCCCAATATCAGAGTTGCCCAGGCCTCTCACCTGTTAAATATTCAGGCAAATTAGGAAACTCCTGCTTGAGGACCAAACTTCCAAGGAATTCGTAAGGGAGCAGAAAATGCTACCAAAGGGAGTGATACATAAACCATGAGGTTTTATACCACTGAACATAAACCAATGGAAGCAGCGATTACCATGAAGGCAAACCTCTACAGGTTCTGGACTGGTGTTTCCCAAAGTGGGCAATACCTTCTCCTGGGAGGCACTGGAATGATGGGGGGGGGCGGGGCGGAGACAGTAGTAGCCTCTGGTGCAATTGGGGGGCATTGAATAAAAGTAGGGGGTTGTTGGAAGCATAAAGAAAAAAGAGAATACAATGTTGAAAAACCGTCCGTCCGTGTTCCATTTGTTGTGTAATGACACTTGCTGCCAGGTGGGGTGCCGTTGTGGGATGGCGACAATTCCTACCCTGGATCTGGGCTTTCCCAGACTTGAGTGAACCCTTTTCGGCTTCACTCAGGTCTAGGAAGTGGATCACAGCTTGCCTGCCTATTTGGCCAGTGGCAGGCTGGCTGCGGCACCTTTGTTTGCTTGCTTAAAGAAAATATGATTTCCAGAGGGTGCTGAGTTTTGGGGGTTTTTCTGAAAAGGGGTGATAGGTCAAATGAGTTTGGGAACCTCTGTTCTAGATCCTAGCCAGTGAAGCACATATAAAATATTTATAATAGACATTTCTTTACATACACCCTCTCTCTTTTTCTTGGTTGGGCTCAGCATGCGTTAAATGGTGAATGTGCATGTCAGAGTTTGCACACATTCATCTGTGTTGGAAGGCCATTTATTTTTTTTACCCATTTTCCAGTCAATATGGAGAATGACCAATGGATGACAGAGAATGCAAGCTGATCATATGCAGATGTTTCATACATTGCTTGGTTAAATTTGTGTATATTGCCAAGCAAAGATCCTTCAGATTGTCCCTTAGCTGAGAGACTTGTTGATTTGGTTTGTTTCTTCCCCAATAGTTACTCCAAGATACTCTGCATCTTTGAGCATGTTCAGGCTAAGGGTGAAGGTTATTATATTTCAGCACACATATTTATTTGTTTGATGCTGTGCTATTCTTTATTTAACACGTCAAATAAAAAACTCAGCAAACCTCAAGTCAAAATATCCACATTTAAACTATTTATAAATATGTAGTGGGTTGCTACTTGTTTAATCTCTGCTATGATGGAATTGATTTTTAAAAACTATTTAACTTCACTTTAGTATTTCATTATATTTTATTGTAAGCTACTCTAGGGACCGTGTTGTGCTGAATATGCAAGCTATAAATATACTGAATATATATGCATATTCTCTACATCAGTGTTTATCACGCTTAGGTTGAAGATGAAGTTGGACTACAATTCCCCTCATCCCCAGACAGCGTAGTCAATGGTCAGGGATGATGGGAGTTGTAGTCCCAACACCAAATAGGGACCCAAGCATGAAATATACTCCTTCAAACTCATACACTACCTAGGTAATCTGCATAGACCTGCAAGCAGAGGATGTGGAAACAGAAATAGACAGGGAAGTATCAACAAAGTAAACAATTGTGCACATTGTCCAATGTTGTTTGCAATGTATGCATGTTGACCTGGCAATGGGATGCATTCAATTCTTGCAGCCACACTCTACACACTCGCTTTCAATGTAAATGTGCACAATTATCAGAGTTTATGCACATTCTTCATTCATCTCAGTTTAACTGCAACATACGTGTGTGTGTGTGTGTGTGTGTGTAAATACACACACACACAACACTCACATCTATGACTGTTTTTGTTCGAAGCCAACAAAAAAATAAAATAAGGTGATCTAAAAGCCAAACAAATAAACAAACACATTTAGTTTCTCTGAAACCCATATGCATTTTTAATCTGGCTGTCTTTTCAGTCAGCATCTGGCCCCTTTATCAACAGTTCTTTCTATCCGTATGCTGGTATATGTCTCATTCAGTGAAGGACAATTAGCATCTAGAAAGATTAGTGAGGAATAATACAATGGAATAATCATTCACCTGGCGCTCCGAAGTCCGCTTGCATTGATCCCATACTATGAATATATTTTTTCCCCCCAGAGCTGAAAATCATAGGTTAATTTAGCTATAGAGACCATCAACTTTCCAAAGACCCAAGAAAGAAAATCATATTTACAAATATGCCAGCTTCAATTTCAAGGTCTACAAGAAGATTACAGGGGTGGCAGAGGAAATATAATAAAACACGAAATCGCTTTTTCCTCCCCTCCTTTGAACACATCCAACAAATCAAATCTCTCAAGTCCAAACAGCGCCATAGATATGTATGAGAATGAAAATAAGGAAGATAAAACTACATACACATAAGGCCAGATAAAAACCATCTAATGTGTTACTATAGCTTGGAGTGATGTTAATAATAGTAATAAAAAAAAACCCTGCTTAGACAAGGCATTACCCTCTATCCCCATCACACACAGCCTATATGTCATTGCCAAAAGGAAATATATATATGGCATTATACCTCAGTCATCTGCACTGCAAGAGGAGGATTATTCTGCCCAGCAAAGGCCATAGACCGATTTTGTACATGATGAGGAAATAAGGGCAGGCTTTCTGCTGCCTCCATCGTTCCGTTGGCTGCTGGAAGTCCGTACCAGACGATGAACGGAGAAGACAAGTAGGTGCCCTGCTGTTTAAATATTGTTTTGTACTGTGCTGTTGCTTCTTATGTTTCCACGAGACTGCTGTAAACCACTTGAAGTTTTCTGATTGGCGGGTGGCATGGAAATAGTTTTAATATTTCAAAAGGGAAGATAGAAACCATCTCGGTGCTGGAACTTCATCTCTGGACATCCCCTCCTGCATGGAGATTTACCAACAACTGTGGGAAGGATCTTGGTAACTTTCAACTCTGTTTTTGCCTGACAACATTGACTTCAGGAAAAACTTGCTTACTGTAAGAGCTGTTTGACAGTGGAACGGACTCCCTCAGAAGTTGGTCGACTCTCCTTCCTTGGAAGTTTTGAAGCAAAGGTTGGATACCCATCTGTCATAGATGCTTTAGTTGAGTTTCCTGCATTGCAGGAGGTTGGAGGAGATAACCCTTGGGATTCTTTCCAACTCTACAGCTCTATGATTCTTCAAGACATAAGAACTCTGTTTAAACGGTGAGCATCTTGGACTCACACAGCACTGTTGAGTTCCATGCGTGCTGTAAGGTAAAGGGACCCCTGACCATTAGGTCCAGTTGTGGCCGACTCTGGGGTTGTGGCGCTCATCTCGCTTTATCGACTTAGGGAGCCGGCGTACAGCTTCCTGGTCATGTGGCCAGCATGACTAAACCACTTCTGGTGAACCAGAGCAGCACATGGAAACGCCGTTTATCTTCCTGCCGAAATGGTACCTATTTATCTACTTGCACTTTGACATGCTTTCGAACTGCTAGGTTGGCAGGAGCAAGGACAGAGCAACGGGAGCTCACCCCATCATGGGGATTCAAACTGCCGACCTTCTGATCGGCAAGTCATAGGCTCTGTGGTTTAACCCACAGCACCACCCGCGTCCCTATGCATGCTGTAACAAGAGCCAATTGCATGTTTGTGGAATGGTGGGGTAAAGCTCCATTCACCCCAGATGACTGGCCCTGTGAAAGAAGCATCAACTAGCTGTCCAAGCAGAGAAAAACATCAACTGAGTGATGCATGCTTGTAGCCCACTGTGGCTAGGGGACAAAATGCTTCTCTTTCAGAAAGGTTTATGGGAAGCTTCTCTGTCAGCATGAATTTCTGGGTCATCCTAGCAATTGCCACTTAGACCCCTCTCCCCACATCCATGGACAAGAATGGAAAATGTAATGTAGGACAAAGTTAGAAGGGAGAAGTGTTTTGTGAGGGGGAAGAGTTTGCTTTCTCTAAATAATAAGCATGTCAAGATTTCTCACTTTTCCTATTTATGATATTTTCAGCAAAGATAAAAATACCAGAACATAGTTGGAATGGTGGTTCTCTGCCCCCCTCCTCTCTCCTTTTGTCACCTCTCATGAAAACTTGGTTAATTAGTATCGCATTGAGTGATGGCCTTAGTGTACATGTGACAATATTCGCCCACACAACAGCTCACTGTGCCACATTAGAACTTAATTAGAAATGGGCCTGTGAATGCCAAGTCTTAACACTGATCTAGGCTTCTTTAAGAATTGCTGGATGATTTCTCATTTGGGAAGGCTGGGTAAGATCGAATAAGAGAGGATTTAGTGGCAAATGCTATCAGCTGGGTTTCAGGTACTTCGTCAGGGGCCTTGTTTAGGTAATTAAAAGGCACGGGGTGCAGGCCCATGGTGCAAATTTGCATACGTTTTCCGTACGTTGATTTATATAAATCAATGCGAATTCAGGTCAGCTTTCAGATGGAGGGAAACCCAACTCTAGCTCTTGCATACTCTGAGCTATGTGGGGCCAGTAGGATTTCCTGGACCCAATGCACTGTGAAAAGAAATCCTCCACAAATTAAGATGGTGGCTGAGTTGTCACTAGCACTGCACTTTGAAGAGTGCCAAGTTACTCTATTTGTTGTTGTTGTTGTTGTTAAGGAGGAAGAGAGCTGGGGCATGTTGCAGCTTCCCTCTACCCCGATCACCCCTATCATAGGGATAGGGAAAAGGCCTGGGGGCTAAATGCAGATCTCCGGACTTCTCTAATTGGCCCTTGAGGTCACACTCACAGATACACCCCTTCTCCTCATGACACACTTCTCACCAGCCCTGCTTTCTACCCTCATTGGATGTGTTGACTGATGGAATGTGTCCCTGAACTCTGGTAACGCCTCTTACCTTCCTGGATAGAGAATCGTAGGTAGTGTTGGAAGTCCAACCCCCTGCAATGAAGGAATCTCAGCTAAGGAAGGCATACTTTGCCTCCTCTCTTGCATCCTCTGCTACTCAGCAGAGCTTTTCTGGGTAGGCCTTTTAAATGTGATTGTTGGTGGGGCTGTATTGGCTTGTTTTTGCTTTTATTGTGCATTTTGTGTTCTCATGTTGAATTTTTATATTGTGAACTGCCCTGTGATCTTTGGATAAAGGGTTGTATACTTATATTCATCAGCATCTGACTAGTGGAAGTTCTGAAACCCAACGCTCCTGAACAGAGCTCCTTCCTATTTCTACCTAATATCTCTTAACTGAGGAAACTGGGGATCTTGTATCTCCACTATAAACAGCTGCAGTTCCAACAGAAGTCAACACCTCTACATTAGGAATATCATCACACTGATTTCTGCCTGTTATACAGACAGCAGAAGCTGGTCAATAAGGACAAATGGGGCACCACCCACCAATCTTAATCATTCCCCTCAGCTTCACTCTTTTACTTGCAACCAGTCCAGGGCAAGGCAATGCCTATCAGTTGACTCCTCCTCATTGATGCCCTAGTAGAGCTCAGCAGGGAGGAGGATGGGAAAGAACTAATAGGCTCTGCTGTTGGCCTCCTTGCCTTTCACCCTACCAGCCCCCACTACGTTCAGATGTAGATAACCTCTAACCACAATATGAAATGATACTATATGACTGAATGTCCGGCCAAGTAGTTGTGTCATTGGGTACATTAAAGCAGTTGTTGGTGTTGTTTAGTCATTTAGTCGTGTCCGACTCTTTGTGACCCCATGGACCAGAGCACGCCAGGCACTCCTGTCTTCCACTGCCTCCCGCAGTTTGGTCAAACTCATGCTGGTAGCTTCGAGAACACTGTCCAACCATCTCGTCCTCTGTCATCCCCTTCTCCTTGTGCCCTCCATCTTTCCCAACATCAGGGTCTTTTCCAGGGAGTCTTCTCTTCTCATGAGGTGGCCAAAGTATTGGAGTCTCAGCTTCAGGATCTGTCCTTCCAGTGAGCACTCAGGGCTGATTTCCTTCAGAATGGATAGGTTTGATCTTGCAGTCCAAGGGACTCTCAAGAGTCTCCTCCAGCACCATAATTCAAAAGCATCAATTCTTCAGCGATCAGCCTTCTTTATGGTCCATTAAAGCAGTAGGTACGTCCTAAATAATCTTTGGTATCAGCAAACACAGTATTTTCTAAGTATGGTGAATCTCTACACATAGCTGTTGACAATATTTCCAGAAACTCTCAAAACTACTGCCATTGATCAAGTGGTCAGATGATGCCTGCCCCATCTAAAACCCAAAATGGAGAAACAGGCCATGAACCATCATGGAATTAATGGTGCTTAAGCTTTATAATGTTCTGCATTGTCACAACAATGTATAAGAAATGGAAAATACTACCACGGAGTCATGGCAGGACAGAATGGGTGGGAGGATGTAATTTAATAGTCTGTAGCAGTCTTGCGAGCACCCACATGAAAGGATAGCTTGAAAACCCCAAAGTGTTACCTAGCAGATTCCAAAGGTCCACCAAATCCTTTTAACTACTGCTCATTTCAGCAAAAATCATTTGAAAGCCACAATTAATCCATGCTGTTTACAAGTTCCTCAAATTGCATACCATACCACCACTTTACCTTAATGATTTGCATTCGCTCTTTCCTGGTTACAGATAGGTATTTATTTAAGGCGTATACAAATTAAATGATTTCAAAACCCACAGGAATTATGATAGCCAAAACTATTGTCGATCATGTTGCCCTTCAATTCAGCATCCATTTATCCGCCATCGGACCCAACGATGCCAATGGGCTTTAGTAGTTATAACTAAGTGTGGGACTTCAGTCTTTCATACTCTCCAGTCTTCTGATGCAGGGATGCTACGTTTTCCTTGGACAACAATTGTGTCTCTAGAAAAAAATGTATTCCCCATCATCACCTAGCACTTTAATTGCTACTGGGGCTATTCTGTGGAATGTGACCATATCATGTATTAATTATTTTACTGAATGATGCCAGTGGCATCAATAATACTGGGTGACAACTCCCTCCACCCTCAGTTTCAGAATGTCTGTTAATGTTCTTGAGATGTTGTCATTTAAGAGTTGCTGGTAGTTGCTCAGGGTGGGAGAAGATTCATTGGCATTATGTGAAACTAGAGTGCAGGCCAGAAATATAAGCATCCCTAACATGCAGTTACACATTGTCTGAAGGACAGGGTGGGATACCACACCTCTGCCTTTCCTAGATATAATTACAGCTGTACCTCAGCTTAAGTACTTAATTCGTTCCGGAGGTCCGTTCTTAACCTGAAACTGTTCTTAATCTGAAGCACCACTTTAGCTAATGGGGCCTCCCATTGCTGCCACGCTGCCAGAGCACGATTTCTGTTCTCATCCTGAAGCAAAGTTCTTAACCCAAGGTACTATTTCTGCGTTAGCGGAGTCTGTAACCTGAAGCGTATGTAACCTGAAGCGTATGTAACCCGAGGCACCACTGTATGCATATGGAAAAACCCCTTGAGAAAGATTGTTAGCCTTATCAAAAGCACACGAGGAGAAACTCCCAAACTTGATTCAGCATTCAGTCCAGGAGAAATCCAATGACATAAGGACATATCCACAAGTTTGCAAATCTTATTGAAACTCATTTCTTGCCATCAAAATCCTTTACATTTTTGCCTGAAATCTCCCCCTTCCCCAATTTGCTTGAATTTCTCTCTTAAATTTTTTTCCAAAAGACACAAGTTGACATTAAAATTTGCATATTCTAATTTATATGTATTATGTGAAAATTCAGAAATAAATAGTGTAATGTAAATAAAAGCAAACTCCATTTCACCATAGTGGAAAAGATCAAGGCAAGGTGACCTGTGTGCTTCCTTAGTTGGCTGTCCTGGTACTAATTGTTGTTGGGCAGCTTCAAGGCTCCTGAACTAACTTCTGATGGTTCTTAATCTTTAAACTGGACTTGGACCAAACAGCCCTGCAAATGAATAGAGCACTTGCCCATTGCTAGCAGAGGGAAGAATATAACATTGCACTACATTTATCATTCCACCTGGGCAAACTTGCAAGGAGGAATTATCCATCTTCTTCTCCCACCAATCACTATTCCCCCCCCCCCGACGATTTTGAGGGGCACGTGGGGAGATGAGAGGGAGGAAAGTGGAAGTCCTTGCACAGGCCATCCACTGACGGGACACATTAGCGGAATCCTGAGTTTCTTATTTTTTTAAAAATTAAATTTGCCACACCAAATTACGCCTGCAGCAGCGGTTTGTACAGTAGTGCGCCACGTTGCAACTTTTTCTGCCTTGCAGTCTCTGGAACCCAACTGGCAACTAATGCCTGCCTCTCTAACAAAGGAAATCAGCTTCATGTGAGAGCTAACCTAATAAGATTTAACAGGGCATTCTCGTCAGATTTAAGAGGCCTATAAAGGAAAAGCAATGAATCAAATTACCATTTTAAAAGAGTAATTTCATCATTCCCAACTGGTTAAAGCTATGAGCCTAAGCAAACTTACCTAGGCGAATGTTCCACTCAAATCCACGGAACTCGCTTCATAAAAGGGCAAGGCAAGCATTAAGGACAGAGATGTCCATTGGCCAGTATTTTAACCTCAAAGGCAAGGAGGACTGGGTGCCTCAGGACCAGGGGACAAATGCAACCCTCAAAGGAGCCTATCTGGTTCCAGCTGGGCAGGAGTTCCACAGAATCGGGCCCACAATGCCAAATGCACAGCTCCTGGTGGATATGAGCCATGAATCTGAGCCATGAAGGAGGGCTAACTGCAACTCCTCTAAAGACCTCATTGATGGGGAAGGCAAATGAGGAATCAGGGAGTTGTTAAGGACCAACAAATTACAGTGGTACCTCGGGCTACATACGCTTCAGGTTACATACGCTTCAGGTTACAGCCTCCGCTAACCCAGAAATATTACCTCGGGTTAAGAACTTTGCTTCAGGATGAGAGCAGAAATCGTGCTCCGGCGGCGCAGCAGCAGGAGGAGGCCCCATAGCTAAAGTGCTGCTTCAGGTTAAGAACAGTTTCAGGTTAAGAACGGACCTCCGGAACGAATTAAGTACTTAACCCGAGGTACCACTGTAATACAAGAACTTCGAACCCTTCCATACCTCCAGTTTACCTACTGCATACTTCATAAGGTGTGTGTGGCTAATGACAATTTGAGAGTTATCTCAAGCTCTACAGCAATCCTGTACAGAACTACTAATTTTATTCGGGATGTATGTAAATAGTCATTGGTATAGTTCCTCTGGCCCAGGTCCAGGTCACTTGGCAGTGAGGTTAACTAAAACTTGAAGAAAACAGCAGCACCCACAGTCACTTAAGGAGCAACTGGAGAAATCAACGAGCAGGAGACACATGCAAGGGTAGACTTGACTTGCCTTTAAATTTCAGGGGCGCCATGTGCAAGGCCAAAATTTGGCGCCCACCACACCTCTCACCTTCCATTCCATTCAATGCACTACGTCAAAGTTGCAGTGCCCTGGGGTGCCCCCTAGCCTTGGCGCTCAGTACGGCGGAGCCAGTTGCGCAGCCGTAAATCCGCCTCTGACACATGCCAGAAGCATCTACAGGACAATGTTCCACAACCTATGCCATCTTTAGTTATGTTTGCTTCTACAGCACAAGGTTAGTAAATGTGGGGGGAAGAAGGAGGAGACTAGTAGTCTGTCTTAAAGTAGTTAGAAGTGTGGCAGTGTGGAGAGAACAGAGGAAGGAGTAGAAAAGAGACTACTAACACAGGGCGGATGATGCTAAATAGTTCTAGTCAAAGTGGTGCAGCGGTGAGGGTACAGTGAGCCAACATGGTGCCACCTAGATGCTTCTGGACTACAACTCCCATCAGCCCCAGCCAGCAGGGCCAATAGAGTGATGGGAATTGTAGTCAAACATCATCTGGCGGACACCTGGATTAGAGTGCTGGACTCAAACTGGGGAAATGCTGATTCAAATCCCCACCCAGACATAAAGCTCGCTGGGTGGGTGGGAAGAATGAACCTGTCAGTTTTGGTTTCTCTGTTTCTCATTTTGCCAGCTCAAAAATAGTTCTCCATATTCACACATCTGTTTTGATAATTTTCTTTTTTAAAATTTGTGAACTTTTAGTGTGAACTTCTAATATGAAAATTCATATGCAATTTTGCGTAACAGGGGCATTTTTGCAAAGCAAATTCCCCCAAAATAATGCAACTGTGAATGCTATTTTCAATTATTTATGCATTTTAATCGACACTTTGCACCAGTATTTGACTTTTTTTTTTTTTACATGACATGACTGGAAAACTGCCTTGCAAAATGTGAACAAGTGCAATTTTCGCAGGATGGCTGTGTTTTGGTTCTCATATTGCTTTTGGCAATGTGAATTTGGTGGGTTCAAAGCGCAAACTGAATCAAATTTCTCTTCCAGTCTTAACTCGACAAACTTGAGTTAGCCATTCTGAGGGTTGCCATATTTTGAAGAGGACACAATTGCCAATTTCTACTTTTAATTATGGATTGCTATGGCGACTCTACCCATGAAAAAGAGGATGCGTCCTGGAAAAAGAGGACATATGGCAACCCTACGAAGGCTGTTGCAACTATGAAATGGGGAGGGGGTGCTGAGCTCTGGGGAGAAAATGTGGGCTGCAATAAATAAACGAATAACCTAAAGATCCTAATTTTAGTAGGAGAAAATGGAGGAAAAATAGCTAGAAGACAAAGACAGTATTACAGACAACCTTCCCCTCCCCCATGAAAGAATATCAAAAACTTGCCTCCTACCTTGTATGCTCTCTGTTGGACTAATTTCATTCACATGAAAAAATATATACTGAAACATAACATTATTTTTTTAAAAAAAGACTGACAGAAGACTGAACTCTAGTCTTCAAGCTCTGACCTGAAGATGCTGGCTTGATTAAGTCCAAGGCACAATAACTGGAAATTGTCTTTAAAATAGTTTTGAACACACATTCCCCTTAAAAAACACAACAACAATTGTGAACATACACAGCCTCTCTCTCTCTCTCTCTTACTCTAATGCTTACAGGGAGAGATCCACAATGCAGCCTCCGAAAACTTGGCAACCTGTAAAAGTGCCCAGTCGAAAATTACTAACAGCTGGAGATGACAGTTGTTTTAACAGCTGAGCTGACAGGATTAATTTAAATGCACTGAAATCAAAAGTAGATAACACCTGTTTAGTCTTCCAGGGACATTCGGCAAGGTAGGCCAAAGGGGGGGGAGGAGGAAGAGAGAGAGTAACGAAGCCAGAATATTGTGCAATTGTGTGCATTTTCGAAGGACAGAGGGACTTCAGAAAAGAATGTCATAGTTTCCTGAAGAGGAAAAGGGCCAGGGAGGGGGGACGAAGGAGAACCAGAGAGCCACCTTCTTCCATCGACTTTGAACATCTGGTTCCCATTCTGCTTCTCCCCTTCCCACCCCCTCCACCTTGTCCAAGGTCTTTGACCCAAACCCAAGAAATGGCTGGAGATCAATGAATTTCAAAGCCACGCTTTCTCACTCTCGCATTGCAGCAATCCTCCTGGGTTAATTAATGTATTCTCTTTGAGCTTTTTGGTGCTCATGCCCTCCTCTGTTCCAGGCTTGCTGACTTCATTCGCCATTCTCTCCCCCCACCCCCGGAACCAAAAGAAAACAAAATAATAAGAGGCCCACAGTCTTCAGTGTGTGTGTGTGTGTGTGTGTGTGTGTGTGTGTATATATATATATATATATATATATATATATATATATATATATATACACGATGTGCCGTGCATTGTTTACACCATAATAAAAATGATCCCATCACAAATTAGAATATAAGGCTCTCTTTCAGGACAGATTTCTGTTGTTGATGATGCTGAATTGATTTTAACTCCTTCGTTAAAATAAATAAACCCAAACTTTCATTTGATATATCTTTTTAGGAACAGAAGGCGGGGATATAAATTTTAGTAATAATAATTAACTAACAACCTATGATCTGTAGCTGGGTAGTAGGAACCAATATAGCATATTAGTTTTCCATCAATTAACCAGGGAAGTCAAATTTTATTGAGTTAATTCTATTCCAGATAGCCGTGCAAGTACCGTATTTTTCGCACCATAGGACGCACTTTTTCCCCTCCAAAAATGAAGGGGAGATGTGTGTGCATCCTATGGTGCGAATGCAGGCTTTCGCTGAAGCCTGGAGAGTGAGAGGGGTCGGTGCGCACCGACCCCTCACGCTCTCCAGGCTTCGCACACCTCTCTGCAAGCAGCGGGAGCCCAGCGCTGGGCTCCCGCTGCTTGCGGAGACTTGCCTGCATGCCGAAGCCTGCGCGCGCTGAGATCAGCGCGCCCAGGCTTCGCGGACCTCTCCGCAAACAGCAGGAGCGCTCCCGCTGCTTGCAGAGAGTTGCCAGCATGCCGAAGCCTGCGCGCGCTGAGATCAGCGCGCCCAGGCTTCGCGGACCTCTCCGCAAACAGCGGGAGCGCTCCCGCTGCTTGCAGAGAGTTGCCAGCATGCCGAAGCCTGCGCGCGCTGAGATCAGCGCGCCCAGGCTTCGGGGACCTCTCCGCAAACAGCGGGAGCGGTCCCGCTGCTTGCGGAGAGTTGCCAGCATGCCGAAGCCTGCGCGCGCTGAGATCAGCGCGCCCAGGCTTCGCGGACCTCTCCGCAAACAGCGGGAGCGGTCCCGCTGCTTGCGGAGAGTTGCCAGCATGCCGAAGCCTGCGCGCGCTGAGATCAGCGCGCCCAGGCTTCGCGGACCTCTCCGCAAACAGCGGGAGCGGTCCCGCTGCTTGCGGAGAGTTGCCAGCATGCCGAAGCCTGCGCGCGCTGAGATCAGCGCGCCCAGGCTTCGCGGACCTCTCCGCAAACAGCGGGAGCGGTCCCGCTGCTTGCGGAGAGTTGCCAGCATGCCGAAGCCTGCGCGCGCTGAGATCAGCGCGCCCAGGCTTCGCGGACCTCTCCGCAAACAGCGGGAGCGCTCCCGCTGCTTGCGGAGAGTTGCCAGCATGCCGAAGCCTGCACGCGCTGAGATCAGCGCGCCCAGGCTTCGCGGACCTCTCCGCAAACAGCGGGAGCGCTCCCGCTGCTTGCGGAGAGTTGCCAGCATGCCGAAGCCTGCGCGCGCTAAGATCAGCGCGCCCAGGCTTCGCGGACCTCTTCGCAAACAGCGGGAGCGGTCCCGCTGCTTGCAGAGAGTTGCCAGCATGCCGAAGCCTGCGCGCGCTGAGATCAGCGCGCCCAGGCTTCGCGGACCTCTCCGCAAACAGCAGGAGCGCTCCCGCTGCTTGCGGAGAGTTGCCAGCATGCCGAAGCCTGCGCGCGCTGAGATCAGCACGCCCAGGCTTCGCGGACCTCTCCGCAAGCAGTGGGAGCGCTCCCACTGCTTGCAGAGAGCTGCCTGTTTGGGGGCTGGGGTCCCCCGCCCCAGCCCCGCGCCTGGGGGGAAAATAATTTTTCCCCTTTATTTCCCCCCCAAAAAACTGGGTGCGCCCTATGGTCCGGTGCGCCCTATGGTGCGAAAAATACGGTAATCTTCTGCACCAGAAGCACTATTTCAAACTCAGGGAAAGAGGAGAGATCCTGGGAATATTCATGGTCAGATCTTTCTAAAAAATTCATTCAATGCATTTCAGCCTTTTATTTTAATATATCTGGTGGGGAAGGGCATGTAAAACTACTAAACCACCAAATTTAGACAACAAGCCTCTTGAGACTCATGGAATTTGAATGGGCTTCTTTGGTTAGAATTTTGTTTATGCTTCAATACAATGGATCAATTTAGGTCGACTTTAGTTAAATATCTTCTAGGGTAGGTGTATGGGGTGCCCTCCAGAAGATGAGGGACTATATCTCCCATCTTTGCTGAACACTGGCGAGGCCATCGCAGTCTGATAGGAGTTTTGAGTCTATTATTATCATCAAATGAGTAAGTCATTTTACTCATGGAAGTGACTCAAAGCAACTTACGGGGGGGGGGATGACGACAAATCAATTAACATGAACACAATCAATAAAAACTTAAAACACACAAACAATGACAGATCTTGCAGATCCTACACCACAAGAGGCCAAAAATGCTTAAAAACCATTCCAATTACACATCAATATTGCAGGTAAAAAGGAAAGATTTTGCCTGGCACCTAAAACTAGATAACGGTGCTAGGCGGGCCTTCCTGGGGAGAGCATGTCACAAGTGGAGAGCCACCACTAATAAGGCCAATTTTCATGTTGCTACTCTCTGGACCTCCTTTGTAGGGGGGTCGTGGAGAAGGGCCCCAGATTATGATCACAGATACTGGGTCAGTTCACGTGTGGAGAGGTGATCCTTGAGGTATTGCTGTATAATATACCACACTGGCTACTCATGTTCTTGGTGAACAGGAAGCTGACATAGCAGATCACACTATGTATCCATCTACCCTACCACTGTCCAATCTGACTGGCAGCTACCTGCCCCCCCTTGATATAATGTTTTACCATTAAGCTACACTCCGTCCCCTAATTTCCCTATTTCATAAACCAAAATAAGCATTAGCACAGCAGTAGCAACAACGTGACCAAGCTCATTCAAGCTACATGAACAACAATGACTATTCAACAAAATGGAGGGTTTTAATCTTCTTAATGCCTCTTTCCTATTGGGGCAGAAAAATAACAATAAAGTAGCATTTGGAATAGGCATGGCTGGCGGATTTAAGCAGTGAGAAGGCAGGAGGGAGAGGCTGGAAAACTGAACTGTTTGGGTCAAGCCCTGACATCTGGCACATCTACTTTGGAGATCAGAGGTCAAAGGCCAATGCAGGTCACTTCAAGCAAAGCATAAGGTGAGTAACTCACCCCATATGACCAATAAACGCAGCAGCATGTACTGCCGTAGCTGAAACAGCATCCTGTCCCATTTCTGGAGCTTCGCTATATTGAATCAGCCATTAGTCCAGCCTTCCTCAACCTGGTGTCCTCCAGATGTTGCTGGAATCCCACCGGTCCCAGCCAGCATGGCCAGTGGTCAGGGATGATGGGAGATCTAGTCCAATGATGCCTGGAGGGAACTAGGTTAGGGAAGGCTGCATCAGCTCATCTACAAAGATCCTTCAAGAAGAGGAGGAGGAGGAGGAGAAGGAAGGAGAAGGAGGAGGAAGAAGAAGAAGAAGAAGGAGGAGGAGGAGGAGGGAGGAGGAGGAGTTTGGATTTGATATCCTGCTTTATCACTACCCTAAGGAGTCTCAAAGCTGCTCACAATCACCTTTCCCTTCCTCTCCCACAACAAACACTCTGTGAGGTGAGGCTGAGAGACTTCAGAGAAGTGTGACTGGCCCAAGGTCGCCCAGCAGCTGCATGTGGAGAAGCAGGGAAGCGTACCCAGTTCACCAGATTACGAGTCCAGTGCTCTTAGCTACTGCAGCACACTGGAGTGTGGATGGATGGATATTGGACTTATGCTCCAACTCTGAGGACTGGCCATTGCCCTGACATTGGAAGCAGTGCAGGCATTGTACCTGTTGACATGAGCAATGGAACATAAGAGATGTATGCTTTAGCAGTATTTATTGGGGGGTCACTGCTGGGCAAGAAATCCTGAGTGGGATCCCCTCCCTTGCTTCCACCGCCCATTTGCTTATCCTCTTCCTGTGGGCTGAAGTGCAATGCAATGTTGGCAAGTGAAAGCAAAGGCCGGTAAAGGTTGCTGTTCCTTCTCCTTACTTTTGGCACCACTCATGGACTTGGAGAGGGCAAGGGAACAGGCAAAGAATGAAGCCTGGAGGTCAGCTGCTGGTGGTGGTGGTGAGGGCTTGGCAGATGCCCAGGGGTGTCAACCCTGATAAAAGCCCTCCAGGATGTGTTTTGGTGGAGTGGTTAGAGTGCTAGACGAGGGTGTGGGAGACCTGAATTCAAATCCTCACTCACTTGATGTCCTTGTACTGCTCACTGTCTCTCAGTCTCAGGCCCCACCAGAACTATGAATGGTCACATCAATGTTTAGGTGTGTGGTAAAGGTAAAGGTAAAGGGACCCCTGACCATTAGGTCCAGTTGTGACTGACTCTGGGGTTGTGGCGCTCATCTCACTTTATTGGCTGAGGGAGCCGGCGTACAGCTTCCGGGTCATGTGGCCAGCATGACTAAGCCGCTTCTGGCAAACCAGAGCAGCGCATGGAAACGCCGTTTACCTTCCCACCAGAGCGGTCCCTATTTATCTACTTGCACGTTGACGTGCTTTCGAACTGCTAGGTTGGCAGGAGCAGGGACTGAGCAACAGGAGCTCACCCCGTCACGGGTATTCGAACCGCGACCTTCTGATCGGCAAGTCCTAGGCTCTGTGGTTTAACCCACAGCGCCACCCGCGTCCCTTTTAGGTGTGTGGAGGTTTACCTAAACTGAGATAAAACTCGAAGAGGGAGATATGAGCTCCTTGGAGGAAAAGTGGCATAATAGGAAACAAATAAAAGTCCAAAGGTCTCACTCATGGCAGCTCTGAGAAGTTGCTGTGTCCGAGATCCATGTTCTCCCAATTTTACACATAATACGACTTGCGGATGTCTCTAGTGAGTGAATAATATGGCTGAGATCAGCATATAAGTGGGACAGCTATCACTGCAAAGGTTTTACATATCCAGGTACAGGCAAGGTTGCACCACAATGTGGAATGGGGTAGTCCCTCTAATGTTTTCAAACTGGAGCCCTGGCACCTGTCAGTTTGCATCAGAACTTAGAGTGATCCCATAAACATTTAGGGTTCTTTTTTTGGAAGGGTACCTAGGCATAAACAGCTCTGAGATTTCTGAAGAACAAACAGTCTGTAAGTACAGTATAATTCAGCAATGCGTTTTAAAAGGTGGGCTTCTGCAACATTCAATCATCTGGTGAATCCCCAGACTCACCTAGCAAGATTACCAATGCTGTCTCTGCTACATCACAACAATGACTAAACCATGAAACCACTGGATTAAAAAAAACAAACACTGAATCAAATTCTGCTGTCATTGACTTTGGTGACAGCTTGTTGATTTTGTCAGAAACACTGCATTCTGATTTTTCCATATAATTTGCAGGGCAGAAGAAGGCAACCAAAAAGAATCTGATCCAGTTTTCAACATCAACTTAATCACACCTGAAATGGGATTAATTTCTAAGTTCAAATGATAAAGCTTCTTCTAGTAACCATAGTCCATATTTCTCTTTCTCTCTCTAAACGTCCCTATAAGGCATGAACAGATGGAAGCTGTACGCTAGAAGAAGAAAAAAACATCCCCTATACTGCACAAAAGGTGACTTGGTATTTGCACACAGAGAAAACGATGGGGCTCAGAATTTGCTTAACGAAGGCCAAATGTACCGTTGACTTCTGTGGGTTAATTAAGCATACTATACTTAATACTCTATACTTCTATAGAGAAATCATGAATGGCCATAGCTCAAAGATGGAGCATTTGTTTTGAATGCAGAAGGTGCCTGGTTAATCCCTGACATCTCCAGGTAAAAGGTAAAGGGACCCCTGACCATTAGGTCCAGTCGTGACCGACTCTGGGGTTGCGGCGCTCATCTCGCTCTATAGGCCGAGGGAGCCGGCGTACAGCTTCCGGGTCATGTGGCCAGCATGACTAAGCCGCTTCTGGCAAACCAGAGCAGCGCACGGAAACGCCGTTTACCTTCCCGCTGGAGCAGTACCTATTTATCTACTTGCACTTTAACGTGCTTTCGAACTGCTAGGTTGGCAGTAGACATCTCCAAGTAGGACTGGGAATATTCATAGAGTCAACTAGGGTCAACTAGTCCAATATATTCACTGTCTGAAAACCAGGAGAGTCACTGTCAGTCAGCACAGCCAAACTGAACTAGCGAGACCAATGGTCTGGACTCAGTATATGGCAGCTTCTTAGGTTCATATGTTCTTCACTTTGGCTGGATTGTGTCTTACGGCTACAGCATTGTGTAGTCTGTTTAAAATCCCATTTATTTCAGATTTAAGTAGCCTAACTATCTGTAGGACTACAGGATCGTATTTTAAGCCCAAGCTACCTAGCTCGCTTTATATGTGCTTGTTTTGAGATGCCACACAAGAGAGATGAAGATTATTGGCTGCTGGAGAGGTGTTTTCCTTTTCCCTGCTTTTTATTTTACTGCAGGGATAGTATTATTTACTGTGATTTTATGTCACTGACAGTACCTGGCTACTAAAAACAAACATGTAGCAGGATCAATGCCTTGCCACGCGTCTCTCCTGACAAATGTTTTAGATCTTTTACAGATATTAAACATTGCAGGCAGGCCCGAGCGACTAAAGTAGCGATCTGCAACCCTCTTAAAGTAGCTCCTAGTTCCAATTTCTAAATGCAATAGGTGGAATCCAATTGGCTTTATTTGCACAGCCGCGCTGCTGTTGGCCAGATTATCCAGAGCTGAATAAATCCTTACACTAAAGACATGCATTTTTCTCCTCCTCGTATAGTACCGTTTGAGGCATACTCAGAAGTCAGACCTATTGATCTGCTCATCACATGTAGCAGAATGAAGATAACCAAGGTAGCAGAGAGACCTTTACTGCATCGGACTTTAAGTGAGGATGCCATTTTTAAATGAAACCCTCTGGTATAAAAACACACACACCCCAGACCAAAACATCATTGCCTGCAGAAAACTAGCACATCAAGCATAATAAATGTTCTAACCCAGCCTCCACCCTTCCTTTCTCACTTTTTATTTGCTACGTCAATAGCCTCCAGTAGTGATGGGTATTATTCCCTGAACCTGCTGTAGACATGTGCTTACAGATGTTTGAGTTGGGAGTGGCCAGCCAGGATGAGACCAAAGGACAACTGACAATCATGAGTGTGGGGTGGTGAATCAACATTTCTTTTGTTTTGACATGCTGAACCCAGTGTTGTGAACACTCCAACACATGATCTGATGATGACTCACCCAGCTCCTGACATGCTTTCCTAAATTAGGTTGAACCATGCACAACACAATCAGCTTCGTACGTTGGAGAAGGCCACAAGACGGACTTGACACGTACAAATCTACGGAGGAGGTCATTTTGCTCTTGTAAGAAAATGCTGTGTGGGTCAGATGGGAGCTACTCTTCAACTTACAACGTCAAGAAGTATCGATCTGTGGGTGAGGGAGGCAAACAAGCATGCAAACCCCATTGCTATCAGTACACCCGAACTCTCATAACTGTATTCCACCCATTTTCTCAGCGTAAGTTCTAAAAGGCTGCAATGCCATCTGTAGCTGAGTACACGTTAAAGCACATTCAAAGCATGCACCCCCCCACAAAAAATGCAGTTTAGCCCCCCCAGAGCTACAATTCCCAGCACCTTAAGAAACTACAGTTTCCAGAATTCTTGGGGTGGGGTTGCACTGAATGTATGGTGTACGCACACAGCCTAAGTGCCTTTTCAGAAGACCCTTTGAAAAGTTATCTTTTCTTTATTTAACCCCTTTTAAAATAAGAAAGGGAGCTGCTTTTTTCAGCGTTCTTGATCAATCAAGTCCACGACAGTGCTGTTTTCCCCAACGATAAGATTCCTTTCCTTGGATAAAATAAGAGGCAGTTTGTTCCCCTTTTAAAAAAAAGAATCTTTACACAACTCAGAGGCTCAAAGAAGATAATTACAAACAATGCCTGGAGAATGGATCAGTTAATGTTAATTTATACAACAAACTAATTACTACCAAATGGTATTAAAAAAAAATCACATGTGGAAGTTACTCTCTCCCACGCACACATCTAAACTTGCAGCCATCTGTCTCGGCTTCGAATCTCGCAGTGACAACGAAGGGTAGAATTGGATGCTGGAGCCTTCCCCCTTCCGACATAAATTCTTATGTACTTAAAAACCCGTTTCCGTACAGCCAGTGTGGGCACTAGAGGAAGATTTTGTATGTGTGTTTAAAGCTGCTAACACCTGGTAATGTCTAAATCTCTCTCGTTCTTAAGAGAGTTGCAAGCATCTCTTTGCCATCAATTTTAATTCTTCCCTCCGGCCATTTCGAGACAATGCTCCTTTCTCTTGTCTTTTCTTGATACAGTGAAAAAATGCCTTTCATCGGATCGCTCTCTCCATTTCTGAAATATAGTACTATCTATATGTAAGGGGGATTTATATATATTTTATTATTATTTTTTTATTCCAGTATTATAGCCCGATTAAATGCTGAGTGGAGATCCTGGGGTTAAGATCTTAGCCACATCTTTCACCAAGGTGAAGACACACATAGAACTCAAGCAAAAGTTTCCTGCCTCTCAAATAGGAAGATACCTCATCCTGTGAAGGATTCCACATACCTTAATAATAATAAAAAGGATACAAAACTGAAATGCACAAACTGATGGATGTCCCTTGACTGAAAGAATGCATTAGTTTTTGCAAAATACATTAAGCAGAGACAAGGACCCTGTTGCCTTGCAGTTGCAGTTGGCAACAACTCCCATCATCCTTGACCTTTGACGGTACTGATGGGAGTTGTAGTCCAGGAAAATCTGAAATAGGGCTGTGCCCAATCTACCCTCCAGTTTCTTTAAAGTTGTCTTCCCCCGTAAAAAAGACTTCCACTTTTTTTCTTGCCTTATTCTGGGGACACATGAGGATTTATTTTGTGTTTTGGTGAGCACAGAGCTTTGAGTTTAGCTTGCTGTTACAAGGTGTCTGAGGCTGGGGTATGTGCCCCCTCCAGAAGCATTTCTTCAGCACCCTGCAGCCTCCCCAGCTGCCCACACTTCCTGATATGAAAAAACCCCATGGGAGGAGGCTTTATTGGAGCACAAGCATCTGGGAAGGCTGCAGAGAGCAGACCACTCCAGATGGTCAGCATTTTGCAGGAGGGCTCCAAGCACAAAACAGAACTTCAGGCTTCAGGAATCAAAGTGGCTCAAAGTGCCCTATTACCTTAACACAACAAATCTGCCCTTTTTCATTTCTCTTTAACGGGCTGCTTGTGGTTTGGAAAGTGATAGGGAAATGCAGTGAAAAGTGTGGGATGAACAGAAGAAGTGTAAAATACCCTGCAAGTAAAAGCAGGATGAGTGCTCATTGTCATATGACTGCTCCATGAACAAATCAGAACAAATGGTTAATTAAGGCAGGGCATGGTCTAACCACTGCACAAGCTTTGGTACAAGCAAATCAGGTTGAATGCTGAATAAACAGGTCATATGGCTGAAAGAAAGGAATGGAGAATTGGTACATCATAGGAGGGTACTATTGAGCCTAATCTATTTACGTTGCAGAATGAGGTGGTGGTAACACTTCAGCCTGCAGATGGGGAATGCCATTTTATTGAATGGCAGCCCATATAAAATCCTCCCTGAAAGTTTGACTTTAAAAAAGCACATCAGATAGGTTCTAGCCCACCAAGATGACCTTGTATGAGTATATATGATTCTTTTGAACAACCACCAGCATGCATTTGGGGAGAGCCAAAGTGTCAGAGCTTAGGGAGTCCCTGTTCCACCTCAAGACACCTTGTTAACAGCACAATCAGACTTATAAATGTGACACACCCTCCCTGGGCCAACCCAATTTGCCTTGCAGTTCACAGAGAGCTGATGTACAGCCTTGATTTATAGAATCATAGAATTGTAGAGTTGGAGACCTGAGGATCATCTAGTACAGGCATGGCCAAACTTGACCCTCCAGCTGTTTTGGGACTACAATTCCCATCATCCCTGACCACTGGTACTGTTAGCTAGGGATGATGGGAGTTGTAGTCCCAAAACAGCTGGAGGGCCAAGTTTGGCCATGCGTGATCTAATACAACACCCTGGAATGCAGAAAACCTGCCCTGGAAGGGCTTGGATCACAAAACCAGACACATTGACCCCATTGTGCCACATAAAAATTCTGGGGGCATCTAGGTTGCAAAGTGGCAGCCCTGCTCCCCATTACCAGGAAACTGGATTTTCCATCTTTCTTTTCTTTTCCTTGCCCTTTTCTGACTCTAGCAGAAGCCTGAGAAACTGAAATTACCCCACTGAATCTTCCGATCACCTGCTTCCATGTCAATGGACCTGTTCAAGTTGTGGTTAAAGGCACAGGAACACCACCAGAAAAAAAGATGTCAACTTTACGAACGACTGTGGTTCTTGCCCCTTCCCTCTGCTTCTTACTGACCCCTCAGTGAGAGGCTAGCAGATTTACAGTCTCAGACAAATTCATTTATTATATTTGTCCAAGCAGAGACTTGACTTTCAAAGTGGAACCTGGAAAGCAGAACCTTGGTATTTTGACTGTTAATTATTCTCTGATGAGCTTTCAGGCTCAGAAACTGAAGGCAAGCATCTTCTCTCTGCTCAACATTCTTTACTTCCAACGTTCTCCTCTCTTTGAGCTCGGGACTCCTACGGTCATCAAAGACAGCTCAATGCAAAGTAGGGGGGCCGACAGTCAGAGTTTAGATCCACTGTGCAGCTTAAAGAGGAGAATTTAGCCTTAAGATCAAACATCTACAGCCACTTTGTGTATCCTGAGGCTGGCTAAAGATATTTTCCTAAGTCTACGTGGCATTATATTCTGCTCCAGGGAAGGAAATCCTCATATCAGAAGATTATCCCATGTAAATTGGCACTTCCCTGCCTCATATTTATGGAGACAGAAATGGTCACATTGCTTGTATCAGAATTAAATCTGCACAAATGCCACTGTCAGCCTCTCTAATGAGAAATCTGGCTAAACTGTCTTGGATTCTCTCTGTTAGGTGCCACAACCAGAATCCTTAGCTCTGTGTGTGACTGTCCCATGTGGTGTTGGGTGTCCAGGAAGTTTCTCATTTGTCGAGTTCTTCACATTTTGCAGCAATTTACAGTTTTAAAAAATAATAAAATCCTCATTAAAATTCATCAGCATTTTAGTGAGAATTTATCCTACTAGAAACATTCTTAAATACAGTTTTGACTCATGTGCAGATTTTTGCAAACCACTTCCCCTAATATAACACATTTTTGTTTGTTATTTTCATTAATATAATCATTTTTATGTGTTTTTGTAAACTCTGCTTAGCTGGAGAACTACACTGCAAATTTTGGATTCCTGCAAATGTGAAAAGATAGCTGTGTTTCAGTTTGCTTATTTTTTCGGAGAGTGTGAATGTAATAGTTTTGGCTTTAAATGTGTATTGAATCAATTTCTCCTCCATCCCTAGTTATCAAGAACTGCAGTTGGAACATCTACCCAGGTAATTAATTTCTGGAGCACCTACCTGGTTCTTAGGCTCTGAAATGGGCCAGTCTAACTGAGCCCTCCTAGACAGGAAAAGCTGTAAAATGCTTCCTGTTTGAACTGGGACTTTGCCGCCGTAACAATGGCCTTCTTGGTTCGGGTATGTTTTGGTTTGTTCTCTGCCTGTGACACCTGGCTTGACCTTTCAGCTTAACTGACCATGATTCCTGGCTCTGTCCTGACATGCGCCTATAACTTGCTGAGACATCCTCAAAACTCCTGTAATGTTTTGACCGAGAAGGAACGTTGCACAAATTTGCTACAGTGGGCCCAGTGACCTTGGGTTATACGGACCCCCCCATTAGAGGTTTTGCAAGAGCAATCAAATCTCTTTTTGGGGGCGGCTCACATTACACCGTGGTGAATTTTGGGTGGCAATTAGCGATAGGCAAAGATCACCCATCCCCACCCCAGGACCCTCATAAGGGCTTCCCCAACATCCCATATCCAATATGGTGGCAAAGGCTCTTACTGGAGTCCAAGAAGAACCTCCGTTGGGCTCTGGGTACAGCTTCAGGAGTACAGAAGGTGATAACTAAATGAGGAAAACATTCCTCACAACTCTCAGCATTGCAACTATCTCGCCAAGAAGGGCTCATATCGAGAGCTGAAGCAGAGGTGAGATTCAGTACAAGGGACAATGGCAAATCTAGCATTTCACTAGCCGTGGTGCTGGTGTTCCCAGGTTATAAGCAGGAAGGTGGGAACTAGAAGAGGGCAAAATGAGGTTGGTGGAGGGGTGCTCCATTAGCCTCAGTGATCTTTGGATGAAGGGTGGTATACAAGGCTGTATTTTGTCTCCCTGCTTATTTAATTTATACGCAGAATACATCATGCGAAAGGCTGGGCTGGATGAATCCCAAGCTGGAATTAAGATTGCCGGAAGAAATATCAACAACCTCAGATATGCAGATGACACACCTTGATGGCAGAAAGTGAGGAGGAATTAAAGAACCTTTTAATGAGGGTGAAAGAGGAGAGCGCAAAATATGGTCTGAAGCTCAACATCAAAAAAACGAAGATCATGGCCACTGGTCCCATCACCTCCTGGCAAATAGAAGGGGAAGAAATGGAGGCAGTGAGAGATTTTACTTTCTTGGGCTCCATGATCACTGCAGATGGTGACAGCAGCCACGAAATTAAAAGACGCCTGCTTCTTGGGAGAAGGGCAATGACAGGCCTAGACAGCATCTTGAGAAGTAGAGACGTCACCTTGCCAATAAAGGTCCGTATAGTTAAAGCCATGGTTTTCCCAATAGTGATGTATGGAAGTGAGAGCTGGACCATAAAGAAGGCTGATCGCCGAAGAATTGATGCTTTTGAATTTTGGTGCTGGAGGAGACTCTTGAGAGTCCCATGGACTGCAAGAAGATCAAACGCATCCATTCTCAAGGAAATCAGCCCTGAGTGCTCACTGGAAGGACAGATCATGAAGCTGAGGCTCCAGTACTTTGGCCACCTCATGAGAAGAGAAGACTCCCTGGAAAAGACTCTGATGTTGGGAAAGATTGAGGGCACAAGGAGAAGGGGATGACAGAGGACGAGATGGTTGGATAGTGTTTTCGAGGTTACCAGCATGAGTCTGACCAAACTGCGGGAGGTAGTGGAGGACAGAGGTGCCTGGCGTGCTCTGGTCCATGGGGTCACGAAGAGTCGGACACGACTAAACGACTAAACAACAACAACAACAACAATAAATACTGACTAGGGTGGTTGTGTGATTTCCATCTGTAGATATAAATCAGCACATGCACATCCTACATGCTCTCATTTACATTTTTTTCTGGCAATGGATTTATTCTTTTTGGGGGGGGGACAATGTCTAAGTGGTCCCCTAGTGTCTGACCTGGATACACCCCATTGA
Organism: Podarcis raffonei; assembly: GCF_027172205.1. NCBI lineage: Eukaryota > Metazoa > Chordata > Lepidosauria > Squamata > Lacertidae > Podarcis > Podarcis raffonei. Next base: position 64,101,842 of record NC_070611.1, on the reverse strand, counting down.
GTATTCTACTCAGTCACTATAGATATCTCTTATCACAGTGAATATCTCTGGGTTTGTGGAGAGGCAGCTACAGGAATAAGTGGGGAACAGGGCAGGGGGAATATATCGCTCTGAGTTATCCTACATTAGGAAAAAAGCTTTCCTTTTTTAGCCCAATTGCTAAAGATCTTATCCTGCTGTGTGGGCAGATGAAAGGTAAAAATAAAAGGAACGGAGTCATAAAAAATAAATAAATGTTTGCCTGCTAAATTCCAGCACTGCTTAGAAAGAAAGGGTGAATAGATATTCACCCCATCGTAAGGTTCTGCACTTAGGCAGGAATAACCAGTTGCACAGATATAAGATAGGGGGTACCTACCCGTGAAAAGGATCTAGGGGTCTTAGTGGACCACAAGCTTAACGTGAGTCAAAAGTGTGATGCAGCAGCAAAAATAGGCTAATGCTATCCTAGGCTGCATCCACAGAAGTCTAGTGTCCAGATCAAGGGAAATAATAGTACTACTTTATTCGGATATGGTCAGATCACACCTGGAATACTGTGTCCAGTTCTGGGCACCACAATTTAAGAAGGATATTGCCAAGCTGGCATGTGTGCAGACGAGGGCAATCAGGATGATCAAGGGTCTGGAAACCAAGCCTTATGAGGAACAGTTGAGGGAGTTGGATATATTTAGCCTGCAAAAGAGAAGACCAAGTGGAAATATGATAGCCACCTTCAAATATCTAAAGGGCTGCCACATGAAAGATGGAGCAAGCTTGTTTTCTCCTGTTCCAGAGGATAGGACCCAAACCAATGGCTTCAAGTCACAAGACAGGAGATTCCAGCTAAACATCAGGAAGAACTTACTGACAGTAAGAGCTGTTTGACAGAGGAACAGACTCCCTCAAAATTGGTTGACTCTCCTTCCTTGGAGGTTTTCAAGCAGGCGTTGGATGGCCATCTGCCATGGATGCTTTAGCTGAGTTTCGTGCATTGCAGTGGGTTGGGCTAGATGACCCTCAGGTTCCCTTCCAACTCTACAATTCTGTGAAACTGAAATGGAGGGAGTGTGAACTCTAGCCCTAGGCAGAAGTTACCTGTATCCCTTTATGGTGGAGCTACGGGAATTATGGCATCTAGCATGGAAGTAGATGTCAGGGCTCTCTAAACCAAGGGTAGCCAAGGTGGCACATTCCAGATATTGTGGACTACAAATCCTATCATTCCTGACCATTGGCCACGTTGGTTGGGGCTGAAGGGAGTTGCAGCCCAGAATATCTGCAGGATGACATGTTGGCTATCCCTGCCTAAACTGACACATCTGGTTTTTTTTAACCCAACTATGCTGATGACCTTTAAACAATAGGTGTTTTCTCTTTCAGTAATAATCTAACTTGGGTCAATGCACAACTTGCCTGTACCTAACCTACCCACTTGTGTCCTGCCTTCCACAATCATGAGTAACACATGAATTCCAACTTCTTGCCATAACCCGCTTTTAAAGTATTTGAACGGGTATTGTCTTGTTCACCAATCTCTTCTCGAGTCTGATTAATGCTAACTAAAATGGAACTTGCACTCGGTGTCAAACACATTTGTATTTTTAGCAATGCGGCTTTCTCCACCTCCTCCTATCTCTTACATGACTACTGGGCTTTAACCCTCCCTGACACCGTACATTCACGGCTGCTTCTCTGCCCTTACCCGGCCTCCTAGAGAGAGCTCCTGGGATGCCAGCCCCTTGGATACGGCGGTACCCTTTGCAAACATGCCACCAGCACCCTCTGGTTATGCAGTAACTCTTTGCATATTGCATAAATCAAAACGTTTGCATAAGTCAGTAGTTGTCTGAGCAAAACAGGCATCGTTCAATGCAATTTTACCTTTCATACATGACAGCCTTCACACACTTGGTGTCCTCTAGATATTCTGGACTATCTAAAGCGTGGATAGCTCAGTTGGTTAGACCGTGGTGCTGAAAATGCTACGGTTGCAGGTTTGATTCCCATATGGTACAGCGGCATATTCCCGCATTGCAGGGGGTGGACTAGATGATCCCCAGAAACCCTTACAACTCTACAATTCAGTGATTGCAAAGCAGGGGTTGGGATCCTGTTGGCTCACAAATGCAGTGGACTGCAACTCCTAGCAGCCCTGGCAAGCATGACCAATGGCCAGCAGTTATGGGAGCCAGGGTGTAGTAACACCTGGGTTAGGTTGCCAAGGGGTGGTATACGATGTTCAAAGTGTGAAACCATAAACAGACTTCTAATGCAGGAGACAATCACATGGTCAAGAGAATTGCCATATACTGGGCCTATCTAACTCAGAACTCTGTAATGTGATTGCTGATAGATCTCTGAGGTCTCAGGTAGGAGTGCAACCCAATATCTGTCTGTCTGTCTTACTTACTTACTGGTGATGCTGGCTTGAATCTGAGACCTCCCACCACCCAAAACAAAGAAGGACAATCGGATTGTTCACAAGTTATCTTCAACACAGCCACAATCTGTCTCTGCACATACAGTGGTACCTCGGGTTACAGACGCTTCAGGTTACATACGCTTCAGGTTACAGACGCCGCTAACCCAGAAATAGTACCTCGGGTTAAGAACTTTGCTTCAGGATGAGAACAGAAATTGCACGGCAGCTAAATTGCCCCATTAGCTAAAGTGGTACCTCAGGTTAAGAACAGTTTCAGGTTAAGAACGGACCTCCAGAACGAATTAAGTTCTTAACCCGAGGTACCACTGTATACAGGTTTTGGTGTGAAAGACTATGCACTCTTTGATTTGTACAGCTCAGCTGCCGTGCACACAAGGGTATACCGACTGTATGCTCCCTGAATGTAATGTGTGATCACCACTCACCTAAAAAGGAGCAACGTGTATGTAAATATCTTGAAGCAAATATCACGAAAACATTCATAGAACTGTAGAGCTGGAAGAGGCCCCAAAGGTCATCCATTCCAACCCCCTGCAATGCGGGAATCCCATCTAAAGCATCCATGACAGATGGCCACCCAACCTCTGCTGAAACACTGACCATTTCATTTTATGTGAGCCTTCTCCTTCGAGGAGCAGGAGTCAAACGAAGAGCCCACTCGCCATTTATGCAGCGTTGGGAGCTGGGAAACACTAAAATTGTGACGGGGAGAGTGGAGGCAGGTCCACTGGGGCACATGATTGTGTTTCCAATGTATATTTATTATTTATTATAAATTTATTATTATATTATTGTTATTATATTTAGAGATGAGTGGCTCCCCTTTCCCACAGCAAGCATCAGGGCAATGTGCAAAGAGGCCCTTAGAAGATGACACCATGCTTATTACGTAAGGAACTTTTATTTGATGGCTTTGCACAGTCAGACCCTGCTGCTTCAGCAAGTGGAGCAGTCCAGTATTTTAAGCAAGGGTCATAATGTATCCCAGGCACCAAAAATTCCCAGCTTCCAGGGACTGTTTTCCCCATCCAGCAGCAGGCCGTGAGCTTGTAACTGACATCCCCGTTCCTCCCCCTCACTTGCCCTGTGTAGCCCGAAGCAGATCTCACAGCCAAAAGTCTGCCTCTAATTTTAGTTCCTACTCCTGGCATATGTCATGTCCTAGATCACCATGAGCCTCGAATTAATTCACTAAGACTCAGTATTAAGCTAGAGAACTGGCAGCTTTATTGGATGCAACCGGCTTGGCAGAGAACTCTACCTGGAATTGCTTAAAGATCCCTCTTGCCCGATCTTGTTTAAAAATAATATATGGGGGAAATCACTCAGTCTAACTGTGCTTAGGCTCCGGACAATCAGGCATGCAAACAGCCAGAGCTTTCCAGACCTCGCTGCTGCATTTGTTGCTGCTGCATACAATACTATAATTTAATCATGTTCCAGTGAAAAGTCTGTTTATGACAGGGCCAGCGGTACATGGCAATGGCAAAGGTATCTGTATTTAGCGCTGGCTGACCCCTGAAGCTTTCTTAAGCATTGGGGAGCATCACCTGATCTGTTCTGACGTATTGTTGTAAGGAAGCTTCCTTGGCTGAATTCCTTGCAGAACCTTGCCTTGTGAAGACCTGGCTGGTAGTGCAGCAGTAGAGACCCTGCCTGAATTCCCTCAGTTCAAGACAAAAGAGGTTTAAAGACTGTCTCAAGGCAAATCTTTAAAAATGTAGTATAACCACCAACAACTGGGAAACACTTGCCTGCGAGTGCTCCAATTGGAGAACAGCCTTTACCAAAGGGGTCTTGGGCTTTGAATACGCTCGAACTCAGGACGCAAGGGAGAAACATGCTAAGAGGAAGGCACGCTTGGCAAATCCACACCGTGATCAACTCCCACCCAGAAACCAATGTTCCCACTGTGGAATGACATGTGGATCCAGAACTGGCCTCCACAGTCACTTGCAGACTCGTCGTTAAAACCGTGTTTATGGAAGACAATCTTACTCGGCTACGAGTGATCGCCAAAGAAGAAGAAGAAGAATACTGTAGAAATTAATTGCAAGGCTGCATAAGGAGCTTACAGATGAGCTGAGATGTAAGAAGGGAATTTATAAGTTATGGGAGAAACGAGGAAACACAAAGGATGTGTATGTACAAGTAGCCAACAATTGCAGGCAAGCCAAACCTCCAAAAGAGCTCAGGTTTGCAAAAGAGGTTAAAAACAAAACAAAAAGCAGAGGTTTATTTGGCTATGTTTGAAGCAAAGGGGGGGGGGAATAAACAAGTAGTAGGTCCTCTGCGTGAAGAAGATGGAGAAACACTATTGGTGTTTTGTTTGAAAAGGAAAAGAAGCAAATTTCAGATTGATGCACAAATCTGGCAAACTGAGTTTAAGAAATAAATGGTGAGAGAGAGAGAGAGAGAGAGAGGGAGAGAAATTGACTTGCCCGTTCATCCCTAGGCATGATGAGAACTCCTCTCCCCTCTCTTGGTTCATATGCATACACCCTATTGCAAGAAATCGAAAGGGCTTCTACAGAAATACTCATGAAAACCCTTTATGCCTCAAATGCCTTATTTTTTCCAGCAGAGGGGTAGGCGATGGGACTTGTGAATGCAACCTTCCTGACTGAAACTGGCCCCACTTACCCCTTGCCAGTTTGCTCAGACTCCTCCCTGACAAGCAGATATTATAGAGAAATGTGTGCTCCATTTTGCATTGATAATTACCGCCGCTCCTCCTTCAAAAGGGGCTGCTGCATATTCTCCACACCTGCTAACAACGCAAAGAATTTCTCTTTGCCAACATCTGCTCTAGGAATCCACTAAGCTTTTCCCTTAATGCTTTAATTCTTTTTTGTAGGATGAGTGGTTGTGCAGTTTGTTTGTTTGTTTTTCATTATTTCATAACTGTCTATATTTGGGGACGTTCTCGTAATAGAATTCCTCCGACATCTGGCTCCTTGTTAGGAAAGTAGAAAGCTGCCTTACAGCAAGTCTGACAATTAGCCCATCTAGCTCAGCATTGCCAATGCTGACAAGGGTTCCAGGCAAAGGGGTTGGACTAGATGACCCTCAGGGTCCCTTCTAACGCCACAGTTCTATGACATTCCCAGGCCTACCTGGAGATGCAGGAGGTTGGAGCCTGGGTCCTGCAAGAGCTAATGCTCTTGGGCAAGAGAAAAGCTTTCATGGGCTCCAATTATGTATTTCCCTATGCCAGGCCTGGTTTAGACCACAGTGCAGCTTTAGAGCTGAGAAAACATCAGTAAATACGATGACCTCTCAGCACCAGCCACAAGACCGCAGCAAGAGGTGTTACAACAGAGCCATCCAAGATAACTCCTTTCCAGAGAGCAACTGAAAGGAATCCTAAGGCAGGGGAGTGATTCGCTTTCTCCATCTCCAGCCCACTAGCAACCTGATCAGCTACTCCTCAAAGGGCCACATGCCAGCATGGTCCATTGTGGTTGTGTGATCAACACATACTTAGAGGTGAAGGGACCCCTGACAGTTAAGTCCAGTCGCGAACGACTCTGGGGTTGTGGCGCTCATCTCGCTTTACGGGCCAAGGAAGCCAGCGTTTGTCCGCTTTGCATACATATTTTCCGGGTCATGTGGCCAGCATGACTAAGCCGCTTCTGGCGCAACGGAACACCGACACCAGAGCAGCGCCGTTTACCTTCCCGCCAGAGTGCTACCTATTTATCTACTTGCACTGGCATGCTTTCGAACTGCCAGGTTGGCATACATTTACCACCCAGAGAGACCGTGCACATACCCACATACACATAAACGTGCCAGAGAGACATGCACACAATTGAACACACAAAATAAGATAGGCACGTGCACTGCAAATTTGCTGTTCTGCAGGCAAGCACAGCTGGGAAGAGAGGTCCCTCTTCTTCTATCTCTGCGCTGCTATCTGTGCTGCATTTATTTCCTCCCATTCCAGCAATGTGATGGGAGGAGATGCTGCTTTCCTCTTCTCCTGGCACCATGCTGTGACAGGAAAGAAAGCCTCAAAGTCTCATTTGCTTACCTTTCAGGGGTGCTTCTTTTCCACCTGCCATGGTACCAATGCTAGGAGGTCTTAGCACTAAGGCTAAGATAGTGGGATAGTTCTTCCCATTTCCTAAAGATCTCCTAGCAATGGAGATGGGAGATGTGTCTTTGCAAAAGGAGCAGAGGTGCCTGATTTTTCCATGGACTTCCGAGTCACCTCTAGTGACTTGACAGGCCAGATCCAAACTGCAATTTCACCATCCCTGCCCCAAGCCATTCTACCATGAATTAACACTAAACAAAGCACACTAAACAATGACCTGAACAGGATCAGCAGTTTGGGTCTCTGAAAGACCCTAGAGAAGATGCTTAGTCTGGTTCTCCATTAACAATATGCACAACAGCATGTAGCTGGGTGGATTCAAACAAAATATCTGTTGCGGTCAAGAACCATGTGAAGAGAAGCTGCATCCTTATGTGAAATAAGGTCCAGGTGTATTGCTTCTGAAAGTGCAAATAATGAATAATAAATCTGAATTTCTTCCCATCTCTAAATGTAGCACATTGCAATTTAGAAAATGCTGTTTGCAGATGTTGCCAAGCTCCTTAACCCATCCAAACCCACAAAAACATACAAACTAGCCTTTCAGAAGTGATGTTCTCCAACATGGGCAGCAATACGATAACCGCAGATGACACAAAAGCCTGTGATCATCCTACCCAACACTCCTCTGGAGGTGACCATAATCTGCTGCCTTGGAACTACAGTGACAGATAACCTGTAATCTGAGAAGAAACCAAACACTTGCATTGGGAAAGCAGCCACCAATTTTGACAGACTTCTCACACACACACACACACACACACACACACACACATATATATATATATATATATGAGAGAAAGAATGAAAATGACCAGCACTGGATACAAAAAAGAAGTTGGTAACAGGTGCTTAGAAACTATGGATAGCCACAACTCTCAGTGTGCTTTAGGTGTTTGAATATACAAGAGAAGCTCAACGTCTGCACCTTCATAACATAAGAGGAACCAGTTGGATAAAGTCAATAGCCCACCTGACCCATCATCCTGTTCTCACAGTGGCCAACCACATGCCTGTAGAAAACCAGCAAGCACGACCCAAGCACAAGAGTAGTCTTCTCTCCTGTGGCTTTCAGCAACTGGAATTCAGAAGAAGTGAATAGCTATGATGGCAAGTAGTGATTTATAGCCTTCTCTGTCCTGAACCCCTGGCTTACCTGGCAGCAAGGAAGCATGTAAAGTCCCCAGTCCAGGGTTGACCCAGGTGTCCAAAGTCTGAACCAAAGCACAGTCCCAGAGAGATCTTGAAGCATCCAAACTGAGGTCCCTCAACATGGGCAGTTGAGCAGAAACAGTACCTCAGCTCTGCTTCCCTGTTGCACTTTGCCTGCTGATTGCAGCATCTGGGCTTGATGAGGCAGACGACCCTCACCTGTTCCATGCCTACTCCAGCTAAGGAATCAAACCCCTCCTCCCAGAGCTAGTAAGTCCCACCTGGCCAGCTAGGGAGCTGGGCTATGGGCCTTTGCCTGCCTCAGCTTCTTGGAGCACCCCTTCTTTTGCTCCCTATGCCTTAGAGCCTGCTGTGTTCATGGGGATAGGGACCCCTCTGGCTTTGGTGATGGGTCCTGCTGCTCTGGGTCTGTGCACTGACCCCCATCCCCTCATCATCCTCCCTCACCCTGTGAGTACTTCCTACAAGAATCTCTCTTTCCCCATCCCCAGCTTGCCCCAGTCCCAGCTATGCCCCTTGCTGGGATCCTCTTCCTCTTCCCTTCATGACATTATCCTGCATGAATCTGTTGGATCCTCCTTTGAAGATCTTTTAAACTCCTTGTGCCTACAAAAATATCAAACCAAGAGCTGCCTATCAAAATGGAGACGAGCAACTTTGCTCTCTTTTCGGTATGGGGAGGATGGAATTTGAATCAGTTTGCATTTAAAGGCGAACGTATCTAATTCGCACTTTCATGACCAATGCAAGAACTGAAACGCAGCCATCCTTTAAAATTCACACCTCTCTGAATTTTGCAATGCGGTTCTCCAGTAAAATAGTATGGGGGGAAATACACATGAATGAGTGAAAACAGCATACAAAAGCGCATTGTAGGAGGGAACATGGGGAAAGGGAATGTGGAAGATGCCTCATACTGAGTCAGACCTTTGGTCTATCTAGCTCAGTGCTGGCTACACTGACAGGCAGCAGCACTCCAGGATTTCAGGCAAGTTCTCTCGCAGCCCTACCTGGAGACGGAACCTGGGAGCTTCTGCATGCAAACCAGATCCTCTGCTACTGAGCCACTGCTGTGCTAGCATGTTGTGTACAAGGCAAATTTATGTACAGAAATGTGTATGTTTTGAGAAATTTGCGCCGCAATGCCAATTCGTATGCACATGTTTGCAAACAAGTCCCATAAATCTATTTCTTTCTTGAGATGGAAGGAATGCAGGGATCATGTCTAGGAGAGCATCAAGACAGACGTATACTGATGGCTGCTTCTATGTCTGGGTCTCTCTCTCTCTCTCTCTCTCTCTCTCTCTCTCTCTCACACACACACACACACACACACACACACGTATCTAAATACTGAATATTCTTTAGTATCTACAGAATCTCCAGAGTGCTGCACATACAATCTCTCAGGGCCTGGTCTACACATGAGGCAGAATTTATCTATTTGTTTGCACCCTGCCTCTTCAGCTCAAGTGGCTGAATTGGTTAAAATAAGACAGTCCCTGCCTGCAGGCTTACAATATAAAAGGCATGGCACAAAAAGGGACATGGAGGGAAGGGGAGGTGAGAAGACACAGCCACAGATTCTTGAAGTTAAATATTAGTTCTTGTAATGGCCACCTTGGATGGAAACAGTGTTTGGACCTGATCTTTCAGCAGAGCTGATGGAATGAGTCTTGCTTCCTTCCCATCTCTCCGACTGAAGGGAGTGGAGTGGCTGCTCCCAGGTGACTGTTGAGGGAGAGGAGACCGAATGAGGCTGGACTTTCAACAGAACTGATGATGGAGTAAGTCCTGTTTCTCATCTCCACTTTTTCTCCTCAGCATCATTTCAGGTGCAGGAGGGGAACAATGTGCATTCAAAGTTACTCCAAAAGAAGAAACGGAGTGCATCGGAGAGAAAAGTTTTTGTCCATCCTGTCCCTGCTCTGGTAGTTTTCTGCTAGCAAGGAGTTGGATAGGCAGGGGGGAATTTCATAAAGTTGACTTGCCCCCATCAGCGGCACAGCCTATTTTGCCCAATAAAGGATTGTGGGCTTTGCGTACGCACTGGTATTAAGGATAATCTCACATGGGCCATTCCTGAAGCAATATTAGCTTGCGCACGGGATACCAGACGGCTGTTGCTCTCGATAGCTAAATTGAACTTCCATGTTTAGAAGACGCATGTCTCTGAATATCATATACCAGAGATCAAGAGAGGAAAGTGATCACACCCTTCCTGTGAGCTTCCCAGAGGCATCTAGCTGACCTAAAAGGACCATTGGTCTGATCTCACAGGGCTATTCTTGTGATGTCAAGAATGGCAAATGGTTCTGTCTTGACGGCTCCGAGGCATGCATTGGCAGAACACACACGGCTTTGTTTTTCTTTAGAATTAATCATCTTTTTCTCCCCACCCCCAAAAATGTGGAATAAGGCTGGGTTTTATCCCCCCCAAACCTGATTTCTTGTACAGACTTTGGCATGGCCACTCCTGTTTACACTGTGCTGCACCCAACCTTGAGGCTTGTTACTCAAAGTTCCATTCCTGAGTTAGGAAAGACAGAAGGTGGGGAAAAGAAGGAGGGAAGGAGGGAGGAAGATAGAATTGTTGCCCTGATGTGTGTGTCTTTTTAATGGGGAAAAAAGAAAGAGAAAGAAAGCAAGAAAGCAAGAAAGCAAGAAAGCAAGAAAGCAAGCAAGCAAGCAAGAAAGAAAGAAAGAAAGAAAGAAAGAAAGAAAGAAAGAAGAGAGAGAGAGACGCATGAGATTAGAGGGTAACAAAACTAGAGAGGAAGATAAATAGAAACGCAAAGAAAAATCTCTTTTGTTCGCGTAAAAGGCTTTCCGCACTCAAACCCTCCACATGACTAATGCCACAGTGTGGTGGATAAAACCTCTCGGGCACATTATACAAACAAAGCATAACTCGGCCACAGCAAACAAAGGCCTAAGTAACAGTGATTGAATTCATCTTAAAACAACAAATCAATTCTTCCCTATTAATGCCCTAAATACCAGCGTAGGAGCACTGTCCTGTTGTAATAAACAGCCATGTGTTCAATTACCGTCTGTTTTCCCCCAACTACTGCTCTCTTCAGTAATTACGGCGCGCAATGCATTCTACACTGACATTATATTAATGCGCTGGGAGGGGAGACCTTAAATACGAATTAAATCAAGGCTAAACATTTCAGAAAGCCGTGCGCTGTGTCGCACAAGCGCTAACAGCACATTATTTAGAAGGAGTCACAGAGGGGGTTTTCTGTTCTAGCGGCTACTGCTTCCCCTCTCTGATTAAACAAAACAAACCAGGGAGCTGGTGAAGGGAGAGAAATTTCTGCAAGGGGGGGGGCAGAGAGGGAAAGAAAAAGCCAGAAAGAAAAGTAGAAAGAAAATGAAGCAAAATCTCAGCAGTGGGACAGGGGTGCCACCCCCCAAGAAGCAGAGCGCAGTTAACCTTGCCCATTAGATCCCCCAGTGCCGTTTTATCCGACAAAAAAGGACCCTTGTCAATAGCCTTTCATGAATATGCGCCCATGTCAAATCAGCTCCAAGGAATGGTAATAATAATCGTAATGCTAAAGGAAGAAGAGAAAGTGTGTGTGTGGGGGGGAGAGACCTTCAGTAGGAGTCAGGTAGCAACGAATGCATAACAGGGAACTGGAGGGGGGGGAGGAACTTTTGTTGCCATTGTTGTTTCTGATCCATGACAAAAGCAGAAGGATGGAAGTTCAAGAAAAGGTTTAAATCCCTCTGTGGAACTTGCAAAGCCTTTCGCCCTCCCCCCCGCCTCCTCCCACCCCGAACCGAACATTGAATAGCACCTAGTAAACAAACGGAACAATAGGTACGATGAAAGCTGTGTTGATTCGCAAAGGGTTTCCCTGTGCACACGCCCCCCCCAACCCCCGGCCCTTGTTCTATCCCTCCTGCTCTCTGCCCTTTCTTTTTTTCATTCTACAGGCGCTCCTGCTGCACAGTTTGTATTCCGATTTCAGAACAACAAACAGCAACCTGAGCAGAACACAGGAACCCGAGGAAGCTGCTTCGTACCTAGCCCGGGACTGTCGGCACTGACTGTCAGCAGGGCCTCAGGCAGGAGTCTTTGCCAGCTTTGCCCGCAGATGCCAGGGAATGAAGTCGAGGCCTTTTGCATGCAAGGCTAGGCCCCCCACTGGTGTCTATCTGAGGGTCCCAAGAGCTGGCTCCCTGCCTTGTAGGGCCAGACACTTTCTGGAAGAGGCATAAGGTTATTTTGACCGTGAAGCATCTCTTTCCTTCTGTGTTAAATTGCTTAGAAATATAACATGGAGAAAGCAATCATACAGCCTTTAAAATAGCGACATATGAAGCTGCCTCCAGCCAATTCAGAGTACTGGTCCATCTAACTTAGTATTGTCTACACTGACAGGCAGCAGCTCCCCAGGGTGTCTAGAAGGGAACCTGGGAATGCTAGGGATTTTACCTGGGATTTTCTGAATGCAACATGATAGTCTCTCTCTCTCTCTCTCTCTCTCTCTGTTTCATGTGTAACACACACACACACACACACACACACACACACACACACACACTACTCTATTACACCAAACTGTCAGTGTATCATTATTTTATGTGCTTTACCACTGAGCTATCGCCTTCCCCCAAAGGGGGTTCAGCAATTCCCTTTTATCCTTCTCACATGACAATTCTTCCAGTCCAGGTCCCAAATGTATCCATTTACAGCCTCGTCCCAGCACACTTGCACTGACTGGTCCACAGCTGAGATTGACTGCTAGTCTAGTGCAGTGGACTGGAAGAAGGCTGAGAACCAACACTGTGTAATTTGTCAGAGTGTTGGAGCGGCTGTAGGGAGACATGGATTCAAAACCCCACTCAGCCATTAAGGTGAAACATTGGGGCTGTTATTAGCCTTCTCTCCCAGCCTAGTAAAGGTAAAGGGACCCCTGACCATTAGGTCCAGTCGTGGCCGACTCTGGGATTGTGGCGCTCATCTCACTTTACTGGCTGAGGGAGCCGGCGTACAGCTTCCAGGTCATGTGGCCAGCATGACTAAGCCGCTTCTGGCGAACCAGAGCAGCACACGGAAACGCCATTTACCTTCCCGCCACAGTGGTACCTATTTATCTACTTGCACTTTGATGTGCTTTTGAACTGCTAGGTTGGCAGGAGCAGGGACCAAGTAACGGGAGCTCACCCTGTCACAGGGATTTGAACCGTCGACCTTCTGATCGGCAAGTCCTAAGCTCTGTGGTTTAACCCACAGTGCCACCCGTGTCCCTTCTCCCAGCCTAACCCAGGACAAAAGAAGGGGAGAAACATTTATGCTTCACTGAGCTCCTTCATGGAGAGAAAGGGTAGAAATGAAATAATTAAACAAACCCTGTATTGATCAGTCAGCAATAAAGAGGGAGCCTACATGATAAGAGTCTCCTGGATCAGACCAAAGATCCACCTAGCCCCACACTACTGCTTTCAGCCATGGGAAGGATCATAGCTCAGTGGTAGAGCATTCACAACCTACTGAGCTAGTTGTCTAAGGCAGATTCCTATGTTAGCAATATAGGTACATTTTGCCCAAAGGGCAGAATATGGACCCAGAGGAAACCCATTTAGAAGAGTGGAGGAAGCTAGAGCAAATTTTCCAAGAGTGGCCCCAAACTAGACATTTGCTCATGACAGGGTAAGAGTGGCAAACTATGCACCTAACTCGAAAGGACGCAGTATTTTTTTCCAATGTGTACAGTTTGCATTGTGAGCTACTCCCCACCCCAAAATCTCACACCAATCCTATTCAGGCATAAGGATGGATGGATACCAGTTTTCCAATCTTAAATTTGGCTTGTTCCATTCCCACATACGTTTGCCATTTTAGCCATTCCCATGAAAAGTTGCACACATTCTTCTGTACATTTATCCAAAGATGCATTGTTAAGAAAAATTGCTTGCAAGAATGCAAAATTGCACCTAGCAGAACACATTTTTGTACATTGGTTTCTCTAGCATATCTATTTCACTGATGTACACTTTTTTTGCACACATTCTTTCGGTAGAGAAGAGCACCGCAAAGTTCAGAGAAGTGTGAATTTCGAAGTGGAGCTGTGCTTTGATTTCTGCACTGGCTTACAAAGTGTGAATTATGTAGGCTGTTGATGTCAAACGGGCCCTGAATAGGTTTCTCTCCCATTCACAGCCCTTCAGGCCCAAAGGCACTAACTTTCAACTGATAAGAAATCTCTGTCTGTGTCTACCAACGTGGTGTTCATAAAATAAGCATGTGGTGAGCAGAGTCCCAGTTGTGTGTTTAGAACAGACTTGGCTCCAAAGGCAGATGCACCAAACTTTCAGGGCATCTTAATCACCTTAAAACAAGCCAGCTCAGATGCTCAGCCTAGCCTCTCAGCCTCCACTCATCATCTCCTTTCACTTATTTGGCTATAATTTCCTGCCGCTCATTCCCTCTTCCTCAAACAGGGCAGTTAGGGGAGGATCCGGGGAGCTCTCCAGCCCTCGGTGCAGTGGGCACAGGTGGCACCAAAAACTTTCAAGTGAGCCCTCTGGCACCGCGGAGCTGTCCGTGCCTCCTCCGCAAGCATCTCCTATTAGGGAGGAAAAAGACCAAGCACCCACTAGAGCTAAGCCAAGCAGGCCTCTTTAATTAGGGCAAGCGCTTGATAGCCACTTCTTCATGTTGAAAAACACACAGCCACACAGGCCTAGGAGGTCTGATTAATTTTAATATGCACGGTCATGACAATTGCCTCGGGTGGGAGAGAGAGGGAAAAGAAGAGTCTCTCTCTCTGTGTGTGTGTGTTTTGGGAAGTGGTGGAGAGGAACCCTTTTGCTTGCCGACAGATAGGCCCCGGATAAACGCAGGGCAGATTAGGAGGTTACTATTCACTGAGGGCCTTGCAGTCTTTCCAAAGAGGCACGATGAGAGGCCTAGGAAACAGGTGGCTGCCTCTTTACTCCTGCATAAATTGCGTTTCCTAAAAGGCTGTGGAGTGGGCAGAATAGACTGGCACCATCTGCGGTGAATATTTGCACATTAACATGCCAGGTCAGAGGCGCCTCAGAAGACAACCTGGAAAGCAAGGCTCACGGCTTCTGTCAAAAGACACTCAGCGTGAAATCAACCTCAGGCCGGGTCGCTGCTGGGTACTTGGGAAGATGCTCAGTTGGCGTGAGCATCTGGGAAGAAAGAGCCAATACTAAATTGTATAATCAAGGCTACTGGATGCTATAATCGAGGGGTGAGGAAGCTCCTGCGGCCCTCTGGGTCTCCTTATGTGGCCCCTGAGACTCTGCCCAGGCCATGCCTTCTCTCTGACCTGCTCTATGTCCTCCTCAAGTGCTTTTGCCCACCTGGAATGTGCCAACGAAGTGTCATAGTGCTTCTTGCGTGCTCAGGTGGCTGGATGGTTGGATGGAGAGAGGTGTGGATGGAAACATCTAGCTGGTATGCAATCTATGCTCATTGCTCCTCACACTTTCCCCCCTGTCCCAACCCACCACTGGCCCCCAGAAGGTTCCCCATGCTGGTTGAAAGACTGGCTGCTTCTTGAGAACACGGACATTTTGGACCTAGAAGGTTTTAACAATGTTTTTGGGTGGCATGCATATTTGTGGTACGACAAGGTTAAAGCACATAAAGCATTTAAAAACCATATTGTCAGGAAAGCATTGTTCAATGTCTGGATAAGATACAAAGACTTACTGGAAAATAAAACCCCAAGGTGGTTGTCACCAATGGAAGCGAAGGCTCAGAAAAAGCTCAATATGGAGGCCAAATGGCCGAAATATTGGGAAATTTTGGAACAAGAAAGAGATAAACTGAAATTGCAGAGTTTTGAGAAATTAAAAGATAAAGTGCGAGACTGGCTTCATTATTATCAAATAAGAGAGGCCTATAATTTGGACAAAAAAATTGGCTTCCAGGTGGAAAAATCAAAATTGGAAACAGAATTGTTAGATCCCAAAACTAAGATACTTTCAAGAATGTATAACTTGCTGTTGAAATGGAATACACAGGATGAAACGGTTAAATCTGCTATGATTAAATGGGCACAAGATATTGGTCATAACATTATGTTTGCGGACTGGGATCAGTTGTGGACCACCGGTATGAAATTTACGGCATGTAATGCCTTAAGAGAGAATATTATGGAAATGATATACAGGTGGTACATGACACCAGTCAAGCTTGCAAAAATATATCATTTGCCCGATAACAAATGCTGGAAATGTAAAGAAAATGAAGGTACATTCTTTCACCTTTGGTGGACGTGCCCAAAGATTAAGGCTTTCTGGGAGATGATCTATAATGAAATGAAAAAGGTATTTAAATATACCTTCCTGAAGAAACCAGAGGCCTTTCTCCTGGGCATAGTCGGCCAATTGGTGCCAAAGAAGGATAGAACTTTCTTTATGTATGCAACAACAGCAGCAAGAATTCTCATTGCAAAGTATTGGAAGACACAAGATTTACCCACCCTGGAAGAGTGGCAGATGAAGGTGATGGACTATATGGAATTAGCGGAAATGACTGGCAGAATCCGAGACCTGGGAGAAGAGTTGGTGGAAGAAGACTGGAAGAAATTTAAAGACTATCTTCAGAAACACTGTAAAATTAATGAATGTTAAAAAATGATGTTGGATTGAAAATAAGTGGCATTAGCAACAAAGTTATGAGAATATGCAAAAATGAATTGATAAAGGATGAAAATATAGAGGTACAATATGTTAAGCTATAGAGTTAAGATAAACGAAAGAGGGTAAGGATTTGCTGACTTGATTACTTAAATGGGAATACAAAAAGGGGAGTTGTGAGGAGGTCAAGGAAACAAGCTAACGAATTTAAAGTTATAAAAAATGGATTTGTTTTTAATTCTTTTTTATCTATCTGTTTTTTTTGTATCTTGTATTTTTATTTTTATTTTTATTTTTTATGAATTTTTGTATGTTTCTGTTTTTTTTTCCTTTTTCTTTTACTATGTTTTTCTTTGTATTATCTAAACCTATGTTTTTGTAAAATCTCAATAAATATTTTATATATAAAAAAACAAAAACAGAAGGTTCCCCATGCTGGTGTCCGGCCCTCAGGCTGATTAAGGTTCCCAGCCCTGCCACGAACCAAAGGTAAGGGGTAAAAATAAGATCCTCCTCAACGAAGGCGCCTCCAGGGTCATTAGCAGTGGGGGTGGGGGGAATTGGACAAACGAAACAACCAAATAATAACTTAATTATAATTATTGGTATGTTTTAAACAGATTTTATATGTGTATATTAAACTGTGCCCACTGTCCCTCCAGTGTTCAATCAAAATCTAGCACCCTGTAACTCAAGCCTGTCAGATGTCTGGAGGTGCAAAAAACAAGCCCTTGCTTGGACTTTGCTGTTGAGGGGATACATATGTAGGGACCTGCAAGTAATTAATATCTGTGTTAATAAAATGGGATGTCATATCCTCCAACATGTTGATGACCAAAAGTGAGACACATGTATTTCCGGTGACACTCTTGGGTTGTCCGGACTTAATTGGGGCAGTTGATAGTTATGAGAGGGTGATCAAGACCTCTCTCCAACTTTCTGTTGACTTACTTTCTTTCCTTACCCAATAATGTTA
Organism: Podarcis raffonei; assembly: GCF_027172205.1. Classification (NCBI taxonomy): domain Eukaryota; kingdom Metazoa; phylum Chordata; class Lepidosauria; order Squamata; family Lacertidae; genus Podarcis; species Podarcis raffonei. The sequence goes on along the minus strand of NC_070611.1, from coordinate 64,084,532 downwards.
AGAAATCCATGGAAACTCCACAAAGAGTGCTGGGTACCCAATGGTTTTAGAAGCTGTAATATAAATCAAAAGCAAGTCCTGTCGATTGCTTTCAGTGGGAATGCCAATTCAGCTGACCTCCTCCATTCTTAATCCTGGCTCTACCACACCCATCCACCTGCCTAGCTTGTGCTAAGAGTTTGCCCACAGATCATTTCTGAGCTCCCAGACAGAGTGCAAATTGGATAGGAGTTGGGACCGGGGCCACTGTTTGCAGTGGCAGAATTAAAGACATCTGCATTAGAAATGGAACCGGCCAGACTACGCTAGCATCTCTCATTTGTATTATAATTAATAAGGATGCAGCATTTGTTAATTCATATGCTAGATCAATTAATGTAACTTTTAATCAATGAAGAAATTTGCCCTGATCAGTGGCTACTAGCCATGGTGGCTATATGCTAAGTCTCTGAACTGCTCGGAAATTAGCTTTTGTGTCCTTAATATAGGCTTCCTGGAGACACCTGTGGGGAACATGATAGAGCTTCCAAGGTTCTTCCAAGGCTCTTCTTGTGGTCTTATAAAAACTGTGGCTACCAATCACCATTTTTAGTGACCCAGCACCGTAGAGTGTTGGACTAGGACCTGGGAGGTAAAGGTAAAGGTACCCCTGCCCATACGGGCCAGTCTTGCCAGACTCTAGGGTTGTGCGCCCATCTCACTCTATAGGCCGGGGGCCAGCGCTGTCTGAAGACACTTCCGGGTCACGTGGCCAGCGTGACAAGCTGCATCTGGCGAGCCAGCGCAGCACACGGAACGCCGTTTACCTTCCCGCTGGTAAGCGGTCCCTATTTATCTACTTGCACCCGGGGGTGCTTTCGAACTGCTAGGTTGGCAGGCGCTGGGACCGAGCGACAGGAGCGCACCCCGCAGCGGGGATTCGAACCGCCGACCTTTCGATCGGCAAGTCCTAGGCGCTGAGGCTTTAACCCACAGCGCCACCCGCGTCCCCTCGGACCTGGGAGACCATGGTTCAAATCCCCACACAAGCATTAAGCTTACCACGTGACCTTAGGTCAGTCACACTCTCTCTCAGCCTAACCTACCTCACTGGGTTGTTGTGATGATAACATGGAGGGGGGGAGAGAACAATGACGTACACCACCTTGAAGGGAATGGAATATAAATCTAACAGGATTATTAGTACAGTCATACCTCGGGTTACAGATGCTTCAGGTTGTGTTTTTCGGGTTGCGGACTGCCGAAACCCGGAAGTACCGGAACAGGTTACTTCGGGGTTTCGGCGGTCGTGCATGCGCATGCGCAGAAGCGTCGAATCACAACCTGTGTGTGCACAGATGGGCCGCTGTGGGTTGCGGATGCTGCGGGTTGCAAACATGCATCCCGCCCAGATCACGTTCGCAACCTGAGCGTCCACTGTATCACTTTAAGGAGAGACACTCTCCCTTGGATCACACACAGAAATTCAGCGCTGCTTACTCCCTGTGAAGAGAGGTTAGGATTGAAATCCTAGCCTAGATTGTCCAACCTATTGCTGGGGCTCAGAAATAAACCTATTTTCCTGCTCTTCCAGAGCGTAAGGCCCAAAGCAATGGATTTTAATGATAAGGAAGGAGATTGCAACCAAACATTGGGAAGACTTTCTGATGACAAGTCAGTGGGGCAGTCTAATGCAGAAGGTCATTGACTCTCCTCCTTTAGAGGTTTTTAAACAGAAGTTGGATGGTCATATATCAAGGTTTCTGTAGCTGTGATTCACGCATGGTTGGGCTGGATGGCACTTCCAACTCTATGATTCTAATAATGTAACAGCCTGAACTCATACGCCCAGTCAATGTAAGAGTTCTTTAACTGGGCAAAGCAGCCCTAGTCATTAATTGCTGAACTATAAGAAGCCACTTTCGTTCCATCACACAGAGGAAAAGAGGCAGACGAAAACAGCCTTTCAGCCAAAAGCAAAGTTTTACTACAAACTCTCTCACTTGACCCCCTTTAGTTTCTTTTGCATTTGAAGATGCCTTATCAACATCTTAGCTGTCTTTTATCAGCCCAGAAAACCAAAACCTACAGATGCTCCAAACCTTTTGAGGATGTAAAGCAAGAGAGGCTTGGAAAGCATTCTAAGCAACAACGAATAGGTAAGGGGAGCAGCAGCAGCAGCAACAACAACAAAAAAGAACCATCGACTGGAATCAACTTTTCACTCTCAGTATTCAATTATTAGTAGATGGTGGGGGGAGAACTCTTGAAGGTGACAAATGGGCCAACCGCTTTGAAGCAGGAGGAATTGGCAAGGCTTCAAACTGCACACATTCCATCATAACGTCAGAACCCTCAATAACACCACCACAGCATTTAAGGGCTTCCTTTTTTGCACAGGCATGGCTCCTGTTCTCGTACGTCTTCCTTTCTCTTAACTCCCTCCCCACCCCTTCCTCTTTAATCATCAGTTGTGTGTTTGTGCATCTCCATATGGTGGTGCTTTTGAGAGAGAAAAAGGGGCTCCGGGGTTACGCGCTGGCTTGCTCTACAAGATGAGACACAGGTTGGTGTTGTTGGTTTTTCCCCCACTGTAGCTCCCACCCCCAGGATAAAGCTGCGCTGAGGAGAAACGTGGCGGTGGTGCAGCACCCTTCCCAGCAGCGGAAGAGTGTGGGGAACCAAACTTGAAAGCCCTCAGTTGCAAAGTACCCTTGTTTCTCCTTCAGTAGAAAAAGCATTTACAAAGTCTCTTTAGTGCAGGCTTCGTCAAAGGCGAAGGTGAGGATGAACCAAACAAACGAGACTCAAACCTCAGCCAATTAGAGTATCCCGAGGCTTTTCCCCAGGTTCTCATTGCTTTATTTCACCCCTCCCCTCTTTTTTCCTTCTTCACCTCATCAGATCTCTCCCCCCCCCGCCAAAAAAAGAACCTGTTATTTCAAAGGGCCTTCTCTTGTTGTGTCCATTAATGATCTCCTTTGGAATACCGGTGGCTCATGAAAGAGGTAAACCTCTTGATTCCCTAACAAGAGATGGTGATTAAAAAGTTTGATAGTATTAGGGGATATGGGCAGTTCTCATTTCAACTAAGGTTGTCAGAATCTAATACGGTCCTTCTCTTCTTCTACATTCCATCACAGAGATATCAGAAATTCTGCAAAACAAATCCTATAGGTGTTCTGATTTGTAATGTGAATGTAAATGGGAATACTCCTGGGAGATATGCCTAAGAACTAAGATATGGGTAGGCAAACTAAGGCCTGGGGGCCGGATCCGGCCCAATCACCTTCTAAATCTGGCCCGTGGACGGTCCGGAAATCAGTGTTTTTTTACATGAGTAGAATGTGTCCTTTTATTTAAAATGCATCTCTGGCTTATTTGTGGGGCATAGGAATTCGTTCATTTCCCCCCCTCCAAAATATAGTCTGGCCCCCCACAAGGTCTGAGGGACAGTGGACCGGCCCCCTGCTGAAAAAGTTTGCTGACCCCTGAGGTGTTTCTGGCTAAGACCCTAATCATTACTCTCACCATAAAATAGTTCTATACGCACAAGCTTGGTATAATAAAGGATGGTGTTTGCAGCGCTTATGAAGGAAATATAAGCTGCAGTTCAAATGAGTACGAGAGGAAGAGCCATAGCTCAATGGCAGAGAGCACATGCTTTGAATGCAGAAGGCCGCAGGATCAATCCCCAACAGCATCGCCAGCTAGGGTTGAGAAAAGACTCCTGCCTGCAACTCCAGCCAGTGTAGGGAGTTGAAAACCACAACTTAATTCTACAACGTTAGGAAGTTGAACTAATGATGAGCATGACAAATTAGTTTGTAAAAATAAAAGCTTTCTATATTTTATAACATTTTGCAAAAGTTAATATGGTGAATTACATCATCCATGCTGGACATTTCAGTCTATCTGGAAAGAGATAAAAGGCTACATAGTAAAAAAAAACAAACCCACAACCCAACCAAACTAAGCAAAAGCCAAGTGGTTGTTTGGGGGTTTTATTTGCTCTTATGAACAGGAGCAGACTTTGGTCAATCAAATTTCAGTGGCACCCTGTGCGAGGCCAAATTCCGGACTGCCCCTGCTTCTCGCCTTCCATTCTGCTCAATTCACTATGTCATAGTTGCAACGCCCTGCAGCGCCCCCTAGGCTTGGTGCCCAGTGCAGCGGAGCCGGTTGTGCTGCCCTTAATCTGCCTCTATTATGAACTTGTGCCATGCCCCATGTTTCATCTGCCTTCTGGGCCTGGGAAGAACACAGAAGGCTGTCCTCCTGGAGCGAGAGAACAGGAGGAGGGGAAAACATGCTTGTATCTCTTCCCACTAATGATTTTAGCTGGAAGAGAAATGCCATGGTCAACAGCCAACCCACAGTGTAAGGGCTGGAGGTCTGTCACAACCTATAAGCCTTCTCCCAACCCACTCCCATTATCTTCATTATTGTACACCAGAAATAGAAGGGGACTGACTCTTCTTCTCCTGAAACCCAAGTTAGAGAGAGGAGGATGCTTCCTTTACAATAACACTGGGTGACTTCAGTAATAGATTTATGCCTTTGGGGGGTATGGATGCTAAAGTAGCACTGATGTAGAGTGCATCAGTGGGAAATCAAACTCTCCAGATTCTATGTCCACAAAAACACTTGGCTGAAATGGCTCAGATTTGCACTATCTGCTCACATTAAGCAGTAGCCAAACAATGACAGAGAAAAATAAGGGAAGGAGGCAGGGACAGGGAAGCTACAGCAGACAACATCTCACGAGATATCATGGAGAGAGAGAAACAAGGGAGAGACACTGGAGAAAGTGGCATGAAATAGAGCATCTTTTTTAAAGCTGCAAGGAATTATATGAGGCTTTCCAAGTGGAAATGGTTTTCCAAGTGGAGAACTTCATTCTATCGGGAGGTTTAGAAATGTCAGAGGATTTGAAATGGAAGGGGTTTATCTGTCCCATGTTGTTGCTGCTTTCAACCCACAAATGATACACAACTGAATCCACACACCCCACACATTTGCACTGCATTTCCTTTGCACTAAAATGTATGGGGTGGAACAACGTAATGATGCAATTTTGCCACCGTGGACAGAGAGTTGAATAATGTCGCTTTTGGCAGCCAACAATCCACAGCAGAATGGAAATAGTGCTGAAGAGGACAAATCCAGGGCAGAATGGAAAATGTTGCCTACTTACATCCCTCCCAGTGTGAAGCTTGATTCTCAAGTTATGCTTGACATTGAGAAAACAAATGGGCTTCATTCAGAAGAGCCTATAAAGAATTACTGTGTCCAAGACTTGCGTGTGTCCCAACCTGCTATCCCACATGAGACTTAATTTATTACTTCTTGTCTTATTCAAACCATAGCTTCCCATAGAGCAACACCCCTGAACCAATGTAGGCAACCCCAAGTCATCACAATCTCCAGCTTGATCAATTTTCTCACCCTGTGCAAGTGTATGCATTAGTGCTTTGCCCTTATTTTGTAACTTATTCTGAAGCATATCCTCTTAACATACCTCTTTGGTTGATAAAATACTACTTTCTTGATTGGGTACAACTTTGCTGGCATATTCTGAGAGGTGCAATACTGAAAATTATAGTGCTTGGTCATCAGACGCATTGAAAAATATATCTCAATGTGCAGCGGCTAAATGTACAAATATAAGGTTATTGGAATGGCAGACAAATTTATGTTTTAATGTACGGGTTTAGGATGCAATTAGATGCAATGAAGATCATAGGTCTGCCACAGAAAACGGCAGACCCATATCTCATTTTCCCTCCTTTATTCATAATATCTAGTTAGGAAAACCTATGATGCAGGTAATGATATTGCGCCTCTGAATGCCAGTTGCTAGGAAATGCTGGTGTGGAGAATGCAGCTACACTTAGGTTATGCATCTGGCTGAGACCATAGGAAGCTGAGTCAGAAAATTTGTCCAGTTAGGTCAGTATTGTGGGCACTGACTGGCAGGCTGTCAAGGGTTTCAGGGATGGCACATTGTCAGCCCTACCTGGAGATGCCAGGGACAGAACATGGGGCCTCCTGTATGCGACACAGATTCCTTAACACTCAACTATGGCCCTCCACAACAGGATTCAATGGTACTTTGGCAGGATCCAGCAGGGCTCTTCTCGTGTTCTTCTCCAGCACGCCATATCTTTGGCTTTTATGGGAAGAGACAACTTGATGAGGCCCCATCTAGAGATGGGCAAAACAGCCTATGTCTGGTCTGTGCCACTTTCTCCTGTGTTAACCCATAAGTCCATTCCAATAAAGTCCACTTCTACATTAATTTGTCCTCGATACAACACACCATTTGCTTTACTGGGTGGGTGGAGCAAAGTTTGGGCATGGACAATAGCCAACAAATTAACGCAGTGTAGCAGAGTCCTAAAGAGAGTGAAGCCGGTTGGTGGATTTGATGGAATCTGTGCAGCTTCCATTGTGTATGGAGCAAGACAGAGAGGGACTTTGGTGCCCCCAAAACCACAGAGATTGTTTTGGGGAGACTTACTACACCACAATTTGTGGCACTAAAATATTGAAGTGGGGGTGATAGCCTGCTAAGTCTGCAAAACTAATTTTCTCCCATCCTTTTTGCGACTGTCTTCTTTTTTTGTAAACAAAAAGTGCACCTAGTTTGCTGGTGCACTCTTTGTGTCAACTTACATTCTATGCTTGTCATTTGTAACTGTGCTTTAAGTCGTTAAATCATATATATATATATATATATGATTTATTTCTTCACAAAACTCAGACAGATGGGCAGGGTATAAATAATAAATTATTATTATTATTATTATTATAAAATATCACATTTAAATATGCTTTAAAATGTGTGTCCTTAAAAGTATTTCCTTTTATTTCCTTTCAGCACACACATTTCTAACATTTATTTCAAAATGCCTATTTTTATGTATTTTTATTTATTTCACAAAACTTCTATATCACTTGATTATTGAAAAAACTGCTTCAAAGTGGTTTACAAAAACGAATGCAACAATAAAATTAACAATAAAATCAGTTAAAAACAGCTATTTCAAAACTTTCATCAAATAATGATGAAAATCAGTGGTAAGTTAGAAACAGATCAAAACATTTGTAATTATCATGCATATATGAGTAGGCTTGTCTATACAAAAAGTGTTCTTAGAAGGCACCAAAAAGAGAACAGTGAAGGTGCTTGCCTAATGCCAGGACATTCCACACAAATGCAGAATGAGAATTATGTATCTCCTGTCACTGTGCCCATTCTGCAATCTCTCAGGTAAACTGGCTTTACATACTAACAGAAACTTATTGAACTTGGCCGGGTAGCAAATCAGCAACCAGTGCAGATCTCTGTTCTGTGTTGATAAGTTTTCACTTCTGTCAGCAATCGTGCTGCAGCATTCTGGACTAACTGCAGATTCTGATTCACACAAGTTTGAGGTGGCATGGATCAGACCGAATTCTTGGAGCGTCTCAACTGGAAGAGATTGCCATTTTCAGCCACAACCCAGTTATCTAGTGCTACATGCAATGGAAATGCTTTGGTTTCATGGATTATGAAGTGAAGAAGTACTCTTCCACGTAGCTTGAATTTGGACTTCCTAAGTTCAGTTGAGGGACGCGGGTGGCGCTGTGGGTTAAACCACAGAGCCTAGGACTTGCTGATCAGAAGGTCAGCAGTTCGAATCCCCACAACAGGGTGAGCTCCCATTGCTCAGTCCCTGCTCCTGCCAACCTAGCAGTTCAAAAGCACATCAAAGTACAAGTAGATAAATAGGTACCACTCTGGCGGGAAGGTAAACAACGTTTCCATGCGCTGCTCTGGTTCTCCAGAAGTGGCTTAGTCATGCTGGCCACATGACCCGGAAGCTGTACGCCGGCTCCCTCGGCCGATAAAGCGAGATGAGCGCCGCAACCCCAGAGTCAGTCACGACTGGACCTAATGGTCAGGGGTCCCTTTACCTTTACCTTTAAGTTCAGTTGACACATCTTAGCGGCTATAATGGAACACCACTGCATTGCTGCTGCATTGTTCCAGTGTTTTGTTTTGTTTTTCCTTCAGTGTGCATGGACATTTCAGCATCTGATCGCCATTATCAACTCATGAAAGCCTTGAAGTGCACAAAGTATAATGTCAGCAGACACTGAACATTTGGAAGTTGAGTGTGCAGTCAAGCAGCCATGCACATGCTGCGCAGGATCGCCCAAGTCAGCAACTGTTCAATCAACCTGCATTTCAGAGACTTTGCAGTCAGTCGATCCTATCCATGTTCACTCAAGAAATAATTTCAATGGTTTTCAGTGGAGCTTGTTCACCAATACATGTGTTTGGCATTGCTGCAAAAGGGTTGCTGAAATCGATATTGGCTAACTTAAGTTTGTTGATTTCAGTTGGTCTGCTCTAAGTACGACTTACTTGGATGGCAACCAGGAATCAATAGGATGGATCCAGACTTAGTCCTTAGTATACAGTCCCCCCCACTACTTACGTGGGGGTTGTGTTCCGGGCCCCTGCATGCATAAGTGAAGCCACGTAAAATGGGGAGCACCCTCTAAAAAGCCTCTACAAAGCTTTTAAAGCCAATTTCCCCCTGCTCTCCAGCTCTTTCCTTCTCTCTATCTCCACACAACTCTCTTTTCAACTAGTGTTGAAGCTCTGGGGCCAGCTGGAGGCTGTTGGACACTCAGGAAGCGGCTGCAGCTGCTGTGCTACCCCATGCCTCAGCTGTTAGACGGGGTGGCTGAGCAGCGTAAACGAAGCTCTGCTGCACCTCTGGTCTTTTGGGGGCTTCCTCCACCCTACCTCCCCTCCAGGGAGGGTCTCACCACAAGCCACAAGGACTCTCCAGCTCTCTCACTATTTATATATTTCCCGGCCCCGCGCATATGTGCGGACACGTGTGAGTAGAACACTCATGAGTGGGGGTTGCCTAATTGAAATCAATGTAACTTCAGTTGGTCATGATTTCAGTGGGTCTGCTCTGAGCTTGAATGAGTCTCTACCCAGTTCAGTGAACATCAAGAACATAGCTAAGCACCATGTTTAGAACCAAGATTTCAGTGAGACATAGTTGGCACGGTTTAATGTTATAGTATGTATTTTAGAAAGGTTAAAGAAAAACAAAGAAATGTGGAACCAAGGAAGATGCTTCTAAAAAAACTTCTCCTGAAAGAACAGGAGGTTCTGTGACTATTTATGATGGACTGTAGTGGGTACAGAAATAATAGTATTGATTATTATTATTATTATTATTATTATTATTATTAATTATGTAATGATAGTATTATCGATGATAACTAATGATAATTTATTAACCACCTTCTACTCAATTGTCTCAAGGGAAGGGAGGAGAAAAAGCATTTCACCATGCATAATACTACATATTCAAACCAGATTTATTATAAAATTTATCCTTACCACTTTGCAAGATGACACAGACATCTAAGCTACTCCAGGGTGCTAGTGTTCACTCCAGCATCATTTGGCTGTCTATGTGGGATCTATGTGGGCTTTACATTTATAGTAACAGGCTGATACAACTGAGAGTCCAATATTATATTATGTGCTGATCTGTCCACTGACAAGTACTATCTTTCCCAAAATGAAATCTTTCCGCTTTGGTGAGATTTCTCTTTTATTTTCTATTTAACTAGACAATCTAAACCTCCAACGCCATTGCAAATAAATTATTGCAGATAACAAGAGCCCTCCTTTTTGAGACCCACCACGCTTCCACCTCACATAAGGATGAATGGTTAATTAGCCATTTTCTAAACTGGGTGGGTGGGTGGTATCAGTCTGAGAAAAGGCGAGGGTGTCTTAAAATGCAAATATCACCCCCTGCCATTTTAATACTTTTAATTTTTTTCTCACTCACTACCCCTTACTTCTAAGAAGATGCACCAATGTTACATCCTTTCGCAGCATCCCCATTCAACCTTCCTCTTCCTCTTCCAACTTCCCGACTTGCATTATTATTATTATTATTAGTGAGGGGAGTTGAAGTTGAGATAAAACCCACCACATTTTCTAATTCAGGTTTTTGTGTGTGTCTCCTTGATGGAGGAAAAAGCCGAGGCATGAATATGGCACCCTCATAATGATTTAACTAGAGCTTAATGAAATTTTCATCAGAACCTGCTGTTCATTTTAATGGCCTTTGAAAGACAATAGAACAATGGCTGGAGGGAAGAAAAGGTTTTTCTGTTGCATACATTTGTTTAAAAGCCCCAATGTTCTGTGGTTCTCTCTCACTCTGCGCCACCCCACCTCTTCCCTCATCTCTTCACAAAGCTGTAAGTCTTTTGTTTGTGCTATACATTTTCATTTTAGTGGAGCTCAGATAATGCATAAGCTCTGTTACTATTCTTATGTCTAAGCGTAACCTTTGCTTAATGGAGTCTCTGGAGCCTTGCATGGCTTCCCACTCAACATGGTATTCTCTCAACCTGCTCCCTTCTTTCCAATCTCTTTCTCCCCCCACCCACCCACCCCATCCTGAATACAGCTGGAACAGAACCACTTGAACCAGGCAGGTTAAGCTAAACTAAGCTGGGGGTACAAGCTGCGGAACAGGTAAGCAAAAGGTAGAAGAAGAAGAAGAGGAGGAGGAGGAGGAGGAGGAGGAGGAGGAGGAGGAGGAGGAGTTTGGATTTGATATCCCACTTTATCACTACCCTAAGGAGTCTCAAAGCGGCTAACATTCTCCTTTCCCTTCCTCCTCCACAACAAACACTCTGTGAGGTGAGTGAGGCTGAGAGACTTCAAAGAAGTGTGACTGGCCCAAGGTCACCCAGCAGCTGCATGTGGAGGAGCGGGGAAGCGAACCCGGTTCACCAGATTACGAGTGCACTGCTCTTAACCACTACACCACACTGGGGGGAGGAAGTTTCCGAAGGGGACTTAAGAGCAACCTTTGCCAGTACGGGATTCGCCAAATGGTTTGGACCTCAGTGCCCATCATCAGTCCCAGTCAGTACAGGGGCTGATGGGAACTATAGTCCACAACTACTAGAATACACCAGGTTGGGGAAGGCTGACTTGGAGAGAAAACGAGTTGTGTGACACTCTCAATAGTGTGTAAAATGGAATGGTTAACCAGAAAACAGGGTGTACAGAAAAGTACTGAGGAGCAGGCAAGTTAGGAAGATTTTGAAATCTCTCCTGGAAACCTTCTATTGTTCCCAGGCAAGCCTGTCTCCAGTGAGGAATAGGGATAAGCAAAGGAAGAACAAGACACTAATTACATCAAAGCCTAGACAACTTTCAGTGCTGGATGCCACACACAGGTGACATTTGGAAGCAAATTGTTGCAGTGCTGCCACAGTGAGCCAATGTGAAGAACTTGAACACCCCTCTTATTTTGTCCGTAGGTTGGGAGCCCCACTGGACACAATGCAGGTGCATATGGCTCAGTGCCTGTGGGTTTCTGTGGATATTGTGCTGCAGTTTCCAACTTGGGTGCTGAAGAAGTGCTATTCAGCATTTATTAATTAAATCACGGTACTTGTAAGCTGTGTTGGAGTCATCCACGATGACAGACAGTGTGAAGAACTTTACAATACAATACAAATCAATTCAAACTAAAATTACTCAGAAAACCCAACAGAACTGATTGTCACAGCCAAGAACATCAGGAGTACAATTTGGCTCAACCTTCTTAAGCTATGCAAACAGTCTATTGAAATAGAAGGGGCAAAAAATCAATAGACGTATGTCTTACAACCCAAAGTTAGTGTTATGGGGAAAGGAGAGAGATAGAACAAGGAATGCAAATACGTTTGCTTCTGTATTTGGAACACAGAAACGGTGGTCTCATTTTCACAGAACATTAAACCAGGATTGCGGCCCTCTAGTTGTTACTGCTTGCAAGAAGTGAAGCTACAGGAAAACAGGCAGAGGGACTTCTCGGTAGTCACACCTGCCCTGTGGAACACCCTCCCGCCAGATGCTGAAAAGATAAATAATTACACCACCTTCCATAGACATCTGAAGGCAGTCCTGTATTGGGATGCTTTTAATGTGTGATGTTCTGCTGTGTTGTGCTTTTGTATATTATATTGGAAGCCACCCAGAGTGGCTGGGGTAACCCAGAAGGATGGGGTACAAAAAACAAATTAGTGTTACAGTGGTACCTCAGGTTATGAACAGTCCTGCTTACGAACGCTTCGGGTTACGAACTCCAAAAACCTGGAAGTGCAGTAGGTGTCCCAGGTTGTGAACTTTGCCCCAGGATATGAACGCAATCCGCTTCCAGGGCCGCGGGAGGCCTATGTAGGGAATGCGCACCTCAGGTTAAGAACGGACTTCCGGAACAAATTAAGTTCGTAACCCGAGGTACCACTGTATTATTATTTATTACTGGACTGCATCTCACATCATTCCAGGTCACTGGCCATGCTGGCTGGGGATGGTGGGAGTGCAAGAGCATCTAGAGATCCACAGGTTCCCCAGCCCTTCACTTACACCAGAGTTTGGCAATATGAAGACCAGGGCTACTCAGGTTCCAATGCTCCTCATACCCCTCTGGCAGAGTGGCAAGAGGGATTTGGACCCTTTGTTTCCATTTCAGATCCATCTAAGCTTGTTATGATGATTTAGTGGTATTTGGAAGAACAGCCGCTTTGTGGTGGGGTGGTGGTAATGAGGAGGTGGCCTCTTCAATGTTCAGCACTGCCTTGTGTGTTTTTAACTTGGGGAGCCTCACCTGATTCGTGTGGGGTGGGGGGAAAGGGCAGAAACTTCCATGTGTTTCTAAGACCTTACCTTCTGGTTCGTTCTTGATGAGCTCCTCCATTTTCCTCTGTTTTAGAGTGTCCACAACGTCTGCTAGGCTGCCTTTGCGCCTTTCTGGAGTTCCCAGAGCTGTGCTGGAGAAGGACTCTCCGCTCTGACGCCCACCTTCTTCTGCCTTCAAGGGTGAGGTAGATGAGTTGTGCGGGGCAAATGAAGACATCACTTTATTGCCATCAACTTCCTGAAAGAGAAACGAGACCAGATGAAACACCTCTTTTAAAAAGGAAAAAGAAAAAGAGAGAAAATCACCACAAGCATGTGAAAACATGAAGGAAAGAAGGGGGGAAAATGACAACAACAACCCTTTGTTCTTCCGAGTTCATTGCTGTTTGTTCCTCTGTCAAAACCTTTATTTAAATTGGGGAGAGAAGAAGGGGAAATATAGGTTCAAAAGTACGGAGAACAAAGACTTTCCATCAAGGATAAACTAAGATTACAGGATGGAGTGAAAAAAGATTAGCGTTCAGGAGAGAAACATCACACACACACACACACACACACACTCATACACAAACAGATATCCTCCAAATGAGAACAGTTAACATTCACAGGTTTTCCAATAACAACAGTATGGATTACCTTTAATTGTTTGCTCCTTTACAGCTTTTTATGCTCAACCTGTCGGGTCTTTTTATTTCCCCCCTAAGAACCATTAATTTCCTGTTATTCCACCCACCCACCCCAAGTTCTTAATATCAGGATGGTTAGATGTTCTGACGAATGAAAGAAATAGTCAGTGGCCCATACCACAATTGGGCCTTCCTTCCCCCACCCCCCACTCGCACACTCCAAAACCACATTTCAAGCAACTATCTTTTATTCATGGATCAGATCATTTAGATCTTTCTAAATTATTCTTTCCCCACACACTTCAATCTTTCTTTTTAAAAACACACACACACACACACAACTCTTTTAAAGACACAAAGGTGGCCCTAATGATGCTTGCAAATATAAAGTCCAATGACATACGCACACACTTTCCGCCAGGAAAGGTGAGATCTGGCTCTCATTAAAGTTGCCAAGAATATTCTCACCTATTTTAATGGATTTGACTTTTAATAGCCACATTCTGCTCTGTCCTGATGAGAGCAGCCTTCTTCACACCTTCTGATACTTCAAACAGTTTCCTCTTCCCTCCTTTACCTTTTGGCTCTGATTTGCTTTTTGTTCTCCCCTCCTTTGGAAATTCTCTTTCAGTTTCTTGATGTTTGTGTACCTTAAACTGCCTCTTCTTCAACTGGTCTGTAATTGTGTTGACAGTCCTAACATGGATCTGAGAAGCTAAGCAGTAGCCTACAAAACCTATGCCACAATGTATTTTTAAAAGGGTTGAAGCCAATACTGTGCATGAGTGGAACGGACACCACCACCCATCCTCCCCTCCAGATATGCTCCAAAGGGTTAGGCGACATGCACCCGAACAAATTTTAGAGGTGCACTGGAAGACAGCAAAGTCCTGTTGAAGTGGAACTCCACTTGCACGCTGTTGGGTTCCTCCTTAAGGGCTCTTATTCAACACTAGTTCAACTCAGTTAAGACCCATTAAAATTAATGGGCCTGCCCATTAATTTCAATGGGTCTACTCTAATTTAGGATGATCGCCGAAGAATGGATGCTTTTGAATTATGGTGCTGGAGGAGACTCTTGAGAGTCCCATGGACTGCAAAAAGATGAAACCTATCCATTCATAAGGAAATCAGCCCTGAGCGCTCACTGGAAGGACAGATCCTGAAGCTGAGGCTCCAATAATTTGGTCACCTCATGAGAAGAGAAGACTCCCTGGGAAAGACCCTGATGTTGGGAAAGACGGAGGACACAAGGAGAAGGAGTTTGACCAAACTGCAGGAGGCAGTGCAAGACAGGAGTGCCTGGCGTGCTCTGGTCCATGGGGTCACGAAGTGTTGGACACAACTAAACAACAACAACAACTCTAATTTAAATGGAAGAACAGTGGTTTCATGGCAGAGCATCCGCTTGCATGCGGGAAGTCCCAGATCCAATCCCTAGCATCTCAAAGACAGGCCTGTCAGAATCTCGGAGAGCCAGTCCATTGTAGGAAGTGCTGTGCAGTGGTCTAAGTCAGCATAAAGCGGCTTCCATTAGAAACAGCCCAATGTCTTTTTAGCTGCGGCAGGAATAATTTATACATGTGTATAAATTCGCAATAGGTTCAACTGCCTATGAGCACCCACTTGCCAATCTGAACATGGTTTGTAGCGATGAAGGCATGTTGTTTCAGATATTTGAAGCACATGTTTTGGTGCTGAGTTGTTCGAAGTCAATAACTTAAGAAGCGGTTGCTCCTTTGGTCCCCAGAGGACAGGTAGTCTGCTTATTTCATCGGTTTCATGGTATGGAAGCTTCCAAGCTGCACAGTATCTTAAGGTGAGCAGAAAACTGGTCAACACTTATGGTGGCAGAGAGCATATGTCACAGCCCTTATGGGACCAGAGGTTTTCAGAATGCATGTGTGGGTTCATGTGTTTGAATGCCCCTGCAATGTAAACAAACAAACAAAAACCTGCAGCTTGCAGGTCAGGTATGCTAGCATTCTAAAGGCAAGGAGGGCTTTTTTACATAAGGAAGAATTCAGATATGAAATCTTCCACATGTAGCCTGAAGCTCAGGAAAAGCTGTACCACATATTTCATAGAATCATGAAACTAGAGAGGGTCTTCTTGCAAGCCCCTGCCCAATGCAGGAGTTTAAAAACAAACCAACAAAATTCTTTAATGTATGGCAACCTTCTCTTTCTGCCTCATGATTTTATGTAAACTGAAAAATAAATCCATGTTCTCCAATCAACCTCCCCTAGATGTTTGCATTTCTTAAACAAGTGATGGGAATGCTCAAAAAGATGTTTACAGGAGAATGTCTGAAGCAGTGGGAAGAGCATAGGGGTGCATCCACTGCTAATACTACTCAGAAATTAATAGCAATGGCTAACTTTGGTTCTTTCATAAAATCATAGAATTGTAGAGTTGGAACGGACCCAAAAGGCCATCTAATCCAATCCCCTGAAATGCAAGAATCTCAGCTGAAGCATCCAATCCACTAATTTCAATGTGTTCATTAATTTCAGTGGGCCTACTCTGAGTAAAACCTAGACGAATACAACCCAGTGACTTTTGTATTCCTGTCTTTGAACATGTATTGGGATTATTTAGCAGATTAATCTCCCCTTGACTTTCAACATTTCGCCAATCTTGGACTTGCATTCAGGGTACAGAAATCACACGAAAAAACTTTCCTTAACTCTCTCCCTGTCTGCTTATCAGTCTGGTAGAGGTCCTAAATCTGGTCTGCGGCTGCTGCTTGAGGTAACTTTGGTGGATTTGTTAGAGCAACAATCACACCAAAACATTATCCCAAAGCTTTCTGACATTTATTGAGTGAAAGATACATCTCAATCTAAGCAAGTGTTTCATGTAAGCATTTAGGAAAGTCACAAAGGCACCATGAACTGGCTTACGTTTATTAAAAGGAAAAAGCACACCAGGCTTTGGTGAAGCGTCCCCAAATTGCAAATAGGGATGGGTCAATCTCTCCATTTCAGTTTTTTTGTTACTCATTCTCAATATCAATTTCAATTCTCCACATTTCACATCAGTCTGCATTTTTTTAAAAAAAAGTCCTTATGAAAATTCATCAGCATTCTGATGCAAATTCCTCCTAATACGCACGGCTTATACATAATTCACTTCAATATAAAAAGTTTCGCAAATCCATTTCCCACAACATAATGCAAGTTTGCATGTTAATTTCAGTAAAAATATGCATTACATGCACACTGTACGCCACAGTATATGCATTTTTGTATGCATTACTTGGCTGGAGAACTGCCCTGCAAAATTCAGAGAAGTGTGAATTTTGAAGGGCAGCTGTGCTTCGGTTCCCGTATTGTTTTGAAAACTGCAAATTAGATAAATGCATCTTAAAACACATATGGAATAGTATTCCTTCCCCATCCCTAGCTTGCAAGTAACTTGCATAGAAACATCAACGAAAAACTGGCATGAATGAGAACGGGGGAGGGGGAGGAGTTCCTCTCCGACTTTCAATAGACTGGTGAAATCTGGGGAATACTGGTCATCAGCCCCAATGGCAAATGATTGCAAAAATTGTTGTCTCCCTGCCCACTCTCCATTTTCAGGAATATTTTCTCTACTAGGGATCCATTCACCTGCTTAAGTTTGATTACATTTCAGCCCCTGGCTGTGTTAATCCTTCTAACAGTTTTATGAGGTTAGCAGCTGTCTCCACACAGGGAGACTCAGGGTTCCTACTTGGCATCATGAATCTCATGCTAATGGGCGATACAACAACGTGCAGCTCAAACAACAAAATGATTTTTTAAGGGTGTGTGTGTGTGTGTGTGTGTGAAACAGCGCCAGAAAAACAACAACAACAACCCAGCAGCCTCCTCCTCTCTTGCAAATTACTTACCACAATACCCGATCCAGTTTTTTTTCTTTCCTCACTTCTAAGTGCAGCAGAGAAATTCAATTAGATCCTGTAGCGGAATAACAATACTTCCCCCTTTCTTTGCCTTCTAACACCCCTCCCCACGAGATTAGGAATACAAGAGATTGACCCAAGAATTGTGTGTTCTCAGTCCATCCGGAGCTATTCACGGCGGACGTTGCTATTCTAATTGCCAAAGAGGTTTCCCCACCAGTGACGGAACATCCCTCTTCCAAGGTTTAATGATAAAACAGGCTTCTGCCCTTTCGCGATGAGGTCAATAATCTTCCTTTGTTAATCTTGATGAAGCTTTGCTTAATCTAGCCCCCTTGTCACCTTTGTGACTGACAAGTAAAGTCATGTCTTTGGACAATGGACTTTATCCTCGCACTGGATATTCTCTCTCTCTCACAATATTAAGTAGCCTTCCCATTCCCTTCCTAAAAGAGGAATAATTTTGTGAGACTTCCAGAACACATATTTCAACTATATGCGTATGCATGTGTTTAAAAAGGTCTATCATATTTGGAATTTATTGGAAGCAATTCTGAAACATCAGCTCTCAGATTCATGTTGGATATGACTCAGAAAGATTCTATAGTATTTTTTTTTAATCTGTCACTGTTTCAGCTAGAACTTCATATTGTGCTTTGACTCATACTGACAGTCATCCCTCAGCCACCTTCTATAAGCCCAGTAGTAAATCCAGCCAGTTAGAAATAATGTGCAAAAATTAAACCTTTTAAAATAAAATGGCTTCCCCCCTAATGTATTTATTGGAGGCAAATATGTACCCCATTTCTGCTTGAGAAGACAAGCATGAACAGCCAATCATGATGTTCCACAGGCGCCACTCAGTTCATTCCAGAACTATATGTGATGAATTGTATCCTACAGCAACTTATGGTGTGGATTTCCCATAGGAACTGCCTGTGTCAATGTGACAATTTAAGAACGTAAGGATCAGACCAAAGGTCCACCAACTCCAGCACCTTGTTCTCCAAGTGGCCAACCAGCTACCCCACCTGAGATTCCCAGCAGTTGGTTTTTTGAGCCATATAGCCTCCACTTCAAATGACCCCACAGGTCCTTCCCCCAAACTGGTGATGAAAGAGCAACTGGGTCAATTAGCAACAGCTAAACCGAAAGGCCAATACACACAAGTAAGTCCTTCTCAAGGGAAGCAGCACCCCAGAGAAGGCAAACACATACAACCCAACAGCCAATCAGGAACAGCCTAAAAATGCCTTCCAGAGCCCCATAAAGAACAATCAACACAAGCCCATTGTGGTCCTTTGCCCATTTGGTTGGGTTGTGTCTGCTTGTTGCCCTGACAGACATTTCCAGCTCTTGTTCCAAGCTACACAAGAGCTGGGTCTCACAAGGCATTAAGTGACTCGCTTAAGTGAAGCCTTACTTGTAGCAAGGCAAACTTGTGCCTCTGCTCCACTCCAGAAATATCCACACTCCATTCATTTTTTTCTTCAGGTGGTGGCTTTTCTCAGTGTTCATTCATATTTGTTTCCTTACATTTATACCTTGCCATTCATCCATCATGGAACCCAATGTGATTTATACATGGTTCCAAGCCACCTATGCAGGCATTGACCAGACCTGCTTAGCTTCAGCAAGATGGTGGCTTCGTGTGCCTTCAGACCATGTCGGGGGTCTATGTTTGGAATAAGAGGGGATAAAGGAAGAGCAGCAGGACTGAATTTAACAGGAATCAAGAAAGGGGAAGGTTTCATTGATACTGTAGCTGCAGTAGGTAAGCAGCGTAGCAGGCTGATAAGAGATGTGGATAATGGGCCTTTCCATGGAAACATCTGCCCATCTATCACAGTTGTGTGTATACATGCAACCCCCATGAACAGGTTGGGGTAGAATCACTCAGTGAAGGAGGAAGAAGCCTGTTCTGCTGGAGAAACGAAAAACATTTATGGGCTCCTATCCTCTTCAATTTGAAGGTGTTTACAATTAGCAAGGGACGCGGGTGGTGCTGTGGGTATAACCACAGAGCCTAGGACTTGCCAATCAGAAGGTCGGCGGTTCAAATCCCTGCGATGGGGTGAACTCCCATTGCTCAGTCCCTGCTCCTGCCAAACTAGCAGTTCGAAAACACATCAAAGTGCAAGTAGATAAATAGGTACTGCTCCGGCGGGAAGGTAAACGGCATTTCTGTGTGCTGCTCTGGTTCACCAGAAGCAGCTTAGTCATGCTGGCCACATGACCTGGAAGCTGTACGCCAGCTCCCTTGGCCAATAAAGCGAGATGAGCGCCACAACCCCAGAGTTGGCCATGACTGGACCTAATGGTCAGGGGTCCCTTTACCTTTACAATTAGCAAATGGAGAATGGGGGGGGACCCAAAATCCAAGGCCAAACCCAATTAGGCCTTGCAGGGGCTCCACTTGCCCCACACCTAACATCATATGTGACTTAGCCCTGGGGCAGGTAAAAAAAGTGGCTGTAAAGGAACAATGGTGAGCTTAAGGAGCACTCCCAATTGTTCGTTGACATCCAAAGCTTGCTGTCAGTGACATTCAGCTGAACAACACTGACAATAAGTCCCTTTTACGTTGTCACGTGACATTACAGTGATGCTCCTCATCACTTACTGAATTTTACTGGCCCAGAAGTGGAAACAGGAAGAAATGCCTATGAGAGAAGAATGGAGAATAAAAGTGATGGAATATGCAGAAATGGATAGACTAACAGGGAGAATTAGGAACCAACGAGACCAGAGATTCACTGAGGACTGAAATAAATTTACAGAGTATATAAAAAATGTATGTGATGAACAACTAACGCTTGTGGATTTTCAAGAAGCTCTGTGAAAAATAATGATAGAAATATTGTTAAAAAAATATGATAAGACTAAGAATGTTATAGTGCAATATAAAATTGAGAAATGTGAGTAAAAGTGATAATATGGAGAATTGTCAGACATGCTGATGGAAGGTCCAAAAAGAAGGTGTGGGTGAGAACTAGATGTTTAATTTTGTACAAATTTATGTTTGGAAAATTTAATAAAAATTATATATATATATAAATACAGTGATGCTCCTCCCATCTGTTAAAGAGGTCCTTGAGAGATGGGGAAGGTCAGGATCCATCCTGCTGGCTGGATCCCAGTATTTAGCCTTGGGATAGGGAATCATTCTTTTCTATTACTGGTATTTTGTTGTATAATTGTCCTTCAAGATGCAGTTTGTAAGCTTTCCATCTGCTGTCTCTTTGGGACCAAACCTGTTTGCAAGGAAGAAACTTTGAAGTGTCTGGTACCTTGGTGGATTAGAAGAACACTGGCTGACAACCAAGTTTGCAAGAAAGAATGTTCTAATTTTCTCTTCTGGACTCAGAGGGGCTATTGGTTTTATTCTTCATGTTTCACAAATGTCTTATGCATTTCGCTCTATTCAGTGATATTCAACTCAGAGCAAATCCGCTGAAATTAATGGACCTAATTTAGTCACGCTGGTCGATTTGAATAGGCCTACTCTGAGTAAAGTCTAGTTGACTACTACCCATTGTGAGCAATTGCTGCCTGCTACTGTACAATTACATTTCCAGCTAAAGAAATTGGTTCACCTTAAGTATTTGCAAGTTTTATTCTAGCTATGACCTGTAGGACACGTGGGCAGAGGGTAACATACACTCATTACCCCACTCCCTGCCTTTGTCACCAGTGTCTTCACTGATCAAACAAGTTTTGCAGGTTTTGAGGCATTTCAAAAACCTACAAACCTGATTGATCAGAGAAAGCAACAGGAAGAAGTAAGGATAATGTAGATCTTGGTTAGCAGTGATTGTGATACCACCTTCAATTCTCTAAATTGCCCAGCAGAAGCTTTACTAAATTTCTCAGTCTGCATAGTTGCATGCCATGCTGTACAATACACTTTTTAAAAAACCAAAAAAATGGAAGAAACTCAAACCTGACATCACCCCACACCATCAAACATTGTGTCTTTTGATGCAAGCTGGAAGCAACATGTAAATTCTTAACTTCTTCTTGCAAGACCACCAGCAAACACTTTACAGACCACAAATGATAGGTAGAGAACCACCACAAACTTTAATATAAGCTTTCTCCTCCCTTTGCTGTCCCCCCATCACCCTCCCACAAACAGACTGAGCACTGAATTGTTCATTGACCTGAGCTAATCCAGCCGCCTGTATTTGGGTAATTACAAGCCAGAAAGCTATGAACATAACTGCCCATCTGAGGACAGTAATGAATGGATAAGCAGTTTTTGCGGATGCAATCTAGGAGGTCTTCCCTGGAAAATATATATATCTTAGAACGGGTTTTCTAGTTATGATGACCAGTGGAGTTGAGTTTAATGATCTGTTTTGTTTTTCAAACCTGAATTATTTCATTCATTGTTTAGTTAGCTTTCATTGGGCCAGTTCATACAACCCAGAAGCGGTGGGGTGGGCACTCCAAATTCCAGTGTGGATGCACAGAGATGGATGAACCCAGCAGGGCATCCCCTGTGAGCCTCCACCACAATGTTCACCATATTAAAACATAGCGGAAAAGGAGTGTAGGAACCACATGGAGAAACAGAAGGAATGGAAAGCTGAAGCAAACTGCCCATTTGTCCATTGTAAAATGAATCATACAAATTCTCCATAAAAAACCCTATTGCTATGCCAAAATTGCATCACACTTTCTGCTAACCATACTCCATCAATTAATCAGGGGGTAATGCTGCACAAAATTATTGAAAAGGTGGGGATTTGGTTGGTGGGATTATCATGGATGAGATGGGGTATTCTGGTTGTTGTCATTTAAAACAACAACCCTTACCTTGGAGATATCTGAATTTTTTCCACCTTTCTACAAATAATCTCTCTGCTGCTACTCTGCAGCAAACCCAGGTGACTACATGAAAGCCCAGTCAAGGATGCCATGGGGTTTTGATGAACCATGAAAGATGCAGAGACCACCAAGAAATGATTCTGCACTTACTCTCTCACAGACGTCTCAGCCACCTCATAAGAAAGGTAAGTACAAACCCTGCTTAAAATGAAAATCTAAAGGAATTTCTCAAGCGTCATAAAGAAGACTCCTCCCTTCCAAGAACCTAAGGAGCCCAAAAGCTCCATCTAGAACATCATCAGGCTCTCACAGTGGTCAACTTGATGCCCACAGGAACTCTGAGTGCGGTAGCACTCTCCCATCTTGTGATATCCAGCAACTGATATTTACCCCCCCCCCCAAAAAAAAAATGTGCCATGGGAAAAGAAAACAGCCTCTTTCTCATGTGGAGAAGGTTATCTGGAAATCCGAGGGCAGGATCTGGCACAACACTCATAAATACTCAGAAGACAGGTGGAGTAGAATACCAGGCACAGTCAACTCACAAAAGATTTATGGAACAGAATGGGAGACATCTGCAACATTTAATTCATTAATTACTAGATCAATGAAGTGAAACTAAAAATAAGCAGGTAGCAGATTTTTTAAAAAAGTATTATAACAAGAGCTTATTAAACAACACAGATAGAAAGCACCCATCATTAAAGAGGTACTCTCTCTCAAACACACGGGGAAAGCCTCTTCTAAGATGATGTCTGTTGTGATACCAGAGCACACCAGCTAAAAAACAAGGAAATAATTATTCTTCCTTGCTCTAGAAACTATATGAACAAAAATTTAAATAAACAGCACAATCCTTAGCATGTTCTACATGAAACTGCTAAATGGGATTATCTGGAGTTTTGGAGTTTGTTGTCAGTAATATGCTGGTGATACACAGCTCTACTTCTCCTTTACATCTGCAAGCATGGCTCAGGATCACAAATACTTCAAGGACTGCCTTTCCCCACATGGACTGACCTGGGTCCTGTGATCATCACCTGAGGCCCTTTATCAGGTACCTCCCTCAAGAGAGGTCTGGAGGATGGCAAGAGCCTTTTTTGTGGTGGCTCCCCATTTGTGGAATGCTCTCCCCAGGGAGGCTTGCCTGGCACCTTCATTACATATCTTTAGATATTTCTCTTCAATCAGGCCTTTGGCTGATTAAACATTAAAATAGCCTTTCAAATGTTTTTGTGGGAGGAGTGATATTGGTTTGTTTTTGTTTTATTACGTATTTAGTGCATTCGTTTTGTAATTTTATGTTGTGAACTGCCCTGTGATCTTCTGATGAACGGCGATATACAAATTTAAGGAATAATAGTAATATTGGGTTGAATGGGACTCACTGCCTAGTAAACATGTTTACGAGTGCAGGGTCTTCTCTGTTGTGGTGCCCACCTTGTGGTATGCCCTCTCCTCTAAGATCTGCCTTGCACCAACCTTGCTTCCATTTCAGAGTTGGGTTAAAACTTGGCTCTTAACTTGAGCCTTCAGTAGATAAACTCGCTGCTTAATTCATGATGACCATTGCTTTTGTTTTAAAATCATTTATTGTTTTAATATTTATCTACTCCTGGTCTATAGCTGGGTTTGTTGCTGTAATTATTGGTGTACTCTGCCCTGAATTCCTTGGTCAGAAGACAGAAAACACATATTTATTCAAATAAATGAAGCAAATGATGAACCATTCCGCCCCTGTTTGGGTTACCACCTTGCTGAAAAAATAACTGAAATAGAGGAGGACAGGTCAAGGCTGAGGCAGATTAGGTTATCACCACTGACGTGTTTATTACAGTGTATTAAACACACACACACACACACACCAAAACTTGTGCTGGTTGATATAATATTTAAAAGGAAAAAGCACAAATTAAACTGTGAATTTCTAACGATGTTCAAAACACTTGAGGTAAAAGCCAGCAACTTCTTCAACCCAACCACTGCACAACTTGCTTCCTGCTTATCGCTATCTCCCACTTCAAACCCTCCTCCTTAACTCACAAGTACTAGTACAAGTTGTCTTTCATGAAGGGCAGCCAATATGGTGCCTTCCAGATATTGTCAGACTACAGCTCCCATTTTCCCCACCCATTTGCCATACTGGCTGGACTTGATGGCAGCTGGAATCCAACAGCATCTGGAACAGGGGTCGGGCAACTAAGGCCCGCGGGTGAGATGTGGCCCGCCGGGCTTGTTAATCTGGCCCGCGAACCTTGCAGACCCTACCACCCGCTCGGTCAGTCCCCAAGCTAAACCAGTGCGGTGCGGAGGCCTCACCATTCAGGGACTGACTGACGTGACTTGGCTTCTGATTGGCTGCAGGAAGCTCCTGCAGCCAATCAGAAGCCGCGGATGCCTCTGGGTGGACGGCGACGCTGGTGCAGCCTCCGTGTCGCCGCCACTTCCTCCCGCTCAGCCGCCTCAGCGGGAAGGAAGGGGTGGCGCCCAGAGGCGGCCGAGCGAGAGGAAGTGGCTGAGCAGGAAGAGCTGAGTGGGAGGAAGTTGTGGCAGCACGAAGGCTGCCTCCTCCGCCCAGGCCAGCGGTGTGGGCTCTGCGCCCCACTGAAAAAAACAGAGGAAGAGGACGACACTGCTGAAGACGAAGCGGCATCAGCGGCGGCGGCATGAGTGGTGGCGGCAGGGGTCCTTTCAGGAGGGGGGTGCTTTTGGGAGAGGGTGCGTCCGACCCCCCACAAGCTCTGAGGGACAGTGGACCGGCCCCCTCCTGAAAAAGTTTGCTGACCCCTGATCTGGAATGTAACACTCAAACTGCAACCTGCAGTCCTGAGCAGTCCTTCCTTCACCCCTCTAACCCTGCTGCCTGCTCAACGCCAAGACATCAGAAAGACCATTTCCTATAAGAAAAAAAGTGGGTACAAATAAATGAGGACTTCACCCAGTTCCTTAACTTTGGAAGGTGGGGCACTCGTGCCTGGGCCGAAGGAGTTAGGGAAAGGTATCACACCCAACGCTATTGGTCTAGAAAAAGAGGTTCCATTAACACCTCCCTTGGTCTCTTAGAATGGCAATGGTGCCCACCTCCACCTGAGAAGTGCCTGAACTGAGTTCTGGTGAGTTCTGGCTGGAAAAAAACCAGGCCACATCCAGTACCACCAAGGCCAGTGCAACACAGACTGGACCAAAATATGGGGAGGGGGAAGAACATTCCTCTCTTTCCTTCACGCTGATTTTTCCTTGGCTTAAATCTGATGCCGTTGCTCCTCTCAATGTTCCCTCTCAGCACCCGAAGTCACCCTCTTCCCCCCTCCTGGGTGCCTGTGCGAGTTGACATCCTTTCAGGCAGTTCTCCTGCCACATTTAGCCCTTCTGTATACATATTTAGCTCTTTCAATCTTTCTCCACAAATGAGTTCCTACAGCCCTTTCATCATTTCTCCTGCTCGCGTCTGAAATCCCTCCAATTTGTTGACATCTTTTGAGGTGCCTGGGATTGAACACAATATTTTACATGTAATCTGACCAGAAGCTATGAAGAGCAGGACAATTACCTCGTCGTTACCTCCCTTTCCCCTTTTCTGTGCCTCAGAGGAAGCTCACATCTAATTTGGTCTGTCACACCTAAATCTTTTTTTCACCATTACTTCTTTCCCAAGTACATTCCTCCCCTTGATTATCTGTGTTTTGCATTTATTTTCCTCCTATCTGCATTAAATTGTAATTTTAAAAGCACAGCCTCATTTCATAATTCCCACTGATAACATATTTTTAACCCTTCTTCCTATTATTTCTCTCTTCTGACAGGAGCGGAATTCAAAATGTAACTAATCCTCTCTTTTTCACTACTTATTTCTTTTTTAAAAAGAGAAAGAAATGAGGAAGCCAGTAGACTCCTATACAAAGGCCAGAGTATATATTCTAAACCATTTTTAAAAGCCCCACTCATTCCCTATAGAAAATTCAGCTCAGAATGCCTAGTCCAGTGTTGAAAAGGAGGTGTTCATTTTTTAAATGTGAACCAACCTCATTCACACTTCCCAAGCTAATATAGTAAGTGAAACTCAGATGTTCTTTTAAATTTGCACACCCAAAAAGTGTGTGCAAAATAAAGCATATGTTGGGGGATGGGGGAACATGCAAATATGCCCAAAGCAGTGAAAAAAATGCATTATATTTAAGGAAAATGTTTGCAAAAATGTCTACATTAGGTGACATGCACACAGAAATGTATATATTTACACACAGAGAGACACAGACATACACAGAGATAGATATAGAGATATACGAGATGTCGTGTGTATGTTGGGGTTTTTGTTTTTAAATCACAAACTGATGATTTAATGGGGAGAACTGAATGTAGGTCTTGGGGTGGGAGGGAATGAATTAAGACTGCATCCTGAATTCTGATCTACATATCAGTCTGAGAGATGCGAGTCAAGCCAGTTAACTATTTTGGGCTGTAGGTGGGAGACAAAATCATTTGAATGCTTCCCCACAAGATGTATTCCCTATGTACTTCAAACTAGCATGCAGAGAGGAAGTCTCACCTAGAGAGATCTTCATGCATGATAGTTACATAAGAATATAAGAAATGCCCTGCTGGATCAAGTCAACAGCCCACCTAGTCCAGCTCTTCTGTCACACTCTGTCATGAAACCTGCCCCTGTATCTAGGGGACTCCTTCTACTAGCAAACTGGTGAGTGCCAACAGGACTGCAGCCCAAATGGGGCTGTTGAGTAATAACAGGGAGTTTGCAGGAGCCCGCTCAGGAGAGGTGGAAATGGTGCATTATTTAAAAAGACACCAGTAGGTTGGCTGGAACGCTGAACAGGAGCACTTAGCACTGCAACATTCGGTTGCAGGTCTCAGTTATTTATGATTAGTTACACCAATGTGTTGGCATTAGCCCCGCAAAAGCCAAATCGCGAAAGGTGTGCTGAGTTTTCTCAGCTCCTGTTGCCCCCAAGAACGAAGGAAAGCACATATCTGTGACAGGGACGTATTTCCTTGACTAATAGAGCCTGGCTTTAAACAATCTGGTGTTTCTGGCCTTCAGATCTACAAAGAGCAAATCTCAGGGTATGATCCAGCCAGGTATTGCTGTGCCTAACGGCACTGAACTGATACGCATCGAGGGTTCTACAAAAACCCCTCTGAAATCCATTCATTATACTTAGCAACATCAAACAGAGAAAAATAATTAAAAGGCTCCCATTGAGCACCTAGAGACCTTGAGCACAGATAGGGGGCGAACACAAAGGCAGGGTATTTGGTTACAGGAGTCATACTTCAGCTTTTTAATTATTATTTTTTATGGCAGATTTGGTGGCCTGTCAGGGATTTACACACCTCCCATCTTTCATTTTTAATGGCTCTGCACTGAACATGCATGATCCACGCACAACATGTGAACGGTTAGTTGTAGGTGGATTTAAAGAAAAAAAACCATTTTTAAGATGTGTTGAAGCGTGGGTTTCTCATTCTTAAAATATAATTGCCTGAATAAATTAAATTATCCAGAGGAGCAGTAGAAATAAGATGCAAATGACATTATAACCAGGGTCTGCTCTTGTCCAAGTTATGCGCAGACTAACAATATTATTATCCCTTTCCAGAGGAGTCCTAATCCCTTCTCAAATCACAGCAAACCACCCAATAAAGGTGGACTCTGCAGGCATAAGGTTGTGTTCATTGGGGAGAGTGGGGGGGGACGACTTATGCATTGCACAAGCAACTTCACCTTTGTACTGGAGTAACAATGAGATTCTCTGATCTGCTTGGGATTGGCAGTTCCAACCACTGGTCTCCTGGAACATTGGTGAAAGGGGTTGGGAGGAAGTGAACCAGGAAAACAGATAGATAAGGACAAGCCAAGCATGGATTTGCATTGCAATAACCCCTTGAAATTGCATCAGGTGACTGCACCAGGGTAAACCTGCTTTGAATGGTGACTGACTCCTGCTCCCTCCATACAACCCAGGCTTGGCATGATCCTGAGTCAGCAAATACGGATGGTCGTCTGTCACGTCCTACAGAAAAGAGGTCAAATCATACTGAGCAAGTGGACAGCTTTTGGATGATGACACTGCATCACCACATGGCGTGCATGGAGGTGGGTGCCATTTTCAAGCGTCCAGTTTCTGCACACAAGTTCTGGACTCCCCAAGTCTTTGCCCGGACCATACCCAAGCTGAGTTCGCTAGGTTTTGGGCCAACCCATGAGAAGCAGAGTCCAAGACATAAGTCTTCCTGCTCGCAGTCACCTTCTGTGATTGGCTACCTCATCATCCATAAGCCTGCCAAGCAGGCCAGAGTGACAAGTCTTCTCATGCTTGCACGCAATCTACTTCCTGGAGTCTGTCTTGTTGTTGTAGCAGAATGATGATGAAACACACTCCAAGGTGAAATGATGCAAATCAAGGGAGGGGCTATGCAGATAAGAAGAGCTTAGTTCACATTAGATGCCAGAGCTCACGACACCCTTCAACCCACCTTTCAGTGTCCTGTAGATTGTGTGTCTGACCTTTGATTACTTCCTCCAACATATTTTTTTATTCCTGGCACTTAAAGTGTAGAAAGGTGGCAGGAGTGAGTGAGAGGCACAGCTTAATTTTCAGATCCTGGATTAAGTCCGCAAACGGAGGTGATTATACATGTGTTTGTGTGATCCTTCTTTGATGTGAGCATATTTCGCTCGACTCCATCCACATGACCCTATAATGGCATATTTGCCATAATTGTTCTGACAATATCCACCCGCTAAGTGTTGAGGTCAATTGGTCATGAAGAATGAGCTGCACGCTTCTGACATGAGAGTAAATAAAGAGACTGACACTCCATTAACCTTCATGACAACAGTTATTTATCAAAAAATAAAAATGGATTTCCCAAAAAGGAATGGAGGATTCTTCAATGGGGAAAGGTTAAGTGCTATAAAACAAAGTCATTCTTATTAGCAAGTGGGTGGTATCACATTAAACTTCTGAAACAATGTTCCAGGTCCATTAAATGTCCTTAAAGCCTGCCACAAACTGCCCAAGGCCCAACTTATGCAGTCTCCCTACTTTCCTGAACACTCTAACATTTCTCTGATGAAAATAGGGACATCCTATTCAACAACAACAACAACAACAACAACAACAACAACAACAATTTTATTTATACTCCACCCATCTGACTGAGTTGCCCTAGCAACTCTGGGCAGCTTCCAACATATATAAAAACATAATTAAACATTTAAAAACTTCCCTATACAGGGCTGCCTTCAGATGTCTTCTAAGGGTTCTATAGGTACTTATCTCCTTGGCTTGGTGGTCACATAACTCTATACCCTCCAACATCTTTCTGATGGAAACAGGGACATTCTAAGGAAAAGTGGGACATTCCAGAATCAAATCAGAAATCAGGATGGTGTCTGTAAATTCGGGACTGTCCCTGGAAAATAGGTACACTTGAAATAATCTCACCATAATGTAGCTCCTCAGGAAAAGTTACAACTGGGGATGTAAGATGAGTTGTACCAAAACAGAAATTGGAGTTGAAAATGCTAATGTTCACTTATGTGTCCTGTGTCTGGAATGGAACTCTATCCGGCAAATGCTACTGGCATTTGTTGCTGTTGTTGCTTTCAACCCACAAATGACACACAACTGAATGCATATTTTCCTCATCTACAGTGCAAAAATAGGGTGACCTGCTGAACTGCAAGGCTCACCAAGGCTGCAAATTCAAGCAACAGGACTACTCTCAAATTAACCTGGAAGGTATTTAATGCAGGTACACATTTTGGAATAAAGCCATCTCATCAATCAGTAATAAATATCTGCAAGTTCTAATGCAGGGTGACTAAATCTGTGTGTCCCGTCCTGGTCCCCCCCCCCCAAGATATTGTTGGGCTCCCAAGTTTGATAGCTCAGTGGGTGGAGCACAAGACTGAATCTCAAGGCTATGGGTTTGAGCCCCATGTTGGGCAAAAGATTCCTGCATTGCAGGGGGTTGGACTAGATGACCCTTCCAAATCTGCAGTTATATATCTGGACTCCCATTAGCCCTAGTCTGTATGTTTGAGGCTGATGGGACTTGGAGTCCAGCAACTCCTGGGCAGCATAGGCTGCCTACCACAGATTCTAAAGAGTCATTCTGGAAGAAGACACCTAGAAAGGCAAGCTGTTCAGTTGCTGAGAGAGAACCCCAAAACTGCCTCCATTAATCTTATTCCTGTGCATCATCCAAACTGAATTAGATGGTTTTAGCCTCCGCCTTAATTAAAAACCAAATCAGGCAATTGGAAGTCTACTAAGGTTTTGATAGGGGAAGAAATATATATCCTTTCTTTTCCATTTTTGGCGTAATGATGTTAATTTAGTCCTTTTGAAGAGGTGCTTTAGGGGACCCAGATCATACTTTGCTTAATTTCAAGCAAGATAGCTCAACACTGTAGGAGGTGGTTAAAAAAAAAAAAGAATTTCCTTTTCCTCCCTCACAGATTCCTTCTTTTTTTTTTTTTTTGTATTTTAAAAAGAAACATTCTTGTTTGCTTAAAAAAAGAAAAACCCAAACCTTCAAAACCATCTGGAAGTCCTCTGCCAAAAGTTTGGTATTTTAAATATCACCTCCCCCTCTTTTCTTAAAAAGTGTGTCTATATGTGTGTCTTTGTGTGGCGAACAATTAAAAAGCACAAAAATTGCCTGACACCCCTAGGAACAAAACGACACCATCAAGAAAGAGAATAGTTAAAATGCTAGGGCAAATCTTCCTGCAATTCTGGGCCTATGGCTCTTTTTTCTGTAACTGGCTTCTAATAATAAGATCCGTTTACTTTCAAATTTATATCCCACCCTCCAGCACAGAAACAGATCATCAAGTTAGCTTACCAAAAGAAAAATTAAAATACACACAATTTATAAAACCACCTAAACACAGATCCGCATACAGCAGTTCATTAGGAGTAATCCACAGCACCGACAAATCCAGCATCAGTCAAAGGCTGCAAAATTCTGCTCTGTAGGGTTGCCAACCCTGGAAATAAATAAATAAAAATCCTGCTAACTGCCAATGTTCCTTGGCAGGGGGCAGAGGCCAAGAGAACTCCAAGTGTGTCTGTCTGTCTGTCTGTCTGTCTGTCTGTCTGTCTGTTGTGTGTGTGTGACAGGGAGGGGAGACTGTTTCAGAAATGAGTTTCATATGCATAAAATGCAGATGTTTGTATTCATTTAAGTTTTTTAAAAACCTCATATGAATGTATTTGCAGAGAAGCGTTTGCATTAGGCAGGAGGTTTCACTCTGGCAAATGCAGCAAAAAAAGTGGGTGTTTCTGTTTCAGGTTAATTGATGGCTCATCCCAGAAACCCAAGCTGCATATCTCTCATAGCAAGAAGGTGAAACCAGTAGCAGTAACAGCTGGAAGCTCATCAGTGAAGAAGATACAAACAAGTTGCTTAGGATCTCTCTCTGGGGCAAGAGAAAGTTAACTGAACTGTTTTAAGGACCACATTGTTTGCTCTCTTGTTTAAGAGCAATATGTTACTTTGTAACTCTGTAATGTATATTTGTAACTATTTTGAGACTGATCTGCGTTGAAACTCATTGTTGTGGTGGATAGCAAATTCTTTTCTCCATGACACAGGTTGCCATCAAACTACTGAACCATTCTCTCTCTCTCTCTCTCTCTCTCTCTCTCTCTCTCTCTCTCTCTCTCATTCATACACATGCACATCACACTATAATTACACAAAGTCCGGATCAGGGATTCCACTTGCAGCAAGTGTAACAGGCACTTCCTTCTCCCACATATGAGGAATGCGGCCTCGGTTCAGTGGAAGCTGCCATTTCTTCCAAGAATGCATTAAGACACGAGTCTCATAGTGACTCACACAACCAAGGTTTCCAAACTTGACGCAGCTGCTAGTCCAACCCCCAACTTTCACATCTCTGATGCACAAGAGCAGGGTCAACATGCACAGGGCCTACACATGTTGATCTGGAACCATGGCAGGGTTCCAGATCACGCACACACTTGTATGCGCATAGGAACCATTCTTACATTCTGTTTCCTTTAGGAAAGTTGGAGCCAGTGGATAGGGATGGGGGAGGAACTCAATTCAGTTTGCAATGAAAACGTTGGCCTACCGAAACTTGACTTTCAGAAACAATTTGCAAACTATAACACAGTTTCGCAGTGCAGTTCTGCAGCCCAAAATGTGCACAGGAATACATAGACTAGGGCAAAGTGTGCATTGAAAATGCATACATTAGGGTAAGGAGCATACAAAAACACATTATATTAGGGAAAGCTGATTTGCAAAAATGAGCAATTTAGGGATAATTGCATACAAAAATGTCTAGATTAGGAGAGAGAAAATGTAAAACTAGGAGATGGTTGGGAAAGCAGGGTCAGCTAGGATAATCATTTTCCTATCCATGCATGTGTACATAATGGATTGCTCCTACAGGTAAAACTTGGAGAAGGGGCTGAACTTAATGTTCAGCCAGATTGGTATGGGGTATGTTGAATGGCCCCCAGCCATTCTTTAGAGATAAGTGCGAGCATCAATGAATTGGGCTCATAAACAATTGGGCAGCCATTATTATACAGTCATACCTCGGGTTGCGAATGTGATCCGTGCCGGAGGCGCATTCGCAACCCGCCGCGCCGTGTCTGCACAAGCGTGCGATGCGATTTGGCACTTCTGCACATGCGTGTGACATCATTATGTGTGTCTGTGCATGTGCAAGCGCCAAAACCCGGAAGTAACCTGTTCCGGTACTTCCAGGTTCGACGCGGTCCACAACCCAAAAACGCGCAACCCACAGCGTTCGTAACCCGAGGTATGACTGTACCTTCAGAATCAGCATAATATGGCTCTATCTAGATAAACCAGTCACAATTCTTGCAGCAGGTGTCAGCACCTGTGCCTTCAAGGCAGCTATGTGTACAAGGCAGCTGCATAACCCAGCCTATGATACTACCCAGGTCAATCTGAACACATTAAATATATACTGCAGTCCTCAGTCTTTTTGCTACAGAACAGTTTTATTTCAGCAAGAAAAGGGGAGAGTGTTTTATTATTATAGCCTCGTCCACTACCGTTTCCCCTTTCTTTTTTTTAGTCGGAGACTCCATCTACCAGATTTTTGTATGCCAGAACTATTGAAAAAAAGTTCATGAATGAATAAGGCTTTCCATCGTAGGAAGCTTAAAACACACCCGAAACAAACGTGAATAGGAAAATAAAACAATAAAGAGACAGCAAAAGCAGAATAGGAGAGCTACAAGTGATTAGCATATTTTAATTACATATAATTGATCTGCCCACCAACATATTGTGCTTATTCTGACATGCCCCCAATTCCCTGAAGGTGGCTTCACAATAGAGCCGTCCATGTGTGAAATGTAAATGAGATTTCTCAGGGACTATTCTCAAGCCAGGTCAGCCTTCTGAGTCATGGGGTCGTATGCACGGAAAGGGAATCTTTCAAACAGAGCAGGGCAGGCTGTCCGTGACAGGGCGCTCATGAGTGGGGGAAGACATAGGGACAGCCATAGCTCAGCGACAAAAGAGTTTACCTCTTGTTCCTCCAGTTAAAAGATGGTTTGGGAATCTGAATCCCGGAGGTCAAATGCAGCCCTTCAGTACTCCTTATCTGGCCCTCGGGGATCTCCCTGGCCCATGCCCCTTCCTCAAACCATGCTTCTCAGTTGCCCTCTTCTGGGTGCTTTTGCCTGGTTGGAAGGTGCCTTTGAACTGTGATAGCGCTTGTTTGGATGGAAAGAGACATTGGAATAGCTCAGTCATTAGAGCATGAAGAAGAGTTTGGATTTGATATCCCGCTTTATCACTACCCGAAGGAGTCTCAAAGCGGCTAACATTCTCCTTTCCCTTCCTCCCCTACAACAAACACTCTGTGAGGTGAGTGAGGCTGAGAGACTTCAGAGAAGTGTGACTAGCCCAAGGTCACCCAGCAGCTGCATGTGGAGGAGTGGGGAAGCGAACCCGGTTCACCAAATTACGAGTCTACCACTCTTAACCACTACACCACACTGGGTTCCTTAATCTCAGGGTTGTGGGTTCAAAAGTTTCCTGCATTGCCGGGGTTGGACCAAATGACTCTCGGGGTCTCTTCCAACTCTACAATTCTATGATTCTGTGTGTAGTCAGAGTCCCAGACATTGCTCCACACACTTTTGCCTCTGGCCCCATCCACCTCTGACATGAAGCCGTCAGACGGTTCCCCATGACAGAATGTGGCCTCCGGGCTTCAGATGGCTCCCAATCACTGAGCTAAAGGGATATCAGGTGGCAGGGTTGGGAAACAAGGTGGTATCCAACGTTGGTCATACATTGGGTTGAATCCGATGTAGCGCTAAGTGAAAACCACTTAATTTGTTCTGGCATTCTTGTTCCATTGGTGAAATGTGTTGTGACAGCAGAACATTGTTATGCAAGAGAATGCATAAGCAGGTTGTTGGTGCACAACTTTGGCGCACAACAAGCTTCTGCTAGTTCCACGGTTGCGTTGGATTGATGGGGTGAATTACAACTCAACCATCTGCCCCAGAAAGCGCCTTTGCACTAGCAAAGGAAAATTGGATACAGGCCAGAACCAGGGTGGAGTCTTGTGACTCATGTGCAGAGCCAAGGCAGCCCTTTGGTGGCTCTCAGGTAGAGTTCGTGAGTTTACTGGCTTTTAGACCTTATTTGTTAGCACAAATACGTACTGGTTGGATCAGTAGCATTATGGCTGGTTCAAATCAAATCAAATCAAATCCCTTTATTGGCATCACAATATAAAATGTTTCAAATCACTGGGATAATTAAAAGGACAAGGGTGAAGCTGTCAAGGGTTATGGGGTCACACTATGGTTGTGTGCACTTAGATGTTCTGCTACACCCAGTCAATTTCCCAAAGGGATAGTTCGTTGGGAACCCTTTTGGGTAAAATTGTGGCTAAAAAGGAAGCTACTAGAGCTTCCTAAACTTCCTTGTAGATCAGAATGTAAATCCCAGACTGGTTGCTCACTTCTCCAAATTGTGTGATGAAGTTTTAAGGTGCAAAATGTGTAAACACAAATAAATAAACAAACATTTTACATAAAATTTGCAGGCAAAATGCACATTTTATGGATGAACGCATTTTAAGTTTGCATTTTGCATTTTTAAAAGTGTGTACTTCCTTTAAAAACTAGGTGCAAAATGTGTACAATTTAAATGCAGACTTTTAATGCATTATTTCACAAAATGAAACCCCACACAAATGGGCTGGGGAAAGGGAAGGCCTATGATTGAGCTGCCAGCAAAACTGAAACAGGATGGAAATACACTGTTCAGCCATCCCTATTCTGCTTGGATATAGCAGGGGAAAGGCTTACACACAATGGCTTGGGATTACGGAAGGGAGAAAAATGCGATTCAGTTTTGATTGTAAGGCGAACCTACATAGTTCCTGTTTTTTCAAAACAATACTCAAACCAAAACACAGCAATTTTACAATGCATTTCTCCTGCCAAGTAATGTGGAAAAAAATATGCATGCACAAAAATTGTGCACATAATTGCATATGTTAGTGACTAACATATATCAAGGTAAATATTATATATTATATTGGGATGCGGGTGGC
Source organism: Podarcis raffonei (assembly GCF_027172205.1). Taxonomy (NCBI): domain Eukaryota; kingdom Metazoa; phylum Chordata; class Lepidosauria; order Squamata; family Lacertidae; genus Podarcis; species Podarcis raffonei. Next base: position 64,048,845 of record NC_070611.1, on the reverse strand, counting down.
GCTATGGTCTAAACCACTGAGCCTCTTGGTCTTGCCGATCAGAAGGTCGGTGGTTCGAATCCCCGCAACAGAGTGAGCTCCCGTTGCTGTGTCCCAGCTCCTGCCAACCTAGCAGTTCAAAAGCATGCCAGTGCAAGTAGATAAATAGGTACTGCCGTGGCAGGAAGGTAAACGGTGTTTCCGTGAGCTCTGGTTTCCGTCACGGTGTTCCGTTGCACCAGAAGCGGTTTAGTCATGCTGGCCACATGACCCGGAAAAGCTGTCTATGGACAAACACTGGCTCCCTTGGCCTGAAAGCGAGATGAGCGCTGCAACCCCATAGTCTGGACTTTTGACTGGACTTAACTGTCCAGGGGTCCTTTACCTTTACCTTATTATATATTAGTCAGTAGCTGCTAACCATGATATGTTCTACCTCCACTCTTGGAGCTCATATGCTTCTGAATACCAGTTGCTGGAAACCGCAGGAGGGAAGAATGCAGTTGTGCTCATGGCCTGCTCTCATACTTCCCACAGGAATCTGGTTGGTCACCCTGAGAGCAAAATGCTAGATGGGCCATTGGTCTGATCCAGCAGGCTCTTCTTATGTTCTTATGGAAACAACACAAAAACGCATTATAATAGGGGGAAACTGGTTTGCAAAAATGTGCATGTTAAGCAAAACTGGGCACAAAACACGCACACGTATATATAATTAGAAGATATTCACACTGAAATGCTTGTGAATTTTCATTAGGGCTTTTTGCCAACTAGAACCACAAACTGATATGAAAACGTGGAGAGCTGCATGAGATTGGAAAAACGAGAAACAGAGAGAATTCGCAATTGGCAATATTCACCCATTCCTACTCAGGACAAAGATAGTTATACGGAAGGTAAATACAGCCCCTGGTCATGTAAGGTGCTGCACTAGGGGGTGACCACCCTCCTGTTCCCACCCTCCCGCTGGGCTGAAAAAAAGAACACGGCCAAGCACAAAGAGCTCCCCATTCATCTCAATGGCAGGAACACTGTTGCATGGACATCCTTTGGCAAGTGGAGAGCTGCCTTCTCCATCAAAATTAACAGGAAAGCCCCATTCCTGCAGGGTCTGCATAAACACAGGCATTTTGGACTGAAATCCAGCCTTTTCTAGATACGCAAACTTTGAAACAAGGTAGGAAACAGCAACTATGTCTCTCCTGCTTCTAAACACACGTAAAATGATGGTACTTTGAACTGCCTCAAGTCTATCCATTGGACTGGCCATTATATTTAGCAATTGGGGTGAAACTTAGATGAGATGGTGGAGATCTGGAATTGGAACATCATTTTTTTTTAATTTTTCTTAAAAGGGGGGGCATTGGATTGGGGCAGTGGCCCTGGAGGGAAGGATTTTTTTCACCCTCCTCCCCACTATAGTTTTCCCAGTATAAATAATCCCTGAAACAGCAATTTGCTCTGTTTGGGGAAACAGAGAGAGAGAGAGGGAGAGAGAGAAAGAGGGAGAGAGGGAGAGAGGGAGAGAGATGATAGATATAGATAGATGATAGATAGATAGATGATAGATAGATATAGATAGATGATAGATGATAGATTAGATAGATAGATAGATAGATAGATAGATAGATAGATATAGATAGTTAGATATAGATAGATAGATATAGATAGATGATAGATGATAGATAGATAGATAGATGATAGATAGATAGATAGATAGATAGATAGATAGATAGATAGATATAGATAGATAGATATAGATAGATAGATAGATAGATAGATAGATAGATAGATAGATGATAGATAGATAGATAGATAGATAGATAGATAGATAGATGATAGATAGATATAGATATAGATAGATTCCAACACTACTGTTGCCAACTGATTGGTGTTTATGAGTCAGAGCAAAAAATATAATAAAGGTAAAAATAAAATCATACATATATGAAGAACCAGTGCTATATATATTCTTTTCTCTCTCCCCCCCCCCTTCTTGTTAGGCAGGGCAAATCATCTCCATAAAAATTGACCAAACAAAAGCTTAATATCCTGCTCTGGCACAGTTATTAATTAAACAAAGGCCCAATTAGCACCTACTTCTTTTCACCTCAATGTTAAAAGCATCCACTTCGCCCTCTCTTGTTTGTCTTCATCCCCTTTCCTCCCCGCGGAAAGCTAAAACCCTACCCCCAAAACCCTTCGGGCCACACGGGGAAGAAAGGAACGGAAGAAAGCAGAAACACACACACACACACACACACACAGAGAGAGAGAGAGAGAGAGAGAGAGAGACTCTTAAATACTATCTTTCCTCTAGGCAGCAATTTCCACAGATGAAGAGGTCACCACTGTTTAACAGTGTGCCCGCCACGTTAATTTAGTATGACAAGATAAAGCAGTAATCTCTGCTCGGAGAGGCTGTAAACCGCCTGCTATCCAGGGACATGCTCGAGTCGATTTGTACTGTATATCACTTTATACAATTGCCGTGACAAAGCCCCCAGAGTTCTCTCATGTAAATCTCTCCCGCTCTCTCCCTCTCAACTTCGCTGCCAGTCAGACAGAAGCGGATCGGCGTTATAAGCTATGCAAACTTAGTGTCTTATGCATGCCAACCGGCTCCCAATCCCTCCTCCCGCCCCCAGCCCTCCCTCCCTCCCTCCCTCCCTCTCTCTCTCTCTCACACACACCCCTCCAGAGAAGATGTTTAGGACTTTGATAATCCATTGATCCCACTTCCATATCGGCTTGTATTTTTCAATCTGTCATGTTAAGTTGTCAGAAGGGGCGATTATACCGATGTTTCATGTTTCGAGATTTGCGTTCCCGGGAACGATAGTTTTCAAAAGCCTTTCTTGCGAGGGTTCTGCAGAAAGATTATCCCTAAGAAAGCTGATGCAAATATTATTACTGGCATAAACCTGGTAATAAAAACCGTAAAGTGTTTTAGGTAAAGACATTTTAGAGATATTCCGGGGTTATAAACATAAGAGTTTAAAGCTGGATAGAATTCTCTCTGTGTGTGTCTCTGTGTGTGTGTGTTTTAAACCTGTCAGCTGTTTAGTCTTTTCAGCATGAAGAAGGAACAAAAAAACATGTAGAAGAGAGAAAATGTTTTTGTCTCTCTCTCTCTCTCTCTCTCTATATATATATATATTGCAGAAGAATATGCACCAAGCATCAATAAAGAAAGGTTACATTTCCAGCAAGGCAGCAAAACTCTTTGTTGCATAAAGAGGGCAGTGCTAAACATGTTTACTCAAAAGTAAGTCTCACTAAGCTCAATGGGGCACATAGGATTGCAACCGTAGCAATCATAGTGTGCTTAAGGACACAATGCATCTTAAGTGTGGAATTACTATTCAAAGAATGAAGGCGAATGTTGGAAGGACCAGGGTAGACAAAAGAAAGGACTTATTCACACAACACAGCCAAACTGGGATTCGCTCCCGCAAGACACCAACTTGCATGGCTTTTAAAGAGGATTAGATAAATTCATGGAGGGTAAGGCTATCCATGGCTACTAACTCCAGTGACCATGTTGTGGGCAGTATGCTTCTTAATTCCAGCTGCTGGAAGCCACAGGAGGGGAGAGTGTGGCTGTACTCAGTTCCTCCTTGCAGAGGTCCTATAGGCATCTCTGTGGCCATTGTGAGAACAAGATGCTGGACTAGATGGGCCAGGGGCCTAATCCAGCAGGGTCTTCTGACATTCTTAATAAACTGCTGTTTTGTTAGTTCATTCATTAGGTAAGTTCACATTTAGATGTGAACAGAACAAAACTATCCCTATCTCCATTACATGTTACAAAGAAGAAATGTGGTTCTTGGCTAGAGATAGAGGAGGGATTTTATTCGGTCAACATTTAAAGCTGCACCTACCTAATCTGCACTTTCCAAACCAATACAAGAACAGGAACACAGACACCTTCGAAATTTGCAACTCTCCAAATTTTGCAATGTATATACAAATGCATCTATGTACCAGGCCAACGAGTGCATAGAAATGAATACATTACTGAAAATGACATACAAAAATGCATTGTATTAGGGTAAAGGGATTTGCAAAAAAATAAGTGTGTTGGGCAAAATTGCATACCAAAAAGTCTATGTTAAGAGAAATTTTCACTAATGTGCATTTGAATTCCCATTAGAAATTGTATATGTAAAAAGAAATCAAGTTGGAAACGGAGGCAGAAATATGGAGAACCGAATTTAAGTTTGGGAAAATGAGAAAAAGAGAAAATCTGAAATTGAAAGATTTACCCAGCCTTATTCTTGACGTAGAGCTGACACTTTCAATGACAGTCCTAAAATTGTCTCAAACATGAAAAGCTGCCTTATGCCAAGTCAGATTCCTTATCCATCTAGACCAGGGCTGCCTACTCTGGCCGGCAGCTGCTCTGCAGAGTCCCAGGCAGGGAAGTATCTTCCCTATCATCTGATGCTTACAACTGGAGATGACAGGGATTGGATGTAGGAACCTGTGCATTCATAGAATGTGCAGTTTCAACCTACAGTACAGCAGGTCAATGTTGTTATTCCCCATATTGCAAATGAGGGCACACAAAGAGTAACCCCAGAAGGAGATATGAAACAAGGACATCAGAGATGCATCCATCTTTTTTCCCCATGGAAGGGCCACACGAGAACTTTCGCAGTCAGAAGTCAGCTCTCAGTGCAGCAGGTGAAAGTTAGGATACGGTGCAGTGCATTTGTTCTTCATCTCAACCTCTTATTTACATCTCTTCAAATCCTTAGCGGATGGCTGAGGATAAAACGCACACACCGCAACCTACCGAAAGGTAAACAATTGAAACGACACGCACTGGGCCAACGCTAGATTTGCTCACAGACAGGCTGCACGTTTGGATTAAACACAGATCAGGAAGTAAGCTGGAATTAAAGCAAGAGTGCTGACGGAGTGATTTAAGTATGACAGCTTCATTTAGAGTCCAACTCTTTCTGCCTGGATATCTATATGTACACGGACATGAAGGCATATTGGATACTGACAAAGACATATCTGATGTTGGAGCCTGTGCTACAAAACCTGCCAGCTTGCTTCCCAATGAATGTTGGGAAGGCAACCTAGGGAGTTGCCTTAGTCAGACCACTGGGTACACCTAGCTCATTTGGTTGACTGGCAGCAGCTCTCCAGGATTTTGGACAGGGGACATTCCCACTCCTACCAGAAGATGTTGGGAACAGAAACTGGGACCATCTATGTGCAAAATTGACACTGTACCATTAGATCTAGCTTCGAGGGCCTTCTGATGAGTCCCTCGCTGCAAGAAGTGAGGTTAGAGGGAACCAGGCAGAGGGCCTTCTCGATAGTGGCGCCCTCCCTGTGGAATGCCCTCTCATTGGATGTCCAGGAGATAAGTAACTATACAACCTTCAGAAGACACATGAAGACAGCCCTGTATAGGAAAGTATTTAAATGCCTGATGTTTTGTTTTGTTTCTGCATATGCTGGAAGCCACCCAGAGTGGCTGGGGCGACCCAGTCAGATGGGCGGGGTAATTATAATAATATCATTAAGCTAGGGCTGAATCACTAAACCCCCAAGGGATATCGAAAGGAACCAACAAAACGAGTAAAGAGGAAGTGATTGATTTAAAGGCACAGGAGCCCTGAAAATAATGGACAGCTCTTTTCTTCACCGTGTTGGACATACAACTGCATTTCATCATCGAAGGTGGGGAGGAGATTGGCCCAAACCTGGCTGGGTTACTCAGGAAACGGTGGGATGCCACAAGCTAGCAACAATGGGAGGAGAAGGTTGTCAATGGCTGCTTGCCATGATGGCAGCAGTGGAAAGTGTTCTTCTGCTTGAATCCTGCTTCCTGGTTCCCCACAGGCAATTGTTCAGCCACTGTTGGCTTGATGGACTTGATGGGCAAAAAAAATGAGAGGCACAAATACAAGATGGGTGACACCTGGCTTGAGAGCAGTACATGTGAAAAGGATCTAGGAGTCTTGGTTGACCACAAACTTGACAAGAGCCAACAGTGTGACGCGGCAGCTAAAAAAGCCAATGCAATTCGGGCTGCATCAATAGGAGTATAGCATCTAGATCAAGGGAAGTAATAGTGCCACTGTATTCTGCTCTGGTCAGACCTCACCTGGAGTACTGTGTCCAGTTCTGGGCACCACAGTTCAAGAAGTACACTGACAAACTCGAACGTGTCCAGAGGAGGGCAACCAAAATGGTCAAAGGCCTGGAAACGATGCCTTATGAGGAACGGCTAAGGGAGCTGGGCATGTTAAGCCTGGAGAAGAGGAGGTTAAGGGGGGATATGATAGCCATGTTCAAATATATAAAAGGATGTCACATAGAGGAGGGAGAAAGGTTGTTTTCTGCTGCTCCAGAGAAGCGGACACGGAGCAATGGATCCAAACTACAAGAAAGAAGATTCCACCTAAACATTAGGAAGAACTTCCTGACAGTAAGAGCTGTTTGACAGTGGAATTTGCTGCCAAGGAGTGTGGTGGAGTCTCCTTCTTTGGAGGTCTTTAAGCAGAGGCTTGACAACCATATGTCAGGAGTGCTCTGATGGTGTTTCCTGCTTGGCAGGGGGTTGGACTCGATGGCCCTTGTGGTCTCTTCCAACTCTATGATTCTATGATTCTATGATGGGCCATTGGCCTCATCCAACAGGCTCTGATGTTCTTAAGTTCTTAGCAAAGCACCCTGGGCGTTCTATAAAAAGTGTGCGGATGAAGGATGGCCATTGCAAGGGAACAGGTCTAATGTGGAAGCGCCTCTAAGCAGCTTCATCATCCCAAGCATTTCAATGTACCTGGATTGTAGATCTGGATGTCCCCACCCTTTTTGCGCACAATGCGCCATCATTATATTTCAAAAGGTGTGATTAATAATTAAGAGGATTATGATGTTGAATAATCAAAAGGATATCATGACGCCAAAGCAAAAGAAACAATTACTGGATGCAAAGCTTTTTTTTTTAATTGGCCCTTGTTCCAAATCATCGGCAAGCGTTCGCTGTGACTTTTGCCTCTATCCTATCTGCAGCTTGCAAACAGATAATCCTGTTTCCAGAGCTCTCTCCCCCCCCCCGCTTCTCCTTCTCCCCATAGGGCTGGTTTGAGTTTTTCAAAGCGCAGGGAAGGGACGCTGTAGAAAACACCCTCCCTCCTACATATAATGATAGCATTGTTTGGGGATCTGTGGCAAAGTCATCCCCAGTTAATTTAGACACAAACTCGAGTCAATTGCTTTATCTTGTGATGTGAGCTTCACAGGGTTCCTGGAGGTTGCTGGCCTTACTTAACATGAGGGGATGCCTCAGCTTCTCACATGTAAGCTGAGCTTTATTGGCAACTGGGAACACAGCGCCAAACTTCCGCAGCTCTGTTGATGCAGGAGGAGTTGGGGGGGGGACAGAGAGAAAAGAGTTCCAAAGGTCTTGTCATTAGCGTCAGAAAGCAGTGGCCAATTTAATGCCTAAAACACTGCGATGGCAACCTAAGTGCTGGTGAACGGGGTGCATCTGTATGTGCAGAATCGGCATGTAGAAAACATGCCAAGACTTTCAAATTTCTCTCTTTTTATAATTCCAGGTTGGGAGGAAAAAATAAACCTCGATATGTGAGCTTGCAATCGCGCGTGCTAATTTCTAAAGGGGACCCTGGGAAGGCAGATAAGCCCATAAGGAATTTCCTAGTGGGCCTGGTCAGTATCACGTGGGCTTGCTGAAGAAGGTCACTCACTACTACTTTAACAATGAATGACTACAAATCAAGATCCCCGCCCCAGCGGCCAAATCCTGCTGAATGTGAACTGGAACTTAAGGTGCAGTGTAAGTATGGTGGGGGGAGCACAACCCCTTTCAGGGATATTCCAGGCCCCTCCCTGAAGGTTCATCTTCCATTTATTTTTTTCTTACATGGGTTTCCACAACTTTTATTATAAAACAGAAAAGTGAAAGTGCTGGATGCAATTGCTCACTAAGAAGTGATACAATTCAATACGGTGTTGAGAGAAGACCCCATTTCCATCACAGAGCTACAGTTCCCAGAGTTCCCTTGGAAAAGGGATTGATTGTTGAATAACAGGAAGTCTTCTGACACCTACCACTGACCTTAACAAACTACTTCCCATGGGGAAGCCATGGCTTGTTTGCGTGTTACACTGCACACAGGCACAAACTGTTTCATGTTTGTGTGACGATGTATACTTGTTTATTTGTACAGCTCTGCTACCATGTACACAGATTGTACACTCATCCACGGTTACAAATAGGGGTGTTTGCCCATTTCATTCAACATCCTCACAGGGTTGTTGTTGGGGGTTAAACCTCGAGCTCCTTGTACAAAAAATGGGATATAAATGTAATAAATAAAACTAAATAAAAACAATTTCAATTATTTTTGCCACTTGCTTCGTTGGACATTTGGAATATGGGATTATTTTCAAAATTTTAGGAGCACTATTATTTATGTGGTGTTTGTTGGTGCCCTTGACAAATCAATACAAAAGCTTCACGGTATGCTTACGACCTCTTCTCTTTTTGTTATATTGCTGTATTTTGTATTTTACTTCTGGGGATTTTTGTTGCTGTTCTAAAGCTTTCCTTATCTGAAAAATCAACAAAAATATTTTAAAAAGTAGCTGAACTCCATAAACCAGTGAGTATGCATGCTTTCACACAAACATTAGCACATGTGTGAAGACAGCTTATATAACTGTGTTCAGTGCAACATGTAAACAAGCCTTATAAGCGTTTAGCTCAGCTATCTGCATGGACATATACACAGATTGCACGTTTGTTCTTTGCAATGTATGAAGGCACCTAACAAGGGCAGTCAAGTACACGAAATGGGGTTGAGGAAACACCCAATGTGATATAATGATATAGGGAAATCTATGCTACAGAGGAGGAGTGAGAACCATAGCTGTCAACTTTTCCCTTTTTCTAAGAGAAATTCCCTTCTTCTGAATAGGATTCCTTGCAAGAAAAGGGAAAAGTTGACAGCTATGGTGAGAACTTGACAAAGGACTTCCATTTTCAGTGACCACCTGGCCTTCACCATAATATCCAGATTCACCCATCAACAAATTGTCTCAGCAGCCTCCTCTCACTTCCGTGAAGAGGGTCAGAGCAGTCTCTCTCTTGGCTCCGTGGCCCATTCAAAATATTTATTGCTGACTTTCACCAGTCTGGAAAAATAAAAGCCACCAGAATGGACTATCCGAATACTCTGGTGGCCTTCAAGGCACAGGTTTCCACCTCGTTGGGTTTGTACACAATGTTTCAGCTGCCCCGAGTGAACCGGGCGTTTGCTCGTATTGACACAAGAGGCTCAAGCACAAATATTTTCTGGTATGAAGTCATTCAATTGTTCCCCCCGCTTAGGTGTGTGCCTGTATGACTGGAAACAATGGGAAACCTACGGTTCCCAGCACATTTATAAAACAATGTGTTTGCTTTTCAGGTGATTATTTTCTGCTTAACTGATTCCAAATGACTCTCTTAAAAAGACGCCAGGGCTTCGCACTGAGTTGCTCCTAAACAAGAGGTTGCCAACCAGCCCCACCCTGGCTCACCAATGCAGTCGCCCCCCCGCCCAGCCCGTGGACTCTGAACTTCTCAGTCACCCCTAATATGACACCACAGGGTAGCCTAAGGCAACTACATTGTCTTAAGTTCACTGTCATTTGTGTGCCCTGCCCCCTGCTTTTTGTTTTGCTATTTAAAAAATGTCATCACCAAAGGCCAATGTAAACGACTTGCATCATAATAACCACCTGCCTTTGTTTTCATTTTTAATTGCAAACTCGCAACTGTGAACTCACAAATGCACCCAAAGGTCATCTAGTCCAACCGCAACCATGCAGGCATCTCAACTAAAGCATCCATGATAGATGGCCACCCAACCTCTGCTTAAAAACCTCCAAGGAAGGAGAGGACCTTGGGAGACGCCCCATGATGTTGAGTGTTAACTCCAGTCCCAATCTCCACTCCGAGTTTTCCTCTCTCAGCCTAACCTACATCACAGGGTTGTCGCATGGATAAAATGAGGAAAGGGGGGATATAAATGCAATAAACCGATGTACGGGAAGCCTTGCCTAAAACTGAAATGCTAGCTCTGAAGGTGTATTACATTATTTCTGCTGCTGCCGCTGCTTGATGCAACATGGACTGCTTTGTTTATTCCGCCCCAGGGGTTATTTTGTAAGACAATGTGCGTGTATACACGGAAAGGCAGAAATATCAAACGTCAGTTTGCAAGCCTGGAAATTATATGTATGGAAACAGCTTTCAAGTGCTACTTTCATGATGACATTTAGTGCAACAGTGTTTTCAACAATATAATTCCATCATAAGATAAATATCAATTTAGCATGGAAAAAAGACATTGAAGGAAGACAATTGCAAACTTTCATCGCCATTATTTGCTTCATTTTAACTGAACTGGCCTTGTTCGGGGAATCTGGCCCGCCTCTTACGGAAACAACAGCGTGGAGTTTAAACTGCGAAATTGTGCGTGTATTGTGTGCCTGCAGAAGTGCATAATTACGCTACATACTAACTATGCCTTATTGCCATGCTGCACATATGGCATCTAAGCAAGCTCTATCTGAATCTTTGCAAATCTATTCGCCATGCGATTTGAGCGGAGCACATTCCACATCGTTCAAAAGTAATTACACTTTTGTCTCCAGTGTAGGAGACGGCTTCCCCCCAAACAATGAAAATTCTCATTATTGGAGCTGGCACAATAACTACACTGGTGTTCACAACACTCTGCATTGTCCCATCACAATTAAAAGGGGGGAACCTATCCGAAGCTAGATGTACAAAAGGTACGCTTGCAAAACTACATTCCTCCTCCAGAACTGTTCTCTATTTCTTTTTTTATTTAAAAAAAAAAGCAAAGCTCTGTGGAGCACGCAGATTACTAATAGAACAGAGAGGAGGCTGACACACTGAACTGTGAACCAGGACATCACCACTGCCACCAACAGCACACAGACCCATTGGGATCTTTCCGCTGCCATTTGCTTGCAAAACAGGTTTCATCCCTCTCTTAGCATTATCTGCAATATGGGGATAAAAACCCCAGACCTCCCTTACAAGGCTGTGGTAAGGAGTGGGGGGAGGGAGAGGAGACTTCTTAAAATCTAGATTCATGGCACTCCTCCGAGGAGCTCAAGGTGGTATACATGGAGCTGCCTCTGCACATTTTATCTCCGCAATAACCCTACGAGGCAGGATAGGCTGGGAAAATATACGTAGAATGGCTAGCTGGATGGGTCTTTTAGTGCAGAGCTTTGTGGTTCACAGGAAATTTGAACCTCAGCCTCCCAAACCCTAGTCTGACATTGTAACCACTGTGGAACCATTCAGGCAGTTTACCAGCCATTAATACTATTTTAGAAGGTTGGGCTAGATGACCCTTGGGTACCTTCCCACTCTACAATTCTATGATTCTACCCCATACAAATGAGTAATTTGAGGATTGAACAGAGAGGAGTCACCAGAAAGGGAGGAAAACACACACCTTGGACAAGTTGTTTCCATCTAGTCCCCCTATCTTTGCTTCCATCTTTCAAAAAAGCTTAACCAAAGCTTATTTTTTTATGATTGTAAGTTGTTTTAAACTGCTTTTCATATTATGTTATATTGTTGTAACCCACCCTCCCACCCTGAGAACTTAGGGCGAAGGGTGGGCAATAAATAAATAAAGAGGACAAATCTAAATCCCACTTTACCCGTTCTGTACTCCCCACAACCACACTTTTTCCGTCTTCTGGTGTTACCACTGGGGTGTGTGTGTGTGTGTGTGTGTGTGTGTGTTTTCCAGGAACAGTCACCAATATGTATCTTGACTCCCAAAATGTAAGCTAGTAATGTACATACAGTGGGACCTCGGTTTAAGTACTTAATTCGTTCCGGAGGTCTGTTCTTAACCTGAAACTGTTCTTAACCTGAAGCACCCCTTTAGCTAATGGGGCCTCCCATTGCCGCCGTGCCTCCGCTGCATGATTTCTGTTCTCATCCTGAAGCAAAGTTCTTAACCTGAGGTACTATTTCTGGGTTAGTGGAGTGTGTAACCTGAAGCGTATGTAACCTGAAGCGTATGTAACCCGAGGTACCACTGTACAAGGATATTGCATCTAGGTTTTCTCTTTCGTTCTCTTTGCTTCTGTGTGTCTTTCCTCATTCTAAGACACACACACACACACACACACACACACACACACACACAGGCTCTCTTCCTCACACACCCATAGCCACCTACCAGGTTGTTCTATGCAAAAGAATAACCAAGAAATAAAATTATCAACCCTCCATGTTTGCTCTGAAGTGGCAAGCAGCAGGATTTAACTCTTTGCTTTAGATGCAGAAAACAGAGGCGGCAGGGAAAGGAGGAGGCCACATACTGAAAAAATGATGAATTTTCTCTCTCACGTGACAAATTTATTTTGAAAAATAAAATAAGCAACATAGTTTTCTGGTTTTTGAAAAGCTAAAGAAAGATGGCACATCAGCGACCCTGCATGAGTTTGGGAAGGCTTGAAAAAGAATAGATGAAAGGGGTTAATACCAGGGCCTATGCATAACCCCCTGGTCCAATTCAGTGCCCAATACCATGCTTTGGCATGGCCCTGATCCAACCTGGAATGATCCAGGACTGCTTCAACCAGGATCTGGGTCTGAAACTGAATTGAGGGCCTTGCACTGTATTAATTAGGGTTTTGCTGATGTTCTTAGCTATGGCTTTATGGACCTTTTGTTGAACTTATCCTTATATATTGCACTCTGCCTTGCTGTATTTTTTTTTATGAAAGTGTGGATTATAAATTTGAAAAAACAGATGAAATAAAATAGAATAAAACCCTGATTGAACATGGTGCCTATAGCCTAAATGTCAATGGATGGAACCAATGGATTCAACTTACAAGAAAGGAGATTACGACTAAACACTAGGAAGAACTTCCTGACACCCCCCAGGATGTTGTGATGGCCACCGACCTGGGTGGCTTTAGAAGAGGAGTAGTCAAATTCATGGAGCGTTAGCAGAATGGCTATGTTCTGCCTCTGCTGTCAGGCAGCATCACTGAATACCAGTTGCTGCTAATCACAAGTGGGGAGAGTGTTGCTGTACTCAAGTCCTGCTTTCAGGCTTCCCATCGATATCTGGTTGACTACTCTTGAGAATCTGCAATCCAGCGTGGAAAGACGTCTGCCCCCATAAGAAACTGCTGTACACCAAATCAGATAATTTGCCCATCTATCTCACTATTGTTGACACTGACTAGAGGCAGATGTCTGTGGTTTCAGGCAGGGTTCTCTCCCAGCTCTACCTAGAGATGTCACAGACTAAACCAGGGAACCTTCCACATGCAAGGTTGACCAAGCCATGGTCAATCTGGGCACTACTTATTTGAAGCTAGAAGTGGAACCGGCAACAGAATGTTGGCCTGTTCAGGATTCCAGCCAGCCAGTCATGCCCTTTCACAGGATACTTTGCTCCAGTCCCCTTCCCCACTCCATCCCTCCCCCCCTCTTGCCCAACAGCCAGCCAGCCAGCCAGCACTGCTTACTGAATGACTGTTCTGTCCTTATTGGGATTTTTGTCCCACCTCCCTATAAGGCTGTCACTCTGAAAATCATGTGGAGTTCTGGAAACTATGAGGTCCTCTGGAAGACCACTGGAAACTCCCCACTTTTGTGTGGATGCTGACATTTTGGGTACATCACGATCCACATTGGGAAAATGAGCTTGCTATGAGAAGCGCAAGTATCAGCAGCACTTCTACGTGCTTGCAGAGAGATCATGCTAATGTGCAAATTGTGTCCATATCTGGGTGCTCCCAGGTGCCTCTGGTCAGTGTGCTCCAGATTCACACATCACATCTATTTTGGCAAGCATTCCAACCTCAAGATTCCAGCATTGCAGAGGGTTGGACTAGATGACTCTCAGGCTCCCTTCCAACTCTGCGATTCTGTGATTCTATGTGGATTGTGAACCTCTTTGTGCCTCCTGTAATTCCACCTCATCCCTGCGAAGTTACCCTCCAACCACTCCTGTCCCACAAAATATCCTCCCTAAATCCATAGATTCCCTATGCAGTCGGTGTAGCTCTCTTATCTCTGCCCTACTAGGAAATCTGAAGATGTAGGGAGGAGGAAGTGTGGGGCAGCCACGAGGAGAATGCATGAGGGAGAATGAAAGGGGTTCACAATGCACATTAAGCCGAGCTATGGGTGGGTCCTTCATTCCGCAACCCCACTGGGGAGAAGGGAGGTGATTTCTTTTTCACTATATCATTTGACTGATCTGAGGATTTCAACAACTGCTTCCCAACTTGCCGAGGCCCTCAGCAGAGAGCTGGAGGCTAGAGAGAGTTGGTGTTTTTGGTCCTTGATGAAACAACACTCTGTTGGAAGAAGGGGGCGCCAGGAAGAAAAGTGGTCCGGCTAGGTCAAAGTTTTCCCATTATTGTGATGTGTTCCGTACATGTGATGGCAAAGCCGCGCACCGTACAAAAGGAGAGGTCTTTAGATGCCAAGCTATTGTGGAGGCAAAAGCGAAAGCACAATAGGAGCCTGGAGGAGACCTACCATTGTGTTTTGCTGAGAGGTGGGAGTTCTGTGGCCGCAAGGCTCCTGCGTCAGCAGAGAAACCGGCTGAAATTCCTCAGAATGAGGCTTGTTGGGATAACTCACATGCAAAGGAAGGTGAAAGGCTTGGAGCCCGTCACTCTCCTCTTCTTCCACTTTCTGTCTGCCTGTCACCATGGCTACCTCTCCATCTGTTTCCCCATACGGAGAGGCTGGTCGCTTGGAAGACATCCTACAAGGAACAAAAGAGGGGGAAATAATGAAACCTCCACATAAATCCTTAATGCCGTCATTGTGTGGTGAGGGGCCATTGTAACAGAAATGCCTTTTTTGTGCTGGCGGAGAGCAGGAAACCATCCAAATACCACTGCAAAGCACACACAATCGGGAACAACGGCCAAGCAGGTAGCAGCAGAATAGCGCCTGTTTGTTGTGAGAATAATACGCTAATATAGCACTCTCTTGTATGCTGGGTTCTTAAACACAGTCACAAGGGGAGGGGAAAATTACCTAAGAGCACAACATAATGAAATGCAATTCCACTTTATTTTATTTTTATATAGTCAGAGGGGGACTTGATTCTCTCTCTCTCTCTCTTAAAAAAACACCACATTTTGGAAGAGTTTGCAAAAGGCAGAACATCTGTCCGGTGTACATGGCTGTTGACTTGCTCCTCTCTCTCTCTCTCTCTCTCTCTCTCTCTCACTCACTCTCACACACACACCATATTTTCTGTATTGAAGGGGGGGAACCATAATGTTGTGACGCTCAAACTTTTGTGCTGCTGAAAGTTAGCAGTTGTGTTAGCGGCCATTGTGTGCATCTGTATTTGCGTGTTTAAGCCACCAACTGGAACAGTAAAAGCTGGTCCACACATGGGTAAGAGTAGAATCAATTGAGAGTAAGATCAAGTGATGACTTGCTTGTGAGTATCGGCAAGTCATCTTTCAGTGTCAACTTTTAATGCATGAGTCTGAGATGCCCAAAGCGTTGAGTGATCAAATTGACTATTCAAACGCATGTACAAAGCCCTGTACAACTTGGGACCGGGATACCTTTTTTAAAAATGCACCTCAGCCCTTATATACCCAAATGATCACTGTGTTGCACATGAGAGGGCTTCCTGCAGATACCATCCTATCTAGAGGTCTGTTCTGCAGGATGTTGAAGTAAAGTCTTTTGTGTGGTGGCCCCTAATATTTTTGAATACATATCAGATGAACACCATTTCTACTGAGTTATCAGCATCTGTTGGATACTTTCCTCTTTCAGCAAGCCTTCCAAGTGGAGAATTTTTAAAAAAACGAACAGATGGCATGTTTTTGGATTTCAAATTGTTTTTATATATGCGGTTCTTGGAATTGCTCTTATGTGTGTAATGGGTTTTTTTTGTTTTAAAAAATGCAGGCTGTTTTGACTGCTTTTATATATGCACTTGTTTTGTATACGGTATATTAAATAAATAAATATGGTGATGATGTCAGCTTGATCAAGGGTGCTGCTTGTGTCAGCATAAAGCTGAAACACCACTAACCAATTCGGTAAGAGTGCTATGGCTCAGGACCCTCGGTCCAAAGGGACAATAGGTGACAAGGTATGGTAAAATGGTTGGTTATATGGATTCCAGCTAAGCAGAGTAAACTTAAGACCTAAAATTATTTCCTGCTGTCTCCCCATTAAGATCCTCAAACATGAATTACAAGGACAATCTAGCTTCAGGACTTCATAGGGCAAAATAAGGGCTCATCCACACTTAATTCAGACCCTCCAAGTGTCCCTATTTTCCAGGGACAGTTTTGAATTTACAGACACCATCCTGATTTCTGATTTGATCCAGGAATGTCCCACTTTTCCTTAGAATGTCCTTATTTCCATTAGAAAGATGTTGGAGGGTATAGAGTTATGTCACCCCCAAGCAAAGGAGATAACTATAGAACCTTTACAAGACATCTGAAGGCAGCCCTCTGTAGGGAAGTTTTTAATTGTTTAATGTTCTCTTATGTTTCTAATATATGTTGGAAGACACCCAGGGAGGCTGGGGCAATCCAGTGAGATGGGTGATGTAAAAATAATAAAAGTTGTAGTAGTAGTAACACCCCTATTTTCATCAGAAAAATGTTGGAGGGTGTGTAAACTTTTGCCAGACTTTCCCAGTCCATGTCTGAGTGCTCCCCACCCCCTGCGCTGCTTTCCTCAGGAAAACCTGTAAAGCTAAATGGGAACAAATAGCAATTCAGGTTTTCCGTGGATTCCCATTTGCTCCAATTCAGTGGTAAAAAGTAGGTTTTCCTAGGGAAAGTGCTGGAGCAAAAAAGAACTAGCTTGGACATGGACCTAGAAAGCCCAGATCTTTAAGCCCCTTGAAGAGAAATGAGACAGATGGGATAGACAGACAGACATATATAGATAGATAGCTAAATAGGCAGGCCTGAAGGTTAAAATCCTTGCTGCTTAAAACTGGGCTAAATTAGCTGGTTTAAGTGAAGCAACTTTGGAGCAAGTGGCCTGAAGGATATATATACACAGGTGCTCCTGAATGCATAATGTCCAGGCACCATTTCTTGGGCAAGTAAGAAAAACAAAAGAAAACCCAGCATTCACAACATTCCAGTAACAGCATTGCTGATTTTCTTTTTCACAGTTGGAAAAGGTCCGTTTCAAAAGCCTAGTACCCACTTGAACCACAGAGGGTGTTGCGGGGACAGAAGGGTGCTGTGATCTTGAGAATGTCCATAGAATTTGGCACAGTGAACATGAAATAGCACTCAACTGGGCCAGGCAGCAAGCAGCACCTTTAAACAGCCTTTAATAAGGGCCTATTTCACTCCTAATGACCTGATTTGAAAAGCTATTCTCCCCCTCAAAACTGTGAGACTTAATAATAATAATAATAAAAACATTTTATGACTGATCCCTTCTCTCAGGAATACTTGAGAAGTTTGGTTTCTGTGAATTTCAGTGCAAACTGACTGGATCGGCAGATCAGCACCAAACATCCTTGGGATTTTGCACTTCCCTGAATTTTGTGATACGGTTCTTGGTTCAAAAAGATACCCAAAATGCAAATGTGTATTTTAGCATAAAGTATGTTCTAAACTGCATAAGTCGAGGGCCAAAAAGACAAACTTAAACTCTATTTTGTGATAAAATTTGTGTTTAAATATGAATGTTCTCATAGCATTTTTAAAAAAATATAAAATTGTTAAGGGCTAGAAGCAGACAGATCCATCCATCCCTACCTTTAACTATGCATGATCATCATCTGTTGCTTAAAACCGAAGGGGAACTTGTTGCTACCCATTCATTGCTGGACTCCAGCTCCCATCAGTCTAAGCCTGCATGGCCAATGGTCACAGATGACAGGAGCTGGAGTCCCAACAACATCTGGAAGGACACAGGATGCCCATCTCTGGTCTACAAAGAGAAAACAGTTTGGAGATCTGCTAGGTTTGTGGCAAACCTTGTCTTTTCAGGTGGAACAGAGGATAAAAGCATATTCTAGTCATTTTAACATGGTGCCACGAATGTACAATGCATTTTATGGAGTATTTTTTTTTTAAAAAAAATGTATTTGTACAAATGCCCCAGCACCAGAGAGCTACTGCCCAAAGCCCAAACATTTAACAAAATTGAGGGGAAAGCAGAATTCACCGTGAATCCTACCAGTTACTTTCTAATTCTCCAATAAATAAATAGACCTGGCATCTGCTTCGAAGTCAAATGCTATCAGCAAATAGCTTCAACACAATTTATGTTTACGTGAAGAAGCCTATCAATGCTCACACTAGCTTTATTCTTGTGCTATTGTCACACCTTGAAGTTTCACCAGTATTCTGCTTACATAATAGGTTTTTCAGCTAAAGCTTTAGTGGGAATTCTTCTAGGACCATCACGCAGATATCTTAAAGGTAAAGGTAAAGGGACCTCTGACTGTTAGGTCCAGTCACGGACGACTCTGGGGTTGCGGCGCTCATCTCGCTTTATTGGCCGAGGGAGCCGGCATACAGCTTCCAGGTCATCTGGTCAGCATGACTAAGCTGCTTCTGTGAACCAGAGCAGCACACGGAAATGCCGTTTACTTTCCCGCTGGAGCAGTACCTATTTATCTACTTGCACTTGACGTGCTTTCAAACTGCTAGGTTGGCAGGAGCAGGGACCAAGCAACCCATCGCGGGGATTCGAACCACCAACCTTCTGATCAGCAAGCCCTAGGCTCTGTGATTTAGACCACAGCGCCACCCACATCCCATCTTGCTATGGGACAAATACAAGTTTCCTCAGAGGTTCATGCCTCCAAGGCAACTACATGCATGTGCCTTTCAAGGAATGGCTATGCACACCCTGTTCTAATGAAACAAAGGAGGGGAAATGGAAAACCAGGGCAGGGATGGGATCGGGTGTTTGGAACCATGAGCAGGAGCCCTCCAAACTGGCAGCATTTTGTTGCAGTTCTACCTTTACATTAACAAGATAATAATGTGCTTAATTTGTAACCCACTAAGCTGAATGCCCCCCTTCATGGATCACTGCCTTGTCGTGGCGAAGGGACTTGAATAACTCCAGGAAGCTATGAGCTATGCCGTGCAGGGCCACCCAAGACGGACAGGTCATAGCCAAGAGTTTAGACTAAATGTGATCCACCTGGAGAAGGAACTGGCAAACCACTCCAGTATTTTGCCAAGAAAACTCCATGGACATGAAAAAAGGAGAAACTTTGAGAAGAAAGTGAGAGTTTCCAAGGCATGCTCTGATTCATGGGGTCACGGAGAGTCGAACACGACGAAGACGACTAAACAACAAAGCTGAACCCAGGTTGGCCACTAGAACTCTAATAAGCCTCAATGCTTTGCCCAGAGGAACACAGGAAGCTTGCCTTATAATGAGTCAAATTCATTGGCCCATGTACCTCAGTATCGTCTACACTGACTGGCAGTGGCTCTCCAAAGTTTCAGATGAGGAATCTCCCCCAGTCCTGCCTGGAGATCCCGGGGATTGAACCTAAGATCTTCAACATGCAAGCATGTTCTACCCCTGAGCGACGCCATTCCTCCTTGCAAAAGCAGGGAAGCTGTCAAGTATCTGGTTGACCCACAAAATCTGTTGAGCTGATTTTATATTGTTGGATCACAAATTGCCCAAGCCTGAAAGATAATGGACACAATATAACGTATTTTTCGCTCCATAAGACACACCTAGTTTTTGGAGGAGGAAAACAAGAAAAAAAATGTTCTGAATCCTAGAAGCCAGAACAGCAAGAGGGATTGGCTGCGCAGCGAAAGCAGCGATCCCTCTTGCTGTTCTGGCTTCTGGGATAGCTGCGCAGCCTGCATTCGCTCCATAAGACGCACACACATTTCCCCTTACTTTTTAGGAGGGAAAAAGTGAGTCTTATATAGCAAAAAATACGGTACCTCAAAGCATTCCTCAGAAAGACCCACGAAGGGAAACCGCTAATGTTCTCCCGTTCATTGCAGTGGAGCGTGCACCATAGTGGATCGTGCCCTTTTGCAAATGCTTTCTAACTGATTTTGATAACCTCCCACTGCTTTGACTTGGCTCGTTCAATGAGGGATGATTCCTTCAGAGGCCTCTCAACCCAAAGCAGATGCACAAAGCGTCCCACATTCAGAAGGGTGTTGTCATCTTGCGCACAGCCATCTTCAATTCCAACTCAACTGCTTATACCATAAAATTATGAAAGTCTAATCTTGTTACATTCAGCAAAATGCTCCAGAAATACTTCAAGAAATCCACAAAGGCGCTTGAGGGGGGGGGGAGAGAGAACTGGCTTAGCCATGTCTTTAAAAGTGACAAACACCGAAGTGTCAGGAGAAAAAGATATGGGGCTATAAATCGTAACTTGTTGGGGAATTAATTAAAGGATTCATCAATCATTACGCGGCTAACACCACATCTATATGTATATACAGCTGAAATCCCATCAGCTGCCACAACCTTACAGCAATCCACAGGTTCACAACTCCCGAAGTCCTTCTCTTCTGACTATTTATAAATGACTTTGTATAATCTAGCATTAAGACCTGTAATTATAAAACAGCATTAAAAACAGGCCTGCATAGTTATGGATAATTACAGTTGGTACACTTTGGAGCAGAAAATTCCCAACAGAAAAAGAAGGCATTTCCATTCAAACACAGGCTTTGCCTTTTTTGACAGTTCCAAGTCCACAGGATATAACAAGATGCTTTAAACTGCATGTCTCCCCAACCACACACACTTCTTTTTAATGTAACAGACATCCCCCCACTCTATTTCTCCATTAGAGCAAAGTTGGTTTCTCACTAAGCCCCATGATGCATGGATGGAGTCAATCAGCCAGCTTTGAGATCAAGGTGAAAACTGGTTGGCTCCAACTTTTCTTTTATGTGATTTAAGCTCGGTCAGTACTCTATTTATACAAAGGTCTTGCCTTCCTTATACATTTTCATAATATTAGAACTCAAGAGTCATCCAATACAGCAAACCAGTCAAAGGTTTAGGGTACAAGAACAAAGGTATCTGCCTTATGTCCAGTCTACCTAGCTCAATATTACCTACACAGAATACCAGTTGCTTGAAACCACAGGAGGGGAGAATATGTGCAGGTCCTCAGATATCTGGTTGGCTGCTGTGGGAACAGGATGCTGGACTAGATGGACCATTAGCCTGATCCAGCAGTTTCTTCCTATGCTCTTAACACTGACTTACAGTAGCTTTCTAGGGTTTCAGACAATGTCATAACCAACCCTTCTAAGTAATGCTGGAGATTGAAACTAGGACCTTTCTGCAAGCAAAACAGGCACTCTACCAATGAGATATTTCTTCAATTGATTTGACCAACCTCCTTTAATGTCCTCTGGCAGCGAGTTCCACAATTCCATTTTGGGACCTCCTGCATGCAAAGCAGATGCTCTACTAATGAACCACAGCTGTTTCCTGAGATTCATCTTAAGGCACATGAGGTCACTGTCTTGCTGGAAGTAAGCAAGTCTGGGACTGGTCAGTGTCACATGTACAGTGTCTGGGGTTCCATCAAGGAAACTATGGGAAGGAGGAGCACTTGGGTGGAAAAGACATGCTCTCTGTCTCTACAGTCAGGCACAGGAAGTTGATGCATGTTGGCACTAGATCACTCGATCACTCAACACCGGATGACTTTGAAGACTTAATGAACTTTACTAGCATCTACATAAAGGTAAAGGTGAAGGGACCCCTGACCATTAGGTCCAGTCGTGACTGACTCTGGGGTTGCGGCGCTCATCTCGCTGTAGGGGGTTTGGACTGGGTGTTCATCAGTATGCAGATGACACCCAGCTCTACCTCTCCTTTAAATCAGAACCAATGAAGGCAGTGAAGGTCCTGTGTGAGTGCCTGGAGGCGGTTGGAGGATGGATGGCGGCTAACAGATTGAGGTTGAATCCTGACAAGACAGAAGTACTGTTTTTGGGGGACAGGGAGCGGGTTGGTGTGGGGGATTCCCTGGTCTTGAATGGGGTAACTGTGCCCCTGAAGGACCAGGTGCGCAGCCTGGGAGTCATTTTGGACTCACAGCTGTCCATGGAGGCGCAGGTTAACTCTGTGTCCAGGGCAGCTGTCTACCAGCTCCACCTGGTACGCAGGCTAAGACCCTACCTGCCCGCAAACTGTCTCGCCAGAGTGGTGCATGCTCTAGTTATCTCACGCTTGGACTACTGCAACGCGCTCTACGTGGGGCTACCTTTGAAGGTGACCCGGAAACTGCAATTAATCCAGAATGCGGCAGCTAGACTGGTGACTGGGAGTGGCCGCCGGGACCACATAACACCGGTTCTGAGAGATCTGCATTGGCTCCCAGTACGTTTCCGAGCACGATTCAAAGTGTTGGTATTGACCTTTAAAGCCCTAAACGGCCTCGGTCCTGTATACCTGAAGGAGCGTCTCCACCCCCATCGTTCAGCCCGGACACTGAGATCCAGCGCCGAGGGCCTTCTGGCGGTTCCCTCATTGCGAGAAGTGAGGTTACAGGGAACCAGACAGAGGGCCTTCTCGGTAGTGGTGCCCGCCCTGTGGAACGCCCTCCCATCAGATGTCAAAGAGATAAATAATTACCTGACATTCAGAAGACATCTTAAGGCAGCCCTGTTCAGGGAAGTTTTTAATATGTAATGCTGTACTGTTTTTAACACTGATTGGGAGCCGCCCAGAGTGGCTGGGGAAACTCAGCCAGATGGGCGGGGTATAAATAATAAATTATTATTATTATTATTATTGTATAGGCCGAGGGAGCCGGCATACAGCTTCCGGGTCATGTGGCCAGCATGACTAAGCCACTTCTGGCGAACCAGAGCAGCGCACGGAAACACAGTTTACCCTCCCACCGGAGCGGTACCTATTTATCTACTTGCACTTTGACATGCTCTCGAACTGCTAGGTTGGCAGGAGCAGGGACCGAGCAATGGGAGCTTACCCCATCGCGGAGATTTGAACCACCGACCTTCTGATCGGCAAGTCCTAGGCTCTGTAGTTTAACCCACAGCGCCACCTGCGTCCCAGCATCTACATAGGCAATAGCAAAAAACTGAAAGACTTTTGACTGCTCAACCTTGGTGCACCAGCATCAGGAATTACGGCAAGCAGGATCTGTTCATCCAAGAGTTCTTGCACTCTGTGTCAGGACTTCATATTCTACACAAACCAAAAAGAAAGATGACCAGCACCTTTCTAAACCCTTCTTTAGACTGTGGAAGGCAGGCTAAATTATGGATAGCCATGGTCATCAGTCTCGAAGGGTAATGGCCTATTTGTATATTGCAGACATGAGCTGTACAGAACTGAGTCTGGGATATGGGGAAGAAAAACCATTATTACTATAGACCTTAAGACTGCTGCTAAACATTACTGGATAAGCCTCTCAGCAATGGCTTGCTCACTGTTGCTCTTATGGGTTTGTTTTATGTTCATTGTTTATGTAGCGTTTCCTTATGCTATTTATTTATTAATGTGATTTCTTATTAACCATACTGTCCTGGGGTGGGTTGCAACAGCAGAGCGTGAAATAACAAAAAGAGATAAAGCTGTTACAGAACAGCACACGTTCAGCAAAAGAGGTAGATCCCTCAAAACAAAATACCTCAACGGTCAAGACCCGGGGGAAAGTGGACTTTGACATACATCACAAGCTGTATAATGAAGATTCTAGAGACACCTCTGTGGGGATGGAGTTTCACAATTTAGGGACTGCCCCAGAGAAAACTCTAGCTAGGGATATCACACTTCTGAGGGTGGCAGAACTACCAAGAGGACCCCTTCAAATGATCTTAATGTCTGAGAAAGTTGGCAGAAATTTTAACAACAACAATGGGGGGGGGAATGGACCAAGGCCTGAGTCACATTGGACGCTTGAAGCTGAACTAAAATAAAATAAAAATTGAGACATCAGAGCAGCCTTACCCAACCTTGAGTTCCTAGATGTTGTTGGGCTACACCTTCCATCATCCCTTGTCAGCAGGACCAAAGGCCAGGGATGATGGGAGCTGTAGTCCAACAGGACCCACAGCTGGGAAAGGCTCATCTAGAGAACAAGCTTCAGGGAAGTCCCTAACTCCCCAATGAAAACTTCCCTCCACTCATACACCTCTTCCACTATGTGTTCCTTTACTGAAAGAGAAACAAACAAACAAAGAACCCTAACTTGTTGATCATAAAATTTAAAAAAAAAAAATGCCACAAGATGAAATAAATAAAATGTGTCTCTGCTGTCAATCATCCTGGGACATAATAATCTGTTAATTATTAGTTTCTATGAACACATCAATCACTCACCATTTTTTATATGCATGCATGCTATTTTTCCTCCCCCTTTTTTCCTTTCATGGGCAAAGGGAAACAATAGATTGGTTAACGCATTCCAAGTGAGCAAACTCCGAGCCAAAAAGCTCCGTGACAGCAGACACCCTCGACACACCTCTGTGCAACTTAATTTCATGTAAATGCGATCCGGACCCGAGGCTTGGCAAATGAAAACCAGCATAGGCTGTGCTGAGATCTCTTTTGCATATTGGCAAAGGTTGCCAAAACATTGCATGGAAGTCAAGATACGTGCCCAAAGCTCACCAACGTGAAATGGTGAGAAGCTGCTTTAAATTGGAGCATCATGGCCAGGACTGTCTACACTGAGTGGCAGCAGCCCTCCAGGGTTTCAGAGAAGAGCCCTTCCCAGTCCGGCCGGCTGATGGTGGGGATTGAAACTGGAACCTTGAGCATGCAAAGCAGGTTATCTGCCACTGAGCTAAGGCCCTTGCCAATGTGAAGAGATTGTAAAAACGTACAGCCTTGAAATCTCGCTGATATATATGGGCTGATGGATTGTGTGAAGACCAGATATGGAAATCTGAGCATGAACCAAGTCAGGCAAAACCTTTTCCTCTGTTATTCAGGCAAAACTAAAAATTATACTAGCCCTGGCCAATCCAGAGGCTTTGTTTTGTTTATTAACTGCCCCGGCTGATGCTGAACATCGCTTTTGCACCTCTGGGCTTACCCACACACAATCTTTGCCCCAGAGTTTTTAGGCACAGATCTGCACTTTAAGGCACCATGTAAAAACACTTATTTGTATTTTAAAGAATTTTGCCCTGGTGCTTTTCCCTGAAAACCCACTCTTTAATGCTGAATTGGAACAATCGGCAATTCGGATTTTCTGCAGGTTGCTATTTCCTCCGATTTGGTGGTAAATAGTGGGTTTTCACGGGGAAAGTGCCATGTTGTTGTTGTTTTTTAAAAGCACTCGGATACAACACTTGAAAGTGCTGACCTGTGCCTAGAAACAGGGTACAAAAGGAAGTCTGGATGAGGCCTCAATCACAAACAGCTGCATTTGGCCAAGGAAGAAGCCAGAAAAGATACTTTTGTTTTTCTTGCAGTATTTCAACTAAGAGAGTGGGAGTTTGTGATAGAGATGTATGGTTGTTCTGAGTTGGTTAGAGCAATAACGCCAAGGTTGCAGGTTCGATCCCCATATGGGACAGCTGCACATTCTGGGGGGTTGGACTAGATGATCCTCAGGGTCCCTTCCAAATCTATGGTATTGCCCTGGAAGAAGGTACACTTTTGCCTAAATACATTGCTACAATACTTTTTTTTTGGGGGGGGTGTCTCTCTTCTTTGAGATCTCTCTTCTCTTTCGTTTTGTTGCTTCCATTGGCCGGATGTTCAACACTGAGGATGGAAGGGCTCCCAGACACTCTATATGAATCCCAGCCAATCAGGAGACACTGGGAGCCAAATAGAGCAGAGAAAAGAAAACCAAGGACATTATTTGCTGGGATCACTTATTGCCTAGGCCTCCAGACAGAAAGGGCCTTTGAATAAGCCCAATAGAGATTCCATACCTTGCTATACTGTACAGAAAAGGGAAATGCTCACATAATAGAATAAAATTGCAATTTTCAAAGTCAAACTAGTGCTAGCTAAATAGCCAAAAGTGGCTGTCAAGAAAGCAGTCATTAGACGTTTGTTAGCCAAAAAGAAGTCAGTTTCCCCTGAAAACGGGAGGTAATTAGAAAAATAATTCCTTAAAGGATGAACGATCCATTTCCTCCTTAAAGTAATCTATAAAATTAAGAGTCAGACGGTGGGGCAGTACTGAAACAAATTTGCCTCTCAAAAGTCTACTAAAAATTCTCCATAATGAAGTTTGATTCTGAATATCCTCCAGATATTCTCATCATACTCAAACATTTGCCAAATATTAATTGCATATTTGACATCCAATGATATTTAATGTCAGCACTTGATATGTGACACTTCATGTTTGACAGTATTTGAAAGTTGACAAGAAATACCATTTAATATTTGACAGATGTTGGTAGCCAACATGCCAACATGGTATTTGGCATGGTTTAAAGGCATATTATGCAGTAACTACCTGGAAATCCTACATATGCTGCCTTGATTCAAATAAAGAGAAATAAATGTAGTTAAGAAATAATGGGTAGTGTCCAACGCTACTGTTCCACTAGCACAAGAGACTCTTCTTCCTTACAACCTCTCACATATGCCCCCAAATCAGTTCTGGAGAGTTGGGGACCCCAGAGCAGATTTTAGGTATATGCAGGGGGAAGAGAAGAGACAGACATGCTGTTGCAGCAGTGGAAGTCTGCTAGTCCTGCTTTGTATACAACCCAATGAACTGCATGTTCGATGACTGACATGCAACAGCATTTGATAATTTATTTATTTAAAAGATATATAGCCCACACTTTATATATGTGGCAGGGTGAGGTTCAGCATAAAATAGACAGCCAACATATTGATCAATAATGATAAAACAACTGCATCCAAAACAGAACAGATACTAGTATTTTGAATGCAACACCATGTGACAGATGACAAGCAATGGTACTTAGTATTTGGTATACCAACAGTTTATGAGGCGTACTGTTTAATGACTAGAAAAACAAGAGTGGTCAAATTAATCCAAAGCAACCACTGAGGTAAATCTTCCCACTTAAGATGGAATTATTATTATTGTCGTTGCTGTTATTACAGTGGTACCTCTGGTTACAAACTTAATTCGTTCTGGAGATCCGTTCTTAACCTGAAACCATTCTTAACCTGAGGTACCACTTTAGCTAATGGGGCCTCCCCCTGCCGCCATGCCACCTCTGCACGATTTCTGTTTACCTCATCCCGAGGTAAAGTTCTTAACCCGAGGTACTACTTCTGGGCTAGCGGAGTCTGTAACCTGAAGTGTTTGTAACCTGAGGTGTTTGTAACCCAAGGTAGCACTGTATTATTATCATTATCATTATCATTGACATTTGAGTGGCGAATTTAGACATGTTGGCACAGGACAATTTTTCATCACGCTCCCTCACAGTCGAGCCATCTAGCAACCATTTCAACGAGGAAAAGTTCAAGGAAAGAGCTTTGGCCGGTGCACCAACAGAAACTGGGCACCTGTTTACCTCCATTTGGACAAGCATTTCGATGCCAGGGACAGGCAAGGGGTTTCAGCTCCCAATGTATTTCCACCGTGGCTCTGCACACTGACAACAGCTACCCATAATCTGGCTCCCACCTGCCCATGTCAAGACCTAACAGGCAGAGGAGTGGAGACCAAGGCACGGGACTGTGGCCCCAGCCCCAGGGAACATTCCAGAATGAGGCTGCCATGTCAAACACAATGGGCTCATATCAGCACAAATTTGAAAACGGCAGGACGCGGCCATTGGGCCATTGTTTACGTTGAGAGAAGGCCCGGCCTGATCGGTGACTTCTCTCATGCAGAAAGCCTCTGCTTGGTTGGGCTTGAATTAAACCTGCAAGCTCATTTATTTGCTAAAAAACTCCTCCGAAGTTAGTGCCTGTGCCATTTGTTTTATATTAAGCTGACTGAATTTATCCTGCTAGAACTACTCTAAGGAATTTACTTCACTTTTTTAGCTACAAGGGAACTCTTCACAGGTAGTGTTTGGTATTATTATTATTATTATTATTATTATTATTATTATTAATCATCAATTTCCCCTTGAAAGAGAAGGAAAATGTTTGGCACCGGCAGAGGGCAAATATATAGACAGTGGTACCTCAGGTTACATACGCTTCAGGTTACATACGCTTCAGGTTACACACTCCGCTAACCCAGAAATAGTGCTTCAGGTTAAGAACTTTGCTTCAAGATGAGAACAGAAATCGTGCTCCGGCGGCGCGGCAGCAGCGGGAGGCCCCATTAGCTAAAGTGGTGCTTCAGGTTAAGAACAGTTTCAGGTTAAGAACGGACCTCCGGAACGAATTAAGTACTTAACCCGAGGTACCACTGTATATTTACATTATTGAAAACTAGCTTATGATATATTACACACCTCCTGAGTGACACAATGGGTCAGTGAATCTGGTTATTAACTGGAAGGTTGGGGGTTGGGGCCCACCCAGGGATGGCTGCGAGCCGGATTCCTGCATTGCAGTGGGTTGGACTAGATGACCCTTAGGGTCCCTTCCAACTCTACAGTTCTATGATTCTGCTAGAGCACTAAAGATAAAAGGTAGTTAGCCCATAAGGAAAGAGAAAGAATCCATATTAGGACAACACCTCTAACTGGGCCAATCTCAATGTCCCAAAACAGTGGGAGAGTTTTGATTGCACTGCAACTTATACCTAAAATAAAAAGGAATAATTATTTTCCCTCGCCCTCTTTCTCTGTTCTCATACATATATTTCCTATAGATCTTCCATTAGAAGGAGAGCCGTAGTTCCATGACAGAGCATCTGATTTGCATGCAGGCCTTTGGTTCAATTCCCACTGCCAATCAGCATAGACAATACTGAGTGAGATCGACCAATGGCCTGACTCAATATAAAAGAAGCTTCCTACTTCACCACCACCACCACCACCCCTTTTTCTTTCTCCTTATACTTTCTTTCTCATGTCTCAAAGGTGGGGAACCTTTTGGGCTCCACTCCACAAGCCAACTTTGACAGCTGGGCAGGACAGTCACATGATATCATGATGTCACCACAGGATTGGCAGCTGGGTTGCCCCGCCCAGCTGTCAAAATCACATGTGCAGGTTTCCCGAGTGCCTGACAGCCAGCTGAACAGAAACGCAGGCAAGGCAGGGTTAAATCCTATCCACCCGCAAATCAGTTGACATCATGAGTGACATCAACAGACATATCTCGTTCTTTCTCATGCATTGCAGATATACTTCATACAGCAGGAGTAGTCAGAGTCATTCCTAGCTTTCGGCCATGCTGACCGCTGTTGATGGACAGGAGTCCCAGTCAAGAGGGTACCATGTTGACTAACAAAATGAATTTCAGTGAGGACAAATATAAGGCTCTGGATAGCTCAGGCTCTTAATCTCGGGGTTGTGAGTTTGAGTCCCATGTTGGGTGAAAGATTCCTGCATTGCAGGGGGTTGGACTAGATAACCCTCATGGTCCCTTCCAACTGTAAGATCCCATGATCTATGATCTACACTTAGGCAGGAAGAGCCAGTTGCAAAATATAAGATGGAGGGCATCTGACTTGCCAGTAGTACATGTAAAACGGATCTAGGAGTCTTGGTGGACCTCAAGCTTAGCATGAGTCAATAGTGTGATGCAGTAGCAAAAAAGGCTAATGCTATTCGCCCCAGCTCCTCCCAATGTTGTGACATCTCACGTGTCACATCTCACAAAAGCATATGAGGGCTATGAAAGGAAAAATTCAAAACCAATATTCATAGTAGACATGAAGACTTGGGAAATATGGGGCAGCCATTAGATCCTAAATGGCTGCCGTATTGCGCAAGAGAGGACAATCCTTTAGCAGAAGAAACACCTGGAAATTCATCCAGCAGTTGTGTTACTTTGAAATACAACAGGCTCGCTGTTGGCACTGGGTGCAAAAATGGTAGGAGGGGCAGTGGACCCCCTGCCCTATATTGTCCTGTAGAAACAAGGTGCATTTCAGATTTCCCATTTCAGTGTTAATTTGTAGAAATATTTTTACATTTCAGCAGGCAACCATTTTCTAAATGAAAAAATTAAACCTTATTCTTGCAAAATGTGTTACAACTGAATCACCATGTATGTGTCTTATTTAAGAGGAGAAAATTGAGTGTTGGGGAAGGGAGGGCAGGGGGGAACCAACTTCTGACTGAGCCTGACTTTTGAGAAAATAAATCAACTCCTAAATACAACAATTTATTCCGCCTCTCCCTGCTAACGTTCCAGCTACTACGGGCTGCAAATCCCGCTCCCCATATTAACAATAACACCCATAAATGTTTATAGCTGTAAATTGCAGCAAGAGCGGATCGTGTCTAAATTGCGGCAAAAAAAGAAAAAGGAAAAAAAAACTTTTCACCACAGAGAGATGTTCGTGGGTTTTTCTTTTCTTTCCCCCACAACTTACTTCCATGCCTTATTGCGTGTACAGCCTTCTCCTCTGTAAATAAAGTGTTTAGGAGAGCAGTGATTTCAACTCCCGTTAACAATATCGCAGCAATAATTCCTTCCAAACAGAAGCTCTGATTCTGGCGCAACAAGCCATTTGGCGTCTACCCCTGGTGCCAACCAGCTACAATGCACAGCTCCCTTAGTGCTCTCTGTTTTTAAGCCCCGCAAAATCAATAACATAATGCACTCACTTTCGTCAAAAACAGTTCCTCGCCTTTCATTTCACTCCCTTCCTACTTCCGCAGCTCCCCCTCCAAAAAACAACAGCAACAGTACCTACACACAACTTTTTTGCTATTATTTTGAAAGTGATGCCTCTTCTTTCCTCTGTAAGCTGGGTGTCGACGGGAAAGAACCCAATTTAAATATCTTGAAACGCTTCTGAATTCTGAATCTACCTCGCTACATCCCCCCCCCATGAAATTTCACGACATTCAAGTTCAGAATAAACATTTCAACTGAAGCGTGTGTGTGTGTGTGTGTGTGTGTGTGTGTGTTTAATATATGTATCATCATCATCAACACGAACATCTAAAACAACATACACACAAATCCCACCCCGAAATCTAATTCTGCGTTACACAACACTGTTTAACATTTAGGCACTTCCTAAAGGTGTCGACATGCTTATTTTAGAGAAATAGAGCAGAGTGACATATTTTAGCGCATATTTTAGTAATGTGTGCGTCTCTGCATATGCCTTGAGGACAACATTTGTGTATGCATTTCTATGCGTCTATTTTGGAGAATTTAATATATAGACAGAGAAACATCAACACCAAAAAAATTAAAAAATAAATCAATATTCAAAAACAAGACAGAATATTTAATTCAGTCTCAATACCCTTATAGTGCCTTTGGAGGATGTTTAGATAGGTAATCCAGGCTGAAATCCTAACCTTATCTGGGATTTAGCTCCACTGAATTCGACAGGAATTACTTCTGAGTAGACATGGTCAGAATTGGGCTGCAACTGTATGAATTTTACAGAGCAACCGTCTGCTCAGAAGTAAGCCGAGTTAGTTTAACAGGGTTTGCTGTCGGGTAAGCATGGAGTATATTTAATCCTTAATCGATCAATCACATTTATATATGAATTAAAACATTTTTTTCTGAAGCAAAAATAGGTTATTTCTAGAGGATGCATATATGTGTTGTGGTAGATATGACCTCCAAAAGAAACGGAAATATTTCTTTTAAGATGACACTTGATTGAAGTTTTCATGGCAACTTGTATATTTTTTTTAAAAAGCAAACTGCCTCTTGATTAAATGGGTCAATATTTTAGTTGATTAAAAGTTCATTTTTAATAAAATTAATTCATTAATTAAAAGTTGTAGCCCTAATACTGGCATTACCCCCCCCCCAAAAAAAACCCTCTATACAAACCATTATGCCCTTTTCTAAATCTAATGAAAGCATCATAAAGTGTAATGAATAGTCTTAAACGTTCGGAACTATTTTTTAAAAAAAATACTGCTGCCACCCTCCCTCCCTTTAAGACTTCACTTACTGTAGGGTAATGTCAAAAAGTATGAGCTGTGAGCCAGGAAATTCCCCATTCAAATATCACCTCACCCATTTATCAAATGGCCTCTTGCAAGAAGCAATTTCCTGAGCCTCTGTTTCTCTACCACCTACAACTTGGGGCTACAGCTTACCTTACAGGGCTGTTGTACAAATTAGTGAGATAATATATGAAGCACGTTAAGCAATCAGAAAACGCTGTGTGAATATTATTATTATTATTATTATTATTATTATTATTATTACTCAAAGTCAACAGAAAGGAAATAAAAGCAGGACATCAGTGACTTTCATTTTTCTCTTAATTACTGTTCTTACCATCTTGCATGTTCTTCCTTGTTTGTTCCACGCATTTCAAATGTTATTTTAAAATAGAATCCCGAAAGAAAATGAATGGGGGGAAATTGAACGGAAAGCTAGCCTCTCCCCCCGCCCCCAACGCCTGACTAAACCCCGCAAAGAATTAGGCTTTGTGCATCTCGCGCATTGCTGAAGACAGGGGAAGAATCAGAACCACCACCATCAAAAAACTGTTAAGTAGTTTAATAGGTGTCCAAAACTATTTTCACATATGCACATTCTGGAATGCAAAATAGTAACAGATTCTCTCCACTGGTCTTGCCGGGGGTTAAGATTATTTACGCAGGGCTGCCCCTGCTTTCTAACAACAGATGTATTATGTGTAAAAGGAGTCAGACAGACCACCTTCATATTCATTCATACACATACACAAAGTCGGAATTTTTGAAATGCTGAAAGATTTAATCTTCAGAATGAGCCGCTATCCAACTAAACCTGGGATACACAGACTGATCGCATGCGTCTCTTCTAAAAGTAAATCCAACTGAGCCAGGCAAAACTTTCTTCTGTTGGTAAACACACATAGAGTCTTCTTGTTAAGCTGATTTCTGGCCCAATGGCGAAGCCAGCATCATTAGCAAATACAACCAGGTATCCTGCCTTAAAGTTGATGCAGGTACTGGCTGATGAAAAGCCTGGAGAGGCACTGCCTGTCCGTGTTGGCAATGATGGCAATTCCTATTTTGTTAATTTCTGGGGAAGAGGCATAGATCTGCGGGAGGGCATCTTTAATGCATACAAAAGCTCGCAGGTTCAGTCTCCGGGATCTCCAGGTAAGTTGAAAACCCTCAGGAAGACCCAGAGATGAAAATCAAGAGAGCTGCTGCCAGTCAGTTTGGATTTGATATCCCGCTTTATCACTACCCAAAGGAGTCTCAAAGCGGCTAACATTCTCCTTTCCCTTCCTCCCCCACAACAAACACTCTGTGAGGTGAGTGAGGCTGAGAGACTTCAGAGAAGTGTGACTGGCCCAAGGTCACCCAGCAGCTGCACGTGGAGGAGCGGGGAAGTGAACCCGGTTCACCAGATTACGAGTCCACCGCTCTTAACCACTACACCACACTGGCTCTCAGTGTAGACAATACAGAGCTAGGTGAACCCATGGACTGATTCAGTATAAGGCAGCTCCCAATGTCTCTACATTCCTAAAGTGCCAGAAGGCTCCCAGCCCCCCAGATTTCCTCTGTTTTGTTTCGCTGAGACAGACTGACACAGCTATTCCCTCTGGGATAATCAGCAAAGGAGCCGTGCCAGGAGAATGCAAACTCCAAAGTAAATAAATTAAATAAAATATATTTGGGATGTGGTGCGTTTGCCACATCCACAAAATAAAATAAAATAAATAAATAAATAAAAATCCACCTGCTCTTTTATTTATTTATTTATTTATTTTTAAAATATTTCTTATCCTGCCCTCCAACTGAACAACATCCAGGGCAGCTGAAAAGCATTTGCAAAACCAACACTACACAACACATAAATCAATACAACAGCTCTTCCTAACAACAGCAATCATCGTTATTATGACTGGATTGGTATGTCACCTAGGTTGGAGGCTCCAGGGGACGTGGAAAACAAGCAGAATCGCAAATTCGCAAATTTAAAAAGACATAATTGCCCCTCAAAAAAGAAAACAACCAAACTGTAACAAAATTAAGAGGTTTTTTTTAAAAAAAATAAATACATTAAGAATAATAATCAGGAATACACACATACTCACTCTGTGCAGGATAAAATAAAACTTAAGAATGCAATTCAAAGGCCTGGGTAAATAATAAGGGTTTAATCTGATGGCAGAAAGGAATGGGGTCAGTTTTCAGGTGCGTCTCACTGAGAAGAACAATCCACAGGTGAACAACAGAGAAAGACCCTACTCTGGTCAGCAGCCTCCCTGGCCTCTGACACAGAAATATGTCAGTTTCTATTTTTCATTTTTCCAGTGCTAAGTTCAGTATGCCTCATTTCCACTCTTGTTTGTGTGACCGTTATTTTAACTCTGCATGGAAAAACGCATGCATATTTTAATGACCATTCGTTTTCGTTTGCAATTTTGCATTATTATTTTTAAAACGATTTCTTTTAAACTAATACAATTTTGACAACACTTTCAAGAATATGCACTTTCTCTTAAACAACACGTGGGGGGGGGAGCAGAATTGTGGCGGTTGAAGAATCGCATCGCAGAAATCAGAAAAGTGCAAATTTCAAAGCTAGCTGCATTTTGGCTCAAGAAGTGTGAGCTGGGTAGGCTTATACTAAAATATGGAAACACCCCCACCCCAAAAATAACCTCCCCATCCCTGTTCTGAAGGCTGGGACATCTGGAGATGATAACCTTAACATTTAGATAGTTAGCATTGCAGAGGTTGTACAACTCTGTTGTAGTAGACAGGTTGACCTATTGCTGCTAAGGTAGGCAAGTTGGAACTATCAGTAATTATAATGTGTCCCTCAGCAGACATCATTTACCCCTCTACTTCCATGTTTCTTCCCCACTATCACTCACTGCTCCTCTCTGATTTATTTATTTGTAGACATATTCATCCCATTCTGAAAAAAAATAATTTTTTCCCTAAGGCAGCACACAGAAAAGAGAAAGCCGAACAGCTGTTTAGAATGACACACTCTCAAACAATATGTGTGGTATCAAACTGATTAAACACAGCAGCCAAAATCTAACCAAGAAGAATAAAGCAAATCGTAAACAGGCTGATGGAATAATAATGATTATATTAAAAAACGGTTTTCAAAACCAGCCTTAAAAGACACAGAGGGTTTGCTTATTTCTCCTAGGAGCAAGATCCTCAATCGCGGTGCCACTGCAAAGAAGACCACACTCATGTGTACCAGCTATTTTGATTTCAAGTAACGACTGGCTCCTCCTACCTATTTTCTGTTGCTCCTTTCCCTACAGCATTTTCCCCCAAGCTCAAGCGCAGCTACCTATTCGTCCATCTCTGCCACAATCCAACCCATAACATGTGGGATCCTCTAGTAAGGCCAGATTTCTAGGGAGCTTTGGCATGGTGCTGAAAATGACTCCCACATCCCACCCTAATCAGACATGGACCTAGCTACCTCCAAGGAGACATATATCAACATTGGATGGGAATCAGTGGTTTTGAATGGGAGCTAAGCTCAGCTCCCAGATGATGGGCCTTAAAAGCTGCTACAGATCTATGAAAGCAGTTGATAGGCAGTTTGAGATTTATATATGTATTTTTACAAAACACTCTTCAAGGCCAACTTAAAAGTCGTTACTGAAGAGACCTTATATACCAATCTTGGGAGAGAGTTCCATAGGCATGGGGCCGCTACTGAAAAGGCCCTGTCTCTTGTGCCTGCCCATCTAATACTTCTTAGGCAAATACATGAAACAATGCATATTACAGATAAATGGTGCTAACATGCCCACTGAGAAACAGATTCTTGCTTTTGTGCACCAAAATGCTCCAGTTTTGCACAAGGAAGAGAGGAGCTGCTTTATCTTTGTTACTGCTATTGTGCAAGATGATGGGGAATAGATTGTCCAGAGAATGGTGGTGATGTCCTACCTTACAAGGATGCACATGAATAGCTTTGGAAACTTAAAAGTGCAATATAAATTATAAACATTGTCATCTTCGTTATTGGTCCCATAACCCACCACAGCTCTAGTAGCTGCTGCTTTAATTTACAGTGGTACCTTTGTTTGCATACGTCTTGGTTTGCATACGTTTTGGATTACAAACATGTCAAACCCGGAAGTGCGTGTCCCGGTTTGCAACCTTTTTTTAGATTACAACCCATTTTTCTGGGATTACAAACAAATTTTTTTGGAGGCCCCGTTGGCGAAAGCGCGCCTTGGGTTACAACCTGTTTTGGTTTACAAACGGACCTCAGGAACGGATTATGGTTGTAAACCAAGGTACCACTGTATATTCATTTCCCCGAAGCAAGAGTGTCCCTTGAACTTCTCAAGAGTCCCATGTATTTCACCAATCAGAGACTGCACTACTGGGCATTTGTGGGGTATGACCCTCCAGTCGCTGTTGGGACTGAATGATGGGAATTGGAGTTCATTGACATCTGGAGGGCCACAGGCTGCTCACCCTTGATTTGAAATGGATAAGGCTTTCTCACTAGGCCTGCCCCCCCCTTGTGGAGTTTTCCCACCAAAAGGGGTTTGCTTGATACGTAGTATGAGGCACTAATTTACCCCGTCTCTCATCCAGAATTCATCATGTCTGAACATCAAGTCTGAACATCTTCCCAGTCATGAAGGAAAATGTATCAAATACAAATCACAAAATTGTAATGAAAAATTGCATTCTAATGGGAGGGTGTGACCCAGTCAAAATAAAATGCAGTCATTAAAATGGGAAGATTTAAGTGTTAGCCTTGCTCTCCCCAGTGGGGCTAATGGAATTTGAAGGGGCTTGACGCTGGCTAACTAATTTCACTTGCTTTCTTGCAACTGAACACATAGACGCTCACAACCACCACCACTATTATCACTGAATGAGGACTGCATCAGGTGTTGGGGCAGAAGTCAAGTTTATCCATCTAACTGCAACCCTTAGACATCTCTACTGGAACATGGATTGTCTACACTGACTGGCAGTGATTCTCCAGGGGTTCAACGTTTTGCAAGTCTTTCACAGCCCTACCATGAGATGACAGATTGACCCTGGTACCTTCTGCATTCAAAGCAGGTAGTCTACCATTGAGCTATGGCCCAACTAATGCACGCAGAGGTATATAGATTTGTCTTTGAGGAACCAATTCTCATGAAACATGAATGTTCACCAAGGACAGCACTGTGTGTGTGTGTGTGTGCATGTGCACATAAGCGTGCCAGCAATTGAAACTGATGGAGACAGAAGAAAAGGAAGAAAAGTCGTGGAGAACTTTAAATCTCAGAGGGAAAGGAGCCGTTACAACCCTGTTGAAATAAAACAAGCAAGTTGCCTATCATGAAAGCATCACACAAATCATTCACACACACACGCAATTATAAGTCACACTCCCTGCCACTTACCTCAAGCCGTCAGTGAAATTCTCTCTCTCTCTCTCTCTCTCTCTCTCTCTCTCTCTTGCAGAAAAACATTGAGTGGTACACATTGTAAGAAACCCCGTCGCTTGTTAGGTCATGGGACTCAGAGGAAAGTGTGTGTTTGTGTGTGGTGACCACATCTATTTCTCACTCCAGGGAAACATGGGGAAAGTCTGCCAGTCCTCACTGCATAGGTACTTTGTCTACCTTCACGTCTGTTGTTCTACAGCAATTCCCATAAAGCTTCACAAAGACCCAGCTGTATAAACCAAGTCTGTCAAAGGAGGAATGGATAAACCAGGGAGGGGCGTCTAACATGTTGACCACTGACTGAGCCTACTAGAATAAAGGAGCCTTGATGGAGAGAAATAATCACCCATTGCTGTTTGTTTATTTTAACTCTTCTACCACAGCCTGGAAACTAACCCCCTCTTTTTTTTTTCTTGCTTGCCTGCTTCTCCCCACCCATTTAGCATCTCCCCACTGAGAGACCTTTGTGATCTAAAAAGCAGCTGCACCCCCTCCCTGTTTCTTAACACTGGCAATTTTATAGAGAGAGCGATCCATAACATGTCTTAAAATAACCACTTGGCACCTTTCACAGCATCACACTGTCCATCATTTGAAATCCAAAACACTTTTCTTGTTAGGTCCAGCAGGCAGAAGACAAATAATGAGTGCCAGGTCCATATCAGACCACCGGGTGCTTTGCCCACTGAGAGAAGACCCCTGCAGTGACTGATCTCTGGTTCACATATGCACATAAAATTGCTACACTGGACTATTAAAATAGATTTCTCATCCCACACACACAAAAATCCCAGTATAACTGGCTGATCAATTTATTAGCGGAGTCCGATAATAAGCATTGTGTTAGAGGGGATACAGATGTTTTACCTGTGGTGTTAGGTCTGCGGTGGTCTATTCACGCAGGGAAATCACCACTTGATGATTTCCAAATGGAGGGGATGAAATCTAAGGGATTTTTTCCCCTGACTGGATCCATTGTAGCCATTTCTTAAGACCGACCCACAACACATAGACTCTACATCTTGACTCTACACCTCCTGCCACCTGTGGCCCTCCAAATGTTGCTGGAGTAAAACTCCCATCAGCCCAAGTCAGCATACCCAATGATCATGGATGATAGGAGTTACAGTCCAACATCAAGAAGAAGAAGAGTTTGGATTTGATATCCCACTTTATCACTACCCTAAGGAGTCTCAAAGGAGCTAACAATCTCCTTTACCTTTCCTCCCCCACAACAAACACTCTGTGAGGTGAGTGGGGCTGAGAGACTTCAGAGAAGTGTGACAAGCCCAAGGTCACCCAGCAGCTGCATGTGGAGGAGCAGGGAATCGAACCCGGTTCACCAGATTACGAGTCCACTGCTCTTAACCTCCTACACCACACTACATCAAGAGGGCCACAGGTTCCCGACCCCACATGTGACCTAGCACATTGCACACTGTATCACACATTACATTCTATATGTAGTGGGGATGAGAGCCTGTGTGAACTAGCTCACACATACAGCATCCTTGAGTATCGCAGCTTGTCCCAAGCATGGTGGCTCTGAAGCCCATTGCTCACTCTAATTGGTTTCGCTGTACTAGA
Source organism: Podarcis raffonei (assembly GCF_027172205.1). Lineage (NCBI taxonomy): Eukaryota > Metazoa > Chordata > Lepidosauria > Squamata > Lacertidae > Podarcis > Podarcis raffonei. The sequence goes on along the minus strand of NC_070611.1, from coordinate 64,009,801 downwards.
CAGCATGCACTTCGACTGGCAATTTTATTTCCCATTCATCCAAATCATCACGATTCTACTGTATCAGATCAAACGATGCCTAGTCCACCACTCCCTTCGCAACAAATGGACAGCTGCCAGATGGACCTGGGAAGGTGAGGAAAGAAAACCTCTGTGCTTTGTCCTCTGGTGAACAGAGGCATCTTGCATCTCTAGATATGGAGATTTTAGTTATCACAGCCACAAGTTATTCGCAGACTTCTCCCCTATGAATCTGTCTAATGCTTCCCTTTATCTTATGGCTTTATCTCACGTCAATTAATTTCATAGGTTGATGACGCACTGAGCGAAGAGATACTTCCTTTTGTTTGTTCCTGAACAGATTGTTCTACCAATGGCCCAAACCCAATTTAGTGCTCCAGAACATTTTTAAATATTTTTTTAAAGCATTTGCTGGCAGCTAAGTCAGGATCCGGACTTCTCTTAATTTGGACTAACTAAATAAAAGTCGCTGCAGATGGAAAGTATGTCGTGGTAAATAAATCTTCAAACTCGAATGAAAAATTACATGAAGTTTTGATTGGCAGAATATAAGCTGAACCGGGTGCCCAACCATTATTACTGTTAACTGGTTTTGTGTCCCACACTGAGGCTACTTGCATGCACAGAAATTGTCAACTATTTGCACATTACTGCCAGGGTGAAGCTGTCACCAGGGTGGGTAGCAGGAGAGATGTCTCCTGACCCAAACCCTAAATGATCAGATAGGCCAGTACTAAGATGTGTTTTGCTGTTAACCTGCCGGTTGGTATATCTGAGAGCAAGTGGGCAGGTGAGCCATGAAGAGGTTGAACCAAAACACCTATTAAAGGACCCAATACTCTCTGGAAAGGATGAAGGACAGCTGGGGAAAGAGAGAACAAGTTGGCTCTGCAAAAAAATGTTGCAGTGCATCATCACCTCCTAAAAGTAGGACTCGTGTTCAAGGTCCTGTTTCAACTAGCCAGCCATGTCTTCCTTCAGCAGGCCATTCTAAACATTTTCCACTCCCCTCAAACCCACAGCAAATCTGCATCCCTTATTTACTGAGTCCACACTGTCTACAAATGGGCAAAACTCTCAGTTTTGGTTTCTCTCACTGTCTCATGTTTTCCAGTATTACGTCCCGTTCACCACATTTTTGCATTTTCTTTTAAAGTGTTCAAAAAAAATCCATATGCATTTCAGCACATATACATATTTTGGCATGCAATTTTGCTCAAGATAATGCATTTTTAATGTTATTTTTTGCTAATATACACATATTCTCCACTAATACAAGCAATTTTTTGTTGTACATCATACGGCACTGCAAAATTCAGACAAATGTGAATTTCAAAGGATAGCTCTCAATTATCTCTCAAAACAGACAATATATAGAGTCACTAAGTAGTTTCTCTCTCTCTCTCTGAGTGTTTGTGTGTTTATTGTTGTAAGTTGCTTTGAGTTACTTTTTGTATATAAAAGTCATAACTTTAATAAATAATTGTAATTGTAATACTAACAATGTCTCTCTGTGCTCAGATCAGCAAATCAAAGATTGAAAAGTACTTTGCCACTTAATGTCCCTATTTAACTGATTAGCAATAACCAGAAAACATTGCAATTAATTTTTAAACCACATGTGGCCTCACAAATATAGGAGCCTATAACTGGAGAACATCATAAGGAGGTGTTAATACTTTCTTTTTTTTTTTAGATGTCCATCTGTCATTGTGAAACCAAATGCACACATGGCAGGGCAGTTTTCAACTTGGATGATTTTCACTTTCTCTCTATTATGTCCAGTAGCAGTTGCTAGATGCAATAGGCTTGCCTTGGAAAATGGTGAAGCGACTTCAGAATAATCAAATCACTCCTGCCCCAATGAAGAATTGACAAACAAGTACATGTGGGAAGAAGAGGCTTTTGGCCGATCCAGGAGCTGGGCACATTCTAAGATTCTATGAGCATGTACCATGCAACTGCAAAATTTGGTATTGGCTGCAAGTCACAAGAGTCACAGCAAGCATCCCTCCCTCCCTCGCTTCATGCCCATCTCTGTCACTAAGCCAGGCTTCTTACTCATTCATAGTTTGGATGCTCCAATTAGATTTCCAGGTTGGATGATAAATTTGCTCATCAGCACCAATGGCCTGTTGGAATATTAGAAACTGGAGAGGTTGGATGTCACCAAGTACCATCATGCATGTAACATCAACCTTCTTGCTGACCAACCTGAGTTGGACCCAACCTGGACATGTGCCAGTTCTGACGCACGTAGGCTGTTTTTTCTCATTAAGCAAGCAATTGTGATCTGCTATCCAAATTTTGTCGGAAGGAAAACTCAAGCATCAAATTACAGGTTGCTCCTCACACAAAACCTGGGAAATCAAAATCGTTTTGATAAAGCTAGCAAAAAAAAATTTTAAAAAAATTCCTGGGGTAGGGTGGGATCTGTACAAGCCCACAATCATAAAACCCAGCCTAATTTTCAAGAATATCTGATACTCAAAAAGAAGAAGAAATAGCACAGGGATGGAACCCTTTAGCTGACACTAGGGATGCGTGAATCAGTCTATTTCTGGTCCATGTCCGTTTTGGATGTGTTTATTCATAAGGCCGTAAGGAGTATTCAAAAACCTGCCTTATACTGAGTCATGCCATTGTCCCATCAATGGCTCATTAAATTAACTGGCAGCAGCTATTCAGAGTTTCAGACAGTGATGGTTCCCTGCTGTCCCTGAAGATATTGGGGAATGAAGCCATGTTCTACTGCAAGCTAAGCAAATGGTGTACCACCAAGCTTCAGCCTTTCCAGTTTGCAGAAGGGCGACATTTGAAGAATAATTGCATTCACATCTGTACAGGAGGAGCAAATTAGGGCCAGTTTGCTTAGAAATGTGACCCAAATTAAATTCTGCTCCATCTCTCTTTGGCACCATATCCCTGAAAGCATGCTATTGGCACCATCAGGCTGACAAGGTCTGTAGGTGGTCAAGAGAACACCAATGAATAGAATTGTAGTAGCACATAAAGACTGAATCCTCACATTCTGCTGCTCGTGTCATGATGGCTGCCGTAATCCTCATAATCTGCATGGGTGAAAATTCCACTCTCCATCACGATGTCTGGTGAGGTGTCACAGATCACTGCCATGTGTCACAATTATTCATAAAATCGGAGCCATGCTAGAAGATGACGTGCCTATCACAGGTTGACTGTCATCCATGATAGAATGGATATCACTTAAACTGAACATTTATGAATAGATCCAGAGATAATTTACCTTTGGTCTTTAACATAAGAGTTGGTTCTGATTGTATCCTAGGGCTGTCTGTGCTTTAAAGCACCTCACGTCAAAAAGCTGACACATGTAGGAGCCACGGTGCATGGTGTGAATTAGGTAAAATGGGTTTTCCCTCCTTCCCTCACAACACTTGGACTCAGGTTGATTCAATGAAACTTGACTGGCAGGAGATATTCGTCACAGTGCTTCTTCATACAGTGAGGAATTTATTTATGGAATGTGTTGCCATGTGATCATGTAGGTTAGTAGACTGTATAAGGGATGAGGCAACTTCATGAAGGGTAGATCAATGCTTGACAGGCAGGCATGATGGCTACATGGATCTTTGAGGTTTATAGGCAGAGAGGCAGTGTGTCTCTCACCTTGCCAAGGGCATCTGCTTGACAACCACAGAAAGAACAATGAAGGGCTAGGTCGTCTGATCTAGCAGAGTTCTGTTCATGAAAGATTTTAGCCTGGCTTTCAGGAAAACAAGAACACAGTGGGGAAAAGATCTTCTGTGAGCTAGTGGTTACCATCTTACACCAACCAAACAAGAAGACAAGTGAAATCAATTCTTAGCCAGCAAGACACTAGATTGGGGATGAGGAGCCTGGGCTACAATTTGCAAAATCCCTGACCATTGAGCATGCTGGCTGAGACTAATGGAAGCTGGAGTAAACCATCACTGGAGGACCACAGGTAGTAGAGGAAAATACAAATCAACCAACTTTTTCTGTGCTTCATGTCCTGTATCAGGAGGACAAGAAAGCTGTCGTCATTACCGTGCTATCATTGTTTTGTGATTCTATATTGGGACTATTTGTATCCTAACCATGGTTGAAGAAACTGAACGTCTCTGGTTTATGATTTAATAAAACGGAAATGAGGTCTTCATGGTCAGACCAGTAAACTAAAGGGCGGGTGATAATCCATTCCAGGGCCAAGCTAAAAGAAGTGTTTTGTGTGCATTTCAGGCAAAAAGTTGCAGTAATCACTTCATCACATTAAACAGAAGTTTCATTATGGAGAAAGTTCAGTTAATGGGGACAACACAGTGAACTTAGTTGGAATAGTATTACATGGGTAACGAGGACACACCAGGGCTGGAATTGTAGCATATAGACTTGAAAAGAAAGCTAACCTTTCACTAAAATAGTAAACATTGTGGTGAGTAGTGACTTAGATTCAAGAAGCCTTGTGCAAAGATTTTGAGGTAACCCTACATAAATTCTATTTTCCTGGAGGTCTTTTGTTGAGGCTTTGCCATGGCTCTTTTAAACACAGCACATATCCTGACCCATGGAAGAAGATGATGGATTCTTCGCTCAGGTAAAAGATTTTGGCCCTCCAGTAGGGAATTGTGGCTCTGTGCCGCAGAGTTAGACCAGGTGGCGTAACCACTCTCTAAGTCTGGCGTTTGAGAATTACGCTTCTAAGAACTGACAGCACCAACCCAGGTGAAAGTTACGGAAAGGAGAAAGAGGCAAGCGGTGGGAGGGGACATTCCGCCCTCGGCTTTCTGTTCCACCTCTGTTTAAATCCCCTCTTTGTTCAGCGTGCCGTACAGTCTTACCTACCGGCTCGAGAAATGCCCAAGCCAGCAAAATGCGGTATTGAAAAAAAAGTGATGGAAAGTTGGATTGGAAAACCGCTCTGCGCCAAACCTTTCTTTGGGAAACTAATCTGACAGTGTGAAAGACGGCTATTATGCACCGATCTCAAGCCTTACCTCAGTTGCCGACGGCTCTGCTGGATTGTTAAAAGCACTGGCCTCTGGGTTGGTTTAAGACACGTTTCACTGAAAAGGGTTCACAATCACTTATTCCTGAGTATATAAGTGTACCAGTGCATATAAACCACTTTTTCATCCCCCCAAAATTCTTGATTACCTTCCCCTCCCACACACAATGTTTCAATTCTAGCATTCCTAAATGGTAAGGATCCCCCCTCCCAAAAAATATTAAACCATAATCTAAAGTCTTAAATATTTAGGAGGATTCCCTAGCGGAGTGCTTTCAGTATTGCAGAGTGACTTGGGTTGTGTAAATCTATCTGCAAGGCAGACAGAAATATGGAGATTTATAGCTGGGGGTCTCTGCAGACCACTTTAGGATGACAGCTTCAAGATTATAGGAATCCTTCTATTAAAGAGACTCGTGGGGGGGGGATGAAGGTGTGTGGATGTCTAGAGAGAGTAGAGTTGGAAAGCCGTCCAACACACAGTTTACCACAATGTGCTCTCTCCTTCCTCACCACAGACTTTGGCTTAGGTGCAGAATTATGCTTTCCTGATAGCTTCATGTTATGTACATTATTCCTCTCAATACATGTACACATCGCTCTGAGCCCTCCCCAAAGCTCTTCCCACCCCCTTTCTCCTCCTGAACAGTAAATGCATTTTGCAGATGGACAAGCGACGGGAAGATACATTTCAGGCGCACTTCCAAAGAACGAGAAAGTGCCGCGATTGGGCTCTCCGGATGACATTTTAAGAGTTGATTCTCACAACACCTTTCTTCGCTCTCATGGGATTGTCAGCCTCATCCTTCTAGGGCATCAGACTTTGACTTCAGGATGTGGTGCTCATGAAAACTCAGACCATCCCCTTCTAGGAAACCTCACCATCAACCTCCAAGACATTGCTTGCAAAGGCACATCTTAACACAGGGGTAGCTAATGTTGTGCCCTCTGGATACTGTGGGACTACAGATGCCATCATCTCTGACCATTGCCCTCACTGCTTGGGGCTGATGGTAGTTGAAGTCCAAGAACATCTGGAGGATACCACATTGGCTGTCCCTGCCTTAAACCCTTCCACTTCGTGCCAGCTCAAGTTTTTTTGAGAAAGACACCTCCTGTGGGTAGCACAGTCTCAATCCAGGTCCACCTTCCTCTTCTTGCCATTGGTGCTCCATTGTCGTACTACAGCATACCCACTGGCAAGGAAGAAAGCTTGCAAACAGGGCTATTGTTAGGGGGTGGCTCAGTGGTAGTGGTAGCCCCAGATCTTTTCCACTGGCTCCCAGACCTTATGGCTCTTCCCCTATTTATTTTACTTGGATTACAGGGCTTCTGGATATACCAAAATGCTGGTAGGAGCCTAGCCATTCTCCTTCTAAATAAATTAGCAAGCACAATTTTGTGTTATGGGCCTGAGCCCTGAGCCCTTTAAGCACTAGTAACTGGAGTGGCTCGCTGGGTGGTGTGGAGCCACTATGCTAGCTTCCCAGCAGATGAGTTGCTGCCATTTACCAGGAGGTAAACAGGGAAGGGTGAAGCGGCAGGGAGGTCAGCGCAGTGCAAATGCACCAGTAGAGCCAATCTGGTGCTCCCACCAGTAGGGATGTTGGAGAATTCCAACGAAAATAGAAACAGGAGCAGGTGGCTGATCTTCACTTATTTGTCCCATGTTGGGAGCCAGTGAATATGATCAGCGTTCACTGCTGTTCTTGCTTTCAGTCAGCAAATGATACACGATTGATCACATTCCCCCCTCCCCAATTTGCATTTCTTTTGCACTGGAATGAGCGGGGTAGAAAAAGGTAATGCCAATGTAATTTATGTAAGTTACTGAATTAATTACAAAACTTACGCATGTTACCGGATTTCATCACAGTGAGCAGAGGGAAATAACACAGTTTTGGGCAGGTGAACTGAAGCACAATGGAAACAGTGCTCCATGTGACAGATACAAGGCAGAATGGAAAACAATGCCTTCCTACCTGCCAGTGCACTTGCACTGTGCCAACCTCCCAACTCTCCCACTCTCCACCCCAGTAAGCAACAGAGACCCACCAGCAGGGAAGCTAGCGCAGTAGCTCCACCCCACCCAGTGAGTTGCTTCTGCCCCTGCTAATGGGCCAGCAATCAGGTGGGCTGTGGCAGATGATCCTCTCCCACTCACTGCTGTCATTTGCCTTAGCTAGGCCAGAAGTAAAATGCAGGTGGCAAAAATGAGGAGGCTTGGCGGTGAGCCCATTGCAGAGGTGTGGGCACCAACAAGCAAGCTCTGCCTGATGAAATGCCCTCTCCCACACCACTAGTAAATGCAGCAGTCATGGGTCCCATTTTACTGTGTCCTCTGAAAGGCTGTGTGGTCCAGGTTTGGTTTAAAGATATAGAACCAGAAAAAGGAGAGAGCAGGAATCTTGGATGTTGCAGATAGACAGCAGACTGAGCAGGCATGCAGCTCACCTGGTCACAATTTCCCCCCACCTCCCTGCGCACCCCTCCCCCCCGTGAGATGTATTGTAATTCACAGTAGTTATTTCTAAATTTGCATCTCTACATATCAATTAGCACACATGCAATGGAATGCAAATTGGTGTCCACTTTCTTGGTGGTGCATTGCCTCTGTTTTGGCAATGCAGAATAGGTCACCCTGCTATTAAAGGAGCAGGAGCATTGCCATCTTTCACATCTGGCTGCGCCTTGGACTTTAAAAAATCCAACTCAGGGAAAGCATTTGCAGGACAGTCTGAAAAGCTCACCTCAGATTTCAACAAGCACTTTGTCTCCTTGTTTTCTTTGGTTAGTACCAGCTGAAAACTAAAGCCCAGGGAACGGCTTCTGAAACATCTGAATTATCCAAAGCAATTTCCAACCTTAGTAAAGTGCTTTGAAAAATTGTGATACCCTGTGATACGCTCCCGAATGCAGTAATTATAAGTTCTTTTTAAAGCGCTTCTTCCATGCAAACTCCAAAGGGGAAGCCATATTAACTGAATCAAAAAACAACAGTCGCACAAGCACCTTAAAAGACTGGCAGATTTACTGAGGTGTGAGCTTCAGTAGGCCAGATGCAACTGAGGCAGTGGGCTATGGCCCTCTTTAAGGTGCCACAAGACTTTCTGATGTCCTTGAGAGCAGAACGAGTTTAAATTTATGGGTCCACAGAATGTCAACAAGGGTCAGCGTTGCAATCCTGCAAATCAGCTGGGATGATGATACGGATTCTGTGCTACGGATTTACACCTGTCTCTTCCAGTAGCTGGAGTTGACTCTACAATTAAGTCAAGTGCTTCTCCTCCTCTTTACTACACGCTTTCCTGCTTTCAGTATGGACCAAACTACTGCCTTTCCTCTCTTCATTATCTCTAGGCTGGGTAAGAAAATCACTGTCCTATAATCCCTTGCATAAAGTGAGGGAGAATGGAAGCGCCGGCCTTTGAAAAAGAGTCTGCTACCTCTGGTCCAAAGGGGGCACATCGATATGACACACGTGTCAGTTTTATGCCATTTTATGTGGCATAAGCTGTGAGGATGGGCCATAACTCAGTGGCAGAACACAGGCATTACTTATCGAATCTGTGTGTTTGTTTGTTTGTTTGTTTGTTTGTTTGCTTGTTTGTTTGTTTAAAAGCCTTTCTAACCTGCTGGGCAGTTATGCACAAAAACACAACATCGAAACCACAAAGTAGTATCATTAAAAATGGGGATGCAATAAAACACAGTATAAAACAGTATTGACATGGTCCAATCTTGCGGGTCACAGAAAGCTTAAGAAGAAGAAGTCTTTGCAAGGCATCCAAAGCTAACCCTGAGCATTCCTGCAGACATATTTACATGTTTGCCAGTGAGTGCCTGAAGGAGACTGATAAACGCAGATATAGTCCAAGAACAAATGTGGCTGAGGCCAGTCCAAAATGGGCGAGTATTTTAAGCAAGAAGCATAGTTCAAAACCAATACTTTGGACTTTGCTCAGAAACTAATAGGCAGCAACTGTATTCAGATAAAAGAAAGAGGGGAGGTAGGAAGAAGACTATTATCCCAACATCTTAAGACGCCTGGCAGCATCCCTCTAAAGCAGCTAAAGTTCCTTGACTGTCTTCGGTGGCAGCCCCAGGTGGAGTGCATTGCAAAACTCAAGAGAGACATGACTGAGGCATGGATCACTGTAGCCAGATGAGAATTAGTGCTTTTAGGTGCCCCCTGCCCAGAGTGACCTGCCTGGCTGCTGTGCAATGCTGGACTGGAAGGATCTCCTTACCTTCTTATGTGCTAGGTTGAAGCTCTCAGATTGCATGACCACATTAGCAGCTGCAGTCTGTTATCTAAAAGGAACATAGGACTCTGCCTTGCACAGTCAAAACCACAGACCATCTACCTCAGTTTCGTCTACACTAGCTGGAAGCAGCTCTACCAAGACTGAAGCTAGGGCCTTCTGTTCAGACCTAGAATGGCATTCTAGCCCTGTTCTGAATAAAGAGCAGCTCCACATCACCAGCTTCCATGCCCCCCGCTTTCCCCCTGAGCTGACCGAGCTTGTCAGAAGGTACTGTAATGCGCTGCATCAGAAATTGTATTTGAAGACAAGAAAATCAGTGGTTATGAAAAGCCGGCATTTATGGCAGCCCTCACAACAAGTCCAATAAACCTCCCTGATCTCTGGGTGAAGCACATCTTCAACGTTGCCTGTGGGGTAAAAGCTCAATATGAGTAGTAGCAGTTACATATAACGAGGTCTGGCGTCATTTCAGGTAGAAGCCTATATTTCTTGAAGTAGAGCACTTGGCTATAAAGACGTGTTTTCAAGCCTCATTTCATTACACCCGTGTCTCCCCCTCTTTATGCAGAGGTAGATGTTTTTTTCAACAACAACAACAAAAAGAAAAAAACCTCAAGAGGAAAACGCAGGGCCCCTGACAATATTGTTTTCAGCCAACATTCAGTTGACAGCCAGTGTGATGGAGTGGTTAAGAGAGTTGGACTAGGACCTGGGAGACCAGGGTTCACATTCCCATTCAGCCATGGAGCTCACTTTGGGCCAGTCACTGCCTCTCAGCCTAACCTACCTCACAGTGTAAAAGGTAAGGGTAAAGGGACCCATGACCATTAGGTCCAGTCGCGGCTGACTCTGGGGTTGTGGCGCTCATCTCGCTTTATTGGCTGAGGGAGCCGGTGTACAGCTTCCGGGTCATGTGGCCAGCATGACTAAGCCGCTTCTGACGAACCAGAGCAGCGCACGGAAACGCCGTTTACCTTCCCGCCGGAGCAGTACTTATTTATCTACTTGCACTTTGACGTGCTTTCAAACTGCTAGGTTGGCAGGAGCAGGGACCAAGCAACGGGAGCTCACTCCATCATGGGGATTCGAACCACCAACCTTCCGATGGGCAAGCCCTAGGCTCTGTGGTTTAACCCACAGCGCCACCCGCGTCCCTCACAGGGTAGTTGTGAGGATTAAATGAGAAGGGGAAACGAATCACATGGATGACCGTGAGCTCCTTGGAGAAAAGGTGGGATATATATGCAATAAATAATCTTCAGTTATGGCATGGTGAGCTGGACTGCATCACTTCAACCTGCAGGCGTAGGGTGGATTTTTGAATGCTCCTTCGCACACAAAAGAACAAAAACACCACTTTCCTGAACTTTGTAAACGACACCGAATCAGAGTAAAATGTCTCCCTTTCCCTGGGTATGCTCAGGGAGCTTCTGTTTTCTACACAGAGGAACGTTCAAAAACGTGACCTCCCTAAGCCAACATCTGAAATGGTGCAACCCAGAGTTCTGCTGCCTATTGCTGAATTCTGTGTGGAATAGCTCAGTAAGCACCTTATCTGTGAAATATTAATTGTAATTACTGGGGTCCCAAGCTCGCCATGAGAAGTAACAAGATAAAGTGTGTAAGGTGCCTTGGGATTATTGATATTATAAAAGGATAAGAAGAACCAGGTGAAATCACAACCAAGCCTGCTATTATCATGGTTCTACCTCCATGAAGGAACTCAGTACATTTCCATTATGTTCTTCAGCTCTTTTGTCTGCCTGTCCGTCTCTTGTTGGATTTTTTTTTACTTTCCTAAAAATGTGGTGTAGGGGTTGGGTGGAGAGGTCCTTGCTTGTGTGCTTGCTTGCTTCAAACTCCTTTAGTTCTCCCTTAGGGCTGTCATACATCCAGAATTTCCCAGACATAGCTGGGATTTGTCCACTAGAAATAGCATCCGGAGGTAATTTCTGAAAAGCAGCCAAAATGTCCTGGAAAACTCAGGCCTACAGCAACCCATGATGGAAGTGTATATTTTGTTCGTGATTTTCCTTTAAAAAAAGGCTAATTTTTTTTGGTGGGGGGTTGTTGAGATGCCAAAAATGCTCAACAACTTTGCCGCCAAAAAATCTCAACAAATTTTCTGTCCGGATTTTCACTTTATGAAATATGGCAACCCTACTCTCCTATAAATATGCATTTTTGCTGTTTGGTATTTTTGAAGGTGAAATATAGAACCACAGAATTTTAGGGTTGGGGGACCCCAAGGGCCATCTATCTACCTGCAATGTAGCTAAAGAATCCCTGACAGATAGCCAACCAACTTCTGCTTAAAAATCTCCAGTGAAGGAGAGTCCGCCATCTTCTGAGGTAGTCTATTCTACTGTCGAACAGGTCTTACCGTCAGAAAGTTCCTTCTAAAGTTTAGGTTTTTGAAGCATCATATTTGTTTCCAGTGTTTTCACCTCTATCGTTCCACCCATACTCCTAATTAAAAATATATTTATGTGGTCTGTGTTTTTTCTTCATTAATACATGCAGCCATCCTATACAGGTGCCATTTTTTTGGGGTCTTTTGAAGCTTGTGTGAAAGATGAATTGAATTCTGCTTATTTCTCCTTCTGTCTGTTATCTCCCTTGTCTATAAAAAACCAAACCTTGCCCACTTTCATTATCGAAAGTGTGGCTTCCATGGTATGAAATAATACCAATATTTAGGGTGCAAAAATAAAAATGAAATGTATAAACAAATTAGCATGGCAAGGATACTGCATTAATGACCACTGGACCACTGGAACCTATAAGAACTTGAGAAGAGGTACTCAAAAAAATAAAAGTAAGACAGACTTTTAGGTATCTGCTACAGAAACAGTAGTCTGCAAAAACACTCCACGGCCACCAGAAAAATTAACTAAACATGAGAACCTTGCACTTCACGCACAAGAATTTCTCCAAAATTTTCCATCCCCTTTGACAATTTTCAAATGCAATTTCTGTACTCAAGAGTCTCTTCCAGGTAACCTCCGGGCATTAATCCTGATTTACTTATACAAAGCTTACATAGCAGTTAGACTATGTAAGCTTTTACTGAGCAGTTGTTCTGATTGGTCTGCAGTGCAGTTGTACGACAGTGAGTATTCATTCTGATTTGGGAGAGGGGTGTTTATATGATTTTCTATTAGTAATTCATCCATCCCATGCTTTTGAGTGCATTTTCCTGTTGATTTCCAAACCACCAAAAAACCTGTTTCTTTTTAAATGGGAACTGGTGCAACAGAACCTATAATTCCAGTGTGTGCTTCGATCTCCACTGCAAAATAGTGGCTGTCTGAAGGCGCCCTTAATAAATAATGGAGAATGGCTGAAATAAATGCAGGATTAATTTTTCAGCACAACGCTATTTCAGGCTACAATTTCCCATCACCCCTAACCATTAGCTGCGCTGGCTCTAGCTGATGGGTGCTGTAGTCTAAAGCATATAGAAGGCACCTGATTGGCTGAGATTTTGTGTCAGCCTGTGGCTCTTTTACTGTTTTTTGGAGTACGTTTCCCAGCATGGCCAACAGTCAGGGATTCTGGGAGCTGTGGTCCAACAACATCGGAAGGACCACTGGTTCCCCATCAAAGTTATAAGTAAGCATATTCTTAACAGGAATCTGTAGCAAAAGAAAATGCAATAAATACATCTCCTCCCCCTCCCTAAAACCACCTCCTCTTAATCCTGAATTCTTTAGGCTGATTTTGTCCTTCTTCATAGGAAGGTAATGGATTAAGCAGAACATTACTTACTGTTACAACCACTCATAGTAAGAAGGGATTAATTAGGACATTCCTGCTCTTGCCATTTCTCAAGATGTTAAGTTCATCCAGAAAAATAAACTTGACTTCAGCCAAATCGACAGCCTCAAAATGTCATGGCTTAGAAAATCACTCTCCCCCCCTCTTGCCCCACATACTAGAGCTGTTTCCTTCAACACCTTTGGCTCTTGTAGGAGAAAAACCTAACTGCTGATGAGTGGATTTTTAAAAGTGAAATGCTCTGAACTTTCCCCCTCTGTGACGCAATATAAAGGTGGGGCCATGCTAACAATAATGCACAATCAGGCTTGCCCAGTTTCTCAGTAGCATAAGACAAAAACTGCCCCCTTTTCCTTGGACATTACATGGTACAGGATGGAGAACCTGCAGCTCTTCAAATGCTGTTGCCCTGCAGATGTTGTTGCATCCTCAAAAAAGCCTCATGATCCTCTGCAGCAGGGCTGGGGAACCTGTGATCTTCTATGTATTGTGTGATTCCAGCTGCCCTCGGCCTCAGCCACCATGGCCGGTGCTCACTGATGATGAGAGTTGTAGCCCACCAACATCTAAATGGGCACAGGTCTCTCAACCCTAAGTTTGCACAACAAGTGGTGCAGTAAAGCTAGCATGCTGGTCTTGGACATGGGAAATCTAGGCTCAAATCCCTGTTCAGACATGACATTGAATGGGTGGCATCAGGCCCATTGCTAACTCTCTCCCCCTAACTTGTGACGTTAGGCAAGGACCATTTGGGGAAGGTCTGTAGCTTAGTGGCATGGCACAGTGCTTACTTGACATGCAAAACATCCCAGATCCAGTCCCAAACAAGTCTGGAAAAGACTCCAGAATGAGAAGCTGCTGTCAGTCACATGTGGGGTAGTACCATCCATCACCTTCATTGTCAGGGAATGCAAGCAGCTTAAAGACAGTTATGGGTAAATGGAGGGCCTGAATCACATTTGCAACCTGGAGAAGGAAAGATCAGGACATGAAGATATTCTTTGAACATCTGAAGGTCTGCTCCATGGAAGGGGATGAAGTCTTGTTCTCTGCTTCCCCCAGATGGAAAAGGAGCCAAAGACCAAGAGGGCTGGTAGGTTCTCCCTCACTGGATATCTTCAAGCCAAGGCTGGACAAATATCTGTTGGGGACATTCCAAGCTCTGGTTTGCGTGCATCAAGCAGAAGGCTGAGCTAGATGTCTTAAAACAGAAGCATGGAAGCTTTCTCCAGCCCTAGGGCCACAAACCATTGCAAGCAACCTTTTGAGGGCCACATGGTGATGGTGGATGGGACTAGAGGCAAAAATGAGGGGAGAAGTAGATGCAAGTTTTACCTTTGTGCAGAAGCTAGTTTCTACATGCACACACACACATCTTTCATTTCCATCCACGCAAGCAAGATTCATGATCAGAGGTCAAGGACGCCCTCCAGCCATATAAAAATAGCCAGGGTGCGAAATAGGGCCAGTGAGAGGTGATTCTCTATAATGTCAGATTTCCTAGCTAATTCTAAATGTGTTAATTTAGTCCCTGGGAATCAGCTGCACCATGGTGTCTTTTCCATGTTTTAGACTAATAAATATCACAGATACATAACTAAGTATTTGGGTTGCTGTTTTTCAGCAACCAACATAGCAAGACAATGTTTTCCTAACACCGTCACTGACCGCAGTTATTACCTCATACACTGTTCTGGCATTGCAGCCTAAACAGTGTAAACAGCTCTCCACACAATTTACAAATGAAGTTTTGAGGGTGTGTTTCTCCACTGCCACTAAACAGAATTGGATTTTTGTTTTTTTAAATGAATGTGTTTTCCTTCTCTTCTGTTAAATCTGACCCAATTAAAATGCTAACAGCAATCACAATAGGGCTGAAACCTGAAGGGAGAAAAACATTGATCATAATCAATGAATTGTTTTAATCCAAGAGTGTTATGTCCATCTATCCCATTAAAGTTGCACGTTGGTAAGGGATCTCTGAAGCAAGAATGCCTTGATTGCAAGAAGGCTCATAGGACGCTGCCTTAGAGCAGGTCAGACAATTGGTAGAGGCTCTGGAGGGCTTCAGACAAGGTGTTTACCAGTCCTACCTGGAAATGCCAGGGACTGGATCTGGCACCCTGTCATGAAAAGCAGCTGCTGTGCCCTCAAGTTCTGAGCACTTTCTTTGTCAAAATAGGAATCATCTTAGAAAGGACCCTCCTCCTATGTTTCAGCAAAGGGAGAATGCCTCTTTTAAGATATTGCTTGCCACCTGCACTTCCATAAACACTTGCATTAAAATCTCTCTCTCTCTCTCTCTCTCTCTCTCTCTCTCTCTCTCTCTCTCTGTGTGTGTGTGTGTGTGGGTGTGTGTGCGCGCGCGCACGTGCATCTTTTGCCTGATTAATCAGGGCACCTTTTAAGTTGATTAAATGTTTTTTTTCTTAAATCAATTATATGATTTAAATCAGCCAATCATCAGAGGTGAACAGAGTTGGAGGCCAGCAACATATAGGCGAGACCAGAGGTTTCTCTGCCCCTGGTATACTGTAAGACCTGGACATAGACTTCGGAAACACAGATTGAAATTTCCCACCTCTCTCTCTTCTCTCCCTTCTCCCTCCTCTCTCTCTCTCTCTCTCTCTCTGTTTAAGGTACCTCACATACCTGTTGTGATGGTCCACTCTGACCTCCACAGAGAAAGGAATAACAGGATGAAATACCGTATTTTTTGCTCCATAAGACTCACTTTTTCCCTCCTAAAAAGTAAGGGGAAATGTGTGTGCATCTTATGGAGCGAATGCAGGCTGCACAGCTATCCCAGAAGCCAGAACATCGCTGTGCAGCGAAAGCAGCAATCCCTCTTGCTGTTCTGCCTTCTGGGATTCAGATTTTTTTTCTTCTTGTTTTCCTCCTCCAAAAACTAGGTGCGCCTTATGGTCTGGTACGTCTTATAGAGCGAAAAATACAGTATAATATAACAATAACGTTTTTACTTTCTTTTTTAAAAAAACCTTTTATTTCACAAACATGATGATAATTTTACAGAGCCATGAAAGACTATCAAACCCATCATTGACAACATTTTAGTGTTTCCGGAAAAATACATACAGGCAACCCCTGATTTGTGTGTGGGTTGCATTCCGGGTCATCGAATGCTTGTGTGAAATCACGTGCAATCAAAACATCCCGTTCCTCCTTGCCCCCACCCCGCCCTTTTAGTGACGTCTTTTATGACGTTTATGGGTCACTTCTGGGTTCAGCACTGTACGCGTGTCCGTGATTTGCACACGTAATTTGCACACGTAATTTGCACACTCCTAAATTGGAGGTTGAGTGTATAGGTAAGCATTTTCATGCAGTTTATTACATCGACATGTAACCAAATAAGGCTCTATTATCCAATGCAGAGGCTGCTAGTCTACCTTCTCTGACTCTAGCTACAAGAAGATTCCCGCTACATCAGACAAAAGGTCTGCATTGCCCAGTATCCTGTTCTCACTGTAGCCAAGCAGATGCCCATGGGAAGGTAGGACATGCATGTGACAGCACTTTTCCCACTTGTGATTCCCAGGAACTGGTGTTCAGAGGCATGCTGCCTCAAACAGAGTAGGAAGAACATACAATAGCCATGATGGATAACAGCCACTGAGAGTCTTATCCTCTGTAAATTCAGCACACACGTTTATGTATTGCAAGAGCAAGGAAAATCCCTTCTTCTGCTGCTCTTTATCCCTCACTATTCTGAGTATGTTAAGATTGGTTTCTTATTCTATACGAGACATCAGCCCGGCTGCAGTTAGGAAAAGCATCACCAGATTCCCATTTTACCTGTGATTCACAGATTCTGGAATATGCTATATATCTTCAGTTGTCCATTGGCCAACACCCGCATGCGGTATTCTAAGCCACAAGAGACAAGGTCTGCATTTTGCAACTAAAGCTGCTCTCCAAGAAAAGAAAAAGAAAAAGAAAAACCGAGTCTCACAAGTTCACACTTCCAGTCCTCCATATGTCTAGTTTGGATAACTTCTGCCTTTTTAAAAATATCATCTTTTAACAACTGCAGGCTTGCCAGTGCTCACAAGTTTAATGCAAACTTTCATCCTCCTAGGTTGGCCTCCAACAGCACAGCCCAAAACACACACAGGCCTCCCAACACTCTAATCCCTGAACCTTCACCAGTTGATAATAATAAGAATAAGAATAATAACAACAACAACAACAACAACAACAACAACAACCTGGGAGGTACACTCAAACTTGTTTTTTAAAATGGCTGTGGGAGAAGAACACTCAGAAGCAAACACAAATGTGTGTCTTATGTCCTCCCCGCACTTCTAAATTATTTGCTATAGCCAGGGTGGGAAACCTTTTTGGGGGACCAAGGGCCACATTACTCTGGTTGAAAGCTGCCAGGGGCCGCATTCCAAGAGTGGGCAGGGTCACACACACTAGTGTGGGTGACATAATACGCAATCCAAACAGAGGCATACATTAAACACACCCACGTATCTGAGTTCAAATCCAAGCCAGACTCAGATGAACTCTCGTGCCATCCCTACCGAAAGCCTTGTGAACCGAAGGATGAGTGGGTGTCCCCTGTTCCATTTCATTATCATTCCATGGGTTGCCGCTGCCTCATTCTCTGCTCCATCTGCTTTAACTAGGGGAGATTTCTAAAATCAAATTAAGAGTTGGCATACCCACAGATTACTCCACCCCCATCCCCGGTACAGGTTACTGATGCACATTCACACATGCATGCACTGCTTAAACACAGAACAACAAGGAATGTTGATGCAGTCATACGATCACATCAGAATTCCTTTTTTTGCATTGTAGTCTAATCACGTGTGTCCTGGTAACTTCAGGCAGGGCGGGAGTGGAACGAAACTGAAAACAGTGGCAAATGGACACAACTCTCTGGACAAATCCCAGAAATGAAATTAAGGGGAGAATTGCAGACCACTAACTTATACATACATCTTCCACACGCAGGAAAGTAGATTCCGACTAAACATCAGGAAGAACTTTCTGATACAGTGGTACCTCGGGTTAAGAACTTAATTCATTCCGGAGGTCCATTCTTAACCTGAAACTGTTCTTAACCTGAGGTACCACTTTAGCTAATGGGGCCTCCTGCTGCCGCCGTGCCACCGTGCAATTTCTGTTCTCATTCTGAAGCAAAGTTCTTAACCCAAGGTACTATTTCCTGTACCCTGAAGCATCTGTAACCTGAAGCGCCTGTAACCTGAAGCGTCTGTAACCCGAGGTACCACTGTAGTAAGAGTTGTTCAACAGTGGAACAGGCTCCCTTGGGAGGTTGTGGACTCTCCTTCACTGAAGGTTTTTAAGCAGAGGTGGGAAGGCGATCTGTCATGGATGCTTTGACCTGAGATTTCTGCACAGCAGGAGGTTGCATTAGATGACCCTTCCAGCTCTACGAATCTATGATTCTATGAAGTAGTTGCCATGCCCTTCCCCTCTCTCTCCCCTCTCACCCCACCCAGCTTTCAGAATGGTTACTCTCAAAAGCCAGCTTTTAACTGAGTTTGGACAGCACAATGCGGGCGCCTGTTTCAAGAGACTGATGCATTGAGACATTTTGTGGTCTGTGTACGGCATGAGGGAGAGATGGCTGTTTGTTCCCCCTTCATCAATGGTGTTAGGCAACTGAGAATTAGCGCCGTTAATCAAATCAAATAACCCAAGGATCTCGTTAGAACCTTTAAGCCTAATAATAATAATAATAGGGAAGACAATCAGCAAGTTGTTTCGACTCCGAAACTCCCTCGCCTCACGTTTCCATGCTCCCCTTCATCCCACCCGCTCCCCTCCCCACATTGACGCCACCAGCAGCCTTCTCAAATTTAACCTGTCCTATGCAAGCTTTGAAATCCCACTCAAACCACAGCGGCCTGGAGCCCTCTACAAAGGAAGCATATAAATAGTATTACCTATAATGCATGCAGCACATGGAGAGAGAAGTTTTGAAAGAAAATGGACAAGATGTTGACACTGATCAAGTACACCTTCCTCTCTGGAAGTTTACAAGAACATTATGGTTGAAACTGATTTCGATCGGGCTTTCCTTTAAAAGAAAAAAAGGCAGATTCCCGCCTCCTCATCTCACCCATCCTCTTACACAGAAGCTGATCCCTATGCATTCATTTCTCTGCCAGCCAGATAAGCTGTTATTTCCTGCTCGTGAAGAAAACTCTGTTCATCGTATGGATCATGAAGAATTGTTCTGCCAATAAGCTGGTTAAATAATGTCAGCACAGTTGCTATGGGGAGGCATGGTGAAGTGTCGGATTAATAAACTAACACTCTGTGGCTCGGCCCCTCCACACCCACCCAAACACCCCCATTACAATCACAGTTTATCTGGCCTCAGAACAGTCATAATTCAGGTCACTAAATCCGATATTTGGCCGAAGAATTGATGCTTTTGAATTATGGTGCTGGAGGAGACTCTTGAGAGTCCCATGGACTGCAAGAAGATCAAACCTCTCCATTCTGAAGGAAATCAGCCCTGAGTGCTCACTGGAAGGACGGATCCTGAAGCTGAGGCTCCAAGACTTTGGCCACCTCATGAGAAGAGAAGACTCCCTGGAAAAGACCCTGACGTTGGGAAAGATTGAGGGCACAAAGAGAAGGGGACGACAGAGGACGAGATGGTTGGACAGTGTTCTCAAAGCTACAAACATGAGTCTGACCAAACTGCTGGAGGCAGTGGTAGACAGGAGTTCCTGGTGTGCTCTGGTCCATGGGGTCACAAAGAGTTGGACATGACTAAATGACTAAACAAACCCAATATGGCTGCCTCTGGCCATTCAGACTGAGTCAGAAATGAATTTCACCCGGTTTTTGTAGGAACAAGTACCATCATAAGGAGCAGCTGGAGGGAAGGAGTTAAGTTAGCTATAGAGATATAACCAGCGTCCATTGATTGTCCTGGGAACACCAAATGCTGAGGAAAAGATAACGCTTCAATGTGGTTCCCTGATCAGGGACCGAATAAGGAGGCTACTGGGTCCTCAATTTTATGTAGTCTGAGCTTTCTCAAAGGAAGAACAGGATATAAGCAAAATAAAAAGCAAATAGACCGGGGCAGAGCCCCAAGAACAACAGCATTTTTCTTCCAGCACAGCATCCAGCTGAACCTTTATTTTATGAAAAACAAGTCTCTAGTTTTCACGATCTCTACTTAATGCACCTTGTCTCCAAAATTTCAGGTCTCCAAGACTACGGGCCCAAACAGCAGGAGATCTGCGATCGGATCTCCCGACTTAAAAAATAACAACAAAACTTTAAAGTAGCCACTGGTGGGGGGGGGGGCGGGCGATGAGTGCTTAACTCTTTCTCCTACTCCATTCCCCTCCTTTAAATCTTCCAGCCTCTACTTTTAAGATTCTAATCCTTCTCCCCACCCAATTCCACCCTGCTGTTCTCAGCAGAGAATAGCAGCAGAGAATTTAAGCCAATAGCATGGCTTTAAAAGGTGGGGAGCAATTTATATCGGAAAAATGGCATGGGGAAAAGGATTCAATATATGTTCCATCAGTGCTGCTCAGACCTGCTCAGAGTTGTGGATCCACTTTTGCAGGTGACATTAAAAATTAGGATATATGCCACCGTAGCTTAACGTGGCCACATTACCTACTTTACAGCAGAGGTTCAGTCCTTTGTTTCAAGGAGTTTCTCTATTTGATGGGCTGCCCAGTCCAAGTCTGGTTTACTGATACAAAGCCTCAGAAAGGGACACCAGGAGCCTTCGATTTCCCAATCCACGATTAGCATCCAAGCAGCAGACCGAGAAGGCAAACAGCTCATCTGGTCAAAGTCTTCATCAGTACGTTGAAGCATACTATTTCCTATATAGTCTTCATGTATTCATGGACATGTGCACCACCCCAGGGGTGCCAACTTGAATAAAATATTTTTTGAGGGGGGGGAGGTAAGCCCTGCCCCACAGAATCAATCACAAGACACAGTGCACACAAACCATTTGAATGGCAATACCCATCAACTTTTTAGGGGAGCCAGTCCCCTCAAATATTTTATTGGAGGGGCCAAAGGGACCTTTGCACCTAGGAATTGGCTCCTATACACCACCCTGAGTCTTACTGTATTAGGCAGCGTGTGTGTGTGTGTGTGTGTGTGTGTGTGTGTACAAATACACACACACGGTAGACCCAAGAATGAACATGAGTAAGTTGGGTCCATTAATTTCTGTTCTGAGTAAAGCTTAGCTGAATACCATACAAATGATTTTATTTGTGGACTTCAACATTGCGCTGATATGATTGTTCCATCAACACAAGAATTTCCGCTTGCCTCCCCCTGTGCACTGTTCTGCAGCTTCTCCCAACCCTCCCTAGAGGATTTGGGGGAGACATGAGGGCACACAAGGGAAGAGAGTGCGAAAGCCCTATGGGGCTAGTGTGAATCCTTGTGTTGGCTCCTGCTAATGGACCAGGTTAGTTGAATCTGGCCCTAAATATTTAAGTGACAGCAATTTCTCAATTTGCATGGATCCATATCAGCGAGTAAATGCTAACTCAATATAAATCTGCACCCACTTTTGTACTTTTTTAATAATGAAGATGATGATGATGATGCAGAAAAGGCCACCCAGTTGCAACCCCGAAATCTGTATTCGACAGGCAAAGATTGAAGCAGCTCTGGGTCAAAACAATGGCAGTTTTGTGCCGGGTGTATAAACCGTCAATCCTTTGTTTCTCCTTGTTGTGTCATTAAAGGAAGACAGTCCATCCTGATTTAAAGCTGTATATTCAGCTCAAATGGAAAAGTGTTAAAATCTCAGCATGTCCTTGGTCCATTAACTTCTATCCCGATTTAACACGCTCCACAGTGCTTGGGCAACAGACACCGCCATACAACCTATTCCTAAGCAAACAGCATTTTGTTTCCATAAACCATCTGGGGTGGTAAGGGCCACTTGCCTGGAGTAGCTTAATACACTTGGCTGTTTTAAAACAGAGAACTAAGAAACTTTTCTTCAGTCCAGGGGGAAAAAATGACTGTTTTTGGTGGGGGTGGGGGTGGGGAGGAGACCGCCATCGAAGGAGGAAGAGAATTTTGGCCAAGGTAGCTGTTTTCATTATTCAGCTGGAGAAAAGTCATTGGCTACCCAGGGTTTTATTAAAACACACGCAGACGCACACACACCTATAGGTCCCCCCCCCAAGATACCAACAAAAGTGATCCCATTCATAAACTTGGACAGTGGTTTCTTTCATATACTTAAAGTCTCTATCAGCCACTCAAGCCGAGCACCAAGAAAATGGTTGGAATCTAGTTTGTATAAATTGTGAGACTATGCGTGCGCATTGCAAAACAGGCTTCTTATATTCATAGAAGGTGCCTGAATCTTAGCCTTCAAGTACAGGCATTGAGCATTGAGCATTTGAAGCTGAATGATGAAGCTAGTCACAACTCTCCGAAAATATTCCACTAGTTTTCCCCAGATGTATAATTAAGGTGGGTGGAGAGGCCCAACAATCACAAATAGTGAACTGTGCCTCATAAAAGAGCTAGTTCACACATTACATAGTCACAAGTCTAGGTTTGCCAGAGAGCGCATGTCACAGGGAGCCACAACCAAGGCCAGCTTAATGGGAAGCCTATGTACACTGCATGCGTTTTCAACCACCTATGCGTCACATTTGCACAATATGGTTTTAGCTGTACACTAGAAATACCGTAGGTGCACCTGTTATATGTGCAATGTGCAGATGAGAAACGTCCTTATTTTGTATTTGTGTGTACAGTGGTACCTCGGGTTAAGTACTTAATTCGTTCCGGAGGTCCGTTATTAACCTGAAACTGTTCTTAACCTGAAGCACCACTTTAGCTAATGGGGCCTCCTGCTGCCGCCTTGCCGCCGGAGCACGATTTCTGTTCTCATCCTGAAGCAAAGTTCTTAACCCGAGGTAATATTTCTGGGTTAGCGGAGTCTGTAACCTGAAGCTTATGTAACCCGAGGTACCACTGTATTTCTTTAATGCCAATTTTCCTTTGAGCATAAAAAATAATAATCTCATTCAGTCATATCAACATCAGAAAGTGCGAATTTCCTGAGTTACAGGCAATTTTGTTCTTGTCAGTTTCAGGTTTTTGTTGTTTTATTTTAAAAAATGCAATGCAATAGACAGAGCAGGGCTATCATACAAGGTTAGTCCTCCAGAAGTTGTTGAACTGCAATTATCCTGAGCCATCATGGTGCCTATGAATGCAACATGTAACTGTTTTTTTGCTTTGTTTTTTTCCTGTATTGGATGGCACCAAGGCCAGGGCCTGGGAACCCATGGGCATCCAGATGTCATTGGACTACAACTCCCATCACCCTTGTCCATTGTCCATGCTGGTTTGCACTGATGGGAACTGGAGTCCAACATCATTGGAAGGACCAGAGACAGAGGCCAATTTGAGGAAATATTTGTACCTCTATCTTCAAAAGTCTCTCAAACTTGTGGGATCTGTGAGCTCAGTCCTTGCTATTTGTCTGGAGTGGTTCTACCAGAGGCCAAGGCAGCCCTATCCACCTCAACCACACTGTCTTGCCACCCAACCAGCAACCCTCTCCATACAACAAGAGGATGCAGAATGAAATCCCCCCACGTCACAAACTTAAGTGTTCAGCAACCCATTGCTCTCTAACGATTGGTGGAAGTTGTAATCCAAAACATCTGGAGGGCACCAGAGTTGATGAAAACTGTTTTAAAAAGCTTTCCAAGCCACCACCTAAGATATTATTCCTAGAAAGGGAGGGTATAGTAAATGTTTTAAATCAATACAGCTATTGTTGACTTACACCCCACTGATTTGCTATGGAGGAAGCACAGCTGTGTCCCTAAGGGGCTTATTCACAGGACTGTATTCTAAAAAGATACCAGCGGTCAAATTATGTACAGCTGGGAGCAGAGAGAAGCTGCCCACTTTCCACCTTCTGTTCTGCCTCATTTAGTCCCTGTGTTTAGAAGGCTCCATGGGGGACCATGAGTTAGTTAAAATGGTGGGTTGGATGGCTTATGCATTTCATAAGGAACTCCTCCTCACTAAACTTTTGATTTTATATTTGATTTTCCTTGACTTCCAGAATTGGAGGTCAGTTTTTCATGTAATCCATTAGGAGATACCATCGTACCTTGGCTCCCGAATGCCTTGGGAGTCGAATGTTCCAGTTCCCGAATGATCAAAAACCAGAAGTGAGTGTTCCAGTTTTCGAATGTTCTTTTGGAAGCCGAATGTCCAATGGGGCTTCCGTAGCTTCCCATTGGCTGCAGGAAGCTCCTGCAGAAGCTGTGCTTTGGAAGTCGGATGTTTCGGAAGTTGAACGGACTTCCGGAATGGATTCTGTTTGACTTCTGAGGTATGACTGTACTTCCTTTGAACATGAGTGGGACACAGCTCACAGCCCACCAGAAGTTATTGGACTCCAATTCCACTAGCCATAGCCAATGTGGCCAATAGTCCAACAAATCCAGAGGGCCACAGGTTTCCTACCCGTGGCTTAATACTAGCTACTCAGCTGCCTGAGGGTCATCTAGTCCAACCTCCTACAATGCAGAATTTTTTTTGCCCAATATGGGGCTCAAACCCACGGCCCTGAAATTGAGAGTCTCATGCTCTACCAAGTGACCTATCTCTCTTTCTCATACTCAGATCATTGGCAGCAATGGAGGTTATACGTTCACCTCCATCAAGGCAGCAGCAATGGTGGGCAGGGGGAGTATCAGAAGCTGTAAATATCCACGAACCTATCATTATTAATGATATTCCAAAGCCCCCTACTTTACATATTTAAGTAATTTAAGTATTATATTTCATCTTGCCAGAGCGAGACCTTTAGAGATTGTAATTGGGCTACTGTAAGAAATCTGTAATTTGCAGTTCTTGGAAACTTAAAATGGGGAATATGGCAAAGGGCAGTCTAGAAGATAAAAGACATGGAACGGGATGCCCGGAGATGTGATTTTCATCATCAACTGTTCAACCTTTGAACAGTTTATTCCTCAGTTTCCCTTATGTAAACATGCCTGCCTATCTACCCCCCTTATTTTAAGTACTCAGACAAATAACTTGAGGCTCCAAAACATTCTGGGTTTTCTGACTGAGGAAACATTTTTTGATAAGTACAGTTTTCAGCTTGGTAGCCTCTTTAAAGAAAAATTTGGGGGGCAGGGAGCAAAAGAGTTTGAGCATTCAGAAATATTTAATTAACCCAGCATTTAACAGCAGAATGCCCACTTCCGATACCACTCATTTTGGCCAAATAATAATTAAAAGAACCTTAAATATCAGAGCCTCGACCCTAAAGTTTCTCAGTAATGATAATCACTGGCACAATAAAAGAAAGCCCAATTATGCAAGTAAGAGCCATAATAAAACATATAAGAAACTGAGCTATGCCCTCTTTGTTGGAAATGCCACTGCCGGCCCGAACGCATTTTAATGCTGTACAAAATTATGTAATATGCTTGCAATTACATAATGCAAAAAGCAGAAAAAGAAAGGCGTAGAAACACTTGGGGCCAAATTGGAGTCATCTCTGTAGCTATATATAAACTCTCCCCCCCCCCATTATGTGAAGAACAGAGATAGAGAGAGAGACCCTGGCAAGATTCTGATCAAGGGCATGTGTGCAAGAGAGAGATCCGTATAGCCGCACAAATATACACTTATATGCGCAAACATGAATATATTATGTCTTCTAAGTTCACCTCAGTGCTACGGCTAGGGAAAGAAAATGGTAATATTTTAAAACTTAAATAGGTGTGAAGTGCCCCATATGGTCAAACAGGCTATCAACTGAGTGGGAAACAAATTAAATAAATAGTCATCGTGTTTAAAACATTCGCATCTCTCTCTCTCTCGCTTCGTGGCTATCTTTCTATTTTAATGCTTTTCTAAAATAAGCCAATTCACAGGCACATTGCAAGTTCAACGATCGAACGGACAAAACCAGGACCTAGTTGAAAGCATAAAACTGGTATTGCTCCCCAAGTCCAGCCCCAAAAGGGGGTCTGGGAGGGAGTGTGTTTGTGGGAGGGAATGGAAGCCTGGCAGGAAACTGTGTCCAGTTCAGTTCCTGGATGGGCACCAGTGCTGTGTAGGAACAGCAAACCCTCCTCAACCCCACTTCTCTGAAGATGAGCAACTTGGCCCATTTTCCTGGGATGCAGATAAGGTGGTCATCACAGTAGGGGCCCAGGTGGAATTCTTGTCCTCTCCTATGATCGACTGGGGGAGGTGGAGGTTTTCTTTCACCTACTCCATCCTGCAGTGCTGGGCAGGTGCAGTTAACGGTGGAAGTGGGATAATTATGCTGATTGGTCTCATTTGTTGACTTAGGGGTGTGCAAGAAAGGGAAGAAGTCGGCAGAAATGGTGAGTATTTGCACACTGACCTCTGGGCTCCATGTAGTAGGTCATGGATCACTTTTGAGTTTAACCCAGGCATAGGCAAACTCGGCCCTCCAGATGTTTTGGGACTACAACTCCCACGATCCCTAGCTAACAGGACCAGTGGTCAGGGATGATGGGAGTTGTAGTCCCGAAACATCAGGAGGGCTGAGTTTGCCTATGCCTGGCTTAACCCTTGCAATTGCAGCACTCAATAGAAGTGTAAATCAGGAAGACCTCACTCCCCACCTGAAGAGGTGTGGCAGGTGCGAAGAGGTGGAATTACTGCCAACTTTCATTCCTGCCTGGTAGGCTTACCCTACCACAACGAGCTCAGCAGCCTGATAGAGGATTTGAATATTTCCCTTGGTCTTTTCCTTCCTTGTGCGGTTCCTAAGTTCCTAGAGTTACAGTTAATAAAGTGGGCTTAGATAGATCCCATACCTTGAGTCTTGCCTCTTACATTCCAGCCTCCTAATGCAATTTACTCCTATCCACAGAAACAGCTAGAGTCTGGCAAAGGATCTAAGGATCAGAAAGCACTCGTTGAATTTACTGGTGGGTCAGAAATCAAGTTGGAATCTTCTGGCTGTGGACAGAAGGCTTCTCTTAAAAAAGGAACTGGGAACTCTCTATTCTAATTCCATCCCACCCTATTTTTTTAAGATCACAAAGCAACTGGGAAACATCTCAATTTTTACTGACCACAAATGAAAGTAGGTAGATAGGTAGATTTGCAAAGCACCATTACAGCCTTTTTTTCAAAGAGTATCCAAACATTCTGAGCCCATTCATCCCCATGCCCCTATTTTATAATCAAAGATCTGGAGATGATTCCGCCATCTAATCCACACACACCCTTGCGGAATATTCTGCACATTAACGCTTCTGGAGATTAACCTGTATTATCCACATTAAAACATGCCACAAGCAGACAGCAGAAGCCAGCAAAGACAGTTCTTGCTCTGATTCAGGTATTATTCATGCAGGGCTTGGGGTGAATATTATTCTTTAATTACTAAAGTTTTTTGTTTTTTTTAAGTAGGCCCTCAATGCAACTAAAATCCACCATCATTCTACTCATTTTATAGCGGGGACATTCTGACTGCAAGGGTCGCAACAGCCCTGCAGAATAGACCAGTATTGTTATGCCCATATTGCTGTGTTAGGGGAGGTTGTCCTGAGAAAGAGTTTTAATTAATTAATTAATTTCTGTACTGCCCTTCACTCGAGGAACACAGGGTGGATGACAATACAGAAACACAAAAATACATAAACAATGTCCATTGACTGTTGAATTAGCCAAGGTCCTGGGAGAAGAGGAATGTTTTTGCCTGGCGAGTAGTGTATAACAGCTCATGCAGTGCTATCTGGAGTTTTGTATTATTATTAGTAGTAGTAGTATTATTAGTGCAGTTGAGGGAGTTCAGTGGTAGAACATCGGCTTTGCTTGCAGAATGTCGCACTTCAGTATCTCCAAGAAATGCTGGGAATGTCCCCTGGCAGAAACCTTAGAGAACTGCTTCCAGGCAGTGTAAACGGTGCTTTTCCTGAGCTAGATAGACCAATGGTCTGATTCTGTATAAGGTAGCTTCTTATGCTTCTAATTTGGTTGTAGCAGTGGTCTGACAGTGCAGAGGAAAGTCTTCTTGGGGGTAGGGGTAAGATTACAACAGCAGACTGAAGTGGAAGTGTTAATCACCCCTTCCCCCAGTGACATTTCTATAACTAACTTTGCAAAATTTGCAATGAACGCTTGCATTTCCTTTTTTTTTTTAAAGCCACCCTGTGTATATCTTGAACCTCCAGGCTGTACCCACATCTAGTCACTTTCTGTCGATGGCAGGTTTGGTTTCTCACCCACAAAGCACACCTCAAAGCTCAACGGAGGTCAGACTCTTTCTTACCCACAAATCAAGGACTCAGTTGCATGCAGAAGCCCCATGTGCCATCAACTTGCATGCAGCCACACAAACAGTGCGTTTCTCATTTGCTCCAGCAAAGCATCACCAAGCCAGACCAAACCAACTCTCCAACCAAGCAGACTTGCACTCTAGGCTTGCTATGGTCAGTCAGCTTTCGTTCTGCCAGAGAGATTTAGGCACACGGCAGGTTACAACTATAGAAGCTGCGTATCGTGTGAATGCCTATTTTGAACTTTTGCTATTAACAACGAGGCTGTTCAGGGCTTTAAAAGTCAGCAACCAACACTTTGAATTGCACTCGGAAATGTACTGGGAGCCAATGTAAGTTTTTCAGGACCGGTGTTATATGGTCCTTTGAAATTCGCACTTCTCCGAATTTTGCAGTGCAGTTCTCCCGCTGAGCAATGAGTACAAAAAATGCATATATTAAAGTGTGCATGAAAATGCACATATTGGTGAAAATATTATAGACACACTTTATAAGATGTAATGTCCACAGTGAGGCTTACTTTCAGGGAAAGTGGGCATAGGGCTGCCACCTTTAACATCTACAATTGCCTTAATTTTTATTTTGCCTTTGAAGGTTCAGATACGTGTTACAATTATCTTAGAAAACTCAACAGTCTGTTTCCTTCCTTTAAACCAGCCCTGAAAGGAGTAACTTTGAGTGGGAAATCGGAATGCGTGTTGGGGGAGTGGGAGATTGTTTAACCTTATCCCAGCCCATCATACGACTTTCAAAATTAACAAATAGTTCACATAATATGCAAACTAAGCTGAGAAAGTTTAGTAAAATGCATACCTAGGTGTAGGTGCTGACAAAAAGGTGGCTTGTTGTTGTTGTTGTTGTTGCAGTTGGAACAAAGAATTATGCAGAATCAGCCAGGAGTCTTCCCTGACCCTACCTGGAAATCTGTTTGGGGATGCCAGGGATTGAACCTACAACCTTTCGCATGCAAAGCATGTCCTCTACCAATGAACCATAGCCCTTCCCCAGTGCTGTCATGCTGTGAACTGGGCTGTGGTGGTGTCCTCATATTCCCAAGCAGCTTGCATGGAGGATGCTATTACAGCCTTCTTGCCCAAAACCTGAGCCTGAACACCTCCTCAAAGTACCGTAATAGTTTCTTGAACAGATGTGGAACAATCTTAAGATTAAGGTTGTTGATGTGTTTAATTCAGTATGTTGTTTTTATTTTCTTCTTAAATCGCTGCCTTGGGAAGAGTTGGGGGATAGAAATGCACACTTGGTAGATCCCCGCTCATGAAATCCTAGCAAAGAATAGTTTTATTTCACTATCCCTGTTGTTTCAGTCTAAGGAGCTAACCCACATACAAGAGGCAGAGGGGAGATATAAAATCTCTCAGAGAGAGGGGGGGGGAAGGTGGAGGCAGGGTTGTTAGTCAACTAGACAAAGGTGCAGTTTCAGATGAGGAGATTCTTTGATCCCAAAATATGATAGTCATTCAAACCTCAGGCATACCACCAAACGTTCCCACTATGTTTCCAAACACAATTCAAAGTGTTGGTGCTGACCTTTAAAGCCATAAACAGCTTCTACCCTGTATACCTGAAAGAGCATCTCCACCCACATTGTTCAGCCTGGACACTGGGATGCAGCTCTAAGGGTCTTCTGGAGGTTTCCTCACTGCGAGAAGTGAGGTTACAGGGAACCAGGCAAAGGGCCTTCTCAGTGGTGGCACCTGCCCTGTGGAACGCCCTCCCACCAGATGTCAAGGAAATAAACAACTATCTGACTTTTAGAAGACATCCGAATGCAGCTCTGTATAGGGTAGTTTTTAATGTTTACTGTGGCTTTGTAATTTATTAGACGCCACCCAGAGTGGCTGGGGCAACCCAGTTAGATGAGAAGCATAACAACAACAAACAACAACAACAACAACAACAACAACAACAACAACAACAACAATTCTTCCTTGATCTTGAACATAAATCCAGATTACCCAACCTATCACATCAAACTTCAAAGCTATAGCTCAGTGCTTGTGCGGATAGTTTGTATGCAGAAGGTCTCAGATTTGGTCCCTCAACATCCTCAGCTTAAAGAAGAGTAGGTCATGGGAGAGATCTCTGCCAGAGACTCCGGAGAGATGCTGTTAGTCAGAGTAGACTGTGCTGGGTCACAGGGACAAATAGTCTGACATTGGGGTGCTTGAGGAAATCAATCTTGGGGATGCCAATATGTCCACACCTCTCCACACTAGTGGGCTGATTGGAACCCATCTATCCTTTGGATGAAGGACTTTGGGGAAACTGCAGTGGCACCTGGTGCCCATTGAAACTAATTCTACTTTTGTCCCCTCCCTGCTGAGTTCTACAAAGGGGTGGCATTGAGACTTAGGGAAGAGGAAGCTAATAGGCAGGACTATCCCACGGACTGCCCCCCCCCATTTATATATTATTAAATTCTTTTTAAAAAATCACATATACACACCTCATTTTCCATGGTGGTGTTTTTTATAAATTTTCCCCCTTGTTGCACCTTATCTTCTCTCTGATATCATAACAACAGTACAATACGAGAATCTTTCATTCCTTCTGTTGCTCGTAGTTCAAATCCTGCTTGCAAATTTATCATACTTCAATATTTCAAGGGACGTGGGTGGCCCTGTGGGTTAAACCACAGAGCCTAGGACTTGCCGATCAGAAGGTTGGTGGTTCAAATCCCCATGACGGGGTGAGCTCCCATTGCTCAGTCCCTGCTCCTGCCAACCTAGTAGTTCGAAAGCACGTCAAAGTGCAAGTAGATAAATAGGTACCACTCCGGCGGGAAGGTAAACGGCGTTTCCATGCGCTGCTCTGGTTCACCAGAAGCGGCTTAGTCATGCTGGCCACATGACCCGGAAGCTGTACGCCAGCTCCCTCGGCCAATAAAGCGAGATGAGCGCCGCAACCCCAGAGTCGGTCACGACTGGACCTAATGGTCAGGGGTCCCTTTACCTTTACCTTTAATATTTCTTTAAATAATCCGAAAAATCCACAGGCCCTGGGATTTAAGTGGGAAAGTAGGTAGGGAGCTGGCTGAGAGCAGGCTGAGTTAGGTTGGGTAGTGCCCCATTTATCCAAATGGAGCAGTCTTCACTGGGGCTTTGGTTTCACATGCAGAAGGCTCTGAGTTCAATCCCCCGCAAATTTGGTAAGGCAGGAGGGACTCCTGCCCGAAACCTTGGAGAGGCCCTGCCAGTCAGTGCAGGCAGTATTGAGCTATGTGGACCAGTGCTCTGACTTCTTTTGGCAGCTTCTTTTGTCCGTGTTCCAACAGATTTTGTACTTCTCTGAATGAAACTTATCCATCCATTGCAGGGAATTGGACTTGGCGACCCTTGCTGTCTCTTACCAGCTCTACAATTTTATGATTCAGTGAAACTCTGGCTATCTTTCATGTCTCAGAGTAGAAAGGATGAAACTATTATGAAACAGTTAAATAAGCAACACACTTCAGCTTAACACTATTAGGGACTGACACGGAAACACGCAACCCATTTATTGTACACCGGATCGCCGGCATGAAGTTAGCAACTTTCTGAAAGCGGCGCTTCTACTTGCCACTGACAATTAGCCCCAATTTGCCAGTGGCCACATTATCGTTGCCCTGTGGGGCGCGAGACCCTTTTTGCCGCTCATAACAGCAGGACGGTACACAGCCTCTTTATCTTTTCCCTATCGACCAAGAAATTGACATTTGCAACCACACTAGGTGCAAGATTGGTTACCGGGAGAAAAGAACAATATCGCATATTCTACTTTACAAGTGGAAATTTAACACTTTGCCGAGGATACAAAATGTTCAACAAGTATATTTAGGCGGAGGGAAGGCTGGGGGGAATTTGGTTCGGTTCACGTTTTAACACAAACCTGCCTAATTAGCACTTCTTAATATAAAATATGAAACACAGCCGTCCTTCACAATTTGCCCTTCCCGGAATTTTGTGATGCAGTTCTCCAAAAAATAAAATAAAATGCATGCGTTTGAGGAAAGTGCATGTAAGAAAAGCATATACTAGTTAAGTAACATAAAATGCATTATTTTGGGGGAAATTGCTTGCAAAAAAATGCATTTATTAGGACAAAAAAAAAAAAACATGCACAAAAATGGTGGTGAATTTTCCTCAGTTCTTTAAATTTTAAAAAATTGCAGACTGATGAACCAGTAGGGTAAATTGGGGCAGGAGGAAAAGAAACTGAAAGAAAACAAAAATGACAGAGTTGCCCCTACCTAAGCAGAGATAATGATCCTGGGGCCTAGAAAATCCTATTAAAGCCAAGTTATGTCAAACAGCTTGGACAAAATCCCATTGAAATCAACAGCTTGAAATTGTCATCAGCTCACATCTTACAGTGAGATTATCTTGCTTTTTTTATTATCTTGCACTATTAATGTGCAAAATGGTTTGCAGTAAGAACATAAGAGCCCTGCTGGATCAGGCCCCGGGTCGATTTAGTCCAGCATTTCTGTTGCCAGAGGTGGCTATCCAGATCTTCTGCAATGCCCACAGAGAATGAGGCCAGCAGGCGTTCCCTGTCATGTTAACCTAGAATCTGATAGTCAGAGATCCCGTTAAGCAGTCATGGCGGGGAGCGGGGACCCTTATTCATAGATGTATATATATATCATCCATGAATCTTGTCTGGTCTCTTTTTAAAGCAATCTAAGCTAATGGTCATCACCGAGTCTGATGAAAACATTATGCAAGTATCTTCCTTGTTTCCTACATGAAATGGTTTGATTTGAATCTCTTGGACTTTCACATTGTGGTTGTTGTTGTTTTTCCAGTTCTCCAAATGCTGGGAAGCAGTTCTTGACAGGAGTACACATTTAAATATATATATTTAAAGCAAACACATATCTAAATATGTTTGAGGGGAAACGCACATGCAGAGATGTTTTAAGAGGATTTTTATATATGCAAAAAACAACAAGAACAACCCACAGATTAATATGGAAACAAGAACAGAATTGTGGGCAAAAAGCTGTGAAACTGAAATGGATTGGAACTATCCTGATTCACTCACCCATCTTTAGCAATGTGCCTTCTTCACTTGAGAATGTGATAGGGCATTTTGGTCAAAGGCCAATGAATGAGTCTTTGGACCTGAACCAATTTCCCCACTCTAAGTCAAACGTTCTGCTCACTATACTAAAATGGTTCTGAAGTACACCCACTCATTAGAACTGTGGATCAGGCTGTCATCTAAATGCACGCAGAAGCTTTACTACCCCAGACAAACGAAATAGCCCCTGGGCTATTATTATCATTATTAGTAATATTTATTAAAATTGCATACCACCCTATACCTATATATCTCAGGGTGGCTCACAACATAAAAAATAGAAAATAGAAAATGAAACCGAAACAACAACAACTCAACAAATCCCCCCTTAAGTGTCCTGAGAAACATCATCAAGGCCTATTTAGTGCCACATCCTGTTTTCCATAGCGACCAATGAGATGTATATGAAAAACCCAGAAGTGGGACATGAATTATGGTCCTACGCAATATGAGGCAAGCATCATTCTGTTAAGGACTGTGCAAGATTTCAAAATTAGAAGATTTCTGTCAAAGAAAGGATGGATCTTTTAGTGCGTTCGTGTCAACACAATCCAGGTTAAAAGAAGGGATGTAATACAGATCCTCAACAAAACTTAAATGTAAAGCAATGTAGCATTTCACAACACCACGAAGAGTGGGAAATCACTTTTTTAAAAAAACAACAACACAAGGACACCAACAACACATTGATGTATCTCGTGAAATTTAATGTAAAGTATCCCTTTAACAGAAGAATGGTGGTTGTATAAAGATTTGATGCTTGTGGTGGTGGGGGGGGGGGGAACAGGATTTAAAAAAGCAAGGAGTATTTCATCAAGTTTGTTATCATTATCAACAGTATCAACACCTGTCATCTTTAGTTCTGTGAAAACGAACCTGATCCTCTGAAAGAATAATTTCACCAAATGGCTCGGACAAAATGATGAGCAGAACACATGGGTGTTGAGAGCCAAACTAAGACTACAACATTTGTGGAAATATGCTGCTATTATTCTGGCAAAAGGACTATTACCTCTAGACATCCTGTGCATACACTTGCTTCGTGGCATATAATCAGGGTGCTATATGGCTGGAATTGGGGAATGATTCGACAATGCTGTATTCTAAATACATTTTTTTGGCCACTACAGAGCCATGTGCCCCACTCCAGATCTCGATATACTGGGTCGCAACAATTTTTTCCCTAATGGGATTTCATAAATTCGAGATAGCACTTTAAGGTATGTGTGTCAGTATAATTGAGGAAATCCTGGGTCCAAGGCTATAGCTTAATCCTTTCACCTTTCTCTTAAGAGACATCATCCTTTAAGCAAAACATATCCTAAGGTACAGCATTTATTGTGACTGGAACGGCAAGGATAGTGCCTGTCAGACGACGGATATCAGAAAGTTTCCTAGTTACAGAAGAGCGGTCCTGGAACAACGTGGAATGTAAAAAAAAAAAAAAAGCTGATATAAAATTTATTTCTATTTGAGATGCCAGTTTATTTTTTTAAAAGGTCAGTGGAGACCTTTAACAAGCTACCTCCAAGAGCAATGCAGACCTTTGCTACACAGTTTATCCCAAGTGAAAAACAAATCTAGATATATTTCTGAACATGGTTTAAACGGAGATTATTAATGTGACTCGCACTGATGTGATTTGCTAGCACCCAGGGAATGATCCAGCCAAGTCTCATCGATTTCAACTTGAGGGAAGAGGGATTTTTTAAAAAGAGAGAGAATGTGCTTAATTCCCCCATCGAAATCAACTGGGCTTTGAAGTGTTTCATTTTGGCTGCATTCTGTCCCTAATATCAGGCATCACAAGTGTTTTATAAAATATGTTTTCCGTGATATTTTTTGAGCCGGCCTTTGGTACGTAATAATTTGTGATGATCATGTCGGAACGCATTTTTAAAATAGAACGGGGTCGAAGCAAACAAGATGGTCTTCTTCCATGCAGCTTTTGCACCCGTGGCCTGCTTCTGTGGCCCTGCCGGCACAGACCACTCAGGTCACTACTGCAGCTACACAGATCTATCGGACCGAGATGCCAGCAATTTCTCCCCCTTGAACAGGTGCAATGCTGATTTCCAAGGTGTAAAATTACCAGCCTCTGCTAATGCGGCAATGCCTTACGTGTTTATAATTATTATACCCACTCCAATAAATGAGTTAACAAGAACGGTGGCCAAAGGACATGGTAGCCAGAAATGTCAAGCACACTAGAAAAACAAACAAACAGACAAAAACTGTCAACAAGTTTCACGACCAAATCCCAACAGATTAAGCTCTGATGTTTGCGGCAGTTGTGGGAGCTGGGTTCACTTCTTCACGTCTTAATCTTCTGCCACCCCCCCTCACCCACTGGAGAAACACACTCCCATATAATTTCCCTGTTTTAACACCACGATTCCTCACTTTATGGACTTTCAGCACGTCCTTTGCAAAAGAAAAACTCGGCCGTTGACATCTAGGAAACTGGGTCCTCCCTCCTGTCGGCTCCTCTGCGAACAAGTCTATTGTGCAATAAAGATACGCTGGTTTGAGCAAAACTTTTCAGCTGCAAAAGCTTATCCACCTACCAAAGGTCAGGCGTAAGAGGGCTGCCGAGGAGAGATGGCTATTCTCAGGAAGGGAAGGTACGGTATCTGCTCACAAATAACCCCCTAGTGGTTGTCTTGGATTAGACAGTGCACGATATCCAGAGCAGAAGGGAGCCAGACAAAACGGATTTTGGAAAAGGCAGTTTCGAAGGAGGGATAATAATAAATAATAATAAAAATAATAAAGTGAGAGAGAGACAAAAATTGAATTCAACCCTGAAATGATCTCCTGCCTTTAGGAAGCAAATATCTCACTAGAATCACTCAGAAGGGCTGATATCCACTATCAGGCATTATATTTAAAATATCTAGCAGAAGTTCACAAAAACAAAAAGCACACCGTTCAGTCTATTCCTTTGCTGCAGCTTGGTCCACAACCCACTTTATTTGGAGTGTTAGCAAAGCAGCTAATTTAGCCCATGTTAATTAAAGAGTACATTTGCAGACAGAAGGAAAGGGGGGAGAGAGAGAGGATGAGTTTAACCAAGCTCCTCATCCCAATAATTGCTCCAAGCTGATTTCATTTACCATCGCTCTAAGATTATTATTATTTAAATACATGCCAATTCATCCCTATTCTGAGTGTCGGAAATACAGAAGCATTTCCAAATGATATAAAACATTTTTGGGGTGTTTCAAGTATGTTTTCCCTGCCCCAAGATTCTGCTCCCCCCCAAACAAAATTGTTGGCAAGAGCAGAGAAACAGTGCAAACTATTTGAGAAGATTCTCCTAAAATTACCGCGTTATCAAAACGTACAGTGTGTCAAGTGATAGCTGTATTTGGAGTAGGGATTCCTTCTGAGCTTACAATTAAGATGACATTATTGCCCAAGAAATCGTAGTGTGTTTGTGTGTGTCAGTAACACTGACACTACTTAACTAAATGGTAGGTGAAGATATTTGCTTTGCAATAAGATTTAAAACAACTAATGTGATGAATTGCCCAAAGTGATACTGTTCTGTCATTTGTTCACTTTATCATCTGTTTGAGATACACACGCACACCCATGCACACTTGCCAGCTAAATAAATGCAGCCTGATCCAAAGCAAAATATAGATTTCCGAAGGAGCCAAGAGAAACTTATTCAATCCCTATCAAAAAGCACCATGGCTAAAACAACAAGACAGGTTGTCACATTTTTAATAAGGCTCTGACACAGATATTGCTGCTAGTTAGAAGCTCTCAAAGACGCTGTAAATACCTCTTGCATTCATTATGCTTAATGTCTCTGGACAAGAGGGAAAAGAAGAAACAAGGTTTTTTGGGGGGGGCTCTTCTAAGTAGCAGGCAGGCACACACACACACACTGTTCTCACAAGCAAACATTTTAAAGTCGCATGGCTTGATTGCAGGACAGCAGGAGGGGGCAGCAGACTGGCCACCCACCCCTCTCCCTGTCACTTCTCAGATTAACCCCTCCAGTGCCAACGGCAAACCAGCCGGCCCGAAATGTGGCCAACTTAAATCCTGCGTTTGGCTCGAGCCAGAAGCTCAAGCCTCCTTCCGTGGAATTAGTCACTTCTCCGCTCCCTCAGAAAATAGCGTCCAGCCCTGCCTCACCATTCTAGCAGTAGAGAGAGGTACGAATCTATTGAATTGTTCGTTGAAATCTACAGGCTACAAACTAAAGGCAGCAGCAGCAGCAGCAGCAACCCTCGGATAAGTTATAGCCAGCATGTTTCCTAGAGATCTAAAGAAAAAAAAGAAGAGGAGAAACCCCCCCAAAAAAATCACTTCGAAAATAAGTGCCAAATGAACACACTGAAAACACATTATTCCTTCTGCTTTCATGCAGAGAGACGTCAGCGGGCCAGATTTTGTTTGGACAAAATGGATGTTTGTGGTTATTCCCAGGCCATGGGTACAAATCAGGGAAATACAAGGAGAGGTGGGAACATGGAGACGGAATGACACCATGTGCCAAGTACCAGTACCACCACACAGTTTGGCTTCTGAAGGGGAGCAAGGGGAGAAGGGGAGCCCTGTAGTACATTCACTCTGGAAGGGCATTGTGGAATACCATTCTGGCCCATCCCAGTGACGGAAGGCTGTCAGTTTTGCCACTTTCGGAAAAAACAAAACCAAAACAGGAGGCAAGCGTGGGGCAGTGCATCCCTTCTGGGAAACTTTAGCTAAGACAAAAACTGCCATATAGGCAGGGAAAGGATTTGTCATTTAGTGGCACCGAAGGAACACTAAAACAAATTCAGCAAGGGACAAAGATGACAAGAAAAACACAATTCACAAATATATTACTGCCCCATAGACTACTTAAAAAAACTACCACCTTGAACTTTCCTTGTCAGCTGCTGATTTAGGATCCCCCCATAATTATTATTATTTTTTAGAGCAAGTGAGCCAATAAATATTTTGCATGAAACATCCCTTCCTTTCCTCCCTCCCCTGTTCTTTATCAAGAGCACAACCCATCCTTCACTTTGAAGACTCGTGGGTCAATGTGCCCATCTCCGTCCTCCGATGCCTATTATTTGGGTCTACAGAGAAATCATGACAACATACGCCAGTTACTTTAGGTTTGAAAAAAGCATCCCACACACCACGAACGTTGTCAAGCAGCCCCTTTTGTTTTTCCACTGACAAGGTTTTTATGAAGACATTCAGCGTTTATGCCAGGCGTTTCTGAGCTCTTAATTGTTCTTGTAAAATTTCACAGCAACGTCCCTAATGCTGAAGTTACAGGTCCTTCCCATCAATTGCTTGAGTAAGTCAGAACTTCACCTTGACTTGCCTTTTTGTATCTAACATAGGCTGGGTCTCTATTTTGAAAAAAGCAAGAAAATTAAATCTTGGTGGTGTATATTTTATTTATTTAACGCACACCCTAGAATAAAATTGGGCGGTCACATAGTACCTCATCAAAACCCACCACGTCAATAATTCCAGAGAAACAAAAAGCTTGTTCTAGCTGGAACCTCTCAGAACCTTTTGCACTCGACATTTCAGCTGTCTGGAGTGCCTTTCAAAGTTTTGGTAGAAGCCCTTCTCGATTTAAAAGCAACATGAACAGCAGAAGGGACGAACAATCTCTCTGTGTGCTTGCTAAACCTGCCCTGAGTTTGGATCAGCAAACAGCTAATTCATCAATGAGGATAATATGGTCACAGATTCATCACAGTCTTTCTCGAGGATGCAATAGACACTTTTCTTTCTAGGCTTCTGTGTTACCAATGTTAAGGGCAAGGGGAGGGGGAGGAAACAAGCAAAGCAAAAGAGAAACTGGATCAACTCCCTTTCCATGAGAGACAACTGCCTCCCCACAAGATGTAAAGTGAAGTTATGGAAGTTTCAGAATAAATCAATGTGCTAGAAAGGTGAAAGGGGGAGGGGGTGCGGAATACCTCTTCCTTAGAAAAACTTGGCGACTGAGAAACTGAACTACCACCCAAAATGCCTGAATCATAAAATCAATGTCTCCTTGTAGCCCACCCCACGGCCTGTGCAGAGCGGGCCTTGTAAGCATTAATAACAATGTAGTTCGGGTCTGACAGGTGAGAACACTGATTTCAGCAAAATGCACAAACAACATTAGGCTCCGAGAGGGCCGGGGGTGTGTGTGCGGAGGATGGAGAGATCCTCTATCTACGCAACCCGAGTTTTCATGTGAATAGTGCATGTTGTGTTGTCAATAACTTCCACAACCTGTACAGATCTCCATGTGTGTGTAACTACAGTCAAACACAGAGAATGTAAACAAATGGTAATGATTAACAGAGATATTGGTTTGTATTACCAGCTAAAACCACAGATGGAAAATGGTAAATAAAAAGAATTGTATGGCAAGGTTTCATTCTCGTCCTCCCCCCCCCTCCATTTAACTATTTCTGTCTATATACCTTGATAGCTACATGTCTGTTAAGGCTAATAACATATGGATTATTTAACCAGTACTTCTCCCGCCTTCAAACAAACAAACAAAAATGAGAGTAAAACTCTGAACACACACCTCATCAGGGAGATGAAAAAGAAAGAGGGCAATCAACTCAAAAGTTGAGTTTCAAAATGAAAATGAAAGCGAGCTCTTTAAAGCAGGACATAGGAAGAGAGAACACACCGTTTATATTCCTGCCTTCTGCACCTATTCAGCTCAGAGGAAAAGTTACACAGAGATAGCAAAACAAAACAAAAACACTTTATATATTTGTAAGCATGTTGCTATGGACATGCCATGCAGAATAGCTTCAAACCTCTTGAGTTCTTCCCCTCCCCGGAAAAAAAAAAGAAACCAGTTTTTGCCAAGTTAACCTAGGATTTTTACTAAGATAAACAGTTAAGTTCTCGCAGGTATGTCTGTATCACAATATTATGAAATGGGGGAGGGGGGGAAATGTCAGCGATTTTAAACAAAGGAGAGAAATTAATTGGATCAAATAAAACCTTGGAAGGCATTCAGAAGTGCCAACCCAAAGTGTTCTCTCTCAAGGGTTAGAGTTACGAAATACAGTAGTTTTCAGAACAACCACCCCCCCTTACTGATTTCAGTTGCTTTATACTGGTATATAAAGCTATATAGGTGCACGCACATCGGTGTACACACAGATATGCATACGTGTATCTGTACACATACACCCCTAGCTAGTTTGTTCTCTGGCAATCTAGTATTCTTTGCACTCTATACTTGCAACTTCTCTGCCCTCTTAAGATGTTTGACGGATATTTTCCTCCCTGTGCCTTTTACTATCAAATTCAGCAATCTGAAAGCTGAACAGCTTGGCTTACCATATTTTTTTACCAGCTGGTCTATCACCTAGCTTGCATTACATAGTCAGATGCAACCAAATGTTTATGCAGAATGTAGCTTTCATGAACCGTGGGGAGGGGAAGCTGGGAAACGTGTGCTCTGACAATTTAAAGCCTTTTCATTTTTCTTTATAAAGACCCACTTAGAAATGCAAAGGCTTTGACTCCCTCCTCATAGCCAAACATGGGCTATTTACAAGCTTAAAATACAGGGGGGAAAGTGGGATGGGGATGTAGTCCGAGTGGGAGGATCTTGGTTCTTCCCGAAGTACAGTGTACAAGTGGTTGAGAGTAATCTTCAAACATAGTTAGCCAAAGTCAAGATTTATGTGAACTGAACAATCTATGGGAGGAGAAGGAGACTTGGGATCTAGACCTCAGGAACAGCTAGGATCTGAAGGACTTCTAAACTTTGGCAAGTGGGTGGTAGAAGTACAAGGGAAGAGGATGGCAAGGCAAACAGGTCATAAATCAAAAGAGCAGGTTTTGACACGCAGTCAAAAAGAGGTACTGATAAATTCAGAATGAACTGTTCGACTCCACTCTCTCCGCTTCCCAAACCCACTTTCTGTGTTTTAGTTTATTATTTTGCTTGCTCAAGCTTGGGATGATGTTAACTTGCCTCCAAATAGTCACTCCTGTTAGATCAACCACCACTACCAGCGGGAGGGGAGGGGAATCATGTGCTTCCTAGAAACTTTTTTTTTTTAATGGAAGGATCAAATTGAAAGTTTTAAGCCTCGCCAGTTCTTCCATTCATTCCAGGAAGCGCTCTCTCCAAAAAGGCAAGGAAGATTTAATTTCCCTCCTTTCCCTTTTAAATAAAGACCAAAAAAATGTCTTCTAAGACATTGTTGCTTCTCATTATCTAGTAGATTAATTCAGAAGAAGGAGCCGGGAGCGGCGGGGTTGGGGGGGGGGGGAGAACAGAAAGAGGGGCGGCGGCGGAGCAAAAGACAGAGATATACAGTCATGATGATGTTCATTCAAATCTCTAGCA
The DNA here is from genome assembly GCF_027172205.1 of Podarcis raffonei. Classification (NCBI taxonomy): domain Eukaryota; kingdom Metazoa; phylum Chordata; class Lepidosauria; order Squamata; family Lacertidae; genus Podarcis; species Podarcis raffonei. The sequence continues at coordinate 63,967,957 of NC_070611.1, read as the reverse complement.
GGGAGCTAAACAAAATCCGAAAGGCATCGCTGTCGAAGTAGGTTACAGGACTTTGGGTGATCCCTTTCAATCTAGTTCAGGAGATGGAAATGGTGCGCGGTTGGAGAAGAGAGAGAGAGAGAGGAAAAAAATAGCAAACAGCAAACATAGATCAGGAGTAATCTGACATTACTGCATGCTGGGAGGGAGATAAAGTGCATGGTTGTTTGTTTGTTTTACTACTCCGGATTTTTCTTTTTAAATATATAGATATACATATATATTATAGACGCGCATACAGGGAAAGTTGCACTTTAACAACATTGGAAAGATCTCAAATCATCATCATAATATTTAAACGCGCGCACGCACACACACCCCAGCAGCGAATGCATGCAAAGCAGATATATTATAAATATATACAGACACACACACTGATCTCCTGGACTCACCTTTCAAACTCCTGGGGTAAATCGGGGTCAGTGAGCATGCTGAAGGGGGAAATAAAAAAAGCACAATTTTTTTTCCCTTTGTCACAGTAGCCAGCTATGATCGCCTCCAACTGAACCTGTCAAGTGAATCCAAACCTCCTAAACCGATTGATTTTTCTCTCTCGCTCTCTCTCTCGCTCGCTCTCTCTCTCTCTCGCTCTCCCTCTGTGAGCTAGGGACTCCTTGACCAGTCTCTTAAAGGGGTAGCGCACTTTAGCTGAAGGAGACAGCGTCGAGCAAGCTCCCCCCACCGCCGCGCCACATGGCTGGGGTCTGACAAGCAGGCAGCAGCCTCCGCCAACCTCAGGGGTGCTTGTCCGCTTTTGCCTTTATTACCCCTCTCCTTGTCACAGCCCCCCGCCCCCACCCCTTGCAAAGTCAGCTCCTTTCATCCTCTCCTCTTCTCCAATAGCCACACACACACACACGCAACCACTACTTGTCTGTTGCACACACACACGCGCGCGCGCACATCTGAAAGCTTCGTGCAGGATCCTGCCAATTTCAAAACCAAAAATTTGTGCTCGCAAAATAAAACAGCAATCGCCACCTCCAGCCTCGATTTCCCCAATGTGCTCAGGACGGGGAAGGGGGGGGCGTTACTGGGAATGGGGAGGTGTGGAATATGCACATTTGCAACACTTATTCCAGCAGAAATGCAGTTATAAATAGAAACGCACGTGTTACACACACACAACCTAAGCAATTTCCCCGTCTAGGATCTTCCCCTAGTGTGGCCAAATTATGTTTTCCCTATCTTGATATGGACGGACACACACTTTGGATATCCCAGTATCTAATTCTGCCACTAAAGATCATTTCCCCCTCCCCATTCGCTTAATCTTTTAAGAGGGGAGAAATCAGTTGCAAAAGTCCCTCTCCCTGTTTCTCTTTCTCTGTGAGCATCTCTGTTGCACAACAACAACAACACACGCACAACACAACCACATACTGAATGAGTCCTTGGCAAATTTCTGCTAGTCAAGCCTCGGCTCCACAAATATGAAGTCGGAGGGAAAGGATCAGTACCTGAATAGCATGTAGAAATTTGTTATATTCAATATGCGTCTAAATTTATAGGTCTACATAGCTGTTAGTTAGCACAGGCAGGCAGTGAACATGTGAGTGTGTGTTTGCACCACTATTATTATTATTATTATTATTATTATTATTATTATTATTATTATAAAAAATATCTGCCAGATTCTGTTGACCAGAATTATCTAATAGGCAAGCCTGACACCCACCACTCTGCCCTTTGTAGAGAGAAAGATTTGCCAAGGGGAGGGAGGCAAGCTAGGGGGGAGATCAGTGGCCAAAAAGAAACTTAAACAAGGGCTGCTGGCTTAATACAGAAAAGCACTTAGCAACTCATTGAGAGGAGTTAGAAAAAAAAGGGAGGGAGGGAAGGAGAAAGAGGGGGAGAAAGGGGAAGAAAAAAAACTCTGAACACCTAAGGACAATCTTCAATATTCCCAAAGGGTTTGTGTACATGGTGTGTGTGTGTGTGTGATATCCTATATATATATATATATAATTTTCTCACCTCTTCTTCATTTTTTTTAAATAAAAAGTCTCTGTGCAAGGGGAAGGGGAAGGGGAAGAAAGGGAAAAAAACACCCTACACAACAATCAAGCATTGTTCTGGAGAAAGAAAAGCAACTTTGACAGATTGAAATATACCAGAGGCCCCTTCAAGGAAACCTGTAAACAACTTGTCATTCACTCTGTCGGTTTCACTGCCTTGCCCACAAAGTGCGAGGAAGCAGCCTGGCAACACCACCGCCATCACCACAAACTATGGGGTTGGGGGGGGGTGAGAGGATAATCCATAGCGCCCCCCCTCTCCCCAGATCACTCTAAAAAAAAGAAGAAGGTTTAACTCAGTTCAAAAAACACACACCAAAAAAACCCTTGGCTTTATGGAATAGGAGGAGAGACTGCGCCACAAGGGACAGAAAGCCACATATGGTGCAATGTTTGTGTGTGTAAAACCTGATCGAGCCAGCCACACAACCACAAACACATGCAACCACCATTTTCCAGGTCTACCCAGTTTTCCTGGCTTGCCCTCTCTTTTGACTGTGGATCTTTCCCACGCATTTCATTCTGCTTCCAACCTTGGCTAAGGCAGCCTTGGCACAACCTGAGCAACAACTCCTATCATGCTGGCTGGGGCTGATGGGAGTTGTAGTCCAACCCCACCCCAACTAAAGAAGTGGTTCCCAAAATGAGTGATACTGCACCCTGGAGGGCAGTGGGATTACCTGGAGCAGGGTGAGAAGAGGAGGTACTGGGAGTATAAAGAGCTACCAGGCTTTGAAAAGCTGCTATCACTGGGTGAAGTTCACCAATTTCGTTGAATTAGTTAAATGAAATAGTTTTCAAACTGGATTTTGAATAAATGTGAAATCAGCTGTTACTGTTCTAAATTTTATTGCATTACTTTCTTCCTTAGTGGGTCATGCAAACCACTATTCTGAGCAATGTTTTTCATTTGGTAATGATAATAATAATGATGTATTACTTGTAGCCCACCCATCTGTCTGGGTTGTCCCAACCACTCTGGGTGGCTTCCAACAAAAATACAAGCAAAACAAAGAAGCATCATACATTAAAAGCTTCCCGAAATGGGGCTGCCTTCAGATATCTACGAAAGGTTGTATAATTGGTTTTCTCCTTGACATCTGATGGGAGGGTGTTCCACAATGCAGGTGCCACTACTGAGAAGACCCTCTGCCTGGTTCCCTGTAACTTAACTTCCCACAGTGGGGGAACCGCCAGAAGACCCTCGGAGCTGGATCTCAATATCAGGGCTGATCAATGGGGGGTGGAAATGCTCTTTTAGGTAGGGGGCACTAGGGATGAGTTTGTGCAACCAAGGCAGAAAAGTTTGGCAGGCTACCAGGCTGAGGAATGCTGGGTTAAAATAACACTACAACCTCCAACATTTCTCTGATGAAAATAGGGATGCCCTAAGGAAAAGCAGGGCAGTCCAGGATTAAATCAGAAACTGGGATGGCTTCTGTAAATCCAGGACTGTTCCTGGAAAATAGGGATGCTTGGAGGGTCTGTAACATAGTAGTTGCAATGGTACTACTTAGCACCTTCTGGCCTCTGCAGGTACTTATTATTTCATAACAATCAGGCAGACTAGGAAGAGGTGGTGAAACTTTTTCAGCCTGCAACACATTAATTTACTCACAGTTCTCTTTCTATCCCATACCCTCCAAATATCCCTATTTGCCTGGGGCATTCTTGGAATTGCAGAAACCACCCCGGCTTCTGATTTGATCCCAGAATGTCCCAGGGATGAGCAGGCACTGATGCTTTCAGTGCTGCCATTCTCTCTCACGATTCAGCTGGCTCCCTCCAGAGCTGGGTGGTACACAATCATAGAATCATAGAGTTGGAAGAGACCACAAGGGCCATCGAGTCCATTAAGCTCTGTCCTCCACCACTTCACCACCTGCACGCCAGCGTTGGCCACCTGAGGCAGTTGCTTCACTCTGTCTAAAGGTAGGGCTGCCCCCAAATGCAACACGTTTGTGTGTACCTTTCAGATACACACACACACACCAGTCCATGCCACAGTGAGTTTTAGCACATCAGCGACAAACAACCACAACCAGGTGAGGCACAGGGAGAGAATGAAGATGCCTGCAGCCACTGGGATGGTCCAACACAAGAAACAATATTGCATTGCTCACCCTCAGCAGCCAGAGGAAGAGAGAAGTGAAGTGTGTGCAGGGAAGCCTTCAACTGCCAGCCAAGCAGATGTGCTTGATTAGATTTTCTGGGGAGGCTTCCATTAGGAAATCCCTGATTAGTATGGAGATTATTCTGCAAATTGCCCAGACAACAGATATGTACCATAGCAAGAAAAACACTTAGAACCACAGAACTGTAGAATTGAGGATCAATTCCTAGTCCAATGCAGGAATATGCAGCTATCCCATATGGGAATGGAACCTGCAACCTTGGCGTTATCAGCACCATGCTCTACCCAACCAAGCTATCCAGACTATCATTTAAGGCTATCCTTTGCCTTAAAAAAAGGAAAAACGGTTCTGGATTCTTTATATCACTATCTTCTATTTCTTTTCCACAATAACTCACTTCCTTCCTCCTCCTTTCCCCCAGTTTCCTGCAGTTGGGCCCTAGACATAATAGGATCTCAGCCTCTTGACCCTATCACCACTTGATCATGTCCGTTCCTGTACACACACCCTCTCTCTGACACTCACAGGCAGGCAGTATGCTTACATTACATATACATGTTAAAATCCACAGGTGTTTGTAGGGTGGATATGCACCCTACTTTACAGAGAACAGTCCTCTGCTTGAAGGCACTCTCTAAGAACATAAGAGGGCCCTGAAGGATCAGGCTAATGGGCCCATCCAGTCCAGCAATTGGTTCTCAAAGTGGCCAACTAGATGCCTCTGGGAAGACTGCAAGCGAGACCTGACTGCAACAGTGTTCTCCCCCACTTGTGATTCCCAAGGACTGGTATCCGGAAGCACATTGCTTCCAACAGTACAGATAGAACACTGTCATCGCGACCTGTGGTTATTGCTGTTTGAAGGGCTGTGAAGTCAAGATAAAGGACCCTAAGAAGGGGAAAGCAGCAGGGAACTTGGAAACGCCCATCAACAGGGAACAAGCTCACCTGGTGGCAGCCTTTCCTTACTGGGCGAAGGTGAACTTAACACATAGGAGATATTTCTAAATTTTCATCTAGGCCTATAAATTAAAATATGCAAGTTTAATGAAGTTCTGTGCCATTCTTCATTGGAAAAGCATTCCCTTGTCAACATTTTTATGCTTATTGAATTTAAGCAGATTTTTTAAAAAACAACAACAACTTGGGCTAATGGTTATTTTGAATATCACTGTTCTTAGATGCCTTGAACACCATGCAGTGGAGAGATGGATTATAAATTTAACCAGCAAACAGCAACAACAACAACAAAAAGACTATTTGGTATTATTTCATGCTTTCAGAGTTGATTATTGTAAATATAGGCAATTCCAAAAGTCCAATCCCAATTTCTATTTATTTTATTTTAGTTTAGTGATTTTTCTATATTGCCCTATCATAAAATATCAGGGTGTGTTTAGCATCAAATCACAAAATGTGTTTTAAAATAAATATGAGAATACATGTGGAGGGAAATGTAATGCAAGGATACAAACACCCACACAAACATAGCAGGAAAAACCTGCAATGATCAGAGATGGGTGTGGAGACCTGCATAATTAATCAGAGCCCTGTTCAAGTATCAGGGGCATGGAGAAAAGCAGATAATCATGTCCATACCCATAGTCCTAACCTTCTCTATAAAGGTAAAGGTACCCCGACCGTTAGGTCCAGTCACGAACGACTCTGGGGTTGTGGCGCTCATCTCGCTCTATAGGCCGAGGGAGCCGGTGTTTGTCCACAGACAGCTTCTGGGTCATGTGGTCAGCATGACTAAGCCGCTTCTGGTGAAACCAGAGCAGCGCACAGAAACGCCCTTTACCTTCCCGCCGGAATGGTACCTATTCATCTACTTGCACTTCGATGTGCTTTCGAACTGCTAGGTGGGCAGGAGCAGGGACCGAGCAACGGGAGCTCACCTCGTCACGGGGATTCGAACTGCCGATTGGCAAGTCCTAGGCTCTGTGGTTTAGACCACAGTGCCACCCGCATCCCAACCTTCTTTATACATTGATCTAAATGTCTGAATAGAGTCTATGTGCATATGACTTGCACATGTCATCAAAGAGCATGAATCCATGCATATACAGGTTCTGTTCGGACCTTCAGAACATCACATGAACTTCAGGTGAAGAAAGGACAGGTATGATTGCCCTCCACATTTAAGATATCCATGGTTTCAAAATATTTATTATTTATTTATTGCTCATATACCCCACCTTTTCCTCCAAGGAGCTCAAGGTGGCGTACGTGGCTTCCCCCAATCCTTATTAGTTCTTTGTTGGGTTTGTGGGTCTGATGGGAGCTGGGACTCCTGGAAGGCATTACTCTGGGAAAGGCTGGACTGGAATATTTGGACTTATTTTTGGTGCAGACTGAGATACATCTTCAAACAACTTTGCTCATAAAAAGAGGCATGTCCAGTGGATCAAAAGAAAGAAACCACAGTTATTAAAATATGGTGTGTCCATGCGCTTTGATTTGCAGAACAAAATAAATCATTAAGTGGTCTGCCTAGACCCCCACCAATTTTCAAGTGGTCCACAAAAGAGAAAAGAAACATCCAGCAGTCTCTGCTCCAGGATTCTTGTTTTATAGAGTAAAGCAGATGCGGATTGCTTCTGATTGAGTGGAAGAGTGGAGGACTGGGTGGGCGAAGGAGACAAGAATTGCTTAAACCTTTCCTTGCCTTCTGCCCATCGTTCTGCCCAGACAATGAAGTCCAGCACGGAGGGCCTTCTGGCAGTTCCCTCACTGCGAGAAGCCAAGTTACAGGGAACAAGGCAGAGGGCCGTCTTGGTAGTGGCACCCGCCCTGTGGAACACCCTCCCACCAGATGTCAAAGAGAAGAACAACTACCAGCCTTTTAGAAGACATCTGAAGGCAGCCCTGTTTAGGGAAGCTTTTTAATGTTTAACAGACAAAGTATTTTAATACTTTGTTGGAAGCTGCCCAGAGTGGCTGGGGAAACCCAGCTAGATGGGCAGGGTATGTATCAATCAATCAATCAATCAATCAATCAATCAATCAATCAAAATGCTCCCCCAACCACATTATGCCCTTTGAAGTCTCTTAGTTTAGGGGGGAAAGTGAGAAAGGAGAGACATGATAGAGGTGTATCAAATTTTGCATTCTGGGGTAAAAGTAAAGAGGGAAAAACCTCTGGGGTCGTGAAGTTTAATGGTGAGAGATAGTGGGGGAAGGCAGAGCATAGCCATCATAGCTTGTACCAAATCCTCTTTTGAACTTGGTGGCCACCACTTTATCCAGTGGGCATGAGTTCCATAGTTTCTCTATGCACTGCATGAAGTTGTGTTGTTGTTGTTGTTTTTTAAAAAATCTGTCCTGAATCTTCCAATGTTCAGCCAACCAGAGAAAGCAGACAAGAAACAACATATAAGAGCCAAAGAAAAATAATTCCAGTGAGCATTTAACTGTGTAATCCTTTGTATTGTTAAAGAGAATGTAGCATCACCCTCTTCACTGACATTTACTCCTAGGTAAAAGTGCATAGGATCACAGCCTAAAATTCCCAGGGTGGAGAAGGAGAAGCTTCAATATTACTATGCATGAAGATCTGTCTGCAAACATAAAGAGATAAACGTAATGTTAGTATTAGCAAAAGTTTTCATTTCAAATAGCTGTGGGGGCAGCGGCAAGAGAGAATAGCAACGCACCAAGAAGGAATGAGCTACTGAATCAATTATGGGCGAGAACTGATGTATCCTTGATTCAGATACTTACACAGAAAGTATATGAAGTTGCCTTATGCCGTCAGATCATTGGCCCATCCAGCTCAGTATTTTGGGTGTGGAGCTGAATGCCCTCATGATCTACCTTCTAAGAAGCCACACGCTGGTGGTGCACAGGACTGAGCAATGGTCATGACTCTTACCTAGTACGCTAGGCTAAATGCCAGTCAGAGGTTTCCACCATGCACCCATACACACAAACCCGTATACCCAGGCAAGCAAGGGGCTTTACCACAGTTCAAGGACACCTACCAGCAAGGCAAGAACACACAAGGTATAGAGTGTTTGCCTGGGGATAGAGGGTGTGAATGGAGAGCATGATGTGTAGCTGGGGGGGAGTCTAGAGAACCAGACAGAGAGGTCGAGGTGTGCGTTTGGCCCTAGCTCCCTCACTTAAGAGTCATAGAACTGTAAAGCTAGAAGAGATACCCAAGCCCTGCAAAGCAGGAACCACAACTAAAGAATCCTTGACGGATAGCTGTCCAAACACTGTTTAAAATCTCCCAATGAAGGAGAGTCCACCACCTTCCAATCTACTTGTCCACCCTGGTCTACTCTTGACTTTCCAGGATGAGATCCTTCTAATGCAGGAATGTCAACTACAGCATCCAAGACAGATGGTCATACAACCTCTGCTTAGAAACCTCCAGCGGACTCTCCTTCCTTGAAGGTTTTGAAGCAGAGGTTGGATGGCCATCTGTCATGGATGCTTTCGCTGAGATTCCTGCATTGCATTGAGATTCCTGCATTGCAAGGGGTTGGGCTAAATGACTCTCGGAGCCCCTTCCGACTCTACATTTCTGTGATTCTATAGATGATGAGAATGGAACCTGGAGCCCTCCAAATGCAAAGCATGTAGCCTACCTTTGAGACACAGCCCTTCACCGTCGCTGCCCTTGGCTCCCTCACCCCACCAGAGAGGAAGTCTACGTTGACAACTCTGGTGAACTCAGGCGGAACAGCTCTGTCTTGCAGGCCCTGTGGAAAGATGTCAAGTCCCACAGGGCCCTAGTCTCTTATGACAGAGCGTTCCACCACATTGGGGCCGGGGCTGAAAAGGCCCTGGCCCTAGTTGAAACCAATCTAACCTCCTTGAGGGTCCGGACCACCAAAGTGTTGTTATTTGTGGACCTTAAGGTCCTCCGCGGGGCATACCAGGAGAGGCGGTCCCGTAGGTATGTGGGTCCTAGGCCGCAGGTGAACCATACTGCATGCAGTCCCGTTTTATTCAGCAGCAGCAACACTGTGTGGTGATCTGCTTCAGCCTCCTGGACTCTCCCCAGCCACCCACCCACTAACACACTCCTGTAGCTGCACCCTCCAGCAAAACCCTGTTGCTTCTGCTTGCATCTGTTTCTCCCCAGATCAAGGCAAACACGCTGGCAGTGACTTACGATGTTATTTTAAGAGAAGTGAGGGTACAGTAACTTTGGTAATCAGTGGCCCTTATTTGTATTATTTTGGAATGCTAAATATAAACACTTTAATCCAGCACGGGGGCATATTTCCGCAGGCGATTCCCTAGCCCAGCCGAAAGAGGAATCGTGTGTGAAAATGGGTGCTCTACATGGGGAGAGTGCTTGCCTAATCCAGCTAAGTATGGCCGCATCCACACAGCTCTCTTAAGAGAAGCCTGTGATAGCACCATGCATCTGTCCTAGAGACTGGATAGCGTGGGTCTGGGTTCCCCCAAATTCCCCATCGAAACAACTAACCTCTGAAACAGCTGGTTCTTCAGCCAGGCTATGTGCTTACAGCTCCAGCCACTGTACATGGTGGGAACGCAGGGATTAAAGAGTCTGTTTCTGTTGGTTTATCTATTTTCTGAACGGCAATATTGGTATCTTATGCAGAGAGACAGCAGTGAGGCACACACACCCCATCAGGAGTGGCCCACCTATGCTCCCCAGATGTTGCTGAACTCTAACTCCCATGAGTCCCAGCCAGCATGGCCAGTGGTCAGGAATTATGGCAACAGTCACCCAGAACATGTCCAGAGGAGGGCAACCAAAATGGTCAAAGGCCTGGAAACGATGCCTTATGAGGAACGGCTAAGGGAGCTGGGCATGTTTAGACTGGAGAAGAGGAGGTTAAGGGGTGATATGATAGCCATGTTCAAATATATAAAAGGATATCACATAGAGGAGGGAGAAAGGTTGTTTTCTGCTGCTCCAGAGAAGCGGACACGGAGCAATGGATCCAAACTACAAGAAAGAAGATTCCACCTAAACATTAGGAAGAAATTCCTGACAGTAAGAGCTGTTCGGCAGTGGAATTTGCTGCCAAGGAGTGTGGTGGAGTCTCCTTCTTTGGAGGTCTTTAAGCAGAGGCTTGACAACCATATGTCAGGAGTGCTCTGATGGTGTTTCCTGCTTGGCAGGGGGTTGGACTCGATGGCCCTTGTGGTCTCTTCCAACTCTTGATTCTATGATTCTATGAAACACCTGGAGGGCCACAGGTTAGCAACTCCTGCTTTACACAATCCTTGCACTTTACTTATTTTAAATATTTTAATAGATTTTTTTGACATAAAATACAACGAGAATGAGACTAATAAACAAAACAAGAATGATTTTTTTAAATCCCCCAAAAAATAAAAAGGAAGAGGGAAAAAGAGAGAGAAAAGGATAGAGAGAAATAACTGTAAAGCCCTTTATCATTTTTTCAGTTGTCAGAAACTGGGATTTCCCCCACTCCCATGGCTACACAGTGACAGTTTCACATCATCAAATCAGCTCTTGAGAACCTGTTAAGTTCTTCTGAACCTGGTTTGCTTGTGAACATCTTAAAAGCAATCAGTTGCTGCTGATTTTTTTTGCCAGCTATTTTATTTCTGCACCTGATGAAGTTTGCAAACTATGAAGCTTGTTTTTTTAAGTGTTTTTTAATTTAAAAAACCCCAAAAATAAATTGCCTGCAAACATTTTAATACAAATCATATGAATGTCCTTGATATGTTTATTTCAATTTACAATCAGTTATGATCTGTGTCAGGGAACTGACATCGGAGCCAGAAGTGGAGGCAGGGCTCCCAAGCGATGCCGGAGAAGGGCCAAGCAGGGAGAGAGGGGACTCATCAGCTGGGGAAGGAAATCAGCGCAACACCAGGGATAAGGGATGGGGGAATCGGAGAGAGGGCTCCAGGACTCTTCGCTGGAGACCAGCAGGGAGAGCACAGGTCCTCCGCTACCCACACCCACCCTGCGCAGAAGACTTCCGCGCAGGGAAAGTAGGCGTAGACTTGGCGTCAAAGAACTTCTTTGCTGGAAGAAGTTCAAGAAACGCCCACTGACGGATTCTGCTAGCAACTGAACAGCCACGGAGTGAATGGCTGTCCAGACAGAAAAGGCTTAACCAGGCAACCTAGCCCAGAGCGGCGGCAACTTACGCACGAGCAACCCCTAAAACCATTACAATCTGCTTGTCAAATCTAAAGAGAGCAGAGTGAAGTGCAATTAAAAGGGTAAAAGAAAAGAAAAAATAAGATAGCAAATAGGAACTCAGGAAGCTGCCCTCTACTGAGTCAACTCTCTGGCCTGTCTAGCTTGGGTCAGTTCCAGGACCAATTCAAAGTACTCACAAAGCTCTAATTGACTTGGGTCTCAAAAATCTGAAAGACTGTCTTCTTCGCTACAGACCCTCTCTGGTGCTGGGACCAGCAGAGGGGATCCTCTTGGAATGATCAAACAGAGATTTTCCTCCTTCCTTTTTTTGGGAAGAGATTTACAGCACTAGAAAGAACAGCATTCCTAACTGATGATGATCAATAGTATTGCCATGAAGGTCCCATGAAACGCTCTGTTGCGTAGTGAGTTCCCGCCCCCCACCAGGATAAATAAAGACACGAGACACCATAATTTAAGGTTAATTGGGCGAATTAGGCCACAACTTTATTGAATTCAGGAATGAGAGGCATTGGCTTAGGCATTGGTCCTATCGACTATCCGGCTCCAGCCCATTTGCTGGAGACACGGGGAAGGGTTAACACTATATCGGGGGAGTCTCCTGCCGAGGCACGTCGACTAGGAGCTCCCCTGGGTCACCACTCGGGGGCGTGCCTTTGGCCCACACCTCCATAGGCTTTGGACAGGGCCACGCCCCCGGAGTCCTTTAACGGACCACCCTTCACTCACTGGGGGGAGGTGATGGCGTTCCTCCCCCCCCACATCCTCTTAACCCCTTCTTACCAATGCCTACCGCCAATGCCGAAGAGTTGTGACGAGTTGCTACGAGGTAGGCAAAAAACCAAAAGGCTACAAATTGCCAATTGGGAAAAATTCCTACCATGCCCCTTGCGGCGACAGACCGAAGTCCATAGCAAAGTCAAAGACCTACCTAAAGCCTACCTAAAGGGAGGGAGGGTGGGAAAATGTGAGGGCTAGCTGGCGAAAAGAGGGCGAGCCCCCTCTGCGCCGGCCCTAAATAGGGCAGGCCACGCCCCCCCAGCCAGCCGGGATTCCCCTGTTCTCGCGGGGGCTGTTCTCACGTGGGTGTGGGCGTGAAGCCCGCAACCCCACCTCCTGGGCAGGCTGGAAGTGGCTTTGGGAAACAAGTGTTCTGCAAGTGGAACCCGTAACATAAGGCTGTGGTGCAGAGTGTTTCTGGGGCTTATGCCAGCCTGCCCAATTCCAGAACACTCTATGGCATTACCCCTTCCCACCCTCAGTTCCCCCACCCCTTTTCCCTAGAATACTCAGGATTCTGTGCCCTCTAAGCATGCTCAGTCCTCACTGTGCTGTTATTGCAGGGGAGGGGTGTCCAACTGTGGCATCTTCCACACATAAGGAGGAGGTAGGTTTTGGCTACATAAAGGATTTGTATGTGAGCCCAGTTAGGGACACGGGTGGCAGTGTGGTCTAAACCACAGAGCCTAGGGCTTGCCGATCAGAAGGTTGGTGGTTTGAATCCCCGCGACGGGGTGAGCTCCTGTTGTTTGGTCCTGCCCACCTGCTCCTGCCCACCTAGCAGTTAGAAAGCACATCAAAGTGCAAGTAGAGAAGAAGAAGAAGAAGAAGAAGAAGAAGAAGAAGAAGAAGAAGAAGAGGAGGAGGAGTTCGGATTTGATATCCTGCTTTATTACTACCCGAAGGAGTCTCAAAGCAGCTAACATTCTCCTTTCCCTTCCTCCCCCACAACAAACACTCTGTGAGGTGAGTGAGGCTGAGAGACTTCAGAGAAGTGGGATTAGCCCAAGGTCACCCAGCAGCTGCATGTGGAGGAGTGGAGATGCGAACCCGGTTCACCAGATTATGAGTCTTAACCACTACGCCACACTGGCTCAGTAGATAAATAGTGATAAGTAGGTACCGCTCCAGCGGGAAGGTAGACGGCGTTTCTGTGTGCTGCTCTGGTTTTGCCAGAAGCGGCTTAGTCATGCTGCCCACATTACCTGGAAAAACTGTCTGCGGACAAACACTGGCTCCCTTGGCCTACAGAACCAGATGAATGCCACAACCGTAGAGTCGTCCGCAATTGGACCTAATGGTCAGGGGTACCTTTACCTCTTTATGAGCCCAGTTAACATTTTACACAGGTTTCATTTACGTCTTTTAAACTCAGCTACAGATATGCAACCCCCACCATCATGCCAAATTTGTATCCTTTACAGGACTACAAGTAGGAAAAGTGAGAATGGGCTACATCTGATATATTTTCTCATAGGGATTTGTTGTGAGTAGCAAGGGCTCACTTTGGAAGCCTTGATACAGTTGGCTACAATACAGTTTAGATGGTATATTTAGGAACCTATTTTTTGTTCCAGGAAGTGGCATGCTGAGCTGTCATTTTCATTAATGGGAATTTAGTGCGTGTGTCAAGTTGAGATTTATTTTTTAAAAAAGTAATACAACTGATTTATACTTTGAAATATATAAATGCGAGGTGTTTATGCGGTGGTGAAGAAGCTGAATTGCAAAGAAACAAAACAAAACTAAAAAACCCAAGAAAACCCCAGAAGTGGTAAAGAAAAGCATTATGCAATGTGTTGACTCTTAAAAAAAAATAGACTCCATTATTTTTAAATCCCAGTCTTCACTGTAATTGGTAACTTAAACAATGCCAGCATATATATGTATACTAATTAGGGCTAAGCAGAAATTGCACACTGTTCTCCGGGAATGTTTTCAGCACTGCTAAACACACACACACACACACAAAACCCCCAGCAAAAATACTTCATTCAATCATATTGTCTTTTTCTGCTTCATTTGCCATCCATGATCCCACCCTGAAATCAATTCTGATTGTGTGCACAGGGTAGCACAGGGCTAGCCAATGAGGTGCCCACCAGATGGTGTTGGACTACAATTCTCATCAGCCCCAGCAAGAGTGATCAGCAGTCATGGATGATGGGAGTTGTAGTCCAACAACATCAGGAGCGCACCACGCTAGATACCCCTTGCTGTAGTGATATCATCCAGTTCACTGAGTGAGGGCTGGGAGGAATTATGCAAATGTCTAACTTAGGAAGCATTGCTTGCTCATGCTCACTCAACTGACTGTCCTCAGTGATACCATCACACTGCCCAATCGGATTGCCAACGTGACGTGTTGTGACATCATCAAGTTCACCTATGCTTACAGATTAGTTGAGATGATTCATGTGACCAATTCAACAGGAAGAAACCGTACATTGCAGAAGAAAAATGGCACCAAAGTATCATCAGGTGGAGGAGAAACAGCACAGAATAGGGGGGGGGGAGGTGAATGCTCCCACAATCAAAGTCTTCTTCAGGAAAAATTTCCACCTACTTTGAAACCGCTGTTTTTGGCCTGAAAGCTGAAACAAGTCTATTCAGTGCAACAGGAGATGATATTTTGCAGATTATGAGCTTCTCTGAAAGTCCAAGAGTTGTACGATCCAGCCAAGCTTAGCACTTTCAGTAAATTCCATCCATTTCAGTTGGAGAGCATGGCAGGTGGTGCTTAAATTTTCCACTGAAATGAACAGTGGATTTAAATTCTGCTAAACTTTGGCTGGATCCCACGTTTAGCAACTTGATCCTGAGTAGTAGCAGTAACACCGGTGCTCATATGGCTTGTTTAGGTATTGATGGGGAACAACTGCTCCCTCGAAATTAGAATCATTGTTTAACCGGCATTTTTTGCTCACTCTCCATGAAATCTAAAATGGCAGCAAAATGCTGATCCTTTGATAAATGGGAGCCAGTGTACACAGAGCGAGCACATAATTGTGCATTGTGTGGCAGAAAGAGAATGCCTGCTCTGGAAAGATTTGATTCATGGCACCTACATTCATAAAATTCTGTTAAGAGGAAGAGAGAAACCAATTGTTCTCCATGGAGACTGATGGTAAACCAGGAGGGAATTGGATCTTATTGCAGGAAGAAAGAGGAAGGTGAAAACACCAAGAGTTGTCACCAGCAGTTAGAATAATCACACAATGGTGAAAATAGAACCCAGGGAGGCTATACAGCGGTACCTCAGGTTAAGAACTTAATTCGTTCTGGAGGTCCATTCTTAACCTGAAACTGTTCTTAACCTGAAGCACCACCTTAGCTAATGGGGCCTCCCGCTGCCACCGCACCGCAACCACGTGATTTCTGTTCACATCCTGAAGCAAAGTTCTTAACCCGAGGTACTAATTCTGGGTTAGCGGAGGCTGTAACCTGAAGCATCTGTAACCCGAGGTACCACTGTACTGGTGCCACTGCCAGAGACTTTTCTTTTTCCTGAACAAGTGGGGGGGGGGGGAGAGAGGCAGGTAAGGATGGATTAAATGTGACTGGCCCTACTTCTAAAGAGAGTCAATGGAACAACCGTAGCCAATAGAATGTCCTCTGGATATTGCGGGAGTAGAATTCCCTTCATCCCTGATCATTAGCTATATGGGAGTTGAACAACACCTGTAAGGCACCAAATTGGCTATCCCTGTAATCAGAGTATGGAACTTGGTCCTAAGTTAACTCAGGTTCAAATCCCAGCTCAGCCACAAAGCAAACTTACCTTTCCTCTCTCTGCCTTACCTAGTTCAGAAGGGTATGGTGAGGATAGTATGGATTCAAGTGACCAGAAAGGAGAACCCAATGAAACATCAGGAAGAACTTTCTGATGGAAAGAGCTGGTTGACAGCGGAATGGACTCCCTCAGAAAGTGTTGGGACTCTCCTTCCCTGGAGGTTTTTAAGAAGACGTTGGGTGGCCATCTGTCACGGATCCATTTGCTGAGATTCCTACACTGAATTAGCATCTAACTTAGGGGTGAGGAAGCTGTTACCCTCCACTACAGTTCCCATCATCCCTGACCTTTGGCCATGCTGTTTGGGGCTGATGGGAGCTGGAGTCGAACAATATCTGGAGTGCTACTGGTTCTGTGGGGTGTCAGGGGTGTTAGGGGTGGGGTGGTACCTCTGGTGAGGGACAAGTCATGCTCCTTCAAGGGTAGTGTGATCACACCTTTAGTCCCCACCCTGCACTCCGTTCTCACCTGTAGCTCCTAGAAGCTGTCAGCATGAGACAGTGGTTGAACCACCCTGAGATCTCTGGATGAAGGGTTGTATACAAACTTAACAAATTATTCAATAAAATTCTATGATTTTACAGATTGACCCCATGTACACCACCATTAGAGGGACGCGGGTGGCGTTGGGTTAAACCACAGAACCTAGGACTTGCTGTTCAGAAGGTTGGCGGTTCAAATCCCATGATGGGGTGAGCTCCCGTTGTTTGGTCCCTGCTCCTGCCAAACTAGCAGTTTGAAAGCACATCCAAGTGCAAGTAGATAAATAGGTACCACTCCAGTGGGAAGGTAAACGGCGTTTCCGTGCGCTGCTCTGGTTCGCCAGAAGCGGCTTAGTCATCCTGGCTCCCTCGGCTTACCTCGGCCAATAAAGCGAGATGAGCGCCGCAACCCCAGAGTCAGCCATGGCTGGACCTAATGGTCAGGGTCCCTTATACCACCATTAGCTCATTCGTGTTTGCATTCCAGCATGCCTTGATGATGAATAATATATACTAATAGTAATCTCAGTACTCCAGGCATTGACCCCTATGTAGGCAAAGCAACACCACACATATGCATGATATATCAGTTTGCTTAGGGAAATCCTAAGGTTTAAAGGAGGACAGAAATTAACTACCACCCAGAAGCTCAGTAAAGGCTATGTGTGCCCAATAGTAAAGGCTATGTATGACCACACGTGGGGAGGGAGGGGGACCTGGTGGGAAAAGGTGTGGAATGGTTTGTGCTGTTTTGAATTTATTCATTCATTGTGTTTTTCCTTATTATTATTTTATGCCATTTTATTTCTCATTTGGGTGGGGTATTTTTAAAGAATGCTTTAAGCCTCCCTGAGTGTTGCAAGTGCACTGGAAGGGGGTGGTATATAGGTTCTCCAAATGATTCAATAAAATCCGACCCACTGCACAGCACTGGCTCTGATAAAAAGTAGGTTTGCCTGTTGGTTTTCTAGCGCAGGCTGCCCAGTTCACTGCAGAACAGAGTTCTTCTTCCCTGTTGCACCTGCTGCAAAGGGAGATGCCACTTTTGGCAAAATCCTTCCTCTGGGAAGAATTAAAAGCAAAGGATCCTTGTCCGCAGAAATCTCTTTGCCAATAACCCCTTGCGGAAATCTAAATGGCACCCCTGCTAATTGTGCTACTGAACATTTCCTGTGTACAAACTAGTCCCCCCCCCTTCCCCTGCAAACTACCACACAGATTAAAGAAGCAAGAGAAAATTAAAAAGAAAATTGGAAAATAAACAAATGTTCTTTGTGTTCAGTGTTTTTGGACTCCACTGATTTTTATAAATAATAACAATAAAAATCAACACATATCCCTACAAGATCAGGTTCTCCAGGTTCTTGACATGCTCTAGCATCAAGCACATTGGAGTGGTGGGAGGCTGACCCAGGATAGGTCGCTGCAAATGAAGGGGTGGCCTTATGTAAACAAAGGAATGGGAACATGCAAATATAAGCATGCTTTATTCACGGTGCCTCTCATTAAACTATGTGGGGCAAAACAAACAGGTTGCAATCTGGGACACAGCTGAGAAAAAACTAAATTCCCTCTTCTCCTCAAATGCCAATACAGAGGGTTTAGCCTTCAGTGTTTTGGTGTTCTTAACCCAGAATCACAGAATAATGAAATTGTAGAGTTGGAAGACACCATGAGGATCATCTAGACCAGCGGTTCTCAACCTGTGAGTCCCCAGATGTTGTTGGACTACAACTCCCATCATCCCTGAGCTCTGGCCTTGCTAGCTAGGGATGATGGGAGCTGTACTCCAACAACATCTGGGGACTCACAAGTTGAGAACCGCTGATCTAGACCAATCCCCTGCAATGCAGGAATCTTTTGCCCAGTGTGGGGCTCAAATGCGAGACCCTGAGATTAAGAGTCTTATGCTCTACCAACTGAGCTATCCCTCATGAAATGAATGGCTGCCATTAGGTCCTATGGGGAAAGCAGAGCACTGCATTTGGGAACCACCACAAGAGTGCTCCTCACCCAATAGGGCAGGGGTAGAGAACCAGGTGTTGGAGGACTACAATTCCCATGCTAGCTGAGGTTGAAGGAGTTAAGACTCCAACATCCAGGGACAAAGAAATTCAGGCCTATCTGACCCTTGGGACACTCTTTGGGGCACACCCTCTCCTCACATAACCTTCTTACCAGCTTGGCTGTTCACCCTCCTTGAATGCTTTGGCCTAGCTGTTGTTCAACTGGGATAATGCCTCTTACCTGACTGAATGAAGAAGGATGTGTCTCTGTGTACAGAACCCTGTGATCTTTACATGGCTGAAATGCAATTTACCATACAATGGAAAGAGTCACATCCATGGCCTACCCTCTTCTTTTTCCCTTTGGCCCTGCCCGCCACTCACATGTGCCCCCCAGGAAATCAGCAATGAAGTAATGTGGCCCTTGAGCTGAAAAAACACTCCCCACAACTGCCATGGGGTGTAAAAACAGTGTCTCCAGAGGGGGATTTAGGGAAGTGCGGCCGGTTTGGGTGCAACCGGGTGCAGAGCCTTGGGGCGCTGTGGAGGGTGTCACAACTATGAAATAGACTGGAAGCCAAGAGTTGTTGGGGCACCAAATTTTGGTGTCACACAGGGCACCGCTGAAATTTGAGACCTCAAGGTCTGTCACGGGAGTCTCTGTGTGCTGACTGCACAGATATGCTCAATATACACATCAAAGAGTTCTGACACGATAAATGCCCTCCTGTTGTCGTGCCCCGCCTCATCCATTTTAATTATGGACACTGCATTATGCATTGCATAATTGAAAACACATGAGCTCTGCTGGATCAGGCAAAGCTCTCTCTAGTCCAGAATCCTGTTTCTAGCAGCGGCTATCAGATCCTTCCAGGAAACCCACATTTAGAACATTACAACGACAGCATCTCCCAGTGTTGCCCTTCCCTCCAGTGACGCGTGGATGTTCCATTTAGATACCCTATATACAAGGCCTTGGGAACGTTTTGCAGCCTGGGGACTGCTTTTCCTTCAGGCACCCTTCCAAAGGCCAGATGCCTGATTCAAGGCTCCTGCCTTGACCTACAAAACCTTGAACAACTCAGGACCAGGATACTTTACAGCAGTGCCTCTCAAACTTTTCCCCCCAGGATCACACTTTCAGAATAAAAAATTGCTTGCGCCAAAACAATTTTTTTATTGCATTGTTGTTGTTGTTTAGCCGTTTGGTCGTGTCCAACTCTTCATGACCCCATGGACCAGAGCACGCCAGGCACTCATGTCTTCCACTGCCTCCCGCAGCTTGGTCAAACTCATGCTGGTAGCTGCGAGAACACTGTCCAACCATCTCGTCCTCTGTCATCCCCTTCTCCTTGTGCCCTCGATCTTTCCCAACATCAGAGTCTTTTCCAGGGAGTCTTCTCTTCTCATGAGGTGGCCAAAGTATTGGAGCCTCAGCTTCAGGATCTGTCCTTCCAGTGAGCACTCAGGGCTGATTTCCTTCAGAATGGATAGGTTTGATCTTCTTGCAGTCCATGGGACTCTCAAGAGTCTCCTCCAGCACCATAATTCAAAAGCAAAGAAATGCATTGGAAAAGAAAAAAAACTCCTAGCAGTGCTTGATTTATAACAGAGAACACAACCATTTTATAATTTGATCATGGGACATTCAGAAAGTATACAGGCATCCTTGCTACTGACTTCGAGGCATCTCTGGGAAACTTTTCCATGCCAACGGGTTTTTGCAGATGTTCGAATTGATTAACACATTACTGTAATGATTACTTCCATTGTTTTCAGTGGCATTCTATGTTTTATAGTTGTACACCTCCATTTTATGATGTGGCGATATTGAAATACTTTCACAAAGTTAATTAATGTTGAAGGTAGGTGGGGCTAGAGGTGGGCAGAGCAACAAATACAATTTTTCAAAAAAAATATGTACAGTAAGCTATTTTCTACATGCACTCACACATCCCTCCTTATCTTCCAGGCATTGGCAGAGTTCAATGAGAGCTGTGGCCTAGGGAGAGTTCTGAGGGCCAGGTGGAGGATGAATGTGGCCCTCCAAATTACTCTAAGGCTGAGGCTCCCTACCCCAGTGATTATGTTAATAGCAACACTCAATTTCACGAGTGTAACTTGTTATGTGGACAAACAGAATCATCCACACCCACACCTCAGCAGGCTGAGAGGCGCACCAAGGTTTGAAGAAGGACACAAAAATCTGTGGGGGGGGAACCCTTGAAGAGGGGAACCCCCAAAGAGCTGGAGAGGATAGGATGGAGTGACTTGAAATCTGGATAGGAGCACTCTGCACTGCAGCATTTTGTTGCAGTCCCCCCTTGCTATATCTAATAACTGTTGAAAGACCTTACAAGGAATTGATCAGAAGGCTAATTTGCCCCTTGAGAACTCCTGGCTGAAGTTGCCTGGATGTTCTCAATGAATTTGGGCTGTGGTCTACAGCCCATTCATGCTGGAGCCCTCCAACTTGACTGACTGACTGAGGACTGACTTTGGTGTAAGTGGATTGAAGACTGCGGGCTTTGTCATGTTAAATTTATGTTGTGTGTCTTTAAGCAGTAAATTACTTGGGCAGATGGAAAACCTGGAGGAACTCACTCAGTTTTGACAACTCCTCCTCTTAGTCTTTTGGCTTTTGTTTTTTTGGCTCTTTTTAGTTACACGGAGAATATTTATATCGGTGCCTGTATTCTGCCTCAGGGGGAGAACTCTTCGGAGCATGTGAAATGTAAGAAAAATAAAAATGGTGTTTGGATTCTGGATATTTATGAAGGTAATCCACAGCTTTACCAACGAGTTGCTCCTTCAAAAGATGACCTCGCTCACAGAATCTGGCTGGAGGAAAGAGAATGGGCTGCTTCTTAAGACACAGCAAGTTGTCATGTCATATTTCAGTAAGGGGCGACTCACAGGGCAAGGGGGCAGAGATCTCCAGCAATGTTTAAAGGTACATTCTGAGATAGATTCAAAATTAAATTGAGTGTGCGCAAACACAAAAAAGCCATGTTATGATTGTTTGTTATGGCAGTGCATGGTTCAACTAGGGCACTTGCTCCCACAGTAGAGAGCGAAGGCTATTGACTTGGGTGGCTTTAAAAGAAGATTGGACAAACTCAACTAGGGCCAAGGCCTTTTCAGTACTGGCCCCGACTTGGTGGAATGCTCTGTCACAAGAGACTAGGGCCCTGCAAGACTTGACATCTTTCCGCAGGGCCTGCAAGACAGAGCTGTTCTGCCTGGCCTTTGGTTTGGACTCAGTCTGACCCTTATGTTCCCCTCCCCTTATGGTCTTGATTTATCGGCTACTTTTAAAATGAGGCTGCATTTTAAATTGCATTTAAACCTGTATTTTAAATTGGTTCCCCCCCTCTTCTTCCCCTATTATATTTTTACTGTGATTTTATTGGTGTTAGCCGCCCTGAGCCCGGCTCTGGCCAGGGAGGGCAGAGTATAAATAACATTTATTATTATTATTATTATTATTATTATTATTATTATTATTATTGAGAGGACTATTGATGGCTACTAGCCAAGATGACTGTGCTCTGCCTCCATAGTCAGAGGCTTCTGAATACCAGTTACGGGAAAGCAGAGATGGGGAGAGCGCTCTTGTGCTCAGATCTCGCTTGTGCGTTTCCCGTAGACATCTGGTTAACCACAGTGAGAACAGGATTCTAGACTGGATGGGCCATTGGCCTGAGCCAGCAGAGTCTTCTTAAGTTTTTGTGGTTACTTAAAAAGAAAACACTTCCCAATAAACCTCAGATTTTCAGGGGCTTTCACTCACGTTTGCTTGAACATGAGTAGAATCCTCGTTCAAGGATAAAGCAGTCTCTGGACACGGGAAGGTTTCCGTGCAAGTAAACTCCCCCATGAAAAGTTTCACCATTCAAGGCAGGGAAGGTTGGGGGCTGGGTGATGCAGAAAGAAAAAACTGGTGGAGGAGGCAGGGCTAAGCATGCTTCTAAGCCCAATCCCCAGTTTTACATCTCCCACGTTCAGGAGAATGCTGACTTTCACTGGCCAGTCATACATATGTTCCTGACAGTTAATAAGAACATTTGTTGTTTTTGTTGTTTAGTCATTTAGTCGTGTCCGACTCTTCGTGACCCCATGGACCAGAGCACACCAGGCACTTCTGTCTTCCACTGCCTTCCGCAGTTTGGTCAAACTCATGCTGGTAGCTGCGAGAACACTGTCCAACCATCTCATCCTCTGTCGTCCCCTTCTCCTTGTGCCCTCCATCTTTCCCAACATCAGGGTCTTCTCATGAGGTGGCCAAAGCATTGGAGCCTCAGCTTCACGGTCTGTCCTTCCCGTGAGCACTCAGGGCTGATTTCCTTCAGAATGGAGAGGTTTGATCTTCTTGCAGTCCATGGGACTCTCAAGAGTCTCCTCCAGCACCATAATTAAAAAGCATCAATTCTTCGGCGATCAGCCTTCTTAATAAGAACATAGGAAGAGCCAGTTGGATCATGTCAATGGCTCATCTAAGCAAAGCATCCTGTATTCACAGGGACCAGTCTGTGGGAAACTTGCAAGCAGGACCTCAAGCAGAAGAACACCTTGTGTGGTTTCCAGCAACTGCTATTCAGAAACATTACTGCCTCTTACCATGGATCATAGTGATCATGGCTTGTAGCCATTGATAGCCTTATCCAACCTGAATTTGTCCCATCCTCTTTTAAAGCTATCCACATTGGTGTCTCCTGTCTCAGTGAGTTCCACAGCTTACAGCTATGTGCTGCATGAGGAAGAAATCTGAGGCCCTGTAAGGGTGTAGCCTGTCCCCATTGTCTTGCAAGCGAGGATGAGTTTCAACTATCCCTGGATCCACATGGTTAATGTGTCTAGATTTTGTAAGCATGTTTTATATCTCTTTAAACTCTCCAGGCTCAAGGAGCAGTAAAAGCAATTTTCAGAAGGAAAATCTGCATGACCTTTTGGAATCAAAAGCTCCTCCTCCATATTCCCAGAGAATGTCAAGCACATAGCCACCTCTGTGGATGGGCACCATGTATTGGCAATGTGGATTGGCTGCCTGCTGTTGGATTGATAAGGTTCAGGACCCCCCCCAAAAAAAACTTAGGTAAAGGGACCCCTGACCATTAGGTCCAGTCGTGGCCAACTCTGGGGTTGTGGCGCTCATCTTGCTTTATTGGCCGAGGGAGCCGGCGTACAGCCGCTTCTGGCGAACCAGAGCAGTGCACGGAAACGCCGTTTACCTTCCCGCCGGAGCGGTACCTATTTATCTAATTGCACTTTTTGTGCTTTCGAACTGCTAGGTTGGCAGGAGCAGGGACCGAGCAACGGGAGCTCACCCCATTGTGGGGATTCGAACCGCCGACCTTCTGATCAGCAAGTCCTAGGCTCTGTGGTTTAACCCACAGAGCCACCCGCATCCCTCCCCCCATCCTTACATGGGTCTATAATGTAGAAATCATAAATGTGACAAGGCAGCAAGCGTATAACATGCCCAAATCTTCAAAGCAACATTGTTTCACTCTTACGTCCCACTATGACTGATCCGAAACATTTTGCCTGCGATGGATTGTAGTTAATCCAACATAGAACCACATACTTTTTTCTGTTCCAGTTCTCTCCATTTTCCTTCCTCTGTGACACACCATGCCTATTTCTGATTCTTTCAAAAGTTCAGTTTCTTTCTCACTCTTTGTTGATGCGTTCTCCTTTTGTTATTATTTCAGAGCTGTGGAGAAGTCATTAGTGACATCATGCCAAAGAAAGGGTGAGTCTCCTGAGCAAGCGAAGGGTTTTGATTCACTGGAAACAGAGTCAATAATTTATCTGAGCTTTCCTCAACCTGGTGTCCTGCAGATATTTTGGACTACAACTCCCATCACCCCCAGCCTGTGGCTGATGGGAGTTGTAGTCCAAAACATCTGCAGGACACCAAGTTGTGGAAGGCTGTTTTACCTTACCTTATACAAAATGAACCTACAGCTTTAAGAATAGAACACTATGGCAGGCTCCGGGTTGCAAACTTGCCACCTGCCAGTCAACTTCATAGGGGACAGAGCAACACCCCTATAAGGAAAGGTTGAAGGGCTTGAGACATTTTAGTTCAGAGAGGAGAGTAAGAGGCAGCACGGCAGAAGTTTGTAAATTCATGCATGGCATAGAAAAACTGGATAGAGAAAAGTTATTCTCCCTCTCTCATAACTCATGGAAAACCAATGAAGCTGAATGTTGGAAGATTAAGGACAGAGAAAATGATTTCTTTACGCAGCACTTTTAGAACTCTCTCCCCCAGGAGACAGTGATGGTCACCAACTTATATATATAATTAGTTTTTTAACATATCATTTCCAATATTCATATAACATAACTTCTTATCCTATACAATATTTTTGACTTCTGTCAACGTCTCTGATGATTTTCCATTCTTTATCACTTATTCTGCATTTCTTAATTTCTCTATTACTCTTAATTATCATTAACTAATAATTCTCTTACTTGTAATATTTCAAATAGTCCTCCTTACAAAACTTCTTTCAATCCTACTAGCGTAATCTGTTTGTTACTATTACTTTTCAAATAGTTCATATATTTGAACCTTCTAAGAACCTCTGGTCCCACAGGTTTCGAATCCTTCCTGTTAATTTATTTAATTCTGCATAGTCCATCAATTTCATCCTCCATTCTTCTTTCGTCGGAAGCTCTTCTCTTCCCCAGGAGGCAGTGATGGTCACCATCTTGGATGGCTTTAGAAGAAGGCTGGACAACTTCATGCAGGAGAGAGCTATCAATGGCCACTTCGCCATGGTGCCTAGGCTCTGCCTTTGCAACTTCTGAAAGTTGCTGGAAACCACAGGAGAGTAGAGGAAAGAGCTCTTGAGCTTGAATCCTACTTCTCAGTTTCCACCAGGCATATGTTTGTCCACTGTGAGAACAGGATGCTGGACTTGGCGGGCCATTGGCCTGATCCAGCAGGCTCTTCTTACGTTTTTAACTTGTTAATTAAAGTAACAACAACGCATTATAATGAAGGGATGGTTTAAATAGTTGTTATTACTATTACCTCAGTGATTTATAAGGGACACGGGTGGCGCTGTGGGTTAAACCACAGAGCCTAGGACTTGCCAATCAGAAGGTCGGCGGTTCAAATCCCTGCGACGGGGTGAGCTCCCATTGCTCGGTCCCTGCTCCTGCCAACCTAGCAGCTCGAAAGCACGTCAAAGTGCAAGTAGATAAACAGGTACTGCTCCGGCGGGAAGGTAAACAGTTTGCTCTGGTTTGCCAGAAGCAGCTTAGTCATGCTGGCCACATGACCTGGAAGCTGTACGCCGGCTCCCTCAACCAATAAAGCAAAATGAGTGCCGCAACCCCAGAGTCGCCCACGACTGGACCTAATGGTCAGGGGCCCCCCTTTACCTTTACAGTGATTTATATACTGCTGAAAACTGTAGCCTTTAAGCGGTGTACAAAAAGTTACAAAAGTGATAAAACAAATTGAAATCAACCATAAAAACAAGAATAAACCTTGCCTGCTAATCATCATCATCATTTATCATTTATATGCCACCCATCTGAATGGGTTGCCCTCCAGTCAATCTAGGCAGCTTCCATCAAATTAAGACATCTTCAGTAAGTACCAGAGGTTCAACAGGAGGGGAGAGGATCTGTCTGATCTTAGCCAGAAGGAAGTCCCATGGAGTTCACAATATGGAATGCATAGCTCCTGGTGGAGCAATCCCCCCTCTCTATGTGCTTCCTTTAAATGGCGTCTCTGCCCTCCACTGCTTCTATGCAGTGTTAGCAAAGCTCCTTCAATCCACTGCTCCCTACAAAGCATCTGTGGAAGGGGACGTACATGGGGAGAGGTCACTAACCTCAGGAAAGTGATCAGTGGGGGAAAAACTGTTTAAAGCAAGCAAGAAGGGGGGAATAGCTTTTAACTGGCGCCAAGGGACTTCTGGGGGTTCCCTCATTGAGCGAAGTGAGGTTACAGGGAACCAGGCAGAGGGTCTTCTCGGTAGTGGCACCTGCCCTGTGGAACACCTTCCCATCAAATGTCAAGGCAATAAGCAACTATCTTACTTTTAAAAGACATCTGAAGGCAGCCCTGTTTAGGGAAGCTTTTAATGTTTAATGCTGTATTGTGTTTTTAATATTTGGTTGGGAGCCGCCCAAAATGGCCCAGTCAGATGGGCGGGGTATAGATATATTATTATTATTATTATTATTATTATTATTATTATTATTATTATTAGTTTTAAAAGCCTCTGACTGGATGCCCAATGGAGGAGAATCACTGCTGCCACAGGAAAACATTGACAGGCGCTGTTTTCAGTGGGAAGCAAGTAGGAATGCAATACTATCTAATGAATTTCTCCAGCCCATCCACAAACACAGAGAAACCGATTCCATATCTCTGCAGTTCAAGAAAAGGGCTGCGAAGGTGTGGGGACACTTTCTGATAGGGTGCACAGAAACAGGGAGGGTTGAGGCATGTCCCAGTTTCCCTCCTCTGTGTATACACTACAAACAAGACACACTAAGTCCTCAAGTCTAGTTTCAGGCTAAGAGGACTCGCTTACATGGTCCTTTGGCTCTCGGGCTAATCTCGGCTAAATCACTGCATGTGGAAAGGGACCTAGCAAGATGTCAAACCATGGTTCCATCCAGCTCAAAAGAATATAAGATGGATTGAGCCAATGACCCATGTAGTCCATCATCCTGTTCTTGCAACGGCTGACCGGTTGCCTGTGTGGGTGAAGCTTGTGAGCTGGACATGTGTGCACTCTGTCCACATCCTGATTCAGAGGTAGTCGGATGCATGATACCTCTGATGGTGGAGGCAGAACATCATCTTGACGTTGTCTACATTGCCTGACAATTGCTCTCCAGGGTATCAGACATATATATGCAGAGCAGTTGCTCTACCATTGAGTTGCAGCCTCCCTCCTGCCCCCCATTAAGTTCATATCATTCAAACTATGCCTACACAATTCATAGGGTGGCAGTTTTAGGGGGAAGTTATCTTGCACACTTGAGGGACGCGGGTGGTGCTGTGGGTTAAACCACAGAGCCTAGGACTTGCTGATCAGAAGGTCAGCGGTTCGAATCCCCGCAATGGGGTGAGCTCCCATTGCTCGGTCCCTGCTCCTGCCAACCTAGCAGTTCGAAAGCACGTCAAAGTGCAAGCAGATAAATAGGTACCGCTCCGGCGGGAAGGTAAACAGCATTTCCGTGCGCTGCTCTGGTTCACCAGAAGTGGCTTAGTCATGCTGGCCACATGACCACATGAGCTGTATGCGGCTCCCTCGGCTGATAAAGCGAGATGAGCACCGCAACCCCAGAGTCGGTCACGACTGGACCTAATGGTCAGGGGTCCCTTTACCTTTATCTTGCACACTTGCTATTATTAGCACCGAACCTCAGCACCTCCTATAGACTCAACAGTATCAACGGGTTTTTATCCACAGAGCTTCTTTTAAGAGTTTGGATTATAGTATGAGAGACACTGCACAGCTATTTGAAACTGTTGTTTGAGAACAGCACTTGTTAATCCTTGAAAGCAGATAAACCTTTGGGTGTGTTTTTTTTTTTTTTTTGAAGAAAAACAAATCTATAGCACTACTGTTGTGGGCTGCTACACTTTCGATGCATGTTGCATGCCTGTTTTGGGAAGGATGCAAAGAACACACTAGAGATAGGTTTCCAAGGGTAACTAAAGCATTTTGCTATTTTTTTATAAGGTTTTTATAAAGATAATGTATCAGGGAAATAGAGTGCCCACTTACGCATGGCTGAAAAGGAGGGGGGGCATGGATTTGCAAAGAGTTTGCATATTCTAATGTGTATGCAGTTGTAGAAAGACTTGCTCTAATTTGAACATAATTTCAGCACTTCTCACCATAGAGGGGAAGGCTGTGAGTAGCTGATCTGTGGGACTGTTGTGTCTGCTGCCTAAGTTCTCAGTATGGATAGCAACTTTAAGGTCCCTACTGCTCTCTCTCTCTCTCTATAAATTGCAATTGGACAGTGTGGTCTTTAAAGGGCTACCCCTCCATTCACACAGTATATGTGCCTTGGAATTGGGGGTGGGTGCAATTCAGTTCGCATTTAAAGGCAAACCCACCTAACCTGGGCTTTCCACAACAACATACAAACCAAAATACACAACTCCTTCAAAATTCAAACTTCTACAAATTTTGCAACGGGGTTATCTCACCAAGTAATAAAAACGCAGACATTAGGGGAGAGTATGCATATGTTGATGAAGATAACATTAAAATGCATTATATTAGGGGTAACTGCTTAGCAAAAAAAAAAAAAAAAAGCATTAGGGAAAACTTACACAAAAGTGCGTATCTGAGGAGAGATTCGCAATTAAATGCTGGTGAATTTTCAGAGGACTTTTAAAAAAATCCAAACTGATGTAGAATTAGGCAGAACTGAATTTTAAGGTTGGGAAAATGAGAAGCGGAGAGAAATAAAAAACTAAATTATACACTGCGTGATCTACAAGCTGAAGCTAAGTTCACATTTTCCCTCCTCATTCCTTCTTCCTTTTTTCTATTTATTTATTTATAGAAATATTTCTGCAGCATATATGTATGCAAAGAGACGATAGCTGCAGACATTTGCTAAGGATCTGTGCTTTTGTGTGTGTGTGTGTGTGTGTGTGTGTGTGTGTGTGTGTGACACACACACACATTCACATTTATACATTTACTAAGGATATAAATATATTCACATAGTTATAAAAGCATGAAACAGCACTTCACATAAGGTTGCTCTGGCCCTTTTAAATAATTTGGCTAATCACTAGAATAAAATATGTTAGCAACGCAGAGTATTTTTTATCTATGTGGCAAAACAGTTTGGTTTCTGCCTTCATCAGCTGTTTTGTGAAAAAAATTGTGTGTGTGTGTCTTCCCTTAGCTAATGCAAGCCGTCTTTAACAAGCTATTGCAAATATCTTATGAAAAGAAACAGCAATATCAGTTACAGTACTGTTGGTCCCATCCGTATCTAGAAATAATAATAATTTAAAAGTTTCAGTGCTACTGCCTGTCATTGTAATCTGACTATCCACTAACAAAGGGCCTGTGAGTCCAAGTTCAATAACGCTTTTTGAGTAAGCACTGGGCAGCCATTCCCTCCCAACCCTGTACAGCTTGGGAAGCGGGGTGGTTTTGTGCAGAAAACAGCTGTCGGGGAACGGGTCAAGCACTCTCACCCTCTTCCATTATCACAGCCTCTTGGGGTTGCTTTTCATGTTAATATGAGTTAGGAGAAGGTCGTCTGTAGCAAGCAGACTCTCCTGGGTCCTTGGGTCACCTGCAGGAGCAGTCAGAGGGCTGGCACAGTTGTGCTTACCTGACCTCTTATCATTGGTGTCACTGAAGCTGGCCAGAATGGACAGCAGGAGGGGCAAGGGGGCAGCGAGATCAGCTTGGTGCAAACACAGAAGCAAAGTCCATCTGAGACTCCTGCCGGTATGTTTGCACTATGTCAACCTTGCCACCAGCTTCCCCTTTGCCCTGCTGGTAAGCCAGAGCAATCCCAGTTGCAAGCGACCTGACGTCCGTCTAGTGCTGCTGCCCCAAACCACTGACCACTACCTTGCCTATACCAGGTTGAGAGCTATTGACCTCTGCTTATAAGCTGCCTGGTTGCCATAGGACATCCCTAGTTCAAGACTCATTTAAAGTTTAAACTAAAACTTTTTAGTTTAGAGAAAGTATGATTAAGAGGCAACATGATAGAATTTCATAAGATTATGCATGGCATGGAGAAAAGTTCTTCTCCCTCTCTCATAACTCTAGAACTCATGGACATCCAATAAAGCTTAATATTGTAAGATTTGGGACAAATAAAAGAAAGTACTTCTTCACGCAGTGTATAGTTAAACTATGAAACTCACTCCCAAAGCAGGAAGTGATGGCCACCAACCTAGATAGCTTTGAAAGAGGACCAGACAACTTAATGAGCTGAGAAGAGAGCTCTTGAGAAGAGAACTAATGGTGGCTACTAGCTATCATGTCAATGGGATGCGGTTGGCGCTGTCAGGTTAAACCACAGAGCCTAGGACTTGCTGATCAGAAGGTCGGCGGTTCGAATCCCCGCAACGGGGGTGAGCTCCCATTGCTCAGTCCCAGCTCCTGCCAACCTAGCAGTTCGAAAGCACGTCAAAGTGCAAGTAGATAAATAGGTACCGCTCTTGCGGGAAGGTAAACGGCATGGCTGCTCTGGTTCACCAGAAGCGGCTTAGTCATGCTGGCCACATGACCAGGAAGCTGTATGCTGGCTCCCTCAGCCAGTAAAGCGAGATGAGCGCCGCAACCCCAGTCATCCGCGTCTGGACCTAATGGTCAGGGGTCCCTTTACCTTTTTAGCCATCATGTCTATTCTCTTATCTGCACAGTTGGAGGCAGTATTGCTTCTGAATACCAGTTGCTGGAAACCACAGAAGGGGATAATTTTAATCCTGCTTTCAGGTTTCCCACAGGCATCTGGCTGGCCCCTGCGAGAACGGGATGCTCAACCAGATGGACCATTGGCCTGGTCCAGCAGGCCTGGTCCTTGTGTTCTTAAATTTGCAGGGTGGTGTTGATCAGACACCTAGGTCTGAGATTGGAAAAAGTTATCAATCTATGGCTAAGAGCTGCAAAATCTGTTCGATATATACAGCTGTGCCCTTTAAGTACTTCAGCAGCAGTTCCTCACAGCATTTGCTTCCACAATACACTATGAAAAGAGAGAAAGCAAATTAGTAAGATACTGAATGGAAGGGATGGGGAGGTGGGGGGAAGAGGAGATTAAATTCCACTTACTGTGCATAAGTGTTGTGAACACTCTTCCCTACAAGTGTAGGGCATGTTCCACATGCTCGAGACATCTAATACTTCAAGGTGGATTTTCTCCACACCGAAAAGGCAAGGCGAGTTCACCCGGTAACCCTAGATGACAATTTAAGTGCAGGCCAGGCGAGCTTACAGTGCCACAAATTCTTGCGGCAGCATAAATGAAGCTCTTGTTGCAGGTTGCTAATCTCAGGATTCTTATTAAAAATGGATGATTACATGCACTCGCAAATAGCCAAGGCTTTGGGTATTGATTTACTCAGCGTGCAAGTGCCGCTGCCGACGTTATTCTTACAAGGTCTTTATCAAGAGGAAGGGGCGAAAACGTAAGTGAGGGCAAAGATGGGTCAATTGATCTGCTCTCATTTCTCTCCCTCCCCTCCCACCTATCCAAAAGCCAGGTCAACAGTCCAAGCAGAGTGACCAAAAAGCTGGTCTCCTTCCTTGCGACCAGCTAATTTCTAGAGGGGTGTTAAGGTCACACCATTTATTTACTTACTTATAAATAAGTCTTTAGATGCTGCCCTAACACAAAACTTCAGAATGGTATATAGGAATATTAATTCCCCACCCCCACCCCCAAAACCCCCCAACAGAGTGATCATTAAAATGAATGCCTGCTCACGAACATTTTGCACAATTTCCAAGGCAGGTGAGTATAAAAAGGTCATCGAGAGTCAACAGTAAGGGTGCCAGCTGAAAGTCTGCTGGTAGAGTGTTACTATTAATTAAATTTGTATATTGCCCTATACCCATAGATCTCAGGGTAATTCACAGCATAAAACTTCAAAATGCATAATAAAAATAAGAAGTGTAAACCACAACCATAGGGGATGCCCTATGACTTACATAAAATAGGGGCACCCTTCCCTCCACAGAGTCCCTGTTGGAAGTGTAGTACGGCCTTAGCCCCTGCTTGGGCGTTGGACAGAAGCTACTTTTCCCAGGTTCTTTTAACAGGATATCTTTTTCCCATAGAGAGGCAAGCAGAGGCTACAACCTTCCTCTCCAGTCAAGATCTTGGCTCACCCAATGCCTAACTTTCTTACAAAGTTCTGACAATTGCTACAAAGTAGGCGAAAACCTGATGGCCGATGCCAATTTGCCAAATGGAAAAATTCCCACCTGGCCCCGAATACAGTAGCCAACTTGGTCCATAGCAAGGTCATAGCGCAAGAAAACAACAGGTAAAGGGAAGGTGGGCAGGAGATCGACGAAAAGCAGGGTGGAGCGCCTGGCAAGCTGTGTTTTAACGACCCCTGGCAGCAGGCCTAAGCATCCTGATTGGTTGGGTCTGCTTCAGAGGAACACCCTGCCAAAGGCTGTCAGCATAGGCCAATCAGCTGGCAGCCAGTCGATCTGGCCTGCCATTTGCTGGATCACTCGTGTGGCTCGGGGCCTGGCTGCAACACCACCCACTGAGGAAGGTGAGTGGGCTTCTTGAAGCAATGGTCTGCCTGTTCACCGCTTGCACTGCAGTACAAGATACTACCACTGCACATAATCAATGAAGGGAGGAACACACATCTAATTGGCAGCCACTGGGTTTGGTCATCCCCTATGTAATATGACCTCAGATGTGTCCAAGATGTTCATCCCCAGCCTAAGAGGTCCTTGGTAGAGGTTATTTGAACCTTAATGGGATCCAGCAAGATAGGCTAGGACAGACATAGGCAAACTCAGCCCACCAGATGTTTTGGGACTACAACTCCCATCATCCCTAGCTAACAGGACCAGTGGTCAGGGATGATGGGAGTTGTAGTCCCGAAACTTCTGGAGGGCCGAGTTGGCCTATGCCTGGGCTAGGAATTTGGAGGGCAAAGCAGGCTGATTCAGAGAAGATCAGCACCATAAGATTATTGTCAATGAAGCTGCAAATATCCCTAATTTTATATTCATCAGATGTTTTTCCTAGATCCAAATTTCCCCCAGTATCTTTACCCAGAGATATCAGGAGGAACCTGCTAATGATGAAAAAGGATGGACTGAAGAGCATCCAAGATTTGTGAATACATCCGAGACAGAATAAAATTGTCAACCGTTTTCAGACATAGCAAGTGGATGTGATTTGCCGCGCGGCCAGAGCTGAGAACTCCCAAGAGGAAATGATCTGGAATCAGTGAAGAACTTGTTTTCTTTTATGACAGCCTCAGCCATTTCTATATCCTTGTTGGAAATAACCCATTTGTTTTAAGTGCACCGGGCCCTAGCTAAAAGTAGTAGATTTACTCTCTTGATCCAGTGCTCCTTCTTTCTTTTTCTCAAGCGAAACTGCCAGGAAGGTAAATACTGTCAGATCAGACAGGGGTTCCAAACAGCCACAATGACAGCTTCATCTCAGTGTGTCAACACACCAAGTATTTTCTCCTAGCTACCTCTGAGGGTCAGATTCAATGCTTCTCTCACTCCACACTACAGCTCCCCCACCCTCAGTAGCCAGAAACTATTTTGTCGCCTTAAGCGACAGCTTTAGGTTTGCTAAATTAACACAAGCGCAAACACCTATATTTAACTACTCTCCTCTCTCTCTCTCTCTCTCTCTCTCTCTCACACACACACACACACACACAGAATTGCTACTCAGAGAAAAAGGGGGAGCAAAAGAAAGAAGAGGAAACAGAACTGAATGAGGACATTAAGCATAGAGGAAAGAGTTGGTTAGAGTCAACTGTGACATTTACGAAGGGGAGCTTTGTAGTATGTAGATGTGCTGGGGGTAGCAGAGCTCACTTGGGTTGCTGGGGCAGTTCGAGGTCGGGAGTTCAAGGATGGCTCACTCGGTGCTTCTACCTTGAATCGGCAACCCCACCTTACGACTTGACCTTTAAAGCCCTAAACGGCCTCAGCCCTGTATATCTGAAGGAGTGTTTCCCTCCCATCGTTCTGCCCGGACACTGACGGCCAGCTCTGAGGGCCTTCTGGCGGTTCCCTCACTGTGAGGTTACAAGAAACCAGGCAAAACCAGACAGAAGGGCCTTCTTGGTAGTGGCACCCTCCCTGTGGAACACCCTCCCATCAGATGTCAAGGATCCTCTATTCCTTGATCCTCTATTCCCTTTTCCCCTTTCCTCTTCTATGAAGAAACCCTTTCTGGGACCCCCCATTTAAATTCTTCTCTGGTCTCCTTGCTGGCCCTCGTACGACCAACTTGGCTAGTCAGCCCTGGTGATCATTTGATGTCTACTGACTGGGGTTTGTTTGTTTCCCCCCCAAAATGACCCCTGAATTTTTGAATTTTATTGATATTGATGCTGCATTTTATGTTGTATTTTATGCTGTTTTACGGTGTTTTAAAGTCGTATTTTAATCAGTGTTTTATATTTGCTGTTAGCCATCCTGAGCCTGGTTTTTAAACCGGGAAGGGGGGGTATAAATAAAAAATTATTATTATTATTATTATTATTATTATTATTATTATTATTATTCCCATGTCTTGGCCAGAGAACACATGTACACCACACGTTGAAAGAAGGATGATACCCCTTTAACAGTCATAGCTTCCCTCAAATAAACAAGAGAAGCGAGAGTGATTGTTAAATCAATTCATTGTTAGTCTGAGAGGTGCAGAATAGATCAGTTTGTTTAAAAAACATGGCCCAAACAAACTTTTCTTCCTATTCTCAAACCACATAAGTTTACTTTTAGGAGTGCCTCTTCCTGCAGGAACCATGAGGTGTGTTTTTTTTTTAAAGAAAATACAAAGACATTAAAATATTTAAAATATGCTATTTTTATGATTTCATTGAATTCTCTCTCTCTCTCTCTCTCTCACACACACACAAAAGGCAAGACTTTAAAAACACACACACACACACACACCCTGCCAAAATGGAGCTCCTGGTTACACTGAAAGGAAAAAGGAGGAACATATTTTAAATATTTACTGCTTTTCTTTAAGTGAAGCCAAAGCAGTTCAAGACATTAAAACATTTATATAACATCAGTTTAAGCGATGATAGAAGCCCACGGTGACTAAAACAACCAAATGCTTTCCTAAAGAAAATAGGTTTTTAACCGTCTCTGAAAGGTCCCCAGAGGCCTGAGCACCTGAGCTTCTGGGGACCAGGAATTCCACAGGGCCTGCCTCATGATAAAAAAGAGAAATTAGAAAAGAAGAGAATAGGAAAGGAAAGGAAATTATATTTTAATCCAACAGAAACTCCTGTGACAACCTTGACATCTGCTGAAGCAGGCTAAGGTTCTTTTAAGTCTCCTGGTTGAAATATTTACCTCAGACACTCAAGGAATCTGCTTCTCGCATGACTTTTCCTGCCGTGCATTCCTTGAAAAGTGACCAGGCAATGCACTGCTTTCCCGTTTGTGAATTGCCAGGTGTGTGCCAGATACACAAAAGGGCACCTCTCCCAGAAACCCTGCCCATTCTTACTGTCGCGGCATTATACCATGTCCAGAGATTTCTAAGACAAACAGTGAAGTTGCCCGCTCTGGAACTTTCCAGATGGAGAGTACTCATGCCAAGGCCTGAATGATCAACCAAGGGATTGAGTGATGGTCCATATTGGACCACTGGTAGTGCCATGAGTCCTGAGATGTCTCAGGCCTGGAGTAGCAGGCTGAGGCGGACAAGGAGCAGGGAAAAGAGGATGTTTTGTGGGCCTGAGATAGGGAAATAGAGGATGGAGGGAGCAGATAATTCCCATCTCAGCTGCTGCTAAGGATGACGAAGCAGGACTTCCACCTCCTCCCTTCCCTCCTAGAGAGAGGAGCAGTTGAGAGGGATGGAGGAATCAGAGTCATAAAGGGAGAGCACAGCCTGGTCATCCAGGACCCAGTGGCACTCCTGTCACTTGGAAACAGACCCATCCCCACAACGCAGTACACACAACTGATATAGTTAAACCACGGAACTCACTTCCACAGGAGGCAGGGTTGGCCACCAACTTGGAAAGGCTTTAGGATTAGAGAAATTCCTGGTGGAAAAGGCTGCCAATGGCTCCTAGCTACAACGGCTATTTTCTAGCTCCGCTGCAAGAAGCGTCATGCCTCTAAATATCAACGGGACACTGTGATGGAAGCCAGAGCGCACGGAAACACTGTTTACCTTCCTGCCACAGCGGTACCTATTTGTCTACTCACACTGGCATGCTTTCAAACTGCTAGGTTGGCAGGAGCTAGAACAGAGCAATGGGAGCTCACCCCAAAGCAGGTCACCTTTGAACTATGAAATCACATCTCCACAGGAGGTAGCAACAGTCACCAACGCAGATGGCTTTCATATCCTTCACAATTTCTCTGATGAATATAGGAATATCCTTTTCCATAATAATAATAATAATAATAATAATAATAATAATAATTTATTATTTATGGGAATCACAGGGTGCTGTTGTGCCCATGTCCAGGAAGGAACATAGGAAGCTGCCTTATACTGAGTGAAACCCATTGGTCCATCCAACTCAGTATTGTCTACACTGGCTGGCAGCAAGTCTTCAGGTTTTCAGACAGGGAGCCTCTCTTGATTGTACCTGAAGATGTTGTGGATTGAACCTGGGTGGGCGGGTTGTGCTATATATTTCCTGCCTGTCGTACACTAAGAGCTGCTAAAGAATACCTCCTGAGTTGCTGCTTAAATGGGTCCCCCAACTTTGTGAGTGCGCCATTTTTGGTTTTCATGGCTCACGGTTGCCCTCCTTCCCTGCCCTCAGTGCAAAATAAATGGCCAACCAATTTCTTCCTTCAGCCTGCACTATTGCAACCGCAGGTTTACCCTAAAAAATTTCCTTCAGATTCCTAGCCGGGCTTTGGGTTGGCAGGGAGGGCTGGAAGGCGAAACTGGAATCTGCCAGCCGTCCGTTCTGTGGGACAGCTGACGTGCTGCTGGGCCCTAAAGGTGTAATTTCCACTCACAGTTTCAGATTGAGCCCTAAATGTCAGCTCGCTGGGATCCCTGCGCTGCTCTTGCTAATGTTGGCATCTGCAAACATGGAGCCTTAAGACATGCCTGTTGTTCCTTTTCTTTATTTTGAAAATCCTCCTCTACGTGGTGAGGGAGAAAGTGCTGTCAATCAATTGGATTGTCCCCTAAAGGAAGCACTGCACAAAGCCTGATGCTCTCTCCATGGCCATCATTTGCTACAAGCTCTGGGCTCTTTTCAAAAAGCTCTGGCTCAAACCCCTGCCTTTCGGGCTTTGCCTTTTCATTCAATCCATAGCCTCCAACAGTCATTCCTTGTTAACTCACCAGTCCACCCCGGGAGTGTGCAAGCTTGGAGGAACAAAGGGAGAAAAATAATCTTAATACTTACACCTGTACCAAGAGGGCTTTTGTTATTTGGGGCTCTCTTTTTTTGGTAAAGGTACAGTGAGATGGAGAGGGATACCTCTATTCATTTTTGGTCAAGAGCATGCACAAATCCACCGAGTTTAGTCAATAATAAAAGAAGCTCAAGCTTTCAAAAGTATTTGAGGGATGAAGGATCAAAAGCCATTTGGGTCTGTTTGTTTGAGATCCAAGGGGACACGCTGTTATTCCATCGCTCTGCGTACAGACTCCTAGTTTGATGGACAAAATGTCTAGAACAATTCGACCACAAAGTGATATATATCCCTAAAGAACAAAACACATGCAAGCAACCTACAGTACGCTCACAGTAGCGACTTGCGATATTTCAGAGTGTTTTCCTACGATAAGTCCTAAGCCATTTTAGATGTAGCCCTGCAAATGTGTGTTGTGGAGCTTGGATGTCAGAATTCTCATATGCAAGTACAAACTGAGTATGAAAAATCTATTCTGCTGTGCGTGTTTTCCTTGTCACAATAAAGGCCCATTAGTGGTTCTTTCCTATAACATTTAATGTGTGTGTGTGTGTGTGGTGCATAGGGGCAAAAGTACTATAAGAAAAAGAGTTGTTATCTGGCAGTTTCTTAGATGTAAGTGGGACTACTCTGGAAAGAAAAAGGGGCTTAGAGCATCAGCTTCTAATTTTTCTTTAAATAAAAATATTGTGGCAGCAAGTTGATATGAATGTCAGCTCTATACCACAAGCTCTCTGTCCTCCTTCTCCCAAAACTGTGAAATGGCTTGATCATATCTGAGCTCAATTCCAATTCCAGACCAAGTCATGCATGCTTCTTAAATGGTGGTATCCAGACCTGAACACAGTCCTCCAGGTGAATCTGACCAAAGCCAAGTAGAGTGAGACTGTTACTTCTGGCAAAAATACCTGAAAGCAGCTTGTTTGGCCCAATCAAAAGAACGCAAGCAAGGAGTTAATTTGCAGGCCCTTCCTGCTTCCAAGCATCCAATCCTAAAAATGCCTCTTCACTACAGTTAATTGGGTTTTCAGTGCCTCTACATTCTGCAGGAAAAACGGTAGGGATATGCCACTCCGAACTGATGCTACATGTTGGAAGTACAGCTGACACAACAGTAATTCAAGCCACACAGATGGGTACAAATTCTCTTGTTTTGGGGCTTTAACTGCAAAACACCTGTTATTAGCGCAGGTTTCCGTGGCTCAAGTCGCTGCCGTCAGAAAAGCATGGCCTCGCTTTATCTCCTTCATCCCATCCACAATCTGCGCTGACAGCTTTATCATCACGAGGAGCATTATGTCAGCCTGTCCGATGCTTCTTGAAGCTGTCAACAACACTTAGAGTCAAGCCCTCCAAACTTTTAAAAACTTAATCATTTTTATTCTGGGCGCATAAAAGCTGAATGCGAGAGACCCACGCACAGGCTTTGCACCGGGCATTTTATTGACTCGGCTGGCCAAAGGCATAATCAGGCTGCTGAAACATTTACGGAGTACAAAGCACTTTTCTGCACAGAAAGCTTGCTCTTAAAGCCAGAAGTACACCTGAGGTGGCAAAACGTTAGGGCTTTTTGTGCAGGCAGAGCAGGGGGTGGGGGTGGAGAGAATTACATGCAATGACCCACAATGGGCTGCAAAGATAGGTGCCATTCAATATGCAAGAGCATCATCTGTGGGCAACTTTACACTGCGAGATGACAAACATCAAGAGTGGCTGGTGCCCCAGTTCCTTGCTCATGCCACCAGCCTGACTGTCAGCTGCAGAGCAGAGTGAAACAGACCAGGACAGGGTGGCCCTGCTGGAGTAGGAGAGAGGCTTGGCCAGCTAGAGGATAAAGGTGTGCAGAGAGGCATGTTTAGTGGAAGTTCCAAGCAGGGTGTCAGGTCTTGAGTCAGGCCAGTGAAACAAACAAAAGCTCAAGACTAGGTGGTCGCAGCAACCCTTCCTAGGAGGCCTTGCCCTGATGCCACAGTTGTGAGGACTGAAGGTTCCTCCTTTCCCACCCCTCTCTAAGGCTCCTCCTCTCCTGGGTTTTCCCCAAGCAGTCTCAATCTGTTTCTGCACAGCACAAATCTCTGTTCTGCTCTTTTAATTTCTCTGTGCATTCTTGGAGCCTAGGGTGGCGGCGGCGCAGAGCTGGTTACAGCAGGAGGGGTAGACTCACTAGATTCATCAGCAGCCTCTTGACTCCTCTAGCCTCTGCTTCAGCCTCAGAGTCTGAACTGCACTCTGCCACAGACTCCTCCTGCTCACTAAACCCTGTTGACCCTTCAGTTTCTGACACTTGCTTCTACTAGGCTTCTCCCTCTGACCACTCATCATCATCCCACCACCAACCCCCTGGCTCTGAGCCTTCTTCCCCTGGGGGTCCCTAGGGCGTTCCCCGGCTGGTGCCTCGCTCCACTCCAGTGCCTCCAGCCTGTCCAAGACACAGGAAGGGAGCAAAACTCACCAGGTCCACCCATTCCTCCAAGCTCCTCCATTCCTCATCCTTCTCAGTAATTATCCCACTGTTTATTGGGAAACTATAACATGAAGACTTGACTCACACGCAGGTGGATTGGGAAGCGGGTGGCGCTGTGGTCTAAACCACTGAGTCTCTTGGGCTTGCCGATCAGAAGGTCAGCAGTTCGAAGCCCCAGAACGGGGTGAGCTCCTGTTGCTCAGTCCCAGCTCCTGCCAACCTAGCAGTTCAAAAGCACATCAAAGTGCAAGTAGATAAATAGGTACCGCTCCGGCGGGAAGGTAAAAGGGGTTTCCGTGCACTGCTCTGGTTTCGCCAGAAGTGGCTTAGTTCTCCTGGCCACATGACCTGGAAAAACTGTCTTCAGACAAACGCTGGCTCCCTCGGCCAATAAAGCGAGATGAGCGCCGCAACCCCAGAGTCGTTTGCGACTGGACTTAACTGTCAGGGGTCCTTTACCTTTTTAAGTTTTGAGAAGCTCAACGTGGGAATTTGGCTTCCAGCGATAGAAAGCAGCACAGAGAAGCTACAGGGGCTGAAGCATCAACCCAAAGCATGCACATCTCACATGAGGCTCCCATGTACATGGATGCATTTAGAAATGCACATGAGGATGCAAAGATCAAAGACAAATTGGGAAACATGCCTCAAAAAGCAGCGGAGAACAATGGACAGAAAAGGAGGAGACATGAAGGGGAACAAATAAATAAATTGTGCTTTGTAGGTTTAACTAGATTCTTCCGTTTGCCAATCCGCTGACATGTGTTTCGGTCTAGTGGGGGATTAGAACACACAGCTGGTGCGTATTTGGCACACAGGTGTCTCCCTCTCTGCCTTTGCTAGCTAGCTCACAACAGATGGCTTCGTGCATACGTGTATGTGTGCAAGTGAGCACGTAAAGGGGGGAATCCTTCTGAGTGGTGTTAAAGGGAGAGCTCAATAT
The DNA here is from genome assembly GCF_027172205.1 of Podarcis raffonei. NCBI lineage: Eukaryota > Metazoa > Chordata > Lepidosauria > Squamata > Lacertidae > Podarcis > Podarcis raffonei. The sequence continues at coordinate 63,927,044 of NC_070611.1, read as the reverse complement.
ATTAACTACACTCTTCTTCACACACACACACCCCGGCGCAGTTAGCATAACATTAAAATGACTCTAGGTATCTGCCTCATCGGGTTGTCATCCGCTGTTTGAAAACACAGCAAATCCAGAATGAAACATCAAAAGGACCCACATGGTAACTCTGCCAACCAGAGCATGATACACATCAGTAATCTACACACAAGAGTTCTGATGTGATGATTTAGAACACCCTATCATGTTAATCTGCCAGACTGCTGAGGAGGATCTGTGCCATGTTGAGGCTACACAGAAGTCCGGGATAATCATGAGTTAAAGAGACTGGTAAAATCTCTCGGGCTGGCTACAGCAAGGCAACCTGATCCAGATCTGGAGTTACTGAAATAAAGGATCCTCAAGGTCAGTTGCTGGAGTCGGAGTTGTTTGAACTGTAGCTAGAGACTGAAGTGCTTCAGAAACAGGGCCGGCCCTAGCATGTGGCAGAGTGGAGCAGCTGCCTCAGAGGATAAATGCCAAGGGTCAGTGAGTGGAGAGAACTCTACATATGCTTTGTAGTCTGCCTTGCACCCACTAAACTAGGCCATTGCCCCTCAGGGTGCAATGGAGGATGCTGAAATAAGATTCAATGGTCTGTTGAGCTTCCGTGCATTAAATGGGCCTGAGAGGAGGCAGTACTGATAAAGTACTCCTTCCTTGACCAGGCAACAGCAAGTTCCTTTTATCTATACCCATCCAGACACTACACACCAAATGCAAGCCACAAGGATGAATATCATATAATCCTGTTTGGGGAAGGAACATAGCTCACTGGTAGGGCACCTCCTTTTCATGAATCTCCTAGGGATCATTATAATTAAATTAAATTTATTAGCCAGTTTTTCTTACTACTTCAGATACCTTCTTCAGATCTGAAGAAGTGTGCATGCACACAAAAGCTCATACCAATTACAAACTTAGTTGATCTCTAAGGTGCTACTGGAAGGAATTTTTTAATTTTGTTTCAATATTATTGTTATTATTATCAACTAAGTGAGGCATGATTAAGTCCTTTTGAGGACTTCTCTCTTATTCACCTTTTTTCTCTAAATTAAAACGGCCCATATTTTGCGACCTTTCCTCAGAGGGTAGTTGCTCCATCCTCTTGATCATTTTGGCTGTCCTTTTCTGAGACTTCTTCAGTTTTATAATATCCCTTTTGAGGTTATGTGACCAGGACTGCACACAGTATTCCAAATGCAGCTGCACCATAGATTTGTATAATGGAATTATGCTGCTGGGAGTTTAATTTTCCATTGCTTTCTGAATGGTCCCAAGCACAGGATTCTCCTGTTTCACATGGTCATACACTGGGTCCACATCTCCATCAAGATCATCTTCCCTATGATCTGAAGTTCTTACTCCTAAGTAGACATGGTTTGGATTGCATTGCAACTTATTTTTTTAAAACACGCACACACTAATTTGTTATTAATGTTCTGAAGGTTTCAAAGCACCCAACAAAGAGCAAAGAGTGTATGTAATTATTTAAGAAAATGATGATTTAAGAAAATGATGAACACTGGAACCAAAATTCTGAAATTCAATATACAGTGGTACCTCGGGTTAAGAACTTAATTCATTCCGGAGGTCCGTTCTTAAACTGAAACTGTTATTAACCTGAAGCACCACTAATGAGGCTAATGGGGCCTCCTGCTGCTTCTGTGCCGCCGCTGCACAATTTGTGTTCTCATCCTGAAGCAAAGTTCTTAACCCAAGGTAATATTTCTGGGTTAGCGGAGTCTGTAACCTGAAGTGTATGTAACCTGAAGTGTATGTAACCCGAGGTACCACTGTATAAATACCGTATTTTTCGCCCCATAGGACGCACCGGCCCATAGGACGCATCAAGTTTTTTGGGGGGGAAATAAAGGGGAAAAAATTATTCCCCCCCCAAGCGCTTGTGGGGCCGGCAGCGGGGAGAAGCGCTCTTCTCCCCGCAGCCCGCCTTCAGATCAGGTCTGGGGACAGCGGGGAGACGCGCTGCGCCTCCCTGCTGTCCCCGGAGCTTGCGGGGCAGGCAGCGGGGAGAAGCGCTCTTCTCCCCGCCGCCCGCCTTGAGATCAGGTCCGGGGACAGTGGGGAGACGCGCTGCGCCTCCCCACTGTCCCCGGAGCTTGCGGGGAGATGCGCTTCGCCTCCCCACTGTCCCCGGAGCTTGCAGGGCTGGCGGCGGGGTCTCCCCGCCGTCAGCCTCCAAACCACTTCGGGAGACAGCGGGATGGCGGCGTTCCGCCTCCCTCTGTCCCCCGACCTTGTGGGGCTGGCACTGGGGCTCTCCTGAAGCCTGGAGAGCGAGAGGGTTCGGTGCGCACCGACCCCTCTCGCTCTCCAGGCTTCAACGAAAGCCTGCATTCGCCCCATAGGACGCACACACATTTCCCCTTCATTTTTGGAGGGGAAAAAGTGTGTCCTATAGGGCGAAAAATACAGTAATAATAGAGAAGTTACCTGTATGGTAAGTTAAATTTACAATCACCTATTGTTTTAGCACATGAATTGACATATACTTCTTTTTAAAATGGGGGGGGCAGTGTAGAGTTGGGGCTGCACATCTTGCTTAATCACTGTTCCCATGTTACAACACAAGGATGCATGTGTAGGGTCATCAATTGCTTCCATGAGCTGAGACCTTCTTGAGAGACCACAAGGTTCCCCTGTGACAGTTCTCTAGAAGGTTTGAAAAATTGTTTGGCGGCATCCCCAGAAAAAAACCAGCAGGGTGTGGAAATGTCCTTATCTTCATATTTAATGGAAGACTTGCCCATGACTTTTTGCCAACCATCCTGAACTTCTCAGTTAAGTTGCACACTCCCAAATGTGCGTGCTTTACAAATGCTAACAATGTTTGTTCTTTGTTATTTTCCACTCCATGCTCTGCCATGAAGACAGTGCTTACAAATATGGGGAAATTGGAGAGAGAGAGAGAGAGAGAGAGAGAGAGAGAGAGAGAGAGAGAGAGAAATACATAATCTGCAGTCTTGATGCGACGGAAAGCAAAAAAGTTGCATAGACCTTTAACCCAATACTTCTGGTTTGATCAGCGCACTCTTTGCTGGGGAAGCTCAGATAAGCGAACCATAGCAACTGCTATACTTTTTGTGACTTTACGTCACCGTTCATAGCAGTATCAGATGGGAAGATGTTATCCAGGATGGCATAACACCTGGAGAAACCATTATGCTTATCAGGAAAACGTGGGCTTAGTCAATTCCTTTGGTGAACTCGCAAGCCCTTCTGAGCCTTTTAGCTAGGCCTGGTCAGCTTCCATTACGACCTCCAGCCTTTTTCTCCGAGAGTAAATAAGGACGGCATTAACAGACGCCGCATTCTGGCTGATGCAGCCTTTGGAAATTTTTTCTCAATTAAAATAAAGAGAAACTATGGTGATTGGAGGCTGGGAAGGGGGTTGAAAACAACTCGTGTCCACATGTTCCCAACAGACGTCCTCACCTTTATGTGTGAAACCTGCCCAATTGCAGGAAAGGGGCCTTTGCTGCTTATAGGACACAGGGGTGGGGAGTTGCATCCACTGTTACCGGGTAGTGGATACCACTACTACCTGCCGAAGCCTCATCTCTGAACGCTCATGTCAGAAGTTTTAAATGACTCTTTAAATTCACTATCTTGGGGGCCTTGCTGCTTAATAAAGACTACGGGGTGTTGAGAAGCACAGTATATTATTTCATTAAGTGCTTTTCGGGAGAAGGGGATTTAGAAGTAAAACTGCTGGCTTTGTGTGGCAAGGTCACAACCTTTGACAACTTCGGAGCTTATCTCTTTCATCTTTCCACTCCCCTGAGACCCCAAACTTGCAGAGGAATCGAAGCCAGTAAGCTGGGGCGAGACAGAATTCAGCATTGTTACGGGCTAGGTTCCCCTTCTCTCTCTCTCTCTCTCTCTCTCTCTCTCTCCCCCTCCCCTAAACAAAACAGATCTGAACGGAGCCAAGGAAACAAAAATGTATTGTTCCTTGCAGATGGAAGCGAGAGTCGCCTAGGTAACCAGATTAATCTCCTTTTTCTCTCCCTTCCTCTCTTGTAGTGCGGTAATCGGTGGGTTCTCTGTTCACAAAAAGCCAGCCTCAAAGCTGGGGCTCTAACTAGGTTCCTAATTAGCTGCAATTTACAATGAAGACAACATGATGAGATAATAGAAATTTGCAAAATAATGACATACCTCAGCAAAATATTCCTCCTCCTAAGAACCATTTTTATACAAAAACAATAAAGAGGGCCCTTCTACAGCAAAGCTGGAAAATGGTGGTGTATTATGTGACACAGAACATTATTGTTCGCCTCTTGTTCTCCCAATCAACAGCTTATTGTTTGGCATCTTAAATAAAAATGACTCAAATACAGGCCACATAATGATCTCCATTGCGCTAATACACTGTATATACAGAGTAGTAAAAAAAAAAAGAGGGGGGGAAAGGAAAAAAAATGTATTCGAGCCAAAGTGGAGCTTATACAGAAGCAGACCCCAGAAAGGTTACTTACAATGCAATGCAATGAAAGTGGGGGGTGCTGGGAAGTATTATTACTGGGTCTTAATCACACGTATCTTTGTGATTCCTGTCAGTATGCTGCATGGGCATAAAAAAAAAGAAAGGGCAGCTGTACAGGACAGCAGTTAGTTAATGAAATATGATGGATTGCATTTCTTGTCCTCCGTTGGTTAGCTCCAACAAAGCAAGCTTCCAGATTGTTAGCCAACAGAATTCTCTGGTGCGACATCAAAGGGTGCCATTCAAGTAAGGAGGAGGGAGGAGGAGGTGGTAAGGTGAAATGGGGAGGGGTGGAATCACTGGGAGATAATGCAACGTGGAGGAGCTATGGAGAGAGAGAGAGAGGGGAGGAAGAGGAGGCTTGGTAAAGATATACAGGCATGTATATCACTTGCTCCTTCTACACTTGATGAAGACCAGGCTATAAGGTAGCTCTACGTGGGGCTACCTTTGAAGGTGACCCGGAAACTACAACTAATCCAGAATGTGGCAGCTAGACTGGTGACTGGGAGCAGCCGCCGAGACCACGTAACACCGGTCTTAAACGAGCTACATTGCCTCCCAGTACGTTTCTGGGCACAATTACAGTGGTACCTCTGGTTACGTACTTAATTCGTTCCGGAGGTCCGTTCTTAACCTGAAACTGTTCTTTACCTGAAGCACCACTTTAGCTAATGGGGACTCCCCATTAAAGAAAAGTTCTTAACCCGAGGTACTATTTCTGGGTTAGAGGAGTCTGTAACCTGAAGTGTATGTAACCTGAAGCATATGTAACCTGAGGTACCACTGTATAAGTGTTGGTGCTGACCTTTAAAGCCCTAAATGGCCTCAGCCCAGTATACCCGAAGAAGTGTCTCCACCCCCATCCTTCTGTCCGGACACTGAGGTCCAGCGCCGAGGGCCTTCTGGTGGTTCCCTCACTGTGAGAAGCCAAGTTACAGGAAAGCAGGCAGAGGGTCTTCTTGGTAGTGGCGCCCACCCTGTGGAACACCCTCCCACCAGATGTCAAAGAGAAAAACAACTACCAGACTTTCAGAAGACATATGAAGGCAGCCCTGTTTAGAGAAGCTTTTATTTTCTGATGAATTATTGTATTTTAATATTTTGCTGGAAGCCGCCCATAGTGGCTGGGGAAACCCAGCTGGATGGGTGGGGTATAAACATATTATTGTTGTTGTTGCTGTTATTGTTGTTGTTGTTGTACCTCGGGTTAAGAACTTAATTCGTTCTGGAGGTCTGTTCTTAACCTGAAACTGTTCTTAACCTGAAGCACCACTTTAGCTAATGGAGCCTCCTGCTGCCGTTGCACCGCCGGAGCACGATTTCTGTTCTCATCCTGAAGCAAAGTTCTTAACCCGAGGTACTATTTCTGGGTTAGCGGAGTCTGTAACCAGAAGCGTATGTAACCTGAAGCGTATGTAACCCAAGGCACCACTGTATTATTACTCTGCTTGCAATACTGTATGTTGTGATGGCCTGCTCCAGGTGTGTGGAACCTCTGGCCCTGCAGATGTTGCTGAATGACAGGTCTCATCATCTCTGGCCATTGGCCATGCTTTCTGGGGCTGATGGAGGTCATTCAGCATTGTCTGGAAGGTCAAAGGTTCTACACATCTGATCCACACATACCTGAAACTCAACGCTTAACCCTGCAGGGAAGAATATGCATGTGGGAACTGGACCAAGATTAGCATCCTGAAAAGCTAAAATCAGTAGCCACATGAATGTATCTTTTGCCACCAGGGCCTCTATCCTACCTCTACATCTAAGGGTTCTACCTGGGCTGATGGGTAGCAGGAAGGAAGCCCTCAACATAAGAACTGCTTGCACTGGGAGGACTGTTGCTTAGCTACATTTAACAATGCCTTATTGACTGGACTGGGAGAAAAATGCATTAAATGGCTGGCTGAGTATTATTATTTTTTAAGCTTTTATTTCATGGGTTGGGCTGGGTGTTGCAAATTGGTGGTTTTAGGTTTTTGTCAGGGGGTGTTTATTGGAATGTATAGTTAATTGTTAATTGGCAGCTCATTATTATTTATATTTATATTTTGATGTTTGAATTGAACACTGGAGCGTTGGGGAAATGAGCAAGGTGTTTGATAACTAAGTTCGAACCTGTACATTAGTCCGGGGGCTGTAGATCAGGCCAGCTCATACTGGAATACATATAGATCACTGGAGACAGAAATTGCCCCACCACCTTAAGCTTGTTTCCAGCTAGCCCACATCTGCCTGCCTTCTTACATACAAACAATTCAGTTCCTATCAGTTTTCTTCTCCTTAGTGTTTGTGTTGTCTCTGTACAATTTAGCAAGGAGGAGAATGGGAACAAAACTGGAATTAGTTAGCCCCATTTCTCACTGGTTTTGACTCTGGCTGACATTGGCTCTAGCGCCATCTACTGTTCGTCTCCCTGCTTTCCACCCTACCAGTGACCAAGATCAAATTCCTCATGTACCCATAACTCCCACTTCCTGGAACTTGGCTAACTTCAGAACTGAACTCACTCCACCAAGGCCAAGTCTCAAGAGGAGATTTATATGTTTCATTTCTTGCTTTGCCTATTCTGAGGTATGATCGCTTTCTTAGATAACTCTCTATGAAATGAACTAATGCCATGCCAATAATGCTTGTCCCTTTTTTTTTTTTTACTGAGTCACAGAACCATAGAAGATTGGAAGGGATCATGAGGATAATCTAGTCCAACCCCTGCAATGCAGGAATCTTTTGCCCAACATGGGGCTCAAACCCACAGCCCTGAGATTAAGGGACGCGTTCCCTACCAACTGAGCTAAGTCTGGAAGTGCACAAAGAGGCATGTGTTAAGTGCCCAATACATCCCTGCACTTCAAAGCCCACTTGGAGCACATGAGAGTGGTACAATTATAATTATTTTTATTTAAAAACCTAAAAGAGAAGTCCTTTCAACTTTTTTTCCAGTTGCTCCACTTTCATGTACCCCAAATGCAACCTCCACAGCAGCCTATGCTGGAAAGGCCATGAGAGACGGTGTCAGGACTAGGAATGAACAATTTTGCCAATTTTGGTTTTTCTCGGTTTCTCGTTTTTCCAGTCAAAAGTTCATTTTTTCCACATTTATACATCGATAAGTATGTTGTTCCTATTCTTAAAAAAAAAACCCTCTTGAAAATTTATCACCATTTTAGTGCAAATTTCTCTGAATAGGCACATTTTCGCAAAACAATTCCCCCTATTATAATTTATCCATGTGTTGCATATATATGACCAGGACTTTGGCTGATTGACATCCAGTGCCCTTTTAAATGTATTGTGGAAGAGGGGGTTATCGGGTTGTCTTTGTTTATATTTTTTTGTTATGTATTTTGTGTTTTTTATATTGACATTTTATATTGTGAACCACCCTGAGAACTATGGATATAGGGTACAATACGAATTTTATTGACCAACTGACTGATTGTAATATCATCCCACCCTTCCTTCTAAAGAAACCCATATAATACTTTTTCGGTATGTTATTTTTATTAACGTGTTTATCTTTATCCATGCTTTACCACAGTATATGTGTTTTGCGACCCATTACTTTAGTGGAGTATAGAATTGCAAAATTCAGAGGAGGGTGAATTTTGAAGGGCAGTTTTGCATCAGTTCGCACATTCTTTCAGAAAGCGTGAACTTGGTAGGGTCACCTTTGAACGCAAACTGGATAAAATCTGACCTCCATCCTTAGTCAGGAGGATGTAACAATCCTCCCATATATTGGCACAAGGCGTGAGCAGCTGGGGAGGCTGCAGAATACTGGAAGGGGAACACAGATTGTCAAAAAGGAAGACACAGCCACTCCTTGGATGCCACATATCGATCCAGTAAGAACCAAAGCACTCACACCCTTGAGAATTTCACCTAAATCTCACATGCACTTCAGAAGACGCAGGAAAAAATAAAAACAAAGCCCTTTTTTTGCAAGGGGGCAAAGATTTATTCCAAATTGATGGGCAGGGTTTTGAGCACCTGCCAAACGAACACAGTACGTTTGGGGGGAAATTACTATTCCATTCAGATAATAGGTCTAAGTCTCTAGTTATGCATCTCTGCAATCAACTCTGGCATGCGTCCCTCTCCCACTTTTTAAAAACACAATAATATTAACTATCTCTTACAAAAATCATTCCACCTCCTCTGGATCTTTGTTCCCGAAAGACATTATTCAGTACTTTGCCACAACGGAGCTCTACGCTTGTAGCCTTTGTATAAGAATAACTCCATCTAGGCTGCAATCAATGGGGGCGATGCCTACACATGAAAAGCCTTTTTCGCCACATTGCAGAACCTAAAATTAGTTACCCTGTTGTGAGGGCTCAAAACCACAGCAAATGTTCAGCTAGTGTCCTGAGGTTTGCCTAGCTGAGATTCAACAAGGGGTGCATCGGAAATTGCTTTCATCTGGATTTCTCCCTGGATTTCGGAGTTATTCCCAAAATGGAACTGGTGCATTGGAAATCCCACCACTGTTCCATTTTTCTTAAAGTTCTGAATTTTATTCAGAATGCTATATATGTGCAGTTTGTACGAAAGGGCCATCGCTCAGTGACAGAGCCTCTGTCTTGCGTGCGAAATGCCCCAGGTTCAATCCCCAAGTAGGGATGGAGAGACCCCTGCCAGAAACCCCAAGGAGCTGCTGCCAGCCAGTGTAGACAATACTGAGGTATATGGGCCAATGGCCTGACTCAGTATAAGGTAGCTTCCTGTGTTGTAGCTTTCCAGTTCCTTCCGTAATTAATTCACGCCTTGCCTCTCTTCCATATTATGCTTACGTGCTCATTGATTAAACCACTGCAAAAAGAGCAAACTTTATCAATCATAGATATGATTGCATCAATAGTCTTTTTGTTTTAGGTTTTACTAATGCATGTATGCACCAGGATGCGCTGATTCAGAAACACCGCAAAAACATTGCAACGTTGGTGCAATTGTACATATGATTGCAGGTGCATAGGATTGCATGCAGATTATTTTTCCATGGTGTTTTTTTTACCCATGCCTGCAATTTCACGTGTGCACTGGAAAAACACCACACAAAAATAATCTTGATGTGATTATATTTACGGTCACCTCACTCTTTTTTGCAGTGTGGTAGCACTGCACATATTTGTATGGTTAAAGAGAGAAAGAAAGCAGCGAATAAACAGAAGGAACTTAAATACTGTGCATGCTTCTATTCATAAAACAATTCTAGAAATTCTCTTAGGCCGGATGCACACCATACATATAAAATAAATTTTAAGCACTTCCCTTTCCCCAAGAATTCTGGGAATTGTAGTTTATCCCTCGCAGAGGTGCAATTCCTGGTGAGCTACATTTCCCAGGATTATTGACAAGGGATATATCAAGTGTGTTTTGAATGAACGATGGGTACACAGCCGTAGTTAAACTGGGAATGTGGGGAGCTGCACACAGGACAGAGTGAACCTATGTAAAAATCCAAATAGAAGTCAGGAAAGATGTCCCTCATTAGATCCAGCTGCATTCAGCTTGAAGAATAAAAGTCATGACTTAAATGCACAAGAGGAGCCATGGAAACTAGGGCTAAGTGGGAATTTTGATATTTCATTATCTTGTACTTAGATGGAGATGGAATATACAAAAGAAGATGACCATACTCATAACTGTTACCAACCATAATACTAGTGCTATTTTTCTAGAAAAAGAGGTGCCAGAAATATTCATGAATGCCTCCCTTGTTTTCTTAGAATGGCAATGGCATCCACCTGAGAGTTCTGGGGAGTTCTGGTTTCAAAAAAGCCCTGCATACTACTAGTACAAAACAAAACAGAACAAAAAACATAGCAAACTTATATAACACTTTTGACTTTCCAGAGTGTTGTAGCAATCATTACAGCAGCCCTAGATGAACCCCATATTGCAGGTGTGAGTGTGGGGGACTGAGGATGAGAGATGGCGACTTACCCAACACTATTTAGGAGTTCATAGCTGAAGGGATTTTTGAACCAGCAGCTCCCCCTCCTAACAGATAGGGTCTCTACCAGCTACAGAAGACAACTACTCCATAAATCCTCACTTATTAATTGCTCTGATCTGCAGAATTGGAACTGTTGTTCTGCATTTGTAAGAAATCGGCCGTTTACCATGGCATCACCAAACCTTTATGGTGTTGACCTTTAAAGCCCTAAATGGCCTCAGCCCAGTATACCTGAAGGAAAGTCTCCACCCCCATCGTTCTACCCGGACACTGAGGTCCAGCGCCAAGGGCCTTCTGGCGGTTCCCTCACTGCGAGAAGCTAAGCTACAGGGAACCAGGCAGAGGGCCTTCTCGGTGGTGGCGCCTGCCCTCCCATCAGATGACAAAGAGATAAACAACTACCTCACATTTAGAAGACATCTGAAGGCAGCCCTGTTCAGGGAAGTTTTTAATGTGTGACATTTTAATGTATTTTTAATCTTTGTTGGAAGCCGCCCATAGTGGCTGGGGAAACCCAGCCAGATGGGCGGGGTACAAATAATAAATTACTATTACTGTTACTATTTGCTGCCTATTGACATCCAGCACGTGCCCTTGCTGTACTCTTTTTGGCTACTGCATACCCTCCAACATTTCTTCGATGAAAATAGCGACGTCTCATTCCATAAAGATAATTTTACTATTTATACCCCACACATCTTATCGGGTTGCCCCAGCACTCTGGGCAGCTTCCAACATATATAAAACATAATGAAACATTAAACATTAAACAAACTTCCCTATACAGGTTTGCCTTCAGACAGCTTGCAGGGTTGGATAACTCCATACCCGCCAACATTTCTCCAATGAAAATAGGGACATCCTAAGGAAAAGTGGGACATTCCGGGATCAAATCAGAAACTGGGACGGCTTCTCTAAATAAGGGACGTCTGTGGAAAATAGGGACACTTGGAGGGTCTGCTACTGCTAAAAAGATTTATGCTTAGGCAGGTATTTCCATACACATACAATGCTGATATGGGTTTCAATCTGGTTTTTAGCTAATTGTTTATTTTATTTTATTTTTAAAAGTTTCTAAAGTGTTGCAATGATTTCACTCTTTTATTCTTTTTGTAAACCACACTGAGGTTCGGGGCTTTTGTTGTGTTTTTGCACTCAAGCAGAGTATAAATTTTATGAAATAAATTAAATGAACTGCAGACCCAAATGTTTGAAGGTGGTTCTGCCCCAATCATATAGGAAACCAGGGAGGGGAATTATTAAAAGAGAGAATGGGTGAGGAACATAGGACAAACATATACAAAGAGCATGGCAGAAGAGTGCAGATCACCACTGCCCCTGCTGGCCACTTACTTCCCATAGCTCTTCTCTGCAGGCGAGGGAAGGAGGCAGCTCATTGGTAGAACATCTGTTCTGCATGCCAAGGCTTGCATTCAACTATTCAGAGTGGACCCATTGAAATTAATGGACCTGTTAGCATTGCTTTCAGCAGATGTACTCTGAGTATTATTATTATTTCATAAAATTTATAAACCGCTTGATTGTAAAACAACAACATCAAAGCAGTTTACAAAAATGATAAAACAATAACATTATCACTAATTAAAAAATAGCAACAATAATTTAGGAATACAAAATATAATTTAAGAATATTGAAATTCGTTTTGTTAGTTTTGGCCCAGTTCTCCAATCTGTTAAGGCAGGCTTTCTCAAACTCGGCCCTCCAGATGTTTTGAGACTACAATTCCCATCATCCCTGACCACTGGTCCTGTTAGCTAGAGATGATGGGAGTTGTAGGCCAAAAACATCTGGAGGGCGGCATTTGAGGAAGCCTGTGTTAAGGTCATGTTGAATCCCGATTCTGTCTTCTGTGGTGTTAGCTACCCCTCCCAGCTGGGTGTCATCTGCAAATTTGATGAGCACCCCCTCCAGCTCTTCATGCAAGTCATTTATAAAGATGCTGAACAACAATGGGCCCAGGACAGAACCCAGTGGCACACCACTAACAGGACTATTGGTATCACATGGGTGAATATGAGCTTTAGCACACACAGAGTTTCCTTCTTCATTGTGCTTGCACACGGAGAACAGCAGCCTGGTAAGGAGCCAGAAGCTTCAGCCAGCTAGATCTACTTGCAGACCGCAATAGTAAGAACATCACCACACCTGTAGCTTTTTCCAAGGAGAAGTCTGGGCTGCCATGGGCAGAAGGCAACTATTGGTGGACCAGCCCCAGTGGGGTGGCCCTGAAGGACCAACTCCAAGGGATCCCTTTGAGGTGTGATAAGAGTGAGGGCACACGGGTGGCACTGTGGTCTCAACCACTGAGCCTAGGGCTTGCTGATCAGAAGGTCGAATCCCCGCAACGGGGTGAGCTCCCGTTACTCAGTCCCTGCTCCTGCCAACCTAGCAGTTTGAAAGCACGTCAAAGTGCAAGTAGATAAATAGGTACCACTCCGGCGGGAAGGTAAACGGCATTTCCGTGCATTGCTCTGGTTTTGCCAGAAGCGACTTAGACATGCTGGCCACATGACCTGGAAAAACTGTCTGTGGACAAACATCGGCTCCCTCGGCCAGTAAAATGGGATGAGCGCCGCAACCTCAGAGACATTTGCAACTGGACTTAACTGTCAGGGGTCCTTTACCTTTACCTTTTTAAGAGTGAGGGCATTCCCCTTGGGCAACTGGGTGCTGATGGGCTTGCTCCTAGGTGAGAGACTGCAGCAGGTGAGAGACTGCACCCCCCCTGAGGGGGGCAGGTACAGGTGAGTCATCCTGGCTTCAAGGTGAGAGGCCGGTGAGCTTCACTTGTGGCGAGAGCATGAAAGCAGATCACAAAATGTATACAGATTGTGTCAGGATTTTGCTCTTTCTATTTTTATTGACTTGCTATATTTCTGTATTTGCATTTCCTGCAGTTTCATGTATTAATCTGCTCACAAACTTGGTGGGCCCTTTGGGGCAAAAAGGCAGAATGTATAAATAAACCAGTGAACACGTGAATGGTTATATTCCATTACATGCTGTCGTTTGCTTTGTAAACTGCCTTGGTGTTTCTAAGAAATGAAAGGTGACGTACGTGTAATTTTAATAAATAAACGACGGGAGCTGCAGTCCCATCGTTGCCGGGTCCACAGGTTCCCAACTCTGTGCTAGGCAAAGTCAGAACCCAAGGAGAAGGAAAACTCACTCACTTAATCTTCCCAAGGGAAATCGAACGGGGCCACAGGCCCAGCCATCGCAGGGGGTGGTGGTTCAGGGGAGTGTAGGACCACTGGTTCATCTTGCTCCACAATGACCAGCAGCAACTCTCCAGGATTTCAGACTGGGACCTCTCTCTCTCTCTCTCTCTCTCTCTCTCTCCACCCACTCATCTCACTTGTATTGTTATGTACTGAAGTTCTCACCCTGGGCCAGCAGGGGTATACTGCAGATAGTTTTCACTCAGGTCCGCATATGCAAATAAGGGATTGAAAGTGACGTTCAGTGATTGGATAGTTACAGAAAGTTGTTACTGTTGCTTTGTAGTTGAGCTCTATGTAAGCAGGTTGGCTTATATAGTTCAGTTCTGTTCTGGCCTGTGAATAAACAAGAGCTGTCTGAAGAATTGCTGTGTCGTCTGATATGTTCACCCACAACTTAACATGTATCTACCACTGCTTAAACTTGGGGACCTTTGCATAAAAAGCATATGCTCCCCCACTGAGTTACGGCCCTTCCCAAGGGTCTTTAGTGTGCATGTGAAAGCAATGAAATAGCATAAGGAGAGGCCTGCTGGGTCTGGCCAATGGCCCATCTAGCCCAGCATTGTGTTCTCACAGAGGCTGACCAGATGTCTGTGGGAAACTCTCACACAGGACTTGGGCTCAAAAGCTCTCTCCCTGCCTGTGGTTTCCATCAACTGGGATTCATAAGCACTGTTGCCTTCAACTGAAGAGGCAGAGCACAGCCATCAATAGTCCATGAATTTATATAAGCAGGATTGCTTCATTTTACTTTGGCACCGCACAGCAAGCGGAACTCGCCTCACACTTTTTGACCATTTGCAATATGGGACCTCCAGCATGTGGCCGGACATGCACAGGACTGAGTGGCTACAGGGTGGGAGTCAGCGCATGAAACATTTCCCTCCAGAGGCCACATTCTATGAGGGCTTCCATCCCTCCAGAAGCCCCAAACCACCAGTTCCCCATCAAGATATGGCCTCCTGTTATTTTATGTTCTGCAGGAAAAGAGAGCAAAGAGGGGCCACGTGTGTGTCAGTGCTACCGCAAACAAACCCATGTAGCCGAGCAAAGTTTAAATGTCCAACCATTTGTTTTCTTCCCCTTGGCATCCTGTTCTGCCCTGGCCGCACTTCTGTGATGGAGCAGGGGTGGTTTAAATCGCTGACTTGAAGCCATCAATTTTACAAACCCTTAAGCCATTAGGGCTCAGAATTCCACATTGTAACCGCCCTAACCTCCCCTCCCGCCCCAATTTGAGACAAAGACAAACACACACACACGCAATAAAGGAAATACTCCCCTGGTCCTGGGATTCACAATGCTCTTGTTCAATGCACTCCCTCTCTCTCTCTTTAACTTAAAAGGAAGAAGAAAACAATTAAACGGAGCCTCAGAGTAATCTCATACTGCTTATTTAGCCTCTTCATCCCTCAATGTGTGGTTGGTAAGTGCTGCAATCAGGGGGCTACGGCCTGCTATCGTTCGGCCTTAATTAAAAAAGACACAGGCAGTGGAGCTGTGAATTAGAAGAAAGAAAGACAGACGAGAGAGAGAGAGAGAGAGAGAGAGAGAGAGAGAGAGAGAGAGAGAAGGGGGGAGCGGAATGCAACAACACACTACCCCTGATTAATTCGAGGCTCATGTTGGATTAATAACGCCAAACAAAGAACAAAAGGAAATTGTTATGCGAATTGCAGCCCTCCCAGGCCAGACAAAGGTCAAATCACAGGATTTCAATTTCATCCGGACTCGCTTAATCAACTCCCTCGGAAGGAAGAGCATATGCGGTTCTCAAAGCTGCCCATTGTAGCTGCATTGTCGCTGGACCTGGGAGACGGAACAGTGATAATCCCAACTATTCCCAGTCTTCTGCCTTCCTCCCACAACTCCCAACAACCCCTGCACCCCTCTTTTATCTTCTTTCCCCCTCCCCTTCTTAAGGACACCCTCCCCTGCTAATTATGGGCTAATGGCGAAGGGATAAGACTGCCGCACAAGAGAAATCTGTCTTTGTGGTCGCTGGTCCATGGAATCGCAATGCTTCCCCCCTCTCCTGATGCAGCTGCATGGACTCTGCCCCTTATTTTGCTGGGGAGCTTCTCTCTCCCCCTCCCTCTCTCTCTCTCTCTCTCAACAGAGGCCAAGTGCTGTCAGGATGAAGGTATTGTATGGCTGCCCAGGGGCATTGCACTGCAGGGAGACAAAGTGTGGAGGACAGGTTCAGCGGAGGCCCTGCATTGCCTGACTTCTAATGCTAGGCACTGGTGTTCAGCCTGATGTTAGTAGAAGTTTTAACAGGACCCAAATGCCACAGGGAGTTTCTTCTTTAGCTGATAGGCAGCAGGAAGGTGGGGGGAAGGCAACAACTATTTCCTCCACAATAAACTGCTGTAGCAAAATCACACATGCACACTCAAGCGACAGTGACCAGGAAAATCAAAGTTGTAGCAGTATCTATTTCAGCCAGGTTACACGTGAAAATTGTAGGGTTGCGTCCAATGTTAGTCATACTCAAAGCAGACCCATGGAAATTAGGCAAAGGGAGAGTCCGTTAATTTCAATGCATCTTTTGACAACCTCTCCCGTGATATTCTTGAGGAGAAGTTGGCAAAATGTGGTCTGGGCGAGGTAAATGTTAGGTGGGGATTTGTAGCTGGTTGACTGACCAAACCCAAAGAGTGCTCACTAATGGTTCCTTACCATCCTGGAAAAAAAGTGACAAGTAGGGTGTTGCAGGGTTCTGTCCTGGGCCCATTGTTGTTCAATGTCTTTATGACTTAGATGAAGGAATTGAGGGGATGTTCATTAAATCAGCAGATGATACCAAGCTGGGAGGGATGGCTTCTTAATTCAAAGACTTCCAGGGCTGGTTTGAAGTCTCCAGGTTTGCCTTGCCCCCTCTAGGTGAGCAAGAGTTTCTTTCATTCTTATTTATTTATGTATTTATATTAATAGAACTATATATTCAGGTTAAAAACATTCAGCCTGGCAGCAGCCAGTTGCAAATTATTGCACAGAAGTTCGGGGGGGGGAGTCTGCCCTCCTTCACGCCCCTGCTTCCCTCTCCCAATTAACCTCCGCCTCCACGGCTCTATGGTGGGAGTGAATGCAAAGAAAGAATTGTTCCTGTTCTCCACCAGGAGCTGGCCAAGTCTCAGGTTTGGGCTCTGAAATCTCAAGGTCTGGGATGCTCCTGAACTGGGAAACCTATTATTAATGGGTGTGCGTATGTGTGCATGCCCCCCCTTACATTTTTAGATGCCTGTAATGGACGCAGGTGGCGCTGTGGGTTAAACCACAGAGCCTAGGACTTGCCAATCAGAAGGTCAGCGGTTCGAATCCCTGCAACGGGGTGAGCTCCCGTTGCTCAGTCCCTGCTCCTGCCAACCTAGCAGTTCGAAAGCACCTCAAAGTGCAAGTGGATAAATAGGTACCACTCTGGCAGGAAGGTAAACGGCATTTCCGTGCGCTGCTCTGGTTCGCCAGTCATGCTGGCCACATGACCCGGAAGCTGTACGCCAGCTCCCTCGGCCAATAAAGCGAGATGAGCGCCGCAACCCCAGAGTCGGCCACTACTGGACCTAATGGTCAGGGGTCCCTTTACCTTTACCTTATTGGACTTAGAGACTAAAGGAGCAAGTTCCTTATCTTGAGTAAGATTGGCACTGTATAATCTTGGTATATTGTATTTTTATAATTCAAATAATTTATCTTTTTATCTCCTGTGCAGCATTTAAATATATAGCATCTTGGACATGTTTTACAGTTACTCCAGTTATGAAGTTTTTATACTGAAGCCCATGGGTGAGTGATAACATGGTGTATTTGGTTAAAAATGGATCCATCCTCCCGTAGGAAGTACTAACCACTATTATGTGTTAGATTGCTAATGTTCAACCACTGAAGAAGACCTAAAGTTGAAACACATCTGGACAATTCATCTGAGGAACACTCACTTTTCATGGGCAAATATATAAAAAAAAATTTAAAAAATTGTCCAGTAGCACCTTAGAGACCAACTAAGTTTGTTCTTGGTATAAGCTTTTGTGTGCATGCACACTTCTTCAGATACCAACTACAGATATTCATATCTGAAGAAGTGTGCATGCACACGGAAGCTTATACCAAGAACAAACTTAGTTGGTCTCTAAGGTGCTACTGGACTAGAGAGAGAGAGAGAGAGAGAGAGAGAGAGACTGTGTCAGACCTACCTAGATCTTTTTATGGGCATTTTGCCTCTAAGCAGAATACAGGAGTGCATTCTTAATATTTGCCACATTTCTCTGAATTTTGTGATGTAACCCTCCAACCCAAAAAGTACAAAAATGCACTACATATGAGGAAATTGTTTGCAAAAATAAATAAATAAATAATGTGTATATTGGGCAAAAAAAAAAAATTGCAAAAAATGTGTATATTAGGAGAAATGCACAAGACTGTGCCTGCAAATTTTCCTGCAGATTTATTTATTTATTTATTTTAATACCCAAAAACTGGTGTGGAAAAGAGGAGGAGACTGAGCTTACGGCTGGAAAAAACAATTAGAAGAAAACAAAACTGATAGATTTGTCCATTCCTAAATGAGAACAGGGATTGCCTAGAACCCACTTGAGAAATTATGTTAACCTTATTGAAATCCTCTATACTTCCCTGAACATTCCATAGCACTTTAGCCCGAGAAAGAACCCTCAAATCTGCTATTAATGTCACGTTAAATAATATTTCATTAGCAACTCTA
Organism: Podarcis raffonei; assembly: GCF_027172205.1. Classification (NCBI taxonomy): domain Eukaryota; kingdom Metazoa; phylum Chordata; class Lepidosauria; order Squamata; family Lacertidae; genus Podarcis; species Podarcis raffonei. The sequence goes on along the minus strand of NC_070611.1, from coordinate 63,908,585 downwards.
ATCAGAATATAGCAGCTGCGGCAGAGGAAGATGGAGCGGTGGGGAGGTGTTGAGCTTACTTAAAGATCACATTCCCCTGTTCAGCTTCTGTGCAACTTCCTGCCGGGGACCTCTCCCCTGGATAGGTCATCCCAACATGTAGTTGGCATCTGTTGCGAACATCCATCTCTCTCACACACATTCTCTTTGTGGAAATATGTTGTTTTAGATCAGACTCCAAACAATGGGACTCATAGGGTCAACTCAGAAGTTAAAAGTTCCAGTCTGGAAAATGATGCTGGTGTGTTTATGCCCAGGGATGTGTGTGTGTGTGTGTTTAATGTAGGGATTTAAAAAAATAAGGTAAAGGACCCCTGGACGGTTAAGTCCAGTCAAAGGCAACTATGGGGTTGCAGCGTTCATCTTGCTTTCAGGTTGAGGGAGCCAGCGTTTTTCCACAGACAGCTTTCCGGGTCATGTGGCCAGCACGACTAAACCACTTCTGGCATAATGGGACACTGTGACAGAAGCCAGAGCACATGGAAACGCTGTTTACCTTCCCACCACCTATTTATCTACTTGCGCTGGCGTGCTTTCAAACTGCTAGGTTGGCAGGAGCTGGGACAGAACAACGGGAGCTCACTCCATTGCAGGGATTCGAACCGCCGATCTTCCAATTGGCAAACCACAGCGCCACCCACGTCCCCTCAATGTAGGGATATGTTGTATTAGAGGCATAAAAAGGCAGCAGTTTCCATTACAGTATGTTTTTGCAGTCACCAGCGCTGCTTCTGTTCCACTGACATTTGGTTTCTGCCAGTTACGCTGTTATTCATCTCGCTGCCCACTATTTTACGTTAAGTTATGTAGCTTTTTACATGACTTGTGTCATTGACATCCGCTTCAATGTAAGTAAACATCAAAACAATGTAAAAAGAGGAAGACATGAATTACATATCATTTGTAGACCTAAAACTTTCCCCGCAATGGAGTGAAGGAATACAGATCATTTCTGCTTGGCTGACTTCTGTTCCTGACCACAGATGAACACGCAAACTGCAGCAATTTATGCTTTCTTTTCTGCTTTATCTCAGAATTCTCTGACGTTCCTAGTTGTAATGTAGGAACATGGTAGTGAAATCAGCACAAATGCAGGATCTACATTGCAGAAGGTTGGGCTAGATGCCCTTTGAAGCTTACACTTCTACCTGTTCCTTCATGATACGCCAGTTTTGCTAGATCAGTGCTGAAGGATAATACGGAGGGGGGTATCCCACTGAACTTCAATGTAGTGGGATTACAGTGGTACCTCGGGTTACAGTCGCTTCAGGTTACAGACTCCACTAACCCAGAGATAGTACCTCGCGTTAAGAACTTTGCTTCAGGATGAGAACAGAAATTGCGCGGCGGCGCAAGGCCCCATTAGCTAAAGTGGCACCTCAGGTTAAGAACAATTTCAGGTTAAGAACGGACCTCCAGAACGAATTAAGTACTTAACCCGAGGTACCACTGCACCACTAAAAATGTGTGAGCCATGGGAGGACTTCCTCAAAAGTGGAGTTTTACAGTAAAGGATCTGTCTGTGTCAGCGGCGGAGCAAGCCAATCAGGCGCCTGGGGTGGCGTGCGGCAGGGTGAGCAGGGCAGGATGCTCCGTGGGGCCTCCGAGGAGTCTGCCTGCCTCCTTCCGCTCAGCCGCCCTACAGCTGAGGGGGAGGTGGCAGGCGGATCATTTGGAGCAGTGGAAAGCCTGTGGGCCCCCAAGCTACCACGTCACTCCCAGGAGAGATGCGTGGCTCGGGCACGCTGAGGAAGAAGAAGAAGAGCTGAGATTTGATATCCCGCTTTGTAACTACCCTAAGGAGTCTCAAAGCGGCTAACATTCTCCTTTCCCTTCCTCCCCCACAACAAACACTCTGTGAGGTGAGTGGGGCTGAGAGACTTCAGAGAAGTGTGACTGGCCCAAGGTCACCCAGCAGCTGCATGTGGAGGAGCGGGGAAGCGAACCCGGTGCACCAGATTACGAGACTACCGCTCTTAACCACTATACCACACTGGCTCTCGTGGTGCTGCAGGCCCCGCGGTGAGTGCCACCCACCCCTCAGTGGTGACACCCGGGTCAGGTCACCCCACTGCACCCCTCTTCCTCCACCCCAGGTCTGTGTCCGTTTGACCTAGGCTTCTCCCATGAAAGACCCTCTGAAGAGCAGAGCTGGGTGATATATTGATATATTGTCCCAAACCGGTTTGATATTGTGATATCAGTTTCATAGTTTTTGACCGGGCAATATATCGTGAATCATGACATGTATTAGGGTTAGGCAATATATTGTCCAAAACTAGTTTTAAGTCCATATCATGATATTGTTTTCATAATTTTTGACCTAGCAATATATTGTGAATCATGATATGTGTGTGTGTTATGCAGAAATCACAATGTGGGGAAAACCATGAAGCCAGCCGATGCCTCTACATAGCTCCATCCTTTTTTCAGACAACGTGATATTTCAGAATATTGCAATGTTTAGCTGGTGGTATATCACAAAGCTGAAAACCAGATATCGCCCGGCCCTTATTTCAGACATAATGATATATTGGTATATCATGATATTTAGCTGGTGATACATCACAATGTTGAAAGCTGGATGTTACCCAGATCTGCTGAAGAGTAAGAAAGCAGAGAGACTGGATCAAGCTCAACTTTATGGCTCACCAGGACTTGAACCCAGGTCTCCATGATCCAAACGCAGTGGAAGAGAGCATGGAAATAGTGTCACCTGCGGAGAGTCTTAGAGGCCCACATTTGGTTCCTCGCCTCAGCATTGAACTTTTAGCTATGCCCCGATTGTAGCTACTTTAGTGGCACAATACAGTAATTAAGGGATATTAGTCTTTAAATAATTCTAAGGAGAACAAAAAGGAAAAAAAAACCTTTCCCCTTTTCTGGATTACCTTTAGAACTGAAATCAGAGAGCACTAAACGAATGATAATTTGCGCGCCTCCTGTGAGTGATTGAAGATTGAATCAAATTTTAACTAGATTCTATTTTGTAAATCCCTCAGGATGACATAATTACAATTCCACACATACATTAATTAGCAGTACACATCTATTTCATAGAGTTTAGCAAGTTTAAAATGGCTTTCATTGTCTGCAGAGCGTCTGTTCCTCCACGGCTAAAAAGGAAATAAGCCTGATATTTGAAATAGCGGGAATTAAATTGACTTCATTAGAGTGACAATTTTCCTTTAAAGTTAATATCTGCTTAGTCTGGAGCCCCAAGGTCAAACCCACGCAAGGATGCTCCCAGTTAAGGATTTGAGGAACTTCAAAATCAATGGAAAGTATACAGCGGCTTGAGGGAAGCAGCACTGAGGAGACTGTCCTCCCAACTTTGCCTTCCTTTGACTGGCAACTAATTCAGAGACTCATTCTGAAGCAGAGAAGAAGGAGAAGGAGTTCACAAGGGGGAAATCTGGGAAGGGCCTGGCCTAGCGGCCCAAGACATTTGGTTGCCTGAGGCAAGAAGCAAGAGACGGCGTCCTCCCATTCCTCTAAGCCTTATTTAGCTTGGGACCCCTTTGGGAGGGAGCAATCTGTCAATTATAGTTCCTGTCAGTTGCTCTCTCTCCACCATATTTAAATTCAATCCTGGCCCAGATGGATCAGGACTCTGACTGAACGTAAGGGAGCTTTTCACTTCCAAAAACAGTTTCAGGACCTTCAATTAACACGGCAGCCCTGCATGAAGAACAGGGATGGGTGAATTTGTCCGTTTCAGGTTCTCTACATTTCTACATTTGCCAATCTTAGGTTCAATTATCTGTATCAGATTTTGTTCAAACTTGCTAAAATGCATCCGTGTTCCTGCCTGGTTGGGTAGTTATTCCACTGTGTCAGCAGAGGGCGCTGTTTGGAAAGATCCTTTTAGACATGGACAGCAACCATACCTTTTTGGGTGGGTCTAAGCATGACCTCAGCCCTGAGTGCTCACTGGAAGGACAGATCGTGAAGCTGAGGCTTTGGCCACCTCATGAGAAGAGAAGACTCCCTGGAAAAGACCCTGGTGTTGGGAAAGGCTTTCAAACTGCACAAGAAGAAGGGGACAACAGGGGACGAGATGGTTGGACAGTGTTCTCGAAGCTACCAGCATGAGTTTGACCAAACTGCGGGAGGTAGTGGAAGACAGGAGTGCCTGGCGTGCTCTGGTCCATGGGGTCACGAAGAGTCCGACACGACTGAACGACTAAACAACAATCATGACCTCAAGGCACCTGTGGAAAGGGGATCCTTCACAAACCAAGATCCCAAACCATGAAGTGATTAAATGCTAAAAGCCAGCACTTTGAACTTAGCTTGGAAACAAACCATGGCCTTTGCCTGGCCTTCTGCAAAGATGGCCAAATTCCTACCCTTCTATCTAGACATAAAAATGGAAGAATGGGAATGCAACCTGCAAGTTAAGAGACTGCTGGCTGTGTTTCTGCAACTTAATATAATGATGATGATGATGATATGTGTTCCCCTGCCCTGTGTTAGATCAAGTGAAACTTCTGAAGAATTTCGAAAGCAGTCTGAAGAATTTCGCTTTGACCACCAAAACGAAGAGGTCAGAAGCTTTGGTGTGGCAGATTCACAAAACAGAATTGAACTTTGAAATGAATTGGAAGACTCTTGCTGGGAAACAAACCTAGAGGAGTTTGAAGCACCTATTGCAGTTTCAGTAAGGTTGGCAAAATTTCTCACACTTATCTAATCAGCAGATATTTTATGTCCATGACCATGTCCACATGTCAAGGTAAACAACAAACCATGGTTTAATGTGAATGAACAGAACTTTTGCATGCTGCCAAATCACTCCTTCCTTGAGGCAAGAGCAAGATACCATTACTAAATCAGCTCTCGTGGTTTATTTCTCTCCAAACAAACCCTTATTATTAAATTCATTCTTCGCTTGACAAGAAATAAACCATGGACACGGATTCACATGCCATGTTAAGCCATGGTTTATGATTTATATGCAAACAGAGCCTCCTTACTGTACTTGTATATTGCTTTAAACCCAACTTCTTTCCACTAAAGAAAGGTGGAATTTTGCCTTTCATGGGTACACACACACACACACACACACACACACACACACACACTTTCATCTTCTTGGGTTTTCATTTGGTTTATATAGTGGAAATGTTTCTCTGCTTAATTGGGCTGACATCTTCAGAGCCTAAACAATCTCTTGAGAGTCCACAGCAGGGGTGGGGAAACTCAGGTCCTGGAGCTGAATACGGCCCCCAAAGCATCTTCTTATCTGGCCCTGAAAACTCTCCCCTGGCTACATATCTTAACTGGCTCTGTTTCTGCCTGCCTGCCTGGCATGTGTCCTTTATGCCAATCCCTGTTGCCTGTCTGAATGGAGGACAGAGGTGTGTGTGTGTGTGTGTGTGTGTGTGTGTGTGTGTGTGTGCAGAAACCGCCTACTGTACAAAAGTGAAATTAGCATTTGTTGCAACACCCCCTGTTTACTTCTGACCCCAGCCACCATTCATATGTGGCCCCTCAAAAGTCGCCCAGAAGGTAATGTGGCCCTCAAGCAGAAAAATGTTCCCCAGCCCCTGGCCTGCAAGCCTCCTGAAACCAAATTCATCGCCTGGAAATGACCAGCAGGGGCAGCATATCGCCAGCGTCCCTGTCCCAAATAATTTCCCCCTTGTTCAGCAGAAGAATGGGTCACTGATAGCTATAAAAATATCCTTTCACTGGGACTTGGGGGGGGGGGGTTGTGCATGTGTTTCCCTAGGAAGGAACAGAAGACAAGGCATTCCATTCAGCCAACAGGGGACTGAGTGCATCAAAAAAGCAGCCAGGGTTTCTCCCCCCCCCCTTCCCCATTCCTGCCCTCCCCAACACAATAGCTCAGAAAACAAAAGGCAGATTATTAGGTTTAAGTATGTTAGCTTGTTCTTCACATGCCCCCCCCGCCCGTCCAGCACATCTGGCGACCATGTGTGGCAAACGCTAATTAAGACTTTCCTAAGTGAGCTACAATTAGTTACGACTGCTGTTTAGTTCTCCCGGGCCCGTAGCGAGGAAATAAAACAAAACCTTCCCTTTACTGTTATACGGAAATCTCCCGGCCCTCCCCCCTGACCCAAGCCCAAGGGATTCTCCCTCATCATCACGCTGCTGAAATTAAAACAGAAAAGTGTAAGCAGATACTTTAAGGCTCTCTTCCGCCTGATTTTCTCCCCTCCCCCTCTTTTTTTTGAAAAAAGAAAAGAAAAAAATAAACCCAGGATTTTATTCATTTTGATTGAGTGCAACAGGCAGGCAACAGTGTGTCTATGATCCTTCCAACAAAAGAGAATTGTTAAACAGATGTCCATATTCTACTCTTCACCCCCCCACACCCCCCCTCGACTGATAATATTAGAGACACAGCAGTTTTATCTACTCCTGCGCCATGTGTGCGTGTCATATATATAAAAGAAGGGGGGGTGTCAAAATTATCGGAATAAACTGTACAGAGAAAGGATGCAGACTGTACACAATTATGACTCTCTCAAGGACCACACATTTTTATTTACCTTTGGCCATTTCTTCCCTCCACAGATCAAGCTCTTTCCAGAGCTGTTTGAAAAATTTAACAACAAGAGGCATTTATTTTACTGCTTATCTGAACTTTCAACAAGCTCCGTCCCCAAAAAGCTCTGCATCGGGGAGGTAAACCGATGAGAACAACAAAATATTTAAGGCGCAATCCGCCTGAAAGCTCCACGCATTTCAGTCTCGTTTAATTTCAGCCAGAGATTTATGCACATGCTTAAATCTGTCCTAGGCAGTAGAACTTCCAAAAAAGTTTTGAACCAAGGCCAGATGATGGATTGTATCCTGTACTAACTTTACTCAGAGAAGACCCACTGAAAATGATAGCAAAGGCTAATTTCAATCGGTCTTCTCTGAGTAGTACTTAGTTGGCTAAAACCTCATATTTTGCTGCAAAGGGTCATCCACAAATGGCCAAAGTGCAGTTTATGTGGCCAAGTCAATGTCTTTGTTTTTTTCCATTGGAGATATGGCAGCCTGAATTTTGAACTCTTCTACTCTCCACCACTTTCTCCATCATCTACCAGGGGCTCATAAAATATAGTTGAAATCAAACCAGAACTGTACACAGTACACCAAGCTATTGCACCATAGATTTGTATAATGGCATTATGATACTGGCAGTATCGTTTTCAGTTCCTTTCTTAATTATCTCTAGCATGGAATTCACCTTTCATTCACAGCTATTGAACTCTGGGTCAACATCTTCATCGAGGTATCCACACACACCCAACAACTCCAAGATCTTGTTCCTAAACAGCAGGGCCGGCCCAAGGCATTTCAGCATCTGAGGCAAACCCCCCAATGGGGCATGCACCCGCTCCCCGCCAGGGAAGAAGGGGTGAGTGAAGATTGTTATCAAGAACAAGGCATGAGGAGGAAGATTGACATTGGAATCTGCCACCCCGGGAACCCTGCCGCCTGAGGCAGTTAACTCAGCTGGCCTCATGGTTGGGCCGGCCCTGATAAACAGACATGTTTAAGATTGCGTTCTATCATACTCATGGCTCGGAATGATGTGAGTTTCAGTCCAAAATATTTTGAGGGCAACATGTTGGCAAGGGCTATTATAAAGTATGAAGTGAGGACAAAATTCATTGTTAAATTCTGGATCTCCTCAGGAAGAAGCTAAACACACCAGATCCCTGAAGATCTCACACACATTTTCATATTCTGTCTTCCATTTCCCCCTGATATCACTCGCCCCCCCCCCCAGCTTAAAAATCCATAGTATTGCCCCTGGTACATATTCTCGGCTCAACTTCAATTTTCACAGTAAGAGACTTGACATATTTTCTTCCTTTTTATAACTCTTAGTTATACCACAATGTGACTGCAACAGCTCAGCCCCCACTAGAAAGGATATTTCCACTAAGCAAATACTTGGAGTAATTAGTGAAGAAGTGATAATATCTGAATGCATCATGGTTTGCACAAATTACGGCTTATTTGTATCAAAAGAAAGAGGCACAGCCCTCCTACTAGCTTGAGAGTACAACCAAAGCAGGGGGAAAGGATCTCAGTTCTAAACATACCACAAGAGATTACGTTTGCTGATTAAAAAATAACAATGCAGATTTCTAAACATACAAGCGCAAAAGCATCTGCGAGATATGGAGGAACAGGCAGAAAGAGGAACAAAAGGCATTTTAAAGCATTTTAGGATTTTTCTGGGGAAGTCAACCTGGTGCCCTCTAGTTGTCCATTTATTATTTTTACTATTTATTACATTTATATATTGCCTTTTTCTTCCAAGGAACTGAAGGTCCCATCCTCAATTAATCTCCACAACAACCCTGGCAAGTAAGTTACGCTGAGAGGCAATCACTGGCCCAAAGTCACCCAGTGAGCTTCATAGCTGAGTAGGGATTCGAACCCTGGTCTCCTAGGTCCTAGTCTAACACTCTAACCATTACACCACACTGGCTCTCTAAGTAGGGATAAGAGAATCGGGTAATGTCTGTTCCCTTCAGTATCTAATTTTTCCAATCTTCAGTTCTCCACATTGCCACGTCCGCTTGCAAATTTTTTTTTTTGGGGGGGGGGATAAAACATTCCCGAAAATTCATCTGTGTTTTAGTGTGAATTTTCCTAAACCGATTATATTTAATGCAATTTTGCCTAATATACACACATTGCTAAGCAATGTCCCCTAGTATAATGCATAAATATATCTTTTTGTGAGAAACATATATTTCTGTTTACACTGTACCCCAGCAGGTCCATTTCTTTGTACACATTTCTTGGCTGGAAAACTGAATTGGAAAATTTGGAGAGGCGTGAATATTGAAGGGTGTCTGCATTTCGGTTTGGGTGGGGTTTTTTGGGAAAGTGCAATTTTAGGTAGGTTTGCCTTTAAATGTGAAATGAACTGCATTTCTTCCCCAGTTCCCTACTTCTGAGCACATTTATACACATTCATTTTCTATTTTAAAAAAATCGAACCAGTGTGAAATAATATAGGTATATGCACTAACACACACTGTAAAAGCGACATAAAAGCAACCAGAATCCTGTTCAGCTGAAATGTAATTAGTTTCTACCTTCCTTCAGACTTTCCAACTCAACACAGGAGGGGAAGGGGGTTACATCTGGTGTGCCCTGTGCTCACACAACCACTCTCCCTAAACACTTTACATCCACACATTGTTTTGAACATATGAAGAGGCTTTATATATTTTGGGATTGCTGTGGGAAAGTGCATGTTAAGGCCATGTGCACATCCGCACTCTGAAATATGGAGGATCCAGAGAAAGCTAGCTGCGTTTTGTACCCAGCGAAATCAACGGGGCTGAAGTCGCCACAAACTTTTCACACTGATTTCAGTGGTAAAGGGACCCCTGACCATTAGGTCCAGTCGTGACCGACTCTGGGGTTGCGGCGCTCATCTCGCTTTATTGGCCGAGGGAGCCGGCGTACAGCTTCCAGGTCATGTGGCCAGATTGACTAAGCTGCTTCTGGCGAACCAGAGCAGCGCACGGAAACACCGTTTACCTTCCCGCCAGAGCGGTACCTATTTATCTACTTGCCCTTTGACATGATTTCGAACTGCTAGGTTGGCAGGAGCAGGGACCGAGCAATGGGAGCTCACCCCGCCACGGGGATTCGAACTGCCGACCTTCTGATCGGCAAGTCCTAGGCTCTGTGTTTTAACCCACAGCACCACCTGCGTCCCAGATTTCAGTGGTATCTAAGTGCAACTAACTCAATCTGCAGCCAGCCCAGGAGCAATGTGAGCTGCGATATTATAGGCTGCCCTTCTGCACTGTCTTCGCTGCCAGTTCAGTGAGGATTAAATCAAGTGGGCCATGCAGATGATAGAGAACTGAATGTCGACCCAGATTTCTCCAAATGTCAACCCAGTGTGCAGCAGCTGCGATAAAGACAAATTCCATGTTAGAGATCATTAGGAAAGGGGATTGAGAATAAAAACTGCCAGTGTCATAATGCCGTTGTACAAGTCTGGGATGCCAGCACACTTGTTGGAATATATAGTGCACAGTTTTGGTCTCCGGCAAAGGATATTGTAGAGCTGGGAAAGGTGCAGAAGAGGGCGACCAAAATTATTAAGGGGCTGGAGCAACTCCCCCTATGAGGAAAGATGACAAATTTGGGGCTTTTTAGGCTAGGGGGAAAGGCAAGTAAGGGTGGCGGTGAAAGAGGTGTATAAAAACTCTATGCGACTTGGAGAAAGGGAATAAGGATATGCTTCTTAGGATATAATACCAGAACCTGGGGTCAGCCAAAGAAAGTGAACGGTGGGAGATTATGGACAGACAAAAGGAAGTCCTCCTGTGGAATTCAGGGTCGCAAGCTGCAGTGGTGACCACTGCCAGCTTGGATGGCTTCAAAAGGAGATTAAACAAATTCATGGAGTGATCAATGCTGTCAGTGGCTACCAGCCACCACGGCTATACATTAACTCCAGTAACGGAAACCTTATGCCTCTGAATAGCAGACCCTGCAAGTGTCCTTATTTTCCAGGGACAATCTCAGATTTGAAGAAGTCTCCCAGTTTCTGATTTGGTCCTGGAATGTCCTGCTTTTCCTTAGGACGTCCCTATTTTCATCAGAGAAATGTTGGAGGGTATGGAGTTTTGCAACTCCTGAGCTAAGGAGATACAACCTTTAGAAGACATATGGAGGCAGCCCTGTATAGGGAAGTTTTTAATGTTTAAAGTTTTATTATGCTTTTATATAGGGGGACGCAGGTGGCGCTGTGGTCTAAACCACTGAGCCTCTTGGGCTTGCCGATCAGAAGGTTGGTGGTTCGAATCCCCGCGACAGGGTGAGCTCCCGTTGCTCAGTCCCAGCTCCTCCCAACCTAGCAGTTAGAAAGCACGCCAAAAAGTGCAAGTAGATAAATAGGTACCACTCTGGCGGGAAGGTATACGGCGTTTCTGTGCACTGCTCTGGTTTTGGTGTTCTGTTTTGCCAGAAGCAGCTTAGTCATGCTGGCCACATCACCTGGAAAAATTGTCTGTGGAAGCGGACAAACGCCGGCTCCCTCAGCCTGTAAAGCGAGATGAGCGCCGCAACCCCAGAGTCGTCTGCGACTGGACTTAACTGTCAGGAGTCTTTTACCTTTACCTTTTATGCTTTTATATATGTCGGAAGGCACCCTGAGTGGCTGGGGCAACCCAGTCAGATGGGTGGGGTATTATTCTTGTTCTGGAATAGGACATCCCTATTTTCATCAGAGAAATGTCAGAAGGTATGGAATACAAGTTGTTGGGGAGAGCACTGTTGTGCAGATGCCTTGCATTTAGGCTTCTTACAGGTATCTGGTTGGCCATTGTGAGAATGGGATGCTAGACAAGTTGGCCTTGGGTCTGACCCAGCAAAGCTATTTTTTATGTTTCTGTGCACTAAAATGCTTCTGCTTGAAAACCTGGCTACAAATGCACCCACGGAAAGGCACACTAGGAAAGTGTTTTCCAAAGTAATTATTCTTTACCACATTATTGCTAATATTATATGATTTCGCAAATTGATCTGCATTCTGCATGAATGTGCCCTTCTATTAGAAACAAACACATGCATGCATATCCCAATTTACTTCCCTACACTCAACACATTTTTCAGTTAACAGATTTCAGAAGCGGACAAGCTACTTACACAGCTGAGGATTTAATTTCAACAACCCCCCCCCCTTTTTTTCTTCCTGTCAAATACAAACTTTGCCCAAAGCTAATTTTATTTATGATGAATATGATCAACTTACTTTCACGAATCATTGCTGTACAAACCTGAAGGAAGAGATGGTGCTAATGTGTGAATAATTGTTGACACAATTAAGCACCCAGCTCCATGCCTGTTAAACAGCTTCCAGCAGTAAAATTCTCCAGTAGTTTAAAGGGATAGTCAATTCATTTCGGAGTGCAGGGAGAGAAAGGAGGAGTTCTTCTATTGACCTGGTGTTTTGAGGGGGTTCTGAATGGGCCCATATATGGTACCTCAACTCTTCATCGCTGAGAAATGGGGGTCTCGCCATGGAGAATGGCTACATATTGAGTCAGACGCTTACCGTTTAGAGACTCAGTAAACAGAAGGCTCACCCCTTGACCTTCCTTTGCAGAGACTGTCTGGTTCATAACCTGCCAGGGACTTCCGCCTACCTAATGACCTCTTTGTGAATTGGTGGGATTGCTCTAAATTAGCCTTCCTTCCGACAGCCTTGCAAAAGGAAGGAATCAGCAACCTAGTCTGGATTGCAACACGAAGCTGGTGGGCGGTCGGACAGGGGTTAGGTGGGTGCTGTTATGATGCTGAAATGAGCTCTCTTAGTTTGAAGTGGATCAAAAGTTGTGGAAAAATAAAAACTCTCATTTCTGCTCCAGAAAAAAAAAAACAATGTCTCGTTTCTGCTCCAGTCTCTGTTGGGCAAGGTTTCAGAAGTTGATGAACTTCTCGCACTGGTGACGGGGAGAACAGTTAGTCCAGCCCAGCCCTCTCCACACATTGCATGCTTGTTGACTGACAGCCTCAGCCAAATTGCTAGGTGAATGATATGAACAACGTCCATGCAAAGACCACTGAATTCCATGTTTTGGGCAAAACATGTAATGTGAGAGAGGAGAGGTAATGCAGAACCCAGGGCCGTGAAAAATCCCGTATGAAATAGCCAGTTATCTACATTCTCATTCTCTCTCTCTCTCTCTCCCTCTCTCTCTCTCTGCCATGCCCTTAAATGCACTGGATTCTGTCATAGTCTAGCCTGGGAGTGGGGAACTGGAGCTGGTCAGTGGATCAGATGGTTATCTGCCCCACCCCTCATGAATCAAATTTGATAGCTGGGTGGAGTCACTCACTTGTCCATCACCTGCCATCACGATGACACCAGAAGCCCTCTTTTTGCCTTCAAGTGTCTTGTATAGCACTTTGAAAGGGGCTTCTCCTGACCTGACAATCAGATCTACACACAAAAACACACGAGCCCAAGAAGCTCATGGTACCTTTATCGTTAATGAGGAAACCCTGGCCAAGTTCAGAGTGTTGCACTAGGGCCCAGACATGAAGTCTTGTGCCCTGCTGGCAGAGGATAGTGTTCTGCTTCAAGGATGAAGAATCCATGGCCCTCCAGATGATGCTGGACTCTATCAACTCTCGCCAGCCTTGACCATTGGCCATACTGGCTGTGGCTGATGAGAGTTGGAGTCGCACAAGACTTGGAAGTCCACAGCTTCCCCATCTCTGATCCACTTGGAGGGTTGCCCGATTTAAAGATAAAAACTATAAGGAGAGACAGCTGGAGCTCTGAATTTTTTTGTATTTATTGGCGGAGGATTATACCACTTAAAAAAAAAACTCAAAGCAGTTTATGTAGAAACATATACGAATACAACAACAACAACAACAATGTTGCTCATCAATGGTTTGCAGCTGAACAGCACATTGGTCCCATCCTTCCCCCATACAGTGAGATGTATGGGGTTTCTATTTGAGCTGTAATCACTCTCACAATGCACTTACATCAGAGGGTTATTGCAACAGTGAAATAAGGGGCTGGGAACAATGAACACCACCCTGATGTCCTTGGAGGAACAGTAAGATAATAATTGAATAAATAAAAACCTCAAAGACCACCTCTCGCTACAAGAACCTACCTGGACCCTACAATTATCATCAGAGGTCCTTCTCTGTGTGCCTCCCTCAAATCAGTCACAGGGCTTCCAAATAATCCTGGGTACTGTAGTTCACTCCCTACAGGAGAAGGATTCCCAGCTCCTTTAACAACTACAGTTCCCAGGATTCTTTGGGGGAAGCCATGTGTGGATGTGTCCATTGTCACAGCTTCTTATGCACCAGGCGAAGACATTCCTATTTTCCTGGGTTTGGGAGTCTTAACACTGATTGTACTGCAATATCATTTATGTTCAATTTTTGGTGCTCATTTTTTCTAGTGTGGTGGGATAGAAAGCATCCTTTTCAGGCTTGTTGTTGTACGAACACTTTTAGAAACCTTTTGCTTCATTTTAGGCTTATTCAGTGTATCTGCTGTTGTTTTTTAAAGTTGCCAAGTTGATTGGAAGCTTAAAATATTCTGCAAGTCACTTTGAGACAATTCTGTAGCAAGTGACAAATAAATATGGGGAAAGGCTGTATGTAGCTCAGTGGCCGAGTTTTCCATGAAGTCCCCGGGTTCAGTCCCTCAAATCTTCAGGTAGAGCTGGGAATGTCCACCTGCCTGATGCCCTCAGAGGCTCCTACCATTCAGAATAGAGAGAACTAAGCTAGATGGAACAAGGATCTAACTTAGGACAGTCTCCCATGTTCCTAATAAAGAAAAAGAAGGCAGCATACTAACTCCTATGAAGCAAGGCTGTGCCACTTCAGCTCACAAACATACACTGAACCTTTAGCCTCAGAAAATGTGACGTCCCAACTTTCCTGTGAAACTTGCAGCCTTCTGGAGAATAAGATGACGAGACTCAGTGACATGGTCCAAGGCCACATCTGTGTCACAGCCTGCATCTGAAAATTCCCATTAGAAGCAGAGTTGCCGTGTCAGTTCTGGAATCAGGTGCCAATGCTGGAATTACGACCCATGTGGCACTGTGCCAATTTGAGACCCAGCTCCTGGTTCCTACAGGGGCCGTTTTTTGCTGCCAGCTCAAAGGGCCATTGGATCCAGCAAGCCTGTATTTTGCTCATCATAATTAACTCATTAGAAGTGCCCTCAAAGTAGATAGAGCATCTTTGTTTGCAATCCAAAACTGATGGGAGCATAAGGATTAAGCTAAGAGTGTACCAGATCATTGGGAAGAAATATACCACCAACCTGCCAATAGTAGGGATTTTATATATATATTACACCCTGTGCTATTTTTCTAGAAAAAGAGGTGCCAGAACTCACCATGAACACCTCCCTCTTTCTCTTAGAATGGTGATGGTGCCCACCTGAGAGGTGCCAGAACTGAGTTCCGGCTGGGGAAAAACAAAACCTTGTTTACACCTGATGTGAGGCAAATGTAGACCTTTGAACTTGCTGTTGTTTGCATGTGACCTACTGGCATGCCGGCTTTCTCAATTGTTCTGCCAAAAGTCCTGCGCACAGCAATCAAGTCTTCAGCATCCAGTTCAAAATCAGCAAAACTCCCCTCACCATTTGGCAGGTTACTGGAGACTCCATACAGACCACTCTCTATGAAGCATCAGAAGCATACAGATCATCCCTCAAGAATAATTTTTATCAGTTATTAGGTAGTTTTCTTTTAAGTCATTGATAATGCTTACTGCTTGCTGAATGGTCACCTGTATTCACAAAGAAAGGTGATGCATTCTATAAGCTAAGAGATTGGGATATGAATCAGTAAGGCTCAGGTTCAAAACTTTCCTCTTCTAGGAACCATGGTATGAACTTGAGGCCACCACCTTGCTGCAGCTGAGCAGGTCTGGGTCTGGTCCATGCACGGATGGGAGGCCACCTAGGAAGAGCCACGTGTATGTTACTTAGACCTCCACTGGCTCCAGCACACTTCCAAGTACAATTGAAAGTGTTGGTGCTGACTTTTAAAGCCCTAAACAGCCTCAGCCCTGTATAACTGAAGGAGAGTCTTCACTCCCATCATTCAGCCTGGATGCTGATATCCAGCTCTGAGGGTCTTCTGGTGGTTCCCTCACTGCAAAAAGTGAGGTTACAGGGAACCAGGCAGAGGGCCTTCTCGGTAGTGGCACCGTCCCTGTCCTCCAATCAGATGTCAAGGAGCTAAGTAACTATACAACCTTTAGAAGACATCTGAAGGCAGCCCTGTATAGGGAAGTTTTTTATGTTTAATGGTTTTTTATGTTTTTATATCTGTTGGAAGTGGCCCAGAGTAGCTGGCACAACCCAGTCAGATGGGCAGGGTAAAATAGTAAAAATAATAATGCTTCCAGGATGGAAGGAAGGTGAGATAAGAACACAAGCACAGCCTGTTGCAAGTGTCCAGCATCCTATTCTCACAGCAGCTAACTAGATACCTATGGGAAGCCTGTAACCAGAACCTGAGTGCCACATTACTCTCCCTTCAGAGGCATACTGGCTCCAACAGTGAAGTGAGAACACAGCCATCAGGGTTAGTAGCCACAGATGTATAGGTACGAAAATAATTTAAAAAGAAATAAAAAGAAATAAAAAGTCTCAGTTCCCCCACTCCCCCAATCTTTGACAAGGGGATTATAGCAGTTCAAAAGCACGTCAAAGTGCAAGTAGATAAATAGGTACCACTCTGGCGGGAAGGTAAACGGCGTTTCCGTGCGCTGCTCTGGTTTTGCCAGAAGCTGGCCTTAGTCAGGCTTAGTCATGCTGGCCACATGACCCAGAAGCTGCTACCTCGGCCAATAAAGTGAGATGAGCGCCGCAACCTCAGAGTCGGTCACAACTGGACCTAATGGTACCCTTTACCTTTACCTTACCTTAAACGTACCCTTTATACTTTACCTTACCTTAAATAGTTGTTGTGAAGATGCTAACAATATAATGTACCTGAAGTGCTTTGAACAACCAAAAGCACTGTTTAAATGTTAAGTATTATCAACATTGGTCCACTGTGTCTTCCAGAGCAGACAGCAGACTTTTCACACTTTCTGCCTGAGAATGGAGGGAAGCAACAAGTGTTGCATGCATTATGCAAGGGCAGAAACACAGGGAAGACTTCGTCTCCATTATATCACCCACATCTTAGAAACCCTCCCAGCAACACTTTTGCCAAGACAATATTACCTGGGTGCTTCTTTTTCTTCTTCACCTGTGATAATGCGATGAACTACTGAGGAGCGTCACTAGCCCCAGACTCTCTTCTTCTCGCCGCTTTGTTTTTCCCGATCCGTCACTGGGGACAGTGGCAGCAGCATGAGGAGCCCAGGGAAAGCAAGAAAGACGGATGGAAATCCCACACAGAGTGCCCTTTCTCTCCCCAGACAGGCAATCGCAGACTCTCTTGTCAAGCCAAGGCCTCGCTAACCCCAGGGCCTGTCCTTTTCTTCTCTGTAACAAATCAAATTTTGCAACCCAACCTTGCCACATCATTTGAGCGTATTGACACAATTGGGACTTCAACCCCAATTTTGCTTTGTGTTTTTCAAGTGGGGTTTACATAAGTAGAGAACAAGATAAAGCACGCACAATACATCGGGGGCCCAGCTGAGCGAACAGTGAACTCCACGGTCTGCGTATCTGGAAAGCAAATCCATGGCCATCTCCAACCTGCTAGCAATGTTTAAGGGGCCTTCCACCACCACCCACTGATTTTTAAAAAATTGCTTTTTGAGGTTGCTATCTAGAATAATAATAAAGGTAAAGGGACCCCTGACCATTAGGTCCAGTCATGACCGACTCTGGGGTTGCGGCACTCATCTCACTTTCTTGGCCGAGGGAGCCGGAGTACAGCTTCCGGGTCATGTGGCCAGCAGGACTAAGCCGCTTCTGGCAAACCAGAGCAGCACATGGAAACACCGTTTACCTTCCCAACAGAGCGGTACCTATTTATCTACTTGCACTTTTGACATGCTTTCGAACTGCTAGGTTGGCAGGAGCAGGGACCAAGCAACGGGAGCTCACCCCATCGCGGGGATTCGAACCGCCAACCTTCTGATCAACAAGTCCTAGGCTCTGTGGTTTAACCCACAGCGCCACCCACGTCCCTAGAATAATAATATTACCTTGGAATTTTGTGGAGCTTCTTATACCAGGATACCAAAGATTAATGGGGTTGTGCCTTCCTTGGCATCCACTTTTAATTTATTATTATTATTATTTTGCCTTTTTGCCTCACTTGCAAATTCTCAACATAGGGAACTGCTTTGCATCCGTAAGTCCCACCTTGTGAATTTTGAACTCACAGGGAACACTGTGGTCACATCTGCACCATAGGTTTACAGACCCTCTAAGTGTCCCTATTTTCCCGGGACAGTCCTAGATTTACAGAAGTCATCCTGGTTAGCCCAACCTACTTGTCTAGTTGATCGCATGAAAGGTCGCATGAAAGGTCAACCAAGTCAAGTGGTTTCCTGAAGTCCAGAAGCAATCAAAGAACCACTAAGTCAGTCTTGCAAACTTGACTTTCACTGGGTGTGAGTTCCAGCCCACTGAAGGCCAATATTCATTACTTCCCATGAGACCACGACTTGCACCTAATTGGTGTGCTTCCCAGAGTCTCATGGCAAAGTCTCCAAGTGTCCCTATTTTCCAGGGACAGTCCCGGATTTACAGAAGCCATCCCAGTTTCTGATTTGATCCCAGAATGTCCTGCTTTTCCTTAGGACATGTCTATTTTCATCGGAGAAATGGTGGACAGTTGCAAAAAAATGTGTATACTAGGCAAAAGTGCATATTTATATTAGGTGAAATTTGCACTTAACCTCTGATGAATTTTCATGAGGACTTTAACAAAAGAAAGGAATTCACAGGCCAATGTGGAGAACGAACTGGAAAAATGAGAACCTGGGAGCAACAGAAATTGATGCACCCCCCAGTCACAACCTGCTCAGAGTACAGTATCTGAACCACCAGTGATTTGGCTAACCTTTCACTCTCCCCAAACATCACCTAAATGTGCCTCTCAAAATTGTCTCCAGCAAGAATGCCAAGTCATCTCTTCCGCAGTCCAGCAAAAGTTTCACCACTTGATTCCACTGGCTGTATAAACTGATCTTTGCTTTCATGCATGTGTTTGAACCTTGGAGTCTGCAGCACATTCTACCTGCCAGCTCACCTGGCACTTGAGTTGGCCGCCCCCGAATTTTCACTCCATTGTCATCTCTTGGCCAGTTTTCAAATCACAACAAGACTCTCTCTGACACTCTGGGGTTACCAGGTTTCCTAAACAACTTCCTGCGAAAGGACTTACTAAAAAGCATTTTCGACATCTGAATAATTCACAGCCAGATCTCGTCTTCATCCTACTATTTTGCTATGTCTTTAGAAGACGAAGGGGAAGGGGGAAAAACACACACAATTCTAATTAGTTGGTGTTTGTACAGCGCTTTGAAGATGAAACGAACTACTGTGCTTGAGTATTATTATTGCAATGCCTGGGGCACCATCTCCAATTTGCTTCTCAGAAAACTGAACATGATCCAAGAGCAGTTTGCACAGGAGCCAAGGCAAGGAATCCCAATTACTACCTCGGTGTTGTCAGGAAGCTACATGGGTAAGCCAGCCCTTCCAATAAGCAAGCGTCACTCCCCACCCCAAGGGCAACACAAGACATTTGGCTGTCTGTGGTGAGGAATAACATGGCTCAGCCTCCTAATCCATCTACAGAAGGCGACCAGATTGGCAGCTCAATTATACTTCAGCATGGGCAACAGGCTAGCTTACGGCTTGCTCAGAAGGCCACATGGAACACCCTATCATCCTAGAATTGTAGAGTTGGTAGGGACCCCGAGGGTCATCTAGTCCAGCCCCCAGCAAAGCAGGAATCTCAGCTAAAGCATCCATGACAGATGGCCAACCAACCTCTGCTTAAAATATGGTTACCAGATTTTCCCCAATGAATCTGGGGACACTTTTCTTTTTCTTTATTTTTTGAAGCTGAGTAGCAACAGGGAGTCAGTTGTGGGGATGGTGAGGCAAAAGACCCTGGGCCCAAGCACACATGCATATTGTATAAACGTGCAAAGCCCTTCTTTTGCACCCTGTGAAACATAAATGCGCAGAGTTTTTAAAAAACTGGGCGATGGTGCCCACTCGTGACTCCCAAGCCTTCCCCGATCTCCTGCCCACTTCCCCCTTTGTTTTGACAGATCGGGGGAGGCTCGGAAGTCACTGGTGGGAGCCGTTGCCCAGGAGGGGCTCAAGGCACGCGTTTTCTCTGCCAGGCAAGGTGCAAAGCCCTTTTCCCCCACCCTGTGAAACATAAATGCGCAGAGTTTTTTTAAAAACTGGGCAACGCCCACCCGCCCGCAACTCCAGAGCCTCCCCCATCAGTCAAAACAAAGGGGGGAGGGGGCAGGAGATCTGTACCGCCGGACCTCACCAGTCCCCCTTTGGCAGTGGTGGCAGCGGTGGCAGTCAGCAGCCCGGAGCCAGCCTGGTAGCGCAGTTGGCTCTGGCTGGCTTCAGGAGCTGCTCGCTGCTGTGGCGCCCGCCATTTTTCCTCTCCAGAAGTCCCCATATGAGGGGTTGCACACAAGACACATCATATGGGGACTTCCAGCGAGGAAAAATGGTGGACGCCATGGCAGCAAGCAGCTCCTGAAGCCAGCCAGAGCCAACTGAGCTACCAGGCTGGCTCTGGGCTGCTGAGGCTGCCACTGCCACATTTCCCGGGGAGACATTTGCAAATCTGGGGACATTCTGGGGACAGAATTTGTCCGGGGACAAATTTGCAAAACCGGGGACTGTCCCCGGAAACCGGGGACATCTGGTAACCCTAGCTTAAAAACCTCTAAGCAAGGAGAGTCCACAACCTCCCGGGGAAGACTGTTCCACTGTGAAACATTTGTAGCACCTCTGTAGCATTTCCACACACAAAAATAAAAGGAAGGGCCATAGCCTGGTGGTAGAACATCTGCTTTGCATGCAGAAGGTCCTAGGTTCAATCCCCAGCATCTCCAGATAAGGCTGAGGGAAAATCCCTGTCTGAAACCTCGGCAAGCCACTGCCAGTCAGTGTCAGCCATATGAAGCTAGATGAAGAAGAAGAGTTTGGATTTGATACCCCGCTTTATCACTACCCGAAGGAGTCTCAAAGCGGCTAACATTCTCCTTTCCCTTCCTCCCCCACAACAAACACTCTGTGAGGTGAGTGGGGCTGAGAGACTTCAAAGAAGTGTGACTGGCCCAAGGTCACCCAGCAGCTGCATGTGGAGGAGCGGGGAAGCAAACCCGGTTCCCCAGATTACGAGTCTATCGCTCTTAACCACTACACCACACTGGACCACTGGACCTGACTCAGTATAAGGCAGCCTGCTGTAGTTCCTAAGCATTTCCCTATTACCTTATTTTGTAGACAAGCTTACAAACAGCAGCGCTGTTCGATGGGAGGAAAGCCAGGATTTATTTATTTGTGTGTGTGTGGCACATGCTACGTTCTGAGTTTCAAGCCTGGCAAAGCTCCCCGTGTTATGAATTTTTTGGTTTCTCCTCCTAACTTCTTCCCTGTCACTACAGTGAGTTTGTTTTCGTTTGGTGTTTTCAAGCACGGGTTGCGGTCATGTCTGTCCCGTGTGCGCCACTTGCTCAATCGCTCGCTCGCTCTGTTTTGAAGCGCAAGTGGCTCATTCCCCGAGTCTCATCGTTGCTTTTTGGCCCAGTCTCCTAACAGGAAATGCGAGATTTATTTTATCTGGCTTGAACGACATTGTTCCTTCCTGGCTACTGGTGTTACTTCACTCTGAATAACATGGCTTGGTGCTCACAGCTACCTAAGGTCAAAGCCGGAGGGTAATAGGCACATTTAAGAGCAGCGGGAAGCGAAGGAAGAGAAAGCAATGGGGAGCGTCAGGACGTGGGGGTGGCAGTAAGAGGGGAGTAGCAAAGAAGCATTGAAAGAGCCTTCTCTCGCAGCCGTAAAGTTGCCACGGTTAGGAAAAAGCAATGTGTGGTGTAGTAGTTCTGACAGCAAGATCCTATATATGTTTTCTCAGTAGTTGTCCCATTGACTTCAATGGGTTTTGCTTTCAAGTAAGGGAGGGGGGATGATGCAAACCCACGAAGTGTCTTGATTTTCCAGGGACAGTCCCGGATTTACAGAAGCCGTCCCGGTTTCTGCTTATCCTTAGGATGTCCCTATTTTCACCAGAGAAATGTTGGAGGGCACGGAATTATGTAAAGCTCAAGTCAAGGAGATAAATAACTATGCAACTTATAGAAGACATCTGAAAGCAGCCCTGTACAGTAGTACCTCTGGATGCGAACGGGATCCATTCCGGACCCCCGTTCACATCCTGAAGTGAACGTAACACGCGACTGCACGACTGCGCGTGCGCAGGTCACATTTTGCCGCTTCCGCGCATGACATGATGTCATTTTGAGCGCATGCGCGAATGGCAAAACCCAGAAGTAACGCACTCCGTTGCTTCCGGGTCGCCGCGGAGCGCAACCTGAAAATATTCATCCCGAAGCTACTTCAACCTGAGGTATGACTGTATAGGAAAGTTTTAAATGTTTTATTATGTTTTATATATGTTGAAAGCTGCTCAGAGTGGATGGGGTAATCCATTTAGTGGGGCAGATGGTGATGATGATGATGATGATGATGATGATGAAATAGGCTTTCCCTATTTTCATCGGAGAAATGTTGGAGGGTATACAGATGTTGCAAAGCATTTTGTTGAAATTAATCCAGCTTGTTTTAAGCATATATGAAAATATTTTTTCAAGAACAACTATCCTTTAGGTGTTTCCCACCCCCACAGACCCCCCTGGAGATAGTCAAGAAAGATTTGTTGTTGTTGACACTCCAGCTGCCCCACCTTGCCAAACAACCTCCCTTTACCC
The DNA here is from genome assembly GCF_027172205.1 of Podarcis raffonei. NCBI lineage: Eukaryota > Metazoa > Chordata > Lepidosauria > Squamata > Lacertidae > Podarcis > Podarcis raffonei. The sequence continues at coordinate 63,886,079 of NC_070611.1, read as the reverse complement.
CGCCCATCTTTCCCTCTCTCCCTGCCTTAATTTCATGTAAATCCAGAGGTTTGTGATGTGGCACTACAAATTCTCCAGTGGGGACTAACTGTTGACAGCCTGACTTTTTTATGTATATAGGAATATCTAGCTAGCTAGCTAGCTCTACACACTCACACACAGGCACAGGTTGAATTTAGTGTGAGACAAGACTGAGCTATGTGGACCAATATAATCTGACTCAATATAAGGCAGCTTCCCGTGTTCCTATGTGAACTTTCTGCACTGGACACCACCTTTGGGAGATTCAGGTGTTCACCCTACTTTTAAGTCATTTTGCTTCGCTGAATGCCATTCTCCACAATCCCCGAGTCTAAGGAAGACAAACAGCTTGACTGTGGCATATCCTCGTGCATCTGTTGCGATACGTCTGATGGAAACTGCACCGCTGCAGTTTGCTCATGCTCTACGGAGAGCCATCTGGCCGCATGCAAACCTGCCCAGGACCCTTGATTTTCTTCCTCTTTTTCTTTTTACAAAATAAAACTGCATGCTGGAGAGCTAAAGAGATCACCAGGCTGCTGGGATGGTTGCCAGATGGTAGTTCAGGTATGTTTATGAGATGAAGTTTCTTATTTTTTATATGTCTGCGTGTTTTGACACTGTTCGCCTAGAGGCAAGGAACACGAAAAGAGCTACTAAGGGCCTCTCAATCACAGAAGGTGCCCGTCAAGCCCCAATTTATCTCATGAGAACAAGGCTGGGGCCTTTCTTCAGCCCAAGGCAATCCCCGCAGGAGTCCTATGCTAGAGGCAAAAGTGGGTGGGGCAACAAATGTATGTTGTCGCTCTTTTCAAAACTTTGATCAACTAGGCTAGTTCCTATGAACATTTGTACACTGGCTTAAAACTATGCCAGATCTATACAGTGGTACCTCGGGTTAAGTACTTAATTCGTTCCGGAGGTCTGTTCTTAACCTGAAACTGTTCTTAACCTGAAGCACCACTTTAGCTAATGGGGCCTCCTGCTGCCGCCGCGCTGCCGGAGCATGATTTCTGTTCTCATCCTGAAGCAAAGTTCTTAACCCGAGGTACTATTTCTGGGTTAGCAGAGTCTGTAACCTGAAGAGTCGGTAACCTGAAGCGTATGTAACCTGAGGTACCACCGTACCCTGTTCAGAACTGAGGTTGCTGCCGCCGCTCTTCCTAAGGTTGGCAGAGGAAAAGCAAGCCTTTAAATTTATACTCTCTGCCTGGTTGCCAGCAGGGTTCATCCACACTTACATTTTGCCCTGTTCTTTCCACATGGAGGTTAGTGCTTTAACGCTCCATGTCCAAACGTTTATTATTTCTTTCCCCACAAAAAAACTGCTCTTTAAAGCTGAACAGGAGCAAACGTCAATTCTGGATTTTCCGCAGACTGATGTTTGCTCCATTGAGGCAAATGGAGCAGGTTTGGATGGAGAAAGCTCCACAGCATGGGAGGAAAAGGGTGCTCAGACATGGAGCTTTAAATCATGGAGGAAAAATAAGTGTGAATAAGCCCCAAGTTGAACAGGTGTTGGATCCAGCCTAAGTCCCTGCCCCCCAGTCCTACCCTTGCTCTTCTCTAGAAAAGAGGAGCCAGAGAATGAGGTGTGTGTGTGTGTGTGTGTGTGTGTAATGCCTGAGAGATTATAACTGGTCCAGAATAACAAACTCTACAGGCTTGGATGCAGTTTCAGAGCCTGAATCATGTTATGAAATCATGCTTTTTAATTGTAACTGTTTATAGGATGTTTTTGACTGAAACTGCTTCTAGATGTTTTGAATTGAAGCTGTTTTTAGAATGCCTTAACTGTGTTCGCTCAGTTGGCTAGAGCGTGGTGCTGATAATGCCAAGGTTGTAGGTTTGATGGCCGTGTGGGACAACTGCATATTCCTGTATTGCCGGGGGTTGTACTAGATCATGGAATCATAGAATTGTAGAGTTGGCAGGGACTATGAGGGCTCATCTAGCCCAACCCCCGACAATACAGGAATCTTTTGCCCAATGTGGGATTCGAACCCACAGCCCTGAGATTCAGAGTCTCCTGCTCTACTGACTGAGCTCTCCCAGGCCTGTCTGGGCCCCTTCCAACTCTACAATACTATGATTCTGTGAGTGCTTTTCTGTTTTTTTTTTTAAAATGTGGATATGTTTACTACCCTGGGCTCCTTCAGGAAGAAAGGCAGGATATAAACCCAACAAACAAACATTTATGTGCTCTGGAGGGAACATGTTATTTAATGACTAACTTGATTATTCGTTGAGGGAAGGTCCCAGGTACAATTCCTAGCACCTTCAGAGATGGCTGAGAAAAGACTTGCGCTTGAAAGCCCGGAAAGCTGTTGCCAGCCAATGTGAACAACACTCAGCTTGATGGACCAACAGTCTGACTTGGTATAAGGTCTCCCACCTAGCCTTAAGATTCACCATGTTCCTTCATACAGTGGTACCTCGGGTTACATACGCTTCAGGTTACATACGCTTCAGGCTACATACGCTTCAGGTTATAGACTCCGCTAACCCAGAAATAGTGCTTCAGGTTAAGAACTTTGCTTCAGGATAAGAACAGAAATCGGGCTTCGGCGGCGCGGCAGAAGCAGGAAGCCCCATTAGCTAAAGTGGTGCTTCAGATTAAGAACAGTTTCAGGTTAAGAACGGACCTCCGGAATGAATTAAGTACTTAACCCGAGGTACCACTGTATTTCTATTTTATTAGTTTGCTTTCTTTGCACCGAGTGAACAAAGCTAAAAACTTGCCGAATATTGTACTTATTATTGGCACCCACTCATTGCTCTTTAAGAAATGGAAAATTTTCAAGGGGGAAATAGAGCACTGGACTGAAACATCACCGATTGAAGCAGGTATTCATACCCTGCCTCACTTTTCTGCTTCACTTTCAGAGAACCCAAATTAAGATGAAATCCAATTGACCTCATCTTAGGGTTATGAGTTTGAGCTTCACGTTGGGCAAAAGATTCCTGCATTGCCGGGGGTTGGACTAGATGCGCCTCGTGGTCCTTTCCAACTCTACAATTCTAAGGCAGCTTCCTAGGGACCCTCCTCAATACATTTTCCTTTCCTTTGCTGTCTCCTGTTTCTTTCCAGGAGTCCTCCATAGACCAGAGCTTTATTACAGTGAGGTCAAGACAGCAGAGGTTTGGAAGAAAACTGCCTCGTCAGTTTCCGAGCAAAACCCAACACACAGAGAAAAGGCTACTTCTAGTCCTGATTGCTACTGGAAATCAGCATATGATTATGACTGGGGAGGGCAAGGGAAGGAAGAGTGTTGTTAGCATGTCTCATTTAAATACACGCGCAGGGACTTTGCTCTGTTTCCCCCTTCACTTTAGGTAAGGTAATTATTATGGAAACTGTCAGCTGGGTTATTAATTAGGCAGCCATGAAGATAACACACACCGTCTCCCCCAATAAGCCTTGGCACGAGGGCAAACAGAGGCTGTTGGCAGGAAGGCGTAGAGAGAGAGAGAAAGAGAGTGGCATGGGCTGCAGAGTCTTGCCATGGCCAAGCCCTCTTGACACAGAAGGGTTTCCCTTCCCTCTGCCAGTGCCTCGCTCGACGCCAGCTCGGCTGCCTTCCCCACTTCCAACAATGGCTCTCCTCCATGTTGGCAACCGGAGAGCCTCGCAGAAGAAATTGCTCTTGGAAAAAAAGAGTGTGAGTGGAAGGAAGAGGAGCGAGCCAAGAGAGAGGGATCCAAATGGAAGCTCCCACACTCTTAAATGTCACTCGAAAATATCACATACACGTGTGTGTGCCTACACACACACACACACACACACACACACACAGAGCCAGCTCTGTCCACAATGAGACACAAGAGATGGCAACTGCACTGGTGGGTGATGTGAAATACCTAGAGGGATGTGGTACAACTGAAGCAAAACGCCCGTCAACTCACTTCAACAGCAGATTTCTTTACCTGCTTCAAGAACAGAACTAAGGCTTCTGGATAATGATTCCTGGCCTGAAAACAAAAAAGCGACAAGGATGCTAATGATAGATTTATCGTGAGCACTTTAATCATTTCTGTTTTGTCCTCCTCATAGGTTTCTTTAGAAAATAACAGGACACATATTCGTAAACATTTTAAACATGGAGGGGGAAGGATCAGTCACAGGAAACCAGAGCGGGAACGGTGGAAGCGGAAGGTGTGTTTGAGGAATTAAAAAAAAAATATCACATGGGTTTGTAGATATTGTGTGGTTGGAGGTTGCAAAAGGCTATGGGACGGGAGCATGGAAAGGTGGAGTAAAGAAGGAGCAGGAAGACGGGGGGAAATGCCACATTTATTATGTTTATATCCCAGCTTTTTCTCCAAGGAGCTCAAAGTGGCACACATGGTTCTCTCGCTACTCATTTAATCACCACAAAAAAACCAAAACCCTGTGAGATAAGGTAGGCTGAGAGGCCATGACTGGCCCAAAGTCACCACAGTGTGGAGGATTTGAACTCTGGACTCCCAGGCCCTAGTCCAACACTCTAAACACTTACGCTGCAGTGGCTCCTCCATGATCTTGGAATAGGAAGGGTGCACGTTGGACACAGGAAACAAAAGACAGCTGAATTTCACATGCCAATATTGGTCCGTCATTTGTTTAAATCTCAGAGCAAGTCTCAAATTTTCTCCTTACAAACTACTGTAAAACCAAGGTCTAGTGAAAGAATACAGAAACCTACACAGTCCATACACAGCTGATTAAAAGAAAGGGCACAGTGGTACCTCGGGTTAAGAACTTAATTCGTTCTGGAGGTCTGTTCTTAACCTGAAACTGTTCTTAACCTGAGGTAGCACTTTAGCTAATGGGCATAGCTGTCAACGTTTCCCCTTTTTAAAGGGAAATTCCCTTATTCTGAATAGGATTCCTCGTAAGAAAAGGGAAAAGTTGACAGCTATGCTAATGGGGCCTCCTGCTGTCGCCATGCCACTGCCGTGCGATTTCTGTTCTCATCCTGAAGCAAAGTTCTCAACCTGAGGTACTATTTCTGGATTAGCAGAGTCTGTAACCTGAAGTGTCTGTAACCTGAAGCGTCAGTAACTCTGGATTAGCAGAGTCTGTAACCTGACGTGTCTGTAACCTGAAGCGTCAGTAACCCGAGGTACCACTGTATTCCCAGATAAACATCCCATGAGACTCCAAGGGGTTTCATCCAATTACTCAAAGTAGATCTGTGAAAGTTGTGGGCTCTGAGTAACTTAGGTTCCTGGGTCTACTATGTGTAGGACTTAGCTGGGGAAAAAACAAACTCAGATGTGGTGGGGTTCAAGATTCACCACAGTCAGCACTTAAGACTCACATCTTAAACATTGCCCACCTCTATTCTGGCTTATTCCGCATGCTTCAGCAGAAGAAAACCACTACTTGGTTGTGATCTTTCCAGCTGAGGGGGAAATCCACAAATCGCAACGGGATGCATGACGCAGAAGCCCCGCCCTTTCCATGTAAGGAAGCCATGGGCAGCCGTACACAGTTCCTTTTATACATTCTCGGGGAAAGCCTTGGAAAATATACTAGCAGCTCTGGGATTTCCATTAGCTCTCTCTCTCTCTGACTGCACATCTCTCCCAGCTCTGCCCTGCACCACCACATGGGCACACCCATGTCGTGGTAGAATACCAAGTCACCCAGAAGGCCTAAAAAGCTGTAACAAGCAGCCTTTAAGTCATCCACGTTCTCAGGACTGGTCTCCCTCCCCACCTCTGGCAAAGAGAGCCAAACCATGGAAGGGAGAAGGGGGTGGGGGGCCATGTGTTTTTCTCCTTGATCTGCGCAGCCTTCGGTGCTCCAGAGTAAACTCTGCCAGAACAGGAGAAGTGCATTATGCTAACTATTCTGCTGCGGCTCCGCGGTGCTAAAGGTAAGATGTAACGCAGCGCAGCTTTTATTCGCCAGGATTCCCCTCAGGCAGCCTCTGTTAAAAGGGTTAATGACAGATGTTTCCATTAAACCTGACCTACCTCTTAATTTCGCAGCCGCCTGACAATATCCCTGCCTCTGTGCTTATTTGCATGGGCAAACAGAGTCGCTCCATGACATGCCACACACACGCGCGTGCGCCCAAATGTCAACCCATTCTTTTTTTATAAAAAAAAAACAACAATGTTGGTCTGCACCCATGTGTGCATTTTCCCCTTAATAAAATAAAAATAACAAGAGACTTTTTTTTAAATGTTCCTATACACAGGGAATTCAGAAGCACACAAACCATATAAATGAATGTAGTTATGCCCTTCAGAAGTATTAGGACTACCTGTTGCCTACTCCTTGAATACTTCTGATGGCCCTTTTCACATCTGCACATCATCACTTTTGGGGAGAGATTCTTTAGCCGTGATTCTTGCATTGCAGGAGGTTGGACTAGATCAGGCTTCCTCAAACTTGGCCCTCCAGATGTTTTTGGATTACTGCAATGTGCTCTATGTGGGGCAACCTTTGAAGGTGACCTACAACTAATCCAGAATGCGGCAGCTAGACTGGTGACTGGGAGCGGCCGTCAAGACCATATAACACCGGTCTTGAAAGACCTACCCTGGCTCCCAGTACATTTCCGAGCACAATTCAAAGTGTTGGTGCTGAGCTTTAACGCCCTAAACAGTCTCGGTCTTGTATACCTGAAGGAGCGTCTTCACCCCCATCGTTCTGCCTGGACACTGAGGTCCAGCGCCGAGGGCCTTCTGGCAGTTCCCTCACTGCGAGAAGCCAAGTTAGAGGGAACCAGGCAGAGGGCCTTCTCGGTAGTGGCACCTGCCCTGCGGAACACTCTCCCACCAGACGTCAAAGAGAAGAACAACTACCAGACTTTTAGAAGACATCTGAAGGCAGCCCTGTTTAGGGAAGCTTTTAATGTTTAACAGACCATTCATTTTAATACTTTGTTGGAAGCCGCCCAGTGTGGCTGGGGAAACCCAGCCAGATGGGTGGGGTATAAATAAATTATTATTATTATTATTATTATTATTATCATCATCATCATCATTATTATTTTGGCCTACAACTCCCATGATCCCTAGCTAGCAGGACCAGTGGTCAGGGATAATGGGAACTGTAGTCTCAAAACATCTGGAGGGCCGAGTTTGAGAAAGCCTGGACTAGATAGTGACTCCTTGGGTCCCTTCCAGCTTTACAGAGCCAGGAGTCTAAAATGCTTCTTCTCAAGAGCCTAGCTGCAAACGTGCCCCTTTAAAGGCAAACTGAGACTCACATCAAAACCAGCCAGCATGCCCAATCACCAGGGTGGTAGGAGTTGTGGTCCAAGACATCTGGAGTTTACCAGGTTGTGGGAGGCAACCAGAAGACCTCAGGTTCTCCATCCCAGACCTACAGTTTAAAGTGGCACAGCCCAGACTCTCACCAGCTTCGTTTTCTGTAAGGTGTAAGAATGGTTTTAAGACCTCTGCTGGAATAGCCTCCCACAATTGCAAATTGCACCATCCCTTTGGGAGAAGACACCATTAAACTCTCTGAAATTAGAGTTGCTTTTGTAGCGCAGAGCTAGCCTAAAGCAAAAACTACCCTTCCGAGATCCTAACTAACAAGAAGATGAACAACAGCAAAAGCCAAACTAACTTTTCCCCACCCCGGTATTGGTATACCATTTGGAAAAAAATATATTGGAAGAAGTGTCTAAGTGTGTGTGTGTGTGTGTGTATGTGTGTGTGTACCTTTTCCTTGTATGGAAATGTAAAGGACTGCATACACAACACACAAATCTTACCTGTCCAGGTGACTAAAATTGCCACACAGAATCCAGAAGATATAGATGGATCGTCCAAAGGGTCTTCTAAACATTACTGACCCCTAGAGGCACTGGAATGAACTGATTCGCCATCCAGACTAGGTTGAAAAGATGAATTGTGCTTGAGAGAGAAAGAGAAATCTCTGCTGAGCACAGAGACATGGAATGGCCTCTCAGAGAAACAGCCACACGGATCAGAAAGACCCACAGAACGCACACTTCTAAACCTGGCCTGAGCAATCAAGGCAAACATGTCCACCCATCTGTGTAAGGTCTCCTGCAGAGAATTTAGGCAACCTCCTGCACATGCCGATTGCCTGGGACTTAAAAATGGGGGAGAAGGTCAAGAACGTGGTTGGCCATGGAAACATACTGTAGCTGGCAGGCTGAATACAACGTGATGGGCTGCATGCCATGAAGGTATCTTCTAAAATGAGCCCTGGCCCTTTAAATTACCAGCCTAGGGAAGATTCATAAGCCTGTAGAATACAAAGCACAACAGAGCCCTCTCATGCATTATTCATGTGTTGTTGGTCATCGTTCATTCATTCATTCATGCATTCATTCATGAACATAGGAAGCTGCTGTATACTGAGTCAAGACACTGGAACATCTAAGTCGGCCTTTCTCAACCTGTGGGTCCCCAGATGTTGTTGAACTACAACTCCAATCACCCCTAGCTAGCAAGGCCAGAGCTCAGGGATGATGGGAGTTGTAGTCCAACAACATCTGGGGAACCACAGGTTGAGAACCGCAGATCTAAGTCTATATTGCCAGCACTGGCCGGCAGCAGCTCTCCTCATGCAGGGGACATCCCCAGTCCTGCCTGGAGATGCCTAAAGCTAGAGCTGGGATCCCCTGTATACAAAGCAGATGTTTTCCCATTGATCTGCAGCTTTTCTTCTTAGTTTACTTATAGGTGGGCTACAATAATATAGATCAATATTAAAATCAGTCAAAGCAGTTTACGCTGGAAGAATGGGGTGGGTCCTAAATGTGTATCCCAGTTGTCAGAGGCCAGCATAGCGAGGTATGTGCTCAGTAAATGGCCAAAGCCACAAAATGAAGGTGCCAGCTGCACTCTGCGAGGAGGGAATTGAACAGTTTAGGGGCTGCCACACAGAATGGCCTCTCTTGGGCTGCCACCACTCAAATTTCTTAGGGTGGCAGAACTACCAAGAGATACCCTTCTGCCACTCTTAACACCTGAAAGGTCTGTAGGGAAGGAGATAAGTCTTTCGAGATATTTGAAAATCCATCACTTAGGGATTTAAACACAGTATGTTTCCGGTCACAATTCAAAATGTTGGTGTTGAGCTTCAAAGCCCTCAATGACTTTGGCCTTGTATACCTGAAAGAGCGTCTCCACCCCCCGTCGTTCAGACAGGACACTGAGGTCCAGCTCTGAGGGCCTTCTGGCGGTTCGCTCACAGTGACACGTGAAGATACAAGGAACCAGACAGAGGGCCTTTTCGGTAGTGGCGCCCTCCCGTCATATGTCAAGGACGGGAGGGCGCCACTACCGAAAAGGCCCTCTTTTCGGGAGACAGTGGTCTGAAGACAGCCCTGTACAGGGAAGTCTTTAATATTTGATGCTTTACTGTGTTTTCATATTCTGTTGGAAGCTGCCCAGAAAAGCTGGGACAAGTCAGTCAGATGGGTGGGGTACAAATAATAAAAATTATTATTATTATTATTATTATTATTATTATTATTAGGCCACTGGGACAGCTCAGTTGGTAGAGTATGACTCTTGATTTAGTGGGTTTGAGCGCCATGTTGGGCCAAAGTTTCCTGCACTGCAAGGGGTTGGAGTAGATGACCATTGTGGTCCCTTCCAACTGTACAATTTTAGGATTCTATACTTCTATTACTTAGACAGCATCTTAAAAAGCAGAGACATCACCTTGCCAACAAAGGTTCGTATAGTTAAAGCTATGGTTTTCCCAGTAGTGATGTATGGAAGTGAGAGCTGGACCATAAAGAAGGCTCATCGCCGAAGAATTGATGCTTTTGAATTATGGTGCTGGAGGAGACTCTTGAGAGTCCCATGGACTGCAAGAAGATCAAACGGATCCATTCTTAAGGAAATCAGCCCTGAGTGCTCACTGGAAGGACAGATCCTGAAGCTGAGGCTCCAATACTTTGGCCACATCATGAGAAGAGAAGACTCCCCGGAAAAGACCCTGATGTTGGGTAAGATTGAGGGCACAAGGAGAAGGGGACGACAGAGGACGAGATGGTTGGACAGTGTTCTCGAAGCTACCAGCATGAGTTTGACCAAGCTGCAGGAGGCAGTGGAAGACAGGAGTGCCTGGCGTGCTCTGGTCCACGGGGTCACGAAGAGTCGGACACGACTAAACGACTAAACAACAACAACAATACCTGTATTACTAAAGTGAGCACCTTTGGTTGGGCCCGGAAACAGACTGGCAACCTGTGTGGTGTATAAGAATAGGGATTAGGTGAGTTCAGAATAGAACCTTGGCCAGTAATCTGGCTGCTGCATGACCAGCTGAGGTTTACAGGGAGACCACTGGTAAGAAAATAAGAAGAGCTCGGCTGCATCCGGCCAATGACCTATCTAGTCCAGCATCCTGTTCTCACAGTGGCTGACCAGAAGCCCGTGGAAAACCTGCAAGCAGCACTCAAGCACAAGAGCACCCTCCCCGTGTGGTTTCCAACAACTGGTATTCAGAACCGTTACTGCCTGGTCCGAGTTAGACACCAGCCCATCAAGCTCAATGCTGCTTACACAGACTGGCAGCATATCTCCGGGATTTCAGACAGAATCCCCCCCCCCCGCCCTACCTGGAGATGCCAGGGACTGAATCCACGACCTTCTTCGTGAAAAGCAGCCGCTCTGCCAGAGATCTGGGACTCTCCCTGCCCAACCTGCCAAGTGCCATTACGTTCCCATCAAAGTGCAAATTACTGGAGAAAGTATTCCGTTAGCATCGCAAGCTGTGACTTGGCATAGAAAGGAGCGTCGCTGAGCGGAGATATCGGCAAGTATACCGTTTCAGATTAACGTGTGCGCGGAGGGAAAAGCCCCGATTTAGACAGCTCAGCAGGAGCTCGGCCGTCATGTTACATGTTAATTCGGCAAAACTGATACTCCTTGACAACTCCTCGGCGGTTAAGGAGGAGGTAAGCATCCTAATGCTTTGACAGAGCTAACATCTCTCGCGCACTTCTCTCCTGACCCCTCTCTTTCTCTCACCCCCTCTTTCCCCATGTCAAGATTTCATAATACCAGCACAGACACAGAATTCAAACGGCCCGAGACGTCCCCTAGGATTTGCCTACCAACACTGGGAATAGGAAGAGAAAGCTTCCTTGAAATCTGTCTGAAGTTACTTCCAGCCTAACTGTAGGTAACGTGAGGAACACACACACGTGACATTCGATGAACATACAATCTGTGTACAGTGGTAGCTTGGTTCTCGAATGGCTTAGATGACGAACAAAGCGGCCCTCAAACGCCGAAAACCCAGAAGTAAGTGTTCCGGTTTTCGAATGTTTTTCGGAAGCCGAACATCCGATGCGGCTTCCGCTTGAGTGCAGGAAGCTCCTGCAGCCAATCGGAAGCCGCGCCTTGGTTACCGAATGGTTTCAGGAGTCAAACGGACTTCCGGAACAGATTAAGTTCGAGAAACAAGGTACCTGCATGCACAGGTAGTTGAGTTGCACATCCGGTCAGTTATTCACATGTAACGTTCAACAAGTATACATTCTATGTATCTGTGTAGCTAAGCCAAGTACAGTTATTCAGTAAGTGTAGAATCTGAGTACAGTGGTACCTCAGGTTAAGTACTTGATTCGTTCCGGAGGTCCATTCTTAACCTGAAACTGTTCTTAACCTGAAGCACCATGTTAGCTAATGGGGCCTCCTGCTGCCGCCGCGCTGCCAGAGCACGGATTCTGTTCTCATCCTGAAGCAAAGTTCTTAACCGAGGTACTATTTCTGGGTTAGTGGAATCTGTAACCTGAAGCGTATGTAACCCGAAGCGTATGTAATCCGAGGTACCACTGTACCTGCATAAGGGTTGTGGAATAAATCTGATCCAGTGCACATCTAAAGACACCTAATTTCACCATATTGTTATCCAGTCAAGCTATGTGTACAATAATGCATATATTAGGGTACAGTGTGCATACAAATGCAGTTTAGGTTCTAGGCCAGGGGTAGGCAACCTAAGGCCCGGGGGCCGGATGAGGCCCAATCGCCTTCTCAACCCGGCCCGCAGACGGTCTGGGAATCACATTTTTTTACACGAGTAGAATGTGTCCTTTTATTTAAAATGCATCTCTGGGTTATTTGTGGGGCCTGCCTGGTGTTTTTACATGAGTAGAATGTGTGCTTTTATTTAAAATGCATCTCTGGGTTATTAGTGGGGCATAGGAATTCGTTCAATTTTTTCCCTTCAAAATATAGTCCGGCCCCCCACAAGGTCTGAGGGATAGTGGACCGGCCTCCTGCTGAAAAAGTTTGCTGACCCCTGTTCTAGGCGAAAAAATTGCTCTTCTCCCAGGCCTTTGGCTAAGCAAACAATATACAGTGGTACCTCGGGTTACAGACGCTTCAGGTTACAGACTCTGCTAACCCAGAAATAGTACCTTGGGTTAAGAACTTTGCCTCAGGATGAGAACAGAAATCGTGCGACGGCGGCGCGGCGGCAGCAGGACGCCCCATTAGCTAAAGTGGTACCTCAGGTTAAGAACAGTTTCAGGTTAAGAACGGACCTCCAGAACGAATTAAGTTCTTAACCCAAGGCACCACTGTATGTATTTTTTTGTGTTTTTATGCCCCCGTGATCCTTGGATGAAGGACAGTATATAAAGATGAATCCATTCTGCATTCCACCAAAACTTCTCAGAGCTCAACTGAATAGAACTAATCATCTCTACCTGTTTTGAATGTATAATATCCGCATCATGCTTTGCTGTTTTGCATGTTGTCCCTAATCTGCAGCAGGTGGTAGGGTTGCCATATTTTGAAGAGCATAAAAGATTTTCTGACTTCTACTTTTAACTATGGATCACTATGATGATTCTCATTTTACATACCCATGAAAAAGAGGATGTGTCCTGGAAAAAGAGGATATATGTCAACCCTACTGGGTAACCGTTACCCAGAACAAAATAGAAGGACACTTAAAAAATATTTCTGCTAGCTTGAATTATTTTGCAAAACTTCCGAATGATATGTTTCTTGTTTGATATATTTCTGCATTTCCCTTAACGTGAATGCAGAGATTTCCCTCATGAATTTTGGCCATTAATGAAACGATGATTCTTAATGTTATTGCGGTAAAACATTTTGATTTTAGCTTTTAAAACAATCCCTCAAAGCAAAGAAAGAAAGAAAGAAAGAACTTTGAAATGCTGAATCACAGTTCAAATTCTGAAATTTTGAAAATAAAAAATAACACATGTGCAAAATCCCCTTGAAATTGGTCATTTTCATTTTTAGTGACCTGTGTTAAATATTTGGGGATTGGAATGTTATGAATCATAATGACTTGACCACAGGCCTGAAGCAAACTAGCTTCTTATCCCCAACTGATTTTGTAAGTGTGCGTCGGCCTTTGCTGAGATATCCTGGAAAATGTTCTTCATCAATTTACAATGTCATTTAACACATGACGCCTGCCAAGTTTTCATGTTGTTATGTCAAGAAAATCTCCCTTGAGGACAAACAGAGGGAAAGAGGTCATCTTTCATCTATGGAAGACTGAGCAACACTTTCTTGGCGACCAAGTAGGTCTTAATTTAAATGACCACATTCTTCCTCCTGTCACTATATTGATACTTATTTGAAAGTCCTTAAAGACTAGGCCAGGATATTTCGAAAGTAAACTGAAGGGGAAAGCTCACATTTAAGGAATAGTATATATATTTCTAAAACCTTGGTGTTGGAGAGTAGAGACAGAGAGAGGCAAGGAGAGTAATATTTCACTTCCCACAATTTGTATCTATTTTTACATTACGTGCTCAGTCTCAAATGTGCATATTAGCAGCCAAAGTTGTGTGGGTAGGTAAATCGAATCTGAGAGCATATTTGAGGTTGACTTGAGCAATAAATTACTTAGACCAGTGTTTCCTAAACTTGGGTCTCCGACTGTTTTTGGACTACAACTCCCATCACCCCTAGCTAGCAGGACCAGTGGTCAGGGATGAAGGTAACTGTAGTTCAAAAACAAATGGAGACCTAAGTTTGGGAAACACTGATTTAGATTAAGAAGCCAGGCCGAGCTCTGAGGCTATATAAGGTTCAGATGGCCATTTGCATTGCCTGAGAACTGTTAACCTGGTAGCTGCAGTACCACCTTTTGTCCTGCAGTGTTGGTGGCGCCAAATCACAGAATAGTTCAGGACAGCAGCCCCCTCTTGTGGTCAAGCTGCCAAGAGAATTTTGCAGGTGGTATGGTTGGTGGAATCTCTGGGTCATGTCCCCTGGATCCCTTCAACATGTCACAAGCATCACACAGAGACCACAATGGAAATACTCCATGGACAGAGTATGCTGTACTGCCTGTCATTCTTGCATCTGCCATAGAGGACAATCAAATGGCCTCCCTCAAGAGCTGATGGACTCTCCTTCCTTGGAAGCTTCTAAGCAGAGGTCGGAGGACCATCTGCCATGGATGCCTAAGTTGAGATTCCTGCATTGCAGGGGGCTGGACCAGATGACACTTGGGGTCCCAACTCGACAAGTCTAGGATTCCAGAATTTCTGTACCTATTCTTCCACTTTCAGGAGGAAGAAGAAACACTCTGCACCAACAGTCAGGAGGCTGTTTTTGGTAGCCTCCTGCACCAACCTGCACTATAGCTCAAACCCAGCAATTTCTCTAAACAAATGTTGGATGTCTTGTGACACTTTACTCATCCACATGAGCAAAACTATTCCTTCGACAGCTGCTAATTTACAGAAACAGAAGTTGTCGTTGTTGTGTGTGAGAGAGAGCGCAAATCCTAGAATGAAACAGGAACACAGGGAGTTGTCTTCAATCAGGTTAGATTATTAATCCATCTCATAGCACCAGCAATAGCCCCCAATTTGGATGGCTTTAAGAGATGGTTCAACAGATTCAGGAAGGATAAGGGGAGGCTGGACTTTGACCCAATCCAGCAGACCTTTCTTATCTGCTCTGATAGGCAACAGCTCTCCATTGGAGGTCTTGTTCTGTGTACCTAAATTTTCCAGGCACTGCTACTTGATCCTTCTAACTAAAGGCACCAAGGATTGACCCTGAGACCTTCTGAAGGAAAACAGTAACTATCATTAGCATATGCTCTGGCTACCTAAATGGCCTCTGTTGAAGTCAGGTGTTTCATATGGAAGTTCAGGCCCCATGTGATTTGGGCCATGCACCTATGAGGAAGTTTAAATGGAGACACAGGTAATCTTTCTGACCGCAGATCTGATGGGCATTTCACAATTGCCATCATCATGAATGTTTTATTATTTATATGCCGCCATCTGACTGGGTTGCCCCAGACAGTCTGGGCAGCTCCCAACAAAATATTAAAAACACGATAAAACTTCATCCATGAAAAACTTCCCTGAACAAGGCTGCCTTCAGATGTCTTCTAAAAGTCAAATAGTTGTTTATCTCCTTGACATCTGATGGGAGGGTGTTCCACAGGGCAGGTGCCACTACTGAGAAGGCCCTCCGACTGGTTCCCTGTAGCTTTCAAGTCTCGTAGTGAGGGAACCATCAGAAGGCCCTCAGACCTGGACCTCAGTGTCCAGGCTGGACAATTTCATGGGGGTCTAATGGCGATCAAGACAACCAGTGTTTGCTGCATTGCTTCCAGCACTGACATTATACTCTTCACACCCTGTGATTAAAAAAAACAAAAAACAGCCTTGTCGTGGCAATGTAACATGTGAATAAACCTTTGGTCTGCCCACCCACTTTCTGGCCATATTTTAAGAAGACCTGCCATTCTGGAACCACTTAGATAAAGATGGCAAGAAGCAAAAAATATAAAGGACCATGACAAATAACTACCCAAAACCCAACAGGCAGTCTTGATGTCCCTGCTATTTGCAAGCTGTTACAAGCACAGTCCATTAAAAGAAATAATAATTCTGGCACATGCAGAATGCTCTCATGTTCGCACTTGGTATTAGCTATCCTCCTAATGATTTCTAAATAAAAAATAAAAAATTCCAATCAGATAATTATCACAAAATCCAAACAGGCCTCTGTACACAGTGATAATACCATCTGCTTTTATTCATAGTTTTGTTTCCTTGCCACATGACAATACAGCACATTGTTTTGGTCTCGTTGCAGCCATCTCTCCAAATTGCTAGAGTGGAAGGGTGACACAACTTTGGGAAAGAGCTCGGGAGCTGCAGGTGGAAGCAACCCAGGTAAAATTCTGTAGGACAAGTGGATGCATGCTAACGGTGGGTGGAGACAGAGGCAACAGAGATGATGCTTACCATTGTACAGTAGGCTAATTTCCACCCTGCAACTGGCAGAAATTTACACATGGGCACAGACTTCAAGGGACAGCCTCACAGATCAAGGACACATTCTGGTCAGGCAAAAGCACTCAAGGAAGGTCCAGGGCAGGGTCCTGGCATGGAAAGCCTCCCAAGGGCCAGATAGAAAGGCTTGGAGGGCCACATTTTCCTCCACCCCCATCTCTGCTCTCAAGCTATAGAGCTGGGAATAGGGTTGTCCATTCTCAGGGCTGGACCCAAAGTTTTGAAGTTCTACCTACCTTCCAAGACCAGAGGTCTCCAGGGGATGGCTTAAAGCTCATGAGTTGGAGTCAGAAGCAAAGGTGAGCTCTACCTCCTACAGACTGCATACCCAGACTTCTCTTTTCCCTTCTGAAGTTTAAATCACACCCATTCTCTTGACCTTCAGGTTTTAGTGGTTCTTTCAGTGGCACAGAATAGCTGATAGGTGGGTGTCAATGTAGTGACTGTCATTATATTCCAAAAAAGCATGGAAAGAAGGAAGCAATATTAATGGTGGCTTGTTGATCTCTCTGATGATTACATCTTGCTAGGCCTTGTCCCCGGAGACAACAGGCACTACCTGAGTGAAACTAGCTCCTACCACCTCAGACTCTTGAATGCCAAGGGAATGGACACCCTAACGATAAACCTTTTTTTTTGGAAAAAAAATGGATTAATGTGTCTTAAATTTTGAGAAATGGGAAGTTTCCCCCAAATTTACTGTGCATAGGCTAACTGTGTCTACTCAGAACTAAGTTTGGTATGATTCAATAAGGCTTGGTCCCAATTAAGTAGTATCCTAACCCCATTTAACCTGAGAGTAAACCCCATTGAATTCAAATGAGCTTACTTCTATGCAAAAATAGTTATGGTTGCATTATGAATTGGTTGCATTTAGTCTGCACTGAACTCAATGGGACTTTTATGTCAGAATTAACTTGCCCAATTGATTTCAATAGGACCTAATGCAATTAATTGAATCTGAGACCCAACCTGGATAAAATATGAGAAATTCAGATGTCCTGAACAAGGAGCCAGAACAGATGAGAAACTTCTTTATTTTTTATTGGTCTGGGTGGCTTCCCTGAAGTTTTCTCAATGGGCTGTGGCTTGACAGTGGTTCACAGAAAGGATGGGGTTTTGGTTCACATTTTAATGAAAATCTGCTTAATTTCCACTTCCTGAAACAATGCATGAACCAAATGCAGGTTTTCTTTGAAATTTGCACTTCTCCAAATTGTAGTTGTTATCCAACTCACGACACGTTCAAAATGCTCATATTGAGGGAAGTGTGTGTAAAAAATTCCTATAACACAAAAATGCATTATATTATGGGAAAGTCGTTGCAAAAATGTGGATATTAGGCAAAATTGCAAAGGAAAATGTGGATATTAGCGAAAGGTAAACTAAAATACTGATGATTTTTTGCTAGCTGTTTAAAAAACAACAACCCACTAAACTGGTGTGGAAATGCGGAGAACTGAAGAATAGAAAAACAAGAAACCAAAATCGACACATTTGGAAAATGGGACTCTTCTGTATCTCCACTGCCAATTTCTGGCTAACTGGAGAATGTGACGTTTGGCCCCTTGAGGTTGGGCAAGTGGGATTCTTTCCTCCATCCTTTGCAAACTTAAGCCTTTAACCTTATTGGAACCTTATCGCAACAGCAGGCAGATATAGATATAACAAAACATAACTTGTCCAAAACAACCAAGCTGCTGCTCCAGACTACAGTTCCAGATCTGAACTTTGCAGCTCTGCTAATAAAGAGCATATTGAGTCACGTCAGTGTTTACAACAAATTTTCAGCGGCACCACTGAAAATCCTAATTACAGAATCAACAAAAAATTACCGCACAATAGTTTCCACCGGGAACGCCGAGCCAATTAATTAACCACTTCTCTCCAATAATCTCATCAGCTCTCCCCGAACTCTTTCAGACTCGACCACCATAGATTTGAGGATCACGGGGGTTAAAGCCATGGTGTCACTTCTCCCTGTTTGAGATATACACACACACACACACACACACACACACACACACACATACAAAATGCCATGCGTCTGCTAAAAACCTGACTTCATTTGATTTACTTTCCAGCGCTGTTTTTTCCCCTCTCCCCCTTTTCTTTTATTAAATATGTTTGACTGCTATTTCTAATTAAATGTCGAATTAATTTTGGCAAACGAACTGCAGATCCAGTTTATGCTCAGTTTTATCAGACAGATTTATTTATAAGCTGTCAGCTTCTTGAAAAGACTTCATTTTGGAGCAGTCTTAAATTGCTAACAGTAGCTGTAAATGGGGCTACTGTTCTCCCAGAGACCAAAGAAAGTGTGCTATAAACGTCCACTCCATCTGCGAGGAATCATAAAACAATCACATTCCTTTATTCCCCCTCCCCCCTCCATCCTCGGGCCCCTTTATTAAATTAGTTCGACTCAATTAAAAATAACTTCAAAAACATTTCAGGGTCCCTTTGTTTTGTGGAATACTTGGAACTCTCTGCACGGAACGTCACCCCTTTTAACTAATCCCTAGTGCTAAATGGAAGAGAATAGTGGTATTGTGACTTCAGACAGTGCTTTCAAGGGTCTCTACTGTACCGAATTGAGGTCACTCCAAGACAATGCCCGACACCGAATAGCTATTCAAACATTCTTCACAACTCTATCAAGCTCGCCTTTCTTTCCTGCTTCTCGCTCTTCTCTTGTGGCAAAGTCATCGGACAATGGGGTAGGGTGGGGGCTGTGGGGGGAGAAGAAGCCTCCAGCACCATTTATGGGCACCCATACTTGCACATGACAAAGACCATTCTTTCTGGTTTTGCCAATTCTCTCTGTTTTACTTATTTATTTATTTTCGGGCAAAGGAGGAGGAGAAGAAGAATGAGCCCTGGGTAAATTTTCCCACCACGACGACGGGAACTGAAAGCGCAGCTTTGGGCTTCCAACAAAGTGGCCTTTGAGCGTGTGTTTCCTGCGATTAGTTACCTCGGGGGGGGGGGGGAGGCTCAGAGCACACACAAACACACACACACACACAACCAAAAACCATATGGAGCACAAGATTATATGTGCCATATTACAAAGCAACATGTGCGTGACGAACCGCACAACTCTGAGTGATACTGAGAGAAACAATCAAAGGAGAGCTGTTATCCCTCATCTGGTGTTAACAAAGTTATTAAACTTATTGTTTTCCTGTACAGTAATCTGTGAAGCTCCATGCCAAAATGCAAGCTTCGGGCTTGCTTGGAAGCTATTAGCAGCATCAGCTAGCAATAAGAAAGGAGCGGGGGGAATCAATTTAGTACATATTTGTGTTTGCTGGTCTTTCAAAAGGAGTTTCTCTTTCCCTCCCCTTTCTATGTGTAGGGAAGGGAGAAGCGTTGAAAACTCAGGTGAACTAAAGAGTGTCTTGCTTTAATATTCCTAATATTCGGCACAATCGTATGAACTCATTTACGTCAGGGGTGGGGAACCAATGTTAGAA
This sequence comes from Podarcis raffonei, assembly GCF_027172205.1. Classification (NCBI taxonomy): domain Eukaryota; kingdom Metazoa; phylum Chordata; class Lepidosauria; order Squamata; family Lacertidae; genus Podarcis; species Podarcis raffonei. The sequence continues at coordinate 63,866,326 of NC_070611.1, read as the reverse complement.
ACTCAGATATATAAGCTGAGCACCAAATGGCTCTTTAAACCAGGGTTACAGTCGCCAAAACAGACTGTCTCGTTGCCAGAAAGTAGTGTTTTTCAATACGACTTTTTGGTTCCTGAAATTCGTTCTGATTGTGCAGATTAAAAAAAGAACAGATATAATTCTAGCAGGATGTGTGAAAACAGACAAGATCCAAGGATTCCCAGGCATGCACCTTCAGATGGTGGAGATGTCAGGCACCCTTCATAAGCTTACCAGGTGAAGCAGCAGCAAGTCAAGGTATCAACAGAGAGGAGTGATGGGTGAAGCAGCTGCAGCAGCAACCCTCTGCTTCAATATCCCAGAATACCTCCAGATTCCAACATACACAAGATCGAGCCTCAGAGTCATCTAGATGGAAGCAAGAAGTCAGCTGCTGCAGCTGCATCCTCAAAACTGCTCAGCTGAATACCAGGGCACGAAAATAATGGGAAGGGGAATGAAGGCATTAGCCCTAGGTGGCCCAGGTGGCTCTCCGGGGCACATGGACACCCCCCAGCATTTGCCCCACGTTGCAAGATGGTGATACCACCAGGCAGTTTTGGAACTTTAATGGGAACAGAACAGTACTCATGCACATTAATAATGGCTAATATATAATGTGTTGCACAAATAGCACATTGTGCATGAAGATATATCTATTTTTTTGCAACGGCTGTGTCTGGGAGAGCTTGCTAATTCCATGACCACTGCAACAGCACCCAAAATTGTTTGGGCTAAGGCACTGTGGAAAGAGGGCAGAGCTTGTTTCAAATCTCTGTAGAGGGTTTTGCCAGCATCACGACGACTTGTTGTTGCTTGGCCCCGAGGAATAGTGCATAGTGAAAATGTAGATCTCCGCCCATTTCAGGATGAGAGAAATAAGTCTGATTCATATGCTACATGAGTGGTGTGATAGTAACTTGCAAAGGGGGGGGGGGGAGAGAGAGGTGCACAGGTCATCTTTCCCAGACATTTCTATTTATTAATGTGCAACATTTCATATTTCTAGTGAGGGTGGAAGAACCTTAAGCATATGGTGGGATGGCCGGATCCATTGCTTGGTGGAACACATGTATTAATAGGTCCAGTAACCATTGCACTGGGATGTGGGTGGCGCTGTGGGTTAAACCACAGAGCTTAGGACTTGCCGATCAGCAGGTCGGCGGTTCGAATCCCTGCGACGGGGTGAGCTCCTGTTGCTCTGTCCCTGCTCCTGCCAACCTAGCAGTTTGAAAGCACATCAAAGTGCAAGTAGATAAATGGGTACTGCTCTGGCGGGAAGGTAAACGGCGTTTCCGTGCGCTGTTCTGGTTTGCCAGAAGTGGCTTAGTCCTGCTGGCCACATGACCTGGAAGCTGTACGCTGGCTCCCTCGGCCAATAAAGTGAGATGAGCGCCCCAACCCCAGAGTTGGTCATGACTGGCCCTAATGGTCAGGGGTCCCTTTACCTTTACCTAACCATTGCACTAGCAGAAGCACTCACATGTGCACCCACAGATTGTGGCTTTCTATAAGCTGTGGACAGTCACATCCCAGCAATGTCACCACCCACTTGACCCTTCAACATCTCAATCTCTCCTGGTCTCAGGTTGGTAGGAAAGGGTTCCAGAAGTGCCCACCTAATATTCTCCCTCTCTTCACCAGTGAGATGCATATACAGGTAGCAGACTTCAAATTGTCCAGGATTCTTTAATAATGGGAACCCACAATTCTCAGGTTTGCCCCAGGAGGAAACACAACATATGGAGAAAATGGACTGGCAGCCTCCACATTGAATTCATCCATCATCGAAAGGATTGCCATTAGGGTAAGAGTTTTCCTTATATTCACATTTTAGTACCAACTGAGGACTTTTTGGAGAACTTTTTACATTTCCAAGAATTATGTCTCCAGGGGTTTCACGTTTGAACAAAAATAAATTTATGTGATTCTTCCCTAGAGAGAATCCAAGAAATAGTCCATTTATGAATGCAAATGGGACATAAATATAAAAATGCTCATATGCATTTGCAATATTTGGGGATTTTATGGGAAGCATTTAGGTTTTCGGTCCCTCTGGTCGATTTCCTCCTTTCCAGCCAAGGAGAGTCCACGTGATACAGAAAGGGAGAGGGAGGGAAAGTGTCATATGCTTTCAGAGCAGCTGATGTTTTGCTTTAGGCATCATATCTGATAGCAAATCATCAGAAGTTAGGAAACTGACATTTAGAGAGAGAATAAATTACACAATGTTAGAAAATCCCGTCCAGAAACCTTCAGAGCTGGCCAGAAATATAAAGTGTACTGCTATGAAGCAGTGAAGCAAGTTTGAAGATGGGGACCCCGTGGTTCTCCAGATGTTGTTCTATAATCATTATCCTCATCCCTGACCACTGTCCATGCTGACTGAGGCTGGTGAGGCTTGAAGTCCAGCAACATCTGGAGGGCCACAGGTCCCCCAAACCTAGTTCTAAATCTAGATATATTTTGTTGCTGCTAACAGAATCGACTTGAAGTATCATAGCCCATAGGTCTATAGGTCCATAGTCCATGGATACCCACAGATCTTAGCAAACTCCAGAGGTGCCATCTTAATAAATTACACACTATGCCCTGACATTACATGTGCAACACCCCCTGAACATTGAGGGGGCTTGGCCCCTCAAAAATTACTTGGGGAGGGGGTCAAGCTGCTTCAGCCTCTAGGAGTTGAAATGCCTGGTGCACTCCAACTTCCATCAGCCTTAGCCAGCCTACAAAATGGTCAAAGGTGATGTGAGCTGTAGACTAACATCATCTGGAGGCAACCTTGTTCATTATTTGGTGTCTGTGGTATCAGGTAATTAACTTCAACATGTGAATCAGTCATCACAATTAAACACTATAGGTGGGGTGGAACTTCCACACCTCATTTCTCCTCAAATTTGTCATGTGCGAATTCACACATTCAGTCATGAGTTTTCAAATGATGAGTACAGTGGTACCTCGGGTTACAGACGCTTCAGGTTACATACGGTTCAGGTTACACACTCCGCTAACCCAGAAATAGTGCTTCAGGTCAAGAACTTTGCTTCAAGATAAGAACAGAAATCAGGTTCCGGCAGCGCAGTGGCAGCAGGAGGCCAGGTAGCTAAAGTGGTGCTTCAGGTTAAGTTTCAGGTTAAGAATGGACCTCCGGAATGAATTAAGTACTTAACCCAAGGTACCACTGTAATGGAAAATCATAGAATCATACAGTTGAGAGCATATAGATCATCTATCTTAGAATGGCTTCCTTTGATTTGCTATGACTATCTCCAAGGTCACTCATAGGTCTTTCTCAGATGCTTCCAGAGATCCTTCTCATTGAACACTGCCTGTAAGCCGTGTTCTCTACCACAGAGCCACAGTCCCTCAATACAAGGCAATCTCATTTGCTCATGGTTGCGTGGAGTTTTTAACCCATATCTTCCATGTCCATCTTTAACACTCTTTTCCCTACTCAGATACAAGAACCTTCTCTCTTCTTCACCAATTTTTATGGGAGGTGATGACCTTTATCCATCCTTTGCAACTGGTAAAGTAGTTTCAAATTCCTCAGGGTCTCTTTTCCCACTTAAACGGTACTGTACTCAGTGGTTAGAGCATTTGTTTTGCTCTACCTCAGGCTTTCCCAAGCTGTTGCTGGACTATGACTCCCATCATCCCTAGCTAGCAGGACCAGTGACCAGGAATGATGAGAACTGTAGTCCAAAAACAGGTGGCTACCCAAGTTTGGGAAACCCTGCTCTATCTGATACAATCACTGGCACCTCCAGGTAAGGTAGGAGTGCCCCCCCCCGCTTGAAAACCAGGGAATCCAGTAAATTGAGGGGGGGGGGACAAGAACAAGAAGAGATGAAAAACTCGGAGGAAGCAGTTAGGATGTTGGAAAATCAATGATAAGGATAAAATAAGTTCTGCACAATTACATGCAAAAAGGAAGGAGTTAGAAAATAAAGATACAGAAAAAGCGCAAAAAGATTTCAAATTCTTGAAAAGAGAGTTCTTTGAACATAGTAATAAAAATTCCAAATTTCTGATATTCACAATTTGATGAAAGATAAGTTGACAGTATTTCAGGAGTTTTACCAAGAGTTATATTCAGCAGGTAACAATTCTGTGGGGATGATGAAAGAATATATTGAGACACACTGGAAGATAAAGCTATAAAGTAGGGGTAGAGAGGTTATAGAACAACCAATTTGAGAAAAAGGAATAGAGGAAGTTATAGGGAAACAAAAAAGGGGGGAAAGCCTCGGGAACAGATGGATTAGGAACAGAATATTATAAAGTATTAACAAATATCTTGGTTCATAAATTAAAAGTATTATATAATTCAGTAATAGAGGGTGAGAAGATCCCTCCATCGTGGGAACAATCAATAATTATCTTAATTCCAAAACCAGGAAAAGATTTGAAGAACCTAGGATTGCATAGGCCAATTTCTCTAATAAATCAAGATGCTAAAATATTGACCGTAATAATGGCAAAAAGGATGGATAATTTTATGTATAAATATATAAATAAAAACCAGTATGGCTTTGTAGCAGGAAGACAGATGTCTAGTCTAATAGGAAGGGTGTTGAACAAAACAGATATAAGAAGAAGAAATAAAATGAAAGCTGGTATTTTAAAGGCTTTTGACTGTGTAGAATGGCCGGTGTTAAAAATGGTTATAGAAAGTTTAGGATTTGGAGAACGATTTAAGGGATTAATCAGTCATACTTGAGTAGCAAGGCATATGTTGTAGTGAATGATGGTATAACAGAACAAATAATACTCGCCCAAGGTACAAAACAAGGATGCCCCCTTTCCCCAATTTTATTTGTATTTGTCATTGAAACTCTGGTCAATGTAATTAGAGAAGATGGAAATATAAAAGGAATAAGCAATAATGGAAAAGAGAAAATAAGCTTATTTGCAGGCGACACCTTGCTAACAATCGAAAATCCGTTGGAAAATATGCAGGTAGTAGACGCACATTTGGAAAAAAATATTGGAGAAATAACAGGGTTGCGAATTAATTGGTCCAAATCAGAGTTGATGATATTTAACTACAATGAAGATAAAAAACAAAACAAAAACAATTGAAGGAAATTAAAATTAAGAAATGTAATAACAAACTTGGAAATAAATATAACAAGCAATTTAGAAAATTTAGAACAAGACAGCCTTAACAAATTAAAGAGGGAAATGAAGGAAAAGCTGGAGGAAAATAAATTAAGTTTTCATGGTTTGGAAGACTAGTGATAATTAAAATTAAAAATTTGTCTAGAATTATTATTTTTTTAGAATGTTACCAATTAAGATATTGGAGACAAATATAAAGGGTTGACAAAGTATGATTAATAAACTTTGTAATGGGGATAAGAAACCTAGAATTAATAAAAGAAGATGGTATATAACCCAGAAAACAGGTGGACTGGGTCTTCCTAACATAAGTTTTATTATATTGCAAACCAGTTAAGATACGTCATAGACGGAATAACAGAACATGGAGAGTTAGAATGGTTAGAGAGTAGTACACAGGAAATGAGGGAGAAGTTAGTGAATATATATTTTTATCAAACCAAATAGGCAATGGTGCCAGAATATTGAAAATATATTATATAAATATAAAGGAAAATTGATACCAGTAAATTCCCCACTAACTCCAGTGGTAATGATAGAAGACTTCCAAGTAAATTTTAAAAAGGGAAATTGAAAGAGAAGAAAATACTTAAAATAAAGGAATGGGTGGAGAAAATGAGAAGAAAGAACAAATAAGTGAAGCTCTAACAGAAAGTAAAATAACTTGGTTTAATTGCATACAATTGGAGCATTGGACAAAGAAGTGGTTAAGGGAAAGCAAGAAATGCAAAGAATATAAAAAATTCAGAAAAATGATTATAAAAGGGGGAGATAAAGAATAAAGTGTAGTAAAATTTATAAAATGTTAGTAGAAATATTAATTAAAAGAGGTGTGGGAAAAGGAGACAACAGGGCAGATAAATAGTCAAAGCTGGGGGAAAATATGGGAGAAACACACTTTGAAAAAGTTGTCTATAAGGATAAAAGAAAATTACAATAAGTTAGTATGCAGATGGTATTTAACACCAGTAAGATTAAAACAAATAAACAAGGAATATTTGATGTTATGTTGGAGGGGATGCCAGGAAACCGGGACTTATGTTCACATGTGGTGGGGGTGTAAATATGTACAATTTTACTTTATTTTTATTGTCAAAGGGTGTTTAAGGAGATAACAGAAATCACTGGATTAGAACTGACCAAAAGTCCAGAGGTAGCATTATTATCAATTTATGATGGGGTGGAAGGTTCGCAGGCTATGAAGGACTTGCTCACAAATTTATTAACAGCTGTATGAGTTATTATAGTTAGGAAGTGGAAGGGGGCAAGCAGGATATAAAATGGAAGAATGGTATAAAGAGGTGTGGGATAGAACTACTAATGATAAATTAACATGTGCCATTAAGGGAATATAGTGGTACCTCAGGTTACAGATGCTTCAGGTTATAGACGATTCAGGTTACAAACTCCGCTAACCCAGAAATAGTACCTCAGGTTAAGAACTTTGCTTCAGGATGAGAACAGAAATCGTGCAGTGGCAGTGGGAGGCCCCATTGGCGAAAGTGGTACCTCAGGTTAAGAACAGTTTCAGGTTAAGAACGGACCTCCAGAACGAATAAAGTTCTTAACCTGAGGTACCACTGTATGCAGGAGAAATGATTTTGAGGAGAGATGGAAGGTATTTATAGAATTTGTACTGTTAAAACGGAAAGGGGTCAAACCATTGCAAGATGTGTTGAATTTTTTTGGGAGGATTGATAGTTACAACAGAATAGTCTTAGGGATGGGTGCACATTTTTATTTGTTATTCATATATTCTTATTATTTTGTTAACGAATAGTAGTAATAATAATAATAATAATAATAATAACAACAACAACAACAACAACAATAGAAAACCTGGAGAACTGCAGCCAATCTGTGTGGACAATAGAGCGAGAGGGGCTAGTAGTCAGACCCAGGAAAAGGAGGCTTCCTATGTTTCTTTCTAATGACCACATTTAGAAAACAAGTGTCTCACAAGACCACTAAACCCCGAGTCTAAAAGCTACATGACTACTTCAATTCAGCTGAACTTGAAATGCAACTTAACCACAGGATGAAAATTGCATTCTCATTCTTGTTAAACGATTCCATTCCTTGAGCCATGTTTGATCAGTCAGAGTAACAATGAGAATGTATTAGGGCATTGGGGCATATCTCTATCATCTATGTATCTATCATCTATCTCTATCATCTATCTATCTATCTATCTATCATCTATCAATCTATCTATCTATCTATCATCTATCTATCATCTATCTATCATCTATCATCTATCTATCTATCTATCTATCTATCTATCTATCTATCTATCTCTATCTATCTATCTATCTATCTATCTATCTATCTATCTATCATCTATCTATCAATCTATCTATCATCTCTCTCTCTCTCTCTCTCTCTCTCTCTCTCTCACACACACACACACACACACACACCTGTCTGTCTGTCTGTCTGTCTGTCTGTCTGTCTGTCTGTCTGTCTGTCTATCTATCTATCTATCTGTCTATCTATCTATCCAGATAGCAAGCTCAAATTTGCAGGCCCTCCAATTGTCCCTAATTTCCAGGGACAGTCCCGGATTTACAGAAGCCGCCCCTGTTTCTGATTTGATCCCGCAATGTCTCTCTTTGCCTTAGGACGTCCCTATTCTCATCAGAGAAATGTTGGAGGATATGGAGTCATGGGTGTAGCTGAGGTGGACAGGGAAGGCAGCTGCCCCCCTCCAATCAAGTAAATGAATTAAAATACTTAACTAACTGGCCAATTGTGTCACAGATAACTCAGCTCTGCCCCCCCTAACATAAAGCCTGCCCCCGTAAAATAAATCCTGGCTATACCTATGTATGGAGTTATGCGACCCCCAAGCAAAGGAGATAAGTAATTATACAACCTTTTAGAAGACATCTGAAGGCAGCTCTGCATAGGGTGTTTTTTTTAATGTTTAATGTTCTATTATGTTTTTTCATATGATGGAAGCCACCCAGACTGGCTAGGGTATAAATAATAAATTTGTTGTTGTTGTTGTTGTTTAGGAATAGGATGTCCCTATTTTCATCAGAGAAATGTTGGAGGGTATGAATTTGTGCCACCAATTTTTCCTTGAAACTGTCGGAACTATAGCAATAAACACAAGCTCTGCTTCCACTTCTGGGTCTCCTTCTTCACACAAATATTGGCAAAGCGAAACACTGTTCGTGAAAATGTCGCAAAAATCCCTACCGTGTGTAGTGCTCTAGAGATCCAGTGAATCAAAAAGATCTCAGACCAGGAATAGCGACCAACAACTATCTTCCCTCCCCCTGCCCCTCCTTCTAATTCTCTCCTCCCTTTTCATTATGCAAAGGACTTTAAATGAGGTTTGTTCCAGGCTATTAACCTAAGCCGGGTGACTACCAAGATAAGATTTCATCGTCAAAGAGAACAAAGAAATTGCATGGGTGTGGAAATTGCAATGACAAGGTTGTCTGCAGAGATTGTGATGTAATCAAATGAAGTCTCTGACGAATGTGTCCAGAAAACATAGGATGGCCGATAAGAGCCAAGCACTTGGTTGAGCTAATATTAACTGCTTTCAGAAGGTGTTTGAGGGGCCTTGTTCCGCTGCTCCGTGGTTAAGGGTGACTTCACACATTCTGTTGAAATGGTGCTCATGATGTGGTAGGTGATGGCCTGTTTGTGAAGTACTTATCACCCCTATTGTTGGGTAATTGCCTGTTGCTTCCATCCCAGCTTGCTAGCATCTGGCTGGCTAACCCTGCAAATGGAACAGGGGACTAGATGAATCTCTGGGGCAAACCAGATGGTTTCTTATTAAGGTCAGGTGATAGCAGGCCATGATTCTAATGATCAACTGTGCGATCATGAAAGACAAACTTTCGGGCATCATCTGAATAAGCAGCTGATTGATACATATGGCCTCAGAATGGTAACAGGAGATGGGATGACATCACACCAGTTTTTGAAACAACTTTCAGTGGTTCCCTGTTTGCTTTGAGGCTCAGATTCAAAATGCTGGTGCTTCTCTTTAAGATCTTGCATCCCTATGGACTCAGGTTATCTCCTGGTCCACCCTCATCCATATCAATCCACCTGTATATTGAGATTTTTCCCAGTAGTGATGTATGGAAGTGAGAGCTGGACCATAAGAAAGGCTGATCGCCGAAGAATTGATGCTTTTGAATTATGGTGCTGGAGGAGACTCTTGAGAGTCCCATGGACTGCAAGAAGATCAAATGCATCCATTCTGAAGGAAATCAGCCCTGAGTGCTCACTGGAAGGACAGATCGTGAAGCTAAGACTTCAATACTTTGGCCACCTCATGAGAAGAGAAGACTCCCTGGAAAAGACCCTGATGTTGGGAAAGATGGAGGGCACAAGGAGAAGGGGACAACAGAGGACGAGATGGTTGGACAGTGTTCTCGAAGCTAACAGCATGAGTTTGACCAAACTGCGGGAGGCAGTGGAAGACAGGAGTGCCTGGCGTGCTCTGGTCCATGGGGTCACGAAGAGTCGGACATGACTAAATGACTAAACAACAACAAAATATTGAGATTTACATCTGAGGCTCCTCTCCAGTTGCCCCTGCCATGAGAAGTATGGCAGGTGGCAACCAAGGACAGAACCTTATTGATGGTGGATCTTCACCTACGTAATGTCCTCCCCAGAGAGGCTTACTGGATTCGTACAATGCTTTTATTTTGGTAGCAGGCCAAGACTTTGCCCACATCCATCCCAACTTTTAAATACTGCTTCTGCTTCTGGAGTGCTCTCTGCTGCAGACTTTCCCTGCTCACTAAACCCTGTTAACCTCATCAGCTTCCAGCACTTCCCATATCTCTCCTTCTTCTCCCCTGGGCCACTCACCATCGCCCCACCACCAATCCCCCAGCCCTGAGCCTTCTTTCCCCCCAGCTTGTGCCTCCCACCATTCCTCTGTATCTAGCTGGTCAATGACAACCTTACACAACTCAGCAAGGAGGAGGCTGTGGACAAAGCTGGAATTAGTTGGCTGCCCTTACCCTTGGCTTCAACATACTGTTGGTCTCCCCTGAGTTCTGCCCCACCATTCCCAATGGGAACGAGCCATTGCCACTCCACATTCAGCTACTTAGGGTTGAAAAGAGACAGTTTAGTGACTTAATGGCATTGCCCTCTGGGCTTAGCCATGCTCCATCTTCTCATTAAATCCCTATCACACTGTGACGTAAAACATCCTGGATCAAAGTATTTGCCAGGGAGGGGGTTGGAAAGTCCTAGCGAACAGTCGGGGAAAACCACCGCTGGCAGCAGAGCAGGGAAGCATGCCTTTTCAGATACGAATCCTCTGAAGAAGCTTAGCCTGGATGAATTCCGATTAAGTCTGTGCATACAGACCTATCTGGAATACCAAGCCCCAACCCAGCGGTTGGGTCTTACGCTCCTCACTTGAATGCGACGCACAAAGCATTTCACTGTGAGAGCTTGTTCATGCCATAAATTAAGTCACACACTCTATTGTTTTAACAGATTTAATCCCATTAAGGCATGACTGCATTATTATAATTATTAGAGATAAAAAAACATTAAAAAAAGATTATCTGCAATGTTTTTAGGAGGCCTAAACTGGAATCCACAATCTGGATATGAAAAAGGAGGGTGGGAGGAGAATAGGAAGTTGCCTACAGATGACATTTCAGTGTTTTCTGAAGTGTGCCCATTCTTATTTTATTTGCTGCCCAGTACCAAAGGCTTGAATTTCTGCATTCGGAGTACTGAAATTAAGTATGGTAAAAACCATGCTGAAATATGGGGCTATGGAAATCCACAGCCAGTGGAGCCAGTGCACACTCTCACCTGCAAATCAACATGTTTAACAGACTACTGTATTTTAATACTTTGTTGGAAGCTGCCCAGAGTGGCTGGGGAAACCCAACCAGATGGGCGGGGTATAAATAATAAATTATTATTATATTATTCTTATTAACACGCATTCAGGAATAAGGAAAAATAATTTGGTCAGTGATTGTGGATATTTGAACCAGTTTTTGCTGACTGGCCTCCTCTCCTACTGGACAGACTAGAAAGGCACCTTTCGACTAGACACCACAACCTATTAGGAAAGATATGGGGAACCTCCAGTCTCTGGGTCTACTGCTGAGGCATGGTTCTCAATGCCATCTGCAAGGCCTCTTTCCCCACACAGAGATTCCAACTAAACATTGGGGGGGGGATTCTGATGACAAGAGCCGTTTGGCATTAGAATGGGCTCCTATGAAAGGGGGTAGACTCTCCTTCCTTGGGGGTTTTCAAACAGAGGTTGGAGGGCCAGCTGCCAGGAATTCTTTAGCTATGACTCCTGTATTGCAGCAGAAGAACTAGATAGCCATTGGTGTACCTTCCAACTCTACGGTTCTATGATTCTTTGGGGGGAAATAATGGCTATTTAAAGTTGTATCACAGTGCTTTAAATGCATGCTGCTAATGCATCCTTCATAGTATCTAGATTCCCCCCCCCCCTATTTAGTTTTGCATTTTAGGGGGACAGGACTGAGGGTGTTCTTAGAAGTAGCCCCATCTCACACACAAAAAGAAGCGTTGATAGGATTCGCCGCCTCTTTAATCTGAAACGGACCAAGATAGGATAGAAGGACAAAAAGCTATGGCTGCTGAGGAGAGAAAAGAATGGGGAACAATTAGTGCGTTGATGTTGGCTTAAAGGAGGTCACAGCAAGATCAACCTTTTTTCCAGCATCTGTTCTTTAATTTGAAGAAGGGAGGGGAGCCGTGCGTGGAGGAGCTGTGTCCACTACCCATCACTATGGCAACATTTAAATGTTGTGCAGCCCAAAGAAGCTGCCCCTCAGGTGCCAGGGCAGAGCTACAGAGCTGGAAGGAACGGCAAGAAAGTTCAAGAGTAGGTTGCCAAAGCTCATCAAACAGCGAGGGGAGCAAGAGATGAAGGTCACCTGACTTTATAAACTGCAACCAGTGGGATGCAAACCACCTTGAGTGTTTCTGAGGAAGAGGTATCTCAGCATGGCGCAGCGCCTCAACTCTTAACCCTGGCTTTTGCCACATGAGATGGGTGGTTTTGGGGACCTACCTTGCTTCTGTGATTGTGAGTTGAGTTGTTTAAAACTATGTTTATAGTGTTGCGTTTCTATAGCTGTGTTGAATTTTGTGACCCACCCTGGGACCCTAGGGAGGAGGTGAAGAAGAAGAAGAAGAAGAAGAAGAAGAAGAAGAAGAAGAAGAAGAAGAAGAAGAAGAAGAAGTAGTTGTTGTTAGAGAGCTGGCCTTGAACTGGGTCCCAACTCCCCACTCAGCCAGAGTGCTCACTGGATAATCTTCAGCCATGCACAATGGACAGAATGCAGAATGGGCAGGTACAGTAGATATTCAGAGATTCTGCTAAGCTTTATTATTGGTATTATTATTACATTTATATCCCACCTTTCCTCTAAGCAGGTGTGCATGATTCTCCCCCCTTCCTCATTTTACCCTGCGCAGTAGGGGACACCAAGCGACAGTGACCGGCCCAAGAGCTTCACAGCTGAACTGGGAACTTCCCAGTCCAACGCTGTAGCCACTAATACCACGTTGTGTTTCTTGGGCATACCTGTGCCCTGCTCTCCCTCTTAATGTATATTAATGATCCATCTTAATGATCTATCTATGGAAATTCCAGGAACTGGAAGAAAAGAAGTGTCCTGTCAAGAGGAAGGTAGAAGGAGGAGATGAGATTAAACAATATTTTGGGGCGGATTTTCATTGTGCTTTGTTGGCTGGCTTTGATCATCAGAACTCTTCGAGCTGTGCCTGCAGTGACGACTTGATAAGCTATTCTATATATGCATGTGTGTACACACACACACACACACACACACACACACGTATTGGCTTCCCCCTCTCCACTAAATCATTTTCCACTTGTGCTAATAATAGTCATGCTATTTATTCTCTTAGTTAATTGCAGCTTTTCCTGTTCCTCTCCTCTCCTGCTTCCTGCTTCCCTTCAAATTACTTATTTCATTTTATTTTTTGCACCATCAGCAGAATCATCCAATTCTACCCATGGAAAGAGGTAGGTCTCTTTGTTGTTGGTCCCTCTCCCTCCACCCCCTTGTCCCTCAGTAATTATTTATTCATTTTTGGTGTGCCGCAACTCCCGCCCCCAACACACCATTGTACCTGCAATGCACCCAATATTTGAGTGTCATTCATTTGCAGTTAGTGCCACCGCCTACTCCCAAAGAGACAGTGGCTTGCATATCCCAAGATGCCCCATGCCGGGGACATCAGCAAGACAGCACAAATTGGAAATATAAATAATTACCACTAAATGGCCTCTCTGGCAGGTGAGCCCATCTGCTTGGGGGATGATGGATGCCTCCAACAGCATCATCCATTTGGCAAAAAGGGGGGGGGAGTTTCAAAGGATATTGTTGTGCTCTCACAGGCAGCAGATAAGGAGGCGAACCTGTTCCTCCCTGAACCTGCAAGGTTTCAGACTGCAGGTGACTCTCAGAAAACGATGGTGGAGAATTTTGTTTTGTCCACTTTTTTTTAAGTGAACACACCTGATTCGCAGATCCCAGATTAAAACATGGAGCATGAATTATCCTTCATATTTCTCCCATCTCTGGATTTTATGAGACAGTTCTCAGCTTTAAAAAGTACTAAAATGAAAAATATTAATAGACAGATGTGTATTTCAGGGTAAGATATGGTTTGAGATATGAACAGTGAAGAATGTATCCTACAAAGTCACACACAGACCTACTGAAATGAATGGGCTTTTAACATGTCCATAGCTTCCAGTGGATCTACTCTGAGTACGACTCCATTGGATACAAACCTCTGCAATTAGGCACATTAGTGCAATTTGTCCAAATAATCAAACCCTCAAATTTATCCTGTATAATAAATGTTTCTCAGTGGCGTAGCGTGGGGGGTGCAGGGGGGCCCGGCCGCACCGGGTGCAACATCTGGGAGTTAGGGTTAGGGGGCACAAATCCACGGGTTAGGGGGAGCAAATCCATGGGTTAGGGGGCGCAAATTACTTGCCTTGCCTCGGGTGCTGACAACCCACGCTACGCCACTGATGTTTCTAACTGTCCAACGGTATGAAAGTTCCATAATGGTCATCCAATGCATTCCTGGGTGACCCTCATAATTGACCCTGGTTTTTTGGTGGGGTTTTTTGCTGATTATCTACTACTGCTGCTTGTTTTTTGATGCCTAGAGCCTGTGAAAGAGGTGCTGACCTGCTGATGCCTGACCGGCCCAATCAATAAGTCTGCTCTTCCATCTAATTAACCTATATTGGTGTATTCTGACCCACCACTGAACACCAGGTTCCACTTTGGCTCTGCTCCTGGCCCAAAGCTTTCTCCCTGTCTCCAACACTGAACAGGCAGGTATCATCTACTCACTGGCCACATTCACCCAGGATCTTTCTTCAGACCCCATTAAGTCAATTTAGTGCTTCATATTCAACAGTCCTTTCAGACTCTACAACCTGTTATCAATTAGCTTGACTTGGCTTCTTTTACATAGTTATGCATTCCATACATTACTAGAGGACTATGGATGATTCACACTTCCATAAGATTAGCACAATGTGAGCTACCATCGGCCAACACACAGACCATATACCAGCCTGGTACTGGAGAACATGTGCTTATCTGACCTCATGGAAGTAGAAGTCTCTCTCTTCTTCTGACCTCCTTTCTATGGACTCCATGCCTCATATGCCATTTCATTTGATGTCCAAGAGGACATGCAGGCAAGCAATTATATCTTCTGCTCATATCCATGTTTTAATAGTCTACTTTTTAACTTGCACCTGACCTTTCCCCACTTAAATATCCCTCCGGTCTCTTGCCCATTCATCTCTGCAACCTCTAAATCCGACGATTAAGTCACATTTCTCAGCTGCTGGAATTATAACGCTTCCAAGCCATCGGGATACATCTTTTATCGTGCAGGCGGCATATGCCACATTGTGTTTGAGGTCCCCTTGCCCACAAAGGGGGTGTCTGTTGCATGGTAATAGGGAACATAATTCCACGTTATATATTGCACCCCACATAATATATTACAGTCGAAGTCCTGATAATTCGCATGAACTGTATGGATTGCTTTATGGAATAGCAACACAGCCAGTAACAAGGAAAGCTGGGGATTTTTGTGAGGGTCCCCCCCCCTTATATGCTCTTAAAAAATATCAAACTGTAATTCCTCCAGAAACCCCAAAGGATTTGTGCCTTTAATTCCACATGCTATATTTGAATTTTGCAAATATGCAATGACAAATGTAGAAGGAAATACAGTGGAACCTCGGAAGTTGAACGTAATCCGTTCCAGAAGGACATGTGATGTCTGAAATGTTCAAATTCTGAGGCGCGGCTTCCGATCGGCTGACAGCTAGGCTTTTTGCAGATCAGAAGCAGTGTCGGATGTTCAGGTTCTGAGGAACGTTCGAAAACCGGAACACTTACTTCCGGGTTTTCAACTTTTGGGAGCCAAAATGTTCGGGTACAGAGCAGTTCGAGAACAAGGTTCCACTGTGTGTTTGCGTGTATGTATGTCTTTAGTCAGTAAGCAAACTACAAGCCCCATTTAAGAAGCATCCCTTCCTTGTGCAATCACATAGAAGGAAATGCCTCTTCTTTGATGATTGCTATGATACATACATATATTGGGTATGCATCCCTTTGCAAAGATAGCAAGGGTTTGCTGGCAAAGGGGGGAAATGACTAGCTGTCAATGGGCAAGGGCGATGGGCAAACGTTTAAACCTCTACATCGCTTGGAATCAGGTTACTTGAAGGATTGTCCCCTCCCATCTACAACTGCTCAAAACTTGGGATCTTCATGGGAAACCCTTGTCAAGGTTCCCCTGCATGAAGATGTGAGGCCGGTGGCTGCTCAAGACAGGGTCTTTTCTGGGGTGGCACACAGATTATGGAAAAACCTCACCATGAGGTTTGCCAGGCACCTACTTCAAGACCCTTTTGACACCCAATGAAGCCCTTTTGATTCTCCCTTGGAACAGGCCATGCCTACAGGATTCGAAAGCTGCCATATTGCTTGCACTTCTTTGTACGCAGGGAACTGAAACAGATTTTTAAAACGTTTTAGTATTTGCATTGTTTCTGACATCTGTGTGAACTGCCCAGAGAACTTTGTTGACAGGCCGGTCAACAATCCCCACCCCCAACTAAATAAGGAATAAATAAACATTTAGTCAGCCTCTGACTCAAAGGTTCAGGAGTTCTGCATCTTTTTTCAGAGGAGGGGGTTTGCATTTTAACCCTCCACAAGATGTTGCTCAGCAGCATCACAACTCATGATGCTCCACAAGCATTTCACCTGGCAGGTAATCAGAAAACCGCCCCCCTCCATATGGGTAGAATAATTCACTCTTCACTCTCCCTGTATTGAATGACTGAATTACAACAGTGGCACCGTAGCCCCTTTTAATTTAAGAGAAGGCTGCCGTTACATATGAACACTATTTCTTCAGTCAAAGGTATTCCATTAGTCTCCAATGGAGACCAGAGGATGATGAAGACCAGTGGAACAACACTTCCTCAGTATGCCTATTAAGGAAGGAATCTCAGGCTCATTTTATATAATTTGGCAGCCTTGGCTGTCCCTGAAGGCATTTTATACTTCCCAAGTGCTTTTCATGAGCAAAGGTGTTCTATGCAACAGGGAAGATTACCAGCAGGTAAGTTTTTGCAGGAAACACTGAAGAGGTAACCAGCAATATAATGTATATCCATGCTTACTTGTCTTTGTAAGTCTTCTGTTTTCCAGCTGATGGTTTATTGCCTTAGATGTTTTTGCCACTGAACTTTTTTCTTTCCCCAGTGCCCACCACAGAAGTCTGCCTGTGCATCTATGCCCTGCCCCCAAACAGAGGGCACCGCCACCTTTGATAGAGACAAATCACCTGTTGAGGGAAGAGCCTAGATTAGGCCCCATCTCCATGCCCCACAAATACGTCCCACCTTATTGCAGACACTCACAGTGACTATAGTATGATCCCAACTCTTAAAACAAGAAGCTAACAAGCGATGTCTCAGAATTTTAAGTTTCAGTTTCTTTAAGGCGGAACCTGGAAGTTAGGCAAAAGCAGTGTATGCTGCCCAATTTAACCCAGGAGCTTGCTGAACAACTTGCCTGCAATACCATATCTGTTGAGGGTGCTGAAACATCTGATGGCCTCCTTTTCTCCAGACTGTAGTTCCCCATCTTCAACTATACACTTAGCCTTTACCTGCTTAGTGATTGCTCCTACCATCATCTTCAAATCTCTCCTTGGATCTGCTTCCTTCTAATCCTACCATACGTTAGGCCTCACAAGAATACATAGATGGGGGAAGAGAATCCCATGGATCATTCCCAACTAAACCATGCCGATTCACGAGAAAGGTTGATTATCAGACGGAAAAGATGCACGCGACTGGATCCATCCTTGTCAACCCAGTGTTCACATACATACTTGGACCATGAGGAAGTGGTTCCCACAGTGCTGTAGATGCATAAGAAGAGGGGGAAATGTCACTGAAATTGTTGGGGGTACTAACTTGGCTAACTCAGTTGGTTAGAGCTTGGGGCTGATAATGCCAAGGTTGCAGGTTTGATCCTCATATGGGATAGCTGCATATTCTTGCATTGCAGGGGGTTAGAATAGATGGTCCACTTGGCCACTTCCAACTCTACAATTCTATGATTCATGTAATGAGGCAGCCAAGGGATGCTTTTCCTTGCAACTTTATTTTTTTTTAATCCTCACATTGCTCTTTGGTGCACCACATCTCCCTCTCTTGGTGCACTTTTTGAAATGCTCGTGGGAAGATTCTGTGAGATAATCCCCTCCCAAGAGCATTCCAGGGAGTGTGGCATCCAAAGGGTCTGCCTGCAGAGTGCCAGACAATGGGACCCTGTAATGTTTGTTAATTACAAGGAAGAACACTTATTGATTGCTTCATAATTCTTCCCCTGAGACAGAGAGGGAAATGACTGTCTCTTTCATGGGGTTGGAAAAGAGTTCCTTGAAATTGATGGTTCATGGTTAGCAACAACGCTAGCTGATGCAGAGCAATTCGGCTCACATGAAGTTGTGTTGCATTGGATCAAGCCATTGGTCCATCATACAGAAGTCTCTACTCTGACGGACAGTGGTTACCCAGTGCCTCAGAAAGACACATTTTTAAAACCAGAAATCCCTTTAAGGGATCCCCCAACCCCTTTAAAGAACATTCACCATTTAATAAGGGGAAATGCTTGGTTCTGGATGATAGGCTCCACCAAATGAACACATTATCCTTTGGTACATAGGCAGCCAAGATACCCACTTTTTGTTGAACTCCATCTCCCAACAACCCTAGCTAG
The DNA here is from genome assembly GCF_027172205.1 of Podarcis raffonei. Lineage (NCBI taxonomy): Eukaryota > Metazoa > Chordata > Lepidosauria > Squamata > Lacertidae > Podarcis > Podarcis raffonei. The sequence continues at coordinate 63,847,808 of NC_070611.1, read as the reverse complement.
TTGGGATTGTGGGAATTGTACTCCCACAACCTCAAGAGCTGAACACGTTGGTTGTCCAAGCTTTAGTGTGTAGAAGTCTCAATCAAAGCGGGAAAACGTGAATCTCATCATTCATGGACTGGGATGGAAGTGGTTTTTGCTAGACTCATTCCAAGAACAAGTGTCACATAATGCCCCCCCCCCTTTCACTGTAAAATAAACATGCTACTGGATTTTGTCAAGTTTCAACTTGAGTCTTTTTTTTTTACCATTTGACCATTACGGACTGAAATCTGAGCTGCAAGATGGGAGATTACTGCTAGGCCTCTTGACAGAGTATCTGGGCTCTAGTGCACTTTTCTGAGGTCCTACATGAGGTCTTCTCCACTGTGTTTCTTTTGAACCATGAGGACTTCCTGTATTCTCAACTAATATAGCTCAACCAACCAACCAACCAACCAACAGGAATTTAGAATCAGCTCCAGAAAATGGCCGCTTGTGTTTGAGGTTCTCCATTCTTCCTTGTCCTTTTGATGTTCCAGACCAAAAGAACTTTTTACGCCAGGGGTATCCAGCATGGTGCCCTCCAATGCTTGTTGTACACAAATGCTCAGCCATTGGCCAAGCTGGCTGGGGACAATGGGAGCTGTAGTCCAATAACCTCTGGGGGCACCATGTTGGGTATCTCTGATTTACACTGAAGCAGCTCCGAAGAAAAAGAAGACCCAACCATCTGCTGCACACAAACTGGGATGTCCCAGTTTTTGTTGCTGCACATTCTTGCTACTGCAAAGTAGCCTTCAGCTTTGAAGTACATGCATCAAATGGCCTCTCACACTGGCCAGATCCACACACCACAGTCATTGTTCAGCTGCCCTCAGCTACTCCCAGGCTCTCTAGATCTAGAGAAATTCTACAGGATTTCTCCAGTATGTCCCCTGCCCCTGCCCAGGTCTGATTTTGGGATCTTAGCCAGTATCTGTACAGTGCTGTATGGCTATTCTGATGGAGATTGTTCATCTCATGCCAGACTTCCCATGGAAATCAGACCACTAGATGGAGACAGTTTAATGTGAACACTCCAAAAGGAATATGAATGAACAAGAGATGGCTGAGTCCTCCTGGGCACTAGGTTAATATTATGAAAGGCAGGTTGAGAGGCAAAGCTTCAAGGTAGATCAAAGAACATGTATTAATATATACCATTCTCTCTCTCTCTCTTGCTTGCTCTCACTCAGACAGGGATCCAAATTTTAAGAATGTACTATCAGCTGAAAGTCTATAGTAGTAATGAGTGAATTTGATCTCACTGTACACGTAAACACATACAGCTAAACTCATCAACTCATGTTAAATGTTTTTTAGACATGTGCAATGTGATGGAGCCCATAAAAAAGGAAGCAGAAACATGAACAGCCAGGGTACCTTGGGCTCAACTCTATGTTCTATCCTATGATAATCGTCATGGCGGCATTACAACAGAAAACCCAGTGGTGTACAGGACTACATGATCTTTTCAGAAAGCCTCCTGAAAGGGGGGAAAGTGGTTGTTGTTTTAAAAAACTGAAAGTCAGAACTGTGTCACAGACACAGTCTCCTCTGTAACCACCTGGACACTTCAGACTGTTGTGATTTTTGAGGGTTGATGCAGGCAGGTTCCGGATGTGCAGTGATTTAAGCAAAAGGAATGTCAGCCTGGGTGAGTGTCCGGCTGCCTGGCAGGACAGGGAGCTTACTCAAAAAAGTTGGTATTGACATCTCCATGAACTGTACTTCCACTGACTGTGGTCGAAGAACATAGCCATAGTGGCTTGGAGTCACTATTAGGCTTATTCCCCATGATACAATGCTGAGCGCTAATTCACATGTTGATATATAAAAATAAGACACAAAGTAAAGGGTTAAAGAGGGACGTGGGTGGCACTGTGGGTTAAACCACAGAGCTTAGGACTTGCCGATCAGAAGGTCGGCGGTTCAAATCCCCGTTGCTCGGTCCCTGCCAACCTAGCAGTTCGAAAGCATGAAGTGCAAGTAGATAAATAGGTACCGTTCTGGCGGGAAGGTAAACGGTGTTTCCGTGCACTGCTCTGGTTTGCCAGAAGCAGCTTAGTCATGCTGGCCACATGACCTGGAAGCTGTACACCGGCTCCCTCGGCCAATAAAGCGAGATGAGTGCCGCAACCCCAGAGTTGTCTGCAACTGGACCTAATGATCAGGGGTCCCTTTACCTTTTAAAGGCTTAAACGTTTAGCCTTCCCTTCTGTCGAATATCAAGTTTGGAACTGGTGCAAGACAGGGAGAAAGAGCTTAACTTTGTGGGGGTTGGGATTCAGGGTTGTATTCCTTAGAAGAAGCCAACTATGGAAAGCTGAACCATTGCATGGAGAGAGAAGCTACAGTGAAAAAGACCTGTGATGCATTCTTCTGCTTCCTTTGACTTGCTCAACACGCTCAGTGAGAAGACGAGCCATGAGAAATGACACCTTTGGAAACGTCTCAGGCGCTCCTGACCTCTCCTGGCGCATCTCCCTGCTGGTAAGCCAGCCACAAAGGCCTTGTGCAGGCAGAGTGCAAGCGTATGCCTATACACATCAAGGCACGTGAGTTTCTGTATATCAAGGAGGTTTTTAAAATCAGATTAATTTCCACACAATTAACGAGGCTGTTGAAAGATCTGTTTTACAGCTGCTGCCACTGCCGGGAGATGATGACAAGAAAGGAAATGAAAAATCAAAGGAGGAAACAATTACAACAATACTCACTGCAACTATTTACTTATTTTAATAAGACTCAGGGAAAGAGGGGTTGGGGAGGGGGGAGGGAAACCCATCCGTAATTGAGAGAGTACATTTTGTTGCTGATTAAGATAATATTTAATTTAGGTTTTCTCTTAAAGATCCATTAAATCATCAATTAAGAGCTTTTCATTTCCAGCGGGAGCAGAGGATTCTGTGTGTTCTGTTGGCAATCACAGGGAATGGGAGCTCTCCAAAAGGATGGAAAAGCTTCTTCTTCCAGTTTAAACATTTCGTTTTCAAGGCGGTTATAAAGGAAAGCAGAGACTGCAACAGAATGTTGCAGTGTGCCTACTGCCTGCAATGGCTATGCACTTTCTTCACTGTTGCAGGCATATGCCTCTGGATACCAGTTTCTGGGAAGCACAAATGGGGACATTACTACTCTTGGGCTCATGTCCTGCTTGTAGACATCCCATAAACATCTGGCTGGCCAGTGTGAGAAGAGGATGCTGGACTAGGTGGGCCTTTGACCTGATACATCAGGGCTCTTCTTATGGGTTGTCTCCAGCTAAGTTCTACTCAGAGTAAACCCACTGAAATTAATGAAACTAAGTCATGTCTATTCATTTCAATGTATCTGCTCTAGCATTGGATATAACCCTATGTTCTCATTCTGAGTTTCAGAACAGGGGCCGGTCCACCTTGCAACATTTGCCCCACATTTGATCTGTGGGAGCATTCTGTCTCCACACCCCAATAGTCAGCATTCGGCTGGGCTGAACATTCAGAAACAACTATTTTCAAAAGCTACATGTGCAGTAGCAGAATTACATCCTATACAACTGATGAGACACTCACAAATAATTTAGTGAGCTGAGTCTCTGATTCATACCAGTGCTTTGGGGGAGTAAAAAAATAAATTGCATTTATTTATTTTTAAAGGTGTGTGCTCAAAGCGAGGTAGGAACCCTTATTTGACTTAAAAGATTATAAGGGGAGGAAGCTTAAAAAGCATTGTTTTCATGCTAAAAGACAGTAAGATAGCAGGAACAGCCCTGCCAAGGAGTAAGGTGAAATAGCACAAATGAGGTTGGTTGGAAGGAGGCAGGAATTGGTGTCTGAATGGTTCAGCAAGACTTTTAAAAAACTTGTACTGGGTATCATTTGGGATCTGCTTCGGGCTGTAAAGTATCTTGAGCTGGCACTGATTGCAAACAAATGCTTTCTTGAACATTAATCATTGCAGCGTGCACACTGCATATTGAAATATTTCCCTTGGCTTTAACAGAGGCACACTGAATGAAATAGATGGTCTGATTAACACCACCAAGAGTTGCCAGCATGATTCCTGTGCTAGAAAGGGTACACTTCCTGTCGAGGCATGGAGGCTGATGATGTCATCAGTAAGGGACAGCCTTGTGATTGTATGGAGTTAAATTGAAATAAGACATTTAAAAGAGTCAGACATAGCTCTGTTAGTAACAGGGGATAATTTCCACATTAAAAGAGCCAACTCTCTGGATTTTTAAAATTATCCGGAACTATATATTATTAATAAAGAATAACAACAATACTGCTCCAATACTACAAATAATAATAATAGCAGCAGTAGTATTGAGAATCACAGAGTTGCTGTGGATTTAAGTCAATTTATTATATTATTGTTATTAATATTAATATTTGTATACTTCCCCTTTATCTGATGATCACAGGGCAGTTCACAACATAAAAAAAATAAGACTCTTAAGTGATCGGCCTTGGAAAACAGCCAGTTATTTGAAGCTAATACACGCAAGCAACACTTACCCGCTTTCTTGGATCCAACCTCCTTACAAGATGCAAAGAACGTCAATTCTTTTTCTTCCCCAAACAGGCATGCATTTCTACTCGGAAGTAAACTCCACTAAGTTTAAGTGGGGATCACTGCTAGGTAAGTGTGTGGAAAGCGCTGAAGATTCAGCATATTTGCAGTTGCGCATAAGCGGACTGCACAGAGCAACAGGTTTTGCAACTGATCCAGCCGGCCGGCGAGCACAAAGAAAGCTGTCAGGGGTTTTGTTTCACAGCCCTGCACAACACTCAACACATTGAGAACCTTGCGCAGTTACGAACGAAGGTTGGAACTCACCATTCAGAGTAACCAGTCCTTTAAAAATGGCAAACAGCTGGCTCTTGCGGCTAATATCCCAAGCCTTGTGCTGTCCACAGGCATAAATATTTGCAGAAATCACGGGGACGTTTTTGCACATCTCAGAGAATTTGGCCCTACGATCCTGGTATCACAGCTGTGCTACGGGGACATGGAAATCAGGCAGATTAACTACTGTTGCAGAAGGGATGTAGGTATGCAAGAGAGCACTTGCTTTGCATGCAAATGGTGCTAGGCTCAATCCCTGCTACTTTTGAGTAGGGCTAAGAAAAAAACCCTGTCTGAAAATCCAACTGCTGCAAGCCAGCTTAGATTGTATTGAGCTCGGCTGGTCTGTGTTGCTTCAAGGCAGCCCGCTGTGTTCGGAAATCCCCCAGGATTTTGCAGGTCCAGTTGCAACCACATGGAGATCTCTGGATGCAAAGTTGGCAACTGACATCTCCATCTGGCTGGCCCCTCCAGCTTTCTTAAGCGGGTAAGCATTTATATCCCACCTTTTTATCCAAGACGCATATGGTTCTCACTCCACTCCACAACAATCCTGCGAGGTAGGTTAGGATGTTGAAACTGACTTGTCCTGACTGGACATTAGAACCCTTATCTAACCACTGCACCACCCTGGCTTCCTAGAGTACTTCTGCCTTGGGGCAGTTATATAAATTAGGTAAATAAACAGGTGGAAAGCAAAATGTCATTTAGAGAAGATTCCGAAATATTTCCCTTGGAGCTTGAATTTGTTTTATTCTGGATCGTTTTACGTATGTGATGTTTTAATGGGTTGTAAGCCACTTTGATATTTTTATTCCTTTAAAATATAAAGAGGTATAGAAACAACAACAGCAACAAAAGAATCCATTGGGGGGAAATGGTGCCTAGGCATTCCATTGTGGCAACCGTAACCTAGGTTTAAGGTGCCATTTGGTGATTAGCTTATACAGTGGTACCTTGGGTTACAGACGCTTCAGGTTTCAGACGCTTCAGGTTACAGACTCCGCTAACCCAGAAATAGGACCTCGGGTTAAGAACTTAACTTCAGGATGAGAACAGAAATCGTGTAGCGGCGGTGCAGCGGCAGCAGGAGGCCCCATTAGCTAAAGTGGTGCTTCAGGTTAAGAACAGTTTCAGGTTAAGAACAAACCTCCAGAACGAATTAAGTTCTTAACCCGAGGTACCACTGTATATCTGAGTTTCTAGCACTGGTTTTTGGGAGGCTGCCCTTGGTCAAAAGGCTCTCAGAGAATAGCTCCTAGTGGCCATATTACACCTGCAATGTCAGAGGTAGAATGCCTCTTGGAATCACATATGCTTGTAGACATACCAGAGGCACCTATTTGGTTGGGCACTGTGAGAATAGGATGCTGGACTAGATAGGACTTCGGTGCTTCATGTTCTTAAAAGCCCTTTTGCTCAGATTCATGCACATAAATGGTTGGATTCCTACATTTTTAACTGAAAACATCCAAAAAGGAAATAATTATTTCACTTCCTGTTCTTTATTATTTAGTTATTTCGAATGTGTGTGTATTAAAAAACAAACAAACTCTATGTGACAACGTCGGCAAGAGTCTTGATAGCACAAGGATGGAAGAATGAAGAAATCCCAACAAAAGAACAGTAGCAAGGGAAACTGATGGACTATGCGGAACTGGTGAAATTGACATACAAACTGCGAAACAAGGACAGCTGTGGCTTTAAAGAAGAATGGGAACTTTTTACAAATTACTTAAAAAAACAACAAAATGATTTGGACCCCTTGGCAAGTTTTGAATAAACATACACAAATTTATTATTGTTAACATAATAGCTAGACAATTTAAGGATTTTTACAACTTTATAATATGCAGAGAATAATATGTGTTGAAAAACCGGAGAGAGAACCTGAGGGAAGTCTGGGGGGGGGTTTCTTGGGGAGGGGGAAATGGGGGGGAAATGAAGATGATATGTTTTTGATAATTCATGATGTTGAAATTCTTAATAAAAACTATTAAAAAAAATAAAATAAAAATCAAACAAACTCCAGTGATCTCCCACCTTTGTTTCAAAGAGTGAAATCAAGCTTTGCCTTACTTCCCTCCCCTCCGCACACAACACAACCGCTCCCCAAATCCAGGGAGGCCTCCTGTAACACAACTCCTGTGCGGCCGCCGTCCTTATCTCGAAGCGGCCCGGAGAACATAGAACAAAGTGGAACTTTCATCTCGTTGCAGCCACAGGACGCGTTGCTCTCGGAAAAGGAACTGAACACCAGGGAACATGCTCAAATGTGCAGATGCTTTTGTTGGGTCAGGACAATCGTGTGAAGTAATTAGCACTCCGGCGCTGGGACTCGCTGCTCCCGAGGAAACGGATCACTCTCTTTCCTCCCCTCCCTAGGGAGACTCTAAAACCATCAAATAAAACGGGAGGGAGGGGGAAGAAAGAGAGCAAAAACCCCACCTTGCAACTCACATTTGTGGATGGTAGCGAGGGCCGTTGCTTGACTCCTCCATGTCTCGTTTTTAGCAGAGCACAATAGTTGCATTTAGTGGGAGAAAGGAGGGAGCAGGTAAGATCAATGTTATCTAGTGGATGACACCTCCCTCCGCCCCCCAGGCAAGTAGGTTGAGGTTGTGTTGTCGTCCCCCCCCCCCCCGCACACCTTCTGCCCTCGCGGTGATGGTGTCAAATCAAGAGGAATAAGGAACTGGTCCCGCCCCTCTTTTAAAGAACAGCATCAATTAAACCCAAGGGAGGCGGGTGCAGTTTACTAGTTAATTAGTCCGGGGATGTGCTCCTTTCATGTCTAATTCAGAACAGGAACACCTGGAGTGAGGCACTTCAAAGCGCGAGGGAGGGATTGAGGAGGGTGGGGGGAGGAAGGGGGAGCCACACAATGCAAGATGCGGTCACAAAAGAAACCAGAGGCACAAGAACAGAAGGGGGTGAGAAACTTTTATATATCTATCTCTCTGACCTTGTAAAGAATGCAAGGCAACAGAGCCCCCTCGTCTGGCCTTCCAGGAGAACAAACAGACTGGGCTCGCTGGGGATCCCAAGGAAACCCCCGCCATACACACAGGGGTAACTAACTAATTGTTTGGGTACCCAAATAAAAAGAAAGGAGGTTGGGGATAAGGGTGGGACAAGTCAATCAGAGTTTCCGTGCTCTAGTGGAAGAGGAAGGAGAGAGGGCTCTGAGTCATCGCAAGTGGATTTGCCAACAATGGGGCAACTTTTGATTTTGAATGTAGCTGTCCAAGCAGCCAGACTTGGTGGCCAACCCTAGAACATCCTCCCCAAACTGGCAGAGCTGAGGAAGTGGAACCAAACAGGCAAAGCTGCAGCTGAACCAGGTAGCACTTCAGGGGTGGGACACAGAAGAGTCCCAAAGATCGGGGACAGAATCAGAGTGCAATCCAATGTGGTCTGCTTGCCCTCAAAGGCTCCACCTGTCATTCTGCCTGGACACTGAGGTCCAGTGCCAAGGGCCTTCTGGCGGATCCCTCACTACAAGAAGCCAAGTTACAGGGAACCAGGCAGAAGGCCTTCTCGGTAGTGGCACCCACCCTGTGGAACGCCCTCCCACCAGATGTCAAAGAGAAAAATAACTACCAAACTTTTAGAAGACATCTGAAGGCAGCCCTGTTTAGGGAAGCTTTTAATGTTTAATAGGTTATTGTATTTTAGTGTTCTGTTGGAAGCCGCCCAGAATGGCTGGGGAAACCCAGCTAGATGGGCGGGGTATAAATAATAAATTATTATTATTATTATTATTATTATTATTATTATTATTATTATGTGTGTAGCACAGCAGAATCTGAGTTTACTAGCTTTTCAGGCTCTTGTTGGTGAGGTGGGGCTCTTCCCCTGATAAAGATTCAAGGAGAATACTAGGTGGCAACTGTTCTTGTTGCAATAGCTTCGCCGCATTGGGTGTTCTGTGGGTGGATTGCTCCTCTGCAGTCTGAAATGGTACAGGCTGCAAAGGACTTCAAGTTTGAATCGACATGAAGGTTTGGATGAAGGGGGAAGAGCTGAGTCGAAATCATGAGTAAACTCAGCGACGGCTTGGGACCAGAGTTGTTACGCAAAGCCAGATATAGCGTGTAAGCCAGATACAGTGAAAGAGATGAAAAGATAACTTGAACTTGCAATAGCATTCATATTTGTATGTGTGTGTGTGTGTCTTGCTTTCTGATTTTAAGCCATGGCCCCAATCCAGTAAGAGATCCCTATACATGCAACCAGGGACTTAGCCACTGCCAGCAATGGGAAAGAGAAGAGAACCATGCAGTCATTGAACTACATCTGCCATCCTGGCAATGGGAGACTTGTGTTCAGAAAGGATCTGGATCACGGCCCTTTGTCTTTTGGTAAATGGCCATGGAAAGTCACTTGTGGAGTTTACAAAAATCAGAGTGTTGTTGTGATGGGATTTGGGCTATCCAAGTAAGCTGTGTTTCATTTACATGAACTTGGCTGTGAATATTTATAGGCACAGCAACGATTCACCGCACAGGAAGAACCTTCTGACAGTAAGAACTGTTTGGCGGTGGAACAAACTCCCATGAGAGATGGTGGGCTGTCCTTCCTTGGAAGCAGAGGTGGGATGGCCATCTCTCATGTATGAGCTAACTGAGATTCCTACATTGCAGATGGTTGGACTAGATGACTGCAGGGTTCCTTCCAACTCTACAATACTATGATTCTAAGTAGCCCAAGTCCCTAGGGTGTCCAGGGAAGTTCCTACTGGTTTTATGTGAATGAAGAGAAGGGATGATAGGTAGGTGCCTTGACTATCTGCTGGTTCCTTATCTGGCCCATATTTCACTTATCATTATTGAGTTCAGTCCAGTAATGAAATGACTCAGAGCTGGGGTCTTTGAAAGTGTATGACAACAACAACAACAACAACAACAACAACAACAACAACAATTTATATCCCACCCATCTGGCTGGGTTTCCCCAGCAACTCTGGGCAGCTTCCAACAAAATTATTTAAAATACAATAAAACATCAAACATTAAAAATTTCCCTAAACAGGGCTGCCTTGAAATGTCTTCTAAAAGTCAGATACTGTAGTTGTTTATTTCATTACTTGCACGTAATGCTAAGCTAAACCATGGTTTAGCACAAATGAGCAGATATACAGGCTTCCGGAGAAATTATTGCAGTTGCGTTGCTCCTCCTGCTGCACTGCTATAAGCTAAGCCATGGTTTGGCTTAAACTTACATCTGACCCCAGAGTCATGGTTTAGCTCTCTTAGACAAACTATGAGTGGCAAGCCATAGGGGAAAAACAAACCAACCTTGGATACATCTCATGGTTTGTTTGGAGTGAAATAAACCATTGGCCTGGGTTTGGATGTAATGTATAGCCAAACCATGGCTTAGCTCACAGCAACAGGACTACAGGAGGAGCAAAGTGTCTGCGATCTTCTCTCCAGGAATCTGCACTTTTGCTCACTCATTCTAAGTCATGGTTTGGCTTAGTGTTATCTGCAAACTGTCTCCAGCATCCCTGTTTCAGTGAACTATGCTCTGCAAGGAACTTCCATGCAGATCAGGGTATAGTTTAATATAAGTTTATTTTGTAAAGAGATTGATGTGTGGCAGGAATGTGGCTTCATGCCAAAAGCAAGCTGGCAGTAAACCACACTGTGCAAGCTGGAGTTAACTCTTTATTGGCAAAAACACAACCTGCACATGAGTGTTAGGCCTGATGAGCACAGCAACTCATTCCTAGCAGGTCTTGTACCCCTGAAGCAGTTGCCAAGGCTAAAGGTCTCCACCTCCCCGCAGCCATCTATGTATTCTCCTTCCCAGGGCTTTTCCCAAGCAATCAGAGACTATGCCTGCATGCCTATCTTTGCTCCTCCTGTTTCCTGCCTCTTCTGGTTCTGGGAGAACAGAGGAGAGGGGAGCTTGTGGCAGCAGGAGGGAGAGATATCTGTGACTCTTCACCAGCCTGACTCATCTCTGCCTCTGGGCCTCCCTCATCCCACTCGCCTGAACTTCTCTCTGCCACGGACTCTCCCAGCTCACAAAACCCTGTTACATCCTCAGCTTTTGACACCTCTTCTTCTCTGTCTCCCCCATCACATCCCTCTGACCTCTCATCACTGTCCCACCAGTCCATGAAACTTCATTTCTGCAAGGCCCTAACAACTTAAAATACACTTTTATTAGTTCCTCACACTTATTCCACTCTTGGACCTCTCATTTACTTTCTTTTTCTTGTGGAAGCTCAGAACAGGTGTGAACCACTGAAAGGTTAGTCATACAAGGCAAGTAGGAAAGAATACATGAAAATGTTATTATTAGTAACACTTTCTTTAGTCATTCATGACTATAACCCTAAACAGGATCACACCTGTTCAGATTATTAAGTTATTTTATTTTGCATTTTTGGGCCAAGCCCTCACAAAGCATTATATAAACTAAGAAATAAGGATAAATACATTAAAATAAAATAATGAAACAAACTCACAAAACAGCATCAGCGAACGGACAATAAAACTAGTGGAAGTACTGATAGACTGTTTTTTAAAAAATAGTTTGCAGGATCCATTTAGAAATCACAGCAAGATTTTCAAGGGTCTAGAAACCAAGCGTTATGAGGAACGGTTGAAGGAGCTGGGTATGTTTAGCCTGTATAAGAGGAGACTAAGAGGAAATATGATAGCCATCTTCAAATATCTCAAGGGCTGTCACATGGAAGATGGAGTAAGTTTGTTTCCTCCTGCTTCGGAGGGCAGGACCCGAACCACTTCATGTTACAAGAAAGGAGATTCCGACTTGGTTTCCTTCCAACTCTACAATTTTACCATTATATGATTCCAGGAAGAAGCTGGGGGTTCAAAAGCAATGACAGGCCAGAAGTTTCCAGAGTAAGGGGGCGGGGCTGAGTGAGAGAAATTTGGTTCAATGCAACCTATGTAATATATGCTTCCTGATCTGAAACGCAGCCACCCTCCGAAACCCACCCTTCTCCAAATTTTGCGATACATCTTTCTAATCAAACAACGTGCCCCAAAATGCATATGCCGGGGGAAATTGTGTAAGGGGGGGGGATGGCTATGTTAGTGAAAATAACATAAAGCAATGCATTCTATTAAAGGAAGCAATTTTAGCAAGGAAAAATTGCATTCAAAAAGAGGAGAAACGTGCACTTAAAAGGCTGAGAAATTTTCATGAGAATTTGCTTTGCTCTTTTTAAAATAAAAATAAATAAATAAATCTCAAACTCACGTGGAAACATGGTAAACTGAACTTAAGAATGGGGGGGGGGGGAATGAGAACCTGAAACCAACAGATTCACCCATTCCTAGTCAGGATCAAAGAGCACATCAGGAACAAAAAGACTGAGCAGAACACACACAGGAATAGACAAGAGCTCAGGTATAGTTGGTCAGGCATAGTCTAATTCAGCCAAGGATCCTTTTTATGTCCCTCTGTGTTGACTGGCAAACTTGGATGGGTGGAGCCAGTGCATCGCCTGTGAGGCATCAGCCACAACAGCAGCAGGTGAGGCCCCAGATCCATGGTAGCATTGTTGGGACATTTTGCCTACAGTGGCAAAATTCCGGGGGCCAGCCCTGTGTGGGTCGCTTTTGTGAGTGAAGTGCCTTACAAATATAGGGTTGCCATGTTGTTGTTGTGTTGTTTAGTCATTTAGTCATAGCCGACTCTTTGTGACCCCATGGACCAGAGCACGCCAGGCACTCTTGTCTTCCACTGCCTCCCAGTTTGGTCAAACTCATGCTAGTAGCTTCAAGGACACTGTCCAACCATCTCGTCCTCTGCCGTCCCCTTCTCCTTGTGCCCTCCATCTTTCCCAACATCAGGGTCTTTTCCAGGGAGTCTTCTCTTCTCATGAGGTGGCCAAAGTATTGGAGCCTCAGCTTCAGGATCTGTCCTTCCAGTGAGCACTCAGGGCTGATTTCCTTCAGAATGGATCGGTTTGATCTTCTTGCAGTCCATGGGACTCTCAAGAGTCTCCTCCAGCACCATAATTCAAAAGCATCCATTCTTCGGCGATCAGCCTTCTTTATGGTCCCTCTCTCACTTCCATACATCACTACTGGGAAAACCATAGCTTTAACCATACGGGCCTTTCTTGGCAAGGTGATGTCTCTGCTTTTTAAGATGCTGTCTAGGTTTGTCATTGCTTTTCTCCCAAGAAAAGCTCTTGTCTCCCCTTCCTGGATCACTGCCTTGTCGTGGCGAAGGGGCTTGAATAACTCAGAGATGCTATGAACTATGCCGAGCAGGGTTGCCATAGATCCAGGAAAACCAGACAAGTCCTCTTGGGGCGGGGGCAACACGTCCACCCAGGCAGATTTTTACATTTTAAAGGAAATGTTTGGGGTTTTTTGGATTGGGGGGGGCTTGGGCGCATAATCCACAAATAGAGGATCGCCCTCTGTAAAGTGGGCAGTGTGGGCCCCCCTTGCCATGCATACGCCTTTAACAGCTATTAGAGGCAATCAAAGCCTCTCCAAGAGGTGTCATGCTACTTTTAAACTCATATTAATTTCTAAGAAGATCTCAACAAGCGAGCTTCAGATGGATGGGAAGGAATAATCCTCTTCCCTCGTGAAGCTCCCATCGACAGTTTGTGGCGTGTTCCACGGAGCAGAAGACCCCCCCTCCCCACAATCCCTTTCAAGAACACCCTGATATGCAAGGCTAAAATGTCAGAAGCTATTAGAAGCTCCCTGGCACACAATATATGTCCATCCTGGTCCTTCTCTTCTCTTCTCCACAGCCCCACCCGCCGCTTTCCGGCTCCTCTCCCTTCACACCACGCGAGCAACAAGACAACAGGCGTGTGAACTGCTCAGCTGCAACTGCTCCAAGTCGAATAATTACAACTTGTCAGAAAGAATTAATTTTCCCATTTCTCATAAAGATGTGTAAAAATTACCATGTTATTATACACTGACACTCTCTGGAGGCAGACACAAAATTTAATTTTGAATTCTTTCCGCATATTAAATTAAATCCATAAATAAGAGTTTAGGCATTCACTCGGAAGCATATGTTCATTGGGAGCGAAAGCCAACACGAGCCCGGCTGTAATGGCTGTTGTAATGTTTTAATAGCTCGCTTCTTCTAAGCACCAATAAATTTACATGATCATAACAGTCGTAGGCATACGAGCAGCCCATTACTGGCTGGGCAAAGGCAGAAGCGTTAACAGGATGGAAAAATGGAAAAACCAGGGCTGTGGGAAGCCTGGTGGGGAGAAAAACTCTTAAATAAAATTAGGCAGCCGCACTTGTCAGCTGCTCCATGATTGAATTTTTAATATTGTGGTCAATTGGTCAAAACAAATAATGGGATAAAATATTTCAATGTATTTAGAACCTGCTCCTCTGGTTAACAAACACAGGCAAGAAACCACACGCTGGTTTATGCACAGGAGGCTTTGATGCTGTAGATACAGAGGGACACGGAAAGCTTGGTTTGGAATTGGCTGGAGGAGAAGAGAAAAAGTTGTGCTAATTTGGCCCAACAGGATGGTGTTTCAAGGAGAAAGAGTTGCAGACAGCTGCCCATGGAATGCAAGGAGATCTTCTGGGGGCCATGTGTCAGTGGCGGCCAGGACCAGAGGTGAAAGTGGGGCGCATGTCAATTTTACCTTTGTATAGTAGGGTAGGTTCCACACAGCCCTGTCTCTCCTCCATCCATCCATCTAAGCGAGAAGCATTATCAGAGTTCAATGAGTTTCAGCCAGGCTAAATTAAGTTGTGAAGCACGGCAGTAAGTGATGTGACCTGGGAAGATGGGGTGTGGGTTTGGGAGAGTCCCAAAGGCCAGACAAAGAGTTATGGAGGGCTGTATTTGGTAGGTTTGTGCACTAGCACCAGGATTCAGCCAGAATGAGTGGAGGCAGTCCTGGATCACCGTGGATCAGGTCCACTGCCTGTGCCTTGTCTGAACTCAGCTTCAGGTTGTTAGTCATCTTCCCAATCCACTACTCACTTCCTCACCTGGTTTAGATGAAAAAGAGAAGCAGGGGTGCATGTTATCCACACGCTGATGACATCACACTCCGAAGCCCTGGATGACCTCACCAGATATGAGCAGAACCACTGTAGCACAGTACAATCCACATCCAACTTGGGCAGGAAGATGCTGTGGTGAAAGTTTCTGAGAGTTTGAGGAGAGGAAACAGGGTTTCACTCTTCCTACCTCTCTCAATGTAGATAATCCTAACAGACCAGTGAGGCCCTTTTCAAGTCTAAACCTCAACTGAAATAGATAGAGAAAGCCAGCCTTATCCAAGCATCTGTAGACCTGGTTGGCCATCACTCATTTATTTAGTATATTTAGTTACTGCATTCATAACTAAACTTTTCTTGCTCAAGATGATGTACCCTCTTTATATTCTCACAGTGGCCCTATAGTCTAAGGATGGTGATCTGAACCCATCTGAAATTCCTAGTCTGGCATTCTAACCACCAAACTATGTGAGCTCACAACAGTGCTATGCCAAGAGGTTGAGACTTGAATCCTTCTGACAGCCTTGCCAGTTAGCTCAATTTGTTAAGAGCATGGTGTTGGTAACATCAAGGTCATGGCTTTGATCCACGAGGTCCCTTCCAGCTCTAGCATTCTAGCATTCCATCCCTAGCTTGACACTCTACATGGAGATATCTTGTCTTGTACATGATAATCCCTACAGGAATACCAGAGGAGAACTCCAAGGATGGGGAACTTGGGGCCTTCAAGATTTTCTTGAACTGCAACTCTCATAATCCTTGAACATTGACCTTATTGGCTCAGACTAGGGCTGCTGTGAGCAGGAATCCAACAACAACTGAAGGACCACAAATTCTCCATCCTCTGGATTTAAGAGCATAGTACATCTTTAGCTCTTAAAACCAACAGCAGCTCAAATCAAGGATGAGGAATGTGTGGCCCTCCAGATATTAGACTCCAGATCACATCCATCTCAGTCAGTATGGCTAATGGCCAGGGATGATGGTAGCTGCAGTCCAACATTATCTTGGAGGACCACAGGTTTTTTACTCCTATAGAAGGTTATAGCTGTGTGGTAGAGCACATGCTTTCAATTTCAGCCATCTTAAGATAGAGCTGAGAATGTCCCGTGTCCCCTGTCTGCCACTGTGGAGTGCGACAACCAAATCAATGTTGATGATGCTGAGCTAAATAGACCATTTATGTTGGTTGATATAAGACACCTTCCTAATAAAGAAAAGTTTGTGGAACCAATTGCATCCAGTGATATAGTTCAGCACAATGGTCCCTATTACCGTATTTTTCGCTCTATAGGACACACTTTTTCCCCTCCAAAAATGAAGGGGAAATGTGTGTGTGTCCTATGGAGCGCAGAGGGAGAGCTCTCCCCACGCTCTGGAGGCTTCGCGTTGCTTTTGCTGAAGCCGCCTGAAGCCCCCGGAACGCAGGGAACTCCTGCTGCGCTCTGGGGGCTTCAGGAGGTTATCTGCAAGCCTTCGGAGTGCAGCAGAAGTTCCCGCTGCGCTCCAAAGGCTTGCAGATAGCCGCCTGAAGCCTGGAGAGTGAGAGGGGTCAGTGCACACCAATCCCTCTTGCTCTCCTGGCTTCACTTCGCTGGAGAGGCGCTGCACAGTTTTCCCTCTCTGCGCAGCGCCCCTTCAGCAAAACGGGAGGAGAAATGGAAGGGGCTCCATTTCTCCTGCCGCTTCACTGAAGGGGTGCTGAGCAGAGAGGGGGAGAATTTTTTTCCTCCTGTTCTCCCCCTCCAATGGTCTGGTGCGTCCTATAGAGCGAAAAATACTTCCGAAACATCCAGTTGCCACCAGCTTTAGAAGAAAAAAACGTCTCTCTCTGAGATTAGAGTGTTTCCTCTCAACAATGGTGTCTTGCTTTGTGAGCGACCAATTGCTACTTTTTACTTTTGTACTGCTGATTTATGCATATAATTATGTACTTCCAGTATCCAGCAAAAACCCCAATGAAAAATATATACATATGCTAGGTATGGCTCCTAATGCATAGAATTCACAGGAGCTGGGCTGAAGTGTGCATCATTTGCCAAAGTGTGGCAGCAGCTTTTTAAATATGTCAGTGAGCCGCAGAAGAAAGCTAGCAAACTGAACAGGATGATTTAAAGGGGGGTGGCATTTGAGGCATAGAATGACACCTTCATCAGCTTTAAATTTGCTGCAGCGCTTTGCCAGGAACCCAACCCTTTCACTCTATAGAAACTCTTTAAAAGGGGATTTCCCCCTCCCCATGCGTCCCTAAGGAAAGCCTTTCCTGATCTGGTACCCTGATGCTGTTGGACTACAAACTCCCATTAGCCCCAGCCAGCACTGCCAACAGCCAGGGATCATGGGAATTGTCATTCAAGATATCTGAAGTGCACTGGGTTGGGGAAAGGTGTCCTGGGCTCCATTTTCACTGTACATTTAAAGCAGTTTTGTAAGGCTACAAACAGTCCTGGCTTTCCCACAAAGAATCCTGGGAACTGCAGTTTCTTAAGGGTGCTGAGAGCTGTTAAAGGTAAAGGGGACCCCTGACCATTAGGTCCAGTCGTGACTGACTCTGGGGTTGCGGCGCTCATCTTGCTTTATTGGCCGAGGGAGCCAGCGTACAGCTTCCGGGTCATGTGGCCAGGATGACTAAGCTGCTTCTGGTGAACCAGAGCAGTGCACGGAAATGCTGTTTACCTTCCCGCAGGAGCGGTACCTATTTATCTACTTGCACTTTGAGGTGCTTTCGAACTGCTAGGTTGGCAGGAGCAGGAATTGAGCAACGGGAGCTCACCCCGTCGCGGGGATTCGAACCGCCGACCTTCTGATCGGCAAGTCCTAGGCTCTGTGGTTTAACCCACAGTGCCACCCGCATCCCTCTGAGAGCTGTTAGGAGACCCTGATTCCACTCACTAAGCTACAATTCCCAGAGAGTTAATCAATCCCTCTTCCCAGAGAACTCTGGGAACTATTGATTTGCAAAAGCAAAACTGGTTTATTTGTAGCTGCACCAGATCATTTCTCAATTGTGGCTGCTGCCCATTGTCACTGGTAAAGTAGAAGACAAGGAGCCCAACCTTAGGTTAACCAATGACAGGCAGAGCCAACTCAGTCTGTATTATTATTATTATTATTAGTAGTAGTAGTAGTAGTAGTAGTAGTAGTAGTATTATACCCCACCCATCTGACTAGGTTGTCCCAACCACTCTGGGAGTTTATTCCATTTCCCCAACATTTCCCTGTTTAATTCCACATTACATGTGACATAAAAGTCACTTCCTCAAACCTAGCAGAATAGAGTGGAAGCCTAGTGCTAATTTCTGGGTTAATTGCTTCCAGAAGAAAAAGATCCATTGACCCAGAAAGTTGCAGGAGTGAATAGGCGAGATTTGGGGTGATATACCAGCATACAGTTCTTTCCTGGCATTTTGGTGCGGGGATCAAGGGGTGAACAGTGGCTTGCATGCACAGAAAATGTGGAAATGATATTGTTCAATGATGTTGACTGTTGTGTTACGCCGCACCCACTGGTGTGAATGAAATTGAGCGCAACACCAGCCATTGCCGCAGGTGCTAAAGTGTGAAAGGAATGCTAGAACAGGACAGAACCGCTAGCATTATATTCAGGAACACTGTCACAGCATTCCCCATGGCTGAATGCACCCCTTAAATCTAATTTTGTCCCATCATCACATCATTCCCCCAGCGCTTATTTCAAAAGGTATTTAAATGTGCATTTTCTCTCTCAAAATACTTCTTTCGGTGCATATTTTGAAATGCTTAAATGGCCAATAGCTGCAAGGCAGTGTTCGGGACAGGGCAAAATTCGGTGGGTAGCTAAGTTTATGAGCAGCACAGAAGTCCAAGAAGTGTGGATCTGGTATAGGAATGTACACAGATCAAATTCCTTTCCATCCCAAACCTAAAAGCAGTAATCTTACTTACTTATTCAAACCTTTATTAGGCATTATACAAATAAAACGATAAAAGAGAAAGAAACATATAAAAGCCTTGAGATATAAACAGAAAGGCAGCAGTTGGCTACATACATATATATATATATACATATAAAATCAGTGGTTTTCCTTGTTAACCTGCTCCTTGGAGGACTGCTACCAAAAACTCGGCTACCCCCGCCGTTACCCTTTGGTCAACGTCGGATAGGCAGAATCCCACACATTCACCTTGTTGGGGCTCCAGACCACCCAGAAGAGGGGACAGCACGCGTTGACGGAGCGTACTGTACAATGGGCACTGAAAGAGAATGTGCTCTACCGTGTCCGG
Organism: Podarcis raffonei; assembly: GCF_027172205.1. Lineage (NCBI taxonomy): Eukaryota > Metazoa > Chordata > Lepidosauria > Squamata > Lacertidae > Podarcis > Podarcis raffonei. The sequence continues at coordinate 63,828,690 of NC_070611.1, read as the reverse complement.
GACATTCATAGAACATCTGCAGAATCTCTTATTTCTAGGGATGTTTTGATATCTTCCCCTGACAAATGCTGAGGGAAAAACATTCAAACGGGCCAGCATAAAAGCCCTACGTTGGGCTGGAATTATTAATTTGGTGACGTAATTGGCTCTGCTATCTAAGATATTTAAATCATAGAATATGGGCGAACAAATTTTGTTTACAGCTGCCATAATATTTTGCCTCTCGACATCCTTTAGTCTAGTTAGGATATTATGGAAAATGTATTGCTCATTAGAATTGTACAGGGGCTCCAGCTCGATGCCTAAAGATTCAATCTTTTTTTCGAGGTACTGATACCATCTTGATTTGTAGGAGTCTTTGAGCAAATCAGCGAGCAGACTTGATGGAGGGCAGCGAAAATGGCAGCGTAACCAGTACTTTATTGAGGTGGACCAGGCCCAATATTCCATTGTGTGTATGCCTATTTCTGCACACATTGTTTCATATTTGATCACAGCTGGGAGTCCAAGAATACGTCTCAGAAAGCTGGAGTGAATCTTTTTTAAATCACTATTATATGCTTGGACCCATAGCGGGATTCCATAGAGTATCTGGGATTGCACTTTTGTTTGGAATATCTGATTGGCCGCAGGAATAAATTGATTGCCTTTCTGATAATAAAAACGGGCAACAGCTGATGAGGTGCACTTTGCCTGTTTTATGGCATTTGTGCAATGATTTGCCCACCCTAAATTGCTCTGGAATAAGATTCCCAGATACCTATAGATTTTCACTTGTTGAATTTCCTGCCCTCTTATTTTCCATTTCTCTAATTTCCAACCATTCGAGAAGACCAAAATTTTTGTCTTCTCGTAATTTATAGAGAGCTTGTTACATTCGCAGTAAAGGATCAGAGAAGATATAAGGCGTTTCAGACCCAAGCTCGTTAATGATAGTAGAACAGCATCGTCTGCGTATAATAATAGAGAAACTGGTTTCTGATTAAGTTTAGGGGCATGTGATTCTATTTTTTAGAGTGGTACCTCAGACAGGGAGTGTGGAAAATCTCCGGAGGAGTTTTCCGAGTAATACAGGGGCTTGGGGGTGTCGCAAAGGCACTGCGCCCCCCATAAATCTCAAGGGGGAGACCCTTGGGGGAGAGATACCCAGCCGTGTGGAAGCGGTCAGCTGTTTTTTCGGGGGTTTTTTTTCTGGAAGATCTCGAGGCAGCGAAACCGCAGCACAAAAGGGAAAGTAAAGACCCTGTATTACGATGCCTCTGACTCCCACTGAAGAATGCGACGGACCTCCAAAACTATAAGAACGGAACCCTTAGTGTGAGTAGACTCATTTAATGCTACAAAATTTAAAAATACACTAAGAGAACGTCGGATGTTAGACGATTTAATTTAGGAGTTCACCTCGGTAGAGGACTAAAATGGCGCAGGCTACAAAGTCGCAAGGTGGAGGAAGGAATGTATCTCTTTGCCTGACTGAGTGAATACCAAGTTGGAAATACGACCCAAAGAAATTAAAGAAATATTCGGAAAAAGAACTTTTTTTTAACTTTCCCTAACTTTGGGAACTTATCGACGTTTCTGGGACTTATTTTACGACTGTTTATTTGAACTTTAATCTGAAGAACACTAGGACCCCTTGAACTCTGGAATTTACTACGGAGGATTTATGTCCTGCTCATAAACCTCTGGCTTCTTTTCTCCTCCCACTCTCTCTCTTTCCTCCCATGTTCCCCTTATGTTATTTATGATATTTATGATATTTACATGGGAATGAAAATTGAACGAGATTGCGACCTGAGAACTTTAATACTTTATCACTCTATTTAGAAGTCTGATCTCATTGATTTAAGAAGAATCTGCAATGAGAAGAGCCAAAAGACTCAGGTGTCTTGACACAGAAACTGACGCAGAGCCCTCTGGTTTCAAACAGAGTAATCTAGATAAGTATCTGCTACTTCAAAAACAGCACATATCTCCTCCCAAAAACTCTCTCAACTCTTTACATGGAAAGACAGTTGAAGAGATATCCCTAGGAATAAACGAGGACAAGGCTACTACTCCCATAACCGAGGCACAAGTACTAATTGATAGAAAGGTGGAGCTGCTGGAGGAATGCTGCCTACTGACTGCTCAAACAGTTCAAAAAATCTTTGAACAATTACAAAACATCTTCAAGAAGCTGGATAACCCAGATGAAAGGAGGCAACTCACTCCCTTTTTGCCATCCTTAACAAGCCCTGGAGATAAACAGAACAAATACAAATTTATACCTCTAAACCAACCAAAAATCAGAGGAAGCCCCCCTCACTCAGTCAACTTGATACTGAGGCCATGTGAGATTGTTCTCCACATTTTTCCATACAGAGGGCCCCTACCTTACTGGGAGTCATCCTTCTGGGCCAGACATCATCTAAATCTGCTCCTAGGCCTTGAGGGGGGAAGGATTGACTTAAAAGCAGTCAAGAGGCTCACTAACGATGGATATTCCAAAAAAGTACTACTAAGATTTGGTAGTCATAGAATCCCAACCAAAATCTTAAGGGAAAAGGCTCATTTAGCCCAGAAAGGAATTATTCCACGTCGACACTTTGAAGATATATCGCTCAGACCATTGATTGCATCTAAAAGACAGAACAAGTTGAACAAGGCCATTCCAACAGAAGCCGATATCTGCCCTACTCCCGTGGAAGAACCCAGTAGATGGGAGAAACCGCTGCCAGCTACCCGAGAAATCACGCAAGAAAAATCTAAGCTCCCAAATCATGCGATTGTAGCATCAATTAACAGCCTCGCCCTTGACACAACAGACTGGACAGTCCCAGAAGAAGAAGATCTGCTGAATAACTTTACCAACTTACCAGATAAAGAACAAACAAGCATACTCAGTAAACTGACGAAACTACAGGCCAGATTGACCGAAATTCACCAACAAGGCCAACAAAATGCAGTAGAAACAATACACAATCAAACCTCATACCTACCAGCCCTCTCCCCAAAATGCATAGTCAAAAAGAGAGCTACTAATGGAACTTTCAAATGTATAGATGCAGAGCTTCAAATCCAGCCTCCTTTAAAATATGAAATGACAAGGAAAAACTCCAGCAATGAGACCACAAATTCCTGGCTGAGATATCAAATACTAGCTCCAAACGAAATAGGTACCCCTTATTTAAGTACTACAAAGGATTCTAACATTGCCGAACAAAAGATGACCTCCAACAGACCTGACACACTGAGCTCAACACCAAATGAAACCAAAGAAATGGAAGTAGAGACCGAAAACAATCCTACTGTCCATAATAGCCCACCAACCACAGAAATCTCTCAGGAACAAGGAACAGCTAAGGAAGAAAATCAAGAAAGGGAGGAAATTCTAATTTCCCGCACTTTAAAAAAGAATCTAAAAGATCCACCATTATGTTCCCCACCGAAAGTAGCGACAAATGGCTGTATCGGCACAAGACAAAATCCCTCGCTGGACTCAATAACAGAATTAGAATGACTAAATGCTGTCAACCAGCCACCAACTCAAAAACGGATCCTACGCTTGCTGTCCTGGAATATTGCAGGGTGGGGAAACAAAGACGGAGACCCAGACCTAATGAACTTCTTTAAAGATTTTGAATTAATACTTCTACAAGAAACATGGTCAACTAGAGATATTAAAATCAATGGATTCTCCTCCTATACGAAACCCGCATTGAAAATAAACACGAAGGGCCGGCCGAAAGCAGGGTTCTGTTGTATGATCAAAGACAACTTAGGGTTTGAAATCAAGCAGTTAGAAAAATGCTTGCCACTTGCACAAGCCCTACTTTTAACCCAAAAAGACGATACCTTGCTACTTGTAAATGTCTATATCCCCCCATCCAAAAACAACAGCAACAGTGAAAATTGGTCACAACTAACCTTTTATATAGAAAATTTGACCGATAAATACCCAAATGCCTCATTGATAATAGCAGGTGATTTTAATGCCAGAGTGGGAACCAACAATGAACAACTATGTAGCAAACTAAATTGGAATACTGATAATGATATCGCACATGCCTTGAAAATAGGACGATTCTCCAGAGATAGGGTTGTAAACAACGAAGGCTTACGCCTACTTGAATTATGTAACAACTTTAATTTGCAGATTGTGAACGGTTCAACAAAAGGCGATAGAAGCGGGGAGTTTACATACTTCTCCCCCCGAGGATGCAGTGTCATCGACTATATTCTTGTCCCTTATAATATTATAAATTCGATCATGGACCTCAAAATTGGAACGCGTACTGAAAGCGACCATCAGCCATTATTGTTGTCTATTAACTTAAAGGATGAAACCAAAGCAGTAATCTGGTGGAGCTTCTGTAAGCTTTTCACATCAGGAGGGATGCCCAGGGAGGGCTGCCGCTCAGTGGTACAGCATCTCCGTCGCATCATCCATATTTTCTATTTGTTACGCATTTTTGATATATTATATTGCCAATTAATATTATCCTTTCATCTCTATTTATTTTTACAGTACACCTTTAACTATCACAAAGCCTCTTTAAAACTGACTAACGTCTGTTCATCACATATGTTTTTCAGATAATCCGTAAACTTTCCCCAGTCCTCGATGAACTTGTGATCCTTTTGGTATCTAATTTTCCCAGTCATTTTGTCCAATTCTGCGTAATCCATAAGTTTCATTCTCCACTCTTCAAGGGTCGGTAATTCCTCTTGTTTCCATTTTTGGGCCATTAATATTCTTGCCGCTGTTACTGCATATTGAAAGAGTTTATAGTCCCTTCTGTTAATCTCTCTTCCTGTTATTCCTAGCAGAAAGGCTTCTGGTTTCTTTACAAATGTATATTTAAACATCTTTTTCAACTCATTGTATATCATTTCCCAGAAACCCTTAACCTTCTTACATTCCCACCACATATGAAAGAATGATCCTTCTTTTTCTTTACATTTCCAACGCTTATTACATGTTTTGAACATTTTTGCTAACTTAACCGGTATAATGTACCATCTATATACCATTTTCACAATATTTTCCTTTAACGCCATACATGCAGTAAATTTCATATTTTCATTCCACACTTTTTCGCAATCAGCCAGTTGTATATTATAACCAAAGTCTCTGGCCCAATGTATCATAACCGACTTAATCTCCTCATCCTTTGTTTGCCATTCCAATAGCATTTTATACATTTTTGACATTATCTTAAAATCGTTATTTATTATCTCTGTTTGAAATTTCGATTCTTTTTCTATATATCCCCTCTCTTTAGAATCCTTTTTGAACATTTCATTTACCTGAAGATAATGCAACCAATCAAACACCAATGCAATTCTGGGCTGCATCAATAGGAGTATAGCATCTAGATCAAGGGAAGTAATAGTGCCACTGTATTCTGCTCTGGTCAGACCTCACCTGGAGTACTGTGTCTAGTTCTGGGCGCCACAGTTCAAGAAGGACACTGACAAACTGGAACGTGTCCAGAGGAGGGCAACCAAAATGGTCAAAGGCTTGGAAACGATGCCTTATGAGGAACGGCTAAGGGAGCTGGGCATGTTTAGCCTGGAGAAGAGGAGGTTAAGGGGTGATATGATAGCCATGTTCAAATATATAAAAGGATGTCACATAGAGGAGGGAGAAAGGTTGTTTTCTGCTGCTCCAGAGAAGCGGACACGGAGCAATGGATCCAAACTGCAGGAAAGAAGATTCCACCTAAACATTAGGAAGAACTTCCTGACAGTAAGAGCTGTTCGACAGTGGAATTTGCTGCCAAGGAGTGTGGTGGAGTCTCCTTCTTTGGAGGTCTTTAAGCAGAGGCTTGACAACCATATGTCAGGAGTGCTCTGATGGTGTTTCCTGCTTGGCAGGAGGTTGGACTCTATGGCCCTTGTGGTCTCTTCCAACTCTATGATTCTATGATTCTATGAAACACATAGTCTTTAACTTGTTCATATGGCTTCATTTTCCATTTCTCCCCCTCTTTAATTACTAAGTCTCCATAAGTAATCCAATTCCCTCTCATATTAGTTTTCTTTACACTCATAACCTCTAATGGAGACAACCAGTGTGGGACTTTAGGTTCCAATATATTTTTATACTTGTCCCATATTTCTATTATGGAGCTCCTGAAGATATGATTCTCAAAACCCTTGTGACTTTTCTTCTTCTCCAGCCATAAATAAGCGTGCCATCCAAATCAAATTCCTTTCCATCCCAAACCTAAAAGCAGCAATCTGGTGGAGCTTCTGTAAGCTTTCACATCAGGAGGGATGCCCAGGGAGGGCTGCCGCTCAGTGGTACAGCATCTCCGTCGCATGCAGAAAGTCCTAGGAACTGGCACTTTTACAAGTGGGACTTAGAATCATAGATTCATATAATTGTAGAGTTGGAAGGTTACTCCAAAGGTCATCTAGTCCAACCCGCTGCAAAAAGTGTGAAACTGAAGATTAAACTAATCCTTTAGTGTAGCAGTACCTACCCTCTTGAACTCCCTGGCTATTAAGATTAGGCAGCTGCCTGCCTTTGCTCCGTTGGTTCTGGTGCCAGCAAAAAGCTGTTGCTTTTTTTGTTTAGGCTAGCTTACCCAGGGATGCAACTATAACTTGGAATTTTAATATGGAGTTTTATTATCTATGGTTGTTTTAACCTGGAGGATTTTATTTATGTTCGATCAATTTCATGTCAATTTCTTTTTAACATTTGATTTTGTCCATATTTCAGCGAATTATATATACTTAAAGCTTAGAGGCTTTTGCTGATTGAGCAGTATATAAATCTTGTCAAAGAAACAAAAAATAATATTCATTTAGTTTTATAGGCATTTATAAATAGGCTCACTTCCCGGTATCCTCAGGCTGGGCTGGCAACGTCCCCTGCCTAAAACGATGAGGAGTTGCTGCCAGCCTGTGTAGACAATACACAGCTGGATGGACCAATGGTCTGGCTCAGTTGAAGGCAGAACGATCGGATGCAAAGTAGATTGTCGACTCCTGAGCTCATAGAGGAGAAAGCACTTTTGATGCACTATTTCTGAAGGATGTTGAAGAAATAGTTATTGTTTTCGCTCCCTGATCATTTTCTGGCATATATAACACAGGGAGCATGTAGGAAGGAAACAAGCCTTGATGTGACAGCGAAGTCCTGAGGCAACTGAATAGTCATTTTCTTCTTCTTCTTTAAAGACAGCTTCTAACAAACTACTCAAACAACAAAATGAACATAATGTACTCTCCAGGAGAACAATGCCCTTCAGCTTGAGTTGGAACATCGCATTGAAGGCTTCTTAAATTAGAACTGCAAATAACCAGTTCAAATGATAAGTTTCTCGTTATTTTAGCCTTCCCTTCCATATGCACAAACACACAAACACACACACACACTCAAGCATCCATTAGTCATTACATTAGGTATGCTATCCCCCTCCAAAAAAATGGTCACATTTTTCATCCTGCCTTCCATCTCAAGAAACTTTGTTGTTGTTTAGTTGTTTAGTCGTGTCCGACTCTTCGTGACCCCATGGACCAGAGCACGCCAGGCACTCCTGTCTTCCACTGCCTCCCGCAGTTTGGTCAAACTCATGCTGGTAGCTTCGAGAACACTGTCCCGCCATCTCGCCCTCTGTCGTCCCCTTCTCCTTGTGCCCTCAATCTTTCCCAACATCAGGGTCTTTTCCAGGGAATCTTCTCTTCTCATGAGGTGGCCCATTTTATCTGCACAACAGCCTTTTCAGATAGGATAGTCTGGTTGCTCATCAGAGGTCAACCATTCAACTTGAGACCTGATCTGGACCAAGATCTCCCCAGTCCTACTCCAGCACTACACCACACCACAACAAGCATATGTTTTCACATTGCCAACAGATCATACACGGTTCCCTGAGACGGCAAGAGGTCCCATTAAACTCAATTGACCTTACTTCTGAGAAGACATGTACAAGATGCCACTGCGGGTGACTTTTTGAGGATGTTGGAAGTCAATCCACAAAAACTGCCCGCTTAATATTTCCAGTCAACTAGCCCATTCACATGGTAAAGGTAAGCCAAGATATCGCCTCCAAGGAATGCACCGCCCACTGGAGCAGTTGCGGTGATGGTGTGGCTTGCTCCTTGGAGGCTGGATCTGTTGCTGTCGCCTTGGCAGCCCCCCTCCCACAATGCTGCCTGCACAGAGTCCTCTTGGCCAATAGGAGGCGCTGTTGGTCTCCTCCCACCCTTGTTTCCAAAGGAGGTCTTTATTCCTCCCTCGTTCCTGATGGAGATCGTCACTCACCCCCTGCCATAGGGGGAGCCATTCTGTGGTCCACTTCAGGTGCCAAGATGTCTTGGGCCAGCCCAACTCAGCTACATAGGGTCATCTGGGTTGCACAAAGCCACAGACTGACACCTGCTAGTCCAGCTCCAAGAGAGCCCCTGGGCATGGGCCAATGGAGGCCTCCCATAAGATCATAGAGTTGTAGAGTTGGAAGGGACCCCGTGGGTCATCCAGTCCAACCCTCTGCAATGCAGGAACCTCAGCTTAGGCATCCATGACAGATGGCCACCCAACCTCTGCTCAGAAACCTCCAGTGAATGAGATGTCTCACATTTTCAAGGCATACTTCATGTCCACCTCCTTACCCTCCTAACACATCCCTTTTGAATCATTGACCTAAGAGAATAATCTCAATGGGAAGGTTTGGTACTCCCAACACTCATCTCCTTTCCTGCCAGTTTTATTATTTGTTTCCTATACGATCTCCATTCATTATGCCTCATTCCAGCAATACAGCTTCTGCTGCGTTCCTAGAAGGAAACAGTGAACATCTGTGATTCCAATAAATTAGATATTTGATTAAGGATCTCCTTAACAGCACCTTCAGTTTATTTACAGGATAAGGACAAAACGAAAAAGAATTTTTTTGAGCAGGGGGAGAGGATCTATTATTAACTCAGAGAAAGCACAAACACTTTGAAACAATTTCATCAGAGAAACCAATCAGGGAAGCCTTTTCTCTTTCCTTTTTTTCTCCCCCTGCGCAATTTCGCGCAGCCATAAGGAAGAACCGTAATCATATCTAATTAGAGTTAAAATAATGTTTCCCTTTGAAATCCTTAATTAGCTGTGCTTTATTACATAAACATTTTTGACACAGAGCACCAGCCTGCGCGAGGATTCGGGGATTGGCTCCGCAGCGTGTGCTAAAGTTCCCGGGCGCCCAGTGTGTGGCTGCAAACCTGACAAGGGGTAGCTGTTCTTACCAGACGCCCGAGAAGACTATCAGCGGATCCGTGACGCTTGCCGCAGAAACAGCAGGCCGGCGTTTCAACCTTTGTCGCTACTGGTGAAGCCTCCCATTGAGCTTTCAATTTAACAGCATCACAAGGAGACAAAAGAAGTTTCCTTTACAATATGCCTCAGAGTTCGGAGACAAATCTCATTTAAACTTGCTCAGCCTTTCATAACGTATTAACTATTGTTGCCAGACCGCATGTCCCCTGGCAAGACACATTACTTGCTTGGGAAGGAGGGGAAGGGCAGAAGGGGGGGGGAGAGAGAGAAGGCTTGTCTTTACCACCCGCCTCTCTCTCTTTTGTTATTATTATTCCACTTTCTTCTTCTTCTTCTTCCTTTTTTTTTTTTTTTGCACTTAAGTTTGATAAAACAAGGGACCAGATTTACTGGCAAACCTACAGCCGGCTTGTCAGAAGCTCGCAGCACCATTTAATTAACCTTATTACAAATATGGTTTTCTTGAAGATTACATCACAATCTGCTTTCTTCTCCCCCTCCCCAACCCCCCAGCCATGTCGCCTGCTGCTGATTCAACATATTCAGAGCTTCGGAGAACGTGTTCATTTCTTTTAAAAAAAGAAAGGTCAAGGTGTTAAAATATCTAAAAGTTTGTGTGGAGGCGTTGCCTTGATGGATTCCATGACTCTTTTCACACATCTCCTCCCCCCCCCCCCGTTTTCTTCAGTACATCAGTATTTCTTTATCTCCAGTACCGACTGTTCTCTCGCTTCGGTCCAACTCTGGTGGCATGTAGGATGAGGGGTGAGATGGAAGAGCTCCATAGATTGGCCACCCTGCCCTTAAGGGCACATAGTAAAGCTATGGAACGTGGCTTCCACAAGTTGGCGATGGCCACCGATTGGGGTGGCTTGAAAAGGTAATCAGACAAATTCAGGAAGGGTAAGGATCTCAATGGCTACCACTAGCCACAATGGCTATGTTCGACCTTCCCCATTGGAAGTAGCGTGCCTCTGAATGGAGGTCACTGGTGATCACAAGTTGGGAGAGAGTTGCTTCAAGTGGGGAGAGATGCTTGTGAGCATCCTGTAGGCACCTGGCCAGCAACTGTGAGAACAGGATGCTGGGCTGAACGAGTCATTGGTCTGATCCATATGCATAACACCCACCAGTGTGGTGTAGTGGTTAAGAGTGGTGGACTCCTAATCTGGGGAACTGGGTTCGCGTCTCCGCTCCTCCACATGCAGCTGCTGGGTGACCTTGGGCCAGTCACACTTCTCTGAAGTCTCTCAGCCCCACTCACCCCACAGAGTGTTTGTTGTGGGGGAGGAAGGAAAAGGAGAATGTTAGCCGCTTTGAGACTCCTTCGGGTAGTGATAAAGTGGGATATCAAATCCAAACTCTTCTTCTTCTTCTTCTTCTCCAACATCTCAGTCTACACGAAGATGGTCAAGTCCAACACAAGGGACTCACTCTACATCAGTACCCATTTCAGTTTTGAGAAGGACACCCCCCTCTGGGCTGAACTTCACCCATGGTGAGGTCTTCCACATGGTGGACACCATGTACTGGGGAAAGTGGGCAGCCCATGAAGATGGCGAAGGACCTTCAGGAACTAGGCAAGGGCATCATCCCAAACCAAAACAGGTATATTGGGGTGTCTGCGTGAAATAGGACCGGGGGGAAATGGATTGTACCTGAGGGTCCCTTTGGATGTCCTCTTTGTTGTGTGTTCATGATGTCCATATATCATGGATGCTTTCATTGAGATTCCTGCATTGGACTAGATGACCCTACAATTCTATGAATGTATGAACATCACTCTGATGAAAATTGGGACCTGTGTCTTTTGGTGTGGTGCTGCTGCGCAAGTCAGCTGGCTCGCACAAGAGCACAACAACAAATGACAGCTACAAGCAGTGGCTCATCCTCCTCCCCCAACCCGGCAGTGGTGCTGGAGGGGGAAGTGGGATATTCCAGGATCAAATCAGAAGCCAGAATGGCTTCTGTAATTTCAGGGTGCCCTGGGAAAATTGGGATACTTGCAGGGTAGACATATGTTCTTATGCTTTTAGAAGGGTGTGCCCAAGGCCTTGGAGAATCAGTATCTGCCACCCACAATTGGGGGGGGGGGTTTGTAAGATGACCCAACCCCCTTCACAGTGCATTTTTCAGCTCCACAGTACCCATTTTGAAGTGGGGAACCCGAGCAGTACATGGTGTTCTGCATTTGGCCACAGCAGAGACATAAACAATACTTTCGTCAACATTCTCAATCCCTTCCAAACACCGAGTCTGCCTTTTTTACACTACTGCAAGTGAATTGAACCGATGTATTCATTGACACACCCACCCATATCACTTTCCTGAAAGTCAGAGCCGGTGCTGACCCAACCAGCATTGGGTCTTTCGAAGCTGAAGGTGAAAAGGCCAATTGGGGATGGCTGAATTATTATTTTTTAAAAAAAGGAAAAGGAAAAGAACATTTCTACCAGAGGTCAAGATTTATATGTGGTTTTCTCCTCCCATTCTTCTGTAAGTGAGAAGCAAAAGCCACAACATTTAGATGGCTGAATTGCTTAAAATCTTTTGTTTCTGCTTTTTTGCTAAAACTAATGAACGTGGAGGTCATTCTAACTTTGTCACATAAGGAGGCTGTGGGTGCTCTCTATGGCGACTAACACGATCAAACGGTGAAATCATTGCAAGGCTGAGCAAAAGGCCTTGATCAGCTGGAAATCCAGACAAAATTACTCATCTGTCTTTTTAGGGTCGCAGGGGGGAGGGAATAAGAAAATGCTTTGCATATCACTGAAGGTATTTCCTTAGATGCAGTGCGAACAAACTCAATATATGTTTATAATTGGAGCTGCCTTTGGTCCATCTACCTCAGTATCGTCAACACCAGGGGTGGGGAGAGCCTACGTAAAGGTAAAGGTACCCCTGCCCGTACGGGCCAGTCATGTTCGACTCTAGGGTTGTGCGCCCATCTCACTTAAGAGGCCGGGGGCCAGCGCTGTCCGGAGACACTTCCGGGTCATGTGGCCAGCGTGACAAAGCTGCTCTGGCGAGCCAGCACCAGCGCAGCACATGGAAACACCGTTTACCTTCCCACTAGAAAACGCTACCTATTTATCTACTTGCACTTAGGGGTGCTTTCGAACTGCTAGGTGGGCAGGAGCTGGGACCGAAGACGGGAGCTCACCCCGCCGTGGGGATTCGAACCGCCGACCATGCGATCGGCAAGTCCTAGTCACTGAGGTTTTACCCACAGCGCCACCCGCGTCCCAAGGGGAGAGCCTATGGCACTACAAATGCTGCTGGACTACAACTCCCATCAGCCCATCTGTCATGAAGTGGTTGGGGGGAGAGGAATGGTGGGAGGAACCAGCTGGGTAACCCCCAAGGGATGAAGGCTCAGAGCCCGGGGAGTGGTCGTGGGATAATGATGTGTGATCACAGGGAGAAGAGGGAGAAGATTGGGAATAGGATGTGTCAGAAGATGGAGAGGCAATAGGGCTTAGTGAGCAGGGAGAATCTGTGGCAGAGAGAAGTCCAGAATCGGAGGCAGAAGCTGAAGCAGGAGAGGAGGGAGGCCAAGAGGCAGAGATGAATCAGGCTGGCGAAGAGTACTGAGTGTCACCCCCTGCTGCTGCAACAAGCTCCTCTCAGAACCAGAAAGGGCAGCGGAGAGGTTGGCTGCATGCAGGAACAGTCTCTGATTGCTTGGAAAATGAAGAAACAGGGATTTTCAGTCTCATTAATTGATTTTCATGGGGGAAGACCACTGGGAATGAGCTGCTCTGCTCATCAGGCCTGACACTCAACCAAGTATGTTAACTCTAACACCATATTTGAACTGTGTGATTATGGACCAGCATGCTCTTGTGACAACGTCCAACAAGAGGTGATGAGTATTATAGTTCAGCGACAACTGGGGGACATCTGGCTCTGGGTCTACATTGACTGGCTGTGTTTTTGATTGACTACCTTTTCGCTCTATAAGACGCACCAGACCACAAGACGCACCTAGTTTTTGGAGGAGGAAAACAAGAAAAAAAACCTCTGAATCTCAGAAGCCAGAACATCAAGAGGGATCGCTGTGCAGTGAAAGCAGCAATCCCTCTTGCTGTTCTGGCTTCTGGGATAGTTGCACAGCCTGCATTCGCTCCATAAGACGCACACACATTTCCCCTTACTTTTTAGGAGGGAAAAAGTGAGTCTTATAGAGCAAAAAATACGGTAATTTAAAATCCTCATGAAAATTCACAAGCATTTTCGTGAGGATTTAACTTAATGTGCACATTTTTGCCTAATATACTTATTTTTGTGAAGTAGTTTCCCTATATATAATGCATTTTTGTATACTATTTCCACTAATACCTGCATTCACGTGCACCTTTTACCCCAGTATATGCATTTTTGTATGCATTACATGGCTGGAAAACTGAATTGCAACATTTATAGAACTGCAAATTCCGAAAGCTGGCTGTGCTCCAGTTCACAGAAAGTCCAAATCATTTTGTGCATTCTTTCAGAAAGTTGCAAACTGAAACTAATTTCTCTCTCTCCCCCCGCCCCCATGATTCATGATCAAAACGACCAAGCCTTATGAGGAGCAGTTGAAGGAGCTGGGTATGTTTAACCTGGCAAAGAGGAGACTAAGAGGAAATATGATGGCTATCTTCAAATATCACAAGGGCAGTGCCATGGAAGCGGGAACAAACTTGTTTTCTCTTGCTCTGGGGGGGGGGGTAGGACTCGAACCAATGGCTTCAAGTTACGAGAAAGGAGATCCCGACTGAACATACAGAAAAACATTCTGACAGTGAGAGCAGTTCAACAGTGGAACGGACTCCCCCTCAGAAGTTGTGGACTCTCCTTCCTTGGGGGGTTTTTAAGCAGAGGCTGGATGGCTATCTGTCATGGATGCTTTAGCTGAGATTCCTGCATTGCAGGGGGTTGGACCAGATGACCTTGGGGGGTCCCTTGCAACTCTACGATTCTATGAAAGCAACAAGCAATTCTGCAACAATAGCTATTCAATCTGCTCTCCTGCAAGCCGCACACCCCTCCAGCTCTCCACATGCAATCCACTCCATAGCATGTGGCAGAGCGGATCCTCTCTGTAAGTGATGTGGCTCGATTGTAATGAAGACCTTCTGGTTGACAATGTGTGAGATTTCGTGCAAACAAACAGGAGGAAAAAAAGACAGAACCCTGTAATGATAATTAACAGAATTCACATATAATGGAGAGCTTCTAAATTTTCGTTAAGGGCAGTAGAGAGAAACTCCACAGTCGACTCGGCGGGCTTCATTTGCGCCCCCCCCCCTGCTGCGAAGGAGCCTTTCTAAAGGCTCCGGAACGGAACGGGGTGTGTGTGGCGTGGGGGCTGTGAGTCGTCTACCTTCTTCACGGAGTGAAGCCGCAAGCCATAGTCGGAGAGTGCTAATTTCTTTCTGGACAATTGGAAGCTAAAGCAACTACCCGTGAGTAGGATCAAGCAATTAATTCGAGAAAATTTTTAGTAAATTTGGCACCGAAACGGGAAAGGCACAAACAGGAAGTCTGCCTTTCCGGCTTGTAAATAGATCAAAGCAAAGAGACTGTAAAGCTGTAACTTTGAAAGACGTGTTTTAAAGGCTTAAAATCCAGCACCAAAAAAGCGATTCCCCTCCTGTTTGCAGGAGTGGAGGGGAGAAAACTGAGCATTATTTACCTGCAAGAAAAGAGGGAAGTAAAGATATATCTGCTGCCTCTAAAATCTGGGAACGGACTGCCTATGACAGGGAAAGCCGATCAGTGGGAAGAACTGTCAGCACGTTAAGGGTAAAGAATATTGATGCTCTGTGGATACAGTGTTTCTAGATCTGCTTTTGACTATAAAGTAACTTTTAAGGACACTGAAATTTTGGCTCTTGAGGGATACTGGGGACTTATAAGGACCATATTTGCTTTAAAAGTTGCAAAGTGAAGTTGGAAGTGTGTCCCCCTAGAGGAGATCATGTTGCAATAACAACTAAGCCACTAAGTAACCAAGCTTTGGAAAATTCCTTTTCAAAACAAATTTACCAGGCGTGAGACTGACCTTGGGCTGTATATGAGAGTGTTATGGCAGATGGGAAAGGGAAGATAGAGCTGGCACAGGAAAAAACTACCAGGTCCGGCAGACAATACAAGACTGATACTACACATCAGAGAAGGGCTTCAACATCCGGAGCAGCAGGCATAGTAGGAGCTGCTGCTTCGCAAGCAAAACCAAAAGCTATGTCATCTGAAGAGTTACTGGCTCAGGCACTTGGTAAAATTGATGCATCTCTGGAAAAATTAGCAAAACAGGTTGCAGAGACAAATAAACAAGTAGCTGAGGCCTCAGCAAAAATTGACTTGAACACTACAAGTATCAATGAATTGGGGAAGAAGGTGAACTCCAATACACAGTCTATTGAAAAACTACTAGAGGAATCAGCCTCGACTAGAAAGATCGCAAAGGAAGCTAAGGAAATTGCAACTGCCGTTCAAGAGAAGATACCACCGGTATATAAGAAATTAGAGGACCACGATCTGACACTGTCTATGATTGAATTACAAAGAAAGGAAAGAAATTTAAGAATCAGAGCAGTACCTGAAAGTGAGAAAGATAATTTGGCGGACTTCCTTACAAAGGAATTTACAGATTTTTGGCAACAGGACCTGGGGAAAGATGAATTCAAGATAGTGAGTGCATTTAGACTTGGTAAAAGACAAGGAAAGAACAAAGCAAGAGACTGTTTGATTACCTTAAGAACAAAAGAAGAAAGAGATAAAATCTTGAATCTGCACTACCAAAGAACTTTGGAAATTGAAGATTCATTTGTGGAGATCTTTAAGGATATACCTAAACATATCTTGGACGTAAGGGCTTACTACAGAGATCTTGTGGTTCTATTGAGAAGAAACAGAATACTCTTCAGGTGGGAATTTCCCCAAGGCCTATCTTTTAAATACAGAGGAAGGAAAATGAGAATAAGGACAGTGAATGATAAAGACAAGTTCTTAAAAGATCATGAGGAGGACCTACAGAAGGAAGTTGGAAAACAAAACCCCAAGGTGGTTGTCACCAATGGAAGCAAAAGCTCAGAAAAAGCTCAATATGGAGGCCAAATGGCCAAAATATTGGGAAATTTTGGAACAAGAAGGAGATAGACTGAAACTGCAGAGTTTTGAGAAATTAAAAAACAAAGTGCAAGACTGGCTTCATTATTTTCAGATAATGGAGGCTTACAATTTGGATAAGAAAGTAGGCTTCCAGGTGGAAAAATCTAAATTGCAAACAGAATTGTTAGAACCCAAAACTAAGATTTTGTCAAAAATGTATAACTTGCTGTTGAAATGGAACACTCAGGATGAGACGGTTAAATCTGCTATGATTAAATGGGCACAAGATGTTGGACATAACATTATGTTTGCTGACTGAGAACAGTTGTGGACCACTGGGATGAAATTTACGGCATGCAATGCCTTAAGAGAAAATATTATGAAAATGATATACAGGTGGTACATGACCCCAGTCAAGCTTGCAAAAATTTATCATTTGCCCGATAATAAATGTTGGAAATGTAAAGAAAATGAAGGTACATTTTTTTCACCATTGGTGGACGTGCCCTAAGATTAAGGCTTTCTGGGAAATGATTTATAACGAATTGAAAAAGGTATTTAAATATACCTTCTTGAAGAAACCAGAAGCTTTCCTCTTGGGCATGGTCGGCCAGTTGGTGTTAAAAAAGGATAGAATTTTCTTTATGTATGCTACAACAGCAGCAAGAATACTCATTGCAAAGTATTGGAAGATGCAAGATTTACCCACTTTGGAAGAATGGCAGATGAAGTTGATTGACTGTATGGGATTGGCAGAAATGACTGGCAGAATCCGTGACCAGGGAGAAGAGTCGGCAGAAGAAGATTGGAAAAAATTTAAGGACTATTTACAGAAATATTGTAAAATTAAGGAATGTTGAATGATGTTGGATTGAAATTAAGTGGTTTTTAGCTGTAATGGTATAAAGGAATATGAAAAAATGGTTTTTTATAAGTAAAAATTTAAGGTTATAATAACCTAAGATGTTGGATAGAAAATAAGGTGTTTTTATAAGCTGTAATGCTTTGAGATAAGGATTTGCTGAACAAATAATTCGAACTGGAGATACAAGAAGGGGAGGTATGAGGAGGTCAGGGAAATATGTTATTGAAAAATAAGTTGTGAAATTTATGTGTTTTTAAGATTTTTCTTTTTTGCTTTTTGTTTGTATAAAAATTGAAAACTTTAATAAATATCTTTTTTAAAAAAAGAAGAGAAACTCTACAGTCAGCTTGCTTATTTCTTCCCCCCTTAGGAATTGGACAAAATGTTGCTACTGCTCAAAATCTAAAACAGCAGGAGCCAAAGGCTTTGCAGCGTCCAGCTCTCTTATCAGAACCCTCCATGGACAAAACACCTGTTTGTGCTGGCACAGAAGAAAGAACATATGAGCCAGGGGTTTGGGCATCTTGTCAGGCCCAGCCTGCCACACAATACAGCAGCAAATTGGAGACCTAAGATCAGAGGTGCTTTCTATCGCCATCTTCCTCCTCATAACCATATTATTAAAATATATGTCTTATTGCAAGCAATCTCTTTCAGACCCCTACTGGGGGGTAAATTCCAGTCTGAAACATGCTGGTGTTTGAGCATGAGCTGTGATGTAAATCACCTTGGACTTTATTTAACATCTGAAATTGAGTGCTTTTCATTTTAAGATGTTTTTTGGCAATCGTTTGACCAGCCTGTTGCAGAAGCCACCTTTCTGCCGGGAGAGAGAAAGGGGAAGACTGCAAAATGCACTTTTCTCAACCCAGTTAGAATTCCTCTCTGAGGGAAACTGGTGACGAGTTCCACCATCATCATTCAAACACCTGTCCAGGCTGGCTTTGGGATATAAGATGAGAGAGTCTCTGGCCAGCCAGATTCCTCCCTTGGTTGGTAAAATGTAATGAACTGTCATGTGGGAGGAGAGCAGTTCACAAGCGATGCAAAACATTGGCAAAAACCATCTGGGGGAATCCCCCGGCCCGAAGGATATTTCAGGTGTGAATGGAAAGCTGCATGGAAATATCTGCTCATTTATTTACAGTGTGTGTGCTCTGAGCCAGCTGTTATATCCATGGGAAATATGCATTTCAAGGTGGCTATCATACCTCATCATCCACTCATTTTCTAGGGTGGCCTGTCGTAATCTCTAACATTGCCTGAGTGATGTGGGATCAGCATTTCCACACTCCAGTTCCATATCACTTCAGTAAAAGCTAAAGTGAGGAATCAGGTAAATCAAATAAATAATACAGATACTTTTGACACTGGAATCACCCATTAGAATTCCTGCTCCATGATTGCAGTCATGGGATTGTTGTCTTTCACATGATAGTATATGTTTTGACTCCACAAAGTGGGAAGTGACAGAGACAGGATGTTTGTGTTACTGTGTTCTGTGAAGTGGGACTATTGTCCTTTGTTCTTTTTCCCTCTGCTGTCTGATGCTAGAGAGAGAGGGAGCCATGTTGCAGTGCTCCTTGTGTGTTTATATGTAAATAAAGTAGATTAGCCAAAATGCTGAGTTGCTGAGGTCTGTTACGCAACTGAGAAGACTCTGCAGATCCCTAAGTGTGCCTATGTCTGTTGGCATCAGTCGCTGTGATGTTCGGGCAGAAGAAAGCTTTTGAAGCTTCCGAACGATTGACCAGGAGGGAGAGAACATGCTAGTCGGGCATGTGTCTCTGCCAGGGTCCTACTCGAGTGTAGGACGAGCTCCTGACACTTTTGACACTGGAATCACCTGTTTCAGGAGCAGCAACACAGGTGCAGGAAGGACACAGGTAAGAAGAGGCCTGCTGCATTAGGCCAAAGGCCCACCTAGACCAACCTTCACTGGCCTTTTTGGGGAATCCTGGGGATTTATTGCCATTTATTGCTAACCACTCATCTTCAAATGACTACCAACACGAATAATCTCTTCTTCATTGTTTCATTTCTCCCACCCCCTGCTTTCAAACTCAAAATCCTCTACCAGTCCTATTTTTCTTCAATATGGGGGTGCTTTGATCATCTCCACCAAAATAAGTTGTTTTCCTGGAAATGAGAAGGTGTGGGGGGGGGGGACTGCTGGTCGCTAACTTCTCCAAGGACTGACTAACCCAGATAATGGGAATCATCGCCCTCGACTTCCTATGGCTCAAGAAGCATTTTTTTCCAGGGTTTTGTAGCCCACCTCCCTTTCTAATGTAAGCAAATGAGCTTTGGAAATATTCACCAGTGTCAGGCATGCTGTGAGCATCCTCTTAATGAGACCATAAGGATGCAAGCAGGAAGAGCTATTTCAGTGGGTCTAAGAAGGTAATAGCCAACATCCAGGGTTCTTAATTTCACCTAAGTGTGAGTTGGAGAAAAGCTAACAGCTGAAAGTCGATTTGGATGGAGGCGAGTGTGTGCCCCCCCCTCCAGCCGTTAGAGCAAACAAGGCAGCTTTCAAAAGTAGCCCAAACCAAGAGGGGAAAAGTATTCCCAAACTGAACATTCGGCATTCCGGAACCATGTCATTTGCAAGCACTTTGTCTTTAAAATATTTATCGCTGCTAAACAAACGTCATTATTTATCCCAATCCCAGCTGCTAGGATCTATGTTGAAAGGTTAAGTGATATAAAATCAAATCAAACGTGAATGAACTTTGAGATCTTGCATTCGTTCACAAAGACACTGAAACTTGCATTAAGCCGTCCTAATTCATGAAATACTGGAGCACAAAAGAGAATCAGGGTTTGGGATTGCTCTCAGTCCCTTTTGAGTGCAAATTCTGCCTGCCCCATAAAGTAGGAAGTCTCAAGAGTATTACTTAGAGTAGACCCACTTAAATTAGTGGACCTAAGCTAGTCCTGTCCATTGACTTCAGTGGATGCCATTATTCCTATGATCCGACATAGGTTTCTCAACAACAAGTCATGCCAGACAAATCTCATTTCATTTTTAAATAGAGCTACAGGCTTCATGGATCAGGCAAATGCTGCAGACATAGCGTACCTTGTTTTTAGTAAGGCTTTTGACAAAGCCCCCCATTAAATTCTTGCCAAGAACCTGATAAAATGTGGTCTGGACAACAATTTGGGAGAGATACAGTAAATAAGAAGGCAAGGCTGGCTGGCTGGAACCCTGAACAGCACACCCCTTACTGCAAAGTTTTATTGCAGCCCCTCACCATTGTGACATATTATATAACAAGATGCTGTATCAATGTACCAAAGGACCTAAGATTCACATGTTAGTGAATTGAACTCTCAAAAAAGTTTTATTAAAAGTTCTATGTGTGTTATTCGTAAGTCAACTCCGAAAAAGCAAATCCTCAAATTTCATGGTCAGCTCCACAAACTCCATCCTTGGAGGCCCCTTTGTATTTCAAATATGCCTTTTAGGAAACTTTCTGGCAAACTTTCATTCCCCCTAGCCCTTGCTTTTAGCTACATCTTCAAGGCTGTCTTCACATGGAAGCAGGAGAAGCAGCAAAATCTGTCATCCTAACATTTTCACTTTCCCCCGGAGAAGAGACTCCATTGCTCAACCAGTAGCTCAGCTGGGCAGTCAACAGTGGAACATGGTAAACGGTGGGTTCTTCCTTTTTTAACAAGAAAACAAGAGTAACAATGCTTCCCCCCCAAAAGCAAAGAATAAAGAAGAGCCATGGTGCCATTACACTTCTCACAATTCACAACTGGTACACTTGATGCTATTTTTTTTTTTTAATAATGTAAACAGCAAATTGTTTAGGAAACAAGGGGTTGCAAATAGATCTGTCATAAATCTTGAGCAAAGCTACAGAGTGACTTCTGATGCCAATGAAAGTGTATTACACATTCCCTTGTGCACACATGCAGTGGTGTGTTTTCATTGTGAGGCTGGGCTCTGCCACAGGACAGTCTGAACCTTCCATTGTCTATTTATATGGCAAGATCCTGCAATCACTTTACCCATGGTGCCTCTTTAAGCTTTGGCGTGGCAAAGGTCTGTCCAAGGCACCTCTGTCAAATTTAAATGCAGCCCACCACAAACAAAATTTGCAAACACTGAGACTTTTGTGCCTCTCGCAAATAAGGTACATTTTGAGCTGATTCTTTTGCACCCAAATGGTCTGCATGCGTCAGGAAGCTGCTGGTGGCCAATGCTGTGAAGTTGAGAAGGTTAGGCCCTTGCATAACCTTGACAAACAGCCATACAGTGGTACCTCGGGTTAAGAACTTAATTCATTCTGGAGGTCTGTTCTTAACCTGAAGCCCCACTTTAGCTAATGGGGCCTCCTGCTGCTGCTGCGCTACCGAAGCACAATTTCTGAAGCAAATTTCTTAACCCGAGATAATATTTCTGGGTTAGCGGAGTCTGTAACCTGGAGCGTTTGTAACCCAAGGTACCATTGTATAGCTCATCTGCAGGAGCTTCACTGGTCATTCCTTGAGCTAGAGAGGATCATTGGATGACAGCGAAAAACTGAGTCCAGTATTATGGAATGCTCTACCAGCAGAGATTCAGCAGGGGCCATCTGTGCCTAATTTTAAAAGCTTGCTGAAAACTCTTCTATTCAATCAGGCTTGTACAGGCAGTTAGGGACATCTCTTTCCACACCAGCTAGCTGATTTCTGATTTTATTCATTTTTTAATAGTTTGCATTATATGGCTTTATGTGCAATGGTTGTAAACGGCTTCAATTTTTTATGAACAGCAGCATGTAAATCTCTGAATATATCTGCACTTCAGTCTATTCTTAGTGTGCACATTGTTGGGGGTTGGCGATGGTTTCCCAAGACCAATTCTCAAATCAGCATCCTGCTGCGCCCCCGCCCCCCCATGATTCCCACTCCTGGCAGGAATGCATGTGGCCATTTACTTCCATCAGGCTTTGCTCCACAAAGAGAAGAAGACTGGAGCAGAGCAGAGTGGATTGGGGGATGTTAGCTGCTGCAACAGTCTCCCACAAAGGGCTTCCGCTCAGAATGCCACTGCAGCTGCTGACAGTGTTAGTGTTAGGATTGTCCTACTCTCGTGTAGGACCCCCCTGGTAGAGACACAGGCCCAACTGGCATGTTCTCTCCCTTCTGGTTGGTCATTTGGGAGCTTCTAAAGATTTCTTCAGCCCGAACATCACAGCGACTGATACCAAAAGGCATCAGCACAGTTACGATCCTGCAGAGTATTTGCAGTTTGCTTAACAGAACTCAGTAGTAGTAGTAGTAATAATAATAATAATAATAATAATAATAATAATAATAATAATATTATTTATAACCCACCCATCTGGCTGAGTTTTCCCAGCCACTCTGGTTGCCTCCCAATCGAGTATTAAAAACAATACAGCATTAAATATTAAAAACTTCCCTAAACAGGGCTGCCTTCAGATGTCTTTTAAAGATAGGATAGCTGCTTATTTCCTTCACATCTGAAGGGAGGTTGTTCCACAGGGTGGGCGCCACTACCGAGAAGGCCCTCTGTCTGGTTCCACATAACCTCACTTCTCGCAATGAGGGAATCGCCAGAAGGCCCTCGGCGCTGGATCTCAGTGTCCGGGCTGAACAATGGGGGTGGAGATGCTCCTTCAGGTATACAGGACCGAGGCTGTTTAAGCATTTTGGCTAATCTACTTTATTTACATATAATACACTCGGAGCATTCTGCTTTAGCTCCTTCCTCTTTCTCGTCAGGCAGCAAAGAGAAAGAACAAAGGATAATAGTCCCACTTCCTGGAACACAGTAACATAAACATCCTGTCTCCATCACTTCCCACACTGTGGAATAAAAACATACACCATCATGTGATACCAAAACAATCTCATGACTGCAAACACAGAGCAAGAATCCTAACAGTCTACCTCCCCTCACAGCAAGTGTCATGGTGGGAATGCACATCGTTCAATATATTAAGAACAACAACAACAACAAGTTTGACAGCAAGTGATTAGTTTTTTAATGTTCATGCAAGAAGCTTGTAATTACTGAACTCAAAACATGAACAGATCAGGGCTCACACTCAATCACCATGTGGGCAGGGCTGATCACATTAGGTCTCTTACTGAGTGGTGAACTTCTATGAGATGAACTTCAAAAAGCAGGTCCCAGGCTGCTGCTTAAGATCTAAAAGTTGCCAATGTCTCATGAAAGTTTTGGGCTTGCCTGGAGAATTACTGTCAGATCCATTAAAATAAGTGGGTTAGATCTGCTGATCAGTATTTAGCATTTATAAAGTAAACACTAATAAATTTAGCATTTATTCAGATAACGGCTACATTATTTCAACAATCCTCTCATCATAGGAAAGGGGAACCTATAGCACACCAGAACTTTCTGGACCACAGCTCCCCTCATCCTTGACCCACTGGCCAAGCTGCCTAGGCTTGATGAGAATCTGAGTCCCAATAAGATCTGGGGTACCACAAGTTACCCACCCCTGCTCTACAGAAAGCTGCAAAGCAATCTTCATCACCTTGGTGCTTTCCCATGAGTCCCAACCAGTATGGTCAATGTTCAGACATGATGGGATTTGTAGTCCAAGATCAAAACACTGCAGAAGTTTGCTATAAGGCAAGACAAACTAGGCAGGAGTTTCTTTATGTGGGTTTGATCAGTGTGGTAAAATATGGTCATGCGTTCAAGATAGTTCCTATTTTGCTTCCACAACCCAAAACTTAAGTGAGGTGAGTGGTTCTGGGAAGGAGGAGCCTCAAAGGGTGGAACAAGGAATTCAGAGGTGGCTTGACTGACCTGGTCCAGATCTCCCAGTCCAAGCATCAGAATTTAAGTTACCCAACCAGTTTTGCACTTCCTGGTGTTCAGCACAGTTCTTGGTTCAAAAACAAAAATTGATTTTTAAGCCTATGTTTGTGAGAAAAAGGTATTTTGAGATAAAATACATTTAGAGATGCAGATTTTGAGAGAACATAGAAAAAAAGATGTTGTTAAATACAGGCTTTCATGCTTTAAAAAAAAAATCTACCCAGAGCAGATCCACTGCAACGAATGAACCCAAATTAGTCATGTGCATTAATTTGAATCAGTCTGCTCATCAGTATGACTCATATTGGCAACAACCCAGGATGGAATAGATTTGGGGATGAATGTATGCAAAACTGACATGAGCCAGAGAGAGAATGATTTGTCCATCCCTTGGTGGACCTTGTCAGCTACCAAGGATTGAGGGTGTTAACCTCTCCCCCAGCTTCAGTTTCAGTGATGGACAACAAGGATATTTGGTTTGAAAAGCACCTATCCTGGGTTTAGATTCAGGTATGGTCAGAGCACCCACAGCCCAGAAAACCCATATCAGGTTGTGCTTCATAGTGGCTAACCCAGTCTCCCCAACCTGTGGCCCTCCAGGTGTTTTGGACTTACATCAGCAGCAGCCAGTATGGACAATGGAAAGGAACAATGGGAGTTGTAGTCCAACAACATCTGGAGGCCACAAGGTTGGAGAAGACTGAGCTAGCCTCTTGCCTATGCACGTTAAGAATATTAGAGATGCTATGTTGAAAGAAGGGGCTACGTTAATGAGAAAGTACATCAAGGCAAAGGAAAAATGATGGAAAAACAGGAGGGGACCAAAAAACTGCAGTTCTCAAGACAAAATGGCAGGGTTGGCTAAAACACATACACCAAGTATAGCTTGCCGGGAAGACCATTTTTCAAATGGCCTCAGACTGGGATGGCCTATTTGAAGCTTTGAACTTATTTAATAACATTAAGCAAGAACACTTAACTATCTAAAAGAAGGATCAGCAGCATAAATCAGACATCATTTCACATATTTCAGGATCAAAGCTGTAAAGCAAAATGATTTGTGAAGACATCTGAACAGCTCCAATATATCACAGTTCCTTTCGGAGGATACTTAGGAATATTAGTTGCCCAAATGATGATTTCTTTGGATGGCGATAGCCAAAAGAAAGGAAAATCGAAACTTTTTTTTAGTTCATTTCACAAGTTGGCTTCTCCATAATCATGATTTATCTCGAATATAAAAGGAAACAGATGTGGAGTTCCATGAATTTGAATTAACAATAATAATAATTTTTTAAAAACAGGAGAGGAAATTAGCAAATCCCAACTCTGCTTCTTCCCAGGAACTTCCTGTGTGCATCAATTTCTGATGCTGCCAGGCCAGATCAGACGCATGGAAAAGGTGCATCAAGAAGAGGTTCTGATGCAGAAGGTCCACATGCAGAAGTTTTAAAAAGGAGGGCAAGATATGGCGTTTGGCACACAGCCCAGCTTCCTTTCCCTTTCCCCCCCCCAAAAAAAGTATCTAGCACTTGTGGAGGCAAAAGTTATGCTTTGAAAGGGATGTGAGCTGCGCTTGTCATCAATTTATTCATTTTAAAAAACAGTGAATATAATGAGAAAAAGTAAACATTGTTTTTTTAAAAAGCATGGTCAGCTGACATGAATAAGAATATTCCATCAATCATAATTAAAAGGTGCAAACTGTCCAAATAGGGTATCTATATGAAACTGACAATTATAAGCCACTGTAAGAAAGGGTAGTGAGATCTTCAAACCACTGGGTGGTAGATGGTGGATGTCCTTCCAACTTTGCAGTATAAAGCCACATTCACACCACACATTTAGAGCACTAGCATGATACTTCTTGACTTTCTTTTACTTCCTTGGGTCCATGATCACTGCAGATGGTGACAGCAGTCACGAAATTGAAAGACGCCTGCTTCTTGGGAGAAAAGCAATGATAAACCTAGACAGCATCTTAAAAAGCAGAAACATCACCTTGCCAACAAAGGTCCGTATAGTTAAAGCCATGATTTTCCCAGTAGTGATGTATGGAAGTGAGAGCTGGACCATAAAGAAGGCTGATGGCCGAAGAATTGATGCTTTTGAATTATGGTGCTGGAGGAGACTCTTGAGAGTCCCATGGACTGCAAGAAGATCAAACCTATCCATTCTGAAGGAAATCAGCCCTGAGTGCTCACTGGAAGGACAGATCCTGAAGCTGAGGCTCCAATACTTTCGCCACCTCATGAGAAGAGAAGACTCCCTGGAAAAGTCCCTGATGTTGGGAAAAATGGCGGGCACAAGGAGAAGGGAACGGCAGAGGACGAGATGGTTGGACAGAATTATAAAAGCTACCAACGTGAGTTTGACCAAACTGTGGGAGGCAGTGGAAGACAGGAGTGCCTGGCGTGCTCTGGTCCATGGGGTCATGAAGAGTTGGACACAACTAAACTACTAAACAACAACATGATACTTCTTAGAACAGTCACAGCTCCCTCCCAAAGACTTCTGGGAAGTGTCAATTTTTTTAGTGTGCCAAGAGTCGCTGGAAGACCTCTGTTCCTCTCATGGAGCTCCAATTCCCAATGATCAAACCCTCTTCACAGGAGACTCTGGTGTGATGCTGCTTAAAGGTATAATGCAGGCAGAGATACGGGTGGCGCTGTGGGTTAAACCACAGAGCCTAGGGCTTGCCGATCAGAAGGCTGGCGGTTCAAATCCCCGCAACGGGGTGAGCTCCCGTTGCTTGGTCCCAGCTCCTGCAGTTTGAAAGCACGTCAAAGTGCAAGTAGATAAATAGGTACTGCTCTGGAGGGAAGGTAAATGGTGTTTCCATGCGTTGCTCTGGTTCGTCAGAAGCGGCTTAGTCCTGCTGGCCACATGACCCGGAAGCTGTATGCCGGCTTCCTTGGCCAGTAAAGCAAGATGAGCACCGCAACCCCAGAGTCGTCTGCAACTGGACCTAATGGTCAGGGGTCCCTTTACCTTTACCTGTATCTGTAGTCACCGAAATCAAAGGGTCCAGCTTATAGCTGCATCTTATATAGATGCACTCATTGCAAATAAGCCTTCTCTCTCCCTACGAGCAACCTCACTCAGTGGGACTGTTGATAACATTAGGACTCCATTGAAGAAAACATCCCAATTCAATACGTTAATGGTCTTCTGTGGCATTAAAGACACATAGAGTTTGAGTGCATTTGGCTCATTATCCTCAATAATGCTTAGCAGCAAGATTTAATGTAAAATCTTTTAGGGGGTGAAATCTTTACCAGAAAAAAAGAAAGAGAGAAGAAATATGTAAGTTGGGTTCTTTCTGTGGTCCTTAATTGATTTTTAATCTGCTGATGGTAGACTATAAATAAATGCTTAAAGCACACACAAGTGCAAGTCAATAGGAACTTTTATTAGCTTGCTTTCAGAGAATTATAGCAAAGATCGAAGAACTCAGAAGGACTCGCCAGCCTGGTGGCTGAATGACTTCTCTACTCTGCATGAGTTGCTTGAACAGGGCTTCTGCAAAAACCCTGGTTCAGACAGAACAAGCGGAACCTGCAAAAATAAACATGTTATGGTGTGCAGCATTCCTGTTCTGGGTTCCAGCCAGCCATGCTTCCTTCCAGAATACTCCATTCCATTTCCTCTCCCCCAAGGTTTTCCGTTACCCCCAGTTCTAACTGCACCCCAACTTGCTGTGCCCTCTGAGCATCCTAAGTCCCCACTAGGATGTTTTTGGCCTCCCACAAGCTTGCCGACACCTCCATCTTGTGTACGCTTTGGGTACATAAAAATCCACACTCAGGGGATGAATTTGCTCTTTGGCTACAGCAGGGATGGGGAAACCATGGCCAGCCAGATCTTGTGGGACTACAACTCCCATCATCCCTGACCACTGGTTATATAGGCTAGGCTGATGGGAATTGGAGTCCTATAACATCTGGACAGCAACAGGTTCCCCATCTCAGTATACAGAAATGTAGATTTCTACATTTCGGAAACTAAATTATCAGAGCACCTGCTTTTAAGCACCTGTGCTTGGGAAGAAGGGCTGGAGCCACAGCATTTGCAGAGTATTTTTCTAAAGCCCCCTGACCTATACACGCAACATGTCGAGGTCCCTGTAAGACAACTGCCCCTCTGTTTCCTGCCCCTGTTCTGGTGGCAGTTCCCTGACAGGAGCGAAATGTTGGAAGCCTCAAGACAGATAAAAGAAAGTACTTTTTTCATGCTGCGCCTGGCTAAACAATGGAACTCACTTCAACAGGAGGCAATGATGGCCAGCACCGTGCATGTCTTTAAAAGAAAACTGGACAAATTCATGGAGGAGAGGGCTATCCATGAAGGCTCTACACTACTAGCCATGAAGGCTCTGCACTGGCTTCCATAGTAAGAGTGAGTAGCACTTCTGAATACCAGTTGCTGGAAGTCATAGGATGGGAGAGCACGTTTATATAGAACAGGATTATAGGCTAGATGGGCCATTGGCCTGTCTCATGTTCTTATGATGTGGGACTCATGGGCCCCCTACAAACTCATTTCTAGCATCTATGGCTCATCCCTATCAGGGAAAACCCTTGCTTTTGTTTTTACTACAAAATAAAATGGATGCAACCCCCAGCCACTGACTTTTAAAGCAAATGGTTGAAATAATTAATCCAAATGTATTAATAGGATACGGGGGTCTCACCATTAATTGTTTAATCCTTAGCTACATAATACTGTACCAAATTATTCCCCCCTCCTTTTCCCCCCGCTAAGAACCGAGACAAGTACAATAATTAAAATAAATTTCAACACTGCCATTGGGAAAATTGCCAACATTTTTCAAGAACTTATAATTTCCTTTTCTTTTCATGCACACACACACAAAAATATAGAGTTTTGACATCTTGGCATAAAACAGTGACTAACTGTTACGTTAAACTGAAGGCAAATCACTGTTTTAATCATGACCTTTCATCTGCCCTTGATCGGGGCTGGGGGGGAGGGTTGGGGGTCGGGTAGAAATTGGCCACTTACAGACACAATTGCTGAGCGACGGCCCCATGCGGCTAAACATATTCAGAGTTGCAAATAAGAACAGTTCCTCCACACACACACACACCAAAAAAATAATAATAACAATCCAAAATGCCAGGAGCTTTCTCCACCATCAACACATGTGCTTGTAGCTAATATGGACTGGAGTAGACACAGAAAACTGTGACCTTAGAAAAGGATGTTAAAACACAAGCCTTTTCACATTGTCTGTTACAGGTCACATTCCTACTTGTCCGTGATTACACCAAAGGCGTTTGTCAGAAAAGCTATGCTTTTTATTTATCTATTCCCGAAGTATCGCTCGGTGCTAAACTGTACTAAACTCGCCATTGGTATTCTTCTGCCGCGGTCATTGCAAACCATGAATCATCCTAATACAAATTAAATTTAAGTAACAGTGTAAACTGTAATGTATGCTGCAGGATTATATTAAATTTAATACAATGTGTATTGGCAATATCTCCCACAGGGCCAGCTAGGCTATTAGTCGCAAAGAGGTTCTAAGCAGGGTATATATGCGATATGTAATTGAGTGTTCAGCATCGTTGTCGTAAAAAAAAGGGGGGGAGGAGATGTCAAATTTGTATACATTGGCCTTGTTACAAGAACAATAAAAATTATGTAAAATAAGTTGCATGTCGAGGGCTCCAGGCAAAGTCCTCTTCCATCAGTACACAAACAACAATTGAACCAGTGAGTGCATCATTATTTACTAGCAAGATGCCCTCAGTTTGTAGAACACATGCTTGGTCTGCAAGTTCTGAGTTCAATCCCCAGCATCTCCAGGTAGGTCTGGGGAACTTCCTGTCTGAAACCTGGGACTTGAAGAGCTGCTGCTATTTACTGGAGACAAGACTGAACTAGATGGACCAAAGGTTTGATTTGGTACAATGCAGCTTCCCATAGGAGCCAGCTCCTAGGGACTGAGGTCTCTTCAGCCCCCAGTAAAAAATTTAACTGAGCCTCCTCCCCAGTTGATGGATATGGCCATTCAAATGGTGTATGCATGCTGTATCATGTGTTCAATTTTGTGGGCTGGCGCTTATCTCACCCCCATATTTTATTCGAGTTGGTACCCCTGCAAAAGTAGAGACATCACCTTGCCAACAAAGGACCGTATAGTAAAAGCTATGGTTTTCCCAGTAGTGATGTATGGAAGTGAGAGCTGGACCATAAAGAAGGATGATCGCCGAAGAATTGATGCTTTTGAATTACGGTGCTGGAGGAGACTCTTGAGAGTCCCATGGACTGCAAGAAGATCAGGACTTCCGGGTTAGCGCCATCGACTAATGGCGGATTCCCTCTGAGCTCCAGAGGGAATCGGCTCCGCAGGATTGGGTCTTGCCGCTGCGGTGACGCGGGGACCCTCAAAAATCACAGGCGGTGAAGCCTGTGAACCTGGTGACTCGGCGGGCACCATTTGCGCCCCCGACCTGCGAAGGAGCCTTTTTAAAGGCTTCGGAACGGGGGACGGGGTGAGCGGCGCGGTGCTGAGTGTCGACTGCTTCTCCTATGGAGTGAAGCCACATTGCCATGGTTGGAGAGCGCTGACTTCTTCTTGTGAACAATTGGATTCTAAAAGTAACAACCCGTGAGTACTACGGAAATTGGAACTGTAAAGAAATTTTTTTTTAAGAATTAGGCACGATTGGGGAAGGTGTAAAAAGGAAGTCTGCCTCCCCGTCTTGTAAACAAGTTAAAGCAAGGACCTGCTAACTAAGGTCGAGAGAACCTCTTTTTTCCTTCTTTGGTAAAAGACATTAATTTCACGGTTTGGCAGTATAAGAAATCTTGCTGGAGGATAAAGAGCTAATTTTGGGAGCTGAAGTGCCACCCTCCCGGACCCGGGAGTGTTCCGCGAGAGAGCCTGTTGATGAGGTACTAAAGAGTTTGACAGCTGTCAAATTAGCTGTCAAGACGGAAAAAGAGAACTTTGTTTCTGTTGCTTCTGCTGGTTATATCTGTTACAATTTTGTTACAATTTGTTGAAAACAAGGAAGAACTGATACAAACTGGATTTTTGGATTTGAACTGGAATGAATATTAAGAAACCAAAATCCCTCTAGAGGGGGTTTTGGGACATTACAAGAATGGCTGGAAGGGGGAGAATTCAGGCTGAATTGGACAGAGTCTTCGTTCTCTTGGGAAAGTTACAAGGCCAAATTGATGTTTTGGTTATAAATGTTACAACTCTGGACTCAACTGTAAACAATATCATTGAATCTGATAAGGATTTGAATCAGGAAGTTTATTCAACTGAACAGAAAGAGAAACTTGACAACTTTGAGAATTTGGAGAAGGAGACATATGTTGTCCCTGAAGAAAAGGAAGGAGGAGCTGTAATTCTGCAGATGATGAAGGAGGACTTGAGGTCTGACATGATGGTAATGAAGGAAAATAAGAACTTGATGTGGAAAATCTGGCCTGAATTGGAGATTGAAAAAAGGAGAGATCTCCTTATGTGGAGATCTGAAGACCTAAGGATTACAAATTTGCTTAAGGTGGAGGTTGGAGCCTTGGGGACATTTGGTTTTGAAAGAAGTAAGAAACAAGATTTGGGCCCCACCTTTAAGTATGGAGGACTGATTGGAAGAAATATGGATCCTGAAGGGCCAGAGCTTTTCCGAGATTTGGTGTTTAATTTTAAGGACTATCAGAAAAACCAGCAGAGAGGAATGGAGAGAGAATTAAGAGCCTCGGATGTGAGGTCTCCAGGCTAATACTAGATTAAGACTGGTGGATATTTGTGGGGGACTGAAACCGGGAAAGGGGGGTGTGGGGCTTCGGAATCCAAAGGGTACATAATTATAATGTGTTTTGTTTTTATTTTGTTTTTGTAATGTGTATGAAAATTGGGAAATTCGTGGAAGGGAATTTGGGTCGACTTTAGAAAGAATGTTTTAAGAATGTGTATTGATGTATAAGTATTGATGTTTAAGTTTGGATAAGGTAAAATTGGTTTTTTAAAATGAACTAAATTAAATGAAAATAAGGTTAGCAAAAATAAATTGAGGAAATGGATGAAAGAGAAAAAGTAAAATAATAATATGTTAAATTAAGTATAGAAATAGGTTAAAAATTATGGATAAGGATTTGCTGAATTAAAAATTTGAACTGGAATACAAGAAAGGGAGGTATGAGGAGGTCAGGGAAATATGTTATTGAAAAATAGGTATTGTGAACTTTATGTGTTTTTAATCTTTTTTGCTTTTTCCTTTTTGATTCTTTTTTATTGTATTAAATTTGAAAATCTTAATAAATATATATATTTTTTAAAAAAGGACTGCAAGAAGATCAAACCTATCCATTCTTAAGGAAATCAGCCCTGAGTGCTCACTGGAAGGACGGAACCTGAAGCTGAGGCTCCAATACTTTGGCCACCGCATGAGAAGAGAAGACTCCTTGGAAAAGACCCTGATGTTGGGAAAGATGGAGGGCACAAGGAGAAGGGGACGACAGAAGACGAGATGGTTGGACAGTGTTCTCGAAGCTACCAGCATGAGTTTGACCAAACTGCGGGAGGCAGTGGAAGAAAGGAGTGCCTGGCGTGCTCTGGTCCATGGGATCACGAAGAGTCGGACATGACTAAACAACTAAACAACAACAACCCCTGCAACTTCCTATGTTCCAATCTGTGATTAATATCGTAAAAGTCATGGGAGGGGAAGAATCATAGCTTGGTATGCAAAACATTCCTAGTTCAATTCCTAGCATCTGCAGGCAGAGATGGAAAAGAGTCTTGAAGCTGCTGCCACTGTATGTCGTTGGTTGGGAACCCGGGACCTCCAGGTGTTGCTGGACTCCAGTTCCCCCCCACATGGCCAAGGGCAATGGGGGTTGTAGTCTAGCAAAATTTGGAGGACCACAAGCTCACTGCTGCTGGTGTCGACAAACTGATGGGCTGGACCAATGGTCAGATGTGGTACAAGGCATCCCCAGCTGATGGTGAACTTGTGGCTGTTCCCAACCTTGTCCCATAGGAACAAAATGGCAACTATTTTGCTTATTTGGGGGGGGGGAATTGTGGGGTGGCTCTCAGGGATGCCACTGGGGTGGGAAGGCATGAGCGCTTGGCCCTTTTTTACTGACTAAGGAGGGTTTATATGAACACTTTCAGGGTGGTGGACAGACACCTGCATCAGATGCTTGGTTTGGTGTTGAAGTTTCTTGGAACACCGCACAGCCACTTATGAGAAATGTGTAGCCATTTAAAACTGTGAATGGAGAGAGTGTCCTAACTCTTATACTGAGTCAGACCACTGGCCCATCTCGCTTAGTATTTTCTACACTGTCTTTGGTTCTCCAGTGTTTAAGGCAAATTATTTATTTATTTATACCCCGCCCATCTGGCTGAGTTCCCCCAGCAACTCTGGGTGGCTCCCAACAGAATATTAAAAACACAATAAAACACCAAACATTAAAAACTTCCCTAAACAGGGCTGCCTTCAGATGTCTTCTAAAAGTCAGATAGTTGTTTATTTCCTTGACATCTGATGGGAGGGCACCACTACCGAGAAGGCCCTCTGCCTGGTTCCCTGTAACCTCACTTCTCATAGTGAGGGAATCACCAGAAGGCCCTCAGAGCTGGACCTCAGTGTCCGGGTAGAACGATAGGGGTGGAGACGCTCCTTCAGGTATACTGGGCCAAGGCTGTTAAGAGCTTTAAAGGTCCACACCAAATCCCTCTCCCAGCCCTACCTAGAGCTGCTGGGGTTTGAACCTGTGGACTTTCTGCATGCACAGTAGATGCTGTACCATGGAGCCATGGTCCCATCCAATATATGGCAGCTACTATAGTTCTGAGGGCTCAGCCACATGGGAATTTTAGATTTAAAAAAATCAATCTGCTTTCCACCAGTGGATGTGTCAATGCAATAGGCTGACAAAGGGGTCGTCTCTGCCACTGGCTTTATTGATTGATTGATTGATTGATTGATTGATTGCATTGATATGCCACCTTTCCCTCCAAGGAGTTCAAAGTGATGTTGTCAGGGACCATGCTGAGGAGGGCAGGACTGAAGAGGAATGGTAAGAGCCACCCCCTCCCCCTGATCCTGAATCTTCTCAGGAGCAGAAAGACAGTATAGATTTGGAACAGTGGTTTGCAGAGGGGCATAGTTCAGAAGGCAAAAGCTGGGAAATACTGGAAGGGGAAGAGCTAGGAGAAGAAACACTGGAAGAGAGAGGGTTAACAGACGCACAGTCTCTGGGAAGCATTCCTCCACCACCCTCCCCAAAGTCACGAAGAGCTCAGAAAGTCTGGGAACAGAAAGCGCAGAGGGTACAAACTCAGATTACAAGACATAGGAGTGACGTAGATTAATAGGGATGGAGGGGGTGTGAACCTTAATCGGGAGCACCACCATTTCTAGGAGATGGGTTCTTTGTTCTCTCGCTGTGATTATTAAAGATTCTAACTGGTAAGATGTTCCTTTGATTTGATCTCCTTTTCTACTGCCACAGGGGGAGAAAGCCGATTCCACGAAGCTTGAGAGATGTACATAATGATCCCCTGCCCATTGTGTTCTTACAACAACCCTGTGAGGTAGTTTAGGCTGAGAGACAGTGACTGGCCCAAGAATTTGAACCCTGGTCTCCCAGGTCCTAACTCAACACTCCCCCCCTGCCATAAGAGGGAGTTCCACAATCTGGGAGCAGCTACCAAGAAGGCCCTCTCCCATGTCTTCACCAAAAGTCTTTGAGAAGGTGGCACGACTGAGAGAAAGGCGTCCCCAGAAGTTCAAAGCCCAGGCATGTGCCCTCTTCCAAAAAGTAGCCTGGAAGGAAATGGGGCCTTCAGCTGCAAAAGTTTGTCAGCCCCTGCAGGGCATGTGGATAGAATGGGGAAAATAAAGCCACGTCTTCACCTGACTTTGGGAAGAAATATTTGTTTCTTTAGAGGAGAGGAATGCAATCAAGAGAAATGATTGTTTCCGTGGCTTCCCAGTATATAAACCGACTCTTTAAAGTACCCCCGTGACTGGACTTTACTACAAGATAAAATTCTTTAATGATATTTTTATTAAACCTGAAGGTGTTATGCCTGCGCGATATGAGGGGGGGGGGGCAAAGCTGCTCTTTTGGCCAACACTTCTCCCCTGGCCTCATAAATCAACTCAAAGGCTTATGAAACAACCATCATTGCATTACCATAAAAAGGATCAGGAAAACAGAACCGTCCACCCCAGAATTTAACAAACAAATGATGTTTAAATGTGTGTTCAGGCCCTATTTAGCCTCCCATTTGACAGAAATGGAAATAAAACAGCCATTTTAAGCTCCCTGAAATGACAATATCGTGTTATCTAGATAAGCAACACGCACACACACAAAAACATTATTGAAATTCTGATAGCATTTTGCTTTACTGGTGGAGGGAAATTACCTGTAATACATAGTTTAAATAATTACTTTTAAACAAAAGCTTCTTTTCCGCATTGCTTATTTATCTTCCGAGGCCAACTCGGCAGGCCTATGTATTTTATTAAAATTGCCTTCAGACTGCTAATGGCAGGGCGTATGTTAGCACAGGAGAAGTGACGGCAGCCGGAGCCCCGTTCCTAATATTGGGAGCTAGTCCAGACGCTGAAAGAGCCAGGAGTCTGCTGTGCGTTTGACTAGTGTTATCAACACTTTACTTGCTAATGATACTGGTGGCAGCACGTCTTTCTGATGGGTCAGATTTAAGCAGGAAAGCTTATAATTGTGTTCACAATAGATGTGTTCTTTACAAAAAGAAAAAAGAAAGAAAGGAAAAGAAAGACTACTGAAATCTCTTCAGTTTGTGCAAAGCCTCGGGAATTATGCTGCCAGCTCTTTCTTGTTAGTATGAAGACAATCTCTCTCTCTCTCTCTCTCTCTCTCTCTCTCTCTCTCTCTCTGGCTTCCCTGCGGTCCAAAAAGAAATGGAACCACAGACCAAGAAGGAGAACATAGAATGGAGGGAGAGTACTGTGGGATGTAAACACAGGAGCAGTCAATGACAACATTCCTAGAGTGTACATGTTATAACATGGGGAGGGATGTCTGTCCAGCAAGCAGGTAAACTTCCTGGGGATGGACTTCCTCTGCATGTGACCAGAGGTGGGTGTGGCCTCACCTGTGCAGGTAAATGATAAAAGCACAGGGCAGGCAGCCATCTCCCTCTCTCTTGCCTCTCTCTCTGCCATCTTCCTTCGATGAGGAAACAACTAAGGATGCTCTCTTGGCTCCCAGCCAAGAGAGGAGATAAGAACTATCTTCATATAAGATAGATTCTAAATGTATTTTACCTTTTTAAGCTGTCCGCCTTCTGGGATCATATTGTGAACAGAACGTGAGCAAACTCTTTTATACTTTTATAAAGACTGTGTTGTGTCTTGTATTTTAAGAGGGAACAAAAGGGGAAATTACCAGAGTAATTATTATAGAGGTTCTAGCGAACCTGTGCAAACGTTACCGTTGAGAACTTAAAGGGGAATGTCTATAAACTCTGCTGATATTTTGGGAACTTGTTAGCACAAGTTGGATTAGGATATAATCTCACAATATATCCTCTCCTGCACCCCAGAACATTCCCACAAGTACATGGTCCAGCTCAGAGGTCAGCAAACTTTTTCAGCAGGGGGCCGGTCCACTGTCCCTCAGACCTTGTGGGGGGCCGGACTATATTTTGAAGAAAAATGAACTACTTCCTATGCCCCACAAATAACCCAGAGATGCATTTTTAATAAAAGCACACATTCTACTCATGTAATAACACCAGGCAGGCCCCTCAAATAACCCAGAGATGCATTTTAAATAAAATGACACATTCTACTCATGTAAAAACACTTTGATTCCCAGACCGTCCGTGGGCTGGATTGAGAAGGTGACTGGGCTGGATCCGGCCTCCGGGCCTTAGTTTGCCTACCCATGGTCCAACTCTTACCGTGGGCAGACTCTCTGGTGCTGAGGGCAACCCTGTGTAGGGAAAGATGAATCTGGCAATTTCAATTTCTCTCAACTTCTCCTTTTCCCAATCCTGAATTCAGTTTTCCACATCAGTTTGCAATGAAAAAGAAGCAAGTCTTTGTGAAAGCTCACCAGTGTTCTTGTGCAAATTTCTTTCCCTAAAGCAATTCCCCCTAAAATAAGGCATTGCATTGGGAAGATTTTGGGCATCACGTGGCAGGACAGAGTCTCAACAAAGTTGTGCTCTCCCAAGCCCACATTCCTAGCGTGTTCACATTCCTGTCTCAGCGATGTCTATGCTGGCTTGGTCGTGTCGAAAGAACAGAAGGTGGCAGGATCCCCAAGGACGCGCTCTATGGGGAGCTGGCTCCAGGCTCCAGGCTCATTGGCAGACCAACTCTGCGTTACAAAGTAAGGGGCAAGCCTGATGTTACCATGTTTGGGGGTTTTAATTTTAGAGAACAAATGGTGAGTAAGGGAAGTGGAATCATAATAGACGGAGGGGAGAAAGTGGATAGAAAACAAGTTATTCTCTCCCCTGCACTCATAGCACTAGAATCCAAGGAGTCTTGGCATTTATTTATTTATTTTAAAAAATTACATTTCTGTTCCAATCTCCCCCACCCCCCAATGACTTACAAATGACCCCCCAATGACTTACAAAGCAAAACTGGAAGATTCACACTTCATTCTTTGGATTTCAGATGGGGGGCGGGGGGAACTGGTCCTTTTAACAATGTGGATAACCACATTTGAGAGATGTGGAATAAGAAATAGAGGAGGATTTTTTTCCCATGGCCAAAGAGTAAGCTGATCTCTTGAGTTGCCATTATTTATATATATATCAGAAGTTATTAAAAATATGAAGGATCATCCTCTAAGCAGGCAAAGATTTGCCAGAGGCAGGGGGAAAAGGACAGAAACAGCCTGACCTTAACTTCAAAGGAAATAACAGCGTAACATATTATATATATATATATATATATATATATATAGGCTCTCCAGTTATTTGAATGAAAAGTGAGATTATGACCAATGAGACTATAATATTCAAGTTAAGGGAAAAGTTATTCCAAGTATATATATATATATACACACACACACACATACACACACACACACGGAGGATATTCTTCCAAACCACTTCTAATTTACTTCATTTCACTCCAGCACAAGAAACTGCCGTATACTGTCAGATCATTGTCCATCTAACTCAATAATGTCAACACTGACTGGCAGCAGCAGCTCTCTGGGATTGCAGATAAGGAATCTTTCCCAGCACTGCCTGGATTGAACCTGTGACCTTCTGTATGCAAAACTCCATGGGGCCAACTTGGATAGCTTTGAAAGAGGACTGAACACAAGGTTCTCAATGGCTACTAGCAATGATGGTTATGCTCTTTCTCCATGGTTGGAATTAGTCTGGTCAGCTTCCACCCACAGCATTGGAGGGGGTGTAATTAGTAGCAGTCATCAGGCCAGCAGTGGGTATCTGACCTCCTGGCACCAGCATCCGTGTGGCTTCAGAAGAGGTAGAGGTCACAGACCCTCCAAGTGTCCCTATTTTCGAGGGAAAGTCCCAGATTTACAGAAGCCATCCCGGTTTCTGATTTGATTCTGGAATGTCCCGCTTTCCCTTAGGATGTCCCTATTTTTATTAGAGGAACGTTGGAGGGTTATGGAGTTATGCGACCCCTGAGCCAAGGAGATACAACCTTTAGAAGTCAAAGGACTTCTGAAGTCAGCCCTGTATAGGGAAGCTATTGTACTACCAACCTTACTGTATGCTTGTGAAACATGGACCACTTATAAACGCCATCTCCAACTCCTCGAAAGATTCCATCAACGGTGTCTCCAGAAAATTTTACACATCACTTGGGAAGACAGGCAAACTAATATCAGTGTACTGGAAGAAGCAAAGATCACAAGTTTTGAAGCAATGATTCTTCAACATACTTCGTTGGACTGGTCATGTTGTGTGGATGCCTGATGATCGTCTTCCAAAGCAACTACTCTATTCCGAACTTAAAAATAGAAAGCGTAATGCTGGTGGTCAACAAAAGAGGTTTAAAGACTGTCTCAAGGCAAGTCTAAAAAAATGTAGTAGAAACACTGACAACTGGGAAACATTGGCCTGCAAGCGCTCCAATTGGAGAACACGTGTCATGTGCTTTGAAGACACTCAAACTCAGGACACAAGGGAGAAACGTGCTAAGAGGAAGGCACGTTTGGCAAATCCACACCATGATCAACTCCCACCCAGAAACCAATGTCCCCACTGTGGAAGGGCGTGGGGATCCAGAATTGGCCTCCACAGTCACTTACGGACTCACTATTAAAAACGTGTTTATGGAAGACAATCTTATACAGCTACGAGTGATCGCCAAAGAAGAAGAATATATCCTACTCAGCACTGACACAGTCATTAAGTGTGGTGGCACATTTTGTGTGCATATGGCCTGTGAATTCCGGCCTCTCTGGAAATACAACACAACTCATCAATGGCTACTAAGCCTGGTAGCCACGCCTGCCTCCATGGTTGGAGGCAATGATGCTTCTGAATACTAGCTGCTGGAGAGCACAGGAGGGAAGAGGGCTCTTGTGGCTGGGCCCTGCATGAGGGTTTCCCAGGGCATCTGGTTGGCCACTGTGAGAACAGGATGCCAGGCTAGATGGTGACAGTGTTTGAAAAAGAAAAGGTTCTGACCTCCTTTTCACTCATTTGCCTAGTCCTCAGACCTTAGTCGGCACAACTTATATGCAGAATTCATCATGCGAAAGGCTGATCTGGATGAATCCCAAGCTGGAATTAAGATTGCCGGAAGAAATATCAACAACCTCAGATATGCAGATGACACAACCTTGATGGCAGAAAGTGAGGAGGAATTAAAGAAAGAGCACAAAATATGGTCTGAAGCTCAACATCAAAAAAACGAAGATCATGGCCACTGGGCCCATCACCTCCCGGCAAATAGAAGGAAAAGAAATGGGGGCAGTGAGAGATTTTACTTTCTTGGGCTCCTTGATCACTGCAGATGGTGACAGCAGTCACGAAATTAAAAGATGCCTGCTTCTTGGGAGAAAGGCAATGACAAACCTAGACAGCATCTTAAAAAGCAGAGACATCACCTTGCCAACAAAGGTCCGTATAGTTAAAGCTATGGTTTTCCTAGTAGTGATGTATGGAAGTGAGAGCTGGACCATAAGGAAGGCTGATCGCTGAAGAATTGATGCTTTTGAATTATGGTGCTGGAGGAGACTCTTGAGAGTCCCATGGACTGCAAGAAGATCAAACCTATCCATTCTGAGGGAAATCAGCCCTGAGTGCTCACTGGAAGGACAGATCCTGAAGATGAGACTCCAGTACTTTGGCCACCTCCTGAGAAGAGAAGACTCCATGGAAAAGACCCTGATGTTGGGAAAGATTGAGGGCACAAAGAGAAGGGGACGACAGAGGACGAGATGGTTGGACAGTGTTCTCGAAGATACAAACATGAGTTTTACCAAACTGCAGGAGGCAGTGAAAGACAGGAGGACCTGGCGTGCTCTGGTCCATGGGGTCACGAAGAGTCGGACACGACTAAACGACTAAACAACAACAACAAGTCTTTGAGAAAGAATATTCCTGCAGAACATTGCTGCTTTTATTCTTTAAAAATCTTCTTCTCCAACCACGACTGACAGTTTTTATACACACCAAACGCAACCATCTTTCTACCATCCAACCAACCCACACCCAACACTAACATTGACCACTCTATATATACAGGTACAATTTGGTGAAAGGTTGCATGAGTCATTGTAGGCCACTGACTCATGCTGACTTAGTTCTTTTAGCATTAAAGAAACAGCGGCCAATTTTTAGCCGTGACAGATGGATCATTGGACTGATCTAGCAAGGCTGCTCTCATGTTAAAGAGAAGTGGAGGGATCATCCTCCCTTTCAAAAATCAAGGAGGAAGAGGAGCGCAAGCCTGTTTTCTCCTGCTCTGGAGGGTAGGACTCGAACCAATGGCTTCAAGAGATTCTGACCAAACATACAGAAAAACTTTCTGACAGTAAGAACTGTTCGGCAGTGGAACAGTCTCCCTTGGGAGGTTGTAGACTCTCCTTCCTTGGAGGTTTTTAAGCGGAGATTGGATGGTCATCTGTTATGGATGCTATAGCTGAGATTCCTGGATTGCAGGGGGTTGGACTGGATGACCCCTGGATCCCTTCCTATGAGGAGCAGAATGTGAGGTTTAAGAGTTAAGGAAGGAGGAGAAATTTAGGCTGGTCTACTTCAGAGATAAAGGAGCAATGTATTTCTTGCTGCAAAAAGGGCCAGGGGGCAGAAGGAAAGGTTGGATTAACCATTATGCAAAGTATGCTATAGCATAGGCCTAGCCATATGGTAAACCCTTGGTAGGGCTTAAAGTGGATAAAACTATCATCCGCTAGGCACCAGCTGCTTCTGATCCTCACAACAGCATCTTGACACAGAGTGTTCAGCAGTGGTAATCCTCTACTTTTGATGCAACAAGCATTGATATGGCTCCACTACAAAAATTTCTAGAGCTGAAGCCGGTGAAAAAAATAAAATGAAAGATAACTCACTGATGCGAATACGTTGTCCAAGAGATTCGGAATGCTACAGCAAGTAAGCATGATGCAGAACAAAAAACAAGAATGCAAGCAAATGTTTCCTTGCCTTGTTGCCATGATCCCATGAGACGGGCAAGAGAAGG
Source organism: Podarcis raffonei (assembly GCF_027172205.1). Classification (NCBI taxonomy): domain Eukaryota; kingdom Metazoa; phylum Chordata; class Lepidosauria; order Squamata; family Lacertidae; genus Podarcis; species Podarcis raffonei. The sequence goes on along the minus strand of NC_070611.1, from coordinate 63,786,940 downwards.
ATGAGCAATAGGGCAATCTCTTCTGAGACGAGGCTCCGTCTGAACACAAGAACTAGTCACGAGCCACTGACACTGTATCTTATGTTGCTAGCAAGGAAATGTTGGTGGATGCCAATGCTGGAGGGATGTTAACAACAGATGGGAGGATAGTTGGAGGGTTTTTATATTATATTGCCAAGGCCCCATGTGTGTCTGTGCATCCACATCTGAACACGTGCAACAGCTGTACCATCTTCCCCCTTGATATCAACTATGGAAGGCAGGTGGTGCCCTCATAACTAATGTATCCCCTCCGAAGATGCCTTAGTTTGGTCCATGGATGGTAAAGGGTGCAACACACTTGGGAGGTGCAGTATCTGCTCCATGACCTTGATGACTCCAGCTTAGGACAAAGAACTTGTGGCCCTTCAGATCTTGCTGGACTCGCAACTCCCATCAGCTCCAGGAGGCCAGCCCTACCGTTAGACAGCAAGGCAACTGCATCAGGTGGCAAATACTGGAGGGCAGCAAGGTAGGGCCCCTTGCTGCTGCTCCCGAGTCCCAGCTGTATGCTTCTGTCCCAGCTATATCCTTCAGTTAGAGCAGTGTGTGCCACATTGCCTGGTTTCCCTAACTAGTCTGGAGCCCTTGGTCGTAGTGGAGGACACAATGCTGTTGCCAGGGCTGAAGTAAGATCTAACTGCCACTCCAGTTGGCTTCTGTCTATTAATATTTTATTAGAAAAAGAGAGAGTGAGGGGCAGAAAGAAAGAGATAAAGTGAGTGAGGATGAAAAAGAAAAAGTACTGTTACACTACCATACAATAATAATAATAAATAAATAATAAATAAATTATTATTTATTATTTATACCCCATCTGGCTGGGTTTCTCCAGCCACTCTGGGTGGCTTCCAACAAAATATTAAAATACAGTAGTCCTTCAGATATTAAAAGCTTCCCTAAACAGGGCTGCCTTCAGATGTCTTCTAAAAGTCTGGTATTTGTTTCTTCCTTTGACATCTGATGGGAGGGTGTTCCACAGGGCGGGCATCACCACCGAGAAGGCCCTCTGCCTGGTTCCCTGTAACTTCGCTTCTCTCAGTGAGGGAACCGCAAGAAGGCCCTCGGCACTGGACCTCAGATGTGTATATTCTTATCCTTATTAAGTCAATAACCTAATAAACTCATCCCAAATATCAGTGTATTTATCCAAAGAAAGTCTGTGTCGATCAGCTGCCCATTCATATGTGTTGCCAATATTGTCAATTTGTCAAGCCATTGATTAAGAAAAATCGTATCTCTATTCTTCCTATTCATCAGTATCAGTCTCCTGGCCACCATTAGGGTGTGTAGAATCCATTTTTGCCATGCTGCTGTCAATTTCCATATAATGGGTATATCGTTCAAGAGCATATTCACCTCTGAAAATCTTAAGTTTCCCATAGTGTCTTGTTTCTATAGTCCATCACTTTCTCCCAAAACTTAGCAAGTGTGGGACACAGTAGAAGCATATGTTTCAAAGAAGCATTGTCCATATCACATCTCCAGCAAAGAGCTACATTAGATAGTCCTTTCTTATACAAACATAAGGCTTCTGTATAAGAAACGGATGAACCGAGAGGACACACACTATATTGTCCTTCACCTCATTCAGCAAAATATTTTCATTTGGCCCAAAGCCTGAACCAGCATGGTCAATGGTCAGGAATGATGGGACTTGTAGCCAACAACATCTGGAAGGCTACAATTTCTCCATCCCAGCTCTAGCCATGCTGATGGCATAACATTGTATTCCTGTCTTAGATTTTGTTCTCTTTCTGAGTTCCTGAGTCTTTATATGGCAAGCAGAATAATATGACTAATTCTATGTGTCCTGATCCTGATCTCAATATGTTACTCCTATATTTATAACCACGGTGGTAAGCATCCTAAAATGGAGGCATCCACACTAGGGGTGGGGTGGGAGGACAAAGAGAAATGACATACAGATGAGAGAAAGAAAACAAGGAAGAAGAAAAAACAAAGAATGTATCTTATCTCAGGGGAAACATCCTTCTCTTTAATCACTTCATTTTTTTTAACAAAAAGAAAGAATTCAGTCTTTGTCTTGATGATGAAAAAGAAACACAAGCTCTTTCTGCCACACGGGTCAAAACCCCTGGAGAGAAAACCTTTTTTTATGTCATTAAAAAATAAACCACTGTCTCTGCTTAATACTACAAAGAAACAAATTAGAAGCTAAATTGCAGATGTACAGGATTATATGAAAATTATATACGTTTGAGAGCGTTCTCCACAATTTGCACGCACAGGCACAGACAGTGAAACAAACAGAATTGATGGGCAAATCATTCTGAAATGGCTAAGATTTCAATTATCATTGGGAAATGGCTCTCATGGGCATTCGCACCATTGTCCAACGCATTTTGAAAAGGGTGCCTGCTAGATTGGATTGCCTGCCTCCTTGTGTGCCACCAGCCACACAAAACAGCTCACTCCCTTCCCTCCGCTGTAAAAACAAGGAGAACAAAGAGTCTTGTGGCACCTCAGTCTCAAGAAACTATCAAATCTAATGCGGCACAAGCTTTCATGAACCAGAGTCCCCTAAATACTGCACACTGTCAACTCCTGATGGAACCATCCATGGTCTGAGAAAATGCTTGGGTACCCTCTACTCCATCTGCTGCAGCTATTTAAGAAGGACCCATGTGCCCTGGACAGAAGGCAGAAGTAAGGAAGACCAAGCCAGGGAACCTGTGCCATCAGCCAGCCTGAGAGGATCCTGTTTCTCTATATTTCCTGGGAACCTCAGCTCCAGGAGACAAATCAGGATCTCTTGCTGCATCTGAAGACCAGACTTGGTAGATTATGTTTCATATTTCAGGAAGCATGAGCTAAGCAAAAATAGTATACATACTCATGACAACTAAAAATGAAACTGATATGTGAAAATCTGAATGAGGTAGCACAGGTGCAATAGAGGTCATTTCCCTTCCAAATTATAGCCAACTGAGTTCCTCCTATAGCTGTTTTTACATCCAGCCAACGCATGAAGGAAGCAACTGATCCAAAAGCATGCTAAAGTCTTGAACTGAAAGTCAATGAAGTCAAAGCATACATTTTCAGCCTTTAATAAACATCCTTTTGTGTGTGTGCTTAGAAGTTCAGAGGAAATCTGTACCATGGAAGGAAAGAAAAACGTTCCCATGAGCCACGCAACCAAACCCGGACAACAGGATCTCAACAAAGGATCGCACAAGATCAAACCCCAAACCATTGTGACTTCCTTGTGGAACAGCTTACATTCAAAACATGCAGAATGAAACCTAATCTTACATCTATAATTTCCACTTGCCTGGTTCATTCTTGTTCCATTGACCATCTACCCCCACATTCCCATTTTCACTGTTAAGCAATGGGCTGTTTTCAATAAGGCACATGGAATTTAAAATGGCTGGGTTTTTCTTCTTGAAGAGATAGGTGCTCCAAAATTTGGGGTTTTCCCACTAGGCCCAAGCCTAGTTTTAATATAAAGTACATTTCTGAAAGCAGAAAATCCAAGACTTACCTGTGTAGCTTCCCAGCTTGACCACTGTCTCTTAACCACTCCACCACTCCTGTCTTTTATATCCTCATTTGCTTCTGAAACTGAAGAAGAAAGGGGGGGGAGACACCATGTTACCAGTTAAATCAGGGGTCAGCAAACTTTTTCATCAGGGGGCCGGTCCACTGTCCCTCAGACCTTGTGGGGGACTGGACTATATTTTGGAGGGGGAGGAATGAACGAATTTCTATGTCACACAAATAACCCAGAGATGCATTTTAAACATTCTACTCATGTAAAAACACCAGGCAGGCCCCACAAATAACCCAGTGGTTATTTTACATTTCTATTCATGTAAAAACACACTCATTCCTGAACTGTCTGTGGGCCGGATTGAGAAGGCGATTGGGCCAGATCCGCCCCCTGGCCTTAGCTTGCCTACCCATGAGTTAAATGGTCAATTGTTCTATGAAAACAAAATGAATGAACTCCAAACGCCTTACAAAGGCACACACTAAAGACTTATTAAGGACTGTTGATCTATGGAGGCACAAAGCGGAGAGGGAGGCAGAATATTTGATGCAAGATTCTCCATCCTTCTGTGCTCATCCACATCAGCTTCAGCAAGAGTGGCCAGATGCAAGAGAGGACAGGGCTCTTGTGCCTCTCCACAGTTATTGTTGTTTCCATTTATGACTTACTTCCTGTAAAATCATCTCAAAGCAATTTCACAATAGTAGTATTATATGCAAAGGTTGTGTACGCTTGTGAAGACATCCATGACCTGGAGCATGGAAGGCAGATTGAGAGCATATGAGAGAAACAACAGAAACCTTACTATGGGTGTCTGCTATAGACTTCCAAGCCAGACTGAAGAATTGGATGATGATGATGATGATTGATTGATTGATTTATACCCTGCCCATCTGGCTGGGTTTCCCCAGTCACTCTGGGCGGCTTCCAACAAAATATTAAAAATAGAATAAAACATCAAACATTAAAAGCTGCCTTCAGATGTCTTCTAAAAGTCAGATAGTTGTCTATTTCCTTGACATCTGATGGGAGAGACATCCACATGGCGGGCGCCACTACTGAGAAGGCCCTCTGCCTTCCTACAGCAGCTTTCCAAACGTTCAAAAAGGGGAACTATAGTAACCATGGGAGACATCAATTACCCAGGATCTGCTGGAACTCAAAACTCTGCCAAGAATGTAAGGTCCAACAAATTCTTCCATTGCCTTGCTGAAAAGTTTCATTCCTGATGCTGGAATTCAGCTGGGAAGAAAGGGAGGCAACAGACCACAGGAAGATAAGCTACAGATGCTGGACAATTTAGCATCTCTCAGCTGCATGTTTCTCCACTGTGTGGCTGATAGGGCAGAAGAGTCAACGACAGGCAGTCTCAACTCAGTCTAGTGTTGTCCCCATCTTCCTGCCTGCTGAGTTCTACAAGGGGCAACCCTGAGGCAAGGGAAGAGGAAGCAGACATGCAGATCCACCCCCTGGACTGGCTGTTAAAAATAGGCCGCCAGATGGCAGCTGGCTGAGCACAGAGAGTGTTTGATGGGGCACCCTGAAAGCACCCTGACTCATGGATTCCCAGTTGAGAAACTGGCAACATTGGCATAAAATGGCTCTGCCAGCTGATTAAAGTGGGGCTGAGCAGAAGCAAACCTGAAAGCTGAGCGATCTTTCAGCAGGCACACAAATCAGCGGTTGATAGTACAGCATAATGCTAAACTGCCTCAAACTCTTTATGGGAAGGCGAAACGAAAAACGAAAAATAAGCAGAGAGGACCTGCATCCCATCTGACTGTATTATCCATGCTGGTGGGTTTTTTTGTTCTCGCCTCTAGAGATTGCAAGGATGGGAACAAAACTACCAAAGAGTTAAACCCAAAGCCATTTATACACCACAGACCATGCACTACTCCCCCCCCCCCTTGGGTGAACAAATGAGACATTCTTTGCACTTTGCTTGTAGGCACATCATGAGTTTTGCGGATGACAGTGTGAAACTAGCAGCTTCTTTTCAACAGTGTCACGCTTTCGTAAACAAAGAATAGATAGAGCCTCTTTCCTTTCCTGAAATGTTGCTTTTTCCTAATGCATTGTCGCCGTTACTGTCATTGGATACATTTCCCTTTTGCTTTATAAAATAAAATCAGTTTTCTTTTTTAAAAAATGAAAGGACAGTAGTAGTTTTCATGTGTTATGCTGAATGAGTGGAAGGTGACTGGACTGTGGGTTCCTCCACACATTTAGGTTAATAAGTGCAACTCTGGACTTGATCTCAGTGAAAAGAGATCCATGCTGCTGAACTCCATCTTCTCCGGCGATTTAAGGTGCTCGTGGTCTTGTTTGATACTACATCTATAGGAATGGATTTGTTGTATCAGTCTTTGGTGTTGATGAACACATATTGCAGTAATCCAGTCTTGGGGGTACTAAGACCACAGTGGCCAAGCTATCATAGAATCATAGAGTTGGAAGAGACCACAAGGGCCATCGAGTCCAACCCCCTGCCAAGCAGGAAACACCATCAGAGCACTCCTGACATATGGTTGTCAAGCCTCTGCTTAAAGACCTCCAAAGAAGGAGACTCCACCACACTCCTTGGCAGCAAATTCCACTGTCGAACAGCTCTTACTGTCAGGAAGTTCTTCCTAATGTTTAGGTGGAATCTTCTTTCTTGTAGTTTGGATCCATTGCTCTGTGTCCGCTTCTCTGGAGCAGCAGAAAACAACCTTTCTCCCTCCTCTATGTGACATCCTTTTATATATTTGAACATGGCTATCATATCACAGTACTGGACACAGTACTCCAGGTGAGGTCTGACCAGAGCAGAATACAGTGGCACTATTACTTCCCTTGATCTAGATGCTATACTCCTATTGATGCAGCCCAGAATTGCATTGGCTTTTTTAGCTGCCGCGTCACACTGTTGGCTCATGTCAAGTTTGTGGTCAACCAAGACTCCTAGATCCTTTTCACATGTAGTGCTCTCAAGCCAGGTGTCACCCATCTTGGATTTGTGCCTCTCATTTTTTTTGCCCAAGTGCAATACTTTACATTTCTCCCTGTTAAAATTCATCTTGTTTGTTTTGGCACAGTTCTCTAATCTGTCAAGGTCGTTTTGAAGTGTGATCCTGTCCTCTGGGGTGTTAGCCACCCCTCCCAGTTTGGTGTCATCTGCAAATTTGATCAGGATGCCCTTGAGTCCATCATCCAAGTCGTTGATAAAGATGTTGAATAAGACTGGGCCCAAGACAGAACCCTGTGGCATGATTCAGGAATACCTGTAACTGCCTCATCACCTGAAGCTGGTAAAAGGGACTCCTTGTCCTTGCGACCACCGAGTGACAAAGATGAGTCCAAAAGCAGCCTCAGGCCATGAACTCACTCCTGAGTGCAACCCTATTCAGAACAGACAACTGATCCATTTCTCTGGCACAGGAACCAGGACCTCTCTCTTGCCAGGGTTTAACATCCAGAATTAAAAGCAGTTAAACAAACCAGAGTCGTGGGAATAGGGTGAGTTCTAAAAACGCACAGTGTCAAAGGCCAGAGCTAAGAGGGACGTCTTCAGCATTTGCTGAAAGCTAGATGGTAAAAGTGACAGATGTATCTCTGTAGGAAAAGAACTACACAGCTGAGGAGTTGCCTCAGAGAATGCCCTCTCCTGGGCCACCTCCAAATTTCTGAGGTTGGCAGAACTACCCAGAGTGCCCCATCTGTTGATCTTAACACCTGAGGGGAGGGCCTATAGGGATGCAGACTCTCAGATACTTGGGGATAAAGTACAGTGGTACCTCAGGTTACAGACGCTTCAGGTTACAGACTCCGCCAACCCGGAAATAGTACCTCGGGTTAAGAACTTTGCTTCAGGATGAGAACAGAAATCGTGTGGTGGCGGCACGGTGGCAGTGGGAGGCCCCATTAGCTAAAGTGGTACCTCAGGTTAAGAACAGTTTAAGGTAAGAACGGACCTCCAGAACGAATTAAGTTCTTAACCTGAGGTACCACTGTAGTTTAGGGGTTTCAGCACTAGTGTGGGCCCAAAAATGAACTGCAGCCAATTTAGAACAAAGAACTTGCAAAAACATAAATAAGAGGATTGGTTTTAGTGATTACTGATGACTCATTGCATCCTAAACTGCACACTTGAAACCAACGGGACAAGTTAGTCCTGACTTAATTGAAGTTCCATGTGTTTCAACGGGAATGAATTCAATTAACTTAATCTGGATTCAACTCTATCGTTTTAAGGGGCAATCTCCCTGGTATACAGATACAAATTCTCCACACACAATCTATTGCTTCCTCCTCCCTCTCAGATCAGCGAATAGTCCTTCTCCTCACTGCCTTGTGAAGTAATTCAGGACTCTGGGAGTCGACAAACGCACTTACATCTGATACGCAATTACAGAGATCTGGCTCTGTTCAGGAAATTCACTTGCTACCTTATATGCCTATCTTATATTTGCCTGCCCTCTAGAGACAGGCTTGAATCACAGTCCCATCTGCAAAGAAGCGCCACCTTTTCTTTCTGAATGTGTTTTGCTTGCTATGAAATAATTCACGGTGGTCTGGAGCGAAACTTCCTGAACCATGGCACTTGATTCCATAATTCATGTCAGATCTAAGACGTAGATAGCTCTGATCCATAACCCATGTCGTCTGATTTCAGACTGCTGTTCTGAAAAGCACTTATGCAGTCTTAAAACAAAGAGTCCTACATGTGAAATCAGGCTCCTTCCTGAAAGCGACTTAAGTTTTAAGCAAGTTGTTGAGGTATCACACCAGCATCAGTTTTTTTGGTTTTGGTTTTTTTACTTACAAACAGGTTTCCCCCAGACAAGGTCAGTCTGGATTAAATGGCAAGGTGCATGCAGCCTCATATCCAAATTTATGATTGAATTATTTGGTCTGCTTGAAAAACAAGACCCCTAATTACCTTCTTAGGGTACTGATTTTGCTGGGTTTATTTATTTATTTATCTATCTATCTATCTATCTATCTATCTATCTATCTATCTATTTAACTGAACAGGATGGATATGAAAATGTTTGACATCTATGAAGAGATGCTGACAACACTTTGCTTGGGATTCATGGGCTGATATTGATGGCTGGGGTTCTATACAGGCTTGGTTTGGGGGTGCATAGAGTGGAACATGAAGCAACACAATCTGAGAATTAATGAAGGCTCAGTTGACAACAACAACAACAACAACAGCATGCCGCCCATCTGATTGGTTTACCCCACTCTGGGCAACTCCCAACAAAATATTAACAACACAATAAAACATCAACCATTAAAAACTTACCTAAACAGGGCTGCCTTCAAATGCCTTCTAAGAGTCAAATAGTTGTTTATCTGTTTGACATCTGACGGGAGGGCGTTCCACAGGGAGGGCGCCACTACTGAGAAGGCCCTTTGCCTGGTTCCCTGAAGCTTCACATCTCACATTCATTTTTCACTAGTGATGGGTGCAGCTGTCAATTTCAATTTCTCTCAGTTTCTCAGTCTTTCCCAATCTTAAACTGATTTCTACATCCATCTGCAGTATTTCTGAAGTCCTCGCAAAAATTCACAAATTCAGTACAAATTCCTCCTCATATACGCCTCCTGTTTTTGTGCAATTTGGTCTAATGCCATAGCTGTCAACTTTCCCCTTTTCTTGTGAGGAATCCTATTCGGAATAAGGGAATTTCCCTTTAAAAAAGGGAAACATTGACAGCTATGCACACATTTTCGCAAAGTCTTCCCCCCTAAAATAATGCATTACTGTATGTTGTTTTCACTGATGTATGCATTTTGTGCAGACTTCACCAGAGTATATGTCTTTTTGGTCACATTACTTGGCTGGAGAACTGCGCTGCAAAAATTGGGGAAGTACGAATTTTGCAGGATGGCAATATTTTGTTTCTCTTACTGTTTTGGAAAATTAGGCAGCTTGACTTTTAAATGCAAACTAAATTTCTTTCCCCCCATCCTTAGTTTTTAAGGCACAAGACAGTCTGATGCCTAACATGCAGGACAAACTAATGCTTCCACTTCCATACACAGAAGTTGCTGCCACAGTCAAACCTCAGTTGGCAAACGTAATCCATTCTGGAAGCCAGTTCGAATTCTGAAACGTTCATCAACTGAGGCGCAGCTTCCGATTGGTTGAAGGAACTTCCTGCACTCAAGTGGAAATCACGTCAAATGTTTGGCTTCCAAAAAAAGTTTGAAAACCGGAGCATTTACTTCCAGGTTTTCACTGTTCGGGAGCTGAAGCGTTCCAAAATGGAGCTGTTCGGGAACCAAGGTTTGACTGTGTGGTGATCACACAGGGTCCCCGGACGTTTCACTGTCTATTGATCCCTGTGCCACCACTTTATTTCTCGCTGCCACCACCCAGGCCCTAACTGGGACAGTACTGAGTCCAGTCAGGGTTGAATTGGAACATAAACTTCTGTTTATTTATTGCAGTTTAACAAGCGTGTGGTTTCATAAACGGTATCGGTCAATTACAATCCTGGAGTGCCTATCCAGACCTATAGCTTCCGCTCCCTGCTCTCACTCACTAAACCACCTCTCAGTTATTTACTTGTCTTCCTAGCTCCTAACTGTTCCTGACTCAGCTTCTTTCGCTACACGAACTCAACCTACCCACAGACTCTATCCCAATTCACTCCCACTCCAACCAACCACCCAACTCCCAACGAACTCCTCCTTTGCCCCTCTCAGAGCTGGTTTTATAGTCCCTCTGACTCCACCCCCTGGGTTCTGATTGGGTAACTTGCTTAACTATTTCACCTCCAGCACTCTCATATGTTAACGTCACAGGCTGTACCTTGCCTGAGGACAGCATGGGAATTTAGTGGCTGCAGCATAAACCATGCAGTGCACACAGCTCTGCCTTTCCTCATCTTGTCTCTGCCATCAGCCAATGGTGTTCTGTTGCCTGGGGCAGCCACCCCTCTCTGCCTAATGGTAGGGCCAGCCCGGTCAATTTGCAAGACCAGGCATTCCAGTTCTAGTCATGCCTTTTTGAAAAATAACAGGGCTGGGCCAAAGCCAGTGGTGGTGGTGAGAAACATTTAATGGGAAAACATTGGTGCCTGTGAAATGTGTATCCCCACTTCAGAGTTACTGGAGGTTACTTCCATAGGACTCACTACAATCTGAATCAAGTGAAAACGGTGGTGATAACAGCAGCTAGGATAGCTGGGTCGGTAAAGCAGGAGATTTTTAATCTCAGGGTCGTGGCTCCAAGCCCCACATTGGGGAAAAGTTTCCTGCATTGCAGGGGATTGGAATAGACGACCCCCCATAGGGGGTCCAGACTATGGGGAGCCCCGAAAAATCAAGAATTACAATCTGGATTATAATTTGGTCTTTTTTATTTTAGTTTTTTGTTTTAATTGGATTGTGATTGGATATGTTGATTGGATGTTTTTTATTGGAAAATCAATAAAAATGATTTATTTTTTTAAAAAGGAATAGATGACCCCAATTGCCCCTTCCAGTTCTATGTTTCTCTGATTCTAACAACTGCAAAATACAGTGCTACCTCTGGTTGTGAACGGGATCCGTTCCGTAGGCCCATTCGCAACATGAGCGGAACGCAACCCGTGTCTGCACGTGCGCAGGTCGTGATTCACCGCTTCTGCGCATGCGCGTGATGTCATTTTGCATGTCTGCACATGCGCGAGCGGTGAAACCCAGAAGTAACCCTTTCCGGTACTTCTGGGTCGCCGCGTGACACAACCTGAAAACGCTCAACCTGAAGCAAACTTAGCATAAGGTATGACAGTAATATAATTAAAATATTATGAGAAGAAGGAGAAGAGAAATATTTCTTACCCAGGGCAGATTACAGCATATTAAAACACAACACAATTAAAATAAGCAACCACCCCCACCCCCCCAAACAATAATTCCATACATCATGTTACAAAGAGGGCACCTACTTCATGTTTCACCCAAGATACCTCATTGCATTTGCATCTTTACATGATCAGGGCCCCTTTAAAAATAAAAGGATAGTAAATAAACAAACAGATTCCCAGGACCAAGAGAATACATCAGTGTGTGGTGGCAGGCAAGGCATGGCAAAGCATGCTATGTATGTGCTCTGCCTCTCACCACCGTCATGATTTGCTCAGGAATTGGTGAAAAACCTTTTACAACTGGGGGAGGGGAGAAACCTGTGGCTCTCTGAATGTCATTGGACTCCATCTCCCATCACCCCTGACCATCGGCCATGCTGGCTACAGCTGATGGGAGCTGTAGTCCAACAATACTGTCTAGAGGGTCGCAGGTTCCTCACTATACATTGGGCGATGCTGAAATGGTCCAGGACTTGAGTTATCACCAAAGTTAATCTATGGCAAAATGTTGATGTAAAGTGTGAGGTTCTTCCTCACAAAGAACACATTAGAGAAGCAAAATGGGGTGGGGGATGTTGGGGTTTTCTGTACACTCTCAAGCTAGGTAAAATTGCAACAGCCCAGCTCTTCTGTCATTAAATTCAGTGGCATCCCTTTGAATATAAACAGCAGCAGCAGCAGGAACAGGCCCCGGCTTACTTAGATTGTGTTAATTATAATCAGTGTTTTACTTTTTACGTCTTTGATTGTTAAGTTGGCAAAGTGCTGTGGAGATCCCTTTGGGGATGCGAGGCTCTATAGGAACGCAAGCTATTATTATTAAATAAAAATCACCTGGAGTTTAAATTATACAATAGCCACCTGATTACACTTAGCACTCCAGCTGTAATAAAAAAATAATTGCATGCAATATAAATTAAAGATGTGTTTACCCAAGTTCAGCAAAGTTCAGGTGCTCTGAAATAATCACAGAGGTGTCGGGAGAGAGTTGTGATACCTTCATCAGTCAGGCTGTCTCAGTCTAAAGGGAGTTTAGAGCGGAGGTGCCTGAGAGGAGCAGAGGCCAACCGCCAGGTGAACGTTAGCAGAACCAAGTCAAACATAGAATAATAGAACCACAAATTGTGGAGTCGGAAAGGATCCTGGGGGTCATCTAGTCCAACCCCACTGCAATGCAGGAATCTCAACTAAAGCAATAATTGCAAATCGGGGCAAAGGCAACACCGTATCAGGGGTTAAATGATGGCACACAGGGTTCCAATGTAGACAGGAAGCAAGGATTGCTTATTGAGAATGCCTGCCGGAAGGAGAAAACGAGGTGCAAAGAGCCAAAAGAGCATTATTGGGACTCACAATTCCTCTAAAACAAAGAATCGGCAGAGAGCCAACGCCAGCTTCCCTGGCTCAGAAACAGAGCGGGTTGAGGAAGCTGAGAAAACGGAGCAAATAGAACAAACAGTGAGTAACAACATTAGGGGAACCTCACCCCCCCTTAAGGAGGATGACAATGATCCGACCCTCCTCCTCCCAGAAAAAGCTAATCCGTCCAAGAGGGCAAGAGGAGGAGCAGGAGGGATTCCTCCCACTCCTAACGCTGACCCACCCATGCCTCTAGAACAAGATATTAGAGGAGCCTGCTTTCAACCGATTCCGGATACGCACCCCTACCAAGAGCATGTTTCTGCATGTTGTCTGCAGAAACTATGGTTCTGGTTCTCCAAAGACTGAATGAAATCCTCACCAAAATAGTTAACATTGAGAAACAATTGGATACTAGTTCCTCCCCTTTAAATGCCCAAGGGCTTAAAAGGATGATAAGAAATGACTTTGTTAACAACTCACCAACTCAAACTATGGATGAAGTGAGGTCCTGTCAAGTCTTACAAACGAACCAGATAATGCTTGAGATTCACCGATACGCTCATAGGAGGATGAACCGCAGACAAATTACTATGTCCTTGTCTCAGCTCCTGAATTACCATTACTGAAATGTAGATCTAGAAAATTTCCACTTCCTGCCTACCTTGAGAAGCACCACGCGCCTATTTATGACCTTTAGGTCATCAGCCCTCCCATCTCGACTCATGGAGATAAAGGATACTCTATGGTGGTTCCATTCTCTCTGCCCAGTGCAGGTATTTAAGGATGTAACAAGGAGGCAATTGGTCCCTTGCATAGAGTCAAAGCTAATGCGGATAAGGGAAACCAAGCTCAACACTAGAAACACTAATTGCCCGAAGGAAGAAAAGAACCCTGTAAGCCTAGAATTACAAGACCTGAAGAAGAGGCTAATGAGTATAAAGACTGAGATTTCTACCCAAAATATAAGGACAGTAGAGCCTAGAGCACAATATTTAAAGACAGCCAACAGCTCTTTATCCCATAGAAAGACATCAGTGCAACTCCCTGTTCCCTTTTCAAACGACACTGAATTAGATGAGAAATTTGGCGCCTCCGACATTTCTATGGCAACAACACCTAAATAACTCTATGTTGCTGACAATCTAGAGATATCCAGCACCAAATCTACATCTGGACCTTTGTCTAATGTTCCAAAAACTTATCAGAATGATCAACCTTCTCTACTGTACTCCTGGCGAGACAGGATGGACAGAACTTCTGTATTTGAAGCTGGCTATTTGTTAGCCAGTGATCCACATTTTATAGCACATGCCTCATTAATACTCCCACAGCCACAGATAGAACCAACAATCCTCCAATCAACCCAGGAGGGAGAGGGGGATTGACAGTTAATGAAACACCATGGGACTGTCCTCCCCGCTTGGGGTGCGGTTGGTTGGGTTTTATCTTCTAGGGATACTTACCCTATCAAACCTCCACCTCTTCCCCATACCATTTTGACCCAGGAGTCCTGGCCCAAGGATGATTTGTTATTGAGGGGATCTTACCCCTCTATTGGGGAGGCTAGTATGGGGTCTGGGATTTCCACTATTGAAGGGCTAGGGAGGAATGGCAGTGGGGCTAGAAATCTCTATCGGCGTAGGGTTTCGAGACGCAGTGATCCTCGAACCCCTTCCAATCTACGCCCCATCCCAAGGGATGAGGGTAGGGAGAGCAAGGATTACCCACCTCCGTTATTAGTGCTGTGCAATGCCAGGTCCATAGGCAACAAAACCACCACCATGTGTGACTTTTTTGTCTCGCAGGGGATTGACCTGGCTTGCGTGATGGAGACCTGGGTACGGGAAGGCAAAGTAGTCTCCCTACATGAGATAACACCACCAGGTTTCTCTGTCCTCCATCAATCGCGGACTGTGGGTCCGGGGGGAGGAGTAGCGTTGTTAATCTGGGAGGATTGCTCTTTCAGAGCTCTGCCATCACCGGCAATCTCCGGCATTGAATGTGTTGGTCTCGTGTGGGGCACCAAGGAGAGCTTGGCTGTCTGGCTGGTGTACCGACCACCCAGCACACCTGCAGCCACCCTGTCAGACCTGCTGGAGGTGGTGGCAGGCTGGACCTTGGAGTTCCCAAGCCTACTGGTTTTGGGAGACTTCAACGTCCATGCCGATGCCGCTCCCTCCTCACAGGCTCTGGACCTAATGACTTCCATGGCAACACTAGGGCTCTCCCAGTTTGTTTTGGGCCCCACTCATCAAGCAGGCCACACACTGGATCTGATCCTTGGGGCTGGCATAGATGTGATCATGCTCCCCCCTGTGGAAGTGCCATGGTCTGATCACTACGCTTTGAAAGCCAAGATTGACTTCCCGCTCCTCCCTGGCTCGGGTGGCGAACCTATTTGGGCTCGTCCGCGAAAACTGATGGATCCTGATAGATTCCGACAAGCCTTGCAGGACCCTGCTCCTCCTGGCGACTCATTAGATGACCTTGTTGAGGACTGGAATAACCGGCTCTTGGTAGCCATTGATGAGATCGCGCCTAAGCGCCCTCTGCGACCCCGTCGAAACCGGGCCCCTTGGTTTACTGAGGAGCTCCGGAAAATGAAGCGGGATCTCAGACGGCTAGAGCGAGTATGGCGACGGACTCGTGACAGAGCCTCAATAACATCTTATAGGATGCTTATGAAAGCCTATGAGATGGCTATGAAAGCTGCTAAGAAATCTTACTTTGCAGCTTCCATTGCATCCGCTAGCTCTCGCCCGGCACAACTTTTTAGAATAATTAGATCAATAACGTCCTTAGGAGGACAACCAAATTTAAGCACAAATTCGACCCACAGCTGTGAGGCATTCGCGAGCTTTTTTGCGGAGAAAGTCCTGTTGCTCTGCCGTGACCTCCCTGCCAATTTAGATACAGTGACTGAACTGGAGGCCCCTCGACTGACTTCAGGTCCAGTGTTGGACCATTTCGATCGAATACTCCCTGCTGATGTGGATAGATTCCTCCAAGTTGGTAGGCCCACCACCTGCCTCCTTGATCCGTGCCCGTCTTGGCTGATTAGGGAGTGTCCAGATGTTGCGTGGACCCCCCTGGTTGAAATTATCAATTTGTCCCTTGACACAGGGACATTCCTAGGGGATGTGGTATGTCCACTCTTAAAGAAAACTTCATTAGATCCCTCAGACCTATCCAATTACCGCCCAGTTTCAAATCTTCCATATCTGGGTAAGGTAATTGAGAGAGCGGTTGCTGAATAGCTTGGTAGGTTTCTGGAGGAAACATCAGCTTTAGATCCATTTCAATCCGGTTTCCGTCCTGGTTTTGGGACCGAGACGGCTCTGGTTGCCCTAACAGACGATCTCCGTAGACAACTGGATCAAGGCGGGTCAGGACTGGTGATCCTTTTAGATTTGTCAGCAGCCTTTGACATGGTCAGTCATGATCTTCTGGACCACCGCCTCGCAGACGTGGGGATACAGGGCATAGCCCGTAACTGGCTGTGCTCTTTTATCTCTGGTCGGGGACAGAGGGTGGCTCTAGGGAGGGAAATGTTGTCGCGCCACTCCTTGGTGTGTGGAGTGCCGCAGGGCGCAATCCTCTCCCCGATGCTTTTTAACATCTTTATGCACCCCCTTGCCCAGATTATCCGGAGCTTTGGGCTGGGCTGTCACCAATATGCTGATGACACTCAGCTCTATCTGCTAATGGATGGCCACACCGACTCGGCCCCGAACACACTGACCAGATGCTTGGAAGCTGTGGCTGGATGGTTTCGTGGGAGCCGATTGAAACTAAATCCTTCGAAGACAGAGGTCCTATGGCTGGGTCGGGATGGTATGGGGATGAGGGACCAACTCCCTTCTCTTGCGGGGGCCCAATTAGTGCCATTGACTTCCGTTAAGAGTTTGGGTGTAATCCTTGATGCCTCCCTTTCCATGGAGGCGCAAGTTACAGCAACAGCCAAGGCGACATTTTTCCACCTTTGCCGCATCAAGCAGTTGGTCCCTTACCTTTCCCACCCCGACCTGGCCACAGTGATCCATGCGACGGTCATCTCCAGGCTTGACTACTGTAATTCGCTCTACGCAGGGCTGCCCTTGAAGCTGTCCCAGAAACTCCAGCGGGTGCAGAATGCTGCAGCGAGGCTCCTCACGGGGTCTCTGCCATGGGAGCATATTCACCCAGTGCTTTTCAAGCTGCACTGGCTCCCGGTGGAGTACAGGGTCAGATTTAAGGTGCTGCTTTTGACCTTTAAAGCCCTTCACGGCCTAGGACCCTCGTACCTACAGGACCGCCTCTCCCGGTATGCCCCACAGAGAGCCTCAAGGTCCATAAATAGCAACACCCTAGTGGTCCCGGGCCCTAAGGAAGTTAGATTGGCTTCAACCAGAGCCAGGGCCTTTTCAATTCTGGTGGAACGCTCTGCCTCATGAGACCAGGGCCCTGCAGGATCTGATTTCTTTCCGCAGGGCCTGTAAGACAGAGTTGTTCTGCCTGGCCTTTGGCTTGGAGCTAATTTGATTCCCTCCCTCTCTTTCTTTTTTCTTTTCCTTCTCCTCCTGCAATGAGGCTATATTTTAATATTTTAATGTTTCGATATTTTAATGTTGTATTTTAATTTTGTTTTAAGTTGTAATCATTTAACTTGTTTTTATTATTGCTTGTAAGCCGCTCTAAGCTCGGCCTTGGCTGGGGAGGGCGGGGTATAAGTAAAATTATTATTATTATTATTATTATTATTATTATTATTATTATTATTAAGGATTGATGGAATGGTAGCTGTTATGTACTGAAGTTCTCACCCTGGGCCAGCAGGGGGATACTGTAGATAGTTTTCACTCAGGTTCACATATGCAAATAAGGAATTGAAAGAGACGTTCAGTGATTGGATAGTTACAGAAAGTTGTTACTGTTGCCTTGTAGTTGAGCTCTATATAAGCAGGTTGGCTGAACCCTTCAGCCCAGTTCTGTTCTGGGCCTGTGAATAAACAAGAGCTGTTTGAAGAATCTACTGTGCCATCTGATACGTTCACCCACAACCTAACAGTAGGGCTCATGGTAGAGCACTTAACATAGATAAGAACATAGTGGCTAAAAGACTGAGCTGTGAATCGTGAAGCCCCTGGTTCAAATACTGCCTCTGCCATGAACTCATTGGGCAAAGCATTCAGTTTTGGTACCTCCATATGCAATATGGAGGTGGCTAATACTGGCTTACCTTACTGCAAAGGTGGAGAACACTCCCTCCAGATACTTAAAAGTAAGATACAGATGTTATTATTATAGACAATCTAGGCTAAGAAAAGTGGCTATTAAGAAGCAGAAATCCAGATCCATTTTTTGCAGAGGGGGAAAAAAAGGTGGCCTTGTACCGTATTTTTCGTCCTATAGGGCTCACTGGCCCATAGGACGCACCTCATTTTTTGGGGTGGGAAATGAATAAAAAAAATTATTCCCCCCCCCCAGCCCGAGCTTCCCCCGACCCCAGCCCACAGAACAGGCTGCTATCTGCAAGCCTTGTGAGCCCGGGGTCAACTCCCACTGGGCGCGCAAGGCTTGCAGACACCTGCGTGAAGCACGGGGTGTCCTCCGGAGGGCGCCCCCTGCTCCGTGCTGCAGGCTGTCGCCCGCAAGCCTTGCAAGCCCACGGGAACTCCCGCCGGGCGCGCAAGGCTTGCGGATAGCTGCCTGAAGCCTGGAGAGCGAGAGGGGTCGGTGCGCACCAATGCCTCTCGCTCTCCAGGCTTCAGCGAAAGCCTGCATTCACCCCATAGGATGCACACACATTTCCCCTTCATTTTTGGAGGGGGGGGAAGTGTGTCCTATAGGGCGAAAAATACGGTACTTAAAAGACAGTCTTCACTGTGCAAACATTTTTACATAATTGAAGTAGCATTTGAATTTCAGGCAATAATGTGTTATGCTTTAAGCCTTATTGTGGGGATCATCATAGCTTGTTTTTGTTTTATTTTGTGCTACAGAATTAACAGTATTAAATATATTCTTAGAACACAAAAAATAAATAAAAATAAAAATAAAATAAAATATGGACTGCCAAGGAGGGATGTTGGAGGAATTTGTTATTCATCCATTCCAATATGAGCAGGACAGAGCTGTACCTCCCAGAATAATTTGTGGATCGGTACATAGCTATTGTTGGATTTCACACTTCTCCAAATACTGTGACAGTTACTCACTCAAAAAGCCCCAGGAGAGCTCTTTTAAAAGTGTGCATTTGGAGAAAATGTATGTTTTAAAACATATATTTAACAGTGTTTGTGTGTAATATATGGAGGGGGGGAGAGAGAGAAAGAAGAGAGAGAGAGAGAGAGAGAGAGAGAGAGAGAGAGAGAGAGAGAGAGAGTTTAATGAGGAAACAATATGAAACAGACTTATGGGTGAAAATATGGAAAAGAGACTCAGACGAGAACTAGTGATCCATCCAGTTCTACTGCCAAGTCTGCAAATTACAAACATTTATGCAAATGTACTTAATTTACACAATGTATTCCAGAAGCGCAGCTCCTTGGACCCAGCCCCCATGGTTATGACAATAGCCATTCTAGTAACCCCGCACCCACCCAAATAGCTGCAATCTGACGCCATAGTAGCTGCGTTGGCTCGAGGCCATCAATGTACGGAACCGTCCTGCAATTAAAATATATGGGATTCTCTCCAGATGCGTCAACAGAAGCCCTCTGCATGGATATGGACCACCATGATCTGCAAATACTAGGTGAGTTCTGGAAACCTGTCAGGTGTATGGATTGCATGAGGGCAATTGCAAGGCAGATATGGAAACTGTGCACAAATGCCCTGTGTATCTCTATCTGTATTCGGTGCTTTTTTCCCCTAGACAAAAAGGTCCCAGAATTCACCTCCCTCACAACACCCACCCCAGAGGTTCTCGTCAGGCTTGGGGGGGTGTCTCCTCACCAGCCAGAGACTTGTTGATGCTGCTCAGCTGAGGTGTGGGGAGCCTTCCGCCCCATAGCTGAGCAGCTTAACAAGCCCCCCCACCCCTCACCTCTCCAGCTCATGTGAGCTGGAGCAGCACTGGGACTTGCTCAGCTAAGGTGTGGCTTTGCCTGGGAGGTTGAAGAGCCTCAACAAAGCCCTGGCTCATGATGAGACCCTCCCTCTCCAGAGCCTGTAGAGCAGTAGTGGCCAAACCTGGCCCTCCAGCTGTTTGTGGACTACAATTCCCATCACCCCTGACCACTAGTCCTGTTAGCTAGGGATGATGGGAGTTGTAGTGCAGAAAGAGCTGGAGGGCCAAGTTTGGCCACCACTGCCGTAGAGGATGCCCCCTTCCGGCTCTGGGGAGGGTCTCCTCATGAGCCGGAGGCACAGCAAGACTTTCCAGAGACTGGTCAGGTCTCTCCCCCCACTTCGGGGGCCCAGGTGAGAGGTGCCAGAACACTATTCTAGCTGGGGAAGAAGCCCCTATACAGTAGTACCTTGGGTTAATAACTTAATTCGTTCTGGAGGTCCATTCTTAACTTGAAACTGTTCTTAACCTGAGGTACCACTTTAGCTAATGGAGCCTCCCACTGCCGCCGCACCGCCGCCATGTGCTTTCTGTTCTCAGCCTGAAGCAAAGTTCTTAATTTGAGGTACTATTTCTGGGTTAGCAGAGTATGTAACCTGAAGCATCTGTAACCCAAGGTACCACTGTATCTATATTAGCAATAGCAATGAGGTGCTTGGAAAAGACTAGCCCTAGAGTTAGCTGCGCATCCCTTTAGAACATGTCAGTGGAAGTGCACTGGGTAGTCTCTGTCAGTCAAGCTATAACATATCCTGACACCCCTTTTAGCAGAGAGCAGCTTGAAGGCTAAGTCAGGATGATGTCTTCAGCAGTGGGCGAGATCCGGGGTGGGGAGAGATGGAGGGAGCTGGCAAGGGGCTATGAGAGGAGCGGTATTAGTTCCATATTGTTGTTCCACTCGAAGGACACAGTGTGTCATAACAAATTACCATTAATTTGCACCAGCAGTACTGTTAGATTAAGACGGGCAAGCAATGATGACAAATAGAACTTGCGAGTTCGCCTAACGAGAGGGCAAGGCTGCATCGCCGGAGCCGCTTCTCTCAATTAGTGGACAAGGCTTTTAATGCCTCCGCGCCCAACCAAAGCAATTTTGATTACTCAGAGCTAAGCCTTCGCTTAGAAGAATCCAGAAGCTGAAATGCATCTCCCACTCCCCCCGCCCCGAACTCCACAGCTACTTCCCCCACCCCTTTTAAGCATAATTTATTTACGGAGCACTAATATAGAGAGAACCTGTATGGTTGCAAAAGAGCAGGATACTGGGTTCTCCAGCCCCCTGGTCTTGAACCGCTGGGTCCCATGACCCACAAGGTCTTGCCCCACCAAAAGATGAATCACGCGAACAGCACTGCAACCATCTTTCAGGAAGAGGCAAAAAACAAGAGATGGGAGGAGGGAGAAAGGAAGAGCACAGATCTACAAACCTACTGGTAGGAACATAAAATGTACAAGGAGGAGCTAGAGGTATATCTTGGGTCTAGAAGGGTTAAGGGTAGTAGAGCTTTATCCCAACCTGGGAAAATCCAGGCATTTTAAACTGCAGCTGCCATCATTCCCAATCAGCATGGATCAGGGATTATGGGTTTCTGGGTTCTTAGAAGGACAAAATTGATGCCTCATTCCAGCAGCACAGGAGGACAACCAAGGCCCCACCATCATGGTTAGGCCGAAGCCACAGCCTGGACCCAGCGGACCAGAGATTCTTGAGGAGTGATGGAGGAATCATGCCCTTTCTTGCATTATTTAAATATCCTGGCTCAGCAACAACAGGCTTATGAAACACATATTTAACTTTCTTATGAAGGTCCTCCCACAATTGCCCTACGACCAGTTTTTAAATGTCAGCCTATTGGCCTTTTGATATTTCCTGCTTTGTAATAACCAAAAGCTATTTGAACATACAGAATTATGGACTAATCGCTGCTCGGCCAATTTTGCCGAGTTTTCACAGGCGGCGGCAGAAGGACGAGAGAATGCAATTTAGCTACAACTTCAAAGTCGTGTTCTTCGTTATCATTGGAGCTGAGGCTCCTTTGTCTTCTTCCATCCCAATTTGGCTTTTCAAGTGAATGGGAACTGGTTGTTTACATTTGCTCACGCCATGTCATCTGGCAACGGAGTTCTGGATAATAAATTGGTCAGCGGCGGAATGGTTGTGTCGGAACACGCATAAGCATTTCCAGTGGTGGCTGGTCTCCATTGTGACAGGTTGGGCAGAAGGCAGGGAGGCCAATAGGAGGCAGAGGCAGAGCCAACGATAGGTGAAGCCACAGCCAATAGCAGGTGGAGCCACCCCCGATTGACAGACTGAGCTTGGTGGGGCAGAACCCTCTTTGCCCTTGCAGACCATTTCCCATTGTCTTTTCTCATGATCTCACAGTCCATGAATGATCTCCAAACCATGCTTTTCCAGAAACACAGTTTCCCACCTTTGTGTATGTTACAGTGATTTCAGTGGGAGTGTTAAACATTCCTTCTCCTCAAGCAGGACCTGAGCACAACAGTGCACTCCCTGCTTTTGATTCCCAGCAACCAGCACAGGTGGCGCTGTGGGTTAAACCACAGAGCCTAGGGCTTGCCGATCAGAAGGTCGGCGGTTTGAATCCCCGCGACGAGGTGAGCTCCCGTTACTCGGTCCCTGCTCCTGCCAACCTAGCAGTTCGAAAGCACGTCAAAGTGCAAATAGATAAATAGGTCCCGCTCCAGCGGGAAGGTAAATGGCGTTTCCGTGCACTGCTCTGGTTCACCAGAAGCAACTTAGTCATGCTGGCCACATGACCCGGAAGCTGTACGCCGGCTCCCTCAGCCAATAAAGCGAGATGAGCGCCGCAACCCCAGAGTCATCCGCGACTGGACCTAATGGTCAGGGGTCCCTTTACCTTTACCTTTAACCAGCATTCAAAGCCAAATTGCCTCCAACAGTGAAGAGAGAACATTGCTATTGTTGCTAGTAGCCAGTGACCCCTTATTTCTCTAAATCACTTTTCAAGCCATCTATGTTGGTAGCTATCGCTGCCTCTTATCAAACCCTATTTTTCAGGGACAGTCCCAGATTTACAGAAGACGTCCCACTTTCTGATTTAATCCTGGAATGTCTCACTTTTCCGTGGGACTTCCCTACTTTCATCAGAGAAATGTTGGAGGGAGTTATGAGACCCCCAAACCAAGGAGGTTAAATAACTATGCCACCTTCAGAAGACATTTGAAGCCAGCCCTGTATAGGGAAGTTTTTTAATGTTTAAAGTTTTATTATTTTTTTATATATGTTGGAATCTGGGGCTGGGGCAACCCAGTCAGATGGGCGGGATCAATAAATTATTATTATTATTATTATTATTATTATTATTATTATTATTATTATTGTTATTATTATTAAATAGGACATCCTTATTTTCAATGGAGAATGTTGGAGGACAGGTCTTATGGGAGCGAATTCCATATGATGTGTGAAGATTAACTTTCTTTTATCTATCCCGAATCTTCCATGAATTCTAGTGTTATGAGAAATTGAGTATATACAATTTTTGTTGTCTGTCTATATTAATTTACAAATATTGTTCAACAATCATCCTAATATACATTTTTAATTCATTTTGATATTATTATCCAATTTTTTTGTGTTTTCCCATTAGGAGGTTTATTTTAGTTCTATTGGTTTCCCTATTTCACATCGTCTTCTCTCTATATAACATAAATTCTCCCTATTCTTTTTTATATGTTTCATCACCCTGAGATTTTTTTGTTTACAGACATTTTATGGAAAAAATTGAAGAAGAACAATTATATATATATATAATGGACAAAGACAATGCGAAAAGTTAAAGACGACATAAAAAAGCCGGAAGAAGGAAGTCAGCTCGGGAGAGCAAGAACAAATGTGAAACATAATGTATGTGTATGTATAGTATGTAACTAAAAATTCAATAAAGATCATCTTTAAAAAGAGAGAGAGAGAGAGAAACTGAGTAAAGCTTTTTTTCCTGTCCACTTCATCCGCATCGTGTATAATTTTATAAACTTCTATCATGTTGCCACTCGCTTGCCTTTTCTCCAAAGTGAAAAGTCCCAAATGCTGTAACCTTTCCTCATAGGCCCTTGATCATTTCCGCTGGCCTTTTGAAGGAAGAATGAACACACATTTGGGTTGGAGAATTCTATCAGGTGTGTCAGCTGACAAGGAAGGAAGTGGGCCAGGAATGTCATGTGCAACGTGTGAGCTCCATCTTGTTCACCTCTTGATAGGAAGACCACGCACCCCAATTACCCCCCTGGTTCAACTAAAAAGTTGGGCTCTTAAGTTGCTCTACTCTCAAAAGGAGGGTGCCACATGGCGGTCTCACCTGCACGCCCCACAGCTGGCA
The DNA here is from genome assembly GCF_027172205.1 of Podarcis raffonei. NCBI lineage: Eukaryota > Metazoa > Chordata > Lepidosauria > Squamata > Lacertidae > Podarcis > Podarcis raffonei. The sequence continues at coordinate 63,762,757 of NC_070611.1, read as the reverse complement.
TAAATGCCACAGATAGCAAGCTCTCCCACAATGCTAAGAAGGGCAGCGAGACGCCACCTAACAAATGCAACTTTAACAACAGTAAAACAACCTAATAGCTCAGCGTGCCAGGGGGTTAATGTGGCGGACCATTTAACGCTGAGCTAAATAGCCCTGGTTTGCTTCTCAATGCCAAGTGTCGAACTGAGGATTGCAATTGCAGGAGCGGTTCCTAATTCATTAGTTAAAGGGGGTCATTGCTCGTGGGGTGGGGGAGAAGGAGGGAAAGAGGGAAGAACTGGAGGGGGCGGAAATAGCAGGGGGAACTCGGAGAGACTCAAAGTCAGCACAAGGTTGGGCTCCTGCTGTTTGCCATATTTAGCCGCGCAGCCCCACAGGTGGCAGTGAAATTTGCACACACAGAGGTGGGTTCTTCTGCAGCCCACATAAAGGAGCTGTATGAGAAAATGGGAGGATTTGAGGATCTTTTTGAAAATGTGCTGCATTCTCCTTTTCCCCCTACTTATTTTAGAATGGTTTCAGGGGAAGGAGGAACATTTTGACCCCAGTTAGAAGAAATCCCACCCTAATTTGCAGGACTCAACCTTCTTTCCAGCTTGCCACTACAAAATATTTTGAAATAGAAACACGAAAACATTAAATATTTTAAAATGTGTACGTAAGAACAGAGGAAGAGCTGTGTTGCATCAGGGCAATGGTCCATCACATTCAGCATCCTGGCCAGTCAGGTGCCTGTGGGAAGCTTGCAAGTGGGGCCTGGGTGCAAATCTCCACACTTGAGATTTCTAGCGAGGGGCATTCAGAGGCATACTGCCTCCAACAGTGGAGGGAGAAGATAGCTATTGTGGCTATCAGCCTAAACCAGAAGAAACACGCTGATGGAAACATACCCATTAAAGCAAGAAAAAGTGAAGGGATAAGCAAACAAGGCGGGGAAGAGGACAATCTTATATACAATTTTCTGGGTTTACTTCTGAATATAAATGTGTAGGATTGTGCTGTTAGGTTGAACCCTATATGCATGTTGGTCTAAACCACAGAGCCTAGGGCTTGCCAGTCAGAAGGTTGGCGGTTCGAATCCCCGTGAATGGGGTGAGCTCCATTGCTTGGTCCCTGCTCCTGCCCACCTAGCAGTTCGAAAGCACATCAAAGTGCAAGTAGATAAATAGGTACCGCTCCGGCGGGAAGGTAAACGGCGTTTCCGTGCGCTGCTCAGGTTCGCCAGAAGTGACTTTGTCATGCTGGCCACATGACCTGGAAGCTGTACGCCGGCTCCCTCGGCCAATAAAGCGAGATGAGCGCCGCAACCCCAGAGTTGTCCGCAACTGGACCTAATGATCAGGGTACCTTTACCTTTACCTACTGCTGATACATATAGTGATCAGCAATAGCTGTGTCACAACATTAAGTTGTAAGTATGAGGAAACCATGTTTTAGAAGTAGCTGGATAGCTCACTTGGTTAGAGCGTGGTGCTGATAACGCCAAGGTTGCAGGTTCGATCCTCGAACAGGACAGCTGCATATTCCTGCATTGCAGGGGGTAGGATTGGATAGGATTATATGCCTGATTATTATTTATTTTATTTTATTTTTTATTTTAATTTTTATTTATTCATCAACACTTAACCATGACTCTTATTTCTAACCTGGCCGTAAATGTCAACTATGCTCACCACTGGCTTGGCTGCATGTCCTTACAAAAAAATCAATACATATGTGCAGAGAGAAAGAGAGAGAGAGACAATCTCACTGTCTTCTGAGCACCACCTTTCCAGTTCGTCACAAAGGGCAGCAAGAAAGTGAGGGGGGGAGGAGGGAAAATAATAGACCCCAAATGGGTTACAGCAGAATACAACATTTCAATTAGACCTCGGCAAAGGGGAAGGCTTTCTTCCTGAACATTAACCCCCCCCCGAAACAAGCGATTTCTCTAATTCCTGCCATCATTCAGACTGGCCTTGAATTACCTCCTGATAGGCCTCCCATGCGCTTGCAGATGAGAGAGTGTAATGGGGATCTGTTAATTAACTAGAAGCAAAGTTGCACGGTGGGGATCAAACACTGGATGCGTCCTAAAACTCCCACAGAGAAGATGAAATGCAGCGCAAACTTTAAAGACTTCCCGTCATTAGCCAAGACCTTGGCTGCTCCTGGCCCAGACCCCTCCTGTTCCAGAGAACAATGAGGACAATGATGGCAGAAATGAAATGGTGCAGTAAGGAACAAAGGAATTAGCTATTTACCCACAGAGAATGAAAGGAAAGCTGGGGACAAAGATTGGCGGGGAGGGAGGGAAAAGACGCTTGCTTTTCCCGACGACGGTTCCTCTCTACTTTTAATTAATTTATGGCTGCCAGGGACCTGCACACAGAGCATGCCCAAAAGCATTGTGTGCTTGGAGCGCAGCTTTAAGACCCTCGCGTAACATCTACTGTTTACTCTTCGGTGGAATAACAAAGTGGCCGGGAGGAGGTGGAGGAAGGAGGTCAGGAGCTGAGAAGGGGAGATGTTTTGCTTTCGGAAGAAATGGAAGGAGGGGACCAAAAGGTCACAGTGACCCCCTACTTTGCCTCCTAGGGGCCAGTTTCCCTATGAAAAAAGTGCATGGCTTCTCCAAGGATTTTCTTGGACGCAAACAGCGGTGTTCGGCAAAATGCAGCTGTGGACCACATCTGACCCGTGACATTACTCAGCTGCTGTTTACACTAAGTATTTTGCATAGGACCAGGCTCAGTACTGTCTACACCAGGGGTCAGCAACTTATTTCAGCTGTGGGCTGGTCCACCGTCCCTCAGACCATGTGGTGGGCTAGACTATTTTTTTGGGGGGGGGGGAATGAATGAATTCCTATTCCCCACAAAAAACCCAGAGATGCATTTTAAATAAAAGCACACATTCTACTCATGGAAAAACACCAGGCAGGCCCCACAAATAACCCAGAGATGCATTTTAAATAAAAGGACACATTCTATCCATGTAAAAACATGCTGATTCCTGGACCGTCCACAGGCTGGACTGAGAAGGCGATTGGGTTGCATCCGGCCCCTGGGCCTTAGGTTGTCTACCCCTGGTCTACACCGATGGGTGGCAGCCCTCTGGGATTTCAGACTGGGGGTCATACCCTGCCCTACCTGGCGATACCAGGGCTTGAACCTGGGACCTTCTGCATGCAAATCAGAGGCTCTTCCACTGAGCTATAGTCCTTCCTACGACCAAACTTGGGGACCTGAGCAAAATATGAAGATAACCAAGCAGCCTCTGTAGTTGTTTTATGGCACACACCAGGTTTCACTCAGGAAGCGACTGAGACCCAATTTTGGTTGTCCGTGATAAAGCAAATTAACTTGTGTTCACATGTGTTCCCCTACCATTTATATGACTGGCAATGAGACCTGGAGGTAATGCATGTGCCCCCACCCCAAAAAATTGTCTCAAACCTATTTTTCATGTGGGGCAAGTTGCACAAGTGAGCCCTACCCATGGAGGCAACTATGACTGCATGGGCCCCAGATCAGTGAGAAGCAATATGGTGCCTATTATTATTATTATTATTATTATTATTATTATTTGAATTTATATACCGCCCTATACCCGGGGGGCTCAGGGAGGTTCACAGAATAAAATCAAGATATAAAACAAAATACATAATAAAAACAAAAACAACAACCCAGTAGCCCCTGTCATTGTCCAATAACATCTGGAAGTCACCACACTGACTGCTTCCATGACCCTAGAACACATGGAGAGTACACAGACAGAGAAATCTACACGAGTCTATTAGGCATGGTGGCTCTTGAAGACCAGAAGCCATATGAGAAACCTTTTCAAGCCTTGGGGCTGCAGATGTTGTAGGACGACACTTCTCATGGGGCATGCTGACTGAGGATGATGGTATTTGTAGTCCTGGAATGCCTGGAGGCCAAAGGCTGGGAAAAGCTGCAGTGGGGTCTCCTACATGTACATTGGCAAGGGTGTCTCCAGATGCATAACACTGGTTGGGTCATTTGGGCTAGCACCAATCCGGTGTCCCCAGAAGGATGCCCAGCTTCATTCAGTAAATGAAGTATCTTTGCTGTAGGAGTCCTGATGTGGGGAACAGCATTTGCCCACGTCTTATTCTTCTTTTAAATACGTAGAGAAGCAGGCTCCAGCAGTAGAGACAGGGCACAGAACTATGTGGCCAAGTGGGGATTTGAACCCTAGTCTCCCAGGCCTGGCACTCTAACCACTACACCACACTGTCTCTCAATTATCTTGTGGCTCAGCTTGACGCTTCAGTTTCATCACAGCCTGTTGCTGAACTGCGCCCAGCTCCGAGAAAGGAGCAACATTTTAACAGTGCTATGATATTCATGAAGCTTTGGGTCAATGCCAACGAGGCATAAATTAGGCTGATTTAGATTCCGCCCTCTTCCTGCCATTGCCAGCTGCTGCCCCCTGCTGCCTCCCTGAATGAGGCTCCAGTTGACAATGGTGGCACGAAGGAGAAAAGAGCAGTGGCCGGCAACAGTTGAGAGCCAAGGCTCCCTAGGGAGTCGGCAAAGGGGTGTTCGTGGCCCCAGAGCTGGCACAATCGAGGGGGTGACTGACACCAGCATATGGTGCTACTCAAAACACTGCCCATATCTGCCCCAAAGTGCAGCCAAGGACTCCTTCTCTACATTTCCAGCAAAAGCTGCAGTAATGCGGGTCAAATTGCTGTGACCATCAAGGGGCCGTTTATTTGCTTCCTAGCTAGGGATGGGGGCAAAGTTTGGTTTTGTTCGCATTTTAATGAGAAACCACCTCATTCGCGCTTCTTGGACTGTATGCCAATCAAAAGACAGCTATCCTCTGAAAGGCACACTTTTCTGAATTTTTCAATATAAATTTCAGTGTGTATTTTTGGGGGAGGAATGCCTATATTGTGGACTAAGTGTGACTAAAATGCATAGATTAGTGAAAGTAGCATATAATAATGCTTTATATTAGGAGAAACAGACTGCAAAATCTGAATGCTAGTCTAAACTACACAGAAAAAAATATTTTATTAGGAGAAACTCACGCAAAACTTTCCGGAGGATTTTTTTTTAAAATCCACAAAATTCTGCAGAAATGTGGATAACTGTATTTAAGATCGGAAAAATGAGAAACTGAAAGAAACCAAAATTCACAGACCCATCTACCCTTATTCCTAGTAGTTCATTCTCATTGTACCAATTTGCCCCAGGTAACCTACAATTAGGGACACGGGTGGCGCTGTGGGTTAAGCCACAGAGCCTAGGACTTGCCAATCAGAAGGTCGGCGGCTCGAATCCCCATGACGGGGAGAGCTCCCGTTGCTCGGTCCCTGCTCCTGCCAACCTAGCAGTTTGAAAGCACGTCAAAGTGCAAGTAGATAAATAGGTACCGCTCCAGCGGGAAGGTAAACGGCGTTTCCGTGCACTGCTCTGGTTTGCCAGAAGCGGCTTAGTCATGCTGGCCACATGACCCGGAAGCTGTGCGCCGGCTCCCTCGGCCAGTAAAGTGAGATGAGCGCTGCAACCCCAGAGTCGGCCATGACTGGACCTAATGGTCAGGGGTCCCTTTACCTTTACCTAACCTACAATGTTTCCATGTCAATTTGAAGCAGCAAACCCTCTTCCTCTACTACTCTCGAATTTCCAGACTGCAGCCCAGCTAAAGGCTATGGGAGTTTTCTTAGGGACCTAGGCAAGAATGCTTGACCCTAATTTTGGAAGCAAACTGCATTGATTTCTGCAGAAAACCCCTTTTCAAGCACAAACAACCATTGATTATTGGATAGGGCTACCAATGCCAGAAAACGCACGTGTGCATGGCAGTAACGGGAGGGGATGCTATTAAAACAGAAATGTCTCGTGCAAATACATAATATAGTCGGATAATATTGTTTTGGATTAGCACTTTTGCAACCTAGTCAAGCCCCTCAGCCACAATTATTAAAGCACAAAACTGGCTGCATTAAATTGAAATCACCTGTGAAAGATACTTTCAAAGACTAATCTGCCAAAGACTAATCACATTCAAGCAAAATGGAGGGGGGGAAGATGATTGGTTAGCACAAAATAGTTTAGCCTTCTTCAGGCATTCTGTGTTAGGGTTAAGTAAGGTAAAGGTAAAGGACCCCTGGACTGTTAAGTCCAGCCAAAGGTGACTCTGGGGTTGTGGCGCTCATCTCACTTTCAGGCTGAGGGAGCCGGCGTCTGTCCACAGACAGCTTTCTGGGTCATGTGGCCAGCATGAATAAACCGCTTCTGGTGCAACATGACACCGTGATGGAAACCAGAGTGCACGGAAACACCGTTTACCTTCCCATCACAGTGGTACCTATTTATCTACTTGCACTGGTGTGCTTTCGAACTGCTAGCTTGGCAGGAGCTGGGACAGAGCAACGGGAGCTCACCCCGTTGTGGGGATTCAAACTGCCGACCTTCCAATCAGCAGGCCCAAGAGGCTCAGTGGTTTAGACCACAGCACCACCCACGTCCCTTTAGGTTAAGTAAATGCATGAGCTGGCACGCTTATGTTGTCTCTGTTCCCTTTCCACTATTTCGGTCACTCTCCATGGAAAACCAGGGTTCCAAAATGTGCAGTGATTTCAGTTTAATGCAGCCAGTTTAAACCTAATACAGTGGTACCTCGGGTTAAGAACTTAATTCGTTCTGGAGGTCCGTTCTTAACCTGAAACTGTTCTTAACCCGAGGTATGACTTTAGCTAATGGGGCCTCCTGCTGCTGCTGCGTGATTTCTGTTCTCATCCTGAAGCAAAGTTGTTAACCCAAGGTACTATTTCTGGTTTAGCGGAGTCTGTAACCTGAAGCGTCTGCAACCTGAAGTGTCTGTAACGTGAGGTACCACTGTACAGAAATGTATGAAGAGGTCTACTGCTGCAACTATTTGTCCATTCCCAAACCCTCTTACTGAATGAAACTAAGTGGGAGGAAAAAATTCTGATTGCAAGAAATAAAGGGTGCTTCCTGATGGTCAGTATTTTGCAGGAGAGATTCAAGCATATATTGGGAAATGTAGGTATCGTAGAACTGTAGTGTCAGGAGGGACCCCAAAGGCCATTAAGCCCAACCTCCTGCAATGCAGGGATCACCGCTAAAGAAACCCTGACAGGTGGCACTGCAATCTCTGCTTAAATACCTCTGGTGAAGGGCAGTCGACCACCCTTTGTAGTTTATGCAATTAAAATGGGTCAAAGCACTCTGCCACCCAAGCAGAACAAATCCACTTTCGGGAATCATAGAATAGAATGGTAGAGTTGGAAGGGACCCCAAGGTCCTGCAATGCAGGAAGAAACTGACTTTTCCCAGTTATGAAAGTAATGGGGAAATGCACTGAAAAGTGTGGCATGAATGAATCATTAGCAGGAAGAGGTGTAAATGCCATACAAGCAAATCAGGATGAATACAGGACAGGTTCATCTCGTTGACGAATAACCTCCCCGCGAACAAAACAGAACATATATGCAATAAAGACTAGGTGCTTTCTAACTTCTATATATTTTGTGGAAGCAAATCAAGACAGCTGCTCAATGAACAGGTGGTCTGGAGGAGCCCAGAGAGTGCAAGAGAAAGTGCAAGGAATAGCTGGTCTGATTTTATAAAGCCCTTCCTTGGCAAAAGAAATCACCAACGAAAGGCAGAGTCTGTAAATACCTTGGCATTGCTTCTGTATCACTTTGTGTCCAATGGCAAGTGCCAGCGCCAAAGGTACCATAGGCGTTTGGCTTCCACTTCACCAATAACAGACCTTATACAGTGGTACCTCGGGTTACATACGCTTCAGGTTACATACGCTTCAGGTTACAGACTCTGCTAACCCAGAAATAGTGCTTCAGGTTAAGAAATTTGCTTCAGGATGAGAACAGAAATAGTGCTCTGGCGGCGTGGCGGCAGCAGGAGGCCCCATTAGCTAAAGTGGTGCTTCAGGTTAAGGACAGTTTCAGGTTAAGTACAGACCTCCGGAACGAATTAAGTACTTAACCCAAGGTACCACTGTATAATAATCCTGCTTCATAGCATCTTGGGATGGCTGTGATTCAAAGCAAACTATCATGCTCAATGGTCCGTTAAGTGTAATTCATGGTGACATGACATGGAGAATCAGCCACTGAAGGGTATTTTTTAATTAATTAATTAATTAATTAATTGATCACTTTATTTTGCTCAGAGCAACCCAAAAGGATTTATAACCAGCCAAACAAAGAGACAGACAATCCCACAGCCCATAAGATACCTTGAAATCAAGAGGAAAAAGAAATACATTTAAAACATCCCACCCACTTCGAGAAAGCCACAGATAGCTAAAGGCCAAAGGCTTGGTTATAAAGGAAAGTTTTTGCCTGGTGCCTAAATATATGCAATGAAAGCACCAGGAGGGCTTCCCTTGAGAGAGCATTCCACAAATGGGGAGCCACTGCAGAAAAGGTCCTGTTCTCTTGTTACCTAGACCTCTTGGGGCGGAGGCACATAAAGAAAAGTCCCAGACGACGATTGCAGGGTCTGGGCCAGTTCATATGGGGAGAGGCGGTCCTTGAGGTATCACAGTCCTCAGCCATTTAAGGCTTTATAGTCCAAAACCTGCACTTTGAATTGAGGGTGGCAACTAATTGGCAGCCAGTGCAGCTGGGCCAGGATATCAGGTCAGAACTGTGCACAAGCTTCACCCTCAATCCGAACAACCACATTTTAATGTGTGGCACGTATAAAATTATTAACCCCACTCCACGTTGTGGTTTTGGAAAAAAAACAACAAAAGCCTTTCATTTTGCAGGTAATTGTAGCCTTAGGCAAATGTAACTTACAATCACTGGTGAAGAAGATTCGCTTTGGTGAATTAAAAATCGTAAGTTATTTCACTAGAAAAAAGGGAAGATATAAAGAAGCTCAAATGATTAATAAGGGTGCGTTTTGCCTTTCTCTCTCTCTTTTTTTTTAAAGAAAAAATTAATTCCATGACATGAAAGCCCAAATCCTTGTATGTTATAGACTTCTGTGATCCTGCTTTTGTTCCAGAAATTTTGATGGCGGGGTGAGGAGAGAGAGAGAAGAGAGAGAGGAAGTAAAACTAGTTCATTTGTCTGTGTAAAAAGCAGGATGGGGGGGGGGGGAGTGCAAGACAGAAAAAGTTGGCCATAACCGAAGGGCCTTGGCTCCAGCTGAGTGGCTGTTATTATGACAGCGAAGGTGCACCACACGATCAAATCATAGCACTAAACCTTGTTACAAGGCCTTTTACAGCTCCAATATCTGGGTTACATGGAAACCCGCCGTAGAGCCTCCCTCTACGATGAAGTAAATGTCATTCCGACTGGCATCTTCTCTTCTAGCGAGTAATTTCTCTCAGCTGATAAATCGATACCGGGGGTGGGGGGTGGGGGGGAGAGACAAATGAGGCGAGCACAATGGCCACATTGAGGATCACAGTTTTATTCATTTCAGAGCCCCTGTAGCAAAGTATTATTATTTTTTAAACACACACATCCAGGTATAAATTGATGCATTTGAGCTTAAGAGAGAGAGAGAGAGACTTAAAGAGAGGGGGAAAGTCTGGAAGATGAAAAGAGAAGAGATTCTGCAAGTCTGCGCATCTTGTAGGCAAGGGGCGAGGCGGTCAATCCCTGATATTGATCTAAATTAATCTCCAAACCAAATGAAAAATAAAACTTCGACGGAGGTGGAAAATGTTCCAGGAAGCTGAAATTATATCAAATGCTTTTAAACAACGACACAATGGACATCATTCATAGGTGTAAATGCTATGGCAATTTATCTTCCATTTTCCCCACTTGATATAGTCACTGCATGCCCAAATTAAGAACATAAGGTGTCCCATAAGCAAGGCAGCCCTACCATTAGGCAGAGTGAGGCAGCCCCCCTCAGGCAGCTGATCTGGAGTGTCATGAATGAGCAGCAAGCAGTTTTGATTCCAGGGAAAGGCGATTATGGGCTTTGCTGCCTCAGGTGACAAAATAACTAGACCAACCTTGGGTACTATGTATCTTGACTTTGGCAAGGGGTGTTACTGCTTCACCTCAGGCAGCAAAATGTCATGGACCACTCCTGCCTGTGACAACTTACCCAAAGAGAGCCCTGCTGGTTCAGGCTAATAACACCATTTCTGGCATGACTGTGCTGGCTGCCAGTGAAGTTTCTAAGCTCAGTACAAAGTACTAGTTTTGACCTATAAAGCCTCATGGGGCTCAGGACCCCAGTTCTTCAAGGACCACCTCTCCCCACATGAACCAACCCAGATCCTACGATCAGCATCCCTGACCCACTGGATCCTATTTGATCTAGCCAGCTTCCTGATTGCAGTTTTGTTTATTAAATTTTGTTTTTAATATTTAACGCTGTACTGTTTTTAACACTTGATTGGGAGCCGCCCAGAGTGGCTGGGGAAACTCAGCCAGATGGGCGGGGTATAAATAAATTATTATTATTATTATTATTATTATTATTATTATTATTATTAGTGGGCGAAAACCCATATGGTTGACTGCCAATATGAATGTGGGAGGAAAGGAGGAGGGGGGAAAGTTGGATGCTAAGTTTGAAGTACTAAGTTAAAAGTACCAAGCTAAATTACAAATACTGTATATGCAGCATTTCACTTCTTTTGTAATAAGCGAACCAGACCAATAGCGGGTCCAATGGTCAAGAGGTTTCTGGTTTCTGCACATGCTGTATAGGGAAGTGAAGGACAGATGGGGCTTGTCAACCTGGGAAGGTAACCCACCTAGGAGAAGGAAAACTCTGATCCTAAACCTCTGCTGCCTGTCTTTTGGAGGGAAAAGGCTAAGGCTTCCTCAACCTCGGCCCTCCAGATGTTTTGAGACTACAGTTCCCATCATCCCTGACCACTGGTCCTGCTAGCTGGGGATCATGGGAGTTGTAGGCCAAAAACATCTGGAGGGCCGAGTTTGAGGAAGCCTGGAGTAAACCCTACACAATCTGAACTGGAGTCCCTAAGACAGTTGAATGATGCCTTATATACCTCCTTCTGGCAACTCCTGCAGCCTTGCTGGTGCCAAATGTCTTGCTCTACTTTCCTTTGGACCACATTCCTTTGGATCAGTGAAGCTGATGGGGAGGTGGGTGGTCTTGTTGCCTGGGCAGCCCAGGACTTCCATACATACTGCCCAGGCTTGTGCCCTGGGGAGGTCACTTTGGTGCTGCTAACAAAGCAGTTTGACTTGTTCACATCGGAGACAGTGATGGCCACCAGCCTAGATGGTTTTCAAAGAGGACCAGATTAATTCATGGCAGAGATGGCTATCAATGGCAACTAACCAACTAGCTAAGCTCTGACTCCACTGTCCGAGGTAGCAAGGCTTCTGAATACCAGCTAGTGGCAGCTGCCGGAAGGGAGTTTCTTGCCCAGGTCACCATCAACTCTGCTCCCGTGGCCCTGGGGGAGATGAGGGGGTCTGAAAGCAGGTCAGAAACCTATGCACTGGTGTGGAGGACGTCCAGTCTGATGGACTCCACATCACTGGCAACATGAAACCCCCGGGTATAGGGTGGTATATAAATTCAATAAAGAATAAAAATAATAATATGGAGATCAGCTGGAGGGTCCAGCTCCCTTCATTCCACATCTGAGAGAGCCAGTGTTCAAGGTCTGAGCAGGACTAAACTCTAACCTGGGCCTGGGTCTCTTCCATGGAGCCAGTATGGTGTAATGGTTAAGAGCGGTGGACTTGTAATCTGGTGAACTGGGTTCAGTTCCCTGCTCGTCCACATACAGCTGCTGGGTGACCTTGGGCTAGTCACACTTCTCTGAAGTCTCTCAGCCCCACTCACCTCACAGAGTGTTTGTTGTGGGGGAGGAAGGGAAAGGAGAATATTAGCCACTTTGAGACTCCTTAGGGTAGTGATAAAGCGGGATATCAAATCCAAACTCCTCCTCTTCTTCTTCCAACTTTTTAATTCTATGATCTCAGAGATCAACATGAGAAGTCGTAGGTGCGTACCTGAACAAACAGTATTCCTCTGTGTGAAATTAACATATCAAATGCATTCGGGGGGGGGGGGGAAATACATACACATACATACCATTAGACCTCAAAACTGAAGAGGTAGGTTACCTTTTAGCCCAACTTTCATTTAATGCTCTGCTCGCAATATTGGAGACTAAAGAGAAGGAGAATTTGGGGGGGGGAACCTTCTCTCTAATTTCTCTCTGCATCCGTCCTCCCCATCTCCTCTTTCATGAGCTGACCAAGGAGATGAAATCTGGGTACTTTAATTACCATTCCCAGCCAACCGCCTGGCCTTTGATATGGAAATACCACTTCAACTCTGGCTCTGCCGCTGCTGCCTTTGCCTGTCCCCTTCCTCCTTCCAGCCTTCCCAGATGAATTTTAAGCAGCCTTGGAAAACACACACACACACACACACAACACCTGATAGCAAGAATGAGTGAGAACATGTACAAAGGGTGACTTCCTGGCCAGTGTGATGGGGGCCGTCATCTCTGGGGAGGGAGGGACTGGGGACTTTGGGGGTGGCTGGCTTACATCTTCTGCATGCCCCACACCCTGCTGTCAGCATTTCTTCTGGACCTCAATTCACATTAAAGGGGAGAAAAGGGAGGAAGAGGAGAAAGGAAGGGAAGAGAGAAGAGAGGCATTTGAAGAGCTGTCATGTACGGTTACCCTGTTATTGTCATCTGCCTGCTGCATGACTCGCGGCTCTGCTATAATTATTAATTGCACTTGTCAACTGTCATTAATTCCTCTTTAGCATCCCTGTCTTGGAGTAATTAGACAGAACAGCCTCACTGCACTCATTGTTTGGAGAGGCCCCTGAAAAGAGCCCAGTGGGCTTTGATGGGAGAGACAACCATGGCTAATAGAACAGAGATACCTTGAATGTAGTCCTGTCTAAGGGAAGTGATGGGGGGGGGGATGTGACTGCTAGGGAGTGGCTTTGGATCGGGACCATCCTTTGGGCAAGCGATTGAGGAGTCAACGTTTTCCTACTCAAAGCACCAGTCCAATGGAGGACCTATGGAGGTGATGAAGGTAACTCCGCAGTGAGGTCTACTTGCATCACCCTGAGCAGAGGATGAGGCAACGGAAGCCTCTGGTGAGAGGATGGGTGGTGCCACTCCATGCTGCGGGTGGGAGGAGTCTCATTTGAATGCACACCTGCAATGGCCTGGATAGCTCAGTTGGTTAGAGCGTGGTGCTGGTAACGCCAAAGTTGCAGGTTCGATCCCCATAAGAGACTTGGGAGCAAATTGAAAAATTAGCATAGTGGGCTCCAACATTTCTTCCTGATGTGTTGGAATTTATTTTTATGGGTTTTTATTTATTTATATACAAAAAGTAGGGTAATTAAAACACTGCACCTGCAATACAAAGTGGTCCAACCCACTCTTCTACCTTCGAAAAAAAAATCATAGAAGACACTAATTACAGGGAAAGGAGAGGTGGATTCTCAAAGATGCACAACATTGGGTTACAGACCATGGCCGAGGCCCAGAGCTGTCCATTTAAATGCCTTTGAGGAAGATCTTTTCAAAATGTAGCGTAACAGCTCTATCCCACTGCAGAGTGCAGCTTCTGCGCAAGCCATGAAAGCCTTTGAAAGTCCAGACCTGCTCATCATCAACAACACCATCATTTTCTACTTCCAACTCTCTGCAATGAAGGGTGCTTAAGTTTAAATGAGGATTTATAGTTCTGCTATATTTTTAGTTCGGTAGGGATGATTTTTGCCCAAGGCAGGTTAAAGAAGAGGATTTTTTTCCCCCAAGGAAGAAAGCTTTCCTCAAAGGGATTAAAAAACTAGTTAAATGACCATCACGAAGGTCATTATAGCAATAAGATATTTTTTTCATTAAAAAAATTTAAAAACTCTGGCAGTCTCTCACTCTCTTGGATTACTTTGATATTTTACTTTTCTGACTTAAGAGAATAAGAACATTCGTGATTTTTCCAAGTAAGCAGCTATAGCTTAACTTAGTGGTTATCCCCCAGCCAATCAGGATGTTAAAGGGCTCCCCTCCCATCGTATAGTAATATGGGCCAAAGTATATATATATATAAATATTTCTCAAAAACCCTTTTAGGTCATTATGCCAGGGAGTTATTAGGTTGGAAAAGAGCTTCTAGGCAAATGATGCAATTCACGAACCTTTTACACCAGAAATAATGGTTGGATTATTTCTGCCTCACAAGCAGTCTTGAGGTCTTGATTTCTTTTTTATTTTTGGAGTTCCTACACAAAAGGCAATGTTCCTTTGCTGTTGAGTAATAACACAGAGCAGTTTAAAAGGTGAAAGGAACCTCAACACTGAATAGGGAGATTGTAATTAAAGTTACAAACGTGGTAATGAGAGCAGGTTGTTTTGAATTGGGGAAAGAAGATCTTAATTTTCTCCTTAGGATTCTTTCTTCCCCTGACCACCCCTCCCTTCTTTGCTCACATTGTTATTTTCCGCTGCCAAGGATGCCCGATTCTTCTAAGTCCCCTTTATGTTTAATTATGTGTAGGTAAGGATGCAGGTTAGATTTGGTTTGGGTCATGCTTTAACACAGGAGTAGGCAACCTAAGGCCCGGGGGCCAGATCCGGCCCAATCGCCTTCTCAATCCGGCCCACGGACGGTCCAGGAATCAGAGTGTTTTTACATGAGTAGAATATGTCCTTTTATTTAAAATGCATCTCTGGGTTGTTTGTGGGGCCTGCCTAATGTTTTTACACGAGTAGAATGTGCGCTTTTATTTAAAATGCATCTCTGGGTTGTTTGTGGGGCATATGAATTCATTCATTTTTTCCCCAAAATATAGTCCGGCCCACCACATGGTCTGAGGGATGGTGGACCAGCCCACGACTAGAAAAGGTTGCTGACCCCTGCTTTAACACAAACCTACCCGATTTGCATTTCCTACAACAATTTGTAAACCAAAACCCAACTACCCTTCAAAATCCATGCTTCTTTCATCATTCTGGTCTCAAGAAATATCCGAAATAATTAAATCACTTCTTTAGGCCTGTCATTGCTAAATATGTGGACTGATCACATGAAAAGCTTGTCACTCTAAAGAACTTTTGTCATGGATGTTGGCTGCAGCTAGGGCTTCAGTAGCCCAGCAATGGAAAACCTTGAAAAATGTACGTTTGTCTTCATATTATAAGAACTTAGAGAGCTGTTGCAGAAAATAAAATAATAATAATAATAATAATAATAATAATAATAATAATAATAATATAAAAAAATAACAATACTACATAAAGTGCATGTTTCCAGAGGGATGGAGGTTCAGAATGTCATCTGTTGGGAGTTTATTTCTTATGTTTCGGAGTTCAGTGCCCAACATTCACCATCTACGGCAGTTCAGGATATATGGAAGCCTTGGTGTGTTCCCATTTCTTCCTCTTATTTTTTTGCTTGCTTAACTGTTACATTGTATGGTGCCCTGCAACTGCCCCATTGGGGTGATTTTTTGTTTCTGTACTTCCTTTTTCATTGTAACATAATGACCATTACTATGGTACAATAAAAAGAAGAAGAACTAAAACAAAAATACACATTTGCCCAAATTTTTCAAGATCGTTCTCTACCCAAATATATATATGTATATCTTTGGGGAAAGTTTGCATAGAAATATGAAATATGTTAGTGGATTCAGGTAGGTAGCTGTGTTGGTCTGACGCAGCCAAAATAAAAATAATAAAAAACAAAAAAACGGTCTAGTAGCACCTTATAGACCAACTAAGTTTGTTCTGGTATAAGCTTTCGTGTGCATGCACACTTCTTCAGATATTAGTGGAAACTGCTTGCAAGAAGGTGTTGATTTGGCAGAATTGCAGACAAAGATGTGTTTATTAAGAGAAAATGCAAAAATGTGGAGAGAAACAAATGAGAAACAGAGGGAAATTATAATTGACAGACTTGGCCAATTTCCTCAATCTAATGTCTGGCTAGTGGGGACTGTGCTGATGGGGGAAGTTGTGCAGCTTTGCTGACCTTGCCCCCCATATCTAGAGGGAAAACCATGGGTCCGTGGTTCTGCAGAACCCCCTGTGAGTAGGACTTTGCTATCTTTGAGACCCTCTTGAACAGAGAAGGTTGGTCCATTAGCCCATCTGGGCACTGCCTTACCAATCTCAGTCTGCAAATCTTAGCCATGGAAGGAAAGGGGCACAGAGAGAGAGAGAAAGCATTGATTTTGCACGCGCACACAGGGAATGAAGCTATCACATACAGAGAAAGGGGCGATTACATACACATACACACTCCCAGAGCTTGCCATCTGTCTGGTGCAGGTCAGCAATACAACTGGTGTCAGTGAAATTAACTCTTTATGCAAAGAAACCAAACAGTGCAGGCCTAGTGAGCACAGCAACTCTTCCGCGTAGGTCTTGCCGCAATGAGGCAGTCACGAAAACTGAAGGTCCCTGCCTTCCCACTGCTCTGTAAGGCTCCTTCCCTAGCACCCTAAGGCTCTGCTTTCTTGTTACTCATTGCCCTGTCCTTCTCATTTCTCTGTGTGTTCTGGGAGACCAAGGATGAGGGAAGCTGGTTGCAGCAGGAGGGGGAGACTGCCTGGCTTCTTCAGCAACCTGCCTCATCTCTGTCTCCTGGCCCTCTTCCTCTCCTGACACTGAATCTGGACTGCTCTCTGCCACAGCCTCTTCCTGCTCACTAAACCCTGTTGCCCCTTCAGCCTCCAACACCTCCTCCTCCTCCCAGTCTTCTCCCTTTGACCTCTCATCGTCACCCCACCACCAATCCCCTGGCTCTGAACCTTCTTCCCCTGGGGGTTCCCCAGATGGTGTCTCCCACCATTCCTCTGAATCCAGCCAGTGCTTTTTGGGGGGGATGGGGGGACGCAGGGGTATGCATACCCCTAAACATTTTGTGAATCTAAGTTTGGCCTCATTGAGGGGCAGTATTTCAATATGAGTAGGAAAATGAGAGTACCCCCAAACATTTTTTTAGAAGAAAAGCACTGCATCCAGTCAGTCCTTGACACTTACATGCATTCCTGGTGTGGTCCTTCGCTTTAGTCTCAGTGTTATCATTATATAATTCAGTAGGGAGGACAGGTGGAGGGCAAAACTAGAATTAGTTGACTCTACCCTGTGATACAGTTAGAACTGGATATGGAACAACTGATTGGTTCGAAATTGGCTTTCAAATGGGCCTTAGAAAGCACTGCTAATAACAAGGCCAGTGGAAGTGATGCTATTCCAGCTGAGCTATTTAAAATTTTAAATGATGATGCTGTTAAGGTGCTACACTCAATATGCCAGCAAATTTGGAAAACTCAGCAGTGGCCAGAGGATTGGAGAAGATCAGTCTACATCCCAATCCCAAAGAAGGGCAGTGCCAAAGAATGCTCCAGCTACCGCACAATTGCACTCATTTCACACACTAGCAAGGTTATGCTTAAAATTCTACAAGGCAGGCTTAAGCAGTATGTGGACCGAGAACTCCCAGAAGTGCAAGCTGGATTTAGAAGGGGCAGAGGAACCAGAGACCAAATTGCAAACATGCGCTGGATTATGGAGAAAGCTAGAGAGTTCCAGAAAGACATCTACTTCTGCTTCATTGACTATGCAAAAGCCTTTGACTGTGTCGACCACAGCAAACTATGGCAAGTTCTTAAAGAAATGGGAGTGCCTGATCATCTCATCTGTCTCCTGAGAAATCTCTATGTGGGACAAGAAGCTACAGTTAGAACTGGATATGGAACAACTGATTGGTTCAAAATTGGGAAAGGAGTACGACAAGGCTTTATATTGTCTCCCTGCTTATTTAACTTATATGCAGAATTCATCATGCGAAAGGCTGGACTGGATGAATCCCTAGCCGGAATTAAGATTGCCGGAAGAAATATCAACAACCTCAGATATGCAGATGACACAACCTTGATGGCAGAAAGTGAGGAGGAATTAAAGAACCTTTTAATGAGGGTGAAAGAGGAGAGCGCAAAATATGGTTTGAAGCTCAACATTAAAAAAACGAAGATCATGACCACTCGTCCCATCACCTCCTGGCAAATAGAAGGGGAAGAAATGGAGGCAGTGAGAGATTTTACTTTCTTGGGCTCCATGATCACTGCAGATGGTGACAGCCGTCACGAAATTAAAAGACGCCTGCTTTTGGGGAGAAAAGCAATCACAAACCTAGACAGCATCTTAAAAAGCAGAGACATCACCTTGCAAACAAAGGTCTATAGAGTTAAAGCTCTGGTTTTCCCAGTAGTGATGTATGGAAGTGAGAGCTGGACCATAAAGAAGGCTGATCACCGAAGAATGGATGCTTTTGAATTATGGTGCTGGAGGAAGCTCTTGAGAGTCCCATGGACTGCAAGAAGATCAAACCTATCCATTCTGAAGGAAATCAGCCCTGAGTGCTCACTGGAAGGACAGATCGTGAAGCTGAGGCTCCAATACTTTGGCCACCTCATGAGAAGAGAAGATTCCCTGGAAAAGACCCTGATGCTGGGAAAGATTGAGGGCACAAGGAGAAGAGACGACAGAGGACGAAATGGTTGGATAGTGTTCTCCAAGCTACCAGCATGAGTTTGACCAAACTGCGGGAGGCAGTGGAAGACAGAAGTGCCTGGCGTGTTCTGGTCCATGGGGTCACGAAGAGTTGGACACGACTAAACAACAACAGCCCTGTGATTGGCTCTGGCGCCACCTGCTGGTGGCCTCCCTTTCCTCCACCCTACTAGTTCCAATGAACACCAGCCATCTCAGCTCTTAAAACACCTTGGCCTTTTCCTCCATCTTCTTCCCATGCCAGATGCAATATGTCTTTTTGACTTGCCACGTCCATTTCTCTTAGCCTCATTGACTCCCACCTAATCACAACTGAGCTTCTTGGAAGCCTTTTTAACAGGGTCAATCAAGAAATTATGGGCAATTCGCATTTAAATAGATATTCCAAAAAAATGCTGATCATGGGGGGCGGGTGTCTGTTTTTGTCCCAGAGATCAAATAAAATATTACATTTGGGGGTGGGGGAGCTGTGGTACAAAGAAGAAAACAAAGGAAACGGTAACAATGTGGCCAAGCAGCTCGAATCTTCTAATTTATGTAGAATGGATTATTACTTCGACAACTTGACCCCGGGCAAAAGTTCCTCAGCTGAGAAGATTTACAATCTAATTATGCAGCAAGTTCTGCTGTGGCAGTTTGGGTCTTCTATTACATTACATTACATTAGCTAAAATAGCTGCTTCCTCACTCTCTTGGTGTTCCATGCACTCCAATCGTCTGCATCTTTCTACTCTTTGGCTGCTTTTAGTTAAAATATACATATTTATGCTGATGCCTTCTTGCTCTCAACAGCAGCCGCGGGATTAAGCAGTTGATGCTTTACATGTTCTGCAGTTTGGGAACTCCCTCTCAGCTTAGTGACTTTAAAGGATCATCAAAGTATTTTTCATAATTTTTCCAATGACCATTTTCGCTCCCCCTACCCCAACTTGCCCACAAATAACTCCATGAAAAAGCCTGGAGCTAAGATCTGTTTTGTTTTCCCGTGATTCTTCCCTGCAAGCACATCTAGTTCACTATAGGGCATAGCAACACTGGGATTCTTTTTGCTCCTAAATATATTGCACAGTAGGGGGCTTCCAGCATACAAAGACACCTGAATATTGTTTTAGACCACGCAGCCATCAAACCTGGCAATGGTCATTCTAGCTGGTGGTGGCTGGGTGAACGAGTGTCATCTAAGTCCAGCCTCCTGCAAGGCAGGAATGTCAATTTTGCACATATTCACTCATCAATCTGTTTCATCCCATATCCACATTAACCCAATGTGCAGCAGAATTCATATTTAATAATAATAATAATAATAATAATAATAATAATAATAATAATAATAGGCCAGGCTCAGGGCGGCTAACAAGCACTTATAAAAACAAGTTGAATGAATACAATTTAAAAACAAGATTAAAATACAACATGAAAACATTAAAACACAGCTTTATTACAGGAGGAGAAAGGAAAAAAGAAAGGGGGGGGTCAAATTGACTTCAAGCCAAAGGCCAGGCGGAACAACTCTGTCTTACAGGCCCTGTGGAAAGAAATCAGATCCTGCAGGGCCCTGGTCTCATGAGGCAGAGCGTTCCACCAGGCTGGAGCCAGAGTTGAAAAAGCCCTGGCTCTGGTTGAGGCTAATCTAACTTCCTTAGGGCCCGGGACCTCTAAGGTGTTGTTATTTATGGACCTTAAGGTCCTCCGTGGGGCATAGCGGGAGAGGTGGTCCCATAGGTACGAGGGTACTAGGCTATGAAGGGCTTTAAAGGTCAAACCAGCACCTTAAATCTGACCCTGTACTCTACCTGGAGCCAGTGCAGCTGGAAAAGCACTGGGTGAATATGCTCCCACGGCAGGGACCCCGTGAGGAGCCTCGCTGCAGCATTCTGCACCCACTGGAGTTTCTGGGACAGCTTCAAGGGTAGCCCCACGTGCAGCGAGTTACAATAATCAAGCCTGGAGGTGACTGCTGCATGGATCACTGTGGCCAGGTCGGGGTGGGAAAGGTAAGGGACCAACTGCATTCAAATGTATTTTATCAAAACATACAGATTTGTGCACGTTTTTTAGCTTATCATGTGCATTTTAAGATACTTCAGTAGGCTTTTTGAGCTAAGCACTATATCACAAAATTTAGAGTAGTGTGTAATCTAAAGGATAATTATGTTTGATCCATATATTCATCCTAGGAGGTGCTCCTCTAGTAAGTTCGCTCTGGAATACACGGAAACTGAATTCTTCAAATATCCATCACTCAGAATAGCCACTCAATGGTAAGCTAGCTCTGTATACATATTTGATTGCATGCAGAAAATTCATTTCTACTCCACAGGTCTCATGTGGAATGCTTACTCCTTACTCCAAGGGTATCCAATCATCTGGGAGTACATTTGGAAATCTAAGAATCTGTAGCAGGCCCTACAAAATGCCCAGATAGAATTACTAATAGCACTGCCAGCACCCCATAGCAGGCAAAACACCTACATGCCTACAAAAATAATAAACTGCAATGGAAGCAAGCTCCCCAGAAACAGGCAATCTACCCCAAATCAGACAATAGTGCCCTCACACTTGATAGCATCATGTCCTGCCTCCACTTTATCCTTGAATTGTGACAATCCCAGACAAATGTTCAATATGTACAAAACCTCGCAGACGCACCTGCAAATGCTGACTAACTCCTAAATGTGTTTATCAGCATTTATTTCTGTATTTCCCTATTTTTCAGACATATACCAAGGAGTCAAATTTAGGTGAATTTTAACATTCACCAATACTATTCTGAATCTTCAGATAATTACAAAAAAATCATAAAATCATCTTGTTAGCTTTCACATTGTGAAGGTTGTTGCTCATCAAATGTCAGAAAACTTCCTTCTTCCCTCTCCCTTTCTTACGGTAAATGTCATCAATTTAGCAAATGTTGACATTTGCCATCATTTATGGTGCCTACCCTTCCCAACATGGGAATTGTGCCAGCAGGGAGTGTGATCATCAGAGAGCCCAATGTAGTTCTGATGCTCCGTTTCCTATAATGCCTTGGCTTTCTTCTTGCGCTAGGAAGCATCCTCCTCCAAGCATTTAAGAGATCAAGGGGAGAAATTATGATGCTATTAGGTGCTTTTAATAAGGATGTAATCTATGACATGCCTAGGATTGCACTGTAAATCTTGTCCTCATCCACAGCTAACAGATATGTTCCATGTCACAGATGCACTGTAAATGTTAAAGACAAACCTCACAATATGAAGCATTTCTAACATTTACCGCTGGCCTCCTAAAATAAATCTTAAGAATAACTGGTAAAAGTCAACATTCACCAGTTCATTTGTAAACAGATATTAGCTATAATCCCCACTCACCCATGGAAAGCAAGGAGTTGGAAGTTCCAAGTGCTAAGGAACAACATTTGGTTTTTAGGCAGTCAAAATACTGAAAAGAAAGAAGTGGTTCTTTCCCAACGGCTGGCAACCTCTGTCGTACCAAAGGCCTTAAAGTCAAACTCAAAGTGAGCCATTACTCTGTGACCCTTAATTATTCAGAAATAGTTTAGCAACTGGCAGAAATACTTTATCCTCCCTATAAAGTATGCATTTTGCTGTCTAGATACGTGACCCCCGCTGATGGGTGAAAAGTGATTTCTTGTTTGATAAACTCACTTAGAAGTGAAGGCTGATTAATTGCAGTTAGGAGTCAAAGGTGAATCAGAGAGCTGCTGGAAATAAAAAGAAACCTTTTATATAAGATGATATATTCAAATATATACTGATGTAAAACACCACTCTGTGATTGTCAATAAAATGGGGGCACAGTGTCCTTCAGACCACAAGCTGAACATTTTGGATTATATAATTTTAAAAAATGGGAGTTTTCCTTTATAAGCTGTGCATAAGGCTTGGTCTGTAATGCAGCAGAATGAAGTGGTAGAGTCCTGAGCTGGAGCAGACTTCAGATTGCATGTGGAGGTACACCATTTACAAAAGGTTCTCCCAACTAAAGCAAACCAATCCCATACTGGAAGAAAAACACCTTACAAAGAAAATGGTTCTAAGTCAGGCCTAAGTCTGTTCTGGTTCAGTGCGAGATTTTTACTTGCAGGGAGACCGGTCAGCATTCAGAAATGATTTTACCCACCTCCCATCTGAAGTGGAACAATCCATTGCACCATCTCATCTTGTTCCATGCGCATGCTAAGTCTAAGGTCTAACCTTCACTGGGTGGTAAACTTGTCTTGACTGTACCACCTTGGACTCATGAGGGCTCATGATCAAATGTTCCTTTATTTTATTTTACTTTTAAAAAAACAACCTTACCTACAGAAAACTAGCCTGTCAGGGTGAAGGCTAAACTAGAAACCTACTCAAAGAGATGCTAGATTTCTATATGAAGGCAATTCTTGTGTGGAATGGCATTTTGTCAGATGAGGCCCCCACTTGCTGCCTGAGGTGGTACAGATCAGGTACAGGATTATCTGAGAAGAATTAGGCCTCAGGTAGATTGCCGGTGTATACAAAGAGACAGAGAATAGTTGGTTGTGGTCATGAAAGGCCAAAAGCACCTCTGACCCAAAATAGCTGAGAAGAATGCTTCTCACTTTTGAATTATGGTGCTGAAGGAGACTCTTGAGAGTCCCATGGACTGCAAGAAGATCAAACCTATCCATTCTGAAGGAAATCAGCCCTGAGTGCTCCCTGGAAGGACAGATCCTGAAGCTGAGGCTCCAATACTTTGGCCACCTCATGAGAAGAGAAGACTCCATGGGAAAGACCCTGATGTTGGGAAAGATTGAGGACACAAGGAGAAGGGGATGACAGAGGACGAGATGGTTGGACAGTGTTCTCAAAGCTACCAGCATGAGTTTGACCAGACTGCGGGAGGCAGTGGAAGACAGGAGTGCCTGGCGTGCTCTGGTCCATGGGGTCACGAAGAGTCGGAAACGACTAAACAACAACAACAACAACAAATGCTTCTCACATCAGCTAAGAGACGTTTCCTATCTAGGTACCAAAATGGCAACACACGAAGCTTGCATGGAAAGGTGTTCTTCATTGCTGCCCCTCAGCTGGGGAGGAATATTCTTTCTCTGGAAGACAATGGGTAGGCCAAATGCAAATTATCAGTCTATAAAGCCCTCAATCCACCCTCTTTACTTGAAGGATCACCTTAATGCAGAACAGGAACTTTTACAAAACTTTATTGTCTGTTCTGCACTTGTAAGCAACCAGTCCTTTAGTGTGGCAACACCTACTCTCTGAAATTCCCTGCCTATTCACACGACACAGTTCTCTTCATTGCACTATAGCAATGTATAGTGAGGAACACTGAAACACTGATGTGACTTCAAGGCTGGATTACTGCAATGCACTCTGTGTGCGGCTTCCCTTGTGGTTGTTTTGGAAACAGCAGTTAGTGTCGAATGCTTTAGCATGATTGATGTCAGGAGTGAGATCCCAGCACTGTATCACACCTCTGCTCAAAGATCTGCCCTGGTTGCTGAGCCAACTTCAGATCTTACTAGCAGTACATAAAGCCCTTAACAGTATGGAACCAGTAAACGTCTCTCAAGCCTTGTCCCTTATGTATCTGCTTTACCACCTAGATCTGCACAACTTGCACTCTTGCACAATACAATGTTCACTCCACATCTGTTAGGAGTTTAGCATTCAGTGTACCAACAGCAGACATATCCATTTTGTTGTTTCAGGCTCCTGATAAAAACAATTCCTTTTTGGGAAGCCTACCTAAGCATGTAAACAAGTTTGGCATACAGTGGTACCTCGGGTTACATATGCTTCAGGTTACATACGCTTCAGGTTACAGACTCTGCTAACCCAGAAATAGTGCTTCAGGTTAAGCACTTTGCTTCAGGATGAGAACAGAAATCGTGTTCCTGCGGCACTGCAGCAGCAGGAGGCCCCATTAGCTAAAGTGGTGCTTCAGGTTAAGAACAGTTTCAGGTTAAGGACGGACCTCCAGAACGAATTAAGTACTTAACCCAAGGTACCACTGTACTTGTTTTTATTTTTTTCCTGAACTTATTTGCATATTGCTAATTGCTATAAACTGTTTCACATACAGTGTTTAGAGGTTCTTTGCTTATGTGGTTGATGAGTTCCTCAAATAAACAAAAATCGGGTTTCAAGAGTCCATCTCAGGTACAGAGCCCACTGAGAGGCCTTGGCAAAACCTCTCAGGTAGGGTTGCCATACATCTGGAGTTTCCTGGACCCAGCCAGTATTCGGGCCTCGTAAACAGAAATCACTGAAATGTCTGGGGAAATCCGGAGGTATAGCAAGCCCATTTCGGAAGTGTAGATTTTGGCAAATTTCATCAAAAATAGCTCAAAAACTTTTTTTTCTTTTGAGATTTTTGAAATATAGCAATCTCAGTGAACGTACGTTGCAAGGGTGTTGCAGATATGTAACACCACTGGGAGCTCCCTGATGGAAGGAAGACAGGATCCAAAGGCAAGTTATCACCATTGGTCTTGTTCCATAATCTTTTGCACCTTCTGCCCTTCAAATGTCATATGTGACAGAAAACAAGAGGTTTGTTCCATACCATCAACCCAATAAAACAGAGGATCGTGCCTCAAAACAGAATGTATCATTATATCAGAGAGGAAAACACAAACCATGGTCATATAGGAATTATTCAAGCAGAATCACCTTATCCAGTTTCTGCTTTTGCATTTTCATATCGGACACCTCTGCGATGCGCGCCCTTCACAATATGTGCAGTGGGTTTGTTTGCGTTGTCCTACCCAATAGCGCTGAGCTGTAGGTTTTCCTATTCTTCAGAGTCTTCAAAGCACGGTAGTGGGAATGGAGTCATTAGCAGGAAAAGGGCTAAAAAACAAAAAACAACATATCTGTGAGCATTTTGTATACATTTTACCATCCCAAATCTTAGCCAAATAATCATATCAGTTCAGTCAGTTGCAGCACCATTCTAACTATGTCTACTCAGAAGTCCTGCTAAACGACTCCCAGTTAAGCAGGATAAAGATTGAGGGTTTAATTGATATAACCTGCATAAACACTGGATCTGAAGGAAAGAGCCTTTGCTTCGGAAATGATGTATTTGTGCGTCACAGCAGTAATCAACTTACAGAGGTGTTTTGAGTATCTAATGATTGGGTTCATCTGTATTTGGCAGGATTAGGGTGGATGTTTCAGTCTACCATCATTCCAAGTCTTCCTCTGGGAAGGAAACTTAGCAGCAGCCACAATTCCACCCCTGCTATTGTGCCACTAAAATGGCAGTGCCCCCCCCCCAGTTTGCCACCTGAGAATGGGGTGTGAGTGTCAGGATCCTCCATGCAACTGGGGATCCTGGCCAATCAGGATCCCTGCTGATGTGCTGGAACTCTGGACTCATGGGGCCAGTGTTAGAAACTCAGACATATAAGCCAGACACCAAATGTCTCCTTAAACCAAGGTAGCGGTCACCAAAACGGAACGTCTAGTTGTCATTTTGGGGCAAGTTGGCTCTAAAGCAGTATTTCTCAACCTGTGGGTCCCCTGATGTTGTTGGACTACAACACCCATCGTCCCTGACCACTGGTCATGCTGGCTAGGAATGATGGGAGTTGTAGTCCAACAACATCTGGGGACCCCAGGTTGACAAAAACACTGCTCTAAAGTCTTATCCCCCCCCCAATGATAGACTGGCAGTGATTGATTCTCGGTTAAACATCTGGTTAGTTCAGAAGACAACCTTGCGCTACTTAAGAGCTTTGAGAACCAAAACAGGAAAAGTCACTTGATTCAGGCACAGTCAACATATATACAGTGGTACCTCAGGTTAAGTACTTAATTCGTTCCGGAGGTCCGTACTTAACCTGAAACTGTTCTTAACCTGAAGCACCACTTTAGCTAATGGGGCCTCCTGCTGCCGCCGCACCACTGGAGCACGATTTCTGTTCTCATCCTGAAGCAAAGTTCTTAACCTGAAGCACTATTTCTGGGTTAGCAGAGTCTGTAACCTGAAGCGTATGTAACCTGAGGTTCCACTGTACTGGCCTATTTCGACCTCTTTTTCTTAATGGTGACATGGATGCATTCATAACATAAGAACATTCTGCACAACTGTGAGCATTGCAGTGGGGTGGGTTAAGTGAAGACAAGCTACAACAATTAACAATAATGTTCACTGCTTCTGCTCAGGCTGCACGGAAAAAGCATTTGGGTTCCTGAAATTCATTCCAACTGTGCAGATAAAATATTAAGGATAGAATTCTACAGGATGTGGCATTAATGTGTTAAAACAGTTAAGATCCAATGGTCCCCCAGGCATGCACCTCCAGATGGTGGAGACGTCAGGCAGCATCCTGGCACCCGGGCATCTTCACTTGGTTGCAAGTGGCTGATAGCCAGGCGCTAAATGCGCCCGGTGCCTGGCTAATTTCAAACACTGCATGGGGCTTAAAGACCCCTTGCTCACCAACAAAGTATGGTATGCTTCTCGTCCATTTGCCAAGGAAAGACACAGGTCTCGTGGGACCAGATTTTGTGTGTTGTTTTCCCCATTAGTCTACAATGTGTGTCTAAGTTAAATAAAAGTTTGCCGTCGTCTAAATGGCAGCCATCCTCTGAATTGCCAAAAATGTGTAGCAGCAAGTTTTGCTGCTGTTCAGTGCAGAGGAGGGAGAGGGGAGATTGCAATCTATTTCCCAACCTGAGTCATTTATCCCCTATTAGATAAAAGTATAATAGACTATACCAAAAGGGTCACTGGCCTTCCATTTAATGATATTGCCAGCACCAATCTACATTTTTTCTTTCTCCCGGCTGCACCCCACAACACAGAATAAATGGCTGATCTCTTCACAATAACAGCTGATTTCTATTTATTAAGCTAAAAAGGTCACCATTTTCTACGGCTAGGCCGCCCCGCACTATTGATAATTTTATGCATAAACAAATGGCAAATTTGTGCCACATAAATATGCATTAGCAATTACTTTTTCTCCGGGCAACGCTCACCGCATGCAAATGCGTCCCCCTGGTAGGGCTGGGTGGCTTTTGTTTTAGCTCTTGAATGGCCAAACAAAAGAGCACAATAATAATAATAATACACCGATTTTTTTTTAATAAAAAATAATAAATAAATGCCAATCAATAGGAAATGTTAATGCAAAGGTAAATGGCAAGAAACTTGCTTGAAAGGAAGAGAAGAAAGAAAAAGAGAAAAGCCAACAAACAAATGTAATGAAAGGGTGCGGGGGGGAGTATTGCATATGGGCGGCTCTCAATTTTACACCTATTTCAACAATTAAAAAAAAGAAAGAAAGAAAGAAAAAGAAAATCCTGAAATGGCTAAATTGCTCTTGAAATGGTAACAGACAGACTGGCATTAAACCAGACACCAGATGGAGGAAGGAGAAAAATACATACAAGTTGAATAAACACCAAAGAGGACACAAGCGCACATAGGGAGGGTGAGGGAGAAAAAGGGAAAGGAAAAGGTTGGGGATGTATACGCAGAGTTTTGAAGGTAATTTATGCAATTCTGGAGTTGTCACAGATCCATTCCTGTTTCTGGGTGTTTCATTTTTTTAAAAAAGTGGAAAATATAGCCAAGCATCAAGAAGTTGCTGTCTGAAAAGCAATCGACTTTATTGCAATAGATTGAGATGATTATCTGCATGCACTTGTTTAAAAGTTGTTTGTTTTTTAAATCGATCGGCGTCACACAAAAATAACGTAAAAATGCAATGGGACAGATTGGAAACAGTAAATCCATAATAACAGGGTCCAATGCGATGGCTCTGGGAAAAGCCAGGGCAAAATGATATATTCACAAGACGTCTGAAGCAACATCCTGTTGGGGCCTTAGCTCTTGACACCTTGCCATTATCTTTTAGGCAAACTAACACAAGTTGTAGGCGAGTGTGATGATGCTTCACTTGAAAGTGGAGGAGCTCCAGCTTCATTAATGTGTATGATGGGTGGAAAACCTCAAGTCCGAGGGCCAAAAAAGACCCCAGGGCCTCAGCACTCGCCCTCGCTCTATTTCCCTCCCTCACTAGATCCAGCAGGACTCCTCTTATTCTGGAACAGGACCTGTCCCAGATTTCTAGGAGGACTTATTGGAATCTGCCATGGGTCCCACCCAGTTCTGTAAAGTCTTAGACCATGTAGGTTAAACCACGGAGCCTAGGACTTGCCGATCAGAAGGTCGGCAGTTCGAATCCCCGCCAAGGGGTGAGCTCCCGTTGCTCGGTCCCAGCTCCTGCCAACCTAGCAGTTCGAAAGCACATCAAAGTGCAAGTAGATAAATAGGTACCGCTCCGGCGGGAAGGTAAACGGCGTTTCCGTGCGCTGCTCTGGTTCGCCAGAAGCGGCTTAGTCATGCTGGCCACATGACCCGGAAGCTGTACGCCGGCTCCCTCGGCCAGTAAAGCAAGATGAGTGCCGCAACCCCAGAGTCGACCACGACTGGACCTAATGGCCAGGGTTCCCTTTACCTTTAATAAGGTAACCTAATTGATTGATTGTGATTTTATGTAAACTGTGTTACTTTTATTGTTGTTAGCCACTCTGAGCCCAGCTTCGGCTGGGGAGGACGGGATATAAATAAAATTTTATTATATTATTATTATTATTATTATTATTATTATTATTATTATTACCCAAGCACTGAGAGAGCATTGCAAATTCCAAAAGGATAGTCATTTAGCTTCTCGCGGCTAAATGAACAATGCATGCTGGGCCACTTAAACAACCATAGATAACATTGCATGACATACGAGCCAGTTCTTAGGGGCCAAGACAGTTCCTCCCCCCGTGTTTGTTTTAGGGGACCGGGCCCCCTCAATGCTCAGAGGGTGTTCGGCTCTGCCCCAGGCTCCTCACAACTACACACATGATGTTGCGCACATGACTTCAGGACAATGTGGGGGCCACCTCCATCCATGTGACAAGATGGCGCCTCTGTTGCACGATAATAGCTTTTATAGATCACACCACCTCCAAACATCTTCCGCTATGAAATTAGTTAACTGTTAGTAATGTGTTCTTTCATTAAGGTGTTAAGGGCTCTTAGCTCTCTCTTTCTCGATCTCAGTGAAGCCTATAGTTTTGTGCCAGACTCCAGATGCAGTTTGGGAGCTTGTCCAGAAATCCACTCCCAAAATTCAGAAGGCTGGGCTTCTCTCCCAGCTTTCACCAAATGCTACAATTAATGGAGGGTATCGGAAAAATAACATTGGCAAAGAGCTCACAGGACACTGTTTTAATTCCATACCCCTATCTTTGAGTAGAAGAGATTGCTACTGAAGTCACATTATCTTCACCCCCTGCTCTAAATAGATCTGTCTTAAATAAATCTCCATATATTATGTCATTCTTCCATAAAGCCATAGACATGAGAACCAAGAATGCTGAGTCTCTCAACTCTCCTAGCCCAATATTCTCTCTATTGAAATATATAGACACCCGGAGGAGCCACAGATTCTGCTACCAAAACCTTTCAAAAAGGAAACAATCTCCCTATTGGCTGTAGCTTTCTGGTGGGGAATAATTAGAAGGAAAAAACAATGTGCCAAACTGATGCACAGCATTCACGCAAATGTTAAATGCTGTTGAAAAATGTCTGTTTCTCAGAGCTTTGGGTACTTTTTTGCAAAAATATTGCCTTCATTCACTCTCGTGCTCAACTGCCTTCACTTGTTCTTTGTGATATCACTGCAGTGCCTACAGAGCATTGAGATGATATGCC
Source organism: Podarcis raffonei (assembly GCF_027172205.1). Lineage (NCBI taxonomy): Eukaryota > Metazoa > Chordata > Lepidosauria > Squamata > Lacertidae > Podarcis > Podarcis raffonei. Next base: position 63,732,511 of record NC_070611.1, on the reverse strand, counting down.
ATTCACTGCGTGGTCCCTGACTGGTTATGTGGAGTCATGACATCATTCTCTTAACTGCTTGAACCCTGATTGGCTGATCCATGAAAAAGAAGGCTGTAGCAACAAGTTGGGGCATGGTGCCACAGTAGCAGCAGCAGCCAGTAAAGCAATGGGACAGGATGGAGCAGCAAGACAAAACCCGCCTAATCATTATTTTCCAGGAACACTTTCTACCCCATTTGCTATTGTCTGTCCAAAGATCAAAACTAGAGAACATTTGGCACAGACCTGGAGACCTAACGGGAATGGAATCCGAGTCCACTATGTTTTAAAATTCTATTCTAATTTTTCCAGTTCAAAGTGACTAAAAGCAGAAGAAAACAAAAATAACTCAACACAATTTGTAAGTCCTCAGAGCATTGACGTATTGGCTGCTTCTCTGCTAACTGTCCGGCAGAGTGATGGCACTTAACAAATACTAATTGCTAACCATGGAGTCTAAAGCAACTGTGTGTCTTTCTATTGAAGCTTGTGAGAATAGCAAAGTGATGAATATGGGCTGTAGCTCAGTGGTTAGAGCATCTGCACTGCATGCAGAAAGTCCCAAGTTCAACCCCGCAAGGAAACGTAGGAGTGTCCCCTCTCTGAAAGCCTGGAGAGCTCCTGTCAGTCAGTGCAGACAACACTGTGCTACATGGCCCAATGGGTCTGACTCAGAGCAAGGCAGCTTTCTGGGTTAGGTAAAGGTGAAGGGACCCCTGACCATTAGGTCCAGTCGTGGTCGACTCTGGGGTTGGGGCGCTCATCTCGCTTTATTGGCCGAGGGAGCCGGCATACAGCTTCCGGGTCATGTGGCTAGCATGACTAAGCCGCTTCTGGTGAACCAGAGCAGTGCACGGAAACGCCGTTTACCTTCCTGCTGGAGCGGTACCTATTTATCTACTTGCACTTTTGATGTGCTTTCGAACTGCTAGGTTGGCAGGAGCAGGGACCGAGCAACGGGAGCTCACCCCGTCACGGGGATTCAAACCGCCGACCTTCTGATCAGCAAATCCTAGGCTCTGTGGTTTAACCCACAGTGCTACCCGCGTCCCTGCTTTCTGGGTTACTCATCTATAAAGAGGATAAAGCTGTTGTCTGTTTTCCAAGGCAGCATCTGAAGCATTCCAGAGGGTTAATACATCTCTCGGCACATTTAGCATGGTGTTTTGTTAAATATGTCTTTGATCCCCAACAAAAAGAAAAGAAAAAAGAATGAATGCAAAGGTCTCCCGAGGTCACTCAGAACAAGGAAAAAGAAAGAAAAAGGCATGGACAGGTACGCTAAAGAGAAATAATGTCAAATTGTTTGATTGTCACATTTCGCACGCATGTTCCCGCAGCCAATCTGACTTCATTTAGCAGGGTTAGGCTCCCTGTAACAGGAGGGCAATTATGACTGCGTGGTCTGCAACACAGGAAGGGCACTTAAACCAAGAGAAAGGCAAATCCATTGGCCAACGGATTATCTTGTTCACACCCAACTGAATGCAGTATTTAATTTTTCAACATTATTTTATTTTCTACGGCAATCGTGATGATTTAATAAATGCATTGCTTCGGAATGAAGAGCAGCAACAGGTGAAAGTGTTAGAGCAGGTTGACAAACAGATCTTCCCCTGCATGCAATTAGATCTTACCACAGCATGTCTTTTGTTATCTTGCCGATAGAAGCAGTCAAGGTTTTTGCCTTCAAGCTAAAGATCTGAAAAGGGGAAGGGGGGGGAGTGGCGGGAGGGATTTTATTTTTTTTTTTTTATTTTTGACATTGACAGCTTGTACGGAAGCAGTTTGGGGGCATAGCTGAATGTAAATCAGAAGGCAGGCTAGGAACACAATGATCGGCATTGTTATAGTTTGTCTCTGAACCTCCAGCTTCAATGCCACACTGCATGTGTGGGTAAGAGTTCAAAAGAAGTCGGTCTTTAGAAGTTGCCGAACCACTCTGCATTTCATTGCAGAATGGATTTCAATGTGCATGGTGTCATCCCCCACCACCACCTCCTTACTTCAAAACTACAAGCCGTCCTAAGAGTTAAAAAAGTATTTTTTCTTATTCCCCGATTCCAGCCTCTGGAGCTATTATCATTTGAAACCGTAATCCTACAGCAGACTGACAGAGCTGTCACTGATAGAGAGTCTAAATACAGTGTTTAGGTAGTCTTATATGCCACACATAAGCAGAGTGGGGGGAAACCCCAGACAAATAATTGATAATACAAATGCATGATTGACTCCCAAGACAATCACATTGTTCCCCAGATGGCTTCCGCAGCAGGATAACTATGGCATGTTGCAAAAAGTTTCGACTCTCAGGACTGAAACAAATGGTACCCTTCCTTCCCCCACCATTTGTTAACAATAATCATCACATGTCAAAAACTCTTAACATAAGAAGAGCCCTAATGGATCAGGCCAATGTCTCATCCTGTTCTCACAGTGGCCGGCCAGAAACCTATGAGAAGGCCACAAGCAGTACCTGTGTGCAGCAGCACTCTCCTCACTTGAGGTTCCCAGCAACTGTTATTCAGAGACGTATTTCCTCCAACTTCCTTTCCCTGCGGAAATCGCCATTCTCTGCCTCTTGGCCCACCATCAGATAATCAGAAGTGTGTCGCTCTTAAATAAGGGAATTCACTTGGCACTCTAAATAGGGTGGTGGCTCAGTTGTAGAGCATCTGCTTAGAATGCAGAACATCCTAGGTCCAGTCCAGGGGTCTCCTAGTAGGACTAGGAATGTTCCCAATCTGAATTCCTGGAGAATCCCTACCAGACAACGTAGGCCCACTGAGATGGAAAGTCCAAAGGTGGCTTTATATGTACACTTACTTGGGATCAAGCTTTATGGGACACGGTAGGACTTCCTTCGGAGTGCAGGGAATTGCGCTGTGCGGGAAACGAGGTCAGAACCAAACAGTTGAATCAGAGGTGAAATGCAAACAAAGCAAAGTTGGCCTTTTCCCAGGGACCCCAGCACAGACCGCGTCTGATGAACGGGGACAACAGGAACACATGTCTCAGTCTTTGTACTAGAGCAAGTGTGCTTTTCTTTAAGCTAGGGATGGGGAGAAGATGGACCTGCATCTTCTAGTAGCTCAACGGGTCACCAAGAATCTCTTACTCCTAATTTTTCAACACTTACCCATGGCCCTTCCCCTATAGTAGTGTTTCCCAAACTTTGGTCTCAGCTGTTTTTGAACTACAAATCCCATCATCCCTAGCTAGCAAGACTAGTGGTCAAGGATGATGGGGACTGTAGTCCAAAAACAGCTGGAGATCCAAGTTTGGGAAAGACTGCCCTATAGGCTTATCGACATATTCAGCAGTCAAGGGCTGATATCTAGAGAAGCAAAACCACACTTGAAATTTGCTGAGGATACTTGGCTTGTGCAATACCTTACCAAAGAAATCTGTTTGCATGCATCAACAATGTTGCTTATTATGGAAAGTTCTGCTTTCATCAGCAAGGAATATACCCCCACTCTGCTTTGTTGTAAAAGCCTCAAAATAGCATCCCAAGGAAGGCGGGGCGGGGGGACTCAGAAAATTACCAGTTCTACATTTCTGTCTTTCCCACTTGCTGATGACTTTTGCCCGAATCCTTAGCATTAATATCAAATGTTATGCTCGAAGCCGGGAAATGGGGAAAGCACTTTTCTTCTTCTCCTTCTTCCTGAGAAAGCTTTTAAATGCCTCATTTCCATCTCCTTAGCTGGTACGAGACTATTTCATAAGGAAATCAGAACACCTCCAAGCAACAGCTGATGAAAGTGTCCAGGGTTGAATTAGCTCACCAGCCTCAATCAGAAATGGCACAGAAGCAAACTCCATTTCTGGAAGGCAGCCCATAATAGCAGGCATAGGGCAGGTTTGACTGAAACTCCTCTTACTAAACTTTGCTGCACCTAATGTTTCCAGGATCAGTGGCTATGTTTTTCCCCATTTCTTTTTATCGGCAGATTCTTCTCACGGGGACAGAGCGATGTTCATCTCAGAGTTCTGCTTACGTGCTTTGCGTGGGTCAGCAAGAGTCGAGTTGGACTTATTTTCAGGTTGACGACTGTCTCTTCGATGAGAGAGACTCTTTGGCCAAAGGCATAGGCAAATGACACATGCACAAAACCACCTCAAGCCATTTTTTAAAAGATTGTTTTCCCCAACAACCTTGTAAGAAACCCATGTGCTAGATTATACTGAGAGGGAAGCCCCCTTCAGGCGTTACTCATAAATGGCCTCAGTCCAGTATACCTGAAGGAGCGTCTCCACCTCCATCATTCTGCCCGGACACTGAGGTCCAGTGCCGAGGGCCTTCTGGCGGTTCCCATGCTGTGAGAAGCCAAGTTACAGGGAACCAGGCAGAGGGCCTTCTCGGTAGTGGCTTCCCTAAACAGGGCTGCCTTCAGATGTCTTCTAAAAGTCTGATAGTTGTTCTTCTCTTTGACATTTGGTGGGAGGGCGTTCCACAGGGCAGGTGCTACTACCGAGAAGGCCGTCTGCCTGGTTCCCTGTACCTTGGCTTCTTGCAGCGAGGGAATCACCAGAAGGCCCTCAGCGCTGGACCTCAGTGTCCGGGCAGAATGATGGAGGTGGAGATGCTCCTTCAGGTATACAGGACTGAGGCCGTTTAGGGCTTTAAAGGTCAGCACTAACACTTTGAATTCTGCTCAGAAATGTACTGGGAGCCCAGTGCAGATCTCTCAGGTCTGGTGTTATGTGGTCCCAGCGACCACTCCTAGTCACCTGTCTAGCTGCCACATTATGGATTAATTGCAGTTTCCAGATCACCTTTAAAGGTAGCCCCACATAGAGCGCATTGCAGTAGTCCAAGCGAGAGATAACTAGAGCATACACCACTCCAGCAAGACAGTCGGTGGGCAGGTAGGGTCTCAGCCTGCGTACCAGATGGAGCTGGTAAACAGCTGCCCTGGACACAGAATTGACCTGCACCTCCATGGTCAGCTGCGAGTCCAAAATGACTCCCAGGCTGCGCACCTGGTCCTTCAGAGGCACAGTTACCCCATTCAGGACCAGGGAGTCCTCCACACCCGCCCGCCTCCTGTCCCCCAAAAACAGTACTTCTGTCTTGTCAACCTCAATCGGTTAGCCGCCATCCATCCTCAAATTGGGTCTACTAGACTCATTTTTTAAAAAAGCAATGTGGACTGAACTTGCTTCTTGGGCCCCTCCAGTATTAGCGGCCCCAACGCTCAAACTTCTATTAGTTTCATAATAAATCTGCCCCTGCAGGAGCCTATGAGTCAGTATAAATTCTTCATGCCGGGGGCTGCTTGAAGTTTGCAGGGAAAGGCAGTTGGAAGAAAGAAGCCTCTGATTTGCTGAGAACTGCGAGTGAGGAGAGTGCTGTTGCACTCAGGTTGCGCTTGTGTTTGGCCACAGTGAGAAAAGAATGCTGGGCTCCATGGCAGATTTGGGGAGTGTGACTGGTTCGCCTGCACAGGGCACTGAGCTGAGAGGGTGCCGCAGGGGGGCATTGCAACAAGTACAAACAATGGGAAGTGAAAGGCAGAGGGGCACAGAATTGTGGTGTTGCATATTCTCCCCCACCCTGCCCCACCAAACCACCCAAAACCTCGTATTTACGGGACTGCCTGCAGAAGACCTTAAGGTCCATGAATAATCATAGTTTAGAGGTCCCAGGCCCTAAGGAAGTCAGATTATCCTCCACCAGGGCCAGGGCCTTCTCAGTGATGGCTCCGACCTGGTGGAATGCTCTGTCCCATGAGACCAGGGCCCTGCAGGATTTAACTTCCTTCCACAGGGCCTGTAAGGCAGAGCTATTCCACCTGGCTTTCAATTTGAACTTATTCCCCTTCCTTCCCTCCCCCTCCCCTTTTTATGAAGATTACCCTCTCTGGGATCCCACAGCTAATTCTCCCCTGGTCTCCTCACTGGCCCAGATAGGACTAATTTAGCCAGGTAGCCCTGGTGATCATCTAATATTTATTGGATGGATTTCCCCCCAAATTGATTTTTGAATTCTGAATTTATTGTTATTCACGTTTTATACTGTATTTTATGCTGTTTTTGTTGCATCAATTAAGTGTTTAAAATTTGTTGTTAGCCACCCTGAGCCCGGTTTTCTGAACCGGGAAGGGCGGGGTTTAAATAAAAAATTATTATTATTATTATTATTATTATTATTATTATTATTATTAAACATACTAATTAAAACTTCAGCCATGTGCTAAAACCAAAAGATGATTTAATCAAGGAGACTTCTTTGTTGTTGTTGTTTAGTCGTTTAGTCGTGTCCGACTCTTCGTGACCCCATGGACCAGAGCACGCCAGGCACCTCTGTCCTCCACTACCTCCCGCAGTTTGGTCAAACTCATGCTGGTAACCTCGAAAACACTATCCAACCATCTCGTCCTCTGTCGCCCCCTTCTCCTTGTGTCCTCCATCTTTCCCAGCATCAGTGTCTTCTCCAGGGAGTCTTCTCTTCTCATGAGGTGGCCAAAGTATTGGCATCTCAGGTTCAGGATCTGTCCTTCCAGTGAGCACTCAGGGCTGATTTCCTTCAGAATGGATGCGTTTGATCTTCTTGCAGTCCATGGGACTCTCAAGAGTCTCCTCCAGCACCATAATTCAAAAGAATCAATTCTTCGGCGATCAGCCTTCTTTATGGTCCAGCTCTCACTTCCATACATCACTACTGGGAAAACCATGGCTTTAACTATACGGACCTTTGTTGGCAAGGTGACGTCTCTACTTCTCAAGATGCTGTCTAGGCCTGTCATTGCCCTTCTCCCAAGAAGCAGGCGTCTTTTAATTTCGTGGCTGCTGTCACCATCTGCAGTGATCATGGAGCCCAAGAAAGTAAAATCTCTCACTGCCTCCATTTCTTCCCCTTCTATTTGCCAGGAGGTGATGGGACCAGTGGCCATGATCTTCGTTTTTTTGATGTTGAGCTTCAGACCATATTTTGCGCTCTCCTCTTTCACCCTCAATAAAAGGTTCTTTAATTCCTCCTCACTTTCTGCCATCAAGGTTGTGTCATCTGCATATCTGAGGTTGTTGATATTTCTTCCGGCAATCTTAATTCCAGGAGACTTCTAGGGAAGCTCAAAAACAGAGGAAGACAATGAAACCATCCCCATTCTTTGCTCCAGGTTTACATGAATTAGAGAGCTGTGCCGCTCCAGTTCATAGGGGTTCTGTCCTTACTACAGCTTTAGTATAGATCCAAGGTCACGAGTGCATTAAGTGCCACTTTTGAGATGTCAAATCATTTTGTGTTGATACTCCCAGGCATTTTAAACCGCTATGGCTAATATCCATTGATCAACCTACCTCCCATGTATTACTTGTGTATAACTTATTCAAAAGCCATTTAAGTTAGTGGCTCCCTGTAATGTTTGGCAGTGTTGGAAAAAAGGAAATTTTAACTAATTACACACTAGAATAGAGTGATATTGTTTGGGGTTTGTAACTCAATAAACATTGAGCCAAATCAGGATTTAATGTCCTATTTTCATAATGTTGGCCTATTTGTTCTCATTACAGTTAAGCACTAGTTTTTTTTGGCTTAGTCTGCTAAAGCATCAATGGATCTTTGTGGATTACAATTGGATTTACTGAACATCCCAAGCTGTAAACAAGCGGCCTGGATTATAAACGAGAGAGCAAGGTAGCAAATATGTTTTATCATTCCCTCCCTCGTATACCGTTACGTTATTACACTCATCTAGTTTATTTATGCGGCCGCATGAGGCTGAAGTACTCCATTAAATGTACAGAGTCATTCCAAAGGTATTAAATCAGGATCAGTGCTTTATGCCGCTAAAGTTAAGTGTCTCCGTGTCGAGAGCCCTGGTGTAACGGTGCCAGGCACATGTCGCTCACAACTAGTATGGAGTCAAAATGGGGTGCCAGTTTCGTTAAAAACTTTGTAAGCGCCTTTTGTCCATTTGGGGAGAGTCATTATAAAAGGGCTGAGAAATCTTGATACTTAAAGCGATCCCTGTACATGAAGCATTGTCCACTTTCTAATGCCATTCATTTATTATCTGTGGTGTCTGAATTATTAAATAATAATGACAATGACAATGACAGTACAGTGGTACCTCTGGCTCCAAATGGGATCCATTCCAGAGGCCCGTTCGCAACATGAATTAATGCAACCCGCCGCGGCGCGTCTGCGCACGCACAGGTTGCAATTTGCCACTTCTGCGCATGCGCATGACATCATTTTTGCGTGTCTGCGCATGCGTGAGCGGCGAAACCCGGAAGTAACCCTTTCTGGTACTTCTGGATCGCCACAGGACGCAACCTGAAAAAATGTATCATGAAGCAAATGTAACATGAAGTATGACTGTTATAATATACCACCCATCTGGCTGGATGGCTTCCAACACATATAAAAACATACTATAACACGGGTGTCAAACACAAGGCCCGCGGGCCGAATCCGGCCCGCCAGACCTCGTCATGTGGCCCGTGTAGCCGCCACCGGCCGCCAGCCTTCACCTTTTATTCTCACTTTTTTTTTTTTACACAAGAAAGCCGCCTCTTCAGTGCATGCGCGGCAGCCTACAAGCCAGAGAACGTCTGCCCTCTAGCAGCGCCGGCCATTCTACACAGGAAACCTCCACTTTACATGCATTCAGGAAACCTCCACTTGTTTTTATATTGAGCGCATGCCATCCTGTGATGTGACAGAACAACCGGCTGCCTGAACAACCGGCCCTTTGAGGGTGACCAAACTGCTGATGCGGCCCCCTGATGAATTTGAGTTTGACACCCCTGTACTATAACATCAAACATTAAAAACTTCCCGATACAGGGCTGCCTTCTGATGTCTTCTAAAATTTGTGTAGTTCTTTATCTCTTTGACATCTGATGGGAAGGCATTCTACAGGGTGGGCGTCACTATCTTGTTCCCTGTAATCTCACTTCTCACAGTGAGGGAACTGCCAGAAGGCCCTCAGTGCTTGGCCTCAGTGTCTGGTCTGAACAATGGGCATGGAGACGCTCCTTCAAGTATACAGTGCTAGATCTGACAGGCTATAAAGCACCTGGATGTCATCACAACAATTGTGTGTTTCCTGACTTTCCAGTCTCACTCAAGGAAGAGTGAAAAAATGACCAGAAGATTTCCATGTGTTTCAGAGCATGGATTAACACGCCTCTTGGATTTCTCTACTTTTCAGGCAAATGCAAAATCTGAGCAACGTTTGGCTCAGCACTAGTGAAAACCCCTTGATTTTCAGCCCCTCACATCTGTTGACCATGCAAAGCACATGCACTACCCCACAAGCGACAGAACTCCTGGGATATTGCATTGATTCAGTATGCAGTTGGTTACATAGCCAACTCAAGTATAAGCAATCCAACCAGTCACTTGTGATATGATGGAAGACTTTTAGAAAATCCAATATAGTGGCATGCAGTCCACAAAATAGCCTTTGTAACAGCACCAAAGGTGGACAATGTATTTATCTAGTGTTGGTCATACTCAGAGAAGGTCAATTGGAATAAAGATATTTAAGTAACTCCTTGGGTCTACTCAGATGCTATCTTAATTGGAGATCACCGACGTTTTACATGCCCCTTGATATAAAAATACACCTCTAAGTAGTTTACATAAAATATAATTTGTTACAAAACAACAAAAATTTGCATAAGAATTTGTTTTCCAAAGCTACATGAAAACAAGAGAAATCATGGAGCTTGATAGCTTAGTTGGTTAAAGCATGGTGCTGACCGTTAAAACCCTAAAGGGCCTCAGCCCAGTATATCTGAAGGAGCGTCTCCACCCCCATCGTGCAGGCTGGACACTGAGGTCCAGCTCTGAGGGCCTTCTGGCGGTTCCCTCACTGCCTCAAGGCAGCCCTTGAGGTTTTATTCTGTTTTTAATGCGCTGTTGAAAGCCACCCAGAGTGGCTGGGGTATAAATAATAATTTACTACTACTACTACTACTACTACTACTACTACTACTATCAAAAACAATGCAGGTCTGGTCCCCTTAAGGGACAGCTGTATATTCCTGCAATGCAGGAAGCTGGACTAGATGTTCCTCAGGGACACTTCCAATTCTACAATTCTATAAAACATAGATATAACTGAGCAGTATACGAGGTGATAAGGACGAGGGTGGCGCTGTGGGTTAAACCACAGAGCCCAGGGCTTGCCGATCAGAAGGTTGGCAATTCGAATCCCCGTGATGTGGTGAGCTCCCGTTGCTCGGTCCCGGCTCCTGCCAACCTAGCAGTTCAAAAGTACGTCAAAGTGCAAGTAGATAAAAAGGTACCACTCCAGCGGGAAGGTAAATGCCGTTTCCGTGCGCTGCTCTGGTTTGCCAGAAGCGGCTTAGCCATGCTGGCCACATGACCTGGAAGCTGTATGCCGGCTCCCTCGGCCAATAGAGCGAGATGAGCACTGCAACCCCAGAGTCGGTCACGACTGGACCTAATGGTCAGGGGTCCTTTATAAGAGGTGATACATCCCTGAATACTAGCTGCTGGAAGTGGGGAGGATGCAGCTTCATTCATATCCTGCTTGGTGGCTTCCCAGAAGCACCCAGTTGCAAACTGAGAAGCGGATGGACCTAGTCTGGCCCAGCAGGGCTCATCCTACATTCTTACGCTATCAAAATCATACAGATTAATATACTGGTCTGCAAATTCCAGTTGTATTTTCTCTGCGTACACAAATTGCTTCCATTCCGATTATAACCAGGCCATGCCAGAAATAGGGTAGTTTCCCAGCAATGTTGGAAGGCTGACTTAATGTCCCAGGCATAAAAAGATCCTTCTCCAATAGATATTTAACTTGGAACCCTGAAGGAGAGAATTAGCTGAACCCTAAAACCTCTCTCCAGAAATTAACAATAAACAAGATATAGGAGCCAACATTCGACGACAGGGCATATCTAAAGCCATTATACATCAAAACACCCAGGATGGGAACTGCTCAGAGTAGGGAAATAAAAATGCTGATTCTACATGTTATATTCCATGGGAGGTCAGGGGGAGGGTATATGATTGCTGATGGATTTGGGGGGGGGGGGATTTGATTGGAAGGTGCTCCGAGATTTATTGGAAACCACAGCGAGTAAATGAATGAAGGGAAATGAGCAAGCAGAGCAGCAAACAATAATGTGTGTTAGAAAAGTAAGTAACCTGACCAAGAAAATACATAATCGGCGAACTCCAGGGTGTCAGATATGAAGCTGAAAACGACTTCTCGTATACTGGGTTTATTTTGTCAGGGTGAGCCCAGAGACATTGTAGGTTATCACTGAATCCAGGTATGGTGCAAAAAGGGGGTTCAGGTGAACCCCATCAGACTTTCAAAAAATGCATTAGTACAACAGTGGAATGCCTCTAGCACATTTTGCCCACAGCACAGCCACCTGTTTGGGTCCTGTACTGGGAGAAAGTCAGAATATAAATAAAAAAGGGCGAACAAATTAACAGCAAACGGGGTCCAAGTTGAATAAAATATTGCGATGGTGGTATTGTAGCCCTCTCTGAGTCTTGATGCCAAGCAAGCACTTTCCTGAGAAGTCAAGCAGTCCAGAGGTCATAGAATCCAGATGATCACAGAACCAAGGGTACGAATGGAGAGCAGAGAGCAGCAAGCTGGAGCCAGGAATCACAGCCCTTGTTTCCAGCACCTGACTGCTGCTGAGATCCAATTAATCCAGAATGCGGCAGCTAGACTGGTGACTGGGAGTGGCCGCCAAGACCATATAACACCAGTCCTGAGAGACCTGCATTGGCTCTCAGTACGTTTCCGAGCACAATTCAAAGTGTTGGTGTTGACCTTTAAAGCCCTAAAAGGCCTCGGACCAGTATACCTGAAGGAGCGTCTCCACCCCCATTGTTCTGCCTGGACACTTGAGGTCTAGCGCCGAGGGCCTTCTGGCGGTTCCCTCACTGCAAGAAGTGAGGTTACAGGGAACCAGGCAGAGGGCCTTCTCAGTAGTGGCGCCTGCCCTGTGGAATGCCCTCCCAACAGATATCAAGGAACTAAGCAACTATCTTACTTTAAGGCAGCCCTGTTTAGGGAAGTTTTTAATGTTTGATGTTTTATCGTGTTTTTAATATTCGGTTGGGAGCCACCCAGAGTGGCTGGGGAAAGCCAGCCAGATGGGTGGGGTATAAATTGTTGTTGTTGTTAGAGCTCTAGAAGGCTGAAGCCAGCTGGTTCTCATCAGTGCCTTCTTCTCACTCCACCTTCTCCCACTACAGGCTTCTGTTCAGCAGGTGACGCTGACTCTGGCCCATGACAGGGGACAGGTAAGCCCCGCCCCGCATAATCAATCACAAGGCACGGCAGACACTCAACATTTGTATGGCAATGCCCATCAGCTTTGGGGGGACGGCCCCCTCAAATATTTTATTGTGGCCCCTAGGAGTTGGCACCTATGGCAATGAACAACCTGCTCCTGTACATAGGGACTGATACGTTAGTGCCAACACCTTGTCCCTGTCAAACTGTCCCGCTCCCCATCTCAAATGCATCCAGTGCTTTTCAATTGTTCTGTTCAACCACTTGTGTGGTTGCCTCCTCTGCTTCCCCCTAGCCAACTCTCCCTTACCTTGGGGGGAAAGGACTGTAGCTTGGGGGTAGAGAATCTGCTTTGCTCAATCCTTGGCACCATCAAGTAAGTCTAGAAGAGGCCGCCACCTGAAACACCACCTGAAAGCTTCTTCCAGTCAGTGTAGACCCTACTGAACTGGATGGACCAATGGTCTGACTCTATAGAAGGCAACTTCCTAAGTTACTAAGAGGGGAAGACTGCTATAGAGGCAGCAACAGTGGGTTCTCCCATGGGTGATGCATGGAGCATCTTTTCCTGCAAGGAACTATTCCCCGTTGAAAAAAGATGATCTGCATTTATAGGAGAGCTCACCTTTCCTGTTGCTTTCTCAAGATGTCCCTCTCCTTTCATGAACAGAAGTCGCAAGGAAGCTTGAGATAGCGGTCCTGTTCACAGCAAGCTATGCTAACCCCGACACACCTCTGCCAGCATAATGCCATGGTTAGAGTGGTGGACACAGAGACCTGAATTCAAATCCTCACCCAGCCACGAAGTTCACTTGGTGACCTGGGGCACACTCTCCGAGCTTAACCTACCAAAATGGGGAGAAGGAGAACTATGAACACCAACTTGCATTCCTTGAAGGAAATGAGGGATATATCAATGCAATCAATCTATTGCTACAGTGCTACAGACCTAAGAACCATCCAAGAATGGTTGCAAACAGCTCACCTTTCACATACAGAAGAAGCCCATGGAAAGTGGATCAGCTGCTAGCTTCAAGATGCTGGGTTTTATTCAACATGCCCCCCAATGTCTTTCTCAGATATCTCCTTCTCCCCTGCCCACTGCTTTTTCCCTTTCCTTCATTCCTTTCTTTGGGAATCTTCATCTCAAACTCAAATCTAACCAGGACCTACTGGTTTTTCATTGAGGCCTGATTATCAATTTGCACCTCTGTGTAGGAAGGCTGGAGGATTCTATTGTTTTGTTAATTGTCAATTTACATCTTTGAAAGGTGTTGTAATTTCCCCCCCTACTGCTTGGCAGGTTAAGACTAATTCCGCCTGTACATGAACGAACACACACGGCTCCTCTGAGATATAGTTTACTAAAAGTACATTATTTCTAATTTTTAGCTCATTGTTCATTTTTTTCTCTTAGAAGCGGGGAAAAACCCAACTGGAACTTGTCAAAGCAAGTAGAAATTACACTCATTAAATAGTACTGCTCTAGGTACAGTAATTGGTTCCTACCCACCTGCCCACCAGTAAAGTTGTAGATTAACCAGTAGCAAAATTATTTGCCAAATTCAGCACAAACGGCTGGTGACTGTAAGAATAAAATCAGTTATGGGGAACGGCTATGGCTCAGTAAGCCGCAGATTTAGCCCTATTACATATCCAGGTAGTGGCAGAAGTGTCCCTTTTCTAAAATTCAGGTGAGTCACTGCCAGTCAGGGTAGCCATTCAGATTTCAAAGTAAAATAAATCAAAACTAAAGTCTGTTCCACTGGACGCTTGCAATGGGATTTCCTTACTCTCCTTCTTCTTGAAAGAATCTTTGTCCCAACAACTGATGGTGATGTTGCATACCCTGCATTTGTCCCAGGAAAACTGGGACATCCCGTTTTTTCCACACAAGACCACAGAGGCCATTTTGGGTGCTGCAATCTCACGTCATGATCAACCCCCCCCCCCAAGTGCTTTTTCTGAGGCCGCGATCTCACACAGGTCACATGACTCACCCGGGAGCACGGCCTGGAAGACATGTGTCCCGGTTTAGGGCCTGGACAAGTTTGAGGGTATGATGTTGGTGTGTGAGTGTGGGTTTATTACATGTGGTGGCCATGATCGGCACCAACTTGGATGGCTTTGAAAGAGGATTAGACAAATTCATACCCAGCTCTACCTCTCTTTTAAATCGGAACCACTGAAGGCGGTGAAGGTCCTATGTGAGTGTCTGGAGGTGGCTGGAGGATGGATGTTGGCTAACAGATTGAGGTTGAATCCTGACAAGACAGAAGTACTGTTTTGGGGGGACAGGGGGCAGGTGGGTGTGGAGGACTCCCTGGTCCTGAATGGGCTAACTTGTGCCTCTGAAGGACCAGGTGCACATCCTGGGAGTCATTTTGGACTCACAGCTGTCCATGGAGGCGCAGGTCAATTCTGTGTCCAGGGCAGCTGTCTACCAGCTCCATCTGATTCACAGACTGAGACCCTACCTGCCCATGGACTGTCTTGCCAGAGTGGTGAATGCTCTGGTTATCTCCCGCTTGGACTACTGCAATGCACTCTATGTGGGGCTACCTTTGAAGTTGACCTGGAAACTACAACTAATCCAGAATGCGGCAGCTAAACTGGTGACTGGGAGTGGCCACCAAGACCACATAACTCCGGTCCTGAAAGACCTACAATGAAAGACCTACATTGGCTCCCAGTACGTTTCTGAGCACAATTCAAAGTGTTGGTGCTGACCTTTAAAGCCCTAAACGGCCTTGGACCAGTATACCTGAAGGAGCTAGAGGCAACAATGCTTTTGAACACCAGTTGTTGCTGAAAACTACAGGAGGGGAGAGTGTTCTTGTACTGGGCCCCATGACAGCTGCTTTTGAATGGGAGCTTTTGAATAGGAGCCAATCTCAGCACTCGTTCATTCTTAATAAACTCAAAACACAATGACCCGGCCTATCGATCCAACGAATCTATTCCAATCTGTAGATTTCATACATCTATGGATCACTCACCCACTGACAAAATGGCCATTCAGAAGCATAGCAGCACACCCATGTCAGTCTCACGAGGGGGCCTTCTGAGCCATTGGGGACATCAAGCAGTGCCCTGCAAAGCTGTCCACCAGCACCAGGCCTGATGCTTCAGCCACAAGTTTGAGAGAGGAGCACAGATTGACAAAAGTGCCTCTTTTTGTTTCTGCTCCTGACCTAAATTACTCATCTAGTTACATTCTGAAACAGTTTAAGCTGGTGTTTTAGCAAGCTAACACCTCTTGTAGACTGCGTGCAGAATTGTTGCATAAACGCTCTCGGTGTTATACTTTTGTAGCGCAAAACCCGCTCGCGGCCATCGGCACCACATTCATCATCGCCCTCTTGTAAAATCTCCTCCTGGGGCCTTTGCAGGAATTCTGGGTATTCTGAGCCAGAATTTGCTGGTTCGCTGCTCCAGGGTGAGATTTTATATTAAACCCTGCACCCGCTTGGGAAAATTTCAGGGTGCGCATAATGAGGCTGGTGTCCATTTGTCCATTTCATGTGTCCGCCACCGTTTTGCGCATAGAGCCTCACGGTTTAAGAGGGCTCACGATACAACAATGTCACCCGTCAACTGGATGGGAGACTGCATGAAAACCCTGAGCAAGTTGCTTTTGAGGCCAACAAAGGCAGGGAAATAAATATAACGCGAATAAATATTATAATAAAACACCGGTGCATAATTCAGTTTTCATGGCAAAGTCCACACCAGGGGCTCTTAATATAGAGCATTCAGAAGATTTCTCCAAGGTGCTACTTTCTCCACAGCTACACCCCATACAGCCCTGCTTGCAACCTCCTTGAGTATTTTTGTGTGGCTGAAATGTGTCCTTGAACTCCAGACCCGTGTTTCCCAAACTTGGTTCTCCA
Source organism: Podarcis raffonei (assembly GCF_027172205.1). Taxonomy (NCBI): domain Eukaryota; kingdom Metazoa; phylum Chordata; class Lepidosauria; order Squamata; family Lacertidae; genus Podarcis; species Podarcis raffonei. The sequence continues at coordinate 63,716,343 of NC_070611.1, read as the reverse complement.
GCTGCTCTTGGACTACAATTCCCATCATCCCTGACCACTGGTCCTGCTAGCTAGGGATGATGGGAGTTGTGGTCCAAAAACAGCTGGAGATCCACGTTTGAAGAACACTGCTCTAGACAATGCATCTTGCTTTGCGTGGGTGGAAAACAGAGGGAGGTGTGTTTGCGTGTAAGCTAGACTACTGTACAATGGTAAAATCGACTTTTTCTGCCCTCATTAGCCCCACCCACCACAACGTGTGGCCCTCAGGAGGTCACCCAGAAGGGAATGTGGTCCCTGGATGGAAAACAGTTCACCGCTCCCAATATAAAGTTAAAATGTGGGGGCAAAGACAAGATTTGAAAAAGGAAATCCTAGTTTAAAATAGAGAATAAAGGCATTTCTTCTTGGAAGCCATTTGCCATGCCTAATGCATTTCCAAAGCTGCGCTTGACAAGAACGTGTTCCAAGAAACAATCATCTTTAGCCGTTGTTTTAAAGCAGTATTAATGTTTTCAGATCTACTTCCTATTTTTTCCTGCTGGAGACCTAGCCAAGCACACTGAAATAATGTGGACAGCCGATCCACCATCCAAAATTTTCAGTGGGAAATTGCCAGGACTTAAATCTGTGAGAAAGTAGGCAGGGATGATGATGATGATGATGATGATGATGATGATGATTATTATTACTACTACTACTATCTGCAGAGCATAGACTCTGTCCGATATTTACTTTACCTCCATGCTCCTCCTCCTAAGAGAAGCCGCTCTGCTGCTTGACGTGGGCAAATCAGATGTCAGATGCGACTTAACCCCTTCACCGCTGCCAGGCTCTGTGCAAATGGTTCCCTAGCCGCAAAGGAACTTCCAGGGAGTGATTTGCGACGATAAGTCAAGCCACCTTGGATTCACACATGCACCTTGTCTCATTCAGCGCAAAGGATGTTTAATATTCTGATCTGCTAATAATGTATGCACAGGCTTGGATGCAAAGATTCCTTTTCTCTAACAGAAGAAGACTTCCTTCAGTGAAATCCCGTCTCCTCTTGACAGTGGGAGACTTCCTGTCATAAGAAACTTAGCAAACTTAAGGTTTGTTTGAAGAGGCTATTGCTGTTGCATGTTGAATGATTTTTTTTCTTCTTAGAATAATTGAGAGTTGGTACCGACATTCGGTCCCCCAGTTCATTTCCGCTAAGCAGTAAACTTGATAGTAGTAGTGTAAAATGTGGTTTGAGAGCTGGACCTGAGAGACCTGGGTTCAAATCTCGACTCAGCCATGAAATGTCCTTGGAACTTTGGGGCATGATGCACCTCACAGGAGCATATGAATGGGCTTGGACAACACCCAAGAAAGAATAATAGAGGTGTGTGATAATGCTGTGTCTTTGATAAGAAAAACAATTGTACACATTATGTTCTTTGAATAGTTCTCTAGGCTAATGTCCTTTGATCTCTCTGTGCATGTGTGTCCTTTTTATTTTACTTTTTAAGTTCTTACTGTTCTATGCCCAGGAAATTACTTGGCAAAACTTCTGTGAGAAATAAAACTGAATGGCAAAACCACAGATTCCATCCTAAAAATAAATGAAGAGAATCAGTGGTGGCTGGTGTTCGTTGAGACTGGCAGTACAGGAGGCAGTGAGCCCAAACAGCAGGTGGAAACAGAGCCAATGAAAGAAAGAGCCAGCTAATTCCCTATTTTAGGCCATATACCTCCTCCCTGCTGGATTCTACAAGGCAACACTGAGACACAAGAGGAAGAAATTAGCAGGTGACGTCGGTTTCTGGGGTGCCACCTTTGTCCCAATGGACCAGCCACCACTGAATTCTCATACTTCCCAACATACAGCTGTCTGAAAGGTTGACTTCAAAACTTATTCATCTGTTATATCTGTCCTTCATCTGTTGTAGGAGGGAATTGTAAGACGTACTAATTGAACCCTTTCCCATCACAACTCTTTCCATCTTTCAATTTACAATTCTTACCACAGTCCCCCAAGACAATAAAATTCAGATTGGGCAGCCTCACACACACACACACACCAGTGTGTGGGGGGGGAGGTAAAGGTAAAGGAACCCTGGACAGTTAAGTCCAGTCAAAGGCGACTATGAGGTTGCCGCGCTCATCTCACTTTCAGGCCAAGGGAGCTGGCGTTTGTCCACAGACAGCTTTCTGGGTCATGTGGCCATCATGACTAAACCGCTTCTGGCACAACAGAACACTGTGATGCCGTTTACCTTCCCGCCACAGCAGTGCCTATTCATCTACTTGCGCTGGTGTGCTTTTGAACTGCTAGGTTGACAGGAGCTGGGACAGAGCAACGGGAGCTCACTCCATTGCGGGGATTCAAACCACCGACCTTCCGATCAGTGTGTGTGTGTGTGTGTGTAGATATAGATGATATAGATAATACAGAGATAGAGACAGAGACAGAGACAGAGACAGAGATAGAGAGAGATAGATGAGATAGAGATAGAGATATATAAAATGTTACCAATTCTAAACTGATGACCTTCAACACTGAAAGCAAAGTGTAATTGGGCACTTTTCCAGATGGGTCAAGTTTCCATCTGGCGTTTAAGGCTCCACCTCTCCCTCTGCAGCTGACTTCCCCCTGGGTGCAGACAGACCTTCCTTGGCCTTATTGCAGGATCCTGACTCCTCACCCCAAGGTGGAGCCTGACCCAGGACTTGGTGATGAGGAATCCCACGGTTGAGGCATGGCACGTAGTCAACATGGCACTACAACTCCCATCCTTCCTGACTGCTCTCCACGCTGGCTGGGGCTGATGGGAGTTGGAGTCTCATTCTTCCAGACAGCTCTGGGGTGACTGACCTAATACTGAGCTTGGTGGGCCAATAGTCTGAGTAGAAGGCCGCATCCTATGTTCCTAAATATCCATTCGGATTTGATGCCCCACAAATATTTTATTTTCTTCTGCCTCTCTCCAACCCCCACTCCCCTTTTTGGTTCTTTTTTCCTTTCTTTTCCTTTTTTTAAAAAAAATCTGCACCTTTGTTTCCTTTCGCTTTATTTTCCCTCCCCCTCATTCCTCCCTCTCTCTTGGTGGCCATTAACTACGCTGACAGGTTGTCAGGCTGAAATAAGGAAATAAAACACTTAAACATTGTTTCCTGATGTATGCATTCATCTCTTCTGCCAAATACAGATATTGAGGAGATGCTTCACTCCTGTCAGCTTGCAAAATTATACCCCAAGCTCACATAGCAACGCAACACTCGAGTCTTTCATGTTGGGCTGATCGGTCTTCCCGATTTGACGCTCATCGGAGGGCTGTTTTCAGGGAAGCCTCATAGACTTAGCATTCGAATGTACAACTTTCGCATGGTTTCTGCTTTGGTGTTGTGCAATTTTGTTTTTGTGTTTTTTTATTGCTTTGCTTCTGAAAACGCAGCTAATACAGCCTTACACTTCAGCTTATTAGATCTAGTTATGCCTGTTGGGGAAAGAGTTTTTGCCTTTTGGGCCCTACATTTGAAGCAGTATATTGTACCACTTTAAGCCAGTGTTAGAAACTCAAATTTGTAAAATATTCACCTTTCACCTAGGTTAAAGCTGCCACAACAGAATGTCTTAGTGCCTTTCTTTTTTAACAATGAAGTTTATTATGATTATTAATTTCATTTCTATGCTGCCTGGTATTTTAAAGAAAAAAATCGCAAAGAGGTTTACAACTCATTAAAACACCAAATAAAACAATACAGAATGAAACAAACCCAAGCTTCAAGGAAAATATTCCAGTTATTTCTCTAAATATCCTTTTGCTTTCCCCATATTTATTTTCCTACTTACCATAATTTATATAGCTGCCCCACAGCAGTGCTCTAGGAAGCCAGTGTGGAACAGTGGACTAGGACACGGCTTCCCAAATTAGGGTCTCCAGCTGTTGTTGGACTACAACTCCCATCACCCCTAGCTAGCAGGACCAGTGGTCAGGGATGAAGGGAACTGTAGTCCAAAAACAGCTGGAGACCTAAGTTTGGGAAACCCTGAGTTATCTGGGAACAGGGATTGATTGTTAAAGCACTCTGCGAATTGTAACTCTGCAAAGGGAATATGGGGTCTCCTAACAGCTTTCAGCACCTTTATCAAACTACAGTTCCCAGGATTCTTTTGAGGAAGCCATGACTGTTTAAAGTGGTACGATACTGCTTTAAATGTATAGTGCAGATGGAACCATAGAGAAGTATGTCTACATCAGTGATTGGGAACCTGCGACCCTCCAGTGGTATACATTGTTGTTGTAGTTGTTGTTGTTATTTATAGCTAGGAATGTATTTGGGGGGTTCAATTCAGTTTGTCTTTTAATGCAAACAGCCCAAATTTGCATTTCCTGAAACAATATACACCACAAAAAATGCCGCCGTCCTTCAAAATCTGAACTCCCCCTCATTTTGCAATGCAGTTCTTCAACCAAATGATAAGTACAAAAATACATATGTTATGGGAAAGTGTGCAAAAAATGTATGTATTAGCAGGTCTAACACAAAGGAAAAATGCGTTAGGGAACACCAATGTGCCGATACGTTTATAAGAGGCATACAAAAATGTGTAGGTTAGGTGAAATGTGCACTAAATGCTGGTTATTGTGAAGCCTTTTCTTTTGAGCAAACTGATACACATACATTAAAAGTGGAAAAAATGAGAAACTGAGCAAAACCGAAGTGACAGACCCACCCATTGCTATCCACAGGCCTGTCCTAGATTGAGCCCTAAACAGCTAAAAATAGAGAAACGTAATTTTTTGCCTTAAAAAAAATCTTCCTTGCATTCAGTTGACAAATTGGTTCAAGCTGACAAAAGTTTAGGTGTCTTTGCTTTTAAGTAATCTCAAGCAGTGCATTCGGACAGCGAAGACAAACCCTGAACCTAATGTTACAGGCATCTGTGCCACGGCCTCTGTGGCTAACAGCACTGTATCATTGTGCCATATCCCGTCTGCAGCGATAACGGCGACTGCTTGTTGCCTCCAGTGGGTGCTGCTGTGAACAAGCTTACCAGCGAGGAGAGATGAATGCAGGGACTGTTCTAATAAGTTTTGCAGTGTGGAAATTTGCTTTATCGAAGCAATTAAGAAGTCACCACAGTCAGGCTTGAAAGCAATAATTATCTTTCATCTTGTCGCTTTGTCTCTCTCACTCCCCACCCCTCTCCCCCTCACTTATCTGTTCACTATAAACTACAACAGAGCTACGTTGGGTTATGACGGTTCTCGGTCCTTTGTCTCAGATGGGCTTGTAACACAGGTTATGTCAACGGCACACGGGGACCTGGAAGGGTCAACCAAGCTCAGCCATTGGAGAATGCCCTCCATGCTCCAAGAGGAAGGTGTCTGCCAGGGATGGCTAACCTGTGGCCTTCAAGATGCTGCTGGATCCCTTGCCATTGGTCATGGTGACTGCGGCTGATAGGTGTTGATATGATCAGTTGGATAGCTCAGTTGGTTAGAGCAGGGTGCTGATAACGCCAAGGTTGCAGGTTCAATCCTCGTGAGGGACAGCTGCATTTTGTGGGGCATAGGAATTTGTTCATTTCTCCCCCAAAAATATAGTCCAGCCCCCCACAAGGTCTGAGGGACAGTGGACTGGCCCCGTGCTGAAAAAGTTTGCTGACCCCTGTCCTAGCCCCAATGCTCAACCAGTCATATCACATTAACCTTTACCCTAGGCACTTTAAGACTGACTCATAGGAAAGCAAAACATAAAGTTTAGTGCATATCTATCAATCAAAAGGAAGAATTTGGAGACAGAAATGAAGAATTCGGAAGGAGGGCTATGCTAACCTTTTGCTCTACATTTACTGTGGTACCTCGGGTTACATACACTTCAGGTTACAGACTCCGCTAACCCAGAAATAGTACCTCAGGTTAAGAACTTTGCTTCAGGATGAGAACAGAAATCGTGCTCTGGCGGCACGGCAGCAGCAGGAGGCTCCATTAGCTAAAGTGGTGCTTCAGGTTAAGAACAGTTTCAGGTTAAGAACGGACCTCCGGAACGAATTAAGTACTTAACCTGAGGTACCACTGTATAGGGTTTTTCAATAATGTATTTTGAGGAGTAATGCAAACCAGGTGGAACCAGTGCTTTTTTCTTTAAAAAAAAATGTTTAGCAGTACTCTCCTTTTCCTACTCATATTGAAACACTGCCCCTCAATGAGGCCAAACTTTGATTCACAAAATGTTTAGGGGTATGCGTACCCCTGCGTCCACCCGGGAAAAAAAGCACTGGGTGGAACACTCCACTTTTGTTTGATGCTAGGGATAATTAATGGCGCAAAATATTAATTAGATCTGGGGGAGAGGGGATTCTGATCTTTCTAGATATCATGTCCCTGATACCATCCAGCTTTCACTAGTAATTACATTTTAGTTATTAAATGGTATTGTGTTTCCCCCCAGAATCAGCACCTTTGGATTACCGTCTATTAGCCTATTGCTCACTTAGGACTTAACATACAGAGAGAGAACAGGTCTCGTTTTTGACTTGCTGACACCAGCTGTATCCCTTGAATGAATCTTTTGAATTTTACTTGGCTAGAAACACACATCGGTGCAATCTGGAACAGATGCACTCTAATCCTTCATAGACCAAGTCACTATGACTACGATTGCACCTTTGGGTTCAACACATCGGGTAGTCAACACATCGCCCTGAGACCTGCAGATATAGGGCGGTATATAAATTCAAGAAAATAAATAGTCATGAGTACATCTCTCAGCTTCAATTTCTTATCTGTCGGAAAAGTAATTCTGGTGCCTACATCAGATCGTTTACCTAAAGATGAATGGGGCTGCCACTTTTTTAGCCCTGGCAAGATTTTTTTATGCACTGGTTATTAGGTAGATGGTATTGCAATTTTCCCAGAATCTGCACCTCCAGATTATTGGCCGCTAGCCTATTGCTCAGATGAGGCTCAAAATTATGTACATAAGTATCATTTTGTCAAGGCACTACCATGATCTTGTGGGTGTCTAGTAGCACTGCTAGTGCCATGCATTTCTTGAGGGTTGTGGATGGTGGATGGAACCACCAGTGGTGGATGGAGCCAGAGGAAGTAAGCGCAGCAACTCAACTAAATTTGACATTTGTGCAGTAGTTTAGTTTCTACATGCACACTTTCTCTGTCCTTCATCCGGACAAGGAAAAGCCAACTTCAGAGCTCAAGGATGCATTTCTGCCAGGCAAATGTCAACCTCTGAACAGGAGGATGATCCCTCATCCATACTGGGCTAAACCAAGACATTTAGCTGCTTGAGATGAAGGACAAGACAGCACCATATAGCTAGCTCTGGTATTTAAGGACACACGTGAATACCATCCCTTGTTAAAACCATATCTGTACATGCTCCACACTGATTTCTTCTTTCTTTCTCCTAGTTCAAAGTCCCATACATCTTATTTAATCCTTCATTGCTTACAACCATAGGTCATCTCCATATCATTGGCGGTTCTTCTTTTTTTCTTCAACCAAAATCAAAACATCCAGACAAGGAACAAATCATCTAGCATTACAAGATACAGATATCACCAAGTATCTAGCTCTGCAGGCTGGGGTGATATGGGATAGCATTTGCTAGGTGTGCTCTGAGTCTTTCCAGCCTAGCAAAATGTGCTGTAAAAACACGTACAAATGGTGTGCTGCAATGTATCTGTGTTACTTAAGATTCTCCAGCAGCTTTGGGGCATTCCAATTTCTTGGCTTAATCACTTAGCTTGCTTAGTTAGTGACCAGTGCAACATACTCCATTCCAAAGGCTTGAAGGTAAAGGTCACAAGAGGGCACCGTGGATTAGGCAGGGTGCTGCAACAAAGGCCAATTGAGGAACGCCCAACAGATTCCTACTGGTTAATCCTGACACTGCCCAAGGATGGGGCAGAGGAAACAGAGGAGGAGTTTGGGTTCTCAAATTTCAGCAGAACCCTGTGCGACGTTAAAATCCCCCCCACACACACCTGTTTGTGCTCTGTTCTGCATCATTGTTGCAGCACCTCCTGAGGCACTGGTGCCTAGCGCCGCTGAACCTGTCACACTACCCTAAAACCACCACTGGAGGAAGCTGCGGCAATGAGAAGGAAGTGGTTGTGTGGGTGGAGTCTCCTTTCAAAGAAGGTTGCTCGCCCAGAAATGGAAGCAAGAAGAAATACCGACGGAAGAAGAATGGCAGACAAAATTAATGGACTACGCAGAATTGGATAAAATGACAGGAAGGATTCAAAACCTGTGGGAGCAGAGATTTGCAGAAGATTGGAAGAAGTGTACGAACTATTTGAAGAGCAACTGTAATCAACAAATTACGCTAGTAGGACTACAAGAAGTTTTGTAAGGAGGATTATATGAAATATTGCAAAGAAGAGAGATATTAGTTATGATATTTAAATGTAATAGTGAAAGTAAGAAATATATATTAAGTGATTAGACTGAAAATTTTCAGATGTGATTGATGGAAGTAAAAAAAAATTGTTTAAGATGTAAAAGTATGTTTAATTACTTGAAAATGATATGTTAAAAAATTAATAAAATTTTATATTAAAAAAACAAAGAAGGTCGCTCACTCTGCTCTGATCAGTCGCAAAAGGAAGCAGGTGATCTTGTGCTCTCCCCTCCCATTTGGATGAAAGACTTCAAGACTTCCTCCCAGTGGGGAAGCACGTTCACCCCCAGCGGCAGAGCAAGCTGATTGGGCGCTTGGTCGGGGCCAGCTGCCCACGGGGGCACCACAGGGCCTCCAAGGATTCTGCCTGCCTCCTCCCACTCAGCCACCCTACAGCTGAGGAGGAGGCAATGGGCGGATTGTTTGGGGCAGCGCGGAACCTGCGGGCGCTCAAGCCACTTCTCCACTCCCAGGAGAGACGCGTGGCTCGGGCACGCTGCAGGCATAGCTGTCAACTTTCAGATTTGAAAATAAGGGATCAACAGCCTCGAAAATAAGGGATCAGCAGCCACACCTGTCCTGGGGACAGTCTACGGGATATCTAACAATCTGGGATAACAGTGGGAAGCAGCGGGAAACGGCGCTGGAATAAGGGAATTTCCCGCAAAAAAAGGGAAGGTTGACAGCTATGGCTGCAGGCCCTGCAGTGAGTGCCGCCCACCATTTGTTGCCGCCTTCAGTGGGGACACATGGGGTGTGCCGCACCTACTGCACCCCTCTTGTTACACACACACACACACACACACACACACACACACACACCATGCTAGCAATATCAGGGGCAACTCCAGAATAAGGTTGAAAAGAGTCAAACTGGAGGCAGAGGTGCCAACTTGAATAAAATATTGGGGGGCGGGGGTTGCAGGTAAGCGCCACCCCACATTATCGATCACATGGTGTGGCACACGCACACCACTTGAATAGCAATGCCCCCTCAAATATTTTATTGGGAGGGCTGAATACCCTTTGGCCCCTCGGTGTTGCCTCGTGTGGGTGGAGGGGTGGGTGAGTTATACAGTGTCCAGTGAGAAAGAGTTAGCTTTGAGACAAGCAGACTGAATGGCCAGTGCTTGCCTATGCACATCTGCTCAGCAGTAGCCCCATTGTGTTTGGTGGGACTTACGGCCAGGGAAATGTGGAGACGATTGGAAGCTTATCAAATGAAGGTACTCCTCTGTCAAAGTTTAATGGTGGGGAGGTTCTGCAGTATCTCTTAAGATGATATATTCAAAAGCAGAGGAAGGGAGTCAAAGGGGTCCTTCTGGATCAAAGGGGAATTCCTTTCTAAGCACGATACTGACTTTTTCAAAGTTTGCAGATCATAAACAGACATCCAGCAAGAACTCATGGTAACTTCCTCCACTCTCAGGAATGCAGCATAGCAGGGAGAGCAGCTCCATTCGATTGCCAAGAGAATGTGCGTCAGATTGTATTGACCCATTAGGGCAGCCACTTCTGCATTGCCAGAACTTTTACACTGCCAATGTTGCATTGCATTGCCAGATGCATCACACACACACACACACACACACACACACACACAAGAAGACAGGGATTTGCATACAATTTGCATTCGCCTTGAAAGCTGCCTTGAGCAAGTTTTACTCTTAATGGCAGCCTATAAATATTTTAAATAAATTAAATAAATATGCTAATTTTTCTGTATAGGTGCAAATTTAGAAATAATTACCTCCTTTCAAGCACAAATATAGCGTGTCTCACCATAGTGGGGAAGACTGTGACCAAGCGCAGGCCTGGCACCATCAGTCAGCCCTGACTGAAGGCCCCAGGGTTCAGAAGAGACCCTCAGAAGCCTAACGCACTGGGCACTCACTCATTGCCAAGCGTGGGAAAAGAACCAAACGGGACCTTCTCCTCAGGGCCAGGCCTTCTGACAGGTGGCCAGGAAAATGCCTGTGTTCCTGCCATAGCTGTCAACTTACAGATTTGAAAATAAGGGACCAGCAGCCTCAAAAATAAGGGATCAGCAGCCAAAATAAGGGATTTTCCAAGCACAGGTATGTTCAGCTTCTGAGCCCCTCCAACAAAAGGCAGAAAGCCCAGCCAGCAGCCAAACAAAGCCTCAAGTGGTGGTTCCCACAGCACAGCAACCCAGCAAAGGGGATGCAGCAAGGAAAACCACTGTCACCTCTCCGCTGGGAAGCGCTGAGCAAAGGCGAGTCCCCAGGCAATGTGGCCAATTTGATCGGCACAAGGCATGCAAGCTCCACCCCCCAGTCGTTCTTAGACTCCTTATTGGGTGAGCAATGCAGCCAAGCAACACAGTTGGAGCCTCCCTCCTCCCTGGCCAGCAGGGAGGGAGAGAGAGGAGCTGCTTCTTTAGAAACCCAGGAAATTTAAGGGACATCATCAATAAGGGACAGCAGCGGGACACGGCGCTGGGATAAGGGACTTTCCCACCAAATAAGGGACACTTGACAGCTATGGTTCCTGCTGTGACTTCTCTCTCTCTCTCTCTTTTACTTTAGCTTTTTAAAAGACAACAACACTAAGATTAAAAAAGTATTTCTAGCTGCCACAGCAAACAGGGACAATGCTCCATCATCTTCCTGGCCACCTTGCTGAGAATTCCTGGCCATTTCTTCAGGGCATGGAACAGTTTGCAGCAGCAACATAACACACAGGCAGGGAACTTGAATCTCTCCAGGTGTTGCTGGACTACAACTCCCATCATCCCTGGGGCAGAAGCGATTTGGAATCCAACAACATCTGGAATGCCGCAGGTTCCCAACTCCAGAACAAATGCAATTTAGTTCGTTGAGTGTTGATGCAATGTGGTGATTTAAAGCAGGGTGCAGAAAACCAATACAAGCTGTCAGTTCACCGACACGAAAAGCTCCCAGGTGATCTCTGCCAACCATCCCTGGCTTACAAGGGTACATTGTCCAAAACCAAGGCTAGCCTTCAGCCAAGGCAGCAATATGACGTAAAATACATTGCCAAGTGCCAAATTCCTAACAATAACATTTACATATCGCATTACTCCAAGGACAATATACACTTAAAAAGTTCCCGCGGTGTATACAGAAAAGAATAATCATTTGTCTTTAACATTAAACAATGTCAATGGGCGCAATATAACCTTGCCTCTGGATTCTGCATGTGAGCTTAATGAGCTTTTAAGGGCAACGATGGCTGAGATGAAAGTTCCTCTATACCCCGAGGTGTGCCTAGCTAAGCCACATGCCATTGAATGGCCACAGGTGTCTGTGACAAAGCTCCGTAAACAGAACACCTTTGCCTCAGAGTGAAAACGGACACCCTAGAAATGATTTGAAAGCAGGGCAAGTTAGCAGCCCCAGCAATGCTGCCATTTTTCTATTTTCTGCTTACCAAGCTCTGCCTTCAACAAAGCTGTCCAGACTGATGGTTGCCAGCTCCACGTTTTGTTCTAATGCCAGTAATGGGCTGTCAGCTAATGGAGCTACAAACCAGGCCTTCCTTGCTGGGATGTTGAACATGTAGCCAATCGACACTTTGAGAAAAAGCATACAGTATAGCTCTCTTGTGCCGACATTTGAAATTTGAATTCAAAACCTGAGTGGCAAAAGTGGAAATCAGCAAATTTGGAAGGCGTGCAAGCACGTACTTTGGGTTGGATCCACACTTCAGTACTTCATAGAATTGTAGAGTTGGAAGGGACCACAAAGGTCATCTAGTCCAACCCCCTGAAATGCAGGGATCTTTTACCCAACATGGGGCTCAAACCCATGACTCTAAGATTAAGAGTCTCATGCTCTTCTGGCCAAGCTATGGAGCTTGATCTCAGGTCGCACTGAAAACAGGGCAAGTTAATCGCAATGAAAGAAACCTCACCGAGTCCAATGGGAAATAAGGCACCATGCACACCAAACACATAAAGCACATGACTTCTCCCCAAAAAACCTGGGGTACTTTGTTAAGGGTGCTGGGATTTGTCACTCTGTGGTGGGTGAACTACATTTCCCATGATGCTTTGAGAGGAGCCAGATGGAGCAAGATGCAGACATCCCCTTTTATAAGATCCTGGGGGGGGGGGAAACCTCAGCCACCTCCCCCTGCCCCACAAGGATTGCATATGCATTCTAAGTTCAAGTAAGATGCAGCTGAGCTCTTGCACATCTTATCTTGCTTAGCTCAAATACAATCTCCATTTCAGTGATACTTTAATATATATATATATATATATATATATATATATATATATATATATATATATAGCAAACATGACAAGCCATGCTTACTTATTTTTGCTGGCCTGTCCTTTTACAGAAAATTGATCAGAGCTGCATTAGCAGTCATTTTGATGTGTAGTCTAGACAACATTAAGACTGTTACTAAATATATCTAAACAAATGCTATTAAGTCAGCAAAGCATCAATGTCAGCCAACTGGCATTAGGAAAACCTCTGGTTAAAATGTAACTGATAGCAAATGGCCTGTTCTGCTTTTATTGTCTAGGGTTGCCTAAACGCTGAAACACAGCAAACCTCGGGAAGCCTTCGGGGTTTGCGTAAATATTAATCTTGAGTGGATTTACTGGATTACCTGTGTTTCATTCTTATTATTTAAAGGCGTCCAGCTGCAGAATATTTCGTTTGAATGGATGTGGCTTAGCCGTCATTTAGGAAACTTTAATTCGAAACGCCTATACGGCAGAAACTGGTTATGTCCCCTTGACGTTTCTGGAGCTGATTGTTTGCTACAGAAGATAATAAATTTGACTTCCCTTTCTATTAATTCTTTGCAGAATTTCATGGCATTTCATTCACTTCCACTTCCACATTCTATTTGAGCAGTGGTTTTCAACCAGTGTGCCATGGCACCCTGGGGTGCCTTGAATGATGGTCAGGGGTGCCGCAGGCAACACTGACCTCTGTCCCTCTTTCCTTCCCTCTCTCCTCTGATGCCTTCTCATGTCTTTGCCTCCCAAAGGTTTGTTGCAGCAGCCCTGGCTGAAAGCTCCACAAGCAAATGGTGCCTCTGGGGCTGGCTAGGAGGGGAGACCAGGGGCAGCAGCTGCGGCTGCCCAGAGGAGAAGGGAGAAGAGAGGAGGCTGAGGGAACACTCCACAAGGGAGGGTGTTCAAAAAAGGGTGAGAGGTTGCCAGCTCTGCAGCCAAGGAGTGGCAAAACTGGGTTCCTGAGTCCCGCAGGAATGCTGCAGATAGAATGCAGTTGGTCAAGGGAGACATGGACTCAAAATGGTTGAAAACCTCTGTATTAGAGGACAGATGAAATCAGCACTTGATAGAACCTCCCTCCTCAAATCTCAGTAAATTCCAGCAGGTAGGTTTGCAGCTAATTTATTTACCGTATTTTTCACTCAATAAGACGCACCTGACCATAAGAAGCACCTAATTTTTAGTGGGGGAATGCAAGGGAAAAAATATTCTTTAAAGGGAGGGCTGAGCAGAGCCTATATGCATCCCATGCTCTGCTCAGCAGTCCCTTTCATGAGCCGCGTGGAGCGTGTGTGCGGTGCTTCCAGGCTTTTCCCCGAGGAGGAAAAGCCCCAAGAGCCGCACACATGCTCTTGGGGGCTTTTCTGGGAGTTGGGGAAAGGGACAGAGCCGCTCGCTGCATATGTGCTACTTCAGAGGAAGCGCAACCTCATCCAGAGTAGGCAACTGGCCAGTACCACTCACCCACAGAGCCTCTGTCTCATCAGGATTCATGCTTACCTAACTTTTCCTCATCCAGCACATCACTGCATTCAGACAACAGCCTAAGGCCTACACACCCTCTGCTGACTCAGATGTTGTGGAGAAATCAAACAGGGTGTCGTCAGCATATTGGGGGCACCTTGCCCCAAACCCCCTACTGCTTGCTCCCAATAGCCTGGGGCACCACATAGCATAATTGCCAACATTCTCCCAATACTATTCTCTGCTTCATCGGTAGGCCTGGAGCCACTGGAACATGCTGTATCCAATACCCACCCCACAGAGGATATGATATCAAAAGCTGCAGAAAGGTTGAGAAGGAGCAATGTTGCCTTGGGGACGTGGGTGGCACTGTGGGTTAAACCACAGAGCCTAGGACTTGCCAATCAGAAGGTCGGCGGTTCGAATCCCCACGACGGGGTGAACTCCCGTTCCTCGGTCCCTGCTCCTGCCAACCTAGCAGTTCGAAAGCACGGCAAAGTGCAAGTAGATAAATAGGTACTGCTCCGGCAGGAAGGTAAACGGCATTTCCGTGCACTGCTCTGGTTCACCAGAAGCGGCTTAGTCATGCTGGTCACATGACCCGGAAGCCGTACGCCAGCTCCCTCGGCCAATAAAGCGAGATGAGCGTCGCAACCCCAGAGTTGGTCACAACTGGACCAAATGGTCAGGGGGGTCCCTTTACCTTTACCTAATGTTGCCTTGCTGTCAATAAAAGGCAACTCTCTCTGCCATTGTCCTCCAAAAGAAGGCACTTGCCCAAACTAACAAGTTTTAAGCCATCTTCTTTAGAAATGGCCACACTGCTTTCTCTTTCAAGGGACCGGCGACCACTTCACACATTGAAGTGTCAACCACACTCCGGAACAATTGGGACTTGTTGCTTTCAGCAGAAACCAGGATCTGCTAACTTAGTCTGGATCTGGTATGTAGGTGTCCTATTTAAAAACTCATTTTCAAAAATGCTACCCTGAGCCTTTCTGCTTCTACAAGGGGAAACCCCAGAAAACGATGAATGAGTCTTTTTTTAAAAATAGCAAAACCCACCAAGACCCCTGTTATTTGCATAATACATCACCCGCTCCAAGGAAGTCTCAGATCTGCAAAACCTTCCCCATTCCATACACTAAAACCCACCCAAAAGGAGAGTGGTATGACTGTAAGCCAACTTCATTGCCCTATTTACATTTTTTGGTACATTAAAAATAATAATAGGGCTATGATGAATCTCCTTCCTCTTGACTCCTATTTTGAGCTGTGATATTTTAATCTTTGCCGTTCTTGCTGGAGCTGAGGAGATGAATGTGCTGGGTGACAGAGCTCAGAGGAAACAGTATAAATAAAGCAAAGTGGCGCTCTGACATCTCAAATTTTATAGCTTTTTTATTGTAGCCTAAGCATAAACAGAGCGCAGCTGTGTTATACTTAATGTTCAGAGTGTTCCCTCTGCTCCAGCCCCCTACTGCTTTTAGAGAAATTGCTCTGGTAGGGGATACCCTCCCCTACACACACAAACATACAGACACACACACACAACTTCCAGTACGCAATTGCATAAATGTCTTCTCAGAGTAAGACCCATTGTTTGCAATGAAGCTTGCCCCCGGTACATAGGAGTATAGTATCACAGCCTAAGGACAGAACTCCCCTTGAAATAAATGAGGTTTCCTTCCTACTGAGGAAAAAATTGTGATATTGCTGTCTCAGTCTGCTTCCCCATGTTCAACACACAACCACTAGTGGTCTACTTGCCATCCCTTTATTAATATACAGTAACCATAAACAAAAATGTGAAATGTGAAATGAATCAGCAAATGCAACCGTAAAAAAAACACCTTACAGCTACAGCAAGTTAAAAATCCCTATCAACTGTACTTTTAACACAATTTTCTTTTTTCATCAAGTTTGGCAAAATGTTTTATGTGTTTCTATGTTTCGCTGAGGGTTGTGAAACTGCAAGTATATGTTACCCATTGTACATTGGTCTGGAAACCAAGTCAAATGAGGAACGATTGAAGGAGCTGGGTATGTTTAGACTGGAAAAGAGGAGACTGAGAGGAGATACGATAGCCATCTTCAAATATCCGAAGGGTTGTTGCATGGAAGATGGAGCAAGCTTGTTTTCTCCTGCTCTGGAGGGCAGGACTTGAGGCAATGGCTTTCGGTTCCAAGAAAGGAGATTCTGACTGAACATCAGGAAGAACTTTCTGACAGCAAGAGCTGTTGGATAGTGGAACAGGTCTCCCTTGGGATGTTGTGGACTCTCCTTCATTGGATGGCCATCTGTCATGGATGCTTAGCTGAGATCCCTGAATTGCAGGGGGTTGGACTAGATGGCCCTCAGAGTCTCTTCCAACTTTACAACTATATGATTCTATGTCTTCAGGAGTGGGGATGCTGTGTGGAGTCTGAAGATGTCTCTCCAGTGTCTGGGTCGGGCTGGGATTCTGACACTGAGCAATCAAGGCTTCACACTGTGGAGAACCCATGGTGTGTTGTGCTGTGTGCCTGGATCCTTCCTGCTCCCCACCCACCCACCAGGGCAGACTTTTGTGCTGTATGCACAGACACCACGGAGGGTTGGTGTGGAACAAACCTCAGGGTGCAGCTATTTTACATGCCCCTCCTTGCATGCCACCTTTACTCCAAAGTAGAAGAATTGAGTAGGGCTTATGTTTCATAGGATGCTGCTGTGTACCGAGACAGACAAACGGTCCATCAGACAAATGACCAGCAGGAGCTCTCCAGGGTTTCAGACAGAAGCCTCTCCCACACTTAAATGCATATGCCAGGGATTAAACCTGGTACCTGATGCATTCAAGGCTCTACCATTGCGCTACAGCCCTCAACTTGACACTGTCGGTAGACTGAACAGAGGCAAGAGTATTGCTAGCCCAGAAATGGAAGCAAGAAGAAATTCCGATGAAAGAAGAATGGCAGACAAAATTAATGGACTATGCAGAATTGGACAAAATGACAGGAAGGATTCGAAACCTGCAGGACCAGAGATTCACAGAAGATTGGAAGAAGTATATGAATTATTTGAAGAGCAATTGTAATCAACAAATTACGCTAGTAGGACTACAAGAAGTTTTGTAAGGAGAAATATATGGTGTTACAAAGTAGAAAAAAATAGAGATATTAGTTAAGAGATTTAAATGTAATGGGGAAAGTAAGAAATGTATACTAAGAGATTAGATTGGAAAATTTTCAGATGAGATTGATGGAAGTCAAGACAATTGTATAAGATGTAAAAGTATGTTTAATTACTGTTGAAAATGATATGTTAAAAAACTAATAAAATTATATATATATATATATATATATATATATATATATATATATATATATATATATAGACACTGTCGGTAGATTGACCATGCAACTGTGGTCCCTTTCACTTCAACTCTTTCTGTGTTCAGCTGCCTAGGGCCTCTCTCTGTCTCTGTCTCTCTCTCTCTTTCCTCCTCCTCTCCACCCTCCCTTCTCTCTCTCTCTCTCTCTCTCTCTCTCTCTCTCTCACCCACACATTACTCACTGTCAGAAGCAAGGATCTCTACAGCCGTTGCGTGCGTGCAAGTCTATTAATGGAATTCCTTGGTTGCGATATCGGATTAACAAACTGCATCCTTCAGGAGGTGTGTGACCTCATCGAGATTCGTGGAGCTTGCTCCCCTGTGATTGACTTGAATTCAGCTCCATTTGTGCAATCTATAATTTCATAGAGACGCTTCTGTCAAAACATACCACTACTCAGGAACGGATGGGTTTAAGGAAACACATCTGTAATGTAAATAACCTCTGAAGTCTCTTAAAATACACTAACAGGCTGGGGAGGTTATTTACATTGCACGTGTAAACATGTCCAGTGGGAAGGCAGGAGGGGGAGACACGGCGAGGGCTTGACCCCCTTCAAAACTGAGATGAGCAAACTCCCCTTTCTCTAAAACAGTGTTCACCAACCTGGTGCCCTCCAGAGGAGGACTACAAAGAGTTTGGGCTACAGCTCCCAGTAAGCATGCCCATTGGTCAAGGGTGATGAGAGTTGTGGTCTAAAAACACATAGACACATCAGTTTGGGAAAGGCATGTGCAGAGCTTGTATGGAGCCAAGGGTAGGCGTCCCCAGTCAGCTGGGAGGCATGGGGCTCTATTGGCATGGCAGATAGCAGACAGGATGTGATACCATTGGTAAAGCATTTGCATTGGCTGCCCATCTGCTACCTGGTCAGGTACAAAGTTCTTGATTTAATTTTCAAAGCCCTGAACAACTGGAGTCCAAGGAACTTTAGGTAAAGGTAAAGGGATCCCTGACCATTAGGTCCAGTCGTGACCGACTCTGGGGTTGCAGCGCTCATCTCGCTTTATTGGCCGAGGGAGCCGGCGTACAGCTTCCGTGTCATGTGGCCAGCATAACTAAGCCGCTTCTGGTGAACCAGAGCAGCGCACGGAAACGCCGTTTACCTTCCCGCCAGAGTGGTACCTATTTATCTACTTGCACTTTGACGTGCTTTCGAACTGCTAGGTTGGCAGGAGCAGGGACCGAGCGAAGGGAGCTCACCCCATCGCGGGGATTCGAACCGCCGACCTTCTGATCGGCAAGTCCTAGGCTCTATGGTTTAACCCACAGCGCCACCCGCGTCCCTCCAAGGAACTTTAGGGACCACCTAAACCATTATACTCCGGCTCAGTCACTGGGATCACCTGTAGGAGCATCAATGGTTGTCCCCAGAGTTAGTAAGGCTCATCTGATGTCAACACAACCCTATTATCAGCTCAGTTTCCTCCAACACAGATTCAGCAAGCATCCTCCCTATGCATTTCGAAATGTTTGCTAAAAATTATTCTATGCCACCAGGCGTATGTAGCTAATTAAAGGGGGGGGGATATAATTTACAGCTAGGCTGTGATATGTGATATTTGTTTTTATGTGGCTTTTATTTTGTGTGTGTATTTTTTGATTTTTTAAAAAATGAAATTGCAGGATATAATCTTTTTCAAACAAACAAACACTGGTTCTCAGTGTCTACAATGACAAGTCCTGAGGTTTTATAATGAATTTTATAAAATAAACAAAAGTATAGGAAATTTAGCGGCCATAGGTCTAGTGGAGAGAGACCAGCCTCAGTCAAACCTCAGGCAGCAAAAGCCAACTTGAAGCTCCTATAATAGATTAATACATCAGATGCCAATGGAAGTTCCCAGTTCTTCCTTTCTCCAGAAATTCTGGTCCTTTACAAGGGGAGTAGCAAAG
This sequence comes from Podarcis raffonei, assembly GCF_027172205.1. Classification (NCBI taxonomy): domain Eukaryota; kingdom Metazoa; phylum Chordata; class Lepidosauria; order Squamata; family Lacertidae; genus Podarcis; species Podarcis raffonei. Next base: position 63,696,986 of record NC_070611.1, on the reverse strand, counting down.
GGCAGAATGAAACATTTTCCTCCTCTTCACTTTTCAGAGACTAGGGGAGGGGGAACAGCCATTCTCACCCAGATCACACTCTGACCATGACAAGCTGCTAACAGAACATCTACATACGACTTAGGAGTGTTAAATGAGCTTGATTATTCCGCCACAGATCTCCTGAAATGCCATCAAAATCATACAGCTGGTAGAAGTGAAATAGGCATTACATTCCATCCATTCCACAACCTTTTGTCCACAGGTGATATAATTTTTTAAATTAAAAAAATCAATCCAGAACAGAAGTTGGGAAGCTTTTTCAACCCCAGGAGGCCCACATTCCCTTCAGGATAAGTTTTGGGGGGCCACATGTCAGTGGTGGGCAGGGCCAGAGGCAAATGTGGGTGGAGCCGCAAATGCAAATAATAATAATAAAATCCTTTGTGCATTAGGCTGGTTTCTACACCCACCCACAGCCACCTCTTTATCCTCTATCCAGACAAGCAAGAGGCATTATTTCCTGTATGGTAGGTAACAGGAAAGCACTTAGATCTACATGGCTTCCCTCCCCCCCCCCCCCCTTATCATCTTTCTGCTTCTGTATCATGAGACTACTCCCTTTGGCATTTAATCATCCATAGAAGTCTTTTATTGCTTCCCATACAACACCACAATGAACATAATCCCCTCGTTAAGTGCCAATTAATTATTTAAAAAGCACTCATTGGGGATTAACAATCATGAAATAGATACTGTTCTATTAGTTGTTAATCCTCAATAAATCTACTTGTAGTAGGCATTCGTATTTCAAGTATGAGTGAGCTGGTCTAAATTAATCTAATTTCTAGTTTTTGTATGTTGGTGAGATGATGGTTATTACGTGAAAGATGTGTTCTTCTCTGTGTTTTAATCTGTTTGGCCACTAGTAACTCTTTAACACAGACACCTATCGGACACCTTTGGCGTACAGGCACACCTTTACATTCATAGCTGCTTGCTTCAAGGGTGGGAAACCTGTGTCCCTCAAGATGGCTTGGACTTCAACTCCATTCCTCCTTGACTATTGGGGGTGATAGGAGTTGTTGTACAAAATCTATGGAGGGCACCAAATGTTTTAGCCGCTACACTGCATAGCCTTCCAGATAATAGCATATGCTATACAACAAGGACTGCCTCTCACCCTGTAAACCAGTCTGGACCCTGAGATCATCATCTGAGCCCCTTCTTTGTGTGCCTCCTCAGTGAGAGTTCTGGATCATCATCATCATCATCATCATCATCACAATTTATTTATACCCCGCACATCTGGCTTGGCTTCCCCAGCCACACTGAGCAGCTTCCAGAAAAATATTAAAATACAGTGGTGCCTCGCAAGACGAAATTAATTCGTTCCGCGAGTCTTTTCGTCTTGCGATGTTTTTCGTCTTGCGAAGCACGGTCCGTCGCAACTGCGCCTCTTCAAGCGGCTTTAGGAAAAAAGCGAACAAACTCGCAAGACGTTTTCGTCTTGCAAAGCAAGCCCATAGGGAAAATCGTCTTGCGAAGCGACGCAAAAACCGAAAAACCCTTTCGTCTTGCACGTTTTTCGTTTTGCGAGGCATCCGTCTTGCGGGGCACCACTGTACTGTAATACATCAAACCTTAAAAGCTTCCCTAAACAGGGCTGCCTTCAGATGTCTTCTAAAAGTCTGGTAGTTGTTGTTCTCTTTGACATCTGATGGGAGGGCGTTCCACAGGGAGGGCACCACTACCAAGAAGGCCCTCTGCCTGGTTCCCTGTAACTTGGCAGCAACATGAAAATGGGCCTTTTCTTCAGTGGCTCCCCATCTGTGGAATAATCTCCCAGGGAGGTTCGTCTAGTGGCCTTTAGGCGCCAGGCAAAAACGTTCTTCTTTAACAAGGCCTTTGACTGATTAATATTCTACAGCCTTTTAAATGTGTTTGTGGGAGGGGGCAGAGGCAGAGCATATGCCCGCGCTGGCCAGGGCGGGTGCACTCCCGAGCAGTGTGCACGCTCTACAGCCGGAGGCAGAGCAAGCCTCCCACAGGGGCGGAGCAAGCCACTGATGGTGGACATTTGGCGTGCCGCCCACCTGCAACTCCCAAGCCTCCTCCGAGCATTCAAAACGAAGGGGGAAGGGGGAATCCCGCTAGCAAAGCAGTGCAGCTCCCCCCTTACCCCGACGGCTCAGAGTAGGCTTGGTGTTGCACCAGAAGTCACACCCCCCCCTCAGCGAAGACACTTAGGGTAGTCTGCCCGCACCGCATCCCCCTTTCCTCCGCCCCTGGGAGGGGGGTTTGTTGTTTTTGTTTTAACTATTTATTTGTGCTTTTACCTTGAATTTTTAGCTAGCGAGTGAAGGACAGGTATATAAGTCTAATAAATAAAATAAAATAACTTTTTTCTCGGGTTATCTCCAACTGAACACTACAGTCATACCTCGGGTTACAGACGCTTCAGGTTGCGCATTTTCGGGTAGCACACCACGCCGAACCTGGAAGTACCAGAACAGGTTACTTCCAGGTTTCGGCGCTCGCGCATGCGCAGGAACACTACATCACGCTTTGCACATGCACAGAGGCACTGAATAGCAACCCACGTGTGCGCAGACGTGGCGCTGCGGTTTGCGAACATGCCTCCCGCATGGATCATGTTCGCAACCCGAGCGTCCACTGTATTTCCTTTTTAGCCACCCTTCATGAATCCCTGCTAAAAATCAGCTTTGCTTATGCTTCTGTCCTGGGAGAAAGCTCTATTGTCCTTGGTGGGGCTTACTTCTGTGTAGACACATATAGGATTGCTCTATTAGTTGTGTATCAGAAGCTGTGCCTGTAGTCCTGGTTAAGATTGTACCCATCCCTAACTTTTCTGGATAGCTTATATTTAGGCAGCTTTGCCCATAATGGACAGAGTTCCTGTCCCCCTCAGCCATATTTCTCTTTACGAGTTGTTTCTCAAGAGAAAGAAAATCCCAGTAGGTAACAAGGAGTTTTGCAGGAATTACAAATCTGAGATGATGCTTGCCACTTTGATCAATGGAACTGATAAATATAACTAGATACTTGCGTCATATTGAAGGTTTAAGAGGCCCCTTGATGGCCAACTCTGACTTGCAGAGGTAAATGTTGGCAAAAAGACTCATAATTCATGGGAGGTGAGACCTTACTGCTATAAATAGATGTAAATGTGTGTATCGCGGCCCGTTAAAATTTAGGGAAAAGTTCACATGTGTGGCAGTGGATGCATGCAGATGTTAAGGGTGCTGCAAATATCTGAAGTCAGAAAAGCATCTAGAATGCGCAGTAGCCTAGAGAGGATCACTGGATCCATACTTCCAAAAACTAAGATTGAATGAGTAATACAATACCTAATTAAATCAACTTTGCATGTGCTGCTCAAACGGATTCAGATCTACATTGCTTTCATAGAGAAATGCATGTGTTTTTGAGTGGAGAGCATCATCATCGCCGCCACCCTCACAGCGAAAGAATAAACGGATAAAATATTGTGCAGGAGATACACAACAGTGATTTGAATATGAGTCATGAAAACAGCTTTTTTTGCAGATAACTGTCCTGAACACACAATGCCGGGCCAGAATGCTGGAAGACTGAAACATTTACAGGAATTAGCGGGGTGTCGGGAGGAAACAGTGAGTACTGTCGCATCAGAATTGCCCTGCATGGAATTGTCTCTTCAAATAATGAAAGCAAAAACTGAGACGGGCTTCCAAATCACTTAATGTGGAATGCAAATGTCTCAACATGCAGGCCATGCCGCTGAGATCTCTGTATTTTCTAAAGAGAACCTTCTCTCATAATTCCTGCTTTCCTGGGGGGCTTATAGTGTTGCGACTAGGCAAAGTGAGAAGATATTTCTATAGCTCTTTTTCCTCTGGTGGGACAAGCATATTAAAACATATTTAATGCTTAGGAGATGCTTGCGTAAATTATTACTAAAACAGTTTTTTAGGGCTGGTGCTGCTAGGTACTTAAAGGAGTCAGGACACAGGCCCAAAACACTAATTTATATATGCTAACTTTTATGTATCCATGCCTCTGGGCATGGATGAAGGTGGCAGGGGACCAACTTTGCATTTCATAGTGTGCCTAGTCGATATGAAAATATTTTAACAGGAAGTTTTAAAAAGGAAGGAAAGGCAGGAAGAAACCAGGGCTCAGCACTCTTTAGACCATCCTATAACAAGACCCCTGGCTGGAATGCTTCTCAGGCACACCTACCCAAATGGATGGGTGGATCAATTGTTGAGTAGTTTGAAATGGAGCTTGCACATTATAAAGAAGCCTGACTTTTGTAAATGGGTGTGTCCTTTCTGTAGTTAGGCTAGGCTTTCGGTAGGGCTTGGGCTGACTATAAACGGATAGAGTTGGTCTCACTCGGCAGAGCTTTCCAAACTTTGTGTCACGACACCGTAGTGTGTTGGCTGCAGTGTGTAGATGTGTCGTGAAAATGCTCCCCAAGCTCCTCCCAGAGCTGGAAAGGGGCTAGTTTAACCTCCGCTTTGCTAGTAAAACTGAATTAAAAAGGTAAAGGGACCCCTGGCCATTAGGTCCAGTTGTGGCCGACTCTGGGGTTGCAGCACTCATCTCACTTTATTGGCCGAGGGAGCCGGCGTACAGCTTCCAGGTCATGTGGCCAGCATGACTAAGCCGCTTCTGGCGAACCAGAGCAGCGCACGGAAACACCATTTACCTTCCCGCTGGAACGGTACCTATTTATCTACTTGCATTTTGACGTGCTTTTGAACTGCTAGATTGGCAGGAGCAGGGACCGAGCAACAGGAGCTCACCCCGTCGCGGGGATTCGAACTGCCGACCTTCGGATTGGCAAGTCCTAGCCTCTGTGGTTTAACCCACAGCGCCATCCACGTCCTGTGTCGCGGACTGATGCATGTCTAAAAAGTGTGTCATCAACATGAAAAGTTTGGAAAGCTCAGCTAAGGCTTCTGTAATGGATGCCTCCGAGTCAGAGCAGGGGCGGTTTTAGGGTGGCATGAATAGTGCAGCGGAACTAGATGTCGTGCTACAGGGACACCACAACGACGCTGTGGAATGAAACACAAGAGGTGAATTTTAGCGCTGCACAGGATGCCACTGCAATTTGAGAGCCCAAAGTCAGAGGATGACAGTGGGGCATCCTTGGGGGACACAGGCATCAAAGGCTTCTCTTTCTGAAGTGTTCCAAGTTACCCCAGCTGAAGCAGGGGGAACTGGGTAAAAAATTCTGCAAGGGCAATGCCCAGGGTACTGAAGAAGGTGGTCCGTCAATTACAGCTGTTTGAAAATAGCGATAGGCTAATCTGTCCATTCCAGTTTCTCCCAGCTTCTCCAGTCTTAAATGCAGTTTACAATTCCACATAAATTTGCAATTAAGGGGAGGGGAGTTGCCATGGAACTTCATCGGCATTTTAGTGTAAATTCCTCTGAATATACACATCTTTGCATGCAATTTTGCCCAACATGCACATTTTTGCAAAGCAATTCCCCCCCATATAAAGCAATTTTGTATACTATTTTCCACAATTATATATACATTTTTATGCAAGTTCTGTGCTAGTCTATGCATGTTTTTGGACACATTGCCTGGCTGGAGGACTGCATTGCAAAATTCAGAGAAGAGCAAATAATAATAATAATAATAATAATAATAATAATAATAATAATAATTTATTTATACCCCACCCATCTGGCTGGGTTTCCCCAGCCACTCTGGGCAGCTTCCAACAAAACACTAAAATACAATAACCTATTAAACATTAAAAGCTTCCCTAAACATGACAAAGAATGGCTGTGTTTTGGCTCAGGTAATGTTTAGGAAAGTCCGAATGATGCAGGTTCTCCTGCAAATGTGAACTGAACTGAATTCCTTCCTCTTCGTCCCAATCAGCAACCCGGCATCCTCCTTATATGGAAAGTTGAAATGTGAAAAGCTACCTCAGCTGAAAGTGCCCATTGCTCAGGGATGCGGAGGAAATGATCGGAAGACAATTAATGGAGGAAGAAGAGCAAGGGTCAGCGAGTTGGGTGTTTGAGAATATCCCACATAACCTTCTTCTTAGATCATGCAAAGTAGGAGTCAGCTAAGTGTCAAAAATGGGGGGAAAGGTCCTATTTTTATTTTTGTTCCTTTGAAAGGACACAGTCATTACAGGAAGCCAGGTTAGCCGTGCAGAGTCCGTCCCCCGCTTGCTCTCAGACGTGTCAGGGATGTGCCCTTTGAGGGTCAGGTTTTCATTTGCCTCTGCTAATTCTCCGTTGCTTGTTAGCTCTCCTTCATTGTAAGCCTTGCTCCTTGGCCGGGCACGCTCCCCGTTCCCTGCGCTAGCCAGACTCTCCATGTAAATAGTGTTTATGTTAAGGAAGTCATGTTCTGTGTGACTGGTGCACATTGAAACTGATGTTGTTGTCACTTTAGATTAAGATCTCGGCCTAGCAAAGGAGGCAATTGGAGCAGGCAGCCGAGTGGCCGAATGAAATATTCATTTCATTTCATTTAAAGCTGCCCTTGTCTCCATTGTGCCACTGCTGGCACAGCTGGTTAACCCTTGTTGGGGTCTGTCTCTCACTTGCCTCTTCCACCAAAATCCTACGGAGCAGTCAAACCGCATTCATCCCTTTTTAAACATTATTATTATTATTATTATTATTATTATTATTATTATTATTATTATTATTTACCATAGAACATATGGTATAAATGGTATAAACATAGAATAAATGTACAGTGGTACCTCAGGTTACATACGCTTCAGGTTACAGACTCCGCAAACCCAGAAATATTACCTCAGGTTAAGAACTTTGCTTCAGGATGAGAACAGAAATCGTGCTCCGGCGGCACGGTGGCAGCAGGAGGCCCTGCTAAAGTGGTGCTTCAGGATTAAGAACAGTTTCAGGTTAAGAACAGACCTTCAGAACGAATTAAGTACTTAACCCGAGGTACCACTGTATATTGTTTAGAGATGTATTCTCTCTGTTATTTAAAGTGTGGAATTTTAAGAGCAGCTGTACTGAAATCGGAAGTCACAGTTTTATGTAATAAAGATTGATTTTCACTGAGATGCAAAACACTCCGAGATTTCTTGAAATGTAAAGTGGCATGCAAGTTAAGTACGTACCAATTAAATTGCATTTAAATTAACTTCCCTATACGGTATAAATATATCAATCGATACTCATGTAATCAAAACTGCATGATTTCATTCCTATGACTACATCAAGAGTGTTTCTCCCACACTGTTTCATTTATTTATTAAAATGCCTGCATACTACCATCTCATAAAAATATCAGAGCTGTTTATAACAAATTATACCTGTACCGTACAATAAACTCACATAAAATCCCAGGTCATCGGTTAACTATTAGAAGATGTTTTCTTAACCATCTTTGCAAGCCTGACAGTGTACAGAAGTTTTCAACAAGCATTTAAAGATTAAAGTAGAAGGCGCCTGTTGAATCTCTGTTGGAACATCCTTCCACAGGACTGTGTTGATGACATCAGGGTCTCTACTTTGTGCTGATGTCAAATAAGCATCACCAACTCAGGCGATGACCAACAATCTTGTGCAAATTATCTCTTTGATCAAGCTGGGATATAAGAGTTCAGGCAGTCTCTAAGGCAGCCTTTCTCAACCTGTGGGTCCCCAGATGTTGTTGGACTACAACTCCCATCACCCCTAGCTAGCAAGGCCAGAGCTCAGGGATGATGGGAGTTGTAGTCCAACATCTGGGGACCCATAGGTAGAGAACCACTGCTCTAAGGTACCTTGGACATAATGTAAGCTGTTCAAGACTTTGTAAATTGATACAAGGACCTTGAACATGGATTGGTAGTAAGTGGGCAGCCAATGTAGATGTTTTAACAGTGGTGTCACATGTTGTCAGCAATATGGCGGTCGCATTCTCCACCAGCTGGAGCTTCCAGACCAAGACCAAGGGTGGCCCCACAGAGAGCCTGGTGCAGTAGTCCAGCCCTAAGGCTACCTACACATGAACTACAGTTGTCAGTATTCCCTCCTGAATGCACAGATTGGGGAGGATGTGACCAAACTCTATGCCTGAGTTGCCCTACAACAATTGCATGGGGAGAGGGCTCAGCGTAGGATTTCCGATTAATCATTTCCACTTCAAAAACAAGCCTGCAATATTTGGAATTCTGAAATCCCAGTAGAAATTCCGGTAGGGAAGAAGATCAGAAGTGTCCCTGTTTGCTAAGCCCTTGACCACAAAAAGAAAGAGCTACATGGGCAGAGAGCAATTCGTAGTTTCTTCGCCCACAGACCCCTGCAGAAGCAGAAATTGGTTTCTCCTCGTGTCGAGTCAAAAACCTTCAAAGTCCATTCAGATCAAAGGAATCCTACCTAAAATCCCCTGAATTTTGAAGAGGCTCAGATTAGAAGTTCCAGCTTGGACTCTTAATACTCTCTTCTGCTGAATTATTGCCAAAGGAAAATGTCATGAATTCCTTAATAGTAATGGCTGGAGACTGAAATAAACCAGGTGAGACAAAATAAAAGAAATAAGAAGATACCTGGGAGTTCATAAATACTGATACTCCTACGGCTTGGAACAATTCATACTTTTGCAGATACATTTTGACAGGATTTTCTTCTTCTTCTTCTTCAAAGAGAAATACACTGCTCACTGATTTGCATTTAATAGTAATTAATTTTTTTGGGGGGGGGAAGACTTTAAAAAATCTGCTACAAGACCGAGTTTTCTTGTTATGACCTTTTAAAAACTGTGTATCAGCCTTCAGGATTTCATGTAGGTGGGTATTATCTAAAGACGCTGAGTCGCCGCAGAGCATTCCATTGTTATGCATGAAAAAGCACCAGATAGGGAGGCCCGCATGCCCACATCTCACTAAGCCACTGAGCTCAAACTAAGATTATATCTTCAAAAGCTTCCCTCAACATGTTGCAAGATAGGGTCCAATAATTATACAATGCACCATATAAATATATACACGGAAAGAGGAGGAGGAGGAGGAGGAGAGGGAGGGGGAGGGAGGGAAGGGGAAAACACTTGCAATCTCAGCAAGGCACAATTTAGCCTGGGGTAAATTACTCACTATTTGTCTTGTACATTTCAAGTGGTCGAAACGCTCCTTACTACGGTGAACCTTGCAACGGTCATGTAAGGTACTGGAGGCTGGTCCATTAGGGTGAAGATGATGCCCCGTCCCCCATCCCAGCCTCAGCCTCGGCCTGCCAACCCCCAGCTGTTTGTCTTCTCACTTCCAACAGTCTTCCTCATGTGTTGCCCTTGTAGAACTCAACAGGGTGCGGGAGGAAGAGGACAAAATTAGAATTAACTGGCTCCACCTGTTTCTGGCTCCACCCACTGTGAGTCTCCCTGCCATCTGCCCTGCTGGTCCCAAAAGGCACCAGACACCACCATCGTGAGGTAGGATAGTGTGATCACTCTCCCTGTTTTCAAAGTTGGTCCAATGCGTGCATAAACTATGCTGTTCCTGGAAATGATCTGGCCAGGGGGAGTTCCTTGCATAATGGAGGATAGCTCCCCTTGCACCACCAAAAAAACAAAAAGCAGAAAACCTGTGGGGATTGAGGGTTGCCCATGGTTTGCCTGGGACAAAGTTGCCTTAAGGGCCATCTGTATCAATATGCATGTACCCAAAACTTAAGATTGAAATCAAGGTTTAGAGGCTTGGATGTGCACATAGACTGAATGTTCCTGCAGCGAGGGATGGTCCGGGGGTGGAAAGTATGCAAAATAGCCTGGTTTCTGAAAGTTTTGCTTTGAGTGTTTTGTCTGCTTATATTCTGAATTCAGAGAAAAAAATCACCAGCCATGAAACCACATGACACAGAAAGGGAAACGGGCTTATTCCAGCAATGAGCAAAGAGTCAAAGGCCTATCCTGTCCAGCGCCCCATTTCTAATTAGGTGCCTATGGGATGCCTACAGGCAAGACATGGGGGCAAAATAGCCCTCTGATGCTTTTGTCCCTAGAAACTGGTACGGGAGCTACAACCCTTCCCCATATTGACGCTTGAGAAGATGCTGGTCTCCTCTATTATATTAAGGCAGCTTCATGCTTACCACGGAATCCTAGAAAGCTGCCTTATACCCAAACAGACCAAGGGTTCCTCTGCAAATGTAATAACCCTGATAGATCAGACCAACGTGGGGTGCAGCAGGGTTCTGTCCTGGGCCCGTTGTTGTTCAATGTCTTTATAAATGACTTGGATGAAGGAATTGAGGGGATGCTCATCAAATCTGCAATGACACCAAGGTCTCCTCATTGAGCGTTATTGTTGAAGGTCTCTGGTCCTTGTCCAAAGACTCTAGACACTTCTCCACACCAGTTCCAGAGCAGCCCACCCATAGCCTGGCTCACATGCTCATTCATTTGCACCCAGAAACATTTAGCTTCTTCTAAGAACAGAGGTGAATGAGGAAGTTGCAGTAGAAGGAAGTCCAGAGTGAGGCAGCTGCCGAGAAATGGAGAGCGAGAGCAAGGTGTTGGAAGACAGAGCTGACAGTGCCACATAGCCTCCCAGCAGGACTTAATCTAACTTCCTGACTTCAGGTGCAGAAAAGGACACAGACTCATCTCCAGGGTTGAAGAAAGATTCAGTGGAAGTTGTGGTTGGCTTCTGTATGGGGAATGGTGGGGCCAGGGCGCCATTTTGTCTTTGGCATCAGGCAGCAAAATACCCTTGGTCCAGATTCTTCACATGTGTGTCCCAGATAGGCACTGACTGTCATCCTTTTCCACCTCAATTTTCCCCACCCTCAAAATCAGCCCAAGCCCTGCTGTGTCTTTAAAAGGCACCCAAATAAATAGACCGAAACCTGGGAGTTTTGCGCCCCATGACTGCATTCCCAGCCAGCCACCATAATTAAACAACAGAGTTTCATTTACACAGGCTTAAATTCTTCCAAATCTCTACCTTTGCAGATCTCTTTTCCCTTTGAAATGTATCCGAGTATTATTATCCTTGAATACACATGAAAACACAGCGCGGTGAATCTATAATAAGAGCTTCGCCTGGTTCTGCGGCACTGAATTGTGCGTGAGCGCGTTTGATTAAATGTCCAAATTACTCCCACTTAAAACAGCATCTGCATCCGGGCAAAGATACGGAGCTACTTAAAAATCAGTTTTTAACAGCTGACCCCAGCCTCTCGGCAAGTGTATTGCAGTCTCTCCTCAGGGGAAATGCAGGGTCGTGAGCTAATAACCACGTCCTTTGACCTCATGCCAGGGAAGGCTGAGCGCCTGAGTGTTTTCCAGGTGGCAAGTTCACTCGCCCTCCCACCGCAATGCTGTTCGGTTTCCAAGTGACCGGGGAGCAATCAACGTCATGCGCTGCGCAATCCATCTGCTTGCCAGCTTCCTGGCCAAAGGGTGGAGGTCAGCAGGGAGAGACAATTGGGCAGCGAGGGTGGATATATAGCTCAGAAGGAAACTGAAAGCGGGGGGGGGGAATGGCATAGTTGACGGAAGTTATTTTTAGCGCTTGGGGCATTCAGAACCCCCCATGATTTGCCAATGGATTGGCTGCCACGTGGCTGTTTCCAGCAGAGTACAATGTGGGAGGCAGCACTTACAGAACATAGTGGAGAGCTTGTTGAATGCATGTCACCACCAAGCCAGCTTACAGTGCTCTCCACCCTACTGTTTTGCTTTCGCCCTCAAGCCCACCTTGGTTTTAAAAGAAGAAAAGCTTCTGTTTCCAAAGCCTTGTGTTGTTTCAAAAGCCCTTTTGCTGTGCTATCTAGTCTCGTAACAACAAAAACATTTCCCGTTTCCCAAAACTAGTTGCTGCCCTTCTAATCTAATTTGTAATCTAATTTCTTAATTTCGGCTGCTTTCCCTATTTCAGCAAGCCAGTTCTACTTATGCGCACACACACACTCTCTCTCATATGCAAAATGTATTGATGCATCAATGCTTGCAGCAAAAGATGCGTTTGGGACTTAAAGCAATGCAAAGTGGATAGGTGGCGCCCGTACTTTTAACCAAACTCCACATGGGAAAAGCACATCACTTTTGAACTGCCCATCAGGATTGGGACCAACGTGTCGGGGGAGGGACTTTTATCACTTTCTTCCTGCACCATGTTCCAGATCAACCTTCCCACCCCCTGGAGCTGCTATTTGCTATAGAAAACAACTGGCCAATGAAACCGAGGGAACCTTCCCCTCCATGACAAAGAGCAGCTTGGCGGGGTGGGAAATGGCTGGTACTGTGGCAATTCCACTCGGCGAATTGGCAGGGACACTTGGAGGGTCTGCAGCCTTAATCTGGCCCTGCCTTCTTGTGGGCTTCCCTGAGGCAATTGGTAGCCACCATGGGAAACAGGATGTCTGACTAGATAGAAGTCGCCAATGTTTCTGGCTCAGCAGGCACATTTGGAGTATCGAGACGGGCAAAATGACGTCACACACATGTGCAGACGTGGCGAATCGCGACCCGCGCAGATGCGGGTCGTGTTCTGCTCATGTTGCGAATGGGACTCCGGAATGGATCCCGTTCGCAACCAGAGGTACCACTGTACTTATAAAGAATTACTTGGAGAAATTTCTGTCTCGTCTGCTATGTCCACCCACTACTTAATAGACCACACTCTCTGACAGAAGAATAAAAGCTTTTCTCACCTCTCCTCTGTTTGGAATCGGAGGGATGGTGCGCATCCAATCCTGAGATGTAGTGAAACACGGGCATGTCTGAGGGGTATGTTCAATGTAGGAGACGCTGATCCAGTGCAAACAGCAACTGAACAGTCTCTCATGCAGTGTGTATTTTGGGTGGGATGCACATATTCTGAGACCTTTCCTGGGTGCCACAGAAGGCCGAGGCGCCATCTTCTCAAGCTGATTGAGGGGGCACAACATGATGTCCTGACGTTGTGCATGTGATGTCACAGGAGCCAAGGGGTGTTGCCCAACACACTCTGAACATTGAGGGCACCCAGCCCCCTCAAAAAAAATGGGGGGCCCAAAACTTCCTCAGCCCCTAGGAGCTGGTGCATATGATAGGAAACCCAGTCACATGGGTGGAGAGAGAGGAAATGAAGAGCGAAGGGGAAGAATCCGAGGGCAGCGTAGGGGAGTATGACAGTGACCCGAGAGATTCCATGAGCTTCTCCAGCGAATCAGAAGATTCCCAGAAGGGGGCGCCGATGGTCAGGGCAAGGGGGGTCCCAGGGGGGACACACCAGAAACAAGGGGCCAGTGGGGACTCCCAAAGCAGCAGCGGGAGATCAGGACCAGCTTCCCCACCAGAGCGTACTGGGGGGGGAAGAGTCCCATGTGTCAGGACCAGCGTCTCCTCCAGCGGGGAGAGAAGATGAGTCAGGGCTGACCACGCCTCCATCGGAGAGTGGGGGAACAGAGGGGAGGTCAGTTCCAGCTAGCCTCCCCGAAGGGGGAAGCAGTGACAGCAGCAGTGTAACGGTCAGGAGGAAGGTTGCCGGCTGGGCGCGCGCGCCAAGTTCAAATGTACAGGCGCGCGGGACAGCAGAAAACCCGGATTGGGAACCAGGTCCTAAAGCTCGCCGGAGGCAGGGGGAAGACTCAGGGGACTCAGCGTCAGAAGAGTCTAGGAAGGGCGAGACCCCGACGGACAGGCGGAACCAGAGGAGGAAAGAGCAAAGGAAGAAGTGGAGCAAGGCTAGAGTCTTAAACTGGTGTCTGGAGGGAGGAGATTCAGACGGAGCTTCAGCGGTCTAGAGTTTGAGACGTAGAGCTGCACGCTGCGGCTGTGAAAGTGAAACTGAACTTCAATAAAGACTTTCGTACTTAACAAAGAACCGGCGTTGGTCCTTTGTGAGCTGGGACCTTGGGCAGCTCTGACAGTTGTTATTATTATTATTATTATTATTATTATTATTATTATTATTATGTGTACAACTTGTGCTCATGGGCACAGCAATGGCGACAGAGGTAAGTCTCTGATGTGATCCAATGGGTGCGGTGATGAAGATCATAAGGTTAGGTGTTGGGTCAATTATCCCTAAAAGATTCCGGAAGAGGCTACTAATATATATAACAAACTAATGATGATGATGAACTATATATTGCCACATTGTTTTTAAAAGGGATCTTCAACCTAAAGACAAGTGGCAGCGTAGCTTTAAGGATAGAGAGATAAATGGCTGTCTCTAGCCTCTCCTTTACCTTCTTTTTTAAAGGTAATACCTTAATTTGCATAGTAATAACCCAATTATCGTAAGATTAGGCAACGGGAATCTCATTATTCCTATTCCTACCAAACAGTCGATATTCCATTCAATATCTTTTAATCTTACCTACCTTAAAACACAATTATTCCAAATAAATGCTCATTCATCTTTAATGCAATTTCTTTAATAAGGTTGAAAAAAAACAAGAAAAAAGAAAATCTCCTGGTAATTGTTAGCTTTCCCAGCACTAATATATCAGTGGTTAAACACTTCTCTCCCCCCCCCCCCCCCCGCGTCTCACACACCTCATTTGGGCTGCTATAGAAACAGTTCAAAAGTGGTCAATTGCTAAAACGGGGGTGGGAAGGTTTTTTTACAGTGTTTTCTGAGAGAAAACCCAGCATCAAGTCCCAAAACATGCGTGACGGATGGGATGTGTGCCCCCTGGTATGTGTGTGCCGCCAAGTGGAATAGGGGAGGGGGCAACCCCTTCATTTAAAATTTGTGGGTAGCCGGGCACCCTGCATAGTTGGCACCTATGATTCACATCATGTCTGAAAGGCGTTAAAAAGTTTTGGGTTTCATGAACAAGGCTTCAGCCTAACATTGGCGGTGGAGACATTTCTGCAAAAATGCTCATCTATTTCTGCAAATAAAAGGGGGGGCTGGCTGGCTTTGCAGCCATAGAACAGCTTCAGTCACAGAGTGACAACTTCACAAGGGCATCAGCAGGAAAAAAAAACATTTAGCAGCTTTTCAACAACAACAAAAATGCAAGTCGCTGCAATGTATTTGTGGTCTCTTCAAACGCGTCTTCTTTGTGCGTATGACATGATTAAAAAAGAAAGGAAGGAGGAAGGAAAACTGCTTGTGCATTAAAAGGTCTTGGTAAAACTGAATATTTAATAGCAGAACATTAACTCCGACTAGTCTGAACATCCAGGATATTTCGAAGACACATTTTAAATATTAAACTCTCTTTAGTTTGAACTAGACACACATGGCTTGAACATCAGAAGCATGTTTCTTTTGCATGCGTAGGCTAGATGTGGGTGGCTGAGATGAAGTGCATGGCCGATGCTGAAATTTTTGATGTTCCAAATATTTGGCATGTAACTGGGTTCTCCAATACTCTCCAATACTTGATGGGACACCTGTGTCCATCCCGTACGTCAGCATCTGAGCAGCTGCTCCAGATACCTCCTCTGAGGGAGTTTTGAAGAGTGGTGACAAAGGACAGGGTCTTTTCAGTAGTGTCCCCCTGTCTGTGGAAAGCTCTCCACAGTGAGCCTTATTTGACATCAACTTTGTCCTCTTTTCAACACCAGTTGAAGTCCTTCCTCTCTTCCCAGGCATTTGACGGGATGGGATGGTTGATTCGAGGTCTTATTTCAGCTGATTATCTATCCCTGGTATTCTTTTCCTGCTTGGGTGGTGTGACTATTTATTTTATGTACTTAACAGGGTTTATATCCGTACATCTCTAGAAGGATTGCATAAAGCAATATAAAAAACCATTTTTAAAAAATACTGATAAAATGAAATATAAGATCAAAAGATCAAGCTGAATTTAACAAATTTAAAATAGAATTAAAATCAGCAATCTTAAAAAGTATGAATATTATTGTAAAATTGTGTATTAAAATTACTTGTCAGGATTACATGTCACATCTGGATAGGTTGTTATCATTATTATCATATATTTATTTATACTTCGCCTTTTCCCCTGATGGAACTCAAGGCAGCTTACAAATAAAAAAAATTTTTTTGTGACATTATAATGCTGACTGCACTATTTTGTATTAATGTCTTGTTTTAACCCTTGTATGTTTATATATCGCTGTTCTAACAATTGGGATAAAAACACTATCTGTATTTTTACTGTATCTTACTTAAATATAGTGGTGGCTGAAATTACTGAAAACATTTTGTCAAATTATTTTGCATCTAAAAGATAAAGGTAAAGGGACCCCTGACCATTAGGTCCAGTCATAACCTAATCACTTTATTGGCCGAGGGAGCCGGCGTACAGCTTCTGGGTCATGTGGCCAGCATGACTAAGCCGCTTCTGGAGAACCAGAGCAGCACACAGAAACGCCGTTTACCTTCCTGCTGGGGGTAGTATTTGTCTACTTGCACTTTGACGTGCTTTCAAACTGCTAGGTTGGCAGGAGCTGGGACCAAAGAACGGGAAAATGCAGTGCTGGAGTGACTCTGGAAACGATATTCTAGATATCTCAAAATACTGGAATCAGTGTGTTCTTTTAAAAAAAAAAATAGTGGAAATCTATAAGTTGCTTAACTTTGTTTATGTTCTACATTTTTGTGTTGTATTACAACATATGTAGAAACAGTAACCTGTGAACTATGCTTTTCATAACTTTAAAAAAAATATATCTAAATGAATGCAATGTGCATAAATATTTTTTTAAAAAATGCAACCGTGAACTATTTGCACCTTTTTTTTGCTAATGCCTCTATTTACTTGCTTTGGCATAAAGAATGAGCCAGCCAACTCTGTGTCCTGTGGAAAAAAATATATAAATGTTGTTGGAAATTGCTCATAGATGTAATGCTAATTAATGTTAAATCACAAATAAACAGTATTTTAAATAATAATAAAAAAAAATGGGAGCTCACCCCGTCACGGGGATTCGAACCGCCAACCTTCTGATCGGCAAGCCCTACGCTCAGTGGTTTAACCCACAGCGCCACCCATGGCACCAAAAGGGGTGTAGGGATGCACCCCAAAATGTTGGGGAGTGGCTGTTTTTTTCTTCACATAAAAGTTTTCAAAGTGCTCTCTCCCTCTTATGGAGAGAGGAAGCTTTTCCAGAGAGCCTGCAGCCTTTATTCTCCTCCCACAGGGAGGAGAAAACTTGCAGGTGGAGAATAATATTGGCCATCCAAGAGACATATCATTTTCAAAACCTGGAGGTTCAGGGTATTTCCACCTCTGCCCTAATAAATAGCCCAGATTGTCACCTCCAGTATCAAATAGCGGGCGGGTGTGCACACACACACAAACATACGGTTACGGTACATTCAATGCTAGTCATATCCCGAGTAGACCCCCTGAAATTAATGGGCATGTCTGCCAGGACATAGACAACAGAAGTTAGGCTATCCCTGACCAGACAGGAATGCAGCTGAGCAACCAGCCAAATCTGATGGAAGGCACTTTCCTCTAAGGCGGCAAAACCCCCCACAAAGTTTTCAAGTAGTCAAATGGACAAGCTATAGGTTATATGTGTTTTGACCTTGCAGACCCTGGTCTCCTTCACTCTCTTAGGGGAAGTTTTCTCTTCCCATGACTGAGCTATTTGCCTACTATAAATAATACTATTTAATTATGTCCTAAGAGTCTCAGCAGAGCATCTCATCCTTAAGAGAATGTTGTGTTCTTGTCAGGTTAATGTACCTGCATTTTATCTGCGTGAAGTATTTGGTATCTCTCTCTCTCTCTCTCTCTCTTTCTTTCTCTGTCTCTCTCTCTCACACACACACATTTATTTTATATCTATAAAATTGTTATTAAATTTTCTGTTTTACAATTCTCTCTCTTGCTGTCTCTTTCTCTCTCTCACACACACACATTTATTTTATATCTATAAATTTTTTATACAATTTAAAATACTCATTTTGCATCCTTAAGATATCAATGACTTCCCTTCTTCTCTCTCCAGGGTTCATTTTAGGTATCATAAATCCCTGCATATTTTACAAAAACTATACCATCCAGTATTCCATGATTGCATCCATCAAAACTTATTTACACAGTCAAATTTATCTTAATGCTGCCAGAGTTTTCAGCTGTCCACAATTATTTCCCATATATTCAAGAAACGTTTTTCAATCTTCTTTAAACGTATGTTCTTCTTGTTCTCTTATTCTATGTGTTAAGTCTGCAAGTTGTGCATATTCTGTCAACTTAAGCTGCCATTCTCCTTTGGTTGGGAACTCACTCGTTTTCCATTTTGGGGCTAACAAAACACAGGACACAGCAGTAGCATACATAACCTTTTTTGACACCTGGGAATTTCAATCTGAATTGTCCCCAACAGAAAAGACTCTGGGTTTTTTTTTAGGGGGGGGGAGTTCTTTTAAACATTTTTTTCAATTCATTATGGATCATTTCCCAATATTCCTTTACCCTTTTACAAGTCCATCATCATCTCTTGCTGATATGTGCATGTGATAGTTGCTACCTTTTTTTAAAAGAGACATACTGGAGATTGGGGGTGGGATTTTGGGGTCTAAATTAAGATTAGTTTGTTTAAATTCTATTGAAAGGAGTCTAATTAGCCTCCTATTCCTTATAGTCCTTTCATAGCCCAATACTTCCTTCATGCATAAGCATAAGCTCCAGATAATTGTTATGTATTGAAGTTCTCACCCTGGGCCAGCAGGGGGATACTGTAGATAGTTATGCAAATAAGGGATCAAAAGTGACGTTCAGTGATTGGATAGTTTTAGAAAATTGTTACAGTTACATTGTACTGGAGCTCTATATAAGCAGGCTGACTGAACCCTTCAGTTCAGTTCTGTTCTGACCTGTGAATAAACAAGAGCTGTTTGGAGAATCGCTGTGTCGTCTGATATGTTCACCCACAACTTAACAATATTATTTTAATGTGCAAATTTATGCAGAAATGTGATAGAATGGACTTACAGATGTAAAAAAATGTTGCAAGCCCAAAATGGACAGATGTGCCCAATTCTGCTCTGCCTGTACCAAGGATTTCTGTGCTGCATTTCCTCAGACTGAAGGGCCTTCAGAGGAGATCCACAAGCTACAATCTCACATGCGGCTCTTTTAATGCATTCATTTTTGTTTTGTTCTTTCCCCGAGGTTGGTTAGGTCAATGATAGTTTGAAAACGGCCTCCCTTGCCATGTGAAGAAATCTCAGCGCATCATTAATTCCCATGCCACACGATCACAGGAGGGAGCTGCTGAACTCTTGCTCACCACAATCAATTTTGCATTGGAGCAAGTTGATCTTTTAGGGAACGGGGTCTGCAGGGCAGGCGGGATGTCAGACATCATGTCCAAAATGACTTTTCAAAATCCGTTGATAATGAGTTAAATGATATTCTCGGAAGGCGCTCTTCAGGCCAGTGTAAGCGTATTAGAAACTAAATGCCTCCCCCCCACACACACTTTTTATCACACTTAACAGTAATAACAACCAATATGTTATTTTCGCTCCTGACACAGAGTTGAGGAGTCTGCAACCTCTAATTTGACAGCCACTGTATTATTGCTCTCTGGGAAAATTAGACAAGATGGAAAATTAAGCCATCCAAAAATTGACACAAACAGAAAACTAGGACTCTCGCTTGGTCTCTGTCGCTTGTGCAACGAGCGCTGATTATATGGTGTTTGACATTCCATTTCCAGGTCAGCCACAGCAACACAGAAGTCATACTTCATTTATACTCCATCTGACACCACTGAAGGACCGCGTTAGTCTTTGAAGATGCCATGCACTCAGAAAGAGGAAGACTAGAATTAACCTTGTCTTCTTGGTGGTCTTGTTTGTGGATTTTTGTCTTCAGACGGCAAACGCAGAAGGCAGCCCAAATTTCAGAATGCCTTTGTATCGAGATTGCCATAATCACAAAAGGCCAGAACTTGCTGTCACAGGAGTCGCACGGCCGCAGCTGAAAGCAGCACCGCAATATGTCTCCTCTTCCTCTGGTAATGTGTTGGAAGTATAACGGCAGAGATCATGCAGTTAGTAACCTAGGGGTTAACTCTGATCTCTGTGTAGCCAAGTGCCCAAGAGGGTGTTGGAGGTGTTGCTTAGTAACCAGTCAGATTGGCATCATACGTCCTGGAATTACTTAAATTCTGATTAGTTTAGTTCTAAGGGAGTTTCATTCATTCATTCATTCATTCATTCCTCGCCCATCTGGCTGGGTTTCCCCAGCCGATCTGGGCGGCTTCCAACAGAATATTAAAATACAATAGTCTATTAAACATTAAAAGCTTGCCTAAAAAGGGCTGCCTTCGGATGTCTTCTAAAAGTCTGGTAGTTGTTTTTCTCTTTGACATCTGGTGGGAGGGCATTCCACAGGGCAGGTGCCACTACCGAGAAGGCCCTCGCCTGGTTCCCTGTAACTTGGCTTCTTGCAGCGAGGGAACCGCCAGAGGCCCTTGGCACTGGACCTCAGTGTTCGGGCAGAACGATGGGGGTGGAGATGCTCCTTCAGGTATACTGGACCAAGGCCATTTAGGGCTTTAAAACTCAGCACCAACACTTTGAATTGTGCTTGGAAACGTACTGGGAGCCAGTGTAGGTCTTTCAAGACGGGTGTTATGTGGTCTTGGCAGCCGCCCCCAGTCACCAGTTTAGCTGCCTCATTCTGGATCAGTTGTAGTTTCCAGGTCACCTTCAAATGTAGCCCCACATAGAGCGCATTGCAGTACTCCAAGTGAGAGATAACTAGAGCATGCACCACTCTGGAAAGATAGTCTGTGGGCAGGTAGGGTCTCAGCCTGCGTACCAGATGGAGCTGGTAAACAGCTGCCCTGCATATTTAGCGGTTGAATAGCCTTCTCCTATGAACAAGGCCTGAACGAAGAAAAACCAAACTCCTTTGCTCCTTTCTCCTCACCTAATACTTTGTTTTGTTCAGATTCCCTCAGTAAAGTATTTTCAGCTTGCTTCTCTCTCTCTCTCTCTCTCTCTCTCTCTCTCTCTCTCTCTCTCTCTCTGAACTCCATCTATGTTAGTCAAGATATTCTGGCTAATGCAACACACTAAATGTGTGAAATTGTCATCTGTCAAAATGCTTCAAAAATTTTGGGAGTTTGCAGAGATTACCCTCCAAAACTGGTCCATCGCAGCCCACCAGCGCTGGGATGTACAAACCACTTCCCGCTTGCAGAAGAGGACAATGTAATTGTCTACTGAGAATCATGTTAATCACTTTAAAGTGTCTCAAGCTAATATCGGGTTTCTCAATTGGCAGTTCTCCACACCGCAGTTTCAAACCACTAAAGATATAATTGTTAGCTATTAATAAGATAATGTTTGTAAAGTGATTTGAACATAAAAGCATTTTATGGGCCTACAAGGTATTATTATAACCGCATTCAACAATAAAACATGAACTGCGTCTAAGAGCGCTCAGGTCTACGACGCCCAAATGTTTGACATTTGCCTCTGTAAAGTGTGGCTTTTTTATAAAAGAAAAACACATTTAAAAAGAGGACAGTGATGGAAAAAGCAAAGAGTAGAAAAAATAAAGAAGAGGTAAAGGTTTTGATAGCAAATTGGCAGAATCCTCTCCAGTCTAAGGAATAACACTACTTCTATTGAGAGTCCTTTTAACTTCCCCTGTCATTACGTTGCTCCTTGGGAGAAACCCACAAATTTACTATGAATTTCACTTTATTACAATTTTATTTACTATTATATTTGTCGTTTTTCATTGAAAAGAAATCTAAGTGCAGTTCACTGAGAGAAGATATACATGAAAACAATTTTAAACAGAAAAAAAATTGAAAATGGATCACTGAAGCAGGGGTCCCCAACCCAGTGCACATGGGCACCAGGATTACCATTGAAACATCCCTACTTTAAACATGCCCACATTTCATTGGATGCCAGAATTAGTCACCCAACATCCCATGTGTTCTGAATAGTAGAAATGCTGTGATCTAGGCGCCATTCCCCCACTGATTGGGCAGCTGATGGAGGGAGGGTGGACTTCTAGAAAATAGTAATTAAAAAACTCTTAATATACAACTGTGGTGGTGTTGATTTTAAAAAAAGTAATAGCAGCAGTCATTAAATTAAAAGATGCCTGCTTCTTGGGAGAAAAGCAATGACAAACCTAGGCAGCATCTTAAAAAGCAGAGGCACCACCTTGCCGACAAAGGTACATATAGTTAAAGCTATGGTTTTCCCAGTAGTGATGTATGGAAGTGAGAGCTGGACCATAAAGAAGGCTGATCGCCGAAGAATTGATGCTTTTGAATTCTGGTGCTGGAGGAGACTCTTGAGAGTCCCACGGACTGCAAGAAGATCAAACCTATCCATTCTGAAGGAAATCAGCCCTGAGTGCTCACTGGAAGGACAGATCCTGAAGCTGAGGCTCCAATACTTTGGCCACCTCATGAGAAGAGAAGACTCCCTGGAAAAGACCCTGATGTTGGGAAAGATGGAGGGCACAAGGAGAAGGGGGCGACAGAGGATGAGATGGTTGGATAGTGTTTTCGAGGTTACCAGCATGAGTTTGACCAAACTGCGGGAGGTAGTGGAGGACAGAGGTGCCTGGCGTGCTCTGGTCCATGGGGTCACGAAGAGTCGGACACGACTAAACGACTAAACAACAACAACAAAGAAGTCTCCTTGATTAAATCATCTTTTGGTTTTAGCACATGGCTGAAGTTTTAATTAGTATGTTTTAATAATAATAATAATAATAATAATAATAATAATAATATAATAACAGAGGACGAGATGGTTGGACAGTGTTCTCGAAGCTACCAGCATGAGTTTGACCAAACTGTGGGAGGCAGTGGTAGACAGGAGTGCCTGGCGTGCTCTTGTCCATGGGGTCACAAAGAGTCAGACACGACTAAACAACAACAAATAGCACAAAAATGGGGGAAATGTACAATTAAGCCAGGTTCTAGAATAATAGGATTTGAGAGTTGGAGGGAACCTTTGAAGTCATCCACTCTCATCCTTCTCAAGGCCAGATCTTTCATCTACAGACACAGGCCTCTGCATCTTTGAATGGGGAGCCATGCACAATTATGCTAGGTGTTATGTACTGGAGTTCTCACCCTGGGCTAGCAGGGGGATACTGTAGATAGTTATGCAAATAAGGGATCGAAAGTGACGTTCAGTGATTGGATAGTTTTAGAAAATTGTTACAGTTACATTGTACTGGAGCTCTATATAAGCAGGCTGACTGAACCCTTCAGTTCAGTTCTGTCCTGGCCTGTGAATAAACAAGAGCTGTTTGAAGAATCGCTGTGTCGTCTGATATGTTCACCCACAACTTAACACTAGGCATCGAAACAAGTGTTTGGAAAACCCTACATTTGTGGCAAGGTCACATACCTACAGAAATAACCAGGAAGGTTTCAGATCCCGCTACTATCCCTGGCTAGCCTACTTCTCTCTGTTTCCTAAGGACTGTCGAGATAAATGTTGTTGTTGCCTGGTACTACATCTAAGGGTAAATGTTTCGCAAGAGTCTCAAAGGCAAAAGCAGCTCCAATATTACAAACCTACAAATAGCTTCACAGGCAAAATGGAAGGTGGGTGGGTGGGTGGAAATAAAGTGAAGCCATTCCTCTCTGGCCTAACCCGATTAGTGCTCTGCTTAAAGTGATGAAGCTGTCTTTCTCTCTTGCACAAATATATGGAACAATACATCTTATCTATTTACTGCGGCATTGCGTAGTGTCTCCAGGGCTCGCTATCAGCCAGTTTAATTGCAAGACAGTTTTATGTGAAGCCTGGGATGATGGGAATTCAGTGGGCAAGGCAGAGTCAAAATAAGGAGTGGAGAAAGTAGCCAGATAGCTTATAAACATACCAGAAAGACAGGCTAATCATTTTAGTTCCTCTTCTCCGGCAGAATTAATGCTAGGCTGGCAGCATGTTATCTGGTACATCCATCTAGTGTATTAAACAAGGAAAGCAACAAATGTCTGGCTGAGAACCATATGGTGATCATATGTTTGTGATGTAGGGATCTGCCGATTAAATGCATTTTAAATTTAATTTTCCTTGCATGCCGTTTGCTTGCTCTTTCGTGAATCAGCAACAACCAAAGTGACTACAGAGCCTGCTTTTTTATTATTTATCTGAGTGGCAGATATTAAGGAACACCACCGCAGCGTTAGATCATGAGTGTATTAGAAGGGAATGTGATATATTCTGCCAGCAGGTATAGCACATATCTACATTGCAAGAGCATGTATTATTCTATGGGTTGTAGAGGGCAAAGGTCTTGCTGATTCAGTCGTTGAACAATATTGCTAGGGTTGCTACTTCAGAACCTGGATTCGGTCCTGTCCTATCAACCACCACCCATCAACAGCTGTGGATCACATATGGTCAAGACATAAGGACATAAGACAACCTTGTGGGATCAGGCCATTGGCCCACCTAGTCCAGCATCCTGTTTTCACAGTGACAAACCTGGTGGCTGCCTGCAAGCAGGACTCAAGCGCAATGGCATTCTCCACAACTTCTCACACTATGCAAAATTTTATACAATACGATAATCTTTATTTTCATTGTCCCATACAGAACAACGAAATTGAAAAAATCTACATCAGACATTCAAAAACCAACAAGCCTGCTATCCCAACTATCCCAGCCTGGTTAACCCCCTAAAAACTCTGATACCCCATAACTGAATACAATATACTCCCATAAAGACTACTTTACACTGTGTTTAAAACCTAAATCGCATTTGGATATAAACTGTTTCTTAGATGGCTAGTCCTAGTCTTAATGACCCTGTACCTTCTTCCAGAAGGCAGAAGCTGAAAGAGATCATTTCTGGGGTGCGCACTATCCTGCACTATCTCTGCAGCTTTCTTATGGCACCTGGAAGCATAGATTTGATCCAAGGTGGGAAGAGCGCACCCAGTTATTCTCTCCGCAGTCTTTACAACCCTGGACAGCATTGGTTTTTCCCCTGACCTTGAAGCTCCCAAACCACACACACAGACCACAAGTTAATACACTCTTAACAGTACAATGGTAAAATGCCATCAACAGGTCCTCTATCCTGTGAAGAACCTCCATACTGGCATACCCTCCAATATTTCTCTGATGAAAATAGGGACATCCTATTCCATCATCAATGTCATTTTATTATTTATAACCCACCCATCTGACTGGGTTGCCCTAGCAACTCTGGGCAGCTTCTAACATACAGTGGAACCTCGTGTTACGGACAGGATCCGTTCCAGAGGCCCATCCGTAACACGGAACTGATGTAAGCCAAAGCGCCACATCTGTGCGCGGTGCGATTTAGCGCTTCTGCGCATGAGCAAGCGGCAAAACCCGGAAGTAACACGTTCCAGTATTTCCGGGTTGCCGCAGGACACAACACAAAAACACGTAACCTGAAGCAGACGCAACATGAGGTATGACTGTATATAAAAACATAATATAACATCAAACATTAAATAGCTTCCCTATATAGGACTGCCTTTAGATGTCTTCTTAAGGTTGCATAGTTATAGAGTTACTTATCTCCTTGGTTCGGGAGTCAAACAACTCCAACATTTCTCTGTTGAAAACAGGGATGTCCTAAGGAAAAGCGGGACATTTCTGGATCAAATCATAAACTGGGACGGCTACTGTAAATCTGGGATTGTCCCTGGAAAATAGGGACACTTGGAGGGTCTGAACTGAGAGCCAGTGTGGTGTAGTGGTTAAGAGCGGTGGACTTGTAATCTGGGGAACCGGGTCCGCGTCTCCGCTCCTCCACATGCAGCTGCTGGGTGACCTTGGGCCAGTCACACTTCTCTGAAGTCTCTCAGCCCCACTCACCTCACAGAGTGTTTGTTGTGGGGGAGGAAGGGATAGGAGAATGTTAGCCGCTTTGAGACTCCTTAAAGGGAGTGAAAGGCGGGATATCAAATCCAAACTCCTCTTCTTCTTCTTCTTCTTCTTCTTCTGGGGAGTTTTCCCAGGCTTACCTCAAATTGTTTCCAACATTATAATGGGTTAATTCACACCCAAGTGAAATCGAGCTCAAATTAAGTTAAGTCGAGCCCACTACAAGCCACACTGAGGAAGAGCTCATGCATCGCCAAATGCGTTTGGTGCATGAAGTCAAAGCGGCATGAAATCTTCCTTGTTTTTTGTCACTTAGGCAAAGAAAAGGAGAGAGAGAAAATTAAAATGTTTGCCTTGTTCTAAACAACCGGCATGTTATTCTAACACGAGCGTTTGTGCACATTCTCCTAGCGATGCAGTTATCTTGTCTTCTTCACAGATGGAAGCTATTAAATATGGCACTAAAACACACACCTTATTTAAAAATTAAATAGGGCACTAAGAGATTAAATAGGGCACAAATGAAACACTTTGCTGGAAAAAGCACAAGGTAGGGTTCTTCTTTCCTATGTGCAACTGCATATCTAGGATATTGTTGTCAAACTTCCTCCACAGTTCCCCTATGAGAAAAGGTTACAGCATTTGGGGCTTTTTAGTGTAGCGAAAAGGTGAGCAGGAGGCGACCAGACAGAAGCTTATGGAATTAGGCATGGCATGGAGAAAGTGGAGAGAGATATGTTTTCTCTCTCTCTCATAACACCAGAATTTATCCATGGTGGAGGCAGAGCAAACTCAGCCTCCTGGCATACCCCCAAACTTGGGGAGGGGGTCATATGGCAACTCAGCCACTGGTGCAAATCCATCCCAGCTCTTTGCAAGTACGGTACCTAAGACATTTCCCAGTACTGCCCTACCCATTTATTAAGATCTTCTGGAGGAGCCTTGCTTGTTACGCTCACTTTAGCTTCCGCTGGGTGACAATGTGTGACAGGGCATTCTCGGTGGCAGCCCCCTGGTTGCGAAACTCCCTCCCAAATAACGTTTGGTTGTGCCTCACGTCAGCCTCTTAGAAGCACGAGGCAAAAAGCTTTTGGTGCACCCAAGCCTTGGAATGTAACAAACCCTTCTTTGCTGACACACTGCCACTTTGTATATGCTGTCAATTGTGCCGTTGTGTGTTTTTAAGTGTTGTGCCACGAAGTGCTAGTTGTTCTATATTCCCACTGGGAGGAACGATGGGATTCAAGTATGAAGGGAATTGCAAGTAAATAACCAGGTTGCAGGACACAAAAGTGTAATGCTTTGTTTTAAAAAGTGCTGCTGAAGTTGTTTGACCCATTTAGACCTCAGTCTCTCCCTCAGTCTCCCATTTCAGTTTTTTCCTGCCCAATTAATGAGAATACTGCATCCCTTTGATTATATAACAGGCAAACAGGAAATGCCCAAAGAAGTAGAAAACAGACTGTTTAGAAACGGAATTCCTATCACTAAGTCTGCACTACCAATCTTAGTAAATGTTGGCGGCCGGTCATTATACTCCCTGTGGATGAACCGTGATAAAGAGCTGACTGTCCTGTTTTTGTTTTTGTTTTTTAAAAAATGAAATGAATGATCAGCTTCTGGATATAAGGGCTGAGACGTGGGTCCCATTGTTATTTTGACTTTTGCAAGGTGATAATGGTGGGGGAAGCTAGGCGAGCACGTACATACACAACACAGATACTCGAAGTGTAGGGCTGCCATGCTACCTGATGTTCCGGGATTACCGGGATTTCAAAAGCGGAAGTGATGTCTAGGGGGGCAGGATCGATTTCCAGAAGGCAGCAGTTTTTTTGGCATTGTCTAGAAAGTTCAACAATTTTTGGGGTGTCCTGGCAGCCCTATCAGCAAGAGGAACTCTGAAAGTGCTGTCACTTACAACAGATATTTGCTTTGTTCCATCAAGCTTTTGTTCCATCAAGCTTCCGGCTGCTCCCCAAGCCACACCCCTCTCCCCAAGCCACACCCCCTCCCCAAGCCACGCCCCTCAATAGCTCTGCTTCCCACCAAGCAGCCAAGGGGGTTTCAGCCTCCACCAATAAGATATTTGAGGGGTGCCAGAAAGTTGACAGGCCTGGCCATTCAAATGTGATTGATTATGTGGGGTGGGGCTTAGCTGCCCCAATATTTTATTCAAGTTAGCCCCCCTGTACTCAATGCTGTTTGCTGCCACTGTTCAACAATATTCCCTTACACACACTCCCTCTGTATGGTCCAAGGCATCCCCTATTAATTGTCTTGCATCCATACTGTGGACTTGCAGGAAAGCACTGGCTAGGCTTAAAAAATAATAATACAGGTAATTATTCACATCTTCCTCTCGCCATCCACAACTCTCATCTGTATTGATGTCAGAAATGAAGGGCGGGGGGAGGCGGGGGGCACACCAACAGCTTCCAATTTGCCCTTTGACCTTCGTAACTGGGCTGGTGGCAGAGCTGAAGCTTAATCAATGCAATGGAAGTGACATTTTGCAGTCAAATCAAATTAAATGGAAATGAAAGGAAAATCTGTGGTCCAACCTAAAGGCTGTTCCCTCTTGCCACCGAGGTCATCGCCATGGCAACTAAACGCTACAAATGTGTCGGGCAAATCCTTAACAAATCTGCCGAAAGCATGTCCAATTGAATATGATCAGGGTTTTTTCTTCTTCTTCCTTCTTCGTCACTGTACTTCGCAGCTTTCAAAATACGTTGCGCCCCCATAAACAAAAGCTTGCAACAGTGTCTTCGTGTAGAAAGTGACAAAAAAGAAAATAAAGCAGTTGACACAGAAAGGGGGGGGAGGTCCAGGTTAAATCTTCCACTGTTACAAGATGCCCATGATAATACAGCCAACTAGAGGTGTACGCGTAGCTCAAAGAAGAAGCCCGTGGTAAAAGAGGATTAGGCTGCAGAACGATTAGTTTCCAACCTTGCCTTGACTTTAAGCTTGCTTCTTTCAAACTGCTCTTTCTATTGCTTGAGGTAAAGGTAAAGGGACCCCTGACCATTAGGTCCAGTCGTGGCCGACTCTGGGGTTGTGGCGCTCATCTCACTTTATTGGCCGAGGGAGACGGCTTACAGCTTCCAGGTCATGTGGCCAGCATGACTAAGCCGCTTCTGGTGAACCAGAGCAGCGCACGGAAACGCCGTTTACCTTCCCGCCGGAGCGGTACCTATTTATATACTTGCATTTTGATGTGCTTTCGAACTGCTAGGTTGGCAGGAGCTGGGACCGAGCAACGGGAGCTCACCCTGTTGCAGGGATTCGAACCGCTGACCTTCTGATCAGCAAGTCCTAGGCTCTGTGGTTTAACCCACAGTGCCACCCGCGTCCCTATTGCTTGAGGTACCCAGGAACAATTCTGCTTACCTTGCTAAAGACTCTGTCATTTCAGAACCTGGTTGCCCCATCCCATAGCCCACTGGGACATTCCTCCCTGATGTTATCCCCCCGGGCTGAGAACAATTCTGCTCATCTTCCAAAGGAACGATGGATTCATCACTTGGTGCCAGGTTGACGGCCACCAACTTGGATGGATTTAAAAGAGGATTGGACAGGTTCAGGAAAGAGCAGGCTATCAATGGCTGCTGGATATGATGACTCTGCTCTACTTCCACAGTCTGAGACAGTAATGATTCTGGAGAGCATTTGCTGGAAACCATGGGAGAGGAGAATGCTCTTGCGCTCAGATTCTGCTTGAGGGTTCTCCATGGGCATCTAGCTGCCCACTGTGCAAAAAGGATGCTGGACTACATGGACCATTGGCCTGATTGAGCAGCCAGGATTAGGCAGGAGCCTGCATTGCTGAGCTGGCATTAAGAGTGACTGAACTAAATGACCCCTAATGTGCAAAGATCCCCTTCCGTTTCTGCGATATCCGAACAGCAATAAAAAACAGTTCAAACAACTCACACTACAGTGGTACCTTGGAAGTCGAATGGAATCCGTTCTGGAAATCTGCTCGACTTCCAAAACATTCGGAAACCAAGACCCAGCTTCCGATTGGCTGAAGAAGCTCCTGCAGCCAATCAGAAGCTGCAGAAGCAACGTTGGGCGTTTGGGTTCCAAAGAATGTTTGCAAACCAGAACCCTCACTTCCGGGTTTGCGGCATTCGGGAGCCAAAACTTTAGACTCGCAAGGCATTAGGGTTTCAAGGTACGACTGTACTTATATTAAGAAACCGAGAGCAGAGCGTATGACAAATGGGAATTTAAATGAGGAGACAGAAATTCAGCCCACACAAAGAGCTCAGCAAAATGAAAAGGTCTTAACTTTTTAAGGTAAAGGACCCCTGACCATTAGGTCCAGTCATGGCCGACTCTGGGGTTGCGGTGCTCATCTCGCTTTATTGTCTGAGGGAGCCAGTGTATAGCTTCTGGGTCATGTGGCCAGCATGACTAAGCCACTTCTGGCGAACCAGAGCAGCGCACAGAAATGCTGTTTACCTTCCCGCCAGAGCGGTACCTATTTATCTACTTGCACTTTGACGTGCTTGGGAACTGCTAGGTTGGCAGGAGCAGGGACCGAACAACCGGAGCTCACCCCTTGGCAGGGATTTGAACCGCCAACCTTCTGATCGGCAAGTCCTAGGGTCTGTGGTTTAACCCACAGCGCCACCCACGTCCCTCTCAGCATCTTACCTGAAGCTTAAAAGAGAGGGCCAATCAACGCCCATGAAAGGAGACAGGTCTCATATTAAGTCATGGTGGGCACATATGAATGAACTTTCACAGACAGAACACCACAGACTGAGCTGTCCCTTCATACCATGTCCAACTACCAACATTATCACTGGAGAAAGTTCATCTCTACATTTGGTGGCCATGAGCCGCCAAGTGTTTCTTGTGGTGGACAGGACTATAGCAAGCCACACTCTGTTGTAGGCTTCCCTCATCTGCTGCAGGCCAAACCTTGCTGGACTGCAACTCCCAGGATTCCTGATCACTGGCCAGGCTGGATGGGGCTGGTGGGACTGGAAGTCCAAGGACCTTCCAAGGTTAGTCACATTTCCTTTACAGTAATAGGCAGCAGGGACCATCCATAAAATGTTGCACATTTGGGGAAAACAAAGATGCAATGGATTTAATAATGGTTAAACAGGAGCAATGTGTGGCAAGCGCAATAAAGCAAGAGTTTTTAAATGAGACTTTGGAAACCTGACACACTTATTTAAACAATCTGCGTCACTTGACATATCCCAGCCTCTTCAGCCCCATAACTCACTCGGTCCCACCGCCATCTCCCTGAGTATACAACTGTTGTCAAGCTGGCGGAAGGATTGGCAGTTTAAGGGTTAAGGGCCCCATTTATTTATAAAATATGTCTGCGAGGCCGCCTAGAAAAAAAGAGCATGGGAAATTGATTGTTTCATAACTTCTGTCGTGGCCTCTCAAAGGCTTCCCTAGTGCAAAGAAAGCAGGCCCAGGGTTTATTGAATCAGCATCTACGTGGGCTGGCCCAGAAATTAACCTGGCATTGCAACAGTCTGAGGAGTGAGCAGCCTAATTTGCTAACATCTGAACACTGGAATCCAATCGATGCAGCGTTGCTTTATGTGTTAAATTTTCTGGCTGTCGTGCCCTACTTAAAAGCAACAAAGTGACTGTCAAAAAAGAGAGAGAGAGAGAGAGGTGGCATTTCTCAAATCTATCCCAATAGCGATAATGACATATTCCAAAGAGATACTCTAGAAGATCTAAAATAAGTAATTTTCAAGGGACAGAGTATAAAGATCCATATTCCTGCCGGATTAAGTGCTTTGAGACATCATAAGGACCCCTCAAATTTGTCATAACTGAACTCCCAGAGTTGCTTTGAGCAGATTTCACAAAGCCTAGAACTAGTTGCTCCCATCATGCAAATGATTCCCAAGGTCAATTTTAATAAATTTATTATTATTATTATTATTATTATTATTATTATTATTATTATTATTATACCACCCTTCATCTGTAGATCTCAGGACGGTTCACAACATAAAAATGCAAGATAAAAAAAGAAATACATAATAAAAATAACAAGAACAAGAACAAATCACTAAATAATAATAATAATAATAATAATAATAATAATAATAATAATAATTTATTATTTATACCCCACCCATCTGGCTGGGTTTCCCCGGCCACTCTGGGCGCCTTCCAACAGAATATTAAAATACAATAGTCAGTTAAACATTAAACCTTCCCTAAACAGGGCTGCCTTCAGATGTCTTCTAAAAGTCTGGTAGTTGTTTTTCTCTTTGACATCTGGTGGGAGGGCGTTCCACACGGTGGGTGCCACTACCGAAAAGGCCCTCTGCCTGGTTCCCTGTAACTTGGCTTCTTGCAGCAAGGGAACCACCAGAAGGCCCTGGACCTCAGTGTCGGGGCAGAACGATGTGGGTGGAGACGCTCCTTCAGGTATACTGGACCAAGGCCATTTAGGGCTTTAAAGGTGAACACCAACACTTTGAATTGTGCTTGGAAACGTACTGGGAGCCAGTGTAGGTCTTTCAAGACTGGTGTTATGTGGTCTTGGCAGCTGCTCCCAGACACCAGTCTAGCTGCCGCATTCTGGATTAGTTGTAGTTTCCGGATCACCTTCAAAGGTAGCCCCATGTAGAGCGCATTGCGGTAGTCCAAGCGGGAGGTAACCAGAGCATGCACCAGTCTGGCGAGACAGTCTGTGGGCAGGTAGGGTCTTAGCCTGCGTACCAGATGGAGCTGGTAAACAGCTGCCTGGACAGCTGTGAGTCCAGAATGACTCACCCTGTGAGTTTGTTTGTTTGAGGCATATAAAAGCCTCCCTAGAATCAGTTTCATTCACAACAACAACAACAAAAATTTAAATGCATACAATAAAACTGCGTAAAAGCAACATCAAAACAGTTTGCAGTTCTAAAGCCTGATGAGAAAGAATTCTCCTTTGGACAAGAAAGACAGTCTTTCCTTAATATCAGATGTTCTTATTCAAAAATGATGACCAGCTAGAGTCATCATTTATGGAGAAAAATATTATGCAAAGGTTTCCAAGTGCTTTAACGAACTACGCTGAAAGCTGGCCTTAACAGAAGCAATTTGCTCACCATAGGTGCTTGACTAGTGCTAGTTATATTTGAACCGATATATATTTTAAAAATACCTATTTCTCATTTCTTTTTGCTACAGTTACTGCTTCTCAGGTCCTAAACATGGTTTTGCAGCTGAAGCTGCCCTTGCATTTGGTTGCCAACTTTCCAATTAGCTGCTGCAGCTGCGCTCTTACCAGAAGCTTGGTGAGCTGACGTCAGCAGGTGATGTTTATCTCTGGGCTACAGAAAAAGATTTGCCTGTAGATTTCTGCATTGCAAGCTGCAGCTAAAAGCACAGGAACAAGGCAGGCCATTTCCTCCCATCCCAGGTCACTTGGTGACTGTGCAGTAACAGATCAATGATACTTGTCAAGTCCAGCCCCCCTGTGGATACATTGATTGCTACACATGACCCAAGGAACAAAAAGAACCTTTATTTATGCAGGATACAAGCATGAGAACATCCTTTCCCCTGCTGGCATAGTCCTTTAGAAGCTCTGTCTGTCTGCCTTATCTATCTATCCTATATTTCTTAGGGGTTTAGGGAAATTTTGATTCAGTTTCTATTTAGAGGCAAATCTATCCAATTCTCTCTATGAGAACCAAAACACAGCCTTCCTTTGAAATTCCAGCAGACCCAAATTTTATACTGCAGTTCTCCAACCAACCAATGTTTACAAAAATGCACATAAGGTGAAACGGCGCATTAAAACGAATATATTAGTGGCAACAGTGTACATACTGGGAGAATTTTGTTTGCAAAACAACCCAGTGCTATTACAAATCACCTCGTAATAATAGGAGTCATCCAATCTAGAGGGGAAAGCAACCATTAAAAGCCTGTTAAAAGGAGTCATTCTTTACAAGGCATTGCTGAACAGGGAAGGTGCAGTCATACAACCCCTCTTGAGCAGGGGTCGGCAAAGTTTTTGTGGCTTGGGCCAGTTCATGGTCCTGCAGACGCCACAGTGAGCCGGAGTGTGAGCGCATGCATGCGCAAACGCTATTTCTGGAGCTCCTTCCTGCAGCCAATGGGAAACTGACCAGCTTCGCAGAAGGTGGTCCCCGTTCTGCTCCATACCGGTTTAGTGCGGCGCACGAGAGCCGACCAAGTGGGCAGCAGGGGCCAGTTAAACGAACCCCCTGGGCCACTTGTGGCCCATGGGCCTTAAGTTGCTGACCCCTGCTCTTGAGTGACAGAATCTGGATACCACCATTAACAAGGCCCTGTCTAATGTAACTACTGATCCATCCTGAGTCACCTCCAAAGATCTTAATGGGAGGAGGCAGGTTCAAATGGAAGCAATTGTTCCTTCAAAGACCTTGGTGCAAACCAGTTAAAACTGATTACTATAACTGTATGAGGCACATGTAGATGGGGTTGTAACTGGACCTGAAAAGAAAACAGCTTTTCCCTGTAAGTTGATGTACATTTTGGCATAACACTGCTAAACCATGGTTTGGCATGATGAGCCTAGTGCTTCCATCACAGCTTGATTCTGGTTTCTGCAAAAGCATAGTTTCCTGGGTTTCAGCAAACCAGTAAACTGTGGTTTGCCATTAAACCAGGACCAGAAAATTCTAATCACCACATGCAAGGAAGGAAGGTTGAGGAAGGGGAGGATGTTTTGGTATCAAATCTGAATAGGGTTGTAATAATCTGCTAATGTCCAAACACACTCAGCTAACATTGAAGGCACAGCCAAGAGTGCCAACTTGAATAAAGGGGAGTTGTGAAGGGACCTTGACCCCTAGGAGCTGGCTTCTATGGGCACAGCACAGTGGTCAGCTGAACAGGTGGCAGCTTTATACCTAAATCAAATGATGGAAAGATGACTTTTTAGTGGTTGATTCAATTAAGCGATCAAAATAAAAGAGAAGCCATGCAAGGAAAAGAAAGACGAGGCACTTCTTCAGCAAGTTAAATCACTCTTGATAAGTAAAAACATGACATTAGTCATTAAGAAACAATAACCCAGAACCCTAAATAATGCATTCAGAACCTACAGATCTGAAACGGAACATAACAAAGCCCCATAAATCTGTTTGTTCATTAAGTAAGGGGGGGTGGGGAGACCAGACTTTGTGTTGCTATCATGTCAGGCGGCACCAAACCGTACGCAATTTAGTGAGACTACAAAGCGAAGCCCATAGTGTACAATGGCAGAGTTTTTGATCACGCTAATTAACAGCCATTTTGTTTAAAATAAACAGATACGGCTCTAATTGCCTTTTTTACATAAGAAAGGGAAGATCTTAAAAGTGAATGCATGCCAAAAAATATATAAAAGGGGGAGGGGGTGTGGAGGGATAAGATCAGACAGACGCCTTTTCAGGCTGATAAGCAAGCTCTATGCTAACGGGAAGCCAAATGAAGTTTGAGATGCTCTTGGATTTATGGCACGGTGGAAGAAAAGAAAGGAGACCTCACTCCAAAAGGGTAGTCTTTCTGGATTGGAGTAATGAGAGGGAAAATCCTTCTGGGAAGCCCATAACTAGGGAATAAAGTCAGAAGCTGCTGCCCACCCCAGTGATGTGGGTTTTCTTTTCTTTTTTTATAATATTTTTATTAAACAATTTTTATATTAATACAAACAAAACATACATAAACAGACAACAAACAATAACAGAACAAAAAACAAGTACCATTTCATATCCTAATTTCTTAAACCTTTCTTCTTCGACTTCCTCTTGCCTCCCGTTTCTGTATTCCAGATTCTAATTAATTATTCAGCGAATCTTCCCTTATTTTACTATAGATTTAAGCTAATCATCCTTATTCTCTTTGTCTTAACCATTACTAATAGTAACCATTTATTTTAATCCAACATCATTCTAGCTGTCATTAATTTTGTAGTATTTCTTTAGATAGTCCTTGAACTTTTTCCATTCTTCTTCCGCCGCTTCTCTTCCCTGGTTTCGGATTCTGCTCGTCATTTCTGCCAAGCCCATGTAGTCCATCACCTTCATCTGCCATTCTTCCAGTGTGGGTAGATCCTGTGTCTTCCAGTACTTTGCAATGAGTATTCTAGCTGCTGTTGTAGCATACATAAAAAAAGTTGTATCTGTCTTTAGCACCCCCTGGCCGACAATACCCAAGAGAAAGGCCTCTGGTTTCTTGGGGAAAGTATATTTAAATACCTTTTTCAGTTCATTATAAATCATTTCCCAGAATGCCTTAATCTTCGGGCACGTCCACCAGAGGTGAAAGAATGTACCTTCCTTTTCTTTACATTTCCAACATTTATTGTCAGGCAAATGGTCATAACATTATGTTTGCTGATTGGGAAAAGTTGTGGACCACCGGGTTGAAATTTACGGCATGTAATGATGTGGGTTTTCTGGGAATCTTTCTTAGGCAAATTAGTCTCAAACGAGACTGTTCAGCCCCAGCTCCAGTTCTCTGGTTTCCTTTACACGGCTCCTGCAAACCACTTGAAATTATTTGTATTTGCATTTCTGTATCAGTACTTATTGGGGGTTCACCTGGGTGTATTTCTCAGCGGCCCCATTTGGGTTCTAATCACAGGAGTCAACTCCTAGGAGCTGAGGTCTCTTCGCCCTCACCCTCCCAATGAAATAATTGATGGGGCGCACCCCTCAAAGTTGAAGGACATTGCCATTCAAATGGCGTATATGTGCCGCACCTTGCGATCAACTTTATGGGGCGGGACTTAGCTCCTCCCAATATTTTATTCAAGTTGGCACTCCGGGTTCTAATCCTGGTTCTCAGTCAACCACTTGAGTTCTCTGTTTTAGGGGAAATGATTTGGTGCAGGACCAAAAAATAAACCGGTAAGAAAATTGATTCATTTACAAGGTTATATACAACTCTCTAGAACGGCTCTTAGTACAAGCCTGCAGCAAGGTTTGGCCCAGTTCAAGAGAAGAGGGAGGAGGAATTTGAAGGCTGGGCTGTATTTAGGGTAAAAAAGGTAAAGGGACTCCTGACCATTAGGTCCAGTCGTGACCGAATCTGGGGTTGCGGCACTCATCTCGCTTTATTGGCTGAGGGAGCCGGCGTACAGCTTCCAGGTCATGTGGCCAGCATAACTAAGCCACTTCTGGCGAACCAGAGCAGCGCACGGAAACGCCGTTTACCTTCCCACCGGAGCGGGACCTATTTATCTACTTGCACTTTGAAGTGCTTTCAAACTGCTAGGTTGGCAGGAGCAGGGACCAAGCAGTGGGAGCTCACCCCGTCGCAGGGATTCGAACCGCTGACCTTCTGATCAGCAAGTCCTAGGCTCTGTGGTTTAACCCACAGCACCACCCACGTAGCACTGCACAAATAATTCACTTTGCCTGAATGCAACTTCCAGTTTGCAGCACCAGTTGATGACACATCCTTTTCTCTATGCTTTCTCATGGGGGGTTGATAAAACAAGCCAGCTGTGAATTGATGTATTGCTCTGACTGATGCATTCCTGCGTTTTTTTAAAAAAGGATTGTCAGAATCTTTATTTATCTGATGTTTGATTTAATTTTTTGTTTTCATGTGACTTCTGTTGTATTTGATTTGGTACCTGTCCTGAGATCACAACGGATAAAGAGTGGGGTAGAAATGAATCACTGGGTGAAGGACTTTGGTTATAATATTGAATTAGCACTGTGGGAGAGGTCATGGACAACAGGTTTAAAATTTACAGCATGTTACACTTGGAAAGAAAATGTTATGAAAATGATGTACCGTTGGTATTTACCTCCTAGGAAACTAGCTAAGATGTACAAATCAAAGTCTGGAACGTGCTGGAAACGGAAAGAAAAAGAGGGCACCTTTGATCATATATGGTGGTCATGGTAAGGTGATAAAATATTTCTGGGAAATGATATATAATGAATTGGGGGAGGGGGGGAATGCTGAAAATAACTTTTCCTAAGAAACCAGAAGCTTTTCTTTTAGGAATTCTAGGTGTGGAGATCCCGAACGATCAGATGAAACTATGTATGCGACCACAGCTGCCCAAATTCTGCAAGCCCAGATAAAATGGATGAACTATGCTGAAACGGCAAAACTTACAGGAAGAATTAGAAACCAGGAAGAGGCAGGTTTTAATAAAGAATGGGGAAAGTTGATCATTTATTTGAAAAATTATTGTAAATAATTACATTCATTGGCAGAAAACTTGTAGTAAAAATTTAAACCATGAATTGGCAAAGGATTTATAACAATAGAGTTACGGAAGAGATGCTTAGGGAAAATCATTTATATGAGGATCCACAAAGGGGGGGGGGAGGAGTCAAAGATGATTTAAAGCCCTAAATGGCCTCGGTCCAGTGTATCTGAAGGAGCGTCTCCACCCCCATTGTTCAGCCCGGACACTGAGGTCCAGCACTGAGCGCCTTCTGGCGATTCCCTGGCTGTGAGAAGCCAAGTTACAGGGAACCAGGCAGAGGGCCTTCTCAGTAGTGGCACCCGCCCTGTGGAATGCCCTCCCACCAGATGTCAAAGAGAAAAACAACTACCAGACTTTTAGAAAGCATCTGAAGGCAGCCCTGTTTAAGGAAGCTTTTAATGCTTGATGCATTATTGTATTTTAATATTTTGTTGGAAGCCGCCCAGAGTGGCTGAGGAAGCCCAGCCAGATGGGTGGGGTATAAATAATAAATAATTATTATTATTATTATTATTATTATTATTATTATTATTATTATTATTATCATGTTTTTATTGTGTGTGTTTTTTTGCTGATTGTATGTAAAATTGAAAACACAAAAATAAATTATAATAAATAAATACAAGAAGAAAAATTGGGATTAAAAACCCAAAAAGAGTGGGGTAGAAACTGAAAATAGGTGGATCCTCCTGGCCTTACAGAGTTGTTGTCATGATTACTAAGAAAATGCCTGTGAAACATTTTAAATCCTCTACAACTGCCCATGCAGATGTCTAGTTTAATGGATTTTGATGCAACCCATTTATGCGCTGTCTGAACTGCTGATAATCCGAACAGAGAATGTTGATGTAACCAAATGTTAACAGGAAGCAGATTTCAGTGCGACAGACTCTTTTATTAGGGAGATGTGCTCTCACAACTGGCAGAACTGGAACATGATGATGGGAGGAGCTGGAATAACCCCGAGAATGTGTAACATCTCTCCCTCATTTGTCTAGCAGCTTTTGTCTTTGAAGAACTGAGAGTTTAAACACAAGAGCCATCTATGGGCTGGAATGTAGCTGCTAATGTAGCACAGTAGCAGAACCACACAGCAAGAAGTTTTATATTTGTTTAGTCACTGCCACTGGCATCCTGTTCTTCCATGAGAAAACTCAGGGATGGTTTATAAGACGCTCAGGAGGGGGGGCGGTGAGACTCTCACTGGCTGGCTTGAGGCCTGCTTAGTTTTAAGGCTATAACAATAGCATCACAATCCCTCAAGAATGCTCTTTGGTTGTAAGTCTACAGAGTTGCCATTAAACTCAGCCAAAATCAAAGCTAGAGGTGAATACAGAACTGAGTTGGTTAGAGCATGGTGCTGATAGCACAAAGGTCGTAGGTTCAATGCCCATATGGGACAGCTGTACATTCCTGTACAGTGGTACCTCAGGTTAAGAACTTAATTCATTCCAGAGGTCCATTCTTAACCTGAAACTGTTCTTAACCTGAAGCGCCACTTTAGCTAATGGGGCCTCCTGCTGCTGCCACAACCCCGGAGCACAATTTTTGTTCTCATCCTGAAGCAAAGTTCTTAACCTGAGGTACTATTTCTGGGTTAGTGGTGTCTGTAACCTGAAGTGTATGTAACCCAAGGTACCACTGTATTGGGTCCTCAGGGTCTCTTCCATCTCTACAATTCTATGATTCACTCAGCAAACTATGGCATTCTCCCCAGAAGAGGTGGCCAGCAACTTGGATGGCTTTAAAAGACAATTAGACTAAAGGTAAAGGACCCCTGGACGCTTAAGTCCAGTCAAAGGTGACTATGGGGTGCAGCACTCATCTCACTTCAGGCCGAGGGAGCCAGTGTTTGTCCATAGACAGCTTTCCATGTCCATGTGGCCAGCATGACTAAACTGCTTCTGGTGCAACAGAACACTGT
Organism: Podarcis raffonei; assembly: GCF_027172205.1. Taxonomy (NCBI): domain Eukaryota; kingdom Metazoa; phylum Chordata; class Lepidosauria; order Squamata; family Lacertidae; genus Podarcis; species Podarcis raffonei. The sequence goes on along the minus strand of NC_070611.1, from coordinate 63,657,160 downwards.
GACGGAAACCAGAGTGCACGGAAATGCCATTTACCTTCCCGCCGCAGCATTACCTATTTATCTACTTGCACTGGTGTGCTTTCGAACTATTAGGTTGGCAGGAGCTGGGACAGAGCAATGGGAGCTCACCCCATCATGGGGATTCGAACCGCCGTGCTTCTGATCAGCAAGTCCAAGAGGCTCAGTGGTTTAGACCACAGTGCCACCCGCATCTCTAAAATTAGACTAATTCATGGAGGATAAGGGTACCAATGACTGCTAGCCCTTACAGGGATATTCTACCTTCACTGCAGAGGTAGAGTATTTATTGTGAATATCAGTGGCTAGGAATCACAAGTGGGGTGAGTGCTGTTGACCTCAGGTAATTCTTTGTGGGCTTCCCCTGGATATAACTCCTCATTGTCCACTGTGAGAAGAGAATGCTGAATTAAATGGGCATTTGGCCAGATCCACCAGGGCTATTCTTGAAACACATAGCAATTCCATCTGTCAAGCTTTCCCCAAATGCACCGTGCATTTCACTAAAGGTGCTCCTTGTTCATCTGCAATTGTCCCCCCTGCAATACCTTTCCCTCATTTAAAACCTTGCCTTGAACTAGAAGACATCAGCACATTTCTGAATCGTATGCTTTCATATTGTGGTTGAATAAATGCATCTTGATGGCAAAGCCAGCATAATATAACTTCAAACAGGGGAGTAAAAATAAATTAGTGCATTGGCTTGCGTCGTGAGGAACAGCCTATTTTCATATCAAAAGTATAGATGAATCGTTATTGAGCCATGATGACCTATAATATGCAAATCAATAGCACAGACCAGAATATATGAGGAGATGCTTAACTAAACCATCTATCTTACTCATTCTCAGTAATCTGTAATCGTTATGAAGAAAGAAATGCCTTAGTTAGGAGTACGGCTCAGCAGATGCAGAGAACAGAGTCAATAGAAGGATATTGTGCATCTGTGTTAACACCCTAAACTTGACTTCCAAAACACAAAAACCACGCTGTATAAACTGAGTGGAGGGAAGTTCTTCTCACAAAAACTTACAGCAGTCATTAAAAGCACACTCTCTCTTTGTAATTGTGTCACCAGTCCTGAAATTTAAGTTGTATGGAATATGTGTGTGCACATATATATAAGGGCTGTGAACAGGATTTGACCAGGGACTAAATCCTAAACCAACTCAGGCCTATTTGAAGGCGGCAGTTTGAGTCAGCTTGAGGGAGCCCCAGATCTCTACAGGTCGGGTTGAGCAACCTGGAGTCATCTGGCACTCACAGGGCATCAGACAGGAAGAAGAGGCAGGTGTGAGACAGGACAAACCATGAAAAAAGAGAGACCTATAGGGTGGCTGCATCTTTTTGGGAGTTGTGGGGTGCCTTTCACCCCAGATGTCTTCTTCCTGTGTTCTCCCTGACGCAGCACCACACAACATTCAAATTACAAGGAAGGAGCTTCCAACCAAACTTTAGGAGCAATTTGCTTGTGGTAAGAACCATACAATAAACTATCTTGGAAGCTAGAAGGTGGTGGGCTCTCCTTCATTGGGTCAGACAGCCATCTATCAGGGATTCTTTAGCTGTAGACTAGGATGATCCTATGGAAGTGAGAGCTGGACCATAAAGAAGGCTGATTGCCGAAGAATTGATGCTTTTGAATTATGGTGCTGGAGGAGACTCTTGAGAGTCCCATGGACTGCAAGAAGATCAAACCTATCCATTCTGAAGGAAATCAGCCCTGAGTGCTCACTGGAAGGACAGACCGTGAAGCTGAGGCTCCAATACTTTGGCCACCTCATGAGAGGAGAAGAGTCCCTGGAAAAGACCCTGATGTTGGGAAAGATGGAGGGCACAAGGAGAAGGGGACGACAGAGGACGAGATGGTTGGACAGTGTTCTCAAAGCTACCAGCATGAGTTTGACCAAACTGCGGGAGGCAGTGGAAGACAGGAGTGCCTGGCGTGCTCTGGTCCATGGGGTCACGAAGAGTCGGACATGACTAAACGACTAAACAACAACAACAAGGATGATCCTTGGGTTCAATTCCAACTCTACAATCCTACGTTTCTTTCTCTTCGCAAGACTCACTTCCTCTGCACCTCTCACTTCCCGGACACTGATTTATTAACAACGAGCCTTGCTTCCCCCTCTTCCCCCAACCTGGTAGTGACTGGAAGTTTTGGTTACCCTCCTTCTGCTTTTCCCCTCCACCTCCCTTCTCCCCGACCAATCTTCTTCTTCTTCTCTCTTAGTGAGCCCTCACACACTTCCAGTCAAGACAAAGGCCTCGCATGGGGGTGAACTCAATTCTTTTTGCCATTCTGCGACTCTCTCGAGCTTCCTGTTTGAGTGCCGCAGCTGTTTCTGGGGCTGCTGCTGCTGCAGCAGCAGAAAGTAAAAAATAAGAAAGGAAAGAAAGAAAGCCCAACATTTGTGGGGAATCCCCTGCTGTCACTTCTGTTCCTCTTGCTTGCAGAGTAGGGTTGACGTGTCTAACCAGGGGGGAAAGCCAGGCTGCAGGGTGTATGCAGTATTTTAAGCCAGAAAAGGAAATGAGTAAGACTTCTCTTCCACTCATGCTGAGGTGGAGACTGGAGAAGAAGAAGCTCACCAAGTCATTGCAGCACCTCATCAGGATCCTTTGAAAGCTCATTTGCAGGGCCTGTTTGTTTTCCTGAATAGTCAGTTACCCCCCACTTTCAGGATGGGAAAATCTTATCAATTTCGGCTCCTCTCAGGTTCCTCATTTCCCCCACCTGAAGTTCATTTCTCCACATTTTAAACATCAGTTTGCATTTTAAAAAATTAAAAAAGGCCTCGTGAATATTCAGCAGCGTTTGGGTGTGACTTTCTCCTAATATGTCTGTATGCAATTTTGCCTGATGTACACATTTTTGCAAAGCAACTTTACACCAAATGTAATTCATGCTAGTATGTATAATAATAATAATAATAATAATAATAATAATAATAATAATAATGTTGTTTAGTTGTTTAGTCGTGTCTGACTCTTCATAACTCCATGGACCAGAGCACACCATTATAATAATAATACATTTTATTTATACCCTGCCCTCCCCGGCCAGAGTCGGGCTCAGGGCGGCTAACACCAGTAGAATTACATTAAAGCATAATTGGGGGGGACCCAATTTAAAATGCAGGTTAAAATGCAATTTAAAATGCAACCTCATTTTAAAAGTAGCCCATAGATCAAAACCATAAGGGGAGGGAAACATAAGGGTCAGACTGAGTCCAAACCAAAGGCCAGGCAGAACAGCTCTGTCTTGCAAGCCCTGTGGAAAGATGTCAAGTCCCGCAGGGCCCTAGTCTCTTGGGACAGAGCATTCCACCAAGTTGGGGCCAGTACTGAAAAGGCCCTGGCCCTAGTAGAGACCAACCTAACCACCCTGTGACCTGGGACCTCCAAGGTGTTGTCATTTGTGGACCGTAAGGTACTCCGCGGGGCATACTAGGAGAGGCGGTCCCGTAGGTACGTGGGTCCTAGGCCGCATAGGGTTTCATTCATATATGTTTGTTTCACTCTTATATATATTTGTCCCTAATGAAAGGAGATTCCGACTAAACATCAGGAAGAACTTTCTGACAGTAAGAGCTGTTCGACAGTGGAATGGTCTCCCTCGGGAGATGGTGGACTCTCCTTCCTTGGAGGTTTTTAAGCAGTGCTTGGATGCCATGGGTGCTTTAGTCCCTTCCAACTCTTCAATTCTATTTTTCTATGATTCTATGCAGCTTTACACACAATATAGGCATTTTTGTAGATGTAAATTGGCTTGAGAACTGCATTGCAAAAGTCTTGTTTTGCCTATTTTTTTTCAAAAAGTGTGAAGTAGACCCAACCCTTTGAATCCAAACTCTGTTGATTTCTCCCCACATCTCTGCGCTTAATACATGTCATTGATTCCTTTTGAAGTGAGGGCTGACCCTAGGCATGTCATCCCTTTTTCTCTCTCCTGGCAAGCCTCTGGGGCTTTATTTTATTTAAGAAATGTGTAGACCACTCTTCATTTAAACATACACATCTAGCACACATGCACACAGACTGTCCTTTTAAGAATAAGACTGTAACAAGCACTACAAGGAAAAATAGTTTTTTTCAAATGCAGACACTTTTTACTAGAAACTCATCTTCCCTTTTGACAATTGTGCCCTCATTTTTGATGGCTACCGCGAGGAACCTGGCTATATTTTCCGTAATAATAGTGTTGTAGTCTGCCATTAAAATTGGCAGTTTACAACACGGTAACCTAATGAACAACATGATTCCTGCACGTAATGCAATACCTATAAAGCAGAAACAATTTAAACGGTCCTATAACGGTTATATAAATAATTCTACAAATAAAATGCATGATAATATGCAATACATAATTACGTAATAATACATAATATGCAGCGCTGTGTCACACTATACACAATGCCAACCCAGCAATAAATCCCACAACTTTTCCTCTACCAAAAAACAAACAAACCCTGAATTGCAGAAACAATGTATGAAATGCACATATTTCTCTCTGTGCAGAACTAGTTGTTTGACAACAGCAGCACGACTATGTTGGTGAACCCCTGATGTCATTGTTGTGTTTTAACGGTGCTGCTACGAACCAGCTTTCCCAACTATTATTGTACTTTAGTATGTCATCCACTGCAAACCATGTTATCTGTCCAGACTGACAACCAACAAAAGCTTCAAAACCACCATAAAAGCACATCACTCGTCTACTTCCTGTTTCTCCACAAAAACACACATAGAGATTTACATCTGTCATTACCAGACTAGATTATGTTTCAAAGTGATCTTACACAAACGGTCACTAGATTCAGGAAAAGATGAGGACTCTCATACTGTGCAACATCTCATGGATGCAAATAATAAAGTTGAACCCCTCTGATTTTCATGTTGAGACTGAGTCCCTCCAAATATACGAATGCAAGGCCAAAGGCTCGTCTTTCCCTGTCTTATGACACACTCGTTTACTGTACATATTCATATTCATTTACTGCCAAATTCATTGACGACAGGATGAGGGGACCCTCCAGATGCTATGAGACTACAACTCCCATCACACCTGACCATTTGTCATGTTGGCCAGGGCTGCTGGGAGATGGAGTCCAACTTGAATCATTAAGTGGCTTGAGATGGTACTTCATTCCTACAAGAACTGCTCTCATCAATGTAATTTCTGATTGTTTCCTTTGGAGAGAGTATAATAGAGTGGAAGACCATTTGGAACACAACTAGCAGCTTCTACAAATGAAATTACACCTCCTGAATTGCCAAGATATTTTTCTGGGGATTTTGAAAGGCTGTGTCCTGGCTGGATCTTGCTGAGAATCTTTTTGGCTGCTTCAGAGGTGACATTAGGCAGAATACATTATTTCCCCCACCCACCCCATTCCCAATGCGCACAGAAAATGAGACTTTCCGCCCCTTCAAACTTGGAGCCTCCTCATAAACTGGGTTCCATGCAACCCAGCACCAAACACCAGCCACACAGAACATGAAGAGATCTGTGCACAACATTGTGCTCTGTGCCTGTCCCAAGGTGCCAGCTTGTGATGGTGACTGGGAGCGCCAACAGCACATGTGTGATGTCAGCACATCATGGGAAGCTGGGGGCGGAGCTGAATGCGGTAGCTGCATGGCTTCAATGGCCAGAGGCTCTCCTCCGCATCCTCCTGGCACTGCCACCAGTGAGAGGCTGTTTGACCCTCCTTCCCTTCCACTGAAAGAGAAGGCGCCAGCCATTGGAACTACGCTTGGCTTTGCAGTTTTCACCTCTGTGATTTTTGAATGTTGGGGGCAGCCTCCACCCCCCAAATATTTGGAGGACCTAAAAGGGTTCGGCCTCCAGGAACCGGCACTCCTGATCCCCAGGAACAGCTCTTTGGACATGCTAAAATTAGTGTACAGTGGTACCTCAGGTTAAGAACTTAATTTGTTCTGGAGGTCCATTCTTAACCTGAAACTGTTAACAACCTGAGGTATCACTTTAGCTAATGGGGCCTCCTGCTGCCGCCATGCGATTTCTGTTCTCATCCTGAAGCAAAGTTCTTAACCTGAGGTACTATTTCTGGGTTAGCGGAGTCTGTAACCTGAAGAGTCTGTAATCTGAAGCATCTGTAATCCAAGGTACCACTGTATTAGCAGTTTTCATCCATGTTTTCTATTGTTCCTTAAAATGCAAATGTAGGAGAAGTATGTAATACACGCTATTGAGTTGTCATTTCTTAACATATTTGCAAGTACGTATTTCTATAATAATTACTTCCGAAAAACAGCTCTGAACTGGTTTGACTATCATTTTTGCATTATGTTAAATTCAGTGTATTTCCCTGGCTTTTGTTCCCTGCACCAGGTATTTTAGTTCAACTACCGTATTGGCACACTCCCCACCCCACCCCACCCCACCCCCCAATTCCAACCATGAAAAGTTAAAGTGCGGCTTAAATTCACAACCTTACAAAAATTGGCTTTTACGATATCTGAAACAGACATACAATAAAACAGAATGGGTGTGAGTGCCTGTGGAATTTTAAGGGAGCGGCTTATATTCGGGTATTGTCTTTTTTTCTCCCCCTCCCTTGAATTTTAAAGGTGTGGTTTATTTGTGGGTGCAGCTTATATTAGGGCCAATGTGGTACTTTTGCCCAATTCCCCAGCCATCAACCCCTAATAAGACCTTAATATTCAGCCTCACTCCTATTTAACTTTCTGCTGCAGCTTAAAAGTGGGAATGGGGGATAGAACACTTTCCCAAAAATTATTTCACAGCCCTTTCTCTGTGTGTGTGTGTGTGTGTGTGTGTGTGTGTGTGTGTAGAGCAGATGGGCACTACAATGCCTTAAAAATTCCCTTACCTCTCTTTCTGCCTCCTCCTACAGTTCAGCCAGCCTCCTTTGAGCAGATGAGAACAAGACACATTGTCCCTGAACACAAGGAAATTGACTGTACGCTCGGTAATTATCAGTGGATATTACTAATCCCAACAGAAGACGAATTATGTACACACAGATAGACACACACACTTATAGTCATGCCAAAGTATGAGAATACACTATTAGTGAACAGAGTGGGGAAAGCAAGAAAATCCTAATTACGAAATAAAGCGGAAGCCCTGACTCCAGTACAGTATATTTATCGTGTTAATGTACCATTTGTCTCCTGGGCAAGTTACTAAAGGTCATTTGTTCTTCACGGCAAGTGTTGAAAATAGTTTATGTTGAGGGTCTAACTTAAAGGAACAATGTCAGAACCCTGGGGCCCAAACTGACCTTTCAGCATCGAGGGAGAGCTCTAAATCTCTTACTGAGTGAAGTGGTGATGTTTTGAGATTTCCCTCCTCCCTGGTCTCCCTCCATCCCCATTTCAAGCTACCCATTCAGTATGCAATGCTTTATGACAAGGGAATGGACTGCAGAGTTAATGCACTTCTTCCATACTCCAAAATCCTTCTAGTACCATAGTACCAGGGACTGGTGGTAAGAGACCCAGTCAGTGTAGCACCTTCACCAAATCCAGATGTGCGGCTGAAACACACACACACACAGAGAGAGAGAGAGAGAGAGAGAGAGAGAGAGAGAGAGAGAGAGAGAGAGAAGGCTCTAAGCCAGTGTTTCTCAACCTGTGGGTTCCCAGATGCTGTTGGACTACAACTCCCATCATTCCTAGCCAGCATGACCAGTGGTCAGGGATGATGGGAGTTGTAATCCAACAACATCTGGGGACTACAACTCCCATCATTCCTAGCCAGCATGACCAGTGGTCAGGGATGATGGGAGTTGTAATCCAACAACATCTGGGGACTACAACTCCCATCATTCCTAGCCAGCATGACCAGTGGTCAGAGATGATGGGAGTTATAGTCCAACAACATCTGGGGAACCACAGGTTGAGAACCACTGCTCTAAGCGCAGTAACAGAACATCTGCTTTCAGGGTAGGAGGTTCCAGCTAGGGCTGGGAGAGAGCTCTATCTGGAATCAGTCCGTGTAGTCGTCAATACTGGGCTAGATGCACCAGTGGTCTAACTCAGTATAAGTCACACTCCTATGTTCCTATAGCATTTCCCATTTATGGGGCTCCAAACATCTCCTACAAAAAGATCTCCATGGCTTCAAACAAAGAAGGAAGGTGCTTGAGCCTACAAATGCAAAAGTATGTCCCTCTGTGCTTTTTCTTTCATATGAGTGTTTCAGGATTGCAGCCTTGAAGTATATAAACAAATTATACACAAGTACTGCAAAACCAAGCTAGCAGCTTAAAGCATATTTATGTGGGAAGAAGGACCGCTGATATTTGACCAATATTCCTTATTCATTAAGGAGGACCACTGTCAGAGTGGTTCTGTGGCTGGGAATGGTTGGTCACTGTGGCAACAGGATGCAAGACCAGGCGGGCCTTTAGCCTGATCTAGAAGCATAATGCGGCTGCACCTGTTGAACTTCCTTCTTGGGTTTGTTTATTGTGTATTGGTTGGCAATTTTGTTTTATGCCTTTTAAAAAAATGGTTCTAAGCTGCTGCAAGGTCCTTTGGGGGAGGAAGATGTGTGCACAGTGCAACACTGCATGTGTGAACTCAGAAGTGAGTCCCAGTGGATTCAATGGGCCTTATTCCCAGGTAAGTGGGTATAGCAGGGCTGATGAAACCTCCAGCCCAGGAACTGAATGCAGCCATCTAGGATTCTCTATCTGTCCCTTGGGGCTCTCTCTCCAAGGCCACGCCCCTTCTTCCCAGGCCACTCCCCTCGCCAGCTCTCTTTCTTGAGTACTGTTGCTGGCTGGAAGGTGTCTTTGAACTGAGATAATGTCTCTTGCTTGTCAGGGTGAAGGATGGAGAAGTGGAGTGTGGGAAGTGGAGAAGGCTGGAATATAGTCTACTGGTCAACAGCAAGAGTCACATCAGTTTCATCTGTATGTCTGGCTATGTCCACAGCCAGCATGCAATTCCAGTGAGGGACCATGGCCTCCAAGCCATCACTGCAGTACAGGGTTGCAGCTTCTAAATAGGTACACCCAAATTGCTGGTGACTAATATGAACAGAAAGGGTGGTGCTGTGGGTTAAACCACAGAGCCTCGGACTTGCTGATCAGAAGGTCGGTGGTTTGAATCCCCGTGACGGGGTGAGCTCCCGTTGCTCAGTCCCTGCTCCTGCCAACCTAGCAGTTCGAAAGTGCAAGTAGATAAATAGGTACCGCTCCGGCGGGAAGGTAAACAGCATTTCTGTGCGCTGCTCTGGTTCTCCAGAAGCGTCTTAGTCATGCTGGCCACATGACCTGGAAGCTGTACACTGGCTCCCTTGGCCAATAAAGCGAGATGAGTGCCGCAACCCCAGAGTCGGCCACGACTGGACCTAATGGTCAGGGGTCCCTTTACCCTTTACCCTTTAATATGAACAGATATATACACAAGTAATTTTTTCCAATGTGTTGGGCGCAAAAAGGCTGCTCTCTCAAACACCTTGAAAAGGCAAACGTCGCTCCCTTGCATTAATGGCTCCTGTTGTCAATTTCCAACACTAAGCTCATTTGGCGTGACACTCTCCGGGTGTCAGGAGAGAAAAATAGCAACGTGACGGAAAAGAGTTGCTGAAGTTGTTCGGGGTTCTGCAGCTCCAAAACTTCCCTGATCAGAAAGACCAGATTCAACCTCCATGCCAGATTTTAATCCAGCCCTTCCACACACATACCAGCCTTCCTCCAAAAAGCTTAGATCAAAATATAGAGTGTGGGTGAGGGAACTTTGCCCCTTGGGATGCGTTTGGACTCCAACTCCCAACAGCCCCAAGCCAAGGGTGGATGATGGGAATTGGAGTCCGGCAACATCTGGAGGGCCACAGATTCCCCATCCCTAATCTAAAAATAACCATTTTGTTTTCAGCCCAAAGGGATCGTTTCTATCCTTTTCTGTTTGAAGCAAAACACACGTAAATACCCAAGAGGCAAACTTTAGACTCATTTGTTTTCTTTGCAATCAGTAGCAGAATAAAACAGTGAAGCAAAATGGCTCAGAAAGCTGGAAGCATTTGAAAGGTTTCCTTTTCCTTTTTTCGAACGGCCTGGTCTTATAAACTTCTACACCGACATGGCATTGCAGCTTGGGTGGGTGTCAGAGTGATAAATCGAGCCAGGACATTTGCGCCGACACAGCAAACATGGGCAGATGTTACTGCCACAGCCTTCATTTAACTGGAGTGGCAGCAAGAAGCAGCACTGGAACAAGGCCATGTTATGAGCAGAGAATGAAGACATCTTGCCTATACGTTGTTCCAAGGGCCTTTCAGCAATTGCAAAGTTTGTAAAATTCTTCACAGCATGGAGAAAGTGGAAAGAGAGAAGTTTTTCTCCCTCTCTCATATCACTCAAACATGTGGACATCCAATGAAGCTGATTTGGGACAGGCGCGTCTTCACACAAAGTTCATCTATGGAACTCACTGGCACAAGAGGCAGTGATGGTCATCAGCTTGGACAGCTTTAAAAGAGGAATGAACTAATTCATGGAAAAGGCTGTTGACGGCCAGTAGCCACAATGGCTACGCTCTATTTCTACAGTAAAATGTAAAGGTAAAAGGACCTCTGATCATTACATCCAGTCGTGGCTGACTCTGGGGTTGCGGCGCTCATCTCGCTTTACTGGCTGAGGGAGCCGGCATACAGCTTCCAGGTCATGTGGCCAGCATGACTAAGTCGCTTCTGGCGAACCAGAGCAGCGCATGGAAACGCTGTTTACCTTCCCGCCGGAGCGGTACCTATTTATTGCGATACCTATTGCATTTTGACGTGCAGTTGGCAGCAGCAGGGACCAAGCAATGGGAGCTCACCCCATTGTGGGGATTCGAACCGCCAACCTTCTGATCAACAAGTCCTAGGCTCTGTGGTTTAACCCACAGCACCACCTGCATCCCTATTTCCACAGGAGCAGGCATCAACACTCCCGCATACCAGTTGCTGGAAGCCACAGGAGGGAAGAGTCCCAGGTTCAGTCCTCAACATCTCCACATAAGGCTGGGATTCTCTCCAGTATGAAACTCTAGAGAGATGCTACCAGTCAGTGTTGGGAATAATGAACTAGATGGACAAATGGTCTGACTCAGGCAGCTTCTTGTGTTCATATGAATGATGGGAAAGACATTTGCCCCGAGCTATTCCCAGACAGATTAGAGAATATCGGCCACTCCCACCATATCTGACCATTGGCCATGCAGGCTGGCTGACAGGGGCTGATGGGATCTGGAGAACACCGGGTCAGTGACAGCTGATGCAGCAGGTGACTGGAAAGATCTCTGCCTCTAAGACCCTGGGGAACTGATGCCTGTCCAAGCAGACCATAATCTGACCCAGTAAAAAAGGCAGTTTCCTGTGTTCCAGCTTTTGCTCCAGATCAGAAGACGCGCATGTACAGCTGTGTGTGTGGCTCCCACTATTTTCTTTCTTTTTTTATGAAGAAGGTTATGTGATCTGAAAGGCCTGTTTACTACTAGCCATGTAGGTCAGATTAAAAATATGTGACCACAATTAAAGATACTGAAATCAAATGACATGAAATCTTTGCTTGCATGAACAAAATGACAAAGTTCCAAGTCTTGACAAAAAAAAAAAAGATTTCTTCCTCTATCTTTTATAATGGGCTATCCCCCCCCCCTTTTGTCTTTTTCTTTTTCTTTTTGGTCTATTGAGCTTCATCCTGACCTTTCCCAACACTGAGGAATATTGCCTTTCAGCAACTTTCATGTCTCTGCTATTGGCGACTTTCGGCTCCCATTGTTAACAGTCGTTCACCTTAGTTGTTCTAAATGTGCACCGTGGTTCCCTCTCTCCAAGCGCCATGTGGAAGAACAAAAGCAAGCATTTACTGTACCCTTTGCAGTCTCTTTCGCCCTCTCCCCTCTGCAAATCAACACCAAGAAACAGCTTGCTATAAACCACAATGGATGTCAACAAACATACCAAGAATCAAACTTAAGAAATATCTGTGCAGAGCCTCAGTTCCGCAGAGCCTTTTACTCATGTGGCAAATTTGGGAGCTATATTCTGCAATCTTCCTAGGGGCCACCTGATAACTTTTTCAAGGTGTTTGTGTGTGTGTGTGTTCACTGTATTTTCCCCCCCTCTGAGGGCACAGAGGTCTTCACTGCTTCTTAGCCCCCTGAAACCCACCTGCGCTCATGATGTTACACAGTTAACATGGCCTGAGCACGTAGCTGATTTATGGAAATATCTGTGCTGTTGCAAGGATCCAGGAGGATTTTAGGAAAGTTTTAAGCTTGCATGCCTTCTTTCCTGGAACATCTGCATATCTATGCAACATCACAAGGTTACAAGATGTCCCAGGAACCATTGCCAGTCTAGAAGCCAGCTTGCAAAGATCTTCATCCTGCTGTGAAGATGCTCAAAGTTTAAAGGTGCTAAGAGCAAGAGAAACTGCCCCCCAACACAGACACACACACACACTTGGCCACCTGTCCAGTTAAATGTGGCAAATGCAGCCTGGAAGCATTTCTCCAAACTTGACTCTCTTCCCATCCTCTTCACGGGCATCTTTGTTTTGCATCACCTGACTTCTTGAACAGTTCAAAATAGCAGCACACCAAGGTTTGGACCATGGCTTTGAAATAGTAGCGGATATAACTTAATGAAGGCTGGATTCTTGCAATGCGCTCTACAGGGGGCTGCTTTTGAAAAAGTCTCGGAAACTTCAGCTGACGTGAAATGCCGCCGCCAAAGAGATTGCTAGGATTTGCTTTTCAAAGAAAGTTCCTCTGGCCTTGCACCTTTGGGGCTGCCTTCCAGCATGTTTCTGAATGCAACTCAAAATGCTGCTCGCTTCTCCTTGAAAGGCATAAATGGTCTGCGGCCATTATTTCTGGAGGGCCATATATTACCACATGAACCTACCCACCTATTGCTCTCAGCATCTAAGGTCTTGCACTGCAACCCCCTGTTGCCATAAAGCAAGGGAAACCAACATGGTGCACCCCAGAACACAATTCCCATAATGCCTGACTGGGGTTGATGGGAGTTGAAGTCCAACAACACTGGACCTTCTCAGTAGTGGCACCCACCCTGTGGAATGCCCTCCCATCAGATGTTAAGGAGATGAGTAATTATATAACATTTAGGAAACATCTGAAGGCAGCCCTCTATGTTGTTGTTGTTTAGTTGTTTAGTTGTGTCGGACTCTTCGTGACCCCATGGACCAGAGCACGCCAGGCACTCCTGTCTTCCACTGCCTCCCGCAGTTTGGTCAAACTCATGTTGGTAGCTTTGAGAACACTGTCCAACCGTCTCGTCCTCTGTCGTCCCCTTCTCCTTGTGCCCTCCATCTTTCCCAACATCAGGGTCTTTTCCAGGGAGTCTTCTCTTCTCATGAGGTGGCCAAAGTTTTGGAGCCTCAGCTTCAGGATCTGTGCTTCCAGTGAGCACTCAGGGCTGATTTCCTTCAGAATGGAGAGGTTTGATCTTCTTGCAGTCCATGGGACTCTCAAGAGTCTCCTCCAGCACCATAATTCAAAAGCATCCATTCTTTGGTGATCAGCCTTCTTTATGGCCCAGCTCTCACTTCCATACATCACTACTGGGAAAACCATAGCTTTAACTATACGGACCTTTGTCGGCAAGATGATGTCTCTGCTTTTTAAGATGCTGTCTAGGTTTGTCATTGCTTTTCTCCCAAGAAGCAGGCGTCTTTTAATTTCGTGGCTGCTGTCACCATCTGCAGTGATCATGGAGCCCAAGAAAGTAAAATCTCTCACTGCCTCCATTTCTTCCCCTTCTATTTGCCAGGAGGTGATGAGCTCTCTATAGGGAAGCTTTTTAAGGTTTAAGGTTTTACTGTATTTTCATGCTGGAAGCCACCCAGAGTGGCTGGGGCAACCAAGCCAGATGGGTGGGGTACAAATAATAAAATTATTTTTTTTTTTTTATTATTATTATTATTATTATTATTACTATAGCATCACAATGGCCTCCCCTGCCACAACGCAATAACGTAAGTGCAATGCACACATGGGGGGGAATTTCACATCCTCCGGAAGTACATACGGAGCTGCCTTCTTTATTTGCATTATTTTTAAAATTTGAAATGTTTCTTAACTACCCTTCACCCGAAGATCCCAGAGCAGCGCATAAAAGTGTGAAAAGAATTTGCGCAGCAATATACTTCATCAAACAAACTTCAGCAAATAAGAAAAATAAAGGAAAGGCTGAAAGCAAAACCGGTACGGAACAAAGCAGCCCTGATTAAAACTCCATCTAAAAAAAGCAATGCCTAGGCAAAAAGGAGGAAGCAAGCACAAATCTTGCACCAAAATTATTAAGAACATAAAAAAAGAGCCATACTGGATCATCTAGCTTAGCATCCTCATCTTCCTTTAATTTATTATTTATTTATTTTAACAAACATTATCAACTCCTTAATTCTCTCTCTCTCTCTCTCTCTATATATATATATATCAAAGCAGTGTACAGGGGTATTCTTCTTAATTCTCAGGCAGTAGAGATGGGCAGATTGGTCTACTTCCAGCGTATGTCAGTTTGTCAGTTTCACATTAGGTATTGAAGAAGTGTGCATGCACACGAAAGCTTATACCCAGAACAAACTTAGTTGGTCTATAAGGTGCTACTGGACAATTTATTTATTTTTTTAATATTTCGACTGCATCAGACCAACATGGCTACCTACCTGAATCTAGTTTCACGTTGGGTTATCCATAAATGTGTAACGTCCTGTTTCTGCCATCAATATGCGAATTGGAGACGAAAACAATCAGATCAAATCTTTAACTATTTTGCCACAAAATACATTTACGTTCGTATTTTGTGTGTGCATTTCTAAATATGTTTCATAAAAAGTACACATTTTAAGTAGAATCATAGAATCATAGAATCATAGAGTTGGAAGAGACCACGAGGGCCATCGAGTCCAACCCCCTGCCAAGCAGGAAACACCATCAGAGCACTCCTGACATAGGGTTGTCAAGCCTCTGCTTAAAGACCTCCAAAGAAGGAGACTCCACCACACTCCTTGGCAGCAAATTCCACTGTCGAACAGCTCTTACTGTCAGGAAGTTCTTCCTAATGTTTAGGTGGAATCTTCTTTCCTGCAGTTTGGATCCATTGCTCCGTGTCCGCTTCTCTGGAGCAGCAGAAAACAACCTTTCTCCCTCCTCTATGTGACATCCTTTTATATATTTGAACATGGCTATCATATCACCCCTTAACCTCCTCTTCTCCAGGCTAAACATGCCCAGCTCCCTTAGCCGTTCCTCATAAGGCATCATTTCCAGGCCTTTGACCATTTTGGTTGCCCTCCTCTGGACACGTTCCAGTTTGTCAGTGTCCTTCTTGAACTGTGGTGCCCAGAACTGGACACAGTACTCCAGGTGAGGTCTGACCAGAGCAGAATACAGTGGCACTATTACTTCCCTTGATCTAGATGCTATACTCCTATTGATGCAGCCCAGAATTGCATTGGCTTTTTTAGCTGCCGCGTCACACTTTGTTACATTTTGTTATTTTTTTAAGTGCATTTTGTTACTCTCTTTTGTTTTAGCTAACATCTGTATCACAAAATTCAAAGAAGTGTGAATTACATTCTGATCTGTTTAATAGACCGAGAAGTGCAAATTGCTTCAAATGCAGATCGGACAAAATTTCCCCTCCGTTCCCTACTACAATTTCCATGTTGTGCAATGAGTCTGACAAAATTCTTCACGGAAATCAGGTCTATGGCTCTGGACGAACAAAAAAACTAGCAACTGACTTTCTGGGGAGGCTGTGTGGGTTTGAGCATCTGCACTAATCATTTAAAACAGTATCATTGCCACATTAAGCAGTATTTGTTTCCCCCAAAGAATTCTGGGAACTGTAGTTTCTTAAGGGATCTGAGAATTTTTAGGAGACCAATTGCCCTCCCAGAGCTAAAGTTCTCAATGTGGTCTAATGATCACTCCATCTTCCCAGGGAACTGTAGGGGAATTGTAGTTCTGTGAGGAAAATAGGGCTCTCCTAGCAACTCCCAGTACCCTTAACAAACTACAGCTCCCAGGATTCTTTGCTGGAAGCCATGACTGTTTAAAGTGGCATGGTGGTGCTTTGAATCAGTGTTTCCTAAACGTGGGTCTGTTTTTGGACTACAATTCCCATCGTCCATGACCACTGGTTCTGCTAGCTAGGGATGATGGGAGTTGTAGTTCAAAAACAGCTGAAGACCCAAGTTTGGGAAACACTTCCTTAAATATATAATGCAGATGGAGTCTCTATATTGATTAACAGATTATAGGGGGGAGGGGGGAATGGTGCAAAACAGAGCCCCAAGCAACTCAAACACAACACAAAGAATCTATTTCAGGCTGCTTCTCTCACCTTAATTCCCAACTGCATTGCATAGAGGGTGAAGTGCAGGTGAGAAGCAGGGATGGCTAAGAACTGCTTCTCAAATGCTCCTGAGCAAAAACTTCTAACGAGAAAGTCTGGGAAATGGCTAGATGCCTCCTGGTTAGTGGGTATGTTGCTAGTGTTTGGATCTGGCTGGATTCAAGCATGTTGCTGCTCACTTGCTCCTTGATGAGGCAAAGGACCTCCCTTTCTCTTGGGTTTAGGACTGACTCCAACTGTGGCTCCTGGAAAAGTTTCCTGCGACAATACGCAGCGCATAGCTAAACTACCAACCTCGGTCCCACAGGAGACAGCTTGGATCGCTTTCAAAGAGGATGAAACAGATGCATGGAGGACAAGGCTATCTGAGGCCGAATACCAGTTGATAGGAATCACAGGTGGACAGGTGGACAGGTAAACAGGTGGACAGGCTGTTGTGCTCAGGTCCTGCTTGTGGGCCTGCATCTAGATCACCACTGTTTACACAGCAGGCTGGACTAGATGGGCCATTGGCCTGATCCAGTTGGCCTGTGTTAATGTTCGTAATAGGGCTGCTCCCACCTAGGTGGGCTTGCTTGCAGTTGCCTGGGCCATTGTGGGCAATCTAAAATGGTGGCTTTCCAGCTGGCATGCTACTGCAGAACAAGGAAAAGTGTGGTCCTCATGAACTTGCTCAACTCTGACGTCCATCAGTCCCAATCAGCATGGGTAAGGATTACTGGACTTTGACATTAGCATCTGGGAGTGAGGTAGAGCACAGGTTCTCTTTAGAGACTGGGCCCAGGGCTGAAAAGCTATTTGCAATTCCTAGGAGACACTATCAAATGCCTCACAATCATTTCTAGCTTTAAAGCCAGTGGTTCCCAGCCGGTGGCCAAAGGGCCAAATCTTTGTGGAGTAGTCCCTGCCCCATTAAATATTTCTCAGTGTTACAATGCAATGGTTACCTGACCTTTTTGCTCACAAAGAAAAGGGAGGCGTGTTTTCTAATTGTGAGAAAGAAAGGCTCCACGTTTTAGGGGCTGTTTTCCTCTTTGAGATTTTGTTTGCAACATATAAATATATGCACTTGGATGCAATGCTATAGCTGAGCAGCACTGCAAAATGCATGCTAGATGGTCGCAATATTATATTAGGGTTGTATTCAGTGCTAGTAGTAGACCCATTGATGTTAATGGGCACAGCTAACTTAGGTTCATTAATTTTGATGAGTCTACTCTTAATAGAACTTAATGGAATACAACCCATAATCTTTAGCAGTTGTATGCAACTTCATATATACATTATCCTTCCAACAACATGAGGGTAGGACCACATTATTATTATTCCCATATTATAGCTGGAGGGGTTGTGAGACAGTGTGACCTGCCTTCTAATGAGTTCTTGATTCTGTTTTGAACAATGGGCTCAAGAGGTACAGAGAAAAGACTACAATGGTACCCTGGACAGCTCCATGGAAGGCTAATGCTTGAGACTCCGTATAAGAGCCGAGAGCTCAGATGTTGTTTCAGCAGCGGTCATCCTCAGATTCGGTCTGTCTCAGTGGCTAACTCCCCTGCCTGTGAGAGGACCCTCTTCATTTAAAGGCCCCCAGTCTGCTTTAGCAGGCATTAACTCCAACAGTGCACGTGAGGCTGTGATTCTAACTAAGGGCTCCAAAGTGGAGTGAGAAGAGGGAAACACAACCTCCTTGAGACTGAAAAGAAGAGGCACAAGGAGTTCCTCTCTCACCAGTGACTGTGGTTCAATATGTACATCTGGGGCAAGAGCACATCTGTTCCCAATGAGCCTCCCTCCCAAGCAACTGAGATTTAATAATGAGGTTCCCCTAAAGATCACCTAGGGAGATTAGATCATCCTCTGCAAAGAAGAAGAAGAGTTTGGATTTGATATCCCGCCTTTCACTCCCTTTAAGGAGTCTCAAAGCGGCTAACATTCTCCTTTCCCTTCCTCCCCCACAACAAACACTCTGTGAGGTGAGTGGGGCTGAGAGACTTCAGAGAAGTGTGACTGGCCCAAGGTCACCCAGCAGTTGCATGTGGAGGAGCGGAGACTCGAACCCGGTTCTCCAGATTACGAGACTACCGCTCTTAACCACTATACCACACTGGCAAAGAACAGGGGCCTTCTCTGATTTTGCCCAAGTTTGGTATAGCTGTATTTTTGCTGTCTTTCTAAAGACAGGTCAAAAGGGAGGGCATGTATTTCCTGTTAGAATTCCTGCTCCATGACTGCAGTCATGGGACTTTTGTCTTTCACATGATGGTATATGTTTTGACTCCACAGAGTGGGAAGTGACGGAAACAGGATGTTTGTGTTACTGTGTTCCGTGAAGTGGGACTATTGTCCTTTGTTCTTTTTCTCTTTGCTGTCTGATGCTAGAGAGAGAGGGAGCCATGTTGCAGTGCTCCGTGTGTGTTTATATGTAGATAAAGTAGATTATCCAAAATGCTGAGTTGCTGAGGTCTGTCACTCAAGGTACACAAACTCTGCGGATCTCTAAGTGTGCCGGTGTCAGTAGGTATCGGTCACTGTGATGTTCAGGCTGAAGAAAGCTTGTGAAGCTCCCGAACGATCATCCAGGAGGGAGAGAACATGCCAGTCGGGCATGTGTCTCCACCAGGGTCCTACTCAAGTGTAGGCTGAACTCCTGACATTTCCTTCTTATGCTTGTCCCTTTCTACCTGTGCCTTACTTCCAAAGCAGCTCTGCGTTACCAGATTAAAAACCACAACTGCTTGGAAGAAGGTTACTCCAGCACCTCTAATACTATCCAGTTGTTTATCGCAGAGAAAAGTGGCTATTTGGTCAGGAATCATATCTACTGTTTTACTTATGCTGACCCGTCATTTCTGTAAGGAAGCAGCATTTCTGGGTTCAAAGCCCCTGTTTCTGGAGAGGACGTTCCTACAGCTCGTCTTACTCCATCCAATTATTTATGCTAAAGCAAAGCATGGGACCAAGTGCGGCACCTGACCTATGGTTAGATTTGTCTTTTGCTCAAACATCCTGTAGGTAGCTGTGCACTGCCGCTTTCAAAACCAGTGATGCAGAGATCCTGTGTTGCAGCTGCACCATGCATCAGCATGAACGTATCAACAAAACGAGAGCAACTGCGCACACTACCTGAGTTGCTAAATAGACTGGCAAAGCTGGTGTAGGTTTGCCAGGTGACACACCCCACAGAACAGTCTAGACAGCTCTGCAGCTGCAAAGACTGTGGCCAACCCCAGCCCATGTCTCCCTTCCTCTCTTCACCTATCTTCTCCTGCCTGCGATGGGACAAGACTCTGACCTGCTTCAGCCCATATCTGTAGAATTTGTAGTCCACCAAGCCCAACATTGCCCACCAGCCATGTATGGCCACCAATCATGGCCTTAGTCAAATTCTTGCCTGTGCCACCTGCCCACAATTATGAAAACAGGCAAGTTATCAGATGGACAGAAAGACATAAGAAGAGCCAGCTGCTTCAGGCCAATGGCCCATCTAGTCCATCATGTTCTCACTGTGACCGACGAGATGCCTGTAGGAAACTGCAAGTAGGACTGAGCACAAGAGCCCTCCCTCTCCCCTCCTGTGGTTTCCAGCAACTGATATTCGGAAGATACTGCCTCTGGCTGTGAAGACAGAGCATAGCCAACATGGCTAGAGGCCATTGGTAGCCTTCTCCTCCATGCATTGGTCAAATCATCTTTTAAAGCCATCTCAGAGTTGATGGCCATCAGCACCTCTTGTGGGAATGCATGCCACAGCTTAGCTTACGAGCTGTGCTTTCTTTTATCTGTCTTTGATCTTTCAACATTCTGCTGCATGAGATGCTTCCAGGTTCCAGGGTTATGAGAGAGGGAGAAAGGCCTTTCTCTATCCACTTTCTCCAACCACTGCCAAGAACCAGGCAGGGCACAACACATACATGCATCCCACTATCTTAGGGATACTGCTCCCATGCATGTGATACTTACAAACAATTGAAATATATATATAAAATAAAAAAAATTGTCTGAAGATATCTTAAGAAGTGTGCATGCACACAAAAGTTCATACCAAGAACAAACTTAGTTGGTCTCTAAGGTGCTACTGGACAATTTTTTTATTTTATTTTTATATATTTCTACTGCGTCAGACCAACACGGCTACCTACCTGAAATTACAAACAATTAGTACACTTGACGATCCATGATCTCTGGTTTACAGAGGCCACAGACAACACATTGGTGGGCTATGCTAAGCTTGAATTTTCTCAGAAGTAGCACAGACCTATTTCTTGATTTACTTAAGCTGCAATCCTATACACACTTTACCTGGGAATTCAGTGGGGTGGACTTCTGAGTAGACATGCATAGAAGTGTACTGCAATTTATTTTGAATAAAGATTTTATTTGTAATTTTATTTAAAAGACTCCTTATGGGTGCTCACATGTTACATTTAACAAGTAATCTATGTACCTGTGTTCACAAACGCCAGGGCTCAATCTTACTGTTAATTTTAATTATCTTTAATTTTTTTTAACTGTTTTCTTGATAGTTTTAATATTCCCTGCAAGTTCTATTACAATCCAATTTTGTTAAATAAAAATAAATAAATGCTTGAGCTGTACAAATCAACAAGTTCAAATATCTTTGATTTTCTGAAGGGCTGTCACATGGAAGATGGCACAAGCTTCCTTTCTGCTGCTCTACAGGGTAGGACCCAAACCAGCGGCTTCAAGAAAGGAGATTCTGCCTAAGCATTAGGAAGAACTTAATGAAGGGACTCAGCTACACAGCTGCAAATAAAACATTTTAAGTGTGTTGCAAAGTGCAATACACAAATGTGGCGTGAGATGGTGACAGTGAGCTATGGTAAATTCAATATATTTTTCAAAACGTTTCCCCCCCCCCCAAAAAAAAGCATTTTCAGAGCATTTTTCAAATGTGTGTAGATTCCACCAAGGTAAGAGCTGTTTGACAGTGGAACAGAATATCTTAGAAAGTAGTGGATTCTATTTTATTTGAAGTTTCTGTAAAGAGGTTGGATGGTCATCTTTAGCTGTGATTCCTGCACTGAGGGGGATGGACTCGCTAACACTTGGGGTCCCTTCCAACCAGCGTTTGAAATTCACCAGGTGCCAAGTGCCTGATGTCTCCACCATCTGGAGGTGCATGCCTGGGGATCCTTGGATCGTGACTGCTTTCACACACTAGCAACACATCCTGTAGAATTCTATCTGTTATATTTTTATCTGCACAATCAGAATGAATTTCAGGAACCAAAAAGTCATAATGAAAAATAAAATCAACAAGTGGCTTTCACACAAGCAACTGTACATGTGTAGAGGCAGCTTGTGTGTAACGTGTGAACAATCCTCTTATTTTAAACCAGTTACTCAATTTATCAACGGAAGCCAAACCAGCAAAATGCACTCAGAACCAATCGATATTGCAAAAGCTGTGTTTTCAACAGTTTGAGGAAGCAGAATTCTCCACAGACCCTGGTCTCAATCACAGTTATGTAATACCTGAACCGGGCCAAGATGTATCATGTATAAAGAGGAGGGGGGAGGGAGGAAAAAACAACAGCGAACCACCACCAACGTGGAAAACTTTCAGAGGACAAGGAGGAGGCACCATAGTAACAGAGAAAAGACTGGGGGGAAAGGAGCCAGCAAGATGAAAGAGATCAATACGGAATGGCTGATATGATGAAAACTCAACAAGATTCAAGTGGAAGTTTTGTAAGCACCAACTGTTCCCACAGCAGACAAAAGGCTGTGTGCTAAGAGCTGCAGGAACCCACACGCTTTGCTCTTTCTGACTGGATTTCTTTGTGATTGTTTTCCCCTCCTTTTTATATACTGACCAGGGAGGCAGATTATCTGACAGGAAATCAGGAAGATGATCTCTCCTCCTTGCTACCACCACATCCTTCCTCCCCTCACTCCTTTCCCACCCTCGCAAAATCTCAATCATACCCTGAAATACAGTGGGCGCCTCAGAACCCTCAGCACCCTTTACCAAACTACAGGTCCCAGGAGACTTTCGGGAAGCCATGATGGTTTAAAAGGATATGACACTGCTTTAAATGGATAGTCCAGACAGGGTGTGGTGTTTCTGCTGGTCCAGTGCAGTTTTTACCTGTGCCAAAATTCATCTGTTTTTGCTGTATTTTTAATGTAACAATTGTGTATTTTGCACAGACATCAAGGAATCCCCCTCCCATTTAGATTTTTTAAGGCGGTACTGGCACAACGGTCTTTGAAGATGAGTACTTTTTGATTTTAAAAGGGACGTGGGTGGCACTGTGGGTTAAACCACAGAGCCTAGGGCTTGCCGATCAGAAGGTTGGCGGTTCGAATCCCCACGATGGGGTGAGCTCCCGTTGTTCGGTCCCAGCTCCTGACCACCTAGCAGTTCAAAAGCATGTCAAAGTGCAAGTAGATAAATAGGTACCACTCCGGCGGGAAGGCAAACGGCGTTTCCGTGTACTGCTCTGGTTCACCAGAAGCGGCTTAGTCATGCTGGCCACATGACCCAGAAGCTGTCTGTGGACAAACACCGGCTCCCTAGGCCTATAGAGCGAGTTGGGTGCGCAACCACAGAGTCGCCCACGACTGGACCTAATGGTCAGGGGTCCCTTTACCTTTACTTGTTGATTCTAACCTTTAAAGCAAGGGTAGAACATCTGCTTGGCATGAAGATCTCGGTTCAACCCCCTCCCCAATATCTCCATGTTGGATGCAAAGGAGCAGTGGAAGGTACCAGCTGGGGAACCCCAAAAGGATGAAGGCTTAGAGTTCAGAGACTGTTGGTGGGATGTCGCTGAGTGGTCAGAGGGAGAAGACTGGGAAGAAGATGTGTCAAAAGCTGAAGAGGTAACAGGGCTTAGTGAGCAGGGAGAATCTGTGGCAGAGAGAAGTCCAGAATCAGAAGGTGAAGCAGGAGAGGAGGGCCGCCAGGAGGCAGAGATGAGTTAGGCTGGTGAAGAAGCCAGGGTGTCTCCCCTCCTGCTGCAACCAGCTCCCC
Source organism: Podarcis raffonei (assembly GCF_027172205.1). Taxonomy (NCBI): domain Eukaryota; kingdom Metazoa; phylum Chordata; class Lepidosauria; order Squamata; family Lacertidae; genus Podarcis; species Podarcis raffonei. Next base: position 63,633,761 of record NC_070611.1, on the reverse strand, counting down.
TTACCCCTTGTCTCCCAGAACCAGAAGAGGTATGAAGAGGGAGGATCAGAGACAGGCACATCAGCAGAGTCTCAGATTGCCTGGGAAGGACCTAGGAGAGGAAGACTTTTAGGCAGCTGTGGGAAGGCAGGGGACCTCTGCCTCCACATCTGCCTCAAAGGGGCAAGACCTACCAAGAAGAGTTACTGTGTTCATTAGGCCTTGGCTCCTGTGAGTAGGCCTTGTTTCTTCTCATAAAGAGTTAAACTTCATGTACTCTGCATGATTTATTGCTGGCTTGCTCCCTGGTAGTAGGGCCAGGAATGTCTCCAGAAAGCTGCTGCCACACACTGTAGACATTGGATGGACCAATGGTCTGATCCGGTATAGGAAAGCTACCTTTGTTCCTATGACAAGAATTTTATTTGGGATATGCTGGCACTCCATTAATTCCTAGCTTGCGTGTTACACTCATCTGAGGGGAGCCCACAAATATGTGACTACTGCTTTCATGCGAATCAGCTGTTTCTAACCTTTATAAATCTGAGGATGGGGAAAAATATTTCTTTGAAGACTTCCTTTTGCAGGTTGAGGAGATTCAACCCAACTTTTCAGTCAATGGCTCATTAAAGTGTCATGAAGTACACCTACATGATAATGAACTTCTCTTCATCCATAATAATGTAACCACACTGGTGATAAATATTTTAACTTAATTGTCAATGCACTGTTTTAAAAAATGAGTTTAGCCATTATTTATTCCTACATCAGGTATAATGCAGATTGACTTTTATTTTAAAAAAGCAACCCTAAGAGTATGTCTTAGAGAAAGGGAGAGACAAAACACATCTCTCCTATAATAAATAAATAGCCATTAATTTTTTACTGAAAACTATTGCATCAAAACTGGAATTTCACTTCCGTTTTCTTCATTTTAGAAGTCAAAGGTATCTTTTTGTTACTTTCTGCTTTTAGCAGCTACAAGACTCTAATATTATTCATTATTTACATAGGGCAACTGGTGTACTTTGGAGACGGATATAATCTGACAAAAGTGTGAGGAGCTTACAAGCTTTATAAAGGCTGCATTCCCAGGGCTGGGGAATGTGTGGCCCTCTGAATCTGGCTGGACTCCACATCCCATCAGCCAGCAGCATCATGGCCAATGACCTGGGATGATGGGATTGGAGTCCCATTTCTGTAGGCCACCAGGTTAGAAAAGCCTAGGTTAGATTAACAGATTTAAAAACAGACTTCCCCTGCCTATAGCTTTCAGATGAACTTCATGGAATCATAGAACTCTGCAATACACCTAGGACTTGTTCCTAGCTGAGAGATTGGAATAGATAGCACTGGCAGAAAAGTCGTGAGCTCACCTGGTTTCTAAGTGTGAGGTGGGATTCTGGAGCGCTTTGAAAGCATGAATGGAGCTCATGAACATTATTGCTGAATATTTGGGGATTTTGCTGTTCTACATCTTTTAACTGTTTTGTTGTATTTTTTGAGCTTTCATTGCATCTTTCTTTGTCATTTTAAATTTGTTGCTTGCCAATATATAAAGAAGCATCGGCCGCCACCTCTCTAGCTACCTCACAGGAAAATGTGATTATTACTCTTTCCCAAAACAGTGGTAAATATTCCAAGAAAACTCTGCAACGTGGCATGTGGGGGGGGGGGAAGCAAGAAAAAGAAAGCATCAGAAATTTTCTCGGCAAGGAGGGGGTTGTCTTCTGAGAAATTTCAGCTCAGCTCCAAGTTGGCTAGAACTGACTCCTCTCTGCTCACGGATGGCAAGACTGTGAAGTGTGTGGCTTAACAGTCAGGATCAAGAGTAAGTCAGCCTTGCTTCCAGGACTTTGGGTCTCGGAACAGAACGTCCAGAGCAGTAAAACTGGCATCAGAGGAAAACAATTTCACCACTTTACTGTCTTTGCAACCCCCTTGAATCCTTTCCCACTTTCCATGGGACAGTAAGGGCATTAATGGGCAAATGAGGAGGAGGAATACCGTATTTTTCCGTGTATAACAAGCCCCCATGTATAAGACGCACCCTATTTGGGGGGACTCAAATTTAAGAAAATGGGGGGGATTGCCCAGGATTGTTGAGCTTTTCTAGGGGGGGGGATTGCCGAAAATTGCTCAGCCACACATGTTGCAAAAGCTGCCTCTCGTCTGTCACCTCACTGGCAGTGACTACAGTATCATATGAGCACTGATCCAGAGCATATTTTCTACAGCGTTTATATTTACTTACATGTAAGATTGGCTTGTTAAGAAATTGAACTGCATCTTTCTCACATTAATTCTTACAAGTTTGGCTGATGAAGAATTGATCAAGATTGGCTGATGAAGCACTGAACGAAATAGATGGGTTATCTGGAAACTCTGTTCCAGTGATATTTGGTGACAGTTTATGTATATCTTGAACTTTTGAATTATTCTACCACGACTGGTGAAGAAGATTTAGAGACTTTGGTTGCAATTTCTGATCATTTGGATTAGTCTATAAATAGTCTTTAGTGCCATTGTTATTGGCCAAAGCGTTGTGTTATTTTGTTCAGTCTCACCGGCAGAAGCTGCCAATCGCCCATCCAATTGCCGCAGCAACGGCCAGTCAGCACCAGCCCTTCCCGCAGCCACCAATAACATGCACAATAGCCACTGACAATCTCTGACTCATGGCAGCAACCAATCACACGTCTCCCCAATGCACTATCCATGTATAAGATGAGCCCCAATTTTTAACATAATTTTAAAATAAAAAATCCTCATCTTATACACAGAAAAGTGCAGTAATTGGTTAAATGCAATGACTGATACCCTGTCTTACCCTGCAAATGCTGCATTTATATATTATTTTATTTAAACCCCACCCTTCACGCCAAGTGTGGTGTTTGCCCTCCTAAGTGTGTGACATCATACTAGGTCATAAGGAAAGGGTTAACTAAGTGTAAAATGACTAACCAATAGGAACCCAAGGGGAGGAATTAGAGTTAGAGTTGTTAAGAAGTCAGTCTGGAGTTAGAGAAGGGACGGAGAGAGAATAAGTCTGTGGGTTGGGTTAGGCTGATGTGAGAGAGTGAGAGAATCTGTTAAGAGGAGTCAGTCAAACAGTTGAGATAATTAGTCAGAAGGTATTAGGAAGGTATAGGCCGGTAAAGAAACTAAAGTTAAGAAACTGACAAGAATATTATCTGAGAAACCATAAACTTGTTAACGCTTATAAAATAAGCTTTTTTATTTGGTTCAATTTTAATAACTGTCTGGACTCAGTGTGTACCCAAGAATAACGGGTTGGTGGCAGCGAGGAAGCGAACACAGTGGTGGCACAGGGATCCATAGACCATCAAACATCTGGGGACCCTGTGTGATCGCCACACCAAGGTTCCAGGATAGGTCACAACAATTTGAAATGCAACACTGAAATCAGATTGAAACAAATTACAATCACAGGACTAAGGGAGAGCCTCTGTGGACCAGAACTTCCACTCCTGGGCAGGTCCAACCTCAAAGAGTGAGACCCAGAATGGGATGCCAGCTCCCGGCTACCATAGAAACCCCTGTGGACCTTGTCCTACAGACAAAGAATCATAGAATTGTAGAGTGGGAACCACAAGAGTCATCTAGAACCCCACCCCCACCCGCAATGCAGAACTATTTTTGCCCAACGTGGGGTTTGAACCCAAGACCCTGAGATAAAGAGTCTCATGCTCTACCAACTGAGCTATCCCAGCTGCCCATAAGAGCTCTGACGCCGGTGCAGCTGAAAAGGGGGCATGGCAGGACTTGCTGGAGATGTACCAGAACAGATCAGGATGTCGGCGCCTCCGTACGACCGAGCTGTAATGGCTACTCCTCCGGCCATATCTTCGGAACCCCATCCACGCTCTCCTCCGACGGTGATTAACGACCTAAGCCTTTGAATGAGACTTCAGGCACGCTCTCCATTGCGCAGAGTACCCAGACAGCAGCAGCAGGAGCCAGAAATATGTGCTACATTGCTACTTTATTTCTAATGACGCAAGACAGAAAAGAATATGCGTCTGCTCTCTGTGAGATACAGAAAACAACAGGACACAGAAACAGGAAACCAGTAACTTCAACATCTGTCTCCCATGAGACTTCCAACAGTCTGGAATGTCAACAGAGTCTTGTGACTCCAAGAACTGCACAGTCACATAACAGAAACCTGACACAGGAGAGGGTCACAGGAGAGGGTTCATAACCTTCGGCACACTCCCAAACAAAGGAGGAAAATATGCCAGTCTTTGAGTCGGCACAGTGACTTTTCCTCCCATTGTTTGTTCTGAGAGGGAACCTGATAAAGAATTTTAAAAGACCTCTCCTCCTCCCAGAGGGGTTGTGAGCGGAAACTGGTTCCCGCATCAGCAGGGGGGTGTTTCTGGCCCCATGCCTCAGCCATTCCGGCTGCCACACCGTGCCCCCACTGCCAGCCAATTGGCCTTCCTCGGGGCGGGGTTTAGCCACACTTAAACGGCCACAGCAGCGCTGCCCCCTCACTTTGCTTCGGATTTCATCGGATCACCTGCCGACCACTCCCTTTAGGTCATATCTTTATGGTTGACATTGCTATGGAGCTGTGGTTGGTCACCTTGGTTGTCCAAGGAGCCTGGTAGGAATTTTCATCCATTTGGCTAATCGGCTCCTGCCTCTTGGTTTTCCACCTACCTCGTGGCAAACCATCACAACTTTTTGGGTATTGGCGGTTAGGCATTGGAATATGTGTGGTGTGTCGGCAGGCAGGTTGTGGCCATCATCTATCCCTCATATTTTAGGTATTCCTTTAAAGGGATCCAGTGGTCGTGTATCCTGTCCGATGCCCTGCTGGTGGCTAGGGCCACGGCACGACCCCCGGTGACGTCAGAGAGAAGCTTCCAGTTGTATTTGCATCAACAGGCTCCTCCCACTGGTCGTTAACCCTCAAAATGACTTCCCGCTGGATGGGGTTGAGTCATGTACAGATTGTTTGATCCATTGCCTAAGCCAATACCACTCACGTGCTGTAACCAATAAAGTTGTGGCCTTATTTAGCCCATTAACCTTAAATACCGTATTTTTTGCTCTGTAAGACGCATCAGACCATAATACGCACCTAGTTTTTGGAGGAGGAAAACAAGAAAAAAAATATTCTGAATCCCAGAAGCCAGAACAGCAAGAGGGATCTGGCTTCTGGGATAGCCTCTTGCTGTCCTGGCTTATGGGATAGCCGCACGCAGCTTCTCCCAGGCAGGGGGAGGAAGGCTCCCCCAAGAGCCACACTCCCATTAAAGAGCGCACGGAGCTTGTGTGCGGCTCTTGGGGGCTTTTCCTCCTCGGGGAAAAGCTCCCAAGAGCCGCACACACACTCCACACAGCTCTTTAAAGGGAGCGCTGAGCAGAGCCTCCCACCTGCATTCGCTCCATAAGATGCACGCACATTTCCCCATACTTTTTAGGAAGGAAAAAGTGTGTCTTATAGAGCAAAAAATACGGTACATGTGTCCTTGTGTCTTACTTATCCCTAAGCGGGTGGCGGGTTCTCGACTCACAAACCAATAGCAAAGGACAACAGATTGCAAAGGGGGTAGCTCCACCACAGCATCTGCCGTGCTGGTGAGAGATTGCAGGGCACCAGATGAGGAAAGTTCAACCACTTTTGGTTCACACATGCTCCCTCTCTGCCGTTAGGTTGGCACTGTAAATGATTTTTGTCCCTCTGTTGTCAGGGTGGACAGACCCGTATAGTACAGCTCCCAGATTAGTGCAGACTAAAACACCCTTCAGGCCAAAGAATGAAAAACTACCCTTCCCTGCTTCTCTGCCTCAAATCTCTTCTAAGGAGGAACGAAGCCAGCACGGAGACATTGCAGGTTATTTACACGCAGTGGCATTGTATGGGATTTTGCAAGGTGTAAATTTTTTAAGAGCTTTAATGAACGTTAATCATCTGGCATTTCCACTGGCAATCTTGCTGCTCAGCCATATGCTTTGCCTTTTTACACCTGTGCATTCCCCCCCACTCCCCAAGCTGGTTCTCTCCTTAAACTGTTTTACCTTTCTAAAGTGGTACAAGTATTAATATTTGGGAAACAAGGCTGCCGCAGCCTAGACAGTATTTCTCCACAGCTTATTTACTGTATGTATTCCCCAGGCTCTGTGAACAAGTGTGAATGAATGCTATGCAGTTGCGATGAGTTGCCGCACCAGCAGACATCTCCGTTGCCTTTGGAGCACGTTCCAAGGTAGGTTTGAATGTGGAGCGGTGGGTGGACCTCTGAGTGTTCAAAAGAGGCTGCACTGGGGTCACCTCCAAGGGAACTGGACCTTGTGCAGAAGTAACTCAACCTAAGTGCCTAAGCAACTCTTGAGAGTCCCATGGACTGCAAGAAGATCAAACCTATCCATTCTTAAGGAGATCAGCCCTGAGTGCTCATTGGAAGGACAGATCCTGAAGCTGAGACTCCAATACTTTGGCCACCTCATGAGAAGAGAAGACTCCCTGGAAAAGACCGTGATGTTGGGAAAGATGGAGGGCACAAGGAGAAGGGGACGACAGAGGACGAGATGGTTGGACAGTGTTCTCGAAGCTACCAGCATGAGTTTGACCAAACTGCGGGAGGCAGTGGAAGACAGGAGTGCCTGGTGTGCTCTGGTCCATGGGGTCACGAAGAGTCGGACACGACTGAATGACTAAACAATAACAAGTGCCTAAGCACTAGCTCAGTTACACCCGTAAATCCAAATATAGGTACGTTGGGAGCTACCTTGTACTGAGTTCCATCTAGGTCTATTGTGCCTACACTGGCTGGCAGGGGTGCGGGTGCCGCTGTGATCTAAACCACTGAGCCTCTTGGCTTTGCCGATCAGAAGGTCAGCGGTTCAAATCCTCGTGACAGGGTGAGCTCCCGTTGCTCTATCCCAGCTCCTGCCAACCTAGCAGTTGAAACTGAACTGAAGGAGTGTCTCCACCCCCATCGTTCTGCCCGGTCACTGAGATCCAGCGCTGAGGGCCTTCTGGCGGTTCCCTCACTGTGAGAAGCTAAGCTACAGGGAACCAGGCAAAGGGCCTTCTCGGTAGTGCTGCCCACGCCAATCCTGTGGAACGCCCTCCCATCAGATGTCAAAGAAATAAGCAACTATCAGACTTTTAGAAAACATCTGAAGGCAGCCCTGTTTAGGGAAGCTTTTAATACTGGATGAATCGTTGTATTTTAATATTCTGCTGGAAGCCGACCAGAGTGGCTGGGGAAACCCAGCCAGATGGGCAGGATATTAATTATTATTATTATTATTATTAAAAGCACGCCAGTGCAAGTAGATAAATAGGTACTGCTGCAGCGGGAAGGTAAACACCATTTCCATGTGCTCTGGTTTCCATCACGGTGTTCCAGAAGCAGTTTAGTCATGCTGGCCACATGACCCAGAAAGCTGTCTGTGGACAAACGCTGGCTCCCTCGGCCTGAAAGCAAGATGAGTGCCACAACCCCACAGTCGCCTTTGACTGGACTTAACCGTCCAGGTGTCCTTTACCTTTACTTTTTTTTTTTTTTACACTGGCTGGCAGTGACTCTTCAGACAGGCATCTTTCCCAAGTCTAAATTGATGATCTCCTTCTACCAGGCCACAATAGAAAGTGTCCTTTCATACTGTATTACAGTGTGGTACACTGGTTTGACAGCCACAGACAGGAAGTCCCTACAGAGGGCGGTGAATACAGCACATGATATCATGGGCTGTCCCTGGAGTTTGTTAGATGATGTCACGGGAGACCACTGCCTCAGGAGAGCGAGGAAAATTATTAGGGACGACTCACACCCTGGCCAACACCTCTTTAATCTCCTACCTTCAGGCAGGAGATACGGAAGTATAGTCAGCCACACCAACAGGTTAAAGAACAGTTTTTATCCGTGGGCTGCCAAATGGAAAAAAATAGTGGTGCAACTGACTTCCGACAAGCACACCGAGCGCAAACAAGACGGAGTGTATGGAGGGGGCTCGTTTAATTGCACTGCACACAGGTGGTGTAGTGACAATGTTGTTGTTGTTGTTTAGTCGTGTCCGACTCTTTGTGACCCCATGGACCAGAGCATGCCAGGCACTCCTGTTTTCCACTGCCTCCCGCAGTTTGGTCAAACTCATGCTGGTAGCTTCAAAAACACTGTCCAACCATCTCGTCCTCTGTCGTCCCCTTCTCCTTGTGCCCTCCATCTTTCCCAACATCAGGGTCTTTTCCAGGGAGTCTTCTCTTCTCATGAGGTGGCCAACGTCTTGGAGCCTCAGCTTCAGGATCTGTCCTTCCAGTGAGCACTCAGGGCTGATTTCCTTCAGAATGGATCGGTTTGATCTTCTTGCAATCCATGGGACTCTCAAGAGTCTCCTCCAGCACCAGAATTCAAAAGCATCCATTCTTCGGTGATCAGCCTTCTTTATAGTCCAGCTCTCACTTCCATACATCACTACTGGGAAAACCATAGCTTTAACCATACGGACCTTTGTCGGCAAGGTGATGGCTCTGCTTTTTAAGATGCCGTCTAGGTTTGTCATTGCTTTTCTCCCAAGAAGCAGGTGTCTTTTAATTTCATGACTGCTGTCACCATCTGCAGTGATCATGGAGCCCAAGAAAGTAAAATCTCTCACTGCCTCCATTTTTTACCCTTCCATTTGCCAGGAGGTGATGGGACCAGTGGCCATGATCTTAGTTGTTTTTGATGTTGAGCTTCAGACCATATTTTGCACTCTCCTAAAGGTTGTTTTTATTAATTATCATCATCATCATCATCATCATTATCATTATTATTATTATCATCATCATCATCTACCTGGAGATGATGGGGACTGAACCTGGAACCTTCAGCATCCAAAAGCAAGTTCTCCTCTACTGAGCACCCTTCCAGGTACCTGGTGAAATGACTACTAGATTCTGATAAATTGCCCACTCAGTTTTCAAACAATTTTGCCAAGGGGTGATTAAAGATCATACGCCAAAGAATGGTGCATTTTTGGTGTACTTTTCTTCATCAATTATTCCTGAGAATCCAAGCGACATTCATTCGAAACAGCTGCATTCCCATAGCGCACCTATTGCCACCCATAAGTTGCTCGAGTACTTACTGAGCTTGAATTTATTTTTAAGGTGGCGGATCTGCCACATTTGCAATGCAGCCTTTTGAGGTGCGAATTCACTGTATAATTTATCTCTTTTTTCCCCCTTTAAAACATTTCTTTATCATTGTTCATTAAAAAAAAAATCAAAGCAGTTCGCAATGCCAATAAAGAATTCATTCAAATACAACGAGACAATGAATGTAGCAATTGTACAGAGCCTGTGCAAATCACACTAAGTTGGTATACAGGGACAGCAAATGCCACTGTTTTGAGCAGGGAAACAGCAATTGTAATTCTATTGTCCCATCTGAGGTGGGGATGGACAAATTGGTCGATTTCAGTTTCTCTCTGTTTTCATGAGCATTCATCAACATTCTAGGGCAAATTTCTCCTAAATACACACTTTTACAAAACAATTATCTGTGATATTTTTGTATTCCCCCTCACCTAATAAAATAATAATAATACCGTAATAATAATGTATTTATTTATTTATGCCCTGCCCATCTGGCTGGGTTTTCCCAGCCACTCTGGGCAGCTTCCAACAAAATATTAAAAATACAATAAAACACCAAACATTAAAAACTTCCCTAAACAGGGCTGCCTTCAGATGTCTTCTAAAAGTCAGAAAGTTCTTTATTTCCTTGATGGGAGGGTGTTCCACAGGGCGGGCGCCACTACCGTGAAGGCCCTCTGCCTGGTACAAATGCATTTATGAGAACATTTTATCCAACTATGCATTTTGGTGCCCTTTTTTGTTGCAGAACTGCCCTTCACATTTCTGAGCAATGTGGATTTCAAAGGAAATTCTGTGTTTTGGTTTGCCTCGTGGTTCAGGAAGCAGGATTAGCTACGTTTGCATTCAAATGTGAACAAGTTAACTCAACAAATGTCTCCTCCATCCTCAGTTCCATTTGAACAGGACTAATGCTAGCATAGCATGAGTTTGAAAAGTTGCTTTTGAGTGTCACTTGGAAGTGTTCTAACTGGGTTTCAAACTGACAAAAATGCTCATCTTTTTACCTGCACAATTCCTCTCAGGACTCTCTAATTTCTGCATTGTAGGGGGTTGGACTAGATGACCCTCGGGTCCCTTCCAACTCTACAATTCTATAAATTTGCAATGCTTATTTTCTGAGCATTTTGCTTCTGCTTAAGCAGCTGCTCTACTGTATACATTGACGCAAAACGATTAAGAACAAGAAAAAACCCCAAAACCCTGAAGCTACCTATTATGAACATTAAATAAAACTGCTGTGGGTTCCCTAGGAATAATCACAAACAGCAGGAAACGAGTTATTTTTATTTTTCAACATCATAAAGCGAATGGCACCCAAAAAAAAAAAGTGTATCCAATGCTTTGCTGCAAACTTAAACTATCACAATTTACATTACTTAAAGTGTATGTGTTGCGGCCAAAAGACAAACAGTTGGAAGAACAGCGAAGTCTGAGAGAGGTAGACTTGCGCCACGAAGGCTCTCGGCAGTCTGGACGAAGACAGACAAAAGGAGAGGCTGTGCGTGGATGGCGCTAATTGCTCCCAAAATATCGAGCCCAATGCCAGCATTGCATATCCATAATAAATGGCGTTCATAAAAGCCACAGCACAATACAGGGGGAAACTTACCAAAAAAAGAGAGAAAACTCACATTAAGCATCTTTGTGGGCTTTCTCAGCAGGCTGCCAGATATTGAACAGTTGGAGAACTGAGATTATTCTAGTGCAGCGGCTTTCAAATGGTGTCCCAGGGAACCTCGGAGCTCCTCAGAAGCTTGCCAGGGGTTCCTCAAGGAGAAAATGAGGAATGGGAGACCGGTTTTCCATTAGACAGTTTGCTCACAATTACTGCTGATATTCCCTGCTATGGGGAGTTGGTGGTGTGCTTTATTATTATATTCTTATTTATTCCTTTTTGCATCCCACCATTTTCTCCAAGGAGCTGATGGAGGTGTAGATGGTTCTTCCCCTCCTCATTTAATCCCCACAACAACCATGTAAGGCTGGTTAGGCTGAGAGGTAGCGACTGACTCAGGGTCACCCAGTGAGCTTTATGGCCAAGGAGGGGATTTGAACCCAGGTCTCTCCCGGGTCCTAGTCCAGCACTCTGATCATTATGCCTCACTTGCTCCTAAGGCGTGCTCCCCATTCACTCTGAAGAAGAAGAAGAGTTTGGATTTTATATCCCGCCTTTCACTCCCTTTAAGGAGTCTCAAAGCGGCTAACAATCTCCTTTCCCTTCCTCCCCCACAACAAACACTCTGTGAGGTGAGTGAGGCTGAGAGACTTCAGAGAAGTGTGACTGGCCCAAGGTCACCCAGCAGCTGCATGTGGAGGAGCGGAGACGCGAACCCAGTTCCCCAGATTACGAGACTACCACTCTTAACCACTACACCACACTGGCACACCACTCTGGACAACTAGAAGGTGAAGCCAATTCCCCATTGGAACAAATTGTGTCCCTGAGTCTTCTGCAGTATCCAGAGAAGATGCTGAAGACATGAAGAGGTCCCTCAGCCACAGAGGGGTCCTCACTGGGACCGGTGGGCCATCTCAGCAGTGACACCTTTCCGGTGGAACAGCGTCCTGGCAGATGTCAAGGAGATAAATGACTATAGAACTTTTGGAAGACATCTGAAGGGAGCCCTCTACCAGGGAGTTCTTTTTAAGGTTTGATGTTTTCTTATGTTTTCACGTGTGTTGGAAGCAGCGCAGGGTGGCTGGGGTATGAATAATAAAATTTTGATTAATGATTATGGTGGGGCAGAGAGTAGGGAGACCAACAGTGGGTGGAGCAAGCTGCAATGACAGGCAGAGACACACCCTGATTGGCAAGACGGAAGGCAGGTAGGCAGGTGTGGCCCATCCCATTTTGCTGGTGCTCTCGCAAGATTTCACAGGACTCCCATGAAATCTTGCAAAAACCCCAGTGAGTACCAATGGAATACACAGGTAAAACTGACAACTAGGTAGGTGATCTGAATTCACTACTGAATTTGCTTAATTTCCTTCGCACTAGACCAGCAGCTTAATGTATTTTTAAATTATTTTCCCCCTTCCTTTATCTTCCCCTTTCTCTCCACCCCACCCCCCAGAGATCACTCAGGCCTTTAAATTCCATGAAGAGATTATAAGCATAAATCATATATACACCATATATATATATATATATATATATATATATATATATATATATATCCCCAAGACCAGTTGGTTCTTTATGACTGCAGACAATAGGATGCAGGAAGCCAACGGGTATCTTCTAAAGGAAATGGTTTGAGAACTCTGTCCAACATGTTTTCACGCATATTCCCCACTGACGCAGTGGGGTAGATGTTCACTGACGTTTCGCTAATGAACTCACACCTAACACCAGCAATCGACTCCGAGGTGCTAATTGAGCAAACGAACGTGTTGGGGAATGAGTGAAAATTTGTCACGAAAAAATTTATCAAGATTTCAAATTTCCCCCCCAAGAAACTTCAAACAGACAAATAAAAAAGCAAAAGCCCAGGACCTCTGGCTTTCACTCAAAGGCATCAGTAGCCAACGTGATATTCTCCAGATATCACTGGACTCGAGGCACCATCATCCCTGACTATTGGCCATGGTTGCTGGGGCTCATGCGAGTTGGGAATTCAACAACAGCCAGAGACAAGCATGGTGGCTACCACCGATCTAAGATGAGAACAGCACCATAAGGCCACATAGATTATTGACCACCGTGGTAGAAATTAAGAGTTTTTAAAAAATGATATTATACATGGAGATCACAATCCACTTAAAATTTCTCTACAACTTCTGCCCAAGAATGAGAATAGAGTCCAATTCAAGTGAGACCCAAATGGTATGGGAATCCCTGGGTTGTTTCTGGTTTTCTTCACTGTGGTTCCACTGATGTGACTGGACATGACTAACCTGGGTTCGTTAATTCCAATGGGTTTACTCCGAGTACAGCTTAGGTGGGCACAGTTCACTGCAACAAGGCTAGCCTCAGGTTCAAGGAGTTAGGGACAGGGAAGTGAGGCCCAGTGTGTTTTCTTGATGTGCACACAGTGATGCTGCATTCATCTATAACATATAGGTTGGATCTGCCATTTTGATTTCCCATACTGCTATCCAGTGCATTGTGGGAAATTAAAATGGCAGCTTCAAGTCACCTGGCACAGGAGACCCAAGCCCTACTGAAGTGCAGGGACCCTGTCACCTGCCCAAGCTTGCTACCTACTGGGGCCAGGTTGGTGCTTCAACATGGCTGCTTCTCAAACAGCTCAAGTATTGTTTCAAAGAAAGCTATTCCTTGGGGAAATAAATGGGCACAACCGCATTCCATGCCAGTTGGTCATGACTAACCGGACTGAGGCCAGCGTCACAGGTTGCCCCCCACTCCACAAAACTGAGGACACCATGTTCTGTTAGTGCCATCTGCTGGGTATTGGCAACAGCAGGAGGTTACCATTTCTGTGACGAACTTTGGAACAAGGGTCCAAGCGGGAGGGAGACAGGCCTTGCCTCATACCTCAAAATGAAGATAAAAATTTAGCCATGAGATTTGGAGATGGTGAATCTGGAATACCTCGAAAAGGGGCTCCCAAGGTCTCAGTGGAGGAACAGTTCACAGCACTGACATCGCCCCACTGCTTCCAGGGTAAACAAGAATACAAGGAGCATCCTTGAACTTTTGCTCAGAGATCATTTCTTCCTCCTCCCTCTCTATCCTTTTATACCTGAAACCTGCAGTTAACCTGCATTGCAAGGATTTTGTACAGACCTTTCCTATTCTCCTTTCCATTCCCCTTTGCCTTGGCTAACAGAGAGTTATCTGAAGAAGTGTGTATGCACACAAAAGCTCATACCAAGAACAAACATACGCGGTTACCCACAGACGTGGGTGGCGCTGTGGGTAAAAGCCTCAGCGCCTAGGGCTTGCCGATCGAAAGGTCGGCGGTTCGAATCCCTGCAGTAGGGTGCGCTCCCGCTGCTCGGTCCCAGCGCCTGCCAACCTAGCAGTTCAAAAGCCCCCCCGAGTGCAAGTAGATAAATAGGGACCGCTTACTGGCGGGAAGGTAAACGGCGTTTCCGTGTGCTGCGCTGGCTCGCCAGATGCAGCTTTGTCACGCTGGCCACGTGACCCGGAAGTGTCTCCGTACAGCGCTGGCCCCCGGCCTCTTAAGTGAGATGGGCGCACAACCCCAGAGTCTGTCAAGACTGGCCCGTAGGGGCGGGGGTACCTTTACCTTTAAGGTGCCACCTAGCAGTCTGAAAGCACGTCAAAGTGCAAATAGATAAATAGGTACCGCTCTGGCGGGAAGGTAAACGTCGTTCCTGTGCGCTGCTCTGGTTTGGCAGAAGCAGCCTAGTCACACTGGCCACATGACCCGGAAGTTGTACGCCAGCTCCCTTGGCCAGTAAAGCGAGATGAGCGCCACAACCCCAGAGTTGTTCGCAACTGGACCTAACAGTCAGGGGCCCCTTTACCTTTAAGGTGATACTGGAAGGAATTTTTTAATTTTGTGTGAACTACGGCAGACCAACACGGCTACCTACCTGTAACTAGAGAGGACTTTGATTTTATATTGTCAGCTACCTCCTTTGTTACTCAAATCAGCACCTTTCACAAATACCATAAAATCCTTCAGGGGGGGGGCAGAAGCAAACGTATTTTTAATTTCCTATCCACTACAGTGGTACCTCGGGTTAAGTACTTAATTTGTTCTGGAGGTCCATTCTTAACCTGAAACTGTTCTTAACCTGAAGCACCACTTTAGCTAATGGGGCCTCCCACTGCCGCAGCATGATTTCTGTTCTCATCCTGAAGCAAAGTTCCTAAACCAAGGTAATATTCCTGGGTTAGCGGAGTCTGTAACCTGAAGCGTATGTAACCCGAGGTACCACTGTATACACAATAGGAAACTCCTCCTCCTCCTTGTGCCAATCTGTATCCAGCCAAAATAGTGCTGCTCCCCCACCCCACATATGAGGGAGTTATCAGCAGGATGTGGGGGAGGCCCGAGCTTTGCAGGGGTATGAAAAATCCTTTGCAAGGGAGAACACTATGAGCAGGGAAACCCTCTAACAGCCCAGTGATGATCAAATATGCTCAGAAGCCTCTGGGAGAGGGGGAAATGAGGAGACAGCAAGAGCGTACAAGGAACAGAATAGCCTGAAAGGGGGTTGACTGGCTGGAACCATAACCAGGAGCACTCCACGCTGCAACATTATTGCTGTTAAGAAACCACAGGAGCTGCCTGCCCCACACTCTTCCTAAGCATTTCCTTCCTCGCTTCCCAAAACTCAAGATGAGAAGGGAAGAGAAAACTTTGGCTTACAGTGCAATCCTCTGCAGGTCTACTCAGAAATTCTTCTGAGTGCTGGTTGCTGCAAATTGCAAGTAAGGAGAGTTGCAGTCCTGCCTGCGGTCCTTCCAGTGGCATCTGGTTGGCCACTGAGAATTGAGCATTCTGAACCAGATGGGTCATTGGCCTGATCCAGCAGGGCTTTTAGATGTATTTAAGCTCCACTGAGACTTACTCCTGATTATGTGAGTATAGGTCAGACAACATCAAAAAACCTAAGATCATGGCCACTGGTCCCATCACCTGCTGGCAAAAATAGAAGGGGAAGAAATGGAGGCAGTGAGAGATTTTACTTTCTTGGGCTCCATCATCACTGCAGATGGTGACAGCAGTCACAAAATTAAAAGACGCCTGCTTCTTGGGAGAAAAGCAATAACAAACCTAGACAGCATCTTAAAAAGCAGAGACATCACCTTGCCAACAAAGGCCCGTATAGTTAAAGCTATGGTTTTCCCAGTAGTGATGTATGGAAGTGAGAGCTGGACCATAAAGAAGGCTGATCGCCGAAGAATTGATGCTTTTGAATTATGGTGCTGGAGGAGACTCTTGAGAGTACCATGGACTGCAAGAAGATCAAAAGTATCCATTCTCAAGGAAATCAGCCCTGAGTGCTCACTGGAAGGACAGATCGTGAAGCTGAGGCTCCAGTACTTTGGCCACCTCATGAGAAGAGAAGACTCTCTGGAAAAGACCCTGATGTTGGGAAAGATGGAGGGCACAAGGAGAAGGAGACGACAGAGAACAAGATGGTTGGACAGTGTTCTCGAAGCTACCAACATGAGTTTGACCAAACTGCGGGAGGCAGTGGAAGACAGGAGTGCCTGGCGTGCTCTGGTCTATGGGGTCACAAAGAGTTGGACACGACTAAAAGACAACAACAACAACAACAACAGGTCAGACACACATTATGAAGGCAAGTCTCTGGAAGAATTGTCTGGGGGTCTCTTTCTAGTCTAGCATCCTGTTCTCCCAGTGACCGAACAATTGCCCATGGGAAGCCCGGAAGCAGGATTTGGGTACAAGAGTCCTCTCCTCTGCTGTGGTTTTCAGACACTGGTATTCAGAATCATTGTTGCCTCCAATAGTGGGGGAAGAGCAGAGCTTTTGTGGTTAGTGGCCATCAATAGCCTTCTCCTCCATGACTTAAAGTGAAACAATGCACATGACTATCTAAAGAAGGGAAGACCCTGGAAGGCCACTCAGTCCAGACTCTACCATTGCCTAGCTGTCCATTGCCATGTCTCCCATGAGTGTTGTAGCTGGCTCTTCAGTGACAGTCCACAGACAACACTCAAATTCCCTTACCCCTTCTTGCAAGGATTCTGTAGTGTGAGTAACAGCTCTGAGAGCAAGCAGTAAGAAAGACCCCCATATCCATTCAGCTTTCCATAGGGAAGACCATCTTTTTTCCACTGCTATTAAAAAAATATACAGGCAGTACTGTATCTACACCCAGCCACCCCCCATAATCTATGATTGTGCATTATTGTTGAAAAGCAGTTTCCTTCTTCCCAGGATCATAGCATATTGGAAAATACGCCTGGAAGATAATGCTCCAAAAATGCACAAAACACACTTTATAGATCCACAATACAGCATGCAAATAATTCTGACTAAGCATTCGCAAGAGACAGGCCCATGCTGCGAATGTATATTATGAATAATGCATACAACTTGGCTAAATCTTAATGAGTCCGTTGACATTCCACGGAGTCCAAGGAAGCCCCCCAATTCCATAGCCCCACAGATTCCTCCAATCCTTTTATCTGCTGAATGAGCACAAATGTCTACACGCAAATACAGGCATGCACCTTGAAAAACAGACAGGATGTTCTCCTGCAGATCAGCTATGTGCATATTCATCGGGGCTGAGCAGTATTGTGGCCAAAGGGTACTTATGCAGTAAAAAAAGGCAAAGGACCGCTGGATGGTTAAATCAAGCCAAAGGCGACTATGGGGTTGCGGTGCTCATCTCGCTTTCAGGCTGAGGGAGCCGGCATTTGTCCACAGACAGATTTCTGGGTCAAGTGGCCAGCATGACTAAACCGCTTCTGGTGCAACAGAACACCGTGAAGGAAGCCAGAGCTCATGGAAATGCTGTTTACCTTCCTGCCACAGTGGTACCTATTTATCTACTCGCACTGGCATGCTTTCAAACTGCTAGGTTGGCAGGAGCTGGGACAGAGCAACAGGAGCTCACCCCAAAGCAGGTCACCTTTGAACTATGAAATCCCATCTCCACAGGAGGTAGCAACAGCCACCAACGCAGATGGCTTTCATATCCTTCACAATATCTCCGATGAATATAGGGATCTCCTTTTCCATTTTAATAATAATAATAATTTTATTATTCATGCCCCACCCATCTGACTGGGTTGCTCCAGCCACTCTGGGCGGCTTCCAACATATATAAAAATGTAATAAAACCTTTAAAAAACCTTCCCTATACAAGGCTGCCTTCAGGTGTCTTCTGAAGGTTGTATAGTTACTTATCTCCTTGACTCAGGGGTCGCATAACTCCATAACCTCTAACATTTATCCATTGAAAATAGGGATGTCCTAAGAAAAAGCAGGACATTCCAAGATCAAATCATAAACCAGGATGGCTTCTGTAAATCCGGGACAATCCCTGGAAAATAGGGACATTTGGAGGGTCTGGGTTTTAAAAGAGGGCTGTTGATGGCTACTAGCCAAGACAGCTATGCTTCGCTGTTGCAATTGGTCCTAAGATGAACCAAGAGCCTGACTTGGTAGAAGGCAGCTTCTTGTGTTGTCCCCAACCATGTGGTCCTCTGAAAAATTCACAGAGGCCATATGGCACATGTGCAACAAACCTAGCCGCTTGCTAAGGAAGGCTCCTTATAGCCTCGCTGCATTGCCTCTCAGTTGTGCCTTTTCCGATGTTCGTGGCTGCTAAAACTGCACAGATTCTGTGACCTTCGCAAATTACGCCCCTTCCAAGTCCCTCGCTGTCTCCGCGCTTGACATGAGATGCTGCCCTTGGAATTCAGTACAAGGGAGCAAAAGGTCAGGCGGGCAGATAACAATCCTGAAAAACTGCTTTGCCCGTGATTTGGGCCTACCCGCTTCGCTGTCTCCACAATTGCTCCCTAGATTCCTGCCTCCTCACTCTCTCCTCCTTCCTCTGCTCCCAATGAGAGAGAGAGAAAAAGAGAGAGAGAGAGAGAGAGAGAGAGGTCTTTTGGTAACACTTTCCATCTCAGCGGGAGGCAAGAGTGTTTGTGATATCCATTTTGATACAAAACCGAAATTAGGCCTCTGGAAATAGCTAATGCATAAAAAGAGGAAGCATTTTTGTTTGGCAGGAGCATCTTGCGTGTGGCAAAAATTATTATTATAGGTTACCGTTAACCCTTGGAAGATGGAAGTCAGCTCTGCAGCTCCCTGCTGGGACGAGGAAATCGCAGGCGCTCCCTCAGCAGATCTTTCAGGAGTGCTCTCTTTGGGGAAAAGGGAGATTCTGTTGACCTCTGCTTTTCCGAGAGCTAATTTAAGTGAATTTAAGTGAAACGGAGCCAAATGTAGCAGCAGTTAAACAAGGTAGGTGTGTGGGCTCTGAAATGTCCCATCACATAACCTGCCTAAGAGTAGAAAGCTTTTCTTAGCTGTTATGTGAACACAGGCCCTCGGTTGCACAGAATTTACACCAAGCGGGGTCTTTCAGCCTTGCATGATCCACCTTTTTCTTTTTAAACTAGGATTCCTGTGATAAATCAGTGGATTTTGAAATTTACACATGTGCAGGGGTGCCTATCCAGGAATGATTAAAGTAGTGCACGTGCTTCTTCCCATGCAGAAGATCCTGGGTTCAGTCACCAGCATCTCCAGATAGGGCTAAGAAGGACCCCTGTCTGAAAACCCTGGACAGCCACTGCCATCAGTGTAGACAATACTAAGGAAGATGGAGCAATGGACTCCACATGGCAGCTTGCTATGTTCCAATTCATTAATTTATTGCTTTTTTAAAATGAATATGCTGCCCATCTGACTGGGTTGCCGCAGCCACTCTGGGCAGCTCCCAACAAAATATTTATTGAAACATCAACCATTAAAAACTTCCCTGTACAGGGCTGACTTCAGGAAGTACATCCTCGGAGACCATTTCTTTATTTATTATTACAATTATCTCTTGCCTTTCCTCCAGGGAGCTCAAGGTGGCATAAATGGTTCCTGCCTCTGAGGTTCAGTTTGGCTGAGAGGCAGAGACGGGCCCAAGTAAGTATTTGAAGCCAGGCCTCTCAGGCCCTTACTCAGTAACCCCACACCAGCTTGGTGGTAAACACTATAAATCCTTAAGCTTCTTGAGAATTTGGTCCCGCCACATGGCAGTAAATGGAAATAGAGGTAAGTCTATTGTGAAAATGTGAGCAATGAGTCTAATTCAGTCTTCATCAAGAGGGTCCCTCCAGATGTTGTTGGACTGTGCAATTTCCATCAGCAAAGCTGACTGGCTGGGACTGAGGGAAGTTGCACTTCAACATCTGGAGGGCACTGGGTTGGTGGGTGCTGGTCAAATTCAATAATAATAATTTATTATTTGTACCCTGCCCATCTAGCTGGGTCTCCCCAGCCACTCTGGGCAGTTTCCAACAAAGATTAAAAATACATTAAAATGTCACACATTAAAAACTTCCCTGAACAGGGCTGCCTTCAGATGTCTTCTAAATGTCAGGTAGTTGTTTATCTCTTTGACATCTGATGGGAGGGCGTTCCACAGGGTGGGTGCCACTACTGAGAAGGCCCTCTGCCTGGTTCCCTGTAGCTTACTTCTCACAGTGAGGGAACCACCAGAAGGCCCTCGGCACGGGACCTCAGCGTCTGGGCAGAATGATGAGGGTGGAGACGCTCCTTCAACCCCTTGCTCCAAAGTATTCTTCACTGCAAGTCTATAACTAATTCTGGATGGGGTGAGGAAATCAATTACTTTCATATTTACAGGTAAACCTACCAAATTTGCACTTTCTGAAGCAATATGCAAACCAAAACACAGTTGCCTTTTGGAACATGAACCTTTCTGAATTTTGCAGAGCACTTCTCCAGTCAAAAAATATGTACAAACGTGTGTGTAGTTTGAATAAGCAATGGATAAAAAGGCAGATATTAGAAAATTACCTGAAAATATCTATGATAGAAAGCAGTCAATCTATTTGCTATGCATTAATGTAATGAATTTTTTCATGACAGCTTTTGAGGTCAGGGAGCAGGTTTTCAGCTATTTTTGCATACCATTTTGAATCCGGGTAGTAGGCTGAACCTTTCAAAACTTCCCTGATATTAACCTCCGATTTCAAAACTGCACCAATTTTTTGGGGGGGGGGTAGTTCTGAAGACATCTTGAGCAACCCTGGTGGATAAGGCTGCTTGTGGATTTTATTCAGGGGGAAATGATTTGCAAATTAGGCATTATTGCACGCAAAAATTAATATACCAAGAAAAAATGCACTAAAACGCTGATGAATTTTCACAGTGACTTAAAAAAAATCTTCACTAACTGATGTGGAAATGTGGAAAACTGAACTGGGGGGAGACTGAAAATGACAGAGTCTCCCCTTTACCTCTAATATACAAACCATGCCAGTAAAGACTAGAATCAAAGATTCCCCCCGCCCACCCCCTTTAAAATGACAAACTTGTTAACAGCTATAAATAAGCTAGTAATTTGCAAGTTATGAATCACTGCGACTGAGGATTTCACTGGCGTTATCACAGCTTTCATGCCTCAGCATCACAGACTTTGAACAATCTTCGCTTTCAGAGCTGTCATTCCAGAAGTTGTGGGGTTTTGTGCGTGTGCTTTAATGTACGTTCCTCATTAAGAAGAGAAGGCACCAGAAGACCTCAGATGAAACCCGTCCCTTGCTCTCGCTGCTAGAGCAAGCAAGCGGGTTCACAACCAGTTGCTCCCGAGTAAGGATGGGTGAATCTGTTCATTTCAGTTTCTCATTTTTCTAGTCTCGAGTTCACCTCTCCACTGCCGTTTGCGGTTAATAAACTTGCTGGCATCCGTCTGCATCAGGAGACAATGGAAGATTGCACCATTGTGGGTAAAGTCAAACTGTCAGAGCTATAGCGCCTCCTGTGGCTGTAGAGACTGACATGGAAGAGAGATGTTTTACTGCAGCTGGGGCAGGTGAAGGCACCCAGATTTGCTAGTTTTTTTTCTTTCTGTGCTCCTCCCAGAGGTCATTTCACCTCTGGTCATTGCTGTGAATACATGACCTGACTGTCTGTCTCCCAGCACAACGGTTG
Organism: Podarcis raffonei; assembly: GCF_027172205.1. Lineage (NCBI taxonomy): Eukaryota > Metazoa > Chordata > Lepidosauria > Squamata > Lacertidae > Podarcis > Podarcis raffonei. The sequence goes on along the minus strand of NC_070611.1, from coordinate 63,612,053 downwards.
TCTGCAAAGGATTCCCACGCATTGCAGTTCATGTTGCCAGACTTCATGCCATGTTTGCAGACAACTTTATATCACGGAGTTGGTCTGCCAACAGTCCTGGTGCCTGAAGCCAGCATCCCATAAAGAACATCCTTGGATGTCCTGCCATCTTCCATTCTAGGTTCATGCAGGTCTCTCTCAACATCCATGTTTTCCTATGAGGTTTTGCCCAAAGCACACATGTTTTGCAAAACATTTCCCCTAAAATTTTTGCATGCTATTTCCACTAATATATAAACTTCCATGAATATTTAGACCTTGGCTGGAGAAATGAATTGCAAAATTCAGAGAAGTGCAAATGTCAAAGGCTGTGTTTGGGGGTTGCACGTTCGTTCAAAAAGTGCAAATTGGGTATCTTTGCCTTTAAATGTGAACTGACTCAAACCCCCCTCCCCCAATTCCTACTCCAGAGTGGACTTTCTGCCATTAGCAGAGGAAGCAGATTTTTCGTTCGTTTCTGTTATCTGCCTCCCTGCGTCTCACTTCTCCTAAGCACCTCTCTCCCACTCCTTCAAATGCACAGACTTCAAAGGGATGTGAACTGTGATCTGAAGTCCAACAGTTCCATTTCCCTAGGATTTAAATTGAACTATATCACCTTTTTTTATTTAATAAAAAAAAAGTCCCCGCTCCCATTTAAGTCAATCATAGCTCCAGTTGTGCAAACGCTTGATAAGAACAGCTCTGCAGCCTGCCAAGACATGGAGATGCTCTCTTGATTTTCAGCTTCAACAAGCACCAGTTGCTTAAACTCACTTTCTGTGGCACAGAAGCCACTCTGGGTACCACGACAGTGGCATATGGCCCACACAGCAGTAGAAATGTGGGGGGTTTTTGGAGGCAGGGAGGAGACAACTGCTTCTCTCTCCTCCTCTCACTCCAGGAAATGAATTACATGATGTAACCATAAGAAAGAAAGGGGAAGGGCTGAGATTCAGTGGTGGAGCATCTGCTTTCTGCACAGAAGAAGGTCTCATGTTCAATTCCTGGCATCGCCAGGTAGACCTGCAAAAGACACCTGGTCAGAAATTCTTGAGATATCATTGCTGCCAAGCAACACTACTGAGCTAGAAGGAACCAATGGTCCAACTCAGTGTTGGACAGCTTCCCATCCATAGAGTAACCCTTTGTCATGGAGTGAGCTAGTAGAAAACCACACTGTTCCAAGTTGGAGATAACTCTCTGCTAGCAAAAACACAATATTCATAGACTTGGCTGAGTGTCAGGCATAATGAGCACCGCACTCATCCATGGTAGGTCTTGCCAGTGTCGGATTTGCCTATACAGTGGTACCTTGGGTTACAGACGCTTCAGGTTACAGAATTTGCTAACCCAGAAATAGTACCTCAGGTTAAGAACTTTGCTTCAGGATGAGAACAGAAATTGTGGGGCGGTGGCAGTGGGAGGCCCCATTAGCTAAAGTGGTACCTCAGGTTAAGAACAGTTACAGGTTAAGAACGGATCTCCAGAATGAATTACCGTAAGTTCTTAACACGAGGTACAACTGTAATCTAAACAAGTTATAGCTTAGGGCCCCACTCTCTTGGGGGCCCCCAAAAAATTCAAAGAAAAAAAACACCTGGATGTACATTTCCAAAATATAAGATAAAAAACAAATAAAATAAAACCTACATACAGCAACAGTGTTTTGTGTTGTGTAGGCTCCTAGGATGGAAGTCATGGGCCCCGCCTGCTTGCCTACTCCCTAAAATATCACTGGTTTGCTCATTTCTATATACAGGGTGCCTACATTCTGCATGGACTGGTTGTAACAATTGCTTTGATGAAATACATATTTTGTTATGTGCAAATGGCTTTAGATACCTATTAGGTCCATAAATTACCACATAGCATATATTCAACACAAAAAACAGCGACAATTTGTTGTTGACAAAGGACAGCTGGACATAGAAAAGGCCCCATTACCTTCAGTAGCTCAGGGCATCATCAAACCTAAATCCGGCCCCTATGAATCAGTTTGCCGAGACTGAAAAACCCCACCTACCCCCAGTCGTCTAAATTCCCCTCCTTCCAGGGCTTTTTCCAAGCAATTGGAGATTACGCCTGCATTGCTCTGCCCATTTCAGCTCTCTTCTCTTGCCCAATGTGGGGCTTGAACCCACAACCCTGAAATCAAGAATCCCACACTCTACCGACTGAGCTATCTCAACATACACGGAGATAGGGCAGAAAAGAAACTTCACAGGGTGGTGGCTAAGAAGAGGCTGCAATTCTATGGGTTTATATTTGGGATTGTATTTGAAATCAGTGGGCCATAGTTCTGAAGAAGCCGGGTTGGGATGTGCTTGATAGAATTGCTCTTTTTTAAAAAAGCAGTACACAGCTTGGGAAAAGAAGGCTTCCACTCTGTGGTGATTAATTGCAATTAACATTTAAAAAAACCACACACTTTGTACGAGCCTTTTGCCGTGGTTTCCCCTATCTCTCCCATCTTACAGCCTGCTCTAGTTTGGATCCTACGAACTGTTTGCAAGAGCTGCTGAATATGGAACAGGAAGATAGACTCAACCAGAAAAGCTTTGCTCCTTGAACCCAACTGAACGATGGCATACACCAGGGTTGAGGAACCGTTTTCTTACAGTGGGGTGCATTTCCTTTTGAGCAGCCTTCCAGGGGCCACAAAGCAATGGTGGGGTGTGGTCAGAGGCAAAAATGGGCATGTGTACATCTTGCAGAAGGCGAGTTTCCACAACCTTCTCTCCTCTCCACTCAGGCAAGCCCTATCAGAGTTCAGAGACACATTGCAGCCAGTTAAAACAACTCAAGTATGTTGCAGGGATCATGAGCTGTGTGGCCTGGGGAAGGTGGGTGTGTCTGGGGAGAGTTCCAGTTGGCAAACAGAGAGGCTTCGGGGGCCACATTTGGCCCCTGGATGGTCCCCACCCTTCTTGGGTTGCCATATGTCCTCTTTTTCCAGGACACGTCCTATTTTTCAGGGGTAGAGTCGTCATAGCAATCCATAGCTAAAAGTAGAAGTTGGCAAATGTGTCTTCTTCAAAATAATGGCAACCCCACAACTCCCCATTTGTCTCTATTTCCCATCTCTTCTTAGGGTAGACAATATGCCAAGGGAGGCAGGGCTCCTATATTTTCCATAAAGGTAAAGTAAAGGTAAAGGGACCCCTGACCATTAGGTCCAGTCGTGACCGACTCTGGGGTTGCGACACTCATCTCGCTTTATTGGCCAAGGGAGCCGGCGTACAGCTTCCAGGTCATGTGGCCAGCATGACTAAGCCGCTTCTGGCGAACCAGAGCAGCGCACGGAAACGCTGTTTACCTTCCCGCCGGAGTGGTACCTGTTTATCTACTTGCACTTTGACGTGCTTTCAAGCTGCTAGGTTGGCAGGAGCAGGGACCGAGCAACGGGAGCTAACCCCGTCGTGGGGATTCGAACCGCCAACCTTCTGATGGGCAAGTCCTAGGCTCTGTGGTTTAACCCACAGTGCCACCCATGTCCCTTCAATATTTTCCATAGGTTGTGTCTAAATATTTATATTCCTCCTTGGTTCCCTCAAGGCAGATTTGCAAAATAGGATTGAGACAACTAGATTATATAACACATTTTATATAATATTATATATTATATACTATATTAATTTATGATAACGATGGTGCATTGTATGGTGGTAAGTGGCCGGGACTGACAAAGTTAAAAATCTTCGGAGGATTAGATATGCACACTAATTTATACCTAATATATTTCTATGTTAAATATGAAAGGATATCTTGTTTGCAAAATAACAGTGTATACAATATATATATATATTTCTTTTAAAAATCAAAGCCAGTACAACACAACATCTAATAATGCAAAAGAACTTTGGGTGAAACAGGATGAGCCAACATTAAATCAATCAAGAAAAGGGCTTGACAAGATTTTAGAAGAAACATTCTCGGGGAAGGGAATTCAAAAGGGGTCGCTGTACAAAAGAGGGGTTGTTTATTGGTGCAACTTGGGGTTGTTTATTGGTGCAACTTGGGGTGTGAGTGAGAGAGGGGGGCAGGACCCAGCATATCTTTTTCCACACACAAAAATAAAAGTGAAGCAGCTTTGTCCTCCTTTGCTTCTGATTCCCCTTCTCTCTCTCCCTTTCCTGCTCTTAAAAAAAAAAAATTCCAAAGACAGAAAGTAATTGGTCAACACATGACCCTTCATATAGGTCCAAATATCCCATATGAAGTCTTGCAGACTCAATATCCTTAAGACACATTTCAGCATTAGGGTCCAATAAAGAACACGACACAAAATAGTTCTCGCCAACATCCCCATCACCTTGGACCTACGCCATCATTTGCCACCATGCCACATCCCACAGCAATCTGGTAGAAAGTTGGTGAAGGAGGGAGGGGGACCGTGAAAAGTGCATACTCACTCGTTTCTCTTCCTTCTAAGCACCTTTGCCGCCAGACTGTCCTCTTTCCCATTACCCGCGCCACATCTAGCACTCAATCGGAGTCGGATCCGGCGGTACTTTTCCACCAATGCCATTCCTTCCGTCCCCCCGACTGATGCTTCCCTTTATTTATTCCAAAGCTCTCCGATGTAAAACAAGAATGCCACCTTTCTAAAATTGCTCCCATCCACCGAAGTAACATTTACAGGAGGCAATATTCTCCAAAGCTATGAAGCATGTCTTGTCCTAAATTACATTGCGGCGCCTGCTCGGAGCTCGCACATTTTTGAATACGAAAGCGCCCAAGGAATCCTTTCCCCTCGTTTCCATACAGAGAGTGCATTTACTGCTTGAAAACATTTCTTAACCTAGACACTGAAGTGCCAGCCTCGCAGACCTCATGCTAATCCTAGCCCGGGTGGCTGTTCTTGAGGGAAAGCATGCAAAAAATTGTAGCAGAGCATCAACTTTGACCCTTTTCGCTTAACACACGAGACTCCTAAATTCCAGAGGGAACGGCTGAACTCTGACCTGCTTAAAATTAGCTTTGTTTAGTGCCTTGTGTGGTGGTGACTCAACGGGACAGATTTTGGTTTTTTTTTCTTCCAGAAGAAGAAAAGACTTTTCGTTGCCCCTGAAGATTTGGTGCAAAACGTCCAACGCAAATGGCAATGCAGGGATTACTTTCCTCAATCCAAGGCAGTCTGGTTCAGCACTCTGTTGCTGACTGCATAACTTTAGGACAAAGGTAGCCCTCCAGATATTAATGGATTATGGCAGGCATCACCCCTGGCCATGGGCTGTGCTGGCTGGGGGAGCTGGAAGTCCTGCAACTTCTGAAGAGGGATGCATTGGCTATTCCTGCTCTAAGGACTCTGCAAATGAAAAAGGCAGTCTTTTTTGTGGTTCCTCTCCAGCAGCTGCTATTCAGAGGTAGACTGCCACAGGACATGCAGGCTTCATTTAGCAAGTGCAATTTGTTGCTTGTTTGATTAAATTTTAACGACGATGATTGATCAAGGAATTGTGAGTAAAAAGAAAAAAGCCAAGGCAGACTGAAAAGCCTGGAGAAATAAAAAGGCCTTCAAAAGGTTGAAGGAGTTGGGTATGCTTAGCCTGGAAAAGAGGAGATATGATCGCCATCTTCAAATATCTCAAGGGCTGTCACATGGAAGAGGAAACATACTTGTTTTCTCCTGCTCTGGAAGGTTGGACCTGAACCAGTGGCTTCCAGTTACAAGAAAGAGACTCCAATTAAATATCAGGAAGAACTTTCTGATAGTAAGAACTGCTTGACTGTGGAACAAACTCCCACAAGAGGTGGTCGGCTCTCCTTCCTTAGAGGTTTTTAAGCAGAGTTTGGGTGGCCAGATCTGTCTTATATGCCAAAGTTGAGATACCTGCATTGCAGGGGGTTAAACTAGATGACCTTTGGTGTCCCTTCCTTCTCTACAATTCTATGATTCACCTGGCACCAATTGGCAGACAAACCTCTCTAGGGAGGATATTCTACAACTTGGGAGGGATGTGCCTCTGAGATGGTTCTCTTTTCTGTTCCCACCCATTGCACCTCACCCAGGGGGGTCTAGTTGGAGAATGCCCTGAACCCCTGGCCTACCTGGCGGCAAGTCAGAATATCAAGTCTGAAGTTCAGGGGTCAATCCACACAAGCAAAGTCCACAGGTCAGGAAACACAGTCCAAGGTCAGACCAAGTAAGCCAAGTCCAGCAGTCAGGATACAAGTCCAGAGTCAAACCCAAAGCACAGTCCCGCAGAGATCATGGAGCCTCCAAGCTAAGGTCCCTCAACATGAGCAGTTGAGCAGAAACAGTGCCTCAGCTCTGCTTCCCTGTTGCACTTTGCCTGCTGATTGCAGCATCTGGGCTTGATGAGGCAGATGACCCTCACCTGTTCCAAGCCTACCTTAGCTGAGGAAGCACAGCCCTCCTCCCAGAGCTAGTGAGCCCCACATGGCCAACTAGGGAGCTGGGCTGTGGGCCCTTGCCTGCCTCTGCCCCCAGGAGCACCCTTCTACTGCTCCCTACACCTCAGAGCCCACCGTTTTCAGGGAGACAGGGGCCCCTCTGGCTCTGGTGATGGGTCCTGTGACTCTGATTCCTGTGCAGTGACCCCCCTCCCTTCACCATCCTCTGTCACCCTATGAGTACTTCCTTCCCCATCCTCTGCTTGCCCCAGTGTGTTCCAGTCCTGGTTCCACCCCTTGCCAGGATCCTCTTCCTCCTCTTTGTCATCCTGACAGTTCATGAGAGAGAAGGGCTGTCTAAGAATATCTTGGGATCAAGGTATGAAGAGAGATGGTCCTTCAGGAACCTGGTCCCAAGCCATGAAGCATGATCATTTGAGCTCATCAGATGATTATTATAACATCATCATCATCATCAATTACAGTGGTACCTCGGGTTACAGACGCTTCGGGTTACAGATGCTTCAGGTTACAGACTCCGCTAACCCAGAAATAGTATCTCGGGTTAAGAACTTTACCTCAGAATGAGAACAGAAATCTCATGGTGGTGGCGCATGGCAGCAGGAGGCCCCATTAGCTAAAGTGGTACCTCAGGTTAAGAACAGTTTCAGGTTAAGAACGGACCTCCAGAACGAATTAAGTTCTTAACCAGAGGTACCACTGTACTATTATTACAATTTAATAATCAGCATCACCATTTCAAAAAGCCAGTTAACCACCTGTTTCCGTTGTATTTTCACTAACACACTATGCCATGGCAGATCTGTCGGAAAATGCTGAGTCACGGAAACTCAAGAGGGAACTAAGCTAGAGGGCCTGGGATGGGCTGTCTCAGAGCCTGTCTTGAAAGTTCACCTTTAATTGAGAGAACCATTCTCATCCTTTAGAGTGGCCTGGGGGAAAACAGGCCAGAGCTCTTGTACCTTTAGCAGCTGTGCTGCTAAGGGAATTTCAGCAGGCAGAGCTTGTCCTGCAAGTTACACCTGCTGAAACTTCCTCTTCTTCATGGCTATTAGAAGTCCAGAAGCCCTTCCCTCTTTTGCAGCTGGCTAGCCCTCCAAAACTGCTCTCCTTGAAGGAAACGGCATGGCCATCCAGTCAGTGTTTACTAAGTGGGAAATTCCACTGTACAGTGGTACCTTGGTTCTCAAACTTAATCCGTTCTGGCAGTCCATTCCAAAACCAAAGCGTTCCAAAACCAAGGTGCGCTTTCCCATAGAAAGTAATGCAAAATGGATTAATCCGTTCCAGACTTCTTAAAACAACCCCTAATGCAGCAGTTTAACATGAATTTTACTACCTACTGAGACCATTGATCCATAAAATGAAAGCAACCATCAATGTACTGTGCTATAAAATAAATAAGACAGTATTGTGTGTGATAAAAAATTTTTAAAAAAATTTCCTTACCTGCACTAATGATAGTCATTGTTTGGATGGAGGGCTTTTATCCATTTCCACAGTCACACAATCAATCAATCAATCAGTAGCTGAACTGGGTTCCACACAGTGACAAAAACAAATTAGCAGAAAAAGCTTCAAAAACAAAAACGCAAAATAAATAGCGAAAACAAAAGCGCTAAACTTAATCCTTTCCGAAAGTCCATTTGACTTCCAAAATGTTCGAAAACCAAGGGGCAGCTTCTGATTGGTGCAGGCGCCCCAGAAACAATAGCCGACAGCTGCATCGGACATTCGGCTTCTGAAAAACGTTGGGAAACTGGAACACTTCCAGGTTTTTGGCATTTGGGAACCAAGGCATTTGAGAACCGAGGTACCACTGTACTCCATGGAGTTAACCCTTCACAAGGATGTTTCAAGACCTACTTTGCTTGGATCACTTCCTAACCATGTGACTGCATACAGGTCTGCTCAGAACTAATTCTCATCATGTTCTGGAAGGGGGCCTTACTCCCAGGGAAGACTGCAATCTAGACGGCAGTTTATTCCATTTTCCCTCTTCGCCAGCTGTTAATTTCTGCATTATATTTCCACTTTCACACAACGTAAAAGCTGCTTCTGGAAATTCAGTGGAACGCAGTGCAAGTCCAGTACTCATTTCTGCACCATTTGCTTCCAAAGAAAATCTACTTGCAAGCCTGGAAGCCCAGAAAATAATGGGAGTTTTGTATAGGGCTGTGTACCTAAATGGAGCATCAACACACAGACACCAGGATCATTCCCATTAACAGCTATTGAGCAGAGGCCCAAGTGAGGCTGGTGGAGCATCACATACACACCCGTTTTGCCCCCAATACCCTACTGGTGTAAATGAAATTTAGCACGACGTGGTGGTATACAGGTACTACAGTGTGAAAGGAACCATATAAACTGGGGCAGAAGTGCTGCCATTACAATCAGTAAAATTAACACAATCAGTGCCATGTCTGAACTCAGCCCAAGGACGCACTGCTAACCCTATCTATTTAGAAACACATCCCACAGACTTTAAGGGGGCTTACTCCCAGTTAAGTAGGGCTAGGACTGCAGCCTATGTTGTGAGTCCCTTCCTGTATGGAGATAGAATGAAAAATGGCCGCTATTATTCTACCCAATTGCTCAGTAGAAAGCAGATGTTCTACTCAACGAGTATGCAAGGACTGGGGTGATTGACAACCACTAAATTCCCTTTTAAAATTCCCTTTTGTTTCGCAAACCCAGGGCTTTTGGGGGGTGTACTCAAGTGTACACAGTACTGGCATATTTATTCCAAGAAGAAAAGCGCCGGTTAAAACTGTGGCACTCACTGTAACAACCTCATGGTGAGGCATCTGTTTTTCTAGAAGAAAAAAACTGCACAAACTTGCATTTACGGGTTCTTGTTAGGTTTTTCCTTCTACCTTGACTCAGGCCTCACCTTTAAACAGCCATGTCATCCCCAGAGAATCATGGGAACTATAGTTTGTTAAAGGTGCTGAGATTTGCTAGGAGACCCTTATTCCCCTTGCAGAACTACAATGCCCAGAGTTCCCTAGAAAGAGGGACTGGCCGTTAAACCACCGAGGGGAATTAGGCAAAGTCTAATACAGTGGTACCTAGGGTTACATACGCTTCAGGTTACAGATTCCGCTAACCCAGAAATAGTGCTTCAGGTTAAGAACTTTGCTTCAGGATGAGAACAGAAATCGTGCTCTGGCGGTGCAGCAGCAGCAGGAGGCCCCATTAGCTAAAGTGGTGCTTCAGGTTAAGAACAGACCTCCAGAACGAATTAAGTACTTAATCCAAGGTAGCACTGTAGCTCTCAGCACCCCTGACAAACTACAGTTCCTAGAATGCTTTGGGAGAAGCCACAGCTGTTGAAAGCGGTATGATACCATTTTAAATGCATAATGTAGATGGGCATCATTGTGCTCCCAGGATTCCCTGAGGGTATTTTAGCCATGTTGGTTTTATGAAGACACCCCTGGATGGATCTTGTTATGGTTGACAGCATTTGGCTGCTCCCTCAGACAGAAAGAAATGCAAAGCCTGCCCAGAAAGGATTTAGCATTGCAATGCGCTTATTGCGAAATCCAGCAGTTAAGAAAGGCTTGTACATCTGAGATAAACATTTCATGATAAGCAGCATTCTTGGAGAGTGAACTATGTCATTGACTGTTCCACAGATAATTCTCAAGCCAAGACTGGCCTGAACATATCTGTCATATCAAGAGAAAGTAGCACATACTTGTGTGTGTTGCCTCCTTGGCGTTGTAGAGAGAGGGAGAGAGAGATCTCGAAGGTGTCGATACACACACACACACACACACACTTACTTTAATCTGCTTGCTCTAGGATTGCAAAACGAGTCTGCAGAGTTGTTGTTTAAATAATCCCCAAACAACCATGATGTATGATTTGCAAGTCATCAGCACTAGGAAGGCGGAGTCTGGTATATTTTCTAAAAAGAATGCAAATAAGATGGTTTGGATTTCCGGCCCCCAAGGCCCAGAGGATCAAGTCTGGCTCTAGCCCTGCCCATATTGCTGCATACCATAACTATATCCTCTTGTTGTTGCTGTTTAGTCGTGTCCGACTCTTCGTGACCCCATGGACCAGAGCACGCCAGGCACTCCTGTCTTCCACTGCCTCCCGCAGTTTGGTCAAACTCATGCTGGTAGCTTCGAGAACACTATCCAACCATTTCATCCTCTGTCATCCCCTTCTTCTTGTGCCCTCCATCTTTCCCAACATCAGGGTCTTTTCCAGGGAGTCTTCTCTTCTCATGAGGTGGCCAAAGAATTGGAGCCTCAGCTTCAGGATCTGTCCTTCCAGTGAGCACTCAGGGCTGATTTCCTTCAGAATGGATTGGTTTGATCTTCTTGCAGTCCATGGGACTCTCAAGAGCACCTCTTAGAACCCTCTTAGAATCATAGAATTGTTGGAAGGGACACTTAGGATCATCTAGTTCAACCCCCTGCAATGCAGGAATATGGAGCTATTCCATACGGGGATCAAACCTGCAACCTTGGCATTATCAACAATTAAAAAAAAAAAGGAGTTGCCATTCAAGGAAAACACAATGGCAGCCACCAGCAACTTGCACTGTCCGTGTCAATGTTTATTAGCCACTGCCCAGAATTCAGCCCCACTGTGCCAAGTTCATCTAAATGCCCCCATTTCCCTGCTCACGAGTGGGATAGGGAAATTGGTGGGTGAAATTCAGCACAGCTCAGCCCTAATACCTACCTACATATCTCTAGATACTGGTGTGGCGTTCGCACAGGGCCCCCTGGTCGTTCCACAGACTATTGACCCTGCACCACCACACCACGGCTTGTCTCTTCCACTGCTACCAACCAGGTTTCCCTGGTAATATATTCAGACTCAGTCAGGTTGTAACGTATTAACAAAGATTCCAGTTTATTGTGAACGCAGACAAGTTTTAAATACTCCCCTCTGTCTCTAACTCACTCTGACTCCTATGCCTCCCACCCACAAGAAACCCACCAAACTAACTGCCCAAACCCCTGTTTTGAGCCTTAAACACAGTTAGGCTCCACCCCTGGGCTTTCTTATTGGTCAGCCTATTAACCCTTTCTTTCTCTCCCCCAGTACGACATCTCCATAATGAGTGGGCAAACGTCACAACCGGTTGGAATGTTTTCTTTGGGTCAAGCTGTGGTTTATTGCTATGTCTCCATTTTGCAGACAGGAAACTGAGGCTGAGAGGAGCTCGCTCTGTAAAGCCTTGGGCTAGAGAGAGACTGGACCCCAGGCTTCCAGCCCTGGTCTCTTGTGACTTAAATAGGGATGGGCACAATCCGTTTGCCTACACACAAAATCTTCCAAATTCTTTTGACCAGTGGCTCGCAAAACTGTGTTGCGGCCAAGACAGATTAATTAAGCTGGGCTCCATCTGCACACCGAGCACACCTGAGCTCCTCATGCAGATGGCAAAGAGCCAGAGAAGACGAATAAAGGCATCTGTCATTTTTGGCTTGATATCCACAACAGCATTTAACAACTTACTTGTTATTATTCCAGGTATAAAAGTCTTTGTATTTATAAGATTCCCCAAACACGGATTATTTCTCCCTATGTAACTCTGTCTGGTGTGTGTGTGTGTGTGTGTGTGTGTGTGTATCTATGTAAAGAAGTGATGAGGAATTTGTGACCCTCCAGGTCACTGAACTACAGCTCCCATCATCCATGACCATTGGTTATGCGCCTGGGGCTGATGGGATTTGTAGTCCAACCACATCTGGAGGGCCACATGTTCCCCAGGCCTGGTGTAAATGAAAGGGATATTGCTGTTCAAGTAGCATACCTGTGTGTACATACAGTGGTACCTCGGTTTTCGAACATAATCCATTCCGGAAGACAGTTTGACTTCCGAAACGTTTGAAAACTGAGGCGCAAAGGGTGGTCTGTCAATTCAATAAAGAAAATTGTGAAACACAACAGATACACACAGCAGAAGCCGGTCGACTTCTGAGGCATGTTCGAAAACAGAAATATTTACTTCCGGGTTTCCGGAGTTCGATAAATGAAACATTCGGCTTCCAAGATGCTAGAAAACCGAGGTACCACTGTATCATGATTCTCTGGGACCACAGGGGAAAATTGAGGATGTGTTCCTGGGTGTAATTTTCTGCTTCCAAATAATTCTAACCTTTTTCTTTTTAAAGCAAATGTTTAGACCTTACGGCTGCAAAGAGAATATCAGAAGCTGGAAGAATGACTCAATAATTATAATATATTGATTATACCTTGCCTTCTTCCCTGACAGAGACCCCAGGCAGATGAAACAAGAACAGTTAAAAACATAGGGGGGGAATCTTATATATGTATATTCCATTAAAAACATACAACCATAACACAAACAGCACAACACAAGCCCCCCTCATTAAAATCAGTCAGTTCACAAAAGCCTTTTGGAATAAAGTTTTCAACTATCAACTAAAGGACAAGGAGAAAGTCACTTCTCAAATCTTCTCCTGCCAAGTAATGTGTACATAAATGCATATACCAGGGCAATGTGTGCATAAAAGGCACATGCTGGTGAAAACAGCACAGAAAAAGGTGTTACATTTGTGGAAATCGCTTTGCAAAAATGTGTATATTAGGCAAAATTGCATACAAACATGTGTATATTAGGATAAATTCACACTAAAACGCTGGTGAATTTTTACAAGCAGCTTAAAAAATAATAATCCACAAACAGAGAAATACCCATCCCATATTTCACATAAAGGTTGTGTCTTTCATGTGGAAAATGTACTCAGAATGCATAGAGTTGGACAGGACATTGTGCAACAGAATGAGATGCAATGCAATGGGATGGAAGAAAACCTATGATCAATTGCCAACAAGACCAAAACCGGATGAAATCAGCTGCTCAAGCCATCCCTCAGCTTTTTATGGCTTGGAACTAATAACCATTATCATCTGCTAATTTCTGCCAGCCAAACGACTGTCCAAGGGGATATCTCAGAGCTGATTCAGATTTGGCAAGCTTACAGGCCTGCACACACACACACACACACACACACACACACACCTCAGGGTATTTCGTTATGTATTCCCCCTCTTCACCCTTTATGACTCCTACCTGCAGGAATGTGGCAACACCTTTGCCACTACAAAGCACAAAGCAGCTCTTAAGACGTGGCAACTTTACATAGGAAAACTCCTTCAAACAAAAGAAATCCTGGCCAATAAGAGAGAGAGGCAGGGAAGAGGGAGAGAAAGTCCTAATAAATCACAGACATTTGTAGTACTGCACAAGTGCATTCTCACTTAGTTCAAGAGAAAACAAATCGTTTCATACGCTGGCATTGTATGTAACGTTACCGCCGTGAAAGGAGAGGTGTTTATTGCGCCAGTCTATCTGAACAGCACTGTCACAGAAAGTGCTTTCCTAACAGGCACAGATGGGCATTGCCTTCTACAGCCTCAAAGTTGGTGTCTGAGACCTGGGAGGGAAACCTTTGCAAGTCAAGGGCCACTTTCCGTTCTGGAAAACCTTCTGGGGGGCCACATGTAACTGGTGGGCAGAGCCAGTAAAAAGGAGGAGGAGATAGTTGGCTAGATTCTACACAAACTTCCACACCCCTCTCTTTCCTCCATCCTGGGCTAGCTCTGTTCTATATTAATATATATCATTTTAGTCCATTGCCTGCCTTTCACCCTAAAGTCCCAGAGCAGGTTACAACAATTCAAAACACAACATCGAAACCAGTTTTATTTCAGTTTTGAAATAACATCCAATAAAAAGTTTCGACGATTGCTTGCATTACACTTCGCTTTCAAATCTTTCTGCATTACCCCTCTTAAAGTCCGTTTTCTAAAAATATATCATTTCTCTGCTCATATCCAAAGGTATCATTCAGTTAAAAGAGTAAGGCTTCCATCAGCAGAACAGGGAGGTTGCAAATTTTTGGGGTTAAAGGGACAGATGAGTCCCAGGCTGCCATGCACAGACACTCAGCTGATCAGCAATCCGAATCTGCAAAGAAAACATCTTTGCAAAATGCCATGGAGTTAGGAGTTGACAATGGACCAGAAACCCAGGACGCATCCTGTCTTCCTCCTGCCCCTTTAAGACAGAAGTGCTCTGCAGAAACCAGCAAGAGAAGCTGTTTAGGGCATGGAACTAAGCTAAACCACCTCTTCCTTGCGGCAGATCAAACTGCTGGTAAGAGGACAGCTACCCAGCCGGTTCGAAAACTGTGAACCCTAACCCTAAAGCCACGTGAAGATTTCCTTCGTTCAGAAAGTAGCACAGTGTTCTTCCCTTAAAAACATTTGCACCACAAGGTAATGCGCAATTGCCTTTTCCATCAATAATTTAGAAGCAACTTTAACAAAAGTAGGCCAACAAGGAAAAGGTGTTAACTTTCAAATTTGAACATGTATAAATATATACAGTTCTGGGCTGTGTCGATAAAGTGATTGCTCTGCATTTGATTTGTCCTCTTCCAGGGTGCATTTTCCCAGAGATGGGTTTCCTTCATCTGCCCAGCAAAGCCTAGAAGGGCGGGAATTCTTTCTAGAAATATGCAGACTCTTTCCCCAAAATATATATTGGTGGAATTTAAATGGCATCCCTGTAGCTTCCCTTGATATTTTTTCCCAGCTCATTTTCACTTGAACAAAACCTTCCATATTCCCCCTCCAAGTTAGCTTCAGATAAGGACGTAAAAAGAGCCCTGCAGCGGGATCAGGTCCATCTAATCTAAGATCTGGTTCTCACAGTGATCAACCAGATACATATGTGGATCCACAGGCAGGACCCGAGTGCAAAAGTTGTGATTTCTGGCAGCTGATATTGAAACTGATACTGTGCGTACTATGTGGCTAGCATGACTCGTAGCAAAGTCATCCTCCACGAATTTGTCTAATTGTTGATTAAAATCAATGTAACAAATAGAAACAAACCACTGGCAGACCCAGAATCTAGCAGCCTTTCTCAACCTGTGGGTCCCCAGATGTTGTTGAACTGCAACTCCCATCACCCCTAGCTAGCAAGGCCAGAGCTCAGGGATGATGGGAGTTTCATCCAACAACATCAGGGGACCCACAGGTTGAGAACCGCTGAGGGATCTTGAACAAGATGCCTTCAGTGGCAACCACATCATAGGTCGATTTAATTGTGACTGTCACTGTGGATCATTTTGTGGCCATTTCCCTCTGGCCCAATCCACACAATTGCCTCGAGGGAAAGGAGGAAGGCTGTTGTTCACCATTCTTGAACATGGACCACCACAGGTCTGAGAGTCCCCCAAACTTGGACTGGAGTTCAAATTCCACCTCCTGATCTATGTCAGTATTTGGTGAATTAATGGCTGCCAGATTCTTCTTTTTACTGTCTCCTGTGTCCTTAGCAACATGCAGAAAAGTAGCTGGCAAAGCTTGTTTTGGCATGCAAATAAGAAATAAGGGAAGTTTCTCCCTTCTATTTTTCTGTGCATCACAGACTACTTCAAAAGATGCAAAAGCAAGATCAGTTATGAAAATAAAACAAGGGTAATCCTAGATATGTTTTCTATTTTAGTATATAATATTTCAACCATGGAAGATGTGGTGATGACGTCCAATTTATTTATTTTATTTTACTTACTTACTTACAGGTAGGTAGCCATGTTGGTTTGAAGCAGTCGAAATAAAAAATTTAAAAAATAGTCCAGTAGCACCTCAGAGACCAACTAAGTTTGTTCTAGGTCTCTGTAGGTATACAGAACAAACTTAGGTATACCTAGAACAAACTTTGTTTATCTCTGAGGTGGTACTGGACTATTTTTAATTAGTTATTTATTTAGTTAGTTTTTACACGAAAGTGCCTCAAGGTGGCTTAAGAACCAAAAAAGTTGAAATGGAATATAAGGAGAAGAATATAATAGGAACCTAAAATGCTCATCCATAAAATATATATTAAAAGGAGAGCTCCAGCACACTCCAAGGTGAGCATAAAAAGAGGCCACAGACATAGTCAATCACCTTCCAAATTAAGGGCCAAATGGTGTGTTTTAAAGCAACAACAAAGTTTTAGGACATCCCCTTTGAAAGTGCAGAAGGATAAAGCGATCAGTGGTTACTTGTGCAGTGAGCCAGTGTGGTTTGGTGTTTAGAGTATCGGACGAGGACCAAGGAGAACATGGCTTAAATTCTCACTCAGCAATAGAGTTCACTGGGTGACCTTGGGCCACTAATAACAGCAAGGGGGAGATATTGCCCTTGTGGCCTGCTTATAGGTCGTATTTTTTTTTAATGGGTGCTGAGAGTTGCTAGGGGACGTTAAGCAATACTTTTTAACCCACAATAAAACTAGAATGGCCATTCTTGCAGGGAAAACCACTGTAGCTATCCTTCCGAATTTTGGCTGTGTTCGTGCCTTCCAAAAGAGCAATAGTGCTAGCAAATTTCATCAAATTCTGTCCAAAAATAAAAAGTTGAAGTTACCAACCACTTTGCCTGGAATTTTGCAGGCTTTATTTAGTGTGTGTGTGTGTGTTTGTGTGTGTTTTCTATCCACTTCTGTCAAAGGGGGGGGGAGAGATGTTACAGTGGTACCTCAGGTTACATACGCTTCAGGTTACAGACTCTGCTAACTCAGAAATAGTGCTTCAGGTTAAGAACTTTGCTTCAGGATGTGAACAGAAATCGTGCTCCGTTGGTGCGGCGGCAGCGGGAGGCCCCATTAGCTAAAGTGGTGCTTCAGGTTAAGAACAGTTTCAGGTTAAGAACGGACCTCCAGAACCAATTAAGTACTTAACCCGAGGTACCACTGTATTTTATTTTCCAATTGTGTGTGTGTAGATTTAAATGGACCCAGAGCTAAATCAGGCAGTCCACAAGGTATCTGAGGCAGGCTGTTTCCTGAAGCATCAAATTGGGGTCCACATTGAATCCTGTGGTTTGTGCAGACCTCTCCCCCAAACCCTTTCCTCCTTTCTGCTGCCTTTCTTCCTTCTTCCTGTTAAGGGTAAAAATGGTCACCTTTTTTATTACTTAGTTACCAATGGCCATTTGACTTTTGAACTGACCTCTACAGCTGTCTCTTTTAGAGCAGTTTTTGTGTGCGCAATGATTAGAAAATGATCATGTTTAGATCAAAACATAGATGTTTGGGTGGGGGACTAGGAAGTGGGAAACCTGAACTAATCTGCACATCCTTGAAGCAGACTTCAAATCTCAACAGTCACGATAACATCTCTATGAAGACATGCATCAGAAACCTTCATTCTCCTTTTACACAGAGTCAACAACAACACGAAAAGAAAAAAAAACCTGGCAAGATCTCACTGTCAGATTATGCATAAATATGCAGTTTCCCTAAGGTGTGATCTTATACTTTTCACACATTATTGTTTCATGCTGAGCCAAAACACTAATCTTTCCACAGTTCCAAAATAGCTTGTCCCCCTCCTATTATAGCACTGCCATAGAAGCAATACAGTTAAGTTGGCATGCAGGGCTTATTGGAAACAACCTTGAATAAGCAACTGGTAAGGGAGAGGCAAGGGACGCGGGTGGAGCTGTGGTCTAAACCACAGAGCCTAGGGCTTGCCGGTCGGAAGGTTGGCGGTTCGAATCCCCGCGAAGGGGTGAACTCCTGTTGCTCAGTCCCAGCTCCTGCCCACCTAGCAGTTTGAAAGCACGTCAAAGTGCAAGTAGATAAATAGGTGTGAAGGTAAATGGCGTTTCCGTGCGCTGCTCTGGTTTGCCAGAAGTGGCTTAGTCACGCTGGCCACATGACCCGGAAGCTGTACGCCGGCTCCCTCAGCCAATAAAGCAAGATGAGTGCCGCAACCCCAGAGTCGGTCATGACTGGACCTAATGGTCAGGGGTCCCTTTACTTTTACTTTACTGTATATACCACTTAATCGACAACAATGAAAACTCCTCAAAGTGGTTCACATCAAATGACAACAAGGACTGATTCAGGAAGAATGCCCTCGGGAAGAGCCTGACAGCAGGATCTGGACAGCACCCAGACAGCACCCTCATGTACTGTTCCACAAAGATGAGGAACAACTGCTAGATCATGGGTAGGCAAACTAAGGCCTGGGGGCCAGATCCAGCCCAATCGCCTTCTAAATCCGGCCTGCAGATGGTCCGGGAATCAGCATGTTCTTACATGAGCAGAATGTGCCCTTTTATTTAAATTGCATCTCTAGGTTATTTGTGGGGCCTGCTTGGTGTTTTTACATGAGTAGAATGTGTGTTTTTATTTAAAATGCATCTCTGTGTTATTTGTGGGGCACAGGAATTCGTTCATTTTTTTCCCCTTCAAAATATAGTCCAACCCCCCACAAGGTCTGAGGGACTGTGGACCAGCCCCCTGCTGAAAAAGTTTGCTGACCCCTGTGCTAGATCATTAAACCAAGTGGCGGGGATCAGTCACTGCCCTGCTCCTAACCCCAAACCTTTGAAAGGAGCTGACATACCTAAAGCTGTGAAACTTTGGCTCTATGTGTTGGAAACTTGGAACATCTCGGCAGCAGAGTATTCTCAGCTTCTGCTTCCTGCGAGCTGCTTCGGTAATACGTGGTAAATGAAGGCTGATTTAGTGGACTGCTGAATGGAGTTCCCGGAGTAGATTCAGAGGAAATTACTCACACTTATGGCCCCCCTGAAATGGAATTCGTCATGACTAATTTGCCCCCAATTAATTCATAGAACCGTAGAGCTGGAAGGGAACTTGGATGCGTCATATACCCCAACCCCTACTCAGTGAAGGACCAGCATCAGACGAGGTGACTACAGCATCCCTGATGGACAACTCTCCACCCCCTGCCTGCATACACCCAGAGGAGAGCCCATGACTAGGGCTGGGTGATATCTGGTTTTCAATATTGTGATATATCACCATCTAAACATCGTGATACACCGATATTTCACAATGTCTGAAATAAGGATGGAGCTATATAGAGGCATTAGATGGCTTCATGGGTTTTCCTCGCATTGTGATTTTTGCATAGCACACACACATCTTGATTTTTGATATATTGCCAGGTCAAAAATTATGAAACCGATATCACAATATGGATTTCAAGCTGGATTTGGACAATACAGTGGTACCTCTGGATGCGAACGGGATCCGTTCTGGAGCCCCGTTTGCATCCTAAGCAGAACGCAAACCGCGTTTGCGCATCTGCAATTCGCCACTTCTGCGCATGCGCGTGACGTCATTTTGAGCGTCTGCGCATGTGTGAGTGGCGAAATCCGGAAGTAATGGAACAGGTTAACTGGTACTTATGGGTTGCCGCAGGACGCAACCTGAAAACACTCAACCTGAAGCGTATTTAACCCGAGGTATGACTGTATATTGATATATCACCCAGCCCTACGCATGAGTTCCATGAGGAAGCCCAGTCCACTGCCAAACTACTTTATCCATTAGGAAGTTTTTCCTAACATTTAGCCTCAATACAGTCCTCTGTAATTTCCACTTATTGCTTCCAGGCCCACCTTCTGAAGCCTCAAAGAACAAGTCTGCTTCACTACAACATCAGTGGGAATTGAAACATAACTAAATTCCGCTGGGTCCAGCAGCTTACATTTACCAGTTGACAAACCCACATGGGTATCTTCCACTCCTGTCACCCATCCTAACTCAGCCTCTTGGAAGGAACTGTGCAGGCTCCAACAGATGGGATAATGGCTGCCGCACAGGTGAGCATGCATGGATCTAGAAATGTAGCAAACCTGCGGCCCTCCGGGTATTTTTGGACTCCAACTCTCATGAGCCCCAGTCAGTATAGCCCAGAGGAAATGAGAGCTGAAGTCCAGTGTCACGCACTGGCTGGATGCAGAGGAGCAGTGGGAGGCACCAGATAAGGAACAACCAAGGGAAGAAGGCTCAGAGCCAGGGGATTGGTGGTGGGATGACGATGATGAGGGGTCAGAGGAAGAAGAAGGATCAGACTTAGAGGAGGAGGTGTTGGAAGCTGAAGAGGCAACAGGGTTTTGTGAGCAGGAAGAGGCTGTGGCAGAGAGAAGTACAGAAGCGGAGGCTGGAGAGGAAGGGAGCCAAGAGACAGAGGTAAGTCAGGCTGCTGAAGAATCCAGGATGTCTCCCCCTCCTGCTGTGACACACACACACACACCCCCGGTCTCCCAGAACCAGAAGAAGTATGAAAAAGGCAGAGCAAAGACAGACAAGGCATCAGAGTCTCAGATTGCTTGGGACGGTCCCAAGGGAGGAGGAGACTTAAGAAGCTGTGGGAAAGTGGGGACATTAAGTCCCCAGAACTGCATCATAGGGGCAAGATCTACCAGGAAGAGTTGCTGTGCTCTCTAGACCTCAGCTGCCTTGTTTCTTTGAATAAAGGGTTAACTTCACTGACGCCATGTGAGTTATTGTTGACACATGCCCTGACATCCATCTGGAAGGCTACAGCTTCATCCTCTCTGATATAGATACAGATATAGATATAGACATAGACAAATGAATCCACTGGCCATGATTTATTTATTTTTCAGATTGAAGCTTGTTATTTTCCATCTGAAAGTACAATAGGAAAGAATGGCTTCATCTATATCTCCTATTAGGAGATGGCTTGCTGATGGGGTCAGTTAGCCGACAATTGTCAGGACCAGTGGGTGCATCAAATAAAACTCTAAAAGGGACTGCTGCGTCTGTGACGCATCCCAGTAGGCAGCAGTGCTCTGGGGCACTCAAGTTCGATTTCCCAGCCTCACTGGAGGTAGGTTTAGGAGCAATAAGAGAGTTCTGTATTTGATACACGGAGCCAAAGTGGCATTCTTACAGTCTCAGGCCTCCTGCACAGATGGAAAAAGCAGCGGGGGATTAGTAAGGAAGAAAGTAATTGTCCTTGAGTTCCTGAAAATCGCCAATATTAATGGATTCCATTGTAGATTACCTGTGGGCTTCCATCTACAGTTTGAGACCAATATAAAAATAGAAGGAAACGGGGAGAGGCAGAAGGGGAAATGCTGTCATAAATGTTAGAGAAGGACCTCTTCAGACTGTCAAAAGGCATATGCTGTCGGCAGGCTGAGAGAAATCTAAGTGCATCTGTGCTCTTGGAGAGAGGAATTTCAGATCAAGGACATGGGTAGGCTTTCGACCAGCAGAGAACAGAGAGGCAGTGGGGTCAGTGGGGGGAATAAAGTGCTGGCCTCAGACAAAAGAGCTGGGGTTCTGGACCTGATGAGGATGCAGCGCAACCCAGGGTGTCTGGTGCTGAGTTGCCATCCTTTCCTGGAGCAGTGAATTCTCCCTTTTCCATATCCTGACACCTCCACCAGTAGCCAAGGATTAACCTGTGGGAACCTTCCAGTTCAGCTTGACCTCCTGTCTAGACATTGTTGTGATGTGCGTATACCTGCCCCACAGCAAAGTTTGTCTTGGTGGGAAGCAAGGCAAGTTGGAATAGGATGGGCAACCTGTGGCTCAAGACACTAGAAATGAATGTTTTTATTACGGCCAAACAGTTTTATTACTGTTATTACGGCCACACAGCCAGCGTACTGGGGTACAGTGGTACCTCAGGTTACATATGCTTCAGGTTACATACGCTTCAGGTTACAGACTCCTCTAACCCAGAAATAGTGCTTCAGGTTAAGAACTTTGCTTCAGAATGAGAACAGAAAACGTGCTCTGGCGGTGCGGCAGCAGCGGGAAACCCCATTAGCCAAAGTGGTGCTTGGAGGTTAAGAACGGACCTCCAGAATGAATTAAGTACTTAACCCGAGGTACCACTGTACTAGGCTTACTTACTTTCAAACATATATAGAGGAGTAAAATGAAAAATAGAGGAAAGGTGGCACAGACAGACAGAAGGACAGACAGACAGACAGACAGACAGACAGACAGACAGACAGAGAAAGGGTGCTCCTTTTGTCTCCAGCCCCACAGCCTCTTGGTCCCAGTTTGCCAACTGCAAGTAAGTGGCACCCAGCAGATTATTCCTCCCCAAATCATGAGACCCTTAGCGGAAGGTTCCTGACTCCTGAACTAGATGTCACAGAAAGGATCTTCACAAGTGCCCCTCCGTTTGCTCACTGACTGCACCTGATGCACCATGTTGGTGTGCACCCTGCTTCTGCCTCCTGACTTGGGTTTGCTGATCGGAAGGTCGGTGGTTCGAATCCCCACGACGGAGTGAGCTCCCATTGCTCAGTCCCAACTTCTGCCAACCTAGCAGTTCAAAAGCACGCCAGTGCAAGTAGATAAATAAGTACCGCTGTGGCGGGAAGGTAAACGGCATTTCCATAAGTTCTGGCTTCTGTCATGGAGTTCTGTTGCACCAGAAGCGGTTTAGTCCTGCTGGCCACATGACCCAGAAAGCTGTCTGTGGACAAACGCCGGCTCCCTCAGCCTGAAAGCGAGATGAGCACTGCAACCCCATAGTCGCCTTTGAGTAGACTTCACTGTCCAGAGGACCTTTATCTTTACTTTTTACCTTTGCCTCCTGACTGCCACACTGCCATTGAAAGATCTGGATGGGGAGCCTAAGGACTCGCAGCTGAAATATCTGGAGGCTCAAAGGTCCCCACCTATATATATATATAGGCTAATGAACTTACATTTTGTTGAAAACAATAAGAAAGGAAAATCTTATTGTAGCAGAATGAGGCCTGGCTACTCAGTTCTTGCTCAGACAAAAAAATTCCCCAGAAATTTTAAAATGGCTCTTTTCTTCAAGAGACCCGAGAGAAGTAGGATTTGATACAATTGTTCATATGCTAAAGAAAGTAAAAGACTGTCACAAAGATTATGCACATAATCTAAAAAATAAAATAAAAAATCTAATCTACCAACCTTTAAGAGCGTTGCAACATTCCACAACAAAAGAAGGGTAGCTGAAGCCAGTGTTTTCAGCATAATGCTGAAATTGCTATTTTCCCCCCATTGCTTCTAAGTGTTGTGACTTTTCACTGGTAGATCTTAAAACTCCAGAGCACATCAGCAGCGAAGAGTGAAAATTATGTTCACAGTACGTGGTGGTATCATTATTAGTACTCCTAACATTCTGTCACACTCTGGTATGATGGAACCAGAGTGGGGCTGTGCAGATATGAGCTGGCGGTAATTTGAGTTGTAATTTGAGAAGCAGTTTGGAGGAAGGGAGGGGATTTCCTCCAGACACCGGAGTCATGAATGATGGGGAGGGGCTGTAGCTCAGTGGGAGAGCACCTGCTTTGCATGCAGAAGGTGCCAGGTTCAATCCCTGGCCTCTCCAGGTAAGCAGACTCAAGCACCTGCCTAAAACCCCAGAAAGTTGCTGCTAGTTCATGTAGGCCAGTGGTTCTCAAGCTTTTTTCTCTGGGCCACACTTTCAGAATAAAAATTTGCTTATGGCAGTTTTTTATTGATATGAAGTACACTGGAAAACATCAAAAAACCTAAGATCATGGCCACTGGGCCCATCACCTCCTGGCAAATAGAAGGGGAAGAAATGGAGGCAGTGAGAGATTTTACTTTCTTGGGCTCCATGATCACTGCAGATGGTGACAGCAGTCACGAAATTAAAAAACGCCTACTTCTTGGGAGAAAAGCAATGACAAACCTAGACAGAATCTTAAAAAGCAGAGACATCACCTTGCCAACAAAGGCCCATATAGTTAAAGCTATGGTTTTCCCACAGGGATGCGGGTGGCGCTGTGGGTAAAACCTTAGCACCTAGGACTTGCCGATCGTATGGTCGGCGGTTCGAATCCCCGCGGCGGGGTGCGCTCCCGTCGTTCGGTCCCAGCGCCTGCCAACCTAGCAGTTCGAAAGCACCCCCGGGTGCAAGTAGATAAATAGGGACCGCTTACCAGCGGGAAGGTAAACGGCGTTCCGTGTGCTGCGCTGGCTCGCCAGATGCAGCTTCGTCACGCTGGCCACGTGACCCGGAAGTGTCTGCGGACAGCGCTGGCTCCCAGCCTATAGAGTGAGATGAGCGCACAACCTTAGAGTCTGGCAAGACTGGCCCGTACGGGCAGGGGTACCTTTACCTTTATGGTTTTCCCAGTAGTGATGTATGGAAGTGAGAGCTGGACCATAAAGAAGGTTGATCGCCGAAGAATTGATGCTTTTGAACTATGGTGCTGGAGGAGACTCATGAGAGTCCTATGGACTGCAAGAAGAGCAAACCTCTCCATTCTGAAGGAAATCAGCCCTGAGTGCTCACTGGAAGGAAAGACCCTGAAGCTGAGACTCCAATACTTTGGCTACCTCATGAGAAGAGAAGACTCCCTGGAAAAGACCCTGATGTTGGGAAAGATGGAGGGCATAAGGAGAAGGGGACGACAGAGGACGAGATGGTTGGACAGAATTATAGAAGCTACCAACATGAGTTTGACCAAACTGCGGGAGGCAGTGGAAGACAGGAGTGCCTGGCGTGCTCTGGTCCATGGGGTCATGAAGAGTCGGACACGACTAAACAACAACAACAACACTGGAAAACAAAAAGAAACAACTCCTAGTAAATGTGATGATACATTGGGCTAAAGTTTTTTGATATAATATTCAATTAGAATCATGGGAAGGATGGTATTAATTTTACTGCATGCAGTGCACTTAAAGAAAATGTTATGAAAATGGTGTATAGATGGTATTTAACACCAGCTAAACTTGCTCAGAGCAGCTAAAGTCAAATATATAACATATTACCATAAAATCAAGTAATCAATTAAAATACACCCTAAAATCAAATCAGAATCAAAGTGAAATATAATCAGATGGCAACCCGCAAATTAGGGATGGGGACCTTAAATGCTCACCAGGCCTAACTGCTTATACTGATCTTATATGAGCCTGTGAGAAAAGTTGGGGGGCCTACTTTCATGCAAGTTCTTATGAGGAGAGAGCGGGAGTCAGGCTGTGCCTTGGTCAAAGGCCTGGAGGAACAGCTCCATCTTGCAGGCCCTGCAGAAAGATGTCAAGTCCCACAGGGCCCTAGTCTCTTGTGATAAGCGTCCCACCAGATCAGGGCCATGGCCGAAAAAACCCTGGCTCTGGTCAAGGCCAGCCTAACCTCCCTGTGGCCTGGGATCTCCAAGATGTTTTTATTTGAGGACCGTAAGGTCCTCCATGGGGCATACCAGGAGAAGCAGTCCCGTACGTACGAGGGTCCTAGGCCATATAGGGCTTTAAAGGTTAAAACCAGCACCTTAAACCTGATCCTGTACTCCACCGGGAGCCAGTGCAGCTGGTATAGCACTGGACAAATGTGATCCCGCGGCAAGGAAGTAAGTGGTGAGTACAGCACAATAAAGTACAGCACAACTCTTTAACCCCGTTGGGATCCTCGCAGTATGCTACAAGCCATTTTGCGCAAACGTAATATAAATAACTGCACTTTATAAGTGCAGCAAAGCATCTCCTAGACCACACTGGGCAACTTGAGAAACCACACAGAGCCCTGAAGTGAGTGAACTTGAAACTGTCAACGTCTCTTCACTACTCTAACCTCCAGTCCACAAAAGAAGTCAGCCGATTGTCAAGTCCTGCTCTGCAAACTTTGCAGCAGGCATTTGAGGCAGCTTACATTTTGACCAAAAGTGCTAACGAAGGATGCCAATGCAGTGTTCATTTTCAGATCACGTAGGATTATCGAAACACAGCCAATTAATGATTGCTCTTCTTAACAAACCACTTAGCTGAGATCTTGCCGAATATTACCCTATCGGGGGAAAATACCACGAGCATCTTTTTCTTTCCCTGCAACTGCTGCCAAAATAGTTGCAAACTTCTTTTGCAGAATAAGGCATCCCTTCTGCTTTCTTTTTAAAGTGCTTCATCTACCTTTGCAACGTCTAATTGAACTTCCTAGAGAAGAATCTCAGACACAACCTTGTGATCTTTCTCAGGGAAAGATACGAAAGGGATGAGCATGTCACGCTTGCACAGAGTCTGGAGAGAAGCCTAGAGAATTGGTTTAAAATACTTCTCGTTGGCTTTAGTGGGGCTTCAGGCAGAAGCTAAATTTAAATCAGCTGGGGCAAGCAACCTGCAAAACTTTTGCTCTACGGATATTCAAAAGCGACAGAGATGCTTTCTGGAGCTGAGCTGAGCTTCAACATCCTGCTGGATCTCTCCACGTCCATTTATTTCAGCTGTTTTCAGATCTGTAAAGTTGCTTTTGGGGTGCCTGTCAGCAGAGCACAAAGGCAGTCTTCCTTGTGGCCAATATTCACGAATACAGTGCCTCTGGAACTGGAGTCTCCATTAGGCTGAGATTTACCATCTCTCCGTGAGGCTTGCATTCCAGTTCTTTGAAGCTGCATGTAGCAAACAGTAGCACACCTTCCTTGGGACCCATTTAAAAAGTCAGAAAAAGCAAGCAAACTCTCTTGCGTTCACAAAGCTTTTGAAAAGCAGACTTGCTACTTTGTCTTTGGACTTGGTCTAAAGTGCTGTGCTACTGTTGCTGTTTTTACTCTTGCCTTCCTTCCCCCCCCCCCCCAAACTCCTCCTCTAATGACAAACACAGCTGCCTATATCTTCATATCTATGCAAAACTCTTCTCAGTTTGGAAAGGGGAGGGAGGGGAGAGATTCTAACTTATCTTCGGAAAGGTGCAGAAATCTGCTAGCGTACAAGTCACACCCTTACAGTTCACAGTTCACAGGAGACATTTTGCAAAATGCGTTTGCTTCCACGTTTCAAAAAAAATAAATAAATTGAAATTGAATTGCAGCATTATATGCCTGCAAATCTCCCCGGTTGGCTGATAGAAGCTTGTTATTAGGAAGCAATGGCAAATAAATAAATTAATAACCCTGGGAGCGTCTTGGGATGTGGCACTTATTTATGAGCTAGGAGGAGAAAACAGCCCCTCCGTCTTCTGCAGATTCCCACAGTCTTCTTATCCGAAAATCCCAGAGATTGCTATTGGGTCTGCCCTTGGCCAGAGCACAGAGTTGAAGAGAAATCCCATGGGGGGAATCTGTCCATGTTGTTCTTGACAAAACAACCTCGGTTATTCTAGGATCCCAGCCGCGTTTGTTAGAATAAAGTCCCTGATGTGAGCGCGCTTCACTCTCTCAGAAGGCAAAGTTCACTGCAGTTGTGTGTCCCCCATGCAAAGCTTAGCTTTGAGAGTTTAAATACGCTGCTTTATTATCATTGCATACATTGATTTAGGATTACTTTTTCTTTCCTTTCTGACTTTTCTCTCTCCCTTCCTTTTATTTGGGGGGGGGGGGAGAGCAAGAGTAACAGCTGCAAAAAGACAGTGTCTCCGAGTCCTTTCTCAGCGAGCCAAAGCGTTTTAAGGAGGAATGATTTTTTTAAAAAAGGGAAAAAAGAGCAAAACTTGGAAAGAGGAGCATTCCTAGCTGGAAAGTATGTCAACAATGCCTTTCTACTACTGCTGAGGCTACCACTCTCCGAATCAATAATACTCTGCAAAGTGCAAGCAGACAAACGCATTGATACGACAATGAAATTTCCCCCCAAAATAAAACAAACCCCACTCCTCATTTTTTCCCCTTAATAGGCTGGTGTGGGGGGAACAAGCAAAATGCCATCTCCATCCGAAGGGATGCTTTTCCATTCTCCCTCCCCACACAGGCGTACACAAACAAAGCCGAGGCAATTAAAATAATTTAATGCTTCCTGTCTGAGGGATCCCGGGGGACCAGGAGCCCAGTCCAAGATTCAAGAGCGAGAAAAAGATTTTCTCCCCTTCTCACACAGTCGCTCAGCTTTCTAGCAACATGCACAGAGACACCCCAACCCCAAACTCTCCCCACGCTGCTGGGAGATCAATAAAGAGGAGGAGCCTTTTTGGACCAGACAAAAAAAAAACATCTCTCTCTAACCCAGTATTCTGCTTCCAGCGGAGGACAGCTAGGTTTAGCTCCGAGCAGGAGCTGGGCGCTAAAGCAACAGTTTCTGCCACGCTTCCTTCTCTGTCCCCCCACGAGGATCTGGGTTTGCAGAGAGGCCGGGGAGGCGGGCCAAACCAAGCTGCAAAGTTTTTGAAAGCGCCTCGCCAAGGGTCCCATTGGCGAGGCGCGCATGGCCTCGCTGGTGCATGCATGTATACCTCTCTCTCTCTCTCTCTCTCTCCAGCACCGTGGCCAGAGGAGGGGGGTGGCATGATCCCGGTGCGTGTCTGCCAAGGTGGGGGAGAAAGGGGGCAGCAACTGAGATCTACACACACGCCAAAAAGAGAGAGAGAATAAAACGCAGGGCGATATGGGGCTCGAATTTTGCGCGCCACCCCTTCGCTCTCCATCCGCCTCCCTCATCTCCTTGCAGCCAGTTGTAAACACCGAGCACCGTTTGATCCGGAGCGATCCTGGGAAAGTGTTGGGGGGTGGAGAGAGGAATCCCTGCCAAAGTGCAGATCCCACCAGCACGGCTGGTTCCCCAGCAGATCCCACCCACCCACCCTTCACACGCTCGCGCAGAGAAAGTTCTCCGTGGCTCCGTCTTTTTGCAAAAACCTACCCGGTTTTCCTCTCTCGGGCCTGGAGAGATTCGGCCGTCAGACGCGGAGATGGCGAAGAGCGGCAGAGAGATATACTGGAGGGAAGGAAGGAGGGAGGGAGAGAGATACCGTCTCTCTCTCTCTCTCTCTCTTTTTCTGTCTGTGCCTTGATCTGCTGGCTTCCCTTTTTCTCAAGGACGAGGTGAAATCCCTTAGCTGGTCATGAGGCAGCTGGAGAGACAAACAGCACCACAAGGCGAGCGCAAATGACAAAAGCGGGTGGGGTGGGGGAAGAGATCCAAGAAGTAGCAGGGGAGGGGGGGACAAGAAGGAACCCTCCCGGAGAAGCGTGCAGGTTAATTGCGTGTGAATGCGTGCGTAGAGGAGATGCACAGACACGCATGGGCGTTCGCTTGCAAAATAATAATAATAATCTCGCAATAGATGCTCGAAGTTACTTCCAGCCTCCCCTCCACGTGATGTGATGTTTTGTTGGGGGGAGGGTGGCCGGGACTGGAGATGGTGCCCCCTAAAGATGGATGGGGGGGGAGAGAGAGATGAGTCGCCTTTTTTGCACATACAAACACCCGGTTGCTGTCTTCCTCTGATCTTTTTTGCTCTTCCCCCCTCTGCCCAACTTCCAATAGGATCACCTCCAGACCTCCCAGCTGGGGCTAAAGGCAGGCCGACGCCAGGGCTGGGGCTGGGGGGCGGAGCTGGGGTCTCTCTCCCCCCTCCGCCCCGCCCTCCGCCCCGCCCTTCCTGCCAACGTGCTGCGGGGGCGGATTGTAAACAACGGAGCTGGTAATTGACGCGGGGCGCAGCGGCGCGCGGCGCGGACGCGGGGGAGGAGAGGGGGGGCGCAATCGCGGGAGGCAGCTTCAAAGGTATTCCCCCTCCCACTCTTCAATGCAAAAAAGGACAGAGGAAGGAAAAGGGAGAGTTAATGGTATTCCTCTTTCTATTCCCCCTTCTGTGAGCGTGGAGGGGGTCCCAGAAGGAACACACACACACCCCGGCTCTCAGATTTCCAGCTTTCCTTTATTATTTCATATATATTGTCATGTGGATAATCTGAGACACGTTGCAAAGTGCGCAGGAACTATCCATCTTCAAATATATATACTTCGTAAGAAATTAGCCTGCATCGTTTTACTACAAAAATAAATCCATGCCCCTTTTTGTCGATTTAAAGGATCATCGACAGCATGATGTTCACGCGCGCGCCGTGCAGCAGGATCCTAAACTTGTCTGTTCAGGCGCAAGTGCCGCTGGGAACAGCGGGGCTTACTCCGGAGCAAGTGTGCATGGGATCGCAGCAGCCTCAGAGCGCAACCTGCAGCGCGTCTGCTCAGAAAGAAGCGCTGCTGAATTCAGAGGGGCTTATTCCTAAGGCGCTGGACCTACGCTGGGATCCTTCGGATATCAGCGATTCCATCGGGGCTTACTCCCGAGTAAACATGCGTAGAGACCGGCTGAACGTAGAGATGCGCCTGTTTTCGTCAACTCGTTGCCTGTTGCACTCTTCTTCCACCCCACCCCGCCGCTGAAAGTTAGATTGTAAGCACCTCGGGGCAGAGACCTGTCTATTTTGCCTCTCGGTCCGTCTGCAAGGCTCCTTGTAAGCTGGTGATCTGGGAGCTATCCCCATCGGATCATTTCCCCTGATTGCGCGCTTACTTGGGAGCAAACCTCCACTCAGTTCAGTGCGACTTACTCGCGAGTAAGGGGTTGGTAGGGATTGCACTGAGCAAGCAGTTGTCAAATCTCTGAAAAGGGAACCGCTAACCACGATTGTTGTCGTTTTGGATTGCTTTTCGGTTCCCTTCACTTTAATGTCCGATGACTTCCAGTTGCGATTTAAGAGCACAGATTCTGTGCTCGCAAAGCATCGCAAAAGTTGCTCAGCGGATTCTTGGATTAACCCTTCGCGGGGTGGGTGCAAAGGCAAAGCGAAGATGGACAGAGAACCAGCGACATCTCCCAGGAGGAGGAGGAGGAGGAGGCGGTTCAGAGACGCGGCTGCTTTAAAACGAAGCGCGGAGGGGGGCGTCGGAGAAAGAGAAAGTGAGAGAAAGCTGCGTAGTGGGGGGGGGTGAGGAAAGACATCCGTTTCACAGGCTGCTCCCAAGAAATCGACGCCCTGTCATATCCCTCTGGCTGTCCCAAGGCTGACGGTGGAGAGGAAGGGGCGGGGCCTGCAAGAGGCTCCTCCCCTCGCCCAGCCTGGGAAGAAGGAAAGTTGCATCATCAGCCACAGAAAGACCTTCGATAATTCACAGAGCAGAAATGAACTAATCAGAGTGCGCTGGCCTTGAAATGCAAACCGGCAGTTGCTGCTGTCATTTTTTGCAGCGCTTGATTCTTGTGTGTGTGTGTGCATTAGTATTAATAATGGGTTAGTGCATCTCGTGGTTCCAGACCACCTGGCTGGGGGCAGGATTTCTACATTGCGAGAGGGTTGGACTAGATGACCCTCGGGATCCGTTCCGGATCAGTGGGACTCTTTGAGAAAGGCACGTTTCCAAAAAGAGGGGTATTTATTCGCTTCTCTAGATGGTTTGTGGAGAGGGGATATTCTGAAAGTTGTTCTGCTGCAACTAGCCCACTTGTTCTACCACCATCATATTGCAATATATATATAAATGTATATGAAGTTTTGAAGGGGAAAAAAAAGGTAAAGTGAGGGGGGGAATGCACTGGAAAGTGTGTGGGAAAATGAGGCAGTGTAGTATAACCTCTGCACAAAGCGATCAACATGACTGCTTAGAATCAGAGAATTTTATCGTGTTTTTAATATTCTGTTGGGAGCCGCCCAGAGTGGCTGGGGAAACCCAGCCAGATAGGCGGGGTATAAATAAATTATTATTATTATTGGTCACGAGGTTCATCTAGTTCAACCCCCTGCAATGCAGGAGTCTTTTGCCCAAGGAGGGGCTTGGACCCACGAACCTGAGATTAAGAATCTCATGCTCTGCTTAGATCTATATCATCTAACCTCCCCTAAAGCTTTGTGAAACAAATCTGGATGGCTGCTCTGTAAACTGGTAGTCTAGAAGGGACCTTAGCATGGAATTTGACTTTTTCACAGCTGCCGCACCCTGGGTCAACATATTCCTCGAGATAACTACCAGGACTCCAAGGTCTTGCTCCTGGCCGGTCACTGACAGTTCCGGCCCCATGAGCATATATGTGGAGCAAGGTAAAGTATTGTGGGGCACTGTAAAAGCATTGTTGTTGTTGGGGAAATTGGGTAGTGGAAGAATCCTGTTTCATAAGAACATATAAAGTGCCCGGCCAGATCAGGCCAATGGTCTATCTAGACTTGGGTCGCCCAACAGTTTTGGACTACAGTTCCCAACATCCCTGACCATTGGTACTGTTAGCTAGGGATGATGGATGCTGTAGTCCAAAAACAGGTGGAGACACAAGTTGGGGAAATCCTAATCAGTGCCAGATTTACGTATAAGCTAAACAAGCTATAGTTTAGGGCCCCACTCTCTTGGAGGCCCCCAAAAAAATTAAAGGGGAAAAAACCGGATGTACATTTCCAAAATATAAGATAAACAAATAAAATAAAACCTACATACAGCAACAGTGCTTTGTGTTGTGTAGGCTCATGTGATGTAAGTAATGGGTCCCGCCTGCTAGCCTGCTCCCTAAAATATCACAAAAAACAGCAACAATTTGTTGTTGACAAAGGACAGCTGGACATATAAAGGGCCCCATTACCCTCAGTACCTTAATGGGACCCTGACCATTAGGTCCAGTCGTGACCGACTCTGGGGTTGCAGCGCTCATCTCGCTTTATTGGCCAAGGGAGCCAGCGTACTGCTTCCAGGTCATGTGGCCAGCATGACTAAGCCGCTTCTGGCGAACCAGAGCAGTGCACAGAAACGCCGTTTACCTTCCCGCTGGAGCGGTACCTATTTATCTACTTGCACTTTGACGTGCTTTCGAACTGCTAGGTTGGCAGGAGCAGGGACCGAGCAACGGGAGCTCACCCCATCGCGGGGATTCGAACCACCGACCTTCTGATCGGCAAGTCCTAGGCTCTGTGGTTTAACCCACAGTGCCACCAGTACCTTAGGGCCTCATCAAACCTAAATCTGGCCCTGATCCAGATCCAGAGCATTACATTTTCACAGTGGCCATCTAGATATCTCTAGGAAGACCACCAGTGCGAAGATGTCATCACACATCCGTCTCCTGCTAAAGATCCATGGCAACTGATATTCAGGGACACACAGCCTCTGATGCTGAAGCCATCATGGTTAGCAGCTATCCATCACCTTATCCTCCTTGAATGTGTCTAATCCACTTTTAAAGTTGTCCCCACTGGTGGCTGTTATACATTGTGGTAGCCAATTCCAGAGGTCACCTATGCACAGCATGACTCTCTCAGGGGAAGGAATCCTAACAGAGGGGTGTGTGCAGAGCCCTTAAAGCACATTGCACTTTGCTCCCTGAAAATATAGACCCTTCTTTTGCACTACAGCTAGGAACCTGTGGCCCTCCAGATGTTGTTGGACACAAACTCCCATCAGTCATTCCCAGCATGGCCAACAATCTGGGATAATGGGAGCTGGAGTCCTGCAGCAGCATTTGGGAAATTGGCTAGTTTTACTGATGCCCCAAAAGGAGGGAAGAGGAATTGTGCCAAGGGGACAAGTACACAATCTTAAGAGAGAAACAAAATGTCTTGTTTTTTATTGATTGTTTTGCACCTGACCTGGAGAAGGGAAAGGGAAAGTGCGTGCTTGGCCAAGCAGGCTAGGGACAATTTCGGCTGAATTGCTAAGGAAGGAAAGAAACAATTCTAGCACTAGAGTCAGATTGATCAAAGAGAGAGAGAAAGTTGGGTTATTGTTATTCTATGCAAGGAAAATCTTATTTTCTACAAATACTTGAGACTCAGCTAGACTGGTAAAGAAAAAGCGATTTATATGTGTTGGATGTGTGATATGGAGGGATGTGGGTGGCACTGTGGGTTAAACCACAGAGCCTAGGACTTGCCGATCAGAAGGTTGGCGGTTTGAATCCCCGCGACGGGGTGAGCTCCCGTTGCTTGGTCCCTGCTCCTGCCAACCTAGCAGTTCAAAAGCACATCAAGTGCAAGTAGATAAATAGGTACCGCTCCAGTGGGAAGGTAAACGGCGTTTCCATGTGCTGCTCTGGTTTCGCCAGAAGTGGCTTAGTCATGCTGGCCACATGACCCGGAAGCTGTACGCCGGCTCCCTCGGCCAATAAAGCGAGATGAGCGCCGCAACCCCATAGTCGGCCACGACTGGACCTAATGGTCAGGGGTCCCTTTACCTTTTTATGTGCGATATAACATTGTGCCACCAGATGGCGATGTGGAGTTCTGTTTTTCTCTACCAGTTTTCCTTGTTTAAATATACAACGCTTTAAACTGAAACGCTTCTTTGATGTGTCTAGATGCAGCCTTGATAGTGACTGAGACCAATAATTAATAGAAGGATCAAACACTCTCCCCGATTTCTTTGGGACTTTCAAGACATCAGCTGGAAGGATTCGTGAGCATTCTGCACTCTGTTTCTGCTTTGGCAGCTCTGTTGCATAGGACAGCCTTTCCTAGCCTGCAGCTCCCATCAGCCCCAGCCAGCACTCCTGTTGGTAGGAAAGGTTGGGGAGGTTAGGAATGCTTAACGTGAGGAAGAGCCAATTAAGAGGCAATCATCAGTGTTTCCCAAACTTGGGTCTCCAGCTGTTTTTGGACTACAATTCCCATCATCCCTGATCACTGGTCCTGCTAGCTAGGGGTGATGGGAGTTGTAGTGCTGGTTTTCAGTGAGATCTTGCCCCAAATTGCGTGAGATTCTGCGCAAGACATCACATGATTTTGTTTTTTGTTTTTTTTATAAGATATTTATTAAAGTTTTAAAGATTTATATAAAATAGAAAAAACAAAAGAACATACAGAAACAACAAAAATACATACAAAACACATACAACAACAAGTATAATTTCAATCCCTTATTTTCTTGTAACTTACTTCCCCGACTTCCTCATACCTCCCCTTTCTGTATTCCAGTTTCTAATTTGTTGATTCAGCAAATCCTTTCCCTTAATTTCATTTAATTTTTGACCTTTCTTTTCTTTTTACTTATCCATTACAGCTGGAAACCACATAAATTCTAAACCAGCGTCATACTAACATTCATTAATTTTGCAATGTTTCTTAAGATAGTCCTTAAATTTCTTCCAATCTTCCTCCGCTGTCTCTCTCCCCTGGTCTCGGATTCTGCCAGTCATTTCTGCCAGTCCCATGTAGTCAGTCACCTTTATCTGCCATTCTCCCAAGGTGGGTAGGTCTTGTGTCTTCCAATACTTCGCGATGAGTATTCTTGCTGCTGTTGTGGCGTACATAAAGAATGTTGTATCCTTCTTTGACACCAATTGGCCGACAATACCCAAGAGAAAGGCCTCTGGTTTCTTCAGGAAGGTATATTTAAATACCTTTTTCAGTTCATTATATATCATTTCCCAGAACGCCTTAATCTTCGGGCACGTCCACCAAAGGTGAAAGAATGTACCTTCATTTTCTTTACATTTCCAACATTTATTGAAGACATCACATGATTTTGACATCTCGCCCCAAATCAGCGCCAATGACAGTGGGGATTCTCTGCCGCTGGGCAGCTTCAGCAGCCTGAGGCAGTGAACTCCCCCTGCCTAATGGCTGGGCCGGCTCTGTCAGAAGCCCTGCAAAAGCCAGGGTCCCCAAATTGTGCATACAGAGCCCACTCTTTCCGTGGATTCAGAGTCCGCACATTTGGTCACGACTTTCACGGACAACATTCACGGCACAAGCACGATAGATCACATCCATCTTGCACATTTATGCACATTGAACAGTCATGGTTCCATTCCAAGAATCCTGGGAGCTGTAGTTCACAACCCCTAGTACCCTTAACAAACTACAGTTCCCAGCATTCTTTGGGGGGGGGAGCCATGTATGCTAAAGTGGTATAAGAGTGCTTTAAATATATGGTACAGATGGGCCCATAGACCGATATGCCAGCATGCAAATACCCTTTTAAGAACACATTAGTTATTTATATGGCTCTGTGCAGTCTGCTGGGAGAGCTTGTTTGCAAATATTTATTCTTGTCTTTAGTGAAGATGTTTTTTTGTTTGTTTGTTTTTTTCCATGATGTTCCAAACCTTTTTTGTCAAGCCTTTGTTAGTTGTGCTTGGAAGAACTCCAGGCAGCATAAAAGAGAAAACAATGGAGTACTTTACAAAGCAGCCCTGAATTATGGGGTTCGCAACCCACACGCAGGTACAATAAGATCATCTCACCCCTGTTTGCATGCAGGAAGCTTTTTATTTCAAAAGCTACCCTGCGGCACCCTCCTCCCGTTTTTTTATTCCTCCTCAAGCCGGTACTTGTCATTGAGAAAACCGTCACCCATGCCGATGCCCCCAGACGCATTACTAGTTCTTTTTAGTTCAATAGCAAAGAGTGAGAGAAGCCAAAGGAGGTATATGCCCATCTCAACATATGCACACTCCAGAATGGATATTCTGTACCTAAATGGGGAGTGACAAAAGTGAGAAGCAGGAGGAAATCAGAAACCACTCCGTGCTGTAATCAAAATGCCCATTATGATGATGGATGGATAGACGGATGGTGTCTTTGAATGGGGGGTGGGGTTGAGGGAATGTCAAACAATACAATCGTGGAGTTTTACAGCTGGCAGGGATTCCTGGAGGTCGTCTATTACAACCCGCCTGTGCAATGCAGGAATTTTGCAACCACAGCAGGGATGGGGAACACAAACCTGAGGGCCAGGTGTGGCCCTCCAGCCCTCTCTATCTAATGCAGGGGTATGCAACCTAAGGCCCGGGGCCCAATCGCCTTCTCAATCTGGCCCGTGGATGATTCGGGAATCAGCGTGTTTTTACATGAGTAGAATGTGTCCTTTTATTTAAAATGCATCTCTTGGTTATTTGTGGGGCACAGGAATTCGTTCATTTTTCCCCTCAAAATATAGTCCGGCCCACCACATAGTCTGAGGGACAGTGGACCGGCCCACGGCTGGAAAAGGTTGCTGACCCCTGATCTAATGCTTCGGGGCACTGCCCAGGCCACGCCTCTAGTGGCGTAGCAAGGTCAAGTGGTACCCGGTGTGGAAAATATCTTGTTACCCCCCACACACATTGATTTTTTTTTTTTTGCCTGCAAAAATGGTTTGACTTTATTTTATTTTTTTTGGGGGGGGAGCCAGAGTTGTTGACCTTCTTTTGAGGAGCCAGAGTTGTTGAGCCTTTTCTGTGGATATCATCTGCCTGGAGGAGTTTGCCTACCACCCAAAAACTGAGGGGAAGCCTGCACACAGCAAAGTAACAGTGTCCCTCACAGATGTTCAGTGACGCACAGCATTTGTCACACAGCCCTCGGAGGTGACACCCGGAGCAAAACGCACCCACCGCACCCCCTTGCTCCGCCCCTGCACACCCCTCATTCGCTTTGCACCCCGTGACTGCTAGGTCATATTTAACCAGAGAGTTTCTGTTTCTGTTTCTAATGCCATGTTCCATTGTGATGTGTGATATGCATATATCATCTTCTATTTTGTCCATTGTAGAGCAGGACATTGGCCTACTGTGTATACACACACACACACACACACACACACACACACACTGCAAAATGAAATTTTAATTTTTTTATAAAAAAACATAAACAAGTCTCATTAAAATATTTCAAGACTGGATTGCAACAAATGAACTCTGTGTGGGGCTTCCCTTACTCTTCATCCAGAAGTGCAGAATGAAGCTGCATGGTTGCTGGAAGGAACGAGACCCTGGCAGGAAAGAGCACTTTTGCTCAGAGACCTGTACAGTGGTACCTCGGGTTAAGTACTTAATTCGTTCCGGAGGCCTGTTCTTAACCTGAAACTGTTCTGAACCTGAAGCACCACTTTAGCTAATGGGGCCTCCAGCTGCCGCCACGCCAACACTGCACGATTTCTGTTCTCATCCTGAAGCAAAGTTCTTAACCCGAGGTACTATTTCTGGGTTAGCGGAGTCTGTAACCTGAAGCGCCTGTAACCTAAATAAAGCGTATGTAACCCAAGGTACCACTGTACTGGTTGTTGATTTGCTGCTGGGCCACGTTCAAGGTGTTCTTATTAGTATATAAAGTCCTTAACCTCTTGGGACCAGTTTACCAGCAGGATCAGCTTAACCCATATATATACCTCCTCCGCTGCTTAAATCTACAGAACTGTTACAGGTACCCAAACAATGCAGGCTTCTTCACTGTACAGTGGTACCTCTGGTTAAGAACTTAATTCGTTCCGGAGGTCCGCTCTTAACCTGAAACTGTTCTTAACCTGAAGCACCACTTTAGCTAATGGGGCCTCCCGCTGCTGCCATGCCGCCAGAGCATGATTTCTGGTCCCATCCTGAAGCAAAGTTCTTAACCTGAAGCACTATTTCCGGGCTAGCGGAGTCTGTAACCTGAAGCGTATGGAACCCGAGGTACCACTGTACTCTTTTCAGGGCCTGCTAAAAACATTTTTGTTTAGGCAAACCTGCCAGCTTATGTAACATATTGACACCTATGTTTTAGTCCGGTTTTTAGCTCATTGTTAATTTGAATTTTTTAATGTTT
This sequence comes from Podarcis raffonei, assembly GCF_027172205.1. Classification (NCBI taxonomy): domain Eukaryota; kingdom Metazoa; phylum Chordata; class Lepidosauria; order Squamata; family Lacertidae; genus Podarcis; species Podarcis raffonei. Next base: position 63,573,650 of record NC_070611.1, on the reverse strand, counting down.
TAAATAATTGTTTTTACAGTTGATCACTTCATTGCTCCGTTTGTAAAACCACTTTGAGCTTTCACTTTTACAATCAAGCACGATGCTGTGGGATGTTCCTTCCGGTTTGGCTGAAATTTAAAGCAGCTGGGAGATGTAAGCCACACTGGTTCCACTGAATGTTCTTAACTTTGGCAGGATCATGCCCCATCTTTGGTCGCTGCTCCTGATTGCTCGCTGGTCTTGTTGAAATGCACTCATTTAGCCAAGATATTGTTCACATAGCTGCAGACCCTCCAAGTGTTTCTATTTTCCAGGGACAGAAGCCGTCCTGGTTTCTGATTAGATCCTGGAATGTGCAGCTTTTCTTTAAGACATCTCTATTTTCAATGGGGACATGGGTGGTGCTGTGAGTTAAACCACAGAGTCTAGGACTTGCAGATCAGATGGTTGGCGGTTCAAATCCCCGCGACGGGGTGAGCTTCCGTTGCTCGGTCTCAGCTCCTGCCAACCTAGCAGTTCGAAAGCATGTCAAAGTGCAAGTAGATAAATAGGTACCAATCCGGCGGGAAGGTAAACGGCGTTTCCGTGCGCTGCTCATTTACTATTTTCATTGGAGAAACATTGGAGGGTATGGAGCTATGCAACTCCTGAACCAAGGAGATAACAAACTATACAACCATTAGAAGACATCTGAAGGCAGCCCTCTATAGTGGTACCTCGGTTCTCAAAATTTATCCGTTCCAGGAGTCCATTTGACTTCCGAAACCATTCAAAACCAAGATGTGGCTTCCGATTGGCTACAGGAGCTTCCCGAACTCAAGCAGAAGTTGGACGTTTGGCTTCCAAAAGACGTTCACAAACTGGAGCACTTATGTCCGGGTTTGCAGTGTTCGGGAGCCGATTTGTTTGGCAACTAAGCCGTTCGGGAACCAAATGACTGTATAGGGAAGTTTCTTTATGTTTAATGTTTTATTATGTTTGTGTATATATTGAAAGCTGCCCGGAGTGGCTGGGGCCACCCGGGCAGGGAATATTAATGATGATGATGATAAATGGAATAGGACATCTCTGTGGGTTAAACCACAGAGCCTAGGACTTGCCGATCAGAAGGTCAGTGGTTCGAATCCCCGTGACGGGGTGAGCTCCCGTTGCTCGGTCCCTGCTCCTGGCAACCCAGCAGTTCGAAAGCATGTCAAAGTGCAAGTAGATAAATAGGTACCGTTCCAGCGGGTATGAGTGCCGCAATCCCAGAGTCAGCCATGACTAGACCTAATGGTCAGGGGTCCCTTTACCTATTTTCATTGGAGAAATGTTGGAGGATATGTCGTTGTTCATGCCTGAAGTCACTAAAGAGTCACAATAGTTTTTTATTCTGAAGCGCTTATATTTTCACCTAACTGAGCCTCTTCAATCACACTCTGCAGGATTGCCCTTGTTGGTGTGTTCTTCTAGCTGGCTGTAGCTGTATTAAGTCATCATTCCTCAAGGAAAAGGGCGACTATCGCTCCCTCTTTAAATTATGGTTTCTGGTGACTTGAGCAAAGGAAGCGTTTGCAACCCCCCTCTAGTGGAGAAAGCCTGCCATTGCAGAGGTTGCTTTCCCAATAGATGTTAGGCCTCTCTGCTGCCTGCATAATCTTCAAGTGGTTGATAAATTAAATCCCTTCACTCATCCATCATTTCAAACACAGCGTGTCAGAAGTAGGTGCAGCACCACTCGTAATTCTCGTTTTGGGATGCAGGGAAGTGTCTGCAGCTGAACACAGTGCAGGCCAATCCAAGCCTCTCACTGAAGCACACTTAAAACTGAGGGATCCTCAGAACTTTCCTTTTAATTAATTGCTGGTTTAAAATAAAAATAGCACTCTGGAACCATGGATACCAGCACAATGATTTTGTCTTAGGGAGGGATGAAATTTCCTGGAGAAAAAGGATATATATATAAAATCAATGTGAACTTAATGGATTTACTGTGGGGTAGGGCTGGTGTGTGTTTGTGCGTATGGGCGACAGTGGAGCCAAGATAGGTTTTGTGAACATTTGTATCAGAGTACCTCCACCAATTTTTCAAGCATTACCTCCTAGGGGACAAAACAATTTGCCCTGTTCAGGAAGCCTTGCCCTCACTCTGAATGGGCTTTGCCTTCACTCTGAATGGGCTTTGTTTACTCATTGTGATATTTGCCAGCAGCTAAAGCCGAATGGCTGCATAACTTTAGGATATCCTGCCCACTCTATGAACTCTGACTGGTCAGTATCACACATGTAGGTGAATCAGGAAGACTTGTCCTCTGTCTGAATGGACTTTGTAGTCCATGACATCAGCGCATAGCCAATTCTGATTGGGTATGAGGAACTACGACAAAATTGTTCACCCTACATGTATTTTTACATGTATTTAAGAAAGGACACACACTTCAAAAACATATGGAAAGGAAGGAAAGGAAAGAAGATAATACAACTGATTTAAAATACACACAAAATACAAATTTTGGTTGTTGCAATCACAGACCGTGGAAAGAATTATTCTTGGTACTGGGAGTAAGAGTAGTATTCTTTTCCCCCCCTTTCCTAAATTTTATTTTATGTTGTTACATATAACAATACAAATGTTTGAGAGATACAGAAATGAACAATGTTTGTCATCAAACAATCCACAACTTTAAAAAGAGAATGATGCTGAGGGGATAAATGGTTTCGATTTGTGTTTGTGTTATTCTTTTTAATAATAAAGTTGTTGTTTTTTAATTCTTGTTTTATGGAAAACAAACAAACCACCCCCTAAGATGGGCAGCGCATTCACCGGCCCCAGTCTGGCTAAGTACAACACCAGTCCCTACCCAACAGAGACCTGCTGATTTTCAGCAGTTGCGAGCCAGGGACTTGAATACAGGGTGAACCATTTCCTACCTGGGTGAGCCTCGATTTGTACATTTGCCATGCAAGGAGGGGAGAAAATTGAGATCAGCGCTCACAGTGTGCAACACACGGCCTTCTCGACTCTTTCCCCCATGAGCTACTTTCCCTAGCTATCACTCAGCGCATGCCGGCATCATCCGAAGAGTAGGTGAGAGAGCTTCAGAGCGGGACAATTTACAACAGCAGGTGAAGATTGTAACGTCTCTGATCAAAGCAAGGTAGGCACTGCCTATCCCAGCAGCCTCTGCAGGTAGCTATCTATATTTATTAGGTCGTCGGGTGTTTGACACTGTGGGGAATGTTACGAGAATTACCTGCCTTGTTTATGCATGCTTGTCTTACAAAAGCCACACACGTACTTCGCAAGTTCTCTTGCTGAATTTTCAACGCGCCGCGACTGCATTTCTAAGTGCTGGTACCTTGGGCCGCCTTCAAAGGCAATTTGTTTCCTGCCTGATTCTTTGCAGGGCCCCTTTTGCTGTCTCCCACTGGAGGTTGGTCCATTCGGGCAAAGGGGGCACTGCCCTGCCAACTTTAGTCTGCCCTCAACCAATGCCCGCCTGCTTGCCTTCTTATCTATAGGCAGTCCAAGGGGTAGAATTGTCTACCAGCTTCCTCCTCTATGTTGCTGTTCAAGAATGCAGCAGCAAGACGGATGGGGACCAAAGTAGACTTGGTTGGCACTGCCTGTCATTGGCTCTGGCGCCACCTACTGTTAGCTCCCCGCACTCTGCCCAACCAGTGACAACGGGCATCTGCCACCACTGCCCTTTCCCCCATTTATATCTTATAGCTTAATCACAGGCAACTCCCCATTTACGCACACTGTATTTGTGTGTGCAATTCTTGTTTTTATCTATAAGCTGTCCTGAACCCTGCCAGGGAAAAAGACTGTGTGTAAATAAATAAAATAACAACTACAACAAGAATGTACATTTTTGCAAAGCAATTTCCCCCTATTTATTTAAGGATTTCATATATCACCTAATACTAAAACAGTCTCTAAGCCGTTTGCCATGTATTGCACTTTGTATGCTATTTTGCACTAATACGTGCATTTTTGTCCATACTTTACCCTAGTGTTATGTACTGAGTTGAATAGGATCCAAAAGGCAGCAGTCTGATTGGTCCTAGAACAATAGGATTCAGAATGCAGCAGTCTGATTGGTCCTAGAACAATGCAGCAGTATGATTGGTTGGCAGGAACTACCCAATCATGCTCCAGATAGAAGTGAATCCACAACCTGATTGGCTTACAGTAGAATTCCGGAATTAGCCAATCATGTGCAGCCCATTGTGTAAATAATGTATATAAAGCAGATACTTTGAGGGGACTTTCATTCATTCCTCCTCACCACTATGAGCTGAATAAAGAGCATGAAATCACTTTGCGACTCTGAGTATATTTCACCTAGTATATGTGCTCTATCATAAACATTACTTGGTTGGAGAGCTGCACTGAAAAATGAGTGGCAATTTCAAAGGCTGGCTGTGTTTGGCTCACTTATTGTTTCAACAGGTGCTTATAAGTGCTACCTGGGTTGAATTTCTCCCCCATCCATAGATACGACCCTTTGCATTGCTTTTATATTTTATTTTTAAATCTGTTTGTGCATTGTCCTGTAATTAAAAGAATATGAAAGAAAAATATAAATACATTCTGTAGTCAAAGGAAGCTTGGGCAAAAGATTCCTGCATTGGACTAGATGACCCTTGTGGTCCCATCCAACTCTACAATTCAATTATTCTAAATATTAATGAGATTCAGTCCGGTTTCTTACATAATGGTGTGTGTTTTTTAACCTGCTTGTTACTCACTTGACCCCAGTGGCAAGCCAAAGGGATGAAACTGTAGTCCATTTTCTTAATACAATGAAGGTTGTTTCAATTGAATTAGTTCCAACGGTCACACGACATTTCTAGGTTCAATATCACTGCGAATATTCTGAAGGTTCTCCAACCTTTTCATCAATGAAACAAAGTGAATCGCATGAGAACTGGGTCACTGGGTCAGAGAAAAGTGGAACTCTTACCTTTGCTAGCTCTGTTTTGTTCTGCCTTTGGAAAACACATGTGCGCAGCACACCTTGGCTCAATATACATTCTAAATTTAAACAATATCTTCTCCAGGAAAGATAGCAGACCCAACGGAACACCTGGGAGCTTTTGAACTGGTTTAATTCTTCAGTGATTATACACTGGAGTCTCATCAGATTTTATCTCTGTCAGAGTACCTGGCTTCAGAATGGGATTTCCCCCCCAACTCTACATCGCTCACTCATTTCATCCGCCCCGTAGCAATTACGGGTGGCACCATTTTTCTCCCCTTATCACCGCCTAGAGGCAAAAGATGCCATTACCCCTTGTGGAGAACCGTACTTAAAAAGAGGCAGTGACACAAATCAGTCGAAAGCAGCCAGGGTGCTGAGAAAGACACAAATGAAAGTTGGTTAGCAGAAAAAAAATATCCAAATCGGTGCCAGGGCATTAAAACTCTCTTTCACAGCTCCTCAGATTCGCATAGGACCCCTGCAGATATCATTTTTCATCTATGTGCATTCATGATGATTTGTGGTCATGAAAGTATCCAGGCACAATCCCACTTTTCCTACCGTTTGTGTCTACAAATGTTCTGGGGTGGACATACTGCTTTATTTCTAATCAGTGCATGTCCTTTGGCTTCCTGCTGAAATCCTGCCTCTTTTCATGCCAGAAATGTTCCCTTGTTGTCCTGCTTTTGTTGTGCTGTAAGAGTGCCCTTCAAGACAGTAATAACTTTGAGCAATAACTTTGTGGTGCCACTGTATTCTGCTCTGGTCAGACCTCACCTGGAGTACTGTGTCCAGTTCTGGGCACCACAGTTCAAGAAGGACACTGACAAACTGGAACGTGTCCAGAGGAGGGCAACCAAAATGGTCAAAGGTCTGGAAATGATGCCTTATGAGGAACGGCTAAGGGAGCTGGGCATGTTTAGCCTGGAGAAGAGGAGGTTAAGGGGTGATATGATAGCCATGTTCAAATATATAAAAGGATGTCACATAGAGGAGGGAGAAAGGTTGTTTTCTGCTGCTCCAGAGAAGCGGACACGGAGCAATGGATCCAAACTGCAGGAAAGAAGATTCCACCTAAACATTAGGAAGAACTTCCTGACAGTAAGAGCTGTTCGACAGTGGAATTTGCTGCCAAGGAGTGTGGTGGAGTCTCCTTCTTTGGAGGTCTTTAAGCAGAGGCTTGACAACCATATGTCAGGAGTGCTCTGATGGTGTTTCCTGCTTGGCAGGGGGTTGGACTCGATGGCCCTTGTGGTCTCTTCCAACTCTATGATTCTATGATTCTATGAAACATCTCACAACAACTCAGAGCGGCATGCTGTGTGGACGCTCCAGGATAAACCCACCACTACTTAACTTTTATCGCTGCAATGGCAGGCACCAGAGACACGGAACAGAATCCAACCCATCCCTTGGAGCAAGTAGGTACCAGGCATAAAAAAGGTAAAGGATCCCTGGATGGTTAAGTCCAGTCAAAGGCAACTATGGGCTTGCGATGCTCATCTCGCTTTCAGGCCATGGGAGTCGCCGTTTGTCCACAGACAGCTTTCCGGGTCATGTGGCCAGCATGACTAAACCGCTTCTGGCACAACAGAACACTGTGACGAACCCAGAGCACATGGAAACACCGTTTACCTTCCCGCCGCAGCGGTACCTATTTATCTACTTGCACTGGTGTGCTTTTAAACTGCTAGATTGGCAGGAGCTGGGACAGAGCAACGGGAGCTCACTCCGCCGCAGGGATTCGAACTGCCAACCTTTCGATTGGCAAGCCCAAGAGGCTCAGAGGTTTAGACCACAGCGCCACCCACGCCCCAGGTACCAATCATGGCAGGGCTAGGGTGGAGCTGACTGGTGACCAACTGCACATTTATGATAGGTGAGTTCTGAGTTGCCCCACATTTCCCAAATTCCCTCACCACTTGTACCCATAGCAAACCCTCCGGTGCCCACTATCCTGATACGCAAGAAGCTTTCCTCGAAAGTAGCTTGAGGAACTGCCACCATCCAGCTCCCATAATGGCCTCTCCCTTGCCCCAACCACCACCACCGGGTCATCTGAAGGGCCCTCCTGCCCTGAGGAGAGAGGAGGAGGAGCTTTTCCTAAAGAAACAAGTTGGCTTTTCCACTCTATTGTAACTTTTTTTTAAAAAAGCCAATACTTGTAGTGATCTTACATGAACTGCTTTGTGATGCCCACCTGAAAAGTGGTAGAACAATTCCATAAGTAAGCAAATTGAGGAGGTTGCATCCCAAATGCTGTGGAATTTATATTTCCCTCAAATAGCTCAGCTGGCAGAACATGAGCCTCTTAATTTCAGGGTCGGGGATGACATGAAGACATCAACCCCGTCATGTGGGAATCCCTTGCAGATGACCGCAGTGCCTGGAAACAGACAGTCAGGTCGTGTATCTGCAGCAGTGACCAGAGGAGGAGTGGCTGCTGGGAGGAGTGCAGAGAGAAGTCATGCCATGGTGCATCTGCAGCAGCACAACTGGACGCCTTCCTCTGCCCCAGCTGCAACAAAACATGTCTCTCCCATATCTGTCTCTACAGCCACAGCAGGCGCTGCAAATCTCCAACAGTTTGTCTTCACCCCCAAAGGTGCATTCCTCTATTGTTTCCCAAAACAGACAGGTACCAACACCTACCTTTATTCCTCAAAGCAGGATGCCTCTGAATATCAGTTGTTGGCAATCACAGGTGAACAGAGTGCTGTTTCTCTCAGGTTCCTGATTGCAGGCTTCGCAGAGGCATCTCTCTGTGAGAACAGGGTGCTGGACTAGGTGGGTGATTGGCCTGATCCAATAGCTTCCTCTTATGTTCATATTTTTATTTTCTTTATTTTCTTTCCTGAAAGAGACATATCACCATTAGCAGCTGCACATGAAGCAGCATGCTGGCCTTGCATTGGGTTTGGGAGCGGGGAGAGCAGAATTTGGGGGAGGCGGCTTGCAGCAGCAATCAGGCATACCCCACTGTCAATTCAGTCTCCCCATTGGCCTCTGCACGCTGAGATTGTCATGAGGCTAGACACAAATTAGTCCCATTGACGTGAATCCGATTGGTTGTGGATCAGGCAGTTTTATGGGCCATGAAAAGGAAATCTGAACTTTTGATGTGCCTATTATATTATGTCACACTTATCCCTCTTCACAACCCATTATCCATTAATAAATTCTGTAGCATGGTTAGTTTCGCTCCTGACATCAAACTGAAAGTGTCAACTATTTTAACAAGTCCCTTTTATCTATTTGAACATCAAAAACATGCACATATTTTTCCTGATGTCTGAGCTGACAAGTAAATCTGTATCTTCAAGGAAAAATAGCATCTGACATAACATCTAGGGATTCCAACAGCAGTTTTTAACTTGATCCAAGCATGTGTCCAGAGTAGCACACATCACTGCTCTGCTGTCTCTCACTGTTCTGCTACTAATTTCGATGCATTCTCTATTCATATGCAACAGCTTCCCCCTGAAACTGGAAGCTTGGCTTTTGTTACCCTCTAAAATAACATTACATTTCCGCAATTGCACACAAGGGTCCGTATTACCGTAGCCAAATAGAATCGGAGGTTTGTAGAGTTGGAAGGGACGCCAAGGGTCATCCAGTCCAAACTCCTGCAATGCAGTAATCTTTTGCCCAATGTGGGACTTCAACTCAGAACCCTGAAATGAAGAGTCTCAAAATCTACTGACTGAGCTATGCCAGACTTGAACTTTTAAAAAGCTCATTATGGCATTCTTTTCCTCAGCACCATCCAAGACCGCCCTTCCATTAGGCAGTGAAGACTTGTCCGGTAAGGCAAATGGTTTCCTTGTCCCACTAACCTCAGTTTGCTCTCAGTCTCTCACTGCCTGCCTGCCTTGTTACTTACAAGCAGTCCAGGGGGCGGTCCTCTCTGTCACCTTCTTTCTCCTCTTTGATCCAAGTTGCCTTTTGTAGAACTCTGCAGGGAGGACAAAACTAGAATGCGTTGACTCTGCCTCTCATTGGCTCTGGTGCCACCTACTGTTGGCCTCCTTACCATCCACCCTACCCATCCCAAGCTCTTGGCTTGGGTCCTATCCTCTGGAACAGGAGAAATCAAGCTTGCCTCATCTTCCATGGAGCTCCATCTCAGTCTCCTCTTTTCCAAGCTAAACATACCCAACTCCCTCAACCATTCATCATAAGCCTTGGTTTCCAGACCAGATCATCTTAGTTGCCCTCCTCTGCACATGTTCCAGCTTGTCAACAATCTTCTTAAATTGTGCTGCCCAGAATTGGACACAGTGCTCCAGCTGTGGTCTGACCAAGCATAGAGCAGTACTATTACTTCCCTTGATCTGGACATTATACTTCTGTTGATGAAGCTTAGAATAGCATTAGCTTGCTTTTCTTTCTGCTACTACGTCACACTGTTGACTCGTGTTAAGCTTTTGGTCCCCCAAGACCCCCTAGATCCTTTTCACTTGTACTACTGGCAAGCCAGGTGTCTCCCATTTTATATGAGTGCAGCTAGTTCCTTTTGCCTAAGTGTCAAGCCTGACATTTGTCCCTATTGAAATTCATTCTGTTTGTTGGAACCTAGTTATCCAATCTGTTAAGGTGACAAGAGTGAGACACTGTCAGTATAGAAGTCCTCTGCTCAGAGATTTGTTGTTGTTGTTGTTTAGTCATTTAGTCATGTCCAACTCTTCGTGATCCCATGGACCAGAGCACGCCAGGCACTCCTGTCTTCCACTGCCTCCCGCAGTTTGGTCAAACTCATGCTGGTAGCTTCGAGAACACTGTCCAACCATCTCATCCTCTGTTGTCCCCTTCTCCTTGTGCCCTCCATCTTTCCTAACATCAGGGTCTTTTCCAGGGAGTCTTCTCTTCTCATGAGGTGGCCAAAGTATTGGAGCCTCAGCTTCAGGATCTGTCCTTCCAGTGAGCCCTCAGGGCTGATTTCCTTCAGAATGGATAGGTTTGATCTTCTTGCAGTCCATGGGACTCTCAAGAGTCTCCTCCAGCACCATAATTCAAAAGCATCCATTCTTCAGTTATCAGCCTTCTTTATGGTCCAGCTCTCACTTCCATACATCACTACTGGCAAAACCATAGCTTTCACTATACGGATCTTTCTTGGCAAGGTGATGTCTCTGCTTTTTAAGATGCTGTCTAGGTTTGTCATTGCTTTTCTCCCAAGAAGCAGGCGTCTTTTAATTTCATGCCTGCTGTCACCATCTGCAGTGACAGAGATTTGTAGTGGTTGCTGATTTGTTACCGGATCAAGTATTGTTATACAGAGCCCTTAACCAGTCCCCTTGTGGGATCGCCTTATCTTATCTGTGACACCCAATTACTTCAGTCTGCAGAACTGGTACTGTTACAGGTGCTACATAACACTTGTTCCTCACACTAAAAGATATTGGGCTTTTGTGTGGCAGCACCTACACTTTGGAACTCCCTGCCCATTGATATCAGGTAGATGCCTTCACTGTTCACCTTTCAATGCCTACTGAAAACATTTTTGTTTTGGCAAACCTATCCAAACACCTAGGTGTTGGTCTGCTTTAATCTATTTTTAGTCTACCATTAGTTTTAATTACCCTTTAATGTTTTCACTACTTGTTTTTAACTGGTTTTTATTGACAATTTTAATATTTCTTGTAAACCACTTGGAGGTTTTATTACAGTCAACCATTACATAAATTTCAATTAGATAAAATGAATAAATACCTAAGACCATCCTCCCCACCCACACCTGCAACTCAAAAACATCCTTGGCACCTTCAAGAAAAGAAGGAAGGAGTATTATCCCTCCCCAGGATAAGATGAAACAAACCAGTCTTGCATTCAGATGTTCTTTGCTGGAATTAAAAGAGTTGCGAATAGTAATTTTCTACGAAAATATCAAGGGAGGTCTGGCCATTTGTCATGTGAGCTAAATTCCTTGATCCAAGAGGAAACAGAAAACGGTCTTGTCTTAGTCGGGTCGATTGTGTTCATTTTACAATATACAAAGGTAACTCGATACAGAGGATGACCTTTCCTAACAGTGTGGGTGGGGAGTCTTCAATACCTGACATTCATTAACAGCAGGTAGCCTGGTGCTGTTTCTTAAGGCCGGCGGCAGTCCTATTGATGCACCTGCTTGCTTAAAATGCTGAATTTTCGCTCTCGAGCTTCTGGGCTTAATGCTGGCCAGTGAAAAGGTAGCAGCTTCCCAAGCAACATTTAGCTTCATCTCTTGCACCAATGCCCTGCAAAGTTCCTCTTGCAGGATTGTGCCCATGCTCTGGCATGGAGCTGCCACCTTCGCACAGGGGTTGCTGCAGCTTACCTGGGCAGGGTGGTGGCAAAGTCTGGGCCGTGTGGGAGCAATGGGAGCATGAAATTGGCTTCACCAGTGTGGCCAACAGCTCTGACTGCACTGCTCGGGACCCATGGGAGTTGTAGTCCAAAACATCTGGAGAGAGCACCAGGTTGAGGAAAGCGTCCATGCAGTACTCTTGTGCCCATTTGATTGCAACAGACTTAAGCCAGTGTTTTTCAAAGGTTTTGTAAACTTGATTCTCCTTCTACGCTTATTGTGTAGTCCAAGATCTTAGGCAAGAACGGACCACATGATGCTGCTGAACTACGATTCATCAGCCCTAGTGGTCTTAGCCAGGGGTTGGCAAACTAACGTCCGCAGGCTGGATCAGGTCCAATTGCCTTCAAGATCTGGCCTGCGGACTGTCTGTGGATCGGCGTGGGGATTCTGTTCTTTCAGGATGCGCCATATTTTCCCCTGCACCATTCCAATTTCCCCTCCCTCCTCCCTCCCTCCTCCTGGCTTCTTCCCACCCTGCCTAGAGGAGGAAGGGGGGTGGGCTGAGCTGGCTGAGCGCCATTTTAAGCAGCCCCTCTCCAGAGCCCTTTTGCGCTGCTCATCTTCCCTTTGCCGGTACCGCCGCCCTGATGCTCCTGTGGGCCAGAGAACGGAGTGGGCAAGCTCGCTCTGCCTACCCACGAGAAGCAAGTCCAACAATGCAATATCAATATAAACTCTTTATATAATCTATACGGAACATAGAACAATATGACCACTGCTCCTTAGTTATTGTTGTTATACATTTCCATTCACCATATAGATGGGTTTATGAAGCATTTCCGTATCCTTCTGTTGTGCTGGAGAAGAATTCTACGAAACAGTGGGTATATCCGGAATCACTGTTCACTATGTCACCACTTTGGCAGCATTGGACGTCATAAAACAAAGCTTTACGGCTTGTTTTCACCAGATAAGAATCTGACCTATTGCTTCTTTCAGAGACTTGCATAGTCTACAAAGACTTTCAGAGACTTACAGTGGTACCTCGGGTTACATACGCATCAGGTTACATACGCTTCAGGTTACAGACTCCGCTAACCAAAAAATAGTCCTTCAGGTTACGAACTTTGCTTCAGGATGAGAACAGAAATTGTGCTCTGGCGGCGCGGCGGCAGCAGGAGGCCCCATTAGCTAAAGTGGTGCTTCAGGTTAAGAACACTTTCAGGTTAAGAACAGACCTCTGGAACAAATTAAGTACTTAACCCGAGGTACCACTGTATAAGACTTATGATTATTTGCTTCTACGTTTTGAAGAGAATCCATCAAGAATACATATTTTGTGACTTTCAGAGATTTATAAGGTTTCTGTTTATTTTGTTTTGCAGAGAGTACATATTTCATATATTTCATATTGATCTATGTTCCGTATAGATTATAAAGAATTTATATTGATATTGCATTGTTGGACTTGGTCATCGTGTTGCCTTGGATATTACTGATATTTGTTTGCAACACAGGGGTTTAATGGTTTGCTTACCCATGAGAAGCAGCAGCAACGGTGGTGGTGGTGGCTGCCCCTGGGAAGGTAAGCGCAGCGGCTGGGGCTGGGGGTGTGGGGTGTGGAGGAGGACTACTTGCCCCCCACCTCCTCTTCCAGCCCCCCCCCCCGGTGCTGCTTCTCTGGCCTGCCACAAGGTCTGAGGGACAGTGGACCAGCCCACAGCTAAAGAATTTTGCCAACCCCTGGTCTTAGCCAATGGTGATGGGTGGGTGGTGATGGTGGCATTTATTAACCCATGCTTCCTCAGCAGGGTTACAATCTAAAATGCAGAACTGAAAACATTAGGAGTGTGTTGTGGCGCTGTGGGTTAAACCACAGAGCCTAGGACTTGCCAATCAGAAGGTCGGCGGTTTGAATCCCCGCGATGGAGTGAGCTCCCGTTCCTCAGTCCCTGCTCCTGCCAACCTAGCAGTTCGAAAGCACATTAAAGTGCAAGGAGATAAATAGGTACCGCTCCAACGGGAAGGTAAATGGCGTTTCCGTGCGCCCCTCTGGTTCGCCAGAAGCGGCTTAGTCATGCTGGCCACATGACCCGGAAGCTGTACGCCGGCTCCCTCGGCCAATAAAGCAAGATGAGCGCAGCAACCCCAGAGTCGGTCACGATTGGACCTCATGGTCAGGGGTCCCTTTACCTTTACATTCACAAGAATAGGGAGTTGTATTTCAGCAACAGCCGGAGGACCCAAGATTCTCCACACCTGTCTTCTGCCATTGCTCCATCTCCACCAACACTGGGCAAGAATGGCCTGCAGGGCAGCGAAAAGCAACCAGTAGTTCAGCCCTAAATTTACGTAGGTTGCAGGATGTTTGTGTGTTGGGGAGAGAGATCAGGGGGGGAAAGGATACCAGGGAGAGTTTGAGGAAGGGTAAAGAGAGAGAAGGAAAAAGGGTGCCATGCCAATTCTTGCTCTGGCCATGCCAACCACTGGTTCTGGCTCTACCTTGTGCCAGCATGCGGCCCCTGATAGATTGTTACTGGGGGAATGTGGCCCTCGGAAGAAAAAAAGGTTCCACACCCATGATATACAGGTATCTTTGCTGAAGAAAAATGCTCAGAATAAAGTCAAAGGACCATTTCTTTGATCACTTTTCAAAGCTCAATTTTGACAGCTATCTATGAAAAGGTCCTTTACTTTGTTTGTCTTCAATTACACACACACACACACACACACACAATCTTTTGAACCTTACTGAAGAATGGAGGATCAATACTTGGGAGTGAGGTCTGGAGTTTTCCCAGTTTATGATTTAAACCTTAATGCTACCATAGCCTGTTGATTGCAACTCTCTTTAAACGATCCCATTTTACAAGACTGCAAATCCATTTCTTTCCCCTACTTGTTCCTTTAAGGTTAACTGTGCGCTTTGTTTGAGGACAGTCGCCACAAGTTTCCCCGTCGGAGCGGATTTCCAATTCATATTCTCCAGACAGACTTCCCCTTCCTCCCCCTGAAGCTTTTAAAAACAACCCCATATTGATCCAATTCTTCCTTTGTTAAGAGACATTCGGCTGGGACTGTCAATATCAATGTGGGTTATATTGTCTGCCTCTCGCAAAAGCCCGATGCTTCCTTTGATTTTTGGCTAATGGCCAAGGTGCTTGTTCAGTGTCAATTATGTTAAAGTTAAATTTGTGAAGTCTGTCCTTGCCAGAATTGTCAATGCGCATTTTCCCCCTGAGGGGTGAGAACCGTCTATGTGACATTGTAGGATTTTAGCCTGGAGTTATTCCATGGTAGTTTGTCTGATTTAGTCTGTGCAGCCTTGTAGTAATCATCTGCAGGTAGAGCCACAATGAATAAGTGAAGCAAACGGTCAAGGCAACTGGGTCACCATGGCAGGGAAAACTAGGGGTGATCTCCAGAACTAGCATCTTCATCCCATCCGAATGCCAGCTCTGCAAACTAGTGTCATGAGTTTGGAGGTGCCAGACTCCCCTAAATTCCTGGACCCCTTAAGTGTTAGAAACACGCTCTACATGGGGCTACCTTTGAAGGTGACTCAGAAACTACAATTAATCCATAATGCAGCAGCTAGACTGGTGACTGGGACCAGCCACCGAGACCACATAACACCGGTCTTGAAAGACCTACATTGGCTCCCAGTACGTTTCCAAGCACATTTCATAGTGTTGGTGTTGACCTTTAAAGCCCTAAACGGTCTCGGCCCAGTATACCTGAAGAAGCGTCTCCACCCCGGACGCTGAGATGCAGCACCAAGGGTTTCTGGCAGTTTCCTCACCGCGAGAAGCGAAGTTACAGGGAAGCAGGCAGAGGGCCTTCTCAGTAGTGGCTCCCGCCCTGTGGAACACCTTCCATCAGATGTCAAAGGAATAAACAACTATCTGATGTTTAGAAGACATCTGAAGGCAGCCCTGTTTAGGGAAGCTTTTTAATGACTGATGTTTTAATATATTTTTAATCTCCTGTTGGAAGCCGCCCAGAGTGGCTGGGGAGACCCAGCCAGATGGGTCGGGTTTACGTAATAAATTGTTGTTGTTGTTGTTGTTTAGTCGTTTAGTCATGTCTGACTCAGAGCACGCAAGGCACTCCTGTCTTCCACTGCCTCCTGCAGTTTGGTCAAACTCATGCTGGGAGCTTCAAGAACTATTATTATTATTATTATTATTATTATTATTATTATTACTATTACTATTATTACTATTATTATCATTATTATCATTATTATAGCCTCCTGAACCCCTGGATCCAGCAAGGGTTAAAAGCTAAGCCAGGCTAGCTTCCTCAGAAGGTAAACACTTGGGAGATGAGCCATTAAGAAAACAAAGGAAAGGTAATAAGCCAAGGAGAGGGGACTCTGTGCCAGACAACAGATGAATGGGGCCCCTCCTCTAGCTCTGAGATTGTTAGAAGAACAAAAGCCAGAGTTTAGAGTTTTACAATTTGCTGTAATGTGACTTGGGGATAAAAGGTTGCAGGATGGTAAATGCAGCAAGCTGGAGTGAGAGTCAGAGCGTGATATTTGAATCTAAGGCTGCAGCGATAAAAGAAACATGACCCTCTTGGGTTGTTGATGCTGTGAAGCCCTCCATCATAGGCTGAAGTTATATATATGATTCTTTGTTGTTGTTGTTGTTGTTTAGTCATTTAGTCATGTCCAACTCTTCGTGACCCCATGAACCAGAGCACACCAGGCACTCCTGTCTTCCACTGCCTCCCGCAGTTTGGTCAGACTCATGTTGGTAGCTTCGAGACCACTGTCCAACCACCTCGTCCTCTGTCGTCTCCTTCTCCTTGTGCCCTCAATCTTTCCCAACATCAGGGTCTTTTCCAGGGAGTCTTTTCTTCTCATGAGGTGGCCAAAGTACTGGAGCCTCAGCTTCAGGATCTGTCCTTCCAGTGAGCATTCAGGGCTGATTTCCTTCAGAATGGATATGTTTGATCTTCTTGCAGTCCATGGGACTCTCAAGAGTCTCCTCCAGCACCATAATTCAAAAGCATCAATTCTTCGGCGATCAGCCTTCTTTATGGTCCAGCTATAATTTCAACTTGCATAATTTCAGCCTTACATGAAGGCAGCCTGGTTGAAATTGTGCAAGCTAAATCCAAGCAAGGTAGAGAGCCTAAAGACGCTTTAGGCGCTGGGCTCTCTTGGGTTACCCAGCATGTAAAGAGCTTTAAAGCCCTCTGCCTTGATGGGATGGGGGCAGGTTTTCTCAGAGCGCCATCTAGAGAAGGAAAGAAGAGACAGCCTCAACCAGAGAAGAATGACAAACCAAGTTGATGGACTATGCCAAAATGGCAAAACTAACTGGGAAGCTCAGAAATCAAGAAGACAAGAAATTTTTAAAAAGAATGGGAAATGTTTATAATGTAGAGTGGTACCTTGGGTTAAGTACAGTGGTACCTCAGGTTACGTATGCTTCAGGTTACGTACGCTTCAGGTTATCAGACTTCGCTAACCCAGAAATCATGCTTCAGGTTAAGAACTTTGCTTCAGGATAAGAAGAGAAATCGTGCTCTGGCAGCGCAGTGGCAGCAGGAGGCCCCATTAGCTAAAGTGGTGCTTCAGGTTAAGAACAGTTTCAGGTTAAGAACGGACCTCCGGAACGAATTAAGTACTTAACCCGAGGTACCACTGTACTTAATTCGTTCCGGAGGTCCATTCTTAAACTGAAATGTTCTCATCCTGAAGCAAAGTTCTTAACCTGAAGCACGATTTCTGGGTTAGCGGAGTCTGTAACCTGAAGCGTATGTAACCTGAAGCGTATGTAACCTGAGGTACCACTGTATATACAAAATCATTGTAAACAGGTCAAAACATTAGCAGGATTTTAAATACACAGAAAGTATAGATAACTTAGGAAGATGGAAAATTGGAGAAGTACTGATATGCAGTTGAAAAATAGAATCAAAGGGACCCATGGACATAGCTATCAACATTTCCCTTTTTTTAAGGGAAATTCCCTTATTCCAAATAGGATTCCTTGCAAGAAAAGGGAAAAGTTGACAGCTATGCCCATGGAAGGGATGGAGGGAAGTCAGGAGATTCAGAGTAATCTTGATATTTGGATTTTGTATTGTTTTATGTTGTATGTTTATATTTTCAAAAATCAATTAAAAAAAGATTCTTTAAAAACAAAAGCAGAGTGCCAGCTCTGGGCTGCTCAAGCAAGATCTCATGTGGCTATCCAAGTTCCCATAAGATCTCATGTGAGCGTTCCTTAGCCTCCCAGAGCTCATGTGTCAAGTGGGCCTTGCAAGCAAAACACGAACCTGTAAAGTGTTTTTCGTGCCAGGTCCACTTGGGTTACTCAGCAGAAAAAGAGCTTTTAAGCTGTCCGTCTGTGAGTGCAGGGGGTTCTCTCTCTTTCCCCACCTCACCAACTAGCCATAGAGTGGCTCCAAGGGTTTGAGTATACATGGTTTTTGTGTATGCAGGGAACCCTTCAAACTGAACCCCCATGTAAGATGATAGAGTTGGAAGGCACCACAAGGGAGAGGACGTTACAAAACAAATCGATCCGCGCCTGTTAACAGGAAATAGTATTTCTCCGAGGTCAATGAACTACTCCCTAAACAGCAGAATGAAATGGGAAGATTACATTTTGGCTCACAGAATGAGACCCTTGCTATGTCGACAACTGACGCCCCACCACACACACAAAGCTTTAAATAAATTTATTTTCTGGTGGTACACTCAGTGCCAGTTGAATGGGTCTCCATAGCCTCAGTTTTGACATTGTAGAACTCAGCAGGGAGGAGAAGGGGGAGAGCCATCGCTCGGTGGTAGAGCACCTGCTTCACATGCAGAAGGCCCCAAATTTAACCTCCAGGTAGCGCTGAGAAAGAACCTTGCCTAAAATCCTGGAGAGCCACTCAGACAATACTGAGTTAGATGGGCCAATGACCTGACTCAGTGTAAGGTACCTTCCTGTGTTCCTAGAATGGAACCTAGAATTAGCTGGCTCTGCCTGTCATTGGCTCTAGCGCCACCTACTGTTGGTCCTCCTGCCTTCTGCCCAGGCAGCCCCAATAGGCACCATCTGCTATGGCACACAGACACCATGTTCACCTATCAAGAAAGCTCTGTCTGTGAAAAGCTGTTTCAGACAAGCTGCTACATGATAACTGCAGCCCTTACAATGATAAATTTGCCTACGTGAGTCCATTCTTCCCCCACTGCTGTCCTAATACTCTTCAATGGGAGACAAATTGTTTAAATCCAAATGCTTATTATTATCCAGTATATGGATAGGGATGCTTGTAATGTTATTTGTTCAAGAAGTTTTATTGCACAGCATTTCGATTGCACCTGTCAGTGCAATTTTTATTTTATTTTTCTGCAAGCACTTCCCACTAACAACAACATCAGCTTTTATTGGCTTAAATGAGTAATTTTTCAGCTGTTGAGTTAAAATCAAGAGGAGAATCAATATGGGCATCTCTGTAATTGAAAACCAGTGGGTGATAATTCGGTGCTGAAAACAAGATAATAAGAACAGAGATGAAACACCATCAGGGGAAAGGGAGAAAAGATTATGGATACAATCTCAATTAAATATCAATTATTAGCAATGCTTGATAAAGAAACGTGCATGTTTCATTTTTCCAGTCGCATGTATTTCCTCCCTTTCCAGTTCTGTTCTGCCAGATGTTACCTGATGAAAAAACCACCGATGTCACTGATGTAACAGATGGAGGCAAAATCAAATCTGGATTGATACTAATGCTGAAGGCTGAAGTAGGAATTCCCTGTTCCTTGGCTTTTTAGGGTATATTTACCTTCCTTTCCGTCAGCGGAGAACATAACAGTCGGGTTTTTACTGTGAAAACAGTGCAGGTGATAGGGTTAACCCCATACACCGGGGTACCTCTAGACTACAACTCCTATAATCCCTAACCATCAGCCATGCTTGCTGGGGCTGATGGGAGTTGGAGTCCAACAGCATCTGGATTGCATCCCTGCTAAACACACACAGAGAGAAAGAGAGAGAGAGATGCCCGACAGGACTATTAGGATCAGTCCAAGACATTTTGTAGCCTGAGGCAAAGGATAGCATGACAAACACAAACATTCCATGAACATTGAATGACATTTAGGGACATAGAAGAGAAGAAGAAGAGTTTGGATTTGATATCCCGCTTTATCACTACCCAAAGGAGTCTCAAAGCGGCTAACATTCTCCTTTCCCTTCCTCCCCCACAACAAACACTCTGTGAGGTGAGTGGGGCTGAGAGACTTCAAAGAAGTGTGACTGGCCCAAGGTCACCCAGCAGCTGCATGTTGAGGAGCGGGGAAGCGAACCCGGTTCACCAGATTAGGAGTCTACCGCTCTTAACCACTACACCACACTGGCTCTCATAGGAAGCTGCCTTACACTGAATCAGACCATTGGTCCATCTGACCCTGTTCCTGATGTACATCCTTTACTCACCCCTTCTTCCCTGGTGGCGAGGAGAGTGCTATTTTGTGGTTCACCTCAGGTGCCCAAATGTATTGTGCTGGCCCTGCCACTACTGACGCCACAACTCATATACAACCTGAAGCACCTGCTTCACTTTGCCTCATGGTAGGGCTGTCCCTGGAGACTTTTAAACTCATTTTTAAGAAAGCAGGAATGAGATCCCCAATGTTAGTTGGGGGACCCTTACAGAGGCAGACCACAGCCAGTTTAAGGCCACAGACTGCATCATTTGATTTTGTGTTCCATTACATAATGGGAAAGAGCTTAACACCTGACATTTGACTCCTAACACAGAGATAAGAAAGCACCTTGTTTTTCCTCTGGGGACCAGCTTGCCACGTTCTCTGCTGTTCCCACAGAAGTCACAGGTCATACAGGCACTTCAGGAAAACATCTGTGCAGCTCAGTTAGGGAGTGAGGTGTTAGAATTCCTGCTCCATGATTGCAGTCATGGGATTTTTGTCTTTCACATGATTGTATGTGTTTTGACTCCACAGAGTGGGAAGTGACGGAGACAGGATGTTTGTGTTACTGTGTTCCATGAAGTTGGACTATTGTCCTTTTTCTCTTTGCTGTCTGATGCTAGAGAGAGAGGAAGCCATGTTGCAGTGCTCCGTGTGTGTTTCTATGTAAATAAAGTAGATTAGCCAAAATGCTGAGTTGCTGAGGTCTGTTACGCATGATGCGCAAACTCTGCGGATCCCTAAGTGTCTGTTGGCATTGGTCGCTGTGATGTTCAGGCAGAAGAAAGCTTTTGAAGCTCCCGAACGATCGACCAGGAGGGAGAGAACATGCCAGTCGGGCATGTGTCTCTGCCAGAGTCCTACTCGAGTGTAGGCTGAGCTCCTGACATAAAGTGGGCTTTAGTCCAAATCTAGTACCCATCACTGGTGCAGTTTTTTATCAGCAGTGCCTCCTATTCACTGAGAGACCACTGTAGAGGCAGCAGCGGAGCAAGCCGATCGGGCGCCTGGGGCGGCGCACATGCCCTGCGCCCAGGGGCAGGGCCAGCCACCCGAGGGGTGGGGTTGGGCCAGCCAGGGCAGGACACTCCGCAGGGCCTCCTTCCACTCAGCCACCCTACAGCTGAGAGGGAGGCGGCGAGCGGATCATTAGGGGCAGCGCAGAGCCTGCAGGTGCCCAAGCCACCATGTCACTCCCAGGAGAGACGCATGGCTCATTGTGCTGCAGGCCCTACAATGAGTGCCGCCAGGCATTCTGTCACACCCCCCCCTCAGTGGTAACACCTGGGGCAGACCACCCCCCTGCCCCCCCTTTCCTCCATCCCTATGTAGAGGCAGAACTGAGGCTGCTGAGGAAGAGGCAGTTCCAGACTCCAAGGAAGGATGCTATTGAAAACAGTACCAAAGCATCACTGATTTGGGTGTAGGCAAAATCCTGCCCCCTTCCAGAGCCCAGCCCCATCTGCTGCCCTAACATGCATTCTGCTGCTGGATGGGTTTAGCAATCCAGGTCTCTACAATAAACAAAAAAAAATTTCTGGGAAATGTGGCATTGATAAAATAATAAAAAAGGACCATTAACGCTTACTTTAAGCCCCACTTCTTAATTGGCAGGTTTTAAAACCAATTTTGCTGTTATTTAAATACTCAATTTTCATTGTTCTGTCTGTGTGGCTCTTAATAAGCCTACACTATTTATTTATTTTTTTCACATGATGACATGCAAAGTCCCCATAAGGTGACTTTATGAAGCTCATTCTGAAGTATTCCATTCTTTCGGAGGATATTTACATAGATGTTTATCATTGGGCTACTTAAAAAAAAAAAAGACTGTCTAATTATAAGCAGACAAAAGTTTTTATTACGGGTTTAATTCTGAAATGCAAATGGACCATTGTGAAAGTGCATGTTGAAATTTTAATTTGCGCTTTTTATTTGTGTCGGTGGATTAGCAAACTGTCCTGCGTCGAAATTAATTATAGGGAGAGAGACATAAAACTGGCTGCAAGATAACAGTGCTTTAAGCATGCCCACATGCCGGAATTGCTCAGAGGTCTCCACCGAAAGTTTACATTTGACCTACACATCGCAGTGGTTGTAAATAAATGCTTCCCTACTGCATCGAGATCTACAACGAATGTCTTCTACAGATGATACATATCCTATTTAATGTTGCCTACTGTTACCAGGGCTGTGATAGCCTTAATATTGTATGCTCACAGCAAGGTGGCAATTAGTGTTTGGATTTAGAGGAAGGAGGGGATAATATGATTTCATGCAGGAACATCTCTTCTTTAATACTGTTGCTGGGCATAAAACGACAGGCAGTTCTCTATCCAACAAGATATATGAACCATCACATTTTGTGGTTTCAAAATCAGAATCCCACCAGGACTAAGGGGTCTCCCAAAGGTCTTCTACCGTTTTTGTGCTGAATTCTGTAAAAAAAAAAACAACCTCAAAAAAGAGAGATGTTCAGATTGCAGAAATTGTCCATGTAAGAAACTTCCTTACATCAGTCCATCTCCATAGATATAATCCAAGTCCGGCCTTGGGCTTGCCTATCAGAAGGTCGGAGGTTCGAATCCTCTTGATGGGGTGAGTTCCCCTTGCTTGGTCCCAGCTCCTGCCAACCTAGCAGTTTGAAAGCATATCAAAATGCAAGTAGATAAATAGGTACTTCTCCCGCGGGAAGATAAAACAGTGTTTCCGTGCGCTGCTCTGGTTCGCCAGAAGCAGCTTAGTCATGCTGGCCACATGACCCGGAAGCTGTACGCCAGCTCCCTCGGCCAGTAAAGCAAGATGAGCGCCGCAACGCCAGAGTCGTCCACGACTGGACCTAACAGTCGGGGTCCCTTTACCTTTACCTACTCCTGAATTATGGGGTGATTTGGGTGAGACTTTCACATTCTCAGTTTGGCTTGTGCTTTTAACAAAGCCCCCGCCGCCGCCGCCACCGCCCAATAAGTGCCAGATTTACGTATAAGCTAATCAAGCTATAGCTTAGGGCCCCACTCTCTTGGGGGGGGGGCGCAAAAAAATGTAAAGGAAAAAAACCTGGATGTACAGTTCCAAAATATAAGATAAAAAACAAGTAAAATAAAACCTACATACAGCAACAGTGTTTTGTGTTGTGTAGGCTCCTATGATGTAAGCAATGGGCACCGCCTGCTAGCCTGCTCCCTAAAATATCACCAGTTTGCTTATTTCTATATATAGGGTGCCTACATTCTGCATACAGATAGGTAGCCGTGTTGATCTGCCATAGTCAAAACAAAATTTTTTTTTCCTTCCAGTAGCACCTTAAAGACCAACTAAGTTAGTTCTTGGTATGAGCTTTCGTGTGCATGCACACTTGGTATCTGAAGAAGTGTGCATGCACACGAAAGCTCATACCAAGAACTAACTTAGTTGGTCTTTAAGGTGCTACTGGAAGGGAAAAAAAAATTTTGTTTTTACATTCTGCATGAACTGGTTGCATGGCAACATGAACAAATGGCTTTAGATACCTATTAGGTCCATAAATTACCATATATAGTAGCCTATATTCAACACAAAAACAGCAACCATTTGTTATTGACAACGGACAGCTGGACATATAAAGGGCCCCACTACCTTCAGTAGCCCAGGGCATCATCAAACCTAAATCTGGCCCTGCCCCCAAGGAACGTGCTGGATTCAGGCACCAGGCCCGTTGGCAGACCAACCCTGTGTTACAAAAATGTCTGCAAACGTGACACGAAGGCCGGCAACAGCAATTAATCCCTTGCAGATGACCGCAGCACCTGGAAGCAGACAGGTTGTGTATTCATAGCAGTGACCAGCGGCAGAAGGACCACTGGGAGGAGTGTTGAGCGAAGAAACGCCATGGTACACCTGCAGCAGCACAACCAGACACTTTCAACTGTGGAAAACCCAATGGATTTTTGCTCCAATTCAGGGCAGAAGAGTGGGTTTCCCCTGGGGAAAACTGCAGGACAAGCAGAAGTCTGGATGAGCCTTTCACTGCAAAGCAGTGGAGCATGGCTATTAGGATTCAAAATGGAGGCCCACGCTCAGGAGAAATTCAGCAAGGCTATGCTGGGACGCCAGCAGGAAACCCAGGAATATGAACAGAGGAAGTGAGAACTGCTTGGAGGTTTTACTTTCAATTAAACAGTGTACAAACTCCATTGGATAAATAAAATAAAAACGTCCCATGGGCTTTCCCCCTTGAGGCATATGGCTGGCCTTTGTGAGAATGAGATATTGGACTATGGTGGGCCTTCTGATCTTCTGGAGAGCCAGTGTGGTGTAGTGGTTAAGAGCGAAAGACTCGTAATCTGGTGAACCAGGTTCGCATCCCCGCTCCTCCACATGCAGCTGCTGGGTGACCTTGGGCTAGTCGCACTTCTTTGAAGTCTCTCAGCCTCACTCACCTCACAGAGTGTTTGTTGTGGGGGAGGAAGGGAAAGGAGAATGCTAGCCGCTTTGAGACTCCTTCGGGTAGTGATAAAGCGGGATATCAGATCCAAACTCCTCCTCCTCCTCTTCTTCTTCTTCTTCTTCTTCTTCTTCTTCTTCTTCTTCTTCTTGCATTCTCAACAAATATGTTTTATTTTCTCTCTAATAGCTGCAGGCTGTCACTTAGGGAAAGCAATTCATAGTACCAGTTTGTCATTTATCATAATCATCATCATCATCAAATTTTATGTATAAAGCGTCTGGAATTACTAGGTGATGCACAATACATTTGAAAAAGACAATTCCCCCTACCCGGAGGCCACAGTCTAAAATCAACTGATGTACTAGGTAGGATATGGGGGAAAGGTGGGGAAGAATAGGGGAAGGAGAGGGACCATTTCCCACCTTTGTTGGTGTTGAATTAACTGCTCCCTTTTGATAAAACAGAAGAGAGTGCATGTGCCATTTCCCATTGTTTTCTTGAATGCCTTTTCTACATCTCCTGTTATTTGTGCTCCTCTGAATAGATCCATGTCCTTTCATTTCACTCGTCATTCACTTCATTCTTTCTCGAAATATTTTCAGTGCCTTTGTCTGGCCTCTTCCTTAGTTGTCCTTGAGATGGCATCATCTAAACCTCAAAATAATGTTTCACTGGTGAGCCATTACCCATAGAATCACAAAATCAACTGCAGAGTTGAAGGGACTCCAAAGGACATCTAGCCCAACCCCCCCAACAATGCAGGAATCACAGTTAAAGAATCCCCAGCAGATGGCCATCCAAACCCAGATATTTGAAGATGGCAGATGGTGACAGCAGTCACGAAATTAAAAGACGCCTGCTTCTTGGGAGAAAAGCAATGACAAACCTAGACAGCATCTTAAAAAGCAGAGACATCACCTTGCCAACATAGGTATGTATAGTTAAAGCTATGGTTTTCCCAGTAGTGATGTATGGAAGTGAGAGCTGGACCATAAAGAAGGTTGATCGCTGAAGAATGGATGCTTTTGAATTCTGGTGCTGGAGGAGACTCTTGAGAGTCCCATGGACTGCAAGAAGATCAAACCTATCCATTCTGAAGGAAATCAGCCCTGAGTGCTCACTGGAAGGACAGATCCTGAAGCTAAGGCTCCAATACTTTGGCCACCTCATGAGAAGAGAAGACTTCCTGGGAAAGACCTTGATGTTGGGAAAGATTGAGGGCACAAGGAGAAGGGGACGACAGAGGACGAGATGGTTGGACAGTGTTCTCGAAGCTACCAGCATGAGTTTGACCAATCTGCGGGAGGCAGTGGAAGACTGGAGTGCCTGGCGTGCACTGGTCCATGGGGTCACGAAGAGTCAGACATGACTAAACGACTAAACAACAACAAATCATATCACCTCTCAGTTTCCTCTTCTCCAGGTTAAACTCACCCAGCTCCCTCAACCATTCCTCATAAGGCTTGGTTTCCAGACCCTTTTTATCACGTTGATCACCCTCCTCTGCATACGTACAATTGAACTAATAAACTTAAAGCTAAATAGAAAGAAATATCCACAGGAGGAGGAAGTAAGATAGGCTTTGAACTCTTAAGGAGTAAATATGTATTGCATTAAGAATCATCTGGCTGGCATGACCATCACATGATGGCTTTGATGGGGACAGGATCAGAATCTGTTGGATTGAAAAGGGACCCTTTGATCTTGCACCTAAACAAAAGGAGGTGCTTGACTTGCTCAGGGCAAAAAATGAGGAATGAACACCCTGAGTTTCATGGTCTTGTTAATGGATTTAAGGCAAGACATTTCAGTTGCTGTAGAGAGGAAGCCAGCTTTTGGAGAGATATACATACATGGCAACCAGCTAAGCTTTTCAGCAAAGCATGTGTGCTCTGTTTAGCTTTGGTGTTGCTGTGAATTCACACAAATTCCAAACCTTCCTTTTAGAGGGGGGGCACAGATGTTTTCTCAATACTCAGTATCTGTATTTGACATTGAATGACAGCCACAGAAAGGAAAGGTAGCCATGCTGACTCCTAAAAGCAAACATTTGGCCATGTGTGATGGTTGACAAGTAATGGTATTTAGCATTCGTCAGTGTTTGAGGGATGACATGCAATGGCAATTAGCATGCAACAGCTGGAGGGGTGCTTTTTTAAAAATGCAAAAATTTCATCAATTGGTTATTCAGGATGGGAGCAGGCAGCTTCATTCAGTATCCCCACTCCTTCTCTGCCAGGCAGCTGATATGGGATTTCAGCTTTTTAAAAAAGAGCTCTGTTGGATCAGAGCCCAGAGCTTCATGTTGCAAAACAGAAATAACAGATTTTTAAAGATGCACACTTGTTTAAAATGAAAGGGAAAAAGCAATCCATAAGCTGAATTGGACACTGATTGATCATATTCCCAGATTTCTGCCAGAAAGTGTCCTAAACTAATCTACTCCTTAAGTCCCTTATCATAGCATCATAGCAAAATGTCCCTCCAGCTTCATATCTAAGCCAGAAAATCTGGACCTAATGCTAAACTCAACAAAACTTGATATTTTAACTGTGCTATTTTAACTCTCACAAAAACATAGACTGGGAATAAATAGAGATCTCCTATTTGGGACTTGGGATTTTATCACAATAGTGAATATTTATCAAGAAAGATCTATGATTTCCAAAAGAAACATTATTTTCCCCCTTGACCCCTAGAGCATCTCTGAACTTGCATTCAGTTACATGCATACAAAATATCAAGTCTACAAAAATGAGAGGCAAAAGTACCATTTGGAATGCCTGCTGAGAAAGATTTGCTTTTTACCACAGTTGACATATGAAAAGTTGCTGAATGGGATTTTGTCTGCTTGGTAATGTCAGACCTTAAGGAAGCTATCAAAAGTTGCATATATAGGATTTTTTCAAAAGGATGGAGAAATGCTCAAGCACGTAAGCTCATGCAGAGGACCCTTTTGTTGGGAGTAGTTGGAGACAAGACACAAAGGAAGCCCCTCTCGTTCTCTGGTTGCACGGGGTGTGCCTGTCTTATCTAGGGCAATCTTATCATAGGGACATGGGTGACGCTGTGGGTTAAACCACAGAGCCTAGGATTTGCCACTCAGAAGGTCGGCGGTTCGAATTCCCGCAACGGGGTGAGCTCCCGTTGCTCGGTCCCTGTTCCTGCCAACCTAGCAGTTTGAAAGCACGTCAAAGTACAAGTAGATAAATAGGTACCATTCCAGCGGTAAGGTAAACGGCGTTTCTGTGCGCTGCTCTGGTTCGCCAGAAGCGGCTTAGTCATGCTGGCCACATGACCTGGAAGCTGTACGCCAGCTCCCTCGGCCAATAAAGCAAGATGAGCGCCGCAACCCCAGAGTCGGTCACGACTGGACCTAATGGTCAGGGGGTCCCTTTACCTTTACCTATCATAGGAAGTGCATGGCCAGTTTTCCGGTTTTTAATTTACAGTGCAAAATGGACAAGGATTGCAACACTTTCAGAAGACAGGCTTTTAAAAAAGGGAGTGAAAGCAAAGTGATCTCAGTGAGTAAGTGAACCAGTGATAAGATTGCCTGCATAAATATTCCTTAGTGGGGCCAATACTCATGGAACGGGTGGCTTTCATTTGGAAGTGTACAGGGAAATAGTTTGAGTGTGACAGTCTTCACTCTTCCCTAGCTCTTGGGGCCACTCCTCTCCAGCTTCTACTTCTGCCCCCGATTCTGGACTGCTCTCTGCCACAGCCTCTTCTTGCTCACCAAACCCTGTTGCCTCTTCCTCTTCTGACAGCTCCTCCTCCCAGTCTTCTCCCTCTGACCACACATCATTGCCCCACCACCAATCCTCTGTCTTTAAACCTTCTTCCTTTGAGGGTTCCCCAGCTGACGTCTTGCTCCACTCCTCTGCATCCAGCCAGTCCATGACATCTGGTTTGAAACAGCCTGAAACTCTGCTGGTCAGCCCTACCCTATACCAGTACATCATCGGCTTACACGGATGTCAGTGTCTCTCACCTCACTAGTAATTTATTGTTAAGGAATGTCTTTTGGTGAGCAAAGGGTTGCCGTATTTCAAGAGGTAAAAGCCCGGACACAAAAAGTTGTTGAGCTTCTTTTAGGGCAATTGCTCAATTGCCCCTCCACCGCTGCCCACACCAGAGCCCAGGCCACCCAGGCTGAAATATACTCGGACTCGAGTGTGGATTTCATGCTCTTTATTCAACTCATAGTAGCAATGAATGGAACTTTCCCCCAAACGTCTAGCTATATATACATTATTTACCCAATGGGCCCCACATGGCTAATTCCGGGCTGCTCCTGTAGGCCAATCAGGTTGCTGATTCACTTCCTCCAGGAGCCTGATTGGCTGCTCCTGTAGGCCAATCAGGTTGCTGATTCACTTGATCCAGGAGCCTGATTGGCTGCTCCTGCAGGCCAATCAGGTCATTGATTCACTTCCACCTGGAGCTGGATTGGGTGGCTCCTGTGGACCAGTCAGACTGCTGCATTCTGGATCCTATTGTTCTAGGATTCAGCTCAGTACATAACACAGGTCAAAGCCAGAATCAGAGTCAACCGCACACAAAAAGTAAAAAAAACAAAACCCAAATCTAGGACATTTGCTTTAAAATGTGAAATCTGGCCTCCCCATGGGCATGTAGGACCCTCAAAATTCCTGGACATATATAGCAACCCTAGGTGGGCAACAAATCCAGGATTGTCTCTTTATTTCCTTTTTTGTGGGGGTTCTTTTGTTTTGTTTTCATTTGGACCACGTTTCAAAAACATTCCACTCTGTGGGCCACCATTGCTGTGGGGAACGAGTAAAAGGTTGCCCCTTCGCAGCATGAGAAGGAGAGCTTTGTGTTCCTCCTCTACCGCTGCCTGTTCAAAAGGGGACGGTAATGAACGCAACGCACAGAAAGAGACACAAAAACAAGTTCGTCCGGTTTGATCTCCTCGTCTACAACGGTGGTCAGCGGCAGATATGTTGGAAGAGATGGGAATGATACGCTTAATTGTCTTCTGCTTTTGAGAGAGAAAACTTTCCCTCCTGACCCTGCTCAACAAGGATGCCCTGCCCTGAAGCGCGATGGCAGCTTCTGCGCTTTATACCGTCAGTGTCCTTGGCGATTGTCACCGCAGGTGGAGCTTTGTTCTTTTGTTTTTGCAGGTTTGTCCCCACCTCACAGAAACGTTTAATCCTTTTATTTTCAACTTGCCAAACAATTTGCCTCCGTGGTGTCTCGCAGCGGCATGGCAAGTTCTTGGCTATGTTAATTGTTCCCGTTGCCTGCAATTTGAGCAGAGTGGGGAAGACTGAAGCGAACAAAAAAATATTGAAAGGGGAGGGGGGTTTGTGAAAGAAAGAAAACTTAATGGCTGGGACAAAATTGGGGGGGGTAGCATCCAGTCAAGAGATGCATTTACGTGTGTTGCTTTTGATAGGAAAGAAGGCCCATAGCTCAGTGGGAGAACATACGCTTTGCACGCAAAAGTTTCCAGGTTCAATTCCCTAGGCAGGGCTGGGAATTGAATTGAATTTTATTACAGTGGTACCTCAGGTTACATACGTTTCAGGTTACACACGCCACTAACCCAGAAATAGTGCTTCAGGTTAAGAACTTTGCTTCAGGATGAGAACACAAATCGGGCTCCGGCGGCACGGTAGCAGCAGGAGGCCCCATTAGCTAAAGTGGTACCTCAGGTTAAGAACAGTTTCAGGTTAGGAACGGACCTCCAGAATGAATTAAATACTTAACCTGAGGTACCACTGTATTATGGTCACTGTATTATAGTTCCAACTCACTTACAATATCAGGAAAATCATAAAACACAACAGGAATACATTGGTAGTGCTGGAAAATGTCTATGTCTCAAACCTTGGAGAGCTGCTGCCAGTCACTACTGAGTTAGACAAACCAATGGTCTGACTCCATAAAAGGCACCTTCCTATGTTCCTGGAGTAAGGATAGAACCATAAAATGCTGGAGGGGAACCTAAAGGACAACTAGTCCAGCCCTGCAGTGCAAGAATCACAGCTCAGGTATGGATGAGGCATGACTACAGCCACGGAACTATTTCTCAGTTCCATTAGTGTGAAAAGGAAAAGCCTGCTGTTATGTACTGAGTTGAATAGGATCCAAAAGGCAGCAGTCTGATTGGTCCTAGAACAATAGGATTCAGAATGCAGCAGTCTGATTGGTCCTAGAACAATGCAGCAGTATGATTGGTTGGCAGGAACCACCCAATCATGCTCCAGATAGAAGTGAATCCACAACCTGATTGGCTTACAGTAGAATTCCGGAATTAGCCAATCATGTGCAGCCCATTGTGTAAATGATGTATATAAAGCAGATACTTTGAGGGGACATTCATTCATTCCTCCTCACCACTATGAGCTGAATAAAGAGCATGAAATCACTTTGCGACTCTGAGTATATTTCACTGGCGACGAGGATGGGATCCCGCTGAGCTGACTGCCACACACAGCACCGCAGCACCGCCACCTGCCACACCGCTGCCTCGCACCGTGTATCCAGGCTTCAGCTCCGGGACACAAGGAACTCAGAATGGCAACCGACAGCAGCTTCTCGCCGTTCAACCCAGCATCTGGAGACTGGGAAGCGTACGCCTCCCATTTCACCTTCCTCCTAGAAGTCAAAGGGGTCACCGATGAAGAAGATGCCAAGAAGAGGGCAATATTCTTCAGCGTCTGCGGAGAGGAGACGTTTGAAATCGCCCGGGCCCTTCTTGCGCCTGAAGACGTTGCTACTGTTCCATACAAAACAATAATGGAACGGCAGAAGGGGCACTTTTCGCCACAGCCCTCAGTGGTGGCTCGTCGAAATGCCATCTACGCAAAGCGGCAAGCCCCTGGGGAAACCATAACTGGGTTTGTGACCTCTCTCCGCCAAGCTGCCCGGTTCTGCAACTTCTCAGAGCTGGAGAACATGCTTCGTGACCACCTCGTCGGTGGCCTGAAGGATGAGAAGCTGCAACGACGCCTCTACGCTAAGAAGAACCTAACGTTCCAGGTCGCTCTGGAGGAGGCCCTGGCAACGGAAGCTGCCGAGAGGTCGACGCAAGAGGCACGGCCGAGCCAGCCGTCCCAACCGAGGGTCCACCATGAAGACCTCACCGACGACTCAGGATCCAACTGGGTGGAGGTGCACCGAGTACAGCAGCGCACTCAAGCAGCCCACATACCACAGCTGCCTCGACGAGAAGGAGGGAACTGCGCAAGCTGTGGAGAAAGTCACGAGAGGAGGACCTGCCGTTTCCGCAACGCAGAGTGCAGGCAGTGCAGAAAACTGGGACACATCGCCCGGGTGTGTCAGGCTCGGCCCACCCGACGCCAGGCATCAGATGACCAATCCAAGAGCCCCAGGTCCTGGGGCCCAACGCACCAAGGCAACTCGACGGAGCTCACGGACTTCCAGGTATACCAGTTGCCCCACCCCAACGTAGAGAAAATTTATGTAGAGGTACAGATAGAGGGGGCCCCATGCCGCATGGAGCTTGACACGGGTTCAACTCTATCCATAATCTCGGCAAGGACCTTAAGGAAACTGTGTCCTACTGGGGGTCCCAAACTCAGGCCGGCCCCATTCACCCTCCGGGACTTCCAGAAACGTAAGGTCCCCACAATGGGGGTGGGGACCTTCAGGGTGCAATACCGAGGGCAGACGCGGCAACTGGACTTGCTTGTGGTCAAGGGCCCCTACATTAGCTTACTGGGATTGGCATAGTTTGGACCACTGGGGCTAGCCGTCACCAGGGTGAACCACACAAGCTTACAAGTGGACGTGGACGCCATATGCAAGGAATTTCCGGGGGGTTTTGATGGGAAATTGGGACAGTATACGGCCCCCCCCCATTGCTCTACAGCTTGACCCCGCAGTACGACCGGTCAGGCTCAAGGCCTGCCGGGTCCCGTTCGCCCTGAAACCCCGTATAGACGAGGAATTGGACCGACTCGTGGAGCAAGGAGTGCTGGAGCCAGTGCCTAATGCCTCCTGGGAAACCCCAGTCGTCATACCCGTCAAGCCTAATGGTTCGGTCTGCATCTGCGCAGACTACAAATGTACCATAAACAAGGCCCTCACGGCCCATGCATACCCAGTGCCAGTGGTCAGCCATGTCCTTGCCACCCTGGCTGGGTCGAAATTTTTTGGCAAGCTGGACTTGGCCCAAGCATATCAACAGCTGCCAGCAGATGAGGCCACAGCAGAGGCACAGACGATTGTGACGCACAGAGGAGCGTTCAGGGTAAAGCGGCTGCAATTCGGTGTCAGCGTGGCACCAGGCATATTCCAGAATCTAATGGACTCTCTCCTTAAAGGAATTCCTGGTTTCACCCCCTTCTTCGATGATGTGTTGATTGCCGGGCCCACACCAGAGGAGTTTGAGGACCGCCTCCGCACCGTTCTGCACCGTTTCCAGACGGCAGGTCTCAAGGTGAAGCGGGAAAAATGTCTACTAGGAGTGCCTCAGGTGGACTTTCTGGGATTTATGGTGGACGCAGAAGGGGTCCACCCGACTGGGGACAAGGTACGGGCCATTTGTGATGCCTCAGCACCCAAGAACAAGACTGAACTTCAGGCCTTCTTGGGACTATTGAACTTTTACCATTCCTTCCTTCCCCACAAGGCGGCGGTAGCGGAGCCCCTACACAGACTCCTGGACAAGCGGGCCCCTTGGGTGTGGGGCCAGCGCCAGGAGGCCGCATTCCAGGCAGTCAAGGACTTGCTTGTCTCAAACTTGGTCTTGGCACACTTCGACGAGAGGCTGCCGGTGGTGCTAGCATGCGACGCCTTGCCCTATGGCATTGGCGCTGTCCTGGGACACCAACTCCCGGGTGGAAGAGAGGTACCGGTGGCATACTTTTCCCAGACACTCAACGCAACCGAGCGGAACTACTCACAAATCGACAAGGAGGGTCTGGCAATCGTGAAGGGAGTAAAAATATTCTATGGTTTCTTATATGGGCGGCCCTTCACCATGGTGACTGACCACAAGCCGTTGCTTGGCTGGTTTGCCCCCGAAAAGCAGACCCCCCCAAGTGCTGTCTCCTCGCGTCCTCAGGTGGTCAATTTTCCTTGCCAGCTACCAGTATGCACTGATTCACCGCCCTGGGAAGGTGATGGGCCATGTGGACGCCCTCAGCAGGCTACCACTACCGGAAACAGGCCCCGACCCAGCACCTGCACAAGAGGTTATAAGCCTGGAGCTGCTTCCCGACTGCCCCATTCAGGCACAAGAAGTTGCACACCATTCCAAGAAAGATAGGGTCATCTCCCGGGTCCTGGACTGGGTGTGAAGGGGATGGCCCAGCAGCAGCCCCGGGCCAGAATTCGCCAGCTACACAACCCACAAACATGAACTGTCGGCCCACAAGGGGTGCCTGTTATGGGGAAGCAGAGTCGTTGTTCCCCAGCCCCTCCGCAAAAGGGTCCTCACAGCCCTACACGAGACACACCCAGGGGTAGTAAGAATGAAGGCCCTTGCCAGGAGTTATGTGTGGTGGCCGGGGATCGATGGAGAGATAGAGGCCTGGGTCAAACACTGCCAGGCCTGCCAAGAATCCCGCCCAGATCCCCCAAGGGCCCCAGTCCAGTCCTGGGAGTCCGCCCGAGCACCATGGTCACGCCTGCATGTGGACTTCGCTGGCCCCTTTCAGGGGAAAACATTCTTCATAGTGGTGGACTCCTACACCAAATGGCTGGAAGTCGCACTGGTACCCTCCACTTCTACGTCTGCAGCTATCCGGGTACTACGCAGGCTGTTTGCAACCCACGGGCTCCCTGACACTCTCGTCTCAGACAACGGGACTGCATTTACGTCAGGAGAATTCCAAACCTTCACAGTGCAGAACGCCATCCGCCACATCCGTTCGGCGCCATTCCATCCTGCCACCAATGGCCAAGCAGAACGCATGGTGCGGACCACCAAGGACACCCTTCACCGCATGACGCAAGGGGATTGGGAGTACCGCCTTGCCACATTCCTTCTAGCACAGCACAGCACCCCCAGCTCAACGACTGGCCGGAGCCCCGCTGAACTACTAATGGGTCGGCGCCTTGCAATCAGATTGGACCACCTTCACCCCGATAGAGCTCAGGATGAGGTAGTGGTGGGGGAAGGCAGGAACCCCCGGACCTTCGAGGCCCAGGACCCAGTGTAAGCAAAGAATTTTGGGGCAGGCCCTGCATGGGTACCCGCCACAGTCACCAGGGTCACTGGCCCCGTGTCGTACGAGGTGCTAACAGATGGGGGGCAATGCTGGCGCCGCCACTGCGACCAGATACGGCAACGATTCCCGGGAGAAAACCAGGAGGAAGAGGACTGGTCAGAGGAGTCCCAAGGGAACAGTGGGGCAGTGAGGCCCATAGAGCAGCAGGGGCAAGCAGGAGAGGCAGAATCAGTAAATACAGAGAGGACCCGTGAGGCCGAAAGGACACCAGAACCAGAACCACGACTGAGCGAGCCGGTTGCACCAGACCAAACAGCCCCATCACAGCCAGCATCCTTGGAACACGAGCCAGAACCTGAACCCCGGACCAGGGAACACCCCAGGCCGCAACGCACACGTAGGCTGCCGGCGTACCTTGAGGACTATGAATGCGACCTCCCGGGCAGGACTGGAACTTAGAGGGGAGGGGTGTTACGTACTGAGTTGAATAGGATCCAAACTGCAGCAGTCTGATTGGTCCTAGAACAATAGGATCCAAAAGGCAGCAGTCTGATTAGTCCTAGAACAATAGGATTCAGAATGCAGCAGTATGATTGGTTGGCAGGAACCACCCAATCATGCTCCAGATAGAAGTGAATCCACAACCTGATTGGCTTACAGTAGAATTCCGGAATTAGCCAATCATTTGCAGCCCATTGTGTAAATGATGTATATAAAGCAGATACTTTGAGGGGACATTCATTCATTCCTCCTCACTACTATGAGCTGAATAAAGAGCATGAAATCACTTTGCGACTCTGAGTATATTTCACCTGCACTTTGCTCTCTAATAACAGTAGTAAAGGTAAAAAGGTAAAGGACCCCTGGAAGGTTAAGTCCAGTCACAGACAACTCTGGGGTTGCGGCGCTCATCTCGCTTTTCAGGCCGAGGGAGCCGGCGTTTGTCCACAGCGGCATGTGACCAAAGGTGCAGGCAATAATCTTAATGCAGCCTAGGACCCACGTACCAACGGGACCGCCTCTCCTGTTATGCCCTGCGGAGGACTTCAAGGTCCACAAATAACAACACTTTGGAGGTCCCAAGCCTCAAGGAGGTTAGATTGGTTTCAACTAGGGCCAGGGCCTTTTCAGCACTGGCCCCGACGTGGTGGAACGCTCTGTCACAAGAGACTAGGGCCCTGCGGGACTTGACATCTTTCCGCAGGGCCTGCAAAACAGAGCTGTTCTGCCTGGCCTTTGGTTTGGACTCGGTCTGACCCTTATGTTTTCCCTCCCCTTCTAGTCTTGATTTATCGGCTATTTTAAAATGAGGTTGCATTTTAAATTGCATTTTAACCTTTATTTTAAATTGGGGTTTCCCCCCCTCTCTTTTCCCCTTATTATGTTTTTACTGTGATTTTATTGGTGTTAGCTGCCCTGAGCCTGGCTCTGGCCGGGGAGGGCGGGGTATAAATAAAATTTATTATTATTATTATTATTAAACCAACTGCACTTTTAAAAAAGAAACAAACTCTCTGCAATGAATACAAAAATGCTATCTACCAACTTGCTTTAACTGAGATTCCTGCATTTCAATGGGTTGCGCTAGATTACCCTAGGAATCTGTAAGTCCAGCTCTGTAAGTCTATTACATTGGGCAGGGAAAAGTAGATTGAATCTTCCTGGCCTCTGTGTAAATTAGCCCTGGCTATTTATTTCCCCTTTAATTTGCCAGCCTTAAAATTTAAACCCTGTTTCCTCCCCCAGCCGTGCGCACACTTCCCTCCTCCAACCCCCCCTCCACTTTTTTTTGCTGTTAAAGAATAATATCAATCTTTTAGGGGCAACTTAAGAAACTGCACATCTTTCAAATGGTCTTTGAAAGGGAACATCTAAGACATTCCAAAGGGAAAGGGTTAATGAGTATCTGACACCTCCATTTTTCTACTCTGCTTTCAAAAGCCTTGTCAGCACCAGACGCTCTCTGTCTGTCTCTCTCTCTCTCTCTCTCTCTCTCTCTCTCTCTCTCTCTCTCACACACACACACACACTCACACACACACACACACACACACACACACACACACTCCTGAGTAGTGGCTGAGGGTTTCTTGAGCATACAAGACCAAACAATGCTGCGGAACCTATTAAAAAAAAACAGCATTGCAACATAACCAGGAAAGCTGCTTTAAGGTTCCTTCCATTGAATTAGGAATAATATCTATGTATTTTTTTTAAGTTTTAGCACAGATTCCCATTATTCAAAGAGCCTCTTGCTCTAAATCCCAGAGGTTATCTTCTTTTGGCATACGAACAACTCACGAGCACATTAAAGCCAGCAGCTTAGAAGTGACATAAACAGGGCTCCCTTCCCTCCGAAACACCCCACGCAAGATAAAAGGCTAAGCTTTAAAGAACTTTATATTTATAGATAAATGTTTCCACAGAAATCATTACAGTGGAAGTTGCTGGTGTCAGCAATCCTTTTGGATCTGGGGAAGAAAAGAAGAGAAAGAGGCTTATATTCAAATGAGCAGGAATCAGAGATTCAGCCTTCTACCTGCAAAGGGAAGAAGGGAAAGACCTCAGTCTCAAGAATCATTGAATTGTAGTAGAGTTGGAAGGGACCCTCAAATTCATCCAGTCCAACCCTTCAATGCAGAAATCGTTGGCCCAACGTGGGGCTCAAACCTAAAACCCTGAGATTAAGAGTCTCAAAACTGACTCTCAAAACGAGAGGGAGACAGGGTACATGGTTCATGGTCACCCTGTCACTTAACTATAACGTCCCCCACCTACAACTTTTCTCCATCAATTCACCAAGGGAGAATAAAGGGGTCTTCCCCAAAGTGCATTCGTGTATGAAGCCCACCTGCTGATTTGTGGTGCATTCATTTTGTACTTGTTTTACGAATCCAAATTTATCAGCAGGGCCTGTAAGACAGAGCTATTCCGCCTGGCTTTCAATTTGAACTTAGCCTGATCTTTTATTCCCCTTCCTCCCCCTCCCCTTTTTATGAAGATTACCCGCTCTGGGATCCCACAGCTAATTCTCCCCTGGTCTCATCGCTGGCCCAAATAAGACTAATTTAGCCAGCTAGCCCTGGTGATCATCTAATGTTTATTGGATGGATTTCCCCCCTAAATTGATTTTAGAATTCTGAATTTATTGTTATGCACGATTTATACTGTATTTTATGCTGTTTTTTGTTGCATCAATGAAGTGTTTTAAATTTGTTGTTAGCCGCCCTGAGCCCGGTTTTCTGAACCGGGAAGGGCAGGGTATAAATAAAAAATATTATTATTATTATTATTAATTGTTGTTGACTTTCTGCTGTTCGCCACCATGACCTTTCCTTTTCTTTTTTTCAAATCTCCAAAGGGTCGTCACACAAGCTTGTTTTCTGCCTGCTCCAGAGGGTAGGATGCAAACCAACAGATCCAAATGGAAAGAAAAGAGATTCTGGCTAAACTTTAGCAAGAGCTTTCTGGTGGTAAGAGCTTTTCCACAGTGGAACTACCAGAAGCTACTATGATAACATCACAAATAACTTTATGATGCATCACAAATAATGCCATCGTCTGAAACAGTATCCCTCTGAATGACAGTTGCTGGGAATCGCAAGCGGAAAGACTGCTGTTGCACTCAGCTCCTGCTGTGAGGACAGGATGTTACTATAGATACAACAGGGCCTTTTCTGTGGCAGCCCCTAAGCTGTGGAAGTACCACCCCAAGGACATGGTCTAGCAGCTTCATTATACAGCTTCTGGAGAATGCTGAAGATGCATCTTTTCACCCTGACTTTTCACACTTCAACTGTATATACTTAGAACCCACCTTATTTCTGTAACAGTAAGTTACTTAAAGCTGATTTTAATACAGTGTGCCCACAACTTAAGGGGGGGGGGGGAATCTCACCTAAAACCAAAATTGCTAACAGTCATAAGACATAGGGTTCAATTAGGGCTTTTTTCCCCCAACCCGAACTCAGTTCTGGCACCTCTCAGATGGGCGCCATTGCCATGCTAAGAGAACAAGGGAGGCGTTAATGGTGAGTGTTCTGGAACCTCTTTTTCTAGAACAATAGCACTGGGTTCAATGGCATATGGGATTGACAAAGTCATTTTTCCTAGAAGCCTGTCCCTTTCCCTCCCTCTTTTTATTTTTTTGCCAAGTACCTAAAGCCGAATGCACACAAGTTAAATGCCTGTAAGTTGTGGGCTTGCTGTTGTTATATGAAAACAAAGAATGGCCCAGACTGGTAAGGATAATGCAGTCAGCAAGCATTATAAGGTATCTTGGCAAACAGGAGACAAGCCACACTCTCAAATTTCTGTTGTAGACCGCCTCTTTCTGTGACGCATGTTTGATGCTTTTGGGTGGTCTTTGATTAAGGGGTTGGGCAATTCCTAAAGACTTTAAAAGCTGTTGCACACCTTTGTTCCGGGTCCCCACCACCTTGCAGCAGAAAAATATAGGTCTGCCTTACTTTCCTACTACTGGTTCCTGTCTCCACTCCATTCTTCTCTGACCAACATTGGGGAACACCAAATCCCTTGATGGGGAGTTGGACTGTAAAAGTCAGCCCCAAATTTTCATATAACACTGTATTGCGTTGTAATGTTGTGTTTTTGTTATGTACTGAAGTTCTCACCCTGGGCCAGCAGGGGGATACTGTAGATAGTTTTCACTCAGGTCCCCATATGCAAATAAGGGATTGAAAGTGACGTTCAGTGATTGGATAGTTACAGAAAGTGGTTACTGTTGCGTTCTAGTGGAGCTCTATATAAGCAGGCTGGCTGAACCCTTCAGTTCTGTTCTGGCCTGTGAATAAACAAGAGCTGTTTGAAGAATCGCTGTGTCGTCTGATATGTTCACCCACAACTTAACAGTTTTAATGTTTCAACTTGCCCTGGGACCTTAGGGTGAAGGGAACGTAATCAACTGAATCATCTTCATTAGAAACTTCCCTCAGTTTCAAAAGCCAAGATTGCAGGTTCAATCCCCGAATGGGACAACTGAATATTCCTGCATTGCGGGGGGTTGGACTAGATGATCCTCAGGGCTATGAAAATCAGTCTGCCATGTGGTGTAAGCAAGTGGTCTGCGAACCCAAGGCCAAAGCCCCCACCGGGCTTGGAGATTTTGATGTGATGCTGTTGTTTTGCTTCCTAGCTGAGATGCTCTTCAAAAGCAAGGGGTGGGTGGGGAGGAAATGGCAGGCCGTGTGCTATTATAGTCCTGGCCTAAGGAAGCCATGACAAATAGCTACGTACGATGAATATTCACATCTCAGCGGTAATTTCTCTTTCCCTTATAAAAACAAAAGCCTTTTTTTCTGAAGCGAAATGGGCCACGTTTCCACCGATATACAAATGTTTCCATTATAACCAGTCCCTGTCAGCACCTCTTTTCAAAAGAGAAAGCCTTGCTTGTTTCTTTTGGCATGGGGCATTTTTACACTCGCAAAAGACGGCTCTGAGGGGAAGCTGAATAGCCAATTTAACTCTCTCTCTCTCTCTCTCTCTCTCTCTCTCTGTGTGTGTGTGTGTGTGTGTGTATTTTTAAACGCCAGTTGTCTGGCCGCTACACAAGCTACTGAAGTCTGACACTTTCGCTGGACGGAGCAGAGGCTCCAATAAATAATGAAACTCCCCCCTTTTTGGCATGGGGAGATGTTTGTGTTAACACCTAGCCGAGCAGAGGGGAGCTGGATGGGCAAAGGTGGCGTTTTGGACTTCAAAGAGGTCGCCCCTGGCAGGCTCTGAACACTGGGAGAGGGCTTGGCAGGCGCTTTTGGAACAATGGAGGCCATTGGCTGCATCCCGGCTCCCTGGAATGTTGTTAGGAGTGCGTGGGATTTGCTGCGGTTCAGAGGTGTTGCCATGGCACGTTAACGGCTATGTTAAACAGTCAGGGATGCAGAGGAACACAGAGGCCATTCTGATTCGCTTGTCCATTCATACAGGTGAGGACACTGCTGTTAACATCGCTGCTGAGTTGGGTGAGGAGAAAAAGTCTCTGTGCAGAGTGTTCTTTGCCATGGGGGGCGGGACACACGTCTGAAATTCCACAGCGTCAGAAGGGTCAGTTTCCAAAGAAAGCAGGCGGCTCGACAGAACAGAGGAAACTGCCGTATACCAAGGCAGCCCATTCGTGCATCCAGCTCAGTATTGTCCAGTCTGACAGTCGCAGGAGTGTTCCGGCCAGTAATCACACGGTTCAAAGATGGAGTTAAGACTATTTGCAAAAACATGACCTCCACAGACTCCACAAACGGCCCAGTATACCTGAAGGAGCGTCCCACCCCATCACTGAGGTCCAGCTCCGAGGGCCTTCTGGAGGTTCCCTCACTGCGAGAAGTGAGGTTACAGGGAACCAGGCAGAAGGCCTTCTCAGTGGTGGCACCTGCCCTGTGGAACTCCTTCCCGTCAGGTGTCAAGGAAGTAAACAACTATCTGACTTTGAGAAGACATCTGAAGGCAGCCCTGTTTAGGGAAGTTTTTAATGTTTGATGTTTTATTGTGTTTTTAATATCCTGCTGGAAGCCCAGAGTGACTGGGGAGGCCCAACCACATGGGTGGGGTATAAGTAATAAATTATTATTAGTTGAATGTCAGGCCTAATGAGCAGAACAACTCATTCCCGGTGGTCTTCCTCCATGAAAATCAGTTGCTGAGACAGAAGTCCCTGTCTCCTCACAAGGGATTTTTCCTAGCAATCAGAGATAGCACAGGCGTACCAGCCAACCTCTCCTCCATCCCTTTAATGCCTCTTCTGGTTCTGGGAGACAAGCAGGGAGAGGATTTTGTCGCAGCAGGAGGGGGCAACACCTGTGACTCTTCATCTGCCTGACTCATCTCTTCCTCTTGGACTCCCGCTTCAGCTTCTGCCTCTGATCTGCATTTCTCTCTGCCACAGACTCTTGTAGCTCACTAAGCCCTGTTACCTACTGAAATGTCCCCATAGATCCACTGTTTGCTTTGTAAATGAGTTTTCAATGAAGATGGGGAAGAAACTTGTTTCAGTTTGCATTTAAAGGTGAGCATACCAAAACAATACATGAACCGAACATCAGCCACCCATGAAATTTGCATTGCTCTGACTTTTGCAATGCAGTTCTATAGTCAAGTGATGGACACAAGCATGGATATACTGGAGCCAAATGTCCAGGAAAATGCATATATTTCCAAAAATAGTATACAAAATGCATTATATTGGGGAAGATTGCTTTGCAGAAATGTGAATATTAGTCAAAAATTGTTCAAAAATGCTGGTGAATTTTCACTTTTTTAATTTTTAAAAATTGTCTAATTGTTGTGGAAACGCGGAGATCTGAATAAAAGACTGGGGTGTGAAATGAAGAGAACCAAAATTTACATATTCCCTCCCTTAAAGCAGAGTTCACTTTCTCTGGATTGTGCCCCCCAAAAAACCTTTTCGAGTATTTTTATTTTACAAAAGCAGCTAATGTTCATCGAAATGAAGTTAAGTGAAAACGCACACACACATTTATGGAAGGCGTAAAGTGGACTGTGTCACCTACCCCGAAATTTACCCACATGTGTAAATATCAAGAGCCAGCTAATTCCTTCCTTTCCCTCTGGCACCTCTTTCTCCCACGCAGTTTAATCTGAGTCAGCTGCAATGACCAGTGCCAGCTTGTCAACTCACTGGCACTGTTTCCCTTCTGGCACTCCCAGGCAAGCGAAGCAGATGCATTGTTTATCATCGGTGTGCTGTCCATTCCAGGAGAGGCTGCCCAGAGGCCTCCTCTCTTTCTGCAAACAGGAGTTGTCACTGAAAAAGTCACACACACACACACACACACACACACACACCTCTGTTGCATTGAGGCAAGTCCTGGAGGCTTTAATAGACTTTGTCATCTTGATTCCCTCCCCTACGCACACATCAGTGCATTGCTTTCGAGAGTTTCGTAATTAGGAATGACACTCCATACAGTGTGAAATCCGCATGCCCTTCTCTCCATCATATTCCTTGGACACAGCAGCAATGTGACCATCCATGCACGGTTAGGAACAGTGTTGCAAGGTGTTGGCATTTATCCATGAAAGTAGGAAAGAAAGAGGAGATGCCTGAAGGTGCTAAGGAACAATGGGTGCCTGTGATGAAAAATAGGCGCTCTAATTGAAAAATAGATGCACGAGGATCTTGCAATGCTGTTGAGCAAAGGCGCCCGTGAACACGGAAACCACAGCAAAGAGAAATCCATTTCACATTTAGGGATTTTTCTACTCCTCTCACAAACAAACCTGCTGTGCAATGAGATGCCCATCTAATGCCAGTTTCAGCATTATGCTTATTTATGACACTGGAGTCGATGATAAGTAGCAGATCTCAGCCATGAAAATAGATGGGGCTAAACTGAGAATGGTTTTATGTGGCGATCTTCCAGCAGGTGATCAGGGTTGAGGAATCAGGAAAAACAAATGGGAGGACACCAGTCCCAGGGAAGGGATCTCCAGGTACATAGGAAAAACTTTTACTCCTCTTCAAAGGCACTTTTGAATGACATTTCTCACTAGGGAAATGCATGGTGTTTTACTATGTTTTATATATGCTGTAAGATGCCAAGAGTGGCTGGGGAAACCCAGCCAGATGAGTGGAGTATAAATAATAAAATTATTATTATTATAGGAATGAGGGAGAAATCCAACAGCGTTCACAGCAGAGTTCTATCTGAAATATCTCTAGATTCACTGATTTCCTTGTATATGGGTTTTCAACGGGATGGGGCCGAAATTTGATTCAGTTT
The DNA here is from genome assembly GCF_027172205.1 of Podarcis raffonei. Taxonomy (NCBI): domain Eukaryota; kingdom Metazoa; phylum Chordata; class Lepidosauria; order Squamata; family Lacertidae; genus Podarcis; species Podarcis raffonei. Next base: position 63,530,594 of record NC_070611.1, on the reverse strand, counting down.
GCATTTAAAGGTGAGCCCACCTAATTTGAAATTTCCAAAACAATGCAGGAACCGAAATATAGCTGTCCTACAAATTTACCACTTCTCTGAATTTTGTGATGCAGCTCTCTAGCTAACTAATGCATCCATAAATGTATATGCATTGTCGTTACGTGTGCATGAAAATGCCTGTATTAGTGAAGATAATATACAAAACTTATAGTACAAGAAATTGCATTGCAAAACTGTACGTTGGGCAAAATTGCATGCAAAAAAAAAAAAAAGCATTGAAAGGCAAATGAAAGCAAACATGAGGGCGTTGTTGTTTTTTATCAGAAGGAGATTCTGGAGCACTGTCTCCGGCTAGTAGTTCTACAGAGCTAACACATAGTTTACTAAGTTAGCCAATATATATAGCACATAGTTAAACTATTTGCTTCCACAAGAGGCAGCAACAGCCACCGACTTGGGTGGTTTTAAAAGAGAACTAAACAAATACAGTGGTACCTCGGATTACATACGCTTCAGGTTACAGACTCCACTAACCCAGAAATATTATCTCAGGTTAAGAACTTTGCTTCAGGATGAGAACAGAAATTGTGTGGTGGCGGCACGGCAGCAGCAGGAGGCCCCATTAGCTAAAGTGGTGCTTCAGGTTAAGAACGCTTTCAGGTTAAGAATAGACCTCCAGAACGAATTGAGTTCTTAACCCGAAGTACCACTGTACATGGAGGAGGAGACTGTCAATGGCTACTGATGCTGTCTTCTACTGTACTGACCCTGATGGCTCTGTTCTCCTGTGTTTTACTTCCATTGCCATAGGTAGTAAATGCTTCTGAATCCCAGTTGCTGGAAACCGAGAGAGGGAGCAGAGTTCAGGTCCTGCTTGTGGGTATTCCACAGGCATCTAGTTGGCCACTCTGAGAACAAAATGGTGGACTAGATGGGCCACTCGCCTGATCCTCTTCTTATGATCTAACCTTGGGGTTCGACTAACAACAAAGTAGTTTTGAAAAGCCTGGAATTGGCCAATCCCTGCATCATTTTCACATCCCACAACTGTCCCCCCAAAAACAGGATATCCTTTTTCCCCCTGAAAGAGCACAGTGGCCCTTTTGGGAACCGTGCTCTCAGGCGATTTCCAGATGTGATCTCGCCCTGACAAAAACGCTTTTTCAGGGCCATGACCATGCCTCCGAAAGACCCTTTTTCAGGGCTGCAATCTCACACGTCACGTGAGTTGTGCAGGGGGATTGGCTTCAGAAGATGACATCCTGGTTTTCCCTCGTGTCACACTGGAAGTTATGTGTTTTATATAACTTCTTCTAAGTCCCCCCACCTCAACAGTCCTCCTTATTAAAGAGGCCCAAATGCTTTAGTCATCCTCACAGGAAAAGTATGGTCATACCTCGGTTTTCGAACGGCTTAGTTCCTGAATGTTTTGGCTCCCGAACATCACAAACCTGGAAGTGACTGTTCCGGTTTGCGAACTATTTTTGGAAGCTGAACGTCCGACAGGGCTTCCACGGCTTCTGATTGGCTGCAGGAGCTTCCTGCAGCCAATCAGAAGCTGCAATTTGGTTCTCGAACGTTTTGGAAGTTGAACGGACTTCCGGAATGGATTCCGTTCGACTTCCAAGGCACGATTGTATACCATCGGACGATCTGCCCAATATTCTTCCCTTTGAAGGAAGAATATCTGAACCACCTAGAACATCAGTTTGTTCCTTTTCTTCTTTTTCCTCCACGGAGCCTTAAAACTACCCCCATTGTCAAAACTAAATTGGTTGATTTCTGATGGAATGTAGTTGTTCCATAAGCTGTACATGCTTTAATATTCTGGACGCGATGTGTACATTTGAAGAAAGCTCACTGAGCTTGTCCCTCACTCCTCCGCCCCCCCCCCTTTTAGAAGTTCTTTGGGATACAAAGAGCTACAGAGAACAGCCCAGCAGCTCTGAAAGGGTCCATTGTCTCCCATCTTGTTTGGATAGGAAATGGTTGCTTTTTAGGTCTCCAAGTGGGAATACAAAACTATGCTCACCTCATCAAAGGTGCCCATTCGCATGAAAAGATTCAGATTCCATAATTCACATGGGAGAGCTGGGGGAGAGAATTCTCCAACAAATGAATCATTTTAAAGACTCCATAAATATTGTACCTTAGGCCAGTGTTCCCCAAACTTCAGACAGCTAAGGTATACTTTCCCCTCCAACCCTTTCCAGAGTTAAAACTAGAGGCATGCTTCACCATTGTGTCCCCCCAAAAAAGGATTTACTTGTAGAGCACGTAAGAGTATGTGTTGTACACCTTTGAGGGAGTGCATCATCTGCATTCCTGTATGAATCCCTGATCTGCAAGGAGGCAAGGCCAGAATGGTAACTCATGGAGAGAAGCAGCAAGCTGCCTCTTCTGAATGAAGATGCTATATCTTGTATGATTTGTACGCTGTTTTGTGCTTTTTTATTTATTTAATAAATTTTATTGAGGTTTATGGGGGGGATCAAAATTTATTATCTCCCCCCCTTTTAAATCCAAACTAAGACTTTGTTCTAAATACAATAAAAACATAAAAAGTGGCGACGGGGGGGGGATAGAAAAAGAATTTTAAAAATTATTATTATTGAATAATAATAATAATAATAATAATAATAATAATAATAATAATTTATACCCCGCCCATCTGGCTGGGTTTCCCCAGCCACTCTGCGCGGCTTCCAACAAAATATTAAAATAGAATAGTCCTTCAGATATTAAAAGCTTCCCTAAACAGGGCTGCCTTTAGGAGAACAGATGTCTCCTAAAAGTCTGGTAGTTGTTTTTTCCTTTGACATCTGGTGGGACGGTGTTACATGGGGTGTAGAAAAGAGGTTAAAAGATAGAAAAATAAAATTCAGAAAGTAAAGAACTACAGATTCTTCAATGTCCCCTGTGTAAAAACAATACTGACTTCATCCAATCCGATATAACACCCAAAAAACCTATTTTGTATAAACAAACATTCCCAAAGTCTTCCCAAAGTTGTCTGGTTGACCACTGTAATAGGACACTAGGCTAGATATAGACCATTGATCTTATTAAACAGCTCATATGGTCTTTTTTTATTTTTTAATGCTAACCCAAACATACCCTCTTCCTTTTCTCCACCTCTTTCTATATTTGTTTCCTATCCTTGTATCTTAGGGTTGCCATACGCCCAGATTTTTCTGGACATGTCCTCTTTTTCAAAGGTAAAATCACCATCTGGACAGATTTTAAATATTTTGCAAAGGTTTATATTTTTATTTTTTGTACCATTTGTACCGGGGCCGCTCTAGGAATCGCAGCAGTGAGGCCTTGTGAGGTCTTCCGGGGGCCGCCCCAAGCCTTGCGATGAATCCGGGGGCCGCCAAGCCTGGCACAGCCTCCTGGAGACCGCTCTAGGCTTTCTGCTGTCTCCGGCGGCTGCCTGGCCTTCCCATCGTCTGGAGATGCAGCACCTCGTGAGTAGGAGGCCAAAGAAAGCAAAGGTAAGAGAGGGGAGGGAAGGAGGGGGCAAGCAGGTGGGTGAGGAAGGGGTCAGCAGTGGGGAGGTGGCAAGTGACAGAGATGCAGAATGCGGGGGGGGGGGTGCCCCGAATTTTTCTCACAAAATGTTGGAGGGTATGTCATTTTCATTTTTAATTACCATTATTATTTCAATACACCTTTTATCTTTTACTGTACACACACGATTACTACTATTTTTCTCCCCCCGGCCCACCTACAAATGTGTCCTCTCTTTTCTCCTTGGAATATGGCAACCTTATGTCTATCTCCCCTAAATTACCTTTGTTAATAGTTTGGGTGATGAGCCATTAAAGGGGAATAAGGGGCTGGGTGTGAGATGGCAAATGGGTGGGGGCCCCTCTTCCAACAGGTAAGGCCAGAATTTAGAGCAGAAAGTTTTGGGGGCAGTGATATGACTGAGATGCAAAGCAGCAATCAGAGAATATAACAACAATAACAATAATAGTTATTGTTATTGTTATTGTTATTATTTATACCTCACCCATCTGGCTGTGTTTCCCCAGCCACTCTGGGCGGCTCCCAACAGAATATTAAAAATACGTTAAAACATCAAACATTAAAAGATTCCCCAAACAGGGCTGCCTTCAGATTTCTTTTAGAAAATAGTCGGATACAGTCATACCCCGGGTTACAGATGCTTCAGGTTGCGTTTTTTCAGATTATGGACCCTCCAAAACCCGGAAGTACCGGAATAGGTTACGTCCGGCGCTCGTGCATGTGCAGAGGCACTAAATCGCGCTTTGCGCATGCGCAGAAGCGCCAAATCGCATCCCGCGTGTGCGCAGACGCGCTGCTGCAGGTTGTAAACACTGCGGGTTGCGAACGTGCATCCTGCATGGATCACGTTCATAACCCGAGTGTCCACTGTAGTTGTTTATTTCCTTGACATCTTATGGGAGGGAATTCCACAGGGCGGATGCCACTACCGAGAAGGCCCTCTGCCTGGTTCCCTGTAACCACATTTCTCTCAGTGAGAAGTGATTCTCTCATGTGATATCTCTGCTTGAATCCAAGGCTGTGGCTATGGGAAAAAGGAGACCTTTTTTTTATATATAATTTTTTTTATTCATATTTGCACATATATCCAGGAAAAACATAAACAAAAAATCCACCACATACCTTATACAAATTATATCCACTTCACAAATCATAAATAAAATACATAACTGAGTTAGTCTCAACTGAGCCTTGGACTTCCCTCCACTCCTTTGGTAAGTATCGAATAAATTATATAGTCGTGTACTTTTTAACTCTTTTACATAGGCCTTTCCCGCTGTTAGAGTTATTTCAACCCCGCCAGTGTCACCTGAGATTTAGATTCCATATACATTAAATATTTCTTCCAATTATCATGAAATTTCTGTTCGTCTTGGTCCCTTAATCTTCCTGATATTCTGTCAAGCTCAGCATAATTTATCAGGCGACCTTTTTGGGTAGAGGGGTTCGGCTATGAACCCCTCTACCGTAGGTTCAGGTTCCATATAACTGTAAATAAACCATATATCCTAAAGACACCACAGTCTCCTCTGTGCCCCATTCCAAAAAGAAACTCGAAGCTTGGGCACGTGCCTGGAACCCCTGGAATTTCACACTGCTTGGAGATTGGAGTGGCATCCAACAATGCCTTAGTCAAGTTACCTTGAAAAAGTTCAACCACCACTTGAGAACAAAAGAGCACAAAATGAGTACAGTGGAAAAGTAAGAATGCCTCCACTTGCCCCTTGAAAACGCGTCACAATCGTTCTTCAGAAGAAGGAGCAAAAGGGAACCTTTCTCCGTTTGACAACAATGGAAACAGAAGATAAATGTGGTTAGATTTATGCTTCCTGCTGGCTAGAACAACGAGCATCCTTGCAACAGAAGCAATTAGCAGAGTCACTTTCTTGAAGTGAGAGCCATCCAAGATAACAACTGGAGCAATATTATCATCATCATTATTATAATTTCTTATACTGCTCTATATCTGCAAGTCTCTGAACGGTTCACAACATAAAAGCAAAAAACAAAATACATAAGAAAAACAAAAATAAAAACAAGAACCAACCAATAATCCCCTCCCAGCTCATTTTAAAAGGGCACAGCATGTCAGTCAGCCCAAGGCCTGGTTAAAGAGGAATATTTTTGCCTGGCGCCTAAAGGTGTATAAAGGAGTCAGCCAAACCTCCCTGGGGAGAGCATGTCACCAATGGGGAGCCACTGCAGAAAAGGCCCTGTTCTCGTGTTGCCAACCTCCGGACCTCTCATGGAGGAGGCTCACAAAGAAGGGCATCAGAAGATGATCTCAGGGTCTGGGTAGGCTCATGTGAGGTATTGAGGTCCTGAGTCGTTTAAGGCTTTATAGATCAAAACCAACACTTTGAGCAAGCAACAAACTGTCTCTACATACTTGTTGTCACGGTCTGGTTCACGGGCGATTGAAGCCACGGCTGGGGACATCGGGACCGGGGTGGGAGCAGGAACGGGAGTCCAGAAGCCAGGAGTCAGAAAGCCAAGAGTCCAAGGGTCAGAGAGCTGGGAGTCCAGAAGTCAAGGGTCCGAGGATCAAGAAGCAAAGAGGCAGAAAGTCAGGGGTCCGTGGATCAAGAAGCTAGGAGTCATGAAGTCAGGGGTCCAAGGATCAAGAGTCAAGGAGTCAAATGTAGCAAGGCAGGGAACGTGTTGCTGTGGCAAAGAGCCAAAGGGAAAATGCTGACCTTCTATCCCTTCCCGGCTCTTGCCACCAGGTGCTGTGAGTTATCAATCAGCCTCACCTGTGTGGGCCTTGCCTCTTCAGAACAAACTTAGGAAGGCCCCAATCCTGCAGAGTCCTATTGGTCACAGGGCCTGGCTCCTGCACGCACACCTGACAGTTTTGTTGTTGTCATCATCACAGCCAATGATGTATGCCCACTTGCACAACAAACATTATCCTGTTCGATAGGGCCATTTTCCTTCTCTTCCTCCCAGTAGCTCCCCACATGTCCTACATAACTGCTCAGGAAGGTTTTCCAATCCTCAGGAGGAGATCTAAGAAGGTTCCAGAGGGGACGAGAAGACAGAGAAGCTCTATTACATCAGCGGGTGCCTGTTTGCACTCTGATGGATCTGACCCACTAATCAGTATTGATATTCATAAGGTGCCCTGTAGCATCAAGCCCTCCAAAGCCTGCTTCCAGTGCCATGCCAAAAATACTAATCCACAAGAATAATAAAAAGAACCAGAAAAGTGCAATAATAAAATTTGGTTGTTATAACTATGATAACTATTTTTATTTTATTTTATCGAGATTCCTGCATTACAGGGGGTTGGACTACAATGACCCACAGGGTCCCTTCCGACACTACGATTCTATGAGATGCCAGCCTTCCCCTTGAAGTAGCCTAGGGTGGAGCGCAAGATAAAATTGATGCTCAATAATTAAAACACCGGAAAGTAACAACCCCAAAGAGCAGCATGGCAAAGCAGCTCCATAACAGAGCTGTTGAATTTCAGACCCAGTTAAAACAAACACATCTTAACTGATGTATGGGGAGAGCACATGTCTGTGGAAAGTGAGCTTCACAGTCAGGGTGCCAGTGGGATCATGTCAGAACATGAGATAGTAGGTATCGTGGGAGATACTCCTTTAAGTACTTGGGCATTATTACTACTACTACTAATAATAATAATAATACCCCGCCCATCTGGCTGGCTTTCCCCAGCCACCCTGGCGGTTCCCAACAGAATATTAAAAACGTGATAAAACATCAAACATTAAAAACTTCCCTAAACAGGGTTGCCTTCAGATGTCTTCTAAAAGTCAAATAGTTGTTTATTGCCTTGACATCTTTTGGGAGGGCATTCCACAGGGCAGGTGCCACCACCGAGAAGGCCCTCTCTGCCTGGTTCTCTGTAACCTCGCTTCTCACAGGGAGGGAACCATCAGAAGGCCCTCAGCGCTGGACCTCAGTATCCGGGCTGAACGATGGGGGTGAAAACGCTCCTTCAGGTATACTGGGCCGAGGCCATTTAGGGCTTTAAAGGTCAGCACCAACACTTTGAATTGTGTATAAACCATTTAGTGCGTCAGATGTCAAGGGGATAAATAACTATACAACTTTTAGAAGACATCTGAAGGCAGCCCTGTATAGGGAAGTTTGATGTTTTATTATGTTTTTATAATTTGTTGGAAGCCGCCCAGAGTGCCTGACTGGGCAGCCCAGTCAGATGGGTAGGGTACAAATAATAAAATTATTATTATTTAAAACCTACGGGATTCCATTACACTTGTTTATGAAAGGACTGTCTAAGTCTCTACAACATCTAGCTGCTGCAGATGTAACAGGGACAAGGCTTCTTTAAAACATATGTTTGTACAATGTCTTACACTGGTGAATTTTTGGCAGAGGGTAATAGAGACGATCAATGTAAGTGTATGGAAAAACCATAAATTTGCAGAGGAAAATATCCTTTTGAATTATATACCCAATACATGGAACCTAGCAAAGGGGCAATATGAATGGACTCTCTGCACCTGAACTACACCAAAAGATAGGTATTGATGAACTGGAAAAATAAAAATGCAGTTCCCTTCAATGAACAGATAAAAGAAATGTATAAACTCACAAAACAGTCACGCACAAACATAGACTTGTAATGGACAAATTTAGCAATATTTGGAATTCATTTTTTAAAATGCTGAATTGGGTTAAGTTTAGATTAACTACAATAACCTGGAATGTTTATAAGGTTTTTTTTTTTTTAACATGGGTGTTTTCTCCCCCCCCCCCCCATCTTATTTTACCTTGTGCACCAATACTTTTGATTTTTAAACATAGGAAAAAAGTAGTAGTAGTAGTAGTAGTTAGTAACAACATTGAAACAGCACAGTACCGTTGCTCTGCACTACTATGGAAGCTGCTACACATTTAAGCTAGCATGAAATTTCAAGGTGAGCGTGGATGTCTTTGCTTAGATATAACATTTGAGGGGTCTTGAATAAAGTTTCCTATAACTGTGACATTTCTTAGCAGGGCAGTTGGAGGGTATGCAATGTCACCTTTAATGTTCTGTGTGATGCTGCTGCTGCAGCAGCAGCTTAACTCATCCTAGAACAGCTCAGTGACACTGGAAGTCTGAGGCCATGGCTGTGGGGAGCTCTCAATCACTCCAACTCCCATCAGCCCTAGCCAGAATGGCCAATGGTCAGGGATGATGGGAGTTGTAGTCCAGCAGCATCGTCCTGCTCTGAAGAATAATCCAGTGAAGAGCTGCAAAACGTTCACCCACAGAGAGTGACCATCTTGATCAGGCAATGGCTTTTGGGGGGGAAAACACATTAGTATCCTGCTCAAACGCTTCAAGGTTAAACCTTGGCTTTGAAAACAAATTCCACAGCAGAATCTTGGCTCAAATTAAAGCCCTGAAAATGGCCCAAGGCCTCTCTCCAAACTGCATGATGCTTAAAAAAATAAAATACAGTCTAGGCCGTAGATGAAGCTTCTTTAATGGCTCCACTGTATACAATTATCTAGTCTCCAGCAGCATCCCTAAAGCAGATGTAATTAGGGATCTTCGGAGCCAAGCTGTGCATGGTCTTAATTACAGAACCAACATGGGATACTTATTTGTTCCAACAGTTTAAAAGAGAAGAGAAGAGAAGAGAAAATAATCTTTGGGGACACATCTAATTGAACAGAAAAGTTATTTTTACACGCGGCTTGACTCGAGAAGCTCGCAGCTGGTGGGGCTGCCTCAAAACGCAATGTTGGGCCTGCCGTTTGGGCAGCAGCTTCAGGGTTTGTTTCCCAAAACAAAGAGGGAGGTCTGACGCGAACCAACCTGAGGGACGTGTAGGGACTTCTGGCAAAGAGTTGCAGCATCGAGTGCTCCTGCTCACAGTTCTGGGCTCCACATTTTAAGAAGGATGTTGACAAGGTGGAACGTTGGCAGAGGAGGGCAACCAAGATGATCAAGGGTCTGGAAACTAAGTCTTGTGAGGAACAGTTGAAGGAGCTGGTATGTTTAGCCTAGAGAAAAGGAGACGGAGAGGAGATACGATAGGCATCTTCAAATATCTTCAGGGCTGTCACACGGAAGATGGAGCAAGCTTGTTTTTTCTCCTGTTCTGGAGGGTAGGACATGAACCAATGGCTTCAAGTCACACGAAAGGAGATTCCGAGGAAGAACTTATTGGCACTTACTGTTTGACTGTGGAAAGGACCCCCTCGGGAGATTGTGGACTCTCCTTCCTTGGGGGTTTTTGTGCTGGGCCCGGGGGTAACCCTTGAAACGCAGTCCAGGACCAGTCCAGAATTTGGAGATTCCACTAGGAGTCAGTCCAACAGGGTCAAGGCAGGACACAAGGCAGGAATCAAGGAAAGGACAGGTACAGGATCTCAGGCAGGATGTGGCATACAATAATATTGCTCCCGCAACCTGGGGCGGGGTCCGTCAGCCTTTTCTCTTTGTCGGGGTAACGGCCGGTCCTGATCCCCCGGCAACTCACCTCCCTGTTTTGCCCGAAGGCAAGCACTCCTCCTCCAAGTACTCAGGTCTCTCCTTCTCTCAGATATTAGTCTCTGCAGCTTGGGAGACATCGGTGGGTTACTAGACCCAGGGACCGCCTCAGCCTCTCCTGACCCAACTGGTAGTGGAGCAGCTGTAAGTGATGGCCCAGCTGAGGGCAATGAGGTAATCCCTGCATCTGGAGCCAGGGCAGGCTCAGGCCCCTGACTCGGCCCAGCTGGTGTTTGTTGCAGGGGAACCTGTGCAGACTGGGACTCTTCAGGATCAGGCCCCAGGCTTGGTTCAGATGATGCCTGAGGTGAAGGATCCGGTGCAGACTGAGACACCTCTGGTTCCGAGTCTGAGCCCGAGTCCCAGGTCGTCACATTTTTAAGCAGAGGTTGGATGGCCATCTGTCATGGATGCTTAAGTTGAAATTCCTGCTTTGCAAGGGGTTGGACTAGATGTCCCTTGAAGTCCCTTCCAACTCTATGATACTATGGTTCTAATTTAACCAAAATACCTTTTGAATTCTCAAGTCATGTTATGATTTTTAAAGCACTCCCCATTTGGGGAATTTGAAAGTTGAAAAGTTCAGTGCAACGCTACAAGCAGTAGTTGCTGGAAACCTCAAGAGGGGAGAATGGTCTTGAGATTGAATCCTGTTTGCAGGCTTCCCATAGGCATCTGGTTGGCCAAGGCAGGAACGGAACACTGGACTAGATGGGCCATTGGCCTGATCCAGCAAAACTCTTCTAATGTTCTTATATTCTTGACGTGGTCATTTTGTATATCCGTTACAATAGTCATTGAGATGTCCCTTCCCTCCATGAATTTGACACGCAGCATAAATTAATAATGCAGAGTTTTTAAGTGAAATAATAAGAGCTTTACTGAGTTAAAATAAACTTCTTCATAAACAACATGGTTCCAAACAGTTTGACTGAGATTACATACTGACTCTGCTCACAACTGAGGCAGACTGACTGACTGAAAGCTTACAGAGAACACAGAGAAAATGGCTGCTACTTATAAGGAGTCACATGTCAGAGTGACTCAACAGTTAGCAGTTAGGCCTGAATAACTTTAGTAGGCCCAAATGATTGTGCAGTCCCAGCACTTCCCAGCCTGCTTTGCTGCTTCTGCTCTCATGTGTCTTTGTCACATGACAGAATTAAGGGGGCAGTTCACCGTTCATTCACTGTGCCCATATTCAGTCTGAGGGACTAGGGGCTGACACAGAGCTTGAAAGACCTTCGTGTGTGCACAGACCACAACCCTTGAAACTTAATTTGGTCAATTGGTTCCCTTGCTCCAGAAATTAAATGAAGGGCAGGATCCAAAGATTTGGGCATCCAAGCTCTCTTTGCACCCACAGGGGCATTGGGCTAGTTCTCAAATAGCACGACAACCTGCTTTTGAAACCCAGGATGCTTGCCAAACCATTTTGTGATATGGCATGGTGGAATATATAAGGTTACCCAAGTTGTGTGCCACCCCAACTCTCTGCAAGATCCCAGGAGGTTCCAGGTGCTCACCCAGTTCCTTTGGAGAATTGAAACGCACACGGAGACTGTCGTAGCCTTAAGAAATATGGCTTATTCACCTGTTTACACTTTCAGTTTGCATGGAGGGAGTCCAGATCTTACAGCATGGTCATTTCAAGAGGAGCTTGTACCCCACAGCAGTGCAGCCAGCCTTCAGCCAACCTGCCTAAAATGGATCCCAGACGACTTCTCACCTCTTCTTCTTCCCAGAACCCCTTGCTAAAAAAAATAAATCTTTATTTTCCTGTCAGTTCAAACACACACCCCCATCACCTTGGCAACATCTGTCTCAGGCCAAAGGATTCCTCTCAGGTGGACCATCAACACCTTTTGTCATGTTAACAGATCTGCTCTTCACTAAGGTAGCCAGGCTGGTTTGCATAAGCCAGCCCTGGGATTCCTTGTTTGGCACAGTTCTGCAACTTGTACTTTCATTCATATCCCAATTAATCAAAAGACTACCATTTATTAATTTCTAGGGTTCAGGGGGTCCTCCCAATCTACAACGACCACAACAAAACTTTTTTGAGGGGAAATTGCCCAAAGTTGTTGAGCTTTTTTTGGGGGGGGAGATTGCCCAGTTATTGAGCTTCTATCTTTTTGGGGGGGGGGTCACCAGCGCCAATAACTGTACAGCCTGCAGGCCAATGCAAATCACACGCAAAGCCGCAGCCACCAATCGTCTGCAGGCTCGCCGCATAGACCACACCTGGACACTCGACGCAAGCACAGCTGATTGCACGCACACCTTGCCATAAATAGACAGCCCAATTGCCGTAGCTGCAACCAATCATCAGCAGGCCTGGCCGCAGCAACCAATCACCAGTCGCCGCTGCCAATCTCCTGCTGGCTGCTGCCAACAATTGCCCGTCCCCCTTCTGCTATCAATGTATAAGACGGCCCACAATTTCCCCCTATTACTTCTAAGGAAAAAATATCGTCTTATATAGGGGGAAATATGGTATATGTATGGAAGACGCTGTTGAGACATGGTGAAAGGATCCGTCTACATACCAGCTTCTATATATCAATTTTTGTTCCCTGTCCCATAATAATATTTATGTGTAATTAACTGAGATGATATTTGCAAAGTGCTTTGAATGCTTTCGAGTACTCCAGAAATGTTAAACAGCATTGTTATTTAGTGGCTTGGGTGTGATGGACCTGCTGCACGAAACTCAATATTTCTTCTTGTTTGCTTGGAAGTGCAGATGTTTTAAGTCTTCCCCGAGTACAGAGATGGCTAGTTAGGCTGCCCAAGCCAAGAGGCCTTCGGTCAATTTGCAGCGTACATTATGGGAAATCTATTTACCGGCGCAATCGTCTTCTGCGGACCTTTCCAAGCGCACCCAGAGAAACAAGCCCCGTCGCAGTGCAACGCAGCCGCCGTCACCATTCCAGGTCAGGAGTTCCCTTGGATCCCATCACGCTCCGAAGTTAAATAACAACAGCAATTACATAGCACTTTCCGTTCTCAAAGTCCTGTACAAACAGTAATTAAGCGCTGCAGCTGCATTTTAACAAGGCCTGGATAATTTCGTGACAGATAGCGGGGATTGGAAAGGCTGCGACGTGGGAGTTTCCTCACGCTGCTGGGTGAACCGCTGCAATGAGCTATTGAATCCGACTCCTCTTTCCCTTCAGAGAAACGGGGGCTTTTCCAGCAATAGGCCAGATCAGAAGCCACGGGGAAGTGGAGGAACAATTTTCAACAGGAACCGAGAGCGTTTAGCTATGTGCCCAGATTGTTGTTGCTCCCTTGCCCGGCTGTTTTGTACATGCCTATGTGTCCTCCCCTACTTCCCCAAGATGCAAGGATTCTTCAGTTCAGTTCTCCACATTTCTGCACCCCAATATATATTTTTTAACTCCTTGTGAAAATTCATCTGCATTCTAGCGGACATTTCCCCTAGCAGATGTACATTTCCTACATGGTTTAGCAAAGAAATTTCCCCATCTCTGATGTATAAGAAGAACCTATTGGATCATTCTGACGGCCCATCTAATCCAGCAGTCTGTTCATAGAAGTCTAACTCGGTCACATTCATAGAATTGTAGAGTAGGAAGGGACCGCAAGGGTCATCTAGTCCAACCTTCCTTTTGCCCAACATGGGTCTCGAACCCAGGACCTTGAGATTAAGAGTCTCAACTCTACCGACTGAGCTAGCCTGAGTTCTCACAGATGTCTCTGGGCCTGAGCACAAGAGCACTCTCATCTCCTATGGATTCCAGCAGCTGGTACCAAGAAGCATTACTGACTTCTGCTATGGAGGCAGAACATAATATCCATGGTTGGTAGGCATCGATAGCCCTCTCCTCCATGAATTTGTCTAATCGTCTTTCGGAGCCGTCCAAGCTGGTGGTCATCATTGCCTCCCATGAGAGCAAGTTCCCTAGTTTAAACTATGCACTGCATGAAGAAGAAGTCCTTTTAGAAATCTGAACCGAAGCTTCCAAACCGATGCACGAAGCAATGTAGATGCACAAAGTTTTGCTCCCGGGTAAAACGTCGGCTTTGCTCTGCTCTCCTAGGCAGCACTCAGAGCTGGAGGATCTGCTCTGAATTTCTGACAAAGAGTTCTTTATTGACAAGGAATCCTCACTGGCCTACTGTGTACGAGGCTCTGAAGATTGCTGGTGGAAATATTTTGTGTTTACCTTTCGACAGCCTATATATGGAGCAAAAGGGCTTGACTAAAGGCCCTCTCTTCTCCCCCGTATAATGGCATTTTTTGTGCCTGCTGTCCTGAATGCCTAGTGTGTGTAAGATTTCATAGAGAGCTTATGCCCTACTGTATTCTCAGAGCGAAAGCATGGCTGTCTTAGAGCAACACCTTCTGGAGGTGGAATGGTACTAAAAACAGCTGCACCGAGGTACTTAGCAGGCTTTGTCTCAGAGAAAAGGAGGCCCAAATTTACCCCACATTCCAGACTGCAACATTATGTTGCAGATCCCATTTCGTCAGACAAGTTCTGCAAAACGGGTCCTTCGCTTCCTGCATCACTTCCCATTTCTCTCTGTGTCTAATAACGTTTGCATTTAGAGAGGTGTAAAGATCTGGAGTTTGATCCATCAAGAAAGCTACTTGAGGTGTTCTGAAAGCCACAGAAGGGCTCCTGACAGCTGCTCAGTTCAATGCTTGGGCACTTAACCAGCCAGAGAAAGTGTTGGAAGGCCAGGCAACAGCAGCTGTGGCCCTGCTTCCTGCATGCGTGTCATTTCTAAAGGAAACAAATTGTGGTTGAAAAGTTCATTTCCACGGCATGAGCTTAAATCATGTAGCGATAAGCTTTACATAGTGACATCCCTTTTCACAGCGCCAAGAGGTATGGAGAGGGTATATCTGCACATCTTTAGCCATAGCTATGGCCTTCCATAGGGACGCGGGTGGCGCTGTGGGTTAAACCACAGAGCCGAGGACTTGCCGATCAGAAGGTTGGCGGTTCAAATCACCGGGGTGAGCTCCTGTTGCTCGGTCCCAGCTCCTGCCAACCTAGCAGTTCGAAATCACATCAAAGTGCAAGTAGATAAATAGGTACTGCTCCGGCGGGAAGGTAAACGGTGTTTCCATGTGCTGCTCTGGTTCGCCAGAAGCGGTTTAGTCATGCTGGCCACACGACCCAGAAGCTGTACGCTGGCTCCCTCGGCCAATAAAGCGAGATGAGCGCCCCAACCCCAGAGTCGGCCACGACTGGACCTAATGGTCAGGGGTCCCTTTACCTTTAGCTTGGTTTACAACCAGAATCTGTTCCAGAGGTCCATTTGTAAACCAGAACAGGTCGAAACCCAAGGCGCGCTTTTGCCAATGGGGCCTCCCAAAAAAATTTGTTCATAATAATAATAATAAAGATTGTAATCCAAAAAAAAAGGTTGCAAACCAGGACAAGCACTTCTGGGTTTGACGTGTTTGTAATCCAGAACGTATGCAAACCAAGATGTATGCAAACCAAGGTACTACTGTATTTGGTTCTTGCTTTTTTCCTTCTCTTTTTGCTTGCCTAGAGACCATCTAAAGTTGCCACTGCAGCCGTTTTTGAACAATAGTTTGTAATACCCAGACTCCGTTTTCCGGGGCTGGCTTTTGCTTTTAAAAGACTCACCGTGTGTTTGTACAGCAAACTCCTCCAGCTGGTTGAAATGACTCGCTTTTACTGAGGCTCTCCCTTGATCAGCCCTCTTCTATTGCTGGACCTTCAAGAAACCCGTATTTATTGCCCCCCACATAATAATAATAATCCGAATAACCTGCTAGCAGTGGAAACGTGGGAGCTAAGCGCCATCTACTGTTTTGTTACTGAAACAGCTGCCAGTGGTTTGTGATCATAATAGGGAGCTATCCACCCTCCCAGGCTAAGACTGGCCACGCAGGTTGGGGCTGATGGGAGTTGTAGTTCAATGCGCCTCACTAACTCAATGGGACTTACTTCTGGATATATGTGCATTTGTATGCTGAAAGGAAAAGACAGTGTGTCGGTGGAAATCAAGTGAGGCTTGCCTTGTGTTGACGGGAGACTAGGATTTGTTATCATTGCAGTGCAATTAGTATCTAAGACTCTCAACAACTTGGGATCAGTTTACCCATGTTGGGCGAAAGATCCCTGTATTGCAGGGGATTGGATGAGATGATCCTTGTGGTCCTTTGCAACTCCATGATTCTATGATTCTACCTAAGAGATCACTTTCCCCCATACACACCAACTCGACCCCTTCAAACTGCAGAACTGGTACTGTTACAGGTGCCACACAATAGCTGTTCCACCTCCATCTTTTAGTATGGCAGCACTATGGAACTCCCTGCCTATTGATATCAGGCAGACTCATTCACTGTACTCTTTATGGCACCTGTGGCAAGCATCTTTGTTTAGACAAGCCTGCTCAGATGTTTAGAACGCTAATGCAAGTTGTCATCTGTCTTTCGTTTCTTTGGAGTGGAATGAGGGCATGGGACAAACCCCCTGTGCGAAAACTATTGTTTTAACAGGGGGTTGAGTTTTAACTCAGGTGGGTGTTGTTTCTGGGGGTGAGGTTGTTTAAAATTGTTTTTAAATGTTATATGTTAATTTGGATTTTTGTATTTGTGGGCTGGGGGATTAGTTATGAGCTTTTGTTGGAGAGTGCATTTTTTCTTAGTTTGTATACATTGGTATTGTTAATTGTTTTAACTATTTTTATTATGTATTTTGTGCTTTTATATTGTGTCTTTGTGTTGTGAACTGTCCTGAGACTTATGGGTATAGGACGGTATGCAAATTTAATTAATAATACTAATACCTTATTGTTGATTTTGATATATATATTTTTTGAACATTTTAAATTACCACGGGGCAGGTAAGGGTAGAAGCTTAAAGCTCCCATTGTTCCTTAAATTGAGCAAGGTACCTCTTCCCAGGGAAATCTGGGAATTATAGTGCTGTCAAGGGTCCGAAAGCATAAATTAAATATTTGACCTTAGCACTGTGGACGCAGCAAAACACTCATGGGCGAGCAATGCAGCTAAGAGCTCTTTTCTGGGAGCCCACATGCAATGGTACCTCCTGGAAGGATGTTTGACTTCTGAAACTTTCAATTTCCAAGGCACGGCTTCTGATTGGCTCTTGCAATTGGAAAAGCCAATCAGAAGCCGCTTGTCTGCAGCGCCGGACGTTCGGCTTCTGAAAAGCTTTTGAAAACCAGAACACTTACTTCCGGGTTTTCGACGTTTGGGAGCCGAAACCTTCGCCAACAGAGACGATAGAAAACTGAGGTTTGACTGTATTCACACATTTGCAGTGTCAAAGTTTGGATTTGTGTAATATGAGAATCTGGCCAATATGTCACTTGAAAGGGAAAGGGAAAATTTTCCAGGGCGAGTTTAAATCTGTGGTAAACAGCCACAAGTCACTGTGCACATGGGTATCTGTGGACAAGGCAGGTTTACAGTACAAGCAAGATAATTCAAGATCAGGAACTTTGGTGTTTCTTCTGCAGCTCAAATACAGGAAGTCAGATTAACCTACAGAAACTGGAGCAAGCACAGGCTACAAAGCTGAGTATAATGTGCCCTGATTGGACAAAGTTTTTGGGAGAAATCCCTCAGGAAGGGGGATTACAAAATGGGAACAAATTCTTCAAGTCCCCTCTTTGACTCCTTCCCCCCCCATCAGTTAAACTATTTTTCTTTCTCAGTGTTTTGAGTTCTTAATTTTATTGTGTTTCATTTCTGTTGCTGCTCTTAGTTTAGCTATTGCAATGTTTTCAACGTGGTTTTTTTGCAGCAGTTTTTTATTTTTAAAAAATCTTCATGGTGGGGGGGGGAAATAATCTTACATTACAGCTCTTAATTCTTCTTTAATGGACACAACCCAGTAAATAGTGGCAACTAAAGGTGAAACGGAATGCACCGTGGAAACTCCATGATTTGCTAACAGGAACTGAGAGGATTTAAGTCAGGGAAGCAGAAAGATGGATAGAGTTAAGCCCAGATTTTAAACAAAGAAAAAGATAGCACTTTGGCCCCATCCAACTGAAACCAATGGAATGGGTCTTAATTCCATCGTTTTCAACAGCATGTGCAGCCCGTTCCTATGTATTTTTACCTGTAAGAAAATCCTGCTGTGCTCAGTGGTGCTCACTACCAAGCAGGTGAGCATAATCCTTGACTCTGACTTTTTTTAAAAAAAAAAAAAGCTGGCTTTGCAATTTACAGTGAGACCCCCCATTTCCTATCAATTTACCCTTCCTCCAATTCAAAGATGAAGAGAAGTCCAAGTGGAACCCTATTTAAAGGTAAAGGAACCCCTGACCATTAGGACCAGAGCAGTGCACAGAAACACCGTTTACCTTCCCGCTGGAGCGGTACCTATTTATCTACTTGCACTTTGACGTGCTTTCAAACTGCTAGGTTCGCAGGAGCAGGGACTGAGCAACGGGAGCTCACCCCGTCGCGGGGATTCGAACCGCAACCTTCTGATCAACAAGTCCTAGGCTCTGTGGTTTAATCCACAGTGCCACCCACATCCCGACAGGAACCCTATTTAGCTAGGTATAATAAGTTCACAATATGTTCTTGGCACTACAGCTCCCATCATCCTTGAGTCCAGCAACATCTGGAGTGTCACAGGCTCCCCATCACTGATATAAGATAGCGGTCCACACCTTTTTAGTGTAAGCTGTTCCCTGGGACCTGTCCAAGGTCCTGAAGGGTCTCTCTTGGGCTGCTCTCACTTTCCAAACTTGGATACTTGTAAGAACCTATGAATAATCCTACTGGTTCAGAGCAAAGGCCAGCCTAGTTAAGCGTCCTGTTCTCACAGTGGCTGACCAGATGATTACAAGAAGCCCACAAGGACAGCCTTCCTTCTATGGTGGAGGTAGAACATAACCGTTGTTGCTGTCCACCATTGATAGCCTTCTTGTCCATGAATATATCTAATCCTTTTTTAAAGCTATTCAGGTTGGAGGCCATCACTACATTTTGTGGAATTCCATATCTTGATTTGTGTGAAGACATACTTTCCTTTCTCCATCCTAAACCTTCCAACATTCAGCTTCAGTAGATGACCCTATATTCTAGTAACCATGAGAGAGGACTTTTCTCTAGCCACCCACCACAATGCAACTTCTTCATCTTTTCTCTGAACTACTGCTTGGAGGAAGTGAGGTAAGTGTTGTTCTGAGGCCACGTGGGGAATTAACACGGCAGCTCCAATGGGACGTTTGGGAAGCTTTTAAATGATGACATGATAATTTAAAAATAATAATTATATTATTTATACATCACCCTTCTGGCTGGCCTGCCCCAGCCACTCAGGGCGGCTTCCATATAACACTGGTTCTGAAACACCTACATTGGCTCCCAGTACGTTTCCGAGCACAATTCAAAGTGTTGGTGCTGACCTTTAAAGCCCTAAACGGCCTCGGTCCAGTATACCTGAAGGAGCGTCTCCAAGCCCATCGTTCATCCCGGACACTGAAGTCCAGCTCCAAGGGCCTTCTGGTGGTTCCCTCACTGCAAGGTTACAGGGAACCAGGCAGAGGGCCTTATCGGTGGTGGCGCCTGCCCTGTGGAACGCCCTCCCATCAGATGTCAAGGAAATAAACAACTATCTGATTTTTGGAAGACATCTGAAAGCAGCCCTGTTTAAGGATGTTTTTAATGCTTGATGTTTTATTGTGTTTTTAATATTCTGTTGGGAGCCACCCAGCGGCTGGGGAAATCCAGCTAGATGGACAGGGTATAAAGAAATAAATATTATTATTATTATTATTATTATTATTATTATTATTCCAACACAAAAGTGCCTGCTACTGGTACTCATGGGAGAAGGGGCACATATAGGACTGGCTCACTGGACATCCCATTGCTGAGGGTTCCCGCAACCTTGGTGCCACCTCGGCTAGCACTTAATTCTCTTGCATAAATTAGGAACATAGGAAGCTGCCTTACATCACTGATCCATCTAGCTCTGTATTGTCTCTCCAGGGTCCCAGACAGGAGACATTCCCAGTTCTATCTGGAGATGCTGGGAATGGAACTTTGCATCTTCTGTACAGTATATACCTTCTGTATATGCAAAGCAGCTGATCTGCGGCCTTCCCCTTGCTGGGCCTTGGTGTAGGGTTTCATATGCTGGAAAGTGCTTTTAGAAAGTATTAATATACTACACCCCTTCATGGATCACTGCCTTGCCGTGGCGAAGGGGCTTGAATAACTCAGAGAAGCTATGAACTATGCTGAGCAGGGCACCCAAGATGAACAGGTCATAGTGGAGAGTTTTGACCAAACGTGATCCACCTGGAGGAGGAACCGGCAAGCCACTCCAGTATCCCTGCCAAGAAAACTCCATGGACAAAGACAACAGGCATATAAAAGTTATGACGCTGGAAGATGAGCCCCTCAGGTCGGAAGGCGTCCAACATGCTACTGGGGAAGAGCGGAGGACAAGTACAAGTAGATCCAGAGCTGATGAAGTGGCTGGGCCAAAGCCGAAAGGACGCTCAGTTGCGGATATGCATGGAAGC
Organism: Podarcis raffonei; assembly: GCF_027172205.1. NCBI lineage: Eukaryota > Metazoa > Chordata > Lepidosauria > Squamata > Lacertidae > Podarcis > Podarcis raffonei. The sequence continues at coordinate 63,510,052 of NC_070611.1, read as the reverse complement.
GAAAGGAAAGTCCAATGCTGTAAAGAAAAATATTGCATAGGAACCTGGAATGTAAGAACCATGAATCTGGGTAAGTTAGATGTGGTCAAAAATGAGATAGCAAGAATAAATATTGACATCCTGGGAATCAGTGAACTGAAATGGACGGGAATGGGCGAATTCAGTTCGGATGACTATCATATCTACTACTGTGGGCAAGAAACCCGTAAAAGAAATGGAGTGGCCCTCATAGTCAACAAAAGAGTGGCGAAAGCTGTACTGGGATGCAATCTCAAAAATGATAGAATGATCTCGATACGAATCCAAGGCAGACCTTTTAACATCACAGTAATCCAAGTTTATGCACCAACTACTGGTGCTGAAGAAACTGAAATTGACCAATTCTATGAAGACTTACAAGACCTTATAGAAGTGACACCAAAGAAGGATGTTCTTCTCATTATAGGGGATTGGAATGCTAAAGTAGGGAATAAAGAGATAAAAGGAACAACTGGCAAGTTTGGCCTTGGAGATCAAAACGAAGCAGGGCAAAGGCTAATAGAGTTCTGTCAAGAGAACAAGCTGGTCATCACAAACACGCTTTTCCAACAACACAAGAGATGACTCTACACATGGACATCACCAGATGGGCAACATCGAAATCAGATTGATTATATTCTCTGCAGCCAAAGATGGAGAAGCTCTATACAGTCAGCAAAAACAAGACCTGGAGCTGACTGTGGCTCAGATCATCAGCTTCTTATAGCAAAATTCAAGCTTAAACTGAAGAAAGTAGGAAAAACCACTGGGCCGGTAAGATACAATCTAAACCAAATCCCTTATGAATACGCAGTGGAAGTGAGGAACAGGTTTAAGGATTTAGATTTGCTGGACAGAGTGCCTGAAGAACTATGGGTAGAGACTCGCAACATTATACAAGAGGCAGCAACTAAAACCATCCCAATGAAAAAAAAAATGCAAGAAAGCAAAGTGGCTGTCCAACGAGGCCTTACAAATAGCGGGGGAGAGAAGGCAAGCAAAATGCGAGGGAGATAGTGAAAGATACAGGAAATTGAATGCAGATTTCCAAAGAATAGCAAGGAGAGACAAGAAGGCCTTCTTAAACGAGCAATGCAAAGAAATAGAGGAAAACAACAGAATGGGAAGAACCAGAGATCTGTTCAAGAAAATCGGAAATATGAAAGGAACATTTCATACAAAGATTACCATAATAAAGGACAAAAGTGGTAAGGACCTAACAGAAGCAGAAGACATCAAGAAGAGGTGGCAAGAATACACAGAGGAATTATACCAGAAAGATATGGATGTCTCGTACACCCCAGGCAGTGTGATTGCTGACCTTGAGCCAGACATCCTGGAGAGTGAAGTCAAATGGGCCTTAGAAAGCACTGCAAATAACAAGGCCAGTGGAAGTGATGGTATTCCAGCTGAACTATTTAAAATTTTAAAAGATGATGCTGTTAAGGTGCTACACTCAATATGCCAGCAAGTTTGGAAAACTCAGCAGTGGCCAGAGGATTGGAGAAGATCAGTCTACATCCCAATCCCAAAGAAGGGCAGTGCCAAAGAATGCTCCAACTACCGCACAATTGCACTCATTTCACACGCTAGCAAGGTTATGCTTAAAATTCTACAAGGAAGGCTCAAGCAGTATGTGGACCGAGAACTCCCAGAAGTGCAAGCTGGATTTAGAAGAGGCAGAGAAACCAGAAACCAAATTGCAAACATGCGCTGGATTATGGAGAAAGCTAGAGAGTTCCAGAAAGACATCTACTTCTGCTTCATTGACTATGCAAAAGCCTTTGACTGTGTCGACCACAGCAAACTATGGCAAGTTCTTAAAGAAATGGGAGTGCCTGATCACCTCATCTGTCTCCTGAGAAATCTCTATGTGGATATGGAACAACTGATTGGTTCAAAATTGGGAAAGGAGTACGACAAGGCTGTATAATGTCTCCCTGCTTATTTAACTTATATGCAGAATTCATCATGCGAAAGGCTGGGCTGGATGAATCCAAAGCCGGAATTAAGATTGCCGGAAGAAATATCAACAACCTCAGATATGCAGATGACACAACCTTGATGGCAGAAAGTGAGGAGGAATTAAAGAACCTTTTATTGAGGGTGAAAGAGGAGAGCGCAAAATATGGTCTGAAGCTCAACATCAAAAAAACGAAGATCATGGCCACTGGTCCCATCACCTCCTGGCAAATAGAAGGGGAAGAAATGGAGGCAGTAAGAGATTTTACTTTCTTGGGCTCCATGATCACTGCAGATGGTGACAGCAGTCACGAAATTAAAAGACACCTGCTTCTTGGGAGAAAAGCAATGACAAACCTAGACAGCATCTTAAAAAGTAGAGACATCACCTTGCCAACAAAGGTCCGTATAGTTAAAGCTATGGTTTTCCCAGTAGTGATGTATGGAAGTGAAAGCTGGACCATAAAAAAGGCTGATCGCCGAAGAATTGGTGCTTTTGAATTATGGTGCTGGAGGAGACTCTTGAGAGTCCCATGGACTGCAAGAAGATCAAACGTATCCATTCTTAAGGAAATCAGCCCTGAGTGCTCACTGGAAGGACAGATCCTGAAGCTGAGGCTCCAATACTTTGGCCACCTCATGAGAAGAGAAGACTCCCTGGAAAAGACCCTGATGTTGGGAAAGATGGAGGGCACAAGGAGAAGGGGACGACAGAGGATGAGATGGTTGGATGGTGTTCTTGAAGCTACCAGCATGAGTTTGATCAAACTGCGGGAGGCAGTGGAGGACAGAAGTGCCTGGCGTGCTCTGGTCCATGGGGTCACAAAGAGTCGGACACGACTAAACGACTAAACAACAACAACAAATATACTACAATAATACACCATAAATAACAAGCACATATTCTGCAACATTAAGGTCACGCCAAGCCACAAAACAGGTGTCCGTTAAACTGCTTTATTGGAGAGAGAACAACGCTGCATAATTAGAGATATTATTTGGAAAGTGCAAGCAGCACTGTGTGTTTCTGTTGCCAGCGAAACACAATTATTACAGCTTTTTTAGACGTACAAATATAAAAGGGTTTCTCTCTGTGCCAGATGTTTTGTGCGCAACGACCCTGTTAGGAATATTTAATTGTACTTCTCCAAAACTTTTAAAAAGAAGAATGAGGTAGAGTTTCCTTTCCTTTACCCAACCATTTCTCTCAACCATCTGCTTCTTTATGGTTCTTATAGGTTTCGTTTCTTTGTAAAAACACTCCGTTAACTTAAACATTTATAAAAGCAGGGACCTTTCGAAAGAGCTGGGTTCCTCTGTCGGCTTTTCTTCTTCGGGGTGCCAAGAATGTCTGTGCTGTACTGGCAAGCGGAAGGAACGAAATGAACACTTCTCAAAAACTTTGGGGATTTGTGGCATTGTTGGTCCATTGTTTCATCTCTGATGCAGCAGGAAATAAGGGCTGTGTGGTACCCAAATCACTCTAGATGAAGGTGGACAACCTGTGGCCTGAAGGGAAGGGCTGTATCTCAGTAGTAGAGCATCAATTCCTGGCATCTTCAGGTAGGTTCAATCCCTGGCATCTACAGGTGGGGCTGGGAGAGCATTGTCTGAAATCCTGGATGGCTACTTCCCATCAGTGTAGACAATATTGACCCAGATGGATCAATGGCAAGTTCTGATGTTCCTAAGTTGACACAGGTGGCAAGGGAAGGAGGTAACAGAGAGAAGGAGAGAGTTGGAGGGTCCTTTACCACTCTAGGTTCTGACCACTAACTCTGGCCTTCACCCATCCCTGGCTGCAGCTGTGTACCACCAGCATGCGACCCTCAACAGAAACACCCTTTTCCACTTTAAAACTAAATAGAATTCCTCATGATGTCCAAACTTGAGGGAACTATGGTTAGTTCAAGCAAGCTAATCAGAAAACAAACCCTGGTTTGTTCACTATCCAGCTTTTAAGATGAACCAGAATTTCCCCCACGTGGATGCAAGAAGGAACTCTGGTTATTTTAAAGCAGAAGTAGATGCTTCTGATCACAACCACCCAGAGGAGATAGCAGGGGTCATCCTAAGCCTGGGGCTTCTGAATGTGGAATTAAAACTGTGGTTTACAGCTTAGCTGCTAGGTGGAGATCACATGTATATGGTCCCAGGTTGGATCCCTGGCATCTCTGAGTAGGGCTGGCCAAGACCACACCTGAAATCTTGGAGACCGCAGGATTCAGGGCAGACAATATCAAGTCAACGTCCTACATTATATCTGGACGGGGCTAATGTGAACCAGCTATGTGCAGCTGCTGCCCTCCAGCATAATCTTAAGGTAGGGATAGCCAACATGATGCCATCCAGATGTTGTGGACTACAACTCCCATCAGCCCCCGTCAACATGGCCAACGGTCAGAGTTGATGGGCATTGGTGGTCCACAACGTCTGGAAAGCACCACATTGGGATACTCCTGTTTTGTACTAATTTGTTGGACCCAAACCTGAAGAAGAAGAAGAAGAAGAAGAAGAAGAAGAAGAAGAAGAAGAAGAAGAAGAAGAAGGAGGAGGAGGAGGAGGAGGAGGAGGAGGAGGAGGAGGAGGAGGAGGAAGAAGACGAACAGAGCAGGGAGAAAGGACACACACAAACAAAACTGGAATTGATCATCATTGTTTAAATTCCCACACTTGCAAATCACGCACACACGTGAGAGGGCTGAATCACATTTGATCAACCCAATTAAACATTAAATAATTGCAGCCAATTATGCAAATATCACACAACAATATTAATTTGTTGATTCCTTCTTTGAACAGCCCCAAATGTTTCTAATGTTAGCCTATCTTATGTGTTAAACGACCAATTAGCACAACCATAACTAAGCGATGAAGAATGGGTAATTGCCTAGTTATGATGTACCATCCCCCTTGCTATGTTAATCCACCACAATTAAACAAATAGTGCACAAGGGAAGAAAAGACGCACAGATGTTCTTTTACAATCCATTATTAGCTTGGGGAATTGTGTAGCTTCTGCCTAAGCAGGAAGACGGAGTAGGAACGCAGGACAATGGGGCCTAGTATCTCAATGTTGTCATTTATGTGTAAATAGATTTATTTGAGGAATTAGTATCTGAAAACCCAATGCACTTCAAGCTATAGAAGAGTGCTGAGAAGAAGAAATGGGAGGGATGGCATTGGCTTAGTTAGTAGTGCCTCTACTTTTCCTGCAGAAGGTCCCAGGTTTAATCCCCATTATCGCCAGCTGGGACTAGGAGAGAACCCCTTTCCTTAAACCCTGGAGAGCTTCTGCCCATCTGTGTAGACAATCTTGAGCTAGATAGAGCTGCCTGACATGCTACAAGGCCACTTCTATGTTTCTGGTGGTCTCCAGAAATTCACCAGGTTACTTGTGGAGTATAATAATAATAATAATACAAATAATTTATAATCTGCTCATCTGGCTGGGTTTCCCCAGTCACCATCTGATGGGAGAGCGTTCCACAGGGCGGGTGCCACTACCAAGAAGGCCCTCTGCTTGGTTCCCTGTAACCTCACTTCTCGCAGTGAGGGAACTCCCAGAAGGCCCTTAGAGCTGGACCTCAGTGTCCGGGCTGAACGATGGGCGTGGAGATGCTCCTTCAGATATACTGGGCCAAGGCCGTTTAGGGCTTTAAAGGTCAGCACCAACACTTTAATTGTGCTCGGAAATGTACTTGGAGCCAATGTATGAAAACTGGGGGAGGGGGCATTTTGCTGAATGCTCTCCACATGAGGAATAGCATTTTCAAGAGTTCAGAAGAAGCCCAGAGATCAAAATACTGTCAGAGAATCGTTTGCTGAGAAATGTCAGTCCACTTAAGGGTGAATGAAACCCTCCTCTCAGTTCATATTGGTGGATGAACGAAACCATGGAGGAAGACTAGGAGGAGGAGTGCAAGCCCACTGTTTCCTTCAGCAATATTAAAAGAATACTAAACTTGCTTAGTATTGCATCTTCAGCTGCCACCTCCTCCCCCCCAAAAATTGTAGATGGTGTATTGCCAAATATCCACTAGCAAAGGAAGGCTTGAAATTCTGCGAACAGTTTGGGGAAAACTCAAAAGGAGAAAACTGGCAAAAATGTGTCAGAAAATTATTTCCTGAGAAATTTCAAATCAGCCCTGCTAATGCATTTCCTCCCCATGAAAGACCCATACCAGTGTGGTAGTGCTCACCTGACTTTCTGACAACTCAGTCATTGCTGCTGACTGGGAGGCAGAGGGCAGAAGGTTGATGCAATGCGAAGGCAATCCAGCTCTCCTGCTGATGTGTTTGCACCATGCAGCCTTTGCTGCCATTGGGTTTCCATCTCCTTGCCAGTAAAAACAGTGACTCACCTGTGTCAGGAGGTCACACGAGCATCATTGCCCCAATACACCATCCACTACTGACCATAACTCAGCAATAGAGCATACTTTCCATGCAGAATGCTTCCTGTTCAATCCTTGGCCATTCCAATTAAGAAGAGTGCAGGTTGCAAGATTGCGTGAGACCCCTGGTTAAGACCTTGCAGAGCTGCTTCCAGTCTAGGGAGATAGCACTCAGCTGATCTGCCTGGACCCTTCTCAGCTTGCACGAAGGGACAACTTGGATACCCAAAAGAATTGCAGGACCCTGCATTGATCCCTACACAAGTTGCAATACTGGAAGATCAGAGTTCTAAACCCCAAAGCATAGCTGTCAACGTTTCCCTTTTTTTAAGGGAAATTCCCTTATTCTGAATAGGATTCCTTGCAAGAAAAGGGAAAAGTTGACAGCTATGCCTCAAAGTGATTTGACACATATAGGTTCCCTGCTTCATATGTTACTGGTGGAGAGTGAGTGGTGCTACCTGGGAATTTTTAGAAACCAAAAAGATGCAATTTTTTAATGGATAGTGTAATTGGTAAGTTTGGACCTGTCACACCAAAAATCAGGTGAAGTCACACAAAAGCCACATTTTGGTCCACTATCTTGATTCAAAATGGCACCCGGCACCCAATAATCAGTGAAGGCTGCCACCCAATCTTGGGAACCCTTGTACTGAGTTTGGTGGCAATATGTCAACAGGTGCCCCACCTATGCTGAAAAATGGGCAAAGTTATGTGACAGTCATATTCCGTTCCAGCATCTTGAATCAAAATGGCACCCGGTGTGCAAAGTTTGACAAAGACTGCTGCCTCCACCTTGGGAAACCTCATGATGAGTTTGGCAACAATATCCTGAGAGGTGAACAAACTTATGGCAAAAAAATGGGAGTAGTGCCAGACTAGGACCCAAAATAGGTAAAGGTAAAGGGACCCCTGACCATTAGGGCCAGTCGTGACCGACTCTGGGGTTGCAGCGCTCATCTCGCTGTATAGGCCATGGGAGCTGGCGTTTGTCCGCAGACAGCTTCTGGGTCATGTGGCCAGCATGACTAGGCCGCTTCTGGAGAACCAGAGCAGCACACGGAAACGCTGTTTACCTTCCCGCAGGAGCGGTACCTATTTATCTACTTGCACTTTGAGGTGCTTTCAAACTGCTAGGTTGGCAGGAGCTGGGACTGAGGAACGGGAGCTCACCCCGTTGCGGGGATTCGAACCGCCGACCTTCTGATCAGCAAGTCCTCGGCTCTGTGTTTTAACCCACAGCGCCACCCGCGTCCCAAAATACCAGGGTTCAAATCCCCACTAAGTAAAGAAGCTTGCAGAATGACATTGGGCCAGTCACACACATTCAGCCTACCTTGAAGGGTTGATGAGAGGATAAACTGGAAGGATAGAACCAAGTGTGAGACTCTGAGCTCCTTAGAAGAAAGGTAGCACTAAATGGAATGAATGCATTATTATCCCTGGAAAATAGTTTGATATAATTCAAGACAATGGGATTCCAGTTATACTAATCTCCTGCCTTACAAAGATCTTGCGCATCTTTCTGCTGTGACTCATGTGACAGATTTGTTTTCTTTTATTGTTCATGCTTTCGTGGAAACACTGAAAATACAGACAAGAGAAGGTATAGCTTTTGTTTTATTTTTTTTATAGGATTGTCACGCAATATCAAAATACTCTGCTGGTTTGAGTGTGATCTGATAAACCTCTTTTACATTGAAGAAAAGACCATTTAAAAACCAGGACCCTTCATCAATCACAGTCTAGAAAAACAACAACGGAAAACCTCGTACAGATTTTTTTAAAAACCGATTAACACAGATGATTCCAAGATATTCTAAACATTCCTGTAACTGCAAGGCTAAGACACAGCAGTGCACTCTGGTTAGACGCTGTGGGCAGAGAGCAAAGAGGTCAGTATCGCACGTGTATGCACACAAATCTTCAGGAGCGTGTTCAGCAGTTTCCCCGTGTGGGTACGTCAACTGCTTGTTTTTAAGAGTAGCTTGGGACAGCTGAAGAGGCAACAGACGAGAGGCCTTGGGTGCATGCCTGAGAATTGTGTCTAATGTCCTGGTTATGTTCAATACAGAGCTGTTATACTAGACAAATAGCTGTGTTATCTTAGCGATAACTGAGTAAAACTAGCTTTTAATGGGTATAAAGGCTGTGTCTGATGACAGACACAGGTTTCTCTTGAGAGCTTCTCTTGCAAAACTTCCCTGCGAGTTTATTAGTGTTGTCCTCAATGAAAATGCACATTATTATATATTTAATAACAATATAATGTAGCGAACACATAACAGACTTTGATTCTTTTCTCCATATATTTTGATTTTCAAAAACCTGCATGCAGTGAAGATGGACGATGCAGATTATTAAATGAATTGTTCTATATTTCTTTAGTGTAGCTGGAATACTGACTGATATGACACACTTTTTTTTTTAAATACCCCTTCCCCTCCTAGTGAATATCTATTTATGACAATATAAGGTATTAATTTATAAGCTTGGGGGTTGGGGAGGAAAAAAGAGAGAAAATCCACATTATAGTTACAACTATTATGGATCTTTAGATTCAAATGTAGTTCTCAAGGAGTAGTTCTGGGCCGTTCAATGCTATGTCTCTGCTTTTCAGTAGTAAGAATTTTATCTGATTAGCCATAGGCCATAAGGCAGATAAAAGAAGCTGAGAGTTAAGCCACAAATTTGGCTCTCCATTTGTATTAAATACAGAACCACACATGGTAATGTGATTTTCCTTGTTTAACTGCGAAAAGCACACAAACTCATTTGATGTAACAACATTCTTCCTGTGGCTAAACTCAAGACAGATGCTTTTTTTCAAATAGATCTTTATACAGAGGACCCTGGGTGATACAGTAAACAATGTCCTCTACAGCTATTCTACTAAATGCACAGAAACATTCTTCTAATGTTAATTTATTATTGGGGGCCATTCTGAAAGGCAGAGGACATAACACTGAACCTGCAAGCCATCAACCAGGATAAGCCATTCTATTTCCCATCTCCCTCTGGCTTTCCATCCCCTTCTCCCCACGCGTCAGTCCTAGCTGTGCTGTTTTGGGTCCCCACCCCTAGGTTTTCCATCTTTCTGCAACCCTTGGAGATCTCTTAAGCCTGCTAATACCTCCTCCCTTGAGCACGGGTGGCGCCATTTTGGCAACATGCGTTAAAGGCACTCGCCTCTGAACTCTGGAATTAAGAGGTGATGATGAAGCAAAATTCTGAAACAACAAGGGAGGGGGACTTCTGACAACAAGCACAACCGCACTATATGAAAGGGTGCAACAACAAAGCATTAAGGTAATTCAAGGCACTCCATAATTGTTTTAAAAGAAGTAGATAGGGAGGAGCAATGGTCAGAAACCAAAGATGATGTATCATGAGATTAGTTCATTGTGCTTGCTTCTAATGACAAGTGCTGTGCAAAGCCCACTGGGAGGCAGGAGGAAATGAAATGCAAGGCTAATCTCTCCTCCTGCCACATCTGTGGAATGTGTTAAGTGGCCCAACTCTGAGCCACATTTTCATCAAAAATCTAGTATAACAGGAGTGCACTGAAGGTGTCTTTCGCCTTCCTACCAGGTAACAATTCATCCTCTTCATTAACCTCCCCTGTTTGGTACTTCTTTTATTTCGATTTCGTATTATTACAGCAGTTTACACTATTCCTTCAGTCACCCTCAGAGGAGAGCTGGATACAGAAACAATTGCATCTAACACACATTTTATCAACATCAGTGTGGTGCTCCACAGCCATTCTGGCAAAAATCAATGGTTTCTGTCTTCCATGAACCTGAGATTGGCTCGGGTTTTTTATCTCTTCTGGACACAGATTCATACCAGTGTAGCTAAACCACTGTCTCTCAGGATAAGAGCACCCCTTTCTCCTTGCCACCAAGTAGCCAACTTCCTTTCCCTTCCCAAGTATTTAAAGTGGCCATGTCTCCTACATACTCGCCAGAAGTGGCTATTTGGATGGGATGGAACTGCAACACTAGCTTCTGGGCAGAGGAGTCGCTGATGCTTATCAGGAGAGAGGGGTGAGGTGGCTGGGAAGGCAGGCCTCACGAGAAAGCCAAGCTACACCAGCTGGTAAATACTTGGGAGAAAGTCTCCAAACTCCAACTGGGAGGAGCCATTCAAAGCACTCACGAACCATTAAGTGAGAGTTCACTCACGTAAATTCTTGTTCAAGAAGGCTTCTCAACACTGGCAAAATCCCAGGTTTGCATGTCTGGCTGGCCTCAGGTAAACAGCATTTCCTTCAGGCTCGCATGCCACATGGAGCATTTTGTAAGCGTGATGGATTTCTGTGAGAGAACGCATCTTGGGCTGGAGCTACACATTCAGTGGTACACAGTGTGAGTGTGTGTCTCTGGGGGCACGAACCGCCACATTACCCTTGCAAAGCAGCAGAGAAGATGACCCAGAAGAGAACAATGGGCAATGATTGTTGCTTCCAGCCGCTTGCAATCCCTTCTCCTCTTGCCAGCTGCTTTTCCCCAGAAAAGCAGTCTGGGGAGAAGAGACTGCAGAGGAAGAATAGTGCTTGAGCAAAAGGTTAAGCCCCCGAACCTCATCCGCACCTTCTCCACTGCAAATTACTTCCCGTCCTGCCACTTTGCAGGGGAACATGCAGCGTCAACGAGGGTTCTCAGATCCCACTTCTGCCCAATATGTGAAACAGCAGAGTTTTGGTCTTGGTTAGTGAGGCTGAATGCAGACATGCTCTTCTCTAGTCAAAAGGCACTCTACAGTTATGATAGTGGCCTTGTTCAAGTTATTCCTCTGCTCAACATCGAAATTCCTGGTGCACCCCATCAAATGCTGCGGCCATTGGTCAAACGAGAGAGGAACTGGGGACCCTCCACCCCAGTGGCTAGGAATACTTGGAATAAAACCGAACAATGATCAGAGCACAATACACACTCAGGTGTCAAGAAGAAGAAGAAATACACTGTGCTACATCTACCACAGATGGCACAAGAGCTTGTGCTTAACATGTGTATTTTAAAGAGAACACGGTCTGGCACTATCAACTTCAACTGGTCTTCAATAAAGTGGCTTTTAAAAAGACCCAAAAACCTTGCAGATAGAAAAACAGATAGGAAAAAAAACCCTCTCCAGAAATAGGTAGTCCTTTGCTCACCAACGTAGAGCAAAGTCAAAGAAAATATTTTGTTCTCCGTTTGAGTGGCCCTGGGCCTCCCTGGGTTTGCACTTTTGCAGGGAAAGGTTAATGTATGCAAACTTATCACCACAGATACAACAGGACATTTTTTACTTTAATTGAGATGTCAGGGGGATAGAGAGTCCCACTGCAGTCCCACTCCTGTTACCTAGGAGTTGTAACTAGCAGCTGAACAACCTAATCCACTTACAGGATTTTACTTACAAACTGATTTAAACTTCTTTTAAAAGCACTTGGTATAGCGCTGCTCGAAGCGTATCACTTCAGGCTGCAAGCCCTGAATGCTCCCTGGCATTTTAAAAAAGAACAACTCTTGGACATAAAGCTAGCATATCAGGGAGAAGTCTGCGCTAGAACTCTTCTCACTTTTGGGTGGTGCTAGACTGTTCAGATAACTGCTGACACTGGGTCGGATTTAAGCAAGCCATCTCCCTGCCACCGCCTGTATTCCAAAGTGATACAGTCCAGGTAATACTGTGTCCTGTGATTTTGCTGAATGTTTTAGGTAGTGATAAGACCAGAAAGGGGAGAGATATAGGGCATATTTCTAGGTGTTTATCAAATCACCAGTTAGAGGTAGGCTCTGTTAAAAAAGTGGCAGAGTTTAAAAGTTTTCCAAAATTTCACCCTTACCCTTTATAGGAAAATATACATGTACATATATATATATATATACTTGTTAGGCTGCAGTCCTATGTACACTTACCAGGCATAGGATTGCAGATTTTAGTTTCCAAAGCACTGCATTAGTGCAATAGTTCTCTGTACTATTTTATTGGCTATCTTACCTGCACCATTCAGTTACTGCCCTGTGAAACTATGCTAATGTTAACTCAACAGATAACCGGATGGCAAAATTTGAGCACCCCTAACACTGTAATAAGTAACCGATTTGGCAAGAGATGTCTTAAAGCTAACTCAGGGAGGGGTGAGAAAGGAGGTGAAAAATCTCATTTTTCAGATGGAAAATTCATTGTGGGGTGCAGGAAAAAAAGCAACCAAAGCTATTAGGGACACCTCTACGAGGCAGTTTGCTGCAGACTTGGTGCTGCTAGCTACATGATTTCATCCTCACTGTCCCCCATTGTTTTCCCGTTTAATCCTCACTGAAAGTTTGCATGGGGAATCTGCATGGGGAAAGCCCAACAAAAAACGGTAAATGTGGATTGTGTTTGGATCGGGGTGAGCGGTGAGATGAAAGGGCATTTTAATGAGGATGTCGTTGTGTGAAGGTTGCACAAAGCTTGCATCACTGAGCAGCGCTGAGTCCGCCATGCACATTCCACATTTCGGTGAAAGCATCCAAATTTCAGAGCCGTAAACATACGGACAGTACTGGAGAGATGCAGGAGAAGGAGAAGCTGAGAGGGGTGCAAAATGAGAGGAAGGGGTGGTGCAAAAGCAGAAGGTGAACCGTTTCTCTTCCAGTCTCCTGCATCTCCCAGCTCTAAAAGGCCCGTTAGATGTTAGAGATGAGGGCAGCATGGTCTCGATCAGGACGGTCAGAAAGCAGACCGGGATCTACAAGTGTTTCTGTCTCCCAATTGTTCTAAGAGAGGCAGGAACCAAATGGCTTTGCATTCTAAACTAGAATCCCTGACCTGTGGTAGATCAGATTTGGCTCATAGGGCACAGAAGATAGTGAGCTGCTGAGCCACCATTGTGCATCTGCCCCTACGTTGCAATGACCTCTGGTCAGTGGACCTTGCGGTTCAAGTTTGGAGACTTTCCAACATCTCAGGATGCCTGAGACAGCGTCTTGTTGGCTCTTCCAGTTGACTAAGGCTGTAGTCAGATGAGCAGCTTCCCTCTTCAACTTGTCTGGCCTTGGCAGTGTTACAGGTGAGGAGGGGAGCCAGATGGTGGAATGAATTATGGGACTCCGCAGCCACTTGCTTCCGGGGACAAGCTGCTGCAGAAACTACACAGAACTGGAACGGCCAAAGGGATTTTCATGTTTGTTGGGCTGTGTGATAGCCACATTATCTGGTAACTGGCTCAAAATGTAATGGATGGGGAAGCCATTGCACAGTGGAACCATGCTCCACCCAACAGTTTAGTTCTGCACAATACTTCACAGAGCTGGCCCAAGACATTTTGCTGCCTGAGGTGAAGGGCAAGATCCTGCCCCCTTCCTTTGTGGACAAACTGTCGGCTGAATGTGACTTCCCTACTAGTAAGGAAACTGCACACAAAGACAACAGGCTAGCTTAGCAGGCACAGCTCTGCCCTCTAGCACTTTGCCAGCACTGCAGCTTGAGGCACCTGCCTCAAGATGCCGAACGGTAGGGCCGGTGTTGATGACTGTGGAAATCACTTTCAGTGAGGGAGGAAAAAAAGAGGTCATCTGAACCCACTCAAGGCATGGTGTCATTGGGCACCGCAGGGAAATCTGATCCTATCCTTTCTTAGAAGGATCCACAGCTATGAGGCATTGCTTTGGTGACCAACACAAAGAAGTAGGAAACATACTAAAGGAGATCCCACTGAGTCCAGGGGAAAGGTTTCACAACACCCCACCCCACCCCAAAATGAAGGCAAGATACATCTCTATCTTGAAGATCAATGTTGTGATCTTCCAAGGCTGGAAACAAAGATAAGATTCCAGAGACAACAAAGGGTTTCTCTGAGTAATTTGGCAATTGGGTTGCATGGAACAGCCTAGTCTGTGCTTCAGAAGTTAAGTAAAGTCGTATTTGGCTTGCACTGAAGAGCAGTTGAAGAACATTTTTGCTTAAAAACACACCTGTCGACTGTACCAGGGACACAAGCGAAACAAAGCAAACCGTTCAGGGGGAAAGTGTCTATTGCTTACACTAGCACCTCTACCAGAAGACAGGTTTCTACTCTAGAGCAAAAAATCACAGTAGAAAAATCAAAAACGGTTTGTGTTCACACTCCCTGTCACGTGGAAATAATCACCCTCCCAGCCCAGGGACAAAGTGATAAACACACAGACTACTCTACACAGAGCTACGGTAAAACTGGTCATCGCTCAGGTGGTACTTCAGCCTGCCGTGTGGTGTGGACCGAAGGTCTGGGCCTTCGCCGCTCTTCCCCGCTCACGACACGATGACCGCCCACTCGCTGTCTTCCCTTCCGTACTGAAACAGAAGGAAGGAGAGTTATAAGCATCAGCACGGCACAAGTGTTAAGTAGAGAGGGACCCCCAAACAGCAGGAAAACCACAGTCAATGGGACACATCAATAGCTTTAAGAAGCAACGAAGGTAATTAATACAACATGATTCAACAATGGCACATAAGGAACACGTGAAACAAACTCATGTTAAGCACACAGAACAGATTCACGGCGCGGCCAAGCTCCTAACAACCACAACTACTAATTAGACTGAAAATGCAAAATATAAATACCGTATTTTTTGCTCTATAAGACTCACTTTTTCCCTCCTAAAAAGCAAGGGGAAATGTGTGTGCGTCTTATGGAGCGAATACAGGCTGTGCAGCTATCCCAGAAGCCAGAACAGCAAGAGGGATTGCTGCTTTCACTGCGCAGAGATCCCTCTTGCTGTTCTGGCTTCTGAGATTCAGAATATTTTTTTGTGGTCTGGTGCATCTTATAGAACAAAAAATACAGTAAATTGTGGAACTGAATCTAAGAATAACATATGGTGGAGTTGTTGAGATCTCTGGATTTTATCTTGTTTCGTTGCTTCATGGGAGCAACAACCACGTGGAAATGATGGTTGCTACCGTATTTTTCGCCCTATAGGACGCACCAGCCCATAGGACGCACCTAGATTTTTTTTGGGGGGGGGAATAAAGGGGGAAAAAATCCCCCCCAGGCGCGGGGCTGGGGCGGGGGAAGCCCGAGCTTCCCCCGACTCCAGCCCCCAGAACGGGAGCCAGAGCGATGCCGAAGCTGCGCGCAGCTTCGGCATCGCTCTCGGAGCTTGCGAGGCTGCGGGCGAGGGAAGCCGGAGCTTCCCCAGCCCCCAGAACGGGTCCGAGAGCGCTGGCGAAGGTGCACGCACCTTCGGCATCGCTCTAGGAGCTTGCGGGGCTGGGGGCGGGGGAAGCCTGAGCTTGCCCCGACCCCAGCCCCCAGAACGGGTCCCAGAGCGATGGCGAAGGTGTGCGCAGCTTTGGCATCGCTCTGGGAGCTTGCCGGGCTGGGGGGATAGCTTCCTGAAGCCTGGAGAGCAAGAGGGGTCGGTGCGCACCGACCCCTCTCGCTCTCCAGG
Source organism: Podarcis raffonei (assembly GCF_027172205.1). Classification (NCBI taxonomy): domain Eukaryota; kingdom Metazoa; phylum Chordata; class Lepidosauria; order Squamata; family Lacertidae; genus Podarcis; species Podarcis raffonei. Next base: position 63,494,271 of record NC_070611.1, on the reverse strand, counting down.
CTTCAGCGAAAGCCTGCATTCGCCCCATAGGACGCACACACATTTCCCCTTCATTTTTGGAGGGGAAAAAGTGCGTCCTATAGGACGAAAAATACGGTAGTTGATCGTAACCCTCTGGGCTGCTTACGTGCCTCTTTAAAAAAAACACACCACCACCACACATACGTTGTGTGATGCGAATGGTCAAGAGGAACTTAACCAGCAGGACTGGTCCAAATGGAGTTTGTTCTTCCACAGAAGCTCTTGACACAGAAGTCAAAGTTAAGATGCAGAATGGGGATGCTGCTCGTATAGCCAGGTTCAAATACCCACCAGTGCATGGCTTGTATCCCGGAAACTGACATTAGAGGATCTTAAAACTCTGGGCATGGGTGGCTGTTGAAGGCGTTAGGGGTGACGGCGATTGTAGAAGCTCTCTGCCAGCCAGCTTGGTGCCTGGTTGAGCTCAGGGAGGAAAATACCACCCCTCCAAAGAAAAAATTGTGTTGGCAAGCACCAGGTGCTTAGAACACTGTTTGGGTTTTTGCTTGCGTGTTCACTATCATGTTTAAATATGGCCCTAATCTTGAAACAGAGACAAGGAACCTATCCCCCCCCCCAGAGGTTGTTAAGACTCCAGCTCCAAACAGCCCCAGTGGACAGTGATCACAGCAGGAAGTGACCTCTCCAGAACACGGAAGGACTCTTTTCTTATTTATTTTTTGGCTGAGATCTCCTGGGTGACGCAGATGCCATTAGGCAGTTGAATGCGCATGCATACTCTGTCTCTTCCCCTCCCAGAGACCCACTCCTTCTGCACAGCCCCGGGCACTGACAACCCATGCTACGTCACTGACCTCAAAAGACCATACCATTTCAGAAAAGGGGTGGGGGAGGAGAGAACACTTTGTTTGAGGCAATGTTTATATCAAAATCTTTCTGCACACGGAGAGCTGTCACTCCCCGTGCAAGGAAAGCGATCACGTCAGGAAAGGGACCTCCTGCCATGCCATCTCTCTCACATGGTAGTTTTCCACATGCGGATGATGAATGAGCACTTAAAATGAAGAATCTTCCCAAATACACATTCTGAGATGGTGTATTTGTGCAAGAAGACTGCACCGCATTGCAAACAGCATAGCTGAATCCGCTCCATGGATATTGCTGGACCTAACTTCCACATATTGCAACTGGGATGTTAAACATGAAAGGAACTACTCAGCCATCCCTCCCTCGCATTGTTAATGTAGAAAATAAACGAGACTCTTACTTGGATATCGCTCAGCTGGTTCAAGAAACGAGTAGCTAGTTGAGGTCCGTTTTCCATGGTTGGAATGTGCAAATGCTAAGGGGGAAAGAGAGATTTGTGAGTAGATGCTGGCTGACGCATGCACATGATCTGTCCTCTCCTGCTGATATAAGGGGGAGGGTGTAGCTGGGGGAGGCAGAGAGAGGCTCAGTGTTTGACTGACAGCAGTTGACTTTGAAGGCAGGACTCTGCAGGAGTGTGTACCAAACACACAAACCATCCCTGAAGAGGGAACCGATTGCAAGGCACGTGGGGAATTTATTGGTAAGAGGTGGGAAGTTAACTCCATAAACAAGAGGACGTAATTGTGAGAGGTTTTGCAACTAAAAAGGGATGGATAGTGCCAAGGTTGCAGGTTTGATCCCCTGCATATTCTTGCATTGGACGAGAAGATCCTCAACTCTATGATTCTATGTTCTAAAACCAGAAAACCAAGACAAAACCAAGACCGTCCTGGACAAAGGCAGGAAATGGACTGGGGTTTAGGACAACTAAACCATGCCTACTTCCTTGACTTGAAGGTGCATTTCCTGCCTTTGGACACCAGGTGGAACCGCAGCCCAGGCAAAGGGCTGTACTCCAGGGAGAATTTTACAGATAGCAAGAGATTTATTTATACGTCTATCGCATTTATATGCCACCTTTCTTCCAAGGTGCCCAAGGAGGTTTGTTCATTTATTTATTTAAATTATCAACACAAGCAAACAATCTGGGAATCCTTAGGGAGGTATGGGAATGGGGGCTGCAGCAGTCGGGAACAATTACTGGAATTCAGGTAGGGGCTGACTTGCAATAGCAGAAGTGCCTTTCTGCTTGCAAATCTTCAGGTGCCACCATATGAAATTGGCATTTTAAGAGCAAGTATGGTACTTTTTCTGTTATAATCAGTTTCTGAGTGAAGAGGTCAACAAAAATGATTATGGTGCAAGATGTATGTATCTCAATACACTTGTGTGGACTTTTTAATTTCTTCCTCAGGATTGAAAGCATTAATTGCTGATTTTTCCTTTATTGGTTCATTCAGCACTGGTTTAAAATGCAGTTGCATAATAAACTTGGGGGGGGGGAGGTAATCTGAGTCTTAAGAAGCTGAGGAAACCAGCTCACTGGCATGGGACAACTTCGAAAACATCCCTAGGGCTGACTTCCGATAACCCTCAGCGCAACATGTGTCAAAAGTTACGTAACTTTGCCACAGCAAGACGAATAACGTCGTTTTTGGCAGAAGACGAACTGCAGCTGTGTGGAAGCAGTGCTGCGTGCCACATGTAGAGGGCAGAACAGATCATGGGATCGTAAGATTGTTCAGTTGAAAGGGACCATGAGGGTGATCTAGTCCAATACGGGAATCGTAAACGATGCCTTCTTAACATCCCTACTGGTCAGTGAGATTCTAAGTTAGGAAACAGGGCCTCCCATCTGAGCTGTTAACAGTGTTTTACTAGAGTTCTTCCAAAGTTCCATAAGGAAGCCGATTTGAGAGCTAGATGGTGAAAAGTAAAATATAAGACCAACTACAATTCCTTCACAGATCTCCTTGGGAAATCCCTGATGCACGGTCAACAATCCTGCTTTGCAAAGCTGAAAAAGAGAATGCTCGCCCTCACCTCGCCAAGGTATAATATTGTAGAAATGGGGCACACAACGCAAGCCGTCCCAGCACCAAACATCTCCTTCACTCGATTCTCCTTCAAAGCAGCTATCAAATCGCTCATGGTGACGTATCGCTCTGACACCTTGAATTCTCCCTGTGACAAGGTAGAAAGGGGAGGAGCCAAAGAAAGCATTATTAAATGATGAAGATCCATTTCCTTTGCTTAAAAAGCGAATAGCTTACTTATAGAAACACGGCACAGTGCTTCCAAATGGGCGCTTAATGAGGGTTACAGTGGTGCCCCGCAAGACGAATGCCTCGTAAGACGAAAAACTCGCTAGACGAAAGAGTTTTTCGTTTTTCGATGTGCTTCGCTAGACGAATTTCCCTATGGGCTTGCTTCGTAAGATGAAAACATCTTGCAAGTTTGTTTCCTTTTTTGTAAAACCGTTAATACCCAGCGTGCATTGCTTGAAGAGGTGCAGTTGCGACTTGAACTTTGAGGAGCAACACATAGCACGCGGTGTGGTAGCCTTTTTTGAGGTTTTTGAGGACTTTGGTGCTTTTTGAAGCTTTTCCAAAACTTCTTTTGCAGCCATTTGGTAAGTTAAACTTTTAAAACTTTTTTGGGGTTTTTTGGATTTTGGGTTGGGGTGTTTGGAATTCAAGGACTTGGTGTTGGGGAGAGGTTTGCAAGAATCTGGGAGCTTGTGTGGTTTTTTTTCTGCATTTTTCTGATTTTCTGTGACCATTGGGCCATGTGGTGTTTTTTTTTAATTTTTCTGGGTTTGAATTTCTGTGTGCTGGGTGGCTGGGGGAACAGTTGGGGAGAGGTTTGCAGGAATCTGGGGGCTTGTGTGGTTTTTTTCTGCATTTTTATGATTTTCTGTGACCATTGGGCCATGTTGTTTTTTAAAAAAAAAATTCTGGATTTGAATTTCTGTGTGGTGGGTGGCTGGGGGAACAGTTGGGGAGGGGTTTGCAAGAATCTGGGAGCTTGTGTGGTTTTTTTCTGCATTTTTATGATTTTCTGTGACCATTGGGCCATGTTGTGTTTTTTTAAAAATTTTTCTGGGTTTGAATTTCTGTGTGGTGGGTGGCTGGGGGAACAGTTGGGGAGGGGTTTGCAATTTCTGTGTGGTGGGTGGGTGGCTGGGGGGACAGTTGAGGTTTTTGAAGACTTTGGTGATTTTTAAAGCTTTTCCAAAACTTCTTTTGCAGCCATTTGAGGATTTTGAAGACTTTGGTGATTTGCAGCCATTTCGTAAGTTAGACTTTTAAAACTTTTTGGGGGGTTTTTGGATTTTGGGTTGGGGTGTTTGGAATTCTAGGACTTGGTTCTGTGTTTGATTTTCTGTGTGGTGGGTGGCTGGGTGCTTTTGAATTTTTTGGAAGTGAAGCACTGATTTTTTTTTTCTTTTTCTGAGTTTACGAAGGAGCTGTGCTGCCATGGGACCCAAGAAGACTGCTGCTGCAGAGGCCGGTGAGAGGAAGAAGGAGAAGGCGACACTGGAAATGAAGAAGGAGATCATCCGGAAGCACGACGGTGGAATGCGTGTGACAGACCTCGCCAGGGAGTACGGCAGGAATCCATCGACCATCGGGACCATCCTGAAGACGAGGGAGAAGATCCTTGCGACGGATGCAGCCAAGGGAGTCACCAGGATCATGAAGAACCGCCCAGCTGTTCTGGAGGAGGTCGAGAAGTTGCTGCTCATCTGGTTAGAAGAGAAGCAGCGTGCAGGGGACACAGTGACTGAGGCCGTCATTTGCGAGAAGGCCAAGGCCTTGCACGCAGACCTCGTCCGGGAACAGCCAGGAACCTCAGGCGAGCCAGAAGTCTTCAAGGCAAGCAGAGGTTGGTTTGACCGGTTCAAGACAAGATCTGGAATCCACAGCGTGGTCAGGCATGGAGAGGCTGCCAGTTCTGATGTTCCTGCGGCTGAAGACTTTGCAGCGGAGTTCCTGGAGGTTGTGAAGACGGAGGGCTACGTTCCACAGCAGGTCTTCAACTGCGACGAGACCGGGCTGTTTTGGAAGAGAATGCCCAAAAGGACTTTCATCACACAGGAGGAGGCCAAGTTGCCTGGCCACAAGCCCATGAAGAACCGTCTGACCCTGCTCTTCTGTGCCAACGCAAGCGGCGACCTGAAGATCAAGCCCCTGCTGGTGTACCACTCGGAGAACCCACGGGCCTTCAAGAAACACAAGGTCGACAAGGAGCAGCTGAGTGTCATGTGTCGATCCAACAGCAAGGCTTGGGTCACACGTGTGCTGTTTGTGGACTGGGTCAATCTTGCTTTTGGCCCTGCTGTCAAACAGTACCTGCTGGACAACGACCTGCCGCTGAAGGCTTTGCTTCTGATGGACAATGCTCCTGCTCATCCTAAAGGCCTTGAGGAGGACTTGTTGGAGGAGTTCAGCTTCATCAGCATCATGTTCCTGCCGCCTAACACCACGCCACTGCTCCACGCCACTGGATCAGCAGGTCATCGCCAATTTCAAAAAACTCTACACCAAGGAGCTTTTCAGGCGATGCTTCGAGGTGACTGACTACACCACCATCACCCTGCGGGAATTCTGGAAGGACCACTTCGACATCGTCACCTGCTTGAAGGTGATCACCACGGCCTGGAACGGGATCAGCCAGAGAAATTTGAATTGCGCTTGGCGCAGCCTGTGGCCGGACTGTGTGGCACCAAGTGACTCTGATGCACCAGAGTCAACAGTGGTGCAGGACATTGTTGCCTTGGGGAGGACCATGGGACTGGAGGTCACAGAGGAGGACGTCAGTGAGCTGGTGGAGGAGCACGACCACGAGCTGACCACCCAGGAGCTGCTCGAACTGCAGGCAGAGGCTGTGCAGGCGCAGGCCTCACTGGAAGAGGAGGAAGCAACTGAGGAACGGCTGTCCTCCAAAGAACTGAGGGACATTTACCAGAAGTGGAAGGATGTGCAGGCTTTTGCACAGCGGCACCACCCTGACAAGGACCTGGCACATGACCTTGGGAACACTTATGATATGAGGGTCATGTCGCCTTTCAGGGAGGTGCTGAAAAGGCGGATGAAGCAGCAGACCATGGACAGGTTCTTCAGCAAGAAGCAAAGAGTGGAAGAGGAACCTTCTTCGAGTGGTCCCCCAGAGTCTTAGAAAATGTACGGTACACTTTGTTGATTTTTAAATGTTTTTCTGTCATGTTTAGAAACTTAATTTATTTTTCCTTCAGTTTTTGAACTGCTCTTTACAGTATGTGTGACTTTAAAGAGCAGTTAATAAACTCTTGTTGTACCAAATTTGGCTTTGTTTGGACTTTTTTTGACCATAGGAACGCATTAATTGAATTTCAATGCATTCCTATGGGATTTCGTGCTTCGCAAGACGAAAAATTCGCTAGACGAAAAAACTCGCAGAACGAATTAATTTCGTCTTGTGAGGCACCACTGTATTTATAGAGAAGGGCTCCCAGATGCACCTGTTGGAAATTCCACAGGTACCCCTAACTAATTCCTTATCAAGATGAGAAAGTGCCCATGAAATCTTACAGGCCAGCTCGATAGGGATTGTGCTGTTGTAGTGTTTGGTTGCTCGCTGGAGGCAAGAGTACAATGCAATCTCCCTTCTGCTCACCAAACGGATCACAGCTTATAGCTTGAGCAGCAGCTCGGAAGATGTTCCCTGAGTTTGCAGAATGGCTCAGAACAGAGGTCACCACATTTGCAAACTGGAAAAAAATGTGTTGTAGGTACCACGGACATGCTGCAATTGCACACACGTGCACACACACTGATTCCCCTCCTTCCCTCTGGCATCCAGACTTGGAAAAAAGTCTTTTTGCTCCCCACCCTAAGCCTAAAGCAGAGGGTGATCTTCCTGGAAATCGTAGCTGGGGAGGCAGGAGTTAACCTTCCCAAGCGTGATTTCAGTGCTGGAGGCTTGGGGGAATGGGAGCCTGGCTTAAGAGACTGACAGCTACTACTAGCCACTACTTTGTGGCTTAGGGCCCTTGTATTTACAGCACCGCCTCTCCTGGTATGCCCCGCAGAAGACCTTAAGGTCCATGAATAATCATAGTTTAGAGGTCCCGGGCCCTAAGAAAGTCAGATTATCCTCCACCAGGGCCAGGGCTTTCTCAGTGATGACTCCGACCTGGTGGAATGCTCTGTCCTATGAGACCAGGGCCCTGCAGGATTTAACTTCCTTCTGCAGGGCCTGTAGAGCTATTCTGCCTGGCTTTCAATTTGAACTTAGCCTGATGTTTTATTCCCCTTCCTTCCCCCTCCTCCCCTTTTTATGAAGATTACCCACTCTGGGATCCCACAGCTAATTCTCCCCTGGTCTCCTCACTGTCCCAAATTTAGCCAGCTAGCCCTGGTGATCATCTAATGTTTATTGGATGGATTTCCCCCCTAAATTGATTTTTGAATTCTGAATTTATTGTTATTCACGTTTTATACTGTATTTTATGTTGTTTTTTGTTGCATCAATTAAGTGTTTTAAATTTGTTGTTAGCCGCCCTGAGCCCGGTTTTCTGAACCGGGAAGGGCGGGGTTTAAATAAAAAATTATTATATTATTATTAGATAGATGTCAAAACCTGGAAGCAAACGACACAGCGGACACCTACCCACTTGCTTGCCAAGTCCAAAATGCTCTGTCTTGTCACGCCAGGAAGAATGATGCCGTCTAGGGGTGGGGTCGCCAGCTCCTCTTCTGTCAATACAAAACACAGTAGATCAGCATTGAAACAAACAAGTGCCCAAACGTGACTGAATAGCTCAGTTAGTTAGAGCGTGGTGCTAATAACGCCAAGGTTACAGGTTCGATACCTGTCTGGGACAGCTGTGTATTCCTGCGTTGCAGAGGGTTAGGCTAGATCTTTAGGGTCCTTTCCAACTCTATACTGAGGTGTGTGTTGTTGTGGTGGTGGTTGTTTAAAAATAATGACAATAGAAAAAGACATTGGAAGGAGGAAACATTTTTACTATTGGTATGGATGGGTGATACCATGAAATCCTTGGTTTGTCAAGCAGAATCTGACCCCAACCCACCTTTCTCCTAGATTTCTGAGGGTTTATTATTGTTATTTAAGGCAGAATCCGAGACCAGGGAGAAGAGTTGGTGGAAGCAGATTGGAGGAAATTTAAAACTTATTTACAGAAGTATTGTAAAATGTATGAATGCTGATGACATTGAATTAAAATGAAGGGGTTCTAGTAATAAGAGATAAAAATTTGAAATTTGGGAGGTAAAATAAATAAGGATAAAGTAGTAGGATACGAATTTGCTGAACTAATTGTTAAAAAGGGATATAAAAAAGGGAGGCGTGAGGAAGTCAGGAAAATAAGTTAATTGAAGATGAATAATTGGAAAAGAGTGATTTGTGTTTTTCTTATTCTACTTTTTGAGTGTTGATTGTCTTTTTTTTTCTTGTTAAATGTTTGTATTTTATGTATCGTGAAAGTTTGTATTGTTGTGTTTTATATTTTCTTTGTGTTTTTATTGTATTACTTTTCTATTGTTAAACTTAATAAAATATTATTTTTTAAAAAAATATATATTATTGTTATTTAATAAATTTGTATACTGCAACTTCACCCACAGATCTCAGGGTGGTTCATAACATAAAATACAAGACAAAAACACAAAATACACAATAGAAACAAGAACATACACACAAACCAGTACCACCACCACCCAACCCACTTCAGATCCGTGGGGTGATTCATTACAGTTAAACATAAATGACCATCTTACATACACTTGGCTCAGTCCCCTTTAAGCCCACCCCCCTTTGCCCAAGAGAACATGTAGCAGTGGGGGAGAACCTCAGGCCCAGGGCCCAAATATACCCCCCCTCCAGGCTTCTTTGTCCAGCCCTTGAGACTCTCCCCAGGCCTCGCCCCTCAGTGGCATTTTCACCTGGCTGGAATTGGTCCCTGGACTGTGATGTCATCTGCTTGTCTGGATGGAGTACTGAGAGAGGTCATATGCATGTGTGTAGAAACTAAGGACTCAGCTATGTTAGTAAAGAAACAGAGATTTGAATGCGCTATAAACATGCAACACCAGATGGCGCCAGAGAGCAGGAAATTTTAAAACGCAATTTTCCATAGAGGTTTTTTCTTTTGTAATAATGATCTGATTACAGTGGTACCTCAGGTTACGGACGGTTCAGTTACAGACGCTTCAGGTTACAGACTCCGCTAACCTGGAAGTAATACCTCAGGTTAAGAAATTTACCTCAGGATGAGAACAGAAATTGCGCGGCAGTGGTGTGGAGGCTGCGGGAGGCCCCATTAGCTAAAGTGGTGCTTCAGGTTAAGAACAATTTCAGGTTAAGAACGGACCTCCGTGGTACCTGAGGTACCACTGTACCGACTTATATGTAGTGCTTTCCCCCTTTGTTTACATTCACCCCAGAATACTGTACAGAGATAGCATTCTTATTCATTGCTTAGCCCAATTCTGCCTAAGGCCCTGCTGGCCACTGCTATGTGGCCCCTGGAAGGCTGCCTTGAAATCAATGTGGCCTTCTGGCTGAAAGAGGTCCGATCCAGTATATACGTGACCGAGTTGGAACCATGTGGTTGAGGGTGGTCACGAGGCCACTGAAACAAGTGAAGACACTGATTCCCCAGCTGCTGCAACAGACTAATACAAATACCAGTTTCTGTGCCTTCAAATCACAAGCCCCTGAGTGCTCCCACAGCCTGGAGGGGTGGGAAGCTTCTCACGTTGACGACTTTGGCAATTTTGCCAACCCCCCAGAGAGGTTGGGAGATTGTCGTCGTTGGCATCCGTCTGTCTCGGGAGACAATGGAGGAGTGTGCCTTTGGGGGTGAAGTCAAACTGTTGGAAGGTTACAGCGCCTGCTGTGGCTGTAGAGACCGATGTGGGAGAGACATGTTTTGTTGCAGCTGGGGTAGAGGAAGGCTGCTGCAGGTGCCCCATGGCGTTACTTCTCTCTGCGCTCCTCCCAGCGGCCATTTCTCCTCTCCTCACTGCTATGGATACAGGACTTGTCTGTCTGTCTCCAAGCACTGCTGTCGTCTGAAAAGGATTCCTTGATGTTGCTGGCCTTCATGTCACTTTTGCAGACATCTTTGTGAAACCGAGTTGTTCTGCCAACAGGCCTGGTGCCTGAAGCCAGCTCCCCATAGAGCAGCCTTTCTCAACCTGTGGTTCCCCAGATGTTGGGACTAATAATAATAATAATAATAATAATAATAATAATAATAATAATTTATTATTTATACCCCGCCCATCTGGCTGGGTTTCCCCAGCCACTCTGGGCGGCTTCCAATAAAACACTAAAATACAATAACCTATTAAACATTAAAAGCTTCCCTAAACAGGGCTGCCTTCACATGTCTTCTAAAAGTCTGGTAGTTGATTTTCTCTTTGACATCTGGTGGGAGGGTGTTCCACAGGGTGGGTGCCACCACCGAGAAGGCCCTCTGCCTGGTTCTCTGTAACTTAGCTTCTCGCAGTGAGGGAACAGTCAGAAGGCCCTCGGCACTGGACCTCAGTGTCCGGGCAGAACGATGGAGGTGGAGACGCTCCTTCAGGTATACTGGACCGAGGCCGGACTACAACTCCCATCATCCCTGAGCTCTGGTCTTGCTAGCTAGGGGTGATGGGAGTTGTAGTTCAACATCATCTGGGGACCCACAGGTTGAGAAATGCTGCCATAGAGCATGTCCTTGGGGATCCTGCCATCTTCCATTCTACCGACATGACCAAGCCAGCGTCGATGCCGCTATTAAGTTAAATTTTCTTGGCCAAGGAAGATTTGCTAGGTAGGGACCTTGTTTCCACCCTGCGATTCCCAGATCAAAAGCTTCCACCAACTTCCTTTATCGTGCAATTTGTTCAGGCAATCATGCAGAGAATCAGGACAACGAAGCAACTTGAAAGCCAGTCTACAAGCTTTGGCTAAATAAGCAGCTCACTTATCTTTCATTAAAGGACAGGTCACCGATGTCAGATTAAAGAGGAAGAACATTAAAGTGCAGAGTCTCGTTTTATCGCTTACAGAGTTGAAAACGTCTTTCTTTTTCCTTGCAAGCGAAGCTGTGGGCTGCATTTTCACCAAGTCCTGATTAAAATTCACCATTGTGCAGATAAGCGCTGCTCTGGAGGGGACAGCGCAGAAATCAGGTGGCCTAAAACAGCGGTGGGAAATATTCTTTTTCTTCTGGAGGGCGGCATTCACTTCATGCACAACTTGGGGGGGGGTGCATGCCAGCAGGCGGGGCCAGGTGTATAAATGGGCAAAGCAATGGATGCGACTCCTGCTTCTGTTGTTGTTTAGTCATGTCTGACTCTTCGTGACCTCATGGACCAGAGCACGCCAGGCACTTCTGTCTTCCATTGCCTCCCGCAGTTTGGTCAAACTCGTGCTGGTAGCTTCAAGAACACTGTCCAACCATCTCGTCCTCTGTGGTCCCCTTCTCCTTGTGCCCTCAATATTTCCCAACATCAGGGTCTTTTCCAGGAAGTCTTCTCTTCTCATGAGGTGGCCAAAGTATTGGAGCCTCAGCTTCAGGATCTGTCCTTCCAGTGAGCACTCAGGGCTGATTTCCTTCAGAATGGATAGGTTTGATCTTCTTGCAGTCCATGGGACTCTCAAGAGTCTCCTCCAGCACCATAATTCAAAAGCACCAATTCTTCGGCGATCAACCTTCTTTATGGTCCAGCTCTGACTTCCATACATTACTACTGAGAAAACCATAGCTTTAATTATACGGACCTTTGTCGGCAAGGTCCTCCTTCATGGATCATGGTGAAGGGGCTTAAATAACTCAGAGAAGCTATGAGCTTTGCCATGCAGGGCCACCCAAGACGGACAGGTCATAGTGGAAAGTTTTGACTAAACGTGATCCACCTGGAGCAGGAACTGGCAAGCCACTCCAGTTTCCATGCCAGTAAAATTCCATGGACGAATACAACAGGCACTCAGGGCTGATTTCCTTCAGAATGGATAGGTTTGATCTTCTTGCAGTCCATGGGACTCTCAAGATTCTTGCTACACCTGTGCAAAAGGCAGGTTTCTGCATAAGAACATAAGAAGAGGCTGCTGGATCAGGCAATGGCGCATGCAGTTCCAGTATCCTGCTCTCACAGTGGCCACACAGATGTCTGTGGGAAACCAGGGAGCAAAGTATGAGCACAAGAGGACTCTCTCCCAGAGGCGTCACAAGGTGGGTGCGGACCGCCCCGGGTGCCACCTCCGAGGGGTTTGACAAAATGCTGTGCGCCAGTCAACGTCTGTGAGAGACTGTGCTGGTCCTGGGGGCTAACCGAGAGGCGAGGTCCGAGTCCAGTCCAAAGTCGATGGTGCGGTATGGAGGCTGTCTGTCAAAGCTGTATTTGGGTCCAAGGCAGGGAGTCAGGTGGGGTCAGGAACTCTGGCAGAAGAGCAGGACAGGGTGCAGGCAGGAACAGGCTAGCAACAACGTTGCTCCCGCAACTTGGGCCTGGGGCTGGCTGGCTTTTATCTGCCCTGAGGCATAGGGCGGCCCCGGTCCACAGGTGACTCACCTCTCCTGGCCTGGAGGCGAGCACTCCTCCTGCAGGAACTTAGTTCCCTCCGCCTCTCTGCCCTGAGCCTCTGTAGCTCAGGAGAGGCTGGAAGGTTAATGGACCCAGAGGCAACCTCCTCGTCCCCTGACGGGGCTGAGACTGGAGCACCTGCAGGCAATGGGTCCTCCATCACCTCAGGGGCCAGAGCAGACTCAGCTGGTGCCTGCACCTGAGGATCCAGCACAGGCCCCAGCCCCGGCTCAGCTGGTTCTGGAGGCGGGGACTCCTGTGCAGGCTGGGATTCTTCAGGTTCAGCCTCTGAGTCCGAATCCCAGGCCATCACAGAGACGCTGTTGCTTTGGCGCACACAGGCTTCCCGCTGCCGTAACGGTCCACCCGGCGGCTCTCCCTTAGTTGTACGGCAGCCAGCTGGCTCCTCATGGCAAGGCACACGATCTCCCTAAAAGAAACTCAATAACTTTGGCTCTGTAAGAAAAGCTCAACAACTTTGGCTCCCTCCCCCAAATGAAATAAAGTCAAATTATTGTTGCAGCAAAAAAACCAAAAAACCAATGTGGAGTGTGTGACAAGAAATTTTCTGCACCGGGTACCACCTGACCTTGCTACGCCACCGCTCTCCCCTCCTGTGGTTTCCACCAACTTGTATGAGGAATTATTGCTGCCTCCAGCTGTGCGGGTAGAGCACAGCCATCATGCACACACCAAGCACAAAATCTTGTACCGGTGGTACAGTACAATGAACCAATTGGCACATATTCTGTCCTCCGTAGATTCCAAGCGTTGGAGAGGCTGCCTTAGTGAAGGAACATGCTTACATATGTGGTGGGCATGCCCTTATGTTAAAAAGTTTAGGACTTTATTTACTGTTGAAACGATAAAAAATACAAAAGCACAGATAGATTTTACTTCTGAGTTATTGTTATTGTTACTACTACTAATAATAATAACACTATAATAATAATAGTACCCCACCAATCTGACTGGATTGCTCCAGCCACACTGGGTGGCTTGCAACAATTTTTGTCAATATTCACAGGATCCAATTGTTGGGATACTGCCAGGGAGACAGAGTCCATCTGAGCCCTCAAGCCGGCTGCCGGACGATCCATCGATCTCCCGTAGACACGCAGTATCAGCAATTAGCGACACGAAGCCTCAGAAATAGATTGCCACATTCTTAGGCTGGTGCACACTCTATCAGCAGAATTCACACAGCGAAAGATGCACAGCAGGAGAGCATATTTTCAGTTTATTCAGCGTTGGTCAGAACAAAGAAAAACATGACCGCCTGCTCCGGACTGCTCAGGCAACAAGAAAGAAACGAAAGCAACAGAAAACATAAACATCCTGTGAACAGGAAATACGCAGACTCTGTGACTCACAAAGCCTGCTCCCTTTTAAGGTGGAACGGAAATATCCTAACACCAATGAGAAGATGAGTTCTAAGGATTTGATAACATACTTATTGGTGGCAGCTAGGGAAACAATAGTACGACATTGAGAAAAACCCAGATAATGCGTCTTTGAGGACTTGCTATGGAAGCATATGGTTTATAGCATTATCAGGGGGGCGGGATACTTTCTCTGGAAGTTCAATACAAGGAAAAGCACAAAGGGCTTTGGCAGTGTGTGGTGGGACTTTATTCACTTCACAATGGACACTGGAGAATTTGAAGCATTGCCAAAGGGGGCAAGAAGGGTGTGGTAGGGGTTCTGTCTTCATCAGCTACAGACAATTGATTACAGTTCACTTAGAACCATATTGTAAGAATTTGATAAGATATGTATGTGAGAGATACCACTGTGGTACCTTGGTTCTCGAACTTAATTCGTTCTGGGAGTCTGTTCGACTTCCGAAACAATTTGACAACCAAGGCGCGGCTTCCGATTGGCTGCAGGAGCTCCTGCACTCAATTGGAAGCCGCATCAAAGGTTTGGCTTCTGAAAAATGTTCGCAAACCTGAACACTCACTTCCGGGTTTGCAGCATTCGGGAGCTGATTTGTTCGGGAGCCAAGCCATTCGAGCACCAAGGTACCACTGTATATCATTTGAATCACCTCCATTATAGCTTTGTGGTTACAAATTATATTTCTTTTCTATGCTTTTGATATCTTTTTTCTGTTTACTGCCATTGCTATCCTAGAGCCTGAAAACCATTTTTTTTAAATGCACACGCATCTCTCCATACTCTATCCAAACAACCAATCTTTGATTTTTTTACTTGCCCATCACCAGCAGGTGGCAGGGAAGGTTACAGCAATTTAAAATTGAGAATAAAAATGGTTCAAAACACATTACAGTTAAATGAATAGGGTGGATCCTGAAAAGACACACATCACATGTCAAAGTCCAGGTTAAATTATCACCCTAAACCCTGACCTTAACCCTAAGGACACACTCCAGTCAGACAGCAACACTTGAGGATGGAGGAGAAGAGATATGGAGGGGTGTGGCTGTCAGGAGCTCATCCTACACTCGAGTAGGACCCTGGTAGAGACACATGCCTGACTGGCATGTTCCCTCCCTCCTGGTCCATCGTTCGGGAGCTTCAAAAGCTTTCTTCTGCCCAAATATCACAGCGACTTATGCCAACAGACATCGGCACACTTAGGGATCCGCAGAGTCTTCGCAGCTTTCGTGACAGACCTCAGCAACTCAGCATTTTGGCTAATCTACTTTATTTACATATAAACACACACAGAGCACTGCAACATGGCTCCCTCTCTCTCTCTAGCATCAGACAGCAAAGAGGAAAAACAAAGGACAATAGTCCCACTTCACGGAACACAGTAATAGAAACATTCTGTCTCCGTCACTTCTCACTCTGTGGAGTCAAACCATATACCGCCATGTGAAAGACAACAATCCTATGACCGTAATCATGGAGCAGGAATTCTAACAGTGGCCTGGGGAAATGGGTGTGGCCAGAGAACGGGGTGTGGCCTAGGAAGAATTCCAATAGCCAGACAGTGAGGTCTGGAAAGCTCCATTGGGCTCTGGTCCTTCAGTTCCCAAACTCTTGCCTATGCGCTGTGAAAGCGATCTAGAAAGGGTGCACAATGGAAATGGAAGCACCTTGCAGGAAGTACTTAAAATCTCGGAATAATATTTCGGCAACAGATGCAGCCGCCGCCTGCGGAACACACACAGCGAGTCTCAAGCTCATTTGCTGCTTGCTTCCCCTCTCCTCCTCTGGTGTGGCTGCTTTCACTTCCGATTTCCATTAACCACTTTCAAGTGCTGCCCAAGCCTCAAACCAAATACTAACTATGGATTGTTTGAAGAAGCACAAACCATAGTTAAGGTCAGGCGCTGCAATTAATGGACCTTAGGCTTGCAGAAAGTAATTTCTCACCATGCTACCGTTTAGTGCTATGTCCAAACTGGTCCTTAGTGTGCTCCAGGAGTAGGGAACCTGTGGCCTTCCAGGTGATGCTGGACTCCCAGCTCCCATCAGCCCCAGTGGTCATGAACGATGGGAGTTGTAGTCTAGGAATACCTCAAAGACTATAGGTTTCCTATCTGTGGTGCATCCTCTCTCTTGAGAAAAAAAGGACCTGGTTATCTTGCCTCCTTTGCTTGATGCCCATGCCGAGATCCCCTGCTTTGCCATGCAGCCAAAGCTGCAAACGAGCTTTCAAGGGGCTTGTTCTATTTCTATGCCTCGCCAGGCTAGCTGCCAGAGAGCGGGGAGCCCGTGAACCGTTAAAAACCCCCTTTGATAGGCAAATTCTCACTGACTGAGCAAACCATGCCCACCAGCCTAGCTCTGACTGGAGCAACATCTGCTTCCTTTGGTACCAGCCCGAGAAGGTGGCAATGTGTGTTGGCTGGTGAGCCAAAGAGCGCTCGGTTTCCCTGTGATCTGCAGCCAAACCTGTTCCCCATATGGCTTCGTTCGCTCGTCACTGCTAAAATGTGGGCAGCAGCCGTTCACACCCCACATGTGCTTTGGGGAGCCAAAGGCGTTTGGTTCCACTTTTGCCAGTACAAACAACTCTGCACTGATGTCCCCGAAAACCTTTATTCAGGCTCAAAGGAAAACGGCACAGGGGAGAATTGAGAATTTTTAACTTATTGTGCTCGCTGCGGCTGGTGAGCGCTAATAGTTCAAAGTGTCAGGAGTCCAACAGGATAGGGACGGCTGACCTACAGTGGTACCTCGGGATACATACACTTCAGGTTACATACGCTTCAGGTTACAGACTCCGCTAACCCAGAAATAGTGCTTCAGGTTAAGAACTTTGCTTCAGGATGAGAACAGAAATCGTGCTCCGGTGGCATGGCGGCAGCAGGAGGTCCCATTAGCTAAAGTGGTGCTTCAGGTTAAGAACAGCTTCAGGTTAAGAACGGACCTCCGGAACGAATTAAGTACTTAACCCGAGGTACCACTGTATACTAATACTGCTGCTCTCCTAAAACATTCCTGAAACTGCTCTGCTTCAGAGGAAACTTCATGGCCCAAACAGGCACTTGAGGCTCAAGGACCAGGCAGCCATTTTATTTGCCACAACTATGCCTGTCAGGGCTGAGGGAAAACTTAAGGTGTTGGTTAAACATGGCTGGCCACTGTACCTCCATCTTCATTTCGCCAGTACAGGAAGAGATTCATGGTCCCGACTTCCGTAATCTGATGGTCGTCTCCGTACAGCCAGAGAACCTGCTGGCAGCCTAATTCCATGGCTTCCCGCTGGGCATAAATAGAGGAGCCGTAGTTCCTTTTGGAAACAAGAGGGAAACAACAGGATAGGGTCAGGGCCTTTTTTCAGCCGGAATTCACCGGAACTCAGTTCCGGCACCTCTGAGGTGGGCACCATTGCCATTATAAGAGAACAGGGGAGGCCTTCACACCACAGCAGTTGAGATTAGGTTCGTTAAAGTTGCATATCGCTTCCCACTAAAAAGTTCCGAAGTGATTTGCAAGCAAGTAAAGAAATACAAAATTACAAAAACTGGTTTGACAATATAATATACGGTAATCCCACAATTTACAAGGGGGTTACGGTTTGGGAATTGCAGCCAAAATCATGTATATTCAAAAACCACTGGGTTCAATGGCAGGTGTGACTGTTCAAGTCATTTTTCCCAGGACCCCGTCCCCCTTTAAATTTTAAACTTATTTTTTTGCCATGTTCATAAAGCACAAGTTAAATGTGCTTACTGTACTACTGTACAAAACCCAACAAAATAAACATGTCTTTGCCAGTGCTGAAACTCTTGTTCCCAGAGTAGTTTAAGATTAAATCCGTCTTCCCATACCCAGCCCGGATATTGACAACCTTGTAACTGGAGTGGAGAGGAACCTGGGACCTCTTGCATACAATGATATGCTCTGCGACCAAGCTGTGGCCTCTCTTCTCCCACCTAAACTTAAGAAAATGGAATCTAGGACCTGCAGGAATCGCTTCCTCATATCAGATTCACCGTTGTGAATTTCAGGACTGGCCAAGCCACCTTTCCCAGGACAAAAACTTCCTGTGTGCTCTAACAAGCAAGCTGTGCTGGCTAAATCAACAGCTGGGCCATCCTATAGCCCAGTTCTTCTGGCTGGAGCAACAGGCTGCTGTCAGGCATACTGCCAGCCGTGCCTCTGAAGCTATAAAATGCATTCCCAAAATGCCTGCATTTTGCTGGACGGCCACAGATGCCTTTGCCCTGAGCCAAGGAAGAGAGAGAGAGCATTTGCAGCCAGGCTTGTCCCCTCAACTTGGCAGAAGCTTGCTGATTCCGATGAAAGCAAAGTGTGTCGTTCCAGGGATGTCGCCAGCTTCCGGGGAACAATGCCGCCAAGCCATTACACGGCTGCGTCTCAGAGTTCCTGTACCCTGGGACGGGCCGCACAAAGGACGCCTGCCAGCTGCAAGATCAGCTTGTGATTAATGTGAACCGAGAAAATAGGCGGCCCATTTTGAGCCTAGGCCCTACCCGACAAGGACAGAGTTCCCAATTATGGCACGGCACACAAACAGACCCTGAACAGACCAGTCGCGTTGTGATGTGACTCAGATTTGGAGACCCTGTCCTGAACCCCCATCCCCACTTTGACTCGTAGGTTCAGGCTGGCTAGACCAGGTGTTGGGTGAACCACACTAATGAGCTCATTGTGAAATTAATAATAAAAATGCACTTATGTTTTCATTTAGTGTGTGCAAAGCACTTCACTTCCCAGTAATTCTTACAATGGAAGATGATGTTGTGGTCCTTTTGTTACAGTTAGGAAATCTTTTATTTGCCAAAAGAAATGGCTAATATAGGGGATACTAGCAGGATTTTTGTTCTGGGGGGTTGTGGAGGATTAATACATAAGCCATGGAGTGGCTTGCCCCATAAGTAGAGAGAAGTCTGTGCCTGGGACTGTGCACTGCTGCCAACTGCAATGTTTTCAGAGCAGTTAGGGATGCCTGCAAGGCACAATGACTATGGAAGAAGAAGCCATGGTTCACCTGTATAACCCATGTTTTGCATGCAAAAGGTGTTTGCCCATCTCCAGGGGATCAGATAGCAGTTGATGTGGAGGAGCTCTGCCCAAGCCCTAGGACAGCCACCGCCCATCAGGGCAGACACTTCAGAGCTAGATGGATGGAACAATAATCTGTCCCTTTGAAAATTCATGCAGCTTGGAGCTCCAAAACTGGTTTTGGCCAACGGCAGTATACTGTGTCCCAGAGGATCCTGGAACATATTTTTGATGCAGTCTCAGATAAGCAGCATGCTCAGCACGTGATTTCCAGCCTAGTCCGCACGTCGTGAACTGAGACTAGCGGTGTCCTAGTCCCAACGCTGACATCTCCTCCAACTCTCTGGTGACGAGAGCTGGGAAATATCTCTGCCCAAGAAACACAGAGAGCTGCAACCAGCCGGAATGGACAATGCAGGGCTAGGTGGGCCAATGGCATGAACCCAAATGATCCACCCACCATTTTGAAAATGAGAATCCAATGCTCTCATGCCTACAGGGACGCTGAGCATTAGCGTCACATGGGTGTTACTTCATCAGGATGATCTTACCCTCCCAGCTTGCAGTCCCCGGTTCCTCCTTTCCAGGCTCGGACGTATTTTGGATCTGCCCACAAGGCTATGGGATTGAAGCTGCCACTCGAAAAGTACGGGCCCACAGGACTCAGTATGACATAGAGGAGGGCTTTCGACGGCTTCTTGACTCCAAGGGACGGCTGAATAGCGGAAAGAGAGGCGACGTTAAGAGCATAAGGAGGGACCTACTGGATCAGACCAGAAATCCTGTCTCTTCTCAGCGGTGAAACAGAGGATTATGGGAAACCCATCAGCAAACAGCAACAGCATTCTCCTGCATGGGATTCTCTGCAGCCGTTTTCTAGAGGCAAACTGCCCTATACTGGAGGTAATCCTCTACAACCATCACGACTATAGCAGCCACTGATACCCTTTACTTCCATGAATGTATCAAACTCCCTTTTCAAAATGACCCCATGCAAAATTTGGTTCTTCGGTGCCCATTCGGTTGAACAGTGGGTTCACTTCTAATTCATGGCGTATTTTTTTAAAAAAACAGAAGAGGTTCTGAGATAGCTCCGTTGATAGAGAATGAGACTCTCAATTTCTGGGTAGTGGGTTTGAGCCCCACGTTGGGCAAAATATTCCTGCATTTCAGGGGGTTGGACTAGATGGCACTTGTGGTGCCTCCCAACTCTGTGCTTCTAGAGAGCCTGATATGAATGAAAAGGGCCAAAAATGAAGTAGGATGAGACCCAAACAATCCCAGATTGATTGATCTCAGGGGTCCTGGATGGCAGGCATGGCTCCCTTAGCTTAAGGTTCTGGATGGCGAAGGTTCCTTGCAGCCGACTTCCAAAGCCAACCTTCCAATAGCAGTTTGATCTGCAGCAATGAGCAAATGGCAATCGAAACTTAGCTCTTTGCCACTGAAGAGGAAGCCACTATTAAAGGAGGAAGGAGAAGGTCAGGCTTGGGGAGGGGGAGCACCAGTTTATAATTGCCTCTGGTTTACATACTACTGCTACATGTTCCATATTGATTTAAAATCAGCTCACCTTCCATACCGATTTGAAATCATATTGATTGTGGAAGGAGGGGATATATTGGTTTGCTTTTGTTCTTATTTTAATTAAGCATTTTGCATTTTTTATAGTGAAATTTTATGTTGCGAACCACCCCAAGATCTGCGGGTGCAGCGCGATATACAAATGCAATAATAAAAATAAATAATAATAATAATAGAGGACTTCCTATGCAACACAAGGGGACACATATTCTGCAATTCCACACCTGAGCATGGACAACCAAACAGAAGGGAACCTAGGGCTCCTTCTGGAGAATATGAGTGTTCAAATGAAAAAGAATGGACAAGTTCAAGCTGTGCAACGAAATGAGAAAACATTTCCACTAGGTGGCACTATGGTTACCTCTAAATACAGAGGCTGCAACTTTACAAAAGAGAACATCACACTTGGTCTCTTCTCCACAATGATTTTCCTACAATAGTGCCATTTCAGCTACAGGAAAGAGCATGTACACTTTATTCTGTTTTTAGTGTTCTGTTGGGAGCCACCCAGAATGGCTAGGGAAACCAAGCCAGATGGACGGGGTATAAATAAATATAAAATTATTATTATTATTATTATTATTATTATTATTATTATTATTATTACTACTACTACTACTACTACTACTACTATTATTACTATTACCACCTATTTCTTTACATGGAGATATCCATGAAGGCACTTTTGTGTGAAGTAGGACTTATTCATTCACATAGAGCACATTAGGATTTCTCTGCCGGCAACTGCAAGTTGCAAGGTTAAAAGCAGAACCTCACTCTTGCACAGAAATCCTCTATGCTCAAATAATGCACAGACATTACGCCTTCCCAGGACAACAGAAAACACCAGGGAATGTCAGATGCTCTTTAGGCCATACAAAGGATCTGTGCATGTGAGCTCAAGGTGTTAACTTCCATTCAAACACACAACACCCGCTTCTAGGTACATCAAGTGAGGACTGGGCTACAAATGCAACAGCAACGAGGAGGCAGAATTCGGGAGGTGACAGAATAGACTGTCTCAGAATGCAGGTGGGGATAGATGAACCTTTGCAGGGTTTTCCTTTTTTTAATGACACAGCAAGAAATAGGCTGGATTGAGTATTTCTTTTTGATGTGCTCTCCCCCCCCCCTTTTTTTTAAATGCACAATTATTTTCACAGGAGGGGAAATTCTGAAAACTGCTCCCCAACCCTGCAGTTTTAATGTGGTACAACTCATTCTGCCGCCTCTGGATTCTGCTGCCATGTTCAGACCAGGCCTCAGTTAGCAAAAATGCCCAGTGAAAAAATGAAGAAAAACAAAGAACAAGGTTAGTTTTCCCACACACCTCTGTCCCAATTAACGTAGGGCGAATGTACAAGCTAGCAGCGGTCGAGTACGGCACCCACTCCTTTTCGACTTCCACGAGTTTCCGGATGCACTCCAAAAGCTCTTCTTTGTCAAATCCCTGAAAGCAAAAGCAGGAGAAGGCAACACTTAGAATAACCTTAACGTGGTTGGGAGCACACTTCAGCCGCGACGTTTAATTAGCCGATTAAGCCAGAGGCCGTGATGTTCCAACTCCTGTTAGTGAATGAGACTCCAGGGGAGGTCATATGATTCTAAACACCCAACAAACAAAACAGTTTAATTGATTTCATACCAATTGTGCAACACATCTCTAAAGCACGAGTTTGGGCTGGACATTTTAAATGCCTGCAGGGTTTTTTGGGGGGAGGAGGGTACGGGGAAGGTTCTTTGAGTCTCACATTTCTCCTTTATTATGGATTTCCCCCTTCCCAAGCAAGAGATGTATTAAAGCAGGCATCCCTAAACTCGGCCCTCCAGCTGTTTTTGGGACTACAACTCCCATCATCCCTAGCTAACAGGACCAGTGGTCCTGAAGTGTTGCCATTTTAGAGCCTCAGACTCTTAATCTCATGTCTGTGGGTTTGAGCCACGCACTGGGCAAAAGATTCCTGAATCGAATGGGGTTGGACTAGTTCAGGCATGTCCAAAGTCTGTTTGGGGGGCCTAATCCAGCCCCCCAGTTGGTTTAATCAGGCCCCTGTGGCAGTTTATTTCTTGGGGTCAAATCCCCCCAAAAGCTCGACATCTTGGGTTGGCCTTCACACATGTTCACTTCATCTGAGGTGGTTGGAGGATGGATGGCAGCTAACAGATTGAGGTTGAATCCTGACAAGACAGAAGTACTGTTTTTGGGGGACGGGAGGCGGGCAGGTGTGGAGGGCTCTCTGGTCCTGAATGGGGTAACTGTGCCCCTGAAGGACCAGGTGCGCAGCCTGGGAATCATTCTGGACTCACAGCTGTCCATGGAGGCACAGGTCAAATCTGTGTCCAGGGCAGCTGTTTACCAGCTCCATCTGGTACGTAGGCTGAGACCCTATCTGCCTGCGGACTGTCTCGCCAGAGTGGTGCATGCTCTGGTTATCTCCCGCTTGGACTACTGCAATGCACTCTACGTGGGGCTACCTTTGAAGGTGACTCGGAAACTACAACTAATCCAGAATGCGGCAGCTAGACTGGTGACTGGGGGCGGCCGCCGAGACCATATAACACCGGTCTTGAAAGACCTACATTGGCTCCCAGTACGTTTCCGAGCACAATTCAAAGTATTGGTGCTGACCTTTAAAGCCCTAAATGGCCTCTGTTCAGTATACCTGAAGGAGTGTCTCCACCCCCATCATTCTGCCCAGACACTGAGGTCCAACTCCGAGGGCCTTCTGGCGGTTCCCTCACTGCGAGAAGCCAAGTTACAGGGAACCAGGCAGAGGGCCTTCTCGGTAGTGGCACCCGCCCTGTGGAACGCCCTCCCACCAGATGTCAAAGAGAAAAACAACTACCAGACTTTTAGAAGACATCTGAAGGCAGCCCTCTTTAGGGAAGCTTTTAATGTTTAACAGGTTATTGTATTTGGGTGTTCTGTTGGAAGCCGCCCAGAGTGGGTGGGGAAGCCCAGCCAGATGGGCGGGGTATAAATAAATTATGATTATGACTATCATCATCAAATCTGGCCATCTTTGAAAAAAGTTTGGGCACCCCTGGACAAGATGATTCTCATAGTCCCTTTTACCTCTACAATTATATGACCTTATAATGGTCGCGTAGGAGCTCATTCAACATTTTGTGAATACGGATAAACAGCTCCGTGTAACCCAAGATCTTGCGTCGTCTCTCACTGATTCCATCTCTTAGGAATCTCCTTGGCAGAAACGCTGCTTTCGATCTTGGAAAGGATTTACCAATCGGGATGAAAACACTGTCCGAAGTCACAGTGGGGCAAAGAGCAAGGGGAAGAAAAGTAAACGCTTGTATTACGCACTGGCAAAGTTGCCCGCAGAGCTGACCGCAGCATCCTGTCCATGTTGAGTCCCGGACGGAACAAGCGGATTTTGCCATCCACCCCTCGGTACGCCTTCATGCCTTCGAACAGCTAAAAGAACCAAGAAGGGAGGAATCGGAGAAGTTGAGCGTAAATGGCAGACAGCGGTGAATATCGCACACACATGAACATGCACACACACAGGTAAAATAAAATACTGTAATAATAAACGCATGTGCATTCCAAATGAAATCATTGATAGCTTTACATGTTCAGAATGTTAACATTAAATAAAAACTGAGCAACTTCTGCATCATTCCACACATGAGGTTTGCTCCTCCTATGCCCACCTCTCACATTAGAAAAGAACTATCTAACGCATTATTAAAGGGCTGCAAAAATGTACCCGACTTTTTTGGGGGGCACGCGGACTTTCTAGTACTGGCGCCCTGACTGACATTCTGTTCCCTCTAGGACTGTGAGCTTCAGCTGGTTAATCAGTTAGACAGTCACAATTAGTGCCTGCCGATTTTTAAACAGCGGGGCTGCTAAGTTATATATATGTCCCTTGT
Organism: Podarcis raffonei; assembly: GCF_027172205.1. Lineage (NCBI taxonomy): Eukaryota > Metazoa > Chordata > Lepidosauria > Squamata > Lacertidae > Podarcis > Podarcis raffonei. Next base: position 63,469,903 of record NC_070611.1, on the reverse strand, counting down.
CCCACACCTCAAGTGCTTTTGCCTTGCTGGAATTTGCCTAGCTGAATTGTGACAGTACCTCCTGCTTGGCTGGAAGGAGAGAGGAGGGAATGTGTAAGAACCTCTGGGTTTTGCGAAGCTGGAATATAGTCAATGGTAAAATTCGCATCCATTGCTCCCCTCAGTTTTGCCTTTGTCCACCCCTACATTTGCCCCTGCAACCTCTCTGGAATATTACCCTCAAGGGAATGTGTGCCCCCACCCCACTGTTGAAAGTTTCCCGGCCTTATGCCATCCCACAATGAAATCAGGATTTCAAACTATGGATTGTGCAAGCAGTTTTGCCATGGAAAAAGTAAGCCAGGAAAGAAAATGGGAGAATGCAAGGGCAGGAGAGGGACTGCAGTTTGTACACACATTTATGTTATGACCGAACTAAATATTGTGATTTTATCCTGTGAACCTCCCTGAGACCTGTGGGTATAGGGTGGCATATATATTTTAATAATAATAATAATAATAATAATAATAATAATAATAATAATTAATAATAATAATTAATAATAATAATAATAATAATAATAATTCTAGTTTGGTTCTGGTATGTTTGTGATATGGGAAGAAAACAGCAAATATAGACTGTCATTTTTAGCAGCAAATAGCAGGTTTTCAGAGCGATCCTAGGTGCGTTTACTGAGAAGTAAGTCCCACTGTGTTACAGTGACTTAACACCTAATATATAATATGTTTAGAAGTGCAGCTTTTGCTTACTGGGGTAGCAAATTCTCGTAATCCTTTTCATATCTCACCTTCAAAACACCAACGTATCTTCACCTTTTTTAAAAGCACCACAGTTTCATATCTATCCTAGCAATCATGACAGCGAGAAACGTATTTTATTTGGTAAGAAACGAAAGCTGGCACGTCTCGCCTTTAGGCCGCGCCCCAATCTACAGGGAGATAAGCTAAACTTTCAAGTGGAGAGCAGCTTGTACCAGGATTGTCTTGGTGTCCCTGGTCTGAAACACTGCCTGCCTAGATTCTTACACAGACCCATAGAGCAGAACAGCTATTTTATTTTATTTTACCCTAGATGCACTGTTACGGAAGATGCCCCAGACTGCCTATTATTATTATTATTATTATTATTATTATTATTATTATTATTATTATTATTATTATCTTTTGCTAAAAAAATTCGCAGAGTTTGGAGGCAAACCAAGAATGAAATCATTGCACAAGGACAAAAAGGCCTTGCCAATGCCTTTTTTTGTCTGTTCCTGGAAGAACGGGAAACATCTCGAAAATCCTGCAGTGCCCAAGTCAGCCTTTCAGTAGCTAAGGGGAAAAACCAGTGGGGAGTTCCGGGCAGGATGACTAAACTGAAAACAGCAGAGAGAGGGATTTTTCCACTGCAACAAAATCAGAGCTGGGCTTGGGAGCTGGTGAAGTGTCCTGGCCAGGTCACAGAAGTCCCACAGGCAAATCTCACTTCAGATTGCAACAGCCTGAACCTTTCCCTAGATTACGAGTTGTACATGTGAAAAGGATCTAGGGGTCTTAGTGGACCACATGCTTAACATGAGTCCACAGTGCGACGCAGCAGCAAAAAAACCCAGCTAATGCTATTCTAAGCTGCATCAACGGAAGTATAGTGTCCGGATCAAGGGAAGTAATAAAACCACTCTATTCTGCCTTGGTCAGAACACACCTGTGGTACCGTGTCTGAAGTTATGGCCATCACAATTTAAGAAGGATGCTGACAAGCTGCAATGTGTGCAGATGAGGGAAACCGAGGTGATTAAGGCTTTGGAAACCAAGCTTTATGAGGAACAGTTGAGTGGGGTATGTTTAGCCTGGAAAAGAGGAGACTGAGAGGAGATATGATAACCATCTTCAGAGATCTAAAGGGCTGTCACATGGGAGATGGAGAAAACTCATTTTCTCCTACTCCAGGGGCTAGGACTTCCATTTGAAGGCACCTTCTACTGAAGGGCTGCCTGGTCCACCTCTAGTTTAAAGATAAAGAACTATAAGATGGAAGACCAGCATGGGCCCTTGAGCTTGTCCATCAACAAGTAGCACATAATAATAATAATAATTATAATAATAATAGTTATTGGCCAGCTGACTGAGCAGCCACACAGTCAGCTGAGCACAGCTTTCTACAACTATGGTAAAATGTATTGTGTTTCTGGTTTTGTTCTGGTTTTCTCTAGAAGAGAAGACTGAGAGGAGATATAGCTTAAGGACTGTCACATGGAAGATGGAGCAAGCTTTTTTCCTGTTGCTCCAGAGCGCAGGACCCAAACAAATGGTTTCAAGTTACCAGAAAGGAGATTCCGACTAAACATCAGGAAGAACTTTCTGACTGTAAGAACTGTTTGATAGCGGAACAGACTCCCACGAGAGATGGTGGACTCTACCGTCATTGGAGGCTTTTAAAGAGGTAGGGTGACCATCTGTCAGGTATTATTATTACTATTATTATTATTATTATTATTATTATTATTATTTATTATTTCTATACAGCCCTTCTTCATCTGAGGATTACAAGGTGGTTTACAGTACACAAACACAAAAATACATAATGTAGTAATGAACAAAAACAGTAACCTCCCTCCCATTTTTATTTTTTTTAAAGGGCATAGATTGTTTAATGAGTCAAAGGCTTGGGAGAAGAGAAACATTTTTGGCCTGGCACGCAAAGATAAGTAAGGAAGACATCAGGTGAGTCTCCCTGGGAAAAGCATTCCACAAATGAGGAGCTGTTCTCATGTTGCCACCAGTTCATAGGGTGGAGGCCTTGCAGGGGTTGGACTAGATGACCCCTAGGGTCCCTTCTGACTCTACAATTCTATGCATCTATTTCAAGCAGAGTAACTATTCCTAAATTATCATCATTAGTAGATTTCTTCACCACGAAAGTCCCAGGGTGGATTACAACTTGTGAAAATTCATACCAAAATCTTTTTTTAAAAAGGAGAGGTATTGCAACAATTTAAAAAAATACAATATTGCAAAATAAGTTAAAATGGGTTAGCATCAAAATAATAAGGTGCATCCTCAAAATCTCTCTCCCTCTCTGAGGTGTCAAAGGTTAGAGAGGGGCGTCCCAACACCTGAGAGAGTCCGCAAGTGCAGGTTCTCTTTTGAAGCGCCATATTTCCTTTGTTTTGGAAATCTGCAAGTGCCCTGCCTATCTGCAAGCAACCCTTTCCATCTTTTTTTTTTTTTTTGGGGGGGGGGAGGGATAACAAACAGAAATCTCCAAGGAAAGCTGTAGCTTTGTTATCAGGCAAACCAGTTTGCGCAGACCCTGCTCTTGTGGAAACTAAGAAAGTGGCCTTCTTAGTTATGGCACCCGGATCAGGCCAGCCCAGCTATTGGGCAGAGTGAGGGGCTGCCTCAAGCAGCTGATTTGGGTATCATTAAAGGGGAGCAACTTGATATTCAATATGCAGTGGTACCTCGGTTTACGAACTTAATCCGTTCCGGAAGTCCGTTCTTAAACCGAAACCGTTCTTAATCCGAGGTGCGCTTTCCCTAATGAGGTCTCCTGCCGCCGGTGCCCTTCCACCATTCGGATTCCATTCTTAGACCGAGGTAAAGTTTGCAAACCGGGACACTATTTCCGGTTTTGCAGAGTTCATAAACCAAATCATTCTTAAACCGAGGTACCACTGTATAATGTTTCTACTGTGTGGGAAGGGCAGAGTCGCCTGTGGGATTTTCTGCCTCAGATGCCAAAATAACTTGACAGGCCTCGAGTATTATGTACCTTCATTTATTTGTGGGTGGGGTTTTTTTTTAGGGGGGTGTGCCATTTAGTGCTGTGTCTCAGGTAGCAATATGTCTCGGGCCACCACTGACCCCAGTTGTGGAATCATCTCTCTGGGAACACCCATCCTGCTCCTTCGGTGGGGCTGTTCTCACGTTACACTGGACCTCGGGACAAACTGCCCCCTTTGCATCTGGAGTGTAGCGTTTGTGTGTACCCTGTTTGCACAGCTCAGCTATTGTTTACACAGGTGTACCGGATGCACAGTCACTGAACGTTACACGTGAAAGTATAGTATTTGTGTACAGCTCAACCATTTGTGTACACAGATACATCCGTAACGTGCGAACAACTCTACTGTTTGCTTTTAGGTTCCCGGTGAAGACAATCTTATTCTTCCAGGTTTTTCATATTCTAATGCCGCTCTTTTGTACTGTTTATTCACTTTGTTTTTAGTAGGCTAGAAACGCTTTTAAAATAAAAATACCATTAAGGAGATACCCCTGGTGTATCTCTCAAACACCCCAATGGGAAGGTGTTTGTCTTTAAAGTGTTATGTTAGGCCAAAGCTACGATCCTAGCTTATAAACAGCTACTTGCATAGTTGCCTAGGCAACCGGCCAGAAAAGCTCGGAGTTATTACTTTAATTTTACACAGGGCATGCATATTTACTTGGAAGTCCCCCCACTCAGGTCCTATTCAGGCGTTTGCTCCTAAGTCTGTGGGTTAAACGTGGGGAGGGGATTTGGGCAAAAGATGCAAGTCCCACCTCATGTTCTAAGCCCCATGTTCTAAGCGAGGGTCTCAAACAGGATTTTCAATGCACAGAAACTGCCTTCAGACCTTCGCTTTCGATTTCTAGTCTCCCATCCCCCTCCCCTTAATTTTTAGTTAGGGGGGAAAGCGAATCAGTGGGTCATGATATAGATTTTAGGTAAAAGGTAAAGAACTGCTGGGCGGTTAAGTCCACTCAAAGGCAACTATGGGGTTGAGGCGCTCATCTCGCTTTCAGGCCGAGGGAGTTGGGCGTTTGTCCAACGGCCAGCTTTCCGGGTCATGTGGCCACCATGATTAAACTGCTACTGGTGCAACGGGACACTGTGATGGAAGCCAGAGCGCACGGAAATGCCGTTTACATTCCCGCTGCAGTGCTACCTATTTATCTACTTGCACTAGTATGCTTTCGAACTGCTAGCTTGGCAGGAGCTGAGGCAGAGCAATGGGAGCTCACCCCATTGCGAGGATTTGAACCACCCACCTTCTGATCGGCAGGCCCAAGAAACTCAGTGGTTTAGACCACAGCGCCATGCGCCCTGGCACTCGTGACAGACCTCCATGCGCCAATAGCAATTTAGTCATGCTGGCCACAGAAAGCTGTCTGTGGGCAAACGCCGGCTCCCTCGGCCTGAAAGCGAGATGAGCACTGCAACCCCATAGTTGCCTTTGACTGGACTTAACCGTCCAGTGGTCCTTTGCCTTTTTTACCTTTAAGATTTTACCCCTACCCCTTCAATCCCTCTTGCATAATACTAGAGGCTGTGGCTACCCAATGAAGGACAGAAAAAACGAAGTAGTTCTTCATGCAGCCTACAGTTAAAGTGCATGGAATTTAAAGTGCTGCGAGGGGCAGCAACGGCCACCAACTTGGACGGCTTTAAAAGGGGGATTGGACAAATTCATGGAGGCTACTAGCCATGCCGGCTATGTTCTCCTGTCTCCAGATGCATAAATGCTTCTGAATTTCAGCTGCTGCAAGCCACAGGAGAGGAGATCTCAGATCCTGCTTGCAGGTTTGACGCTAGACCTTTGGCCTCACACGGCAGGCGTCTTCTTATGGGGCACCAACACTGTTGGGGGTGGGGTTTGTGTCCATGCCCCATCCCCACTTTGGGCCCATGTGCTTATAGGCAAATGCCTGAATAGGACTTTACTCATCGCATATGAAAAGCAGCCTAGTTAGACCTGTCGGATGCGCCAAACACCTCCTAAAAAATCAGTTGTTCACCAAGGTCTAAGTGGCTTTTCCTGTTCAGTTGCTGACTTTCCTATAATACATGATGCGGTTTTTCCTGCATTTTGATTGTATTCTGGTCTTTATTTCTATTATCTGATTGTACTGCATTGGTTTGAATAAAGGCCATCGCTAAAATACACCCCTAAAATGCGATCTCTTAAATTATGGCTTCTCCTATCTAAAAGAGCACCATTACAGTGATATCTTGGTTTACAACCATAATCCGTTCCGGAGGTCCAGTTGTAAACCAAAACAGGTCGTAAGCCAGGGCGCGCTTTCGCCAATGGGGCCTCCAAAAATAAAAAAAAAGGTTGTAATAATTTAAAAAATGGGTTGTGATCCAAAAAAATGGACACGCACTTCAGGGTTTGACGTGGTTGTAATCCAAAACAGTTGCAAACCAAGGTACCACTGTATAGGCTGCACTCAGGTTTCATGGAAGCCAGACGTAGGGATAAAGAGTTTACTGGATTTTGATTTTAAATGCTTAAGAGTTTTTGACTCCCCCCCCCCCCAAAAATTACCTCTTTAAGTGGTACATCTATTTTCTAAATGAAGACAATATTGGAAAGGCTAGTTTAGGCTCATTCTTGATGGCAGCATCCATACATTCATTCACACCCACAAACAAACAGTAATAATCTGACATCTGCTGTGCGTCTGCAACACACAAGCTAGACCACGTAGCCTGCAGAGCCAGGATTATCATGGGCGGAGGGGTCACGGATCACAAGAAATGCAGAGAGACGTGGGTGGGGTGAGATGGGGGGAGGAATGCCAAAAGCATCATTGTCATGTTGTGTTATACCCACTGTATATTCATTGAGCCATAGCATTTGGAGCAGTTTCGCCTCTGTCAGTCCTCTTGGCTAGAGGAAACATGGTGCAACAAAGGTAAAAAGGGGAAAAAATAAAATAAAAATAAAAAATAGGGGGGAAAATATGTATATATTAAAAAGAGCATATTGGTTATTAGCATGAAGATTTCAGAGACAGCGTATTACAGCAGTGACGCTACGGCGAGCGAGACAAACATCCAGGATCCCATTGTGGCTCCTTGCTCCTCAGAAAAACAGGGGAGTTATTATCGTCCCGGCGACCTCCAGAACTTTTGGGTTCCAACTTCCATCAGCCCCAACTGCATGGCTGAAAATCAGAGTTGATGGGAGCTTTAATACAAAACATTTGGAGGGCACTAGGTTGGGGGAAACTGCCTGACTGCATCCAGATCTCCTCAGTCTAAAAAATTCCTCCCACCCCCCAAAAAATAACCCCCACAGAGTTCTTCTTTGGGAGGCAAGAGGTTAAAATGTTTAATTAAACACAAAAATGGATTTAAAAAATAGAGAGAGCCCAGTACTGTATTCCTGAGAGCTTAGAAGTTTTTCAGGGGAAAGGGTTTGGGGCCAGATTCTCTTTCCCACCTAAATCTTTGGAAAGCATGGAAGTTCAGCAGTGCCAGAACAAATGTACATTTTTAAACGTGTCCAAGAGGGAGAGGACGTTACGGCCACATTTTCTCCACATGCTCTGTGGCAGCGGAAATGTGCACTTGCTGAGGCTCTGACACCAATGGTGGCATAACATGTTCAGTCTCGTTGGACATAGAAATGGCAGCATTTGGTGCCTCAACCGTTAACCACCCTGGCTTCTGGCAGTTACCAATTCATTTTGCTGCAGGAAGCTTCAAGTTCTACAACTGTGCTACACCACTATATATTACTTAATTGTCCAGCAGAACAACTGGCGTAGCTTGTTTTGCTTGCGAAGTCGAGGGGCTGATTAACAAATGATGAGTTGTGTGTGCAAATGAATCAGCATGGGCCAGACATCACAGACAATATTTCCATAGTGTCTGTGTTTGAACATCACAAATAAACCAGAGTTTATCATGATGCAAATGAGCCTATGCGAGCCTTCCATGTTCCCCCTTCTCATCTGGTATGGCTCATGAGGAGACTGGAAACTTGCTTCTGTTTCATTATTATTATTATTATTACGCAACCCAAACTGTGGATATAGTCTTAATTTGGAATAACTGAAGCTGGCCAACTTCACAAACTATGGCTTGAAGTTGGTTTGTTTCTGACAAACCATAGTTAAGCTAACCATAGATGGTTGAGTTCAGGCAACACAGCAAGCCACCATTAATCAAAACGGAAATGAAATCTTCTAAATTTATCACACCCGTGCTGGGGAGAAGACGAGTACAAGTCTGATGATTTGGCAATCTCATTCCCATCATGATAAACCATGGCTTATTGTGATATCAAAATGTGCAGTCATAATCTAAAGTGCAATACTTTTCACGGCAGTCAGTTCATTCATTCAGCTGCAAGTCATTCATTTTTTTAATAAGTGAGTGATGTACGTACAGGTCTGGACCTCCCTTAATATGCTTGCTTATTTATTTCACAGCATGCCTTCTTAAAACCCCAACATGCAGCACGGCTAGGAATGTAACCAGATGCATCGTGTGTCTTGGAGGCATTCACCATTTTGAGTATATCTCCAGAATAAATCTTATTTTATGCCTGCTTTTAAAAAAACAACTTAGCTCAACTGCAGGAACAGTGGGCAGGGATGATGGGAAACGCAGGCAAGGCATGCCTATTAGAATTCCTCCTCTATGATTGCAGTCATGGGATTGTTGTCTATCACATGACGGTGTATGTTTTGACTCCACAGAGTGGGAAGTGACGGAGACAGGATGTTTCTATTACTGTGTTCCGTGAAGTGGGACTATTGTCCTTTGTTCTTTTTCCTGTCTGAGAGAGGGAGCCATGTTGTAGTGCTCCGTTTGTACTTCTATGTAAATAAAGTAGATTAGCCAAAATGCTGAGTTGCTGAGGTCTGTCACGAAAGCTGCGAAGACTCTGCAGATCCCTAAGTGTGCCGATGTCTGTTGGCATCGGTCGCTGTGATGTTTGGGCAGAAGAGAGCTTTTGAAGCTCCTGAACGATCGACCAGGAGGGAGGGAACATGCCAGTTGGGCATGTGTCTCTGCCAGGGTCCTACTCGAGAGTAGGAAGAGCTCCTGACATGGGGCATGGGGTGGCTATTGCTACCAAATTAGAGAAGACAAGAGTTAACCCTAGAAATGTGGGTTTGTTCCACTGCCTTATGGTTGAGCAGTGTTCTCACCTGGTGGACTATTCTTGATGTGACTGAGCCGTCTTTTCAGCTGCAAAGAACTGGCAGCTCCCAATCCCACGAAGAAAAATGGAGGGTGGGGGCTTGGTACTTCACAACAGCTGTTCTACACCACGGCCCCCCTCCCAACTTTCACTGTGGCACTACACGGATGTTTAAAAATGGCAGAAGTAAACTGCTACGGTCTTAAACAGTCGTCACAAATAAATGAATGGTGCTAGTGGCACACCGCCAGGCTTCTGACAGAGTAAACATGACTTTCTGAAATCCTACCGAGTTTGTTCTCAATACCCTATGTTGAGATCGTTGGTCTTCAACTGGAGGGTTGGGACTCACTGCAAGGTCATACCTCAATTGAGTCAGAACAGTAGAAGTGCTACCATAAATATATTGAAAGATGAATAAATGGGTCCTCAAATGTATGTTTGGACCAAAAGGTGAGTCCCAGGTTGAAGGTTATTGAGCTAAACTACATGTTTTGCAGAAGGGCACGGGTGCCTCCCCATAAGAGAATTCCTGTCGAGACATGACAAAGGCCCACTATCTATACTTTCTTCTTCTTCTTCATCATCATCATCATCATTATTTTATTTATGATTTTCAGTTTTATACATTTCAATAATTTTACATTCATTTCAGCATTTCAAAACTTGACTTCCTTCCCCCTCTTTCTGCGGTTCCTTAACTTTATTTTTAATTTTTTCTGCATATCCAAATTAACTTAATTTACTCATTTATTCATCTACTTTAAAAATATCCTCTTATAAAACTGCAGGTTATTACAGTAATCCTGCCAGTGTTCTTATCCATTTAAAGTTTATTTGTAAATATTCAATAAACCATTTCCATTCTTTTATAAAAAGTTTGTTGTCTTGATTCCCGCCCCCCCCCCCCCCGCCCGGTAAGTTTTGCCATTTCTGCATATTTCATAAGTTTTTCTATCCATTCTTCTTTTGCTGGGTCTTCTTCTTCTTTTCATTTTTGGGCAAGTAACATTCTTGCCACTGTAGTCACATACTTGAATAAATTTATATACAGTTTGGGTTGTTCTGTCCCTTAATTCCCCAAAGGACGGCTTCTGGGTTTTGTTTTGTTTTTACAAACGTTATTTTAAACATCTTTTTCAATTCATTATATATCATTTCCCATCATTTCCTATCTACACTTTCCTGAAACAGTCGAAGATATTTTTGTTCCAACAGGCTTTTTCCAGCTATATAAATGGGTATTTACCATGAGTGTCCACTTGTTAGGGTTTTAGTCTTGTTTTAAATATATCTGTTTTGTATTTTTAACTGTTTCTAATTCTTTTACGTGTAAATCACTTTGTGTGATTAATAAATCAATTGTAGCAATAATAATAATAATAATAATAATAATAATAATAATAATAATAATAATAATAATATCATCAGTGGCTAACGTTAAAGCTTTTGAAAACTAGCAAAATGATGTAATCCTGTGGACATGTCCCTGTCTTGACGCAAATGGCAGCCAATGAAATGGGGGTGGGGAAATAGATCATCATACATTTCCTCCTAACTATATGTTGCTGGAAAAATGGGGTCAGCAATGTTGCCATCTCTCCCTCTCTGCATTCCTCTCCCTCCATATCCGATTATTCTGTCAGTAATAACAACAGAGTAGATTTTGGCACCTTGTGTTTTATCACTGAAACATAGGTGAAAACATTTTATAAAGCACAAGAAGAAATATTCTGTTTCAAAATAAACCCACACTCAAAACCAAAATCCATAGTTTGGGGGGGGTAATGTTTATTAGACCGAATATCATAAAATAGTGAGCAAAGGATGTGGGTTTTTTTAATATAAAAAAAGTTTTTGAAAGTGTTCATCGATCTGGATGTTAAGCAAAGCAGGGGATAGATATGAGGGAGGGAAGGAGGGAGGGAGAGAGAGAGAGAGAGAGAGAGAGAGAGAGAGAGAGAAAGAAAGAAAGAGAGAGAGAGAGAGAGAGAGAGAGAGAGAGAGAGAGAGAGAAGCAAGCTTGGTGTTAAAAACCCCACCTGCATTATACAGTGGACACTCAGGTTGCGAACGTGATCCGTGCGGGAGGCACGTTCGCAACCCGCAACTGCGGTGCTTCTGTGCAAAGCGCAATTTAGCGCTTCTGCGCATGCGCTGAAACCCGGAAGTAACCCGTTCAGGTACTTCCGGGTTTGGCGCGGTGCGCAACCCTAAATCACGCAACCCAAAGCGTCTGTAACCTGAGGCATGACTGCACATGTAAAGCAGTAGTTCTGCATGTAAACCGTCATGAGTTTCTAAGGGTGCTGAGAGTTGTTAGGCAACCCCTGCTCCTGTTTCAGAGCTACAATTCCCATAATAGTTTAATGACCAATGCCGCTTCCCAGTGAACTGTAGCTCTGAGAGGGGAGCAGGGGTCTCCGAACAAATCTCAGCACCCTTAACACACTAACACTTCCCGCGAGTCTTTGCGGGAAGCCAGGATGGCTTAAAGTGGCATTATACTGTTTCGCTGCTTCTCATACTGTCGCTGTACTCACTTCTACGGCGTAGTGAAGAGCAGAGATAGAGGGGTGCAGCGAGAGGTTTTCCAGAGGTTTGATGTGAGGCTTCTCCCAGCCGGAAGCCAGCGACCATTCGATGAAGAGCATGTTGTCGGTGAAGACAGTCCCAAACACCAGGCCTTTCGGGTCTGGCTTCTCTTTGAAAGTTGCAGACGGGGTGATGATTAGATCAGCAGCCTGGGCAGACGAAAACAACAACAGCACATGAAAACACATGTAAAGCTACAGTGGTACCTCGGGTTAAGTACTTAATTCGTTCCGGAGGTCCGTTCTTAACCTGAAGCACCACTTTAGCTAATGGGGCCTCCTGCTGCTGCTGCGCCGCCGGAGCCCGATTTCTATTTTCATCCTGAAGCAAAGTTCTTAACCTGAAGCACTATTTCTGGGTTAGCAGAGTCTGTAACCTGAAGTGTATGTAACCTGAAGTGTCTGTAACCCAAGGTACCACTGTATACCTGAGGGAGCGTCTCCACCTCCATTGTTTTGCCCGAACACTGAGGTCCAGCGCCAAGGGCCTTCTGGTGGTTCCCTCACTGCAAGAAGCCAAGTTACAGGGAACCAGGCAGAGGGCCTTCTCGGTAGTGGCGCCCGCCCTGTGGAATGCCCTCCCATTAGATGTCAAAGAAATAAACAACTGTCTGACTGGCATCTGAAGGCAGCTCTGTTTAGGGAAGTTTTTAATATTTAATGCTGTATTGTTTTTAACACTTGATTGGGAGCCGCCCAGAGTGGCTGGGGAAACTCAGCCAGATGGGTGGGGCATAAATAATAAATTATTATTATTATTATTATTATTATTATTATTATTATTATTACCACTGCAATTATTATTGCCACTGCAATCACATGGCACACGCTGCCCTAAGTAAGCACAGGACTGCAAGCTGAAAAACAGAATTAACATTCATCCTGCACCAAGACACGTGCACCAAAAAAACCACAAGAGAATAGGGTGAAAAACCGCAGGTTCATTTCCTCGATGCAGAACGTCTGCGTTGAGGAAACGTTAACGCTGACTTGTCAAAATGTAAAATTGGCTCCGAAGTCTTCTATGTAGGCAGGCAGGGAAAGCACTACATGAAATGCTGTCCTTACAGAACTAGCAGTGGCTGCGAAAGGACAAAAGCGGCTGTGTGACTGTGCTGGCATTCAAAGCCACCATGTGGGGAGCCTGGTCTTTGTGGGGAGCCTCAGCAGGTGGCAACTTGGGAGGCTCAGAAAGCAAACGAAATGGGACAATACGTACATATGCAACAGCTATTTTAGTTTGTCGGTGCCTGTATCTAATCTGCAGGGTGGGGGGCGGACTGGGGAAAGGCGGTAGCTCAGCGGTAGAGAATCTGCCCTGCATGCAGAGGGTTCCAGGTTCAATCCCCAGCACTTCTAGTTTTGGCGGCGAGAAGCTGCTATCTTAAATTGTGGAGAGCTACTACATGGGTGGCGCTGTGGTCTAAACCACAGAGCCTAGGGCTTGCCAATCAGAAGCTTGGCGGTTCGAATCCCCACCACGGGGTGAACTCCCGTTGCTTGGTCCCTGCTCCTGCCAACCTAGCAGTTCGAAAGCACGTCAAAGTGCAAGTAGATAAATAGGTACCACTCCGGTGGGAAGGTAAACGGTGTTTCCGTGCGCTGCTCTTGTTCGCCAGAAGCAGCTTAGTCATGACCCAGAAGCTGTATGCTGGCTCCCTTGGCCAATAAAGCAAGATGAGCGCCGCAAGCCCAGAGTCATCCACAACTGGACTTAATGGTCAGGGGTCCCTTTACCTTTACATTAAAAACATGGGGTGGTAGTCAACGCTAGGCATATTGGCTTACCTTTTACCTTCTGCTCTCTAAGCACAGGACTGCACTTTCCAGGTCTGTGCCTGAGTGCTATCATCATCATCATCATTATTTACACTAGTGGACAAAATTGTGGAAACCTTTTGGAAAAAGTGTGTTTCTGAGCTTTGATGGCTCATGACACCACTTTCCTTTTTTTTTAGTAATACCGTAAAATTATATATCAATGGAAATATAATTTAATGAAGAATGTAATTCAACAAAGTTTGTTCAGTTATCTGCATTCTATCAAAAGTTATAGCCAAATAACCAGAAAAAGGAGGCACAACTTGCTTAGGTTGATATGCAGTAGCTTTCCTTCACTTGAATGTAGCCAATGAACTTGAGTGTTTAGGAGCCAATCAGGTGTTATGAGCCATCAAACATTGGAAATACACTTTCCCCAAAAGGTTTCCACAATTACAATTCCACAATAACTAGTGTGTTACCTGACCTTTACTGCTGAATCGGAGCAAGCAGCAATTCAGATTTTCTACAGGATGCTCCGATTCAGAGCTGAAGAGTTGGTTTCCACAGGAAAAGCGGGGGTGGGGGGGTGGAGGAAGAGAAAAAGTATTCGGACATAGACCTGGGAAGCCCAGATCTGTGCCTAGAAATGTAGAAGAACATATCCTTGGTAACATGCTCTGGTTATATCTCGCTTGGACTACTGCAATGCGCTCTATGTGGGGCTACCTTTCAAGGTGACCCGGAAACTACAACTAACCCAGAATGCGGCAGCTAGACTGGGGTGACTGGGAGCGACCGCCGAGACCATATAACACCGGCCTTGAAAGACCTGCACTGGCTCCCAGTACGTTTCCAAGCACGATTCAAAGTATTGGTGCTGACCTTTAAAGCCCTAAACGGCCTCGGCCCAGTATACCTGAAGGAGTGTCTCCACCTCCATCGTTCCGCCCGGACACTGAGGTCCAGCGCCGAGGACCTTCTGGCAGTTCCCTCGCTGTGAGAAGCCAAGTTACAGGGAACCAGACAGAGGCCTTCTTGGTAGTGGCACCCGCCCTGTGGAACGCCCTCCCACCAGATGTCAAAGAGAAAAATAACTACCAAACTTTTAGAAGACATCTAAAGGCAGCCCTGTTTAGGGAAGCTTTTAATGTTTAATAGGTTATTGTATTTTAGTGTTTTGTTGGAAGCCGCCCAGAGTGGCTGGGGAAACCCAGCAAGATGGGTGGGGTATAAATAATATAATAAATAATAATAATAAATTTCTGTGCCCAGCATAAAATTCTGCGGGTTGCATTCCACCAATGTTTACTCAGAATAGCCCTACACTGAAACCAATGCAAATGGGTAACTAAGACGTGTTAATTTCAGTGGGTCTACTTTTGAGAAAAAGCTAAGCTGAATGTAGCCCCACATGTACACAGTACTATCCCAGCAGCCCACATGCACTAATAAAGAAAGAAAGAAAATAAATGGTGTGCGCACAAAACGTTCGCCTGACGTTAGTCATTTGGTAACAAGAGCAGGCACAGCAAAACTGAAGTACATTGTACCCTGAAGGGCAGCCCCTTGAGGGTGACCACAAACACCTGCAGAGGCTTATAATTTGTGGTTTTCCATTTAATCTGGAACTGTAACCATTTTCTTATTCGGTACTGGCTACCGGAAGCCGCTGCCACAATTCAGGCAATTTTCCTCTGACTGCCAGAGGAAAGAGAAGAAAGCATTGGAGGCCGGTCCGTTAGGGCATATGGAGAACAACCTCCCCCCGCCGCCTTCCTCCCCGCCTCAATTTGCCTACAGTGGTACCTCAGGTTAAGAACTTAATTCATTCCAGAGGTCCGTTCTTAACCTGAAACTGTTCTTAACCTGAAGCACCACTTTAGCTAATGGGCACCGCTGCACAATTTCTGTTCTCATCCTGAAGCAAAGTTCTTAACCCGAGGTACTATTTCTGGGTTAGCGGATCCTGTAACCTGAAGCGCCTGTAACCTGAAGCATCTGTAACCCAAGGTACCACTGTATTTACAACCAGTCTAGGGGGTAGCACTCACTGCCTGGCTGTTAACCAGGAGGCTGGTGGTTCGAGCCCACCCAGGGAAGGCTGTGGACGGGATTCCTGCATTTCAGGGGGTTCTATGATTCTTCCTCCTTAGCTTCGATATTGCCTTTGCATAACTCTGCCTGGAGGAGGAGGAAGAAGAACTAGAATTAGTTGTCTGACAACTAGCCTTGTCACTGGCTGTGGATCCACCCAACTGCTGATCTCCTCTGCCCTTTAGCCCTCTAGTCCCAATAGGAAGGGACCACCCAGGAAATGTCAAAAGCAGGGAGGGGAAGAAGAGTGTTAATTTGTGGAAGCAAACAGTTGACCGGGACAGAAAACGGACAAAAGATGGAAACAAGAAGAAATTCCGACAAAAGAAGAATGGCAGACGAAATTAATGGACTATGCAGAATTGGACAAAATGACAGGAAGGATTCGGAACCTGCGGGACCAGAGATTTACAGAAGATTGGAAGAAGTATATGAAGTATTTGAAGAGCAACTGTAACCAACAAATTACGCTAGTAGGACTACAAGAAGTTTTGTAAGGAGAAATATACGAAGCATTACAAAGTAGAAAAACAATAGAGATAAAGGGCCACCTCTGCTCAGGGAAGGCCCCATGTTGGAATCTCCATATGAACCTACCCGGCCCCTGAGATCATCCTCTGTGGCCCTTCTTTGTGTGCCTCCTCTCCATGGGAGGTCTGGAGAGTGACAACACAAGAACAGGCCTTTTCTGAAGTGGCTCCCTGTTTGTGGAATGCCCTACCAAGGGAGGCTCGCCTGGTGCCTTCATTATACATCTTTAGGAGTCCGGCGAAAACATTCCTGTTTAACCAGGCCTTTGGCTGATTGACAGTCAATGCCCTTTTAAATGTGTTGTGGAAGGATAGATTACTGGGTTGTTTCTGTTTCTTTTCTTTTTTTTGTTTTGTTTTTATTATGTGTTTTGTGTTTTTTTACATTGTACTTTTATGTTGTGAACCACCCAGAGATCTACAGGTATAGGGCGGTACAGTGGTACCTCAGGTTACAGATGCTTCAGGTTACAGACGCTTCAGGTTACAGACTCCGCTAACCCAGAAATAGTACCTTGGGTTAAGAACTTTGCTTCAGGAGGAGAACAGAAATTGCACGGCGGCAGCGGGAGGCCCCATTAGCTAAAGTGGTACCTCAGGTTAAGAACAGTTTCAGGTTAAGAACGGACCTCCAGAATGAATTAAGTTCTCAACCCGAGGTACCACTGTACACAAGTTTAATAAATCATCATCTTCTTCATCATCATCACATGCACCTATCAAGGCCTGCACAGAGACTACAAAGCAGAACAGAGGGATGCTCTCTCCTTTTGCATGTTGCCTAGTGAAGGAAGCATTCCTCAGCAAGCAGGCAGAGCTAGATGGAAAACACAACAAACCTTGGATGCAATAATTGCCAGGTTCCCACAAGGAATAACAGGGGGTTGCAAAATTCAGGCTGCATGCAGCGCAATGGTCCATTTTGCTGCATATCATCCCTCAGTGTTCTGAGCGCACTCCGCCCAAGGAGGATAAATGGATGGTAGTTTAATTCTTTATTGTTTAAGCATGCAGTTACAGTACAGCGGTACCTCGGGTTAAGTACTTAATTTGTTCCAGAGGTCCGCTCTTAACCTGAAACACCACTTTAGCTAATGGGACCTCCTGCTGCCGGTGCGCCGCCGCTGCACAATTTCTGTTCTCATCCTGAAGCAAAGTTCTTAACCTGAAGCACTATTTCTGGGTTAGTGGAGTCTGTAACCTGAAGTGTATGTAACCTGAAGCGTATGTAACCTGAGGTACCACTGTAGTTCCTAAGGTGCCCAGAACACACACAGCTTCTGGTGTCCCCTCCCCGAGTCACCATATTTCAAGAAGTGGAAATCTGGACAGTTGTTGAACATTTTTGTGAAATCTTTAAAAAAAGGGGGGGAAGCTTTAGCTTTTTTTAATGAAAATCTACACTACTGACATGGGCTGCCATATATCCGGATGTTCCCAGACATCTGAGCAATTTTCGTCCGGACACTTGATTACGAGGGATGGATAGCGGCTATGTCTGGGAAAATCTGGATGTATGGCAAACCACACACCCCTCCAGGCTTGTGCTCTGAGCTGGACTGCTGGAGCAGCAGAGCGACCACGTCTCCACCCAAATTTAAATATTCTCGCATGCAAGCAACCTGCAGCTTCTCCTACATGGAGGTTGCCACCGTTCCTCAGGGTGGATAAAAATAAATGATTTTTTTTTAATTGGATTTTTTAAAATTTAAATTGGATTTTTAAAATAAAATGCTTTTGATGGGGAAAATCTTTCTAAAGATAAGTTTCTATTTAAGTAACAGTAAAGGCTATTCATCAGGAAATAAGGATTTGTTTTAAGTTTTTCATGTTTCCTAAAACTCAGTCTAAGGCATTGTTGTTATTTTAAAAAATAATTCAACCACAACGGTTAACAAACATGGATACATATGCTATAATGTTACTGTTTCAGTTAAACAAATTGTTTTAATTGTTACTCAGGAAATGATTCTTTTTCTCCTTCCAACAAAGTACAGCAGAAAAGTTGTCCAAATATAAACAGTTAACTTATTAAACCTCACCATAATTTCATAATTATCTGTAATAGAATAACCAAATCAGTAATTTTTGATATAACTGTAAAAAGTACTCTGAAAATTTATTACTCCAAAAATGAAACCTTCACCTGGTTGTAAATATTAAGATTATACCAGCAAGAATGAGTCTTGGGGGGGAGAGATTTAAATCAAGGCTTCCTGACTAGTGATTTAAATCAATTTGATTTAAATCAAATCCACCCTGCCGTTCCTGCTTCTTCAAGCCCCTCCTGGTCCCTCCTCCTCTTGTGACGCATCCTGCACCTCCTGTCTCCGACTGCTCCATCTATCTCTTCCCTTTCGTCCATTCTTGGCTCCTGCTTTGCGGGTGGCACAAAACCCCATAGATTGCTGACCGTTTCCCCTCAATCAGCCTCTGCCCCCTTCCTGCCTTTGCTGCACGCTCGTCACAGCCCTGCCAGTCCCGGACAATCAGGACGCGTTCCTCCCAAATGACCGTGTGCCTTGAGCAAAAAAAAAAAAACATTTACAGGAAGCATGCAATCGTTGTTCTGTGTTTTTAACCGCAAATACGTTTTCAGAGCTTAGTAGGGCATTGGTGAGTGGCGGAGTGTTTTGGGAAGAGCAACGTTCATTCCCAGACTTGGCTCTAAGCTGCGAGGAATCTTTATGCTACCACATCGCTTGGAACGACAAGCTCTCGAAGGCAGACGCTGTACGATGAGCCAAAACACGTCTGTAGCTGGAGTCTGCGCTCCGACCAAGTTAAGTAACAGAACCATAAGGCATGGCAGTGCTTACTGCTAAGACTTTAGTGTGACCTGGCTTTTTCTTCTTCTTTTTTTAAGGGCTTGTTCCTGCAGGGCCATCTGCTCCATCTCTTGGCCTGCTTATCTCTCTCTCCGCCTCCCCCCACCCTCTAGCTCCCTTTCATTCAGGCAGATGGAAGACAGAGAGATGGGCCTTTTGAGGAATGGTTGAAGGAGTCGGATACGTTGAACATGAAGAAGATAGGACTGAGATATCTCCAAATATATAAGGAGTCTGAAGATGGAGCAAGCTTGTTTTCTGCTGCTCTAGAAGGTAGGAAGTGAAATATTAGATTCCAATTACAGTGGTACCTCGGGTTAAGAACTTAATTTGTTCTGGAGGTCCGTTCTTAACCTGAAACTGTTCTTAACCTGAGGTAGCACTTTAGCTAATGGGGCCTCCTGCTGCCGCCACGCGATTTCTGTTCTCATCTTGAAGCAAAGTTCTTAACCCGAGGTACTATTTCTGGGTTAGTGGAGTCTGTAACCTGAAGCGTCTGTAACCTGAGGTACCACTGTACAAGGAAGGAGATTCCATCTCGATAGAATCATGGAATTGCAGAGTTGAACAGGAATAAAACTTAGGAAGAACTTTCTGGTGGTAAGAGCTGTTCAAAAGCGGAAGGGACGACCTTAGAAGGTGGTTCACTCTCCTTCATTGGAGGAGGATGGACAGGTTATGTCAGGGATTTTTTAGCCGTGGTTCCTGCATTGCAGGGGGTTGGACTAGATTACGCTTGAGATGACCATCCCAACTCTACAATTCTATGATTCCATGCCCAGCAAAGAAACAGGGATTCTGGCTCCTGTAGAGCAGGGTTGGCCAACTCCCAAGAGACTGTGATCTACTCACAGAATTAAAAACTGACAGTGATCTACCGCCTTTTGGGGGCTTCAGGTCAAAGTTGTTGAGCTTGTTTCAGGAAGGAGGAAAGCCCTGTTTTTTGTGAGTTAAAGGCAAAGCTGTTCAGCTTTTTTTAGGGAGGAAGGGGAACAGCCACTCACCAACAGATCAGTATACTCCGTCTTCCATTCTGCAGATCGTGGAGGGTGGGCCAAGGGGGCGAAAAAGGATTCTAATTTAACAATGGAAAGGGACCCAGCGATAGACCGCGATCCACCAAAACCTCCCGGGGATCTAACAGTAGATCACGATCGACCTGTTGGACATCCCTGCTGTACAGCATTTCAGAATGTCAATTCTGAACTTCACAGACTCAGTAGGCATAAAGGAAACTATCTATACTCCACCTAAACACAGACTTTAATGCAAAGAAATGCAGTCTTCCTCCATACACAACACTCCTTTAAATGGTTCCAGAGTAACCCTCCACATATGGGGTTTTTTTGGGGGGGTGGGAGATGCAGAGGGAAATCACTAACCCTCAATTATTATGGTTTGGCTCTTTGGAGCCAAGCTACAATAAATGAATAAAACAGGTAAAGAACATGAGACTCTTAACATCAGGGTTGTGGTTTGAGCCCCACACTGGGCGAAAGATACCCGCATTGCAGGGGGCTGAACAAGATCACCCTCATGGTCCCTTCCAACGATATAATTCTATGATTGTAGCATAGGCGCAATACCACAGGGATGGGGAACTTGGGGTCCAGAGGCCAGATGTGGCCCTCCAGGTCTCTGTCTGGCCCTTAGACCTTCACTGGCACTGCAGGGCACTCAAAACTGCTTTTGCCTGGGATATGTCCTGGATTTCTGATAATGCCTCTTCCATATTTAGATGGGGGACAGAAATGGGTGTGTGATTGTGTGTAGACACTAGCCCGCTGCAGAAAGGTAACATTTGCATCTGTTGCTCCACCCACTTTTGCCTTGGACCCCGCCCACGTTTGGTCCCCAGAAGGCTATGCAGCCCTTGTCTCTCTACCCCCAACAATACTGATTGAGAGTCCTCTGTGCTACTTTATTCTGGCTCTATTTTTCCATTTCATGTTTGTTCCTGGACAAATCTAATAGGAAACAGACCACACACAGACACGCAACAATCATGTGCACCGCAGCGACCTTGGATCCATATCAAGTCCGATTCCAAGAAAACGTAAGCAGTTTCAGCAGAAAGCCCATCAAGACAACAGGAAGGGAGATTACTGTGGAAAAAAACAAACTGCCTGTTCATATCTCTTGTGTGTCTGCGAAAACCAGCTCATTCATGGTTTTTAGAGCGAGCTTTCGTAAGAACATCTTAACTTGTGCCAGGGTAATTTTCCTTTCCCACCCAAGGTACTCTGAAAAGCACACAGCCTTCTTCACAGTAGTATTCCTGCCATAAAGATACTCCCAATTATGGCAGGATTTATTCCTTTCTTACACGTTTAGACAATTCGATAGACACACTGGCTCCCCAAGCCTCTTTACAACAAAATTATATTCGATGCCTTCAGAGAAACAATTTAAAATTTGAAACAGAGTCACCAAAGCTTTTTAAAAATCCACAGTAAGCAAGAGCGTAGATAAAATCTGCAAGGTTTAGACAAGGTTCACTGCAAATATTACAAAGCAGATGCTAACATGAGCCATATTCAGACTGTACTCAGAGACTGTCCACTTTCAGACATTTGATGAAGGCTGGTTTTTTTATATAAAAAATCCAGCTAGTTTTTGAATTTGGGATGCTGGGTGCTTCCAGACTAAAGTTTATTATGGGATGGGGTGCTCCTCACGCATGTGAGATTTTTGTAGCATCCACACTATGTCATTATCATGAGAATAAAGGTAAAGGGACCCCTGACCATTAGGTCCAGTCGTGGCCGACTCTGGGGTTGCGCCGCTCATCTCGCTTTATTGGCCGAGGGAGCCGGCGTACAGCTTCCGGGACATGTGGCCAGCATGACTAAGCCGCTTCTGGCGAACCAGAGCAGCGCACGTTTACCTTATCTACTTGCACTTTGACGTGCTTTCAAACTGCTAAGTTGGCAGGAGCAGGGACTGAGCAACGGGAGCTCACCCTGTCGCAGGGATTCGAACCGCCGATCTTCTGATTGGAAAGTCCTAGGCTCAGTGGTTTAACCCACAGTGCCACCTGCGTCCGTATCATGAGAATACCAGTCTGCATTTCCTCCCCATTTAATCCAGATTAACCCTTTCACCAGGGCAGGGGGTGGAGGAAATAAGCAAAAAAGCAAAACTGAAAAAGCCCCGGTACTAACAACTTGCTTGCGATATCTCAATAACTGATTTGCAAGTAAAGTCACCATCTGGGAGCTCCTTCTCTATTTTGTACTTAAAATTAAATTGAGGTTTGAGGAAGATGGCGGACTTGATGCCTCTTGTCGACGGTCTGTTGTCAGAGATAATTATGTGGTGCTTAATGATAGCCAGGCCATAAATCCTGGCTATCACATTCTCTCTTGGAAAACAGAGAGAACAGGGGTTTAACCTCTGATGCCCGGAAAAGGCTGCTTTTCACGCTGGAAGACCAATAAGTTTCAAGGGACCCAACTGGGAGATGAGTGACATAGAGCGGAGGGAACCAAAATCATGCCCAAACACCACAGAATAGTCCTGAGGGTCAGTCCTTAGGGCATAAGGTCAGCAAAACCTCCCTTTTTAAAATTATTTTTCAGGCTGTTATTAATTACGACTGAGATGACCCATCTGTCGATTGAAATTTACACCTGGAATGTGAGCTGGCTGCCAGCTTAAGACGAAGCGATCATTAAAAGGCTGAAAGCAAAACAAAATTTGCCAAAAGGAAATCAAAAATTAAAACCATACACATCATGGCCTGGAAGGATACAAAGACACAGCTCAACTCCAAAGGGATAATAAATTGCAGTGGGGGCTGTTCAGGACTCCTGTTTAAGGTTCCACATCCCCTTCCAGGATACTCCATTATAGTGGTACATTGGTTCTCAAACTTAATCTGTTCCAAAAGTCCGCTCCAAAACCAAAGCGTTCCAAAACCAAGGCACACTTTCCCATAGAAAGTAATGCAAAATGGATTAATCCATTCCAGACTTTTAAAACCAACCCCTAAAACAGCAATTTAACATGACTTTTACTATCTAACAAGACCACTGATTCATAAAATGAAGGCAATAAACAATGTACTGTAGTCACACAATCAATCAATCAATCAATCAGTAGCTGAACTGGGTTCCACACAGTCACACAAAAAAGAGAGCCACAAAAATGCAAGACAAATAGCAAAAACAGACAGACCTCAGTGTAACACTCAAAACGGAAGTGTGGAACTCAAAACGGAAGTGTGGCACTCAAATTGGAAGAGTAACACTCAAAACGGAGCACATTTCAACTTCCAAAAAAAGTTCGCAAACCGGAACACTTCTGGGTTTGCAGTGTTTGGGTTCCAAGTTGTTTGAGTACCAAGGCCTTTGAGAACAAAGGTACCATTGTATACCTGCTTCCAAGTTTTCACTTACAACTATCTGTCAGGATTCTGAGGAAGGAACTGAAGCTGTTTGCTTCACCCCTAAAAATCTCTGAAGTTTAATTGCTCCAGGAGATGCAGCCTTCTCGTCACCCACACCAAGACTGAAGTGTTCACACACATCCACAGCGCTACAGGCTGACTCCATCAGCGTGCATCTTAAGGACAATGCTTTGTGCAGGGCAGAGAACTGCCACAGGCACTCCTGTTTTAGCAAACGACATACCTTGAAAGATTCGATCGCATGCTTTGTGGCTGCCTCCATACATCCAGTGGCGCAGTCATTTTGACAACCCTGCAAGAAACAAAAAGGCAACATGGTTTTGAAGGATTTAAGCATATGTTCTAGAGACTCAAAAATGGGGAAAGGAAGTCAATTACCGCTTCGGGCAAGACTACCTGAGGGCTACAGTTTTTGCAGCTTGCCAGCGTACAAGACATCTTGTTCTGTGCCTTGGACTCTTTCTGGCTCACAAGAGGATTGGCTAAATCCTACTTTGTGCCCAGCGCTAGGGACCCTGAGACCCCGAGGAACAACAGCACAATTGTTTCAAAATTAAAACCTGGACTTGGCAGCAGCCTGCAATTCTATCTGTTCAATCAATCATCCAAACATTTATTTATTTATTGACATTTTTTAATGACCCCGCCCCAGCCCTTTCTCTAGGATGAAAAATCAAAACCAAATGCTAGTTGCGGTCCAAAGAGCAGCGCTGCACTCCTGGCAGCAGCCCAGAACAGCAACTTGCAACTGGGGACAGGAAAGACATTTGACTCAGCTCCCATTTAAAGGAGAACCGACCTATTCCACACTTTCCAAAACAATCTGCAGATTTAAAACACAGCGCTTGCCTCTGAAATTCACACTTGTGCAATTTTGCAATGCAGTTCTGCAGGGAAGTAGCGTACACATAAACTAGGGTAAAGTGTGCAAAAGAGCACATATATTAATGGGGAGGAGACTGAACTGGACAGAAATGGCAAAGCTGACAGCGAAATTAAAAGATCCAAACGATGAAGAATCGAGGCCTTCCGTGGAGTATTTTTAAAAAA
The DNA here is from genome assembly GCF_027172205.1 of Podarcis raffonei. Lineage (NCBI taxonomy): Eukaryota > Metazoa > Chordata > Lepidosauria > Squamata > Lacertidae > Podarcis > Podarcis raffonei. The sequence goes on along the minus strand of NC_070611.1, from coordinate 63,445,720 downwards.
ACATTACAGTCAAATGAAATCACGGGCAGGATTTGAGATCAAAGCAGGAGAAGAAGGACGATAAAGCGTGTTCTCCATAATAGAGAGCACATGTTGCGGGGGGGGGGGGGCAAAAAGGCTACCCCACTGTTGTTGGGCACATTGGCCACATGCAGTGATTGGGCAAGGAGTGTTGCTGGGGAGAATGTTATGTTGCTAAAGTGTGGGAGGGGTCAGAGGTCTTAAATACAGGGCTCGCAGCCTGGGGCCTTCTCTTGGGCTGCGTGCAACGGATCACCCGCCACCCTCTCTGAAAAGGGGGGGTTCGTTGTCCTCTGACCTTGCTATGCCTGTCATGGGGTCGTCTGCCTTGGGGCAGGGGCCTGGTAGGAATTTTGTCCATTTGGCTGATTGGCTGTTGCCATTTGGTTTTTGCCTACTGCGTAGCAAATCATCACAACTTGTAAGGTTGGCAGTTAGGCATTGGTTAAAATTGGTTGGTGGAGGGGTAAGTGCCTACCCCTCCAATGGTGGTGCGGAAAGGGAATTCCGTTAAAGGAATCCAGGGGCTTGCCATTCTTTTCGTCCTTGTCCCTGGCATCGGACTTGGGCCGTGCAAGCCACCAGGAGCATGAGGGTGAGAAGTGAGGGACTGAGGCCCAGCTTCATTTTCTCCCCAAAAATTGTTTCCCTCACTGGCTTCCGCTGGAATCCGGAAGTCAGTTCTGTCCCTGGGGCAAGGACAGATAGTCATAACCAATGCCTAAGCAACCACTCACGTGTGTGTATTTAAATAAAGTTGTGGCCAAATTCATGCCAAAAACCTTAAACAAAAATTGATGTGTGAAGTGTGAGTTATTGGGGTGGCCTGGGGGACCTCGAAGCGCAACATAATTGCAATAGAAAAAACTTTGTGCAATAGATAAAGATACAATGTCATAGAAAATGTTTTGAGTAAATGGGGAAATGGGGGTGGGAAGTCAATTCATGAAATAATGTAACTATTTGATTCAAAGATTGTTGTGAAAACGTTTGAAAAAACTGATAAAAAAATTATACAAGGAATGAATCACAAACAGATGTGTAAATCTGGAGAACAGAAGGTTAAGACTGGGAAAATGAGAAACCAAGAGAAAACAAAATGGACGCGGGTGGCGCTGTGGTCTAAACCACAGAGCCTAGAGCTTGCCGATCAGAAGGTCGGCGGTTTGAATCCCCGTGACGGGGTGAGCTCCTGTTGCTCAGTCCCTGCTCCTGCCCACCTAGCAGTTTGAAAGCACATCAAAGTGCAAGTAGATAAATAGGAACCGCTCCAGCGGGAAGGTAAACAGCGTTTCCGTGCACTGCTCTGGTTTGCCAGAAGCAGCTTAGTCATGCTGGCCACATGACCCGCAAGCTGTATGCCGGCTCCCTCGGCCAATAAAGCGAGATGAGCGCCGCAACCCCAGAGTCGGTCACAACTGGACCTAATGGTCAGGGGTCCCTTTACCTTTTACCTGGAAGAAAACCAGTGACTTAGCAATTCTCTCTTTCTTTTCCTAAGGATGGATTGAATGTAACTCTGTTAACAGAACCGGCCTAGTCTCTGCATGTGTTTCTAAAATCCTGTGTGCATTTACTAGCACTAACAGGATTGTCACGATTTGCATATTGCCTTTCAGGTCAACTCGAGGTCAGGATGATTCAGAGGTGAGCAACTCAGCAACTGGAGTCTCCTGAAGGATCCAGCTGTCCATCAATCTTCCTTTGATATTCTATGCCATTCCTGGGTGACAACCAACCTTTCAAATGCAGCAGGAGATTAGGCGGCTTGGCAAAATGCCTGCAAGCAGAGCCCTCTGCAATGCAACAGATAATACAGCTCTTACCCCTCTCTTTAAGCCCCAAAGGAAAGGGAAGTCAGCATCAGGGTGTGCCTGGCAATCTCACCCACCCCACTCCCTGTTTGTGCAGAAAGCAAAAAAGAAAAAGCTTCACCTGGGAGTCTTAAATATGGTTGGTGTGCTGTGTAGGGCTTAGTGGCTCACTAAAGCTGCCAGGGCTTGTTTCAGCCTAAGTTTCTGGGGAAAGACCTTTGCGTGTCGAGGACCCCCAAGACACCCCTGAATAAAAACACGTTCACACATCATTTTTGTTTTGGTTTTTGGCATAATTTTGGCCACAATTTCAGTAAGTGAGTGGTTGCTTAGGCATTGGTTAGCGACTATCTGTTCCCACTTGGAGGCAGGAACAGAACTGACAACCACACCTGCGCAGAAGTCAGCAAGGGTAAGCAATTTTGGGGAGAGAAAAAGTTGGGTGCCAGGCTCACACCTCTTCCCAAATGCTCCCTGGGGCTCTTGCATGGCCCTAGCCCTTGTCAGGGATACGGACAAAAGCATGGCGAGCCCCTGGATTCCTTTAACGCAATACCCTTGCAGCAGCAGCAGCATTGAAGGGGCCAGCACAGCCAACCTCATCCCCTCCACCAACCAAAAAATTAACCAATGCCTAACCGCAACTTACAAGTTGTGACGATTTGCTGCGCAGTAGGCAAAACCCAAATGGCACCAGCCAATCAGCGAAATGGTAAAATTCCTACCAGGCCCCTGCTCCAATGACAGGCATGGCAAGGTCAGCGCAAACAAACCCTAAATAAATGGAGGGTGGGCGGGTAATCCGATGTGCGCAGCGAAAAGAAGAAGCTCAACGCTGCACACAGGGACCTATATAGCACCCCCATCCATCAAATAAAATTGCAACAATCAATTTTCTCCAGCAACATTGGAGGTGCCCAATCAAATCCGTGGCCATCCAAACTAACCTGCCCAGCAACAGGGAATGTCATGGTTGCTCCCACTGCAACACATGCTCTCCATGAAGGAGAACCCGCTTTGCCAGACAGCATGGCAGAATGTGCCCCATTGTGCAGGTGTCAGCTGGACACTGGTCTTCCAAAGCTCATCTGCAATGGTGCAAGTGATCGCCTTCAGAACAATAGGAAGAGTCCAGTCTGACCATCCTGCTCCATCAACCACAACAATCTTATTAGCTAAGACAAAGGATGTTTGCAAAAGGCTCAGTTGTGCGACCTACATTGGCTCCCAGTACGTTTCCGAGCACAGTTCAAAGTGTTGGTGCTGACCTTTAAAGCCCCAAACAGCCTCAGCCCAGTATACCCGAAGGAGTGTCTCCACACCCATCGTTCACTGAGGTCCAGCTCTGAGGGCCTTCTAGTGGCTCCCTCACTGCTAGAAGTGAGGTTACAGGGAACCAGGCAGAGGGCCTTCTCGGTAGTAGCGCCCACCCTGTGGAACGCCCTCCCATCAGATGTCAAAGAAACAAACAACTGTCTGACTTTTAGAAGACATCTGAAGGCAGCACTGTTTAGGGACGTTTTTAGCGTTTGATGTTTTATCGTGTTTTAATATTCTGTTGGAAGCTGCACAGAGTGGCTGGGGAAACCCAGCCAGATGGACGGGGTATAAATAAATTTCTTTTTCTTCTTCTTCACAACGGAGAACCTTCCAACTTCCACCCATCGCTTCTAAAGCTAGAAAGCTCAGACTTTCATTCCTCTGCCTATGAACCTAGATCGCCGCTGCTATCTAGAATAGACAAAACTGGTGTAGACCAGAGCTTGCCAAACTTCCTGGGCCAATGAGCCCCCCAGCAAACCAGAGAAATTGTTGTGGGCACCACACACATGGACTGCAACCAAGCACACACTACAATATACATATTCTATTGGCTACAACAGAATGCCATGAAGCCTAATTGCAGCAGAGAGAGTGACAGAAAAGAACATCCTATCAGAACCAGGCGAAGTCCCCGAGAGTGCATGTGAGCCTATGGGTGCCATGTTGGGAGACCCCTCCCACAGGTAGACAAACAATCTGACCGGGTCTAAGGCACCACCTCCTGGCGGTGGAGCAATAAAACTGCTAGCACATTTGCAAAGCTAAGCAGGGTCTGGTATGGTTTCAGACTGGAAGGGGGACTGCATGTTGAGATTCCTGCATTGCAGTGGTCAGCAAACTTTTTCAGCAGGGGGCTGGTCCACTGTCCCTCAGACCTTGTGGGGGGCTGGATTATATATTGGGGGGGGGATGAACGAATTCCTATGCCCCCAAAATAACCCAGAGATGCATTTTAAATAAAAGGGCACATTCTACTCATGTAAAAACAGGCTGATTCCTGGACCGTCCGCGGGCCGGATTTAGAAGGCGATTGGGCCGGATTCGGCCCCCAGGCCTTAGTTTGCCTATCCATGGACTAGAGGACCCTGGGGGTCTATGATTCATATGTCTGCAGTAGCAAAATGGGAGGGAGCCCCTAGGTCAATGGCCACAGCCAAGCTATTTCCTCCCCCCAGAAGTCAAGAAGCCCACAGGCAACCCTGAGGTACATCACCTGTGCAAACAAATGCTAATTGCATGGATGGCACATTTAATTAAAATGCAAAATAAAAGGAAGTAGAACTTCCATCACAATGCTTTTGAGATGTTGCCTTCAAATCTGGAGATTTTCAAAGCAGCATTCGTGCTGCCATTTGCAATACAACATCCTTTTAAAAATTACTACAAACAGCAAGCTGTCGCAGAGCCATTTAAATATATATATTTTTTAAAATAGAATTAATAGTGCTACTGCAGCCAGGAAGCGATGAAGAAGATTACTTGAAAAGCAATAAGGGTACCCACTGGGGAGTTTGCGTTTTTTCCTTTCCTTAAAGAAATAAATAATCCGCTGCTATTTCATCAAGCAGAGAAAGTGATGTCGCTGAACGGCTGAGTCACTCAACTCTATTTTTAACACCAGCTGAAAAGGCTTGCAACTCCTCGTGACCTCTCTGAAAAAGGATCTGAAGAAGCCCAGGACTACATCCAGGTTACTGCAAAGCTAGACCCAGATGAATATCCTCTCCCCAATTCCATTTGACATAGAATGGGTGCAAAAAGAAATATTCCAGGGGGAAAAATCCCAAACTGTGCAGTAAACTGATGGTGTTTGCTGTGAGGTGCTGATTCAAGAGGTCCATTTCCCCCTCACCTCAGCCCAGGGCTTGACGCTTAGGTGGAAAATGTCACTTTGGATCGAACGCCTACCTCACAGGGTTGGCGTGTGGATGAAATGAGGAGGGAGGAAACTGGGTATGCCACCTTGAATAAACACAGCAAAGGCGCTTTGAAGTTGAGAGAAAAGGTCAGGAGGATAGACGTTTATGTCTTGGGGAAAGTAGATAGAGATAAAAGCTTGTCTCCCTTTCTCATAATATCAGAATCTGAGGACATTCAAAGAAGCAGAATGTTGGAAGATCCAGGAAGATAAAAGAAAATCCTTCCTCATGCAGAGCAGTTACACTACGGAACTCCCTCCCACAGGAGACAAAGATTGGCCAAAAACCTAGATGGCTTTAAAAGAGGATTAGACAAATTCACAGAGGAGAGAAAACTATGGATGGCTATTAGATGCTGGAAACCTAGTGGAGCAGCAGTAAAACTGCGAGCACCTTTGCAAAGCTAAGCAGGGGCCAGTATGGTTTCAAATCGGATGGGGGACCGCGTTTGAGATTGCAGGGACTTGGGCTAGATGACCCCTGGGGTCCCTGCAATTCTACGTTTCTATGAAAAACCACCTCACCATTTCTTCCATCTCTTCCTACCTCAGCCCATTTAATTAACAACGTCAAGAATGGATTACAGAATTATGCAAGCCCTAAATCTTTACAAGCAGTCTCAGCAGTTATTCAGCACAGCAATTAAGTTAAGCAGATGAGGCCAGCCAAGAAAGTGTTGCCTTAGAGGAAATTAATATTGTTGTGAGGGGTTGTTTTTTTTAGGGGCGGGTGGGTGGGGTTTAGGCTGTAAGGTGCCTGAGTCCCTTTAAATCCATTGGACCCAGCAAGGGTTAAAATCGAATGGGGGATTCCATTGTTGAATTTGACAGGCAAGGGTCTAAGCATGGCCATTGGTCTGACAACGGAAGCTGCTCTGTGCTGGAGGCGAAATGGCTAGTCCCACTCTCTCACCTGGCTGGCACTAAGGAAGACAAAAGCCAGAGAGATGGGTGGGTGAGCTAGGCTAGAGGCTGGCAGAAGGCAGAGAGGGAGAGCCATGCTTGATTTCTGCTAGAATCCAAGGCTGTGGCTATGGGAAGAAGCCAGACCTTCTGGGGTGTTAATGCTGTCAGTCCCTCCAGCGTAGGCTCAGGTTTTATTAATGTGCAAATAAACCATATACGTATCCTAAAGTCACACAACAATCTCCGCTGCCCCCCTCATTCTGGAATCCCTGGAATCTCGCATCGCTCGGAGATTGGGGTGGCATGCAACAATATGTACGTTGCTTGTTATCTGCAAGTTGGGAGGAGGTGTGCAATTAGTGCAAGAATTTGTTCATTTTATCTAAAATTTAATTTTGGGGGGATGGAATCGAAGGCAGTATACAAGGGAATTTAAAAATGCAAATGAGTTATGAAAACCAAGCCAACAGTTATGGATAAAACAATTTAACCAGTTAAAAAATACCATACTCTTAAAATGCCTGGGCAAATACAGTAAATCCAATACTGAAAAGGATGTGGTGTCAGCACCAACCAAGCCAAAATGGCAGATAGACGTTCTGTTTTGGCGACTGCAACCTTGGTTTAAGGAGCCATTTGCCACTAACTTATAATATCTGAGTTTCTAACACTGGACTCCTCAGGGGACCTCGCACAGCAGCTTTATGGCAGAGGTTAAAAAGCCACAAACCAGTGGCTCAGAATTCCTGTGGTCCTGGAAATCAGATAATCACAAATCCCAGGCCACTGCCTGCTACAAAGCAGTATCCAGAGCGGCCAGCCTGCCCTGAGTCCTTGCTGGTTTTTGGAGGACCCAGGAGCTTAGGTCAGGGATGTTGCCTTGCATGCACAGAGGGACAGATGCAAAGCAGTTGCTGTTTTTACTTGGAATTCCAGCACCGTGTGGTGAAGACGGTGTCTCCTGCTGAATATCTCCTGCTGAAATATACCTCTTAACACTTGGGTCATGGGGCCTGTTTTCCGAAAACCTGTTTATTGGTTGTCCTACTTTGGCATCAGCATCACTTGCTTTGGAATTGCTGGGGCAAGTCGGTGGCGGCAGCGGCAGAGAGAACGAAGTGGCCAAAGGAGACATTTCCACTCTTCCGAACCGGAGAACAGAGCCTCTAAGTGTCTCTTTTGTTGACCTGCTTGTCAGACCCGGCATTAATCCATTTGCTTAACAACTGCATTGTTTGCTAGTGTGACAACAGGGGCAAAAACTGCAACTATATTAAAGCTGCTCTCTGCATCCTGTTGGCCTATAAATCTCACTTCCTATATGCAGATAATTCTCTCTTTGTACCACTGAGCGACAAACAAGACACGCTCCTCCTCTCTTAACAACTCAGAACAAGAAACAAAAAGGCAATAAGGACCAGGAGTCTTTTGTTGACACTAAGAGTGAACTCAGGTACAAGCTGCTTCTGAACATGCACAAGTGTTTGAAAGGATGCACACTTGTTGACTTGTGAAGCTCAGGCACACAGACAGCACACTTGTTGAATGTTTGTTGTTGTTTAGTCATTTAGTCATGTCCGACTCTTTGTGACCAGAGCACGCCAGGCACTCCTGTCTTCCACTGCCTCCCGCAGTTTGATCAAACTCATGCTGGTAGCTTCGAGAATACTGTCCAACCATCTCGTCCTCTGTCGTCCCCTTCTCCTTGTGCCCTCCATCTTTCCCAACATCAGGGTCTTTTCCAGGGAGTCTTCTCTTCTCATGAGGTGGCCAAAGTATTGGAGCCTCAGCTTCAGGATCTGTCCTTCCAGTGAGCACTCAGGGCTGATTTCCTTCAGAATGGAGAGGTTTGATCTTCTTGCAGTCCATGGGACTCTCAAGAGTCTCCTCCAGCACCATAATTCAAAAGCATCTATTCTTCGGCGATCAGCCTTCTTTATGGTCCAGCTCTCACTTCCATACATCACTACTGGGAGCTGAATGTTACATGGAAACAACAGCCCATAGGAACATAAGGACACTGTCTTATTCTGAGGTTGGTGAGAGGAAGGGAGAAGAGAGGAAACAAGATTAATGCAGAGAGAAGATGGCTGTGGATGGCTACTAGACATGACAGCTATGCTCTGCATCCATGGCTGGAGACAGAAATGCTTCTCAGTAACAACTGCTGGAAGTCACAAGAGGTGAGAGGGCTCTTGAGATCAGATCTTGCTTGTGAGCTTCCAACAGCCATCTGGATGGCGGCTGTGTGAACAGAATGCTAGACTGGACGAGCAACTGGCCTGACCCAGTGGATTTTTCTTACGTTCTTATGACTCCACCAGAACTGGTAGGGAGGAACTACATCTGCAGCGTACTTCTGCCTCCGAGCATGTTGACATGACCCCTTATTCATCGACTGCCCTGTTTGGGCAACAATTATGTCGTCACTTAATCGGCTGAGTTTGCTATTAGAAGGAAAGATACGATCGTCAATAACAACAAATGCAATGTTCGGAGCAGCTATCAGGGCAGATCTCCACCTTCCCTCCGTAAAGATTCGGGTTTATATTTAAAGATAATAAAAGAGTCGAAGTTGCAAGCACAGTCCTACCACCATTAAAATTCCAGGGCAGCAAAACGTCTTGTACCCAGGAGTATTGTTTGCAATACACCTGTCAGAGGCAGGTGAGGGACGGATTTATGATCATTCCAGGCTGGGTAACTCATGCAACCAGCCAAGCACGCAAATCCATGGAGCGTGAAGTCAAACAAGAATGGCTGTGCAGAGATGCCGAGAGCCCGTCTTCGTGGACCAGACTGCTGTGTTTATTCTGCTTGAATGATCCTTCCAAAAAGAGTTAAATTTTTATTGCTGTGGGAGAGGAGGCCATAAACAAAATGGACTGGCTGCATTTATGTCTGCAATAACCCAACAGGAAGTTTGCCTGGGTAGCTACTCCCTGCTCTGCCCTAGCACTAAAAGGGCCCCTGTTACAAAAGCATCTCTGCTCACAGAGCGAGCAAGTGTGTTTTGAAATAGGATAGGGCTAACTTCAGTCTCTCAAGTAAACAAACCTAGAATCGTGGTGCACCAATGTGTTTTAAGAAGGCACTAAATCCTATGCATGGTTCCTTGGGAGCTGTGTTCAGTGGGGCTTAGTTGAAGGTGAAAGCAGTGTTTGAAATTCGCCAGGCACATTTTGCACCTGGCTTTCGGCTACTTGCGACCAAGTGAAGATGACCGGGTGCCAGGATGCTGCCTGAGGTCTCCACCATCTGGAGGTGCATGCCTGGGGATCCTTAGATCTTGACTGCTTTCACTCGCAAGCAACTCATCCTGTACAATTCTAACTGTAATATTTTATCTGCACAATCAGAATGAATTTCAGGAACCAAAACGTCATACTGAAAAATATGGCTTTCAAGCTGTCTGGCCCCAAAATGGCAACTAACCCTGGTTTAAGGAGCCATTTGGTGCCTAGCTTATATGCCTGAGTTTCTAACACTGGTTCAGTGGGGCTTAGTTGCAGGTGAAATTTCCTAAGCAACCATGTTTGGCCCTTCTCCTTTCGTAGTTAAGGGACAATTTCTTCTGTAAGGCTCAGGGCCTTGGTGGATCAGACTGAGTTCAGCAAACAAGAACAGGAGCAACCAGTGGAAACTCCTTCAGCAATTTCCCCATCCCTCCACTGCCTTGCTAAGCATGACTCAGTGCTCAAGTCTGGGTGAGTTTTCTACAAGCCGCATCTATGGGGTTCACTGGAAAAATTATTCCTATGCGCCTGACTCGCATGGCGAAATGTACCCTGGGCACCAATGGAGAAGTGTACTAAATAAGGGGTGGGCAATCTGAGGCCTGTGATCCCATTTCATTTGACCTTTGACCCCATGTGGGTGACAAGGAGGAAGAGAGTAAAGAGGGGAATCACACCTGCCTCTAGCTCTGCCCCTACCCAGTTTCAGCTCCAGACCCACCTGCCATGCGGCCCCTGACAGATCATTCCAAGGCAATGTGGCCCTGGCAGAAAAAGGTCACCCTGAATCATCAGGTGCTTACTGGGGTTTCCCCCCTCAAATATCACACACCACATCAGAAAAAGACTCAGCCCTGGCAGACCAGGCAACCATCATATACCCAAAGCACTATTTGATCTTGCATTTAAATTCTGTGTACGAACAGTAAGCATCAAAGGAAGGCAACTCTGAGATTCTAGAACGTAGGGCATCAAATGCAGAAAGACACGGATGTGCTAAGATTCTTAAAATCAGATAAAGCAAGCTAGTAAAAACCTTTGATTATCCCCAAACTCTGTTTTCGCTGGATTGATGTGGGAAAGAAGAGGGAGAGGCACTTATCTTTCAGATAAGCAAAGCCAGCGCGTTTTCATTTTCAGCTGCATATGGCAATATTTGCCAAAGTCCTTCTAACAGAGGAAAGTCAATTTAACCTCTAATAATAATAATGGCTTATTTAAGAGGATGAGCGCCCTGCGTTTTACTCCATCGCCTGGTTTCTTAATGGATACTTTTGCGAGACAAAGCAATTAATTCCAAGGAAACTGGGACTTGCTGGTCCTTGTATAACTGAGACAGGATTCTTGGATTTGCAAGGGCAGAGACTCAGCTGGGGTAGTGATGTAAATAAGACAACTGCTATCATTTCTGAGTAAGCAGTCATAATAAGAGAGAAACTGACTGCAATTTGACAGGCATGGCCTTAGCTTGTCATTTTTCATAATTGTGTTATTGCTTAATATTGTCAGGAGGGTTCCAAATTTATTTTGTCAGCACCTCTGGATTTCTGGATGAGAGCAACGATGCTTAGCATTCATACAGGAGTTTTCCAAGGGCTCAGAGTCCTTTGATATACGCTGGATGCTTTCAGACGAAACACTAAACCATGGTCAACAATTCTAGCCTCCAGACGGATTTTCATGCTCCTCCTCCTCTTAAGTGCCCAGCAGGACTTCAGAAGCTGTTGCTTTTCGCTGATGGACAAACAGCAGCTAACACAAAACGACCTTCCCCATCTTGATGGTCTCCAAATGTTCTGGACTACAACTCCCATGAGTTGTAGTTGCCAACCAAAGCATCTGTGCCTCATGTATGCAGAGGCAGCCATGGTTTTGAGACTCACGTCTCCAATGGTGGACTTTAAGGTTCAAGCACACACACAAAATCAAGTACAGTACATTCCCACAATCCTAAAATCTCCCCCACCTCTCCAAAAACCTAGCGTCTATCCTGCTGAAAATCAAATTTGTGTAACTTGCATTTCATGCAACCCTGCATTCATAAGGAGAAACACGTGAAGCACAGCAATTGAGCTTATGGACACAGATCAGGGCTGGGGGATCCTGTGGTTCTCTAAATAGAATACTAGAATCATAGAATTGGAGCCCAACCCTCTGCAGTGCAGGAATCTTTTGCCCACTGTGGGGTTCGAACCCACAACCCTGAGATTAAGAGTCCCATGCTCTACCAGCTGAGCTATCCCAAATGTTGTTGGACTCCGGCTCCCATCAGCCCCTATCAGCATGGTTAACGGTAAAGGATAATGGGAACTGGAGTCCAACAACATAGCCTCTCTGTCCCTGATATAGATAGCTGGTGGGTGGTGCTGTGGGCTAAACCACAGAGCCTAGGGTTTCCCGATCAGAAGGTCGGTGGTTCGAATCCCTGTGATGGGGTGAGCTCCTGTTGCTCAGTCCATGCTCCTGCCACCCTAGCAGTTCGAAAGCACGTCAAAGTGCAAGTAGATAAATAGGTACCACTCCGGCGGGAAAGTAAACGGCATTTCCGTGCACTGCTCTGGTTCGCCAGAAGCAGCTTAGTCCTGCTGGCCACAAGACCGGAAGCTGTACGCCGGCTCCCTCAGCCAATAAAGTGAGATGAGCGCCCCAACCCCAGAGTCGGTCATGACTGGACCTAATGGTCAGGGGTCCCTTTACCTTTACCTTTAGCATTTGGTGCCAGGGAATTAAGGTCTAGAACCCAGCATGCAGCAATATATTAAAAGCAAACGTGGCATGATGTTCTCCCCAAAACTTACAGAGGGAGGGCATTCTACATGGGTGCTTCAAAGAGCAACGGCAAAAATGGGAGTACAGCAAAAAAATTGGCAATTTCTCTCCCAAACACTTTCACATAGCTTTTCTTATCCCGTTATCTTGTTGGCAGGACATTCCATCACAGGTAACCCAAAGTTGACTTCTGTGTCGCTTCAAACTATTTCTTGGTACTGTTGGCACTGCACCCTGTTGTGACCGTACCGAAGTTGGTATTGCCATGACAAACACTAACTAATGATTCTCGCTTTTGATGACTTGCAGAGATTAAACCCTGAGCTTGTTAGGACCGGCTATACCTGGGCATACCTACATCCATTGGATTGCTGACAAAAATGATTGCACCTTGTGAACTTCCATTGTTTTCATTCAGAGCGGAATCCCAGATTATGTGCAGCCCCACGATTCTTCCAGGATAATTTTCAAAAACTAAAAATGCATCTGCAATTTTAAGTGGAAGGACAGTGGACCGTGTACAAGGAAGCTGTTGCTCCCATGGAATAACTTCCCCTCTCTCCAAATATGTTCTATGGGTTCTTTTTTGGGGAGTTGGGGGGTGAGGAAAGCACACAGGGTGCAGACAAGGAGAGGAAGCTGAATTGCACAGGCGGAATTCCTTTTGCTCGCACAACGACCCTGTGAGGGAAATCAATCCAACCGAGAAGAAGCGGCTGGGGGAAAACAGTTTCTTCCATCCTTCTCCTCTTGTGCTGTTTTACTGCAGAATACCTGTATGCTTCCCCTGCCCATCCTTAATCAGTTTACTAAACAATATTTCTGTCATAGCGCCTTTAATTATTTTTTTAAAAATCCTAGGCAGCGTGTACGATATTAACAAAAAACAAGAGAATAATAACTGGTCTGTAGAAAGGACCAGAGATGCTGTGTGTACTTTTGTAACCCAAGAAAATACCGTATTTTTCGCACCATAGGGTGCACCGGACCATAGGACGCACCTAGTTTTTAGACGGGGAAATCAATCTCCCCCCTCCCCAGCCCCAAAGAGCAGCGTACAGGCTGCACACAACCTCTCCCTGCCGGAGGGGTTGCGCGCGGCTATGGCACAAGCCAAGGCAGCGAGCGGGATGGATCATGCTCGCTGCTTTGGCTTCCTCTTTAGCCCCGCGTAATCTCTCCCTGCCAGGAGAGGCTGCGCAGGGCTAAAGAAGCCATAGCCCCGTGCAGCCTCTCCCTGCCGGATGGGTTGTGCGCGGCTATGGCACAAGCCTGCATTCGCTCCATAGGACGCACACACATTTCCCCTCAATTTTTGGAGGAGAAAAACTGCGTCCAATAGAGCGAGAAATACGGTACTTAATAAAAACATTTTAAAAAGAGAGGAAAAAACAGCATGCAGTACAACTCCTGAGATCAATGCAAAATGCGGGAGATGGGTGGGAATAATTGCTTAAAAAATGACACCAACGAAAAGCTGCTTTTTGTCTCCACTGGGGGAAAAGATACTGGGACTAGAATCTTTTCCTCGGGTAAATGCAATAGGAGGTGGTACTTCTCAGTGGAGAAAATCAATGCAAGAGTTTAGAAGCCTCCCTCTCTGTGTGAATCTTCCAAAGTGTAAGGGCATCAGGAGAGTCCTGCTGGAGCATATCAGAAAAGCTCATGTAGTCCAGCATCCTGTTCAGCTGAGGCAGAACACCACCTCAACCTCCATGAATTATAGCAAAAAACAAAGAATCACATAACATGCACTTCTGCCCTCATGGATGGATATGGAAGATGCTGATTAATGTTAACTTTTAAGCTCACTTTGCAAATTGATTTATTCACAAAAAATATCCCCTGTATGGCCCGGCCACCCACTTCACAATCTCATTTCACACACCTGACAAAGTTGAGCTTTAGTCTACACACTGTTATTTCCTCTGCAAACTTATGATAATACTTTTATTTCTCCTGCTGGTTTGCATTGCTTTCAATGTGCGTTATTTTACTTCCTTTAGAAATGTTTTCTTTTGAAATGTTTCTAAGATAATTTTGCTGTGCTAAATGTGCATTCTGTAGTTGTGACCTCTGTCATGTTTTATTTTGATAATATTTTGGTTTCCAGTTAACTAAGTCGCTTTGAATGTATACTTCATACTTTTCTTTCGGTTGTTTTATTCTGGATTGTTTTGTTTGATGTCTTAATGTAGGTGGGAAACAGGCTTTGAGATGCGTTTCCCTAAAAATATATAAAGCGGTATAGAAATGAATAAAATAAAATTCATTTATGCCAAGGGGTTTCCTACTCCTTTGACTGGTAGAGATTAATAGAGCTATTCTTTGGGAACAATTTCTTCCATTCCCCATTTGCAAATATTGGAAGACTTTTGACTTTCAGATAACAAGTCCTCATAAACGGCAAATCAGGGAATAAGCCTGATCTGGTCTGGACCGCTTCAGATTCAATCACATCATGACCGAATGCTCTTTGAAGCAAACAACTATTTCCAGTGCTTGTTTTTGGTAAAAATAAAAGGAGGTGCCAGCATTCATATCTTGATAAAAAGTGCCACGGGTGCCAGCACAATATGGATGCCAAGGGCAGCAAAAAAGAGATGTGATGGTACTCCCCTCAAAAAAAACTTTGCCTTTCCCCCTGTATTTCCATGCTTCTAGAAAGCTAGCTGTTATGCAGCCACCTCTCTGATACACAAAGTTTTCTATGTGTATGAATATTATTGGGCTCCCCCCCCCTCATTCCAATAAATGGAACATTCCATCATGCAAGCACCTACGACAATCTGTAATGGTACAAGTCCAGTCCTTTGGTTAGATAGCACCCTTGACACATCAGCTGAGCCTGACGAAGACTGCAGGCCAACTGAGCAGCGCCCAAATAATATATACCAGAAATAGGCAAAGCGGTGCCCTCCAGATGTTGCCAGGCTCCAAACTCGCATCAGTCCAAGCCAGCCTGGTCAATGCATAAGAAAAACCAGGGTTCAATATTTGGACAGCACCAAGCTGGCTACACCTGAATATATACTCATAGCAACTCCCAAATCTCCGGGGAGCCAAGAAGCACTGTCCAACCACCAAGGGGTGGGCGCACTGTGTTAGCAGGCCTAAGGAGCCCCTAAGTTCTGTAGAAATGGCAACAAATAAAGAAAGCGAAAAGATAGGGAAACCCAAACAACTGAAAGGAGAGTCGTAGCTCACAGCCAGAACACTTGTTTTGCATGCAGAAGGTCCCGGGTTCAGACCCCAGCAGGGCCAAATAGACCCATGAGAGAGACACCTGTCTGAAACCCCAGAGGGCTGCTGCCAGTCAGTGCAGGCCACTGTAATAACAACAACAACAACAACAATTTATTTTTATGCCCCGCCCAACTGGCTGGGCTTCCCCAGCCACTCTGGGCGGCTTTCAACAAAATATTAAAATCCAGTAATGCATCAAACATTAAAAGCTTCCCTAAAAAGGGCTGCCTTCAGATGTCTTCTAAAAGTCTGGTAGTTGTTGTTCTCTTCAACATCTGCTGGAAGGGCGTTCCACAGGGCGGGTGCCACTATCGAGAAGGCCCTCTGCCTGGTTCCCTGTAACTTGGATTCTCAGTGAGGGAACCACCAGAAGGCCCTTGGCACTGGATCCCAGTGTCCGGGCAAAGCGATGGGGGTGGAGACTCTCCTTCAGTATACTGGACCAAGGCTGTTTAGGGCTTTAAAGGTCAGCACCAACACTTTGAATTGTGCTTGGAAACATACTGGGAGCCAATGTAGGTCTTTCAGGACCAGTGTTATGTGGTCTCGGTGGCCGCCCCCAGTCACCAGTCTAGCTGCCGCATTCTGGACTAGTTGTAGTTTCCGGGTCACCTTCAAAGGTAGCCCCACGTAGAGCGCATTGCAGTAGTCCAAGCAGGAGATAAATAGAGCATGCACCACTCCAGCAAGACAGTCTGTGGGCAGGTAGGGTCTCAGCCTGCGTACCAGATGGAGCTGGTAGACAGCTGCCCTGGACACAGAATTGACCTGCGCCTCCATGGACAGCTGTGAATCCAAAATGACTCCCGGCTGCGCACCTGGTTCTTCAGGGGCACAGTTACCCCATTCAGGACCAGAGAGCCCTCCATACCCGCCCACCTCCTGTCCCCCCAAAACAGTACTTCTGTTCTACTGATCAACACAGCCTGATCCAAGGTGCAACAGGAGCACTACTGCCATGCAAATATATGGAGGAAGAGTAAGAAATGGGTCCCCAAACACACATTTGGGTTAAAAGGTTGATGATACCTGGCGCAGACAATACCGAGCCAGATGGGCCCATGGCCTGACTCTGTATAGGACAGGTTGCTAAGTCCTATGAACGAGGACTGAGGATGCTAACCGACTGTGGAAGGAGTGCTGGGGGAGGGAGATGGAATGGAATAGTCTGGAAGAGGGCATGGCTGGCTGGAGCCCTGAAC
Source organism: Podarcis raffonei (assembly GCF_027172205.1). Lineage (NCBI taxonomy): Eukaryota > Metazoa > Chordata > Lepidosauria > Squamata > Lacertidae > Podarcis > Podarcis raffonei. The sequence continues at coordinate 63,429,285 of NC_070611.1, read as the reverse complement.
AGGAGTACTCCACATGGCAACATTCTGCTGCAGGTCCGATTGGTCACTTCTGCATTCCGTACTTTGCATATGCGACGCTGCATGGTGGCCAGCCTTGCCCTAGACTTTGGCAGCAGCCTGGCAGGCTGAAATTCAACAGGCAAAGCTTTTTTTCCTGAGAAGTTTGGGAGGAAAAGCTTCAGGGACTTATTAATGCCTCTCAGCCAGCTGTTAACGGCACAGTAGCACAGCCCTTAAGAACAAGAAGGTGGCAACCTTGATTTTCTACCTAAGACTGCAGAAGGGATCCCAATGTGAGTCTGGCTCAGGAGCTAGCTTTCTGCCTGCAAGGCCCATCTTGCCAGGGGCATGACACGCAGCTCAAAGTTGCAGTGACACTTATGTGAATACAGACCCTTTCTCTGGTCTCTTACTTACAGGCTCACCCCCCCAATACTTCCTGGGGTTCAGCTGTTCACCAGGGTATAAAGTTACTGCCTCCTCCCTTCCCACCCCAAATACCCACAAGCCATCCTGGAAGTTTAAAAGGTGCACATTAGCGGTTTAGATGAGAATTTCTTCCCCTTCCCTTCAACAGAGCAGAGGAAATGTGTGAAAGGAAACAGGATCTGGAACACATCTGTCAGAGAAGCTCGGTTGCAGGAGAAGATTGAGTTGGGGGAGGCGGGAGAAAAGCGAAATACGTAACTCGCAGGGTCTCACGTCTGCGGAGTGGCCAGCTCACATCTTCCCATTTACACGGAGGGTGCCCGTCAACAACCAGTGACTCTCCCGTTCCCCGATGACCTGATTCGGAGCATGCAAATTGACTGCAGAGCTAAGATCTATAAATAAACTCCGGGGGCCCCACAAATCGCAGCATCCGACACAAATGCATATCTATCGCACACACAAACAAACTAAATCACACATACTGTATATACAATATAGCTCTTTCCAGAATAAACCCTGGAACCCTCCAGTCCGAATTAGTCATTGCAATTGCCTGTTGTTTTTCTGCTGCTGTATTTGGAGGGGAAGCCACTGAACGTGCAAGATGCCTGGGGGAAAAAATGAATAAATGCAATTCGGGGTTTTAACCCTTAAACTCCCGCCACTTTTTTTTTTAAGGAACCTTCAAAATCTTAAAGAACTAATGCAAAAAAAAAAGGCATTCCTATAAATAAATTGCGGGTGGCTCCCCCGTTTCCTCAGAGCCTATACATTTTTCAGCACTGGCCCATATGGATACGACTGGGGAGCAAAGAAGCGCAATTGGAACCGGATCATCGGCCCAGAAGCTGCAATCGTTCTCTGCCTCCGGGGCCCGAAACGTGTGAGCTGGCTCCCGTGTGTGTGTTTGCAAACGTGGCCGGGGCTCCTGGACGCGCATCTCCCACCCTCCCGCGATGCAAAACCAGCTGCTGCTGCGCACGATCGCTTCCTCCAAATCTTACCTTCATTGCGCTGGAGAAATGCAGCCCAATCCCCAAAATTTAAAGGTGGACAGAGGAAAAGGTGGACGGCTTGCAGAGACGTGTGGGTGCTGGTGGGTGCTTCTTTCCTTCTGACGTCTCCAAAAGATGCCGCTCCCGAAGCAGAGCTCTGCAAAAAAAAAAAAATAGCCCAGCAAAGCGAGCGCCGACGGGACACGTTGCAGCTCCGGCTTGCAAGCGAGTTTCTCCAGTAGCGGGCGGCGACGACGGCTTTTTTCTACCCGCGCCGATTGCATCACAGGCAGGAAACGGCGCTCCCCGCAGCCGCCGCCAGGGGGCAGAGGAAGGGGAGGAGGAGCGGCAGATCCCCGCGGCGGCGCCGTCATCCCAGTTCTCCATCCGTGCATCTATATCCCCATCCTTGGAGGAAGGCGCAAGTCCAGCGGTTGCAAGGGACCAGGACGTGCGTCCTCGCGACCACTTGCGCTTGCTTCTCATCCCGGCCCTATCTATGCATGTACTGCCCTAGGCAGCCGGTTGCGGGGGGCGGGCATGCTTTTGATTAAGCATCTGAAGGCAGCCCTGTTTAGGGAAGCTTTTAACATGTGATGAATTATTTAATATTATTTAATTTAATATCTAATATTTTGCTGGAAGCCGCCCAGAGTTCTATTTATACCCCGCCTAGATGGGCAGGGTATTAATAATAATAATAATAATAATAATAATAATAATAATAATAATAATAACAACATTAATTTTGTTATTGTTTATTATTATTATTGGTTATACCACAGAGCTTAGGGCTTGCCGATCAGAAGGTCGGTAGTTCGAATCCCCGCGATGGAGTGAGCTCCCGTTGCTCGGTCCCTGCTCCTGCCAACCTAGCAGTTTGAAAGCACAAAATGCAAGTAGATAAATAGGTACCACTCTGACAGGAAGGTAAATGGTGTTTCTGTGCGCTGCTCTGGTTCACCAGAAGCGGCTTAGTCATGCTAGCCACATGACCCAGAAGCTGTACACCGGCTCCCTCGGCCAGTAAAGCGAGATGAGCACTGCAACCCCAGAGTCGGCCACGACTGGACCTAACGCTAAGGGGTCCCTTTACCTTATACCTTGGGTTACAAACATTTCAGGTTACAGACTCTGCTAACCCGGAAGTAGTACCTCGGGTTAAGAACTTTGCTTCAGGATGAGAACATAAATCATGCTTCAGCAGCATGGCAGCAGCGGGAGGCCCCATTAGCTAAAGTGGTACCTCAGGTTAAGAAAGGTTTCAGGTTAAGAACGGACCTCCAGAACGAATTAAGTTCATAACCAGAGGTACCACTGTATTATTAGCAAGGGCAGGGGTGCAACTGCAAAACAAGGAGTTTCTAAGGACGGAGGCTTCTTGGTGGTGGCTCCCGCCATGATCTGTCAGGAATGCTTTCATGGAGATTCCTGCAGTGCAGGGGGGGTTGGACTAGATGACCCTCAGGCCGCTTCCAGCTCTACAATTCTGCAATTCTAGCATTCTATGGCTATGTGTCACTCTCCTCCAGTTTGTTTGTTTTTTTTTTTTTGGAGGGGCATACCATTTAGGTTCCCTTAATGTAAAAATGATTTTGGGTCACCCCGTTTCTGAACCTTTCCCCAGCTGTGTAACATCCTTTCGTGGGGTGAGGCGACACAGATATCCCCAGGACTGTTGCACCATCGATTTGTACAACAGCATTATTATTTATCTTCCATTCCTTTCCTAATAACCCCTATCACCTAGGAATTAAATTTGCCTTCATCACAGCCGCTACACACTGAGCCCAGATCTTCAGATAGACTGCCTTCGAACCTGGAGGTTCTATTTAGCCAACATGGCTAACAGCCATTAACAGGGCTATCTTCCCCCATCCCTTTTCTTTCTGATTCAAGTCTTCCCGTGCACAGGAGAAAAGTACCAGCAGACTCAGAGTAACCCCAAGATTTTCAGATGCAAAAAATTATAATAAACATAATAAACTTTAGGGCAATAGTAGGGAAGCTTTGGCCCTCCGGTTAATGCTCCTGTCCAGCCCAGTGCCAGGGATGATGGGAATTATAGTCCATGCAACATCCAGAGGGACAAAGGTTTCCCTCCCTGGTTTTTAGGGGGTATAAAAATGCAGCTACGAAACCGCTAGCACATTTGTAAAGCTAAGTAGGGTCTGGCATGGTTTCAAATGGGATGGGGGAACCGTGTGTTGAGATTCCTACATTACAGGGTTGGGGTAATATACTTTCTACCCCTACAAAGTCTCTTTCCTGGTCAAGTTCACTACCAGTTCAGAACCATGGGCATGTATATGGAATTTAGATTTCCACCCCCCACCCCCACCCCCCAAAAAACCATGCATCCAATTACACTTCTTACATTGAATTCCATTTGCCAGTTTACCACCCATTCACTGAGTTTGGAGAGATCCTTTTGAAGATCGGTTCTGTTTTACCCTACCTGCCTGCGGACTGTCTTGTCAGAGTGGTGCATGCTATAGTTATCTCCCGCTTGGACTACTGCAATGCGCTCTATGTGGGGCTATTTTTGAAGGTGACTCGGAAACTGCAATTAATCCAGAATGCGGCAGCTAGACTGGTGCCTGGGACCACATAACACCGGTCCTGAGAGATCTGCATTGGCTCCCAGTACGTTTCCAAGCACAATTCAGTGTTGGTGCTGACCTTTAAAGCCCTAAACGGCCTCGGTCCTGTATACCTGAAGGAGCGTCTCCACCCCCATCATTCTGCCCGGACGCTGAGGTCCAGCGCCGAGGGCCTTCTGGCGGTTCCCTCATTGCGAGAAGTGAGGTTACAGGGAACCAGACAGAGGGCCTTCTCGGTAGTGGCGCCCGCCCTGTGGAACGCCCTCCCATCAGATGTGAAGGAAATAAGCAGCTATCTTCTTTTTAAAAGACATCTGAAGGCAGCCCTGTTTAGGAAAGTTTTTAATATATAATGCTGTATTTTTTTAAACACTTGATTGGAAGCTGCCCAGAGTGGCTGGGGAAACTCAGCCAGATGGGCGGGGTATACATAATAAATTATTATTGTTATTATTATTATTTTAATAATCCTGAACATTCAGCAAACTCAGCTACCTCATGGCTCCCCTTCTAACCCGTAGTACTGTAATTTATGAATACGTTTAAAAGCCCAGGTCCCTATACCAATCTTTTGGGGGAACCCCACTTTCTACAACCCTCCATTGGGATAACTATGAATTTATTCCTACTCTCTACTTTGTGTTTCTTAAGCAGTTGCCAATCCACAAAAGCACCTCTTCTTTCATTCTGTGACAGCTAAGCTTACTCAGGAGTCTTGGGCATTGTACTTTGTCAAAAGCTTTTTGAACACTGGCATCGTAATACCTCCTCCTTATTTCACAGTGGTGCTATTTGGGTTCTGTTGCTGTTGGTCCTCACCCCCCGAGTTTGCTTTTAGAGGCAGACATTCATGTATGCATGTATTACACTTTTTATTGCATTAGTGTAACTTTTATTTCCCCAAACGTTTTCCTTTTGTTTTCAGCTGGAAATTGTTTCCATGTTTTACGCTGCTGCACCTCCAGTTGCTTTTAGCCTTTTTTATTTTTATTGAAATTATACCGCTTCTTAAAATGATTATACTAATTGCTTTTTAATGCTTCATGTATACCACTTCCAAGAGATCAGGTGAGCTGGAAGAGAGGGTTGCAAGTTTTTTTAAATAAAAATGAATCCAAAACCAGGCACAGCTCCAAAATGTCTCATCTGAATTCTGGACCGCTGCTGCATTTGAACTGGTGCAAAATGCCATTTTGGCTGATCTGCGCAACAGCTGCTTGCAGCTTTGAAGTCATCATCATAGCAATTCATTCTCATTCTCTCTCTCTCTCTCTTTTGGGAGGGGAGGGTGAATAGGCTGTAGCCCTTACAGCACATAAAGCCAACATGCAAGTTAAGTCTTTGCAAGATCAGAAGGTAGAGTGTGAGGGTTGCCATGGAAATGCTCAAATAATAACCCAGCAGTGAATGATGATGCTAGAATCCATTTGCCAACCAGCTTTCGCATGGCTTTTAATAAAAAAACAATCTAGAATCAACTTGCTAGGGACGTTGGGCTGGGGCTCAGTTCACAAGACACCCATGTCCAGACCCCAGTGCTAGTTCCAGGGCATCCTTTCAGGTTTCCGAGGGATACAGGTTAAATTCATTGCAAAGTTCAAAAAGTTTACCCCTAGGCACATTCAAGGTTAGATGGCAAAACATCCATATACAGTGGTACCTCGGGTTAAGAACTTAATTTGTTCTGGAGGTCCGTTCTTAACCTGAAACTGTTCTTAACCAGAGGTACCACTTTAGCTAATGGGGCCTCCTGCTGCTGCCACACGATTTCTGTTCTCATCTTGAAGCAAAGTTCTTAACCCGAGGTACTATTTCTGAGTTAGCGGAGTCTGTAACCTGAAGCGTCTGTGAAATATACTCAGAGTCGCAAAGTGATTTCATGCTCTTTATTCAGCTCATAGTGGTGAGGAGGAATGAATGAATGAAAGTCCCCTCAAAGTATCTGCTTTATATACATTATTTACACAATGGGCTGCACATGATTGGCTAATTCCGGAATTCTACTGTAAGCCAATCAAGTTGTGGATTCACTTCTATCTGGAGCATGATTGGGTGGTTCCTGCCAACCAATCATACTGCTGCATTGTTTTAGGACCAATCAGACTGCTGCATTCTGAATCCTATTGTTCTAGGACCAATCAGACTGCTGCCTTTTGGATCCTATTGTTCTAGGACCAATCAGACTGCTGCAGTTTGGATCCTATTCAACTCAGTACATAACAGTCTGTAACCTGAAGCGTCTGTAACCCGAGGTACCACTGTATTTTAACAGTCCTTGTGGCGGTTGTGTCTCTTGACCAAAGTAATGCCTTTAGGAACATAAAGCTCTGTGGGATCATATCAAATGCTCCATCTAATGCAGCATTGGCCAGCCAGATGCCTCCAAGAAGCCCACAAGCAAAGCTTGAAGGTAATTCTTTAGACTGAGATAGACTGCCTCTGAACCTGGAGGTTCTGTCTGGTCAACATGGTTAACAGCTATTAAGAGGGCTATCTTCCATCATCCCCTTTCTTTCTGATTCAAGTCTTCCCAGGCACAAAAGGAAAGTATCAGCAAACTCAGGATAATCCCAGGACTTCATAACATTTAGAGCAGCGGTGAAGAAACTCTGGCCCTCCAGATATTGCTGAACTCCTGTCCACCCCAGCGTCAGGGATGAGTTCATGTAGCATCTGGAGGTACAAAGGTTCCTTGTCCCTTAGAGGGTAAAAAAATGCCAAAGTAGGAAGCCGTCTAGGGAGACTAGAATGGAGCAAGGGATGCACACAGATACAAAACAGGTGCAGACAAGTATCCAGTTGTCTGGATAGGTCATTTCCAGGTTCATACTGACAAGACCTATTTAGATATCGCCAGAAACAGAAGCGAGAGCTGTCCAAAGAAAGCAAAGGAGGAATCCAGGATTTTAATGTAGCGGGGAATAGATACAAGTATGCCCACACAAACACACCCAAAACTGGAGAAGGCACCCCGCTACAAACAGGTCATGCTCAGTGGGCACAAAATGCTCACTGTTGGGAGGAAATGGGGGGAGAGATAGAATGGAGTTCCTGGAAGCCTGAACAGCAGTCCAGCACTGCAACCTTTTGCTGCAGGTAAAGGTAAAGGGACCCGACCATTAGGTCCAGTCGTGGCCGACTCTGGGGTTGCGGTGCTCATCTCACTTTATTGGCTGAGGGAGCCAGCATACAGCGTCTGGGTCATGTGGCCAGCATGACTAAGCCGTTTCTGGCGAACCAGAGCAGCGCACAGAAACGCCGTTTACCTTCCCGCCGGAGCGGTACCTATTTATCTACTTGCACTTTGATGTGCTTTTGAACTGCTAGGTTGGCAGGAGCAGGGGAGCAACGGGAGCTCACCCCGTCACGGGGATTCGAACCGCCGACCTTCTGATCGGCAAGTCCTAGGCTCTGTGGTTTAACCCACAGTGCCACTTATTAATTTGTCTCAGATCCCTCTAAAAGCTACCTAAGCCTGCAAGTAGCCACCCACCAGAGCTGGTGGCAGCAAATCGCATAACCATTTGTGTGTTACTTCTTACATTTACATACCACATTTTTCTTCCAAAGAGCTCCAGGTGGGGCACATGGTTCTTCTCCATTTCCTCGCCACAACAACCCTGTGAAGTAGGTTAGGCTGAGACAGGGTGACTGGCCCAAGGTCACCCAGTGAGCTTCATGACTGGGTGGGGATTCAAACCCTGGCCTCCCAATTTACAATGAGTTAAAAAAATATTTAAATATACCTTTCCTGAAAGACCAGAGGCCTTTTTACTAGGAATTATTGGGGATGAAATTAAAAAAGAAGATAAGACATTATTTCAATATTCGACAGCAGCGGCCAGAATACTAATTGCACAAAATTGGAAAAGCCCAAATATCCCAACGGTCAGAGATTGGCAAACAAAATTATTTGAATATGTCGAATTAGCAAAAATGACGCAAAAAATTAGAAACCAAAAAAATACAAAGTTTATTAGTGATTGGAATAAATTTATGGTATATATTGAAGGAAATTACAGAAATTTAAAAACTATAGCAGGTCTGATATAAACCTTACGATGTGTAAACCATCAATAATTATTAGTTGCAGAAAAAAAGAAAATCTCTTTTTATCAAGAAGCCCGAAATCAGGAGGGAAGGAGGTCAATAGGTGCGTAGAAGAAAGATCTAAATACCTAAAGATATAAAGATTTAAAGAATAAGATAAAGAACTGTAACAGAAATTGATGCTTTTTTCTTTTTTGGTGTTATGTATGGAAATTTTTTCTTTCTGGTTTTTTCTTTTTTCTCTGAAACTGTTGTTTCACTTTCTGTCGTTTCTTTTGGTTTTTTTTTGGGTGATTTAACTGAAACTCAATAAAAAGAATTAAACAAACAAACAAACAAACAAACCCTGGCCTCCCAGGTCCTAGTCCAGCACTCTAACCATTATGCCAGTGGTCCTTCCTTTTTATGTGTCCTGGGTAACCCGCAAGAAGAAATATCCATCCATCTGTAGCATGTACGTAATTTGATGTTACAAGCCTCTTATCGTGTTCCTCCTCCCACACACAAACTCACCTGTTTGCTGTTGCAGGTTAGGAAGGATTCAACTCTCTCTGCATTAAGGTACAATACATTTCGGTATGTATGCTTACAGCGTTGTTCTCTTTGATGTTTGTGCATGCTATTGACCACACTATTTTCAAAGGGGTCTCACCACAAAACTTAGTAGGTATGTTTACAACCGGGCTTCAAAATAACGAGACCCCCAGTCAACCGATTCTTAAGGCAGCTGCATGCATGCCAAAACTCTCTTTTGTCTACTTCAGGGATGGCCTGAAAGTCGATACAAAATGAAATGGTACTTTGGGTTTGATTTGTTGCGCAGCAAATGCTTCCTGTCAGCCTTGCCAGCTGCCAGCAAATCTGCATCAGTTCAAGAGCTGCTTTAGGAAACCTAATAAATTATCCTGAGGCAGCTGCCACAGTAGCAGGAGGGTCTCTTGCAGAGGGGACCTCCCCCAAAAGAAAGCTTTACTATTAGGAAAGAGAAATGGAAGAGTATGTCTGGCTGCTTTTAGATAAGCTCTCTGCAGGATCATTGACCAGATTAATCCTGCCTATTCTAAAAACCACACCTTATTTCTAGGGCACTAGTGCCAAAACTGCTGTAGACAAACAAGTCCAAAATTGAACCTTGAAAATTTAGTGAAATGTGCTTGTGTGGTTTCTGAAATGCAGGGTTTTTTTTCCTTTTTTCTTTTTAAAGGGACAAGGATGTTAATGAAGCAAGCTTGCTAGGTCCTTTTAGAGACACTCATAGAAACATATGCAACTTTCAATCCTGTCCACTCATGCTCCACAGCAATTATTATTTTTCTTAGCTTCTTAAAAACTTTTTTTTAGGCTTCCCTCAAAATTTCAGGGTGAAACACTACTGTGTGCTGCCTTAAGCTAAGAAGAGTGACTAGCCCAATGTCAATCACCCAGTGAGATTTGTGCCTTTGTATGGATTTCAATCTGAGCCTGCCTGGTCCAAACCTGTAACACTAACCACTATATGGCACTGCCTCTCAGCTAACAGGCAGCAAACAGGAGGAGACACTTCCCCATGTGAGTTGTCTCCATGCTGGGTTATACTTTATCCAGTGCTTTTTCTCTGGGGGGACGCAGGGGTACGCATACCCCTAAACATTTTGTGAATCTAAGTTTGGCCTCACTGAGGGGCAGTATTTCAGTACGAGTAGGAAAATGAGAGTACCCCTAAACATTTTTTTTAGAAAAAAGCACTGACTTTATCTAAGAGATGGTGAACCTGTGTCCCTTCAGATGCTCTATTTTTTTAAAAAAACATTTCAGGTATTTATATACTGCTTAATATTCAGAATTTCTAAGCAGTGTGCATAATGTATTAGATAATCATGCAAAGAACAATTAAAATGCAACATAGGAACAGAAAACTATCTTAAAATGCCTTTGCTGCATCTAATCTCAGTTGGGAGTGAGTTCCCATCTGCTATCAGCCCCAGCTGGCATGGTGAATGGTTAGGGATGCTGGGAGCTGCAGTCCCAACAACCCCTTGAGGGGCAAGGGTTAGCCACCTGTGCTTTATCTGTTTAACTTCTGAAACTTGATCCAAGAACTTCACAGCCTGGCCAAAGTGACAAGAGATGTGCAACATCAGCCCCTGTGATTGGCAAGAAGCACAATGGCTCGACAGAGACATTCTTCAAGTTGTTACTCAAAGTATCTGGGTAGCAGTGCTAAACCCATTAATTTCTCATTAATGTGATGGAAAATGGGTTATAATTTTCAGTCTCAAAAGAAAAACCCCCACATACCTTAGGGGAACAGAGAAGCAAAACTGCTCAGGTAGGTAAAGTCTTTTTTATAACAACAGCAACAAAACAACAGCATTTAAGGAGTAAGATTTAAAAGAGGACACCATTGCCGATTAATAGAAAAAGTACCCATTTATTCAAGGTATGACAAGTGTATTTACAGTATTTTTTTCCCCTGGACAAGATTCTCATGTGAAAGCAGCAATAAAGAATTACATTTAAATGTGAGAAAATGTATTTTGTTGTTACAGATTGTTTTTTCTGCGAAAGAGTACAACACATGCAGCCCAATCCTATGCATGTCATACTTGAAAGTAAGCCCCACGGAGTTCAATGTGCTTACTCTCAAGTAAAAGACATAGGATAGTGGCCTTAAGGCTAAGGAGTCGTTCTGACCTCTATCATAATACCAACTTTGCACAAATTAATTTTGACCTCTATCATAATACCAACATCACAAAATATCTATATTTTGTATCTGCCAAGGAACATTACCTTGGAAATTGCAGGTGTTATCTCTGCTCACAACCCACCTCTGCTACCAATTACAAGTCAAAGCCTTGAGAAGCTTCAGGATGTTGCCCCAACGTAAGATCTTCGGAATCCTCTGAACTCAGCGTATTAGTCAGAAGGGAGCTAACTTTTGAAGAACTTTCCATTTCGCTGAAGGGCAGTGAGAGAGGTACTACCCACTCTTAAAGTCTTGCAACAATTTTTGTGTGCAGAAGTAATCTGCATGCCTTTCTAATCATACAGGGCTGTGGGAAGTCAAAACAAGAATTGTACTGGGTGTTTGTGTGTCTTGACCACTTTTGCCCATGCTGTCTGTTTAAAGAGGCGGTTAAAGATTAATGCAACGCTCACCACAAAACGGCAGGATTTCTATCAAATCGGGCCATTTTAAGAAGTCAATTGTCTTCGCTTTTACTTTCTAGAGGACTACAGTGCTACCACCATTCACTATTTAGCAACATAGGTCCGTCCTACTTGCAAGGAAACCAGAAACCAGAGCCATGAGAACATGACATGGGCATGATTAATCTAAGGGTGCATTGAGACAGTATTTCTCTATGAGATTGTACCCAGAAGGAGCAGTTTCCTCCTGTTCCCCTAACTACAGGAAGAAAGGAGGAAAATTTGGCATTTATCTGAACATAGGAGCTCCCTAACTTGGTAATACCTGGCTGAATCAGGAGCATAGATGGTTCTCCTCTGTTCATTTAGTTCCTACTCCTCATAAGTGAGGGGCAAGGAAGAGAACACAGAAATCTGTGACCTGCTCCAGAACTCTTCCTAGGTAGAATCCCAAAGTCAAAGCAACATCTGGACAGGCCCCTATTACAACTCTAGGAATGATGAATGAATTGCTCAGTTGCTCCAAAGCTTAAGCATATCCCTTGGAGCCCCAAATATGGGTTAATTGATTTCAGATACAGGAATGACTCATGAATGCACTCCTGCGCAGTTAAACCTGGATGTGGGGATTATCAAGCATATGCCAGAGGTGTTCTGCTTAAACAGTAGTGCATACACAGCACCAGGAAAAAAGTTTGAGCTGCAAAACCTTATTTCATGAGCGTGTCCCATTTGATTCAACAGGATTTGCATTTTTATTTTTTTCAGAATTGCAGCTGGAACCCAGGAACCATTTTTTTTAACAGGCAGCAACATCTGTCACAGTGAGATTGATATGGGGGTACACAAATGGCTTCAGGACTGAAGAAAACCAATTTCAGCACTTTTTGGCAAAAAACTCTGTTGCATTTCCTAAGAGACAGTTTTCTTTCTTCAAGAGGAAACCAGCAAAATGGGGAAGCTCATGCAAAGTTTGCTCTTTCAACCAGAAGCATCAATTACTTTTTCAAAGTGTTTTTTTTAAAAAACTGGCTTACCACAACTAAAAATGTCTATTTAAATAATCACTCATTCGATTAAAATGGCTACTTCTGTCAGGCATTAGCAGACAAGAGTGGTTTATACCGGTGTTTCAAAATCAGTTTGCATCAACAGAAATGCTCACGCAAGTCAGATGATAGATGTTCATCTTGATGGGGGCTTATGTGCAGCTTTGCCTACAAACACCAGTTTGTACTAGATATTTGTACAAGAGCCACAATCAGACATTCCACAGACGTGGTGGGAAGCAGAAATAGCTGTGCTTCCTTTCCATTATATGTCTGCATCTTTTTCGGAGCAATGGGGACAAAGCAAGTTCTGCCCAGTGTAAGTCAATTCACACTTCCATACTGGAATGCCTGAAGTGGCCTAGAAACTCTTCAGGTGCTGAAATATGCATCCTTCCTAAATGCTGAGACAGGGAAAAATTAAGCCACAGCAATAAAAAATGGCCTTGAGATGTGGCACTTGATCAATGCTGCTATAATACAATTCTCCAAGACTTCCTCCCAGCATACTTAATATTTTTTTACTTAGTTTTCCGAAAAAGTTATTTACATAATAAATTAGCTTTGTAACATGCTCTCCTAAAACAAGGATAGGATGCCCAAATCTTAGTGCCTTTACGGCATAACCAGGTGCTTTACCAGTGTACAAAACAGGATGTTACATGCTGCAGGATGTTACACTGGCTGCAGACAAGAGAGGACGTATATTCAGGAATGGAGTGTCTTTTCAGAGGTTCGGCTAGCTGAGCAGGTCCGAGTTCATAAAATGTGCTGAGCACCTTAAAACAAGTCATTTCAGGAGCTAAACATGATGCACACAAAACGTATTCAGTAAGAAAGGGTTCTATCCTTTTTGTGATAAATAGATGTAACATGTATCAAGGAGAACCAGTCAAAAAGGAGTGTAAAATTGGTTCCCATAATCCCTGCCAAACTAAATGGATATTAAAACCAAGAGTGGTTTAAGACTGAAGTTTAGTACAAAAAATCATTAGTTTTTGCATATTCCAAAAGGTAAATACACACCTAATCAGAATTTACCTTTGGCTTTCAACATTTTCCTACAAAGCAGTATTTCAGCCACACATTTACATGGTTTATACGGCATGTTCGTGCAGTGGAATCCTCTGCTATCACACACAGTTAAAGACGACAATCCATCTTAAAACTCACTGCTCATCATGCTTATGGGAACTCTTGCTTTCAGCAGAAGAAAGAAATGTAGGAGGGGGTGATTTACCTTCTTTCAAGAGAGGGGAGAAGTTTGGCAGGAAGAAAGAGAGAAGGGTGACTCCTATTTGCTCTGCTACACCTTCAAAAGTAGGAGGTAAAAGTTACAGGCACTGTTAGTTCCATGGGGGAAGTTGCTGCATTTAGCTCATATCCCAAAAGCATTAAGTAGTCTTGAACAGTTTTAATACCATGGGTTTCCCCATGACTTTTTCTTCAGTTCAATTCATAGAATTCCTGGTGCTTAAAGTCCTGGCTGCACACTTGCTCTTTGCTAAAAATGTATTTTGCAGACTATGGTGTAAATTAAAAACTTACGTCAAGACCGTTACAAACTTTGCCTCTGTACACAAGAGAAACTTTGTGCTGATCTTTTCTTCAGAAGGACCTTATAAATAATATAAGTTTTGAACCAGTCTTCGGCACACTTGCCATTATACCATGCTGTTGCTTTCTCCAACTTTATCTACAAGCTGCCAGGAAAAGAGAGAAAGGGGGTGGGAGCAGAGGAGAGAGAATAATTAAGGTGCAAACTACTTCAAACAACATGTAGGCATTGCTGAGCTTTTAAGTAGATGGCCAGGTGTGATCATATTCAAATAGTATGCACCAAGGTCTCATGGGAGACCTTGTAATGCAATTTGCATTGCAACAGTGTTTAGGCGTGGTATGTTTTTATGTTGACACAGAGCAACATGAAGATGCAACAGAATGGGGAAAAAAATCCGAAAGAAATGCAAATATAAAAAACTGTTAGCTCAATAACCCAAAGAAAAAAAATTAAAACATCAGCCATTCATGCATTAATAGACTGAATATGATATTTTCAACTAACCATTACTGGGGACTGTCTCCTGAGCCTACGCAGGCTTTGAAGAAAACATCAACAATTAACTTTTCAATAAGGATTTAACTCCATGAAAACCGATTTATAAATGATATTCATAGACCAAGAATGAGAAAGATGTAAAGCCAGATTATCAAGGGACTGAACACAACAATGGTTAAATAGATGTAACATGAGAAAAAAATCCATCTATATTAATTAGGCTTTTGGATCAACCCTACAAATTACGGCATTGGCAAGGAAGTGTTTAGGGTGGGGATGCTGAGACTACTGCGTCAGCATAAGCTAGATGCACAAGCTATGAAAGGGAACACTACCAGGCAGAGAAAGGACATCATGGAGCAGAGATAGAATTGCTTCTGCCCCACCCTAAACCCATTGTGGCCACAATGAAGTCAGAAGTCACTGTGCAATCTCATACACCTAACGTTTAGCACTGTCAGTTTATAGTGAGTTGTCTATGATCAAATTCCAGCCACTGGGCTTATGATACCACATATGTTCAAGCATGCATAATGCAAAAACAAAAGCCGGCCATTACAGGCACAAACAAATACGGCAGCACCCACAAGGAGGACACCATGTTTGTTTACATGAATGGGCCTTTTAAAAAAGTATGTGCTATAACATAATGAACATCATGGCCAAAACAGGGGCTGAGTGGCTGGCAGGAGCAGTCAGTGAGCCACAGAGATGAGGGTCCTCAACAGCTTCTCAGGAGATGGGCCTGCCCTCTTCCTTTAATTCAACATTGAACTGCCTAAACATTGAACAATACAACTATGGCATTTGCTCAGTTTTAACGTGGTGTACACATAAAACTAGCTTTCAAAATTCAGTTATCAATATGAAAACTACTGGATCCAAATTTAAAGTGTCCATGAATACAACAGTTATCTGAGTGTCTATTGCAAAGGACTCTAGGGATGGTTCTGGAGTGCGCAATAGGGGCTCTTAATCATCCTGAGTGAACAGAGCATCCTAGAAGATACCCCAAACTTCTTTGCAGTGGCACACCACAAGGGAAGAGAAGTAGTGGTGGGTAAGTTGTCTTGTGGAAAAGCTTCCCTGATCTTTTAATTGGGAAGTCTGAAAGCCACTAACGTAAGACATCCCAGCCTTGCTCAACATGGTGCCCTCTGGGATTTTTGGACTACAGCCAGGGATGATGGGAGGTGTAGTTCAAAACATCTGGAGGGTACTAGTGGCTTTCAGACTGCATCTTGGGGAAGCCTACAGTTCCTCAGAGCGTTAGTGTTGGAAGGCTTAACATTTAGTCAGGTTTGAGGTGAAATCGCATTTTTTTTAAAAACAGTTTAGCAGGTGGCAAATATTTTGTATTGGCACAGGTCACTTGGACAGGTGCTTATAAATGACATGATAACCTGTGGGTACCAACATGCTCATGTCAGAAATACGAGAGCCAAACAATTTCTTTACTAAAACTGGTATTAACCTGAAGCTCCAAAACCAAATTCAGCTAATGGTATAAGAAACCATGAGCACCTAAGGAGCACGATAATATAACACTCATTCTCTACAAGTCACAGGTGGAGTTGCCAAATTATTTGGCAGCATATACTGAAGGCAAGGGCAATCTGTGTCTGTAAGTGGGATGAGATTGAAAAGGCAGATCCCAAAGACAGACAAACTGTTAGTGAATCATCCTCTACAACTGTTTGGAAATCATGATGTATCATGAAAATTTGGCTAATACTGTGTTGCATTTGTTTATACGGAACCAGCATAATTTAGAATTCCACTCATATTTTTAGGTACAGAGTCACATATGCTGCACATTCAGGTATGTGATAGCTCATATGTTGAATACATGTCTTTGCACAAAATAACAAGAAGGCAATACACCTCCCCCTGCCCCAGATTCTTTTAAAGGGTGTGTGCAACTTTATTTTTTTAAAAAATTAAATAAATCAAAGGTGCTCTTCAGGACATAAATTAAAATATTTTAAGATATTTGCACACTCAAAATATTTAAAAGTCAATTATTGTATCTGTGCTGCATTTCACCTCCTAAAGTCTACAGATGAAGTGGGCTGGCAAACAGGACAAAAAACTTAGGAACTTCAGAGCAGGGATCCCAAAGCTTATGTGAATTAGTTTTAATACTTACTGAGCTAATGCCAGGTAAATTCAAGAGATAGCCAAGGACCGGCACTCTTCTAATAAAACCAACCACCACAGGGAAAAAGCCCCTTTAAATAAAGAAAGTGTCACAGGTTAGATATGGCAGCATTACAACCCAAACTGCTCATGTTTTGTACCAAAAAATGCACTCACTCTCATATGGCATTTGCACCCCCACCCTTTCTGGGTAAGTAATATACTCTTAACAAAATCCTTATAAATTTCAGGCAACTTCAAATGTCAATAGATTTCCTACATGGAAACAGCTTCTTATAGGAAAATGCATGAAAGCCATATATAGATGGCATAAATCTAATTTTGCAGCAGGTATACCTGCATATACTGTACACAAGTAACCAAACAAACCCCTGTGTTGCAAAGAGAACATCAGCAATGTCTAGGCAACACGATGACCATGTACATACGCAATAGACAATCTTTTATAGAATTCCTTCAAACCATAACAATGAGATCTTAGTCTCAAAGTCTCCGAAAATCTTTAAATGAAGCGAGGTACCAGACTTTGTACAGTGAAAGACAAGC
Source organism: Podarcis raffonei (assembly GCF_027172205.1). NCBI lineage: Eukaryota > Metazoa > Chordata > Lepidosauria > Squamata > Lacertidae > Podarcis > Podarcis raffonei. Next base: position 63,412,259 of record NC_070611.1, on the reverse strand, counting down.
TGTAAATCTCTGTGTATTCAGCAAATATGATGTCCACTGAACAGTGATTCTGTATATAGACTACTATATCTGTACACAAAGAAGCATGGTTATGTGAGAAATAAGTTATGTGCAAGAATCCAATCCTAGTGCAACTTTCTAGGTTCTTTTCCTCTATATGGAAAAGCAATTGCTGTGTAAAGAGCATGAGAGGCAAAATATCAAATCAAGTGGAGTAAGATTAATAACCGGTAGGAATCCTAAGGCAAACCTATGCATCTGCCGTTGATGCATCCCTTACAAAGAAGGATTAAGGGATTCATGTGAATGCTTTTGTTCTGGTTAACCTCTGTTGGGATTCCCATACATGCTCATCACTTGATGTCTGCAGCATCAAGTGTCAGCTTGTGTGAATGAGCCATCACATATGCAATCAAGATGCAACAACACTGATTCATATGCTTCTGTCCCTGTGTTGAGAATCTCCCCTTGCTGACCTGAGCCATACATACTACCTCTAATTAACAGTAGTTGGCATTTACCAGGCTCCTGGTTAACAAACCAGTTTCAAACCCTGTTTCCAATTCCCGCTGAAGAGGAAATTCTGGTTACAATTGCACCGTTGTCAGTGCAAAACTGTTAAAGACTGGATAGTGAATTTTGAAGGGAAAGGGACTATTTCCTCAAGTGTTCTGCTTGATTAATCTCTCTTACACACTTACACACACACACACACACAACCTGTCATGTACAAAACTATTTTTTCATTGACTGTCAAAAGCATTCCACATTAGAAAAAATCATTACTGCCCCAAACAAAAGCGAAGACCAGCAAAGAAATCTTACCTGAATAAGAGGAAGAAGCCATAAATTTCAAGGACCATTCCTATCAAGGGCCAGCCAATAAGAACTATAAGTACACCACCCAGAAAGAAGCCTGTGGCTTTCACTTTGTGTTTCTGGAAGAAGAATCTGAATGTCCTTTCTAAACCAATCACAAAAGCCAGGCCAGCCACGAATAAAACCTACAAAAAAATAATTTCATAATGAATAAAAAAGTATTTGAGCACACCTTCAGAAGGGGCAATAAACAATATTTTACTAAAAGTAGATCTGTTGAAATTAATGACCCTGACTTGGTCATATTCATTTCAATTTTTCAATGGGTTTATGTTGAGTAAGACTTAGCTGAATTCCACCCTGGGTATTCATAGAACATAAAACAACAACAACAACAACAACAGATGTCCAAAACCAGAATGCAGTCTCTTGTTACCACTATGACACTAATTAACTCTGGAAGGAAGCATGAATGTGTCAAAGGGATTTTTCACAATGCTGGCACAATACAAAAGCAGACTTCATTGCAGCAAATAAATTAATTTGCAAGCACTTAATGTGAGTGGTAGTAGCATGACTTTAAGAACAATCTGTGCTGGAAAACGGGCATTACAGTGAAAAAAAAAGTTTGTGATTTAATCAAGCAGGGGGAAAAACTGATGTACCTGGACTTCATCAAGATGTCCAGCCTACTCCCAAACAAAGGTACTGTAAGCTTACAAAACAACTACAGGGTGGTAATTTACTATGTTGAAACATGGTGGTAAGAAGTGTAACAATAAAGTAATGATAGTCTAACTGGATCAAAGGATCTACTGCCATTCTGCAGGGTCAGTCCTGGTACCATTTTTTGAAGCCCAAATTACTGGCCAGGTTCTGGAATAGAAGAAATCAATACTGAATAGGGAGTTCTAATCAGTTTGATCAATCCTATATTTATCACAACAAAATACACACTTTTATTGTGAGCGCATCCTCATGATAAAGAAGGAAAGCTAGAAATCAAAGACTTATCTAGAAATGAGTTTCTGGCATATGGGAGCTACACCAACTGCCAAGTGGAAATAAGCCTTTTAACTATAGAGACTTTTAATTCACTACCTCTAGCTATTTGTAGAAATTAAATATTTACAATACTAATTAATGTGGCTAACTCATTAGGTGGCAGGCTGGTGCTTAAGGCTCCATAACCTAATGTTCTACTCAATTACACTGAGATAAAGGAAGCCTTCTTGGTGCTGCTGCTCCTGGGTGCTGATCTGTGACGGGGCCTTCTTTATAACAGTAACCCGCTTATGGAATGCCCTTCTTTGTGAAGTGTGTCTGTCCCTCTCATTCATTTTTAGGCAGCATTTTAAAACATTATTGTTCATCAAAGTGTTTGGTGGTTGAAAGTAATTTTTTTCTACAGACTTAGACAATATTAGTTCTGAGGATGTTTGGTTTGTTTTCAGATGCTTTAAACATTTAGAATTGTTAGATACCACCCAGCGTACAAAGCTGCTGATTATTCAACGTTTTTCACTTTGCTGTGGAGAGGAAAGGCATCAACCAAGCTACAACACCATCCTCAACTATATATGGTCAAGGTGGTCCTATGATTCTCTAGTGTGCCCTAGACAAGGTGTTCCTCAAGATTTAACTCACCCGCCCCCGCCAAGGTTATCCATCCCACTACACTGTATATTCAGAGAGAAGCACATTCAGAATTGATGTAAATATCACTCGTGCAAAATATCACTTACATTCCCAATAGCCAAAAGTGCTTTGTCAAAAAATAGGATCATCCCAAAGAAAAGGAAAAACACTCCAAAACCTGTGAGACCCATTCCAATTTCTGCAATAAAAAAGGAGAGTGTTAGTATTATGTAGCCCCCACCCAAAGCACATACCGTATTTTTCGCTCGATAACACGCACCTGACCATAACACGCACATAGTTTTTAGAGGAGGAAAACAAGAAAAAAAAATTCTGAATGAAACAGTGGATGTATCATTTTTGTGCTTCATGCTGCGGCCACAGACATGTGATTTGATGGTGAGTTTGGGGTAGCCCAATGCAAAGATCCTGAGGATCCATGTGGATCCATGCTTTGTAGCCACGTTTTTGCACCATTGCAGCCCCAGGCAACAGTGGGTGCGTGATTTTTTTGGTGCAGGCTGTAGCCATGGACATGCTATGTGATCTGATGGTGAATTTGGGGTGACCCAATGCAAAGATCCTGAGGATCCATGTGGATCCATGCTTTGTAACCACGTTTTTGCACCATTGCAGCCCCAGGCAACAGTGGGTGCGTGATTTTTTTGGTGCAGGCTGTAGCCATGGACATGCTATGTGATCTGATGGTGAATTTGGGGTGACCCAATGCAAAGATCCTGAGGATCCATGTGGATCCGTGCTTTGTAACCATGTTTTTGCACCATTGCAGCCCTGTTTTTGCATCAGATCATTGCTATGTGATCTGATGGTGAATTTGGGGTGACTCAATGCAAAGATCCTGAGGATCCATGTGGATCCGTGATTGGAACCACGTTTTAAGTAGGGAGGGAAGGAAAAACATAGAAGCGACAAGGAGAGGGGTGTGCAGAGAAGCAGCTGGCTAAGAATGCAGGAGAGGGGTTTTACCGGAGGGAGGAAAGGAGGGCAAAAGTCCCCCCCCCCACAAGCCAACCAGCTCTCTCTCTCTCCCCCCCCCCCAACCTGCATGTTGCCTTTGAGTCCCAGACGCACGGAGAGGAATTAGAAGGACGCTCTGCTGCTTTCCACTCTGCTTGCCTGGAGGGGAGGGGTTTTCTCTGCTCTTTGTTCCGTTTGAGCAAACACAGTAAGGAAACAGAAGTGGGTGGGCAGTAAGACCCTGAGGCAGAGCTTCCTCCTTTCAAGGCTTCCCTTCTCCGGACGATTTGATATTTGCCTGATTTTTGCCTTCACTCGCGCTTGTCAGCTCCAGGGACCACACATTCGCTCAATAACACGCACAGACATTTCCCCTTACTTTTTAGGAGAAAAAATCTGCGTGTAATAGAGGGAAAAATACGGTAATAATAAAATACACAGAACTTTCTTTTGCAAGCTACGGTCACAACATTCGCCGATATGTATTTAAAACCAGCTCTCCCCCACAGCTGCACATGACATTTGCCCTGTTTCAGGCAGGAAACATGCAATGATGCAGGGAGCTGCTTCATAACATAAGAGTTTTCTTGCTGGATCTAAGGGTCCATCAAGTACAGTGGAACCTCGGGTTCAGTACTTAATTCATTCCGGAGGTCCGTTCTTAACCTGAAACTGTTCTTAACCTGAAGCACCACTTTAGCTAATGGGGCCTCCTGCTGCTGCCGTGCTGCTGAAGCATGATTTCTGTTCTCATCCTGAAGCAAAGTTCTTAACCTGAGGTACTATTTCTGGGTTAGCAGAGTCTGTAACCTGAAGCGTATGTAACCTGAAGCGTATGTAACCCGTATGTACAACTGTATTGTACTCTGGGCTCATCCAGACTTCCTTTTGCGCAATGTATCTAGGCACAGCTCTCTGTTTTAAAGCTCTGCGTGTGAGTGCTTTTGCTTTTTTAGCCCTGGTGCTTTCCCCGTGAAAATACCGTACACTCTTTACTGCTGAATCCACGAAAGAAAAAAGTACTCAGACACTGAGCTTCAAAGTAAGAACTTGTGGCTAGAAAGCGCAGGGCAAAAGGTAAGTGTAGATGAGCAAACACATTGGGTTAGAGATTTAGCTGTGATCATACTTTTTCGTTATGTTTTCTGCTTCACACCTACAACACCATTAATTTAATACGTTTGGTAACTGTATTATGATCTCTTCAGGAGAGTTTATACATGACTGAAGTAAAAACAGATCATCCAGTGCATTCTCTTTCAAAATAGAATTGGCAATATCTTGTTTAAAGAAAAAATGCCATGTCTTCTCTTCTCTCTCAAAGCCCTGCTAAATGTACAATACTACTAGTAAGCATGACTTGGAAAAAGGACAGAACACCTGCTAGTCACAGGACTGCATATGTACGTACACAATTGACAGATATAATTTATCCGGTTTACCTACTTGTATGACTTTCACACAAACCTATCTGATTAAAGAGGAGATAAGTTAAGTGGCTAAGTTTGAACCATTAATTTGAGTAGCTTGTTTCAAACTGCTGCTTTTTTCTGGAAACAAAAAGGCTGCACTATTAGGGGCATTGGCAACAAGTAGAAGGGATTTTTTTCCAGAGGATTAGTGTCAAGTGTATTTATGTACCTGCCCACAGCAAAATGGAAATAGTCCTTATTGAATAAGCTGAATAACTTATAAGTATCAGTTTCACCAGAAAGCTAAATCTCCATTTAAAAGAAATTGGATTTCATTTTCAGCCAGAGATTATTTTTGCAAGTTTCATTCAGTCCAAATACTCTATAGGATAAATTCAAAGCCTCTGCAGTCACTATCTCTTCTAAACAGCTGTACAATGACACTGTCAAGAACTAGGTTTTAAAAAATTATTAATGAATTGCTTTAAGAATCACAACAAAAATGAGATGGATCATGTCTTCTGTCTTGGAAAAGTTATGAACAGCTCTTAACAGAGGGTCTGGACCAATACCCTAAGAAAAAATTAAAACTATTTTGATTTTTCCAATAAAAAAATCTAAATGGAAAAAATATGCCCTGCAAATAGAAGTCTTACTTCTTAACACATAATGTATGTGTTAAAACAGACATAGTTCAAACAGTTCAAACAAGATCTATGATAAATTTTGTATTCAGGGATTACCGTCTTTTTCCGTGTATAAGAATATATTTTTTCCTAAATTTCTGAAGTTTAAAATAAGGGGTCGTCTTATATACAGATAGTGCATGGTGCATTTTCTTAATTTTGGATAAAAAAAATTAGGGGGGGTCTTATACATGTGGGCATCTAATACACAGAAAAATAAGGTATATCTTCTTAAGGAGTCCTCAGTTGATCAATATATTACACAAAACAGCAGTGCTCAAATCATGGAACAAAGGTAAGCAAGCTCCTGACGGAACCTGTAAATCCTAATCTAAAGTACCCAAAATTTCAATCAATCACGGTTCTGCTGAAAGCTAAAAACAGTGATTAAGGGGGTAATCATAAGTGGTAAGGGATGCAAACCTTCTCTGACCCATGTATTGGAGCAATGCAGAAACATAGGTTTTTGAGGTGTAGCCCTCTGAAACCTCAAAATCTAAATTAAAAAACAAAACCCACTGTGATCCCATGATGCCAGAAGGTTTTGCCTTACTTTTTTTTTTTACAGCATTGTTTACTGACTGCAGCCGTAAGGTCTCCTGTTCCTAAACTCTTAATGCCAAGTGTTTGCGTCCCCCGAATTGTGTTCATTTCAAAAATAAATAAATGACCACATCCACCTTTATACTTCAGCTTGAGGATTAGCTGTGGGTCAGTATGGCCATTGGCCCAAAAACGGTCAGCCACCCCTAAGCTAGGCAGTGCTTTGAAGGATATTATTTTTCTATGCAGCAATAGCACACACACTATTCCAACATTCTTTGCTATCCACAAATAACCAACTACAATTAAAATTAAGATTCAACATTTTCATCTTTGAGGATCACCCCATCCTTAGTGGCATCAACCAACTAGCATTCTACAAGAAATCTAAATTACTGCTGTACCACAAAAAGCAATCCAATGCTTATAATCTCCCCTCAGGCAAAAAGCCAACATTTAAATACTGTATAAGGAAAATGGTCATGTTTTTGTGCATTGTTATAAGAATATACAAATGCTTCTGAACACTCCTTTAGTTCTCACATGACTATGCAAGATATTTGTGCAGAAATGAAGCATACAAAGATGCCTCTATGGAAATTGTGCATAATTTTAAATCTTGGCTTTAACTGGCATAGCAAAGCAGATGCTGGCTTGGGCTTTCATATTTATGAAATCGCTCCTTTCAACATGTCTCAACTGTGTCATTGCATCACAAGCCTCACCACTTTCACATTAATAGTGTACGCTTCCTAATTATGCAACATCTATGAGTAATAATGGGATAGATTTATTTTAGAATAAAGCATCAATCAATGCAGTAATAGTTTGTTCAACTGAGAGAATCACACACTGTACAGAAAAGCTTGCTCCTCTGAAGTTTTTCAAACTGCGGGCAGTGTAAAATATATGTCTACAGTGGTACCTCGGGTTACATATGCTTCAGGTTACAGACTCTGCTAACCCAGAAATATTACCTCGGGTTAAGAACTTTGCTTCAGGGTGAGAACAGAAATCGTGCAGCGGCGGCACAGCAGCAGCAGGAGGCCCCATTAGCTAAAGTGGTGCTTCAGGTTAAGAACAGTTTCAGGTTAAGAACAGACCTCCAGAATGAATTAAGTTCTTAACCCGTGGTACCAGTGTCCTCAGAAACACACCCCATTTAGTTCAGTAGGGGTCACTCCCAAGTCAGGGTGTACTGAAGTACAGCCAAATAAACCTACACCAATCATTCTACTTGGGAATGGCCTTGGAGAAAATTCAGAAGTATGGTGAACAGGTGACTACAGCAGTTTCGCTGGAAGCTATAATGAAATCTTCTAAAAATCTCTCCCCTAGTATGTGTCAAAGAATGTAGTGTTGGAAAGGACCCCAAGGTTCAAAACAATTAAAAACTTTATCAGGAATATGTATATCCCACTCTGAGTTGTTAGTATTTTTATAGCTTTGATGTTTTTGATTCTAACAGACCTGAACCTCTGCTGTCACGATACTAAAGCTTGATCACTAACTTGGGAAGACCAGGGTTATTACTGTCCTCTGGGCAAATGAATTTCCACAAACTCCACACATGAGAAATTGCCCATTCTGTTAATCTTGACAATTTCATACTGCAGTACAACTCCCAAACTGCATTTCATTTGTCAGAGTAGACTTCCAAACCACAACTATGCTCCAGGCATTCCTAAAACTCCCAAATTCTTACACTCCTCTGCCCCTTCATTCTACCTTCCCCAAAGAATTCTATGCCAGATCCCTGCCCTAAAGATTTTTCTCCAAAGGGATTTAACTTCTAAATGAATGTGGCATTTGCTCACATTCTTATCAACTGAACTTTCTCTTTCTTTTCTCACTTAGTTCCATTTACCATTTTCCAGCTACCTGAACATGTATAATATATTGAGATGTTTATTGTTCCAAAACAAAAATAGTAAAATACAGCAAGAAGTTACTTTCTCAAGCTTTCTTTTTTAAAAAATGTTGTTGCTGCCATTTTTGCAGGGACATCTATTGGCACCCTGTATTTAAGCACTAGCTTGGCAGTCACAGGTGACAAGGAACTTCATGCAGGTGAGCGAGAAGGCTGGCAAAGAATGGTCAGAGGACTGCATCCCTCCCAAGTGCTCAGTTTAAAAACTAAACTAAGCAGGCTGGAAACAGGAGAGAAGCAACGGGCATTTCTCCCATCATGGAACCCAAGCTGGCATACATGGGGCAAAGCACCGAGTAGACCCAGATCTGCTTAGCTTCAGGTCATCCCCTGGGCTGATAATCTTAGGGAACTTCATGACAGTGTGGTGCAGCGGTTACAGAGTGCTGGATTAGGACCTGGGAGACCAGTGTTCAAATCTCCCACGCAGCCATGAAGATCACTGTGTGTGATGCTGGGCCAGTCACTCGCTCTCAACCTAACCTACCTCACAGGGCTCTTGTGAGGCTAAGGTGGGCTGAGGAAATACATGGGCTACCTTGAGCTCCTTGTAGAAAAGGTGAGATATAAATGCAATTAATAACCACAGAATCCTAAGATTGTAGAGTTGAAAGGGACCCCCAAAGATCTTCTAGTCTTTGCAATGCAGGAATAGGCAGGTAGTCCATTTGGGTGACAGGCAACTAATAAATCTATTAATAAAAATAAGAAACAGTATGTGTAACAAACCCACCCACCACAAATCAGCACCACACACTAACCATATGAGCTAACTGGCGTGACCTACTGTATAATAGGAGTAACAGCACAGTAATTCAAGGCTGCTTTATTCCACAAACGCAAACACATGTCCTATGGCTATCTTTAAACAGCATCCTTACTTGCAAGGCTCCTTTATTCCCCAAACCTGAAAATATTAAGTTATCTTTCTCTGTCTCTGTCTCAGGAACAGCAGCAATGTTTGCTCAAAGCGTGTGCTTTGGGTTTGTTGAAGAGAGGGGCGGTCCCCCCCCCACTCCTGAACTCCCCCTACCCAAGTGGCCCTAGTAATAGTATGACACTAATGATGGGCGACTCATTGGCTGAAGGGTCTCCCCAGCCCCCTCCTCCCGGGCCCGTGACATAACTCTGCGCCCGTCCCCCTCAAAGACAACCGTAACTCTCCCCTCCCCCCACGCCCCCCTCCACACACCCCTTCACCTACTCTGAGTGTCCGTGAGGGAAATCATGGCGACGGCGGGAGCAGCGCTGACAGGACTCTTAGCGGGAGAGGCGGGAGCCGCCGGCGGAAGAGCGAGCGGACGAACGGAGCCGCCTCAGTAGCGAGCAGCGGTAGCAGCAGCCGCCACGTCTTCCGGAAACACGCAGCCCCGCCTCGCCTCGCTTCCCTCAGCTCAGGCTGCCGGACCCTCCCGGCTGCCGCTCCTGCCGCCGCCGCCGCAGCCGCCAACGAACCAAAGCGCCGTCCCATTGGGCAGGGCGCGCTGAGCCAATCAGCTCCCGGCTTATTCCTATCTCCCCGCCCCCCGCCACCTCAGAGCCACCGAGATGAGGATGACGACGACGGAGGAGTACTGAGAGCGCGCGCGTGGCATCGGCTAAGGGCGGAGCGGGCCCGCCACGGGCCAATCCGGAGAGAGCGCGGCTCGCCGGCGATTGGGTTGGCTGCGCCGGAAGTGGGAGTTCGAGAAGAGAGCCAGTGGGCGGGGCGAAGGAGGGGAAGCCGGCTGGAGCTTCCGGAAAGCAGAGCGCTCAGTGTCTTGAGGAGAAGGAGAGAGGAAGGAGTGCGGGATGCTGGCTCCTAGGTAGGTAGGTGCGGGCGGAGGGGGTCGCTGGGAAGGGGCTCGTCCTTATGGGTGGAGTGGTCTGAGGGAGGGGCGGAGCGCCTGCTCTGCCTGTGGAAGGTTGTAAAGCAGCTTACTATGTTTCTAGCCTGGTGTTTTGTTTCTCTTCCCTTTCCATCCCGTTTCGCTTTCCATGGAATTGCAGGGTTGGAAGGGACCACGAGCGCCATCTAGTCCAGGAATATATTTTTTTTGCCCAGTGTGGGACTTGAACTCACGACCCTGAAATTAAGAGTCTCATGCTCTACTGACTGAGCTATCGATGTGCCTCTTCTATTGTTTTTTTTTATAAAAATAGTAATTTTTATTAGTTTTCCATTACATTACAATAATAGCCTCATTATAACAAAACCAATTTAATGCTGTATTGTTTTTAACACTCGATTGGGAGCCGCCCAGAGTGGCTGCAGAAACCCGGCCAGATGGGCGGGGTATAATTAATAAATTATTATAATCACAATACCGAATTATCGTGTCTCTTCTAATGTTAAGCCTGTGGACTTGGGTTGCTTCTGTGTATTGGTGATACACAAGCCGCTTTAGGAGATGTTAGCTGGGCCGAAAGTGTTCCTTCCCATTGTAAAGAGGGCTAGAGGGAAACTCAGTCCAGTCCAGGTTAGCGAAGGCTGACCCAAGCAGGACAATTGATTAAAAACTGGCTGTGGGGATATGTTGGAAAACCTGGTGCTGGAAAGACTTTTGGTTTCATGAGTGGCAAGTTCTTATTAGGAAAGTATTTCACATATAGCAGCGATGGGAATCCTGTGCCTTCTCTGATGTTTTTGCACTCCCAATTCCCATCATCCCTAACATGTACGTGCTCGGTGGGTGTGGCAGCCCCCTTGACAGTTGCCTGATGTCACCTGTCAATCATGTGACATCCCTGTCCCTGCAAACTCTGCTTTTTTGCCCAGGCAGGTTGAAATCAAAACACATTGATGAGTAACAAATTTATTACGGGATACATTTCTCTATATACATAATCATAAATAATTTATAAAATAGTACAACAGGAAGTTTTATTCAGTCGAAGATGTAGTAAAATAAATAGCAATGTAACATGAATAATGTACTGAATAACAAATTTATTAGTCTCTTAAGATGTAGCAAGACACTCTTGTTCTTTTGTGTAAGAGGACGAGTCCTACATAAAGCATGTCTGTTTAAAAAAATCCTTGCTTACCTTAACTACTGGTCTCTCTGTGTGATGCCCTCTAGTGGCTAAAATATACTCCATAAAGATAAGACAATTTTATATCTGTGGGCTAAGCAAATCCAAGTATAAATGGGCAAAAATAGTCGAAAGCAAAAATCTACAAAAGGCACCTTGAAGGCATTTTGTCCCTGAGCTCAGGGCAGTATAAATTTTGCTCATAATAAATTAAATTATGAGTGACTGGCCCTAGATCATGAGCAATACAATCCGATACATGTTGATACTCTGAGTTTAATGGAGCTGTACTCCAAGATAAGCATACATGGCATTGCAGACTTAGTGGGTGAGTGGCAATTTGAACATGAGCCTATCCTATGCCTACATAAGAAAATGTGACTATAGTCCATAGAAATGGGAGGTGGACAATAATGACATATTGAGTGTGGTTCCGTATTGGAGTGGGATCTTAGCTTGGCTCTTTCTAGTACAGATGGAAGTGTTTAAAGGCTCCCAAAGAGATTTATATGCTGCTAATGAACACAGAGTTTCTGCAATAGAAGCTATTCTGCTTGCCTGCCGGCTTTCATAAAATTAATAATATGCTTTCAAAATTACCTTTACAGAAAGAAATTATTAGAAAATTGCTTTGGTCAATATTTCAACAAGTGAGGTGCCTTTCTAACTTTGAAGATGGCAACAACACTGTCAGGTAACCAGATCTTTGGCTACAGTTTATTTGTTCCATTAGCAATAAACCTATGTTGTTCCTCTGATTTCCTCCCCCACTTATTTTCTGGATAAAACTTGTGTGCATGAGCCATTTTGCTTGTTGTTCTGGCTGTATAACAAATTGCTTGAATACGAAGGCAGTGCTTGGGGTACCTGGTAGTTTGAGATAAAGAGCTGGGCATGGAAGTTTCATAAGAGCTCAGGAGTTCAGCCCCATGAAGCATTATTCTCTTCAAAGGAAACCAGCATATAGGAAGAAGGGGTGGATGAGAGGGGCCACAAGCCAAAGAGGACGCCCTCTCCTGATTTAGAGTAAGGTTTAAAGAAGAGTTCCTAATAGGAAGAGTAAAAAGGCTCTGCTAAACTCCTTTTGAGTCCTGGGGTGGGTTAATGTGGCCTAGCACAAGATAACAAACATATGTTTGCATGGCAATCTTTCTACCTTAGTGCTGGAAGAGGAATTGGCATCTGTTGACAGTGAACTGCAGGCTCTGGAGATCCAGGTACAAGAACTTCTTGAACATCAGCAGGAGCTCATTCAGAAAAAGACAGTGCTAAAGAAGAAAATAAAACAGTTTTCTGACACAGAGAGCGGGAGCAGCAAAGATATTGAATCAGCAGCAGAAGACTGGAACAAGGAAGGTCAGCACTTACTATTTTTAAATCCTTGGGCTGTCACAAAAACTGTTGTCAAACGGTTCAAAACATTACTGTTGCTTGCTGTTAAAATAGCATGAGATGTGACTTTGCAGCAAGGTAGTTTCTTGTAGCTTATTTTGAAGGGTGTGTGTGTAAAGATGTTTTTCATTATTTTTTAAAAATGTGCATCTGTTAAATGAGACAAAAGCATTAAGGTTGCTACGGCTGCCGAATAAATATTCTATAGATAGCATGACTTCATCTTCCATTGCTTCACTTAAGTTTGCAAATTCTTTCCCAGTACACCTACCTACCATAATTTAGTTTGGCCATCCAAGCCTTCCACTTGGCCATGCTCTTGGCTTTTAGCAGGTCTCTTTATATTTGTCTTCAGGATGGTGGTTATACTGACATAAATGTATGTCTCCTGTATTTTCGCTGCACTTCCCAAGAAAGGTTTAGCCTGCTGGTCTTAGGGTTCCTAGTATTCATCCCCAAATGAGCATTTGAATTGCAAGGGGAAGACAGAAATCAGATCCCAGGTAATTCAGGCTGCATTCCTACACACACTTACCTGGGAGTAAGTCACATTGAACTCAGTGGGACTAACTTCTGAGTAGACATAGGCTCATTTGTTGTTCACCACAGACCACAGACAATTTAGGGGATTAAAGTCAACTTGGAAGACAATGTTCACTATTACACCTTGGTGGGGGTGGGATTCTGTGTTCAAATGAACTCCAGTGTTGTTTTTAAATGTACGGCTGCTATTTCATTTTCACAGATTTTTCATGGTCTGCAAACGTCAGAGATGCATTACAAAATAACTTTAAGCTTCGAAAATTTAGGCCTTTGCAATTGGAAACAATCAATGTTACAATGGGCGGAAGGGATGTATTCCTTGTCATGCCTACCGGAGGGGGAAAGAGCCTGTGTTACCAGCTGCCAGCAGTATGTTCGGACGGTATGTACTTGTACTTATAAGCAAAATGACATTAGTTAAAGCTGTTCGACTTGGGCCATAACTTGTTAGTTATACGGGGCTACAGGAGGAGGGGTGAATTTGCAAGAGCAAACCATGGTTAAGGCAGTTTTCCTACCTCTCTTGTCCTATCTGCTTGCCAAGTTGACTAGTCCCACAAATGACATCCTTTGAGGCTGAGAGCTTAGCTTTTCAAGCTAAATTGTGGTTTTACTGTATATTTGTAACCAATAACAGATCGTGTTTAGCACTAATCGTGGCCTCAACATGACGGAAGCTAGACATATCTGCCATTAGAGGTGTGTGAAGAATCCTGCTATTTGACATGTGCTGAAACAGAACTTTTCCGGTGACTTGAGACGAGGGGTTATTTTTCCTTTCAGGCTTCACACTTGTGATTTGTCCTCTGATCTCACTAATGGAAGACCAGCTAATGATGTTGGAGCAGCTGGGAGTTTCTGCGACTTTACTAAACGCCTCAAGCAGCAAGGTATGGATGGCTGCCCAGCAAGGTGGCTGGCTGCCAGACATGGGCATCAGTCTTTGCCATCTGAGAGAAATGCTGACATGCTTACCTCATATATTGTCACTGATGTCCTTTCTGCTTATTCGTATGACTTGCACAAGTTCCATGTGAAAGGACAAAAATTCTCCGAAAAAGAAAATTCCTGAAAACCCTCTCTAGAAAGTTGATATTGAAGGGGTTCAGTTCACCTGTTCTTTTGTACACAGTCTCAGTGGGGTTGGGTTCCATGCTTAATTTCTAGAATGGGATTTGCTGTTAACTTTTGACTTAGAAAGCGACTTGCTGCCCCCAGTATCCCAGGTATATGGAGCCATGTGATAGGAACTCATTGAGAAGAGAAGGGCATTCTGCCTGTCTGCACTAAAGCTTTACAGCCTGGATTGGCTATAGCTAGTCTGCATGTGAATCTTAGATAAACCTCCTTTAAGGCATCATTCTGATTAGAGCAGGTCAGCCCAGGAATGAGAGCCAATGGGGACAGAATTGAACTTGAGGCTAGGAGTATTTGATAAAGTTGTATGGTACAAAAGTCTTTTAAAAATATAAAAACCCTACATTCATCATTTGGTGCACCGTGGCCACAGGTGGTTTTTGAACCTCAGTTTGACAAACAACTGGTGCTTAGATAGACGCATGATGCATGTATACCCAATTTTGTGGGTTTTGATAGGGCAGAATTGGAAGTTGCTTGCATTACATTTTCTGAAAATGCATAGACACGTTCCTCAGCTGGTGAACTTGAACCTAGCTTGGGAACATACAGTTTTCACCTTCATAATATGAACAAGTCAGGAGCTTTCTTGATGACTGTAAGGCAGTGAACTTTCCTTAAAGCTAGGTTATTTGCTCTGAGTGTTTATGAAAGGTTTTCCTGCCCTTAGCAGAGATTGTCTGCTGAGATGGGATTCTAGATTCACATATTTGTAGAATTTGTATCCCACCCTTCGTTGCCAAGTGATCTCTGGGTGGGTTGCAACAATAAAAACACACCATAAAATACACCAGTAAGCTTTAAAACCAAATAAGCAGCATATCTCTGTACAATTCACATTGTCTGTTCTTCCTTGGTGCAAACCAAGTGCAGGGCTGATACAAGTCTTTGAGTTGCCAAGGGAAGTTATCTTATCACTTTGCAAGGGGTACTTAAGAAAGGAAACTGCTGTTTTCACTTTTCTTAAGGTCTTGTTTAAATAGAATGAGGATTTGTCAAAGCTGTCACTCAGCTTCTTTAATACTGGCATATGTTGCCATCTTGTTCTTGCTTCTCCTGGCACGATTCCATAAAGCAGCCCTCCTCCTTCTTACTCAGGCTGATTTGACCCATAAATAGCAGAGTTGTTAGGTGCCCCTAAAGTTTTGTGATGAAATAATAATAATTTCTATACCGCCTTATATCCGAGGATAACAGGGCAGTTTGCAATATAAAAACACAAAAATACATAATATAGTAACAAACAAAAACAATACCCTGCAGTTTAAATGGCCACAGATTTTTATAATTAGGCAAAGGCCTGGGAGATTAGAGAAGCGGTTGTTGGTTATTACGCTGCATTGCCATTTTGATGCCCCCGGTATGTGTGCCAAGCACCCCTTTTTTATTCCCAAATAGGAACACGTGAAGTGGGTTCACGCTGAAATGCTGTCTCGCAGTTCGCAACTGAAACTCATTTACGTGACCCCAGAGAAGATTGCGAAAAGCAAGATGTTTATGTCAAAGCTGGAAAAAGCTTACCAAGCAGGAAGGCTTGTGCGCATTGCAGTGGATGAGGTTCACTGCTGCAGCCAGTGGGGACACGACTTCAGGCCTGGTATGTCTGTCTAGAAGGAATTTCATGTTACCAGGAAGAGCTTTGACTCTTCTTCACTAGAAACTATTAAGCCACATTGCTCTTCTCACTTCATTTTTTTTAGTTGCATTTATCAGTTTCCTGTGGCCGAGGTTCTTTCTCCCTCGCTGGACCACATCTATCACTTTGCTGCAGTATCCTGCCACATGGAAATATTGGTGGTGGTGGAGAAACTTCTTTTCAGAGAAACACATCTGCCATTACTGTTTGTTGTTTTTAAAAGGGATTTTTAAAAAAGTGTTGTTTTCTGCAGTGTTGAGATTTGCCTAGTTCATAACTGCAAAATGATTTTGTCACTTACAAGTAGCTTAAGCAGAGCTAGACAGAATATAGTGGCAGCAAATATTAGGGGTTTTATTTCTATATCTTTAAAATACTCCTGCTTTTTTGTCTTCCACTTCTGTTCAGATTACAAGCTGCTTGGTATCTTAAAGCGGCAATTTCCTAATGCTCCATTGATTGGGTTGACAGCGACGGCAACAAGCCACGTTCTGCATGATGCTCAGAAAATTCTTTGCGTTCAGAAGTGCATCACTTTCACCGCATCATTTAATCGGCCCAACCTATATTATGAGGTATCCCTGTTGAGTCTGTTCTTGCCTTTGGGAAGATAGCCTTTTCTAGGAATATTTTAGAAGCTCGCTAAGAAACCAAACATGAGTGTGTAGGATTTAAGCTGGTTTCATCACATTCATAGAGACTTTTAGTTTAACTCCACCATTCTTGTACTGGAGGGAGTCATGAATTCTGGACAGTTTCACACCTAACGCACTAGACTATCTCATTTAGAAACTTTCATTGTTACAGTTGTTTACTTTTGTTGTAAGTCATGTTGGGCACATGCATGCTTTTCTACAAAACTTACCAATTCAATTTCTTAAATACTACTGTAATGTTGGGAATCAAAAGGCAGAGTCTGGAATGATGTGTTGCTTTTCAGAAGTGTATATAAATATGGATCTGGGTGATTCTAGCAAAATAACTCAGTCCATCCCTGCATTGTCTGAATATAACATGGAAATAGGCAGATTTGCTCAGATCACTTCTTTGCTTCCAGGACCAGATGAGCTAAGAACTTGGACTTCCTAGTTGAGACCTTCTTTAAAAAAGAAAACAAGGGGTTTGGGGTGTGATGCACTGTATAGCATTGGTGGGGAGATGTGGCTGCCTGGATATTTCTCCCATTATCCCAGGACATTGGTCATGCTGACAAGGGCTGTTGGGAGATGGGATTTAATGTTTGCAGAACACTGAGTTAAGGTGGCCTCAATCAGTCATAGCAGGGAGTGTTTCTATTCCAAAACGTAAAGGGACCCCTGACCATTAGGTCCAGTTGTGACCGACTCTGGGGTTGCGGCGCTCATCTTGCTTTATTGGCCGAGGGAGCTGGCATACAGCTTCTGGGTCATGTGGCCAGCATGACTAAGCTGCTTCTGGCGAACCAGAGCAGCGCACGGAAACGCTGTTTATCTTCCCGCTGGAGCGGTACCTATTTATCTACTTGCACTTTGACGTGCTTTCGAACTGCTAGGTTGGCAGGAGCAGGGACCGAGCAACGGGAGCTCACCCCGTCGCGGGGATTCAAACCGCCGAATGTACATAAGGCTAAAATCACTTAGCAGTTTTCTGAAGAGATGAAAAATTTAATTTGTATATGTGTGCTATTGAATGCTCCTTTCTTCAAATATGCATTTTAGGTTCGACAAAAGCCATCAGCTGCTCAGAATTTCATTGAGGACATAGTTAAACTCATCAACGGAAGATACAAAGGCGTTTCAGGTGAACTTTGTAATGAAAATGAGTGCTGACTTCTTAAAGCACGGTAGCATCTGTAGGAGACCATTCCTTGTAAGGTAGCGCTCCCAAGTCTTCCCAAGCCCTGCCTATGTACTGCATAGCTTGGAGCCCATTTGTTGATTTCATCGGTATAAAATTATTTTGATACAGGAATTATCTACTGCTTTTCCCAGAAGGATGCTGAACAGGTTACTATGAATTTACAGAAGCTGGGGATTAAGGCAGGTGCCTACCATGCCAACATGGAACCCAAAGATAAGAGCAGAGTTCACAAGCGATGGTCTGCCAACGACATTCAGGTGAGCTGTGCGAGAACTCCATCTCTTCCTCCGTTCAACTTGCATCCCTCATGTCCTGATGATCCTTATTGCCTTTGTCTTTCAGGTGGTAGTGGCCACTGTTGCCTTTGGCATGGGAATCGACAAGCCAGACGTGAGGTTTGTAATACACCATTCAATGAGCAAATCCATGGAGAACTATTACCAAGAGAGCGGGCGTGCAGGTATGCTCAATGGAGATGAGATTCCAGGTAGATGTATGTACTCATATGTGCCTGTGCTTCTGACGTGGGGAAAGAAAAATCTGCTTCTTAATATTTCCTTCTAGGTCGGGATGACCAGAAAGCCGACTGCATCTTATATTATGGTTTTGGGGACATATTCAGAATCAGCACAATGGTGGTGATGGAAAACATAGGGCAACAAAAATTGTACGACATGGTTTCCTATTGCCACAACATGAACAGGCAAGTGGTTTTGTCTGAGGTTGTCCTTTTTTTTGTTTTAAGCTACTTTTTTCTCTTGAGTTTATTGAAAAATGTGATGTTGGCCAGGATGTTGAAGTTAGTATCTGAAAATACCAAGCCTCCAAATATATTATTTACTGTAAAAAAAAATTAAGAAAAGCAGGGTTGTGCAGTTGGTCCTGGGGTCTCCTTTTGCCCTGTGAGGCATCCTATGCTCTTTTGCTGTCTGCCAGTATATTGATATTTTTTGATATATATTTTTTAATTCTCAGTGGTCCAACAGTCTAAGTGGTTGCAGAAATAACTTTGGCTATTGAATGTTTTGTGCTACCAGACTATACTACCCTGGGTAGGAAGAGCAGGATATAAATTTAATAAATGAAATGTTAATCTCATCTCTGTTTTGTTTTTGTTTTTAAAAACCCAAAAGTTAAATGCCAAGCACCATGTTTTCCCTGGTCAACAAGGTCAAGCCCAGACCTATAGATGCCTGCCGCTGAGACTGGCTCCTTATTTGCAAAAACATGGTATTCAGAGTACCAATGCTACATTTGCATCAGAACTGCCAAAACTTTGAGAAAATCCAAGCTTGATAGCAAGGAAACTTAATTTTTCCAGGGTGACAGATTTCTTCAATTCAGAAAATATCCATAATGTTCACTTTTCATATTTTAGTAGCTGCAGAAATATTTCAGACATTTTTAAAAAATGACTACAGGCTTGCATGGGTTGTATCTATGTGTCCATTTACACTGTTGTTTCTCTCTGTAATCCCATATTAAGGACCGTGCACAGAAAATTGGAATCTACTTCTCATGTGTCAAGTAGTCCATCTCCACCTCAGAAATCTATATATTTCAAGTGCACACTTAATGTCTGTAGTGAATTTAAATTGCTGAAAGGCAGTGAGTTCCAGAGAAATTAAGCTCCTATTCAAATTAATAGACTTTAATTTCAGTGAGACTTGTTTATCCCACATTCTTCCATCCATTCGGTTATTGAATACAGCACATGTTTTACTTGCAGTGTTTACTCTGCTGATTGTCTTATAGCCTTTCCATAGGAGCCACATGCATTGGGTTGCATCCTAACCCCAGGTATTTGTACTTGCAGGTGTCGCCGAGTTCTCATAGCACATCACTTTGATGAGGCCTGGGACTCCGCCAACTGCAACAAAATGTGTGATAACTGCTGCCGAGAAGAGTGTAAGTAAAAAAGATTTCAAACCTGGAAGGTTTGAAATAAACCAGACTGGCTCCCTCTTATTGCAGCTCACTTCCAAGTGCATTGCAAGGATTTGTGTTCTCCTGCGCCAGCTGCGCTGAGAAAGGCAATCGCTTTCTTGAGCATAAGCTACCCATGACTGGCTGTTGCTGCAGAACAGCAAGTGCCCTTTTCTTCAGCCGCATTGGCTTGCTTCAGGCCACACCCAGATGGGTGGGACTTGATGCTCAAACCCAGGAACAACTTGTACAGCTCTGTTGTACAGTTCAGTTACAACTTACCTTTAACATGCATGCCAACTGTTTCCCCAAAATTTTGGTTAGCCCAAGGAAGGCGAGCGTACCATGGTGAAGAGAGCCACATTCTTTCTACAGCCGTACCTTGGTTCTTGAACACCTTGGTACTCGCAAGTTTTGGCTCCCAAACACTGCAAACCTGAAAGTAAGTGTTCTGGATTGCGAACGTTTTTCGGAAGCCAAACGTCCGACGCTGCTTCCGCTTGACTGCAGGAAGATCCTGCAGCCATCGGAAGCCGCGCCTTGGTTTTCAAACTGTTTTGGGAGTCAAATGGACTCCCGGAATGGATTAAGTTCGAGAACCAATGTACCACTGCAATGCCCACGTTTTTTGTTTCCTTTAGCTTGGCTTCACCATTCACTGAGAAAGCTTTGCTAATGGCAGTAGGTACTCGCATCCTCCAGCTATGGGTTGAAAGGTTCAAAGCTAGAGGTTTTTCATATGTGGAGGCCTGCCTGGCATAGGTTGAATTTGATGCCTGTTTTGGTCCCTCCAATTCCTGCAGCTAACAATTTGTGTTTTTTTCCATCTTTCCTCCCACCTGGTGACACACAGCATTTGAGAAGATGGATGTGACAGGGCACTGCCGGGATCTTGTCAATATTTTAAAGCAAGTGGACCAAATGAGAGAGAAATTCACTCCTCTGAAGCTGATTGATGCCTGGTTAGGGAAGGGTTTGTCAAAACTGGGAGTAGATGTTGTCTCTCCCAAGCTTCCCCGTGATACACTGGAGAGAATTGTTGCCCATTTGATACTGCAGCAGTACCTGAAGTAAGTATTGAAACAAGAAGCCTATTTACATACCTCCATGCTTTGTATAACACCCTCCCCACCCCCGGAATTTTATTACAGCTAGCCTGTGGCCCTATAGATTTCGTTGGGCTCCAACACCCACCGGTCCTAACCAACATAGCCAATTGCTAGGAATGGCAGGATTTGTAGTTTCAGCAACATCTCTGTTCTGTTAGCTCAGTGTTAACTGTGCAAATTCAAAGGAAAAGATTTTATGGGGCGCTAGGCTTAGCAATAGACCCCAGAATACAGTGGATGCTCCCTCATCCCATTTCCAAAGCCAAAGATCCATAAAACATGAGCCTCTTTTTTGCTCTGTTTCAGTCAAGTATTCCCCACCCTTTTTAAACTGCTCTACCTCTCCCCTTTTCATACGCAAAGGCTTAATTTCTTTCAGGGAAGACTTCAGCTTCACAGCATTTGCTACAATATCCTACGTGAAGATAGGACCCAGAGCTGATCTTCTGAGAAACAAGACTCATGTTATCACGATGCCAGTGGTAATGAGCAAAAACAATATTGCTAAGGTATATTATTATTATTATTATTATTATTATTATTATTATTATTATTATTCCTGTTATTTTTCTAGGTTTAATACTGTGTTAGGCATCTAATAACAGTAGCTTTGTTCCCTTTTCTAATTTTCATGGGAACTTGTTTTGTGTGTGTTAGCAAGTGACACAAATCACAGAAAGACAAATTAGAGCTTTAAAAGCTTTCTTTCCAAAGTAATTCTGAGCAGGCAGCACAGTGTTTTTGTTAATGCTGACCCCCCTCCATGCAAGAGGGAGTTGAATGTTCCACAATAACAAAAGATAGGGTTTGTTGCTATGGCTGAAATTTTTCTTTCAGCAGTGACATTATGGACTTTCCATGGTCTGTTTTGTTGTTGTCTTTTATACCCACCTAGATCACTGTACTCTTTCCACTCACCCTTGGGTTGGGTTTACTTGTGTGTGATTGTGTGTGTGCTCTGTGCAGATAACTCTGAGTGCACTACATGAATGAGCAGTATAGTTGCTGTGAAACTATGTGGTGTCCACGCTCCAAAGTGGCACTGCTCGCAGAGCCCTGTTCTACCAAAGCGGAGCCATCAGGAGAAATAGCAGCAGCATTAGGAGACGATAGGTGGAAAACAGACTGATAGAGCTTCATCAATGCTAGGATGCCTGAAGGCAAGGGAGATTAATAGCAGGGCTCAGGACCCTGGACAGGCCCCAGGAGAGCTGACAACCAAGGAGCCTGATGTACTCCCCACTTGCCCCTTCCTCAGTTGTTCAAGTGAACATTGATGAGTGGGGAGGGGCAATAACCTGTGACTGCTGCTGCTGCGTACATCCTGTGTGGGCAAGTGTGTAAACTGTGGGATGTGAAACACAAGAGCAGACAAGCACAACATTCCTAGAGTGAACATGTTTACACATGGGGAGGAATGTTTGTCCAGCCAGCAGATAAACTTCCTGTTTCCTTCTGGGCTGGAACAGACTTCCTCTGCATGTGACTAGAAGTGGGCGTGGCCTCACCTGTGCGGGTAACAAAAGCATAGGATTGGCCATCTCTCTCTCTATGACTACTTTTGTCGAAGAAGCAAGATCTGCTTAGCCAAAGATACTCTCTTGGCTTCCAGCCAAGAGAGGACAAAGGGACTGTCTCCTTATGAGAAAGTTTCCAGGTGTATGTCACTTTTCTAAGATAAGTCTGCCTTCTGGGATCCGATTGTGAACAGAATGTCAGTAAACTCTTTTTATAATTTTATAGAAGACTGTGTCGTGTCTTATCTTTTATGAGGGAATAAGGGGAAAATACCAGAACAGTTACTATAGAGGCTTTAGTGAGCCTGAGCAAACGTATCCGTTGTGAGTTTAAAAAGGGGAATGTTACTCTGCTAAATTGTAAACTTGTTTACACAGGTTGGAAAGGCTATAATCAAACAATATATCCTGTCCGGCCTCCCTGAACATTCCCACATAAACTTGGCAACACCCACTTTTGTGCAGACCCCCAATGTCCAAGGACAGGTGACCTTGCTGACCCCACCTCAAATTAGGCGCTCCTGCAATACTGGAAGAGATAATGGGGGAAGAAGTAAAATTTCTACATCTAGTTTGAAGTCAGAGAGCATGCATGCTAACAAAAATTGTTTTGATTGTCAGGTCAAATCTCCATTATCCAGCCGAGGAAGCTCATCTGGAAAGAAAACGGATGTTGCACGTAAAAAAAGGGGAAGTGAACATAAACCGCCTCATTCAGAGAAACACATCCAAGCAAAAAAGATTAAAATGGAAGAGGAAGAGGATGGCGATGATGATGACTTGCTGTTCATCGATGATTCCTAGAGTATTTTGTTTGTATGTTACTTTTCAACTTCAGAATAAATTGGGAACTGCAAGAAATGTCAAGCAAGCGACGGGGCTGGAGAAGGGCAGGATTTGCCCCCAAGGCTGCTAGGCCCTCACTCATCACATCGCCAGGCTTCTGGCATTATACTGGTTTTTCTAGGTCTCCCTTATCCTAGCCGATGTTTTGGATTATAACACAAGTGTGATGGCTGGCTGGGCAGGGAGGTGATGGGTAGGATTCTTGCTTTCCACCAGAAATAAAAGGCAATATGACTTGGTTCTTAAAATCCATTATGTCACTTTCTTAAACTGCCTTGAATATCTTGTTCTGGGTCGCGATGTAAATAATACACATTCACCACAATTCATGGTATTTGTAAGGACTACTAAGATATTGCATGATTTTGCATACTCAAAAATGTTGTATATATATGCTATGCATTAAAATGTTTTTTGTCCCACGAAGTTAGCCCTGCCTCTCCTGCTGTGATGTGTGTGGACCAGCTTGGTGGCTGGAGGGCCCACCTTAAAATAGTCTGTTTCAGGGGCCTAATCTGGCATGCTGGTCAGTTTAATCTGGCCCCTGTGGCAGTTTATTTCCTGGGATAAAATCTGGCCCTCTTTGAAAAATGTTTGGACACCACTGAGTCATATGGTGTTTGTACAGTGGTGCCTCGCAAGACGAAATTAATCCGTTCCGCGAGTCTCTTCGTCTTGTGGTTTTTTCGTCTTGCGAAGCACAGCTATTAGCGGCTTAGCAGCTATTAACGGCTTAGCGGCTTTAAGAAAAAGGAAACAGACTCGCAAGAACTCGCAAGACGTTTCGTCTTGCGAAGCAAGCCCATAGGGAAATTCGTCTTGCGGAACGACTCAAAAAACGGAAAACTCTTTCGTCTTGCAAGGCATTCGTCTTGCGAGGTACCACTGTAAAGTTATGGAACCCCCAAGCTTCACTTGCACTCTTCAGCACTAGCTAAAAACATTTTTGTTCAGGCAAGGGTACCATGATACTTAGAAAACTGAGGTAATTAGAATTGTCTTAGTATTTTAACTTTTGTATGTCTTAAAGTATGGTTGTGATTTTTTCCCTCACTGTTTTATCCTTTGTGAACTGCTTTGAATTTTTACAGTCAAGTGGTGTATAATTTTTTCTGAAAGGAAAATGAAGAGAGTGTGAATAAGTCCATCAGCAGCTGGAGCATGACAGTTAAATATAAGTACATAGTAATTCAAAAGCAGGGTATTGGTACCTGCAAGGGCATAAATGTCTCAGCACTAGAATTGACAAACGGGGCATGGCAATGTTTTTGGCCACAGTGAACTGAATGGACCTTGGGCTGTTTCCAGAGGCAGCTATATTGTAAAACCTGGTGACAAACTGTAATAGAGGCAAAGTGCATAGTGGGAACCTAACTACTTCCAATGAAGCAGAACAGTTACTCTTTTTAAAGTGACCTTCATTGGGTAGCTTCTTCTCCCAAGCAAAGTTACTTGACCAACCCAGAACACTACAGTGCAATTCAAGTTATGGGAAGTTTTTTATTTTTTCAAAATAAAAATACATTTTAAATTGTCATCCCAGCATTACCCAAGTCCTGAAATTTCATTTTGAAAGCTGACGAATCAACAGATTCTCTCACTTACCATTTACATGTCATGGGACTCTACTGAGCAGACCCTGAGGAACCCTCCTCACAGACCTATGTTTAGTTCTGTATCACTGGCTGCAGTATTCATGCCTGCCAGGGGGTGGGGATAAAGCCCATCTGTGTGTAAGTGAAAATGGCCTCCAGCATAGTTAGAAAAATAATTTAAAGAAGCAAATAGATAGTCACAATCTATCCAAAGTTTCAGTATTTCCAAACCTTTTTTTTTGGGGGGGGGGGAGAAAGAGAGAGAAATAAGCACTGCTGTTTTTTTAAAAAAGCATTTCAAAATGCTTAAACTTTGGCTAAATTATGCCTATAATTTTTAAACTGAAAATAATTCAATCTTTTATTTTACATCTGTTTATGTAAACTGCTTTTGCATGATGCAAGTAAAATACAAAATATTCAATATGTAAGCCCCGCTGAACCTTATATTGCACAAGAGGTGGCTTAACCTTATCCGGTTGAACTTTACAATGCCTCATCTTAAGTCTGTACTAGATAATACACTTTCCCACAGTTCAGTGCTTGAATGTTGGTAGACCATGTTTAGCAGCAAAGCCTGAAAGCACCCATAACCATGCTTTTTAAGGAAATTACAGTCATCTATCTTTATGTGTGTAGTCTGCCTAGGGGAACCTTATCTCTTTTTATTTCTAAAAAAAGTAGTCACAGACACTTTTTTATGTTCAGTCAAAGTAATCCTCTATGTCTATCCTTGGATCCAAAAGATCTTCCCCATAGCGTGACAGATCCATTTGGTTGAGAATCAGGTTTTCAAAGGTTTCTTCTAGGTCTGTTTCTCCAATCAATACTGCTCCCAGCATGCGCCCATTCTGCATCACGACTTTGACGTACTCCTGCCCTTTAGTGCACCTGAGCATCAGTTCATGGTCTGAGCCCAACCCTTGTGCGTTGTACTTTCCCAGCAGCACCACCTGCAGGAATGGGAAAAAAATAAGTTGTAGTCTTGAGAGTCCAAGTAGTGCAGAAAAGAGCCCTCTCCCTTAATCTAGTTACTCTAGTACTGATTTGCTTTGCATCTGCCTTGAGAATAGCCTCTACATCTTTTACAAAGGATGCTCCATGTGGTGAAATTAGTTTTTAGCTGCATAAATGTACTCCTGAGATTTGCTATGGCGAGGAATTGAGCTGTGCATATTTCCCAAGTGAGACAGTGATACAGCACCCACAAATCATGGCCTACCTATGGAAATCTAAACCTACTCCTATTGAAGATTAGGCAATATTAGTAGGGCAATTTACAATCATACCTGCAGTAAATAATTGCAATTATTTTGGAAATGGAAGAATCTGGATTACAGCGTTTTGAGGCAAGCTATATGAAGACACTTCAAGGGTAATAACTGGTAGAGACTAATCTGCATTTATGAATTCCTAAACATGGTAAGTCCTGTGCTAACCAGACAGTGCTGCTTATGGATGGATTTCCTTGAGCTAAGTTACTCATTTTGTAGGATCATATACTGTACTGACATAAAGCAGTATCTGGACATCTTGCAGTCCAGTATTTTACTCTGAAACTGTGTGTGCTACATGCTGGGGGGGGGGGGGAGGAAGCCAGTTAGTTTGCTGCTCATCAGTGCAGAGAGAAAGCTAGGTGTGGTAGCATTCTGCAGAATTAAAATGGAATCCCTTGCAATCAAGCCATTCCAAAACAGTGAATCATTGCAGTCGTTTATACACAGTTCATTACCTTGTAATTGAAAAACTTTGTCACATGAGCAAAGAGTTCAAAGCAAAAGTCCATGTCTGTAGGTTCCCCTAAAGTATCAGCAGCCATACATTTTGCAGCATACCATCCCATCTGCCTAGCCTGGGTCCAAAGCCTCATCTGGAAAAAAGAAGGATATGGAAATCAATGCACCGAGATTGCAAGCAAGCGTTTTAGAAGAATGAGCATGTTTTCCTGGAGCCCAATCTCAAGTGCTCAGCTTATCAGAGAGCTACTATAAAGTACGGCCCTTGCTAAAAATGTGGGAAGCACTGATAGTTACCCTTATACGTGGGATCCACACAAAAAAACCCATCACTGGCTGAAGTGATCCTGTTTGTCATGCCTTTCCCAGGATATTCAAATAAATAATAATCCAATTCCTCTTCACTTCCAATTTTCCAGCCCCAAGGACACATGGAAGATGAATGAAGATTGTAGATTGACAGACAACAGACGGATAGAACAGGAGTTTCTGCAGGTGGCTGTAGAAGCCGCTACAACAAATTGCTGCTACAGTCACCTGGAGACTTCTGGCAGCTCGAGTTACTTTATTTAGTATCCTCTGCAAACTGGGGCAAAGTCCTTTGGCCGGCTGTGGATTTGGCCAACAATTCCACCCCTAAGTTTGATACTTAGGGGATCGAGGCTGGTCGGGACTGCTGATTCTCTTAGATTTATCAGCAGCCTTTGACATGGTCGATCATGATCTTTTAGACCACCGCCTCGCTGATGTGGGGATACAGGGCATAGCCCATAAATGGCTGTGCTCTTTTATCTCTGGTCTCAGAGATAAAAGAGCACAGAGGATGGCACTTTAAAGCCCTTCACGGCCTAGGACCCTCGTACCTACGAGACCGCCTCTCCTGGTATGCCCCACGGAGGACCTTAAGGTCCATATATAGT
The DNA here is from genome assembly GCF_027172205.1 of Podarcis raffonei. Taxonomy (NCBI): domain Eukaryota; kingdom Metazoa; phylum Chordata; class Lepidosauria; order Squamata; family Lacertidae; genus Podarcis; species Podarcis raffonei. Next base: position 63,385,042 of record NC_070611.1, on the reverse strand, counting down.
AACACCCTAGAGGTCCCAGGCCCTAAGGAAGTTAGATTAGCCTCAACCAGAGCCAGGGCCTTCTCAACACTGGCTCCGGCCTGGTGGAATGCTCTGTCTCATGAGACCAGGGCCCCGTGGGATCAGATCTTTCCGCAGGGCCTGTAAGACAGAATTGTTCCACCTGGCCTTTGGCTTAGAATCAGTTTGATTTCCTCCCCCTCTTTCTTTTTCCTTTCTCTTCCTTTGAAGAGATTGCACCCTAATGTTTTAATGTTGTATCTTAATCTTTTAAATTGTATTTTAATCAACTTGTTTTTATTATTGGTTGTTAGCCGCCCTGAGCCCGGTCTTGGCTGGGGAGGGAGGGGTATAAATCAAAATATTATTATTATTATTATTATTATTATTATTATTATTATTATTATTATTACTTAAGGCAGGTGTTCATTCCCTTCTGTTCTGTCATTTAACTGAACTGCCAGATGTACAATGTGTTTAGGACAACATGAACTAGAAGAAAGCCCAGGCTAATTATATACCGGTAATACACTGATGGGATTAAATAACCCTGAGGAAATCTCGTTAAAGCTACACAGGTATCACCATCTACATTTGCCTTACCTGCTGCCAAACTGGACTAGGCTCCCATGACGTAGTGCAGATGTCCCCTGCCGCGTAGATATCTGGTAGAGAAGTGTGCATGTATTTGTCCACTGTCAGACCCCCATCTTCACCTAGAACAAACTAAACATTTAAGAGGTAAATGCAGATTTCTGCAAAATGGTGGGTGGCTGGAAGACAAAACTTTGCTGGTCTTAATAAGATCTGAGGTTGGGGGCTCTTATGTGACTTTTAAGGGTATTGTTATGAAGAAGCCACACCCTTTGGCCCATCCCAATTTAGCTATCGGTACCCCAGTCCTTAGAGCTGCCACGCTTGGAAAGATCTCAAGTCTCTGGCCGCACATCCTCTCCAATCCAGGACTCTTGAGACAAAGATTAAGTGTAAGGTATTGGTTTTGTTTAGAATAAATTTATGAAAGATTTAGAAAACTTATTGATTAGAATATTTGTATGAGATTGTATGGGGAAAATACAGAATAACAGATACAATTTTGCTTAAAATGTATATAGGAAGTGCAGTGTAAGCGATGGAAGTCAATCAATGAAATTTTATTATTGAGATATTTGTAGAATAAATTTTGAAGAAATTCTTCCAATTCTTCTTCTCCTTTTTTCTTTTCTTTCTTTTTTGTTCTTTTTTATATATGTGTGCTTATCTGAAATATATATGTATGTATTTGCAGTATTTTCCTTGTATTTTGTAATAATTATGTTAAATATTTTATTTATTTTTAAAAGGACTCTTAACTGCCCCAAATATTCAGACCGCAGTTTGACAAACAAGAGGCAGGGCTTACTAGCGCCCACACTGCAGGAAGGACATAGAACTTCGAGTCTAAAGGTGGTGCTACGAGCAAAGATTTCCCAAACGCAGACTCCCAGAATGAGGGGGTTTGTTAAGTTCCACATGCTGCCCTCTGGGTCTCAGTTGGCAGAGCACAAGACTCTTAATCTCAGGGTCGTGGCTTCAACCTCTACATTAGGCAAGAGAGTCCTGTATTGTGTGGGGTTGGACTAGATGACCCTTGGTCCCTTCCAACTCTATAAGTCTATGATCCCACGGGACTCTACTCAAGCCAGAGCCCTCACCAGCCCTATTTCATACCCTTCTTGAATGTTCTGGCCTGGCTGGAATGTGTCCTTCAACTCTGATAATGTCTCTAGCTTGCCAGAGGCTACAAATTGGGTGTGCAAGTGTGTAGAGAATCTAACTTATGGTAAAGGGTAAAGGGACCCCTGATCATTAGGTCCAGTCGTGACCGACTCTGGGGTTGCGGCACTCATCTCGCTTTATTGGCCGAGGGAGCCGGCGTAGAGCTTCCGGGTCATGTGGCCAGCATGACTGAGCCGCTTCTGGTGAACCAGAGCAGCGCACAGAAACGCCGTTTACCTTCCCGCCGGAGTGGTACCTATTTATCTACTTGCACTTTGACGTGCTTTTGAACTGCTAGGTTGGTTGGCAGGAGCAGGGACTGAGCAATGGGAGCTCACCCTGTCGCGGGGATTCGAACTGCCGACCTTCTGATTAGCAAGTCCTAGGCTCAGTGGTTTAACCCACAGCGCCACCCGCATCCCTTAACCTATGGTACAAAAGTAAAAAGTTACATCTGTTGCTCAACCCAATTCTGGCATATGGCCCTCGGATGACTTTCCAGAAGGGAATGTGGCCCTGGGTATGGAAAGATTCCCCTCTCTGTTACACTGATATTACGTACTAGGAAATGGGTGCTACTAATGGAGCTAAAAGGAAAACACAGCAAGCCAAATTCTACAAGATATGGGGTTCCTCTTAAGCTGCGTAACATTTCGTTCATTCGGTTCAAATTAAGGTACCCATAAACTGCATACTGCACAGCTCAATCTCTCAGGGGACTTACCCACCCCAAATTTTATATTAATAGTACTTTAAATGGGTTGGCCCTTTTTGTTGTATCCTTAAAAGCCTTGCATAGAAAAACAATTTCATATTCTCAGTGTTAATCCTTACATTATTGCCGTCAAGGAATGGTTGGACATTTGGTACAACCCCGGTCGCACTGACAATGAAGTCGCAGCCATATATCTTCCCGCTGGTCAACTCAACATACACCGGCCACCTCTCTGGAAGAATGGAAGTTCAGACACACACAGTCCAGGTTATGTGGATTAGGCACAGAATCAGAAGTTTCCAGGTGTTAAGATTCATTTGTTCCTCCACTAGGATTGCCCTGGATTGCAAGCAGGGGGAGCTATAATTCTTCTAGTGGCCCCCTAGAGCCTCCTTAAGATGATACACTTGGGAGAGCGACAGCTGGACACCAGGGATGAGGAACCACTTTCACCCTGAGGGCCATGCTCTATTCTGTTCAACCTTTTGGGGCCCATCTGCCAGCAGGGCCAGGCACAAATGGGAGAGGAGTTTGTAAGCCATGCTTTCATTCTGCTAATAAGACCCTGATCTGTCCTGCACTCACTCTCTCTCTATATATATATTATCTCCAGGAAGATTGGTAGATCATAGATAGATGATAGATATAATTAAATTAAATTTTCTGTTTAAAATATTCATTTTACATCCTTAAGATATCAATGACTGTCTTTCTTCTCTCTCCAGGGTTCATTTTACATATCATAAATCCCTGCATAATTTACAAAAACTATACCACTCAGTATTCCATTATTGCATCCTTCAAAACTTATTTACACTGTTGAATTTATCTTGCTGCTGCCAGCGTTTCCAGCTGTACACAATTATTTCCCATATATTCAATAAACATTTTCCAATCTTCTCTAAACGTATGTTATTCATGTTCTCTTATTCTATATGTTAAGTCTGCGAGTTGTGCATATTTTGTCAACTTGAGTTGCCATTCTTCTTTGGTTGAGACCTCGCTCGTTTTCCATTTCTGGGCTAACAAAACACGGGCCGCAGTAGTTGCATACATTTAAAAAAAAAGTCTTGCACTCTTCTTGACACACTGTTTACCTTCATCCATTTCTGCATTCCTCTCGTCCGGCTGAACTATGGGGAAAGCCAGAGACACCTTCTCTGACTGCTGGAACTCTTCCCGGAGATAGATCTTCTTCACTTCGCAAAGGCTTTCAATGTGAACTTTGTGGGACAGCTGAAAAATAACAAATAATTGCATAACACCTTTCCTACTTAAGTTATGTGCGACCCCTACAGTGCGAGCCTTAACAAACTCATTTGTTTCATGCCAAATTTTATTAACGTTTTTGATGCTGTGCTTTCTGGTCAATTCAGCTTGCTGCAAACTTTCAAGTGATTTTTTATGGTGTGATCTGGCACGGTATTAGTTACAAGCTCCTATTCTGACAACTTTCATGGCGTATTGGATTTAAAAGGAAAACTGCCTCATGAGGACTATGCCCTAAAAGTCACTCTGCAAATCCTTAAGAAAGTACTAAATAAGTAAGAGGTCTAGATAAATTCTTCTGTGGCTCCTGTCCAAAAATTTATCTCCGCTGAGTCCTCCTGGTTGATCGTGCCTCTAAATCAAGGAGGAAGCCTAGGAATGTAGAGCAGACTCCCCTTTTCAGACATAATTGCCCAAGATATAGAAAGCCAGCAGGAATGAAGCAGTAGGGCCAGGGTCTCACTGCCTCCCAGTCACAATTGCTTTTTTAAAAATATAGTTTTACTAATTTCCAATATATAACAATTACAAAAAAAGAGACAAAATCTAGTTAAGCTTGCCAAAGTCCAACCTGTGATTTTGGTAGTTGCCATTCTTCAGAGTTATCAGTAAAGTATTTTATTTTATCTGTATAACAAAGGTCAGATTGCCCTTCTTTAAAAATAGTTAAGAAGCCCATACTTGGGGTACATTCTGCATGTTGACTTGTAATGTAGTTTATTTCTGTAAACACCCTCTGCCAGAAGGGCTTTATATAAAGCTCCTGATTGTTAATGGGGCATAGGGGAACACCTGAAGGGGGATTAGAATAAGCAGCCATACCTGTTTTGCTCCCTTAAGACATAAACCTTCGTGCCAGTCAGGGCCTAAGGCACTGCCGATTTCCCCCAGGTCTGCTGCAGCACTTTGTTCTATCTCACTTCCTGGGGGACAAGGAGGAGAGAGATAAGAACATATACAATAGAGCAAGTACAGGCAGCCTATATATTTTCTGGGTACAAAGACAATACAGCCTCTCCTCAGCCGGGCAGGGGTTTTTTTTAATTATTAATTATTATTATTATTATTATTATTATTATTATATGTATATGCCACCCATCTGACTGGGTTGCCCCAGATGAGGTCTTTACAAGGTCCTTCTTCTGTACAAGGTCCTTCTGTACTTCTTATTTAGTCATGCTGGCCACATGACCCAGAAAGCTGTCTGTGGACAAACGCCGGCTTCCTCGGCCTGAAAGCGAGATGAGCGCCGCAACCCTATAGTCGCCTCTGACTGGACTTAACCGTCCAGGGGTCCTTTACCTTCACTTATTACGAGTGCAACCCAACTTCCCACCCTGTTCTTGCAGCAGCTATTCCCACTCCACAAACTCAGCCACAATGCTACCTCATCTCTTACAGTTTGCAAATATTTGAAGTGTGCAGGGTTGGGCCAATGCAACAGTTTTCATACGATATAAGCCAATATACATGCAAGAGCCACTTTATAATGCCTGAGTAGCTCTACAGTACTGGGTACTCCACCTGCCGTCGTATATTTTGTTCTTTTACAAGCGATCGGAGGCTCCGGTTTCACGGCACTCAGCTTTGGGATCAGGAACTCAGCCGCTCCTGCATCAAAGAAAGTATTCCCAATAGCTTTGTCTTTGATGGCCCAGATGACTTCGCAACCTTCGATTTCGTACCTAAAAAGAATCATGGCAAGAAAAATTGACGGACTATGCAGAACTGGCAAAACTGACATACAAGCTATGGGACAAGGATAACTGTGACTTTAAAGATGAATGGGAACCCTTTACAAAGTATTTGAAGACACAACAAAGCGAACTGGACTCCTTGGCTGGTTTTGAATAAACATTCACAAACTTTTTGTTGATAATAATCAGCTAAATAGTTTGAGGATTTATACAACTGTGTAACATGCAGAAAACAGCATTTTTAGAGAAATCAAAGACTGGAACTGAGGGAAGTCGGGGGGTGGGGGTGCGTGGGTTCTGTGGGGGAGGGAGGGGGAGGGAGGAAAAATGGGGGGGAATAAGGATGATATGTTTCTGGATAATATGTTTTAATTTTGAATAAAAAGTTGTTTTTTTAAAAAAAAAGTTTATTATTATTTTTAAGCTATTTTGTTTCTGGTGTGTTACTGTAATTAAGGTGGGGGTTTTTTAAAAAGAAAAGAAAAAAGTTTAAAAAGCAACCTGGTTTACATGTCACTATTTTTCACACGAGCAAGCAGTGGCTAGTGCTTGCTCCTGAAATCACAGGTACTTCACTCCTCCTCCACTGCTGCTACGTTGCTGGGAAATAAGTCATGGCCTGGCTTGGTATGTCATCCAAACCTGGCTTCCAAATTTGTTTCTCTCCAAACAAACTATAAAATTCTAAGCCAAGAGAAACCCTGGCTTCCTCTCGTGGTTTGTTTTGGAGAGGTGTTTGGACAATTGAAAAAACACCCCAAAGACCATGGCTTGTTTCCTTGCAGGAACAGGCATGGAGCAAAGTGGCCATGATTTCAGCACTGCTACTTCACATTAAATCATAGTTCATTTTAACTATGGTTTAATGTGATGTCCAAACCTGGGAATTTTTTTTTAAAAAGTTAAGTTCTCACACTGCATTCAGCGTTCCAAAAAGGCATGGGTATACTATAGCAGCACAAATTAGATCTATAGCTAAGATAGTAGAAGTAGTAATAGCAGTAGTAGTAGTAATAGTAGTAGTAGTAGTAGTAGTAGTAGTAGTAGTAGTAATAATCTATTATTTATACCCTGCCCATCTGGCTCTGTTTCCCCAGCCACTCTGGGCAGCTCCCAGCAAAATAATAATAATAAAGCTCTTAGCTTCACTTATTTTTCAAAAGAAGGAAGATTTACGTACACTAATTCCAGGGCAATGCCACCATTTCCCACAATGGTTATTCTTTTCGCTCTTGCCAGACGTTTCTGAAATTCCTGCACTTGACAGAGACAGAGAGATCATTATAGTAACATAAGAAGCTGCCTTCTACTGAGTGATGCAGTTGGCCTGTCAAGCTCAGGATCATCAACCTTGACTGGGAGTGACTCTCCGGGGTTATGAACAACAGCCTCTTCTGGTCCCACAGGAGTTGCCAGGAAGTGAACCCAGGACATACTATGTACAAAGTAGATGCTCTACCATTGAACTGTGGCCCTTCCTCTGTTATTGCAACAGAGCTGACCCCATTTGACCCCAAAACAAACCAAATTTAATTACCAGTTAAAACAAAGAGGGAGGGGCACTACTTGGCTCCCTATTTGGGGGCAATATAGTTCTCTGCTGTTAAAGTCTGAGCTCCCTTCCACTCCCCTGCAAGACTATATAGCTGAATAAAAGCAGTGCTATCTATCTATCTGGGCTACAAGTATGTGCAAAAACTTCTTTTCTCTCTCTTGTGGTTGTCTTTCTGTCCACATTTTACATTTCTTTCCAATTTTTCTGTTTCATTATGCAATGCTGCAGAACTCCCCTGCTTAGAAACACCTGTCAGAGGTGTTCCCTTTTGACTTTTCGGAAGCTAGTGAAAACCCTCTCTCTTTTTCTGTGTTCTGGGAGAGTGACCCTGGCACACTATTTGTGTTGCATGGTTATTTCTGGCTTAGACCTCACCAAATTTATAAATCTATGTCTGCGTCGGAGACTGCTGAAAGCACACAACAAGCATTACCGCTGCGCTGTCTGTATCGCGGATTCCCAACACGAAGGGGTTTCTTTCAGTAATCAGCTTTGGCTTTGCTCCAGCACACAGACAAAGTTTTTCGTAGATGTACTCCTGACCGGCTTCGGTGATTATTTTCTGCAACCATGTTATAAAATGGAAAATAAAGAAGAGAAGGACATCTTTGAAGGGTCCAGTACAGCATGCCATTGATCCTTTTTTAAAAAAACCATAGACTCATAGAATTGTACAGTTGGAAGGACCCAAGTTTCCCCATCCTCACTCTACATTAATCTCAGTCATGGGTTCAAACCCCAGGTTGAGCGAAAGATTCCCGCATTGCAGGAGGTTGAACTAGAAGACCCTTGTGGTCCCTTCCAACTCTACAGTTCTATGATGGGATAGTTTCACATTGAAACAAGGAAGAACTGCCATTGTCTCATGCAGATTGGCTTCAGTGCTTGTTGAGCTTAAGCAACAGAAGCATTTGTGCACAGAAGAATGGAATGAGAGAAGCTAGGAAAAAAGAACCTGAAGCAAATTTCCCACATGTTCTCCAAAGAGCTCCAGAAAGAACAGCGAGAACTTCATGCCTGCGATACCTTGCACCATTCCCCCTCTTGTAGTCCACCAACAATCCCTCCAAAGCTACTTCTTTAGTAGGAAGTCTGCAAGCTAGCCGGCTTCCAATGCAGCTGGATGAGCAAACACTTAAGATTCAGGCTGTCAATTCACACAGAAGAACACAAATAGGAAAACCTTTCCTCTGGGTGGCAGTGTAGGACGTTCTGCAAATGTTCTCCAAAGCACTCGACTATGCTCCTGGCTCCTAAGAGCTGGTTTGATGCAATGAAATGGATCCCCTACTCTCACTCAGACATCACTTGGGTATTAAAATTCAACAAGCGCTGTCTGGCGTATCAACTGCTTCGCCAATATCTGCTCCCGATGACAGCAGTTTCTCACACCGCATCAAAGACCTGCTCTGGAAACCCCACCCTCAACTTCCTGGCCTGGGGCGAGGGTGGGCCTTGCCCCAGTGTGCATGCATTAGTTTCTGCCACAACCAGCTTAATGTCTGCATGAAAGTCAGCTCCCGTCTCATCTTTATAGGTTGTAAACCAGTGCATTTGTAAGTCCCACCGACAGGGCTATATCCCAGTAGATTAGAATCACCTGACTCCACCAGTGCAGGAATATCTGGAGGTGACCATGTTGGTCACCTAGTCTACAACATGAGACTTGATTTTTCATATCAAGACATCTCCGCTCTCATCTTGGAAAAGGAAAGCCATTTCTCATTTCAGATAAAGACAAAAGGATGAAGGGTCCTCTTACATGTTCTTCACTCTTCAACTGTTTTACTCCAGACTGAATAACCTTAATGTTAGGGTAGCGTTTTTCTAAGATGCTGCTTGCTTGTTCTTCAACATCAAATTCTTCTAAAGTCCTGGAAACCTGACAAAAACAAACAAACAAACAAAAATATCCTTGAGGTGCAAGACAACTTCCTAACCAAAATCTACTGATGCACAAATGCACCAAAGAACCCCTTGGGTTCTTGTCAACCCTGAAGGCAACTTTCATAGATGAAGGTTCGAAAACCCTTAGGTCTGGTTCGAAAACACATACCCCTACCCAATAGCTGGACCGACAGCTGCAACTGCAGTGGGATGCTGCTACTGATTACATGTTAACTGGGGAAATTCAGTCTTTCCCAGTCCTAGATATTTGCAGGGACCTGCAAACAGCAGTAATAGCTGCAACGGAGAACACACACAAAAACATCCTTAAAGCCAATCTCATTCAGCAGCCTGTTATCCCAGGGACCAGCTAGCTCTTAATGGGAAGCCTGCAAGCAGGACGAAGTGCAACAATGCTCTCCTCACCTGTGGTTCCCAACAACAGTTATTCAGAAGCATACTGCCTCCGACAATGGAAAGAGAACATAGCCATCATGGTTAGTGGCCAATGATAACTTTGTTCTCCATGGATTTGCCTTTGAAAGTTGTCCTGTAGCCTTATGAGGCTTTGCCCTCCTCCTTCAGTCCAAGATGGTGGCCACTGGAAAATCCAATGGGAGCAAATTTCCTACAGCTCATCTATGTGCCATGCAAAGAAGTACTTTCTTTGAATGGCCCTAAATCCTAGTATTAAAAGTGGGCACTACTACAGGAAAACTGGGCCTGCAGTGGCCATTGAAACAGGGTTACAACAGCAGAGTAGATTACTTCACCTTACCCCAAATCCCCCAAAGCAGTTATTAGTTCTGTTCTCACCTGCCTGAAGTTCGTTACTGCTTTTATAAGAGGAGATGCTGTGACTAATAAAATATCATCAGAAGGAAACTCTGTAGCTAGCTGTTCAAAGGGGTAGAAAATATCAGAAGTTATTTTTAAAACGAGCAACTCACACCTACATTTTCCCAAGCAGACAATTATTTAAATTCATCAGCACCCCCTCCCCTAAATAACTGGTATTAGCATCCTACCTCTGAAACAGAGGTCGTATTTAGACACAGTGGGACGTTTTTAGCTTTCTTACTGTTCAAGGAAAAAGCCTGTGTTAAATCATGCTTTGCCATCAATTGGAACATGGCAGATCTTGTCCTAGGGACGGGGAATAGGTAGACTGCTGCTTAATCAAAGTTACACTAAAATGCTTGATTTATGCGTTGTTGCTTATAATGGGGAACCGTGGGAAGCCACCTCGGAAGCTACGCACCGCATACCCATCTTCTCATTATACGTCTATGAAACAACCAGGAAGTTTCCGTAGGGAAAGGGCGTGGAAGGGAAAAGGCCAGAGGACGCATGCGCAAATACGCAAGGTACTTCAGCCGCTCAGCAAACGTTGCTCCAGAGGACGCATGCGCAGAGACCGCGTATATGGTTTCTGAGGCGCAGGGACAGTACGTTACCCGCTCAGCGCACGTCACTCCGGCAATGCCACCTCCCACCACAACGAAGCGGCTCCGCCGGGCAGCGAGTTGGGGCGACTGCGCTGCCATAGCCGCGTCTCGGGCCTGCGAGGCTCCGGCCTCTTCCTCGTCTGGGCGACTCTTCACCGGCTTCGTTGGTGTAGCCTGGCTACGGGTCGCCGCGAGGCTCCTAAAACTTCCGTTTGGCGTTTCCCGCTTGAGGAGGCGTGACCAGAAGAACAGATACGACTCATCTGCCCCCTATGGGCCATGCGTTTATATTACAACTAAAGGAGCGCAGAAGATTTATGGCTTGAAGCCAAAGGGAGATTTAAGGGACTGGATTTATTTATTGACTTTGGAAGCCGAGCTTTGCATTGGATAGATTATACGAAAATTGTCGCCAAGAGGAAAGGGTGGTTCTGAGCATAGGCTGAGTGCTGCAGATTTTATTTTTATTTTGCAATAGATTTCTCACCTTTTTCTCCCAAGGAGATCAAAGTGGTGCTGGTGGTTCTCATTTAATCCCCCACAACAACCCCGGGTTAGGCTGAGAGGCAGTGATTGTCCCAATGTCACTCAGTGGGTTGCATGGCTGAGTGGGGATTGGAACCCTGGTCTCCCAAAGTCCTAGTCCTAGAACTCCCAAGGGTTCTTCAGTTGCATGATGGCAAAATGTGCCAGAATCCTAAAGAGCGTGATGTATGTATGATGTATGGAGGGGTGGTCTTGAGCTCCAGGGCAGGAAATTTAAAATCTCTATACAGTGGTACCTCTGGATGCAAACAGGATCCGTTCTGGAGCCCCGTTCGCATCCTGAAGCAAACACAATCTGCATCTGCGCGTGCGCAGGTCGTGATTCACTGCTTCCGCGCATGCGTGTGACGTCATTTTGAGCGTCTGCGCAAGCGGCAAAATCCGGAAGTAACGCGTTTAGTGTTGGTTGGGAAAGAAAACTAGGTAAATAAAAAAAGATAATTCCCTGGATGTCAAGATCCAGGTTTGATGAGAGAAACCCTGTAAAGATTTAAAACAACAATACATGCATTATTGCAAACAGACCACAAGTCTCAAGTGTTCTTTTTCCTCTAAAGAAAACTTGCCCAGTAGAGGCAGAAGTTTCTACTTTTCAGAGGTGGGCGAGTGGAAAACAATATCAGGAAATGAGTTATGGCCCTGGAAGCGACAGCTGTTAGTCATAAATGGCCTTTCTTTTGTTTTCTATTATTTAAAGAGCAAGTTTGCTTTCCAGGGCTGAATGTAATTTCCCAGTCCAAGAAATTGCTAGACAGTTCAGCCATATACTAAATATTACTCTTCTACACCTGCAGCCCCTGCTGCCAACACAAACGACCTGACCTGAATAATACAAGAAATTGGACAGGCATGCATTGTAAGAGATGAAATATACCTCTGAAGTTTTTCTCATCAACATAGGACAGTCAAAAGAAATTTCATTCAAGGGCAAGTTGATGCATTTCAGTCCTCTATCATAGTGAGTTGTTTGTGGTTCTGTCAAGTTTGGGCAAAAAGAGCCTAAGTCAGACCTCCCTGGACAAAGCGGTTACAAGGTGGGCTTCACTGAAAATGGACCCTTCAGACTTTTGCAAGGGCTGATTCTGGTCTGCAAATATGAAAGCCAAATGCACCTTTGTGCATAGAAAGGAAGACAAAAAATAAGTAGGCATTTTAGTCTGACAGCAGCAATCAGCCAAGTTTTTCTCTCGTCTTTTTCTTTTTTGCCATATGTTTCAGCAGTAGCTCTCTTCCATAGCAAGCACACAAGTTCCAGATGCACAGGGGGTCTTCCTTGCCTCGCCTCTCCCCACACCTCATGAAAACTTATGCATAGGGGAAGTTTGCCATGACAATAGAACAGTAGTATTGAAAATGGCCTGTAGCCATTATACCTGAAGGAGCACCTCCACCCCCATCGTTCTGCCCAGACACTGAGATCCAGATCCGAGGGCTTCTGGCGGTTCCCTCACTGCGAGAAGTGAGGTTACAGGCAACCAGGCAGAGGGCCTTCTCGGTAGTGGCACCCTTTCTGTGGAACGCCCTCTCATCAGATGTCAAAGAAATAAACAACTATCTGACCTTTAGAAGACACCTGAAAACAGCCCTGTTTAGGGGATTTTTTAATGTTTGATCTTTTATCGTGTTTTTAATGTTCTATTGGGAACCGCCCAGAGTGACTGGGGAAACCCAGCCAGATGGGTGGGGTATAAATAATAAATTATTATTATTATTAGTCTTCCAGCTTTGGGCTTCTCAGGACAGGCCATGTAAGTATTCCTAATGCAGTTCCTCTCCCCCACCTATTGATTCAGATACCAACAATTAAAAACAATGGGCTTTCTCACATACAGCCCTCTTCTCTCGGAAGGAAAGCAATGCCCAACCAGGTGAAAACAGAATAAATGAGGGAGGGAGGGAACTGCAGCCCAGTATAGGAAAAGAGGTGGTATGTGAACACCTAGCTACTTTAAATTACGGTAATTCAAATCTCCAGGGCCTGAAGAGATGCACCCAAAGGTACTTACATGAGCCTGCAGATGTAATGGTAGAGGCTCTGTTTATAATCTTTGAGAATTGTTGGAGAACAGGTGAGGTCCCCGCAGACTGGAGGCTACCAGCTGTTGTCCCCATCCTAAAAGGTGTGTGGACCCAGGTAGCTACAAACTAGTCAGCTTGATATCAATAACCAGGAAAGGTCCTAGAACAGATAATTTATCGGTTGGTCTGTGAGCACTTAGAAAAGGATGCTGTGATTACTAAGACTCAGCATGGGTTTCTCAAAAACAAGTCACGCCAGACAAATTTCATTTCTTTTTTTGATAGAGTTACAAGCTTGGTGGATCAGGGGGATGCTGTGGACATAGTGTATCTTGATTCCAGTAAGGCTTTTGACAAAGTCCCCCATGATATTCTTGCAGAGAAGCTGGTAAAATGTTGGTTGAACGAGGTAACTGTTAGGTGAATTTGTAACTGGTTAAATGTCCGAACCATTAGTACTCACTAATGGTTCCTCATCATGTGACTTGGACAAAGCAATTGAGGGGATGCTCATCAAATTTGCAGATGACAGCAAACTGGGAGGGTTAGCTAATGTTACAGAACACAGAACCGGGTTTCAAAATAACCGTAACAAATTAGAGAACTGGGCGCAAGCTAAGAATAAACCTTCAGTTCTAAATTTAGGTATGTATTATCAAGTTTGGGAAAACCCAACCCACTTTCTTTCTGAATGCATGTAGTACAAAATTTAAAAGGTGTCTCACTGCAATAAAATGCAATTCAGTCTTGCGTTTGTAGGATGGATACAATTCATATTCCCAAAATGAATAAACAATGATCTGGCTTGGTTCTGCGCTCCCATGAGTGTGGGGTGTGTGCAAACAGCTTCTCCACTCTCATTTAAGGTTCCCTGGTTCCCCATCCCTGGTCTTAAGTGCCTCAATTCTACCATCGTTCTCAAGCACCCTGTGTTCTTTTAAGTGTTTTTTGCCCAATAAAGAATTCTGAAGAATCAGAAGTGTTGCAGTATTGTGTGACATTTTCATTGCTCCTACTAAAGCGGGACAGCAAACGTTCTTCCCTCCATGTGTTGCTGGACTCCAGTGCCCATGAGCCACAGCCAGCATTGCCAATAATCCGGTGTGATGGGAGTTGTATTCCACATCAACTACCAAAGGGATTACCCACCTGTATGTTTATTTTTTGTTCCTTTCTTGCCTACCGCTGAAGACGAAGCACTGTTGTTGTTGTGGCGGCTGCCCGTCATCTCTCCAGTTCCTTAATTAATTCCCTGCCTGCTTCTGTGCAATCTTGAAACTGTCAGTGTTCAAAGGGAATCTCCCCCTGATATTTTTAAGCACGAAATCCCTGGCACCCTGGAGCGCCTTTGCCATTCTTGTTTGCAATTTCCTTTTTGTTTTTATCTGCCCCGCCACCGCCACCAATTCTCGGCCCTTTCACCGGAGACATTCCGAAGCAGAGATGACATCATCTATCATGTTGTGAGGAGGCGGCTCTTGACAGTTCTATTTTGCTCTTTGTTATCAAACTGCACCAATGTCACTTGGCATTACTTGTTTCTATCTGGGGAAACTCAAATTGGTTCTGCCAGCAAAATTTGCAATACATGGACTCGGTCATTGCTCTTTCCCAGGTGCTCATCTCCAGTTCCCAAGTGGGTGTTGTAGTTTGACCAACACTGCTATCTTCTGTATGCCTACTCAGATGTAAGCAGCACTGAGTTCATTCAGACTTGCTGCCAAGTATGAATGTCTAGGATCATGGCCTAAGCTGCAACAGATCAAAAGCAAAGAAGCTATGGTACAAATATACCAACATGATGTTTCTGCCTTGGAAAATGTTTCCTTTCATTGGGAAGAAAAACCCTTTTATTTGTTCTATTTTTAATAGCCATTCAATTGGAACATTCTCCAAAATATAAAAGTGAAGTAGTATCATCAATTTATACGATACAGCAAAAACTAATCTGTATAAATCCGTGTCCTTCAAAGGTCAGCACTGGACCCCTCTAAGGTCTGAGCCATAGGCAGCTGCCTAGTTGGCTCTGACTGTTTCCATCAGTAGCTATTCCATTTGGCTGCACCCAAGGGAAAGGTGAGACAATGACCCACCTTGTTGGCTTAGCTGCTATCTACTGCCACATAGCTTCCCTCAGAACTGTCTGTCCATGTCATCGCCATTCAACCCAGTTGCATCAGAGGAAGCCCAGGAAGTTAGATAGCTGGGGTGGGGCCACATCCTTAGCTTGGCTGGACCAACTCTCCTCCTCCCAGAACTGTCTCATGCAGTGAGCGTTCCAACTGGTCACTGTATAACCGTTATGGGACAGTGCAAAGGAGTCAGAATCCACCTCTCCTTGCCCTCTCTCTTCCTTCTCCCTTTGGTATCAGGTCTTGTGAGCCATTATTTTAAAATGTAAACCATCTTTTAGTGCTTTCCTGGAAAGTTGGAATGTGTGTTGTGAATAAGTAACTAATCGTTCAACTTGGAAAAGGCTCCACAAGGAGCAGAGTTAATAACTCAAATCAACTACCATCTGTGGTGGAGTTATGGTCCACCATGCTCTGTGTTCAGTCATTTTGGCAAGCCTTATCCATTCACCTAAATAAACGTGTAAGGGGAATCTGCTGGTTCCCCTTGCCCACACTGCATTAAGGATCACGTTAGGAGAATCTGCTTGCTCAGACTGCATTAAGAATGTTTCAAGAATATTTGTGTTGGAAAAGCTCAGCCTTGAGCTAGACTGATAGAAAGTTGGCACCCTGTTTTTCTTGCTGAATCTGGCATCCAGCTCTGATAATGCAGGCATGCTTTTCCTTGGAGAATGTGACTTAATTTCAATGTGTGTGTAAAGCTAAGCCAAGGGAATACCTCTATAGCCACCTGTGTAATTTCAAGCTCTGTGGACTCCACTTTTGTGAGTTCCTCAGTGGCTGCTTTTCTGACTAAGTAAAGCCACCTCAAACATCACAATGGCGTGTTTATTGAAGAAATCACTATGTCTGAAAATTTGGGTTGTCATACAAAAAGTGAAAATCCAGACACAAAAGTTGAGCTTTGGGGGGGGGGGCAAAGTTAAACTCTTTTATTGGGGGGGAAGCTTTGTTGTTGTTGTTTAGTCATATCTTCGTGACCCCATGGACCAGAGCACGCCAGGCACTCCTGTCTTCCACTGCCTCCCGCAGTTTGGTCAAACTCATGTTCGTAGCTTTGAGAACACTATCCAACCATCTCGTCCTCTGTCGTCCCCTTCTCCTTGTGCCCTCAATCGTTCCCAACATCAGGGACTTTTCCGGGGAGTCTTCTCTTCGCATGAGGTGGCCAAAGTATTGGAGCCTCAGCTTCAGGATCTGTCCTTCCAGTGAGCACTCAGGGCTGATTTCCTTCAGAATGGAGAGGTTTGATCTTCTTGCAGTCCATGGGACTCTCAAGAGTCTCCTCCAGCACCATAATTCAAAAGCATTAATTCTTTGGTGATCAGCCTTCTTTATGGTCCAGCTCTCACTTCCATACATCACTACTGGGAAAACCATAGCTTTAACTATAAGGACCTTTGTCGGCAAGGTGATGTCTCTGCTTTTTAATATGCTGTCTAGGTTTGTCATTGCATTTCTCCCAAGAAGCCGGCGTCTTTTAATTTCGTGACGGCTGTCACCATCTGCAGTGATCATGGAGCCCAAAAAAGTAAAATCTCTCACTGCCTCCATTTCTTCTCCTTCTATTTGCCAGGAGGTGATGGGACCAGTGGCCATGATCTTTGTTTTTTTGATGTTGAGCTTCAGACTATATTTTGCGCTCTCCTCTTTCACCCTCATTAAAAGGTTCTCTAATTCCTCCTCACTTTCTGCCATCAAGGTTGTGTCATCTGCATATCTGAGGTTGTTGATATTTCTTCCGGCGATCTTAATTCCAGCTTGGGATTCATCCAGCCCAGCCTTTCGCATGATGAATTCTGCATATAAGTTAAATAAGCAGGGGGACAATATACAGCCTTGCCGTACTCCTTTCCCAATTTTGAACCAATCAGTTGTTCCATATCCAGTTCTAACTGTAGCTTCTTGTCCCACATAGAGATTTCTCAGGAGACAGATGAGGTGATCAGGCACTCCCATTTCTTTAAGAACTTGGCATAGTTTACTGTGGTCAACACAGTCAAAGGCTTTCACGTAGTCAATGAAACAGAAGTAGAAGCTTTTTTTAGCTTTGCCCAAAGTTGTTGAGCTACTTTTTATGAAATTCGCCAAAATCAACACTACCAACACGGACTGCCATACGTCTGGATTTTTAAAGTTACACACACACACGTTTTCTTTGGCATTTATTTCGCATGAAATTGTTGGTTAATTTGTCCTAATTTACATCGTGCAGTGCAGAGCTCTCAGGTTACATACGCTTTAGGTTACAGTCTTCGCTAACCCAGAAATAGTACCTTGGGTTAAGAATTTTGCTTCAGGATGAGAACAGCGGCGGCACGGCAGTAGCAGGAGGCCCCATTAGCTAAAGTGGTGCTTCAAGTTAAGAACAGTTTCAGGTTAAGAACAGACCTCCAGAACGAATTAAGTACTTAACCCGAGGTACCATGGTAATTTTGAATTCTTAAGGGTGTTGAACAATCATTTGATAAAAAATGTCTTTATGTTTAGAAGTGTGACCCTCAAACCACCAGTAATTAGCTGGCAAGGTGTGGTGGGAAACTGATAATGAAAGAGAATTAGGCTACAAAGCAACATCATTGATGGAAGGAACCTCTTTAAAAACCATGCTGTTTTCAGTTATGGCTGAGGTATATTTTGCACCAGACTTAGTTGTATTTTCTACATCTCCTTTACCTTTAAAACTAACTGAGTGAGCTACATCATTTGCATGAAGTTGAGGGTCCAGCCTTTCCCTTCGTTTTTGACTTTCACTAGTTGTAGCCTCTGCTGCATCTGTTTCCTCCAGTGTCTCTGACACTTCACGAACCTAATGAATAGGTTTTTTAAAAGACAAATAAGCTATCTTTCTGTTTTTCTTCATGCTTTTTTATTGCTCTCTTTTTCCACTTTCCACTTCCTGATGATAATGATGTTTACTGATATGCATGAAATCACTTTTGGGAACAACGCACAAATAACAGTCAAAATAAACCACACTCTACGTCACAAAAGAAAGAAATAAGAATGAATTGATGGAACCTTAGTCAACTGCAGTCCTGGTTCAACTCTCACCTTCCTATTCAACCTGGTCTGATTTCATGCTTGCTGAAATACCCTTGGTAATTTCTCTCTGCTTGTCCAGACACTTATCAGAACATCCACAAGCAAGTTCTGGCAAGCTTGGGAGAAGAATACACCAGTGCTGTAAAGCACATTGTCTTGCAACATGATGTCACAGATGTCATCAGGGAGTAGGAGAAATGAAGAGTGGAAACAATACAGCAAATGAAAATACCAGAATTCAACAGTGGCAATAGATTGTCATCTACATGCAGCTGCTGGGAGAGATCATCGGGGTTTGGGCTGGGTGTTCATCAGTATGCGGATGATACCCAGCTCTACCTCTCTTTCAAATCAGAACCAGTGAAGGCAGTGAAGGTCCTATGTGAGTGCCTGGATGGATGGCAGCTAACAGATTGAGGTTGAATCCTGACAAGACAGAAGTACTGTTTTGGGGGGACAGGAGGCGGGCAGGTGAGGAGGACTCCCTGGTCCTGGATGGGGTAACTGTGCCCCTAAAGGACCAGGTACGCAGCCTGGGAGTCATTCTGGACTCACAGCTGTCCATGGAGGCGCAGGTCAATTCTCTGCCCAGGGCACCTCCCACCAAATGTCCTCCCACCAGATGTCAAAGAAATAAAGAACTATCTGACTTTTAGAATACATCTGAAGGCAGCCCTGTTTAGGGAAGCTTTTTAATATTTGATGAATTATTGTATTTTAATATTCTGTTGGAAGCCACCCAGAGTGGCTGGGGAAACCCAGCCAGATGGGCGGGAAACAAACAAACAAACAAACAAACAAACAAATAATGTTTCAAGGGTATCTTCTCGGTTTACAATATATACAGTGGTACCTCAGGTTACATACGCTTCAGGTTACATATGCTTCAGGTTACAGACTCCGCTAACCCAGAAATAGTGCTTCAGGTTAAGAACTTTGCTTCAGGATGAGTACAGAAATCATGCTCCGGCGGCGCGGCAGCAGCAGGAGGCCCCATTAGCTAAAGTGGTGCTTCAGGTTAAGATCAGTTTCAGGTTAAGTACGGACCTCCAGAATGAATTAAGTACTTAACCTGAGGTACCACTGTACTAATAACTCAGAGGAGCGTCAACCACACAGGCCTCTACTTCTTCACATACCTATAAATCCACCACTGGCTATGATCTTTCTCAAATGCTTTACATGTCTAGTACTTCTGCCTTGGGTTGAGTATCTAATCATGCTTCTAGATTATGGGATGGGGAACCAAACTCGGACTCCAACTCCTATTGGTCCCCAGTCAGTATGGCCAGTGGTCAGGGATGGTGGGAGTCCAATAACCTTTGGAGACCCACTGGTTCACTGGTCTAGGTGATGAATTTGGACATTCTGCTATACCCTTTGCCTCCCTGGTTAAGTCACTCATGCCTAATCTCCACTGCTCTCCGACATCAAGGGTGGCAGAATTGCAAGATGGTGCCAAGCTTCCGAGGCATTTGTGAACATCTGCTTAATAGCGTGGAGCTATCACAAGCAGTTTCCTGACATGCCGCATGCGTTAGATGAAAAGGTCAGCTTGCTGTTAACCTTGTGGGGAAATTTGCAAAAAAATAAAATAAACAAAAATAAACCCATACAAGCCCTCAACATTTCAAATTGAGATTTCGTTTGGCAGGATGACAGCAAGCTTAACATTTCCATACTTCTGCATTTTGTTATTGTAATATACCCTTATGGAAATTCCATTTTTCTTCTCTTGACTCGATGGGGCCCTCCAACATCTTTTAAAAAGCACACAGCCAATTTCAGTTTAAATGTTTGAATTAAGTTTGCCCCATTTTTGTCAGTTATCTCACCATTTATGCCCAACCCTTTTAAAATAAAAATGTGCCAAGATGGCTTACATAACAAAACGATAAAATCATTTAAAAATGATAATTCTAAAGAGGGAGAATGTATAAAAACCACAGCAGCATAACAACATACAGGTTAAGAACCTCAGGTTAGGAACTTAATTCATTCTAGAGGTCTGTTCTTAACCTGAAACTGTTCTTAACCTGAGGTACCACTTTAGCTAATGGGAGCTCCTGCTGCCGCCGCACAATTTCTGTTCTCATCCTGAAGCAAAGTTCTTAACCCGAGTTACTATTTCTGGTTAGCGGAGTCTGTAACCTGAAGCGTATGTAACCTGAAGTGTCTGTAACCCGAGGTATACAAGAGGCATCAGGACATTTTGGGGTTTTTTTAAAAAAAATACAGTGTGAAATAAAAATGACTTTAAAACAGGCTGGGAGGTGTGTGTGTGTGATTGGCACATCTCTTTTGGAAAGAGTTCAACAGTTAATAACATAGGAAGGGGAGTGCTAGATGAGACCAAAGGCCATCTTGTCCAGCATCCTGTTCTCCCAGTGGCCAACAAGTTGCCCATGAGAAGCCTACAACCAAGAACTGAATTCAACAATGCTATCCAGAGGTGACTCAGGCTCCCTTGTGCCCTTGGCAAGGAGACATACCAGCGCCACCTCCGTCCCTTGTATTGGTGCCAACCGTCCCTTGCCCCCTTGCCAGAAGAGTCTGTGTGCCCCGCTTGACCTCCCAGAGCAGCAAAGAAGCAGCCCAGGAAGTACATGAATGGGCAGGTGGTCTCCTAGCCACTTTCAGCCGCAGTGAAAAGACATAATTTTTGCGCCTCCCCCGCCCCCCGCCTGTGTCCTTGGTGGGGGGCCAACCAGCTCCCTAGGTACATTCCTGACATAGTCCCCACTTGTAATTCTCTGTATCTGGTATACCATCCTGATTCTTCAACTCCCCATTCTCTTCCCCGCCATCGTCAGAAGCCAACCATCACCTCCACGACATCGCCTCAGGACTCATGACAATTACCACCAATAAGGTCTTTTCTCTGATACTCACCTATTTGGCCTTTACAGTCAATGAAATTCAATGAATGTAACATTGAATCCAGTTGGGACTACCTGTGTTCAATTGCTAATTAAGAAATTTTAGTGACATGAGGAGGTGTGTATCAATTGTTGTTGTTAGCAGCTCTGAGCCCGGCTTCGGCTGGGGAGGGCGGGATATAAATAAAATATTATTATTATTATTATTATTATTATTATTATTATTATTATGTAGGGCCCTCGTACCTACGGGACTGCCTCTCCTGGTATGTCCCACAGAGAAACTTACAGTCTTCAAATAAAAACATCTTGAAGGTCCCAGGCCACAGAGAGGTTAGGCTGGCCTCAACTAGAGCCAGGGCTTTTTCGGCTGTGGCTCCGATCTGGTGGAACACTCTGTCACAAGAGACTAGGGCCCTGTGGGACTTGACATCTTTCCGCAGGGCCTGCAAGACAGAGCTGTTCCACCAGGCCTTTGGCCAAGGCACAGCCTGACTCCCTCCCTCAGCAATCTTCGCGGAGCTCTGGCCCAATGGTTGCCAGTGGGTTGATTTGAATTAATTTTATAATGAATGATTTTAGAGTGTTGTGTTGTGTTGTACTTTTGTACTGTTTTATTGTTGTTAGCCGCCCTGAGCCCGGCTTCGGCTGGAGAGGGCGGGATATAAATAAAATTTATTATTATTATTATTATTATTATTATTATTATTATTATTATTATTATTACTACTCAGAGTACACCCATTAAATTAATGGACATGCCAAACTTAGATTCATTACTTTCAATGGGTCTGCTCTGAGTAATCTTTATCTATATATCAAATCAGCAAAGTCTTGGGTAAAAAAACTACAGTGACAGCTGCATTCTCCCTCTGGTCGGTTCACTTTGCTGACAGGAATTAACCTCTACTGAGAGACTGGCCTTATACTCTGCTAACTGTTTCTCAGAGAAACTTGATGCAATGCCCACAGCCGGCCACCATCCATCCAGTAATGCCATCAAATCTGATTCTTCTAGCACCATCCAAACTCTTCAGGATTGGTTTGTCCTTCCTTTGGCAAAGATGCAAGGCCAATTAATTTTTGTCCATTCACTTACCGGCTCAGTATGTTCTCCGATCAAATATACCATGAATACTGAAGTTCAAAGGTCATGTAGTTTCATTTCCCCCCTTTCCTCAAGAAATACCATAGTAACCTGATGTCATATTAGGTTTGTCGATGGCAATTTTCGCTCAAATAATCGGTCACAGTGACATAGCCCATTATTCTTTTTCGTCACTGAAGACTTGGTTGGTACATTAAAAAATCGCCACCTCTAGCAAATGGAACACTAGTCCAGAGCTTCCCAGGGATGTGTGAAGTTTGGCTCATTTGAAAGATGGGGAGCTGTATTAAGCCTCCCAGATGAAGGGACTTAAGGGGAAGAGGAAAATCCCATTAATGAGTAATGGGATGTATCATGTAATGAGTGGGTGCATAAGCCATGAGCAAGCCAAATTGTTTAATTCACGATGTTGAAGTTTCTTGCTTTACAAAGTAAATAACTATGCAATTTCCAATGATGACTAATTGAATAAAACAAAATGAGACCAATACCTTTAGGCTCGTTTCTGATTCAGACATAATTTGTAGTGATTTGTGACAGCATCTACTTACCCATCTTTAACTACATCATACCCTGCCACGATAGGTCTGCATCTCTAGGGGCATATTGGCAATGGCACAATCTCTCAAGTGAGGCTCCAATTTTATTATTAAACTGGAACGTCCTGGCTGCTTAGAGAAGCATTTGTCAGGGAGGTATGATCTTATTCCCTTCCACTCAGCACAGAGGAGAGATGCTTTAAATTAATTCCTAGCTGGTACCTGACTCCTCACCTGACCCTAGCAGTTTTTAAGGTAATGACATTAGCATTAAATGAGTGAACATATGTCATCAGCCAAACAGGATTCTATCTTAAAGTGCTTTTGTGTTGAGCTGTCTCTTTCTCCAGCTTCTTATTGTTCTGTCTTCTGGAAGACCACCAGAATGGTGTGCTCCCATGGTCTCCCATGCAATGCCGAATGTGATGCCACACTTGGCATCGGCCTTTGTGTGTCATCAAAGCTTAAACCAAGGCACTGTTTTAGGCTGCCATAGCCTTTTATGCCTGGGAGGAGATGGGTGGCTAGTCAGCAGTTGGTAAGGAGAGGTCCCAGAAAAGAAACAATCTCCAGCCACACCTTCCCAAACACATTCCCAGACGGGTAAAAATAACCCATTGTGATGGAAGGGGTGTGGAGAGTTGGGTACCATTTCTCACATGTGGTGTTCCTGTGCAAAAAATGGGGTATTTTGTGGCACATGTAGCAGTGTCAGTTCCACAGACTGAAGTGGTTGTGTGGACATATATGGGGTGATGTGTTCTCCTAGGTGAACTCTGCAGGTAAAAATAGCCGCTGCCTCCATATCATCTGCAATAGAATATGGTCCTGAGGTAAGAATTGGAAATACCACATTTTTCGCTCTATAGGACACACTTTTCCCCTCCAAAAATTAAGGGGAAATGTTTGTGTGTCCTATGGAGTGAATGCAGGCTCCTTGGCTTCAGCGATAGCAACGCGAAGCCTCCGAAGCGCAGTGGGAGCGCTCCCTCCGCGCTCCGGAGGATTCGCGTTGCTTTTGCTGAAGCCTGGAGAGCGAGAGGGGTCGGTGCACACCGACCCCTCTCGCTCTCTAGGTTTCAGGGATAGCCGCCTGAAGCCTTTGGAGCGCAGTGGGAACTCGCACTGCACTCCGAAGGCTTTGGGTTCCTTTTGCTGAAGCCGGGAGAGCAAGACTCTCCTGGCTTCAGCAGAAAGGGAGAGCTGCGCAGCGCCCCTTCAGCAAAGCGGGAGGAGAAATGGAAGGGGATCTATTTCTCCTGCCCCTTCACTGAAGGGGCTCTGAGCAGAGAGGGGGAGATTTTTTTCCCCCTGTTCTCCCCTTCCTATGGTCTGGTGTGTCCTATGGTCCGGTGCGTCCTATGGTCTGGTGCGTCCTATAGAGCGAAAAATAGGGCAATTGCTTTTCCTCATGGCGGATGTAATTGGTAGAACCACTCTCCCTTTCAAGCATGTCAGTGAAGCTCAGATGCTGACAGGAGAGAAGAAGCAGACACAGGGAGAGGACAGTTAACAGCAGAAAGCAGAGAGGAAGGGGAGAGCAGCTGTAATCTGACCTCTGACCAAAGGTACAGACAGATGTGTGAGAACTACGATAGTGGGCAAGACATTGGAATGCAGGAAATATGCTCTGCCAAATCTCATAGGATTTCAAAAGTGGCAGAGACCCGTGAAAGATACCAGAAGAGAAGGCGGGGCTTCCGTGCTGGGGAAGGGGGAGGAGCTCAGTCCGGGCAACTCCACCTTCTGGGGAGGACGATGAGTAGAGGAGCTCCGTCTTAGTTTGTTATTTTAGCAATAAATTTGAAATAATTAACAGCCAGAGTCGTCTTGTGTTTGTGGCAGAGACGAAGCCGTAACAAAGCATCATATTTCCACATCAGTGCGGCACAGTTGCTAACCATGATGCCAGAAGATTGACTAAATCCAAGGGCCAGCATGAGATGAGAGCACTCACAGAAGAGGTGGCAAATATGTCACTCCAAGGGGACCTCGGGATCCTGGAGCTGTCCAAAGTGCTGATCTGAAAAAGTGGCCCTGAACCTCTATAGTGCTGAAGTTTCTAGTGTGACCTGGAATGAATTGAGCAGTATGTTTACACCACAGAGGAGAAAATTACAGGAAGAAGCAAATAAAGCTGTCATATACCTAGTCCAACTATTGGTCTGTCTCATTACAGTGGTACCTCAGGTTAAGAACTTAATTCATTCCGGAGGTCCATTCTTAACCTGAAACTGTTCTTAACCTGAAGCACCACTTTAGCTAATGCGGTGTCCCGCTGCCATCACGCCGCCGCCACACGATTTCTGTTCTCATCCTGAAGCAAAGTTCTTAACCCGAGGTACTATTTCTGGCTAAGTGGAGTCTGTAACCTGAAGTGTCTGTAACCTGAAGCGTCTGTAACCTGAAGTACCACTGTATCATATGCTGACCCACAGTGGGTCTATAGGAATTCAGACAGGAATCTTTCCTAGTCCTACCTACAGATGCCAGGGACTGAACTGGTGACCCTTGGCATACAGAGTGTGCCCTCTTACCACTGTACTATGGCCCGTACCTCTAATTATTCCATCAAATCACCATGTTGGGGGAACTGTATATTCCTATGTTCTTTTATTCTTTCTCCCTCTCTTCTCCTGTCCTTTTTATCCTTTTCCTTTTCTTTTCCGTCTTTTGCTTAACACTGCAGGTGAAGTTCTGAAGAACTGGAAAGCTCGTTCACCGTTTTGTGAGACTTTAGTTACTCCTTATAAAGATATTATATTATTACTACATTTGGATTCCCCCACCCGCTAAAAAATCAATATATTTCTAAAAGCAAATTAATTTTGGCAGCTGTTATTAATTTCGGCAAGTATTGAAGTCAAACAGCGATGGGGAAACGAGTGAAATTCTTGTTAGTCATCCGGCCTTCATCATCACAGGAAGTCCCCGTGTGATGTACCTATCTATATTGTTTCCCCTCCGCCCTAAAAAAATGTGCAATTCCAGTGATGAAAATGCAGGGGGAGGGCAGAGAGAGGGGAGGAGAAGGAGAAGGAGGTGCTGCCAGGCTTAAAAAGTCCTTCAGATCTGACAAGCATTTGCTTTCACCTTCATCTTCCTAGTGATTCGCAAGCATAGCATTAGTCAGAGCTATCCAATCTCGTCGCCCCTGCGGCAATGAAGGCACCACAGAAATAAATCTAACACAATCGAGACAGCTCTGCATTTATGGGTATTCTTTTGGAACTCGCTGGAATCTCCTTGGTTGATGCTGAATGCACATGGGACCTGCACAACTCAATAGGGCCACTGCGAAATAGGAAGTTTGCTTCCTTCCATCTCAATATGGGGCTGAGCATCAGGATAGGATGGGAGGCGGGGGCCGTGATTCTAGAAAGGGGTGTCCAGATTCTCCTCTTCTCCCCCAGAAGCAAACTAGGCAGGCTAAGTGTCCCCTTTCAGCAAAAACCAAACCCTTTCCCCTTTTATCTCATGCATTGTGGGGTTGGACTAGATGACTGACTCTACGATTCTGTTTATTCGATTCCATAATTCCCTGTGTATTAGATTGTAATGGTGAGGGCAGGGACTGTCATTGCTGACATAGTAAGCTGGTTTGGGTGCCTCTTTTTTTGCTGAGAAGAGGGTTTAAAATGCTTAAAATCTGGGATGCCTAACAAGGGTTGTGCAAGGCACACAGATCCCAATTCAATTTGGGGGCCCAATTTAGCAATCTTGTTTGGGCCCCAAACTGAACTGGGGAACTTGCACTGTCCTAAGTTTTAATTAGGTTTTTTTTTTTGTCTGAATTTGGTTTGGGGTGCCACCCCTAGCTGGGCTAACCCCTAGTTCTGACGGAACTGGTCTTACCTTCCCCATAACAATTTTTTTCTGGCCCCTCAAGATTTTGGTGGTGGGTGGTAAAATCAACAGAAAAAATTAAGTTACAGGTAGGTAGCCGTGTTGGTCTGCTGTAGCCGAAACAAAATAAAAAAAAAATCCTTCCAGTAGCATCTTAGAGACCAACTAAGTTTGTTCTTGGTATGAGCTTTCGTGGGCATGCACACTTCTTCAGATACACAGAAAAAATTAAAGCAGAAATAGCACAGCTGTGGACAGAGACCAGCGCACTAGTGAAGGAGCAAACCACCCTCTCCTTGGCCACCAGAGAGTTCATTTTGTGAATGGAGAGTGGGGTGTCAATCCCTTTTCTTAACTGATCTGAAGAGAGGAGGGGAGGCTGCCTACCTGTGTGCGACCTATGTGTGTCTGCATAGGAGTATGCCTGACTAATCAGCTTCATATTATTCTGCATGTTGATTTTTATATTGACATTGTTTAAATTGTTATACAGTTGCCTCGAGATTGAGGGTGTAGGCAGTATAAAAATAGTTTAATAAAATAATAAATACAGTTATTAAAGGTTAAACTGCTGGGAGTTAGAAACACTTGCTGGTCTCCTGCAAAGCATGCCAGGTTTGGCCAGTAAATCCCAAAAGTGCCTTCTGTAAAGTGCATCCAAGCACAGGCGAATATATTTTCTGAATATTGTTACGCTGCTGGCCTGAGTTATTTGAAGCAAAAGAAATGAACCTCTTCTTTAAGCTTTCTGTCTTTTAGCATATTCCTGATTGCAAAGGGATTCTGGAAGATGCTTGACTCGGCAGCTGAGACAACACACAACTGAGGAGTGGGAACCAGAAGTGTTGGTAGACAGAGATGCTGAGAGCATCCCTCGAAAGTTAAAGGGTAGCCTCTGACAGCATCTGCTCCAAGTCCTGATATGGAGGAGAAATAGGAAGGGGATTGGAGCAACAGAAGAGAAGGAATGATGAAGAAATCAGGCTAGTTCAGAGATCAAGAAGAGAGATTTAGAAGGGAAGGAGGAGAGGGAGACAAATTCATAGGGGAGAGGGCTATCGATGGCTGCTACCTATGATGGCTATGGTCTGCCTCCACACTTGGAGTCAACAATGCTTCTGAATAAGAGTTTCTGGAAACCACAGGAGGGGAGAATGCTCTTGTGCTCAAATCCTGCTCATTGGTTTCCCACAGGCATCTCGACTGGCCACTGTGAGAACAGGATGGGCAATTGGCCCAAACCAGCAGGGTCTCCTTATGTCCATATATTCATCTTAGGCAATGGAGGGAAAACAAGCGAGCTGAATTAGTGGATGGCTTTGGTGAGGACAACAAAGAGGGGAAACAGGAAGTACAATAGTATAGAATGGTTTGGGGCTCTCATCCCTAGAAAGGAAGGAGGAGAAAAGACAGACAGGAGAGGACACTGTACAAGAGGAGCAAGGAGAAAAACTGTATCAGGGAAAACAGGAGAAAACATCAGAATGTCAGAAGAGCTTGTGGGATCAGGCCAATGGCTCATCTAGCCAAGCACCCTGTTCTCACAGTGGCCAACCACATGTCTGTGGGAAGCTTTTCATGCCCCTTGAAAGACCCCTCCTCACAGATGGAAAGTTAGTCCAGCCCTAGTTTAAACTTGGAGAACATTGACTCTTTCCATCTTTGTACATATAAAAATCTTGCTGCTGTGAGCCAGGCACAGCCCGCAATTTAAAGCTCTGTGTCTGACAGCTTTTACTTTTTTGCTCCAGAGCTTTCCCCACAAAAACCCACTCTTCAATCAAGCAAATGTCAATCCACAGAAAACCCAAATTCAGCTTTAAGGTGGATTTTCATGGGGAAAGCTTGAGGTGCAAAAAAATATATGCTCAGAGACAGAGTGTGTGCGTCTGTATGAAAAGAGCAGGGCAAAGTGTAGATAAGCCCTTAGTTTCTTGATTTTACTCTGTAGCCTTTATATTATTCAACTGTATGCAAGAATTGCTAGTGTGCCAAGTGAGGCCAGCAGGCACAAGTGACAGGGCCTTTTTAGTGGTTGCCCTGCTGATGTCGATGATAATAACATTTGAATTTGGAAGCATTGCTGCCACCAACTGTAGATGCAGACCATAGCCATCATGACTTATTAGTAGACATGTGTAGAATTGCCCAGAGGTTTTGAGGACTCCTGGGGTCAGAGACAAAGCTGACACTGGTGCTGTCAATGGCATCAACTGATGGTGTTATAGGAAGAGAAGAAGGAGAGTCCAGAGTTTGGTTCTCAGAGTGGCCAACCGGATGCCCATGGGAAACCCAGAAGCAGGACTGTGTTCTCCTTATTCTCCTTTTTCCCAGAAGCTGGTATTCAGAGGCATATTGCTCCAAAGGTGGAAGTAGAACAAAGGCATGTGCTCTATGTGTCAAGTGGCTGCCAGCAGTGTACACCTCAAAGCAATCAATGTCAAAAGAAAAGTAGTGAGATTCTGGTGCAGACATTTATTGCTCTCTCTCTCTCTCTCTCTTCCACTAAAATATTACTCCAAATGGATATTGAACTCTTCTCTTTAATTTGAGGATTCAAACAGGAACAGATCATGCAAAGCAGTTCATCATTGTCCCATGATAGCAACGCAAACCTGCATGCGCGATGGAGATATTTTTCATATATTCTATTGTTAGAGCACCTTTAGCATGACAAAGGGAGAACAAAGTTGCACAACGATTAGCATTTTAAATGGTTTATCTTGCCCTGAGATTTGACTTCAGCCTTTTGTCGGCTTTTCAGATTAGCACAGCGCGTAATGACTTTTGTGAAGATGATCCTTCTGATTTGATTGGCGCACGAAATGTAATAACGCAGCTTTCCCAGGCTTGGAAGAACAGTTTCCTTTCCCCCACAAGGAAGGGCAAAACCGGTTTGCAACTCAGAGGAATACTTTTAGCTTCAATCAGGGGTGGGAAAGTCCTTTCAGCCCAAGGGTTGCATTCCCCTTAACAGCAATCTTCCAGGGGCTGCTTGCTGTTGGCAGAAGGGGCCAGAATCCAAAGGTGGGGAAAACAATGGGTGCAAATCTTACCTTTGTACTGTAGCCTGCATTCCAGCAGCCACTCACAAAACAGAGGTTTTTTCATGCAAACACTCCTAGATAAAGGTAAAGGGACCCCTGATCATTAGGTCCCTCGTGACTGGCTTTGGGGTTGCGGCACTCATCTCGCTTTATTGGCCAAGGGAGCTGGTGCACAGCTTCCGGGTCATGTGGCCAGCATGACTAAGCCACTTCTGGCGAACCAGAGCAGCACACGGAAATGCCGTTTACCTTCCCGCCGGAGCGGTACCTATTTATCTACTTGCACTTTGATGTGCTTTCGAACTGCTAGGTTGGCAGGAGCTGGGACTGAGCAATGGGAGCTCACCCCGTTGCGGGGATTCGAACCACCGACCTTCCGATCGCCAAGTCCTAGGCTCTGTGGTTTAACCCACAGCGCCACCCGCGTCCCATGCAAACACTCCTACTGTGTCTCTATTCAAGCAAAAAAGAATTATTATCAGTTCAAGGATGCATTCCAGCCAGGTTACAGGACTTGGAAGAGTACTGAGGAAGGTCAAAGAACCATAGAATCACAGAACTGTAGAATTGGAAGGGACCACAAGGGCCATCTAGTCCAACCCCCTGCAATGCATGAATCTTTTTGCCCAACATGGGGCTCAAACCCATGACCCTGAGATTAAAAGTCTCATGCTTTACTGACTGAGCTATAGAGGCCTGGAGAGGAGGCGTAGCTTGATGAAAGACCTGTGAGCTTGTTGGAGGGCTGCATCCATCCCCTAGGCCTGAGGTTTTCCACCCCTGGCTTAGATGGAGGCCATTATTATTTGTGACAATTGATGCCGAAGGTCTAAGAGGGCTTTGAGCTAGGGCTCCAAAAGATTTATTCTGGGATCTCTTTGCTGTGCCTGCTGGAGTAGCCAGTTCATGCATGACTCGTGTGTGTTTATTGTTATATTTGGATGGCTTTTGTTGCAAACCGTGGAATAGGCTCATTAAATAGAAATATCCTTTTGACACAAGTGGGGCTTGCTTGCAGTGAGGGGTTGGCAGAGCGATTGGCAGGAGCAGGGCAGCAATAACTCACACGGTGCCAGTGAAGTTAACGGTTTATTCAAAGAAACAAAACAGCGCAGGAGATCAGGCCTCATGAGCATAGCAACTATTCCAGGTAGATCTTGCCCCAAAGAGGCAGTTGCAAGGACTGAAGATTGAAGGACAGAGACTTCCCACAGCTCTCTAAGTCTCCTACTCCTGCAATGCCATCACAAGCAATCTGAGGCTTCTTTGCATTGCCTGTCTCTGCTCCTCTTCCTTCATACCACTTCTGGTCCTGGGGGACCACGGAGGAGGGGAGCTGGTCGCAGCAGGAAGGGGAGACTCCCTGGCTTCTTCAGCAACCTGCCTTCACTCTGTCTCTTGAACCCCCCTCTGCTTCTGCCTCTGATTCTGGACTGCTCTCTGCCACAGCCTCTTCCTGCTCACGAAACCCTGATACCTCTTCAGCTTCCGACACCTCCTCCTCCCAGTCTGCTCCCTCTATTCCCTCTGGCCACTCATCCTGAGGGCCGAATAGAGATGTCTGAGGGGGGCATGTTCTGTCTCCAGACCCAGGGCTAGTGGCAGACTTGGGTGCTATGGTGCCCTGTGTGAGCCCAAAGGTGGGTAAGGAGGCACTTGGCTTTAGGAAGGAAGTGGGAGGGCTCCAGGATGCTATCAGAGCCTCCCTCCTCCTTCCCAAAGCCCAGCACCTCTCTTAGCTGGCTTGCAGAGAGCACCCCCTTGGCTCAGCACCCGGTGCATGCACCTCATTCACACAACCCTACATCCCCTCCTCCTCGCTGCCAGGGCTCTCCATCCCTGGTATATGGAGTGACTTAAGGCACATTCAACAGGTAGACCATGGTGTTAGGATTCTTTTCCCATGCTGCAGTCATGGGATTGTTTTTATCACATGATGGTGTATGTTTTCATTCCACATTGTGGGAAGTCACGGAGACAGGATGTTTGTATTACTGTGTTTCTGTGATGCAGGACTTTTGTCCTTTGTTCTCTCTTTCTGCTGTCTGATGCTGAAGAGGAAGGAGCTGAGTTATGATGCTCCGAGTGTGTATATGTAAATAAACGTAGTTTAGCCAAATGCTGTGCTACTGAGTCTGTACGCTGACTGCCTATACTCTGCTAGTCACAAAGTGTGCTGATGCCTCTAAGGCAGGGATGTCCAACAGGTCGATCGCGATCTACTGGTCAATCCCTACGAGGTTTTGGTCGATGGCGGTCAGTCGCTGGCTCCCTTCTGGCCCCAACCCTCGCCCCACCCTACCCCGCCCCACCCTCCATTGTTGGAGAATGGAAGATGGAGTTTTCAAACCCAGGCTGTCTGTCCCCCCCCAGCAATCCTTCGGTGATTTGCTGTTTCTCTTTGACCCCAAAATAGTGTAAAAACATTGCTCCCCCCCAAGCTAAGCCTAAAAATGGGGCTCTTCCCCTCCCTAAAAGAAGCTCAACAACTTTGACCTGAACCCCAATAAAACAGGGTTTCCCCCCTCCCTATAAAAAGTTCAACAACTTTGACCTGAACCCAACTGGTAGATCACTGCCTATTTTTAATTTAGTGAGTAAATCGCAGTCTCTTGGAAGTTGGCCACCGCTGGTCTAAGGTATCAGTCGCTGTGATGTTCAGGCTGGAGAAAGATTTTGAATCTCCTGCATGAACGACCAGGAGGGAGAGAACATGCCAGTCGGGCATGTGTCTCTTCCAGACTCCTACTCGTGTGTAGGACCTCCTGACACATGGTTCCACTCAGATGGGACTACAAGGATGTACACCTTGCATTTCGTCTTTTTTTAAATCATTTTAATTTTTTAAAAAATGAAAGAAAGAGAAACGAGTGGCTGTCGCACTTTTACATTTCAGGTTTTGTGGCATGGGCGCGTGAGGTTTATTTTCTTTTGAAGGGAGGCGTTTCACAACCACATTGCAGGAGCGCTACGTGTTTCATCCTTCACACGCACAGACAGAGGCATGGCGAATCCATGAAAGTCACGTACATCAGATACCACACAAAGAAAACAAGGCACTCTGAAGGATAGACAGGTATTCAATGACCAGAAGGGAGAGGGGTCATGTGGGCAGCCAAATCCACAGGCTGCTTGCCCGAGCAGCAGCCTCATTCAGACAAAGAGAACTTGGGTGGAGGACTTTGAAGGATCAGGTCCTCGTACATTAAAGAAACAAACAAACAGAGGGAGGGAGGGGGAATCCCTAAGGAGGACCGCGATCCTCGCCATCTTGCAATGTTAAAGCTGTAGATAGGTTGGAGGCTCTCTGTCTCTCTTGCCGTAGGTGTTGGCCCCCACATTGGTCGGTGAATAGATCGCACCGATGGAGTTACTAGACCGGACCAAGAAGTCTGCCAGGCGCTGTGTCACGCACGTGGCAGTGTTGCACTTCCGTTTCTCTAGGCGGTGGCTGGGGACATTGAAAAGAAGAGACACACCACTGTGAAAACCTTGGGACAGGCACTCCTGCTGCCATGGCTGATTGCAACATTAAGCTGCTTCACTAGACCATAACTGGCCCTGAGACAATGAACGGTCGTAGATAAATCTAATAAATAAATAAGTGCATAAGAAGGGCCCTGCTGAATCAGGCTAATGGGTGGTCCAGCTTCCTGTTCTTCCAGTGGCCAACCAGAGATCAAGATCCCTCTCTCCTTTTGTGGTTTCTAGCAACTGGCCTTCAAAAGCATGGCTGCCCCCAGTTGTGGAGGTAGAGCACATGATCATAGGTACGGCTATCAGTGGAAGAGCTATCAGCTAGCTGTGATGGCTCTGCTCTGCTTCCATGACCAGAGGCAGTAATGCTTCTGAATCACCAATTGCTGGAATCATAGTACCGAAGGGTTGGCAGGGACCCCAAGAGTCATTCAGTCCTATCTTCTGCAACGTAGGAATCACAGCTAGTCAGCAGAGGTCATGGCTGGGGAGAAGGCATGGGGAAAGCCCCCAAGGGCCAGGTAGACAGTCTTCAAGGGCCACATCTGCCCCCATCCCCCAGCCTGAGGTTTCCTCCCCCTGGTGTAGGATGTCAGCCTCCTCTTTATTTATTGAACTTTGCACATTGCGTTGTTTGACTCTGCTGTGTTGCGAAGTGACTTTGGACTCTCACACTTTCTTCATTAACCTAGAAATAGATTATCTCAGAAAGAAAGCTCTCTGAACTGTCATGAACCTTATGTCTAAAACTCCTGATAGAGGACAAGGATCTAGAGATCACACTAAGGGTGGCCAAATTCTGTGCAACTGCCATAAAACTTAGGGAACAAGCTGTACTACCAAAATGATCAAGGTTTTAAATGACAATTTTAGGTTATATTTTAGTGATCAAGATTTAATGTATATTTTTATCTGCCACTATGTCTGAATTGTCTCTGTACACCCAATTGCAATTCAATGTATTCCTGTTGTGTTTTACGATTTTCCTGATATTGTAAGTGAGCCAGAACTGGTCTGTGACCATAATAATAAAATTCATTCAACTGTCATGAACCTTCATGGCTAGAGCACTTGTTTTTGCTGACCTGGATGGCATGGGATAACCAACACATCATTCTACCAAGAGATCTAACATTCAAGCAAGGTATTGTCCCTCTTTCCCTTGACATTTACATCTCCAGCTATTTGTACATCTAAATACTACAGAGATCCCCATCTATTAAAATCTATGTTTTGTTCAATGTTTTGTCGAAGTTGCAATCCTAATGGATAAAAGATTGCACATTCTGTCTGACATAGAGATATATTGTTCCATGTTGAATTTGAAAAGTAAACTCATCTTGCAAACAACTATGATCCAAATCTTACGTACTAAAGTTTATTCTCTGAGTGTGGATCTTTATGTAGCTGAAATCAGGGCTGGCCCATCTACTGTAGATGGGCCTCTTACCAATCCGAACCAATTAGGCATGGACTTGTGGGTTTTCCTTCTTCCTTTCTTTTCCAAAAAAGTACAATTGCCTTTTCTTTCTGTTACGATCCCACATGAAGCAATTTTTGAAGATTGCTCCTAGTGGAACAAGAATGAGAAGATTCTTCTAGCTGTCAAAGAAGCACAATAACAATAGACCTAGTGGATTTTAATCAGTCACACCAATCCTTGCAGGAACTTTCCAGAACTTTTCTTCTTAAAGCTGAATGAAGAGGTTAATAAATAACGAAGCTCAATGCATGAAGCCAATATCTCGGTTGCATTGAAACCATATAACGACATTGTACCTTGTTCCGTATATAGGCTGATCTCACTGACAATCATGGATGCTTGAAAACGATTCTTCAAGCCATCCCTTCAGGAAATAGGTTTCAGCTCAGAGAGACAAGGGCTAGATTTTCTAAGGTGGGAAGACATGATGTTTCTCAGCCTGTGGTTTGCACTCCTATTTGGGCAAATGTCTAGGGGGGTCACATGGCAGTGATAGGCAGGGCCAAAAGCAAATGTGGACTGAGGTGGAAATTCTGGCAGGGAAACTGGAGAAGCTGGAAAAACGTGGGCTGGATGAGGTTATTTTTAGTGGATATGTTAGGTTGGCTGACCGAACCCAAAGATTGCTCATTAATGGTTCCTTGAGATCCTGGAAAAAAGCGACAAGTGGGACGCCACAAGGTTCTGTCCTAGGTCCGTTGTTGTTCAACATATTTGGATACTCATCCAATTTGCAGATGACACCAAATGCCACAGAAGACAGAATCAGGATTCAAGATGACCTCAACAGATTGGAGAACTGGGCCCAAACTACAAAATGAATTTCAGTAGGGTTCTACACTTTTGCAGGAAGAAGCAGCTGAACAAATATAAGGCAGGGGACACCTGGCTTGCCAGTAGTACACGTGAAAACGATCTAGGGGTCTTAATAGCTTAACATGAGTCAACAGTGTGATGCAGCAGCAGCTAATGCTATTCTAGGCTGCATCAACAGAAGTATAATGCCCAGATCAGGGGAAGTACAGTGGTACCTCGGGTTACAGATGCTTCAGGTTACAGACTCCGCTAACCTAGAAATAGTACCTCGGGTTAAGAACTTTGTTTCAGGATGAGAACAGAAATCGTGCGGCAGCAGCGGGAGGCCACATTAGCTAAAGTGGTAGTTCAGGTTAAGAACAGTTTCAGGTTAAGAACGGACCTCCAGAACGAATTAAGTTCTTAACCCGAGGTACTCCTGTAATAGTACCGCTCTATGCTGCCTTGGTCAGAGCACACCTGGAATACTGTGTCCAATTCTGGGCGCCACAATTTAAGAAGGATGCTGACAAGCTGGAACATGTACAGAGGAGGGCAACTAAGATAATCAAGGGTCTAGCCTTATGAGGAACGGTTGAAGGAGCTGGGTATATTTAGCCTGAGAGGAGATATAATAGTCATCTTTAAATACCTAAAGGGCTATCACATGGAGGATGGAGCAAGCTTGTTTTCTCCTGCTCCAGAGGCTAGGACTCAAACCAATGGCTTCAAGTTACAAGAAAGGAGATTCCAACTAAAGCATCAATGACAGATGACCTTCCATCTGCTTGAAAACCTATAGAATCATAGAATAATGTAATGTAATAATATAGGTCAGGGTGGGGAAATTCTAGGCCACTGGCCATCCTGGCCCACATGTCATCTAATGGTCGGGAGGATATGGTTAAATCCTATTTTGGCTACATGCACCTGTTTCCTTCTTTTGGCAGGGAATTCTGTTGAAAACTGCTTTCTGATTCAGAAGGGGTATGCATGCTAAAACGAAGAGGGGGAACCCTCCATTTTAGCAGCACTTCCGACCTGATGCCATTGTGATGTCAGGTGATTGACAAGAGGGCAGCCTATCAGGCCAATCCACATAAAGATTTGGCCCATTGGAGCCACAAATCACAGAGCAGACTCAATTCCAGGTTAGGTATAACTAACACATAGGCCAGCAACTTCCATCTTTGTTGGTTGGACCAAAGAACAGCTGGTGACTAGGGAAGACGTTGGAGGAAAGTATTTTAGGGGGAGCAGTTGCCACTGAATGGAGCTCTTCTCTTTCTTCAGGAGTAGCTGATGGGAGCAAGATATTGTCATGCTAATCATTCTCATGATATCAGCAAGTTCTCTAAATAGCCTTTAAAAAGTGCGCCTGAAAGTTAACATTGAGTCATTGTTGCTGCTTAATGACTTAACTATACTATAATTATCTTTCTCTGAAGATACAATGAAGCTGCTGCTCAAATAGATTGAATGACACCTAAATGGGGGGTCTTTTGCATGTAACTTATAAGGGTTATTAACATTCATACATTTACAGGGCATTTTGGAGAGGATTTATTCCCCTCCAATTCCCCTCCTACCAGGCATAAAGCAACTGCTGAATGAATTACTCTGAGGACCAGCTAGTCCCACCCCCTGCAATGTAGGAATCTCAGCTAAAGCATCCATGGCAGATGGCCACCCAGTGTGGTGTAGTGGTTAAGAGCGGTGGACTCGTAATCTGGTGAACTGGGTTCGATTCCCCGCTCCTCCACATGCAGCTGCTGGGTGACCTTGGGCTAGTCACACTTCTCTGAAGTCTCTCAGCCTCACTCACCTCACAGAGTGTTTGTTGTGGGGGAGGAAGGGAAAGGAGATTGTTAGCCGCTTTGAGACTCCTTCGGGTAGTGATAAAGCGGGATATCAAATCCAAACTCTTCTTCTTCTTCCAATGAAAGAGAATTCACCTTCCAGGTTAAGCATGCCCAGTTCCCTCAACCTTCCTCATAAGGCTTGGACACTAGACTTCTGCTGAAATCCAGTGATGTCTGCCTGTCTGCACAAGAACTCACACAAGTGGAAGCACGAGAATCGATACTGAATGAAACTGTTGCTCCGTTGAGGTTAGAAGTGCCTAAATCAATTGGCGGCAGCACTCTTGGGTTTCAGATGAGAGCCCTCCCTGCAAATGCTGGGGATTGAATCTGGGACACAAGGCTGAGCTATGGTCCATTCCTAAGAGAGCAGTGCAATGCTTCTCACTATTCTGAGGACAGTTACAGGTCCTTGCCTACATCGGGCATCACGGTCCTTACTTGTAAAATCTGCACTGTGCATTCACTCCTTATGTCTCTCATGAGGAGGGAATTGCAGCAAAGAATTTCAAGAGCACACCTGCATTCACAGCTACCTACATAGTTGTTGTTGTTGCTTTATCATCCTCTGACAGGTAATCATCTCCCTCCAGAAGGCATGGTCTGAGGCTGGTGCACAGTTCCCTAACTAAAATTAGGAAACTAATTTAAAATTAGCTAGGCACTTAGGAAGCCTACCAAGGCCTGCTGCCCTTTATTATAGTGTTTCATTTGTTTATATCCAAATTGTTCTTTTTATAGCTGTTTAATCAGACAGCATTTATGGTTCCTTAAATGAAAATGCTCCCGGAACTCACAAAGAGCACACAAACCCAGTAACCGTTTACATGACTGTTATTTTTTAGGCTGTAAGGAACATTCACACATTACATTTGATGAATGCACAGTCTGTGTATGAAAATAGTTGAGTTGTGCACACTCGTACAGTAATTCACAAGTAATGTTCAATGAGTGTACAGTCACCTGTGTACAAATGAACAAGGGCTCGCTTTTTCACCCCAACACTTGTACGTGTGGAGTGACAGCTTATACCTGTGTGCAGTGTAATGTGTGAGCAACCGTGTACATTTATCTGAGCAAGGAAGACTTAAAAACAAAAGTCTTATTTCCATGCCTGCTAACACTCTCTCCTGAAGATCTTTTTAGGATGGGAGGAAAGAAAAATCCTATGCAATAATCCTTTGAGAAATCAAAAAGCAGTAACTCCATGCAAAACGAAACCTTTGCAAAGTTTGAAAAGTCTCAAAAGTTTGAGTCATGCGTCTTTGTGGCTTTTCTGATATTTAATATGCCCCCCCCCAAAATATGTCAAGCATTCCTCCTTTTTTTATTTCATTAAAATGGCCTTGGGGGTCAGTTTGATTCTAATTAAAGCAAATGGGAAATAATGAAATACTGCATACTCAAGGTATTAGAGATCTAAATAATCTTAATACTCTTAAATCTTCCCACTTGTTCGCCCCATAGCTATTTCTTATGGATTAGAGTAGTTAGGATAAATTGCTGACAGCCATTCAGTATTTGTATTTTTCTTTTCTACTTCCAAGAAAGTTTATGTTCAAGGAAAAAGGTGACCTCTAGGAAATAACACTGGAGTTCATGAGACACCCCAGATCTATAGCTATATCCTTGCTGTATC
Source organism: Podarcis raffonei (assembly GCF_027172205.1). NCBI lineage: Eukaryota > Metazoa > Chordata > Lepidosauria > Squamata > Lacertidae > Podarcis > Podarcis raffonei. The sequence continues at coordinate 63,346,293 of NC_070611.1, read as the reverse complement.
AACAATAACACTTCATGCAATCTCATAATGAAATTGGCATCATTGTCAACTTCACCACATAAAAAAATAAATAAATCCAAATTTGTGATCTATTCGATTTTACTACCTGATTGGTAAAGTGCTTTTTAGAAATAAATTCAAGGAGAGTTAAAATCTTAGGCAGCTATGAGAGACTTGTTAGCAGAACATCTATAAAACAGAAGCACTGCCAAATATGCTAGCAGTGGAATGAGCGAAAGTGCAGATTGCATCTGAAGGTGTGGAGCTGGAGAATATTGCAAACATTGTCTGGAGATATGAATAACCACAGGAACTTGAACAGAATTGCAATGCCTAGGCGAGCCTCAAATGCACTTCACAACACACTGTCCCTCTGCATATCTTTTGCATCTGAATCAAAAGCAATCCAAACAAATCTGGTACCTTTTGGGCTTTATCGCTTCCTCACCGATCAGTGCACTGTTAATTCCCAAGAAGCCGCTGCTTCGGGAGACAATGGGTAAGAGCCACTCTTGTCTGTTGGGAGTGCCATCGGATAAATCATCAGCCAAGGAGAGAAGTCTTTAAACAAGGATAAAAAGCAAAATTGTTCTTTCTTTTCATGCTTCTCCTTCTTCTCCTTCCCTTCCTCTTTATCTCCTTCCCTCCCTCTGCCTTTTGCAATTGATATGGCCAAAAACAACAACACCCAAACCCCAAAATCCACATGTGCAACACTACAAAAATAATAATCATTTGACTTCTTTTTAAAAAGCAGAATATGCTTAATGGTTACTGACCTGTCGACAGGCGTCGCTTCCAGGGAATTTAAAGTAATAGACAAAATGATGAAAAGGAAGGGTCCTTTGAGGCTGCACATCTCTCCTCTGGGTCTTTCTGGGAGTGGTGGGGAAAGAAATCACACAAGACAAACTTCAGCCAGAAACATTCACTGAGCACTACAATTGCATCCACACCGAATATTCAGTCAGAACAGAAATAATAGCCCGAAGATCCCCGTTCCAATCTAAACGATTAGAAAACATCTCCTCTGTTTCCCCAGATGTTTTAACAGAATTCTGCCTTAACAATTTCCCTAATCCCGGCAAAATTTCCAGTTTGCGTTACTTTAGAATCCACCCCTCTTTTCTATACTTTTTTTTCTGATTTCGGTTTTCAAATAAGAACCCGGTTACCTGTCAGTGGCTGAGGAAGGAGCCGATGAAATCTAGCAAATGCCAGTATTAGAAGCAATTGTGCAGGGAACAATCTCACACTTGCTTCTGACTCTGGGTTACCTTTCCCCCCCACCTGCCTTGTTCGCAAGCGATACAAGTGCTTATATACCCTTCATAGCTTTCTCAGCTCTGACATCAGGCAGGGAGAGAGAGAGAAGAGAGAGCGAGAGAGCTTCTGTCATTAACTTCTCTCCCTATAGATAAAAAGTGCCCCAGTAATGAGCAGAGGCTGATGGGTCATCCCTCCATTTACACGTCGGTAAATCTGAGCCAAGCCAATTTGGGAAGCTCTTGTGAAGGGATGCTAATAACGCAAGACATCGCAACATGAGAACCAACACCAGCATTTCGAGAAGAGGTCTAATAAGATGCAGAGAGTTGCTGTCCCCTTTGGGTGTTAACTGCCGCTCAATAAGGCAACAAAACAGATTTTCTTTAAAAAAAGGAATTGTGAGGCAAGGAAGAGGAAATGAAATGCAGGGTGAAGAACTAATGAAATGCACGTAGTTGGGCATTGTTTATTATTATTTAGTAAATTTGTAGACTGCCCGCCATCCGAAGATCGCAGGGCACTTCACAGCATAAAAATGCAAAATGAGAACATAAAGTACCGTATTTTTCGCTCTATAAGACGTACCAAACCACAAGATGCACCTAGTTTTTGGAGGAGGAAAACAAACAAAAAAATATTCTGAATCTCAGAAGCCAGAACAGCAAGAGGGATAGCTGCGCAGTGAAAGCAGCAATCCCTCTTGCTGTTCTGGCTTCTGGGATAGCTGCGCAGCCTGCATTTGCTCCATAAGACACACACACATTTCCCCTTACTTTTTAGGAGGGAAAAAGTGAGTCTTATAGAGCAAAAAATACGGTACATAATGACACAAAACAGCAAAAGGAAACCAATAACTTCCCTCCCACAAACACTTTTAAAATGCCATAGATGGTTTGATTAACCAAAGGCCTGGGAGAAGAGGAATGTTTTTGCCTGGAGCCTAATGATACGTAATGAAGGTGCCTGGTGAGTCTTAATGGGGAGAGCATTCCATAAATGGGGAGCCACCACAGAAGAGGCCTGTACTCGTGTTGCCACCCTCTGCCCTCTCTTGGGGAAAGACACACAAAGAAGGGCCTCAGGTGATGATTGCAGGGTCCAGGTTGGCTCATATGGGGAGAAGTGGTGCTTGAGGTTCTTAAGAAAGGAGGAACTATCAGCGTGTGTGTGTGTGTGTGTGTGTCTTTCATTCATCCATCAATGCATTTATCCATCTATTCCCACTAAAATTGACTGCAGAAGCTTTGCAGCCAAAACAGGGCAATTCAGAAATATGGGAGGCTATCAGTATGCTTGAGAGAACCCAGGGTTTTGCAGAAAGTAGGGGGAAATTCTCTTAAAGCAGGCATCCCCAAACTCGGCCCTCCAGATGTTTTGGGACTACAACTCCCACCATCCCTAGCTAACAGGACCAGTGGTCAGGAATTATGGGACTTGTAGTCCCAAAACATCTGGAGGGCTGAGCTTGGGGATGCCTGCCTTAAAGGATCCTTCCACTTCGGGGAGAACAAAAAAATACCCATTTAGGTAGGACTGAGCATGCTCACTGGCCATGGAATGTCTGTTGGGCGTGGGAAACAGAAAACGGCACGCCCTGGTTGAAAGCCTGACTGGCTGGCTGGAACCTGAACAGGAAAATTCCACACAGAACTAATTTGGTGCAGATTGTGTTTGTGTGACAGACAGTACAGTGGTACCTCGGGTTAAGAACTTAATTCGTTCCGGAGGTCTGTTGTTAAACTGAAACTGTTCTTAACCTGAAACACCACTTTAGATAATGGGGCCTCCCGCTGCTGCCGTGCGATTTCTGTTCTCATCCTGAAGCAAAGTTCTTAACCCGAGGTACTATTTCTGGGTTAGCGAAGTCTGTAACCTGAAGCATCTATAACCTGAAGCGTCTGTAACCCGAGGTACCACTGTATTGAAATGAATAATCAGAACTCTACAGTAAGACTGAATTGTTCTCTATGCACCTTGCAACCATGAAGTGAAGGTGCATAGAGGGAAAAGTCTGAGTGCACCATTAGTGTTAGTGCACCTGCATAGTGTCAGCAGTCAATTGGATGGTGCTGACTCTGCAGGGTTGTGTAGGAACATACGTGACTGTTTTGGATTTGGACAATGGTGACAGGGGCTATTAACCTTTCAGATGAAAACCATCCCTTTAAAAACTGACTGCTGCCCTACAGGACAAATAGCTTCAGCAAAGGTCACTCAGCTCCGACCCTCCAAATGATGTTGGACTACCACTCCCATCATCCCTGACCATGGACTACATCATCTGGGGCTGATGAGAGTTGAAGCCCAGCAATATCTGGAGGGCTACACAGGTTAGCGACCCCATAGCATTTGGATGTGGCGACGCTTGTACTAGGGAAAACACAGAAAAATGTGTGAGGAAAGGGTTAACCTCCCTCCCCCAGTAACATGGACCTGAATTTGAATTAGGTTGCTCATTCGTTTATCTTTTAAAGTAGGAGCTGCAGCTGTATCTAGTTGCTTACCAAATACTCTTCGCATTATTCCTGCATGATCAGGAATAGGGTGATGGCTGTGCTGAGAAGCGAACCCCTTCCCCCTTTAAAAACGTTCAGAGCAAAACTTACTGGGAAGAAATCTGGAGCAGAGGCTATTTGTGTCCGTCCGTCTCCGCTCCTGACTTTCAACCATCTGGATTCTTTTCCAGGCTTCCCTACTTCAACAAAAGCATGCACCTCTGAAAATTGCAGGAAAAAAACGAGAGAGGGGGACGATAACCTGCCTTTTTCATTAGGTACTCATTGGATGACGTTTGCTTGACAGTTCTGCTATGAATAGCGACATCCCCCCCCCAAGCATTTGGGGAGCTGAGCCTAACGAAGAATCAAGATGTTCGTAATAGTTTTCTGCAAGGTGCAAAGTTGAGCACGCGAATAAACAAACGTGCAGCCGTTCATTATGTAGGTGGGCTTACGGTGCCAAGAATGACTGGCTGTAGGAAGTTCCATTTATGGGCTGAGAGGAAGTTTTTGCAGTTTGAATATAGGAAGGCAGAGTTTGGAGCTTGCTGGGGGGAAAGTGGCTACTATGTTTTTGACTGGCAGTGGCCCTGTGGGTTAAATCACAGAGCCTAGGATTTGCCGATCAGAAGGTCGCGGTTCGAATCCCCACGATGGGGTGAGCTCCCGTTGCTCGGTCCTAGCTCCTGCCAACCTAGCAGTTCGAAAGCACGTCAAAGTGCAAGTAGATAAATAGGTACCGCTCCGGCGGGAAGGTAAACGGCGTTTCTGTGCGCTGTTCTGGTTCGCCAGAAGCAGCTTAGTCATGCTGGCCATATGACCCGGAAGCTGTACGCCTGCTCCCTCGGCCAATAAAGTGAGATGAGTGCCGCAACCCCAGAGTCGGTCACGACTGGACCTAATGGTCAGGGGTCCCTTTACCTTTACCTAGTGGACCTATCTGCCAGCATGCTTGATTCCTACTTGCTCAATCTGTACATTTGCAAAGAAACAGTTCCAAAAAAGCAATCCTAAGTCTCTAGGATGTTCTAGTATTGTCTACCTGCCTGCTTCCCATCTTCTCAACTTAGACATTAGCAAATAAGCAGCACCAGGTAGAATCATAGAATCATAGAGTTGGAAGAGACCACAAGGGCCATCGAGTCCAACCCCCTGCCAAGCAGGAAACACCATCAGAACTTCTTTTTATCTGATAATAATGAAGCCAATCTCTTACTTTAGACTTCAGTTTCTCATAGCTCTGTAATTTCACATTTCCTCCTTCTTGTTCTATAATTTCCCAATATTTTGGCCATTTAGATTCCATATTAAGTTTTTTGACTTCCTTAGCCTCCATTGGTGACAGCCACCTAGGGGTTTTATTTTCCAACAGATCTTTATAACGAATCCAAACATTGTATAATGCTTTCCTAACAATATGGTTTTTGAAACCTTTGTGTGTTTTTACCTTGTCATACCATATATATGCATGCCAACCAAGCCTATTATTGGACCCTTCTAAGTCCAAAATGTCTGTATTCTCAAGAAGTAGCCAATCTTTCAGCCAGCAGAAAGCTGCTGCTTCATAGTACAGTTTTAAGTCCGGCAGGGCAAACCCCCCTCTTTCTTTTGCATCAGTTAGTATCTTAAATTTTATTCTGGGCTTTTTGCCCTGCCAGACAAATCTAGATATATCTTTTTGCCACCTCTTGAAACAATCCATTTTGTCCACAATCTGCAATGTTTGAAACAAAAACAACATTCTTGGCAAAACATTCATCTTAATAACAGCAATTCGGCCTAACAAGGAAAGTTTCAAATTTGACCATATTTCTAAATCTTTCTTAATTTCTGTCCAACATTTCTCATAGTTATCTTTAAATAGGTTCACATTCTTAGTTGTTAAATTGACCCCTAGATATTTCACCTTATTTGCTACCATTAATCCAGTTTCACTCTGAAACTTCTCTCTTTCCTCCACTGTTAAGTTCTTTCCCAGTACCTTTGTTTTTTGTTTATTTAACTTAAAACCTGCCACTCGACCAAAAGCTTGTATTATCTCCAAAACTTTTTTCGTACTAGTGTCTGGCTCTTGCAAAGTTAAAACTAAATCATCTGCAAACGCTTTCAACTTGTATTGTTTAACTCCGACCTGAATCCTTGGCAGCAAATTCCACTGTCGAACAGCTCTTACTGTCAGGAAGTTCTTCCTAATGTTTAGGTGGAATCTTCTTTCTTGTAGTTTGGATCCATTGCTCCGTGTCCGCTTCTCTGGAGCAGCAGAAAACAACCTTTCTCCCTCCTCTATGTGACATCCTTTTATATATTTGAACATGGCTATCATATCACCCCTTAACCTCCTCTTCTCCAGGCTAAACATGCCCAGCTCCCTTAGCCGTTCCTCATAAGGCATCGTTTCCAGGCCTTTGACCATTTTGGTTGCCCTCCTCTGGTAAAAAGCACTTGTTCCTGTTGGCATGCATGTCTATATGTGCAATTGATCACACATTATGAAATCTTTAGATTTTTAGCACGCAAAACCAGAGTTGTCCGCGACTGGACCTAACGGTCAGGGGTACCTTTACACTTACCTGTTTAAAGAGAGTAGTTTCGGTTCAATATACACCAGACAACATACACTGGTATACAGGGGAGTGCAATACTATATAACACTAAAAAAACCAAAACCAGACTTTAACTTAGAATACAAGAATGATCAGTTCTTCGGCAGAGTTAAAAATATTGATTAATTGTAGCCATTGTTACCGTATGAAAAGTGGCTGGTTAGGCAAACAATTCAAATCAGATTGGAAGCTTAGTTACAGCTAGGGATGCGGGAGGTGGGGTCAATTCAGTTTGCATTTAAAGGTGAACTTGCATCATTCCAAAACAACACGAGGACCGAAACACTGCCAGCCCTTTGGAATTCATAGTTGTCTGAATTTGGCAATGCAGATCTCTAGCCAAATAATTTCTATAAAAAAAGAAGCAGCATATACTAGGGTTACGTGTGCATAAAAATTGAGATATTAGTGAAAACAACATACTAACATGCATTCTATTAGGGGAAATTGCTTGCAAAAATGTGAGTGTTAAGCCAAAATACCACAAAATTGCCATTAAAAGGTGTATAAATTAGGAGTGATCTGTGCTAATGTGTTTTCCTGTGGCGTTTTTTTTGGGGGGGGGGCATTGCAAGCTCGTGTTTAAATGTAGAGATCTAAACTTAAGAGTGGGAAAATAGAAATGGAGAGAGACCGAAATTGACAGATTGACCCCATTTCTAGTTAAAGCTGGGCCTGTTTGAGGTAGGAAGAACAACCTACCAAATATGGAATAAGTGTAAAATATGTCAAGCAAATAAGAATAGAATGTTTGGCAGAAGGAAGGAAAGAGCAGAGAGACCCTGCTGCCAGCAGATATGTGGCTAAACCTGGAAACGGAAGATGCTGCCAGGATAGTGGCCATGGACACGATGTTTGCGTGCTTGCTATTTCCTGGCCACCTTTTGGCCCCATAAAATTGAGGGGGGCGGAGAGGGGGTTGCTCAGTGGCCCATCCATGGTGATCAACTAATTGCCGAAGCTTGCAGAGAGCCATGAGTTGAGCAAGACATTGCAAGCGCTGCCAATCAACTTGAAATGTCCCAACCGAACCTCAGCTTGTTGGTTCACCATCCCGACTGTCCCCAAGGCAGCCCTGTTTCCCTTTTGCAAACACTTTGAGTAAGCAAGGAGAAGCCTGATGGGACTCTCTCGCCTTCGAAGGACCTCTCCGCTGCCTGCTACCCCATCCACACCTACTATGGTGAGTACTTTGCTCCTGGAGGGATGGAGTAGAAAGTAGAGGAGGACTATGTCTTCCTCTATTGGCTGCCCAGTGGAGCATTATTGCTCAAGTTTTCGTAACAGCCCTAGTGGGTCTTCCGCTTCTGATGCCCTCAATTTTAGCCAGTCTTGTCTTCCCTATAGCCTTCTAAAAATAGTTGAAACAACAAACACAACATCTAAGGGTATTTCTGGCCAACTACCTTCATTCAGAACAACCCCCCTTTTTAAAAATAAAAATAAAATTCCCCTTGCATTGCTTAGAATCTAACTAGATACAATTGACAGTTTCTGCCCACGGAGAACATTGGTGCCCCACTTCAAGAAATGGGACCTGGTGGGTAACCAAATGGAAATGTTTTCGGATTATATAAAGCATTGATTGATGAATCACATAGTTAATGGCATTTTCAGGAGAGGAAGAGGACTCGGGAGATGCAGTGATGCCTTTGAACTGTCAGTCAAGCTGCCACACATTTGTTCACGAACCATTTTAACGACATGCACTGCACCTCGTAACAGGGGATCAAGCAGACCCCATAACAGAGGCATGCAAAGATCCCTCAAGGACCTTCCATTAAAGGCCTTGTTTGCCTAAAAGAGGGTATTTTATTATTTTTGTTTTGATACACTATGGGAAAAAAGAATCAAACTGAACGATAGAGCTGCTTTAGACAACCAGAACATTTGATGTTTCCTAACATTCAGAAATGGATGTTTTTGTAATAAGATGTCTTAACAAATTTACCTCTAGACCAGGAGATATCCACCTGCTTACATTTAAAAAAAAAACCAACCAAAAAATGAATGCACGGAGTTTCAGAAATAAGATGCTCGTGATGACCTTTGTTTTGGGAAGAACGGATGGAATAATATCGTTCAGGGCTTTGAAGCTGGAAATAAGGGTGATCGCTTATATATTCTGTTGGCAGATTTAAGACAGATAAAAGAAGCTGTATTTTTCGCTCCATAAGACTCACCTGACCATAAGACGCACCTAGTTTTTAGAGGAGGAAAGGGGGAAAGCCCCGTTTTGGGGGGGATCAGCTCACAGTTGTGCAGCTTCTTTTGCAAAGGGAAAAAATCCTGTTTTTATGGGGTTCAACTCAGAGTTCTGCAGCTTCTTTAGGAAAGGAAAGGGAGCTGTTTCTACAGGTTCCAGATAGATAACCTAATCAGCCAGTCACATGTCGCTGGGGAAATAAAAGGCCTCCGTCTGCAGAACATTCAACAGTGGAGACCTGGGCAAGGGGCTGGACCAGAAAGGGAGCCAGCGATCGACCACACATTCGCTCCATAAGACGCACAGACATTTCCCCTTACTTTAGGAGGAAAAAAGTGTGTCTTATGGAGCGAAAAATACGGTATTTTGCACAGCACATAGTCAAATTATGGAACTTGCTCCCCCAGGAGGCAGTGATGACCATCAACTTGGATGGCTTTAAAAGAGGATCAGACACATTCATGGAGGAAAAGGCTACTAGACATGATGTCTATTCTCTCTTTTTTAAAAAATAATATTTATTACTTTTAAAGATTACAAAAAAGGAAAAGAAAAGAAAAAAAGACAAGAGAAAAAAACAAAAGAGAGAAAAAACAATACAATATAAAGACAATACAAAACACAACCTAAACACATTAAACTAAGCACATTGAACTAAACTAAACAAAACCCTAACCCTAACCCTAAACAAAACAAAACAAAAACAATTTAAAAACATACATCACACCTTTTCCATACTCTATCTTTCATTCCCTTGTTTCCTCGACCTCCTCTCACCTCCCTTTTTGTATTCCACTTCTATTAATTGTTTCAGCAAATCCTTTCCATCTTTCTTTATTTTCTATCATATTATAAATATCTTAACATATTTTTAACCTTATTTTCCATTAAAACTAAAATACTTATATATTTTTGTAATGGTTATAGGGGTTGCTCGTGCGTAAGTTGCTGCCACTCCTGGCTAGGTTGCCTGGTTAAACCTTTTCTGTCTGGACAGCCCTTCACTTCGTGGCTGTTTCAGTCGCTAGCAGAATCCGTCAGTGGGCGTTTCTTGAACCTCTTCCAGCAAAGAAGTTATTTGACACCAAGTCTCCGCCTACTCTCCCTGCGCGGAAGTCTTCTGCGCAGGGTGGGTGTGGGCAGCGGAGGACCCGTGCTCTCCCCGCTGGTCTCCGGCGAGGAGTCCTGGAGCCCTCTCGCCGATTCCCCCATCTGCCCCCCTTTATCCCTGGTGTTACGCTGATTTCCTTCCCCAGCCGATGAGCTGCCTCTCTCCCTGCTGGGCCCCTCTCCAGCATCGCTTTGGAGCCTTGCCTCCGCCTCTAGCTCTGATGGCAGTTCCCTGACAATTTTTTTAAAATAATATTTATTACTTTTATAGATTACAAAGAAGGAAAAGAAAAAAAAGAAGACAAAGGAGAGAAACAAAAGAGAAAAAAAACCCAATACAATACAATATATAGACAATGCAAAGCACAACCTAAACCCAAAACTAAACACATTAAACTAAACTAAACTAAACCCACTCCCTAACCCTAACCCTAAATAAAACAAAACAAAAACAATTTAAAAACATACATCACACCTTTCCATACTCTATCTTTCATTCCCTTGTTTCCTCGACCTCCTCTCACCTCCCTTTTTGTATTCCACTTCTATTAATTGTTTCAGCAAATCCTTTCCATCTTTCTCCATTTTCTATCATATTGTAATTAACATATTTTTTAACCTTATTTTCCATTAAAACTAAAAAACTTATATATGCTTAACTCCTTATAACATTTCTGCTAAGCCCATAAAATATCATTCCACCATTTTTCTATCACTCATTAGTTTTACCATATGTCTATATATAAACTTTAAATTTTCCAATCTTCTTCCACCATCTCCTCTCCCTGGTTTCGGATTCTGCCAGTCCTTTCCGTCAACTCCATATAGTCCATCAACCTGGAGATCTTATATCTGAGGCTCTTAACTCTTTTCCAGGCCCCTTCTGCAGGTCTTCTTCATATTCTTTAATGCTAAAGAGCAGATCTCGGGAAAACTCCGACCTAACAATGCTTTTATTCCTTCTGGACAGGTCAGCCAAATTTCCATAGTTGAAGCTAAGATCCATAAAGTGTTTCAGGACATGTTTCAAGATTCCCCCAAATCCAAAGGCCCCCAGAACTTCAATCTCCTCCAGACACAAGTCCTTGTCCCAGAAGTCAGTTAATCCCTGCATAGAGGGATCTTTCCAACTTTCCTTCTTCAGTCCAAGCTGGGATCTGATCCTCAAAATCTGACTTTTTCTAGATTCAATCATAAAAGGCCTCAACTTATTTTTGCTTCTGTAAGACTGAGGATCCCGCCTGTATTACTTTAGGTTCAACAAAAACAGCTTTCTCCTTCTCCTCCACAATTTGTCCTGCCAAAGTAGATTCCTGTACCAAGTCCTGAATTATTTCTGTGTTGGTGCTCACTTTTTGTCTCAGATTAATCACTTTTTGTCCCAAGTTAACAATTTTAATAGTCATATCATCCGTCTTGTTGTGAAGCTGTTCCAGCGAATAGCTTATCTTACATAATACGGTCACTATGGCTTCTCCTGTCAACATTCTTAAATGGTCCAAGGTCAATCTCTGGTTCTCACAATTTCTTATCTTGCAGCTGGAGATTCCCCAGTTCCACTCCTGTAACAGTTTCAAAAGCTCCCTCTAGAGGGAAACAGTCTCCACTTGTATCAATCCTTTCAAACACAACTCAAGCAATAAAGAGAGTTTCAATTTTCAGTTACTTTTCCTCCTTTTTAAACGCAGAAGAGGACAGTGGAAACAGTATACTTCTCTTATTTAGTTAGCTGTGAAACACGTTCTGTTCACAGTCAATGAACTCTCCCAAAACATCACTCTTACTAGCAGCCCATTTCCAGGTTCAGAGCGGTGGTAATTTGATTTTTCACTCTCTCCTGCAGGCTCGCTAGGTTCAAAATTTTCCCCCTCTTCTCCTGCTTCCAAGGGGGGTTTGGTGATTTTAACCGATGGAAATTTAATCCTTTGCCAAAGGTTTTCCAGGACTTTAGCTTGTAACGTCTTTGCTTCAATCTATTTACAAAAGAGGAAGGCGGACTTCCTGTTTAAAACCTTCCCGTTTTGATGCCAAATTAAGATATTTAAAGATCCAGTTTTCCGTTCTACTCACGGGTAGTTGTTTAAAGTCCAATTGTCCACAGGAAAAAGTCAGTGCTCTCCGGCAACAGCAATGCGGCTTCACTCCGTGAAAAAAGCAGTCGATTCGAAGCACCGCGCCACTCACCCCACGTCACTCCGGATCCCCAAAACAGGGTTTCCCCGCGAGTAGGGGAGGCGCAAAAGGTGCCAGCTGAATCCCAAGTTCACAAGCTTCTCCCGCCTGTGATTTCAGTGGGTCTCCGCCTTCGCCGTGGCGGTCAGACCCTGGTTTCCACGGAGCAAGTTCCTCCCAATCGGAGGAGCTCTGCCATTGCTGGAGGCGCCAACCCGGAAGTCTGCCGACATGATGTCTATTCTCTGCCTCCACAGTCAGAGGCAAAGGCTTCCAAATATATCTGGAGCTTGAATCCCGAATGTCATGCAAGTTGAACATTTTGGCTCCCAAACGCCGCAAACCCGGAAGTGAGTGTTCCGGTTTGTGAACATTCTTTGGAACCTGAACATCCAGCACGGCTTTTGCGGCTTCCGATTGACTGCAGGAGCTTCCTGCAGCCAATTGGAAGCCGCACCTTGGTTTCTGAATGTTTTGGAAGTCAAACCAACTTTCGGAACGGATTCCATTTGACTTCCAAGGTACCACCGTACCGGATTTTGGGAACAAATACTATGGAAACAGAATGCTGGACTATATGGGCCACTGGCCTGATCCAAAAGGCTATTGTCATGGAAGCAAGGATATCTCAGTTGATTAGATCATAGTGCTTATAATACCAAATGCACAGGTTCGATCCCCAAATGGGACAGCTGCATATTGCTGCATTACAGGTGGTTATGGTCTATGTTCTTAAGCCCTATTTAGACAATCTAATTAGGAGAGCTGCCAGTATGTCGGAAGAGATATTCAGTTTCATTTGCATTTTAATGCAAGCTTCCCTAAAGTTTTCTGGGGAAAAAATATGTAAAGTGAAATATAAGAAGCCTTCACACTTCTCTGAATTTTGCATTGTAGTTCTCCAACCAAACGGTCTGTACAAGAATGCATGCATTAGGAGAAAGTGTGCATAAATGTATATATTTATGAAAATAACATGGGAAAATGCATTGTATTAGGGGGAAATGCTTGTATTGGGGGAAAACATAAAGTATGCAAATCTGCATGCAAAAATATGTATATCAGGAATAATGTGCAGTAAAATGCTGGCAAAATTTCATGAAGACTTAAGAAAAATACACAAACCAATATAGAAAACTAAACTGATGATTAAACTGATGATTGTGAAGATAGGAAAATGAGGAACTTGGAAAAACAAATTTGATAGATTCACCCATTCCACATTTGACCTCTGGTTCACAGAAGCAGAGGGCCTTTAACAGCAGCACAGGTAAAGCACAATGAATGTAGGAGGTTTGGGATTGGAGGGAGGAAATTGATTCAATTCATGTTTAAAGGCAAACTTACCTTATTTGCACAGTGTGAAACAATACACAAACTGAAACACAGCCTCCTTCGAATTCTGCGCTTCTCCACCTTTTGCAACGCAGCCTAGTAATGTGTGCAAAATGGCACAGGGTACTTATGAATTCATGTTACTGGCGAAAACCACAATGTAAATTCATTGTATCAGGGGAAATCGCTTTGCAAAAAGGTCTCCGTTAGCCAGAATTACATACAAACACTTGTGTATTAGGGGATATTTTCACTAAAAATGCTGATGATTTTTGTGAAAGCGTTAAAAAAAATGCAGAAACTGAAGTGGAAACATAGAGGACTGAACAATAGACCAGAAGAAAAAAAGAGAGAGAAACTGAGAGAAAACCAAATCGAGAAATCTTCTTATTTGGGGCAGTGGACCCTTTGCTAATAAAATCCCGCTTCTGCAGGCATAAAATGCCATATCTGCAGACCATGAGCCTCGGGTGAAGGGCAGTGTAGAAATTCAAAAAACAAATAAGATGTATGAAAGCAATTGCAAACATACATGTTCAAAGACTGGCAACAACTGAAGTATCAAATTCCATATCTGTGTTCTGCACCAGCCTTGGCCATTGATGAAAATTACAACCACTGCAAATTCCTAACTGCTAAGGACATTATGTATACAGGGGGCAGGTCAGGTTGGGTGATCAGGCATGCAGCTGTTCGCACTCAGGGGAATGCCCTCTGCAGGAGCACCTCTGTTAAAACCCTTCCTGTTTTGTTTGTTTAGGTTCTGTGTTTTTTTCCCCTGGCATGCAACATGCTTGACAAACTTCACCTTTGACACCACTCATTGATGCCTTGTATCGGCCTGTGGTTATGGCTCCCGGTTTTCCAACCAGTCACTGGAGCTGCACTTAAACAGCCGCTCGATCTGCCAATGGCACACATGCCCATTGCTACAAATCAAGACATGGTTCCAGGAGCCTTTTCTATCAGCTGTCACCCAACTCAGGTTAGACAGGAAGTCAGTTACATTTGTGTGTTTGTGAAAGTTCAGATAGCCAAGGTTGGTCCTGTGCCTTTTAACAGGTGGAAGGGGAGTTGGCCGGCTTGCCCTGCCCCCACAACTCCACCCCCCAACCTTTGCCCATTGAAACTGAAGCTCAGTAGTTATGCTAATGTCCCTTGAACCTGCTATTCTCCCTGGGAGGAAAAGGCCATTAGCTATAATGGTGATTTACATTTATGAACCACCTGATACAATAGAAAACCTTCAAATGACAAAATAGAATCCAATGCATAAATGCAATTTAAAACCATATTTTTTTTAAAAAAATGAATAAAACTTAAAATACTTAAAATGCTCATCCAGCATCATATCAATAAGGGGAAGTCCTTATTTCCTATTTATGTAGGATCATAGAGTTTGACGGGACCTCAAATGTCATCTAGTCCACCCCACTGCCAACCCATGATGTGTGAGAAGAAGATTTCTATGACCCAGATAGCTGTTTATGTGCACTTGAAATGTATGAGTCAATTATAGCCATTAAGTAGTGGCACTGGTTTCCTTTAACTTCTGAACTGAATTGGGCCTATTTAGGTGGAACCAGGGTTTAACCAAGTGTTTAACCAAGTTGGGAGGACAGCCTCAGATCACTCCGGCTCCAGACTGCCAGAAGGCAATGTGGGCAGGCAGCAGAGGGGAAGGAGAGGCAGGCTGTAAGCTGGGCTGGGCTGTTTGCAAAAAGGCTTTCAAACAGCCTTGCACTGTGCTTTGGCAGAATGGAGGACCATGCTTCACCAGCATGTTCCCTGCAGGGATTGCCCTGGTGAAGTAGTGGGCAGGAGACCCTGCGTCCCCTTCTTTCCCAGCCTCCCCACCCCCTCCTCTGTGTTTTAAAAACCCAAATAAAATGTGTGATTGGGAGACAGTGGAGGAAGAACTGCCCCCTCCCACTGAATTGATTCAGGGCCCAGTTGCAGGTCATGTCAGCTGCAGATTAGCCCTAGTGAGGGCTGATCCAAAGTCCCATACTGCAGAGCCATACTCCATACAATAAGGTAAAGGTAAAGGACGTCTGGACGGTTCAGTCCAGTCAAAGGTGACTATGGGGTTGCAGCGCTCATCTTGCTTTCAGGCCAAAGGAGCCGGTGTTTGTCCACAGACAGCTTTCCGGGTCATGTGGCCAGCATGACTAAACCGCTTCTAGCACAACGGGACACCATGACAGAAGCCACAGTGCACAGAAACGCTGTTTACCTTCCCACCGCAGTGGTACCTATTTATCTTTTTTAAAAATAGTATTTTTATTAATTTTTCAACAAGAGTAACAAAATATAATAAAAAACAGACAGTAACAAATGCAATAACATCCATAAACAAAGATAATTATACATAAAACCATATCAATTCCATAAAGTGGGATTCTCTGAATCCCCTGACTTCCCTCCCCACCTATTCTAGGTTCCCTAAATTTCTTATCAACTGCATGTCATTTCTACTCCAATTTTTTTCTAACCTCAGATTTACTATACTAGTTCTAAAATTACAAGTGTTCTTAAAATCCTGCCAATGTTTACAATACATTTGCAAAAACATAATAAACATTCCCCATTTTTAAAAAAAATTCTTGTCATGTTGATTTCTGAACTTTCAGTTAGTTTCGCCATTTCAGCATAATCCATTAACTTGGTTTGCCATTCTTCTTTAGTCGGGACTGCTGCTTCTTTCCATCTTTGGGCTAACAGCATTTGAGTGCGGTACCTATTTATCCACTTGGACTGGCGTGCTTTCGAACTGCTAGTTTGGCAGGAGCAGGGACGGAGCAACGGGAGCTCACCCCGTCGCGGGGATTCGAACCGCCGACCTTCTGATCGGCAAGCCCAAGAGGCTCACTGATTTAGACCACTGAACCACATTGGCATTATTTACTCAGCTAGAGCGAAGCAAGTTAAAATGTGAGGCTGCAAATATTTGACAGAAGCCTATCATATAATGGCCGCCACATGCTAGTTAATTTTCAACACGTTGGGAAATAAAAGATCAAAGGCAAAATCAGGAAACATCATTCCACATGTTCCTAAACAGTCACAGCGGTAAGTGAATGACAGCATCTGTTTTACTAAAGATCTTGAGTGTGGGTTTGTTTTAATATTCAAGTGTGGTTGCTGACAGAGCAAGAAAAAGGGCCATCTCAGCTCTTCTGCCTTTGACTGTGTCACTTGGCGTGCAGAAATCAGAAAACGGTGCAGCTTGCCATGGTGTAGAGATGAACACGATCGTCAGCTAGATTTCTTCATGCCAAGGTGCTGTTACAGGTTTCGTTACACGGTCTGGTTAAAAACTTGGCAACCCTGTTTTTGAAGGGTTCTGTCTGCAGTGCAAAATGTACAGAATCCTGTGGGTTCTGGAATAAGTGATGTTTCTGCAAATTGATTCTCTTACTCTAGGCAGCTTCAAGCTACACCAGGTAGCACTGCCAGGCCTAGGGCATGCCAACCTGACCTCCTTGTTGCTTTAATTTTTCAACAAGAGGCACCTTTCCCTGTTGTCGACTTTTTCAGATTGGTTGCATCCATCTGCTCAAAGTGGACTTGGATAGGGTGGAGGGGGGAAGAGGAGCCAGAGGGGCTTGAAATGCACCAAAATGGGGCAGGTTGGCAGAATATGGAGGGGGGAATCGTGACAAGCCCCCTAGAGACCTAGCCCTGGTCTGAGAGCAGAAACAGTAAGAGGTAATCAAATGGATTTCCTGTTAAATGGCAACATATGAAGGTGTACCTGATTAACTAATAGCAGTGATCAATTTACGTGTGACTTACCCATATTTGTTTTGAAAATTTTACAGATTTTATCTGTGTTTTAGTAGTGGTTATTTCATGCACACAGACAAAATAGTTTTGCAGATTACAGCTGTGTTTTATCTACAGTTTTATTGTGTACACTGCTTATGAGAGGTCTTGATTAGGCAGCTTAGACAGTGGTACCTCGGGTTACATACGCTTCAGGTTACATATGCTGCAGGTTAGAGACTCCGCTAACCCAGAAATAGTACCTCGGGTTAAGAACTTTGCTTCAGGATGAGAACAGAAATCGTGCGGTGGTGGTGCTGCGGCAGTGGGAGGCCCCATTAGCTAAAGTGGTGCTTCAGGTTAAGAACAGTTTCAGGTTAAGAACGGACCTCCGGAACGAATTAAGGACTTAACCTGATGTACCACTGTATAGCTTTGCACATAAAACAGTGATAATGAGATTATGACAGTCTACCACATTTCCCTTCCCATTCTTCTGTTGGTGGCGGGGTGGGGTGAGGCGAACGTATTTGCCACACCCTCCACCCCTGGAAGAAGAGGAATCATAGAAATGTAGGAGAGATGTTATCTTCTATAGGGGAGCGGTCTGGGCACCACATGGGGGCATTTTGCCCAGTAGGAGAGAAGTGACACTTAGGCTATTTAAGCCTATTTAATCCACATTCCCCCCCCCTCTTTCCTTTCTGGACACCCACCCTCCCACCCTTTCTGCAGTGTGGGGTTTGCTAGCTACCCTTTCTTTTAGGGGACTGAGTAGGATTTTTGGGTAGGGACACAGATTGCCTTGCACTGGAGAGCCAGTGTGGTGTAGTGGTTAAGAGCAGTAGACTCCTAATCTGGTGAACCGGGTTCGCTTCCCCGCTCCTCCACATGCAGCTGATGGGTGACCTTGGGCTAGTCACACTTCTCTGAAGTCTCTCAGCCTCACTCACCTCACAGAGTGTTTGTTGTGGGGCAGGAAGGGAAAGGAGAATGTTAGCCACTTTGAGACTCCTTTGGGTAGTGATAAAGCGGGATATCAAATCCAAACTCTTCTTCTTCTTCCTTGATTTCACCTACTCCACACTGCTGAGTGCTTCCCATAGGGCTGGAGTAAAGGTTAAAGGTAAAGGGAACCCTGACCGTTATGTCCAGTCGCAGACGACTCTGGGGTTGCGGTGCTCATCTCGCTTTACTGGCCCAGGGAGCCGGCGTACAACTTACAGGTCATGTGGCCAGCATGACTAAGCTGATTCTGGCGAACCAGAGCAGCGCAAGGAAACACCATTTACCTTCCCACTGGAGCGGTACCTATTTATCTACTTGCACGCTGACGTGCTTTCGAACTGCTAGGTTGACAGGAGCAGGGACCGAGCAACAGAAGCTCACCCTGTCGCGGTGATTTGAAACGCCAACCTTCTGATCGGCAAGCCCTAGGCTCTGTGGTTTAACCCACAGCGCCACCTGCATCCCTTTCAGGCTGGAGTAGTGTATAGCAATTTGGCTTACTGGCATTTGTTCCAGGCAGGTGAGCGGATTTAAGATAATATGCGGTCAATATCTGAGTCGTTTGGGGCGTTTGGCCTAGTACGTGCATCGGGTTGAATGTCGGCCAATAAACCCAAGGCCTATTCAATGGAAGAGTGGATAGGAGTTTATCAAACCTTGCTGTGTGACCATAGCAAGCTGTAAGCTGGCTCAAGCAATGGGAGTGATTGGATCCTCCCATTTGCTTCGCTCACATGCCCAGACTTATTTGATTGGACTCCTTGTTCTTGTTCTGTTGACTGGCAGATCCTTCAGCTGTTTGGCAGTTCTGGGAGCCAGGGTGGTGTAGTGGTTAAGAGTGGTAGACTTCTAATCTGGTGAACTAGGTTCACGTCTCCGCTCCTCCACATGCAGCTGCTGGGTGACCTTGGGCTAGTCACACTTCTTTGAAGTCTCTCAGCGCCACTCACCTCACAGAATGTTTCTTGTGGGGGAGGAAGGGAAAGGAAAATGTTAGCCGCTTTGAGACTCCTTCGGGTAGTGATAAAGCGGGATATCAAATCCAAATCCAAACTCTTCTCTGTCCCAGCTCCTGCCAACCTAGCAGTTTGAAACCATGCCACTGCAAGTAGATAAATAGGTACCGCTGTGGCGGGAGGGTAAACGGCATTTCTGTGCACTCTGGTTTCTGTCACGGTGTTCTGGAGCGGTTTAGTCATGCTGGCCACATGACCCAGAAAGCTGTCTGTGGATAAACACCTGTTTTGTCATGGAGGGATGGTTCTCTTTTATGTTTTGCATTACTCTTTATAGTATACATGGTGCTGTTAAGCTGCCATGCACTTTGAGCTTCAGGAAGGAGCAGGGGTAGAAAGACTCTGATAAAATAAATAAATCTTACCACTAGCTAGCACCAATTTCTTTCTTTCCTTTCATATTCTTCCCTTCTTTGCAAAGTTGCCCAGGGTAGCAAACACAAAAAGGTGTGTATTGGAGGTGGGGAGATAATAGAATTTAAAATGTTGGGGCTCAAAACACAGCTTTCCATAGTTATATAGTTTAAACAATCACACTCAAACAGAAACTTTCCCAAGAGCTAATGCGGCTCCTTGAACAGCCAAAGGTTGACCCCCCCCCCTTGCTGTAGACTGAGGAAAGCCTGCAAATAGGTTCCTTAACCTGGGAGACCACATTATGAGTTCTGCACAAAGGGGTCCAGCGGCGAATTCAGGTGCCCCCAGACTGGCAGTATTTTGCTTGAAGGATTCTGGGTCTTCTTGGAACTTTAGGTGGATTAAAGCTCTGTTGCAAAGTTCAATAAACTTGCTTTGAAAAAAGGGAAAGAAACAAACTTTTTGCCATTTGGAAAAGTGATGGGGAAATGCACTGCAAAGTGTGGGACTGATGAATGATTAACAAGAAGGTTTGTAAAAAAAAACTTGCAGGCAAATGAGGTTGAGTTCCGGATGCAGGGTGATGGCGCTGCAACTGCTCTGTAACCAAATCAGAATGAATACTTAGTAAAGACCAGACATAAGGTAAAAAGGTTAAGGGCCCCTGGATTGTTAAGTCCAATCAAAGGCAACTATGGGGTTGTGGTGCTCATCTCGCTTTCAGGCCAAGGGAGCTGGCGTTTTTCCACAGACAGCTTTCTGGGTCATGTGGCCAGCATGACTAACCCGCTTCTGACACAACAAAACACCATGACAGAAATCAGAGTGCATGGAAATGCTGTTTACCTTCCCGCCACAGCGGTACCTATTTATCTACTTGCACTGGTGTGCTTTCAAACTGCTAGGTTGGCAGGAGCTGGGACAGAGCAATGGGAGCTCACTCTTTCGTGGGGATTCAAACCGCCGACCTTCTGATCAGCAAGCCCAAGAGGCTCAGTGGTTTAGACCACAGCGCCACCCTCATCCAGATGTAAGGTCTCTGTGGACTTGTGGTTCTTTTGAGGGTGTCTTCTGCAAAATGCCATTGACATCATAACAGCACAGCTGCGGTGGATTTATAATGGACCGTCCACACACACCATCCTGCTCTATTAGATGTTCTGCGATGCTTCCCCAATTTTATTACGTTATTGCTGTCAGAAGGGGAGCTATAGCACAACCAAAGCGAAACCACAGAAAAACCTGGAGCATTTGTGGTGCGACCATTTTTAGGATTTCAGCGCAGCGTCGTAGCGTGATAGGTGCCTGAGTGTCATGCCACTGGGTGCACAAATTTTGAGGGGGGGTGAACCCGGCGCCCCCAAGAAAGCGCCCCCAGTGTAGTGTGGCCCTATGCTCTTCTCTGCCTGCTAAGGTCCACATTGATCAGTCAGGTTCCCCCCTGTGTGGGCGGGCAGACGGTTCAGCTTGGCCCGGTTTTGCTCCAGTGGGGGTGAGGTTGCTTTGGCAGTGGTGACCCCCTGCTGAGTGCCTGCACACCTGCCCTGGGTGCCAGCAACGAATGCTATGCCACTGTTTCAGTAGGAAGCTGCAGGACATCATACCCCAGTCTGAAATTAAACAGCATGTATACAACCATTTTTATGGGATGCGGGTGGCGCTGTGAGTTAAAGCACAGAGCCTAGGACTTGCCGATCCGAAAGTTGGCGGTTCGAATCCCCGCGACGGGGTGAGCTCCCATTGCTCGGTTCCTGCTCCTGCCCACCTAGCAGTTTGAAAGCACGTCAGCGTGCAAGTAGATAAATAGGCACCACTCTGGCGGGAAGGTAAATGGCATTTCCGTGCGCTGCTCTGGTTCGCCAGAAGTGGCTTAGTCATGCTGGCCACATGACACGGAAGCTGTACGCTGGCTCCCTCGGCCAATAAAGCAAGATGAGCGCAGCAACCTCAGAGTCAGTCACGACTGGACCTAATGGTAAGGGGTCCCTTCACCCCTTTATACAACAATTTTTAGCGGATGCAAAAATTTAGGGTTTTGTAAAGTTTATTATTATTTCATTTTATAATAAAACAGAGGCAAGAGTTGTAAAAACTGTATTGAAAGCAAGATTGTATATGTGCCCTGGTGCCATCATGAAAAGGATGCCTGGACCCCAACTCCCGTCATCCCTGACAATTGGCCATGCTGGCCGGGGCTCATGGGAGTTGTAGTCCAACAGAAGGCACCATATTGGTTGCCCCTGGACTCCAACTGCTGTGCGAGCTTTATGCAAGCAAAGCAAAACAAATGCTCAGTTAAACAGTTCATCTAGAGGAGCCAGTGTTCATTATCTCAGTTTCACTGTGTACATATTTTGCCTTTAATGAGCACATCAGTGCAACATTTTGGATCCTGTTAGGGGTTAATGGCAGTCGACTGGCCAGAACTCAAGGTAATCAAAGACCTGCAGGGATTAAAATTGTTTAGGGAATTACCCAGGACTCAAGTCTTTTTACAAGCTTAGCTGAAAAAGGAAGAGAGAGCAGAGGAGACATTCAGGTAGTGTGTGGTCCGATCCTGGTCTGAAATGGAAACTGAAGCCAAGATGAGTGATAGCATCAAGGTAGGCAATCCAAGGTTGTGTCTAGTTTATTGTCTGAAACGCACTTGCAAGAACAGAGAGGAGAGCTGTAAAGAGAGATATGACCATATCTTGAAATGGGGCAGTTTTCTGGGTTATTTATTTTGGCTCAAGGTCCCCCTGTTTCTTGTTTCTTTCTTCCGCTCAGCAGGTCACTGCTGAATATAACAAAAGTTTCACTTAGACTTCTTCTAAGAAAGAAGTACATTCAGTCCTGTTCTTTCCCCCCGTTGTCTTGGTTTTGTGTCTCTCGTAAGAGATCCTTTCATTGCTCCAAAACTGCAATGGCTTCATCCCAAAAGAAACTCCGATATGGGTTAGATTTGAGGAGAGAAGCCAATGGATTTGCCACTAACAGGATCACCGAGGTATGGATAGCAATAAAGCCATAAAGATGCCACCAGACGCAAAGAGATGGGAGGGAAGATCAGAATTGTAAATGGGGAGAAAAGTCATCTAATGGGAATGTTAAAAATAAACAATCAGAGCTTTGAGTTGATGCAGAGATGGGAAGCTTGCTTGGCGCAGGGAATATATGATGTTACATTTATCTAGAAAGGAATAGAAGAGTCCTTTTTCAAGAAACATTTTAAAGAATGTTGGGATTTGCAAGATTCTAACTCTCACACACAAAGCCTTTAGGTTGCATGCCATCAAATCCTAGACTGTAGCATGTTTTGGGTTGTTGTTTTGTTTTAGTTTTTTTGCTGGCTCCCTTTGAACTAACAGATC
Source organism: Podarcis raffonei (assembly GCF_027172205.1). Lineage (NCBI taxonomy): Eukaryota > Metazoa > Chordata > Lepidosauria > Squamata > Lacertidae > Podarcis > Podarcis raffonei. The sequence continues at coordinate 63,323,598 of NC_070611.1, read as the reverse complement.
AAGCGATTAAAAGAGTCGCACTGTACAAGCATTCTGAAAATGCTGCTCCCTTTAATGACCTGAAGAAACGTCCAAAATAATTGTGTAACCAGAAGTTCAGGGAAATAAAACACCTGACGTTCTTTTAAAGCATTCCTTGGCACGGAGCTCGCAGGACTTTTGTGTATTGTATTTTCCGGCAAGCAGATTTTCATAACCGACGCTGCAATGGGGATGGTGTATGTGTGGCAGGGGATTGGGGGCATGGTATCTCTCCCATGTTGCACCTAAAACTTTTCCTAAAGGAACAGCCAGAAGGTCCAAATCGCAGCACTCGGTTTGTAAACTTGAGGGCGCATCGAGTTAACTAGCAAAATGCCAGTCATCATTTTTGTGTGTGTGTAAAGGGGGCTTGAAGCTGCTGAGAGGCAAACTGTACACCTCTGCAAGGCATTGCCATCGAATCAGAGGATCACAGCACCATAGACAACTCTCTGCACATCAAGGACGGAATTTGGTACTATGGCACCTTGTGCTTGCCCAAAATTTGGCGCTCCTCCCCCCCCCCGTCCTTGCACCCTGCCAGACTTTGGGAAGGTGGTTTGAGGGCTCTGGTAGGGTCTTAGAGGCCACTGACCTCCTTCCCAATGCTGGGCAAGTATCACCTGGGCTTTGGGAAGGTGATGGGTGGACTCTAGGACCTTAATAGAGCCCTCACGCCTCCTCCCTGTAGCCAAGCAAATGCTTCGCAGGTGCCCTCTCCGCTTGGCGCTCAGTGTGGGTGAACTGGTTGTGCTGCCCCAAAATTACCTCTGTGCTCAGTGCGGGGCCTTCTATGCATGATGGAGGAATGGCACCTCTAATAAACAGCTGTTCAGACGCCACTTAAATATCTCGAGTGAAGGAGAGCCTTGCCAAACAGCTCTTAGCATAGGACATTTTGCCTGATGTTCAACCAAAATCTGCTTCCTTTTACGGCTCCCGCCTCCATTTGCCCTGCTGCTTTCCCTCCGGGAAACTTGATCTTTAGTGCGGAATTGGACAAAGAGCAGCCGGTTTTCCCTGCAGATTGCTGTTAGTTCTGATTTAGTGCTAAAGAATGGGTTTCCCAGGGGATGGTGGCTGAGCAAAAGCAAAACCACTTGGACCCATGTATACTGGTACCTCGGGTTACATACGCTACAGGTTACATACGCTTCAGGTTACAGACTCCGCTAACCCAGAAATAGTGCTTCAGGTTAAGAACTTTGCTTCAGGATGAGAACAGAAATCGTGCTCCGGCGGCGTAGCGGCAGCAGGAGGCCCCATTAGCTAAAGTGGTGCTTCAGGTTAAGAACAGTTTCAGGTTAAGAACGGACCTCTGGAATGAATTAAGTACTTAACCCAAGGTACCACTGTATAGAAAGTGGGAGTCAATGGGGAAAAAAAAAACACTTTCTAGGTGTGGGACAAGCCCATAGTCCCCACCCATTGAGCCTAAGCTGGAAAAGGTTGCCCACCCCAGTGCACAGTGCAGATCTTTCAACTACGGCCAAACTGTTAAGGTATATGTGTAATATTTTGATGTTTTCCATTGGGGAGAACAGTATTGCCCTGCTCTCTAAGCAGTTCCTGGGGCAGCTCTACACTCTTGGGAAGAGAAAGTGCCAGTGGAAGCCAACACTGCCCTACCAATCTACGTAGCTGGGCAGGCTTGCCTAAGCAGAAATAGTTTTAGCAGGTGCCAAAAAAGAGTACACCTACCTGTTGTCAGTTGGTGTTGTGGACTGGCTGGATGCACAGGAGTGGTGGAAGGAACCAGCAGGGGAATCTCCCAAGGGACGAAAACTCAGAGGCTGGAGATTGGTGGTTAGAGAGAGAAGAATTGAAGAGGTTACAGGGTTTAGTGAGCAGGGAGAATCTGTGCCAGAGAGAAGTTCAGAATCAGAAGATGAAGCAGGAGAGGAGGGAAGCCAAGAGGCAGAGATGAGGCAGGCTGCTGAAGAAGCCAGGGTGTCACCCCCTTCTGCTGCGACAATCTACCCTGCCCCCAGTCTCTCAGAACCAGAAGAGGTATGAAGAGGGAGGATCAGAGACAGACAAGGAAAAGAGGTCTCAGGTTGCTTGGGAAGGACTTGGGGGAAGAGGAGACTTAGAGAGCTGTGGACAGTGAGGTTCTTCAGTCCTCGCAACTGCCTCATTGAGGCAAGATCTACTGGGAGGATTTGCTATGCCCATTCGGCCTGAACTGTTTTGTTTCTTTGAATAAAGAATTAACTTCATTGAGTTATTGCTGACCTGCTCCTGACTCCTGCCTTGACAGTTGGCAGGGAGTCCCAATGTGCAGGTGCTGCCACATGGAAATATTGATTCTTTACAAAGGCAGAGCAAGTATTACTTGGCACCTGCAACCAGCTCTGCAGATTGAAGCAGTCGAGTGGGTAAGGTAAACTGGTCCCGAGTTGCTAAGAGCTTTACATACCGATAATAACAACTTGAACAAGCAGCTGTCTCTCCTGCAAACCAGCAGACCTTCTCCCCAGAAATTGGCACTGCAGTCTCAAGTTGCCTTCAGCCATCATCTCTCTTTCCTCCTCTCTCCTGTCTCTTCTAAAGTGGAAACTATTGTTTGACAAACCTAGACAGCATCTTAAAAAGCAGAGACATCACCTTGCCAACAAAGGTCCGTATAGTTAAAGCTATGGTTTTCCCAGTAGTGATGTATGGAAGTGAGAGCTGGACCACCAAGAAGGCTGATCGCCGAAGAACTGATGCTTTTGAATTATGGTGCTGGAGGAGACTCTTGAGAGTCCTATGGACGGCAAGAAGATCAAACCTATCCATTCTGAAGGAAATCAGCCCTGAGTGCTCACTGGAAGGACAAATCCTGAAGCTGAGGCTCCAATACTTTGGCCACCTCATGAGAAGAGAAGACTCCCTGGAAAAGACCCTGATGTTGGGAAAGATGGAGGGCACAAGGAGAAGGGGACGACAGAGGACGAGATGGTTGGACAGTGTTCTCAAAGCCACCATGAGTTTGACCAAACTGCCGGAGGCAGTGAAAGACAGGAGTGCCCGGTGTGCTCTGGTCCATGGGGTTACGAAGAGTCGGATATCACTAAACGACTAAACAACAACATTGTTTGATTCTCATTCACAATCTAGTGCCCTCCCCTTCCCAACACCCAGCTCTGATAGGTATCTTATCGCTCAAACTCAACAGACAGATGGCCAACTAACTCCCAATCATTAGCTCTCCTCCCCTGACCATTATAGGCTATTATCCTTACAGCAGGGTTATGGGATGCCACCTCACATCTTTTTCAGGGGGATCTGAAACTTCCCCACTTCTTTTCAAGGAATGTAATTGACCCTAACCTTAAATAAAGCTACCCCACTTCCTTTTCCTCTTCTTCCTACGTCAAGCAGCTCCCAGCAAACAGAAAAGCCAGCAGAAGCCGTTATGCTTTTGGACTAAATAAGAGAATGAACTTGTATTGTTGAGAGAGGGGGGGGGGATCTCGAATGTATTGAGTCCAGAGATGTACGTGGGTTTTGTATTTTAATCCAGAATAAAGAATCTTGGTGTGCTTATTTAGGCAAGAGTTTGCAGGATCAGGGACATAGGTGGCACTGTGGTCTAAACCACAGAGCCTAGGGCTTGCTGATCGGAAGGTCGGCAGTTCAAATCCCTGCGAGGAGGTGAGCTCCTGTTGTTTGGTACCAGCTCCTGCCCACCTAGCAGTTTGAAAGCACGTCAAGTGCAAGTAGATAAATAGGTACCGCTCCAGTGGGAAGGTAAACGGTGTTTCCGTGCACTGCTCTGGTTCGCCAGAAGCGGCTTAGTCATCATGACCACATGACCTGGAAGCTGTCTGCAGACAAATGCCAGCTCCCTTGGCCTATAGAGCGAGATGAGCGCACAACCACAGAGTCGTCTGCGACTGGACCTAATGGTCAGGGGTACCTGCAGGATCAAGACATGGAGAAAATAGAGCTGTTTCAGCAGTGTACATGCTTTGAAGCTCAGCATATTTCCTGTCTCTTTCTGGGTGGGGGTCTCTGCGCACATATTAAGATTAGTGATGGACACATTGAGCCCAGTATAATTTGCAATGTGCCTGTTGAATTACAAATCCACTGGCATAAACTTGGATGGAAATTAGGAACAGAGAAAGCTGCCTTATACTGAGCCAACCTGCTGTCTCATCAAGATTCTTGTGAGTTTGGACAGGATGTGTTTGTTTGGGGCTGTATGCCTCAGCCCCTTCTAATTCCTGAATCCAGCAAGGGTTAAAATCTAATGGAGGATACAATTGTTGGAATCGCCAGGCCAGCTCCTTGGTGACTTAATGGTCCTCTAAGTAGGGGTAACAAAGGAAGTGGCTTTGTGCCAGAGGTGTGTGTGTGAGAGAGCTGGGCTAGAAGCAAGGATGCAGGCAGAAACCAGAGCGGGAGAGACATGCTTGATTTATGCTTGAATCCAAGGCTGTGGCTATGGGAAAAGCAAGACCTTCTTGGGGCCTCAGGGTCTTCATAGGCTAAGGTTGTATATGTGTGTAAATAAACTATATAGCCTAAAAACACTACCATCGCCCTCATTCCGGGGAAACCGAATCCCGGGTAAGTGCCTGGAAGCTCTGGAATTGTAAACTGCCTGGAGATTGGGGTAGCATGCAACAATATTCTGGCAGGGTTTCAGACAGGGGGCACTGTCCATCGCTGAAGTTCCACTGGTGCAACAGACCGATGGAATGCTCTCTTCATCATTTGCCCCTTCCACCCCTCCATGCACCCTCCAAATCAGGTCCAGTTTCTGGGACCCTCTGAAGTAGTTTGTGGAAGCAGGCAGCAGGAGGAGAGGAACTGGAGGTCTCCTTGGGCAAGCAAAACTCTGCCTTCACAGTGTTAGATGCAACCCAGCCCAACCTAGAGATGCTGGAGACCTTGAACTTGAGACACATGCATCACGGTATCATGGCATTTTATGATCGGTTGTGATCTCATGTTGTTTGCTCATAATCTCATTGTTTCAAACTAAGAAAACGTTTTAAAAAATCATTGGATCAGGGCTCACAAAGCTTTGAAGAATTATGAAACTACAGAGTTGACTTATGAATGCGCTAGTTTTTGAGTGGCATCATTAATCAATGGGTTGTCACTGATGCTAGTGGCACTCAGAGTAGACCTATGGAAATAAATGGATATGGCCAACTTAGGTTCATTATTTTCAGTGGGTCTGCTTTGAGTAGTTGGATATAACCCAATGTGTTTAGCTATATATCTCTATTTCCCTATATTGTCATATTCAGGAATAATGATTTGATTAGTTTACTCAAAGGATCATTTTACTCCATATGTGTCCACACAATCTCTTTGATCTGCAGAATTGGCACTTTTCCAAGTGAGGCCCTGAGGACCGGCTGTCTTCCTTTGTAGCTTATAAAAGCAAACCAACATTGGTGGCTGCCCTTTTTTACTACAATAAATAGTTCTGGTATGATTCCTTCTAGCTGGAAGAGAGTAGTAGTAGTAGTCATGCCCATTTTTAAAAAGATTCAAGCCAATGACCAAGGAAATTAAAGACCTATCAGCTTGCTGTCAATTACAGTGGTACCTCAGGTTACATATGCTTCAGGTTACATACGCTTCAGGTTACATACTCCGCTAACCCAGAAATAGTGCTTCAGGTTAAGAACTTTGCTTCAGGTTGAGAACAGAAATCGTGCTCCGGCGGCGCGGCAGCAGCAGGAGGCCCCATTAGCTAAAGTGGTGCCTCAGGTTAAGAACAGTTTCAGGTTAAGTACGGACCTCCGGAACAAATTAAGTACTTAACCTGAGGTACCACTGTATGGGTATTTATGCATGAACCAAGATCAATAGTTTCTCTGTGTCCTACGTACATCAGGTGTGCCTAAGAACCCAATCCTATGCATGTTTTCAGACGTCACTGTAGATTATTTCCAGGTAGGTAAACTGAAAGCACCATGCATCCATAAGCAGTTTCCTGTATATGCAAGCTGTCTGACTGATGAGTCCCTGTTGCTTATCGGGAGGGAAGAGGTGGCAGGGAAGTCATCACAGTGCAAACACACTGGCGGGAGCATTGGATTGGCTTCAATGATGGGTTTGCACCTCGCTGACTTCCCTGCCACTTCATCCCACCCAGTAAACAATAGCTACCCACATGCAGGGAATGTAGTTTATTAGCTGTGTACCCCATCACCCTTCCCGCAAACTGTTTTTGCATACCACTCTATAGTATTTTTAAACTTAGTCTTGTTATGACCAGTACGCTTCTTTTCATCTTTTCCTTTAAAAGGATGCTGGGACAGATACAAATAACCACAAGGAAGATCCTGCAGCCGATTCAAAAAGCACAATGAGAGGAGCTAAGGAGCCATCTATATTCTGTCTGACCAAGCTGAAGGTAAGAAAAATGCTATGATTCTTTTGTCAATTAAAAACTCATTCGTTGTGGATGGATCTGCACAGACCCCTTAAGAAAACTGCTGAGCACCTAGGAAAGTTGGTTGACTTTCCTTTAAATCCTGTAAATTAATGAATACTGTTGAGTTTCCGCCTCCTTTGCAAAGAAGAGATGCCCTTTGCACAATTTACACACAGATGGTTGTGTGACCATTATCCAAATACCTGAGCACATAGAAATTGGATCCGACGGCATGTTAAAGGGGAGAAAGGCAGACGCCTGTTATCTGCCCTCCTATCTCAATTAAGCAGCATGAAGCAGAACAGTCAACCCAAAGATTCTAATTTAAGATACTCATTAACAATTCAAGAGCAAAGCAAGCGAGGAAAATGGTAATTGTATTAACATAAATCAAGCAGCATTTGCTAACCAGCCCTTACATTGGATAGGTAAAGGTAAAGGGACCCCTGACCGTTAGGTCCAGTCGTGACCGACTCGGGGTTGCAGCGCTCATCTCGCTCTATAGGCCGAGGGAGCTGGCGTACAGCTTCCAGGTCATGTGGCCAGCATGACTAAGCCGCTTCTGGCGAACCAGAGCAGTGCACGGAAACGCCGTTTACCTTCTCGCTGGAGCGGTACCTATTTATCTACTTGCACTTGACGTGCTTTCAAACTGCTAGGTGGGCAGGAGCTGGTACCAAACAACAGGAGCTCACCCCCTCGCAGGGATTTGAACTGCCGACCTTCTGATTGGCAAGCCTAAGAGGCTCAGTGGTTTAGACCACAGCGCCACCTGCGACCACCCGCGTACATTGGATAGACAAGGAGTGAGGAACTCTTCACAACCAAGGGCCACATTCTTTGATTGGTAACTTTCCCATGAGCCACATGCTGATTGTTGGCAGGGCCAGAGGCAAAAGTTGGTGGAACCTTGGCTGTGGTCCTTCTTACTTTATATGGTAGGCTGCTCCCATTGGGACCAATGGGGTGGAAGGCAGGGAATAGATGGAGCCAGAACCAATTGTAGATGGAGCCACCTCAACCTAGTGTTGCCTGCCTCCTTTACATGGTGCAAGACTGAAGCCAAGACTATGCCTGCCCTAGACTGGTTGTAAGTAAGACGGCAGGTAGGCACAGGCTGGATTTACTTGTTTAGTATAAAAGTTGGGCTTCTAACCATTTGTGTCCATAAGCCTTAGCTCATCTTTTAATCCCTCCCCCTTTTATCCTTTAATTTGTTTATATGAGAAAACCAGAGGAAGGAGCAAAGACCACAGTTTATCCGGTTTCCTTAAGGGCACCGCTTCTCGAGATTTAAGTGCTTGGCATCGACTCCATAGGCATGGGATAAAGGAAGAGAAGGACAGCCGACTGAATTGCATTCTGGGTGTCAGGTTTATGGTCTGTCTGTGGCCCCAAGCAGAACTAATGGGATTAAGGCTTATCAGTACTGAATTTCCATGGCCTCTTTAAGTCTTGGGATTAAACATGACACTGTTGTTTCTCACTTTGTGTCAAGTAGATCCAGGGTCGTTCTCAGTGTCCTGTTAGAGAGGACAGGAAAAGGGGTAATAATAACACAGAGAGAAAGGGTCAATCAGACGCAGAGAGAAGAAGAGGTAATTTTGCATGCACACATGGAAGGGGGCAATCACACACATGGGGAATGAAGCAATCACATACCAAGAAAGGGGCAATTTCACATACACCTATGGAAATTGTTCACATGCACAGAGAAAAGGGTAATTGCATACACATGCACACTCACACTCACAGAGCTTGCCAACCGTCAGGAGCAGGTCAGAAATAAAGCCACTGCTGTCAGTGAAGTTATTCAAAGAAACCCTGTGATCACAGCAACTCTTCCCATTAGGTCTTGCCTCAAGGAGAAAGTTGCAAGAACTGAAGGGCCACACTTTCCCAGCACTCTCGAAGGCTCCTCCTCCTCAGGCTCTGTCGCCTTGTCTCTCTTTGCTCTGCCCTCTTCATTCCTCTTCTGGTTCTGGGAGGAGGTGAGCTGGTCACACCAGGAGGGGGAGATTCCCTGGCCTCTTCAGCAGTGTGCCTCCTCTCTGCCTCTTGACCCCCCTCTGCTTCTGCCTCTGATTCTGAACTGCTCTCTGCCATAGTCTCTTCCTCCTCACTAAACCCTGTTGCCTCTTCAACTTCTAACACCTCCTCCTCCCATTCTGCTCCCTCTTCTCCCTCTGGCCACTCATTTTCTGCCCCTGGCTCTAAGCCTTCTTCCCCTGAGGGTTCCCCAGCTGGTGCTTCCCACCACTCCTTTGCATCCACCCAGCCCATGACATTGACCATCAAGATTTGCAAGTGTTGCAAGATTTGTGTGTGCATGTGCCTAACCTCATTCCATTTGGCTACGATTGGATGGAGTCAGAGGTGGAGCATGTGAATATTCTTGCCCCTTTCCATACCTTTCCACCCTAAAGTGCACAATAACATTTACACCAGGCCTTCATTTTGCAATTTCAAGAGCTTGACGATCTTTGAATCCACCTAACAAGGTCCTATTGTTGATTTAATGAGTTCTCCACATTCTCTTCTAGGTCTTTCTGGTGTCGCTATCTTTTGCTTATCTCGCCAAGACCATGTCTGGGGCTTACATGAACAGCATGCTCACACAGATTGAACGGCGGTTCAACATCCCTGCCTCATTGGTCGGTGTGATAAACGGAAGCTTTGAAATGGGTATGCAAGTGAAAAGGTTGAAGAGAATTCAACCATAGCTCAACAGGCATGTCTAAATGCATAGAAAGACCAATCCAGGAATAGTGGACATCCTTTTTTCCTGGCAAGGTCCACATCCCTTCAGTTGTAACCTGTTGAGGGCCACATGCCTTTGATTGGCAGAATCAAAGCAATGATAGGTGGAGCTAGAGACAAAAGTCTTCTGAAGTATCTAGAATAAAGACCACTCTGCTTTTATCTTCACCATGGCTACCTTGCATTCCCAAACTTACACAAGTCTTTACAGAAGTAAATCCCATTGAGAATGATGGGGGATCACTCTCAAAAGTATATGCAGGGTGTATAAAAAGATTAGTACAACAGACCAATAGAGCTACTGTTCTAGAAAAGAAATGAAAGCTCACTTTAGTGAGCTACATGCTAGGACTGTGCAACTCAGAAAAGCCCAACCTTGAACTGAATTGAGACAATTTGAGATGAATCCAGATCAGGTTGAAGAAAGTCTGGATTGTTCTGGAGCAGGTTGGATTGACCCGAATTGATCCAGAGTAATTGGTAGCTCAAAACACTCTCTCCGAGAGTCAGACAGGTTGTCACCAAATTGTTACAAAGCGTGAGAATAATGCCTTATTAGGAGAACACTATTAGCTCATTCAATGGCTAGTAGCCACGACTGCTATGTTCTTCATCCACATTCAAAGGCAGTATGCTTCTGAATATGAATTGCTGGAAACTGCAGGAGGGGAAAGTGCACTTGCACTCGGGTCCTGCTTGCACACAAGAAACAGAATCCCCATCCTGGATCCAACAAGATTGTGGAGGAAACTTCAAGGGGAGCAATTGGATGAGGTGTTTAGGGCAGCCAAATATCTTGGACTGCCTTTGCCTAACTCTCCTACTGAGACTCATGGGACTGAAGAGTGAATAACTTTGGACGGATGATAGTCTATGTTCTCTATTTCCACAGGCAACTTGCTGGTGATACCTTTTGTGAGCTACTTGGGATCAAAACTCCACAGACCATGCATGATCGCTATTGGTTGCATAGTTATGGGTTTTGGATGTTTTCTGATAGCGCTACCTCATTTCTTGATGGGAAGGTAAATCCCATTACTCATACTTCCGAGGTATACCTGTCTATGTGCTCCTGTTGGAACCTTGGGTCCTTCTCCTTGAAATAACACGGAATATGCAACCCCACCCCATTCATCCCATGCACACCTGAACATCAAATTAAAGGAGAAGAATTAAGAAATAAATCTGCAGAAACAGTTAGTAAGGGGCCTCTGATTAATAAGATTTTAATTGTAATAGTGTTTTGATGGTGGGAGAGTTGTATGTATTTGTATAAAATCAGTGTAAACATTTAAGAAATGCATTTGCAGACGTTATTAGAAAGGTATCTTTAATACGAGTTTTTTGGGGGGAAGTTGTATGCTTGTTGGTATCCGTCTCTCTTGTGAGCAATGGATTGCGCTCCCCAAGTTGAAGACAAACCACTGCTGCCTCCCATGTTCTTTTTGCTGCATTAGCAGCACAGAAGCAGTTTGATTATGGAAGCAGAGAGAATGAACAATGTTCCAGAACACAGCACATCATAAGAGAAAATACCGTATTGGCCTGAATATAAGCCGCACGTATTTTTTCTCCAAATTCTGACTGTGAAAAGTTAAAGTGCGGCTTATATTCAGAACCGAGCTCTGCACGCACACCTTCCGGCACTACCGCCCTGAACAGGGGATGGGGCAGCCAGCGCTGGCTTGGGGAGGTAGTGCCAGGAAGCAAGCAGGTGCACAGCGTGCTCAGAACCAAGCGCTGGCGCTGGCTTAGGGAGCAGGGCGTCAGCCACCCCCCATTCAGGACAGTAGTGCTGGGAGGTGGGCCGCACCCACAAATAAGCCTTGAATTTTAAAGTTGCAGCTTATTTGTGGGTGCATCTTATATTTGGGCCAATACAGTTTATGGAATGTTTGCACATAATGCAGGGAGTTGCACAGGTGGTTTTTGAAGGCTGATGCAAAAGCATGTGGAACTACCAACAGATCATTGCAGCCAATCATCCAAAGGGATCTTCTCAGTTATGGATCTTCTCAGTTTCGCACCCCCTCGATTTGGCACCTATGGGGGTAACTGTCCATGCCATCCTAAATGCAGTGCTGGTTTTACCAGATAGGTTTCCTGGAAGATGGGCACCTGAACATAGCTGATCAGTAAATCCAGTTTTTCCCCCTTAAAAAATGTTTAGGGGTCCTTTCATTTTGACTCAAGAAAATCACCATTTTATAGTTCAAATCAGGAAAAATAAATACAGTAAATGGACAAAAGTACAAAGATTCACAAAATGCTTAGGAGTATGTGTCCCCCTGCGTCCCCCCAGAAAAAAGTACTGAGTAAATCTGTATAAAAGGATGCTACTCTCATCACCCATAACTACCGATCTGTTTCTGTAATGTGTAGCCACAAGAACATTGGAAGCTACCATATACCCCATCAGAACATTGATCTGTTTAGCTCAGTATTATCTATTCATGACTGGCAAGAACTCTCCAGGGTCTGAGACAGAGAATCTCTCCCTACCAGACCTGGAGACAACAGGGAATGAACCTGGGACCTTCTGCATGCAATGCAAATGGTCTGCAAATGAGCCACACTCATTTCATGTGTTCATTTTATTCTGACTCCACAGGTACCGCTATGAAAACTCTCTTTCTGTATCTGAAAATTCTTCAACCATAGCTGTTTGCCTTGCAAATCATAGCCAGTTTTCCATGGCGACTGAACAACCCTCAGAAGGTGAGGTTCCTTCCTAGATTCATTTCTCACTGTCTTTCTTTCTACTGTACAGTGGAACCTCGGGTTAAGTACTTAATTAGTTCCGGAGGTCCGTACTTAACCTGAAACTGTTCTTAACCTGAAGCACCACTTTAGCTAATGGGGCCTCCTGCTGCTGCTGCACCGCTGGAGCACGATTTCTGTTCTCATCCTGAAGCAAAGTGCTTAACCTGAAACACTATTTCTGGGTTAGCGGAGTCTGTAACCTGAAGCGTATGTAACCTGAAGCGTATGTAACCCAAGGTACCACTGTATTACCTTTGTAGATGTCAGCTTTTCTCGTGTTTTTGATTCCTACTCTACCTGCGTCTAGGGATGGCCAAATCTGCCATTTTGGGTTTCTCTTGTTTTCTCCAGCCTTTTCCAGTCTTCAGCTGAGCTCTCCACATTTCTACACCCGTTTGCATTTTTTAATTTAAAAAAATGTCCTCATGAGAATCCAGCATTTTTGTGCTAATTTCTCCTGCTATACATACACATGTTTCTGCACAATTTTGCCTAATGTATACATTTTGAACATGCCATTTCCCCTAAAAGACTGCATCGTTGCATGTCATAGTCACTGATGTATGCATTTATATGCAGACTTTACCACAGTAAATGTGTTTTTGAACATATCACTTGGCTGGAAAACTGCCCTGCAAAATTCAGTCTATTGTTTCAGAAAATGCGAATTTGGTTAGGTCGACTTTAAATGAGAACTGAATCATATTTCTCACCTACCTTCCTGTGTGACTGGTGGCTGAGAGTTGGGATGGGTGCGGGGACAGACAGTGCCATAGCACCAGCACACATATTTTCTTTGTGTGTGATTCAACGGCTTCACTGCAGGGCTCAGGTTATTTTGCCGCCTGAAGACTTAACCCCATAAAATAACTCAGACACTCCAAGTGTCCTATTTTACAGGGACAGTCCTGGCTTTACAGAAGCCATCCCATTTTTTTATTTCATCCTGGAATGTGCAGGTTTTCCTTAGAACATCCCTATTTTCATCGGAGAAATGTTGGAGGGTATGGAGTTATGTGACCCCTGAGCCAAGGAGATAAATAATGATACAACCTTTAGAAGATATCTGAAAGGAGTTTTTTTTAAAAAATATTAAACGTTTAAAGCTTTGTTATGTTTTTATATATGTTGGAAGCCACCCAGAGTGGCTGAGGGCAAGGCAGTCAGATGAGCAGGGTATATATATATATATATAAAATTATTATCATGGAATAGAACGTCCCTATTTTCATTGGAGAAATGTTGGAGGGTATGCTAAGCCAATGGAAGCCAGATTGGCAGTGACCTCCTTAGGAGAGAGATGGAGAAATTGTGGCTTCAAGATGCTCCTGCACTCCAAATGCCACCAGCCACAGTCAGCATGACCCCACTGGCAATAATAATAATAATAATAATAATAATAATAATAATAATAATAATATACCTGTATATTATTATCAGGTATATCGGTCCTGTATACCTGAAGGAGCGTCTCCACCCCCATCATTCAGCCTGTACACTGAGATCCAGTGCCGAGGGCCTTCTGGCGGTTCCCTCATTGCGAGCAGCTCTGTTCTTAATATTTAACGCTGTATTGTTTTTAACACTCGATTGGGAGCTGCCCAGAGTGGCTGGGGAAACTCAGCCAGATGGGTGGGATATATTTATATATATTTATACCCTGCCCATTTGGGCTGGGTTTCCCCAGCCACTCTGGGCGGCTCCCAACAGAATATTAAAAACACGATAAAACATCAAACATTAAAAACTTCCCTAAACAGGGCTGCCTTCAGTTATCTTTTAAAAATAAGATAGCTGCTTATTGCCTTGACATCTGATGGGAGGGCGTTCCACAGGGTGGAAGCCACTATTGAGAAGGCCCTCTGCCTGGTTCCCTGTAACCTCACTTCTTGCAATGAGAGAACCACCAGAAGGCCCTTGGCGCTGGATCTCAGTGTCCAGGCTGAACGATGGGGGTGGAGACGCTCCTTCAGGTATACAGGCAAGGGATGATGGAAGTCCAGCAACATTCTGGGAGGCCACAGGTTCTCTGCTTCTGCCCTAGCACAGGTATGGGGGAAGTAAAACAATATGCCACACAATCAGCTGATTTAACTTCTGAATTCAGGGACAGGAACGAGTAAACCTTGCCAGGAGCATCTGGTTACGGATGAATGGGGAGCATTAAAGTATTTCATTACCGGCAAAAATCCTCCATGGAGATTTTCCTTTCTTTCTTTTATGCCCAGAATGTCGAAAACAGGCTGGATCCTTGATGTGGGTTTTTGTGCTGGTGGGAAACATCATCCGGGGAGTTGGTGAAACTCCCATCGCGCCTTTGGGGATTTCGTATGTGGAGGATTTCGCAAGGACAGAAAACTCTCCTTTCTACATCGGTAAACCTGAAAAAGACCCATCCTCAGTATTGTGTGTTGGATTTAAAAATCAAACCAAGCTCTTATATACACTTGGACCACATGCACGGCATACATTTTAAGCACAAAGATAATGCTTTAAGCAACCATAGCTTCGCCCAAAGAATTCTGGGAGCTGTGATTTGTCAAGGATGCTGAATGTTGTAAGAAGACCCCTATTTCTCTCACAAGTGTTTAGAGAGGAGTTGAATCAATCCCTATTCCAAGGGATCTCTGGGAACCGTAGCTCTGTGAGGAGAACAGGGGTTGCCTGACAACTCTCAGCACCCTACAGTTCCCAGAATTATTTTGGTGAAGCTTAAGGGACGCAGGTGGCGCTGTGGGTTAAACCACAGAGCCTAGGACTTGCCGATCGGAAGGTCGGCTGTTCGAATCCCCGCGACGGAGTGAGCTCCCGTTGCTCAGTCCCTGCTCCTGCCAACCTAGCAGTTCGAAAGCACATCAAAGTGCAAGGTACTGCTCCGGCAAGAAGGTAAATGGCGTTTCCGTGCGCTGCTCTGGTTTGCCACATGACCCGGAAGCTCTATGCTGGCTCCCTCGGCCAATAAAGATGAGCACCGCAACCCCAGAGTCGGTCACGACTGGACCTAATGGTCAGGGGTCCCTTTACCTTTACCTATGGCCGCTTAAAGTGGCATTAAAGAGCTTTATGGTGTGGATTGGTTTCTTCCATAGAGTCATCCTGGCTTTGGATCAAAAGGGAGACTACAAATGCCTTAGAAAAAGTACATTTTGGGGGATGCTCATGGTGCAGTCCTCTGCATATTTATTCAGAAGGCAAATCCCACTCAGTGGAAGTTGATCATTTGGAGCAGGTGAAGATATACCTCTTTACCCTGGCTTTTAATGCTTGAGGTATATATTGCCATGACCCACCTTATTTTTATCAGTGTAAGTTGTGTTTTAATGGTGTAACTTGCGCTGGGACCTTAAGGTCAACAGAGGGCATTAAATAAACGAATAAAGAATACATAAATGTTGGAGCCATGGATGGTGCTTTCCCACAGATGGTGTATACCACAGATTCTGTGTTGCTTCCATCTCCCAATAGCCAGCCAGCATTCTGTGCATGTTGAGCTGTTCTGGTTCCAGACTGAAATTTACTCAAAGTCAAGAGTGGATTTCATGCTCTTTATTCAGCTCATAGTGGTGAGGAGGAATGGAAGTTCCCCCAGAATGTCTGCTTTATATACATTATTTACACAATGGGCCCCACGTGATTGGCTACTTCTGGGATTCACCTGTAGGCCAATCAGGTTGCGGATTCACTTCCACCTGGAGCTGGATTGGGCGGCTCCTGTGGACCAATCAGACTGCTGCATTCTGAATCCTATTGTTCTAGGGCCAATCAGACTGCTGCATTCTGAATCCTATTGTTCTAGGACCAATCAGACTGCTGCATTTTGGATCCTATTCAACTCAGTACATAACACAGACAAACTTTTGGGTTCCCCCCTTAAGATTGCTTTTGCACTTCTAACCTTTGGGTTCCTCCAAGCCTGCAGTTGCCTCCATTTTGTGCTTTCCCCCCCTCTTTTAACTATGTAAGGATAATGAGTTCACTTTTAATACAGATTATGATGGTGCATCAGGACGCAGGTGGCGCTGTGGGTAAAACCTCAGTGCCTAGGACTTGCCGATCATATGGTCGGCGGTTCGAATCCCCGCGGCGGGGTGAGCTCCCGTCTTTCGGTCCCAGCTCCTGCCCACCTAGCAGTTCGAAAGCACCCCTAAGTGCAAGTAGATAAATAGGTACCGCTTTATAGCGGGAAGGTAAACGGCATTTCCGTGTGCTGCGCTGGTGCTGGCTCGCCAGCTGCAGCTTCGTCACGCTGGCCACGTGACCCGGAAGTGTCTCCGGACAGTGCTGGCCCCCGGCCTCTTAAGTGAGATGGGCGCACAACCCTAGAGTCGGACACGACTGGCCCGTACGGGCAGGGGTACCTTTACCTTTACCTTTTTATGATGGTGCATGGAGGTCTATTTTATGTTTCAGTGCTGGTGAGATCCTGCATTGCTATTCTGAAAACCAGTCCTTCAGAGGTTGAGGACAGGAAGCCAAACAAATGTTGGACAAGAAGATGCGTGAAATATGACAATAACTTGTTTTTTTTATATTCTTCTGCCTCTCCCTCTGCTGCTAGGCTGCCTGCAGATAGCAACTGTCTTGGGCCCTCTGTTTGGTCTACTGATAGGCTCCTATTGTGCCAAGCTGTATGTGGATGTTGGATTTGTAGACCCAGGTAATGCAATGGAAATGGTCAAAACCCATAAGGGCTACTCCTGTTTCATGTTTCTTAGGGGCCGGATACCTGGATGGCATCCAGTTCAGGAGGGACAAATCTGTCAATTTCAGATTCTCATTTTTAGGAAGTTCGATCCACTCCATTCTACACACAATTACAAAGGTGTGTTGTTGTTTTTAAGTTGCCTGAAAATTTGTGGACATTTACCCAAAGATATGCATTGCTGGTGCAATTTTGCCATCCAGTATGCATTCTTTAAAAAGGTTTTTATTTATACTTTTCAAATTTATACATTTCATTAATTTTGCAATCATTTTAACATTTTGAAGTTTGACTTCCTTCCCCATCTTTCTGCGGTTCCTTAAATTTATTTTTTAATATCTCCTGCATATCCAAATTCATTTAATTTGCTCATTTAATTATCTACTTTAAATATATACTCTTACAAAACTGCAGGTTATTACAATAATCCTGCCAATGTTTTGATCTGTTTGCAATTTATCTGTAAATATTCAATAAACCATGTCCATTCTTTTATAAAAAGTTTGTTATCTTGATTTCTTATTCTTCCGGTAAGTTTCGCCATTTCCACATATTACATAAGTTTTTGTATCCATTCTTCCTTTGCTGGGATTTCAGCTTCTTTCCATTGTTTTGGTGAGTAGCATTCTTGCTGCTGTAATAGCATACATAAATTTCTATACCATTTAGGTAGTTCTGTCCCTGTAATTCCCCAAAGAAAAGCTTCTTCTTCTTTTACAAAGGTTATTTTGAACATCCTTTTCAATTCATTATATATCACGGAGTATGCATTTTTGCAAGAAAAAAATGTACATGCTTTTTGATTGGCAAATTGCAGCGCAAAATATGGGAAAGGACGGATTTTGAAGGCGATCTGTATTTTGGTTTGCACATTGGTTTGGGAAGTGTGCATTTTCCCCTCAGCCCTACATCCTTCCCCATTCTGTTTTGCTCCAAGCACTAGCCAGCAGAACCCAGTTTCTTGAATCTGGTTTCCAGATGTCCCAGGTCAAAGGGTTCAGCTGTAGGTACTTCATGCATGTATTTCAATTTTTAAAATATATGCAATTGTTCCAACCATATGCAATGGTTCTTAATTTTTTCATATGTGGAACAGCTTAACTGGTTTTACAGATGCAATAGTATTATTTCTGCTTTTATTATATTGCGAAACCGCTTTGAGGTGCTTCATCCAGACCTGTGTGCCCTTGTGCTCTGGTCCAGGACAGTTACTAACTTCTGCTGTTTGAAACTTGTAGCATCTGCTCAAGATTACCACTTATGCCTTTAAAAAAATCATAGACTTGTAGAGTTGGAAGTAACCTCAAGGATCATCTAGTCCATGGGTAGGCTAACTAAGGCCTGGAGGCCGGATCTGGCCCAATTGCCTTCTAAATTTGGCCCACGGACGGTCCAGGAATCAGCGTGTTTTTACATGAGCAGAATGTGTCCTTTTATTTAAAATGCACCTCTGGGTTATTTGTGGGGCCTGCCTGGTGTTTTTACATGAGTAGAAAATGTGCTTTTATTTAAAATACATCTCTGGGTTATTTGTGGGGCATAGGATTTTATTTTTTATTTTTTTTCTTCAAAATATAGTCTGGCTCCCCACAAGGTCTGAGGGACAGCGACGGGGTGAGCTCCCATTGTTCGGTCCCTGCTCCTGCCAACCTAGCAGTTCGAAAGCACGTCAAAGTGCAAGTAGATAAATAGGTACCGCTCCGGCAGGAAGTTAAATGGTGTTTCCGTGCGCAGCTCTGGTTCACCAGAAGCGGCTTTGTTAAGTTGTGGGCGAACATATCAGATGACACAGCGATTCTTCCAAAGCAGCTCTTTATTTATAAGCTGGAACAGAACTGAACTGAGGACCTCAGTCAGCCTGCTTATATA
The DNA here is from genome assembly GCF_027172205.1 of Podarcis raffonei. Lineage (NCBI taxonomy): Eukaryota > Metazoa > Chordata > Lepidosauria > Squamata > Lacertidae > Podarcis > Podarcis raffonei. The sequence goes on along the minus strand of NC_070611.1, from coordinate 63,305,095 downwards.
GAGCTCCACTAGAATGCAACAGTAACCATTTTCTGTAACTAGCCAATCACTGAACGTCACTTTCGATCCTTCATTTGCATACAAACTATCCAATCACTGAATGTCACTTTCGATCCTTCATTTGCATAACTATCTACAGTATCCCCCTGCTGGCCCAGGGTGAGAACTTCAGTACATAACAGGCTTAGTTATGCTGCCCACATGACCCGGAAGCTGTACTCCGGCTCCCTCGGCCAATAAAGCGAGATGAGCGCCGCAACCCCAGAGTCGGCCACGACCGAACCTAATGGTCAGGGGTCCCTTTACCTTTAACAAGTGTTTATAAAGGCATCCTTTTATTTCTTTCCAGAAACACAGTGTTCACATTCGAAAGTAACCCTGCTTATTGCAATCAAACAAGCAAGAAGGGGAGAATCTGCCACTGAGAATGTTGGCTACCTTGGCGCTACTAATAAAAATCCTCTCCATTAATCTCTCTCTCCAGAGGATGTGACTTTGAGCCTCCTTGATGCTCGCTGGGTCGGGGCCTGGTGGCTGGGGGTCTTGATCTGTGCCGCCGTGAGCTTCATCGTCGCCATCCCTTTCTGCTTCCTGCCCAAGTCTCTTCCGAAGGAAGGAGAGGAAAACAGTGCCGAGTTAAACACAAAGGGCAACAAAACTTTGCTACCAGCAGAAAATGCAGCTCATGCCAGCACAACAATTCGAGAAATTGCTAAAGGTGAACGGATTTTTTTTTTAAATAAAATTTTTATTAGTTTTTCAACATATATTATAAGACATTACAAACAAACAATACACAGACAAACAAACACATAAACATGTATAATTTCAAAAAAAAAATTCTTATACCCAATTTCAACGACTTCCCCATGCCTCCCTTTTCTGCATCCCTATTTTAAATTTTTTCAGCAACCCCTGATCTAAATTACTTATAATTCCCTTTCTTTAACCTTTTTTTCCCACTTATCCAATCATTTATCGCTGCAAATCTGCTATGCTTTACCCATAACATTTTAACACTCACTAATTTTACAACAATTTTTAAGATAAAGTTTAAATTTCTTCCAATCTTCTTCCACCGTCTCTTTCCCTTGGTCACGGATTTTTTTTAAACCCCTTTCCCCGCCAATGTTTTGTAATACAGTCATACCTCGGGTTAAATACCTTCAGGTTGAGCATTTTCGGGTTACGCTCCGCGGCGACCTGGAAGTAACGGAACGCGCTACTTCCGGGTTTCGCCGCTTGCGCATTCACAGATGCTCAAAATGACATCACACGCATGAGCGGAAGCAGCAAATCGTGACCCGTGCATGCGCAGACATGCGGACGCGGGTTGCGTTCGCTTCAGGATGCGAACGGTGCTCCAGAACGGATCCTGTTCGCATCCAGCGGTACCACTGTACTGTCATACCTCCCCTTATGTATCCCTCTAGATACATAAATTTCGGGATGCAAACGCAGCAAACCCAGAAGTATTTTTCTGGGTTTCGCCGTGCATGCATGCGCAGAAGCGCTAAACTGTGCTGCGTGCCTGCACAGAAGCAGTCCTCTGGTTGCAAATTCCTCAGGATGTGGCCGGACCTCTAGAACGGATCCCATTTGCAACCGGAGGTACCACTGTATAGTTTTATTATATATAAATTTGTAAATGTTATTCAAAACATACCATAATTAAAATGCACAATAAAACAATCCTATTATATATTATATATTATAACATTAATATATAAATGTCCATAATTAAGATTGCCCATAGAAAAATTCCACCAGCATCTTTTGTAAACAGCTTTGACAGAGCTGGCATCTGGGTACGTGCATATACAAACCTAAAATGTATTTCAAAGAGCCCAGTCCTCCATTGTGGGTAAAATAATTGTCAGAGGGCCTTCTCTGTTTGCCCTTGCCAAGGTTGGTGCGGACAGTGGCTCATGGGAGGAGGGGTCTTTCCAGTGGTGGCTCCCTGCTTATGGAATTCTCTCCCCAGGCAAGCACAGCTGGCCCCATCACTGTCCGCCTTTAGACACCAGACAAAATCATTCAAATGTCTCTTGTTATTCCTTAATTTGTAAGTTTCTTTGAGACGCTTCAGTGTAAAAAGCAGTGAAATGTTACTACTACTACTAGTAGTAGTAGTACAGTGGTACCTCTGGTTACGTACTTAATTCGTTCCAGAGGTCCGTTCTTAACCTGAAACTGTTCTTAACCTGAAGCATCACTTTAGCTAATGGGGCCTCCTGCTGCTGCCACACCGCCGGAGCACGATTTCTGTTCTCATCCTGAAGCAAAGTTCTTAACCCGAGGTATTATTTCTGGGTTAGCGGAGTCTGTAACCTGAAGCGTATGTAACCTGAAGTGTCTGTAACCCGAGGTACCACTGTAATAGTAATAATAATAATAATAATACAACTGAGACTAACTGTTCTGGTTCTTTGGTTTCTAGATTTCATCCCCTACCTGAAAAGTCTGGCTTACAATCCAGTTTACATGCTTTTTCTTTTGATCACTGTGATCCAGTTCAGCGCTTGGATTGGGATGATTACCTTTATGCCAAAATATATGGAACAGCAGTATGGGATATCTGCGGCAGATGCTATCTTTTTCATAGGTAAAATGTGTGTATGTGTGTGCGCGAATGAGTAATAATAATAATAAATGTTTATTTGGAATGAAGGGCTGAATATGAACTTTATTTATTTAACATTACACTTATACCCTCCTTGATGAATAGGAGGGGCCACACCTTGAAGGTAGGTTTGTTGTCCTTAAAACACTCTTGGTTCTGCAAGGGCCACGGACAGGGCCATACCTCAACCTGCTGTTTTGTGTTTTCTCTCTAGGTGTTTACAATTTACCAATTATATGTGCTGGTTATTTCTTTGGTGGCCTCATGATGAAGAAATTCAAGATAAGCACCTATAAAGCTGCCCACATCGGTTTTTGGAGTTCTATAGCGGAGTACCTCATCTACTTCTTAGCTTTTTTCATGGTCTGCAAGAATGCTAAAGTTGCTGGCTTAACCATGTCCTACGAAGGGTATGTTCTTGCTCTTACCTAAGCCTGATTTCACCCTATTGGGTGGTGCTGATTAGATTGCATAAAGATGGGGATTTTGGCAGAACCTTGCATTCATCCCTGTTGAAATTAATTTTGTTAGTTTGGGCCCAGAACCCCAATCGGTTAAGATCATCTTGGATCCTGATTCTGTCTTCTGTGACATTAGCTACCTCTCCCAGTTTGGTGTCATCTGCAAATTTGATAGACACCCTCTCAATTCCTTCATCCAAGTCATTTATAAAGAGTTTGAACAACAATGGGGCAAGGACAGAACTCTGTGATATGCCACTTTTCAAATAATAATAATAATAATAATAATAATAATAATAATAATAATAATTTATTTATATCCCACCTCTCTGGGTTGTTCCCAACAGAATATTAAAAACACGATAAAACATCAAAAATAAATAAAACATAAAAACATAAAACATCATCAGTATGCGGATGATACCCAGCTCTACCTCTCTTTTAAATCAGAACCAGTGAAGGCGGTGAAGGTCCTGTGTGAGTGTCTGGAAGCGGTTGGAGGATGGATGGCGGCTAACAGATTGAGGTTGAATCCTGACAAGACAGAAGTACTGTTTTTGGGGGACAGGAGGCGGGCAGGTGTGGAGGATTCGCTGGTCCTGAATGGGGTAACTGTGCCCCTGAAGGACCAGGTGCGCAGCCTGGGAGTCATTTTGGACTCACAGCTGTCCATGGAGGCACAGGTCAAATCTGTGTCCAGGGCAGCTGTTTACCAGCTCCAACTGGTACGTAGGCTGAGACCCTATCTGCCTGCGGACTGTCTTGCCAGAGTGGTACATGCTCTGGTTATCTCCCGCTTGGACTACTGCAATGCACTCTACGTGGGGCTACCTTTGAAGGTGACTCGGAAACTACAACTAATCCAGAATGTGGCAGCTAGACTGGTGACTGGGGGCGGCCACCGAGACCATATAACACCAGTCTTGAAAGACCTACATTGGCTCCCAGTACGTTTCCGAGCACAATTCAAAGTGTTGGTGCTGACCTTTAAAGCCCTAAACGGCCTCGGTCCAGTATACCTGAAGGAGCGTCTCCACCCCCATCATTCTGCCCGGACGCTGAGGTCCAGCGCCGAGGGCCTTCTGGCGGTTCCCTCATTGCGAGAAGCAAAGCTACAGGGAACCAGGCAGAGGGCCTTCTCGGTAGTGGCGCCCGCCCTGTGGAACGCCCTTCCAGCAGATGTCAAAGTGCTAAACAACTACCTGACATTCAGAAGACATCTTAAGGCAGCCCTGTTCAGGGAAGTTTTTAACGTGTGATATTTTACTGTATTTTTGGTTTTCATAGAAGCCGCCCAGAGTGGCTGGGGAGGCCCAGCCAGATGGGCGGAGTATAAATAATAAATTATTATTATTATTATTATTATTATTATTATTATTATTATTATCTCTCCCAGTCCTACTTGGAGATGACTGGGATTAAAAACATAAGAAAGTAAGAATAGCCTGTTAGATCAGCATCAAGGCCAGCATCTGTTCTCACAGTGGCCAACCAGATCGCTGTGTGAAGCCTGCAAACAGGATTCGAGCACAATAGCACACTCCCCTCTGGTGGCTTCCAGCAACTGGTATCTAGAAATGTTGCTGCCTCTGACTGTGGAGGCAATAAGCATAACTATCATTGCCAGTAGCCATTGATAGCTGTCTCCTCCATGAATTCATCTAATACTCTTTTAAAGGCATCTAGGTTGGTGGGAGAGTTTAACTACCGTATTTTTCGCTCCATAAGGTGCACCTGATCATAAGGCGCACCTGCTATTTTTGGTGGGGGGGGGGGTTCAAGAAAAAAAATATTATTTAAAGGGAGTGCTGAGCAGAGCCTGTATGCATCCCAAGCTCTACTCAGTGCTCCCTTTCATGAGCCGTGTGGAGCGTGTGTGCGGCGCTTGCAGGCTTTTCCCTGAGGAGGGAGAAGGGCTGCCCGTCACTGTTGGGCTGCCGTTCTCCCTCCTCGGGGAAAATCCCCCAAGAGCCACACACACACTCCGCACAGCTCTTAAAAGGGAGCGTGGCTCTTGGGGGCTTTTGCGGGAGGTGGGGGAAGTGAGAGAGCCTTGTTCTGTCCCTTCCCCCACCTCCCGCAAAAGCCAGGGATAGCCGCATGAAGCCTCCCCAGTGCAGCGGGATGAAGGCTCCCCACTGCCCTGCGGAGGCTTCACGGGCTACCCCAGAGTTGCTCAGGAGCTTGTCGGGGCTGGTGGGGGAAGCCCGGGTTCCCCCCCAGCCCCAAAAAGCAGGTTGTGGGGCTGGCCGTGGGGGAAATCCGGCTTTCCCCCAGCCCCAAAAAGCAGAGAGCTTGTCGGGGCTGGTGGGGGAAGCCCAGGTTACTCCCCCATCTCCAGGGACCACACATTCGCTCCATAAGACACACAGACATTTCCCCTTAGATTTTAAGAGGAAAAAAGGTGCGTCTTATGGAGCGAAAAATACGGTATGTGCTATGTGTGAAAGAGCACTTTCTTTTATCTGTCCTGAAACTTCCAACATTTGACCTCATTGGATGTCACCGAGTTCTAAGGTTATGAGAGAGGGAGAAAAAACCTTTCTCTATCCACCTTTTCCCATGCTATGCATAATTTTATCTGCATAAACTTCACCCAAAGAATCCTGGCAACTGTGGTCTGTGAAAAGGTGCTGGGAACTGTAACTCTGTGGGGGGAAACTACAGTTCCCAGGATTCTTTGGGGTGGGGTGGGGAAACCACGTGCTTTAAATGTACGGTGTGTACACAACTTCAGACAATCTACAAATAAACTCCTTTTGTGCTGGGCGGCCGCCGAGTTCTCCATCTCGAAGAGGGGGCTCTGGGTTTGTTTATTCATTTTTCTCATTGTTCGCAGGCTCTTTGCACACCTTTCTGGGTATTTTTCAGGCTCGAACAAGTCTCCTACATGGAAACAAACTTGTACGCGGACTGCAACCGGCATTGTGGCTGCTCCACTAAGGTGTGGGACCCTGTTTGCGGAGAAAACGGCATAGCGTACATTTCAGCATGTCTTGCAGGATGCGACATATCAAATGGAACTGGGAAAAACACGGTAAGGCAGGTGTTCCAGGCAGCACAAAACTGTCCCCCATCTCTCTCTCTCCCTCTCTCTTTCTGATACCTTCTCTCTCTCTTTTTTAAAAAAGATATTTATTAAAATTTTCAATTTTTTTATACAAACAAAAAACAAACAAAAAGAAAATTAAAAAAAACCATATAGTTCAAAATACAATCATTTCAGTAACATATTTCTCTGACCTCCTCATACCTCCCCTTCTTGTATTCCCTTTTATATTCTTTGTTCAGCAAATCCTTAACTTAAAGCATTACAGCTTATAATATCTCCTTATTTTCTATCCAAACCCTTTTTTTCATCCATGTTCCTTTATATCATTACAGCTAGAAACCACTCAGTTTCAATCCACCATCATTCAGCATTCCTTAATTTTACAATATTTCTGTAAATAGTCCTTAAATTTTTTCCAATCTTCTTCTGCCGACTCTTCTCCCTGGTCACGGATTCTGCTCGTCATTTCTGCCAATCCCATACAGTCAATCAGTTTCATCTGCCATTCTTCCAGAGTGGGTAGATCTTGCGTCTTCCAATACTTTGCGATGAGTATTCTTGCTGCTGTTGTAGCATACATAAAAAAAGTTCTGTCCTTCTTTGGCACCACTTGGCCGGCCATGCCCAAGAGAAAGGCCTCTGGTTTCTTCAAGAAGGTATATTTAAGTACCTTTTTCAATTCATTATATATCATTTCCCAGAAAGCCTTAATCCTAGGGCACGTCCACCAGCTTGACTGGGGTCATGTACCACCTATATATCATTTTCATACTATTCTCTCTTAAGGCATTACAAGCCGTAAATTTAATCCCGGTGGTCTTTCTGATACCTCCTCGACATCTCCATCCGCACCCACTTTCCCCCCAATGGGCTGTTTGGGCAGGGAAGATAACAATAACAATAACAGCTAAAGAAAGAGGTGGATTTGCCCTGCCAGACCTTAAACTTTATTATGAATCAGCTGCTTTTTGCTGGCTGAGAGAATGGTTGCTTCTTGAAAACACTGACGTGCTGGATTTAGAAGGTTTCAATAATGCATTTGGTTGGCATGCATATCTGTGGTACGATAAGGTAAAGGCACATAAAGCGTTCAAAAATCATATTGTTAGAAAAGCATTGTTTAATGTTTGGATAAGATATAAGGATTTGTTAGAAAAGAAAACCCCAAGATGGTTGTCACCAATGGAAGTGAAGGCACAGAAAAAACTCAATATGGAGGCTAAATGGCCGAAATATTGGGAAATTTTGGAACAAGACGGAGACAGAATAAAACTGCAGAGCTTTGAAAAATTGAAAAATAAAGTGCTAGATTGGCTCCATTATTATCAAATAATGGAGGCATACAATTTCGACAAAAAAGTTGGCTTCCAGGTGGAGAAATCAAAATTGGAAACAGAATTGTTAGATTCAAAAATTAAGAATTTGTCAAGAATGTATAACTTGCTGTTGAAATGGAACACTCAGGATGAAACGGTAAAATCAGCTATGATCAAATGGGCACAAGATGTTGGACATAACATAATGATGGCTGACTGGGAACAGTTATGGACCACAGGTATGAAATTTACGGCATGTGATGCCCTAAGAGAAAATTTAATGAAAATGATTTATAGGTGGTACATGACACCAGTCAAGCTTGCAAAAATTTACCATTTGCCCAATAATAAATGTTGCAAATGTAATGAGACTGAAGGTACATTCTTTCACCTTTGGTGGACATGCCCAAGGATTAAGACATTCTGGGAGATGATTTATAATGAAATGAAAAAGGTATTTAAATATACCTTCCTGAAGAAACCAGAGGCCTTTCTCCTGGGCATGGTCAGCCAATTGGTGCCAAAGAAGGATAGAACTTTTTTTATGAATGCAACAACAGCAGCAAGAATACTTATCGCGAAGTATTGGAAGACACAAGATCTACCCACCCGGGAAGAATGGCAGATGAAGTTGATGGACTATATGGAACTGGCGGAAATGACTGGCAGAATCCGAGACCAGGGAGAAGAGTCGGTGGAAGAAGACTGGAAAAAGTTTAAAGACTCTTTACAGAAATACTGTAAAATTAATGAATGTTAGAAAAATGTGGAAATGAAGTTATATGGCTTTAGTAGAAATGTTATAAGGAACTAAGTATAAATAGATTATTAGAGTATTAAAGGGAAAATAAGGTTAGAATAGGTTAAGATAACTGAGAGCATTTGCAGATGACCTAGTACTTACATTGCAAGAGCCAGAAGCTAGTACGAAAAGAGTTTTGGAAATAATCCAAGAGTTTGGTCAATTGGCAGGATTTAAATTGAATAAGTCAAAAACAAAGGTATTGGAGAAAAATCTAACACAGGTTGAAAAAGAAAGGTTTCAGAATGAGACAGGGTTGACTGTGGTTAAAAAAGTGAAATACTTGGGTATAAACATGACAGCTAAGAATGTGAATTTATTTAAAGATAATTATGAAAAAACTTGGACAGAAGTGAAAAAAGACTTGGAGATTTGGTCAAATTTAAAGCTTTCCTTGTTAGGTCGAATTGCAGTCATAAAGATGAATGTATTGCCAAGAATGTTGTTTTTGTTTCAAGCATTGCAAATAATGGATAAAATGGACTGTTTCAAGAAGTGGCAAAAAGACATATCTAAATTTGTCTGGCAGGGCAAAAAGCCCAGAATTAAATTTAAGATATTAACGGATTCAAAGGAAAGGGGGGGGTTTGCCCTGCCAGACTTCAAACTGTATTATGAAGCGGCAGCTTTCTGCTGGCTGAAAGAATGGCTGCTTCTTGAAAACACAGACATTTTGGATTTGGAAGGTTTTAACAATATTTTTGGGTGGCATGCATATCTGTGGTATGACAAGGTTAAAGCACATAAAAGTTTTAAAAACCATATTGTCAGAAAAGCACTATTAAATGTCTGGGTCAGATATAAAGACTTGCTGGAAAACAAAACTCCAAGGTGGCTATCGCCAATGGAAGCAAAGGCTGTTAAAAAGTCTAATATGGAGTCAAAGTGGCCAAGATACTGGGAAATCTTGGAAAAGGAAGGGGACAAATTGAGATTGCAGAGTTTTGAGAAATTAAAAGGGAAGGTGAGAGATTGGTTGCATTATCATCAAATAAATGAAGTGTTTAAAATGGACAGTAAAATTGGCTTCCAGGTGGAAAAATCAAAATTGGAGACAGAACTGTTAGAACCCAGTACTAGAAATTTGTCAAAAATGTATAATTTGCTGCTGAAATGGAATACACAGGATGAAACGGTTAAATCAAGTATGATTAAATGGGCTCAGGACATGGGTCATAATATCATGTTTGCTGACTGGGAAAAGTTGTGGACCACCGGGATGAAATTTACGGCATGCAATGCCTTAAGAGAAAATATTATGAAAATGATCTATAGGTGGTACATAACCCCAGTCAAGCTTGCAAAGATTTACCATTTGCCTGATAATAAATGTTGGAAATGTAAAGAAAAGGAAGGTACATTCTTTCACCTTTGGTGGACGTGCCCGAAGATTAAGGCATTCTGGGAAATGATCTATAATGAACTTAAAAAGGTATTTAAATATACTTTCACCAAGAAACCAGAGGCCTTTCTCTTGGGTATTGTCGGCCAAGGGGTGTTAAAGACAGATACAACTTTTTTCATGTATGCTACAACAGCAGCTAGAATACTCATTGCGAAGTACTGGAAGACGCAAGATTTACCCACACTGGAAGAATGGCAGATGAAGGCGATAGACTACATGGGCTTGGCAGAAATGACGAGCAGAATCCGAAACCAGGGAAGAGAAGCAGCGCAAGAAGATTGGAAAAAGTTTAAGGACTATTTAAAGAAATACTACAAAATTAATGAGAGTTAGAATGATGTTGGATTGGAAAGTAAATGGTTACTATTAGTAATGGTTAAGACAAGGAGAATAAGGAAGATTAGCTTGAATTTTTATTAAAATAAGGGAAGATTTGCTGAGTAATTGATAAGAACTTGGAATACAGAGAAGGGAGGCATGAGGAAGTCGGGGAAGAAAGGTGTAAGAAACTAAGATATGAAATGGTACATGTTTTTTGTTTTGATTGTGTTTTTTTTGTTTGTTTATGTATTTGTTATATGTTTGTGTTGTTATAAAAATCTGTAATAAAAAATTATTATAAAAAAAATAGAATAGGTTAAGATAATTATAGGATAGAAAACAGAGGAAGATGGAAAGGAATTGCTGAAACAATTAACAGAAGTGGAATACAAAAAGGGAGGTGTGAGGAGGTCGTTGAAATAAGTGAATGAAAGATAAGATATTGAAATTGTTTGATGTGTTTTAAATTGTTTTTATTTTGTTTTGTTAGTTTAATGTGTTAGTGTTATGTAGTGTTTTTATGTTATGTTATGTTATGTAGTGTTTTTGTATTGTATTGTACTGTATTGTATTGTTTATTTTGTTTTGTTTAAATTGTTGGAAAAGTAATAAATATTATTTTTTTAAAAAACACAATAACAATAACTTATTATTTTTAGCCCGCCCATCTGGCTGGGTTTCCCCAGCCACTCTGGGCGGCTTCCAGCAAAATATTAAAATACAAGAATTCATCAAATATTAAAAAGCTTCCCCAAACAGGGCTGCCTTCAGATGTCTTCTGAAAGTCAGATAGTTGTTTATTTCTTTGACATCTGGTGGGAGGGCATTCCACAGGGTGGGCGCTGCTACCAAGAAGGCCCTCTGCCTGGTTCCCTGTAACCTCACTTCTCGCAGTGAAGGAACCACCAGAAGGCCCTCAGCGCTGGACCTCAGTGTCTGGGTTGAATGATGGGTGTGGAGACGCTCCTTCAGGTATACTGGGCTGAAGCTGTTTAGGGCTTTAAAGGTCAGCACCAACACTTTGAATTGTCCCCAGAAACATACTGGGAGCCAATGTAGGTCTTTCAGGATGGGTGTTATGTGGTCTTGGCGGCCACTCCCAGTCACCAGTCTAGCTGCCGCATTCTGGATTAGTTGTAGTTTCCGGATCACCTTCAAAGGTGAGCACATTGCAGTAGTCCAAGCGGGAGATAACTAGAGCATGCACCACTCTGGCAAAACAGTCCATGGGCAGGTAGGGTCTTAGCCTGCGTACCAGATGGAGCTGGTAGACAGCTGCCCTGGACACAGAACTGACCTGTGCCTCCATGGACAGCTGTGAGTCCAAAATGACTCCCAGGCTGTGCACCTGCTCCTTCAGGGGCCCAGTTGCCCTATTCAATAGATCACTTACAGAGATCAACCATGCAACCAAAAGGCTACAGGCTGCCCACTCTCTTCCTTAACTGATTTCGTTTTATGTTTTGGCAGGTATTTAGAAACTGCTCCTGCATTTCAGCCTTTGGAAATGACACAGCGGTCCTGGGCCAGTGCAACAGAGAGAACTGTGGGACAATGCTGCACTACTTCTTGCTTTTATCCTTAGTCTGTTGTTTAATTTATTCCTTTGGAGCCATGCCGGGTTACATGGTCCTCATAAGGTACTAACTGAAGGGAGGTGGGAATAGCAGGATATATAGGTCTTGGGAGACAGGCGAGTCCCATTTGCGACGTTGTTGACTCAGAACGGCACATTTGTCTCCTCCTCAGAGTGTCGAAGTTTATATTTCATAGCAGATTTGGTCAGCTTAGTAAAACGATCTTTCTGCCCGCCTTCGGTTTTGGCGAATAATGCTCCGTGCAAAAGACGAGGATTTTCTGTGTGACAATGAGGAGCAAAAGCTGAAGTCCAGGTTGAAGTACCTTTTCTGTGGGAAACAGCCACACAGATGCCCTGAAGTGTGGTCACGTTATTAATACACGTGCCCTTTGGAGCGTGGGATCACACTGTGCAGAAACAGCTCCCAAGCTCTCCCCATATAAACCGTCCCAAACTTTTCGTTCATCCTCTGAGGCCTTTCTTTGTGTGCCGCCTCCATGAGAGGTCTGAAGGTGGCAACACGAGAACAGGGCCTTTTCTGTAGTGGCTTCTGAAGTGGGATGCTCTCCCCAGGGAGGTCCACCTGGCGCCTTCACTGTATATTTTTAGGAGCCAGACGAAAACGTTCCTCAGGCCTTTGGCTGATTTATATCCTACAACCTTTTAAATGTGTCTGTGAGATGGGGAGGTTATTGTTTTGCTGTTTTGTTTTACTTATTTTCAGGATTTTTTTATGTGAACCACCCTGTGATCATATGGCGAATAAACTAAAAATTAAAACAAAAGCAGTTGGGCAGGGGTAGGAAACTAGATTCAGTTGGGGGGCTGCATCCAGATGCTGCCAACCCTCCCTGAGGCCACTTTGACATATAGTTCTCATATGATTGTAATTTCATATGATGCCATAGGACTGCAGCATCAGTTTGCAGCTGGAAAGGAAGAATCTTTTGGCTGCAAAATGTGTCCCTTGCTCACATACGATTAACGGAGCGTAAGAGTTAATTGTTTAACGCTGCAGTTCAACAGCAATGTGATGGATAGCGCTTTTTTCTCATTTATTGGCTTCATGGAAAATTCTCTTCTTCTCCAGGTCCCTAAAACCTGAGGAGAAGTCATTTGGTGTGGGTCTCCACTCCCTGGCAGAAAGAGTTTTTGGTAAGGTGCTGGTTACTTTAAATTTCACTTCAAAAAGATGAGCAGGCACATCCAAAACATACATTTACAGCATTATTACATCACTTTAAACAACCATAGCGTCCCCAAAAGAATTCTGGGAGCTGTAGTTTGTTAAGGGTACTGAGAGTTGTTAGGAGACCCCTGTTCTCCACACAGAACTACAATTCCCAGAGTGTTTGAACAGTCAATTTCTCTTCCCAGGGAACTCTGGGAATTGTACCTCTGAGAGGCAAATATGGGCCTCCCAACAATTTTCAGCAGTCTTAGCAAACTACAGCTCTCAGGATAGATAGATTTTAGGATATGGTAAGCCGACAAATGGATCACTTCATAAACCTAGACAGCATCTTAAAAAGCAGAGACATCACCTTGCCAACAAAGGTCCGTATAGTTAAAGCTATGGTTTTCCCAGTAGTGATGTATGGAAGTGAGAGCTGGACCATAAAGAAGGCTGATCGCCGAAGAATGGATGCTTTTGAATTATGGTGCTGGAGGAGACTCTTGAGAGTCCCATGGACTGCAAGAAGATCAAACCTCTCCATTCTGAAGGAAATCAGCCCTGAGTGCTCACTGGAAGGACAGATCCTGAAGCTGAGGCTCCAATACTTTGGCCACTTCATGAGAAGAGAAGACTCCCTGGAAAAGACCCTGATGTTGGGAAAGATGGAGGGCACAAGGAGAAGGAGACGACAGAGGACAAGATGGTTGGACAGTGTTCTCGAAGCTACCAACATGAGTTTGACCAAACTGCGGGAGGCAGTGGAAGACAGAAGTGCCTGGCGTGCTCTGGTCCATGGGGTCACGAAGAGTCAGAAACGACTAAACAACAACAACAACAAAGCCGACAAATTATGCAGAGGTTACATTCCAGGAACCACGCTTAAAGCCAAAATTGCATCTAGTCAAAACACACTGGGTGCAATAGCAGGTGGAACGGCCAAACTCCCCCCCCCCCCGGATGCCCATCCCCTTTCTGCCCCTTTTGAATTTCTTTCTTTCTTTCTTTCTTTCTTTCTTTCTTTCTTTCTTTCTTTCTCTCTCTCTCTCTCTCTCTCTCTCTCTCTCTCTCTCTTCTTTCTTTTGCTAAGCTCATAAAGCTGAATGCACACAAGTTAAATGTGCTTCAATTGTGGTCTTACTGTATATGGTTCTATTTACACATATATACAGTCTAGTCATAGGATGGAGGGGCTCACAGCATAAAGATTTCAATGGATCTTGCCATAGCTTTATGGCCAGCACAGAGCAAGACGTGTCTCTGTGTCTCCAGCACCAACCAAAACTCACACACACATGCAGCCCTGCTTGGCCTGTTGTTCTCCATTCTAGCATGGCATGGCATCTAGCCGGGTGAAGTGGGAGCAGCACCACTCCTTTGTTTCCATGGCATCAGGGCAACCTCTTTGGACATGTAAATGGCAGCACTCAGCTGGGCCGTTGTTTTTCAAAGAAACTTGTCTGACCAGTTCAATGGCCTCTTCTGCTAGATTGTAAACTTCCTTGGTGCAGAATCACAGGCCTGGGTGTGACCCCCCCCCCAAAAAAACCCCACCCCATCGTAACAGTGTACTGTTTACAAAAGCCCCCCAAATGACCCTTCTTGTCTTCATGTCGTATTCCATGTAGCTGGAATCCCATCACCTATTTATTTTGGAGCGATGATTGACACTACCTGTTTGAAATGGGGAACCAAGAGCTGCGGTGGTGAAGGAGCCTGCCGGATGTACGATTCTGACACATACAGGTATCGCTGGAAGATCCCTGTCTCTCTTGCTTTGTGCTATCTCTAGAATATTGTAGAGCAGCTGGGAGGGCAGCTTACACAGCCTCGGCTCTCCAGATGTTTTCGGCCTACAACTCCCATGATCCCTACCTAGCAGGACCAGTGGTCAGGGATGATGGGAACTGTGGTCTCAAAATATCTGGAGGGCCGAGGTTGAGGAAGCCTGCTCTAGGTGTTGCTGCACTTACATCTCCCATCACCCCGACCTGTGGCCATGCTGGTTGGAATTGCCTCCAACAACATCTGGAGGGCACAGCTGCAAATGGATGCAGCTGATGCCTCTGGGTTCAGTCCAGTTTGTTCTGCAGCTTAGTGAGTGAATGAATGGATGGATGGAGGGGTGGGGAGCCTGTGGCCCGGCCCAGATTTTGATGGACTGCAACACCCTAATCCCTGACCATTCTAGGTCTGATGGGAGCTGTACGGGCATTGCATTGACTAGGTCTGCTCCAGAGCCTTGGAAGATACCTAATCATTCTTTGGTACGGTGCCTTTTGGGGAGATAAAGGATTCTGGAGTTCAGAACAAGCAGGGAGAGGAGAGGTCTTTGACCCTTTTACTGCCCACTCCCCTTCTGCCACACCATACCACCAAAACAGCCTTGCCCACTTCACTTTTCAGGCTTCCAAAAGGCCCTCAGAAGTTGTAAAATGCTAGAATGGCAAGGATTTGGAATATGAGCCCCAAAGGTTTTCTTCCAATATGTTTCCCACTCATTCTGGGTGTCACATAGGGGATTTTTTCCCTTTAGCTCTAGACTGGAGGGGTGTTTCAGATTAACCTCTTTTTGTATTAAAAGCACATCTGAAGAGTGTGCAGGCAGCAGGGGGTAAGCCCTGCCTGCTGTCACTTTCCCTATCAACACCACTGTCCTCTCACAACCGTATTTGGCAACTGTGAGAAGGGATACCACGTACATTCCGATGTAAACACATAGTGCTCTTCCAGGGGACCAATGATTTTCTTATGATGATTGCTAAATGCATGGCTGTGGGTGGGCATGGTCAATGGGAACCACAGAAGTGGAGGTGTGGCTAGTACACACAATCCTGCAACACCTTCATAGATGCTTTGGATGTGGGAGGGGGTTTGTCTGGAATTTCCCAGTGCGAGTGCTTCCGCAAGAGAGTTGTAACAAATCAACAAGTTCTCTGGTGGCACCAGTGGCATGGAATGTTCTCCCCTTCTGAAATAAGAGAGGCTCCATCACCATTGGCATTCCGCCGGCTCATGAAGGTGCATCTCTTTAGACATGCATTCCCCTGATCACCTGACTTGAATCTCCTGCTGCTGCTTTAAGTGCTTCAGTTGTTGAGCTGGTGAGTTGCTGCTGCTTCCTGGGAAGGGTGAGACAGCAGGGAGAGTGGTGTGGTGGATACGCCCCAACAAAAGCTCCCGATTGGCTCAGAAGGTGTGTTTGCACTGCGCTAACCTCACTGCCCCCTTGCCCTTCTTTCTCCTTCGCCCAGTAAGCAGCAGCAAATCACCTGCCAGGTGGTCAGTTGAGCATCCCCACCCCTGCTTCTGCCTGTTATAATGAGCTTCTCCTTTCATTTTTGGCAAATTTTAATTGTGGATGTTTTGATGACATACTTTTATTGTGAGTTTTAATTAGGGGCAGTTTCTTTCTTTTTTATAAGATATTTATTAAGATTTTTTATGATGTTACAATAAAATAAAAAAGAAAAAACAAAATAACAAAGATACAGAATAAAAAAACTTTTTAAGAAAAAAAAACAACACACATACATTTTCAATTACTTGTTTTCTTTTAACTTGTTTCCCGGACCTCCTCATACCTCCCTTTTTTGTATTCCACCCCAAATTGTTAGTTCAGCAAATCCTTACCATTATATTATTACCTATTTATGATCCTTTTTTTCATATTCTCTTAAAGCATTACAGCTGGAAACCCCTTAATTTCAATCCAACATCATTCTAACACTCATTAATTTTACAATATTTCTGTAGATAATCTTTAAATTTCTTTCAATCTTCTTCCACCGACTCTTCTCCCTGGTCTCGGATTCTGCCAGTCATTTCTGCCAATCCCATATAGTCCATCACCTTCATCTGCCATTCTTCCAAAGTGGGTAGTTCTTGTGTCTTCCAATACTTTGCTATAAGTATTCTTGCTGCTGTTGTAGCATACATAAAAAACGTTCTATCCTTCTTTGGCACCAATTGGCCGACAATGCCCAGAAGGAGGGCGTCTGGTTTCTTCAGAAAAGTATATTTAAATACCTTTTTCATTTCATTGTAGATCATTTCCCAGAAAGCCTTAATTCTTGGGCACGTCCACCAAAGGTGAAAGAATGTACCTTCAGTTTCTTTACATTTCCAACATTTATTGTCGGGCAAATTATATATTTTTGCAAGCTTGACTGGGGTCATGTACCACCTGTATATCATTTTCATAATATTCTCTCTTAAGGCATTGCATGCCGTAAATTTCATACCTGTGGTCCACAACTGTTCCCAGTCAGCAAACATAATGTTCTGTCCAACATCTTGTGCCCATTTAATCATAGCAGATTTCACCGTTTCATCTTGAGTATTCCATTTCAACAGCAAGTTATACATCTTTGACAAAATCTTAGTTTTGGGTTCTAACAGTTCTGTTTCTAATTTTGATTTTTCCACCTGGAAGCCGATTTTCTTGTCCAAATTATATGCCTCCATTATCTGATAATAGTGTAGCCAATCTCGCACTTTGTTTTTTAATTTCTCAAAGCTCTGCAGTTTTAGTCTATCTCCCTCCTGTTCCAAAATTTCCCAATATTTCGGCCATTTGGCCTCCATATTGAGCTTTTTCTGAGCCTTCGCTTCCATTGGTGACAACCACCTTGGGGTTTTATTTTCCAATAAATCTTTGTATCTTATCCAAACATTAAACAATGCTTTCCTGACAATATGGTTTTTAAATGCTTTATGTGCTTTAACCTTGTCGTACCACAAATATGCATGCCAACCAAAAACATTGTTAAAACCTTCTAAGTCCAAAATGTCTGTGTTCTCAAGAAGCAGCCAATCTTTTAGCCAGCAGAATGCTGCTGATTCATAGTAAAGTTTAAAGTCTGGCAGGGCAAATCCGCCTCTTTCCTTTGCATCAGTTAATATCTTAAATTTTATTCTGGGCTTCTTGCCCTGCCAGACAAATCTAGAAATATCTTTCTGCCTCTTCCTGAAACAATCCATTTTGTCCACAATCTGCAATGTTTGAAACAAAAACAACATTCTAGGCAAAACATTCATCTTTATAGCTGCAATTCGACCCAACAAGGAAAGCTTCAAATTTGACCAAATTTCTAAATCTTTTTTCACTTCCGTCCAACATTTTTCATAATTATTTTTAAATAAGTTCCCATTTTTTGCTGTCATATTAATCCCCAAATATTTCACTTTCTTGACCACGATTAAACCTGTCTCATTCTGAAACCTCTCTCTTTCAATCGGTGTTAAGTTTTTCTCTAAAACCTTAGTTTTTGATTTGTTCAGTTTAAATCCTGCCACTCGACCAAATTCTTGAATTAGTTCTAAAACCCTTTTAGTACTAAATTCTGGCTCCTGTAACGTCAGTACTAAATCATCTGCAAATGCTCTCAATTTGTACTGTTTGGCTCCGACCTGTATACCTTTAACCAACCGGTCCCTTCTAATCGTATTCAGCAAAACCTCCAGGACCGATATAAAAAGCAATGGAGAGATTGGGCACCCCTGTCGTGTCCCTTTTTCTATCTTAAATTCTTCCGTCACCACATTGTTTACAATTAATTTTGCCTTTTGTTCAGAATATATTGCACCTATACCATTTTCAAAACTTTGGCCTACCCCCATCCCCTGTAGGTTCTTCTTCATAAAGCTCCAAGAGATGTTGTCAAAAGCTTTTTCGGCGTCCACAAATATCAAAACTGCTTTAGTATTTATCTTCACTTCTAACTTTTCCAATATATCAATTATATTCCTCAAATTATCAGACAAATGTCTTCCCGGGAGAAAACCCGCTTGGTCTTTATGAATCTTTTCCATCAATACTTTTTTCAATCTCTTGGCCAGAATGTCAGCAAAAATTTTGTAATCCACATTAAGTAACGATATAGGGCGGTAGTTCTTAAGCTGAGTCTTTCCAGTCTCTGTTTTCGGTATAAGTGTAATATACGCCTCTTTCCACGACTCTGGATTAGGGGCAGTTTCTTGTCATTGGCTTTCTTTCCAAGTGGAAATGACTTTGAAGCTGCCACAGCCACTAAGTGGTGTATATATCTTCTTCTTCGGCGATCACTTGTAGCCGAGTAAGATTGTCTTCCATGAACACGGTTTTAACAATGAGTTCGTAAGTGGCTGTGGAGGCCAATTCTGGACCCACACGTCCTTCCACAGTGGGGACATTGGTTCCCGGGCAGGAGTTGATCACGGTGTGGATTTGCCAAGCGTGCCTTCCTCTTAGCATGTTTCTCCCTTGCGTTCTGAGTTCGAGTGTCTTCAAAGTCCATGACACCTTTGGTAAAGGTGTATGTATAACAAATACATAACACACAGTTTCACACAAACACTGGCACACGCATAGAAGTGTGTATCTGTGTTCAGTGTAACATGCAAACAAGCCTTAGGTTACCAAGAAGGCCAATGAAAATAAGCTCCATCAGTGCATGGAGGCGACTTGATTCTACTTGGGAGAACTTCTGGAGAATGAGAACTTCTGGATACGGTGTTCTATGGGTGCTCTTTACTGATGCTGTCCAAATTGCATTCCAGGCAGCTGTACCTGGGTGTGCCCTCAGCCCTCCGCGCCGTGTCCTACATCCCGTGTGTGCTTGTGCTCCTCATTTTAAGGAAACAGAACAAGACCTTGGTGCAGGAGGACAAAGAATTGGAAGCCAGAGAAGAGGAAAATGGGTCAGTAGAACAGAAGGATGTACCTGCAGCCCAGAACAGCACACATTTACATCAAGAGACAAAAGACTTGTAAAAAGCAGACTTTAAAGAGGACTGGTGGCTTTAAGGTTGTACGTCAAATGTAGGTCATTATCACTTTTCCAAGTCACCTCTAGAGATCTTTCCAGAATACATATATTACATACAGCAGAGTATTGGGTGACTAGTGTGGCTCGTTCTTCATGACTAAAGTTGTAAGTACTGTGTGTTCTATACTATCATAGCTGAGCCTCTGGGTTTGTGCTTTTTTGTGTGTGTGTGTGCACATGTTTCTGTAATAATTGTTTCCACATATCATTTCAAGATTTCTACAAAATAACAGAAAGGAGAGAAGGGGCCATGGCAGCTTTCGCTCGCTCCAGTTTTTCACTTAGGCTGGATCTAGAACCATCCAAAAAACATTTCAGGAAAACACGTTGTAAACCTCGTTGGCGAAAGACGGAACTCTATAGTGCCATTTGGTGTCACAGTGTTACAACACATTTAAAGCGCTTTTTCTTGACTAATGTAGCTGAGTCCTTAATACATTTGTTGCTCTGTCCGCACTGTACATTTTAAGCAGTATGATACCGGTTTAACACAATCATGGCTTCCTACAAAGAATCCTGGGAACCATGCTTTGTTTAGTTTTTAAAAATAATTTTTACTAAGTTTTCAAATTTTACATTTCAAAATAGGCATCTTTCATTATACCCATGCATTCAATGACTTCCCTCTCTCCCCTTCCAAGATTCTATTGATTTGCTTACATATTTTTATATATCTGTCTTAATTCAATTCTCCCCTCTTGCATCCCTTTTAAATAGGTTATACTGTCGAATTTACCTTAGTGCCGCCAGCGTTTTCGGAAACTGTGCTTTGTTAAGGGTGCTGAGAGCTATGAGGAGACCCCCGTGACTCTGCGAAGAGGATTTACTTGTTAAACCGCTCTGGGAATTGTAGCTGTGTGAGGGGAAGAAGGGTCCCCAATAACTGTCATGGCACCCTTAACAAACTACAGTTCCCGGGATTCTTAGCTCCCGACTAAGGTCTGTCTAAAGTGCAATGTCTGCAATGTCTGTCTAAAGTGGTATAACAGTGCTTTAATGTATAGTGTAGATGGGACATTCATTCATGATGGATCTCAAGAGGGCATACAGAAGATTCCCAGGTGGTGGAGACCCAGACCTCCTTGGCTTTAGGCAGTTTGTTGGAAACTGGCACAGTGCAGAGGCAGGAGATGCTAAATGCTAAATTTCAGCAAAGCTGATGGAATGAGCTCTGCTTTCAGTCATACCCTCCAAGTGTCCCTATTTTCCAGGGACGTCCCTGATTTAGTGAAGCTGTCCTGGTTTCTTATTTGATCCTGGATTGTCCCACTGTCCCTTAGGATGTCCCTATTTTCATTGCAGAAATGTCGGAGGGTATGGCGTGATCTAACCCCGAGAGCCCCGGATATAGGGAGGTATATAAATTCAATAAATAATGATAATGGCAACCCCCAAGCTGTCTGAAAGCAATCCTGTACAGTGAAGGTTTTTATAAATGTTTTATTATGGTTTTATATATGTTGGAACCTGCCCAGAGTGGCTGGGGCAACCCAATCAGATGTTTGGGGTATAAATAGTAAGGTTATCATTATGGAATGGGACGTCCCTATTGGAGAAATGTTGGAGGGTATGCCATCTTTCCTACTGGGGCAGCCTGATGGAATGGTTGCATCCAGCTGAGAGGAAGCCTGATGGAGCTAGCCTGTCACACCAGAGCTGATGGAGGACGTGGGTAGCTCTGTGGTCTAAAATACTGAGCCACTTGGGCTTGCCGATCAGAAGGTGGGCGGTTCGAATCCCCACGACGGAGTGAGCTCTCATTGCTCCGTCCCAGCTCCTGCCAACCTGGCAGTTCAAAAGCACACCAGTTCAAGTAGATAAATAGGTACTGCTGCGACGGGAAGGTAAACGGTGTTTCCGTGCGCTCTGGCTTCTCTCACGGTGTCCCGTTGTGCCAGAAGCAGTTTAGTCATGCTGGCCACATGACCCGGAAAGCTGTCTGCGGACAAACGCCGGCTCCCTCAGCCTGAAAGCAAGATGAGCGCCGCAACCCCATAGTTGCCTTTGACTGGACTTAACCGTCCAGAGGTCCTTTACCTTTTACCTGATGGAGTAAGCTTGGCTTCCCAGCTCTCCAAATAATGCCAGGTGCTGGCACCAGGCCTGCTTCAACACGACAACAAGCATAGCGCAGTGTCCTCACTCAAGAAATGCCAGGGGGAGCCGTCCGCCTCTAAGCAAGAGTTAAGAACCTCTTCTGCATTTCTCTCAAGTTCCTCTCCTTGCGCCAAGGTAACCGGGGAAACTGAAAGGATACTCTGCGTTCAAGTCCCACAGCAGGGAGAAAACAAGAAGCCTTTGTTAGTTAATCAGTGGATTTGAATATCATCCTGGGTTCCTTCTCTCTCCCTCTCAAGTTGCCAAGTGTTTCCAGACCTACTTAACTTGCATTTTTCATATCTTAATGGCAGGAAGGAAATTCATTGACCTCTCCACCCCCCCGGATCCTACAGAACGAGACTCTTAACCTAAGGGTTGTGGGTTCGAGTCCTAGAGATTTGAGGCAAGAGATTCCTGCATTGCTGGGAGTTGGGCTAGATTATCCTCGTGGTCCTTTCCAACACTATGATTCTATGATTCTGTCCTATGCATCTGATCATTTTGGGAAGACAAGTGGGAGCTGCAACACAGTGTTGCAGCACATCCCCACTTGCTTGGAGGAGTGTTCTTTTTCAGGGCTTCAGCTGTTCTGGTGTAGAAGCCTTGCCATGCTCTTCAGGTTGCTTCAGAAGTTAGGAAAGGACAAAAGATGCCTTTTCTCTCCCCCCCCTCACCCCCCTCCTCTCAGGGACTTCCCCTGCTCTGCTATATCCTGTAGGTATCCTGATTAGAATAACAGACTTGATTAGAGACCTGCAAGTTAAACTGACAGCTCAGGCCTCTCACACACATCTGTTCTTCGCATGAACATTTCCAAAGCGGAACAGGGCAAACACAAAGGACATGGAATAGCACCACCTTGTGGTAGACCGTAGGGATGGACAAGTCTGTCAGTTTCAGCTTCTCATTTTTCCTATTTTAAGAGCATTTCACTGCGTTTCCACATCAGTTTTCATTTTTTTAAAAGCCCTCACCAAAAAAAAAAAAAAATTGCAGAATTTTAGTGTGCATTTTGTCTAATGCATACATTTTTAACAAGCAGTTCCCACTGATATTCTGCACACCTTTGTGCCATGGTACGGAAAGGGCAGGGAGCCTCTCTCACATTTGATCTGGCAGTGGCGCATCGCCACACAGATGCGGTTTCTGTGAACCGCCCTGAGACCTCTGGGTATAGGGCGGTATATAAATGAGCCTGTTGACGACTCTTAACGACTGCAGTAGGTCTTACAGGAAAAAGCGAGGGGTGAGAAGGTGAAAAATGGCTTTGTCATGTATAATGAGATAAGAATCCAATGTCAAAGACATGACAAAGCCATTTTTCACCTTCTCACCCCTCGCTTTTTCCTGTAAGACCTATTGCAGTCGTCATCACAGCTATCTGCCAATCATCCATTCCCACCACCCTTCTGAGTAATACCCCTCCCCACCTTCTCACTATATAGAAGGATCTGGCAACTTCTGTTTCAGTGTATCTGAAGAAGTGTGCATGCACACGAAAGCTCATACCAAGAACTAACTTGGTTGGTCTTTAAGGTGCTACTGGAAGGAAAAAATTTTTTTGTTTCATACACTCCTATGTTAGGAACATAGGAAGCTGCCTTCTACCAAGGCTGGCCATTGAGTCCATCTTCTATCTACCCTGGGAGGCAGTAGCTCTGAGAGGATACAGATGGCTGATATTCCCAGCCCTACCCAAAGATGCACAGGGCTGGACCTTCTTCATCCTAAGCCAGGCACCCCCAAACTCAGCCCTCTAGATGTTTTCGGACTACAGCTCCCATCATCCCTAGCTAACAGGACCAGTGGTCAGGGATGATGGGAACTGTAGTCCCAAAAACATCTAAAGGGCTGAGTTTGGGGATTCCTGTTAAGCTAAGGGCTTGGTAAGCTAACAGTTCCTCTTGTCCTTTTGCTTTCCCCCAGGGAAAACTGCTCTTTAGCGCTCTGTTGGAGCAAACAGCCACTTGGGTTTTCTCCAGATTGGTGTTTGCTCCAATATACCACTAAAGAGCAGGTTTTCCATGAGAAAGGAGCAGCACAAGGAGAAAACTGCTCAGACCCATTGCTTTCTAGGCATGGGACAAGCAGGCGCACAGATAAGCCCTAATGTTCTACTACTGAGCTGTGGCCATATCTTGCCATGAGTTCGAAAACTGCAAATGTAAAACAAAAAACAGAAAGTTGGCAAGAAAGGGGTTCTAGAGACGGGTGGACAAAATGGAGAATTATGAAGAATCTGAATCTTGAGCAAAAAAGAAAAGAAAAAAAGAAAAGGTAAAGGACCCTGGTTGGTTAAGTCCACTCAAAGGCGACTATGGGGTGTAGCACTCATCTCGCTTTCAGGTCGAGGGAGCCATCGTTTGTCTACAGACAGCTTTCCGGATCATGTGGCCAGCATGACTAAACCACTTCTGGAGCAACGGGACACCGTGATGGAAACCAGAGCTCACAGAAACACCATTTACCTTCCTGTCGCAGTGGTACCTATTTATCTACTTGCACTGGCCTGCTTTCGAACTGCTAGGTTGGCAGGAACTGGGACACAGCAAAGGGTGCTCACTCCGTCACGGGGATTCGAACCGCCAACCTTCCGATCGGAAAGCCCAAGTGGCTCAGTGGTTTAGACCACAGCGTCACCCGCCTCCCTAGAGCGTAGAACCTGGAGCATGGAATGGGTCGCTGGCACCCAGGGCGGGACAAGTTTTGTGCCCCCTGGATGGACTGGGCAGCAGCCAGTCTCTTTGCTGGCCAACGTCTAATCGAGGGAGTCTGTCCTTTAGTGAGCCAGTGTGGTGTAGTGGTTCAGAGCAGTAGACTCGTAATCTGGTGAACTGGGTTCGATTCCCCGCTCCTCCACATGCAGCTGCTGGGTGACCTTGGGCTACTCACACTTCTCTAAAGTCTCTCAGCCTCACTCACCTCACAGAGTGTTTGTTGTGGAGGAGGAAGGGAAAGGAGATTGTTAGCTGCTTTGAGACTCCTTAGGGTATTGATAAAGCAGGATATCAAATCCAAACTCTTCTTCTCTTCTGGAAGGCCTGGAAACGATGCCTTATGAGGAACGGCTAAGGGAGCTGGGCATGTTTAGCCTGGAGAAGAGGAGGTTAAGGGGTGATATGATAGCCATGTTCAAATATATAAAAGGATGTCACATAGAGGAGGGAGAAAGGTTGTTTTCTGCTGCTCCAGAGAAGCGGACACGGAGCAATGGATCCAAACTACAAGAAAGAAGATTCCACCTAAACATTAGGAAAAACTTCCTGACAGTAAGAGCTGTTCGACAGTAGAATTTGCTGCCAAGGAGTGTGGTGGAGTCTCCTTCTTTGGAGGTCTTTAAGCAGAGGCTTGACAACCATATGTCAGGAGTGCTCTGATGGTGTTTCCTGCTTGGCAGGGGGTTGGACTCGATGGCCCTTGTGGTCTCTTCCAACTCTATGATTCTGGAAATAAGGCAGAGAAACATGAAGCCAGGAGCACTGCTGTGTCGCCCCACTCTTCTGTCCTTGCAGCAAGTGCAGCAAGGCGCTCTGGGCAATGCACATCATAATAATAATGGGCTTCTCCAGCCACTCTGGCGGCTTCCAACAGAATATTAAAATACAATAACCAATTAAACATTAAAAGCTTCCCTAAACAGGGCTGCCTTCAGATGTCTTCTAAAAGTCTGGTAGTTGTTTTTCTCTTTGACATCTGGTGGAAGGGCGTTCCACAGGGCGGGTGCCACTACTGAGAAGGCCCTCTGCCTGGTTCCCTGTAATTGGCTTCTCGCAGCGAGAGAACCTCCAGAAGGCCCTCAGCACTGGACCTCAGTGTCCAGGCAGAACGATGGGGGTGGGGACACTCCTTCAGGTATACTGGACCCCCCAGGTATACCTGGGGGGCACCCTTGCCTCCACCCTCTTGGCTGGCCCATGGGCAGTGTATGCCTGGGCATCCCTTTGCTGGCCACAAGGAGGAGGAGGCAACACTGCCCCAGCCCCAAAGGCCTGGCGTGGGCGCAGTTTGCTTCCCTGTGGCTCCAGTCTTGATGAGGAAGCTCATCATGGGGGCATCTTGTTGTGCCCCCTTGGAAATTTGCCCCCAGGGCCATGGTCCCCTGCCCCCATACTATGCCACTGATCTGAACTCACGTACTAGGAATCCATTTTAAAATATGAAGTTTGTCTAATCACTGTTCCGTATCAAAGTTTAGACGCCGTTGTTAAAATGAGCAGAAATATATTGCCCATTTCATCCTGATGGATGGGGAAGCGGAACAATGCTGTTTGCAATGCATCTTTTCTATGGGCTCATTGTCCCGGTGCAGTTTTCTGGAAAGTTGGATCAACAGGTAGGACGGTTGCTACACATCGTTTACGGTTTGTGACCAAGCCTTGCCTCAGCAATACTGCGGACAAAGGCCATTCCTCTAGCCAACTCCTGCCTTGTCGCTTTTAAAACTTCAGAACTTAAAACATTCAGATTTTAAACACCTGATGCTGGCTTCACATTTTCAGTTTGGTCCACATTTGTTTGGCAGTGATAATGATGAGGAGACAATTCACTATTAACCATTAAACATCTGTGAAGGAACCCAGCCTTCTAATTATTGGTCCCTTTCACTGACACTGTGCTGTGGGTTTAGCAGGGGATTAAACAGTAAGCACATCAGTTATGCCACTGGTTTAAATGAGTTGATAATTTAACACATTTCTGAGGTGAGGGTGGCAAATGTGGGTCTAATGCTACATGGGTTCAGTTTCATGTGACTGGAGGTTTCTGAGGCTGCGCTAACACTTCTGTTTGCAGTGCACTCTCAGCCCTGGGGTTTTATTTATACCAGTGAAAGCCAGTGTGGTGTAGTGATTAAGAGCGATAGACTTGTAATCTTGGGAACCAGGTTCAAGTCTCCACTCCTCCACATGCAGCTGCTGGGTGACCTTAGGCTAGTCACACTTCTCTGAAGTCTCTCAGCCCCACTTACCTCACAGGGTGTTTGTTGTGGGGGAGGAAGGGAAAGGAGAATGTTAGCCACTTTGAGACTCCTTCGGGTAGTGATAAAGCGGGATATCAAATCCAAACTCTTAATCTGTGTTCACACTTCCAAAACTCATATGTATCCTTTACCTTGTTGTGAAATGCTTCTGTTTCATACCTTGTTTCGCAAACCAGTTTCACACCGATTAGCATCCCTAATTCATCTCTGCCAAGGTGTGAACATATTTGCATGAGGCAAATGCCTCCTGGTGTGTACACAATCAGAAACAAATTGGTACGCATTCGTTTGATCTGTATTTTGATCATATTGTGTGCCAATCAATCCCCCTGGGTCTGAGAGTTTTTCTTATTGTTCCATGGCTATGCTTTGCAAAAAAAATCCAATCTCACTCCCTGAACTGAAGCTTGCTTAAGCAACACCTCTCTTTGGATTTTCTGCACATCGGGTAAGATCCGATCCAGCTGGTAAGGTCAGCAGCTGTGGAACACAAAATGGTTACACAGTAACATCAAAAATTGCAAAAGTACAGTGGTACCTCGGGTTACAGACACTTCAGGTTACAGACTCTGCTAACCCAGAAATAGTACTTCGGGTTAAGAACTTTGCTTCAGGATGAGAACAGAAATCGTGCGGCGGCGGCGGCAGGCCCCATTAGCTAAAGTGGTATCTCAGGTTAAGAACAGTTTCAGATTAAGAAGGGACCTCCAGAATGAATTAAGTTCTTAACCCGAGGTACCACTGTATTAGAAAATTTTTGCAAACTCTATTTTTCCTGTATTATATAATACAGGCTATGCACATGACACAAAACGTTATACAGTTACATATACAAATATCGATCTATTGATTTGGGGGTGACCTTTTTTTCAAAAGATTTTGAAATGACAGTTCATTCCTTTGCTTTTAGGCAAAAGTTCATCTAATTCAGCTACAGGAACATGAGGTTGTACAATAAAAAGTTATAAACCCTTTTCTACACATGCCGCTCGCGAGCCCCCATGCAGGCAAGCAAGTCCAAATCCACTTCAAGGACACATTCCAGCCTGTAAATGAGAGTCACAGAGAGGGTGAAGCAGAAGCAGTAAGGGGTATAGCTGAGGAGGGGACTTGGGGAGACAGGAGATCTCCAGCACCAGATAGAGGGGCTTGGGAAGTTGCATTCACACCCCAGGTCTCAGTTTCCCTGTCCATGGCTTACTATCCAAAACAGACGCAGGGAAGTCATGAAAGAGGTGGGGGCTGTTTAAGTGTGCAGCGACGGCAGCAAGAATGCTTCTAGCTCGGAGATGGAAAGATGGAGAAGGAAAGATGGAGGAAAGAAGAGTGGCAGACGAAACTGATGGAGTATGCAGAAATGGCAAGACTGACGGGAAAGATCAGAAACCAGGTAGACAAAGTATTCTTAAAAGATCGGAATAACTTTTTAATATACAGTGGTACCTCTGGTTGTGAACGGGATCCATTCCAGAGGCCCGTTCGCAACCTGAAAGGAACGCAACCCACATCTGCGCATGCACGGGTCGCGATTTGCCACTTCTGCACATGCGCGTGACGTCATTTTGAGCGTCTGCGCATGCGTGAGTGGCGAAACCCGGAAGTAACCCTTTCCGGTACTTCCAGGTTGCTGCGGGACGCAACCTGAAAACGCTCAACCTGAAGCAAACGTAACATGAGGTATGACTGTATTTCAAAGACCACAGCTGAAATCGTTGGCAGTGATAACAATGACACTTGTAAAGTGAAATGAACTTTGGTTAATGTGATTATATAATAGACTGATAACAGTAAAAGATGCAGGAAGAAAGGTTAAACTTTTTGAAATGGAACCCATGGAGGGAGGGAAGGAGGTCGGAAGGTTCAAAAGAACCTTCTTTTATTTTTATGTTTTGGAATAATTATGGCAATTGAATAACTTTATGTAAAATCAATAAAAAATTATTTAAAAAAGAAAGAAAGAAAGAAAGAAAGAAAGAAAGAAAAGAAAGAGGTGGGGCTGGGAAGAGCGGTGGGGACAATCACCCACCTCCCCATTATACCTTCTGAAACTGGCCCTGCAGATAATTCTTCCTCCCAAAAAAATCCAACTGCTGACACATCAGATTAAACCATAATAAGGGAAGAGCTCTTTTCAATGGGTTGTAAGCGATTTGATAAGATAATAGCCTAAACAATACCGGTATTTGAACACGGCAAATCCTGGCGCAGTTTTATTGCTACGTATGACAGGCAAGACTCTGCTTCCCCCTCCCTCTTGTTCAGCATCTGTCTGGAGCCACTGGCTGTGTAAGGGGTTAGGGCGTCCGACTAGGATCCAGACATCCAGGGTTCAAATCCTCACTTGGTCATGAATTTCACTAACCAACTTTGCAGGGTTGTTGTGGAGATTAAATTGGGGTGGGACCACGTACACAACTCACAATGCATCAAAATGCATACACCCAGAGCTGTTTCTCTGGTTCATCTAAATCTGTGCAGACCCTGGAGCAGTACTTGCCCCCGTCCAGTAATGGGCTGGATACAGAACAATCAACTGAGGCGAAATCCCAGCAAGCTGTGTCTCACACACCAGGGATTGACCTCAGGAACTAGGAGCCCAGCCTTAGGAGATACAAATCTCTCATAAAAGTATTAGCACCGTGGAGGGTTGGACTTACAGCCAAGCCGAAACAAACCGCAGTAAGCACAGAGAAACAGCGTAAGCCCAGACTTGGGCAGCAATCCAAAATCAATATCACAAGGAATTCAGTGACAAGGGAGGTATTAGCTTCAAGTGGAGGGTTGTGTTTTCCCCAACACTGGAGAAGGTTCAAGAGGAGAACCTCATACACTCTGCCCTCCCAGGCCACACCCGAAAAACAGCTGCAGGTAATGAAAGAGCCTCTGGGATTGATTACTCTCAAGTAGACATCTCTCACACAAGTCACATGCTGACTCCATGTCTGTAGACACATGCTCTTCAGCCTGGGGGTTTGAGGGCCTTCTCAAGAACTGTGGCCCAGCTCCACCTCCGGCTCTGAGGGTGTCAAGAGTTCTTCAGCAGGAGATACTCAGGAGGTCATGCTTAACTCCTCAAGACCCTTGCCCTGGAGGACTCCAGACCAGGGCTAGGTGTGATGATGATCATGACAACATATAATATTAATGATACAGTGGTACCTCGGGTTAATTCGTTCCAGAGGTCCGTTTATAACCTGAAACTGTTCTTAAACTGAAGCACCACTTTAGCTAATGGGGCCTTCTGCTGCCGCTGCCCAGCCGCTGCATGATTTCTGTTCTCATCCTGCAGCAAAGTTCGTAACCTGAAGCACTGTTTCTGGGTTAGTGGAGTCTGTAACCTGAAGTGTATGTAACCCGATGTACCACTGTATTAAGTTAATACCCCTGCACTACAGCCCTTCCCCAAAATTATTGGGAGTGGGAACAGCTGTGTTCTCTAAAGTGGTGTGGATAAAATATACCTAGGGACGTAGGCAACTGTCACATCACAGGTCCCTGTACCTCATGGACCCCTGAGGGTCATCTAGTCCAACCCCTGGCAATGCAGGAATCTCAGTACAGTGGTACCTCGGGTTACAGATGCTTCAGCTTACAGATGCTTCAGGTTACAGACTCCACTAACCCAGAAATAGTACCTCAGGTTAAGAACTTTGCTTCAGGATGAGAACAGAAATCGCGCAGCGGCAGCAGCAGGAGGCCCCATTAGCTAAAGTGGTACCTCAGGTTAAGAACAGTTTCAGGTTAAGAACGGACCTCCGGAACGAATTAAGTTCTTAACCTGAGGTACCACTGTATTGTCTTACACTGACTGGCAGTGGCTTTTCAGGGGCTTCAGACGGGGCCTTCTCTGCTCTGCTGGGGATGAACAGCAGACCTTCTGCATGCCAAGCAGACGTTCTGCCACTCAGCTGCCACC
This sequence comes from Podarcis raffonei, assembly GCF_027172205.1. Classification (NCBI taxonomy): domain Eukaryota; kingdom Metazoa; phylum Chordata; class Lepidosauria; order Squamata; family Lacertidae; genus Podarcis; species Podarcis raffonei. The sequence goes on along the minus strand of NC_070611.1, from coordinate 63,274,559 downwards.
CTTCGACTCCTGCATTACAGGGGGTTGGGCTAGATGACCGCTGGGGTCCCTTCTAACCCTACAATTCTACGATTCCATTCTCTCCACCTGCTTCTCTCTCTGATAGGGTTCCGCTGAACCGCACAGCTTGCTTTGAGGACCTTGGCAGGCATCTCGCAAGCCACAATTGGGTCACACGGGCAGCGTGTTAAAACACGCCGGAGAGAAGGCTGTGCCTTGTTTATGCTTCAGATATAATTTAGTAAGGTCATATGCAAGCTTCGTCTTACAAGCCGCAATTGATTCATGTGAGCAACAAGGCATGCTTGCATCTCTCCTGAAACCGCATGACCTCTGGCTCGCAATGTACTCTAGCAGTGTGATAGGCTCCCCAAACTCTAGACGTGAGTCTTTCTGCAATAACTTCTGCCTACTTAAATTTTGTTTGCTCATTTTTTTCTGCTCTGGCCTCCAGCCAGGGTGAGGAATACACCCGTTCTCCGTGGATTTCATGAGACGATCACCTGTCTTTGTAGAGGGAACAGTTCCACCTTCTCTTCCACCTGATGCCCTCAGGACTGAAGAACTTCCAGGATCCCACCCCTCCTTCCCTGCCTTATATTCTCCTTTCCTTTTTCAAAAAGGAAAGGAAACCTTGAAAACATGTGGTTTCTTTGGAATAGCTCGGCTTGCTAACTTTGAGGGCAACTTGCCAGCTTAGCAGCCAGGCGATAATCTGCAGTTCATTTAAGCAAGCAGCAGCAGCAGCAGCAACAACAGAAAATGCTTTTGCGTTGGTGGTTATAGGGGAATTTGGGAAGCCAGCTGTGTTGCAACACGGTGGGCTGGTCTCCACCTTTTAAAGGAGGCTGGTCCCTGACAGTGACGTCGAGCTCTCTCCTCCTTGCTCCAGAAGCAACAAGGAACATTGCTTGACTGACCAGGGGTCCAAGTAAGTTCTCTCTCTCTGCTTCTGCCCAGCTCTTTCTGTCGCTTCCATTTAATGCTCTGACCCTTTGAGGAATGTGTTGCTGAGCAAATGCACGATGACCTCTTGACTGAGCTTCGCTTTAAATGGACAGGGGACTGTTGTTCTTTCCATCCTGCAAAAGCCTCTTTTTTTAGCACGCTCATGAATTGTGACTTGTTCAGGCCTCTCGGCCACTGTTTGTTGTCTTATTTTTAAATGCCTATTTTTATCTTACTTGCTCAGCAGGGGCAGAACCCTTGCCTTGCATGGAGAAGGTCCCAGGTTGAGTTCTCAGAGACCCTCTGCCAGTCAGTGCAAGCTATATAGAGCTGGGTGTTCTCTGTATAAGGGAGCCCCCCAGGTTCTTTGGAGGGAAAGACCTGTAGCTCAGTGAGAGAGAATGCAGGAGATCCTAGATTCAATCCCTGACACCTCCAGCTATGACTGGGAATGTCCCCTGCTGGAAACCCTGGAGAGATGCTGCCAGTCAGTGTGGACAATATTGAGTTAGGTGGACCAATGGTCTGAGTCAGGATAAGGCTGCTTCCTATGTTATGAATATCAATGCAAAATAGAACTGCCCCGGTTTCCAGTCTGTTCAATTCAAAACGTAGGGGCTTATCTTTGAACCTGAGACCCAGAGACCTGCCAGTAGGGCTGTGCTGAGGAATTGCAATTCTGTGGATTGAAATGCACAAATCTGCAGATCTGGGATGGAATCATTCTTCAAATTTTGCACTTGTTTGCACTTTCTGATGCAGTTCTTGATCGGAGAGCATGCGCACAAAAAGGAGAAAAATAAATAGGCAACGTTTTGAAGAAAAGAAGGAGAAAGACCGGCTGAGTTCTGTTGGCCAATCCCCTTTAAATCATGCAGGATTATTCATTGACTGATAATCTCTAGATTCAGGGGTAGAATGACCCTGGAACCTGATTGTTGGGGCACTGGCATGATCAGGTAAGGACTTTGGGGCAGGTGTCCAGAGTCCAGCACAATGAGTAGAAAAGCCACCAAATTAATTGGTTCTGGTTTAGCACTTTTTGGAGTAAGTTAAAAAAACAAAACCCAACTAAATCGGGGGCATGAAACCATGCAGACTAAAATTTGGAATCATAAAGCAAAGCGGGGAGGAGAGAAAGGAAACCAAAGGTGGTTGAACCAGGCTTGTGCTAGGCAGATGTAGGGCAGAGCAGTATTTTATCTCCTATTTATTCATTTCATGAGATTTGTATCCTGCTAGATTGTAAAACCAACCAACCTCAAAGCAAAAAGAATAGAGCGATATTCTTAATTGAAACAATCAAAACGTTCAAATAATTAAAACCAGCAATAAACAAAAAACACGTCAGCATTGTAAACATCCAGATAGGTTTGTCTAAACCAAAAAGTTTTTAGCAGGCACCAAAAAGAATACAGTGAAGGCTCCTGCCTACTGTCAATTGGCAGTGAGTTCCAAAGCGCTGCTAGGCTAAAAGATGGGTTTCTTATAGTGCAAAGTGACTTTTGAACTTCTTTCCCTTCCCAGGGATTGTGTGCAGTGGTGTCCATTGGGAGGGTGGAAGGTAACAGTAGGTGGAGCCAGAACCAACGAGAAGAAAAGTCAACTGATTTTAGTCTTGTCCCCATCCTCCTCGCCTGCTGAGTTCTGCAGGGGGCAATCTTGAGCCTGAGGAGGGGGAAGTTGACAGGGAGGACCCCATCCCTGGACTTGCTGAAATTAAGAAGGCAGGCAGCAGTTGGTGGGACAGAACCTTGTTCACCCAAGTAGTCTAGCCTCCATGCAATGATTTCCTCCCCACTGGCAATGGCGGAAGAGATATTCACTATGACAGCTCCAGGGTTGCTGTGGTTTCCTTCTTGATTTGGAGGCAGGTTTAGAGGAAGTTATAGGTACTTTATAGGGACGCGGGTGGCGCTGTGGTCTAAACCACGGAGCCTAGGACATGCCGATCAGAAGGTCGGCGGTTCGAATCCCCGCCATGGGGTGAGCTCCCATTGCTCAGTCCCAGCTCCTGCCAACCTAGCAGTTCGAAAGCACGTCAAAGTGCAAGTAGATAAATAGGTACTGCTCCGGCAGGAAGGTAAACAGCGTTTCCGTGCGCTGCTCTGGTTCACCAGAAGCGGCTTAGTCATGCTGGACACATGACCTGGAAGCTGTACGCCAGCTCCCTCGGCCAATAAAGCGAGATGAGTGCCACAACCCCAGAGTCGGCCATGACTGGACCTAATGGTCAGGGGTCCCTTTACCTTTTTATAGGTACTTTATAGAATAATAGAATTGTAGAGCTGGAAAGGACCCCAAGGGTCATGTAGTCCAACCTCCTGCAATGCAGGAATCTTTTGCCCAATGTGGAATTCAAACCCATGGTCCTGAGCTTAAGAGTCTCATACTCTACCAACTATCTGCTTAATTTCTTTTTCTGCATCCAAGGAGGGAGGTCTAATGCTACATTTGGCCCTTGCAACACCCTCTCAGGAACCGTGGGTTGAGTTGCCTAAATGTATCACCATTTGGAAAGCACTCACATGATTATTTGATTAAGCGGTATACAAATCTTGCTTGTGTTTGGGTATTGCTTGCCGGCTTCCCACAGGCAATTGGTTTGTTATGGTGAAAACAGGATGCTGGACTAGATTGGACTGGTGGCCTGATCCAGCAGGGGTTTTCTTATTTCTTATTTTCTTACCAAAGGGTTGCACCAACAAGTACAAAATAACCCCTCTGCAGCACCACAAATCCAACTCAGTGGTGTAATGCTGTAAAATGTCAATCACTTCTCCTACCTAGGCAGTTATCTTTCCACAAGTGCCAACACTGATGCTGAAATCCAGTGTCACCTGAGCTCTCTGAGTGCGGCTTTCTCCCGATTGAAGTGCAGAGTGTTTGAGGACCAGGACATTCATAGGGAAACCAAAATGCTTGTTTACAAAGCTGCAGTACTGCCAACCTTACTATATGCTTGTGAAACATGGACCACTTATAAACGCTATCTCCAGCTCCTTGAAAGATTCCATCAACGGTGTCTCCGAAAAATTTTACACATCACTTGGGAAGACAGGCCAACTAATATCAGTGTCCTGGAAGAAGCAAAGATTACCAGTGTTGAAGCAATGATTCTTCAACATCAACTTCGTTGGACTGGTCATGTTGTGCGGATGCCTGATTACCGTCTTCCAAAGCAACTACTCTATTCTGAACTTTAAAATGGAAAGCGTAATGCTGGTGGTCAACAAAAGAGGTTTAAAGACTGTCTCAAGGCAAATCTAAAAAAATGTAGTACAAACACTGACAACTGGGAAACACTGGCCTGCGAGCGCTCCAGTTGGAGAACAGCCTTTACCAAAGGTATCATGGGCTTTGAAGACACTTGAACTCAGGACGCAAAGGAGAAATGTGCTAAGAGGAAGGCACGCTTGGCAAATCCACACCATGATCAACTCCCACCCGGAAACCAATGTCCCCACTGTGGAAGGATGTGTGGATCCAGAATTGGCCTCCACAGTTACTTACGGACTCACTGTTAAAACCGTGTTTATGGAAGACAATCTTACTCGGCTACGAGTGATTGCCAAAGAAAGAAAGAGGACACTAAATAAGAATAAGGAAATAATATTATCGACAGGGGGAAGCAAGCAGCAATGGGAACTCTGACTTCATTTAGAGAAAAAAATAGAAACTGCTTAATTGATCGAACAAACCAACTTCTAAGTGGTTGACATAAACCAATTATTAATAATACACAAATGCACAAATAATACACAAATATTTAAAACAAGCATAAAGAGCTAAATTATAACACTTGCCTTTGTGCCCTCCTTGTGGGAGCCCCAGAGGCATTTGGATGGTCATTATTGGAAACTGGATTAGAAGGGCATTTTGTCTCATTTAGCTGCAGTTTTATAAGTGCAAGAGGTTCCTCCTTGTTTTCCCCCCTCCACACCATTCATGATATTTATAGAGATTTTTAAGGTAAAGGTACCCCTGCCCGTACGGGCCAGTCTTGCCAGACTCTAGGGTTGTGCGCCCATCTCACTCAAGAGGCCGGGGGCCAGCGCTGTCCGGACACACTTCCGGGTCACGTGGCCAGCGTGACATCGCTGCTCTGGCGAGCCAGAGCCGCACACGGAAACGCCGTTTACCTTCCCGCTAGTAAGCGGTCCCTATTTATCTACTTGCACCCGGGAGTGCTTTCAAACTGCTAGGTTGGCAGGCGCTGGGATCGAGCAACGGGAGCGCACCCCGCCGCGGGGATTCGAACCGCCGACCTTTCGATCGGCAAGCCCTAGGCGCTGAGGCTTTTACCCACAGCGCCACCCGCGTCCCATATAAAAGATTTTTTTAAAAAATTAAAAGATTAAAAGATTTTTAGAACTTGACAATTTAGAACTTTTAAAAGGTTAAAAGATTTTTAGAACTTGACAATTGGACGAAGAGGAAGAATGACTTGCAAGGCATGTTGGAGAATTCTGAAGAAAATAGAAAGGGAAGTAGATGTTGGCTTATTCTCTCTGAAGGCAGCCCTGTTTAGGGAAGCTTTTAATGTTTAATAGGTTAACCCCATCTAGCTCAGTCCTTCTACACTGACTGGCAGTGACCGTCCAGGATTCCTGGCAGGGGACTCTCCTCTCCCTCCTTGGAGATGCCACGGAGTGAGCTGGGGACATTTTGCTTGCAAAGCACATCCTCTGCCTCTAAAAGAGATACCCACCCCTTATTATTTGCATCTAGGGCTGTAAGCTATATTGCACCTGAATGAGGAGGTTCTACCTAGGACCCACGTACCTATGGGACCGCCTCTCCTGGTATGCCCCACGGAGGACCTTAAGGTCCACAAATGACAACACCTTGGAGGTCCCAAGTCGCAAGGTGGTTAGATTGGTCTCAACTAGGGCCAGGGCCTTTTCAGTACTGGCCCTGACTTGGTGGAATGCTCTTTCACAAGAGACTAGGGCCCTGTGGGCCTTGACAACTTTCCGCAGGGCCTGCAAGACAGAGCTGTTCTGCCTGGCCTTTGGTTTGGACTCAGTCTGACCCTTATGTTTTCCCTCCCCTTATGGTTTTGATCTGTGGGCTACTTTTAAAATGAGGCTGCATTTAAATTGTATTTTAACCTGTATTTTAAATTGGTCCCCCCCATTATATTTTTATTGTAATTTTACTGGTGTTAGCTGCCCTGAGCCCGGCTCTGGCCGCAGAGGGCAGGGTATAAATAAAATTATTATTATTATTATTATTATTATTATTATTATTATTATTATTACCGAGCTAGACATTTTGCTGCCACTGGGCTGGCAGCTGAATCTTTCTGGCAAGAGGAGGACATTCTCCACCACACCTGAAGCAAAATGCTAGGCTGGGGGGGCAGACAGACCATGTGGCATTCACACTTCTGTTCTCCTACAGAGGAACATCTTGGGGTGCGGGCACTCAGGAAGAACAGCTAGCGGGGGCTGCCACCCACGCTCCTCAGCATCTTCCGCTTAAGGCAGGTCGCTTCACTTTGGCTAATGGTAGGGAAGGCCCTAGGGACGTGGGTGGTGCTGTGGGTTAAACCACAGAGCCTAGGACTTGCTGATCTGAAGGTTGGCAGTTCAAATCCCCTTGACGGGGTGAGCTCCCGTTGCTCGGTCCCTGCTCCTGCCCACCTAGCAGTTCGAAAGCACGTCAAAGTGCAAGTAGATAAATAGGTACTGCTCCGGCAGGAAGGTAAATGGCATTTCCATGCGCTGCTCTGGTTCGCCAGAAGCGGCTTAGTCATGCTGGCCACATGACCCGGAAGCTGTACGCTGGCTCCCTTGGCCGATAAAGCGAGATGAGTGCCGCAACCCTAGAGTCGGCCACGACTGGACCTAATGGTCAGGGGTCCCTTTACCTTTACCTTTAGGGAAGGCCCTGGTTATCATGATCCTGAGCCAATCTAATCACTACCAGTCCCAGCCCATGGAGAGATAAACCAGTCCCTCTGCAAATTGCCCTTCTGAGTTGCTGCAAGGGTCAGGGCACTTCGCAGATGGTCCTGTTACGGGAATGACTGTGGGTGTTCCCTGGTGAGAGCAGGGAGGTCCAGGGGTGGGGACAGCTAACCTTTCCCTCCTTTTTAGCCTGAGCTTCATTTGAGAGCGAGAGCAGCAGAGGAGAGAGCAATACTACTCCCTATAAATACATACTTGGCATAATTAGTAGGTAGAAGTGGTTCTCTCTGGAATTTCTGTATTTCGGGTCTATGTTATTCCCCACATGTTTTCTACTTCGGTTTATATTTACGTTTAAAGAGATGCTTATCTAATTGCAATCTGTGGGACTTTAACATGTGGATTCTTTTGCTTGTACTTTGTGTATTATTTGTGATTTTCTTTTTAGGGTGTTGCGAATCCTCTCAGAGTTTTTCTGTGCAATATGGAGCAGATTCCTAAATAAAGAATCCTGCTTTTTTAATAATAATAATAATAAACCCCATCCAAGTCAGCAGTCATCATATAACATCTTGTGTTGGTTGTTATCATTTGTTAGATCTAGCATGTGTTTTTAGTTGTGATAATATTTTGTTTGCTTTTGAAATGTTTAGAGTTTGTTTTATTTTTTTAAAAAAATACTGAGTTCCTTTGGAAGGAAGGGCTGGACAAAAATCTAAAGAAACAGAAGTGTTGAAAAGTTCTGTGAAGCATCTGAACCTTGCCCATTTTAAAATTGATTTATCTTGAGCAGAATTCAGGTGCATTCCTGCCCTCTGCCGAAATGCAGTGACAATTGTGCTGTCAAGCCATTCAAAGAAGGGGAGGAATTAATTGAAGTGGGAAGAAAAGGAGGGCTGTTCAAAATGTTTAAAAAATTAAAATCAAAAAATTTTAAGAGGTCAGATTCCCTGGCTGGTTAATCATCAGCAGGAGATAAAAGGACCCAAAGTGTGTTTGCTCTGCATTGCAACTGAAGTTTGTTTAGAGATCTTGAGCATGGCTTGCTTAAAAGGTTAAAACTCTTGCATACAAAATGCTGAGGTGGCTGATGTTTGAGGGCACAGAACTGTGAAGTCAGGCCTTTTTTGGCTACAAGCGGAATTATAAATAGTTGTTTTTTTTAAGAGATCTACATGGCAACGGGAGCTGGTCAAAATAAACCCCAGCTCCAGAGCTGAAACTGACAGGCAGCACAAGCTAAAAAAAGAACAGTTGGTATCTTGGGAACTTGCTGCGGTGGGATACTCAGCCAAGAGCATATGGTCAAACAGATTCCTCACTGGCCTTGCAGACAACTTCATTGTCCAGAAAGTGGGAGAAGCAACAAGAGGAACAGCCATTTTAGATCTGGTCCTAACCAATGTTGATGACCTGGTTAGTGGGGTAGAAGTGGAAGGATCATTAGGCGCGAGTGATCACGCTCTTCTGAAGTTTACTATACAGCGGAAAGGAGCAGCCAAGCATACTAGGACTCAATTTCTTGACTTTAAGAAAGCCGACTTCATAAAACTTAGGGAAGTGCTGGGTGAGATCCCATGGACAGTAATGCTAAAAGGAAAGGGAGTTCATGATGTCTGGGAGTTTGTTAAGAGGGAGATAGTAAAAGCACAACTTCAGGCAATACCAATGAGACGGAAACATGGAAGGTGCCTAAAGAAGCCAGGGTGGCTATCTAAAGAACTTTTAACTGAGTTAAGATTAAAAAAGGATGTGTACAAAAAATGGAAAAGGGGGGAAACCACCAAAGAGGAATTCAAACAAATAGCCAGCACGTGTAGACACAAAGTCAGAAAAGCTAAAGCACAGAATGAACTCAGGCTTGCTAGGGAGGTTAAAAGCAACAAAAAAGGCTTTTATGGATATGTTCGTAGCAAAAGGAAGAACAAAGAAACAGTGGGGTCACTCAGAGGAGAAGATGGTGAAATGCAAACAGGGGACACAGAAAGGGCTGAACTCCTCAATGCCTTCTTTGCCTCAGTCTTCTCCGATAAAGAAAACAATGCCCGACCTGAAGAATTTGGAGCAAATGATTCAGCAGAGGAAACACAGCCTAGAATAACTAAGGAGATAGTACAAGAATACTTGGCTAGTCTAGATGTATTCAAGTCTCCAGGGCCAGATGAACTACATCCAAGAGTATTAAAAGAACTGGCAGATGTGATCTCAGAACCACTGGCAGTCATCTTTGAGAATTCCTGGAGAACAGGCGAAGTCCCGGCAGACTGGAGGAGGGCAAATGTTGTCCCTATTTTCAAAAAGGGGAAAAGAGAGGACCCAAATAATTACCGCCCAGTCAGTCTGACATCAATACCAGGGAAGATTCTGGAGCAGATCATTAAGCAAACAGTCTGTGAGCACCTAGAAAGGAATGCTGTGATCACCAATAGTCAGCATGGATTTCTGAAAAATAAGTCATGTCAGACTAACCTGATCTCGTTTTTTGACAGAATTACAAGCCTGGTAGATGAAGGGAACGCAGTGGATGTAGCCTACCTTGATCTCAGCAAGGCATTTGACAAGGTGCCCCATGATATTCTTGTAAAGAAGCTGGTAAAATGCGGTCTTGACTATGCTACCACTCAGTGGATTTGTAACTGGCTGACTGACCGAACCCAAAGGGTGCTCATCAATGGTTCCTCTTCATCCTGGAGAAGAGTGAATAGTGGGGTGCCACAGGGTTCTGTCTTGGGCCCGGTCTTATTCAACATCTTTATCAACGACTTGGATGATGGACTCAAGGGCACCCTGATCAAATTTGCAGATGACACCAAACTGGGAGGGGTGGCTAACACCCCAGAGGACAGGATCACACTTCAAAACGACCTTGACAGATTAGAGAACTGGGCCAAAACAAACAAGATGAATTTTAACAGAGAGAAATGTAAAGTATTGCACTTGGGCAAAAAAAATGAGAGGCACAAATACAAGATGGGTGACACCTGGCTTGAGAGCAGTACATGTGAAAAGGATCTAGGAGTCTTGGTTGACCACAAACTTGACATGAGCCAACAGTGTGACGCGGCAGCTAAAAAAGCCAATGCAATTCTGGGCTGCATCAATAGGAGTATAGCATCTAGATCAAGGGAAGTAATAGTGCCACTGTATTCTGCTCTGGTCAGACCTCACCTGGAGTACTGTGTCCAGTTCTGGGCACCACAGTTCAAGAAGGACACTGACAAACTGGAACGTGTCCAGAGGAGGGCAACCAAAATGGTCAAAGGCCTGGAAATGATGCCTTATGAGGAACGGCTAAGGGAGCTGGGCATGTTTAGCCTGGAGAAGAGGAGGTTAAGGGGTGATATGATAGCCATGTTCAAATATATAAAAGGATGTCACATAGAGGAGGGAGAAAGGTTGTTTTCTGCTGCTCCAGAGAAGCGGACACGGAGCAATGGATCCAAACTACAAGAAAGAAGATTCCACCTAAACATTAGGAAGAACTTCCTGACAGTAAGAGCTGTTGGACAGTGGAATTTGCTGCCAAGGAGTGTGGTGGAGTCTCCTTCTTTGGAGGTCTTTAAGCAGAGGCTTGACAACCATATGTCAGGAGTGCTCTGATGGTGTTTCCTGCTTGGCAGGGGGTTAGATTCGATGGCCCTTGTGGTCTCTTCCAACTCTATGATTCTATGATTCTATGATACTTTAATGGCAATTTTTAGTGCTATCCTATGCAGAACTGAGTCTTGACTTTTAGCTATTGGTATGAGGGTTTTTTTTTTAATGTAATACATCATACACCCAAAGGCAGAAGAGAAAAGAGAGTACAGGGGTACCTCCAGTTACGAACGGGATCTGTTCCGGAAGCCTGGCCATATCCTGAAAATTTCGTAACTGGAGGCACCCTTCTGCACATGTGTGTGGCACAATTGAGTGCTTCTGTGCACATGCACGGTGTGCAGAGCGCTTCTGCGCATGCGGCGAAACCCAGAAGTATACACTTCCAGGTATGCCGCGTTCGCAACCCGAGGATTATGTTGCGTGTCGAGGTCCTCAGGGCCACCCCAATAACTCACACATCACACAGAATTTTTTGTTTAAGATTTTTGGCATAATTTTGGCAACAACTTTCTTGAAATACAAATTTGTGAGTGGTTGCTTAGGCATTGGTTGCGACTATCTGCCCCCACCATGGGGGACAGACTGACATTCCGCACGATGCGAAAGTCAGAATAGGGGAATACACTTGGGGGTAACGCGGAGCAGGGAACCTGCCCTCACCCCAAATGCAAGCAGGAGCTCATTGCTATGGCCCGAGCCCCCTTGACAGAGTGGACAAGCAATAGTTAGCCCCCAATTCCTTTAACGGAATCCCTTGCAGCAGCAGCATTAGAGGGGCAGGCACTCAACCTACCAAGGCCAGGCACTCAACCACTTCCCCTCAACCAACCAAACCATAAACCAATGCCTAACCGCAACCTTACAAGTTGTGACGGTTTGCTACGCAGTAGGCAAAAACCAAATGGCCCCAGCCAATCAGCCAGATGGACAAAATTCCTACCAGGCCCCTGCCCCAAGAGCAGACGACCCCATGACAGGCATAGCAAGGTCAAAGCGAACAACCCTAATTCTAGGGAGGGGGGGACGGGCAATCCGATGCACGGTCGAAAAGAGGAAGCCCTAGCCTCGTGCAAGGAGTTTTAGCATTTCTGGCTGTCAGTCAACAAATGGCAACATTAACTTCTTCCCAACAACAAGGGAAGCCCCAATCGCATCAGTGGCCAACAATCAATTAGCCCGCCCCCAACTTTGGAGTGTCCTGGCGGCCCCCACCGCAACACGTGCTCTCCATGAAGGAGAACACGCTTTACCCGAAGGTAACGTAACCCGAGGGTCCACTGTACACTGGCAGCATGTGCCGAGTCTATTACTTGGACATCAACAGTCCCATACTGTACTGTTAAAATAATTACTGTACCACAAAGTTATCCAGAGTTGCATTTGTATCTTAGGAGGCAAACTTGGTGAGAGAGAGCAATCAAAACAAATTTAGTTGGAATTAAGGGTGGCAAACAATTCTCCCTTTCCCATAAAATTTTATGGAACCTTTTTCATAATACATAATACTGGTACCTCAGTTTTTGAATGTAATCAATTCCAGAAGACGGTTCAACTTCCGCAATGTTCGAAAATCGAGGCCAAAGGGTGGTCTGCAAATTTAATTGAGAAAATCGAGAAACCCTCAGCGGAAGCCGTTCGACTTCTGGGGCACGTTTGAAAACGGAAGGATTAACTTCCGGGTTTTCGGCGTTCCAAAACCGAAACGTTCGACTTCCGAGACGTTCGAAAACCGAGGTACCACTGTACTAATTTAAATAAAAAGGAAAAGGAAATAGAAAAGAAAATGCAAAGTCTTAACTCTTGTCTCACACAGAAAGGGGTGGAGCCTCACAGCTTTCACTTGGGAGCCTCCCTTTCTTCTCCCAGTCTTCCACCCTCGAAGATCTTCCCCTTCCTTGCGTCTCACAAAGGGTCCTAAGGGTGACAGACAATTAAATTGAGCAGTCAATAATGAGATTCCTTTTGTGCCAGGGATTCTTCCAGGGTCGGCTTGCCGGTGGGGAGCAGGGCTTGAGCAAACGGCTAGCGGGTCTGCAATCAAAAAGCAAGCAATTGCAAAAACAGACAACGGGGACAGCTCTTACCTATGTCCAGTAAGCTACATTCCAGCCACCCAAAAGTGGCTGCACATCTCTGTGTTCTCTATCCAGGCAAGCATAAACCTGGCACTACCAGGACCTCTGACGGAGGCAGCCTGTTGATGTGACATTGCTCTGTGTAAACAGCTGAGGGGGCTCAGATCCAAATCCAGGTTGCTGGTTCTCCTGTTTTGCATCCTAAACTGAAGCCATGCTGAAGGTTGGGACTCAGTCCAATACATGAAGTGCTATCACTAAGGAAATGACATAACTGTTGTTCCTATTTCCCCCCCAGACAGAAAGGTCTGTGTTCCCAAGCTAGAAGATCGGCGTCATGGATGGAAAAATGGTTCTGCAGCAAGCTAAAGACAACCCCCCATTCTTGGACAAAAGCCATGGGTCGCACCTGGTGAAGAGAGCATGTCTCCCTGTTTCAAAGCTAAAGGTAAAAACCTCCCTTTCTCTGCAACAAATGGCCAAAAAATTCCAGATGGTTCAAAAGCATGGTCCCTAGCCTTGTCTCCCTCTATTTTCCTCCTGCATATTAAGTTGTAAGCTCCTTGAGGCCAGAGACTTGTATGTTTCTATCTCTGTGGTTGAGATGTTATATTGTCTTGAGACAATAGCTCCTTTGTCAACTCACGTTTTCCTTTGTGTTCACCCCAGATATTCCTCGGGGCGCTGTCGTTTTCCTTCTTCTCCAAAGCATTTACGGGAAGCTACATGAAGAGTGTGATGACTCAGATTGAGAGGAGATTTGAAATCCCATCGTTTGTGGTGGGACTGATCGATGGAAGCTTTGAGATAGGTATACCCGTTTCCTTCCCCGCACCCCTCACAGGAGGTAACCTACCGTAGTTTCACAGTGGAAAGGCCTTCTGCCTCTCCCTGAACCACCCCCACCCCAGAATTCATCACATCTCTTCTCCTGATGTAGGAAACTTATTGGTGCTGATCTTGGTGAGTTACCTGGGGCCGAAAGTTCATCGTCCAAAGGTGATAGCGGTTGGGTGCCTCATCATGTCCATGGGATCGTTTGTGTCAATTGTGCCTCACTTCATAATGGGGCGGTAAGTACAGAATTAACAATTACCAACATTAGCATCCCCAGTGAAATGCCTGTCACCAGGGAGGGTGGTCCATGGGCTAAGACAGATGAGCATCAAAAAGAGGACCAGAGTGTTGTGAATGCTTTGTAGAGGGAAGGACTATAATTAAGCAGCAGATCAATTCTCAGCATCTCAAAGTTGGACTGAGTGGAGTCAACCATATCTGAAGCCTCAGAGTTTCTGCTGGGCAGCGTAGACATTTGTTTTGGCCCTGTGTTGTCGGCAGGGGATGCTTGGATATCACACACTTCATTGGGGCTCTGCTGGAGAAGTTTGGGTGTACCAGATATCAAGGATAGCCAGTGGGCATGGCAGCATTTGGGCTGTTGTCGAGAAGCCTTGGTTGTGAGGTCAAGGGCATAGGCCCCAAAGTCTGGTTGCAATGGCATTGCTCCTGCCAGGAAAGCAGGACATAAAATTAGTAAATAACTAAATAAAGAAGTTTTCCTAACTTTTTGGAAAAGAGCAGTGCATCATTCTTATGACATTGCACCATTTGCCATGAAGCAACCATCAATTGTCTCATTGCCTCACAAAGCAGCTGCCAATAGGGTTGTAGTAGACCATCTGCTGCGCATGCAGAAGATACCATGTTCAATTTTCAGCGGCATTTCTGGGTCGGGCTGGGAGGAACACCCTGCCTGCTGAGCTAGATGGATACAATGCTTTAACTCAATATAAGTTAGCTCCTGTGCTCCTATGTACCACTCAGAATTAAAGGGTGTTAATAGTATCATCATCATCATCATCATTATTATTATTATCATCATTGTTATTATTAACAAATATTTTTAAACCCTTCCATGTTTCCATCTCACGGCATTTGTTTCTTCCTTCTTCTTTTTAAAGTTACAATTACAAGAGCATTGCGGTTTCTGTGACCAATTCTTCTGCGAGTGTGTCGGCTTGCTCAACAACCATTCCTCCCCACCATGTGCTAGACGACTGGGAAAGTTTTCAAAATGCAAGTGCTCTTGGTAAGCAAAACTTTGGTGGCTCCCGAGGTGGGCTGTGTCCCAGTCTCTTGGTGTGCACATGAAGAGATGCAGGACATAATTTCATCATGTAGGCTTATAGTCTCTCTCATGCCTCGACACCTTTTGGGCAGGTTGCTGTATGGCCTTATGACACCAACATCTCTTTATGTAGCAATTGGTACTATGATTTTCCAGGCTGAACAATTCATATTATCTTGCAACAGCCCTCTAATATTGTAGCCATGTTCCCGATAAGAGAACTACCCCTGTATAAAACAATGGTTGCATATGCACCATTCATTCAAACCAAACACCTCCCAACCCCCCCAAAATCAAGGGAACTGTAGTTTACCCCATAAAGCTACAATTACCAGCACCCTTAACAAACTACAGTTCTCGGAATTCTTTGGGGTGTATGTGTGTGTTTGGAATGTGCTTTAAATATATTGCTAAACGCACATTGACCTCCGAGCAGCAAGAGACTTCAGTGGTTTCTGTGCTTACCCAGATGAAGGCCAATGGAAATGCTGGTGTCTTTGGGATATATGCCTTTATTTGCACATCTATACAACCCAAGCATGGTGTGGAGGGGCTCACAGCATTCACACCCTAACTGATCTTGCTTCCTCATCTGGTTAGCCCCAAGCCCCTACTTTGGGTATCCAGCTTCCAGCACCAGCCAAAACTCACACAGCTCCACTTGGCCTATTGTTCTCCATCCTAGGATTGACGTGGCGTGAGCCAAGTGAGGTGAGGAAAGGCCCACCCATTTGTCTCTATGGCAACATGTCTTTGGACATGTAAACTGTGGTACTTAACTGGACAGCTACAGCATGACCATTCCCTTAGCAAAGGAACTAGATTGACTTGTTTACCAGCTTTCCTCTTATACATCCTACCTGCACAGGATACAGGATTGCAGCTTTGGAAGGGACTGCTGGGTATCATCCAGACCAGCATGTGACTAACAGTTACAATCAATCTATGCCCTCCGCTGCTGCTGCAGTTGCTATCACAGTTGCTCCTCTTCAATATTGCTTGCCGGACCAAGGCTTTCAGTTTTCAGTGTCCAGGTTTGGCTGGCATTGAACATCTGTAGCTGAAAAATCTGTTTCCCATCGTCATTCTCTTTAACTGAGAACTCAGCTGGTCGAGTGTCCACAGTGCACTTTGCGAGCTCCCTTTTTCTAACAGCAAACTTAGATGGCTGAGAGCCGGCAGGATTTAAGCCAGAACCAGGTCACTGGGGAACAAGTAGACTTATGGGGAACTCCAAGGTTTACAGGAATATAAAAAAACCAAAATAAACAGTCGGGAAACAGATTTGCAGGGGGAAACAAAAGCAAAAGGCTCAGTGAAGACTCAGCACATTCAGTGCTCATGGAATAGTGATAGTACAAGCAGCTTTTCTTCTTCTTTGTCTCTTTGACTTTGTTTTTGTAGTTGTTCTTGCAGCTGTCCCAGCCTTTGGTCACTAAGCAGAAGCATGCAATTGGGTGGGTGAGGCAAAAGAGGGCAGAACAACAAATGCTCATTGCACCTCTGTACAGTAGGCTAGTTTCTACACACACACCAGCACACACCTGTATCCTCCACCCAGGCAAGCAAGAGGCGTGATCAGAGTTCAAGGACACATTCCACACAGGCAAAAACACCCATGGATGGTGCAAGGGAGACAGCGATGGGATGTGGCCTGGGGAGAGTCACTTGGAGGGCCACATTTGACACCCATGCCAGTCATTTCCCATTTGGCTAAGGGGCTAACCCTACACCAGGGGTCGGCAACCTAAGGCCCATGGGCTGGAAGTGGCCCACAGAGGCTGTTTAACTGGACCATGAGCTGCCCCCAAACCGAGCCGCTCGCTTGGCAAGTCCCCATGCGCTGCGCTAAACTGGTGCAGCGTGGCGCGGGGACTCTCTTCTGCGGCTCTGGAAATTGCTTCTGCGCATGCCCAGAGGCCGAAAATCATGTCTGCGTATGTCCGTGGCACCAGAAATAGCTTCTGTGCATGCCCAGATGCCAAAAAGCATGCCTGCAATTTTCAGCATCTGGGCATGCGCAGAAGCGATTTCTGGCCCCGTGGACATGTGCAGACGTGATTTTTGGCATTGAGTCGTGCTGGTCTGGCCCATGGAGGATCTCCGCAGGAGTGATCCAGCCCATGCCCAGTAAGCCTTGCCGACCCCTGCCCTACGCAAACCAGAAGTCCCTAAACTGGTTGGATGGCACCTTGTACACCTCCTTCCAGCAACTCTTGCAGCCAAGCTCCTCGTGCCAAGCATCTTGCTCTGCTTTCCTTTGGGCTACATCGCTGATGCCGAGAGGGGAGTCTTGTCATCTGGGCAGCCCAGGACCTCCATACACACTGCCCAGGCTTGCTCCCTGGGGAGGTCACTTTGGTGCTGCTAAGGCAGCAAAAACAACATGGGAGGCAGCAGTTATGAGTTATCAGTCTCTGCAGCCACAGCAGATGCTGTGATCCATAGACTCTCCTTCCTTTGATGTTTTTAAGCAGAGGTTGGGTGGCCATTTGCCATGGCTGCTTTAGCTGAGATTCCTGCATTGCCCCATGGGGTCCCTTCCATCTCTACAGTGCTGTGAGACAGGTGCTCTAGATTTCATTGGTGCAATGGCACGGCAGTGGCAGTCCACCTTTTGCTCTGTGCCACCTCCACAGTTTGCATCTCTGCCCTCATGACCCTTTGAAGCTGCCAATAGCCCTGCAAGGGAAAACGAATAGGGCACAGCAGATTCGTTCACCAAGCTGTGTGCCATCCTTTGCCCGCAGGCTGTGAAAAATCGACGAGCTCCTACCTGTGGCTGTTTGTCCTTGCTGGGAATATTCTTCGTGGAATCGGTGAAGCTCCCGTGATGCCCCTGGGGCTGTCGTACATTGATGATTTTGCCACAGAACAAAACTCGGCCTTTTACATAGGTAAAATAAGCGAGGCGATCCCATCCCATTAAAGATCAGAACTGGGTTGAAAAGCAGCCTTCCGAAGGTCTGCATTGTCTTACCAGCTCTTGGCTGTTTATTGGTTGCTTTAAAATATCTTAAGGCTGTTTATGTTCTGGTTTAAAATATTTGTGCCTTCTCAGTCACAAGGCAGCTTAAGAATGCATATCAACCACCAAGGCAAACTGAACAGATAAAAGAGTGAGCAAAATTTGTGTGAAGAGGAAAGGGCCTCCTCCCTGCCTCATTTGCAGGTTTTGATCAAAGAAAGCATTTTGTCAGGTTTTGGAAAAATAAAATTGGGGGAACTATCATTGGGTAGCAGTGGAGAGCCTCACAGTGGCCTGCAATTGCTAGCTGCCATCCTTTCTATCCCAGAATGACACATGGTTTCCCCCAAAGAAGCAGCCATTCCCAACACATTGAAAAACTGCTTCCCTAAAAATAATAATCAAGGGAGGAGTAATGTATGGTGCGGATTAGATCCGAGTCATGGCATAGCATTGCTCCAAGTTGGGGTACTTGGGATTGGAGCAAGATGATGGATTTTAGTGGAGACTACCATTCTTTTTTGGGACGCGGGTGGCGCTGTGGGTTAAACCACAGAGCCTAGGACTTGCTGATCAGAAGGTTGGCAGTTCGAATCCCCGTGACGGGGTGAGCTCCCGTTGCTCGGTCCCTGCTCCTGCCAACCTAGCAGTTTGAAAGCACATCAAAGTGCAAGTAGATAAGTAGGTACCGTTCTGGCGGGAAGGTAAACGGCATTTCTGTGCGCTGCTCTGGTTCACCAGAAGCGGCTTAGTCATGTTGGCCACATGACCCGGAAGCTGTACACCGGCTCCCTTGGCCAGTAAAGCGAGATGAGCGCCGCAACCCCAGAGTCGGTCACGACTGGACCTAAAGGTCAGGGGTCCCTTTACCTTTACCTTTACCATTCTTTCCCCCCAGAACCCCAGCTGGGGAAAAAAACACTCCCCGTCCCCAAAACACAACAACACCTGTGTAATTGGATGGAGATTCACTCCACCTTTTGAAGGTCTCAACACAGCATTTCCCAAAGACTTGTGGCTGCATTCCCACTCTCAGTTACCTGGAAGAATTGATCCACTGAACTTCTAGGGCTTCTTTCAGATGAGGCATATATAGGATTGCATTCTGGGTCTTTGATCAGGTTGGGATTGCATTCTGGTAGGGCGGAGAGGGGCCCTGGCAGGCTGCTCTGGTTCCCCACCCTGTTCTTCTGCAATGCAGACAGCAGATGACCCAGGCTTTTGCCCAGCCTTCTACCCTGGCAGAGAGTAGCATGCCCAAAGATCGCCTCTTCTCTTCATAGATAATCTTCTTCACCATGCACTGTAAATAAGTCACTGTGCTGCCGTGTGATCTTTTACAGGAATAGTGAGAGCGCTGGGAATGTTTGGACCCTCAGCTGGCTTTCTGCTTGGATCCTACTGTGCTAATCTGTGGGTTGACATTGGACTGGTAGATACTGGTAAGGAACAAATACCCATAATCGTATCCAGTGTTTCATCTCTGTTAACGTTGACTCTCCTGTCCAGCGAGTGCTGAGTGCCAGTTGTCCTCTTCTGCTGTGGCTTGGTAGCAATTGTCAGGCCAGACCCTAGACAATCCCCAGTAGGTCCTTCTGGAGCCCTGAGCTCTGGAAAATATTGTCTCAGCAAAGGACCACAGCCATCAGAAGACTGAAGAAGGTGGGCAAGGCTTTGGGTTCCAGTGACTTCATCCCATGATGCAGAAAGGGCCTGTTAGGAATTCACAAAATTAAGGTTCTCAGAGAGCTTCTCCACCTGCAGAACCAAAATGTGGATTTGCACCTCTTTACTCTCACCATTAATGTAGGGGGATGTAATCATAGGACGCCCTTCCCCATCCCAGTTTTGTCCCAGACCTTCCTGGGAATGTGGGCTTTTCCTATCCTTGGAAGATCTGCAATGGCTAAGACTGAAAAGTCCTGCATTTAAAGGGTGGAAGTTCCAGGACAACACTGGGATGTGTAAGATGTCTTGTGGATGTCCTTACATTAGTGGGGAGACAGGAAGGTGCTGTTCCACATTTTGCTGTGGTGTGGACAAGCCCAGCATCCAACCAGCTCTCTTCCATCAGAGGAAAGCTGTGTATTATCATCCATAGACACGTCCTAGAATATTTACTATTGCACACAAATAAATTTCAGGCTTTCAGCCCAGACTCCCTGTTAAACTAAACTAAACTCCCATTTGTGGTTTTAAGTACATTCTCCTACAATCTCTCCAGCTGCCGGATATTATCCTCTTAACCCTTCTCTGGCGCTAACACCCTCCATCTCCTAAATTCTTCACTTCCTGCAGTGTTACCTCCACTTAGCCTGTCTCTCAGGCCCCATCTGCCCCATGCATTTGAAGCAATATTATAGCACTTTAAATAGCCATGGCTTTCCCTAAAGCATCCTGGGAGCTGTAGTTTCTTAATGGTGCTGAGACCTTCATTCCCCTCACATAGCTACAATTCCTAGGGTGGCTGAATGGTCAATCCCTTTTCCCAGTGAGGCACTGAAAGAATATTTCTGAATATCAGTTGGTATGGATCACAGCTGGAAGGGTGCTATTGCATTTGTGCCTACACACCCAGAGACATTGGATGGGCCACTGTGAGAACAGGGTGTTGGACTCAATAGGCGCTTGGTCTGATCCAGCAGGATTCTTCTGAAGTTCTTACAATATGCCTGAGAAATCACTCATGGTTTCCATGACTGAGCTGTGATTGCAGTTTAGATCTTTTAGGTCCACATCTAACTTTTTATCAGCTGGACCATACAGTGGAGAGGTGAAAGGTCAAACTGGGAGCCAACTGAGAACTGAAGTGATGAATAAGCAAAGTAGAGCAAAAGATGTAGATCATCTTTTTTTTTCATTTAAAGAGGTTAAAAGTTCAATCTCTGTCCTTTTCTCCCAGATACATTGACAATAAATTCTAAGGATGTGCGCTGGGTTGGTGCCTGGTGGCTTGGAATACTGTTATGTGGAGCCATCAGCATTGTGGCCTCCTTCCCTTTCTGGTTCCTGCCTTACTCTTTGCCAAAACAAGGAGAAGAAAGGATAATTAAGAAGTCGGGTGATGTTTACAGAAACTCCAAGGATAGCTGTGGCAAAATGGAATCTCCAAAACCACCACGGCTGAAGATCTCCAAAGCAACAAAAGGTTGACTGCTGAATCTCCTCCTCCTCCTCCTCCTCCTCCTCCTCCTCCTCCTCCTCCTCCTCCTCTGGCTCTCCTTCACTAGTTAATGTCGCACTTCCTAAGAGCAATTGGCTCTGTGGGTGGCCCACTTTTGCAATGCACTCATCTCCTTAAACAAAATAGAACAGGACTAGGGAAACTTGACTCTCCAGATGTTTCTGGACTCCAGCTCCTATCAACTCCCACAGTGCTCAGGGATGATGGGATTTGTAGACCAGAAACACAATGTCCTTATTCTGGGGTGATTGCAATTTAAAGTATAAACATACACCCCAAATATTATTGGAAGGTTACGATCCCTTTTATTAACCCCTACTATTTTGAAAACAGCAGCTCCAGACGTGATCTGTGGTGAAAAATGTGTGGTGATTCAGATAATTGGTCTCCACGGTCTCTTTTTGTAAGCAGATGTCCATGTAAGCATGTCAGGAAGGAACACAGGAATCTGCCTTCTACTGAGTCAGACCACTGGTCCATCTAGTATTGTCTACACAGATTGGGGGTGGCTCTTCAGTGGCTTTCTTCCTGCCCTACCTGGAGATGCTAAGGTTTGAACCTGGGACCTTCTGCATGTAAAGCAAGTAACTTGAGTCAGGGTACATACAGTTACCCAGTTCCATACAGAGAGCCAGTGTGGTGTAGTGGTTAAGAGCGGTAGTCTCGTAATCTGGGGAACCGGGTTCGCGTCTCCGCTCCTCCACATGCAGCTGCTGGGTGACCTTGGGCCAGTCACGCTTCTTTGAAGTCTCTCAGCCCCACTCACCTCACAGAGTGTTTGTTGTGGGGGAGGAAGGGAAAGGAGATCGTTAGCTGCTTTGAGACTCCTTCGGGTAGTGATAAAGCGAGATATCAAATCCAAACTCCTCCTCCTCCTCCTCCTCCTCCTCCTCCTCCTCCTCTTCTTCTTCTTCTTCTTCTTCTTCTTCTTCTTTTTCCACTGGTTTCCTGGATGGGGTACCTTCATGAATTGTGGTCCCAGGATTCCTCTTGAGTTGCCCTGGTTCCCAGTACATGCTGGTATTTGCCATGGACTCCATCCTCCAAGGAGGTCTTCTCAGATTTTGACCATGGACCTAGATCATATCCTTAACATTCTTCACTTAAAACTCATTAAGAAGAGTTAACTAACAATTTGCTGAATGGAACCATTTTACACACTGCGTTCCTCTCTCCCATCTGTACAATTTGCAACTACAGTGGTACCTTGGGTTACAGACGCTTCAGGTTACAGACTCGCTAACCCAGAAATAGTACCTCAGGTTAATAACTTTGCTTCGGGATGAGAACAGAAATTGTGTGGTGGCAGCGGGAGGTCCCATTAGCTAAAGTGGTACCTCAGGTTAAGAACAGTTTCAGGTTAAGAACGGACCTCCAGAATGAATTAAGTTCTTAACCTGAGGTACCACTGTAGATCTGAAGTTACAAATCTGAACACACACACACACAAATCTAGGCAATGTAAATTAGGCTCAGCAGTAGACAGAATCAGCAATGGCTTTTGATCCAGAGGGTGACGGTAGAGATGATCATCAGCCTTTCCTCTGCGAATACACTTGCTGATGTTTATTTTAGATATGGATATATTATATTTCCTTTCCAGATTTCTTCCCCACTTTGAAGAAGCTGCTTGGAGACACTATCTTCCTGGTCTATTTACTCCTCATTGTCCTTCTGTACAATTCTGTCGTTGGCATGATAACATATGAGCCAAAGTTTATGGAACAGCAATTTAACATACCTGTTTCAAACGCCATCTTCTATATTGGTACGTAAACTCCTCTCTCTGTTCTTGCGTTTCTGGCTTGCTGGGGTAAGGGGGTGAGTGTGTGTGTGTGTGTGTGTGTGTGTAACCACATGCAACCTATGTCAATGTCCCCCTCCCCCCCCAGGTGTGTTGCTTTTACCTGCTACTGTTGTGGGACTGTTCCTCGGAGGTTTTATCATCAAGAAGTTCAAGATGCAAGTGACAACTATGGCGAAGTTTGCCTGTGTCACTTTTCTGATTACCTTCCTACTTAATCTGCTTTACTTTGCATTCAACTGCAATGACCTCCAGGTGGCTGGCTTGAACATCAACTACTCTGGGTAAGTTGCCGTATTCATTTTTGGGACTGTGGGGCGGGAGATTCCATATTATACTGACTCAGACCGTTGGTGCATTTTATGTTGTGAACTGCCCTGTGATCTTCAGATGATGGGTGATATACAAATTTAATAAAGAGTAATGATCTAACTGAGTACCGTCTGCTGGGGATGTCTCTTCATGCCTGTTCCTTTGCTGTCTACTTGTTGCTCGTCTACTCATCTACGGTCTCCTGAGTTCGCATTTAATGGTGAATCTACCTGGCTGGGGGATGCGGGTGGCGCTGTTGGTTAAACCACAGAGCCTAGGACTTGCCGATCGGAAGGTCGGCGGTTCGAATCCCTGCAACGGTGTGAGCTCCTGTTGCTCGGTCCCTGCTCCTGCCAACCTAGCAGTTTGAAAGCACATCAAAGTGCAAGTAGATAAATAGGTACTGCTCCGGCGGGAAGGTAAATGGTGTTTCCGTGCACTGCTCTAGTTCGCCAGAAGCGGCTTAGTCATGCTGGCCACATGACCCGGAAGCTATACGCAGGCTCCCTTGGCCAATAAAGCGAGATGAGTGCCGCAACCCCAGAGTTGGTCACGACTGGACCTAATGGTCAGGGGTCCTTTACCTTTTACTACCTGGCTGGGACTTACCCAAACGTACATGAGAACTAACATGCAGCCATCATAGTGCCACTCTGAATTTTACAGTGCATTTCAGTATAATTATTATTATTATTATTTATACCCCGCCCTCCCCAGCCAAAACCAGGCTCAGAGCATATAGGAGGGTAAAATGTGCACAAGAATGCATGCTAACTATCTTTTACTGATGTTTTGCTTTTTGGTCAACCACTTTGCAGCCTTTCCCAACCTGTGGGTCCCCAGATGTTGTTGAACTACAACTCCCATCACCCCTAGCTAGCAAGGCCAGAGCTCAGGGATGATGGGAGTTGTAGTCCAACAACATGTGGGGACCAGCAGGCTGAGAACCGCCGACTTAGAGGTTTCGTCACTATCAGGTGGTATATGAATTTTGTTGCATAAAATAAATGGGTGAAACTAACATGCAAAAATGGGTTGTATTTGAGAAAACATGCTTTGCCAAAATGCAGATATAACAACAATTTATTACTTGTTCCCCACCCATCTGACTGTGTATATGTGTGTGTTGGCATTGTTTTCCTTTTCCCTGAAGGCTTTGCTTCTGCTCCCTTTAGCATCAAAGAACCATCCTTCTCTAAGGAAGTATCGTTAGCTGCCTGCAACTCTGACTGCAGCTGTGATGCAAGCCATTGGGATCCCGTTTGTGGAAGCAATGGGGTCACCTACATGAGCGCATGTTTAGCTGGCTGCAAAGCATCAGTGGGAAGTGGAAAAGATATGGTAAGCACAGATATCTGTTTGTAGGTTTGCTTCTTAAGAGGTTCATGTGTTTGTAGGATTGTATAGAGTTGGAAGGGACCCCAAGTTTCATTTGGCCCAACCCCGCTCAATGTAGAAATCACAGCTGGAGATGCCCTGACAGATGGCCATCCAACCTCAGCTTAAAACCTTGCAATGAAAGAGCGTCCGTCACCTTCTGAGGTGCAGCTCTTGCTGTCAGGAGGTTCTTCCTAAAGTTTGGTCGGAAGCTCCTTTCTTGAATTTTGAATCCTTTGTATTGGATCCTACCCTCTGGCAGCCCTGCTGACTTGCACCATAGTGAGGGTCACTTGGTCCGGCGTTCTGGCATGAGGACTTGTGCTAGAATACCAGACCAAAACAAGGGGATATCTTGGGATGCAAACAGAAGCTGGGATTGGCTTCTGTGGTTGGCAGATATGCTGTATAGTTCTCTCTATTTTGGCTCTGGAATATGTCAGATATTAACTTGTACCTTAATATAAGCAAGACAAAGGAGATGGTGTTGGACTTTCGGAGGAAGAGAGGAGAACTAGCCCCGCTGTACATCGGGGAGGGCTGTGTGGAGAGAGTCTCTTCCTTTAAATTCCTAGGAGTTTATCTCAGTGAAGACCTTACTTGGAAAATCAATACAACCCAGGTGGTTAAGAAAGCCCAACAGAGACTCCATCTCCTCAGAGTACTGCAAAAGAATGATGTCAATCAACATTTGATGATCACCTTCTACCACAATAGAAAGTGTCCTTTCATACTGCATCATGGTGTGGTACGCTGGTTTGACATCAACTGATAGGAAGTGCCTACAGAGGGTGGTGAATACAGCACAAGATATTATGGGCTGTCCCGTGAATCCACTGGATGACATTGCAGAAGAACGTTGGCTCAGGAGAGTGAGGAAAATTCTGAGGGATGATTCACACCCTGGCCAGCACTTTCTTGATCTCCTGCCCTCAGGCAGAAGATATAGAAGCATGATTAGTCGCACCAACAGGGCAAAGAACAGCTTCTATCCGTGGCCTGTTAGGCTGCTGAATGAAAAGATAACAACAGGGCAACTGACTTTTGTGTTTGGTGTGTGTGCGTCAGTAAACGAGGGGAATTAAGACTAAGAGAGCTGAGTGGGGGGTGCTTGTGTAATCTCACTGTATACAAGTTATACAAGTGACAATAAAGTATTTCATTTCAACTAGATAGACTGCAGAGGGTTCAGGACATCTTGTACCACATGTTTTGCCCACAGGGGGAAATCCACAGGGAGCGGAGGTGCGGAATGTGAAAAAATGCAAGACACCCTGGTAATGACGCACACCCTCTTCTCTCTCGCAGGTATTTCACAACTGCAGTTGTGTGGGAGTTTCGGGTCCTGGAAATCTATCGGCAGTTTTGGGTCAATGCCCAAGGGATAGTTGTACTAAAAACTTCCCTTATTTCTTAGCCTTGACGTTCTTATTTGTGTTTGGTTTTTCCTTGGGAGGAACTCCAACGTATATGATTATGTTCAGGTGAGCACATTTTTTAAAAATCCCCCTGTTTGTCTCCATCAAGTTTGGGGGCAGGTCAGCCCCGCAGCACAGTTCATCGAATCTCCTGCATTTCAGCGGTTGCTTTTGCAGAATGCCCCTGGATTGCAAAAACAAGGGTGCCATTTTCTGCTTGAAAATAATAATAATAATTGTAACCAACATTGGTGGGGGATGCATCACCAAAAATATGAATGCTTGCAGCTGAAATCTAGGACAAAATATAGCCGTTTTGCTAGAAGAAAAGTTTGGATTTGATATCCTGCTTTATCACTACCCTAAGGAGTCTCAAAGCGGCTAACATTCTCCTTTTCCTTCCTCCACCACAACAAACACTCTGTGAGGTGAGTGGGGCTGAGAGACTTCAGAGAAGTGTGACTGGCCCAAGGTCACCCAGCAGCTGCATGTGGAGGAGCGGAGACGCGAACCCGGTTCCCCAGATGACGAGACTACCGCTCTTAACCACTACACCACATTGGCTCTCCTTTTCCTAAAGGCATTTACGATCAGGATTCCAAAAATCTTCTACAAAACTACCAGGGCCCCAAGGTTCATATTCAAAGGTGCTCTTTTAGAGCATAGGATTGAATTGCTGTGGAGCGCATCTTCTTCTGCCATGCACAACCGAGTGCAGGCCTCCCCTTCCCAACTGGCCACTCGCTCACCTCTTGCTACCTGTGTGCTCACAAGAAGTTTTTGCCTGCTTGCCTGCCTCCTGCCCCCACTGCATGCTTCTCCTACCTGTCTGTCTGCCTGCCTCTCCCCAGCTGCCCCGGCTCAGACATGCTTGGAAATAGCACCAATAGTTAAGAGGCAAGCCAGGAGGCTTGCGACATGAGACAGGGCCTTTTCAGTGGTGGCTCCCAGCAAAGAGGCCCACCAGGTGTTCACTTTGACATCTTTCCTGGGCACTGGGCAGAGCCTTTTGTTTGCTGTGTTCTGTTTTTTACGTTTACTTCTATTCAAGTACGTATATTGGGTGCTTTGGTCATTTTTAGTTGTGTTCTTCAAGGCTCTGGCACAAGGCAACGGCTAAATTGTTCTCTGTCCCATTACACTTGGTCTGGAAAGTGTAGTTAGCGTGGAAGGCTGCAGTGGGAACATATTACATCTCTGCTCTCAAAGATTTGCAGTGTCTGCCAATTTGCTTTGTTGTTGTTTAATCGTTTGGTCATGTCCGACTCTTCGTGACCCCCTGGACCAGAGCACGCCAGGCACTCCCGTCTTCCACTGCCTCCCGCAGTTTGGTCAAACTCATATTAGTAGCTTTGAGAACACTGGCCCACCATCTCATCCTCTGTCGTCCCCTTCTCCTTGTGCCCTCCATCTTTCCCAACATCAGGGTCTTTTCCGGGAGTCTTCTCCTCTCTTGAGTTGGGCAATTTGCTACTGAGCAAAATTCTAGACTGGCTGCTGCTTTGTTACTGGGACAAAATCAAGATGTTACTGCTAATGTATAGAGACATCAAGAGCTTGGAACGAATGTGCTGGAAGGATTGACTTATCCCACACATGCCTCTTAAAGCACTTTGATTTGTGGAATTAGCACTTTTACAAGTGCCACGTAATGTATGTTCCAAGCCTGGGAGGAATCTGTTTGAAATTTCATCATAGACCTTTCTTCTCAAAGCTGTAGATTTTATCTATATTTTGATAATTTCATTACGCAGACTTTTTTTTAAAAAAAAAAAGTTTTATTTTATAATAAAATAAAATAATAAAAATAATTTTATATTTTATAATAACAATATTATTACCATTTTGTGTAAACCACTTAGAGTTGGGTTTTTTTTTTTAATTAAGCATTATATATCTTGCTAAATAAATACATGGAACAAAACAACAACAGCATTATCGAAATAATTTCTGTGGATTTTCAAATTCTGCACATTTGGATCAATCTACATTTGGGCCTCTTTAATTCCAGTGGATTGATTGGTTCTTAACAAGAGAGGTGTAAGTCTTGCCCTTGAAAATTTGCAGTTCCAGTTATTTAACACTCTGCAGCTTGCACAACCCCATATCCTTTTGAGCCACGACATTCCGTTTATTTCAATGTTTCTGGACTGCAGCCATTGTAGCAAAGTGTATCTGATTAATGTCGAAGGGAATTTTTGAACTTCTGCATCCTGTTTTCTTCAGATCGGTTTCTCCAGAATTAAAATCCCTTGCTGTCGGCTTCGAAGCTTTCTGTGGAAGGACACTCGGTAAATGTTTCTTCCCTTTCCTTTTGTTTGAAGATCAGAAACAGAGGAAGGAACAAAGGGAGCTGCCTTCTACGTTGGCCAGTATTGTCCTCAGTATTGTCTACACTGACTGGCAGCTGCTCTCCAGGGCTTCAGGCAGGGGTCCGACGTCCTACAATAGACTGCTTTTTGGAAAGCTAATTCCAGGGGTGGGGGAGGAGGGAACGCTGTGGGTGGCAGGCAAGGCCACTGAAGGCACAGAGGCACCCATAGGTGGTGACCATGATGGCAACCACTGCTTTAAACAGGCTTCCAGGTAGTGTGTTCTAAAGTTAAGGGCAAAGACGACACAAAGTCTGTAGAACAGTGGGGATGGAGTTTTCCCATATATATCACACTGATATCAAAGATTCCTTCTCTTCCGGGTCAGCCTCTGTTGTACTCTATCCCCCTTATTGTTGTTGTTTTAAAAAAACTGGAAGTCGGGAATTACCGTATTTTTTGCTCTATAAGATGCACCCGACCATAAGACGCACCTAGTTTTTAAGAGGAGGAAAACAATAAAAAAAATATTCTGAATCAAATGTTGTTGAAGAGGGAGGAGGACGGAGGATCAGACTTACCCCTTATGGAGCCCCTTATTTTCCTCCTCCCGCTTCGCTGAAGAGCCGCTGCGCTGCTCTGCTGAACCCAGCAGAGCAAGAGGGAGAGCTGCGCAGTGCCTCTTGGTCTGCTGGCTTCCCAGCGAAGCAGGATGAGGGATGGAAGGGGCTCTGTAAGGGCTCCCTTCCGTCCCTCATGGTGCATCGCTGTGAAGGCATCACAACAAGAGGCGTTGCGCAGCTCTCCCTCTTGCTGTGCTGGCTTCAGCGATAGCTGCACAGCCTGCATTTGCTCCATAAGACGCACACACGGTTCCCCCTTACTTTTTAGGAGGAAAAAAGTGTGTCTTATAGAGCGAAAAACACAGTAACTCTCAAGACTTTCTGCATGTGAAGTTCTACCACGAAGCCCCAGCCGTTTTCTGACTCTCGCTGGAAAAAAATCACGTTGCCAAGATCGAACCAGGCTCACGTCACTGCTGGTGGTTCTTCTTTTCAGGCGGACTTCCTGCGCCTCTTTATTTTGGAGCTCTAATCGATACAACCTGCTTGAAATGGGGTGTGAAAAGCTGTGGCGAATCGGGGTCTTGCAGAGCGTACAGCACAGAGATGTTCAGGTGAGTCTCAATGGGAGCTGAGATTCCCTCTCTGTTTTCGTGCAAGCATTCTCAGCGTGAGAAAACCGAGAGGAAGAGTTTGGATTTGATATCCCGCTTTATCACTACCCGAAGGAGTCTCAAAGCGGCAAACATTCTCCTTTCCCTTCCTCCCCCACAACAAACACTCTGTGAGGTGAGTGGGGCTGAGAGACTTCAGAGAAGTATGACTGGCCCAAGGTCACCCAGCAGCTGCATGTGGAGGAGCGGGGAAGCGAACCCGGTTCACCAGATTACGAGTCTACTGCTCTTAACCTCTACACCACACTGGCTCCTTTCTCAGGGGGAGAGGAAACTCCTACGGCATTTGTTTAAGACGTGAGAGTTGGTTCATCTTACTAATATGCAAGGCAGTTGAAGTTAGTTTCCCTCCCTGTTTCTAAACCTCTTAAACGGTCTCAATCATATCCCTTGCTTCTCCCAGCCTGTCCCAAGAAAGAAGCTCCAAAAAGACAAAATACTTTATTCTCATTTATTTATTGGGATAATATATTAAGATTCTGCATTTCATACAACTTCACAATGCAGAGAACAAAAATCCTCATTTTATCCTTGTGAGGAAGGAGAGGTTGTGAGTGATCGGTAGGTAAAGGTGACTCAAGGAGCTTCATGGCTCGGTGGGAATTTGAACTCTGCTCTCCCTGGTCCTGGTCCAGCACTGTAACCACTCCCCCACATTGGCAGCTGCTGGGGTAATTGCATATAGAAGAAACCAACTGGTCATTATAGAATCATATTGTAGAGCTGGAAGGGACTCTGAGGATCATCTAGTCCAACCCCCCTGCAATGCAGATATATATGGCTGTCCCATAAGGGTTATTGGTATTATGAGCACCACACTCCAACCGAGCTATTCAGAATGAGTTCCTTTGACATCTTCCCTGCCCCACTTTTTCTGGGGTAGATTAACCACCAACTGCTTTGAATTCTTAAGTATGTCAAACCCCCCCCCAAAAAAGTGCTAAATGGCTTGTTTTGTTCTTCCTTAAGTTTTGTTGCACTGTTTGTGGGTCAAGGCCCTGTAACCACCCAGTTCTCTGGGAGTTAAATAACTACACCAGACGTTTTCAACCTTTTTGAGTCTATGGCTCCCTTGACCAACTACATTCTTTCTGCGGCACCCCTGTGGGGCTCAGGAGCCCAGTTATGGCACCCCTTGTCTGCAGAGCCGGCAGACCCTCACCCCTTTTCAAACACCCTAGAGCAAGGGATCAGCAAACTTTTTCAGCAGGGGGCCTGCCCACAGTCCCTCAGACCTTGTGGGGGGCCAGACTATATATTTTTTTGGGGGGGGGATGAGCGAATTCCTATGCCCCACAAATAACCCAGAGATGCATCTTAAATAAAAGGACACATTCTACTCATGTAAAAACACGCTGATTCCCAGACTGTCCGCGGGCCGGATTTAGAAGGTGATTGGGCTGGATCCAGCCCCCAGGCCTTACCCATGCCCTAGAGTGTTCCCTCAGCCCCTTCTCCTCTCCCCTCTCCTTGGGAGTCCTCCGGGCAGCCGCTGCTGCCACCCCTGGTCTCTGACCTCCCCCCCCGCCCCAAAGAGAGGTGCCTCCTCACACTGCCCCACAGGGGCCTGGGAAGCACCCCCTGGCCAGCCCCAGAGGCACCATTTGCCTGGCGAGCTTGTAGCCAGGGCTGCTGCAACAAACAGCCAAGCAAGCCTTTGGGGGGCAGAGGCATAAGAGGGTATCACAGGAGGGAGGGAAGGAAAGAGGGATAGAGACCAGCGTTGCCCACGGCAACTCTGACCATCATTCAAGGCACCCCAGGGTGCCACGGCACATTGGTTGAAAACCACCAAACTAGACAGTACGCAGGATGTTGGTTTTATGGGATCAAATAAGGCCACAACTTTTTTAGTTACAGATGTGTAGGTTTTGGCCATAGGCATTGGGATAAGCCACGCAAATAGCACTCTGGTGTCTCTAAGGGTGAAGCCAACCAGCAGAGAACACCCAAGACCTACGTCAAATTGGGGTGTCCCCCAAGTGATCTCCATTGGAGGAGTGGAATGGCCCTAGCCTGGCTAAATGACATCTTTTGTTCTTCTTTAAGTTCTGTTGCACTGAGCTGTTCTGTGTACCCAACTCCTAGGAACGTCTATGTGGGATTCCTTCTCTCGATAAGAGGTGCAACCTGCCTCCTGTACATCGTGCTATGCGTTTTAATTGCAAAGCGATTCAGACGAGGCGGGGAAGAGGCAACGGCAACCCAAAACTGTGAGCTGTCTGCCGCCAAGTTGCCAGCGCCTGAACTGAACAAAGGAGAGACCTATTGCGTAGAGGCGTCCGTCAACGGCGACACCCGCTTGTGAGAAAGGAAAGCTGGTTTGGATCGTTGCACGAGCAGCTGCTGTTTGGGCATTCAGGAGCAATCCATAGCTTGAGCAGTTCCTCACCCAGGCCAAAGCCCTATCCGGCGATCAGAGCTCGATACATACAGCCCTGCTCAGATAACTGGAAACTGCACCAATCGCCCGCAGGCAAAGGCACCAGTTATTTGTAGCAGATCATTGTGGCAAGAGCACCAATCACCTAGAAGAGGGGCAAGAGAGAACTGAATGGTTGGTGCTCTTGCCAATGATCCACCCAAGACTGCGATGCAGCTGCTGGTTTGTGTTTTGTAACATCAGGAAACCTTAAGTGTGGCACCTGTTTACATGTGAAGTTCCTCATGGAGCAGAGCACTATGGAAGCTGGAAAGGAGGCTGCGAGTTTTAAAATACAGAAGAGAGACTAATATAAAACATTTGCTTAGGAACAAAGGGAGCTCGCTTGTACCATGTGAGACCACTGGTCCATCTAGCCCAGTACTGTCTGCGTGGACTGGCAGCAGCTCTCCAAGGTTTCAAGGCAGGCGATGTTCCCAGCCCTACGTGGAGGTGCCGGGAATTGAACGTGGAACATTCCTCATGCCCCGCTACTGAGATACCGCCCTTCCTTCTACAGTCCTCAACAGGGTTGGAGTGTAATGCCCCCCCAAAAAACATCAAACCTAGAGGGAAAGCTATATTTATCTTGTTAAGCTAAAGAGCTGGTGGGTAGGATTGCGTGACCCTGTATTTGGGGGGCATTTTCCTCCCTCCTCACAAGCGCTCATTGAAAGTCCACAAACCGGTTCCCTGTTATCTCTGAGCAACCTCCGCGCGTGTGGGGTTCTTCTTTTTAACTTTGCCACTGGGGCGAAAACTCCTTCTGCTATCTGTTGCTGTTTATAGCACGGATTATCTGTGCAAATCGGTCTCTTGGCTTGACTATCCAACCGCAGAAGTTTGATGCTTTTTCTCTCCTTTTTGCTTTTTGGAAGGGAAGCAATTTCCTGCCATATTCAAAGCATTCTCCAGAGATCAGCAGTCACCATTCAGCCTCATTACAGTGGTGGGAAATAGGGCCTCATAAGCCATATTATAGTGACCCACTGGAAAAGCAGCTGCTTCTGTCAAGAAACACCTCCATTTCCTGACAAATTACCGCCATGTGCTAAAAGCTCTCCAAATAGACCAGCTTCCAAAACCAAGTAGGTCTATCATACAAATAGAGGCTTTTTACTTCTTGTTATGGGGCTGGGGCTGGGGGGCAGGAAGCCCTCTTCCCTTTCAGAAAACAGTGAGCCAGATAATGACAGGAACACCCCCTTGAAGCCACAAAAGAGAACGTCTGTAGCTTTTAACGGAGAGTGGATTTTACTCACATGGTAAATGCTTAGAAATGGGTTTCAAGTATTATCTCTCATGCAGCTATTTGGTTTGGGGTGGGGTGGGGGTTAGGTGTTACAAACTCCTGGTTCCAATGTGTTTTTCTTTTTAAATACCATTGCCTCCTTCAAGGGGGTAGGCACCATTCTGTCCTGCAAGGATTACTACATTGGACCCACCTGGTCAATTCTACACACCCCCAACCTTACCCAGCTAGATCATGGCAGCCACAAAGGTGTTAGAGCAGATTCAGTGTTGATCCTCTCTGTGGAGGTTTCATAGTGCATTGCAGGAGTGCTAACCCGCCCTCAGGGTTGTGGGTGCCCACCACCGTAATGTGGACATGCGGCGTCACATGCACACACTTGCACATGCCTCTGCCTCCATGTCTGAGCCTCTGCTCCTCCCAGGAAAAAGGTGCCTTACTCACTGGCTGCGGAGGGCACAGCTGAACTGCTTCTCTCTTGGAGACAGCGCTGCTGCCACTGGCAGCTTTTCTCATTGACTTTGTGGGTGCCTGGCCCCCACAACTATATTCATGTGACTTCTGAAGCACCCATGTCTCCTGGAGTTAGCGCCTATGGTGCAGTGTCCACACAGAGCCAACATATTTTGAAAACAGGTTACTGTGTGGATACCTTCGAGCACAGGTCTCCACCTCCTTTTGATCCTGTAACTTCTCTACGTGCGCAATCCCCTCCTCAATCGCTGATCTCTCTACCTGACCCATTTCTGTTTATAATACGCAACTGTGTCACAGTTGACAGCCACTGGCCTAGTTACACTAGCGTCAGAGAGAGATGCTGGACAAAATTGCGTCTGATCACTGAATTATATGACAAGCATGGGGAATGGATTTCCATGTGCATGATTAACAGTTGTTGGAGATAGAAACTGCTGAGATGCTAGACCTAGGTCCGGTGTTTTTTATATAATATTTTGGCAGAGCTGGGAAATCTGTGGACCTTCAAATGTTGTTGGACACACACACACAAGCTACTACTTAGTTAGCCAAAGTCCTCTCTACTAAAATGAGCTTCCATCCTTCAAATAGAAGACCTCCCTGGGATAGCTCAGTCGGTAGAACATGAGACTTTTAATCTCAGTGTCATGCGTTTGAGTCCTGATTTGGGGCGAAAGATTCCTGCTTTGCAGGAGTTCGGACTAGATGATTCTAGTGGTCCCTTTCAGCTCTGCAATTCTATGGTTCTGTGAAATAGAAGACTTCTGGGGCATGACTGCGTCCTTTTTCAAG
Source organism: Podarcis raffonei (assembly GCF_027172205.1). Classification (NCBI taxonomy): domain Eukaryota; kingdom Metazoa; phylum Chordata; class Lepidosauria; order Squamata; family Lacertidae; genus Podarcis; species Podarcis raffonei. Next base: position 63,240,338 of record NC_070611.1, on the reverse strand, counting down.
GCTATGCAGAACTGCCTTATATGGAGTCACACCAATGGTTCTTCTAGCACAGATAGCAGGGGTGACAAAGACCACCTGAGTGAGATCCTTAGAGCTAAAGGGAACAGGAGTTCAGCCTGGGACCTTGCGTATGCAAAACACATGACCTGGGCTTTGTCCCCTCCATCAAGGAGAGACAAGAGATTGCTAGAGTAATGAGCAGGCTTCCCTTGACTCATCCCACCCAGAATCAAAGCTATGCACCTGGCTATGCATCAGACATAGGGATGTTGCCCAAAATGGCAGCCCTCAACTGGAATTTCCACCACAATGGGTATCAGTACTTTTCCATGTTCTGACTTCTTCACATTCGGCATTTTGCTGTCCCCACATCACATCATGAAAATCGAGGTGTTATGTGTTCAGTAAACAGGAGTGGGGAGTGGGATTGCATCCACTGACATAAGGAGACAAGAAGAGTTTGCAGGATCCGGCCGATGGCCCATCAAGTCCAGCATCCTGTTCTCTCAGTGGCCAAACAGATGCCTGTGGGAATCCCGCAAGCACAAGAGCACTCTTCCCCGTCTGTGAAACCTCCTTTGTCTTGCTCCTGCTAAGCAGATGCACTTTATTAAAGAGCAAAATACGCGCATGAATAAAACCCTTTTGGACAATATGGGGAATGTTGTTTGCATGGGTTTGTTCCAGTTTATGCCAAAGAGCATGCCTTTGCACCGAGAACAGAGTAAGCTGAAAGCGGATGTAAAGAAAACCAAGAAAGCCTTAGGATGTTCCTGGGTTGCTTCACCAGAGAACCAAAACATGGGAGGTTTTTAGCAGGAGGCAGAAATCCTCAGGAAGGGGTGTAAGTGCCACCTCCTCACTGCTGAACTCTGATTTCTCCAAAGTTGTCTTCCCATTTCAAAGAGGCTTTCGGCCCTTTTCCATCAAAGGTGCAATCTTTTCAGAATTTCAATCCTTGCAGTGTTTTGAATTTGGCTTCCCATTGGGTGGTGGCCAAATGTGAGTGTGTGTGTTTCTTTCCACTGAACTTTTTGTCCGGTGCTCTGAGGCCTCCCCAACTGCTCAAGCTTCCTGAGTTGAAAGAGCCCCATGGAAGAAATTACCTCATCATGACATTCTTTCCTGGGCTTTCATCAAAACATGGGCACCCAGGCAGGCTGCAGAGTGCAGAGCACAAGAAAGAGGCTTTGTAGAATGAAAGGACACCCACAAACACCTCCCAGCCACTGAAAAAGGCAGCAAGGAAAAACAAAAAACAAAAAGCTTGCATGCCACCCATGAGACTTACCCTGAAATTTTCTCCTCCCTTTGATAATTTCCTAATGCATTTTTTTCTTGTTTAATTGATGGGGAACGGTTAGGGAATAAAATACTGTGATTTTTACACTTAATCTTAGCTGAAAAGCTATTGAAAACCAGTGATTTTGCACTCTAGGAGAAGTCTAGAAAGCCATAAAACTAGACTAGATGAAGGAAGGGAGATGTGGCTGGCCAGAAATATGTTGTTTTTTAATGGCTTATGCTTTTCTTGCGCCATATTGCAGCACTCATGGTAATCGAAGAAATGTGTGTCTCGTCAGATGAATGTGTCCTAGCCTAGACATTGCAAATAGTGTTCCTTTGGCCTAGTCAGCCTTAGCCAGAATCCAACATGGCGGCAGCAACTTAGCTGTGACCCACCTAGTGAGGCCTCACAGCCCACCTGTGACTCCCGAACCACCAGTTGAAGACCTAGGCCATTGAGGGCATTCCAAGAAATATGATTCAGCCATTTTATACTGATATTGAACCTCATAATTTGATGTTTTAAAGATGGGTGCGTTCGATTCTGCCTACTTAATTTTTACTATATATGTTGTTCATTTAATATTTTCCTCACACAGTGCTTGGCAAACATTCATTGGGAGGCAGTTTATAAATGCTTGAATAAACAAGAGGAATAGCGCAGGAGGAGATGCCTCCTTAAATCTGCTAGACTGTGCTGGTAACTGTAAGAATGTGATTTATTAGCCTGGAATCCACCCAGGACAAAACACAACAACTATTGAAACCAACAGTCATATTTATCTAGGGAACGTTGCAAGAAGGAACATGCAATCATTCAATGAGGAACAGGAGATCATGTTCCCGACTCAACGTACCCAACTCCTCTGCCTACTGCCTAACTGTCTTGACCTCCTCCCATGTTTCCCCAGGTCTTTTTTGAGGGCCTCTTTGAATTGTCCTTCTCAGCAGACCCCCCCCACCTGTCCCTTCCCTCTGACCCTTTCCTCCTCTCAGGGGCGGACTTTGGTATGATGGCACCTTGAGTGAGGGCAAAATTTGGCGCGTGAATGCACACACAATATTCCTTATTTTCACAATAATATATTTTGGTACAGTTGCTTTTTAAATGGATCTTCTCAGCAGGTACTACTTTTGTTGTTGTTTAGTCATTTAGTCGTGTCCAACTCTTCATAACCCCATGGACCAGAGCATGCCAGGCACTCCTGTCTTCCACTACCTCCTGCAGTTTGGTCAAACTCATGTTAGTAGCTTCAAGAACACTGTCAACCATCTTGTCCTCTGTTGTCCCCTTCTCCTTGTGCCCTCAGTTTTTCCCAACAACAGGCTACTGAGGAAGAACGGAGGACAAGTACAGGTACTACTACTAATAATAATATTTTGGGGCCCCTTGGCTCGACTCACTGTAAGGAAACCACTTGCACTGCCCTGAATCCAGCACTTTTACTTTCCATCTCCTCCTCCTACAGCCCCTTTCCTTCTATCATTCATTAATTCCTTCTCTTACAGATGCCTTAAGAGTTGTTGTTTTTGCAGGGGTGGGGGTGGTATCAGACAGTTGGAACAGAAATGTTAAAAAAAAAACAAGGGTTGAGTTCCATAAGGGTTGAGCGATTGGAAAAGGACTTCTGCTCTGCTCACACAATGCAGACCCTTGGATGGCTTTAAAAGAGGATAAGGCCAAATAGAGAATTCACCACACAGCATCTCCAAGTAGACGTAGGGGAGATTCCTGGTCCGAAAACGTGGAAAGCCACTGCTAGTATGATTCGAAAATTGCACTTCTCTGAGTTTTGTTGTGCAGTTCTCCATCCAAGTTTTAGGGGAAATTGCTTTGCAAATATGTATTATGAAAAATTGGGATTAGGAGAAAAAGACTGATGGGTTTACATGAAAACCTTTTTTAAAAAACTCACCAGCTGACATGGAAATGAACTGAAATTAGAATCATAGAATCATAGAATCATAGAATCATAGAGTTGGAAGAGACCACAAGGGCCATCGAGTCCAACCCCCTGCCAAGCAGGAAACACCATCAGAGCACTCCTGACATATGGTTGTCAAGCCTCTGCTTAAAGACCTCCAAAGAAGGAGACTCCACCACACTCCTTGGCAGCAAATTCCACTGTCAAACAGCTCTTACTGTCAGGAAGTTCTTCCTAATGTTTAGGTGGAATCTTCTTTCTTGTAGTTTGGATCCATTGCTCCGTGTCCGCTTCTCTGGAGCAGCAGAAAACAACCTTTCTCCCTCCTCTATGTGACATCCTTTTATATATTTGAACATGGCTATCATATCACCCCTTAACCTCCTCTTCTCCAGGCTAAACATGCCCAGCTCCCTTAGCCGTTCCTCATAAGGCATCGTTTCCAGGCCTTTGACCATTTTGGTTGCCCTCCTCTGGACACGTTCCAGTTTGTCAATGTCCTTCTTGAACTGTGGTGCCCAGAACTGGACACAGTACTCCAGGTGAGGTCTGACCAGAGCAGAATACAGTGGCACTATTACTTCCCTTGATCTAGATGCTATACTCCTATTGATGCAGCCCAGAATTGCATTGGCTTTTTTAGCTGCCGCGTCACACTGTTGGCTCATGTCAAGTTTGTGGTCAACCAAGACTCCTAGATCCTTTTCACATGTAGTGCTCTCAAGCCAGGTGTCACCCATCTTGTATTTGTGCCTCTCATTTTTTTTGCCCAAGTGCAATACTTTACATTTCTCCCTGTTAAAATTCATCTTGTTTGTTTTGGCCCAGTTCTCTAATCTGTCAAGGTCGTTTTGAAGTGTGTTCCTGTCCTCTGGGGTGTTAGCCACCCCTCCCAGTTTGGTGTCATCTGCAAATTTGATCAGGATGCCCTTGAGTCCATCATCCAAGTCGTTGATAAAGATGATAAATTAATGTTGAAAAAAAATGAGGAAGTAAGAGAAACTGAAATGGACAGATCCACCCCTCCCTCCCTGTAAGACCCCAGAATGCCCCACAGAAAACACTGTAGTGCAAATGAAACGTCCTGTAAAATTACTTCGGAATGTTTTTTAAAAAACACAACATTGTACGATGTGCACACAGTAGGCTGAATGGAATGTATCCCTCTTATTAGTAACTTGGAAGAATGAAAGAGCCTGGAATTTCCTCTTGCACAAGAGATGCCGGCAGGAGAGCTTGAACCGAGAGAAAACCAGGGGCAAGGAACAGTCTTAAAGAACATTTATTCATTGGTTCAGTTTCTAGCCAACCTTTGTTCAGTAGCAACCCAAAGAAGTTACGAATCCAAAATCAGAAACTGGAGCAGGTTACAAAGGGGGTGAGACCAAAGGCAGTTGTATTGGTTATCTACCACTTTACCAGACACAGCTCCCCTCCTCACATTCTGATGTATTGCAGTTCTTAGAAAGGCTTAGAACAGCCAGCTGCAAATTGAAAACTTCCTTTGCTGTGGAATGACAATGACCCAGTAGCGTAGCATGGGTTGCCAGTGCCCGGGGCCACATGGAGGTGGGGACGAAGGGAAACAAACGGAGTACACAGGTGCATTCAACTGCCTAGCGGTGTCTGCATCATCCAGGAGACTGCAGCAACAGAGATAAGAAAAGTAGAGTCGTTCCATTGTCTGAAGAGGTCACTTCCTGGTTCCTATGGAGAAGCCGTTTTCAACAGAGCCCAGCAACGGAAACACACAGCTGTATTGAGGCAGTACTAGGTGTTTAGATTTTGCACCGCCTAACAATTTTATGCCCTGGACAACCACCCCTGCAACCCCTCCCATGCTATGCCTCTTGGTGGACCCAGGCTCTCTTCAGACTTTGTGTGAGTGCTGTTAGTAGCACAGACATCCCAAAGAAAAGTGGATTGTAAAAATATAACCTCCCCAATGCTATTTTGGAGCAACCATCAGAAGACTTTTTGAATTCTATCTTGACAGTCTGATGGCTTGTTTCTGAAGCTATCCTGATGTTCTGATAGATGGAGCTCATTTCAAATCGGGATCAAGATCTATAAGGAGGTAAAGCTGCTTGCAGAGAGTGTGACTTCTGTCTCTAGTCTGCAGAGAGTTATTTTTCTTTGTTTAATGTTAGTGTGGATGTTTCCTGAAGAGGATCCTAGTGGCTCATTAGTGCTAGTGCAGAAGACAGAAATGCCAGGATGTCAACTTTATCATCGGATGGAAGTTACTCATCAAAATAGATAAGACATCTCACATAAGAGCATTAGGCTACAAATTTAATTGACAAGCCCAGGTGAAGCAGTCCAGATTCCACTGAAGGAATTGCCTGACACGTGACTAAATTAGAACAGGCATGTGGGGAACCTTTGGCCTTCCAGATGCTGTTGAACTACAGCTCCCATCATGCCTGGTCATTTGCCAGGCTTGCTAGGGCTGGTGGGAGATGCTGTTCAGCAATATCTGGAGGGCCAAAGATTCCCCACACACTTGATTCATCCTTCCAAGGTGTCTTAAGAGAACTCAAAAAGATAACCTTACCATGGGGGAGTGGGAAATATTTCCCAAAGTTTTGTTGCATTCCTTCGTTGCAAATTGCAGGTGGGTGTCTTCCTAGCACGTAGATGGAAAGAAGCTACTTTGGGACATTTAAAAATCAGTTCACACTTTGCATTTTTAGCAATACACCAAATATATATTTCCACGTGTGTGTCAAGACCGATAATGTGTGAATACGACATGCATGCATTTGCCAACTAGTTTTATTATAGAAGTAGACTCATAAGGGAGACCCAAATGGCTGCAGAATCCCTATCCGAAGTGCATCAGTAGTCAACCTGGATTTGCTGCATTTCATGTGTAAACTCAGCTCAGATGTACTGGCTAGTAACACAGGGGTGTACATGGGCTCTGCAGAGGGCCAAAATGAGGCAAGTCAGGGTGATTTCGAGTTATTACCACCCTTCTAAGTTGAAGCTCGGTGTGACGTTAACATATGAGCGTGCTGGAGGTGAAATAGTTAAACAGGTTACCCAATCAGAACCCGGGGGGTGGAGTCAGAGGAACTATAAAACCAGCTCTGGGAGGGGTAAAGGGGAGAGATTGTTGGGAGTTGGGTGGTTGGTTGGAGTGGGAGTGAATTGGGATAGAGTCTGTGGGGAGGTTGAGTTAGTGTAGCGAAATAAGCTGAGTCAGGAACAGTTAGGAGCTAGGAAGACAAGCAAATATCTGAGAGGTGGTTTAGTGAGTGAGAGCAGGTAGCGGAAGTTATAGGTCTAGATAGGCACCCTATGATTGTAATTGACCGATACCCTTTATGAAACCACACACTTGTTAAACTGCAATAAATAAACAGAAGTTTATGTTCTGATTTAAACCTGACTGGACTCAGTATTGTACCAGGTAGGGCCTGGGTGGTGGCAGCGAGAAATAAAGTGGTGGCACAGGGATCAATAGACGGTGAAATGTCCAGGGACCTTGTGTGATCGCCACACTCGGTACGAAATGAGAGCCCTCACAAAGCATCATTTTGATCTGTTGCTTCCATCCTTTATTGTTCCTTATAGCTCTCTATATAGCTGTTCCCCCCCATATGCCCTGCTTTGTGGGCTTTGCATAGGGCTCCCCCACCCCCAGCTGGAATTCAGTTCCGGCGCCACTCAGGTGGGCACCATTGCCATTATAAGAGAACAAAGGAGGCGTTCATGGTGAGTTCTGGCACCTCTTTTTCTGGGAAAATAGCACTGGATATCTGGATAGCCATTGCGACAACAGAATGCTAAACAGGACATTGGTTCTATCCAGCAAGGACCGTCTTACGCACACAGAAAGTAATGACAACAAATGCTATTAAATAATGCACTGCTGTGTTGGACAATTTAATCTTTGATATAGTCAAGATGCCCCCTCCAATGGTCTGTGCATAATTGCCTAAGTACAGTGTGATGGTTCATTTGCACTAGATGCAGGTGTCCATTTCTGCATCTGAAAGGCCTGTCGTATGTTCAGCGCCATTAAGCTTCGTTTCCCCATTCAGAGCATCTTCTTTCCTCTTGGTTTCGGGGGAATCAGCCTGTTTTGCTCCAAAATGTTTCTTCACGAACAAGAAGAAGACTATGCCCAGCAGATAGGATGGAGCTCTTAAGACAAATGTTAGACCGAAGAAATAATGTCTGCATAAGAGAAGAACCCACAGAGGAATTGTGTTTATATTTGACTTTTTCATTCCTGCTTTTTTTATCTATATATCACAAACACAAAAAAATCCTAAGAGCAGCTTACGGTGTAAGTTGCAACGCAACGTCATAATAATAATTTGAAATTGCAGTGTGATAATGTGCAAAATATTTAGCAGAAAGCAAAACAGATAGTAGCAGCCACAAGGTTCAATTGCTAAACAAAACAAAAGATCACTGGAATAAATTAGTCTTGATTAGGGGGTGAACCCAGTGCTCCTCCAAATATTGCGGCCTCATTAAGGCAGCAAAGTGGGGAAAACTTTGCTAATTTTGAGAAAATACACATGTCGGATTCATCTGCCAAGCCTACTATTCAAATCAGCCTATCCACGGCAGTCGGGGGTGGGTGGGGTGCAGCTTGGGGGGCAGACCTGAGGGACACAACCTTCCCTCAGGTCCACTCCCCAGGCATAAATTAGCTTGCTGAGGCAGCCCTCAGCAGCGCAGTCAGCCAGGAGCAAGTCTCTGTCCATAGAGTCAGAAGCGGGTGGCTAACGGGCCATAGAGCTTCCTCAGTGCTTAGGGTTGGGCCATCAGTGTAAATCTGTGTTTTGCCACGGCCCGTTCTCTTCCCCCTCCCCCCCCCCCCCGCCCCAAGCAGACCCTGTCATACTCCATACCCCCACTAGGAGGCTGAGAGGGCTACATGTCCAATACCTATGCCTACCTACCTCTTTCTGCCAACCTAGCAGTTTGAAAGCACGTCAAACTGCAAGTAGATAAATAGGTACCACTCTGGCAGGAAGGTAAATGGCATTTCCATGTGCTGCTCTGGTTCGCCAGAAGCGGTTTAGTCATGCTGGCCACATGACCCAGAAGCTGTACACTGGCTCCCTTGGCCAATAAAGCGAGATGAGTGCTGCAACCCCAGAGTTGGCCACGACTGGACCTAATGGTCAGGGGTCCCTTTACCTTTACCTTACCTATTTCTTTAACCAATCAAGTTGTGGCCCTTTAATCCCAGACAGTTGCGGTGTCTCTTTATTCATATACCCTAGGTGGGCACACTCGGTGGTGATGGGGACTCTGCGGCTGGGAACGCAACTGGTCCAGAAACTACGGCTAGTACAGAATGCAGTGACTAAACTGCTGCTGTGGCCAAATGGCATGTGTCATCTTTCCTAAGACATCTGTCCTGGCTGTCCATATGCTACCAGGCCAGGTTAAGCGATTCCTCCTTCAACACCAGAGGGGGAGATAAGAACATAGAAAGCTGCCTTATACTGAGACAGACCATTGATTACACTGCCTGGCAGTGACTCTCCAGGATTTCAGACAGGCGTCTCTCCTAGTCCTGCCTAGAGGTGCCCAGAATTGAACCTGAGACCTTCTGCATGAGACCTTTCAATTCTACGATTCTATGGTTGCACCCTAGAGCTCTAGCCCATTAATCAACATAATTTAGCCAACCATAACTTGAAGCCCTGTTGTTCTCTTAACAAATTGCCCAAGAGAGATGGATCCTGGCGCCAGGCATTAAAATTAATTGACAGAGAGACGGCTAGGCTCAGAGGACTCCACCTGGATGGCTGCCAGGCAGGAAGTCATCTAGATTGAGCCCAGCCATTGCATTAAGTTAATGAGACAGCTGACCTTGAGATGACAGAGAAGCTCTGGGATTCCAGTGGAGCTCACCTGTACACTGTCGCATCATAAAGCATGCAAGCTCCTCGCTTGCCACAGCTGCTGCTTGCCCACTTCAAGCAAGCCCTGTCTATCACTGCTCCAAAATAAACAGGGGCTGGAATTCCAGCTGAAAAACATCAAGCGCTAAATATAGGTTGTCATCTAAAGCACATTTTTAGACAATATTCTTGGGTAGGATGATAGTAGAGACAGGGTGTTTGTATGTGTGTAAGTCTTAGAAGCCCAGTAACCCAAAATACTAAGCAGATCATTGCAATAATGTATGGCCTCCCTTGCGCAGGTCATTTTCTTTCCAGCAGTGGTCAGCCAGTTGCCTTTAGCAGGGAGCTGATGGTCCTTATCGTCTTATACATCCACGGTTCTGAGACAGAGCCCCCCAAAAAGAAACCACACCTCTGAGCATGCAGGTTTCATAAGCCACTTGGGGAATTGCTCCACCAAATCTTCTTAACAGATAACTAACAGCAAACATTCTTCAAGTATGGAGCAAAACTGGCAACAGCCACAAACAAAGGGAGTGATCTCAGTTGGATAGGGGAAACCCCAACATTTGCAAAAGTACAGAAGTTCGGAGGGGGGAGACCAAAATCAGCCTGATGAGGAGCAATCTCAGTGGCATGCACAGACTGTGCACACATACCTCCCTCTCCTACCCTTCCCTCACACACCCCCATACATCTCTTTCACAGAGAGACCAATCCAAATCTTCTTTACATTGGCCTGGGTCCTTCTGCCCAACCCAGCTGGCCTACATCAGAGTAATGTAAGTGTCACTCCAACAGAAGCCTGCCCCCCCATACTGCTTGTTCACTTGCCTGTGTGAGTGTGAGTGTGTGAAGAACTGGGGCGGGGGGGGGGATGTCCAGTGATATTCAAAAATGACCAGAATGGTGATGTTTCTTACCCAAAGCTCTCATAACAAGCATATAGAGTCCAACTGCAAGTGACTTCAATTCTGGATCTACGCACCTAAATGATGGAAGAAATCAGCCTTAGTGGAAAATATTCTTCTATACATTCCTGCAAGTCTCTATAAATTATCTGTGATGTTACTAACACAGTGAGCAATCCATTGGTAGTGCTTTGGCTGTGTTATCATCTATTATTATTTGCTTTCCGCCTAAGCATCTCAATGTGATACGCAGTAAACTGACAGCAGATTTCTTCCTTCCTAGCATTTAAGCAGCAATCGTGGGGGGAAGCTCACTGGAAGAGAGCATTCTGATGGTCCCAGATTCAATTGTGAGCCTCTCCAGTGTAACGCAAGGGTCTGCAAGACCTCCAGTCAGTGTGGATAATCAGTGTGGATAATTCTGAGCTGATGGACAAATAGCCTGACTCAGAATAAGAGAGCTTCTAATGTTCCCTCCAATCTAATCAACGTAGTCATTGCAGAGCATGATGGGATGTTGGAAAAGTGTGACAAAAGTGAGCCTGGTGCAAAAGGTGAGTTCAGGAGTTTGCCCGATTCAGCAAACTTTATGACCATGAAGAAAGGGCAGCTATGTGAACTCAAGCCTTGCCTCCAGTGAATTTAGACAGCTCTGAAAGGCTGGGATTTGGGGTAAAAAAAGAGGAATTGCAGTGTATTATTGGTACGACTCCCTCTAATACTGAACTTGGGTTGTATGTGCCAATAGAAATGGGGTCCTGATGGAAGACTGGGCCACAGTGAAAGAAGAGGGGGGAATCTCAGGATCTGCCAAAGTACAATTTACGACCCTGGCCTTCTTTGGGAGGCAGGGCAGGATAGAAACTGAATAATTAAACAAATAGGCTCTTTTCTCTTTTTTAAGTACCGTATTTTTTGCTCCATAAGACACACTTTTTTCTTCCTAAAAAGTAAGGGGAAATGTCTGTGCATTTTATGGAGCGAATGCGTGGTCCCTGGAGCCAAATTGCCCAGGGGCGATAAGCAGATCATGCTCCCCCCTTTTTTTTGAAAGAGGGAAGGGAGTGTTGAAACAAAGCCGCTGATCGGCAAGTGATTGGGAGGGAGATAAGGGATGCTAGCAATAAAGGAGGCTGCCTGGGAGGGGGGAGGTAAAGACAGCAAACTTGCAAGGAGAGGAGACAGGAAGACTAAAGCAACGAGGAGAGAAATTAGAAGAAAAGGAGGAGCAAAAAACTGCTCCAGCTAAGGAAAAGACACAAAGGCAAACAAGAGGGAAGGGAGTGTTGAAAGGAGCTGATCGGTAAGCGATCGGGAGGGAGATAAGGGACAATAGAGATAAAGGAGGCTGCCTGGGAGTGGGGAGGTAAAAGCCCATGGATTTTTACAATGGGTCACCCCAAATTCACCATCAGATCACATAGCATGTCCATGGCTACAGCCTGCACCCAAAAAAATCATACATCCACTGTTTCGTGGGGCCGCAATGGCGCAAAAACTGTGGTTACAAAGCACGGATCCACATGTATCCTCAAGATTTTTGCATTGGGTCACCCCAAATTCACCATCAAATCACATGTCTGTGGCAACAAAATGAACCACAAAAATCATACATCCACTGTTTTGTTCTGAATATTTTTTTTCTTGTTTTCCTCCTCTAAAAACTAGGTGCATCTTATGGTCAGGTGCGTCTTATGGAGCGAAAAATAGGGTACATAAGTAGGCAACAATTGAGAAATTAGCATGCTCAGTTGCCACAGTATACTCAGGGTCTCTCGCCGGGGGTTTGGAAATCTGGAGCAGAGGGCAATGGAATTACGGTATTTGTTTTCAGGGAACTTTTAATATAAAACAAGGACAGGAGCAGATATTATGGCCTTTCTTGTGGCAGGCACAACTTGTTACTTACCGAATCATGATCATGTAAAAAGGAGTCCCTCCCAGCGCATAGAAAAAGGAAGCCACTGTTTTGATCACTGCATAATAAATAAAATTTCTTGAGCAACTGTCAGTCCTTGGACATTCTCCCAAAACCGCCGAGGAATTCCTCAGCCCAGAATCCCCCTTTTCAATGCAGCTACAATTCTGAAAAACCTGAAAAGAAGGTTAAAGGTTTTTTGCATAAGGTAAATAAATGAATAGAAGCAAAATCCTGGACTCCATATGCCTATCTATTCTGCCTTTGCCCACCTTTTTTGAAAAAAAACACCAGAAATTCCTTTAAAGACACCAGAAATTCCTTTAAAGAGTTCATTTCTCTGCCCCCAATCTCCTTTCAAGGTAAAAGGCAGCACTGCCTCCACCGAGACCATATAACACCAGTCCTGAAAGACCTACATTGGCTCCCAGAACATTTCCAAGCACAATTCAAAGTGTTGGTGCTGACCTTTAAAGCCCTAAACGGCCTCGGCCCAGTATACCGGAAGGAGCATCTTCACCCCCATCGTTCTGCCTGGACACTGAGGTCCAGCGCCGAGGGCCTTCTGGTGGTTCCCTCCCTGCGAGAAGTGAGGTTACAGGGAACCAGGCAGAGGACCTTCTTGGTAGTGGCACCCACCCTGTGGAACACCCTCCCATCAGATGTCAAGGAAATAAACAACTATCTGACTTTTAAAAGACATCTGAAGGCAGCCCTGTTTAGGGAAATTTTTAATGTTTGATGTTTTATTGTGTTTTTAATATTCTGTTGGGAGCCACCCAGAGTGGCTGGGGAAACCCAGCCCAAATGGGTGGGGTATAAATATTATTATTATTATTATTATTATTATTATTATTATTATTATTACTACTACTACTACTACTACTACTACTATTATTTTCATGAAAACAAAGATCTTACTGTGTCTTTCCTGGATCCTGTCACAGCTTTGCATCCAGCGAAACAGGGCGACACATACGTCATCCCGTCTTCTCCACAGACCGGATCCCACTGGTTTGTGGCACAGTTGCAATTCAGGTTACAGGCTGAAGATAAAGGAGTTGCGCCCCGTGCAACCGCTTGCCTTGTGGAATAAGCAGGGAGGTTTTCCTTTAATTCATCCTAAGGCACATCTAGCATAGGGGTAACCAACAGGGTGCCTTCCAGATGCTGGAAGAGTGTTCTACAGCATGGGACTAAATACTCAACTTCTAGTGATTTTGGTCAGAGAAGCGAGACAGTAGTAAATTACACCGGGCAAGTTGGTGTTAACTCTTTATTAGCAAAAACAGAATCTGCACAGGAGTGGCAGGCCTAATGAGCGCGACAGCTCATCTCCAGCACATATTGGCCCCATGAAGCAGTTGTAGAGACTGAAGGTAACCACTTCCCCACAGCTGCCTAAGTCCCCTGCTCTCCAGGGTTTCCCCCCAAGCAATCTGAGACTACACCTATGAGAAGTCAACTTCTTCTTGGCCCTTTTCATGCCTCTCTTGGTTCTGGGAGATAAGTGGGGAGGGCAGCTTGTCACAGCAGGAGTGGGAGACACCCGTGCCTCTTCACCAGCTGGACTCATCTTTGCCTCTTGGTTTCCCTCCTCTCCTGCTTTAGCTCCTGCCTCTGATTTGGAATTCTCTCTGCCACTGACTCTCAGCTCACTAAACCCTGTTGCTTCTTCAGCTTCCAGACCCCCTTTCCCCAGTCTTCTCCCTCTGACCATTCTTCGTTGTCCCACCATCAATCACTTGAACCTTCTTCCTTCAGGAGCTCCTCAGCTGGTTCCTCCCACCATTTTTCTGTGTCCCTCCAGTCCATGACGCACAGGGAACAGCAAACAGCTCTCCTCCAGAGGATCTCACGGATCCTTAAGGTACCCTGGACCCACCCAGGTTGTGCAGAAATTTGTCTCTGAACATGAGAACGTTGAACCTGGCCTGGTAGCAGAGCTGGCATTACCCTTAGGCACACTGAGGTGAATGTCTTAGGAAGTGAGATTCCATTGGGATCCAGAGGTGGCAAACCCTACTGCTGTGTCTGCCCTGCCACCAAGCCCAACTGCTGCCTCTGCTGCCAGAAAAGCGAGGAGAGGACCAGGACCTCGGCTTCAGCAGGGGGAAGGAGGAGGTGGAGCCAGCAACTCCCCATTTTGCTTCAGGTGGCAAAATGTGTTGGGCCACCCCTGCCCAGTTGTCAATTTGCATTTCTAGGTACAGAAAGTGTTGATCTGATGTGTAGAGATCTTTCCTATTCTAATTGATTCAAGAGGGTTCTGGAAGCTTCTCTGCGTAAAAGAAACAAGCAGAAGGTTCATGATGTTTGGGTTATTCCTTCAGAGAAGCTGAGCACAGCTGGCTTAAACTGCTTTTGTTATCTCTTCAGTCAAGGTCATGCTGACTATAAAAGTAAGGCCAAAAGGCGTTTTCACTTTCTCTTTCTGTCTCTTTTCCTTCTGGTGTGGTGTTCTGTACACAGTATGCTTAGTGTTATGGTTTAGTCTTATTATAACTTATTGTAAATTTAAGTTAAGTCTGTTGCAACTGGATTTCTGATGGACAGTGCCAATCCTGAATGTATTGGATTCATGACCGTTATGCTCATTTGCCTTCAGTAGCAGTAAAGCTCTTCTGGATGAAATATTAACTGCCTCTGGTCTATTTTTGGGAATCCCACATGGGGGAACCAGTGGAGATATTTTAGCAGAGGTGCCACACGTAGTCTGCTCCCACCAGCAGTCTAGCTGTTTCATTTCCCATCAGCTGGAGCTTCCAGGCCAGGCCTGAGGGCAGCTCCACACAGAGCACATTGCAGAAGTCCCATTTCAAGGTTACCAAATGCTACAATGGCCACGTTGGCCAGATATGATCATAGATGGCGTACCAGAGGAAGCTGGTAAAAGACACTCCTAGCTGCCAAGGTCATGTGGGCCTCCAATGGCAAAGACGGATCCAGGAATACAATGGTACCTCAGGTTAAGTACTTAATTTATTCTGGAGGTCCGTTCTTAACCTGAAACTGCTCTTAACCTGAAGCACCACTTTAGCTAATGGGGCCTCCTGCTGCTGCCGCGCTGCCGGAGCTCGATTTCTGTTCTCATCCTGAAGCAAAGTTCTTAACCTGAAGCACAATTTCTGGGTTAGCGGAGTCTGTAACCTGAAGCGTATGTAACCTGAAGCGTCTGTAACCCGAGGTACCAATGTACCTCCAAAGCTACGTACCAATCTTTGCAACACACACACACACACACACACAGTGCATCTGTATCACATACCCATCATAAGATACTGTCAATCCAGCCACTGTGCGGTTCTCACAGCCCACTATTAAGTAGGATAGCGAAATGACAAATGCTAGAAATGACAGTACATATGCCATTTTGGTTGCGGCGACTATGCCAATTTTGTATTTTTTCATGATGAAGCCTCCTAGGAATATACCAAGGCAGACTGCTGGTATGGCTGTGACGGCTGGAATAAAAGACAAAGAAGGAAATAAGGATCATGTCCTGTCACACACACACATTGCAAATGACTTAACAGGGACAGCAAACGGGTGGGGAGACTGAAAGGATACCCTGGAAATGTTAAAAGGGGGAAAGGACCAACATTAAGAATACAGTATTGCTCCTCCTCTTTGTGGGAAATGGATTGTGGATTAAATCTGTAGATTTAGATCTTAACCTCCTGTTAGACACAAGTGGGAGAAATACAAAAGTAATCTGAATCGGGAACAACAGAGAGTGGTGAAAAGGGGCTGGACTGCCTTCTTCCTATTTCTTCAGGTGGGCCATGAGGATTAGGCAGTGTTCCAGAAGCAGCCTGGGGTACAAAGACTGCGTGTTTCTTGGAGAGCATGCATACTGACTGGATAATCTGCAAATTGCCTGGATAATGTACAAGACACATGTGAAATATGCACATTCCCCAATACCGACTGGCAATCATTGCTGCTGCTGCTGCTGCTGCTGTTGTTAATGAAATTTCATCTGAATACTTCATCCAAAGGTCAGTGGGTGGTTGACAACATAAAAATACAAAATGAGAACACAAAATGCATAATAAAAACAAGAACCAAAACAAACAAACCACCTCCTCCCACAAATCAAGGCATATTGGCTAGAGAATGTACAAAGATCACTCAAGATATGCACAGTGCCCAAAGCCTGTTGGAGGTTATGTATATTGACTGGGAAATGTACACAGCACCGTCTTCTAGGAAGGGTTATGTGCACATTCATCATGAGGCCTGGTGAATGTGCACAATGGCCAGTTACTATGCAGATTTACTGCTCAAGTCCCTTTCATTAATACACACACGCAGGACTCACCTGTTACAAAGTTAGACCTGGACGCTGGCTGACCGTACTGCTGCTCTATGTATTTCGGGCTGTATGTTAAGTAACCAATAAAGCTGCTGAACTGCAGCAACGATGAGCACAATAACATAAAGAACATTCGGTTGCCCAGTGTTCTCTTCAGGGACGTAAAGAACTCTGAAAGAGAGAGAGATGTGGTGCTTAGTGCAGGCCAGACCTGCACATTTTATGAATGATCTGCACATCATTTTATGCTTGCTGCCACTGCCCGGGAGGACTCCCCTGAGTGAGTGCCTGAGGGCCCTGCTCTTGCCACTTACCACCTGGCCTGGGGCGGGGCCTGAAGCCTCACAAGGACTGCTTGCTGCTTGCTGCCGCTGCCCAGGAGGACTCCCCTGAGTGAGTGCCTGAGGGCCCTGCTCTTGCCACTTACCACCTGGCCTGGGGCAGGGCCTGAAGCCTCACAAGGACTGCTTGCTGCTTGCTGCTGCTGCCCGGGAGGACTCCCCTGAGTGAGTGCCTGAGAGCCCTGCTCTTGCCACTTACCATCTGGCCTGGGGTGGGGCCTGAAGCCTCACAAGGACTGCTTGCTGCTTGCTGCCGCTGCCCGGGAGGACTCCCCTGAGTGAGTGCCTGAGGGCCCTGCTCTTGCCACTTACCACCTGGCCTAGGGCGGGGCCTGACAGGCCTCACTAGGACAGTTGTTACTGCTGGAGGGGCACAGAGTGTTTTTAAAATGTTTTTAAATTTTTTCTTTTGGATTTTTTGTATGTGGGGGATGGGGGTGGGATGGATGTTTGGTTGGGCTTGGGGAATTATTTTTTTTATTTTGATGTTTTTGTAATTTTTACATTTTTGTTTGTTTGTATTGTTTTATTGGTTTTGTTTGTTTGTTTAAGGTGTTATTTTGTTCTTAGGGGGAGGGGTCAGGGCTGCCGGGGAGTGGGCCCCAGCCCACAAAATGGCTGGGGCATGTCCCACAGGGGGGGATGCACTGGGACAACCGATCTCAGTGATCACGGGTAGGAGGAGGAGTTACGCTAAGACTAGACCATGTCATTACAGAGGGGGCAGGTTTAGTCGTTGTCTGAGGACTATTCCTGTCTCCGGGTCTGGTCCTGACCGGATGGATACTAGAATCAGCAAGGGATACCCACATGACCTGAAGGTGCTGCTGTGCAATGCCAGGTCAATGATTCATAAGACCACTGCCATCCATGACTTGATCATGGATGGAGGACTTGACCTGGCATGTGTAACAGAGACTTGGTTGGATGAAGCAGATGGGCCTGTCCTTGCCGCTGCTTGTCCACCAGGTTTCTCTTACGCACAGCAACCCAGGTCATGTGGGCGGGGAGGGGGGGTTGCAGTGATTTTTAGGAAGTCATTAGTTTGCACCAGGCGTCCTATTGGGAAGACCCAGTTTTCCGAGTGCATGTTCTGGAAGTTGGGCAATAGGGGCAGTACAGGATTCCTTTTGGTGTACCGACCTCCCCGCTGCACCAAGGATTCCCTGCCCGAGCTGCTTCAGGTTGTGGCGGATGTTCTCCTGGAGACACCTAGCTTGGTTGTCCTAGGGGATTTTAACATCCATGCCGACACGACCTTACAAGGGGCCGCTTCGTGGAAAGCATGGCCTCCATGGGGCTGTCCCTGAATAAGTCTGGCCCAACCCATAGCCGCGGACATGCCTTGGACCTGGTGTTTACCTCTATGGATGTTGGTGATCTGACACTAAGTAAAAGCGAAACGAAAGAAGTGCCATGGTCAGATCACTTCCTGGTGCAACTGGACTTCTCTGCGACCCATCCCCTCTGCAGGGAGGTGGGACCAATTCGGATGGTCCGCCCCCGCCACTTAATGGATCCAAATGGTTTCCAGAGAGTGGTAGGGGATGCTTTATCCCATGTTGATGGCCTTTCAGCTGATTCCCTGGTGGCCCGCTGAAATGTGGAGTTAACCAGGGCTATTGACTGTTTGGCTTCGAAGCACCCTCTCCGATTGAATGGAGCCCGGACAGCCCCGTGGTTTTCCACGGATCTGAGGGCAATGAAACAATCGTTGAGACGGCTAGAGCGCCGGTGGCGGATAACTCATTCCGAATCTGACCAGACACAGGTTAGAGCTCAACATCGAGCCTACCAAGTGGCGATAGCGACGGCGAAGAAGAATTTCTTCACCGCCTCTATTGCATCTGCAGAAAACAGCAGCAGGAGACTTTTTCAGGTGGTTCGCAATTTAGCGGAACCACCTGCAACATCGGGGCCCAGTACGGGCCACATGTTCTCCTGCAATGATTTTGCAAAGTTTTTTGCAGATAAAATCGCTCAGATTCGGGAAGAAGTAGACTCCACCGTGGGAGCAGGGCCGGGAGAGTGCTAGAGTTCTGTCTAGTCAAGTTGAGTGGGATCAATTCCAATCTGTTACCTCCGAGGATGTGGACAGGCTGCTTGGACGAGTGAAACCAACCACCTGTCTCCTGGATCCTTGCCCATCCTGGCTTATAAAAGCTAGCCGGGAAGGACTGGGCGATGGGCTTCGTGGGGTGGTGAATGCTTCCCTCCGTGAGGGAGCCTTCCCAGACCCGCTGAAAGAGGTGGTTATTAAACCGCTTCTTAAAAAACCATCTTTAGATGCGGCCACGATGGCCAACTATCGCCCAGTCTCAAATCTTCCATTCTTGGGCAAGGTGATTGAGCGAGCGGTTGCCAAACAACTCCAGGCACGCCTGAAAGAAGCGGACCATTTGGATCCCTTCCAGTCGGGATTCAGGCCTCATCATGGGACTGAAACTGCCTTGGTCGCACTGGTTGATGAACTCCAGCGGGCTAGGGACAAAGGCGAGAGCTGTTTCCTAGTTCTGCTGGATCTCTCAGCGGCGTTTGATACCATCGACCATAACATCCTTCTGGACCGTCTGGAGGGGCTGGGAGCTGGGGGCACTGTCATACAGTGGTTCCGCTCCTTCCTCCTGGGCCGTGTTCAGAAAGTGGTGGTGGGGGATGAGTGTTCAGACCCCTGGGCTCTCACGTGTGGGGTGCCTCAGGGTTCTGTCCTCTCCCCCATGCTTTTCAACATTTACATGCAGCCGCTGGGAGAGATCATCAGGAGGTTTGGGCTGGGTGTTCATCAGTATGCGGATGATACCCAGCTCTACCTCTCTTTTAAATCAGAACCAGTGAGGGCGGTGAAGGTCCTGTGTGAGTGTCTGGAGGCGGTTGGAGGATGGATGACGGCTAACAGATTGAGGTTGAATCCTGACAAGACAGAAGTACTGTTTTTGGGGGACAGGAGGCGGGCAGGTGTGGAGGATTCCCTGGTCCTGAATGGGGTAACTGTGCCCCTGAAGGACCAGGTGCGCAGCCTGGGAGTCATTTTGGACTCACAGCTGTCCATGGAGGCACAGGTCAAATCTGTGTCCAGGGCAGCTGTTTACCAGCTCCATCTGGTACGTAGGCTGAGACCCTATCTGCCTGCGGACTGTCTCGCCAGAGTGGTGCATGCTCTGGTTATCTCCCGCTTGGACTACTGCAATGCACTCTACGTGGGGCTACCTTTGAAGGTGACTCGGAAACTACAACTAATCCAGAATGCGGCAGCTAGACTGGTGACTGGGGGCGGCCGCCGAGACCATATAACACCGGTCTTGAAAGACCTACATTGGCTCCCAGTACGTTTCCGAGCACAATTCAAAGTGTTGGTGCTGACCTTTAAAGCCCTAAATGGCCTCGGTCCAGTATACCGGAAGGAGCATCTCCACCCCCATCATTCTGCCCGGATGCTGAGGTCCAGCGCCAAGGGCCTTCTGGCGGTTCCCTCATTGCGAGAAGCAAAGCTACAGGGAACCAGGCAGAGGGCCTTCTCGGTAGTGGCGCCCGCCCTGTGGAACGCCCTTCCAGCTGATGTCAAAGCGATAAACAACTACCTGACATTCAGAAGACATCTTAAGGCAGCCCTGTTCAGGGAAGTTTTTAATGTGTGATATTTTACTGTATTTTTGGTTTCTATGGAAGCCGCCCAGAGTGGCTGGGGAGGCCCAGCCAGATGGGCGGGGTATAAATAATAAATTGTTGTTGTTGTTGTTGTTGTTGTTGTTGTTGTTGTTGTTGTTGTTGTTGTTGTTATTAAACATCAAATTCAAAGAAATGAAAACATTTGGACCCATGAGAGTCACTACCCAGTCATGAACTGATATCCTAGTTTATTTGCTGCTGTTAATTGTATCTCTGAGCTGCTGCAGCAGTAAGTGGCAAAACTGCAGCTCACTAGCATTTTTTTCATTTTTTCTGGTTTTGCTTTTATTTGGTTTGTTTTTAATTGCATTGTATTATGAAAAAAGCCTGAATATTATTATTATTATTATTATTATTATTATTATTATTATTATTATTTCTTCTCTCATTTCTATTTCTCTCTAACATCCCTGCCTACCACTGAAAACGGCCTTCCTTTGTTGCACTGGAACTGCTTCCCCTTCTCCATTCAACTGACAGAGCCTGACACGACTGAATAGGTCAGGGGTCAGTAGACTTTTTTTGCATGGGGCCCAGTCCACTGTCCCTCAGACCTTGTGGGGGGCCGGACTATATTTTGGGGGGGAATTCCCCCCTAAGACTCTCCCCTCCCTTCTCCACAGCACCGGACGAGCCTCGGTGGCTGCTTACCTGTGCCTTGCGAGCGGCAGGGGCTGGCGGCGGGACAATGAGCAGCGCGAAAGGGCTGGCTCCAGAGAGGGTCTGCTTAAAATGGCACTCAACAAAGCCCAGCCCCCTTCCCCCTCTAGGCAGGGCGGGGAGAAGCCAGGAGGAGGGAGGGAGGAGGCGCCGCCATAGTGTGTGTGAGGGAGGGGGGGAAATGGCACAGCCTGAATGATCAGAATCCCCATGCTGATCTACACGGTGATTCCTGGACCGTCCATGGGCCAGATCCAGAAGGTAAATGGGCCGGATCCGGCCCCCGGGCCTTAGTTTGTGGACCCATGGAATAGGTCCTGGGCCGCCAGGGCAGATGTTTCACCTTTCAGTTTTGAGAAGCGAGCTCCTCGTTGACTTTCAGGCTTCTGTATATGGCTTTCATCAGCGTGACTTTCCAGTTTTTTCTTTTCAGGATCGCTCGCTCCTTCTTTGTCCAGGCTTTTAGGCAGGAAGCAGAAAGGGATGCCGGAAATCAGATTGAAGACGCCAGCGATCAAAAAGCCCAGCCACCATGCGCCAACCCAGCGAGAATCAGTCGGAGTTATCGTTACTGTATCTAGAGTAAGAGATAGGTCAAAGTCTGTCTGTTCATCAACTATCCATGGTAAGAAACGAAAAGGGAGAAAGCGCTTTCCCCAAAAAACCCAGAGTGCTTTCTGTTGGGGATAATTCAGACTGAAATTCCCAGGTGTCAAAAAAGGTTATTAATGTATGCCACTACTGCGGCCCGTGCTTTGTTAGCCCAAAAATGGAAAACGAGCGAGGTCCCAACCAAAGAAGAATGGTGACTTAAGTTGACAGAATATGTGCAGCTTGCAGACTTAACATATAGAATGAGAGAACAAGAAGAACATATGTTTAGAGATGATTGGGGAACGTTTATGGAATATATGGGAAATAACTGTGTACAAATGCTGGCAGCAGTGCCAGATTTACGTATAAGTTAAACAAGCTATAGCTTCGGGCCCCACTCGCTTGGCCCCCCCCCAAAAAAAATTAAAAGAAAAAAACTGGATGTACATCTCCAAAATATAAGATAAAAAACAAATAAAATAAAACCTACATACAGCAACAGTGTTTTGTGTTGTGTAGGCTCCTATGATATAAGTAATGGCCCCCGCTGCTAGCCTGCTCCCTAAAATATCACATATTTTGTTATGTGCAAATGGCTTTAGATACCTATTAGGTCCATAAATTACCATATAGCATATATTCAACACAAAAAACAGCGGCAATTTGTTGTTGACAAAGGACAGCTGGACATTTAAAGGGCCCCATTACCTTCAGTAGCTTAGGGCCTCATCAGACCTGCCTCTACTCATAAACTCTTATCTTTAATTCTGTAACGAATTATTGTGTTATACGTATCCTTATGAGTTTGAGTTTGTAATCTCTGTTTGAGCTCGTAATCTCCCACTACTGAAAATTATATTGGCCTGAGTTCTTGGTGTGCTTTTTTCTTGGTATATTTAATAACAAGAACTCCAAATCTTTCCAAAGCATCCCACTTGGGCTTGGGAGCTATCCAAATGTGAAGGCTACAGAGCTCACAGCTCCATATGATTCAAAGCCGTAAGTCAAGCTATGCTGCACGCCACATGTTACAATCACCAATCTTCAGTTTGCAACTCACCTAGATCCACGAAGCCAATGTCAACATACAGTCTGGCTAACAGAGATCCCAAAAGGAAACCAACCATTGGGCCAATCATTCCTATTGTGTGCAAACAGCCTGCAGTTATAAAGAAAATATTATCAGTATATTCTAGTGCACACAAGCTTCAGAGCAGGTTGGGACTGCAGAGCAGGATGGGATATCCTATATTTCATGCCCCTTGAAAGACCACTCTTCACGGATGAAAAGTTAGCACAGCCCTAGTGTTATGTACTGAGTTCAATAGGATTCAGAATGCAGCAGTCTGATTGGTCCACAGGAAAGCTTTCCTTGTTAGGCCGAATTGCAGTTATAAAAATGAATGTATTGCCAAGAATGTTGTTTTTGTTCCAAGCATTACAAATAATGGATAAAATGGACTGTTTCAAGAAGTGGCAGAAAGATATATCTAAATTTGTCTGGCAGGGCAAGAAGCCCAGAATTAAATTTAAGATATTAACGGACTCAAAGGAAAGAGGGGGGTTTGCCCTGCCAGACTTTAAACTGTACTATGAAGCGGCAGCTTTCTGCTGGCTAAAAGATTGGCTGCTTCTTGAAAACACAGACATTTTGGATTTGGAAGGTTTTAACAATATTTTTGGGTGGCATGCATATTTGTGGTATGACAAGGTTAAAGCGCATAAAAGTTTTAAAAACCATATTGTCAGAAAAGCACTATTAAATGTCTGGGTCAGATATAAAGATTTGCTGGAAAACAAAACCCCAAGGTGGTTGTCGCCAATGGAAGCTAAGGCAGTTAAAAAGTTAAATATGGAGTCGAAGTGGCCAAGATATTGGGAAATTCTGGAAAAGGAAGGGGACAAACTGAGATTGCAGAGTTTTGAGAAATTAAAAGAGAAGGTGAGAGATTGGTTGCACTATCACCAAATAAATGAAGTGTTTAAATTGGACAGTAAAATTGGCTTCCAGGTGGAAAAATCAAAATTGGAGACTGAATTGTTAGAATCCAGTACTAAGAATCTGTCAAAAATGTACAATTTGCTGCTGAAATGGAATACACAAGATGAAACGGTTAAATCAACTATGATTAAATGGGCTCAGGACATTGGTCATAATATTTTGTTTGCTGACTGGGAAAAGTTGTGGACCACCGGGATGAAATTCACGGCATGTAATGCCTTAAGAGAAAATATTATGAAAATGATTTATAGGTGGTACATAACCCCAGTCAAGCTTGCAAAGATTTACCATTTGCCTGATAATAAATGTTGGAAATGTAAAGAAAAGGAAGGTACATTTTTTCACCTTTGGTGGACGTGCCCGAAGATCAAGGCATTCTGGGAAATGATCTATAATGAACTTAAAAAGGTATTTAAATATACCTTCACTAAGAAACCAGAGGCCTTTCTCTTGGGCATTGTCGGCCAAGGGGTGTTAAAGACGGATATAACTTTTTTTATGTATGCTACAACAGCAGCTAGAATACTTATTGCGAAGTACTGGAAGACACAAGATCTACCCACACTGGAAGAATGGCAGATGAAGGTGATTGACTACATGGGCTTGGCAGAAATGACGAGCAGAATCCGAAACCAGGGAAGAGAAGCAGCGGAAGAAGAATGGAAAAAGTTTAAGGACTATTTAAAGAAATACTACAAAATTAATGAAAGTTAGAATGATGTTGGACTGGAAAGTAAATGGTTACTATTAGCAATGGTTAAGACAAGGAGAATAAGGAAGATTAGCTTAAATTTAAAGTAAAATAAGGGAAGATTTGCTGAGTAATTGATTAGAATTTGGAATACAGAAAAGGGAGGCATGAGGAAGTCGAGGAAGAAAGGTTTAAGAAATTAGGATATGAAATGATACTTGTTTTCTTTTTTGTTTTGTTTTTGTTATTGTTTGTTTATGTATTTGTCGTTGTTATGTTTTGTTTGTGTGACTATAAAAACTGTTTAATAAAAATATTTAAAAAAAAAAAATGATTGGTCCACAGGAGCCACCCAATCCAGCTCCAGGTGGATGTGAATCTGCAACCAGATTGGCCCTCAGGTGAATCCCGGAATTAGCCAATCACATGGGGCCCATTGTGTAAATAATGTATATAAAGCAGACATTCTGGGGGAACTTCCATTCCTCCTCACCACTATGAGCTGAATAAAGAGCATGAAATCCACTCTCGACTCCGAGTATATTTCACCTAGTTTAAAGAATCACATTATGAATAACTGGGATCAAACTTGCATTTCCGAACACACATTTAACAGTGCAATTCTACACGTGTCTGCTAATAAGTCAGGTCCACAGAGTTCCATGTAGTCTACTCTCAAGTAAGTGGTGACAGGGTTGCAGCCTTATCAACATACATACATTGATAGTGTTCTTCAGCAGGTGTCATAATGCAAGAGGGAACTCTGTCAGAACTGGTGAATCTTAAAGAGATTCACAAACGTTTTCCTGAGTAATAAAGCATTGTGATACTGTTTTTATGACTTTTTGCCTCATTTGGTTCCAAAGCTTGAGAATTTTTTGAAGAAATTGTACACTTCTCAGGTCAAAGCAGATTTTTTTTTAAAAAAAAATCAAATTGTGAGTGAGTCAAAATGTGATGACAGAAAATTCAAATTTAGACAACATGAATGCAAAATGCTTCTAACTCTGCTGATGACCAAAGCTAGATTTTACTATAAAGAGGCTTTTTGACATGCTATCCAACTCAGGAGCAGGTGCAAAATCTGAGTGCTGCAGCTTGAAAATCTCCCTTTGTTTTTGTCAGGCACTACTTAGTACATGGGACGCAGGTGGCGCTATGGTCTAAACCACTGAGCCTCTTGGGCTTGCCAATCAGAAGGTTGGCGGTTTGAATCCCCGCGACGGGGTGAGCTCCCGTTGCTCGGTCCCAGCTCCTGCCAACCTAGCAGTTCGAAAGCACATCAAAGAAGTGCAAGTAGATAAATAGGTAAATAGGCGGGAAGGTAAACGGCATTTCTGTGCGCAGCTCTGATTCGCCAGAAGCAGCTTAGTCATGCTGACCACATGACCCAGAAGCTGTACACCGGCTCCCTCGGCAGTAAAGCGAGATGAGCACCACAACCCCAGAGTCGTCCGCGACTGGACCTAATGGTCAGGGGTCCCTTTACCTTTATTTAGTACTAGAGATGAGATTTCCCTACGAGACGTTACCAATATAAAAAGGAGTGTCTTCTTCTCTCGAGAAATCATCCAGGTACGATATGCCCAGTGGAGTTATTGGCGTTTCACCTATTCCACGTAGTAGATTCCCCATCAAGACATAAATCCACGCATAAGATACAACTTCTTTTGCACAGCCTGCAAATAACAGCAAATATAGCAGGAGTAAGTAATTATGCCTTTTGCACAGGAACACATATCCCTCCAAGCAATCCCAAACAGGAGATGTTCACCAAGGATGTTCTGGTGGTAGGATGTCCAATTCCTTTGCTCCCGGGATAGTGGTGCCCGCCCTGTGGAAATCCCTCCCATCCGATGGCAAAGAAATAAACAACCATCTGACATTCAGAAGACATCTGAAGGCAGCCCTGTTTAGGGAAGTTTTTAATGACTGATGTTTTAATGTATTTTTAATCTTTTGTTGGAAACTACCCAGAAAGACTGGGGAAACCCAGCCAGATGGGCAGGGTATAAATAAATAATTATTATTATTATTATTATTATTATTATTATTATTATTATTACTTCTCCTCACTGTGGTCTGGGGATCAGAAGCTCATTTTGCCTGACAAAATGGGCTACCTGTTGTACAGTCCAGCACTTTACACTAGCCTTCTCCAAGTGTTCAAAAGAACAAGAGTGGGCAAATACTGAGTAGAGGCACCGGCTCTGCTCCCCAAATCTCTGCTTCTGCCTGTTCAACCCCTGGTCTCTCCACATTGAATGGAAAGGTTGGAAGGCTTCCAAATGCATTCAACTGAGCCCTATTAGAAGCTCCCCTGCCCAACTTTCAGGGCCAGCATATCTCTGCCCCTTCCCCAGCACTTCTGATGGGCTACTTACAAACTTCCATGGAGAAACCACAACCTTACCCGACACAGACATCCCTGGTGATTCTGGGACTGTTTGGTTCAGTAAGCAAGGAGAGAGGTTGGATGTCGAGTTCTCAGATCCTCGTGATAATGTCTCATATTTATAACTGAAAAGAAAGGTAAATCAGAGGTTCATCCCACAGTTCCTTTCTAGGTACAGGTCCACACTTTAAGGTTCTGTGACAAAATGAGCTACCCGCTTTCTCCAAGAAAACACACTCTTTAATGCTGAATCAGAGCAAATTGCAATTCGGGTTTTCCACAGATTGTTGAGCAAGTTTTCATGGAGGAAACACTCCCCCCCCAAAAAAAAGGCGCTTGGATGAGGAGTGTTAAAACACGAACCTGTGCCTAGAAATGTGGCACAAAAGCAAGTTTGGATAAGCCCCTAGTCATGTATACCTGAAGGAGCATCTCCACCTCCATCGTTCTGCTCGGACACTGAGGTCCAGCGCCAAGGGTCTTCTGGCAGTTCCCTCACTGCAAGAAGTGAGGTTATAGGGAACCAGACAGAGGGCCTTCTCGGTAGTGGCACCTGCCCTGTGGAATGCTCTCCCATCAGATGTCAAATAAATAAACTATATGACATTTAGAAGACATCTGAAGGTAGCCCTGTTTAGGGAAGCTTTTAATATTTAATGCTGTATTGTTTTTAACACTCGATTGGGAGCTGCCCAGAGTGGCTGGGGAAACCCAGCCCAAATGGGCGGGGTATAAATAAATTATTATTATTATTATTATTATTATTATTATTATTATTATTGAAGAAAGATGCAGAGAGATGCCTTGGCACTGGAGAGTGGGAATAGCATGGTGACCATTTGCAATTATAGACAATGTAGATAAGGAGAAGTAAAGAATAGGGATTTCTTCCTAAATTTCAGAACAATTTAATGCATCGTCAAGAGTTGCTTAGTCCAAGTGGCTGGAAAGAAGTTTGGTAGTTCTATTTTTTTTTTTAATTTTTATTGATTTTCCAACATAAATTATAACACATTACAACTGACAATACAAAAACAAACAAACATATAAACATGTATAATTTCATAACCTTTTTTTCCTTAAACCCAATTTCAACGACTTCCCCATGCCTCCCTTTTCTGCATCCCTGTTTTAGACTTTTTCAGCAACCCCTGATCTCAATTGCTTATAATTCACTTTCTTTAACCTTTTTCTCTTACCCAATCATTTATCGCTGCAAATCTGCTTTGCCATACCCATGACATTTTAACACTCAATAATTTTACAACAGTTCTTAAGATAAAGTTTAAATTTCTTCCAATCTTCTTCCACCATCTCTTTCCCTTGGTCACGGATTCTGGAAGTTTGGTAGTTCTAGCTGACACTGGCCATCTTGGAGAAACACCAAAAGCACTTATCCAAGACATAAGTGGGACTAATTTCTAAGCAGACACAGACAACATCGGAAGGATAACCAAATAGGATTAGGATTGCAGTTTTAGCCTGGATCCAATCTGCTACATTTCATTATTGTTTCGGCAATGTTATTTTTACTGTATTTTGCGTTTTGATTGTTGTAAGCTGCCTTGGTGCATTTGTGTCTGTTAAATCCTGTATCTCTACATGTAATTATATTCTTCTTATTTCACACTTCACTGAATTTTGCAATATAGCCGCAAGCTTCTTCTTTTTTGGGAAAAGTACAAAAACCCATATTTTAATATTAAAGGGTTTGTACCTAATGAAGTTATTCTCAGGGTAAACCCAATAGAATTAATGGACCTAAGTTAGGCATGGCCGTTCATTTCAATGTGTCTGTCCTGAGTTGAACCAGCATTGGATACAAACCAACATGTTTTGAAATGTTTATACTGGGATGAAACATGTCCCAATACATATTTGAAATTGTTATGAACCAGAAAGGGACATATATGTTCACCTCTACCATTCATCTTTATATATGTTTCATTCTGCATCTCAAATAATATCCTTCAGATACAGAGGTGTGGCCAATCTAACAAACTAAATGTGAACACGCTTGTACTTACTATCCCATGAAAAAGTGAGGCATTGCTGTTAGGAAACTCCCAAGAGACATGATAAAACATCCGAGAGCAATCACCCTTGGCCGATGGAATTTTGCCCCAAAGTAACTCACGAACGCAATCACCAACAGATTCCCTGGAAAACAACGTAAATAATGATAGAGTATTTATTCGTTGCTAAATCACTTAGCACTTGTTCTCAGAACCTGCTGGTGTTCTTTGGGGGGGGGGGCGCTGCAAGGAAACAGGGATAGTAAAGTTATGGTAAAATTGGTTTCCCTACCCAGTTGGTCAATGACTGGCTACCATTGCTGTTGCATCACATCCTACGGCGCGGATGCACTTCCAGATGTTTTTGGACAGCAACTCCCATTATCTCTGACCACTGGCCATGCTGCCTGGGGCTGCTGGGAGTTGTAGTCCAGGAACATGAGGAGGGACACGGGTTCCCTGCAACTGTCACAAAGGGTCCTAATGACCACAGCAATTGGTGGCTCTTGCCCCATGAAACAGTTGCAGAGGCTGAAGCTCCCCACCTTCCTACAGCTGCCTAAATCTCCTCCTCCCTCAGGCCCTTCCCAAGCAATCTGAGACTCTGCCGGTATGCTTGTCTGAGCTCCTCCCTCTGCATGCCTCTTCTGGTCCTGGGAGACCAGGGGGGAGGGGAGCTTGTCCCAGCAGGAGGGGGTGACACCCTGACTCTTCTTCACCAGCTGGACTCATCTCTGCCTCTTGGCCTCCCTCCTTTCCTTCTTCTGCCTCCGATTCTGGATTTCTTTCTGCCACAGACTCTTCCCACTCACTAAACACTGATATCTCTTCAGCTTCCAATGCCTCTTCTTCCTAGACTGCTCCCTCTTCTCCCTGTGACCACTCATCATTGTCCCACCATCAATCCCCAGGCTCTGAGCCTTCATCCTTTGCGGGTTCCCCAGCTGCTGCCTCCCACCGTTCCTTTGTGTCCAGCCAATCATGAAGAAGAAGAAGAAGAAGAAGAAGAAGAAGAGGAGGAGGAGGAGGAGGAGGAGGAGGAGGAGGAAGAAGAAGAGGAGTTTGGATTTGATATGCTGCTTTATCACTACCCAAAGAAGTCTCAAAGCAGCTAACATTCTCCTTTCCCTTCCTCCCCCACAACAAACACTCTGTGAGGTGAGTGGGGCTGAGAGACTTCAAAGAAGTGTGACTGGCCCAAGGTCACCCAGCAGTTGCATGTGGAGGAGCGGGGAAGCGAACCCGGTTCACCAGATTATGAGTCAATCGCTCTTAACCACTACACCACACTGGCTCTCATGACAATGGGCCTTTGTTGTGAACCAGCAGGACTCTCCTTATGTCCCTATCACTCATGATCCTTTGAATCACCGTCCACCAAGAAGGACCCTTTCTCACCCAGAAGGTGCATATAGTGTTGTGAGGAAGAGCAAGGAATGGAAGATGGTGATCCACATTATCCTCAGCTCACCTCTCCAAGGGCTTTCTCCCCTCCTGCTTCCCACTGCATGGCTTCTCTCTGACTACTTACCCAGTTCAAAACTTCCATCCATGAAGCCAGCCGTAGAGGAAGAGATTCCAAACCTCCTTTCCATTTGGGTGAAGGAACTTTTCATCATAGCCCCAGAAAACACTTTACTGAAGTAGGTGAATGCCAGGGCAGCAAGGAAGGCCTAATAGAAGATGGGGAAGGAGGTGGGATTGGGGAATGTCACATCATCAATGAGCTTTCTCCAGGATAATGGAAGCCACGCTTCCCTATTCTCTGAGAGATCAAAGTCCTTCCAGAAGTAACCCTTTATTCATCAGAAGAAAAAGTTTTATGTAGTCGATGGCTTATAGCCAATGTCAGTCCTACTCAGAGTAGACCCATTGAAATTAGTGCATGCAACAAACTTGAGGTCATTCATTTCAATGGGTTATGTCTATCCTCTCCAACAGCCTTGCTGTTAACACAAGAAAAAAAAACGCAAACAACTGAGAATCAATCTCTCTCTCCTGCTCATTAGCATAGCCCTGCCCTGAGTTCTATTTCTTGGTAATGGCACGGTGTGACAAAGAGATGGAAGTCAGAAACTCTTTATATGCAATCATTGATGGTGCATTTCAACTATGCAAGAATGCTACAACATCCTTATTTGATTGGCTGTCACAAGACACTTCCGATGTATTTTGCAAGCTAGTAATTCCCTCTCCCAGAGAGGCACAGACACTTATGCAAAACAGAAGCCAATATATGTTTTGAGCTGATTTCTCTCCATTGCCAGTTCAGACGGGTAGTCTTGGGTTCAATGTTTATCCAAATAGTCTCCAGCTTTGTCAACACAGCCCTCTTGGTATTTCATCTGGTCCCAAAACAAACAAAGTCCTGATGCACTGGTTAAAAGTTAGAAGTGCTTGAATAACATAGTTACAAGTGAGTAAACAGCATGGATTGGGTTTTGAACTTTGGGGCGCTGTTGACTTCTCTGTGCAAAGGGAGAAGAGAGTTTGCAGTCAAAAGGTCATAGGCTTTTTTCCCTCAGGCAGGTTTATTTTTCAGTTTATTGGGACGAAAAAATATTAGGAGACAAGCCGTCTTTCAGATGTTCCATGAGAATTGTGATATGTTGAGATCCTTAGATTCCAGAGTAGTCACTCAATATCAAGTCTTAAACAGGTGTAGGACAGGTCTTAAGCCACTACAATGACCCCTAGATTTGTTTCTCCTCCTCCCGGAAAGAAATAAAGGAACTAGGCTCTGCCCCAGCAGCAGAGATATGAAGTAGTCCCTCAACTGTATTTTCCCAGGATCTGATAGGCTGTGTGTGACTTAAGTCATCTGCAAATGCTTCTTGAGCAGCTATCAAGCCATGCCCAAGAAACAGTATTATGAAGAGCCATTTAGGAAGTTTAGTGGCTAGTCCTCCCTCTCAAATATTTCACACCACAAGTGAGGCTCAACAATATTTTTTGTTATTGTTCCTGGAATCACAGAATCGTAGAGTTGGAAGGGACCTCAAGGAATCTCAATTAAAGAATCCACAACAGATGACCACCCAACTTCTGCTTAAAAACCTCCAAGAAAGGAGAGTTCACCACCTCTCATGGGAGTCCATTCCTCTGTTGAACAGCTTTTACTGTCACCCCTTTAGATATTTGAAGATAGATATCTCAGTCTCCTTTTTCCAAGGCTAAGCACACCCAACTGCTTCAACTGTTCCTCATAAGGCTTGGTTTCCAGACACTTGATCATCATGGTTGCCTTCCTCTGAACTTGTCAGTATCCATCTTAAACAGTGGCACTCAGAACTGGACACAGTATTCCAGGTGTGGTCTGACCATGGCAGAACAGAGTGATTCTATCACTTCCCTTGATCTGGACGCTATACTTCTTTTGATACAAGCCTGGAACAGCATTAGCTTTTCCCCCTGCTTCCTCACACTGTTGCCACAGGCTAAGCTACTAAGACCCCCTAGATCCTTTTCACATGTAGTGCTGGCAAGCCAGGTGTTCCCCATCTTATATTTGTGTAACTGGTCCTTCCTGCCTAAGTGTAGAACCTTAAATTTGTCCCTGCTGAAATTCATTTTGTTAGTTTGGGCCCAGTTCTCCAATCAGTTAAGGCCATCTTGAATTCCGATTCTGTCTTCTGCAGTGTTAGCTACCCCTCCCAGTTTGATGTCATCTGCAAATTCATTGGCCTCATCCTTATAGATCATATTGATCAGTTCTTTGTTGATTATCATTATAACCCAGTCTTCCCCCCAATGTGGTACCCTCCATATGTTTGTGACTCTGGCTTCCACCAGCCCCAGCTGGCATGGCCAATAATCATGGATGATGGGAGTTGTGGTCCCGAATGCTTGGAGGGACCCACATAAGGGTGAGGTTGTTGTAATGATGCTTTGGGGCACTGAGGGAAATGAAAACAGCACTCTTAGTCCCCAGGGAACCTCGTGAAAAAAAATTTATGGCGTGGTGGATAGATCCTGCATCATGAGTGGCTGGCAGTTGCTCAAGGCTGTCGTGTGCTGATGATGTCGTGTCTGGGAACTGCCTTGGCAGGGTGCACAGACCTAGCCTTGATCTCTAACGATCCTTTGCGTTAATGATTCCCATGCGGTGATTCTGCATCTCACGCATAAAGCAACAAGATGTGCAACCAGGGTTATCTGGAGTTAGAACAGAGACGGGGAACATGGTACAAGACAACAGCCCTCATCCCCCCTAATTATTGGCCAAACTGGCTGCGACAGATGGGAGTTTGAACCCAACACCATGTGGAGGGCAACCTGTTGGCTTCCTTTGATGCCTATGTCCTGAAATTAACTCTACCCCCTTTCATGTTTTCAGGAGAACAAGAGAAAGCATAACGTGAGTAGAGGAGTGGCTACGCAGGCACCAGCTTCGCCCCCCAAATTTGAAAACACCTGGAGAGCCATTGACTCCTCATCTGTAGCTTAGTAACTCCCCAGGTCTATGAAACTGAAAAAGGCAAAAACCCAACCCTATCAGTGGTGGATATCAAATGAAAACC
This sequence comes from Podarcis raffonei, assembly GCF_027172205.1. NCBI lineage: Eukaryota > Metazoa > Chordata > Lepidosauria > Squamata > Lacertidae > Podarcis > Podarcis raffonei. The sequence goes on along the minus strand of NC_070611.1, from coordinate 63,207,213 downwards.
ATACACTTCTAAATAGAAGTGTCTTTTTAAAAAAAGACTGTTGCAAAACAGAAAACATTAGACTTTTTTAAAAAAGAAAGAAAGAAAAGAAATAGTAATAGTAAATAGTAACTGTAAATAGTAAAATAGTAAATAATAGTAAATAGTAATAGTAACTGGACCTTCAGCCCTTTGCAGCACGAGGTTTTTGTCCTGGCTGTGAGTTCCTTGGGACCTTCCTCCTCCTTAGACAGGTCTGCTGCTTTTGTTTCCACAACAACTCCATTCACATTTCCTGACTCAGGAACCTTCATGATTGCGATTTCTTATCTTCAGTGATTTCCCCGTTTGCTGTGAAGAGAACGCTCAACGCATTAACATAAGACACACCACATTTTCCCTCTACAGTGGTACCTTGGGTTAAGTACTTAATTCATTCCAGAGGTCCGTTCTTAACCTGAAACTGTTCTTAACCTGAAGCACCACTTTAGCTAATGGGGTCTCCTGCTGCTGCCACGCCACCAGAGCACGATTTCTGTTCTCATCCTGAAGCAAAGTTCTTAACCCCAGGTACTATTTCTGGGTTAGCAGAGTCTGTAACCTGAAGCGTCTGTAACCTGAAGCATATGTAACCTGAAGTACCACTGTACTTTTTATTTCACATGGAATGAAGTGGGGGTCTTCGAAACCATTCAGTTCAGTCTCATCCCAAGAGCTTTTCTTCATACTAATGCTGAATAACGTGAAAACTGGAGGGGGGGGGAGGACACGTGTTGACTTGTGTTGTGAGCGACCAACTACTGGATGCGGTAGAGCAGTGAGGGAGGAAGTCTTGAACCAAGCATCTTTGCAGTTGGACTGTGGGGCCCTAGCACCACTGCAAGCTTGGCAAACTTTGCTTTCGGGGCCAGCCCTACCATTAGGCAAAGTTAGACCACTGTGCAAGGGAGTTGTTTCTGTTGAATCCTTAGCTGACCCTTAAAAAAAGAGGACTCCCTGCCCTTGACTTTTGGTAGCCAAGATTTCATAGTCTATGAATGCTTGCTTTTAATTTCCTAAAATAAAGTTGATGGAAACAAACCTACCCCATCATGTACAATCATAGTCTCTTCTTGCTGTGGCTATAAGAACACCAAAAGAGCATCATCTAGTACTAGCAAACCAGATGCAAATCCGAAGCCCACAAGTAGGACATCAGCACAATAGATCTAAACCGTGATGGTTCCCTAGTGCTGGTTTTAAGATCTGATCCTGAAGTTATTATCTCAGCACCATGAATGAGATGATGCTCATAGAATCATATGGCTGTAGCTCTGGAAGGTATTCTGACAGTCATCTAGCCCAACTTCCTGCAATGCAGGAATCTCAGCTAGATCATACATGGCAGATGGCCTTCCAACCTCTGCTTAAGGAAGGAGAGTCCACCACCTCCCAAGGGAGACTGTTCCACTGCCGAACAGCTCTTACTGTCAGAAAGTTTTCCCGAATGTTTAGTCAGAATCTTCTTTCTTGTAACTTGAAGCCATTGGTTTGAGTCCTACCCTCCAGAGAAGGAGAAAACAAGCACGTTCCCTCTTCCATGTGACAGCCCTTCAGATATTTGAAGATGGCTATCCTATCCCCTTCTCAGTCTCTTCTTCTCCGAGCTAAACATACCCAACTCCCTCAACCATTCCTCATAAGGCTTGGTTTCCAGACCCTTGATCATCCATCCTGCTTGCCCTCCTCTGCACACATTCCAGCTTGTCAACATCCTTCTTAAACTGTGGGGCCCAGAACAGGACACAGTACTACAGGTGTGTTCTGAACAACACAGATTAGAATGGGACTTCTTGCCTAATCCCAAGGAGGAATGGGTGCATCGTGTCAATTTGAGTTTCTCATTTTTCCCCCAATCTTAAATTCAGATCTTCACATTTATTTTTATTTTAAAAAATTTATATACCGCTTGCTTGTAATTAAACCTCAAAACAGTTTACAGAAAAATAAAGCTAAATATTAAAGTGATCAATAAAAGACAGTCTAATGCACAATGTCAATAAAGGATTCCAAGCTGGATCAGGGACTGTCACATGGAAGCTGGAGCAAGCATGTTTTGTGCTGCTCTGGAGGGTAGGACCTAAGCCAATGGATTCAAGTTACAATGGTACCTCGGGTTCCATACGCTTCAGGTTACAGACTCTGCTAACCCAGAAATAATACCTCGGGTTAAGAACTTTGTTTCAGGATGAGAACAGAAATTTTGTGGCGGCAGCAGCAGGAGGCCCCATCAGCTAAAGTGGTGCTTCAGGTTAAGAACAGTTTCAGATTAAGAACGGACTCCAGAACGAATTAAGTACTTAACCCGAGGTACCACTGTATAAGAAAGGAGATTCCAACGAAACATCAGGAAGGACTTTCTGACAGGGAGAGCTGTTTGACTATGGAACAGACTCCCTTAGTTGTTACAGATTTTCCTTCACTGGAGGTTTTTAAGCAGAGGCTATGGATGCTTTAGTTAAGATTCTGCATTGCAGGGGGTTGGACTATCTAGCCCTCGGGGTCCTTCCAACTCTATGATTCTATGAGTCTATGATTCCAGAGCTCTCCAGAACTTTGCAGGCAACATTCTAGGTAGGCCTGGAACTTGTAGCAGTGAAGGCACACACTTGCTCTGGGTGTCAAAACCAAAGCTATGGGTAGTATTAATTGCTAGCCCTACCGTCTTATGCTCAGGTTGTACACATTTGCAAATAAAGCTAGATTTCAAAAAGACACTACAGTGGTACCTCTGGTTATGAACTTAATTCGTTCCAGAGGTCCGTTCTTAAGCTGAAACCGTTCTTATCCTGAGGCGCGCTTTCGCTAATGGTCCTTCCCGCTGCATGCGCCTCTGACACGCAACTTCCACTCGCATCCTGGGGCAAAGTTTGCAACCAGGAGCAACTACTTCTGGGTTAGCGGAGCTCATAACCTGAAGCATGCGTAACCAGAAGCGTTCGTAACCAGAGGTACCACTGTACGGTGTTCAGTGACCTTCATCCTAAGGGACTCAAACCCAAGGTAAGTGTTGGCACCTGCAAAATCTCTCTGCTCTTGGAAATTAGGGTGAGCATAACAACATTTCAGCCAGGAAAAGGCTTCCTATTTAGAAGACACGGCACAGAAGGGGGGGGAATATGGAAGTGTTTGGGAAGGAAACTTGGGCATCTGTTCTTTAAGTTGGCAACCCACACTACCTTTTCATGGAGGTTGTTCACACATGGTATGCAGAAAGGCATCCAATGAGAAGCCATCACATGATGACACATCAAGTGTTGAACATGCATGTGTGAATCAGCCTATTATCCTCTGTTGCTCTCTTGAACCAGAGGAACAAAAGAACAAAGTCTTTCTTTCTTCAGCAGCATAGGTCACTTAAGTATTTTTTAAAGCCCACATGGCTTTGCCATTTTTCCAGAGAGAATCAGTGTACTTCATCATGCCCAATAGGAAGCAAAGCTTAGCCTACCTGCGTTGTGGATCCTTGTCAGCAGCAGCTATGGCATCATTCAATACAATACAGCATTTCCCCCTAAAACAAGGTGGTTCTGAGGTCCATATGGGAAATCATTAACTTTCCCGACTTCCTAAGCAAACAAAAACCAATTTGTGTTTAGGGTCCACTTGTGTAATCCCAAGCCTTCTCTGCTCTCACTCTTGGAAATTCATGCATTTCTCTCTGGTATCAAAAGAAATGATTTAGGCAGAAAATGTTCTGAATGTGATCCTGGCATATTTGCAACCTTGCTTTGAAAGCGCCCCGTGGTTTGTTTGTAGACAGAAACACTCATTGTTTCCTATGGCTAAATTCTTCCTTGCATCCAAGTGCATAAAAAGATGTATCCATCTAATCACTGAAAAAATAAATAAAGATGAGAGCATAATGTCCCATTTGCCTAAACAAGTGTTTAAACCAGCTACTCCAGAGTAGTCCTCTACTGACTTTGGAAAATGGAAAGTTTTTGCAGCAGTTCATAGCTTTTTAAAGTTTACAGTCCTGGCAGGTAATCTGTTGCATTTAGAGTGTTTTATTGAGTTTTATGCTTGGATTTCCTTTGTTTTATCTGGGAATGTGAGTGCTGATGTTTCTAGAGACAGGAGATAAAGAGGAATGGTATTTTAAGCAGGAGCAATGAAGGTGAGGATAGAGAATTGTCCACCAGGCATCTATTTCTGGACTCCCCTCAGGCTCCTCCTCCTCTTCCTCAGGCCACACCCCCTCTCCTCAGGCCACACCCCCTCACCAGACCTGCACCAACCTTCAGAGTTTTTGCCTTTCTGGAATATGTACTTGCACTCTGAAAATGCCTCTTGCTCTGCTGAACATAGCAATTGACACAAGATAATACCACCATCTGCAAACAAACAATAAGCGTCCATAAAAATGGCAAAAGTAGTTTCTTTCCCAAATAATACACAAGAGAAGACAGTATGTAAACGACTTAAAGCAGGGGTATATTTGTCCCCATCTGCATGTTTCCATCGGGAGGAGCATAGAAAGAGAACAGTGTCGTTCAGTTAGTTATTTTTTTTAATAATTTTTTTTATTAATTTTCCAACATAAATTAAAACACATTACAACTGACAATACATAGACAAACAAACATATAAACACGTATAATTTCATAACCTCTTTTTCTTAAGCCTTATTTCAACGACTTCCCATACCTCCCTTTTCTGCATCCCTATTTTAAATTTTTTCAGCAACCCCTAATTTCAATTACTTATAATTCACTTTCTTTAAATCCTTTTTCTCTTACCCAATCATTTATCACTGCAATTCTATTTTACATTACCCATGACATTTTAGCACTCATTAATTTTACAACAGTTCTTAAGATAAGCTTTAAATTTCTTCCAATCTTCTTCCACCGTCTCTTTTCCTTGGTCGCGGATTCTGCCAGTCATCTCAGCCTCGTTCAGTTAGTTAAACCTCCTAAGTTGTATATTATTTACTACAAAGCTCAATGACTAAGCTCTTTAGCAATGAAACGTCTGATTACTGGAAAGACGTCCGAGCACTGAACCACTGGTATATCACAAGTGGACTATTTATTACTGTGTTTGCAATTGTTTAAGATAAGATCTATTTTGGAAAGAGAAGAAATGAGCACTGAACCACTGATATATTAGAAGTGAGCTCTTTATTTACTGTGTTTGCTATTGTTTAAGATAACACCTATTTGGGAAAGAAACGACTTTTGCCATTTTTATGGGCGTTTATTGCTTGTTTACAGATAGTTGCTTTGGTGACATTATCTTGTGTCGATTGCAGTAGTCATTGTATCACCACCCTGCTCATTGCTTTATTGCTGGATGACAGAGGGGTGCCTCACTATAGAACTACCCTACTGTACAGAGGTAAAATCTGTATCTGTTGCTCTACCAACTTTTGCCACTGGGTGCACCCATCCCTGGTATGTAGTGCTTGGTTTGAAAAAAGTTCTCTACCTCCCCTATTAAATATTTTGCCCCAAATGACTATTTATCGGGAAAGTCCTGGTTTGGTCAGTCACAGTTCCTATTTGGGAGGAGAGAGGGAGTCATTTTGGAGCATAGCTGTCAAGCGTCTCTTATTTGGCGGGACAGTCCCTTATCCCAGGGCCATGTCCTGCTGCTGTCCCTTATTGATGATGTCCCTTAAATAAGCTACTGAAGGTAATGGGGCCCTTACTATGTCCAGCTGTGCTTTGTCAACAACAAATTGTTGCTGTTTTTTGTGTTGAATATATGCTATATGGTAATTTATAGGACCTAATAGGTATCTAAAGCCATTTGCACGCAACAAAATATGTATTTTATCAAAGTAATTGTTGATCCCTTATTTTGGCTGCTGATCCCTTATTTTCGAGGCTGCTGGTCCCTTATTTTCAAATCTGTAAGTTGACAGCTATGTTTTGGAGTCACTTGCTAAAATAAAACAAGAAATGGGAGAATTGTAGAGTTGATCCACCCGGTCCAACCCCCCCCCCAGCTCAATGCAGGAAAATCCAGAGCTGGAGCTCTTCAAGAGCTCACCCTGATAACTACAGCATAATCCTGTGCACACTTACTTGGCAGCTGTCACCACTGAATTCAGCAGGACTTGCATAAGGATTGTGCTGCCTAGAGCATCACTGTAGCAGAATGGCCCTGTTCCAACTAGACCACAAATCACCCTTTTAGAACATCTGTGATTAGTACAATCCTCCAGCCAGAAGGTGGCAGCGCAGCCCTACTGAGAGAGGTCACCAGAGCCAGCAGTTCCCCCGCGCATACTTCAGCGGACTTGGAAGCCGGTCACGTTCACGACTGCAGTCTCTAGCCAGGCATCGAGAGAGCGCCACAGTGAGCAACTTGGCTCCTTTATTTAGGCCATTCTTAAAATCCTTCTGGAACTAATCCCTAAACAAAGGGAAAGCAAGCCGACTGAAAACTTTAACTCACACATGGAAAACCGAAGGAAACTGAGAAAAGCAGTTTCAGAACAGAGGAGCTTCTGATGGCACAGAAGGATCCCAGATATGTTGCTGTGCCACTGAAACATGTTGTATCCATAGCCTACTCCTGAATGGGGTCAGTTTGCATATAGAAACTGAAAGCCAAGCAGGGCAATGGGTTGCAGGTGTCAATCTAGCAAAGGTCTCAGGTGGTTTTTCGATCTTTCTTTGCCTCCAAAGCTTAATGGGTGTCTGAGGCCAATTCTCACCTTACACCTAAAGCAGCACGATACCACTTCAACAGTCGTGCTTTCCACCAGAGAATCCTGGGAATTGTAGTTTGTTAAGGGTGTTGGATTTGCCTCTATGGAATTGAATCCCACCAGAAAATAGCTACCATCTGGTAGCACCCTTAGTTATTTTCTTGTGGCCACAATAAACTTCTTATTGTCCACTTCCTTTTGCTCCACATGTGGCAAACGCATCCTGGACTGGCCCCAATTTGCAAGGTTAATGGTGTTAGAATCCAAATACTGTAGATCACTGGACAAAGTCAACATCCCCTCCATGTTGCAGAAGATTAGATCCATGCTTGTCACAAACTTGCTCTCGTGCAACTGATCACCGCCAGGGAGACCCGCCTTCTATCCTGCATTGCTGAAGGCTCTACCCTGTTGGTTCACTTATTTGCAATATCCCATTCTCCATGGACAGAAAAGCCAAGGAATCTAACGGAAATGATGCGCAAGTGTCAGACAAAAGGCTACCATGGTTCAAAACATTCCCCCTGCACTTGCTGTGTGCAAGATGGCAAGCAGCAATGCACCACACTAACTTAGTGTTCAAGGCGCATGTTGCTTTAGCGTTCCTGCGCATGCATGTCTATGAATGTGCATCAGAGACAGTAATGCGCCTTCTTTCTAGGACTGCTGCTTAACGCTTCACCAGAAAAGAGGCACCGCATCACCAAGAAAGAGGACCGTGAGCGTAAGAGAAGGATGAGCATAAGCTTTGCAGGTGCTAAATGCTAGGTACCAATGTGCATTTTGAAAGAATAAGCGAGATTGAAATAGAAATGCATCTCACCAGAGTAGAGAAGCTTGTGACCAGGTGGCTCAATCTGATGTCCAGGTGCCAACTGTTGATGGTGGGATGATGGGCAACTTCAAGGCCCCATCTGCTCTCCCTTCTGATGGTCCTGATCTTGAAACTCGGCTTGGACCAGACAACCCTTCAGACAGATGACTCGTTCAAATATAGGACAGTCCTTTGTAAAGTAGGGCATTACCACCCTGACACTCTCTCTCTCTCTCTCTCTCTCTCTCTCTCTCTCTCTCTCTCACACACACACACACACACACACACACAAACACACACACACACTTCTATCAAAAATATATATAGGTATCCCCCAAGGGGGCAGGGGGAATAGAAATGAAGTCCAATCTCCCAGGAACAAGGAAGGGACTTCCTCCCAATTCAAAGGCCTTTTGCAGTTTAAGACTCAAGGCCAGCAGGCAAACATTTAGCTGCCGTCCCTTGTCCTGAGCGCTGCTATTTAGTGTGTTATGAAATGAGAAGAAAAGCAATTATTTTATGCAAGGGCAAATACGGAGTGCAACCTAATGGCCCCTTACTTCTTCTGTAACCACCAGGAAGAAGAGGAGGTGCCAAAGGAGGGTGTTTGGGGGAGGAGGGGGAGGAAGGTTTTGAGCAGAGACCTCAAAATCAGTTTTACCTTTTGCGTCTTTCTGTGGTGGGAGTGGTGGCGATGGGGGGCAAGCAACACCCGGCCGTGTGTGTATATACAGAGGCTCTCAAGCGAGAGCAAAGCACTTGTTTTCACCAAACGCCCCCCCCCCCAAATCTGAAGCTGTTTCGTTGCTTTTGGATTAGCTGAACTTTTTCTAAGCAGAAGACTGGGAAGGTAGCCAGACCCCTTTGGCCTGGAAACAGGGGGTAAATTAATGCCTGGCATTCTGAACTGGGAAGGCAGCCAACGTCTGCTGCCCTGACTGAGGCTGGGGGTAGGCTGAGATTAAACGTGTACGAGGTTGGGACCCAAAGCCCAGGACTGTGTCGTGCCAGAATCTGCAAGTGTTTGGGATTACCTGGATAGTCTTCCTTCAGCTGCAGAGTGGGCTATTTTTCACCTTGGAGGAATTTCAGTCTCAATAAGCTGGCTGGCAAATTAGACGACAGGCCAGATAAATAAGATCAAATCTTTTATTAAGGATGGGGGAATTTTGGTTTCTCATTTTTCCAGCCTTACGTTCAGTTCTCCACATTGGCTTGCAAATCTTTTTAAGTTGCAGGTTTGATGACGAATTAAGTCATCAAATTGCAGATGACACCAAGCTAATCATAGGAATAAAGGTAAAGGGACCCCTGACCGTTAGGTCCAGTTGTGACCGACTCTGGGGTTGCGGCGCTCATCTCACTTTACTGGCCGAGGGAGCCAGCGTACAGCTTCTGGGTCATGTGGTCAGCATGACTAAGCCGCTTCTGGCAAAACCAGAGCAGTGCATGGAAATGCCGTTTGCCTTCCCGCCGGAGCGGTACCTATTTATCTACTTGCACTTTGACGTGCTTTCGAACTGCTAGGTTGGCAGGAGCAGGGACCGAGCAACGGGCGCTCACCCCGTCGCGGGGATTCGAACCGCCAACCTTCTGATCAGCAAGCCCTAGGCTCTGTGGTTTAACCTACAGCTCCACCCATGTCCCTTAATAATAGGAATACTGATAGATTATTATTACCTTTAAAGCTGAGAGTTCAAATTGCAAATCTAAAGACTAATTAAGTCATCAAATTTGCAGATGGCACCACACTTATAACAATAATAATACATTTAAAGCTAAGAGTTGTTAGGAGACCCCTATTCCCTCCATAGAGCTGCAATTCTTCTTGCCTTGGAACTCTGGGAACTGTAGCTCTGTACCTCTGTACTCTCAACACCTTTAAAAAAGCCACAGATCCAAGGATTCTTTGCAGGAAGTCATGATTGTTTAAAGTGGTATGATACTGCTTTAAATGTACACAGATGAGGGCTGTATGCATAGGCTCTGCTCTCTTCCAATATGTGCCCCCAACTACTTACCCTAAGCAAATATAGCCCTCAGCGGGTGATTGGAAAGATCTTGCACTGCCTGACAAAGTTGTAGAAAATACTGGGCTGGGTAGAGTGTTAGCCTAACTGGATATGACAAGCTCCTATGAAATGGCTTGATTCAAGCTCAGTTCCAATCTTTTCAATGCCATCAAATCACTCTACCATTTTAGGGAAGTTTTTAATGTTTGATGTTTCATTGTGTTTTTAATATTCTGTTGGGAGCCGCCCAGAGTAGCTGGGGATGTCCAGGCAGATGGGCAGGGTATATTATTATTATTATTATTATTATTATTATTATTATTATTATTATTATTATTTTCCATCCAGCTGTTCAAAGGAGATTGTATTTGGCAAAGGAGATTTTACAAATTTTAGGGAAAGGTGAACTGCAAATATAAACAGACATTTCTGTGTATATTAATGTAAAAATTAATAAAAATGAAACACGCGAATTGAAAGAAAAAGAAAATCACAGGCATTGCTCTTAGAATATATTTTAATTTGTTTCCAAAGGATTTTTTCAAAATCACTTATTACATCATAGCTAGAAACTGTATACAAAAAACCCCCAAGATGTGGAATGATGTGGCCAGATCTGTGTGCATTCTTCTGTCATGGTTCCAAAGTGCAAGAATTGGTACTGAAAACAGTACCAATTCCTCATATTCCATAAGCGAAATGCGGATTTCCAAAAGTGGTGTGCACCAACCACAAGATTTTGTTTGGATCCCAGTTTGGCACTTCATGAAACAGTCCATCTTGGCCCAAGGCACTTCGTAGGCTGCCTGATTCAGCTTGGGGTCTGTCCTGTCCCCCTTCACTATTGAGAAATTACGGGTGAACAGAAGTGGATTGAATTTTCAGAAATACTAGTCCACCCAAGGTACATAAAGCCTGCCAAACTGAAAGCATATAGTTGCAGGGGCTTCTGTTCTGGACACCACTAAAATGTGCCTCCTCCTCCAAAAAATGAAATGTCTATAACTTTATTTTGGGATGGCAGAATTTGATGAAATTTGCAGACAAGGTCACAGCTTCTAAAGGCACATATCCTATCAGATTTCGCAAGGATAGCTTGCAGCGGTTTCTCCACAAGGGCAGCCATCACGGAGTCCACCATTTCCCCTCCCCCTTTACAATTGGGAAATCTGAAAATGGCTATAACTCCCTTTTCCTTTAGACAGAAGTGGATGAAATTCTCAGGCATACTACCACCTCCAGAGTGGATAAAGCCTGCCAATTTATATGCAAATAGCGGGTTTTGTGCAGGGCAACTGTAAAGTTTCTTTAAAAAAGAAAGGAATGTGGATAACTTTTCTATGTTGAGGTGGTATTGGACACAGGACAGCCACTGCAGTTGTAGGGTGAACAAAGGATGGAAGCCCTTCATCTTCTCATGGGTTTTGTGGGCAACTGGTCTGAAAATTACAGACACGAGGTACACCTGAGTAAGAAATGTATGAGCTGAGACAAATAAGCCCAGGAGCTTTTGTGATTGCCACTTTTAAAATAGATTTGGGATTGGAAAGAACTAAAAGGGATTCACTTTCCAGGTAAAATTATTCCCTCTGATTACAAGCTTTGTTGATCAGTCAGCAGGGTTCCTCCACGACTTTCTCCTCGTTGTGACATCTACTCTCCTTTCCTTCAATCACTCCACCTTGGCACAATCACTTTGAGCAGACAGTTGCCTGCAACATTTTAAAAAATGTCTGGATCACTGAGGGGCCACAAAGCACTTCAGGGATCCCTAATTTCAGTGTGTGCTGTCTCATACAGATCCCACTTCACCTCTGACAAGCCCAAAATCTCTCAGAGGTGCCCCACAGCACCTTGGAATTTATCTAAATCTGATAAACACCACTAGTTTACAAAGAATCGTGGAAGCCTTATTATTTCCTGCTCAATTTTCATGGGACCATTTGTCCCCTGTGAAGTTGGAGGGTAAATTTTGGCTGCTTTGGGAAAAATTTCTGAGAATTTTAGAGACTTATGGAGTTGGCAGGCTTGACTTACCTTGCTTAGTATGATAGACAAATGAATAATAATAGGCAAGAGGTTGTGTTTATCTTTACTTTCTAGGATTTTTTTTAAAAAATAAAAAGCATCCTAGCTGCTTGGAGCAACTACAAAGCTTTTTAAAAAAAATGTACAAAAGGGGGGGATTTATTGGGCACCCCAGGTCACCCCACCCACCAAAATGTTCTCAGTCATTTTCTACCCCCAATCAGAAGATTCAGTGATCTAGTGGCTTCCTGTCCCTCACAATGATTAAGGCAGCAATCCTATGAATAATTGCTTGCTAATAAGCCCCACTGACCTTCATGTGAATAAACATTATGGGATCAGACTGCAAATTATGAAAGTGAAATCCTTTATGTATAATAGCAAAATACGTGCAAATTTGTGTTACTGACAGAGGCTGTAGAACGCAACTTTTCTTAGAAAGAAGCTGGGTTACTTTGAAAGAGAATTGTGTTGCTTATTTATGTATTTGGAGTAAAGTATATACTGTACACAACCCAGATTGTAAATTGCATTGTTAGTTAGCAGCAGACACCCCCATCCCCCAATAAACCACACCAAAAAGTCACCCAAACCCTTCCAAATATCTGGCGTATAATGGCTGCCCTTCAAGCTGCCTGGAGGAGAGTCAAAGAAGTTATTTCCTAATCAGCCTGACCTAGCCATGTTCAGTTGCGAGTCGGTCCTTACTTAATAGTAAGACTTGGGATTAAAATGCCAGTCTTCTTTTTTCAAAGAGTGATATGACGACCTATTGCAGAAGAAGGGTTGATACATTGCATCTACCCTCTCCACAGGAGCTGCTCGTCAGGTGGGGCAGAGCTGCAACGTTAGCTTCTGTGCAGCGCAATTGCTGCAGCTTAGTGGGCTAATGAGCTGTGAGATGTCGGAAATGCTGGTGCGGTGCAAACACCCCAGTGGAGCCAAGCCAGTGCTCCTGTCAGTGTGTTTGCACCGCGCTGACCTCCCCACTGCCTTGCCCCTCCCTATCTACCTCCTGCCGCCATACTGAGTGCTATATGAAACCAAACCCCAAAAATAAATTGATTAGACAGCTAAGTAGTCCACCATAGGCTGAATTCACTCAGACGCAGAAGGCTTCTAAGATGCTTGCCCTACCTTTTTTAAGTGTAGCGGTGAGCAATCGTCATCCTATGAGTGCCTCGGAGTTGACATTTTGCCCTGTAAAACAGGGGTTGGGAGTCTTTGGCGTGCCAGATATTGTTGGACTTCACTTCCCATCACCCCCATGGTCAGGGATCATGGTAGTTGTAGTTCAACAACATCTGGAGCGCTGGAAGTTTCTTCTCCCTGCTCTAAACATCAACAGAATAATAATAATAATAATTGGGAGCAATTGTTACAATGGCACAATGGTTTCTCAGTCATGCTGAGATGGCAAACCAGCCACAACTACTCCAAACGGAAGATTCTCTCAAGGAACGCTGCATACATCAAGCCATATTTTTGTTTCATGTGGAGAAGGAAGAGTTTTGTTCTGCATTTTGAGAAAGGCAAATGCAATATTGCATTTTTTAAAGGCCTCTACAAGTTCTAGAAAGGTGTTTGGAAGCTTATTGTATTTAGCAAAAAGTTGTGCCCGCCCACCCAGCTCTCTCATTCAAATACGTTAACTTATAATGAAACGTTGGCCAGAATTTTCCACGTTGGAAGAGAGACCGCTTAAAAATACACCGAGTCTTCCTAAAGTCGAGTTTCTTTCTCTGGCCAGTAGGTTGTCTGAATCACGTGGTCACTATTGACGAAGTCGCTTTTCCTGCTTTTAACAGAGGTGCTCTCTCGCTCTCTAATGGCTGGGATGGTTTCGTTGTGTGGGGTGTATCTTTTCTTCAGGATGATCAAGACAGCGACACTTAAGAAGGTAGACATGGTGCCCAGAACAACAGTCAAGCCCAGATAGATATACCTGTGAGGCAAGAAGAATTTTGAATCCATTACTTGCACTGGTGCTTCTTTGCTTGGTTGTGTTGCCAAAACTCATAATTACCTGAATTACCATAAAATATGGATTTGCCTTAGTGCTAATTCTCAGATGCGATATTAGAACCATAGAATCATAAAACTCTAGAGTTGGAAGGGACCCCGAGGGTCTTCTAGTCCAACCCTCTGCAATGCAGGAATCTCAGCTATAGCATCATGAGAGATGACCAAGCAACCTCTGCTTAAAAACCTTCAAAAAAGCAGAATCACCAGCTTCCAAGGGAGTCAGCTGTACCGTCGAACAGCTCTTACTGTCAGAAAGTTTTTCCTGATATTAAGTCAGAATCTCCTTTCTTGTAACTTGAAACCATTGGTTCGAGTTGAATATAACATATTGTTGTTGCTGCTGTTATTAATTATTTTTCATAATTAACAAGCATTCTTTATTATTAGTTAATGGTAATAAAATTGCTATTCTTTATTGTACTTATTAATTATAAACTAATTTTAATATAATTGTTATATTTTGTTGATTGTGATTATTATTGATTACGATCATTATTTTTATTATTATGAGAATGGGCTTCTGAGAAGCTTACAGGTAGAAAAAGCCCAATTACACAAGCATCAAGAAGTAAATATCCATACTGAAAACACACAATAAAACAATTCCATTGTTCTATATATGGTCTGAATCAACATGAACTGAACTCTGTTTTTCTTGTGAGGTCATTTACTGCACATCCTTCCACCAACTCTGCCGACAGACCAGCTTCATCAGGCATGCTCCAGGTAATATGAAACATATTCCACATCAATAGAATTAAGCAAATGCTTGCTTGTTAAATGGCTTTCCCATTTACAGGCAACCACCCAATTTGTGCTAAGAACATGCTATTTGTAAGGCCATGAACCATGGGCAACCTTTAATTTAGCAGAAATTGCTTGTTGACCTTAGAATTTAGAGGCAAACATCCTCCAGGTCTCTGGCTTAGATGTAGGCTGCCATGCCCTTCTGTGACTTCAGAGCAGTTAAACCAATGGCAGCCAGAGGGGACTCCTCTTGCTTATTCACATCCTCTATAACATCAGAGGCGACCAGCAACCGACTGACGGCTGATTCCCAAAGGATCTAGGTTCTCCAGTTATTACTAAACTAAGAGAAGATTCTGAAGGGACGCGGGTGGCGCTGTGGGTTAAACCACAGAGCCTAGGACTTGCTGATCAGAAGGTTGACGGTTTGAATCCCTGCGGTTTGAATCCCCGCGATGGGGTGAGCTCCCATTGCTCGGTCCCTGCTCCTGCCAACCTAGCAGTTTGAAAGCACAAAGTGCAAGTAGATAAATAGGTACCTTCTGGCGGGAAGGTAAACAGCGTTTCCGAGCGCAGCTCTGGTTCGCCAGAAGCGGCTTAGTCATGTTGGCCACATGACCCGGAAGCTGCACGCCGGCTCCCTCGGCCAATAAAGCGAGATGAGCACCGCAACCCCAGAGTCGGTCATGACTGGACCTAACGGTCAGGGGTCCCTTTACCTTAAGAGAAGATTCTGAAGACCTGAGGGTTACAAATGCAGAAAAGAAATCTCAAACGCAGTTACCTGAAGGCATTCGAATCATACAGCCTGCAAGCCCCCTGACCTCCACACCTTTTGCTTCCCCATTTGAGGCATGTTGTGTCTATTGAGACTCCAAAGTACACTGGAGCCGGGATTCCTGCTGTACAAAGAAAAACAGATAAATATTAGGGGTCATGTCCCGGCTCACTCTGCCCATCAACTCCCCTGCCATTCATAGAGTCATGTGTAGAATTGGAGAGTTGGAAGTGACGGCGTGGATCATCTCATCCAAGCCCCTGTAATGCAGGAATCTTTTGCTCGATGTATCACTTGAACCCACAACCCTGAGACTGACCCCCCTAGAGCTTCCCCCTTCCCACCCCACGCAGCCACTAAGGTGACTTCATGCCAATCCAGAGTCACGACGTGGCACTGCAAATCCTACCAATGGGCATAGCTGTCAACTTTTCCCTTTTCTTGCAAGGAATCCCATTCGGAATAAGGGAGTTTCCCTTAAAAAAAGGGAAAGGTTGACAGCTGTGCCAATGGGTGCTGTTGCGAATGGTCCTGAGGCCTGCGGGTGACGGGCGGCATACAAATTAAATTAACAACAACGATAAATGCAACAAATGAATAAATGCCAGTGAGACGCAAAGTCTGACTCATCCTTACCAAGAACTCGGATGGCTAAAGTGTAGATGCCCAATGCAAAAGATTTGAGGTGTGGGTTGATGCACCTGAAATACACGAAGCACAAAACCTTCGTTTATAAAAGGCATGACGTTCAAAACACATTGTTGTGGGAACTTAGCTGCAAAGGTGTGCTTATCTTGAGGAGGAACTGCCTGTACTTTTTACAGGACAGTTGTGACTCAGCAAAGAAAGTGAGAGTGGTTTGCAGGGGTGGAAAGAGGGTTGGAGAAGCGAGTAAACTCTAGCTCAGCGGTAGGCAGGCGTCAGGCTTGTTGGATCTGCTTTATATTCCTGTATATGGCAGTATAATGAAAAGGATGTGATTCCTTTTCATTCTAATTTTTAACCAATAATTTATCGGGGAGTCTACACTTCTACGTCTGCATAAACCTTTTCATATACACTATATCTTTAAATAAAATTTCCTCCTCTTTAAAAGTCCCAGGAGTTAGTCTTGGCATTATACTGCCACCTTTAGGAATCTAAGATGAATTACACTTGGAAGTTCAACATTATTAACTGTCCCCCCCCCACCTTCTCAGATCTAATATGAAGAAATATTTTCAGAAACAGGCTTCCATCAGGTGGTCTGCTAGTCTTTTTTTATCCCAAATGCTTAATTTAAAACCAGAAAGCTTCCACAACCGAAGAAAGCCTTCAAATTTAAAAGAGGAGGGATTGGGGCATTTCCCAATCTTGCAGATGGTAACAAAATAAATGTACCACCTGCAGCAAAACTTTGATCAGCTTATCAGGTGCGCCTGGCAAATCAGGGACCTAGGAAACAGCACACATTCGACAATGTGGATAGAATGTTGGTATCGCCCAATGGCAGCTCAGATGCGATATAAACCCTCCCCCTTGCAAATCCAGTAACAGAAACTCAGTGAACCTATGATTTGTCTGTAACACACTTGCATGCAAAAGAAGACCAAGGGATCTCCCTCTGCCCCTAATGTTGCACTTGGCTAGCTCCACCCCGATACCCATACATTTAGTGAAGGCCTATAATGAGAGACTTTGACTTGGTAGGTTCAGCCCTTGTTCCTCCAAATGCCTAGGAACGTGGGTGGCGCTGTGGTCTAAACCACTGAGCCTCTTGGGCTTGCTGATTAGAAGGTCGGTGATTTGAATTCCCGTGACGGGGTGAGCTCACATTGCTCTGTCCCAGCTCCTGCCAACCTTGCAGTTCGAAAGCACGCCAGTGCAAGTAGATAAATAGGTACCGCTCCGGTGGGAAGGTAACTGGCATTTCTGTGCGCTCTGGTTTCTGTCAGTGTTCCATTGTGCCAGAAGCAGTTAATCATGCTGGCCACACGACCTGGAAAGCTGTCTGCAGACAAACACTGGCTCCCTTGGCCTGAAAGCGAGATGAGTGCCGCAACTCCATAGTCGACTTTGACTGGACGTAACCGTCCAGGGGTCCTTTACCTTTACTATAAATGCCTGGCTTCCACTCGGCAGCATTGCTTTCAAGTTCACAGACCTTATTTGCATCACAGGCCCACGATGTTCTGCATTTGTAAGAACTCAATCATTTAGTGTGTTGTTGTTGTTGTTGTTGTTTAGTCGTTTAGTCGTGTCCGACTCTTCATGACCCCCTGGACCAGAGCACGCCAGGCACTCCTGTCTTCCACTGCCTCCCGCAGTTTGGTCAAACTCATGCTGGTAGCTTCGAGAACACTTTCCGACCATCTCGTCCTCTGTCGTCCCCTTCTCCTTGTGCCCTCCATCTTTCCCAACATCAGGGTCTTTTCCAGGGAGTCTTCTCTTCTCATGAGGTGGCCAAAGTATTGGAGACTCAGCTTCACAATCTGTCCTTCCAGTGAGCACTCAGGGCTGATTTTCTTCAGAATGGATAGGTTTGCTCTTCTTGCAGTCCATGGGACTCTCAAGAGTCTCCTTCAGCACCATAATTCAAAAGCATCAATTCTTCGGCCATCAGCCTTCTTTATGGTCCAGCTCTCACTTCCATACATCACTACTGGGATAACCATGGCTTTAACTGCAGGCCCTAAACCTTGGAACTCTCTGCCTATTGATACCAAGCAGGCTCCTTCACCAACCTCTTTTCTGCACCTGCTAAAGACATTCTCATTTCAACAAGGCTACCCAGATGCTTAGAAAGTTGAGGTAATCTTAATCAGCTTCAGTATTTTACCTTCATAGGTAGGGTTGTAATTTTCTCTCAGTTTTCTCATTTTAGTTTTCGGTATAACGCTTTGAGGGGTTGCTGTTTTTTCCCCTTTTTTTGCAGTCAAGTGGCACATAAATTTTGTGAAATAAAGAAATAAATACAAAATGTTTTGAGGTTTCCTGCCCCACTTTCCACTGATAGCCACTGATATGGAATGCTGGAATCACTGTAACTCAAGTGGTAGAACAGGGATGTCCAACCAGTAGATCTTGATCTACCGGTAGATGCCCAGCTGATCCTGGTAGATCACAGAATCCTTATCATGTACAAAAAGTCACAGTCTCTTGGGAGTTGGATATGCCTGTGGTAGAGCATCTGTCTTGCATAAGGAAAGTTCCAGGTTCAATCCCCAGCATCTGCAGGTAGGGCTGGGAGAGAACCCAGCTTGAAATCCAGGAGAACCACTTTCAGTCAGTGTAAATTAAAGGTAAAGGTAAAGGGGCCCCTGACCATTAGGTCCAGTCGTGGCCGACTCTGGGGTTGCGGCGCTCATCTCGCTTTACTGGCCGAGGGAGCCGGCGTACAGCTTCCAGGTCATGTGGCCAGCATGACTAAGCCGCTTCTGGTGAACCAGAGCAGTGCACGGAAACGCCGTTTACCTTCCCGCTGGAGCGGTACCTATTTATCTACTTGCACTTTGCCATGGTTTCGAACTGCTAGGTTGGCAGGAGCTGGGACCGAGCAACGGGAGCTCACCCCGTCGTGGGGATTCGAACCCCTGACCTTCTGAGCAGCAAGTCCTAGGCTCTGTGGTTTAACCCACAGCGCCACCTGCGTTCCACCAGTGTAGATTAGAGTTTCCCAAACTTGGGTCTCCAGCTGTTGTTGGACTACGACTCCCATCACTCCTAATTAGCAGGACCAGTGGTGAGGGATGATGGGAACTGTAGCCCAAAAAACAGCTGGAAGCCCATGTTTGGGAAACCCTGGGGTAGATAAGTGCTGAGTTGATGGACCAATGGTCTGACTCAACTTCTCATGTCAAAAATGCAGAAAACCATCACGTCAACATCAGGCAAGTTTCACTAGATCCCGGCTGGAAAACCTGTTGCCCTCCAGGTGTTGCTGGAGCCCACCTCCCATAAGCCCCAGTTGGCTCAGCCAGATGGTGGGAACTTAAGTCCAACAAAATCTGGGGGACCTCAGGCCCTCTGCTAGACGTAGATCAGGTGCTCTACTTCTGGGCTAGCTGCTGAGGAGGGGGAATTTGACACCAATGGCAAAGGATGCTTAAGGAATTTGATTTCTGATCCACACTTCCTGGGTGGAAAAAAAAGTTACTACAAAGCATTAAAGCACACATTTTAGGATAAAATATGTTGAGAACTGTGTGCAATGAGATACCGTATTTTTTTCTCTATAAGACGCACCAGACCACAAGACGCACCTAGTTTTTGGAGGAGAAAAACAAGAAAAAAAATATTCTGAATCTCAGAAGCCAGAACAGCAAGAGGGATCACTGTGCAGCGAAAGCAGCGATCCCTCTTGCTGTTCTGGCTTCTGTGATAGCTGCGAAGCCTGCATTTGCTCCATAAGATGCACACACATTTCCCCTTACTTTTTAGGAGGGAAAAAGTGAGTCTTATAGAGCAAAAAATGCGGTGATTTTTTTTTACATATTTAAATTAAGGTTTTTGAAAAATTGGGTATGCATGTGAATGTGTGTGTGATATAAATAATATATATAAATATGACACACACAAAATGCAGACTAATGCTGAAATAGGATGGAATCAATGAGCACATGAGACAATGACACAGCCATAGACTGCTCTGTCCACTCCTGCTAAATTTCCATTCCTACATAATTCCCTTTAGCACTTGGGGATACGTATTGCGTTCAGTGGAAACGACTAAGCTATTCACCGTAGGAGTAAAATGTATCCAGGAGTCCCTCCAATGGACAGGGTGAAAGATGTGATTACTGATACAACCAGAAAATAGAGGAACATTTTGGGGCATTCGTTTCCTTTTTGGCATGGTCCCATCACAGCTGAAGACTGCCTTGACGACAATTCCGTGATCCCCACACAGCTGCAGTTATAAAATATCTGGAACGAAGCACGTAAAAATGTATGGTAAATATGACATGCAAGGCTAATCATGGACCAAGTTACAGAAAATCAAGGCCGTTAAAAAAATAAAAATAAAACCAGCACATTGTTCCTAACAGTTTAAAAAGCAAAACATTCCCAAACACTGTGAGATGTTTTTGAATGCTAGAAGGGCCACAGTGATGACTTCAGGTAGCAATGCACTTTTGCAAAAGTCCTGGCATTACAGCTTGACACCATCACATTTGACTAAGGTCAAAACGGGTTGGATTCAAAAATGCCTTTCTATTCAAGAAAGTTGTCTTTCCAGGAATGAAATCAGGTTTGATACAGCAGAGGTGCTGTTTCCATATTCCTCATGAATGCCATTTCCAACACTGTTTGAGGGCCCCTCCGTAACAATTTTTTAGGGGCACAGAGAAGTGGGGAGCAGAGATTGACACCCACTCCATCCATTCACAGGAGCTGACTGTGTCTTATCCAGTGAGTGGACTTCCACGTCTCTGGATCCAACCAATGGACTTGCAATGGGGAGAGGTGCTGAAATCATAGAATCATAAGGGGTCCCAACCCGCTGCAATGCAGGAATCTCAACCAAAGCAACCATGACTGATGGCCATCCATGGCTATAGGGCAGGGTGGAATCAACCTGGTCTGGGCAGGATCAGTGCCACTTATAAGTGATCTTGAGCAAGGTGCCCTCTAGGTCTAACCAACCTCAATATGGTGGATCCTACATCCTATTCCACTTTGATGGGTACCTCCCCTCACCAATAAAAAAAACCTTATGATGTTGCATCAGCAGACATGGACAACCATTTTTCTTTCCTTTCTTAACTAGGTGTCAGGCTTCGGGGAATTCTATCGCTCCCCCAGTGGCAGCAAGAAGCAGAGAAAAACAAAGAAGAGTTCTTACTAATGAGTTTATTCAGTCATCACAGTGAGAGACAAAGGAATGCAGTCATTCTCCCGTTAATGGTGTTGCTCCAACTGAGCTCCTGCCCCCTCCCTTCCTAGCAACAGCACTTCTCCTTATGGTGGCCACCAGGGGCTAATTGTCTCCAAGTCCTTTGCTCTTGCGCTCTCAATGAACAGCAGGTTCTGGGAGAAGGGGGGTCAGAAATACTCTCCAGCATAGCTGTCAACTTTTCCCTTTTCTTGCGAGAAATCCTATTCGGAATAAGGGAATTTCCTTTAAAAATGGGCGCCCACCCTGTGGAACGCCCTCCCTTCAGATGTGAAGGAAATAAGCAGCTATCCTATCTTTAAAAGACAGGCAGCCCTGTTTGGGGAAGTTTTTAATATTTAATGCTGTATTGTTTTTAACACTTGATTGGAAGCTGCCCAGAGTGGCTGGGGAAACTCAGCCAGATGGGCGGGGTATAAATAATAAATTATTATTATTATTATTATTATTATTATTATTATTATTATTATTATATAAATGTTGACAGCTATGCTCTCCAGTGACAACATGTCAGCTGGCTGGCTGGCTGCTCTGGCTTTGCCTACTCCTTGTCTTCTCCCAACACCTCCCAACTCTTCTGTCTCTGCCTGTCTCTGAGTTGTGACCTTCCTCAAACCACTGCTGTAATTCAATAATGCCTTCCTCATCTCTGGAAGCTTCAGGAAGAGAAGTGAGGTGGGGGTGAGCTCCACCATTCCTCCTCAGTCTCTTCCCCTTCAGTCCAGTCACTGACGCTAGGGCAGTAGGACTGGTGGCATTTATAAGCAGAGCACAAAGACGACCAAGGCAGCAGACTATGGAGAGGACGTTCTGGAGAACAGGAAGTGTGTGTGCAGGGGTGAGCTGCAGTCTCACTCTACCCTCTGTATCTGACTGCCACTGGTCCAACTGTTCTTGTAAAAAAGGGGGGGCTGTCAGCCCTCGAGCCCTGACATTTGCAATTGTTCCTTTACTTAAAAAAAAATAAATTGAATTTAAATACAACATATGAAAAGCGGTGTTGTTTTTTCAGCGAAGAAAGAAAAATGCAAAAAGGTGTAGTAGATCACTATACCAATTGTTAAGTTAACAATTACCATTTTCACCTACTGCATTTTATAGAAATGAGTTCCAAACTCACCCACGGTGACCACCTCTCCTAGTATGTCCCACGGAAGACCTTACGGTCTTCAAACAAAAACACTTCAGAGGTCCCGGGCCACAGAGAGGTTAGGCTGGCCTCAACCAGAGCCAGGGCTTTTTCGGCTGGGGCTCCGACATGGTGGAACACTCTGTCACAAGAGACTAGGGCCCTGCGGGACTTGACATCTTTCCTCAGGGCCTGCAAGACAGAGCTGTTCCACCAGGCCTTTGGCCAGGGCACAGCCTGACCCCCTCCTTTGGCAATCCTCACAGAACTCTAGCCCAATGGTTGCCATTAATTTGATTTGAATTGATTTTATAATGAAATGATTTTAGAATGTTGTATCATTTTACTGTTGTTAGCCGTTCTGGGCCCGGCTTCAGCTGGGGAGGGCAGGATATAAATTATTATTATTATTATTATTATTATTATTATTATTATTATTATCCATGGAAAGTCTATGTCTATAAGCAATCCACTCATAGGTGGCAAGTGTAGTTATGCCTACAATCCACTGAATAAATGGAGCCATACACTTTTATTTTTCCAATGCAGCAACCTCGACCTTTTGACCACAGTAAGGTCACAGAGAATCCATTGACATTGTCCAGTTGTCAGATTCGATATAGCAGGTATGTAGTTCAAAAAAGTATTATCCTCCGAAAATTTTAGCTTTTTTTGTGCAGTCATATTTATATAATTCACCGTTTTCTCCCAAAACTTTGTGAGTATAGGACATTGCAAAAACACGTGAATTGGTCCTTTACTTATCAAAGTAGAGGAAGAACCAGTCAGAAAGAAGCCACTTACCATGTCTTTCCCACTTCCATTGGATGTTTTGCAACCAGCAAGGCAAGCCGAGATGTAGGTGATTCCGTTTTCTCCGCATATGGGATCCCATTCATTCTTGGAGCAGATGCAGCCCGAGTTGCACTCCGAAAACAGAGTTCGTTCCACCTGTTTGTGACTGGAGAAAGGGGAGGGGGAAATAATTAGGAGAGGCTTTTCGGAGGCTGCAGGAGGCTGCTGTGGGGACAGAAGCAGCTCTGCAGGAGGGGTGCAGCCGCTATGCAAACTTTTGGGTTCTCCAGAAAGGAGAGGAGGAGGAAGAGGAGGAAGACAGAAAAGAGGTCAGCACGGTGCAAATGCACTGGAGAAGCCAATCCCGCAGTCCTCCAGGTGCTTTTGCACCACGCTGACCTCCCCACAGCCTCCTCCTGATAAGCAACAGGGACTCACCAGCCAAAAAGATAGCATAGCAGCTATGCCCCACTCAACAAGCTGTGTCTGTGTAGGGAGGGAGGAGGGGAGAATTCTCCTTGCCACTAATACTCCATTGGATACAACACAATAGTCACTGAATTTCCACTTATGTCACAGAAATAAGTGGGCAACCACAGATGAATGGGTAGTCAAAGTGTGCGAGTACTTGGAGCTCGCGAAGCTGACAGATGCAATAAGAGATAAACCTAAAAAGATGGTGAGAGAAGAATGGGAATGTTTAAATAATTATCTAGGGGATAAGGGTTCATCAATAAAGACCTGGTTATGTTTAGAATGATACCGCATAGGGAAATGTTCTCTGATACCAAGATGAGGGATTCTATGGAATGCAGATAGAGAGAATTGATAAGAATAATGATCTGTTGTGACCTTGATGGAAGCATACAATAGATGAGCCTTCTTGTGTTTTGGCTCATCCCCCCCCCTCTTTTTCTTTCCCCCTTTTCTTCTTCCTTCCTTCTCCTTTTCTTTTTCTTTTTTCTTTCCCATAATGGCTTATGTTCTATGCCATGTACTTTGATATTTTTTGTAGTTTTTTAGCCTTTTCCATTATTATTATTAAGGATTTTTCTTTTGTAATCTTGGTTGTTTATATTTATCTGTATTTGTTTAAAGCAAAATAAAAATTATTAAAAAAAGAAGAAGAAGTGGGCAACATTGCAGACTCCAGTAACCATTATCCCCAGCCAGTCTGGTCAACGGAAATGTAATTGATTAATATACAGAGGAAGGTGTCTCATATGGAGTAAGGCCATTGACCGATCTAGATCAGTACTGTCAACACTGGCTGGCAGTGGCTCTTCAGTGTTATCTTTCCCAGTGCTACCTGGAGATGTCATAGATTGAACTTGAACTTCTGCATCCAAAACAGACACAGCTATAGTCCTTCACCAAAAGGCTGTGGGGCAGTTTGCAACACAAAACCACATACTAACTGTACAACACAAGAACTGAAAAGCAAACTTTTCAATACAACCCGTAACAACAGCAGCAAACTATTCATAAAATTCCAACCCTTGACGTTCTCCACATGCAAAAGCCTGATGCCCATAATTTCATCGACGGCCCCATTCACACCAAACATTTAAATTGTGGGGATACCACTTTAAATAGTCATGGCTTACCCCAAAGAATTCTGGGAGGTGTAGTTTGTTAAGGGTTCTGAGAGTTGTTTGGAGGCTCCTATTCCCCTCACAGGAGTACAATTCCCAAAACTGTTTTAACAATCAGCGCCTGGGGAATTCTGCCCCTTGTACTGCGGTTCCCAGTTGTCCGCTAGGCAGCGCCAAATCCATGCAAGGGATTTTTATAGTATTTGATGTCATGATTGACAAGTAGGTTTTACAGCCCACCTGTCAGTGTTCGTCTCTGGGGTGGGAACCGGTCTTTATCTAGTCAAAATGTTTCCTTACGCCTGGCTCTAGGTGCACAGGGCTATGAATTACTAGGGCTAGGTTGCAGAGGTTATCAGAAAATACTCCAGAAATAGTGCTTCATCAAAGAATGGCCAATAGCAGCTAGGAAAAGCCACTCTATATTAGTCTCTTTCGATGGGGTCACTGCCAACAGTGATTACCACAACATTTCAGAAGATTACAGGAAGGCCTATGGACTGGATATTGATTCAAGCTCTGTTTCCTTGTCCCCTGCCTCTAATGTCGAACATGCTCAACAAGCCTGCTTTCAAGGACATGACATCCTTTTATCCGAGAAAAGCTTTTCCATGTTTACTGTTCCAGGTGCTGTCATCAACCTCTCTGAAGGGAAAGATGCTAACATCTCCAGTACGCCAGAGGCTGTGTTTATGAGACCAGAGGTTGACTGAGGAAATCGTTTTTCCTTTTGGGATACTGATCCTGGAGTCAGAATTTTAGAAGGCTTATATAATGTGTGCACTGGGGGGGGGGGGGAATCTTTTGAAAAGCTATTTACCACCTGACTAAAGCCCCTCCTGCTCTGTACATTTAAAGCAATGTCTTACCACTTTAAAGAGTTATATCTTCCACAAAACAATCCAGGGAATTGTAGTTTGCTGAGAGCGCAGAGAATTTTGCAGAGGCCCCTATTCCCCTCACAGAGTCACAATTCCCAGAGTGATTTAACAATCAACCCCTCTTCCCGGGGAACTCGGGGAATTGTAGCTCTGTGATGGGATAGGGGTTTCCTTGTAGCTCTTGGCAGCACCCTTAACAAACGACAGCTCCTAGAATTCTTCGAGGGAAGCAGTGACTTTTTAAAAAAGCAGACATCACCTTACCAACAAAGGTCCGTATAGTTAAAGCTATGGTTTTCCCAGTAGTGATGTATGGAAGTGAGAGCTGGACCATAAAGAAGGCTGATCGCCGAAGAATTGATGCTTTTGAATTATGGTGCTGGAGGAGACTCTTGAGAGTCCCATGGACTGGAAGAAGATCAAACCTATCCATTCTGAAGAAAATCAGCCCTGAGTGCTCACTGGAAGGACAGATCCTGAAGCTGAGTCTCCAATACTTTGGCCACCTCATGAGAAGAGAAGACTCCCTGGAAAAGACCCTGATGTTGGGAAAATGGAGGGCACAAGGAGAAGGGGACGACAGAGGACGAGATGGTTGAACAGTGTTCTTGAAGCTACCAGCATGAGTTTGACCAAACTGTGGGAGGCAGTGGAAGACAAGAGTGCCTGGCATGCTCTGGTCCATGGGGTCAAGAAGAGTCGGACACGACTAAACGACTAAACAACAACAACAACAATTGTTGGCATCTGTCTGTCTCGATAGGCAATGGAGTGAGCCTCTGAGGGTGAAATCAAATTGCTGCATTAGCAGCACCAAAGTGACCTTCCTGGGGTGCAAGCCTTGGCAGTGTGTATGGAGGTCTTGGGCTGCCCATATGACAAGACCTCCTCTCTCGATCTCGCTGATGTGAAAGCAGAGCAAGATGTTTGGCACCAGCTTAGCTGCAGGAGTTGCCAGAAGGAGGCGTACAAGGCGCCATCCAAACATTTTAGGGACTCCACTCCAGATTTGTGCAGAGTTTACTCCTTAGATATCCCACAAGGTGAAGGAGGTTGAGAATTAGAATTTTCCTTCTCCTAGATGGGCTACATTTCCATCTTGACAAGCCCCATCTGCCCCTTATTTCCCTCTGCAGGATATGCAGAAACCACTGTCTTAAATGTTGGACCCACTATTGGTCTCATCCACTCCATCTGTCATGCATGCAGGGGAAGCCCCTAACTCAGGCATCCCCAAACTCGGCCCTCCAGATGTTTTGGGACTACGACTCCCATCATCCCCAGCTAACAGGACCAGTGGTCAGGGATGATGGGAATTGTAGTCCCCCAAAAAACTGTAGCCCTGGGGATTATCTAATTGATTTTTAATTTTTGAATTTTATTGTTATTCATGTTTTTATACTGTATTTTATGCTGCTTTTATAATTAAGTGTTTTAAATTTGTTGTTAGCTGCCGTTAGCCCGGTTTTTGAACCAGGAAGGGCGGGGTATAAATAAATTATTATTATTATTACTATTATTAAACATCTGGAGGGCTGAGTTTGGGGATGCCTGCCCTAACTCATCAAGAGTTTAATACCTATCAGCTACCCTCACTTGATTAGCTGGCCAGTCAAAGCCCTTCCTATGTTGTTGCATGTTGACAGCTTCTAGGAGCCACAGGTGAGGGCTCAGTTGAGTACAGGATGGGGACCAAAGGTGGACGAACTACCCCAGAAGGAGCATGATGTGTTTCCCCTTAAAGTGGCACAAGAGTGCTCTAGATGCAGGATGCTGGTACTAAGACTGTCTGAAAAATTCTCATGGCTGAGAACACAACCGGCAGATAACACACATGCCAACTCTGTGTGCTGCAGTTCCTGAAGGAAACCTCAGTAGCAGTGAAAAGCAGCACATTAGCTGCAGTATATTTCCAAAGCGTTTTTTTTTATTTATTTACTAAAATTTATATACCACTGAATCAGAAAAAAGCAAAACCCTATCTCTAAGCAGTTACAAAACATTCATTAAAAATAGCAAGAAAATCATACAATCATAAATATAGATAAAATCCACAGATTTTTTAAAAACACATGTATGTAATAAAAGCACATGTATTAGTAAGCTAACCTGAACCATTTTTTGCAGACATCAAAAACACTACAATGAAGGCACTTGCCTAATCTCAAAAGGCAGGGAGTTCGAGAGAGCAGGTGCCGCTACACTAATGAAAAACAAGTTCTTGCCAGTGCAGATTGAAAATGATGAGGCACTTGGAAAGCTGTGAGTTTCCTAGATCAAAGCGGTCAAGTTAGTCCACACAAGTACAGTCATAACTCATGTTACCTCCGCTTCATGTTATGTTCCACGGCAACCCGGAAGGGTTACTTCTGGGTTTCGCCGCTCGCGCATGCACAGAAGCGGCGAATCGCAACCTGCGCATGCGCAGACGCATCGCTGCAGGTTGCGCTCTTTTCATGTTGCGAACGGGCCTCCGGAACGGATCCCGTTCGCAACCAGAGGTACCACTGTATAAGAAGGAGGTGCTCTTGAAAGCCCATTTAGAACAGGATTTCATCATAGCCACTCCCCAGCCCTGCCCAGTTGAACATACCCTTTGTAGGAGACAGTCAGGCCTGCCACGTCAACATTCTTGCAGCCGATGGCAAACAGCAGCAGCAGGAGGAGGTAGCCAAAGAAAGAGGATCCCAGGGACAACTTGGCTGCCCCCAAAACGTTCAGCCTGAATTTCTTCATGATCAGACCTCCGGAGAATATCCCCAAAGCCACAGCAGGGATATTGATGAGACCTACAGCCCCTCAAACAAAGAGGAAAATCAATACGGCGTGGTCTCGTTTTTAGCGACCTACAGAATTCCCCTGAAAAATTCTGGATGTTTAAAAAGGAGCCAGTACCAGTTATTGCTCCTTCTGTCGGAACACAACACAAAGGAATATAGAGAAATACAGAAACACAGCTCACATAACTCTGTATGTAATTATATAGAATTTCCCAAAGGCAAACTGTAAAAATAAGACATTTACATTCCACCAAGTGTCCGTTTCGTTAAATATCGTCTTTACCTAATGTATGCAATGTCAAAATCAGGTACAAGTGTATGAGTGTTATTCATTCCATAAAGAGCAAAGAATCTCTACAAGTGTTGTTGTTGTTTAGTTGTGTCCAACTCTTCGTGACCCCATGGACCAGAGCACGCCAGGCACTCCTGTCTTCCACTGCCTCCTGCAATTTAGTCAAACTCATGTTACTAGCTTCGAGAACACTGTCCAA
This sequence comes from Podarcis raffonei, assembly GCF_027172205.1. Taxonomy (NCBI): domain Eukaryota; kingdom Metazoa; phylum Chordata; class Lepidosauria; order Squamata; family Lacertidae; genus Podarcis; species Podarcis raffonei. Next base: position 63,178,581 of record NC_070611.1, on the reverse strand, counting down.
CCATCTCGTCCTCTGTCATCTCCTTCTCCTGGTGCCCGCCATCTTTCCCAACATCAGGGTCTTCTCCAGGGAGTCTTCTCTTCTCACGATGTGGCCAAAGTATTGGAGACTCAGCTTCAGGATCTGTCCTTCCAGTGATCACTCAGGGCTGATTTCCTACAAGTGTACTTGTTGCTAAAGGATAATCCGCAGACTGGGCGGGAAAAACCTATTCACATCCCCGGGAGTGTTGTACTGTTGCCCTCAATCACCCAAATTGCAGTAGCAGTGCCTCAGCTGTGTAAAAATCATTCAATTCTCTTTATTGAATGAATGGTCATTTGGATGGAACTTTGGCTTTGAGACACATTCCGTATTGCACTTGTACATGATTTTGGTATTCCATACCTTCTGAATTGGACCCAGAGGGAAACACTCGTGGAGCAAATCATGTCAGTTTTGCCTTTATGCAATAGTCGAGTTCCTGCACAAACTCAGAGGCCCTTCTCTAGTCTCTACCCTGGCAAGCAACAAGCAATATCAGAGCTAAGATACATTCCAGCCAGGAAGAAAGGTTCAGAGAGGGTATGAAACACAGCAAGGAAGAAATGTGGCCTGGAGGGGGAGTTCTCAGGGTCAAATAGAGAAGCTGGGAGGGCTGGAGTTGGTCCCCAGGCCTCATAGGGGCCAACTCCCTGGGGCTCCGGGGGCTCTTGCATTAAGGCACCCACAAACTTCAGAGCTAGGGCCATGCACACTGCATGGCACCCATGGCTCCAGGCTCCTACAGCCACAGGGCCAAGCTGGCACTTGTGCCACGTCTCATGTTGCCCACCTCTGCGTTGAATTAACCCTGATATCCACTAGAGCAGGGGTGTCCAACAGGTCGATCCCCCCCCAAAAAACTCTCAACAACTTTGATGGGTAGATTACTGCCAGTTTTTAAAAGTGGGAGTAGAACGCAGTCTCTTGGAAGTTGGACGTGCCTGGACTAGAGGATAATTGAAGTTTGGATGCCATTTTGATTCAAGATGGTGACTTTGGTCTGACTTCACCCCTTTCTTTGGCACGATGAGTCCAAGCTTATAAATTACCATATTTTTCGCTCCATAAGACACACTTTTTCTCTCCTAAAAAGAAGGGGAAATGTGTGTGCGTCTTATGGAGCGAATGCAGGCGGGAGACAGGCGGGAAAAGCCCCCGAGAGCGTGGCCACGTCAGTCCCTTCTTCCTCCTTGGGGAAAAGCTCTTTAAAGGGTACACGGCTCTTGGGGGCTTTTGCGGGAAGTGGGGGAAGGGACAGAGGGCAGCCCCTCAGTCCCTTCCCCCACCTCCCGGAAAAACCCCCAAGAGTCACACTCCCTTTCACGAGCTGCGTGGAGCATGTGTGTAGCTCTTGGGGGCTTTTCTCTCCCCTGGGGAAAAGCCTACAAGTGCCGCACACACGCTCCATGCAGCTTGTGAAAGGGAGCTCTGAGCAGAGCCTGGGATGCATACAGGCTTTGCTCAGCGCTCCCTTTAAAAATATATTTTTTCTTGCATTCCCCCTCTAAAAACTAGGTGCGTCTTATGGTCAGGTGCGTCTTATGGAGCGAAAAATACGGTGCACTGTCCATTTAAAAATCACAATATGTTTTGGTAGCACTGGGCACCCCCCTCTAGTTTTAATATACAGCACTGGGACCCCCTCTCTAGTTTTAATATACAGCACTGGGACTCCCCCTTCTAGATTTAATATACTTTTATAGTTGCTGAATGTGGAAATATCTGAGGTGGACCATTTTTTCTCCACCCCCCATCCCCTCTCATCTCCCTACTGTCCAAAGACAACATATCGGGACCTGTCTGGGTGTCTTGCATTATTATGCTACAGCAGTCTTTGCCATTTTCGTCCACACTGGATGTTTTGAACTATAACTCCCATCAGCCCCAGCCAGCATGGTCAACAGTCCAAAAAGTCTGGAGGGCACCAGATCAGTGCCTGTTGTCCTATAGTAACAGCAATAAACCTTTTGCCTATTCTTCTCAAGTGGCACTTCCTCTGCTTTGCATAATCTTAAATTGTTTCACACATAGCTAGAGGCTTAGCACTAAGAAAAGCTTGACATACAATGGAAGGCACTGTGTTATGGGCAATAATTGCTGCTGAGTGCCTTTTCTCCTCCTAAACAGCATTCGCAGATTATACTAGTTGAATAGGTGCCATGCCAAGAAATTCCAACTTCCATCTTCGAGGAACGAGAACAACAAAGTGTAATGCAGCTGGTCCAAAAATAAAACACTTGGGTTGCAGCCAACTAAGTTCTGCTTGAAGCAGATCCACTGAAATTAATGGACCCAAGTCCATCAGGGCTATTAATTTCAGTTGGGTATATTTTGAAGAGAACTAGCATGGGCTTCAACCCTCAGTATATATAAGAAGCTCCATGTTTGCCTCGCAATTCTGCAGCCTTTGACATACCCAAAGAAAACTCTGAGCTGAAAACCAGGCTTTGTTTCCATATCTAGCTTCCACTCAGCAAAGCTAGCACAGAGTGGCATCTATTTACATGCCGTACTTTTCTGTGTATCAGACGAGGTGGGTTTTTTTACTAAAAAATAAGGTTCAAAATTTGGGTTCATCCTATACACAGATGGTGCATGGGGGGGACATGCGATTGGCTGCTGCCGCGATCCAGAGATTGTCAGTGGATACTGGGCGTGCTATTGGTTGCTGCGGCAAGGGCTATTGTTGATTGGCTGCTGCTGCATCAATTGGGCAGACAACTGCTGGCTTCTGCTGGCGAGGGAACAGATGGTAAGCGGCTATTGTGACGCACGATGCAGATCATAAGCGGCTATTGTGATGCGGGATGCAGATCATGCGGGTGAGCTATTTTCTGCAATCCTCCCTAAAAAAGCTCAACAACTCTGGGCAATCTCCCCTCATTTTCTTAATTTGTAGTCCCCCAAAATAGGGGGCGTCTTATACATGGGGACATGTTATACATGGAAAAATAAGGTAGTCATTTTGAAAAAGCACAGAATTCATACCTATGACAAAATTGGTCTTCGAAGATGATTGCCCAAACTGCTGCTCAATGTATTTTGCCTTGTAAGTCACCATACCAATGAGAGAATTGAACTGGGTGATGCTGGAGCAGAGGTATAAAAAATACACTGGATTCCCAAAGAGGCTTTTCAGTGATGGCAGGAAATCTGCAAAACAAAACAGTGGCTTGCTGTTGACAAAGTGACTGGAAAACAACATGCAATGCAAAATTGTTTTCAATGACCTTGCAGGGTTCAGAATATTCCAACACACACTAAGCTCAATGCAATGTGGTTCAGCCACATCTTCAATGTGCTCATTTGATGGTTCATAACCCAAGGGTAGGAAAGCAAGTCAGGGTAATTAGTAGAGACTGTTACCAAACTAGCTGATTTGAAAAAAGAGATTTTATAAAGTCTGAATGTGACAAAGTTCACCAGCCACATGGCCTCACCTCTAGCCATCTCAAGAAACTTCACTTGCTCTTGGTAGGTGATGCAGTGTTCTCTGTTATCTTCGTTGATGAACTTGGACTGCTCAGAGGAAGTGCTGGAATCCTTTCGGGTGTCTGGTCTTGGAAGATGTTTCGGTAAGAACCAGAAAGGGATAGCGGCAAGGATGCTGACCACCCCGGCTATTAAGTAGCCAAGCCACCAAGCTCCTACCCATTGGGAGTCCTTGTGAGTTATGCTTATGCTGTCTGGGGAGGGAGGAAGAAATGAAGACATCAGCCACCAGTAGGAACGGTTCAGTGGTCAGAGTGTCAAGACTAGGACGGAGGAGACCAGGATTAAAATCTCCACTTGGCCACGGAGCTCGCTGGACGACCCAGGGCCTTTCAGCCAAACCCACCTCAGAGATTGGGATGTGTTCAACAGACTCATTGCAGCCTTGCTCAGACTCACCCATGTCTACAAAGCCGATGTCTACATACAGAGTGGCACACAAGGACCCCAGGAGGAAGCCAAAGATGGGGCCTATTATTGCAACCGTCTGCACACAACCTGAGAAAAGGAAGCAGAACAGGCACATTAGACTGAAAAGTTACACTTTGACCTGGTCAATATAAAGGTAAAGGGACCCCTGACCATTAGGTCCAGTTGTGGCCGACTCTGGGGTTGCGGCGCTCATCTCGCTTTACTGGCCGAGGGAGCCAGCATACAACTTCCAGGTCATGTGGCCAGCATGACTAAGCTGCTTCTGGCGAACCAGAGCAGCGCACGGAAACGCCGTTTACCTTCCCGCCAGAGCGATACCTATTTATCTACTTGCACTTTGATGTGCTTTCGAACTGCTAGGTTGGCAGGAGCAGGGACCGAGCAACAGGAGCTCAGCCCGTCACGGGGATTCGAACCGCTGACCTTCTGATTGGCAAGTCCTAGGCTCTGTGGTTTAACCCACAGCGCCACCCACGTCCCAGACCTGGTCAATAAGAATGGAGAAACCATCTGGTATGGCAGAGGGAGAAACGAGAAGAAATACGACCTGGTTTGAAAAACAAAATACCAATGTAAAAGGCTGCGCTCTCTTCTGTGGCGTGGTCATCAATGTACGCAATCCCCAAAGGCTGGATCGGGGTTTCCCCAATTCCACGTAGCAGATTTCCCAGCAAAACGTAAATCCACATGGAAATTCCAGCTTCCTTTTCGCACCCTGTTCACACAAAGAGACCAACATTTGTATTTTGACATCATTCTCCCCCAATACTCTCAACTAATGGGACTTTCAACATATACACACCCTTTCCCATCAAATCACACCAAAGCAGCTGCCAAAATTGCACCAACATTATATTTCCTGGAGCAGTGCTGCCATTATTTTTTTATCCTTACCTGCATGGATTTGCGCCTGAGCTCTTTCCAAGACTGAGACAGGCAGCTGGTTCTGATCCTGGAGACACGGGGAGATGCTGATAGTTGAATTGGAGGAGGAAGAAAATATCTCATACCTATAGCTGTGTAAAAACCAACAGTTTCTTTACAGAGTTACCACCTGTTACATGGTGGAGGGGGGGTATATATTTAAGCTTATTCCAGACTCCTGTTGAAGGCTACCTGAACTGAAGGCAAGGGCTACACTGAAATGAATAGTTCATATATATCAACTGTGGTGAACCTCATTCTGCCTAATGGTAGAGCCGGCCTGAGTCTTGGTCGCCGTATTGTACCCTGTACTGAATTTCCACAGCTGTCAACATGAGATGCATGGTGCCACAAGTGGCAAAACTGGAATTCCACAGGGATAGAATCTAATTCTCCATTCTAAGTCACCCTCATATAAATTGCATCCTATGAAAAGAGTGCAAAACATTGCAGTATGAAATGCAAGCCAGCCAGACATGCCCCCTTTTAAAAGAATACTCTATTCCATTTATTTTTCCACCTGTTTTTCTGGGTGCGGGTGTCCCTCCAACAGCCACTCAACGTTACATGGCCATTCAGCACTCTCAGACTGTTCTCTGGTTCCCCCTCCCCGTAGATTTTTTCAATTTCACTGTTCTGTATGGGACAATGACAATAAAAATTATCGTATTGTATCATATCATATGGTATTGTGCTCTTCCCCCCAAGTTGCCCATAGTTCTGCAAACTTTGGAGTTTCTCTAAGCATGAATGGTGCAATTTTATCTACACAAGCAATGGCACCCACCCCTGAACTTTGGAAACAGAAGGAACGATCAAGCTTTACACATTTGTTTGCGAAACGGCAGCTACAAATTGTGGCGTACTTACTGTCCCATAAAGAATTGCGGCATGGCTATCAAAAATGTTCCGAATGACATGATCAGGCAACCGGCTCCGATGATCTTTGGCCTATGAAGTTTGGCTCCAAAGTAGCTGACCAGGATTATTATTAAAAGGTTCCCTTTAAGAAGCAAGGAGAGACTGACTTAGGCACACTTAGCTCGTCATCTGCCTATATAGCAACAAAATCTTAGTGTGTGTCACATACCAATTTCAAAGCTGCCATCTATCAGGCCAACCAGGGATGAAGGGATATCAAATCTTTTTTCTATTTGGGTGATGGTACTTTTCAGGTAACTTCCTGACAGAGCTTTCGCAAAGTAAACAAACGATAATGCAGCAAGAAAAATCTGCAATGAGCAAACAGACGGGGCAGCGCTTTAAAAATGTTTCACCAGTGTTGGATTGATTGATTGATTGATTGATTGATTAATATATCACTTAGATGCCAGAATGGCTTCTAAGTGGTTCACAGCTCTAAAATCAATGCAAAAAAATAATTACAAAAAATAATTACAAAATAACAATTACATGATCACATCAAAATATCCTCAATTTTAAAATAACCATGAAAATTCATTAGGATTTTAGTGTGAATTTATTGTACTATATGAACATTTTCCCATATGTAATCTTCCCTAATATGCACAAGTAGGTACTGAATCTTTCTCATTCTTCCAGCAGCAGGAATTAAATTAAATAAAGGTCTGGTATCTGAAGGATGCCTAGGAGCAGAGATTCCTGGGCACGGGGGGTAGATCCAAGAGCTAAGACCCAGCGGCAAATTCCCCTGGTTTCCTGGGGTATAAAGCCCAGTTTCGCCTGGGTCTGGTGTGGAATGGGGTTGGGAGCAGGGCCAGTGAGGGGTGTGGCCTGGGGAGAAGGGGTGTGGCTAGGGAAGGGGGGTGTAGGAATAGTCCTGAGGGCCAGATAGAGAGGCTTGGCCCCTGGGCCTGAGTTTCCATGTCCCTGACCTGTTAAAATAGCTGAAATCCATTGACGACAACAACAAACAGCCTCCTTTTTTTTCTGGTTAGCCAGCAATCCTATATGCAGCGCAGAGAGAACGCCTACCCTGGGGAAATTGCTGGCGCTTTAATATGATTGTCTGTCTATTTTTGGAGGCAATAAGCCGCTTCCTTAATGGCTCAGTGGCAACTGAAGGTTTATTCAGTGTAGGAATCGGATTACCTCTGAAGCAGGCAGAGGGGGGAATGATCTTATTTGTCTCATAATGCAAGTTTAATGAACACAACTTGCTTTTAATTCTCCAAACCGGGGAAGTAGTTAAGTGCCACTCTGCACCGAGACTTGGACGAGACGATTTGGTCTCTTTGTGTCAGCGTGTGCTCTGGTGCCGGGAAAAGGTGTTGACCTCTGTGTGCAAGTTTTTGTGTGCATGTCTTGCAATACGACTCAGCCGCACCAACAATAACGCAAGTTCAGAGATGCCTTGATGATTTCCAAAGTCTGAAGTGCTGTTTTGCCTTGGCCAAGCTGAACACCTGACAGGCACTGAACAATTCTTCCCCCCAGCTCACTTCCACAGTACCCAATTGGCAGCAAACTTCAGTTTTGGCTCCATTTTTATTGGGACAGACTTAGGCCGCTGTCACACCATACATTGAAAAACTGTGGTACCAGTTTCGACAGCTGCGACTTCCTTCAAAGAATTCTGGGAGGTGTAGTTTGTTAAGGGAGCTGAGACTTCTTAGGAGACCCTTATTCCCCTCACAGAGCTACAATTCCCAGGTTGGTTGGGAATTATAGCTCTGTGAGGGGGTAAACAACAGTATGGAGGAGAAAATATGAGCTTTAAATGGATGCTGTGACTGGGATTGGATGCTTTGTATTGAGTTGGGTTGTAAGAAGAGAAGGCTTGGCTGAAAAGTATCAGGGAAATAATGTGCCCAGTGACGAATTCAAATGAGCCAAGTCCACAATCCACAGCTCTTTTATACTATACCTTCATTCCTCCACAGATTGTTCCTTTCTCCTTCGAAGCTGAGGATTCTGATCTTGAAGAAGACCTGTCAATGGGCAGGATTGTGTTTTTTGAAAAAAGCTGAGTGTTTTCTTTGGATGAATTCTCCATCGGAATTTTCCCTTTCAATCAATCTGAAAGACATAAATAAATATTTTTTATATAGGGCATTTTAATTATTATTGTTTCCAGGGAGATCTTTCTGTAATGTGAAAGATGTTTCCTAAGGACTCACATTATCAACTGAACACCTGGAAATGCAATTCTGAGTATGTATAGGAGGAATAATGACCTGCCCCCAGGGGACACTCTCCCTGTCGTGTTTCTGCAGGAGTCACCGACTGGAAGACTCATTCAGAGATCCAGTGGCCAACCTCCTCAGAGGGCAGACACTTCTGCTGCAGCTCTGCCCGAGGAGTCATGGACTAGTTCGACACAGAGGAATGGTTGGAGGAAGCACCAAGCAAAAATGGCTTAGAGCCTGTGGAGTGGGGAAATGACGAGTGATCAGATGGAGAAGGCTGGGAGGAGGAGGTGTCGGAAGCTGAAGAGGTAACAGAACTTAGTGAGCTGGGAGAGTCAGTGGCAGATAGAAGTCTAGAATCAAAGGCAAAAGCTGAAGCAGAAGAAGGCCAAGAGGCAGAGATGAGTCCAACTGGTGAAGAGGCACGGGTGTCTCCCCCTCCTGCTGTGACAAGCTCCCCTACTCCCTGGTCACCTAGAACCAGAAGAGGCATGAAGATGGTGGAGGAGAGGTTGAATTCACATAGGCACAGTCTCTGATTGCTTGGGGGGAAACCCTGGAGAGGTGGGAAGAGATGGCTGTGGGTAGGCAGGGACTTTCAGCCTCGGCAACTGATCCATGGGGCAAGACCTACTGGGGGTGAGATGCTGTGCTCATTAAGGCTGAAGCTCTGACAAGTCTATGCAGAGTTCTTGCGTGGCTTGCTCCTGTCACCTAGTCACACCGGATGCAGAGCTGGAGACAGAACATTTTGTCTCCAGCCGAGGCTGATAGGGAAGAGTCAAAGCCAGAGCAGATAATCATGCAGAGACACAACAGACAGGCTCCTTTGCAGGGATCATAGCTCAGTAGCAGAGCACCTGACTTGCATTCAGAAAGGTCTCGGTAGCCATCCCAACTACTCAAATTAAAATAAGGTAACAAGTGATGAGAAAGGCTTCATTTGAGACCTGATAAGCAGAATAGACAATACTGAAATAGCTGGATATATCATATTATTGGAATATTTATAGGCTGCACTTTCATAAAAATACAGCAAGGTGGCATAGAGCATACAAAATTATAATGTCAATAAAAACACCAATAAAAACATCAATAGATAGCCTGACAAAAATATAGCTGTTCTGGCCTTTCACAAAAAGTCTGGCTCATACCATGGCCACTTCTTGCTAGACTACTGCAACCTTCTCTTCCTGGGTCCGCACACCTTCACTTCTCAAGGGTATCCAGCACTCCGCTGAAAAGATAATTCAGCCTCTCTTGCCACTCTGAAGACATGGTGTCCCACCTGAAGTCCCTACCCCAGAAGTTCCCAAACTGTGGTTTGAAGGGGAAGTGGTTTCGCCAAGAAGCAAACATAAGGACAGAGGGCCTATGAACATTCAAAGAGTGGAGGAGTTCCATGGGTTTTTTGGGGGTTGTTTTTTGAAAGAACCTTTAACAATTTAAAATCCCTTTTTATTATTATTATTATTATTATTATTATTATTCACAAAGTAAACTTCTCTGAATAGTTCCATCTTTTGAAGACATAAACATTAATAATAATTGTTAAAATATTGTGGACCGTGCTGTGATTTTTGTAAGAATCTGTATTTTGTTAGGCATTTCTTACTATAATTGCATCTGATTTGTGTGTGTGTGTGTTAAATAGGTACTGTGTTTATGTACTGACTTTTGTGTTCTGTGTTGTAAACCTCCCTGCAATCTTTGGACAAAGAACTGGAATGCAAATTTAATAAAAGAAGAAGCAAATAAATAAATTGTGGTTATAGGTGTTCTTAATTCTAAAGGAACACTTCAGAAGATTGCAGTTAAAAATGATGATGATGATGATAATAATAATAATAATAATAATAATAATAATAATAATAATAATGCTGATGATGACTGCAACCATGATTAAGATACATTTCTAAAGTGCCATCAATGTATACTGCCCTTTAAAGGATAACAATTTTTTTGTATTTTTTAAAAAATAATTTTAAAATTTTAAAATTGTTCTAAAAAAAGAAAAGCAGCAGGTCCCTGCCTCCAAGGAGCTTACCCTACAGCAGTGCTTTTGCTAAAAATTCTAAAGTATCAGTGAGAACGCCAAGGGCACAGGAGCTTTCCAATCATGCAGTGGCTTTCACATTAACCAGAATCATTTTCAAGCTTTTTCCACGACCAATAAACGATTGCAAATGATAGCTTCCCCATTCCCTCCTTCTTGTTCTTCGGCACCAGCGTGACAACAACTTTCTCTAAAGAACCATTCGTTTCTTTGTAAGCACTGACATTATAGAAAAAGTCATATTTCTAGACAGTCCCCTTAGTTGATTGAATGAAATGAATGAATAAATGAATGAATGAATGTGTGTGTGTTTTCTTACTCACAGGTGATGAGAGGAGAAAGGCCTCTGTCCACAAAGAAGACAGACAACTTTTGAGAAGAGGATGAAGGCAGAGCGGATGAAGACACAACCTTACCTTGGCAGTAGCAACCTCCAGTCCCTGGTAGTTCTTTTCTGGGGGAGAACTCAGAAACAAATATGTATCTCTTCTCCTAGCCTTAAAATGAAAGAATCTCGAGCGAAACCCCAGTCTGAGACACGATGCAGTGAGGTAGATCTTATATCTGGAGGTAGAAAGAGGAGACAATAAAGACCGAAGGGGTGGGGAGAACAGTTTTTTGTTTTGCCTGTGTGGTCAGTATCACCCTCTCACTCGGTCTTTTCTTGTTTACTCCTCCACCTTCAAGTCTGGTCTTTCTTCTCTCCCACTACAAATTCCAGGACACACAAAGGACATGAGCAAGGCAGGAGCTGGAATTCCTCACAGCAGAAACGGTTTTAAAAGTTCTTGAGATCTTTCTTCGCGACATGCAGCAAGTTGGACAGCATGCATGTGATAAAGCTTTCTTTCTTTCTCTCCCTCTCTCTCCCTCTCTCTTTTCCTTCTAAAGCCCTGATCTTCTTAATTGCTGGTTCCCAGGAAATAAAAGACTTCATGGGGGGGAACCTGCCAACCAAAGGGGAGGGCGGATGGTGTAACGAAGAAACTTTCTTCTGCCTACACGGAAATCTCTCTGCAAAGCCAGCAGCCCCCCCCCCATTATTTAATGGGAAGCTTCCTTATTAGGTCTTGTAATGTTTTGAACAACGTTGCAGCTTTTCTTTCTTTCTTTCTTGGGTAGCGGGAGAAATCAGGACTAGAAAATGTGCATATCTCCATTACCAGTCATCTTCTCCAGTGTTGATACCATCCACTCACTCAATTATTCCCAAGAATTTAGATGGTGGTCCCCTTCACCCCCCAAAAAACCCATGACCTTTATATAATCCTGCTCATTTGCTTTAAATTGCTCAGTTATAGTTTTTGGAAGCTTGCATAGCAGGTGCAGTTCGATTCTTGAACTGACATGGTGGTATTCGTTTCACCTTCTTTGGTGTGTGTGGATCGCAACAGGTTTTATGATGCTGCGCTGCGCCGATGTGTGATCCATTACTCCATCTCTCCAGTTCCTGACTGGCGACATGGTGTGGAACAACGCATCTCAGCTGTGACACACTCTGCAATTCAGTCAATGATGTAGCCATACAAACCTAGAAAGTTCCCTTACATCAGGTCAAGCTAACTACCCCATTTCAGTGGTAGAACATCTACATTACACGCACAAGGCTCCAGGTTCAGTCGCCAGGTAGAGTTGTGGGAGATGTCAGTCTGAAACCCTGAAGACCTACTTTGTTTATCACTGTCGTTCTGACCATCAAGGTCATATCAATCACAGAAAAGTCACCACCATACATACATACATACATACTGTCAGGGAATGGTCTAAAGATGAGGACTGGGGAATGTATTCTATGGCAGACCAGCTTCTCTCCGATGGAGAACTGGAGGAGGAAGAGTCACCTCCCCCTTGTCCACAGCGTTTTCAGAAGCAGAGAGAGAGACAGAAGCTGAACAGCTTAGGGAGGACTTACCCAGTTTTGAGATAATGGCAAGGGAATCAGAAGGGAGGGGGCAGCTAGTCAAGACATCACTTGAGAGTGTGGGGGACCCCCCTCCCCACAGACACAGAGGTCTGAACGTATCAGAGAGCAAAGGAGTCAGAGGGAGGGAGGGACTTCCTAAAATGCGTCAGAAGTCAGAAGGAGGGTTTAGAGTAGCCAGCTGCCCTCCTTGTAGAGAGCTGTGCATTTGTGCTTGCAACACGATGCTGTAATAAAAGGACAATAAATCTATCAGCTGCTCGTTAATTCTTATCTGTGAAGTTATCGAAGGGAGAGGAGGACTCTCCAAGCCTGACACACATACATACAAAATTGAGTAACAATGGTGACCAAAATATGTCTTTACATTAAAATACATACCAAAATACTCCTTCTCCTCCTAATATGCAATGTAGAAAAGGTTAGGGAAAAATAAAACAAAATATATCCTAAAATGCAAACGGTGAAGAGAACCAATACATTTAAAAGCATCTAAATTGTTTTTTTAAAATTAAATCATCCAATTAAATCTTTGCAATTTGACATATTCACCTCCATAAAATTTTCTCATTAGCTCTTGGGCAGCCACTGCAAATCTCGTAACTCTGTCGGGATAAGTCAGAATCAAATGTGTAATTTTTGCTTGATCATCCCCATCAGGTATTTTAATCAATTCAGAATAAACTTCACCCCTGGTTCATAATACAAGGAGCAGTGCAGTAAATAATGATATAGGTCTTCTACTGCTTGGGCACCACACCTGCACAGATGATTTTCCACCAGAATTTTCCTGTAACTTCCGTCTAAACATTCTAAAGGCATAGCCTGAAACTGTGAAGTCGCACAAACTGGCAAATCATGTCAAACCCATGTTTGTCAAACCCAAACACAGCTGTGTAGAGAACATCGATTTCTGGATTACCTGTGGATCTTACTGAGCCTAGAAATCACCCAGCTTATTGTTTATATATCTCCAAGTCTGAACTAGGGACCAGTTCTTAATAACCTGCGGAATTATATCAAAAGCTAACATTTGCTCTTTGTAGTGAGCATCATTAAGGGCTCATCCAGACTTCCGCTTGCTCAGCCGCTTTTCCCCAGGGGAACTGCTCAACTGGAGCAAACATGAATCAGGTTTCCTCCGACATTTGCTGTGGTTTAGCCTTAAGAGTGGGTTTTCCAGGGAAAAGCAGTGGGACAAGGGCTAAACCAGTTGAATCCGTTTTTTCTAGGCATGGACAAGCAGAAGTGTGGTCGAGTACTAAATGGTGGAGAATACTGACATGTAGCAATGGCCACAAGCCCACGGAGGACATGACTACCTATGGTTATTAGCCATTATACCAATGTGAAACATCCATATTCAAAGGCAACATATCTCAGAATATCAGACAATGAGGACCAGTTGCATGGCAAGGCACTTAGGTCCCTGTTCCACTTTTGATCTTCTGAAGCCAGACAGCCGCTGATGCATGTGGATTTCCTTTAAGAAGGCTGGCATGCTCTTAATCTCAGATTTTGCCTCCAGTCACTGTCTTGGTGTTGCAACTCGTCCATTTCTATGCCCACAACAACGTATTCTGAATCATTTAGAGGGTGAAAATGGGGGGGGGGGAGAGGGCCCCACTACGTCAAAACTTGAACATTATCTAAGGCACCACATGCACATTGCGTGAGGCATAATAAAATTCCAGCAAGATTAGGGGGGAATGATTAAAGAATGGATAATAATTTGTATTAAATCTAGTTGGGATCTGTTCAAGGTGTTTTATTTCATTTTTGTGTGTGGTTGGCTCTCAGTCAGCCAGAGTCTTGCTGTGGTTTTAGCTACTTAGTCATTATGGAGGAGGGGAAACAGTATGAGACAGAAGGAAATATTGACCCTGATGTTTTTCCTCTCATTTGTACAATTATAACCTCACATGCTGAGAGGAAGAAGCAGGATAAAGGCAGCATCCACATGCCAATTTATTCCGTTTAAAAAAGGTAAAGGTACCCCTGCCTGTACGGGCCAGTCTGGACAGACTCTAGGGTTGTGCGCCCATCTCACTCAAGAGGCCGGGGGCCAGCGCTGTCCGCAGACACTTCCGGGTCACGTGGCCAGCGTGACAAAGCTGCATCTGGCGAGCCAGCGCAGCACACGGAAACGCCGTTTACCTTCCCGCCAGTAAGCGGTCCCTATTTATCTACTTGCACCTGGGGGTGCTTTCGAACTGCTAGGTTGACAGGCGCTGGGACCGAGCAACGGGAGCGCACCCCGCCGTGGGGATTCGAACCGCCGACCTTTCGATCGGCAAGCCCTAGGCGCTGAGGCTTTTACCCACAGCGCCACCCGCGTCCCTTTATTCCGTTTCACTACCTGTTAATTTCTGCATTATAATTGTGCTTTTGCACAATGTAAATGCCACTTCCGGAACTACAGTGGAATGTGGCACAAGTTTAGCACTCATTTCCGCGTTATTTGCAAACAGATTATTTCTGAAAGCAAATAACATGGAAATTAAGCACTAAACTTGCCCCATATAGTTCTGGAAGTAGTTCTTACGTTGTGTGAAAGAAAGCTCAAACATAAAGTGGACTGCAACAGCTAGGGAAAAGTCATGAAAAAGAAATCGTAGAGTTGGGGAAGAACCTAAGGATCATTTAACCCAACCCCTTGCAATGCAGGAATATGTCCTATATGGGGATCAAACCTCCAACCTTGGCAGTATCAGCATCATGCTCTAACCAACTGAGATATCCACGCTGAATAAATTGCCAGGTGAATACAGCCCAAATAGTCACTTCTGTTGTTGTTGTTGTTGTTGTTTAGCCGTTTAGTCATGTCCGACTCTTCGTGACCCCATGGACCAGAGCACGCCAGGCACTCCTGTCTTCCACTGCCTCCTGCTGTTTCGTCAAACTCATGTTAGTAGCTTCGAGAACACTGTCCAACTATCTCGTCCTCAGTCGTCCCCTTCTCCTTGTGCCCTCCATCTTTCCCAACATCCGGGTCTTTTCCACGGAGTCTTCTCTTCTCATGAGGTGGCCAAAATACTGGAACCTCAACTTCAGGATCTATCCTTCCAATGAGCACTCAGGGCTGATTTCCTTCTGAATGGATAGGTTTAATCTTCTTGCAGTCCATGGGACTCTCAAGAGTTTCCTCCAGCACCATAATTCAAAAGCATCCATTCTTTGGCGATCAGCCTTCTAGAACACTAATAGTATACAGGCTGTGTTTAGCAGGTAATTTCCATGTTATCTGATCCTAGAAGAAATCCATTTGCAGCCCCCCTAAACCCCCAAAATTGCAGGAGTATAGTGACAACATTTGGGCAGGATATCGGCATACAGTTCTCAGTTCATGTTTAAAGGGGAAACCTACCTAATTCACACTTTCTGAAACAAGATGTGGAACAAAATAGCCATCCTTCCAAATTCACGCTACTGCAAATTTTGAAATGAATGTTTTTTCAGTCAAGTAATGTGTGCAAAAAAGTGCATAGACTCATAGACTGGGGTAACGTGTGGATAAAATTGCATACATTAGTGAAAGCAACATTTAAAAATGCACATATTGAGGAAGATTGCATACAAAAATGTGTATATTAGGAGATAGCTACGCTA
Organism: Podarcis raffonei; assembly: GCF_027172205.1. Lineage (NCBI taxonomy): Eukaryota > Metazoa > Chordata > Lepidosauria > Squamata > Lacertidae > Podarcis > Podarcis raffonei. Next base: position 63,163,013 of record NC_070611.1, on the reverse strand, counting down.
ATATAATCCCTTGGATGTTCACAAGGGATTTTTTATATATATATATATATATATATATATATATATATATATATATCGGGGACGCGGGTGGCGCTATGGGTTAAAGCCTCAGCACCTAGGACTTGCCGATCACATGGTCGGCGGTTCGAATCCCCGCGGCGGGGTGCGCTCCCGTCGTTCGGTCCCATCGCCTGCCAACCTAGCAGTTCGAAAGCACCTCTGGGTGCAAGTAGATAAATAGGGACCGCTTACCAGCGGGAAGGTAAACGGCATTTCTGTGTGCTGTGCTGGCTCGCCAGATGCAGCTTTTTTTAAAAAAAAGATATTTATTAAAGTTTCCAATTTTTTATACAAACAAAAAACAAACAAAGAGATTAAAAAAAACATATAGTTCAAAAAACATACTTTTCATTAACAAATTTCTCTGACCTCCTCATACCTCCCCTTCTTGTATTCCATTTCAGGTTATTTGTTCAGCAAATCCCTAACTTAAAGCATTACAGCTTATAATATCACCTTATTTTCCTTTTTCCCCCCATCCATGTTCCTTTATATCATTACAGCTAGAAACCACACAATTTCAATCCAACATCATTTAACATTCCTTAATTTTGCAATATTTCTGTAAGTAGTCCTTAAATTTTTTCCAATCTTCTTCTGCCGACTCTTCTCCCTGGTCACGGATTCTGCTCGTCATTTCTGCCAATCCCATACAGTCAATCAGTTTCATCTGCCATTCTTCCAGCGGGAAGGTAAACGGCGTTTCTGTGTGCTGCGCTGGCTCGCCAGATGCAGCTTGTCACGCTGGCCACGTGACCCGGAAGTGTCTGCGGACAGCGCTGGCTTCCGGCCTCTAGAGTGAGATGAGCGCACAACCCTAGAGTCTGGCAAGACTGGCTCGTACGGGCAGGGGTACCTTTACCTTTACCTATATATATATATATCACAAACTGATGTGGAAATATGGAGATATGGAGACCTTAATATATTGGAAAAACAAGACATAGAGAGAACTCAAAATTGACAGATTCGTCCATTCCAATTCTCCAGTCTGTCGTACCCAATTCCGATTGTCTGAAAAATTACTCAGACAAGAAAAGGCGTTTAAAAGACAAAAGCAAGAAAGCAACAGATTGTCATTATATTGGTTTTGTTTTGTTTTTTTAAATGCAATTTCAGCATCTAAAGTGTAGCAACCCTGTGTCATAAAACCCTGAGTAGTAATTTCATTATGAATGGGAGTTCTTTTCATTTCACTTAAATCTATTTAGGCTTCCTTTTTATTTGCAGGGAGACAGAGACAGACCACCTCTGTTTCCAAAGAAGGGGAAAAGCAGACTAAGCCCCAAATTAGCCTCCTCTGAATGGCTTGTTTTGGTGATCTGAAACATTAAGTGTTGCTCCGTAGCAGGTTATGCTCAATATTGTTAGCAGCAAAGTGTTTGAGAAGTCCAGGCCTTCTTGGTCTCAGATATCAAACTAAGTAAGTTAGGAACAACTTGAATTAACAGCATAGCATTAGGTGCTGCAAATGGATCATCTAGCTTTTAATTTATGTTTATCATTTATTTATTTATTTATTTATTTATTTATTTATTTATTTATTTTACAAATTATTATTATTTCAGAAGCTTGCTTTTGGCATTCATTTTCTTTTGGTGCAGACCCTCCAAGTGCCCCTATTTTCCAGGGACAGTCTTGGATTTACAGAAGCTGTCCCAGTTTCTGATTTGATCCCGGAATGTCCTACTTTCCTTAGGTCGTCCCTGTTTTCATTGGAGGGTATGGTGTTATGGCGACAACCAAGTCAAGGAGATAAGTAACTAGTTGTTACGTTTTGTCACCACCTGTCGTGATAAAAAGTTACATAAATCGCAACGGCTTTGCTTTGCAAAGATTAACTTAACACTTGCAAATCTTACTTAAGGCACAAAAAAGGGAGGCCGTAAGAGAACGCAAGAGAACGCTGGCTAGTTAGAAATAAAAGCAAACGGAAACTGCAAGAACTGCCCATCCCCTAGCTTTCCTAACATTTTGCAACATTGTCCCGTGTATATCCTGCAGTAGAATTTGTGCTATAGCTGGACCATAAAGAAGGCTGATTGCCAAAGAATTGATGCTTTTGAATTATGGTGCTGGAGGAGACTCTTGAGAGTCCCATGGGCTGCAAGAAGATCAAATGTATCCATTCTGAAGGAAATCAGCCCTGAGCGCTCACTGGAAGGACAGATCCTGAAGCTGAGGCTCAAGTACTTTGGCCACCTCATGAGAAGAGAAGACTCCCTGGAAAAGACCCTGATGCTGGAAAAGATGGAGTGCACAAGGAGAAGGGGACGACAGAGGACGAGATGGTTGGACAGTGTTCTCGAAGCTACTAACATGAGTTTGACCAAACTGCAGGAAACAGTGGAAGACAGGAGTGCCTGGCATGCTCTGGTCCATGGGGTCACGAAGAGTCGGACACGACTAAACAACTAAACAACAACAAAGATGGATGACCTCCCTTCTTTTTTACTTTCAATATTGCACGTTGTGCAGGAATGCCCTAGTGGACAGGGAAGGCCCACACTCCTGTATTTCCGAACACATGCAATTAGTCCTCAATAGGTCTAAAAAATAACCACTAATAAATACGCTGAAAACCCCAAGAACACTGCAAAATCAGAAGACACCAGCTGACTCAGATCTGAGGCCAATGTGCTCCAGCATCCTGTTTCCAAGCGACCAACATGATTCCTGTGGGAACCCCACAAGCAACACCACTCTCCCAAAGGCATATTGCCTCTGAATACCAGAGATAAGATATATACAGTCATCACAATGAGCAGCCACAGATAGCCTTATCTTCCATTAATCTGTTTAACTTCCTCTTAACAGCTGCCCAGGTAGGAGGACATGGCTACACCTTGTGGAAGCAAATTCCAAAGTTTCTCTAAGCTGTGAAGAATTTGTAGTGCCTTAAGAATTTGTAGTGCCTTTGCGGCAGGACCGCAAAGCTCAAGGGCTGCCTCTTTCCAGTTGAACCTACCTGGACCCTGAGATCATCTTTTGAGGCCCTCCTTTGTGTGCCTCCTCCTCGAGAGGTCCAGAGGGTGGCAACATGAGAACAGGGCCTTCTCTACAGTGGCTCCCCGTCTGTGAGATGCTCTCCCCAGGGAAGTTCACCTGGCGCCTTCATTACACACCTTTAGGCGCAAGGTAAAAACATTCCTTTTTAACCAGGCCTTTGGTTGACCTGATCGACATCCTATGCCCTTTTGAAATGTGGCTCTTTTTTGGGTGGGTGTGTTATTGGGTTATTGTTTTTGTTTTGATTTTATATATTGTGATCTTTTCTGTGAACCGCCCTGAGACCTCTGGGTATAGGGCGGTATATAAATTCAATCAATCAATCAATCAATCAATCAATCATGCTACAAAAGACCTTTCTTCACATCATGCAGAAACCTACATGCCATTATCATGCCCCTCTTATTACTTGCCACTTTACAAAAATAAAAGCCAACATAGAGCCGATTGCCGAATTTTTCCTCATGGAGTTACTCCACTCCCCCGATCACAATTTTCGCTCTTCCTTAAATTTCTTCCTTCTGTTATGTACTGAGTTGAATAGGATCCAAACTGCAGCAGTCTGATTGGTCCTAGAACAATAGGATCCAAAAGGCAGCAGTCTGATTGGTCCTAGAACAATAGGATTCAGAATGCAGCAGTCTGATTGGTCCTAGAACAATGCAGCAGTATGATTGGTTGGCAGGAACCACCCAATCATGCTCCAGATAGAAGTGAATCCACAACCTGATTGGCTTACAGTAGAATTCCGGAATTAGCCAATCATGTGCAGCCCATTGTGTAAATAATGTATATAAAGCAGATACTTTGAGGGGACATTCATTCATTCCCTCCTCACCACTATGAGCTGAATAAAGAGCATGAAATCACTTTGCGACTCTGAGTATATTTCACCTTCCTTGATTTTTTCCTCCAGATTGTTTCTAAGGTAAGACATTTGAAACCATGGGTAGGCAAACTAAGGCCCAGCGGCTGGATCTGGACCAATCACCTTCTAAATCTGGCCTGTGGGTGGTCCGGGAATCAGCCTGTTTTTACATGAGTAGAATGTGTCCTTTTATTTAAAATGCATCTCTGGGTTATTGGTGGGGCATAGGAATTTTCATTTCCCGCCCGCCCGCCCCCAAATATAGTCTGGCCCCCCACAAGGTCTGAGGGACAGTGGACCGCCCCCTGCTGGAAAAGTTTGCTGACCCCTGTTTTAAACCTTCCCATGAGCTGTGTTCCCCTCAGCCCACTGCAGCCAAAGTCCTTTGGGCCCCTCTCTTGCTTAGCCCACTGAAACACTCAGGACAAGATGCCCCCCACCCGCGCCACCTCTCCTGGGAAGATCCTATGTGGATTTGGGATCTTTTCTTTGTGACCGGTTTTCCATATTAGCCAAGGACAGTTATCTGTGTGTGGTCCCTTAATGGTAGCCAATTGGCTTTCTTCCCAGGGTGGTCCAGCTGGTCCGGCAAGGCCGTCTTGCAGCAGGGAAGGCCTCAGAAAAACAAATGCAGAAGAGTGTTTCATTAAGCACTCCTTTCACCTGAAAACAGTTCCCACTTGGATGTGTCGTATCACATTTCTGGTATATTTAGCAATCTAATGAATTGGAGGTGCACTTCATTGTATGTCTGTTTTCCACCTAGTTAGCTTGGCTTTATGCTCCGATGTACCTCAAAGCAGGTGTGTATATAAATATCAGCTTCTCAATCCGATTTGTGCATCTGACAAAATATGGCTGTTGGCCATGAAAGGTGACAGCACAAACTATCTCCTTACAAGACAACCCTAAACACGTCTGCTCAGAAGTATTGGCTTCAATGGGGGCATATTCCCAGGTTAAGTGACTGTGATCACATATCCAGAAGAAACAGCTTGGGGGATGGGACTTGGGAGTCAAAAAATGTCTGAAGGTAACCGTTTTGGCTACCCTGGTGTAGCTGGTAGGTGTATGTCTGCATGTATGAAAGAAATGGGGTGGTTGGGTAGTTTTGTGTCATTTTAGGGCGTGAAACTTAATTTGTGCAAATTTCTTCAGTGAGGTTTTTTTTTTTTTAAAAAAAAAACCATGCTTATGGGTGTGAGGAATTCAAATCGGCTATTATTTTCACGACTGGACAATATTTAGCTTGGTAAGTCTACGTCTGATGAAGAAGCACATAATCTGCTTTTGGAAAACCAAAGAATTTTGATTTTCCCTTCTGAAAATGTCAGGCGATGCTAAATAAAAGCAACAATAAAAATAATATGAATATGGAATATAACTGCAAGTACTGGGTAATCATTTCTAACGATGTCTATGAAATTTTACACACGTTTTACTTACCAAGCAAAACTAAATTAATTTAACCAAAATATTTTTTTGAATTCATGAATCATCATGCTATAACTCTTCGGCAACTCTAATTTTGGGAATTTGAAAGCTGAAAAATTCAACACGCCCTAATTATTGCGGGGTGGGGGTGAGAGAGATTTGAAGAGAAAGGAACAGAGAGATGAGGGGAAAGCTGTTAGAGATAATAGTGGGGGTGGGATGTGGAATGTGGTCCTTTTATCCGAGGAGCAAGAAGGGGATGGAGGGGCTGAGCCACAAAATGGAGAGCATAGAAGAATGAATTTACAAGGTGGAATTTGGTCAACTGCCTGCCACTTAATCTGGGACGTGGCATGTTCCTTTTTTAAAAAATTAATATTTATTAAAGTTTTAAAGGTTACAGAAAGAAAAAACAAAAAACACCATTTTAAACAGAAACAATACAACACATCACAATAAAGAAAAAACAAGAATGAGAAAAAGAAAGAAAAAACATGAAAAAATAAAATCCATTAAAAAAGCAAAAAAGAAGAATACAGCGCATCTTCCCATAACTTATCTTTCATTAGCTTATTTCCTTGACCTCCTCACACCTCCCTTTTTTGTATTCTAGTTCGATTATCTGTTTCAGCAAATCCTTTCCATCTTTTCAAATTTTTGTCCTGTAATTTATCTTAATATAATGTATCTTTACTTTCCCTCCTTTCACCAATTAACAGTTTTTCCCAAATCCTTTATAACATTTCTGCTAAAGCCACATAACATCATTCCAACATCCTTCTAACGTTCATTAATTTTGCAATGTTTCTGTAAATAGTCTTTAAATTTCTTCCAATCTTCCTCCACCAACTCTTCTCCCTGGTCTCGGATTCTGCCAGTCATTTCCGCCAGTTCCATGTAGTCCATCACCTTCATCTGCCATTCTTCCCGGGTGGGTAGATCTTGTGTCTTCCAGTACTTTGCAATAAGTATTCTTGCTGCTGTTGTGGCATACATAAAGAAAGTTCTATCCTTCTTTGGCACCAATTGGCCGACCATGCCCAGGAGAAAGGCCTCTGGTTTCTTCAGAAAGGTATATTTAAATACCTTTTTCATTTCATTATAAATCATCTCCCAGAATGTCTTAATCCTTGGGCATGTCCACCAAAGGTGAAAGAATGTACCTTCAGTCTCTTTACATTTCCAACATTTATTATTGGGCAAATGGTAGATTTTTGCAAGCTTGACTGGTGTCATGTACCACCTGTATATCATTTTCATTATATTCTCTCTTAAGGCATTACATGCCGTGAACTTCATACCTGTGGTCCATAACTGTTCCCAGTCAGCCATCATAATATTATGTCCAACATCTTGTGCCCATTTAATCATAGCAGATTTCACCGTTTCATCCTGAGTATTCCATTTCAACAGCAAGTTATACATTCTTGACAAATTCTTAATTTTAGGATCTAGCAGTTCTGTTTCCAATTTTGATTTTTCCACCTGGAAGCCAATTTTTTTGTCCAAGTTATATGCCTGCATTATCTGGTAATAATGAAGCCAATCTCACACTCTATTTTTTAATTTTTCAAAACTCTGCAGTTTTAATCTGTCTCCCTCTTGTTCCAAAATTTCCCAATATTTCGGCCATTTGGCCTCCATATTGAGCTTTTTCTGAGCCTTCGCTTCTATTGGTGACAACCACCTTGGGGTTTTATTTTCAAGCAAGCCCTTATATCTTATCCAAACATTAAACAGTGCTTTTCTGACAATATGGTTTTTGAACGCTTTATGTGCTTGGGACGTGACATGTTCCTATGGTGCAGAATAAACTTGCTTTGTACTGAGTTCAAGTCATGCAGTCTTGCCAGGGATTCTTTAGCATTGCAGGATCCCTCTACCCCTGATGTAAGGATCAAAATTAGGCACTGTCATTGAAGTTCTATACAAATGCTGTATTATCACCATTATCCTAGCGGCATTTGTAGCCTTTATTTCCCCCCCTGCAGAAAGTAGCATCAGAGAAAATTGTAGAAATAATAACACATCGAGTCTAATTGGAAGCCAAATTTTTTTGTTTTGTTTTTCCTTTTTTCTCTTCCCCTCATCCCTCCCCTTCTTCTTCCTCTTCTTTTTTTCTGTTTTGTGCCTCCTTTCTTGGTCTTTCTTTTTGATATATTAAGAAAGAGATAAAGAGTAATATAACAACTTCAGTAAGTTAAAAGTGACATGTAATTTTTCTATTCCTATTACTATTTATATATTGTTAAAATTGGTTAATTGTAATGAATTGCTGTGGTTTTCCCCCTTGTTATTGTTGAATTCTAAATAAAGTATTATTCTTTAAACAAAAAGAAACAAAAGAAAGGAGCATAAGTGCACCAGCCTTCTAAGGAAAGAAATAACAGCAAACCAATATGATACCACAGAATTATATTTGTTTTTCTTCACATTGCAACATCCACATTGTTCATTTTTTTGTGACAAGTTTTATCTCTAATAATTCTGAATACATATTTACTATTATACATTTATACCAAGAGGCACTTCCAGTAATTCTGGCAAAAAAGAGGAGCATCATTATAGTGTCTAGCTTACAAAAAACAGTAAAAATAAATAATGTTTATCTAAAAGATTTCTCTCTTTGTTTTTTTGTTTTTTTGTTTAAATCCCTGTACAGAATCTATTTTGTACAAAACATTTATCAGCCATTAACTAAAAATCACTTAACAAATACTTGTGAAGGGAATATATTAAGTATTGCTACATGTCTTAAGTGCAAGGATATCAGTGAAAGGTAAAAAAAAAAGATTTCCGCCGGTCCGTGAAAGAGCATCATCTTTTTAAAAGAAGAAGAAAAGAAAATCACACACACTCACACACACACAAAATACAAGGCCTTGTTCTTGAAGTGTTCAAAACGAAAAGAGGCTTGGTTATTACAACAATATTGACAATATATAAATATAAATTAATGAATGTAGTACTTAGTGAAAAGAACACCGTGTTTAAAATGGACCAATACTGATGGCACGGCCCCGTCCCCCACCTTCCTACTTTGGTTGGCAGTTCCCTTTGGGCACGAGTCAGCCAAAAGTGAGGCACTTAGTCCCAATTTCAAGGAGAAATCTGCAACCCAGTCCCACTCACTGACCTCAACAGGACTGGCTCCCAGGTTCATCTGCATAGAATTGCAGCCTCAAGGGGGAACGTTGTGTGTTTCTGAAGCCGCTAGCTCCCCATTCCCCACCCCCAGTTCTCCTTTTTCAGCGACTTCAGGGATTGGGAAACAATTTTCAGCCTAACGGCCACACACCCCTTCTGGGGAAAGGGAGAAATCGCATGCCGGCAGTGGGCGGAGCCAGAGAGAAGAGTGGAAGGAGCAGCAAATGCAAATTTTACCGTTGTGCAGGTATGGAAGAGGCACGGTCTGAGGTCAAGGAGACATTCCCATTTGGCAGAAACTCTCAAGGAGGGGGAAAATCAGGACCAGAGAGGAGCATGGCCCGGGGTGCTGCACAGAGAGGGCTGAAATGACACATCTGGCACCTTTGCTACCCCTGAGCTTCATTCTCATGCTCCAAGACCTTATGAAATAATAGTTTCTGAGAGAAATAGCAACCAGGCTTTGATGGCATGCAGGAGAGGCAGAGCGTGAGGCTGAACACTACCTTTAATATCAAGCACTGGAAGTGCTGAACTCTGGTTGGCTCATGCCCTTATGTTTTCGTAGTTTTCTTCTTTTTTAAAAAAGAAGTGGATAGCTCAAGATATTGCTTTAGAGGAAAACCTGCAAGATTTTAGCGCCCGTAAACTCTGCAAAAGGACTCTTCTGAAAAAGAAAGGTGCAAACCTATGTAATGGAACATTGAGAATGCATTCTTTAACAAGTAATAAACAAGGACCGCCACGATCTGCCGAAAGCTCAGGTTGATTAGAAAACATAGCCTGTGTCATCAACAGACACACCTCAGAGGAGGCGCTCCACACCTTGAGTGTTGGGAAGCAAAATGATTCACTGGGGAGACAAATGGGCGTGCAATGCTTTTACAGGGTGTGCACACCCATTGGTTCCAATGTGAATTTTGCACTAACAAAGGAATCGGCTTCAAGTCTTGTGACAGTCAAGTACATCATCATCTTTCAAAGGATTGCCTAGGGCACCATTCTTAACCTCGGAGGATTAGTCGGATCAAAGCTGGACGTAGCTGCAGAAAGTTATTTCAAATGTGAGGATGTGCGATTATGCAAACGACGTGAGGCTATGTGCTTGCATCTGGGAAACAAACAGTTAAGCATTACCTGGTGTGAATGCCGTGCGCCAGAACGAGCGCAGGCAAATCGGCGGGGATCATGTGTATGAAAAGGCATGCCTGGGACAAAATAGTGTGGGCCAGGAATTGGCAACTGAGGAGCCTGTGGGCCAAAGCTGACCCCCTGAGTAGCAGCATATGGGTCTTCAAGTTGCCAAACAGAGACAAGAGGCTGAGCAGATCCCTTCTGTGGGTAGGCTGGAACCTTGGCCTTCCACACACCACCTCCTCTCTTAATAGGCCTCTCCAGTAAAATAGGATCAGACGATATCAGGAATAATTACATTTGAGCCACTGGGACAGGTTAACCAGAGGTTCAGATAATGCAAATGCTTGAGATGTGAGTTGAAATACAAAGGCCACAACTCTTCTATCGCTCACATTCAGATGCTCTAATCCAATTATAATCTGATTGAAGGCTGGAGCTCCAAGGTGTGTATGGAACTCACCTACCTGCAAGGGCTTTTCTATTTGTTTCAATTTACTTTCCAAGACATTTTACTGTTTGAGGTGAAGGTCAAGATGGCGCCCTGCTCTCCATTCCACTTTCAGAAGCTGACTGGGCTGGCAGACGAATCTTGCTTCGATGCTGGCCAGAGGAGAGTGTTCTCCACCATACCCGAGGCACTAGAGTAGATTTGTAGAGAGGGTCCAGAACAGGCCGTGTGGCCTGTCCTCCTCAGAGGGGAACAGTTTGGGAAGGCTTACGAGGAACAGCCAGAATGCTGTGATAACTGCTCCCTAGCACCTGCCTGCTCACTCTACCAAATGAAAGAGCCGGCTCTGCTGTTCATAACTTCCATTGACATGCATGATGGTATGAAACCACCATTAGCACTTCCTGTAGCAACAGTTTGGACTGAGTTTCTCAGTCCAAATTTTCCTCTAACAATGTCCACTGCATCTTTAGCGATATAAACAAACAAAGCATGCTGAATTTTTTGACTGCCTCGAAGGGCTTACTTCCTAATTTGTAACTAAGACGAGCACAAATTCAGTGCATAATGCAGATTTGGAACTTGGCCGAGAGTTTCAAAAGCAAACATAAGAGTTTGAGTGAGGTGGAAATGATTTTGACACCCATTCCCTGCCCTGAAATTACATGATCTCTTCTCGTGTTGCCCATCTGAGTTCAAAATCCCATCAACTCCAAAGCTAATTATGCTGGAATCGTGCTTGCCAGCTGGGGGACACCCAAGTTTTCAAGAAACCAGAAAATGGTGCCCAATTCCTAGCGACACCATATACAAAATCTCTCCCACTGAGCATTGTCAATGAAGGGCAAAACTGAGTTGGCGTTTGATAAAGCCACTTATATTCCTTTCAGCCAAACAAAACCAAAACCAAAAATCCTGTAAGTGTGTCATAACAATATTTCCCAAGGGATTAGTCCTTATCCTGAAATGGATACTTTAAGAGCAATCCGCCACACCAAGGAACAAAAAATTCTGGGCTGTGTGGGAGTTGCAACTATGCCATGCCATTTTATGTGTGGTGTAGCAGTTAAGGGATTGGGACTAAGGCTTGGGAGAACAGGGTTCAAATCCCCACTCAGCCACTGTGATATAAATTTAGGGGAGGACAAGGCTATCAATGGCTACTACTAGTTGGTCTGTGCACCTGATCCTGCAGGGATCTTATTATATAACTATGTCTATTTTTGCCTTCATCACTGTTCTTCTCATCAGTTTGGGTTGAAAAATGCTCTTCATTCCTGATCCTGATCACTCAGAAACTCTTTAGGCTTATAAGGAGGTTAGGTTAGCTACTGCACTCGCAAGAAAGGCTTGTTGAGTTAAGTTAGAAACGGTCACACCAAGGCTACAGAAACCAACAGCACATTGGGAACAAAAGCAAATCTAGTTCTAATGACCACCACTGGCAAAAGACAATCTCTGATTTTACCCTGCTTCCAAAATTACGCCCTCCTTTCAAATATTCTCTTTCTTGCTCACCTAAGGATTCCCAGGAGCTTTCCAGCAGAGCTAGTTTTTAGGAGCAGGCAGGGGCCCGGAGTTAGGAATGTCTCTCCATTAAAACAATTACTGTGAAGCTACAGACAGCTCTGAGCTGTGATTTCAGGGTTGCAAGTCATGCAAACTGTTGACCTGTGCATTTATTGCAAAAGAAATCATGCTGATGAAGAAAGGCCCAGCGAGTTTACCAAAATACATTCAAGGGCTTCCGGACACCATGAGAAATGTGTTTGGGCATGATACGCAGAAAGGTTATGCAAAACACACAGCTCTCCCCACAAAAAATGCACACACCCTGGAACTGGAATTTTGGTTAATTTTTTTGGGATATGAGTTTGGACTGCAGTCACTGATTGTGCTTCAGAGAAAACTGCGCAGAGGAATATTCCTTTGACCACAAGCATTTGGTTTAACCCATGCTTGGTGAGGTTAACAATTTATTTATTTATTTATTTTTGTAAAATATCAGCAGCTCAGAGCAACCCTTGCATTTTAGTACAGAATGGTAACCCTCCCCAACTCTCTTCCACCAACCCAGAGGGCTGTGTAGGTAGCACTCTGTGCATGAAGGGACTTTGGAGTTCCCCTCCAAGGGAGCCTTGTGGGTTTCCCAGAAACCTGGTCCTCAAATTACAGAGAGGGTGATGGGAGGGTGCTGTGCACAAACTTTTGGGCGCATAAGCCACAGGCTTCCTGGCGATTTTGAGTTGTATTAAAAGAACTAGAGGAGGCCAGAAAAGTAGGGATAATATAAGAATGCAAGCACTCCTGAAAAGGAAGAGGGGCTTCATTGAATGCAGGAATTGTGGGAACAAGACATGAAGCAGGCAGAGAAACAACCTCTCCCACAACGGCGCCAAGCTAGATGAAAATGCAGCCAGATTCAACCTTGAAGGGCGACGAGGCCATAACAGGGACAAGGATAAGTACTGAGAAAAATCACAGAAAGGGCTGATCCTGTGATCATGACATCACACTGGCATATATATCACAGGCCTAGGATTCTTAAGTTTTGAAAAAAGGGTCATTTCACACATCGACAAATCCGGACGTTAAGGGCGCCCTCAGTAGGAAGTCACCATTGGGGCCAGCCTTACTATGTGGTAAAGTGAGGCAGTGGGAGGGGGGAAGAGATGAGGAGTGGTGGCAAGCTATTGGAGAACAGAGCTGTACCTGCTAAACTATCCGGCTGACCTGAGTTTTGGTGGAGGATGCCACAAGGTGGCGCCTAAGAAAGATTGAACTACCAGCAGAGTTGGATTCTGTCTATGGAATCAAGGGAGGGCACCATCTTGCCATTTGCCTCAGGAAGTGAGATGTCTTGCGCCAGACCTGACTGAACTAATCCCAGTTCTTTGACAAGTACATTTATACAACACATGTGTTTGACATCTATCTTTTACATTTCGGGACAACCATGGGAGGAAAAGTGTGTGTGTGTGTGTGTGTGTGTGTGTGTAAAGAGATGGTCATTTCTGTGATTCATTTCAATCTCTATTTTTTGGTCTACTCTTGCCACTTACAGGACATTACTAAGGCCACATCTGCACCCATTCACTTAAAGCACTGTTATACTACTTTATTAAACAGCAATGGTTTCCTCCAAACATTCCTGGGAACTGAAGCTTGTTATAGGTGCTGGGAGTTGTTAGGAGGTCCATATTCCCCTTCACAGAGCTACAATTCCCCAAGTGGTTGAACAATCAATTCCTCTTCTCCAGCAACTGTAGCTCTGTGAGGGGGAACTGGTTTCCCTTAACAACTCTCAGCACCCTTAACAAACTACAGTTCCCAGGATTCCATGGGCAAAGCTGTGACAGTTAAAGCAACATAACCATGCTATAAATTGGGTGAGGATGTGGCCTGAAACAGTGTGAGAGACAACAGCCCCCTAATCAAGTTCCCTCTCGTTTGCCTTTGACTTTTTCCTAGCACAAAGAAGTCAAGGACACTGAACGACTATACTCTAGATGCTGAAGATGTGTTTCCCTGGAAAATGTTTAACTTGCACATGGCAGCTGATGCTAGTAATCCTGAAGGTGTGGTACCTGGAGGCCACTGAGAAGCAAGATTGGGAAAAGAAGGCAGGTAAATAACCACCATAGAAGCATCATGCACAAGACCTAAGGTACTGGGTCTCAGGATTGGCACACTAACTTTGGCACAATTTCTGAGCACACTTTTAAGTTATGCAAGCAGATCCTTCTCCACATATAGTGCTACTGAAACTCAAGTTGGGCAGTGATCAATGGCTAGACTCTTGATACTGAAAACTCAGTTATCCTTGGTAAAACCTGCCTCTGAGGATTGATACTGAAGTCTCACTACCAATTATGCAAGATCTTATTTGTCGAACGAGCAAATGGCTACATTTTATTTTTAAAAAATAGTTTTTTTCTCTTAAATTATCTTTACAAAAATGCCCCACCCTTCTTCCCCCTTATTATCTACAAGACCCAAAAGGCATTTCCATATTTACATATAGATAAAAGCAAATCATGGACAAGGAGATTTTTTTTAAAAAAAAATCAGTTAAGCGACCAAAAAAAAAACACATATTGCTGAAGACCTGATCTTCTGTTTGCTTTTCAAAACAGCAAAACCAAATTCCAAAGTAAAAATAAATAAATCCTTCTGTTGGATCACGGAGGATCTAAGCAAGCTACTAATTACCAATTAATTCCTTGCTGCGGAATGACACGCTTTGACCTCACTTCCAGTGGCTGCTCTCTCACACACAAAGGGTAGGCCTCTGTGCTCTTCAGTTTAAGCACTGCAAAGGTCCTTTGACTTCAGAGATCCTGGATGGTTCCACATCTCTCATCCTGCTGTTTTTAAAGACTGAGAGTGAAACCTCCTTTTAAAAATAAAACCCCACATGACCAACATTAGGGGCCGTGAGTAGAATGAGAACAGAAAAAATAAACACTGACAATGTGCATTTGGCCCCTAAGTTCATATCATTTTCTACGCTGGATGTGAGGAACTGTCAGTCCTCCAGCTGTTTCTGAATGACTCCCATCAGCCCCAGCAAGCATGGTCATTGGGAGGTGTGGGTCCAAAACATCTGGAGGGTCAAAGGTTCTCCACACCTGTTCTGCACCCACCCACCCAGTCACAACGCCTCCTTAAAGGTATTTTGAGGGTGACCTGAAACCTAATGCATGCATTTGCCAGATTATTGTAGCCCTGCAAGCATACCTATATAGGAAAAGTTAAATTATAACTGATTCTACATAAGATTTTTTCCAGCAGACGTCAAAGGCTACATGGGAAACCACCTTCACTGAAAAGGAGAAGCATGGTTAATCCCTGTCCTGAAAGAGGAGCAGAAAGATAACCCCACCCTCAAAAGTCCCCCCAACTTTTGCACAGATGCTTTCCACAGGCGTTTCTGCCAAGAGTTAAACCCGTCAGTAGTTTCCCAAGCTGTGTTTCGGAGAACTCTGGGGCTCTTTGGAAATCTGTCATGGCTTTCTCTAGGAAGGGGACTTAGGTCCCTCCATATGTTGAAAGATTACAATGCCCATCATCCTTGACCACTGGTTACTCTGGCTGGCGCTGATGGCAACTGGAGTCCAAGAACATCTGGAAGGCCACAGGTTCCCCACCACTGCTTTTATGGGAAGATCTGTAATGGAAGAATAACTCTCCCCAAAATATAGCTTGCTTCTCACTACCAGTGATATACACATGATTTGCAGCAAACTAATCAATGCCAAACGCGTTCCCCAAAAACAGACAATCTGAAAGCCACTGGTGCAGAGGACCAAGTTTGATGACCCTCCCTGCAAATTCCAGTATGAACTGAAAATATCACAATAAGCCGTGGCCAAGCATCCCTGGTTGTTACTTGACATTAAACTGAGAATCAGCCAATACACCTCTTTTTTCATAAGCCCACAAGACATCTGAAACCATGTGATTATTATCAAAGGAGGCATTGAAGAGGGCCCTGCAAATCTCTCTCCCCAGCGCTTTCTGATTCAAGAGACTGGGAATACCTTTGGACATGACGGATGAGCGCCAGTGGTTGGATGTGCATTCCCTTCTGCAGGTGACTGGTGTCAGTCATTTGCAACTTGTACAAAGCGTACGTGTGATCCAGTGTAAACTTGTACAGTCTGCAGGTGTGAATACAGCTAGTGTTAACTTGCCAATGGATGCCCCTTTTAGGAAACGAGCTACCATCCAGCTGCAGAAAAGATTGCGCCAGCCATTGGCTCCCTTGCCCAAAGCTGCCCCTGGGTTATGCCTGCCTGAATTATTCTGAGTTGTGCGGAAGAAGAAGAAAGACAGAGTGCTTCTAACACAGGCTCCCCGAGGCTGAGAAAGATAAGGAGGTCACATTTGCAGACAAAATTTACACCCCATGCAGGGGTCATTTTCGTGACATTCTGGGGTCGGAACCTTATGCGCATGTGCTGAGATAACATACTCTAGTGTCACAGCCAGCCTCAAATGCAACATCACATCCATTTGTTCAGGGATGCTATGCGTACCACCCCGCATGTGTATCTATACTGGCAGAACAGAACCAATATTTCACGGATAAGATCACTGGCGCCATATCATGGAGACAGAAGAACAAAGGCAACCACCACTCCCTTCACTGCGAGCAGAAATTTCTCCTCCTTCTTTTCTCTTTCATTATCACAGTTACCATAATATGCCATCATTAAAAAAACGAAAACAAAACAAAACAAAACGAAGCTGATAAACCCAAGCTAATATTCCCATCCCATACGAAAGTCTGTAAAAGTTGGTGTTGCAGTGTGAAAGCTTCTTTGAGCGGAGGAGTTTAAAGGTAAAGAGAAACAACTTAAACAGCTGTAGGTGCATTATCCCGTATTTCTACAGTGTTGTGTCTAAGTGTTGTGCTGGCTTGTAAAAAGGAACAGGTGCGCAAGTCATCCTTGTCTCAAAATACTGCTCAACATCCTATCCTTGTCATTGGTTTGTCTCGGGAGCTTTGCATTCCTCTTCCCCTCTAGGCTTCCCTTTTTCTTCCTCCTCCTCTTTTATAGCCTCAATCTCTTCAGAGGGTTGCTTTTCTGCCCCAGCTTTCCGTTCCTCCTCCGCAACGACTTTCTTCCACATCTGATGGTTCTCAAGTAGGTGCTGAGTGATTTGGCAGTAGATTTTCCTCCTCTTCTTCCCTGCAAAACACCACAGGGGAAAATGATGGCTTAAGCTGCAACCGTGGGCAGAGTATGGATAGAAAGGGAAGGTTCAGTGGTAGATGGGATCCGTTTGCACGCAGGGTGCCCCAGGCTCAATCCCAAACACCTCCATTCAGGGCTGGGAAAAATTCATTGTCTGAAACCCTGGGGAGTTGCTACCAATCAGTGTAAATCAGCAGTTTTCAACTTTTTTAGACTCGGGACCCACCTTTAACCCAAGCAAGCATCTCTTAATTTCTTACTATATAATATTTATGCAAGGTGGGAACGTGCATCACGCTACAGTTCACGTGGCTGGCAGCAGGGGGCCACACGAACTGCAGTGTGACAACAATGGGCGAATGAAGCAGGCAGGCTGGTGGCACAAGGGAACAGGCACACAAAGCAAGCAAGTGGACAGAAGGGCCTTACCACGTTACCACTGCCATTGTCGTCACCACCGCCCGCCTGCCCACTTGCTCACTCACTCGCATGCACAGCAGAGGGAGGGAAGCCTGGAGTTTAAGCAAGCAGGCGGCCCAGTTGAGCGAGCCAATGGGCGGATAGTCCAGTGGACTGAGCAAGCAGGCAGCCAGAAGGCCAATCCAGACAGGACTTCATGCACTTCCCATAGTTGTTGCTGCCGTGTCAGTGAGCAACATGGGCCGGGGGGGGGCAGCCTCTAGTGTTGACATTTATTTGCACGTTGGCGGAGCTGCTCCCCTGACCCACCAGCTGAAAGTCAAGGGTGCAGAGAGCAGGTCTGGTCTTCCTAATATTGCTGAATGACAAAGTCCATCACTCCTCTACTTTGGTCTGGGGCTGACAATGCTAAGCTAGATAGACCTAAAGTAGAAAGCCTATGTTCCTATGCTCACAGATGGGGATTTAATATTGCAAATGGATTGTTAAGCTGTCTCATATGGGTTGTTGTCACCAGCTTGCTTCATTACAGGATTTTCTCCAGATTAAATTTAGGGTAGGGGTGGAGAATATAACTTAGTATTTGCCCATGCCATTGTGTGGACCCTGCAAAAAAATCTGAATAAATCAAGAGCACCCATCCTACAATGGACACCTCTCTGGAAGCACATTAGGGCTCATTTCTGGGTATACACAGACCTTAAAGGTAAAGGGACCCCTGACAGTTAAGTCCAGTCGTGAACGACTCTGGGGTTGTGGCGCTCATCTCGCATTACAGGCCGAGGGAGCCGGCGTTTGTCCGCTTCCGCAGACAGTTTTTCCGGGTCATGTGGCCAGCATGACTAAGCCGCTTCTGGAGAACCAGAGCAGCGCACGGAAAGGCCGTTTACCTTCCCGCTGGAGTGGTACCTATTTATCTACTTCCACTTTGACGTGCTTTCGAACTGCTAGGTTGGCAGGAGCAGGGACCGAACAACGGGAGCTCACCTCATCACGGGGCCTCGAACTGCCGATCTTCCGATCGGCAAGTCCAAGCGGCAGTGTGGTTTAAACCACAGCGCCACCCGTGTCCCATACACAGACCTTATCTGCACCATAAATTTAAAGCATGGTTACATTACTTTAAAAATCAACCTGCCCACAGCCCCAACCCTCCCAGTAAGCAACAGTGATCCACCTGCTGGGAAGCTATTGGTGTGGCTCTGCTTCCTCATTTTCTGTGTCCCCCCCCCTTTTATTTACAATCAAGGTCACATTTGCACCATACATTGAAAGCCCTATTGTGCCACATGGAGAATCTGCAGTTTGTAAAAATGTGCTAACCCACATGCTATAATTCCCAGCACCATTAACAAACTACAGTTCTCAGGGTTGTCCATGATTATTCCAGTGGCAAGACAGTACTTTAAGCACATGGTGTGGCTGTGACCTGAACAAATTTACAAAAATGTGCACATCATAGTACCCCACCATAGGTACTAAAGTAGCCTTCAAGCTAAGTTGGGACTACAATCCCTATGATGGGAGATATAGTCCAAAACATATGCAGGGGCCCAGGCTAGCAGAGGCTGTATTGAAGGCACTTAGACATAGATTAAGATTTAATTATCAAAAACTACTGCTCATTTCCCCACACTTTGGAACTTCCTGCCCTGACAATTCATTGTTTCTGTCTGGCACCTGATGAAAACTGTTTTGTTTAGGCAAGCCTATAGACACGTAGAATGCCGACACATTTTAATCTGGCTTTCATCTTATTGGTTTTTTTGTATCTGTTTTTGAATGTTTTAAATAGCTGTTTTACACTGGTTTTGTTTATTAACTTATTTTACTGTTCCATTCTTTTTACAAACCACTTTAAGGTTTTTTTATAGTCAAGCGGCATATAACTTTTATGAAATGAATGAATAAATAAATGCTGTAAAAAAATATTAAGTATTTTAATATTTTCGTTTTTGTATTACAATTTGCCCTAACCTCTGACCAATTAAAACCAGCCATCGCTGATTTATCAACTGAAAAGTTCAGTTGACTGATCTGTACCACTTGAGCAAATGAACCATGTGCTGTACAAATAATAATCCCACATGCTTTTGTGGAGGTTTCCCGAGACAACTGTGTGCTGAAACCTTCTCACACCACAGAGGCAAACGTATCTACTTTGGGCTCCAGAACCACTGAGCTGAAGTGGCAAGAGTTCTCAAGCTAAGAATCTTAGCAAAACAAACACTTAAAAGTTGCTCCTTTGCAAACTCCCCCATCACTTATCCTTAGCAGCAGCAGTTACAAACTTCAGCGATATGAACCTCTTCAAGGTTTTAATGAAGAGCTGGTGGGGAAGGGGGAAAAAAATGACGTAGAGGAATGTTTTGTCGCAAAGAAATGTGTGCATAGATTAGCGTTTCCAGGTGGCCTTAAGTGTGTGTCAGGAGCCAAACCGTTGAGTCCTTCAAGCTTTTCAACGGCAAACAAAGAGCTTTTCACTGTGGCACAGCCCAAATCCAGTTCAATCCTTCATTAGAAAGCTTTCACTCCCCTGTAGGAAACCTGAAGGTTTAATCAGGAGAAAACTCTATTCCGCACAGCGCTCCGTGTTAGAACATTCTATCCCTGGTTTCCTGGGAGACAACACCCCCCTGCCACCCTCCCGAGTCTTGCAGCTCTCCGCAGAGGTCATTAGAGCATTTATCACCACCTGAGATTCTGCTCGGAACCACTGCAAACCTAATCAGGCTAACCGATGCAACTGCACTCATTTGCTTTTAGGTCAGGGGGTCGCACCGGGAATGCAAGAACTGAGAGAGGGGTCTTGGGGTCTGAACTGGAGGCAATGGACCTGAAGTGAGACCTTGGGGTCAAAACAGAAGTAGCTCAAGGAAGGTGCTGACCCAGTGTGCGGCGGCCGTGGAAAAGGCACGCTCCGTGCTAGAGATCGTTAGGAGAGGAATTGAAAATGAAACAGCCAGTATCATAATGCTGTTATGCAGGTGTGGATGTGTTTGGAGTACTGTGTACAATTCTGGTGGCCTCACCTCAAAAAGGATATTGTAGAGAGTTTGAAAAGGTTCAGAGAAGGGCCACCAGGATGGGCCTTTCAAGGGAATGGAGGAACTCTCCTATGAAGAAACATTGAGGTGTCTGGGGCTTAGAGCAGTGGTACCCAGCTAAGAACTGTGGACCCCGTTTTTCAAAAGCCAAGCCATGAATCCCCTACTTTTGGAAATGTTGATGTCTCAGCACAAAACCAGGATGCACATCTTCTGGGTGGTCTCCTGTGCAAGTCATGTGACCTGTGAGAGAGCACAACACCCCCCCCCAAATGTGTGTTTCTAGTTGCCACAAACTTGTGTGTTTTGGGGGCAGTGTTTGAAACTTCCATTGCTCTAGTGTCAAAGTGCTGTCAGCGGTTCCCGGCTGGTCGCCCAGGAAACTATAAAGACAAGGGAGTTTCTTACAGTCCTTTTTTAATTTCAGATATTACAGAGAGAGAGGCTATAGAACAGAGCCTCTTGGATAATGGTGTTTTCCTGAGTGAATTTCCACCCTGTCTCTCCCATTTCCTCATTCATCATCATCATCACCTCTTCTACGGGTGCTGCTAAGTGCCCTCTGTCTTTGAGCTCTTTGCTCTCCTGCTTTTGAGGCTTGCTGGGTTCTGGGAGATGGAGTGTCTGGAATGCTTTCTAGTGACAACGTGTCAGCCAGCTGCTGCTCTGGCTCTGCCTGCTCCTCCCCTCCCATTATTTCCCAACTTTTCCTTTCATCTGCCTCTGAACTGTGACCTCCTGCAAAGCCCTGTTGTAAATCCGGAAGAGTCAGGATGGGGAGGTGGTCTCCACCATTCCTCCTCTGCCCAGCCCAACCTCCAGGTGCATTTTGCGACAGGGAATGTCATTAGCGCAAGCAGTTTCTGAGCTCTGGGCGCAGTACTGCGCCTAAGATTTCGGATGAAAACTGCAGGGTGGAAGTAAAGGAGGACCTTTTTCTGCCTCCCCACTTCCAGCCACTCTCTGAAGACTGGAGAAGAGACCCTCTTAAGAATATTAGAGGGTTGGGCAGGGGAAGGACTAGACCATGTGAGAAATGAACATAACATTTTAGCTGCAGTTCATTCATTTTCAGTTTTGTATTCTTGTTATAAGAAAGCAAGCCTAGACATTCTGTTGTTGCACCCATAACCTAGGTTTAAGGTGCCATGTAGCTCCTAGCTTTCGTACCTCAGTTTCTAACACTGTTTGGGGCATCATGCTCTCACGCAATGGCTCAGCTATTTCCCTTCTTAAAAAACCCACTCTTTCTGCTAGACCTTCTTGATAATTCCAGGTATCTGAAAACTAAGAATTTTGTTCTTTTTGTACCCATGAGCCATACAGTAAGAGGAATTAGTAGACCTTTTGAGTTCCACTGAGAGCTTTTGTTGGTGGCATGCCCGACTGAACTTGGAAGAAGATGGAAGAGATTCTAGGCCAACGTTTCCCATGTACTAAGGAGAAAGTGCCATCTGGCACTATGTTGTCACAAAGAGAGAGGGCTGCATTAAAGAGTCATAAGCCATGAAGGTTTGCCCAAGTAATTGTCTGATGGGTAGGCAGGGACCAGAAAATATGTCCTCCTTCGCACAGCTTATCCTTTTTGGGTTACTGAAAAGCAGTAAAAGGAGAACCTCTAGGGAGGACTCATGAAATGTGAAGAGAACAGGAAAATAAAATACAAACTAGAAAAAAGGGGGGGCAAGGTTCAGTCTCTGCCCAACAAGTGTATGGTGTAGATGCTAGGAAAGTGGTAGAAATGTGATTCAGTTTGCATTTAAAGGTGAACCTACCTAATTCACACTTTCTGAAACAATACACGAACTGAAACACAGCTCTAATCCTTCAAAATTTGCACGTCTCCGGATTTTGCAGTGCATTTTTGTAGCAAAATAATGTGTACAAAAATACATGTTATTGGGGAAAATGTGCATTTCTGCATGTATTAGTGGAAATAACCAATAAAATGCATTTGTAAAATTGTGCATGTTATGGAAAACTGTGCAAAAGAAACGTGTATACAGTGGTACCTCTGGTTATGTACTTAATTTCCGGAGGTCCGTTCTTAACCTGAAACTGTTCTTAACCTGAAGCACCACTTTAGCTAATGGGGCCTCCTGCTGCCGCCGTGCTGCTGTTGCACGGTTTCTGTTCTCATCCTGAAGCAAAGTTCTTAACCCAAGGTACTATTTCTGGGTTAGCGGAGTCTGTAACCTGAAGCGTATGCAACCTGAAGCGTATGTAACCCGAGGTACCACTGTATTAGAAGAAATTTGCACTAAAATCCTGATGAATTTTCATGAGAACTTTTCTCTCTTTTTTAAATCCCCATAAACTGATGTGGAAACAGGGAGAACTGAATTCAAGGTCTGAAAAATGGGAACAGAGAGACTATGAAGGCGACAGATTCGTTCTTCCCCATCAGAAGCACTTCATAATGCAAGCTGGACTGAAGCAGCTATGCACATCTCCCCAAACACAGCTCCTCACCCGTAGCATTCGGTGAGCCAGCGCATCGTTGCTCAATGGGCTTCCCAATACTGAGCATCGCTGCTGGTTATTGAGAGGCAAAGGGGGAAGTGCGAGCAGCAGGAAGCTCAACATGGAACTGGGACAGAGGCAAGAGCGTTGGCTTGGTTCTGCTGCCCTGCCTTGCTCCCTGAGATCTGCCCCTTCCACTCTTGTAACAGGCAGGGTTGGAAAGCACAATGAACAATATTGCCATGCCAACCACTACTGTTTGCATGGAGTCTAGTCCTGTGATTGGTTGTCAGCCCTGGAAGACTGGTGTGTGTGTGTGTGTGTGTGTGTGTGTGTGTGTGTGTTATTGGTTTGCTTTGTTATATATTTTGTGTTCTCGTTTTGTATTTTTATGTTGTGAACAGTGCTGTGATCCTGGGGTGAAGGGTGGCATACAAACTTAGTAAGAATAATAGGACCTGCTCCCTGTTGCTGTTGCTCTTTTTTTTTGTATCTTCATTTCAGATCTTGTGTTTTATGTGGAAATTGTCCAGTTTGGTTGTGTATTTTTTGATATTTTGTTTATTGTTGATGACTACTTTTGTTACGCTGCAGTTACGTCCGCCTGGCCTTTGGCTTGGAATCAACTTGATCCCCTTCCCCTCTTTCCTTTCTCCTTCTATGATGGAACTCCTATTTGGGGACTTCCCTGGCTTTTTTCTGGCCCACGTAGGACCAGTCTGGATAGTTGGTCTTGGTGAAGATTTGACATTTTCATCCCCAAAAAGTTTTTGATTTGCGTTTCTATTGAAATGAGGCTGCATTTTAATGTTGTATTTTAATCTTGTTTTTAAGTTGTATTTTAATCCATTTTAATCAATATATATATTCTTGTTGTAAGCTGCCTTCAGCATGGTTTGAACTGTGGAAAGGTGGCATACAAATGTATGTATGTATGTATGTATGTATGTATGTATGTGATTGCCCAGTGCAGCAAGTGAAGGATTTCCCCAGCAGCTGTGGCTTCCCTCGACCCAGCTGCTTATGTACAAGCTCATCTGGCCTTGAATGCAGGGGAAGAGGGGTCTTCACAGCCACAGTAGGACTGCCATCCATATGGTATGTTACTGTGGAAGAGGGTTTAAAAAAACCTCTTCCTTTGTACCATTGTCCCAGTTAAAATGACCAACTGAAGTTGCTTATTTTCCCCTAGGGCAAATAGCAGCTTTGGGGATGAGTGGACTTTTAACTAGGAACACCACATGGCAGGGGAAGAGGGAAGGGTTAAAACCCAAGGTGTTGAGTCTGCGGGAGCGAGCACACACAGAAATAACAAACTTACTTGACTCGGGATTTTCATAGGTGTCCATGTCTGCCGCATCTTCCTCCTCCTGTTCATCAGTATCGCCCGACTCATCGTTATCTTCAACCCACTTCCCTGGCATCAGCCCTGCTGAGTCATAGGAATTGCACAGCGGTCCCACAATGTGAGAGATGAAGGATTCCTGGAGGTTTGCAAGCTGAGGGGCGGCACGATCCATGAAAGGGCTGATGGGGAGGCCTAAGCTGGCTTCCTCGTCACCCTTAGAAAAAGGAGAAAGTCTGTTATAATGCTGTCTTGATCCCTTAGAACAGAAGTGCACATTGGGTCTCCCATTGCCGTCTTGACTCTCACCAGGTGAGTCCAACAAAGTGAGGACAGAGACCTGGTGCATTTTTGACTCCCTCCTCAAAAACAACAATAACAACCCGCAGGGAGTTATCAGGGAGCTTGATCATGTGCCTATCCAAAGCCAACAAACTGCAGAGAAAAGCAGTGTAATTCAGAGCTAAATTCAACCCTAACTCTAACCCAGTGGTTCTCAAACTTTTTTCTCTGGGCCACAATTATGGAATAAAAAATTTGCTCATGCAACACCATTTTAAAAAATAGATAAACACATTGGAAAACAAAAAGAAACAACTCCCAGCAGTGACTGATTTATAACACAAAACACAACTAATTTATAATACGATCACAGGATGTCATAAGAACACAAATCATTCCCAAAATATAATTATAAGCAAGCCTCTTACATATGTACCTTAAGTATGTCTACAAGCGCGGAAAAGAGGGAGACCCTCGGCCGCGCCAGACCTAAATGCAGTGAGGCCACGCCCCCCCGGGCCAGCCGATTGGCTGGCCTGAGGATGATGCGTCCAAGGATTCCCTGGTATCGCGGGGGCTGAAGCCAATCCCCGTGAGGGTGGGGCGTGAAGCCCGCAACCCCACCTCCTCCCTAGCTCGGAAGTGGCTTTATATTAGGTCTAATATGAGACAAACCAACTCTCATCTCCTCATCAACACAAAGAAGGCTTTCTCTTTTCTGATCTGATTTGTCAGAGTTGAATATTCCTGTTCACAACAATAATTTGTGGAGAACTGTAGAAGAATAGCTAATGCTCTTGAAGAGAGGCATGCATACATATAGTTTCTGGCTATACACCCACAATACACTGAAATGTTCAAATGTTTCATTGTCCTTGAATCTTCCCGTCATGCTTGCCAACCTCTTTTGCCACACCAGGGTGATGCACCACAACCTTTGAGAGCCACTGTCCTAACCCCATACCCTAGAGGTTTGTGTGTCCCCTTCCTCCTTCCAGCAACAACTCAAGGCTAGTTACCTGTTCGTAAAATTCGTTGACAATGCCCTCCGTCCACTGTAGATGCAATTCTTTGCATTTCGCAGGCCCGTTGATGTCCGCCAGCTTGATGCACATCTGGCAAACCAGCAAGCGGTCGTTCTCGTTCGTCCAATCAATGCCAACGTCATCATTGACCTGACAGACAGAAGTGACTAAGGTGAGCGGTGCGATACCGTCGCAGCCACGCATAACGCAAACGAGGATGCGATATCAGCTGCACAGAACAGCACTGTCGGGGGTGGCGGCTGACGTATCGTTTATATTTGCTTTACAGAAATTATATTCCCATTACACACATACACTTATAGAGCCTAAGTTAAGCAAATCAAGCAGCATCTGTCCTCACCAGAATATTTGACTGAGGCTCTGGCTCCAATCCACCCAAGGGTTGGCAAACATTTTGAGTCAGTGGGCATGTCTGGAATTTAGAGAACGTGCCAGCCATGGGTGCCTGCCACAGAAGGGCTGCCATGGGGGAGTGGCAAAACACCATAAAGCAGAAAGAGAGACAGGACTGCAAAACGGAGCAGGCGTGCCCCCTAGCTACCCCAGGAAATGGGAAAATGGCACCCACATCAAGAACTGCTGCTCTTTGGACTCTCCTCTGTTCAAAATGGAGGGGAGGGTGAATGCCTAATCCTGGCATCCAGTGACATACGGGTATGTTTGAGGAGCTGGGCTCACTTTAGGAGAGGCCAAGACTGTGAGATCAGGAAAAGAGCAGGAACAGGAAACTCCTTCTCCTATACAGTTACCTTGGATCTCAAACACCTTGGCTCCTGAACAAATCGGCTCCTGAATGATCAAACCCCGGAAGTGAGTGTTCCGGTTTTCGAACGATTTTCAGAAGCCGAATGTTTGGCACGGCTTCCACAGCTTCCAAGTGGCTACAGGAGCTTCCTGCAGCCAATCAGAAGCCGCGCTTTGGTTTCTGAACGTTTTGGAAGTCGAACGGACTTCCGGAACAGATTCCGTTCGACTTCCAAGGTACGACAGTATTGTGAATGGGGGGAGGGTGTTTGCTGAGACAAAAGGAGATGTGATGTGTTGTCAACTCCTGCCCATGCAGATTTGAAATCTGCCATTTTGAAGGCAGGACATGCATCCCTGGTCCCAACTAGCTGGAAATTGGGGATATTCCCTATGTGCTAGAAATGCACAGCCTTCTTTGTTGTTGCTGATTTTCAATCTGAGTTGCTGTAGCGGATCCAACATCTAATGCCAAGTAAGGTAAAGGTAAAGGGACCCCTGACCGTTAGGTCCAGTCGTGGCCGACTCTGGGGTTGCGGCGCTCATCTCGCTCTATAGGCAGAGGGAGCCGGCATACAGCTTCCGGGTCATGTGGCCAGCATGACTAAGCCACTTCTGGTGAACCAGAGCAGTGCATGGAAACGCCATTTACCTTCCCGCTGGAGCGGTACCTATTTATCTACTTGCACTTTGACTAGGTTGGCAGGAGCTGGGACCGAGCAACGGGAGCTCACCCTGTTGCAGGGATTCGAACCGCCGACCTTCTGATCGGCAAGTCCTAGGCTCTGTGGTTTAACCCACAGTTTGGTATTAATGCCAGTTTGCTGGGAAAATATCTGTTGGCACCTGAAGTTCACTCTCTACCCATCAAAGTGCTGGGACTTGAATGACAGTGCACTGTATCCATGTACCGTTTTGCCGGCTGTATCTGTAAGAGTCAGGGGTGGTCAAAATACTTCTTTGTCTTACGGCCAAAACAACTGGGCGCCCCCAATTTCATTTCAGGCTGCAGTGAGTGGAAATGGGAATTTACATAAGATTTGAGCAGCATAACATCTAACTGAATAACGGAAATCACCTTTTGTTGATTCAAGTCTCAGAACCACATGATATTGTTCCTGGGGCACCATCCTTGCAAAACATTAGGACGATAAAACCATTACCTTTCCCCCAGCCAACTTGGATATACAAAGGTTTGAGCACAAAGGATATACATGGAATCAAGTTTACCTTGGCATTGAACTTTGCTACAAAGTCAAAGTGCTTCTTCAGATCAGTGGCCAAGATTGCCTCAATGACAAGGAACCGAAAGTGCTTGAACTCCACATGATCGAGGTTGACTAAGAAGTTATATTCTGGTCTGGACATGAAGAGGTTCCACGCAGCCGCCGCATGATGGTTTTCCAAAACAGAACGGTCATTATACAGAACAGCCTAAACAGAGAGAAGGATAGACAGTTTGGCGTGATTTATTTTATTTCTACTAGTCCCTGAGAGGCATAAAGGGCCACATATAGCACTGGAGACTCTGCTTAGATCCCCTCCAGCTCCTGGCATTTAACTAGGCCTTGTGAAGGGACGGACAACCTCTTTCAACCTGAAGGACGGGTTTGTACAATGCCAAACGCCTCAGGGTCAAAGGGGTGGGGTCAGAGGCAAAGGAGAGGAAGTGGGGGGGGAGCCAAAAATGCAAACAATGTTAAAGATGCCTCTCTACACACTGTTTGATTTAGTCATGAGCGAGAGGGAACAAACACACATTCACACACAGGCAATGGGCGTCCCCTTTGAAAATGCCCGATTGATAACTGAGGTATTTCAAAACTAAAAATGCCAATCTCTTCAGAACTTCATGGGCTTTAATGCAGGGGTCGTCTAACTACAGCCCGCAGGCTGGATATGGCCTGAGGGGGTCGTTAAACTGGTCCCTGGCCCTTGTCTGCGGCTTCCAAATGGCTGCAGGAACCGTGGCTGCGTCCCAGAAGTCAGTCCCTGTGCGGAGCTAAACAGGTGCAACGCGCCGGTTTAGCTCTGTGTGGGGACTGACTTCTGGGATGCAGCCATGGCTCCTGCAGCCAACTGGAAGCCGCAGACGGCTCCCCCTCCCCCGCCATGGCTCCAAAAGCCAGCGGGCAAAGAGCAGGAGTGTGCGCATGCGCACGGGTGCACGCGTGAGCACGGGTGATCTGGCGCACTGGTGGAAACGTTTGCAGACCCCTGCTTTAATGCAATATGGCACATGATGGACTTACTTTAAATTTTAAAGTTAAGTTACAAAATTTTAAAAAGTGTTTTAAAAAACATTATGATTTTAAAAATTCCCAAAAAATATACTGATTATTTCATATTACTAAGAGCTCCCTGCAAAATTTCATCTTGGGGTCTCAATGAGATCACATTAAAAAAAATTGTGCATACATGTCTGCCTTACTGGGTTCTATTTAGGACAAATGGGTGTTGCAAAATATAAGAGAATAAACAAGAAACCAAGCAATAATATGTTACTTGAGGCATTTTTTTATTAAAAAAAAGTAATTCATTTAAAGAGTATCTGAGAAGCTAAAAAGGTATCCTAAAGCGGAGTGTGTTGCAGGATAGAACTGGTTTCGGCTTGTTTGAACCAGCACTGGCTGGCTTTGACGTGTGTGGACAAGCTGTGGCTTGTTGTACAAGGGCTCAGTGGTGACTTGAGATTCACTCTTACAAGAATTCTGTCCAAGAGCCAAGTCAGGGTTGATCTCAGCCATCCTTACCTGAGGAGCGCTGGTGGCAACCAAGAAGGCGTTGGTTCTCCCCGGGTGATCATAATCGTGCATGGCAGCAGCTACATAAAGGGCCATCAGTTCGAGGGCAGGGATGTTGCCCGCCAAGCATCCATGGCCATCGTCTGTTGGTGCGTATGTTTTCGACAAGACGTAGCCCAGGTGGCCGTGAGTGATCCCGCTATCTGAATCTGAGCAGAAAACCAGGACATTTGCTGAGTTTGTTGTGAAGAACAGGGACAACCGGGTTTTGTGCCCAGTTGCCATGTTTAACCTGGATCAGTTTCGTATCCATTGCTCATTTGTTTTTAAAAATATTTCTATACCACTGTATCCTAAATATATATATATATATATCACAGCTACAAATCTACTACTTCTTATGATGTTCAGTACCCACGCCCAAAAAGCAGCACCAGCAACTGAGAACTCTGGGCACTTGCAAACACAGACATCGCTTGGGTCCACCCCAGGGGAATAATTTTTTTTCTAATAACTTTTTTTATTCAAAATTAAAACAAAACATATTATCCAGAAACATATCATCCTTATTCTCCCCATTTTTCCTCCCTCCCCCCACAGAACCCACCCACCCCCACCCCCCGACTTCCCTCAGTTCCAGTCTTTGATTTCTCTAAAAATGCTGTTTTCTGCATGTTACACAGTTGCATAGATCCTCAAACTATTTAGCTGATTATTATCAATAAAAAGTTTGTGAATGTTTATTCAAAGCACCCCCAGGGGAATAAACTGAGACCGGCCCATCACTCCTCCTCGGTTTTTGAGGGCATAAGGGGTTGGGCGGCTGAAAGCCTTGGTTGGCTCACTTGGTGGTTCTGCACTGGGTAAGCCTTAGTCTTAGTTTGAGAGGAGGTTGTAGCCTCTCCCTGACCCTCCCTGGTTAAAGATATCCCATTAAAGGACTCCATGAGGAGTTGCTTCTGTCCAATGCCCAGACGGAGGCTAGGGCCATAGAACTCCAGCGGAAACCCCTTGGGGGATACCGTTATTTTATATAGGTCATAGCCCCTCTATGGTGTGGTTTACCCTTAGATACACCTCCAGCAGATGGGCTGGAGGTAATTAAATGGGTTCACCCAATGCCTATGACAAACCCTTCCCATCTGTAACCAACAAAGTTGTGGCCTATTTGAACCCAAAACTCGATATGCTGCTGTCTTGTCTGGTTATTCCATTACACAAGAAGTGACTAGGGAGGCAGAACTAGTAGCCTCTGATATCCATGAGTTCAGGGATATTTTAAAAGATAATTTTATAAGTTGTGTGTCCTTGTTTCTCAATTTGATCCTACATGGTTTTGTATGTATTGTGGCATTTTATGCATTGTCGTTATTTTTATTGATCATAGTTTAGTAATTCTCTATTGTAATTGTTAAGTGAAAACTGTTTAATTATTATTTGCTGATATTTAATTTTACTGTTTACTATCATATTCTAATGGATTATTGAAAATTGCTTTATTTGTTATAAGTTGTTTATTTTAAAGTTATATTTTTATTATGACTTTTTTGTCAGATTGTCATTAGGCGTGCAATGTTTGCCGTCTGTTTTTTTGTTTCTTCAGCTTGTAAATCACCTTGTGTATAGAAATATAGAAAGGCGGTATACAAATTAAAAGTGAAATGAAAAATGAAATTTGTTTAGTTCTCTTTTAATGCCATCCAAGTTAGCGGCCATCCCAAGCCTCTTCTATGTGCTTCTTCTACATGCATCTGGTAAACATGTCCAATTTCCTGCAGAAAGAGATACTGGACCAAGAAACCAGCTTAAGGGCTCCCCAAAATCGCATGCTAATAGAATTACCTGAATCGCTTGCTGACCCATGGTCATTAATCACAGTTGAGAGTCCTGGTATAGGCTGCGTTGAAAGGTACCAAACAGCGTGGAGAACATCAGTGGCATGGATCCTGTTGTGATCTGTTAAGACAGAGGCAGATTACTTCTGCTGGGGGGGTCAACAGCACCATCTGTTGGACAGAGAGAATCAATTCCCTGCTCGTGGCTCAAATCTCTCGCAGGAACTAAGGTCATCTGCTGAGCTAAGGAAAAAGCTGAAGGTGGATAGGCAAATTCATTTGCTATGATAAAACTTCTCAAAGTGAGTTACTGCATTTTTTGCTCTATAAGACTCACTTTTTCCCTCCTAAAAAGTAAGGGGAAATGTGTGTGCGTCTTATGGAGTGAATGCAGGCTGCGCAGCTATCACAGAAGCCAGAACAGCAAGAGGGATTGCTGCTTTCACTGCGCCGTGATCCCTCTTGCTGTTCTGGCTTCTGAGATTCAGAATATTTTTTTTCTTGTTTTCCTCCTCCAAAAACTAGGTGCGTCTTGTGGTCTGGTGCGTCTTATAGAGCGAAAAATACGGTATATATATGTATGCTATGTGTGTGTGTGTATATATATATATATATAAAATACAGTATTATTTGCATTAATCCATAACAAACTCAATATCTTTATAGGGTTTCTTCCAACTCCCAGACACTTCCCCCCACTCCTCTCCCTGGTTTCCAATAATTGTCTCTTCTCTTTTCTGTGACTAAATACTTTTATCCAATCTATTAAAACTCCTTTATCAAATTATATTGCAAGTGCCAATCCAAACCTGCTAACGTTTTTCAATGTTCATTACGGAAAAACAGGAATCAGCAAGTATCGCACTCTTGCTGTCATACTTACAAGGTATCTCTCGGTATCCACACTCCAAAGCATGGAAGTAGTTCATAAACTCTCTCATGGGAATTTTAAAGGTTTCAAATAGCCCCATATCCTCAAAGAGCCTGTAGGACACCTGGAAAAACAGAGGAAAACACAGAGCTTGGCATGGAAGAACGATCCATTAATAGCAACAAAAATAAGTATTGCAATGCTACTGATAACGTGTTGAAATGAGTAGGGCTTCTGCTCTCACCATCACAGCTGCTCCCAGAAGACTTTAATAGACCCTCTCACCAAATGACCGGAAGGCAACGCTTTCCAACACCTTCCATAATTGCTTAAATTTTCTTTGCGCGCAAAGAAGTTAATAGCTCTTATTTAGCAGGCCTGGTCGTGAAACACCTCCCAAATTCTCATTTGCAGCTATAACCTCCTGGAGCCGCATCCCAACTGGTTTTCCTAGAATCTGACCCCCTGCCCAATATATTGTTTTTCAATCCTTTGACCAAAGTAGCAAGGGGAAGGTAGCTTTAATTTTAAACCAGATCTGGTCTTTCTCTCCCTTAATTGCAGCCTTCAATTCCAGCTCCTCCTTTCCAAGCAAAACCTGATTTATCCCGAGAGGGGTTGCCGTTAAGCAAACGGAAGTCATAAATTAAGGCACTGCCCATCTACACAGCTTGCTACTGAACTGCAGTGCAGATTAGAAAAGGTTTGCTCTTCCATTCTGAGTTGAGAGTCTCCCCCAACCCCTTTGCATGGATTACTGTCTGCTGCATTTTGTGATTTGCTGGTGCTGTGTTTGAGTGCTTTCTATTGCACCACAGATGGATGCTTTTAGCTTACTTCTAAAAAAAGAGAGAGAGAGAAATCTAGACCATTTTAGCATCCCTCTTAATGTACGTAGATGGCTTCTCAAATATTCTTCCAGGAGATCCATTGGTTCTGCTTTCCAAAGGCATATGCTTTCCCCAGGGGGTGGGGGATATGTCAACTCTTCTTTATTCCATTTCATAAATTTCAGGCTATGTGGCACACATCGGTAATTCATTTCGCTAATTTCTTTCTCCCTCTCACTAGGTTTAAATCAGGAAGGCAATGCAAAAGGCAGAAAGCTAAGAATGAATCACTCCAAACCCCAGAGGTCCTTTGCTATGCACCATCACAAGGCGTTTAATTTTTTCTTGCATCAGGAAGCACAAATATTAATTCTCTAGGCTTTATATAAACGGAGGCATCCATTTCAAAAGCCTGGTCTGATCTCACACATTCGGGCCAAGTGCAGACATTATGCTTCCCAATTTCCAAACCATGGTTAGCACCTCGCCCTTCCTCTGGCATGTACGTTCCATCTCCTTTCCTTCTTTCGGTACTAACCAAGGTTAACTTAGCATCTGCCCTGACACAGCTCCAAACCACAGTCTGTAAACATGGTTAGTGAACTGGTTTTTGAGTAAACCATGGTTAGCGCCAAGCAGAGAAGGTGCTGAATAAAGCTGGAAGTATGTGTTCCTCCAGATATCCCTGAATGCCAACTTCCATGAGAGCCAGCCGGCATCAGGAATATTCTGGGATGACAAGAGTTGCAGTCCAGCAACATTTGAAGGGCCATGGGTTTCCTTCCATTGGGCAGGGTCTGCAAATTGGTCAGAAAGTAGATGCAGTGCAAGAAATAATATCATGTGGTTTGCAATAAAGGAGAGGGGAATTACCCCCACTACTCTTCCTAAATAGCAACCATAGTTATAAAGACATTTGTGCTCCCCTTTCAGGATTTCAACTTGGTATGGTGGGACCTAATTCTCTTTGAGCAACAATAATTCCCTAAACTCAAGCAGGTGACTTTGTTGTGTGTATGGGAGCTCTGTGCATGTAAAGAGCTGTGGATCAAAGTTCTTGTACTTTCCCCTAACCAGGAACACACTTTACCCAAGGTGAGGCCCCAGCCCAAGTCTGCAATGCACACTTCCTTACCTGACTGAGGATCCGACCACATTTCTTGCCTATCTTCTCTACCAAATCGAAGATTGGGAAATTCCAATTGTTTAGCTGGTCCATAAGAGGATCCAAATTGTCCATTATTAGAGGCTCTGGGGCAAGAATAGGCTTGTCCTGTATCAAGAAACAACGCATGCTCTGAAGGTTACCAAAACACTACAAAAAACATGGGTTACTAAGCCCCTCTCTAAATATACACACTGTGCCATTATTACTGATGCATATCAATCCCAGGTTGGCTGGGATCAAGAGGGACAGGGGGACAGGGACTTTTTGACCTGGCGGACCAGAACTTTATTCGCCCATTGCCACAGGGGGCAAACTTTGAGAGCTGGGCAGGTTCCTTATGATGGAGTCGGCTGACTTGATAGCTGGACAGCCCTGCCCACTTGTCAAAGTCAACCCACAGAGGTTGGGGTCAAAGTTTGCTTCACCAGCATATTCCCTGGAGGGAAAGAGTTTCTCCACAACTGAGTGAAATTTTCAGGTGAGGAAGTGAGGAAGCCTGTAGCCTTCCACAAGCTGCTTGGCTCCAACTCCCACCAGCTGTCAGAAACGAGCCTGCAGTAAATCACACAAGTTAACTGCTTATTAGAAAAACAATCTGCACAGCAATGTCAGGCCTAACGACCACAGCAACTCTCTTTGATAGGTCTTGCAGAGACTAAAATCCCTTCCTTCCCACAGCTGCCTAGGTCCCCTCTTCTTCAAAGTCCTTCCCAAGCAATCTGAGACTATGCTGGTATGCTTGCCTTTGCTTCTCCCACTTCATGCCTCTCCTGGTCCTGGGAGACCAGGGCTGAAGGGGAGATTGTTGCAGCAGAAGGGGGAGACCCCTGTGACTTTTCACCTCCCTTACTCATCCCTGCCTCTTGGCTTCTCTCCTCTCCTGCTTCTAAACTTCTCTCTGCCACAGATGCTCCCTTCTCACTAAACCCTGTTACTTCTTCTGTTTCCGACACCCCCTCCTCCCAGCCTTCTCCCTCTGACCACTCACTGTCATCTCACTACCAATCCCCTGGCTCCGAGCCTTGTTCCTTTGGGGGGTTCTCAAGCCAGTGCCTCCCAGATAGTGCTTGCTGGGCAACTCTGTGCCGAACCAGTCCATGACATCAGTCACAGCCAGCATGGCCAAAGTCAAGGATGGTGGGAGATGTAGTCCAGCAATATCTAGGTAGGCACAGGTTTCCACTCTTGTGTAGATGCTTGCAACTCTACACTTTCTGCAAACAGATCTCCACCCTGGTCTACAGGGCTAACTGAGCTGGATGTGAAAGTTACCAGCTAGCATCTGATGAGGGAAAGTTATTTGCTTTTTAAAAAAGAACTCAAACTGGCTTGGAGGGTGGGCCCTTGGCAGTGAGGAATTCTCTTCAAATCTTCAGCTTGGACTCTTTTGTACCACCCCCTGGGGGGCTATTAGTTATGAGCCAAATGTGGATATTTAAGAGCTTAATTTAGGCCACATCTGCACCTTGTTGCACAATCATTCGCAGCAGCCCTGCTCCATTTCGCTCTCCATCTCCTAATGTTTTTCTTGGTTTGCGCGATACGTTTGATTTTCACTTAAATTTTTTTTTAATGGATTTTGCTGTTTTGGAGTTCTTCATCTGTGCCATCAAAAATAGAAAGCTGCATGGGAGTTCTCATCTCTTTAGAGGGTAGTTTGACTCTCTCTAGATAAGTACAACGAGATATGGGATGGTGATAATAAGAGTTTATACACGCCTGTGGGGGCGGCTTGCAACAGAACATTGCAGTGTGGGGAGTGTACAGGATTCCAGACTTCCTAGTCCTTTCCCCCTCTTCCCCATGGTTTTCCATCTCCCTACCACCACCCCTAACAAAATCAGCATTCCGTGGCCATTGAACATACTCAGTCTTTAACCGACTGGGTTTTCTTTGGGGGAGGGAGTCTCCCATGCTTAGCGTTCCCCCACCCTAAAGATTTTTTTTGCACATCTGCAAACTTTCGGATTTCCTCGAGTGTGCTGTTACCACCCTCTTTTGCATAGGGCAACATAAGCAATGGCACTCACAGCCTGAATGTTGGAAATATAGGGGAAGATAGTAATAAATAATAAGCACTCATAGAATAATGTTGAGCTTCAAGCTGCATTGGTTGCCAGTTTGTTTCAGGGCACAACTGTCCCAGCTCCTGCCAACCTAGCAGTTCGAAAGCATGCCAGTGCAAGTAGATACCGTATTTTTCGCACTATAGGACGCACCTAGATTTGGGGGGGGGGGAATAAAGGGGGAAAAATTTATTCCTTCCCCCCGCCAGGCGCGGGGCTGGGGAGGGGGGAAGCCCGAGCTTCCCCCTCCCCCAGAACGGGACCCAGAGCCATGCCGAAGCTGCGCGCAGCTTTGGCATCGCTCTGGGAGCTTGCGGGGCTGGGGGAAGAGGAAGCCCTCCGCCAGCCTCCAAACCATGTCGGGAGACAGCGGGATGGCGCGCTGCGCCTCTCCCACTGTCTCCCGAGTTTGCGGGGCTGGCGACGGGGAGGAGCAGGCTTCTCCCCCCCGCCAGCCTTCTAGCCAAGTCGGGGGACAGCGGGAAGGGCGCGCTTCGCCTCTCCCGCTGTCTCCCGAGTTTGCGGGGCTGGCGACGGGGAGGAGCAGGCTTCTCCCCCCCGCCAGCCTTCTAGCCAAGTCGGGGGACAGCGGGAAGGGCGCGCTTCGCCTCTCCCGCTGTCTCCCGAGTTTGCGGGGCTGGCGAAGGGGAGGAGCAGGCTTCTCCCCCCGCCAGCCTTCTAACCAAGTCGGGGGACAGCGGGATGGCGGCGTTCCACCTCCCCGCTGTCCCCCGAGCTTGTGGGGCTGGCGGTGGGGCTCTCCTGAAGCCTGGAGAGCGAGAGGGGTCGGTGCGCACCGACCCCTCTCGCTCTCAAGGCTTCAGCGAAAGCCTGCATTCGCACCATAGGACGCACACACATTTCCCCTTCATTTTTGGAGGGGGAAAAGTGCGTCCTATAGTGCAAAAAATACGGTAAATAGGTATCCCTGTGGCGTCACGGTGTTCCATTGCACCAGAAGCGGTTTAGTTATGCTGGCCACATGACCCGGAAAGCTGTCTGTGGACAAATGCTGGCTCCCTTGGCCTAAAAGCGAGATGAGCGCTGCAACCCCATAGTCGCCTTTGACTGGACTTAACCGTCCAGGGGTCCTTTACCTTTAACTCTGACAGGTAGTGGCTCTCAGGACACCTGCTGCCTAAGCTTCTCTTGAAGGAGGATTATGTGGGGCCTTTCTCAGCCTAAGGGCCACATTCCCTCATGGGCAACTTTTTTGGGGGGACCAGGTCAGCAGCAGGTGGGGCCAGAGGAGAAAGTAGGCGGAGCAACAGACTCCCACCTTTGTACAGCAAAAGCTACATTCCAGCCACATTAAACCTAGAAGTGCCCGTCCTTCAACCAGATGAGCAAGAGGCGTCATCACAATTCAAAGGGCCACTGAGGCTTGTGGCCTGGTGGGAGTCTTGAGGGCTTGAGGGCTGTGTCTGTCTCCCGTGCCTGGGGCTCCACACCCCTGTCTTAAGTGGAGATGCTATGGTTCGAGTGAGAAACCTTTAGTGTGGCTCAGCCACAGAGACGTGATCCAAATGGGAAATTATTATTTTTTTGCAAACCTTGCGGCAGTGCCTTTCCCCCCGCAACACGCATGCTAGAAACACACAGGCAGAAAAGTGAATGAGATACCTCAGGCGGCAACAGAGTATGCAGTATGATCGTTTCTGGCGTGTACGTCCTGCAGATGGACCCCACACGCTTCCGTTCCTTGGAGCACTCCGTCTCGTCGTCATTCTGCAAGATGTCGCTGCTGTCGCTGTTGTTTGTTTCATAGTCGGAGGTGGCTTGTGCTGGGTCCTCTGAAAATGCAAGCCCAGCTGCCTGTTAGTTGCTGTCAGGGATCAAGCTGGTAACGGAAACAGCTCCTCTGAGCTGTCAAAAGCTGCTTCCTACGCTCCTGTGTGGCTCGCTCTGCCAATCTCCAAATTTGCTCAGGGCAGACAGAGAGACAGACAGGAGCCCCTTCTGTACCGTGCATTTAGAGCTGCTCCAGGCCACTTTAAACAGCTGTGGCTTCCCCCAGAGAATTCTGGGAAGTGTAGTTTGTTAAGGGTGCAGAGAATTGTTAGGAGATCTCTATTTCCCTCACACAGCTACAATTCCCAGAGTGGTCTAGGAAAAGGGAATTTTTTAAAAAAAATACAAAAAACTCTGGGAATTGTAGTTCTGGGATAAGGTCCCAGCAGAAGTTGCAGCAGTTTAAAATTACTATCTACATCGTGGGTGTCAAACACAAGGACCGCGGTCCGAATCCGGCCCGCCAGACCTTGTCATGTGGCCCGTGTAGCCGCCGCTGGCCGCCAGCCTTCACCTTTTATTCTCGCTTTTTTTTTTTTGACACAAGAAAGCCGCCTCTTCAGCGCATGCGCAGCAGCCTACAAGCCAGAGAACGCCTGCCCTCTAGCGGTGCCGGCCGTTCTACACAGGAAACCTCCACTTTACATGCATTCAGGAAACCTCCACTTGTTTTTATATCGGCCCCCGATGAATTTATATGAATTTTATATTGGCCCCCGATGAATTTGAGTTTGACACCCCTGATCTACATATATGAATGAGACCCACTCTAATTTGTTTTACTAATATTTGCTGATATATATATACAGTCATACCTCAGGTTACAGCCGCTTCAGGTTGCGTTTTTTGGGGTTACGGACCGCTGAAACCCGGAAGTACCAGAACAGGTTACTTCTGGGTTTTGGCGGCTTCGCATGCGCAGAAGCGCTAAATTGCGCTTTGTGCATGCGCAGAAGCGCCAAATCACAACCCGCGCGTGCGCAGACACGGATTGCAAACGCTGCGGGTTGCGAACATGCATCCCGCATGGATCACGTTCGCAACCCGAGTGTCCACTGTATATATTTGTGTGTGTGTGTGTATACACAAAACACACATATGCTGTGTGTGCAGTGAGCCTTTGGCTTGAGTGGTGGTTGGGCATTGGTAAAACCTGGTCTGGGGGAGGTGAGGTGTGGCCATCACTTGCCCCTCCATTTTAAGGGTATTCCGTTAAAGGGATCCAGGGATGTGGGTCCTGTCCGAAGCCCGGGTATGGGCTAGGGCCATGCCATGACCCCATTGGGGACCCTGGGGGAGCTCTAGTTGATGTACATCAATAGGGCTCCCCCTATTGGTAGTTGATCCTTATGAGACTACCTGCATGGTGGGCAGGAGTCAGATATAGTTGGTTCCGTTCCAATGCCTAAGCCAATTCTGTAACCAATACAGTTGTGGCCTAAATTTGCCCATTAACCTAATATATTCTGTCCAGGTGTTATTATTCAACATAAGGGGTCTTGAAATGCAAGTGGCAAATGCTTGGATAAAAACAAACAGCAGTGGCAATAAATTGTCAATTTTAGTGATTCTTTTCCCCTCTTAACTTCAGACCCAACTTGCCCACCTGTTCTGTTCAGGGTGTGCGTTCCGCCTTCCCGTCTGCTCAGAGATCCTTCGCTGGGTTCTGCTGGGTTATACGGTCTGCCGCAGCTAGAGCACAGGTCAAAGGACAGACATTGTGTAAAACTAGAGGGGTGAAAATACGTAGCAGTTGCCTGCTTCACACAGGTCACAAAGGACTGTGCCCTGTATGCAGAGAGCTGGGTGTGTGAAATAGGAATGGAAGAGGAATCTGTTTTAAGTGGATTCATACAAGGAAACCAGTCTATTGATGTTCACCTGCATCAAACTCTTGCACTGAGCACCCATTTATGTCTGAGCTGCTTGTGCATTTTTTTTTAAAGCCCAAATAATTATGAGCAAAAAAATTGTATAACACAAATAAGGTCCCATGCAGAACTATATTTCTATAGCATAACTACAAATATTAATGCATATTTACTTTAATACCGTTACAGAAATTGTTGTAGGTTATCTTTTTCTGCGCTAGTTCCTTTAGGAAACCTGGATTATATACAGTGGTACCTCGGGTTACATACGCTTCAGGTTACAGCCTCCGCTAACCCAGAAATAGCACTTCAGGTTAAGAACTTTGCTTCAGGATGAGAAAAGAAATTGTGCTCTGGCGGCGCGGCAGCAGAAGGAGGCCCCATTAGCTAAAGTGGTGCTTCAGGTTAAGAACAGTTTCTGGTTAAGTACGGACCTCTGGAACAAATTAAGTACTTAACCCGAGGTACCACTGTATGTGCATAATGTTATACAGTGGAACCTTGGTTTTCTAACTTAATCCATTCCAGAAGACTGTTTGGCTTCTGAAAAGTTTGAAAACTTAGGATCAATGGGCTGGTTGCAAAGCCAATGGGGAAAAATGAAAAACGTGGCTCAGAAGCTGTTCGGCTTCTGAAAATTGTTCGAAAACCAAAGCAGTTACTTCTGGGCTTTCGGCGTTTGGGAGCTGAAACATTCCAAAATGGAGGCGTTCGGGAACCGAGGTTTAACTGTATCCAATGCAGCTGAAGATTGGGAGATTCAGGGCAGCTAAAAGAAAGCACTTCACCATACAGCACAGGGTTAAAACTATGGAACGCACTCCCACAGGAGGCAGTGATTGCTATGGCCTTAGATGGTCTTCATGGACTCATGGAATTGTAGAGCTGGAAGGGACCCCAAGGGCCATCTAGTCGAACCCCCCTTGCAATGCAGGAATCTCAACTCAAGCATCATCCATGACAGATGGCCATCTATCTTTAAAAATAGATTGGACAGATTCGCCGAGGAGAGGACTATCAATGGCTACTAGCCACGATGGCTATGCTCTGCATCTACGGCTGGAGGCGATAATGTTTCCAAATCCCAGATGCTGGAAACCACTGGAGGGGAAAGAGCTCTTATGCTTGCCGGTTTCCCACAGGCATCTGGCTGGCCCCTGTGAGAACAGGATGCTGGACTAGATGGGACCCAGCAAGATATTTTTATGTTCTCAAACATATAATTCAATTCAAAGTGTTGGTGTTGACCTTTAAAGCCCTAAACAGCCTCGGTCCAGTATACCTGAAGGAGCATCTCCACCCCCATCGTTCAGCCAAGACACTGAGGTCCAGTGCCAAGGGCCTTCTGGTGGTTCTCTCATTGCCAGAAGTGAGGTTACCGGGAACCAGGCAGAGGGCCTTCTTGGTAGTGGCGCCCACACTGTGGAACGCCCTCCCACCAGATGTGAAGGAAATAAGCAGCTATCCTATCTTTAAAAGATATCTGAAGGCAGCCCTGTTTAGGGAAGTTTTTAATATTTAATGCTGTATTGTTCTTAACACTCGATTGGAAGCCGCCCAGAGTGGCTGGGGAAACTCAGCCAGATGGGCGGGGTATAAATAATAAATTATTATTATTATTATTATTATTATTATTATGCATATAATATGTGAGAATTCTTGATATTTTAAACTAGACAATGCCGTTGCAGTCAAGATAATATAAACTCATGTATGCTGGCTGCTTGGCATGGCTTAAAATAACACCCTTCTGACTTTCTTTCCCACCAGAATAACACAATGGAGAGAGACCTGAGTACGCAGCGACAAACGAGCCTGCTGTAATGCCACACAACTTTTTTAAAAGTGCAATTTTTAAAAAGCGAAAACTCAAACCTGGACACAATTAGGAGTGTTACATAATAGCATTAAGAAAACACAACCTATTGCCACTGAGCTTTTAAGCAAGACCAAAACAGCCTGTTTCTTGGAACCCTTTGTTTTCTTTTTTTGGATGTTGCCATGGATCTAGTTCCAAGAAGTCAAAATATAGGACGCAACAGAAAGGCAAGACCACCTGGCGACGGCCAAAGGGACTTGATATTGTCCGAGAGACCTGATGCAGCTGGAGTGAGCCGAAACAACGCATAGAGCCTTAGCTCAACTCTTCAAATACTTTAGGGGGACAATCCAGGAACCCCAGGACCTTGTGCACACAAGCTGAGCCACGGTCCCCTTTGGTACGGTGGAAACGGGCAAAGTTATCACAGCTGCGGTTCTCCCACTCCACCGAAACACACACATACAGTGGTACCTCGCAAGACGAAATTAATTCGTTCCGCGAGTTTTTTCTTCTTCCGAGTTTTTTGTCTTGCGAAGCACGGTTTCCCATAGGAATGCATTGAAAATCAATTAATGCGTTCCTATGGAAACCGCTTGCCAGGCTGGCGGTGCGGAGAAGGGCTCTCCGCCCCACCGCCAGCCTTCGGAGCAGCCTTCCGAAGGCTGGCGGCGGGAGGAGGTCTCTCCGCCCCACCGCCAGCCTTCGGAGCAGCCTTCCGAAGGCTGGCGGTGGGAGGAGGTCTCTCCGCCCCACTGCCAGCCTTCGGAGCAGCCTTCCGAAGGCTGACGGCGGGAGGAGGTCTCTCCGCCCCACCGCCAGCCTTCGGAGGAGCCTTCCGAAGTCTGGCGGGGGGAGGAGGTCTCTCCGCCCCACCGCCAGCCTTCGGAGCAGCCTTCCGAAGGCTGGCGGGGGGGAGAAGGTCTCTCCGCCGCACCGCCAGCCTTCGGAGGAGGTCCGAGGACAGTGGGGAAGACGCGCTGCGCTTCCCCGCTGTCCCCGGAGATTTCCCTATGGGCTTTCGTCTTGCGAAGGAAGCCCATAGGGAAATTCGTCTGGCGAAGCACCTCGAAAAATGGAAAACTCTTTCTTCTTGCGAGTTTTCCGTCTTGCGAGGCATTCGTCTTGCGAGGTACCACTGTACTGGGTTATGGATAATACGATTGCGTTGTGCAGAACAGAGCCTTGAGGACGAGGGTGGGGAGAGGGAAATGAAAGACGGTTCCAACAAGTGTCAGAGAAGCATCTTACCTGCTGCAAATGACAGGCGTGGCCACGACAGCCTCCGAAAGGTTAGGGGCACTCTGGGTGCAACCCAAGACCCTATGGGGCTTCAGCGTTTGCTTAGTGGCAGTGACCGTCGACTCGGGGAATTGTTCGCTGGAGGTCTTGCTGATGGGGCTGCTGGCTGGAGTGCCGTGGATGGGCGAATGGCTTGGGGAGGTAAGAGGCGAAATATTTGGTGGGATACCTATTAGGAGGAAGAATGACAAAAAAATAAAGGGGTGTGCATTTAAAGCATTTATATTCCATCTTTCCTCCAAGGAGCTCAAGCAAGGTTGGTGCTCCTCCTCCCCATTTTATCCTCACAGCAACTCTGAGGTATAAAAGGCGAAAGGTAAAGGAACCCTGGACGGGTAAGTCCAGTCAAAGGTGTCTATGGGGTTGTGGCACTCTTCTCGCTTTCAGGCCGAGGTAGCCGGCGTTTGTCCACAGACAACTTTCTGGGTGGCCAGCATGACTAAATAATAATAATAATAATAATAATTTATTATTTATACCCCGCCCATCTGGCTGAGTTTCCCCAGCCACTCTGGGCGGCTCCCAATCAGTGTTAAAAACAGTACAGCGTTACATATTAAAAACTTCCCTGAACAGGGCTGCCTTAAGATGTCTTCTGAATGTCAGGTAATTATTTATCTCTTTGACATCTGATGGGAGGGCGTTCCACAGGGCGGGCGCCACTACCGAGAAGGCCCTCTGTCTGGTTCCCTGTAGCCTCACTTCTCGCAAT
This sequence comes from Podarcis raffonei, assembly GCF_027172205.1. NCBI lineage: Eukaryota > Metazoa > Chordata > Lepidosauria > Squamata > Lacertidae > Podarcis > Podarcis raffonei. The sequence goes on along the minus strand of NC_070611.1, from coordinate 63,119,850 downwards.
GAGGGAACCGCCAGAAGGCCCTCGGCGCTGGATCTAAACCGCTTCTGGCACAACGGGACACCGTGACAGAAACGAGAGCTCATGCAAACACCATTTACCTTCCCGCTGCAGCGGTACCTATTTATCTACTTGCACTGGTGTGCTTTCAAACTGCTAGGTTGGCAGAAGCTGGGACAGAGGAACAGGAGCTCACCCCATCACACAGATTTGAACCGCCGACCTTCTGATCAGCAAGCCCAAGAGGCTCAGTGGTTTAAACCACAGGGCCACCCGCTCCCTTCTGCGAGGTAGGTAAGGCTGAGAGACAGTGACCGGCCCTAGGTCACCCCGTGATCTTCATGGCTGAGCAGGGATTTGAACCCTGGTCTTTCCCAGGTCCCACTTGCTTCAGGCAGACCAAAGCTTCTCCGACAGAGATTTCATTGGAAGTTCTTACAATGCACAAGATGCTAGCCAGGACAGGGCAGAAGTTCCAATCACAACTTTAGATACTCCATATGCTAGTAGGGTGAGCTCAAAATGGGAATTGCATTAGTTAGCAAATAGGCCCAAATAGGACTAATTTAGCCAGCTAGCCCTGGTGATCGTCTAATGTTTATTGGATGGATTTCCCCCTAAATTGATTTTAGAACTTGGAATTTATTGTTATTCATGCTTTTATACTGTATTTTATGCTGCTTTTTGTTGTATCACAATTAAGTGTTTTAAATTTGTTGCTAGCCACCCTGAGCCAGGTTTTCTGAACCGGGAAGGGTGGGGTATAAATAAAAATTTATTATTTATTATTAGCATGCTTAGGGACCCAACACACACATTCATGGAGCAGGAGGGAGACAGAGTCAGCGGCAGTTTCAAGGTGCTGCCAAATTTTCACATAGCATAGGGCGCCGCTGAAATCTGAGAGCCCCAAATCCGCCACTGACAAAGTGAACTACGTGTGGTTGTCTTGGGCTTCTTGGGAAAAGGGTGAGATCTAAACGTAACAAACTAGTGTGCAAAACATTTTAAAAACTTGTTGTGAATCTTCAGGGGGAGCTCCCCTCTCAAATTTGATAAGCTGGGGGCAGGTAGGAGGTGTTTAAACCTTCCCTGCAGGTCATTTTTCAGATCAAAATCACTCTCCCATTGGCTGCATTTCCGAAAGGTACTGCTGGTTTTTTAAACACACAAATGCAGTGGAGAGAAAGGTTTTCTGCTCTTCCCTCCCTTCTTCCCGGCCTGCTGCTGCTCTGATGAAATCTAGAGGCTTCTTTTGGTTGTCTTAAATTTAAAACAAAAATGCAGAGAGATGCTTGTCTGCTGCATTGCTCCTGAGATGCAAAAGAATGGAAGGTCTCTGCTAATCCCCTCTTGCAGTTCATGCTGGGGACCATAGGAAGCCAGACCATTGGGTCCATCTGGCTCAGAATTGTCTACACTGACTGGCAGCACCTTCCCACGGTTTCAGGCAGGGGGCATTCCCAGCCTTACTCTGGAGATGTCAGAGATAGAACCTGGAACCTTCTGCATGGAAAGCAGATGCTCTACCAAAAAGCTACGGTCCTTAACATAGGATGTGAAAGAGCTCTTTGCCGCTCAGCTTGAAGTCAGCAATTACAGCTAATACTGCTGGTCTTCCACCTGTGGCTCAATTCAAAGCGCAGCCTGTGCTACAGGTGCAAATACAGCACAGCTAGGAAAGAAACATAACCTCAGCTGTTCCCCACTGATTTTGAACACAGCACATTTAAGAGACCACCCCTGTTGTGACCCATAACCTCACAGCGCATCTATATGCCCAAGAGCTAACCAACCTTGCCGACTTGGCCGCTTGGAATTCAGATGGTTTGCAGCGGACATTGCATAGGAGGCGGAGAACGACCTGCTTTTGGTGAGGTTCATCAGGAGGGAATTGTTCCACGCGTCGGAGCTGTGAAAAGAGAGCAGAGATCAACCGAAGGGTTATAATCAGCTGTTTCTGCTTGGACCAGAGGTGTTAGGACAGAGTGGGGCTCGCCATCTCCAGGAACCCAGGAAGAGCCCTGCCTAGCCAATCAGCATCTCACAATGGCCAACCCCAAGCAGGACCAGTGAGACATTTCACCATCACAATTCTATTGCACCCATTATAAGTGCAGACCAAGATATTTGACTTAGGAGTCTATTATTGCTATCCCATGGCCATATAATTCATGATGTTGTTTTGTGAAAGACCAGTGCTATCTCTGACCAAGGTAAGCTACTTTTTGGGGAAGGGGGGAGTGGCAGGGGAAATTCCACAGTTGCTTCCCCAAATGATTGCATACGTTCTCCATAATGTTCAAAGGAGGAAGACTAGATGAACAGATGTACCTATGGATACGAAATGCAGCTGGCTAATGCCCCTTGTCTGCCAATGAATGTCCAATTAAAAACACTGAGACATACACTCTTGCCTCCAACCTATCCCTGATATTATGCCTCTGTGCCTGGTGTTCTTGCTCCTCTGCTGCTGTCATAGATATTAACCCCTGCAAGTTGTGGATCATGCACTTACTTCTGGCCCAACTGGATTAGCAATCCGTTGCTCTTCTCCAGCTCTCTCACTCCTCCTCCAGCTATCTGATATCGCTTCCCAATTGTGGAATGGGTCAAGGCAATGGCTGGGACTCAATGTTTTAAAAGCGTGAGAGCACTACTTAGATGTATGCGTGGGAGCGAAGAATTTTAGAGGTGATTGGTTAAACTTTTTTTTGCAGAAAAGGATTTCCATTCCCAATCTGAGAATAGCATCTGTTCCTTTTCATTATATGCCGAAAAAGCATAATTAATCCCTCAACTGCAGGCTAAAGATATCCTTTTCAATCAGATCTGACACTTATAATGCAACATTTGATGGATGAATCAATTTAAAGCGTGATAACTGAATGCTCATTTAATTGGTTAAGATTTTTCAATTTTATGAAATTGTCCATGGGAGATTATCCAATGGTTTTTACCACCCTTTTTTATTTCCATGTTTCACTTTCTTAGATATACAGTGGGGTTATTTACTCTCAGGTGTCGTCAGTCATTTGAATAATTCCTTCCTTTACTGATTATCTGGGGGACAAGGCCAGGGATGGAAAAAGGAATTGCAGCATCACTTGAGGGCTTGACTCAACTTTTCACCTTCGGTGGAGCAACATCTGAGCTAGTTAGTTTCTGTCCAAGGTCCTGCAGAATATGCTTTTACAGTGGTACCTCGGGTTACATACACTTCAGGTTACATACACTTCAGGTTACAGACTCTGCTAACCCAGAAATAGTGCTTCAGGTTAAGAAATTTGCTTCAGGATGAGAACAGATATTGTGCTCCGGCAGTGTGGCAGCAGCAGGAGGCCCCATTAGCTAAAGTGGTGCTTCAGGTTAAGAACAGTTTCAGGTTAAGAACGGACCTCCGGAATGAATTAAGTACTTAACGCGAGGTACCACTCTAGTTAGTTTCTGCCCTATTGATAATCTCCTTCAAGTCCAATTGGGAATCTCTGTGGGACCTTGGCACGATCCCAGAGCAGGAGATCTGCGAAAACGGTGGTCTTAGTCTTTGTGATTACACCATCAAAAGACAAGTCATAATTTAGTCCAAAACATCTACTGTTTCCAGGAAGAAGTCAACACTCTTAAGATTCTGAGATGCTACAGAGAATCACACGACTTTTTGTCATCGAACCACCCCCCTACACACAATTATTTCCTCACCCAGATGACGAAGTATCATGAAGTTTGATGCTAGCACTGCGGTCTCTTCTCACTGGAGCTGGCTCCAAAGTGGGCAAACCAGTTGCAGATGTGGTTGTTGTCCAAGTGGACGACACTCGCCGCAAAAGACCTGGGGGCAGACTTTTCCGGAAGCGCTAAGGATAAGACAGGAAGACTTTTCAACTGGGTAGTATTTCGTCCATAATCGCCAGCAGTTACTGGCAGTCAGTTTGCAAAGAAAACATTGTGAATGGGGTGGGGAGGAGAGGGAAAGAATTATTTTTAAATGAGTATTCTGTTAGCTTCTTCTTGTAGCTTGTATAATTATAAGATTACTGTATAAACTTAGAAGGGGGTTGAGTGGCTGTGACTATTACAAAGGGACCCTGAACGTCTGAATTTCCCATTACACTACTGACTGATAGTCAACAGCACTGATAGTCAACAGGGGTGGCCTTGGACTTGCTTGTGAGCCCTTGTTGAGTAGTGGTGTGAGTGTTGGACTTATATTAGTGAAACCTGGGTTCAAATTCTGACTCAGCCGCAAATAACAAGGTGATTGGGTGACTTTAGGCCAGCCCTTGTCTTTCAGCCTAATATATCTCACAGGGTTGTCGTGAGTATAAAAGGTGAGGGGACTGTGCATGCTGCACCCTGAAGCATCTATTTCACACAGAATGTCTTTTCTTACAGTCACAGAATTAACACCCGAGGAAAAGAAGAACCAACATTTCCCACAACCTGAAAGAGGGACGCTCACCTTGGGAATAGTCAGCTTTTCTCCCTTCTCTGAGCATTCCTCTGAGTCAGAACAGGTGTAGTTCTCATTGAAAGATGCCAAAGGGTTGATCCTCGGTTTGTGGATGGCTTGGAAGGTTAGCTGTGTGTTGAGCAGGTTGCTCACCGCCCGAAGGGAGGTGCAGACGTTTGGTGGTAAGGAAGGATCTGCCAGGAGGTCTGTAATAAGTCCGTGAGCCTCTCCCATGACTGCAATGTCAACTGTAATACTGGTGCCTGAAGACTGGAAGTAGAGAAAGAGTGAAGCTTCAGCAAAAAAGAAAGTCAGGAAATGGCTAAATCAGAACCCAAACCAAGGTGATCTCTGCACTGCAAAGTTTGCCCTCATTTATGCCATATTCAATACTGTGTGTGTGTGTGTGTGTGTGTTTCGCAGATGAACAAAGATGACAAACACTTCTTTTCCTGGTGCAGACATACGAAATGTTTAGTAACTGAAGGGGGTGTACCAACAAATAGACAATAGCCCTTCTTATTGCTTTCTTTTTTTTTATAAGATATTTATTAAGATTTTCAATTTTTTATACAAACAAAAAACAAACAAAAAGATTAAAAAAGACATATAGTTCATAATACCAACTTTTCAATAACATATTTCTCTGACCCCCTCATACCTCCCCTTCTTGTATTCCATTTCAAATTATTTGTTCAGCAAATCCTTAACTTAAAGCATTACAGCTTTTAATATCGCCTTATTTTCTATCCAAACCTTTTTTCCCCCCATATTCCTTTATATCATTACAGCTAGAAACCACTCAATTTCAATCCAACATCATTCAACATTCCTTAATTTTACAGTATTTCTGTAAGTAGTCCTTGAATTTTTTCCAATCTTCTTCTGCCGACTCTTCTCCCTGGTCGCGGATTCTGCTAGTCATTTCTGCCAATCCCATACAGTCAATCAGTTTCATCTGCCATTCTTCCAGAGTGGGTAGATCTTGCGTCTTCCAATACTTTGCAATAAGTATTCTTGCTGCTGTTGTTGCTTATTGCTTTCATACATGCAGAAACTCGGCACAAGAGTCATTTTTCCTGGTGCTATGTTTACCTGTATGTTTTGCAAAACGTGCAACTTGACTCCTGCCCATCATAGAGTAAGGTTCCCCACCATTGATATGGATTGAGCAGGGGAAGCTCTTTGGGTGATGAGAAGGACACAAGTTGTGCAGTCAGCTGAATGCTACAGGTGAGGTAGGGATGGAAGAAGCAAATTTAATGACCAGAGTCCCCCATGCATGTACACCCACTGCTCTACTTTATCATGATATACTTTATCATCTCCTTGGTGTGTTCTCCAGGGTCAAGACACATCTGACGTGACATCTAGCTTGGTCCTTTGTACAGGGGCAGCTTCATAAGCTGCAGGTTATGTGGATCCGGCAGTGCAAATGCAGTCACATATTGTCGCTTGCCCCAGATTTGCCAGTATAATCCAAGAGTTGATTAGAGTGTGGTGCTGATAACACCAAGGTTGCAGGTTCGATCCCTGCACGGGACAGCCACATATTTGCAGGGGGTTGGACTAAATGATCCTCAGGGTCCCTTCCAACTCTATTTTTCTCTGCACGTCCAAAGGATGTTACCGTAGAGCTGCAGGAAGCTGTTTTCCTTCCTCCCACCTTGGCAGAACCCACAGTAGCTTTAGCCAAAATTGGTCGATTCATTTGATTGGAGGGCTTGCAACCTTTTCCCAACATGAAACAAGTTCACCAAGCAGACAAGGAGACCCTGGTCATTCTACATGTCCTATCAATCAAGCTCTCTGGCAAGCCACAGGCCGCATGCATGCACACACGCGGGTGCACACACAAACACACGCACAGAGAAAAGAAACAATGAAAAGGGTTAAGATAGACTGCAGGTTATTGGCATGCAGGGTGCAAACCGAGGAACAGGCAGGCAGCTGTGCCTGGCTTGTCTTTGCCCTTTATAAAATAACAGCCCGACCATAAATCATGATTCGATATAGTTTCCAAGTCACATCATGAACTCTCTGGCCAAGTGTCTTAAAACAAAATTAAAAGTAAACACAGCTCCTTTCTCTCCTCCCCCTACTTCCCGACTCTTTTAATTTCCAAAAAGCCTTGAGCAGCACATGCCGGCAGCTTCGGTGGAAATAACAGGTTATTTTAGAATTTGCAGACAAGTCTCCGTAGGGATTTCTATCCCCAAGATTAAGCAGGGATGAAAAACACGCTCCATATTACTTGTTTGACACGTTTCTCAGAAGGATGGGGGCTCTTCTGCAAAAGGCAAAGAAAGGCTGTTGACTTTGGAGACCTTATAAGGATGATCTGTAGCTTTGCCCAAGGAAGAGTTTGCGTGCCATCTCTGTAACTCATGTCAAGCTGACCCAGCTGTACCGTTTGGAAACTATTTAGGTGTTTGTTTACTTTTTAAAAATTGGTATCGTATTTACCTCATAAGAACCTCTTAGCAGTGCACGATCTTCTCCTTCAGGTTTGGAGTCCTGGACTCCATTACCTGACAAAAGAGGCATCTGACCTCTAGTCCCTGACACTTAACCAGGGTCAAGGCAACAAACCATAGAGAGTGCTAACCAGGGTTAACAGTCATGTCTGCATCAGGATTCTGCCATCAGAACTTTGGTTCTTTGAAATTCTGTGTTCCAAAGATTGGGAGAAGTTTCACTAATAAGACTGCAATCAATCAATCACGCCTTACTGTTGGAACAATTTTCCCCACCTCCACTTCCTGGGGATGTGACTATGGGATGGGACTTCTCAGAGAGAACATTCCCTCCAACTGATCTGTAAAGGTACCTAATTTTGGCTTCAACTGACATTTCACTTAAAATTAATATCTAAGGTAAACATGCGAACAACTCTGGGGTTGCGGCGCTCAGCTCGCTTTACTGGCCAAGGGAGCCGATGTTTGTCCGTAGACAGTTTTTCTGGGTCATGTGGCCAGCATGACTAAGCCGCTTCTGGAGATACCAGAGCAGCACATGGAAACGCCGTTTACCTTCCCTCCAGAGTGGTACCTATTTATCTACTTGCACTTTGACGTGCTTTCAAACTGCTAGGTGGGCAGGAGCTGGGACAGAGCAACGGGAGCTCACCCTGTCGTGGGGATTCGAACCATGACCTTCCGATCGGCAGGTCCCAGGCTCAGTGGTTTACACAACAACGCCACCCACCTTTGCTAATAAAAGACTATGCAATGATTTACTTTCCCTCTATCTACAAAGGAACCTTTGTGTTATGCTTAAAGATGGAGTTATGCCAATGGTCCATTGACCCATCTCGCTTATTGTCTACATTGATGGACAGGGGTCTCTCCCTGCCCTACTTGTAGATGCCAAGGAGTGGACCCAGGACCTTCTACATGTGAAGCAGATGCTACGTCATTTCCCTATTTTTTTGCCTTCCAAGAGATCTGATATCTACACAGAACCTAACACAGCCTCATCTGAATGTCTGCTGCCTCCTCTCGCCCTCCATCTTAACAGGGCAAGCCTAACATAATTTAGCTTGAAGTAAGCCCCATTGAATTCAACATGGTGTACTTCTGGAAAGACACTGTACAACATGATTGCACAGTAAGACTCTTACAATGCAGAGAATAGCCCCCCAATTTTATTTTTATTTTGCTTTGCTTATCATCTAGTCAGATGAATAGTTCTGAAGAAACTCAAAAGCTTGCGAATGATTTTCTTTTCTTTTCTTTCTTTTCTTTTTACATTTTGGTTGGCCAAATAAAGATTTGGCCTTAATGTGGATTTTGGGATAATTTGGACTCCACATTGGATTTTTATGTTCTGGTTATTTTTGGACAACGGCAACAAATCATAACGTTTCCAGTCTGACGATCTCAAGCCTTGTCCCATTTTGAGATGAGACGAAGAGATTGTCAAGGGTTAGGAATTTCCTGTGTAGCCGGAAATGCAGTTGCCATTCAACCTCCCTTAATATTCGGCATCAGAGAGGGAAGGGAGGGGCAGTGCATAAGATAAAAGAATCAGTCACTCTCTCTCTCTCTCTCTCTCTCTCTCTCTCTCTCTCACACACACACACACACACACACACACACACACATATATATATATATATATATATATATATATATATATATGTTTCACTTTTATTACAATGTAGAGAGGACGGAAGGGATTATATATCCATAATGGGACTCAAGATTGCTTTAAATCAGGCATCCCCAAACTCGGCCCTCCAGATGTTTTGGGACTACAGTTCCCATCATCCCTAGCTAACAGGAAACTGTAGTCCCAAAACATCTGGAGTGCCGAGTTTAGGGATGCCTGCTTTAAATCATGCATTGAATTTAGCATGATTCCCTCTTTGAGAACCTGGCCTTGGCCTTCTTCATAGCCTGTTCAATTTGTAAAAATTCAGATGGTTATAAATTGATAACTTGAAATGGTCAAGCGGGGATGGTAAAGAAAAAGACAAGAGAGAAATAATGGCAACTTATGCTTGTTCTAAATTTGAATTGGGCTGCCTAGCAAATGTTAGCCTAGAGGAGATGGAAGAGGGGACTGCCGGTCGAGACACAGTTGCCTCGCTGACTAACACAAAACCCGAAAGACATTTGCTAGCATGGGGCAGGGTGATGGAAAGGACATGAGAGATGTTGATTGGCTGGGGTACATAATTGGGTACATAAGAAACTCTATCCTGGGGCAGAATTTTCACATGTTACATTTCCATTTCAGAGATCCCATCACTACAATATTCATCTAACACCATTTACCATATTTTTCTGTGCATAACACAACCCATGTATAAGACGAGCTCTGTTTTGGGGGGCTCCAATTTAAGAAAATGGGGGGAGATGGCCCAGAGTTGTTGAGCTTTTTTTGGGGGGGGTGCCAAAAATCACTGACCAGACTGACAAACGCTGTCAATCGCACATGTCACAGAAGCCGCAAAGCGTCTGCCCGCTCGCCACTAGCAGCTGGCAAGCACATGAACAATTGTCGCAGCTGCAGCCAGTCCACATCAGCCCTAGCCGCAGCCACCAATCACCAACCCAATTGCTGCAGCAGCAGCCAATCCACAGCAGCCCTTGCCACAGCCACCAATCACCCACCCTATCGCCACTGACAATCTCCTCTATTTTTACATGCAAAGGCTGCAGCTCGGACTTTGGTGGCAAAGGGGTGGAAGGAAGAAGAAGTCCCGACAATAATGGATTGGCATAACAAGCTACAAGAATTTGCTGAAATGGCGCAGTTGACAAATAGCCTGAGAGGCAATTCAAAACAAAAAATTATGGAAAAGTGGGATAGATATAAGATATATGTTCAAAAATACAGTAAAGATTCACTATCTATGCTAGCATTCAATTGACGTTGGAGAGAGACTGAGAAATAAGACCAAGGGTACATATTGATATAGGAATGTACAGTGGTACCTTGGGTTAAGTACTTAATTCGTTCCGGAGGTCCGTTCTTAACCTGAAACTGTTCTTAACCTGAAGCACCACTTTAGCTAATGGGGCCTCCTGCTTCTGCCGCGCCGCCGGAGCCTGATTTCTGTTCTTATCCTGAAGCAAAGTTCTTAACCTGAAGCACTATTTCTGGGTTAGGGGAGTCTGTAACCTGAAGCGTATGTAACCCGAGGTACCACTGTATTAGATAAAATGTAAAGAAATATACAATAATAAGAGTACATTCATTTGTAAATAAGGAATATACAACGGGATAGACAGGAAGTCCAAAGTGTTGGTACATATATGATTTTGGAATAGTTTTTTGTCCTTGTTTCTTTTCTTTAGGTATATAAACTTTGTATATAAACTTTTTATATGTGCTGAAAATTATATTATAATAAGCCTTGTGATGTAATAGGATAATGTTTACTGATGTAACATAAGAACGTTAATAAATAAATAAAACTCAAAAGAAGAAAAAGACAAGCTCCTGCTTGTGGCTGCAACCAATCGCCCGTCCCCATTCTGCACTATCTGTGTATAAGACGGCCCCTGATTTTGAACATTCTTTTTTAGAGTAAAAAAACCTTGTCTTATACACGGAAAAATACGGTAACTTGGGAACCCGAGGATCTGCCTTCTACAGACTGAAAGCACTGGTCCTTCTCTCTCAGTGTTATCTATACTGACTGACTCTAGAGGGTTTCAGACATGGGTCTTAATCCCAGCCCAACCTGGAGATGACTGAGCCTGGGACCAGGCCTGGCCCACCCATGAGACAGGGTGAAACAGCGGCCTCGGGTTGGTGGAGAAGCAGCGCCAATGGCCAGTGCAGCAATAGCAGGGCGGTACTTTCTGTTTCGGGATGCGGGTGGCACTGTGGGTTAAACCACAGAGCCTAGGACTTGCCAATCATAAGGTTGGCAGTTCGAATCCCCGCGACGGGATGAGCTCCCGTTGCTCGGTCCCTGCTCCTGCCAACCTAGCAGTTCGAAAGAATGAAGTGCAAGTAGATAAATAGGTACCGCTCCGGCGGGAAGGTAAACGGCGTTTCTGTGCGCTGCTCTTGTTTGCCAGAAGCGGCTTAGTCATGCTGGCCACATGACCTGGAAGCTGTAGGCCGGCTCCCTTGGCCAATAAAGCGAGATGAGTGCTGCAACCCCAGAGTCAGCCACGACTGGACCTAATGGTCAGGGGTCCCTTTACCTTTACCTTACTTTCTGTTTCGCCTCAAGCTGCAAAATGCGATGTGCTACCCCTGCGTGGGACCTTCTGCTGAGCTAGGACCAGCCCCTTATGAAAGACGGAGAACAAAATAAATCAAGCTTCCTTTCCTACCTAACCATAATGTTTAATTCCAACTTCAGGCTTCAAAAATGTCTTAGGTTTTGCAGTGGGCCACAGCCAACTTAACCCAAGCGGCACTATTTACAAGTGGCAATATTAATAGGGGCACTAAAGAAATACGATTATAATCACTTTTGTTATTTATTGAAGAGGGAGAATTCTCAAGAGTCTCATTTTCTCTCTCCCAGGAATGTCTTCAGGCATCTTAGATGCCCTGGCATCGCTGAACAACACAAGCAAAATAATAATAATAATAATAATAATAATAATAATAATAATAATAATATCCCAAAACAAATGCAAGCTTTGAAATCGGATAAACAAACCCTTTGTTTTGCATGAAGAATAAGAAAAAGAAGAGGGTTGTGAGGCTTTTCTCCGCAGAGAAACAAAAGCAAGAATGAATGAATTTATTTAGTAAAGGTTTGAGAAAACTTTGACTCATCTCTCTCACAGAGTAAATGTTAAAATGCCCAAATTGGCTAATGAAGTGATGGCTGGTGTTTTTGACACATGGTTTAGAAGGATAATTAAGAACAACGGGTCAATGGAAAAGGCAGAATAAATGCCTTTGCAATGCCTTTTACAATGGGAACCACCAGATGGAGCACTTGAACACAATATTACAAGTTGCAGTAAAACCTCTCTTTCATTGCTAAGTTGTTTGCTGGACAGAAAGTGGGGGGAGATATTTTTAAAAGTTTTTTTAAAAAATAATAATTAAAAACTCATTTCCAGTTCACTCTTTCTGAAAATTAACCATCAGTTACCTGAGAGTGAGAGCACAGGTTTGTAAATCTGTTAGTCTTTTAAGATTCACATCTGATGCCCTTTTAAAATGTGCTGCGGAAGGAGGCATTCCTGGGTTGTCTTTTTGTTTTTATTACTCTTTTGTGGGGCTGCAATGGTGCAAAAACATGGTTACAAAGCACGGATCCACATGGATCCTCAGGATTTTTGCATTGGGTCACCCCAAATTCACCATCAGATCACATAGCATGTCCATGGCTACAGCCTGCACAAAAAACACATGCATCCACTGTTTCATGGGGCCGCAATGGTGCAAAAATGTGGTTACAAAGCACGGATCCACATGGATTCTCAGGATTTTTGCATTGGGCTACCCCAAACTCACTGTCAAATCACATGTCTGTGGCCACAGCATGAACCACAAAAATCATACACCCACTGTTTCGTTCAGAATATTTTTTTCTTGTTTTCCTCCTCTAAAAACTAGGTGTGTCTTATGGTCAGGTGTGTCATATGGAGCGAAAAATACGGTATGTATTTTGTTTAGTTTTGTAATATTGTGATTTTATGTTGTGAACCACCCTGAGATCTATGGGTATAGGGTGATTTTATTAGTAATAAAAGTTTGTTATTAATAAAACAATTTATTTTAACAACAACAACAATTTAAAAATAATAATGTTATCATTAATAAAATTTGTTGTGTTGTTGTTATTGATGGGAGAGACAGGAGCTATGACTGAACACTGGGGAAACTGAAACAGGACGAAATAAGACTGTTCATAATTCCAGGAGCATCTGCTTGGTCACTGAAGAAAAGCCAACGCTGGACCAGGTGACCTATGCAGGAGAGTTTGTATGTTCATGAACTACGAACTGGCGGAAAGGATGCTGTACAAAAAAGCATGAAGGTTTCTACGCCCACGAAAATCAATGGGAAAATAAACCTTGCTGCTCAAAGATGAACAAATTACTTGCACCTGCACTGTTTCTTGCTTGCAACCGTACATTTGTGGTGTTTGCAAGTGCACCTTATGTGAACTTGACATTCTGTTCCAGTGGAAAGGAAAGAGAGAAGGAGAAGGGGTGGAAGCGATTGGCGGGACCCCCTAGCTCTGGAATTCGCTCCCTCGTTGCACAACCATGTGCTATGATATATACATGGGTAACTGAAGGACATAGTGTTTTTGGTGGTACGAACAGATGTTGCAATCAGCCAGCCAGATGTGCTGAACGAGTCTTTCTGTTGACCTGGTCTAAACATTGCTGGCCCATCCTAATATACCCAACCAACTCTTGTTCGCAAGTCTTTCCTCTCTCGCACTCACACACACCCCAGCCGTGAACGGAAGTGTGACAAGCCTGGGAACTGTACCAAGCCAGACCTCTGTTCTGTCTAGCTCAACACAAACCCGCTTATAAACACGTATCAAGAGTAAGTAAATAATTAAAAATGAAGACAAGCCCACGAGTGACAACTTCTGCAGCCACTTTTCCTCTTGGTTGTTCCTGAATCAAACTCGCGTTGAGTTAAACCTCCCAACAAGGAAGACTCTTAAGTGAAATGGACCAGAGAATCATAGAATTGGAAGGGACTCTGAGGGTCATCTAGTCCAACCCCCTGCGATGCAGAAATCTCAACTAGATCATAAATGACAAATGGCCGTCCAACCTCTGCTTGAAAACTTCCAATGCAGGAAAGTCCAACTTCCACGGAATATTCTGTTTCACTATTGGACAGTTCTTCAATATGGTACTGAATGGCAGCTCCCACCATCTGCCTGTCCCCTACAAAAACTTTCCGGTTAGGAATGCTCATTACTTATGAGCAATAATGGGGTCTCTGGCATATGAGCTGATAGGCTGCCTTTACCTTACTTTTGCCTATCTCCTGTCAGGAACTCATCCTACACTCGAGTAGGAACCTGGCAGAGACACATGCCCGACTGACATGTTCCCTCCTTCCTGGTCTTTCGTTCGGGAGCTTCAAAAGCTTTCTTTAGCCCGAACATCACAGCGACCGATGCCAACAGACACCGGCACACTTAGGGATCCGCAGAGTCTTCGCAGCTTGCGTAACAGACCTCAGCAACTCAGCATTTTGCCTAATCTACTTTATTTACATATAAACACACACGGAGCACTGCAACATGGCTCCCTCTCTCTCTAGCATCAGACAGCAGAGAGAAAAAGAACAAAGGACAATAGTCCCACTTCACGGAACACAGTAACACAAACATCCTGTCTCTGTCACTTCCCACTTTGTACAGTCAAAACATACACCGTCATGTGAAAGACAACAATCTCATGACTGCAATCATAGAGCAGGAATTCTAACATCTCCATCCCCTCCTCCATATTTGACAAGAACGGGGTCAGACAGCCACTCCCTTTTGATGTGGGACCGGTATTTTATGCTTCTCTTCCCTCTGAGTACTTCCCATGCTCTTGTATAGCAAAGAAACACAATCAGTATGTTTACAAAAATGGCAGGGTCTGAGGGCCGAATGTGATCCTCCAAATTGATCTATCTAGTCCCTGGCATTCTATGAGCACTGCAACTTTTTCTGGAGCAACACTCCCCTCTCTGGCCCTGCTCTAGACCATCATGCTGTGCTTTGTCCTGATGAGAATGTGCCCTTGAACCCTGGCAAAGCCTCTTCCCTGCTTGGATGGAGGACAGAGAGGCTTGTGTGGAAACTAGCCTACCGTAGGAAGGTAAAAAGTGCATTTATTGATCCATCCACTTTTACAAGTGCCCATGCCTGCTAATGGCATGTGGCCTACAAACGGTTGTCCATGAGAGAAGGTGGCCCTCAGCATGAAAAAGGCTGCCCACTCTTGGATTATAGGATCAACTGCATGGCAGGATCTCCATGAATTGCTAAAAGGATTCTCTGCTAGAAAATAAAGCATTTCATAATAAACAGCAGAGCTAATCTGATACGTACCCTGTATTAGAACAGCAACACAAGCAGGTTGACCAATAAACAAAACATGAAGACTCTCTTCTTCTTCCTCCATCTCTCCCAAAAGACAAACTGTCAAGAGTCTATGGTGCAACTTTTCCCATTTAAAGCTCCCAGCTGCAAGATCTTGCTTTCCCATAATGGCGGTTACAGAAAGAGGGTCATTGTTTTTAGGGCTGGGTGGTCGAACCTGACAGGCTGCAGGACCCTGCGACCAGCAAGTGGGATTATCTGCCTCCTCAGCCGAAGGAAAATGCTTGACGTCAGTGTTTCATAGGTCCAGGGCCCCTCTCACAAGCGGCAATGCTTTGCTTTGGGCTTAGCACCTGGAATGGGCACCAGGAGGCGGGGAGCACTCTGCCCTGGGAGTCCTGGTAATTTAAGATTGCACAGAAGGCAAGGCAAATAACCGTGTCTGCAGATTCCACACTCCAAAGGTCACCCGGAGTGTCACAAAAATCTTAATATTTAACTGCGGCAAAGGGAAAGACTCGAGATGAGGCACTGAATTCCAAATGTTGCTATTGATTCTATCTTTTTTTTAGGTCAGAAATTTAACTAGGTTAAAAAGAACTCCTCGCCCTACATATCAACTCTGATGCATCCTGAATGCACAAAATCTAAAGGCTTAAGACAGGATGTTGGTTTCCATTGGGAATTCACGGTTAGGCAGATGGATTTTGTGCATGCTCAGAGTCTGACAGAACATCTTAGTTGCAGGCATGGAGGAATTTTCCTCTCAGGCTGGATCGGCAGAGGCCCTGGGCTTGTTTGTTTTATTTTTTAATTTCTTTGTTTTCTGCCTTGGCTCACTGGATGAGGTCCAGTGTAAGCATCCTTCTATAGCACAAAGGCATGTAGGAAGCTATGGTTAACGTAAGAAGAGTCATGCTGGACCAAACCACTATAGCATCTGGTTCTCACAGTGGCCAACCAGGTGACCATGGGAAGCCCACAAGCAGGACCCGCGAATTGCACACTTTCCTTACCTTCAAATGGAAAATAGTCCTAGAGATGCTGATGAAGGAACCAGAGACCTTCTGCACCCAAAGTACAACCACCAGGACTAAGCTATGGTCCTTCTCCATCAGGTGGCTATTTGAGCTGGACCAAGGAGAGCTGGGAATGACCCCAAAGCTACTTTGCCTGCCTGAAAGAGATGTCTCTTTTTTCCACCAGTGGCCTTGAGCAAACTTGTGTGGGCCTGAATTCCCTGTGGCAATAACCAGGAACAGATGGCCTGCAAAAAGTTGCGACCGGAGGAGACAGTTAGCCTAACCCCCTGCTAAGTAACCGAGAATGAAGACCAAGTTTCTCTGCAGTTAGTCCCCTTTTTATCACCAGGACCTGACAAGCAAGCTGCAAACCTCTTCACTCCACAAGCTGCCACTGCAGCCCCAAATCGCAAAAGCCCTTGGTACAGGAGATGTTGCGGTAAGACCAGAGCGGAGGTCATCGCTCAACAGCAGTGACAGCTATAAAAAGGATGCTTTTATTTTGACAGGTTGGATGGGAGATTATAAAGAATGACCTGCAAGATACATTGCATCGTCCATCAGGTTAGGATAAAATGGCAAGGAGAACTATTTACACCATCTTGAGCTCCTTGGAGGAAAGGTGGGATATAAACGGAACACACAAGCACACAAATATTCCTGGTCTGCGACAGCTTCACACACGTTCGGTCTTCCGATTCAGCTACTCCACAACTGTGCTGAGCCTTCATCACAAAAGCTCTCTGCAGGCTGAGGGAAATTCATCTGCGCAGCAATTTCGCCGGCTAACACAGGCAAAGTGAAATTAGCTCAGTGAACCTGAGGGAATGAATTTTTCCTTGAAAAGAAACCTGTGCCCTAGTTTCTCCCCACCCGCCCTTCTCTCTTTCCCTTGAACATCCTTGCATTTTGTCACGTTGCTGCCCCTGAGTCTTGGGTGAGGATGCTTTTGGGTAGCTGTTCCTCTGTGAAATTAAATTTAGGCACCAGAGCACAAGGGCCAACTCTTGCTATAGGGCTAACATGCGGCAAGCAGCATCCATCACCCTAGGTTTCTCTCATTTGACCAAAACTGGATCCATTCACATTTCTGTACCTTCTGTTGGGTGAACTAAATCACTGTGTAAAAGCCGGGGGGGAGGGGTAATTTCAAAACGTGGCTTTCTCCTGCTTGCCACTTGACAACACTCCCTCTGCAGCCATTGGATGAGTAGCTGTGATGTCACAGAATGTCAACAATAGAGCTTTTGTGACGCACAGAAAAGATAACTCTGTCTGTGGCAAGCCATCTGTAAACATCTATCGCAACACAAAGGATTTGGTTACTGGCATGCTGAGGGAATTGGTATTTGTTGAGCAATTGCCAGAGTTACCCACAAAGCGGCAGTTATGATTGAGGTGAAGGCCACGCATGAGGGCTGGGAGGACATAGGAAGAGACTGGTCCATTTGGTTCGGTGTTTTCTATGCACTGAGTGGAAAAGGCTCTTCAAGGTTTTTTGGCAGGGCTACCTAGATGATTTCAGCCTCGCTACTGTGGTGTTTCCGTGCGCTGCTCTGGTTTGCCAGAAGCGGCTTAGTCATGCTGGCCACATGGCCTGAAAGCTGTACACTGGCTCCCTTGGCCAGTAAAGCAAAATGAGTGCCGCAACCCCAGAGTCGTCCACGACTGGACCCAACGGTCAGGGGTTCCCTTTACCTTTACTGTGGTCCAAAGAAAAGCAGAGCAATAAGTTTGGCATTAGTTTGGCTGGAAGCTGGCACACAAGATGCTCTCAAACTGTCTTAGGGACTCCAGTTTGGATTTGTGTAGGTTTTACTCCTTAGCCTTTACTTCTCCTGAAGATATATCCTGAGAGGCAGTGGAGATTTAGGATCAGAGTTTTCCTAGATTGGCTACCTTCCCAGGTTGATGAGCCCCACCTGCCCCTGACTTCCCTCTACAGCAGTGCAAAAACTATGCACTTGGAAAAATTAATGAATCCTTGGAAAACTTAGCTAAGCAGGTAGCTGAGACAAATAAACAAGTAGCTGAAGCATCAGTTAAAATTGATCTGAATACTACAAGCATTAATAATTTGGGACAGAAGGTGAATACCAATACACAGTCTATTGAAAAACTATTACAGGAATCTGCTTCGACCAGAAAGATAGCTGAAGAAGCAAAAGATATTGCAACTGCTACTCAAGAGAAGATACCACCAGTATATAAGCAATTGGAGGACCACGGTTTGACACTGTCCATGATTGAATTGAAAGAGAAACAAAGAAATTTAAGAATCAGGGCTGTACCAGAATGTGAGAAAGATAATCTGGCTGACTTTCTCACACAGGAATTTACAGATTTTTGGCAACAGGACTTGGGGAAGGAAGAATTTAAGATAGTGAGTGCATTTAGACTTGGAAGAGGACAAAGGAGAAACAAGGTGAGGGACTGCTTGATTACTCTTCGAGCAAAAGAGGAGAGAGACAAAATTTTGAACCTGCACTATCAAAGGACTTTGGAAATTGACAACTCAAGCGTGGAGATATTTAAGGATATTCCAAAACATCTTTTGGACTTAAGGCTTAACTATGGAGATCTAGTTGCCCTGTTGAGAAGAAATAGAATTCTCTTTAGGTGGGAATTTCCCCAAGGCCTATCCTTTAAATATAAAGGAAGAAAGATAAAAATAAAATCAGTTAACGACAAAGACAGGTTTCTGAAAGACCACGAAGAAGATCTACAGAAAGAAGCGGAATCCGGAGAAGAGCCAAGAGCACTGGAAAAAGGAATACTAGATATAGCAAACCTATCTCAGCTTAAGAACTACTGCCCTATATCGTTACCTAATGTGGATTACAAAATTTTTGCTGATATTTTGGCCAAGAGATTGAAAAAAGTATTGATGGAAGAGATTCATAAAGACCAAGCGGGCTTTCTCCCGGGAAGACATTTGTCTGATAATTTGAGGAAATCTTTGTTCAATGTTTGGATAAGATATAAGGATCTATTGGAAAATAAAACCCCAAGGTGGCTGTCACCAATGGAAGCAAAAGCCCAGAAAAAGCTCAATATGGAGGCCAAATGGCCGAAATATTGGGAAATTTTGGAACAAGAGGGAGATAGACTAAAACTGCAGAGTTTTGAGAAACTAAAAAACAAAGTGCGAGATTGGCTTCATTATTATCAGATAATGGAGGCATATAATTTGGACAAGAAAATTGGCTTCCAGGTGGAAAAATCAAAATTAGAAACAGAACTGTTAGAACCCAAAACTAAGATTTTGTCAAGGATGTATAACTTGCTGTTGAAATGGAATACTCAGGATGAAACGGTGAAATCTGCTATGATTAAATGGGCACAAGATGTTGGACATAACATTATGTTTGCTGACTGGGAACAGTTGTGGACCACAGGTATGAAATTTACGGCATGTAATGCCTTAAGAGAGAATATTATGAAAATGATATACAGGTGGTACATGACCCCAGTCAAGCTCACAAAAATATATCATTTGCCCGATAATAAATGTTGGAAATGTAAAGAAACTGAAGGTACATTCTTTCACCTTTGGTGGACGTGCCCAAGAATTAAGGCTTTCTGGGAAATGATCTATAATGAAATGAAAAAGGTATTTAAATATACCTTCCCGAAGAAACCAGAGGCCTTCCTTCTGGGCATTGTCAGCCAATTGGTGCTAAAGAAGGACAGAACTTTTTTAATGTACGCTACAACAGCAGCAAGAATACTTATTGCAAAGTATTGGAGGACACAAGATCTACCCACTTTGGAAGAATGGCAGATGAAGGTGATGGACTATATGGGATTGGCAGAAATGACTGGCAGAATCCGAGACCAGGGAGAAGAGTCGGTGGAAGAAGATTGGAAGAAATTTAAAGACTATCTACAGAAATATTGTAAAATTAATGAATGTTAGAAGGATGTTGGATAGAAATTAAGTGGTTTCCAGCTGTAATGCTTTAAGAGAATATGAAAAAAAGGGTTATAAATAGGTAAAAACATAATGGTAAGGATTTGCTGAACCAACAATTTGAAGTGGAATACAAAAAAGGGAGGTATGAGGAGGTCTGGAAAACAAGCTAAAGGAAAATAAGCAATGGAAAATTTGTCTGTTTTTAATTATTTTTATTTTGTATTTTTGTTATTTTTTTTCTTCATTTTATTGTAATACTTTAAAAAATCTTAATAAACATCTTATAAAAAAAAAGCAGTGCAAAAACCGCCTTCTTGACTGATGGACCCACTGATGATGAAAAGATGAAATACTTTATTGTCACTTGTACAACTTGTATACAGTGAGATTACACAAGCACCCCCCACTCAGCTCTCTTAGTCTTAATTCCCCTCGTTTACTGACGCACACCCATCAAACCCAAAAGTCAGTTGCCCTGTTGTTATCTTTTCATTCAGCAGCCTAACAGCCCACAGATAGAAGCTGTTCTTTACTCTGTTGCTGCGACTAATCATGCTTCTATATCTTCTGCCTGAGGGCAGGAGATGAAGAAAGTGCCGGCCAGGGTGTGAATCACCCCTGAGAATTTTCCTCACTCTCCTGAGGCAACGTTCTTCTGCAATGTCATCCAGTGGATTCACGGGACAGCCCATAATATCTTGTGCTGTATTCACCACCCTCTGTAAGCACTTCCTATCAGTTGATGACAAACCAGCGTACCACACCATGATGCAGTATGAAAGGACACTTTCTATTGTGGTAGAAGGAGAAATGTTGATTGACATCATTCTTTCGCAGTACTCTGAGGAGATGGAGTCTCTGTTGGGCTTTCTTAACCACCTGGGTTGTATTGATTTTCCAAGTAAGGTCTTCACTGAGATAAACTCCTAGGAATTTATCTTATTTATTTATTTATTTATTTACCCACCCCACTGTTGGTCTTGTCCACTCCATCCACCCAAACCTGTCTTTGCATGCAGAGGAAGTCCTCATGGAATGTTTGGGACTCATCAGCTACCCTTACCTGGTTTAGCTGGCCGTTCAAAGCTGTTTCCTGGTGTGTGGCTGCCGCCACATGCTAACAGCTTCTAGAAGCCATAAGTGATTGCTGAGTGCAGGGTGGGGGACTGAAGGTGGACAAACAACCCCAGAAGGAGCACAATGTGTTCGCTACCAGAAGTACTATCCAACACCCCATACACCCCACAGCTAATATAAAGCTGAATAAATGTGGCTTCAAAGAGATGTTCTATTTTCAACCAGAAATGGAAAACAGGATTCTTGAGCATTGATGCTCTGATATATATTCTTTGAAACAACACTTAATAAGTGTGCACACGCATTCAGCACCCAATTCATGTTCTCCAAAGGTACCGCTCTGCTATTATTCCATCACAAAAATTGCTCCTGTTCTGTCATACATTCAACAATAATAGATAGTTTCAGTACTAAAACTGTCAACATATCATCTCTTCGCTCAGTGCTCCGCACAGCCTCTATTGAATATGTTCAGCAAAATCACCTCCAAAAGGAAAATCTGGATCGATTAATCTGGAACAATGAGCAGACCTTGGTTTTCTAGAGATGCACCTGATACATGGAAGCATCCACTCTCAATTGCTTTGATGGGGGAGCCCAAAAGAATAAACTACATGTATAAAACAAAACAACAACAGATTTGTACATTACATATGTTCAGAACGGTTGGGTGGGTGTGAAAACAAAAGTGCTCATGATTCTGCCCTTCTGAAATATAAATTCATACACGATGAAGGAGGCAGGCTTTTTCACTGGGTAGCAATAGGGCTGTGGCATGCTCTCCCCTCTGAAATATGGGGCGCCCTATGGGCATCCTGCCAGCTCTTGAAGACGTGCCTGTTTAGACATGCATTCCCCTGATCTCCCGACTTGAAGCTCCTCTTTTAATTGCTGATTTAACTGTTTGCCAACACTTTACGTATCTGGGATGGCAACACATGAGTTCGTATATACCTGCTTGATCTAACCAGCTTGATCTAATATGGCGGAATTATGTCTGGATGGCCTGTCCACCACTAATACACTATTACTGTGCCAACAAAACAACAACACCCACAAAACAACAACAGTAACAACCCATTAACCCGGAGGGCAGACAAAAAGGAAGTCTTATGGGTTGAAGCTTTATGCTCCAGTTGCTAAAAAATAGAAATAAAACCTGCAGCTGAGGATGCAGCAATTCTGTTGGAAGTGCTACAGCATTAAAGGCTTGCGAAGACTCTTAATTAACTTTCCTTGCCTAAAAAGCACAAAGGAGGCTTTCTCTTTGGCAAAGTTTCTGAGCAGAAGTGCATGCCATCCTTCTTTGTCAAGTCCCCAAGATTTGGGCTTTGTACAAAGCAGAGTGGATCTCAGAACGGCAGCTAACAAACTGGCCTTTTGTCAAGAGTTCTTTTGCTTTGATTCATGCATTGTAGAGGGTTGGATTAGATGATCCTTGGGATCCCATATATGTGTGAGAACTAAAACAGGGATGGAAAAATCTATCCATTTCAGTCTCTTATAAGATAAGCTATAAATGCCTATAAATAAAGATATCTATATGCACACATATAGTTGCTGCCTGATGATGGCTGTGGTTCAATAACAGGACATCTGCTTTGTGTGCAGACGGTCCCAGGTCCCATCACCATGTAGGGCTAATAAAAGATACCTGCATCAAGTCCTGGAGAGACGCTGTCAGTCAGTATAAGGTATCTGGCTGATGTGCTGAAGTGAAGCACCAGAACATTGTCGGAGGTAGCCTGTTTCTGAGCACACCAGTTGCTGGACACCACATTAGGGAACAGTGCTGTTGTGCTCACCGGTCTTTGGTTGGCCACTGTGAGAACATGATGCTGGACTACATGACCCACTGGCCTGATCCCTCCTGAGCTAATCTTATGCTCTCATGTTCTCAAAGCAGTTTCCTATGCTCCTAAGACAGTTAATATGTATTTGTGAATGGAGGACTCGCACCAGAGGGGAACCAACTAACCCGTTCATTCACCTGCTGTGCTTTTCAAATAGAACTCTCTCCTGTACTGACAAAGACTCTTCAAAACTTGGGAACAAAACAGGGAAGTCATTTTGCCATTTGCACACATATATTTTTTTCTTCTCTCTCCTCCCCACTCCCTCTCTGGCCGCCCCTCATTCTCCTACCGGTATTTATCCCTGGTGATGACTAACAGAACAACTTTTACAGTGATTGTTATGATGATGGTGTTACGCCTTTACATGGAGGCTTTCTTTCACAATAGCCTCATTTTATCATCTCTGAAGAATCTCTTTCTGTCGTGTTTGTTCCCAGAAGATTACTTCTATTCTGAGAGTTGTGTGAACTGCATCCAATACCCATTTCCTGTTTTCACATTAACCTGATCCATCTGCAAGCGTTCATCAATTTTGCTTTTAATTAGCAGGGAGCAGGCTTTTATTGAGTCCACACTTCCTTGAGTCAACTGTTTGATGGTTCCATTTCCCCAGGCTCTGAAGATATTCCAATAGAGGTGATGCATCTGGGGGTTAAGGTGTCCTTGGAAGAAAGGATGGTGGTTGTGAGGGGCGATGAGTCATAAGAAGAGCCCCAATGGATCAAAACGAATGGGTGTAGTGGTCTCTTCTCACTGTGACAGCCTGATGACCCGAAGGAGAGACCAAAAATACGGGCAGCTATGTGGTTTTATTACAGCTAAGTTGCATCAAATGCTAGCCATATTCAGACTAGACTGGGCATGTTCAGGGTAGTATGGCCATAGACAAATGCTAGGCATGTTCAGCGTAGATCCAGTGAAGTTAATGGACATGACATAGGTTGGTCCAATTCAGTGGGTCTACTCTGATTAGAACTTAAAAGGATACAACTCAATATGTTCAAATAACAACAACAACCTTTTACTTTAAGGGTTGTTTGGTGTTAAGGGCTTCCCATATTGACTTGAAAATGAAGGGGAAATTGCACTACTTCAGCAATGCTGATATGGTACGGTATCTGGATCCTTTCAGTTTCATCACTTGGGGCTGGATGGTTGTGGGTGGCAGAGTGGTGGAGATCTGAGTCCGAGATTTGTCCCTTGAACGCTGAGGGGAGTCATCCCAGACTGAACCTCCAGGAACAAGATGAGGGGGTGGAGATTCTTCTCTCTATTAACTTTATCCACACCACTCATCATTTGAACATGTCCCCACCTTAAAAAACGGGGGGGGGGGGAACCAATCAAGAAGCCCAAGGCCTCTTACTCCAGGCCCCTGGTCATCATTATTATCATTTTGGATGCCCTTTCTTGAAGCTTTTCCAGCTCCACTATATAGATAAAGATCTGGCGACCGGAACTGTACAGAGTACTGTACAAAGGAAAACAAAACTCTGATTCCTCTGTGGGCTCTCATGCGTAAGGTGTGTTGATTGAAATCCTAGCTCCACAAATCAAAGCAACCTACAGATATATTACCCAACACCTCTCTGAAAACTAGGTTAACAAACTAAGTAGCATCAGCCTTGTTGCTATGCTGCTTGTTTTTGAGCTTCTAGGACTTAATGGTTTTCTTCTTTGATACATTAACATTCTTTCCCCTAAAGGGCTTGTAGCCTCCATATGAAATCATGATCTCTCGTTATGACTGGAGACAGATTATTAGCTCTTTTCAGAGGTGAATGCATTAGAGCCATCACTGACCATTGGTATATACAACCCTCCGTCTACCACCCCACTACAATCTTTCATCAAACGGTTTCGTGGTGTATGTGTGCATACGCTGGTATATGTATTTCTAAAGAAATGTATGGTGGCACCTTTTCGTCTATCATTCCAAAAACAATTCTCTGAAAAATCCTGGTTTGTATCCATTGCTTGAGTCCCTGACCCAGTTTGAAAAAATGGTTTTGAGATGTCATTATACATGGTTTATGAAACTGCAAATGAACACCAGGGCCCCAGCAGTCACCCACTTGTTCCTCTCCCTGCTGTATAATCTTGACTTGTATTAAGCCAGAGTTTGTGCTACATCCAAACCAGGGAACTCAACTTTAATGCCGGTTAACAAATCAGGAAAAAAGCCAGGATCACTTGACTTCTTGGTCTGTTTCCCCAGGACCTGCACACAAAAAGCGGGCATGTGGTGTGAACAGGGGAAAGGAGAATGTGGAGCACTTGGCCCTGGCTTCCTAAACCTTCATTCATTCATTCATTCATTCATTCATTCATTCCATAAAATTTATACACTGCTTGGTTGTAAAAATAACCCAAAGTGGTGGAAAGTTTTAAGCAACGGCCTCAGCAGATGGAGCACCCTGGACAGCTCCGTCCAAGCTGGAGGCTCCATAAGAGCCAAGCTTAGATGTTGTTTCAGCAGCAGCAGTCACCATCAGACAGAGCCTTAAATAGGAGATGCAGCAATAAATATCATGGCTGCTAGTTCTGCAATTGCTGACAATCGCAAACGTTCCAAGTGTGTTTCAGCAATCACAGAATGGGGGGAACTGTAGAAGGAAACACAACATCCTCAGGCTGAAGAAGCACTGACTCAACAGACTCCTCTTGGGCAAGTGTTTCTGCTTGGCTAGGAACATCTGGGACTAGCCCATAGGGCAATTCCTTCTCCCTCTAACCCAGGCATTCCCAACCTTTGGCCCTCCAGATGTTTTTGACTACAATTCCCAGAAGCCCTGACCACTGGTCCTGTTAGCTAGGGATCATGGGAGTTGTAGGCCAAAACATCTGGAGGGCCGCAGGTTGGGGGTGCCTGCTCTAACCCTAACCTCAGCATCACCCCCTGAACAAAGGGAGCACTCTCTTTTTGAACAAGTCAAGGAGAACTCCAACCCAATTAACAACCAAAAAATAGCTTATTGAAGGTACAGCTTCTTTGTTTCTTTTTGCCCCCCCCTTTTGGGGGGCATTTTAGGGCTAAGGAAACACCAGCATTCGTCCCAATTGCACTGCACACCATTTATATTTTCCTTCCACACCACATTCATTAACAAGAAGAGCATTCTTATCTTCTGATCATAATCTCTTTTCACCGCTTTGTCACACTATTTCCTACAAGAGTTGAGTTCTCTCAACTGAAGTATGTTTCACACAAATTTATGTTCCCATATCATAAATCATGGTGGCGGTGGTGGTGGGGGAATGGACAAAAACACCTCCCAACTTTCGCAAACGAAGATTTATGGGCTCCTATGTATTTTTTAAACAGCCAAACCATGAAACTTGCCAAGAGACCAAAGGGGGAAACAACTACATTACGTTGGGTATGGAACAAGAGTAAAGAATAAATCATTCTTTATATTTGGAATCACTAACCATTAAAAATACTGTATGAACAGACTGGCGAGAACAGAAATTTGCAGCTTTACTCTGGGAACCTAAGGAGCGTTTCCTGAGCAGTCCTCAGGAACATCTTGATCTGGCCACAACCATTCACACCTGGAGGAGAAACCTCTACAGAACATGCATTATGCAACATCTACTTCTTTTATAACATATGTGACACGTACGTAGAGAATGGCTATCACAAACTATGTTGTTCATCATAAACCCAGATATAAAAGGCAAAGTTCAGCACAAAGTGTAAAGCATGCTATCTTAATTATTGGAACTGCCAAACATTTGACCACATACTTGCCAAGAACTTATCAGTTTTTCTTCTACTAGCCAGTTCAGTCCTTGATCATTCCCAGGGAAAGAAGAATGTAAAGGTGTCAGGAGCCGTCAAAGGCAGGACCAGGAATTCTCAGCAGCAACCACATGCAGAGAGATATCACAATTGCAGCTTGATGCATTTCCTGGTGGTGAGGTATTTTCATGTGGTTTGCTGCCCATGCCAACAAACCAACCATGGTCTAACTTAGCATTATGTACAAACCCAGGTTCATGGTTTGTTTCTCTAGAAAACAAACCCCTGCCCAAATCTTATAGCATAGGCTCTCACACGCAAATAAGATAGGAAGAAAGCTTGACTCAAGGCTAAATTGCCAAAGGCACGGCTAAAGTGTTTAAAAACAGCACCAGGGGTCCAAAAGAGGAGGCAAACATGTCTCAACAAATGGTCATGCCCCTCTCACCAGCTTATCAAGGCAAGTTGTTTCACACTCCCTTGCGAGACTATTTTTCCCTACGAAACTGGAGACCTGTGGGGGGTTGGATCTGTTGCCAAAAAAGATGGTGCTGCACTCTTGGCAATGGGACAGAGGTCAGCCCCTTTCGCTCCCTCTGCCCTTCCTGGGTGTTGCCTTCACCCATTGTTAAGGAATCTCTGCACACCATGCATGGGCCACGACAGCGAGCTTCCACAGCCTCTAAAGATGCAGGGGTAGGCGGACCATCCTCCCTCTTGGGCTGCTCCCTCGGCATCCCCTTCATCTGAAAGCATCCACCACTACAACCCCGAGCCAATCAAGGTTGTGGGACTCACAACATTATAGTACAACTCCCATCACCCCTGACCGCTAGCCATGCTGGCTGCAGCTTACTGGAGTCCAATGGGATCTGGAGCACCACGGAGTCCCCTTCTCTGCCCTAGAACATTGGATTAGGTGGAACAAAAGTACAGTGGTACAGTCATACCTCATGTTACGTTTACTTCAGGTTGAGTGTTTTCAGGTTGTGTCCCGCAGCAACACGGAAGTACCAGAAAGGGTTACTTCTGGGTTTTGCCGCTCACACCTGTGCAGACGCTCAAAATGACGTCACGCGCATGCGCAGAAGCGGCGAATCGTGACCCGCGCACGCTGCGTTCTGCTCATGTTGTGAACGGGGCTCCGGAACGGATCCTGTTCGCAACCAGAGGTATCACTGTACCTTGGTTGTCAAACTTAATCCATTCCGGGAGTCCGTTCAATTCCTGAAACCATTCAAAAACCAAGGCGGGATCGTATTGGCTGCAGGAGCTTTCTACATTCAATCGGAAGCTGCGGAAGCCAAATCGGATGTTCGGTTTACAAAAGACATTTGCAAACTTCCAGGTTTGTGGCATTCGGGAGCTGATTTGTTCAACAACTAAGCTGTTCGAGAACCAAGGTACCACTGCACACTTCTTCAACCCTTGTAAATGGAAAGGTGTACTAAAGATAGTTAAAAAAACAAAGGGAGTGGAAAAAGTAAAATCCCTGCTTCTCCTTCATAATACTGGTGACCAGCCCAA
The DNA here is from genome assembly GCF_027172205.1 of Podarcis raffonei. NCBI lineage: Eukaryota > Metazoa > Chordata > Lepidosauria > Squamata > Lacertidae > Podarcis > Podarcis raffonei. The sequence continues at coordinate 63,091,756 of NC_070611.1, read as the reverse complement.
AAGATTATTATTTGAACAGCAGAGCCTGAAATGAATGTTTGACTCGCAATAGTTCTTGATTTATGACCAAACTTAGAACAAACTTTGGGCCTTCAAAGGGACGTTTCTTTCCTGTTTGGGGAATTATTTTTGTTAAAATCCCAACATGCTGCAGTCTTGACACTGAACAGATTTAGGACGGCATTGTTCAGGAAGTTCAACAGCGCTGTGTTGACAGCAGATCACATGAGTTAAATGTTGTCTATGGGGAAACTTCCAAAGTTTACTTTCTCATATAATTCATCTGAACTAAGCCATGCCTCTCCACCTTGCTAGAGGAACAAATGCAACCAGAAGAATGGAACTAGCTTTTCTCTGTCCCTCCCTTGCATTTCTGTACATCCAAGTGCAAAATTAATCAAATCCACGTAACAGCACATCAGGCAAGAGATTACGTATATACACATTTCTGCTCACTGAAGTTGCACTTCCTACTAAAAAGGCTTTGGGGGGTGGGTTAGGGTGGGGGGACATGCCCAATGATAGCGCGTCACAGTATCCACCTAAAAGCCGGAGTTCACAGCAATTTGCGCAACCAATGCAAATGTTTCCTAATTAAAGCCAGGGCATAATGTTTAATGGATTATGCACTGAAAACACTGAGCCGAGTTGAAAGATTGTGTAGGCAGCAGAGACACTGAAGTATTGCTCTCTCATTTCCCGCAGCGCTTCTGTCAAATACTAGCCCCGGAAAACTTATGTAGATTAATCCTTCTTTGGCAGGGAAATGCAGTGGGATGATCTCACAGGCAGGGCTGTGAAGTCCTATGCGCCAAAAGGAAAGGAAACAAAGGGGGGGAGGGCATTAGAAATCTATACTCTGTACTCATCCTGGAAATAAACCATAAGCTTGCAAAGGACCTAAGGCTCATCGCAGTGAAAAATGCTGTTTTTGACCTATAAATCCCACAAGGGTTGGGACACTGATACCTGGAGCAGCACCTCTTTTGACATGTACTACCTTTGCCCTAAGATCATAAACAGAGGCCATTCTCTGAGAGCCTCCTCAATCTGATGAACGGATTGAACGGTGGCTATCAGAGAAAGGACCTCTTTGGTGGTGGCCTCTGGGTGTGGAATGCTCTTGCCAGAGAGGTTCACCTGGCACCTACATTAATGTATTTCTGTTTCCTGTCAAAAACTTTAATTCTCCCAGACCTTTAGCTGCCCTTTAACACCAGCCAAACATTTTTAGTATTTGCCTTTAAAGGTAAAGGACCCCTGACAGTTAAGTCCAGTTGCGAACGACTCTGGGGTTGCGGCGCTCATCTCGCTTTATCGGCCGAGGGAGTCGGCGTACAGCTTCTGGGTCATGTGGCCAGCATAACTAAGCCGCTTCTGGCGAAACCAGAACAGCGCATGGAAACGCCGTTTACCTTCCCGCCAGAGCGGTACCTATTTATCTACTTGCACATTGATGTGCTTTTGAACTGCTAGGTTGGCAGAAGCTGGGACCAAGCAACGGGAACTCACCCCGTCGCGGGGATTCAAACCGCCAACCTTCCGATCAGGAAGCCCTAGGCTCAGTGGTTTAGACCACAGCGCCACTCGCGTCCCAACTGTTAGCCTTTAGTGTTGACTAATTCATCCACCCCTAGTTTGCGGACATGCTCACCTTGTTTTGCCAGCATGTTCAACATGGTGGAAGAAAAATGTGTCTTACAAATGGGGAGGGGGTGGATATTTGTTTTCAGAATCTAATTGTCCAAATTCATTTGTGCTGAATTCTGAATGTTTGTGATAACAGATACACACACACACACACACAGAGAGAGAGAGAGAGAGAGAGAGAGAGAGAGAGAGAAATGACTATATTTCAATGGGGCTTTGTTTAATTTAAAAAGAGGGGGGATATATCATTTCCATTGTCTTTCTCTCAGGAAGAGTAATACCAGTTTTTTTTGGGGGGGGGGAGAAAGAAGTATCTGTGGCTCAGTGCTACACGTCAGATATTTTACTGGAGTGTCACTGAGTGTTTCATTCACTGGACAGAAAAAAATAATCAGGAAAACAATCATCTGTGTATGTCATCCTGCACTTGAAAACCTCTTCTGGAACTTCTGCTCTTTTCATTAAAAAGACCTGATGCAGCAGGACAAAAAAACAAAACAAAAACTCCAGCAAAAATATGAAAAGGGAGGGGGAAGTGGAAGAATCTCATTCTCTCTCATGAAACCAATGTTCTTCCTAAAACAAAACATTTATGCCACTCTGAAATAGGGATGGGCTGAGAAGCTAATTCTGCTACGGTCTTGTGGGCACTCAATCATAAGCCCATTTTTCCCCATTGAATGCATTTTCTACACATGCTGCTGGAACTTTTAACGCAAAAGGCACATTTTTAAATGCCTTGCAATGCATTCACTTCCACAATATGTGTTTTGTATGCATCATTTATGTAAAAAGGCTGCCAACCACTGTAGACAATACTAAATTTGATGGACCAATGATCTGGCTGTTGTACCTTGGAAGTCGAACGGAATCCATTTTGCAAGTCTATTCGACTTCCAAAACGTTCAGAAACCAAAACACGGCTTCTGATTGGCTGCAGGAAGCTCCAACCGGAAGCTGCAGAAGCCTTGTGGGACGTTTGGGTTCCAAAGAAAGTTCGCAAAACAGAACTCTCACTTCCGGGTTTGTGGCGTTCAGGAGCCAAACGTCCGAGTACCAAGGCATTTGGGATCCAAGGTATGACTGTATATGCTAGCTTTCTATGTTTCCAACACAATGGGTTTCTAAGAAGTGACACCCCACATAAAATGAATCTATATATGCAACAAGACAGTGTAAAGCAAAGCTGCGGCTTTGTTAATAATAATAATAATAATAATAATAATAATAATAATTTATTTATACCCCGCCCATCTGGCTGGGTTTCCCCAGCCACTCTGGGCAGCTCCCAACCAAATATTAAAAACTTGCAAATTATACCCTCCCAAATAAAACAACAACCCTTAATGTACAAAATCAGGTAGGCAAGCCTGGTCTGCTTCTTCTCAGCTAGCACAGAAGAATGTTTTCCATAGGAAAGTGTTCCTCCCATCATATGGCATGGGAAATATCCTGCTTGTGGATATCCAAAAGTTGTCTGGGCTAGATAGGGCCTTTGGCCAGATCTGGCAAGGGCCATGTTACGTTCTTAACATTGCTGATTAGATGAGTAAATCTTCATTGCCTTTATAGCTAGCCCTTATAGGGGTATAAATACATAAATATATGGGACAGCAAAGGATATAATAGATTCTTATAGAATAGTTATATATTGTAACCAGAATAGAAGTTTAAAAGGGGAAGTAAATGTACTTTTAGTATTTTCATTATTGTAATAGTTATTATTATTTCATATCGGTAGAAGGCAATGTTAATTTAGGCTTCTTTGTTTTGCTGTCTGTATAAAAAAAAATTAAGCCAAAAAAAGAAAGAAAGAAAAGAAAAGAAAAGAAAAGAAAAGGACATCCTGATAAATAAATAAAAAACACCCAAATAACCCAGATTCCCTTTCAGACCAAGGGGATTTATTTGCATCACATGCTAGACTGAGACTCCTCATTGCAGACTCTCATCAGAATAAATACCTTTCTTGATGGGTTTTTTAAAAAAATAAAAAATGCATTACATAGTAGGGCTCTTCTCCAGCTACAATACAACCAGAAACCTTACCGAAAACTCCTGAGTAAGCACAGCAGTCACGGAATAAGAGAAGTCCTCTTGTGGAGCAGGAACTGGGTGCAGAAAGTAGGAATAAATTGACAGTTCTCACAATGGAGGGATGTAGAAAGGAGAGTCCCCCAAAGGAACTGTGCTTTTAAACTTGTTCATAAATGATCTAGAAGAAGGAATGAGCAGCGAGGTAGCCAGGTTTGCTGACGATCCAATTGTTCAGGGTTATTCAAACAAAAAGGGACTGCGGAAAGCTCCAAACTGAGTGAACGGGCAGTAAAATGGCAAACACAATAGAAACAAGTGTAAAGCGATGCATGTTGGGGCAAAGAAATCTTAATTTCAGATATACTTTCATGGAGTCTGAACCGGCAGAGCCTGACCGGAAAAAGACCTCTAGGTAGCTTGATGAAGATGTTGACCCTGTCTGCACTAGCTGCAAAGAAGGTGAATCCCATGCTAGGGATCGTTAGGAAAGAAACTGAACATGATACTGTGGAGAATGTGGAAAAAGAAAGGTTTTTCTGCCTCTCCCCCAAATAACACTAGAACCTGTGGAAGATTAAGGAGAGACATTTAAACTGTGGAATTTCCTCTCACAAGAGGCAGTGATGGCTATCTATTTGGATGGCTTTAAAAGAGAATTAAACAAATTCATGGGGGATAAAGCTTTCAATGACTACTAACCATGACGACTATATTCTACCTTCACTGGAAGACTCAGCCATACTTCTGAAGCCATAGTTGCTTGAAACCATAGGAGTCAAGAGTGCCATTGTGATTAGGTCCACAAGCATGTGACCACCGTAGAAAAAAAGATTCTGACTAGATAGGCTTTGGCCTAATCCAGCAGGATCTTCACAGACACAAGACACATACAAAAACAATATTTGTATTTTACTCTCAAATGTAATGAACCAGTAAACAACCAGTAAACAACCAAAAGTGCAGATAGCCATATACGGTGCTCTAAGCAAAATGCCAATGAAAGTCTGGTTCGACCACACAAAGTCTTTTTTCAAATCTCTGTGTGATTAACTTCTGGTTCACTGTGAAGAATATGTAGAAAGTGCTTTGTTTTGTATGTAACCACAGCTGAAGACATATTCCTTATTGGCAAACAAGAGAGCTACAGCAACTTAACTGGAGTTTGAGGGAAAACAACGTCTTATCTAACAGAAAACTACCCCATTTGAACTCTGGGCTCTTCACAAAGTGGGTGTAGTCTGGGAGGCGTAGTCTAGTCTAGAAGGGATAACAGGCTTTAACAGGGCGCCAGTTCAATTTGGGGGCAAGTTGTCTGCTTGGAGCTGTCCAAGGTACTGCAACACTAGCCTAACTTCACTCACCACACAGCTGGGGAAACCTGCTGCCCTCTAGAGACCGTTGGACTCCAACTCCCATCAGTCTGAGCCAGCATGGCCAATAGCTAAGGATGATGGGAGATGGAGTCCAATAGCATCTGGAACACCATAGGTTCTCCATTCCTGCCTGTGTTTGGGACAGGACTCCGCCACACAGGTGGGGTGTTCAAAGAAGATGGTCCTTCCATGGTTACAGCCAATACTTCAAGCAGTAGCTGCATTGCAAACAGTAATCCGGTTCCATCTGATATATGTAGGTGAAAGGAAAGCAATCAGAGGTACGTAACAGATGGAACCGAGGAGATGAAAAGAAGAATATAAAGACAGGAGGCAGCACAGGAAGTTTGCAAATTCCATTTACCCGATTTATGGGCAGGCTATTAAAAAACAACAACTTTCTGCAGACTGGAAGTTGCCCGTTGCCAGGCACATGCAGGTCAGCTGGAAGCAAAGGAGTTTAACTAACAAGTAATGCAATTAATTACCATATTTCCCAGTGTATAACACGTCCCCATGTATAAGACACCCCCTATTTTTTTGGGTACTAAAATTTTAGTTGTTGATGAGCCCGGAGTTGAGCTTTATTGGGGAGGATTGCCCAGAGTTGTTGAGTTTTTCTTTAGGTAAAAGGAGTAAAAAATACATAGTCTTATACACAGAAAAGTATGGTGAAGCAGAACTCAAAGAGGGACAGAATGAGATCCTGGAGGTATTCTGTTTAAAAGAAGTGGGAAACTTCCCTTTAAGCCTTAATGTGATAAGAAAAGAGGTAAATTGACACCTTATATACTGGATCAAGCCTAACTACATATAAAGGCAACAGCAGATAACGAAACCTTTATAGTATTTTGTTTGTATATGGAGAAGCAGGGGAGGAGACAGGGATATCACTCATTTCCCATTTGCCTCTTCTCCATTCCAAATTGCCACAGAGAGTTGCGTTTCTTCCCACTGCATTCAAACCATATATTCACCCTTTGCAAATATGTGTTTGGAACACATGCAGAGAGAGAGAGAAGAAAAGCAACACAAGGAAATGGGTACAGTGGCAACTCGGGTTACAAACATCTCAGGTTACAAATGCTTTGGGTTACAAACTCCGCTAACCCAGAAGTACCTCGGGTTACAAACTTTGCCCCAGGATGAGAATGGAAATCACACGCTGGTGGCGCAGCAGTAGCAGGAGGCCCCATTAGCGAAAGCGTGCCTCAGGTTAAGAACAGTTTCGGGTTAAGAACGGACCTCTGGAATGAATTAAGTTCGTAACCCGAGGTACCACTGTATTTGGTGCTCAGAAATGGCAGGTGGGGAAAGGGTTAAGCATACCTTTCCCGCCTCACTTCTTCCGCAAATAGTGAAGCAGCTTTTCCTTCAAATAAATTAAATTTTAAAAGGCATCCAGGGTTCTGTTGTTTATTTACTTGTTGTATTAATCAGTTGGCTCACAAAAAGGAGCAGCTAGGTAACGTAGAATACATTATTGAACAAAAAGTACCACATATCAAAGTACTAGCAAAAACTCCAAACGATTCTGAATAGCACAGCCAATCAACAAGTACCAACACCACTACAATCAAATAAGTACTTAAACCTCAAATGCAAGCGAAAACTAATCAACCTCAGATCAAGCAGAGATAAAATTTAACCACGTTAAAATAACATTAAACAACTTAAAAGAGGGCCTGGAAGAAGGAGGTGTTTGTCAGGCAACAACAGTACATTAAAGGAGGCATCTGGTGAGCTTCATCAGGGAAAGCATTCAAAAAACAAGGGGGCCACCACTGACAAGCCCCCATCCATTGCCACCCTCTGTGCTTCAGAATGAGGGGGTCCTTGGTGGAAGATCTCCAATAGATTTTCTTAGGGCACAAGTGGGTATATCTGCGCACAATAAAGAATTAAGCATGGGTACAATCCTGCGATTATATTATGCTGATAAAGGGAGATTGGGAGCAGGATAAGTGCTATCAATCAGAGAAATCAAAGGACTTCCCCAATAACAATGTGCGTCAAATCTCTTTGCTCTGAACCAGACTGATACCACAATTTCTCAATACTTGACAACATTGTTTCTGAGAAAGGCTAATTCTAAAGCACAGAGAACCAGTTAGATAAGATAAAGGCTGCAAGGCGGCTGTCATCACACCAACAGTTGCTCTGGACAACTTTGGCTTTTCAGTAAGAGAAATGGCCTTTGAGGACCCTTCCGACTCCAGGATTCCGTAAAACATACCCACGGTGCTTAACTGCAGCAGAGAACATGTTCTTCTCCTGGAAAATTTCTCTGAAGGAAGAGAGAAATAAGGTGTCCAGTAATTGGTTCAAGACTCCTGATGCCTAGCGCTGAGACCGCCAACTTGCTCCCAAAATACGCTGCCACCATATTTCACTTGACACATTAATCATGTGCTTTTAAACAAAAACGAGAGAGAGAGAGAGAGAGAGAGAGAGAGAGAGAGAGAGAGAGAGAGAGAATATCTCCCCCTACCCTCTGCTTCTGTAGCGACGACTTACTAAGAATTCCCGGGCTTCAGAGCTTTAAATCTTTCACAATAACTCGTAGCAAAGATGTTGGAAGAACATTTTGTAAATTCATGATGCAGTAAAAATAGACTGTCAGGGTGTCTTCATAAAATATCCCGCTGTTCTCTTAGAACGGCTTCTGTGTGGCACTAGAAAGATCTAGAAAAAGTGCAAGATGTGGGGCAGATCAAATCCTCGAAAGAAAGCAAGAAAGGGTGCAATGGCAACAAAAAACGTGTGTGTGTAGAAAAGGCTATCGAAAGCCATCGCTGAAAATTTCACCAGAACACTTCTGATTATAGAATTATAGAACTGCAGAGTTGGAAGGGATCCTGTGGATTAGTAGTTGGAAGGGATCAGTCGATCAAAGTTGGAAGGGATCAGTGGATCATCAGTAGTCCAAGCCCCTGCAATGTAGGAATATGCAGTTGTCCCTTATGCGGATAAAACTTTCAACTTTGGTGTCATCAGCACCACACTCTAACCAGCTGAGCTATCTGCAAAGCTTATAGTGCATGCACATTTCAGACCATATTTAAAGGCTAGTCTCCCCAATTCACACTCTCTGAAACTATTTGAGAACTAAAGCACAGACATCAATCAAAATTTGCACTTCTCCAAATTCCATAATGCAGTCAAATAACGTACACAAAAATGCATATATCGGAACAAAATGTGCATTAAAATGCATATATTGTGCAAGTAACATACAGATATGCACCACATGGAGGATAACTTGTTTGCAAAAATGATAGAAAATTGTGTGTATTAGGAGAAATGTTGATGAACTTTCACAAGGGCTGCTTTTTTTAATAAGAATAATAATTACAAACCGATGTGGAGAACTGAACTTACGATCGGAGAAGAAACTGAGATAAACAAAAATAGACTTATATTATCTGGGACGATTTCTCAGGAAAGGGTGGAGAACTTCAGCTCCTTTGCAAGTTCCCTGAGCTGCCTCATTGCAACAGCTCCAACCTATAGCCTTCCTGATCTCAGGAACTGGACAAGTTCCCTACAGCCTGCTGATACCTCTATCTGGCACATGGATGCATGAACATTGGAAACAGAAGGAATACTGTTCCAGCAGCAGAGGAAGAAGAAAGCAACTTGATGCGAGACACTGTAAAAAGACAATCCAAGCAGCCAAAGGCACTATCATAACATAAGTCCCTGTTTTCAGAAACGCCAGCTTTCGTATTTGAAACCCTAAAAGTGGAGCGCCGTCTGGGGTGAGATATATGCTGCAGATAGCATGGTGGCATTTCCTGGCAACATCATACAAATAAATATTCAAGTCTGGTTCTGGTCAACCCCATATTCACTGCCTTGGTTACTACATACATACAGCCAGAGGCCTGACACACTGGTTAGCTCAGCTGGTTAGAGCTTGGTGCTAACAACACCAAGGTCACCGGTTTGATTCCTGTATGGGTGCATATTCCTGCATTGCAAGGAACTGAACTAATAATAATAATCATGATAATGATAATAATCTATTTATACCCCACCCATCTGGCTGGATTTCCCCAGCCACTCTGGGCGGCTCCCAACAGAATTAAAAGCACAATAAAAACTTCCCTAAACAGGGCTGCCTTCAGATGTCTTCTAAAAGTCAGATAGTTGTTTATTTCCGTGACATCTGATGGGACGGCGTTCCATAATCCACGAGGTCCCTTTCAATTCTATGAGTCTACAATTACCTCTGGGAGCATTCAAGGCTCCCAGAGAACATGCAGCCTTATTCAGACCCATGAGGAGGTACTGGCTGAAGAAACTCCACACAGGGACTACATCTTTCGCCTTGAAAAATTGCACAGGGGCATTTAAAGAAGCACAACACAGTCATACAAACCACAGTGGCCATATGCATAGACCCCACGATGGAAGTTGTACTTCAGTGTTAACAGCATCTGTTTTACATGTAGAAGGTTTCAGTTTCAATCTGTGGCAGGGCAATCTGTGGCAACCCAAAGCCCTGGATAGCTACTGCAAGTCACTGAAGTCAATACTGAGTTAGATGGACCAGTGGTCTGACTCTCTAAAAAGCTTAGAAAATAACGATTTTCACCACATCACACCAGGACATGTGCTTCAGCACATGGCTGCATAGGAGCTACTTAATCAATCAACTCCTTTGTTAACCAAATTCACTGTGCATTCCAAGATGTTTCATGGCATCCATGAGTCTATTTAAATATGACTGGTTAATGACCAAGTTTCACATTATTTCTAGCAGGAAAATGTACAAGCCCTGTGCCCTGCACACCCTTCAAGCTGATTGCTTGTTGGTCACCAGTTGTTTGAAGCCGTCCAAAGAATGAGAAGTCTCATACAGAGCTCTGAGCTTTTGGGGGAATGGCAGGATAGAAATGCGCTTAATAAAACAAATAGACGCTCAAATAAATAATCTCAATTCTCTTGTTGATGATTTCCAGATTTCTTGGGTTCATTGTGCAGAAACAAAGACTGATCTTGCAGTAGAGTTGTGTCCTACTCAATAATTGAGCAACTCTGTCTTCTTACACAATGAGGCCACGATCTGGAAAATACAACACAATAGGACATTTTCTTCTTCTTTTTAAAAAAAGGAAAAAAAGAGAGAGAGCTGAAGGCTTTATTTCAATTCTGCCTGATTTCCAAATCTCTGTGAGCCTGTTCCAGTCAATTCATTTCCCCCCAGCCCCGCCCACTAATATTTCGAACACAGATCCATCATGACTAAGTCAGTACAAAATTGTGGCTTCCATCTACAGTAAAGGAGAACATCTGGTGAGAAAGCACAGCCCATCAGCCACAAGATCTCCCAACGGGCAACGCTTAAAAAAAATGAACTACTAGAGCCTTTGGTTTGTGAGTCTCTGGGGGGCGGGGAGAGAAATGGTGAAAACTTTCACTCGCTTAAACTCTCTCAGCCCAAAGCAGCTATATCTGAAGAGTACCATCCACCCCCATCCCACCAACACAGGCCTCCAGGAAGCAGAGAACTATGTCTTGCAATAAAACCATTTCCAAAATGTTCTCCCATTTCCAAGAGATTGCTGTTCTTTGCCATTCTGAACTCTTAAATGTTCCTTGCTTCCCATGGAGCTGTTCCTGCTAACAGCAGCCCAGATCTATTGGCATGAAAGCATGTCATGTAGCAACGTGGCTGAAGCTAAGCAAGACTGGGAATAGTGTGAATGGTGGCCTTGGACCAGTAGCGGTCGTTGTCCACATGCCACAAAGCAAGTTCTGCTCCAAAAGGGGTGCGGGGTCCAAATGTCTCTCCCCTTACCTGGGGACTGAAGGGAAGCAGTGAGAGGAGGGGGTGTTACTGGGTTGTTTTATCATGTATTTTGTGTTTTTATCTTGTATTTCTATGCTGTGAACCGCCATGTGATCTATGGATGAAGGGCAGTATGCTAATTTAATAAGCTACAACGAAAGGACTGGACAGGGTTTTATGGTTGGTAGAAGAAGCCAAGGGTACGTGGGTGGCGCTGTGGGTTAAACCACAGAGCCTAGGACTTGCCAATCATAAGGTTGGCGGTTCGAATCCCCATGATGGGGTGAGCTCCCGTTGCTCGGTCCCTGCTCCTGCCAACCTAGCAGTTCGAAAGAATGAAGTGCAAGTAGATAAATAGGTACCGCTCCGGCAGGAAGGTAAACGGCGTTTCCGTGCGCTGCTCTGGTTTCGCCAGAAGCGGCTTAGTCATGCTGGCCACATGACCCAGAAGCTGTACGCCGGCTCCCTCGGCCAATAAAACGAGATGAGTACTGCAACCCCAGAGTCAGCCACGACTGGACCAAATTGTCAGGGGTCCCTTTACCTTTACAAGAAGCCAAAGGTATGGATTTCATTATTTCCCTTGGATTTCACCAGGAGAGAGACTACAAGGCAGGACCTCCAAAGAGCTTCCCAATGATGCAAATGATGCAATTGGAACTGGTCCTCCAGGTCTATCTAGTCCTCCATATCCTCTCCATGTTACACCACCTCCTAGATCTGCTTCACCCTCCAAGTGCTTTTGCCTGGCTAGAATGTGCCCTTAATGCCTCTCGCCTGTCTGGATGGAGGATCGAGAGGGGCGTTTGAGTGTGTTTGGGAATCAACCTACTGTGCAATGGTGAGATTTACATCCATTACTCCACCCACTCTGGCCTCTGGCTCTGCCCACCACTGCCACCTGGTTATCGGGATGTTGTCCACAACACTTGGCTGAAAAGGGTTCCTTGCTAGGGCCAATGATTCCTCATGGACATGCTCCTCAAAGTGGGTATCTCCACAGTGTATCTAGGACGCAACCCTGGCAATTGCTTGTTGGCCCAGCATGAAATTATCAAGCTGCTTCCAACGACTATTCCCCAGGAAAAGCAACCCTTATCTTGCTATAAAAGTATAGTTCTAGCTAAGGTGAAATGATTGATGGATTTCTTACTTCAATGTCATATCAGAGTGAAGCCTTTTTATGGCTTTATGAACTGACTGCAGCAATTATTGATCCTTTACAGCATTCATTTAAACCCAGCATCCTGCTACACTTACACAAACACACACAAACAGAGAGAGTCAACAACAGCTTTCCATCAATGAGTAAAGGGCAAAGATTCCGACTGGTAGTAAATCTCGTAAGCCAAGCTTTGATGGGAATATATAAAGGCAGGCACAGATTTTTAAAGATGCGGGGATGTGCGTTGGAAAACTGGAGCGCAATGAAATAACAGGCACCAAAGTGTAAATGAATGTCAGGTCAGAATGAAGCACGTTCGTAAATCCCTAAACACCTCTATGTTCCATGTATCAGTGAGCACATTGCTGCTACAAGCCCTGTTCCAATTATAATAGTGGTAGATATTGCTTTAACTGGGTCCAATATACCCAACAAATGTGGACACAATGAGGGCAAAGGAATTTGGCACGTGGGACTGTGCCCGCTTGATTCGGTGTGCCAAAATACCGTACTTTTCGCTCTATAAGATGCACCAGACCACAAGACGCACCTAGTTTTTGGAGGAGGAAAACAAGAAAAAAAATATTCTGAATCTCAGAAGCCAGAACAGCAAGAGGGATTGCTGCGCAGTGAAAGCAGCAATCCCTCTTGCTGTTCTGGCTTCTGGGATAGCTGCGCAGCCTGCATTCGCTCCATAAGACACACACACATTTCCCCTTACTTTTTAGGAGGGAAAAAGTGAGTCTTATAGAGCAAAAAATACGGTAATGGTTTTGCAGAGGGAAAGACATGCATTTAAACACAACCGAACCTCACAACCCATACTTATTGCGGGCTTCAACCAATCCCATTCAATCCCCATGATACCTTTTTAAAAAATCAACTTTGTCAAATTGTCATATCGAACCTCCTCTGCTGGAAGCAGTATGCTTCTGAATTCCAGTTTATCAATGCATGTTTATCAAAAGGCATGTTTGGGAGAAAATACCTTTAGAAATGTGTATTTAAAATGAGAATCTTCCTGCAACTTTTGCAAGCTGCACAGAGGACTCCTGCTCTGACCCAGTAAAATCTGTCATTTTCCGAAGAACCTGTTTTTTGTTTTGCCTCGCTTCCTGCTCTGATTTTGCCCATGAGCACCAAACTGCCCGTCACCTGGAAGCGCTCTTGGAGAGCCTCTTTAGCAAACAGGACAGCTATGAAAAGGAATTCTAGCCAGCAAGCCCGCATTTCCTGCCTTTTAGGCCCGTAATGCAAACCATTCATACAAAATCTCTCAAATCAAAAGACAGGACCAAATGAAAACCACATTACTAATATTTCCCCTTTCTGTTTCCTCTTTCTGTACTTTCACCTAAAAAAACACACACAAAAAACCCCCCTCCTATGGGACTTTTCAGTAACAATATTCTTCTTAATGCCAACTTACAATCCATTTCCACAGAACAGTAACATTGAAGTGAAAGCATAAAACTATATTGTTTACAATAATTTGAATTATGTTTACACACACACACAACCCACTGCCAAATCTCTGTTCAATTTGTTGGATCAGTTTTGAGGGTTGCAATCAATTTAGATTTTCAATGTGGAGTTCAAGAAGCAAATAAAGAAACATGCTTTTAAATACAGTGGACACTCGGGTTGCGAACGTGATCCGTGCGGGAGGCACATTCACAACCCACAGAATTCGCAACCCGCAGCGCCGCATCTGCGCATGTGCGGGTTGTGATTTGGCGCTTCTGCGCATGCACAAAGCGCGATTTAGCACTTCTGCGCATGTGCGAGCGCCGAAACCTGGAAGTAACCCATTCCGGCACTTCTGGATTTGGCGCAGTGCGCAAGCCAAAAACGCGCAACCTGAAGCATCTGTAACCCAAGGTATGACTGTACTTATTTACAAAGCTTGAGGAGATGGCACTATTTATTTACGGGGCCAGTTCAAGATATTTTGCTGCCTGAGGCAAAGGAGAAGATGCTACCCTCCCCCAAGGCACATACAAAAGCAAATTGAACTTGTGTCAATACTAGTGAGAGTGTTTTCCCATCCCATTGAGGAGAGCAGGCTAGCGTAGAGGGTAGTTCTGCCTCGGTAAGGCGTCCCAGATTCTAGGAGCAGCCACCGAGAACCCTTAATGATACAATTTCATGAAATGCAGACCTTCATAGAATGGTGTCCTTTGGAAGACAAACAATTCAGGGCGTGCCTGGAAGCAAATGAGTTCACAACGGTCCTTAAATCAAAGAGGATCTGGAAATAAGAGAACCTGGCAACTGGCAATGTACAAGAACAGCTCCGGAAAGTAGGAATGCTGGGCATTTGCCAGGGCCCCAAGAGCAGTAAAGGACCCTGTGCCCTGATGGAGCTATGATTCCTACTATTAACAGAATATTCAAGGAGATCAGCCTAAAAAAGCATTCTTGATTTTCTTGTCCCTTCTCTTCCAGCTTTAGTGGGTTCTCTGGTAGCCCCTGAAATTCTGGGGCCAGCGGTCGTCCAAAGAATCATAAAACTTTAGTGTTGGAAGGGATCATGATTGCTCATGAGGCTCATGTTCAACTGACTGAGATACCCCTCCCAGCAAAATAGATGGGGTGCAGATAATATTAGTGAACAGAAGAGCCAATCGACACGGTTAGCAATTGCAATATATACCAAGCCACTTTAGAAAGATCTTTGACGAGGGAGAATTCAAACATGCAATCTCATCGCCAGCATGAAGCTGCTGACTGCGTGCTTCATCCCTTGGCTGAAGAGTTTGCATCAACAAGAACATTTGGGACATTAAGAGAGTAGCTCCACCGTCCACCATGTATGGAAGAGACTTACGGATTAGGCAGGGTTCTCTTAATTAAAACACAGACACACACATGCACATACCTTGCTAAATCCCGATTGCAGCAATGGCTGATATATCAAGGTATAATGCAACAACGACTTTAACGTCAAGGCAAAAAAAAACCTGCGACGGTGCCAAATAAAAAAAGAGCTAATAATCAAAATGCAATTTTATGGAGCCCTCTCGCATGGCCAATTGGTATGAAAGCCAAGTATCTGTCTCAGTCCCTATGCGTGTGGAAGAACCTGATGTTGGAATGCAGCTATCTTCTGAGACCACGATGGTCTCGCTACAGCCTCTTAATGTAATCAAGATGATGAAGGAATGTTTACTTGACTCTCTTTTGCCAGGGAACCTGGAGGTAAGTCAGTAGGAAAAGGAACCATTTGAAAAATCCAAGCTACACGGCAGATAATAAGAGCTTGATCTGTCTTGACAACTTTAAGAACTGCAATTGCAGATCTACTTTTTCCAAAGTTTATTATTTCAGGTGGTTTAAAATGTAAACATAGGTAAAAGAGGTCCTTGCTTTTTTTACATTTTACAGAAAACCCATTTGATTTAACTCTAAAAGTAGTACTAAGCAGATCCCAACAATTTAGGGACGACCCCAATTTTTTCAATGTCTTTTTTAAAAAATGGATCTGCTGTATGGGTAAGGGTAGGGCACCCCCCCAAAAAAAATTCACACGGCTCTTTTCCCTTGAAAACAAACAATTATAAAAAATCTTGCTACCACCAATAAGTTTCTGGGATCGAAGCAAAACACTTTACCCCTCCTTACTACTTTCCCTCTCTTCATCTAAAACAGGGGTCAGCAACCTGTTTCAGCCATGGGCCAGTCCACTGTCCCTCAGATCATGTGGCAGGCCGGAGAATATTTTTTTGGGGGGGGGGGCAAATGAATTCCTATGCCCCACAAATAACCCAGAGATGCATTTTAAATAAAAGCACACATTCTACTCATGTAAAAACACACTGATTCCCAGACCGTCCGAGGGCCGGATTGAGAAGGCGATTGGGCTGCATCTGGCCCCGGGCCTTAGGTTGTCTACCCTTGATCTAAAACACGGAGCATGGTCCTTAGTGCTCCACAGCTGGAATTACCTTTTGAGCAATCATCAGAGCTTAGAGCTGCCCCTTGAGACACGCTTTGCAGGAGAATTACCCGCGATCTGCTCACCTTCGCTGCAATTCCTCATATGACTGCACTGATGGTTAAAACAAGTGGAAGAGTTATTAAGCCCAGATCAGTTCTCCATAAGAAAAAAGAAACATTTCCCCAAAGCTCTCAATCAACACTTTGCGGCTGTTCAAGAGAATCGAAACCTGCACACAAGTAGCTTTTTCAAGCCTTCCTTTTTTCCCCTCACGCGATACAGCGGATCGATAAGCAAGATTCCGCCCCCCACTGCTCCCTGTGATGTGATTCTGTGCATTTAGATGAACAAAAAAAACTCATTCAATTGTTTTAGACTGCAAGAGGCGGCGTCAATTACTACCCACACAAGAAGCACACTCCAGAACAGGTTGGAAAAATACAAAGCAAAATAAATAAATAAATAAAATATCATCGTTTTCTACAGTATATTTTGGAGGTTCATTTGCCTCCAGTGGTGGCTGGTGCCCACTGGTCCATGTAGGGTTGAAAACAGTAAGTGGCGACAGAGCGAATAACAGGCAGAGACGACTAGCTCTAATTTTCTCCCTATCCTTCTCCCTGCTGAGTTCCTTAGTCTTAGTATTGACCCTTGTAGGACTTAGTCTCTGAGGAAGATGATAGGCACTGCCACCCCCTGAACTGGTTGTAGCAGGCAGGTGGGGGTTAGCCAGAGGCCTATCTTGGGGTTGGCGAAACCAGCCAACGTTGGGCATAGGTCGTGCAAAAAGCACCCACTAGACTATGGAGTGTATGGCACATATTTGTGTGGCGATGAGACACTGCTGTTGCGAGAGAAACTGCCCATTCTTCTCGTGCTGTGGCACAAAAGTGTGCAAATTTTTCTGCCTTTCCTCCTCACTTTGCCCTCACTCTGGACGCTTCAACTACTCAGGTCACATATAATATATTGATTTCTAATGTGCCTATTGTGGTAAAGTGATTTTTTTTTGGGGGGGGGAGAGAGAAACAGGTTCTTGACAAGGGCACAAGGGACCCTAGGGATGCCTCTGGGGTTAAACATATTAACACTACAATATAACTAGAGAAGTATGTGTGTGAAGGAAATAAAAATTCCTATCACTTTATTCCTATCACTTCACTCCAGTATACCTGAAGGAGCGTCTCCACCCCCATCCTTCTGCCCGGACATGGAGGTCCAGCGCTGAGGGTCTTCTGGCGTTTCCCTCGCTGTGAGAAGCCAAGTTACAGGGAACCAGGCAGAGGGCCTTCTCGGTAGTGGCACCCACCCTGTGGAACGCCCTCCCATCAGATGTCAAAAAGATAAACAACTACCTGACATTTAGAAGACATCTGAGGGCAGCCCTGTTTAGGGAAGCTTTTAATGTTTGGACTACTGTACTTTAATATTTTGTTGGAAGCCGCCCAGAGTGGCTGGGGAAACCCAGCCAGATGGGCAGGGTATAAATAAATAAATTATTATTATTATTATTATTATTATTATTATTATTATTATTATTATTATTATTAGCTTGTTTGAAAGTCCGCTCACCTGCATTTTTCTCCTGTGTACTGTAATGGCTGGTCTGCACCATTTCTGACACCACAGTAGGGCCACTTTAATAAAACTGCTCCACGAGATGGCTGATATTGCCAAGTGGCTGAGTCCAAGTGCTAGCAAGATCCAGCCCTCAAAGGGCAGAGAGATGGCAAATAATGGGAACAGATGGTAAACTGACCGGCAAGAGCAGAGAAGCTGGCTTGCTTGCCATCCGTCTGGACATGTAGAGAGCCAGCCCCATAGCTTCCTTCGGCAAGTTGCCCCACTTTGACCAGAGCTCAGCAGACGACATAGTTGCACAGCAGAGACTCACCGAACTGTAGAGTTGGATGGGACCCCAAGGATCATCTATTCCAACCCCCTGCAATGCAGGAATCACAGCTGGAGCACACCTGATAGGTGGCCATCCAACCTCTGCTTAAAAACCTCCAAGGAAGGAGAGCCCACCACCTTCCACTATAAAACTGCTCTTGCCATCAAAAAGTTATTCTGAATATTTAGTTGGAATCTCCTTTTCATTTGAATCCATTGGTTTGGGCTGCACCCTAGGAAGCAGCAGAAAGCAAGCTTGCTCCATCTTCCAGCAGGAAGAAACATGGGATCATCAGCCCGCCTGATCAGAACAACTCTGTTGTTGTTGCATCCAGGTGTTAACTGCCTGCAAGTCCCTCTTGTAGAGGGAGAGTGCCAGTGTGGTGTAGTGGTTAAGAGCGGTGGACTCGTAATCTGGTGAACCGGGTTCACATCTCTGCTTCTCCACATGCAGCTGCTGGGTGACCTTGGGCTAGTCACACTTCTCTGAAGTCTCTCAGCCCCACTCACCTCACAGAGTGTTTGTTGTGGGGGAGGAAGGGAAAGGAGATTGTTAGCCGCTTTGAGACTCCTTAGGGTAGTGATAAAGCGGGATATCAAATCCAAACTCTTCTTCTTCTTCTTCTCTGAGCAGACTTTGTGGTGGTGCAGTGAAGCAGAGTTTTGAATGAAGCAGAGTTCCTAATTGACTCCAGGTCTTCCAGCTCAAACCCTGGGAAGCCTTGCATGTAGTAAGCTACTGATCTGGTGCTTCTCATGCACACTGAATGTTTTTTCCCCTGTCAGACTATTGAGAACCTTATACAAGAAAACTTTCCGATCAACTAAGTAAACCGCTCCACAAGTATGGCTTACCACATGGTAAATGCCACCAAGTTACAGATCTGAAGAAGCCTCTACCCAACAGGTATTAACACAGAAAGTGGTAGCTCAGTGGGTCACTTTAGATGTAAAGTTCCCGGCTTAATGAACCATAACTTTGATGCTTCCGTAACCCACAGATTGCCAGTGTTTTGATTCTGGTTTGCTTAAACTTCAGCTCCTTCAATACATCTGAATCAGGGAGCTGTGGGAAGACGCTGGTTTAACCGTTAGGATCTTAAACTATGCAACAAACCAATGCCTTTTCCTGGGTTTAAAAATCTGGTTCGTCAAACAGCATTAAACACCCCAATGTGTGGTAGCACTGGGGTTAGGACATGGTGAGAGCAGCGAAGGAGGTTGAAGGAAGCCGGGGTTGTTGCATCCCAAAAAGGACACTGTGCTTGCCTGTCTTCTCCTGGTATATACAACAAAAACTCCACTCCTTTGAGCACATATGCCCCAACACTCTTGCTGGCAAGAGTGATGCAATCTCCACCACAGAGCTAAGAAAGCTCAGATAATAGATGAAGCTTAATGGAGCCAGGAGCAACTTTTATGAACCAACTTTGCACAGGGATTTTTTTTTAAAAGAAGTCAACATTCTTAGATGTTTACAGCAATGTTTTAAGGGGGGGATGACGAATACTTGGGATTTTTGCATTTGTACTAATGCCACAAATGTGCAATTATATTCCGCAAAGGATAATTGAGTCTGTCATGCTGAGTTTTAACCAAAGGTCTGCATGCAAAGTAACATCCTTTGAAGAATAACCATATGCAGTAAATTTATTAATTTGTTACCATTCAACCACTACCAAAACCCCAACAGCCTCTGCTGTGTAACACACTTTTCAGAATTTCTCAGTAATACATAAGCCACGAATTCACCGGCACCAGCTAACAAATTATTCATTATTTAAATGTAGACATATATAAATGTGCAACTCACACTACCCCTAATATTTAGGCTGGGGTTCCTTTCCAAAGGCTACACAACAAATCTAAAACTATTACACTATTTGCTGACTCTCTGCAACTCTCATCAGAACCGTGCTCTTCAGATCTTGCCTTGGCAGATTTGCTATGTGCTGTGATGAACATGATCTTTTTCAGCAACCAAGGCATCTGGCTTCTACAGCTCTGAGAGAAGCACCAACTGCAATTTTGAAGCCAAAACCTTAATAACAAGCTTGAGAGAAATGACAGGCAATGCCCACCAGCTTCCTAGAACCGTAAGAACAATAACTGGCAGTTCTTTGTGCCATTATCACCAAGAGATGAAAATATAAAGAGAAGCCCACAGTACCTGATCGGTAACAGGGATAGACTCCCACCGCCGCTTCAACAAGAGCAAAGGTCGCCGCTTCATGCTTCCCAGTTTTGCTCAAGAAGGCTCTTCCTCAGAATAATTTCAAACCAGCAGCAAAAAATATTATTCCCGATCCTTACGTTGCATCGCTCAAGTCGACTTCAAGGATCCCAAAGTTTTGTGTTTGCAAAGGTGTTGCAAGGAAGCCGTGGGGGAAATGGTGGATTTGTTTGTTTGTTTGGTCCAAACTCTTCCCAGTTTTGCATGCCTTGATCTCTCTATAGGAAGCAGCCACGGAAGAGATAGTGGGGTGGAGGGGGAAAAAACAACAACCCAGCAGCATTCGATGATGAATTACCTCATAGACGCATGAAGTAGGTAGACAACACCACCAGACACACTCAATCTGAAAATAGCTGTTGCTTAGGAACTGGAAGGGTAAATTGCAGCACCTCAGCTATATATAATTGAGAGCTTTTACATTTAATGTGAATTAAAACACACCGGACCAGTGCGCCTGCCTACCTCCCTCCCTCCTTCCCTCCCTCTCTCTTTCTATATGAGCATCATCTCATGGAAGTCTGCAAAAGGAAGGACTGCCTGTTCCCTGAAGACCAGGGGTTATGCCTCAACACCCACTCAACAAACCAACAGCACCAGAACTGTATCAGCAGCTAAATCCTGTCCATATGGCATCCTCAATAAACTGGAGTCTTTTTTCTATCTCTCGCTTTCCTTTAAAGAAAAAAAAAAAAGCAATGCTTTGCAAGTCTCCCACAGAAGGGGAAACGGCTTAGGAGTGGAGCATTACACAAAAGAACCAATGGAAAGGTGTACACTTTTGCAGGAAGCACACCTCTACAGGTGAAGATCTGTGCGCTGCAGGCAAAGTGTGTGATGCAAAGTTTTGGATTTCCAACAGAGGCAGCCTTGCTGGCCAGAAGTCATAATGCCAATATCAGAGTGGCTCTGTACAAATCTTTGGTACGACCGCATTCGGAATACTGGGTATAGTTGTGGTTGCCTCACCTCAAAAAGTGGAAAAGGGACATGAAGCTACCTCTCCCCGCTCAATGAGGAAAGGCTCCAGCATTTGGGACTTTTCAGTTCAGAGAAAACACAAGAGGTGATACGATAGAAGTTTAGAAAATGATGCATAGCACTGAGAAAGTGGATAGAGAAAGGATTTTATCCTTCTCTCGTCACACACTGGACCTCCAATGAAGCGGGATGATGGAAGATTCAGGGCATCTGAACAGGGCAGGTTCATCTATGGAACAACTGACAGTTGAGGTGGATGATGAAGTGGCTGTGCAATTGAGTCTCCTTGTGCACAAGCTCAACCCACATTGATCATGCTGTTACGAAAGGGTGGAGTAGAGTTGTGAAGCGGGGAGTCAACAAAGCCAAAGAGGTCTAAACTGTTCTGCAGTAAACATTGGCCTATCCAAAGACACACAATATATCAT
The DNA here is from genome assembly GCF_027172205.1 of Podarcis raffonei. Classification (NCBI taxonomy): domain Eukaryota; kingdom Metazoa; phylum Chordata; class Lepidosauria; order Squamata; family Lacertidae; genus Podarcis; species Podarcis raffonei. The sequence goes on along the minus strand of NC_070611.1, from coordinate 63,070,259 downwards.
CCATGAAATGCCAACTGGGTCTTAAGATCTGGCCCTTAGCCTTCCCCATGATTAAAAAAACTGGCACAGAAGGCTGGTTAGATCAGTAGCAGCAGAGGAAGAACAGCTGTTGGTGCTTAATTTCTCAGAAATGGCCCCACCAATCCTCTGGCCTCATACAACCTCCTTCAGCCTCTGAGACTCAAACTAGGCCTTGAGTATGACCAGGCCTTCTACACATATAACATTAGGTGTCAATTGTGTTCTTTAGGGCTCTTGAAGATTCAAACATGCCTTTCTATCCTGTATAAGATGCATCTGCTCCTCAAAGTCAAAGTCTCAGCTTGAGCTTAAGACCAGACTACCAGCATCTCAGCAAACTCCCCAGAAAAAGAGTAAGTTCAGTTTTTCCAATAATTGTTATCACAGTCAGCCCAGAGAGCCAGATCCTGAGATTGATGAGAAAGTTGATTTATGCCACTGGTCCTCACCTGAGCAGTTCCTGACCCATATATGGGTAACAGCCAGGGATTGGCGAATCTGTCCATTTTGGTTTCTTGCATTTTATCTCTCTCCCTTTTCTTTGTCTCGAGGTCAGTTCACATTAATTTGCAATTCCTCCCCCGTTTTTAAATTCACATGAAATTTCATCAGCATTTAAGTCCATGTTGATCCCAATATATGCACATCTTTACATGCAATCATGCCTAGCATACACATTTTTGCAGAGTAATTTCCCTAATATAATCGTGAATACGCTATTTTCACAAACACACGGATTTTAATGTACACTCTCCGTTTTATGTACTTTCCTGTACACATTATGTGACTGGAGAACTGCATAGCAAAATTCAGAGAAGTGCGAATTTTGGAGAATGGCTGTGTTTCAGTTCCCTTGTTGTTTTTGAAAGTGCAAAATAGGTAGGATGGCCTTTAAACACAAACTGGGTGAGATTTTTCTTCCATCTCAAGTCACAGCCTTATTTAAAGTGGATCATTCTATTTTGCTTTGGTTATTCTTTGTTTTTTCTTCAAAGAAGAGTCGAGGAAAGGCTGATAGAGGCCAACAAATGGAAACCCAAAGGATAAAGATGACATACATGCTAAAAGTGAGTCTCACATTCTGGGTTGGAGGTAAAGGCCCTATGTCTCAAAAAGCTGACGACCACCAGTCTAATTTCATGGTAGATTAACCCATCTTTGTGAAGTCCCAATTATTTCTCCTTGGGCACACCTTCAAGATTACTTGATCTTTAACTTAATACTCAAAATTATTTAATATAGGTGATATATCCTATGAAACATATTAACTCAAGAGACAAATTTTCCACTTGTTTGAGGAAGAAGATTTCAACAGTACGACAATTCTGCAGTCCATGGTAAATCTCACAGCAGTCAGCATCATGGGGAAAAGTTCAGAAAATGGATGAACACAACACTTCTCTCTCTTCTATTCCCTTTCTCCCTTCCTGAATCTCCCATCGACACTTCTTTCCATTTTCCTCTGCTCTCCTCCTTGAGGGCTTCTCCTTCCATAAGTACTCGGGCTATTCTTTTAAAACAACCAAGTTCATTTGAACTTTACAAACCTGAGGAGTTTTTCACTAATCACCAAACAGACAAGTATAACACTAGTCGTTACAGTACTCTTTATTTTATTTTATTTTAAAAACTAAACCTAGCAACTCTTCAATCACATAGTAGTTGGAGATGGACCACACTTCTTTATATGCAGATGATTCAAATAAATATGGAACTGGCAACCTGATTGTGTGACAAATCCCCAAAATCTGTTGTGTTTCCATGGCAGCAAAGCCAAACAAATAAATACAAATAAAATAAAAGCACACAGTATGTCAGCGTTATAATTCAGCTCGGTGTTGTGGCCGAAAATATGTTTATATTTCCTTGGGAATAAGCTTCCAATCTTCAGCTCTCATTCCTAGTGTCTGTCCTTCCAAAAACTAATCAAGGTATGCAGAAAACAAGGAGAAGCTGGTTCAACCATTGGGCAATATGTCCTGTTCCCACTCTCCCAGTGGCCAAAGTAGAATAGATTATCTCTCTCTTTCTCTCTCTTCCATCTTGTGTTAACCAGATGTCTCAAAGGTCTTGTGCTGTTCTATAGCCATTCTCTCTCCTTTCTCTATATGCTGCTCTTTCACTTGACACTTGCCAGTTCTCCACTATGGGCTACCACTTCTTTCCCCTAAGAGACCCTCACTCTTGTAGCACCCTTTCATGTGACTTCTAACTCTTCCTTTGCATTAAAATACTTTCTTAAAAACATACATGTCTTCTGGTCACGTGCAAAAACAAAGCAATTTCGGAAGACACCGACAGATATTATACAAGAAAATGGAATGTACTACTTTTTAACGAACCTACACACACACACACACACACACACACACACACACATATATAAAATGGGGTGAATATTAATTAATAAAAAAGCAATAGTGCCTTGTATCCCATGGTAGTCCTACTCAGAGTAGACCCAGTGAAGTTAATAGACGCAACTAACTTAAGATTCATTAATGCCAAGTATAACTTAGTTGGGCAGAACCCATTATCCATATCTGTCTGTATTATAGGACTAACAGCCCAGTCCTATGGATGTTAATGCAATGGTCCCAGAGAGTTCAACAGGGCTTAGTCCCAAGTAAGCATTTTTAGGATTACAGCCTTACAGCACAATCCTAACCATGTATATTCAGAAGTAATCCCATTGAATTCAATGGTGCCGGCTCCCAGGAAGGCTGGGCTAGGGTTGCACAGCACGAACATATGCTAATATTGCAAAGCAACACTCAAATGCAACAGCAGATGTCACCAAGAAGTCAACAGCCTTAAACAATTGAAACATCCGTGATGACACTTCGTTATTGATTAATTAAAAGCGTGTGGTTCTTGCTCCTCAGACTAAAAACGTAAAAGCAGCACTGTTTTCACCAAGAGATGCATGAGAAACATACAAAGTATTTCCGATATAAATTAGAGGGATACATGCAAAGCAAATACGCAAAACCCGCCATCTAAAGACTTAAAGATGGTCACGTTTAAAAAGCTTTGAAATTATTCCATTCAAATAAATTAAAACTGGTAATTTGACACCATGTATATAGCTTTGAGGAGAAGTCTAACCAGCTGACTGGCCAATAGTTACGTAGATAATTCATCTCTGTGTCCTTTCTTATACACATTGGGAAAATGACAGTTATTTTCCATGCAGAGGACATTTGGTCTGTGTTGTTTATGGTGGTAAATAAATATCCAGTCAGGATAGGTATTCACCATTCTATATATTCTATATATTCCTTGTGGAACTACAGTCATACCTCAGGTTACAGGCGCTTCGGGTTGTGTGATTTCGGGTTGTGCACCGTGCTGAACCCGGAAGTACCAGAACGAGTTACTTCCGGGTTTCGGTGCTTGCGCATACGCAGAAGTGCTAAATTGCGTTTGCGCACATGCAGAAGCGCCAAATCACAACCTGTGCGTGTGCAGCTGTGGCGCTGCGGACGCTGTGGGTTGTGAACAAGCTTCCCGCATGGATCACGTTCGCAACCCGAGCGTCCACTGTATATATTCTGCAGGAGCTTTATCTGATTTCAGGAAGGAAATAAGGACCGATATCTCATTACAGGTCACCATTCAGATAGGTATGAGAAGTCCCTACACACTGCTGGTACGTTTGATTGCCCAGATTGACCACCAAATATATTGGAGAAATATTTAACCCAACGTAGACTCACATTCCCAAACAACGACATTCCCAACCCTCCTATTACACCAGCTGTAGGAAAATCTTGCAAAAACTCACCTGAGATCCTCTGGGTCCTCGTTTGTGATCCCAATCAGAATGTCCCATGATCTGCAGAAACATAAAGGAGAGATTACCATTAATATGATCACAGAGTCATAGAGTTGGAAAGGACAGCCCCCTACAATGCAGGAATCATTCACCCAATGTGGGGCTCAAACCGACGACTCTGAGAATTAATAAGAGTCTCCTGCTCAACAAACCTACCTAGGTATTAGAGCTTTAAAAGGTAAAGGGACCCCTGACCATTAGGTCCAGTCGTGGCCAACTCTGGGGTTGTGGCGCTCATCTCACTTTATTGGCCGAGGGAGCCGGCGTACAGCTTCCGGGTCATGTGGCCAGCATGACTAAGCCACTTCTGGTGAACCAGAGCAGTGCACGGAAACGCTGTTTACCTTCCCACCGGAGCGGTACCTATTTATCTACTTGCATTTTGACGTGCTTTTGAACTGCTAGGTTGGCAGGAGCAGGGACCAAGCAACTGGAGCTCACCTGGTCACAGGGATTCAAACCGCCGACCTTCTGATCGGCAAGTCCTAGGCTCTGTGGTTTAACCCACAGTGCCACCCATGTCCCTATTAGGAGCTTTAGAAGAAGAAGAAAAAAGAGAGATCTCTGCCCCAAGGAGCTTGCAATTTTTGGTAAGGGGGATTTGTAATTTATGGTGAAATAAAAGGGACTGATGAACTTTCTTCATGCTTGCTAATAGTAAAAAAAATGCATGTTACAGTATCAATGTGTATGTTTTATTATTTTGTTCTAAAACAGATTGAACATTTTATATAAAGGGGGATTATAAAAAAAAATTCTAAAACCATTCAAATGCCACCTAACATTTTTTTAAAAGAGTAAAGCAGTTTACAATACACGCTCATTAAAATCAACACAATAAACTATTATGAATAAATATGGCAGAATCCATAAAATCAATACAGTAAACAATGAATAAAAATCCATAGCTGAGTAAAAAGCAGCAGGACATTCTAACAGGCCCGAAAGATCTCATTATGTAATACGGTGCTGTGCTTCTGGTGCTTATATAATATATGAGGGGAGGTGGTTTTTGAAGAGAGGGCACCACAACAGAAAAGACCCTGCCCCTAACCACAGCGCTATCAAAAATAATAAATATCAGAATCAGCTCACCAGCCATGATGCCCAATTCTCAGCAGGTGGACTGTGACTGCTTACCCGGAAATAGGGAGGGAGGAAAGTTCAGCATGGTGCAAACTCAATTTAGTACAGTGATACCTTGGGTTACAGATGCTTCAGGTTACAGACGCTTCAGGTTACAGACTCCGCTAACCCAGAAATAGTACCTCGGGTTAAGAACTTTGCTTAAGGATGAGAACAGAAATCGCACGGCTGCGGCGCAGCGGCAGTGGGAGACCCCATTAGCTAAAGTGGTTCTTCAGGTTAAGAACAGTTTCAGGTTAAGAACGGACCTCCGGAACGAATTAAGTTCTTAACCTGAGGTACCACTGTATTGTATTGGCTCTGTGTAGAACTCTCCACCCCCTCACCTCTCCCAGAAAGCAACAGTGACCCACCTGCCTGAAAAATATCATGGCAGCTGCATCCCATCTGGTGAGCAGCTTCGGATAAATAATTCTTAAAGTCAATTCTTAAGGAAATCAGCCCTGAGTGCTCACTGAAAGGACAGATCGTGAAGCTGAGGCTCCAGTACTTTGGCCACCTCATGAGAAGAGAAGACTCCCTGGAGAAGACACTGATGCTGGGAAAGATGGAGGGCACAAGGAGAAGGGGGCGACAGAGGACGAGATGGTTGGATAGTGTTTTCGAGGTTACCAGCATGAGTTTGACCAAACTGCGGGAGGTAGTGGAGGACAGAGGTGCCTGGCGTGCTCTGGTCCATGGGGTCACAAAGAATCGGACACGACTAAACGACTAAACAACAACAACAACAAAGTCAATTACTCAAGTTTTTTCTCTTTTTTCTTTCAAAAACCACCTTTACCAATGGCGTTTTGGTGTGCAACTAGAAACACTGAATTCTAGTGCAGGTAAGCTTCTTGCAAAATACCAAATGAAAATATAAAACGAAACAAGTTGCAGGAGTTTTAACCACCAATGCAGCACTTCTGGTCCACAACCTGGTGTCCAGAACTTACTAATGAACTGCGCTGGCACCAAGCACATTTCAAATTCCTACTTTGACAATCAACCCACAAGCAAGCTGCTTATGTAAAGCATCCAGCCGTGTGATCTGAGTCTACCTTGTCAACGCTGCATGTTTAACATTGCTGCAGTCTGACCGAGAGGCATTTTTGCCTTAATGCAGAGATTTCGCAAATTGGAAGAAAAAACTCTTTGACATTTTGTGAAGGTTGCAATCAAGGGACTCCTAGATGAAGTCATTCCAACTGTGCATCATCCTTAACAAACGGCTTAATGGTGTCCGTCCAACTCTCAAAGGAGACACAAGGAGCTTCAACCTAAGGACTGTTTTGTAGATTGTCATAAGCAAACATTACACAGACGCAGCAAAAGTGCTTTGTGGTCGCCATCCATACAAGCACACTGAGATTTCTGCATGTGAAAATCAACACAACTACCAACAAGGCTGCCCCACACTTTTTGTTAGCTATCCAAAAGACATTTTAACTGAGGAAATCACTCTGGATGGACATCAAATAGTTACATTTTCTCTAATATGCATCTCTCTGTGTTACTTTCATTAATCTGTGTATTTTTTTTAATGTACACTTTACCCTAGTCTATGTATTCTTTTACTAATTACTTGGCTGAAGAACTGCCTTGCAAAATTCAGAGGAGTGTGAATTTAGGTTGGTTATGTTCTGGTTCTGGAAGCGTTTCGAAAAATCAATACAACTCTATATTTTGTGGTTTTATATTTTGATTTTTACTATGAACCACCCTGAGACTTCTGGGTATAGACAAATGACGTGCGCTCCCAGGAGTGAAGTCAAACAACTGCATTAGCAGCACTCACATGGGCAGTGTGTATGGAGGTCCTGGGCTGCCTAGATGAGAAGACCCCTCTCTTGGCCTCGCTGATGTAGTCCAAAGGAAAACAGAGCAATACACTTGGCACCAGGAGTTGCTGGAAGGAGGCGTACAAGGTGCCATCCAGCCATCTTAGCATGGAATCTCTAAATAAAGGGAAAGACTTTTGGCTGAGGATCGCGGAGACCCTCTGATAGTCACCGCAGACAATGCTGAGCTGAATGGGCCAACAGAATAGCTTAAGGGGCTTAGTGCACTTGGAAACAAAAAGTTTGACACTTTTGCTTTGGAACTGGAATATTTTGGAGTCCAGAGACTCCATCACGTTTTTGTGAATAAGTTGCAAAGCTGCACCCACAGATTTCTACTCAGATTACAGGAAAATGTCCACTGCCGTGCATTCCCCTAACAACATATGCACTTACATTATTTATTATTAATGTATATATTGATAATGCCCACATACCTCCTAAGCAGCTAAACACTAAACAAACTCTGGTACCCATTTCCCAGAGATTGCTATCTCTTTTAATTATCGAATTTGGTTTCTCACCAACCCCTTATGAGAGGAGCATTCCTGTACTCTTTGTTCTTGCAAAAGAACAAGTCCCCCCGCCTTTGTTTTGTCCTGAGACCATCTCCCTCCGCTCTCACAACATCACTCTAAAGTTTGTTTCCTGAATTTGGAACACATTTCCCAACCCAGAAAAAAATAAAACTTTTAAAAGCCCATTGAGAACAATGCTGCTGCTGCTGCTGACGCCAGCAATAAACTTGGCACAGAGTCTCTTGCTCAAAACCATCATAATAACTCATAGTAGCAAACTATAGCACCCATATGTCTTCCATTTCTCTCCCCCCCCCCGGAAGAATCATGTCTTTTGTGAAATCTGGCATAGCCATCGCCTTTTGTGGCTGCAAAGCAAACAGTGCAAAACACTGGGGTTTAGCCACACCCTCAGAATATAATCTGTTATCGCCAATCACAAAATTAACACAGTAGGGCAAACCCAAAGGTGTGAGACGGAATTCCGGAAACCAATGTATTATATATGAGAGGCTGATACCTTTCTTTCGGAATTAAACCCATGTCCAAACTTTAACACTGAAAAGCTTTACTTGCAGAAACTTATAACCGAGTTAAAGCCTAATAATTACAATCACATGCCTCTCCAAGCATGGGTTTTTAGTCTCGTCTTCTAACTTCCAAGCGACTATATTTTCCCCTCTTTCCAGAGCTCCACACTTAGCCTTCTGTATCTCAGTTAGGCCACGCCTTGCAGCTCCTATGAGAGATTCCCACTTTTCCTCTCTCCTGCAGCTTGGCTCTTTTTTTCAAGCAGAGAAGAAACACCTCAACACTCTATTTGACTTAACAGTGTTCACGGTGGATTCTAAAACACATAAAATGGAGTCTCTTCTTCACTAAATACCTCCCATGTGAGCCTTCAAATGTGCAGGAGCTCACTCAGTAAAGTATTCTGTATGCACTCCGACCAGAACTGTCTACTGCAACTGATATTGCTTCCCTAAGTCCTTGGCTCTTTCCATTAAAATGTTCAGCCAGAAGGTATATTCACGGCAAATGTGGTAGGGTTTGCACCCTAGGGAGCTAGTCAACTGGCTGGTCAATTGACCAATGTATTATTGTCATTATTATTTGACCAAATTATGTCAGAATGCAGTTTGCTTTAAAGGTAAAGGTAAAGGTACCCCTGTCCATTAGGTCCAGTCGTGGCTGAGGGAGCCAGCATACAGCTTCCGGGTCATGTGGCCAGCATGACTAAGCCGCTTCTGGTGAACCAGAGCAGCACACGGAAACGCCGTTTACCTTCCCGCCGGAGCGGTACCTATTTATCTACTTGCACTTTGACGTGCTTTCGAACTGCTAGGTTGGCAGAAGCAGGGACCGAGCAACAGGAGCTCACCCCGTCACAGGGATTCGAACCGCCGGCCTTCTGATCGGCAAGTCCTAGGTTCTGTGGTTTAACCCACAGTGCCACCCGCGTCCCTTATTATTTATTTACTAGTTACCTAAAAAGTCTCCTAATGTAAACTTAAATTTTAAAAAGTTCATTAGTTTAAAATTCATTAGGCTATCTTTATGTGTAAAACACACCAAATGCAGCTTACACAAACATTGTGTAACTTTATTCATTTTCATGCATTATAACAGGGTTGCTTGTGGAATTAAAACTGTGTGAATTCTGAGGCATCTACACCTCCTGAACTAATGCAATAATTGGAACAAACGCTAGAATCTGGGAGTTAAGTTCCACTGAATTCAATGCGACTTACTTCTGAGTAGGATCGAGCGGTTACTGACCCATTAACACTTCCTGAATGTTTCGGTGCAATTATTGACTTAAAAATGTGTTGCTGGTTTTTAAAGTGTTTATTTGGAGAGAAAACATGTATAGATTATGCATTTTAGGATAAAATAGATTTTGGAATACATATTTAAATACAATGCCTGTGCTACTGGGTTTTTTATTTAAAAAAATATATGTCCACATGTGTGAACATATGTGAAACTGACATGGTCCAGTTTGTCCAATGCTTACTGAATTTTTGTGCTCAACAGGGAAACCTAATAATTCAGGCATGAATGTTAAAGCAAGCTGAATGTTCAAAATGCTACATGAACAACCCAAATTAAAAACAAATAGCATCAAGTTGTAGTTGAAGATGAGGAACAATATACTTCACGGGGGAAGACTCCCCCTCCATCAGGAGGGTTGTCATTTTTAAAAATCTGGGATACAGCAGCAACGTATAAGCTAACTCTGTATGTCAAGTCAAGAGAAATTATAATGTATGAAAGCAAATTTGTTGATTGATGGGTGATTTCTATTTCCATGTGGAATGAGGAATTTGGTGGTGATGTGAGACCATATTCATTGTTTTCTTTAGTCTAATAAGATGAGATCAAATCCATGTTCCCGCCCCTTGGTTTAATGATTTTTACTCTTCTGGTTTTTTTATTATTATCTTAAGTATTCAATTAAAAGAAAAGCAAAATAATAATAATAATAATTAGGAACAAAGATCAGGCACATGAGAAAAGGCTCTGGTTGGGTCCAGCAGTTCATGAGAAACAGCATAAACAAGAAATGCAAGCATTTGTATGCTTCATGGTGAAGAAATTGTCTCCAGCTCCGAACTGTGATCTTGGTTCCAAAGAAAGTCAAGGGATGAGATCATATTTGGTGCTGGAAGAGACGGGAACAGGGAGGGGAGGGGAGAGGAAGAGAAGACTACATATTTTAGGACTTTTCTCATGGCAGCATATGACCTTTTTATCCTATTTCCAAGACGTAAACTGTGTTTGACTTCAGTAGGAATCCGAGTTCCTGTGCGCGGGGGTGAGAGACACCAAGAAACATTTGGAGGAAGGCATGAGCTGTCGGCAGTAAACTGTTTGAAGGGGATGTGCTACACTGATTGCTCAACCCATTGCTTGCAAAAAAAGAACCCACATGCGTGCGCACTAAACTATGTATGCTTTAAATAGTCTGGATAATCGACAGAGCACTAGCAGAGCCTAGTGCATTACCTGTCAAGCTTCTCTGTCCTAGGATGTTCCTTTAATCCCAGTTCTCTGTATGGGACCCACTTTTATCCTTCTAGCCTATATGTGCATTGCTTCCCCATCTCTCCCCAGTTTGGTACCCCCAATTTCTTCTTATCTCCATTCCTCCAGCTTTCTGTTTTACCAGAGATGCCCAGAGGCCTGCATTTGGGCCCCAGGCATAATGCAATAATAACAAACAAACAACTAAATATAATTAATGGAGGAGGGATGAAAGGCATATTAATTCTTACCAAGCTCAAGTGTATCAAAAGGGTGTGTGTGTGCGTAATCATAAGAGGCTAAAAAAATGACATTTCCAGATGTTGCAGTTGGGCATTGCTAAGTGTTTACTGAGCTTCAAAACAGTCAGCAGAGACGCCCCCACTCAACATCATTTTCATTCATGATGTGTAAAGGTTATGAAGTACTGAAGTATTCAGCACCAATTAGAGATATTCATTTGTGGCACTTGTGACAGCAAGAGTGAGGGAAAACACTGAGGGAAAACTGTGGCACTTTGGTCCCATTCCTGCATTTGAGAAAGTTGTCCGAGGCCCACGAAAGCGCTGGGCTGAGCAAACCCCATTAGTCTTGGAGGTGCCCTAAAGTCCAATAATTAATTAATATAATAATAATAATTATAGCCAGCCCATCCGGCTGGGTTTCCCCAGCCACTCTGGGAGGCTCCCAACAGATTAAAAACAGAATAAAACATCAAATATTAAAATCTTCCCTAATCATAAAGAATCCAGACCAAAACAATTCCCCACAGGCATGCTGTCTCTGACGTGGAACAAAGTCTACTGCAGAACTCTTAGATCAGTATTGTAGGACTGTACGGATGGCAAAACGCAAAAACAAAGTCTCTTCACTGCCCACTGCATGTTGCTATTTTCAAATCAATGAAGACTTGGTATTTTCTTTCATTCATCAGAATTCATTCATTAGACTTTGGAACATGAGAACGGGCCTTTTCTGCAGTGGCTTCCCGTCTGTAGAATGCTCTCCCCAGAGAGGCTCACCTGGCACAATCCTTACATATCTTTAGGTGCCAGGTGAAAACATTCCTCTTTAACGAGGCCTTCGGCCATTAAATAATCTAAGGCCTGTCAAATAATGAATTATGTTTTTATTATTATGCTGTGTAAATTATGTTCCTAATGTGGTACACCACCCCAGGATCTTTGGATAAAGGGTGGTATATAAATTGAATCAATCATCATCATCATCAGAGCCCATCTAGTCTAGCATCCTGTTCTCATTAATTAATTAATTAATTAATTAATTAATTATCAGAGCCCATCTAGTGACCAGCAAGATGCCTGTGGGAAACCCTCAAGGAGGACCTGAGTACAAGAGCACTCTCCTCTCCTGACATTCAAAAGCATTCCTGCTTCTGACTGTGGAGGCAGGGCAGAGCATTCTGTGTCCAGGGCAGCTGTCTACCAGCTCCATCTGGTATGCAGGCTGAGACCCTACCTGCCCGCGGACTGTCTTGTGTGGTGCATGCTCTGGTTATCTCCCGCTTGGACTACTGCAATGTGCTCTATGTGGGGCTACCTTTGAAGGTGATCTGGAAACTACAACTAATCCAGAAAGTGGCAGCTAGACTGGTGACTGGGAGTGGCCGCCGAGACCACATAACACTGGTCTTGAAAGATCTGCATTGGCTCCCAGTACGTTTCCAAGCACAATTCAAAGTGTTGGTGCTGACCTTTAAAGCCCTAAACGGCCTCGGTCCAGTATACCTAAAGGAGTGTCTCCACCCCCATCGTTCTGCTGAGGTCTAGCTCTGAGGGTCTTCTGGCGGTTCCCTCCCTGGGAGAAGTGAGGTTGCAGGGAACCAGGCAGAGGGCCTTCTCATAGTGGCGCCCGCCCTGTGGAACGCCCTCCCACCAGATGTCAAGGAAATAAACAACTATTTGACATTTAGAAGACATCTGAAGGCAGCCCTGTTTAGGGAAGTTTTTAATGACTGATGTTTTAATTACAGAAAGGTAGCCGTGTTGGTCTGCCATAGTCAAAACAAAAAAATTTTTTCCTTCCAGTAGCACCTTAAAGACCAACTAAGTTAGTTCTTGGTATGAGCTTTCGTGTGCATGCACACTTCTTCAGATACACTCAGTGTACATTCAGTGTATCTGAAGAAGTGTGCATGCACACGAAAGCTCATACCAAGAACTAACTTAGTTGGTCTTTAAGGTGCTACTGGAAGGAAAAAATTTTTTTGTTTTGATGTTTTAATGTATTTTTTAATTTTTTGTTGGAAGCCTCCCAGAGTGGCTGGGGAAACCCAGTCAGATGGGCAGGGTATAAATAATAATATATCATCATCATCATCATCACTGTTGTGACTGGTAGCCATTGATAGCCTTGCCCTCCATGAACCTGTCTAATCCTCTTGTTAAACCATCCAAGTTGATGGCCATCATTGTGGCTGCAAGTTCCTTGGTTTGACTACGTGCCCTGTGATGCGAGACTTTCTTCTACCTGTCCTGATAAAAGGAGTTGCCCATCATCAGTTAGCACCTGGTAACAGGTAGGCAGCTCACCTGGTCACACTATGGTGGGAAATACTGCATTTCTATTTAAAACATGGCAATCATTTCTAAATATGCATTTGCACATATAAAATAGCCTATTCACAGTTTATGCAAACATGTGCCCTCTGTTTTGTGGTTTATTTCCGGCTTTGCGGCCACCCTAGACTTGCTTGGAGTCATCGGGGTCTCAGGCAGATAATGCTCTTTTCCCATCATCTACTACCTGAGATTTAACTGGGGATGCCAGGTATCAAACTTGAGACCTCCTGCACTGCAAAGTATGTGTTATGCTGCTGAGCTACGGCTCATCATTTGCTATTTCCCCTCCTGAATGGAGGAACCGTCCTGCTACAAGCCCTAACGTTTAACGGCTGCCTGCTAGCTCGCTTTAAACCCTCAATGTCAAATCTCACAGTACATTCAGTTCAAACATGCCCTCGGGGGTATTCCCTGCTAAGTACTTGCTATTTTGGTCCACTCACTTTCAAGTTCAACCAGCAAATACTGCATCACTCTTGGGGATGGGGACAAGCTCGCCTCTCCTCCATTCAATCTCAATCAAAACGACCAAACTAATTAGCACTCTGCACAGAGAAGCATCTGGCTGCGTGTAGCATTGACCAGAGCAAAAGTGCATCCCCTGAAACGCAGCTAATAAAATCGGTCCCGTGATTCGCCTCTAGTGTGACACATCGCTTCTTCGTTTTCTTGAGCAGATAAGCCCAGCCTTCCAACTCCATGGGATACACTATGGAGTTGGACTGAGTCACTATGGAGCCCTGTGACTCAGAGGGATTTCTGATTGTGCTGAGCCTGTACATTAGGGGTGAAGAAACTCATGCCCGGGGAGCAAATGCAACACCTCTCTCTGCTCAATGGGCATCTTTCTATACCTCAGCCACAACCCCTCTAGCCAGCATTGCTTTGCACCCTCCTGGCTCAAATACCCCTTTGATCCTTTCTTTCATAATGCCTCTTGCTTGTCTGGATGGAGAACAGAGAGTGTGAGCGTGTGTGGAAACCAGCCTACTGCACCAAGGTAAATTGCACTGGTTGCTGTGTCTACTTTTGTCTCTGGCCCCTTCCTCCACTGGAATGCGGCCCCCGGAAAGCTGTCCAGAAGAGAACACAGCTCATTGGCTAAAAACGTTGTAGGAGATCTTCCCTCCAAATTCCCAGCTGCACGTTGACTTCCACACTCTGGAATAAGAGCCTGTGCACGCTATGTTCAATCTGCTCAAGCGTTACCCCACAAAATTACTGGGAGGCCATGTGTGCAGAGATCAGAGCTACACAAGCTGGAATTTGTGCATGTAGCCACACATTTCAGTGTAAGGTCAAAGCGGGGCCGGCCCTACCATTAGGCAGAAGGTGAGGAAAGGTGGCTTTCACAGGGGACATACGTCAGGGTGTGGGAAGCAGCAGTGTTAGAAACTCAGATATATAAGCTAGATGCCAAATGGCTCCTTAAACCAGGGTTATAGTTGCCCAAATGGAATGTCTAGTTGCCATTTTTGGGCCAGACGGCTGTTGCATTTTTCAATATGACCTTTTGGTTCCTTAAATTCATTCTGATGGTCCAGATAAAATATAACTTGACAGAATTCTACAGGATATGTTGCCCAGGCATGCACCTCCAGATGGTTCACTTGGTGCCCCTGGTGAATTTCAATGCTGGCAGTGAGGTGTTTGAAAACAGAGATGTGTGTGCCACACAAAAGCCTGCCCTGCAACTCCTAAGCTGGTCTGTTGCACACAGGCCTGGCGGGGGGGGGGGGGTTCTTCCATCCCCACTGCAACTGCCTGGGTGGTCAGATCCTGGATGTGGAAGGGAGTAGATGGTGAGACCGTGTCCTCCTTCCAGGCAACCAACTGTCTTGGGGCAGCTCTGACGGTCTTCATAGAGGCTGGGAGGTAGGACAGATGTACAAAAGGGTGGGAACTGCACTCTCAACTCCCACAATGCATAGGCTGAACACGTGCAAAATTGTGTGTCATCCGCAGTGACTAAAATGTGTGTCATCTGCAAGGATAATAATCATGTGCTGCACAAATCTATCTCTAACCAACAGAAGAAAAAAAGATAATCTGTGCATGCTTCCTATAAGGAGTCATGCTTGTTCTTACTGAGAACAAATTCAAAACAGCTATGTTTGCTTCCTGAGGGGAGCAGATTGAAAGAACTGCGCCCTGGTCCCTCTTGTAGCAGGCAGTAATATATCTGGGATGGGGAAGCTGAGGTCCTCATGGCGATGAAGATAATAATGAACAGAACAGCTATCACCCCTAACCAGTGGCTGGAGACCCAAGTTTGGGAAATTGTGCTCTAGACAATGAAAATCCCACCCGCAACCAGTGTCTGTTCTGGAGTGCCCCTATCTCGTTGTTTTGCCCTTGGAGGCATTGTGTGCCAAGGCCTTGTGACCCACAGTTCCCTAGTGGATAATAAACACATGGACACAAGTATTTAGGTTTATGGGTTCAACTAGGCCACAACTTAATTGGTTACAGACGTGAGCAGTTTGGCTTAGGCATTGGGTGAAGCCAGGCTATATCTTGACTCCCGCCCGTCTACAGGGAGTCCATCTAAGGGTAAACCACCAACAGGGGGAGCCCTGTGACTTACATCAAATAGGGGCACCATTGGGGTTGTGGAATTACCCTAGCCAATGCCCGGGCATCGGACATAATCCACACCCCAGGATCCCTTTAACAGGATATCCTTAATGAGCATGGGCAGGCAGAGGCTACAACCTCCCTTCCATCCAAATAAAGGCTTACCCAATGCCTAACCTCACAAAGTTGTGACGATTGCTACAACGCAGCTGAAAAACAAATGGCTGGTGCCAATTTGTCAAGTGGAAAAAAATCCTACCCAGCCCCAACAATATGGCAGTCGACATTTGTCCATAGCAAAGTTGTGTCATAGACATACCTCCCACCGGCACTGATTGGTCACTGGGGCCACCCATGGGCAGGTCCCCACACAGTGCCAGTGACGTAACCTGAACAGTGATGTGGAGGGTGCCGATCCCTGCCCCCCGCCAGATCACTGCAGGGGCCTGGATGGCTGGCCGCAACGCCGCCCACCTGGAAAAGGTGAGCAGCTCTGCCGGACACACTCTGCCGCTAGTCCCCACAGTGACATTTCAACCTGGTTGAGTGTTCCAGAAAGAAGCAGAGCTAGGAGGATTTCTTGGTACTGATACCAAATGGAAAGTGTGGACAGGAGATCAACTGCCAGAAACGCCCAACTCCAGCAGAATCTTTTCACTTGCTCATTTACACATCAGCAAACCACCCTGACAATCTACCGAGTTAGGTGTCCGCAGGGACACAATTCACACCAAGCTGTTTCTCTTCCAAGAACATTTGTTACCACGTGGATTCCAGCTCCGCTGAACTGCACACAGCTCCTTCGATATCAAGAGGCAAATGTCAGGAGAGCAAATACTAGATATGCACCCAGGGAATCAACAAATCAACACCCTCCCCACTCCCTTCCTAGAATTAAGATGAAGTAGGCAAGTGAAGACTGCTGTCAAACAAATTAACAACAGACTACAGGCTTGGAGCCAATGAGCCGCGCTGGAAACCAACATGCGATTTGCCACCTCTGCAGCTTTTGGTAATGACACCTCTGTCTATTTCCCTTTCAGATACCTTGCTCCAGCTTTCCGCACTACCCGCCCTCCTATTTATTCACTTAGGTAATATGTACGCTGCTCCAAACCTCTGCTGCCTTGCAGGACATCTTCAGAGAAGAAAAGGCTCAGGAATAAACCCTACACAAATCCAGAGTTGAGTCCCTAAGACAGTTGGATGGCACCTTGTACGCCTCCTTCTGCCAACTCCTGCAGCCAATCTATTGCCAAACCTTTGACACCTGAGAGATTGTTATTGTTGTCTTAGCTAGCTGAAAGTACGCTTGTTCAGACACTACACTGAACACAGGCGCAAGTGCCTGTGTGAAAGAGTGTACTTGTTGGTTTGCACAACTATTGTGTTCAGAGGTGCAAAGAATGTACACTCGTTGAATGTTACTATGAGTAACTGTGTACAGCTCAACGAGTTGTGTATCAACTTTGTATACTCGCTGAATGCTATTTGTGGACACCCCTCTATTAACCTTGTTATCCATTAAGAAAACATCTCAGGCTTTATCACGGGGAGGCTTCGAAGAAATGGCCACTGTCTCCCCTAAGGAGAAATTGGAATCTCAAGAACTTTCTGCTGTCCGTACAGAACATGGAAACAGGTGGATAAGTGGAACAGAACATGGACACAGCTGTCTTCTGGCACCACAAATCAGAGATGGGGAGGGAAGAGGACTAACTCTGAGGGGCTAGAAGTGCAGAATAATCTGAAACGATTGCAACCAAAACACCTAGAATGGTCCTTCTTGAGTGCTTCCAGACACAGGACCATAGGAAGATGCCTTCTACTGAGTCAGACCACTGGTCTATTGAGCTCAGTATAGTCAGCTGTTCTCCAGAGTTTCAGGCATGGGGCTTTCCCAGTCTTTCCTGGAGATTCAAGGGATTGAAGCTGGGACTTGTTGCATGCACAGCAGATGCTCTACCTCTGAGCTACAGCCCTTCCCATGATGGGTTTTTATTCCGGGATGCTGCATGCAGGTTTCTGCAGCATCCACATAAAAATACGCTGCAACGTTTTGTTGCGGGCTCAATCTCCCTCCCACTCCCTCTGTGTGTGTGAGAGAAAGACAGTGCACACACATCAACATGCAAAAACATGTTCCTTAGTATTTCTGAATCTGGCGGCAACAGAATTCCAAAAAACTTCCACCAACGTTTCCACTTCCCATTTTTAAAAACTGCACAGTGGTCACACCAGTAAGCAGGAATGCCTGGGTAGACCGCTCCGTTTTGCTTCCTGAAGCACTACTGTTCTGCAGTGGCGTCCAAACAGAGGGCAGCCTCTTAATGCAAACAGGATGCCTTTGGGATGGCAAGAGCAGAAGGGGGGTGAAATTCAACAGGGCTGCCTTCAGTGCACCCACATCCAAGATAAATATTGAAAGTTTCCCTTCCTCCCAGATGTCAGGCATTCAGATGTCCACCACTCTTGTTACCCAATTAGAAGGTTTAATTAAGGAGACATATTTTCAGTCAACCCAGGAGTTCCACCCAAACCCTAAAGTGAGGATTATAAGAGAGTTCAATCAACTCTGGCTATGCAATTATTGGCTGCAGCTTTCAGTCCTGAACCATTAAAACACCACTGGAAAGGTTGCTAATAGAGGGGTTATTATAACCACGTCGGTCAAAAGAACTTGATTCTCTCAAAATTCAGAACCCCCAAACCCTGTGGAACTAAGAGTGCGCATCCACAGTCACGCACATCACATATTATTTCAGTTTTCATTTCCCTCCCTGCACCAGTACTGTTCTTAGGGCAGCGGTAGCCAATGTGGTGCCATTCAGATATTGCTGGAATACAAACATCAAATCAGGCAAAAGGTCTGTTTAGCTTAGCACTGTCCACACCAGAGGTGGGCAATCTTTTTTTTTTCTGTTGAGAGCTGTGTCTCCTTAAAATAATCTGTTAAGTGGGCTGCATGCCAGTGCTGGGTGGAGCCAAAGTCATGGATGGGTGGAGTCAGAACCAACAATGGAAGGAGTCAAATACATAAGTGTTCCGGATTAGCTAATTTGGAATAAAGGGTGTTCTGATTCAATTTGCACCATGACTACTGCCTCAGATTAGTGTTCACAAACACATGAAGCTCAACTCAGAAATGAGCCCAGCTGCATTTGAGAGGGTTACCCTCAAATAAGTATATAAAGGATTGTGGAGGGTACAACTACTAGTACAACTACTTTTCAACTGGTGACTCCAAGCTTCTGCCACCCCATCACCCATGTCCAGGTAAATCCACCAGGATCTCCTGAGTTGGTGGGTCCCCACCAAAGAGCACTAGCAGAGGGTGTGTGTGACACAACTAAATCATGGGTAGGCAAACTAAGGCCCAGGGGCGGATCCAGCCCAATCGCCTTCTAAATCCGGCCCTTGGACGGTCCGGGAATCAGTGTGTTTTTACATGAGTAGAATGTGTCCTTTTATTTTAAATGCATCTCTGAGTTATTTGTGGGCATAGGAATTTGTTCACCCCCCAAAAATATAGTCTGGCCCCCCACAAGGTCTGAGGGACAGTGGAGCGGCCCCCTGCTGAAAAAGTTTGCTGACCCCTGATTACTAGATTGTAGAGTGGGAGCCACCTTTGGTGATCATAGCTGGACTTTTTACTTAACGGTTAATTTACTAACAACATGACCATTCAGCAAGTCTTCTGCTTTTACCTTCCTACAAGGAGAATTAATTAATTAAACTCACCAGGCACTTGCTACCTAAAAGATCTCCTGGCGACTTGCATTTAAAAGCATAAATGCATTACACCATAGGGAGCGAAATAATGCAAAACAATAATGTTTTCATTGAACACCTACAATTCATTCACATATGCCACATGAATTTAGCAAGCCTTCCACACCTGATGAGAAATCTTTCGAATGAAGAGTGGGATAAAGTTGACCTCAACCTTTGGTAGATGCTACTTCCAGTAGCATCAGACCTGCTCCCACAAAGGATGCTATTAATGCAACCACAAGGGTGGAACTGGTGACCTTGGTTCCTTCCCTACAGTTAGGTCTGCCTCCCTTCCAGCTGAGCGCATGTGGGGAAGACCCTTGTGATT
This sequence comes from Podarcis raffonei, assembly GCF_027172205.1. NCBI lineage: Eukaryota > Metazoa > Chordata > Lepidosauria > Squamata > Lacertidae > Podarcis > Podarcis raffonei. The sequence goes on along the minus strand of NC_070611.1, from coordinate 63,050,631 downwards.
AGGCTCATGCATCGCATTCCCATTACACTCCAATGCACCCTGCAAAGAAGGATCGCAGTCCATAGAAATGTCAGGATAATGTCTCCAGGAGGCTGGCTCACCCAGTAGTTATCTACCCCCAGTGGAACGTTACCAACGGGTAATCAAGCAAGTTGCTATTTATAAGTTGGATTTACTAATGAATTTTTATATATAGATATATATATAGATCATCTTCAGGGAGAGAAGCTTCACACACACACACACACTTTAGGTCAGAAAGAACTAACAGAAGCATTGTGCTTGGGCAGGTGGGCTAGTAAAATCCGTTTGTGGGCAAACACTTAGCCGCATTGACCCTGAACAACCTTCCCGTGTGATTTTCCATAGCAAAACCACTGGCCTCAATGCACGCTAAGACACTCCGTAAACGTACAGTCTGGTTCACAAACCACCGGGGCTCTGGAGCATTTGGTTCCCAGCCCAGCAGAGGGACTTGCACAATGGCTTCTTTCGTCATGAGGCGACTTTTGCATCTGTCTCACGGGCAGGGAGGGGCCCATGTGCGGAAACCCGGCGGACGAGACGCTCAGCATTAGCACAAGCAGAGGTTATGCATTGTAAAAGAAGGTTTAACAAAATCGAACCGGCCGTTCTATTTTTTCCCCACACCCATCCCAGCAATGTGTCCCAAGAAACATCCACTACAGACAACCAACTCTTGGCTACAGCAGCACAGTCTAATTTTATAAGAGACTATAAAAACGCTTTGCAAATGTGTATTTCTGGATCTTCTGGCGGAATGGCTAATCTAGATATAGGCAAATTTGTCCATTTCTCAGTTTCTCATTTTTTCTAAACTTCAGTTCAGTTCTCCACATCGGGTTGCTTTATTTCGTTTTCTTTTATTTGAAGTCCTGAAAATTCATTGGCATTTCGGTGTGAATTTTTCATAATCTGGACATTTTGGGAAAGAGCTTTACCCGAATATAATGCACTTCCCCCTAACATATGTATTTTATGTACCAGCCTGAGGAAGATTCCTGGCTTCTCCCCCACCCATCTCTCCCAGCACTTCTCATCTCCCCAAATCCTCCCTGTCAGGCCACCACCTCCCGGAAGTAACCTTCCCCACAATGTGCATATCAAAAAGTAGACTTGGTGTCAGAAGTAAGAACAGAGAAGGGGTGGGGTTCTCCACCTTTTCTGCAGAACAGAGCATCATGACTTAAAGAGTGGTGACCAAATCCTAAAGTCAAAACACACCAAGTAACTTACACTGAACTAGACCTTGGTTCACTGAGCTCAGTACAGTGGTACCTCAGGTGAAGAACTTAATTCATTCTGGAGGTCCGTTCTTAACCTGAAACTGTTCTTAACCTGAAGCACCACTTTAGCTAATGGGGCCTCCTGCTGCTGCTGCCGGAGCACAATTTCTGTTCTCATCCTGAAGCAAAGTTCTTAACCCGAGGTACTATTTCTGGGTTGGCGGAGTCTGTAACCTGAAGCGTATGTACCCTGAAGCGTATGTAACCCGAGGTACCACTGTACTGTCTACACTGCAGCTATGCAGAGTTTAAGACATGAAGTCTGTTATGTACTGAAGTTCTCACCCTGGGCCAGCAGGGGGGAAACTGTAGATAGTTTTCACTCAGGTCCACATATGCAAATAAGGGATTGAAAGTGACGTTCAGTGATTGGATAGTTACAGAAAGTGTTACAGTTGCGTTGTAGTGGAGCTCTATATAAGCAGGCTGGCTGAACCCTTCAGTTCAGTTCTGTTCTGGCTTGTGAATAAACAAGAGCTGTTTGAAGAATTGCTGTGTTGTCTGATATGTTCACCCACAACTTAACGAAGTCTTCTTCCCAGAGATGCCAGGGATTAAATCTGGGACTTTCTGCATGCAAAGCTGATGTTCTGCCCTTCCCCGAGTTCTTATGTAGCAGGAGAGGAGGTCTTAAAAAACCCTTGTCTTCCCTAGTGCTGCTACGGAAAAATAGAGAAAGTGGGTTGGTGAGTAAGGACTCTTTTTGTACTTTTTGAGCCTTCTGCATCAAGCCAGGAAACAAACTCGGTGCACTGAAGATTTTCTGGGAATGGCTGCAAAGAGGTGTGCTTAGGTTCACCACTGTGGGGGAGGGGGGGAAGGAACTTCCAACCTGCCTGTATTGATCCTGGTCGTAATGGACCAAGCCTGCTCCTGCTTGCAAAGGCCAACCTGAGCTTTTCTGCCTGGGGTGGGTGGGAAGGAATGTTGAGAGCTGGCGTTTATAGATGCAGATAAGCCACTAGAATATTCTGACAAATGGGCAAACTTTCCTGAAAGCAAGATTCTGTGCCCAGAAAGCCAGATGCCACGATCTGAGTACAATATTCAAAACAAGTCAATTTGAATATATTTGCTTTTGGTTTTGTGGGCTGAATTTATGTTGCTTCCGATAGTGCTGGGACAGGCCCTCACACCGTGCTCCCTGTCTCCTTGGACACAGCTCTTGACTTCCAAGGTTCCTCCAGGTATCGCCACACACTTTCCAATTTGTCTGTGCAGCCTTAAGAGCTGGTTTGCTTGTTGACACAGAAGCCAAGATCCACCCAATGGCAACCTATAAGCTTCTAATCACAAAACTCTGAAACATACACACACAACCCTGGCTATTGTTTCTGAATTATTGTAGATCGGGGTGCAGGATCCTTGACACACTTGCCCCGTGGATTGCTCACCTGTCAATCACTTGATGGCACAAGTGCAAACAAATCAAACCACACACTCAAAGACGCAGCGTTTTGCAAGGGAATAGCAATCACAGAAGCACTGGACTTAGAATCATAGAATCATAGAGTTGGAAGAGACCACAAGGGCCATCGAGTCCAACCCCCTGCCAAGCAGGAAACACCATCAGAGCACTCCTGACATATGGTTGTCAAGCCTCTGCTTAAAGACCTCCAAAGAAGGAGACTCCACCACACTCCTTGGCAGCAAATTCCACTGTCAAACAGCTCTTACTGTCAGGAAGTTCTTCCTAATGTTTAGGTGGAATCTTCTTTCTTGTAGTTTGGATCCATTGCTCTGTGTCCGCTTCTCTGGAGCAGCAGAAAACAACCTTTCTCCCTCCTCTATGTGACATCCTTTTATATATTTGAACATGGCTATCATATCACCCCTTAACCTCCTCTTCTCCAGGCTAAACATGCCCAGCTCCCTTAGCCGTTCCTCATAAGGCATCGTTTCCAGGCCTTTGACCATTTTGGTTGCCCTCCTCTGGACACGTTCCAGTTTGTCAGTGTCCTTCTTGAACTGTGGTGCCCAGAACTGGACACAGTACTCCAGGTGAGGTCTGACCAGAGCAGAATACAGTGGCACTATTATTTCCCTTGATCTAGATGCTATACTCCTATTGATGCAGCCCAGAATTGCATTGGCTTTTTTAGCTGCCGCGTCACACTGTTGGCTCATGTCAAGTTTGTGGTCAACCAAGACTCCTAGATCCTTTTCACATGTACTGCTCTCAAGCCAGGTGTCACCCATCTTGTATTTGTGCCTCTCATTTTTTTTTGCCCAAGTGCAATACTTTACATTTCTCCCTGTTAAAATTCATCTTGTTTGTTTTGGCCCAGTTCTCTAATCTGTCAAGGTCGTTTTGAAGTGTGATCCTGTCCTCTGGGGTGTTAGCCACCCCTCCCAGTTTGGTGTCATCTGCAAATTTGATCAGGATGCCCTGATTGCTGATGCTGATTGCTGGCCACTGCACACCTTCCCTTTGGCCCACTGCCACACACACAATATTATATGTTCTCTGTTGGCACACCTGACATCACAGATGATGTCCGGTGTAGGGCAGGTGGGTGTGACTTGGCCCCATGGGCCAAATGGGAAGTTCTAGCTATGCTTGCAGGACTGACGTTCGGCCATCAGCGATGTAGACACAGCCTGTGACAAAAGGGGACATCTTTCCAAACTGCAAAAAAAGCATTCATGCTTTCTCTGCCCCTCCCCTCCCCCCAACTTGAACACATGCAGCAAACTGTGGCTCGAGTTATGTAAGCTAATGTGTGAAGGACCTTGGATTTTCTACCTTGGGCATGGGGCTCAGTGGCCTTCTGCTTCCTTCCAGCATGATGATTCCAACCATCTGTGCTGTGGGCACATGGCTCAGCAGAACAGAAGCGCTCAGTGGGAGGGTGCAACAAACGTGTGTATTTTTAACACTGGGTGGCAAGCATCTAGTACAAGGCTGCGTCTATGTCAGGATGCTAGAGAGGCACTGGAGGAAAATAGTAAGACTCGCCGAGGTGTGGCATTGGGTAAGGAGCTGAGACTCCAGGAAAAAAATCAGCTTTCGTTCCAATAAAGTTACTAGGGGTAAGATGAGTTCCCCCTTCTCCAAAATACCCCCTGCCTGGTGAAAACAAGAGACAATTCTCCCATTCTTTCTGGGGAAAGTGCTTTCTCTGAAACATCAGGGTGGGAAGCTGCCTTATATTGAGTCAGATCATTGCCCCACCTAACTCTAGCAACGCCGACACTGACTGGCAGTGGCTTTCCAGGGTTTCATTCCCAACCCTAGCTGGAAATCTGCCAGATACTCTGTCATTGAGAACTTTTAGGCTGCTTACATCACTATGACACACTTACATTCCACTCGCCACACTTCCTGGAATGAAGCAAGACGCAGCGTCACTCTCAAGGCGTATCTGGAGGGGAGGTTAGTTGAAAACTGCAGAGAGCCTTGCACCATGAGGTTATTTTTGGGGAGGGCAGTTTTAAAAGGGGGGGAGCACGGAAGAAAACTCTTTCTAATATTATTATATTTATATCCCACTTTTCCTCCAAGGAGCTTGAGGTGGCATATGTGGTTCCCACTTCCTCATTTTGTGTTCACAACCACCCTGTGAGGTAGGTTAGAGGTAAGTCACTCAACGAGCTTCATGGCTGAGTGGGGATTTGAACCTTCTCCTTCCAAGTCTCTCTTCTTCCATGTCCAGGTTAAAGGTAAAGAGACCCCTGACCGTTAGGTCCAATCGTGGCTGACTCTGGGGTTGCGGCGCTCATCTCACTTTAGTGGCCGAGGAAGCCACCATACATGCTGGTCATATGGCCAGCATGACTAAGGCGCTTCTGGCGAACCAGAGCAGTGCATGGAAATGCCATTTACCTTCCCGCCAGAGCGATACCTATTTATCTACTTGCACTTTGAGGTGCTTTCGAACTGCTAGGTTGGCAGGAGCTGGGACCGAGCAACGGGAGCTCACCCCGTCGCGGGGATTCAAACCGCCGACCTTCTGATCGGCAAGCCCTAGGCTCAGTGGTTTAGACCACAGCGCCACCCATGTCCCATGTCCAGGTTAAGAAAGTGGGAATTCGCTCTCAAAACCTCCCCACTTGAACTACGCTGGTTTGGGGTATTTTGTTTTGTTTTTGGTGGGGAGTGTCGCCTACCCACCCAACAAATGGTAAAAGAGAAGCTCTTGGCAGTGTTTCAAAAGGAAACTGCACGTGCTATCTAAAAGAAGTGTCTCAATAAGATTTGAGTGAGTTGTGGCCTTCATTATATCTCCCAAACTGAAGCTACTATGTAAAATAGTAAACACTGCAGGATGATGTTAACTTCAACGGTTTAAGAACCCAACATTTCATGGTATCTAATATGAGCTGAATGAGTGCAAAATTGTGCCAGTTTGTATATGGCTATCTGGATAGAAAGATAGCTAGATAGAAAAATGAGCTTATACGGCAGTAAAAGGAATTCTCGGGGTCCTTCTAGAACCAATAAAAGCTATACAGCTAAAAAAATCTGCCTGATTAATCTGTAAACCAGACGTCGAATTATGCATTTTAATACAATGATCTCAGGCCTGCAACTGTACTTTAGATTTGCAAGGATGTTGAAAAGGACAAACAAATAGCATTCACCACAATCAAAGGGCAAAATTAAGTGGTCACTAAAAATAACAGCAACTCCTCTCTCTCACTCTCAGTATCTTAACAGGACAAATTATCTCGACTGCCCTTTGAGAAGACAAAAAGCAGGACCCACATTACAAGGCCAGGGAGCAATAATACCACATCCAGAAAGCTATCTGGCATGAAGATATGCGCTGCCGTAATTGTACAGATTGGGATGGAAACAGCCCCAAGCTATGGCAATCCTACGTTTACAAGGATGGAGTGCAAATAGGCAACCAGAGACCATACTGTAGAATGCAGATGTTGCATGGTTCGGGGGGTCACGGGTGGGTGAGGGGTCATGTGGGATCTTCTTGAACACCCATCCACGCCATGCTAACCACAAGGGCCAGAATCTTGTGACCAGTGTAGGCATCTGGTTTACTTACACACACACACACACACACACACACACACATTCCAGTGAGGCTAAAGCATGGTCTGTGAGCACAAAATGTGGCAGAATATTTAGCGGAAAGGAAGAACGGAGTCATCTGGCTGAGTTCGTGGTTGGTGTGATGGCTACAACCCTGACAGGAGCACAGTCGTTCGTCAAAACCCGTACTTCTCTGAATTTTGCATTCCAGCTCTTCAACCAAGTATCATGTAAAAAAAGACATCAACCAGGGCAAACTGTGTGTAAAAATAACCGATATGAAAATTGCATTGTATTAAGGAAAGTTGCTGAGCAAAAAATGTTTTAAGCAAAAGTACATACAAAATTAAGCATTTCTTATGTAATATTGATGAATATTCACGAGGAATTCTTTTGTGGGGGGGAAATCCACAGATAAGGAAATGTGGAGAACTGAATTTGAGATTGGGGGAAAAATGAAAAGCTAAGACAAACAGGAATTGACAGGTGCACTTGCCCCTACTTAGGTACAAAGTTGATCAGAGGCAAAGTGCTGCAGTTTCCCTGCTCAGAAGCTGTCAGATGACACGGCGTGACCAATAAGAGTTCCACCTGCTATGTAACACCTCAAACTCTGGCTCAGGTCTTCAGTTCCTGCGATTTGTGGTGTGGGCAAAAACCAGGGAGCTCAGACAAGCCATACTTGCCTTCCACCTTCCTCTTTCTTCGCTTCCCCCTTTTGCGAGTCCTGCCTTGGAAGCAAGCATCTGGTTAGCAGATGCTTTGCGTGCCAACTATACATAAAGTAGCAAGGGGAAAGATTTTATTTTCATGGGCTGCTCTTAATTCAGTCAGGCTCGCAGCTGGAGCGTCACAGTCCTCACACATTACATGGAGAAATTCCCAATATTCGACATGGCCTAGCCGCTGGGGTACATACAACGGCACTGGTACCAGCCGTGGTGTTTGTGGCAACAAAGCCTTTGGCACTGGTTGGCCAACCTCATTCCTCTGTCCACCATTTTTGACCCTGGCCCTGCCTAACACTGGAATGGGGCCCCCAGAAGGCTACCCAGAAGGGAATGTGACTCTCAAAAAGATCCCCCACCTCTGTTCTATACAGACCCTTAACACACATATAATGATAGTCACACACTGTGCAGATTCTGTCAAATTGATAAGGGAGAAAGGTGCTTTGGAGGAATATAATGCCATGAAAAATAAACACGTGTGTCCATTTGAGCAGATATTTCTGCCCTTCTCAAATAGGGAAGGAAAATAGCAATACAAGTGCATAGGGCATGAGACTCTTAATCCCAGGGTTGTGGGTTCAATTCCCACATTGGGTGAAAAATTCCTGCATTACAAGGGGTTGGACTAGATGACCCTTATGGCCCCTTCCAACTCGACAATTCTATGTTTTCCGTAGCAGGTAGATCACAAAAAGCCTGGCTGTCTGAACGGACAGGAGGTACACGAGTTTAGAAATCCTGGTCTACAGTTGTTGTATTCCACAATTTCACGGGTCTCCACTTGGAAAATTAGCAAGCTCCTCTGTATGTTGCCTATCTTCCCATTTTTGCTGAGTCAGGCTTACCTGCCTCTGTGTAGGCAGTTTGCTAGGTAGGCAGAGAAACATCTCTGACAAAGAGTATTTCTGTTGAGCTAACTGTCCCGTTGGCCGAGGATGCCTGACCTGGGAAGGGTGGGGTATATTTGCAGAGGAAGAAAGCATGCAGGATTGGCAACAAGATCGGGGAGCCGTGAATGAAGTCAATCTTCTTACAGGGCGATGTCGCCTATGTCCCGGCTCCCAGACCACCAACACCTGAAGGCCTACAACTGGACCTAATATAGGGCAGATGGTATTTAATAAGGACAACTTGGACCCGACTGAAGTCAAACAGGGGAAGGCTTTAATGAGAGGACACTGAGTTGCTGGTGAGACGTTTAGGGGAGGAAGCTGGATGGGAAGACAAGGAAATTTAGGATGGGGGCGATAGAAACTGCCAGATCAAAATTAAAACAGAAGACTAGAGGCTCTTCGGAAGCAGAAGAGCATCAGAAATTAGAAATGTAGATTGATTAATGACTATCTTTTGTAATCAGACCCTGAAGAACTAGTGCAGAATTCACAGTCAATCAGGATGCCCACAATTCAAATTCACCCTCATAAAGCTAATGTCCTGGGTCTCCAGAAATCCAGCGTCCTGTTTTCACAGCGGCCAATCTGATGTCTACAGGAAGCTCACATGCAGGACCAGAGTAGATCTCCAGGCATCTGCCATGGTAAATATCGAGATGCTATATTATTCCAGGGCCCTGTGGCCAAATGCAATGGTCAGAGGAGCTTCACTGTGCTTCTACTCTGATGGTAGGCCTACCCACTGGCCCCTATGCTGGGAAGCAAGATAAATAGGGACAGGGTGCAATGAGCGGGTGCCACAACTTTGAAGGCATGCAAAGCCCTCCCCTTCTGCCCTGTCTACGTTTAGCCCTGGTTTCATCCCTCGACAGTATTATCGTTTCTGTTTGCAGTGATTCTGCAGTGATTCTGCAAGAACTGCTGAGATAATACTTTGCATGCTCAAATGCTATATAAAGGCCAAGCATATTACTCTCTTATATCAAGCGAATGAATTGAGAAGCTACAACCCCAAGCAGTTTCACTTGGAAACAAGTTGAAGTGACTCTGCTTTGGGAGCAGGACGTAAATGCAATGCATGTAAATATCTAAGGGGGGTGGAGTTAAGTTAGTTTGGTGCAAGGGAATAGTTGAAGGCAGCCCTGTATGGGGAATTTTAATGTTTAATTATGTTTTTATATATGCTGGAAGCTGCCCAGAGTGGCTGGGGCAACCCCGTCAGATGGGCGGGGTATAATAATAATAATAGGACATCCCTATTTTCATTGGGTCAGGACACAGGTGGCACTGAGGGTTAAACCACAGAGCGTAGGACTTGCCGATCAGAAGGTCGGCTGTTCGAATGCCTGCGACAGAGTGAGCTCCCGTTGCTTGGTCCCTGCTCCTGCCAACCGCATATCAAAGTGCAAGTAGATAAATAGGTACCGCTCCAGCGGGAAGGTAAACGGTGTTTCCATGTGCTGCTCTGGTTCGCCAGAAGTGGCTTAGTCATGCTGGCCACATGACCCGGAAGCTGTATGCCAGCTCCCTCGGCCAATAAAGTGAGATGAGCGCAGCAAGCCCAGAATTGGTCATGACTAGACGTAATGGTCAGGAGTCCCTTTATCTTTATTTTCATCAGAGAAATGTTGGAGGAAATGCAATTCATGGAGGATAAAGCTATTAATGACTGCTAAGAGACAGTGCATAGCAGTTTCTGGGAACAGCAAGGAGGTCAAGGGGTTGCCTGTGGGTCCACTGTGAGAACAGGATTTGGACCATGGCAGACCATTGTTCTGATCCAACAGGGTTCTGGTTATATTCTCTGATAGATAGCACAGGTTGGGGGGGGGATCAGAGGCTTTTTGGCAGGGTTATATGGATGGTTTGAAGAAGAGACACTTTTCCTTCCGTAGGATGTTAAGTTTTACTAAGCTGTAAAAGAAGCCAGTCTGCCTTCTACATTTATAAGATGTGCAAAGGAGTCCCAGGTTCAAGCCAGATGAAACCAAAGGCAAACTTTTTAATAAAAAACAAACCCCCGGCTCTCACAACTTCCCCCTTGAGTTACGCTCTGGGCGCCAGCCTTTTTGAGACAAAATAAGGGATGTCTTTCAAAAATGAATCAGACACACTGTGCATAAAAGAGGCCCAGTCACCGTGTTAACTATAGAGCAAAAGCAGGGACCAAAGATAATAACACCTTTGCATCCAGAGGAATCAATAAAAATAAAAATAAAAAAAGTTGTATGAAGTGTAGATTCCTCTCCAGCGTCTGTCCCCCCCCCCCAAATCCCACACTTTTGCCAGTTTATGGTGTTTCCGCTGCCAGTCCTACCCTATGAATCTTCCTTATGAGGGGGAATAGTCTCTCTCTTCCCCCTCCCACCAAGGAGGTTCTCACAGATCAAAAGGTATGCAGTTTTTTTTTTACATTCTGGCTACAAAGACTGCACTTTGTGGAACTGAATCTCGCTGCACAGCTGGAACGGAGTAAAAACTGAATAAAACAAAAACCCCAATTAAATCCAAGTGGCCCACGCCACCCAAAGCCTGGCTGCTGAATGCCAGCCTAAAGAGAGGACAGCTTTAGCTGTTTAGGAGAACGTATTAAGGCTTGGACTTTGATGCATCTCTGCAAAAAGGGACACCTGTATATTACAGGCAGTGGCAGCAGCATGAAGTATCCCTGCCCCCGCCCCAGTCGACCTTAATGTTAATCTTTCCCAAGCCTTTTCATCATCAACCTCATTTTTCACCATTGCATTAATATTACGATAAGATTTCAACTTGTTCAATTGGGCGAGACTGTATTTTAGGTAGGATATATGTATGTGTGTAATGTGGGTATTAATGCAGAAAGACAATAAGAATAGATTTATGAAGAAGAACATGCAAAACTGGAAATGGACTGATATATAGATATACGCACATACCTCTCTCCACATGTACACAAGTACGTTGTGGAAATAAACAGCAAACTTTAATTAAAGGAACAGCAATAAATTTAGATAACCTTTATAGGAACATTGAATTATTCAATACTACATTCTCATGATTTGTATTATCTCTCTCTATCTCTCTGGGATTGCACTGCAACTACCATAATAACTGGAGATAACAAAAGTATCTTTCCTGAATTCACATTTATTATCTTGCTCAATCCCAGTAAATAGTTATACCATTGAAAATGGTAGCAGAGGTAGGATTTATTTTTCTAAAAGTAAAAGGTAGCCATGTTGGCCTGGTGGGGGGGGGGGAAATCCACACACATCCCAAATCCCTATTGGGATGATGCCTTCATTTGACCAACCAAAATATCATAAATCAGCATGTAAGCTTTTGAGTTCAGTGTGTCTGGCTGTTAACCAGAAGGTTGGTGGTTCAAGCCCACCCAAGTGTCAGGAGTCCAGGTCCCGCCTTGATAACACAGTAAGTGCAGGTAATTTAAAAGGAGCATTTATTGCAAAAACAAATAGCTCCGGACGGCTCCAACAAAGCAGCCGACATTATCACTCAAGATGACCCTTCTGAAGACTTCTTCTGGTTCCTACAGAAGATATTGAACCTTCGCCCCTTACATCTCTTGTTTTGCTTCCTGTCCAGCAGCCCTCCCATTCGCTGACTCTTCAGACTTATTGGATCAGCTCCAACCTCTTCCTGTTCCGAAAGACTGTGCCTGTTTGCGCCTGCTTGAGCTTCCTGAGAGCTTTGGCTGTGTTTCAGCCCGCTCTCAGTTGTTCCCTTAGCAACCGGCCGTCCAAGGTCAGAGGGATTTGACGCTGTCAGCTCTGGCCTCTGCTCAGCCTGCGTCAAATCTAAACCTCTCTGTTCCTGCCCGTATTCTGCAGCTGGCTGTAAAGTTCCACTTGGAGCTGGCTCATTCCTGACATCAGGGAAGAATTGCAGGGGGTTGGACTAGATGACTTTTGGGGTCCCCATTTTACGGTTCTATGATCAAGCTAGATGGCAACATAACAAGTAGAGGAAGGGGGGAAACTGTATGATGGTGAAAGCCTGATGGAGCCTGATTTAGCTATGGTCTCTCTCTCTCTCTTTTTAAGATGCAATGAGGGAAAGGTGTAACAAATATTTAAACGAGGCTCTTTTAGGTGGTATGCAGATATTATGGTACAGTCAGGACTGTTGTGAAGAAGAAGCAAAACAATGTCTGATTCAAGAAAGCATGCAATACCTAATAAAAGTATTGCCTTAATATAGATTTTGGAGTTTATTTTTTTCTAATATTTCACCATCTGTTTGAAGAGTTCTGCAGAATCCCAAAGCTTGCAAGCTATTTTGTGGGATTTTGGTTGGTCTAATAACATTTTCATCCTAATATGGAATTTGGGATAATATTAAGAACCATAGCTTCCATTTACGAATTCTGACTTTGAGCTTTATGGACTTCATGCTTTTACAAATAGAAAGAAGAGCCTCAATATGTCGATTTGCCCGTGGATTTTGTGCTTGTGCATATTACGGGGTGTATAAAGTATTCAAACATTAATTCTCTTCACGCCCAAGACAGAAGAATCCAAGGCCAGTGAGAAGCAATAGCGGTTAGAGGCCTTGTCTCCATACTGCAGAAGCAGCAGACTTAGCCTTGGCAAACAACCAAATTGCCCTCTTACATAAAACACCTGGAGCCGTTCCGTATTCTGCAATATTTAAAAGCGATTTTTCAACACCGCGTCCTAAGAGTGTTGCTTGTTTAGCAACGAAAAGGGAATGCAATCACTGCTAGAGCATGGCTGCTTTTGAAACTTGGATCAAAGAGATTTACAGAAGCATAAACTGGAGGTGGCCCTTAAAAATAATAATGTAAGAACCACGTTAGTTTGACAAACATTCAAGCTAACGGCACAACTTTACAGGAGGAACGCAGTACCAAAGTTCCTTAATTTTGCTCCTGACAAAACTCTCCTTTGATTGCTAAGAACAGGATAACTGCATCACTGGAACAAGAAATTGTCTGTTTTGTGAGCATCTTGTCTCCTTTGGGGTCATGTATCTGAGTTGTTGCTTGAAAACATTTAATGTGATCTTTCACAGAGGATAAGAAGAAGAAGAGGAGGAGGAGTTTGGATTTGATATCCTGCTTTATCATTATGCATCTTATGGAGCGAATGCATGGTCCCTGGAGCCGAATTGCCCAAGGGCGAAAAGCAGATGCTTTTTTTTTTTTTTTTGAAAGAGGGAAGTGGGTGTTGAAAGGAAGCAGCTGATTGACAAGTGATCAGGGAGGGAGATAAGGGACGCTTGAGATAAAGGAGGCTGCCTGGGAGGGGGGAGGTAAAAGCACATGGATCCTCAGGATTTTTGCATTGGGTCACCCCAAATTCACCATCAGATCACAAAGCATGTCCATGGCTACAGCCTGAACCACAAAAATCATACATCCACTGTTTCGATCAGAATATTTTTTTTTCTTGTTTTCCTCCTCTAAAAACTAGGTGTGTCTTATGGTCGGGTGCGTCTTATGGAGCGAAAAATGCGGTGCGGTGGTACCTTGGGTTACATACTTAATTCGTTCCAGAGGTCCCATCTTAACCTGAAACTGTTCTTAACCTGAAGCACCACTTTAGCTAATGGGGCATCCTGCTGCTGCCGCGCCACTGGAGCTCGATTTCTGTTCTCATCCTGAAGCAAAGTTCTTAACCCGAGGTACTCTTTCTGGGTTAGCGGAGTCTGTAACCTGAAGTGTATGTAACCCAAGGTACCACTGTACTTGTGTGGCTTCAACAACACAGATATTCCAACATCACAAGCTAGGAGAGGACTCTCAGAAACTGACAAGCTTTTCTCTTTGCAAGACGTGCCAAAAAAAAAACTTGAACCAATTCTGAATTAGGCAGAGTTGAGCCACCATACTTCTGCATATCTCTTGAATCTGTAGTTTCTTTCGAGGGAGAAAGGGGGTGGAGGGTGAATTTTAAAGTAGCAATACTTGAGTTTTAGGAGTGAAGATTTAAGACAAACAGTGAATACTCTAAGAGATAGGGAAAGTTTATAAAAGGGCTGTATCTGGCCTTCTTATAAAGGAGTTATAATTAACAGAAAGCAGCTGTTTAATGTCACATCCCTAACAGGAGCCTTTAATTTTCTTGCAGCAGGCTTCCAGTGGGAACCCAGGAATATTCCTTTGCTTCTAAGTATAAATGCCCCGTTATTCTGCTCTCATGGGGATGATTTATTCATTTCATTTTTAAATCTTGCATTCCACCTACTCTCTGAAGAACACAAAATGGCCAACAAGTCAAAATAAAAAAAAAAATATTTCAAAATATAAAAGAACCCCCTAAATTAAAATGTGTCATCCTGGGGTATGGTCTGAAGCTACAAGAGGCCACAAGGGCTGGGAGATATCTGGTTTTCAACGTTGTGATATATCACCAGCTAAACATAGCAAAATACTGATATATTACAATGTCTGAAATAAGAATAGAGCTATGTAGAGGAACTGGCTGGCTTCATAGATGTTTTTCCCTGCCTTGGGATTTTTGTATAGCTCACGCGCGCACACACACACTGTTAAGTTGTGGGTGAACATATCAGACGACACAGCGATTCTCCAAACAGCTCTTGTTTATTCACAGGTCAGAACAGAACTGAACTGAAGGGTTCAGTCAGCCTGCTTATATAGAGCTCCAGTACAACGTAACTGTAACAACTTTCTGTAACTATCCAATCACTGAACGTCACTTTCGATCCCTTATTTGCATATGTGGACCTGAGTAAAACTATCTACAGTATCCCCCTGCTGGCCCAGGGTGAGAGCTTCAGTACATAACACACACCATGATTCACACTATATTGCCAGATCAAAAGTTATGAAACCAATATAACACTACGGACTTCAAACCGGTTTTGGACAATATATCGATATATCATCCTGCCCTAAAGGCCACACCATGTTGCTGAAAGTAAAGCAGATTTGGGACTGGTCAGTGCCTGGAAAAGAGGACACTTGAGAATCACATATGTGCCACCTTGGGATCCATGACTGAAGAAAAGGGGCTGTGTGTGTGGATGGATAGAGAAATAGAGAGAGATGAAAATAAAAATTCACAAACAGAAGGGTGAATAGCCTGAATGAAGTGGTTCTCAAACTTCTTCCTCTGGGCCACACTTTCAGAATGAACTTTAGCAGGAGGTACCAAAGTTTATTTGGTACCAAAGCTTATTGAAGGGACGCGGGTAGAGCTGTGGGTAAAACCTCAGCGCCTAGGACTTGCCGATCGCATGGTCGGTGGTTCGAATCCCCGCGGCGGGGTGAGCTCCCATCGTTCGGTCCCAGCTCCTGCCCACCTAGCAGTTCGAAAGCACCCTTAAGTGCAAGTAGATAAATAGGTACCGCTTTCTAGCAGGAAGGTAAACGGCGTTCCGTGTGCTGCGCTGGTGCCGGTTCGCCGGAGCAGCTTCGTCACGCTGGCCACGTGACCCGGAAGTGTCTGCGGACAGCGCTGGCTCCCGGCCTCTAGAGTGAGATGAGCGCACAACCCTAGAGTCTGTCAAGACTGGCCCGTACGGGCAGGGGTACCTTTACCTTTACCTTTACCAAAGCTTATTAAAACACCTATTCAGATTTCTACTCCGTTATCCCTTCTAATATGTGGGCCGGTATTATGAAGACATTTTGCCAAAATGAACTTTTGACATGGATGCTAGCAGCTCCCAGGATCTCTACAACACAACAATGGAAACGGTTAGGAGGAAACTATGACCATATCTTTTAGGTATGAAAATATCTGGAATTTACTGACTTCGTGGGGGGGGGGGGGATAACACCACCACATAATCTACAGGCCTCTAAGAGACAGGATGAACTTGATCACTTCTATTCCGTACAGGCAGCTCCCAATTGACGCAGGGGTTACGCTCCAAAGCACCATGCTTTTAAGTGAAATATATCCGAATATATCTGAATATATATATATTTAGGATGTATCTGAAACACCATTGAAAAAGCCTGCAAGCACCCCATTCTGCCCCCACCCCTTTTTGTGAAGTTTTTGGGTCACTTCCTGGGTTTGGTATAATCGTGCACATATTGGACATACCTAAAAAGGTCTCTGCCTGTATGGTGGGCTTTTCTTTCTTATAGTTTAGTTTCAGATTTGCAGGTTATCACTGTTTGGATGTTGTGTGAGGTTGACAGCTATGCCCCCATTTTCCCTTCTAGCACCCAACAATCAAGAGGTACGCTGCCTGTAATCAAGGAAGCTATTGCAAAATACTCAAGTCTTGCAAGCTGAAGACACTAGTCAGAAATTATCAATGCCCTGTTTGTCTTCACCCTCTTGGCGGCTTTCAGTACTGAACTCAGTCTCATTAAGGGCTACAACAGACATTTGCAAACCACCCTAGCAGCCTTTCTTCAGATGAATTGTAATGGTAAAACACACACATACAAAAAACACACACCCCCGTGCTTTAAATAAAGAATAATAAATATTTGATACTTAAAGCTAAAGTGATGTTAAGAATTCCTGAGGAATTATTGGTGCTGTTTTGGAACATTGTGAATATGACTGAACTAACACACTAGACCATGTTTCTGTTGGAGCATAAAGCATCTTTTCATTCATTTATGGGACCGCTTGGCTATTCACTGAAAAGATTACCAGTCATTCTGTGATACAGTATCTGCTAACTGATATTGGTGAATCGATTTAATTCAGCCTTTTGCCTCACATCTTGGATTGTAGATTTGTGCACAGTGACCCTTGAATAATATATTTTTTAAAAAATAAATAAATGGGAAAATATATGAAAGCTGGTACACTTGGGGGGGGGTGTGGAATGCAATCTTCCCTAAAAGAGATACAGCTTGTCTTGACAAGTATATTCAGTCATCCAAATGGAAGCTAATTTAAGTCCAGAGTTGCAGTTGAATTTGGACCAAAATGAACACTTTGGAGATCAGTATGTAGGCTTCCAACCTGGACAAGACATGCAGGGGCTGCTGAGATCAGAGAAGTAAACCTTGGGATTCCCCAACATGAATTTTGAATACTCCTGATCAGAATCACACACCACCCCAAGCTGTCCCCCAAAGCAAAATGAAAGTGAAGGAAGAGAGTCTATAATCTGATCATGACCACAGTGGGAGGAGGGGAGGGAAAAGCCTTCCATCCACGCCATAGTTCTATTCCAGCCCCCACCCCAATGGCAGCTTCCTTACCCCCCACTCAAAAAAAAAATCTATATAGCACTAAACTGGGTGATGAACCTCAACATCTCTCAAGCTATCATAATCAAATTTTGGGTTCCTGAGATAAAGGAGCAGGCTTCTCTTTTATTTCTGGATACAAGTGGATCGGACACCATTTTGAATCAAGATGGCGAAGTGAGCTTTTCAAAACTGCCCTGATTTTAACCACCAATTTAAAAACTGCCCTGATTTCTTACTATTATTTTGGTTTCTGTGAATTGCCGAAAAAGGCTAGGAACAAGGTATTTTTTTTTTATTTCGAAAAAGAACTTCCGAACGAAAAACAAAACAAAAAACCCCTCCTACATCTCCACATAAGAACTGACAAGGTTTGAACAACTATATGAAGCATAAGTGTATCTGCGCACAAAGCTGGGGGGGGGCGGGGGGAGGCGCACGAAAGAGAAGAACTGAAAGAAGCCATGCCCCTGGCACCCTCTAACATAAACAGAGAGAAGTGCCAGGATAAACCTTGATGGAAGAGACTGGGTTCTTTGTCAGACGGAGCCTTTTCTTCCAAAACTTCCTCGCTGCCATATGTCTGTATGCAGCCAGCTGCGAGATCTAATAAGAAAGTTTTTATTCACAGTGTATAATGTTCTGCAGGTTTGCCACGAGGGTCAGTCGCAGAGAGGCATTGACGTCACAGTTCCAACAGACGAGGAGCTGAACCAAGCCAAGAAACGTAGGAGAAGGGGGGGGGAGAGGGAGGCTGGGGGAAGTAGGGAGGATGGGGAGTGAGAAAGAAAGAAAGAAAGAAAGAAAGAAAGAAAGAAAGAAAGAACGGAAGGGCAAGCACATCATATTCAAAGCCGTACAGATGATGTTAACCCTAAATGCTAAAAAATTGTCTCACCCTTTACGTATCTAAAGGAATACTGTGCTCTGCAGAAGAGAGACGTCTTTACTGTATTTCTGAAGCCCACTAAATGCCATTTTTCAACAAGCAGAAAATTTGTGCCCATTCCAAATTTGGTACTGGTTTTAATAGACACGAAATCGCCTCAGGTTGTTGCTTTTAAAATATCTGACATCATTTTGGGTTTCTTTGTACAGAATTGTCTTGTGCGTGTTTTTATTCTTGATGCTCCTGTTATTAAACTGCTCAGAGATGCTTTGTAAGAAGCGCGTCACAGAATCAGAAGGGACCATCTAGTTGAACCCTCTAGCAATGCAGGAATCGCAGCTAAAGAATTCCTGGCAGGTGGACATCCGACCTCTGTTTCAAAACCTCCAGTGAAGGAGAGCCCGCCACCTTCCGAGGCGAAATGAAATGGATGAGATGAAATGCATAAGACGCAGTCCACATTTTCCATGTGAAAGAAAGACTTGTTTCTGAGCAAACCTCAGTCCCTGAAGCTTCAGAACTATGATTGCTCCAGGTCATCCTGGAGCAAAGGAGCTTCAAAGGCAGCCAACAGCCTTAAACCACTGAATTACAATTCAGCAAGAGATTCTTTGCTATTGCTGGTGGACTGAACTGATGCAAAGGGTGTTTACTACATTACATTGGCTCGCTAATGCCAGGATGCCTGTGCTATCGACAACCGTTTTGTGAACTGCCCTTGTTAATTAAGTGCCTTTCTCTGTCTGTACATCTCTGTATTTCATTTTCCTCTCACCTCACTGTTCACAACCCTCTCCCCACTCCCCAATACTAGTAACTTAGGGGAACACTTCCTGTGTCTAATGAAGTGGGCTGTAATCCACGAAATATAATGTCATTATCAAACTCAATCTTTAAGGTGCTACAAAACTCTTTATTATTTTTCCTGCAAGACTAACTTAACCATATGTCCCACAAAACATGGGACATGGTTAGGTGGAATAGACAACCACCTTAAGGAAAAGACAGGGCTCCCCGTTCATTTCTTTTTGGAATTAATATCTAAGCAAAGGCATAATTGAAAAGCACCTTTCCCCTCCCCCACCCTTTTAATTGGATGGTAGCTTGCTGTTTTTGTGTTTCGGCACCACATTGTATTTTTAATATCTTCCTATTAGGTTGCCTGCAGAGCTGTTTGGTCTTCCCTCATTCAGAATTTCATTTAAATAAATGTTGGTTTAGGAAAACACACCACAAAATTCCGACAGCAGGGAAGTTCTCCATTGTGCGATGGGTGATGTGTTCTCCTTTGAAGTGGTCACTTGGATGTTTAATGTCCTTTAGGTGAAGCCAACGAGGAGGAAATGATCCTTATATGTGCTTTTGCAATACATCAGGCTGCATGATATAGATTTATAAACTTGTGCACAGTGTAGAGATTCCTGTAGCACTTGTTGCTCAATAAAAGTGATTTCCTATAGATCAGGGGTGGCTCCAGTAACAAATTCTTCTAATGTGCAAAGTTGTCTCTCCTCCATTGGCTGCCTTCACTACAACCTTGCAGGGCAGGCCACTTTGACACAGAATGTGGAGCTGAGTTCCGGAAACACAACTCACCAGCCCCTTCCAGGTGACCCATGGCTCGAACAAGGATTTGAACCTATTTTCCTCAATGCCACATCTCTGTGTCCTCAAAACAGCACCTTCTCTTTGTATCACCAGAAGCCCTGCTGCAAAGCCCTTAAATTCAAGTGCTTTTGTCACCAAATTTTGTCCTTGTCACTGATCCTGGCATGTGTCAATAGCAGGGTACATACTGACGGCGCATCCATTTAAGAATGCAGAACAACAAAATAGCCATGCCTGCATCTTCCGCAAAGCACATTCAGCTGATGATGTACAGTAATTTCAAAGCCATTTGGACTATTTCTGACCATCTCTTGTCAACTAAAAATAGGCCTTTCGGTAACGTATTGCTACGATCACATTCAAGATTTGTGATCCTCCCAGCAAAAGTTAAGACGTTCAGATTTTTCATGCTTTAGGATAGTTGTTCTTACACTGGTAGCCACCTGAAGTTGCGGGAAAATGCATTATAGGGATAAGTGGGGACAATCAAATCAAAATTTAGGGTAACAATGCTTCAATAGTCACATCAAAAGTCCCCAGATATAACTTTTATGCACATTTTCTGCTAATACATGCATTTTCGTGCACATTATCCAGTTGGAGACCAGCATTGCAAAATTCGGAGGAGTGTGGATTTTAAAAGGACAGTGTGTTTCGAAGGGTTTGTTGGTTCGAGAAGTGCAAGTAAAGGTTGTTTCTCCTTAAAACACCAAACAATAAATTTCCTGCATCATCCCTGCAACATGCACACCATTCTCAGAACAGAGCACAGCTTGGAACCTGGTCCTATTGACGCCAATAAGCTCTTTCCAGAGCCTGCTAAGCGAATAGCCTGCAGCTAGAAAGTCTTTCTCAAGACGATGGAGGCTGCCAAGCTGCAGAAGAGAGACAAGCCTCAGGTCACGTGGCGTCCCCGAAGGGGTGGTCTCCAACGGGGTCATGCCCCTGCCACAGCTCCTCCAAAACAAACACTGCCGCCCCCTTTGCAGGGAAAATACAGAAGGCTTTATTGCTTCACAAGCAAAGCCACTAAAAAGGGCTGCTGCTGCCGTTTTGCGGCTGTAACCAACCAAAAGACCTACAGCTGGGAGCACACATGGGTTTTGGGAGGAGTTCAGTACGTGCAGTTCTGGTCTCAGCCACCGAGAACACAAACGATGTAAAACTAAATAAAACACAGCAACTTCCGGAAGAACCCAACGCAGCACTTTTCCTTTTTTTAAAAAAATGATATTTATTAGAATTTCAAAAAAGATTACCGAAGTAAAAAAAAAATAGAAAAACGAAACAAAAAATACAAAATACAGGAAAAGAAATAAAAACAGTTAAAAGTAAATCCATCTTTCAATATCTTGCCTTTCATTCACTTATTTCCCTGACCTCCTCACACCTCCCTTTTTTGTATTCCAGTTCAAATGTTTACTTCAGCAAATCCTTTCCCTCTTTGTTTTTATCTTAATTCTTTATCTTAATATATTATAACTTTACATTTTCACCTGTTAACCATCCATTTTTACATACTCTTTTTTAACATTGCTGCTAAAAACCACTTAATTTCATTCCGACATCATTTTAACATTCTTTAATTTTACAATGTTTCTGTAGATAATCTTTAAATTTCTTCCAATCTTCTTCCACCGACTCTTCTCCCTGGTCTCGGATTCTGCCAGTCATTTCCGCCAATTCCATATGGTCTATCACCTTCATCTGCCATTCTTCCAGGGTGGGTAGATCTTGTATCTTCCGCAGCACTTTTCCTTGGGGGCCAGCACATTTTAAAGGAGAGCACTCTTTTCTCCTGGAGAGCAAATTTCAATGCTCATTTGTTTTGGTTTCCCCCCCCCAATGGCTTTCCCTTAGATTTTCGCCAGTTGCCGTAAGCAATGTGGGCTACATAATCTCATTAGTCTGTGCAAAGGACTTCCAGAGAGCATCGGGCAAATCCAGCGTTCTCATAAAAAACGGAACGGCAATGCATTAAAATTCTGAATGAATGCACACCCTGGTTGCAGTTACAATCCCCACCCCTGAACACGCACACACAATCCAGCTAAAGTTAGTCAGGATTATGTCCCGGTGCTTAAGCACTATGCAGAAACAAACAAAGGAAAAAAAACCACAGGTTGTACACTCAAGAGTTATAAGCAAAAAGAGCACGACAAAAGGATGGGGAAGTGATACGGAGAATTTACAAAGCGTGGCAAAGGGAAGGCAAGTCAGCAACCAAGGAAATAATGTCTTGTCGTGCAAACTGTCAAAGCTGAGCTGAGTTTTTACTAAATAATGCCTCCTCGCGCCCACCCTTGCCATACCACATTGCAACAACACACACCAAATATCCCCAGCCAAATTCAAGTCCGACTATTCTGAGCAAACTTAAGCAAACCAGAACTTACTTTTGATATTCTACTGATCTAGGACACGCCAAGGGAAATCTACGGCGTGTCATTTCAAGAAGGGCTCTGCTGGTTCAGACCAGTGGCCCATTCAGTCTGGCATCCTGCATTTTGGAAATGCACAAGCTGAACTGGAGTGGAATAGCTCTCTCACTTCCCATGAAACTGGTGCTCAGAGGCATTTTGCCTCCAAAGGTAGTTTGGAACATAACCATTCTGGCCTGTAGCCATAGATAGCCTTATCCTCCATGAATCTGGCAAGGAGGGCAAATTATATTCTTGTCTTCTTTGACTGATGCAGCACAGAAAGCACATCTGAAGACTTCACTAACGCTTTTGGTTTTAAAACGAGAACAGGCATTTTTTGTAGTGGCTCCCTATCTGTGAAATGCTCTCCCCAGGGAGGCGCACCAGGCGCCTTCATTATACAGTGGTACCTCAGGTTAAGTACTTAATTCATTCTGGAGGTCCGTACTTAACCTGAAACTGTTCTTAACCTGAGGTACCACTTTAGCTAATGGGGCCTCCCGCTGCCACCACGCCGCCGGAGCACAATTTCTGTTCTCATCCTGAAGCAAAGTTCTTAATCCAAGGTATTATTTCTGGGTTAGCGGAGTCTGTAACCTGAAGCGTATGTAACCTGAGGTACCACTGTACAACTTTAGGCGCCAGGCAAAAATGTTCCTCTTTAACCAGGCTTTTGGCTGATTGACATCAAATGCCCTTTTAAAATGTGTTGGGGGGGGTTATTGTGGGATTATTTGGTTGCTTTCATTTTTACTTTTGTGTTTTTATATTAGGATTTTATTTTGTACCCACCCTTAGACCTATAGGTATAGAGCAGTATACAAATTTAATAAATAATAACACTATCATTCTTATTCTTATTATTGTTTCCATCAAAAATTCTGGCATATGCATAAGGTAAAGGTAAAGGTACCCCTGCCCGTACGGGCCAGTCTTGCCAGACTCTAGGGTTGTGCGCCCATCTCACTCTATAGGCCGGGGGCCAGCGCTGTCCGCAGACACTTCCGGGTCACGTGGCCAGCGTGACAAGCTGCATCTGGCGAGCCAGCGCAGCACACGGAACGCCGTTTACCTTCCCGCCAGTAAGCGGTCCCTATTTATCTACTTGCACCCGGGGGTGCTTTCGAACTGCTAGGTTGGCAGGCGCTGGGACAGAGCAACGGGAGCGCACCCCGCCACGGGGATTCGAACCGCCGACCTTTCGATCGGCAAGTCCTAGGCGCTGAGGCTTTAACCCACAGCGCCACCCGCGTCCCTCTGGCACATGCATATATATTATCTAACCTGGGTAGGATGCTTCGCTTTCAGCAAAATTGGACAGTGGATTAGGGAGGTGTGAACTTTTGTAATTATGTAAACCTTGTTGTGTTGTAAGCTGCCTTGAACATTGTTTTTAAGTGTGGAAAGGCGACATACAAATAAAATCATGATGATGATGATGATGAAATCGGGCAGTAGATTAGGGAGGTGTAAACCACCATCTGAGAAACATTGCTAACTTTTTGCCAGTGGTATTTTCACTTTTTGCAAATTTTGCATGGGCATTATTATGTGTACTCCTCCTACAGTGTAGGCCACAGAGGGGCAGCGGTAGGGAGGGAATGCATCACAGCTCACACTTATAAACAGTTTCCCCAACAGATGCAGTGTTTGGATTATGATTTCACGACAGCCTGCCGTGGTTTCGCTAGCATCTGTGTGCAAGTACTGATAGTTCAGAAGGAGTGCCTCGCTCCTCATGACCCTGCAAGACACTGTCCTATCTACCAAACACACACCATTTGGAGGAGGAACCCCGCCTAAGTTTGCATTTACGCATTTCCGAGATCACTGTGGTTTCCACCGCAGGAAGCCAACGACGCACAACGCTTATGCAAAACCACCAGTATTAAGTCACTTTAGGTCAAGTAGCTTAGCTGCTATCAGGGAAGCAACGCTGGAGGAAGTTCCACTGCTGGGCCACAGCTTGCTATGCAACTGGAAAAAGGCACTTCAGTTCTTGAACTTATGCAAAACCCTGATGTGCATACTGATGCAAACATTTGTGATCAAGTGGGTTTTATCAAGCCACGAGTATAAGCAATGGGCAAATCGGTCAATTCTGGTTTCCCTCAATTGCTTATTTTCCCAGTTTTAAATTCAGCTCTCTACTTCCGTTTGCAATTAAAAAAAAAAACTTCACAAAAATTCACCAGATTTTTGAGTGAATTTCTCCTAATTGTACACATTTCTTCATGCAATTTTGCCTAACATACAGACTTTTGCAAACTAATTTCTAAATGCCATTTTCACGAATATATACATTTTAACGCACATTTCGCCCTTGTATATGCATTTTTAAACACCTTCCTTGGCTTCAGAACTGCACTGGAAATTTGGGGGAAGTGTGAATTTTGAAGGGTGGCTGCATTGCAGTCTGCATATTGTTTGGACCGTGCAAACTCGGTAAGTCCGCCTTTAAATGCAAATTGAATTGAATCTCTCCCCTCCCCACCCTCACCAGATTGGCTATTTATCGAGGAGTCATGCTGACATATTTGCACAAAACATGCATGGAGGTTATACAGTGAGGCCTGTTTACTGAGCATTCATCCTGATACATGCACATGGAGGTTATACGACATTGCCAGCTAGTGTTTGCTATTTTGCAATGAAAATTCTCACTGCTTTTCTTATAGGATAATGACCCCCCCCCAAAAAAAAAAAAATTGTGAGTGCGCGATAGCAACCAAATTTTGTGTGAATAATCAGCCTGTCTGAAAGCACCCTTAGATTTTCTTTTTTTATGCCACTTGGAGATCAGCCCAGATCCAATGCATAGCTGTCAATTTTTCCCTTTTCTTGTGAGGAATCCTATTCGGAAAAAGGGGAACGTTGACAGCTATGATCCAATGCAAAATGAAAGTAAGTGCAAATGTCAACAGCCATGCTCCTTTTTCCAATTCAGAATGTTGAATATTGGTAATGAAACTTCAGATGAACAAGCGTCTGCTTCCTTCCAATAAGTATGAAAGGCATTGCATTGATGGCATAGGGAGGAGCTTGAAATGCTGGGGCCCTTTGCACAGTGGCAAAGCTAGAGGTGTCAGATATTGAATCTGAGACCTCTTGCATGGAAAGCATGTGCTCTCACCACTATGCAACTTCACTCCCACCCCCAGGGCAAAATAAAACAAAAAAGCACACCAACCATCTTCTCAGAAGACGAAATCGGTTTGTGGCAATCCTGGTGAGAAAATTTGGTTTCTGCTCTCCAGCAGGTGTTTCTTCACAGTCCACCACAGCGCGGGGTCTGACACAGGACATTTGCAATGCAAAACGCGTACGGCTGTTACTAAAAAGAGATGTATTTTCTGCAAAAGAAGAAGAAGAAGAAGAAACCACCCTCGTGCTGCCGAATGAATACCCTCCCGACTTTGGCTTGCATTCCGTGTTAATCCTACGCAGCGTAGACCCACAGAAGTGAGAGCGCATGAACTCTCAGGTTCACCAACTTCAGTGGGTCTACTCGGAAGAGAAATTAGTTGGAGGCAACCCAATGCACACAAAATGAAGCAAATGGTATAGCTGAAAGAGAGAGGGAGGGAGAAGGCAGCACAGGAACATTTCTGGAGAAGAAATTCACAACTTTCCAGTATAGGCATTATTTTATTTTTCTTCCTCCGAATCTCCTCCGGTGCAGAGTGGGAGGGGCAGGTGGGCAGGGAGACAAAAGAGTCAAGAGGCATTTGCAATGTGTCAAAAGACGCCAAGGTTACGCCGAGTGCTTCTGGCTGCCGCCGGTGCACCTGTGAATATATAAGCCTGAACACATCCTCTGAGCCTTTTGTGCAGGCTTGGCGCACAAGCCGGGAGCGAGGTTTTGAAGAACGGCACATCCACATTTTTCTCCTGGCTACGTCACCCGCAAGCAAACTCTCGCAGGGCAAAAGGAGGTTGAATGATGCAAGCTCAGCTCTGCAAGAGGAAGATCCTGTTTCTCTTGGAGCTTCCAAGGCCAATATTTCCAGGCCAATAAGGAGAGAGCAGGGAAGGAGAAATGCAAGTATGAATTACAGCTGTGCTCAGCCAGCCATTCTCGCTATCCAATCATCTGGTGAACTTCCTGAGTCCTGACTGACTGGTTTGGAGGCATTACAATCAGCTTTTCATCTCCTACTTGACACCCAACAGACGTTTGAGCCCCGAGAAGGGATTCAGAAAATTTATGCTCAGGACTCACATTTCCAGGAGTGTTGGGTTCCAAAGTCTGTCCCGCGATCTTCCCGTAGCTCCTTCGTCCACAGCACCAGGGACTTGGGGAGAGTTCAATCTCTTCTCCACCCTCTCCTCCTGCGTCTGTTGACGCAAATGCCTTTGAGGCAGTGTGTCTTATCAGGCCACAGATACTCAAAGGGAGCTTCCAGATCAGCTCTCGACTGAGGATCCCCTTTGGCAGAAAGGGCTGTGATTCAGTGATAAGGTTCAATCCCCAACATTTCCTGGGAGAAACGCCTAGAACCATGAAGAGTTGCTGGCAGAAAGTGAAGACAATATTGAGCTGGATGGATTAATGGTCTGATCCTCCGTAAAGCAGCTCTCTTGTGGTCCTACGCTTCCTGTCCATATCAGCTCCAACACAATTTGTTTCCACCACTGCTTATTTCACTATAATTTCTGCCCGGGGCTGCTTTTTCATCTTGCCACTGGCTTATTCATTCACTTATTTACACTGAATTTCAACTGAGGGTCGCAGGGCGGTTTACAACATAAGAACACAAAAATGCACAACGCAGTAACAACAACACCACCACACACACACACCCTAGATTTCCAACCTGCATGCATTTCTGGAGCGAGCAGTTGAACAAACAGGGTTTGCTAATTGCAAGTACTAGAGAAAATTAACCCCATAGCAAATATAGGCAGATGGCACTATGGGATCATGAGCCCCATGGAAATATATTGGTGGGAGTGGTGAGATGTGGAGAATGAATAGAAAAGAGATCAGGAGCTGGAGGAGTCAGGCCCAGGGGAGGGGTACTGAGATGGCAGACAGGGAGCAGAACCTCTCAGAGGAAGGGCTGAAAAAAGTCTCCTCAGTCCTTCTTTCCACAACAAGTAGGTAAAGGTAAAGGTCCCCTGGACAGTTAAGTCCAGTCAAAGGCAACTATAGGGTTGCGGCGCTCATCTGCTTTCAGGTCAAGGGAGCCGGCGTTTGTCCACAGACAGTTTTCCGGGTCATGTGGCCAGCACGACTAAACCTGGCACATGGAGGACTGTGACAAGTGCCAGAGCGCATGGAAACACTGTTTACCTTCCCGCCACAGTGGTACTTATTTATCTACTTGCACTGGCATGCTTTCAAACTGCTAGGTTGGCAGGAGCTGGGACTGAGCAACAGGAGCTCACCCGGGCGCAGGGATTCGAACCGCCGACCTTCTGATCAGCAAGCCCAAGATGCTCAGTGGTTTAGACCACAGCACCACCCGCGTCCACAAGAGGGAATGGGTTCTCCATGTGGGATGAAAAGAGGATGAAGGAGCCTTCTTTTGTTCTGAGCAAAATTCAATAACGTTGAGTCTCTGGTGCAAGGAATTCTGAACCGATAGTCTGTAACAGGCCTCCGAACAAGATCGGGAGGGGACAGTGGGCTTCTTGAGTTTTGCTGGTCTTATTAACACAAAAACAGATCACCAGACAGCTTGATTCATGTATGGTTCTTCTTCAGCAGTAGCAGCTGCTGAAGGGTTTTGTTTTTTTTAAGTGCCCTGCGTGCCCATACTTGGCTAGCTCGTAGCCACTGCAAATGAACACAAGAACAAACAGAAGTAAAATATAAGGACAAAGGAGTCACGTGGCTTACACCGAGAGCAATATAAGCACAGACGGCTTGGATCTTTTCCCACTAAAACAGAGCTCTTTCGCAAAGGTATTTATTTCAAACAGCAGCACCACATATTCTGTGTGTGTTTGCGTTTAATAAGAAACGCGACTCGCCAGTAATTGCATATCCAGAAGCTACACAGTAAAGAAACATTCAATACGGCAGGTCTCGGAAGGCTCGCTTTTTCTTTTTTCTTTTGCAAAAGCATTCAATCATGTGCCTAGTAATTAAAGTAATCCAGAATTACAGTTCTGTCACATTTTCGAAAAAGAATACTTCTCACAGAACAGAGGAACCTGCCAAAATCGCAGATGTCGCTTTTCAATTCCAGTGGCTGCCTGCAGTGATCTGAAAATCAAATGTGCTCTGATGCTTGCTGGACCTGTACTGTACTGAGAGAGGACTTGTTCACATGGCTTTTTTAAAAATAAAAAAAATGTACACACACAAAGAGTAAAATGCCATGTAGCAAACCACTGGGTTGCAGCCCTCTGTGGCATAAACTGAGAACACCTTCTTGAGAACAGCATCTGCATGCATCTATTAATTCAATCAATACATAAGGAAACCATGGTTAGCTGACACATGGCCAAATAAACCATGGTTAGCAGATACACCAACAAACCTTCCAAATCATGGTTAGCAGGTACATGGGCAAACCACAGTCTCTCTCTCCCTTCTTGTGTTTGGCATTTCTCTCAGTATCACACTGGTGCTCCCCATAGCTTGCCACAGTCCAGGCTTGTACACTGAACCAGAATAATAAAATTCTGATTTGAAGGGAAAGCGCTAAGTCAAGTCCAACCATTTGGACACCACAGCTTTGGGACCCTTGGACTAAGCGCACTTTCTGAGATATTTGGGATGAAAACAGCTGTTTAATTTTATGAACCTCACTAAAGCGTAATATGATGGTGAGGATTATTGTATGGCTGGAAAGATAATCGATTTAGCATTTCAGGCACCCCCCACACCCCTCCCCATCTCTCCAGCCGCACGGGGGTGGGGAGAAAAGCCATTGTTGAGAAATTACAACATCTTGAGTCTGTACAGTAAAAGCTTGCCTTTGAAGGGTGTTTTTGCTAAGCTCACAACACATGGATGGACTCTGCAGCCGTGCTCCTTTGCTCCAAATGACCCGACACCGAGAATCAGCCAGTGGTCCCACGCTGCAGAAATAATTACAAACACAGCTTTTTTTTATTCTCCCATGAAGATGTGCAGGCTGATGGCTCCAATTCTGGTTTTTGCTTCTCTGTCTCCTTTTTTAATTTCCCCTTTGGTCACAGTAACTAATTGAGATCTAACTTCAAAGTTAGCAGGGGTAGTTTAATAAGGTGATTTTAGTGACCCGACAGAACTCTGTTTTGCTCACCCAAGAGGATGTATCATGAATATATTTGTTTATTTCAACTCTCCACAGCCCACAAAACATTATGCAGCACAAGCCCCTTCCTTGATTTTTAGCTCCACAGGGTCCTTACAGCAAACCTTTAATAACAAGTCCGAATTTAATTGTTACTTTATACCCTTTAAAAAACTTTACACCCTGATCTTCAAGGTCATTCATCATGGCTTAGTAGTTTATAATGCGGCATGAAAGGGACATGGGTGGCATTGTGGTCTAAACCACTGAGCTTCTTGGGCTTGCCGATCAGAAGGTCGGCGGTTTGAATCCCCGTAACGGGGTGAGCTCCCGTTGCTCGGTCCCAGCTCCTGCCAACCTAGCAGTTTGAAAGCACACCAGTGCAAGTAGATAAATAGGTACCACTCCAGCGGGAAGGTAAACGGCGTTTCCGTGCACTGCTCTGGTTTTGCCAGAAGCGGCTTAGTCATGCTGGCCACACGACCCGGAAAAACTGTCTGCAGACAAATGTCTGCTCCCTTGGCCAGTAAAGCGAGATGAGCACTGCAACCCCAGAGTCGTCTGCGACTGGACTTAATTGTCAGGGCTCCTTTACCTTTACCTTTTTTAATGCGGCATGACTGAACGCAGCCCTCGCTGTTCAGTGATTCAAGATGTGGTTCCTGAACTCTGCAGAACTCCCCTTTGCAGTCTGCCTAGGACACTCAAAGGAGAGAAGCTGAGAAGCATACGCAAGGCTCCACTTCCAGGCTTGCGAGTTGTGCTCAGGTGAAGTGTCCAAGGATGGATCAGGTCGCAAGTGCACCACTTTTTGCCACTATCCTACTATCGCTTGAGAGGGACATAGGAAGCTGCCTTGTTCTCCACCAAATCACTGGTCTATCCGTCTCAGTCCTGTCTACAACAGGAGTGAGGAACCTGGAGCTCCCTAGATGTTCCTGAGCTGCAACTTGCACTATCCCTGGTCATGCTGGTCCAGCTCTACAATTCTATGATTCTAGCAGAGGACACTATGCAACCACAACAAGTGTCCTGTCACACTCCGGCTGCAGGGTTCGAAAAGGTGTAGTCCATGAAGACCAGATGCATCGGGGTAAAAAAGACCTTCAAAGAATAAAACTTAGGAACCCCTGAATGACATCAGTGGTCCAAGGGGGGAGAGGTGGTGGTTGAGGGCCTCTTCAGACATCACCAAAAATGCAAATAATAAAAGCAAACTCATTGGAACTCCATAAAGAGACCTGGTAGTAGAATACTGTGCAGTATTAACAGAGACCTGAATTGACTATCAGGCTCTTAAATTCACAGCATTTGGCTGTACGCATTGATCGTCACTTCTGTAGCTGCAAACTTTCGCAGCTATTATAAAGCACTCTGCAACTATTAGCTGCTCATGTAATTTAATACCGATTTTCTGCAATGAAACATCCCCTTCAGTAATAACAGACTCCTTTGTTCTAATGGCTTCCTCCTTTGTTGTAACGAGGAAACAACTTCTTCAGTTGTGTGTGCGTCTTTCTTAAGCACAACACAGCCAGAATGCAGGATGAGGGTCTGAGTTTTGCACGTGCAGTCTTCACAACTTACGTGCATTGGGCATGGCACATCTACCATGAGAGACAGAATGTCTGGATCACATCAAGCACCATTTTTGCAGGCCCTAAAGATAAGGTAAAGGACACCTGGCAGTTAAGTCCTGTCGCGAACGACTCTGGGGTTGCGGCACTCATCTCACTTGACTGGCTCAGGGAGCCATTTGTCCGCAGTTTTTCTGGGTCATGTGGCCAGCATGAATAGGCCACTTCTGGTGAAACCAGAACAGCGCACAGAAACGCCGTTGACCTTCCCACCACCGTTGATCTTCTATGTGCACTGGCGTGCTTTCAAACTGCTAGGTTGGCAGGAGCTGGGACACAGCTATGGGAGCTCACCCTGTCGCGGGGATTTGAACCGCCGACCTTCCGATCGGCAAGCCCAAGAGGCTCAGTGGTTTAGACTACAGTGCCACCCGCATTGGACAAAACGAGGTAACTGCTTTAGGCGGCAGATGCTAGGGGAGTGGCATCAGTCCCCTGAATCAGTCCCATATTCTGGGCTGTGTTTCCTCTGCTGAATCATTTGCTCCAAATTCTTCAGGTCGGGCATTGTTTTCTTTATCAGAGAAGACTGAGGCAAAGAAGGCATTGAGGAGTTCAGCCCTTTCTGTGTCCCCTGTTTGCATTTCACCATCTTCTCCTCTGAGTGACCCCACTGTTTCTTTGTTCTTCCTTTTGCTACGAACATACCCATAAAAGCCTTTTTTGTTGCTTTTAACCTCTCTAGCAAGCCTGAGTTCATTCTGTGCTTTAGCTTTTCTGACTTTGTGTCTACACGTGCTGGCTATTTGTTTGAATTCTTCTTTGGTGGTTTCCCCCCTTTTCCATTTTTTGTACACATCCTTTTTTAATCTTAACTCAGCTAAAAGTTCTTTAGATAGCCACCCTGGCTTCTTTAGGCACCTTCCATGTTTCCGTCTCATTGGTATTGCCTGAAGTTGTGCTTTTACTATCTCCCTCTTAACAAACTCCCAGCCATCATGAACTCCCTTTCCTTTTAGTATTACTGTCCATGGGATCTCACCCAGCACTTCCCTAAGTTTTATGAAGTCGGCTTTCTTAAAGTCGAGAAATTGAGTCCTAGTATGCTTGGCTGCTCCTTTCCGCTGTATAGTAAACTTCAGAAGAGCATGATCACTCGCGCCTAATGATCCTTCCACTTCTACCCCACTAACCAGGTCATCAACATTGGTTAGGACCAGATCTAAAATGGCTGTTCCTCTTGTAGCTTCTCCCACTTTCTGGACAATTAAGTTGTCTGCAAGGCCAGTGAGGAATCTGTTTGACCTTATGCTCTTGGCTGAGTTTGACATCCAACAAATATCCAGGTAATTGAAGTCCCCCATTACTACTATCTCCCTTCCTTTTGCATGCTTGGCCATCTGTTCCAGGAAGGCATCATCTATGTCCTCCGTTTGGCTTGGGGATCTATAGTAAACTCCCACAATGAGGTCACTGTTATTCTTCTCTCCCTTAATTTTGACCCAAATGCTCTCACTTTGGCTTTGAGGTTCTAAATCTTGGATCTCTTCACAGGTATACACATCCCTGACATATAACGCCACTCCTCCTCCTTTCTTGTCTGGTCTGTTTCTCTGAAATAGATTGTATCCCTCCATTATTACATTCCAATCATGGGACTTATCCCACCAGGTTTCAGTGATTCCTATTATGTCATATTTAGTTTGCTGTACCAAGAGCTCAAGCTCATCTTGTTTATTTCCCATGCTTTGCGCATTAGTGTACAGACATTGAAGTCCATTAATCATTCCCCCGTGTCTCTTATTTAAGGATTTTTTCCTCCCACCACTAGGTCTGCGTGCTGTTTGCTCCATTCGGTCTATGACATTTGGATGATCATCTTCATCAATTGATAGACTCCTACCTTCAGGAGCACTGTCTCCCTCCCCCACATTAGTCAGTTTGAAGCCCTCCTGATGAGGTTTCTGAGATTTTTTGCAAAAACATTCCTCCCAACCGTTGTGAGGTGCAGCCCATCGCTTGCCAGAAGTCCATCTTCAAGAAACTGCATTCCGTGATCTAAGAATCCAAACCGTTCCTGTTTACACCATTTGCGAAGCCAGTTGTTCACTTCCACTATTTCCCCCTCTCTCCCTGGGCCACGTCGTTCAACTGGGAGGACAGATGAGATGACAATTTGTGCATTTAATTGCTTCAATTTCCTGCCCAGAGCCTCATAATCTCTTTTGATCTTCTGGAGGCTATTGCTTGCAGTGTCATTGGTTCCCACATGAACCAAGAGGAAGGGGTATTTGTCAGTGGGTTTTATGATTCCTTGCAGTCGTTCAGTTACATCTTGGATCTTAGCCCTGGGGAGACAGCACACTTCCCGAGACATCTTGTCAGGCCCACAGATCACTGCTTCTGTTCCCCTCAGTAGGGAATCCCCTATCACCACTACACGCCTCCTCTTAGCTCTGGTCGGGGTTCTTCCGTGAGCTGTCCGTTCCAAGGTCGCCTGCACATTCCCTGAGGACTGCCTTTGCTGCTCGCCTTCATATACCTGATCGACTGTAATGAGGGAGAGATCCTCAAATGGAGTCGTCTTCCATGCTAGGGGAAAGGACCTCAAAGCGATTGCGTATTTCTAAACAATCAGAGCGAACCCTGGGCCTCCTACTTCTTTTAGTCACGTTTCTCCATATATCTGGCTCCTGTGTTGGTGAACTAGCCTCCTTCTCAGGGGAGTCCCCTGTCTCCTCCTTGGTGGAGACGATGTGCTCCGTTGCTTCCAAGAAGAGCTCCAGCTCTCTAATTCTTTGGAGCGTAGCTACACGTTCCTCCAGTTGCTGGACTTTGTCTTTTAAGAGGGCAATCAACATGCAATTGCTGCAGGTAAAGCTGCCTGCAACCTTTGGCAAGATGGCAAACATTGCGCAGGACCCACAGGCGACTGCAGCTGTTCCCTCACCCTCCATCTTGAGAACGTGTCGTTGGGGGTGACTACAGTGGTCCTCCATCATAAAAAGTGTGACGACAGGACAAATAAATCCCCCCCAAAAAAACCTAGGTCTCCCCCAACAAACGTTTGAGACTAGCTCCCCTAAATCTAAAAGATGGATCAAACTGCGCGCGCCCACTAGGTGATAAGCTCCTCCCACAGCTAATCACCTACCTCAACAGAAGCCCCACCCCCTCTGACCTTTGCACAGAGAGAGCAGCTAATCAGCCACAAGAAACTCACACAAGAAAACCCTTTTTGTTCCTTCTTCAGCCGCTGCCCTACAAGCTCTATTACATCATTATCATTATTATTTTATTTATACTCCACCCATCTGATTGGGTTGCCCCAGACACTCAGGGCAGCTTCCAACTTATATAAAAGCACAATAAAACATTAAACTTTACAAAAAAACCTTCTCTTTACAAGGCTGCCTTCAGATGTCTTCTCAAGGTTGTACAGTTACTTGGCTCGGGGGCCACATAACTCCATACCTTCCAACATTTCTCTGAGGAAAATTCGGACGTCCCACAGAAAAGCAGGATCAAATCAGAAACCCGGATGGCTTCTGTAAATCCACGACTGTCCCTGGAATATAGAGACACTTAGAGGGTCTGACAACAAGCCGATCCAGCCCATTTTAGGGAATAAGCTAGAAGATTTCTTTCTTTAAAAAAACAAGAAGACTCAAGCTGGTTTTCCCA
This sequence comes from Podarcis raffonei, assembly GCF_027172205.1. Taxonomy (NCBI): domain Eukaryota; kingdom Metazoa; phylum Chordata; class Lepidosauria; order Squamata; family Lacertidae; genus Podarcis; species Podarcis raffonei. The sequence goes on along the minus strand of NC_070611.1, from coordinate 63,016,140 downwards.
GCGGCAGGGAGATGCCCGTTCATTTTAGTTTCCAACCTGAGCCATCCCTGATGCTCAGGGTGATTAATACAATGTCAACACACCATAAAACCTGTAACGGGATATTTCTTTATTTATTGGCAAGGTACCTGCTCATTAAAAAATGCTCAGATGAATCACAGGCATGTGAGTTCGCTTTCCTGAGGAAATTAAATAAATGTGGGGTTCTCCCAAAGCTTACACCCTGTTTACATCTGCCGCTAGTGGGCATTTGAAGTGCCTTTCCCTGCAGTGTCTTCCACACTACCAGAGTACAGGGTTGGACTAGATCAGGCATCGGCAAACTTTTTCAGATCCACTGTCCCTCAGACCTTGTGGGGGGCCAGACTATTTTTTTGGGGGGGATGAACGAATTCCTATGCCCCACAAATAACCCAGAGATACTTTTTAATTAAAAGCACACATTCTACTCATATAAAAACACCAGGCAGGTCCAGCCCCACAAATAACCCAGAGATGCATTTTAAATAAAAGGACACATTCTACTCATGTAAAAACACGCTGATTCCCGGACCGTCCGAGGGCCGGAGTTTGAAGGTGTCTGGGCCGGATCCAGTCCCCCAGGGCCTTAGTTTGCCTCAGGGTCCCTTCCAGCTCTACGATTCAGCTCCGACACGCAACTGTTGGGCACAGAGGGCCGGTCACATGCACAAGCGATGGCTTTTCTGCAAGTGCTAGGATGCTTGGGAAAGCGTGGGCCTAACCAAACACCCCTTTCCCTCCCCCCCCACTCCCCAACCCCTATCAATAAACCCTGCCACAGTCTCCCCACAATGGTTAAGCATGCAAAATATGTCACCTGAATCCAGGTTCTTTGCAATCAAACGACTCTGGAGCATCCCCTTCACCACCTGGGGGAAATAAAATTTCTGCTCCCTTTCAAGAGAGGCTGTGGTGTTTCCGACACAAACTCTGAAAGGGTCTTGTAAACTGTGAATGACCTGACATAGCATCTTGCATTGTAGCTCCTAAGTGTGTTGCCAGGGTGAGCTAAGGACAGGGTTTAAGCCTCCGCTCTGAATTTACTCACTTTTGTCAGCTGACGTCAGCCCTTGGTAGCTATTATTTCCACAGAAGAGGGAGGTTTGCAGCAAGAAAGAAAAAGGAGAGTTGCGCTCTTATTGCTTCAACGCCTCCACCAGCAATTCCAAAATGGCATGCTTGGGGGCATGATGGTGTGCCAAGAAAGAACTAGCAATGTTTGTCGATAAGTATATTTATTAAGCAATTTAAAGCCCCAAATTCCAGCCACATTGGAGGTTCCAGCCATCTCTGTATGATTATCTGGCCCAGTCTCCTTCCAATCAGCTGTGGGTAATTCTGTCCAATCGGTATCAACCGACTGCTTGACTGACTGCTCTCAATCCACCCAATGGAGAGGTGGCGCAGAATTCCCCACCCTCTGAAGAGGTTGCCTGTTGCATCCCTGAGTGAGTCAGGGAAGGCTAATCAGAAAGAAACATGACTCACAGAGAAACACATGGTGGCTGGGACAGAGCAGAGTTCTTATTGTTATACACCTAAAAGTAAGGGTTTCTTGTTTTGTTTTGTTTTGAAATGGGTCCAGTTCTAATTCAGGAGAGGGTGTGAAATGTCTCAACATAGGTTCAGAGAATGCTGACTTTCTGAGTGCATGCACTTTGCAGAGATTCCTCTTCTTGGGAAAAATAAATGGTCCCATGAATAAATAAATAACGTGCAGGTAGAAAATATATATATAATGTGTGTGTGTGTGTGTGTGTGTGTGTGTGTGTCTGTGTCTGTGTGTGTGTGTGTGTGTATATATATATATATATATATATATATATATATATATATATATATAAACTTTGCTTCAATCTCAGATATGCTACATGAGTTAAGGGCCAGTTTTTAAAACAGTGGTGTAAGGGTGGGAAATCCAATTCCTGATACTTGCAAAATTTATTCAAGGAACAGCTTTTCTTTAAAAAAAGAAGAAGAAAACCTCTGGTGTGACACAAAACTTCAAAGCCCCAGCTAATCACACAGTGTTTGCAGAACATACCATGTTTGCTAACTTGGGGGGGGGGGAGAGAGAAAAGAGAGAGAGAGAATAAAAAGGTGAAGTCACTGGAGTGATTTATTACCCCACTGATTATGTTTAGATTAGGAGAATTTACTCAAGATGGCCAAAGTAAACCTCGTGGCCTTTGTTTGGGATACTTCAGTTTATGAAACTGTCATTTAGGTGAGCCATTAGAAATAAACAGATATGCAGAGATACAATCCGCTTGACAACACTATATATATATAAATATATATATATATATATATATATAATCACAAACAAAAAGTGTGCAATTGGATGCTTGCCCTCCTTACCAAATTGGAAAATGTCTCATGTAGTTTGTTCATTAAAAGATCATTAATTACGAGTGCAAGCACCATGGGGGGGGGGACCATTTGCTTTTAATAGGAACGTCTATTTGGAGACCTGTCCAAAAAAGGCCCTTTAAAAACACAAATGGGAGGTTGTGGGAAAACACAGCCAACACATAGTTTCGGCAAGAGATGCAATCTGAAGCTGACTCGTTAAAACAACAAGCTGGGGGCCCGTTTAAAAAAATAAAATAAAATCAGCATTAAGGGCCAAGAACGGCTGAATTTTGCTTCGGAACTGAAAGAACCAATAGCAGAAGATGGGACTGCTGTTTGTGGCACTCCACAGACACCTGCCTGTTTATTATTATTTCCAATTATTTATTTATTTCGCAAAATTTACAGGCCACTTGATTGAAGGGGAAAAACAAACCCGAAGCAGTATACAAAAAAATAAAACCCACTAAAACATTTACAACCATAATTCAAATCATACAGAAAGCTGAAACCGCAATAGAATGACTAAAACAAATTAAGACTCATGCAAGCTTTCTAACCATCTGGGTTGTCTTGTCTAAATAAGGACGTCTTCAGCAGGTGCCAAAAGGAATATTACTACTACTACATTTCTCTCCCATGCTTCCTCTTAGGACCGCAAGTTGCCATACATGGTTCTCTCCCGCCCCCCTTTTATATTTTGTCCTCACAACAACCCGGTGAGGTAGGCTAGGCTAGGTAGAAATGGTGATTGGGCTCAACTTCATAGGTGAATGGGGATTTGAACCCAGGTCTCCACACTGACTCCTCCATCAGCTCACGCAGTGGTGTGGTAGGCGCCACTGCAGCTTTCTCACTACTGCAATCAGAAGAATATTTCAATCGCTTTCCCCCCCTTTCATTCCACTTTCAATTTGTATCCCATCTTTCTGTTTTACGATACGCAAGGCATTTTAAAAGCTAAAGAGACAGCAAAATAAGGCAGAAAAGATCACACCTAAAAACAATTTAAAAGTCATAATAAAAACACAGCTTTAAAATAAACATACCGAATAAAGCAATATTCAATCATCCATTGGAATATAATGGTAAGCAGCAAAATTAAGTATCAGTAAATACTAATTGAATGGTTTGCACTTAACAATTGCAATAGAAAAAATTACTAAACTATAAAACGAAAATAATAATAAAAAAATAACGGCAAGTCACAATGCACAAAAAACCGCAAGAAACACAAAACTGTGTAAAAGGATCAAACTGAGAAACAAGGACACACAACTTATAATATATATATTTTTGGTAAATACCCCTGAACTCATCTTCAAATACAATGTCATTTTTCATCTGCAAACCTTCCACAACCAGGCGCCCTTCTTGAGTTTTCAGTTACAATTCCCATAAGCCCCAGCGGTCAGGGGCCATTTTTACGGATAGTATGCTATTTTCTGTGCTGTCCAAAACTTCCTAAACAAAACAACAAATAGTAAGTTTGAGCCCTGAAAGTTATAAATACTTGAATTGGGAAGGAGAGGAGAGAAGAATCTGCCTCAAGACTCCTTAAAAAAATAATGAAACAGAACTATTGGGAAATTATAACGGGGATATTTGCTGTATTGAAGCCCTGTATAATTTGGCCCCTTTCCATTTGACGGCCGAATCCTGAGTTTTAATTAAGTCAGCAAAAGTAGTGCAGGCTTCAAACGGCTGATTTTTGTCCCAGATTATTCTGTCTTCTTCTTCTCTCTCCTCCACCCCCCCACCCCCGTTTTGGAGCCCATCCAGAAAAAACATATGGAGAACAGGATGTAGACCAGAAAGTGGACTTGTTTCTGAGAAACAGTTCGAAACATTGCTACACAGGCCATTCAGAAATAAGTGGCTGGAGGCTGCTGAGGGAACATTTGAATCTAATAATAATATTAATAATAATAGCAGCAATTCTTGCTGGTTTATCATTTTCATATGGTTTAGTACTATTTTCAACAACAATTTACTACTACTACTCATATTACAATTTTTAAAGACTTCACTCCAGGGTCTACATTGACCTTGCAGTTTTTATTCTGGTCAGAAAGGCTCCCTTCTCTATCTCCAGCTGCCTTGCGAGTGATTTACGGTCCCGTTATCTAACACTTGCCATTAGCAGGCGAGAGGATTTCCAGAGGGACCAGAGATCAGTAGTGAGAATCTACTAAGCAATCCCAGATGCAACAGCCACCAGTCCAAAACAGCCACTGCGTAATCGGAATCTCTCTCTCTGTGTCTCCAACCGCACTTCTTTCAGGTTGTGGGCCAAAATAGTAAATGTGAGATGTGCTCGTTTGGGGACATACAACCTGGGAACGGCACGGAGCAAGGAGAAGCAAATGGTAAGATTCCCTGTGCATGCCCCCCCCTCTCTAAAATAAAGTAGAGCGGTTCGCCATGTCGTACAGGAAAATCGCTTCTTAAAAATATACATACGCTGCCTTCGGGGCAGCCAAACAATTTGGATGAACATGAGAACATAGGATGCTGTCTGATACAGAGTCACACTATCAGTCTCTCTAGCTCAGTATTGTTGACCAAGAATTACAGGCTAGTTTTGATCCTTACTTGGCGATGCTGAGGATTGAACCAGTAAAGCAAGCATTCTGCCACTGAGTTATAAACCCTCCAGATCCTCTGTCTCTACCACTTGCCTTGCAACCCCATGACAGACACAATTAGGGATGGAGTGGAAATTCAATGCAGGCAAACCTACCCGCTTTGCAAAACAATATCTACCTGCTTTTTCAAAACAATACGCAGACTAAAACACTGTTTCTCTTTGGACACATCTGTGTTTAGGGGGTATCTGTCAAATATGCTGATTGAAAAATAAATAAAAATACAGGCTTCAAGCTTTTGAGAACAGGCATGAATTAAAAACAAAACAAAACTAGAGTCTGAAGTCAGCTTTTAGGTCACCAAAATTGAACAATTTGGTCACCTGTATCTAACAGATGGTGGGACGCGGGTGGCGCTGTGGGTAAAACCTCAGTGCCTAGGACTTGCTGATCGCAAGGTCGGCGGTTCGAATCCCCCGGCGGGGTGAGCTCCCGTCGTTTGTTCCCAGCTCCTGCCCACCTAGCAATTCGAAAGCACCCCTAAGTGCAAGTAGATGAATAGGTACCGCTTTATAGCGGGAAGGTAAACGGTGTTTCCATGTGCGGCACTGGTGCTGGCTTGCCAGCTGCAGCTTCGTCATGCTGGCCACGTGACCCAGAAGTGTCTTCCCGGCCTCTTGAGCGAGATGAGCGCGCAACCCTAGAGTCGGACACGACTGGCCCGTACGGGCAGGGGTACCTTTACCTTTTACTATCTAACAGATACACACACAACCACCTCCCATACTGAAAATTCTCTCCAAATCTGAACTTCAAATTTCAAAATTAAATTGTACTTCCAGCTGTGTGTTCCAAGCCCAATTCTCCTTTTAAAAGCTTCTTCCTGTGCTTGGAAGATGAACCAGATTTCTAATATATACATAGTTGATGTGTGCATATGTTCCTGCTATTCCTGCTTTTTTCTTGAGACACTAATTCCTTCAAGGCTATAAAACGGCTATTAAATTAATGTGATACAGCACAATACACAAATGGTGGAATTTTAACATGCATATTGAGCGTCCTGCTTTTCTAACTAACGATAACAACATCACAGTAAAAAAACTGTTTCCAATTAAATACACACACACACGGAAAATAATTGAGTCAGGCCCTTGCACTATAGCAGTGTTCCAGTTAGCACCCAAAACTAATATTAAAACTCCCCTTGCAGAAATTGCATACCTTTCTTAAGAGCAAGCATTGCAACATCTGGAAATGTACAGTCAGCTGCTTCCATCCGGTTTTACACACCATATTTCCTGCTAAGGAGGGATTTTTCTCAGTTTTATTCATTACTTAGCAAACGCGTGGCAGCAACTTCAAACAGGAGGAACTCCCAAGGAGCCGAGCTGCATAACCTCTCCCTTCTTTCCAGTGTGTCACAACTGGAAGAATCCCAGCTGCAACTACAGAACGTTCTGATTGGTCCCACGTCGGCAGAACCTGAGCCAAATTTAAGGACTGCTTACCGATAAAGCTATGCTTTCCTCTCCGACAATGGTCACCTACAAGGATGGGGAAAGACACATAGCCAAGCTGAGCAGTTGGCTCCTTACCTCTTTCGCCCTGACCTAGCCACTGTGATCCACGCAACGGTCACCTCCAGACTGGATTACTGTAACTCACTCTACACTGGGGCTGCCCTTGAGACTGACCCAGAAACTCCAGAGGGTGCAGAATGCCGCGGTGAGACTCCTTACGGCGTCTTCACCGTGGGATCACATTCGTCCAGTGCTATACCAGCTGCGCTGGCTCCCGGTGGAGTACAGAATCAGGTTTAAGGTGCTGGTTTTAACCTTTAAAGCCCTATATGGCCTAGGACCCTCGTACCTACGGGACCGCCTCTCCTGGTACGCCCCATGGAGGACCTTACGGTCTTCAAATAAAAACATTTTTGAGTCCCAGGCCACAGGGAGGTTAGGCTGGCCTCAACCAGAGCCAGGGCTTTTTTGGCCGTGGCCCCAATCTGGTGGAACACTCTGTCACAAGAGACTAGGGCCCTGCAGGACTTGACATCTTTCCACAGGGCCTGCAAGATGGAGCTGTTCCGCCAGGCCTTTGGCCAAGGCACAGTCTGACCCCCTCTCTCCTTCTGTAATCCTCATAGAACTCTAACCCAATGGTTGCCATCAATTTGATTCTGAATTGATTTTAGAATGTATTTGAATTAATTGACTGTGTGATTTTATGTACACTGTGCTATTTTATTGTTGTTAGCTGCTTTGAGCCCGTCTTTGGCCGGAGAGGGCGGGATACAAATTAATAATAATAATAATAATTAATAATAATAATTTGCTCAAGTATGCAACCTGCCTTTTTCATTCCAGCCACCCAAATTTCACCTTCTCCCTGAAATCTTTTATGGTACTGCATATCTGGGCAATAAAGAACCCATTTAAAATAGATCCCTGCCCCAAAGCTAATTGACTGTATGCAAATCATTTCCTTACATCTACCTGTCAGCAGACTCTCATCCATACTGATGGCCAAACCCAAATCCATAATAAATGTTGTTGTTTTTAATAGAGGTGCAATAACACTCAAGAGTGTGCTAATTTTTTTGTCCAAAAAAACACTTAAAAAATAAAAAATAAAAACTGCCCTAAACTTCTCACAACTAAGGAAAGAGAGGAAACATTAAACAATTACCACACCATAACTTTAAAGCACCTTTCTATCACTTTAAACAGCTGTGGCTCCCCCCGCAAAGAGTCATGGGAAGTGTAGTTTAAGGGTGCTGAGAGTTGCTTGGAAACCCCTCACAGAGCTACAGTTCTCAGCACACTTAGCAAACTACAGTCCCCATGATTATTTGGAGGGAAAGCCACGACTGTTAAAGCTTTAAATCTGTGGTGTGGCAGGACATCCGATAAGCCATGGTCTCCAGCCACCAGCTCTCCAAATTTTCTTCCCCTTGGAAATACGGCCACTCGCTCCATATCCCAAGAAAAACAAACGGTCGCCATTCCGTGAGCTGAAAAGAATTTGCACCATATTATAAATTTGACAGAGGGGCCTATCTTGCATTTCACACAACGGTTAAACCCGGCACTGCAAAACAAATCCCGCTGCAACAGTTGGGATGCTTTTGTTGATGTTGGCCAGTTCATGTCGTCACTAACGTATTGAGCCTGTGTTTTATGTCCCAATTCCTAGAAACCGATACCTTGAGAAAGGAAGAGGGGATTTTAATCTCTGCCTAATGTATTGCTATTTTGACCTCGTGGGGGCAAAGCCAAGTTGAGGAGCTGGAGCCAAGCTGCTTATTATTTAACTTAATTTATTACACTTACACTCCATGCTTCCTCCAAGCTCCTCAGAGAAGCTTACAGACAAGCTCCCTTGAATATTCCCATCCCAACGGGCTTTTTCTTATGTTCCTATTGGTGCAATTTTACCCACCCACTACAATTTAACCACTACGGTCCCAAGGAAGGTTGCAACAAGAGACTCTTGAGAACCACCAAGGCTGGGAGATATCTGGTTTTCAACATCATGATCTATCACCAGCTAAATATCGTGATGTACTGATACATCATGATGTCTAGAACGAAAAGCCTTCCCATGTCAGCTGAGCAAGACCCCATGCTGCTCACACCAGAAGGGACAAGGAGGGGGGCTTCCTTAAATGGACTACAGTGGTACCTTGGGTTACATATGCTTCAGGTTACAGACTCTGCTAACCCAGAACTTTGCTTCAGGATAAGAACAGAAGGACAGAAGGACAAGACAGATTGGATAACTGGGCCAAAACAAACAAGATGAATTTTAACAGGGAGAAATGTAAAGTATTGCACTTGGGCAAAAAAAAATGAGAGGCACAAATACAAGATGGGTGACACCTGGCTTGAGAGCAGTACATGTGGAAAGGATCTAGGAGTCTTGGTTGACCACAAACTTGACATGAGCCAACAGTGTGACGCGGCAGCTAAAAAAGCCAATGCAATTCTGGGCTGCATCAATAGGAGTATAGCATCTAGATCAAGGGAAGTAATAGTGCCACTGTATTCTGCTCTGGTCAGACCTCACCTGGAGTACTGTGTCCAGTTCTGGGCACCACAGTTCAAGAAGGACACTGACAAACTGGAACGTGTCCAGAGGAGGGCAACCAAAATGGTCAAAGGCCTGGAAACGATGCCTTATGAGGAACGGCTAAGGGAGCTGGGCATGTTTAGCCTGGAGAAGAGGAGGTTAAGGGGTGATATGATAGCCATGTTCAAATATATAAAAGGATGTCACATAGAGGAGGGAGAGAGGTTGTTTTCTGCTGCTCCAGAGAAGCGGACACGGAGCAATGGATCCAAACTGCAGGAAAGAAGATTCCACCTAAACATTAGGAAGAACTTCCTGACAGTAAGAGCTGTTCGACAGTGGAATTTGCTGCCAAGGAGTGTGGTGGAGTCTCCTTCTTTGGAGGTCTTTAAGCAGAGGCTTGACAACCATATGTCAGGAGTGCTCTGATGGTGTTTCCTGCTTGGCAGGGGGTTGGACTCGATGGCCCTCGTGGTCTCTTCCAACTCTATGATTCTATGATTCTATGAAATCATGCTCCGGCAGCGCAGCAGCAGGAGGAGGCCCCATTAGCTAAAGTGGTGCTTCAGGTTAAGAACAGTTTCAGGTTAAGAACGGACCTCCAGAACGAATTAAGTACTTAACCTGAGGTACCACTGTATACCAGAGATCAGCAATCTAAGGCCCAGAAGCAGCCCATGAGGGTTGCTTAACCGGCCCATGAGCCGCCCCTGAACTGAGCCACCAGCGCAGGGACTCTCTTCTGTGGCTCCAGAAATCGCTTCTGCGCATGCCCAGATTCCGGAAACTGCTTCTGCACAGGCGCGATTTCTGGTGTCTGGGCATGCGCAGAAGCAATTTCTAGCACCACGGACATGCACAGAAGCAATTTCCGGCATCGCGCTGCGCTGGCCCAGCCCACGGAGGATGTCTGCAGGAGTGATCTGGCCCATGCCCGGTAAGCCTTGCCGACCCCTGGCCTATACCCAGAAGTAAACTTTGCTGGAGGAAAAGAACCAGGTTTGGGGGGACTGCATGAAGTAAAACAGGAGGTGCAAGGAAGGTTCAGCTTCCCTTGCCCACTTACATTTCTGCTCAATAAACTGAACCCTCACAACTGTACTTGCAAAACCGGCTTCCACCATCACATCTGGCCTATGCCTAGTTCACTCAGTTCAACAATTAGCCAAAACCGTCATAACATCAGATCCGCTTAATGTACACACCAATACAAAATTTCCCATATTGGTAATGTAAACCAGTACCACATTTCATACAGGATCTGGGGTTACCTTCGTGCATTAAAACTAAAATAAAGAAATTACAACGCATTAGGCAGGCTTGGCTGTGGCTGAACAACACGCAGCAGTTACATATGCTAGGATTTTCAACGTATAGTTTAATCAGTTCCGGCACTTTACTGCCCACAGATTTGCAGGAATTTAGCAAGGGCTATAATTTTGTTGCCTCGCTGCCCAAACCTCAAGGCTTCTGGTTTGTGTCCCATGTGGGCATCAAACAGCATCTGCATCTCCACCCAACTACTGAGCGCAATCTGTTCTGGGAGGCAAAGTAGCCCCATATAGTCCAGACTTCGCCAACATCACACAGAACAGACATTTTGCACTGCGATGTGAATCAGCTCCTATAGGCTGTGGAGGGTGGTCCAGTTCTGGAGTGGAGGACTGATTGCCTGATGCAGACCTAAATAATCGATCTCCTCGCAGTGTCCAGAATCTGCCTAATACAGTGGTACCTCAGGTTACACACGCTTCAGGTTACATACGCTTCAGGTTACAGACTCCGCTAACCCAGAAATAATGCTTCAGGTTAAGAACTTTGCTTAAGGATGAGCACAGAAATCGTGCTCCGGCGGCGTGGCAGCAGTGGGAGGCCCCATTAGCTAAAGTGGTGCTTCAGGTTAAGAACAGTTTCAGGTTAAGAACGGACCTCCGGAACGAATTAAGTACTTAACCCGAGGTACCACTGTACACACAAAAAAAGCTGAGAGCCCAATGACAAACATACTCTTTATTTTTAATTTATTAAAACTTCCATTTTTAAAATATCTGCATTGCTTGTATTTGGGTTCCTGCTGTCTTCCCATCGAACTGTGAGAATCTGAGTGTGCATCATTACTGGGAAATTTCCACTCACGAAACACACACACACACACACACACACACATACACCAAAAATGCTTTGGGTCATCTTGGAAAAGTTTCAAGAATTAAAATTCTGGCAAAGGGGGCAGAATAAAGGAAATACCAACTTGCATTTGTAAGATTCACCTAAACCTGAACTTCAAATTTGTACAGCGTCCTGCTTGATTGGGCAGCTACACTTTAAATCGAAGGCCAGGGCCTTTTACGCACTTGGTCACTGACTCTGGGCATATTCCCTAAGCAGCAGAGATTTCAATACAGCCCATTTATCTTGACACAAAGGATCGACTGTACAGCACCTAGAAAGGCATTCCAAACCAGGTTTCCCCTCAATTAAAATTGGACAGAGAGAGAGAGAGAGAGAGAGAGAGAGAAATAGAGAAGGAGAGAGAGATCACCATCTGAAAAACAGCAGTGCAATGGTCAGGGAATTCATATTTTCCCAAGTATACCCCAAGACAGAAGGAACTGGGGATCAGAATACTGTACACATGAGGAATGGCGAGTAGCAGTGGCGGATTAACAGAAAGGCAGAATAGGCACTGGCCTATGGGCCCCATGTCTTCTAAGGGCCCCGAGACAATGGATCAAAATAATATTGCATAATAAAATTGGCTTAATAAAATGGTTGGCTGCTAAAATAAAATAAAAGTATTAAGAGATAATTCATGAGTCCCCAAGATTTCGACTGCCTAGAAGCCTCCACAGGGTTTAATCTGGTGCTGGTGAGTAGTCCACAAAAACACATTGCAGCCTCTCTTGGGTCTACTTCTCACTGAAGTTTTGGCTGTGCAGCTTAAGACTGCTGATACAGCCATACATGACTGAGTATTTTTCCATAGCAGCGAATAGTTGCTGAGGAACCCTCCACATAGGATGCTATAATCCTGAATAGGACATGGGTGGTGCTGTGGTCTAAACTACCGAGCTCTTGGGCTTGCCGATCAGAAAGTTGGTGGTTCAAATCCCCACGACGGCACTGAATTCCCGTTGCTCAGTCCCTGCTCCTGCCAACCTAGCAGTTCAAAAGCACGCCAGTGCAAGTAGATAAATAGGTACCGCTGCGGAGGGAAGGTAAACAGCGTTTCCGTGTGCTCTGGTTTCCTTTGCGGTGTTCTGTTGCGCCAGAAGTGGTTTAGTCATGCTGGCAACATGACCCGGAAAGCTGTCTGTGCACAAATGCTGGCTCCCTCGGCCTGAAAACAAGATGAGCGCCGCAATCCCATAGTTGCCTTTGTCTGGACTTAACCATCCAGGGGTCCTTTACCTTATAATCCTGTTGTTCACATGTCACAGTCACCTTTTTCAAGCAGGGATAGACAGGCCCAACTCAAAACAATTGGCTCTTGGTCTCTTCTTAACACATCTCCTTAACCATCTCCACTGTAGCTTAGTGGCAACGCCACTTTGCATACAAAAGGTCCCAATACTTTGCATACAAAAGGTCCCAATTCCCCAGTATCTTCCAGCTCTTTTCTGAAACCCCGGAGAACAGTGACTATTTAATGTCAACAATACTGGGCTAGATGGACCAATGGCCTCACTTGGGTTTCCATTTCTCCAGAATATCCAATAAGATTTAGCAGCAAAACCAACTAGGGTGCAAATATGCAACCACAAGAGTGCCTGCGAAATCTTCACATTTCTTCATTTCCCCCTTGTCTTGCTAGAAGAGCAGCAGCCAACATGGCGCACTCAAGATATTGCTTGACTCCAGCTTTCATCAGCCACAACCAGCATGGCCGATAATGATCAGGGATGGCAGGAAGTGTAGACCAATGCCATCTTGTCGGTACCATGTTGGCTAGAAATTCAAGATCAAGATCAAGACAGGACGCACTGGATCTGAATTTCAATCCCACGGGGCCACAGTCCTGACTCACTGCGTCAACATTCCTCAGCTGTCTTTCTGAATATAAGTCCACAGTTATACAAATGTTTGTTATTTACTGAGCTGAATCCCAGAACACTAGGATTCAGAATGCAGCAATCTGATTGGTCCGCAGGAGCCACCCAATCTAGCTCCAGGTGGAAGTGAATCAGCAACCTGATTGGCCTGCAGGAGCAGCCAATCAGGCTCCTGGATAAAGTGAATCAGCAACCTGACTGGCCTGCAGGAGCAGCCAATCAGGCTTCTGGAGGAGGTGAATCCGCAACCTGATTGGCCTACAGGAGCAGCCCGGAATTAGCCAATCACGTGGGGCCCATTGTGTAAATAATGTATATATAGCTAGACGTTTTTGGGAAAGTTTCATTCATTGCTACTATGAGCTGAATAAAGAGCATGAAATCCACACTCAACTTTGCCTTGTTTGTTTGGCAGGTTTATGTAGTAGGGATATGTTGGGGGGGGGGTAATAAAAAAATATCCTGGGAAATTTCACTAGCCGTAGCAAAATTCACTTTACTTTCAAACTGCCTGTGCAACTGTCCTCATTTTTTCCTTGCAATGAAATTTGGTGGCTGCTCTCTTCCTAGAGAAGATGGGGAGGAGACGGGGAGAGGTCACATACTAGGAACAAGGGCTGAATGTCTTGTTTCTATGCTGTTTATCTGGAGGCTTTTAAAAAAGGAAGGTAAGAAACAGCATAAATCAATAATGACAACACTGAGTACATTTTAACACAACTCTTTCATCCCAAGACATGAAAGTGCTTTCAAACATTTATTTAATAAACTCCGCCACACCTCGAGGGATAGCTCTACAGCTTGATAAATGAGGTAAAGACTGCGCTCAAGGTCATACAGGGTCCAGCTCTGGGAATATCCAGCAGATGTACAACATTACACACAAGTGTCTTGTATGATGTATCCAATCCTAATATAGATATGTAAGGGGAGGAAATGGGAGAGTGGAAATAGGAGTTCAACACTGGTAAAATATTTTTTTGGGTGGGCGGAATGGTCTTAATGTCGAAATTGTTCAGCTAGGTTGTGTATTTTTTGATGTTTTATTGTTTATGACTGCTTTTGTCATGTTGCAGTTGTGTATTGTTAATAATAATAATTTATTACTTATACCCTGCCCATCAGGCTGGGTTTCCCCAGCCACTCTGGGCGGCTTCCAACAAGCGATTAAAAATACATTAAAACATCAGTCATTAAAAACTTCTCTAAACAGGGCTGCCTTCAAGGCTTTGTATGTGTTGTGATACTTTATTCATCATAGTTTAGTAATTATTTACTGTAATTGTTAAGAGTGAACTTCTGCCTAATTATTATTTGCTGATGTTTTGAGAGTTAAGGCTATCGATGGCTACCAGTCACAACAGTAATAATAATAATAATGATGATGATGATGATGATGATGATGATAATGATAATATATTTATACCCCACCCATCTGACTGGGTTTCCCCAGCCACTCTGGGCGGCTTCCAACAAAAGATTAAAAATACATTAAAACATGAGTCATTAAAAACTTCCCTAAATAGGGCTGCCTTCAGGAGTCTTCTAAACATCAGACAGTTGTTTATTTCTTTGACATATGATTGGAGGGCATTCCACAGAGCGGGTGCCACCACCGAGAAGGCCCTCTGCCTGATTCCCTGTAACCTCACTTGTTGCAGGGAGGGAACCGCCAGAAGGCCCTCGGAGCTGGACCTCAATGTCCAGGCTGAACGATGGGGGTGGAGACGCTCCTTCAGGTATAATGGCTTTTGAGGCCGTTTAGGGCTTTAAAGGTCAGCACCAACACTTTGAATTGTGCTCGGAAATGTACTGGGAGCCAATGTAGGTCTTTCAAGATGTTTTCATGTTGTTAGCCACCTTGGGCAGGGTCTGAAATGTGGAAAAGCAGAATTATGCATGTACGCATGATACAGGGGGCGCTTTACAGTGGTACCTCGGGTTAAGTACTTAATTCATTCTGGAGGTCCATTCTTAACCTGAAACTGTTCTTAACCAAAGCACCACTTTAGCTAATGGGGCCTCCCGCTGCCGCCGTGCAATTTCTGTTCTCATCCTGAAGCAAAGTTCTTAACCCGAGGTACTATTTCTGGGTTTGCGGAGTCTGTAACCTGAAGCGTCTGTAACCTGAGGTACCACTGTATTTCTCTGTTTACAGATGACCATAAGAATTTACTGTTTAAAGACACACTAATCTTTTTCATTTCTGCAGCCAGAAATATATTAACACAGCATTGGAAAACAGCTACTAACTTAACTCTAGAGGCATGGTGTGACAGACTATGGAACATAGCTCCTATGGATAAACTAACGAAGCATCTTAGGGCACTAAGGAACACAAAGACGACTTTAAAACTGTATTGTACATGCTCATTCAGAACACTGGAAAGGAGAAAGTTGTCCCCCTGCCATCAGGTACCATAATATGCATTTATTCCAGGAAAATAATCATTAACACCCTACCTTCCACATCTCTGCTATCGCTGGAAAGAGAAAAACCTATCTCCTGGAATCTCATATCTCTCCCCTATAAAAAGCTCTCCCAGTTTCATCAACTGTCCAGCCACAGGGGTGACCCGACTGTCAGCAAACCATCGCAAGCCAGAGGCTCTCTCAAGTCACACGCTGTGCAAATTATACGTAGTAATACTTTTTCATGGAGTCAGGCTGCTAAAGAAGCTGAGACAACAGCAATAAAGGCAAACAAACCCCATATTCCATTTTAAGAATCCCATCTTCAGCACAGCAGAGGGGAAAGGCATATGCATTATTCATGTTACACAAATTTCAACTGTGCTTTTTTATTGTGTGTTTGTTAACTGCATTCCAAAGCCCTTCTCCAAAGACAGAGGTCTTTGGAGATGGCTCAAGGGCTTCACCTGGCCTACCAAGGCTTTCTGCGTGGCCCAACAGACCCCAACCCATTACCCTGCCAGTGGCAGCAGTTCAGAACAAGGAATCGTCTCTCCTTGGCAACATTCACAAAGGATGGTAGGTCAGCGGTAGAGCATCTGCTTTCATTTCATTCCACTTTTGATTTGTATACAGCCTTTCTATATTACTCTACAGGAGGCGGTTTTTAGCAACAAAGTATACAACAAAGAGCACACATAACGATCGGATCCAATACAAAAAGTCAAAATAAAATGTAACTTTAAAAAGGAACGACATATCAAATAAAGTAATATCCAACAATCTATTAGAATGTAATAGGGCACAATAAAATTAACTCTCAAAACATCAGCAAATAATAATTAACGGTAGGCAGAAGTTCACTCTTAGCAATTACAGTAAATAATTACTAAACAGTGATGAATAAAGTATCACAATACATACAAAACCATGAAGGCAGCCCTGTTTAGGGAGGTTTTTAATGACTGATGTTTTAATGTATTTTTAATCGCTTGTTGGAAGCTGCCCAGAGTGGCTGGGGAAACCCAGCCAGATGGGCGGGGTATAATTTATTATTATTATAATTAGTTTTGCATGCAGAGGTTCCCAGGTTCAATCCCACGTGTCTCCATCTTTGTCCCCTACCTGACACCCTGGAGAGCTACTTCTGTCCAGTGAAGACCAGTGAGACCCACCTCTGACTCCCAAGCTGCAACTTGGGACCCACAATTTCACTTCTGAGTCATACTTAACACTGCCTAACACAATGCATGTAATTAATCCTAAAATGGCATTTCACAGAGCAATATGCATTGTGTCACCTCAGGATTGCTGCTAAATGCAAACTGGTCCTGCGATGTGGCAGGAGAAAGGCATGAGCTTGTGTTTGGTCAGAATTTTTTTTAAAAAATGGCTTGTGCCTTTTTCTTGCCGTATTGCAGCACTCATGGAAACTGATAAAATGAACATCTGATCAGAAGAGCATGTCGTAGTCCAGACACATAGTTGTACTTATTTGGTCTGGTCAGCTTAAGCTGGAATCAAACATGGGGACACCAGCTTTGCTGAGAGCCACCTGGTGTGGTGTTGCTAGCCGCTTGTGGGTCCCAATCCACTAACTGAAGGCCTATGGCTCAGAAAATACTGAGTGAGATGGACTAACGGTCTGACTCAGGACAAGCCAGCTTCTTACATTCCCTTACATTGAGAGCCAGTGTGGTGTAGTGGTTAAGAGCGGTGGACTCGTAATCTGGTGAACTGGGTTCGATTCCCCGCTCTTCCACATGCAGCTGCTGGGTGACCTTGGGCCAGTCACACTTCTTTGAAGTCTCTCAGCCCCACTCACCTCACAGAGTGTTTGTTGTGGGGGAGGAAGGGAAAGGAGAATGTTAGCCGCTTTGAGACCCCTTAAAGGGAGTGAAAGGCGGGATATCAAATCCAAACTCCTCCTCCTCCTTAGAGAACTCCAGAAAAAGGAAAACATCATAGCAGATCAAAAGACGCTAAAAAGAAATTCACAGCTGGGCCACCATTACGGTATGTTTATTTGTTTGTTTTCTGTAAGCTAAATAATATAGAGAACTGATTATTATTTTTTTACTTTGTTGGTTTTCATTCTGGGAGGCAGTAGCCAAAGAGGACTGTCCTCTATGAACAGGGCCCAGACATGCATTATAATAGACCAGGGGTCAGCAAACTTTTTCAGCAGGGGGCCAGTCCACTGTCCCTCAGACCTTGGGGGAGGCGGACTATATTTTTAGGGGGGAAATGAATGAATTCCTATACCCCACAAATAACCCAGAGATGCATTTTAAATAAAAGGACACATTCTATTCATGTAAAAACATGCTGATTCCCTGACTGTCTGTGGGCCGGATTTAGAAGGCGATTGGGCCGGATCTGGCCCCCGGGCCTTAGTTTGCCTACCCATGTCATAGACTCACCAAACACAGAGACATCAGAGCCAAATCTGGCTGAGTGGGAGTATACATCTTCTCCAGTAACGCTGGCAAGAATTGTGGTTTTTTTTTTAACTACAAAATCTCCACAAGCCATCCTGGGAACCTTTTTCCTCTTCTTCTAAAAATGCTTCAGATAAGTAAATATTCATACATATAATGTTTACAGAACCATATGCAGTAGCAAGTCTAGAGTGCCTTGTGTCGTGCCATTAGCATCCATGGCAAGGCTCACCAAGCCTTCCCTCTGGGTGCAGGATTACAGATGCAAACATTTCAGCAGCCGAAGTCAGGGACGAAGCCCAGACCAACAACGGCACCGTCTCACAACTTGGTCGTTTGCCTAGAAATTCCTGGCTGTTACAGCAACGTGGGAACCCTTGATACTGGCCAGCAACGGAGCTTTATAGCTTAAGTGCATCCTCTACCCCCAGCCCTATTCTCTTTAGTCTTTGTCTTTTATTACAATGGTTATTATTGTTGTTATTTAAAGAAGACTGTAGTCGCTGTGAACAGGAGGGAAAAGAGGCAGTCAGCAAAATCAGCCTGCCCTGATTATCTGGTGTATGTGTGTGTTTTGATATACTCTTCCTGGTTGGTGGATGGAATAAAAATACAGTCCCAGTGTTTATCCTGGCCTAGTCAAAAAGATAGTGCCTTTTGGTTGAGGAACTAGCTGGGATGGGTAGCACTGTAAGTTCTGGGAAGGTTTCATTCTGGCAATATTTTGATCCACGGGGTGCTTAATTGCCTGGGCTATGATCACAGTTAAGCTAAAAATCTATGGAAATCATAGATCACGCCACCTCAAGGATAATCCAGCCTCAGGTAGTGGCTACTTTCCCAAATGATTTCCTGACTGAAAATAACACATTTTAATGGCAATGATTCCTTAATTTGCTCTAGTGCTGTTTCTCTCTGATGACTTATAGGTTTCTCAGTTTCCCATAAGAAATGCATCGGAGGCAGCTATTGTACAAAAGCTCACATAGTGTAGAAGCCACCAGATATTTCTCATTACAAAGTGAGTGTTTGCAGATGCAAGTCACTTGTGTAATTTCAGGGTCTGGTGGAACATGAGACCACCAACTTTTTGAAGCTAAGTAGGTCTGGGTATGGTCAATATCTGGATGGGTGACTGCCTGGGAACCACAGGTACCCTACCTTGGATTCCATGAAAGAAGAAAAAGAACCTGCGCACCTCTATTCCTCGGGCGCTATTCTAGCCTGACGACTTAATTCCTGGGCTGTGCTATCTGCCTGTACATAAGATTTGCAACCACTGGTACCTGCTAGCATAACCCATCGCTGTTGTGCGGCCCTCCTGCTGCAGAAATGCTTTAAGAATGCAACAGATCTACAATGAAATCATTCAGATTGATTTGACTAGGACTGCATAGATCATGGGCAGGAATCCTTTTGCTATAGTACTTGGTTGGACGGAGGCTGGGGACAGAGATGAACGAGGATTTACAAAATTGATTTGTACATGAAATTTGGTGGTTCAGACCTGGTTGAACTTGCACTGCCTTGGGTCACTTCTTGTACCCATCCCCCGTTTGCACGTCCCAGCCGCTCACACATTTTTTTGGGGGGGGCAGGGTTTGCTGAAAAAATGTAATTATATGCAAAAAAAATTACTATATGTGTGTGTGCATGTACATGCAACATATTAAAGAGTCAAGTCCCATGCTAAACTATATTTGTGCAACAATTTAATGCGTACAAACTTTTATATAGCCATATGCATTCTTGT
Source organism: Podarcis raffonei (assembly GCF_027172205.1). Classification (NCBI taxonomy): domain Eukaryota; kingdom Metazoa; phylum Chordata; class Lepidosauria; order Squamata; family Lacertidae; genus Podarcis; species Podarcis raffonei. Next base: position 62,996,444 of record NC_070611.1, on the reverse strand, counting down.
ACATTGTATGCAATTTATGTGTTGGATACTTTAGGAAACCTGGGGTGTGGGGTATATAAGGTAAAGGTAAAGGGACCCCTGACCATTAGGTCCAGTCGTGGCCGACTCTGGGGTTGCGGCGCTCATCTCGCTTTATTGGCCGAGGGAGCCGGCGTACAGCTTCCGGGTCATGTGGCCAGCATGACTAAGCCGCTTCTGGCAAACCAGAGCAGCGCATGGAAATGCCATTTACCTTCCCGCTGGAGCGGTACCTATTTATCTACTTGCACTTTGACGTGCTTTCGAACTGCTAGGTTGGCACGAGAAGGGACAGAGCAACGGGAGCTCACCCCGTCGCGGGGATTCGAACCGCCGACCTTCTGATCAGCAAGTCCTAGGCTCCGTGGTTTAATCCACAGGTCCCTGTGGGGTGTGTATATTATTATAAATGTACTAATGTGCATAATAATCCACATAAAATAATATCCTAATGCATATAAAATGCAGGAAATGTTTTTATTTTTAGCGGAATGGGGGTAAGAATCACAAATGTTACCCTGCCTACTTTTGCCTCAGGCTACACTCGCCTCTTACCTATGGCCCCATCCACCACTGACAGCCCCCCCCCAAAAAACTGGACAGTGTACAGGCTGCATTATTTGGATCCCTACACTGCTACAACATGGCGGTCAAGTCAAAACCACTTTCTGATATGGATATGTGGACACAACCCCTGGAAAGTGGAGCAAAGAAGAAAGCAAGTGAATGTCCTTTAGGGTCCATGGTAGAAACATCCCTCAAACACACACACACAGGATCAAGTCTAGACCTGATCTGGATCCAACCCACACTGGACCACAAGCTTCTGAAGGAAACTGACGTAAGACATAAGCCACATGGTCCCGGCTGTTCTCCTTGATAAGATGAAAGTGCACAACTGTTGTCATCATGTGACTGAGTCACTGGAGACCACTTATCTGTTCCCACTTCTTCAGGCAGTTACACATCATCAGAAGTCAATGTGTGGTGGTGTGGGGAGATGACACAATTCGCGGACACTTCACGAGCCCTTAAACTGAGACACATATATTGCCTCCCCCAACAAAGAAAAGGTCTTTGGATCTTAGATAGGAACTAGTATCTCGCTGCGAACATTATATCAGTAGGCAAATGAAGTAAACTTTTAGTTTATGAGTTGCTGCGAGCGAAATTTCAATTGGTGAGGGCACATTCATTTGCTGGAGATTTTTGTTTCAGTCTGCTAATGCAAAAGAGAATGAAAAGGACAAGGTTGTAAGGCAGCCATTCCACATAAGAGTGAACGGTTATATGAAACTGGAAGTTATCTTACACTTCCTTCCAGTACCTTAAACAGGCACTCATACTGAAGATTCGATAAGAAGCATGTTTGTTTACATTTCTCAGCCAGATAACTAAAATACAGCAGCTCTCCTACCCCACTCTTAGGGGTACAGTGGACATTCGGGTTGCGAACGTGATCCGTGCGGGATGCACGTTTGCAACCGGCGGTGTTCGCAACCTGCAGCGCTGTGTCTGCAAAATCGCGGGTTGCGATTCGGCACTTCTGTGCATGCGCAAATCGGAATCTAGCGCTTCTGCGCATGCACGACCGCCAAAACCTGGAAGTAACCTGTTCCAGAACTTCCAGGTTTCAGCAGGTCCGTAACCCGAAAAAACACAACCTGAAGCGTCTGTAACCCGAGATATGACTGTACTTTGCCCCAAGTTACTACTCTAGCAGCTAAAAAGCACTGTGTGAGTGGAGAACACAGCCATAAAAAGAAGCAAAGCAAAGCAAAACAAAACAAAAACCTCAACATTTAAAGGCAGCATAAAACCACAAATAGAATCAACATGCTTTGCCAGAGACTTCTGGAAATCAAGGAAGGTTTTTTAATGTTCTTTTTAGAAAGGACTAATTGTGTGGTCAAATGTGAGGCTTTTCCCACAGCGAAAGTCAGGGATGCAGACTACCTCCCCCTGCACAACCCAAAGCTTGATAGTTTCAGCTCCTCTCAGCCTGCTGATGTCACGTAAGTGCAAACATGGTTTTCTCTGCACACGCACAGAACACACTCCCTCGTGGGTTCATGACCCACATTCTGACACAGTAAAAATATTTTTTTGTGCTCAAGTGCATGACAGTACTGTTTACTTAAAACAGCACCCTCTTATGCACCCATGCACATCCCAGACACTTAAAAGATAATCCACCGCGTATCATGCTGGAAGTCTCAACAGCTGCAGACTTAGCCTTACAGCAGGCATAGGCAAACTCGACCCTCCAGATGTTTTGGGACAATCCCCATCATCCCTGACCACTGGTCCTGTTAGCTAGGGATCATGGGAGTTGTAGTCCCAAAACATCTGGAGGGCCGCGTTTGCCTATGTCCGCCTTACAGCATTGCTGTTGCAGCACCATGGAACCAGATCAGATTTGGATCATTTACAAAGGTGTCGGCACTTTAAACTGTCTTAGCATAAAAACCATCCAAGCAAAGTTAGAAAAAAATACTACCCAATTTACAAAGAATAAAAAATGTCAACGTCATCCAGAAGAAGAAGAAGAAGAAGAAGAAGAAGAAGAAGAAGAAGAAGAGGAGGAGGAGTTTGGGTTTGATATCCCGCTTTATCACTACCCTAAGGAGTCTCAAAGCGGCTAACAATCTCCTTTCCCTTCCTCCCCCACAACAAACACTCTGTGAGGTGAGTGAGACTGAGAGACTTCAGAGAAGTGTGACTGGCCCAAGGTCATCCAGCTGCATGTGGAGGAGTGGGGACATGAACCTGGTTCACCAGATTACGAATCCACCGTTCTTAACCACTACACCACACTGGCTCATCCTGTCCCCCCACCCCAATGCTCAGTTTTCTAATTACAGCAGCAGAGAAAGTAGTGACATGTATCAGATTTGCACAAGCCCCAATCTGAACCAGAGTGTCTCGGAAGTGCTTTGGGCTTGACAGAGGTGATGTAAGATGTGTGCGAGGTAACACAAGTCAAAACGAAGATCCCTGAAGGACTCTGTGGCACTCCAGTAGTCGAAACAACTGCAAGATGCTGGAGACAAACATCTTCTAAAAGTAATGTTGCTAAACTTACCATAAATGGAATAATGCCAAGGTAGGGAGACAGACGAACAGACAGCAAACACCAGAGTGGGAGTAAAATTGAATGAGAGCTCCCTTGCGACCGAAAGATCAGGCTTGTAATCAGAGGGAACAATTTTACATGGAAAACAAATTCATTTTAGTGTTTGCCCACTCCCCTGAAAAGCCAAACTTTAAAGAGGTGCCTGTCAAAAGTCCCTAAACCAGTTTGTCTGCCATTTCTCAGGTTTCTTACCTAGGTGTATGGCTCTCATTCCTGCAGTTTTCAGAGCAATTGCCCATAAAACAGGAAAGATGAAGTGATTTATTTATTTTTTTACCCACCCGCAAACTGGCTGCCCCTTTTGAGAAAACCACAGCAGCTGTTCAACTGAAATTTGACAGGATGCCTGCCTGCAGAAAGGGTGCAAATTTCACCCAGTTCTGTTCAAAACTTTAAAAAGTTGCAATGTTTCCTTCATTCTCATCTTATTCTGCCACCTCAGAACAACTGAAGATATGTTTCCTGAGCATTTCTCATGCCAGAGGTTGGGAACCTATGGATCTCCAGGTCTTCTTGTCTATCGTCTCCGACCATCAGCCATATTGGCTGCAGTTGATGGGAGTTGGACTTGAACCGCAACTGAAGAGAACCACAACAGCTACCTGTGATGCGGGTCAAAACGAGTCCCCCATTTTATTATGCACTGCATGCTCTTCTTTCTTTTTGTCTGTCCTACACAAATCTGTTCCAGTGGAAGACCCTGATGTTGAGCGAATTACAAAACATTCCATAAATATTTTTGCAATTATTATGCAACTTTAAGAGGAGACAAGGAATAGTAGTGGAAATCTCTGATTCCCAAAGAAACACACACACACACACACACACACACACACACACACACAACGGGCTTCTGCTTGCCTACATGGGCCGTTTTAAAACTCAAATGCAAAAAGCAGTCAATAAGCAAGTTTAACTTTGCATGTGTCTAATTCAACTAACATGCATAAAACAATCAATGGCTTTCCACCCCTCTGGGGAAAATGGATAGCTATAGTTTATGGGAGTTTGAAAATAAATCCAAGTCATATTTCATTGCATAATTAGTTCAATCTCTGGGCTCAGATTACATTGTCCAAAACATTCAGCCACTGCTGTTGAAGGCAACAGCCACATGTCCTATTCTCCGTCCTCTGTAATTTTTACTGCAATTCATATTGTGGTTTGATTAGACAGGTCACCAAACTTTCCCCAACTTGCTACGTAAACCCCAGTGGCTTGGAGTGCTCAATGTTTTTCAAACAATAAAACAAGGTGAGTATTACAACCCTCAAGTTCTTCTCTGACTTGGATTTTAAACAGGTCCAGAGAAAACTGCACCTTTCCTCCCACAACATGTTGCACTACTTGTTCCGAGCAAATAATTTGATTGCTCTTGGCACATTTTTTGCAGGCTACTAAATTAAAGGGGGCTTAGTAACAAGGCTGCTGTTGTGCCCCTGCATCTTCCATCCTTGAAACTCTTTTTACTAGATAAGCCAGCTTCCCATATTAGGCTTTGCCATCTTGACTCTGAACATATATCGTACATTGGCAGACCTGTGTGTGTTCATATGTATGTGTGTTTGTGTGCTCAAAAAAACCCCCTGCAACTTGGATGCATTATACAGATGTGCCTGAACCTCTTATTCTACATAACACATTATGAGAAGAAGCAAGGAGATCCTTCTGGTCCATGTAAATTCAAATATTTTTGCAGTCATGAAAGTCAGAAGCTTGTTTTAAAAGATCAAATGAAAGCTCACATTCTCCGAAAGTTGAACTTTGCACCCAGACTTGAAACCCTGCCCTTTTCCTGTACACCTGTGAAATCGAAAAACACACACAGCACCTTTCATCATTTCCATGTCCACAAACAGCTTGCACTGATATTCTTTCCAGGTCAAGGGAGTACCCAGGTGGGATGGAGGTTTGAGCTTCTGCAACAAGAATTGTGATTTTGATGCTTGTTAAACCACCCTCCCTCAGTGTCCCACTTTTCTTCTAAATCTACCAATAAGAAACAAAGAGAAAGAGGAGAGTTCAACATTGATTCCTTAAGCTTCCACAAGTCAATTACTACACTGGGACTTAGCCCAATTTGATGCTGTTTGCTTCTATTTTAAACTAGAGCCCAATCTTTCCCTTGCAATCCTGCCCTGCCTCACCCCATGCATTCTGAGGGAAGATCGGTCAGCGGAAACTCAAAAAAGCTGCTTACTAAAAAGTACAAAAGGTTATTTTTAGCTCCCGAGTCCAAAAGGTGGGAACCTCGGTCCACGCTGCAGCGACGGTGACCCTTCCCAGGGAATGTCAAGCTTAAACAGGACTTTTTCAAGATTCCTTCGGTCCCAAATGGCAGTCTGGAGAGATCGCTGCCAAGACAAGAAGGAGAAGCAGCTGTGCTCCTCCAGGTCACTGCTCTGCCAGCCACCACCATCTCCGAAGCGCGTCCCTGTAGATTTCCCTATGACCTCGGTCCTCCGCAGGCACTGAGAGAGTTCACCCAGTGGGAAACGGCAGCCTTCCCTGCTCTCTTTTTGCACGGTGAGTGAGGCAACTGAGCCACGAACTAGGGAAGGGTCGCCAGCTCAGGGGATGAACAACTGCTTTACATTCAGGCTTCATCTCTCACGTCTCCAGGTGGGTTAGGGGAAAACTCCTACCTGAAACCCCAGAGAGCATTACTGAGCTAGAGGGACTAGTGGTCTGACCTGGTACAGAGCAGCTTCCTATATTCCTCTCTTCGAGGGAAGGAAGCTGAGTAACGAAGGATGCTCAAAGAGGCTCCTGTAATTTTTACCATCACTGAATCCAACTGCTATCAAGCCAACTGCCTCTTGAGAAAACTGTGGGGTGTGTATATACATTACCATATTTTTCGCTCTATAGGACGCACTTTTTCCCCTCCAAAAATGAAGGGGGAAAGTGTGTGCGTCCTATGGAGTGAATGCAGGCTTTCGCTGAAGCCTGGAGAGCGAGAGGGGTCGGTGCGCACCGACCCCTCTCACTCTCCAGGCTTCAGGCAGCTATCCACAAGCCTTTGGAGCGCAGTGGGAGTTCCTGCGGGCTCCGAAGGCTTGCGGATAGCAGCCTGAAGCCCGGGGAGCGCAGCGCCAACTCCTGCTGCGCACCCCGGGCTTCAGGCAGCTACCTGCAAGCCTTCTGAGCCCAGCAGGAGTTCCGGGGACCCGTTCTGGGGGCTGGGGTCGGGGAAAGCTCAGGCTTCCCTCACCCCAGCCCCGCGGCTAAAAACGAAGCCAAGACAGCTAGAGGGATCCATCCCGCTCTGTCTTGGCTTCTGCCAAAGCCGCGCACAGCCTCTCCTGGCTGGAGAGGTTGTGCGTGGCTAAAGATGGATCCTGCTCGCTGTCTTGGCTTCTTTGCTCTTTGGGGTTGGGGGGGGGAATATTTTTTTTCTTTATTTCCCTCCCAAAAAAAAACACTAGGTGCACCCTATGGTCCAGTGAGCCCTATGGAGCGAAAAATATGGTATTTGCAATGTCCAGACTCTTTATTTTCAAAATAACTTTACTTTCATAAACATGTAACTGAGAAGAACATATCTACGATCTCATGCTTATTCATATTGTTCCGAATAGAGAGCACAGGTTTCTCCCTATTAACATTTAGGGATCTTGCTCTGTCTGCTTCACCCCAGACAGACCACACGGACAAACACCATCCTCAGCAGTGTCCAGAGAAACCTCTCTCAGCCGCCGTTCTCCCTCTCAGAGAGAGAAAGAAGCCGACAAAAACAGCTAAAAACGACAGTTACTGGAATAACAGTCACAACTGAATGGAATGCCTCTCTCATGTGACTCGCAGCCAATCACATGTAAGAGCTACTGTCGAAGGGGAAACCCTTTGCTAAAAATACACAGCAATACAAAATAAGCAACGTTCCCATTTCAGGAAATTAAACCATTATCTTTAACAAACTGCACCAGCACCACCAGCCTTGTCCTCCAGGCCAGATGTTGTTTCTGCTCTGCTCCTGGATACAGTAGGGGCCACATGTTCTGGAGAGGACTCCCCGTTTACCCACCACAACCAACACCAAGAACCTTGAGTAGACATCTGTGGAGGGTGAGAAAGCCAGAAGATCTTACACCAGGGAAGATGGAACCTTTTCCAGCTCACAGGCTACATTCCCTTCATAAGTAAAATTTCCAAGGGCGGGTCACATTCCAGAGATGAAGCAAGAACATAAAAGAGCCCTTCTAGATCAGGCCAAAAGTGCATCTAGATCCAACATCCTCTTTTCAACCGTGCTCCACCAGATGCCTATGGGGAGCTTGAAAGCAGGACGTGAGGGGAACAGCACTGTCCCCATGTGCAATTCCCAACAACTGTTTCTTGGAGGAACGCACCCGTGATGGTTGAGGTAAAACATAACCATTGCAGCTACTAGCCATTAGTAGATTGTATACCAGCCGCACAGAAGCCAAGTAGTTTCCACAGACGTACACACGCCACCAAACAGGCAGGCAAAAGGCATCATTGCAGCTCAAGACATACCGCAGCCATGCAAAACGTTAGAAGGGCCCAGTTCCTTTTTTTTACTTTTCACCCTGGAAGCTGTGGTGGACCTTGGCGTCTCAGATTTCAGTGCCTGCCTCTGCCTCTCACCTTCCATTCTACAACACACCTGCAGCACCCTTGAGGCTCTGCATTCAGTGCAACGGAACAGCTCATGCACCATTCAATCCACCTCTGATGAGACGTGGTGGACTTCCCTCGATTGCAGGTTCTTAAACAGAGGTTGGGTGGCCCTCTGCTATGATTCCTGCATTGCAGGACTGGATTCCCCTTGGGATCCCTCCCAACTCTCCAAGTCTACAAATCCCCAGCAGCGAACTCATGGAGAGGCTCTCACACATTAGGAAATCTTCCTGTGTATGTGTATGGCAGTTGCTCTGGGATCCCGGATGATTCGCGTCCCAATGCATTCATTTGTTGTTGCACCCCAATAGCAACGTGGGAAGCTGCCTTAGAGGCCATCGGCCCATCTAGCTCAGGGTCTCTGGCTGTTTTTGGACTACAACTCCCATCTTCCCTGACCACTGGTCCTGCTAGCTGGTGCTGATGGGAGTTGTACTCAAAAAACAACTGGAGACCCAAGTTTGGGAAGCACTGGTTTAGAGAAAAAGTGAGTAATAAGAGGTGATAGAGGTGTCTTTCATAACACTAGAACTTGAGGATATGCAATGAAGCTGAATGTTGGAAGATTCAGAACAGATGAAAGAAAGTCCTTCTTTGCTCTGCAAACTATGGAATTCTCTCCAGAAGAGGCTAGTGATGGCCAACAACTTCATTGACTTTGAAAGGCAATTAGACAAATTCATGGAGGATAAGGTCATCAACAACTGCTAGCCACAATGAGTATATTCTACCTAACCTGCACAGGTAGAGTATTATATATATTTTTAATACCAGTTGCTGGGAATCACAAGTGGGGAGAATGCTGTTGACCTCAGGTTTAACTTGTGCGCTTCCCATGGATAACTCGTTGCCCACTGTGAGAACAGAATGCTGAATTAAATGGGTATCTCCCAAGTTTGGGAAACCCTAATCTGGCTCCACACTGTGGGTGCTGCCTGGCAGTGGCCCTCCAAGGTTTTCGGCAGGGCTTTCTCCCAGCCCTACCTGCAGATGCTGGAGATCAGACCTTCTGCACACAAACTGAGGCACAAACCCAGTGACCCTCAAATGTGATCCGTTCAGGACTTACTGCTCTAAGGTACCTAGCAGCAGTCCTGCACGTGCACTGTCCTCCAGTTCGCTAAGAAGCGGGAAGACTCTTAAATGCCTTCAGAGTCTCGTGGCGGCGGCTGCTTTACTTAGTATCTTCAAAGCTTTGTGACCTAGAAAGGAGATGTACTGCATGAATGAGACTCACGGAGTCTGGGGAGCGCAAAGCGTCACTGTGCTATTTATACCTATAGGCTGAGGGGAAAAGTGGAGAGGGTAATATCTTTATACTCCATTTAACAGAAGCCTCATATTTGTTCCATGCAAGGCTAAGAGGGATTATCATCTCGTGTGTGTGTGTGTGTGTGTGTGTGCGCGCGCGCGCGGCACAAAGAAGCCACAGATGCTGGCCACAGCTCTATTTCCTCACTTGTGGCAAAGATCCTCAGTGCAGTGGCAGAGAACATGCCTTGCCTACAAATGTCCCAGCTGCAAATCCTGGCATCTCCACAAAAGCCAGGGAGACACCTCTGCCTGGAACCCTGGGGAGACGCTGCCAGTAAGTGCAGACAATGCTCAGTTTGATGGCCCAGTGGTCTGATTCAGTAGAAGGCAGCTTCCCACACTCCAGCAACCAGACAGGTGCCAAAATCAGTAGAGACTACTGTTGCCTAAACCAGAAGCCTTGATCGGCCTTCCTACTGGCAACAGCCAATGGTCAGCCTGGGTGGGAAGAGCCATTCCGATACGGGCTCCAACCTGCAGGCATCTGGGCACTGAGCTGTGGGATGCCTGCTCTAGCCCTGGCACGACCTGAAAATAAGGTTGGCCACCAATGTAAGAACGTAACAAGAGCCATGTTGAGATCAAGAAGCTAAATGCTGCAACAGTGCTCTCCTCACCTGTGATTCCAAGCAACTGACATTATCTGCACTCACCCTTCCTTGGTAACACTGTGTTTCTGGCCCAGAGCTGCCTCCGCTGCCATCTTCTGTTCCACAGCATGTTCTCGAGGTCCAGCCGCCAATAGGAGAGGTTCCAACTTCTCCAGCCAGCTGCAGGATTCAAACATGCCCGCCTGCAATTTGGACCAATCACAGGTGGGATTGGAGGCGTGGCCACTGGAGTGGGCCAGCAGGCCTGAGGCAGGTTCCTGGGGAGTCTTCACTCAGGTCTTCTCGGGAACAAAAGCTGGCCCAGCCTTCATCCGAGACCGCGGTCAGCTTCAGATCTCATCTCCCTCCCCCATTCCCATAAACCATTTATGATGTTTATAATGTTCTGCTCTGTAATTACACTGTATCTTGGTGGACGTTGCTATGGTTCTTACGGTTGCCATATTCAGGCCAGGGAGAATTTCTTTCCCCCATCGGATGAATTGAGGGTTTCGCTTACCTCGTATCAATCATGACAACTTTGGTGGATGCAGCATTGGGTAAGCTCTTAGTCTTTGGTGAAAGGCAAAGCCTTTGCTTCCCTCTCCTTGGTGGTGGGGGAACCAATTTAAGGGATCCATAGGGAGGTGCTTCTGTCCACATGGGGGCTGAGGGCCATAGCACCCCATTGATATGGCAAGTCTGTACATCACAGGTCCGTTATTCCTCCAGCACATGGGCTGCAGGAGAGGGTGGCTACCCCAATGCTAAGCCAAACTCACATCTAAATAAAAAAATTCCTTCCAGTAGCACCTTAGAGACCAACTAAGTTTGTTATTGGTATGAGCTACAAACTTAGTTGGTCTCTAAGGTGCTACTGGAAGGATTTTTTTTATTTTGTTTCGACTACGGCAGACCAACACGGCTACCTACCTGTCACTTATATCAAAGTTCTGGCCTGATTTCAACCCCACTAAATGTTGCCTGTGGTCCTCAGTTTCACCATTGTGGCCCGATAGTTCCACGGTGTCCGGGCATGTAAGCAGAGGCACATCAGCTCCAAGAGTGGAACATCGCCATCGCAACTAGATTTCCTGAGCAACCTTGTGGAATACTGCACTCAAGTATGATTCCTGCTACTGCAGGAAGAGAAGATGTTACTAAGTTTGAGGAAGAAAACAAATTATGGGAGGTGGGGGGGGGAATAAAACCCCAGAAGTCAAAACTCAAAACACGAAGCCCAAATAGCAAGATAATTCACTTATTTATCGGAACATGAGTTCACACAGCTGTGACTCCGCTCTCCAGATCTTCTGCAGAAAACATGGGCAGGAAGAAGCCAGTCAAGGGACCCCAACGCACAAACACGCAGCCCACAACATGTTAAGGAGCCAAGGGAGCTGTTTTGGCCCCACTCCCCAGGAAAAAACACGGCCACATGCAAAACCAATTATCAGCATTGCTTTTCTGGGCCTCTGAATCTGAGTGGACACGGCCTCCAGATCCCCTCGTGTCGCGACTGTTTGCATGAGAACTCTTAAAACGCACCAGCACTTTGTCATGGTGAAAATTAAAAAAAAGGGTGGGGGAGAGTGGAAAACATTTGTTTTCTGTATCAGTTGTCATCAGGAAAGCTTTTCTCCTGATTTGTTGAACTGAAAATCTCATTGCTTGGTTTGGCTCCAAATCTCTTTCCCCTTGTACTTGCTACTGGCTTTCAAGCAGCAATTGCTTTTAATGGACCAGACTATCGCTTCTTTAAAAATAAAAAAAACAGAATGGAGAAACAAGAGGTATCTTGAAACTTGCAACCCTTGCTTTCAAGTGAAAGATTCCCTAGGCTAGCAGCTCTTTTCTGGGCCGATTTTATTAATAATATTATTACTCTGTGTATTTATTTTTGTGTTATTATAAGGTGTGGCTGTATTTGGAGTTTTAAATGGTATTTTATTACCCTTCAGTGTTCGAAATTAGCCAGGTGCCAGGCACATTTTGCAACTGGCACGGGTCCAATGCTGGGTTGCCGGGTTGGCGACTGGTGAAAGCAAAATGTCACTTAGAGAAGGATCTGAAATATTTTTCCTTGAAGCTTGAATCAGTTTTATTCTGGTTTGTTTTATTTTGTGTTTTAACGTGCTGCAAAGTGGTTTGAGATTTGTTCTTTAAAATATAGAGTGGTGTAGAAATGAACATACAGTCATACCTTGGTTGTCAAACTGAATCCATTCCGGAAGTCTGTTTGACACCCAAAAACGTTTGACAACCAAGGCGCAGCTTCCGATTGGCTGCAGGAGCTTCCAAAGAATGGCTTCCACAGAACGTTTGCAAACCAGAAAACTCACTTCTGGGTTTGCGACATTCAGGAGCCAAAAGGTTCGAGTTGCAAGGTGTTCGGGATCCAAGGTATGACTGTGATTGTCAGGGGAATGCCATCAAGAGGGTGGGGGGAGGGAGGAATGTACAGAGAGCCTCCCACTTTGATCAGCAGTAACACTTCGTCAGAGACTGGTGTCAGCAAAGTTTCAGGGGAAACGGAAGAAGAAAGGTAGGGAGAGGGAAGGCAAAGGCTCACAGACTTATCTGCGAGCCCCAGCACCGATCCCAGGGAGGCGAATAGGGACGCAGAGATGCAACTTCCGTCGCCTAGTTTTGGCAGGGTTGTCAAGCGTAAGGGAAAAAGGCAGAGACTGGGCATGTCAAGGTTCTTATGCTGGGGTGGGGACAGGAAAAGCCCACTCTCGGAATCTGCTAGTGACTGAGGGAGACATGAACTTTGGATGTCTGCACTGTACATAAAGGTAAAGGTAAAGGTACCTCTGCCTGTTCGGGCCAGTCGTGTCCGACTCTAGGGTTGTGCGCCCATCTCACTCTAGAGGCCGGGGGCCAGCGCTGTCCGGAGACACTTCCGGGTCACGTGGCCAGCGTGACGAAGCTGCTCTGACGAGCCAGCGCAGCACACGGAAACGCCGTTTACCTTCCCGCTATAAAGCGGTACCTATTTATCTACTTGCACTTAGGGGTGCTTTCGAACTGCTAGGTGGGCAGGAGCTGGGACTGAAAGATGGGAGCTCACCCCGCCGCGGGGATTCGAACCGCCGACCTTCTGATCGGCAAGTCCTAGGCACTGAGGTTTTACCCACAGCGCCACCTGCGTCCCTTTGCACCAAATAAAACCTGTAAAAAGGCAGGTTGGAGTCCTGGCTGTTTACTCATGAGCAACCATACTCAGCCCTCACAGCTATAAATAATAATAATAATAATAATAATAATAATAATAATACCCCATGGGGGAGGGACAGAATGCATGACTTAGTGTGGACTACTTTATTTACAAACTGGTTGGACTTAACCTAACTCATGGAGCAGCTGTGAGGAAAATAATAGGAAGGTAACATAAAGGTAAAGGGACTCTGGGGATGCGGCACTCATCTCGCTCTATGGGCCGAGGGAGCCGGCATACAGCTTCCGGGTCATGTGGCCAGCATGACTAAGCCGCTTCTGGCGAACCAGAGCAGCGCACGGAAACGCCGTTTACCTTCCCGCCGGAGTGGTACCTATTTATCTACTTGCACTTTGACGTGCAAACATACCTTGACCTCCTTAGAGAACCACACATGCCACCTTGGGAATGCCTGCAGCTCAGTGAGAGAGCGTGTGGTTTGCATGCAGAAGGTCCCATGTTCAATCCCAGCATCTCTAGGTAGGGCTGGGAAGCACTTCCTGTCTGAAACCCTGGAGAGTCACCACCAGTCAGTGTAGACAATATTGAGACAATATTCAGCAAACTTTTTCAGTAGAGGGCCAGTCCACTGTCCCTCAGACCTTGGGGGGGCAGACTATATTTTGGGGAAAGACGATGCAAGAGCACCACGAGCCCCGGTGGCTGCTTACCTGTGTCTTGCGAGCAGCAGAGGCTGGCGGTGGGACGATGAGCGGCGCGTGAAAGGGCTCCGGAGAGGGGCTGCTGAAAATGGCGGCCACTCAAGTGCTGCTGGCACCATCAAAGCCCAGCCCCCTTCCTCCCCTAGGCAGGGCAGGGAGAAGCCAGGAGGAGGGAGGGAGGAGGCGCCTATGCCACCGTATGAGGGAGAGGGAAAGAACGTGTGTGCTGGCGATCCACGTTGTGATTTCCAGACCGTCCGCGGGCCAGATCCAGAAGGCAATTGGGCCTGATCCAGCCCGCGGGCCTTAGTTTGCCTACTCATGAGCTAGATTATCTGACTCAGCTCAAGTCAACCTCCCATGTAGGATCTCAATGTAGTAATTAATTCAATAAGCACCATGATTGCAGGGTCCTGCTTCCTTTGGTGTGACTGTCTGCTTTTGTGGGATTTTACAACACTAGAACAACAACACTGGGAACAAATGGCCTCTGTCCAGAAGGAAGTCTCACAATTAAAACCTTATTTCATTGTTTTGCCGAACAGTAACTTTCATCAATAAGTACCAGCTCTGACGCATCTACTCACAAATTGTTTTCCCAATCGAAAGAACTGCACCAAGTAGCTACCCCCATCCAAAAAAGAGGGGAGGAACACTCCTTAACAATATACTTCAGCACAGCTAAAATACTCCATTAAAAATATTTGAACACCAATTAAAATAGGAACGCAAGAACCTCAGCTTTGCTATTCATTACGAAAACTAATGCAGCTTCACATGAGCACCAGGATCTAGAGCTCTACACAGACTACACCTGAGAAAGCTAAGACAGTGTCCTATAGCTTCGTTGAACTTCAGCTCCCATCATCTCTGACCATGCTGAGACTAAAGGGAGTTGGGGTCTGACAATGTCTAAAGGGTACCTTTGGTCTACCCCAGCTTACCCCCAACCTGCTGCCCCCTCCAGATTTTTTGGGGGGAGGGGGATTGCAACTCTTATCAGCCCCAGCCAACGTGTCAGGGAAGATGGGATCTGTAGGTCAACAACATCTGGATGCTATCAGGCTGTGGTTATACAGTGCTGTCAGAGGTGATCTTTCGTTTCCAATAATTTCTTTCCTGAATTGGATGGGGTTTAATCCAGGATCTTGCAAGTTCCCCATTGCCCCGCCAGCATGATACAAATCTGTTTCACTGAAGTGCAGCAATACTCTATTAAGACAGTGGGGCTTCCTCTGTGATTTCTAGTACAGTAGAGGGAAACTCTACTGTAAATTAAAAGACTGTAAATTAAAAGACGCCTGCTTCTTGGGAGAAAAGCAATGACAAACCTAGACAGCATCTTAAAAAAAATCACCTTGCCAACAAAGGTCAGTATAGTAAAAGCTATGGTTTTCCCAGTAGTGATGTATGGAAGTGAAAGCTGGACCATAAAGAAGGCTGATCGCCAAAGAATTGATGCTTTTGAATTATGGTGCTGGACACTTGAGAGTCCCATGGACTGCAAGAAGATCCAACCTATCCATTCTGAAGGAAATCAGCCCTGAGTGCTCACTGGAAGGACAGATCCTGAAGCTGAGGCTCCAATACTTTGGCCACCTTATGGGAAGAGAAGACTCCCTGGAAAAGACCCTGATGTTGGGAAAGATGGAGGGCACAAGGAGAAGGGGACAACAGAGGACGAGATGGTTGGACAGTGTTCTCGAAGCTACCAGCATGAGTTTGACCAAACTGTGGGAGGCAGTGGAATACAGGAGTGCCTGGCGTGCTCTGGTCCATGGGGTCACGAAGAGTCGGAAACGACTAAACGACTAAACAACAACAACAACAGGGGGAAACTCAAAATGCTACATGCTCAGACTATGGAAGGGGGGAAATTGGTTCAGTTTGCCTTTAAAGGTGAATATAAAATCCACACTTTCCCAAAAAACTTGAGAATCTAGACATGGCCATCTTTCAAAATCCAGACTTACCCGAATCTTGTGATAGAGTTCTCCAAACAATAAATGTTTACAGAAGTGCATATATTAGAGGGAAAGTGCACATAAAAATTAGCATAACTACTGAAAATAACATACAGAATACATTGTGTTAGGAAAAATGGACTGCAAAACATGTGTACATTTGTGAAAACTACATTAAAAATGGGATAATTTTGCATTCAAATGCTGATGAATTTTCATGAAGATTTTTTAAGAAAAAAGAACAAGTAATTCATAAAATGTATCAGGAATCTGAAGAATAGAATAAAAGGCTGGAAGGAAGAAATAACCGGGAAAGCAAAATTTAACAGATCTTTCCATCTCTAGAGTCTGGCTTACTCTGCTGCTCATATCATTATTTTTATTAATCCCATGGCATGCCCAGATAGTTCATTTTTAACAAATAGCAACCATAGCTTTTCGATGCAAGGCTAGAAGGTCTGGTACCATGGGTACAGGGAATCTGCAGTTCTTCCTACCATGAAAGCCCGTGGTCCTCTGGGACACTGTTTGCAAGCCAGGTACTCTAGGAAGCAGGCCTTGCCCGGCTGGCCTCCAGTGCCATCATTTGCACCTCCAAGCAGAGCAACATTAAACAAAAAGAGAACCATCAGAGTGGCACTCATCTTATGAAACGGAAACAGCAGAATGTGGCAATCCTGCTCTGTTACTAAGAGAGTTTATGAGGAACGCTGAAAAATTCTCAAGGAACTTACTGAGCCCCATGTAATAATTAACCAAGCGGTATCTTTATTGCTCAGAAAGAAACAAGGCTTCAAATCTGAGTTTATTTTAAAAATATTAACAGCCCCAACCTTAAGCCAAACACACAATTTTCCAATCCAGCTCGTTATGTTTTATTCTCGGTTTCCATTACGTAGTAAATGCCATTCTTCCCAGCTCCACTTTCCATCTACCTTCAACATTTGTTTGTCCCAACCTAGCAGAAATACGCAACTCCTGTGCTTTCTGGAAGAAATGTTTCTGGGAGAAAGTAAGGAAGGCCTCATCCTCTCTCTTTTTTTGAACCTAAAACCCTACATCACAGAGGGAGAACTGGGACTTGGCATCATGAATAGCGCATGAAGCCCTCAGAGATTACCAACGGTTAATATTAATAATAATAATAATAATTTATTTTAAATTGTTGGTAAACTCTGAGGGTTTCATGCGCTCTTAATGATGCAGAGTTTGGAGACAAGCAGTAAAACCATGGCCATCACAACAATGTCCATTCTAGGGGTGCCTGGTTGGTCTCTGCCGAAGAAAATATGCAATACAAGAAACATACGTGATCTGATTCTGCAATGTATGACTTATGCCCTTACACTCTGTAAATGTTCGAACCTGAATAACCACCAACAGATCTAAAAACTAGAGCATGAGAAACACAGACCCTCCGAGTATCCTTATTTTCCAGAGACAGTCCTGGATTTACAGAAGCCATTGCAGTTTCTGATTTGATCCTGGAATGTCCCACTTTTCCTTAGGACGTCCCTGTTTTCACTGGAGAAATGTTGGATGGTACAGAGTTATGCAACCCTCGAGCCAAGGAGATAAGTAACTATACAACCTTTGGTATCTGAAGAAGTGTGCATGCACACGAAAGCTCATACCAGTAACAAACTTAGTCTCTAAGGTGCTATTGGAAGGCGGACCAACACAGCTACCTACCTGTATATACAACCTTTAGACTACCAAGAAGCGGGATCTGGAGACCCCTTACCAGTACAGATGTAAGGTCATTAAGGCAGATGTTTAAGAGTGCTAGTTAACCTCTTTTCCCATATGGACATGGGCTCAGTCCATATTTTCCACAAGTCTATGTATTAGTCCCATGCACCTCATGCAAAGCTTTGCAACTAACACCAAAAAATACAAAAGAGAAGACAAAGATCCATAAGGTCTAGAGCCCGGAAGCCCTGGGCTTCAAATTAAGAAAAAATAAATAGACACTCCTTGTTGAGGTTAAAAGGTAAGATACAAAATTCAAAGTACATAAATAAATCAGAATTGCCACCTTCCTTATAAAGAAAATCACTTCTTGCCAAGGCAGCTATATGTCATTTGCCAGTGAGTGAATTATGGAGGGAGGGGTAGGGAAGTCTTCTACAAGCCTCACCCCATACTGTACTATCCAAGTTTTGATCCAAAATATGTCCCCGGTAACCTTCTAACAAGCAGCAGCTAACAGGACTCTCAACATCCCCAGTGATCTTCATCAAGATCTTCCTAACCATCCACAGCAGCAGCTAATTCTCTGTACTGAAAACCACCAAGTTGAGAGCCCCTCCAGAGTGGAAGAAGATTAGGCAAGCTTGCACCTGTAAAACTCTCGGCACTTAAAATCCCCATGCAAAGATGACTGCTATTACGATTACTAATGTTTACACTGCTGTCAGACTACAATGGATGGTTGCTGGAGGCAAGGAAGAGAGTTGAGTCAGGGTTCTCTGCATGCAGAAATTCAACAGGGGAAGGTTTTGTTGCTGTTTTTTAAGGGTGAGAGGTGCACTTACAAGGAAGTCTTCCCTTGTTAAATTGCTCTCTGTCATCCAGCAACAGGAACACTGCCAGAAGAGAAATGTGTCAACCTTAGAGATAAGCCCTTATCTCCAAGGGGAAGGAAGGGCAGCAATTCAGTGGGAGAACATGCACTCTGCATGCATTGGGTCCCAGGTCCAAACCTCTGACACCTCCACCTGGGGGCTCGGAAAAAGACCCCTGGCTAAAACCCCAGAGGGCCTTAGCCGATCAATGCAGACACCGATGAACTAGGTGAGCCAATGGTCCAACTAGGAATAAAGGCTGCTTCCAATGTTGAGAGCATGTGCATCATTTTGGCAAGTCCCTCCTCCCCACCTGAACTTTGCCACTCATTCGCCTCTCAGTATCTAATCCTTCTATAGCCCTACTTCCTCACAGAGACAATTCCTACAGCACCCACATTCTTCCTAGAGGCAATTCACCTACACCAAACTTGCTGTTTGCACAAGCTTCTATGGCCAGTATTGTTACCATGCTCCGAAAACCTGGCCTGGCTCAGATCTCCCACTGAGAGAGGTTCAGTTGGTGCATTTGCACCTCCAGGTCTGTCATGGACCATGGGGAGGAGGAAGAGGATCCCCACGAGGGGTTTAGCCAGGACTGGGACACACAGGGGCAAGCTGGGGATCAGGAAGGAGAGGTTGGCGTAGGGCGTACTCACAGGGTGATGAAGGAGGATGGGGGTCAGTGCACAGGAACCAGTATAGCAGGGCCCATCGCCAGAGGGGTCCCTGTCTCCATGATAATGGTGGGCTCTGAGGCATAGGGAGCAGCAGACGAGGTGCTCCAGGAGGCTGAGACAGGCAAGGTCCCACAGCCCAGCTCCCTAGCTGGCCAGGTGGAGCTTGCTAGCTCTGGGAGGAGGGATTTGATTCCTCAGCTGGAGTAGGCTTGGAACAGGTGAGGTTCACATGCCTCATCAAGCCCAGATGCTGCAATCGGCAGGCAAAGTCTAACAGGAAAGCAGAGCTGAGGTGCTGTGTCTGCTCAACTGCCCATGTTGATGGACCTCAGTTTGGATGCTCCAGAAACTCTGTAGGATTGTGCTTTGGTTTTGACTTCGGACACATGGATTGACCCTGGACTGGGGACTTGACATACTGACTTGCCGCCAGATCGGCCAGGGGTTCAGGACAAGGTCGCTGCTGTACTCACCTGCAGGATCTGGCCCTTCACAAAGCAGAGCAGCTCTCCCAACCACTCCCTGATTGGCAAAGCCCGGATGACCTCACAGAAGTGCAGCCTGCTCAGCATATCACCAGAAGTCACGTTCCTGGTGTTGCCACCCACTTCAGGGGAGGAAACTACTTCCCTTTGACTCTTGCATGCTTTTATCTCTCTCAAACTTTCCTCAGCGCTCGTCTCCCAGCAGGCCTTGTTTCAATATTATTTCCAATGGTTCGTTTCCATTGTCCCGAAGTACAAATTCCCTCCATCCACAGCAAGGTATGCCTTTCTTGAGAGCAGCTTTCTCTCTATTGTGCTGTGAGCCCAGGAAAGGGCTTTTTCTTGGGCAAGATCACTAAACTCCTGTCTATGTTCTTCAGCTGTGAGAACAGCAGGAGACACCTGAGGTGAAAACCTTAAAGGCTCTGGCCTTTGGAGCACCTGAAAACATATGCACCGCCACTCCCACCACCGATTCAGAACTATTCACCCAATCCAAGTCAGTAGACGTTCGCCCAGGACAACTGTGGCAACGCAAGAAGTGGGAGGGTATTTAGACAGATAGGACTTTTATCAGCAAAATGGTCGGCCTTGGAGAGATATTTCACAGGCTCAATTCGTAAATCACAACCGCCTGGGA
The DNA here is from genome assembly GCF_027172205.1 of Podarcis raffonei. Classification (NCBI taxonomy): domain Eukaryota; kingdom Metazoa; phylum Chordata; class Lepidosauria; order Squamata; family Lacertidae; genus Podarcis; species Podarcis raffonei. The sequence continues at coordinate 62,976,524 of NC_070611.1, read as the reverse complement.
TTGCTTCCCACAGCAGGTTATAAAGGTGTTTCAGCGACCCGCCTCCCTTCCACAGCAACATTTGTTGACCTACCTTCCAACAGAAAAAAAGAGAGAGGGAGAGATCGGTCACCCCACAATCTCTCCTGCAGTTGACATAACTTCAATAGGAAGGCCATAAAATAGGCCCGCAGAGAGATAAGATAAGGCTCCCATGCAAACCAGGATGTTTTAAAACATATTGTTCTCTCCTCTTAAGCCAGGGCACTAAATAAATGAAGTGTCTGGTGATATTCTGCTATCAGGCGCTGATTTTCCCCGCCATATAAACATTCCTCTGGGTGTTGTGTAAGCTCCCAAGCTTCTTCCCGGGCAGGGACTCTCCTTCATTTGCACTTGAAAGGGAACCAGCCTCTGGAGTTTAATCCCATCTCGGTGGGTTGGCTTCATGCAAATAAATAAATAAAGCGACAAAGGATGTGGTGTGCATTTCTTTGTTCAGTGGTCCAGAAAGATCCTTTGGCTTCTGAGCCAGGCAGGCAACAAGAATGGAATGTCGATGGCAGAGGTTCAAGGCCAAGTATCCCAACTTATTTATCGGTGCCACCACAGCCTCTCATCTCAGGGAACAAATGTCATCAAGAAACGTCTCTGAATCTGGCCCTCCAGCACTTTCTCCAGGCCACACACCCCTCACCAGTTCTGCTTCATGCCTTCCTTGAGTGCTTTCTGCCTGGCTGGATGTGTCGTTGAACTTTTGCCACTGGCCCCACCCAACAATGCCAGCCAATCCCCAGAAGGTTGTGCTGGGAAGTGAGGTGGCTGGGAAAAGGTTCCTCAATCCTGCATTGCACCCAAGGCTGCTTAAAAACAAACTTCTGCTAGGGCAACTGATGAGTTGGCTTTCATATTGCTCAACCACAGACCCTCCAAGTGTCCCTATTTTCCAGGGACAGCCCCGGATTTAAAGAAGCCACCCCAGTTTCTGATTTGATCCTGCTTTTCCTTAGGATGTCCCTGTTTTCATCAGAGTAATGTTGGAGGGTATGGAGTTGTGGAACCCCAAGGCCAAGGATATAAGTAACTATATACCCTTTAGAAGACATCTGAAAGCAACCCTGTATTAAGTTTTTTAATGTTTAATGTTTTATTATGTTTTTATATATCTTGGAAGCCACCCAGAGTGTCTGGAGCAACCCAGTCAGATGGCCAGGGTATTATTATTATTATTATTATTATTATTATTATTATTATTATTAGGCATCCCTATTTTCATTGGAGAATTGTTGGAGGGCATGCAACCATAATTCCCACTCTACACTAGGAGAACAACTCTTTTGCTGGCAGTCAGGGAATGTTAATTCTGGGTCTGGGATTTGAATTCCTGCTCATCTGTGAACCTCACTGGGTGACCTGGGGCCACTGACAGCTTCTCAGGCTAACCTACATCACAGGGTTGCCTTGAGGATAAAAGTGGGAGAGGCAAAAGCATAAGTTGTAGGCAACTCATGTTGACTCAGAGTCAACCATTGAAATTACTGGCCATTCATTTCAGTGCGGGTCCACTGTGAGTCAACATCGCTTTGAATACATCCTCCACGAATACCACCTTGAGCTCCTTCATTGTTTAATGAAATAAATAACCAAATGTTAAGAACGGAGGATTTTGCCCATCTCGTCCAACATCCTGTTCTCACAGTGGCCAACCACTTTGGGAAACTTGCAAGCGGAATTCGAACACAAGAGCACTCACCCCACCTGTAGTTTCCAGAAACTGGCATTCAGAAGCATTGCAGTCTCTTAACTTTTGAGGCCAGAGCCTAGCACCATGTCTAATAGCCATCAATGGCCTTCTCCTCCATGAGGGCCTTGTCACAGAATAGGCAAGACACATCAAAGCACTTTTATAGGGTGGCAACTGGTTTTTTCATGGCTTAGCTGGAGTTTAAACTGGAAGGAACACACAAGGTCCTGGAGGATCAAGGAAACCCATGAATGGCATCAAGTGACTTGACACCATGTGCAAGTTTGATCTCAGGGTTTTCGGATAGAGCTCCACATTGGGCAAAAAGGATTCCTGCATTACAAGGGGACTAGATGATGTTTGCGGTCCCTTCCAACTCTACAACTCTATGTTTCTGCAGAGAAAGCCGCTGTTAAGGCCACTGCCCCATTCCCATTTTGTATTCTAAGCACGCACCAAAAAAACCAGCCATGAAAACTTCAGCCTTTCCTTAAAAACAACAACAAACAAACAGAGTATTAGGAGCTGGGATGGAAAAAGAAGAGACACTCTCACAGCAAAAGGTCAGAACAGGCATTTAGAAAACACCCTCCCCCCCTCTTCTGCTTTTCATGGAAGAAATACAACAAGGGATGAAACCTGAATCTCTCAGTTTTGTCAGCAAGGCTGCAATCCTGTGCCTGATAACCTTGCAAGCAAGTCTCACAGGAGTAAATGGGGCTTACTTCTGAGTAAACATGCTGCACTGCATGATATAAACTGCTTGCGCATTACCGTTTACACTGGCTCCAAGTATGCTTCCTCAGACGGCTTCTGAATCAGTGTACACACAGCATGACCTATCATGCAGTTAAGCTGAGGTGTGGAAATTTCATACAGCTACTGCACATGTGTGGATAACAACACATGCACAGGTAACAGCTTCATGAATAGGAACCGCAATCTCTTCTTCTTTTTCTTGGCACACAGTTTGGGAGTAAACTAGAATACACCTGATCTGGACTTTTGTAATGAAGAGCGGTTACGGTATACCAGCAAGGTTTTACTTTAATTTTTATTGAAAGACAAGTTACAAAACGTGGCTCTAGGACATGAGGATTAGGAAAAAAGAGAGGGAAGGAGTAAAAACAAAACAAAAACCAAGAGGATAAAACAGCTTAGGCGAGACTTTACTGTACTAAAAGCAAAAGGCAATAAAAAAAAGTCTCTTTTATTCAATTATCCATCCTTAGAAAGGCATCCACGAAGCATCGCGTTTCGCCAGCATACCAAAAAAATGAAAAGCCGTTTATCCCAGACAGCTGCGAAGCAAGGAAACTGTATACTAAAAACCACTATCCTTGCAATGATTATTCTTCACTTCTCGGTGCCCTGTGGGAGGTAAGATGGCCAAGTGCATACCTGATTTAAAGGATGCACTATCTCCTGCTCTGACACCAGATATCTTGATTTCGGCCTGTGCTCCAAGTCCAACTCAGCTTGCATCGCACCTGAGTTCCTCAGCAGGAGATGAGCAGTGGTGCAAAGCGCAGACTAAATAAGTTGCAAATAGATCAGCTCCCTTCCCCTTTTTTTCTGATTTTCAAAAGTGGGCAGGTACACTTGAGGCACCACATGGCCGCTTGAGGTGAGCGGACTTCTGGGATGCTATTAAAGCCAGATGCGTTGTTTGTAGAGAACAAGGTTTTGGCCCACCTATCGAACTGGCTGCCTCTTTTAGGAATCAGAGAGAGATGAGACGAGCACAGCACGATGCCCAGTGCTGCCTAGACTTTACTTGATGATGTGATGATTTTTGAGATAGGATGTCCAGGAATGGACTGCTCCAAAGGGAAAACTGGAAAAATCAAGGGACCCAGTCAAGGTTGGTGTGTGTGTGTGTGTGCCCATTTTCAGCCAATTTGCCACCACGGACTGGTGCATCTTTGCTTAGAGATAACATAGTTGATATATGAAGATTGCATCTCTAGGTGTCAAGACAATCCAGCTCAACACTGTAGAAGCCAGAAAGGCCAGGCTATTTTTCTTGCAGTTGTATGTTTTAAATAGATGATATACATACATAGGTATAGTTTTAATTCTATTGATGCTTAATTTTTTGTTTAATGATCGTCCCCCACCCCATGTTTTTTAGCTGTTCTTATTTTATCTGTAAGCTTCCTTGAGACCCTGTCAGGGGAAAAGGTGGGAAATGAATTAACTAATAAATAAATAAATCCCCTTTACAAATATTTGTACTTTATATATTTATATAAAAACGCATGCTTATTCTACTGCTTGTTTTGTAAATCAGCCTGACCTGAAAATTGACCTTCCTTTTTAAAAAGTGATATATGTATGTGTGTTTGTGTGTTTGTGTGTGTTTGTATACACACACACACACACACACACACACACAATATTTTAAAAGGGAAAGCAATGGCATTTCAAAACCGCTCTGCATTTTTAACCCACTCGACAATTAGTCTGGCCCTGTTACTGTTTATCTCGGAGCCGGGCATGGAAATTTCCTGGAACGTGATGTCTGCCGTGCCCGTTAGAGGGGAATGGCTGGGAACATTTGTTTGGTGACATATGGTATTCAGATGAACCACTGACAGAGAACAGAAAGGCCCTCTGGGGGCTCCAGAGGAGCACACGGCTCACACAGCTTTCCTGGCATCACTGTCCACTCGGTTTTCCTTCTCGCATGGTCCCATGCCGACACGCACAAGGGCCTGCTCACCACTCTGCGAGCCGCGAGCCCAAGGGGGGCCAAGTCGGTGGGATGACCGAAGGCGAGTGGGTGCAGCAGCAGAGTCCGCCCAAACCACCACCACCCCATCCCTTTGCGTGCAGTTTAGTTCGCCGTACTCTGTGTCCTCTGATCTGATGCAAATTGCCGCTAGAGGAATACTCCACGCACAGCAGTTGCCTTTCCAAATAAAGCAGCAATTTAAAAAAATGATAACATCAAAGCAATGCCAGGAGGCAGGCTAATGCTCCAAAGTTGCAGTTATTTAACAGTTCCGGTTGCAACCGCCGCATTGTTCTCTTACAAAGAGACGTCATAGGGCCCAGAACGACTTGCTCTCTGGTGCAGTTTGCTTCCAGCTACAATACAGATAATCCCAGGCGTGAGCGGCAGGTCCCAAGTGTGTACGCTGAAGTGCGTACAGTATCATGCAAAACTGCTTAGAAACAAGGGGGGGGAGGGCATCCAGAAATCCACCTTGTCCGAATTTAATTGCAAGAGTTAACGTTTTGCTCCCGGCACAAGAGGTGGACTTCCTCACAGCTGGAGCATTGTTTTTCTGCAATCAGCTGGGATTCAAAGGGAGCTTCTTTGTGACGCACTGCTATATTATTATCCAGAGATGCCCTTCCCCCAGGCCAACGTCCTCCTATAACATATAATCACCAATAAGATCCATGCAACAAAAGGGCCCTTTTTAATGCTAATTGAAAGCCTCCGGTTTGCAGCTCTATCCCACTCCCGTTTTTCGCTTCCTGTTGGTGCGGGATGGGTGGCGAGTGACAAACGCCCTCCCTGAACTGCCCCTCGGAACAAGCACTCTGAATTGTAAACTGCTTTGGGGTTTTATTACAATTGGGCTGTAAATTAGCGCTGCAAAATACAGTGGTACCTCGGGTTAAGTACTTAATTCGTTCCGGAGGTCCGTTCTTAACCTGAAACTGTTCTTAACCTGAAGCACCACTTTAGCTAATGGGGCCTCCTGCTGCCACTGCGCCGCTGGAGCCCGATTTCTGTTCTTATCCTGAAGCAAAATTCTTAACCTGAAGCACTGTTTCTGGGTTAGCAGAGTGTGTAACCTGAAGCGTGTGTAACCCAAGGTACCACTGTAGATAAAAATAAAAACTGCCTTGATATTACTTAGCTCACCGGAGGTGGGGCGATGGAATTTAATTACAGGCACTCCCCAATTTGCATGGGGGTTGCATTCTGGGTCACTGCGCAATGCCAGAGCATGCCTAAGTCTGCTTTGCCCCGCCTCATTCTGCCCACTTCCAAGTTGCCACAATGCACACATTCGCGATCGTGCACCAATTGGATGTCTTCAAATCGGTTGTTGCCTATACTGGTTTCTTTTTACCACCACCCCCCCAAAGCATATGCATGCATACATACACACCACAAACACACCTATTTTAAACAATACACTGTTTTAAGCAATACACAGACAGTAAAGGAAGGCATTCACCAACATGCTTAACTTGTCATTGTGGCACCCCTGACATCCTGGTTACTACTATGGCGGGGCGGGGAGTCGGATTTAGATGGATGCAAGCAAAAATCTCCTTACATTCTCTAAATGTATTGTTACACGGAACCCCTATTTCCATGAGCGGTGCAAAGATTCCAGGCACACTTATTAGAGCCTGTGTTCGCTTTGGGAACAATGAGGCACAACAGAGACTGCAGTGTTTTTATGATGTATGGTTTTATGCATATACCCAAACTGTACCTAGATGGAGGGGCTGCAGAACATGCGCATCCAAGAAGGTCTGGCTTTCCCCATAAAGGCAGCATTGAATTCAAAGGACAGCAGAAAGCCATCCTCTGGGTCTCTTGGTTCCAGCTTGTTACTCCTGGCTCAAGTGGAGCTCTGCCCATCCTCTTCACTGCTAACAGACTCGAAGGACCTCCTCCCAGCCTATGTCATCCAAAGTTGAATCCCTAAACCACGGCCATTGCCTCTGCCCAATAGGGCCCCCACTTCCTCTTGCCTGGCGGCCTTGCCCTATGATGGTTTCCTTGATGTGCCATTACTGGCCTTTGTCCCCTGCTAATGGCCCGTCCAGCTAGCTCTGCCTAAATCCAGGGGGTTTCTGTGTTTCTATCTTTTTATTTTTACACACACACACACTCCACACAATGGGGAGCAAAATCACTTCTCCAGAGCAACCTCCTACTGGTCCAAGTGGGAACAGGTGCAAGTGTAAGCAGGGAGGATATTGAACAATTGATTGTCTGCCATTGTCTCTGCAGACACTGGGGCTGCTTGACATAATTGCAAAGAACAGTGAATAGAGCAAGTCCCTCTTTTATCAATGATTTAAAATTAACACAGCCATTGTGGAAAAGAGGAGCCCTTCCCCCCCCAAGCCACTCTCAGCCACCCCACTTAGCTTCAAATCCGGCTGTGCTAAAGAGAAGGCAGAATTGCTATTGCCACACTATGTAAAGTTACAATGGAAAACCAGAAGTAAGTAAATGTATGCGGTTACAGTTGGTTAGTTTTGCCATTTTCAAGTGTTGTCAGCGAAGTTTTCAAGCTTTAGGGTGGGAGGGAAAAGGCAATGGCAAGTTACCTCCCAGCTTTGCTTGTTGCCTCTGATAGTTCTGCAGCCCATTTTTTTTGGGGGGAGGGGTCTTAGCACAGTGGTTAGAGCATCTGCTTTGCATGGAGAAGGACACGGGTTCTAATGCTGGCACCTCCAAGCAGGACTAGGAGAGATTCCCCGTGTGAAACCATGCAGAGTCACTGCCAGTCAGTGTAGACAATACTGAGCTAAATGGACCAAGGATCTGACTTAATATAAGGTGGCTTCCTCTGTTCCTACCAGCAGCTTTTTTAAAAGAAATACTGTAAAGACATACCGTATTTTTTGCTCTATAAGACGCACCAGACCACAAGACGCACCTAGTTTTTGGAGGAGGAAAACAAGAAAAAAATTATTCTGAATCTCAGAAGCCAGAACAGCAAGAGGGATCGCTGCGCAGTGAAAGCAGCAATCCCTCTTACTGTTCTGGCTTCTGGGATAGCTGTGCAGCCTGCATTCACTCCATAAGAATCACACACATTTCCCCTTACTTTTTAGGAGGGAAAAAGTGAGTCTCAGAGAGCAAAAAATACGGTAGGTTTTGGTTAATCTTCTTGTTCCTGTTCTTGTTCTACAAAGAACAAAGATGGAGATTCTGGCGGGGCGCAGAAGTATTTTTTTCACCGCATGTTTACAGCATTCCGAGGAATCTGTTTCAAGAACAGAGAATGTGTGTTAAAATGCACATGCTCTTCCATCGTAGTCGGAATGTCTATCTGTCTTCTAAAACTTCTTTTAATTTGGGTCATACTTCTTAAAATCAGTAAAAGATGCAACTCCCCCCCCCTTCCCAAGCTTTCAAAAAGATATTTTGAGACTTGCCGACGGCTTCATCACTCAGCCTCAGTTCCATCCTATTTTTCCTTTTGAAAAAAATGGGGGGGGGCAGGGAACATCAACAACACCCTACCCCTAAGGGGGTGAATGAGATAAGAATTGCAAAGTACTTTGAGCATTAAACATACCCTGTGAAAAATGATAAACAACAACACTGCTGCTATGAGACCGCCACTCACTGGCCAGTTTTTCGCATTCGGCGCTCAAGTGGTCCAACATCTTTAAAAGATTATTCCCACCGTTGCTTTTGGGCAGTGTGCAAAGAGAAGCCCTACCATGCAGTAGGGTTTAAAACAGCAACAACTGGTGTGCAGTTTTCGCTACGATTTCTGGTGTATCATCTCACAGCGATCCACTTCTCAGCCAAGCAGCGACCTTCTCCTCCTGTCTCTCTAAGTAGGGTTGCAAAACTACGACTCAGTGACTCAGCCTTTAAATGCACAGAAGATGCACCCACCCCAACCCTGGAATTTTTGTTCGTATGGTACACCTGAAACCCTGTTCCCTACTACACCAGTGTAAGCAGACAGGGGCATACAAAAAGGGTTGGGTGCAAGGCAGGAGAGCTGTTCCATCGCCTGCTCCATCAATAGGTCCTCTGGCCTAAGTTTTGCTGGGCGGTGTGTGCTGCAGTGAGCTCTTACGGAGCCAGACTCTCTTTGCCTAGCATGCAAGCAGAACTCAACTTGACAGCAACAAGCAAAAGGGAGAAATGAGTGAAGGGAGAAGCAGGAACTAACTCAAGCCCAGGAACGGCAACATCAAAGGCTGTCAAGGAGGATGAGAGCCGGAGGGGAAAGCTGGAGGAGGTTGGGAGAGCCAGAGGCAATTGCTCTTGTTCATACAGAGATCTCATCACTTTTATTTTATTCCTTTTTATTCAGGCGGTTTCTATACCAGAACTGGGTAGGTGTTTCATCCCTATCGGGAACCAAAGTAAAAGGCCCAGGGAAGAGAGATTGGGGGGGGGGGAGAGAGAGGTCCAACCCTCAACCAGCCTATAACTTGCCCTAAAAGCATGAAGAAGCCAATTAGGAAAGAAGCAGAATTATCCAAAAGGAGTTGCCTCCGATCGTCTTCAGGAAACAAACAGCAGCAAATAGTTAAATACCAAAGGATGCAACAAGTTACCGGGGGAGGGGAGGAGGAGTTTAACTGCAGTTCACATAAAAACAGAAAAATTCAATGACGAACTGTTTTGAATACGCACACCAATGTATTTTGAAAACAGGGCAATTTCTCATTCTCAAGCTCTCCTCTCAGTAATTAAGACGTGCCTGTTCAAAGGTCTGGTGCATAATGGGTGTCTCAATGAGGGTGCAGATTATCTCGTTGGAAACTCAATAAATGTGCTGAGCCCTCCTCCTTTTGATGGTCAATGCATCTGTATGTTGAAACAACTCTGATGGTGAACTCCATTCAGAGAGAGGGTGGATTCGGACACCCCATGTCAGTTCAACCAACTCATAGGGCAATGGGGAGATTTACTACCCTTTGGCACCTAGTGATTGAAAGACTATTTCGTGTGAGTCACCATCTGAAAAAACATTCTGGTGATCAGATAATCTTCCTGAAAAAAATGGGTGCTTTTGGAACAATATGGCTCTCCAACTCCACCCAAAGAGAAAATGTGATATGGGTCTCAAATGACTGGGCGATTCTATAATAAATGCATCCTGTGTGTGAGAGGCATATAACACACAGGTCCATTCACACAGAGAAAAATGAACGGGATATTTTAGAAATGAAGGGATATTCATGCATCTAAGAAATGCACACAACCATCTTCAACACATGCAAAGGATTTTTTTGCAGCACAGTGGACAATGCTGGGTTCAGATGGACACCTTCCTAGATGCTCAGGTTGTCAAGAATGGTGAACCTTTTAGGGCTAACGGCAGAAGGCACTCCTTTCTCTAGCAGACAGTTATACTCTATAGAAACTTTTCCTTTTTTTGAAAAGAGGTGTTAATCATTAGCAGTCAAGAGCTCCTGCAGCTTTGCAGTCACAGCTTCAGCCACTGGACTCCTCCAGATCGTGACCATCCATTCATCTTGATTTGCTTGGACAAAATGTATACAGAATCAATTTTATTGATCATCACCATCTGCTGATTTGTTTGCAGGGAGTTTATAAATGACGAGCACTCCTCCTGCATTCTTCTTGATTTGCTTGTCAGACGCTTAGCCCATTAATCATTTGCCCATTCCACACTTTTCAATGCATTTCCCCATCACTTTCCTAACAGCAACAAGTCTGTTTCTTTTTCAAAGTGGATCTGTTGCACTAGGGCGACAAAGGGCTTGGAGCCACTTCAAGCTCAAAAACCTACGTTTCCTGGTATGCACTTGAATCTCTCCCACAAAACTAGGGTGGACCGGAGATACCCTGTGGCATATCCAGCTCACAGAAGCGGAAAAGATATCCACTTGAGACCTTTAAAAAGCCAAAAATGGGTAATACTGGAATAGATGGACCAATGGTTTGACTTCATATAGTCATTGTTCCCACATGCACCATAACACCAGGCTTCGATGTACTAATCCTTCCCATTCACAGTTCATGTTTAAAAAAACACACACTCAAGAATGAAATATAACAGAACACATTCACAGCTTTAACAACAGCCATTAAATGAATGCTTTTGGCACGGCATTATGGGAACAACAATGGGGTTTGGATACAATCCCTAACTGTCCCAATGCAGAAAGGTAGAGAATGATAAAAAGAAAGGCGGGGGAACCATCCGAACTCCCGCTGGGCAATCTCATTTCCTCGACACCCCTACAAATAGAACCAAGTCCTTCTGGCACTAAATAGCTGTGTATTCTCTGTAGCCAGGAGCCTCTCTCCAAAGGGAGATTAGCAACAGGAAGTAGTATAAAGGAGAAAAGGAAGCATCAGACTCAGTGGAAAGCCTTTAACACCCAATTAAGTTCTCCAGCTACACCCAGCAGAAAGGCAGGAGGGGGAAAGCCTTGCACTGTGTTCCAATCTGCCTCCCCAAGTTCAATTCCGAGAAATCTTCTGGAACATCAAGCAGCCCAGAGGACTCTTTTAAAATGAGATTGTACTATCATTCTACCGCCTTGACATTTCAGAGAGGGGAGGAGTAGCTTGCACTGGAAGACAGAGGGGAGATCGCGATTCCTATAAACAATTTGCCAGCGTTTTAACTTTATTTTTGCTGCGTAAAGGGCTTGACCCTTTCAGCTATGGGTAGGGGAGAAATTTGACTCATTTAACGTTGAAGTTGCCTGTTTTGCCATTTCCAAAACAACACGCGAACTGAAAACACAGTCCTCCGATGAAACCTGCACTTCTCTGAATTTTGCAATGCAGTTTTCCAGCCAAGTAATACATATAAAAATGCAGGTGCTAGGATGATATATGTCTAGAAATGCAAGTATTAGTATAAACCGCAGGAAGAAATGCATTATATTCGGGAATAAAGGTAAAGGTAAAGGGACCCCTGACCATTAGGTCCAGTTGTGACCGACTCTGGGGTTGCGGCGCTCATCTCGCTTTACTGGCCGAGGGAGCTGGTGTACAGCTTCCAGGTCATGTAGCCAACATAACTAAGACACTTCTGGCGAACAAGAGTAGTGCACGGAAATGCCATTTACCTTCCCGCTGGAGTGGTACCTATTTATCTACTTGCACTTTGACGTGCTTTCGAACTGCTAGGTTGGCAGGAATATTCGGGAATGCTGCTTACCAAAAAAATGTGACTATTATGCAAAACTGCATGTTTCTTCAAGTGCGAAGAAATGGACTGATCCATGCATGAGGTGAAGATTTCAACGGGCTTGGGGAAAATAGCAACAAAATTATGAAAGGGAGAACCTCAATGATGGCTGACTGCTGAGAGGTGGGGACAGGGAAATTGGGTGCTATTATCCTGAAAAGGGACCTGGCTAGCTGGCTGACTCCCTGAAGAGGATTACTCCATGCTGCAACATTTTGTTGAACTATAATGTAAAACCAGGATAGCATGATTGTCACTGGTGGGTAGGACTTCTATTTGAGATGGGCCAGTATTGCCTCACGCCTTGCGTTCTACGTGTTCACACTTTGTGTGTATGTACCAAAAAGTGTCAACACCTCTCTCTCAGCTCCTGCTAACTACAGCAAGTTGGACAATCAGCAAGCCATTTTTTGTTTCCCATGAAATATTGCTGGGAAGACAGCCATACAAGTGTCCCTCACTATTTGCTTATCTTAACCAAGAGTTGTATAAAAGTAAAATGGGTGGTTGTTGTGGACTCATTCAGATTATCAGAGCTGTTAAATAAAGCCATAAACTCAGATCTAAAGTGCACGTTCTTACAAGCTGAGCCTCGTAAAACAAATAAAGGGATGCTTTCTAATCAGTGACTTTCTTCTTTCCCAACCCACGCCAAAGCAGAAGTTATTTGAAAGGACAACATATAGTGTTTTGACGCAGAATTCCTCAGGACCAGGAAGACTGGGGAACACTCTCTTCCCTTGTTGCAAGTATCCAGCTAAGAGGTGCCCTTCCTGTAACCTACACACATGTAGAATTGCCACCATCATTAGGGATCCTACATTTGGACACACAGAAATCGATCTTAAAGAGCAGGGATGTAAGAAGGCGTCATTTCCCACTTCACTCCATATTCATTGCACGCAGCACTGTTTTCCTTCCACTGCAGTTCCATCTCTCTCCACAAACTACATCACTTGTATTGCTGTCCACTGGGACAGAATTGGGTAACTTATGTTATTCCAGCCCATTCATTTCAGTGCAAAGGAAACACAAGGCAAATGGAAAGAGGAGGCAGGGTGGATAAAAATCAATGTGTTAAAAAAATAAATCTGATTTTTTAAAAATTTAAATCAGATTTTTTAATTTAAATCAGGTTTTTTTAATTTAAATTGGATTTTTAAAATAAAATGCTTTTGGAGGAAAAATCTTTCTAAAGATCGTTTTCTATTTAAGTTACATTATAGTCCAAAGGCTATTCATCAGGAAATAAGGATTTGTTTTAAGTTTTTCATGTGCGCTAAAACTCAGTCTAAGGTTTATTTTTTAAAAAATCATTTAACCATATCAGTTAACAAACATGGATACATATGCTATAATGTTATTGTGTCAGTTAAATAAATTGTTTAAATTGTTATTAAGGAAATGATTGTTTTTCCCCTTCCAATAAAGTACAGCAGAAAAGTTGTCCAAATATAAACAGTTAACTTATTAAACCTCACAATAATTTCATAATTATCTGTCAATGTAGTTCTAATAGTATAACCAAATCAATAATTTTTGATATAACTGGAAAAACTACTCTGAAAATTTATTATTCCAAAAATAAAACCTTCATCTGGTTGTAAATATTAAGATTATACCAGTAAGAATGAGTCTTTCTGTAAAAAAAATAAAAAATGATTTAAATCAAGTCTTACTGACTAGTGATTTAAATCAAGTCTTACTGACTAGTGATTTAAATTGTGATTTAAATTGTGATTTAAATTGTTTTGATTTAAATCAAATCCACTCTGGGAGGAGAGGACCTAATCAATTACATATTGTCTGCAGACTGAAAACAACAACAGCAAATATTGATTGTATCCACTGGACTGAATTCCAGTTACTCTGAATTCCACTTACTCTGAGATGAGTAAGTGAGCATTGGCAATTTCTACTCCTGCTTGTTTTCATCGGAATCCTCCCACATCCCCAAAGAAAATAAAAACCTAAGACCATTCCCTTCTTGTGACCACACAGCATTTGATGAGAGGAGCCCTATATCAGTTAAGCCACCATCAAATCGCACATCTTAATCAACCCCAGGTTTCTAATTCAGGATAGCTTATGAAAAGAATCAAGATGGCTGAATAAGTGATGCCAGAAATTGCATGAAACCGTCCATTTTCTGACTAATCCTTTCCGTAAACGATTCAGCTCCGCGACTGACTTGAAGCATCGTGTCGCAATGGGGGTTGACCAGGACCCATTGAGTCTGTGTTAACCATCACAGCTGCTCAAGCCAGCCACTTTTATGGTGTATTCCAGAAGAGCTACAATTTTCAATAGAGAAGCCAGCACCCAGCATGGAAGCAAAGTGAAAATATCTAAATGATAATAATAATAATAATAATAATAATAATAATAATAATAATAATAATTTATTTGTCTCCCGCCCTCCCCGGCTGAGAGTGGCTAACATCATAAAAACAACACAATATGCATAAAAACAGACATCAATTAATTAAAATACATCTTAAAATTAATTCAGACAAGTTAAAATCTGGGCAGGTGGCAATTATCAGGTTGGAACTGAGATCAGGACCAACTGATCATACACTGATCATACAAGGACCTGTTGGGGGCCTCCTTCGGGCTTGTTTTATACATAAGAAAGTAAGTCAAACTGCATTCTGCCCAAAGGCCTGGCGGAACAGCTCCGTCTTGCAGGCTCTGTGGAAAGATGTCAAATCTGGCAGGGCCCTAGTCTCTTGTGGGAGAGCGTTCCACCAGGTTGGGGCCATGGCCGAAAAGGAGCCTATGGAGACAGCTTTAAGAGGTGTAGATTTGAAAGGATCATCCTTTTGTTTCAGGCAGACCAAACATCCTTGGTGTGCCCATAGAACCCAGTTAGTTTTTTATTATTAGCTGCTGGTGGGCATTTCACGTCCTGCTCTAATTCCTGTGTTGTTTTAATGGGATTGTTTTACTGTGGACGTGGGTGGCGCTGTGGGTTAAACCACAGAGCCTAGGACTTGCCGATCAGAAGGTCGGCAGTTTGAATCCCCGCAACGGGGTGAGCTCCCATTGCTCAGTCCCTGCTCCTGCCAACCTAGCAGTTCGAAAGCACATCAAAGTGCACGTAGATAAATAGGTACCGCTCCAGCGGGAAGGTAAACGGCGTTTCCGTGCACTGCTCTGGTTCGCCAGAAGTGGCTTAGTCATGCTGGCCACATGACCCGGAGGCTGTACGCCGGCTCCCTTGGCCAATAAAGCGAGATGAGCGCCGCAAGCCCAGAGTTGGCCACGACTGGACCTAATGGTCAGGGGTCCCTTTACCTTTACCTTTACTGTGAGTAGCAGTCACTGGTAGCTTGATCCTCCATGAATTTCATCTCCCTTTTAAAGGCATCGAGGTTTTGTGACTGACATAAACACCTTGTGTCAGGGAACTCCATCGTTTATGCACTGTGTGAAGAACTCTACGCAGTGCGTCTGTTCTGAATCTCCCACCATTCAGTTTCACTCGCTGAGCCTGGATTGTATTATTAGGAAACAGCGAGGAAAGAACCCTCTGTGATCTTATACCGTTCACTACACGATCCCTGACTGAGTCGGGGTCATTCATGGCATAAATCTAGGAAGCAGGAAGAAACAGCTGGAGGCCAGGCAGGGTGAACATTCAGACAATTAAGGGAGGGTTCAGGGCAAGATTCCAATTTTACCATAACGCAAGTTGCAACCCCCCCCAAAAAAAATCCAATGTACAGGCTATCTGATGCAGTCCTGATTTTTAACCCATGGGCATCCTCTGGGTAACTGCAAACACACACTCACTAAGGAAACTTGGCAGCAGAGTCATTGAAACACCTGAAGAAAGCCCGTAAAAATAAATTGAGCATCTGTAGAAGGACATCATGTTCATTTACGACAGCAATGAAATTTTATTTGCGCCATTATGCATTATTTAGCATATGCTTGCTGCAAGCCTCACAGAGGCATTTGCTCTTCGGACAAGAGAAATATCTATCTGAGCTTCCTTTCCTTTTGCCCCTTTCCTTGCCAGATAGCACTGTAGGCTGTATTGTAAATTATAAATATTTTAAAGGAATTCTTAAAGCCAATTGCCACTTTTAGTGGCATCAACAAACCTAAGCATCTGTTGTCTTAGCATGGCTCTAAGCCTGTTATGTGCGACAAAGCTAAGTTCAACGTGAAAACTTCCCAACTCGGGAAAGTCTATGCTTTATGTATTATCATGTGTGTTTGATCATGTTCTATCTATTATCTCAGCTTGGTTGCTAAGATTGGGTTCTTGGCTACTACCTGTATTTGGTTGACCAATAAAATTTCTGACGTGATTTGGGTAACGTGCTCCAAAATGCTCCAAGGTGGATTGTCCTCACTCTCAGGGTGCTTGCAATGGGAAAGGTAAACACAGAGCACTCTTGCTTTCTCTGACTGAAGCAAGGGAACCGTCAGATGCAACTCACTTCAAATCCTCCACATCTCTATTCTGAACACTGCAGAGTTGGTTGACTGTCCCAGTTTCGTCCCTGCTCTGATTAGTTATCAGCACGGGGATGGAAGCGAGCGAGGGAGAGAGAGGAGCTCTGAACCCCTACCCTACGGCAAGGCGGATGCTGCCTGGATTTGCGTCACAGAGAGCAGGGGAGGGAGAGAGAGAAAACTAGAACAGCTGGAAAGATACAGTATTTCTCTGGGGGTTTTTTGGTTGTTGTTTTTTTTAAGAGAGGGGGTGCAGTGTGTGTGTGTGTGTGTGTGTGTGTGTGTGTGTGTGTGATTCTCCTCCATCTTGGGTGAATTATTTAGTTTCAGCTGTGCTTTGCTTTGAAGATACCATTTGCAGAACAGTGAATTTTTACACTCTTGGGGTCTTTCATTACCACGTAACAAATGGGCAGGCAGGCAGGATGGGGGCGGAATGAATTTAAATACATAAATTTGCCTGTCATTTTTAAAAAAGGAAATGTGGGCTGAAATCCCGCACGTGTCTCCGCAAGTGGCTTCAAGAGTTAGGATTGGTGTTGCTCAAGAGTACTTTCAAAGGGCGGGGCGGGTTGGGGGAGATGGCCTAGATCGGTGAAACTAGCATCTGCCCCAGAATAAATTTAAATTTGTCACTGTTAGCACTTCTCCTATGCCGCCCTACTTTCCCCATCACCCACAAATCTCTTAAATGTGTGTTGAGGGGTTTCAAGACCCAAGTTGAGAGACTAGTGGACAATGCAAGATTAAAACTGGGGGCGTCCCAGTCAACACGCTCGCCACTATGCAACACTACCTCATGGCAGAGTCATGTCAAAGGTGTCCTCCTATCCGATATTCTAGTACAGTGGTACCTCTGGTTACGTACTTAATTCGTTCCGGAGGTCCATTCTTAACCTGAAACTGTTCTTAACCTAAAGCACTACTTTAGCTAATGGGGCCTCCCGCCGCTCCCGTGCTGCCACTGCGCGATTTCTGTTCTCATCCTGAAGCAAAGTTCTTAACCCAAGGTACTATTTTGGGGTTAGCGCAGTCTGTAACCTGAAGCGTATGTAACCCGAAGCGTATGTTACCCGAGGTACCACTGTAGAAGAAGAAGAGTTTGGATTTGATATCCCGCTTTATCACTACCCGAAGGAGTCTCAAAGCGGCTAACATTCTCCTTTCCCTTCCTCCCCCACAACAAACACTCTGTGAGGTGAGTGGGGCTGAGAGACTTCAGAGAAGTGTGACTAGCCCAAGATCACCCAGCAGCTGCATGTGGAGGAGCGGAGACACGAACCCGGTTCCCCAGATTACGAGTCTACCGCTCTTAACCACTACACCACACTGGCTCTCAGTACTTCTTAGTACTTAAGAAGTAAAGGTAATAACCAGCACTTTGCATTATGCTCAGAACAGAATTGTGCTTCGGAATAGCCAATGCACCTCGGACAATACTGAAGGCGTACGCCGCACAAAGCAGGCCCCCGATAAGCCTTGGCTCCCTCCTTTTGCACCAGCTGGAATGCAGAAATGGCTGCATGTAGCATCTGCATTGCATCTAGCTTGGCCCAGTGATATGCTGGACCTCAGTCATCTCGCTAAGGATCTCCCGTCAGTTAACAGGAACCGCCCACTTGCCCTAGCCAGAGTTTCAGTCCGCTAATGATGCTCCAGAAAGTTTTAGGCCTTGTTCCATCCATGACTAGAGTTACTGGAATTAACTTCTGCATATTTCCATTTTTCGTATTGTTCTAAAATCTCTATCCCTCACATGCACCCTTTTAATCATGGAGACAAATCGTTTAAACTTTTGGGTTTGGTTCTAGCAGAGGTCCAGCTACCATTATGCTTGGTTCTCGCTGAGTTCTGGTCCAAGCATAGCTCTGGAAATGCTTTACTTCTGGTTCACGCTGGAAAACTATGCAGTCGATTAACAAAGTGCAATGGAATAAGTCAACGGGTCTGATTTATTACAATTAAGTGTCAGCCTCCGCTATTAAGCATTACGAGAAACGCTTGGAGGGAGAGTCCAGAACACTTAATACTCAATTTGTAACGTGTTTTTAATTTGTACAATTTAGTTGCAGTGGATTTCCCTCTTTAACCCTTGCATGCTGCTGCTTAGCCCTTAAAGTGAATAAAACAGAAATCCAGACAAAACCAAGGTACTCTTAGTTTGACCTGCGTAACTATGGTTTATCACAGAAGCAGCCACTAAATGTGGCAATACTTCATTTCTTCATGATAAGTTTGAGGAGGAAATCTGATGGCAAAGTCCATCAGGATGAACAGATAAGGATGCAGTGGACCTCTGGTTGAGTCAGCTGATTCCTGGCTCAGCTGACTTTAAGTCCCCAACACCATCTCAGCCAAAGATACGTTGGCATAACGTGTTCATCCCAGTTTCCAAAGTTGGCTGAGTCAAAGCTGGTCTTAAGTCTCGAAAAAGGTGTATTCCAGGGGCATTGCAGAAGTAGGACCAGAGGGCTGGACCTAGGCTGCATCCTGAGCTCAGTTATATGACCTGGCAATCCAATTGTTTTCCCCCTGCCAGGCTTAATCAGAGCAGCAGCCCCCCTGAATGCCCAGGGATTGGAGCTGGTGCAACTTTACGCCGGCTTTTCTCACACCACCCAAGCTAGCTTCTTGCGCACAGGTTTTCTCCCTTGGTTGCAGTCAATGACAATGTTCGGTACGTAGAATCACAGAATTGTGCCATCAGAAGGGACTGCGAGGGTCATCTAGTCCAATAGAGGAATCTTTCACCCAACCCACAACCCTGAGATTAAGAGTCTCATGCTCTACCGACTGAGCTAACCAGCCTCATCTTTGTCTCAAGAAAGAGTAAAAAGAAAGGAAAAGCTCAGCCTTCTTAGACTTTCCAGAGTTCACATACTCTTTGAATCGTTTTTAAAGGAAAATAACACAGTCCACATTAAGATAAGGAAGAGAGAGTGCTTATAAATTTAAAACATATCAAAACCATACACTGAACTTTGGGGAGGCAATAATTTTTAATATATTTTTTGCAACACTGAATAAACGGAAATATGTTTCGTCCATATCCTGTTCCTTTTGATCTTAAATAACACGTTCATTTTGACAATGTAGCAGCACTTCAAAGGGGGTTAACCAAACCCATATTTTGAAATGGAAACATGAACTTTATTTTTTGGGGGGAGTAGGCAGGGAAGAGTCTGTTCTGATGCTTACTTTTAACAATTTTGAGTGAGAGAGAGAGAGAGAGAGAAAAGCTTGGTTTGGCTCCTTAATTTGTCAATCCTTCTGAAAATTATTATTATTATTATTATTATTATTATTATTATTATTATTACTAACACTACTACTACTACTATTATCAGGGGAGAGAGAACAGACATGATAAAAGCAAGTTGTAACAGGTAACTGAAAGCCATAGCCATAGCCAAGTCAATTATGCGAATATCAGGAAAATCTTGTGCATATTTTGGCACCCAATAATGTAATGGCACGTTGCTGATGACCCATCTTCAGATGACAGCAGGTTATCAAACATGCACACAAATGATCCTGCTAACAACAACAACATTTAGGTGACTCAACAAATGATATCAACAGCTTTTGCTACTTAGCAACCAACTGTTAAAAGTAAAACACAGAAAACTGAGGAAAAGAAATGATACCAAAAGGATATCATTTCAACACACCCAACACCGAAATTATCAAATGGCAGGGTGGGAGGACAGTAGATCAGGATCTACAGGTAGATTTCAGGTGATTTGCCGTAGATTGTTAAGGATTTCTGATTCCCAATAGCTTAGCAGTAGGAGCAACAAAACGACTCTTTGGTCGCTTCCCATGTCAATTTTTCACTGCTCAAATGAAAAACAAAAACTTTATGGTATATTTCCGTGTGGAAAGGACTCCAAACAAATCCCAGGCTCAGAATTCTTTTTAAGTAAATGTACAAATACTTAGCTAGCATTCAAAATCATGCATTCTTTACCTTTCAAAATTTGTTAACGTACATTTTTATCAGAATTCTTAAACACAGTATGCCGTTAGCACCAGGCTCTGACTGAGGGATCTTGGAACACAAGTTAAAAGGCAAAATAGATCCTGTGAGACGGAAGTCCAGCCACGTGTTCAAGGGGAAAGCATTTGCAAAGAAATTCAGGGCTCCTGTGCACAGAGTGGATTTCAGGCAGGTTTGATTTGTTAAGCCGTGGGGAGGAAAACCAACACAGCTAAAAATGTGTAGCCTATTTTGAAGAGATGACAATTGAGGCCAGTCCTCTGTACGAAGGCAACCATTGGGTAAAGCAAGTGTAACCTCAAAGGAAGAGGCAAAGGAGTTGGCCCAACTCACTGAGTGAAGCAGGCAGTTTCTGTTCATCTACTGAAATATGCAAAACATAATCCATATTAAAAAAAAAACCTCCAGTGTTAAAAGGCAGAAACCTTTATCCCCGCTCTCTTACCCTAACCAACTGATTTACCTCCAAGACCGGGAGAAGGAATACAGCACCATGCAGGCCATTTCTAAAAGAAACGAAATGCTTTGAACCTGTGCCATCTCAGCCGATCCCAAGTGTTCCAACAGTTTCAATAAGCATATTGCACACACTCAGGACTAGAAACTTGCTTTAGAACAAATGAAAACTGCGGTTCCCAGCAAGCCAGGCAAATCCGAACACTCTGTGCCAAACACAAAGCCAAGGGCTGAATGTGCTGCATGTGTCATCGGTCCTGAGGCTATCTTTTTCCAAGTCACCATCTCTAACGCTGGGTGTTGCTGGCAGACGCTAACGGATTTGGAAGCCTAAAGGATTTGGAAGACTAGAATTTATAATAGCCTCAGTCCAGTATATCTGAAGGAGTGTCTCCACCCCCATCATTCTACCCAGACACTGAGGTCCAACTCCGAGGGCCTTCTGGCGGTTCCCTTCCTGCGAGAAGCCAGGTTACAGGGAACCAGACAGAGGGCCTTCTCGGTAGTGGCGCCCACCCTGTGGAACACCCTCCCACCAGATGTCAAAGAGATAAACCACTACCAAACTTTTAGGAGACATCTGAAGGCAGCCCTGTTTAGGGAAGCTTTTAATGTTTGATGTGTTACTGTATTTTAATATTTTTTGGGAAGCCGTCCAGAGTGGCTGGGGAAGCCCAGCCAGATGGGCGGGGTATAAATAGTAAATTATTATTATTATTATTATTATTATTATTATTATTATTATTAGAGCAGGCATGTCCAACCGGCCGATTGCGATCTTTGGTGAAGGCTCCCCCCAAAAAGCTCAATAACTTTGGTCAATCCAATGGATAGATCACTGCCAGTAGATCGCAGTCTCTTGGGAGTTGGACAGGCCTGGACTAAAGGATCTGAAAACCATGTGCCTACCGCCCCGTCCAAAGATCTGAAACTACAAAAACAAGGGGATGGAGAAAAAGAGGAACGGTCTGCTAAAGCCATAAGCAACGTGTTAGCGAAGCCTGCTAGTCAGGGACATTTACAAGCCACGGAGCCTTTTAAGCTGTCGCCAGTCTCAGGTAGAAAACCATACGCGCTTTAGGCTGGGGACCCACGCCAGCTTTGGTCACAAGCTTCACACCAGCGGAGGACCTTCTGGGGAAGTTTGCCAAAGCACTTCAGCCCGTAACTTCACAGTTTATTTTAGAAGTCCGCCGCGGCTGTTACAGAACTAAAAACAGGCACGCTAAATGCTTCGTGGCACTATCGCATCAGATGCCCAAAGCCACTTTATTACCACTGCTTAAATCAGAAAAGGCCGGATCTTTCTCTGTTTTTTTACGTGATCCGTCAAAGGCACGGAGAGAAGGCACTGCTTCCTTCCCTGCCCAAACCTGAAGGTCATTTCCAAGTTGTGTTTACCCCAGCCCAGAGGTCTTGTTTTTGCATTATATAATCTCTGGTTCTGAGCACGGGAGACCCTGGAATGGAAGAAGAGCCCTACTGGATCAGACCAAAGACCCACCGAGTCCAGCATCCTGTTCTCACAGTGGCCAAACAGATGTCTGTAGGAAGCCAGCAAGCAGGATTCAAGCTCAAGAGTAAACTCCCCTCTTGTGATTTTCAGCAACTGGTATTCACTATCACCATATCCAACTGTAGAGACAGAAACAAGCCATGCTAGCTAGCAGCCATCGATAGCCCTCTCCTCCATGAATTTTGTCTAATCCTGTTTTAAAGCCATCCATGTTGGTTCCTTCACTGCCTCTTCTGGAAGCAAATTCCATAGTTTAACTAAAGTGCTGTGTGGAAGAAGTGCATCCTGTCTTTGTATGCCATGAATATTCAATGTTTGGCGTCATTGGAAGTCCCCAATTTCTAGTCTTTCTTTCTTGGGGACGTTTCTCTATGTACTTTCTCCATACCTTGAAAGCATAATAGGAAACAGTTAAGGATCTTAAAAAGCAGAGACATCACTTTGCCAACAATGGTCCGTATAGTTAAAGCTATGGTTTTCCCAGTGAGAGCTGGACCCAAAGAAGGCTGATCGCCGAAGAATTGATGCTTTTGAATTCTGGTGCTGGAGAAGACTCTTGAGAGTCCCATGGATTGCAAGAAGATCAAACCTGTCCATTCTTGGGGAAGTCGGCCCTGAGTGCTCACTGGAAGGACAGATCCTGAAGCTGAGGCTCCAGTACTTTGGCCACCTCATGAGAAGAGAAGACTCCCTGGAAAAGACCCTGGTGTTGGGAAAGATTGAGGGCACAGGGAGAAGGGGACGACAGAGGACGAGATGGTTGGACAGTGTTCTTGAATCTACCAGCATGAGTTTGACCAAACTGTGGGAGGCAGTGGAAGACAGGAGTGCCTGGCGTGCTCTGGTCCATGGGGTCACGAAGAGGCGGACACGACTAAACAACTAAACAACAACAACAAGGATTGGGAACAAAAGACACCAAATCTAAACTTTGCCATTTCATGGAATCGTAGAATTGTAGAGTTGGAAGGGACCACAAGGGTCTTCTACTCCAAATCCCTGAAAAGCAGGGATCTTTTGCCCAACGTGGGGCTTGAACCCACGACCCTGAGGAGAGCCCTGCTAGATCAGGCCAAGCGCCCATCTAGTCCAGCACCTGCTTCTCACAGCAGCCATCCAGATGACCATGAGAGGCCCAGAAGCAGAACATGAGAGCAACAACTCTGTCTTCGCTGGTGATTCCCAGTAACTGGTGCTCAAAGGCATGTTGTCTCTGACAGTGAAATCAGAGTCTGCTGTAGTTGTCCGGCTACTTTGGTAGTTTTAAGGGAACTCTTTGGACTGGACAAGCCACAGAAGTCACAAGCAAGAATGTCTAATTTTCTTCTTAGACAGAGACAGACTATTGATTGCATTGTCTCTGTGTTGCAAGTTACTTATGCATTTAGCTCTTTTCGATCTGTATAATTATGATACCTACTGAAGATAATTAAGCCGTTTCAAGCTTTTATTAAACCTAAGCCCTGAAAGAGGTTACAGAATCATAGAATCATAGAATCATAGAATCATAGAGTTGGAAGAGACCACAAGGGCCATCGAGTCCAACCCCCTGCAAAGTAGGAAACACCATCAGAGCACTCCTGACATATGGTTGTCAAGCCTCTGCTTAAAGACCTCCAAAGAAGGAGACTCCACCACACTCCTTGGCAGCAAATTCCACCGTCGAACAGCTCTTACTGTCAGGAAGTTCTTCCTAATGTTTAGGTGGAATCTTCTTTCTTGTAGTTTGGATCCATTGCTCCGTGTCCGCTTCTCTGGAGCAGCAGAAAACAACCTTTCTCCCTCCTCTATGTGACATCCTTTTATATATTTGAACATGGCTATCATATCACCCCTTAACCTCCTCTTCTCCAGGCTAAACATGCCCAGCTCCCTTAGCCGTTCCTCATAAGGCATCGTTTCCAGGCCTTTGACCATTTTGGTTGCCCTCCTCTGGACATGTTCCAGTCTGTCAGTGTCCTTCTTGAACTGTGGTGCCCAGAACTGGACACAGTACTCCAGGTGAGGTCTGATCAGAGCAGAATACAGTGGCACTATTACTTCCCTTGATCTAGATGCTATACTCCTATTGATGCAGCCCAGAATTGCATTGGCTTTTTTAGCTGCCGCGTCACACTGTTGGCTCATGTCAAGTTTGTGGTCAACCAAGACTCCTAGATCCTTTTCACATGTAGTGCTCTCAAGCCAGGTGTCACCCATCTTGTATTTGTGCCTCTCATTTTTTTTGCCCAAGTGCAATACTTTACATTTCTCCCTGTTAAAATTCATCTTGTTTGTTTTGGCCCAGTTCTCTAATCTGTCAAGGTCGTTTTGAAGTGTGATCCTGTCCTCTGTGGTGTTAGCCACCCCTCCCAGTTTGGTGTCATCTGCAAATTTGATCAGGATGCCCTTGAGTCCATCAAGCACGATATACTCATGTGAAAACACATAAAAAAAAATTGCAACCAGCTTTACAATTCAAATGACCCAACTGGTTTTGAAAGTCTCATTTTATAGGTTTTTTTTTTTTTAATCCTGCAATCAAGACAAGTCATGCAAAATTAGGGAAGGAGACATCAGTCTATTTCAAGTCTGTGACAAGTTTGCATATGTTTATTTAAATGTCTGTATTTTAATTCATAAGTCGTCTATTTAAATTTGGATTTAACTGAAAATGTTTATTATTGTTATTTTTATTGTTGCTATTATCGGTTTCTATTGATGAATTGGTTGGTTTGTCGCTTGTATAGGATACTTAGTTTTTTAATGTCTGATGCCTTATTGTGTTTTTATGTATGTTGTAAACTGCCCAGGGTGGCTGGGGAAATAAAAAAAAATACATATTATTAATTTAAAAAATATTATTATTATTATTTTGTACCAGAGAGGAAGAAATGCGTCATAGGCAAAAAATGAGATTTTTAAATACACTATTGGAATGATATGCTTAATGATGCAGTTGAACCCCAGTCCATATTGGGAATTATATAACCACAGATGTTAGTATTTGGTGACTGTATGCAAATTGTAGTGATATTTTACTGGACTTGTTACTTTTTATTTATTAAGTTCTCGCAACATAGTGATCTTTTGTTATTATTTCTTTACTATTTTTATTGGTTTTCATTATTATTAATATCGTAAATTAAGACTGTAGAATACAGAACTGTGAACAGGTTTATTCTATTAAGTGCTATACAATAAAGTTTTATGCAGAACAGACCCACTGAAATTAATAATATCAACGGGTATATTCTGAGTAAAATTTCACTGAATACCACCAATTATGCTACTCCATATTTTTCAAAGCCCATTTAGTCGCATTTACACATTAATCTGCAATTTCTTTATTTAGAAAATCATAAATGTATACTTAAAATGCATTTTATCCCAAAGCAGCAATTTAAAATGCATGTTTCATCTCAAGTAATTCATTTGATCCTAAAGTATGCATACGCAAATTTAAGCATTTTGGTACTACCGTATAACGATTTTAGAAAAATCCATAGGATAATTATGTTTCGAGCCGCATTCTAATTTAGGAGGCACAAATTAGGTCAGCTTGTTTAAATATGCAGACCAAACTAAAGCCTCCTCCATCCTTCTGCAAAATACAGTAAGCAGACCAGAGTAATGCAAAATACAGAAATTTGCAGTAAAATACGATCATTCAGGGTGCAGCAATACGCAGTAAAACACATTACAGTAAGAACACCTTCAGCCACTGTGCAATAGTGGGACTAAGGTTCAAATTCCCAGCCAGCCACAATCAGATCTCACGGGGATGCTGCAAAAATAAAACCATTTTTTCCATCCTGAGCTCTTTGGAGAACTGTTAAAGCAAAGACAGAGAGAGGATAAAAATACAAAGTGAGGTGGACACCTGTCTTTTGTTTTTAAATTAAGCTCAACCATGTGTCCTTGAACTCTGCAATGCCTCTTGTGAATGTGTGCAGAAATTGCCAAAGGATCGT
The DNA here is from genome assembly GCF_027172205.1 of Podarcis raffonei. Lineage (NCBI taxonomy): Eukaryota > Metazoa > Chordata > Lepidosauria > Squamata > Lacertidae > Podarcis > Podarcis raffonei. The sequence goes on along the minus strand of NC_070611.1, from coordinate 62,950,495 downwards.
GTCAGCGTGTCTAGAAAGTAGTCTGTTGTAGAAGGGGGAAACTGACATTGCTTGCTCTGCTCCTTTTTGCCTCTGACCCTGTCCAGCCCCGGCATGTGGTCCTCAGAAGATTGTCCATAAGAGAATGAGGCCCTTGGTTGGAAAAAGATGCCTGGCCCTGGTCTTAGGCAAGAGAAACAAAGCAGATGGGGCACTTCTTGCTTGCTTGCTTCCCCAGCAGTCCCTGTCAGCCCTCCTTCACCCGGTCCCACAACAAGACGACACTATGGTTTTGGTGGAAGAAACCAAAGGGGTCTCATCACTTCCTTTGGAAGGTTGTCTGAAACAAGGACAGGGACCCTGTGGTCATCCTGATGCTGTGAGGGTCCCATAAGTCTCAGGCAACCTGTTCAATGGTTAAAGGTGATGGGACTTGTAGTCTAGTGCAATATGGAAGGCACCCTAATGGATGACTCTGACTTAAGCAGTTCTCTGGAGTCTGACAACATCTGGAGGGCCACAACATCTGGAAGTCCAAAGGTCCTCATGCAAAGGGATGCAAGTTGGCAAGTCAAAAACTTTGATCTCTTTTGAAATGTAAACCACCCCTTTTAACTATTGAGATGCAAGCATAAACAGATCCGAGATAGAGGTGGGAGGGAACCAATTAGCTTTTACAACCAAAGAAGATTAGTATTATCCATACTGTGTTATTTTTATTCCACTTGTAAACCTGGAACGTTTTCTTTTTCTCAACATGGATTGAGACTGCATTTTTTTAAATTAAAAACAAACAAACATCATTTTAGGGAATCGTTTCCATTGACCATTATTTGCACTTTTCACAAAAAAATAATAAACCCATGGACAAAAGTTCAAGAACTCTTGATTATTACTGCCAAAGTGTGAGCTGATTGTTATGGGCGCCTAATTATACTTTTCCTTTATGATTTAACACAGGCTGTACCTACAAGGAGGAAAATACAACGTTATCAGAACATAGCAGGAGAACCCAAGTTTCCTGACTTCACAAAGAGAAAACCAAACTCTGTGTCTGGTGAACAGCCACCTCACATGCATGGATCATGCTGGTCTGGGGTTTCCTTCATGGATCTGGTCATAGACTGTCTTGAGCCTAGATTCCATCCCAGCCTCTCACTTGCACCTTGAGGCTAAGACTAAGTTGGTTATCCACTCATCTGCAAAGCGTATTGGTCTTGGAAACACAGAGAATAATCTTCTATGTGCAGAACCCATTTTTTCATTAGAGGAGAAGGAGGCAGAAGAATCCAAACTTGCAGATACTACCAGTGATGTGAGGTGGGAAATTTTCCATGGCATATGTTCCCAAACAGGGATTTTTTCCCTTGGAAAAGCTTCTGCTTCAGTAGTTCATAAGCAATAGCGAATCGGTGCCAAATGCAAAAGGCAATATTAGGCAAAAGCATGGCAGCTTCAAGGCCATTATCATTTTGTTGTTAAATACAAGTAAAACGAGCACGATAATTTTGGTCACTTTGGGAACCTCAGGGCCAGTGATTCAATGCTCTATGGACCTCAAAAGTCTCCCTGAGCCACACCCCTCACCAGTCCCTGTAAATTGCTTTGGTATTTTTCTTTTTTTATGATAAATACTGGGTGAAAGAGGAGAGCGCAAAATATGGCCTGAAGATAAACATCAAAAAAATGAAGCTCATGGCCACTGGTCCCATCACCTCCTGGCAAATAAAAGGGGAAGAAATGGAGGCAGTGAGAGATTTTCCTTTCTTGGGTTCCATGATCACTACAGATGGTGACAGCAGTCATGAAATTAAAAGATGCCTGCTACCTGGGAGAAAAGCAATGACAAACCTAGTCAGCATCTTAAAAAGCAGAGACATCACCTCACCGACAAAGGTCGGTATAGTTAAAGCTATGGTTTTATGGTTTTCCCAGTAGTGATGTATGGAAGTGAGAGCTGGACCATAAAGAAGGCTGATCGCCAAAGAATTGATGCTTTTTAATTATGGTGCTGGAGGAGACACTTGAGTGTCGCATGGACTGCAAGAAGATCAAACCTATCCATTCTGAAGGAAATCAGCCCTGAGTGCTCACTGGAAGGACAGATCCTGAAGCTGAGGCTCCAATACTTTGGACGCCTCATGAGAAGAGAAGACTCCCTGGAAAAGACCCTGTTGTTGGGAAAGATGGAGGGCACAAGGAGAAGGGGACGACAGAGGACGAGATGGTTGGACAGTGTTCTCGAAGCTACCAGCATGAGTCTGACCAAACTGCGGGAGGCAGTGGAAGACAAGCTCAAGCTCTGCTCCATGGGGTCACAAAGAGTCGGACACGACTAAACAACAACAAAAAGATAAATCCTGTCTGAGAAAGCTTCCCAATGCAAACTAGAAATTTCCAATGAAAATGAGCAGGGGGAATCCAGCAAACCCACACCACTGTATTCTACCCATCTCTCCCCTTAGCTGAGTATCCCCTCTGCCCTTCCAGCCCCACTGTAGGAGATACTTCATTCTCTTCCAACGTCCCAGATTATCAGGATACTTTAGTATTAGAATATTGGCAGTCAAACGTAAGGGGCCTTCTTTCATCAGAGAAGGGTTTTCCAAACACATGGGTTAAATATTTCAGAGGTCTTACAGGAAGGTCATACCTTCCCTCCCTCCATCCCACCCACCCCACAAAAAAGAGGGTACTCACTGTACTTCTGCTTTTGTATAAACCCAGCATGGTACTTAGAAAAAGGTGCCCTGATCGCACAGCTTCCAAGTGGTAGGTCATCGCCCTCCTGCCTGCCCCCCAGAACAATAGGGCATTCATCAAAAGTTAAACATTCACCCAAAATAAAATAAAAATAAAAAAATTCTGCATATTGTCTGCCGCAGCAGATGGCTAACGCTCAACAACAAGAAAGGCGATTATCGAACGAAGAGTCCTAACACTTATTACCTTGTTCCTGCCTTGACCGGAGCAAGGCTGACATCAAAGAGATTATAAATCAGACAAGCATCCTCTATTCCTTCTTTGAGATCACATTCCCTTGTCCAAAAGGAGGACAGGAAGGGTGCGAAGACACCCAAATCAAGGCTGCTATACCCTCAAGGAATTCACAGCAGGATCAAAACTCAGCACAGGGTTTCAGGCAAAGGAATTCTTTCCCTCAAAGAATTCTGGGCTCTGTAGTTTGTCAAAGGTTGCTGAGAGCTGTAATTCTGTGAGGGGGTCAACTACAGAGTCCCCAGAGGGAGAAAATGTGCTTCAGATGAAAAGCCCAAGGGGGAAAGTGAGTTTGCCCAAATAGCCTGGCGTATCCAAGAGGCGTTACAAAGATGTCTGCAAACGTAGCATGAACGTTGCTGGCAACATCAACTCTGGCATGTGGGAATCCTTCACAGATGACTCCAGTGCCTGGAGACAGACAATCAGGTTGTGTATCTATAGCAGAGACCAATGGCCGCTGGGAGAACCGCCATGGTTGATTTGCGGCAGCACAACTGGATGCCTTCATCTGCCCCAACTGCAACAAAACATGTCTCTCCCAGATCGGTCTCTACAGCCACAGCAGGTGATGTAACCTTCCAACAGTTTTGAATTCACCTCCGAAGGCACCCTTCCCCCCATTGTCTCCCGAGACAAGCAGATGCCAACATCCAAGAAGCACTGACTTGGATAGAAATACGCTGACTGGACATCTAAGAAAAGAGCCTCGCTTGCCACACGTGACAAGAAGCAAGTAGTTATTTAAAAGCCCCGAGAGAAGAATGGTTGAATTTTAGGCCTGAAATAGAGATGGAACGATATTATTTTGGGCTTTTTAGCTGGGTGGGGAGGAAGGCAAGGGGAGGCATGAAAGCCTTATGCGTGGGGTGGACCAGGTGGATATAAGGTTTTCTCCATCTCTTACAACACTGGAGTTTGAGGGCTTCCAATGAGATTCAGGGCAGACAAAAGCAAGTATTTCTTTACGCAACTATGGAATTCACCGCCACGGAATGCAGCGATTGTCTGAAGCAATACGCACCTGAATGCTGGTAATAATAATAATAATAATAATAATAATAATAATAATAATAATAATTATACCCCGCCCATCTGGCTGGGCTTCCCCAGCCACTCTGGACGGCTTCCCAAAAAATATTAAAATACTATAATACATCAAACATTAAAAGCTTCCCTAAACAGGGCTGCCTTCAGATGTCTTCTAAAAGTCTGGTAGTTGTTGTTCTCTTTGACATCTGGTGGGAGGGCGTTCCACAGGGAGGGCGCCACTACCGAGAAGGCCCTCTGCCTGGTTCCCTGTAACTTGGCTTCTTGTTGGCAGTCGTAAGTGAGGAGAATGCTTCCCAGAGAAATGTGCTTGGCTACTGTGTAAACAGAACACTGGACTAGATGGGCTGCTGGCATGATCCAGAAACACACTTTCTATGTTCTTATGAGGGTGGGTGGCATGTAGAGGGTCGTCCAGAAGGGCATTCCAAAACCTGAAGCCGGCACCGGTCTCAAAGCAAAATAAAGCTGCCCCACATCCTCCTTCCCTCCCCACAAGAACACCATCTGCTTGTCAAGAGCCAATGACACAGGAAACCCTACAGAAAGAAACCCAGAGAGAGGATGTGGTTGCCTATCTGCGACAAGAAGATGCTCTTGATGCAGAACCAAAAGATTACAATGACGAAGATGTGAGTGCTCGTGACGCAGCAAAACCCACCCTCCCTGCTAGAAGATGTGTTTTTAACCTCACCTTTTCTTTTTCATCAATGTGGACACAGCTTTCAAAAGCAGGACTCTGTGCTTGAGGGAGGAAGAGAGACAGAAGCCACATCCATGCTACACATTTAAAGCAGTCTGACGCCACTTTAACAGCCTAGGAATCCTGGGAACTGTAGTTTGTTAGAGATGATGAAAAGTAGTTAAGAGACCCCTGTTCCCTTCACAGAACTACAGCTCCCAGAGTTCCTTGGGAAGGGGGGTTGGTTGCTAAACCACTCTGGGAACTGTAGCTCTCGGCGGGGAACAGGGGTCTCCTAACACCTCTCAGCATCCTTAACAAACTACATTTCCCAGGATTCTTTGCAGGAAGCCATGATTATTTAAAGTGCTACGATGCTGCTTTATATGTCTGGTGTGGATACGGCCAGAGAGACATAACTTCAGCGCTTGGAGAGGTAAAGAAACAGCTTCTTTTCTCCTTTTCAAGAAGTTGTAATGTTACTGCATTACAACTGCATCATTGCCAGCCATTTTGCTAGACAATACCACTTCATACATGGGGTGCCATGTGACTGAATACACTCACATAAACACACACACACACAAAAGCTGCAAGAATTCTTGCCTAGCCTTCTTCATGCGCCAATTCTGCAGGAGTGGTGAGATGATTTACACAGGGGACCATTCAGTCACAGCGACGCCTCCCCCTCCACCCATAGTCAGGTGGTACAGTCCAAGAACAATTGTACCACTTCTACTGTTTATAGAAACGAAGACTCAGAAACCCAACAACCCCCATTTCACTTATTTTAGATGCTGTTGTTTCTGGCTCTTTCCATTATGCACTTGAAAGTCCCAAACGAAATGCATCATCATCATCTTCATCATCTTCATCATCTTCATCATCATCTTCATCACCAACATAAAAAAATCCTCCTACATCATCCCTGCAATGGGATGCATTTTGGACATCTGCAATGATGAATATGCTCAAATAAAAATGTGTTTTATGGAAGAGTTTAAAGGAAGGAGGTTGGCTGCTGATGATGATTTTGATTTTTTTAAAAAAAGAATGTCCCCACTTTCTGGTATTCCGTTGTTTTTTCCCCTGACAGGTACCTAAAATTGCCAGCTATTCACAGCCCATTCACATTTAGAGAGCTCAAACGATAATCAGTAGGCAACTTATGAAGGGCAAAGGTTGTTCATAACTGACTGTGAAAGCAGACGTGTGCGTCACAAGCAGCTCCATTCAAGTGCTGCCTTTTGATTCCAACGTTTGCGTTTGTGAAACATGGGCTTCTGAGGGCAGCAAAGAGCTGCAAGAAGTATACTTAAATATGAATGAAAGAGGGTTTTTTTAAAAAAAGGGGGGGGAGAAAAGACTAAGGCTGCGAAGCTAATGCACACTTCGTCTGGGAGAAAGAGCCATAGCCTGGTGAAATTTACTTCTGAGGAAATCTGCATAGGATCATGCAGTAAGCTGTTTTGAAATCACCTCTTGATCTATCTGAACAGAGGGAGATGAATTTTAAAAAGCAAATGTTATTCAGGGCCATAGAAAACTGCCCAGTATGCAATGAGGCCTCTGGCAAGTCCAAGCTAGTGGCAAGCTGGATCTAGGTACGGGGAAGAAATTTGGGTCAGTTCACACATAAAAGCGCAAACACTTGCGGGAAGAATTCGCAAACCGAAACACACCAGTCCGTTGAAATTCACACTTCTCTGAATTTTGCAGTGCAGTACACCAGCCAAGGAATATGCACAAAAATGCATGTACCAGGGTAATGTGTGCACTCAAATGTGCATATTAGTGAAAATGTGCATTATATTGCAGAAAAATATATCCTTGCAAAAATGTATATATTAGGGGAAAACTGCATACAAATACTGTATGCCTTAGAAATTTATACTAAAATGGTGATGAATTTTCATCAGGATTTTTCTTTTAAAATAAAAAAATAAAAACTGAAATGGAAATGTGAAATACTGAATTTAATGGGAAAAGGAGAAACTGACCCAAACCAAAACTGGCAACTTTATCCATCCCAACCAAGGTTAAAGGAGCCTTCCATCATTGCCCTATAAGCCTTCTGAAAGACAAAGGCCTTGCAGAGCGCTACGCCTGGGTATCTTCAGGCAGAGTGCTTTGACAACCAATTCCTCTTCTCAGGAAACTCAGCACTGTAGCTCCATGCAGGGAACAGGGTTTCTTAACAACTCTCAGCGCCCTTTGCAAACGGCACTTCCCACAATTCTTTGGGGGAAGCCGTGATTATGAAAGGGGCGTCACAGTACTTCTAAAGTACAGGGTGAGGCCCGTGCTTTACACAGGGGACCATCCCACAGCAGCACCCTTCCCCGGGGCCAAGAGGGAGGAGAGATTTGTCGCTGGGGCGATGCACGAGCCTGCGTTTCTCTTGCAACAGTTTGACATCGGGAAAGCTGGGGAGGAGAGCTCACAGCAGCAAGGCCTGCCCTGAAGGCGGGCAGGGACGAGGGCCAGACGGCCGCCACGCCAGACATCATTAGTCAGAGCTCTGCTGCTGCCTTCTGCAAGGGGTGCCAAGCCAAAGAGGTATTACGCTTCAGTGCATTATCCTGTTCTTAAAATTCTAGGCCTCCTACTGCTCCCATCCCTGCTCCTTGGATGAGTAGGCCAGAGGCTTCTCTCATTACTGTCCTCTCCCTCCGTTCCTTTAACACATCCTATGCCTGTCACCGTCTGCAAATGCATGGGTGTTAAAACCACCGAGGCGTACTGCCCTCTGCTCTGTCTCTGGCTGCAACCCTCCGATCCCGGCCATCTGTTGCCAAGCAAACGAGATTGATGGCCAGAGTCTTTGGGCGCATGGCTAAGTGCCACTTATTGGCATAAAGTGGTGCCTTGTTGTTACTATTATTATTAACGTTTTTAATTCCTCCAATCCAGAAAATGGCAATGCGGTTTAACAAGGTTTGCTAATCAGCGTGCCCTCTGATTAACCTGCAGTCCCAAGGCACCTCGCTATTCGGAGGAAATTGACATCAACCATAATCATTTAATGTTTCCTGCCTACAAACATGTAGCCGCTTCCCCCTCCCCGTTCCCCTCCCTTCGCCGGAGTTAAATTAAGACAGGAAGACAGATACGAAGCAGATCTTGGGCAGCTGAAATATTCGCCCCATTGCCACCTGGGATGCAAGGAAGCCCCAATCCACACCATTGCAGAGAACAAAGTGTTCGGGTGAGAGTCCAGCTGGGATAGGAGGGCAGTATTAATATTTCTGGTCAAAACTTCCAGGATCCCAGCACCGCATGTGTGTGCAATTAGAGGAGTTGCATGTAGGAAGGAAAACCACAAAGGCCTACGTAGCAGGTGCATCGCCAGGATTGTTGAGGCTGAACTTGCGCAGTGCTAAATTTCAGCATTAATAATGTAGTAGCAAAACACTCCACTGATTCTCTCTCACACCTTTGCCTTTTTTAAAAAAGAAGCTAATTCCATTAAAGCCTTTCAAAGGTGATTGTTTAAAAAATAATGCTCAGCTCAACGTGAAATACAGGGCAGGGTTTTATCTGGTTTTAAGAGCCTCCTTTGGAGCACAGCACTGATTCAATGACGCAGTACATCAACGGGCCTCAGGACCGAATTAGAAAATAAACCCTGCAACAGCACCACAGGGCACTGAAGTACACACACACACACACACACACACACACACTCCTATTCTCCTCCAGTGGTGTGGCCGAGCCAAACGTTAAATGGTACATTCTTCCGGGCTGTAACAAAAGGAGTTGGCATTTACTTTGTTCGGCTGGAAACTGTTTATGCTTTCATTAAGGTAGAAGAGGTAGGAATGCAATGTAATGATGAGCGTGTGTGTTATTGGGGGGGGGGGGATTTTTAAAGCAGGCTCCAGTTTTACCAGCGCAGCATTTCCAAGCTATGACTGTTAAGCAGCAGTGCGCAGCCGGTGGCAGGCGCATGCACGCCTCTGATTATTGTCCAAAGCCATGCGCAAACACACGGTTTGCAGGGGAAATTAATTTTTCACTTAAAATCCAATTAGAGAAACGGAGACTGATCCGTTAATTAAAACGGGGGGAAACGGAAAAGGGCATCACGACAACTGCCGCATGAAATGGAATGCAGACATCGCCGTGATGGGTGTCGAGAAGTCGGCCGATTAAGCAAAACGCAAGGATGCATACGCCAGCCCTTACGCGATGCTTTGCATTTAATGTATGGATGGGAGAAGATAACTGGCTGGTAGGGACACAGGAAGCTGCCTTATTCAGAGCCAGCCCATTGGTCCATCTAACTAAGTATCGTCGACACTGACTGGCAGCGGTTTTCAAGGGTTCGAGAGGCAGGTCTCTCCCAGCTGGGGGATTGAACCTGGGATCTTTGGAACGCAAAGCAGACGCATCAAGTTATAGCCCTTCACCCTTGGGACATGTTTGTCCCAGCTTGGACAGCAGATGGCTCTGGGCATGAGCTACTGTGATATGGAGAAGCCATGGTTCAGATCTCACCTATGAACTTGCCAGGCTGCCATTTCCACACACCCCACCCCATACATACATACACACACCTGCAATACGAGGGTGAAAATGAACACCTCTGTATGTCGCCGTACAGGTGACTCAGATAATTAATGCAAAATGCTTTGGACATGCAAAAAGGGCAACATCAACACTGATGTTCATGGAGGCTGCGCAACTCGTGACAAATGAAACGCTAGCGGTGTTGTAAGACAGACAGAACACACACAAACAAGAGTTGGGCTTCTTTTTATGCCTTCGCGCCACCAGGCGCCAATTTGGCCTCCAATCATCTGTTCCGAATCCAAGTCTCCTCAGTCTGTGACGTTCTTACGCCAGTCACTTGATATCCTTGGCATCTCTGGCCCCCCAAAAACCCTTTGCACCATTGCTCCCCATTCCCAGGAGAGCCCCCAAACCTTCCAGCAGAAAAGCTGGATGAGAAATCAACAAATCTGTTGAAGCCAAAACCCGAAAACTCCCGATTCCCCTTTGCCCTGGAAGGACAAAATGCCTTACAAAGTTACACAGAAATAGGTCACACTCCCACACACCCCGCTTAAAAAACAAAAACCTAAATTTGCCACATTTCCCATCACGAGCCATACCGACATGCATATTAACATTGAGCCACTTCCTGGCCTGTCCCTGACTGATAGGTGAAGACAATTTTGTTTACAACCGTTTTTCCAAACTACAAATGTTGCTGCTAAGTCATTCTTAGACATTTTTAATTACGTTATTATTTTGCAAGTCACTCCATCTTCTTTTTAAACAGGTAGGGGACTAAAATAAGTTGCATACATGCAGGTGCTTATACTGTATATAGGGTTGGGTGCAGACCTAATCATACTGAAGAGTACATAAACCTCAACCACGTTGCGATGGCTATGACTAACGTAAACCCCGAAACTTGTCTTACCTCCCAAATCCCAGATGTCCTCTTCATCCTTCCCCCTTCTTATAGTACATACTATTTTAGACACTCCTTAAAATATGGCCACTGTTCTTCTTGCTTTAACTGGTATAATTGTCCCACCCCCACCTGCCTCCCGTACGCAGTGACACACATTTGCAAGTCCAACTCTCTATCCATTTCTGATTAAAATATATTTATTTATTTGCAAGTGATTTACAGGATGGGGGTTGTTAATTTCAACATTTGCTGTGATGGTTCACAAGGCTGCAAATGAGACGCAATTCAACTTTTGAACAAGGCCATCAGATTAAGTTCATGAAACTTATTTTCTTTAAAAAAAAATAAAAAGTTCAAAGTTTATGTGTAATCTTGTTAGTGCAGTGAAGAGTCATTGAAAATGCTGGGGGCAAGGAGAAAAGAAGAGAAGGCTTTTTTATTAGCCGGTGGAAAGTCCATAGAGGTGATGGTGGACGAGCATCAGCAGGGAGACGGCATTGCAAAACAGGCGCCTTAACAGATAAGGTCCTGCCAAAAGCAAAGGGAGAAATGCAGCAACTTAAAGCAGCAACCATTGTGGGGATGGGGAAAAGAAAAATCCATGTTTAGTCAAGCGAAGCTAAGGAAAACGGACAGGGCAGAACACGCTGCTGCAGAGTGGAGTGCTTGCCATAACGCGGTCACAGGGCTGCTCAAGCTAAGTCACGTAGCCCAATTTTCCACTAAGCCCTGCAATTCCACACACACACACACAGCGCAATAGGCGGCAATCAAGGCCACGACAACACACAGAGTGGCAAGTTAGCCTTTGGGCAAACTGTTAAATGGACAAGGCTTCGCTCACTGTGGCCTCCAGCAACACATCGAATGAGGAAGACCTGATGGCATCGTGTGATCCAGCTCCATCGCACAGCACCAGCTTGCAGCATGAAACACACTTAAAGCAATGGCATTTTTCTCTGCATCACACATCCTACAGGAAAGAATGGAAGGGTTTGGGGAGCTCCCGGGCCCCTGGTCAGCAACAGCTTTTTCTGGAAGCCAGAGAAGGAAGTAAAAGAAGCATAAGGATGAGGGGGGGAATTTAACTCAGTTCTTGTTTAAAGGCGAAACTACCTAATTCACACTTTCTGGAACAATACGAGAACAGAGACATAGCCATCTTTGGAAATTTGCACTTCTTCAAATTTTGCAGTGCAGTTCTCCAGCGAAGTAATGTGCGTTTAAAAAATGTGCATACTGGGGTAAAATCTGCATGAAAATGCATATATTTTTGAAAGCGGCATACAAAATTGCATTGCATTAGGGAAAATTCCTTCGCAAAAATGCGAATATTGGGCACAACGGCATGCAAAGATTCGGCGAAATTTGCACTACGAAAGTAACGGTGAATTTTCAGGAGGGATTTGTTCTCACACATTTGCAAACCGACGTGAAATTGTGGAGAACTGAACGCAAGGCTGGGAAAATGACAAAGTGAAAGGGACTGAAATTGACTAATTTGCCCGCCACCTTAACAACCACCCACCGAAATAGCAGTAGACCCTTTCCTCACACATTTCCCCTCTTAGTTTTGGCAACTGAAAGGCCACACAGAGCTTCTGGAGGGGGGGGGCAGGCAGGGAAAGAACACACTTTCTGTGAAGACAGCCCCAGGTCAGATCCTTGGAATCTGAATGTAAAGAAAGGGGTAGACTCACCAAAGTCTGGAGAAATAACTGGCAGTGAGCTACATGTCTTCATTCATGCTATGTGTAGAATATTGAAAATAATATTTATCCAAATAGGCATCATGCATTGCATAGATATTCTTTCTATTCAGCTCCAGGAATTAGCTCCTTATTACCACTGTATGAACTGCATCTGCTTTCAAGGCAGTCCCTTGACAAATTTTCCAGGGCCTTCCTCCAAGAAATCCTACCAGATCATTGTTTATAGAAACATCACATAAATAAATACTATTACAGATGCAGACATACACACACACCGGCAGGAACCACTAACAGCATGTTCCTACAAACTTGTGTAAGTTATGCTTCGAATTATTGCCTTAAAATGGTGTTAAGGATTTGGGAGGGGGACTCCCTGCCCCCAACTCTAGAAATTAATAAATGGTGGGATTTTGATTACTTGAGATGTGAAGGAAGAAATACCAGCTGCAGAGGAATTCCTGAGCTAGCCTATGCAAAACAGCTTGGCCAAGCTAGGGCCATACAGGGCCATTGAGAGACATTGGCAATGCAAGAGAACTGCCCCCCTTGCCCTGAGGTGTGAATAGAGACTGGGGATTTGGGAGGTTACCAGGGTAACTGGGTGTGAGGTGACAGGAAGAGAGTACTGAGCAAGGGTTGCTGGGAAGAAGGAGGAGTCGAAAAAAGGGGGAGACTGGGAGAGATGCCTTGGGCTCCAGGGCTACACTGCAGTGCAGGACAAGTCCCTCTTGAAATGACTGTGCTGTAGGATCTGGTCTCCCTCCATGCAGCTGAATGTGTAAACAGGTGAATAAACCATATTTCTTATAGCTACGAAAGGCTCTACAGTGGCTCAGTTCTCCAAAGGACCACAGACCCTGGGGGGTAAGTGCATGGAACCCCATGGGATTTTGCCGCAGCTCAGCAAAGAGAGGGGGAGGATCCCAAATTTTGTTAACAATAGGATCTCTCTCACACACACACTCATGCATAAGAGCATCTTCCTGGGTTGGATGGGCTGCCTTGAACCCCAATGATGCTTTGTTGTTGTTTAGTTGTGTCCAACTCTTCATGACCCCATGGACCAGAGCACGCCAGGCACTCCTGTCTTCCACTGCCTCCTGCAGTTTGGTGAAACTCATGGTCGTAGCTTTCGAGAACACTGTCCAACCATCTCATCCTCTGTCATCCCCTTCTCCTTGTGCCCTCCATCTTTCCCAACATCAGGGTCTTTTCCAGGGAGTCTTCTCTTCTCATGAGGTGGCCAAAGTATTGGAGCCTCAGCTTCAGGATCTCTTCTTCCAGTGAGCACTCAGGATTGATTTCCTTCAGAATGGATAGGTTTGATCTTCTTGCAGTCCATGGGACTCTCCAGAGTCTCCTCCAGCACCATAATTCAAAAGCATCAATACTTCGGCGATCAGCCTTCTTTATGATCCAGTTCTTACTTCCACACATCACTACTGGGAAAATCATAGCTTTAACTATACAGACCTTTGTTGGCAAGGTAATGTCTCTGCTTTTTAAGATGCTGTCTAGGTTTGTCATTGCTTTTCTCCCAAGAAGCAGGAGTCTTTTAATTTCGTGACTGCTGTCACCATCTGCAGTGATCATGGGGCCCAAGAAAGGAAAATCTCTCACTGCCTCCATTTCTTCCCCTTCTATTTGCCAGGAGGTGATAGGACCAGTGGCCATGATCTTCGTTTTTTTATGTTGAGCTTCAGACCATATTTTGCGCTCTCCTCTTTCACCCTCATTAATTATTATTTTTTAAAGATATTTATTGAAATTTTCAACTTTAATACATTAAAAAAGAATCAAAAAAGAAAAAACAAAAAGGTTTAAAAACACATAACGTTCACAATCCTTCTTTTTCTATAACATATTTCCCTGACTTCCCCACACCTCCCCTTCTTATATTCCAATTCAAAATGTTAATTCAGCAAGTTCTTATCCCTAATTTTAACCTTTTTCTATTTAGTTCATTTTAAAAAACCAATTTTGCCTTATCCAAACTTAAACATCAATACTTATACATCAATACTCATTCTTAAATCATTTTTCTAATGTCGACCCAAATTCCCTTCCACGAATTCCCCAATTTTCATACAAATAACAAAGTAAAGTAAAAACAAAACAGATTGTAATTATGCACCCTTTGGATTCCCAAACTCCACCCCCCCCCTTTCCCGGTTTCAATCCCCAACAAATGTCCATCAGTCTTAGTCTACTATCAGCCTGGACTCTTTCACCCTCATTAAGAGGTTCTTTAATTCCTCCTCACTTTCTGCCATCAAAGTTGTGTCATCTGCCTATCTGAGATTGTTGATATTTCTTCCGGCAATCTTACTTCCGGCTTGGGATTCATCCAGACCAGGCTTTCGCATGATGAATTCTGCATATAAGTTAAATAAGCAGGGACGCAATATACACCCTTGTCATACTCCTTTCTAAATTTTGAACCAATCAGTTGTTCCAATCATGCTTATGAACACGCAAGTTCTCGCCTTGATCATGCGCCACTTCCTCTTCCCACCCAGCCCCATTTGGAACAGGGAAAGAACATGAAAGGGGCACGCTTGTCCTTGACGAGCGCCGGCTAGAACATACAGTTGTCATTTATCTTAATTAGATGGAAGGTAAACGAGAAGTCCCTCGGAAAGAAGCAGATGGGACACTTATCTGCACGCACATTCCGTCCCAGTTGGCAACTGTTAAGTGTGGAGACGTATAGGTGCTGTTCACACCCGTCATAACGCACCAGCAGGTCGTGTGTTTTTTTAAGAAATAAAAAATGCTGAGCACTGCTAAAGACAGTATTGATCACATACAGAGGCAAGGATCTCTTTGGCATCGAGCAGCCTGACCCCCGCCTAGAAAAAGGAGTACATGATGGGATCAAACCCTAAATCAAGGCACTAAATAGAGACACTAGATGTCTACTTGACAAGACTGGGGTCCCCAAGGCAGAGCCCATGGGCACCACATACTTTTGACATCTCATAGTGCTTTTGCTAAAACCCCTGCCCCATTATTATTCGTAGTAGTAGTAGTAGTATTTTAAAAACAAGACATGAGAAGAGTTGTACCCGAGTGCTGTTTGCTGGGTAGCATTTCCTACTCTCTTTTTTACTGTTTTTATTGGTGAGCTAGGTAATTTTGCCAATTTGGAGGGGAGAGTTCTGAGCATCAGAGCTGCCAGCTTGAATAAAATATTGGGGGGGGGCAGGTAAGCATCACCGCACATAACTGATCACAAGATGTGGCACATGAACAACATTTGAATGGCAGTCCATCAACTTGGAGGAGGGTCCCCTCAAATATTTTATTGGGGAGAGAAATGATACCTCTATATTATTTTTAAAAATCAAAGTGGTTTACAACAACTGTATATACAGTGGTACCTCAGGTTAAGTACTTAATTCGTTCCGGAGTTCCGTACTTAACCTGAAACTGTTCTTAACCTGAAGCACCACTTTAGCTAATGGGGCCTCCTGCTGCCGCTGCGCCACCGGAGCATGATTTCTGTTCTCATCCTGAAGCAAAGTTCTTGACCTGAAGCACTATTTCTGGGTTAGCGGAGTCTGTAACCTGAAGCGTATGTAACCTGAAGCGTATGTAACCTGAGGTACCACTGTATAAGAAAGCCACACACAGAATTAAAATCAGGCCATCAACTACCTGTTGTGGAAAGATGTGTTCTTACTTGGAATCCCTGTGATCAGACCATAAACCTGGTCATTCCTCACCTGCCTCCAGAAAGCTTTGCATCAACTAATGAAGCTGCAATCCTCCTCCTTCTGAATGGAGCTATTATAAGCCTGTGAAGAGGAGTTAATTAAATCAGTTTCACTTTCCTGCCAAACTGTACCTGCGCGTTTGCCAGTGGGGTGCTGTAAGTTATTTCCTCCCACTCTCAACTTTTTCTTCCTTCTTCCTTTCCCCCCCCCCCCCAGCTACCACTTCTGTAAAGTTAAGCAAACTCATCACATGGGTTTCTGGTTGCATGCATACGGTGCATTACTACGTGGCCTTCCCATTAAAAAATAAATTCGAGAAACAAGCAGAATGAAGGCCTCATCACTCAGGAGTTTTCTCCCTGGGACACCAATTATTTCATCCACAAAAATATATCTTAAAAAAACCCTGGATACTAAAAATAAGCAAACAAACAAATGGGAGCATCCTCCATCTTCTTTCCCAAGCTGTGTTTAGTAACGCAGAAAAAGCTGGACAACTTTTTAAGTCAAAGATTCCTAAAGCTCACGGCCGATTTTGGGTCACCAAAAAGGAAGGTGACACACGTCTCCAAAACAAAGCAAAAAAACAGAGAACAGAGAGCTGCATAAAATTTGCACATGCTAATTAGATCCAATGTTTGTAGTAATAACAGCACTAAATAGAAATCCAGAGTGTGCCGATATTCCCAAGGGTAATGTGTGGTGATTTCTCACCCCATTTTCTCCTTAAAGCAAGTTGTTGGTGGATGTTCTCATGACGTAGTCATAGAATTTCAGGGTGGTCTGGCAGGAAGAGTGTAGCAGCTCAGCCTGGCCCAGAAAATACGAAGCTGCTCCAAAGTTATTGGGAGAAAGGCCTTCCAATACTAATAATAATAATAATAATAATAATAATAATAATAATAATAATAATAAATTTATACCCCACCCATCTGGCTGGATTTCTCCAGCCACTCTGGGCGGCTTCCAACAAAATATTAAAATACAATAGTCTATTAAACATTAAAAGCTTCCCTAAACAGGGCTGCCTTCAGATGTCTTCTAAAAGTCTGGTAGTTGTTGTTCTCTTTGACATCTGGTGGGAGGGCGTTCCACAGGGCGGGTGCCACTACCGAGAAGGCCCTCTGCCTGGTTCCCTGTAACTTGGATTCTCGCAGCAAGGGAACCACCAGAAGGCCCTCAGCGCTGGACCTCAGTGTCCAGGCAGAACGATGAGGGTGGAGACGCTTTACCTGCTCTGCCTTCTTTGCCGGACCATCTGAATATCCAGGAATATCAATGGAATATGAGCCATTTCATTCAGTTCCCCTTGAGAGCTTTTTCCCAAAGAGGACTGCTCTCTGATCACACTCGGTAGTACAGGAAATGAAGTATTCAGTATGTGGAATGGTTTTCATCCCGAGGGCCGTATTCTCTTCTGAGTAACCTTCCAAGGGCCACATTCAAGTAGAGGGCGGAGACAAAGGCAAAAGAAGCTGAAGCACCGAGCACACCTTTGTACAGTCAACTAGTTTCTAAATACACCCCTCTCTGTTCTCCAGTTATGAAAGCACTCGCTAATAAGAGCATATCCTCCAACATTTCTCTGATGAAAACAGGGACGTCCTATTCCATAACAACAACAACCACAACAACAACCCATCCATCTGACTAGGTTGCCCCACTCTGGGCGACTTCCAACATATGTGAAAACATAATAAAACAATAAATCCTTAAAAACTTCCCTATGCAGGGCTGCCCTCAGATGTCTTCTAAAGGTTGTATAGTTACTTATCTCCTTGGCTCAGGGGTCGCATAACTCCATACCCTCCAGCATTTCTCCGATGAAAACAGGGGCGTCCTATCAGAAACCAGGATGGCTTCTGTAAATCCAGGACTGTCCCTGGAAAAAACAGGGACACTTGGAAGGTCTGGAACAGTGACATGTGGCCAAAGGTGCAGACAATCAGCTACAAATTCAATCTAAAAAGCTAAACCACTAAAAGCAGCAAAGCCCCAAGTTGCACAGGGTGTGCTTGGCTACAGGTGTAGATGTGGCACCCACAACAGCTTCTCTCATTTTGCAAATGTGCCCAGAGGCCCCATAAGGGTTGCTGACCCCTGTGTTACGCCACTGGCTGAAGACTCAGCTGCTGTTTCATCCAGGACATCACAGGAAAGGATTTTTTGCACACTGTGTAGCTATTTCTCTCCTCATGGCCATAAACAGCTGGATAAGAGTGTCATTTTCAAAGGCTCTCCTTACTCAGTGGGTAGAGAACAGCAGTAGTAGCTTCATCCCCACAGAGGTGGCCATGCAAATCATGCAGAATGGAGCTCTTTGTATAACAGACATTTATTTTATAGAGTTTCGGTTTCTTTTCTGACAAGTCTTCCCTAATAACCATTTGAGGCATGTTTATGGCTATCAAATGGAAGACTCAGATCAGCTGCTGTTCACCATTACACATTTTCTGGTCTGATCCTTGGTGATTTGCGGAGTCTTATTTCAGAGGCTTCCCTCCTTCTGCAGTCACAGTTCCATGTGGGGTCTCCTTCTCCTCCAGATGTCTTCCTGCCAAGTGTTCTGCCCTGTGCAAGAAGGCATCTGGAGGAGAAGGAGACCCCACAAGGGTCCAATGGAAAGGTCTATGAGGCTTCACCTCATAGGGCCAATACGCTCAGACCACACTGAAAAAGTGGGTGCTCATGACTTTAGTGCCCCAAAATAATAATAATAATAATAATAATAATAATAATAATAATAATAATAATAATAATTATACCCCGCCCATCTGGCTGGGTTTCCCCAGCCACTCTGGGCAGCTTCCAATAAAAGATTAAAAATACATTAAAACATCAGTCATTAAAAACTTCCCTAAACAGGGCTGCCTTCAGATGTCTTCTAAAAGTCAGATAGTTGTTTATTTCCTTGACATCTGATGGAAGGGCACCACCACCGAGAAGGCCCTCTGCCTGGTTCCCTGTAACTTCGCTTCTTGCAGTGAGGGAAGCACCAGAAGGCCCTCAGAGTTGGACCTCAGTGTCCAGGCTGAACAATGGGGTTGGAGACGCCCCTTCAAGTATACTGGACTGAGGCCATTTAGGGCTTTAAAGGTCAAGACCAACACTTTGAATTGTGGTTAGAAACCATTCAATGAGGAAAGAAGTCATTGTATCATAATATACCCCAATTCTGCCACAACTGAAATCCAAGCAGTGGAGATGTTAGATGCATCTCAATTATTTCTCTAGGCTGCCTATAATTTGATCAACGGCCGTTGGGTTTTCTGAAGTTTGAATCACACAGCCTTATTGTAACAGTTGCGTTAGAGCATGGTGCTGATAACACCAAGGATGCAGGTTTGATCCCTGTATGGGACAGCTGCATATTGCTGCATTGCAGGGGGTTCTGAACTAGATGATCTTTGGGGTCCCTTCCAACTCTACAGTTCTGTGATTCTAAGTGGTCTTTTTTGTAGGCATCTGGGTGTCCAACTGGGAGAACTGCTTGCCTAGATGGCTCACTGGCCTAACCCAGCAAATTCTTACATTGGTGCAAATTTACACCACTTGGCATTCAGTACAGAGCTGTGCACATGCAAAGCCTATTCCAACAGAAAGGCATTCCAAGTGGATCAGTGTGCCATTCAGACAACAAGTTGTTTAAATTTACTGAGACATTAGAGGAAGAACTTGCAGAAAACATGCTGAAATCCGCTGAGGTGTGCAGGGATTAGAGTATTGCATTAAATGGGGAGGGGAAACCTCAGGGTCAAACCCCAGCTCAGCCATGAAAATCCCTGAGCAATCTTGATTCAGTCACTTACCTACCTCACAGGGTTCTTGTGTGGGGATAAAATGGGAGAGCTATGTACCGTATTTTTCGCTCCATAAGACGCACTTTTCCCTCCTAAAAAGTAAGGGGAAATGTGTGTGCGTCCTTTCCCCCTCTGAAAACTAGGTGCACCTTATGGTCAGGTGCGCCTTATGAAGCGAAAAATACAGTAGGTTGTCTTGAGCTCCTCTGAGAACAGGCAAGCTATATATGTAATAAATATAATAAAACCATGTGCGAGAAATTCCACAGAGATGTAAGGTACTATTTTGTTGATCAGGCAAGAGGAGAAGAACAGGCCTTGAGCACAGTAAGTTATCTGTTGCTAACCTATGTCCCAATTTGGGATGGGAAGAAATTTGCCTCAGTTCTCATTTAAAGGCACTCGGACGTAATTTGCATTTTCCAAAATGATTTGAGAACCAAAACGCAGCCGTCCTTCGAAACCCGCACTTCTCCATACTGCTCTCCAGCCAAAGAATGTCACGTATACTAGGGCAGAGTTTACATATAAATGCATACATTGGTGACAACAAGATACAAGAATGTATTATATTGCAGTGAAACTGCAAAAATATGCAAATGGGGGGGGAGAAATTGTGCTAAAATATAAGTAAAATTTCATGAGCTTTTTAAGAATAAAAATCCAGAAGCCGATGTGGAAATGCAAGGGAGCAAATCCGAGGTTGGAAAAATAAGAAACCAACTGGCAATGTAAATTCTTTGAAATGATTGAATTAGCAGAAATGACAGCAACAATTAGAATGCAGTCTAATCAAAATCTCAAACAGGAATGGAAATGTGTAGAAGAATACATGACCAAAAGATGCTCTAAGAAGAATTTATTGATATGTATGGACTGATTTCACAAAGCTAAGTTAAGCTAAGCAGATATATAAGATTGAATGTTTAATTATTAAGATACAAAATTACAATCTCGATAATAAAGTTACAAAATAATAACAAGGAAGTCACGCACAGGTGGAGGAAAGACACGGCAAGAAATAAGAAATGGATAAATGTTGGTACATAATGAAATGTGAAAACGTGAATTTACGAATATAATGTATCAATCTGTAAAGATTTCATATATGTATTGCAACATTAATAATAAATAAATTAAGGGGGGTGGAAGGAAAAATAAGAAACCGAATTTGACAGATCTGTCCAGCCCTATTCAACAATCAAACCCACAAGAAACCCTAAGAAAGCAACAGTTATTTCCCTCTGCCTGGGATACCTCCTGTATTTACTTGCTGCAAGAGAAACCTAGCAAGAGAAAGAGAGAGGGTGTGCAAATGATCTTCCAACAACCCGTTCCTCTGAGCTGCTATACCAGCAAATCAAACAGCGACGGAACACCACACATCTTTGAACTGGGCTGAGCATTACAAGCCTCTCGCTGCCAAACATGACGGGAAAATCCCAGGGGCCTTTTTGCACGGGTACCTAGTAATTTCATGCTGGGGCCTAGGAATTCAAAATATTTTCTGAGCTCTAGCCAGGCCCAGGAATTTGATGCCTACTTGCCTGGGAAAATGAGATACATTATTTTTCCCAGTCCAGCTACCAAACTTTTAAACACTGATCCTCATTAATGAAGTCTACCTAGGCTGTAAAGATGGAGCGGGGGACACAAAAAACAGAGGAACTTTTACATAAGGTTGAAACAGCAAAGAGTGTGCTGGACAGAAGAAGAGTGCAGAACTTGGAAAAAAATCAATAGCAGTGTGTGTGGGGGGGAGAAAATCATATGAAACTGTTTCGGCACAACACAACTTTGTTTAAAAATGATTTGCATGCTTATATTGAAATCAGTATTACAAATTATTCTGTTATGGGAGGAAATGTCCTGGAAATGTTAAAATGAGGGTGAATTCATGGTACTTTGATTCCCATATTTAATACAAAGAAGGAAGGAAAGGTTTTCTGCTTCCTAGCACACATGGAATTTAAGGTCTTTTTAAAGGAAGGCCTGTTGCTCAGTGGTAGAGGATGTGATTTGCAAGCAAAAGGTCTCATGTTTAATTGCTGGCATCTCCAGGAAGGAGGACTCTGAGAGACTCTCTGTCTGAAATTGTGGAGAGCTGCTGCCAGCCAGAGCAGACAGTACTGAAGTAGATGGACAAAAGATGTGACTCAGTAAAAGGAAACTTCCTAAGTTCCTAAACCACGGCTTATACTAACCAACTGGACCAGTTTGCACATAACGGCAAACCAAACAATTGCTTACCACGAATGAGCAAGCATGATGAAACATTCATCCAGAGAAACATTCAGACACTTCTCTCCTCCCCTGCCCTTGCTGTGCTACCCAGAACAAAACAATGGTTTGGCTTAGCACTACTCAGGCTGTTTCTTTGTCTCACTTCCAAGTAACCAAAGTTTGTTCTTGTTTGGTGAAGAGAAAACCACAAGCCAAGTTCTCCACAATGCTAAGCAAACCTATAGCTTAGACCCTTTGGCTTTCAGCAGTGGTAGGTTGAAGCACATATCAGCTGACCCATTTTCTTTGTAGCATGGCTTGAGTTCAAGCCATGCTGTAAAGGAAAGAGCCAAGCAGGGCTTCTGATCAGCTGATTAGTTCTGACTTCAACTTCAATTTCAGCAAGGGTTGTTGTGCCACCAAGTTCCCCACGGGGACGTCCGCAACACAGCCCAGCCCAGCAGACTTACTGTCACTTTCAGCAGTGACAGCAAGCCTCTCTTGCCAAGGAATAATCAGCACACATCAAGGCTCCAGATGGTTCACTGGTAGCCACATCTCGACTTGCCCAACACCTGACATCATGTACGTAGCGCATGGTTTGAGGGACAAGGCCTTGGTGGCCCATACTGGTACCCATGCCAGGCCAAATTAAGCCTATGGGACTAGAGTTTCCTCACGCCTGCTACAGACCATCACCTAGTCAGTGTTAGAAACTCAGTTATGTGGAAGAATGAGGAAATCCCAATGAAAGAACAGCGGCAAGAAAAATTGATGAGCTATGCGGAATTGGCCAAATTGACATACAAACTGTGTGATTAGGACAATCGTGACTTCAAGGAAGAATGGGAACTTTTTACAAATTACCTAAAAAGACAACAAAATGATCTGGACTCCTTGGCAAGTTTTGAATAAACATCCACAAATTTATTAGTTGAACATTTGATAGATAAGGCACAGATATGTACAATTTTATAACATGCAGAGAACAATATGTGTAAAGAAATCAGAGAGGGGAGCTGAGGGAAGTCCTTGGTGGGCGGGAGAGGGAGGGATGGTGGGGGAAGGGGGAAAATAATGTAATTGATTATTTGGACTGATAATTTCTTATGCTGAAATTCTTTAATAAAAATATTTCTTTTTTAAAAAAAACTCAGATATGTAAGCTAGGCACCAAATAAACCTCTTAAACCAGGGTTACAGCCGCCGAAACGGAATGCTTTGTTGCCACTTGGGAGCAGAGATCGTTCAAAAGTCGTATTTTTCAATATGACTTTTTGGTTTCTGAAATTCATTCTGATTGTGCAGATAAAATATCACCGACAGAATTCTACAGGATGTTTTGTTAAGTGTGTGGAAACAGGCAAGATCCCCAGGCATCAGGTGCCATCCTAGCGCCCAGGCATCCTCACTTGGTCAAGAGTGGCCAATAGCCAGGAGCAAAATGTGCCTTGTGCCTGGCAAATTTTGAACGCTGCTAGCCCTATCCAAAGGAGGAGCTGCAGAAGCCAAGAAGAACTTCTTTACACCAACAAGACAAAGCTATCCAAGTGCTTCCTGACTCTTAGACAGCCTTCCAGATCAATACTTCCCTGCTCTTCCAGGCTACAGGAACATGCTCCTCTGCTGCCTTTGCTTAACACCACTTAAAAGCTTGCCATGTCATCTGTGAATATACTTCAGTCTGTATTGCACGCAGATCTCCCCCAAAACAGGAATGGAGAATGCTGGCAGCTTCAAACAAGGTTGGACTCCAATCAGCCTCAACCAGCATGATCAATGGTGAAATCTGGATGGGAGCTGAAGATTCCACATCCTTGTCTTAACGTGCTGAGTTAAAGCATCAAACATATTTCTTCTTTTTCTAAGGTCAGCTGCACATGACCACTAACCAGCCATTAGGTTTAGCAAGACCCTGGAATTTGTAGACACTAGACAATAATCCGCTAGCAATCCCCATGCAGAATAAACACAGCAAACAGATACTACAGCAGTCCAAGCTGAAAACCAATAGAAACTGCATCCATCCTTAATAATATGTATAACCTTCTTAACCTAGGTTTATGAGCATATTTTTGCATGTACTTTACTTCTAGGTAAGAAGAGGGTGATGTCGTGCATGTAATCGGCTTCTAGAGGCGGAGAAAAAAGGAATGTCTTGTTTCCTAGAATCCTAGAGTCTGCTAGGATTCTAGAATGTAATGGCATTTTTTTGATGCTTTCAGGCTACCAGCAGAACAGACAGACTCCCGCTGAAGTGTAGTGTCACTTCTCAAATTCCACATAGCACACCACTGAGATAAATGTCAAACTTCTTGAGGAGTTGTCAGGTACTTGAAACTATCAAACATTTCACCAGAATATTGTCATCTTGCAAACAGGCAAAACGGCAGTGTTTATCCGAGTCTGCACTCATCCAATAATAGGGAGTATATGAAGCCATCACTTTTGAAAAGAGCAGAGTAGGGGGGTTGGGAATATTAATCCATTGGTCTCCTTCACCCCAGTTTCTCAAAAATAAGGGCAGGGATAGTCTGGCCATGGTGGTTCGTGCATTGGTAACCTCAAGATTTGATTACTGGGCTTCAGGGTTCTACTTCAGTCTCATCCAAAAGCTCCAGTTGGTGCAAAACTTTGCAGCAAGACTGTTGTTGGGGGCCAACAACCGCCAGCACAGAATTCCAGTGATCAGAAGCTTGAAGCGGCTGCTCGTATGCTACTATGAGACTAGGGCCCTTCAGGATTTAACCTCCTTCCGTCGGGCCTGTAAGACAGAGCTATTCTGCCTGGCCTTTAATTTGAATTCAGCCTGATCTTTTATTTTCCTTCTCTTCCTTCCCTCTCCCCTTTTATGCAGATCACCCGCTCTGAGACCCCACAGCTAATTCTCCCCTGGCCTCCTCACTGGCCCAAGTAGGACCAATTCAGCCAGCTAGCCCTGGGGGTTATCTAATTGATTTTTGAATTTTATTGTTATTCATGTTTTTGTACTGTGTTTTGTGCTGCTTTTAAAATTAAGTGTTTTTTAAAGTGTTTTAAATTTGTTGTTAGCCGCCCTGAGCCCGGCTTTTGAACCGGAAAGGGCGGAGTATAAATAATAATAATAATTACTACTACTACTACTACTATTATTACCAGACCAGGTTCAAGGTTCTGGAATTAATCCTCAAGGCCCTTAACAACTTGGCTTACACCCAATAACGGGGCTTACGCCCAATAACGGGGTTAGCGGCCCCCCATTGCCCTAATGCACAGCTTAGACCCACCAGCAACCATGCCTTCAATATTGTGGACCCAATTTTATGGAACTAGCTTGCAATTAAGGTCAAGCATGCCCCCTCCCTACTGAACCCTTCTTCTTTTCTTTTCCAGTAGGCATTTAACTGAATTCTGATGGTCCTAGCAGTGTTCAAAACCCCGCAGGGGAGCATGGTCCTAGCAGTGTTTGAAATCTCCCAGGCACCAGGCGCATTTTGCAACTGGTGAAGGTTCAGTCGCGACCACATTGGGATCTCTGGGTGCCAAGTCGGCATCTGACATCTCTACCTGACAGGCCCCTTCAGCTTCCTTAAGCAGAAGAGCATATTTACTGCATTAATAACCCACCTTCTCCAAGGACTACATGGTTCAGCCCCCTCCTCAGTTAACCACTACAACGACCCTGTGAGTTAGGTTAAGAGGCTGTGGCTTACTCCAAAGTTACCCAGTGAGCTTCATGACTCAGTGGGAATCTGAACCCTGATCTTCCAGGTCCTAGCCTGACACTCTAACCCACAGCTTTCCAAACGGTGTGTCGCCACCCATTAGTATGTCGGTTGCAAGGTGTAGGTGTGTCATACAAATGCTCCCTGCGCTCCTCCCGGGGCTGGAAAGGGGTTAGTTTAACCACAAGCTTGCTAACAAAACTGAATTACTGTATCGCAAAATGATGTGTGACTAAAAAGTGTGTCACCAACATGAAAAGTTTGGAAAGCTCTGCTCTAACCACTACACCACAATGGCTTGCAAGAGAACTTCTGCTATGGACAGCAATATAAATTAAGTAGGTAAATAAATATGGGGAAGGCAAAAAGTCATTTAGAGATCTGAAATGTTTTCCTTTTCCTTGAAGCTTGAATTTGTTTTATTCTGGATTGTTTTAGTTGATTTTTTAATGTGTTATAAACAACTTTGATATTTTTTCTTTAAAAATATCGAGTGGTATAGAAATGAAATTATTATTATTATTATTATTATTAATAACAATAAATTTCATCGGGGAGAAATGGTGCCTATATTCTGTTGTGGCGGCCATAACCTAGGTTTAGGGAGCCATTTAGCGATTAACTTACATACCTGAGTTTCTAACACTGGTCCTCAGTCAATCATGAAGGCTGTGCATACATCATACATGATACTATAGTTTGTTAAGGGTTCTGGGAATTGTAGTTCTGGGGGAGTATATTATAGTTCCCAGGATTTCGCAAGAGTGCTTTAAATGTATGGTGTGTACACAGTCACAGACAGCCACACAAAAGAGGGCCAAAATCTAGTAAGCTTTTGTTATTTTTACTGTGGAAACATAGTCTATGAAGCCTTTGCACTGAAAGGAAAGAAAGGGGAAACAATGTGCAGTGCGAATGTATGCATGTGAGCAAGAAACAGGAAGAAACCGCACTGTTCTTTTTAAAAGTCAGCTGACTTCGTAAGAGTGTCCGTAAGTAGCTAAGACCTTTGTTTTGCTAAACATCAAAATACGGCAGAGAACAGATCCTAGTCTCAAAAAAAACAGGAGTAGCCTGTTTATTCAAATGTGGCAAGGTGGGGGCTGAGGGCTCGAAAGCCAAAGAGAGCCAGTTCATGTGTGTGTCTGCAGGCCTGACTTTTATTAATGCAATATTTCTGCTAACAGCCTCCTCTATGTAAGGCATCTGCAAAAACTTTGTATTGTTAACTTAATAGTGAAAATCTAATACAGGTTCTATTTGAAATTTCCCATTAAGCTGACGTCAATAGAGGGCCGAGAATCAGATTGTTATGACCCAGACCATGAAACAGACATTCAAAGTCAGATGGTTTAAATTTAACCATCACACAGCAGTGAGAGTGTTGCACCACTTTATCGGGTTTTTCTAGATGCTGCCAAGGTACATTTGGCACAAAAGGGGATTGGGGAGGGTATTAAAATTTGTACTTTTTTGGGGGGGGGTCAGGGGAGAAGAAAGTCACATGAGAAGAGGAAGGATTGGAAATACAGTTAAGTCTGCCTGTCAAACAAGCAGATAAGGATGGCAGAGTTGTACCACTGTCTTAGTTACTTTATTTACAACAAGCGCTTGGAATTATTTGTGTGCTGTACAGCAAGGTTTAAACAGATAATTCCACGCCTGCAGACTCACACTCTAAATTTGGTTATCACTGGACAAGTGCTTTTGCAGAAGCTGAAAACCCTAAGGCACTCTCTCCAGCAAAGTTGTGATAATGCTTCTGCCTCACTTTATACAAATGTACATTTTTCTCTTCTAGGTGTAAATTATCGGAGGGCAGGGTAGGGAGATTGTCCCTGCAAGTTTCCAGAGTGTTTCAGCTTGAATGGAGGAACAAAGAAATGTGCGATATTTAGAGTCAAACCCTTGGCCCCCCCTAGTTCAACGTTCCCCAATCCGGTGCCTTCCAGATGTTGTTGAACATGGGCATCCAGCAATATCTGTAGAAAATTGGGTAGGAGAAGGTTGTTCTGGTGCAGCTTCGTCCACACTGATTGGCAGTGGTTCTCCCGGGTTCCAGACTAGGAGGACTTTCCCAGTGGTACCTAGACATGCTAGGGATCAAACCTGGTGCCTTCTGCATGGCCTCTCCGTGGAGATGCAGAGGAAGGCACCAATTGGCCTGCGCCCACAACATCATGAACAAAACTCCTCCCATTTTTGTTAAATTGAAAAAAAAGAATCAAAAGATAACATGAAGGATGCTGTACACAGAGAGAAAATTTATGAGCCACTACATGGAGAGAGATGAGAACTCATCCAGCATTCAAATTTAGGGTATCTAAGTTTGCAATGCCACTTGCAAAGCCAGGCAGCTCTCAATTTAGATGAAGCTGTTGCAACTTCTCTTGAAATTTGATGTCCATGTCCATCTTTAACTTTACTTCCCCATAACCAATAAAAGTCACCTTTACAGCTCTACTGGGGGTGGGGCTTTGGAAAATGGAAGCGTGCCCCAATTAGAGCAAAAAGGACCAGAATTCTTCACTAGACTCAGTTGAGGGTTGGTTGAATCAAGCGGCAAGTTTTTCCTTAGCTTAGATCATTGACACTAAAGATTGTATATGTGTGTAGTTTTAATGCATGAACCAAAACAACTACAGCAAGTCCACAAATTATGCACACTTTACTTCCACAAATTCAGTTTCATGTGTTAGGCAAAAAAACCTTTTTTTAAAAGGGGGTGAACTTCCAGAAAAAAAGATACCTGCAATCCCACCTGCCACTGAACCCAAAATGTTTTGACTATACAGTCAAACCTTGGTTCTTGAACGGCTCCATTTTTGAACATTTCAGCTTCCGAATGCCAAAAACCCAGAAGTAAATTTTCTGGTTTTCGAACCTTTTTCGGAAGCTGAATATCCGACACGGCTTCCGCTTGAGTGCAGGAAGCTCTTGCAACCAATAAGAAGGTGTGCCTCGGTTATCTAATGTTTTGGAAGCCAAACGGGCTTCCAGAACAGATTACGTTTGACAACCGAAGTTTGACTGTACACAGTTTTGGCTTTAGGTGTGATGCCCGGAATCCCCTGCATAAACTGTCGGTTTTCACATCAGAGTCCCTGCTCCAGAATCCAGTATGTTTCCTCACAGAACTGAAGAAGATTTCTGCATGACTCATTTAGCAGCACACTCTCACACAGTGGATTTGATTTCTTAAGAAACCAAAACTTTGTTGTAGTAGAATCCAAGAGCTAAGCAGAGTTTCAGCTCAGACCTTGAGAGATTTGAAGATTATGCACCCAGTGAAAACAGAAGCACGGGGTGTCCATTGGAAGTAACTTCACTTACAGCTTTTTGCTAGACTGATCTAGTGGAAATTTCAATTACAATAACCTGAAGTAATTAAGTGGACCGGGAACGACTTTTGCCCCCGGGGAAGGGATAAAAGAATAATACTTCCTTGAATGAACGGGAACGAATCCAGTGCTGGCACAAGTCTGCAGGACTGGGCGTCGTAATATTGAAGTCTCACGCAAGCAGTGAGGCTCGTTGCTAAGAAAGGCGAACAAGATAAGAAAGGATAGAGACTTTTCCTTAATACCTTGAGTTATTAAATCAAGTAAGGAGAAGACAGAGCCAGATATTCACTTGGAAGTGCAGGGTTTGGGCGGGAGGGGAGGGGAGTACAGCTATTTTGCCACTTTAACAAACTAAAAAGTCTGCACAGATGGCTACTTGTCCTACAACTGCTTTTTAGTTTACTGAAGATTTGCATCTTTGCTGCAAAGATTTGCTTCTTTGCTACTGGTAAAATCAGTTCATTTTATTTATTCATTTATTTTTGCTTGATTGTAAGCTCTCAGGGACGGACTCTTTCAAAACTGGAAAGATACTTATTGCATATAAAAACACAAATAGCAGTCCCCCCCCCACTACACAAAAAAACTTCATCTTACTGTCTAGCTAAAAGTCATGCTCCCTGCCATTTGAATCCTTTTTCCTTTAATTCAGAAAAGCAAGGAGCTGAAGTAAGATCCTGATATGTCAACCATGATATCTTTAAAAAAAAAATGCCACTGAGATGGAAACGGTTGCACCCCTCACCGGCCTTTTCTACAAAACCACGGGGGAGACAGAATTATGAATGGACTCTTACGACTGGTTCACAAACAGATGTGTACCAGATTCAACCTAATCCTATGCACCTTTGCTCAGAAGTAATGCTGAAAAAGTTCAGTGCAACTGACTTCCAAGTACACAAAAAACTACAGCATTGGTTTCTTTGCACTGTAAATTGCCCCTGGTCTGAACTATTATACATATAAACTTTTGTAATGTTGTTGTTGCTGTTTGTACACTGCCTAGATACATTTTACATTGCAAGTGGAATATAAATAGTTTAAAAGTAATAAATAACAAATGCACCATCAAAAAGACATCTTACTCATAAAATCCACCAGCATATTTTGTGTGAATTTTCCCATACAAATTTCAATGCACTTTCATTTAACATACGAATGTCTGCAAAACGATTTTTCCTAACATAACACTAACATAGGTATTTTTATATACACTTTATCATCCGGATAATGCTTTTTTTGTACATATTGCTTGTCTCGAGAAATGCACTGCAAAATTCTGCTATACTCCGGCTGACATATTGCTTGGGGAAATGTGAATCGGGTATGTTTGCCTTCAAATGTGAACAGAATCAAATTTCTCCCTCTGCCCCTAAGTCACAGTGCTCTCCTGATCCCTTTCTAAGAATTCCCTTCTTCCCTGAGAGCACATGCAAAATTGATTTTAAAATCAGTCAGCAAAACCAAACACCTAAAGTTAGCTGCAAAATGCAAATAACAGCAACTCCATTTGCTTGTGGGGGGGGGGAGTTCAGGAGACCGAATCAATGTATTAGCAGCCTAGTGGATGCATCTGAAGGACTAAAGTAACACCTCTCATTTATTTATTTTCAAAGGACAAAAGAATCCACTTGAATCCAAGCTGGTTTCATGAAGCTATTGGAACACCCATTAGAAAAGCTGGTTTCTCAAAAGCAGCCCATCGCACAAAGACTGGCATGGATAAAATGGAACAACACAAAGCAGGATTGCAGAAGGTTTTGTGGTTTGTTTGCGTTTAATGGTGCTAACTGAAAAGATCAAGCAAGAGACATAGATGTGAGAAAGAAGAAGACAAAATTGGCAGAACAAAAGGCACATCCAGAGGGGAGCTTCCTATGATCCCGATTCCGTAGTTTAGTTGTACAGTGGTACCCTGGTTCTCAAACTTAATCCGTTCCGGAAGTCTGTTCCAAAACCAAAGCGTTCCAAAACCAAGGCATGTTTTCCCATAGAAAGTAATGCAAAACAAATTAATCTGTTCCAGACTTTTAAAAACAACCCCTAAAACAGCAATTTAACATGAATTTTACTATCTAACGAGACCATTGATCCATAAAATGAAAGCAATAAACAATGTACTGCAGTCACACAATCAATCAATCAAGCAGTAGCTGAACTGGGTTCCACACAGTCACAATAACAAAAGAGCCACAATAACACAAATGCAAAATAAATAGCAAAAATAGACAGATATCAGCATAATACTCAAATCGGAAGCGTAACACTCAAAACGGAGCACGTTCGGCTTCCAAAAAAAGTTCGCAAACCGCAACACTTACTTCTGGGTTTGCAGTGTTTGGGTTCCAAATTGTTTGAGAACCAAGGCATTTGAGAACCAAGGTACCACTGTAAATTAGAAGTGTAAAACACAACTTGGGGAAAACAGTACAATGATGCATCAAAGGAGGTGGGAGCTGAACACCAAGAACACTCTTTCCCCTGTGTGGAAGGAGTCATCTATTCAGAACCCATGTACAAGGGCTGCCAAGGACCCCCTACATTGAAGAAGCATGATGCATTTGTGACTCATCAGATACACTCATGCCTGCATCCAGAGGGCTTCAAGAGACTAGGCAATCTTCCATGGGCAAAATTCAATAGTCTTAGACTTAGCATGAGCCTCTTCATCTCAGGCTCGTGGGTTCAAGCCCCACATTGGGCAAGAGATTCCAGCATTGCTGGGGGTTGGACTAGATCAGGCATGTCCAACAGGTCGATCGTAATCTACTGGTTTTTCGCAGGGGTGTCCCTGGTCGATTGCGTTACTGGGCGGTCATTATTGATCCCCCAAAAAATTTCAGCAGCGACTCTGGGACACCCCTCCCCCCAAAAGCTCAAACAGCTCCACCTGGTACGCAGGCTGAGACCCTACCTGCCCGCAGACTGTCTCGCCAGAGTGGTGCATGCTCTGGTTATCTCCCGCTTGGACTACTGCAATGCGCTCTATGTGGGGCTACCTTTGAAGGTGACCCGGAAACTACAACTAATCCAGAATGTGACAGCTAGACTGGGGGCGGCCGCCGAGACCACCTAACACCGGTCTTGAAAGACCTACACTGGCTCCCAGTACGTTTCCAAGCACAATTCAAAGTGTTGGTAAAAAGGTAAAGGTACCCCTGCCCGTACGGGCCAGTCTTGACAGACTCTAGGGTTGTGCGCTCATCTCACTCTAGAGGCCGGGAGCCAGCGCTGTCCGCAGACACTTCCGGGTCACGTGGCCAGCATGACAAAGCTGCTCTGGTGAACCGGCACCAGAGCAGCACACGGAACGCCGTTTACCTTCCCGTTATAAAGCGGTACCTATTTATCTACTTGCGCTTAAGGGTGCTTTCGAACTGCTATGTGGGCAGGAGCTGGGACCGAACGACAGGAGCTGGTACTGACCTTTAAAGCCCTAAATGGCCTCAGCCCTGTATAACTGAAGGAGCATCTCCACCCCCATCGTTCTGCCCGGATGCTGAGGTCCAGCGCCGAGGCCCTTCTGGCGGTTCCCTCATTGCGAGAAGCAAAGCTGCCTGGAACCAGGCAGAGGGCCTTCTCGGTAGTGGCGCCCGCCCTGTGGAATGCCCTCCCATCAGATGTCAAAGAGATAAACAACTACCTGACATTAAGAAGACATCTTAAGGCAGCCTTGCTCAGGGAAGTTTTTCATGTGTGACATCTTAGTGTATTTTTGGTCTTTGTGGAAGCCGCCCAGAGTGGCTGGGGAAACCCAGCTAGATGGGCGGGGTACAAATAATAAATTATTATTATAATAAACAACTTCGCTACCCTAAAAAAAGCTCAACAACATTGGTCAAAACTCAACAACCCCTGGCAGAAATGACAATGGGTAGATCACAGCCAGTTTTTTTTATACTGGGAGTAGATTGCACTCTCTTGGGAGTTGGACATGCCTGGACTAGTTGACCCTCATGGTCACTTCCAACTCTATGGTTCTAGGATTTATAAAAGGAAACAAGGACGTACTCATCAAGACCATCAACGGCCTCACTCTACTGCATTATTTAAGCTATTGTTTCAGGGAGGAACAGCCAGAGCGAAGCCACATTGCAAACAGTGGAGATGTCAGGACTTCAGAGTCTGAAAGCATGACAAGTATTTAATAGGATTCCTTGACTGAGCAGCTAGATGAATGGAGTCCGCCATCATCAGTCTTGGCTCTCATAACTCCGTACACTCCAGCCCAACTTTCTGCTTGTCCCTGCATGGCACCAGGTGCTACTTCAATAGCAATTCCTGATCCATATGTAGCCAAAGGAGCCCTTGTGGTGCCTTCAAGTCATTGCTGGACTACAATTCCCATCATACTTGACCATTGGTCACGCTGGCTGGAGGTGATAGGGAACTGGGAGCCCAAGTAGGTCAAGAAGGAGAAAAGGTAATGTAAAGAAAAAGAAGGAATATTTTATCATATGTGGTGGGAATGTAAGAAAGTAAAGAACTTCTGGGAAATGATACATAATGAGATGAAAAAGATGTTGAAATATACATTCTTTTAAAAAACCAGAAGCATTTTTACTTGGTATTATAGGCCAAGACATTAATAGGCAAGATGTTAAATTGTTCTTATATGCAACAACAGTGGCAAGAGTACTGTTAGCCCAGAAATGGAAGCAAGAAGAAATTCCGACGAAAGAAGAATGTCAGACGAAATTAATGGACTATGCCGAATTGGACAAAATGACAGGAAGGATTCAAAACCTGCGAGACCAGAGATTTACAGAAGATTGGAAGAAGCATAGGAACTATCTGAAGAGCAACTATAATCAACAAATTATGCTAGTAGGACTACAAGAAGTTTTGTAAGGAGAAATATACGAAGTATTACAAAGTAGAAAAAGATAGAGATATTGGTTCTGAGTTTGAAATGTAATAGGGAAAATAAGAAATGCATACTAAGAGATTAGATGGGAAAATTTTCAGACAGGGCTGATGGAAGTAAAAAAAATTGTATAAGATGTAAAAGTATGTTTAATTACTGTTGAAAATGGTATGTTAAAAAACTAATAAAAATTTATATATATAAAAAAAGGAGAAAAGGTATCTCAACTCTGCACTGGACCAACCGAAACTGACTTAGAAAATGGGGAAACAGTTAACTCCTGTACCAATTCATCTCTTCCCCACCACAGATCAACAGGCTATGGCCCATCTGACTCCAGTGAAAATTGTCACAGGTTGGATGCAGCTATTTCAATTCACACCAGCTGAGGACTTTGTTCCGTAATGAGCACCAAAAGCCCGTTTTAAATGGGCTCGTGTTCTATCCAGGAGAAGGTGGGGGGCAGGTGGGGGTGGGGAGGGTGTCCTTTGCCGCATCACAGCCACACAGAAAGAGAACAGGCAGGCAGGTAATCGCAAGTGATAAAAGGGACTTGCGCTCTCCAGATTAGGAGGAAATGAAGCATGGCACATCAATTCAAGGCTGAATCAGTTTCACAATTGACGCAGGGCAATTAACCACGCCATAGGAGTGACTGCCTACAGTTACTTTTGAATGGAGACCTCGCCTGCTCTTCGCATCAGGGAGGCGGGAGGGGCGGAGACTGGAGACAAGGGAAGCCGGGAGAGCTTTTGTTTTTGAATGACAGCAGCCACAGCGACAGGCTGCCCTGCTGAGAGGCTGCCAGCTGAGGTCATTAACAGAAGCATGGCTACAGCGGAGGCAAAGCCTGCCCATCGAGAGGCAGCACAAGCGGGAACTGCAACAAAGTGTTGCAGCGCTGGAGTGCAACTCCTCTTCGGCGTCCCAGCCAGCTATGTGTTTTTCCTGGATGCCGCCTTCCATTCAGCCCACCCAATGGTTCACATAAACAGAGCTGGAGAGCATTCTATTGCACGCTCTGGAAGGCAGGACTCGAACCAATGGCTTCAAGTTACAAGAAACAAGACTCTGGCTAAACATCAGGAATAACTTTCTGACAGTGAGAGCTGTGGGACGGTATCCCCTCGAGAGGTTGTGGACTCTCCTTCCTTGGAGGTTTCTAAGCAGAGGTTGGGTGGCCATCTGTCATGGGTGCTTTAGC
Source organism: Podarcis raffonei (assembly GCF_027172205.1). Classification (NCBI taxonomy): domain Eukaryota; kingdom Metazoa; phylum Chordata; class Lepidosauria; order Squamata; family Lacertidae; genus Podarcis; species Podarcis raffonei. Next base: position 62,915,789 of record NC_070611.1, on the reverse strand, counting down.
TGAGATTCCTGCATTGCAAGGGGTTGGACTAGATGACTCTTGGAGACCCTTCCCACTCTACAGTTATATGATTCTATAATTCTAGATTGGGCTCGGGTTTGTTTGGACTATTTGCACTCCTGCAAACCTTGAGCCCACTGATATTTACTGTGTGGATGGTTCCATTTTTGCAACATACAGTGGACGCTCAGGTTGTGAACGTGATCCGTGCAGGATACACGTTCGCAACCCGCAGCGTTCACAAGCCGCATCTGCGCACGAGCGGGTTGCGATTCAGTGCTTCTGCGCATGCACAAAGCATGATTTAGTGCTTCTGTGCATGCGCGACTGCCGAAACCCGGAAGTAACCTGTTCCGGTTTTGGTGGTCCGCAACCCGAAAAGACGCAACCTGAAGTGGCTGTAACCCGATGTATGACTGTACTTGAAGAACTCAGCTCAGTATGCAGGGAATGAGACAGAAGCATATCTACACCATATTTTGATGAATGTCCAAATTTAGTGAATAATGACATGCATGAATAAACACTGACAATCAGAAACTCTTCACCCCCAAAGGGCAACCCTCGCCTCAACTCACTAGGTGGTCTCACGCAAGACACTAGATTGCCTGACCTCCTCTCCCTTCCTCCTCAGTTGCAATCTGGGGAGAATAATATTGGCCTACCTGGCCAGGCCATTGGAATGATGAGTGATTGGGACAGTGTTTTGTATATGAAATGTTTTTAAGTGCTACCCCCCCAACCTAAAAATGGGGGGAGGCTAAATGATTTGTTTCAATTGGCTTACAAACTTAACGCAATTGTGCAATTTAGGCCTGAGTTGATAAGCGCCAATTAAACTCACAACCTGAAAACACACACACACACTTTCCCCCCTACAGAAGGATTTATTCATAACTTCTCCTGTCCCACTCACACTATGATACCACTTTAACAGTCATGGCACCACCCAAAGAATCATGGGATCTGTAGTTTGTTACAGGTGCTCAGAGTTGTCAGGAGACCCCTATTTCCCTCAGAGAGCCACAATTCCCAGAGTGGTTTAACGAACAATCCTAGGTAACTCTGAGCACTGTAGCTCTGAGGGGAATAGGGCTCTCCTGACAACTCCAAGCACCCATGGGGACAGGGTCAAAGGATTTCCGCTTCCTGTCCCAGAAACTCAGCCTCGATCCAAATTTTAGACACCTTTCTGGACCCCATAACTCTCATTCTGTAAAAATTCAGCCTTTGTGAAAGCAAGCAAGCAAGCAAGAAAGAAAGAAAGATATTGCTTACATGCAATTCTTTAAAAGTTGAAAGTCATCACTTTTTCACCTCAGTTTTATCGGCTTTCGATACACACACACATGCCCCTCCTCTCTCCGTGGTTACATTCTTAAGCTTTCTTTGCCAAATATCTTCATGTGGAAAACTACCAGTGAGAGAACATGAATCCCCATACCTACGCATAGCCGCTCCTGCAACTCATGCAGGAAACTGCAGACCAAGAGAGGACAATGTGTACACAGGCCAACAAAGAAGAATTTCTCTCTGACGCAAGACACACAAACTGAGCAATCGCACGAGACATCATCACAGCCTTGCTCACTCGCAGTCTTGCTGGAGGAGCTATATCAAGTTTCTGAAGGGAGATGAAGCTGCGGGGTGGGTGGGTGCAGGATATTATTTACTACAAGCAAAACAACCTATGAGGTATCAGGGCCAAGAGGAGACGTTATGAAGGAGCGAGGGCCTCACATCATTCCCCACCCCATACTTTTCCCTCTCCTCCTATATTTGCCTTATAGAGCAACTACTTTGCACAGAGAATTCATCCAGAGTTCCTTTTGCACCATGCATTGTCCACACTGACTTGCAGTGGCTGTCCACTCCTACCTGGCAAGGTCTGTATATCTGCAGGAGTGTCTCCACCCCCATCGTTCTGCCCAGACACTGAGGTCCAGCTCCAAGGGCCTTTTGGCAGTTCCCTCACTGTGAGAAGCGAAGCTACAGGGAACCAGGCAGAGGGCCTTCTTGGTAGTGGCACCCTCCCATCAGATGTCAAGGAAATGAGTAACTATATAACCTTTAGAAGACATCTGAAGGCAGCCTTGTATAGGGAAGCCATTTAACGTGTGGTGTTTTACTGTGACTTGATAATTTGTTGGAAGCTCCCCAGAGTGGCTGGGGCAAATCACTCAAATGGGCGACATATGAATTATTAGTATTACTATAATTTATTATTATAATTATTGAATCTGAGGCCTTCAGCATTTTGGACTGCAACTCACATCTTCCCTGAACAGTGGTCATCTTGACTGGGGATAATGGAAACTGTAGTCCAAAACATGCTGAGCTGGCTAAGCCAATGATCTGACTCAGGACAAGGAAACTTCCTAAAGGACCACTGTGAATGCAAAGTGTTTTGCGTGTTGCCCTTTGGATCCTGGCTATAATCCGAGCTATAATCTGAACTGGATTTTACTCTCAAAGTTCAATAAAGTTTAGACTGGTGTCAGAGACAGAAAGAGAGAGAGAGAGGGAAGCAAATTTAATTTCATTGGAACTATACCGCAAGGACCCAGAATGAACCCATCGCCTGCCCCAAGGAATTCAGAATGTCAGAGGAAAGAGCTGGACACACAGACCCTTATGTGCAAAAAGGGGAAATAAAAAAGCAAAGCCTGGGGGATGTTGAATTAACTTTCACTCAAGTGCATATTTGCCTCCCAGGACTCTGTAGCCAGTACAGATTTGGGCCTCTCTCTCACACAAACACACACAGAGAATTTCCCTGCCCCATCTCAGTGGACAAACTGTGAGGTCTTTGTTATTGTTTGCTTTAGAACATAACTCGGTCGAACTACCTTTTCTTTTTCATTCTTTCCTTTTTCCTTTTTTCTTTTTTGCAAGGACAAGGGGTGAGGGAAGAAAGAGAAATGAAATGCAGTGCTCCAGAACCAGAAAGGAAAGCCAAGCTGAAACAGGTATACCTTTCCTTGATTCTCTGAAACGGCAATTTGGAAGACGTTGTCCAAAGATCTCCAGTAGAGAATCTCTGCCTCTTTCACTACCTAACTGTGGGAAACTGCAGTTCATACTAATTTAGCAAAAGAATTATGCCAAGCCACTGCTGGAATCCGGTTTGTTTTAGCAAACATGAGTTAGAATAAAACATTGTTTCCCTGATTTGTGCGTAATGGGACACAGTGATTGGGCCACATTTGCCCTATGCATTTAAACTACTATTATAGCACATTTACTGTCAAACTATCCTGGGAACTATGGTTTGCTATTTGTTGGCTGAGAGTAGCTAGGAGACCCTCACAGAGCTACAGTTTTCAGGGTGATTTCTCAATCAATCCCTCCTCCCAGGGAACTCTGGGAATTGTAGCTCTCTGAGGGGAACAGGGGTCTCCTAAAACCTCTCAACATCCTTAACAAACCACATTTCCCAGGGTTCTTTGCAGGAAGCCATGATTATTTAAAGCACTAGGACACTGCTTTAAATGCGTAGGGCAGATGGGGCCTTATCCTTCCCTTGTCCGCAAAGCAAAGGAGAGGGCAAGCAGTGTGTGAGCAAAGGATCGGTGCCGATTTGCTTGTGACCATCTGAACCAGAGATTCAAAGCCGTTTTCAGCCTGCATTCCCTTGGCGGAAACCTTCCAAAGTCCATATGGCAGCAGAGCACAGAGCCAGCAGCCACTGTGGGCAGGACAATGGAGGTGACTCTTACCTTTGGACAATTGCCTCCATTCCAGCCATGCAGAGCTCGGAAGGTTCTTCATGCACATCTCTCCGCTCCTCCATAAAAGCAGGAAGAGGCATCGCAGGTCAAGGGCACATTTCAGCCAGGCATAAGCCTACTGGGGGCGATGGGCTTCTCACAACCTGCCCCCCCCCAAACGATGACACTAACACTGTGTCCCAGCGCAAAACTGGCACTATCTGGGAACAGACACCCCTGGCCTTTTCTATGCTGTCATAAGCTAAACATAACAACAACAACAACAACAACAACAACAACAACAACAACAACAACAACAAACAACAACAAACAACAACAACGTTACTGTGGAGGAATACACCAAAAGCTTTTTCCTGCTAGTCTCCAGAATTTATGCATTTATGCATTTATAAGAGGCACTTAGTTCTGTTCTGAAAATTATGTCTGTTAACCCTTCAGGGCATGATAAACACCAAATGGGCAGCAACAGCTGAACTGGAGGGCAGAGGGACTCATCCGAACTCAACATGCTCAGCTTCTCAGCCCTCAAATGAGAAAGTCTGGATATGCCACAAGGAAATAAAAAAACAGAAATTTAAGAGAGTCTAATGTGCTTCCACAACAGCTACAGTATTCCTGATGTTTACAGGATGAGGATTCTACCACAATTGTAACTGCAGCAATGACCTTTTCTATCTGGACTGTTTTTCTGCTGGGCTGAAAAATTACCACCAACTGCTCTTCCAAAAAAATTTTTAGAAAGGGAACACAATGTCACAATATTCATTACTGACACAATTACACTTTAAAAAGTAGCCAACGACATTTGAAACGACAAAGGTGTCTTTTACAAAAACTGGTTTTCCAACATTGTTGACAAATCTTGGGTTGCTAGGACCAGGCTGTCAGTTCAATTAATTGTCTTGAGAAGGACAAAGTCCCTTTCAGGTATCTGTTTTCGGCACAAAGGAAATAGAAGAATTCTCTAGAGGGTCACAAGTAGGAACTGAAGTTGTGTGTTTGGCGCTTTCTTCAATCAACAACTGACAATGGAGGACCCCAACTTACCGGCCCAGTGTAATTATAACATTTCCTGATCTTTCATCTATGACTGGTTTGCATATAACACAAGCCATTATTTGCTTAACTAACCACAAGTTTCCCACAAACAATCAAACAAAGTTTTCTAACATCACATTTGTTTCCTAGCAGCTCCTGCCATGTGTCTTTGTAATTTAGCGAGTGTCTGGCACCAAACAAACCATGGTTAAGGAAGGCTACTGGGTTCACGCACAATGCCAAGCCATGGTTAAACTAAGGTTCATAAACTAACAAGAAACCATGGCTTCAGTTCATAATTTTCAGGCAAAAAGCAAACCATAGTTAAGTTTTTTGGCAGGGTTTGTACATAACACAAAACCTTGATTTAATAAACCATTGTTTCATAAACCATGGTGTAGTGGTATGTGTAAACCTGGGCATGAGATAGGGAGTGCTCCATTAGCACTTTCATCCTCCCTCATCATACAAATTACTATCTCCCTTCCATTTTCAATGTTTACCTGTGATGTAAATATGCTCACAGTTTGTTATTCAGTCCAACATTTTCAGAGATGGTCAGATTAAGCAACACACTGCTTTACGCATAAAACCTGGCCATGGTTTATTAAACTGAACCCAGTGACCTTCCTTAACCACGGCTTGTTTGGAAACTCCAGTCCAGACATTCACAAAACTACAAGGGCATGAGGCAAGAACACCTGGAAAACAAACAAAACTTTGGAGAAACGCATTGTGGGACAACTTGTGGTTAACTTGTGGTTTGTAAAACAAACCATGGCTTTGCATCACGTGTGAGCTGGCTGTTCACCGACAACCCAAAAGAAACACACAAAAAGGAGTGAACTTTTTGTAAAACTCCTGAAAACCTTATTTCCCCCCCATAGGAAACTGAATTCAAACATTTCTGCTATGCCTCAGCTGACACTTAGGATGGCAGGTACACAAGCTGGACAGGTTGCAAAATCAAAATGATAGTTCTGTATTAGATAGTTACTTAATAGTTTTCAGAGAAAGAGAGAGAAACACCCTGTAATGCAGAAGTTGAGAAGAAAGGTTAACACTCCATTTTCATATAAATGTTCAGAATTCAGTTATCTAGGAACAGAATTGTGTTGAAAACCTGTATATGAATCTCAACACCAGCACTCTCCAAACAAGTAAAATGCTTTAAGCTCTCAAGCCAGGAAAGGCACTTTTCTTCTTTTTAAAGCTTCTCCAATTCCTCTCCATCAAAGCCTAGGAAATACTTTGCTCCCTTTCCTCAACATCGAGCTGCCAGCTGAGGTCCGGTGATTTTGATTAAGCACCAAGGCATCCGGATCTGGCTGGCAGCAGCTATATTTGCCAGCTACTTATTTCCACTCATCGAGACCCAGCAAATGGACTATGTGGATGCTCTCTTGTGTACATTCTCTCTCTCTCTCTCTCTCTCTCTCTCTCTCTCTCTCTCTCACACACACACACACACACACACACACAGAAGCAGAAAAGGTTATTGAACAGTAAATTACAGGCTACAGCACCGATGAGCAGAAAGTAGATTGTGATATCTCCTGGTAGATCTCTGTGTGATTTGAAGTAGTAGATATTTGAGGATTCCTAACCTTCAACCACTTATAGCAGCAGCAGCAGCAGTGAAATGATAGATACTCACACCAAATCATAACAGAAATGAAGAAAACTTGGTGTGGTAGTAATCAGAGGGTTTTTTTGTTTTTTAATGCAAGGGCCATCAGCTCAGTTTATTTCTGATATGAAAACCAAGTCCTCTGGTAAGAATTACGCCCTTTGCAGCTTGGGCATTGGTTGGTGGATCTTGGGATTTTAGTAAACGCAAAGTAGATACGGCGAGCCTTAAGACAATCCACCCTGAAAATAAAGGGCAAAAATGGAAGGGATACAGATTGGCTAAGCAAAGAAGCACAATGGAAAACAGGGGTGTGCAACATGTAAGCTAATCGAATGAGCCTGGAAGCGGCTTGGTCTGCCAGTGGCTCAGATGATGGAGCCGGGTCAGATTCTGAAGCTTTAGAGAACAATGTGGAATCTTACTGGACCCATGAATTACCTGGACCATGCTGAGCTGATAACCTAAATTCCTGCCATCTGAAGTGGTATTATTTACTTATAACTTTTTCAAGCCCCCCTCACAAAATTCTCTCGGTGGCTTACGATTCCCAAGCCAAAAGCGAAAAGCAATTACAGTAACAAAACGAGGCATCCTTTACGTGAACCACCCTGAGACATTTGGGTATAGGGTAGTATAGAAATATAACAACAACAACTGTAAAAATAAACAGCTGCCTTAATACAGTGGTACCTCGGGTTATAGACGCTTCAGGTTACAGACTCCGCTAACCCAGAAATAGTACCTCGGGTTAAGAAATTTGCTTCAGGATGAGAACAGACATTGCGCGGCGGGAGGCCCCATTAGCTAAAGTGGTGCTTTAGGTTAAGAACAGTTTCAGGTTAAGAACGGACCTCTGGAACAGTTTCAGGTTAAGAATGGACCTCCGGAATGAATTAAGTGTGTACAATGAAGGACGAAAATTCACCTTGCATCCCGCCAAAATTAAAACACAGCTTTGAATACAAAGAGGCTCAGAATGTGCAATATATTTTAAAGGCTTGGGCAAACAGAAAGGTCCTTATCTGGCACAGAAGGTGTTAGCCAGTGGCAATGCGGACAGACTAGCAGATCTCCTCAGCAAATTAAGTGCCCTGTCACATTCTGGGGACATACAAGCAAACTTCCTCATGTGCTGTCTCCCTTATTGCAGATCTGGGCTTCCCCTTTCTGTCTCTTTTCTTCAATCCTGCTTTGGAGAGGGGCTGTAGCTCAGTGGTAGAGCATTGCATTTGCAGGTAAAAGGACCCAGGTGTGATCCCCGGCCTCTCCAGGTAGGGTTGGGGGAGACCCCAGTCGGAAAACCCTCGAGAGCTCCTGCCAGTCAGTTTAGACGATACTGACCTAGACAGACCAGTAGGTCTGCCTAAGGCAGCTTCCGACGCCAACCATCCACATATCCCGAGGGAAGATGCACACACACCCTTAGAGAACCATAGCTAAGGATAATTTACAAACTATTATCTCAGCCACAAAACATAACCACTGGGAAAGAGGAGCACTGGAACTGTAAACAATAATAGCAGGGTCAGGGGGGGAGAGGCAGAGCAAACCATTCATTTTGCATGGCTCGGATCTCCGATGGAATTCTCTCTCTTCTTGTTGGCAGTGATTTTTATTTTTTACTTTTTCCCCCCTCTCCCTCCCTCCCTTTTTGGGTTTCTGCTTTGGTAGGGAGAGGAACAGAAACATCCCGGTTTTAAAGCTGTCAAGTCTGAGGTTCTATTTATCTGAGAAAGGCCATAATGGCTCCCAAATGATCCAGCTAGTCGAGCTATTATCTCAACTAAATTGCACAATTCAGAAAGGGGGGGGTGGAGAGCAGAATACATATAGTTACCATAGCAAAAAAGAAAAGCCAAGCCAAAACATTACGATCAAACAATGTTAAAAATTCTAATTCGAACCTCCCTACGTACGCACACACAGGATATGGGGTGGGTGGGAGGGAGGGAGGGCTGGATAGGTTGTTCCAGACCAATCCCCATTAAAAGAAACAAACACTACCACCGTTAAACCATTCGAAAGATCCATATCTCCACTTCCTCCCTCATACTGAACAATGCAAGCGGCCCCAGTGGCTTGCTTGCCCTATCAGGCTGTTACAGTACCGTGCTGACAACCCCAAAACCACCATATCTGTCTAAACCCTACTAGAACCAATTTAAGGTAATGGGGGTTGCCAAAGTGGTGCCCACATGAGGCCTTCCCTGGTGCTTGCAGGATCCCCTCCTTCTGACTCTCTCCTGTTGAAAGGCTTGGGCAAAACACATTATGTTGGTGCCAACAGACTGTGTGTGTGTGTGTGGTGCCCCTTAAGAGGTTACCTAAAACGACACTAAATCAGACACTAAATCGCTCAGATGAATTACTTGATTGAAAGTAGTTCCCATAATACCCAGGTGAACTAAAGATGTATTAAGTTCATTTGGGAGTACAGTTTTTGAATGATTTCTAGTTCGCCTTCATTCTCTCCCCACCAATAGCAGGAGGCCCAGACGCTTGCCTTTCTTTTTTAAAGGAAGTCATTCAGACATCTTTTTTAAAAAACAAAAAAAAGTTAGAAAGCAAACTGTGGAGGCAACATAAAAAGTCTTATTAGGCAGATACAGAGGCGCTGCTATTGCTAAGAGAGGGGAATGCTTCCTGTATAAGCATTGCTCTCACTCTGAATTCAGACTTTGCATTGCGTAGTTTCTCATGCAATTCTCTCTTTTACACAACCCTAAAAAGGTGCAAGAGACCTGCGTGATTTTTGCATGCAGACACCTAACCATGACTAGGGTTGTTGTTGTCATTGCTTTTAACTGAATTGTCTGGAGCTGGAGATGCTTTTTTCTTTTTTGTTGATGTTTTATATTAATAATCACTTCATAATGTTTCATGGGAAGCAATTCATAAATAAAATGAATCAATAAATAAGACACCTAAGCAGTACGTGGATGCCATCAAGCGGATGTGAAAAAGTACACTTTTGGAGGTCTTTCAGGAAAAAAAAATATTCAAGCCCTAAGAAGGCCCCTTTTCTATAAAACAAGTGTTTGCAGGAGAATATTCAACAGACCCCTAGCTAAGACTATAAACGTGAATTCAAACCATAGCTTAGCTTTCTGAGCGAAGGGGCACCAGCAAGACTGGGTTCTCACCTTACCAACAGAGAGGTTGGATAGGTAAGACCAGTACCTTCACTGCGGTTTGCTCCATTTAAATTTAACGTGCATAGTGCAATCCTACAGGTGTCTACTCAAAAGTAAGTTCAGTAGGGTGTGCTTGCAAGTAGGTGGGCACAGGATCTCAGGATTTTGACCATTAAAGCCTTCAACAACTCAAGACCACGATACCAATACCACTAATGATGATGATGATAGTAATAATGCTAGTCTGGGTATTCAAACAACACCAAAAACAACAACAGTCATGGTTAAAGTGAGAGGTCTGCAAACAGACAACAGTTGCATGTTTTTCACTTTCATGCTGAAACCCTAGACATATTTATCCGAAAGCTAGCTCCTTATAAATCGTACTTTGGAGTAAAACTTGGTTAGCAGTGAACTGCAAGACACCAGATGCATGCGTCTTCAAACCCTGAAATGAATTGCCCATTAAACAAGCCTCTCAGTTTTCTGGGACAAAATGCAAGTTATTGCAGCAAAGAATTAGCAATTTGTTCTGTAAAAAGCAATTACACAAACCCAACCATCTAAGCAGCAGTGTCGTTTCTTTTTAATCAACACATTAGATTTTACAGCTAAATGGCTAGAGAAATTATTTTCCATGCCACGACTTTTCTAAAAGACGAAGAATGAAAAGTTTGGTTACAAGAAGGAACGGGGGGGGGGGGGGCATAGTGAAAAATGAATACGGTTGATATTTCAGTTATCTAAAACCTCTTCCCCCCCCCCCCCCAATGAGTCCATTTACCACGGGTTTAAAATAATTTTAAAAGGTAAAAGAAAAGAAAAAGAATGATTTTGTTTGGATGTAGTTGAGCAGGAAATGGCTGAGGTGGGTTAAATACCTTTCTTGTACATGCCTTACAAAGAATTTCCTCTACTTACTAAAATAATATTTGTTTTCGTGTCAATCTTGGTGTTTCACAGCCCCAAAGCTGGTACGCTGGTATTGCCTTCTGTATCTCTGACCATAAACAGACATGCAATGCCTCCAAGGACACATAAAACTGATATTTATGGCTGTTTTATTGCCGATTTTATGTGCATGTTTACACAATGTTTATACCTGTATTTGTTTATTCATTAGCTTCATATTAGGATTGCAAATGTGGCTGTACAAAGCTGTTACACTGGGGTCTTTCGCCAGCTTGGTACCTGCCCTAGCAATGTCCCCGTTTGTACAGAGATTCATACCTCAGATACACACCACCATGTGACCATACCCATGCAAACAGATGCTTCGGTTTAATCACCCCTTAACAAACTTGAAATCTTGCAGTTTTCACTGCACAAACAAGCAGTTTTAATTAGTTTTATTGAGGCCGTCTGCCTGGAACACACCTCTTGCTTGAGCACACAGGAAAACCTTATCCCCATGCCACCAAATACCCAATAAATCAGAAGGTAGATCAGGGATGAAGAATCTACAGGGGCAGCACATCCCATTTTGCTGCCTGAGGCAAAACAGGAAGTGCCGCCCCACCCTGTTGCTGTGCCGCTGCCAATCACGCCGCCTACGTTGCTGTCAGAGAAGTGCTTCCGGCAAGATCTTGATGATTCCAGGAGAGATCAAATCTTGTGAGATCATGGCGGAAACTGGCACTGAGGCCAGTTGTGGAGACAGAAGGGAAGATGGGGCATTGCTTTTGGGCTTCCGCCGCCTGAGGTGTGGCTTCACTCTGCCTCATGGGTGGGCCAGGCCTGGAAATCTGGTGCCCTTCAGATGTCACTGGACTACAACTCAGATCACTGGCCGTGATGGCTCGGGCTGATGGGAGCCTGCATCAAACAACATTTGTAGGTCCACAGGTTCCTTACTTGTGGTCCAGCTGCGGACAACTGACCACTTTCTGATGGACTGTGGGATTCTGGCAAAAGAAACCTAGACTAGCTGTAGCTTGGTCTGATCCAGCAGGACAGTGCTTATGTCCTTCACCAAAAAAACATACATAGGATAGGCTAAGTCTTACATGTCTTGCATACCAAAGTTGCATGTTTTAACCCCTGATGTTTCCAGCTAGGACTGGATCCTGGGAGACCTTCAAGAGCTGTTTCCCAGCAATGCAGACAATACTGAGTTGGAGAAATGCTGTTACTCATTACAAAGGCAGCTTACTAGGATCAGGAATCACAGATTACTTATGCCCAAGCCATTTAGAAATCCTATCTGCTAGTTGTCTATGGACTACCTACCATCATCCTTGATCACTGCTCATGCTAGCTGGGGCTGATCGAAGTCCAACATCTGGAGGAGCACAAAGTTGGGTACCACTACTTTACACAGAGGCCCAACATCTATCACAAGACCCTGGCACACTGTAGTGTAGAGATGGGGAACCTATAGCCCTCCAGTTGCTGTTAAGACTCCAGCTCCCATCAGATCCAGCTGACATGGCCAACAGTCAAGGGTGATGGAAGCAGGAGCTCAGCAGGTTCCCCATCTGATAAGTCAACGTGGTGTCTTCCAGATATTGTGGACTTTAGCTCTAGCCAGTCTGGGCAAAGATCAGGAATTATGGGAGTTGTAGTCCATGAAATCCAGAGGACACCATGTTGGAGAAGAAACCTCAGGGTTGTCCACAGCACAGTTTCAAAGCCACTGCAAGAGGCAATGAAGGAAAGGAAAGAAATTTCAGGTTTTTGAGCTCTCTTAAGCTTCCCTTCAGGAATGCTGTGCCTTAATGGTAAATCTACTTGAATCTGCTTATAAAATCTGCTAGAGAAAGAAAGAAAACAGGGGGACATTGCATCTATATTCTCTTCAAACTTTGGAAAGACAAGTACACGCAAATACAGAAGTGGCAGCCAACACTTGGTGGAATTTGCTTTTTGTTCTTAATCCTGGCAGCAGCAACAGCGCTGTAGTGTTTTCCAAAGAGCAGCAAAAACTCATCCAATTGCAAGATATCAGGAGGGCTCAAACCACTCCTGGGCAGAATCAAAGCCACAAAATGCCCCTGGGGCTCAGATTATCTCCCAGAGTTGATTTATTGATAGCTGAACACATACCCGACAGCTTCTTAGCCACCACCTAAACACGATCCATTAATCAAGGTTGGTATGACAAATATTTAGGGGGAGAGAGAAGGGGAGTCTGGGAATATTGTTTCTTAACAAACTGGTCATACAGAGGAACAGCTCCAATCTGCCCTGAGAAGCTTTATCAAAAAGACAAGCTCATTCTAGCTAGCCCATTTTAACTTTCCGTCCTATCTTCCAAAGTGCTTGCACCCTCTTCCCTATTTTGTGTCATCTGCAAATCTGGCAAATAATATCCGCCAGTCCTTGATCCAAATGGTTCATTAAAAAACAAAGGTGTGTGACATCAGGTCCAGAATACGACTCTACTCAACACATCACTGTTATCCTATTAGGATAGCTTTGGGTACCAGACAAGGCTGGAAACAGGCAAGAGAGTCAGTGTATTGGTTGGAGTGCTGGACTAGGACATGGAAGAATGAGGGTTTAAAACCACATGGAGCCATGAAGTTCACTGGGAGACCTTGGGCCAATCACAGTCTCTAAGCCAAACCTACCTCACAGGGTTGTTGTGATCATAACAATGGGGAAGACACAAAGCATGTATGTCACCTTGTATGTCATACCAAAACTCAAGAGGTGGGATAGAAATGCAATAATGAAACAAACAGGTTTGGGGGTGGGAGGATCTGCTGTCGTCCACCATTCCCAGTATGCTTAGTAGCATTAGTGGGCAACAACCATGTTGCAATCCGCACTGGGCAGCTGAGAACCCCACATTATTTTTATTTCCCCACAGTGCTGCATTACCCTGGGGCATTGTGGGGAATTTAAAATGGCGGACAGGTTACAGCTGCCTCCCAAAAGCACAGCCCTATAGGTGGGCCCAATCCTGCCAACAGCACCACAAACACTCGGCGGCCGCCTAAGTAAACCAGGTTCCAACAAAACAATGCCAATTTTCATCATTTCAAACACATCTAGAATTTGGCTTCATTTCTCTTCCATCTCCCTCGCCACCTAATACACAGTTGGATTTTGTCTAACGGGGGAAATCGGATTCAGAGACTTACAGTTGTTAAGTAAATGGGACCCAAGTGCACCCTAAAAATTAATTCCTCACTTACAAATGTCATTCACACCAATAAACTGCCACTTTCCCCTTTGAAAACAAACAGTGAGGGAATTAACCCTCCTGTGGCTTCCATTCAGATGAATTTTAAAGAGAATAGCAGTCAGTCAAACACAAGTGCATTGTTCATGATGCAGTGTGTGTGTTTAGGTTATACGTGACACCAACGGAATTCTTAAAACCATTTGTTTTTCTTTAAATAAGAGAAAAAATGCAGTTGTGTATTGATTATATATGATAAAAAAATTAAAATTCAATAAAATATGATTGGAAAAACAACAACAACCCATCTCTCTTCACAGGGGAGAAATGACTCCCAAACAGAGCCCATCCCTGCAGAATTTGCATTCGGCAGTTAGATTCAGTGTCAAACCCAAGCCCACAGAGATCAACTCCCCAATGTGGCTGATGCAAGCACAGAATCTTTCCCCCCATCCTTTACAGATCAGCTTGAATTCGAGCCAGTCTGGAAAAGGAAACACTTCACCTGATTCCATGCCCATTCCACCAGTCAAAGAGGCCCATCAAGATCTGGTCCACTGTCCGGATCTAATTCACCAACCCTGGGTTTGAGAGTTGGGACTACAATTGGGGGATATCCCCCAGTTCAAATCTCCACACAGCTTACTGGGCGACCTCGAGTAAGTCATTACCTGTCAGCCTAAAACTACCTCACAGAGTTTCTGCGAGGACAAAATGAGGTGAGGGGGAACCACGGGCGCCATCTTGAAGTCCTTGGAGGAATGCTGGGATATAAATGAAGAAAGAAAGTAAATGAATAAACAGAGCGGTGTCAGGGAATGTCATTCCCTTTAAGTTTCTCCCCACTTTGCGGAATATAAAAGGCAAAAATAAAATAAAATAAATGAGCCTCTCTGAGGAAAATGTCTGGCAACGGAAGGTAGCATATTTTAATTTTAATAGGTTTTTTATTAGGCTGCCATGTTTATACATTCAGGTATTTCTGTTGTTTTTTTACTGATTAAAATAGGTCCCCTGAGCAATCAGACAGCAGTGGTGTTGTTTTTGAAGCTATTAATTATTATTTTAACAAAAGTAATGCCAGGCCCCGCAGCTGGCAATGCCATCTTAGAATTCCTCTTTGATTCTCACACAGGAAGGCACCCCGGCCTAAGATGGCACCGCTGCGCCAACTAAACCAATCTAAACTGGTCTTCAACTGGTGGGTTCTGGCTAGTGTGTCGCAGCCTGATCCGATTTGATTCATATGCAAATTCATGCAGGTTTAAAACAGACTTACTCAACTGGGATGCCATTAAATCCGGCAATAGACTTGGTTTTTATTGTGTTTCTGCTTATTCTACAGAGTCAGAATAGGATGGCCTAAGCATCTAAACAAACACATGAACTGCAGCACAACTACCCTTAATTCAAGCAGTAGGTTCAGGGAAGCAGCATATTACAGTTAAAAACGGTCACACCAGATAAACATTACTCATTATGGGGCTAGACCTGTGAGCTGCTCATTTTCCACTGGTCTGCATGAGGCTGTGTCGCACATCTGGAAATTTACACAGCAGCAGCAATTTGAGAATTTCATTTAGGAAAAATAAATCCCATTCATTTCAGTAACTAAATGCCCCCTTGGAAGACAGGAGGAAATGTGGGGAATGTGGCACGCGAGCTCATTAATAAAAGAAACGGTTTATTCACCCGAAGCTCTTGGCAAACCAGTAATAAGGGCTGTACTTAAGAGGTTTAATTACCTGTGTTTTAAGTCGGTCCCAAAAATGCACTGAAAATCAGATGCCGAATACAAACAGCGCACCCCAGAGCTTCACCATTACAACTAAATGACATCATTAATTTGGAATAAAACTGAAATAACTACATTTGCAATGCTTTGATGGCAACATGCTCATTTTTCTAAGGCTGCAATCCTAGGTGCGGTTGCTGAAGAGTACATCCTATTGAACTCACCAGGGCTTAAATCTAACAAAATATAAAGCCTGCCCTTAAGATCAGCTCAGGACTGGGATACGGCCGGCGTGATCCTGAACATTGTATAGCTTTACATTCATAATATGCAGCAATGATCCTGAAAACAAGCCCGTGAATTTTTACTGTTCCACACATACTTATGTAATGTGATTAAATGCACATCCTTGGCCCAAGAGATTGGGGGGAGGGGTTTAAAGAAAATAATCTTAATTAACCAGATTATTTGCTGAGAACCCAAGGTTCTTACTCATCATAGAAGACCAGCCAAGTGGGTATTTGCAATCCAAAGCTCTCCAAAGAAGATCATATCCAGATGGGGCATTCTTTATGTCCCAGGGCATCGACGGAAGGTACTCATCCGCTACGATGTCACTAACGCTAAGCAGGTCTGGGTCTGGTCAGTGCCTGGATCCTTCAAAATCTTCCAGAGAAAGCGACTATTGCCCTGAGTCTCTCTCCATATGCAAACGGGTAATAAACCTAAATCATACACAAGCAGATCCCATGGGCAACCATCACAGCACGCTACAGAAGTCTGGCAAACTTAACATTTTGAAGCATGTTTCCCATTCCCCTAAACACACATTCTTCAACATAAAGACACCACAAATCTGTAATTTAAAAGTCTGTCGTGCAATCCTTGTTCTCGATACTGTAATTTTCAGCAACCCTCAAATAATACCGTTTTTGCAAGGGGAAGTTGACATCTGTAGAGGAAAATAAGGGAGGGATCCAGGGCTCCAATTGCATCACAGAACTGCCTTCGGGGACCACCAGTCCTGTCTGTGTCTCAATAGCATCCACAACTTTCCCGCATCCCACTTACAAGTGATGTAAACTGATTCTTTGGAAAGTGCAAACATACATAGGGATGCAAGAGAAATTCGGTTCAGCTCACATGTAAAGGCAAAACTATCTTATTTGAACTTTCAAAAACAATAAAACGGCCAACCTTCAAAATTCATACTTCTCCGAATTTTGTGATGGAATTCTCCAACCAAGCAACACATAAAGGGTGAACCCAAATGTATATATTAGAAGAAAATAACGTGCGAAAAGGCATTATATTATGGGAAACTGCTTTGCAGAAAATTGTGTACATTGGGCAGAACTGCACACATATAGTAAAAGAAATTCACACTACAATGCTGGTGAATTTTCATTAATAAGTTTTTAAAAAATGAAAACTGATGTGGAAATGTGGAGAACTGAACTCAGGACTGGGAAAATGAGAAACTGAGAGGAAGGAAGGAAGGAAGGAAGGAAGGAAGGGAGGAAGGGAGGGAGGGAGGGAGGGAGGGAGGGAGGGATTCGCCCATTCGTAGCACACACAAAGCAGAATGCAGTAGTTCAGGTCCTGAAGGGGTAGAATGGACTGTACTCTTGCTGTATATGGGAATACTGATTTTGCAGCCTACTAAATGTTAAAATAAATCCCCCCTAAAATTATTATTATTTAAATCAAGGACACATTTTCCTGGCTAATGATTGCTACCTGCCAAAAAAAATCCTTCTCTTGTGCAAAGTTTTATGTACAGGATCCTATATGCCAGAGGCAGAGAACCTGCATCTCAAGGGAATACTGCCTTCATCCTAATTTCATGGGGTTTGGAGCAAGGGTCAGCAAACTTTTTCAGCAGGAGGCCAGTCCACTGTCCCTCAGACCTTGTGGGGGGCTGGACTATATTTTGAAAAAATAATAATAAACAAAATCCTATGCCCCACAAATAACCAAGAGATGCACTTTAAATAAAAGCTCACATGCTACTCATGTAAAAACACCAGGCAGGCCCCACAAATAACCCAGAGATGCATTTTAAATAAAAGGACACATTCTACTCATGTAAAAACAGGCTGATTCCAGGACCATTCGCGGGCCGGATTTAGAAGGCGATTGGGCTGGATCCAGCCCCTGGGCCTTAGTTTGCCTACCCATGGTTTGGAGGAAGCTGTATATAGAGAAAGAGGGAAACAGGGAGACAGATCTTTCCCAAGAGGTTCACTAAGGATGGGCTCTCTGCTTAAAGGCCAGTTCCATCAGGCTCCTTCTACAACCCTAATCTACCTCAGCCACAAGAGAAGAGGAGATGGAACTGCAGCGCTCCGCTGAGACACCAACAACCTTTGGCTCCTCCTCTGCACATTTTTCCCTTCCAGCTGATCGTTACAAAAACCTTGTAACTAAGAACTAGTCCCTGAGCTTGTTTTTTCCTCCTGCCTCCCCAACCTCCCCCCCCCCTTTCCTTATATGTCATTTAGATAGGTTTACAATAAAATCGGGACACGGGTGGCGCTGTGGGTAAAAGCCTCAGCGCCTAGGGCTTGCCGATCGAAAGGTCGGCGGTTCGAATCCCTGCGGTGGGGTGCGCTCCCGTTGTTCGGTCCCAGCGCCTGCCAACCTAGCAGTTCGAAAGCACCCCCGGGTGCAAGTAGATAAATAGGGACCGCTTACTAGCGGGAAGGTAAACGGCGTTTCCGTGTGCGGCTCTGGCTCGCCAGAGCAGCGATGTCACGCTGGCCACATGACCCGGAAGTGTCTCCGGACAGCGCTGGCCCCCGGCCTCTTGAGTGAGATGGGCGCACAACCCTAGAGTCTGTCAAGACTGGCCCGTACGGGCAGGGGTACCTTTACCTTTACCTTTACAATAAAATCACTGATATTTGTAAGCTGCTCAGGAAGCATTTTTCGGCTGCAGCATGGGCGAAATTCTTTCAAAATTTATTTTTGTCCTGGTTCTTACATGTACCAATTAAAGCACAGGGCAAGCTAGTGATTAAAAATATCACAATCACAATAATAAAAGTTTTAACAAACCCCAATAAAACAACAATATATCACATCTAAAAACATAACAAACCACAGTGACATAGCACAGTTAGCAAAATTACAATGAATTACATCCCAAGAGCCTGGATAAAGAGGAGAAATCACAAGTGACATGGCCAGTGTGGTGGTCATTTGGGAAGGGTGAATAAAGCAGGGGTGTTAGAAAGAGGAGGGGAGAAAGAGATGGGGCAGCCCCACCCACATTTGTCTCTGACTCTGCCCACTGCCAGCTTGCAGTCTGTGGTAGGTCACTGTGGCGTTTGCCCTCCTAGGTGGGTCATAAGGAAAGGGTTAAATGGGTGTGAAGTGATTGGCCAGTGGGAACCCAAGGGGAGGAGTTAGAGTTGGAGTTGTTGGGAAGTCAGTTGTTGGGAGTTGGAGAAGGAAGAGGGAGGCTAAGTCTCTGGGTTGGTCTAGTTTTGATGTGAGAGAGTGAGAGAAACTGTTAGGAGGAGTCAGATAGACAGTTGGGATAATCAGTTAGCAGTTATTAGGAAGGTATAGGCCGGTAAAGAAACTAAGATTAAGAAACTGACAAGAAAAATTCTCTGAAACCATAAACTTGTTAATGCTTATAAAATAAACTTGCTTAGTTGTTTTAATGTTAACAACTGTCTGGACTCTGTGTGTACCCGAGAGAAACGGGTTGGTGGCAGCGGGGAAGCACTCACAGTGGTGGCACAGGGATCAATAGACCGTCAAACGTCCGGGGACCCTATGTGATCGCCACAGTCACCTTAAGAGAAAGTGATCTCTCTCACACAGAGAGACACAAAATGATTCTCTATCTTCGCTAATACTAGTGGCAAACCCTTTCTCAAAGTGCGGTTCCTTAGGGCACACCGCAAAATTTTGTTCCAGGTCTCACTTGCCCTCCTCCTTTTGCATTTGGTCACCCTAACCACATACAGTGGATGCTGGGGTTACAAACGTAATCCGTGCACGATGCACGTTCGCAACCCGCAGCAGTGGGTCTGTGCATGCAAGGGTTGTGATTTGGTGATTCTGCGCATGCGCAAAGCGAGATTTAGCACTTCTGTGCATGTGTAACCGCCAAAACCCAGAAGTAACCCGTTCTGGTACTTCCGGTTTTTGGCGGTCCGCAACCTGAAAAAACGCAACCTTAAGTGTCTGTAACTGGAGGTATGACTGTACAAAAGTACTAAATATACTAATGATGAAGCACCACAATCAACCAGGTTCTAAAGGACAATTATATTCTAATCAGTTTATATTTAATTAGTTCTTCCTCGTTGAGGCAGCAGGGGAGAGAGAAGGTAATGTTCAGACATGCATGGGGGCAGTTTGACCTTTTCCACTGCAGTTTTGAGTGAACAAAAATCAATACGGCCCCAGCAGATCTCTGCAAAAACCTTTTCAAGAAATTTATTTCGAACGCCTTTCGGAAAGCGGCAGGGCGGGTGCAAACGCTAAGAGAACCCTACTGGCTCTCCTTTGTTAGCTGTGACTGAAGCTTTCCCTCGGAAATTAAAACAGTTCGTCGGCAGGGGGGTAGGAATACTCATCAACTTACTGCCAGTGGTTGAGGAGAAAATACCTTCAGAGAATAATCTGAAAAATAATTTTGTTACTTGTTTTCATACACGCGCTCCACAGAGAAAGAGAGAGAGAGACACCCCAAACATGGTCATGAACAGAACGGGCCTTTATGTAAACAAGGTATTTTAGTTTGGAACATTTTGTCGCAGAAATGGCAGGGGGGCTCGAAGAGGACCTATCTCAAAACTATTTCCGACTCAGTCAAAAGGTTTACGTTTTCACAGGCTTTGCATTCGCCCTGGAAAAAAAAGAATTATGCTGGTTGAAAGTCACAAAGCGAACCAGGTGGCGTGTGAAATTTTGCTCCTGCAAAAATTCCGGCCAGCCTTTCCCTCTGAACACGCAAACCCAGGACCCTCCAGGTGTTGCTGGACCACAACTCCCATCAACCCCCGGGCACTGCCCATGATGGCTGGGGCTGTTGGGAATTAGAGTCCAAAATACTGGGGGCGGGGCACCAAGTTGGCAAATGGTACCTTAGCAAGACATCATACTGTAGCAATGAAAGCAGCTGCGCACTAAGAAAGACTATGGTTTGCCACATATGCCTACCAGCCCTCGTGTTGACAATTTACAACCAAATATTAATGTGGGAGGGATGCGGGTGGCGCTGTAGGTTAAACCACAGAGCCTAGGACTTGCCGATCAGAAGGTTGGTGGTTCGAATCCCCGCGACGGGGTGAGCTCCCGTTGCTTAGTCCCTGCTCCTGCCAACCTAGCAGTTCGAAAGCACGTCAAAGTGCAAGTAGATAAATAGGTACCACTCCGGTGGGAAGGTAAACGGCGTTTCCATGCACTGCTCTGGTTTGCCAGAAGCAGCTTAGTCATGCTGGCCACATGACCTGGAAGCTGTGCGCCGGCTCTCTTGGCCAATAAAGCAAGATGAGCGCCGCAACCCCAGAATCAGCCACGACTGGACCTAATGGTCAGGGGTCCCTTTACCTTTGCCTTATTAATGTGGGAAACAGGCAGGGGAGAATAATGGTGGGCAGGAATATGAAGACCAGAGAATAGGAAAACCTGAGGCTTTACAAATGGTGTTGCAATACAACTTACATCATCCCTGACCACTGGGGCTTACGGGGGCTGGAGACCACAGGGTCCTCATCCCCCGTTTCAATTTCTGTACTGTGTAGGGAAGATAGCCAGTGTAGTTCTCTCTAGATGCTGTTGGACTCCAACTCCCATCAGCCCCCACCAACAAGGCCAATTGTGTAAAGGATGATGGGAACTGTAGTCCAATGGCATCTAGAGGCTACTAAGCTTTGGTCCCAGCGCCTGCCAACCTAGCAGTTCGAAAGCACCCCCGGGTGCAAGTAGATAAATAGGGACCGCTTACTGGCGGGAAGGTAAACAGCGTTTCTGTGTGCTGCGCTGGCTCGCCAGATGCAGCTTTGTCACGCTGGCCACGTGACCCGGAAGTGTCTCCGGACAGCGCTGGCCCCCGGCCTCTTGAGTGAGATGGGCGCACAACCCCAGAGTCTGTCAAGACTGGCCCGTACGGGCAGGGGTACCTTTACTTTTAAGCTTTGGTTATCCCTGATGTAGCTGAGCTTTTAATGTATCAACATGGAAAGCAATTTATTCAGAGTTATCGGCTTGACATTAAACGAGGATGGGAGGGATCCTGTTCTCACAGGCTGCAAAATGCATATTGTTTCAGCCTCTGAATCCGCTCCCATATCACCATGTGTTCTCACTGAAATCGCTCTCGTGCCACATCTTCTGGATTCAACCAGTATTCGCAAAAACCAAGTTAAGTGCAGTGATACTGTACCACCACAGTTTACCCGATCACTTATCCAGTTCTCCCTGGATAGTCTCTTCCTTGCTTTCAAACTCAGTTCAGCTAAGACTAAAAACAGCTTTAAAGGGTTTTCAGCTCAGAGTAACTGATTGTGTAAAAGAAGCCCTGCAAGAGAATAATACCAGTTATTTCACCAGGGGGGAAAACACATCTTAAACTACAAAAGGGCAGTCAGCCAACTATTCAGGCTTCCAGCCAATTCATTAGTCTACTAAACATATATATTTACATACCATAAAACCTCAAAACAGGGTGGTGTGTTGTTGTTGTTGCTTTAGAACGCCAAAGAAGTGGGTTTCTATGTGTGAGAACACTGTTGCAAACTTAACAAATGGAAGTTCTCCCCTTCATTAGAATATCGTCGACTAGAAGAAAAATGCCTTTCTTGTCAAAGTCAGGATCGAAGGACCAGCCCCCACTACAAAAACAGCAAAAACAGCTTCAAAACACAAGCAAGCAAATGAAGGGCCCACCTGCATTATGCAAATTCCCAGAAATTTATCTACACTGATCTAAAGCAACCGCAGTTAATGTTGCTTGCTTTCTCGTTCTTATTCATCAAAGGAACTCTATAGCAATTTCGCCATGAAAGGTAAAATATTAGGGTCCAGCACGTGAGGTTGCAAACAATCTTCACCTCTTTGCTCTGCAATCCTAACACACTTGCTTCCGGTTAAAGGGCTAAGGCCTCGGTCCTTACTGTTCCAAAGCCAGATAGATAGATATATATATATGCACACACAGAGAGACAGGCCACCTAATACAGACACATATTCGTGAAAATGGCATATAAAAAAAGGACTTTATATATGTGAAGATGTAAATATCTGTATATTAGCTGAAATGGTAGGATAAATTGGTACTATAATGCTGTGAATTTTTATGTCGACCCGTTCTTTAAAAAATCGCAAACCGGCATGGAAAGGTAAAGTGGACCTGAAATTGGGAAACTGAGAAACAGCAAGAAACCCAAACTGACAGATCTCCCCATCCCTAATTGGCCAGCATGTCAAACTGGTTAACATCAGATAGAAAGACTGAAAGGATGCAACCCCATTTCTCAGAAACAAGCCATATATTTTATGTGGGGATTTTTAAAAAATAATTCTCTTTTTTTTTTTAAAGAGACAATTAATGTCAGTTTCCAAACTTTAAATTTTGATTACCAGTAGGTATGGAGAACGGCTCATTTCAGCAGCACCCAAAATTTAAGGAAGAACTTCCCAGAAAGGAAAAATTTGTACAGCAGACAAATTCATGTAAGTGGCACAATTAACACCCTAAACATTGTGGGTCGCTCACGCCCACCACACACTCACAAACAAAATCAAAACACAGACTTCATCAGTGGGTCACTGTTCCAGATGTTTATCCAATTGACACGGCAACCCCCAGCACACACTGCGTTTCTTTCAGCACAGCATCTTTATGTACGCGTGTGTGTATTTAAACACCATTTAAAAAGAGCTGAAAGCCTCTACTGTATTTTGACTTCTTTACCTCCAGTAAGGCTCTCCTTTTTTTCTTTTTTCTTTTTTTTAAAGGCTTCATGTCACACTTTTAACAAACAGTTTTATTAATTGCCAAACTCCCCCACCAACACCTCTCAAATTGTAAGGGCTTAAATTTTTTTTTTAATTACATTTTAATCAATAAAGTGAGCAAAATCAGAAAAATGCCTTTGGAATCCATGTCTGCCTTTTCCAAGAATGGGGTAAATCGGTATTTTTTTACTAAAAAAAACCAATGAGAAAAGAGCCTTAAGAAATAAAAATTATAATTAAGCTTTTACTAAATTATATAAAATTATATTTCTTTAAAACTATATTTGTTATGTTATACACACATACAAACACACACACACATATGCAATGTTCAACAATTGTTACCTTAAGCTTCTGTGATTTGTAATGATGATATATTAATTTTTTTCATGTAAATTGTTTTGAAATCACTTGTGGGGGGCGAAGCAGTATATAAGCATACTAAATAAAAACAGTGGCAAATATTGCCAAAATACACACACATGAAAAACAACCCACCATCAATCCAAGTTGTTAAAAACTGCAATGAAGCTTACAATTTTGATCTAATCCATACACTGCTACAGCATGAAGTATTTGTCCTGGGATACACCAAATGTCAATAATATAAGCTACTGTATCACTGCAATCCTATGTACTATATACACACACACACCTTAGTATAACAAACAATGGGAATGAAGAAGGCAGATGAGAGGGATAAAGGAAGAAACAGATAAGGAGGTAAAATCCTTTTTTATGACCCCTTAACCTCCCGAAATCCCACTGCTAGGGGGCAATCAGATGCCAAGATCTGCCAAGATGAACAGCCTAGGATGAAGTGGATCTCTCGTTCAGCTGGCATGAAATCCTCAACCCCAGCTCAGCTGAAGATACACCTGCAAAACTTGCTCATCCCAGCTCAGCTGGGGCCCGGCCCATTAGGATGGCTGAGCCGAGGCTGTTTAAGCCCCACAAAAGGGGCAGGACTTAAGCTGGATTCTCCGCTGGCAACAATATTTTAAAGGCTTGTTTTCCCTCTGCCAGGCTTAGGCAAAGCAGCAGCAGCAGTCCTGCTATTGAATGGGCTTTGGATCGGGTGCTGTGCATAGGATTGCTCCCCAAGTGTAATTCGCCCTGTTTACCCTATCTCCCATTTCCCTCTCCTTCGCCTGTGTCAAATTTTTAAGACTGCGAGACACTTCAGGACAGGGACCTCTCATCTCGTACTTTTGCAAAGCGCTGTGTACACTGAGAGCATAAATGCAAAAAGAAACGGTCATTAGTTTGCACACTGTACTGCCAGAAAATCCCTTTCAAATCTCTGATCAGGTGTTTGCCTGGAAGCCTGGGGCCTAAATTTCAGCTTTCCTTGGTGTGTGGTAGTGGGCACAAAAGGAAGCCATTCACATTAACAGATGGCAAAAGCTCAGTGATAGATTTCATGTTTTGTATTCATAATGCCTCAGGTTCAATTCCTACCTGATCCTTTTAACTGCCAATGGGAAATCCCTTTGCTGGAGACCCTAGAGTTGAAGTGGCATTTGTAGTTCAGATGTCGCTGTACTACATTTCCCATTATATCCGGCTACCGAGGTTGATGGAGTCCAACCCACAAATTTGCCCTAGAGAGCTGCTGTTAGTCAGGGTACAACAATACTGGGCTTGATGGACACAAGAAGGCTGACCTGCCAGAAAGCAACTTGTGGTGATCTCATAATATGGAAACCAAACAATACATGCAACGATATCTGCCCACATTTTTCCATCACTAAGCCTATCTTCAAGTTTCCCTGCCACCTCTTTGAAATTGCCAGATCCTTGGGAGCCACAGCCTGCTATGGTACTTCTGTTAAGATATCATGTATGGAAGGCATATTACCAATAATAATCATTTGCACAATGCAGCTTTCAAGCCCAGCCATGGGAAATCAAACCTAAGAGCAAATGCTAGGAACGCAGGAAGTTGGGTTTTACCGAGCCAGGCCACTCAATATTGTCTGCACTGACTGCCAGTAGCTCTCTAACTGGAGACACAGGAGATTGAAATCACCTGTGTGCAAAGAGTTGCTCTACCACTGAACAAAAAGAAGATAATGCTATTCTAGGCTGCATCAACAGAAGTGCAGCGTCCAGGTTAATGGAGGTAATAGTACCGCTCTATCATGCCTTGGCCAGACCACACCTGTAGTACTGTGTCCAGTTCTGGGCACCACAATTTAAGAAGGATATTAACAAGCTGAAACATTTGCAGGAGGGCAACCAAGATGGTCAAAGGCCTTGAAACGATGCCTTATGAGGAACGGCTAAGGGAGCTGGGAATGTTTAGCCTGGAAAAGAGAAGACTGAGAAAAGATAAGGTAAAGGTAAAGGGACCCCTGACCGTTGGGTCCAGTCATGACTGACTCTGGGGTTGTAGTGCTCCTCTCGCTTTGCTGGCCAAGGGAGCCGGCGTACAGCTTCCGGGTCATGTGGCCAGCATGACTAAACCGCTTCTGGCAAACCAGAGCAGCGCAAGGAAACACCATTTACCTTCCCACCAAAGCGGTACCTATTTATCTACTTGCACTTTTTGACGTGCTTTCAAACTGCTAGGTTGGCAGGAGCTGGGACTGAGCAACGGGAGCTCACCCTGTCACAGGGATTTGAACTGCCAACCTTCTGATCGGCAAGCCCTAGGCTCTGTGGCCACCCGCAGCACCACCCGCGTCCCTGTATAGCCATCTTCAAATATCTAAAGGGAAGGATGGAGCAAGCTTGTTTTCTCCTGCCCCGGAGGAGAACCAATGGCTTCAATTTACAAGCAAGGAGATTCTGACTAAACATCAGGAATAACTTTCTGACAGTAAGAGCTGCTTGACAGTGGAAAGGTCTCCCTCGGAAGGTGGTGGACTCTCCTTCCATGGAGGTTTTTAAGCAGAGGTTGGATGGCCATCTGTCATGAAGGCTTTAGATGAGATTCCTGCATTGCAGGGGGGTTAACTCTCAAGACCTCTTAAACTCTACAATTCTATGAGTCTATTATGATCCTTCCACATATCACATCCCCATCCACAACTAAGCCCAAACACTGCATTCCTCCTTGTTAGTTTTGGTTCTACCATTCCAATCCTCGCTCTCTTCTTTTCCCCCGTTGTCAAGCCTCAGATGAGACCTAGACAATTTGTGACAAGCCACGGGGACAGCAGCCCACCAGCCAGGTACTGTGATCTGCCAAATGTCCGGCAATGTCCTTCTCTGGTGATCCCAGGCAGGTAGCACAACCAGGAACCTCAGCAAACTCACAAAGGGGGCTGCATTCAACTTGAGGAGTCACAACTACTATAGGCTTAGTTTCAATTGCAGTTTCCTTCAGACAGGGACCCTTCCTTGTTTCTTCCTGTAATGCACCATGAACCTTGATGCTAAGAGTAAATATATTGGAGAGGCGGGGAGACAAAAACACTTCCACCTCCAGCTGTGAAATATCAAAAGCAGAATTACCTCTGCCGAATCTACTTGTGTGGAAGGCAAATCCAAAGCCCATGAGTGGTTAATGGCAATAATTCATTACATCTTTGCTCTTCCTACTTTTTGGTTGAAACCTTTCGCAAAAACTTGCTGCAGATGAACAAAATTAGATGCTGAACAATGCAACCATCCCTTGTGCCTCGTTTTGCGACTACGGCCTCTGCTCCTCAAAATGCATGTACCGTGGCATACAGAAAATAATTCTAGCATCACTGTTCATCGTAAGGAAGGAGTCACAATCTTTTCAGATTTCAGATCTCCCGACCCTCCTCAAGTTAGAAAAGTACACTTAAAAGTCAACTTTTCGGCCTATTCAAAAACAATCATTTATCAAAATAACATTTTAATCTATACTTAATTAGCGTGACAATGTAGGTTTTCTTTTTAAGGAATGTAGTCCTCAATTCAAGAGGGCAGTGGAATTCAAATTAGGAGATCCTGCAGTAACACTGTTATTTCAATCACTTGTGCATATTGTTTTTCTGGCTATTCAGATTCAGACCCTGAACTTTTTGTATGTACTATGCAGTAAAATCCAGTTGTTTAACAGGCCTGATAGAGTTACCATATCACAAGGTGGGGGTTTTTGTTTGATTTTGTGGGGGTGTCATCTTTAAGACTGCATCTGTCTCTACCTCCTACGAACATTCACTTTCAAATAATAAATGTTCATTTACAAAAATACACCAAGGCACACATTCTGCCATTGTACCCTCATCCTCTATATAGGGCTAAAACCGACGGTGCTGATTCTCAATGCAATAGTTTCATATTTTAAAACCAACATTTACAAAACCTTGTGTGTGTGGTGCCGGGGCGGGGGGGAGGGAGGCACAATTTACAAATCTAAATCAATGAGTTTAAAGTATAATTTAAATACTGTACTACACTATGAATGCAGCATTTAGCAGAGGTCTGTTCATAACCCACAATTATCCATTTCTTCCCTTTGCAAATGACAAGTCTGTTTTGCGGTCAACAAGCCGAAAGGAACAAGTCGCCCTAGAATTCCTGAAGATGTAAGCAGCGGCGATTTGAGTTCTCTGTATCGATCAGGGACCCTCAAAATGTCCTGCAAACTCATAAACTATAAGCCACTCAACAGCACTGATGTTTGACACCTCTCATTTCATGCCTCTTGTATCCTTAACTCCATACATTATGAAATAAGGCGATCTCAGAAGCTGTTGTAAGCAAATGACAGCAGCCGGAATAGAGTTTTACAGACCACATTGAAGTGATTAAATACAAACATGTTTTCTCGAAAGTCACCGTTATCTAAAGTGCTACAGAAAGTAGTGGGAAGGTCCTGGCAGTAGCACATTAAAATTTCAAAACAAAATAAAGCTCGAATCACCTGCCATTCAATAATAGTCTCTTTTGACATAATTTATTTTTAAAAAAATAATGTGGGGTTTCACGCTTTAACATGCTTCACATAACACGGCAGAACACAGGAATCCAGGTCGGTTTCCCAAGTTTTTCTTCATGTTGTTTTCACTTTGAAAGTGTGCTGAATATAAATTTTATTCCAGAATTTTTTAAAACAAATTGCACTTGTGGCAAATTAAACCTCAAAGATGTATAGCTGAGAAAATGTCCCGAGCAACCACAAAACCATGTAAATCTACCCAATCCAAGAGGGGGGGGGAGAGCCCTGCAATCCACACCAAATGGTTTGATGTCATTGCCTGGAAAATAACCACTTTTGCTTCCAAGGGCACAAAAATATCCCTTTGGTTGACAATACTAAACTTTATTCGCACAGAGTTAACTAGCACCTGACACCAAGTACATTTCAATGAGAAAAAAAATCCCATGGGTTTAACTGATCCTACTTCCAAGTAAGTGTGTTTTGGATCTCAGGCTACCTAAAACCTCCCCCCTTGATTCGAAAACAATTCCTAGGATGTAAGTCTCATTAAAAATAACTGAGAATTGCTTCCACACTACATTATTAAGATTTGAGTGCAATACTGAAAGTGTTCGTGCCACGACGAAAGAAGACATCACCCTTGCAGAATCTACTGAAAAATATTATTCCATCTTGCCATCCGGGTGAACTAAACAACAAACCACTTATACTTGGATTAAATAGGACTACCAAGACTGGTTCTTAGCATGCTAAGTGAAAGGCTCATGAACTGAGCTTGCCTGCAAGTACAGCTGTGATCCTATACACATTTACTTGAAGTTCAGTGTGGCTTACTTCCAAGAAAACATGTTGAGGCTCAAGCTACAAGTTCACTTAGGATCTGGACCTTGGTGTCTTCAAAATCCATGGGCAAGAACTTTAAATGCTCGAAAACAGAGTTAAATGTGAATACCTCAGCTCCACCGAGTTGTGTATCACACTGCAGGTCTTTTTAAAAAAGGAATTCAGGCTAACTCAAATGCAATGTTATGTTTCCAGGGTGTTTATTTTCAACGTTTCCCCTTGTTTCACAAAGAAACTCAGTTTCTACACAGATTTCCACAAGTTACGGAAAAGTTTCCAAAACATCTTAACCTTCCGATTCCCACAACGTTTTCTTCTTCTGCAGCCAAACTCAAATAAATAGAAGCTGCGCATCCACTGTAAAAAAAAATAATGAGGCGATACTGGACAGAATGTAAGCTGTCTCATCTGCAGAATCCAAAATGCAAGATTAAAAGCTAGGTGTGCAAAAGTGGCAGTTGCGCCATTATGGGCCTCAAAGTTAAAAGGATGCATTCAAACTATTCGGCACGAAACATGGCCCAAACATGCACTGAACATCTGTTCTTTCTGTAGTGAAGACGTGCCTTAAAGGAACACTGGACATTAAACACAGCAACATCTCTAGGACTCCAATGTGCACAGAACTGTACAGATGAAGAACAGCAACTACACTTTTCTTTAGAAAGAAAAATCATACGAACATCTGTTTTCCCAGTTCCCAGCTGAGCAATTATTCTCCGCATCATCTTCGGAGAGAGATTTTAAATTATGCAATGCACATGGTCACCCACACAACAGAATATGGTCCTGTCCAAAACAAAAGCCAAAAAAAATGCAAGAGGAGGAACGCGAAGGGCCAAATGGTTGTCGAAATGTCTGGTCCCTTCTGCGTCAGTGCCTTTTTAAATTACTATTCTGGGATGCCGAGAACCGTGGTTTCTGCTTTCAAGGGAGAACTGGGATGGCGAGTGCAAAAAAAAGTTTGAACGCGTAGAAGTTTCCTTCCCAAAGTTGCGCGCGCCCCTTGCCAAGAATAAAAAGCAGCAGTGGGCTTTTGCAAAAGTCTCTTTTCTCTCTCACTCCTGCTCCCCATCCCGCCCGCACACACCCCTCTCCATCCAAGAGCCCCTCTGCCATCCCCCCGTCCATCTCCCCTTACCTGCTCTCGGGGGATGCAAGGCAAGGAGGTCCTGCGATGGGACTTATTGCCGCAGCCAGCCATCTCGGCGGAGATCATCGAACTGGATCTCCTCCTGCGCTTAAAAACCGGCACCTCTTCCTTGGCCGGCCGGGCAGCAGCAGCAGCAGCAGCGCCACAGCCCGCTCCTTCCGCCCCTTCGGTGCCTTCCTCCTCCTCCTCCGCCTCCTCCTGTTTCCCGGCGGCGCGGCAGCGGCGCAAGGCGTGGCGCGCGTAGCCTGCGCCAAGGATGCCCAGCAAAGCGAGCAGATAAGCCAGGTAAGGTCTCCAAGGCGCGCGGATGCTCTCCAGGGAGGCGAGCGAGGCGATCCGCAGGGCGCTAGTCAAGGCGATCATCAGCACGCCGTGGCGGAGCCGCAGCGCCAGCCATGTCCCGCCGGCCAAGCAGCCCAGCACCACCCCAGTGGCGGCCAGCGAGAGCAGGCGCTCCTCCCCGGGGGCCAAGGCCAGCTGCGCGAGCGCTTCCCCAACGCAGCAGGCGGCCACGAGCAGCGCCGCCGTGCGCAAGCGGACCCCGGCGCGCAGCAAGGCCCAGCCCAGCCAGAAATAGGCGGCCAGGAGGAGGCAGCACAGCGCCGAGCCCGGGATCGGGGGCCAGCTCGCACCTGGGCCGGGCGCCCCGTCGCCCTCAGCGGCCTCTACTCCTCCTTCTTCTTCCGCCTCTTCCTCGCCCGCGCTGCGCACCAAGCGGGTCCCGAGCGCCAAGAGCAGAGCCAGCGAGCCTGCGCCCAGAGCGCAGGAAAGTTTGCAGCACGTCCAGACCTTGGGAAGAGCCTCTTCTTCGCCACTCCTCCAGCCTCCTACCCGATGGGGATGATGGTCATTCTTCTCAGTGTTGCTGCTCTCCACTTCCTCCGGCCCAGCAGAGGAACAGCAGCCGTTGCAACCGGCGCCTAAGGCTCCCTCTGCCACCGCTGCAGACGGAGAGTTTTTCTCCTCGCCCGAGCTCCAGCTGCCTTGGCTTCGGACCCTGCTCGCACAGTCGCTGCTCCCAGCCATAGCGAGAGGTCTTTTCCTTCTCTCCCTTCCCACTTTCTCTCCAGGTGGGGGAAGAAATGCAACTCCCAACCCCTTCCCACCCCACCTAATACTTTTATTTGCTAGTTTTCCACGCGCTAGTATAGCGATGCCCCCAAACAGCGCCCTTGCAAGGGGAGGGAATTACCAAAAAAGTGTCCCGAAATATATTTTTCCCCCTCCCCTAAAAAACAAAAGCCAAGCTGGAGTAGGTTTGAGGGACTACGTGCAAAAGAAGCGAATGTTGTTGCTGTAAAAGTGGAAACAATGGTAATTCAGGAGGAGTTGGGCTCAAGAGCGTTGTAACGCGTATCAAAGGGTTGGGAAAATCCAGTCTCCTCCAGCCCAGGTTTTGTTCTGTTTTTTGAAAGAAGGCAACCCAAGACCCTAAGTATTGCAGAAAGCTGGCCAGGCATGGGGCTTTCTATATCCGGGAGGGTTGCAGGCTGATGTTCCTCTTAGGCCATGGGTGCTGCGGGGCGCCCTCGCCGCTCGGCCCGGGGAGGAGGCGCGCAGGGCGGGCGGGCCGGAGGCTGCTGGTGCTGGGAATTCCTTCCCTCTCCCGCCGCCTTTCTTCCCCGCGCCGCCGCCGCCGCTTCCTTGGTGTTGCCGCTCCGCGCGCCTTTCTCACTCCGCCTTCCTGCTGGGGCGATCCTTGCCGGCGGGGTCCCGAGCAGAAGCCGCCGATCGCCGCCGCCCCCCATGGCTGGGGACGAGGAGGAGGCGGCTGCCGCTCATCGCAGGAGCCGAAGGTGGGGGAACGACAGCCGATGCAAAGCGGGAAAGTTTTGGAGGGCTGCGCAGGAGAGCAAGCCCCAGACGGGGGGTGGGGGTGGAGAAACCTCTTCCTCCTTCGCTTCGCGCGGTGCCTTTGCAAAAACGAAAAGGTCCCGCTGTGATCGGCGAGCCGCGAAGAAGAACGCACGAGCGAGCAGACCTGGCGGGGATTTTCTAGCCTCTTTCTTCCTCCCCCACCCTGGGTCGGTGGGAGGAAGGGGGCTCGGAGAGGAAAGGCGTTAGCCCCCGCCCCTCTTTCCCCCCCCTCCTTTTCGTGCAAGCGTGCACCAGCTCCTGTTCGAGAGGGGAGGGAGCCAGAGGATCGGGCAGTGTTTGCTGCTAGTCCTTGCACTGCTCTGCAAACCGGGTGAGCGAGGAACTAAAGGAGAGAGAGAGAGAGACTCAGATAGCACATGGATTTCCCGTTGGTTGGCACCTCCACCACAGCCTCCAGGCAGCGAGAGCACCTCGTGGTGCTGCTGCTACAGGTCACAGTCAAATTACCTTGTCCTAAGCACTCCTACTCTTGGGAAGGAAGGCCTGGCATGTTCAGGTTGTACTAACCATGTGTGGGATCGGGGCTTATCATCACAGATCCACGCACACTCACCTGGAGAGTATTTACACACTTTTTTGGAAGGGGGTTGTTTCTGTGCAATTGTGCTTGGGCGTTGCTTTCGGTGCCAACTGGCAGAGCTTTCTGCAAAGGGTGCCCATTTATTTTGACAGGCGTCTGCACCTCCACACTCTGCACAAGGCAGGCCTACAAGGAAAAATGGTGCAAATAACTGCGTGCAATGTTTGCTTAGTAAGTTCCACGGGGCTCACTTGGCACAGGGTTGCAGCTGCAGCAGGGCATTTGCCTGCCTTCTTCCCAAGAATTAAGCCCCTAATCAGGCCAGTGGCCCGCCTAGTCCAGCAACCTGTTCTTGCACTGGCTGGTCTAGGTGTTTATGGGGAGTGCAAACAGCATCTGAGTGCAACAGGCCTCTCCCCACCTGCAGTTGCCAGCAATTCATACTGCTTCCCCACTCCTGGCAGTAGAGGCAGACCATAGTCATCATGTCCAGTAGCAATTGATGATGATGATGCTTTAGTTATATGCTGTCCATCTGACTGGGTTGCCCTAGCCACTCTGTGCAGCTTCCAGCAAAATATAAAACCACGGTAAAACATCAAACATTAAAAACTTCCCTATAAACTTCAGATGTCTTCTAAAAATCAGATAGCCTTGTCTTCCAGGATTTAAAATCCTCTTTTAAAGCCATCCAAGTTGGTGGCCATCACTGCCTCTTCAAGGAGCAGATCCCATAGTTTAGCAATGCACTGCGTGAATCAGAATTGTTGAGTTGGAAGGGATCACAAGGGTCATCTTGTCCAACCCCCTGCAATGCAGGAGTCTTTTGCCCAATGTGGGGCTTGAACCAACAAGCCTGAGATGAAGAGTCTTTTCTTTGGTCTGTCCTGAATCTTCCAACATTCAGCTGCATTAGATATCCCCAAGTTCTTCTTCTATGGCGATCACTCGTAGCCGAATAAGATTGTCTTCCATAAACCCAGTTCTAACAGTGAGTCCATAAGTGACTGTGGAGGTCAATGCTGGATCCACACATGCTTCCACAGTGGGGACATTGGTTTCCGGGTGGGAGTTGATCATGGTGTGGATTTGCCAAGCGTGCCTTCCTCTTAGCACATTTCTCCCTTGCGTCCTGAGTTCAAGTGTCTTCAAAGCCCATGACACCTTTGGTAAGGGCTGTTCTCCAATTGGAGCGCTCGCAGGCAAGTGTTTCCCAATTGTTGGTGTTTATACTACATTTTTCAAGATTTGCCTTGAGACAATCTTAAATCCTCTTTTGTTGACCACCAGCATTACGCTTTCCATTTTTAAGACGATAATCAGGCAACCACACAACATGACCAGTCCAATGAAGTTGATGTTGAAGAATCATTGCTTTGACACTGGTGATATTTGCCTTTTCCAGTACACTGACAATAGTTCACCTGTCTTCCCAAGTGATGTGTAAAAATTTTCAGAGACACCATTGATGGAATCTTTCAAGGAGTTAGAGATAGCGTTTCACAAGCATTCAGCAAGGTTGGTAGTACAATAGCTTTGTAAACAAGCATTTTCGTTTCCCTGCAAATGTCCCAGTCCTCAAACACTCTGCACTTCAGTCTGGAGAAAGCCACACTCGCAGAACTCAGGCGATGGTGGATTTCAGCATCAATTTTGACCCTTGTGGAAAGATAACTGCCTAGGTGGGAGAAATGATCAACATTTTCCAACATTACACCATTGAGTTGGATTTGAGTTGGAGTTGGACTTCGGGACTAATCCAACAAATCCTGAAGTTCTAGTGTTTTGACAGAGGGGTGAACTTTTATTTCTCCATAACATGCATAATTCTGTGCTCTTTTATCATGTCCCCCCTTCCTCACCTTTCCTCGAACCCAGCCTTTCTCAACCTGTGGGTCTCCAGATGTTGTTGAACTACAACTCCCATCACCCCTAGCTAGCAAGGCCAGAGCTCAGGGATGATGGGAGTTGAAGTCCAACAACATCTGGGGACCCACAGGTTGAGAACCGCTGCGTCTAACCTAAGAAGCCCTAAATGTCATAACCTTTCCTGAAAGGGATATAGCTTCATCTGCAGGAAGCAAGCCCACAAGAAGAGCTCTGCTGCAACAGGCCAAAGGCCAATCTAGTCTATTTCAAGTGATGATGATACTGCTTTATATGTACAGAGTAGAAGGGGGCTAAGCATATTTTATACTTCAGCACAGAAGCTTGAAACATTCTGAATGCCAAACATTTTTCGCAGAGCATCATTTGTATGAACAGTGAGCGGAACGTGAATTGAACTGCTTAGTTTTACAAAGGGACGAACTGGATTCTTTATTTGGACAGGATGAACTTGAACTAGTTAAATGAACTTTATAAAGGCTCTGTTCCTTTTTCAGTGGTACCATTTTAACTAAACTGGAGAACCACAGCCTTCCATCCCTTAAAGGTTTGGGGCACATGCATGCGTAATAGAACCTTTCCTGCAAGTCCCGAAACACACGGGCGTTTGTTGTTTGTAGGCCTAAAGACCTTCATTCTCACAGCCACAGTCTAGGTCAACAGAGAGTAGCAATATATTTAGCACGAAACCACAGGGGGGCGGGACCTATTTGCCAGCTTGGGAACACTGAAAGCTAAGGAATCAGCCGATCGGAGAAGGGAAATTCTCTGGCCTTTCCACCCCGCAAAATAAATCTCTGGTTTTAAGATTTCAAGGTAGTTTCAGCGTCTTAATATTTATTTGTGTCTGTCTGAGGTTTTATGCCTTGTTCACTGTCTGACCCTGTAGGGTTAAAAGGACAAGAGGGGAATATGCATCTGTTCTGCTAGATGCTGTCAGAGAGCATCGTCTTAAATCGTGACTTTCCACAACCACAAGAGACAGTGGCAATGGAACAGAAAGTGGAGGTGTAAAATAATTCCCAGCACACTTGCAGCCAACACATGTTTGTCACTAGCAGCTTTCAGAACTCCTTGGGATGGCGCTGTGGAACTGAGCACTAGCTAGATCCGGTTTTTCAGGAAACCAGGATTCTGAAAAGGGCGTCCCAAAGTCTCCTGGAGGAGCGGGATCAATTCCCCTTTGAGGAAAGGTTAAAATACCAGCAACTTCCCAGGTGCACACAATCAGCACATGCACTCCTGCAGATGCATGCAACATTTTCAGCGCCGAAAGGGAGCAGAAACGGGGGCCCAATGGGGCAGGGCAGTAGCAGAATGCAGGAACCCCCGCTCACGTGTCCTGATGATGCACGTGGCAGCTAGGAACAGAATAATAATAATAATTCATTATTAATACCCCGCCCATCTGGCTGGGTTTCCCCAGCCACTCTGGGCGGCTTCCAACAGAACACTAAAATACGATAACCTATTAAACATTAAAATCTTCCCTAAACAGGGCTGCCTTCAGATGTCTTCTAAAAATCTGGTACAGTGGTACCTCAGGTGAAGTACTTAATTCGTTTCAGAGGTCCTTTCTTAAACTGAAACTGTTCTTAACCTGAAGCACCACTTTAGCTAATGAGGCCTCCTGCTTCTGCCGTGCCGCCACTGCGTGATTTCTGTTCTCATCCTGGTGCAAAATTCTTAACCCGAGGTACTATTTCTGGGTTAGTGGAGTCTGTAACCTGAAGCATATGTAACCCGAGGTACCACTGTAGTTGTTGTTCTCTTTGACATCTGATGGGAGGGTGTTCCACAGGGCGGATGCCAGTACCGAGAAGGCCCTTTGCCTGGTTCCCTGTAACTTGGCTTCTCACAGTGAAGGAACCGCCAGAAGGCCCTCAGCGCTGGACCTCAGTGTCCGTGCAGAACGATGGTGGTGGAGACGCTCCTTCAGGTAGTCCTCCTCCTGCACAAGTGGGGATTTCCCTGTATTAGGGGCTTTTTAGTTTAGGTGGGAGGCGAGCAATGGGGAGCAAAACCTGTGAATCCAATTATGTGTGAAGAAAGTGGGTAGAGATGTTTTTCTCCTTCCTAATACTAGAACCTAGCACCATCCAGTGACACTGAATGTTTGGAGATTAAGGGCAGACACAGACACTTCTTCACACGGCTGGTGAACTATGGAAGTGGCTGCTTCTTGATGGAGTGATGGCCACCAATGGGTGGTTTTAAAATTCGCGAGGATAAGGCTGTTCATGTCTGCTAGCTGTTATGGCTGGGTGCTCCCTCTGGGTATTGGAGGGCAGTATGCCTCTTAATGCAGCTGTTGGGAATCACAGGTGGGGAGAGTAGTATTGTTCTCAAGTCCTGCTTGTGTGCCACTGTGAGAGCAGGATGCTAGATTGGTGGGCCTTTGGCCTGACCCAGCAGAGCTCCTCTTAAGCTATTTGCCTGTACCAAAGAGCCTGGGTCTGTGCAATGGTTCCACATGGATTGTTCAGTTCGGATAAATCAGAATTAAGAGGCCATTTCACATATTATACAGAGGTGAAGCTGGGTTTGCCACCTGGTTTAAAATCGCTGCCTGATCACATCTCCTGGCTGTGCAGAAAGAGGATTGTCACAGCCACACATTGCATTTAAGACCTTAGCAGGCAAAGCAGAAGCTTCCTAGCTTGAGTCTGGGTGATTCTCAGGAATGCATAAGAAATGTGTCCCACCCGAAAAAGGAAAGGGGAAAGTACACATGAAAAGTATTCCTGTTGTTCTATACCGAGAGGCAAAACTTTAAAAAGTTACTACTCTGTATTTGGGAGAACCAATGCAGCCTAAGTGACTCAGGGTTTGTCTTTAGCCATTTTGCAAAGTATGGATGTCATTCATTCAGATTTAGTCATAGCAGGGTTTGGGGGTTTTTTAAAGCCAAAGAGGCCCCCGGAGAGGCTTGCAGTTGTGAAACAGTCCCTGCTCTCAGCTTACAATCTTAAAAAACATAGCACACAAGGAAAGGTGGTGTGGAGGGAAGAGGGAAAAAGAAAACTCAGACATTGTTCTTTTTTTCTTTTTTAAAAAAGTAGCTGGGATAGAAACCAGTCAGGTAGGCTGATGGAACGGCTGCCACTAGCTGACAGTTCAGGAACAACGAAAGACAGTGATCTCCCACAGGTCTGTTTCTCTTCTCCTCCTGCTCTGCATCTTGATAAAAAGGCTGCCAGCTACTGACATTTGTACTGCAGTGGAGGCTGATCCATTGGGTGAAGAGGACACTGCTTCACCAAGCGCATTCTGCACTGGCTGTC
The DNA here is from genome assembly GCF_027172205.1 of Podarcis raffonei. Taxonomy (NCBI): domain Eukaryota; kingdom Metazoa; phylum Chordata; class Lepidosauria; order Squamata; family Lacertidae; genus Podarcis; species Podarcis raffonei. The sequence continues at coordinate 62,877,977 of NC_070611.1, read as the reverse complement.
AGCCCTGTCTGTCACCTTCCTCCTCAGTATCAGTGCAGGGAGGAGGGTGGAGACAAAGCGACAATAAATTAGCCTCACCTATCGCTGGCTCTGACTGTACCTCCCTCCTTCCCTACTGGGCACCTGCCACCACTGTTGCTCCAATATAGTAATTTGGGGACTAGGTGCTAACTCTGGGCAACTCGACTTCAGATACATATTAATTTCTTTGAAAAAGTGTGCTATTTTTCATTAACACTTTGATCAATATCCTGTTCTTTTCTTTCAAGTGAGCAACAGCGTGAGATGGGTGTGATGATGAGTATACTCGCTGATCACAGAGGATCATCTGTTTTTACTTGCCAGTGCAAATACAATAACGTTGTCCCAGAAATTGCTGTGAACTAACGTAAAGCCGTCAAGTGTGAATATTTTATGTGGAGAATAATGCTAGACCCAGAAAATCCAGGAAGGAAAGAAACACACTATTCAAAGAATTTAAGTTTGGCACTATTGAGGTTACGGAATTCTGCCTTATCAAATGCAAGGAGCTTCTACTCCTAAATACAGTTCGCTGTGCGTTTCACCGCTGTCTTTTAAGATAAGTCAAAAGCACTCCCTCGCCAAGACATAATTTGCGAACCATCTAGCCAAGTCCAGCCCATCAAGAGGAGGTACCTGAGTTCCAGGGGCCAAACATTCATCTCTAGGCCTCTCTCTCTCTGCCCCCCAAACTCTCCCCAGGGCACACCCTTTGCTGGCACTGCACAACACCCTAAGTGTTTTTTGCCTGGGTTCCAAGTTTATTTTTATTCATTCAAATTTGTGGATCTCACAGTGGCTCGCGACATAAAAATACAAGATGAAAACACATAATAAAAACAGGAACGAAAAACCGCAAACCAATAACCCCCCCACTGCTCCCACAAACACATTTAGAAGAGTATAGAATGTTGATCGTATTTCGTTCATTTATTAAATTTGCACAGTTGTGCAGGCCAGCTTGTGACCATACAATTGGTGTACCAAATCAATTCCCCGGGTACAAATAGAGGCATTCACGGCAGCTGCTGCTGCTACCAAAAAAACTCTGAATACATCGAAGTTCTGACATTATTCAGAAGTGCTCAAAGTGCAAGGGACACTTTGACTAGTTTCCAATGGCATGGGAGCAAGCAGTGGTGTTTACAACACAGTCCTGTGCACATCTACTGCAGTGAGTTCAGTGAATCCTGCTACCAGGTATGTAGGCATAGGGCTGCAACTTTAATGCTTGCTACATTGGCCTGATGGCGGCTGTTTGGCCCCGGGACTCTTCCCACTCTTTCCCTCAGACCACATCACTATGCTGCTCCATAGCTCCATTCAGCAGCAACAGCGCTGCATGGAGGTGCCAGTTGGGAAGCAGAATACTTTCCTTGTCCTGGGCTCCGGCAATCCATGCTATGCCACAGCCTCACAGGGTGGTTGTGGGAAAAACCACGTACACTGCCTTGAGCTCCTCGGAGAAAAAGGCAGTACAGTGGTACCTCGGGTTAAGTACTTAATTCATTCCGGAGGTCCGTTTTTAACCTGAAACTGTTCTTAACCTGAAGCACCACTTTAGCTAATAGGGCCTCCTGCTACCGCCGTGCCGCCGGAGCACAATTTCTGTTCCCATCCTGAAGCAAAGTTCTTAACCTGAGGCACTATTTCTGGGTTAGCGGAGTCTGTAACCTGAAGCGTATGTAACCTGAGGTACCACTGTATGTAAATGTAAGAAATAAAACAAAGAGCTGCCTATTCAGCATGTGAATATTGCCCTGAAATTCACATCACAATGTCAGGGATGAGAAATAATTCCCACCCCCGCCCCCCGCAGGCTCAAATGCCTAGCTTTTATGTTTTACAGTCCAAGACTCTAATCCAATTCCTTTTGTCAGCTGGCTTGAAGATACTCTCCTCTGTTCATGTTTCTTGTGAACCACCCTGTGATGTCCAGGTGAAGGGTGGTATAGAATTTGATGATGATGATGATGATGACAATGACAATGAACTAAGCCCACACTGGCAGCAAGTACTATACAGTCATACCTCATGTTGCGTCCGCTTCAGGTTACGTGTTTTCATGTTGCATCCCGCAGCAACCTGGAAGTCCCAGAATGGGTTACTTCTGGGTTTCGCTGCTCACGCATGCGCAGAAGCACTAAATTGCGCCGTGCGCAGTTGCGGCACTTCAGCTTGCATCAGTTCCGTGTTAGGGACGGACCTCTGGAATGGATCCCATCTGTAACACAAGGTTCCACTGTATGTAACCTATCTTTATATTGCTACAACTAGACACAGGATTGGCCTCAGCCCTTCATTGGACCTTTCGGAGCCGAGTCTGAAACGGCTTCTCTTACAGTCTGTTGTGCCTCCGTGCTGGGAATTGACTCTGATAACGCCACGTGATGTTTACCAATGTGTAGCGCGGAACTCATTGCCAGTTACTCCTTATCGCATGTTATGACGATCACACTTGAAAGAAATGCTATCAGACAAACCACGATTGTTTTTTAAATATTTGCGTATGTGCATTAGGTTTTTATCACTTGTTTGCTGTGCATGGCTATTTATAAGCACTATCAGCCACTTGCCAGGGCACCTCGGAAAGCGACGCCTATTTTGTATATGTGCAATTATTACAGGAATACGATTACAGGCTGATAGTCGCCTGAGGCAGCATTGTCCTGACCTGTGGAAGGCAATGACAAGTGACCTAACGTCCCTGGAGAAGTTATCCCACAGGTATCACTTGACGCAGGGTGTCCACTGCTGACAGTACAGACCTGCAGCCAAAGACATGGCCAGTCAGTTAGAAACAATCCTGACCATATAGATGCAGTAATAAGTTCTGCTACAGGGTTTCCCAAACTTGGGTCTCCAGCTGTTTTTGGACTACAACTCCTGTCATCCCTAGCCAGCATGGCAGTGGTTGGTCAGGTCCAAAACATCTGGAGATCCAAGTTTAGGAAACCCTGTTCTACTGAATTGAGTGAGCCTTACTCCCAGGGAAGCGTAGTTTGGGTTGCAGCCTTAAACTCTTAGTTCCTATGCTATTCCAGCTCTGCTGGGTTCCCTGAGTTACTGTGTAACTTTTGAAAACCAGCTTGCTAAGCAATGACTCGTTTACGAGCCGCGGTTTAGCAGAAATCTTTACTGAGATAGTGCAGACAGTTTGATCTCAGTGAAATATTCTGTTCTGCTTATTTTACTGTTCCCTAAGCCCTTTGGATTACAGGCATCTGGATTGTTGCTGGGGATTCAGCCGTGGTACTTTTCCCACAGCAGCCTTCAACCAATATCCGTGCATGGTATTTATAGCGCTTATCAGATCGAACGGCCGTGCGGGTTCCATCCAGCACCAATAAGATCCATGGGAGTTTTTTTGTCGCCGACTTCAGTGGCGATTGGACTGGACTTCTCTGCCAGTGAAACCTGTAATAAAATTGCCGGTCGTTTGACCTTCGCTGAAAAATGCAGAACTCTCTTAAATGCTTCTGGAGCATCTGGAAAAGGTTACTAAATCCTGCCTGACTAGCTGACAATGAGAGCGAGTGTAAGAGCTGGGAAGCTCAAGGATAGGAGATCTCCTGCAATTCCCCTCCTTTTGGAAAGGCTTGGGGCCTGTATCACACATCCTGAGCGAAATAAGGTGGCAACCCTTTGGCTCTTGTTTACAAATTCTAGGGGCAAACCATAGGGTTGCCAACTTTCTATACTACTCCTGCTCTTCTGTTTGATACACAGAAATTTAGCAGGGAACATTTTTCTTCATGTGGTAGGGAGAAGATTCACCTGTGCTATTTCAATGTGTCGGGCTTCTGTTAAAGGATACCTCAGACCTGGGGGCTGAATGCGGTCTTCCAGGCCTCTGGACTCTCCCCACCCCCATCCGGCCACATCCTCCACTGTCATCTGAAGACAGCCCTGTACAGGGAAGTTGTATTGTGTGATATTGTATTGTGTTTTTACTGTTTTTTGTTGGGAGCCGCCCAGAGTAGCTGGGGCAACCCAGTCAAATGGATGACATATAAACAATTGATGATGTCCTGAACCCATGGCCTACCAGGCTGCAAGTCATGATGCCAAGCCTGGCGTTCCAAGTCTGGGGGTCAATCCATGCAAGTGGAGTCCAGAGGTCAAGAAACGCAGTCCAAGGTCAGCCAAGTCTGGAGTCCAGCCGCCAGGATACAGTCCAGAATCAAACCCAAAACACAGTCCCGTAGAGGTCCAGGAGCATCTAAGCCAGGCATCCCCAACCTTTGGCCCTCCAGATGTTTTGGACTACAATTCCCACCATCCCTGACCACTGGACCTGTTAGCTAGGGATCATGGGAGTTGTAGGCCAAAACATCTGGAGGGCCAAAGGTTGGGGGTGCCTGATCTAAGCCAAGGTCCATCAACATGGGTAGTTGAGCAGACCCAGCACCTCAGCTCTGCACCCCTGTTGAACTTTGCATGTTGATTGCAGCATCTGGGCTTGACAAGGCAGGTGACCCTCACCTGCTCCAAGTCTACTCCAGCTGGGGAATCACACCCCTCCTCCCAGAGCTAGTGAGCCCCACATAGCCAGCTGTGGGCCCTTGCCTGCCTCAACCTCCTGGACCACCCCTCTACTGCTCCCTCTACCTCAGAGCCTGCTGTGTTCATGGAGACAGGCGCCCCTCTTTGGTGTGGCATGTCCTGCCCTGTGAAACTCCTTGCCAACTGAAGTCATCCCTGCTTTATTTTAAATCTCCTTCAAAAACTGCATTGTTCAGGTGGGCCTGTTTTGGAACTTGATTTTCTTTTCTTTTTTAACCATTTATTTTGGATATGTTATTGATGGTTTTGCTGATGCTATTGTCATCATTGGGTTTCTATGTTCTACATCCCCTTGTCATGTTTTCTATGGAAAATGTTTCAAGAAGGATGACATTTCACCTTGGATTGACTAGACTTTGGTGCGGAGGAGGAAGGACAGAGAGTGAGCTGGGTCCCTGTTCCTGGAACCCTATGGCAGCTGTGAGGCTTGTCTGTGTGGTTGTTATTACCACAGGCTAACTCAAACACATGGACAAATATGGAATGTGCAAGGGAGGCCTAATGCATTTAGGGAAAGGATGTCCAAAAAGAATCTGCATAAATAAATGAAGAGAGGCTTTTATGAAACGTATCGTCTGACTTCATGTCTCAGTTCCACAATTCCACTCTGGGGGGACAGATTAAAAGAATATCTAGGCCTTTAGTCATCCGGTCCATCATTTGCAAACAAGATGGGTTTTCATACAACCACTGTGGAGAATAGTGTCAGAGGTAGCAGAAGCAATATAGGGAAGGTTCTGTTGTTGTTTTTCTGGGGGGGAAGTTAAAACTTTTATAAGTCACTGACAAAATATGGGGAGAAGAGGAAGGACAATTCATTTTTGGTTACTTCTGTTTTTACATGTCACTGTATATTAATACCCACTTTATAAAAAAGAAAGAAAAAAGAGTAACTAGTTCTTTTTGTCTTTAAGGAAACATAACATTTAAAAAGGTAGGGCTCCATTTACTAATTTAGCTTTGATTTCTTTGTCTTTTCTTTTTTTGTTAAAGTATCAATGTAAAGGGACCCCTGACCATTAGGTCCAGTTGTGACCGACTCTGGGGTTGCGGCGCTCATCTCGCTTTATTGGCTGAGGGAGCCACCGTACATGCTGGTCATGTGGCCAGCATGACTAAGCCGCTTCTGGCGAACCAGAGCAGCTCATGGAAATGCCGTTTACCTTCCCACCAGAGCGGTACCTATTTATCTACTTGCACTTTGACGTGCTTTCAAACTGCTAGGTTGGCAGGAGCAGGGACCGAGCAGCGGGAGCTCACCCCTTCGCGGGGATTTGAACCACCAACCTGATTGGCAAGTCCTAGGCTCTGTGGTTTAACCCACAGCGCCACCCGCGTCCCAGTAAAGTATCAATAGCATCACTTTTAATTTCTGTCTTACAAATGAAGTCACACAAGGCAAAAGCAAAATTCATGGGATTTAGAGGCGTCAGCCCAGGAGTAAGTCTCACTGAACTTGAGCAGGACTTACTTTGGAATAGGGATGGATGAAATCTGCAAATTTTGGTTGCCCCACTCTTTGCATTTTGTGTCTTGTCACTTGACCGGAGACCTGCATTGCAGAATTTGGAAAAGTGCCCATCTTGAAGAGTGTCTGTATTTCAGCTTGCTTTTTCTTTCTTTTTTTGCAAAGTGCAAAAGTTGCCTTTAAATGGGAACTGAATTGTAAGACTCCCATTGCTAACTTGCTTAGCAGAATGTATAGATTTCCTTCAGCCCCATCCAACCTCCTTGTAGACTGGCACTGCCTTTAGTCCCACAGCCAACTACTTAGTGGAGAACTTCTCGTTGCTGCCCAGCAGCCAAGTCCTAATCAGTTTGAGTTGTACACTGGTACCTTGGTTTTCTGGTTTTCGAATGTTTTTCAGAAGCCAAACATCCGATGCTGCTGTCGCCTATTGTTTCTGGGGCACCTGCACCAATCAGAAGCTGTGCCTTGGTTTTTGAACATTTCAGAAGTCAAATGGACTTCCGGAATTGATTAAGTTTGGCACTTTTGTTTTTGCTATTTATTTTGTGTTTTTGTTTTTGAGGCTATTTTGATTAATTTGTTTTTGTGACTGTGTGAAACCCAGTTGAGCTACTGATTGATAGATAGATTGATTGATTGATTGCGTGACTGTGGAAATGGATAAAAGCCCCCCATCCAAACAATAACTATATTCAGTGCAGGAAAGAAAAAAAATAATTTTAATTTTTATCATCTACAATACAGTGGTACCTCAGGTTACAGACGCTTTAGGTTACAGACCTTCAGGTTACAGACTCCACTAACCCAGAAATAGTACCTCAGTTAAGAACTTTGCTTCAGGATAAGAACAGAAATCATCCTCTGACGGCGCATGTGGCAGCAGGAGGCCCCATTAGCTAAAGTGGTACCTCAGGTTAAGAACAGTTTCAGGTTAAGAAGAGACCTCCAGAACGAATTAAGTTCTTAACCCTGACTCATCCAGCAGAGCTCATGCCTGGGTTCAGATGATACACCAAGCATTGCAGCAAAACAAGTGAAGTAGCCATAAGCTCCTCTCCAGAAGCCCACACATTAAACCATGGTTTGGAATAACATGACATGCAAACAAGGCCTAAGTTTCCTGTTAGAACACTGGTCTTCAAAGGTGAGTCGCAACAGGAGCACTGCTACCATGCAAATTTATGGTAAAATATTAAATGTGTGTTTGGGTTTACAGTGGATCCTAGGTCAGAAAAGGCTGAAGACACCTGTGTTAGAAGGATAGATATAACCATGGTAGTATAATAGAGTTCTGTTAAAAAGAAGTTTAAAATCTAGTCTGCAGGATACCAGTTGGCAGTAATCTCTCCAGTGATTTGACCTCTATGCATTGGTTTTTAAAATCCTTATTATTTTTAATGTGCCCATCTGCATCTTACTCTCCCTTGTTTGTTTGTTTTCCCCTCAAGTCTCCCATTTCCCCTTTGTCTTCAAAATATTTATAAGTAGAGGATTAAAAATAAGGAGAAGGAAGAGGTTTGCTTCTTCCTACAAGCGTCAATGCAGGGCATTTTGGAGAGGAAATGGGTTGCGCATTGTGCTTGCAATTTTATGTTTCTCTGATGTGAAAATGACCTTCTTTGGAGTGGTGTACACAGATGACATCAGTGGGAGAGTGCCATGCAGTGTTATTCATGCCCTATTTCTTTGAATAAATTAAAACGAAATGTGGGTGAAGAGCCGCTTGCTTTGTGCTCCAGTCTACATTGTGTTTTGTTTATAATATACACAGAGAGCAGAACCGGGTATATGAATCTTATACGTGAAATTCAGCCCTCCTTAGCTCTTTGCACCCTTTCTTAAATCCAAATTAAATAGATGGGAGCTCTTGCACACCGCTTGCCATCAGGATTGTGCAAGAAATGGTAGAAACAGGAGTCCTATGTGGCTTCTTTCAATTTCTTAGGAATGGGGTAAATGGGGGAGGGGGGGAGAGAGAATAGTCCCTTATTAATTTGGATGCATGGTTGGTTAATTAGTTTCAGATCAGTCCAATGCATTTTTACTCAGAAGGTAGTCCTGCTGCATCTGCAGGTAGGGCGGGGAGAAAATCTCGATGGAAATCCTGGAAAACTGTCAGTCTGACTTTGTACAGCACAGCTTCCTATGTTCCTATGGCAACTCCCATTTCCAGGCTCACTAGGAAAGTCCAAAATGCAGGCAGTTGGGTTGGTCTATTAGTAAACATACAGTATGCACACATACCAGGGAGCAGCAGTAATTAGCATCATACCCAATTTGTGAGGATCAGCTTGAGTTCCATCCTGTGCATTGTGTCTTGGAAGTTAAGTACCACTGAACTCGGGCGTAATCAGTGCACAGGTTTAACTTGTGAGCCACATTGCACTTTGGCAGAAGATCTTCAGCCAGCTGAAATTTGACCTTTCGCTTTTTCATTAGAAATGCAAACAGTCTTGCAAAGAAGTGTTGCCAGCTGAGCTGGGAGAGAGGATTTCAAAAGGTCCCCACGAATGCTCAAGAATGTATTTTGGGATAAAACAAGATGAACACATGCCAGTTCTTGCCTTTGCCCATCTCCCGTTCATCTTTCTTCCCTGGCTCAAAATATATGCCAAGATCAAATTCCCAGACCTTCCCAGTGCCTGAGTAAATAAAGTTGGTATCAAAATTTGAAGCACACGTAAAATGACCAACATGTTCTTTTGCACATATTTCTTGGCAATCAACTAGAATCCAGTGGTGTGTTGTGAACCCGGAGTCGAAACCATCCTGAATGCAAGTATGAAGCTTGCGTTGTGATTTGTGGGGAAGGGGATCGAGAAAGCATCGGTTTATTAATGATACATTGCCACAGAAATTTTCATTCTATCAGGAGCCCCAGTTTTTCCATTTCTGACCACAGGAAGAATTATTATTATTTTTTCTGATATCACTGCCAGTTTGGCACAGATTAACAGACTTGCTGTTTATTTATAACATCTTCCCCAGTCAACACAAAGCCAAATTATTATAATTTATTTCCTCCGTTCCCTTCACTGTTGCCTTCCACCATGTCAAGATTTATGACTGCAAGCTCTTAGGGGCAGGGACCTTTCGTTTGTGCTACTTTGCAATGCACTAAGCTCACTGAGGATCCTACAGAAAGAGCACCAGGGCAGTAAGCTGCCGGTAGCCATCTAGTCATTCAAAAGGAGTTGCAATTCCTTCATTAGCAATAAATGGTACTGAAACTGTCTGTTACAAGTATCCAGAGATAGGAAATTTTTTTTTTTAAGATATTTATTAAAATTTTCCATTGTAATACATTAAAAAATCAAAAAAGAAAAAACAAAAAAGTTTAAAAACACATAGAATTCACAATCCTTATTTTCAATAACATATTTCCCTGACTTCCCCACACCTCCCCCTCTTGTATTCCAATTCAAATTGTTAGTTCAACAAGTTCTTATCCCTAATTTTTAACCTTTTTATATTTAGTTCATTTTAAAAAACCAATTTTGCCTTATAAACATCAATAGTGATACATCAGTGCTTATTCTTAAAACCTTTTTCTAAAGTCAGCCTAAATTCCCTTCCACGATTTCCTCAATTCTCAGACAGATAACAAAAGTAAAAACAAAACAGATTATAATTATACACCCTTTGGATTCCTAAACTCCACCCCCCCCTTCCCGGTTTCAATCCCCAACAAACGTCGATCAATCAATCTACTATCAGCCTGGAGATCTCACATCCGAGGCTCTTAATTCTCTCTCAGTTCCTCTCTGCCGGTTTTTTTTGATAGTCCTTGGTATTAAGCACCAAATCTCGGAGAAGCACTAGTCCAATAGGGTCCATGTTTCTTCCAGCCAGACCTCCATACTTAAAAGTGGAGCCTGAATCTTGTTTCTTACTCCTTTCAAGTCCAATTGTCCCCAAAGCTCCAACTTCCACCTTCAGAGATAGGAAATTATTAAAAGAATATTTTAACCCTCTAGAACTACATATTCCGATTCATTTTCAATGGCTGCTAGCCACAATGGCTATGTCCTATGTCCACTGTCGCTGGGAATCACAGATGGGGAGAACTAGGGCTGCCACATACATTGATTTTTTCCTGGACATTACTGGTATTTCAAAGGTGGAATTGACATACTGGGGAAATTTCTGAAAGGCAGCGCTTTGTCCTGGATCTTAGGTGTGTCAATCGAAAGATTGTGGTTGCTCCACAATTTTGGGGGTCTCTGTATTTTTGAAATATGGCAACCCTAGGAGGAGGAGAATAAGAAGAAGAGTTTGGATTTGATATCCCGCTTTATTACTACCCGAAGGAGTCTCAAAGCGGCTAACATTCTCCTTTCCCTTCCTCCCCCACAACAAACACTCTGTGGGGTGAGTGGGGCTGAGAGACTTCAGAGAAGTGTGACTGGCCCAAGGTCACCCAGCAGCTGCATGTGGAGGAGTAGAGACGCGAACCCGGTTCACCAGATTACGAGTCCACCGCTCTTAACCACTACACCACACTCAGGTTCTGCTTGCATCTGATGGCCAGTTTCTAGGAATCAAAGTAAGGGGCAAGGTGCTGCACTCATGTTGTATTTCACATATGCATTTGATTGGCTACTGTGAGAACAAGAGTGCTGGACTAGGTGGGCCACTGGCCTGATCCAGCATCTCTCTTCTGCTCATATGAAAGGTTGATCTGCCACCTTAATAAACTGAAATAATTGGTTTCCTGCTGATACAGTCCAGCAGAAGTCACTTTGGGATGTAGATGTTGAGTGTGGCCTCTGGAACCAGGTGTTGCCGACCATGTTGGCTGATGGAAAGAATTTTCTCAAAGAAGATTTGGACATCTTGGACTCCTGGAATGCATGTGCACGAAGAACTCAGACAGCTTGCCCAAGGATGGTCAAATGAGCAGCTCTCCATTGCAATCCTATTATAAGAAGTTATAACAAATAGACACACTGTGCAGATGTGGTTGGTTTGTGTATTTGTTTATACTCAGTTCCATTCGTGAATCATCTCAAAGTGATTAACAGGAGTAACACGAACAAGAGGATTTCATGGAGCAATTTCAAATCCAATGCAGATACAGACAGCGATATAATCTTCACTTAATGGCTGAAAAAGAAAAGTCTGAAATACAATAGACACTGCCTGTCTGATATATAAAATGAGAGGCAGTTCTAAAGGCAGGGGTGCCATCTTGAATAAAATATGGGGGTGGGACAGATAAGCCTCACCCCACATAATCTATCACAAGCCACATTTGAATAGCAGTGTCCATCAACTGAGTGGGGGCAGCCCTTCCAAATATTTTTTTGGGGTCAGCAAAGGGACTTAGGCCCCTAGGAATTGGCTCATATGTCTAAAGGGTAAAGGTAAAGGGACCCCTGACCGTTGGGTCCAGTCGTGACTGACTCTGCGGTTGCGGCACTCATCTCGCTTTATTAGCCGAGGGAGCCGGCGTACAGCTTCCGGGTCATGTGGCCAGCATGACTAAGCTGCTTCTGGGAACCAGAGCAGCGCACAGAAACGCCGTTTACCTTCCCACCGGAGCAGTACCTACTTATCTACTTGCACTTTGACGTGCTTTCGAACTGCTAGGTTGGCAGGAGCAGGAACCAAGCAACAGGAGCTCACTCGTCGCAGGGATTCGAACTGCCGACCTTTGATTGGCAAGTCCTAGGCTCTGTGGTTTAACCCACAGCGCCACCCACGTCCCTTACGTCTAAAGGGTAGCTGCCACCATCAGGGGGTTTGGGCTGGGTGTTCATCAGTAGGCAGATGATACCCAGCTCTACCTCTCTTAAATGTGAGTGCCTGGAAGCGGTTGGAGGATGGATGGCGGCTAACTGATGGAGGTTGAATCCTGACAAGACAGAAGTACTGTTTTGGGGGGACAGGGGGCGGGCGGGTGTGGGGGACTCCCTGGTCCTGAATGGGGTAACTGTGCCCCTGAAGGACCAGGTGCGCAGCCTGGGAGTCATTTTGGACTCACAGCTGTCCATGGAGGCGCAGGTTAATTCTGTGTCCACCAGACACAGCTCTACCAGCTCCATCTGGTACGCAGGCTGAGACCCTACCTGCCTGCAGACTGTCTTGCCAGAGTGGTGCATGCTCTAGTTATCTCCCACTTGGACTACTGCAATGCGCTCTACGTGGGGCTACCTTTGAAGGTGACCTGGAAACTGCAATTAATCCAGAATGTGGCAGCTAGAGTGGTGACTGGGAGTGGCCGCTGGGACCACACATAACACCGGTCCTGAGACATCTGCATTGGCTCACAGTATGTTTCCGAGCACAATTCAAAGTGTTGGTGCTGACCTTTAAAGCCCTAAACAGCCTCAGTCCTGTATACCTGAAGGAGTGTCTCCACCCCCATCATTCAGCACAGACACTGAGATCCAGCACCGAGGGCCTTCTGGCGGTTCCCTCATTGCCAGAAGTGAGGTTACAGGGAACCAGACAGAGGGCCTTCTCAGTAGTGGTGGCCGCCCTGTGGAACGCCCTCCCTTCAGATGTGAAGAAAATAAGCAGCTATCTTCTCTTTAAAAGACACCTGAAGGCAGCCCTGTTTAGGGGAGTTTTTAATATTTAATGCTGTATTGTTTTTAACACTTGATTGGAAGCCGCCCAGAGTGGCTGGGGAAACTCAGCCAGATGGGCGGGGTATAAATAATAAATTGTTATTATATTATTATTATTAAAGGCCTAATTTCTACATTGTGTGGAACAGATTCCATGCTGAAATCGTATCTGTGGAGACCCCTCCTGCCTAGAACAGTGATCATTTGGTTATGTAAGAGGTGAGACATTCTTTGTTGCTCTGAAGTGGCCAAAATGTCACTGTGATGGTACACAGGTGAGCTGTTGTTCATCATCTGCTCAACAGCTTGGTGTGTCACTTCTCTGGCAATGATGTCTGCTTCTAGCATTGCCGTTTTGTTTTTGTTTTTTTTTATAATATTTTTATTGAACTATTTTTTATATAACAGAAACAAAACATACATGAACAAACATTCAACAATAATAAAACATAAAACAAGTACCATTTCATAACCCAATTTCTAAACCTTACTTCCTCGACCTCCTCTTACTTCCCGTTTCTGTATTCCAAATTCTTACAGTTATTCAGCGAAATCTTGCCTTATTTTATTATAAATTTATGCTAATCACCCTTATTCTCTTTGTCATAACCATTACTGATAGTAACCATTTGTTTTAATCCAACATCATTCTAACTGTCTCCAATTTTATAATATTTCTTTAAGTAGTCCTTGAACTTTTTCCATTCTTCTTCCGCCGCTTCTCTTCCCTGGTCTCGGATTCTGCTCGTCATCTCTGCCAAGTTCATATAGTCCATCACCTTCATCTGCCATTCTTCCAGTGTGGGTAGATCCTGTGTCTTCCAGTACTTTGCAATAAGTATTCTAGCTGCTGTTGTAGCATACATAAAAAAAGTTGTATCTGTCTTTAACACCCCCTGGCCGACAATACCCAAGAGAAAGGCCTCTGGTTTCTTGGGGAAAGTATATTTAAATACCTTTTTCAATTCGTTATAAATCATTTCCCAGAATGCCTTAATCTTCGGGCACGTCCACCAGAGGTGAAAGAATGTACCTTCCTTTTCTTTACATTTCCAACATTTATTATCAGGCAAGTGATAGATCTTTGCAAGCTTGACTGGGGTTATGTACCACCTATAAATCATTTTCATTATATTTTCTCTTAAGGCGTTACACGCCGTAAACTTCAACCCGGTGGTCCACAACTAGCATTGCCGTTTTGATGTGGGCTGGCTTATAGCACCAGTGTCACACCATAAGTCATGACACTGTATAAGAGCAAGCGTTAGTGTGCCAAAAAAACACTTGCTAACTTCAGATCTTTTATTTGCCCATGCAGTGGCCCATAAGATCGAGCGTTAAGTGTGTTTGATCAAGATTAAACATCACAACGGATGTTTTGGTTGGGTTTAGAGATGCTATAGCTGTGCACTTGGACCTGAGTCCAGTTTTGCATTACACATTCTATTGTCAGTATAAGCTCTAAACGCTCTTTTGCAATGTTATTTTAGCGAGAACCAGAAGATGCAATGGCCACAACGTGCTTGGAATAAGACAGTAACTAAAATCATTGATCACAAACAGATTAGGGGGTTGTATTTTTTAATGCCCCAATGCAGATCCAAGTCAAATGCTGGGACCAGTGCAGATCCCCTAGGTCCCAAGTCATCCAGGATTTAATATGTCATTGACAAATCCCTGAATTCAGACCATAAATAAATTGGTGACCGGTACAGTCCTGGATTTAAGGCCTAATGACATACAGTCCCAAGTCATTCCCTAGGGCAGGTACCAGCCTCAGATCAAACTTCCAGAGCCGTTGCCAAACTGGACAAATTTTTCCTGTTAAAAACTCTAGTATAAATAATGGGGCAGTTTCACTTCAGAGTGAAGTTGATCAATATTTGCTAACCCAAGTAATCCCTTCTTTTGACAGGTCCTGAACAAACAATCACCCCACACATGCAAACACGAGGTATATAAACCACAGCTAGAGTATAGTATATGGGAACAGAAAGTTAGGCTCCATTTGTGGCTGCAGCCTTTTGGTGGAGTCGATTGGGAAGTACCTGCTGTTTGTTTAACTATGGCTTTGGCCTGACATTTAGTTAAAGAAATGTTTAACTTTTTATGATCAGCATTCCAGATAAGTGGGAGCAAATCCTGCACCCAATAAAACAAATGTCAGCTCTACCAAACGCTCCTGTATGTTCAAAGACACACAGGTTGTGACCAAGTTAAAGACTGGGATCTAGCACATTCCATTGCTCCTTTTTTGTTTGAATAAATACTTTTGTTGTGATGTTACATCCTGGCCAAGGGTTTTATGAACACAGGGGGGAAGGGGGAGTTTTTGAGATTCCCACCCGACTAGATCCATACCTTCCAACTTTTCTTCAATGAAAATAGGGAAATCCCATTCCATAATGATAATTTTACTATTTATACCCCACACTTCTTACTTAGTTGCCCCAGCCACTCTGGGCAGCTTCCAACATATATAAAGACATAATAAAACATTTAGCATTTTTTTTAAAAAAACTTCCCTATACAGGATTGCCTTCAGACAGCTTGGGGATTGGATAACTCCATACCCTCCAATGAAAATATGGACATCCTAAGGAAAAGTGGGACATTCTGGGATCAATTCATAAACCGGGATGCTTCTCTAAATCAGGCACATCCCTGGAAAATAGGGACACTTGGAGGGTCTGTAGATCACAGGGGGATTTGGGCTTCCCACTTTGGTAAACAAGTAATTTCCACCAATGTGCCTAACCTTTCCAAACCTTGACTAAATAATGCAAATATGTATTCCGTTCCCTGTGGTTCTTGTGCAAACACTGTATCTAAATCCTGAATAACTGTAATCTGTATATCAAGTGAATACTAAATTATAATCAGGATCAGCCAGCACTGCAGAGTGGGTGAGAATCGAAAGTGCATTGTCACATCAGACACCCACCCACCCACCCACCCACACCCACACCCACACCCCTACTACAATTGCAACCACGTGATGACAGTAGAGTTTAAAGCCATGCTAACCTGGAACTCAGAAATGGATGTACCAAAAACCAAGAAGCAGCTTGACTGAAAAATGAACCTGCAACTATATTTGTGTGAGAGTCATCACACACTCAAAATCAGGGATGTGATTTTGCAGGACCTGCTCTCCTCATTTGTGATTCCCAGCAACTGGGAGGTAGAGCATAGTCATCATGGCTAGTAACCATGGATAGCCTTATCCTCCATGAATTAGGCTACTCCTCTTTTGAAGCCTTCCAAGTTGCCAGTAACATAGCATGGGGACCACAGGGACACTTGGCGCAAAATTGTTAGGGGCACAAAATTTCAACACCTGGTGCTGCCTCAATACAGCTGCACACTTCTGTTGCTGGACTCTGTTGAAAATGGTTTCTCCATGCAAACCAGGAAGTGACCTCTCCAGACAACGGAATGACTCTTTGTTTCTTATCTCTGCAGCTGCGATCTCCTGGGTGACGTGGACGCCATTAGGCAGTTGAATGCACCTGCATACTCCATCTGTTTCCCTTTCTACCACCACCCTCCCCTGGGTGCAGCCCTGGGTGCTGGCAACCCATGCTACACCACTGCAAATTGGTGGCCATTGCTAGCAGCATTGCAAGTAGCAAGACCCCAGGAGGTATGTTTCCCCTTCAGTTCTCAGAAATATGTACAGGATGGTGTTCCTCCAGAGATCTCTAGAGCATGAGTTCCCAAACTGTGGTCCACAGACTGCCATTCAAGTGGTCTGCAGCATGCTTGTAGATTTGAGGTCAAAGACGGGAGGTGGTACCTCTATCGCTTTAAGCAGCCATGTTGATTTTTTAATTCTGTTTTTATTCTCCTTTTATTTATTGTACTGTATTGTATTATTTTGCAATCTGAATTCCATGGAATAAAAAGCAATATGTAGGAAATAAAAGAAGCGATAAAAAAATGCAATTAAAAATCATACAGTATGTAGCAGAGTGCATTTCAATTGCCGCAGTAGGCAGGGGGGAAAGACCATTAAGTGGTCCAACCAAACTCTCAGCAATTTTCAAGTGGTCAGGGATGGAAGGTTGAAACTGCTCTAGAGCTAATTTAGGCTGCCACAACAACAGGGAATCTTCTTTGGTCACTGCCAGCCCACCCCCCAATATGTGTTTGGGGAAAGGGAAGGGGGCAAAGGGGAATTGTGAGGGGTCAGGAGGTCATTCTCTAAATGGCATCATTGGGCAGAGGATGTGCCCTAGGGCTCAGAGTCAGCCTGTACTCAAAGTGAGCCATGTTAATGCCCAATCCAAATTGATCCGAAAAGATTTCCTTTTCGGTGAGCCTTTTCCAAACTGAGCCTGAAGAAGCTTGGTCACCATTATGTGGATACACATAGTAGCTTTGTGAAGCTTTAACAACCCCTGAGCTTATGTAATAGATTTCAGCCAGAGCGAAGGCCGAAAGTGATGTTCTCACTCTGTTTTGCACTCTTGAGAGTGGAACGTAGCCAATGAGCTTTGGCTATGTGATGATGTCGGAAGTCACATTGGAGCGATGACAAACCTTCCCCTATCAGCAATGGAGAGCATAATCTCCTTTGAGGTAAATTATGGATGGGAAGCCTCAGACCCAGACTTATAGGCCTGTATATCTGGCCCTCAGCAATCTTTTTCAAGCCACACACCAATCTCTTCAAGGCACATCCCTCAAGGGCTCTACTGTGTACCTTGAATGTTTTCACCCGGCTGGAACGTGTCCTTCAACTCTCTGGTGATGCTTTTTGCCTATCCTAATGAAGGATAGAAATGTGTTTGTGAGTGGGTCTAGAAATCAGCCTAATGTACAAAGGTGAAATTTGCACCCATGGCTCCTCCCCCTTTTCCTCTGGCCCCATGCACCACTGGCACTGAAAAAAGGTTCGCCATTCCTGAAGCGAATATGGCAAATGAAGTGCCCATATTCTCAGAGGGCGGTGAGAAAAATATCATTTAAAGGGAGGCTCTGTTTCAGGAACTGTTTTGGGCAGTTTGAGAGCCTCGGTTTCATAGAATTGGAACTGAAACGGGGTCTTGTAGGCCGTTGCTCAAAGGTCAGCCGTGAAATTTCAGGCTATTTACAATAGTCACTGGCTCCTGTGTGAGCGAGGATAGGGAGCCCAGGCCTCTCAGTTGCAGTCCCTGGCAATGTTAGCATGCTTGCACACACACACACACACACACACACACAGAGAGAGAGAGAGAGAGAGAGTAAGTGAATTTACCTCATTAGCATGTCTTGAATGAAGCAGGCTAAGATTTTAAGTGGATCCATGTGTTTTCAGGACTGCTTTGTTTACCGCTCCTAGTGTTGGGTCTCAGCCGCTGTTTATTCATCAGGGCCGTTGCTTATCCATTCATCATCTAACCACAGAATTTTAAGTAAGGGTATTTGTTTGCTTGCTTTGTCAAAAAGCCCCCCTCCCCTCTTTTGCATATTTACTTGCATCCTTGGTTATGAGCACTGGAATATTTATTTCCAAGGCAAATCTGCAAAAGAAAGGGTCAAACAGAGATGAGAGGAGGAGAACAGAGAAAGAGAAACCAGAAGCAGGTTGCTTGGTGGTGAAGTTAGTACTGAATGGGCAGATCATCTAATATCTGAATTGAAGTCACTCAAGGCGAAATGGTGTTACAAGCAATTCAGAGGCTTGTTGACACCCCAGGATTGCCACCTTGGCTTCTTGGGGGAGTTCTTGCAACTTTAATAATTGCTTAATAAGCAGTTCACACTGATCAGATACAGTGGTACCTCAGGTTACATACGCTTCAGGTTACATACGCTTCAGGTTACAGACTCTGCTAACCCAGAAATAGTGCTTCAGGTTAAGAACTTTGCCTCAGGAGGAGAACAGAAATTGTGCTCCGGCGGCACGGCGGCAGCAGGAGGCCCCATTAGCTAAAGTGGTGCTTCAGGTTAAGAACAGTTTCAGGTTAACAACGGACCTCTGCAACGAATTAAGTACTTAACCCGAGGTACCACTGTATTGTGTCTATGCCAACAGACAAGATTACAAGCTGCATTCTTACTTAAATATGATCTTTAAAAGTTCAGCTACTCTTTCCATTCATTGCACAGAACAATAAGATTTCTTCCTCTTCTAACATAGCTAGAAATGGTGGATAAGATTTTGGTTTTTTTAAGCAGTTCGCTACATGAAATTGTGCATGTTTGCAACTGGGGAAAAACAGTTGTGATGGTTATACAGGATGAGACGTGTTAACAGTATAATAAAAACAAATCTTTAAAATATCTATTAACATATCGCTTCTAATAACATGTGTGTAATTAGCCAAAGCAGATAATGGGATACTTTTTATTGGAAGAATAATGTTGAATCCACAAATCATTCAGGTCCCACTTGTTATTTTCTCCTTGTTACTCTATCATGTAAAAGATTATATGAATTATTCTGGGTACAATAAAATGTATTGTGTTATCTAGCCAACTTTAAATTGCCTACATTTGCTTGTGGCTCACTAAAGCTACAAAGGAAAATCTCTCAACAAACACCTTGTGAGTCATATTTTCCATTATTTTCTGTAAACACAGTGGTTTTAAGACACGTCTTTCATAAATGCTTGCAGAGTGCTCTAAGATACAACCTCATGCCAGAATTCTTCTGCTCTTCTTTATCTGCCTACCAGTCCCTGCACAGATTCGGATGTAAACATCTTAGTGTAATAAACTATGCTTGGTCTAATAAACCACCCTGCCTTCTCCCTTTGCCTCCTCCTTTCTCTTGCGAGTCTCAATTTGACAATTCTGTGCTTTATTAAATCACAGTTTAACTGTTACATCTGAACTGGGAAACTGTGATTTCATCTGTTTATAAGCCAGGGTAATAAACCAGGTTGAGGCCATGGCTGACATGGTTAAGAATGTGAGAAGAGCACTGCTGCATCAAATAACCCTTTAGTCCAGTATCTTGCTCTGGTTAACCAAATGCTTATGAGAGGCCTGCAAGCAGAACCTGAGTTCAGCAGCAGTCTCATCCTGCTAGTGATCCCCAGCAGCTAGTATGCAGAAGCATACTGCCTCCAGGAGGGCAACACAACCATCATGGCTAGTAGCCATGAAACTGGCCTATTCTCTTCATGTCCACATTCATTTGGTACCCTTAATCCTTCATCTCCCTGTTGCCAGCTCCTTATTAGACCACTTCAAGATGATGATGATGATGATGATGATGATGATGATGACAGTGATATCTCTTAAGTCCCAGGTATTTATGAGATCACTCTACATCAGAGATCTTTCTTCCTCGGTTCTGATCCATTTCCTCTATCTCAATCCATTTAAGGCAGGGGACATTCCCAGACCCACCAGAAGATGCCAGGGATAGAACCTGGGACTTTAAGTTATGGCCCTTCAACACAGACCCTCCACAACCTTGTCTCGATCCATTTCAATTTACATCACTGAGAGGAAGTGACCATCCAAGTAAAGATTGAGACTGGTAGGGCCATGGCTCTGGACTAGAGTGGAAACTAAGGCAGGGTCAGGACCCTGGACAAGGATTAAGGTCCTTATTACATTCAGGACCATGGTTAGCAGTCTGAAGCAGACAGAGCAAGTTGTCTTTCTTGGAACAACTAGGAAGTGGGAGCAGGGTGGGCAGAACATCTTGCAGGCCCTCAAAGGCTATTGGATCACACCTTCGTCAACCTTGACCACTGGCCATAAGGATTACATCCCTGCCTTTTCGGTGCTGCATCTGGTTGGTTAAAGGCCAGGTGTCTTTCGCTGCAGCTGTTGGCTTCTTCGATGCAGCAGGGCTTTGAGCATCTTTGGTGGAAGTTTCTCAGGACTTTCTTGATCCTCCAAGGAGTCTGTGATCCAAATAAACTGGATAAACTGTGGGTTTGGCTGGGTCATGCTGAATGCATTTACTACAATTCGAACTGTTTCCTACAATTGCTTTCCTGGGTGTTGTCTGAGTATTTCAGCACTTAAGTCAGAAACAGAAACAATAATAACAACAGCAGTTCCATTTCATTGAACCGTTTCAACCAAAGACACACTTATTTCTGCACGCCTACCTCCACATACTTGGGTTTTTAAAATTACATCTCTCAAAGTGTGCACACGATGTACTCTGTGCCTATTCTGCTGGTACATGTTAGATGCAAAACAAATAAACGAGCAAAAATGGTTATGCTTCTTACTTTCAGAATATTATCGTTCCAACCGTAGGGATGGAGGGCCCTTGAGCCAAACTCATGAACAGCTTTCCTGCCATGTGAGGAAAGAGTTTGCAACCTACTGGGTGCCTTGTCATCTTGGGCAGCCTACATTTCAGAGGGAAATTATTCTTATTACATACCCTCTGCCAGGAGAAAGGTATGTGTCAATCTAGGGCTGCCACCAGGTCTAAGGAAGCTCTGGCCAAGGTGCCTTCAGGCGTCACCTCCCCAGCAAGCTTACCAGCTTACCTGGCATAAGGTTGCAGAGAGACAATGGTGTGCCTAGTAGCACTATGGCAGAATAAAGATGGTGGCTGCTGCATATGGAGATCATTGTGTCCCACTTTACAGAGGACCATCTTCTGTAAGAGGAGGTTCTCTGTTTGAAGGGCTGTCTGGTGCAACTCCAATATAAAGATGAAAAACCATGGGAGGTGTGAGTGAGGCTATCAACAGCTATTAATGACTGTGTTTTACCTCTGCTGTCAGAGGCATGATTAATTCTACACATCACTTAGGAAGACAGGCGAACTAATACCAGTATACTGGAAGAAGCAACGATCACCAGTGTTGAAGCAATGATTCTTCAACATCAGCTTCTGGACAACTGGACATGTTATGCGGATGCCTGATTATCATCTTCCAAAGCAACTACTCTATTCCGAGCTTAAGAATGGAAAGCGTAATGCTGGTGGTCAACAAAAGAGGATTAAAGACTGTCTCAAGGCAAATCTTAAAAAAATATAGTACAAACACTAACAATTGCTCCAATTGGAGAACAGCCTTTCCCAAAGGTGGCATGGGCTTTGAAGATACTTGAACTCAGGATGCAAGGGAGAAACGTGCTAAGAGGAAGGCATGCTTGGCAAATCCACACCATGATCAACTCCTGCCCGGAAACCAATGTCCCCACGGTGGAAGGATGTGTGGCTCCAGAATTGGCCTCCACAGTCACTTACGGACTCACTATTAAAACCATGTTTATGTGTTTATGGAAGACAATCTTACTCAGCTAGGAGTGATCGCCAAAGAAGAAGAAGAAGAAGAAGAAGAAGAAGATTCCTCTATTGCTGGCAATCACAGGTGATCAGAGCACTGTTGCACTCCTATCCTGCATGTGTGCTTCTCAAAGGCATCTGGTTGGCCTCTGTGAGAACAGGATACAGAACTAGATGGGCCTTTGGCCTGATCCAGCAGGATCATCTTATGTTCTTATGTTCAGGGTCCTTGACGTTGCCCATCAAGAGTAACTGGGTAGCAGAGTAAGCAGGCACATAGTATATCTGGTCACGATGTCCCCCACAACAATGAGGCATATTGCACTTCTATTTCAATCACAGCAAATATTTGCATCTCTACATGTAAGTCAGCATATGCAAAAATGATGCAGATCTGTTATCTGCTTGTGTCCTCTTTTTGAGAGGAGTCTTGCATAATTTCCAGAGTTCATAAGCTGAGGATCTCCAGTCTCTCCTGGGCTTCTATGCAAAAGTGGCGAGAGAGCAGTTTCAGAAACGAAAGGAAAAGGACCCTCAAACCCACATGCTTCTCCAATGAACTATAGAAGGCAGAAAGTGCAGGAAATCAGGGGAAAGTTATAGGAGCATCATCTGAAGAAAAGACTTTCCCCCTTCATTGAAAGATCAATACTCTGGAGTCTAGGCCAATGAGATGTATAGATGAGAAAGAGCAACTTAGGATAAATTCAGCCTCAGTAACACACACCCATGTCTCCTTTTTTCACTTTTAATTCTAGCTAGGCACTGTCATGCCTACATGATCATAGCTTCATCTAAAGAATAAAGCTGCAACCGCCACAGGTATTAATGTGAACAACAATTTTTGTATGCAAATGCCCAAGCAAGTAGACCTCATTCATCCATATGCTGTTTTAACAGAAAGGGGTCTAGGGATTACTTGACTGGGGCTGAATTGCATAGGCATTGATGCACATAAACTCCAGTTCACATGAAAAGATCCCTCCCCACACCCATAAAGGGGAGGGGCTGAAATAAGGGGTGTGGTGATGGGTAGGGATTCAATTCGGTTTACATTTAAAGGTGAACCTCCTTAAGATGAGCTATGATGATTTGTTTTTGGCAATTCCGTGTTTGCTGGGATGGTTTTGCGTGTGCTTAATCGGTTTTATTACACAATAATTTATGGATCAGCTCCCTTGAGGATCCTTTGGGCCATAAGATGGGCCAGAAATATTTGAATAAAATGAACAGACCAATTCAAAACTGTGGCCATGGCTCTGCACTTGAGATAGATGGCCAGCTCAGGAGGATCTTGGCGGTTGCAAATGTCTGGCTTAGCTCTATGCATCAGCAACGCATGAAGAGGGAAAGCATGTGCCATGTATCTGTATTTGTTTAGTCGAATCTGAAGAAAATTGGTAGAAAGTTAAAACTGTCTGCATCGCTCCCAAATTCTTCACACCCAGTGGTGCAGAAAATGTACCATATGCTGTTCAACAAATGCGCCCTTGCGCATTGTTCCGAGACTGTAGAGAAGTCTGCGTCTGCCAAACAACAGTGCTGTCAAATTAGCAAATGGCACAATAGGAGGATTTTAATTTGTTTTTGGGGGAGGAAGCTAGGAAAGATGAAACTCTATGACTATAAACAATCATCTTCCTAATGTATTTGGATCATGCCATTCTAGCGCTACCCTCTTGATGGACTTTGCTGTTGTTTGGGTTGCACATGGGTTTTCAAGCTTGAGACGTTTATTTTGTTTTAGCGGACATAATTGGGTGATCGGTGCACATGTAAAGTTCAACACATACGTGAGGGCTTGCATCATCAGTGCTTATGCTTTCCTGAAATGGAACGTGGTGACCCTTTCATTTCTGTTCTCAGTAGAGTGGAATAAATAAAACTTGGGTTCACTGAACATCGTCAAAAGAGGGAGAACAAGATGGTAAAGGATCCACAAAACCTGCCTCATGAGGAATGGTTGGGGGAGCTGGGCATCTTTAGCCTGGAGAAGAGAAGACAGCCATCTTCAAATATCTTGAAGGGCTGTCACATGGAAGATGGAGCAAGCTTCTCTTCTGCTGCCCCAGAGGGTAGGACCCGAACCAATGGATTCAAGTTACCAGGAAGGAGATTCCAGAAAAAACCTTCTGGTGTAAGAACTGTTCAACAGTAGAATGGACTCCTTCAGAAGGTGATGGACTCTCCTTCATTTTTAAACAGAAGTTGGATGGCCATCTGTCAGGGATCGTGAAAAGGGAAGTCATTGATTATATGTACGTAAGTGCATAAATATGCACACCCTCCTCTTAATACATTCTCAAATTTTGGTGTAAGATGGTGGCTGTGTTGGGACATCATGCAAACGATGGTTTATCATGATGGAAAGAAGGTGAGTCTTCCTACCTCCCGTGTGGCTGTGAGAATGAGATTGAAAGCTGTCACTTCCTGTTTCAGTTCACAACAGTTCAGCATTATGACTGAACTCTAGTTAACCTTTCGTTCTAACAAGCCATAATTAAAGTTAACCACAGTTTAACAGGTTTGAATGAAACAACAAGCTGTAGTTAACTTAAAATCATAACAACACCTAGAAACAAAAGTTTCTTAGCACCTTCTAATGACCATGCTGGAAGATAAGTGGAAGAAGTGTGCAAAACTAGGGGTAAGGTTAGGTTCATTCCAAATACAGTTCCTAAAAAGTGAAGATCAATAAAATCAGATAGTAATAACAATAATAATAATAATAATAATAATAATAATAATAATAATAATAATAATATAATAATAATAATAATAATAATAATAATAATAATAATAATAATAATTTATTTCTACCCCTTCCATCTTCCATCTGGCTACTCTGGGCGGCTTTCAACAGAACATTAAAAACAGAATAAAATGTCAAACATTAAAAACTTCCCTAAACAGGGCTGCCTTCAGATGTCTTCTAAAAGTCAGATAGTTGTTTATTTCCTTGACATCTGATGGGAGGGCATTCCACAGGGTGGGCACCACTACCAAGAAGGCCCTCTGCCTGGTTCGCTGTAACCTCACTTATCGCAGTGAGGGAACCGCCAGAAGGCCCTCGGAGCTGGACCTCAGTGTCTGGGTTGAACAATGGGGGTGGAGACGCTCCTTCAGGTATACTGGGCCGAGGCCGTTTAGGCTTTAAACATCAGCACCAACACTTTGAATTGTGCTCGGAAACATACTGGCAGCCAATGTAGGTCTTTCAAGAGTATATCACAGTATATCAACTAGGGAAAGTTTACTCATGGCACTATAGCCTACAGAAGATCACAGGGCAATAGCCCCACCAACAGGCACTTTCTACCATTGCCCCTGCCATATATAAAGCATCACCAGTTGTCTTGTAAAGACATATCATTCCCTCCTAACCTTTCCATGATCCATAAAACTGAACCCTGTTATTTCTGGTTTTTATATTATCTCTCTTTTTGTGATACTGCTTTATTGCTGTATTTTTGTATACCAATTGGTGATTGTTTTTTTAAAAATATATTAAGCAGTAAAGAAATGTGTTTAAATACATAACCATGTGTGATCCAATGCCACTGCAGCTTAACTAAATTAAAACAAAAATCCGAGAGTCCTAGGGATATATAAATAGGATGGAGGCAGAGGTGGCAAGGAAGATGATAACATGTTTAGCGAAACAGGCCACTCATGCAAACCAGTCGGTTGTGGAGAACACGTGATGACTGAGAAGAAAGGAAGTGGAGATGAAAGAGAAACTGGTAACTGATTAACATCTTAAAGTAAAAGGTGGAACATAAAACATAAAACTTAAAACAGACTCTGGCATGCTAAACTTCACCAGAGGCCACTGGGTGGTAGGTAATAAATCAACATCATGAAAGACTGGAGAATAAACCCAGCAAACATTTGCATATTGTGCTATTTCTGAAGCCCTGGATGATGAGGAGAACCTCCGAATGACCCTCTCTTTTTTGCAGTTGTCTTACGCTTGACTTCTTGAGTTAATTTGTAACGAGGAATAATACCGATACATCAGCCGGCAAAGGAGCTGCCTTCTTCTGTGCAGTGGACTTCTCAAACGTGATACGGATTTGAAGAGACTTTGCATGGAAGGACCATTTCAGAGCAAGCATTTAATAAACCGTTTTCTCGCCTGCTTTTGCATCAGCTGTCAGGGCCACGTGAGGTCGGAGTTAAAGACGGGGTCTGACAGCCAAACGACACATTGCGCCTACTGCATAGCAATGCAGTCGCATCCCTTGTTTTTCTTTAATTAATTGCAGGGGTGGGATTGTTGTCGGGATCGCAGGGCAAGGGGAGAGGTGGTTCGTCACTTCCCACTCCAGCTGTGATGTGGAATTCCCCCCCCCCCAATATAAGGAAAGCAGTTTCAATTGGTGTTGAGGAAAGCTCTTTCTTTTACTAAACTTCAGAGCTGTGCCAGAGGGGAGTGATTTCCAACGGGGTCAAGAGAGATAAACCTCCCCTTCTTGCACGCAGCAATCCCAAAAACAATCACCCTCCACATGCATGCTTGTAATTAATTAAAGAAAAACAAGAGACGTAGAGGAATCCTACACATTCTATTGTCTGGCTCTAATAAGAGCCAGTGGTCAGGTGTCAGAGCAGAGACAAATAGGCTTGCACCAGCCACACGAATAATGTGAATGTGAAATATTGTGACCCCTCTGATGGTGTCGATGAACTCACCAGGCTGTAGAACAGTCCCCCACTTCCACAGTGGCAGAATTTGGTTCCAGGGTGTGATAGGAATTTTGAGGTCTTAGATATATGTTAAATGATCATAAGTGTACCAACCAAGCACATACATAGATCAGCACAGGAAGACCAACCTGGAACCATTTTGATTCCCAAACTGTCCCAAACGGACCAAATGTTTTCTCTGCAAGGTCAAAGGAAAATGGAAAAGCCTCCCCATTGTCTTTTCCTTCACAAATCCTGTCTTAAGGGTATGTCTGTGTTTGAATAGGGTGTGAGCATGTGACCTAGCCCAGGAACTAAGTATTTATCATTACCAAAGAATGGCCAGGCTCCCCAGGCAATCCAATCAAGTAACCTGCCAGACAGGAGATAAACAAGGACAGGAGAAAAACAACATTCAAATTTCTGTTTAAAGAGCGCAATTTCTGTGATGTAGGTATGATGTATCTGAGGGGTGGTCTTAGGTTACACCCCTTCTGTGATGTATGTATGATGTTTCTGGGGTTGGTCTTGATCTACAGAGTGGGAATTTCAAAAGTCTTTATAAGGCCTTGTGCGCCATTTTTTTGGGTTCCCCTTCCTCTCCTGCAGGTGAGGGGAGCACCCTGTTGCAACAGTTCAATAAAGATCAAGCTTACTAGCTGCTTTGCTTCTCAATATTCTCTGGTTGGCCTCTGTTATTCTCTCCTACCAATAGGGAACCTATGTAAGGACTCTATATGGGCTCTTGGATACCCCATAAGGGAAAAGGGCAATTTTTGTTTACAACAAGGGTTAGAAAAAGATGTCTTTTATTTTGCGTTACAAGCTGATTGCTTGCTGCGCATCTGCTTCTGTGTCGTAGCACATTACTGTTCTTCCTCTCTGGAGCAGAAAAATAGGGGATGAGAGCTTTGAATACGGAAAAAAAGAAGAGTAGAATCAAGCGGCATGTATCCAAATTAGTCTGAGTCATCTACTGTATATTCATCGTATTTACTGCTGCCTTTGGTTTTACGTGGGGCGTGGCAAAGTCCCTCCAGGCTATGTACAATGAGCTTGAAAAGCATTGAAAATTGGCAGAAATTCATGGAAAACAAGCACAAAATTAGAACACTATTGATTACAAGGGAGGAGACATTTATTGCCTGATCCAACTCAAGTCATATTTAACAATAATAAAAAAATTCAAAAGTATTTGTGCTTCAGTGTTAATTTCTCAGTATGGATTGCATACAAAGTTAATGGTGATACACCATTTGGTTTCTTTTCCAAATGCTGGAAGTCAGCCAACCAGGCTATACACATTTATGATATGAGAATCCAGTAGGTGACAATATCCACATTGTGCTAAGTTGATACTTAAAACTCAGCTCTAGGCATGCTTACTCAGAAGTAAGTACCATTTGGTTCAATGGGATTTGCTTTCTGGTAAGTTGTGGCCTGATTTTTCCATTTCAACCCATTGCTTTTGGCCTCCCATTGGCAAGGAAGATCACAAGAGTTCGGCTTCTTCTGTCTGAAAGTAAGATGGTGGTGCTGTGTAGTGATGGCTTCCTTAAGAGTAAAGAGGTATTGATTCCTGTTTTAAGGGGACCATGTGTTTTTCTCTGTGGCAGCCCTAAGTTGTGGAACTTCCTTCCCACAGAGGGGCATTGGATATCTTTGTTATATAGCTTTTGGCAAAAGCTCAAGACTCAGCTCTTTACCCTTGTGTTTGACCCTTGCCCGAAACCCTGGAGAACCATTGCCAGTCAGAGTTGACTATCCAGGTATCTCAACCTTTTCAAACCCAAGACCCACTTTTAACCCATGCATCTAGGGGCTCATTTCTTAATTTTTCATCATACATTTGCATGGTGGTAGTGCTGCGGTTGGATCACTTATCCAACCGTTGAAGACATTCTGGGCTAGAAGGACCTGTTGGCAGACTCGGTAGAAGACAGCTTCTTGTCTTTAACATCCTAAAATTCTGGTTGCACTTTCTTTGCCAGATGTTCCACAGAATCTCCTGGTTGGCGGGGAGTATCGTAAGAAGCTGTGTTCCATCTGCACATCTTCAGGGCTCTTTGGTTTTTCTGCCCCCTCTGGTTTTACAAGAAACTTCCCTCAAGAAATATCGCTAGTCTCGTCTGAGTTCTTTCGGATTGCTCCAATCAGGAACCTCCAAATTCACCTCAAGATTTTGCCCGAGGGGAAGTTTCAATGGCAAATCAAAAACAAAGCAACAACAGCAACAAAACATTTTTGGATAAACAGACATAATGCCTCTTCTCTTCTCTTTCCTCCTCAAATTCATATAGCGCATCTTCACATATCTTGCCCTCCTCCGTGTATCTTCAGCAAACTGACAAAAAATACCCCACCAATCTGAAGTCATCTTATGTAATTATCTGCTGTTTCCTTGTAATGCTGTGCAGCTGTTCGTATCCAGGGTGCAAGGCAGAGCGTGCTATTTGGAGAGATAAGTACAAGGGAAATATAAAACTATTTATGTTCTTATTCCCTGCACTTTGCTGGAGCAGGCCTTAAATGTAAGTTCCTTGGGAAAAGGTTTGTTTAGTTTTGAGGTGGCCGGGCCTTGCCTTATATGTCAATGAAAAAAGCACTGTGGGTTTAGATTTGGACAGATACAGCTCACATGTTGCTTAGGCACAATAGCCTTTCTTCCACAGTTAACTCCAAAAGATGCTGTGCTCCCAAACAGAACCAACTGCACCATGAGCCAAGCTCATCCACAGAGCAGCAGAAGAGCTGCAGATAATAAAGTGGTGTGTTTTTCACACACACAAAAATATCTGTAGTGAGGAATAAGCTTGATCCCAAAGCAAGGCAAAGGAACTGCTTCAAGTCACCACTGTTTTCTGATCTCTTATTGCTCTGCATCCAGTAAAAAATGGACTGAAGATCATCTCAGGGGAGAAAGCAAAGCTAGAGCTGACAATGGCAAGTGCATGCCATGAAAAGTTGTGATTCCCGTTTTGTCCCTGTCTGTCAGGGAACTGCCATCGGAACTAGAGGAGGAGGCGAGGCCCCACAACGATGCTGGAGAGGGGCCAAGCAGGGAGAGAGGCAAGTCTCCTGTTGGGGAAGAAAATCAGCGCTACACCAGGGATAGAGGGGGGCCAATGGGGGAAGCAGAGAGCAGGCTCTGGGACTCTTCACTGGACACCAGCGGGGAGAGCACAGGTCCTCCGCTACCCACGCCCTCCCTGCGCAGAAGACTTCCGCGCAGGGAGAGTAGGAGGAGACTGGGCGTCAAACAATTTTTATGTTGGAAAAGGTTTAAGAAACGCCCACTGACCGATTCTGCCAGCGACTGAACAGCCACGGAGTGGATGGTGTCCAGCGAGAAATGGTTTAACCAGCCAACCTAGCCCAGAGCGGCGGCTATTTACGCACAAGCAACCCCTAAAGCCATTACACTGTCCTTTGCCTTTGGAGAAGGGACGGGGAAAGTTGTGTGCTGCAGATGTTGCTGGACTACAACTCCCATCATCCCTTGCCATTTGCCATGCTGGCTGGGGCTGATGGGAGGTCAATGACCCATCTCGTCCAGCATCCTGTTCACACAGGAGCTGACCAGATGCCTGTGGGAAACCCACAAGCTGAGAGCAAGAGTGCTCCTCCTACCTGCAGTTCAAAGTATACCTGGTATTCAGAGGCGCATTGTGTCTACAGTAGAGATTGAGCATTGTCATTGTGGAGGGTGACCATTAGAGGGCCCCAGCTTTAGAGTTGCGGCTTGTTGATTTTTTTTGTTATGGGAAGTTGCCAGCACTACTCCAGGGTCTCTAGCAGCTAACTCTATGATCCTGCAGTCAGGATGGAGGGGGATTTCATTTGATCCACATTTTTTAGGCAATCTATCTGTTATGTACTGAGTTGAATAGGATCCAAACTGCAGCAGTCTGATTGGTCCTAGAACAATAGGATCCAAAAGGCAGCAGTCTGATTGGTCCTAGAACAATAGGATTCAGAATGCAGCAGTCTGATTGGTCCTAGAACAATGCAGCAGTATGATTGGTTGGCAGGAACTACCCAATCATGCTCCAGATAGAAGTGAATCCACAACCTGATTGGCTTACAGTAGAATTCCGGAATTAGCCAATCATGTGCAGCCCATTGTGTAAATAATGTATATAAAGCAGATACTTTGAGGGGACTTTCATTCATTCCTCCTCACCACTATGAGCTGAATAAAGAGCATGAAATCACTTCGCGACTCTGAGTATATTTCACTATCCTAATTTGCACCTCCCAACAGTAGATTTCAGCACAATTATGCTTGGGATTTTTCAATTTTGTGCTACAGATCCTGGGCTCAAAACACACACCAAAATGCAGAGCATGTGTGAGCTCGTGCATGCAGCATTGGAGGTAAAATTCATTAAAATGTGAATTTAAATACAGGACAGAATGGAATTAGAAATGGCAACATGTGAAATTGCCAGAGACCACAGAAATGCATGGCTTCATGAATCCCTACTCTGCCTTTTACCTGTTGCGGCTGCAGAGGTATACGCTTTTCTTTAGACCTTTAAAAATAAACACAGTTGGGGCTTCTGAATTGGTGGACAAGCTATTGCAGAGTAAATGAATGCAGCAACAGCAGGCAGAGCAGGTCTGGGGAACCTCTGGTCAGCCTGAATGTGGCCCCCAAGGCCTCTCTGCCTGGCCCTCAGAACTCTCCTCAGGCCACTCCCTTCACAGGTCCCAGATGCATAGCTGTCAAGCGTCCCTTATTTGGCGGGACAGTCCCTTATCCCAGCACCATGTCCCGCTGCTGTCCCTTATTGATGATGTCCCTTAAATAAGCTACTGAAGGTAATGGGGCGCTTTCTATGTCCAGCTGTGCTTTGTCAACAAGAAACTGTTGCTGTTTCTTTGTGTTGAATATATGCTATATGGTAATTTATAGACCTAATGGGTATCTAAAGCCATTTGCACACAACAAAATATGTAGTTTATCAAAGCAATTGTTGATCCCTTATTTTGGCTGCTGATCCCTTATTTTCGAGGCTGCTGGTCCCTTATTTTCAAATCTGCAAGTTGACAGCTATGCCCAGATGACACAGCTTTTGCATGGCTGGAATGTGTCCTCCAACTCTGAAAATGCCTTTTGCTTGCCTGGATGGAGGAGAGAAAGAAGCATGAAGAGTGTATGTGGAAACTAGCCTACTGTTCAAAGGTAACATTTGCATTTCTTGTTCCACCCATTTTTGCCTCTGGCTCCTCCCACCACTGGCATATGGCCCTTCAAAGGTTGCTCAGGAGGGAATGTGACCCTATTTGTTGTTGTTTAGTCGTTTAGTCGTGTCCGACTCTTCGTGACCCCATGGACCAGAGCACGCCAGGCACTCCTGTCTTCCACTGCCTCCCGCAGTTTGGTTAAACTCATGCTGGTAGCTTTGAGAACACTGTCCAACCATCTCGTCCTCTGTTGTCTCCTTCTCCTTGTGCCCTCCATCTTTCCCAACATCAGGGTCTTTTCCAGGGAGTCTTCTCTTCTCATGAGGTGGCCAAAGTATTGGAGCCTCAGCTTCACAATCTGTCCTTCCAGTGAGCACTCAGGGCTGATTTCCTTAAGAATGGAGAGGTTTGATCTTCTTGCAGTCCATGGGACTCTCAAGAGTCTTCTTCAGCACCATAATTCAAAAGCATCAATTCTTTGGCGATCAGCCTTCTTTATGGTCCAGCTCTCACTTCTATACATCAGTACTGGGAAAACCATAGCTTTAACTATACGGACCTTTGTTGGCAAGGTGATGTCTCTGCTTTTTAGGATGCTGTCTAGGTTTGTCATTGCTTTTCTCCCAAGAAGCAGGCGTCTTTTAATTTCATGACTGCTGTCACCATCTGCAGTGATCATGGAGCCCAAGATGCAGATGTGACCCTTAGGTTGAAATAAAGTTTCTTCACCCCTAGGGTGAAGCCCTTCCTCACTTCAAACAGCACTTCAGCACTTTACTGAGGTAAAATCAATAACTTTATTTTATAATGATCCCCCCCTTCCCCTTTAAGAGCAAACTCAGTATGGCATTAAATGAATATTTGCCCAAAATGTGCAGGGCTTAAAAAATGCAAATAGCACATGCAGTTTGAGGAGGCCGATAATTATCAGAATTGCAGCAGTCATGGAAGCGAAGCGAAGCCCTTTCTTCAGTCAGTACATCATGAGGCTACTAATCTCTGGGTCATGGGTTTGAGCCTCACACTGGGCAAAAGATTCGTGCATTGCTAGATGAACCCCGTAGTCCCTTCAAATTCTATGATTCTATGACTCCCCTGAGCAAAATCCCTCCTCTGAAGCTGGCATTTGTATTGAGAGGAATGCTTGTGATGCCAACAGCATATTTCTTCCCAATGTGAGTGATAGCTTTAGCAAAAGGGTTTTGCCTCAGGACCATAGGAGGGAGCAAAGGGTCACCCAGCTGGATGGGTGGGATATAAATAATAAAATTATTATTCAAAATTATTATTCTCCCTCATCTGCTATAATCCCAATTACAGTGGTACCTCGGGTTACATACGCTTCAGGTTACACACTCCGCTAACCTAGAAATAGTGCTTCAGGTTAAGAACTTTGCTTCAGGATAAGAACAGAAATCGGGCTCCGGCGGCGCGGCGGCAGCAAGAGGCCCCATTAGCTAAAGTGGTGCTTCAGGTTAAGAACCGTTTTAGGTTAAGAACAGACCTCCAGAATGAAGTAAGTACTTAACCTGAGGTACTACTGTAATTCCCACCACCACCACACATGATGCTGTTTTGTTTTTGTTTTTCCAACAAATTAAATGCAAATATCATTTGCAATATCATTACTAGTTGGGCCCTCAATATGTACAAATATCTGTTCAAAGCTTGATTAATAATAATACACAATGGAAGTGGCAATACTGAGCACTTGGATCTTGATACTGATATATTTTTGTCATTATATAAGCACTGTGTACTGTGAGCTTCTAATAGCCCAACACAAGATTGCAAGAATGGGGGGAGGGTTTGCTGCTGAAATGATTGCAATCCCAAGGCAATCTTAAATTTTAGATGTAGCTGCGAGGAACTAGGAAGTCAGGCTCAGCGTTGAAGGCATGAAGCAATCTAACTGAACCAGGCAAGCTCATGGCCTGAATAGACTGCACTTCACCTAAGGATTCCTTCAGGGTTTAGAGTTATACCAGGCATAGCTTAATTCAGCCCAAAGTGTAATGTTAAATGATCACTGCTCCATGTTAAAGGATGACCTGAAATGGCTGCATAGAATCTCAGAATCAAACATAACATTGGAACCCTGCGAATTGTGTGTTTTCAGGGAAGAGTGAATACGGTTAGTTTGCTACTGCTTGAGAACAAAAATTCTGGACCTGGCTAAGGAGGGATATTGTTCTTTGGTTTGTCATGGTCATGTCCCCTTGCCCCATGGCTCATTGTGGGAGCAGAGTCCAGTAGGTTTGGGGAGATCTAGTGACGGAAATCCTTGAGAAATCTGTTTGACGTAAGGTGTACAGCTAGAATAAGAAGGTGTCTCAAAAGGTGTAAGACTTTGCTGGGGTTGGGGGAGGTTGACACCTCAGCCCTATGGAGTTGGCACCTATGGCACTGACTCCACCTCCTGTTGCCTTCACTGTCTTCTGCCATACCTGTCCCGATGGATACCAGCCAGACAAAATGGTAAACTATGGTTTGCCATGAAACTGGAATTAAAGGAGGGAATCTGAGCAATTGAGAGGGAGGGCATTGTCATCATGGCTGAGCAGAAAGTGCCCAGCCATGGTTAGACATTACATCTGAACCAGCCCACTGGCTTCTCATGGTATGTTATTAACATGGGCAGAGCAATTCTCACAGGTGACTAAAGACCCAGGATTGGCTTCTACAAACTATACCCTGCAAATTAAGCTAGTTTCTTGTGTCTCCCTCTGTGTTAGAAAGTGTTCATCTTTTACCTTCTGAAATTATGGAAATACCACATAGAAGGCACCAAGGGGGCCATTTTGTCGAGGCCATTTTAAGTGTGGAAAGGTGACTTGACTGCCAAGTATTGGTCGGACGTCTTCCCTGTCAGTCAGAATATGGGGGGGTTTACTAGGTAACCCCACCATACACATCCCCACCCTTCCCTGACAATAGGCAATGTGGCTTAACAAACCATTGACTGCAGGAACGAGGACAATGAGTAATAGAAATGGAACATGAATGAAGAAGGAAGGTGTCCAGTTTTGTCCGATAATCTTTCTTTCGCAGGCAAATCTGGGCACCCCTCATTAAGTTTTAAAGGTTGTTTAAGTCCTTGCTATAACTTCATACTCCAGTTCCCTCTCTTGTAAGAGTGGCAAATGAAGCCTATATTATGGATGGTTCAGTGCACTAATCTCCTCATTGAAAGACCCAATCATTTGCTTATAAGCAAAGAACGCTCGGGGTTGTTTTTAAGTCTCTCTCTCTCTCCCTGCCCCACCTTTCTAAACAGTATTTAAACATGATATAAGCCAACAGAGCTGCTTTAGGTGTTCAGACTAAATATATACAAACTTCTGAGGGTCTTTGATAATTTGGAATCCAGGTATGCCTCTGGGAACCCACATTTGTAAGGATTGCAACTAGATTAGAAGGCATTATTATATAAGACTAGCAGATATTACCCAGAGCTGCCTGTGAATGCTAAAAAAACAAACAACAACAAAAGAGATTTCTAAAGGAATAGTGTAATTTGTGAGTTTGGGGGCTGTACAAACATATACTGATGTATGGCTGGGTGCCTCCAACGGCATTCATAGCTGAAAAGCAACCCCTCCACCCCAGGAAACCTCGTTTGTAACCATCACATCAAACTGGGTGAAGTCATGCCGAAGTCATGTTTCGGTCTTCCATCTTGATTCAAAATGGCACCCGGCATCCAAACATAGATGAAGACCAACACCTCCACTTCATGAACCTTTGTGCTCAGTTGTGTCACAACATCTAGAGAGGCATCCACATTGCCGTGTGTTATTCGGTAAGAATAAACAAGAGTTAAGGGGCCATTTCATACATTAATTATACAGAGGCAAAGCTGGGTTTGCCACGTAGTTTAAAATCATCAATATTTTGTAGCCATCATGACTCCCTAACATGCAGAAACAAGTTTGTCCACCCCTGTTCATTCACAAGTTTATTTCAAAGCATTTATGGAAAATATGTCAAAACATGCTACAAAAGAGAGGTAGGACACCAATGGCCCTCCAGATATTGTTAGACTTGCAGCGGCACTTTTTCCCTGGCACTGTTGGGCCCGTCCTCTCACCTAAAAATAGAGTGTGCACCCAACTCACAGAACGGATTCCCACAGACTACCTCAGATTATGTTGTGGGGGACTTGCATGAGGTAAAACTTAATAATTATTTGAACAAATCCAGCCTGAGACTCCTAAACAATAATGATTTTATTTAACAAGGAAGTCTATGACACGAGCGGATAAAACTTCAGTTTACAATGTTATTTCACTTTAAGGTTCTCAGTTGTTTCACACTTAATACTTTGGTTCACTTAATACTTTGGTTCTTAACAAGGTGCTACTTTCTGTCAGTTACACACCCCTTAGACAACCCTACTCCTGTGGTACTCCAAGTAATAGATCCAAGGTTTCACTGGTTTGGGAGTCTTCTCTTACTAGAAGAATCTCTCCCCTCCTGACTGGAATGAGACCTAAACAGACTGTCTCTTTACAGCTTCTACTTCTCTTGTCTCAACCTCAGCCTCCCAGTTAATTCCTGGCCTAATTACTCTTACAAGACACCACAAACTGTCCTTCATACCAGGCTCAGAGACTCTTTCTCTAGCTTGTGATATTTTCCTCAGAGTGGATGTTTCTACCTAGAACCAACTCTCACTCCGTATCTTCCTACCTATCCTCCCAACTTCAATCCCAACCTACTCCAAAACCTCCTCCCAACACTCCCTCCAAAACTCACTCCCTGTCTCTCCAATCCTCTCCTTTTCAACCCCCCCTCCTGGAACCTTGGCCAATCAGAGGCTGCCGTACATTAACCCTTTTCTGGCATGGGGAAAAGAAAAAGAAAAATACTTGGGGACCCAACCTGCCCCAGCAAAAACAAACTTTTCCGTCACAGACTTCAACTCCCATCAGTCCCAGCCAGCATGGTCAATGACCAGTGATGATTGGAGCTGCAGTTCAACAACATATGGTTGCCCATCCATGATAATAGGAGAATGGGGCTGTTTAAGGGCTCATCCCCACTTCCACTAGTCCCTTGCTTGGTGAAACCCGCTCTTTCCTGCTGAATTGGAGCAAACATCAGTCCACAGAAA
This sequence comes from Podarcis raffonei, assembly GCF_027172205.1. NCBI lineage: Eukaryota > Metazoa > Chordata > Lepidosauria > Squamata > Lacertidae > Podarcis > Podarcis raffonei. The sequence continues at coordinate 62,841,147 of NC_070611.1, read as the reverse complement.
ACCTGATTGACTTTTCTCAAATTCAGCTGTAAAGAGCAGGTTTTCCCTGGGGGGAAGTGGTTGGACAAGCAGGAGTGTGGACTAGGCCTAAGTAGTCACAAATTAACCCCTTCTTTTATATAGGGTTCTAGGTTTTTAAGTTATTTATCCTTAGCCATTTTGTTTGCCTGTGCATTCTATAACCGAATGTGGAGCATATAGAGAATAACATTTGTATACTCATTAATGATAATTCACTTAATTAGGCCCAAATACTCCTTAGACAGAAAGTTGCTGTGTGTGACTTGAGTGAATTCTGCTTCATCCGTTTCCAATTCCCGTGTCGGATGTTTAAATATTTAGTTGTGCATCATCACAGGGACAATCAGTTTTAATTTGTACAGGAGATGGTAGCTGAAGCAAGACCTAAGCTCCCAACTCCTGTGGCCCTGCTGATTCTGTGGATTCACACAGTATTCATTGTTGCATTTTGGATGGCATTAAAAAAAAATTAAAGGACTAAAACCTACAGGCAGCCAAATTCCAGATTTGCTCAAAATGCAACTCTAACAAGCTATTTATATAATACATTCATCAAACGCCAGGCCAGTTCATACATATAAAATGAGCCAGAGTCATGGATGAATAATGAGGTAGCCAAGTTTTCAGATGGTACAAATTATTCAGGAGAGGGCCATCCGAAAGAGGCAGTGACAATCCTTACAAAATTCCTGAATGGGCAACGAAACGTCAGATGATGCTCAGTATAAAGAAGAGTGAAATGATACACAGATAGGCTAAAGATCCTCCTAAACAGATGGAATCTAAGATGCCAGTTCTGAATGGTTGTGTGACTGGCGCTGAGGCAGGAGGGCTGATCAGAAACCTGTTCATATATTGGATCTTTTGGTTAATTGTGAGGCTGCTGGGAACTGTAGTCCAAAACACTTTGAAGGCGCCATTTCCCTGATTTGATTGGCTCCCTCATAAGACTGCCCCACTGGAGGCGGTGGGTGGAACACAGACACCAGAATGGTGTTCATAATCCTGTCCCTTGTTAGATTAGGAAAATGACATACAGAGGACATGGGTTAAACCTCTCCCAGCACCTCTGCTCCAAATAAAAATCAAAGCACCCAGTGCCTGTTTTTAATTTAAAAAAACAAAGCAAAAGCAAAAGTCAGAAAATTCTGATGATTATGAATTCTCTAACATCACCACATCTGTTTCCATCTGAGGATGAAGCCAGGGTTGCAGGGGAAATGCTTTTTTAAAAAATCATTCTTTTTGTTGGGCAATATTCTACATTTCATCAGATTTCCTTAGCACTTACAAGAAGCGATAAATTGATGAAGGCATTTTTGGAGAACAACTTGTCTTTCTAGATCTCTGGGCAACAGTCTTGGCACCGTTTCTGCCTTTACTAGCGGAGCCAGCTGGTTCCATCCTCTTTCTCTCCCTGCAACAAAAGTTCACGATCTGGCGAGAGTGGCCCTTTTTGATTACTTAAGATCTAGGCTCCCACCAGCAAATTATTTGAGAAATGTCAGCAGCCTGGCAATCATCCATAGGCTTCCTGGCCCATCTACCTATTCCCCTGTCCACAGAACATCTTCAAAGTATAAGAAATTGTTATACCAAGTCAAACCATTGGTCTATCTAGCCTGTGCTAACCAGCAGCAGTTTTAGGCTGGGGTTCCTCCCAGTCCATATACCTCTTTTTTATTTTGGCAATCAACATGCCACATGTGTGTCTAAGTGGGGTACAAAAATAATTTTAAGAACCTCCGTTAAAACTATAAAATGCCTGCTTGATTTATTTATTTTTAAGTCTTCAGTAGGTGCTGGACATTCAACAGGGAGGGACCTCAGCCGGAAGGGAGCTGCATCTAATTGGACCCACAGTACTAAACTTATGGCTCCTGGTGGAGACAGACATATCACATTCTTATTTACATGTACTGCCTCTGCCTATGCAGCAAATATCCCCAAAAACAGTTTACGAAGAAAGGTTAAAAGAATAAGATGGAATAATAATACTGAACTTTTAAATAAGTGCAGGATTAAAACCAAATTAGAGGAGGTGGTTAAGCATGGGTTGGGGCTTAAAGTGATACTGCAAGATAAGCAAATGGAATTAGAAGAGTTTAAAACAAGACTGTTTGCTGAAGGAGAAGGTTTAAATGAACTTAGCATGAGGATGCACAGAATTAACATTGCAGTAATACTGAATGTATCTAGTAGGGAAGTCCACTGCTGGATATCAGCCAACAGAAATGCTTTTTTGATGTCAGCAGGACTGAAAGAATGCTCACAAACTCTCTGTGTCCGAGATGGAGAAACTGCAACCCTTCCAATGGTGTTGGACTACAACTCCCATCAACCCCAGTCAGCATTGCCAATGGTCAGGGATGACAAGAATTGTAGTCCAACAACATCTGGAGGGTCACACGTTCCCAGTCCCTGCTCAGTATTGAGAATTAATGTGCTGCCCACTAGTTAGAGTAGGACCTGAGAGACCAAGGTTCAGCTCCCCAATTCTCCATTCCCTGGGTGACCTTGGGCCAATCACACTCTCCCAGCTCAACCTAGGGCATTTATTCATTCAGAAAGTTGCACTCTTGCTATTCTTTATGAAATGAATGCAAAGTGGCTTCCAAGAACACACAAGTCAACCAAATAGAACACAACGAAAACAGTAAGAAGTCCTAAAATCAATTTCATACATTAATAAAGCCAAGAGTGGGGTCACATGAATGCAGCATAAAAACTGGGGTGGAACAAAACTTTAACTCCCACTAAAACCTCAGCAAAAGCAAACAGTATTGGCCTGAAGCTTAAAAGAGAGGGGGGAAATTCACATTTCTAGGGAACGAGATATGAGTCAGATCATTAGTGCATCTCACTCAATGTTGTCTTGCCAGGATTTCTGATGCGTCTTCCTTACCCTACCTGAAAACTCTGTAGGATTGAACCCTGAAGAGGGTTACCCTGAAAAGAATGTGAAAAAAGGTTCCTCACTCCTGTTCTAGCTGTATTTGAGCATTCTGCAAAACCTACATGTGAGCAGGGAGACTGGAGGCAAGCCCCCTGAGCCCCCTTCCAAATTGTGTGTGTGTGTGTGTGTGTGTGTGTGTGTGTGTGTGTGTGTGTGTGGAAACTGAAGTTGCTTCCCCTGTGATTTTGAACCCTGAATTAAACCCCTGATGAATGTTGTTGTGGATGTTTTGGAGCTGTTGTGGCTTATAATTTCTGAGCTTGAGCCCAAATCACAGGTACAGCTTTCCAAGAGGTGCCTGAAATATTAATTTTCCAATTAGTAGGAGGTGATAACTCATGGTGTACTTTTAAAGCAGTGAGGCAGATGGTTTAGACCTGCCTCACAGGTTTCAATTACAGCTCATCAAAACTTTATATCTTTCTGATATGGGGCGATGGTTTTTTTCTAAGCCGTTAGATTTTGTTTTTCTTTTTTTTTATTAACGCTAACAAACTTGGCAAGGTGGGGAGAGAATGTAAATCAACAGTCTGGGCCTATTTTGATTTTGCTACGGCTATGCAGATAATCTCAGCATTCTGTATGAGGCTCATTCCATAAACTTGATTTAGAACTTCTTTGTTTGTTTGACAATATTAGCACAACACTTATTTATTTAAAAATATTTACATATACAATTTCATGGCCTCGCTCTAACAAACATTCTTAGGACAGTTTGCAGGGGCTTAAATTTTTCCCCTCACTAAGCTACAATCTGCAGAGTCCCCTGGGAAGAAACATTGATTGTTAAACCACTCGGCGAATTCTAGCTCTGGGAGAGAAATAAGGGATCTCATAACGACCCTCAGTGCCCTTAACACACTACATTTCCCAGGATTCTCTGGGGGAAGCCATGACGGTTTAAAGTGGTAAGATGTTGCTTTAAAGGTATAGTGTAGCTGGGGCCTTAGAGTGAGGTCAGGGAAATAAAAACCACATAGCTAGAAAAGTATAGAACATCTGGTATCCAAAAGGTCTGTGGAAACAAAAAAGGCTCTTGCCTGGTGCTCACATAGGAAGCAAGCCAGACCCAAGATGTGTGGGAATAGGTCAATCACAGACTGAGCTGGCTGAAGTCTCCCATCCTAGCTTGGTTAGGACTCAGCCAGCTCAGCCAAAGCTGGCTCAGCTGAGCCAGGGTAAAGGGGCATTGTGAGGAAGGGCAGGGGGAAGACTTACCCCTATTCCCAATGTTGTTCTTTAAAGCAGAATTTGACAAAGGCTTACTTTTCCTCTGCCAGGCTGAGCCCTGCTCCTGAACTGAGTTCAGAATAGGGGTAAGTTAAAGGTAAAGGTACCCCTGCCCGTTCGGGCCAGTCGTGTCCGACTCTAGGGTTGTGCGCTCATCTCACTCTAGAGGCCGGGAGTCAGCGCTGTCTGAAGACACTTCCGGGTCACGTGGCCAGCGTGACGAAGCTGCTCTGGCGAGCCAGCACCAGCACAGCACACGGAAACGCCGTTTACCTTCCCGCTATACAGCGGTACCTATTTATCTACTTGCACTTAGGGGTGCTTTCGAACTGCTAGGTGAGCAGGAGCTGGGACCGAAAGATGGGAGCTCACCCCGTCGCGGGGATTCGAACCACCGACCATACGATCGGCAAGTCCTAGGCACTGAGGTTTTACCCACAGCGCCACCCGCGTCCCATTCGGTAAATTACACCGGCATAATTTACCCCTGTGTAAATCACCCTAGCTTCTTGTAGTTTGGATTGCTCTGCCCATCACTTTAGCTATCTCTGGCTTCCAGTTGCTGGCTCCTGGTTCACCTCAGAGAGTGTCAAGGCTGGGAGTCAGACGCAGGTCAGCAAGAAAGACGCAGAGTCAGCTGTCAGTGAAGTTAACTTTTTATTCAAGGAAACAGCATGCAACTCAGCAAACCCTTCCCAGTAGGTCTTGCACCTATAAAGCAGTTGCCAGGGTTGAAGGTCCCTGCCTTCCACCTCTTCTAAGGCTCCTCCTTTCCTGGATGTTTCCCAAGCTGTCTCAAACTGTGTTTGCACACCTCTGGCCTCTGTTCAGCTCTCCTCATTATCCTGCACGTTCTTGAAGACTGGGTGGGGTAGGGGAGCCTGTCACACCCAAAGAGGGAGACTCCCTGGATGTTTCAGCAGCCTCTTGATCCCCCTCCTCTGCTTCAGCCTTAGAGTCTGAACTGCTTCCTGTCACCGGCTCTTCCTGCTCACTAAACCCTGTTGCCCCGTCAGCTTCCAACACTTCCTCTCACACTTCTCCCTCTGACCTCTCCTCAGTGTCCCACCGCCAATTCCCAGGCTCCTTTGGGATATCCCTTGGGGGTTCCCTGGCTGGTGCCTCCCACCACTCCTCGTCATCCAGCCTTAATAATAATAATAATAATAATAATAATAATAATAATAATAATTTGTTATTTGTACCCCGCCCATCTGGCTGGGTTTCCCCAGCCACTCTGGGCGGCTTCCACAAAGACCAAAAATACACTAATATGTCATACATTTAAAACTTCCCTGAACAGGACTGCCTTAAGATGTCTTCTGAATGTCAGGTAGTTGTTTATCTCTTTGACATCTGATGGGAGGGAGTTCCACAGGGCGGGCGCCACTACCAAGAAGGCCCTCTGCCTGGTTCCCTCTAGCTTTGCTTCTCGCAATGAAGGAATTGCCAGAAGGCCCTCGGAGCTGGACCTCAGTGTCTGGGCAGAACAATAGAGAGCTGTTTCCACCTCAGCTTTGACCATCCCATCCTTGGAGGTCAGCTGTCCGTGTGAACAAACAATACTGGACACGCTGAGCCACTGGTCTCATTTAGTGTCACATGTGCTACTATTAGGACCATGATAAACCCAATTCTCACTGCAAAGAGTGCAGAAGAAGATGTACATAACATTTTTCAAATACTTTCTTCCACTCTTTCGGCTTATAGATCATTTTCTTTTTTAACCGAAGGAAAGGATGAGCTCATCGGTTTGGTTCAGCTTCAACCAAGGCCTTCTTAGCAAAGGACTCTCTCTTTTCTCCCTCTCTTGCTCTCATTCTGCAATGTTGTAACACCTTTGCTCCTCAATTTATGGGCAGAGCGGAGAATGGTTAATCCATTGCCACATGGCACAAAGTCTTAACCTTATAAAACGTACTTGGAGCCTTATATTGTATACTAATAGGGCACGAGGACCAGTTTTCCAGGTTTACAAGGTGGAAATTTGAATGGCCGCGAAACATCTCGGGTTTTATTGGCAGTGAATTATGCTTGAGGAATGCAAGACATCTCATTTTCTTCTCCCTGGATCCGGGAAAGGAAGTTCTTCAGAGGGCGACAAACGGCTCTTGATTCAATCAAGCCAATTTTAAAGAGATAAATTCAATGCAGTCAAAGGAGAGATCTCCTTTCCCCGCTGACTTTATTGCAAGTCATAGCGGCCTTTGTTGGTTCTTAGATCAGGGCAGCCTTCCGCAGCTGGGTGCCCTCCATACATTTTGACCTGCCATGCTGACTGGTGGAAGTTGTAGCCCAAAACATTTGGAAGTGCCACCAGACTATGAACCTCCATGTGATTTAAGATCTGAAGGGGTCTCGCTCCTGTGTTTCACCTGATTGCTTTTGCCTGTTAAGTAGACCTAGCAACAAATTGCCATTACCCATAAAATAGCCCTGAATTTATAGGAAATGTGTGAGGAGAAGGTTGCTGGCAAGAGGAAGTAAAATAGGCTTGCAGAGCAAGCCTCATTGCATGCCCAGGCCTGCAGCACGGTGAGGGGCGAACTGTAGAAATATGACACATGACATTTGTATTTGGTTGAAATCGGCCACAACTTTATTGATTGCAGATGTAAGTAGGTTTGGGACAAGGCATTGAGTATGCATCCAGCACCCAGCCGCCCGACTGCTGGTTGAAAAGTTGTTGTTGTTGTTTAGTCGTTTAGTCGTGTCCGACTCTTTGTGACCCCATGGACCAGAGCACGCCAGGCACTCCTGTCTTCCACTGCCTCCCGCAGGTTGGTCAGACTCATGCTGGTAGCTTCGAGAACACTGTCCAACCATCTCATCCTCTGTGGTCCCCTTCTCCTTGTGCCCTCAGTCTTTCAGAACATCAGGGTCTTTTCCAGGGAGTCTTCTCTTCTCATGTGGTGGCCAAAGTATTGGAGCCTCAGCTTCAGGATCTGTCCTTCCAGTGAGCACTCAGGGCTGATTTCCTTCAGAATGGAGAGGTTTGATCTTCTTGCAGTCCATGGGACTTTCAAGAGTCTCCTCCAGCACCAGAATTCAAAAGCATCAATTCTTCGGCGACCAGCCTTCTTTGTGGTCCAGCTCTCACTTCCATACATCACTACTGGGAAAACCATAGCTTTAACTATACGGACCTTTGTTGGCAAGTTGATGTCTCTGCTTTTTAGGTAGGGTCAAATCTGAGTTGAGAGGTCACCCCTGAGATGTACTAGGTGCTATGGCCCATCAACTCCCGTGTGGACCCCTCCTGGACCCCTTTATTAGGGCACCCAATCAGCAAAAGGATGCAACCCAATACCTTATCCACCAAAGTTGTGCCATTTGCTATGAGGCAGGTGGAAATCTGTAGATCGTCCAATTAGTCTGCAGGAGGGGAAATCCTATCTAGCCCCAAATAGAGCAACCAAACAGGGAGGATAAAAATCAATGATTTTTTAAAATCAGATTTTTTTGATTTAAATCAGCTTTTTAAAATAAAATGCTTTTGGAGGAAAAAATATTTCTAAAGATGGTTTTCTATTTAAGTTACATTATAGTCAAAATAAGGATTTGTTTCAAGTTCTTCATGTGTGCTCAAACTGAGTCTCAGTTTTTTTCTTTTAAAAAAAACAAAACCGTTTAACCACATCAGTTAAGAAACATGGATACAAATGCTATAATGTTATTGTTTTAGTTAAATTGTTATTAAGGAAATGATTGTTTTTCTCCTTCCAATAAAGTACAGCAGAAAAGTTGTCCAAATATAAACAGTTAACTTACTAAACCTCACAGTAATTTCATAATTATCTGTCTCTATGTATTTCTAATAGCATAACCAAATCAGTAATTTTTGATATAACTGTAAAAACTACTCTGAAAATTTATTATTCCAAAAATGAAAACTTCATCTGGTTGTAAATATTAAGATTATATCACTAAGAATGAGTCTTTCCATAAAAAAAAAAAGATTTAAATCAAGTCTTACTGACTAATGATTTATATCGTGATTTCAATCAATTTGATTTAAATCAAATCCACCCTGCAGTCAAATATACCTTATATCCTCACACTGACCTGTCCACTCCCATTCAGGCAGAACACCACCAAACTTGGTGGGTGGTGAACCCCATGATGATCTCCGATGTGAAGGAGGATGTCCAGGTGCAGTCTTCCCTTTATACTGCGGTTGACAAGGTGGCCCCGCAGTCCCAGCTGCATCGATTGGGCCCTTCAAACAGGACTTGGGCATCAAGCCAGGGTGGCCAGAGGGAAGTTGCCAAGCGTCCCACAGTGGCCACATGGGGAGGAAAAAATGGCGCCTGGGAATGGGCTGTGGACACACCAAGGCAGCAAACACCGCTTTCCTGGAGCACCAGGTAAGTGGGAGCTATATAAAGATGACGTAATTTAGGCCAGTGTAACTTACGCCAGTCCAAGTCTACTTCTGTTACAAGCTTTGCTCATGAACCTTTGGGAGGGGGCTGCTGCCGACTGAACCAACTGGTGGGTGTGGTCCTGAGTTCTGAGGATCTGGCCCAGGGTCATGTGACTGAGCTGAACAGGGTTTGGAATGGGTGTAAGTCTCTCTTTGCCCCATTCTACACCCCCCCCCCCAGAATCCCTCTTTTGGCAACTTAATGTTGGTGTAAATTACATGGGCTTAAGCTACACTGGGACCTTAGGGTGAAGGACAGGATTAGTAGTAGTAGTAGTAATAATAATAATAATAATAATAATAATAATAATGAGAATTCAAACTTCTGAATCCAAGCTCTCTCATCCCAGCAGATCTCTTTCAGCTTCTGCCTTCTGGAAGAAGGTACAGGGTTATAAAGACTAGGACTAGCTGCCTGAGAAACAGTTTCTATCCAAATACGATTTCGGTTTTAAACGCAGTGTAAGGTAGTCTCTATGGGAGTAAGCCTCTCCTCCTCCCGGAGGGGAGGGATGGTGATTGGGAACCATTCCCACGCTTCGAAGGGGGCGTTTTGGCCCCTGCTCGACATTCCTGCTGATGCACCACGCCCCCAGTCAGTCTTCCAATCGGTGTGAAGCTCAGGGGCAGGGTTTAGCTGCTTGACGGCGGCCGCGGCAGCTCTTCTCCTCATTGCGCTGCCGGGTTTCATGGTGGCGAGCCTCTTGGGCTCCAGTGGCAGTTAGGCATTGGAATGTGTTGTTGGTGTATGGAAGGGCAGGGTGTGGCCATCACCTACCCCTTCACTTATGGGTATTCCGTTAAAGGAATCCGGTGGTTGTGGATCCTGTCCAATGCCCTGCTGGGGCTGGGGGCCATGGCACGACCCCCGGTGACATCAGGGGAGAGCTTACAGTTGTATTTGCATCAACAGGCTCCCCCTACTGGTGGTTAACCCTTGTTAGACTCACCCCTCCCTGAGTCGGTGGAGTCAAACTTTGCTGTTTTTCCCAATGCCTAAGCCAATACCTCTCACATGCTGTAATCAATAAAGTTGTGGCCTTTTCTAGTCCATTAACCTAAAATACTGTGTCCATGTGTCTTTCTTATCCCCAAGTGAGGGGGGCGGGTCCTTGAATCACAATATTGTATTTAATTATGGGGCATAAGAGTTTTTAGGGGGTTAACCAGGTTGGAATAGCTGGGATAGCAGGCTTGTTGGTTTTTGAACATCTGATATAGATTTTTTCAATTTAGTTGTTCTGTATGGGACAATGACAATAAAGATTATCGTATCGTATCGTAACGTATTGTATCTTGAGACTGGATTGTACTGTTAGGCAGGTTCATTTTTTATAAAAGTTTTTATTTTTATTAACTGCAGAGGAGCTTCATTCGGATTTGCCATGGTTTAAGAGGTGTCTTGACTCAAAAACTGGTTTCTCTGTCCCTCCAGCTATTGTCATCCCCCACCCATGAAAACTAAAAGCACATGTCACAATCATTCATTGTGATGAGGAGGGACACACACGGAGAAAGGGAAACAATGAGACATCTATACGTCTGTGATACAGCAGAATGAATGAAGAGCAAGTTAAGGCTCGCCCCTCCACTGCCATTGCAAACTCTTCTATTTTTGATTTCTCCAAAAAGCTATTTCTTCCAATGTGCTGCAAGTAACAACGTGCTTCGTGCAGGATAGTCAATGAATTAGACCAGGATTCTGCCTGCAGCACACTGAGAGAAAATTCTCTGCCAGAGCTTAGAGGTGACAATGAGGACACACTCCCCTAGTCTGTTTGTCCCCATTGCCCTATGGAATTTGAACATCAGAGCACAGGAATGTCCTTGACCATTCCTATAGAACTGCTCCTTTGAGAAATATGGAACGTGGGCAGTTGCTGAGCTGTAGGTTATATGCCTGTGCTGAGTTGAGCTGAGTTTTCTCCTGAGGGTTCCTGTAAAACAGATCTCGCCTTGTGAGATGGGGGTGCTCCCCTTTCTCCCCATTTCAGGATTCATTTAACTGGGATGGGGAAGAGGGGATATTCCAGACAAATTCTGGAACAAAGGGAGAAAATGTGGCATGCAAGCTTCTACCCCTTGCCATTTTGTCACCATAACAACTCTGTGAGGTAGGTTAAGCTGAGAGACAGTGACTGGTACAAGGTCAACCCAGCAAGCTTCATGGCAGAGTAGGGTTTGAACCCTGGTGTGGTGGTCCCGAGGGTTAACCGTGCGGTGAGGTCCAAGTCCAGTCCGAGGTCAAGGGTGCGGTATGGAGACTGTCTGTCAAAGCTGAAGGCAGGGAGCCGGGTGAGGTCAGGAACTCTGGCAGAAAAGCAGGACAGGGTGCAGGCAGGAACAGGCTACCAACAATGTTGCTCCCGCAACCTGGGACTGGGGCTGGCTGCCTTTTATCTGCCCCGAGGCATAGGGCAGCCCCGGTTCACAGGTGACTCGCCTCTCCTGGCCTGGAGGTGAGCACTCCTCCTGCGGGAACTTAGTTCCCTCCACCTTTCTGCCCTGAGCCTCTGCAGCTCAGGAGAGGCTGGAGGGTTACCGGACCCAGAGGCAACCTCAGCTTCCCCTGACAGGGCTGAGAGTGGAGCACCTGCAGGCAATGGGTCCTCCATCACCTCAGGGGCCAGAGCAGACTCAGCTGGTGCCTGCACCTGAGGATCCAGCACAGGTGAGGACCCTTCAGGCTCAGGCCCCAGCCCCGGCTCAGCTGGTTCTGGAGGCGGGGACTCCTGTGCAGGCTGGGATTCCTCAGGTTCAGCCTCTGAGTCTGAATCCCAGGCCATCACACCTGGTGTCCCAGACCAGACCCTACTCTGCCACTACACCCCTCCGGCTCAAAAGCAATAAATGCATCCAAGCGTGGGACACTGTGCTATAACTCCTTTCACTTAAGGGCAGCAGTGCTGGGGGAGGCATGAAGAGAAGCAGAAGCAATCTGAGGAGTGCAAAACTCTGGAAGGAGCTGGAAGTTCCTCTCTCCTTCCCACCGCATTCCTTGAAATATGGTTCCCCGAGGTCAGAAAAATGGAACGGAAGTACAGTTGACTGAAACGTCGTCACTGGTTGATGCACATCTGCCTCTCTGTTCCCTTGAGAACCGCAGGCGTAGAGTGCCAGGAACAAAGACAGAAGAGAGGGACAAAGGGGGAAGCCATGAAAATGATCGCATGTTAACTAGGGACATTAAAAAAGAAAAGAAAATCCCTGGAATGTTGATATTGCCACCCTTGCTTCTTCTTAGCAGCTGCTGGGAATCACAAGGTGTAGTGATGGTCATCACCTTTGGATAGATTTAAAAGGGAATTAGACCCTTAGATTAGGGTATCAGTGGTGACCAGCCACGATGGCTACATTCTACCTCCACTGTCGGAAGCAGTCAATTTCTGATCGCCAGTTGCTGGGAATCACAAGCGGGGACAAAGCTGACCAGTGCTTGTGTCCTGCTTGTGGGCTTTCCATAGGCATCTGTTTGGCAACTGTGGGAAGAGGATACTGGATTAGATGGGCCTTCAGCAGACCTCTGGGACACGGGTGGCGCTGTGGGTTAAATCACTGAGCCTAGGACTTGCCAATCAGAAAGTCGGTGGTTCGAATCCCCGCGACGGGGGGAGCTCCCGTTGCTGCTAGGTTGTTCCTGCTCCTGCCACCCTAGCAGTTCAAAAGCACGTCAAAGTGCAAGTAGATAAATAGGTACCGCTCCAGTGGGAAGGTAAACGGCGTTTCCGTGCGCTGCTCTGGTTCGCCAGAAGTGGCTTAGTCATGCTGGCCACATGACCCGGAAGCTGTACGCCAGCTCCCTCGGCCAATAAAGCGAGATGAGCGCTGCAACCCCAGAGTCAGCCACGACTGGACCTAATGGTCAGGGATCCCTTTACCTTTTACAGCAGACCTCTATTGCAACATGTTCTAAGACCATAGGTTTGGAAGAACTCCTCAGCTCAGGAACTGATTTCAGTCGACAAGGTTAGGCAGATAATGGAGGAAGTGCTCCATTACAGCGCAATTCTAAGCACGTTGACTCAGAAGCAATTCGCACTGAGCTCAATGGCAGCTTGCGCTCTAGCAAGCAAGTTTACGACTGCAGTGTCGGTCAGCAAGTAGAGATGGAGAAAATTTCGGAAAATGGGTGTGTGTGAATAATTAATGCAGGATGGTATGCAGATTAGGCTGAACAGTTATGTTGTTGCTGTTAACTTTGCTGTCTGGTGTTTGATCGCAATAAAGATTGATTGATTGATGCCATGAAAAGTTGTGATTCCCGTTTTGTCCCTGTCCTTTGCCTTTGGAGAAGGAACTTGCCATTGCCAGCTCTAGCTTTGCTTCCTCCCCTGAGATGATCTTCAGTCCATTTTTTACTGGACGCAGAGCATTAAGAGATCAGAATTGATTGTCTGAACAGCTATAGCTCAGCATCTGCCTTGCATGCAGAAGATCTCCCAGGTTCAATTCCCAGCATCTCCAGGTGCGAACAGGAATGCTTCCTACAAAAAACAAAACAAAACAAAACAAAACAAAACAAAAACCACCCTGGAGAGCCACTGCCAGCCAGTGTAAACAAAAAGACAGCTTCCTATCTTCCTGTAAGTTTCCCCCCAAATTTCTCCCCTCCCCACAAGTCTGAGAAAGATCTCCCATCATTTTCTAAATCAAGGCGGGTGGCTTTTGCCCAATTCTGTCAGCGAGGAGGACAAGAACACCGGAGGAAATTAGGCTCTCTGGCCTCTGCCGGATGTGGTTAGACGGCTCCCCCGACCACCACAAGGGAGGGAGCATGTTCAGTCTCTGCTTGACAGCTTGATTCCTTCCAGTATAAGGGCAAGACCATAAAACAAATAGAAAATAAATGGAGCCAATATATCTTATGAGTAATTAGAACAAAATGACAAACAATAGGCTATTATTGTGCACAAAGGAGCTCAGGCACCCATTCTGAGTGTAGCAGGCAAATCCATATTATTGCCTGACGGGAATGGCATTTCTGAGCTCAGAGACCAGGCGCTGGCAAACTTTATCCAGCCCAGGGGCCACATTCACGCATAAACAGCCTTTTGGGGGCCAGAGGCAAAAAGTAGATAAGGCAAACGATCTGACTCTCACCTTTATACACAAGCCATGCAAAATCCACACACACACACACACACACACACACACACACACACTTCTCCTCCAGACAAGTTAGAGAGGCATTGTCACGGTTTAAGGATGCAGTTTTGTCACGGTCTGGCTGCATGCGGAGGGGTGGTGGGAGGTATCAATTTGGGAACCCCCAAGGGAACCCCCAGGGGAAGAAGGCTCAGAGCCAGGGGACTGGTGATGGGATGGCATGAGTGGTCAGATGGAGAAGAGGGAGCAGCCTGGGAGGAGGAGGTGTTGGAAGCTGAAAGGGTAACAGGGTTTAGCGAGCAGGGAGAGACTGCGGCAGAGAGCAGTCTAGACTCGGAGGCAGGAGAGGACAGGGGCCAGGAGACAGAGGTGAGGCAGGCTGCTGAAGAAGCCAGGCAGTCTCCCCCTCCTGCTGCGACCAGCTCCCCTGCCCCCGGTCTCCCAGAACACGCAGAAAAATGAAGATGGTGGGGCAATGAGAGGCAAGACGAAGGAGCCTTAGGCCATTGGGGGAGGAGCCTTAGAGAGCAGTGGGAACGTGGTGACCTTCAGTCCTCACAACTGCCTTAATGAGAAGAGTTGCTGTTTTGTTTCTTTGAATAAAGAGTTAACTTCACTGCTTTATTGTTTTAATCTACACCTGACTCCAAGGGATGCGGGTGGTGCTGTGGGTTAAACCACAGAGCCTAGGACTTGCTGATCAGAAGGTCGGCGGTTCAAATCCCTGCGACGAGGTGAGCTCCCATTGCTCAGTCCCTGCTCCTGCCCACCTAGCAGTTCGAAAGCCCCTCAAAGTGCAAGTAGATAAATAGGTACCGCTCCGGCGGGAAGGTAAACGGCGTTTCCGTGCACTGCTCTGGTTCGCCAGAAGTGGCTTAGTCATGCTGGCCACATGACCCGGAAGCTGTACGCTGGCTCCCTCGGCCAGTAAAGCGAGATGAGCGCCACAACCCCAGAGTTGGTCATGACTGGACCTAAAGGTCAGAGGTCCCTTTACCTTTACCTTTATACCTGACTCCAGCTCCTGACAAATCCAGGCTGGTAAAGCTATCTGAGGAGGGGATAAGCAAGGCCAGGGAGGGGGTTACCTGGGAAGGACTGTTGGCTGGGAAGAATTCCAAGCAGGGTTGCAATGGCCTGGGTTCATAGGGGGTCAATCACCCATCACTATTTCAGCAGCAAGGTCTCCATCTTCAGCATCTTTGTTGTTGTTGTTTAGTCGTTTAGTCGTGTCCGACTCTTCGTGACCCCATGGACCAGAGCACGCCAGGCACTCCTGTCTTCCACTGCCTCCCGCAGCTTGGTCAAACTCATGCTGGTAGCTTCGAGAAAACTGTCCAACCATCTCGCCCTCTGTCGTCCCCTTCTCCTTGTGCCCTCCATCTTTCCCAACATCAGGGTCTTTTCCAGGGAGTCTTCTCTTCTCATGAGGTGGCCAAAGTATTGGCTTCACAATCTGTCCTTCCAGTGAGCACTCAGGGCTGATTTCCTTATTAATGGATAGGTTGGATCTTCTTGCAGTCCATGGGACTCTCCAGAGTCTCCTCCGACACCAGAATTCAAAAGCATCAATTCTTTAGCGATCAGCCTTCTTTATGGTCCAGCTTTCACTTCCATACAACACTACTGGGAAAACCATAGCTTTAACTATATGGACCTTTGTTGGCAAGGTGTCTCTACTTTTTAAGACGCTGTGTAGGTTTGTCATTGCTTTTCTCCCAAGAAGCAGGCGTCTTTTAATTTCGTGACTGCAGCATCCTAGAGCCATCCAGTCAGCATGATAGGGGACTTCTTTAAATCACTGTATGCTCCAAAGCTGTATGCTCCAAAGTAGAACTATAACTAGTACACAGAAGTTTGCTGTCTCCTGGCAGTGGAAACTATTCCTAGTCCATAGGCTTGAATATTGTTTTCTTCCATTGTTCAGGTCTGGTGGCCCTGATGAGAAGTCCCCAAGATGCTTTCTGAAAGCCTAACTTTGAAAGAGCCAACAGTCATTTTTGTAACTCGAGCCTGGCATTCAGCAGACCGATGTGGAAATACGGGACGCTTTTGAGGCACCTGAATCTGGAAGTGTTTAATGAAAAGGCCTCTCTGAAAATTGGCTCGGCGAAGACACTCAAAATATTTACGCTATTTGAACGAAAACAGCCAAGAATAGATGAAACTCCAGTCACGGTGTACTGCAAAGAGCGACTTTGCTTTCAGAATCCATGACTTTTATGGAGTTTTGTTAAATTACAAATAGTTTCCTAGAAAGATTTTTGTTTTAAAAAAAGCAAACATACCGTTCATTTTAGTGGACAAAGTAATACATTCTATACTAAAGGTGATACATCAGAAAACAGGATTCATGTATTTATTTGCATATGTTGTATTAAGATATTTCACACACACATATACAGTAATTTAGAAACTTTAAGAAATATATACATAGAAACACAATACAGCTCACCATAGTGGGAAAGATTGTGTCCAAGTGACCTGTTTGCCAGCTCCGTCTACTGCCTAGTGCTTGTGATGGGCAACTTTAAGGCATCTGACCTCACTTCCTTTTGCCCCTGTTGCTCCTTCTCATAGTTCTTCATCTTTAAAATGCAACCTCTTGCTTCGGCCTTGCGAACAGATCCAGGGATCAGAGAAGATGGAGAAGAAGAGTTTGGATTTGATATCCTGCTTTATCACTACCCTAAGGAGTCTCAAAGCAGCTAACAATCTCCTTTCCCTTCCTCCCCCACAACAAACACTCTGTGAGGTGAGTGAGGCTGAGAGACTTCAGAGAAGTGTGACTGGCCCAAGGTCACCCAGCAGCTGCATGTGAAGGAGCGGGGAAGCGAACCCAGTTCACCAGATTACGAGACTATCGCTCTTAACCACTACACCACACTGGTTCCCAGAGGACGGGAAGTTCAAGAAACGTCTCATGCAGAGAGGAACTAGCTGCTCCGGCACCCAGAACGGCACACATGCTGTGCACCCAGGGGTGGGGCGTGCCGCCCATGGGTGTGCCGCCCGTGGTGAGCATTCCAGGGGGCACTGCCCGTGGCCAGCGATGAGCATCCCAGGGGGTGGGGTGGTGATGTCACCCCCCTCAGGGATGACACCCAGGGCAGGCTGCATCCACTGCACCCCCCTTCCTCCACCACTGCTCTCATGTGACTAATATATTCACAGATTACATAGCACTAATGCTGTTTCATCCTGGGGGCGCTATTCCCATTGTGATGAGACAGTTGCAGCTACAGTGGCACCTCGAAAGTTGAACGGAATCTGTTCCAGAAGTCCGTTCGACTTCCAAAACATTCAGAAACCAAGGCATGGCTTCCAATTGGCTGGAGGAAGCTCTTGCACCCAATCGGAAGCTGCGCCGGACATTCGGGTTCCAAAGAACATTCTCAAACTGGAACACTCAGTTCTGGGTTTGTGGCGTTCGGGAGCCAAAAGGTTCGACTTGCGAGGCATTCGGGATCCAAGGTATGACTGTATATGGTACAGTTTCTGTTGACATTTCCATTCCACCTTAAAGGAACAGGCATGGGATTATTGCGTGTCACATGTCTGTTTACATTCCAGCACAGTATGCTGGGAACTTCCGTTGTGTATTGCTTTTGCTTTTCTCTCTGAGACGACATGAGACAGAGACAACATGTTTCTTTGTCCTGATTTATGATTAATAAATCTGTAGTTGTAGTATGCTTCCACAAGCCTCACGCCTATTCTGTGTGCACAGTTTGATCTGCTGATAGTGTACCCTGGCTCAGAAGCCCGGGTCGCTGACTTAGGTCAGAGCAGAGGTGATGGTCTTCACCACAGGCCGGTGGATGGAAACGGCCGAGCTGGGGCTTGCCAGCTGGCCTCCTGGCCCTCTGCATGTCGACAGTTGGTAGCAAAGTATACTAAGTTTGAACTCACGTGTCTCCATACATTTCTAGATACACAACTTGCATTGCATTGGCTATCTGGAGTACACTTGTGCAATGATCTTTTTTGATGTTTAAGGGTAACTATACCTCAGCATTTGGCAAAACTGGAAATGCTAAACTACAAACCCCTAATGAGGGCAAGATAGAGCCCTGGGGGCCAGAGAGATATGCCTGAAGGGGCGCATTTAGCCCCCAGACCTGAGGCTCCCAATCCCTAAATTAAAGGAAAGTTACTGGCAACCAGACAATACCCTTGCAATGAGACAACCTCATCGTATCATTTGCTCTTGGGGAATGCAGAGTAAGCAAGAAGGGCCTACCTGATGGTGTGAAGCACTGTGTTTGCCTCCTTTCCAGATCAACCAGGTGTCAATTTCTGACTGCAATACAAACATTTCCTGGCTATGAGTTCCTAGTGCCAGGCTGGGACTTTGCTCTCAGTATGAAACCTCCCAAGATTGCATGGCGAAGTCTGGAATCGGGATCCTTAAGTCAGCGAGTTTCCGCTTTCTTCCCCTCTCTTGACAAACGGCTTCACTCCGGGCCTCTCGCAATTTTTACTCTGAAAAAGAGCCAAGAAAGGAAATTGCCACTGAAGTTTGTTTATTTTTTGCGTACTTATTACTGCCTGCCAGAGATGATGGTGTGCGCAGCAATGCCATTGTACTGGGTAAGCCAGCTCAAGAGCATATTTCCTTTAATAGATCTACATAAAGCACATTAAACCCGCACCCCCCGAAGTAAAGTGGGTCATATGAACTCTATTTCTTGTCATATGAACCCTATTGGAAACAGCTTACAGACCTTCCAAGTGTCCCTATTTTCCAGGGACAGTCCCAGATTTACAGAAGTCGCCCCATTTTCTGATTTGATCCTGGAATGTCCCACTTTTCTTTAGACCCTATTTTCATAAGAGAAATGTTGGAGGATATGGCAGGAGGGTGGCTACATCAGAACGGGGCCTTTTCTGCAGTGGCTCCCCATTTGTGGAATGCTCTCCCCAGGGAAGTTCATTATAACCTTCATTATACACCTTTAGGCGCCAGACAAAAACGTTCCTTTTTAACCAGGCCTTTGCTTGATTTTATTGACACCCTATACCTTTTTAAAATGTGGCTCTTTTTTGGGAGGGAGGGGTTATTGGGTTATTGTTTTAATTTTGATTTTATATATTGTGATCTTTTCTGTGAACCGCCTTGAGAGCTTTGGGTATAGGGCAGTATATAAACTTAATAAATCAAATAAATGTCCCTTTTTTCATCAGAGAAATGTCGAAGGGCATGGAATAGGATGTCCCAAGGGCTTTTTTTTCAGCTGGAACTCACCAGAACTTATTTCCAGCACCTCTCAGGTGGGCACCGTTGCCATTATAAGAGAACAAGGGAGGTGTTCATAGTGAGTTCCAGCACCTCTTTTTCTAGAAAGAGAGCACTGGACGTCCCTTGTTTTCATCGGAGAAATATTGGAGGGTATGGGCTTAAGGCTTGTTGCTCAACGTGGATGTGGAGAACATAAGTGTCAGGTGCTGGTGCGGTTGCTCGAGAGTAACCAGGCGGGACTCTGACCTGCGTTTCACAGGTTTTATTTTGGTGCAAACTATTTACAGTGAAGAGCCCCAAAGCTCACGTCTGGCTCAATCGCTAGCAGAATCCGGGAGTTGTCTTCTTTTGGACCTCCCCCAACATAAGAGTTTCATTACCCCCAACCGTCTCCTCCCCTCTCTGTGCACCAAACTACTGCACAGAATGGGCGATGGCAAGGGTGTGTTTCCCTCCTCACCGGCTTGCTCAGGTGCGGTGTTAAGGCTCTTTCTAGGATCCTCTGGTCCTTGCACCTCTTCTCCACTGGAGGTGGGGCTTTCCTCCTCCCTGGAAGAGGAGCTGCTTCGCAAGATTTTCGGAGGCTCCCTGTAACACAACTGCCCTTCTGTTTCTCGCCTCTAAGCCGAGGGCAGTTCCCTGACAATAAGATAGTAAGAACGCTGCTAGATCATCAGACCAATGCTCCAATATCCTTTCCCCCACATTGTCTGGCCAGATCCTTTTAGGAAGCCCAGAAGCTGAGCACCCATCTATCTAACAAAGCAATTGGGCTCCTGTGGAAAGTGACTGACTCTCCTTTGTTTGAGGATTCAAAGCAGGGGTTGGCAATCTAAGGTCCGTGGGCCAGTAGCAGTCCATGAGGCTTGTCTAACAGGCCCATGGCGACCCCTGCCGCCCCCCGCTGCCCCCCGCCACTCCTCGCCACCCGCTCTTACCAGCACAGCACGGTGCAGTGCGGTTCAGTGTGGCACGGCGCAGGAACCGACTTCTGGGTGATGGCACCTGTGTGCATGTGCACAGGCACTGCTACAACCCGAATGTGCACCGGAAATAGTGTGTGTGCATGCATGTGGGACGGAGAAGCGCCCATGCACATGCGCATACGCTATTTCCAGCACACTTCCAACTTGGAGGAGTGCCAGAAATAGCATGTGCACACATGCACGGATGCTCATCCAATCCGGAAGAGACCGTGTGCACACACACTCCGGCCCATCTTCCAACAGACAGAGCGTCAACCGGCCCATCCTCGGATAAGGTTGCCGACCTCTGATTCAATAATGCTAGAAAAATGCAACCTGTGCTTCTGAGAGAAGTAGTACGACTCAAGCAACACGCTGGCGACTAATATCCACACAATCATTACCAAAATGATTATGCATTCCTTATCAATCTTCTGAGAAAAATACAACACCTTACGCAAAGCCACAGAGACTTGCGAACTACCCAGCCTAAGATGAACTTATAATGGTCTGATTTTGATGGATTTTTCAAGTGCTTAACTCAGTCTTTTGTTTTCTTTATCTTTTTAGGTAAGTTCATGAAGACACCAACAAAAGGTAAGTTCGGTGTTGTTCACAATACCGAGAGATGCTAGTGAAGTTGTAGGTGGATGTTAATGAAGTTGTAGACAGGGTGCTGGCGTTTTGCACCTGTTTCGCCCTGGTGACCTCTGATTCAAAGCATTGGGCTGGGGGGGGTCTGTGTTTCAGGGCTGTTGGGGTAGCAGCTTCCTTGCAGTGCCTAAATGACCTTCTGAGTTAATTCCAATCCTATTATTCTGAGGCTGTATTCAGCTACAGGGCTTTACTTTCTGCCGCAGGCGTGACTGGCAGGTAGGATTGGTGGTGGCTAAACCTGTAGCTCCAGTGCTGCATTTATTGAGCAGGCAACTTTTTCCAACCTTTGCAGACTCCCAGAACAAATAATTCTGGGGGGAAACTTCCATGCACTTCCATAGTTGACACAAACTATCTGAGAGTTTAGAAGGCAGGCGTACTTTTGAGCTGCAGCAGACACATGCTAACAAAATAATTAACAGTGTTAACACATTATTCAGGGTATTTCCATGTTAGCAAGTAACTCTAGGGCTTTTCCATGCACGTCAATAGTTCACAAAAACTGTTCCAGAATTAGGGAGGCAGATGTACTTCTGAGCTGTCATAGATACATGCTGCGCCATCTGGTGGTTGTCGGAGACAGCGCAACAAGGAGTCCCTGACATGCTAGAGCTGTAATCAGCGGAGGCATTTCCATATCAGCGGGCAAACAGAATTTGACATCTTCCACAAATATTTGCAATCACAATCTGTGAGCCTCTGTTTTGCTTCTGAAGCCTTTGCTCGCCTTAATTTTATTCGCTCTTGTGCATCAGGCACTCGTTGTGCCACAGTTACAAATCCGTTGCAAGGGACTTAAATTAAGTTTGATGAAATCAAGCAAACAGGCTCAAGATTGTATTTATTTTGGTTGCAGCACACTGCATTGCATTGCAGCCTGATCAAGCAGAGGTAAATGCAGACACAAAGGGTTTATGAGGTTGAAAACCCCAATCCAGGCAGTGTGACCCTAGCCCACTCACCTTCAGTAGCACTGAACATCCAGAATCATAGAATTTTAGTTGGAAGGGACCATGAAGGTCATCTAGTCCAACCCCCTGCAATGCAGGAACCTTTTTGCCCAACTTGGGGCTCAAACCCATGACCCTGACATTCAGAGTCTCATGCTCTACTAGCCAAGCTATCCTGCAGGCTCCACTGTGTCACTGAATACCTGCAGGAGAAAATCAGAGGTATCCAAAAGATAGAGGCTCCATTTTAAATAATAATAATAATAATAATAATAATAATAATAATAATAATAATAATAATAATTTATTTATACCCCGCCCATCTGGCTGGGTTTCCCCAGCCACTCTGGGCGGCTTCCAACAGAATATTAAAATACAATAGCCTATTAAACATTAAAAGCTTCCCTAAACAGGGCTGCCTTCAGATGTCTTCTAAAAGTCTGGTAGTTGTTGTTCTCTTTGACATCTGGTGGGAGGGCGTTCCACAGGGCGGGTGCCACTACCAAGAAGGCCCTCTGCCTGGTTCCCTGCAACCTCACTTCTCGCAGTGAGGGAACCGCCAGAAGGCCCGCAGCACTGGACCTCAGTGTCCAGGCAGAACGATAGGGGTGGAGATGCTCCTTCAGGCTCCTTCATTTATCTATCAGCTTTACCCTGCAATGTTTAATTTCATTATTCTTTGATTGATCGGTTGCTTGAAACTTAAGAAGTCTCTAAGCAACTTAAATTTAAAATGATGAGGGGTGCAGAGTCGAACCAGTGGCACTAACAAGGAGGACACAGGGTGCTTGGGAAATGTAGTTTTGTGTTGCCAGGTGTAGGAAATTTCAACTCCCACATACCCTGGCAAGATATGGCGTTTCTGAGCATGCTTAGATGATAAAATGCAGAGAAGTTAGGCAGGAAAGGAAAGAGGCATGCTGAGTAGAGGAAGGCAAAGAGAAGCCCACCTCTCCCTCTCGCGCTAAGACAGGTGTCATGTAAATGGGATGCCTTTAAAAGCAGAATATTCTTTCTTTTCTTACAAGGTGTGGAATAGGTCTCTCCCAGTGTCAAAATCTAGACTATACCACCTCATATTACAAGTGCACTACAGTGGTACCTCTGGATGCGAACGGGATCCATTCTGGAACCCTGTTCACATCCTGAAGCGAATGCAACCCACGTCTGCGCGTGCGCGGGTTGCGATTTGCCGCTTCCGCGCATGCGTGTGACGTCATTTTGAGCATCTGCGAGCGGCAAAACCCAGAAGTAACGTGCTCCATTACTTCTGGGTCGCCATGGAGGACAACCTGAAAATGCTTATCCCAAAGCTACTTCAATCCAAGGTATGACTGTATTGCAATTATGATTATTAACCTGACCTTCAGTGTATGGTCCCAAGGCAGGTTGCAACATTAAACCACAATCTTAAAATCAATTGGAATCTTTCTTTTTGTAAATTTCAATGCACAAATCTTTCCAGGGAGAAAGCTAAGGCTGAGGCCTTCTCTCTGACAGGCTGAATTGTTTCTTCATGCACACACTGGCGGAGGAAGAGGAGTGCAGGAGGAGCGCGCCGCCTCTGGCAACACAATGCCCAGGGTGCCATCGTGGCTGCCCCTCCCCACGCTGGGCGCCTCGCCCCCAGGACGCACGCCAGCCCCGCCCCTGCCTGCTCTCTGCCCCCAGTGCTGGAGCATGAAGCTCTGCCACTGCATGCACAAATTTATTTTGTGCAATCTGATGAGATATAGTCCCAGAGCACCATGCACTTTTTTTTGTATGTTTGATTCAATTTTAGCGCTTCAAACTTTAATCGAGTTAATTAGTTAGTTAATGAATAAAACACAGCACAATTCTATGAAAGTGTCCTTGGAAGTAAAGGTACTTATTACCACCTAAATTGGTATAGGATTGCAGCCTTAGTTTTATTTAATTAATTTTGAGCAGGGAAGGGGAACACTGATTTTGGTGCTATATAGCCCTTTGTCTGATTCCATCCAACTTCAGCAGGGAAGAGCTGAGCTGGGGAAAGGCTTTGATATTGTACAAAGTGAGCAATTACAGCTAGTTCCTCTGCAGGAAGATCTGCTACAGGAAGATCAAAGCAGAGGGGGAAACATCTCAGCAGACAGGTTCCCAGCAAATATGCAAGAAGTTTTCATGCACTTTGCAATTCCATGCATGCAATCTGTGGGGTGGTATTATGAGGCTTTGAATAACTGCAAGGCAGGGCTTGCAGCTCAGCTGTGCACTCTGGGGATTTACATCCTTCTCAGATCACTCAATTCGTTGTGCTTTTTGCAGAGTCAGCGCAGGTAAAAGGTGTCGGAGAATGCTGTTTGCAAGCTGTAAACTTTCAGTGGAGACTGGATACTTGATTTTTCTATGCTGTCCACACGCAATGTTGATCTATTCCTTTTTCTCCTCTCCCCCCCCAAAAAAGTGCTTCTTGAGAAATTGCTTTCATTCCAAAAATAAAAACTCATTGCAAATTGATTCTGCATTACCCACCGGTGTGTCCATTTGAAAACAGATGTAGGAGTAGGGTTGCCATATTTCAAACAGTGAAAATTCGGACAGAAAAGTTGTCGAGCTTTTTAGGCTGTTTTTGAGCTATTTTTATGGAAAATTGGCAAAAACGGCACTGCCAACATGGGCTGCCATATATATGGATTTTCCCAGACATTTTATTTTTGTTTTGACCAATTTCTGCCCAGACACTGCTGCTGAATGCAGTATTCCAGATATCTAGATTCAGGTAGGTAGCCGTGTTGGTCTGATGCAGTCAAAAAAATAAATAAATTGTCCAGTAGGGCCTTAGAGACCAACTAAGTTTGTTCTGGGTATAAGCTTTCGTGTGCATGCACACTTCTTCAGATACTCTGAAACAGAAGTCACCAGACCCTTATATATAGAGGGAGGGTGGGGTGGGGTTTTTCTCAGAAGGGTAGTAGGAGATGGGTGATTGATTCAATGGGTATGGTAAACCTGCTGATGACTGTTAATGACTGCAATTAGTCCTACAGGAAAAAGCAAGGGATAGTATGCAGATGACCAAAAATAGCTTTAGCATGTGTAACGAGACATGAATCCAATATCTCTATTCAGACCAGGAATATCCATAGTTTTCAGTTCAGTAATAAGTTGTAATTCAGCAACTTCTCTTTCAAGTTCCAATTCTGAAATTCTTTCGTTATAGGACAGCTGCTTTGAGATCCTGTATTGAATGTCCTGGGAGATTGAAACGTTCTCCTATTGGCTCACAAGACAGAGAAGCCAGTAGGAGAACACTGTCTCATTACAGAAGGACAGATCCTGAAGCTGAGGCTCCAATACTATGGCCACCTCATTAGAAGAGAAGACTCCCTGGAAAAGACTCAGATTTTGGGAAAGATTGAGGGCACAAGGAGAAGGGGACGACAGAGGATGAGATGGCTGGACAGTGTTCTCGAAGCTACCAACATGAGTTTGACCAAACTGTGGGAGGCAGTGGAAGACAGGAGTGCTCTGGTCCATGGGGTCACGACCCCATCCAATTTGAAACCAGAGTCGGACACGACTAAATGACTAACAACAACAAAAGCTATTTTTGGTCATCTGCATACTATCCCTTGCTTTTCAGATATGTCTATGAAATCCCGGGCATATGGCAACCCTATGTAAGAGCTACAGTACCAGCAATGCCCAATATGGGCATATACCAGGATTGCAAGCACCACTTTCTTCTACATTCACTTGGGGCATCTGCAGGGAGAAATAGGGATAGATAGATGGATGGATGGATAACCTAACTATGGGGAGGGTTATCAAATGCATATTGAGTAACCAGACTCATCCTTGTGGATGGCAATACCTAGAATCAATCCAGATTGAAAACAGCATATTCAGGGCAAGCATGAATGAGATTCCAGTTTGAGAAAAGCTACATTTTAATGCTACATAGAATCAGATTATATATCTAATAAATATGTTTTTAAAAGTGATAATGATTGAATACCGCCTTCTAAATCTTAAAAAAAAAACTTTTTGTCAAAGTTTTGGTGATATACACATATATTTAAAGTTAACCGCTCATCATATTGATTGCTTTAATTTATTTTATGCAAGCCACTTGAGAGATTTAGATGATTAAGTGCTACTGTATATAAAATAGTTAAATAAATGACATTAATAAATAAAGTGTGTAGATGGCTTAAGCACAAAAGTGGCATCAATTGATAGACAGCTATATCATAGAGTAACGCTTGATTCTGTTTTATCCACAACACATTTCTCCTTTAATTCAGGTATTGCTTTGGAAATCTTATGAATTATATGTTGTAAAGGACTTTGGCTATGTATGATAAACTCGACCGACTATTATACCCGGGAGGTCAGGCTTCCTCTGAAATATGGCCATGGCAGAGTCATTGACCAACAGCTGCACAACAATAAGTAAGTAAATAAGCAGACAAACCCCAGATATATATGGCAAGGGGTTTAGAGATGCCTGCTTCATCAGTAGGAAAGGAGCCGAGAATGAGGATGTCTACAAAGGAGACAATTTACCAATTTTTGTTGCAGAGGCTGCCTTCTGGAAACAAGATCAGCTTCATCTGGTCCTTGACATCCCATCTGGTTAGTTCTGAAGAAGCTTCCCTTCCTGCTACTGTTTGGCATAATAGCTGCCTGCACTCAGCCAAGTTTTAAAAAGCTCAGATTCCAGAACTAACGTCTAGCTAGGCACTGATGGGAAAATGTCTTCTATTTATAGATGCCGTGGGCAGCACTTAATTGGTAAACATTTCGAGGTCCTGCTCGGCCTCCTTGCAATGGCATTCAGGGGAGTAAACCTTTCCTTGCGCAATGAATTATGCCTCTCGGAAAGTTTGTTGTCGTTTTTTAGTGTGCTTTCGTTCCAACCCACTCTCCCCATGTGCTGGAGCGCTTTCGTTAAACAAGTGGAAGGATGAAAACAACAGCTGTTGAATGGGGAATATCCAACATATTCTGAAGAAGGAATGGCGTTCAGAGAGGCATCACACCTGGACAGCCAGGTAGAAGTGGAACAAGTAGAACTTTGCGCCATGTGATTCAGCATGACTTCTTGAGAACCTCTACTCATTCCAACTGCAGTCCAGATTGAATGGTTCCTGTTCAAATCTGCCTGAACAGCGGCTGTTCACTGGAGAACATCACCCGAACCAAAGGCCTCAGGGTCTATAGTAAAGGTAAAAGGACCCCTGACCATTAGGTCCGGTCCTGGCCGACTCTGGGGTTGCGGCGCTCATCTCGCTTTATTGGCCGAGGGAGCCGGCATACAGCTTCCGGGTCATGTGGCCAGCATGACTAACCCGCTTCTGGCGAACCAGAGCAGTGCATGGAAACGCCATTTACCTTCCCGCCGGAGCGGTACCTATTTATCTACTTGCACTTTGACGTGCTTTCAAACTGCTAGGTTGGCAGGAGCAGGGAGGCCTGCAGAAGACCTCCCTGAATGGATTAGAACAGAAGACATCTATGTAAAGAAAAAGAAAGGACTTTTTATCATATGTGGTGGGAATGTAGAGAAGTTAAAAATTTTGGGGAAATGATATATAATGAATTGAAGAAAATGTTTAAAATGACATTTGCAAAAAACCCAAAAGCATTTTTGTTAGGGATTGTAGGACAAGACCTGGCAAGGAAAATAAGGAACCTATTTATGTATGCTACAACAGCGGCAAGAGTCTTGATAGCACAAGGATGGAAGAATGAGGAAACCCCGACAAAAGAACAGTGGCAAGAGAAATTGATGAACTACGCAGAACTGCTAAACTGACATACAAACTACGAGATAATGACAACTGTGACTTTAAAGAAGAATGGGAACTTTTCACAAATTATTTAAAAAGACAACAAAATGAGTTGGACTCCTTGGCAGGCTTTGAATAAACATTCACAAATTGATAACATGATGGACAAATATGTCAGGATATATACAATTTTATAATATGCAGATAAAATATGGGCAGCGAAATCAGGGAGAGGAGCTGAGGGAAGTCTTGGATGGGGAGAGGGTGGGGAAAAATAAGGGGGGATTATGTTGGTGATTATATGGTTTGATAATTTGTTATGTGGAAATTGAGCAATAAAAAATATTTTAAAAAAGAAAAGAACAGAAGGCATCTAGTCCAGCATCCTGTTCTCACAGTGGCTGACCAGATGACTATGGGAAACTTGCAAACTGGACATGAGCACAACAGCACTGCCCACCTGCAGTTCCCTGCAGTCAACTGGTGTTCAGAGGCATAATGTCTATGACAGTGGAGGAAAACATAGCCATTGTGGTTTAGTAGACATTGCTAGCCTTGTCCTTCATGAGTTCGTCTGAACCTCTTTTGAAGCCATCCAAGTTTGTGGCCATCAGTGCCTCCTGTGGAAGCGAGTTCCACAGTTTAACTATGTGCTGCAAGATGAAATACTTTATTTTCTCTGTCCCGAATCTTCCAACATTCAGCTCCACTGAACGTCCCTGAATTGTTGTTATTGGCCTTTATTGGCATAAGTTTAAACAATAAAATCATACAAAGTCATCCAAATACATTAATAACCCAAACACATACAATATACAAAAGACTAGATAGCTACCACTGAGTAAATCAGGCCACTTTAGATTTAGCTTTAAAAATCTTGGCTAAATACCCTGAAACAATCTTGATAGTTTCGGGAGTATCATCCCCCAACAAATACTGGATTACAGACTCTTTGTAAATCAATGTTTAAAGCTGTAAGGGAGTCACTAGGAGATCTCTGCGAAGGGTGAGGGCAAGCCAAAGTTATGTGATGTATTGTATCTGGTGTTTTCATATTACAGGAGCAGAATCTGTTCTGGAAGGGGATTTTTTTAAAAACCTTCCGAACAAAACAGATGAGGGAAATGTATTTAGACAAGCTAGCATAAAAGCTCTGTGATGCGATGGAGTATCTAAATTATAAAAGTAATTAGGCATTACTCCATGGGGGGGCTGCAATCCTAAATAAGCAGAAGACCATACAAAAGGCTGAGAGGGGAAGAGTTTTTGGATTTCATGGTCTAGCAGCCTCTGCTTAATGAGAAAGAAGATTTGTGACTCATCTGATAGAAGAAAGGAATTTATTGCAATCCCTATTGGCCTGAATTTGAGGGTAATGTCAGAAAACCATGTAAAATATGTATCTCTCAAAAAAGAAGTTAGTAAACTTTATGCTGTGCGTAAAACAACAAAATAAGTAACAGTACAGCGGGCTTAATCAGAAGTCAAATTATTTTTTTCTCTGTCTTCTTCTTTCTGCTCTTCTCTTCTTTTCTTTCTTTGTTATGTAAAATGGATATAAATAAAATTTATGTTTGGTGATGTATGTATTGTAATGTTGTGCATTGTTAGGTATGGTGGATTGTTGTGAATGGTGGAATGTTGTGTAAGTTATTGTTGATTGTTAAATAAAGGATATTTTTAAAAATTAAAAAAAGTAAACTTTCCGGGTCTGTATTAAAGTGAATTTTTAACCAGAATTTGAAAGTCATAATCCAGCTCCTAGGTTCTAAGGGATGCTGGCCTAACTCTGCACACATAGCCAGATAGGAGGCACATTTTGGAGCTCCTAGAATTTGTCAGAAGAAGGATGCCTGCACACCCTCAACTTGGTTGTTCAAGTCAGTTATCCATAAGGGAATCGCGGCACAGTTTTTGTGCTATAGGCCCTAACCGCTGCAGGCACATCCTGGTTACCATCAGAAACATAGAATCGTTTAATTTGTGCTGCAGAGCATTTAGCTAAGTTGGTTATCCTGTTATGATGGGTCACTCATTTTAGATTGTAATAAAAGCTGATCCCTAAGTATTTAAAGCTGTTAACCTGTTTGATTTCTGGATCACCAATACACCATTTAGATGGATGCCAACTGTTTGAAAATACCAAGATCTTGGATTTAGAGTAATTAATCACTAGGTGATTTCCTTGGCGGTAATGAAAGGATGCTTTTAGATAGCTTTGGAGCCCAACTGTGGTCCAGGAGAGAAGGACAATGTCATCTGCATATAAAAATATGATAACTGCCTTAAGTCCTAACCTAGGAGGGTGGCAATTCACAACTAGTTGGTTCCCCCCCCCCATATAATTAAAAAATAGATTAGATGTGTGGCAAGAATACAACCTTGTTTGACTCCTTTAGTAGTTGTAAAACTAGGTGATATCTGGCTGTCCAGGGAAATCTTCAGCTGGCACATAGTATTCATATGCAGCTTTTTTTGATCAAGAAAAGTAGTCAGAGTTCTAGCCCAATAGCATTCAGTTTCTCCCATGACAGTCCTCTGGGTGTCGAGCCAAAAGTACTTTTCAGATCAATAAAGGCCACATGTAACTTTCCCCTTTCGGATTTCATATATTTATGTGCTGGGAAGGCAAGTGAGAGACAGTGATCAATAGTTGATTTCCGTTTTGTAAATTCTGTTCAGGGCAATAATTCTGTTCATTCTAATCCAATTCAGTAGACAGCACTCTAAATGTTTAGAACAGAGTTCACTTATGGCGGACAGAAGACTAGTAGGGTGATAATTACATGGCTGCTCAGGATTGCCTTTTTTATAGATTGGGATTATTACAGAATTTAACCACGGTTTTTGGTATAATTCCATATTGGTCTATGAGAGTGAAAAGGTAAGCAAGTGTTGATGACCACCAATTGGCATACTTTTTTAGAATCTCAGCATAAAACCCATCAGAGGCAAGGGCCTTACAGGGTTTTTAATCTGCAATAAATTTCATAATTTTGTCCAAGTTTACCAGGGGTCAGTTGGGTCTATTAGAGGGCACAGGCTCATCAGCATTTGGGAGAAAGCAGGGTGAGGCATTGAATATTTTAAAATAGTGGTCCACCCAGATTTGGGGGGGGAATAGTAGGTACAGTTAAAAGAGAGTTAATATTCAGGTAAAAAGGTAAAGGTACCCCTGCCCGTATGGGCCAGTCTTGACAGACTCTGGGGTTGTGCGCCCATCTCACTCATGAGACCGGGGGCCAGCGCTGTCCGGAGACACTTCCGGGTCACGTGGCCAGCGTGACAAAGCTGCATCTGGCGAGCCAGCGCAGCACACGGAAACGCCGTTTACCTTCCCGCCAGTAAGCGGTCCCTATTTATCTACTTACACTTAAGGGTGCTTTCAAACTGCTAGATTGGCAGGCGCTGGGACCGAGCAGCGGGAGCGCACCCCGCCACGGGGATTCGAACCGCCGACCTTTCGATCGGCAAGCCCTAGGCGCTGAGGCTTTTACCCACAGCGCCACCCACGTCCCCGCTAATATTCAGGTAGCCCGAGGTTATTTGCCAGAAGTTTTTATGACCGTTCATTTTTATTGCATTTGTTAAGCGTGTCCGTTTATTCTGATGGTATATTTTCTTTTTCTTAGCAATAAGTTTATTATACAGCTTCCTATGCACAAAATAGTGGGGTTTTTTATCACCCTTTTTGCGACAGTCTCTGAACGATATTCTGAGCAATGTTTTCTCTGTATAGCATTCCTGGTCAAACCAAGGAGGGGGATTAAAGAGGGTAACAGTACCACAGTAGTCTATTACTTGGGAGTAAGCTGTTATTACTACATTAATAGAAAGTGAGTTAGTAAGGGTTGCTCTCAAATGCAACATTTTGTCTGTGTCCAGGAATTTGGTGATCACCCCTTCAAATTGCAGGGACCATCTAATCCTTTTCAGAATACTATGAGAGGCCTGATATGAGTTACCAGGCTTCAAGGTCTTATTAGCTGGGCCTCATTGTATAATCAGAAGTAAGGTGAAGAGGTCACTTTCTGTACAGTGGAAAAGAAGTTAACATCAGAATATAGGTTTAGAAAACAGATACAATAGTCCACTACGCTGTGACGACGAGATAAAAGTAAACTCATCAACACCAGGAAAGTTATTCAGTCCGTTTTCAGTCCGTTTGTATTGCATTATGGGCAATACAAAATCCCATAAATTTTAACCCCACTCTGTTAGTTAATCTATCATTAGAGGAGCGGGGAGCAGACAGTGGGGTAGGTGTTATATCTATGCCTTCAAAGCCCAATTGGGATGCAATGTATTGGTTGTTGGCCCCAATTCGCACATTTATATCGCCCATAATAATAAATTGGGCAGATGGACATTTTTGGGATAGAGAGAGCATAACATCTGACAGCTTGTCCCAATTAGCAGTTAGAATCATCTCATCTTCTGAGGGAGTGAGGTGGACATTTCCCAAAATTACCAGTTGGTTATTCAGAGTTATTAGGTAAGCTTGGGCTAATGGAGGATAAGGAGTTGTATCGAATGTCAGGCCAGACCCGTTTAAGATCAATAGGCCAGCTTTGTGGCGACCTTTGGAGAATTGTCTATGAGCAGGTAAATTACAGTGGTACCTCAGGTTAAGTACTTAATTCATTCTGGAGGTCCGTTCTTAACCTGAAACTGTTCTTAACCTGAGGTACCACTTTAGCTAATGGGGCCTCCTGCTGCCGTCATGCCGCCGGAGCACGATTTCTGCTCTCATCCTGAAGCAAAGTTCTTAACCCGAGGTACTATTTCTGGGTTAGCGGAGTCTGTAACCTGAAGTGTATGTAACCTGAAGCATATGTAACCTGAGGTACCACTGTACAATCGAAGCTTTTGAGTTATTCTATGAAGTCGGGGTCACTGGTTCCCTGCTGCCCCCATCCAGCTATGTTCCAGGAGATGAGGCGAAGAATCCCAGAAGGGGCAGTTGTTGATTGCCAATCAGGTTCTAAAGTTTGATCCAGAGGGACATAGTCATTTATTTGAGGGTTGGGGTAAGTTCCATATCCTCTGAAATCAGATCTATCAGCGGGGTTTGCATTTTAAAATTCAGTAGCGGGGATTCTTGGTTTTCATGGAGAGAGGAAGAAAAACTTTTTCTCTATTCATTTTCTCCATGTCATGCATAATTTCATAAATTTCTGTTCACCTCTTCCTTTCCTTTCCTCTAAACTAGAAAGGGCCAAAAGCTGCAGCCTTTCTGCAAAGGGGAATTGTTCCATCCCCTTGATTATTTTGGTTGCCCCAAACCCAAAATGATTGATTTTCCTGGTGTGGGACTGTTTTGAATCAGTTGTGGGAACTCTTTGTCCCTCGAGATGTTGCCAGACTCCACCTCCTATCAGCCCCAGCCATCAAGGACGATGGGAGTTGCAGTACAACAACATCAGGATGATCCAAGTTTCCCATGCTTTAAATGGTTTCAACAGCTGGACTACCTACACCCAGATGTGCTCAGCAGCACCTTTTAGCAGCCCTCACCATGACCATAATACATACTATTGAAATTAATGAATGTGACTAACTTAAAAAAAGGTAAAGGGACCCCTGACCGTTAGGTCCAGTCATGACCGACTCTGGGGTTGTGGCGCTCATCTCGCTTTATTGGCCGAGGGAGCCGGCGTACAGCTTCCGGGTCATGTGGCCAGCATGACTAAGCCGCTTCTGGCGAAAAGAGCAGCACATGGAAACGCCATTTACCTTCCCGCCGGAGCGGTACCTATTGATCTACTTGCACTTTGACGTGCTTTTGAACTGCTAGGTGGGCAGGAGCTGGGACCGAGCAACGGGAGCTCACCTCGTCGCTGGGAATTGAACCGCTGACCTTCTGATCGGCAAGTCCTAGGCTCTGTGGTTTAACCCATGACTGACTTAGGTTCACTCATTTCAGTGGGTCTACTCTGCGAATAGCTTAATTGGATACAACCCTAAATTTCTGCATCTGTAAGATCTGTGAGATCAGACTGCATCCTCTCCAAATGTCCCTATTTTCCAGGGACAGTCCTGGAATTACGAAAGCCACCACAGCTTCTGATTTGATCCTGGAATGTCCCTATGTCCGCCAGCAGCTCTGCTGCCGCCACTTAGCTTAGGGAGGAGGTTGAGCCAGCATTTGTCCTGAGTGGCAGTGGTTGCTCTCCATGGCCGCTGATGCTGGCCTCCTCCCTTAGGCAGCTTATAGGGCTGCTGGAGGGACGCGGGTGGTGCTGTGGGTTAAACCACAGAGCCTAGGACTTGCCGATCAGAAGGTCGGTGGTTTGAATCCTCACGACAGGGTGAGATCCCGTTGTTCAGTCCCAGCTCCTGCCAACCTAGCAGTTCGAAATCACGTCAAAGTGCAAGTAGATAAATAGGTACCACTCTGGTGGGAAGGTAAATGGTGTTTCCATGCGCTGCTCTGGTTCGCCAGAAGCAGCTTAGTCATGCTGGCCACATGACCCGGAAGCTGTACGCCAGCTACCTCGGCCAATAAAACGAGATGAGTGCCGCAACCCCAGAGTTGGCCATGACTGGACCTAATGGTCAGGGGTCCTTTTACCTTTACCTTTAGGGCTGCTGGAGAGCAGGCGAGAAGGAGGAGAGGCCGCCGCTGCTGTGGCCCAACCTCAGAAGGTGTACGAGCTCCGAGGGGCAGGCAGATGGCAGGGCCGCCCTGGGCGGGAAGAAAAGAGGGAGCAGAGCGGAGTGCAAGGAGCTTTGATTGTTTTTTAAAAAAATGTTTTGTGCTTCTGAAAAGTGAAAAACTTCTGGGAAATGATATATAATGAGATGAAAAAGATGTTGAAATATACCTTTATTAAGAAACCAGAAGCATTTTTACTTAGCATTGTAGGAGATGATATTAATAGACAGGGTTGTAAGTTGTTTTTATATGCAATGACGTCAGCAAGAATAATATCATTGGCACAAAAATGGAAGCAAGAAGAATTACTGTGATGGGATGGTGAGCTGCTTGTGCGTAAAATCCTAGTCCCTCAGAGTTTGGCTAAGTCCACAAACCTCTGTCTCTGACGGAGCTCCTTAAGCATGGCTCCATCAGTCGCTCGTTGAATCGGACAGTGGGCGTTTACGGAACTTCTTCCAGCATAAAAGCTCCTTAACGGAAACGCGTCTTCTGGACTCTCGGCGTGACAGTTTCCGGCGAGGAGTGGGTGTCCCTACAGGAGGTCCTGAAATCTCCCCACTGTTCTCGCTTGAAGTGTCTCTGAGCCCTCCCTCCGACTCACTTTCCCTTGGAACTCCACTTCTCCCCCTGCTGGTCCCCTCCTCAGCTGAATGGTCTCTCTCACCCTCCGTGAGCCCCTTCACCTCCTGCGTCTCAGATGGCAGTTCCCTGACATCCACCTCCCCTCCAGGGCCCCCTTCACCCCCTTCCCTCCCCTCCTCTGCGGGAGGCGAGGGAGCAAAACCCCTGAAGGAACCTCCCTCATCTTCCGAAGTTTCGAACACTTCCCTCCACCTCTTGCTGTTTCCGGTTTCCAAGTACTCCTCCTCATCGGAGTCTGTTCCTCCTTCCAACTCCGATTCCCTGAATCCTTCCAGTTCCTCCTCATCGTCGGTGGTGCCAAAGTACTCCCTCCGGAACCTCGCTACTGGCTGAGGTTTCCTGGGGAACCTTTGGTGGAACGTTTCGATCAAGATCTCGTCACGGACCTCCTCTGCCGTCACCCAGGTGTTTTCCGACTCCGGTTCCCCTTCCCACGCGACCAAATACTCCACCTGATTACCCTTCCACCTGGAGTCGATGATTTCCGCCACATGGTTGCTGCTTTCCCTTTCTTCTATAGCTGGCCCCCGTGTGGATACCCCTTCACCTTCCCCCCTATATGGTGACAGTAATGACCTGTGGAATACTGGGTGCAGTTTCATGTGGTTCGGTAACCGGAGTCTGAAAGCCACTGGGTTGACCTGTTGGATGACCTCAAATGGTCCCAATCTTTTGGGTCTCAATTTCTTGCAACCCCCCTTGAACGGCAACCCTTGGGTTGATAGCCAGACCTGACTCCCCACCCTAATGGTTTCACCTTCCCTTCTGCTCTTGTCTGCCTGCCTCTTATATTCTTCTTTGGCCCTTTCTAAGTTGAGTTGGAGTTGACGATGGATCGCTTCCATTTCTTCTACAAAATGTTCAGCGGCCGGGACACTCCATCTCTCCCCTCCTCCCCCTGGAAACGCCCTGGGGTGGCACCCATAATTAGCCAAAAAGGGGCTCATCCCGGTGGACACATTCTCTGCATTATTGTAAGCAAATTCCGCTAGCGCCAACTTTTCGACCCAATCGTTCTCTCTGTCATTGACATAACACCTCAGGTATTGTTGGAGGATACCGTTTGCCCTCTCCGCCTGCCCATTGGTCTCAGGGTGCCTGGCAGTCGAAAAGTTGACCTCTACGTGCAACAAGCTCATAAGTTTCCTCCAGAATCTGGACGTGAACTGTTTCCCTCTGTCGGAGACCACCCTCAAGGGGGCGCCATGCAGCCTAA
This sequence comes from Podarcis raffonei, assembly GCF_027172205.1. NCBI lineage: Eukaryota > Metazoa > Chordata > Lepidosauria > Squamata > Lacertidae > Podarcis > Podarcis raffonei. Next base: position 62,805,316 of record NC_070611.1, on the reverse strand, counting down.
AAATATGTTCTACAAACAATTTCGCTGTCTCTTCCGCCGTGACTGCATGTGAGCAAGCTACAAAGTGACCCATCTTAGTTAACAGGTCTACTACGACTAGTATGGCGGTTTTCCCCCGGGATTTAGGCAGATCAGTCATAAAATCTATCGATACCGCCTCCCACGGTCGTTCTGGTGTGGGTAACGGTTCTAATAACCCCGCTGGTGCCCGCCTTTCTCCTTTGGCTCTCTGGCATTGGTCACACCTTCTCACATACTCCCGTACATCCTCCCTCACCTTGGGCCACCAAAACTCCCTGGTCACCAACCACATGGTCTTGTGTTGCCCAAAATGCCCCGCTGTGGGATTGTCGTGCAGCTGTTTGAGTACTCTCCCCCTCAATTCCCCTTCGGGTATATATAGAGCCCCTTTGTAATACAATGCCCCGTTTCTTTCTTCAAAACCTCCGGGGTCTTCTCCCTCTCTCCTTAAACCTCTGAGCTTATCCTGGGCGTATTCATCATTTACCGTTCCCTCTACCAGTTCTCTTTGCCCCACCCAGGCCGCCCCACACACCCAGTGGTCCTCTGGGATAATATGTCTCTCTTCAGGCGCCCCCTCCCCCTCCAAATATTCAGGTTTGCGAGAGAGAGCGTCCGCTCTGATGTTTTCTGGACCTGGCACACAGCAGATTTCAAAATGGAATTTGGAGAACTCCTGGGCCCATCTCACTTGTCGTTGGTTGAGCACTCGTGCCGTTCTCCAATACTCCAAATTCTTGTGGTCCGTACACACTTGCACCTTATGCTGTGCGCCAATTAGTAAGTGTCTCCATCTCCGGAACGCTTCGTGAATGGCGAGTAGTTCTCGGTCATATACGGTGTAGTTCCTCTCGGATTTGTTCAGCTTACGCGAAAAGAAGGCACACGGTCTCCATTCCGACTTATTGCTCCCTGGCTGAAGCAGCACCGCCCCCACGGCCCGGTCTGAGGCATCAGTTTCCACTCTCATGGGTTTTTGTAAATCCACATGCAGGAGCTGTTCTTCTGAAGCAAATGCCCTTTTCAATTCCTCAAATGCTTGCTCCGCCTCCGCCGTCCAAACGAATTTCTTCTTGCTGCTTAGACAGTCCGTGATGGGAGCCGTTAAGTGGGCAAAGTTCTTGATGAATTTACGGTAAAAGTTCCCAGACCCTAAGAACCTTTGCACATTCTTTTTCGTTTTCGGTGTCTTCCATTCCAGCACCGCCTGGACCTTGCCTGGATCCATGGCTAATCCCTTGTCTGATAAGCGGTACCCCAGGAATTCCACCTCCTTGGTGTGAAACTGACACTTCTCCAATTTCACCCACAGCTGGTTTGCTTGCAGCTGGCTAAGCACTTCCCTGTCTGACATGGCGTACAGCTTGCCCACGGGGAGCTGGGCCCCAGGGACCAGGTTAATTTGGCAGTCAAAGTCTCTATGCGGTGGTAGTTTATCTGCTTCCCTTTCGCTGAAGACCTTGCTCAGATCAGCGTATTGTTTGGGCACCTTCCCTTTGTCTGCCACTTCCGTCCCTGCTAGAAAGGCTTTTGCCCCTTCTGGCACCTTTCCCTCTCTGCAATGTTCCAGGCAATGTGCTGACCCAAAGGAGACCACTCTCTGATGCCAGCCCACTAGCGGGTCATGCAACGCTAGCCAGCTCATTCCCAAAATGACGGGAGCCCCTCCCAGGGTGGCCACATTGAACGCTATCCTTTCGGTGTGCCTGGCCACCCTCATAACCATTGGGACGGTCTGTAGGCTAACTTCTCCTCCCAACAGCTCCCTCCCATCAATCGTGGTCACCTGCAGGGGGTTGCTTAAAGGGAGTGTCTGTATCTGGTGCTCAGCTGCAAACTCCTTACTCATAAAATTACAGGAGCTGCCTGAGTCCAACAGCGCCTTTGTCTTTAGTGGGTATCCGTTTGCCAGCTCTAGCAACACCTCTATTACTAGGGCTGGTCTTGGAGGTTCCGGAGTGGGCACTTTTACTGCTCCTTGGCCTGGCTGCAGTGCCCCGACGGTGGCAGCCAGGCGTTGGCTTTTACTGGCTCCTGGACTCCCTCCTCCTTCCCCCCAACAGCTCCCGCCATCCCTTGCCATTCCTTTCTTTGCGGGCAGACTCTGGCAAAGTGACCTGGCTGCTGGCAGAGATAACATTTCTTGGCGCTCTTTCCCTCCTTCTTCCTCCCTTCACTGGGATTTGAAACTGCGCGCGCGCGCGCTGTTCCAACTTCCATCGGCTCTCCCGGCGGGAAACTTGGCTCTGGAATCTCTGGAATGCGGAAATCCCTCCAACGCTCTCCTTTCCCCTCCCGCTTCTCCAAGGCTCTTGCCTCCTGGCGCGCTCCAATGGTCAGCGCTGATTTGGTCAGCTGGTCCATAGACTCCGCCCTGGGCGCCCGGGAAAGTTCGTCTTTCACCGCCGAAGAAAGCCCTTCTTCAAAGAGCATTTGAATGGGTTCCGCCGATAGGTCCCATCCCAATTTATGTATCAACATTGTAAACTCAGTCCAGTACTCACGAACCGATCGGCTCCCCTGTTTGCAAGCCATCAATTGTCTGCGCACCAGTCCCTGTTCAATCTCGCTGGAAAACATCAAATCCATGGCGCGAAAAAACTTCCTCGTGTCCTTCAGCATTTCACTATTCCCTGCCATCAGGGGTCTAACCCAGTCTCTCGCCCCTCCTTCGAGATGGCCAATCACAAACGCCACTCGCGATGCCTCGTCGGGAAAGTCGTTAAACTGCAGCTCAAGAGCATACTGCATCTCTGTCCTAAAGGCTTGATAGTTCCTGGGGTCCCCCCCAAACTTCTGCACCAATCCTGGCATCTTTCTTGCTAGTGGGGCGCCTTTTGTCTTATCTGCATCCTGCGCCCTCCTTTCCTCTAGCCTCGCCGTTTGCAGCGCTAGCTGGAGCTCCAACACCCTGTACCTTTCTTCCAGGCTTGGACCCTCTCCAGCTCCTCCTGCTCCCCCGGCTCCGGCTGGGTTGCTCATGATGCCTCTCTGCACAAGCTGCTTTCAGGGACTGTCCGATTGCTGTGATGGGATGGTGAGCTGCTTGTGCGTAAAATCCTAGTCCCTCAGAGTTTGGCTAAGTCCACAAACCTCTGTCTCTGACGGAGCTCCTTAAGCATGGCTCCATCAGTCGCTCGTTGAATCGGACAGTGGGCGTTTACGGAACTTCTTCCAGCATAAAAGCTCCTTAACGGAAACGCGTCTTCTGGACTCTCGGCGTGACAGTTTCCGGCGAGGAGTGGGTGTCCCTACAGGAGGTCTTGAAACCTCCCCACTGTTTTCGCTTGAAGTATCTCTGAGCCCTCCCTCCGACTCACTTTCCCTTGGAACTCCACTTCTCCCCCTGCTGGTCCCCTCCTCAGCTGAATGGTCTCTCTCACCCTCCGTGAGCCCTTTCACCTCCTGCATCTCAGATGGCAGTTCCCTGACAATTACCAACGAAAGAAGAATGGCAGATGAAATTGATGGACTATGCAGAACTGGATAAATTAGCAGGAAGGATTCGAAACCTGCGGAACCAGAGATTCTTAGAAAACTGGAGTAAATATACGAACTATTTGAAAAGCAGTTGTAATGAACAGATTATGCTAGCAGGACTGCAAGAAGTTCTGTAAGGAGGACTATTTGAAATATTGCAAGAAAGCTATGAAGAGAATTGTTAGTTAATGATAATTAAGAGTAATAGAGAAATTAAGAAATGCAGAATAAGTGATAAAGAACGGAAAATCATCAGAGGTGTTGACGGAAGTCTAAAATATTGTATAATATAAGAAGTTATGTTATGTGATGGTTGGAAATGATAGGTTAAAAAAACTAATAAAACTGTATATATAAAAAATAAATAAAATGTTTTGTGCGTCTGTGTCTAACCTTGCCCCTTTCTAAAATGTATTTATTGTTGTGTGTTTTTCTTTTTGCAAATGTGCCAAAGAATAAAATAAAATTAGGTTTGAGGGTTTTTCCCAGGCGTGTGTACTGTGTCCCCCTGGTGCAGCAGTGGTAGCGCTTGCCCATCTTCTGATAGGAAATGCTCTGCAACAGGGGGAAGACAAAAAAAAAACCCAGGTAGGTTGAGGAGGGTCAGTTGAGGGTGGGGGAAGAGAGAAATGTCCCTCTTTTCACCTGAAGAATGTCAGAGGGTATGAGGCTAAAGGCCCATCTGCCCTAAACAGCCTTGGTCCTGTATACCTGAAGGAGCGTCTCCACCCCCATCGTTCAGCCCAGACACTGAGATCCAGCGCTGAGGGCCTTCTGGAGGTTCCCTCATTGCGAAAAGCAAAGCTACAGGGAACCAGGCAGAGGGCCTTCTCGGTAGTGGCACATCTGAAGGCAGCCCTGTTTAGGGAAGTGTTTAACATTTAATGCTGTATTGTTTTTAACACTCGATTGGAAGCCACCCAGAGTGGCTGGGGAAACTCAGCCAGGTGGGTGGAGTATAAATAAATAAATTATTATTATTATTATTATTATTATTATTATTATTATTATTATTATATATTTTCATAGTGGCCAACCAGATGTCTCTGGAAAGCCTGCAAGCAGGACAGTGACACTCTGGGCACATGATGGCCCAGCAGTGCAGGCTGCAAAGCATTATGGGAGGGTTCTGGAAAGCTCCCTCTGGGGATTCTGATCCTTATGGCAATCCTACTGTGCAATTAGACACACAGACACCCTGCCAGTTCACATGTTCTACTAAATGTGCTCAGGTTCAGGGGGAGGGTGAACAGGCCAACAGGCACAATCCTGCTCCTGGTTAGAGGAGAGGGAGAGAGAGAGAGAGAAATAAGTGTGAACACAGCTTCCAGATCATCATCATCAACCTTTTATTCGACCGTCAGTCAGAAAAAAGTACATTTGTCAATACACAGTTAAAACATCCAGGAAGATTTTAGAACTTAGCCAACACTAAAATGGGCTAAACAGATAGCCCCATATCAATACAGTCAATTATAGTCTTGCGATGCTTAAAAGCTAAAAAAAGAAATTTGGCCACCAAGGAAGGTATAGCTCTAGTGACATTATTCAGCAAGTGTAAAACCTGGTTTTCTCTGGGTAGGAAGCTAAATTGACATAGGTGTGGGTCTATAAAATTTTGTCTAAGCTCTGCATAAGAAGGGCAAGTCAAGAGAATGTGTTCGGTGGACTCAACCACACCCATGGCACAATGACAGGTTCTCTGGGCGTATGGTACTCCCCTGTACCTTCCCCACAATATCGCAGAGTCAAGGACATTTAATCTAGCTGCTGTAAGAAGTCTGCGGTATTCAACATAGTGGGTTTCTGCAAGGTAGGGGGCTGGTATGGTCTGATAAATCTGGTCCCCTAGGAACATCCCTGGTTTTACCAGGGCTATGTCCTCTTGTCTGGCAATGTCACTCAGTCTCCGGGAGATCACAGTTCTAGCTTGATTGTACGTCATAGACTCAAAGTAAAGGTGAGACAATCCGCAGGATTGAACCTCGTTAATGACCTCCCTTTCCCACGATGATTGGAAATCGTCCCTCAATATCAAGGGGGCAATACCCACTGGTTTAAAACAAAGTTTGAGCCATAGCCAGAGCTTCGTCTTCAAGGCCACATACCGTAGAGCTTGCCAGCCGACCTCTAATCTCATAACCGCACCCGCTACCGAGGGGGGAATCCTAAGGATGGCTCTAAGGAATCACGTTTGGATAGAATCCAGTTTCAAAAAATCCCTACGGGAGCCTAAAGAGATGCCCACCAAAAGAAGGGGGAGGACTTTCATTTGAAAGAGTCTCAAAGCTATCTTCACTGATTGAGCCTGATTCTTAGCATATAGAGATCTAATCTGGATGGCTGCTTTAGATGCATTAGTTGTTATATAGTCTCTATGGGCCAGAAAAGACCTATTTGACCGTATTACTTGTCCCAGATATTTAAAGCAGTTAACCTGCTCTAGGGGGATCCCGTTCATCGACCATCGATGGAGTCTCGGTCGGGCAGAGAAGACCATGATCTTGGTCTTAGCATAGTTGGGTTGGAGCTCATGCTGATCACAGTATTCATGTAGAGCTTGCAACATTCTCCTCAGTCCAATAGGGGATCTGGCAAGAAGTGCGGCGTCATCCGCATACAGAAGAACATTCAGAGATCGGCCTGCTAATTTGGGGGGGTGGAAAGCATCATTGGCCATGTGAGTCACCAGTGAGTTAATGTAAAAGCTAAACAATGCTGGGGCCAATAGACAACCCTGTCTTACCCCTCTAGTGGTGGTAACAGGGTTGGAGACTAGGCCTTTATTGTCTAGCCTGATTCTCAGAAAGGTGTTTGTATGGAGGCTGATAATCAGATGAAGGAGACGACGATCGATCTTTGTAGCAGCCAGTTTTGTCCATAGCTGCTTTCTAGAGATTCGATCAAATGCCTGCTTAAGGTTAATAAAAGCCACATGAAGAACCTTTGGGGCTTTGCCGGCATACTTTTCCGCCAGGTGATTCAAGGTTAATATTTGGTCTGTGGTAGATCTTCCAGGGCGAAAACCCGCCTGTTCATCGGCAATGATATTGTCGTCCTCCATCCATTTCGATAGTTTGTTTAGCAGGTACCCCGAGTAAATCTTCCCAATGACATTTAGCAAGCTGATTGGCCTAAAGTTGCTCGGCTCTGTACGTGGGCCTTTCTTATGTATTAATACAATCAACGCAGAGCTCCAGCTTGAGGGAAATTTTGCTGTTTTGTTTATATGCGTGTAAAGTGCTGCTAAAAGTGGGATCCACCAATCTTTATTTGCTTTGATGGCATCAATGGATATAAGGTCATCACCGGGGGCCTTGCCTGCTTTAAATCGATCTATGAGAGTTTCAACTTCAGGGCATGTAACTGGGTCCCAATCGGGCAGTGCTTCCGGCTCCACCGTATCTCCGCAGGCATCATGGGCTGCATACAGATCGGCGAAGTATCTTTCTCAAGTGTCCGCTGAGATGTGGGGTTCTATTCTTGCAAGCGGCCTACCCAAGTATCTGGAAATTAACTGCCAAAAAGAGGCTGGATTTCTATTCTCTGCAGCTATCAAAAGGTTGTTCCAATTGTTTCTTTCTGCCTCGAGCTTTTTTTCCTTTAGTAGGACTTTGTAACTTCTCCTGAGGGTGATAAGGCGGTTATTTGGCATGGGGTCATTTGATGCTCTGTATGCCAACCATTCATTATACAGATGATTCTTGAAGTTTTTACATTCCTCATCGAACCATTTTTTGTGGAAAAACTGTTTACCATGCTTTGTGGGGGACCGAGCTAATGTTGGTTTTAGAAGTTCTACTAAATCGTCATATATTGGTAGAGGCTCATCCACCTGCATAAGGGAAGCCCTTTTTATTTGGAGCTGATCAGACCAGAGACGTTCGTTCAACTGCTGGGCCGAGTTGGAGGTCCATTTAAGGGCTGTAGGTCTTATCTCCAGATGATCATTTGATAGGTGTACAAAGGAGTGCCTATCAAGTTCGTCAGCCAGAGTCAAGGAAATTTCTAGAGGGAAGTGATCACTCTCCAATCTTGTAGCCACCTTAAAGCTGGATATTTTTGGAGTAAGGTCGGGAGATATCCATACCAAATCAATAGTGGATGCACGTGAACCTGACCAATAGGTGAATTCGGCAGGGTAGTCCGAGCTGACTGTCCCATTTAGCAGAAGGAAATTGAGGGCCAGCAAGGTTGCCTGCATTTGAAACCTGCGTAAGTGGCTATGTTATCTTTGAATTTCCTTGGTAAAAGATCTGTAGTCATAAGAGGTGAAGAAGGGTACTTGTTAAATTTAGAGAATAAGATTTGGTCAGTATGTGACAGGCGTCCATTAAAATCTCCCGCCAACAGAAAAGTGGCTTCGGGGTATTTATCAAAAAGCGTTTCCAATGTCACTTGGATTTCCTGCCATCTCAGATCAACCAAATTTCTCTTATAAATTGGACATAAGTAGATATTGATCACTACTATCGTTTCCTCTGCTGTTCGCAACTTTATAATCAGCATGAGTGACGACTGGATGTCGATTTTTTCGGCCTGAAGATTTATGGCTAAGGAAACAAAAGTAGCCAAGCCTCCTTGCGGTCTACCATGTGATAACGAGTTCTGCGTGGCATTCAGGTAGAAGCCCTTGTATCCTGTTAGATAGAAGTCCTCACAGGCCCATGACTCTTGGGATAGGAGGGTGTGGCTGCCATTTATATAGGCAACAAATGATGGATCTGTCAGTTTGGATTTAATACCAGCCACATTCCATGATAGTAGTGTAAGAGGCGACTTTGTGTTTCCCTCAAGTCATAATTTCTCTTCGTGGTTAATCCTGGAGAATCCAAATGGGGGTGTACGCTGCGTGAAGGGGCAGTAGGGTGAAAAAAGGCAGTGATTTTTGATTGTTTGCATTTCAGGTTCAAGTTGTCACATGTCACAGGAACAGCCAGTGGCTGGGGCGAATTTATAGATCGCTGTAAGAGAGAATCTTGATACGAGGGGGTGTTACTAGCCGACAAGTCCATAGACTCGTCGTTTGCCGTATGCTCTGTAGTTGCAGGAGTCGTGCCTTGAGCATCGAGGCTTGTTGATGGGAAAGCACTATGTAAGACAGAAGAAAGACACAGCTTCCAGATCACAAACTCCCTGTCATGGGAATTGCAATCACTTCCAACAGGTCTGGGGAGTTTTATGTAACGTTCCGTAGCCAACTTCTGCTGGAGAGTAATCAAGCTTTTAAGCTTTCCAGAGCTCTCTCTGGAGCAGAAAAGGCCTATTTTATTTATTTATTTTTTTGTTTCTGTTTCAGGATGCTATGAAGGAACAGTGGAAGAGCTTTCTGGCAAAGCAAGGCTCTCTGCTTCCTCTTTTTGCCTGCAAAACGAAATTATGTTTATTTTAACGCTATAGCCAGCACAGACCCATGTTGAAAGCTGAATGATAATTACAGTTCCTGCTCATGCAGAGCCTTTCGTCGGAGCACCTCTGAAGTCTAATTCGTTTTTTAGAGCGTTATTGGCAGGGGCGGCAAACACGATATTAAATCAGTCTACCATAGAAACCACTGAAGCTCAGGCAGGTCAATGTCACTTTGCGAGTGATAGTTACCACCCAAAGTTGTGTACAGTGGTACCTCAGGTTACATATGCTTCAGGTTACATACGCTTCAGGTTACAGGCTCCGCTAACCCAGAAATAGTGCTTCAGGTTAAGAACTTTGCTTCAGGATGAGAACAGAAATCGGGCTCCTGCAGTGGGAGGCCCCATTAGCTAAAGTGGTGCTTCAGGTTAAGAACAGTTTCAGGTTAAGTACGGACCTCCGGAATGAATTAAGAACTTAACCTGAGGTACCACTGTACTGGTGTCAGTGAGCTACCTAGCCAATTCTGCACCAGCTGAAGTCTCCAAGCCATCATCAGAGACAGTCCTGCATATGTGTTGCAGTTATGTAACCTAAAGGAATATGTGATGGATGAAACTGACTGGCAGTAGGTTTGGGACAAGACAAAAGAATGTACTTCTTCATGCAATGAACAAACAAACAAACAAATGTTTTTTTATTTATACCCCGCCCTTCCCGCTTCAGAAAACCGGGCTCAGGGCGGCTAACAACAAATTTAAAACACTTAATTGATGCAACAAAAACCAGCATAAAATACAGTATAAAATGTGAATAACAATAAATTCAGAATTCAAAAAAAAAAAAAAATTAGGGGGAAAATCCACCCAATAAACATTAGTTGATCACCAGGGCTAGCTGACTAAATTAGTCCTATTTGGGCCAGTGAGGAGACCAGGGGAGAAATATAGCTGTGGGATCCCAGAGCGGGTAATCTTCATAAAAAGGGGAGGGAGAGGGAAGGAAGGGGAATAAAAGATCAGGCTAAGTTCAAATTGAAAGCCAGGCGGAATAGCTCTGTCTTACAGGCCCTGTGGAAGGAAGTTAAATCCTGCAGGGTCCTGGTCTCATGGGACAGAGCATTCCACCAGGTCGGAGCCATCACTGAGAAGGTCCTGGCCCTGGTGGAGAATCTGACTTCCTTAGGGCCTGGGCCCTCTAAACTATGATTATTCATGGACCTTAAGGTCCTCAGTGGGGCATACCAGGAGAGGCAGTCCCGTAAATACGAGGGCCCTAAGCCATAAAATATGGAGTTCAGTCACGGCAAGAAAGTGCTATTGCATTCATGGTCTGCTTTATTAGTTGTGCCAGGGGTGGGGAACCTCAGGCCCTCCAAAACCTTCAGACTCTGCCTAGCCTTCCTCTAGTTATTTTACCTGGTTGGAATATATCCTTGAATTATAATCATACCTCTTGCCTTTCTGGACAAAGGATGGGGACTGGGGCATGTCTACAGAGGTAGCATTAGGGCAGCACGGCTGGTGTGGCCCCACTGGGAGCCATGTGTCAGCAAGGCTGAGGGGGGTGTCTTGTCATCTGGGTGGCCCAGGACCCCCTCCATATACATTGCCTAGACTTGCAACCCTGAGAGGTGACTTTGGTGCTGCTAATTCAATGGTTTGACTTCACCCCTGGAGAGGCACTCCACTGTCTCTCAAGACAGACCAACAATAACTCAATCCTAGGGATGTTTACTCAGAAATGTACCCTGCTGAATTTAGCATGGCCGCCTACTGTCACTAACTATGTCAAGGATGGGGAACCTGTGGACCTCGAGATGTTGCTGTATTGCAGCTCCCATCAGCCTCAGCCAGCATGACTGAAATATACTCGGGAGTCGAGAGTGGATTTCATGCTCTTTATTCAGCTCATAGTGGAGGAATGGAAGTTCCCCCACAATATCTGCTTTATATACATTATTTACACAATGGGCTGCACGTGATTGGCTAATTCCGGGATTCTCCTGTAGGCCAATCAGGTTGTGGATTCACTTCCACCTGGAGCTGGATTGGGTGGCTCCTGCGGACCAATCATACTGCTGCATTGTTCTAGGACCAATCAGACTGCTGCATTTTGGATCCTGTTCAACTCAGTACATAACAATGACCAATCAGGGACAGCAGGAGTTGGAATCCAACAACCACTAGGGGCTAAAGGCTAATACGGTATCTCAGTATGTATCTTTCTATGTTAGCTGGAGCATTTGCTTGACAGAGAACTTACCCCCTAAACCCTACAAAAGGAAAACTTGCCTTCATCTCCAAAATTGTTGGGAACCTTGTTATTCCAAGAAGTTCTTTTCTCAGGAACGTCCCATTCACAGCTTGATAAATTACTCCTTTCATTGGACTGGCATTCCTAGAATCAGAAATCAGTTTTGAATCTTCCAGCAGCTCATGAACGCTAGCTCTGTGCAGACAAAACATTCAGCTGTTATCTCAGTGGATAGAGAAAACAAACAGATTTATTGCTTAAAATAATATTGCTGAAAGGGGAGGAGAGGGGAAACCACGTGACAGGAAACAGCTTAGTCATTTTGCCATTCCAGTTTGAGACCGTGGGCAAAAAAAGAAAAGAAGTCCCAATTTCCTCTTGCTTATAAAGAAATGAAATTGTAATATCTTTTTGCAGACGCAAAACATTTCTCCAAAGAAAATAAGGACGTCCTATTCCATAATAATAATTTTATTACTTATATTCCACCCATCTGACTGGGTTGTCAACTGACTGGCTTCCAATTATATTTGGAAGGTCTGTTGATGTAGTTATGTATCCTGTTTAATTTGACAGATCCTTGACCTGATCCTAGCATTTGCTAGATCAGAAGAAAGCTGCTTAGGAGAATCCCACACATAAACACTTAAGGTTGACTAGTCTTCTGAGACTCAGAACCTGAGTCATTGGCAGAGCTTGGAGTGTCATCAATGAGAAGCTGGGACGTGGTTGGTTTAGGCCAAGGTGGAAAAGCGAAGGTGTGGGATGGCATCTGGTGGATCAAGGTGGAGCGATGAACATGTGGGTGAAGCTAATGGTAAAAGCTCAGAAACAGCCTTTTCTTTTGATTCTGTCCCCCTGTGCTGAGGTTGTTCTTCTCCTGAAGTTTCTGAGCAGGAGGTTAAATCTGAAACTTTAGGCCACATACTGAAAACCTTAGCTTATATGTGCTGCAGGGCTACTCTTATGGTCTTAGCTTCTAACCCACTGTATACAGATTTGACTTATTTTCAGGGCTTCTGCTCAGTGCAATTCTCCACAATCCATCAAAAACTGGTACCTGTCGCTTGCTTTGTTCGTTGTTTCGAAGGCCTCTCAGCAATATTTTGTACTGAGTGTTGTATTCCCAAAGGGAAGCCGCCGGCAGTTCCAAATGAATTAAAATCACGGAAGGGATTGTTACATCACCCAGTATCTTAACAGCAGTTGTGCAACTTAACGTTTTGTCCCACAACTGCTTTTCACAGATGGCGAGGCTCATTTCCTGAGACATGCCAAGCATATGGGATGGCATCCTGATGACGCTCTTTCCCCCGTCCTGAACTTGTACTTTCTGCTTCAGTAACTTCAGGAACTCTGAAAATGAATAAAGAATATGAAACACTCTGTGCATACAGATTGCTTTATTTTCCACCTCTTCTTTTTGGGCGGCTTTGTGCAATAGATCATGCAGGGCAACCGCTTCTCATCAAATTAAGAATGAACAACGCATAGAGGCTTCAAACTGGGATGGTGGAGAAATTTGATGCAGTTCACATTTAAAGGTGAACTTACCTAATTTGCATTTTGCAAAACAATACTTGAACCATATACGTCTACAAGTTTTGCCATGCTGTTCTCCAGCCGGGGAATGTGTGCAAAATGCAGATAGTTTGCGGGCAGGCAGGTGAGGGTGGGATGCATGAAATAGTACAACATAGTGTAAAAAACCATGAAAACGCATTCTACTAGGGCAAATTGCTTTGCAAAAATGTGTGTGCTGGGGGACATTGCATGTAAACATATGCTCAGAGATTGCACACCATCCCAATCTCTGAGATTACAGGGGTTCCAGGTGTTTACAGTGGTAACTGTGGTATGTTTATGATAAATGGTTTATTAATGTATATATGCAACCTGAGCCAACGATGGAGGGGCTCACGGCATTAATACCCCAGTAGGGCGCTTTGGGTTGAACCACAGAGCCTAGGATTTGCCGATCAGAAGGTCGGCGGTTCGAATCCCCGTGATGGGGTGAGTTCCCGTTGCTCAGTCCCTGCTCCTGCAAACCTAGCAGTTCGAAAGCTCGTCAAAGTGCAAGTAGATAAATAGGTACCACTCTGGCGGGAAGGTAAACGGCGTTTCCGTGTGCTGCTCTGGTTTGCCAGAAGCGGCTTAGTCATGCTGGCCACATGACTCGGAAGCTGTACGCCCGCTCCCTCAGCCAGTAAAGCGAGATGAGCGCCACAACCCCAGAGTCGGCCACGACTGGACCTAATGGTCAGGGGTCCCTTTACCTTTACCTAGGTCTGGCTTCTCCCAGAGTCATAGCCTTGGATTCTAGCAGAAATCAAGTATGGCTCTCACCTCTCAGGCTTCTGCCTGCCTCACGCCCACCCTGGCTTTTGTCTTTCTCTCTACCAGCCAGGTGAGAGGGGAGCCCACCCATTTGCCCTGTGGCACAGAGCAGCTTCCTTTGTTGTACTAATGATCCACACTTAGGCTCATTAACTGACTAAGATTCTGGCCTGACTACTTCAGCAATTGAGTCCCACCCCTCTCCAACTCACAGGAGTGTATTAGGAGAAATTCTCAGTAAAGCACTGGTGGGTTTTCATGGGGACCTTTAAAAAAATCACAAAATGATGTGGAACTGTGGAGAGCTGGACGTATGACTGGGGGGGGGGTGGAGTGAGAAACTGGGAGAAACCATAATTGACATATTCACCCACCCTAGCCTCCAACCCATAAAAGAATGAGTTATTTCATTTGAGATCAGTGAAATTTGATTCACGGTCAAACTGAGGATGAGAGATCCACATCAGGATGTACAATGGGCAAGAGGTAGTTCTTAACTAAAAGCAGCCAATTTGGCTCTTAGCTGCAATTAACTTGAGGCCATGGTTGCCTTCACAGGGTAGTTTATCCCATTTCCCCAGCTAATTTCTGCATTATATTTCAACTTTCACACGACATAAAAGCCTCTCCCACAAAAGTAATTGAATTTAGCATTCGTCATTTGATTTGGGGTGGGGGTCATTTGCAGTCCCCTTAGCCTTGGAAATCAAAGGAGCAAAGAGACAACATTTGGGGCATTATACTGGCATACATTTCTTTCCTGCTGTTTTCATGGGGGGCTCACAGGGGAACAAAGTGGGGGGGGGCGACGACAATGTTGTCCAAGGAAGTTTGTTGTGTCACAGGAAGCCCACAGGTGTGGGTGATATTTAGTGTGATATGGCAGTATATCAGTCAACAAGCCACAGTTGCATAACACAACAGCTACTGCAGGGTGGAAGGAAGGTTTAAAAAACCCTGGACGGAAGCCCTAGCATTTACAACCAGGAAAACTCACAATATTCCCCACATCCGAATGCACCCCATATGGTTTTAGTGGGACTAGGGCCAGTCCCAAATGCAACTTCTTACTATGTACGTATCTGATCTGTCCTGCATAGGGCTGCTAATGTGTTTTGGAAACCCAGAGTAGGTCCCAGCCACGGATCTCTCACACCTGGTTTGGCTCACAGCACCACAAGGATTGTCCATAAAATATGAAAAGTCCTGGTCTTTAAGCCATTCTTGCCTGATAGCTTTTGAATGGGCAGTATCATGGGAGTTGACTGCAGTGGTGCATTTACTACATGATCTCTATGGGGAAGAGATTTATAACTCAGGTGGGACTTAGGTTTGCCTACTGAAGATGCAAAGCACCAGGTATGGCTGCCTGAGATTCTGGAGAGCTGCAAATATACAACAGGGGTAGAGAATCAAAAGCTGAATGTGCCCATCCCCCAGTCACCCCAGCTGGCTCCCAGGATTCTCATTATACACAATAATGAACTAGAAAAACCAGTGGTTTGATGCAGTACATAAGACAGCTTCTAATGTTACTGGTACAGTATGGGGGTTTCCTTTGAGGTTTGACAGAAGAATGATTGAATGAAGAGGAGCAATGCCTAGAGCTGAAATGAAATTTCAATATATGATAGATTTCAAAGCCTTGGTTCTGATGATGAAACCTGACATCTGCGTTTTTAGAACAGAAACCGGACGACTGGGTTGGAAACCCAACTGTTTTCATTGGATGGGTGGATGAATGAATGGAACGAACATATACTTTACTGCATTCTGTGCCAAGTCATCTATCAGATCCTGTCAAATATTGATTGTTACAGCATGCTTGCTGTCCGTTACTGACTGCTGCTGCCAATCATCTGTCGGATCTTGCCAAATACTGAAAACAAGGCGAGGCAAACTGTCAAATACGATCAAAAGCAGAGTGCTTTCCAGCTAGGCTGACAACAGGGCTACATGAGCAAGGGGTTGGGAACTACCACCCCTTGAGCTGGATCCCACCTGTGGCACATGTCTTTCTGCCCCACAGCCTCTCCCCCTTGGCTCCAACCTCACCTTGCCTGCTGGAGTCAATCAAGCCACTGCAAGAGGAAGCTCTGTTTCCAGGCGAAGCGGGAGAGAGGAGAGGCAGAGAGACAAAGAGAGATGGAGAGAGGCTGGGGAAAGGGGTGGCAGAGGGAGGAAGATAAGGGTTGGTGGAGGGAAAAGGAGAGAGAGAGAGAGAGAGAGAGAGAGAGAGAGAGAGAGAGAGAGAGACTCTGGAGTGAGCTGACCATGGTCCTGTTGTCCTGCCAAGTTTTACTAGTGTCACCTGCAGGCCCCAACCTGGAACAAGATAACCCTTGCAGTAACATCAGCCCTATGTTAGAGGTAACAAGCACAGAGAAAGGCACCAAGAATGCCCATCCCCTCCCCAAATCATCATCATCATATATTTATACCCCACCCACCTGGGGCTGGGTTTCCCCAGCCACTCTGGGCGGCTTCCAACAAAATATTAAAAATACAATAAAACATCAGACATTAAAAACTTCTGGCTGCCTTCAGATGTCTTCTAAAAGTCCGATAGTTGTTTATTTCCTTGACATCTGATAGGAGGGCGTTCCACAGGGTGGGCGCCACCACCGAGAAGGCCCTCTGCCTGGTTCCCTGTAACCTCAGTTCTTGCAGTGAGGGAACCGCCAGAAGGCCCTCGGCACTGGACCTCAGTGTCCGGGCTGGATGATGGGGATGGAGACGCTCCTTCAGGTATACAGTGGTACCTTGGGTTAAGTACTTAATTCGTTCCGGAGGTCCGTTCTTAAGCTGAAACTGTTCTTAACCTGAAGCACCACTTTAGCTAATGGGGCCTCCTGCTGCCGCTGCGCCGCCGGAGCACAATTTCTGTTCTCATCCTGAAGCAAAGTTCTTAACCCGAGGTACTATTTCTGGGTTAGTGGAGTCTGTAACCTGAAGCATATGTAACATGAAGCATGTGTAACCTGAGGTACCACTGTACTGGGCCAAGGCCAATTTGGCATTATCTATGAACTGCAAGTCCCATCAAACTGAAACCTGAACAGTACCCAAATTTGTATCTACTTCAAGTTTTTTTTGGGGGGGGGGTGAAAAGAGATCCGTGGAGCAGAAGGGTCATAGCTCAGTGGTAGAGCATTGTCTTTACATTCAGAAGCTCCCAGAGTAAATCTCTAGCACCTTTGGGTATGGCTGGGATGTAAATCATGGAGGGAGGAGTGTAGACAACACTGAGCTAGATAGGGCAGTGGACTGGCTCACTATAATGCAGCTATTGTAACAGCTCTGATGTAAGCCATGTTTACGCAAGCAAACATGTTTTGCTTTCGCTGGATGCTTATCTCATCGCAGATGATGGATTTCTATGAAGGGAATCTACGTGGAACGCCTTTGAGATGGGCATGCTGCGCTTAACTGATTTCTGTCAAACTTCCGTGGCTTTAATGATGATTAACTATTAGATTTGTGCCTGACTTCAGTGCATAAATCTCTCGTGACAGTTTCATGATCAGCTGCAAGGTCAACGAGCAGCCTCGTCCATTGCTTTATTGTTGATCAAACAAGCCAGGGATGGGCCAAAGGTCTTCTGCAGTGGTGAGAGCCAACTTCAGGCATCCGCTTAAAAGCTTCAGCCTAAAAGAAAGGGGTGGATTCACTTACAGAACTTTCCAAACAAAACCTCCCCTCTAAGTGGGGGCAGAAAACACAGTTCTTGATTGTGTTGTGTGAAAGGTGTAGGTGTAGGCAACCTGATGTCCTCCAGACGTTCAGAATGACTACTCCCATCAGCATGGTCAATGGTCATGGATGATGGGAGCTGTAGTCCAGCAACACCTGGAAGGTACCAGGGTGTCTACCAATGCCGTAGGGCAGTATTCCTCAAACTTGGGTCTCCAGCTGTTGTTAGACTACAACTCCTATCATCCCTAGCTGGCAGGGATGATGGGAATTGTAGTTCAAAACAGTTGGAGACTCAGGTTTGGGAAACACTGCTGTAGGGTATCTAGTGGGGATTGAGGATCTTTTCATACCATCACTCAGTCCCCAAAGCCTATTTCTGTGGATAAGTCGGTGCACCCAGGTAACATAGGACTTCCTCATATCCTGGCAGAGATGTACTATATAAGGGCACTTTAAAATGTTGACCAAGTTCATACCTGCCTGTTTCAGAATAAAAATCTGTGCTCAGTTGTATTATGAACAGTCTCACTTCTTTCTAAAGTTCTTCTATGGCTAAGAAACACTCCTTGGCAGTGCTGTTTTTCTAGAAAAAGAGGTACCGGAACTCACCATGAACGCTTCCCTTCTTCTCTTAGAATGGAAATAGCACTCAGCTGAGAGGTGCCGGAACTGAGTTCTGGCTGGAAAAAAATCCCTGCCCCTTGGTCTGAGTCTGTGCATGCACAGTCAGTATTCTGCTTCTTTGTAGATGCTTTCATTGAGTATTTCTTCCATGCTGAACCTTTAGTCAGCGCAATCCAATTACTGTGAGCCGTGTGACCAGACTATCCTCTCAAGCAGGCTTTTGTTTGATGAGGATCTCCTCTATCTGGATCAGTTTCTTTTGGTTCTTTCTTGCCCAGCCTTTGGTATGGCTGTCCTCCATCCAGATCTGAAACCTGCTCATATTTCACAATGTGCTTCGGCTTTTTGGGTGGGGTAAGAACAGAGGAACAGAAGCCCAGGCTGCTCCTATGCTACCAGGTCAAGTTCAAGGGTTTTGTAATCAATTTACAAACTTAACAGCTTGGATAACTTAAGGACCATCTGATTCTTTCTGTCCCTGCCCTGTCACTTAGATCTTTGAGAGCCCAGTCTATGCTGAAGTTTAATGTGTGTATTTGTTTGTTTTGTTCCCATTCAATTTATGTAGTTCACAAGATGTTACCCTCAAAACCCACCAATCTGCTTCCCCCCTATAAATCTGGGTTTACCCTATGCAGGGGTAATCCAATAAATTAGGAGAAACTGGGTTCTAAAGCACTCTGGGTCATAGACTGTTTTGGAGTTTTGGGATGGGTCATTTTCTGCAATTACCCTTTCCATGCACGCTCCTTCCTCGGTGCTTTTATTTCTTTTCTGGCTGTGCCTGTACGTATTTCTGGTGTGCTCCTGAACAGATTATTATTATTGTCTCTTTTTGATCTTTCCAGTTTGCACAAAACCTGAAAACTGCACAAGCAAGCCACCTTAAAAAAAAATTACATCAAATGTATCAGACAGCAATCTGAAAATCGTGCGCTGAGAATTTACGATTGCTTTCATTTCTTTTCCAGCACGCTAGTAAGGGTGCCACAGGAGCTTAGCCTCTCTCCTTCTCCTCCCCCCCCCTCTCTCTCACACACACACGCACCCAAAGAGAAGAGAGAGAGAGAGAGTCTCTTTTGATCCTTCCAATTTGTGCAAAACCAGAAAACTGGGCAAGGAAATTCACAGTTGTGCGCTTCTGCACACTTCTTGAATGAGGATTACAAAAAACAACAGCGAGGTGCACAAATAGCTATCTGCACATATTCCCTGTCTGTACTTAATTAGCATAATAGAATTAGAAGGCAGAGACAAGCACACCTACTAGCAAGAACAGGAAAGACTGATATTGTTCCTCATATACAAATTAGTAGTAGCAGTAGTTTAAAATAGGGGTAACAATTGTGGTGCCTTCTAGATGTTGTTAGATTCCTACTCCCATCAGCCGCAGTCAACATGATCATGTTCAGGGAAGATGGAAGCCATAGCCAAGCAGCACCTGAGGAGCACCACTGTGGCTATTCATAGTATAAAGTCATGTTTGTGCCCTTGATGGCTTGTCTGCTTGCATTCTCCTGCCTTGTCCTGCTTCATAGACTATAGCAACGGTGGGAACTCCAACTCCCATCAGCCCTGGCCAGCAAGACCAGTGATCAGGGATGAGGGGAGCTGTAGTTCAAGAACATCTGGAGGGCCACATAGAATCACAGAATTGTTGAGTTGGAAGGGACCCTAAGGATTATCTAGTCCAACCATGTTCCCCATTATTGGAATAAAGCAAGGTTACCTCGGGTCCAATGGTCAATGTGGCTCTCAAGATCTCTCTATCTACGCCCTTCTGTCCCTGTTTCACAACCTCCTTGAGAGTTTTTGCCTACCTGGAATGCATCAATGGACTTTGACTCTTCCTTGCCTAGATGGGTGATAGAAAGGGTGTGTTTGAGAGTGAGTGTGCCTACCATACAAAGATAACATTCACAACTGTTGCTGTGTCACTTTTGCCCACCGCTAGAATGAGGACCCCAGAAGGTTGCCCAGAAAGGAATGTATCCATCAGGCTGAAAGAGGTCTCCCCCGGTCCAAGACTAGAGGAAAAACTGCATTCAGGCACCTATAGCTCCCTCTCCCTCTCTATCATTTGGCAATCAGACAGCAATTTCCCCCACATTGGACTTGGCATGTCCACATGCCAAAGAGCTTGGGCCAGCACCAGGCTAGTCTGTCTCAAAAAGTCTCAGTAGAGTGTTGAGATTAATCTGGATGCCATTTCTTGTCCTACACAACAATGGTGCCTGGATTGTTGGGAATGTATCCGTGTTCCTTCCTTTAAAAAAAAAATTAAAACGATTGTGTCTGAAAACAATATGAAACGCTAATGGTCCATGACTCCCATAGTTCAGTCTCTGGATTTCTTATTTGCTTATTCCTGGCCAGGGCAGCTACTATTATATGGAATCCTATTTATGAAGTCACTTTGTGATTTATATG
This sequence comes from Podarcis raffonei, assembly GCF_027172205.1. Taxonomy (NCBI): domain Eukaryota; kingdom Metazoa; phylum Chordata; class Lepidosauria; order Squamata; family Lacertidae; genus Podarcis; species Podarcis raffonei. The sequence continues at coordinate 62,785,123 of NC_070611.1, read as the reverse complement.
GCTTGGCTCAGGGTCGTGTCGGGTTAGCCTCTGGGAAATGCATGTCATGCAAACACCATTCATTGTGTGTGGAGAAGGGCAGGCCGAGAGAGAAAATGGGTTAGTTTTTGAAGTATGATATGGTGAGTGGAATTCAATTGGCCTAACAATGATAGCCCGGAGGGAGAAAGGGCTCTTGATAATGCACAAACCCAGCTAAAGACAATAGAGGAGACATGATAGAGGTGTGTAAAATTGTGCGTGGCATGGGGAAAGTGGACAGAGGAGAGCTTTTTCTCCTCTCATACTACTAGAACTTGTGGACATCCAATGATGCTGAATGTTGGGAAATTCAGGACAAACAAAATAATGTACTTCTTCACATGGCACGCATTGTTGAAGTGATAGTCAACAACTTGGATGACTTGGAAAGAGGATTAGGCAAAATGAGTTTGACCAAGCTGCGGGAGGCAGTGGAAGACAGGAGTGCTCTGGTCGTGCTCTGGTCCATGGTGTCACAAAGAGTCAGACAAGACTAAACAACTAAACAACAAGGCTATCAGGGGCTATGAGCCACAATGGTTATGTTCTGTTGGAGGCATCGTGCCTCTGAATGCCAGTTTCTAGGAATCACCTCTGTCGCAAGGTGTTTAACTCTAGATCACATGGGGAGTATTCAGTTGCAAATCTCCATTTTGTTCTCTCTCTGAAAGCTGCTGAAGAGAAAGGATGCTGCTAACAATTCTCTCCAGGAAAAGAGCCTCAGGCTGGAATGCAGGCTGTTTGGAGAGATAGATTCGAGTTCTGGATAAAGTTATTTCATATTTCATATTTTTAAGATGCTGAACCTATGCCTGGACATGATATTGTGATATCAAGAAACATGATATCATAATCATAATATTATAATAATTTATTATCTATACCCCACCCATCTGGCTGGATTTCCCCAGCTACTCTGGGCAGCTTCCAACAGAATATTAAAATACTATGATTCATCCAGTATTAAAAGTTTCCCTAAACAGTGCTGCCTTCAGATGTCTTCTAAAAGTCTGATAGTTGTTTATTTCTTTGACATCTGATGGGAGGGCGTTCCACAGGGCAGGTGCCACTACCGAGAAGGCCCTCTGCAACTATTGTGATGTAACATTACTGTTTTGAGTGTCTGTTTTGGAACATGTTCTGTTAAGTAAAGCTTTTGAACCGTATTTTTGGACTAGACAGTTTTTATTTCAAAAAGAGTCAGTTTTTATTTATTCTATCGCTTCCAAAAGTGCAATATTAATAACCACAACAGGGAGACCCCTATTCTGTTCCTAGAGCTACAGTTCCAGAGTGGTTTAACAATCAAGCCCTCTTCCCAGGGAGCTGCAGGAGCACATGCTGCCTGCCCTGTGTGTCTCCTAAATAAGGCTGCTAACCTCAGTTGCACTGAAATAGGCCATTATGTCACCGGTGCTGAAATATGATTCAGCTGACAGTCTGGTCAGGTTCTGAACATTGGATGGGCTGGCCTTGGAGCTATGAACTAGACAAATCCTCTTCTCATAACACATATGCCTTCGTAGCAGAGACATGAAACAGACCTCTGCTGCTTAATTCTTTGCATTTTTCTTCTTTAATTTCATTCGTAACATCACAGAAACAGAGGGCGGTTCTTCAACATGGTAGTTCCCACACTGGCTCATCTTTCCTGCAATAGATTTTCAAAATGCAGTGGTACCTCGGTTTATGAACTTAATCCGTCCCAGAACTCCGTTCTTAAACTGAAACCGTTCTTAAATCGAGGTGCACTTTCCCTAATGAGGCCTCCCACCACCAGTGCCTTTCCACCGTTCAGCTTGCATTCTTAGACCGAGGTAAAGTTCACAAACCAGGACACTACTTCCGGTTTTGCGGAGTTCTTAAACCAAATACGGTGGTACCTCGGGTTACATATGCTTCAGGTTACATATGCTTCAGGTTGCAGACTCCACTAACCCAGAAATAGTACCTCGGGTTAAGAACTTTGCTTCAGGATGAGAACAGAAATCGTGCTCCAGCGGTGCGGCGGCAGCAGGAGACCCCATTAGCTAAAGTGGTGCTTCAGGTTAAGAACAGTTTCAGGTTAAGAACGGACCTCTGGAACAAATTAAGCACTTAACCCGAGGTACCACTGTAGTTCTTATACAGGGTTGTTCTTAAACCAAGGTGCCACTGTATTGGAGAGACTTCTATCTTATTATGCAGGGATGAGGAAGCTGGTACCATTTAGATACAGCGTGATGCAGAAGCCTCTTTAAAAGAAATAGGGAGCTTGAGATGGAAACTTAAGTGACTGAAGGTTGCAGTCCCAGGCACACTTGCCGGCATGTAAGTCCCCTTCAACAGAATGAGGTTTTCCTCAAACACAGATTTGGACTTGCCTGTGGGGGGTCAGGCATTGCTGGATTTTTATGTGGGAATAAGGAGCTCTGTTAAGAGCCAGGTGGAAGCACAGTTATGCTCCAGCACCAAATTATGTTGATCAGTTTAAAAGTATATAAAATGTTCAACTTTTTATATAGGCAACCTTGGGGCTGAATACAGCCCTCCAGGCATGTGAGTGGCGCAAGCACACCGCTTGCCATGCGCAAGTGAGGTGAGCACATCGAGTGATGTGCATGCTTGGCCACCATGGAATTTTGAGGGGACCCAGCCCCTGCTTTGAAAATGGGGGGGGGCTCACCCCCACAGATGGCACCCCTGCTGGGTGGGCCTATGGTAGGAGTTTGGTCAAAGCATTTGGAGGGCACCATGTTGGGATGCGGGTGGCGCTGTGGGTTAAACCACAGAGCCTAGGACTTGCCGATCAGAAGGTCGGCGGTTCAAATCCCCACGACGGGGTGAGCTCCCATTGCTCGGTCCCAGCTCCTGCCAACATAGCAGTTCGAAAGCACATCAAAGTGCAAGTAGATAAATAGGTACCACTCCGGCGGGAAGGTAAATGGCGTTTCCGTGCGCTGCTCTGGTTCGCCAGAAGTGGTTTAGTCATGCTGGCCACATGACCCGGAAGCTGTACGCCGGCTCCCTCGGCCAATAAAGTGAGATGAGCGCCGCAACCCCAGAGTCGGCCATGACTGGACCTAATGGTCAGTGGTCTCTTTACCCTTTACCTTTTACCTATGTTGGGAAAGGCTGCCTTAGAGTGCCCTCACTGTGGATGCAAGTCCAGACCACCTTCCACAAGTGATGCAGCCCAGGAAAGAGTAACAGAAGGCATCTGGGAGCTGCAGAATGTTATGTCGGAACTGGCCCAAAGTGGATGGGTTGGTCAGGAACCAAAGGGATCTTTTTTAAAAGAACAACAACAACAAGCTGAAAATTAGCTACAATTGCTGTTGCCTCTCTGCAATTTGTATTACAGAACTGCTGCGGCTGCTGGTGGCTTTTGCTGTCCAACTCTCCACTCTCTGTTTTCTCTCGGGGAGGAAAAGGGCCTGCAAGAGCTCCATTAGTCTAAAAGAGAAACATATGCTTGGACTACAGATCTGTTTATTGGAAAAATTCAGCCACAAGCAAGCAGAAGCCAACCAAAGCCTCCTTTGTCCAGTGGCCGTACAAAAACCAATGTGCAAGTTTTTTTTCCAGTAGTTTCTCTCCCCACCCCAATTTTTTTGTAAAAGAGTTGCATTCTATGCTTCAAAAATGTCTTTCCTTTCATGTCAGCGAACTTCTAATTAGAGATATTATGCATAAAGCCGGCTATCTTCACCAGGTACTTTCCATGTCCCTGGAAAGCAGAAGGTCCCAAGCTCAATATCTTGTTACAGATTTCTTTTGGGGGGTATACCCTAGAAATTAATAAATGGTAGGATTTTGATTATTTAGGGTGTGAAAGGAGACATACAAGCTGCAGAGGAATTCCTGGGTTAGCCTATGCAAAACGACCTGGCCAAGCTAGGGCCATTAGGAAACAATACAAGGCCATTGAGGCGACAGGAAAAGAGAGTTTTTAGCAGGGTGTTCTGGGAAAAAGAAGGGAGAAAAAAGAGTGGGATCCATCTTGGGCAGGATGGCTGAAGGCTGGCTGGGAGAGATGTCTTGGACTCCAGGGTTGCATTGCTGCGGGGGACAAACCCCTCTTGAAATGACCATGCTGTAAAATATGGACTCCCTCCATGCAGACTGAAGGTTTAAATAGGTGAACAAACCCTATTTCTTAAAGCTACGATAGTCTCAGTTCTCCAAAGGAACACAGACTGTAGGTGAGTGCCTGGAACCCCTGGGATCTTGCTGTTGCTCAGCAGAGAGTGGGGGCGGCACCCAACTTTTGTAACAGTATGGGGTTTTTTGTTGTGTTTTTTTATTTCCAAAACCGAAAAAAGAAAATTTAAACATCAAATTCAAAATCCATATTCGTTTTCTAACATAAGCCTATTACATAGTTAACTAAATTAAAATATACCTAATTTCTCTAGACTTCTGTTTGCTGTATATAAATACAACGCAATTAGAAATTTTATATTAAATTTTTAATATTATAAATAATATTATAAATTCCCCTATACACCCCAATCTCCTTCACCCATGTGTGATCTCAGGTTTGTTTGTTTTTTTACTTCCGTCTTGCTGTGTTGTTATAATTTAATAATTGTTCAATTGATTCTTTTATTATTTCCTTAACTTTTGTAATAGTATGTTGGGTCACATTTCTGGGAAACAAGGACTGTTAAAAACACTTTGGAAAAGTTTGATCACCCCAACATTCCACTTACAGAAAACGGCACCACAAGCTGGCATATACTGTCTCCAGACCAACTGAGTCCATGTAGCTCAATATTGGGACGCATGTGGCGCTGTGAGTTAAACCACAGAGCCTAGGACTTGCCGATCAGAAGGTCGGCGGTTCGAACCCCTGCGACGGGGTGAGCTCCCATAGCTCAGTCCCTGTTCCTGCCAACCTAGCAGTTCAAAAGCACGTCAAAGTGCAAGTAGATAAATAGGTACCACTCCGGCAGGAAGGTAAACAGCATTTCCATGCGCTGCTCTGGTTCACCAGAAGCGGCTTAGTCATGCTGGCCACATGACCCGGAAGCTGTACACCGGCTCCCTCGGCCAATAAAGCGAGATGAGCGCCGCAACCCCAGAGTCGGTCACAACTGGACCTAATGGTCAGGGGTCCCTTTACTTTACCTTTAGCTCAATATTATCCACACTGACTGGCAGCTCCTCTCCATGATTTCAGACAGAGAGTCTCTCCCAGTGCTACTTGGAGAGGCCAGGGATTGAAGCGGGGACTTTCTGCAAACAGAGCTGATACCCTATCCCTGAGCTATGGCCTCCCCACTACTTCAGCACTTGTCATAGGACAGTGTCCCCCACTCAGATTCCTGGATAAGCTTGCCAAACATATTCTTTATTTAGCTTTAAGAGGGTGGTAAGAATCTGGCTCTCTAGACAGGACATTTCAGAGAACATTGGAAATTCAAAGGAAGCAGCAGGAGTTTTGCTATGCCTGGCAAAACTGACCAGTGAGGGTTCCGCATGTTCCTTGGTGGTGGCTTTGTGAGCTGGGCATTTCTGCATTTAAATTTACATTTCCCAAAACCCTCTGAAGGCAGGGATTAAGTGAGGCAAGACCCAAAGATGGGCCTCTTCAAAATGAAGACTGAAGCAGAAGGTCCAGGATGGATCCGTTCAAACCAAAGATTCATTTTTGACTCAAAGGCAGGAGAACTGTCAACATTCATAGAACCCGAAGCACACCACCAGTTGTGCAGGTGGCATTCGCCATGTGAACTGCGAACTTGCCAGCATCACGAGGTCATGAATGGGCTGGTCCAAGCATTCCATTTCATGAAACAATATGCCAAAGGCTCCGGCAACCGAAGGAAACACATAGTTCTTGATAGCTGAAATGATGTTTTACAAAGCTACATGTCAGCACTTTTGTACTTGTTTACTTGGATGAGCTCTATTAATATGTTTTTAATATCTCTTTCATGGCAGAACTCTACTAACAGCTCAACAACAATGGCCTTCATTCAGCTGGTCTGAATCTGGGCCAGCCAGGGTGGGCTGCAACAAAGACACAACCATAATTTTCTTCTTAAAAAAAGGGAAGAGAATAAATCATTCGATTCTAACCAGAAATGGTGGGAGAGTCCTCATGGCTTGTCAGAAGATCCTCCCCAGAGCCTGAAGGAGCCCAAAAGACCACCATGCTCTCAGGATAAAAATCAGGAAGATGGTGCCCAGGAAGATAGCGTCCCGGATTTTGGCTTCAAAGTGTGGGAAGGTATGCAGGAGGTTGGCGCTCAGTCCTAGGATATAGGGTGGGAGAGGGTCCAAGAAGCATATTCCCACTCCACACACCCTGGCACACTCTTGTTTATTGTGTTTGTTTGCATTCATATCTCACCCTTCTTCCCAAAGGAGAATGCACAATGTACCTTCAAGGTAACATGTCCTATCACCTTGATGCTCATTCAGACAGCACATTTGATGGACACGTGCGTTAGACATGATGTTGCACATCTGATTTGTACAGTACAGTGGTACCTCGGATTAAGTACTTAATTCGTTCCAGAGGTCTGTTCTTAACCTGAAACTGTTCTTAACCTGAAGCACCACTTTAGCTAATGGGGCCTCCGGCTGCTGCCGTGCCGCCGGAGCACTATTTCTGTTCTCATCCTGAAGCAAAGTTCTTAACCTGAGGTACTATTTCTGGGTTAGTGGAGTCTGTAACCTGAAGCGTATGTAACCTGAAGCATATGTAACCCGAGGTACCACTGTACACATCTCTTGCGCAGCTGTGTGCCGATTTGGACATTCTGGTAAGAAGTCATACGAAATATGTCGTGTTTTAGATTGAGAGCCGGCCAAGTCATTCGTATCCGCAGAGGATTAGTTCAGATCATCTATGAAGCATGCCTGCTGCTGCACATATAATATCATTTTTGTTTATATTGCTTGTAGAGGAAGGGGATAATCTGCTTCTTTTGATATTTACCCACAGTCTGTACAGTTTCAAATGGATGCCAAGCAATCTGATGCTGTCGCAAGGTCAAAACAAATAAACCCCCGTCCTCTTCAAATCAAATTGGTACAGCAAATTCGATTGATGTTGTACGTCCACATTTGTTTGCCTTTTCTTCTTCTTAGGGTGGTGTCTGGTGGGCAAACTGAATTTGATTTGTTCACACTGGATAGGGAGGCTGACTTAAAGGAGCCCTCTGGTCCCCCCCTCCCCCACTCCATCACAAGAGAAATACAGTAATGTCAAAATACTGAGATAAATCGAGGTTCTCTGTAAAGTATTTATCTATAGCAGTGTTTCCCAAACTTGGGTCTCCAGCTGTTTTGGGACTACAACTCCCATCATCCCTGACCACTGGTTCTGCTAGCTAGCGATGATGGGAGTTGTAGTCCAAGAACAGCTGGAGACCCAAGTTTGGGAAACATTTAACTAGAGCCTATGTTAGAATAAATAGAATAAAAGTAGATAAATAGGTACCGCTTTATAGTGGGAAGGTAAACGGCGTTTCCGTGTGCTGCGCTGGTGCTCGCTCGCCAGAGCAGCTTCGTCATGCTGGCCACGTGACCCGGAAGTGTCTCCGGACAGCGCTGGCTCCCGGCCTCTTAAGTGAGATGAACGCACAACCCTAGAGTCGGATACGACTGGCCCGTACGGGCAGGGGTACCTTTACCTTTACCTATGTTAGAATAGCCTTCCCCATGCTGATGGCTTCCAGAGATTTGGGGCTACCTCAGTCACTCCAGTCATCATGCCTGTCTTAGCTGGTGCTGATGGGAACTGTAGTCCAAAAGGCTGGCTTGGAAGCTGTAACTAGTGCAAAATGCAGAGCAGCTCAATACTGAAAGGCTGGCACAGACTAATGCCGCCATATTATGCCACTGCTGAAAGAATGGCATTGGGTGCCAATTAGCTTTCCAGCTATGTTCAAGAAGTTGTTTTTGGTATACAAAGCCCTGTACCGCTTGACATCATCTCACCCATTATATACTTGCCCTATTTATGCGGGGGGTTCGGAGGCAGCACGCACGTACATGAAATCGCGTAGAATTGGAACATCCATTGGAAAAGCCTGCAAACACCTTCTAAACCTCGGGAAACCCCAGGAAAAAAAGGGTTTAAAAACCAGCAGCAATACCAGACAAGCCAGCTTTGTTGGGCTGGCCTGCTTCAAAGGTCGCTTCAATTTGAAAACGGATCACATTGCAGATTGATTCTGTGTTATCTCACGGGCCCATTAAGGAGGAACAGAGTGGAGCACAAGGAGTCTTGATTAAAAATAAAATAAAATGCTATGTGCATCCACGCCAAATCTTCCCCTTTCTAAAATTTGTTTATTGGTGTGTGCTTTTCTTTTTGCAAATCTGCAAAAGAATGAAATGAAATGAAATGAGCATTAAGGATGGTGGAGGGCATGTATACTGTTCCCTGTTTGTGTAATGTTTGTGGCATTTCCTTCTTCTGATTGGAAATGCTCTGTGAGGGGTGGGAATTCAGGGGTCAAGGAAGGTCACTTGGGGGGGGGGCAGAGTGAGAAATGCCCCAATTTTCATCTAAGGAATGTTGGGAGGTATGTGTTTGGAAAGTATGTGAATGGGGGTGGCAAATCAAAAAAGAAGATTTCAGAAAATGAGAACTGCATCCCTCTGTAGGCGTCGAAAGGGTGAGAAGCAGCAACTGCTGATAATGGCCGGGTTCACATGTGTGACGCAGAGATTTCCCTTGGACGCTGTTCAAGACCCAGATTGGTTTGTTGGTACATCTTATCGAGGGAGTGTTATCTTGTTGGTATTGCAAACGCCAGAACTGAAGAGCTAGGCATGTCTGCAAGCCTGGAAAGTGTATGATCTCATTGCTCTCTTCAGAGGACCTCTGTAGAAATCTCCAGGGCTTCCCACGTCTATCGCACTGTGCACATTGCAATGAAAGTAATGATGAGCCACTTAGATTCTCACACTCCCCCCACTCATTTTTTTCTATGAATAATGTTTGTTTAGGATCCAATCTACACATTCCAGGATTGGTGGCGGCTGAAAGGAGGGGGGGCACAAGCATATCACATCCTTTCTCCCTAGAGCTGTAGCACTTCACATTGTGGGTGAGGAATCACAAATTTAAATACTCCGCAGGGCAAGTAGACCGCACAACGAAACAACTCTAAGCGTGAGATTCCCAGCAGAAATAAAGCAGCATGCTTCTCCCAGACACGTTATCTTCTCATGTATAGGGAGATGGGCTTTTCTGGACATAGATTCATAGCAGTGTTGGGTTGGGAGGGACCCAACCCCTGCAACTCAGGAATCGCAGCTAAGGAATCCCTGATAGATGGCCAGCCAACTTTGGTTTAAAAACCTTCAACAAAAGAGAGTCCACTACCTTCTCAGGAAGCCCGTTCTACTGCTGAGCAGCTCTTACCACCAGGAAGTTATTTCTAATGTTTAGCAAGTATCACCTTCCTTGTACAGTGGTACCTTGGGTTACAGATGCTTCAGGTTACAGACTCCACTAACCCAGAAATAGTACCTCAGGTTAAGAACTTTGCTTCAGGATGAGAACAGAAATTGCGCCATGGCAGCATGGTGGCAGTGGGAGGCCCCATTAGCTAAATTGGTACCTCAGGTTAAGAACAGTTTCAGGTTAAGAACGGACTCCAGAATGAATTAAGTTCTTAACCCGAGGTACCACTGTAATTTGAATCCGTTGGTTGGGTCCTAGTCTCTGCAGCAGCAGAAAGCGAGCTTGCACCATCTTCCATGAGGCAGCCCTTTGGGTATTTGACAATGGCCTTCAGATATTTGAAAATGGACATGGACATGCTCAGTGGGTGCAGTCCTGGTCCATTAGGGTGAATATGGTACCATACCAACAGCCTCAATCCACCCTCAACCAGCCCTGACCTGCCTACCTTCTTTCTCACTGCCAGTCCAAAGGCTGGCACTGCCCAGCAACCGCTTCCTCTTTAGTCTTAGGCTGGAACTCAGGGCAAAAGCTCAAAGGCCTTCAGCCAACCACCCAGAAAGCAGAAGATGATGGCGCCAGAGACACAAAAAAAGGCCAGCCATTGTTTGCACCTGTGCCAAATGGGCTGCTGTAAGGCAAGGGGTGGGGCACCTTTTTGAGTCAAAGGGCCGAATTCTCTCATGGGGAACTGTCTGGGGGCCACATATCAGTGGGGGCAAAAGTGGGCAGAGCAATGAATGCCAGTGTTACCTTTATAGAGCAAGCTAGTTCCACCAGACAATGCCAGATCAAAACCTGTGGAGGTACCTAGGAAGTTGAAATCATGGGGGAGGGGAGGGATTGCAAGTTCTCTCCTAATACATTTTTGATTTTACCAAGCAACAGTTTTAATAAACCAATTTTGATCCGTTGTCGTGGGACCCATAGGGTGGTGCCTATTTGGTAATCTGGCACTGCCTCCAAATACACACACACAGCCCTCACTATTTTCCACCCAAGCAAGCAAGAGCCATTATCAAAGTTCAAAGACATATTCCAGCAAGGCAAAAACACTCAAGGAGACTGTGAAGCAGAGACGTGGCTTGCAGAGTCCCAAGAGCCAAAGGGAGAAGCTTAGAGTACCATGTTTGGCTACAGGCCTGAGGTTGCCCCCCTCTGCTGTAAGGGATGGCAACCTGTTTTTTGCTCCAACATATCAGGAATGTAGAAGCAAATTGTAAATAGTGGAATGGGACCGGATAGCAGAAAATAAAATAATAATAATACATTTATTGTCATTGTACAACCTGTGTACAATGAAATTAAACGAGCCTCCCCCCCCCCAACACTCAATCTCTTATCAAACAACACACCACCTCGCAAGTCAATTTTGCTACGTTATTTTTCGTTCAACAGCCTAACAGCCCATGGATAGAAGCTATTTTTTAGCCTGTTGGTACGGCTGATTATACTTCTATATCTCCTGCCTGAGGGTAGAAGATTAAAGAGGTGATGGCCGGGGTGTGAGTCATCCCTGAGAATTTTCTTGCTCTCCTAAGGCAACGATCCCTTGCAGCTAAAGCAATTCACATGGCTGTCTAACGAAGGACTCTGTAAGGCCACGGCCTCCAGGCTATCAAATTAATTAGCTCCCCTACTACCTTGGAGAGTAGTTGCCAGTCAGAGTTGACAATATGGATCTAGATTGACCAATAAGCTGAGGTGGTATGAGGCGGCAGTTTATGAAACCCACATGAGGGGGAAACACTGCTTAACACTTGCCTAGATTTGCTTTCTGGGCAATGACATTACTTTAAATTCACCCACTTGTTAGAGTGCAACATGCTGTGAAGGAAGTTTACTTTTGCAAGCTGCTGCGCATGATAGAGCAATTCTCCCTAGCTCATAAATCTCTTGGCCTTTGTGAGGGCTTTTGTACAGCGATCAGGCACAAGCAATTGTTTCAGCTGAGGGGTTGCTGAAAAACGCCTGATTGCTATCGCTCCGCGCTCTTGTTTACTTCAACGAAGGGGCTCGGACGGTGTTGGCAGTTGCTGCAAGTTGCCTTTTCTATGCCCTGAGCAGCTTACCAAATCTATGCCCTTCTCCATCCAATTTGCACTTAGCATCAGACCCATTCAAAGCCATCCTGCTTATTTATTTAACAAAATGCATGTACTGCATATGCAATAAACAGTAAACCTCTAAACGGTTTATAAGGAATATTAAAACCATCAATTAAAAAGCCATTAGTAATATGAGTGACGGATTGAGCTAGTGAAACAAGTACGCAGCAGGAATTGTCCCAGGGTTAAGCCCTTAAAGTCTGTGATAAGATAAGAAAGGTTGCGAACTTCCTAAGTTTTTCACTTCTGTTCCAAGAGTATTCAGTGAACTTCATTGTAAAATAAGGCCATGGGCCCTGAACCATTGAGAAGATGTGATGGCTCCACTCAGCCAAGCCAACTCCCCACACAAACCCTCTGAGCATCTTGGCATCTGGCTTTCATTTACCTTTTATACCATGAGTAGCCAATGGAGTGCCCTCCAGGTGTTATTTGACGACAACTCCATCCATTCACTGTGATTCCTGTATTCTAGGGGGTTGGACCAAACGGCCTTTGGGGTCCCTCCCAATGCTACAGTTCTGTGATCCTTAATCATTGGCCATGATAATAGGAGCTTTTGGTAGTTATATCTCCAATATACCCCCACCTCATTGACTATCCCGACTTACTCCATACTTGTCAGGGGCATGCCCAGCAGAGAGGAATCTCCAGAGGAAGAGGAATTGGCTGCACCTGAGTCTCTAAGAAGTAGGAGTCAGAGCAAGTGATTAGAGCAGAGTCAGGCCAGCAGGAGGCGGGGAAGGACGTGGTATATATCTGGCCTTGGGAGGAGTCAGAAGCCAGTTGAGTTAACTGACTCTGACAGTGAAGGATGAGTTGTGGAAGCTTGGACTGCTGTAAGCCTGTTTTTGAGAAATAAACCTCAGCTACTTAAACTGCCAGCGTTCTGTGTCTTGTGTGGGAGAAGCGCTAACCCGACATACTGTGGGCAAAAACTGTCACATGAAGCTCACTGGGTATCAGGCTTCGGGCAATCAGGTCCCTCCCCCGATGGCAGAAATAAGCAGATCAAACAAAAGGAGCTTTCTTACCAGTTAGCTTCTTTAATAATCACAGCAAGAGACAAAGGAATGCATATCTCTTCTAGAAATGGCGTTGCTCCCAGTTAAGGTTCGCCCCCTCCATCCCCATTAGTCACTCCTATGTTGGGTAATCTGAGCTTGTTGCCGCCGAGCTCTCTGTTCTATCACTCTCAAAGCCCATCTTGTCTTAGACAAAGGGGGGTCAGGAATGCTGTCCAAGGACACTGAATCTGCCAACTGTCTCTCTCCTGGTGTTTCCTCTTCTAGCTGTTCCTCACCCAGTATTTCCCAGCTTTTGCCCCCTGGACGATGCCCCTCTACAAACCACTGTTCTAAATCAATACTGTCCTCCTGCCCTTGGGAAGGTTCAGGAGAAGGGGGGGAGGTGTGGATCCCACCATTTCTCCTCAGTCCAGCCCTTGACACTGGGTGACCTTGGGCTAGTCTCTGTCTCTGAGCCTAACCTATCTCATAGAGTTGTCATGAGGCTAACCTGGAATTTGGATGGAGAGAACTACATACACCATAACCACCAACATGTCCAGGCCAAAAACCGGACTTTATGTCTTCCGGGCTGTGCTCTCAGGCGAGATCTCAGCCGCAGAAAATGTGTGGTTTTTTTCCAGGGCAAGATTGCAGGGCAAGATTGCGTCACCCAAATTGGTTGTCATGCTCTTGCGTGAAAAAAGGGGTGTCCTGGACACCAGGACAGTCGAGGGGTATGTCTGACATTCAGAAGACATCTTAAGGCAGCCCTGTTCAGGGAAGTTTTTAATATGTAACGCTGTACTGTTTTTAACACTGATTGGGAGCCGCCCAGAGTGGCTGGGGAAACTCAGCCAGATGGGCGGGGTATAAATAATAAATTATTATTATTATATTATTATTCACGGTCTTGAGCTCCTTGGGGGAAAAGCAGAATATAAATGAACAAATTACATTAATAACTGCCAGTACATTCCATGACTTTTGATAACCATTTTGCACCCGTCTAGAGTGCACTCAGGCCAGTGCTCCTCTTATCATACCATAGTTATACTTCTGAGTACTGGCCCAATCCATCAGGGGTGGTTTGTCTGCAAGAACCCGTCACTTTCTTCCGAAGAAGCCCAGGGCAGTGAACACAGAAGTGATAAAACAATTGAAATTTCTGCTAAACAAACCCAGTACAGGTACATTCAGATCAATCTCTGCTTTTTGGGAAGAGGGAGGTCTTCAGTAGGTGCTAAAAGACAATAGAAACCGTGCCTAATATACGGGGGGGGGGGGGTCCAAGGGATAGGTGGCACCATACTAAAAGCCCAATTCCTACATCGTGTGGAATAGGCCTCCTGATAAGATGCTGTCTGCAGGAGGCCTTGACCCACAGAACACAGTGATCAATTGAATATATAAGGGGTGAGATGATCTTTCTGGTCTCCTGGTCTCAAGAACCAGCACCTTGAACTTAGCCTAGTAGCTAATTGGTTGCCTTGAGCATGGAGGGGGTGATATTGTCCAAAATAGATGCCGGCATGCTTTCTCATGGCGTCCTACTGATAATGCATCCGCACTTAAGTAATATTGTGATGTGCAAAGCACCAAGTTAAACTAACAAAGAGGTCCTTCATCCCTACTCTTTGTGTGTTGTGTCTTTGCTCTGACGGAGGGGCAAAACCCCAATGTCAGTAGATGATCATAAAGTTTGAAACAAATGTGCTTCCAAATGTCCTCAAGGAGACATCATTCCTGCGAGAGCGCAGAGGAATTTATCTCCAGGGCTTCATTTTTCCCAGGGACTGAACATAAATTCCTTTGTGACTTCTGTTTGTTTGTGTACTGTTTAGAGGCAGTGATAGATGGTTTTTGCCTCCTGCAGCCTGCATATAATAGAAGGAAGTTCTCACCAATTCTGGACAATGGCAGTTCCCAAAAGAGTGGAGCTAACCTGTTCTGAAATTTCAATGAGACCCCAGCAATTTTGCTAATCGCTTCTGCCAGCCTCGTCACCTTCATTGTTGGCGACTCCAATCATGTGCCCAACAATGAAGGAAGGGCATCCAAATGGTCAAAAGCGTTTGTTGTGAACAAAGAACATATCACCATATACTATTATTATTTTTGAACCTTCCAAATGGGTGAAATGGACCTGCTTTTCCTTAAAGCAGAATTTTGCAGTTCTGCCTTCAGAGCCAATGAGGTTCACTGGAGGCTGCAAATACTTCTGAATACCAGTTACTAGAAGCGACATGGAATGAGGATGCTTTGTGCTCGAATCCTGCTTGCAGATTTCCCACGGGCATCTGGTTGGCTACTGTGAGAACAGGATGCTGGTCTAGATGGGCCTGATCCAGCAGACTCTTCTTATGTTCTTCTGAACCCAGTGGGGCTCTACTGTAGTTCCCAAAGCTTCCTCTCTACCGTCACAAGAAACAATGTGCAGAATGAAACACATGCTCTAGTCTGATGTGACAATGATGTCCCTTTGAATGCATGGCATGACCCCAAAGCACTGGAGAAGGCTTCCCTGGTGTCCTAACCACCCATTACAGTTAAGGCTGAGGGAGAAATCCAATTCAGTTCACATGTAAAGGTGAATATATCTCATTCACTTTTTCCAAAACCGAAGCAAAGCAATACTTGGAAATTCTCAAGGAAGAATTCTCAGCAGGAGACAGCCATGGCTTTCATGCCCTGCTTCCAGGCTTCCCATATTCATCTGGTTAGTCAGTTTCATAACTGGACTAGATGAACTTCTGCTCCAATTCAGTAAAATTAAGCATTTGCTCACATCAGTCTACTTTATTATCTAGACTATAACTTCCTGTTTATACCCTTCAGTTTTCTCCCTCTCCTCTGCTGTGGACATTTGGATTGCAAGTTCTTTGGGGCAAAAATAGTTCTGTCTTATTTACATAAAACATGGGAATGTGGGGGCACAGCAACAGGGTTAATAGAGGCAGCCACCCTTTCTGTGAGTAGACTACAGCAAAGCCTGCCCTTGCCAAAAGATGTGAGTTCCAACACCTGCTTCATGAAATCACCTCATTGCCATGACCTCATTCCAACAAGCTGCAAGCTTGTTCAATCCATATACTGTACCTGTCTGCAATGTTGTGCAGGCTACCCCACTCTGGGACAGCAAAGAAAAAAGCTTTGTGGGAATGCTTGCAATGAGAAGCATTATCAACATCTTGCATCACTATTACCAATCAACCATGGTGCAGATCTATCAGCTGGAGGAGCACACAGAGCATGGGTGACGAACTTGTTCCCCTACAAATGTTCCTGGACTAGAGTTCCCATCGTTTCTGATTGAAGGTCATGTTGGCTGGACTTGGTAGAAGTTAGCGTCCAACAACATCTCGAAAGCCATTGGTTTCCCACTCCTGGTGTCAAGACTCATGCATATTGCTGGTGCTCTGTGGCTAAATATGCTGGAAATCTCATAACGGTCCTTTAGTTCAGATAGATTCATCCCAGGAAAAGGATGTGGTAGCAAGGTTCCAAGCAGTTCATGAACTGTTGTCATGTGGGCCACAACAAAGAGCTCGCTGACAAGAGCCCCTTGGATGTGTCGAAGTGAGAAAGTGTACTCACTGAGGAAGAAGGGTCCATGGAAGGTCTCTTGCCCAAGTGTGTGGGGTGGGCTTTGAAAACCTGGAGCTGACACTCGAAGAACTCCTCCATATTCTAAGGGTTCCTCCATAAAAGGTAAAAGTAAAGGGACCCTGACCATTAGGGCCAGTCGTGACCGACTCTGGGGTTGCAGCGCTCATCTTGCTTTATTGGCCCAGGGAGCCGGCATACAGCTTCCGGGTCATGTGGCCAGCATGACCAGAGTAGCACACGGAAATGCCATTTACCTTCCCATCAGAGCGATACCTATTTATCTACTTGCACTTTGACGTGCTTTCAAATTGCTAGGTTGGCAGGAGCTGGGACCGAGCAACGGGAGCTCACCCCGTTGCGGGGATTCGAACCGCCGATCTTCTGATCAGCAAGTCCTAGGCTCTGTGGTTTAACCCACAGCGCCACCCACATCTCAAGGGTTCCTCCATATTTTCTGTCTATTCAGCATTTATCCTGGTCTGCTTGCACAATGTTTACATGGCGATTAGACTATATCCGGTCTTCATCAAGCATTCATCCTAGACGGATAATCATCCCAACCTGCTTGAAAGGTGTTAACATATCTTCCTGTTAACCATTCATTCACCCCACCCTTTTCAGTTCCTTTCACCTTCACTTTCCTAACCATAAAAAGTCAGTTGCTGATTATTATTTTTAAGTGGATTTGTTGCACCAGGGCACCAGAGAACTTTAATCTACTTTAATTGTGCAAACCTAAATTTCCAGTATGTGCCTGAACCCCTCCTGCAAAACAATGAGAGCCCCAATACTCATTGTGAAGTTTCCCCAAACTTCTGTTGAGTGGCTTGCAATAAGGATTTGGCTACCAGCCCTTGAACCAATGACTTTGGCTTGTTTGCTCCCATTCATTAATGTTCCAGCTCTGTTGAACTCTGATTAAATGTGTCTATGTCTTCTTTTGCATCCCCGGGAACCGTGCAGCCAACAGTTGTTACTAATCTTGCTTTCACATTACAATCGGTCATGTTGATGTAAAGAAAGGGGGGGGGGAATCAAAAGATCTTTGTTATCACCTACCCATAGTGAGATAAAAATTTTCCCAGGACATTGTGGCAATAAAGAATTAGAGAAATGATGCAGGCAAGCCCATAAATCCTGCCAGGGAATAACAATGCACCCCCTGACTATGGACTATCAGAAAGAAACTGTCAAAAACAAGTAGAATATAAATCCCACTGAGTCACACATATTTGCAAGATGTGCTGTCATGGTCAGAGAAGGATACAGTCATGTTGACGCTACAGTGGAGGCCTAAAGACTAACCCTGAGATTAGCCCAGTGTAAAGTGGCATGGAATACTCATAAAAACAACAACAATCCTCCCACATCTATCAAATCAGCAAATGAAAGCTTGCCAGAATTTGGTGAATCCCAACAGCTCCTTCAAACACATATTACAAGGAAACTGAGAGCATTCCCCTCTACAGTCTTTAAACTGGAGATTTGATTTCATGCTGTGGAGGCTAGTGTCCTCCCCCTAGGACTGGAGGGGGTAGAAGGCCAGGAGACCAACAGTTGGGTAGATCCAGAGACAATGACAGGCAGAACCAACTAACCATTGTTTTGTCCCCATCCTCCTCCCTGCTAATTCTACAAGGGCAAGGCCGAGACTAAGACTGGGCTGGCTGCAAGTAAGAGGGCAAGCAAGTAAGGGCTGAGAGCAGACTGATGCTCCAGCTTGCAGTTCTGAGTCTCACCACATATGGCGGCTATGCACAAATCCAGCTCTCCAAGCTCCTGGTTCCCTTTGACTTTGGAGTTGTGGTGCACTTGCCAAAATAGTTGACCACCACTGCCTTCGAAATAGTCATTCGCCAGACAAGTAAAACAGTATTAGAGTAACAGCCTGAAATATGTCGTTACATTTTTTTAACCCTTGCGTTATCTGCAAGGGAAAAGTGCTGGAAAATATAAATTACTGACTGAGGAATGTGGTATTGGAGGAAAAGAATAAAGTGTTAGGGGTTACAGTCTAATCAAACCATAAGCTTACTAAGTTGAAAGCCTTCAAAAGCAAAACAAAGGGCATCATAGTTCACCTCCTATTTGAGCCTGCGGCCAAATTTCTGTCAGCGGGACTGGGTTGGGCTGTTGGCTCTGGTCATGTGGCTTACAAGTGGTTACATCACTGGAGCTAAATTGGTTTCATCTCAAGTACTTTACTGTAATTAGTTTGCAATTTAGTCTACCCTTCCTCTCTGGGATGCCCAGTGGTAACGTAACCATGTGGAGAAATGGAAGGAAAATCAGTGTGTGCCCCCTTTTTAAAGAAAAGATAACCAGTACTGGCAGCTCTCAGAGATATTGCGGGTTCGGTTCCAGACCACTGCAATAAAAGGAATATTACAATAAATTGAGCCACACAATTTTGTTGTTTTTGTTTCCCAGTGCATAACAAGTTACGTTTACTCTGTTCTGTAGCCTATTAAGCCGGCACCACCACCCAACCTCCCCAGCTGCAGGGGCAGGAGGGGGGGAAACAGCTCCAGCCCTAGCCAATTCCACTCCTGTGGCCAAAAGAGGGGTGGTAGCAGCAGGGCGCTTCGTTCCTCTGGAAGTGACTAGGCTGCCAGCAGCTGCACCCACATCCTCGTAAAGAGCAATATCTGTGCAATAAAACCAGGTGTGCCTGTCTTGGTAAGCAGCCCCAATGGCTCAAGCCATTAATGACTAACAATCAAAAACCATTAATGGCTGACACTTTTTAGTAAGTCTCCTGCAAGTGAAAAGGGGAACAAAATTGTAGTATAGCACTGATATTGCATAGGGTTGCACCCAACTAAGTCCTGCTCAGAGCAGACTCCTTGAAATCAGTGGACCTAAGTTAGCCACTGGGACATGGGTGGCGCTGTGGGTTAAAACACGGAGCCTAGGACTTGCCGATCAGAAGGTTGGCGGTTCAAATCCCCGCGACAGGGTGAGCTCCTGTTGTTCGGTCCCTGCTCCTGCCAACCTAGCAGTTCGAAAGCATGTCAAAGTGGAAGTAGATAAATAGGTACCGCTCTGGCAGGAAGGTAAACGGCATTTCTGTGTGCTGCTCTGGTTCGCCAGAAGCGGCTTAGTCATGCTGGCCACATGACCCAGAAGCTGTACACCGGCTCCCTCGGCCAATAAAGCTGGATGAGTGCCGCAACCCCAGAGTCAGTCACGACTGGACCTAATGGTCAGGGGTCCTTTTACCTTTAAGTTAGCCACCACCACTTGTTCTCATGGGTCCACTCTAAGTAGAACTTAGTTGACTATAACTAATAGTACCTATACAGCTCCTTGTGCTTTATAGTGACTTTGCCCTTGATCTACTAAGCAAAGAATACAGGAAGCTGCCTTATCAACTTCCTGTCACAAGGCTTGCCCGGTGATCCATCTGTCTCAGTTCCATCTACATGGACTGGCAGTGGTTCTTTAGGATTTCAGACAAGGTTCTCTGCAAGCACCACAAGAAGATGTCAGGGGTTGAACCTAAGACCTTCTGCATGCAAAGCAGATTTTCAGTCACTGAGCTATGGCCCTTCCCCACTGAAGGGAGAACAGGGAGGCCCAACAGCGAGGTACCATAGCGGGGCTGAGGGGTCCTTTTGGCTCCTACCCCACATACAGGGACACCTATAATCCCCTTGCCACTTGTTGGCCTCCCAGGTAATAACCATCCCAAATAGACCTAGGATGTGTACACACAATATACTTAAAGCACACGCACCCCAAATGAATTGTGGTAGCTGCAGTTTGTTAAGGGTACTGGGAATGGTAGCTTTGTGAGGGATAACTACAGTTCTTAGTGTTCTTTGGGGAGGTAGTGTTTACACAGCCCTAGTTCAAGGCTTGTAGATAGATCAGAGGATTCGGAAAACATTTCTTGGAGATTACAAAATTATTCCAAAGTGAATTCAGAATAATTCTGTTTCTGTCAGCAGGCAGTTATTATACTTTCTACCTGCCAAGGCTCCATTTTCATAGTGCTTTAGACATTTTTATGGCTTTGGAGGAGTGCATGGCCTAATACAGGGAAATGATAAGACCAGAGGGAATTGCATTTCTAAGCCAGATATTTTATCTGCAATGGCCTCAGTAACCTCAGTCATCCCCCCTCCCCCCCGCCCACCTCCAGGAAAACAAAAACCTCTGAATATTCATGGGTTTGAGTTTCTACAATCTCTTTCGTGGAACATTTAGCTGGGTGTATTCTTGTGCCATTCAAATTAAGTTAAAATATTAGGAAGACAGAATACTGCCTTCTGCCAGGTCAGACTGTTCACTTAGTCTTCTGTTGTCTACTCAGACCTGCAATGGCTCTTCAGAAGATCCCTGCTGGATCAGGCAAAAGGCCCATGTAGTCCAGCATCTTGTTCTTACAGTGGCCACCCAGGTTCATATGTGAAGCACAACATGAGCGCCTCACCTTTCTCCATACTTGTGATTCCTAGAAACTGGAGTTCAGATGCATGCTGTCTCCAACAGCAGATGTACAGCATAGCCATTGATACCTTTATGCTCCACGTATTAGACTAACCTCTTTTAAAGTCACCCATGTTGGTGGCCGTCACAGGATCTTCTGGGAGTGAATCTCAAAGTTTAACCATGCGCTGCTGGAGGTGTACTGTACTTCCTTTTCTTCATCCTGAAACTTCCAACATTCAGCTTCGTTGGCCGTCTCCAAGTTCCGGTACTGCGAGAGAGGGACAAAAACTTCACTTTCTCCATGCTGTGTATATCGCGCTGGTGGCCTTTTCTCAAAATTACTCCACCCCCAAAAAATGTTGCAGCCTTTCCTCAGTTGTTCCAGGTCCTTGATCATTTTGGTTGCCCTTTCCTAAGCTGGAAATCTTGGCATTGGTGGTGACTACAGGACAGACTCTAGCCAGACACATGGGTCCAACTCCTGAGAATCAGAATTTTGTACTTGAATGGACCATGAGAGTCATCTTGTCCAACCCCCTGCAATGCAGGAATCTTTTGCCCAACTTACAACCCTGAGATTACGAGTCTCATGCTCTACCAACTGAGCTATGCAGTCTTAGCATCCCATAAACATTCTGCTGAACATTGTGCCATCCATGCTTTAGGTTGGAAATCCATTGTTTCGAAGTCTCTTTCTGTCTCAAAAACAATATGAAACACCCCACTAGCACCCAGGGCTTTTTTTTCAGATGGAGCTCACCAGAACTCAATCCTGGCACCTCTCAGGTAAATGCCATTGCTATTCTAAGAGAACAAGGGAAATGTTTATGATGAGATCTGGCCCCTCTTTTTCTAGAAAACTACAACTGTTAACACCCCATTATTAAAGGGGGGTGTATTTCATTGTGAATAGGTTGGCAGACACCTTGGATTTTATTTTTAAACTATAAACACGCACACTGAGAACGTTATTGCATTTCTAAGAAGGGTCTAGTAAAAAGTAAAACAGAAAAATGCTCCATTAATGCATTCCTTTTTGTGTGTGCTACAACGAAGCATGGAGAATTAAGTGAGGGTTACAATCATTAATCTTTGTCTGGGGTGGGGGAACTGATTAATAAGTGACATTTTTCTTGTTGAAAGGAATGCTTAATTGCACACTTTTTGGCCAACCCACCTTTTTTTTTTTTTAAGGGATTGTTTTCAACCCTAACAAAAGAACAAAGAACACAATGACAAGGTCAGGCAAAGGCATCATTCAAACCTCAAAGGATGCTGATTGCGACAGAACATTAAGGAACTGAGAGTGTGAGGAGCGGAACAACTTGAACACAAAGACCAAAACCAGGTCCCATGTTGTTTGCTGCGACTGAAGATGTCAGCTTGAGCCATAAGTTAATTAGGTCAGAGTGTCTGGAATTAAGTGAGGTGGGGATCGGCCAATCTAACACCTTTCAGAGTACGACCATGACGACAATTGCCTCGCCGAATCAAACCAATTACTTCAGCGTCCTCCTTTGAGATACTTTTAGGAGCTCACAAGCAAGACACGATCAATATATCCATCCCCTTAATGCCTCTCCTGCTCTCGCCGCAGACTACACGGCTATCAGAGGTCTACTATCTCTGAAGGAGACCTTCAGTTTAACTGCCCTAGACCTATCCACCATGATTTTTGGTAGCGAGTCAAGGTGATCATGACAGGATGGAGAACTGGGTCCAAACTAACAAAATGTATTTCAAAAGAGGTAAATGTAGAGTTCTGCATTTAGGTAGGGAAATATCACGTGTACAAATATGCAGTGGGCGACACCTGGCTTGGCAGCAGTACAGGTGAAAAGCTTTTGTGGGTTTTAGTACACCCTCCCACCAGATGTCAAAGAGGAAAACAAGTACCAGATTTTTAGAAGACATCTGAAGGCAGCCTTGTTTAGGGAAGCTTTTAATGTTTAATAGACTATTGTATTTTAATATTTTGTTGGAAGCTGCCCAGAGTGGCTGGAGAAATCCAGCCAGATGGGCGGGGTATAAATAATAAATTAATAATAATAGTAGTAGTAGTAGTAGTAGTAGTAGTAGAAGACCCCAAGCAAAAGAGAGAGAGAGAGAGAGAGAGAGAGAGAGAGAGAGAGAGAGAGAGTCAGCAGTGCAATTGTGGTGGCAAAAGAAGCCTGACGTAATTCTAGATTGCACCAACAGAAGGCCAGATCAACAGATTTCTGAAGAATTTATTGACGTTGGGAAATTAGCACCTCACTGCTCTGTCCCTAGCTCCAAGTCATTTCTGAACAAATGCAAAAGCACAGGTCCCCATATTGATCCTTGGGAAACTCCACTTCCTACATCTCTCCACTGGGAGAACTATCATCATATTCCTACTCTCAGCTTCCTGCTCTTTTACCCTTTACTGATCCATAAGTAGACCATCTTTCTTATCTCATGACTACTTGGCTTACTCAATGATCTTTGGCAAGGGACTTTATCAAAAGCTTTTTTGAAAGTCTGCTTGGGAAGAGCCGTAGCTTGGTCATGGAGGAGCTGCTTTACATGTAAAAGGTTCTACCCACAATATCTCCAGACAGGCCCCTCTCTGAAATGCTGGGGAGCTGCTACCAATCAAGGAATGTCCTCTCCTGGGCTTCAAAATTACTGTATTTTTTGCTCTATAAGACACACTTTTTCCCTCCTAAAAAGTAAGGGGAAATGTGTGTGCGTCTTATGGAGCAAATACAGGCTGCGCAGCTATCGCTGAAGCTAGCACAGCAAGAGGGATTGCTGCTTTCGCTGTGCAGCGATCCTTCAGGCTGTTCTGGCTTCTGGGATTCAGAATATTTTTTTTCTTGTTTTACTCCTCCAAAAACTACGTGCATCTTATGGTCTGGTGCGTCTTATACAGCAAAAAATACGGTAGATGCCTTGTTTCCCTGGAGCAGAGTATTAGCACCTGCACAAAGAGATAATGCTAAGTACGTATAAAATGATGGGGGGCACAGGCTAATAGCAGTAATTTGCATAGTATTTGCATGTGCTAATTTGAAAGATAGTGGGTAGCCAGAATCTCACCAATAGTATGCTCAGTTAAGAAAGTGGGAAGGGAGTTACCTATCAGATAGCAGATCTGGAGTGACCTAAGGCTAGGTGGACCATGCCCATACAGCATCCTTGACAACACTCCAGCATATTATGAAATTATAGAAGACGGAGGAGATGGCTACTAACGCTGATGATTATGTTCTACCTCCAATGGCAGAGGCAGTATGTTTATGAATACCAGTTCCTGGAAACCACAGGAGAGGAGAGCACTGTGGCACCCAGGTTCTACTTGTGGGTTTCCCATGGGGACATCTGGCTGGCCACTGCGAAAGCTGGATGCTGGGCTAGATGGGTTATTGGCCAGATTCAGAGCTCTCTTCTTATGTTCTTCTCTGTGCCTGCGCAGCATTTTCCCAGAGAACTGACGCAAGCCCTTGTGAGCTCATAGACACAAAGAAGACATGAGGAGAACCTCGGTTTCACTCTTAATGAAATTAACAGCAGGGCGATGTTGTTTACTGCTGAGCTGATGGTAAATGACGTCCTCAGAATGATTCCCCAATGTAGAGTTTCATTTTTCTTATACCTAAAGACTCATTTCCTTCTAATTAGGGAGTGATACAAAGGATCATCTGGAGACTATTTCAAACACAGGAAGCCCTTGTGCATGCGGTTAGACCACAAGTAGTGATCTAAAGCCCTTTTAGAAACGTATTGTTTGTCCCTTGCTTGAAGCTCGGCTCTTTTCAGAACCAATGCTTCACTGCTGATTTGCCACGTGGCTATACTTTTACGGCCTAATCTTGTGAATGTTTACTGGGTTCCGCGGGGCTTACTTCCAAGTAAGCATGCACAGGGCTTATCACACCCTTGGGAATCTCAGAGCCAGAGAATCTTTGCAACGGCCATTGTGGCGATCACACAGGGCCCCTGGACGTTTGACGGTCTATTGACCCTGTGCCACCACTGCGGTTGCTTTCTTCGCTGCCACCAACCCGTTTCTCCTCACGGGTAATCACGGAGTCCAGACAGTTGTTAACATTAACAAATAATCAAGTTTATTTATAGGCATGAACAAGCTTATGGTTTCAGTTGATTTTTCTTAGCAGTTTCTTAATCCTAGTTCCCTAACTGTTCTATGCCTTCCTAACAACTTCAAACTGATTATTCCAACTATCTATCTGACTCCACCTAACAATTCCTCTCACTCCCTCACCTCACAACTCGACCAACCCACAGACTAAACCTCCCTCTTCCTTCTTCAACTCCCAACTCTCAACTAACTTTCACACAATACCGACTCTCACTCTAACTCCTCCTATCAGTTTCCACTGGCCAATCACATCACACTCATTTTAACCCTTTCCTTGTGACCCACCTAGGAGGCAAATGCCACAGCCATTAACTGACACATCTATAATATGTCCCATTGTGTGGCTGATACCAGTGTTTTCACAATAGTCCATGGTGTGGAATCTCTCTAAAAGTTAATGTAGAAGTTAATTTATGAACTGCCTTCATGGTTTTTTGCAGATAGATAGAACAAACAGGGTGGGGAGAAGCTTATTGTAAAGGGAAGATCTTATGGATACCACTTCCAAGGGCCATGAACCACTAGATGTTTAGATGATAAAACAGGTTAAGTCAAGGGTCATTAATGGACCCCAGTGGCACCCATGAGGTTGTCACCTGGTACCCATGAAGTCTATACCTCCCAACTGTCCCATTTTAACCGGGACAGCCTGGATCACAGAAGCCAATCCTGGCTGCTGTTTGGATCCCAGGATGCCCCGTTTAAGATTGGCACCCTGGCACGAGTCAGCAGAGTCATGTCCAACCCTGCTGACGAGAGCCAGAGACCCTTCCAGGATCACTTTGACATAGCCAGGGATACACTCGGGTGAAGGTGCTTTTTCCTGGGGTGTCAGGGACTGGACTGAGGAGGAACGGTGGGGCTGCCCGCCCCCGAACCTTCCCGATAAGAGGAGGACAGCATGGATTTACAACAGTGGTTTGCGGAAGGTCAGAGGCTGCAGAGAGGCTGCAGATTTACAACAGTGGTTTGCGGAAGTTCAGAGGCTGCAGAGGAGAGAAGCTGGGAGATATTGGGAGAGGAGCAACAGAAAGAAGAAGCATCAGGGGAGAGACAGCTGACAGACCTAGTGTCTTTAGAAAGCATTCCTGACCCCCCTCTCCCAGGACCAGGCAGGCATTGAGAGTAGTAGAACAAAAAGCTCAGAAGCAGAAAGCACAGATCAGCTGGCGCAGGGATGACATATAACAGGAGAGACGGAGGAGGTGGGACTTTACTCAGAGCAACGCCATTATCTAAGAGAGGCGGCACTGCTACTTCTCTCTCTGTGAATCTTGAATAAAAGACTGGGTAAGAGCTCTTCTTTTTTTATCTGTTTCTTGGCTGCCATTGTGGGAGGGATCGGATTTCCTGAAGCCTAATATGGCATGTCCCTTTGAAGATCACTAGGGAAGGTGCACTGGCAAGCTCAGCAGGCCTCATGGAAAGGGCTTTGTGGTTTTCCGCCCTTAAAAAAAAGTCCTCATCAAAATTGTCCAGCATTTACAGTGTACCTCAGGTTACATACACTTCAGGTTACATACGCTTCAGGTTACAGACTCCGCTAACCCAGAAATATTACCTCTGGTTAAGTACTTTGCTTCAGGATGAGAACAGAAATTGTGCTCCGGCGGCGCGGCGGCAGCAGGAGGCCCCATTAGCTAAAGTGGTGCTTCAGGTTAAGAACAGTTTCAGGTTAAGTACGGACCTCTGGAACGAATTAAGTACTTAACCTGAGGTACCACTGTATATTGGAAAAATTATCCTAATATGATTTATATGTTTGGATGCAATTTCCCCCAAATATATTTATTTTTGCAAAACAATTTCCCCTAATGAAACACATTTTTGTATATTGTTTTCACTGATACATGCTCTTTTACGTACACTTTATCCAAGTTTATGAATTTTTGTACATATTACTTGGCTGGAAAACGGCGCTGAAAAATGTGCAGAAGTGTGAATTTTGGAAGGCAGCTGTGCTTCAGTTCACATATTGTTCCAGAAAGTGCAAATTATATAGGTTTGCCTTTGAATGCAAACTGCAGTGACTTTCTCCCTGCCTCTAATTACTGCTGCACTCAAATCCTCCTTGTGGGTTTCCCATGGGCAGCTGGTTGGCTACTGTGGGAAAAGTCGCTGGACTAGGTTGACCACTGGCCTGATCCAGCAAGACTCTACTTGTGTTCTTAAATGCTTAGGACCAGGAAGCCTGATTTGTTTTATTGCCTCTCCGAAAACAGCAGGATGGCCCTCCATTGCCACAACGAGAGTAGCTGGAATAAACTCTGTGTTTGTAGGTAGACATGAGCTGCACAGCTTCTTGCCATATGCCTCAATATGTTCAACAATACAGGAAGAGCATATTTAAGACAATGAACTTCCTATACCTTCATTAGTTTTATTTTTGCTTCCTCCTAGACCCTGCTGAGTGCTGACAAAAGTACAATAATATTTTCCACATTTCCAAGGATGCCTTCGCAACCACGCAGCTGGGATAGATTATTTGCTTTTAGAGCAGGTCAGAAAGACGAGGAGAAAAACCTTTTGAAAAAAGAACTGGTTAACTCCAAACCACCAGCGTTTTTCTTCGTGGTGCATTCATGGCACACTGGCAAAAAAAAAAGAAAAAAGAAAACCCTCTTAGTTTTCTTACTAAAACTGTAAAGGACATTTTGTTCAGCTTTCATTTGCACAAGAAAGGAAAACAACAGGGAAGGAGTCTTAGCTAAGTGAAAGAGCACCTGATTTTCAGGTAGAAGCTCCTAGGTTTGATCTCAAGCATCTGCAGATAGGGCTAGCAATGCCCCCCGGTCTCTCTCTTTTCCCCCCTCAAAATTTTTTATTCATTTTATAACACAAATAAAGAACACAAACAGAAAAACAAGCAATACAAACAAATTATTGTCATATCCCTATTTTTCTAAACATTGTTAAGTGGGCTTCCCCAAGTCCCACCTATCAGATTTTCATTTTACTTCATTTTTAGCAGTTTACATATATCATAATTTCTAAACATCTTTTTTTTTAACCACACTTAAAATAACTTCACATTTTATCACTTACAAATAATACTATTTTAAAATACACTATCTTCTACTTCTAACCCTTCAGCCTATATCCACTGCCAAAGCTATTCTAAGATTTATATATTAACATATTTTTTCAAATATTCCTTAAACTTCTTCCAGTCTTCTTCCACCGTCTCTTCTCTCTGGTCTCGGAGTCTCCCGGTCAGTTAGGCAAGTTCCATATAGTCCATCAT
The DNA here is from genome assembly GCF_027172205.1 of Podarcis raffonei. Classification (NCBI taxonomy): domain Eukaryota; kingdom Metazoa; phylum Chordata; class Lepidosauria; order Squamata; family Lacertidae; genus Podarcis; species Podarcis raffonei. The sequence continues at coordinate 62,757,159 of NC_070611.1, read as the reverse complement.
CTTCATCTGCCATTCTTCGATAGTTGGTAAATCTTGTTTTTTCCAATTCTTCGCTAGCAATATTCTCGCAGCTGTTGTGGCATACAGAAAAAAAAGTAACATCCTTTTTGGGGATTTCACCCTCCACTATACCAAGTAAAAGGGCTTCTGGTTTTTTAATAAATGTGTTTTTCAACACTTTTTTCAATTCATTATTTCAATTCATTATAAATCCTTTCCCAGAAGTCTTTTACCTTGGGGCATGTCTACCACATGTGGTAGAAGGTTCCTTCTTTTTCTTTACATTTCCATCAATGCCCCCTGTCTTAATTCCTGGCGAGTCACTAGCATTCAATATGGTCAATATGGTTAATAATGAGCTAAATCAGGGTTTCCCAAACTTAGGGCCTCCATGTGTTTTTTGGACTACAATTCCCATCATCCCTAGTTAACAGGACCAGCAGTCCAGGATGATGGGAATTGTAGTCCCCAAACAGCTGGAGACGCAAGTTTTGGAAACCCTGAGCTAGATGGACCAATGGTCTGACTCAGCATAAGGCATCTTCCTACATTTGAGTTTTTGAGATGAATGTGTAAGAAGTTTCTTTTATTTCTGAAGAAGAGTCATACTGTACTTAGCCAACAGCAATGCTTGCTTATGTGCTCTCTTGCTTCCTGTCACAATAAAATATCTGGGGACACATTACTGGGCAGCAGAATTGCATTGCAAACTTTGGAGAAGTGCACATTTCAAAGGATGGCTGTGCTCTGTTTTTCTCAGTGTTCTGGAAAGTGTGAATTAGGCGGGTTCACAATTTAAAGTGAACTGAATTGTATCCCACTTTCATCCCTAATAATAATAATAAATAATAATAATAATAATAATAATAATAATAATTTATTATTTATACCCCGCCCATCTGGCTGAGTTTCCCCAGCCACTCTGGGCGGCTCCCAATCAGTGTTAAAAACAGTACAGCGTTACATATTAAAAACTTCCCTGAACAGGGCTGCCTTAAGATGTCTTCTGAATGTCAGGTAATTATTTATCTCTTTGACATCTGATGGGAGGGCGTTCCACAGGGCGGGCGCCACTACCGAGAAGGCCCTCTGTCTGGTTCCCTGTAACCTCACTTCTCGCAATGAGGGAACCGCCAGAAGGCCCTCGGCGCTGGATCTCAGTGTCCGGGCTGAACGATGGGGGTGGAGACGCTCCTTCAGGTATACAGGACCGAGGCCGTTTAGGGCTTTAAAGGTCAACACCAACACTTTGAATCGTGCTCGGAAACGTACTGGGAGCCAATGCAGATCTCTCAGGACCGGTGTTATGTGGTCCCGGCGGCCACTCCCAGTCACCAGTCTAGCTGCCGCATTCTGGATTAATTGCAGTTTCCGGGTCACCTTCAAAGGTAGCCCCACGTAGAGCGCGTTGCAGTAGTCCAAGCGTGAGATAACTAGAGCATGCACCACTCTGGCGAGACAGTTTGCGGGCAGGTAGGGTCTTAGCCTGCGTACCAGGTGGAGCTGGTAGACAGCTGCCCTGGACACAGAGTTAACCTGCGCCTCCATGGACAGCTGTGAGTCCAAAATGACTCCCAGGCTGCGCACCTGGTCCTTCAGGGGCACAGTTACCCCATTCAAGACCAGGGAATCCCCCACACCAACCCGCTCCCTGTCCCCCAAAAACAGTACTTCTGTCTTGTCAGGATTCAACCTCAATCTGTTAGCCGCCATCCATCCTCCAACCGCCTCCAGGCACTCACACAGGACCTTCACTGCCTTCACTGGTTCTGATTTAAAGGAGAGGTAGAGCTGGGTGTCATCTGCATACTGATGAACACCCAGTCCAAACCCCCTGATGATCTCTCCCAGCGGCTTCATATAGATATTAAAAAGCATGGGGGAGAGGACAGAACCCTGAGGCACCCCACAAGTGAGAGCCCAGGGGTCTGAACACTCATCCCCCACCACCACTTTCTGGACACGGCCCAGGAGGAAGGAGCGGAACCACTGTATGACAGTGCCCCCAGCTCCCAGCCCCTCTAGACGGTCCAGAAGGATGTTATGGTCGATGGTGTCAAAGGCCGCTGAGAGATCCAGCAGAACTAGGAAACAGCTCTCACCTTTGTCCCTAGCCCGCCGGAGATCATCAACCAGCGCGACCAAGGCAGTTTCAGTCCCATGGTGAGGCCTGAATCCTGATTGGAAGGGATCCAAATGGTCCGTTTCCTCCAGGCGTGCTTGGAGTTGTTCAGCAACCACCCGCTCAATCACCTTGCCCAAGAATGGCAGATTTGAGACTGGGCGATAGTTGGCCAAATTGGCCGGGTCTAAAGATGTTTTTTTAAGAAGCGGTTTAATGACCGCCTCTTTCAGCGGGTCTGGGAAGGCTCCCTCACAGAGGGAAGCATTCACCACCCCGCAGAGCCCATCACCCAGCCCTTCCCGGCTTGCTTTTATCAGCCAGGATGGGCAAGGATCAAGGAGACAGGTGGTCGGTTTCACTTGTCCAAGCAGCCTGTCCACATCCTCGGAGGTAACAGATTGGAATTGATCCCATGTAACATCCCGCCCTCCCCAGCCGAAGCCGGGCTCAGGGCGGCTAACAACAATAAAATAATACAACATTCTAAAATCATTTCATTATAAAATTAATTCAAATCAAATTAATGGCAACCATTGGACTAGAGTTCTGTGAAGATTGCCAAAGGAGGGAGTCAGGCTGTGCCCTGGCCAAAGGCCTGGTGGAACAGCTCTGCCTTGCAGGCCCTGCGGAAAGATGTCAAGTCTCGCAGGGCCCTAGTCTCTTGTGACAGAGCGTTCCACCAGATTGGAGCCACAGCCAAAAAACCCCTGGCTCTGGTTGAGGCCAGCCTAACCACTCTGTGGCCTGGGACCTCCAAGATGTTTTTGTTTGAAGACCATAAGTTTCTCTGTGGGACATACCAGGAGAGGCGGTCCCGTAGGTATGAGGGTCCTAGACCGTATAGGGCATTAAAGGTGGTAAGGGCTTTCTAAGTGGAGGATACAGTCTAATCACCCATGTAGATGAGCACAGAGGCATAGCAAGATCAGATGGTACCTGGTGCAAATTTTTTTTGTCCTCCCCCCCCATTGATGGCTTGGGGTAGGCTTGGGAGTTGTGGGTGGGTGGTGCACCAAATGTCACCCCCCCCTCAGCGATGACACCCGGTGCAGTCCATCGCCCCCGCACTGCCCTTCCTTTACCTCTGTATGAGCAACTCAAATACTGGCCTGGCTGGCTTTTGAATAGGGAATGAAAGGCACCAAAATGTCTTGGACTATCCCTGCGAAGTCGTAATGTATGCAAGTGATTGATTAAGTATGATACATTTTATTGATGCTTTCCATATGAGGGAAAGGTTTCCTTATCCGCTGGCTGCATTTCAGGATACCTCAAAAAGACAATCTTCCAAAAGTGGCAACCTGCCATCTGAACAGTGGAACGTTATTTATGTAGTGTATAGCTACTGACTCCATGAAACTAGTACAGGCTACTGGAAAAGTTGTTTCAGAGAAGATCCAGAGTAATTCTGGGGGTTATCACTTCTGTTCATTTGAAAGGGGATTTGTGGTTAAGAGTCAATGTGAACATAATGTGGATATTTCTGCCGTATGCTTTTTAGGCATATGTAATTTTATACTACTTTATTTTGTTCTGCGCTTTTAAATTTTGTAATTGGTATATTTAGCTTGATACTGGTCACTGAGCATAATAAACAACTAGTTTGATGTTTTACTATGTTTTATATATGCTGTAAGCTGCCCAGAGTGGATGGGGAAACCCAGCCAGATGGGCGGGGTATAAATAAAATTATTGTTGTTGCTGCTGTTGTTATTGTTATTATTACTGCTGTGTGGTTTTGAACTCAATGAATATTATTGATTATTATTAATTGTTTTTACATCCTACTCTTCTGTCCATCAGATACAACTTTGCAGGAGGAAGGTCCCTGGTTCAGTTCCTGGCATCTCCCAAGTGAGCTCCCTCAACCTAGAATCCTCCAGATGTTTTGAACTAAAAGGTAAAGGTAAAGGTACCCCTGCCCGTACGGGCCAGTCTTGACAGACTCTAGGGTTGTGCGCCCATCTCACTCAAGAGGCCGGGGGCCAGCGCTGTCCGGAGACACTTCCGGGTCACGTGGCCAGCGTGACATCGCTGCTCTGGCGAGCCAGAGCCGCACACGGAAACGCCGTTTACCTTCCCGCTAGAAAGCAGTCCCTATTTATCTACTTGCACTTAGGGGTGCTTTCGAACTGCTAGGTTGGCAGGCACTGGGACCGAACAACGGGAGTGCACCCCACCGCGGGGATTCGAACCTCCGACCTTTCGATCGGCAAGCCCTAGGCACTGAGGCTTTTACCCACAGCGCCACCCGCGTCCCCTGCCTATTGGCCATGCTGACTAGGGCTGATGGGAGTTGAAGTCCATACATATGGAGGGCACCAGGTGGAAAAGTTCGTGAGGATAGTGTGGAGTTAGACAGACCAGTGATCTGAAGCTTCTAAATATCCTCCCTAGAAAACCACGAAGTGCATTACAGGAAAAAAAGCTTTCCAGGTCAACATAGAGCACAATTCAAAGTGTTGGTGCTGACTTTTAAAGCCCTAAATGGCCTCGGTCCAGTATACCTGAAGGAGTGTCTCCACCCCCATCGTTCAGCCCGGATACTGAGGTCCAGTGCCGAGGGCCTTCTGGTGGTTCCCTCACTGTGAGAAGCCAAGTTACAGGGAACCAGGCAGAGGGCCTTCTCGGTAGTAGCACCCGCCCTGTGGAATGCCCTCCCACCAGATGTCAAAGAGAAGAGCAACTACCAGACTTTTAGAAGACATCTGAAGGCAGCCCTGTTTAGGGAAGCTTTTAATGTCTAACAGACCACTGTATTTTAATACTCTGTTGGAAGCTGCCCAGAGTGGCTGGGGAAACCCAGCCAGATGGGCAGGGGTATAAATAATAAATTCTATTCTATTCTATAGACCACTAGACGCAACTGCTGAAAGACCTGGGTAACCAAGTGCAGGCAGGTAAATAGTTGTACTCCAGTACTGAATTGTGAGAAACCAGAGAAGGCAATACTTCATTATGAGCTGGAGTTGGCAATAGTCCAATCTCTCTTAGCATTTTCCACCAGAAATCGAAAATCTAGGTTTAGTTGGAAATAGAGAAGCTAAGGTTGCCATCTTCTGTGGCAATAAACTCCACTGGACAAAATGGGACTTTCTTCAATGTCAGCCTTCTCCAACTTGGGATCCTCCAGCTGTTCTGAATGACAACTCTCACCAGCCCTGACAATTGGCCACGCTAGCAGTGGCTGAGTCATAGTGCAAAACATCTGGAGGGTACCAGGATAGGGAAGACTGTTTTAAGTGGACACACATTGATATTCATGACAATTTTTTCTCCACTCCCTTTTTTAGGTGCCTCAGTTAATATAGTAAATTGGGAAGCTTCTCTTGTCTCAGAGTTTTTCTGCATGTCATTTTTCCTTGGAAATCATGTCCACCCTTTGTAATAATTAATTCCGGGCACTGTCAACATGAAATATTCACAGCAGAAAAATAAGTTGGACGCCTTGACCTATTTTTGCTGAGATGGCTTTCTCTGAACTGCAAAGACTCCTTAAATTCAACCCTGGCAGTGAGACTTAGCGTAATAGGTGGCTTAGCTGTCAGTCCAAGAATAAGGGCTTGGAAAGTGATGGATATATTGAGATAGTGCTGCATACTATTTAGGTCACTTGACTGCAATTTTATTGTCAGGTAATTTCATTCCACTGGCATGAATCCAGTCAGCAGGGCTTTGAGAATGAGAAGGTAAAGCTGGGAGGATTCTCTGGGAACCGAGTTGCACGCTCAGCAGAATTACCGCCAGATGCAGTGATGGGCATCAACTTGGCCTATAAATATTTTAAATAAATATTGCTTTATCTGCCCCAGCCTTCTGAGTAGCCAGAGGGCTGCTGGTGCAAAAGATAGGGTGATGGCTGGTGGAGACTCTGGTTCCAGACCCCATCTTGATACCTACCTGCCAGATGTTGCTGGCGGTGTTGCAATACAAAGTCATTGTCAGAGAAAAGGCTTCAGCCGATTGTTTCTCATGACATGCATCTTCTGAAAAATAGAAAAGTACAGTCTGTGCTCGGGGGGGGGGGCTGTTCGTAAATGAGGTGCCTGTCTGTGGGTACCAGCACAAAATAGCAGGAAAAGAGAGAGGTGTCCATACTCTGTACTAGTGAGCCATGTCACACACAAAAGCCTTGCATGCTGTGCTTTTTTGGGGGGGTAATTATTCATGGGACGCAGGTGGCGCTGTGGGTTAAACCACAGAGCCTAGGACTTGCCGATCAGAAGGTCGGTGGTTCGAATCCACACGATGGGGTGAGCTCCCGTTGCTCGGTCCCAGCTCCTGCCCACCTAGCAGTTCGAAATCACATCAAAGTTCAAGTAGATAAATAGGTACCACTCCGATGGGAAGGTAAACGGCGTTTCCGTGCGCTGCTCTGGTTCGCCAGAAGCAGCTTAGTCATGCTGGCCACATGACCTGGAAGCTGTACGCCAGCTCCCTTGGCCAATAAAGCGAGATGAGCGCCGCAACCCCAGAGTCGTCCGTGACTGGACCTAATGGTCAGGGATCCCTTTACTCCTTTACCTTTACCTAATTATTCATAGGAGATCATTTCAACATGTGATTCTAAGGCACGCTTTTCCACTTGATGCTACTGAATGCATAAGCTGTTCCTGGAGGTAGAAAGCCTATATTCTACCGCACTGAAGACTCAGGTTTCATCCACACTCACCCTTTGGCCCTTGCTTTCTAGGCACAGGTCTGCGGTTTAAAGCTCTGTGTCTGAGCACCTGGGTTTTTTTTTTTTACCCAGGAAAACCTGCCCTTTAATGCTAAATCAGAACAAATGACCATTTGAGTTTTCCATGGATCACCATTTGCTCTGATTCGGCAGTAAGGAGTGGATTTCCCTGGGGAAAGCACTGTGGGGGGGTGTGCTTGGACACAGAGCTTTAAATCACAAACCCGTGCCAAGGAACGTGGCACAAAGGAAGTCCAGATGAGCTCTCAGTTTCCTCTGCATTTCCTAATCCAAGGCCAGTGTTTCTCAAACTTGGGCCTCCAGCTGTTTTGGGACTACAATTCCCATCACCCACTGGTTCTGCTAGCTAGGGATGATGGGAGCTGTAGTCCAACAACGGCTGGAGATTCACATTGGGGTAACTCTTCTCCAGGCTCTTCATAAACGATTGGGGTTTCCCAGGGGGCATTAGGCACCGGCTCCAGCACTCCTTGCTCCACGAGCCGGCCCAATTCCTCGCCTATACGGGGTTTCAGGGCGAACGGGACCCAGCGGGCCTTGAGCCTGACCGGTCGTACTGCGGGGTCAAGCTGTAGAGCAATGGGGGGGCCCGTATACTGTCCCAATTTCCCATCGAAAACCCCTGGAAATTCCTTGCATATGGCGTCCACGTCCACTTGTAAGCTAGTGTGGTTCACCCCGGTGACGGCTAGCCCCAGTGGTCCAAACCATGCCAATCCCAGTAAGCTAATGTAGGGGCCCTTGACCACCAGCAAGTCCAGTTGCCGCATCCGCCCTCGGTATTGCACCATGAAGGTCCCCACCCCCATTGTGGGGACCTCACGTTTCTGGAAGTCCCGGAGGGTGAATGGGGCCGGCCTGAGTTTGGGACCCCCAGTAGGACACAGTTTCCTTAAGGCCCTTGCCGAGATTATGGATAGAGTTGAACCCGTGTCAAGCTCCATGCGGCATGGGGCCCCCTCTATCTGTACGTCAACATAAATTTTCTCTACGTTGGGGTGGGGCAAGTGGTATACCTGGAAGTCCGTGAGCTCTGTCGAGTTGCCTTGGTGCGTTGGGCCCCAGGACCTGGGGCTCTTGGATTGGTCATCTGATGCCTGGCGTCGGGTGGGCCGAGCCCAACACACCCGGGCGATGTGTCCCAATTTTCTGCACTGCCTGCACTCTGCATTGTGGAAACGGCAGGTCCTCCTCTCGTGAGGCAGCTGTGGTATGTGGGCTGCTTGAGTGCGCTGCTGTACTCGGTGCACCTCCTCCCTGTTGGATCCTGAGTCATCGGTGAGGTCTTCGTGGTGGACCCTCGGTTGGGACAGCTGGCTTGGCCATGCCTCTTGCGTCGATCTCTCGGCAGCTTCCATTGCCAGGGCTTCCTCCAGAGCGACCTGGAATGTTAGGTTCTTCTTAGCGTAGAGGCGTCGTTGCAGCTTCTCATCCTTCAGGCCACCGACGAGGCGGTCACGAAGCATGTTCTCCAGCTCTGAGAAGTTGCAGAACCGGGCAGCTTGGCAGAGAGAGGTCACAAACCCAGTTATGGTTTCCCCAGGGGCTTGCCGTTTTGCGTAGAAGGCATTTCGACGAGCCACCACTAAGGGCTGTGGCGAAAAGTGCCCCTTCAGCTGTTCCATTATTGTTTTGTATGGAACAGTAGCAACATCTTCAGGCGCAAGCAGAGCCCGGGCGATTTCAAACGTCTCCTCTCCACAGACGCTGAAGAATATTGCCCTCTTCTTGGCGTCTTCTTCATCGGTGACCCCTTTGGCTTCTAGGAGGAAGGTGAAACGGGAGGCGTTCGCTTCCCAGTCTCCAGATGCTGGGTTGAACGGCGAGAAGCTGCTGTCAGTTGCCATTCTGAGTTCCTTGTGTCCCAGAGCTGAAGCCTGGATACACGGTGCGAGGCAGTGGTGCGGCAGGTGGCGGTGCTGCGGTGCTGTGTGTGGCAGTCCGCTCAGCGGGATCCCAACTTCGTCGCCAGTGAAATATACTCAGAGTCGCAAAGTGATTTCATGCTCTTTATTCAGCTCATAGTGGTGAGGAGAAATGAATGAATGTCCCCTCAAAGTATCTGCTTTATATACATTATTTACACAATGGGCTGCACATGATTGGCTAATTCCGGAATTCTACTGTAAGCCAATCAGGTTGTGGATTTACTTCTATCTGGAGCATGATTGGGTGGTTCCTGCCAACCAATCATACTGCTGCATTGTTCTAGGACCAATCAGACTGCTGCATTCTGAATCCTATTGTTCTAGGACCAATCAGACTGCTGCAGTTTGGATCCTATTCAACTCAGTACATAACAGTTTGAATCCACTACATGGTACATTGAACTGTAAGAGTCTCAGCAACAGACCATTTAATCCTAGGCAGGTCCAGATTTAGGTATGACGAGGCCCTAAGCTACTGAAGGTAATTTGTTGTTGTTTAGTCGTTTAGTCGTGTCTGACTCTTCATGACCCCATGGACCAGAGCACGCCAGGCACTCCTGTCTTCCACTGCCTCCCGCAGTTTGGTCAAACTCATGCTGGTAGCTTCGAGAACACTGTCCAATCATCTCGTCCTCTGTCGTCTCCTTCTCCTTGTGCCCTCCATCTTTCCCAACATCAGGTTCTTTTCCAGGAGTCTTCTCTTCTCATGAGGTGGCCAAAGTATTGGAGCCTCAGCTTCACGATCTGTCCTTCCAGTGAGCACTCAGGGCTGATTTCCTTAAGAATGGATCGGTTTGATCTTCTTGCAGTCCATTGGGACTCTCAAGAGTCTCCTCCAGCACCATAATTCAAAAGCATCCATTCTTCAGCGATCAGCCTTCTTTATGGTCCAGCTCTCGCTTCCATACATCACTACTGGGAAAACCATAGCTTTAACTATACGGACCTTTGTTGGCAAGGTGATGTCTCTTCTTTTTAAAGCAGAACTGAAGGTAATAGGGCCCTTTATATGTCCAGCTGTCCTTTGTCAACAACAAATTGTCTCTGTTTTTTGCGTTGAATATATGCTATGTGGTAATTTATGGACCTAGTAGGTATCTCAAGCCATTTGCACATGTTGCCATGCAACCAGTCCATGCAGAATGTAGGCACCCTATATATAGAAATGAGCAAAGCAGTGATATTTTAGGGAGCAGGCTAGCAGGCGGGGCCCATTACTTACATCCTAGGAGCCTACACAACACAAAACACTGTTGCTGTATGTAGGTTATATTTTATTTGTTTTTTATCTTATATTTTGGAAATGTACATCCAGGTTTTTCCCCTTTAATTTTTTGGGGGGCCCCCAAGAGAGTGGGGCCTTAAGCTATAGCTTGTTTAGCTTATACATAAATCCGGCACTGATCCTAGGTGATTCTCGTGAGCTGCTCTTTTCTCACGCCATCTACCATCCCTTACCAATGTCAGTTACAGTTTCTTCTCCCATCAAAATCCCTTCTCTCTTGCAGGTGAAGCTTCCTTTTGATACATATTTGATAACCTGCCGCAGTGGCTTACGTAACCCGAACAACTAGCTGGGCTGGCAGGGTTTGAGTCAAGCAAGCATAATATATTAGTCAGGATGAAAATGGTCTCTCCAAGCCAGCTCCCTGGTGTGCTCTAAATGCTGCATAAATTAGCTCCTGTGTCTCACACTAACGTCCATCTCTGACGTGATAGGATGAGCAGTATATCAAATAAATTCTTTCAGGGCAGTGTCAGCAAGATTACACATTCAGCTGTGCTGGGGAAAGTGAGCAACTTAAGGAACAGATGTGAGGGTGCTTGCAGTTCTGAGGTGCATTAATTGGATACGGCATGCTCAGAAATCGGATGTCAGTGGGTGCTTTTGCACTTGTAATCTGTAAGTTGCGCTTTGAGGCCCCCAAGCCCTTCCCCTGAAAATAACTTCACACTGACACGTTGTCAGGGGCTCAGGAGCAGAAGCACAGGGGAGAGAGGAAATGGAGAGCGAAGGGGAGGAATCCGAGGGCAGCGTAGGGGAGTATGACAGTGACCCGAGAGATCCCATGAGCTTCTCCAGCAAATCTTAAACTGGTGTCAGGGGGGAGGAGATTCAGATGGAGCTTACTGTCAGAGCTGCCCTAGGTCCCCGCTCAGAAAGGACCAACGCTGCTTCGTTGTTAAGTATAAAAGTCTTTATTGAAGTTCAGTTTCACTTCCACAGCCGCAGCGCGCAGCCCTACGTCTCAAACTCTAGACCGCCGCTTCGAGTGGGAGAACAGCAAGGGGAGGCCTTGGGGCTGGGGTGCGGCTGGAAGAGGGAGGTCAGGCTGCAAGAGGAGCCAAATCTGGACCCCAGGCCCCAGCCGTGCTTGGGTGAGGAGGAGGCACTTATGCTGCAGGCCCATGGCCGTGGGGCACAGCCAGCTTCTGGCATAAGCTGCATCCTCCCTGGGGACTTGGGGCCCTGCAGCAGTATCCTAACTTCAGAGCAGACATAGTTTTCGCGCTCAATTTGCTTCGGAAAGACTTTAGAGATGAGGAGGAAAAAGAGGCCTGTCGAAGGGTTGGCTGAGGGGGCATCACTGGAGAGGACACTGCTGCAGAGCCCCAAGTCCCCAGGGAGGATGCAGCTTATGCCAGAAGCTGGCTGTGCCCCACGGCCACGGGCCTGCAGCATAAATGCCTCCTCCTCACCCAAGCACGGCTGGGGCCTGGGGTCCAGATTTGGCTCCTCTTGCAGCCTGACCTCCCTCTTCCAGCCGCACCCCAGCCCCAAGGCCTCCCCTTGCTGTTCTCCCACTCGAAGCGGCGGTCTAGAGTTTGAGACGTAGGGCTGCGCGCTGCGGCTGTGGAAGTGAAACTGAACTTCAATAAAGACTTTTATACTTAACAACGAAGCAGCGTTGGTCCTTTGTGAGCGGGGACCTAGGGCAGCTCTGACACACGTAATTTTAGTTTAAGTTATTGGGCAAAATTTAGGCCACAACTTTACTGATTACAGCAAAGTGAGCGGTGTTGGCTTAGGCATTGGCAACAGGCTACAGTGGTACCTCGATTTAAGAACTTAATTCGTTCTGGAGGTCTGTTTTTAACCTGAAACTGTTCTTAACCTGAAACACCACTTTAGCTAATGGGGCCTCCAGCTGCCGCCGCACGATTTCTGTTCTCATCCTGAAGCAAAGTTCTTAACCTGAGGTACTATTTCTGGGTTAGTGGAGTCTGTAACCTGAAGCGTCTGTAACCAGAGGTACCACTGTATAACTGACTCCTGCCTCTCTGGCTGGAAGTCTGAAAGGGTAAGCACCAAATGAGGGAACAACATTGAAGAAGGCCAACCGAAGCTCACCCCGGGGTTCCTGTGGTCCTGGCATGGCCCTAGCCCCTCAAGCGGACTTCGGACAAGATCCAGGACCTCTAGATTCCTTTACCGGAATACCCTTATTCATGGAGGGGCAGGTGATGGCCGCACCTCCTCTCCCACACACTTCAATAAGCCAATGCCTAACCGCCAAACCTTACAAAGCTGTGATGATTGCTAAGGGGGTAGGTAGGTGAAAATCAAGTGGCTACATCCAATCTGCCAAATGGAAAAAAATTCCTACCCAGCCCCTGCTCCAAGGTGAACTGGCTCACATTGCAGCAATCGCCAAGAGGACGGAGCCAACTTCTGCCACCTCTGTGGCTGAAAGGTAGCGGTCTAGAAATATTGAAAATAAATGCCAGGAATGGTTCATTGTGAAATGCCTCACTTAGGAATAAGGATAAGAGAATCTCCCATTTTTGGTTTATCACTTTTCAGATCTTAACTCCAGTTCTCCACATTACTACATGAGTTTCAGTGTTCCAGTACAAGTTTTTCCTGATATATCCATTCTTATAGGCAGTTTTCCCTAACACACATTTTTGCAAAGCAATTTCCCCAAATATAACACATTTTTGTATGCTGTTTCCACGAATAAATGCATGTTTATGTATACTTCACTCTAGCACATGTATTTTTGCGCACATTCCTTGGCTGCAAAACTGGATCGTGAAATTCAGAGACGTGCAAATTTTGAAAGGTTCTGGTTTGCAAATTCTTTCAGAAAGTGCAGATTAGATGGGTTCACCTATTTCTCCCTCATCCCTGCTTAGGAACATAGAAACCTGCCTTATAGTGAGTCAGATCATTTAGGCAACAGGTTTAAACAGACATTTGCAGAATCCTAGCTCAGAATGCAGCTTGCTTGGCTCCACTGATTTCACTAGGTTAAAAGGTAAAGGTAAAAGGACCCCTAACCATTAGGTCCAGTTGTGGTCGACTCCGGGGTTGCAGCGCTCATCTCGCTCTATTGGCCGAGGGAGCCGGCGTACAGCTTCCAGGTCATGTGGCCAGCATGACTAAGCCGCTTTTGGTGAACCAGAGCAGCGCATGGAAACGCCGTTTATCTTCCTGCCAGAGCGGTACCTATTTATCTACTTGCACTTTGACGAGCTTTCGAACTGCTAGGTTGGCAGGAGCAGGGTCCAAGCAATGGGAGCTCACCCCGTCATGGGGATTCGAACCGCCAACCTTCTGATCGGCAAGTCCTAGGTTCTGTGGTTTAACCCACAGCGCCACCCGCGTCCCTTCACTAGGTTACATGTATTTAATTTTGTGTTTCATTGCAGCCATTTTCTTAAATGGAATTTCAGCAGAGCTTACTTCCAAGCATATGTACCATGCAATTTTTTTTTTAAATGGTGCAGATCTTCTTAGAAAACAGTTAACAGTTGAGTGTTTACAAGACAACACAATGTGGGGTTTTTTTGGTAAATAATTACTCTGAAGAATTTGGAAGAAGAACTGAAAGATCTGTCCTATTAGCTTCTAGAGTGATTTGTTTTGAACCAGCTTACAATTGCTGGCGGGTTGGGGTGGCCAAAAGAAGGAAACAAGGATTTCAGAATACCTTCCCCTAACATTTTAAGTCAAACACCCCTCTGAAGAGTTCAACATGTCTCAGCAAAGCCTCCATTGTCATAATGATAGCAACAATTAAAAAAAAACACACTCTGGCAGCCATCTGCCCATTCCAGACAGCTGAATAACTTCCAGAACTCTCTGAGAGGCCAACCGTTGACACAGATTTTTATACAGTATATCACAGATGGTTTGTGTAGCCAGGACCTTTCAGGAATGACGTCAAAGAGGTTACGCTGCTGGCTTTTAAAATTTGCTGCAGACTTGTCCTAAATGACATTAGGCCATAATGGATGGGGGGGCATCTATATTGCCATTTTAAATAACAATAAAACAATGAAGAGGGTGGTGATACAATGGCTACTGAAATCAACACAAGATAATATCACTAAGGCAACTACCGGTATTTGTAAAACAAACAATAAGCACCCTTAAAAATGGCAAAAGTAGTTTCTTTCCATTCTGGGGTTTATCTTAAACAATTGCAAATGCAGTAAATAAAGAGCTCGCTTGTGATATATCAGTGGTTCAGTGCTCATTTCTTCACTTTCCAAAATAGATTTTATCTTGAACAATTGCACACGCAGTAATAAAGAGTCACTCGTGATATACCAGTAGTTGAGTCCTTGGAAGTCGTTCTGGTAATCAGACATTTTGTTGCTAAAGAGCTTAGTCATTGAGCTTTGTAGTAAATAATATACAAGAGGAGACAGTATGTAAATGACTTAAAGCAGGGGTATATCTGTCCTCTGACGTTGTCCTCTTTCTATGTTCCTCTTGATGGAAACATGCAGATGGGGCACGACAAAATGTCTGATTACTGGAAAGACAAAATGTTTCTTTAGCAACGAAATGTCTGGTTACTGGAACGACGTCCAAGGACTTAACCACTGGTATATTGCGAGTGGACTCTTTATTATTGCGTTTGCAATTGTTCATTTTGGAAAGAAGCTACTTTTGCCATATTTATGGACGTTTATTGTTTGTTAACAGATAGTGTCTCTGAAAAATCTTACACATTACTTGGGAAGACAGGCGAACTAATGCCAGTGTACTGGAAGAAGCAAAGATCACCAGTGTTGAAGCAATGATTCTTCAACATCAACTTCATTGAACTGGTCATGTTGTGCAGATGCCTGATTATCATCTTCCAAAGCAACTACTCTATTCCAAACTTAAAAATGGAAAGTGAAATACCAGGGGACAACAAAAGAGGTTTAAAGACTCTCTCAAGGCAAATCTAAAAAAAAATGTAGCATAAACACTGGCAACTGGGAAACACTGGCCTGCGAGTGCTCCAGTTGGAGAACAGTCTTTACCAAAGTTGTCATGGGCTTCAAAGACACCGAAACTCAGGACGAAAGGGGAAAATGTGCTAAGAGGAAGGCACGCTTGGCAAATCCATACCGTGATCAACTCCCATCTGTAGAAGGATGTGTGGGTCCAGAATTGGCCTCCACAGTCACTTACGGACTCACTATTAAAACCGTGTTTATGGAAGACAATCTTACTCGGCTATGAGTGATCGTCAAAGAAGAAGACAGCTCAATGGAAGAGCATCTGTTTCTCATGCAGAAGGTGCCCATCTCAACCCCCAATATCGCTACATAGAATTGGAGGAGACCCCTGCCTGAAACCCATGAGAGCAGGCATATGCAAACTCGGCCCTCCAGATGTTTTGAGACTACAATTCCCATCATCCCTGACCACTGGTCCTGTTAGCTTGGGATGATGGGAGTTGTAGTCCCAAAACATCTGGAGGGCCGAGTTTGCCTATCCCTGCCTGAGAGTCTCGGCCAGTCCGTGTAGACAATACTGAGCTAGATGGACCCTAGTGGCGTATTTCTATGTTCCTGTGTTATCACTGAAGAATCCATGATCAGCTTATGAGAAGGCTCTGGCTTCCCTTGAACACAGCGTGAAAAATGGCAGATTTGTGCAATTCATGTGTCTGATAACTTCTCAGAATAGGGATGCTGGCTTGAGCAACTCAGTTTGCATCATCAAAGTGGCCTCCTGTCAATGTCAAGAATGTTCTTCCTTGTAGCCTCCAAGAAATGTTCCGTCATGAGAGCACAGCTTGATAAATGGTTTAACGATGACATTTCTCCCACTTTTTCCAAAAGAAAAGTTTTTCTTTGTGACTGTCCCTGAGGACAACTGTCACCAGAAATTCCAGTGCTTTGGACATAATCAGCTCCATCAACTGCAGCGTCCAACTCACTTGTCAAGGTTTCCTAGAAGTTCAACCAGCATGGTTGATGCCTTATGTGTCGTGTTAACCGAGACTGTCAGATCTTCAATCATTCTCCAGTTGAGAAAGAAACAAACTCTGGCCACTGGGAATAAGACAGAAATAACTAATTGAAATGAGTAATTGACCATTCTACCAAACAAAGTGCTGAATCAAGTTCCTATTGTGAGTCAGTGAGATTTCCTACTTACTGGTCATAAACTCGTTATTGTGCTGAAACAACCATAAGTAACTTAACTTTGGAACAGAAGTTCGCCACATTTATGCCTTCTTCATAAACACTTGCAATAGTGTGTGTATCAACCTATTGAATGGGCCTGTTGTGTTTCTGGGGAAGATTACACATAAGTGCCTTCTTATTACTTTTGTGTGGTGATCCTGAACCATGTGGAATAAATTCAGACCCTTGTCTTTGCTTCTTACAGATTTGACTGGAGTGGTATAGGTATCAACCACACAGAAGCTGTGCCCATGCCATACAGTCACCTCTTGGGCTTAAGCTATGTCACAGCTACAGGGGCTACATCACTAAGGATCATGCCACCTCCCTGGTTGCTAAGCAACACCGCTACTACCACCTCCCTTCACCAGTCTACTTAGAGACAACTGAATTGACCCGTAAGTTACAAACGTACGGCCTCTGCCCAATATACCTTAAGGAGCATCTCCACCCCCATCGTTCACTGAGATCCAGCGCCGAGGGCCTTCTGGCAGTTCTCTCACTGCGAGAAGCAAAGTTACAGGGAACCAGGCAGAGGGCCTTCTCGGTAGTGGCGCCCACCCTGTGGAACACCCTTTCATCAGATGTCAAAGAAATAAACAACTATCTGACTTTTAGAAGACATCTGAAGGCAGCCCTGTTTAGGGAAGTTTTTAATGTTTGAAGTTTGATTCTGTTTTTAATGCTCTGTTGAAAGCCACCCAGAGTGGCTGGGGAATAAATAAATTTATTATTATTATTATTATTATTATTATTATTATTATTATTATTACTGCATGATCCTGGCTGTTCTTGAACCACCAGATTTCCCCTAGACTTCTCTGCCCTGCCTGCAAGATTCTATGCTGGATCCACCCATTTTGTCCCTTTGTGAGGGATTAAAAACAACAAATATTTGGAACCTTATCAATTACCCTGTCTAGATATAATAGCTAGCATGGATTTTAGGCTTATATTTACAAAACAGAATAAAGCCAACTTAAAGTATTTGTGGTGGGCTTATGTGATTATATGTGTAGGCTGCACAGAGTGAATTTCAAAAAGACAGGCTATGTATCCACTCTCCAGACAATTTTGTGAGGCAATTCCATTGAAACAAAGAAAGAAATATGATTAAACAAAATGGATATCTGAACATTGTGTCTCCCAAGAGCCTGATAGGTTTATAGCAACTGTGGTTTTTTTTTTTGGTTTTTTTTTTACCCTCACATTTTGAAATACGGTGTTTAGAAAGGGGAACCCCCACACACACATAATGATATTAGAAATCATTTTCCATCTCTATATTGTCTGTTGCTGATTAACTCAACACTCTTGCGATAGCAATAAATTACTATTTTCTGAGAACAAACTGCCAAGAATGAATCTGTAGGGGGGCTGTTGTTTTGATACAAGCACTAATTGCAAGCATTCTGGGTCAAAATTATTGGCCAATCTTTCTGGTGCAAAGACCTATTCAATTTCATAGCTGAGATCATTAATCTGATGTTACAGCAATTCATTTTTTATATGCTATCATATTGTTCTGAGAGTTTGGTTTCTTTGGGCAGAAGTGCACATTACAAGAAATGAGGGAGGGGCCTGTTGTCCAATAACAGCAGCCCCAGGTTACGAATTTCCCTTCTGTAATGTGCAGTAAAACATACCCTATCATTGTGAGATGCATTAAGCATGCCCAGAGAGGGAGACTCCCTGGAATCCTCAGCAACCTCTTGACTCCCCTCCTCTGCTTCAGTCTCAGAGTCTGAACCGCTCCATGTCACAGGTTCCTCCTACTCACTAAAACCTGTTGTTCCTTTAGTATCCAGCACCTCCTCCTAATCTTCCCCCTTTGACCTTTCCTCAGTGTTCCATCCCCAGGGCCTTGCAGAGCCAGGCAGAGGCCCGGGCCAGGTAGATAATGTGAACCCCCCTTTTTATGCTGGGGATAATTGAAGTCTTATAAATAAGTAAGTATATAAATAATTTTCACAAAAGTTATGCTGACAAATAATTTTATTTCAAGGCTTGAACCGTATCTGCATATAAAGACAAAATGAAAAATATAGATAAATATGCTGACCGAGGCCCCCTTTGGAATCGGAGGCCTGCGCCAAGTGGCCCATATGCCCCCCCCCTCTGTCTGGGCCTGTCCACCCCCAATCCCTGGGCTCTGAGCCTTTCTCCTCAAGGATTTCCCTCCCACCACTCCTGTCAGGAGTCCAGGTTCCCAGCTTGATAACACAGTAAGCGTAGGTAATTAAAAAGGAGAATTTATTGCAAAAACAAACAGATCATTCCGGACGGCTCTGACAAAGCCTCCGACATCATTACTCAAGATGACCCTTCTGAAGACTCCTTCCGGTGTTGACAGATGATATTTAACTTATGACCTTTATGCCTTTTGTTTTGCTTCCTATCTAGCAGCCCTCCCATTCGCCGACTCTTCAGACTTAGTGGATCAGTTCCAACCTCTTCCTTTTCTGAGAGGCTGTCTCTGAATCTATTCACACCTATTTGTGCTTCCGGCAAACTTTGGCTGTGTTCTAGCCTGCTCTCAGCTACTGCCATATCAGCTTGCCTGTCAAGGTCAGGAAGAGCCGAAGTCTGCAGCTGCAGGCTCTCCCCTGCCTGACTAACATCTAAGGCTCTCCGTTCCTGGCTGCTTTCTGCAGTTGGCTGCAAACCTTCGCTTGGAGCTGGCTCATTCCTGGCAACGCCCCATCGTCCAGATGAGTCCCTCACATGATCAGGGAAGATAAGGAAATGAATGTCTACTAGCCACAATCACTGTGTCCTTTCTCCAGTGTAGTAGGCAGTATGAATCTATATTTTCTTCTTTTTTTGGCGATCACTCGTAGCCAAGTAAGATTGTCTTCCATTGCTCATCACTTGGGAAGACTAATGCCAGTGTACTGGAAGAAGCAAAGATCACCAGTGTCAAAGCAATGATTCTTCAACATCAACTTCGTTGGACTGGTCGTGTTGTGCGGATGCCTGATTACTGCCTTGCAATGCAGATAGCAGTTGCTGGGGATCACAAGTGAGGAGAGTGCTGTTGGACTCAGGTTCTGCTTTTGGGCTTCCTATAGGCCACTGTGGCCACTATGAGAGCAGGATGCTGCGCTACATGGGCTTTGGAGTGATCCAGCAACAGCTCTTCATACATTTGTATGCTGTGCTCCTCTGGGGTCCATCAATATCTGAAGGGCACCACATTGCCTGCCCTTTTGCTAGAGCTTAATGCAGAATACCAAGCAGTCCAGTTCTGCAACCAGCCTAGATGGGTTTGCCTGGAATGTTGCTGTGATCAGGGAACTTCACTGGAATAGAGAACTGCAAAGGGAGGGAGGGGTGTGTTTGCCATCCCGGTTCCAGTTATAAATAGATTTTCTCTCTCTCAATTGCTCAATCCGCTCCAGTTAATCCATTCTCTAATTACAGGTGTCAGTTCAGCTGCTGAAGAACCTCATTTATACACCATCTCCAAAAACTACAATTAAAAACCACCTATCATGTGCAACAAAACACAACCAATTACAATCACCATTGGCAGGCTGCTATTTCGGCATTAGGTATAATTAGCTGTGTTAGAAAGCTGGGGGGGGGGAGGGAAGAAAGCCACTATTGAGGGGGGAGGAGTTTGCTAGATCCTGATAAACTGCAGCAGGATGTAATGAGATTTCCAATACCCTCAGTGCTCATGATGCTAGAAATAAATACTGCCTGTGTTTTCTTATTGCGATTACTAACAACTCAGTAGTATCTATTGCATAGGTGCATATTTTGGAATCATAACGGCCTGTTAAAAAAATGCATTCCCTACTATCAAGTAAAATGGAGTGGTTGCCTCAGGCAGCAAATGCTGAGGGAGGTTGGTGGCAGCCTCCTGGCTGTTCCTTCTAAGCCCCACTGGCTGTTCCACCCTATCGCAGGACAGAGTTGTGAAGGCTGTACAGCCTGTTCTACCCATCCCTTAGACAAGGGGTCGGCAAGGCTTACTGGCCATGGGCCGGATCACTCCCACGGAGATTATCCATGGGCCGGACCAGCACAGTGCAACGCCAGAAATCGCGCCTGCGCAGAAGCGATTTTCAGCGTCTGGGCATGTGCAGAAGCGATTTCCGGTATCTGTGTGTGCGCAGATGCAATTTCCGGTGCCGTTCGTGAGTCCCTGTGCCGTGCACGTTGCATGGGGGCTCACCAAGCGAGCGGCCCAGTTCAAGGGTGGCTTGTGAGCTGGTAAAACAGTCTTCATGGGCCGGATCCAGCCCATGGGCCGCATGTTGCCAACCCCTGCCTTAGACTAGCTTGCTGCTCTCAAGTTTGAAGGACAGGGAGGTTATCCTCTCACCAGTGTTTTGAAGCATGACTCAGTTGCCAATCTGGTTGGCTTCTGCATGGGGAGGGAACACCATCTTTGCCTCTGACATCAAAGAGTCTTGGTGTCAGGGACTGTGCTGAGGAGGGCTGCACTGAGGAAGAATGGTGGGAGCCATCCCCTTCCCCGATCCTGACCCCGAATCTTCCCAGGAGCAGGAGGACAGTATAAATTTGGAACAGTGGTTTGTAGAGGGGCATAGTTCAGAAAGCAGAAGCTGGGAAATACTAGATGGGGAACAGCTAGAAGAAGAAGAAGACTGGGAGACAGGGGGTTAACAGATTCACAATCGTTGAGTAGCATTCCTCCACTGCTCTCCCCAAAGTCAAGAAGAGCTCAGAAAGTCTCGGAACAGAAAGCACAGAGGGTACAAGCTCAGATTACAAGACATAGGAGTGACGTAGATTAATAGGGATTGGGGGGGGTGAACCTTAATTAGGAGCACCGCCATTTCTAGGTGATGTGTTCTTTTTTCTCTCACTGTGATTATTAAAGAATCTAACTGGAAAGACGTTCCTTTCGTTTGATCTTATCTACTGCCACAGGGGAGGAAGCCAATTCCCCAAAGCCTGACACTTGGTACTTTGGTTTCAATGAATTTGGTTTTAAACTGCTAGTGCTTCTGTATGTGGCAGAGAGAAAGGCATGCCACCATGCAGGGATAACGGCAGAAACTGTCCATTTTCAGGTTGCTGCCCTGTGATATTCCATGGGGCGCAGCGCCATGAGTAACATTTCCCCAGATAATCTAAGTGATCTTATGGGTTTTCCTTCTTTTCGTGCATCGTTAAGAATACAGGGGCAGGTCTGCCAGACCTTAAACTTTACTATGAATCAGCAGCATTCTGCTGGTTGAAAGACTGGCTGCTTCTTGAGAACACGGACATTTTGGACTTAGAAGGTTTTAACAATGTTTTTGGGTGGCATGCATATTTGTGGTACGACAAGGTTAAAGAACATAAAGCATTTAAAAACCATATTGTCAGTAAAGCATTGTTCAATGTCTGGATAAGATACAAAGACTTACTGGAAAATAAAACCCCAAGGTGGTTGTCACCAATGGAAGCGAAGGCTCAGAAAAAGCTCAATATGGAGGCCAAATGGCCAAAATATTGGGAAATATTGGAACAAGAAGGAGATAAATTGAAATTGCAGAGTTTTGAGAAATTAAAAGATAGAGTGCGAGACTGGCTTCATTATTATCAAATAAGAGAGGCCTATAATTTGGACAAAAAAATTGGCTTCCAGGTGGAAAAATCAAAATTGGAAACAGAATTGTTAGATCCCAAAACTAAGATACTTTCAAAAATGTATAACTTGCTGTTAAAATGGAATACGCAGGATGAAACGGTTAAATCTGCTATGATTAAATGGGCACAAGATACTGGTCATAACATTATGTTTGCTGACTGGGAACAGTTGTGGACCACCGGTATGAAATTTACGGCATGTAATGCCTTAAGAGAGAATATTATGAAACTGATATACAGGTGGTACATGACACCAGTGAAGCTTGCAAAAATATATCATTTGCCTGATAACAAATGTTGGAAATGTAAAGAAAATGAAGGTACATTCTTTCACCTTTGGTGGATGTGCCCAAAGATTAAGGCTTTCTGGGAGATGATCTATAATGAAATGAAAAAGGTATTTAAATATACCTTCCTGAAGAAACCAGAGGCCTTTCTCCTGGGCATAGTCGGCCAATTGGTGCCAAAGAAGGATAGAACTTTCTTTATGTATGCAACAACAGCAGCAAGAATACTCATTGCAAAGTATTGGAAGACACAAGATTTACCCACCCTGGAAGAGTGGCAGATGAAGGTGATGGACTATATCACAGGTGTCAAACACAAGGCCTGCGGGCCAAATCCGGCCCGCCAGACCTCCTCATGTGGCCCGTGTAGCCGCCGGCGGCCACCAGCCTTCCCCTTTTATTCTCGTTTTTTTTGACACAAGAAAGTTTACATGGTGCGGCTCCCTACTCGCCTCCCCCCGTCGCTCTTAAGGACGTGGCTGCTGCTTCAAATGTCCCCGTGTCTCTCAACTTGCGCCTTCATCGTCGGGGGCCGAAGCGAGGCGGGCAGCTGGCTTCTCTCTCCCGCTCACTGCTCAAAAAGAGCAAGCGGAAGGTCAGGTCTCTCCGTGCCGCGGAGGGGGAGAAACTTTTTTATTCCAGCCTTGGATCTTCTCCGGGGATGCTGGATTCCGGCGTGCAAACTCGCCCTGCGGGAGGCGTCCTCTTCTCCTCCGCGCTGGATTTCACCAGCCCGGGGCTTCCCTTCCTCTTCATTTCGCCTCCCTCTCCATCTTTGCACAGCCAGCCTTTCCAGGACCGACGATGCCCGTGATCAAGTTGTTCTTTGGGAATATGGGGTGGCTGGTGGGGGGGGGTGAGTGGGAGAGAGAGAGAGAGAGAGGTGCGCGCGCACACTCCAAACACCCTTAAAATAAATGTAAAGTGGGGGCGGCGATGATGATGGCCGTGATGGGAGGGGGCTATGTTCCCTGGCACCCCCTCCGCTCCCCGCCCCCACCTCCTCCTCCTCTTGCAATTTCGCGGCAAGCCAAGCGAGGAAGGCGATCTGGCGCCCGGCTCTCTATCTCAGCTCCACAAGTTGGACTCCGCGTCCGCGCAGCGGCGCTGGGTGGTTCTCCCTGCCTTCCGGCACATGTCAGTCCCACGGGCACATTCCTGGGAGGAGATCAGACGCGGCTCCTTGCAGCCCTTCCATCACTCGGTCACACAATTGGGCGGCTCGCTCTCCGCCCTGCCAGCAGCTCCGCCTTGATCTCTCCCTCCCACCTCGGGGAAGGAAAGGAAGAAGCTGGAGATCCAGTTGCAGGCAGCGCGCTCGCGTTCTTTCGCCTTTTGCGCTATGCAATGGCACCCCGAGTTGGGGGGGGGGCAGGGGAATTAGCCAAGGAAAATGAGAGTGCACAAGGCATGTTGATGCTTTCCTGTCAGAGCTCTCTCTCTCTCTCTCTCTCTCTCTCTCTCCCCCCCCCATTTTATTTACAGCCCCATGCCGAGTATGTTTACTCAGAAGCCAGCCTCACTTTCTTCGACAGGAGTTTCAAGTAAATGCACATAGGATTGCAGCAAACGTCTCATTAGGGCTCATTATTTGTAACAACTTTGTTTCCTAGTTCTGCTGGATCTCTCAGCGGCCTTTGATACAATCAACCATAACATCCTTCTGGACCGTCTACATTATTACAAAAAACAGTAATAATTGAATGCAGTGACAATAATTTATGATAATAAAGAGTGGACACATAGTCCTACAGATACAACCGGGTGACCAAACTGCTGATGCGGCCCCCGATGAATTCGAGTTTGACACCCCTGGACTATATGGAATTAGCGGAAATGACTGGCAGAATCCGAGACCTGGGAGAAGAGTTGGTGGAAGAAGATTGGAAGAAATTTAAAGACTATTTGCAGAAACACTGTAAAAATAATGAATGATAAAAATGATGTTGGATTGAAAATAAGTGACATTAGCAACAAAGTTAATGAGAATATGCAAAAATGAATTGATAATGGATGAAAATATAGAGTTATAATATGTTAAGATATAGAGTTAAGATAAACGAAAGAGGGTAAGGATTTGCTGATTTGATTACCTAAATGGGAATACAAAAAGGGGAGGTGTGAGGAGGTCAAGGAAACAAACTAATGAGTTTAAAGTTACAAAAAATGGATTTGTTTTTAACTCTTTTTTATCTATTCGTTTTTTGTATTTTGTATTTTTTTCTTTTTTCTTTTTTATGTATTTTTGTATGTTTTCTCTTGTTATCTTTTTCTTTTCCTATGTTTTTTTTTATGTATTCTGCAAACCTATGTTTTTGTAAAATTTCAATAAATATTTTATTTAAAAAAAAAAAAATACAGGGGCAGGAAAACTTTTTTCTGCCAGAGAGTCACATTTGATCTTAGGCAGCCCTCTGGGATCTGCGTGTCAATGATGCACAGAGCCAGATTCAAAAGTGGGTGGGGCCAGAAGGAAAAATGGGTGGAGCAACTGATATGGCTCTTTCCTTTGTACAGCAGGCAACATTCAAGCCATGCAAAAGTCAGAGGTATCTATCATCACTCCAAAGCTTACCATCTGCAACCAGCAAATAACTGATATTATCACAGCTCAAGGGCACATCTGTCCATAACACCAGAGGCATAAATGTCTAGCTTGCCCCATGATCCAGACGTTCTCCACACTTAGGATCATATAGATCAGGATGCAGCTAATCAGCATGCATGGTCTCTTCAGCAGCACCCCAAGAATGGGATCTACACCTTTAATTGTTTTGTTAACGTATTTTCCAGAATGGTACTGATTCCCTCCTCCACCTCTTTCCCCGAATTCATTCGAGCACCTCATGCGATGACCAAGAATGAAACAGATAGGAAATCAACAACAAATGGATTCAAAAGTAAATTGCTTAATAGCTCCCGGCTCTCCTCTCTTCTCACTCCTAGTTAGACTAACTTCACTAGAGAAACAAACCAGACGGGAAATCAATTCAGATAACAAGGGCATTAAAAAATAAAAACAAAGCAAGGGCAGCTGAGCATCCATCATAGCTTTAAAAGCACTGCAGCTTTCTCTGTTTCGCAGCAGTGAAATCTTTGGTGCTTATATTCAATATTTGTATTTAAATTGGCATATAGCATGCACCTTGAAGGTACCATTCGTTTCATTCATTCATTCATTCATTCATTCATTCATTCATTCATTGTGCTTCCTACATTACTTTAGAAATATCCATGGGCAAGTATTAAAAAAACAATTTCCTATAAATTGCCACTACTGAAGTCTTAAGATGTTTTTTGCCATATGTGCTGAATTCCAGAGGATTGTTCCATAATGCTGGTGCCACTGCAGAGGAGACCCTCCTCCTGGTTGTCATTTGATGGACTAATGCAGGTCATGACATCACCAGGTGGACCTCATCTGATGATCTTGGTGAATGAGCACATTGTTAAGGTGGGACAGGGAGGAAACAAGGGAGTCAATCCATGGTAGATAGAGGCATCCCCAAAGGTGACAAAATAGAGATGAGATGTTTATCCTAAGACCCTGTGGGGTGGTTCTCAGTGTTACAGATGGGGTTCAAGAGAGGCGCTCTTCAGTGATCCCAAGGGATTGGGCATTTTCTTGACTATGGATAGGGGAGAAATTCATTTGGATCACATTTTAATCCTAAGCCAATATGTGAACTGAAACCCAGTCATCCTTCAAAATCCACCCTTCTCTGAATTCAGCAGTGTGTTTATCAAACAAAAAATGCATATCAATCCCCCTGCACATGTGTATGTGTGCACGCGCGCGCGCACACACACACACACACACACACACACACACATTAAGGGGATTGTTTATATTGGTGAAAATATGAATAAAGTTAGTTTGCTTGTAAAAATGTGTGCACTGAGCATCTTGCATGAAAAATGCTATATTAGGTGCGAAATCCACACACACAAATGCTTGCAAATGTTCTTGAGGACTTCAAAAGAGGAAAAGACAAAATTGCACTGATGTGGAACATGGAGAATGAAACTGAAGACTGGAAGATGAGAAACTGAAATGGACAGATCTGCCATCGCACAGTTCTCCAGGACCAAGAAAAAGTTCCTCCAATCATGGAGTATAATATAGTTTGCAATGGGAGCTCTGCTATGGGCTAATCTGCATGAAACTCGGCAGATGTAGGCATGACGGATTCTTTATTCATGGATCTGGAATGTCTGACTATGGCAAGAATTCCTGGTGGTGGATAAGTGATTACTCAGGCTGAGAGTCCTGACTGCGCCAAAGCAGAGGCACCATTCAGTGGGCTTTTTTATTTAGGGCACAAATATGTTTCTCCATTCCCCCACCTAAAAGGTAAAAAGCATGTGTGGTGCATGAGTCAACCTTTAACAAACCTGCAGATGTGCAAGAAGGCACCGGGTGCGGTTGATCTGTCATTCATACGTAAGTAACTTTTTCTTAGCAAAGAACCATTTTACGTATATTTCTGCATCCCGGTTCCAGAGATGGTTTTAAAAGCACTGCCCAGACTTTATTAGCTGACTAACAAAAGCAGCCCACGTCTGTGTGGCGAGTGAACTTTCTTCTAAGTAAGTAATCTGAGCGATCCCCACTTTATTGTTGCGAGTGACAACTCATAAAAGGAAACGGACAGGAGAAATACCAGCTCCAGCCATTTGCCTATTCAATATTTGCTGTTCAATATTTGCCTATTCAAATTGTGCCTATTCAAATTTAAATCTACTCTGCCTGCCCTTCCATTCCTACAGTAATGTCGATCGCTCGCTTCTGATAAAAGACACAAATCTTGCAGTTTGAGGGGGTCTTGTAAGCTAGATCAACCCTCCTGCACATTTCAGGAAAATCCAGAGAGACAGCGTACCCAACATATGACTGCCCAACCCAGGCTTGAAGAGCTGCAGGAAGGGGATACTATCACACGTCATTGGTTGTGTTGCTGCACTGCACTTACTGACAAGAGGCTTTTACGAATAGTCAACCAAGATCTACCCCACTAGTCCTGCCCACCGAGGCTGCACAGAACAAGGCCATGTTCAAACCATACAATTTCAGCTGATAGCAGCCTTAGCTTGCCCCCGAGGAATTCTGGGAACTGTAGTTTGTCAAGGATGCTGAGAGTTAGGGACCCCTATTCCCCCCTCAGAGAATAGGGACCCCTATTCCCCCCTCAGAGCTACAATTCCGAGTGTTCCCTGTGAAGAGGCAACAGCCCTTCTAATAATGGATAGCTTTAGCATACTCAGGGACACGGGTGGCGCTGTGGGTTAAACCACAGAGCCTAGGACTTGCCAATCAGAAGGTTGGCAGTTCGAATCCCCACGGCGGGGTGAGCTCCCGTTGCTCAGTTCCTGCTCCTGCCTACCTAGCAGTTCAAAAGCACATCAAAGTGCAACTAAATAAATAGGTACCGCTCCGGCAGGAAGGTAAATAGTGTTTCCGTGCACTGCTCTGGTTCGCCAGAAGCGGCTTAGTCATGCTGGCCACATGACCTGGAAGCTGTACGCCGGCTCCCTCGGCCAATAAAGCGAGATGAGCGCCACAATCCCAGAGTTGGTCACGACTGGACCTAATGGTCAGAGGTCCCTTTACCTTTTACCTTTTAGCATACTCAGGAATCAAAAGTTTTGTGCCTCTTTTGTAGGAAATACAAACTTTTTTTGTGTATTCTGCAATATCCATAGACCATGCTAGCAATCGAAGGTCAAACCAGGGTCAAGGATCAAGACAGGACACAGGAACACATCAGTGTTCAGCAGAGGTGCTGATTTGCACCCAAGATTGAGGAGGCCTGTGTTGTGTGTGGTATCATGAACGTGACTTGTGATTCATGTGTCCGATATCAGGCGCACAAAGGACAACACATGTGTATGATGTCATGGGCAACATGTGTGTGATGTCATGTGCACAATGTGCAACACAAACACAATATTGCATTGTTGGGAGGACGCTGAGGGCAGAGCCCAGCACAGCGTGGCTTCAATTGCTGGCAGCTCCTCCTCTCTCGCACCCTGGAGGAGCCGGCCACCGAAGCCATGCTGCGCTCAATTCGGCGCTCAGCCGTCTCCGCCTCCTCAACATTGAGGAGGCCCAGCCCCCTGTCCACAGATACTGAGGGGGTCGAAGACACCTCAGCCCTATAGAGTTGGCACCAGTGGAGTTCAGCAAAAGCTTGCTAATCAAGAAAGGTTCAGCTGGAATAGGAAGTTCCATAGTCCTTTCTGCCCAGGAGGACTCAACTGATAACAACACAAACAACCTAACTGGCTGTATGTAACTATATAAATTCTTTTTAAAAGTGATTCAACATATCATATCAAAATATATGGTTCTATAGACCAACTTATCTTATTAAAGAAACATATTATGAGAAATTAAAGTCCAGCAGATTGATCAGGAAATACAATCTATTCAGTTCTTATATTGGCAATATCCACTGTGTGGGATTATTATATCAATCTTGTAGTGTTCCACATGAAGATGCTTTTAAGAACTCTAGCGTTCCTTGTCTGCAGGTATCAGACAAAAAACTTTGGAAGAATGGCACATGCAGAAAATGAGACAAGGATTCCAGGATAATTCCTTGTTCCGCCCAACCGGGCTTCGTCAGCCGTGCATTCTCCGGATTATATAAATGAACATAATGTGATGTAATTTTATACAAAACCAAGTAACATAACACCCATACTAAACAATAAATTTACATACTGTATTCTTGTATATCAGAAACATGGAACATAATGGATTCAGTCATCACGACCATTAACCTAATGCCTCTTTATACAGAGAGAGGCCATATTGAGCACAACCACAGGTGGCTATAATTTACATAAATGCTTCTTAAAGAGACCATATTTTAACTATAAACCATAAATAATTTTTTAAAGAAATTGATAACATTCCTTTAAGATGTTAACCACGTAATAACTCATAAAAAAACAGCTGTAATCTTATTCTGTATTCAAGCCTGAAGGATGTAAAATGTTGAGTAGAAAAATAAATCTGGTTTCTTTCTGCAAAATAATCTTTTTGGCTTGTTCTATAGCTCCTTGATATGCCCAGATGACAAAAAATGTTAGATCCTCATCAGAATGTTATGCTTGAGTAAAGTGTTGTACCAAAAGCGTGTCAACGACACCATTTCTGATTGTGGAACGATGCTCAGATATCCTGACCCTGACGGGTGTGTCCTACCTACAATAACCCACAAGCGCACATAATCACGTAAATTACGCATGAAGTGGCGCATGTGGCAAATGATTCTAAAACAAACTTAAAGCCTTCTTTATTAGAAGACTCTTTCACCTGCAATGCATATTTACATGAGGTGCAATGACCACATCTAAAAAAACCTCGTGGAGGACTCAACAGCCAGCCTGGATGGGTGACTGAAAGGTCCATTGCCTGAAGGTTCTTTGCTGAGAAAGCTACCACTTGCACTATAGTTATTCACCACATGGGGCAGCCACATACTGATTCCAGCAGCTTCTAACAGTGATCTCAGTTGAGCCCGGTTTGGATACCTCTATATGTGAATGCTATAAGCTGGTGCCCATGGTCCTGTATATATGTGCTTCTTTTTTACTTACTCCCTTAGCAGATATACAGTCATACCTCAGGTTACAGACGCTTCAGGTTGCATTTTTTTGGGTTATGGACCGCTGAAACCCGGAAGTACTGTAACAGGTTACTTCTGGGTTTCAGCAGTTGCGCATGTGCAGAAGTGCCGAATCGCAACCTGCGCTTGCACAGACACGCCGCTGCGGGTTGTGAACGTGCATCCCGCATGGATCACGTTCGCAACCCGAGCGTCCACTGTATACCCAACCTGCTTTTCAAGGCACCCAAGGTGGCATACGGGATGCGGGTGGCACTGTGGGTTAAGCTACAGAGCCTAGGGCTTGCCGATCAGAAGGTCGGCGGTTCAAATCCCCGTGAAGAGGTGAGCTCCTGTTGCTCGGTCCCTGCTCCTGCCAACCTAGCAGTTCGAAAGCATGTCAAAGTGCAAGTAGATAAATAGTTACCAGTCCGGTGGGAAGGTAAACGGTGTTTTCATGCGCTGCTCTGGTTCGCCAGAAGCAGCTTAGTCATTCTGGCCACATGACCCAGAAGCTGTACGCCGGCTCCCTCGGCCAATAAAGTGAGATGAGTGCCGCAACCCCAGAGTCGGCCACGACTGGACCTAATTGTCAGGGTTCCCTTTACCTTTACCTTTAGGTTGGCATACATTTATCTCATCACATTTTCAGCATGGATTTGGACCAGGTCTCCATAGCTAACACACCTTCCACTGCACCATAATTTCCTTGTAGGTCACACTGCACCATAGGATTTGGAGTCTTAAAGCAGTGTGAACAGTTCCTGCATGTGCCATTTTCAATGTAGCACCGGGGGCTTTTTTAAAAAAAGAGTGTGCTTTTTAAAATAAGCAATAACAGAGGACAAATAATGCTAAATGTAACGTGTCTTACATTTGGGTTTACCTGACTATTTGAAATGTTAATTACATTAGCTTCTGCTAGAGGGAATGGATTGAAAACTTCTTGCTGCCGTGCAATAAAAGAAGCCCAGTTACCTGGATTCTATCCCCAGTCTCCCCTCCCTTTGCAAATACCCTGACAGTTTGCCAAAGCTGTTCTGCAGTCCCAAAGTGTCA
Organism: Podarcis raffonei; assembly: GCF_027172205.1. Taxonomy (NCBI): domain Eukaryota; kingdom Metazoa; phylum Chordata; class Lepidosauria; order Squamata; family Lacertidae; genus Podarcis; species Podarcis raffonei. The sequence goes on along the minus strand of NC_070611.1, from coordinate 62,726,410 downwards.
GGATGAAATACATCTTGCTTTATTGGCATTGTTATGCAACACCTATAAAATGGGGAATTAAATAAAAGAGCCCCTAACAGAAATGGAATTATGGAGACAATTTGCAGACACTAGCTCCCATTGTTCCTGTGCCAAGTGCCCTCCCTGTGAACAAGATGCTAAACCAGTCGGAGTTGCATTTTACAGCCAATTAATTATTGCATTTGGGCGGGGCCAGCATTGCAGTAAAATAAACACACAGGCTCTAGCTCTGTTTGGCTCTCATTACATTCGGTAGCAATATTCCAACAGTTAGGGATGGAGGAGGGTTTAGGACAGCCTGCATTTTCAAGCAAACTCGCTGAATTCAACTTACTGAATGTCTCACACACGAATACATGGATTGGAACATAGTTATTGTTTGGATTTCACACTTCTCCAAATGTTGCGATAACTGTTCTAGGGTAAAAAGAAAAGAAAAAAAGTAGCAAAGTAATAAAGTAATAAAATGTGTATTTTAGGTCAAAGTTCGTTTTAGATCATGCATCCGTTGAAATAAAATGTACATTAAAATACTATTTTGCGATTTTAAAATTCTGTCGAAGTACAGATCTTGGAGTTTGTTTGTTTTTAAAAAAGCAAACAAACAGGTTTCTCTTCAGATCGTATAAATCTTTTGCCTTTTACTAAAGATTTCCATGGGAAAAACAAACAAACAAACAAACAAACAAACAGATGACTATGGAAACAGGAATAAAATTAGGAAAACTGATATACAAAACTGATATAGACCAGGAAAAGATTGACCCCCCCCCTCTTTTCCCAGCCAAGGTGTTAGGTACTGAGTTGAATAGGATCCAAAAGGCAGCAGTCTGATTGGTCCTAGAACAATAGGATCCAGAATGCAGCAGTCTGATTGGTCCACAGGAGCCACCCAATCCAGCTCCAGGTGGAAGGGAATCTGCAACCTGATTGGCCTACAGGAGAATCCCGAAATTAGCCAATCACGTGGGGCCCATTGTGTAAATAATGTATATACAGTGGTACCTCGGGTTAAATACTTAATTCGTTCCGGAGATCCGTTCTTATCCTGAAACTGTTCTTAACCTGAAACACCACTTTAGCTAATGGGGCCTCCTGCTGCCACCACGCGATTTCTGTTCTCATCCTGAAGTAAAGTTCTTAACCTGAAGTAATATTTCTGGCTTAGCGGAGTCTGTAACCTGAAGCGTATGTAACCTGAAGCGTATGTAACCCGAGGTACCACTGTAAGGCAGACATTCTGGGGGAACTTCCATTCCTCCTCACCACTATGAGCTGAATAAATAGCATGAAATCCACTTTCGACTCTGAGTCTATTTCACAAGTGCTACCTAAAACTTTGCAGCTATTGCAATTCCTTTGTGATCCCAAGGTCCATAATGGCTCCCTGAGCATTCTTCTTCCAATGAAGACAAAGAGCACAGATTTTACTTTACAAAGGGGGTGCTAGTTTTGAGACCCAAGGGCCACACTCCCATCTGGGCAATGTTCCTTGCCTGGTGTCCTTCAACCCAACCTCTGGCCTGTTTTGCCTCTGTTCATGACCCTGGCCAAGGCCTGCTCCAAAGCTCCGGGTGCATTTTTGACCACAAGACCCCCTTTGTCTCTGTATTAAAAGAAATGCAACATGATGAATGTGACTTTCTCCCATGCTGAGCTCCCTTGGTGATATACTTGCCATTTGGAGCGGTGATTCATTAAGTGACGACACAAACACTGCGTTGCTATAAAAATGACATAAATGTTTGTGGCTTTCCCCCCTTTTCCTTTGTTCCTTTTCAACAGCATTTGGGAACTTCTTGTACTTTGCTGTACAATTTCATTGCCTAAAGAATTGTTCTTCCTTCTTATAATTTAAATGGGAAACACTGAGAACTAGTTTGGAGCTGCATTATTCAAGTCATATGAACATAGAGAGCTGCCTCGGAGTACAGTAACAGACTGTTAGTTCTCAGTTAGCCCAATGAGCTTTCAATTGTGATCTGCTCGGACGGCCAGGGGTAGAACATTTCAAGCCATTGTGCCAGCTCAGCCAATCAGCGTCACTGCCCAAAGCCTTCAGCACCACAAGAGCAGATAGTGATGGAGCTTAAGGAAACCTTGAGTGTTGATATTGGGACAAATTGCTAGAAATAATCTCTTTAATGGCCAAATGAAAGCTAGATTCCAGATCACAGTTTCCTAATTAAAGTCTTGTTTGGCTTTAACAATACATTGGCCGCTTTTTTTTTTTAATAGCCATCCTAGCTTTTCCTGCTCCATCACTCATTTTAAAAAGCAGAAACTTCGCATATCCCATCATAAAGTGATCTCATAATATCTAATCTGTAATGTGATCTGTAGACTCAGGTAGGTAGCCATGTTGGTCTGACGCAGTCGAAATAAATAAATAAAATATATAAATCGTCCAGTAATACCTTAGAGACCAACTAAGTTTGTTCTGGGTATAAGCTTTCGTGTGCATGCACACTTCTTCAGATTCTGTAGACATTACTCCAAATTTGGGAGGATCGTCAATGCATATGTATAAAAACATATTATTGTGAGTCTCGTCTCAGCAAATCCCTAATGGGTAGGTTGCCTTTTTCTCTACTGCTATGGGGGAAAGGGATAAATTAAATTATCTACTATATATTTTGGAAATTTGTCTGTCTGTCTGTCTGTCTGTCTGTCTGTCTGTCTGTCTGTCTGTCTGTTTGCTATAGAGCCCACCGCCTCTTGAGATATTGTCACTAAACTTGGCAGAAGGTTTCCTGAGGTGGGGACGGTGATGCTTGTCAATGTTTGTACTCTAGGTTCTATTTTGTTTTTTTTTAATAAAGATATTTATTAAGTTTCCAATTTTATACAAACAAAAAGAAAAAAGCAAAAAAACACATACCATTCTCAATACTTAATTTTCAATGACATATTTCCCTGACCTCCTCATACCTCCCCTTCTTGTATTCCAATTCAAATTGTTTACTCAGCAAATCCTTATCTCAAAACATTGCAGCTGGAAACCCCTTAATTTCAATCCAACATCATTCAACATTCTTTAATTTTACAATATTTCTGTAAATAGTCCTTAAATTTCTTCCAGTCTTCTTCCGCCGACTCTTCTCCCTGGTCACGGATTCTGCCAGTCATTTCTGCCAATCCCATACAGTCGATCATCTTCATCTGCCATTCTTCCAGAGTGGGTAAATCTTGCGTCTTCCAATACTTTGCAATAAGTATTCTTGCTGCTGTTGTAGCATACATAAAAAACGTTATGTCCTTCTTTGGCACCAATTGGCTGACCATGCCCAAGAGAAAGGCCTCTGGTTTCACTCTAGGTTCTAGTTTGAATGTGACTTCGGCATGACTCCACCTGATTTTTGTGTGTGTGTGGTGGGTCCAAATTCACAAATTGCACTTTCCGTTAAAAAACAACAACCCACATAATTTACATGTTTCTTTAAAATCTTGGACAGTGTTGGGCACTCTGTTCTATTATGAAATGATTCAACAAGTGATTTCTCAGCATATAAAGAATTTGCTCTAGAACAAGGAACATAGAAAAATGCAAAAATAATAATAAACCAAAACAAATGACAATAGACACTCCGTAAGACTTGTCTCAGCAGGAAATCATCAATTAAAACTAACAAAGAAGAAAATTGACACACACACCCCTCGCATAGGGTCCATTAAAAGCAATGTACTGCTTAGTCTGTTAATTAAATGCAGTGTAAAGTACAGTCTATTAATTGAACAATATGGACATTCCTGTTCATTTCAGGCTTAAGAGGTGTTGACATTGTCATTGTCTTCATAAAAAACGAAAAGTAACCTTCATAAATCCATTTATTTTGCAAGGTCCTCTCAGTTTTTGAGCTCGCTTAGTAAGAATATGTGTATAATGGAAAAAATCCCAAAGGTCTGAACACTGTTGTGTCATTGTGTGAGGTATTGCAGGCTCAAGCAATGTCATGTTTTGCTTCAGATTCTCATTTCTAAAGTGCCCAAAAGGTCACTTCTTTCTATTCTCCATTTAGGACCATAAACTGAGGTTCCAAAGGATTAGTCACTGATTGAATAACCTTCTGAATCTCCTGCCAAAAGATGCTTAACCTTCAGAGACGTAATGGGACAACTTGGTTGGATGAAAGCCTCCTAAAATCTTTATCCCAGTTGATATATGTATTGGAGATGATTTGATTTGATGTATGCGCTTTAAACATTTTTATATTTATAATTGGTTTGTCTTTTAAAATTGGTTTTGCATACGCAATTGCTTCATCCTTTTGCATATGTAACTGTTTTGTGCATGTTATTATCATGTAAATCACTCTGGCCTCATGGGAAACAATTCATAAATGAAATAAATAGCACAGCCCAGAGGCAACACAGCTGGAATATGCAGAAACAGTGGGATACTATCATATGAGTTTAGGTGACAATTAGTATTTAGCTGGGGGGAGAGTTCCAGATCTAGAGAAAAATAAATTATATCACAGAATACATTGTTGGTCTTTTTCATGATTCTTGAACCACTGCAAGACATCTTGCTACCAGTACCGATCTCATTTATATGACGGGGCTAAATTTAGAAGTATGCATTAAAGCTTTTTGCCATTTCTGCAGTTCTTGGCCACCTTCTTGGTAACATCTGGCACCGGCTGGTATTTCTCACAGGAAACCAGCATCTGTAAATAAAACCTGATATATAAATATTCCATGATTTTCTGGCATCTGGGCCCAAAACTCTTTGGGGATTAGATCTGAGAGTTTCTGAGGGAATATGTAGCTGGAAGCATTTCTTTCCATCTGATATGTGTGCACAGTAATGGTGACCATGTCCTAGATTCAAAGGTTTAATTGTGGTATGAAAAAGATATGGTAACTCAGGGACCCATGAGAGACAATACAGGAGATATGACTTTAAAGCTGGATTGAGGAAGCAGTCTTAAGCGATGGGGTAATTCATATTTTCTCACTATGTTAGTTCCGTGATCATGTAATGTGCACAGATGGTCCTGCATTTTCTTGCAGTTTATGACATGACAAAAGCACTTCGTTTTCTTAATAGAAATATTAGTTTGTTCCCTGCCTTCCCTCGCCCTGTTAGTGAATTGTACCATATATATGTTGGGGAGGGGGCTTGTTTTTCCCCAAATAAAACTCTTTTACTTTATCCAATTCATACAATGTGTGTTTGTTTGTTTATGCCCACATCCACAATTTTTTTAAGCATTCTAAAAAAAATTAAAACATTCTAAAAACATATCTTAAAACATTAATGCATTTAGTTATCTCAGAGTTGCCAGGAGCTTAAAATACCTGGGAAAACAGGAATGTTTTTGAATTTCTTCTGGAAATTTATCGTGATGAATTGAATGGCAATATCTATACAGCATTAATTTGATTTCTTTTTATTATATTTGTCCAAAAGGTGTTTTTTTTTAAGAGCAACACCAAAAAATGTGTTCCATAAGAGCATTTCTTTCCATGCGTTTCCGACATTATATTGCTTGCCCCTGCATAAATACCGTTAAGCCTTACAGGTGTCAAATGTCAACAAAAAAATCTGATTGTACAAGCTTTAATTCATATTCATCCCAATGGCATCTTGTCGGTAGGAATTTTTGGGGGGGAGGATTTCAAATCAGTTCACATTTACAGGTTAACCTAGCTAATTCAAACATTCCGAAACAATATGAGAATTGAAATATGAACTTGCTTCAGAATTCACACTTCTCCAAATTTTGCAAGGCAGCTCTCCAGTCAAGTTATGTGTATGAAAATACAGACTCTGGTCTTAAGAAATGCATATATGGGTGAAAATAGCAAGTGAAAATGCATCATTTAGGGGAAATTGCTTTGCAAAAAAAATGTGAATCTTAGGCAAAATTGCATGGATAATATTCCTATTCAGAGAATTTGTTCTGAAATGATGAATTTGCAAAATGTGAAGAAGCGAACTTAAGGCTGAAAAAAACGAGAAACCAAGAGAAACAGAAATGGATGGATTCAGCCATCCCTAGTTGTGGGATATGTCACAATAATAATTTCCAAATGTCTAAAGGTAATCTCATATCCTAGACGTGACTCATGCACCAAATATTAACCCCTTACCTCTTGACTGACCTCTGGGAACTACACGACTGGACTACTCAAGAAACAACCTTTCACTTGATTAAATTAAGAATCTTCTCTGGCTGAGTCAATTCCCTCGACAGTTTCTTGCAATCATCCTATGTTATTCTTGTTCTGTGTCCCTATCGAAAACCTCTTGTTCCTGTCTGAGTTTGTTTTGGGAATGTGCGCATATAGGGTTGAGGGTGAATTTCTTGTGGCTCTCTGCCATGGCTGGCACTGGGGATTGCAATCCCCAGGGGAAACTGCTATTATATGCATTCTGACGGCACCATTGCTGTACTTGCCCAAGCACTGCAAGCTGGGAGAGAACTCTCACAAAACATACTGTGTTTTCGTGGGTGCTGACCAAGTGGGTTTACCAACCCACTTCCAAACTGAGCTGAGGGAAGTTCTCCCCTCCTGAGTGCATCTAACAACCCGGGCAATTTTTTTAAAAAAGTAAATTAAGCCAAGTTCTTCTCTGGAGCTTGAAGTTTTGATAAAGACAACTGAGCCACTCCTTACCTAATATAAACAAAGGCGCTTAGTGACATTTCAGGATGTTCCATTGTGAGCCAGGAAAACCAAAAATAGTCAAAGGGAGTCATGCATCATGTATAGCCAGGCCCAAAAGCTCAATGGAAACTTCCTGGTGTTAAATCTTTCCCAAGTGAAACTCTTAACAGCAAGCTTAGCATCAGAGCACATAACCAATGCCTGTGACAGTTGTTTGGACAAGGTTCTCAGTGCCCCAGTAAAGTCAAAACCTATTTTAAAGCTGGAGGTTTACAATACAGCCAGCCAGTTGGAGCCTTCTCATCTATCAGGGCCGCTGTCTCCTTGCATGGGCTTTGTTGTGCAATGGTACTTTCTTGGGCATGCAGTGAGACACATGGCCATAACTGCTCCCAGATAAATAAGTTACATGTTTTTCAGGGAACAAGCAGCTGGATCAAAGGAAGTTTGCCCTGGGCACTCTTGTATTATTTACACTCTTTGAAGATACATGGAAAAAGGAGTAATCATATATCCAGAAGGCATTGTTTACCTAAAGCGAATGCCACCGTTGTGCACCAGGTTTAGAGTCGTCTTCAAATTCTTCCTAAAGGGTTCCTTTAATGTGAAAATTGGTTTCAGGTCAGCCTCTGGGCTTACACACTGATTCCATGGGATCTCTTGCACTGAAAAACAACAACAACTATGCAAAACGTGTCTTTTGCAAAATGGATGTTGTTGTTCGCACACATCCTGTTTGCACTGAGAGTCACACTGCACAATGGATTTTGTGTTTTTCAGATTGTCTGCACTGACCCAAGTTAAAAAGTGAAAACAAGAGACTACAAAAATCAACACATCAAGATGTACAGCATGAATGCTACACATAATCAGAATTTGGGTTGCGTTTGATGTAGCACTAAGCAGATTGTCCGGTCAGCACAAGGATGCACAATGGAATGATCTTCTCCTCTCCTCCTAGGAAAAAAACTTCTTCCATAACCATTTCCCAAAATAACTGCACAGGTTTGTATTCTCAATACATATGGTGATACTAACCTAGCTGTTGACATCCTCTCCAACATAAAGCCTCCAGATGTTGTTGGACCACATCTCCCATCAGCCCCGGTCATCAAGGCCAATGGATAGGGATGATGGGAGTGGCCACAGGTTGTCCACCCCTGGCTTAGAGGCTCTGGCTTTTAGTTCTCTGGCTCCTGCAGATCCTGACCTGTGACTCCTGGGTCCTGGATCCTGCTCAATTGTTGTTGTTTAGTCGTTTAGTCGTGTCCGACTCTTCGTGACCCCATGGACCAGAGCACGCCAGGCACCCCTGTCTTCCACTGCCTCCCGCAGTTTGGTCAAACTCATGCTGGTAACCTCGAAAACACTATCCAACCATCTCGTCCTCTGTCGCCCCCTTCTCCTTGTGCCCTCCATCTTTCCCAACATCAGGGTCTTCTCCAGGGAGTCTTCTCTTCTCATGAGGTGGCCAAAGTACTGGAGCCTCAGCTTCACAATCTGTCCTTCCAGTGAGCACTCAGGGCTGATTTCCTTCAGAATGGAGAGGTTTGATCTTCTTGCAGTCCATGGGACTCTCAAGAGTCTCCTCCAGCACCATAATTCAAAAGCATCAATTATTCCTGCTCAATACCTGCCTACAATTCAGCCCTAACATACCCATACTACAGTTTTAAGGTGCTTCTGAATTCCTTGTGAATATAAAACAAATTCTGATGGTGTTGTGTTGGAGTGTGTGTTTGCTGCAGGAGGAAAAAAATGTGTTTCCTTATTGAGTTGTTGAAAGGCTGTTGTTGTTTAAGAAAGGAATGAATCTAAATCAATTTTTTGACACTGTACCTGGAGGAGCAGCAGCGGCAGATGTCTGAGTCTCCAGCCTCAGCACTTTGGTTCTTGCATGCTCACTTGCCAGATGGCCTGCCAAGAGAGTGAGAGAATATTCTTGCACATGTCAGGAAAGTAAGCTCATAGCCCGCCAACTGTCTCCTGTACTCCAGCTTCCGCTCCCAAAACAGATAACTGAAAAAAAGTAACTGGAGCCATATATTTTATTGCCATGGGGAGCTCCTCGAAATGACCAGTTTATTGAGCATTTGCTTGCAAAGAGCTTACCTGAAGGTTAGGTGATGCCCTGTATTTACGGAGCCTTCGTGAGAGCCAGTGTGGTGTAGTGGTTAAGTGCAGTGGACTCGTAATCTGATGAACCGGGTTCGCTTCCCCGCTCCTCCACATGCAGCTGCTGGGTGACTTTGGGCTAGTCACACTTCTTTGAAGTCTCTCAGCCCCACTCACCTCACAGAGTGTTTGTTGTGGGGGAGGAAGGGAAAGGAGAATGTTAGCCACTTTGAGACTCCTTCAGGTAGTGATATCAAATCCAAACTCTTCCTCTTCTTCTTCTTCGTTGCAATTGGTTTGCAGGGCATTCACACGATGATGAACATTCATCCTGAGCAAGTCGTTCCCATTTCTAATCTGGCTTTGGATAAACTGCCTCTGATTTCTCCAGGTGAAAGGGGGTGCAAAAAGGGCCACACACACACCAGGCATTCGCCTCTTTCGGGGAGCAGCCTTGTGTGTCCTGTGGGGCCTCCCTTGTGGCACTTCCCAGGGCAGCTCTTCCTGCTTGGATATTTCTTTGAAACTTTAGCCAAAATCTGCTTCTCTGCAATTTGTACCCCACTCTGCCTTTCATCCAAACAAGGAAAGTGGCGTTATCGGAGTTAAGTAGCACATTCCAGTCAGGCAAAAGCACCTGGACTGTGAAGCAAAGAGGGGCTTGGGCCTGGGGAGAGTTTCAAGGGGCAGATACAAAAGCCTAGAGCAGGCTTCCTCAAACTCGGCCCTCCAGATGTTGTGAGACTACAAATCCCATCATCCCTGACCACTGGTCCTGCTAGCTAGGGATTATGGGAGTTGTAGGCCAAAAACATCTGGAAGGCTGAGTTTGAGGAAGCCTGGCCTAGAGGCTCGCATTTGGCTCCCAGGCCTGAGGTTCCCCATCCCTGTTCTAGACCTTAGTGATTACTTTTCCTAGGCAATGCCTTCTCTTTGTTGGGATACTGCCAGGGAGACAGAGTCCATCATGACCCCACGTTGTCTCCGTCGCGATCCATCGACCTCCCGTAGACATGCAGTATCATTCAATTAGCGACACGAGCTCCAGAAATAGCTTGCCACATTCCAGAGCTGGTGCACGCTCTATCAGCAGATAATGCACAGTGAAAGAGGCACGCAGGAGAGCATTATTTACAACTTTATTCAGCGTTGGTCAGAACAAAGAAAACATGACTGCCTGATTCAATGTCTCAGGCACAGAGAGAGAAACGAAAGCATAGACACAACAGAAACATCCTGTGAACAGGAAATGCGCAGGCTGTGACACAAACATCCTGCTCCCTTTTAAGGTGGAACGGAAATATCCTAACACTCTTGAACTAGAGTATACCTCTGGCATAGGATACACTTCAATCAGAAGGAAGATGTAGAGGGCATGCCAGTGAAGGAGCTAGTCAGGACTGTTGATGATTCTCTCCAGGAAGAACAGAAGAGTAACAAGAAGCCACTAATTTGACCAGGGGCATATCTAGGGGTTGGCCCCCACCAAGGGCCCAGGGCCCAGGGCGGAGGTGCAAAAGTCATGCCTGCCAGTCCACCCATGTGCTCAGACAGATGGACCAACAGAGGTAGGAGCAGGAAGAGAGCAGAAGAATGTTGATGCAGCTTTTTTATTTGAGGAACTAACTTTGCTCAGGCCTCATTGGGATTGGGACTCAAAACTTGTAATCGGGACCAAAGCTTACTCCTGAAATATGTGCCGTCATAACAGAGATGGCTTCTGATAGCTGCAGAAGAAGTCGCTGGCGAAGCACAAAAGGCAACTTCTTCAGTTTCTGGTCCATGGTCTCTCCCAGCATCTTTGTGTTCTTGACCAAGAATGCATATTAAGATTACCTAATGCAGTTATGTTTTAACTGTTATTAGATGGTAGGTTTGTGCTTGTGTTTTGTAATGGGAAGATACAATGTTGGACCAAACAAGATTTCAAAGAGAAAGAGAATTTTAAGTAGACTGCCCGAAACCCTCGGCCTAGATTTACATGTAAACAAGCTGGTCTAAAAGTTCTGTAACACAATTATTATCCCGAGCACCCAATTTACTGAATGGGATCATCTTCTTCTTGATCCGAATGATTGTGTACCCTTAGGAGAATGGCATTTGATTAGAGTCATCATCCTGCTTTGAGTGCCCCGAAAAATTATGAATGCTATTTTGATTATCCTTCTTCATGTACAATTGAATACATTAAGACTAAATGCTCTTCAAGATAACAATCTCAATAGTGTTTTGAAAAAAGGAAGGTCAAGGATGCAACTGCGGCAGCCCTCCTCTAATCTTAACTTTTCCGTACGTTGGATGAAGAGAACTCTGAAGCCATAGGCTGCAGCAAGACATGTTCCAGTGCATTGTCGGTAACAAACACATGGCCGCCACTACAGAAAACAGAACAGCAAAGATGCCAGCACCTGACTGGTAGCCATTTAAATTTTCCCTAATGGCCCTTGTGTGGCATTATTCTAGAAAATATGTGGGGAATTTGTGGCCTTTGGATGTTATTGGACTCCAACTCTCGTCATCCCTAATCATCATGGCCAATAGTCAGTGATGATGTAAATTGTAGTCCATCAACATCTGGAGAGCCATATACTCTCCGCTTTTCCTCTAGGGAAGATATTTAAAGGAACACCTCCACTGTGTGCCACTTTATTAATTACCCCCGAGTGATGGCTAGTGAAAATCATGGAATATGCAGAGATGGCAAGATTGACAGTGCTGATAAGAGTCACAAGTTTAGACTCATTCAAGGAGGACTTGAAACCTTTGCTAGTCTACTTAAAAAGTAACTTTTCAAATGTGTAGTCCACAGCAGGGTTTGAAGTCTAAGGAAAAAATAGCAGAACCTAGTCGTGATGTATGGAAGTGAGAGCTGGACCATAAAGAAGGCTGATCGCCGAAGAATTGATGCTTTTGAATTATGGTGCTGGAGGAGACTCTTGAGAGTCCCATGGACTGCAAGAAGATCAAACCTCTCCATTCTAAGGAAATCAGCCCTGAGGGCTCACTGGAAGGACAGATCCTGAAGCTGAGGCTCCAATACTTTGGCCACCTCATGAGAAGAGAAGAAGACTCCCTGGAAAAGACACAGACATTGTGAAGGATTGAGGGCACAAGGAGAAGGGGACAACAGAGGACGAGATGGTTGGATAGTGTTCTCGAAGTTACCAGCATGAGTTTGACCAAACTGCGGGAGGCAGTGGAAGACAGGAGTGCCTGGCGTGCTCTGGTCCATGGGGTCACGAAGAGTCGGACACAACTAAACGACTAAACAACAACAACAGTAAGAAATCTGTTTAAAAGGATGAAACTGGATTTTTAAAAACGTAATTGTATGTAATTGTGATTCTAAACATCGAGGGTGGGTTAGTGGGAAGTCTGTTTAAAATCTGTTTAAAAGGATGAAACTGGAGTTTTAAAAAAGCAATTGTATGTAATAACCCATCGAGGATGGGTTAGTGGGAAGTCATTAGTATTGTAGAATAGGGTTACAACTGTTGAGTGTTACAGTGTAATTTTGAATTTTGAAATAAAATGATTTTTTTAATTTTATTTTTAAGAAAGGACTCCCATGGCTGGGAGCCCACAAGTCTTGGAGTGAGCCCACTAGGCTATGTGCCAATCAAAACCTGGATCTGGGTTATCCAAAAGTTGTGACAACTGTCCTGGAAGCAATCCCAAATGATAACAGGGATGGAAAGCCTGTAGCCCTCCAGGCATTTGCTGGACTACAATTCCCATTATCCCTACCTATTGGCCATGCTGGCTAGAGATGATGGGAGTTGGAGTCCAACCACATTTGTGGGAGGGGCACAGGTTTCCCAACCTTGCTTTCCAACCCAGTCTTATAGGACATTTGTGCTTCTGGACATTTGGAGAGTGCACCTTTTACAACGGCACGTATTTCAAGGGTGAGCTTTTGTCCTGAAGACAAGTTCTGAGTCCCGATTCCAAGGAGGCATGAGCAAACTCACTTCTTCGAATAAAAGAGCTGTATCAATAGGCTTCTAATATCAAACACCAAATGCATGAGATCATTCATACGCAAACTCCAGCCCTCCAGGTGTTTGGGACTACAATTCCCATCATCCTTGCTAACAGGACCAGTGGTCAGGGATGATGGGAATTGTAGTCCCAAACATCTGGAGGGCTGGAGTTTGCCTATGCCTGCATGAGATCATATGAAGAGCCCTTTTGGATCAGGCCAATGGCCCAACTCGCCCAGAATCCTTTTTCACAGTGGCCAATCAGATGCCTGTAGCAAGCGAGACCTGAGTGAAATGGCCCTCTCCTCACCTGTGATTCTTGGCTACTGGAATTCAGAAGTGTTATTGCCTCCAGCTAGTAGCTTTCTCAGGGATGCAGGTGGCGCTGTGGGTTAAACCACAGAGCCTAGGACTTGCCGATCAGAAGGTCGGTAGTTCAAATCCCCTCTCCCGTTGCTTGGTCCCTGCTCCTGCCAACCTAGCAGTTCGAAAGCACGTCAAATGCAAGTAGATAAATAGGTACCACTCCGGCGGGAAGGTAAACGGCGTTTCCATTCGCTGCTCTGGTTCGCCAGAAGTGGCTTAGTCATGCTGGCCACATGTACGCCGGCTCCCTCGGCCAATAAAGCGAGATGAGCGCCGCAACTCCAGAGTCGGCCACGACTGGACCTAATGGTCAGGGGTCCCGTTACCTTTTAGTAGCTTTGTCAGCCTTACTCTCCATGAATTTCTTTTAAAGCCATACAGACTGATGGCAATCGAAACATGTATCTGTCTCGTTCTTCGGCTCCAGGAGGATCTAAGCATAACTTCGTATTGCTGGGTCTGTTGTAAAGTGTGTGTTTGTTTGTTTGTTTGTTTGTTTGTTTGTTTGTTTTAAAAGGGGGCAGTCGTATGCGCCTCCAGGAAAGGGAATGCGGAGAGCTTGCTCCCTTTCATCAGTACCAAAGGCAGAATAGGGTAGGCAATTTCTCCAGGCTACTGATTTATGGGGAATGACAGGTTTGGATTTGCAAGGCAGGTTGCTGCGTTTCTGTGCTGTGTGAGCTTCTGGGAAAAGAAGGGGAGATTTGCATTCCCCTGTCCGTGCAGCTGGGCACAGTTGCTGTTGATTTGTTTGAAACCATCCGTGCATAACATAATCAATGGTAAGCACCGGAAGAAGGTAGGAAGAAGGGTCGCAGCTCAGTGGAAGAGCACCTGCTTTGCATGCAGAAGGTCCTAGGTTCAATCCTTGACCTCAGCAGGAAGAGCTAGGTTAGTTAGACTCCTTGCCTGCAACACTGAAGGGTCAATGCAGACAATACTGAGTGGGCTACAGTATCTCCTCCATAGGAGGTCTTAAACAGGGGCTGGGTGGCCATCTGTCATCCTGATTCCTCAGCTGTGGTTCCTGCATTGCAGGGGGTTGGACTGGATCAGTGTTTCCCAAACTTGGGTCTCCAGGGGTTTTTGGACTACAACTCCCATCATCCCTAGCTAGCAGGACCAGTGGTCAGGGATGATGGGAATTGTAGTCCAAAGGCAGCTGGAGACCAAAGTTTGAGAAACACTGAACTAGATGATTCTTGGGGTCCCTTCCAACTCTACGGTTCTGTGACTATGTGAGGGAGTGGCACATTGAATGCCTCTTGATTTATGGGTTCTATGGGGTAATATACCCAACCCAGAGCCCCAGTTATCAACAAAAGAGAAGCAATTCTAGTTTTATTGATGCTTTGGCCCCTGGTACAGCCACACACTTCCTTCCCTGCCATACAACGTGCTGCCATCTGCCTTATTGCAGGGCAGATTTGAGGGTAAACCATACGCGGAACAAGTCTGCCCCTGCGACTTGATGGAGGTAGAAACTCTCTCTCATGCCTTGTTAAGCTGCCGTTTCTACGGGGATATACACTTGGTATTTATTACCCCTGCTATGCAAAAATCTCCAAATGAATCCGAACTGCAATGTCTAAAATCCCTGGTAGAGGACAAGGATCCTGAGATCACTTTAAGGGTAGCCAAATTCTGTGCAATTGCCATAAAACTTAGGGAACAAGCTGTGCTATCATAATGATTAAGGTTTTAAATGATAATTTTGGGTTATATGTTAGTGACTAAGTTTTAACATATATATTTTTTAACTGTTGCTATATCTGTATTGTCCCTGTTATACCTAATTGCAAATTCAAATGTATCCCTATTGTGTTTTATGACTTCCTTGATACTGTATGTGGGCTGGAACTGGTCTGTGACCAAAATAATAAAATTCAATTCAATTCCCTGCCATCAAATCCCCCCAAGATATCAAAACAATAGCCAGCCCTTCTTGAGTCTGATCCCACTGCACTTGGCAGGTTGCTCATAGGGGTCTCTCCAGGTGATGAGTTCTTATGGGATCTACAGATTTAAACTGGGTTAACAGTAATTGCTTCCCCATAGGACCTCTCCAGGGTTTCAGGCCCCTGTTAGAGGGTTTTTTTCCTCTGGTGGCAGATGACAGAAGCTATGACACCACGAGACCGGTGTAAAACCAAACAAATAAAGGTTCATTACAAAACAACAAAGCTTGTGGGTGTTTTTCCTTGCAGGCAAAGTTCAAACTGCAACTTTCCTTCCTTTTGTAGTCATGACCAGCTGTACCCAATCTGCCCAAAGCGCACAGAAACAGTTCTTAAAGGTACAAACATCCTTACTGTTTCTTGGCAGAATGATTCCCAACATTCTCGCCCAAGCCTACTCGGAGATGCCAGGGATGGAACCTAGGACATTCTGCATGCAAAGCAGACCACTGAGCTATGAGCCTTCTCAGCTGCTTATTCTGGGTCAGCTTGAGGATCACTGTACTTGCTTCCCATTCTACAGGCTCATTGCTCACAGCGAATCATAGAAATTGTTCTGCTTCAGATCACTTGCAGGCAGGTTTGGCGCTGGCCTCGACAAGTAAAAGTGTCACCAGAGTTCCATCTCTTCCTAGGGAATCCCCCCTCCCAGCTGTGCAAATGTTTGCATTTATCCAACCTCTTCTGCTCCCAGTGTGGTGAGCCAGTGTGGTGTAGTGGTTAAGAGCGATAGACTCGTAATCTGGTGAACTGGGTTCGCTTCCCCGCTCCTCCACATGCAGCTGCTGGGTGACCTTGGGCTAGTCACACTTCTCTGAAGTCTCTCAGCCTCACTCACCTCACAGAGTGTTTGTTGTGGGGGAGGAAGGGAAAGGAGAATGTTAGCCGCTTTGAGACTCCTTCGGGTAGTGATAAAGCAGGATATCAAATCCAAACTCTTCTTCTTCTTCCCCTTCTCTCTCTCTCTCTCTCTCTCTCTCTCTCTCTCTCTCTCTCTCTCTCTGTGTGTGTGTGTGTGTGTGTGTGAATTGCTACACAGAGTGAAGACCCCAATGATCACAGGAGCCTGGTGCCAAGGTGATCAATTCCTGCTTCGTACATATTTGTGATTTACGTCTACAAGTTATCCAACCGGGTCCCAAGTGGCTTAGAGAACTAGCTTAACGTTAAACAACAGGCAGTTCCAAATCCACTTTGACTTTAAAACCAAAAAACCCCCAGCAAATACCGTCCAATCCAAAGGCTGGTGCTGCTTTCTTAGCATTCTGCAAACTGGAAAACTGGAGACAGATCCTGTTGATTTATGCACAGGGTGCCCAGTGCCAAGCATGTACACAGGGGTAGACATCTAGGTTAAAACCCGATTCCTCCTGATTATTTCCCCCACCACCCAGACCATGTTGTGCTTGGCAAGCAGGGCTCCTGGGAAAGGAACAGCATGGAAAGGTTTGGCCATGATGTACTGTGTGATATGCCTAAGTGCATTCAGAAAGAACAGCCTGTGTCAAAACCTCTTACACTTCTTGGTTGCTTTAAAGGGGCCGGGGAGAGAAACCTGTTTACAAAGCACTTGGGAGGGGGTGTCTATTAATGTATGTGTACAGTCGGTGGAAGCCCAAATATGTTTGGCAGCGTGCTAAAGGGTTTGCCCATTGAATGATGGTTTCTTGAGCCAAATGCCGAAGGCACTGCATGATAAGAACTGGCCTGCTAGATCAGAACAAACCCGGTCTAGCCCAGTCTTTGGCCAGCTGATGCTTCTGGGAAGCTCGCAAGCCGGGCTTCGAAGTGGCGTCCTTCCCTTGCAGTTTGTTGTTGGGATCTGGCACTGAGTAGTGTATATGCATGTGTGTGTGTCTGTGTGTGTGTGTGTGTGTGTATGTGTATAGCCTCAAGCAGGGATGAGCGCATCTGTCGATGTTGATTTCTCTCCATTTCTCATTTTTCTAATCTCAAATTCAGTTCTCCACATTTCCACATGAGGTTTTTTTAAAGAAAAGGCCTCATGAAAATTCAGTAGCATTCCAAAGTGGTTTTCTCCTAATACACCCCTCTTTGTATACAACTTTGCACCTCCTTGCAAAGCACCTTTCCCTAATACAGTGGTACCTCGAGTTAAGAACTTAATTCGTTCCGGAGGTCCGTTCTTAACCTGAAACTGTTCTTAACCTGAGGTACCACTTTAGCTAATGGGGCCTCCTGCTGCTGCCATGCCGCTGGAGCATGATTTCTGTTCTCATCCTGAAGCAAAGTTCTTAACCCGAGGTATTATTTCTGAGTTAGCGGAGTCTGTAACCTGAAGCATCTGAAACCTGAAGTGTCTGTAACCCGAAGTAAGGTAAAGGTAAAGGGACCCCTGACCATTAGGTCCAGTCGTGACCGACTCTAGGGTTGCAGCGCTCATCTTGCTTTATTGGCCGAGGGAGCTGGCGTACAGCTTCCGGGTCATGTGGCCAGCATGACTAAGCTGCTTCTGGAGAACCAGAGCAGCGCACGGGAACGCCGTTTACCTTCCTGCCAGAGCGGTACCTATTTATCTACTTGCACTTTGACATGCTTTCAAACTGCTAGGTGGACAGGAGCAGGGACCGAGCAACGGAAGCTCACCCCGTCGCGGGGATTCGAACCGCCGACCTTCTGATCAGCAAGTCCTAGGCTCTGTGGTTTAACCCACAGCACCACCCACATACCATAACCCGAGGTACCACTGTACAATGATTTTTTGCATGTTGTTTTCAGGAATCTATCCCCCCCCCCAAAAAAAATTGCATACTTTTCCTGCCTCTCCGTGTCATTTAGCTACTGTTCCCGCCCTCCTTGAATTTGCCTAACCTCTCTTTAAAGGGATCTGTGCTTGTGGTCATCACCCCATCTTGCGGCTGTGAATCTCTCAAGTTAACCACGCACTGTGCATAAGTCGGTGTGTGCTTTTCAACACGCTGGCTATGAGTGTTGCTCATGTAGCCCCTAGCCATCAACTATTAAAGTATCTCAGGAGCAAGAGATTTAGACTCCTTCTTCTCACCGTGCATCCCTCACAAGTTGAATGGGAGTAGAGCCAAGATAACCACAACGGATATTGCAACAATACCCTCCAGGCGATCGTGTTCCAAAATGGATCCTAAAAGCAACACCGTTAAGATGTTGTATACTGCCAGTCTTTGACACCAAAACATCGATCCAAGGCTTTGTTTGTAAGTTCTAATCCAGGCACCTCCTGCTCGGTTGCTGGCAAAGGAATTAAGTTCTTGTAAGGTCTGCTTCCAAGACGCTAGCTCTGAGCCATCCAGACTTAGCAGCCAGACTTATCAAAGTTTATCATCTATATAAAAAGCTGTTTGCTGACTTTCCATGGTTTAGTTAGGTCATGCAGCTGGTGTGTAGGGCCTCCTGCACCGCTCCAGAGGGAGCAGGCAATCTGCTACTTTTTTCTTCCTCTCCCATTGATGTGAATGGAAGCCATTTACTACAAGATGAAAAAAGCAAAATCAGGGAGGCTCACACTACTGAATGGCAAGTTTGGTTTCTGTCTTGGTAATGTCGTTCACAGTAGCAGCTTCAGTCCTAGAATCATAGGGCTGTAGAGTTGGAAGGGACCCCGAGGGACATCTAGTCCAACCCCCTGCAATGCAGGAATCACAGCTGAAGCATCCATGACACATGGCTATCCAACCTCTGTTTGAAAACCTCCCGTACCTTCTGAGTGAGTCCATTCCACGGCTTTTACCATGAGAAAGTTCCTCCTAATGTTTAGCTGATATCTCCTGTGACGTTAACCTATGAGAGTGCTGGAGGTGAAATAGTTAAACAGGTTACCCAATCAGAACCCAGGGGGTGGAGTCAGAGGGACTATAAAACCAGCTCTGGGAGGGGCGAAGGGAGGAGTTCGTTGGGAGTTGGGTGGTTGGTTGGAGTGGGAGTGAATTGGGATAGAGTCTGTGGGGAGGTTGAGTTAGTGTAGAGAAAGAAGCTGAGTCAGGAACAGTTAGGAGCTAGGAAGACAAGTAAATATCTGAGAGGTGGTTTAGTGAGTGAGAGCAGGTAGCGAAGTTATAGATCTGGATAGGCCCCCCATGTTTGTAATTGACCGATACCGTTTATGAAACCACACGCTTGTTAAACTGCAATAAATAAACAGAAGTTTATGTTCCAATTCAACCCTGACTGGACTCAGTACTGTCCCAGTTAGGGCCTGGGTGGTGGCAGCGAGAAATAAAGTGGTGGCACAGGGATCAATAGACGGTGAAACGTCCGGGGACCCTGTGTGATCGCCACATCTCCTTTCTTGCAATTTGAATCACAAGCTTTCTCCATCTTCTTTTTTTAAATAAATTGAATTAAGGTTTATAGAGAAAAATACAAAACTTAGTATCTTTCTTCCTTTTTTAACCAAACTAAGTATCTTTTTCTCTTTTTCTGACGAAACAAAAGGGGGGGGGATGGGGAATAGAGAAAAATAAATAAATAAATAAATAAGAGTAGGAAATTAGCATTATAGCCAGGAAAACTAACATAATAATCCCCATGTCTGAATGCACCCATAGAGAAACTGCCTTGTTCCAGGTCAGGCTATTTGTCCATCTAGCCCAGAATTCCTTACTCTGACTGGCAGCAGCTCTCCACGAACTCAGGAAACCTTTCAGACTGCAGCCCTTAGTCTGAAAAAGTTTCCCTGCCTCTGTATATTAGACACTCTCGGTTTTCCAACTAAAGAAGGTTGGGATCATAAGCCAACAAGCCAAAGCATTTTGCCACTTGCTCAGCTGACCAATCAAATTTAAGAGAGGCGACCCAAACAACCAGGTGGAACACGCGACATTCTCCTGTGCTTCCTGTCCCCCTTTCATTAGAACTTAATAAGACAAACGTTTTGCTTATTTTGCAATGAAGACGTTGACTGTGGGGAAAGGAGCTGGCAGAGGCAAACTTACAAAACTAATGGATTTAATTTCATGTCGGGTAATTTCCACAAGCTGTGCAAATACTTTTTAAAAAGGGAGAGAGAGAAAGTACTTTGGCCCAGCATGTCCTGAAAATTGACAGGCCTTAGGCACGGATAGCCAAAGTGAAGTCCTTGTATGTCCCACTGATTTTAAAGGCAATGTAAAGTATGTGGTTAAAACTTTCCCACTGATACCAGGGGGACTTAGAAATACTATCACCCAGTGTCAGCAGATGTGCTCTGATCTGCCTTTAAATGCCCTTTTACATACACTTTTATCCTCTTAAGGAGCTCAAGACAGCATACTTGGCCACCCACCCCCCCGGTATATTTTACCCTCACGACAACCCTGTGAGGTAAGTTAAGCTAAGGAATGGTGGCCACTCCAGTAAGTATTGTAGCTGAACAGGCTAAACTATGGTTTAGAATAGTTTAGCATCTTACTCTTGGTCATTCCAGATGACCTGTTTATTGAGCGTTCATCCTGATTCGTTTGCAGGGAGGTCAAACGATGTTGGCTATTTAATCAGCATTCATCCCAATTCGTTTGTGATGTTGTGTCAAAGCAAATATTAACCCCTCAGGTTCCCAAGCATTTCATCATTGCTTTCCTTATCTCAAAAAGTCCAGTTTGGGGGAGAAATGGGTTTGTTGCGCAAGACCTCAGAGTCAACGATAATTGCACAACCCCACAATAGCCACAGTCTGGAAGTGCCCCCAGCTGAAGTGAAACTGATGAGGTAACTGACATCTGCAGCTCTTGCTAAAGACATATACTAGCCTTGTTAGGTTTGCACATGTGCAGTTTGAACTATGCAACCTTTAAATCAAAACATATTTCTGTCCCCAAACCCCACACACCCTCCCCGCCGAAAAGGGCAAAAGAAATGGGGAAATAATTGATTAATGTGACTTAAATGGAAAGTGAACGAGGATCAAAGAGCAGCTACAGTGTTTTAACACTCACCATTCCTTTTAAAATCCAAAATTCCTTTGAAGTGCAGGAGAGCATCTGGCCATTAGGAGCACTGGAAGTGGGAAACGATGGAGAACATTAAAGGCTAAACAGCATTGCCTTGAGCAACTAGCACCACACACTTCGGATCACAGAATCTCCCCCCTCACCCCCGAAATGACCAGCTGGAAAACTACTGAAGCAAAGTGTGCTTGCTGAAATATCGTTTAGGGTTCACAGATAAGCCAAATCAAAAGGCCGCAAATAGGACTCTCTCTTGCTTGTACGTCAGGCTACCCATATATGCAATTACTTCACTGTCTTTTTGCATGAAGGAAAAACAGCAATGCCACAAAGAGGGTAGAGAGTAAAGGCTGCAGAGCAGAAAGAATAATGTATTTTTTGCTCTATAAGACTCACTTTTCCCTCCTAAAAAGTAAGGGGAAATGTGTGTGCGTCTTATGGAGCGAATGCAGGCTGCACAGCTATCCCAGAAGCCAGAACAGAAAGAGGTATTGCTGCTTTCACTGCGTAGCAATCCCTCTTGCTGTTCTGGCTTCTGAGATTCAGAATATTTTTTTTCTTGTTTTCCTCCTCCAAAAATTAGGTGCGTCTTGTGGTCTGGTGCGTCTTATAGAGCGAAAAATACGGTACTTAATGCCAGTATTCAGAGTAGGGATGTGGAAGCCATTGAAGAAGTGGGAAGTTGCTGATGGAGGTGTCTCCTGCCTCCAGTACCACTTTGATTGGTCCACAGAAGTGGCAAACCAGATTTTGTCACATACTGATGTCACACCTCTTTCCCTTGGTTTTTGACTACTGCGTAGGGATGGGGAAGCGATTCAATTCAGTTCGCATTTAAAGGCCGATCTTCCGAATTTGTACTTTCCCAAACAATATGAGAACCAAAACACAGCCAAAATCCACAATTTTCTGAATTTTGCAATGCAGTTCCGCAGCCAAGCAATGTTCACAAAAATGCATAGACTGGGAGGGGAGTGTACATAAAAAATGAACACCTTATGAAAATAACATACAGAAATGCATTTCATTACGGGAAATGGCTTGCAAAAATGCGCACATTGGGCAAAAGTGCGCATGTAAAAATGTGATTATTCAGAGAAATTCACACTAATATGCTGATTAATTTTCATGCAGATTTTTTTTAAAAAAATCACAAATTGTTGCAGAAATATGGGAAACTGAATTTAAGACTGGGAAAATAAGGAGCCTAGAGAAACAAAATTGACATTTCTTTCTATCCCTCATTCAGAGGTATACTTATTTACTTTGGAAAATCAGTTTTGGGAGGAACCCTCCAAACTTGTGTCCCCCCCCCCCCAGGTGTGCTCTACAACATGCCACTGATTCAATAATAGTGGATTAGAGGTGGATTCATATTGGACCATCCAGATACCATTCCACTTTATTTGTTGCTCTGTGATGCTTCCGCCAACGTCACCACATTATTGCCATCCACTTTATTTGGTAGGTGTACCTGGAGAGGAATCGGCAATGATGCCCTTAGTGCACAACAGCGTTTACCAAAGTGGTGCCCTCCAAAAGGTATTGGAGGACAATATCCACCAGCATGGCTTTGCTGGCTGGGGCTGGTGGGGTTTCAGGGGTGTAAGAAGGCATCCTTTTCTGTTCCACCCTCTATCCATCTCACACAGCACTGTTTCCATTCCACTGCTAAAACAAAAAAAAATTTTTTCCTTCCAGTAGCACGTTAAAGACCAACTAATTTAGTTCTTGGTATGAGCTTTCGTGTGCATGCACACTTCTTCAGATACACTGAAACAGAAGTTGCCAGATCCTTCTATATAGTGAGAAGGTGGGGAGGGGTATTCCTCAGAAGGGTGGTGGGAATGGGTGATTGGCAGATAGCTGTGATGAGCCTGTTGACGACTCTTAACAACTGCAATAGGTCTTACAGGAAAAAGCAAGGGGTGAGAAGGTGAAAAATGGCTTTGTCATGTATAATGAGATAAGAATCCAATGTCTTTGTTCAGACCAGGTCTCTCCATGGTTTTAAGTTTGGTTTTAAGTAATTCCACTGCTGTTATACTTCCTCCAAAAACAACATTATCTGTCTCTACGGTAAAGTTATGTAAGTAATTATTTAGGCAAATTTCATACATTGTATAATTATGTTGCCATTACATTACTCTACCTGCTTCACTTCAACAAAAGGCAAATGCAACGTAATCAATTGAGCATCTTTGTGGACCAAAAGCAGCAGCGACAGTACAAATGGCAAAAATGTACAAAACCAGGTCAAGTATATGTTGGAAATGTAAAGAAAAAGAAGGTACTTTGTATCATATGTGGTGGGAATGCAGAGAAGTTAAAAAAAAATTAGGAAATGATATATAATGAATTGGAAAAAAAATGTTTAAAATGACATTTGTAAAGAAACCAGAAGCACTTTTGTTAGGGATTTTAGGATGAGACCTGCCAAGAAAAACAAAGAACTTATTTATGTATGCCACAACAGCGGCAAGAGTCTTGTTAGCACAAGGATGGAAGAAGGAGGAAATCCCAATGAAAGAACAATGGGAAGAAAAACTGATGAGTTATGCAGAGCTGGCAAAGTTGACACACAAATTACGTGAGAAGGACAATCGTGACTTCAAGGAAGATTGGGAACTTTTTACAAACTATTTTAAAAAACCCCAAAATGATTTGGACTCCTTGGCAGGTTTTGAATAAACATCCACAAATTTATTAATAGGATATATGACGGATAAGGTAATGATATGTACAACTTTTAACATGCAGAGAATAATATGTGCAAACAAATCAGAGAGGGGAGCTGAGGGAAGTCTTTGCTGGGGGGGAGGGAATAAAAAGGGGCAAAAAATGTAATTGATTATTTGGATTGATAATTAGTTTTGTTGAAATTGTTTAATAAATTAAAAAAAAAGCAGCAGTGACAGTGAATGCCAATCTTTTATGCTGGATTGATTTCCATTCTGGATTTGGGACGAACGAGCAAACACTGGCAGTTTCCTGTTCCTGTTTCGTCTGGATTTGCCAACATCCAAAATATCTGGAGGGCACCAGGTTGACCAAGGCTGTTGAACAGACAAGGCTGATGCAGAATTTGGCGGATCTTTCCCTTTGCACAGAACCCTGACTTGCATCGTGCCAGATCCAGAAGTAGCCCAAGCAGGGCGCTTGATCTCCAAACAAATTCTGCTTCTGCTGGATAGCAGAAGAGCATCTGAGTAATGGTTTTATGTTTTTTCAAAGAACATTTAAATCAAGTGTCGAAGAGGACTTCCTACAGGTTGAAGATGTCTGCGTTGCAGCTGTGCTCCAGGGATGCCCTCGGCGTGAACCTTCCTGACAGCTTCCCTGTTTTCCACAGAACACATGGAGAAATGGAAAAAGTCCAGGTGTGCTGTGCATCGGTTCTGAAAGAGTCCGAAGAAAAACCTGAGACTTACAGGCATGTTTGCTTAAACTCTTTTTTTTAAAAAAAAAAATTATTATTATTTCCAAACCAAACTATTTGAACAGCTTGCTTATTGATGTACCAAGCCAGGCTTTCCGGAAAAAGGAGCTTATGGAGTACTAATCCACTGGAGTCCTCAGAGGAGGCTTCAGCCAGTATGTACATAAACAGGCTAATACTGGCAACCGTTTCAAGGGCCTTTTGGAAATTGCCCGAGTTGTTTCAGCATGATTTGTTGGAGCTGGGATTCAGCAAGCTCTGCCTGGCCCCCCACTTGTCCAGAGGAGACTTGTAGAAGCAGAAATGGACGGGTTAGTCCTGTGCCCTGCTCTACAGGAGTATGAGGTGCAAAGATATCGAAGGACCCGGTGAAACTGTTTATGTATACGACCAAAGCTGCCCGGATTTTGTTAGCCCAGAGACGGAAGGATGATACCGTTCTGACCAAGGGAGAATGGCAGACCAAGTTAATGGACTAGGCCAAAGTGGCAAAATGTATGGGAAGAATTAGAAACCAGAAGGAATTTTTAATAAAGAATGGGGAAAGTATATAACATATATGAAAAACTAGTGCATACAATTAAATGCATTAGTGGGATTGATATAAAACTTGCAGTTAAAAATCTGAATGAAGAAATATTTAAGGATTTATTAAAAATTGGAATTATAAAGGGGATGCAGGAGGGAAATCATAGCATAAGGATCCACAGAAGGGGGGAGGGAAGTCAAAGGAGAGATACGTGTTGTTTTCTGTTTTTATTTGATGTTTGTAAAAATTGAAAAAATCATATATCTCAAAGTACGGTCCTTTATCTAAAGCTGTCTTCTGTTTGAAGGGCTGTCCAGTCCAGGTTCCAAGGGAATCAGAGAACTGCAGAACTGGAAGGGACCACGAGGGTCATCTAGTCCAACCCCCAGCAATGCAGGGATATTTTGCCCAACGTGGTGCTCGAACCCATGGCCCTGAGATTAACAGTCTTGTGCTCTACCTACTGAGCTACCCCTTAGAGAAGAGGGATGGATTGTTAAATCACTCCAGGATTATAGCTCTGTGAGTGGGATAGGGCTCTCCTAACTCTCCACAACCTTACCAAACTACACTTCCCAGGATTCTCTGGGGGAAGCCATGACTATTAAAAGTGGTATGATGGTGCCGCTTTGAATGCAAATGGCGCCCTAGTTGGTTCTATGAACTTCCATTGGACTGCTCTGATTAGGTCTGCCACTGGAGGCATCCCATTATTTCTGAGACATCACCTTGCCAACAAAGGCCCGTATAGTTAAAGCTATGGTGCTGGAGGAAGCTCTTGAGAGTCCCATGGACTGCAAGAAGATCAAACCTCTCCATTCTGAAGGAAATCAGCCCTGAGTGCTCACTGGAAGGACAGATCCTGAAGCTGAGGCTCCAAGACTTTGGCCACCTCATGAGAAGAGAAGACTCCCTGGAAAAGACCCTGATGTTGGGAAAGATGGAGGGCACAAGAAGAAGGGGATGACAGAGGACAAGATGGTGGGACAGTGTTCTCGAAGCTACCAGCATGAGTTTGACGAAACTGCGGGAGGCAGTGGAAGACAGAAGTGCCTGGCGTGCTCTGGTCCATGGGGTCACGAAGAGTCGGACACGACTAAACGACTAAACAACAACTAGACCCCTAGAACCCATTCGCACTGAATGTCAAGAGGGCGGTTCAAGAACAGCCCTGGCACATTAAAAATGTGATGTCTGCACTCACCCCTGAAATCCAGGGCTCCAAGCAAAACCCCATAACTTTTACCTCCTCCTCCCCACCACCCAATCCTGTGTATAGCTAGTTCCATACCCCAAGGATGTGTATTTTATCCGGTGGTTCTCCATTTGTAAGTTTCACAGCATCCTCGAAGACGGTTTGGTTGCACCGAGACAAGCGAGTTACTTTCCCCGTCACACCAGCCCCGGTGATATCACCTGCCAAAAAGCAAAGCAAAGTATCTGTCGCAGACTCAGCTGAGAGAATCAGTGCTTCCCAGGGTGGATAAAAATCAATGAATCGGACACGACTAAACAACAACAACATGCAGCACTATGGAGAAAACAAAAGGTATACCTCTCTCAAAAAGCAAGGCGCCACATCCCGCAGAAAGCAAACAGGACCTATGGAAATGTTACATCATCCCATTTTCACACCAACACATGTGAGTGCCAGCTTCTCCTCCTCCATGAACAGAAAAGACTTTTTTTTTAATGGAACAGGTGTTTGCCAGGCTATACAGTAACGCGGCTAACTTTTTTTGACAATATGATGTGTGAGGCTTTTGTCAGCAATGACAGTAAGAATGCTGTTTTTTGTTTCTTTAAAGCCTTGAGGTGTGAAACATGGTGCCAAAATTCAAGAAACCAGCCGTAGGGGGGAGAGAAGCCAACTCTGTGAAAACATACAATGAGAGCTGATTTTTCCGTATTGACACCATCTGCAAACATTGTGGCTCTTAGTCCTGCAGATATAAAGGAAGAGATTTGTTTGCTTGCAGCTTGCTCAAATATGTTCAGATTTTCTCGTGCACTCAAACACTTTGGCTGGCAAAGAGGCAGAAAAATAAATAGCCTCCCCATCAACACCATCAAACTCCTATTGCTAATATTACTCCATCCATCTGCATCCTTCTTTCTCTGGCCTTACAGCTGCTAAGCTCTCTGCATCAGCCACATTTCATAGTGTTATTAAATAACAATGAATATATTCTTACTTCCTGGGGTGAGGGGATTAAAACAGGATTGGGTATTCAAAGAAAAAGCAGAAGGTTGTTTCAGAGAATCACAAAATCTGTACAGATCCTACACTTCTTTGGTGCACGTGACTGATGTACAGTCAACCAGCTGTACAATGAAGATCATAGGTAAAGGTAAAGGGACCCCTGACCATTAGGTCCAGTCATGAAGGACTTTGGGGTTGCGGCGCTCATCTCGCTTTATTGGCCGAGGGAGCTGCCATACAGCTTCCGGGTCATGTGGCCAGCATGACTAAGCCGCTTCTGGCGAACCAGAGCAGCGCACGGAAACGCCGTTTACCTTCCCGCCGGAGCAGTACCTATTTATCTACTTGCACTTTGATGTGCTTTCAAACTGCTAGGTTGGCAGGAGCAGGGACCGAGCAACAGGAGCTCACCCTGTCGCGGGGGATTCAAACCGCCGACCTTCTGATCGGCAAGTCCTAGGCTCTGTGGTTTGACCCACAGCGCCACCCGCGTCCCTAATGAAGATCATAGAAGCACAGAATTGTTGAGAAAGACCATGAGGATCGTCTAGTCCAGGCATGTCCAACTCCCAAGAGACTGCGATCTACTCCCACTATTAAAAAAACTGGCAGTGATCTACCCGTTGGATTGACCAAAGTTGTGGGACTTTTGGGGGAAGAAAAGACCCCCAAGGTTGTGGAGCTTTTGGGGGGAGGAAGACCTCCCAAGGTTGTGGAGCTTTTTCTGGGGAGGCTTCAGCAAAGTTGTTGAGTTATATAAGGCTGCGTTATATGCCAAAGCTCAGCAGAAAACCACATACTCTGCAGGCCCAAGTTCTGGGATTCAGGCTTCCAGTAGAGATGAAGAAGACTTCAACTCAAAACCCTGGTGAGCTGCTGCCAGCCAGTGTAGACAATCTAAGCTAGGAAGACCATTGGTCTGACATGCTATAAGGCAACTTCCTATGTTCCTGTATGAACTTTAAAAGGCTTATGTGAAACAGATGAATGGATACATTTTTTTGTTATTAATTATACTTCTGAGACCTTCATTACAAGGTAATGTGGTAAAACCATGTTCCTCAGGACCTCTCCGGGGCCTAATTACCACAGAATAACAGCATGTTTTTTATATGCCTTTCTGTGGATCTCAGCAGAAAGAGAGAGAGAACTCTCTGAGGGTGAATAGAGATGGTAGCAATACATTTGAACAGACATTTAAGCAGAGAGCATTAAAATAGCATCACAGATTCAGACAGAAGTTTGAGAGTAGCTGCCGCGTTTTCAGGGGATGTGGAAGGAATTCTAGATAGAGGACCTGTGGCAAAACAATTTCTATATGCAATCCAGAATACTTTGGGGGAAGTGTCATTTTTTTTATTAAAAAAGAAGGGCAGCGTTCTCATAAAGGTCTATAATAGCAGGACACAGGTTGCAATCCTTTTCACACTTACCTGGAAGTAATCAGGTAGGTCTGAACTCAGTGAGGGTGAGCAGATATCCGATCAGACATATTTTTAACATATTTGGCAGTGTAGAAATGGAATAATCGAATGATTTCTAGGCACAAGTCCAAGAGCAGACCCTCCAAGTATCCCTATTTTCCAGGGAGATCCCTGATTTAGAGAAGCCGTCTTGGTTTCTGATTTGATCCCGGAACGTCCCACTTTTCCTTAGGATGTCCTTAATTTCATTGGAGAAATTTTGGAGGGTATGGAGCTATCCAACTCCCAAGTCATCTGAAGGCAATCCTGTATAGGGCAGTTTTTTAATGTTTAATGTTTTGTTATGTTTCTATCTATGTTGGGAGCTGCCCAGAGTGGCTGGGGCCACCCACTAAGATGTGGGGGGGTATAAATAGTAAAATTTATCATTATGGAATGGGACGTCCCCATTTCCAACAGAGAAATGTTGGAGGGTATGCTAGAGGGTCCTCTTTTGAACCACCACTTTCCCCGGGAAAACCCACTGCTTACAAGCTCCAATCTGCGTAAAACCCAATTGACGCTTGTTCCAATTCAGCAACGAGACAAAAGAAAAACCTCCTTGACCTGTACCTGGAAATCATGGACAAATGGAAGTTTGGATAACAGATGGTCTAAGGACCCCTTTATATGTCTTTCATTGTGTCTTAATGATTATTTGTGCTCACAATTCTATTGAGGTGATTATATAAAATCCCAGTAGTGATGTATTGAAGTGAGAGCTGGACCATAAAGAAGGCTGATCGCTGAAGAATTGATGCTTTTGAATTATGGTGCTGGAGGAGACTCTTGATAGTCCCATGGACTGCAAGAAGATCAAACCTCTTCATTCTGAAGGAAATCAGCCCTGAGTGCTCACGGGAAGGACAGATCCTGAAGCTGAGGCTCCAATACTTTGGCCACCTCATGAGAAGAGAAGACTCCCTGGAAAAGACCCTGATGTTGGGAAAGATTGAGGGCACAAGGAGGAGAAGGGAACGATAGAGGACGAGATGGCTGGACAGTGTTCTTGAAGCTACCAGCATGAGTTTGACCAAACTGCGGGAGGCAGTGGAAGACAGAAGTGCCTGGCGTGCTCTGGTCCATGGGGTCACGAAGAGTTGGACACGACTAAACGACAACAATATAAAATCCTGTTTCCACCTGTGAAAGTTTTGGAGTGGACATACGGTTTCGATTTCCAATTGGTGTATGCCTCACAGCATCCTGCTGAAATCATGTGCTACCTTCACTGTCAAGAGACAGTAAGCCTCCAAAGCAGGTGCTGGGAACTGCAGGTGAGCAGAGCGCTTTTGCCCTCATGTCCTGTTTGCAGGTTTCCCGTGGGTTGGCCACTGTGAGAACTGGATGCTGGACAAGGGACTTAGCTACATTACTTTAAATTTAAAACCAAATTTTAAAATTCCTTCCAGTAGCACCTCAGAGACCGAGTAAGTTTGTTATTGGTATGAGCATACACACAAAAGCTCATACCAAACACAAACTTAGTTGGTCCCTAAGGTGCCACTGGAAGGAATTTTTAAATTTTGTTTCTACTACGGCAGACCAACACGGCTACCTACCTGTGACTTTAAATTTTAAAGAAATGTTATAAATGCGTTCCAACATTGTGACACCAGATGGCGCTGTTGAGCTGAACTAGTTCCCTATGAAATTTTCCATTGTGAGCTTCAAAATGGTTTTTTTCAGAGCATTTTCAAAGTGTTTTTTAAAGCTGTGTAAGGTAAAGGTAAAAGATAAAAGACCCCTGGACGGTTATGGGATGACTATGGGGTGTGGCACTCATTGGGCTTTCAGGCCAAAGGAGCTGGGTGTTTGTCCACAGACAGCTTTCCAGGTCATGTGGCCAGCATGACTAAACCGCTTCTGGTGCAATGGAACACTGTGACGGAAACCAGAGTGCATGGAAATGCCATTTAGCTTCCCACCAGAGTGGTACCTATTTATCTACATGCACTTGTGTGCTTTCGAACTGCTAGGTTGGCAGGAGCTGGGACAGAGCAATGGGAGCTCACCCCGTCACGGGGACTCGAACCACCAACCTTCTGATTGGCAAGCCCATGAGGCTCCGTGGTTTAGACCACACTCCCTTTTATAGCAGCCTAGATGGGCAGGACTCTTCTTAAAGAACCTTTTATACCACAAATGTCCCAGTGCTTTTTGTCTCACTTTTGTTGCACCTTCAGTGTTACACTTCCAGTAACACTTCCTACTACACCCTCCACTTTAGTAACATTGGGGATGCATCATGGGATAAACAATAAAGCAGATGGTGGGCAGATGGTTCAGTATACAGTGGTACCTCGGGTTACAGGCGCTTCAGGTTACAGACGCTTCAGGTTACAGACTCCGCTAACCCAGAAATAGTACCTCAGGTTAAGAATTTTGCTTCAGGATGAGAACAGAAATCTCGGGGCGGCGACACAGTGGCAGCAGGAGGCCCCATTAGCTAAAGTGGTACCTCAGGTTAAGAACAGTTTCAGGTTAAGAACGGACCTCCAGAACGAATTAAGTTCTTAACCCGAGGTACCACTGTAAATCCACCACGAATGCACTACAGTGGTACCTCTGTTCTTAACCTGAAACTGTTCTTAACCTGAGGTACCACTTTAGCTAATGGGGCCTCCTGCTGCCACCGTGTCGCCGCCGCGCGATTTCTGTTCTCATCCTGAAGCAAAGTTCTTAACCCGAGGTACTATTTCTGGGTTAGCGGAGTCTGTAACCTGAAGCGCCTGTAACCCGAAGCGTTTGTAACCCGAGGTACCACTGTATGTCAATGGCATGTTGCTGGAGACAGCTAAGGGGAAGGAGAGAGCTGTCTGGAGAGCCCCTAAACAGCTCATAAGTTTTGTGCGAGCAAATCCCGCTGAAAGCTCAAGAAATGGGTCACCCGGAGAAGCCCAAACTCATTTGCACCTCAGCCTCTGGTTTCTGCAACTGAAATAACAAGGCTGTTGGCACCCTTATGCCAGCCCTGCCTGTGAAACCTATATAAAACCCTGCACAAAGAACGTGGGTCGTTAAAGCACCCCATTAAGGCCGCTTCTGCAGTCCGTCAGCTTTTTCCACTATAACAACTGCCGAAAGACCTGATGTGCATTCCAGGTAACCTGGGCACACATTTAATTTCCAGGAGTTCCTAAGCTGCTGTTTCCTAGGAGGAGAAAGCAAAGGGCAAGTCTGTTTCGACGCAGTGCTGACTGCTCCACAGACATCACGTGACTCACATGCCGGCTGGATCCACATGGCATTCATTTGCTTTAATGAGTCTGCCATATGGCCCGGACTGTAAAGGTAAGTGTAGCCTGGACTGAGCCACACCAGTTCATAATAGTATGGCCCTTTCAAACTGGTTGCACCTCGGAGCATGGAAAGCCTTTTGTGGTCTGTTACCTTAGAAGCCACTGAAATATCAGGAGCAACAAAATAACATTGTGATCCCACCTCCCCAGTTTAAAAACACACACACACACACAAATCCACTTACACAAACCAGTGGCTCTTAAGTTGGTAGTTCTCTTCCAAGATGCATTGGCGGAAATGTTTTCCAGTCAGTTCTTGGAACATGCCTGGATATTTTATCCAGCATCCTTACAAAAGGCGACTCTGAAAACCTTCCTAGAACAGAACACGTTCAGCTCCAAAGCAATGGCTTTTTCCATCCATTTGGTTACATCTTGGCAGCATCAAGTTGTTAGCATTCCCTTCACTGGCGAATCTGCAACCAATTCAGAACCAGTCTAGCTTACACAGGGAAGCCAAGTGAGATTATTGGCCCATTGACCTCAGTATTGTCTATACTTTCTGGACACAGGGGCCACATTCATGGTTGGGCAGCTTACCGAGGGCCAGAAGCAGGAGACCTCTGAATACTGGTCTCTGGAAATCACAGGAGAGAATGTGCTCTTTGTCAGGCCCTGTTTTCCAAGGATTTACAGTCCCGGATTTACAGAAGCCGTCCTAGTTTCTGATTTGATCCTGCAATGTCCTGCTTTTCTGTGGGATGTCCCTATTTTTATCAGAGAAATGTTGAAGGGTATGGAGTTATGTGACCCTGGAGCCAAGGAGATAAGTACAGTGGTACCTCCGATTGTGGACGGGATCCATACCGGAGCTCTGGTCGGATCCTGAGGTTTCTGCAACTGGAGGGACTGCTTCTGCGCATGCACGCACGGCAAAACATTTCTGGGTTTGCTGCTTTCACAACCTGAAGTTTACATTACCCAAGTTAATACAAGGTGCTGCTAACTCTACAACCTTTAGAAGACACCTGACGGCAGCCTTGTACTGGGAAGCTTTTAAATGTTTAATGTTTTATTATGTTCTTATATATGTTGGAAGAAGAAGAAGAAGAAGAAGAAGAAGAAGAAGAAGAAGAAGAAGAAGAAGAAGAAGAAGAAGAAGAAGGGGAGTTTGGATTTCATATCCCGCTTTATCACTACCCTAAGGAGTCTCAAGGCAGCTAACAATCTCCTTTCCCTTCCTCCCCCACAACAAACACTCTGTGAGGTGAGTGAGGCTGAGAGACTTCAGAGAAGTGTGAGTAGCCCAAGGTCACCCAGCAGCTGCATGTGGAGGAGCGGGGAATTGAACCTGGTTCACCATATTACAACTCTACCGCTCTTAACCACTACACCACACTGGAAGCCACCCAGAGTGGCTGGGGCAACCTAGTTAGATGGATGGGGTATGATGATGATGATGATGACAAATACATCCTTTCTTTCATCAGAGAAAAAGTTGGAGGATATGAGCTTATGTAGCTGGAGTCAGCCAGGGCCCCACACATTGTGTGCACACTGAAGCACATCACAACTCATCACATGTCCAGACGTACTCTTTCACATACACATACACATACACATATGCTTAGCCACACACCCCATTCTCTCTTTCCTAAATGCAGGCACACCCCACTCTTCCCCATGACAGTGCTGGGCTTTCCAGAGAGTTCACTGGGAAGAGGGATGAACTGTTAAACCGCTCTGGGAATTGTAGCTCCGCGAGGGCATTAGATGCCTCCTAACAGCTCTCAGCACCCTTAACAAACTACAGTTCCCAGGAGTCTTTGGTGCAAGCCATGGCTGTTTAAAGCGGTGCGATATTGCTTCACATGCTTATATCATGCCAATGGGGCCTATATCTGGTGTTTAGTGAGCCTTCATTCTGGTTTCTCTGCAAGGAAGTGACAATGAGCATTCAACTGATCTGCTCACGTTGTGTTTCTGCATCTTCCCAGTCATTGATTCATCATTCGTTCATCGTGTCACTTGCCAAACTGCAAAAAACCAGTTTCTGTCTCTCTCTCTCTCTCTTTAAGATTAGTTGTGCTAAAGCGACAAGAGTGCTTTAATCCACTTTAATTTGCAGCAAGTGCTTTGAAACTCTCTTGCAAAATAGTTGCAGTCTGGGAGCACATAGCATTTCAGATCTGCTTAATGCTGTTGATCATTTTAGGTTGCTTGGCTTACTCACCCTTTTGTAATATTTCTTAGATGTGTTTATTGTTCATGTGTAAGTCCCATTGGAAGTTTGCTGGGGTTTTGTTTTTTTAAAAGCAACAACAACCGAAGGGCAGGATATTAAGTGTTTTAAATAAATAAAGCTTAACCGATAAAGTTCAGTAGAAACTTTGAAACAGGGAATAAACAAAGAACGAATAAATAAACCAAACAATTTGCTACCAGCTAACCCCAACTCAAATAACATGAAATACATCCACAGCCAACACAATTTGTTTAGTCCAATTTGTTTCCCCTCTGTTATTCTCTCAGCTGCAGATCACAAAGCCAGACTCTGGAAAGAGAATATGTTACTGGTGCCCATCAAGTTACTGTGGTGATTTTTCTGCCTTCTGCATATTTTAAGTGTCCAGACACATAGAGCTCTGTTATACAACCAGCACAAGTGAGTGGTAAAACTCAGCCTGGCTAAAGAAGCATGCTTGAACGCAGAGGGGAGAGGCTCCCGCTTGCACATAGAAAGCTAGCTTGTCAGGGGCAAGGCTAGTCTGAACCCTTGTGCCTGTGGTGCTAGCTTTCTAGGTGCACAGTATTTTTTATCATTAGGGAACGTTCACACATGCAACTTCTCACCTGCAGCCTTTGGTCATACAACTTAAGACTGATTCTGTAAATTGGCCTTCAGTTGTTCTGCACTACATGTCTACTCACATTCGAAGTGGATATGGCATACTGTTATATACATCTTTCCCATATTTTTTTTCTTAAAAAGGAATCAGTCACGGGGAGAGGTTGCTTAACCCTTCCATTTCCCACCATTCCAGCCCCTCCCCAAGCCACTTTTCTTCCTGCTGCCGTGGGCTCCTTTGAGAGGAAAAGAAGGATAGCCATTTAATTAAAAAAGAAATGTACATCTAGTTGGGGCCATTGAGTTTTCTGCTTCTCTACCCCATCATTAACAGAACTCTCTGCCCTCTTCTTCTCCATGACCATGGCCCTCCTTTCAAGCTCAATATTGCAAGGACTTTGCAAGTGGTTGAAACAACATCAGGTTCATGCATTGCAGAGGCACTCAAAGACACAAAGATAGGTCACTGCAGGTCAGCGTAGAGCCATCATCCACAAAAACTCTGCAGAAGATGCTGTGCATTGAGACAGGGGAAGGAACTGGGTCAACTGCTACTTAAAAATAGATTCAAAGGACGTCTCCTTCCCAAACGTCAATTTGTCACTGCAACGAAGAGTTAATGGGGAAAATAAATCCCCTCTCCCAAAGCTCAAAGGCAAAGGGTGTTTTTTTTGGGGGGGTTGTAATAAGAGGTGACTTGAGGTCATCTTACTTCCTCTTCAAAGATGGCCCAAGGGGAAATTTGTCAGAGTGATTTCCACCCACTACTGCCAGCCACACAGCTATTAGTTCACTTACTAATCAATGCCATTCTACCTGCCAAACAAATGCTCTCATCTGGGCAGCTGTATGCAGTATGGATCTGATTTTTATCAAAGCTGATGAGCTTCGTGGAGTCTCCCATCAACGTGATGGACGAATTGGGGTCAGATTAATAGATGGAAGAAGCAGAAGCAGAAGCAGAAGCAGAAGCAGAAGCAGAAGCAGAAGCAGAAGAAGAAGAAGAAGAAGAAGAAGAAGAAGAAGAAGAAATCGCTCTTGCAGAATGCAGTGGTGGTCACCAACTTGGATGGCTTTAAAAGAGGGTGAGATAAAATCACGGAGAAGGCTGTCAATGCTATGATGGCTATTCACTGCCTCCATGATTAGAGGCAAGAATGCTTCTGAATGCCAGCAGCTAGAAACTGTAAGAGGGGAAAGTGCTCTTGTGCTTGGGGCTTGTTTGTGAGCTTACCATAGACACGTGAGAACAGGACACTGGACTGGGTGGGTCATTGCCTTGAACCAGCAGACTCATCTCATGTTCTTCTGTATCAAGCAAAATCGGATGAACGAAAGATGAACACTTGTTGTTGTATAACTGCCCTGTATATAAACCAGAATAAATGCTCAACAGTGTTGGGATACTGCCAGGGAGACGGGGGCATCAGGCAGGCCCCCAGCTGCCTCCAGCCACCAGCCAGCAGCCGGGCGAACTCCCGTCTCCCTTGGAACAGCATTAAACAGCGACACAAGCCTCAGATACCTTTAGAGACTTGGCACGCTCTATCAGCAGAGTGAATAAATCTTCTCACAATGGAAGTGGCGGACAGAGACATGTGTAAGCATTATTTACAGGCATTTATTCAGCATAGTTCAGGAATAAAGGAAAAACATGTCTGCTTCCCTTCGTGTCCAAACAAACAGCAATATAGCAAAAGCAACATACAAACGGATGTTCCTAGCAAGCCTGTGCTGGAAGTAAACAGGCATGTGACACACAACAGTCATGCCTGATCCCTTTTAAGGTGGAACGGAACTATATCCTAACAAACAGAGGCTGGATATAATCTCACCATCACATAAGAGTTGTACAAGCAAATTGGGCTGAATGCTTAATAAAAAGGTCAACTGGAGGAGCCCAGTAATTCTTAAAGAAAATCCAGGTGGGGAATGCTCCTGATTCTAGTATGCTAAAACTACCAAGAAAACATGAAGAAGCCAACTAAAATTACACTCCCACAGGCCATTTGTTTGTCTCTTTGGTGCTTGAATGATGGTCAGGAGTGCTGCTGGCAACACTGGCCTCTATCCCTCTTTCTTTCCCTCCCTCTTCTGATGCCCTCTCTTGTCTCTGCCCCCCCAAGGCTTCCTTGGCTGTTTGTTGCAGCAGCTCTGGCTACAAGTTCCCCAAGTGAATGGTGCCTCTGGGGCTGGCCAGGGGGTGCTTCCCAGGCCCCTGTGGGACAGTGTGAGGGCAGTGTGAGGAGGCACCTCTCTTTGGGGCCTGGGGAGGCAGCAGCAGCTGCCCAGAGGACTCCCAAAGAGAGGGGAGAGGAGGCTGAGGGAACACTCCAGGGTGTTTGAAAAAGGGTGAGGGGCTGCCGGCTCTGCAGGCAAGGGGTGCCATAACTGGGCTCCTGAGCCCCACAGGGGTGCTGCAGAAAGAATGTAGTTGGTCAAGGGAGCCGTGGACCCAAAAAGGTTGAAAACCTCTGCTATAAGCCATCACTCTGTAAACTGTGTGGCCTTAAAAGACAAACAAATTTATTATGGCCCAAGTTTTTGTGAACTGTGTTCCACTCCATCAGATGAACAATGAGTGTACTTGGTGCACACTTAGAATACCTAGTTGGTCTATGGTCACCACTACAACATTTGCAGCAATGTGTCAGAAGACAAAATTCAGCAGCTTCTTCCAATAGTTGTGCAAAGCAGCCTTTGTTCAGGACACTTAAATGGGCTGCGTGCACTGAAAGGGTTTGGAAACACGAGAATGCCCTTGTAGCTTTTATGTATGTTGATAAAGGACTTCTCTGCCTTTCCTCTTCTGCTTTCCAATACAGAATAGGCTGTGCCTATAATAGTTTTTGCCAATGGACCATTGGCTCCGATTCTGTTTTCACTCTTTCACACTTGGAAGCATTTGCTTCTATAACACATCTGTGTTTAGCCTACCAGCAGCTGTGGAACATACCCTGGAAGAGGAGATTTCGTTAACAATGAAGAAATCAAAACACAATTGCTAAGGGGGAGCAGGGAAATGACTCAGGGTTGCAGTAGGAATTGGATGAATAAAAGAAAGCATAGGAAGTTCCCTTTCAGTGTGTCAGACCATTGTTCCATCTAGGCCAATACTGTCCACACCAAATGGCAGAGGATCTCCATGAGTCTTTCATTGCCCTGCCTGGGGATGCCAGGGAACGACCCAAAGACCTTCATCATGACAAGCACATCCTCCCATAAGGGAAGTCAACATGATCAAGAACATAGTCTCAGTAGACCTATAAGAGCAGGGGTGCAAAGTGACCTCCCTGGGGCCCAAGCCTAGGCATTGTTTATGGAGGTCCTGGGCTGCCCAGACGACAAGACCAACTCACCAATGTGGTCCAAAAGAAAGCAGAGCAAGATATTTGGCACCAGCTTGGCTGCAGGAGCTGCTGTAAGGAGGCATACAAAGAGCCAATCCAGACTTGCGTAGGGTTTACTCCTTAGCCTTTACTTCTCCCACAGATGTCCTGCAAGGCAGTGGAGGAGAAGAAGAAGAGTTTGGATTTGATACCCCGCTTTATCACTACCCGAAGGAGTCTCAAAGCGGCTAGCATTCTCCTTTCCCTTCCTCCCCCACAACAAACACTCTGTGAGGTGAGTGGGGCTGAGAGACTTCAAAGAAGTGTGACTAGCCCAAGGTCACCCAGCAGCTGCATGTGGAGGAGCAGAGACATGAACCCGGTTCACCAGATTACGAGTCTACCGCTCTTAACAACTACACCACACTGGCTCTCAGTGGAGGTTTAGGATAAGAGTTTTCCTTCTCCTAGATGGGCTACCTTCCCAGGTTGATGAGCCCCATCTGCCTCCCACTTCCTTCTACAACACATGCAGAAACCACCTTGGAACCACTATTGGTCTCATCCACTCAATCCGACAGAGCCTGTCTTCCCAAGCAGAGAAGCCCTTGATGTGACTCACTGAGGGTTTGAGAACCAACGGCTACCCTTACCTGGTTTAGCCAGGCAGTCAAAGTCATTTCCCAGGCTACAGCTACTGCTGCATGCTGACAACTTCTAGGAGCCAGAGCTGAGAGCCTAGTGAGGGGTAGGGTCCAAAGGTGGACGAACTGCCGCAGGAGGAGCACACTGTGTCTCTCACCTGAGGTACTACCCCTCCTCTAACCCTGTCTACCCAATGATCTACATCTCCAATAATCCCTCACCCTTGGGCCATGCTGACTGGGGCAGTTGGGAGCCCAGCAACATCTCAAAGAGGAGGGAGTTCCACACTTTGAGGCCTGACACAAAGAGTGCTGGCTTCCAGGCTCCTGCCATCACCCCAAATTTCTGAGGGAAGTGGAACTACCCAGAATGCCCCCTCTGCTGATCTTAATACCTGAGATGGTCTGTAGGGAAGGAGGCAGTCTCTCAGATATTTGGGGCCTAAGTCATTTTGGGTTTTAAACACTAGCATGAGCACCTTGCATTGGGCCTGGAAATAAACTGGCAGCCAAGTTTTATTCCACACTTTCTGGTGAATTTCATCTAGTCCAACTCCTTACAATGCAGGCATGTGAAGCTGTCCCAAATGGGGCTCGAACCTGCGACTTTGCTATTACCAGCACCATGCTCAGTCTAACCAGCTGAGCTATCTGGAAGAGAGTTTGCAAGACCTCCCAATCAGCTCCGATGGTGTGACCTGAATTTGCCAGTATGCGACTGGATCCCTCCCGAAAACAGTCTGGAAATGTCCTTTGCTATTGTCTGCACGCAGTTGGAGAGCTTTGCTAAAATAACAAAATGTGGCCATCGGGATTTGGAACAGTCGGTCGAAGTCAGTCAAAAGCATTAGGGTGGATAAGGGAAGAGGGAATTCTGAATCAGGGACCGCAAGAGAAAAGGAGGGGGAAAGACTTCAAAAGGGCTTCAGAATCCACACCTCTCTCTGAAGTCGGCACTGGTTCAAAGTCTCATTAGACCCGTTTACAGGCTGAATGGAATTATTACCAGAAAGTGAAAAAACACATCAAAAAATGGTTACAACAAGAGGCAAAATGCGCTTCCAGCTGTATGCGCCAATTATGCTTCATTCACTGTTTTTTTGAGGACTTCTTGGACTATATTTAGTGGCAAATCTTGTTCTCTGGCATCAGAGAGTGAGGGGAGGGGGCACAAGCAGCCCCAACTCTTTTCTAATGATTAACCACTTAATTTTGCTTAAAACACATCTAACCTGAAATAAATGGCTGTGGTTTGCACTGTCATGGGGGTGAGTAGCCGGGCAATGTGTGATTTGCACTTCCATCACCTTTCATCTGGAGATCTCAACCCATTTTGGAAAGATTACTTAATGATGCCTCATTACCTCCTGGGTGATACGTGCTGAAGCGGAGAGGT
This sequence comes from Podarcis raffonei, assembly GCF_027172205.1. NCBI lineage: Eukaryota > Metazoa > Chordata > Lepidosauria > Squamata > Lacertidae > Podarcis > Podarcis raffonei. The sequence goes on along the minus strand of NC_070611.1, from coordinate 62,686,335 downwards.
GCACAGATCTGCTTGTGAGCATGTGATTCTGACTCAAGCCCACTTAATTTATTATTATACTTCTACCCCAACTTTTCCTTCAAGGAGCTAAAGGTGGGGTACATACAGTTGTCTTCAACTAACGTTTACTCAGGGTAGACCCATTAAAATGGATGGCCATGACTAACTTAGGTCCATTAATTGATTGCCACAGGTCTACTCTGAGCAAATTTGTTTTGTCTTTTTGCCAAATCATTTTGTTGGGGGTTTTTGCCAAATTTTACCAAACCAGCCACAAATTTGAACAAATTTAATACAATTTTTCCAAAAATTGATTTTCCACACTCAATTCTTGATGTGTCCAAAATTTCCTCTTTTTGCTGCATTATTTTCTTAGTTATTTCTAATTCACATTCCATTCCTTACAATTGACCTTATATTAGAATAGTTTTTGTTGTTTTTTAACTTATTATCCTTTTTTTAGAAAATAATTTTTATTGGATTTTACAGAACAAAAGATTATAGCAATACCAAATACATAACCATATATTGAGATTTCTTTGAACTCTTGACTTCCCACCATCCTCTCTGTGGGTCCAATTGTCAACATCTTCAACTGCGTATTATTTCATAATCCATGTAATATAACTCTCCATATTATCCACAGTATTTGTTACATTCCAACCGTTATTAAAATCCTGGTAATGTTTTTATCTGCTTACAATGGTCTCCTAAATAAATCATAAATTTCCCCCATTCTTTCTTGAAGTTTTTGTCTTTTTGGTTCCTGAGCTTTTCAGTCAGTTTTGCCATTTCGGCGTAGTCCATCAGCTTAGTTTGCCATTTCTCTCTGGTAGGGACTCTTTCTTCTTTCTATCTCTGTTAACTTATTATCCTGAACCACCAACTATCTACTCTGAGAAAGTGTTAAATGGAGACAAAGCAGGACCTTCCCTCTTCCATGTTACCCTCACAAGAACCCTGTGACAGTGAACATTGTGGCCCGAGGGAATAAGATTGCTCAGTTTTGTGGCTTCCATCACTGTCTGCAAGTTGGAGGATGAACTTTTGAAGTAGAGAGACTCCTCTACTTGTGGACGCTCCCTGAAGGATTTCGAACCATGAACTCCCAGGGTCCTAAATTACCCAGGGCTAGTAGAGGCAAGGGGTGGACAGGGTGGAAGTGATGGAGGGGGGCAGCGATGGGCAGTGACCTTCCATGCAAATGTCAGCTCCAGCTGAGCTGTGCTTTCTACACTGGTGTGACATGGCGGTTCACGTGCTGGGCTGAAAACAGAGAGAACATGAATCCTGCTCCTATAATCCCTGCCACAGCCCTATGACGTAGGTTAGGCAGAGAGGCAGAGACTAGTCCGAGGTCACCCAGCACAACACCACACAAGCTGTGCAAGAGGGTAGAAGAGAGAAGTGGTCCTCCTAAAAATATTATAAGAGCCTACCCATCAGGGGATCCCATGCCCCAAACAGCTGGGGGTAAAGGTAAAGGGACCCCTGACCGTTAGGTCCAGTCACGGACGACTCTGGGGTTGCGGCGCTCATCTCACTTTACTGGCCGAGGGAGCTGGCGTACAGCTTCCAGGTCATCTGGCAAACCAGAGCAGCGCACGGAAACACCGTTTACCTTCCCGCCAGAGCGGTACCTATTTATCTACTTGAACTTTGACGTGCTTTCGAACTGCTAGGTGAACAGGAGCTGGGACCGAACAATGGGAGCTCACCCCATCGTGGGGATTCGAACCACCGACCTTCTGATCGGCAAGCCCTAGGCTCAGTGGTTTAGGCCACAGCGCCACCCGCAAGAGTGTCATCAAGTTGGCAAAACGTATTTGTTCCACAGGACTAAGTTTCATGTTCGTGCCAGAAGCAAATGGCTGCCTGGGTGGGGGTGGGGAGAGAAGCAGGCAGGGGGGAGAGTTGTGCACCTCTCTCTTCTCCCACTTAGACACTTTCCCCAGCACAATGCTCTTCATGGCAAAGCTTTGCTGGAAGTGAAGAAGCAGCCTGGGATTTAAAATATGAGGTAGAGGCAGACTGCATAGCCCTACCATCACCACCCTTTCTTTTCTTTAGATCACCACCACCCCACACATTGCAATCCTTTATTCCGATTTGGAATTATTCAGGTTTCCAGCCACAGTGCCTGCCACTGTAGAGGAGGGCAGTTTAATAGATATTGGAATGCCTCTCGGACTAACATTTTGTATCCCAGGGAATTTATAATACATCACGGTTTAAATAAACAGTCCTTTAGCTTCGTGTAATTATATGCAGCTGCACAAACCTGTTTGCTCAAAATTCAGGAAGTGACAAGCGCTGCTTTTTCAGACATTCCCGGATTCCTAAGTTGTTTATCCCAGAGTGTTGGCTGCTCCTAACTTCGCTCAATTTATTTATTTATTCTCTCCAGCTCCCCCTGTCCACCACCACCCCAGCAATCACTGGGAAAGAGCAGTTTATTTAACCTAGCATGGTGCGTTTACCACACCTGGATCTTGTATATGGTCTTTTCTTATAAAACTAAAACCGGTTAGTGGAATAAACTTGGAAGACAGGAATCCATATGTATCTAACAAGCATTCTGTGCTACGGTGAACCTCTCGCCCTCCAGGTGGACCCAACTTCATCAAAATGAACTAAAGCAGTGGTTCCCAATCAGTGGTACGCAGACCCCCGGGGGGGGGTATGTAATGCACCCAGGTGGTCCGTGGCACCATTCACATATCAAAAAACTGCCATGTTGTTGTTGCTGTTGTTTAGTCATTTAGTCGTGTCCGACTCTTCGTGACCCCATGGACCAGAGCACGCCAGGCACTCCTGTCTTCCACTGCCTCCCGCAGTTTCGTCAAACTCATGCTGGTAGCTTTGAGAACTCTATTCAACCATCTCGTCCTCTGTCGTCCCCTTCTCCTTGTGCCCTCCATCTTTCCCAACATCAGGGTCTTTTCCAGGGAGTCTTCTCTTCTCATGAGGTGGCCAAAGTATTGGAGCCTCAGCTTCACGATCTGTCCTTCCAGTGAGCACTCAGGGCTGATTTATTTAAGAATGGAGAGGTTTGATCTTCTTGCAGTCCATGGGACTCTCAAGAGTCTCCTCCAGCACCATAATTCAAAAGCATCCATTCTTCGGCGATCAGCCTTCTTTATGGTCCAGCTCTCACTTCCATACATCACTACTGGGAAAACCATAGCTTTAACTATACAGACCTTTGTTGGCAAGGTGATGTCTCTGCGTTTTAAGATGCTATCTAGGTTTGTCATTGCCATAGAGATATCAAAACTGCCATAGAGATATCAAAATCTTCAAAAGTAGGAGGTCCATGGATTGGCTTTTTAAGAAAACAACAAGGGATCTGCAATCCTTAGCTAATTGGGAACCACTGGAATAAAGTGTTCTTGTTGCTCTAGCACAAAAAAATCCAACATAGTAAAAATTAAAGTGGATTTTTTGTTAGGAAGGTAATGGGGAAATAAATGTATGTAAAAGTGTGAGGTGAAGCCTCTCTGCATATGAAACAGCTTCAAATGAAAATACCTTATGATTTATTACTTAAACTATATCATATTTATTTCTGCACAGATTTATTTTTAAAAACTCACACACAACCATATCATAGAACTGTAGAGTTAGAAGGGACCACGAGGTCATCTCAAACCCACAACCCTGACATTGAGTCTCATGTTGACCAACAATTATGTAATCATTTGTTTTAGAGCCAATTTCCCCTCTATCCTTTATTTTTTTTTAAAAAAAAAAGTATGTCACCTCATGAGAAGAGTCCCTGGAAAAGACCCTGATGTTGGGAAAGATGGAGGGCACAAGGAGAAGGGAACGACAGAGGGCGAGATGGTTGGATAGTGTTCTCGAAGCTACCAGCATGAGTTTGACCAAACTGCGGGAGGCAGTGGAAGACAGAAGTGCCTGGCGTGCTCTGGTCCATGGGGTCACGAAGAGTCGGACACGACTAAACGACTAAACAACAACAACATGTAATACTTGAAATTCACAAATAATCTGATGCCCTAAACTGCAGCTTAGGTGGAATCTACCCACATATTAAAAAATGCTGTGAAAATGCTTTTTAAAAAAATGTTGTGAAAAAATACATGGAATTTGACATAGCTCACTGTCACCATCTAGTGTCACATTTGTATATTGCACTTTACAACACATTTAAAACGTTTTATTTGCAGCTGTGCAGCTGAGTCCTGAGTTTGTGCATAGATTGGTCACTTGTGTACAATGATGCAATGTAGCCACCTGTGTATCTGGAAAACCTATGAAGTCCCAGACTTCCTACAGCATACATGCACCATACATAATGCACCATACATTACTGCACAGTTAAAGTGCATGGCTTCCTCCAAGGAATCCTGGGAAATCTAGTTTCTTAAGGGTGCAGGAACTGTAGCTCCCTGAGGGGGTATACTACAATTCCCAGGATTATTATTTTTTGTAGGTGGGGGCCATGTTATTTATTTAAATGTGCTTTAAATGCGTGTTGCAGATGTGGCCTAAGGCTGTATATTGTCCTGAATTTCTTTATAGTGCTTTTAAAAATGGGGGGGGGCGTGGAGCAGCTGGCTGGAATCATGGACCAAAGACTATATTTTGAATGTTAAAAAGGCAGAGCCTAAAGGTTAGAAATTTAAATAAATAAATTGTGTGTGGAATCTGGAGGTCATTCACAATATATTACTCTTTAAAGGCCTGCTTTACTTCAGAACAAACACTCCACTCTGTCCTGGAAAAAGCACCTCATGACCTCTTCTTCATTAGCAAGTTAAACAGAAAAACCAACACAGGTGTGATATTAAACTCCCAATCCAAATACACAGAACTTGGAGACAGTTATATCTAGGGCTAATTAACCAGAGATTATATTTTGATTCATGGAAGTAAGTAAATAAATACAGTTCCTTCACCAACCTCTGGACCTATAAACATGCAAAACCTAAATCCACACAAACTCACAAACCCCTAAACTCTGCAGATAAATCCATATCTTAATAACTTCCAACAGGAAAATGCTGCCACGTTGCTCTTCTTCAGCAAAATGACATACAGTGTTTTATTTACTCTGTAGCTTCTTAAGAATAACCTGGACACCTTTAATTGCTTCGAATGTCGACATGTGTTTATTGAACAAGCTGCAAATTCATCAGTCCCCACAGACATGTAACAATTAGACTCACAAACTGCACTCAGCTACTGGGTTCATTTTGAAAGCTGTTTTTTTGGTCCAGAATGAAAGCTGTTCATAGACGACATCAGAGAAATCCAGGAGATAGTCATTTTTCCTGGGGACATTCTGGCTGCATCTACACAGCTATAATAAACACTCTGAAAAAAAACCATTTTAAAACTCACTATGGAAAATTTCCTAAAGTTCCAATTTCAGCTCTGCAGTACCATCTGGTGTCACAATGTTATAACACATTTATAACATTGTAGTAGTAGTAGTAGTAGTAGTAGTAGTAGTTGAGTCCTCTGTCTGAGGACTATGGCCAAGCAGTTGAAAGTATGACTCAGTAGCAAGGCTTAGGGTGGATTTTTTAAGAAGAAAAACAGACCCTTCACTAATCTTCAGGGAGGGAGGTGTTTTGAGCTGAATAATTTGGGATCACTGTTCAAAAGTGTGTTAATGTGCTAATGTGTGTTAATTTGGTGTTTCGAGAAAGGGCTTGGGCGCCAGTCGCAAAATGGCTGCTTTAGTATGGGTGGGACGCAAAATGTGGAACACAAAATGGCTGCTACATTAGCTCCCACAAACAAGAGAGAGGTATCAGTAGGCTTGAGGGAAACCAAGCTTTGGAGAAACACACACCCAAAAGGTGGAGGGGAAACTAAGAAGACGACACCCTGAAACAACACAACAAAGGCTGAGCATGCTCTGACACCACTGAAGGCTGAGTGACTGTTTTGTGAGGAGATTGAATGGAGCGGCTGGGACTCCACACGGCAATGTTTAGTTGCCGATCCCAGCAGTTATGATTTCGCATTCAGGATCAGAGTCGTGAGTGCAACCAAGGTTCAATGCAATCTCAAGAACACCTCTTTATAGGCCCCTTGATAATTACTAATGAGAAATGAACGGGGGCTTTGTTCCTGTCGCAGGCAGGAAGACAAAGCAAACAAAAGCTTTCTGAATTCCTAGAAATGTCTCTTGGGTTTATAATTCTCTCTCTTCAGGCACAAAGCAAATTGCGCACGGAAGGTTTTTAGTTTATTACCATGACCTTCCCTTTGCTTTCCAATAGGCTACTTTTGTGTCCTATTTTAACGGGGGGGGGGGGAGGGACAGAAAGCAAAGCAATCCAAGGACGGCTGCAAGATCGGTTTGCTACCCCATGGAGGTACAGTGGTACCTCGGGTTAAGAACTTAATTCGTTCTGGAGGTCTGTTCTTAACCTGAAACTGTTCTTAACCTGAAGCACCACTTTAGCTAATGGGGCCTCCTCCTGCCGCTGCACGATTTCTGTTCTCATCCTGAATCAAAGTTCTTAACCCGAGGTAATATTTCTGGGTTAGCGCAGTCTGTAACCTGAAGCCTATGTAACCTGAAGCATATGTAACCCAAGGTACCACTGTACAGGAATTTGTATGGCTACGTATGTTGCATACAAATCCCTGTTTACATGGGAGGAAGAGGAGTGACCACAAGTTCCTTTCAATGAGTGTACAATCTGTGTCACTGTGTACACAACTGTACACTCATTCCTGGAAGGAATGGTAGGATACAAATTTTATTACTAATAATAAATAATAATGCTTTGCATGCAGCAGGTCCCAGGTTCCGTTCCAGTTAAAAGGAGGTGGTGTCAAACATGCAGGTGCTGTCGATGTGAAATATCTCTGCCTGACAGCCAGCAGAACCAATGCAAGTCAGAGCAGCCAATATGGGACTAGCTCAGGGATTCGAAACCAGCTGGTTGGCCAGACCTCCATTTTCCAGTTTTGACAAGTGGACAGGAGCACCACCTGTAAATCACCTGATAATGACATACAGTGGTTGACAGCTATCAAAGTTGTGTTCACTTTTTTGGAAAAATGGAGGCAGCAGAACTACTAGGAAGAAGAAGAAGAGAAGAAGAGTTTGGATTTGATATCCCGCTTTATCACTACCCTAAGGAGTCTCAAAGCGGCTAACAATCTCCTTTCCCTTCCTCCCCTACAACAAACACTCTGTGAGGTGAGCGAGGTTGAGAGACTTCAGAGAAGTGTGACTAGCCCAAGGTCACCCAGCAGCTGCATGTGGAGGAGCGGGGAAGCGAACCTGGTTCACCAGATTATGAGTCCACCTCTCTTAACCACTACACCACACTGACTCCCTGAAGCACCTCAACACACCTTGATAACTGCACAATCCTGTTCAAGAATATCAAGAACATGTCTCAGATCACTCCAATATGCTTCATCATTCTGGGTACACAGAGATCCACTTCTATCTAGGTTGGCATCCTGTCCGCACAGCAGTGGCCAAGCAGATGCCTCAGAGATGTCTACAAGCAGGGCATGAGTTCAGTGACACACTTGAACTTGTGACCCCCAGCAACCAAGGCACAGTGTCCTGGTGCAGATGATTCCATAAGAAGCAGCATTGGAGATACAAGTCAAGTGGTCCAGGTGATCACATCCAAACCTGAGCATTGAATCGACATCAGAGTGATCTCCCACCCCTCACCCATGGGGGGGTGGAATTACAGATGAGGTGCTTCAAGGGCAATGGCTGAAAGCCCTTTTGGAAGTATCCTGCTAATGTATATAATCTCTCAGGCTGGAAGCAGTTACTGATTTCGATGAATAAGCCATGCTTCTTAATCGGCTTGAATACAAGCCTTGCCTCTAACTCCTAATGAATGAAAACACTAGGAGATCTTCAATGAAAAATGCATGGGAGTGTGCCATTCATAAAAACATTCAATTACACATATGAAGCATATCCTGCCGTGACCCATATGGAACTTGGCTTGAGGAAGTAGAGTGACCCTGTTTTCTGAAAGTCTATCAATGGCTCAAACTGGTTGCCCTCTCATGCAAAACTGTTCTGTGCTTCTCTGGGAGGAAATCAATAAGCAGAAAGTAATCTCTGAGTACGGCTACAGCAAACAGAACGTCCTTTGCCCTAGGCACAAAACAGTTTCTTTTCTATTTTCGAATAAAAGTGGGAGGGCAGGGAGATGAAGAAATGTTTTGTCTCTTGCCTATATTGCTTTATGGTGGTCTTGAAAGTATGCAGGGGCCAAGCTGCGTATTTACTCATTCATTTATTTGCAGCATTTGCCAGCCACACGTTAAGTGTATGTTCTCAAAGTGTTTGATTCACAAATAAAAAACTCACAAGAAAACCACAATGAAACAGAGCAGAACAGAGAACAGATCAAATAAAAAGTCAGCAGCGACAACAAAATAATCCCAGAACTGCGCCAAACACCTTAAAAGGCTCAGGCAAATTTGAAGATTTTCACTCAGCACCAGAAAGAAAACAAAGACAGCACCAGGGGAGGGAAAGACAATGGGAATTCCAGAAACAGGGTGCCACAGCAAAAAAGGCCCTGCCTTCTGTCACCACCAACCTTATTTCAGACGGTGGAGAGATCCAGAGCAGGATATCAGAGGGTGATCTTAACACTCTGACAGGATCACGTGGGGAAAGCAGTGTTAGAAACTGAGATATGAAAGCTAGGTGCTAAATGGCACCTTAAACCTATGGGTGCCATGACAGCATGTCTAGGCACACTTAAAAAAAGAAGAAGAATAGAAAGCTGAAAATGAATGAACTGCAGCTAAAATCTTATATTTATTTTTCACATGGTCTAGTCCTCATCAGAAGATTGCAAAAACAAAGCCATACTTCCCCGTCCTGCCCCCCCCCCCAATATTTTTATGTGGGGAGGCAGAAAAAAGGTCCTCCTTATTTTCATTCCAGCAGTGGCAGTTTTAATCTGAAATCTTAGGGGCAGTAGAAGAAGAAGAGTTTGGATTTGATATCCCGCTTTATCACTACCCTAAGAAGTCTCAAAGTGGCTAACAATCTCCTTTCCCTTCCTCCCCCACAACAAACACTCTGTGAGGTGAGTGGGGCTGAGAGACTTCAGAGAAGTGTGACTAGCCCAAGGTCACCCAGCAGCTGCATGTGGAGGAGCGGAGACGCGAACCCGGTTCACCAGATTATGAGTCCACCGCTCTTAACCACTACACCACGCGGGCTCTCTACTGCACTCAGAGCTCAGGAACTGCTCACATTAATGAAATTCTCTGTCGCAAAGTGCATCTAGAACAATGGGAGTTTAAACACTGGGGGAAAGTAAATCCTGCAAATGGGCACAGGGTAGTGTCCAACTTCTTTTTTGCAATCCCTGACGCCTCCTGAAACTGCCCTGTCTTCCTTTAAGTTAGTTTCCTCCATATTTTCCTTGGCTTTCAAAAGTGCATATCCCTCTTTCTGTTTAATTTCAGAACAACTGGAAGGAGCAGCATTTATTTATTCATTTTTACCCGTCTCTTATTTATTTATTTCACAACAAATGAAGACTCTCTGGACAGTATCCATGTGGCAACAAACATGCTACAATGAGAAATGCAAACTGTATTCATTTAAAAAGCGGCAGTTTGCCTTTCTCTGGTCAGTTTTTTGTGTGATTAAAAAATAAATGGTTGAGTTCCCCCAGTTCTGCTGTCAGCTGTCTGAGAACAAATTGTTAGGTTCCTGTCGTGTGTGAGTGTGGAGCACACTAAAGTAAGAAAGGAATTTCTTTCCAGAACAATAACCATCAAACCAGTCTGTCTAGAATTCTAATCTGAGGTTGCCACTGTGAATACTGAAACAAGGTGGTCTTTATTCTGGAATAGTTAATCCAGAACATATTGTCTCTGGCTCCACTCATTGGTAGCTCTGCCCTCTGCTGGTATACAGATTATCCCTGAAAAAAGTAGCCCTTGACAGAGAAAAAGAAAACCATCATGGAAGTAAAGCTTCGTAGATCTGAATTTAAAACTTTGTCCAGAATTTACCACAGATGGTGGAGCAGTGGGAGAAGGGATTTCAATCACTGCCTTCCTTTCACTGTTGCTTGTTTTACTGAAAAATAGGGCTATTTTGAATGAATGAAAGAAGAGGGAGCGGGGATAATGAAAGGGAGCCAGTAATTAGCCCGCTTCCTTACAGGGAACAGAAACTGACGATCTAAGTGGCAATTAAGGCACCATTCATCCACCTGCCATTTTAAACAGGAAGCTGTAAAAGACACAGCAGGTGCAAGAAGGAAGCTACTAATTGAGGTTGCAGGAGACCTTTCCTGAAAAGAACATGTTTGTGAGAGAACATTATAGGATGATCTTGGCTGTAAGGACTGGGTGCTGTTGGATAATCTAGCACTGTTTTAAGCGCAGTGTGGACCACTGTTTTAATTCCTCTTTTTGCTGATTGTGGAAGAGCAATGCCTTAGGAGCATTATGCAAGGCCCCTAGCATGGAAGCAAGCTTAGCCTGAAACAAGCGTGCCATTTCGTATCTCAAAGGGCCACCTTGTTATTAAGCAGTCTGAGGACAACTAAAATATTATAAGCCCTCCTTTATGTTTTATTAAACCACCTCTTTTCACCTCCAAAACAATGTAATCTCCATCTACTAAAACCACTTTATCTCCCGCTCTAAGTCCCTTTACTGTAGCTTCGTCTGTCATTCATCGCGAAAGCACCCGAGTACAGTAGCTGTAGCAGAAATCGAGGGGATTGAGAAGTTTGTTGCCAACTATAGAAAAGTATAAGGTTACTGAATAGCTAAGCCTATGCATAGGAAGCACATTCATCCGTGCAAAAATGAACATGGAAGATTACTCGCTTTCAGTCATCAATAGGCATTTGCCCTTAGTCGTTACCTTAACGAGGACACTGGAAATTTATCAACAGAGTGGTATAGAGCAGCCAGGTACACAGGGTGAAGCTGAAAAGATAAATTCCAAATTATACTCTGACTCCCAAAATAGCTTGTGCCATCCATGTTATATAAAAGTAAATTCCAAGTGAATTCATTACTCTTAGACTTCCCCTGTATATAAGCAGACGATTGCTCCATCTTCCATACTATCACCCATATACCTGTAATCCCCTTGAGAACGTTAACAAAGTATAGAATGCCCATAACAAATTAATACACTGAATGTCAGTGGGTCTTCCCCAGTCCCAACTGGGCTTTCTTTGTGGTGGCACCTTGGTTGTGAAATCCATTCTCTAGAGAGGCTTGTCTTCATTTTCAGGATGCAGAAATATTTTTATTTTTAATTTTAATTTCAGTGGCTCTTAATGGGTTTGTATTCCCCCCACCTACCACAGAAGTGTCTTTTAATGTTTCAGTTTTTCTTTAAGTGAACCTGTGTTTGTTTGCTGTAATTCAGTCCTTATGAACCTGGTCTCCCACAGATGTTATGGACTACAACTCCCATTAACCCCAGCCAGTTTCATGAAGCTTGCTTGAAGTTGCACGACTCTTTGTGGAATCAGTGGGGGTTTAAGGAGTGGGGTGCAAACTTCTTGAATGTAATGGATGTAGAAATATATAAGCGCGGGCAATGTGAACTGCTCTCCTGACAGAGCTGAGGAAGGATCCTGATTCTTCTATAACCAGGAGTTGCTCTTCGAAAGAATGGTGAAGACCCTGTAGATGCCTAAATCTCCCCCTCTGCTCCAGCATACACTTTCAACCCTACCACGTTCGTGGTTTCCATGGCAACTTTCCATCTGTTTTTGACTGTTTTCACAGGCTTTTTAAATTAAAGCTTAACTATGTCAGTGTTCCCAGATTAGCTTTGTCTTTGAATAAACCATATGCCTCTTCGACAAAGCCCGCTATGCCAATAACATGGAGAGGAAATGTTTAAAGTTGGTTTTTCACACATCTCCTCTGATTAAAAACAAAGCGTCTGGGCGAGGGGAAAGATGGGAATGTTTGTACAAAGATCCATTTGTCATCATCCAATAAAGCTCTCATGCCCTGCACATAATTGATCATTGTATCGGCTAAACACGACAAGGGAAGGAGAGAATAACGGAACAAGAAGACCTCCAGTTGTCCGAAACTTTGCATTTCCTGAAAATCAAAGTGAAGTACCGTAACAGTTGATAGGAGAGTCCTAGAGGTCTCTTGGAATAGTGATTGACTTACACTGCTTTGGGAACGGTAGTTCTGCAAGGGGGATTGGGGCCTCTCAGCACCCTTAACAAACTACAGTTCCCAGGGTTCTTTTTTGGGGGGGATCAAGGCTGTTTAAAGTGGTGTGATATTTCATTAAATGTCTAGTTCAGATGGGGGCCAACATTTCTCAGTTTTTTATTGGTATAAAGTTCATTTCAGCATGCATTTCCCCCCATGTTTCTTGATTTGCATACATTTGCATGCCTTTTTGCAACAAACTGATAAGAACTCCACCCTCCCCCCCAAAAAAGAAACCCTTCGGAATCTTTCCAGTATCCCCTGGAATCTACTTTATCCATCAGTTCACCTTTCAGATCCCAATTCAGATCTCCTGGTACCAGCCAAGAACTCGCAAAGAAGAGATCCTATCTAAACGTTGTGGATGGTAAAGGATGAATCACAAAATGAAAATAACAGATGTTATAATTAGTGTCTTTGGCCTGATGCTCACAGAGCAAAAAATGACAACCAGAGTTGATGGTTCTGCCCACTTCCTTTATGATATACTGGGGATATTCTTGGATTGAAATTCCTTGGAAATATTGTATTATTCCATGCCTTGGCCTAATAATACATTAGTTTATATCTCAAGGATTCTTTCCATCTTGACATTAGTCAAGATGATCTCTTAGCTTTGTGTGGTGACGAAGGTAAAAGTAATCAAAACCTACAATGAATAAATAAGCCATTAATAAAGGATGGCATAAACTTACAAAAGAGCAGGTATGTTAATGGCAAGAGAGAAATCATGTCACCAAGTGAGCTTCATTGCTGAACAGGAATTTGAACTCTGGTTCTCCTTAGTTCAGGACCGATGCCCTATCCACAATACTACCCTTACTTAACACACATTAATGATTCTATATTAATAATAATTATTATTTATTTATTTATTTATATCCCGCTCTCCCTGGCCAGAACTGGGCTCAGGGTAGCTAACATCAAAATATATAATATATTAAGACTTAAAATTCAACAATCGACTGAAATACACAGCTTAAAATCGGATTAAAATCAAAATAAATTACCCTTTAACCATTTCTGCTATATGGTGTAATCACACTGCACGTGCATTTTACTTGCGCGAATTCAGTTACGGTGGTGGCCCTCCCAGCTATGGTTGCAAAAGAGGAAGGAGAGAGACGGAGGCATTGAGTAGAGTGAGGCACCGACCCCAGATAGCTGGGTAGGTATGGAGTGGTGGCAGAATTTTGGAGGACGCAGGAAATCCTTAGTGCCAGGACCCACGTTTGGGGAAAGCAGTCTTTGGTGAGAGAACCCCAGCAGAGATTTAGCATGGCAAAACATGCAGCAAAGAGAAGAGCGTGGAAATATAGGCTGTAAAATGTGCCCTCGCCAGTGAACCCCAGCATATCCCACACCTCCCTAGCACACACATAGACTACACATTTAGTAAGTTATGAAATGGTTTACTTACAAATCTCTTCAAAGATTAAATTCATGTGCTTCTCCATGCAGCAGTGAGGGGGAAAATTGCACAGGCAGTAAAACGTTGCTTGGTTACAACATGGTAAAAGTTCCTAAACGATTGATATAGGAAAATGTTGGTTTCAGACTCAGTTGTTCTCTCAGACAAAAGAGGCTGGTTAAGGAGCATGGCTGGAAGGAGCAGCTCAGAGCTCCTCACGTACCAAGTTAACATGTAGACTGAGCAGAACAAAAGGCTTGGTTGCCCATTTCCCCCTAGGGTGAGGGGAAACGATAGAGGCTAAGCAAAAACAGAATCCCTAATCATGTAGGGAAAGGCGACAAACCAGCACCTGGTGCACAGGCAAGCTCTGTACAGATATTTGATGGAACTGATAGAAATTGAGGTGTGAGTGCGTCAGGGCCAGCCCACCCATTAGCCTTAATGAAGCAGTCACCTCAGGCACTGACGGAGGAAGAGGAGTGGAGGGGGAGCGCACTGCCCCCAGCAGTGCGATCCCAGTGGGGTGCCATCGCAGCTACCCCCCCCCCCCCGCACGTGCTGGGTGTCACGCCTACGCAGGCAGCATGCCACGCCCCCTGGACACGCGCCAGCCATGCCACTGCCTGCTCTCCGCCCCCCCCCCCCGTGCCGGAGCATGAAGCTACGCCCCTGACCTCAGGCAGCAGACTGGGGACAGCTGGAAGGGACAGCAGATTTGGGCCCCTGAGGAGCACACTGTGCACCGACCTCCTGCTCTTGTCACCTGCCCCTGCTGCCTGGGAAGAGAAGGGCCTCTGTTGCCACCACCTGCTCCCCTCTGTCCTCCTTTTTTCTCTTCCACCACCTTCAGCACACCAGACTTGTGGACACCCCAGGCAGTAGAGGAAGAGAAGAAGGAGATGGTGGCAGCAGGCATATTCAAGCTGGAAGCTGTCTTGGGCCAGCCTGTGTTTGTGTGTCTCCTCTTCCTTCCATCTCACACATTCCTGGTATCCTGTTTTTCACCTGAACAGGGCTCTCAAGCGTACAGCAATCAAGTACAGTGGGACCTCAGGTTGCAGACGCTTCAGGTTACAGACTCTGCTAACCCAGAAATAGTACCTCGGGTTAAGACCTTTGCTTCAGGATGAGCACAGTGGCAGCGGGAGGCCCCATTAGCTAAAGTGGTACCTCAGGTTAAGAACAGTTTCAGGTTAAGAACGGACCTCCAGAACAAATTAAGTTCTTAACCCGAGGTAAAACTGTATACAGAAAGCCAGTAGCACAGATGCTCATGTGATTCAGATTCTCTGAGTAAAGGGCTTCAGGCTCCCAAGTGCAGGATCTCTCCAAATTTGGTCAGACAGAGACGGCTAGTCAGGTCAGTAGTTAAGACATGAAGCTCAAGTTGCCACCAATCAGCTCAAAGCTACGTTTCAGTTTCTCATTTTCCTCCTAGACATTATTTATAATAATCAGGCCAAAGACAACAACTGCTATATTTTTCCAAGAGGTCTGCCCAAGGCCAATATCTACAACGCTGTGTGGAAGGCAAATCTCTAAAGACCTAAGGAAGGAAGCAGAAAAAGGCCAAAGGAGAGAGAGAGAGAGAGAGATGGAACAAGACTTTAAGATACAAGGTAAACCTGCACAATTTTGAAGTGCTAGACGAGGAACCAGTGGCCCTTCAGATACTGCTGGACTACAATTCCCATCATCACTGACCATTGGCCATGCTGGCTGGAGCTGATGGGAATTGGAGTCCTCCATTATCTGGAGAGCACCATGTTGTCAATACTATCCCAGCCTGACAAGATAGACTATCAGGAACTTCTTCCCACAGTGCATAGTTAAATTTTGGCACTGGTGAGAGACTTGTGACCCTCCAAGAATTGTTGAACTACATCTCCCATCATCCCTGACATTGCTAGTTTGGGGGAATGGGATTTGGAGTCCAGCAGCATCTGGGGGTGGGAATCACAGATTCTTCATCCCTGTTTGAAACCCACTAAGCTGGACATACCCCACTCCAGCTATAGAAAGCAGCCTTCTACCAGTCCATATAACCCAGTATTGTCTGCTCTGACTGGTATCACTTTGTCAGGGTCTCAGCCAGAGCCTTTCCCATTTCCAGCTACCCAAGATCCATTTAAACTGGGCATCACATGGCAGGGCAGGAGAAGGCTGGCAGGTGGTGTCTGGCTGTGTGCAGAGTGAGGCAATGCCCCCTCTGTCCTAATGAACCAGCCTCCGCTTGCTCTGCTATGTCCACATTTGCAACTTGTGTTTTGCAGTCGCGCCCCCATCCCAAGGATACAAAAGATTTCAGGTTCTTTGTTTGGATTCTTTTAATTGGGAGCTTTGCTGTTCTGAAAAGCTGCTCCAGAAATAACTTGGCAGCCAAGGCAGCAGGTTGAATAAGCCCCTCGGAGGCACTTAAGAACGGCTGCTGATGCAAGAGGCCTCTTAATTGATCCGAATCCATCCAACGTTTGAAATGCACAGGGCAGCTGCGGCCTTGCAGTTTGTGTTAGGAAGAGAAGGAGCAAAGCGAAATTACCGTTTCAGAGGGGAGGCCTCAACCTTGGCTTCTCTAATTGCCCTGACCTGGGGTGCAGGACAGGAGGTGGAAATGACACAAAAACCTTCCGAGAAGGTTCTAGATTCAGGTAGGTAGCCCTGTTGGTCTGACACAGTCAAAATATATTTTTAAAAAATTAAAAAATTGTCCAGTAGCACCTTAGAGACCAGACGTTACTCAGTCGTCAACAGGTTTACCATACCCATTGAGTCAATCACCTATCTCCTACTACCTTCCTGAGAAAAACCCCACCCCACTCTCCCTCTATATATAAGGGTCTGGTGACTTCTGTTTCAGTGTATCTGAAGAAGTATGCATGCACATGAAAGCTTATACCCAGAACAAACTTAGTTGGTCTCTAAGGTGCTACTGGACAACTATATATATATATTCCTCCAAAAAGGTTTTGCAAAGGTGGGGGTGGCTAAAGCACATGCCTCAGTATTAACCTTCAGATTGACTGAATAACATTAAAAACAGCCAAAACACCAACTTCTAAGCAGGCAGAACAAAGTTACGCTGCATGATGGGCTGATCTGTAAAATGCACACTTCCCTTAACTGTGTAAATGTTCACAATCTTGGTTCACAGTAGATAAATGAATGGAACAGGTGTGAGGAATCTGGTGCTTTCCAGATGTTGCTGGATTCATAATGTTTTGGGTTGGGTGGGGGTAAAACTGAAAGTTGCCCTGAAATCCTTCCAATTCTTGGGGTCATGTACCCACGGGAGGTTTACTGAACTGGTCAGACAAGTTTCTTTGAAAGACAGCGACTTTAGCCGGCCACTTAAGTGTCCTCTTTTGAGCATCTCAAAGGAATGAGCTAGGTTGCAAGAGCTACAATGAGAGATCTGGAGGGTGGCAACACGAGAACGGGGACTTTTCTGCAGTGGCTCCCCTGCATTTGTGGAATGCTCTCCCCAGGGAGGCTCGCCTGGCACCTTCATTACACATCTTTAGGCACCAGGGAAGAACATTCCTCTTCTTCCAGGCCTTTGGCCGATTAAACTATCTATGGCCTTTTAAACTGTGAGGGGGGTATTGTTTTGTTTTTAATTATGTAGTGCATTTTCATGTTTTTATACTGTAAACTGCCCTGTGATCCTCAGATGAAGGATGATATATGAATGTAACAACACGACCATCTCCACTTTGCCTTCAATAAGTTCAGGTGCAAGATAATAAATTCTGTACTGCTCCATCCGGTGGGATTTTGGCAGGGGGCACTGAGGGACCCCCCCAAATCCTGAAGCCGTCATTGCCAGGAATAAACCTCTCAGACTTAAAAAGGAAAGAATGAATTTATATGGAATGGCACTTTCGTTTCCCTTTTTTAAAAGCACACACATTATGGGGATCCCTTCAAGATGTTTGCATTGAGTGTCGGCAGCCAGAAGGGAAAGGAACCTACGATGAGATACATCCTTTTGAAATCCAAGTAGTTGCAGGCCATTGGACCTGGAACGCGGCAAGGAAAATGCCAAACTGAAACTGAACGACTGTGATGATTATAAGTAGAGTAATAGACCTGAAGGCAAGTGAAGTAATCATATTAGTCAGTGTTCGTAAGAAACAATATATGTATATATTTCCTCCAAGGCTAGTGGGAGGGGAAGAGAATGTCAAGAGCGCTAAGCAGTTTTATGCCACTTTTGATATTTGATCGGACACTGATCTTCCAAAGCTCATGGGTGGAAAAGGCCCAGATCTGCCGTCATTGACATATTTCTGGCCCTATCTTCCTCCAATGACTTTCAGGGTGGTGCACACATAGTATTTGTCAGCATTTTGGCCTCCGGACACTAGTTGCAAAGAGAGGGTGGAAACCACCATCCTGCCCAGTTTCTGCCCACCATAAACAGAGTTCCAATGTCATACTGAAGATCAGGAGGCAGGCAAGGAGCCGGCTTCCAGATGTTACTCCTTCCATCAGCTCCAGCCAACACAACCAATCTTCAGGGATGATGGGATCTGTAGTCCAGCAATGTGTGGAGGGTCACAGGTTCCCAGCCCCTGATTTGTCAGTTGAGGGGATTGGTCTGAACGTCTTTGGGTCCCCTATTCTATATCTGTAGGGTGGGATTCTGTAGGAAACAGTGGTGGTGGTTGGTGTTCATTGGGACTTGAAGGGGAGAAGGCAGGCTAGTGGCACGCAAGCCAATGGCAGGTTGATTAGTTTTGTCCCCTCCTTAGGCAACAGGGCAGGGATGCGGGTGGCATTGTGGGTAAAAGCTTCAGCGCCTAGGGCTTGCTGATCGAAAGGTCGGCGGTTCGAATCCCCGCTGCTGGGTGCGCTCCCGCTGCTCGGTCCCAGCAGCGAGTCCCAGCGCCTGCCAACCTAGCAGTTCGAAAGCACCCCCAGGTGCAAGTAGATAAATAGGGACCGCTTACTGGCGGGAAGGTAAACGGCGTTTCCGTGTGCTGCGCTGGCTTGCCAGATGCAGCTTTGTCACGCTGGCCACGTGACCCGGAAGTGTCTCTGGACAGCGCTGGCCCCTGGCCTCTTAAGTGAGATGGGCGCACAACCCCAGAGTCTGTCAAGACTGGCCCGTACGGGCAGGGGTACCTTTACCTTTACCTTTTTAGGCAACAGGGCATTAGCTGTAGGCTGCTTGCTTCTTTGTGCTAAATTCCTTGCGTGAACCGCTTCTGCTTTAACACTAACACCGAGGAGGTAAACACAAAGGCCACCATCCTATGTTCAGTTTATGCACACTTAAATCCCATCAAAATCAATGGGGCTTAATGCATGCGTCTGATTGCTGAAGTCAGGCCCTATTGATTTCAGCGGCACTTGCTTCCATTGAATGCCTGCAGGTCAACTCATTCATGGAGTTCTGCACAAGTCCTGTTACTCTCTGAAGAGCAAGGGAGCGCTCCGTGTGTGCTGTGGAGAACTGGCAAACACACTGCAACATTGCTCTGTGCAGAAGACAAAGGAAGCTCCTGCACACATGAAGCATTTCGACAGTAAGGTAAAGGTAAAGGGACCCCTGACCATTAGGTCCAGTTGTGGCCGACTCTGGGGTTGTGGCGCTCATCTCGCTTTATTGGCCAAGGGAGCCAGCATACAGCTTCTGGGTCATGTGGCCAGCATGACTAAGCCACTTCTGGCGAACCAGAGCAGCGCACGGAAAAACTGTTTACCTTCCCACTGGAGCTGTACCTATTTATCTACTTGCACTCTGACGTGCTTTCGAACTGCTAGGTTGGCAGGAGCAGGGACCGAGCAACGGGAGCTCACCCCGTCGTGGGGATTTGAACCACCGACCTTCTGATTGGCAAGTCCTAGGCTCTGTGGTTTAACCCACGTCCCTCATTTCGACAGTAACTTCAATGAAATAGGGTACCTGAAGACTCTTGAAAGCTACAGAGAGTTTATATTATGTGTGTGTCACAGATCCTCAGCTAATGCCATGGTAGCTAAAATTATGGTGAGTGCATTATGTTCAGTTAATCTGCTTAGCTTGGTTTCGTTCAGTTGACCTTTGTCCTATTGGGCCAGTTAATTTATTGCTACAAATGCCAAGAGTGGTTGATTTCTCTCGGTTTAACTTTCACGTGTGTTTGCTCTCTTCTGCTAATGGATAAAAATATGTGCTCTTCTGTTTACGTTCAAGTCTGGATTTTAAATAATGTAATCCTTACTCCAGTTTTAATTTTTAAAAGCTTCTATTACAAGCTACCTAACGCGTCTGGAGAAGAAGTGTTTTTCTTGAAAAGACCTTCCGTGGCTCTGAAGACAGCCAATTGCTAGCACATTTCGGTTCGAAATGAAACAGAGACGCCATTGTCATGCCGCCGTTTCCTTGTTTCCAAAAGAAAAGAAGTGGAGCTCCGTTTGGGTCAAAAGCATTTGCAGCTTAACATCCTCCCTTAACTGCCATCTATTACCTGAAAGGGGGTCTGCCAGCGATCCCAGCTCCAAAGTGCCTTGGCTTGCTCCAGGGACAGAGAGCACAAAAACTCAAATAAATAACTCTGTTGAGCCAGCATAGACCTCCCACGTCATTCTTGCCGGCATCAGTTGCCCCCAGGGTGGGTGGTCCTCACCTCACACACGCTCGCTGCTTGTACGGCGATTCCAAAAAGGACAGACTTGGATCCTTTCAAAGAAAAAAATAAGGGGAAGAGATGCATGATGGAATCGAGAAGGAGACAATATGCCAAGAGCAAACAGGTCTTGCCCTCCAGTAGAGATGAGGGAGAAATTCTACTCCGTTTGCGTGGAAAGGCAAATCCACACTTTCCAAATTAATACGCACAGCAACATGCAGCCATCCTTCCGATTCGTACTTCCACCAATTTCGCAAGGCAGCTGCCCCGCTCAACTAACATGTACAGAAATGCAATATACTAAGGCAAAGCGTGCAAGAAACTGCATATGTTTGTGAAGATAGCAATGGACGTGGGGAAATGTGCATATAGGGCAAAATTGCATACAATAATGTCTGCTAAATAAATGATCTGCACCTATCATTTGCCAAATTCTTCTCTGAGCACTTCTGATTCAACGCTGCCCTCCTGCAATAGGTAAAGGTAAAGGGACCCCTGACCATTAGGTCCAGTCGTGGCCGACTCTGGGGTTGTGGCGCTCATCTCGCTTTATTGGCCGAGGGAGCCGGCATACAGCTTCCGGGTCATGTGGCCAGCATGACTAAGCTGCTTCTGGCGAACCAGAGCAGCGCACGGAAACGCCGTTTACCTTCCCGCTGGAGCGGTACCTATTTATCTACTTGCACTTTGACGTGCTTTCGAACTGCTAGGTTGGCAGGAGCAGGGACAGAGCAACAGGAGCTCACCCCATTGGGGGGATTCGAACCGCTGACCTTCTGATGGGCAAGTCCTAGGCTCTGTGGTTTAATCTACAGCGCCACCCGCGTCCCTTCCCTCCTGCAATACTACTGACTAAACTTATATTTTCTAGCTCAATCAGTCTTCTCCGACCTGGTGCCTTGCAGAGGATAAAGCTATCAATGGCTACCAACCCTGATGGCTATGCTCTACATCCACCATTGCAGACAGTGGCTGGAAATTTGGGAGGTGGGGAGTGCTGTTGTGTTCAAGTCCTGCTTGCATGCTTCCCACAGGCACCTGATTGGTTAGTGAGAAGAGGATGCTGGACTAGATGGGCCATTGGCCTGATCCAACAGGCTCTTCTTATGTGCTTAGATGTTTTGGAATACAAATCCCATCAGCTGCAGCTGCTTAAAAAAAGGAGAGTCCACAACCTCCTTGAGAGTCCGTTCCACTGTCAAACAGCTCTGACTCTCAGAAAGTGCTTCCTGCTGTTTAGTCGTAATCTCCTTTCTTGTAACTTGAAGTTGTTGGTTCGAGTCCTTCCCTCTGGAGCAGGAGAAAACAAGCTTGCTTCCTCTTCCATGTGAGATATTTGAAGATGGCTATCATATCTCCTCCCAGTCTCCTCTTTTGCAGGCTAAACATACCCAGCTCCTTCAACCATTCCTCATAAGGCTTGCTTTCCAGACCCTTGATCATCTTGGTCGCCCTCCTCTGCACACATTCCAGCTTGTCAACATCCTTCTTAAATTGTGGTGCCCAGAAATGGACACAGTATACCAGGTGTGGTCTGACCAAGACAAAATAGAGTGGGACTATTCACTTTCCTTCATTCCACCTGCACCAGTAATACTGGTATAGTAGCCTTAACCCTAATGATTACAGCCTCATCCTCTTCTTTCAGTTCCTGCAGTCCTGTCTTTTTTTTTTGGGGGGGGTGCAATTCTGTCAAAGAACGGAGCCTGCCCAGGCAGCTGTCAGATTAAGTTGTATTAAGTCAGCGAAGGTCCCGTGTTCATTTGGAGGACAGTGGCAAAGTTACGAAGCACATCAGTTGTGGTTCTTCCTTCCCTCAGGTGCAAGAGCTCTCCGAGAAAGGTCATTCCCTAGAAGGAAGTATTTCTCAGAAAAAGACTGAGCACAGATTTCCCAGGAAAGCATTCTCTAGGAATGGATCAGAGGTACACACAGCCCAGCCAAAGGCACTGTGGGGCATTGCTCTGAGTCTTTTAAAGGCTGACTGACACAGACTGAACAAAAAAGCCCATGTAAAGGGAGCTCAGACTCCACCAACACCTCAGCCTCCGGATATTAATAAGAGAGATGGTCTGTGTGGCAGGAGCGAAGCTTTTGCAGTAGATATGTTACTGGTCATATTTCCTTGCTTCTTTTCAGAAACTCCCCAGTGCTGCAAACAGTGAATGTTCTGTTTATTTGTGCTGTTTAAAGGTAAAGGGACCCCTGACCATTAGGTCCAGTCGTGGCTGACTCTGGGGTTGCGGCGCTCATCTCGCTTTATTGGCCGAGGGAGCCGGTGTACAGCTTCCAGGTCATGTGGCCAGCATGACTAAGCCCCTCCTGCGAACCAGAGCAGCGCATGGAAACACCGTTTACCTTCCCGCCGGAGCGGTACCTATTTATCTACTTGCACTTTGACGTGCTTTCGAACTGCTAGGTTGGCAGGAGCAGGGACCGAGCAACGGGAGCTCACCCCGTCGCGGGGATTCAAACCACTGACCTTCTAATTGACAAGTCCTAGGCTCTGTGGTTTAACCCACAGCGCCACCCGCGACCCTTTATTTACCATATAAAAGTTTCTAAAAAGAGTCTCTCTCTGTGTGTGTGTGTTTGTGTGTGTGTATTTTAAAAGCATACAATAGATAAGATCAATCAAAAATAATTCTAAGAACAGGGAAACCTTATTAAAATGTCTGCTAAAATAGAGAGGACTTTGCCCTTGTCTTGCACCTGACGTTTAACTGGAAGGGAGGCTTGTCTAACAAGGATTCTCTGCTGTAGATATGCTGAGCACCTCTCTCTTGTACTTCCTCGCACATATTCCAAAACCAGAAGTCCACTGGACTGAACACGATTACTATCACTACTACTATTGTTATTGTTATTGTTGCTGTTTCAGTATTATTTTGATATTTTGAGCGGGGAGGAAAATGTTTCATCATTGCTGGTTCATTTGGGGGTTGTGTTTTGCAGAAACTGCTTCCTATTTTATATATCTGAATTGCTATTGTTTTGTTTTTAATTTCTCCCAACCCCTAACGTAAGCTGCCCTTGAGAGAGATCTGCTCAGAAAGGCAGCCTGAAAAGACTTTGTTGTTGTTGTTGTTGTTGTTGTTTAGTCGTTTAGTCGTGTCCGACTCTTCGTGACCCCATGGACCAGAGCATGCCAGGCACTCCTGTCTTCCGCTGCCTCCCGCAGTTTGGTCAAACTCATGCTGGTAGCTTCGAGAACACTGTCCAACCATCTCATCCTCTGTCGTCCCCTTCTCCTTGTGCCCTCCATCTTTCCCAACATCAGGGTCTTTTAGCATTATTTATTAAATTTATTCATTTCTGCCTCCAAAGGAAAAGTCACTGAGTGACTTAAAACACTAATGTACCACAAAAAAACCCCCACAGTGAAACCATTGAAATGCCACCAATTTAACAAGTTTACTTCAGCACTGGTGAAGGGATGACATCCTTCTCTGATGCTGGTGGTCACTGATGGTTAGGTGGTTCCCGCCTCTGGAATACAGGCCAGCTGCCTGTTGTGGATGGGGCTGCACTCCCTCGAAAGCAGTGGTTCTCAACCTGTGGGTCCCCAGATGTTGTTGGACTACAACTCCCATCATCCCTGACCTCTGGCCTTGCTAGCTAGGGGTGATGGGAGTTGTAGTTCAACATCTGGGGACCCACAGGTTGAGAAAGGCTGCTCTAAAGGAACACATGCATAGCTTGGGAGACTCCTAGATACTTCTTTGTCATTGGAGACACAAGTGATCTCTGTGGCTGTTATGTTTGATACGTGAACTATAACTGGGATAACTTGCCACCATAAGCCACTTCACCACTTTACTCCATGCACTGGTAAACTCGAGATATGGGGCTGCCCTGGAGCCTGGTCCAGAAACTCCAGCTATTGCAAAATGCAGCAGCTAGACTGCATGCGGTGCCTCTGTTAAAAAATCTACACTGGCTTCCCAGATGCTGCCAAGTTCAAGGCTCTTGTGTTGATAGACCACTTGGGGTCCAGGATACCTTAAGTCCCACCCGAGCCTTTCTATCCTTGCTTCATCACAGAGATCACCCAGAGATGCACTCCGCTGCAAGTTGGGCACTGAGTGTTGCTGGTCCCAACACTCTTCCAGTAGAGATTTGACAGGCTTCCTCACTTTTGACTTCCAGGCATCTCCTAAAGACCTTCTTATGCCAACAGGCCTAGGCTGTTTTTTAAAAATGTTATTGACTAGCCAGTCATTTTAATGATTATTTTGTACTCTTAAAATGGTGTTCCATGTTTTATTGGATACATAGTTTTGCATGTTGTTGTTGTTGTTTATATGTTTAGTCGTGTCCGACTCTTCGTGACCCCATTGACCAGAGCACGCCAGGCACTCCTGTCTTCCACTGCCTCCCGCAGTTTGGTCAAACTCATGCTGGTAGCTTTGAGAACACTGCCCAACCACCTCGTCCTCTGTCGTCCCCTTCTCCTTGTGCCCTCCATCTTTCCCAACATCAGGGTCTTTTCCAGGGAGTCTTCTCTTCTCATGAGGTGGCCAAAGTACTGGAGCCTCAGCTTCAGGATCTGTCCTTCCAGTGAGCACTCAGGGCTGATTTCCTTCAGAATGGATAGGTTTTATCTTCTTGCAGTCCATGGGACTCTCAAGAGTCTCCTCCAGCACCATAATTCAAAAGCATCAGTTCTTTGGCGATCAGCCTTCTTTACGTACCACCCTGATATAAAATATTGGCAGTATACAAATACTTTTAAAAAATAAATGGGTCCTCTCGTGACTGCTAGATAGGGCTTTATGCTCTAAGCAATGGCTGGGGAAAGGGTGGGGGGAAGAGTCAGGAAGCCCCCCCCCCAAGGCACCTCTGGCGAATGGAAGGATCCTAGCAAAGGTGAAGTGCGCCCTCTTGTGGCACTGCTTATGTGAACATGTTGCTCTGTTGCACATAAGCTTTCTGAGTGACTTGCCCATCATTTGGGAACTTTCCCGCAGAGACAACCTTTATTAATGCATACAAGTCGAGTGACACTTGCTTCCTTCCGATCTACTCCTTCCACTTAAGGGATGAAAAAAAGCTATGGTGAAGCTTGCCTGCATGTTCGAACTTCAAATTAACCCTCTCCATTCCCATTAAAAAAATAGGTTGAGAGCAATCAGCCATTCTTTTGAGGGTTGGTTATTATTAAAGATTAAATACTCAGCAGAATCATCAGACAAAAGACTGATAAAAAAAATGTGTACCTGATCATTCATTCGAGAGTAAGATCATTTAGTCTGGCTGTGTACTTGCAGTGCAACACCGTATTTTATTTTGTCAGTCAACGTGGAGATCTATTCCACCAATGATCTAGCCCCATTCAAATGTCCCCTAGATTTTTAAGGGTTTAAACTGGAGAGGGAAATAGGGGCACTCATACAAGCCCTGCCTCCAATGCCCTCACCATCTGACCATCAAGCTGAGGAACAATACTGAGACAATATAGATAATTCAGAACTCAATGGACCAATCGTCTGAATTGGAATAAGGCAGTTTCGTAGGTTCCTTTACACACTCCTGGAATCTTCCTTCACCCTGAGTGCAAAAGGAAGCAGCTTTCTACAGGGCTGGGTCAATTATAGTCCCCAATCTCTCCCCCCCCACACACACACGCAGGGGTCTGTGCTGTTATTGTTCCTACCCAGCCTACCCTACTGCAAGCCTACCCAGACACAGACACCTTATTTTATCACGTAGAGCAGTGTTCCCCAAACTTGGGTGTGCAGCTGTTTTTGGACTACGACTCCCATCATCCCTAGCTAGCAGGACCAGTGGTCAGGGATGATGGGAATTGTAGTCCAGAAACAGCTGCACACTCAAGTTTGGAAAACCCGGATGTAATGCCTAGTTTTATTCTATGCCTTTGCCTTAACTTTTGAACAACTGGGCTCTCTCGTCTTTGCATAAAGTGGAAAGTCAGGAACTCTTTTGATAATATGGCAATAGACTGGAGTTAGCAAATATGATCCCTTCAGGCATTCAATTTTTTACTTAGCTGTAAAGGTAAAAGTAAAGGGACCCTTGACCATTAGGTCCAGTCGTGGCCGACTCTGGGGTTGCGGCGCTCATCTTGCTTTATTGACCGAGGGAGCTGGCGTACAGCTTCCAGGTCATGTGGCCAGCATGACTAAGCCGCTTCTGGCGAACCAGAGCAGTGCACGGAAACGCTGTTTACCTTCCCACCGGAGTGGTACCTATTTATCTACTTGCACTTTGAAGTGCTTTCGAACTGCTAGGTTGGCAGGAGCAGGGACAGAGCAACAGGAGCTCACCCCGTCGCAGGGATTCAAAGCGCTGACCTTCAGATCGGCAAGTCCTAGGCTCTGTGGTTTAACCCACAGCCCCACCCGCATCCGTTCTTAACTGTAAACTGGCTCAACTGGCCCAGACGGAGGGTCCCTGTGGGGTGACCTCCACTAGAGGAGCTGCCTGGCCTTGAAGCAAGTTTTTCTAGTACATGTGCTGCCAAAGCAAGCACAGAAGCAAGTTTTCCTGACTTGGCAATAAATACCAAAGGGGCGGCAGAGAGATGTGTGTCCTGTCTGGAGGGGTTACGACACGTAGAGCCAAGGCCCTGAAACAAATAGGAAAAGCAACAGAAAACTACTAAGGACCCTCAAGCATCCTACCTTTTAGGAGAGGAGAATTCTAAAGAAGAGGGGAGAGGCACCCTTTACCCCACCCCTAAGAGAGGTGTCAACCCTTCCCTACAACCTGGCTATGCTAGCTGGGGCTGACTTGAGGTTGGGAATCCAACATCTGGAACACCACAGGTTCCTATCCCCTGCCTTGATGGGAAATTCACTTTTTCCTCTTTTCTGCTGTTTTTACACAAACTCTGCACCTTTCCTTCTGCTACCCAGGAAGTACACATTTCTGAGTGTAGTAGGATTGCTCTGCCGAAATAGGTGTTGAGCTGAACAAGCCATTAGGAAACTTAGCCTTGCTTATTCTCAATTCCTTGGCTGCACATCTCTATGCATGGATAAAAAAGGTAAAGGGACCCCTGACAGTTAAGTCCAGTCGCGGACAACTCTGGAGTTGTGGTGCTCATCTCGCTTTACTGGGCGAGGGAGCTGACGTTTGTCCGCAGACAGTTTTTCCGGGTCATGTGGCCAGCATGACTAAGCCGCTTCAGCGAACCAGAGCAGTGCGTGGAAACGCCGTTTACCTTCTCGACGGAGCGGTAACTATTAATCTACTTGTACTTTGACGTACTTCTGAACTGCTAGGTTGGCAGGAGCTGGGACCGAGCAACGGGAGCTCACCCCATCGCGCGGATTCGAACCGCCGGCCTTCCAACCACAGAGCCACCCACGTCCCTCTCTATGCATAGGTAGCTGCCATCAAAACCTTCCTCTTTTTATAATTAATAATAATAATAATAATAATAATAATAATAATAATAATACACAAATGGTGCTATCCTAGTGCACAGAACACTTAATCAGAAGAAAGCTAGTATTTAATTTGTATCTTTGACTCCAGTTATAAAAAGCCTGTTATAGCAGCTAACATTTAGACACTTGAGACATACTTATATTTGCGTTGTTTTATTAGAAAAAATACTCAGGCAGGGTCTACAATCATCTGTCAATTAAGAATGGTATACAATGAATGCAAAAAGAAATAAAATTAAAAAATACAAATACAAACTATATCTGAAAACACCTATTTGGCAATTTTATAACTTTTTTTTTAAAAAAAGAATCAAAGTAATTGCAGATGACCATATAAGTTTAAGCGGTAACTGAAGTGCTCAAGCAAAATTAAAAAATAAGAAATAAAAATAACGAACTGCATTTTTTTTTAAAATAGTAACATTGCTACAGATCTTTATGAAATACCATTACTAAACGACTATTCCAGAACCATTCCATGTTAGTGGTGCTTATAATCCACACATTGATAAGGAATTCAAATGTATATAGACCATTCTAGACTCAATGGGACCCAAGCAAGCATCTCATCTTCATTACGGTAGACCCCAATTTATGGTATTGGAAAAGCTAAGTTCTCCAAGCAGAGTGTCTATAGTTTTGTTTTTTTGCTATTTAATAATTAAAAAATTAGTGTAAAAACAGCTGGTATTTATATTCACTGTAGTAATGCAAAAAAAAAAAATCCTCCTAAACATGGAGGGTTAATCATGCAGTTTGACTGCATATAGCCACCATATAATATTTTTTTTTACATTTGTTCCTTCCAACAAGCAAGGAAAAGAATGATTTCATCTCCCTTACCAGCAATGAGCGCTGTAAAAATCCGAAGGATTTCTGGAAGGATGTTCAATGTGTTTTTTGTTTTTACAACAGTAGTATATAGGCTCTTAGAAATCCAAGAGACTTTTTTTTTTATTGTTAGGAAAGGTGCTTGCTTTTAAACAAATTCTTCTGGCAGCACTAATGAATTACAATATCCTTCCATATTATTTCTACCATAATATATACATCTCAACTTCCATGCCTCTAGAAAAAACATCTACATTTCATAATATAAAAATATATTACAAATCTGCAAAATTATTTTACAAGCAATGTCCCATTATCTATCTATTTCTCTCTCTCTTTTTGTCTCCATATAAGACGAACATGGTAACACATATTTTTCTATTCCTGTAGGTTAAAAGAAGTCCATAATTTCTTGCTTAGTAAAGCCAGGAAGCAATTTAATTTTCTTTTCATAGCCAACTTTGGTGCATAAACGATTGTATTTTTAAATGCTTCTTTTTTAAAAAATACAATTTTTTTACAACTAGAAAAATTTAGGCCAAAAGGAGGGGGAAGGAGGAGGGAGATTTCTTTAGTAGCAAAGAGGAGTTTTAAAGGCCAAGTAGTAAACAAAACAACATTGCTACCTTCTTCTGTAGAGGTTATTAAAGTTAAGTCTTACTAACATACAGTAATAGTCCTTATGGAGAGGATCAGATATACAGCAACACTTAACACCGACCTGTTCCTCTTGAACGTATATTCCACCAGAAATGAAAATATGCCACCACCATTTTGCTTAAACATGATACCACCACTTGTTATGCGACGACAAGTTCACAAAAGTGACAATGGATTACTCCGCACCATACTCTTGAGAGAAGAGATCCTTCTCTAGTGTGTATTTATTTCATTTACCAAATGACAAGATCCCAAGAAGCTTGCTTACAAAAAAACCCAACAACAACCACCACAGAGAGGGTTGTACAGGGCAATGTATTAATTGCCAGTTCATCCGATACAGGCTACGCCAGGGGGGTGGGGTGGGGTGGGGTGGGAGAGGTTGCTAAAATAAAAGCCGCAAGCATGCAAAGCCTTTGAGAACACCCACTATACTGCCGGTATATTTTGCTTTCCTCATCTCCCATCGTACAGATATATAGGATCTGTTCCATGTATATAATATATTCCATAGATGCACCAAATTCATTCACAGAATGGTTTGCCAAGCGTAAATAGTTGGTGGCAGCCGGGCGCAGGGGAAGAGCGGAAGGTGGAGGGGCTGGGCTAATGTGCATTTTCAATTCTAATTCCACCGTCAGTGAAGAAGATGATAGATGAGGTGCCCGCGCTGAGCTCGTTTTTACCTCTTCAACCTCTTCTGTGGCATTGTTCTAGGGAGGAAAAGGAAACATTGCATTGGTGGCTTCCCCAAAAAATGTCAAGGAAACTTAACATGCGCTGGTTAACGGGTTCACAAATGACACTCTTCAATGGCTGTGTCTGCGTGCCACGTTAAATCGCATTCAGCCTGATGTGTGCAAGCTGGAATCATCCATGTGAGCCTTGGGCATGAAAGGCCCACTTCCTTTTCTCCTGGTCCCATGCAACCAGGAGAAAAGCTTCAGAAATCTTCATTTTGCTTCCCCTTCAACTCAGTTTGCCCTTACGTATGAATTGGGGCTTGTGGTTTTATCACTAATTATTGTGGGTCGTTTTGCAGCCAACCACAGTTCGTGATAAACCACATTCCCAAGTTTGGACAAGCAGCCAAGTTTAAGGGAAACCCAGAACAGCAAAAAGCCACCGGAGTCCTTTCTCCAGCTGTGCAGAAATGTCGCACTCTGGTACTAGACAGCTCTTCAGACATGGATGTGTCTTGTGAAAATGTTCTAGTGTGGTTCAGAAATTATGAGCAGTGGCCCCTTAGAAAATGTGCACACTACCCAAATAAATATCAGGAGTCACAACCTCAATTTTGCAACAGGATTCTGTTTTTCATTTTTCACGTGGCAGCAATTTCGTGGCCAGCACAGAATCTCCAGTACATTTCTTCGGTCATGTGTGTTCCCGTTTTATTTCTGATGCTCACCATTTATTTATTTTTTACCAAAAGCAAACTTTACCTTGGTTGCAGGAGCCAAAATGTCACTTTACATTCTCAAAGCATGTAAATTATATCTAGCTAAGAAGACAGTGTAAACATTTCAAAAAAATATTAGCAAATGTATTTTATGAAGACTGAAAAAGCTGGCAACAACAACAAAAAGTTTCATTCTCCAAGAGTACATTAACTTGGAAATCTTAATGGCAAGAATCCAGAGTCTAGTGCAGGCATAGGCAAACTCGGCCCTCCAGATGTTTTGAGACTACAACTCCCATCATCCCTGACTACTGGTCCTGTTAGCTAGGAATCATGGGAGTTGTAGTCCCAAAACATCTGGAGAGCCGAGTTTGCCTATGCCTGGTCTAGTGCACACAGTGTTTCAGTGCTACATTGGGTTTGGGTGATTTTTCCAATTCAGTGGCAGCCCTACACCACATGGGGTGCTGATGCAGAAACTCTTCAGGAGTTTTAAGAAACTGATACCGGGAGGGTGAGGGGTTGGAACCTAACCATTTAGTGTAATGCCATTTATTTCAAAGCAAGTGTGGTTTGGATTGCAGTTTAAATCTCCTCAAAACAGCTGGAACACATTTCACTACTGCATCATGCACATCTGAAAACCCACAGGGCCAGTGTAACAGGGTAAAACACTCGTGACTGACTGCTTTGTGTTTATACCAGTCACGATTACTTGTGTTGCATAGCGTATTTGATAGCAACGTGTACTTTCCCAAGGCAAACCTGAAGCTGATTAATAGAAAATATGAGAAATAAAAGGTAAGTGGAAAGGCTTACTGGACATCAACACCCCAACGCACATGTTCCCCACCTGGCTTGGGATCCCATACAAATGTTCATAAAAGTATATAGCCACATATATCGAATTGCGTCAGGGGGAAAGGTGTGGTATAATGATACGTAAACACATGAAGCTTCCTGATATAGCATCAAGCTACCCTTAAGCTAGTGCTGGGCTTGATGGAGTTCTTTAAGGATGGCGTTCTTCCCATGCCTACTAACTGACTTACTGGGGGTTGAACCAAGGGCTTCCAGTATTCAAAAGAAGAAAATGAAGAAGAAAGGGAAGAAGGTATGCTGTTAAGCAGTTCCTGCTCTTAATCTCTGATTGACAACAGCAGTTTAAAAAGTGCAGGAACACAGAGGTTTCCTATGACAGGAGAAAGTTTAGTTTTGAATATGCACCATATATTCAATACAACAGTTTTCTTTTAAAACATTTCAGAATATCTTGGGGGGGGGGGATGTACAGAAGATTTAGTGGTGGGCACCTTTAGGCATTAATATAAAGGAAACAAATCTGCTTTTAAGAAGCTGATTTAGATAGAGAATCAAATCTCAAGCGGCACCTGATGCTCAAAAACGGGTTACAAGAGCTGACCACCCCCTCTCCCCAAAGTGGAAAGAAAGTTATTTTCAAATTTTAAAATTGCACTGAGCACAGATTTCAGAGTAATACCACGTGTATTACAGGCCAAGAATAATTAGCATATATTTATTAAAATATATATCAGAAGATAAATTTGGACTTTTAAAAGTTGGTATACAAAAATTGGTATACAAACCAGCATGATCTTAACAGAAGTGATCTTTCAGGATTCCACTGTGTGTACCTCCTTTACTAGACTTTCTGTACACCAAGCACAAAAAAGTAAAATACACTTGGTAAATATACACATTCCCTTTTCCTCTCACTATAGTTTAAGAACTGTTAAAATGATCTCAAACCTCAAACCTTAACTTTTTGATGCTGTTTTTGTTGGAAGTTGATGTATTGGTGTATCAAATGCTATTTACTTTCTCTAACTTCTGGCAATAAAACTAAGGTGAAATTAAGCATACTTGGAGGTCTACTTGACTGACTAAAAAGAAACGGAAGACATATCTAGGCATTAACTGTTAGAATATTTTTCAACTCTTTTTAGTTGTGTTGTTTTTTTTTTAAGTGAGGATATAAATCAAATTAATCAAATGATAAATAAAACTTAAGCTACCAGCATTACTATTTTTGGCATCAGCTTCAAAAAGTCAAGCGAGGCTTAAGGTCATAATGAGAAGAGAACAATCAAAAATTTATAAGTTACCTGTATATGTTTGGGTCCAGAAGCAAGGCAGCATCTTTTGGTAGTTTTGATAAATGAACTACTTTAGTTTTTAATTGATGTCGCTCACTTTCATTTACCCACACATCAGGAAGACTATGAATTACAAAAAAATTAAAAAATTGTCAACCTTTTCCCCCAACCATAGATGTTCTAAACAACATTTAAAAACAAAATCCTCACCAATGAATGTGCACTACCATCAGATTAGACAATGAACATGGTCTATGAGTGGAATGGTTTTCAGCAGTAATAGCCTTGCTTAGCTTACACATGAACTAAGGGAACCAATGTTGGATAACCATTCAATGACAATGACAACATGCGTATTCTCAGGATTCTACTTAATGCAAAGTGATGGCAGCATTGCACACGAGGAAACACTGTATATACCTGATGAAACAGCCATGGACCATTAGAAATTAGCTTTCCTGTTCTCCTTGTCATCCAAAAGATGAGAATACTGCTAGATCCTGCACAGGACTCTCATAGGTTTTTGAGATGCTAAGCCATAAGCCAGTAGAAATGTTTTAACTTCTTTTGGCAATGAAAATCCTAGCCTGTGCAAGAGCATGGATTCAACCATCAGCATCCATTATAATTCAACTTACCGGTATATCATGATGAGACAACCAATGCAACTACTCTTGGTTTAAGAAGTGCCTCTTCCTCATAGTGGCCATACTTCCATTTGCAAACCACAAAAAACTAGCTTTAAACAGAAATAAAAGCTGTCCTGCATCCAATAAGCACAAATAGCTTAGAATATGGCATATAAAATGAATTGCAGTTTCAAGAAGTCAGAGAATTATAAGGAAATTGCAATCTTCCCAGGCCAGTGTTTTTCATAACGATAGCAAAACACGTGAAACAGCAAAGGACGAAGATGCACTAACATACAGTTGACTCTTCAGTGCATGCATGCATGAGCAATCCCACAGCAAAATCTGCTGGGATGATAGACTTAGGATGCAGCAGATCTCTGGCTCAAGTTGGCATCCCCAACCTCAGCTCAGCTGAAGAGACATTGGCATAGCTTGCTAATTTCTAAACTGCTTCCAGTTTTGAGTCCCCAAAAAGGGGTGTTTCAGGGACCAGACTGGATCCTAACTAAGCCTGTTCACGTGAACTGGCAATATGGCACAGAACTCTTTTTTCCCTCTGCCAAGCTTAAGTAGTGCAGCAGCAGCAGCCAGCCCACTGCTAAATGGAGTTTGAATCTGGCGTAGCTTACACCAGCTTGCTTTGCGGCATTTCTTGCGCGTAGGCTTCCTCCCATACTCACATATCCTCTGGTGTCCAGTGAAGTAGCAGCTTTATCTTTCCAGACTCCTCTTTTCTCTTAGCTATTACCTAAAAAGAACAGTCAAAATTATTGGGCTAAAATTTGTTGGCTGGCGCTCATAACCATGCTTGAAAGTGTCTTATCACTCTGCAAACAACACTGTACAACTGGAATAAATTAGGCAAATTGAATCAATAAGCACAGAAGTATAGACTTCGCACACACTTTTAATATCTGGAGGCCTGGTATTGTTTTCAAGTCTCTTCATCGTGTGAGATACTTGCAGGGGGGAATACATAGGTAAAGGGAAGGGAGGACAGAGCTGTGTCGGGAAATCAAACCTCATGAGGAACAGTTGAGGGAACTGAGTATGTTTAGCATGGGAAAGTTGAAAAGACATGTAACATGTCAGTATTGCATTTGCTTTCCTACTGCTGCACCAAGGTAATGGTAGCACAAGACCATGTGCTTTTATCCCCAATGTTTTTATGCAGTTTGCCTATTAAATTTCTGTCCAAAAGCTTGCTGGTTGTAAGGGATGTACGAGTGCAGAATTGAGAGAGAAGGCATGGGAGACAGCCACAAAACTCTTGTGGAAGAAGAATCACCTCCTTTAATGAAGCTCTAGAACGTTCCTGGAACTGACTCTGAACTGGCTCAAGGGGGAGGTGGGACTGCAAACATCATGAAGAAGAACTGGAGTTCTCCTATGCGAAAGAAACTGTTCAATTTTAAAGCACAGATCTATAAAAGGTCAGCTCCAGCTGGGAATTAAGGTTAGACCTAAGTAAATGGAATTCTGCTGACCTCTTCTGGAGAAGAGCAGAAATGCAAATGCAGAAACAATAAGAGAGCTGGCATTTTTATTTTTATTTTGAAGTCTGTCGTTCTGTATGTTATATGGCTTAGACCCAGTTATCCTTGCTGCCCCTGCTGAACAGCAGTGGGGTTGACATAATTCCTTCCCCCAAGTTTGTCATGGTGCACCTCCAAGTTTCCTTTGCAACTGCTACTGCTCTGATCAGGGGACGGGAACCTCAGACCCAGGAGTCAAATGCAGCCATTCTAAAAGCCTTTCAATGTGTCCCTCCAGACACTCCCCAGGACATGTGTCTCTCCATGCCACACATCCCACCAGCCATGCTCTGCACCATCCTCAAGTACTTTTGCCTGTCTGGAATGTGTCCTTAAACCATTGGTTAATGGGACCTGGCTAGTGGGCCCCATCGTTATCTTCCCCACCCTCACTTGGGCCAAGTTTGACAGGTAGGTAGACTTGTCAATCACTTGCCATCATAAAGACACCAAGTGATCCCCTTTTCCCCTGAACAGCCTGAAATGTAGAGCCCACAAAGCGTGTTTCAAAGTGCTCTGCAAGTCCCAAACTGATCATAGTCTTACAAAGTCTTTTGCACAGGGCTTCTCAAAAACCA
The DNA here is from genome assembly GCF_027172205.1 of Podarcis raffonei. Taxonomy (NCBI): domain Eukaryota; kingdom Metazoa; phylum Chordata; class Lepidosauria; order Squamata; family Lacertidae; genus Podarcis; species Podarcis raffonei. The sequence continues at coordinate 62,650,927 of NC_070611.1, read as the reverse complement.
CAAATCATGTGACTTGCAGGGTCGGCAAATCCCTTTCAGAAAAGCCAGGTTTTTAATGAAAACATATGATGTCCAGTGCAGGGCAGGTGCGTTTGGTACCTTCACTGCCTAAACCAGGCATCCCCAACCTGCGGCCCTCCAGATGTTTTGGCCTACAACTCCCATGATCCCTAGGTAACAGGACTAGAGGTCAGGGATGATGGGAATTGTAGTCCAAAACATTTGGAGGGCCGAAGGTTGGGAATGCCTGGCTTAAACTGTGATAACATCTGTCGTTTGCCAGGATGGAGATCAGTGCTCCCTACACCAATGAGGAATGAGGTCCTCACTGAAAACGATACCCCACCCCTGCTCTATTCCATGTTCTGAAGGCTTGGAACGTGCTGAGGGCTCACACATTCAACTCTTCCATTCCCAGATGTCCTCTAACCTCAAGCACGCTTCAGTAATAACTCACATGAAGAGGGAAAGGAGGTATAAAGGGCTGCACTGCTGTAACTGAAGCCACAACCCCACTGTTGAAATGCTCCGGCAGGTTCATGCAGGCTGCTCGCTCACAACTCAGCTGCAACTTCTGTGATGGGAGCCTTTTCTAGTCATGAAGACTCCTGAGTGATTTAGAGCAATGGAAGATCAGGATTCTGTGTGGTGCAGAGGAGCCTCGGCAAATAGAAAAAGGCTTCCCCCTGCAGAAGTTACAGCTGAACTCATAAACATCCAGCAGGAGCAGTATAACACAGGGAACAGAGCTAAAGCTTTGTCCCACTGAGACATCACAGGCAACTGGGTTTGAAGGAAACCTAGAGACCTGAGAAAGCAAAGTTCAGAATCTCGTTTAGCCATGACTCCCATTTAGTGACTTTAGGTCCAAGTCAGTTCCTCTCAGCCTAACCTATTTCACAGGATTGCTGTCAAAAAGTGCAAAATATAACCTCCTGCAAAGTGTCTTACTACCATTCCTGTATAAGGAACATTTTGAGCAATCAAAATGCTGTGAAAATGAAATCTGCCATGAACATGTGGACATGCATATATCTAAGCAGTGTTTAAAAGCTGAAACATCTTATTAAGGTAAGTACGGAAGAATACTTACAGTACTGTGAAATACGACACTGTGGCCTTTTCCTAAACTTTCTATGTGAGCAGAAAGGTTGAAGCAGATAGCTCGATGTCGTATGGCGTCCAGAGTCTGCGCATCAAAGAAGTCATGTGGTCTTGCTAAAAAAAGGAAAAAAAGCCTTCAAAACTAATGGAAGAGCATGTTAAGTATTCAAATATTCAAGCTACAAGGATCATATTCTATCACGAAGCAAAGTTTACCAGTTAAAAATAAATTCTGATCAGCTTAGGAACAACTAACTGAAATGTTCAATACATTTGCTTTTAGGATGGGCAAGCATCTTATAGATGTCATCCTATTTGAACTGTGCTTCTCTCTAAATCTACTCTGTCCAAACTTAACACAACCAATACTAAGAAAAATGGTGCTTATAAACTGAAGACAAGCAGTCCCTTTAACTGCACTTAAGTAGCAGTGAGATAGCCTTTGGAAATGAGCAATTTCTTCAGGATAGTACATTCAACTGAAGGTTCTGTCTTATATACAGACTCTTTCAGAAGGTTACAGAAGAACAAAATCATACTAGAATTGCTTCTATTATATTAACTCAAAAGAGCGATAATAACCAAATACTCAGTACAAAAGGTTTTTATTCACATGCAAGCCTTGCCTGCAGGGCATTATATAAATTTAAATTTCTCTATTAAAATTAATATGGTGGCTGCCCTTTTGAATTATAAACTTAAAAAGCAGGAAAGCAAAGTAGGCAAAATCAATGTATTTTATGAGCATTATGATGGGGAAAATTTCTTAATCATTTACACCTGGTGGAATCTTGTTAACAATATCTAATCAGCATCAGTTCTTAAAGAAAAGAAAAAGTTATTGACCAATCTCAGAACAGTTGTAATTTGCAGAATAAAGACATCAGCAAAGATATACAAGTCATTCATATCCCAAATTCCACTTAAAGCAAAACACAAACAAAAGTAACAAGAAACAGGTTTATCACATATACAACCAGCAACATTCTGATTTGCGTAACATTCCAGTATTCTCTCTGCTTCGGGGGCAAACTTAGCAATGAATCTTATAATATATTTCAGATGATATTGTAATAAAAAGGTGACCAACAAACCGTCAGCTTCATCCAAGAAAATTATAGTTGCTTAAACAGAACACCCCCCTAAAGCATCTTACAATTTACAAAACAGAATACTGTGAACTAAGTCTTCTACATCACATGATACACATAAACAAAAGCAAAATAAGTACCATATTTTTCCGTGTATAAGATGCCCCCATGTATAAGACGCCCCCTATTTTTGTGTACTCCAAATTAAGGAAAACACCCCTCAGCACTACCAGTGTATCAGACGAGCCCCAATTTTAAACCTGAGTTTTTGGTTAAAAAACCTAGGCTTATACATGGAAAAATACGGGATGTGCCAGTTCTTTTCATAAAAACAAGCCTTAAACTTACAGTTTTAGCTGAGGAAGAATCAACATCCTTCTAGGCCTACGAAATCATTAGTTGGCAGTCTATACGAATCAGTGTAATTTGCTTTCATTCATTTTGTACTAAAAGTTATTATTATGGACCATATAATTGTGTTCCACTGACTAAGAGAAAACTTTTGAGCAACCTTGGGAAATGAAATCTTAAAAGATCTAGACAAATCTTTAAATATACATACCTCAAGAACAAGCAATTTAGAACAGTTTAAGATTAAACTTAGATGAGTTCTTACCTATATATAATGTTAACTGCCAAATCTTCGGAACATTTCATTTTAGATGTATAAAAATTATACATCACTAGGAGTGTTTTTAATTATGCAAGTTCTGCCTAAAATACCTTCCACTCACATTATGCTAGTTTGCTTAAAATGCTAGAAATTGAAAATATTCTGAATAGATGGAATAAAAACTGCAGATGACTACTTCAGCACTGTTCAACTGCTACTGATATTCTACTTCAACAGACTGTACCAATGTCTTAGCTCAATTAAAACAGTTCTCCAAACCATGGTCTGGGAAATCAGAAACTGGAATCACACACTTCCCTCCACTTTTAAGTTTAGCTCCAACCATAGTTTGCTGTGACATCAAAACCGGCAAAGCATAATTAGTGCTTACCACCCGGACAATTAGAAACCACAATTCAAACTGAAGTTTCATCTTCTGGTTTGGAGGTAGGACAAGCAATTTTAGGCACTACAATTATGCTCAGTGCTAAACTGCAAAAAGAAAGTGAAGAAGATTGTGTGAAGGGGGTAGAGCAGGCCTCTGAATTGAATCTTAGTACTGAGAACAAGAGAATTCGAGGACAGAAATAAGACTGAGCAAATATGCTTAAAAACTTTCAGGGAAGCAAACATCCATGTGACTGCTTATGTAATTGGGTTATGAAGGTATCTACAGCAAGAAAAAGGAAAAAATACATTTGATTCAACTTTATACATTCACTATACAAGCGAACACATAAATATATTTACTGACTCATTTACTGCAACAGTAAGGGAAACAAAGACGTAAAACTGGGGAATCAAGTTTCAATTCTCTGGATACTACTAATGTATTTGTTTGAGATAGCCTTGATTTTTTGAAAGAGGTAGCTTTAAACGCTTATTCATCACCTTGTAGTTTTTTTTAAAGCAAGCTACAGCTTGTTGTTTAGCAAGCTTCCCTCTTATTTTCAACAACCGCAAGAGTGGCAAGCTTGCTTTCTCAACTGTGTTGCACATCAAGTACTGCTGGTTTATATAACATAACTATGCAATAGTTCAATGCCAGTAAGTCAAAACTGGTATAATGAAATTAATCGAAACTATAGGAACAAACTTTACTCTGCAGTTTTGTTTGCAACAGAAGCAACACTTGAAATTATAATTAACAAGAAATTAATAGGTTCTGGAGTAAAAGGAAGTGCTGCAATTGTATTTCCCATTTTTTTTTTAAAAAAAAAAAGTACCTTCCATTTCGGCAAATAAGCTATAGTAGTTTAAATATTACTAAAATTCTAGCAGAAAAAAATGGTAAAATTCTTCTGCAAAGGAGGATAGAACTGCACTTTACTATGTTTGTAAACCTAAATTTTTAAGTCTTAGTCAGGGTGTTTGATTCATCACTATCAAGTTTCATCTAAAGTCAAATGCAAAAAAAAAAAAAAAAAGGAAAGAAGGCTGGGTACTTTCGGTGGCCTCCAAACTTGGGCTAGAGATTGGCCCAGAAGCAAAATGCAGTGGCTCAGCTGTCCACTGGAGCAGGATATCGCTGACAAGTTACCCCACAGTTGAAGAATTGCACTGGCTGCCGATTAGCCACTGGTGCTGCTTTTGGCGTATAAAACCCTATATGGCTTGGAACCAGGATACCTGAAAGATCATCTCACCCTTATATACCCAACTGATCACTGCACACTGCAAGCGACGGCCTCCTGCCAATACCATCTCATCAGGAGGTCTGTTCCACACAATGTAGGAATCCGGCCTTCAGCGTTGTGGCACAACCCCACCCCCGGAATTCTCTCCCCTTAAATAGTAGACAGGCTTTTCAGTGCCTACTGAAGACAACAAGACTTTTAAGTTGAGCTCTTTCCCAGTCTGCATCTTATATTGGAATTGTTTTTTAAGGTAGTGTTTCTCAAATTTCTGTCCCCAGCTGTTGCTGGACTGCAATTCCCATCTAGCTAGGGATGATGGGATGTTTAGTCTAACAACAGCTTGGGACCCTAGATTGAGAAACACTGTTTCAAGGGGTATTTATTGTTGCTTGCCACCCTGGGCTGCTATGGGAGGAAGAGCAGGATATGCCTTCAATAAATAAAATATACTGTAAAGGAGAAAATGGAACACGATGTAGTGGTGCAGTTGATTGTGTATCACATTCAGCTGGTAAAAGTGGATGACATACACTTTTTCTTTTTAAAAATGCTTGATTTAATGAGTTTGATCGCATATACTGCTTTCAGTCAAGTGTGCAAACTCAGTTCCAATGCTGACATATATTAATTACGTTGACATTAGGGGGTAGGAAAACCCTACTTGTGGCACTGATTTGCAATGGTCAACTAATGCATGCAAATCATCACTTGAAGCTGCAGGTGAAGAATGCCGAACATGCCCGTATGAACCGGCCCCACAGCCTGGCAGTTTGTCCAGAGACCGTGTTACAATTATTTAGGTCTAGCTTTCCCCAACTGGGTGCCCTTCAGGTGTCACTGAGCATGACCCCCATCAACTCTAGCCAGTGCAGCCATGTTTGTGGCTTGCGCTAATGGGAGTTGTCGTTCAAAAATGCCTGGAGGCCAGCAGAATGGGAAAAGTTGAAATGAGCACAAATAGGAAGAAGGGCCATTTTAGTTTTTAATTTCTGAAGCAGTAGTTTTAAATTAGTTCCCAAAATAGATTAACCATGTTGGGGTTCTGAATAAAGGAGGAGCCCATAAGAACATTTAATCAAGCTTAGTTCTGTTTTTGTTTTTTAAAGGAAGATGAACCAAACAAGAATGGATGGAGCTGATTGGAAGGTGTTTGGCTGCAATGGTACTCCTGATTGAGGCTGCTTCATCTCCCTCCCTTCCCGGGTTATGTATGGCTTGCACCTTGGCACAAGAGCACAAGGGTTCTTGTTTTGCCACTCTCAGCTAAGGATGAACAGTTACTGGGAGACAGGAATAACAGTGGGAGCGTGAGAAGACAGAAGGCTGGGTTATTGTGAGTCAGAAGGGTTTCCACCAGTTAATGTATTTAAACTGGGCTTCAGGTGCATGAGTCTGGGAGTGCTCTCCCCACCTCCCGTTGAGTTTTACATGCCTTGAAGATCACTGACAATATGGATTAGTACAGGCACAATGGTGAACTTGTTTTGTCTAAGACTAAGACAACAAGAGCATGGAGGCACAGTATGGTGCTCCCTACCATCAGCTCCCTGTCCAGAATGAATTCTCCATGCCCCTTTCTTGCTAGTTTTAACCATGCTTAAACTTTACATCAGCACTGGCCTTATCTATTTGCAGCTCAGTCTTTTAACAGTGGTTAAATGTTCCCCAACATAGTGTGGCATCAGCCCTATAAGAGAGCAGGGTCCAAAACCTTCACACATCCAACCTCCTTAAATCTAACAAATTACTGTGAAGTCAGTAGCACATAAAGTATGGTACAGCTCCCATCTATGAAACTGTGGTGCACCCAATTTATGGACTTAGGCAATATTATGATTATAGACACACATTAGTCTAGATAACTGCTCTGAGTCTACAAAAGAACAGATCCCCTCTGTTTTTCAGGAGGCCCACAGAATGTTCCCCTCTACTGTGAAGTACTTGCATCTATTCTGGCTGGCCGAGTTGTGGAAATGGACCAGCTGATATAAGCATCTCTATCACCCTGTACCTTACATAAAAGATCTTAAATCAAAAGTTGAAAACAATGGAATTTATAGGCTAGCAAAAAATCAATAACTAAAAAGTGGGCAAGTAGTCAAGAAAGGCAGTTTTTAAAGTTTATGCTGCTTATTACAGAACTGTAGAAGTTTCATGTGCTTACGTAAAGAGCGCCTCCGCTTGTTCTTTAACTTCCTTCTTTTGTTCATTCCAGCTTTAGAAGGAGATTCTTCTTTAGCCTTTGGCTGGTTGGTAACTTTTGAAGAATTCTGCTGGCTGAAGTGTGTTGGCACGTGACGAGCCAACCCACTCTGAGACGCAAAGCTCGCATTGCACCCTCCAACGACACACTAATAAATACAAAATCAGAAATGCTCAATTAAGACATCATAAGGAAGCTACCGATTCATTCTCACTTTGCACTGCTGCTCCTTTAACAAGGAACAACAAATTCAGGCAACATATTAAAAACTGCTTATTTCAAAAAGAATTTCCTCTTCCCTGGATGTCCCTAATGCAGATCTCTGTGTGTTAACAAGGAATGATATAGTTGAATCAAAGCTGACCTCCAAATACTCGAGCACTCAATCCATTCCAATTATACCATGCAAACATACGCCTTGTTCGAATTTTAAAAATCCTGAAATCACATCACATGCAAGGGACAATTTTCTTGCATGCTACACAACCACCACCCATTCCTATGAGTATTTCACATGGGTAAAATACTTGTTCTCCTGACCAAGAAAGAAACCTTAAAGAAAACTATTATAGAAAATTTTATTACAATCAATTTAAGGCTCCTTTCTACACATTTCCTTGAGTTCTGTGGTTAAAGTGGATTAGGTGGTAATGTTCCAAACAAGCAACATGAGCCAACTCTAACCATATGCATCAAAAATTGCAGACATTACAAAGACCAGTATGAACGAACAGACTACGTCAAGCAGTCTGCTGTTCAAGGACATTGAGGGCATGTTGCCCTTGAATAGCATCAAGCTGCTGAGAAAAAATGTCAATACAGTAGATAAGTAAAAGCGGCTACGCATATCCTTACTACTCCCTGAAGGTTTCTCAGTAAGGAATATTTTGAATTCTCATCAGTGCTGAAATGTTTTCTTTGGATAGAAGCATGTACTTTGTAACCCAGTTTATCAAAATATAATTTTGTCTGCTTGGGTTCCAAAAGTGACATTGTTAGGAGAACTTCAAATCTAGTATTATACTTAGTATTATACCAGCCCCACCCTAACCTGCTCCTAACTTTATACGTGTTTAATATACCATCTCACACACAAGCTAAGTTTATTTAACCTGATCAGAGGACCCCCAACAATAGAAGATGAAAGCCACAATAGCATGTGCTATCTACCTACTAACTGAAAATCATTTTATACTGAAAACTAAATCAAGGCTGAAGGTTTTGCTAAGCCGAATTTTCCTGTAGCTTAGTTAAAGTTTTGGGGTATCGTCCAACCTTACAGATTTCCTAGCACAAGCATTTTCAGCTGCGCAAAGGAACTTCCCCTCCCCCAAAATCTGTTATGGGTTTCCCAACAACCCTTCAGAACAGATTCAGGGGGCATGTGGGGAGGAGGAGGGGAAGTACCATTGTACATCCCAAAGTGCTTGAAATAGCAAAACTGTTTAGCTGGATACTGCCCTTAGCCTACAGCAGCATATTTTTGCTCCTCCCAAACTTGATATTGATGTTTTTAGACCTGAAGGTTAACAAAACACCACCCCAAATTGGTTTGGACAATAATCTTTTGGCTTAAAACGCAAATATGAATGAATCTTGTGGGCATGCACATAGCTCCTTCACTGCTCCCTTTGTGGAGGAAGCCAACAACTCCATCAACCACATTTTCGAACCACTTCACTATTAAAAAAACCTTGAAAAGGTTCAATATTTGAAAAAATATACATTAAAAACATTCCAAAAAAAGTAGAAATATCAGGAAGTTCAAGAATACTTTCTCATTTCATTTGAATTAGAAAACTGTATTTAACAGCTCTACATCAAGCCAATCTATTAAGACAACTTCAAACCATGACTTCATATCCAAAACCCTTAACCACAGTTGCCCAGTTCAAATTAAACAGGAAGCAGTATTTAACAGAAGACTTCTTGGTTTGCTCACCTGCTCATGTGAACAGAAGAGGAAATGGGCTGTGGCCAAAAGACTTGTTCGTATCTTTGCTTATCAAGCCAATACGTGATCATCCAAACATGGTCACTTGTGAAGATGAGTGTTTGCATTTAAGACTTATCTTTTACAAAGCTCTTGCTTTAAGTTAGACAGCTTAAACGCAAACATCTTTACATTCTTAGAATATTTTTTTGTAAAAAAACACCATTGTATGCTTATCCTAAATTGCACACTTAATCTAAATGAGAACGAGAGTAAGTCTGAAAGCGGGTTCAATTCATGTTCTAGAAATGGCGTCTGAGTAATCTAGTCTGACTGAATAATCCCCAAACTGCAAAATCACATGAGTTAAGAGGCCTGATTAGATAGGCTGCAAATGAGTGGCTGCATGTGGTGCGCGTGGTAGTGATACACACAGCTACTGGGAAATGTAGTCATGAAATAAAAAAGGATAAAGATCTTCAGAAACATCTCTTTTCCACCCTCAGGGCTATCTGCACAGGCAGAACTGCATGCATAGGACTACGTAGGGAGAACTGGGCAATTAAATTTAAGAGAAATTAAGACTGTAGAAGAGATATTGGTTCTACTTGAACCAAACCAAACCAAAATAGAACCAAAATAGAAACTTTTCATGGAATCAAATGGATGGAAGGATCTGGTTCAGAATATCATGGGCTGGGGTGAGGATTTGGATGCTGATTGCCCTCAAACTGACCTCAAACTGAGGTCAGAAGTCGATGAGGACACAGGCAATGGACAGCCATCAAATTTAAACTAGTTAGGATGTTTAGGAGTTATCCACAATATTCCAAAAGATACCTTACCTTAAATGGTTTGTCACCACTGTGTGTCAACATATGCCGCTGCAACCAGCTCTGACTTGTTGACGGGGTGTTATAGACTTTGCAGCCTTTCCATAAGCAGACAAATACCTAGTAAAAGAAAACACAGCCATTAAGGTAGGGTGAATGTTCACCTATTACATGATTTTAATATCCAAACTCAAGTACACTCTCAGTTCAACTGTTAAAACTCTCAACTGAAGTGTGAAATTGTTTCCTCTAATGATTTCTACAGCTGTAATTCAATTTGGTGTTAGAAAACATGACAGATTTCTGTTGGGAAAGAATGTGCATTTTAAAAAAAACACCACTTTTGAGCTAAGAGAACAGAAAACGAGCAAACAGAAGAGAACCACCAGCAGGTTATAAAGACTAAGGATGCTGGTAAATTTCTAGTTTGAGGACTGGACAATCACAATCCAAGGAACTGACACAGTACACTATCAACAGCTTTATTAAAAAGACACGAAAGACCCTCTAGAGCTGATTTTGAGGGTGCACAAAGGGCTGCATGGGGGACAAAAGGAAGACTGAGACCCACTGCACAAGCTAAGTCTGTTCCAACAATGTATGGACAGCATTCGACTCAGTTCCTTATGAAAGGCTTTTGAGGAAGTTTGGTAACTTGAGTTCATGAAAACTGATGCCGTAATAAATCATTAGTATTTAAGGTGTCACAGGATTGATGGTTTTTGTTGCAAGAGACTAATACTTGTGTCAGCCACATGGCTAAATCATGATAAATGGAATGAACTCCTTAAAAATGGGAAGAATATAAAAATCAAAATCAAGAAATTAACATCGGGACCCTAAATATTCATCATTAGAGGAAGCAAATATTTGTGATGGCCATTACCTCTAAAATTCAATTAGCAATTATGTGAAAAATCATGGGATTAAGGACAACTTTAAAAAGATATAAAACATGGGTGGCTAGCCCTAGAGTGAAGGGTAGGTAATAATCATCACCCTTTTTTTTTTGAGCCAAGAGCATCAAGACTCTCATGGCCACATCAAAGTGAACGTGCCTCCCCTTTTAAAAAAGGAAACTGGGGGAGGGGAGTCCTTAGAGAGCACAAAAACCTTTTAGCACCACAGAATCAACAGCAGGGGACTTGTAGGAGAGGTCTGTCAAAAATTCATACACAAGTGTGTGTGTGTGTGTGTGTGTGTGTGTGTGTACATGTATATGTATGACAAATTTTGGGAGGCCATATACAGCCTGCTGATTAGCCACCTCTGAACTAAATTAAGCAAACACAGGTCTGTTGATGGTTACCATGAAGGATACTGAACAAACCTGTATGCCCATATTTAGGCAGTACCTTGTTAGCTATAAGATGATCCTGGGGTGGGGGCAGAACTCCACCAAGAACACACAATTCCTAGACCCAGAAACCATCAAGCTACAACTTCTCAGACTTACCAGGATTCAGCTTCAGTTAGGTAAGACTGCTGATCTGGCTAAGAATGGCATCACTTACATTCTTAACAGCAGTCCTGAGAAAGGGCTACACTATATTTCATAGAACTGTGGAATACTTGGTGAGTATTTAGGGAGAAACGTTCTTTTCTATTTGATAACAATCTTCTTGTTCTATCACAGAAACTGCAGATAGCTACCATTTTGTTTGTGTGGAGACCCCTGCCATTGGTGCAGCTGAAGTCCCAGAGCCTTACACTAGAAAAGGATTCTATGCTTTAATTATTCAGGTTATGAAGACAGCTGTTTTTCCTCTTTTAAAGTGAGTATTTTGCTTTTCATGTATTCTTCCACTTCTATATATGCTATGTTAAAAACAGGTTGCCTCGTCTCCAAACTCCAAGTTACAAAACCAAAATCTAAACTGCTGGTGCAAAAGAAGAAAAGCTACATTAAGGAACACAAACTAACTTGAAAGAGAACCAGTCCTAGACACTGCTCCCTGTCTTCTCTTTATCAAGCTGCAAAATTCCAAATTAGATAACTCATCTCTTAACTTCAGACATCTACAAATCTTACTTGCTAGTGACAAGTGTCAGTTTACATCCCTTCCCCCTATTCTCTCGTTCAGTGGTCTGGAGGCAGCAAGAAACAGCAGGCATTTCTCCAAGTGTTTCTTACTGTCCAGACACCAAAGTGAGAGAAAAGTCCCCACCTCTCTCAAAAGACAGGAAGCTGAATAAAGGCAAGATGGAGGCAATGCTGATGGATGGCTGGCATTTCCAGGAATTGGGAATTCAGCCTGCTCTAGACAAAATGGCACTCCCTCTGAAGGAAGAGGTCTGTCATCTGGGGGAGATCCTGGAGGAGGACCACTAGAGGACCAGGTGGCTTCCAAAAATGATTGGCACTTTATTTAGCAGCAGCAAACAGTACAAATATTCTCAATGCAAACAGTACAAATATCATGGAAGAGCAATGAAAAAGTAAACCAACCCCTCCTCGCTGGCCATCTACATGTATAGAGCGAATGTGGTCTGCCAGATCTGGGCTTGAGTTGAAGCAAGAATGGCACTGGTCCCAACAGCAGTTATAAGCAATACTTTTTGCTGATGAAGCTGTAACTCCTTGTCCATTCATCATAACTGGAGTTGAGCGTCCACTGGAAATTGTGCTGTCTACATCCATTATGGTACTGCTGATGCTACAGGAAGGGAAGAGAGAGAAATGAGTTAATTATGAACCTTCTTGTGTTTTCAAGCAGACTTATATTTCAATATAAATGGCAACACTCAAAATCCCAGCACGCAAATTAACAAATCTCAATACACAAATAAATGAGGCAAATGTTGGTTCTGACTCAATATGGGCCAAAACTAGTTGTGATTCATTAAAACTGCTCAAAAGTCCCCATTTCATTACTCCCTGGCTCCATGTCAGGAGTTAGCAAACCTTGGCTTGTCATTACATGCAAACCCACAATCATGGCTTGTTTTGATTCACACAGACCAGGAGTGTAACAAAGGAACTCCATGCAGGTGGGTGGGTTGGCATAGAAGGGATGGAGTAGTTCTATGCCCAGCATAGAAACAAAATGGGCTGCCAGAGGAAGGGAAACCTCCTCTGAACACAGAAAATGACATTTTTTGCCCTTTCTCTGCTGGTCTCCAATAGGCTATTAAAAACTGTTGGGATTCTTTACAAAACTGATGTACACATAATATACATCACAGCCATTTCTGGAAATATGTAAACAACTGCACATTGGCTGTCTTTGAGCACATAGAAAAGAACGACTGTGATTGCAGGCAATGGCCAGTTCCCCGTTCTTCCCTCTTCTGGGTCCAAAAGGACCCACATGTCAGTTATCACACAACATTAGAAAATGCCTAAAATGTTCACCACCTGTACTAAGACCCAGCATGGGTTTCTGAAAAAGAAGTCAAGCCAGGCGGATCTCTTAATTTATTTATTTATTTTTTTAGTTACAAGATTAGAATAGAATAGACTTAATTTGCATAGCCAACAGGCCATTGCATCGAAGGACCGACAGAAACAAAAATACATTACGGAAATAGTTATCATAAAATAATCTCAGTACTTAAAACTTGGCAGAGGTAATGATAATAATAGTAAGATCCTAGGCGACGACACTGATGTCATTCAGACAGCAGCTCTCAGTCTCATTGCTCTCTCGACAAACCTGGCAACCTTCTCTGTTGTCGAGCTGCTCTGGTCAGCTAGGAGTGAGAACAACTTGGCTTCACAAGAGCGGCCCGGGATGGCAGATAGTCACGGCGTGATGGTCTCATCCCTGAGATCTTTATACAGGGAGCAGGACAAGAGAACGTGTGACACAGTCTCCACGTAACCAGCTCCACAGGGGCAGAGCCGGTTCTCGAATGAAATTTTTTTGATATCTACCTTCAAGAACAGCTGATGGTAACATATTTAGTCTGGCCAGTGTAAAGGCCCGCCTAAGTTTTGGAGTGGTTAGGGTAGACAAATAAGGTGCCCGAAAATCAAAGTGGAAGGGGGGCAGATAAGCATACCAAGCACTAAATTTCTTAATATAGGCCAGATTATTCTGTTGCTCAATATCCTTCATGCGCTGGTCAATAACGGTTTTTGCCTTGGGTAGACCCATTTTCAGGAGATGCTGTGCTTGGAGGCCACATGTAAGTAGTTTTTGATGCACTACTTTGGACCACCGACTTCTATGAGCATCTCGTGCTACTAGAGGTAGTAGTCCAGATGGGTTTAAGTTTAAGCGAAGCCAATAGTTGAATGTTCTTAACCAGGTCCGGGTTTCGACGGAGAGGAGGCCAGTCTCCAGCCGTAGGGCCGCATTTGGTACGCATGGTGGAACGGCTAGAATCTGTCTTAAAAATTTAGACTGGACCGTTTCAAGTGTGCGGCAATGGTTTCCCGTCCAGATTTGGGCCCCGTAGAGTAATTGCGCCAAGGGTTTTGCTTGAAAGACCTCCAGAGCTGCTGGGATATGTCTGCCCCCCTTCGTAAAGTAAAAGCGAGACAGTATTTTGGCGCTTTGAGATGCTTTTTCCCTAGCATATTTATGATGGGCCTCCCAGGCCCCTGTTGACTGAAAGACTACTCCGAGGTATTTGAAAATTTTGACCTGTTCTATTGGCTGATTGTCCATCTCCCATCTGTGATATCTGTGTCTCCTAGCGAAGACCATGACTTTGGTTTTTTGGTGATTAACCACCAGTTGATCTCTCCTGCAGTAGGCTGAGAATTCTCTTAGTAGCCTTTTGAGGCCTACTTTAGTTCGTGATAAGAGAACCGCGTCGTCCGCATAGAGGAGCGCTGAAATTGATTTTTCGGCCAATTTGGGGGCATGAAACTCCGGGGATGTTAGGTATTTGACCATGTCATTTATATATAAGTTGAATAGGGCCGGGGCTAAAATACAGCCCTGCTTTAGTTACAAGCTTGGTGAATCATGGGAATGCTGTGGACTTAGCGTATCAAAGTAAGTCTTTGACAAATTCCCCAATGATATTCTTGTAAGCAGCTAGTAAAATGTGTACTGGACGATATAACTGTTAGGTGGATTTGTAGCTGGTTGACTGACTGAACACAAAGAGTGCTCGCTAACAGTTCATTGTCATCTGGGAAATAAATAAAAAGTGGAGTGCTGCAGGGTTCTATCCCATGCCCATTTTTGTTCAACATCTTTATAAATTACTTGGATGGAGGTATTGAGGGGAACCTTGTCAATTTTGCAGGTGACACTAAACTGGGAGAGATAGCTAATGCCGCTGAAGACAGAATCGGGATTCAAAATGACCTTAGCAGATTGGAGAACTGCTCCCCAACTAACGAAGTGAATTTCACTAGAGACAAATGTAAAGTTCTACACTCAGGAAGGAAGAACTAGCTGCACAAATATAAGATGGGGGGACACCTAGATGGCTAGTACTACATGTGAAATGGATGTAGGAGTTCTCAGCAGCTTAGCATGAGTCAACAGTTGATGCAGCAGGAGGGGAAAGCTAATGCTATTCTAGGCTGCATCAACAGGTATCTCTAAGCAACCAAATACCATTCCAGGCACTTCAGAAATAGTATTAATTTAACTTAGGCTGGGCTAAAATTGCAGAAACACTTAACAGAGAGTAAACACTACTATCACCATGGAGCTTACTTCCAAGTACAAAGAAACAGGACTGCACTGCAGGTGCCTCCTTGTGCACCTTCTCCCCACCCCCCACCCTCTTATGCAAGACTGTAAAAGCTTTGGGGCATGTTTTGGTGATTGTTGCTTTTATGCTTTATGTCACATAACACCTTGCTTTATTTTGGACACATAAGAAATAAGAAACAGTATTGCTACATCTACTGTATTTTATTCTGTTAAAGGAAAGAAACACACTGCACTCAAGATCTGCAGTTCATTCGCTCAAGGGATGAGATTTCATCATTATTACTAGCAATCCCTTTTGGCAAATGTAATGAAAAGGCCTGCCATCTTAAAATCTGCCTGTGTTGCATTTGTTAAAATTGTAGTGGCTAGGTCAGTCAAAAGCAAATACAAAAATATTTATTGTACAGTGGTAACTCTGGATGCAGACGGGATCCGTTCTGGAGCCCCGTTCGCATCCTGAAGCGAACGCAACCCGTGTCTGCGTGGGTCGCGATTCGCTGCTTCTGCACATGCGCGTGACGTCATTTTGAGCGTCTGTGCATGCGGCAAAACCCGGAAGTAACGTGCTCCGTTACTTCCGGGTCGCCGCAGAGCGCAACCCAAAAATGCTCAACCTGAAACTACTTCAACCCGAGGTATGACTGTAGTGTTCATCAAATAAATGCTGTGACGGCTGATTAGACAAAACATTGCAAAACAATGCCAGATAAATGCAAAAAACCTAAACAACCTTTAAGTAATTTTGTGCTCTGCCTTTAAACCTTCCTTCCTAAAGTGTTTGACCAGGACAGCTTTCCCTAAGGCACACTTCAGATCTAACAGATGGATCATTACACCAGCGGCCCTGGAGGTCAACATGCAGGCTGGATTTGTTCATAGAACTGTTATTTCTGAGATGCAAACCTTCCATTGGGCACACACACAACTACCGGACAATAGGACGCACCTTGCTAGGAGTCAGGTGGATTTGTAGCTGGTTCTGCATCCTTCCTGGAAAAAAGTAACAAGTGGGGTGCCGCAGGATTCTGTCCTAAGCTCGTAGCTAGTTTGTCTTTATAAATTACTTAGGCAGGCATGGCCAAACCTGGTCCTCCAGCTGTTTTGGGACTACAATACCCATCATCCCTGACCGCTGGTCCTGTTAGCTAGGGATGATGGGAGTTGTAGTCCCAAAACAGCTGGAGGGCCAAGTTTGGCCATGCTTGAACTAAGGCAATGCTCATCAAATCTGCAGATGACACCAAACTGGGAGGGATAGCTAATGCCGTAGAAGACAGAACCGGGATTCAAGGAGACCTTAACAGATTGGAGAACTGAGCCCAAACAAACAAATGAATTTCAATAGGGACAAATGTCAGGTTCTACACTTAGGCAGGAAGAACCAGCTGCACTGTTATAAGACGGGGACACTTGGCTTGCCAGTTCTACACATGAAAAGGATCTAGAGAGTCTGAGAGATCTGCACTGGCTGCCAATTTGCTACAAGGCCAAGTTCAAAGTTTTGATACTAACATATACAGCCCTATACAGCTTGGGAACAGCTTATTTGAATAATTGCCGTATCTTTTGCAGACCCAGCAGGTCAGTACGCTCCTTCAAGTTCCAAAGATATTAGTAGCCCTTCTATGGAAACCTGAAGTATGGTTTTCAGCGTAGATGCCCCATTCTGTAGAACAGCATGCCTACTGGGGCAATTATCTGCATTTTCAAAAAACAACTGAAGACATGTTTGTTCTGACAAGCTTGCCCAGCTGGATGAATTCGTCTCTGGCACATGTGTCCATTTTGTATTGTTTGAAATTCATTTTGGTTTTATTTGTGCTGATTAGTTGCTGTTGTATCAGATTCCATACAACGCCTTGGAACATATGTGGAAGGCAATGAACAACAACACATAGGGCACTATTGTACTCCCCCCCACACATCAAGTCCTAGACATTAGTCACTGCTCAGACAGAGCCCCTCAAAGACAGGGCACAGCTCAGGTTAAGTTCCCCACTAATCTGAGCTAAGACTGGTACTATCATAGGACATGTGCGGAGGGTGTAGCTTACAAGCAGCATATCTAAAAGTTTTAATTCAGTCTAGTAGTGGAATAGCTTTCCCAAACACAGCTGGTAATTCACACTTAGAAACTGCCCTGTACCCACCTACCCCCTGGTAAGGGTCAGCTCAGCAGTTTATAGCAGAACAGCAGCTAAACTATAATATTCCACACACTAGTTTTGTAGAGCCCAAGGCTCAGGAGCTTCTCTTCAAAGCCACCCTTTAAGAGTTCTGCTCACTTTCTTCTGGTGTCCAGGGCTTAAATGACAACCAGATGAAATGTCAAGGGAGTGGTCAAATGCACACCAAAAATAAGTTAATAGGGAGGAAAGAAAAAAGACCGTTTTGGAGCTGCATTAGATCTAACTCCAGGATTCCATTCCCATTTGGTCCCACTTTAAGATTTAACTGCATTTTAAGTAAAGCTCTCCAAACAGCAATTGACAAACTCGTCTGCAACCCTTCAGCTCTAAGACTTCCAAGGCAGTAAACAAATAAAACTCATAAAATGCATACAATTAAACTCAACCTGATATAAGAAAACAAATGGAGGAAATCAACAGTACAACCAGGATCACCACAACTCCAGTCAACCTAACAAACTTCATAAGATATGTGGGTCTCGGATTAATGCCTTTGAAGATGACCTGTGCAGGTTCATGTGGAAGGAGGCAGCACAACAGATATGTAGGGCACAAGCCATTTAAGACTTCAGAGGTGAGCACCAAATTTCTGGTTTCAGCTGTTCCCAGAAACAGACAAATAGTTCAGGATCTGTTCAAGGACAGGGTAGAGATTAGAGATCCTATCAGCCAGTCCCAGCTGGGTTTTGAACTGAGTGAAGTTTCCAACCACTTGTCTTTTCTGGTATAATGTGCACAATCAGATAGTGAGTTAAGAAAATGTTGGAGCTTGACTTGTACACTAATGAAGAAAGTTATCTCCTCCCTTGGTAACAGCCAATCCTCTCTGCGTTCTTTTGAATGTTCCCTTTGAAGGGAAGCGAAGAATTTGTCCTCCCACCATCTCCACACTGTGGGCAGCATTTGCAGGCCTCTATGAATTTGGATTTTGCTTATTCATGGCCAGTGACAACCACTGCTCTCCCTTCACTTCTGCCTTTGCTCTTAGGAATTGGATAAAACAGCAAGAAGAATTCTAACCACTTTCCCCCTTCTCCAAAGCAGAGTGCAAAATTACAGAAAACATTCTGTCCTCTCCTATACATGTCACATAATTCATAGGAGTGGCACATGTTTAATTCACTTCACACTGGTCTTTTCCAGAAACTGTGTGTCTATATTGATGCTTTTACAGTGTGAAGCTAAATGTTATTGAGAAAGGAACAAGGTTTGAGGAGATAGCAGCCTCTGCTGAAGACATCAGATTGCTGCAAGCTGATGGCACCAGAACTTCTTTGCACTCCATGGTCTCTAAACCAGTTAGCCAAAAGGATTAAGGTTGGTAAGACAGCAGCTTACATTCATGTCACTCTGCTCAAGCACTCAAATGTAGATTCAAAAAGGATTAACATTACTTCTTAGCTGGTAGAGCATGAAACTCTTAGGTTCGTGGGTTTGAGCCCTGTGGTAGGTGAAAGATTCCTGCTTTGCAGAGGGTTTGTCTCACTAGACAGTTCTGATTCTTACATATAAGTACATTTCACATATGTGTCATCAAAAAAGCCCCAAAACTTTTCCCCACCTGGTCATATGCATAGACATATTCATCACAAATGTGTACACCTCAGAACACTCAAATTTCCCTCATATTGTTGTTACATATCCTCAGATAGCTCAGTTTTGCAGATCATAAGACTCAATCTCAGGGTCAAGGGTTCGAACCCCACATTGGGCAAAAGATTCCTGCATTGCAGAGAGTTGAACTAGATGGGCCTCGTGGTCCCTTCCGACTCTAAAATTCCATGATTCTAACCATTCATTATCATTATCATAATCATTATCATTATTAATTTTATAATGAATGATTTTAGAGTGTTGTTTGTGTTGTACTTTTGTACTGTTTTATTGTTGTTAGCCGCCCTGAGCCCGGCTTCGGCTGGGGAGGGCGGGATATAAATAAAATTTATTATTATTATGTGGTAATGCACACCACTGTGAAAATCACAGGTTTACAAACTGAAGAGACAAGATTCTTCTGGTCTTAAATCTATTTTATGCTCCTGTATATACTTAGCTCCTCTTAGCTAACTGGTCTTCGGGTTTTTTGGATTAGTACATATGGCAGAATCATTTGCTTTATATGAGTACTGTTGAACATACAAGAAAAAGCATTCAAAAACTACATAAAACATGAGTTATCTTCCCTTGCTAAATCTTCATCGTCAAATGAATTAAGGTTCCAATTCTTCAAATGGACAATTTGAAGCACAAGAAAGATACTTTGGTGTAGGAAATGTCAGGCCAATCTGTATACATTTTCATTGAAAACTAAAGCCGGTACTAATAATGGAAGTTAAAATAAAAAAAAATTACTTTCTACTTCAGTATACCGTACTTTTCCATCTATAAGATGCCCCTTATTTAGGGAGGCCTCAAATTTAAGAAAATGAGCAAGGGTGGGGGGGAGAATGCCGAACCAACTATCACTCACCCAACTGGCAAACGCTAACAATCTCAAGCAATGCAAGACAAATTGCCGAAGCAGCAGTCAATCCAAAGCAGCCCTTGCCACATCCACAAATAATCCACCCAACTGACAAAGCAGCAGCCAATACAAAGCAGCCCTTGCAGCAGACACCATTCACCCATCCAATCGCTAGATCCTGCTGGCGGATACAACCAATCACCCATTCCCCCTCTGTACTACCCATGTATAAGACGAACCCTACCCATTTTAAACTTTATTTTGGAGTAAAAAAAAACCTTGTCTAATACACAGAAAAGTACATTATTTAAGTATCTTGCTTCATTATCTATATTCCTGACATTTTAAAGGCAATTTATTCATTGTTCACTGTTAAGAATAAGTAAGTTTTTGCTGCATGACTGACACTGGTCCCCAAATGGTAGATTCCCCGACTCCCTCACTCCACAGAGAAAGTAACAGTAGCATCAGGAGAAAAGTTAATTAAAATAAATGTGACACCACTCATGTAGTCGATGTCTTTTCTAAGGGAGAACATGAACCTTTGACCACTCTTGCTAAATACAAGGTCTGACATATTTCACTTACAGGAAAACATTCAGCTCAAACCAAAAAGTTTCAGGGAGGCCCAGAGGTAAAGTGGGCCTACAGGGAAGATTAGTTCAGAGAATACAAAACCAATGATTCTCATTCTTATTCAAGCAGTCTGAACTGCTTCAGGGAACTCCATGCTATACTGCAGCATAACCTAAGTTTCCCCAAAACTTAGTAAGCTGTTTTTGATGGGGTTGTGGCACATTTAAAGGCTAAAAGATTCAGAGCCACGTATACCACTTTTATCTGAAATACTGAGACACCAAGCTGCCACACATCAGAGCTTTCAATGTCTATAATAAAGTTAACTTTCCTAAAGATCTAGAAGTGGAAATTAGATTATTAATGAAGAGCAAGTGAAGCTCAGAAGGCATGTGTGTAAGCTACTTACATTAATAACGTACACTCTGCATCTAGGTTTGTTGTTTTTCATTTGTAGTTTCAAAAAAGTTTAATGGTTTTTTAAAGGCACATGCATGTACATGCACTTGAAGTATACATAAAACACACGAAGAAGCCTTCATTTTTACAGCCATCTCCCTCTGCTAGTCTGTAACCATTGTACAGTCTTGGATCTCGAATGCCTTGGGACTTGAACATTTTGGCTCCTGAATGCCGCAAACCTGCAAGTGAACGCTCTGGTTTGCAAACGTTCTTTGGAACCCAAACATCCGACGCGGCTTCCGATTGACTCCTGCAGTCAATCGGAAGCTGCGCCTTGGTTGTTGAACGTTTTTGGAAGTCGAACAAACTATACGACTGTCCTACTGTAGAACATAATGAAAACTTTAAGAAGTTAAAGACAACTGAGGAAAAACGGATGGAGCAGCACATGGAGTCTTTTAACTTTATCACAACAAATGTTCAATGAAGATTGAAATATGTGCAGGATAAAGATGAGCTGCTGAATGCCAGTAAAGCTGACACAAATATAAATAGCAAGTGTTTGCACCTTTAAATGCATCATACTTGAAGAAGACCATTAAAGAATTCAATCTTGGTTGTCTGTTTTGATGTTGGGTTCCTCACAGTTGTAAAGCAAAACCCACCTAGCTGTTAGCTGCATCAAAAATGGCTCATGTATAAAGGCACAGGAATATGAGGAACGTCAAATGACAGGGATGAGTACACCAAGCATATTTAATCTGCTGAACATTCATTATGTGATTTGTTGCCCTATGGGGCTTTTATGAAGTCATAAATGTGTGTTTAAAGCACATTAAACAAGCAAGCTGTTTTAGCAGATTTTAGTGCCCACTTAGTAACTGCTTCTTATAAACAAAAATTTATACCGCAAAGCTGATTGCTGACTTTAGATAAATGCAGCATTAAAAACTTCCAAAGGCAATTGCTGACTCCATATCACCCTGGGAAGAATGCAACATTTATAATCAGAACATTAACCGAAATGAAAATAGAAAAAATAATGATGGCATTTAACTTGGCTCAATTCTTTTAGTATTTGGGATCAATATTAAAGTTCTGTATTTAAGATGAGGTATTATTAATTTTAACAGAATAGGACATGCTCTTCTGCTTTCAGCAACTCCATTCCTGGGAAATACTGGAAATTGCCTCCACTACTGGCACTGGCCAGGTGTAGTGCCTCAGCCGTCCTGAGCTATCACACAAACGTGGCAAGAAGAGACAAGTGTTCCCAAATGCAGTATTGAGCAGTAAGTCATCAATGCCCCCAAAGATCTGCTAGCCTCCACTCTTATTTAGACCAAGGGGCACATCATGCATTATATTTCCATCAGAGAGAGCTGAAGTAGAGAAGAGTAAATTTTGAAAGATTTCCGACTTACAGAAATGTGAAGGTGGGAAAAATTCAAGGGAGGGGGAATTTATTAAAAATTTAATAAATCACCATCACTACTATCACCCCTGCCCCCTCCCCAAGGGCTTTTTCTTTCATTCAGTTTTTTCAAATGGTAAAACTGGAAATTTGGGGGGAAATATTAAATATTTTTTCCTTTTGAATAGCAAAATGCTTTTGAGACACAGTTTTACTTATTCAAAATGTGCTCTGTGTATTACTACTATATTTTATTACCCACCTTTCATCCAAGGGTTCCAGGGTGGGATACAACAATTGAAACTTAGTGTGGGAAATGGTTTAAAACAACCTACATGCATGTCAAGTGACAAATGTGTAAAGAAATGTGCAAAACAGCAAGAACTAAGATGTGTGTTCTCTGCAGTTTGTAGTGCTCTTTCTCTCTACTATTGGGTATATTCACAATTTGGAATTTTCAAACCAATGTCATTGAAGCAGTTGTGCTTTGAAGCAGCAGTCCTATGCAAGCTAACCAGGGGGTATATTCACCATTAAATAGAGTGGGCTCTACTTCTGAGTAAATATGAATAGGATTCCTCCGCAAAATTCATAAATACTGAAAACAGTAAGTACATAGTTATGCACTAAGTAAGTTTGCATTTTATATTGTAAAAGTATTAAAAGGAAAATTTGCTTACACTTCAACTTCCCCCAAGGATTTCCATGTCCCCACCTCCATGTAGCCCAACAAAAAGGGGGGGTTCCTGTTGCAGGCACCCCAGTGATGAGCAAAGCACCTATCCCTGTACTCACAGAAGACACTGTTAACTTAATTCCCAAGTACTAATTGATTGGGGTAACAGGGGAAACTTTAAAAAATGATGATGGCATTATACTTTTTCAGCATTATCTAAGATAAGCTTTAATATCTCATAATAAATTCCTCCTTTACTCAACAATTCAATGTGATTTTATATGTGATAGATGGAGTCTAGAGGCTAGCAAATTCTGGCTTGCAGGGACTTGGGCCAGGTAATTTTTTTAAGGAACTTTAATATTTCAGGACTGTATTATTTTTTAAATGCAAACTATTTTGCATCTAATAAGCTTCAAGTTTTCTTCTAGTCAGCAACTGTCTCCTAGGAACTGAACTAGCCTTAAGAATTCAAATACTGGCTCAACACTGCAACTTGCATGTTTGCATGAAATTGATCTGCCTTCAGTTACTATTCATTTAATAGAGTGACTAAATAAAAAACAGGTGCAAGTTAAAATAGTATAGTCACTAGAACTAGTTTAACAGCTTATTTTTAATCATGTCAAACTATATACTAATAGACAAGTATCATAAAAAACAACGTACCTACTAAGAAATGCCCAGAATCCCAACAGATTGTAACTATCTGCTGCATACGCTTGTGAGAACACAACCAAGAACCATTGGTCATGCAGAAGCTTGTTGTGCCAATATAAGCATTTCTTACACACATACCCTTTTGTTCAGAAGCACAACTGGGTTTTCATAAGCTGCATAAACCCACTTGTGTTAGTAAATTTTACAAGATATGCTTGTTAGTTACACGGCTGATACACACAATTAGGTGTTTGCTGCTCCCTTAAAGGGCGAGTAAAGGAGAAGAGGAACCAGTGCAAACCATTCCCCACTTCCCAAGCTAAGCTGCCTTTTGAGGACTTTAGAGAGGAGTGTAAAAAAACGTAAAAAGCTCCAGAGCTAAGACAGCCATGTTTGCTAGAACAGGGTGTGGTAAAAAAGGTAGGACCTAAAAAAAAAATGAGGGGAAAGAATACAACAAGATGAGCGTCTAAGGCTCTCTAAACCAACTCCTCCCAAACCAGCAATGGATTATATGGGACCTGGCTTCTAGCCAGATGGGGAAAAGGAGGATTTGTGTAGTAACAAGCCACAACCATCCCAACAAACAGAAAAACCAAAGAAAGTTCCTCTCACTGACAGATGAGGATATGCAATACATAAAGGCCCAGTTGCCCTGGAAGAACAGGAAGAGGCATTTTAGGGTGGATGGAGTCTTGTTGGTGCTACCTTACTATGGGCACACATGAAACCTTTTAATACTTTTGACACACCTGGGGCAGCAAGTAGCAATTCTTTTGCAGGAATTACTCTACATCAGTGTTTCCCAAACTTGGGTCTCCAGCTGTTTTTGGATTACAACTCATGCCTAGCGGGCAGGGGTAGCGGTCAGGGATGATGGGAACTGTAGTCCTAAAACAGCTGGTGGAGACCCAAGTTTGGGAAACACTGCTGTACATGCCTAGGAAGAAAAAGAGGGGGGGTGAAAAGCCCCATCCCTGTCCAAGATGGAGGAGCCATGCTCAGGCCAAGGGCAAGTCCTGCCAAGTGAAGCAGCAGCAGCTTAACTTCTGGAACTTTTGAACCTGGAACAAAGATGGGAGACGATGCAGATTGGAAGGGGGCATTGCAAAAAATGGAGCGGAGTGGGATGGAAGCGAAAAGATGCTGAGGGTTAGCGTTGGGCCGGGGGCGTAATCCGCTTTTAAGGGTCTGCGTGCTGATTTTTAAAGGCTAAATTAACATTTCAAGGGGCTGGGGCACCAACACCCTGCCCCAGCAGTCCCCACTGTGATAACTTGCACCCCAGGGCCCCCTAAACTTGAGAGAGAGAAGAACGGGGGCACCCTCTCCCCCCCCCCCGCCAACAGACCTGTCTTCGGAGTCCATGCGGCTGAGCGGCTCCCCGTCGGAGGAGATCTCGAGGCTGCCCCTCCGGCCGGCCGACGAGGCGCTGCAGGTGCTGCTGCCGCCGCTCCCTCCTCCACCACCACCACCTCCTCCGCTCCCGGTGCTGTAACCTTCGTCTCCTCCGCCCGCGCTGGAGCTGCTGTTGCACCCGCTGCCGCCGCCGCCGCTCGGGCCTCCGCCTCCAGCCGCCGCTCCGGCCGCTGCCGGGCCTCCGCCTCCTCCGCTGCCCCCGGGCCCGTCGCCGCCGCCGCTGCCCGCGCTCCCTCCGCCTCCTGCTCCTCCTCCCGGGCCGGCCTTGGCGTCGGCCTCGCTGCCTCCGGGGCTGAGCGAGCGGGTCTCGTCGCTGCAGCAGCCGCTGGAGGAGGAGGAGGACCCGGCGCTGCTGCCGGCCTCGGCCTCGTCGTCGTCGTCCTCCTCCTCGTCGTCGCCCTCGTCCTCGTCGTCGCCGTCGCCCGCCTGGCTGGCGCTCTGAGGGCTGGGCTCCGACATGCTCTCCGCGCCTTCGCCGCCGCTCAGGAGGGGCTGAGGCGGCGGCAGCAGCAGCGGCGGAGACGGCGACGGCTCGGCCTCCATCTCGGCCGAAGGGAAGGCTTCGCTCTCGGCCTCCTCAGCGCCCGATGAAGAGGGGGGAGGCGGCGGCACCCCCAGCGGGGGAGGCTCCGCCATGTCGCTCAGCTCGGCCGCCATGGCGCGTCGGGAGTCTCGGCGTCGCTCGGCCCTCCGCTCTCCTCTCGCGCCTACGCAGCCCGACGCTCGCTCGCTCGCTCGCTCACTGACGGGACTGACGGACCGACTCACCGGCCAGATGCCGCCGCGGGCGAGGAGGAGGAGGAGGAGGAGGAGGAAGGGAAGTGGGAGGAGCTTCCGCTGCGGTGGTTGTGGCGGCGGCGCCAGGCACGCGCGCGCCCCGCTCGCTACGGCAGCTGCCTGCGGACAAAAGTGCGAAGCGGGCTCCGAGGACGCAACCGCAGGAGGACGGGGTGGGCGGGAGGAGGAGGGGTTGCCGGGCGAAGGGATTGGCTGAGATGGAACTGGGGGTACGGGGGGGGGACCCTTGCTAGTGCCTCTCTTCAGAGTGAGGCTGCGCAGGGAACCGGGTTCAAATCAAAGCTGGATATGGGTATCTGTGTGAGCCCCAGCCTACCTTGCAAGGCAGTTTTTTCCCCCGTTTCATATAATATTTATTTATTTCATGCAATTTAATAACTGGCTCGGTTGTGTTTTTTAAAAAATAAAAAAACTACACACACACACAGACAGACACCTGAAAGGTAACGCTGTAAAATGAGAAATAAATTCATATCTCTTTCCTCTTGGTTGTAATGTATTCGGTCAGGGAGGTTATTGTATGTTTCTTTGGTTGCCAGTCGCTTTGGGTTGCCCTAGGCAAGGTAAAGCAACTAAGAAATTTAATAAATAATAATGGTAATGCTAAAATGGGGGGGGGGGATTCATGCCCCTACTTCAAACCATACAAAAGTTAAAATACTAAGCTTAAGATCGCCTCAATTTTATTTTATTTTAATGCACTTTATTCTTGCAAATGTAACAGGGGTGGTGAAGGAAGAATCATCATAATCTGATATTTGCTATAAAAATAATGCTATTCCAACCGTCTTCACTTGAGTTCCCTGGGAAGAGGGATTGATTGGTTCTAGTGCTCTGAGAGTTTCAGCTTCGGGATGGGGTGTCTCCTAACGGGATGAATGCTCTAGACTCTGAATTTCTTGCAGCAAGTTGGATTAGACAACCCATCCCACTACTCCACAGGGCCAGCCCAAACCATTTCCAACAGGGGGTTCTCCACGCACAACTTGAAGACTTCCAGCAAGGGAAACCCACACGCTCCGGTTAATTGTTGAGCTGCCCTTACTGTAAAGAGGTTCTTCCTACTGTTCAGCTAAAATCTGCTCTGCTTTCACTCAAACCCATTAGATCTCACGCCCATTGGGACAGCAGAGGAAAAGTCTCACCCATTTGGGAGGGCAGCATCTATACATTTGAAGCAGCACCATAACACTTTAAACAAAGAATCATAGGGACTGTAGTTGCTGGGACTTAGGAACGGGGTCAGTGCTGTTGCGCTGAGGGTCCTTCTTGTGGGCTTCCTCTAGGCATCTGCTTGGCCGTTGTGGCTGCAGGATCCTGAAGTACAGTGGTACCTCAGGTTACATACGCTTCAGGTTTCATACGCTTCAGGTTACAGACTCCGCTAACCCAGAAATTGTGCTTCAGGTTAAGAACTTTGCTTCAGGGTGAGAACAGAAATCGTGCTCCAGCGGCGCGGCAGCAGCAGGAGGCCCCATTAGCTAAAAGTGGTGCTTCAGGTTAAGTACAGTTTCAGGTTAAGTACGGACCTCCGGAACGAATTAAGTACTTGACCCGAGGTACCACTATAGAGGGCTTCCATGTGCCTTTGGCCTGACCCAGCCAACAGCACTTTTCCTAGG
This sequence comes from Podarcis raffonei, assembly GCF_027172205.1. Lineage (NCBI taxonomy): Eukaryota > Metazoa > Chordata > Lepidosauria > Squamata > Lacertidae > Podarcis > Podarcis raffonei. The sequence goes on along the minus strand of NC_070611.1, from coordinate 62,623,669 downwards.
AAAGGGAGCAGCAGCTGGTGGAGGAGGAGGAGGTTAAGGAAGAAAGTGGAACCACAGGCAATTAATCATTAACATCCTGACAAGAAGAGATTTGGAATGGGAAGGTAATCTCCCTGGAAATACACTTCCATGGGGTTAACTGGAGGCAAGGGAGAAATCATACTTTATTGCTCCCTCTCTCCCACATCCACCAGCAAAAGAGAACAACTTGGGCATCTTAAAACTGTTCTCAGCGAAAGTAAACCTAGCGTAAAGCTTCAAGCTGGGCAATCCGAGTAAGTGCTCAGCTTTCCAAAGCACTTTTCCAGTTTTGAAAGGAAAGGAGCAAATATATGCAGCCCACGATGAAGTCATTCCCGAAAATGAGTTGATGTCGCAAACACATCCATTCTCCAGGACAGCAGAGACATCAGTGGCCCTAAAACCAACCGGCTACCCTCATCTGAGGGGCTGATAGAAAGTGTGCAGCTGCTGTTCTAAAAGCTGGTTTGTGTGTTTCAATACAAACAAGCTAGAAACCGATACTTTGCTTGTACAAACTTCAAGCAGCAGCAGCAGCAGCAGCTGTGGAGCAGAACTAAGCCAGCACAATCTGATTTGAAATAGCTGAGAAGTATGCCATTAGAACTATGAAATTTGAGCACAGGAACATTATCGTGAGCCAGGCCATTGGTCCATCCATCTAGCTCAGTATTGTCTACAACAGAGATGGGGGCGCCAGCTGCCCTCCAGAAGTTGCTGGACTCCAACTCCCATCATCCCTCATGATTGACCATGCTGGCTGAGGCTGATGGGAGTTGGAGTCCATCAACATCTGGAGGGCCATGGGTTTCCCACTAACCTGTAGTAATACACACATATAAATCTGTCACCTTGAGCTAATTACAACCTCTCGCCCTAACCTACCTCACAATATTGTTGTAAATAAAAAATGTGTGAGGGAAGGGATCATGTACAACACCCTCAACAGATAAATGGAATTAATTTTTTAGCTGTAAACTGCCTTGAGTCCCTATCAGGGAAAAAGGTGGGTAACGAACAACAACAGTGAGAATTATCAGGAATTTACGAGAGAGTAAATCCTATTCAATTGATCCTTTTGAATGATGGTGCTGGAGGAGACTCTTGAGCATCCCATGGACTGCAAGAAGATCAAACCTATCCATTCTGAAGGAAATCAGCCCTGAGTGCTCACTGGAAGGACAGATCCTGAAGCTGAGGCTCCAATACTTTGGCCACCTCATGAGAAGAGAAGACTCCCTGGAAAAGACCCTGATGTTGGGAAAGATGGAGGGCACAAGGAGAAGGGGATGATGGAGGATGAGATGGTTGGATAGTGTTCTCGAAGCTACCAGCATGAGTTTGACCAAACTGCGGGAGGCAGTGGAAGACAGAAGTGCCTGGCGTGCTTTGGTTCATGGGGTCACGAAGAGTCAGACACGACTAAACGACTAAACAACAACAAATCCTATTCAACTCAGTAGGAGTGAGTAAAAATGCTTAGGATGGCAGTGTAAGGCTGCACAGTCTTTACCCAATTGCCTGGGAGTAAGCTCCATTGAATACAATGGGACTTACTTGAGAGTGCACAATGTAAGGCTCCATCTACACTAAAGGAATAAGCACTCCACGCATTTCCTAAGAAATGGCCGGCTGCTGAAGCATTGCAATTAAAGAATCTAAGGTGGATTGGTGTCCTTTTCCTTCAGAATTAGGAAGGGCTTCATATGCCAGCTTCACCATTTCCTCCATGGGGTGCAGGCATTTTATTTCCAGTATAAACAGGACTCTGCTTTTGCATCTACACACCCACCACTTGTAACTGTTCTCTGAGATGGGGAGGGGAGGGGGTGAAGGAGAACCGGGACATTCTGGGATCAAATCAGAAACTGGGACTAATTCTGTAATTCCGGGATTGTCCCTGGAAAATCGGGACCCTTGGAGGGATATGTGTCAATAGGCAGGGAGTTCCAAAGTGCAAGTGCTGCAAGACGAGATCAATTTCTAACAAATGTGGAGCAAGTATTACATGGCGCATTAGATAATGTCAGTTCCATAGATCAGAGTGGCTGCGTTGGCACATGCGGGCCAGTGTGGTGTAGTAGTTAAGAGCAGTAGTCTCGTAATCTGGGGAACCGGGTTCGTGTCTCTGCTTCTCCACATGCAGCTGCTGGGTGACCTTGGACTAGTCACACTTCTTTGAAGTCTCTCAGCCTCACTCACCTCACAGAGTGTTTGTTGTGGGGGAGGAAGGGAAAGGAGAATGTTAGCCACTTTGAGACTCCTTAAAGGGAGTGAAAGGCGGGATATCAAATCCAAACTCCTCCTCCTCCTCCTCTTCTTCTTCTTCTTCTTCTTCTTCTTCTTCTTCTTCTTCTAGCGATCCTGCAAGTAAACTGGTCCCAAGTTGTTAAGGGCTTTATATACTGAGAGTCAGACCTTGAAGCAGCACAGGTCTCTGAGCAGAGGCGTTCTATGCTGAAAGGGTCTCAGGTAAATGGAACATATCCTGTCTAGACTGATACTAACGTCTACAGACAACTCTCTTTCCTGTCTCTTGCTGGTGCAACAAATAGGTCATTCTACACCATATCCGTGGAGCCTTCTAGAATATTCTGTGCTGCATGTGGTTCTGCAGCCATTACCCTCTACACGTTAATTGGATCCCGTACAGAGTCTCAGTGGTGTCAGGTTCCCCCCCCCCCCAGCCTGTTGAAATTGGCCCTTGTCAGCAGCCTTGAACTCCCAATGACCTCCATCACAGAAGCTTCGCTCTGTCTACACAGATTACTGTGCAAAACTCATGACGAGTTTGGATTTTATTCAACACGTCGGCCAATGCAGCGGGAGTGCCCCAAGAGCTTAAACCTTGAATATCTGGGAGCTGTTAAGAACAGAACGAAATATTCTGGTAAAGGAGGGAAATGTGGAGTCTGCCTCAGTTACACTGCAACCTTAGCAGATGCACATGCAATCTAGGGAAAGTTCGCAACCGCACAGCACAATAGCGTTTCTGTACAACCATGTTCAATAACACTAAAAAATAGTGAATGCTAATAGCTGCTCTGCGTGAGGGAAGGAGGACAATTGTTAAGGATCTTCTTTCTGAGAAGAGAAAAGGGGGAAAGCGTCAGAGCACATTTTTGTATAACAATGCCAAGATATTTTACAGCACAGTCACTAGACATGCCTGCTCAGGAATAAGCGCCGCTTATTTCAATAGGACTCACTCCCAGCTAAGCGTGTATAAGATTTCATTCTTATTATGCTTTGCTTTCAAAAATAGCAGCTATTCTTCTTTCCATAATTTTGCTCTGACATTGTAAAAGCAATCTTTTTAAAAGTCTTTTACCGCAAATACTCTCTTCAGAATCAAGGGAATTGTTAGCAGGAGCTAAGCCAGGAAGAGCTGCAAAGTAATGAACTCTGAATTTTTCCAGCTGCTCTGCCCCATGCTCTGTCTTTGAGTCTTATTAAACTGCTGATGCTTTCAGGCAGCTGCTCAAGAATCTGCAACTATTTTTTTGGATGGGGATGCCAAGGTACATGCCTAGATGTTCTGCAGCAAGTCTCCACCACCCTGGCAGATTTTGTCCAGGAGGCAGATATTCATGCATGTTCATTCATACATGTATGTTCATATATACATCACACTGAATTGCCCCAACATCCCTGCTGCCTTTCTACCTGAACAATGGCTATTCTCCTCCAGAAAGGTGCTGGTCTCCTTGGTCTGCTGCCTAACTCGTTACCTTGACGCTCCATCAGTAGACCAGTGAGACTTCCTGATGTTCACAGGATATTTTTATTCATTTACTATGTTTGCTGTGAAAGTTCCTGGCATTTTGTGTAGCTGATACTTGTACAAAACGTTTGTATATAGCAATACGAATGAGGATGCTCTGCTTGGTTGTTAATTCTGCTTTAAAGAATGTAGAAATAATAATGATGATGATGATGATGATGATGATGATGAATTATATATTATTTATACGCTGCCCATCTGGGCAGCTTCCCACAAAAGATTAAAAATACATTAAAACATCAGTCTTTAAAAACTTCCCTAAACAGGGCTGCTTTCAAATGTCTTCTAAATGTCAAATAGTTGTTTATTTCCTTGACATTTGATGGGAGGGCGTTCCACAGGGTGGGCACCACCACCGAGAAGGCCCTCTGCTTGGTTCCCTGTAACCTTGCTTCTCGCAGAGAGGGAACCGCCAGCAGACCCTTGGAGCTGGACCTCAGTGTCCGGGTTGAATGATGGGGGTGGAGACACTTCTTCAGTATTCTGTTGGTTATTTGTTGATTTCTCCCATGCCTTTGCCTAGCTGCAAATGTTTCCCTTAGCTTATTTAATTTGCCTATGATTGTATTTTGTGCTTTGACGTGAAAATTGCAGTTTAATTTTCCTTTGCCGATTCTGGGGTCTGTCCAACTTAGGAGACATGTCTTGTCTTCTATTGATACTGCCTTAAGGTCTGTGTGGCCGCCATTACTTTTGAGCTTGAACCTTCATCTGGTTTTATGAGGCCTCAGCGTTCCTTGGGAAACAGAGTTCCTTAATTTAGCCTGCAAAGGTCTGATCTGTGGTATGATTTGGTTATTTGCTGTTTATTTCCGTATTTGGTATTTTGCGTATTTGCTGTTTATTTCAGATGCTTTAAAGCTATGCTGTAAACCGCTGGGAGTTTTGCTTAAATATAAGCAGCATATAAATTGTCCCAGTAAACAGAAATTCAAGTTGCATGATGTCAGAATCTAGTTGGACACTGAGAAGTGGTGGGAGGAACAAGCTGGGGAACCCCCAAGGAAGAAGGCTCAGGGCCTGGGGAGGGACAGCAATGAGTGGTCAGAGGGAGAAGAGGGGGCAGACTCGGGGGAAGGTGTCAGAAGCTGAAGAGGTAACAGGGTTTAGTGAGCTGGGAGCGTCTGTGGCAGAGAGAGGTCCAGAATCAAAGACAGAAGTTGAAGCAGGAGAGGAGGGAGGCCAAAAGGCAGAGATGAGTCAGATGAGGCACGGGTGTCTTCCCCTCCTGCTGCAACAACCTCTCCTCCTCCCTGGTTTCCAAGGACCAGGAGAGGTATGAAGTGGGAGGAAGAAAAGCAGTTGCGTGGCGAGTTCCCGCCCCCCCCGTTGGAAAAGTGACACAATTATTAAGGTTAATGGGCTAAACAAGGCAACAAATTTATTGGTTACAGGTGATGAGCTGTATTGGCTTAGGCATTGGTCCTAACCGACTATATCCGACTTCAGCCTGTCCGCTTGAAGTCCGGGAAGGGTTAACCACCAGTAGGGGGAGTCCTGCTGATGCACATCAACTAGGAACTCCCCCGGGGTCGCCGATAGGGCCCTCACCTCCCCAGGCTTCAGACAGGGCCACGCCCCCAGAATCCTTTATCGGACTACCCTTCAATATGCGGGGTAGGTGATGGCGCTACCTCCCCTCTTCCATCTACAGAACTGTACCAATGCCTAACCACCAACACCAAGAAAGTTGTGACGATTTGCTACAAGGTAGGTGAAAACCAAGTGGCTGGTGCCAGTTTGCCAAGTGGAAAAATTCCTACCAGGCCCCTCAACGGAGACCAACTGCGGTCCATAGCAAGGTCAAGGAACAAAAACCTTATAGGGCGGGAGGGTGGGGAAAGCAGGAACAGCTGGTAGTCGGCAAAGAGGGAGATCCCCAGCCTCGTCCTGCTTTAAATAAGGCAGGCCACACCTCCAGAAGCAGCCGATTGGCTGGCCAGGAGGTGACGCAGCCGGGAATCCCCCCAATCCGCTGCGGTGTGGTGGGGCCATGAAGCCCGCAACTCCACCTCCTCCGAAGGGTGGAAGTGGCTATGTAGTCTCAGATTGCTTGGGAAAGACCTGAGCTGTGAGCTGCTGCCCCCACCATTCCTATGTGTCCAGCCAGTCCATGACACTGGTCTTATTTCTCTGACGCTGTGTTTTGATGTGGTGAGGTTCAGACTCTTCTATCCCAGAACGACAAAGAGCATAGGGTAGAAAGACAGAGAGAGAGAGAAAAGGAAGGAGTGAGGTTTCTTAATAGATTATGATGATTCCTAGTTGCTAAAGTGAAATGAATAACCCTTTAGACTCAAGATGGGCTTAAGAATGAAAGACAAAATACTCCTCCTCCTGTATGGCTGTCAGGATCTGGGCAGTGTGATAAATGGCTTAAGGTGTCTGAGGCAGGGTAAATTGCCCTAAAAATACCCTGTTAGTATGCTTCTTTCTGATAGCTGTTGGATGTTAAAAAAATAATAAATGGTGGCTGGAAAGTGGAGTTTGTCCTAAATCTCCTAGAAATGGCTTCTAAAAATTCATCTTCATTCTGCTGTCCAGAAAGAGGGAAGGGAAAGAGATTAACAGATATTTTCTAGTGGGAGCCTCAGGTCATCAAAACTTCTTGATTAGTCACTGTGGGGAAGGGAGGAGTGAGGTTTTGTTGTCCATATAATGGGTTAACATTTCTGGAAGGAATTTTATGTTATTTTAACTTTAAATTTACAAGGGACAAAAGATGGCAAAGATTTACAGTCAATGAGGCAGCAGTCAATGGAAGTATTGTAGCTTGCTTGAACATGCCCAACTCTACCCTTCCCCAGAACAGACTGCAATCCTTATTGCAAAAGCCGGATTGTGGGGCTATTCCATAACACCTTTCTAGAAGTGTTTTCTCCCCCTGAAGAACTGCTCACCACATAAACACCACACATTTAAAACCACATGCCCTGTCCCAAGAATCCTGGGAACTATAATTTACCCACCACAGAGCTACAATTCCCAGCACCTTTAGCAAACTACACATCTTGTTTGTTGCCTCGGCTAGGAACAGAGGAAGCTGCCTTAGACTGAGACAGACCATTGGTCCAACTAGCTCAGTACTGTCCACACTGATTGGCAGCAACTCTCGGGGTTTCAGACTAGAGAGTTTTTCCTGGACTTACCTGGAGATGGGAGCTTCTGCATGCAAGGCCCTGCCCCAATAGCAAAATGTCATGGGCCAGCCCTATCTCAACAAAGTAAAGGTAAAGGGACCCCTGACCATTAGGTCCAGTCGCGGCCGACTCTGGGATACAGCTTCCGGGTCATGTGGCCAGCATGACTAAGCCGCTTCTGGTGAACCAGAGCAGTGCACGGAAACGCCGTTTACCTTCCCGCCGGAGTGGTACCTATTTATCTACTTGCACTTTGCCGTGGTTTCGAACTGCTAGGTTGGCAGGAGCTGGGACCGAGCAACGGGAGCTCACCCCGTCGCGGGGATTCGAACCGCCGACCTTCTGATCGGCAAGTCCTAGGCTCTGTGGTTTAACCCACAGCACCACCCGTGTCCCTATCTCAACAAACCTTGCCATAAAAAAACCTGGGCAGATACATGTCCTCTTAAAAAAAAACACCCCAAAATGTTCAAAAATGGGTCAAAGGAGCTCAGGAAGAAATCCCTTTTCCCGCTTTCCCAGCCCTCCTTCCAAAACGGTTATTTCTGAGCAGTGACAAAACACAACCTCTTTTGTCAGCTGCTTGCGTTCCTGGCTGACAGTCCTCTGGGGTTCCATTGTGCCGCCTCCTCAGGCTGTTGTTGGAGCAGCTCCTGGGAGCCAATCTCCATTCCTATGCAAGGTGCCATCCTGTCAATCACCAGCTTTCATTTCTCAAACTCCTGGACAATAGCAAACAGCGGGAGGACAAAAAGCTGTTGGGGAGGGAGGAGGAGAAGGGGGGCGGAAGCAGAGCGCTGGAAGGAAGCAGCTGCAATTGCTGTTGAAAACCAACCTCCGTCCTTACGGCCCTTTCAGCTTCGATTTCTTCAACGGAGCAACTCCTCTCCCCCTCACTTCCAAAACTCCAGCCGCCCCATCACTTCGCCACCTTTGGTTCTGGTGTTGCTAATCTCCCCGGTGTCCCAAACTGGAAATGAGCTGGAAACGGACCTCTCCTGTGCAACGGGTCACCAGCAGACCGTAACTTGCAAATAAAACTTTCTGGAAAGCAGCTTTCCAAGGACTGCTAAGACAAGCCAGAGATTAATACGTGTAAAAAGTCATGGGGTAGCAAATTTAGAGCAACGGAGGCTCTAAATCCAGCTCAATTTCCTCCTAGCCTAAGGAGTGTGCACGCAGGAAATTAAACAAGCCTGGTTAGGTCCAGGAGTGGGGAATAAGGGGCCTTCAACTTGTACATATGAAAGGCTGGGTTTTTGCATCTTTCAGAGAAGGCAGCTGAGCTCTGCAGTTCCTGCCAGAGGTGACAAGGTTTAATATGGCACTGTGGGGCAGCCTTCTCTTGCCCACTCGTCTGTGGCTCAAATAGGGGATTCCTTTCCAACCTAAAGTATCTTATCCCCCACCCCCAGTGCAATCCAATACATGGCTACAGGAGGGTGAGATCCACTGAATTCAAGGGGGAGGGGGCTTACTCCCAGGTAAGTGGATAGAAGAGTGCAGGCCCCTTATTTTCCTTTTTCTGTACATGAAGCAGCATTCCCCCCCCCCGCATAGCTGTCAACTTTTCCCTTTTCTTGCGAGGAATCCTATTCGGAATAAGGGAATTTCGCTTAAAAAACAGGAAACGTTGACAGCTATGCCCCGCCCCCCGTGGCTTCTGTAAAGACACACCTTTTTGCTCAGGATTTGCTTGCCCCCTAAGATGACACCTTTTCTTTATTTAAGTCCCCATTAAGATGTTTTATGGTATGCCTTTATACATCTGTTTTACTGGCTTTATCCATTTTAAAAAGGACACCATTTATAGTTCTCATGTTGTACACAGGGCTTTTTTTTCTTCTCCAGCTGGAGCTATCAGGTGGGCTCCATTGCCATTCGAAAAGAACAAGGGAGAAGTTCATGGTGAGCTCCAGCACCTCTTTTTCTATAAAAATGGCACTGGTTGCACACCAGTTTTAAAAAATTAAAATTTTAAGAGGCATAAGATAAAGGGACCCCTGACCATTGGGTCCAGTTGTGACTGACTCTGGGGTTGCGGTGCTCATCTCGCTTTATTGGCTGAGGGAGCCGGCGTACAGCTTCCAGGTCATGTGGCCAGCATGACTAAGCCGCTTCTGGCGAACCAGAGCAGCGCATGGAAATGCCGTTTCCCTTCCCGCCGGAGTGGTACCTATTTATCTACTTGCAGTTTGATGTGCTTTCGAACTGCTAGGTTGGCAGGAGCAGGGACCGAGCAACGGGAGCTCACCCTGTCGCGGGGATTTGAACCACCGACTGTGGTTTAACCCACAGCCTTAAATAAGAAACACTGTGTTTGGTTTGTCTTCTTTTCCGAATACTTTTAAAACAAGGTGGTCTCAATATCTTGTGAAACAGGCTTTGCAGGAGAAATGCTTCCTACATCTACTGTTTATATAGTGCCACCAAGCAGTGCTAGCTTTTGATAGACAGAAAACATCCAGATCTTGCTGGAGAACTGAGTAGGGAAGTTGTGGCCTTCCAGACATTGCGGAATTTCATCTCCCATCAGCCCCAGCCAGCAAGGCCAGTGGTCAGGGATGATGGGAGCTGTAGTCTATCATCACCATCCAGAGGGCCACAGGTTCTGTTATGGATTGGTTGGACCACATGGAATGGTGGGAGGAACCTGCTGGGGAGCCTTAGAGAGATGATTACAGACTGGTTTCAGTATTGAGAAATTTAAATTAGATGAAAAAAGGGCTTTTCCAGCAAAAACTCCAGATTGGGACCCGAGGTATTAAATTCAAAATGCAAAACTCTCTCCAAGGCATACAGACTTCTCCTTGACTGGGAGTGGTAACAAGATTTTGGATCTGTCATAACATTGTCCCAATGGGAAAATCTCTGGAAGAACAATTGGAAATTTACTACCTCTTTTGCCATCAGGGAGAATTTCCTTAAAATGCAACACTGATGTTACCTAACTCCTCAGAAACTAGCCAAAAAAAGATGTTATGAATCTCCATTAACTTCAAACCAGAGGCATACTTATTGGGTATTATTGATACAGACTTTTCTAATAAATTTAAGGATATTTTTCTTTATGCAATGGTGGCAGCGGGGGTTCTTATAGCCAAAATGTGGAAAAGTGAAAAAGTTCCCTCAAGACAAGATTGACTATGCTGAATTAGCCTATCTGAAAAATTAAAGAACCAACCAAGGAAAGAATATATTTCAAAATGGGAAGCATTTAAAATATACTTGAAAATTAATAATACCGACTTAAAATCCGTAGCGGCATTTGAATAACACCAGCAATATCGTTCACTAGTTATATGATATAACATATTCTGAAGTGATTTGAGATAATAGCAATAACAAGTATTGACAGCAAAGAATGGTAATTCGATTTATGGAGTAGATGGGAAGTCAGACTTAAAAGGAAGAGACCATTACAGCTTATGGATTATGAAATTTATATTAATTCTTTATGTAAGGTGTGACTGATGATATTCTTATTATGATGTAATTTGTCTTTTTTTGTTATGGGTTGAGCAAATAAAATAAAGAATTATTAAAAAAAGAAAAAAGGAATGAGGTTTCTTCCTTTCTTTTTATTAAGGGGCCTTGCTTGTGTGAGGGATATGAAAAGAGCACGTTCACCAGCCTTCTCAGAACAATGGCTCCAGATGGAAGATGTAATTGATTTTGAAGAGCATGAACATCTGTAGAGCATGTGTCCCACTATCCCAATGGGTCGCTCATTTGGAAAAGAAAACCCCCTTCTCCTTGTGTGGATGGTGTGCAGAAACCAAGGAAACAGTCAGTCACTTCCTTACAGTAAGGACAATCCTGCACTTGCATGCACAGAGGGGCACAGAGTAAGTGCTTTCTTACTCTCAAAAGCCTGGCTCAACAGTCGATAGGTATGTTCAAGAACACTCAAAAGGAAAGGGATTTCAAGCGGGTGAAATAAGCGGAGAGGACAGCTTCTGTGCAGAAGCAACAAGCCAGCAATTTTTCAGTGTAAATTGTTTTTGAGAGCATCAGCATGGGACTTTTAAGAATGCTTACAGAGAGACGGTCGCAAACCATGCTGAACCCAAGGCAGCAGTTTTGCAAGAAAAGGCCACAGTTCATTCCAGTGAAGTGGCTTTTCTCGGGATTAACTGATGACCGATATCAAGGTGAACTACCAAGGGATCAGCAGAACCTCATTTAAATTGGCTAAGTGAAATCAATCGCACCCTGCTCTTGGAATTCATTAACTACAAATGCAACCTGCAACAAAATGTTGCAGTGTGGAGTGCTCCCTGTTTGGGATGCCAGATACACCTCCGCCTCACTGATTGCATCTATTTTGCTTCTACGCAGTCTTCCCTGCCACTCAATTTATTAGTTTGCATGATACCTCTCCATGCCCGGTGCCTTTATGGGCACAGAAGCAATGGCACTCAGAACCTGGAAATAGAGGGGACGGTCATCATTCTTCACTTCTTCATTTGGACGATTCAGTGATGCATTGTCTATTACTTATCATTTTTCCATTGGAGGAACTAGCCAGAGGACTGCAGCCAAGAGTGGAAGTCATGAACTACAGAGCCTCCCATTCAATCATTTCCAGCTATGATTGCATGATCTCGGACAAGCTGTGATTTCTCATCCACAGCCCTCCAAGCCTCTGAAATACAGTGGTGCCTCGGGTTAAGAACTTAATTCATTCTGGAGGACCATTCTTAAGCTGAAACTGTTCTTAACCTGAGGTACTTTAGCTAATGGGGCCTCCCACTGCCGCAGTGCTACCACCGCACGATTTCTGTTCTCATCCTGAAGTTCTTAACCAGAGGTACTATTTCTGGGTTAGCGGAGTCTGTAACCTATGGTTACCAGATTTTTTTCAATGAATCTGGAGACACATTTTTTTTTTTGGAAGCCGAGTAGCAACAGGGAGTCAGTAGTGGGGATGGTGAGCCAAAAGACCCTGGGCCCAAGCACATATGCATATTGTATAAAGGTGCAAAGCTCTTCTTTTGCACCCTGTGAAACATAAATGCCCAGAGTTTTAAAAAACTGAGCAACGCCCACCCCGGGACTCCCAAGCCCCCCCAAAACAGTCAAAACAAAGGGGGAAGGGGGCAGGAGATGGGGGGGCCTCGGGAGCCACTGTTGCCCAGTTTTTTAAAAAACTCTGCGCATTTTTGTTTCACAGGGTGTGAAAGAAGGGCTTTGCACCTTGCCTGGCAGAGAAGCCACGTGTCTTACACCCCTCCTGGGCAATGGTGTGCCGCCTGCCCATGACTCCGAAGCCTTCTCTGATCTCCTGCCCCCTTCCCCCTTCGTTTTGACAGATTGGGGGAGGCTCAGGAGCCGCAGGCGGGCAGCCGTTGCCCAGGAGGTTATGCAATATAATAGTTATGCAACACCTGAGCTGTAAGATCTCCACAGCACTGTTCTCTATCTCTCTACTTTTGTATCAAGATCTATCTCTGCTCATGGCCTTCTCTCTTCAAGCCTAACCACCCTCAGTGTTGTGCACAAGACACATCGTTTGGGGAGTTCCGGCGAGGAAAAATGGTGGGTGCCAGGGCAGTGAGCAGCTCCTGAAGCCAGCCAGAGCCAACTGCGCTACCAGGCTGGCTCCGGGCTGCTGAGGCTGCCACTGCCACGTTTCCCGGGGACAGATTTGTAAATCTGGGGACATTCCAGGGAGTGTCCCTGAGAACCAGGAACACCTGGTAACCCTGCTATAACCTGAAGAGTCTGTAACCCAAGGTACCACTGTACGGGAATAGGATTGACCTACCTTACAAGGGTGGCTGTTAAAATGTTGCTTCAGATAATAAGTGAAGCACTTTGGATGACGTAGTATACAGTATTACTAGCCACCAGAGACTACATTATTTGTTTATAAGCACATACCTAAAATTACTATACAAAAATAGAAATAGAGGGGTCCTGCCTGCAGACGTCTAATTTAATAGACATGATTTTAAAAAAAGAAAGAATGGGGAGGGAACAGGAAGATAAGTAAATTCAGATACTAATTCTTGCTAGGTGGAAAGGTCCCAGAGGGAGCTGATACTGGAAGTTCCCGATGGCAGTTTGTGGCAGCTGAGCCAGTGGAAGGAGCCTTGCTGTTTCACTTCGCCCTCTAGTGCTGCCAGGTAAAAATGCTCCAATGAAGACAGTTCTGGGAGAGAAGCCAACAGCTATTTAATAGGAGGCTTCAGATCAGAATCTCTTAATTATAATTCCCCTTGCCAAATTATTCCTGTTTTTGTATTTATTGCAACAATATACTTATCAGGGGCACAATCTAGTAAAAATTCCATTGATTTCAATTCAGTGCATACTTACTGTAGATGTGCTTAAACCACGGGCTGAAATGGGCCTTGAGTTTTAAAGTTTGTGTGTGTGTGTGTATATCTATCTATCTATCTATCTATCTATCTATCTATCTATCTATCTATCTACAGCATCTGGATAAAGTCCAACACCTGCGATTCCAGTTCTCTTTATCAAGCATTTATATTTGATGAATCAGCTTATTTATTGCCTTTCACTACAGCCTTGATATCTATTGCGTCAATTTGACATATGCTTTTGTTTTCAATGTCCAAAAAAAATATTCATGGAAAACTATACTTTCAAAGCTAGACTGATTTTACCCTTTTGACTGTGTGTTCTTGCTCTGCCCACAAACTGCTGAAAATGTTTTGGTTTTGCGATTTTTTAAAGAAAATTAGTTTGATTCAGTACTGGTCATTTGCTCTGTATTTAATGATTTTATAATGCTTTAATTATCTTATTACACACCACCAATATATATATTTTTAAAATTCAGTTGGTGTCTTATAAAGACATCCTCCTATCCTTGATAAAGGTAGAATGTCACATATTGAAGGAGACAGTAAAATATCCACCGGAACTAACACTGAGGGCCAATCCAAAGCTGTTACTTTTATTGTGCATTTGGCAAACTTTTAAAAATGTAGTCCTCAACTGGTGGAGGAAGTGGTCTGATTTTCACTGGGACCCCAGCACAGAGGGGAAAGAAACCCTTTGTCCCCCAAACAAGATTCAGGCGAAAAGTGCCTCGGCACAACAAGTCATGTTAGGAAAGAAACTGCCATTGTTGCCACATTCAACAGAAAGATTGGCACTTATGGTGCTCTATTAGTGGAAACTAAAGGGAAGTGTGAAGCATATAAAACTCCCCATTACAATGTACAGAGGGCTAACTATTCTGAAATTAGTAGTTCTGGGAATATCTGTGGCAGATACAGTACTGATTTATAAAACACTTCCACTGTTTAATATAATTAAAAAATATAAAAGTTTGATTTAGTCCACTTGAGAATGTGAGAACAAAATAATTAATGTAATGTTTACTGTGGAGGGAGAGGGACCTTGATAATACAATCTGTAAATGAAGGCCTTATCAAGATTAACTGAGCCATTTAAGTGTCATGCATAAAATCTCTAAATCTATAGAGCTTAACCATATCATAAATGCTACTCTTCTGCTTTTAGACATGGAAACCGTGTTACGAAGGAGGGAGCCTTGTGACAGTTCTTAATGATTCCAAAGTAATCTTGATCCTCTGATTCTATTCTCAGTCTAATGTGGACTGGAACTGCCCCATATCATGTGTTCTTCATTTGGACTTCATGAAACTGATCGCCCACATCTCTAAGAGGCAGAAGCCCTTTCTTCTAGTTAAAAGTTTCCTTGCAGATGAAGATAACATCCACACAATTACTTAAGAACATTTATTTATAACATGATATAAAAGAAATGAGATATGAACATTTTTATTTGAACAATAGTAAGTGGCATCTTATACTTACATTGGTTGTGCTCATTGTATAATATATACACAATGAACATAATTACATTTGTACACAAACTTAACTGGGAACTGAATACCTGCTTATTGCTGTACATACCCTATTCCAAAAGAGGAAGAGCCCAGTACCTCAAGATTCCTAACCCTTCATTTTTGTTTAAAGTAAGAGAGAGAGAGAAAAGTAAACACTAACATTCATGTCTATGTTGAGGACAGTATGGGAGAAACTGACATTGCAACTTGACCGAGAAATAATTACAGATCAGAAATAGAGCACATCTTAACTCGGCAATAATAATAATAATAATAATAAATGGCACATTTTAAATAGGGCATAAAACATTTACAAATCAAAAGGTGAAAACAATACATGATTCATTTTTAGAAGCATAACTGAGGTTGAAGTGGTGATCTGTAAAAGCAACCCATGAAAAAGGCTAAAAAGGAAGCAAACTTAATTAAATTCAAAAAAATTTTTTAATAAAAAAAACCTTACACCAGGGAAAAACCACTTGCGAAGGTTCCGATTGTAGGCCGCACATTTGAAAAAGAAGCCTTAATGATGTGGATGGAAGTCATAGTAGCAGCAGGCTGGTGTCAGAAGAACTATCTCCAAACTGTTGAGGGTACCGTGGGAGGCATTTAAAGCTCTCTTGGAATAAACATTTTCCATGAAGTGATAAAAAATGATGCTCTGTGGCCAAAAGCATCAGAACTATGAATTTCATAGATTTAATAAAATTGACTGTACAGTATCTTCTTTCCGTAGGTCCGTTTTGTTAGCCGTGAATCGTTTCAGCAGAAGCTGGAAGAGCTGGGGAAAAAAGCTGAGTGAGGTTTATTGCAAACAAGCCACCGAAAGAGAAGTATGTGGGGTTTTCTTTTTGAACCTGGACAGAGATAATGGGGACCTCCTTCTCTAAGATGTGATTATCCATAATCTGAAGTAATCCTAATGGAAGAGTAACCCTGTTGCTGGATCAGATCAAATCCCCATCTAGCTCAGCCATCTTCTTTCCTGATGGTCTCCTATTGACAGAATTATCCTCCATGAATCTCTAATTTTCTTTAAAAATAAGGCTCTGTCCCAAATCAACTGCCTATCAGTTTTCACTGGGTTTTAGCACCCGGAAAATATTATCTGGGGTGTGTGTCACTCAACACACAGGCACTGATTTTGACAGCACATGGGGGGCTTGAGGGCACAGGAGAGAAAGAGTTTGATGCTAACCACACAGACATGATTCCTGGACATTATTTTCTAAGAGGTGGTAGGAAGTCTTGTGTTTGGGTCAGAAAGGTGCCATTTCTTGTATCCTAAGAACAAAGGCATAAAACTCAAGACTGGTGGCTCTGTGGCAGAGAACATGCTTTTCAGACAGAGATCCCAAGTTCTATCCCCATCATCTCCACTTCGAGAGACGAGGTGGCAGATGATGGGAGAGACCCTGGAGAGAAAGCCACTGCCAGGCACAACAGACCGTACTGAGCCTGACACACAAATACTTTGTATTGGCAAATGGCAGCTTCCAGCGTTATCCCCAAGGTTAGTATTTGGACATTCCAAATTATTTATCAAGACCAACCCTTAACTGGTGTTTTAGATGTCTGCCGTAACACTGCAGCAGTGCTTACGTAACTCTGCCAGTGCATGCTTATGATATCTCTGGCCTGGCCAAAGAAACATCTAAGAAGTTTGCTTTATTTCAAAAATTTCTTTTGATTTTTTTTTAAGAAGCATAACTATAGTGCATGTTGTTATAATGCATTTTGGCAGTCAACATATCCTAAATCAAACCTGCTGCTGTTGAGTTTCCTCTTGAAGTCTGTGCTGGCATCTCAAACGAAGAAATAGTATCCTCCTGCTCATGAATGCTGGTTTCTTCACTCTCTTCTGTGCTGCTTTCAGGTTTGTGGTTTGAAACTGGGGCCTCGTTCTTCGGGCTGGGGGGGGGGGGAACGATCTAAGTTTAGAGTTTCCTCTAACTTCTAATTGGGTTAACTGATATTGTACACCACTTCAATAAAAGCCTAAAATACAAAAATACTAGTTGTGGTGTATATAGGATTATGAGATCACGTAACCCAATCTCGGAATCTATGCTTTTCTAGAAGAGTGGGGGGAAACATCAGAACTGCTTTCTACTTCACACACACATAGCATTTTTAAAATAAGACCTAAGAAATCAGATTACATATTTTTTCATTTTATCTATCCTGAGTGCTATCAAAGCAGAGTATTTAGGACTGCAATACCTCAAACTGCAACATCTCAAGGACCACCTCTCCTCATAGGAAGC
Organism: Podarcis raffonei; assembly: GCF_027172205.1. NCBI lineage: Eukaryota > Metazoa > Chordata > Lepidosauria > Squamata > Lacertidae > Podarcis > Podarcis raffonei. The sequence goes on along the minus strand of NC_070611.1, from coordinate 62,606,607 downwards.
AACCCGGGCCCTACAATCTTCACCTGAGGCCCTTCTTCATGCGACTTCTCCATGAGAGATCTGGAGGGGGGCAGCATGAGAACCGGCCTTTTCCGTGGTGGCTCCCCATTTGTAGAATGCTCTCCCCAGGGAGGCTTGCCTGGTGCTTTCATTTACATATCTTTAGGCACCAGGTGAAAACGCTTCTCTTTAACCAGGCCTTTGGTTAAAAGGACATTCGAAGTTCGATTAAATGTGTTTGTGGGAGGGAGGGGTTATTGGCTTGCTTTTGTTTTTATCATGTATTGTGTTCTGATTTTATATTTTGAACTGCCCTGTGATCTTTGGATGAAGGGCAGTATACAGATTTAATAAATAGTAGTAATAATAATAAATATAAATTATATTTTGAACTGCCCTGTGATCTTCGGATGAAGGGCAGTATACAGATTTAATAAATAGTAGTAATAATAATAAGGGACGCGGGTGACGCTGTGGGTAAAAGCCTCAGCACCTAGGGCTTGCCGATCGAAAGGTCGGCGGTTCGAATCCCCGTGGCGGGGTGCGCTCCCGTTGTTCGGTCCCAGCGCCTGCCAACCTAGCAGTTCGAAAGCACCCCCGGGTGCAAGTAGATAAATAGGGACCGCTTACTAGCGGGAAGGTAAACGGCGTTTCCGTGTGCGGCTCTGGCTCGCCAGAGCAGCGATGTCACGCTGGCCACGTGACCCGGAAGTGTCTGCGGACAGCGCTGGCCCCCGGCCTATAGAGTGAGATGGGCGCACAACCCTAGAGTCTGTCAAGACTGACCCGTAGGGGCAGGGGTACCTTTACCTTTACTAGTAATAATAAGCACCATAAAGTTAATGATGAAGGTAACTAGATGGGTGTCCTTCAGAAGAGCATTTCACAATTTGGGTATGGTCACTACAAGGGCTATGTCTTCCTGAACACAGCAAACTTATTTCTGCAGTGAAGACGCCTAGAGGAGCTTCTGTAGATGATCTTAAAGCATGGTCAGATTCATGGGTGTAGGCAACCCCTAAACCAAATCAACTTGCTAGTCACACCTTCTGAATGGTGAGTGACTATATTGTTTCTGGTTTGGGGTCATTAAAGACTTTGGGCAGGGATCCAAAAGACTGCAGGCTCACCAAGGTTCTCAGGCTTTCCTTTCCTAACTCAGCCCTTTGCGTCCCCTCCTCCTACCCTAAAATAATTTCTGAAGGTCAGGGCTCTCGTGGAAAGGCTTGCAATGTGCCAAGAGTGGCTGCCTCCTCGGTATACACCAAAGTGCTTTGCAAGTAGGCACGGGCTTCTTTCGATCCCAGCCTTGTAGTTTTCCAACTGGAAGTGGAATGAGTTTGGAATGAATTTTGACACCTTTATCATGCTAATGTTTTCAAAATGGGAAAATCTATTTCGGAGCCTTTGGAAGACAGGAGCTTTTACGTTAGCTTTCACATGCTAGGTAGAAGGCCAACACAGCTGGTTTTTAATGGCTGTGAGACTACTTTAATTCCTTTATTTAAAAGTTCAGTAGTGATCCAGAAACAAACTGGACAATTTTACATTTTTTAAAAAATGCTCTTGAAACCTATATTATGTAATAGCTTCAACCAATTAGAATTCAGTACTTTATTTTCAGGTCCCAGAAATAAAGCAAGGGCTGATGTGGAGGGGGTAACTGTTAGTTTGTCAATCCCCTCCTATGAAGCGAAAAGAAATGGAATGCAGGGGGGGTAAAGTCACCCCCTAAATTTGCAGATATGGAATCAATGCAATGACTTCTTGTTTTACTGCAAAGCCCCACACAGCTGCTGTTACTAGTAAGTTAGATTTGCTTTACCTGAAGTTAGCATCTTGTGTCTCTTCTACTTTTTTTAGCTTCTCAGAAGCCTCATAGGGAGTCCCCTCCTTTGGCTCTAAGACATCTGGTGACAGCTGACCTTCATTTTTTGGTAACTGAGGGTAAAAAATAAAAGTGAATAATAAATGTTAGCTATTTGAAGTACCTAAGTTGAAGAGGTGTGTAGATAGAAGAGTTTTATTTTCTGTTTTTAATTTCAGTTACTCAATCTCCTGCATTTAGGTTGGTGCACTTTTTAAAGCTGTCTCTAATGAACAAGCAGAATTAAGTTTGGGACAACCAGGTGGCACCAAGGAAAGAAAAATGGGGAGGTAAAGTTTCAAAGGTACACACGCTAAAAACACTTTTGTTTAGGAGCATTTAAGAAGCACATCATTGTGCTCTCTGTGTCATGAGCAGAGAACACAGAGATGTGCTCTCTAAGTGCCTCTAAGGAAGAAATATATTTTGAAATATGTTTGGCCAACAATATCTTTATTTTTGTGTACCCTTGAGATTTCACATCCCTCTTTCTCCCAGTTAATTGTAGACTATCTGAACTCTGCATTGTTTACCCAACATTTGCTCAGTGATCTGTAGTAACCCAAACTATAATTTCAGTTTGAAAGCATGCTCTGCAAAAGAGAAAGAAGACTAGAAAAGTGGTAAAAATGTAGATAAGAGCTCAGGCTAACTAATTAAGCAAGTTATAGAGGTGCCTTTGTGGGGAAGGTTTTGGTTCTATATTTTCTGACTCCAGTTCCTTATTTTCTGATTGTATGCCAATAAATTTCTGTGATCAGGAAAAAGCAGTACCTGTGTAATAAAACCAGCATGATGTTCATTTGGATGATCATTATTCTTATCCTCCGGACGATCATTATCTTTAATCCAAGGTGAGTCTTCTGCACAATTTTTATGGCTCTGGCCTGCATCACTTCCTCTAATGGCATACTCTAATTCCTTGGTAATGCATACAAAATCATCCTTCCTTTGGTTCTGCAGAGAATATTTGATTTATTGTGAACAAACAAGGCAACTAACTGGCAGTACAATGATAAAGACAGACACTGGTTAGTTAGGAAACAAGATACAACAGGGCCCCTCTGGACATCATTTTTAAAGCACATTCCTAAGATTTGTGCTCATGATGCTGTCTGGGTGCCTTCAATACTGTTTGTGCCTTCAAAGATTTTGGAGTGGTCACTCTCCTTCGCTTGCATTCAGTGCATATTCTGTAACTTCTTGCTGAAATACTGTAACTTTTTATACCAAAAATGTTCTGGTTATTTTTGTCCCACTTCTGTTGTGCTCTAACCCCTCCAGACAGCAGTAATGTGGTAGCATCGCCAAACAAATCTACTATTAAAGCACCATTATTGTGTCAAAAACATATTGCAGAATATGCCAGCAATATAACGTCATGTCTGGAGGGGCCCACAGATTGTTAACTTCCTTGTAGAAAACATCTTACATGAGACTCCTTCTGTACACGACACATAGGTACAGATATAATGGGTGGTCACTAAACACCTGCAGCATAGGACCTTGCAATTGCCTGTACCTTTCCTGTGCGCCAAACGTGTCCAAATGGACTAAAATTGCTCAAAACACTTTTTTAAAACCAAAGAGTAGACCCTTCTATCTTTTAGTGATGCTACTGTCCATTCCAAAAAGCAGGGAGGAAGCTGCTAATCTTCTTGGGGAGAAAGATTGCTCTAAGGCCATGAGGAGTCTCCAATATTCTTCACTCCTCCGAGATTAGTGGGGCTTAATATAAACACAAATAGTTTGGCATTACACTATCTGTTTCCATTCCAGGCCAACATTTTCCTTACCCTCACAACAGGAACAAAAGCTCTACCTGACTGGACAAAGGAACTTCCTTCACAATATCTGTTTCCACATCCTTATTCAGATTCCAGCACCGAAGTTAGTCCTCAGCCATAAACTGAGGCTCTAAGAGCTTCTGTCTGTCAAGGAGAGGGTTGTGGGGGGATGAACGTGTGGCATACCTGAGACAACTTAAAAGGATTCTCTCTGACAAGGGATGGGCTTTGTGATGGGGACAGATCTGAGACGCCAATAATATTCAGTCCTTTCTTCTTCTCTCTTAGACAAGCCTGCTGATGTCTCTTTATTCTTTCCATCTGCTCTTCCACTGTCATCCGGGGACGAGCACTTTCTGCCAAGCATAGCTGCTCTACTGCACTTCTTGGCCTTTCCTTGAAAGGAAAGAAATGTATGGTAAAAAAAAGCACCTTTACTCTGCTGTTGCAATGGGATATACCATGCTATTCCCAATACACAGAAACTGGCATGATTTGAAGCAACAAGGTTAACTACACAGAATGTGAATCTATAATTTTTAATCCATGTCAAAGATTTCCATCCACAGAATACATTGCACTGTGATAAATTCCATAAAATACCACTGCCTCTATTCAAAGAACATCATGTAAAAAACTCGCCAATAGCCTTACGGAACTAGAACTGACTACAATAATGCTGAACAAACTCTCATCTCTGATTCACAGAATGAGGTTGCACTGATGGAGTGAAAGCACTCTATTTTGTTAGGCAAGTTGGTTTTTGTCTACTGCCTATCAATGATGCTGCTGATAAATGTGACTGGGGAGAGGAGGCGGGGAAGAGATAGGTGCTGTGCTATTTAAAGACTAGCTCTTCATATTTCATCATGAATCAGCTGCACTTTTTCAGTAAGGCGTTCATATCCCTGTGTATTTGGCCAAGGATCCAGGGGGTGAGAGGGTGGTGTTGATGTTCTCATATATACAATATGCAGAAGCCCACTGGGCATTATGGAAAACATGCACTTGATGGATGGTGGCACTATATGAAATTGTTCTCTGTCTTCCCATCACAGTCCTTCTGAATATTGTGCCAAGCAGGAGCATTGCCGTGATGATCTTATACTACATGTTGGGCAGTGGTGCCGTCTGCTGGTGTAAGAGTAGCCACACAGTTGCACTGGTGCAATACCCTGAGTTGGCGTGCAATGCAGATGGAGAACTGGAGGCAGCAAAGGATACAATTCAAAAGTAGTGAATACCGTTCTTAGATCTATCTTCTTAGTTTTCCTTAAAGTCACATAGGAAGCTATTGTTGAAGACTCAGGTGTTGGTGACTTTGTTCTGGGAGGCACAACTCCAATGGGAAAATGAGAGCCTATAAAAGAAGAGGGGTGTTGAAAGCATATTTTAAAGCCCTTAACACAAACTCTAGATGCAGTTAATGTGAAACATGTTTTATCATGCAGTTATCATATTTCAGCACCTGCCTAACAATAAGTCTGTTCATAATAAGTATTTTAAAATACAATACATTGAAATCTAATGATTATAGATAAAAGCCAGGTCTGAAGAAGGATTAATTCTAGAATGATGGACCCCAAGTGCTGATACTTCTCTTTTAAGATCCATGTACAAGTACACAATCTTTGATGCCAAGGAGCCTTAGACCCTGATCATTCCACTCCTGTGTTGCCCACAATTTCTGCACTCCCATTCTGCCAATAGTGCTTTATGAGGTGTAAGAAGGGAGACAGATGGTGGTGGATTCACTACAGCAGTTGCTGAAAGTGGGGCACTCACTGGATTAAGCAAGAGAAACCCCAGGACTATGCAACCAGAATAGGCTTTGGGGTGTGTGTGTGTTAGATGGATTAACAATAAGAGCTTAACTTTTTTGCCATGCTTTTGGACAATAAGTTGCTGAGAGTTCAGTTATATTTACTGCTTACGTTGAGAATATCTGTGTTGTATGGGTTGATTTGTTTTTTAAAAAAACATTTGTTATTAATGTTTGAATTACCATTGTTACAAGCTGTTTTGGGAATTCCTATTAAAAAGACACACACACACACACACCAGTGACTAACGAAACAGAAAATTTATAATGCTATAACAAAACATTTTGACTTCCATCTTCAACGGCTGCTGACACAAATGATGTGTTCAATCATCAAAGCTCTATAATTGCAATCTTAGAAACAGTATCATTTTTTACTGGTGCTTCCTTTGAGCCCAGGACTTCCTGTCTGCTGATTATCTTGCCCTTTAAGAGTTTTTTTGGTGGCTATCACTTCAGCACAGCGAGTTTCTGAGCTGGGGGCCTTGTATTCTGATCCCCGGCTTATGTGTTTCACTTGGACAAAGTGGTGTTAAGACCCAATCTGCGGTTCATGCCTATGGTATGTTCTACTTCTAATAGGTCTCAAGAGGTGGTGTTGCTCTCTTTTTGTCCCAATCCTTCCTGCTCCCAAGAACATCACTGCCATTTGTAGTGGGGAAATTCAACCATCTCAGCAAGCACACAGTAGGAGAGCTTTGAATGTCTGGCGTGCTTTGAGATTTTATTTGCAACACACAACTGAGTCTAGAAAGTTGGTAAGGCAATACTAAAATCTCAATTTTAGTGGAGATCTTACAACCAATAAATCATCATTTTTTTGCTATCTATTAGCAACTCATACATAAATTAATCTTACAGCAACCCTAAAAAGGAAACCTGTGTGAACAAGAAAAGCAGACACCGCGCTCATAAAAAAACCCCCACTACATAGGAAAAACTTTTTATGTGCCACAAAACTGGGAAACACAAAAGAACAAATTCAGTTTGTACTATGTACATGATTTGGGTTTTGCAACGTTATATTTAGAGGTACGGAAACCCAATCCTAAAACAGAAACAAGAAAAGAGCACTTTACGCCTATATTTTGTGAAGCAGGAGAAGGGTATGTGCAAAGGGGGGGGGGAACCTATCATTTTTTCTTCAGTTTCTCTGTACTACTTTTAACTGGCTCAAGACTCCACTACAGAACAGTAGAACACAAATAAATCCTCACAGTGCAAATATCAACAGGCCATAATATTCTATGTATAAAACAATATTTATATTGTGTATTCCTTGTCACAGCATGTAGGCAGGATTTTGGAGCGTGGCCACTTTCTGCCAGCTTTCGTCTAAGGAACTTAAAATACAATCCTAATCCTTTTATGCAGGTACAGCCACATAAATGACAATTAAAATCAATGCAGCATGCCCAGATCTCCCTCCTTGTTCTCAAAGCAGTGCAGGTGGTTGACAATTCAACACTGGATCCTTAAAAATGGGTTTCATCCTGCTTTAACTGTTTGCTTTGAATACTTTGGTCTGATGGAATGTATTACTCCAGCAGGAAATGGTACATTGCCAGTAGGATTCTTTATTTTAAACTAGCAGCATCAAACCCAGAGCTGCTCAGGAATTCCAAGAAACCATATATTTTTTTGGTAAGGTTCAGATTGTTATCTTAATTCCAAATGGCATCCATTTGTATCCAAACAGATGAAAACCTGCTCCTTGATCACAGGGACCATCATGCAAGATTTATGAAGGTATCTTAAGAGGTGTCCAAATGCAGAGGGAAGAGACAAACAACTTTCCAAAATACATAGTAGATACTTTAATTAGATAAGAGGATTTTATTATTGGCTATCCTGCAAGATGTTTTTCCCCTCCACTTTTGGAAAGACAGATGTGGTAAAACTTTCTATGCATACCGATGGAAAGAAGTATCGCACCACAGCTTTAAAAAGCTGCATTGCTTTGTGCCTTGCATCTCCCAGGCCTGATGCATGATAGTTTTGACAGCTCCAATGAAATGTATGTGACTAAATTGCTGATCACTAGTTGTGCGATGAATGCGATTAGCAGAATAAACACACAGGTTAACATTCCCTACCTAAGCCCCTAAAGCTCTCAGACTAAGTTAATAGGATTTACTCTGAGACTTTAGCTCACCACTTCCTCCGCTGTAAGCAGATGCAAAGACAATCGTCTTACTAAAGCATCAATTTTGGTTTATTAGATTGCTGAAAGAAGCTGCACACATTTGCCTTATCTGACCATATCTCTCTAGTGCAGGAGCAGACGGAGGTCTGACACTAGCAAGATGAACAAAATGGGTCCGGTATTTCCAAAGGGACTGTTAGAAAATGTGACTGCTTCAGAATATAAACCATTGTAGGTAAAGCGATGCTTCGTACTAGACTCCCTTCCTGTCTCAAGTTGAAATAACAGTCCAGTTCCTTGTTCTGAGAATGGTCTATCTAGGCCTACAGCATCCCCAGATAAATGCCCAGTTGCTTATTTAAATAATCTCCAAGGAGGTGATATGACAGCATCCAAGGCTGTTTCTTCTATTACTGCACATTTATAGACAAAACTTTCTTCCAGTCCAGCCTACACTTCTTTTGCTTGAAGTTTACCACCTCACTGCTTCTTCTACAGACTTCAAAGTAGCCAGCTTATAGGCATTTCATCTGCTTAAATTGAATTTAGTGTAAGATGGAAAAGAGGGGAAACTGGAATCAAAGAACTGTAAGAGTACCCTCACCAAACTGAAAGGCAGTGATAAAGCCACCTGGATATATTAATAAATTGGACTCAGGTCTGATGCAAACAAGAAGATATTGAAAAAGTAAGGCAGCTCAACATGTGAAACTGTTCAGGCTCTTCACCCCCCCCCCCCGATTTTTTTGCATTTTTCACCTCACCATCAAATGCTAACCACCAAGCAATCCAATGGTGTGAAAAATCACTGAGGGGAACTGCTCCACACAAGCACATGTATGATTAGACTGCATATTGTACAAGGATTTGTGATGGCTATTTATATCCTTTCTGATAACTCTTTACAGACCATTCTATACATACATATATATATGTGTGGGTGGGAGTGTAATATGCACATACATATCTTTGTCGCTGACCAATATGAATAATCTTTTTGTAATTAAAAACTAAGTTCCTGAATTTGCTCCCCATCCCCTTCTCCCTTCCAATCGGTTTTCCTTTCATGTCATGCCTTTTGAATGGAAACCACGGGGGCAAGTACTGTCTCATTACTGTTCACTTTGAACTGGTCTGGGAGCCTCCCTTGCCTTGTGAGCTAAAAATCCTTCAAATAAGTAATAAATAGGCAGCATAGCCTTGTGCAGCAATCTCAACATGCCATTCATGCTATTTACGTGAGTGAACTGAGCTTAAGGGAGTTTCATTCAAAACGGATTGAACAGAACAGATGCTGCAGTGGCGAGAATGCTGCCAAAAAGCATACATTTCTGCTCAGCCATAAAGCCCATGAGGTATTTCATCATATATAAATAAATAATATCCTTATTTGGATTTAATACCCAAAACTAAGTGCTTTGTAAAATCAAGGTGAACAAGCCTTCCACTTGCAGACTTAAGAATCACTAGACCAAAAGTGAAGCAATGTGGCTTAAAAAAACCCCAAATCCACACCAACCACTACAGGGTAAAGCTTATCATTTGTCTGGGAGACAGAGAAAACTTGAGAATTGCAATATTACGCTTTTCTCTTTTCTTTTTAAGGAGACACTTTTTCCCCTGTCTTTTGACAAATCTTGAAGTTCTGTAGTGCTGCCTTCAAGGATGTTCCAGCAAAATAATGTAGGAAATGGATGAACAAAAGATGGAAAGATTGTTCAAGGGCAATGTCTGAAAATGAACAATTGTTTGGAGGAGTGGTATGTGCAGAACATGAGAGATGTGATTAGGCACAGCGTCAATATGGATTTCAAGGTTGATTCTCGGTATTATCTTTTATTTTTCTTCTTCCTGTGACTGGCTGAAAGCCTTCTCTGGTCGTATAATTAAACCTAATTTCACTATGCTAGCTTTTTCCTTATAATAAGAACAGGTTACTCTATTTGTAAAACTATAACCAATTGTGCTGTTTCTTCTGTGTGATGACAGGAGTTCCTTATTCCCCTATCAGGGGAAATAACCAACTGTTTAGCCTATATATTATTTTACCAACCTTTAGCTGCAGACATTTCCGACTCAGAAACTGGATCTGCCTTTTCTTCCCCATTTGATTCATCAACTTCTGCCACAGTTGTTAGCTCAGGCTCACTTTTATAAAGACGGTAATCTGGACCCTAGAGTCAACCACAGTAAAACATACGTTAGCATCTTCCCATAAGACATGTCAGAACGTAACAGCAACATGGCCACCTGTAGAGTATGGCAATGATGATACTATATTCTGAAATGCCCTCTTCTTTTAAAGGCCCAAGACAACAAAAGATTGCTTACATTTTGTGTAGATTTATTTTTAACTGAACTGAATGGCAAATATATGCCAAGAGGCTGGATAGGAACAACTCATGAGTACAGAACTTGTTTTTGTAGCTATGTGTAACAACACTCAGCTTTTACTGGAAAAGCTATTGCTTTTTCTTTCCTTAGAGCATCACATGGAAAATTTGGAGAAAAGTGTTCGCTGCTTATCGCATCATTTCCCCCTGCAGAATGTAAGCATGTTGCGGCAGCTACCTATCGATAATTAAATAATCCTGGACAGTGCCAGGTACTGTCAATAATTTATTTAAAAAAACCTGTTGCACTTGTTTCAAAATATGATTTTTCAAAATAAAAAAAATAAACACCCACCTACCAAAATGGAACATAGCAAAAGCTCAAATCTGGTTTCAGAGCCACAAATATAGTACAAAATGCAACCAGTTTGAGTCAATGGGTACACTGACATTCACACAATATTGATGAAAACAGAAGTGGCAAACATTAACAATGCAGCTGGGAGTAACACAGTTAAGCTGAAAAGAAGCAACGCCACAACATAAAAGTAGCTGGATGTCAAAATAAAATGGCAGCTGTGCAGGGTAGTGGGATGACTGATGAAGAACGTGGCAGTTTTGGCCACTTACACAGTGAGCTCCATTTCTTTGGTATCCTTGAACTTGGTGAATCTTCCTCTCTTCTGGCAGATGTACAGGGCCCCTGCTATAACAGAGCAAGGAGCTGCTATCACTGGGCAGAGGGGGGATTATGGGAGGATGCTCTGCAAAGTCATAGGACCGAGGGAGTGGAGGACGAGGTGGGACTACTTCCTCTTCCTAAAGATTGCAGAACAGTCACCTGATTTAGATGTGCTCATCTATCACAACAATTATAACTTCTTTCACATATTTTACAGCAGTTATATTACAGGTTGGAATTAAAGGGACACTGCTGTAATGAGAGGGAGAGATTAAAAAAATTACTCTAGTACATCACCAGTGGACACAACATTTTAGCAATTTGTTCTTGGTCCACCTCTGTTTACTCTGGCCCCCTGGGGGGCACAGACGAAAGCATGCAATCTTCACCCACCCCTGAGCAAACAAAGGAACTTTCCTGAAGTCAATTTTTCTTGATAGTATCTCCCCCCTCCCCAATTTCCCTATATTTCATGTGTTGATGCACTCTCACACATTTCAATTTAAAAAGTGTACATTCCCTCATAAAAAATAAAACGTATATTCTAGTTCCTTTAGACATTGCCTCCCACATGTCACTCACAGTGTCCCTTTAAAGCTACCCAATTCCTGAAGTTATGACAGGCTCAGAGACACTGAGCACTATCAACTCCCCAACATTTTGAGCAGGAATTGTGGGTGCTCAGCTCTTGCAGAACTGAGCTTATAGGTGCGAACACACATGTAAAGCATTTCTTGCTATATGAAATGTGTGTGGGGCAGGGTAAAGAATCAAGGTTCACAATTTGCTGGGGGAGGAATCAGGATAAAGGGAAAATAAGAAATGGGAAGAGATATATGAGTAAGAAGTCACAAAATGTACAAAGAAATTGTCATTTGGGAGTTCAGCCTTTAGAAATAACCCAGTTTTGAAATCTGCTTATTTAAATATACTAAAGATACATAAAACAACTTTAATAAAAAGGACAAGTAGGAGATTTGAATCAGAAAGTGATTACAAAAGTCCCCCCCCCCCAAAATCCTTAGGACATACCTCATTTTTATATTTAGATGAAAAAGCCTTTAATGCAACGATATCTATTTAAAAAGAAAAAAGAATATTTAGTTTTATAATGAGTAATGAATTAAATCCTTAGTAGTGATCAACAGCTTAAATATTTCCTTTTCAATCACTGAAATGAAACTGTATTCAATCAAGAGTGTATATAACAGCTTCTAAGAGGTTGACATGCCAATTTACCTGCCTCTGCAGTGCTGTTTCTTTGCTGTTTATGTTTACTCAAACCTTCCATGACATCCTGAATTCGCCAAAGCTCCTTCTGAATTTGAGCACGTTGTATACCGGCTGACTCAGTCTGCCAGAGAGAAATGTTAAAATTGAGATTGTCTGCCTCCACTTTTTATAAAAAACATTGAAGGATTCATTGTATTTTATCACGCACACTTTTTCCCCGTTCTGGATACAATGCCCTTTTCTTAGATTGAAACAAAAGCCACTTGCAGGCCTCTCCCAAGGCAACAAGCTATCCAAGGCTGTCAACTGCTACCCACATGGGGCATTTGGGGATGTCAGCTTTCATCTACCCCGTGACCTGTTCCTGGAGCTTGGGGGCAGTGCGGGATGTGGAGAACAAAGGCAGTAGAATCCATTCACATTACACATTTAATATTATTTATTTTAGCTGCAGTACTGAGGACTCTCTAAGATGTTCTAGAGGCAAAATGAGGGAACATTAGGCACATGCTTGCACATTATGTTTCAGCTGTATTTTCCAAAATGTTTCTTTTTATTTTGTAACCAAATTCAGGCAGATGTGCTTGGGTGGAAATGAAGGAAAAACTAGGAGAGACTGAACCTCTGACCCAAATTTTGACTGCACCACATATTTCCATAGCTGTCAACCTTCCCTTTTTTTGCGGGAAATTCCCTTATTCCAGCGCTGTTTCCTGCTGCTTCCCGCTGCTATCCCAGATTGTTAAGATATCCCGTAGACTGTCCCCGGGACAGGTGAGGCTGCTGATCCCTTATTTTCAAACCTGAAAGTTGTCAGCTATGCATATTTCATTGAGATTTTGTCCTTTCATCCCCACTCACTGCATTCCAACCATATGGGGCAAAAATCTTATTGGATTGGATTGGATTGTCAACTGGCAGAATGACATTACAATGCTTTGGGAACTTCCCCCACTGCATCAATATACTAGTATCTGGCTTGGGACACAAGGACATACATCTCCAGTAGAAACTCATGTGCATAAGGCCGATGACCATAACAAAGCCGACTGTTCTGAAGATTGAAGAAGCAGGTAGGCGTGTCATTTGTTCTACGCCATTATGCATTTCAGATCCTTTAACAAATGTGGGTGAACTTATTCATCTTTGCACATCACATCCACAAGTACATTCTAATACTATTGCATACATTTTGGTATTATTTCTGGCATATATGGATATGATACAAAGTTTAGGCATTGGTCGCACCTGAACTTCTCCCAGCCGCTCCAGCTGCTCCTGCATGTGGTTCTTTGTGACCGTTACATCGTACTCTAGTTTGTCATATTCCCGCCAAGCTCTCTCAAGCTCCTAAATACAGACACATTAAAAATGTACGCATATTAGTTTTGCTTCATGGGTAAATCCAAAAAATATAAATTTGGGAGAATGCATGATGAAGAAAAATAAATGGTTTTACTACATTCAGACGGGTTGGGTTGCCAGAAACTGTGGGTGGGTGGTGCCCTAAAAGTTGAACAGCTGATACACATCTCTGCAACTCTGGATCACTTTCCAAAATAAATGCATTCTGTTGTTCCATTGTAGCAAAAGGAGCCCCCTGCCCCCTATTTCCATGCCCACACAAGGAGTGGTGAATTCAAGACAAATTAATGTTTGCTAGAGTGTAATAAAGAACAAACCTATATCTAGTCATTTTCTTTATTTAAAAAAATGCCTACATGAAGGCCACCTGTTAACACACCACTAAGCTTTACTAGCTGAAGAAAAATTGCATTACTTACTGCGGTAGCTCGAGACACTTCTCGACAAGTGCTAAGGAGTCCATTCTGTAAATCATCCCTCTGCAAGATGACATTTTGTATGGCGGCTGGATTTTCCGCATTCATTTCTATCTCCTGACTGGCTGATAGCAGAGCTTGCTCAAGCGTATACTATGGTAATAAAAAGAATAATTTTAATGTTCCACATCATTGAACTAATTTTCTTTTTACTTCACTTATCAGTGTTCTGATAATAAAGCATGCAAAATAACATCCATTTTGGGTAATAAATATAATTGTCCTACTTTTTCCTTGTGCAGCTGCTGAAGCTTTTCTTCCAGGGCTTGAACCACTTTGTCTTGCTCGCATAATCGGCTAAGCTTAGTCTAGTGTGGAAGTGAAGATGGTAATAATTAGTGCCACTGGTTGTTTTGCGCTTTTTATTTTAAAAATCGCATACACATTGGGGGAGCCTGGAATATCTAAATGCAGATTACCACAGGCATGACCCTAAATTACACACCAAGCTAGGTTTGAACCACAGTGGAGTGTTCTGTTTTATTTACTATTTATGTATTATAACCCTGAGTCAGTAGGAGTCATTATGCACCTGGTGATCTACCTGTCCCATTCACTAAGTCAGGGAATGCTCCATACACAGCATGGGGAATCTCTGATACATTATCTAATTAGGGGCAGCTCCTGCAGATAGGGAACTGAGTACCCACTACACATGTTCAACTTAGGACAAATAGTAAACCTGCTGTGGTGTTTGCAAAAACCTGGAACAGTATCTGATTTATGAAGGGAGGGATGTCTTTTTGGTAAAGCCAAGTGAGGGGGGCTTTGTTTAATACAGACTTTGTGTATTAAAGGTTCAGCTTACTGTACACATTATATGATACTGCTCTTGAATATCTGGGATAGGATGACCTATTTATTGGGGGGAAATGCTGCTGAATTTACAAGGGGCCCTGGGAATAACTGAAAGATAACTTATACACTGATTCCCTGTTTGTGGATCAACAAGCCGAAGTCCTACAGTGACTACTTTGTATGCATTTGCAACACAAGCTACTCTGTACAAACAAGAGAGAGTTCATTTTAAGGCTTTGGCCACACAGTGACATCGCATTTTGTCTCAGAAAAGCTATTCCTCTTGTACCCTGTTTTTGAAAAAAGGTAAGGCTCAAAAGTTTCTGTTCTCTCAAAGGTGGCTGTGGGTAAAATTACATATATTTTTTTGCAGGCTTTTAACTACAGATTAGTCAAAGCGCATCTCAACTCTTGTTTCAGAAAGTCGGGGAGATGTGACAGACTAATGTCATATTGAGTTTGAACTGTTTTTACATGAGTCAAGCATACCAGTTTGTTTAAAACGTACCAATGCAACATACATAAAGCCAACAGTACTTACATCAATATCTAGGTCTTCTGATCTGTATTTGTACAGAGTACCCCTACATTCATCTTGTGTCAGCTATAATAAGGAAGAACACTCCCATCAAACAAATTCACTAAAATCATGCAAAACAGTGTGTAGTCTAGTTAACATTTAATTAAGCATACATTACTTCATATTGAATGTTAAGCACATAATATGCCTGAATGCATTTAATCAACACACACACCCACACACACCATGTAAATTTCAGTTCATAATGGAATGCCAAATATGGATTGTCAGAAGGGGAAAGCACATCAGAGCTATTTATTCTTGCTATGAAGGTAACCTATGAAGGTAAAGCTAAGTCTGGAATTCCATTCATTAGCGATCTTCAAAAGTCTTTAAGAAAAAATGACAGAAAACAAAAAAGTTTAGATACTAGCCAAAACAAGCGAGAACCAACAAACAAATTTGGGGGGGGGGGAAAGAAATAAATCAGTTTCAATTATACCAAAGGTTTGGTATGCAGTTAAGAGGACAGTGAATAAATTCTCAGTTGAGAATTCTGAACGTTTTCTTTTACTTCTTAGTCTCCAAAAAACTCAAGAAGAGTTACATGAGATTTACAAAAAAAGGACATTATCTGTGAAGACAACACAATGAAAACTGTAAATGCACTGTCTTTGACATGCAGGTTTTATTACTTCACTCTCAGCTTTACTGTTAAATAAGACTTTTAACACAACACAAGCAGCTATACACTACATACTCCTTTACACAAACAACTGGGCGGGGGCAACGCACTATTTTGACAAATTTTAAAAGAAATGTGTCAAGGCAAGCAAGATTTACACCAAAGTTACACTGATGAGGGACTACATGGAGGAGAAACAATCAATTCAGATAGCAGAGGATGACAGTTGGGGTTCTACATGGACTGGAAAATCATTCAGATGTCTAAGTGCCAGTAAGGACTTTAGATACCTGAGTTTTCCAGTGTGGCTCTACTCTATATGGCTCCAATGTTATTGTTTGCACCTCCTTGCCCCCAATATTATAAGGGGCTAAACGGGACCGCAGCTAACCCAATAATAACACTGCAGTCATGAAGACAGATTGTTGACATATTTTCTAGTTCTAGATTTCAGACTGCCTAGTATAAAGACACAGGTCAAAATATATAGACATACATTTCAGCATATGCGTTTTAAAGTGTATTAATGAATGGGGCATTGAGGATATTCTGCACTGGGCCAATCTTAAGAGTGTGGTTAGGATGTTAGGAGCAAGCTGCAGGCTCCTGGGTTCCTACTGCTTCCCTCCTGGCTCCCGTTGTATAACCATGAGGTAGTGGCAGGTCTGCATTAGCAGTAACTGTGGCTGATGTGTAAAGGGATCGCCTTGCCAACCAGAGCATATTTGAAGTACATTTTCAAACCCTAGCTTGCTGATTAGGTATGCTGATTAGTGCCAATGTGAACATAATGTTACAGCATTTTTAAAACTGACAAGGAAGGTGGGAGAGGGAAAAGGAAGAAAATGGCAAATCTACATTAACACATATTTGTTAACAGTTCACATGTCGACTATCTTCTCTACCTTCACATACATGCACAGGGTTTTTGTGTACAGAGTAAGCTCTCTCTCTGCTTTTAAGGAAGGGCTACATCTGCAAGTGTGAGGCAAGGGTTTAGCCATACAAGCATTCCAACCACAGAAGAGATCCTCAGAGGACTTTTTAAGTGTTTCATTTCAAGGCATATCCTCATGCAAATGCACTGTGTGACGATCTGAGATTATGCACGGTGTGATAAAGCCATATAAGTAACCTTGCTTTGAAATGAACATTTAATGGAATGAATACTGGAAGATGAAAAAGCCACAGCACCTTTGAGTGTCATGAAAATTACAGATTTTAATTTGTTAGTACCTAACAGGGCTTTCTCGTTTTTAAACCCACTTGAAAATGGACTACAGATTCCATGTTGACTGGAGAAAGAATTGAAGAATGGAAATATCTTTTTTCATAATAATAATTAAAAACATGCTCAAACATGGCCAATGTGTATCTGGCCAAGCTTACAACAGGAAAAAGATAAGATCTATGCATTTGTTTTTAAGAATTACAGCGTGGATGTGTACATTTCTGAAGATGCATCCAATTCTCACTTTGTAGGCAATTCTGAAAACTTTACTATTTGAACAGCTTTAAGTCTAAAACTCCCCCCCCCCATTCTAGATCATTATCCAGATTTCTTGGAAGATAAGTTGCTTATTTAAAAAGATCCGTACTCTAAAAATCACAAAGGTGTATACACATCTTTTTTCTTATCCTTCCAATTATATAAACTCAAATAGAGTTAATTCTTCATAGGGATAATTCACTATATGTTACCTTAGGGTTTGCATACTCCCTTCTCTTCTCATGAGCTCCAATTCACTTTTCTTCAGGGTTCACAGAAACCAAAGGTATGAAGAATTCAGGTTGACTAGCCACCATAGTTTGAGGCTACATGTGAACCATAGCTAGGACTACTGAAGCCATTCTTTAAATTCAGCTGCATGTCTAGAGTCACAGGAGGTTGTCATTGGCTTCAGAACTGTAGCTGAAAAATCATTGAGTTGATGGAAGACCACAAAATGCAGCACCAGCTTTCAGTAATTTGCCAACTCTTTTCTGGGAACCCTGTTGTTCCCGTGAAGGTTACAAAGCTTCTTAGAAGCTTGGTAATGAAAGACTCGTTTTTCTGAATGACAGCTTGCTCATCATATACAGATCTTGTTAATGGGCATATGGCAGAATATAGTCTAATGTGCTCTAGGGCAGACATTGCATAGTTTACATAGATCATAGATCAGAGGACATAAGATAATCCTAGATTAGGCCAGCGGGCCCATATAGACCAGTATCCTGTTCTCACAGTGGTCAAACAGATGCTTACAGGAAACATGTAAGAAATCCTGATAACAACAGGACTCACTTCCTTCCTGCTCTCGAAGTTTCGAGCAATGGGTAGTCATAAGCATATGACCTTTGACAGTAGAGAAAGAACATAATCTTTTCCTGCCTAAATATTTAATCCACTTTTAAAGCCATATTCCAGGTGCACCCTTGACACAGGGGCCCAAACATCTGGCCAATCAGGTGACTCTGTGTGACCTACAATGCATTCCAGTATCCTCTGCGATGACTGTGGATTCCTTGGCTGATGGCTCAACAATTCTATGATCTCTCTCAGTGGAAAACAGCAATGCCACTTTATAATAGGCCCTTTTAGATGCTAGTCATAGCAGACCATCACCAACTATAGCAGTGGCTTTGGGTGACTGAAGGTTTCTCAAAAAGTTTCTC
This sequence comes from Podarcis raffonei, assembly GCF_027172205.1. Classification (NCBI taxonomy): domain Eukaryota; kingdom Metazoa; phylum Chordata; class Lepidosauria; order Squamata; family Lacertidae; genus Podarcis; species Podarcis raffonei. The sequence goes on along the minus strand of NC_070611.1, from coordinate 62,588,235 downwards.
AAAACACACACCAGAGGCCACGATTATGACTGAGGCATGACATTTAGCGAAGTTGACAAGGGCCATTTTCCCACTCTTTAATCCAAAATAGGTTTCACATCACATGACAATAAAAGCTCATCAGAAAACAGTTTCTGCTTAACTGCTCTTGCTCAACACCAGAGCACTGACTCAGGGCTCAGCGCCATCTAGTGCCCCAGCACCTGCACTGCCTATCCGACCTCACAATTTAATTCAAGTTTCTCTTCATTTATCATAGACAGATTTCTCTCTCTCTCCCTCTCCCTCTCTCTCCCTCTCTCTCATACTCAAGAAGAAGTGAAATTTATTACAGATAGCTATGTATAATACATACTGAATTCTGCTGCTGAAATCTTATTTTTAAAAAGTTACCCTATGTGGGCAGGAGCTTTGGCTCGTTATGACTTAAAAACTCACAAAGCACAAAGCCTGAGGGCGTTAAAATGGTTTTAGCAGCTTGGGGAAGGACGAATAATAGTACAAAGCCTCTGTGTGCTTGTGGACTCAGCACACGTAAGACTTGCAGCTACTACACAACTCACAGCTCTAATGAGGATGGAAGCTGACAGGCATTTTTCAAGGTAGCTGCTTAAAGTATCATCCATATGGAGCTGGTCCTCTGTAGGCTCCAACCCTGAAAAGAGCACTACCAAGCCCCATTTCCGCAGGCTTTCCAAGCAGTTGTGAAAGTATAACTCTGGGAACATCAGGCTAGGACTGGCTAAACACAGTTTGCTGCCTGGGACAAAGCCAAGATGACAACCACCATTCCAACTCCATGTGCAAAGGTAAACTGAACTGGCAACTTCACGAACAGACGTTTGAAAATCCATTGAATTGTTTCTATCAGACACCACAGAAAACTCTGGCATGTGAATAGTGAGTTGTATGTGGATTGAAAACGTTGATAAAGATGCAAAGGATTTGCTCAGAAAAAGGATTTTAAGCAGTACCTGCTCTGACACAGACCCACCCACCCAACATGCCCGTTTCTATCGCGCATCTTTTATTAAATAGTTCAGCTATTTTAAATCCCATGGAAACATTTCGGAATTTAAGGCCAGTGATTCAGTACAGGATGAGCTTCTCCAAGTCGCCATCTGCATATCCCTAATTATATATTTGATATTAATGAACATGACATGTTGGAAGACTATTTCTTCAAGCTGCTTTTTTAAATAAACGCAAGATTAAAAGCTGTGAAAACAACACTTCCCACCTGTGCTCTCAATTCCATTAGGCCTCAAAGGCTTTCTCTAGGTACCATGCATCCTTGTATGATCAGGCAGTTCAGCCTTCAAGACCTTCCAGAGTCAAACTATCAAGTATGGTGCTAACTCAGTGTAAAATGATGAACCAATTCTAGTCCTTCCAACCTAATGAAAAGCAAAACCAAATAATTAGGTAGCTAAAAAATTGATAATAACTCTCTGCACTTCAAGGGCACCTCATTTCTTTTTTCATTCCAAGCTGCAGAACTTTCCTTAGAGACGCTAGTTTCAATTTGGCAGATAAATCTGAATACCAATTTGGCTAGTGAGTCTCAGCCAAGTAGCAGATAACGAAGCCAGCGTTCACCCTTCATTTTCAGTAATACTGCACGCTGGGTTTTTTTCTAACTTATGTAATAATTCACAGATGGAAGCAGGGGAGAAAGCATGTTAACTTAAAAGTTAACAAAGCACATGTTTGAGCAAGATTGTAGTGGCACAAAAAGCACTTCATTACACAATTTCTACTCGCAGCAGATGCCACACTGTTCTCTAAAGTGGCACAATTTTTTTGCCTACGTTGGCAAGGTTACCAAGTCTTGCCCCAAGAGGGAGACTGTGTCTTTTGTCAGCTGCTTATTCGGCAGACATTTGACAGATGCAGGTTCTCCCATCATAGCTGCAGTGACAGAAGCTGCATCTTCCCAAGTTCTCAGATCAAGCTGTGATTAAAGGAAAAGGAATACCCTCCCCGGGAAAGGCAGCAGCAACCTTATGTACTGGTCAAAGCTCAAACTAGGGCTAACTTTGGACTAGAAGCTAGAGAGCCTCTGAGTTCATAGGCTGAAAAAAATAATGCCATTACTTGGAAAAACAACATAATGCCAAACATTTTATTTGGTACATGGTGAAAAACCTGTTGACATCCATATGATGTTTAGGATAAAATTCTTTCACAAATTGATTTCTAACAGACAAGTTGATGTTATATTTCCATTCAGCACATTTCCCCTCCAAATATTTTATCATGACTTGATACTGACTTTGTTTGCTGTGACTTTCTGAACACACTGCCCTTAAGAGCTATAGCCCCCAGATCAAAATTATTTTGATCCTTTTTAACTCCCAAGGGCAAAACAAAGCAGCTGTCCGGGAACCTACAACAATTAGTAAATTCATTCCTAAAATGAGAAGCTGCCAGAAATGACAAGGTAAACATTGCTGTCATGCTTTAGTGTTAAACCAAAATGAAGTCGTTCCTTCAACGGAAAAAGAAATAAAAGAAAATGAATCGCATAGATCCATGCTATGACAAATGTTGGAAGCTTGTTGGCGATTTTATGAATTTACTGAATTAACCTACAAAAAAACAGCAATTTGCCAAATATTCTGAAACAGAGATAGTTATCCAAAGGGATACACTCAATACTCATTGACAAGTACGTTCAGCAAAGCCATGCTAACAATATTGCAGCATTTTATAAAACACAGATGACTTGTGGTTTTCCAAAACAAATAGGAGGAACACCAATGTTATGGGTAAACTGGAGGGGACAACCAAAAACTGTCACTGAGGAAAAATTTGCAATGATAAAAAGCAATTTCATTCACTATCCAAGACCTTACTTGATGGTACAGTTGTGGTCTTAGCGCCGAGTTCTCAATCATAGTGTGAACCATGATGATTAAAGGTTCATTCTCTTTCATCTATTTCAAATCAGGAGGAGCATACAGCAAACATCAGTTTACAGCACGGCTAGATTTGAAAGACGACACTGTAAATATAGCCTCTACTTTAATTATTTTCTGTTAGTGCAGCAGTTCATATTTCCTCTCATGCTTAAGCAAAGCTGTACATTTGAAAAGCCTGTCATGGCCCAACTAGAGTACCTACAACCCATATTAAGTTTAAAGTAATTATTACCAATAAACATTTCAGACGTTTCTCTAAATAACTCAAGCTGAAAATGTTCAATCATCTTTAACAAATGGATATGATGGACAAAGGGCTAGCCTCATTAAATAAACCACCCACACAATCAGATTTACAGCATAAATAACACATTAACTATCTTAGGGATAGTTGCACACCATTAACTCTGGGCAAAAGGGAGGTTTCTGGGGCAAATCCTCGCTGTCAACATGGTGACTGGATACTGGGAAGAAGGTTGACTTTAGTCCAGATTTTTCTCAACTTGATAATCATTTTATGGAGAGTAGTAACCTTGACCCATGTATATTATTATTTTCCTGAACACCTGTGTTGGGTCAGTCCAAAGCTATGGCACAACATGTAAACAGATGAATAGCGAGCAAGCCAAATCTTAGTCCAAGTTGTAGACCGAGGCAGTCACGAACAATTGTGCTTATTACAACTTTTCACAGTGTGAGCTGCAATAATGTAAGCCTTCCTAGACAGTGAGTGCTCATTTGTCAATGTTTTATTTTGAAATACTTTATGATCTTCAATATAACACCATAACATTGATAACATACAGCAACTATATTTACCAACCTCTAATACCTATCTTTTACAGTATAATAATTTTCAAGGCTGCATTATTTATATAAACTATTTACCAGCTATGTTCACAAATACTCTGTGTTGATGAAGTCAGTAACAGATTTGGGAAGCGGCCAGATTTGAGAAGCAGAGTTTCTGAACATCTACTTTTCATTTTAGTAGAACTTGTTAAGTCCCATTTAAATGAAAGGAGGATGAATGCTTGGAGAACTAAGCCTTTAAAGGCTTCAGTTCAACTAAAAGGGTGTATATACATTTTATCAAGGAAATACACAGGTTATATCATACATACAGTACTATCTTGTGGGTGGCCCTTAACAAAGAACCTGCTCATCTGCCTATTTAGGGAGCAACCAGCTAACGCCCGTTTCTCATGCAGGCCACATGAAAAACATAAAACCTAACACTCAATATGTGGCACAAGATGATAGGGACCAGAGTGGAAATTGTGTGAGAACTACAGTGGAGGTCCAAATTTTATGATGTGATTAGACTTCGCTGTGGACTCATCTACAGCACAGTGTGTGTTTCCCCAACCTAACTGCACTCCAGATGTTTTGGATCACAACTCCCAATATCCCTCCCCGTTGGCCAAGTTGTAGTCCAAAATATCTCAAAGGGTTGGGGAAGGATAGAATGGCAGATTAGCAGTTATTTCCATTTTCCATCTGCGTGTAAGGAATGCGACTCAAAAACTGTGAGTAGAGGGTTGCTTTTTTAATCATTATAGACAGACCACATCCTACAGAAATGATGGGATACTGCTTAAAAGCACGGTGTTAAGCATCTTACAGACAACACTAGATTATAAACTTCTGAACAGGACTGTATTGAATAGGAGAGCTTTTGATTCTTGAGAATTCCATATGCTGAGAATTCTCATGCATACAAGTCGCCTCTGGAGGTTAAATTGTAGTTAAACAGTTTGCCTGGTTCACTACAATTTAACTATTCCAAGCCTAGGCTACATTAGCATTTTCTAATAAATTTAGTCTATAAGTACTGCTGATGGTCATAAGCTGCTACAATAGCAGAATGAAAAACAATGCCCTTTGTAAGAATATCCATAGGCGGTACTAAAATCTTCCATGATCAAATATTATTCAAGGGCCCAGAAATATCACCTTTTTCTGGCTCAGAACTGCACTTAGAGTCAGAGACAGAACTGAAAATAAATCTATGCACTGTCATGCTTGAATATTTCAGTCTGCCCAAAGATGAATACAAATCCAGCATCTCAGATTTTGCTTTTATATTAAATTACACATCAATTGTACATTTAACTCTGATTCAGCAGTATCAGCTAGATAACAAGTCCAAGTGGCAGGCAGATAGAATCAGTTTGTGATTTATCATTAAACATGACTATTGTAACCTGGTTAAAATGAACTCACGGATACTTCTGAACTTCCTATCAGAATGTTTGATTAAACCCAGGGTCCACTCTCTCCTAATCCCTAGTTATGTAGTAAAAGAAAATAGGATTCCTTATCAAATACAATTTTATCCTTCTGCATATGAGAGTAGTATAAAACAGAGAATCAGCCAAAGACCAACCAATTATGTCTAGATCAAAAAATAAAATTAAAAAGGAAGAGATTGGGTGTTGGCAGCAGCTCATAAAAACAGGGAACGGTGCCATGTGCCAGCACAAGTGCATGATGCACCCCACTTTGTGCTACTGCTTGATGGGAAGCACTTCATCCTCAGCACAGCTGCCATGGACTGAGTTGTAAATGCTCTGCATTATTGGTGGTGTGTCAAGTGAATACATGCTCTCATTTCAGGATGCAGATAAAGGGAACTGAGAAAATCTAAAGAACTCCGAATTCCTGTGCCAACAACTCAGCAGGCGCACAAAATAATGGGCAGATATGCAGTTTTCAAGTTCTGTGCAAAGGTTTCTTGAAGTATTCCTCCTCCTCCTGACACCCAAAAAAGATGGCTATGACGGAAGTATATCCTTGTTCATTACATTAAATGTTTGTATATATTTAGACTTTGACTGCAGAGATGAGGCAGACAAAAGCCAGGTATAGCTACTGTGATAAACACTATATTTTTAGGATTATTTTTAAAATATTCATTTTGCATTTCACATTAACAATGTCATGTAAATAACTGAACGCAGTCAAATATTGGACCCCATTTTATTTTAGCAGACAAGCTGCAGCTTTAGGACAAAGAGTATGAATGGCACAGAACAATGACCTTAGCATATAAATTGTGCTATCTGCACTTGGAGAAACATTTTCACCATCTGCCCTGTAAAATTTTAAATGAGACAGTACCATTTAAAAGTTTAAATGATAACAAATAGTGTCAACATGTTATCAGATATAAATATACAAGAATAAGCTATGAATCCCACCTGATGATCCAAATATATGGCATTCCTTTGAAGGTGATGAGAAAGAATCTCATTCTAGCAAGCAGCATTCAAAGAGGAAGGAGAGAAGAAAAGGACAGATATGAAGATGTGGAAAAGGTCAGTCAGAAAAGAAAGAGAACTACAAATTCTAATTTCAACCTTTAGATTATATTGTCATATTAATCCAAGCGAGAATTACATTGAATTCTGGGTCTTCCTAGAATTTGCATTAGCATATTTTGAAAAGCCAATCAATACTCCAATGACAGAAGGAAGCAAAATTATAACCAAACATCTGCTTTTGAAAAGTAATAAAGCATTAGTTTGCAATTGCAGATTTAGTAATATTAGCCGCACAAACAACTTCTTAACATTAAAACAAAATTAAGAAAAACCACCATGGTCATGTTGAATTTACACAGACAACTATAAACCCTTTGATACGTTTGTGTGTATTATTATAAATAATACATGTATATATTATAAATCATTTCAAAGATGAGAAAACAAAACGAAATGGTTATGGTAGATTTATCACCACCCTTACCTACTTGGGCTTCATATTTGTGTGTAATCTGCGTAACTTGCAAAATTTAAAGTGAAATGTATTTGAACGCATTCCTATTTTTTTTGTTGCAATGTATTCAACATCCACACTAGAACTCAAAGGGTTAATAGCAGACCACCACAGATGCCAGGAAAACAATGACGCTCTAAAAAGCTACATTAGAGGAGGTTGGCACCAATGGTACAATGCAAGCTTGGATTAATGAATGGCTAAGAATAAGTGAAGATGGCACATGACAAACATCACTTCATAGCTGACCTTTGGGCTGCTGGCCTCAAGTTTTAGTTGCATGAGTTGTGCTAATGTGTGTTCCCGGATACTACTCAGTTCGGCTTGCTGCCTTCTCAGCTTTATAAGCAGCAGCGTGAGCTCCTCTGGCTGAAGGAGTATCGTATGAGAAGCCAAAGAGTGGAAAATAGGTTAATCATTATCTTGCACAAGACTTCAGATATATACTTGTGTTTGATAATGCTGGATATCATGCTACATCTAAACTGTGTGAACCTCTTCAAAGTAAAAGGGAACCAACAATGTCTGCCAACAGAATACAACTAAACTAAGAGGAGGTGAGAAGAGCTTTAAAACCGCGAAGCTTCTGAAACTCATGGTAATAACTTCTACACACAAAGGCTAGCAATATTGTGCGAAGGGAGGAGGAAAAACGCACCACGGTCACGAAATATAGAGGATGGGTATACTCAAGTTTTGCTTGGTATGTTTTAAAAGAATTGGATAGCAACAGAAACTACGGTATCTGAAACAAGGAAGAGTTTTGTAGCACCTGAGTAATTTATTCAAATGCTGGCCAAAGAAAAAAAACAAAGAATGAAATATTAAAAACACACATACAACTTTTACTAAAAGTATAAATTGTAAAATTACACTGTCAAAGTTTGTAGATCCAAAACACAACACACTTCCTGTTTTTTCTCCTTTAATGCAATCACAGCAGTTTTTTTGAGAGACTATTTCCCAAACACATCTAAGATTTTTCAACACAATTATACATGCTAGAACTTGAAGGTTGAATAGGAAGATCCAAATGCTTGAGAATCAAGGAAGAATTAAAGTACAGTAATACCATTAGCCCAAGCCAAATATATTCTTAGGGAACTCCATGCTAGTGACCCAAAAGCCTGCACTCACGCAAAGGAAGGAGACTACGGCACTTAAACCCAAACAACTGTTGTATAAATATATTTAAATTCTTAACTAATATAGGGTTTTATCCAATTGTGTCTATCTTCTGATGGAAGGATTTTATTTGATCCACCAACACTTCCGTAGACTAAAAATGGGTGTGCTTGATGTTCACAAAGCTCCCTTTCCTCCTGCAGCCCCCTCCCATGCCACCTACCACACTAAGATCCCCCTAACCCTCTGGGGCAGTTTTTAAGGAAGCTCAGGGCTGAAGAGTGAATGGGAAATCAGCAAATAATGAAATAAAATGTTGCCTCTGCTCACTTCCATTGATGGAAGCATCTGCTAGCTGAACTAAGGAGGCCTCCATCAGTGGAGGGACACAATTGGATGCAACCCAGAGTCAGTCCTCCATGTTGTTCTGATTTGTCTTGCCACCGGTATCTGTAGAAGACAGCCCTCCTAGTTCTTGAAAGCAATAGCACAGGGATGGGGAACCTGTGGCCCTCCTGATGTTTAGCAGCTCCCATAAGTTCCAACCAGCATGGCCACTAGTCAAGGATGACGGGAAGTGGAGTCAACATCTGGAAGACCATGGGTTCCCCACTCCTGTCTTAGGAGTACACTTTTCATCTCATCCAAATTAAACACTTGACTAACTTATAACTTATACGCGATCTTCCCAACCCCCAAAGTACTCTCTCTTTGTTGTACAGGCTTTCCTTGGCTCCCACTCAACCTGCACTCTGACCTCAGCCTTCCATAGACAGCTCCTTCTACAATGTCCACATCTATTTAATTTTCTGAACAAAGCACCTTTGCAGTGCAACCCTTCATTGTAATTTATTCTTATGTATGCCTAATGCAGGGGTGGGCAACTGGTGGCATGTGGACCAGTCACAGTGGCTTTTCATTCAGCTCACCACCATTTTGCAGCAGTGGTGAACAAAGAAGTGCATCCTGTAATTGCAGCATTCCTTACTTGCTTTGGGCATCCTACAAGCAGGGCCTGAGCACAACAGCACTCTCTCCACCTGTGGTTTTCAGGAATTAGTATTCAGAAGCATGCTGCCTCCAACTATGGAGGTAGAACAGGTCTATCACAGTGAGTAGCTGCTGCTACCATTATCCTCCATGAATTTGTCTAATCGTCTTTAAAGCTATCCAAGTTGGTGGCCATCACTGCTCTTTTGTGGAAGTGGATTCCCTAGGTTTAACTATGGTGATGCTCTGCCCACTTCTCTCTTCTGAAGCAAGTGCACAGTGAAGATCCTCACGAGAAGCAACACGAAGCAACTAAAACCATTGACATTTGTATGTTGTTTGTATGTAAATGATGTAAACAAAGCAATTTCTACTGAACAAAAGTATGAGTTGTGCGTCACTCAGCCCACTTTGGGCTCCGACCCTACCCACCTCTGAATGCAACTTCCAATGTGATTCTCAGGCAGAAATTTGTTTCCTCACTCTATCCTAATATATTACTTGCTAGTAAATCCCAAAGATTCATGCCCTCAGTTCTTAACAGTTCCTGAAATCTGAACTTAACTTACGATTCAGATACTGACACATATTTCAGAAGCTCTCTCATAATTATAAAGCAACCAATTATGTAAAGCATCTTTTTTGTCATGAGATGTAAAATGGAGCGATTTGCTTTGCACATTCAGCTGCTCATGTGAAAGACCTAAGAGAGTTCTATCACATGCACAAAAATTTTCTGAGCCATGGACTGTTCCATTTAGGTCATGGAAATGTTACACTACTCACGTGGAACATTCTTTAACATATAAAACGAGAGGTCAGGTCTATTATTCAGGCATCCACATCACTGGGGCCCCACAGAGTTCTGGAAGAGGGCTTCAACTGTGATGCTTTAGGTGAGCCACATAATCAGAAATCCTGAATTATATATTACAAGTAATGAACTGAAAGTATTCCTTGGCTACAGCGTATGGTTTTAGCAACTGGCAGTGTTAAATGAATTCCAGCAGAGGGAGCAAGAAATTTTCCTATATTCAAGAGCTAACAGGTTTCATAATGATTAACCTACACTCCCCTAATACAGTATATACTCATTAGTGTTTCACTTGGAAAAACATTATTTACTAAGAAATGAGAGGGAAGAGAAATCGCCTGGAAGAAATTAAGGTTTCAGCTAGTAAAAGTGGTCATATTTGAGTTAAAGGTCTCTCAAAAATGTTTGCTCAAATCTATAATCCCTCATCTAAACCTTAGGTATTGAATGGTAAAATACTTTTAATGATGTGAATAAAAATGTGCAATTAGTGGATGGATAGTTTCTTTTCATAAGACAGCACAATGTATAATAAACTGCCTGCAGCACCAAATTTCCTAGTTAACTGCGACTTCCATTCTGCAGCAATGAAAAGCTCTGGTAATTGGTATTTCCCCTCCACAACTGAATTAACAACTTAATGGTAGGTCAATTTGTGAAATGAAGAACAATAAAATCGTAAAGGTGCCTTGCTGTTGCTCTAGAGATATTTAAAATGAAATACTTACATGGCTCAAAAAGACAAATTATTCACAGATAGGAATTGCATAGTACAAATAGCATTTGAATTAAAAGGTTATCTGATTACTCTTGCAAAATTTAATGCAGCATCAAAATAGATTTAAACTGTTTAGAAGGAAAACCTCGATTTAATGAAAAAGCAAAGATGGAAACTGCATTTAATACAGATTCTATAACTAGAGTAGTCACTGTGCTACGTGTTGTATTTTATAAGTTGTTCTTAAATAAAAAATGATGGGCTAAATATAAAAATGCCACTCACCGTTTTGCCTTGCAAGCTCTGGGGAGTAATAGGCTGTACACTCAGACCTGCTGGCATCGACCTTCTGTCAGGCACAAAGACATGCTGCTTTGGGGAAAAAACAAAACCGTGCACATATAATTCGGGGTGCCTGTCAAAGCTTTTCAAACCAAAGGTTAAATGTTGTGTTTTAAGTATGATTTTCCAAGTCAACTTAGGGTTTATGAAAGGTGTCTAAAGTGAAGGTTCTGGTTAATAACGTGCCAGCAGAAATACACTAAATCGCCGCACTTTCAGCTTGAACCTTGCAAATGTCAAAATGCCCTCGAAGGTCCAAAAAGCACCAACTACAACTAATAAGGTATTCCATTCACTAAAGTTTGTACCATTAAGTGCTCCTAATTAACTGCTTTTTAAAAAGTCATTGAGTGCTCTCCTATAAGCCACTGCTATGTCCAGAAACTAGGACACGTTTATAGACATTCATGCACTGAATAAATGACATGTTTTGTCCTAATTCTTGGCACAGCTGCTTTTTTAGAAACAGACACATACACAGCTCCTTTCCATCATATGTTCTTAAGACTTCCCTGTGATTTTAGAACAATATACAACAAAATGCAGCCAATAAGTGTGAAGCTGGGGGTTGAAAAATGTTGCACAAGGAAACAGTCTTAAGGGAAACTTCTCAAATAGCAGTACTTTCAAAAAGGATAAAGATGTTCAAGCACAAAATAAATACACTCTATATATGCAAAGAATGGCAAGTGCACATAATATCTGTTCCTTGTCCTATATGTACACATGGAAGAAGTGAATGGGAGAAGATAATGAAATGTTAAAACATTTGGGGCTTTTTAGTTTAGAAAAAAAAGATGATAGACAAAATTATGCATGGTATGGAAAGTTTTTCTCCCTTTCTCATAATACGAGTGTCTAAGGCCATCCAATGAAGCTGAATGTTGAAAGGCCCAGGCCAAATAAAAGAAAATACTTCTTCACACTGTGCATAGTTAAACTATAGAATCTGCCACCACAAGAGGCAGCAATGGCCATAACCTTGGATAGCTTTAGAAGAGAATTAGACAAATTCATGTAGGAAAAGGCTATGAGCGAATAGTAGCCACAATGCCCATGTTCTCCCCCCTTCACTGTTCAAAGCAGTATGATCCTGAATACCAGTTTCTGGGAATCACAAGTGGGAGAGCAGTGTTGCACTTAGGTCCTACTCGCGGGTTTAGCATAGGCTTTTGGTTGGCCCCTGTGACAATAGGAAGCTGGATTAGAAGGGCCTTTGGCCTGACCCAGCAAGGCTCTTCTTATGCTAATGGTGAACTGGTTGAATGGGTGGGACCTACACAACAGATGTGGAGTTCGTTATTTTATTTGTTTGTTGCATCTATATAGTGCACATAAAACTTCGTTCTCTGGGCAGTTTACAAGCCCATTAAAAAAAAACTTAAGATGGTCCTATCACTGAAAAGGCCTCCCCAGTGACTGCCTGCCCTGCTTCATTGGATGGGGCAATGTGAGAAAGGGCATCAAATGAAGATCTCAAGCAAGGACTTCTCAAGGGTCAGAGTTCTGTCACAGACATGCTAACTGCTCAGGTGAGGTGGGAGGCTTAGCTGGGTCCGTTCGACAAGCAGCTGTTTATTTGGGAACATCCCATGCCATTTTTCTAGAAAAAGAGGTGCTGAAACTCACAATGAACACCTCCCTTGTTCTTTTATAATGGCAATGGCGCCCACCTGAGAGGTGCTAGAACTGAGTTCTGCCAAAAAAAGCCCTGGGAACATCTCATGTCAGAGGAAGCACTGGCACATGAAACGGAAAGACTTTATCTTTCAACCCACACTTATGATGTTCTACTCCCGTTAACTCCTAGTGCAATTTTCTCAATTATATGCTAGTTCTCTCTATCACAGAGGGAACTAGCATATAAATCAGAGCTAACTGGATGTTTTTAACCCGAAGCTTTATATTTGGTATTTCTTTTGTGAGCCACACAATATCAATACATGATGGGAAGACTAGTTCCAAGTTATACATTTTATAGCATATAGTAACTATATACAATACAATATACAGCTATACAATAAAAACATCTCACCTTTGTATGATGTGGCCTATGCCTGCGGTCAATTGTTACATCACCTCTTTGCACTGGTGAGGACACTTCTGATCTGTAGTTCCTCTGAGGTGAGTATCCTTGGAAACCTGCTATCGAACCATGGGAAGGTGATGTGGGAATCAAATGCATTGTTTGATCAGATATATTAATCATGGTTTTGGGACTACTTAAAGTACCGTGTCTAGTAAGCGTTGTTTGCTTATTGTAAAACTGCCGCTGCTGCCACTCGTAGAGTTGCCACATGGTGTCATCTCGCATAGATCTTCTTTTGTCTTCAGTTGGTAACGATCCAAGGGACTTGTCATAAATAGAGGGTGTCACACTGCAGAGGCTTTCTGGCCTGGTTTTGGTATTTCTTGGTAGAGTTCGATAACCTTCTGGATATCGAGGTACAATTTGGGGTCGATGGCTTGGCATGTTTCTTGGCAATGTCTGATATGAAATTATGCTGAAACAAGAATCCTCCTTCAGTAACTCAAAATGTAAGTAGGCACAGGAATAAACAACATTTAGTTTTCTTCTTCTCTAGTCTATCTTGAGGGTAACAAATAATTATTGTAAACCCCGCCCCCTTTTTTTGCTAAGGCCACATCTGTTGTGGCTGAGCAGTCAAACTCTCAACATGTCACTTGTTTTAAATAATAGACTCTGTTTTTTAGTTGTATCATGGATTTATCTGTATCCAAGGAGAACCATCTATGCACTCATCCCTGAAAGAGATTCCCCTGGTGCCACAGAGGGGATCACCCACACAACAGTGGGAATAAGATGGGGGAACCCTATGAGCTCCTTGGAGGAAAGCTGGGTTACAGGCAGCCAAAATACACAATTTCCCATATGTACGGTAAAAAGGAGTATTCACATTGTTGGGGACTCTGCAAATCCCATAGCTACTGGTCTAGGGGAAAATGATCAGTTCCATTGCTCTACTGCTTAGATGGAAACTAACGCTGCAGAAGCCATGCTTCCTCATGGTGCTTCACACATAGGTATGCATATATGTTTAAGGGAAAACAATTGTTCTGGCAACCACAACAACAAGAAGAGGGAAGAAAAACATGCAGAAATGCAGAGGCCTTATCTACCTGTAGTCAATCTATGGAGGATGCACAGCCATAAAAATGAGTCTTCTCCAGTTAAACATATGCAATGTCTGGCTTTGCTAATCTCTCCTAAGGTTTACCAGCTTCCTTCTATCTCCTTCCCCTTTTATACTATGGGCTACATTGCACATATCTTAGTTTCAAGGACTATTTTTTTTCCTTTCCCGGTATACAACTTAATAACCATGAAATCCTCCTTCAGAATTATGGTGTGGTGAACTAGTTTTATGGAACAGTTGGCCATCTGTGGCGAATACATGACCTTTTCAATTAATTATATATTTTCAAATTGGCCAAAAGCTCCAGTCCATTTGATTCATTTCCACCTTATTATAGCTTCATGCGAAGGCAGTGCACTGGGCATGCTTGCAGGTAAGTGTGTGTGTGTGGAAAAAAACTGAGGGTGACTAAGAATAATTTTTGTGTAAGAGGAGTAAAACAAATTTCTGTGCTCATTAGCAGCTTAGAGGGTGTCATGCTCTTTCATTCTAAGCCTTACACCTTGCTCCCATTGGTGGATCTTGGGATTCTAGTAAAACACAAAGTAGATTCCACAAGGCTGAACACTGCCTTCCCCTGCTGCACAGCCCCAGGCATTTAAAGTGCTTTTAAGGGAACTGTTTTGAACACTGAAAACTGAATTGAGGCTATGCAGAGGCAGGATAAAGACAGTTGCAATATTGTTATTATTTCTTTAAAAGGGTTGCATTATCTGCTACTTGCCTTGAGGCAACTGCTAATCAGCATAGGCAACCAAGTGAGAGTGACAATTTGCAGGTTTAGATAGGAGAGGGAGTAAAAAAGAGGTCCCCCTACCTAATTTCTACTATTTATATTATATTTGTGCTCCTGAACTTGACTTCCTTTCATTACATTGCCCTAAGTACTGTGCTTTAAAGGTTTAATATCCTAGCGTATGTTCAAAGAGAATGGAATTTATTTATTCCAAAGCAGTAAATAATGACATAAACCCCACCGTCTCTCTTTTACAAATTAACTTCAAACAAAGCCATCATTTCTAAGTATATGACCTGTGTTAACAATTTCATCCATATTTAACTAACAATATGTTCTCCATGATCAAGAGGATTTGGCTCCTGCCAGTTAATAATGTTTTGTAAATAGCTTCTGCTCTTATAAAACTCCTACAATGGAATGAGTTTGTTTGGGAATTTAGCCAATATAATGATACCATGACAAAACCTTTAAAAAGAATTCAAATTGGGATAGATTCATAGTTCCTATGCCTGTTTACATTGAAAACAAAACCATTTAATGCAAAAATGTGATGAAATGTAAAATATTCCACTCCTACCCCTTCTTTCTGGGAATACTTGATTCATTCTATTATATACCTTGAGCGGTACACATTTAGCACTGTGTCCCAGAATGAACATAATGTTTCTGATCACATAATCATGGTTTGGAGAATGGGACTGCGCTGTGCACTTGTGCTTTTCCTCCTTCCCCCTCACACATTAATTTATGTTTTCAAAGTCAACCATAGTGCAGAGTTATGCCTTTTATTAATAGAGCCCAATTTTCCATGTATGGGTTGTCCCCCCGTCCCCAAAATGTCATTATCGAATTTTGTTTATATGCATGCATACCCTTCCTTAAGATACATATACTTTGCCATGTGTAACACATAAATTTAAACCCCACTAAAACTGGGGGGGAAACTTAACATGGTGACGGCTGGAGGAGGAAGCTGGGAGGTATGATAAAAATGTACAATGGGTTGAGAAATACATTCTAAAAATCGGTGGTACATAACCCCAGTCAAGCTTGCAAAAATTTACCATTTGCCTGATAATAAATGTTGGAAATGTAAAGAAAAGGAAGGTACTTTTTTTCACCTCTGGTGGACGTGCCCGAAGATTAAGGCATTCTGGGAAATGATTTACAATGAACTGAAAAAGGTATTTAAATATACTTTCACCAAGAAACCAGAGGCCTTTCTCTTGGGTATTGTCGGCCAGGGGGTGTTAAAGACAGATACAACCTTTTTTATGTATGCTACAACAGCAGCTAGAATACTCATTGCAAAGTACTGGAAGACACAGGATCTACCCACACTGGAAGAATGGCAGATGAAGGTGATGGACTATATGAATTTGGCGGAGATGACGAGCAGAATCCGAGACCAGGGAAGAGAAGCGGCGGAAGAAGAATGGAAAAAGTTTAAGGAGTATTTAAAGAAACATTATAAAATTGGTGACAGTTAGAATGATGTTGGATTAAAATAAATGGTTACTATCAGTAAGGGTTATGATAAAGAGAATAAGGGTGAATATTATAAATTTATAATAAAATAAGGCAAGATTTCGCTGAATAACTGTAAGAATTTGGAATACAGAAACGGGAAGTAAGGGGAGGTCGAGGAAGTAAGGTTTACAAATTGGGTTATGAAATGGTACTTGTTTTTATGTTTTATTATTGTCTGATGTTTGTTTATGTATGTTTTGTTTTTGTTATATTAAAAATTGTTCAATAAAAATATTATTAAAAAAAAGAGAAATACATTCTAAAAATCACAGAGCACCTCTGCGCAGACTTAGTTTAATAAAAAAATTAAATATCCATAGCTCTATTTGAGTGACTATTGGACCCAGGATAAAGGATACCCATCACCATGTTAAAGAACATTAAGCCAACTAAGTTCCGACGTGCGGAAGTCAAAATAAAGCCAAATCAAGTAATATCCCAAGAAAATGACCAATATAACTTAAACTGTTGTCTTTTCCTCAGGTGCAATCGTAACTGAAGTTTGAAATCTCAAACACTTCTTAGCGCCTTTCATTACCTCATCAAAAGTGATATTTCATGTACAAGTCACATTTAAAGAAGTGGGGACAGGCAATGTTTTGCTTGACCTATCATGTGATTGCTCTTCCCAAAGTAAACTATGGAACCAGAGTCTTCGCTCAAGTTGGGAGCTGGGAGTTAGAGAAGAAGGTGGGATACTGTGGTGCCACTTCTAGATACTCAAGTGGAATGCTGGAGTGAAATATTTTATAATAAAAAAACTGAGCAACGAGGACTAGGCACTGCTGTTCAGATTCCTGCCAAGGGTTTGCTGTCATGCAGAACCACAATTTCACATCTTAATACTACTTAGTGGTGTCAATCATTTAGTCACAGCATTAAAACTCTCTAAACAAGTATTGGAAATGCACTGTTGGTATTGTAAAACTTCAACTTTTAACACATCTACAGTATAAAAAGACACATGCCTGTTTTGAACATTTTGATCAGCCAAGCCATGACTTCACACATATGTGCATATTCTGGGGGAGGAGTCTGCAGCTGTTTTGCTCATCCATGGTTGTTTTGCTGATGCATCAAACTGAGACTAATTGAGTTTGTGGTTTAGGCTTCCCATACAAACAGTGGTTACAGTTCATACTTAATCCAGACAGAAGTAAACCACAAGCCTCGGTCTTGATGGCACCCTAAGACAAACTATGGCCTAGATCAGTGTAGCTGAGGAACGAAGAAGCTGCAATCTTCCTTTCGGGAGTCTGCACATTTGTGCTTAGACTTCACTTAGTTTAGCATGATGTGTGAGCCAAGCCATTGCTTGTAATTTGAAAGAGACCTAATGACTGCATTTTGATGATCATATCTTGGCTTAATTAACAGAGTTATGGAAAAAACCTTGTGCACCAACATACCGTCACATTACTCCTCCCTTCACAGAAGCTGGGAAATGAGCCAAGAATGATGGTTTTTGGCTTCTGAACAAGGGAGAGTATGAAACCATATTTTAAAGATGGCTTCTGAATTCTGGCTTATTTGGAACCCACTAACCATATTTCAGCTATAGCATGAAATTACAGATAACCGATTGCTCCCTGACTTGCTTTCTCACTCACACAAAGGGAGGGAAAAAAGCTTCTTTGTGTGAGGGAATTAGATTTATTCATACATTGGTTTATTAAACTTAGTTGATCAACAGTATTTTCTGTTACAAAAATATAAGGAAAAAGGCTATTCAACATTTTAATCATTGCCTTGCTGAACTGAGAGAGGAGTGTAAATAAGTTTGCAACAGAGCTATGCAACTTAAAACAGTTTTTTAAAAAAACACACAAATGTTGTAACCCATCCTGGGACCTGCTGGTGAACAGCAGGTAATAAATTTAATGTTGATGATAGTGATGATGATAATAATAAGCTCAGCATGGAAATGCATGATTTTCATGGAAGAAGTCCAACTCCCAGCATCATCAGCAAGTTTGTGAAAGACTTCTGAGACCACGAAGAGCTCCTAACCGAGCTACTGATATTAAGATGAGATACAAGAAGAAGAGTTTGGACTTGATATCCCGCCTTTCACTTCCCTTAAGGAATCTCAAAGTGGCTAACAATCTCCTTTCCCACAACAAACACTCTGTGAGGTGAGTGAGGCTGAGAGACTTCAGAGAAGTGTGACTAGCCCAAGGTGACCCAGCAGCTGCACGTGGAGGAGCGGGGAAGTAAACCCGGTTCACCAGATTACGAGTCCACCACTCTTAACCACTACACCACGCTGGCTTAATAGTTTAATAGTTGCAACAGGGAAAGTCTTCTGATGACTGGTTCCACTTTTGCTTCTTAATGAAAGAAAGAAATCTAGAATGAAGAGCAGGACAGAGCAGTAGATAAACAGGGAATAGACCAGGGATTTCCAAAGTGGTGCTCTCCAGATAGACTATAACTCCTATCAGCCCCAATCAGAATGGGCCAATAATCAAGGATGATGGAAGCTTTAGTCCAGTAACATCTGGAGGGCACCTTGTTGTTTGAAGGCAGCCGTGTTTAGGGAAGCTTTTAATGTTTAACAGACCACTATATTTTAATATTTTGTTGGAAGCCACCCAGAGTGGCTGGGGAAACCTAGCCAGATGGGTAGGGTATAAATAAATATATTATTATTATTATTATTATTATTATTATTATTATTATTATTATTATTATTATTGTCTGCCCTTGGAACAGCTGTTCTGGGAAAGATGCCCAACCTTTTACATATGATTGTTACCAGAAGTCTATAGGACTTTAGGACAGAGTGCAATATAAATCAAAATAAATTTAAGTTCTAGATAGGCCTTGAGATGCTGTTTGAAATCCTATATTTTAGCAACAGAGGTAATATAGGATTATTTCAGGAATCCTTTGGCGCTTCAACTAAGATTTTACTGTAGCATTAAACAGGGTCACAGTATACACTGAGACCAAGAAGTCAGGATTGGCAAATAATTCTGAAATTACTTACCCTCTTGTTTCTTCATCTTGCCCCTTTCCTCTCTGTATTTTAATCCATTGTTCCAGCTGAAGCATTGAATTAGTTCTCTGTATAACACGTTCAGATTCTATGTGTGAGTGAATGGTGTTGTGATGGATTCCATCTCCAGAGTCTCCTAGAATAAGGTTGACAGCTTTCTCTGACCCATTTAAATGAATTGGCCTGTAGTGTCCTGATGGAACTGTGTTTGCTGGCAAAGTCCCATACTCTGACCCCAAAGGATTCAGTTTTATGCTGTTGATTTTTGTTAAAGGTCTATCACGCCCAACTTTTTGAAATCCGTATTTTTCTGCTTCTAAGGCCTTTTTGTCTTCCATTTTGCTCACTTCTTTGTTCCGCTGATTATTCTGTGCCTCTGGTTTAATTAGCACTCTGTGGTTTGCAATATTATTCACTTCACGAGGTGGTGTGTTTTCAGCAGTCATCTTGTCTGCTCTAAAAAAGGAAGAAATACACACTGGAGAACAACATCACTAGAAATATGCCGAAACAGGTACACTTGAGTGTGTTTACTAAGTAGCGTGCAATTTCTTCAGTCTTAGAATCAAAGAATCATAGAGTTGGAAGGGATCCTGAGGGTCATCTAATCCAAACTCTTGCAACTCATGCAGCACTTACAAGCTAGGCAAACATATAGGGTACAAGATTACAGACCTCAACAAAAGTACTGAACTTTGAACCCACACTGATATATTTGCATCCAGACAGAAAAGCTACTAAGGCATGTGTCAGGGAACTGCCATCTGAGACTAAGGAGGTGAAAGGGCTCATGGAGGGTGAGAGAGACCATTCAGCGGAGGAGGGGACCAGCAGGGGGAGAAGTGGAGTTCCAAGGGAAAGTGAGTCGGAGGGAGGGCTCAGAGACACTTCAAGCGGGAGCAGTGGGGAGATTTCAGGACCTCCTGTAGGGACACCCACTCCTCGGCGGAAACTGTCACGCCGAGAGTCCAGAAGACGCGTTTCCGTTAAGGAGCTTTTATGCTGGAAGAAGTTCCGTAAACGCCCACTGTCCGATTCAACGAGCGATTGATGGAGTCATGTTTAAGGAGCTCCATCACAGACAGAGGTTTGGGGACTTAGCCAAACTCTGAGGGATTAGGATTTTACGCACAAGCAGCTCATCATCCCATCACAGCAATCGGACAGTCCCTGAAAGCAGCTTGTGCAGAGAGGCATCATGAGTAACCCAGCCGGAGCCGGAGGAGCAGCAGGAGCTGGAGAGGGTCCAAGCCTGGAAGAAAGGTACAGAGTGTTGGAACTCCAGCTAGCAATGCAAACGGCGAGGCTAGAAGAAAGGAGGGCGCAGGATGCAGAAAAGGCAAAAGGCGCTACACTAGCAAGAAAGATGCCAGGAATGGTGCAGAAGTTTGGGGGGGACCCCAGGAACTACCAAGCCTTTAGGACAGAGATGCAGTATGCTCTTGAACTGCAGTTTAATGACTTTCCCGACGAGGCATCGAGAGTGGCGTTTGTGATTGGCCATCTCGAAGGAGGGGCGAGAGATTGGGTCAGACCCCTGATGGCAGGGAATAGTGACATGCTGAAGGACGCGAGGAAGTTTTTTCGCACCATGGATTTGATGTTTTCCAGCGAGATTGAACAGGGGCTGGTGCGCAGACAATTGATGGCGTGCAAACAGGGGAGCCGATCGGTTCGTGAGTACTGGACTGAGTTTACAATGTTGATACATAGATTGGGGTGGGACCTTTCGGCGGAACCCATTCAAATGCTCTTTGAAGAGGGGCTTTCTTCGGCGGTGAAAGATGAACTTTCCCGGGCGCCCAGGGCGGAGTCTATGGACCAGCTGACCAAATCAGCGCTGACCATTGGAGCACGCCAGGAGGCAAGAGCCTTGGAGAAGCGGGAGGGGAAAGGAGAGCGTTGGAGGGATTTCCGCATTCCAGAGATTCCAGAACCAAGTTTCCCGCCAGGAGAGCCGATGGAAGTTGGAACAGCGCGCGCGCGCGCAGTTTCAAATCCCAGTGAAGGGAGGAAGAAGGAGGGAAAGAGCGCCAAGAAATGTTATCTCTGCCAGCAGCCAGGTCACTTTGCCAGAGTCTGCCCGCAAAGAAAGGAATGGCAAGGGATGGCTGGAGCTGTTGGGGGGAAGGAGGAGGAAGTCCAGGAGCCAGTAAAAGCCAACGCCTGTCTGCCTCTGTCAGGGCACTGCAGACAGGCCAAGGAGCAGTAAAAGTGCCCACTCCGGAACCTCCAAGACCAGCCCTAGTAATAGAGGTGTTGCTAGAGCTGGCAAACGGATACCCACTAAAGACTAAGGCGCTGCTGGACTCAGGCAGCTCCTGTAATTTTATGAGCAAGGAGTTTGCAGCTGAACACCAGATACAGACACTCCCTTTAAGCAACCCCCTGCAGGTGACCACGATCGATGGGAGGGAGCTGCTGGGAGGAGAAGTCAGCCTACAAACCGTCCCAATGGTTATGAGGGTGGCCAGGCACACTGAGAGGATAGCGTTCAATGTAGCCACCCTGGGAGGGGCTCCAGTCATTTTGGGAATGAGCTGGCTAGCGTTGCATGACCCGCTAGTGGGCTGGCATCAGAGAGTGGTCTCCTTTGGGTCAGCACATTGTCTGGAACACTGCAGAGAGGGAAAGGTGCCAGAAGGGGCAAAAGCCTCTCTAGCAGGGACGGAAGTGGCGGACAAAGGGAAGGTGCCCAAACAATACGCTGACCTGAGCAAGGTCTTCAGTGAAAGGGAAGCAGATAAATTACCACCGCACAGAGACTTTGACTGCCAAATTAATCTGGTCCCTGGGGCCCAGCTCCCCGTGGGCAAGCTGTACGCCATGTCAGACAGGGAAATGCAGGAGTTAAGGGAGTTTATTGATAAAAACCTGAAGAGGGGCTTCATCAGAGAGTCCAGAGCGGTGGGGGGGAGCCCAGTGTTTTTTGTGGACAAAAAAAACACGGATAAACCGAGATTGGTCGTGGACTACCGGGCCCTAAATGCCGTGTCAGAACCAGTGACTTTCCCCATGCCCAGGATTGATGACATTTTGACCAGGGTGAGGAAGGGAAAGATATTCACGAAACTGGACCTGAGAGGAGCATACAACCTGATACGAATAAAGAAGGGGGATGAATGGAAAACCACCATGTTCACCCCTTTGGGGGCGTTTGAATATCTCGTTATGCCATTCGGATTACAATCAGGCTGCGCCTGTTTTCAATCGCTCATGAACCACGTACTGGGACCTTTGCTCTACAAGAATTGCGTGGCCTTCCTCGATGATGTGCTGATATATTCAGAGAATGAGGAGCAGCATGTAAAGGATGTCAGGGAAGTGCTGAGCCAGCTGCAAGCAAACCAGTTGTGGGTGAAATTGGAGAAGTGTCAGTTCCACACCAAGGAGGTGGAATTCCTGGGGTACCGCTTATCAGACAAGGGATTAGCCATGGATCCAGGGAAGGTCCAGGCGGTGCTGGAATGGAAGACACCGAAAACAAAAAAAGATGTGCAAAGGTTCTTAGGGTTTGGGAACTTTTACCGTAAATTCATCAAGAACTTTGCCCACTTAACGGCTCCCATCACGGACTGTCTAAGCAGCAAGAAGAAATTCGTTTGGACGGCGGAGGCGGAGCATGCTTTTGAGGAATTGAAAAGGGCATTCGCTTCGGAAGAACAGCTCCTGCATGTGGATTTACAAAAACCCATGAGAGTGGAAACTGATGCCTCAGACCGGGCGGTGGGGGCGGTGCTGCTTCAGCCAGGGAGCAATAAGTCGGAATGGAGACCGTGTGCCTTCTTTTCGCGTAAGCTGAACAAATCCGAGAGGAACTACACGGTATATGACCGAGAACTACTCGCCATTCACGAAGCGTTCCGGAGATGGAGACACTTACTAATTGGCGCACAACATAAGGTGCAAGTGTGTACGGACCACAAGAATTTGGAGTATTGGAGAACGGCACGGGTGCTCAACCAACGACAAGTGAGATGGGCCCAGGAGTTCTCCAGATTCCATTTTGAAATTTGCTATGTGCCAGGTCCAGAAAACATCAGAGCGGACGCTCTCTCTCGCAAACCTGAATATTTGGAGGGGGAGGGAGCGCCGGAAGAGAGACATATTATCCCAGAGGACCACTGGGTGTGTGGTGCGGCCTGGGTGGGGCAAAGAGAACTGGTAGAGGGAACGGTAAATGATGAGTACGCCCAGGACAAGCTCAGAGGTCTAAGGAGAGAGGGAGAAGACCCCGGGGGTTTTGAAGAAAGAAACGGGGCATTGTATTACAGAGGGGCGCTATATATACCCGAAGGGGAATTGAGGGGGAGAGTACTCAAACAGCTGCACGACAATCCCACAGCGGGGCATTTTGGGCAACACAAGACCATGTGGTTGGTGACCAGGGAGTTTTGGTGGCCCAAGGTGAGGGAGGATGTACGGGAGTATGTGAGAAGGTGTGACCAATGCCAGAGAGCCAAAGGAGAAAGGCGGGCACCAGCGGGGTTATTAGAACCGTTACCCACACCAGAACGACCGTGGGAGGCGGTGTCGATAGATTTTATGACTGATCTGCCCAAATCCCAGGGGAAAACCGCCATACTAGTCGTAGTAGACCTGTTAACTAAGATGGGTCACTTTGTAGCTTGCTCACATGCAGTCACGGCGGAAGAAACAGCGAAATTGTTTGTAGAACATATTTTCAGACTGCATGGCGCCCCCTTGAGGGTGGTTTCCGACAGAGGGAAACAGTTCACGTCCAGATTCTGGAGGAAACTTATGAGCTTATTGCACGTAGAGGTCAACTTTTCGACTGCCAGGCACCCTGAGACCAATGGGCAGGCGGAGAGAGCAAACGGTATTCTCCAACAATACCTGAGGTGTTATGTCAATGACAGAGAGAACGATTGGGTCGAAAAGTTGGCACTAGCGGAATTTGCTTACAATAATGCTGAGAATGTGTCCACCGGGATGAGCCCCTTTTTGGCTAATTATGGGTGCCACCCCAGGGCGTTTCCAGGGGAAGGAGGGGAAAGATGGAGTGTTCCGGCCGCGGAACTTTTTGTAGAAGAAATGGAAGCGATCCATCGTCAACTCCAACTCAACTTAGAAAGGGCCAAGGAAGAATATAAGAGGCAGGCAGACAAGAGCAGAAGGGAAGGTGAAACAATTAGGGTGGGGAGTCGGGTCTGGCTATCAACCCAAGGGTTGCCGTTCAAGGGGGGTTGCAAGAAATTGAGACCCAAAAGATTGGGACCATTTGAGGTCATCCAACAGGTCAACCCAGTGGCGTTCAGACTCCGGTTACCGAACCACATGAAACTGCACCCAGTATTCCACAGGTCATTACTGTCACCATACAGGGGGGAAGGTGAAGGGGTATCCACACGGGGGCCAGCCATAGAAGAAAGGGAAAGCCGCAACCATGTGGCGGAAATCATCGACTCCAGGTGGAAGGGTAATCAGGTGGAGTATTTGGTCGCGTGGGAAGGGGAACCGGAGTCGGAAAACACCTGGGTGAAGGCAGAGGAGGTCCGTGACGAGATCTTGATCGAAACGTTTCACCAAAGGTTCCCCAGGAAACCTCAGCCAGTAGCGAGGTTTCGGAGGGAGTACTTTGGCACCACCGACGATGAGGAGGAACTGGAGGGATTCAGGGAATCGGAGTTGGAAGGAGGAACAGACTCCGATGAGGAGGAGTACTTGGAAACCGGAGACAGCAAAAGGTGGAGGGAAGTGTTCGAAACTTCGGAAGATGAGGGAGGTTCCTTCAGGGGTTTTGCTCCCTCGCCTCCCGCAGAGGAGGGGAGGGAAGGGGGTGAAGGGGGCCCTGGAGGGGAGGTGGATGTCAGGGAACTGCCATCTGAGACTAAGGAGGTGAAAGGGCTCATGGAGGGTGAGAGAGACCATTCAGCGGAGGAGGGGACCAGCAGGGGGAGAAGTGGAGTTCCAAGGGAAAGTGAGTCGGAGGGAGGGCTCAGAGACACTTCAAGCGGGAGCAGCGGGGAGATTTCAGGACCTCCTGTAGGGACACCCACTCCTCGGCGGAAACTGTCACGCCGAGAGTCCAGAAGACGCGTTTCCGTTAAGGAGCTTTTATGCTGGAAGAAGTTCCGTAAACGCCCACTGTCCGATTCAACGAGCGATTGATGGAGTCATGTTTAAGGAGCTCCATCACAGACAGAGGTTTGGGGACTTAGCCAAACTCTGAGGGATTAGGATTTTACGCACAAGCAGCTCATCATCCCATCACAGCATGGTATAATCTCCCTGCTTGAGTACTCTCTGAACAAAGGAAAGAAGTGAAGAGAACAAGGGATGATCCTGAACAATCTTTTGCCTAAGCATGATGAGAGATCAGGACTGTGTCTACCTCTGCTACCCATCACTGAGCTCCTGCCCAGCTCTATACTTGCTGGATGTCCAGACATGAGCATCAACTCCCCATGTCTACAGCCTCCTTCACAGGTTACTTGCATGAAGGGGCAATGTTCATAGAGAGGGGCATGAGGATCCACCATTGGCCCTCTCCCAATAATGAGCAGCCTGCCCCAACCTTGCCCTTGATGTCCATGAATTAGGCACAAACATTTTCAAGAGAAAAGCCTACATGAATAAATCTCTATTGTGTATGACCAGGACTCCAACTCCCATGCATATAGACATCTATGTCAGGGGTGGGGCCAACAGCACACTCCCGTTGCCCTGAGCATTTCTAAATATTGTGTGAGAGGAACTTATATGCAATATACATGCAACACACAATCTCACACTGCGCAATCAACATCACATAACATATTATATGCCTTGGATTTTGACAAAATGAATCCAGAAAGGCTCCTATATGTAACATATGGGATAGGGCATATCTGTGTTTAATATTTATTTATTACATTTGCATGCTGCACAATAGATCAAGGATTGTATCCAATGCTGGATATCACCAGAATTGACAGAACTGACATGACTTCCCATTCCCCTTCTTTCTCCATGCATCCCCAATATCTGATCTGGTGAGTCCCACAACACCCTGGAGAATATTTTCAGGGTGTGTAGGGGTGGAATGCTAAGTTATGTTGCAGATGTGGCAGTCTCTTGTATGAACAGAATTGTAGCATTGGATGAAACCCTAGAAAGCAACACCAAAAATCAATAACAGAAATCTCAGCAACAGACTGAACACAGCAGAGATAAAGCAATTGGTGATGTCCCATGCTAGTCTTAATTCAATCCAAATAACTTTATTGTACTAGCCATTGGCCATGACAAATCTGAATCAAAAATAAATACAAGCAAAAGGGGTGTTGCGCCACACATAATGGTCCCTATTTAGATCTCTGTGTCTCCCTTACAGTTCACTGCTATATTGTCCAGGGTCTTCTTTCTGATCTTTTTGGCCACCAAAGCAAAAAAGGCAACTTTATGAGTCACTGAAGCATTTATATAGCTAAGAAACCATAGAATCTTCTCTGCTGGGGAGAGACATCTTTCCTGTGTGGACGGTAGGGTGAGAAACCGCCTCCTGAGTCAAATGTATAGTGGGCAATATAGTAAATAGTGCAACCTGTGGTTGCCCACATAAACAGAGTCTGTCTTTGTATGGTACCCTGTTATATTGTCCATCAAGGACAGCAGAGGGCATAGCTTGAAAATGCAGCTCAGTAAAAGCAAGTCTAAATGAGGCTGGCTGGAGATTGGCCTCTAAAACGGGCAGTTTTTAGAAGGGGGATAGTCATAATTCAGAACAGACTCATTGACATCAGTGGTCTTAAGCTTACTAATTTCTATGGGTCTACTCAATCACTTATGTTGCGTATCACTCACTGTCTTAGAGATGCAGCACTAGAAGAAACTACTACTACTTAAATTCTGTGTTTGATATAACCATTAACACAGGGAACAGTCCCAACTGCAGTATTCAATCTGACAGCTATGCAAGGGGATAAAAATTTGAAGGCAAAATCTTCAGACTTCATAGTGTTGAAAAAGCACACTTTGACTTCTTTTTAGCAGTTAAAGCCTCTGAAATCCTCATTAATTTCAAGCCATCTTTTGTGATGGAGCAAAATACAGAGCTGTCTAGCTCCTGGACCTCCTGTGCCAGAAATTCAGTAGATAAAGGGAAATATCCTATTTTAAACTTTACATGGTCACTGACATCATCAATTTGCTTCATTTGGCAAGTTTCATGTCAGTTATTATTCATCTTTGGGAAAACACTTGTGGCTTCTATAATTACAGTGGGGAAAATATCTGCTGACTTGAACTGTGGTGTAAAATAATTGTATTTATCAGAAACAGTAACAGCTGCACTGTTAGCATATTTACCCTGAATTTACCCATTCAGATGTTGGCAGATCCACCGCTCTTATTAAATTTTAGAGGCTTGCTTTTGCCACCATCCCACTTTTTCTTTCATTCTCGTCTTCCAACTAGTATACTGCATTTAAGTAGGCCAATCCTCTCTCCAGTCCCAGAACCTGCTGAGTTCTCCCTCTCTCCCACCAATCTATTTTACTCACATACATTGTGTCAGCTGGCTCCTCCTTTCTGCTTAAAATTTCAATCTTGTTGTTCCTACTTTTGAAATACCTTCCTCCTCATAAGAAATCCTGCATTCAGCTCCTGATTTCACCTCCTTTACATTTTGGTCATGTTCTTACCTTCCAAGTCTGTACTGTCTGTTCTTTATATCTTATTTCACTTTCACTCCTTCCCCTTGAGATCTAGGACACTGCCCTTTTTCTGGTTCTCCTGTTATAACTGCTAATTGTTGTCCTGTCCCTTTTCATCTCTCCCAATCTCCGTAAGAATCCATCAGAGCTCTCAACAATTTTCATATTTGCTAAAGTTTCAGCTACCTTCTTCAGGTGGATTACTTTTTTCCTAAACTAATCTCTCACCTTGCCCAATCCCACTGAACTGTCAAATCAACTGTTCTTCCTAGATGCCTCACTGACATTTCAAAAATAATATGGGTATGAAGACAAGTATCTTTATGCTCCAACTCTCTCCTCTCCTGTTACCACTGTTATTTCCACTTCTCAGTCACTGCCGGGGCGGGGGGGGGCATCTTTACCTGTCACCAGATACATTCTCCCACTTCATTACTGGCCAAAGTTAATCTCTAACGAATTGTTTTCAAATGTCCTGCCTTCAATTAACCCTTTTTACACAGACTCTTTCATCTATTGAGAAATCCTGGTGGCAAGGATTTGGTGGTGATTTTAACCTAATTAGCACCATGCTCTCTCTAACCCCCCCAATATTGCCTATTCTAGCAAGCCTGTCTGCTGGTATGTCTGCTTAATGTCTTTAGCAACTCCTGCCTTCCTCAAATATTGGGGGAACATTATCATTCATCTAGCCTTACCAAGAAGCACCATGGATTCTGACCACATGGAATCTCTCTCCCACCTTACTTCCAATTTGAAATGCTAACCTTACTGCAGTGCAACACTTTACTCACCATCAACACAACTTCATTTATGCTTTTCTAACTGGCTTTTTTCAAGCTTTTTCTTTTACAGCCTGAGGAGTCTTATTGGTCCACATTACTGGGGAGGGTGGGATGAATGCCCACTGCCAATACTATGGCTATTGTAGAGTAGGTAGAGAGGACTTGACTTGAGTTTCCAAACAAATTAAATTTTCTTCCCCTAAACTTTCCAATGCCTAGGTGATGATTTATTTGTTTATACAGTGCTATATCATATAAATATCAAAACAATGTATAACAATATCTATATATAATAAGAACACACAGATATTAAAAATCAAAGATCACTGTTTGCTTAAAGCTGTCAGGTAACCAATGGTAACCAGTGTTCTATTCCATTTTGAAGCATTTTGAAATAATTCCCACCCCAAAAGGATTCATGGAACAAGCCCCTATTTGGGGACCCTGATTTTATCTCATCTTAAAGTCAACTATCTAAGCAGTCCTAGACATTTACAGTCTTATACAGAATTCAAATTACCATTTCTTTTATACATCATATGGGCTTGATTCCCTTTAAAGCAACTCTTTTAAAATCACAATACTGTCCTTTGTTTTTCATCTATCTGCCTACTCATGCCTAAAATATTGATAACATTCTTTCTCTATGAATGAGACTTGGGTCACAACCACAACTTTCCTGCAACTACAAATTACAGGAGGGGATCAGTAATGGAAAACAAGCTCTGAGTCATGGAAGGCTGTCTGCTCGTAGCCTTTTCATTGAGAAACCCCAGTTTCACCAGAGAAGGATTTCAAAACTATAGGTCTAAATTCTAGATTGTTGCAGCCTATTCCTTGTGGGACTTGCCCCCCTGTCATCATCTTTTCCTTAAACTGAATTTCAAAAGACATCTGCTAAAATCATGTATTTTCTGCTGTTATGCTCATGTCATTCTGATGCTTCCTTCAAAGCCTGAAGTCCTAGCATGCATTACACTCCACCTTTCCTCCACTGACTTTATTCTTTATCCTCCTTTATTCTTTATTCCATTCTTAATGGAATAAAGTTTTAGGATACAGTCAATCTGGGATAGCAGTGAGATTTCAATAATAACACAACTTCATTGCCGGTGGAAGATAGTGTTTGATAGTTTACTTGCATATGATGCCAAAATTGCCAAAAATTATAGGCAATGAATACGGGATATTATTTATTGATATTTCAGCACAACATTGAAAGTTGTTGTAGGAAAGCATAATTTAACTGATAAAGGAAAAGCAACAGTGATTTGGAAAATGCCAGTGCATTCTTACGAGTGACCTAAATTAGGGAAATAATCAAAGTTGTAACCACATGGGAGCTTGTTTCATCGTTTGAGTGACAATTTTAAATGGGCTTTTGCTTATTTAAAACAGTTAGGATTAATTATTCTCAATAGACCCCTCAGGACATTATTAAACCTGAGTCTACTTATAACAGAAAAAACTCCACCAGACCTCGATCTGTGAGACTACTTACAATTAAGTCTCTAAGGCCAAATAGCTTCAATAACATGTGTGTTATACATATTCATTGCTACTGAGCAGAGATCTAGAAACTATATTATATTGCTAAAGATACACAGAAAGATAAGAATAAGAGGAGAACCTTGCTAGTTCAGGCTAAAGGCCTTCTTCTAGAGCCCATCCCACAACCAGATGTCCATGGGAAGCCCACAAGCAGGATCTGAGTGCAACAATACCTTCTGTACACAGTGACTGGTATTCAGAAGAATACTGCCAATGGCAGAACATACTAGCCATTATGGCTAGTAGTCACCGGTAGCTTTGTCCTCCAAGAATCTGTCTAACCCCCCTTAAAACTGTCCAAGTTGGTGGCCATCACTACATCTTGGAGGGGCAAATTCCATGTGCTGTGTGAAGTACTTTCTTTTACATGAATCTTCTAATATGCAGCTTCAGTGGATGTCCCCAAGTTTTACTACTATGAGCGAGAGAGAAAACTTTCCACTTTCTCCAGACAGAATCAGAAAAGGCAAGAGGTCATACATGACTCATTTCGTATGAAATGTTGTTTCACCAGCAAATGTTCAGGCTGCTATTTTTTGGCATGAAAAAAGGGAATAAAAAAAGACGCAAGTTGCAGCTTCTCTCCTCCCCAAGCACCATCTTCAGCTATGGCTCATTCAAGATGGCTCCAATTAGTGTAGTCAGCAGAATGTAACCCAATTTTCAGTATGCTCTAATTCTAACATGGGAAGAACTACCTATTTCAACTATAAAAAATGCAGTACAGTAAGCCTACAACTTACGTGAAGATTATGCTTCAGGGATTGCACCGAAATCCAAAGTCATGAAAAGTCAAAACACATTGGGTTCAATGGTAGGTGAGATTGCTTAAGGCATTTTCTCCAGAACTATTAACTATTTTTAATTTATTGTTTGAATTTTTTGAATGGGGTAGGTTAAAGGTTTCAACTATCTGGTCCAGCACATTTCTAATTCCACAGGCTCTTGTCCTCAAGCCATAGAGGACTTCAGCCCACAGAAACCTTTATATTTATAATTAAAAGTCTTGTTTTTACAAGCTAAAATCATGTGAGCAATGCAATGGATGAGGTATAATGTACTACAATAGTCATGGGAAGTTACCCCATCATTAACTCTTTATCAGCTTATTGTAAAGCGTTAATGCTACATAAAATCATTCTATAATACAGTACTATGGGTCATTCAAATCAGCTTATCACCTCTTACAATTCATCATCTCATTATTGACACAATGGAGTCAAACTCTATGTAAGCCACAAATTGTGCTGCTCAGTTGGATGTACACTTGTCTGCTTCCCCAGCTCCAGTAAATACTTTTGAACAAGTGCTGCCTGCTCATACAAGTCTCTTGAAAAGCACTGGACCTTGATCGAGATGGAGGGAAAAGCCCATTGTTCCAAGTATGGCTTGCTAGGAAGTTTTCAAAAGCTGGAGATGTAGTAACACACCCCTAAACATGACCTTGAAGGTTCACATAGGGGAGTCATCTATTAACTGAAAAATGTAATTCTAAAATGTTGATGCCTGACAAAGCAATTAAGTATCTATCAGAATTAGCATGACTCATTTATCGAGACATAGCTACACAAGACAGAAAGATAAAAGTCTGGTAGTATAAACTAACACAGATGCTACAGCACTGTCAACCTGTGTTACCTTTTCACAGGCTCTGTCTGTACAAGAGCTGCATCTATCATGGCTTTCATCCATAACTCCATTTCCTTCCCTGTATCTGTGCAGAAATAATAGGTCCTCATGTTTGGATGAGCTGCCTGATTGGAAATGACATGGTCATTGTGGTGGGGGAAGTTACGATAGTCTGTAAGGGAGTGAGAAGAAAACAAATAGAAGAATATTACTGGTTTCCTTAATAAGTAATTCATTGGTTTTAAGATTTATTCAGGCTGCCTCTAGAAACTCATCACACGGTAACTAATGCAATGTTATTCAACATCATGCTCATCTTTTGCGGCAATTATACTAAGGGAAAAACATATCAGAATTAAATTTGTAAGCCTTGTTGTTTCACTGTGCACCTGCTGCGCTTCCAAGTGATTTCTACGAATTACAGAATAAAAATTCACTGTTGGCATCTGAGAAGCACAGATTATAGAAATATATTAGCTCAGATGCTTGGGAGTCAGGACAAAATAGCAGGTTCTAAATTATGTACTCACCCATTAAAACATGCAGTGCAGTTTAGTGTACTCATCATCAACAGGAGCCCAAAGAAGTTCAAATCCAAGAAACAAAATGTAAAGTTAGGCAAGATTGTTTAACAGAAGAGCAGCTACAATTCATCCAGCATACATTAAATAAAATAAACCTTGTAAAAATGAAATTAGTGTTCAAGGGCACAACTTAAAGGTGCTATTAATTACTTTGGTCTTGTCCAAGTTGGCAAGTAACTAGCAAATGCTCACAGAACTATAGATTACAAGCAAAATCTTTTAAGCAGCCCTTCTACAAAAATAGAGGCACAGTGGGCAAGTAGTAAACTATGCCTAGGAAGGTAGATTAGATTTCATATAGGGAGAAGATGGTCCATGAGTTCCATTTGCACCTGATGTCACTTGCATGCCCAATTGTTCCATGGAGAATCAAAAAGCTCCCAGAGAGCAGAGAAAGGAAGATATCAATGAATGGGATGCTAAGGCAGTGAGATAACTGAATTCCATTGAGACACACCAACATGGCAGAGGATATAAGGTTGCCTGCAGACACATACATTTCTCCAGGGAATGAGGGGACTTCTAGTACTGTTAAGGCTACAACCATCCAGTTTCAGGTGGGTTACAAAGAAATCCAAAAGAAGGTAGAAACAGAGGGTGAACAAACCTTCTCTAAAAGGGTAACACAAGGATGGGAAGAAGTGTGTGCACATATTTAGGGCTTCAAGTGATAGATTTCAATACTGACAAAAATGACGCAGTACAACCTCTAGATCGTGGAGGTTGCTGATGGAAGAAGCTGCAAAAATGTGATTATGTGTAGGCATCATCTTGAGACACAAAAATGACTGAACTGTTCATTTCCCACACCATCAAAGAAAAGTACACCTAAACTAAAGAAGCAGGATCTTTGAAACAAAAAGCTGTAAAATATGCAGTCACATTGGAGGAGCCACGAATGTTGATAACACTAAATAGTGAAATTTACTGCCTTTACAAATGATGGTTTGTTTTTGTAGCTCTCTAGAGAATAAAATATGATATTGGGGTAGTCTTCAATCTGTGTCAGCTTTTGCCTAACCTGAAATCAACAGTGAATGTGTTCACAATCATGGTTTCTTGATCACCTGCACACCACAGACCAAAGGATAAATAATATTCTTACTTACCTTAAAAGCATATTTGCGATTGATGTGATCTTCAGAAGAAAGCATAGATATCTGAAAGCTGGGAAGAAGTATGCTCCCCAATATTCCCTCTTCTTTTTCATCTAGGAATAACATAAAAATGGTTGACTAAGCTAGCAAACTGCTGCTGCACTGTATTCTAGAACACTGAAACAGACATTTGCACTTAAAACTTTTTCCAGATGCTTAAAATTATTGTGGAGGAAATTCAGGGCAAATTCAGCGACTCCACCATTTTAGAACAACAAGCTTCCACATTTCATAACAGGTCTTTAGGGAGCCAAAGACAATGCCTTTGGACCCCAAGGAGCAAAACTAGCCCATGAGAAAACAATGGCTGAGAACCTGCTGGAAGTCCACTTTATGAAGGATGAGGGAGGGAGGCCCAGCCCATCATTGTCTATTCCCTCCTCAAGGCAGACCTCTTATAAAATTTGTTGCCTGCTAGGATTATTGACTGAATGCTGAACACACAGACAGCATTTGTGCAAACAGAAATAGCCTTCAGGAGTTGGAAGAGCTCATCTAAACTGTATCATGTAGTTCAGTCGGTAAAATCCGAATCCTTGGCAATCAGCAAGGAATACCAATGCACGCATCTAACCCTCTGCCAACTCTGCAGTGCCCATTGCATTCATCCACCCCTCACCCAATGTCAGCAGGGAGCATCTCAGATCAACAGTCTTTGTGAGCTTAGACCGCCCATGGTTCTCTTCTTCCAAACGCTGGGTGAAGTATCTCAGCAGACTGGAACAGTGTTGTGAATCCCCCCACCACTCATCAACAGAAATACTTCACTAAACAAATATTATGAAGGATTCAATTGTCTCCTGAATAGCTGCATTAAATCTGGATATTACAGTTAATCACTGGAATGGAGAAAAGGGTTTTAATCTTGCTTTTAACTCTACCTCAAAGCACTATGAAGTGTGGAGTAGCTAATGATGCCTCTTCAATAGAGGAGCTGTTTAATACATGAAGGTGAACACACAAATTTGCAGTTCATGCGCCTGCCAATGCCCCCTGTGTGAGTGCGGCAATCACAATGAATGCCTGGCCCAAAAGAAAAGCTTTCACGTACAACAGCAGAATGCTAAGTATTCAAGCCATGTTTCTTACGGCTGTCTTTAATGGCAACATCAAAGGAAAATGACACTATTTTTCCAAAGTGAGCATGCAGCCTGCAAGGCAGGCTAGACTAAAAGGACCATGCTATTAATGCCTAAACATAAATCTTCTGCAATACAGAAAGTACAAACCATTCTTGACCAAATACACTTTTGGGTGCAAAGTTTGTAATATATGAGGTATGCTAGTACCCTTGACAGAAAATGTAACTGTACAAGTATTGTATGAAATTCAGCAGCATGAAATTCACAATATCATACAGTTTGGCCATCTTAACTTTCATGCTCAAAGGCCACAGCAAGTTTTAATATATTTGGATCTAAATAATATATCTAAATATCTAAAAGTACTATATTAATTGCCATGCTCTTAAAGGCATCTATGCAAATAGATGCTCTGTTGTTGTTGTTTAGTCGTTTAGTCGTGTCCGGCTCTTTGTGACCCCATGAACCAGAGCACGCCAGGCACTCCTGTCTTCCACTGCCTCCCGCAGTTTAGTCAAACTCATGCTGGTAGCTTCGAGAACACTATCCAACCATCTTGTCCTCTGTCGTCCCCTTCTCCTTGTGCCCTCCATCTTTCCCAACTTCAGGGTCTTTTCCAGGGAGTCTTCTCTTCTCATGAGGTGGCCAAAGTATTGGAGTCTCAGCTTCAGGATCTGTCCTTCCAGTGAGCACTCAGGGCTGATTTCCTTAGGAATGGATAGGTTTGAACTTCTTGCAGTCCATGGGACTCTCAAGAGTCTCCTCCAGCACCATAATTCAAAAGCATTGGGTGCCCTGCTCAGCATAGTTCATAGCTTCTCTGAGTTATTCAAGCCCCTTCGCCACGGCAAGGCAGTGATCCATGAAGGGGAATAGATGCTCTAGAGTGTGCTATATTTACTCATGTATAGTCTTATCTTAATTATAGTATTATGGTCATCATTTGAGACTACAGACAACTCCCAATTTACGTGGGGGGTTACATTCCAAGGGATCATGTGTTTAAGTGAAATCACATGTATTTGAAACACCTCTGAAAAAGCCTGCAAACACCCAGTTCTGCCTCCACCCCTGCCCACTCCCTACTCTGCCCCTTAGTGTGATGCTTTTGGGTCACTTCCAGGTTCGGCATGGTCACACACATATCTGACACGTCTAAAATGGTCGCTGCCTGCATGTACAGTCCATCAGATCTGTGCAAGACCTGTGGAAACCAATCAAATCCATGTAGACACAATGATTAGTAGAAATACTAGTTTCGCTGGAGAAAAGAAAGGTAAACCAACCACTACTGACTGGTTCACAGCATCAACCTTGGAACACAACTGGCAGTGGCAGAACCAAGGCTGGGAATGGTGAAACGAGAGAGAAGAAACTGACGGGAGTATATCCAAAATTAAGGTATATCTGTGACAAGAAGCCCAGTGCAGGTGCAATTGCAGCTCCCTGAAAACAATGGTTCCCAAATCAAGATCCAGCTTTGTGGCTTAGTGCTTTCTTCCCAAAGTATATGTTCTATGTTTCATATACAGCCCCCTCCTGTTGTTGGTCTATGACATGGCCTGGCTCTACCCACAGCCAGACAATAAATAGATGGTGACTCCATTCAAAGTGTACTGTAGCAAGAGGCCAGTGATTGCTATCTATTACCCACACTGAGGCAAGCTTTGAGACTTTTCTCTACTAAGGGGGAAACTCTTTAAAAGAACTGGATCCCCCTGTTCTGGCAGAAAACCTCTTATCAATCTATACCACAAATAAAACTACCTAATTTTGAGTGAATTATGGCCAGGTATTATTTCTAGTAGATATGTACACAACCACTTTTATACTGAATTTATTTACTGTACCAACATCATATTATAAATTCCCTTTAGATGAGCTTTTGTCCACAGATTTCTTTGCCTCCTGCATCTATTTTTATTTTCACATAGAAAATAAAAAGGAAACAATAAATAAAAGAAGACTCTTTTATCCTAGGCCTTCAATTAGAATGCTTATTCAATTAGAATGCTCTGTTGCTTGCAACAAAGGTGAAATTGGTCTTTTATCCTCCAGCAAAAGCAATAAAAAGGATGCTGAAAAACAGAGTTTTTACAATACCAGAATAGCAAGCCTCTGCCAGGAATAGAAAAACAGTTTGTAACTTACGAAACATAAATAAATGAAGGCTCTGTGTGTTTGGAGTGGGTTTGCTTAAAGTGCTGATGCAGAATAGAGTGGAGATCTGCACAGCTCACTGGCACAGTATGTATGGGATATGCGATCCAGTCCAACCTAGCATAGTATGTTGTAATTGAAAGCATGAACTACAGGCTAGGAAACCTGTGGTTCAAATCTTAGCTCAACTACAAACTTCCAAAGTGGCCTCAGACAAGTCACGATCCCTCAAAATCCAGTCCTCCATCTATAACACTTACTCAGTAATCCTTATAATGATCCAATAAACTAGTCCAGTTTTCTTAACTCCATAAGAACACTGGACTAGTTTATTGGATCATTATAAGGATTACTGAGTAAGTGTGATTTGAGCAACTGGGGGAAATGCTATGCAAGTATAAATTTATTTTAAGTTTTATAGATTGCCTCTCTGTCATTACAACTATAACAAGTCCAATTACGGTTAAACTGCAACACTACTAAAGTGATGGTAGTAGCTCTAAACATATTACCGGTATGTTATTCTACTGTAGCTAAATCTAAGTAAATGAAACTGAAATAATTGCCCAAAAAAACATTGTATTGAAGGTGTCAGAGGACTCATAAATTTATTATGGCATATACATCTGTGGACCATAGTCCAACATCTGGTGAAGATTGCCTATTCTTCTCCTGTTTAATTGCCTAAATTTCCTCTTTTTTCTCCCTTGTTCCTCTCTCCTTAGATCGCAAACTCTCTGGGGTAGGGACTTGTATTCTCATGATATTATATTAATGCCAAACAATAACAAGTGTTGTTTTAAAAGTACAAATGAACCCAAGCTTGCACTTCTGATGCTTTAGAACTGCTGCAGAAGAAAATGCACTAGGCAAAACAGAAGAAGGACAAAGCGGTTTCAGGTGACAGGAAGAAAAAAACAAGGACAGCAACCTAGACCTGTCATGTGTTTTAAAGTTTCCCAAGGACCAAGCTGAATGAAAGCAAGATCAATCAGAGAAAATCCCAGTCCAAAATGACAGGAAAGAGCAGAGTTGCTCTCCGCGCACGTTCTGCTTCAGGGATCCACACCCTCCAAATCAGAAAAAAATGGGAGGAAACAAAATTAGAGAACCACACTCTCCCTCCAAAGTAGTCTTCTTAGCAACCAAGAGAAGTCCAAATCAGAAATACAGTGGTACCTCTGGATGCAAACAGGATCCGTTCCGGAGCCCCATTAGCATCCTGAAGTGAACGTAAGACGTGACTGCGCGTCTGCGGGTCATGTTTCGCTGCTTCCGCGCATGCGTGTGACGTCATTTTGAGTGTCTGCGCCAAAACCTGGAAGTAACTCGCTCCGTTACTTCCGGGTCGCTGTGGAGCGCAACCCAAAAACATTTAAGCTGAAGCATATTCATCCCGAGGTATGACTGTAGAGAACTCTGTGTGAACCTACACAACCTTTATCAAATGGTATTATAAGCAAACATATTAAGTATAAGCTAAGTTTTTTAAAAAAAACAAAACAAAACAAAACAAAACTTAGCATTCAAACATGAATAGGTGAGGGTTAATATGTCTGATGTGTTCTCATAACCATTACTAATGCTTGCAAATGATTACTAGAACATCTGGTTATCTAACTCCATCTGCTTCAATTGCTTCCCAGAGGATGGGTATATAAATAGCTTTGGTTTATTTATTCATGCAATCTAAGCAGATCAGTTTTTATATTTCTTATCTAGCCTAAAACCAATAATTTAATCAAGCGGAAAATACTGAAGAGAATTAGCAACACAGATAAGTAAAACTTTTGTACTAGGCTATGATTAATATTCTCGATGTGCACAATGGGATATTTCTCAAAAAAGCTAAAATGGTTGCCCTGAATGAAGAAGTTGCATACTTGTGTGAAGAAAGCTAAGCTGATTTTTCTTCTAAGCAGGAAAACCCACCAACAATCTGGCCACCTACCTAATTATAGTACAATTTTAGCTCAACCAAAGTCTCCATGTCTAAAATTACAGTATTACAGTTACACTAATTTTGACTCAGCAGTGGCTTGGTTTTTTCAACAACCTATAATCTTTCTTTTTAAAAGGAAAAATCCACACAATGACTCTGAATTCATTAAGTTGTTACTGCATGAGAACTTTGGTGCTTAAAATCACCCTAAATGTATAATGGTCATTTTGCAGAGGGATTAACTCAATTTCAAATGATTTCTTTTAAGTTTTACAGATTGCTGTTATGATATTGCAAAATCTTGATTCCAACCTCATTTCAATATCATGAATTGTGTATTAATTTTCTTGATTTCATCAGTGGATGCTCTGAATTTCATCACCCAAACTCAAAAGCTTAACCCTTCCTGATATTTTCCCCTTACTACCCTCTCATACAATGAACAGCCAATACTCAATTACTGCTGATTTGGCCTTACTTAAACAACCCCTTCCATCTCAGATTGACAGGCTGCCATTTTGACTTGAGGCTGGGCTTGATAGTTGTTTCAAGACACGTAATACATATAGACCACAGATATGCAGAACATAGTAACGTGAACATGGCGTTTTGCACATCTTAAGCATAAACAATGTAAAATATATTTTTAGAAGTTTGTAGATCTTGTACTGGGGCAAGTTGGAGAATTTTAGAGTATTATGCTGAAAAAAGTTAGATAATAAAGGACAGAATTACTAAGAGCTTAACTTATATTAAATGTTTCAAATGTTGTATTTACTTTTGAAGCCCACCATGATCTTTGCCAAACTGTCCAGTCTAGTCACAGTTTACTGGATCTACAAGCCATAAACATCAAATGCAGTGCAGAGTTATCAAGACAACAAAAAGATTGCTATTCTGAATGTTTTTAGTTTATAATTATTATGAGAATCAGCTGGAAGGAGAATGGTTATCCCTCAGTAATGCATATTTAATGTATAACGGACTGAAACAGCAAACATTAATCCTATAAATACTTTCAGCTCATGAAAGACTTTCATGTAGCCATTGATGGTGAACAAGGTACAGGCACACTTTTCATTCCAAAGGCCATAGAACAGGGGAAGAATAGTTCTATTCAGAACAAGGGTCAGGGATCTGTGACTCTAGAAAAGTTTTTGGAATGGCTAATGGCCAGGATGGTAGAAGTTGTAGCTAACACCTGGAGGACTAGAGGTTCCCCATCCCTGGTTTACAATGTCAACAAGTTACATGGAGGGAATGCTTTAAAAAGAGTTGCCCTGGGTCGCTTGTAGTTAAGCTTCTTGTAAACCTGCTTCTTCACATCACCCCACCCCTCACCAGCTACACAAAAAGCACTTAGAACTGCCTTAATGCATGGAACTAGTGAATTAAGAGGAATAGGAGGGTTCTCTGGGCACAACAGTCAAGTGTGTGAACTTTACAAAATCCTAATTTTCTAAATTCTTGCAGATGCAAGAATTATTTTGTTTGCAAATGGGTGGAATAATAGGAAACAACATCAGACATAGCCTCTGGCAGTGCATCAGGTCAACAGAAAGAAAAGAAGTTACATTATTTACACTGCAATTCAGAGAGTTCCTTTACATAGTCTTGTCTTATGATGCAGTTCTCATCAAATAACCACACATGTTCTGTGGAGCACATTAAGTTTAGGGTTAAATTAGCCCTTTTAAGTTTATATCAGCAGGACAGTTTCAAAACCTTTATTTTAAAAGTTCAACATATGGGTTAGTTAGAGGTTAGCCTCTAACAATTAGAAACTTACCCCGATAATAGAAGAGGCACAGATCGGACAGAACAAACCATCGCTTCTTCCATAGCTTCATGCCAGTGCTATCCTGTATGAAATCAAACACACAATCCATAAGAATCAACAATTTAAAGGCTTTGATGACATTTAACAGACAATAACACATTAAGGAAACTGGCAAAATAAGAGCCAGCATCTCCCTCTTGTGACTCTTGAGGTGGCACCTGGACTTGCTGTGAGCAAAATGCAGGCCCCTTCCTGACACCCTTTTGCTTTGGAGGGGGTCATGTAATGGGAAGTATGTGCTACCAATAAAAGGTCTTCTTCAGAAGTTATATGGAATATATATACAGGTGTAAAAAGAAAAGTGCCACTGCTGCCTTGCCCTCCTCACCACAGGAGAATGCGGTACCTGTCCTAGGTCAAAGGTTTAACGTGAGCTCAAGCTCACCAAGCCTCAGCTCTAAAAGCCAGAGTTCAGCACTGCAACTGTGAAGTCATTATACAGCGTTTGTGAGTGATTTCACTGGTTGACTGTAGCACTGTTATATCTGTGAGGAAGCCACTAGAGGTTCATCACCACAAATAGAACTCCTCATCAGATAGTGTCTAAATGCTATTGCCATGATCAAAGGCAGCATACCTCTGAAGAACAAGTTGCATATGCTTGATAGAGTGATTTATCTCATAAATTAATTTCTCAAAATGTTAATTTTCTTATCTTTAGGATCTTATTTGGAAACATGCACTTCGCAGAGGATGCCTCTGAAAAACAGTTGCTGGAAACAATTGCAGAAAATGACTTATTGCCCACATGGGCTTTCCAGATGCATCGGTCGGCCACTGTGTTTGGGATGCTTGGCTAGAGAGACCTTTGTCCTGATCCAGCAGGGCTCTTCTTTGTAATTTTCAGTACAGGCACATTTATCTGAGAACAGCTGAGCAATGAGATCAAGTAATATACATGTTCGTGTAAACCAGCCCTGAGTAAGCAGAGAACAACTGTCCATTTCACCCAAGCAATTATAGCCAGTCCTCAGGTGCCTGAAGAAGACTTCACAGACGGTGAGAGAGGTGGGCATCTCATCACTTACAAATCCTTCCTGGTTGCAAGGAGATGCCACTGAGCAGCAAACTGAGTATCTAGAAACCTGACAGATTTAGAATGCTAAAAGCCCCAGCTCTTTCAAAAATGTGCACACTCTTAGTAGTACGGTGAAGAAGCAACCAGTGCCAAACTCACAAGCTCCTAATTTAACTTATGTGGAAGGTAGCTATAAAAGCTCTGTAGAAGGATACTTCTGGAACTTCAGGGTGAGAGACTTTTGCTCAGTGAAGAGCACATCCTTTGCATGCGGAGGTTCACACATTCTCATTCTAACATCACTACTTAGGGATCTAACATCACTACGTGAGATCTTGGGAGAGCTGCTGACAGAACAGGCAGCACTGGGGTAGGTTCCGGCTTCAATTCCTACAATCTCAAAAAGGTTCATGTAGGTGGTGATGGGAGATTAACTCCGCCAGAGACCCCGGAGAACTGCTGCCACTGAGAGTAGCCAAAATTGGGATAGATGGGCTAACAGTCTGGCCAAATATAAGGCAGCTTCCTATGTCAATACTGGGCTAGATAAACCAATGGTTTGCTCCGTATAAGGCAGCTTCTTATGGACACAATGTCAGCCTAGTCTACTTCAAAGGGTTGTTGTGGGGGGAAAATAGGAGGGGAGAGAAGAGAATAATGTATGCCAGCTTAAGCTCCTTGGGGGAAAGGAAGGATATAAAGAACAATAAAATGTGGGAAAAGAAAACCCATAAAGTGTTTTTACTCTTCTTATCGGCCATACTGTTACTGTCAAGTAAATGCCTCCAGATACAAAAAACTTTTTTCCTGAAGTAATTTTATTTGCTTTTATGTCTATAATCAATTTGCAATGTGTTTCACAGAATGAATGGCTACCGCCACCACAGCTGTGTGTGTGCATCCTCTGATAATAAAATTTAATAAATATGTTAATATCGGCCTAAAGAAGAAAAGGTTTTAGTGAATTTTAAGTACTCTCCTGATGAATGGGCTTGAGATGATATTTAGGGGTGGCAGAAAAATGAATGCCAAATCTTTGAATATTCTTAAAACAGAAAAGGGCAGTTGGTATACTATTTTGCTAAGATCTCTCATCAGATGTGTTTGTTTTCTTGATCTCAAGTTATGCACCCCTAAGTAGAAAAGCAAGTATTTAGATGTTCCACTTTTACTTAGGAATTTTATGGACTTCTAACCCCAAATTCTACTCAAGGTGCCAGCTTCTCCTCTGACAATCTTCTTTCAAACAAATATGCTACTTTCCCAAGCATTTAATGACTACTAAACAAAAATAAAATGCCCCCACCAACGATTTTTTCTCTGTTCTGTCTTGTTTGTTTTGTTTTTAACTCACGTATTCCAAATGCATCTCTCAACGTATTTTAAGTACTGATGAAATTTTGTACCTAAAAGTATTTGAAGCTGACAACAGTTTTAAAAATGCAGGTAGTCTATTTATTCAAAATAGATAGTCTTACACACACACACACACACACACACACACACACAGAGCAAGAGAGAGAGCGCCAGATCACTAACATTGACTGGGTAAAGAGATAATATCTCATTTGTATTGCAACAAATCCACTGGGTCCCTGTAAGCTTCCAAACTCAATTCAAAGTTCTCATCTTAACTTTTAAAACTCTGCATAGCTTAGAACTCAAATACCTGTTGGCCTGTCACTCTCATATCAATTTGCTTGTACTTCAAGAATGTTATCTGAATCTCTCTCTAGGCACCGCTGTCATGTGGAGTGTGACAGCTGGTGACCAGAGAGAGAGAACCCTTTTAGGGTGGCTCCTGGGTTTTGGAATGCCCTCCTTGAGGAACCCCACCTGGCACCCTTGTTGCTGTCATTTAAATGCCAGGCAAACACCTGTCTGTTTTCTCAAGCTTTTAAGAACTCTTCATGTTAAGCTGCTTTCATAAATAAAATAAAAAGAATTAGGGCAGTTTTGATTTTATTATCTATTTGAACTGATGCTTTCGTTTGTTGTGCTAGCATGTAAGTTCCCTCCCTCTTTTTTACAGAATACATTTGTTTCTTATTACTTTGGTAGTATGAATAATGTTGAACAGGCAGAGTATAAATGCCGTTAATAAAACAACTAACTGTAGCATATGACTATGATATAGCATAGATGGGGAATGTGTGGCATGGCTAGTTTGGCTCTACAGTATTTTGGCAGATTATCCTTTCTTTAGTTAAAAGAAAGTGGCTTTCCCCCTGAATATTGAGAGGAAAGGTACTTCTAAGAGTTTACTTGACCCCAGCTCTCATTAGAAGGGAGAATGATGGGAGTTGTAGTCCAACAGCACCTGGAAGGTCATACTTCCCCATCATAGCACTACAGCTTAGTACTAGCTTTGCATATTAAAAAAGGCAAGCATGTTATCTTGCATATGCCGAAGTAATAGTTATATACCTGGGTTTGTAACTTTCATTGCGCGGAACATGGTAACATTCTCTCAAGGGCACTATAAATGGAAAACTAGTTTATATATCAGCATTTCCCATCCTGGGGTCTCCAGATGTTAGACTCATAGAATGTAGAGTTGGAAGTGACCCTGAGGGTCATCTAGTCCAACCCCCTGCAAGGCAGGAATACTAAGTTAACCCATACGGAGATCAAACCTGCAACCTTGGCATTATCTGCACTATTCTCCAACCAACTGACCTATCCAGTCTGACTTAGTTTTGCATGTGCAGGAGACTTCTGGCATAGGGATTCAAAACATCTCACCCCCTGTAAATGTCTGACGCTTTATATTTTTTTTAAAAAAAATGTTTGACAGTGGGACTACCTTTAGTGTGTTATATATACAGTGCTTCAAACTAGTTACAAGCAAAATATTCGGCTGTATCAAAAAGCTAAAGTACGGAAGCAATTATCTTATTCCAGATGTTATAAGCTTTCTTCAGAGAAAAATAGGGTGCACATGCCATGTAGATCTCAAAGAGTTGCCTAATTTCTATTCCGTGACTAGCCGCCAATAAACTCCATACTCAATTACTTAGTTCATTAATACAAAAATAAAAGCAGAAGTTCTGCCCTGTGACAGCTGCTTAAAGGCTGTAGCTGGCATTATTGATTGTCATTTAATGAAACTCTTTCAGCAACATCTAGTAACTTAAAAATGCAATCAAAGTAACAATGTTCCTGACTCCATGAACAGGTTTCATCAATAGACGTCGCAAAATATAGAATGCCAATTGAGTTATACTGCAAAGATGAAAGCTTGGGTAAAGCAAAAGTGTTAGGTGATTTTTAGCAACATTTAAAAAATGGGTGAAATTGAAGTCCGTCCCTTGATGACACCGCTGGAGTGTGAGCTAAACCTGTCACTACTGATCCCAGAACAC
The DNA here is from genome assembly GCF_027172205.1 of Podarcis raffonei. Classification (NCBI taxonomy): domain Eukaryota; kingdom Metazoa; phylum Chordata; class Lepidosauria; order Squamata; family Lacertidae; genus Podarcis; species Podarcis raffonei. The sequence continues at coordinate 62,543,344 of NC_070611.1, read as the reverse complement.
CGGACAGAGGTAGGTTCCTATCACCCTGAAATCTGAGCCAGGGGCTTGAATAAGATGATAATTTAAGGAAGTTCGTGGGAGGTAATATCTACCTGTACTACTGAAAAGCCTCTCCACAATGGCCCCTTCAACAAAGCGGAATGAGGCACAGGTGGAGCATGTGGGGGGGTTATTTCCACCAACGTCCTTACGTTGCCTTCACTTAGATTCTGAGCCCAGTTTGGGGCAACCCCCTCAACCCCCCGGCAACCCCTCATGTCCCATCCCACATTGTTCAATAAAACAACTAAGCCCTTAGAAGTTTTTTCAGGGACTACATGTGCCTGGAGGGCTCTGGGGAGACAAGGAACTTTCTTTCCAGCCCCTCACATGCTCTAACAATTAGTTCCAGAGGGTTGAAGTATCCTTTGTCAGAGGAAGGAATAGAAACAAAGTTTCTAAGAAAAGAAACACTGTGCAAACAGAACTCCACTTGCACAGCACTGGATACAACACTGAAATTACTGCTGTGTCTCAAATGGAATATTCACTAATAGGGCCAGCAAACCCTTACACCATTTTCGCCAAGAAACTCAAAAAGGGAAATCACTAATTTGCAATTACAGGATTCTCTCGGGCATGCCATTAGCAAATTTCCATCATCATATATTGAGGAATATTAAAAGTGTGTATTGGAAGAGGTTACCACCCATAATTACAAACACATCACTTCAGATAAAGTTGTTATTATCTATATCATATTCAGGAAGGAATAATACCTGCTTATAAAGCCAGCCTCGTCGAACAACAGGTGCATTGGGGTTCCTTTTTATTGAATTTGACCTCTTCCCAAAATTATGAACTTTCTTTGAAGAGCGTGATGTCTAAAAAAATAAAATTAAAAGGATTAGAAAATGCAACGCCAATATCTTTTACATTGAATAAATACACATGCATGGCTATCCTCAGACACAGTTGCTCCTCATCATGTGATCCCCTCAGGACTTGTTAAGAAACAGCTTTATTCTGTTAGTTGGGTAAATAAGTAACTGCCTTGTAGGTTTTGCTGGTTTAGGCATTTCTTGAAGTTTTCTACAGAGGGAAAGAAACAAATCCCAGGACAGATCAGGATCAAAACATTTAAATTGGGACTTAATAGGATATTACATAAACATAGCACTACTTTTTAAAAGGGCCAAAACATTAAATGCAGTACAGATTCTAGGAAGAGAACTAAAAATAGAGAAGACAGACCTCAGCAGAAAATCAAAACAGGTTGGGGTGGGTTAAAATCACAAGGAGATTTGAGTTTCCACTTGACTGATTCAATTCTTTCTGTGTTGCAATTCACACAAATACAACAGACCAGCTCCATGGCTTCTATAATCTTCTATAAACTTGACATCTTTCCGCAGGGCCTGCAAGATGGAGCTGTTCCACCAGGCCTTTGGCCAGGGCACAGCCTGACTCCCTCCTTTGGCATTCCTCACAGAACTCTAGGCCAATGGTCGCCATTAATCTGATTTGAACTGATTTTATAATGAAATGATTTTAGAATGTTGTATCATTTTACTGTTGTTAGCCGCTCTGAGCCCGGCTTTGTCTGGGGAGGGCAGGATATAAATAAATTATTATTATTATTATTATTATTATTATTATTATTATTATTATTATTATTGGAGTAGGCAGGTTGGGTGCATATGTTACAAATTCAAGATGACAATGGTCATGTCACTCTTTTGCTCAGCTCTTGACAAATTGGGAATCTAACACGGAGAAGATTATCTGCTAAATCAACTTCCACAAGTTGCACACCACAGAAACCAGAATTAATAAGTGATTAAGTCTGTTTCACTCTGGTATTTTCCTGATAGCTGTTTTTGCAGGTCTTTGAGACTGATTGAAGGAGCAAAGGTGAACTGGGATGCAGTAGCATGAACCAGCAGGCCCACACTTAGAAAAGATGAATAAGGTCATATTCAATCTCTCTCAAGTTGCCCTTGAGTAGCAAAGAACGGTGTACATCGTGTACTGTCAGCTACACCACTGATACAATGAATGCAAGTTATTAGATGTTTGCTAGTGAAAGTACTATCCAGGGAATGTCTGGAAAGCATGGTCCATTGGCAAGGAGACAACAATTTATAAAGAGGTTTCAAAAAAAACACTAGTGAAGGCAATTCAAAGCAGGGAAGGAAATGAATCCCTCTCCCAGCACCTTTTAACTGACAATGTATATCAGAGGAAATCTAATATAAAACTAGAGGGTTAAAAACATACTTTAATCATGATACCTTACTTTCAAAAGTGTGAAATAAGCATTTTTGTGAGAGATTGGTTAAGACCTATATTAGATTAATGTGAAACCAAAGCAACTGAACAAAGCTCACTTTGTTCAGATCCTTCCCCCTTCTCTAGGATCATTCCTGGAGAGACAGTGGGAATGAGTTTTGGGATCACTCCTTTTAGGTTTCTTCTCTCACTGCAAAAAGTGAAACCTTAATGGGCTGAAATAACTGCAGCATCTCCTATTTGGCTGTTCACATGTTTTTACAGTGAGAGGAGTGGGTTGGAGGGAGCATATCTGAGGTCTGCTACTGCTCTCTGCGTGAATACTATTCTAGGTGCAATAGAACTGAAATATGTGAATAGCGCCAAAGAAGCAAAAACAACTTTTAAAAAAACATTCTTAGATAAATACTACAACTTGCAAAACTTCAGGAAAAGTTAGAGACACCGGTTAAAAATTCAGCAAAACCACTGAAGAAAATGCTTAACAGTTATGTTTCACATTCCAGAACCTATTAATACCCTGACATGAATTAAATGCCAACGTTTGACCCACTCCGTAACCTCAGCTCTTTGTATCGTGTATTCTCATAACTCTACTAGAAGACTATGCTCACTTCTGTACAATCAAGCTCCATTAATTTTTATAACTATTGCATATATTTCTGTGACATACAGTCCATTAGAGAGCTGATTAGTGATCAATGTCTCTCAGAATGTCTCAAAGTAAAAGTGATGTGACCGAACAAGCCTGCTCATTAAGCAGGAAAGGGTACAAGAGCAGTGGTGACACCCCACTGTTTTTCTAATCTACCGGAGGATGCTAAGCCTTAAGGAATAAATAATAAATGGAATATGACAATCAAACATCTGTTGGGGACTTGGGATATAAACTTGCTCACTTTTGTGCAAGGAACAACATGGACCTCAAAGTGAATCTTTACAGTCACACACATCTTACCCACAACTGTGAATATGTATTACGGTAACTGAATCAGTGCACTGATGATTTTCTTCCGATTCTAGCTAACAGAACCATTCTAGGAACTCAAATACTCAGTGGTATCAAGTAAATCCTAGCACCCATATACAACAAGAGGTGTGCACTTTTATAGTGCGAAGCAGTACAGACCTTGTTTTCCAACTAGTGCCTTACTTACTTAAAGATAATGGGCATGCACAATACTAGATCATAGAATTGTGGAGCTGGAAGGGACCACAAGGGTCATCTAGTCTGACCCCGTGCAATGCAGGAATCCTTTGCCCAGCATGGGGCTCGAACCCACAATCCTGAGATTAAGAGTCTCATGCTCTATCAACTGAGTTACATAAAACTGCAAATGTACTGCTTAGTGTTTAAAGTAGACTTGACTGTCAGCAGTCTTTCCCTTCATGTGCTGTTTTAAGCACTTTCTCAGAAGATGGTTTTCTGAAATGTGAACTAACATAGTGAAGGGTTTCTGAATCTGCAAACAATTATGTGGTTGCAGAGGAAGGATTTTCCATGGCTTTGAACCTCCTCATTGGAGGTTATATGAAACCAGTAGCAATACGTAAAAAATGCCCCCAATCTGCCAACGATTTCTGAAGGCATGCTTACATTTTTTTCACCATATTCCCCCAATGCCTCTTTTGTTTTAGACCTTGGTACATAAGGAATGGATGGACATTCACCCAGGAAGTAGTTAAAGCAAAGCTTGCAAAAAAAAAATATGGGGCAAACAAACCTCTTTGTTACATTGTTGGAAACTTGGCATTAGTTTCATCAAGTTATGTCTGGGGCTTCCCTGGACAAGATTATATCTTGTCCATTATATCAGGCATAGGCAGACTCGGCCCTCCAGATGTTTTGAGACTACAATTCCCATCATCCCTGACCCTGGGCCCTGTTAGCTAGGGATGATGGGAGTTGTAGTCCCAAAACATCTGGAGGGCTGAGTTTGCCTATGCCTGCATTATATCCTGGTACTCTTTACAGTATAGGCAAGTGTTCAGTACTATCACACTGGAATGAATTCATATGCATTCCAGGAACAAGAGCTTCACCAATTTGTGACCAAAAAATATTTCTAAAAAAAAGTTTAGAGAGATGGAAGGTGAATAAAGAAAGCTGCATCTTTTTCAAAAATTATATATATATATATATATATATATATATATATATATATATGAGAGAAAATACATTTGGGCATTTTCTCGTTGATTTTCTTCTGTTGAAGTGAAAAAGAACTGTTCCCTAGGCTGGGGTCTCTACACTGGGAAAGCCAATCAAAGAAGGCTAAGTTTTTGGATCCTTGCTCCCACCCCTACCCAGTCATACACAGCCTCTTCTTAGGTGGGCTGGGGAGTGTGATGATCAGGCTCTGTTTCGTTGTACAAACTTTATAAGGCACTGTATACCTGCTGCTGCGGACCAGGAGGGTTTTCCTACCATAGGTGCTTGCCTTTAGTCTAGGGTTGCCATATTTCAAAAAGTGAAAATCCAGACACAAAAGTTATCGAGCTTTTCAGGGTGGGTGTGGGTGTGTGCACACGTGCAAAGTAGCTGGGCGCTTTTCTTTCTTTCTTTCTTTCTTTTTTGGAACGGTACAAGCCCCTCTCTCCAGCACTGACACTTTTTGCTGAAGACAAGAGTACAATGAACAAACAGATAGATAAAGAGACTTCAACGTGGAGGAAGATCTTGTAAAGAGGACCCAGATCATATTCAGGGGCAGAGACTTGCTCCACATATCCGCCTTCCATTGCTGCAAATGTATGAACTGGGGCACTGCAGATATAATCTAGAAAACACAACTTTAATCTCCAAAGATCTAGATCGAAGTTTTTCCTACTCCTCCCAGAAACTACAAATCACCTCTTCTAGTCTTGTTGTGTTTCATATGAACACACTCTTCCACAGTGGTCATAATAATTTCACTGGGTATCATCCTTGTAAGTCATGCTGATTAATACAACAGGGAGGCTAATACAGCCAATACAGTACAAGTATATATTACAGCATGCCCCCTTTGTACTTTGTTTATTTAGTGCTGTTGCCTTCGCTCATCAAGAGGATGAGACGCTGACAAACTAATGAAAAAATATTCCCACTTGGTTGCACATTAGATGTCAGTTGCATTTTACGCCTGACCTACTTGACAGTGTGTTGCTGCTGTCATGAGTGCCAACATTCATGAAAGTAGGTAAGGTGAACACTAGTCTAACTTTCAACGGTGAGCAACTGTATGGGGGGGGGCAAGGTTTCAATGATAATCCATGCAGCTCTTTTTCAAACAGAAACAAGAAGCTCAGAGTTCAACCAGAACTTATCGTCAAGAATCAGAAGCCCAAAGCTTTAAGCATAGGACCTGTGGTCACCAGGGTTTGCCCAGTCCCAAGGGACAAGGTCCTATGCTGCACCCTTGAAACACAGTATAATGTCCATGACAAACCAAAGGGCTTAGAGGTGAGCAGAGTCTTGCTGGCTTTCTCTATGTTGCCTGTTGCATTTCCAAAATTCCAATTGCCCACTGGATGCAAAAACTAGCTTCCACCCACATTTGGGGGCGTGGAAGGAGCAGAAAACACCAAGCCGTCAGCGGACAGCCGTCCCTCTCTGCAGCTCCTGTATTGCAGCCCTGTCTGACAACTTGCCATGACAGGGTGGCAGTGTGTGAGCACAATTGTTGAATCTGTTTGGATGGCAGCTCTGCAGAACTGAAATGTATTTTAAACCTCATCCACTAAAGAACAGCTTTGCTTTACTACTTTGTTAAACTCAGAATTCAAGAAAAAGCAGCACAATAACTTATTTTGATGGGCAGTCATAGGAAGAATACAGCTTTATGGAGTTTCATGAGACACACACTGGAGATAAAAATACTATTATTTTTTTCCCTCAGCTGTGAATGGAACACACACTTTTCTTTACAAGAGTTAGGAAGTGGGTCTCAGGTTTGTTCTTAACAAGAGCATTGAACCTTCTAAACTCCATCTCCCCACCGCCCAGCTGATACAGTTTCAAATGAACTAAGCCCATCTAATCAATCAGTTGTGGCAGAACATTTCAAAGCAAAAGATGGCTACAAGATAGCAGTTAACTTGAGGCACATTAATGATCTCCAAGGAGAAATCACAATCCTTCGTTTCTCTTCATTCTGTATTACCACCAGCAGCAACTGGAAATATGATATAAAAGCAGGCAGCCACACAGGCTCTGGCTATTTACAGAAGCAGAAGAGGAAACAGAGCTTGACCTCATGCTGCAGTTTAAAGTATAGGGACACTTCTGTGAGGCACTCATTTGTGTCAAACTATCATATGGGAACAATTAACACACTAGAGAAAGATGCATGTGCTGAGTGGCCCAGCAGCACAAGTGCTTTTTCTGTGAGCTAAATGAAAGTATCAGTCATTCTCATGTGGACACTTTCAGCCATGAAAGTGACTCTCCCATCTCATTAGATTGTAATATGAGGGAATAAGCTGCCAAAGATGGAGAATGCCCAGATGTCAACATTAAAATCTGGACACAAAAAAGCTCTAATCCTGCACTGTAGGTGGTATAAAATCCAAATGAGCTAGAGAACAAAATTTCTCACCCAGTGCATCACCTGGAGATGCATATACAATTATTTTGTTTTTATAACGCCAGGCTGTGAATGCCACTCACACAAATGAAGTGCCAGAGGTCCCTGCCATGAAGGCATTACAGTCAAAAATTCAACAAAGAGGAAACATAGGAAGTAGATATGTTTATCTTAGTCATACATATTTAAATGTGTATGGAGTGTTAGGGGAGGGGTAGTACCTCTGATGGGGGACATGTCATGCTCCTTCCGAGGTAGCCTATACATCTTTGATCCCCACCCTGCACTCAGCTATCACCTGTGACTCCTAGAAGCTGTCGGCACGCAACAGCAGCCACATGTTGGGAATGGCTTCAACTGGCTGGCTAAACCAGGTGAGGGTAGCCAATGGGTCCCAAGCCCTCTGTGAATTACGGACTGCACCTGCGTGTAAAAACAGGCTTTGGCAGACTGAGTGGACAAAACCAAGAATTCGTTCAACGGGCAAGAAGGTTGTTTCTGCACTTGCTGTAGAGGGAAGTGAGGGGCAGATGGAGCTAGTCAACCTGGGAAGGTATCTCATCTAAGAGATGGAAAACTGATGTTTTCAGACATTTTTTATTTCAAATTAAAATCACAGGCCCAAGTGCCTTAAAAGCATACAAACAAGCTTTGGTTATTTCTAGAAATGAGTTGATTGTCTCGAAATGTATATGTAATTGTTTCTCTGTGCCATGTTTTACCAACTAGCTGAATAATTGTAGACTAATAAATAATATATGTTGGATGTAGTAACTTACTCTGCCCAGAGGACTCATTGGATGTGCAGCATAATCCGATGTCAAATTATAGTGTGCAGCTTCACCTATCATGTTTACTTGCCGGTCTTTCTTTTCTTCAGATGACATAGTTGCTGCAGTCCTGAAAATAGAATATGCAACAAGACTAGAACCTATTGTGTATGTAGACTGCTATTAAAAAAGCATCTGTAGCTGTCCTTTTGTAAAGGGTATATATGCTATTCATACAATTTCCCAGATGCTGCAGCAGAATTGTGCAAATCTTTAAAGCATAATTGTTAAATTATGCTTTGTGGATTTTCAATAGATCAGTCTCTAAAAATAGAACAACTGCAATCTAGACAATTTATTTACATACATGCATGACATTATCCCTAAGGTATAGTGAAGATTTGGTTTCTTTTCCAGAGGATCTCCTGCCTTTCTTTCTCCTACTTCCAGCACTACCTTCTCATGCCTGCATGAGTACTGGAAAAGAACGAAAAGGCTTGGATGAATTTGGTATGCACATTCTCCTGGATACACAAACCTGTATTAACAGAACGGCTGACCACTTTAGTAACTCAGCTGCATACAAATGCTTAGAAAATCTATGCAAAATGAAGTTACAGGTTGATTCGCTGTAGCTGTAAGCCTTTGCAATGGATGAGTTCAGGTATGCCTAGAGCAATCAAGAGCTTGGCAAGACTTCCATTTCTCCTGCATTCTTTGAGAGGCCAATCTCTATCCCTCAAGTATTGATCCAGGCATACAAGTATATTATTGATACTGTTAGAACTACAACTAGAAGGTAAACTTAATTACTCTGCTCTTTTTAAAGATCTGAATTTCTTGAATGACAGCAAAATCACCAGAGACAAATAAGGAAATGCTGGTAGTCAAAAGGAGAGAGAAGTCAAGAGGATAGCAGGGAAATATTAGTAAGCCAAATGCATCTAGGAGGAGCAGGGTTGAGAAGCTATGCAAGGAAAAGCAGAAGTCAGGCCAAGAGAGCAAAGCTGAAGTCTGATCTGTGAATATGCTGGACAGTAGACAGTAGAGCTTCAAAACAAGCTTGAGACAGTTTGGACTGGGGAAAACAGCAAACTGATTGTGTACTAAGCCATCCACAAAATGAACAGAGTGGATGAACTGGTGAAAAGTATGTGGTCTTGTGATATGGGGGGGGGGAATTAAATAATGAGGATGCTCTTTTTAATCACCTTCCACAACCCAGGAGAATAACAGTATCTTGATTGTGTTGGGAGGGTCAGTAGCTTAGTACTGGATCTTAAGTTTTCCAGCCATTATGGCCTGTTTGGTTTTCAATAAATGCACCATTTATGGCACTGATTGCTATAACATGGCAACAGTGGTGATGACACTCATTCAGGCTTCATTTTAGTGAACAATGAATGACGACCAAATGGAGTGGGGTGGGAGAATCAAATAGAACAGGAGCAATGTCTCATTGACCAATAGTTAAGTAAGGAGTGGGGAATCTCAAGATGTTGCTGAAATACAACTCCTGTCAGCCCCAGCAAACAGGTCCAATGACCAGAGCTTATGAGAGTTGTAGTTCAGCAACATCTGGAGGGTCAAAGGCTCCCTACTCAGTGCAGTATAGTACAGCATAGTGATCTCACCAAAACTGATTTACCCTCTTGGTAAGCAAACAGAATGGTTCTAAACATGCCTGTACCCACAAAGGAAAGGCACCATGGAGTAGTTTCAAACTTAAAAAGCTTAAATTCTAAACTTTTTGCCCAGGCCTTGCTTCTTTTTTAAAAATTCTCTACTGAACATGTAATTAACAACAAAAACCTGCTAATCCTACAACTTGATCTAAAATGCAAGAAGCAGAAATATACAGAAAACATTCAACAATTAAAATAAGTCAACTTAAAACATTAATTTAGTAGAAATGTATCTTGTGCCTAGTATAAAATTTTTACCCAACTGTTACGATGTGCACATATGCATGTCTGTGGACCACTTCCTAAAAGCAGGGAAAGCAAGGAAGTATTCAGTCTTTCTTTTGCTATGAGGTCATGACATTATGGACATTATGTAATATAAAAGACAGACTGACCTACATAAGGGCATTCTTGGCTACTTGGAATGTTTGAAAAATAACATGCAGTCATCTGGCCAGTCAATTGACAATATTTGACTGGTCAACTGACTGGCAGTTCCACACTAATGTGAATAACTGTTAAATTCTGTATTCATTGAGCAAAACAATCACTTACTGTTCATTCACAACAAAAATGCAGTTGTCCTGCGATGGCTGCCCTGTGACTGGATGCTTGCAAGTCACTTTTCGTTCATTGTGACTGTGGGGAGACAAAGTAGAGGAAATATATAAGCACATTACTCTTTTCTAAGCACAACTGCAAAATTCCGAGACAGCAGGCAGGCAGATTCATTATGGCATTAATTAGTGCATACGTGCAGCTTCTCACAGTGATACAGTAACAACAACTGATGATACTTGAGGCAGGATATTTTTATTTTTAAACTCAAGCATTTGGCAATCCTTTAGAGCTTAGCATAGAACATTTGTGGTAAGCATTCCCTCTCTATCCACATTAAGCCTGGATATAGTTAGAAGTTTATTTTTTTAAGGTTGCAGACTAATGTTTTAACCCATGAATGAATATAAGCAGTGTGAGCAGTGGCTATCAACACAAGTTTTGATGGACTACACTCTGGGCTACATGAAAAGTAAAGGCACATCTTGGGGGGAGGGCAGATATTATTACAGAATTAAAGGGGGGATCTTGAAAGAAGAATGAGAAGTCAGTTAGTTTGCCATCATATTCCTCATGAATACATCCCCTATTCAGATTTGTATGGCAGAAGCCAGTTCCTGTTTATATACACACATACTTAGAGGGGAAAAATATATATGCATGCATTAAATGTGTGTGTGCCAGCAAGCACAAAACAAAAATATCTGTAATAAAGAAGCGCAGAAACCTGGATAACACTGGTAGAGCTGGCAGAGCACAGTGGTTAAGAAAGTGTATTAACTTTAAGGCCCTGATTCAATTCTCATCCTGGCCATGGATTCGTTGTGTGTCACACCTTTTCAGCCTCCTTACTGGAAACAGGTAGATAACAATCAGCTTGCCAGGATTGCTTACAATGCCCTTGTTCATGTGAAATGCTAGCTCAAATTATGGCAAGCATGCCAGTGCACAGGGAGAAAGAGGTGCCTATTTTGCTGCTCCCCCACTCCTGCTGTACTCACCCCAGGCTCATTATTGTTTGCTTCACTCCGAACAAACCACAAACAGCAGCTGCAGCCCCTGTCCCCGCCCCATGGTACCAGCCTAATGGCTGGGCTTACAGTTACATGCCAACAAGGCCAATATACAAGTAATGCTTTGACACTTTAGGAAAACTAGAAGGCTGGTTTGCATTTTTGTTTTACTGATTGAAAGTACTCCCAACTCTGCAACACACTTGTATTGAAATCAAATTTTTAAGTCTTTTTCGGGCTGACATCCTACTTGGAAAAATTCAGTCTAGCATTTTCCAGTGTTTTGCAAAGTTGTACATGGCACTTATCAATGGCATTTCCGTGCACTCTGGCTTCCATCATGGTGTCCTGTTGTGCCAGATGCAGTTTAGTTATGTTGGTCACATGACCCGGAAAGCTGTCTGCGGACAAACGCTGGCTCGCTTGGCCTGAAAAGCGAGATGAGCACTGTACCCCATAGTTGCCTTTGACTGGACTTAACTGTCCAGGGGTCCTTTACCTTTTTACATTTACCTGCATGGCACTATGATTGTGTATCACCAACTTTTCTGCCACACTATTCAGGCTTAGTCATTTATATAAAAATCTGCATTTGATATGCTGCTCACCTTCAAAAACCCCTGGAGACTTACCTTCAGCAAGATAATCCTAGCAATTCCCTGGTTGGTACTTTTGTTAAAACTCTTTAGATCTTAATCACTTTGCAATTTCACACAGTCATGCTCTAATCATAAGTCCCGTTCCACACAAAAACCTACAGTACAAAATTAAAAGCTTTGTTCCTTGGCAAGAAGCAAGATAAATACCACTTATAATAAATGCAAAGGGGTGAACAATCAGTCTCTTTTAGAACTTACATCCCTTATGCAGAAAGGCAATGTTCAGTGATTTAAAGGTTCCCACAATGCCTATGATACATAAAAAATGGGGCGACATCAGCCCTGGCACTGAACTTGGCTAACAATCACAATTGTCATGTGTTTACATTTAATGCCTGATAAAGTTTATTTTGGGAAACTGCTTCTGCATCCTGAGTATATCTGAGTATCTTGTCTGTGAGTCTTGAAAGACCTGCACCCTGGCCTGGGAGGGCAGAGCCCTGACTGACTCCAGCTACAAAAGCTGAGGCTGCTGGACAGAATATTGGATTAGGATATTGTGTCTTTTTTGGGATGCTGCTTTTATTGATATATATTTTTGTATATTTTTAGATCTTATTATGATTTATGTGGAAATTCTTCAATTTGGTTGTTTGTGTGTGTATGTTTTTTCTTAATAGAGGGGAACAAAAATTCAGTCAATTCCTAGGATTAAAATCTGTAAAATCCTTAACTTGTAAAAACACATAGTCTTCTAGTCTAGAACAATATGGATGTGGTTCATATATTGGTCCAATTTTCACTTATTTGAAATTTATCAAATCTTATCTCTTGTAAAGAGTTACCTTCAGTATGCATCAGGAATAAAGAGCAGCATATTCTTTCCATACAGAATGGTTCCTTTCACTATGGTTCTTCTAGGATGGAATAATTCAGAAATTTCAACACCACAAATAGGATCGTGGGAAATCAGGGTCTCTTTCACATGCAGGTGACCCAACCATGACACAAGGCAAGGTAGCCACAGATTTTGCATGACATAAATGGCAAGAGAATAGAAGACAGGCAGATCTGTCCCATAGAGTAAAATCATGTAAGACATTATCCAGTGTAACTTCCACTGAAATGAATGAAAGCTGTCCTAAATATATTACCATGTGGCGTGCTAATTAGGAGGGGGTGCTATTTGAATTTTCCATTTCTGGTACAGCACTAGTTTGTCCCCACTTTCCTCATTCATGCCTGGGTGCTGGAAGGTAACCCTAGGTGTTTGCTGTTATGCTCATTTAACCTCACTGTTCCAGAATTCAACAGCAGTCCTGCCTTCTGAAGTCTGCACACAGTTGAAAGCAGAAACATGACAAGTCAAAGCATTACTTGCATGACAGCCATGAATACACCCACTGCCAGAAGACTGGGATGACAGCCTGTGCTTACTGTTGGGAACAGTAGCTCCTGTGCTACATCTTGACAACACCATTTTAAAAGAGGTGCAGAGAGGTGTGTGTGTGTGTGTGTGTGTGTGTGTGTGTGTGTGTAAGAGCAAGTAGATTTTTAAGGAAAGGGGAGATTATATTGCAAACACAAACCAAAGGTAAGAGAAATTGTTCTTAGAAAACCCGCTTTCTTTATGATCAACTGTTATGTACTGCCACATTTTCCTCAACATTGAAGGATAAATGTGGAATGCACAGATTTTTCTCAGTTGCAAAGAGGGTGATTTCCCTGTTTTATTGTAATTTTGTCTGCTTTATTGTCTACTGTAAGCTGCCTTAAAAACCATGGAAGGAGGCTTTTCAAAAACAAAGTTCCAATTTAAAACAATGGAAGAAAAAGGCCCTTAATGCGGAGAAACTTGCTGATGTGTTCACTTCAGGCCACTGTGAAGCCAGAAAAGCTTCACCCATTTTGCATGGTGGAATACTGTCACATCACAAGACATGAAGTGGGTACAATTACAACACAGTGCCTACAGGATGAATGAATGCTGTCATGTTATCCACCTATGAGGCAGATGCTGAACACACAGACAAACATGCATCTCTCTCTGAGAAAACAGCCAACACATGTTACAGTTCAGAGTAGAAGATTGCAATCATATGCATAGGTACTTGTAAAGAAGCCCTGCTGAACTGGGTAGGATTCCTAAGTAAACATGTGAAAGACTAGGTTATATGTCAGATTTGGGCCCAAAGACGTACTCAGATGCAAAGTCTGACACATTCAGTTCAAGGGCATTTCAAGGGCATATGTTAATGCATGCTGATTGATTCAAATATTGATCCAAATCACTCAGTAAAACTGCTTTTTAAAAATACATGTGTGGGTGTGTATACAGGGTTATTTTGGTTCCCTGAAAGCTGAATTTCTTTCACTCTTTTAGTGTATGTATTCAAACAGTTTTTCAGCAGTGCAGAAATGTCAGCACACAATTCTCATTTTCACAGCATAAAAGGCATTTGTTTATATCCAGAATCTATACTGGTGAAATCAATATTGAAAACAACACCCTCTATCTGAGTACCTATAGTTAACTATATAACTCAGTGACCCACAAAGAACTTCACTGTAAGGCTACAGAGGCAATCACTTCACTAATTAACAGTAACCAATTAGCTTTTGATTTGAATATTCGTGTTCCACTTGCACAACTCAAAACTGCAATTCCACTTTCCACTGTGCTCTTATTCTAGACAGACATTCCTAAAGCTTCCTAAGAAAAATAATTCAAAAGCCTTCCGACACACCTTGCTTGCTCTGTTAGGTGAACTGCAGCCCAATTCTGTGCTTCATTGCACAGCACATAATTCTAGAAGGTTCTCTTGCAGGCTAATTAATTCTACCTGCCTAGAATTCAAAGCAAGTTTAGAATTCCCTCTTCTAAAAAGTAAGCATTTATTCTCTCATTTCTATATACCCTTTTAAAATATATGAAACCCACTTAGACTACCATTCCCTGGGCTAAACAGCTTTCTTTTAGTAAACTCATATATCATCAACATGAAGAATTAAAGAACCCAAGAGATAAATGAATGTAGAGATGCATTTTTATATTTTTCGTTATCGAAGGTCATTACGTAAAATATTTGGTAGCATGAACAAGTTAAGAACAGAAGGCAAGCTCTCAAAAATACGATCATAGATCCAAAACTCCAGAATCCTCCAAGGTATTTAATTGGTATGCAAGACTATTCTGCCACAAATCAATATGTAAGTGGTGCACTTCACTCACACACACAGGCACATGAAGCCTTCAAAAATGCAAAGCTGACTAAGACATGTCTTCACCAGAAACTAAGTGACAGCTCACATCATAAATCCTTTCACCGGCAGGCTCTTAGTTATGAGGCTACTGACTCAATATTGCATTTTAGCACAAGACACTGAAGTCCAAATTCCTTGCAGCTGCACCTATATAACACACGAATATGGGAAACCGCCTTGCACTAAGAGAGACCACCATCTATCTCAGTGGTACCTCGGGTTACATACGTTTCAGGTTACATACGCTTCAGGTTACAGACTCCGCTAACCCAGAAATAGTGCTTCAGGTTAAGAACTTTGCTTCAGGATGAGAACAGAAATTGTGCTCCAGCGGCACGGCAGCAGCAGGAGGCCCCATTAGCTAAGTGGTGCTTCAGGTTAAGAACAGTTTCAGGTTAAGTACGGACCTCCAGAACGAATTAAGTACTTAACCCGAGGTACCACTGTAACCTGAGGGACCACTGTCTATACTGGCTGGCAGCAGTTCTCCCTTGTGTCAGTCAGTCCTCCCTGGCCATGCCAGTAATTGAGCCTGGGAACTTCTGTATGCAAAGCAGATGCTCTACTGTTCTTTGTGATCCTTAGTCCTTAGGGAAATACACATTGCACTCCTCAGGTGTGAACCCTGAACGCAAGGCCTGGGCAACTCGCTCTCACTTTAACAATATCCCCAAGTTCAATGCTTTACTTATTCCATATAAGTAACTGCACGGCAACCATTCACCTAAACAAGATACAGTAAAGCAAAAGGGTGCCTGGGGATATTCGGCAGCTTGGAGGGTTAATCCTTAAAGCTCAAGTGCAGCTCTGCTAGATCAGACCAAAGACTTCTGCATTCCAGGGGACAACTGGATACCTCCATATGCTTAATGAGTTTAAGTATAATTTTCATTAAGAAAACAAGGATAATTTTTTCAAAAGTATTTTCTATTAATCTTGCAATACTCGCTACATTTTATATTCCCCTCCACATTTGCTCCAGAACTAAATTGTATGTTAGTTTAAATACCACAAAGACATTTCACTGTTTTTACAGAAATTTCATATAATAATAAATACACAACTGCAGCCCTCCTCCATTTACAAATTCATTAGGAATGTGAGGCCTAAAATTAAGAAGGGAGAGTCAAGAGGAGCCAACACAACCAAACCCCAGCACACCAAACTTTCCATTCCTTAAGGAGTAAAAAGTCAGCAAAATTTCTTGTTATTTTTGTTCTTTGTCCCAATGTTTCTTTTTCAATAAGACAAATACAATAGATGAAAGCTAATAAAATATTGCTTGAAGACAGGAAAAAAATGTAATATAATATATTCATATCTACTACCAGTAAGGATGTGGTCTGTGGATGCACAAGCTCCTTCCATTTTCCATAAAATGTCACTCCACATTGCATATGTAAGCATTTGCATTCAGCTGAACATATGAACTTTTCCCCCAATTAATCTATTTAAGAAAACAGTTTGAAAGCTTTGTGCAGGAAAGGTTTTCCTGGAACATGGATTACTATCAGGCTCCCCAATTAGAATGCTTAACTAGAAAGGTAACAAAAGAACATTATAAGGAATACCAAAGTAATTCAATTCTCACACAAAGGTACTCATTTTAGCTGTTGAACATCAAGTTTTGAAATCCACATTAATCATCTCTCTGGCTCCCACACAATTTCACATGCACACCCATGATAATAGATTCCCAATTTGCTGGAGAGAATTGAGGAATATAATCTAAGGAAGTGGCAGCTTGCCATTTGATCTTGTTAGGCTTACTTCTTCATTCAAGGGACCAGTTTGCCAAATGCTTAACAACAAATGTAAGACTTGGAATACAAAGTTTGGGCAATCCTTAACAAAACACCTGTGTAGACACATAAGGAAGAGTACAGTGTGCTGAAATGTCACCCCAGACACATATCTCTGAACTTCTAGCACAAGGGTCCCTCAAAACAGAAAGATTGCTACAAAACTATCCAATATATCAAACACCTATTCCCCCCCCCTCTCTCTCTGTGTGTGTGTAAACTTGCATTAGGGCAAGGACAAGGTCTGGTGGGAAGGGGGAAAGGAGGGAAATAATGAACCGACGCAAATCATTTCTACTCATGTATTTTATACTAAAATATTTCAACAACATGGTAGGGAATTTCTGGTTTATACAAGAACAACCCATTCAACCATCCCAGGAAATGAGAGGAAAGCAAAATTCCACATATAAAAACAATACCACATATATAATTTTCTCAGATACCCAACATTGTTTCTCAACAGCACACTGCACACCTGCAACATCTTGTTCAGGGTTAACCATTTTATCTAAATGAACCACTATTTATTCTCCCATTCTGCCTGTTATTCCCAGCAGCCTCTTATATGCCTCTTTGCTAATAACTCCCAAGCAGTAAACCTGATATAGGAATAAAAGGTGAACCATAAACAGCCTCTTAGTAAATATTTCCAACATTCACTAAAATATAATTATGAATTGCTTATAGATAACATACACTTATCTATAACATTTATCACTGGAAATACTAGAAGATGATAGATTTTCAAACACTAAGATAAGCTTGACAAGCACCTAGTTCAATACAAATAACAACTAATTCAACGCTGTTAAGAGACATAAAAAAGAACACAATCAACTTGGAAGTGTGTCCCAATATATTTTTATTTATATGTTAAGTGTTTCCTTGAAGCTGATGGGCGGGTTACCTTCCAAACTAAATTATTTCAAATTTACAACCTTTTACCAGGAATAAAAAGTAAATGCATCACAGCCTACAATGTAATAATTGACCTAATGCTATACTCAGAACATCACACTGTATAACTACAGGAAGAGCAATCTATCTACTACTGAATAATTCTAAATGTTTCTTTTCTAAGATATCCAAGAGCATATTTAGGCATATATGCTTTACAGCACTATTCTATACATCTCTACTTCAGAAGTAAGTCCCATTGAATTTAATAGGGCTTATTCCCAGGAAAATGGATAGGAGACTGCAATCTTATCAATAAGTTCTCTCTCAATGTAGGGCTGATCACTTGCTTATTTTACTGCAGTATATTTGCCAGACCTTGAAACAAATCTAGTATTTATTTGTTTAGGTAGATAGGATACTTCATACATGTCTTTACAGCAACATCACATATAAGCCCTCAAGAGCAGTTTACATGTGCAAATTCACCACCAGACAATAATTTATTCACACATCAGTGTGTGATGTCTGGCAAAATCTTCCTTTCCCATTGGGAGGAATATGAATGACCAAGCTCCCCTGGAGAAATACAAATTCACACCAGGGTTGCATGCATCTTTACAGTCTTTCTACAAATGCAAGAACCAGACAGATTTTGTATCATCACACATTATCCCAGACACAGCTTGATAAACCTGATGGCACCTCTCCACTGTATGCTTCCTTCAAATTGCTCAATTCCTTAAAATTGCTAAATTGCTTTCCCTTTCATCCCCGTTCTCCAGGAAGGTGCTATGTTAGGTCAGCTTTTACAGAAAGAGTCAACCTAACATGAAGGGAGAGGTAACCACATTCCTGTTCTTAACTATGAAGAAGTGTCTTATTCCCCTCCCATTTTTTCCTGCATAGAGAATTGGGAAGAAATGAAAGGAGGCTTATTTCCTGCATATTCCTTCCTTGCCATGCTTGCTTCAGGTTCTTGCAACAACCCAATGCAGAGGAAGAGAAACAGAGGAAAGAATAACAAGTCCGTTCTCTTCCTGTAGAGCAAGCAATGCCAAAACAGTGTTCATATGTGCCAGTGTGCCCACCTGTACCTCCTACAGTGTTTGTGAAAGGTTCCCTCCACTCAATATCCCCTCAAAAATCTACAATGCATGAAAGACTGTTTGCCTCCTGGTCAGTTCCTAATGGCATTGGCTCAGTCTCTTCTGCGCTGAACACACACACCTTTAAACATGTCCACATTTCACTGGATGTCAAGATTGGCCACTTTCCTCTCGTGGATTCTGAAAAAAGCTTATCTCTGTGAGTGAGTGCCACTGTGGCTGATGTTGATGCCCTTCCCCACATTGAAAGGGGAAGCGGATGGGGGAGGGGTCATACCCACACCACTTCATTGTCCTCTTTTTCCATTGTTTTAGATGTGACAGTCGCTTTGTGTTATGCCATGTCCCCATGGAAGCCATTTTGTGACTGGTGGGCATGACATTTTCAAAATACTGGCTTCCGGTGGTGGTCCCTGCCATAGAAAAAGAGACAAGTAGCTTCCTCCTCTTCCTATTGTGCTTTTTGCAGGAAGTAGCTGCACCAGCTAGCTAGCTATCTTCTGAAAAGGCCAAAAATAGGACAATCAAACCAACTTTTCTTGAGTTCTCTGCAAGTGTCTCAAGATTCAGGGAAGGAGAGGTCAGTGGTGACACACATAATTGATTTAATTAGGAAAACAAACCAGAAAATACAGTAGTCCTTCAGATATTAAAAGCTTCCCTAAACAACGCTGCCTTCAGATGTCTTCTAAAAGCCTGGCAGTTGTTTTTTCCTTTGACATCTGGTGGGAGGGTGTCCAACAGCGTGGGTGACGCTACCAAGAAGGCCCTCTGCCTGGTTCCCTGTAACTTTGCTTCTCGCAGTGAGGGAACTGCCAGAAGGCCCTCGGCGCTGTAGAATACGGATTGATCAAGGTTGTTTCAGCAAAGACTGCTCAAGAGGTTTGCTGACATTTTATGTACATAGCTGGGTGTTTTAAAGTGAGTTCTCACTGGTATCTTTGCAACTGTGAGGCTATGAAAGTAATACTTTTAAAATGGACTTTAATGAATAGATCCTCATAGGTATTATAGAAATTCCTTTAAATGACAATAGAAAGAGTTGCCAACAATAAAGTGGTCTGTCTCTGGTATTTCCATACATATGACATATGGCTTATTGCAATGCAACTAAGCGTTATAGATCAGAGGCTGGGGAACCTGTGTCTCTTCAGATGTTGTTGGACTACTCTAAAAATTAGGCATGCTGGCTAAGACTGATGGGAAGCTAGGGAAGGAGGTCTAGAAGAACATGCATGCATGCCAGCCAGTAAGGAAAAAAGAAAAGCTCTGCTCAATCAGGCCAAAAAACCATCTAGGCCAGCATTTTATGAGATGTGTATGGGAAGCCTGAAAGAAGAACCTGAATGCAGCACACATGACAACTGTAATAAAAGGGCATTGCAACAATTACTGCTTTAATGTAAGTGCCTGCTTTGAAGTACAATGTAATCCATTAATGTATCAGTCATTCAGTCATTGTTGAGCATTCATAGCTAGTGTTAAAGTGAATACATCACATATCTTAAAATTGGGGCTACATTTTTAAAATGATCTGCTCAGTTTATCCATGTCAACTATTAATAAGACTGGAGATATTCCAATGTCAATGATGCTTTAAAAAATGTATCTCAGAACATTGTGTGGTGCCTCTCAAAGGCATCTTGAGATGTAAGAAAATAAGGCAGGCTGTCCAACTTTAAGGACTGTGGAAGTACATAGTTTGGCAACCATTTTCTTAGTTCCTTGAACATCTTTGAAAATAAGCAGGACGAATCACGTTATAAAATGTAGTCTTAATTATGGGTTTTTAATGAGAAAATGACTCTCACAATGTGAATACCTGGAACCATAGCAGAGCAGTAAAAAGCAAACATGAGCCCAACTGTCTGTTGACCCTTTGCTATTACTGCAGCTGTTCCAAAAGGTTAAGTACCATTTGGCTTCAGTGAATAATCAAGATCTTAATCAGCTACTAAACAGAGAACCTGAATTACTAATTCTTACCTAGATGGGTTTCTAAATTCTGCTTTTGGAGGGTCATGTTGATTGGAAAGACTGAATTTATATTCTTAGATGGAAGCTTTGTTTGGCTTGTGGACACATGCTCTACATTGTCCCAAACTCAAATAATTTCAGGCCTTGCCTCATTCTCTGGATGATGCCAAGGGATAATTGTTTTAAGCTTGTAAGAGACCATCTGGCTCTTGCACAAATCACTTCACTTCCCACCGAAATTCACCCACATTGGAAGTGGCATGAAGCAGCTGTTTAGTAATGGCTAGCAATAACACTGAGCAGTTCAAGTTGGGGAAGTAAGGAGCAAAGGTATCTCCTGCCTTATTTAACTGGAGGCGGGGGTGCTTAAATTTGATTCATGATGACAACTCTTTTCAGAATATTAAGGGACATTACCGTTCTAAATGCACTCAGGACTACTTACTTACCTGCTATAAATGGAGTTGAACACGACTAAACAAACATATATTCCAATCCTTGTTCCTAGTAATCTTCCTAGGGACTATAACCAGCACAGTGCAAATTTGAGAAATACATTCCTTGGGACAGTAACATTTTTAATAAAAAAATGTTTTTGAAATCTGAGAGGCATTAAAGAAAAAAAAAATCTTTTGTTAGCCTTTCCTTATGATGTCTGTTTTATCACACAAACAGAAGAACACAGTTGGTTTACATAATAAAATCTAAAGTCAACTAATTAACGTTATAAATAGTGCAACTGTTTTTGGATCCACTTGCAACCTCTTTTGGAATATAGCTTTCTCAGTCTCAAAACATACAAAAAACCGAAAAACAATCTTCAGTATTTCTTTCACTGGCTAAGCAGATCAACATCATCTGTCCCTGAAAATACTCTCTTTACCATGATTGGCCAACAATGTTAAATAAAAAAATTCAGCATAGTTTACTCTCCAGCTTACTGTATTTTCATCCTTGTTTTGGGAAGGTGTGATAGATTACACCCTTGTTTGCTCAGACCAGAAGCAAACTGAAAAACAGTATATTCTGTATCTCAGGATCTCTTTAATAGAGGAGTGTTTGCTAGAAACTCAACAGTTTGTTAATTACTTGAAAATCTGCCAGCATTAGTGCAGACTCATCCACTCTACATCAGCAGCAATATGTTAGTCACAGAAGGTCACATTTTCTCAGCCAAAGTGAAAATGTTGCACTGTTTTATTCATTAATGAGACAGGAATTACATTAATTTTTAGATGTACTACTTCAGTGGAAATGCAATTCATACGTAGCCTGATTTTTCTGTTCTCTCTATATAACAGTTCTCCAGCATTTGCAATGGTTTTGAGATTTTTTACAAAATCAATTATACAATTTGTATAAATTTTACTAAATAAATTGGCATAAATAAATTGGCATAAATTTTACTAAATAAATTGGCATTGGTTTTCACATCTATCGCCCTACTGAGATTGGGCTCTTAATAAACTAAAAACATACAAAATGAATTTAAAAGAGCTCTAACAAAGTACCATTGAGGATAGGACAGGAAAGAAAACTAACACAAGTTACTGCAAGCATTTGTAATGTTGAGAAATTATCTAGCACATCTTAGATTATTAATCCTTTCCACTACTAACCTATGGAAAGCAACACATTCCACTACTTAATTTGTATTTTGAATCATTCTACAAAGAGAGAGAAAGCAATTTACAGTGGCACCTTGGTTTAAGAATGCTGCAAACCCAGAAGTAGGTGTTTTGGTTTGTGAACTTTGCCTTGGAAGCAGAACTTTGCCTTGGAAGCCATATTCCGCTTCCTGTTGGGTGTGTTCCATTTGTAAATTGAGTCCCCCACTGCTATGGGAAAGCACGCCTTGGTTTAAGAACGCTTTGGTTTAAGAACGGACTTCCGGAACGGATTAAGTTCATAAACCAAGGTACCACTGTATGTGAAAATACGTCTTTCTTTACTTTCATTTCACAAATATACATGCGTGGGAAAATTAATTAGCTAATAACTGCAATTACTGATGTAAACAAATAATTTCATCATGGTGACTCCAGAAGAAATGATACTAGATTTAACCTCTCTTCTAGTTCCTAAAAGCCAGTTCCCATACTGCTCTGCCAACAAGATCCAAAAGGGGAAAGGAAGGGAAATGGCAGACATAACCCAGATGGGAGATTAACTGCTACGAGTTCAGAATCACTTAGATTCACTCAGGTATTTCAAGAGACTGAATTGTCAAGGAAAGCTGCCTAAAAGTTGCTTATTATAAGAAGGTCATCCAGGTAACAAGTCATTACTCATTTTTAAAGAACTCTTAAACTTAAATCTTACTTTAAAAGTTTGCTTCAAAATTACAACATCTATCTAGTTTTTAGGGCTAGTTCAGAGCACTATTAAGACTTTGGATGACTTCATATGGAGCACATCAGCCTCTTATTCCCCAGCCAAAGTACTGTAGTAACAGTAAACTGAAACCCAGAGAGATTGGTGTTCCTGCCAGCAGCAAGTGTTTAACCATTCTGTGTTTTCACAATTCCACATATGCATGGCCCCCTACATCTGTAAACCTTTAACTGCACCATGCCATTCCAAGTATTTTATAATAAGAATGTATACCATGTATTTACCAAAATAGGAACCAGCACTGAAGATAGCAATTACAGAATTCATTACTTTGCAAAAATATATGGACACAAAGAGAAGAAGGGATATAGAATTTGAGCTTCTAAACCAAATTCCAAGCCTGAATAATTGCAATACATTTCTACTAGCTTGCAAAATCACCAATAAAAGAAGTTTCGTTTAAATCTAATTTTCAAGTTTTAATTCATGTATTTCTTGAACAAGCTTTCATATGAATTGCTTGCTATAAAAATTAAAATGTATGTTTATAATAAAAGAAAATAGAAGCATCATTCTAAACCTCTAATAATGTAGCTCAAATGCCTTTTGCACTACATTTTTTTAGAGAGAGAAATGGGAGCAATTATAAAATTAGTGATTTGTTTGGTTTCTGTTTTTACATATCAAGGACACTAAGCAAGATCATTTACTTGACGCTTAAGTAGACTTCATGAAAGGGGCTGCAATGCATGCACAAGGAGTGTGACCAGAGGGGCAAGCTGATGTTGCAGCTATTTCAATCTCTCCCCTACTCATCACAAATTCATGGATGAGAGCTTTGGCCATGCTGGCTAGGGATGGTGGGAGCTATTTCTCAGAACATCTGGAGGACACCATGCTGGGTAACACGGTTTAGAGGTTTGGGTATGAAATACAGCATGCTAACCAAATGGACTGCTGGAAGTTATCAATACTCAAAGCTGATTCTCACATTTTCAATTGAACCCATGAATATGATGTGTAAGCAATCTTGAAGGAGTGCATCATATGCTCAGCACTAAAAAACAAAACAAAATCAAAGTTCTGAGACATGCATAAATTATGTAAATATTCACACCTGATTTTATATAAGGTAAAAATATGTGCAGAGCGCTTCTGGATCAGACAAGTGGCCCATCGAGTCCAGCATCCTGCTCACACAGTGGCCAATGAGAAACCCATGGAAAGCCTGCAAGCAGGACCTGAGCACAACAGCACTTTCCCCTCCTATAGTTTCCAGTAACTAGTTGCGTGCTGAGACCCCGGGCCCCACATTTCCCTTAGGTAATAAACACACAAACACGAATATTTTAGGTTAATGGGGTAAAATAAGCCACAACTTTATTGGTTACAGAGGTGAGCGGTTTGGCTTAGGCATTGGGTGAATCCAGGCTATATCTTGACTCCTGCCCGTCTGCAGGGAGTCTACTAAGGGTAAACCACCAGATGGGGGAGCCCAATGACATATGTGAAACCAGGGCATCCCGCGGGTCCCCGTTGGGGTTGTGCCATGACCCTAGCCTACACCCAGGCTTCAGAAAGGAACCAAGCCCCCGATCCCTTTAACAGCATACCCTTATCATGCAGGGGCAGGCGAAGGCTACAACCTCCCCTCCCATAACTAACTAGTATTCTGAAGCAAACTGTTCCCAACAGTGAAAGCAGAACACAGCCATCAAGGCTAGTAGTCACTGATAGCCTTATCCTCTGTGAATTTGTTTAATCCTCTTTTAAGCTAATCATGAGGACGCACACAGCCTTTGTTGACTTGCAATGAAGACTGCACCCCTGGAAATGACTGGTGGGAGAAATTCCCACCATCACAAAGGACCATTAAGGCAACAGGGTAGATTTTTCCTGGGAGATGGCTTTTAAGAAGCTGGAACCAGCAAGGGGGGGTGGGGGTGGAATCAGCACTAAAAAATGCAATGATCTGCACTGCCAGAGCACTGTTGCTTTTTCGTCCACAAAAAGAAACAAAGCTCTGATTTCAGCTGTCAATTTAGTCACCTTGAATCAGTGTCACCCTCCCCACCTTTCTGTCCCAATCAAGGTGCTTTGGTACAAGCCTAGTAAAAAAAGGGGGGGTTAAAAGGTAAAGGACCCTTGAAAGGTTAAGTCCAGTCAAAGGCGACTACGGGGTGTGGCACTCATCTTGCTTCAGGCAGGGGGAGCCAGCCTTTATCCACAGACAGCTTTCCAGGTCATGGGGCCAACGTGACTAAACCGCTACCAGCGCACGGAGGACCATGACGAGTGCCAGAGAACATGGAAACACCGCTTACACTAGTATACACTTGGAATGGAAAAAGTGTCATTATTTGGAAATAAAAATGTCCAGAGCAGTATCCTTTTATCAAAAATGCACCTAAAACATTACATGGGTGTGATATAGAGCTTGTTGGTCTTGTGTTTCACTATTCTTTCTCTAATAATGATTATGTGCACTGTGTAATGAAAACTGATCTGTTAACTGAATGCTGACTTATTTTCTGCTGAAATTTCTTTTTTAACTGAATACCAAGTAATTAGTAATTTGCATGTAACTGTTCAAATTAATTGCATCTTGCCATATGCTGCATTACTCACTTCTCCTTTGCCACTAGACTAATATATGCACAAGCACTCACTCCCACAGAAAATTTGAAACAGCTTCAGAAAACGAGTGAACTTCATTCTCATTCTTTTCCTTTAAGATTATAGGCTGCATGTGTTTTTCTTTTCTTTTCTTGGAATTTATGACTGAAATCTGTTCTTGCAGAGCATCAAATATTTCAGCAGCAATAGTAATTACCACTCATGATTTATTCTCATCACAATAAAGTTGTATTTGGGTACTACAAGGCAATTCACAACAAACAGTTCTAGATTGTAAACTCATCTTTTAACCAATATATAAATGCTGACAGATCTTGAGATCTGTTCAGGGTTCCCAATTTGTTTAGGCCATATTTCCCTGGCTAGTTGGGAAAGATCTATTTTAGCCTCTAATTAGCCATTCTTTTCTATAGATCACCATAATTTCTGCTCATACTTTGGTTACCATTTTACAAGTTCAAGGAAAGAGGAGTATATGCATGGTTCGATGTGCCCCTCCTTTGGCATGAAAGTTTGTCAGCAATTTTTGCACTCAAATTCCCAGTGTTTTCACTGCTCTTAGGCCTGGTCCACAGCTCCACCCCACAGAGTATAAAAGTAAGGGACACTATCAAAACTTCAGTTCGGCTGCGGTGGTTCTCTCCAATCAGGTTAAGTAAACTCAGGAATTACACAGCTCCATGACTCCCAGGGCTCCTGAGCTTCTCTGGGATGCCCTCTGGGGAATAGCGTAGCACCCTGGAGCCTAATCCCCACCCCCAATAAAACCCTTTTGGAGTTGTGTTGTGCACACTTTCTAGTGTCCAAATCTTAGATGAAAATAAGACAAATATTTCTAGAGGGTAATAAAAAGTGCACAGGAACACTGAGGGCGTTCAACAATAATAAAAGTAAGCACAAAGCCAAAAACTATTTCAGCTCAACTCTAGTTATTAGACAAAGCTTAAACATTTTATGGATTTGGGCTAAGTTATATGTGTAGTTTCTCAAATCTACATAATTCATACAATTCAATTTCCGCTTTCACACGTTGTGGTCCTTCAAACTAAATTCTGAATAACCACCTGTCATTCTACTCATTGTAACGTCTGCGGCAGTGTAACCTTTGGAATTAAGTAGCTCAGGACATGCCAACACTTCTCTCTATGAACATTTATAGCTCAGGTGTTTCACTACCACCTACATTATTAGCATTGCTACAGTAAGTATAATCTTCAGGTGTTGATTGATGAGCTCCATTGTCACTGTTCTGCCAGTGGGAGATATGAAAGAGCTAACTGTATGCTGGAAGGACCAAGGCTACTTACTAATAGGTAGATCAACTACTGGCTTATAACTTACTTCTGAGGTTACAATGGCAGATAGCTGTAGCTACCCAAGTGGACTTGGATAGTTCACTCACAATAAACATAAATTATTTGCACCAGGATATTGCAAATACAACTGCACTGATTTGACAGAGGCATACATGTTTGATAAAAGGACAGGGTGGAATACAGTCCATCTTCCCAGATGGGATCAATTTAAAAGAGATTTCCCCACCCCCCCATGCAGATAATG
The DNA here is from genome assembly GCF_027172205.1 of Podarcis raffonei. Taxonomy (NCBI): domain Eukaryota; kingdom Metazoa; phylum Chordata; class Lepidosauria; order Squamata; family Lacertidae; genus Podarcis; species Podarcis raffonei. The sequence goes on along the minus strand of NC_070611.1, from coordinate 62,516,297 downwards.
CACTTATCCCTTTATTGCATGTATAATAAAAAATAAGAATGTTATGGTTAGTCAGTGTGGTGTTCTGCATAGTGCTGATCTTGGATAGGTGTCCCTGGGTTCAAATCCCTGGGTGGCCATGAAGGTGAAGGGTGTCACTTTGCAACTTTCAGCCTAATCTACCTCACAGAGTTGTTATGAAGATAAGGATATTAGGTAATTGTATTTACATACCCCAAGATTATTCAATACAATAAACTTTTGAACCCAGTTAGAGAATGCTTGGCTATATTGAATAAAATAGACCATTTCAAACATACCAATGTTAAATAGCTCTGAATATACTGCTGCTAGTCAGTATGGACAATACTAATTGATATGGACCAAGGGGCTGACTTGATGTAGGACAGCTTCCTAGATTCCTAAGCGAGACATACTGCTTGCCCCTGAATTAGGAATGGAGAAATGTGCTCGTTTACTTACATTGTTGCTTAAAAACAACAATGATCTACTCATGTAATACTTAAATGAACAAACGAGGACATCCTTGGCTTAATGTTCTTTATCACAGCTTGAATTCAAGTGATGTTTGAAAATTACATCCTTGATATCCTGACTTCTAAACATAATCAATAATTCAAGAGATATGCAAACAGAACTTGCAAAATAGGGCTTTTCTGCCTCTCCAGTCCCATGCCCTCCCCCCAAGAAAGCTGTTCCTAAAGGTTGAGGGGGTATAGAATGGTATGGGGTATGTTGTGAATGACTGGAGGGGGCAACTGGTAGAAATTTGGGGAACCATCTTACATGAGTGGAAGTGCCTTACAAGGGAGCTCTAGACCCCAGCCAACTACTTATCCCCTTTCCAAAACCAACCACCACGGCTCCCAAGCTGCTACAGAATTGCCCTTGTCCCTACAGAAACATTTCATCATCCATAGGAGCTAAGCATCACAAAGAGCTGACCATCCTATGGAAAACGTTTCTGTTAGAAGCCTTACTGGGCTAGGCTAAAACAATCCATATATTCAAGTATAATACTAAGCATGAAGTAAGGCATTCCAAGAAGCCAAAGAAAGTGCTCTGGACAACAAATGACTTAATGTATTTTAAAAATAAATAAATTACAGAATTTCATGAAGTTCCTGCTACAGAAGAACTTTCAGTATTCTGGGTGGTATTCAAAAAATCTTAGTCTGAACAGACCCATTTAAGTCTGCTCTTCGATTTAGTTGAATACCATCCTCAGAGTTTACAGTACCAAAAACAAAAACAAAAAAAAGTGTTATTGTACCAAATAGCAACTTAGGTCTTGGTGTACTTTGGAGAGATCTCCTTGATTACAGTATAGTCTTGTATGTTATCTGTATTGTGTGACAATGTGTTTTCCTTCCATTCATGATAGCCTGAATGCTCTTAATTGTGAATAATACAAAGACAGTCAAGGTGTTTGTAACAGTTCTTGTTTATTACATACTGCAAAATGAAGTAAAACCATTTTTAGAAAATAATGACTCTATTCTAGCTTTGAGAGCAAAGAGCTGCTTGGTACAAAAATAGACTAAATCAATCCATCTGAATTCCAGGCACAGCCTCTCCCCTGCCAGAAATAGATATCTATCATTTGCCGAGATTAGGGGCTTTACACTACAGGAACCCCAGAAAAGTTGGATTAGATAGGCTTAATATTATATATATCCATGAAGTCCTAATATCCTTATTGTAATAAATTCAAGGATTCACTATAGGTGATATCTATTTATATGTTCATAAATAATTGTAGAACTTTATCTGCACAAAAACCAGATTTGACATGGTAGGATTTTGAATGAACAACTGCTCTGGTGATTATAATTAAAAGCTACCTCTCTCACAAAGATTTTTCTCGCTAGTAAAAAATGCAATGTTTCTGATCTTTTCAGTGATACTAGGGAGGGAAGAGAGCAGTTTATAAATGGAACGCAAGTTCATACATGCAATTCTGATCTTTAATGCCCACAAATCAGACCATTGTGTGGACATTTCTCATTCAAAAGTGCATATTCAATTTCCATGAGCAGTATTTTTCTTGCATCACAACCTCTAGATAGGTAAAAATAAAAAGTTATTTAACATTAATGATTGCTATGCTAATTGCTTCAGGCAAGTGATAAAACACTAGCACTGCAGCTCAAAAACTAAGCTTAAAATTTTAGAAAGAGATTCTAAACACATGCACAATTTTAAAAATAAGTAAGAGAGAGAAACCAAAGCCTCTCTAGATGTTGTAAAAATAAACAAGCATCTGTTATGGATGACATAAGCTCCTCAGTTAGATGGATAGGGGCTGATGCAAGATCTTCTGAAGAGTCTTAACATCCCCAACTTCCACAGTTGTATTGATTCTATGCCTTCACTTAGAACAAATATCATTTTCTTCACTACTTAAATGGAGGAAGATATGCTCTGCTTTTCAAGTAACATTCACAGAATCAATTCCAACAACAGCTTCACAATGCATATTGCCAAAACAGAATTCCCTGCCCTTTCCATTTGAATTCTTCAATGCAGAACAGCAGCCATGAACTGGACAATCTACAGAAAATGTTGAAGTCCCCATTAATAATTTCTATGGAACTTTTAAGTGTTTTATCACTTTTCTCTTCCTCAACCTATAAACAGGACAAAGAAAGGAATCTGACGAGTTTGTTTTCTAAACTTGCTTATGTCTAAGCTATTTCAAAATTTTATTTATTTATTTTACATGCAGCATGCAATTTATTCTCCAGCTTGCAATATTTTTAACAACCACACAGCTGTGTTTTTTTAAAATAAAATCTTTCCTGTTATGCACAATTAATGATAATGGAGAGTAAAGCTTACCAAAAAAACAAACCCACATGCTCTTTCTCCAAATCTAATGTGAAGCAAATGTACTTTAACTGTGCATTTTTAAAAGTGGCTTAGTTTACCAAAAGAAATTATCCGCTTGTAAAAGAAAATACACAATCACTTACCAGCCTTCAGAGAAATTCATTCTTCACCAAAGCCTCAATGCAAACAGCACTTGGAAAAATACGAGGCACAACCCTTTTGTCTTGAAGCTGCTCCCCAATGAGCTGTGCACAGCCCTGCCACCAAGAAAAAGCATCCTGGCTCTGAGAGTTGCTAGCTAGAAAACCGATACAAGAGTGATGTCACACTGCTTCTGAAAAATTACTGAACCTCAGAATCATCAGCACTGTTCTCTCAAGTAAAACACTGTTGTGTAACAAGAGGCATTCTGAACACGAACACACACACACACACTTCACCCAAGACAAACATTCCCCATTTCCTTTTCCCAGCAAAGGCCCCAATTACATTTAGCTTAGACCCCAAGAAACATCTATTCTAAACAGCAGATTAGTTTATTTTATTCACCCTCACATGGTTGGATTTTAGCTGTAAGATCACTTAGAGAAAGTGGTGTTTTGGTATCCATGAATTAAAGCATCCCCAGAGTGATCCAGGTCTTATGCTTTGCTCCTTACAAACATGCTATTCCTTGCTTGCTTGGAGAAAATGAGAAACCGATTCCTGATCTCTTAATGCTTATTTCCTCTTCAAAAAGCTAAGAACTTAACACTTGAATTTAGCAAGTTAGTAAATCTCCCAATACTATAATTGCTCTCACATCAGCACTTCTGATCGGCTCAGTTTTTAATGGATAACATCCAATATACTTCCAACAGATCTGCTTTTATAGTCTGTTCTTAAAATTTGCTTCTGAAGAACAGGCACGCATAATCACAACTTTTACAGGTGACCAAGATTTAAAAGGGATAAAGAATGAAATACCATCTCACCCCTATGATGACAGAATAGTATATTTGTCAAGCAACTTTGACTAAACAACATTTGTCCCAAGTGTTATTGCAAAAGAAAAGAAAAAAACTTCATTTCCACGACTGCTGGCAGTTCACGCTGCTTTACTGTTTTGAAGACAGAATTTTCATTGTGCAAGGAAAGAAATATGCATTCTTATCAACATGTTCTAGCCTTTGTAAGCCTATTTTGTTACTTTCAAGGAATGGCAGAAACACACTGGGGAAGAAAAGCTTTTGTAACAAAAGAAATGGCAAGCGACAAGAAGCACAAATGAGACTGTGCTGTCTATAAACATGAACACAAAAACACTTACACACCCTCACATAATGAAAGCCTCAATCAGGACTGGAGCAGAACACAATCAGCTTCTTTACCAGTTAAGGGATCATGGGCAAGTTGAAATATTATGTGCTCTCTCCTGTGTCTGGTGCAAATTTTCCCAGCTAAGGAGTACATTGGCACAAGCCTTGGCATAAGAAGAGCCCCACTGGATGAGGCCAATGGCCCATCTAGTCCAGCATCCTGTTCCCACCATGGCCAACCAGATGCCTGTGGGAAACCCATAAGCAGGACCCGAGCACAAGCCCACTTGCCCTTCCTGCAGTTTCCAGCAACTGGTACCCAGAAGCAATGCTGCTGCCAACTGGCCATGGCTAATGCCTACCAGTGTTTGATCTTAAGCAGAATTTGAAACTAGCTTGGGACAAGGAACATTATGTCAGCACTGGTCCTTTAAATCCATCACCACAAAACAGAAAGATAGAAAGCACAGAATCAGGCCAGGGCAGCATTTCTCAAAATTTATTAAAGCACAACTTGATTTACTAGCACAATGGTTCTCAAAGGGTGTGGCGTGCCACACAGTTGCGTCAGGAGAGGGTGGTAAGTGTGGTGGGAAGATTCAATGACAATCAAATAAACATTTAAACATTTCAATACAGTATCAAAATATTTCTACAGCCAGAAGCAGCATCCACACCTCTCTTCAAGAGCATTGGCTATTCTTCTACAGTACTCCACAACTATTTTGTTGTGAACAGGGATTTTCAACTCTGAAAAATATGATCAGAAAAGAGAAAGTCTTCTTTGTGTTGATGAGGAGATGAGAGTTTATCTCAAATCAGACCTAATATATATGAGATTACCCGGCAAAAGCAAGCTCACATCTCTCATTGAGTTTCCATACAAACTTAAGGTACATATGTAAGAGGCTCATATGTTCTTAGGTAGCTGCATTGTATTATACACAAAACTCTTAGTCTGTCCCAAATTATTTTTATTTAATTTATAGCCAAGCCATAGTGTGTCTTGCTGCTCACACACAAGTACTGTCTTGTGACACTTTAAATAATAACGAAATTATTATGGCATAAGCTTTTGAGGACTCAAATGCAAGCCATATTCATTAGATGCGTGAAGTGAAAACTTGGCAGGTATAAAAGAGGGGGGGGAATTAAGGTGAGAGTTGAATGCAATGAGATACAGTCAGTGATAATTAGAGCTTCAATGTATGTTAAACTGGCACACCTTTACACTTTTGCAATAACAGACAAATGATAATTTACTCAGCACTATGGAGATGATTCTGCTAATACTTGTTAGTCGGGCAGGGAACCATTTGCAAGAAACAGCCACAGACAGTTACTGGCTACAGAACAATTACTGTGTGGACAAGCACCCAACTGTTGTAAACAGCAAATTGCAACACAACACACATTTTTGTCATTTATCAACAACACTACTACACAGGTACATCCCTATTGCAAATAATACGTGGTGTGTCTAATTATGATCCATGTATGTGGAGTTGGGGCAGAATTCAGGCAATGGAAGTGTCTTGGCAGCAGCACTTGCTGTTTGAGTTCTCCCCTCAACAAATCCAAACACACCATCATTGCTGCAGGCAGGAGTAATAATTAAATGCAGCAGCTGTAGGTTCCCCCTCCTTCTAAGGCTGGCAGTATTATTAGTGAGAGCAACCAGCAGAGCATAGGCTGGGATCACTTTCACTTGGCAGAACAGCCCAGCTATGCCATCTGCCAACGTTGCAGGAAGCAGCTGAGCCCGGAGGTGGGGGGCAGCCTCATCATGTACCTGTGCAGGCAGCACCAGTCCCTCCTCCTTTAGGAAGAGGTGGAGTCAGAGAAGGAAGGGATGAGGCATGCAAAGGAGAGCAAGAAGTCCTTTTCCCACTCTCAAGCTCCCTCCATCACTGAAGCAGCTTCGCTAGGCAACTCAAAAGGATTTGGGAGAAAGGGAAGGGAAGGGAAAACCAAGTCACTTTAAGATTACATGAAATCACATGAGAGACCCTGAAAGTCAGTACTGTATAAAGGAATAAAGAAGATTGTTGCAAGTAACCAGAAGTCTTAAGCAAGGAATGCAGAGAGTATCTCCAGCGCTGCTTGGAGCTAGAGGCAGGAAGTTGAAACTGAAGTCACTTCCAGGAGCACCTAAGGAAGCAACAAGTTCCTGCCTTGAGCCTATGAGCAGAGCTAATCCCACTTGAGTCCAAGAGGCCAGCATAGGAGATTAGGTTTTTAAACAATAATGCCAACAACAGCTATGCCAGCAACAGCAAAACATTCACTTTTAGTTCCACAAACCCTAAAGGCTTGGATGTGATGGGGAGAGAGGGAGACCTGTTTTCAGAACCATTAACATCTTCTGCTCCCTCTTGTGGTGAAAATATTTCATCTCTTGCCAGCTTTCAGGAAATAATGCAATCCAATTAATGTATTTTGTTATTCGACAGTTACAGCCCGTAGAAGTGATTACAGAACAAAAAAAAACTATTCTGAGAATCTTGAAAAAGCAAAGTTTGATCATGCATGCTTTCCTCCAACAATCAGCCCACTATGTCAATGGAACTAATCACATGTGGATGGATTTTTCTTCTGAAGGAAAATGAAGTCCCTTGAGTTAAACTTGGCTAGAACAATTTTGACAAAAAAAGAAAACTGTCCCTAGAATTTTGCAGAATTGTCAGAAAATTTTGAGAAGTAAATTTAGGCATATTATATGATTACTTCAAAACACACTGCACGAGGAGTAAAATGTGAATATAGTTCTTGTACACCAATGTAGAAACACCAAATAGATTTGTAACATTCTTAGAATCATAGAATTGTTGAGCTGGAAGGAACCCACCCCGAGGGTCATCTAGTCCAACCCCCTGCAATGCAGGGATATGAACACACAGTCCTCCATCCAATTTGAAACTATATTGGACCATGCATAGCTTTGCAAATGTGCTAGCAGTTTTATTCACTGCAGAATCCCTTATAGTCATAATAATTGAGCGTGGTGATGGAAACACTCTAGGTGGAAGTACTAAGAAGATGGCAGCTGGTGTGCTTATAATGTGCTGGGGTAAAAGTTAGTGTTATGGTAAAAATATTGCTCAAGCTGTAGACAGCAGAAATAAGCTTCAAGATAATTTCATTGCATTAGATGTGGATTTGGTGGGACAGAATAAGCAGCTTGATGAAAAAACAGATTCATCTACTTGGTTGTAATACAACTCCCATCAAGTAAAACACAAGACAGAATTCACATAGAATCTTAAAATTAACTTTTCTGCGAGATGGCCTATCACATGCCTCATGCTTGGAACCAGCAGATACATTCGTGTGCCCCCCAAGTTACAGTGATACCTCTGGTTACAAACTTAACAGTAGCAGCCAGGAGCAAATAGGCTGCAGCAGAATCTAACCTATTACAGTGGTACCTCTGATTAAGAACTTAATTCGTTTCAGAGGTCCGTTCTTAACCTGAAACCGTTCTTAACCGAGGTACCACTTTAGCTAATGGGGCCTCTGATGCCGCCGCCGTGCAATATCTGTTCTCATCCTGCGGCAAAGTTCTTAACCCGAGGTACTACTTCCGGGTTAGCAAAGTCTGTAACCTGAGGTGTTTGTAACCCGAGGTACCACTGTATTCACAATAAAAACTGTACTTTCCTACACAAGTACTGTGTACTGCCAAGTAGGACTTAGCTAACTTTGAGGCTATCATCAGCTCTTTAATACCCAAGAATAGGACTCCATTGAGAATTGTTACTGAAGTAAGGGGAAATGCATTCTGGAAAATCCAAATATCATTTTTAAAGGATGATAACATGTCCTAGGGCTATTTAAAGCTACAGGTAAAATATGGAATGTGATGCTCCTCAAAGCATTTTGAAAATTCAACATAGGTTTGCCATAGAAGCAACCTACTCCCAAAGCTCTCTGCAGAACCTTGAATCGAATTTTCCTTTCAGCATAAAAGCATAGGGGAAACGTCCTGTCCTTTCTCCTGCGCTTTCTCCTCACTCTAGTTCCAATCCATCACAGAGGCACAATATTAAGTACCAGACAAAAACAGCAAAGGAGCAGGTGCCAAGTAACACAAACGTCAGTACCAGCTCTGAAGGGAAAAGTCCTTGTCAACTGGCAACTTGAAGAGTGAGTGAAGGATTGATGAAGAGCATTTTTTTTTTACATTCTCAGCCAAACCGTGCAAAAAGCTCTCCTAATGGAGTGGGATGACAGTCAGCTTTGACCTGTTTCTTTATTTTTTATTTTTACTTATAGATTTCGCCACTCTTTTTGCTTCCTCGCTTTTTACTGAGGGGAGAATAATGTACTTGCATATACTTAAGACAAAGGGCTTCGGTTCACCGCCACACCATTACAAGGCCATACCAGGATGAATGTATGAAATGGGGTTTCAACCACTAAACTGGGGACTGGAATAAAGACACACAGGACAATCACAAAAGGAATTTCAGGAATAGTATGGTATGTACTGTGCTGAATTCTGTGAACACCTGGAGGCCCTCAGTAGAATAAAACATAATTTGTGTAAAAATATTTAATGGGTTGCTTCTAAGTATTGATCTCACACTCTTAGCACTTGTTTCTGTGCTTTCACAGCAGCTGTATTTTATTCTGCTGAGGACCTCTTTCACCCAGGGATTCCTTGAGTTCATTGCAATCCATAGTTAATTGGTTTGTGATAATATACTGTAACATTTTACGTGATACCAATAAAGATGGATACATTTATGATTTGTTTTTCTCTTTTGTGCAACAGAGCTTTATACTGTAGATCAGGGGTCCTCAAACTTTTTCAGCAGGGGGCCAGTCCACTGTCCCTCAGACCTTGTAGGGGGCCGGACTATATTTGGGGCGGGGGGGGGAATGAACGAGGGACGATGAGCGGCGTGCAAAAGGGCTCTGGAAAAGGGCTGCCTTAAATGGCGGCCATTCAAGAGGGGCACTCAGTGAACTGTAGCTCCTGTGTCTTGTGAGTGGTAGGGGCTGGCGGAAGCGGGGGGGGGGGACAATGAGCAGCACGCGAAAGGGCTCTGGAGAGGGGCTGGCACCAACAAAGCCCAACCCCCTTCCTCCTCTAGGCAGGATGGGGAGAAGCCAGGAGGAGGGAGGGAGGGAGGAGGTGGTACCGCCACCGCCATGTGAGGGAGAAGGAGGGAAAGAGCGTACACACTGGCCATCCACACGGCGATTATTGGACCATCCGTGGGCCAGATTTAGAAGGCAATTGGGCCTGATCCGTCCCGCAGACCTTAGTTTACTGACCCATGCTATAGACAAACATATTGTTTGGAGCTCATTACTGCTTTTGTATTTTTGTAATTGTGTCTATCCCTCATCCTCATCCCTTTTGACGAATTGTTGATCATGAAAATGGTTACAAAAGCTGTAGCAGCCAGACTGCAACTTCAAAGCTGAATATTCCAATCTAAGTGCCAACAAAGCATGTTCTAGAACTGTAAAAGAAAGTCCGCCGAGCATCTGCTATGAGAACATTCCAACTCGATCTATGGTGGACCTTCTGATTTAATTCAGTGGAGCCGCAATATAAGCTTATTTAGATTTACAGCACAGATACCCACTAAAAGGACAAAGTAATAGCTGGTAGCAGAAGAAGCTTATCTTCTAAGTGGACTAGCCTCTATTTGCAATCTGCTGATTTCAATAAATGTTTCGGTTCAGTTGGGAAGAACACAGGCATTTGTTCTCAATGCTGAAGATAATTTTTTTTCTAATCGTAACAACACATGCTGACATTTGAAGAGAAATAAGAATATTACTTCTTAAAAACAGTCATGTTCAAGAATTAGAATACCATTAGAGACTCCAGCTCCCTCTCCATCACCACTAGCAGTCTTCCCAGCTGCCTTATCAAAGGGATGTATAATTTGTTTGGTTCTGCCAAATAAACTGTCAAGTGTGCTTTAATCTCTTTGCTTAATATTCTGAATCGCTTCTCTCTGTGATGGAGGTAAACAAAGTGGTACCAGAGTATCCCCTGCTTTCACAAATGAAAGAAAATCAGAAGCATGCATGAAGCTCTCCTTTTTTAGTTTTTGAAGAAGGACACAAGGCTCTTTGCTCTTTTGCTCATGTGTGCAAGGCTCCAATATGGCTCACATCTATACTGCTCTTTCCAACCACAGCTGGAAACAGACACTCCTAGCCACTGAAGCCACCTGTGCCTCAAGTGACAATACTGAATCTATGAGTAATCTCAAGGTACAAAAACCTTCTCCTTCCAAGGCAGTGAAACACCATCCACAATAAGCTGTCTTCCTACCTCTTGGACTTATAAAACACTAACACCTCTGTCTTCACAGGATCCAGCAACTCCCATATTGCTGGCCTATAACTACTTTCTGGAAGTATCACTGAAGGTAGGAGCAGAACCACTGAAGTACAGTGCGCCCACAACTTCAACTTCCTTGAGACTCTCCAGAATAATACCATGGTAAATGGTATCAAAAGCAACTGAAAGATCAAGAAGAACGAGCAAGGTCACTCTCCCCCATGTTGTGCCCCTCTTCTTTCTGTGTATTTTGAATGCACATCAATACCCTCACCATAATTTAATACTCATTTCCTTCAGATTTTTCCAAAGTGCTGTGCTTTGCAATATAATTTTACATCATGGTTTTCCTCTGGATAACATCTTTTGCTGGCAGTATCTTTTGTTGTGCAACTGAGAGTCTATTCACTTCACACCAACTTTACATGTGGGTATCAAAATCATTAAGAGTACTCCCACAATAGAAATCTAAAATGAGGAAAGTACAAGTACTCCAAGATTTATTGTTAGAAAAATCTACAAAGGGAACATTTCTATGCCTAGTAGTTGAAACAAGTGATGCAAATTTCCCTCCATCATATTGGGCCAACTATTCAGCTGACAGCCAATCAAGCCACGTGCATGATGGAATATAATTACAGCTGAGTTTCCTCATCACCTACTTGAACCTGCTTTGACTGGGAGAATTTGCAGTAGCAGCCAGGAGCAAATAGGCTGCAACAGAATCTAACCTATTACAGCGGTACCTCTGGTTAAGAACTGGTTAAGACCTCTAGTTCTGGAGGTCTGTTCTTAACCTGAAAATGTTCTAAACCTGAGGTACCACTTTAGCTAATGGGGCCTCCCGCTGCCGCCATGCGATTTCTGTTCTCATCCTGGGGCAAAGTTCTTAACACGAGGTACTATTTCTGGGTTAGCGGAGTCTGTAACCTGAAGCATCTGTAACCTGAGGTACCACTGTACAATATATGCTATTACGATAAAAATCCTGGAATCAGATTTATTTTTCTGTGCTTCTTCCCAACCTGAGCCTTACTGAGATAAGACCAATTAAAATCAATACCAATACCAATCCAGGAAGCCTACTCTGCACCATGGGAGTTGTAAAACAGCTATTTTTATAAACTGAGCATTCGGGCAGAAAGCAGATAATTGCACAATTGGCCAGGTGCATTAAGAAGGGGTTTTCTTACTTCCTTTGAAGCATTTAAGTATTTGCCACTGCCAAAAGCAAGATATCCGATTTGATGAATAAATGGGTTGATTCAGAATGGCATCTCTTATCTTGCTAATCTAGACACAGTCAGTTTAATTGCACTCCATCATTATGTTTTCTACTGATAGTGTCCTCAGTACAACAGTGAACAGAGAAAATACCTTGCCCAAGGAACACAGCACAATTCCAGTGGAAGCAAAAGACATTTTCATTGTGATTTATATTAATATACTTAACATACTCCAACTATTGATATCCAGATAATGTGATTCCTAGAATCAACATACGGGATTATTTCAACAAGCATCATATGTTTAGTCTAATCAATCCATTTACAGGGTGGCATACTACCATGTGCATATCTATCAAATCCATGTATTTCATGAGGGATGAACCCATGTATTTCATGAGTGATGGAAATTTCTATGTGCTTTAAAAATACACACTCCTGGTGGTCTTTTTCTTCTCAACGCATCCAGCTTTTCCCTAGTAGCAGTGAGTTTATACTGAGCTTCTCAGTCCTGTATCAGCTATACTGTATACACATTTTAAAGGCCCCAAAGAAAATACGACCCTTTGGCAAATTAGAGACCTGTTTTAGCATCTTCCACAAATCTACTCTGGTACCTAATTTCTCCCCTTTCTGTACACTACAACAGTAAGCAGCATATTAAGGTAAGGAGTAAAATACTCTTATACCAGTAAGTAGTTATGCTTTTGGAATTATTCTTTTTATTCTTAAGAAATTTTTTTGGAAACTGCATTCAGGCTTGTTTTTTTAAAGAACAAAACCCAATCAAGAAGTATAAATTTTACAAAATAATAAATAAACCAAACTAAAACACTGATTTCAGACAGAATCTAGTCTCCATACTGAATGCCACCACAAGGCATACTGAAACAGAAGGCTAAAGTATTGTTTTCTATGTTCACATACCATTTTCCTTCCCTATTCTCCACCCTGCAATAACCTCAAATCTCCTCTGAATACTCTGGAGTAGATTGGAAGGGTTCAGGAGCTGCAGGGGAGAAGGAGAAGTCCTGTCTCATCTGCTGGTGCTACGCTGGACCTCATTCATAATAACTAAAGCCTATGTTATGGCATTACAGATTATCTTGAATGCTGTAAGAACACAGACACAAGCAACTCTTGGGGGGGGGGACTTGGTAAACATAATACAAAATCAAAGAGTATTTGATTGTGAGTGAAGAGAAGAGCCAATATTACACTGCAGTATTACCTTATATTAGGCCTTCCCCCTCCAACCACAATTCCTCCAAGATGCCAGCATTGTAGAAAAATGCCTACTTCAGGTATGCCAGGTCTGCCGGGATTGATTCTTGTTTCTTATCAGACCCCTGTGATGTTTCACAACCTATCTTTGGAAATCCCCCTTGGTTTTGAAAGTAGCTTGTCATATGGCAAGGAGGGCTGCTGTTCAAAAGGCAGTACTGTCTAATTTGCTTGACAGCAGCTCTCCAAGGTCTGCCAGGTCTCTCCCAGGAACCATATTCTCTGAATTTTTTTTAGCTACCAAGGGATGAACCTGGGACCTTCTGCATGTAAAACATGTGTTTTCCACAGTGAAACTTTGTGTGTTTATTTCTTATTGCTCAAAATGAAAAACTGTCCCTGTTAGGCATGTCCTCAGATCCATAGGCAGTATGAAACCCTAGCCTTGTGTAGCAAAGATTTCAAACACCCTATAAACACATATTGTTCCAGATTTGTGTATTCTTGCTAGCCTTGCTAGTTTTACTGAAAACCCTACTGAACAAAAATCAGCAAGCCTCTCTTCACAGAATATATCTATTCATAACATCCTTCAACCCCTGCAGAGAGAGCTCTACATTAATCAGCAAGCAGCAGCGTGTGTGTTTCATATAGGTATTTGCCCTGGAGAGCATGCTGTGTATGATACAATAAAAAAAATCAAATTGCTTGCAAAAGCATACATGATGAGCTTTCTAGAGTGAGCATTAGCCTCTTAAAAGGTACTCAAGCTTACCTCGTGTATTTTTACATGAAAGCATTCTGAACACTGGGCTATAAAATGTGTTAAATTTCCAAATATTACTTATTATGCTGATGTAATTTGTAACATGTGGGTTTTCCAACATGAAACCAAGTCTAAAAATGGCATCACAGGTGTGGAAACAATCCTCTAGATTTTTACATTTTCTGAATAAGCTGAACACATAACTGTTTATAGAGGAATTACTCCAAGAAATAGAGATAGATGTGGGCTTAGTCTTAGTGACTACTGTCTTGGCAAATCTTCTGTTATTGAAATTACTTTAAACACTGTGAGCCTTCATAAAAACATGTGACCATCACAATAATAAACAATATCTTTATAACTTGGTATGTACATGGTACCTACAGATACATTTATAGTACCCATTTACATCATTTACTGCTTGCATGACAAGAATTTAAAATGAATTGAAAGGTGGAAACCCCGCCTTTGCCTGAAAGCAATCTGTTTTGTACCTAATCCTTCCTCTCCTTTTTAAAACCTCTACAAAGTGCCTAGCTATGATCCCCAAATAAGATACAATGTTCAACTAGTGAGCCAAAATGCTTACATGCATGCAATCTTTTTACATATACTTGTGTATGTTCACGGATCATTTTGCATCAGGCAACAGGTACCTGCCCTTAAAATTACAAGGTAACCATTCTTAAATCAGTTTATAATCTGATTGTTTAAAAAGAATTTTATTTTCAACAGTATCTATTTGATCAGTAGGCACAAACTACATGGTTCACCTTTAGCATTTTTATGTTTAAGTTAAACAGACAAGTCACTTCTGCAAAATTCAATGCAGAATATAGAATCTTGAACAGCTGAGGGAATAATATGGCTATGAAAAATAATTAGACATATTTAACAAAATGCTTGTCAAATAAATTTTACTCATTTCAAAAGGTTACTCGAATCATTCAGTACAAATAGATGCAACATTACCTACCATTAATTTTACTTCATATAAGTATATCCACACATACCTCCCACTGCACACAAACAATTTCTTAAAGTTTACTAAAATAAATTGCCTTCTGTTTCATATAGTGCATAATATCAAGATTAAACAAATTTATTAAAGTATAACAGAACTGTTTTTGCTAGGAACTATACAAACAATGAATGCTATACGATTCACTCTGTAATTGTTTTGAAAACATTGATCATCATGCCTTCGAAGAGCCTCAACAGGCAAAGAAACAGATTTAAACTACAACCAATACAGAACATGAAGAAATTTACACATCTGAAAGATATTACTAGGACAATTAAGCATGTGCAGTCCATAGAAGGGAAAATAAGCCTCATGTCAGTTTTTCATTCCTACTATAGAATGGTCCCACTTCCTTGAAATCTTTTTTGTAAAGGGCATGCTACTTTACTTCACTCCACTGGTAACGGTCACACACAACAATTAAATGATATTCTTGCTACTGCCAATATAGAAGCTCAGTTTAGATGACAATAATAATCTGTTGTTATTCAACTGCGTAAAGAAATAAAGAGTATTTCTGGGGCTAGACTTGGAAGCAAAATAAAGCTATATTCCTGTGTTAGACACAAGGGAGAGGAAAACATAGCCCATATTAACTCACCTAGAACAGCTTGTTGTTGAAATTGTGCTCTTGCTAAATTCAGGCTTATCTCCAACTTAAGTCTTCAGTTCTACTAATAAATCATGTAATCGCAAACATAACGGTGACAAAAGGACATGCTGTGCTCTTTTCCTTCTCACTTCGATGACTGTTTCACTGACGGAGCTCTGAGAGGCTGCAATCTCAGAGTAAATATTCAATATGAGCATGCTCTGTATCCACTCTGAAAAAACAGTCTGATGCTAGGCATCTCTGTGTGTGATGGCCTACTTTCAAAGCAACACAGGGCTGTAAATCAAATCTTTAAAAAATCACTAACTGCAATAAGCAAATCAGAACCACCATGAAGTATTGATTTTCTCCTCTCTCATGACCTCTCTATCCCCCTAGAATTAATTGGACCATGTGTGCAAGAGGCTATTTGCAACACTAGGCTGTAACATATACCCAGACTTCAATACTATTCTTTGATAGATGAGAATAACACTTAACTGGATCACCATTTGACCCTCAAATCTTAGCAGAATATTCTTTCAACTGTAAATTTTGCACCCGAAGGTTCATGTTAGTATTCGTAAATCTAATCCACTTTAGTCTGGTACTATCTAGCATCCTTAGTTTGTTCTGTACACTGGTCTGTACCCCAGAATAATATGCTGTTTCGCAATATAATTAGAAAAGACCACACTCTAACACTGCACTTTGGAATTGTACTATTCATCACAGCTTAACTGACTTACAGATAGTTGGCAGGCCATGGAAAAACAGCAAACCAACTAAGATTTTTATTTAAGTTATTTAACACTGCACTTAAGTACTGCCATGGCTGCTTAAGTTGTTTCTGTTTAAATCCAGTGAAACCAGATTTCACTGTTTTACTATCATTTCAAATAAAAAATAAATCCAATATAAAACAGATTCATTCCTCATCAAATGAGATAGGCAGTTCTCACTCACCTTTTCTGAACTCTTCCCACTAGGTCTGGGAAATGGAGTTTGTCTGTACTTTATTAGATGTCTAAGCTTCTCCAGTCAGTGAGTGAGATTCAATGCAACTTTAGCACAAGAAGTTTAAGAGATGACATTGTGTAAGTGGTAGCACACAAGCTTAATAAGAGTATTTTGTAACGGTTGTTAATACTCTAATAGCAGCAATAGTTGCACTAGAGATTGTTCAACATCTTTGCAAGCGCAATATACCCTCTGGATTTGGCAGTTGCACTACACTGAAACCAAGGCTCCTGCCAGCAGAATTACTGCTGAAATGAGTGAACTGCCACAACTGAATATCACCTATTGCTAACAGTTGGTATATCATCTGAAACTGAACATTCCAATTATCGATCTACTTTTGTTGTTGAAACTAGGAGAAGCTTCAAAAGAGCCAAATTAGCAAGAGAAGAACAAAGGTAACATTATGGTATTTACAAATTAAGGATGTGATAATGGGAAATACAAGGAATAAAAGAATATGACATAAAACTTGATTAATCTAAGTAGTCAGAAATTTGATTCTTGTAAACTCTTTTCTCAAATATGTACCGTATAACATCTTATTAGAGAAGACAAAAGATAATAAAGATGCTGCTTCACTATAATGAGAAGGGGGGGAAATATTTGCAAAAGAACATACCAATAAAAAATACGCCTGCTGGTTAGGTGCAATAATATATTTCACAAAATAATAATTTTAACATCCTTGTTAAATAAAGAGATGTGAGGTTGCACACCTTCCAGTTCACTTACGTAAGTTTCACCTGTCTTCATACTCCTTCCCTCCATATTCTGGGCTACTACATGCATACTTTGCATGCTCCCCTCCCAACTCCCACAGTGAGTTGCCAGGAGGAGCAGCTGCCATTGAATCTTAGAGGGCAAAAGAACACCAGCCCACAGACAGCATCTATAGCATTGCTATGGAGACTGAGCACAAACTTCATCTCCCTCCTTCACCCCCTGCCAGAGCGATGGAGGAATGCAAGAAAACAGGGAGCTAAATCTATTCCAATCCACTAAAAGAACATGGCACAGCTAGGTCCTGATTTTCTTTCCGTCCTTCTCCTAAGAGATTGTTTTGATGAGGGGCGGGAGTGAGACAACAAGCAGTAGAAGCATATCTCTCCAAATGGAATCCTACAATACAAAGCTCTATTCTCAATGGACCATTTCTCTCCCATTCCTGCTTTGAAGATGGAGAGGGTACCTGCAGGAACAGTCCTCATCAATTGCCCTTTCCTGCTCCAAACTTAGAACAGGAGTGGAGTCTAGAGCCGCTGTCATACAGAGCACCAAATCTGGGGGATGAGGAAGAGTGGAGTGCTCCTGGCAGCCATGAGGTTTTGGTTGGCAATCAAGGTCAGACAAAATTTTTGTAACTTCACTTAGAAATATGTGGTACCCTATGTTAATGAGTAAGCTACCAACAGCAGTTGAGATATGCATATAAATGTCTCTCTCTATAATATTACATATGGGTGGACAGGTGGGTGGGCACACATGTACAGACTTCAATGACTTCCAAGAATCCCTCGGTTCTTGGATTCAAAGTAGCTATAGAAAACAAACAAACCATTCCCTCTTGTCCATCTTTAATGAAAATGTATTTAACTTCTTCATAAGAATATAGGCGTAGCATTACATGCAAACAAGGGATCCTAGTTTCAAACAAATCATGGTTACTTGCAAAACAAACCACCTTCAAACAAATTAGCTTGTTTAGCAACTAACCACTGCTTGTTTTAATCAGGACTCCTAGTTCACAAGTGACACTAAAGTGAGATTTTTCACAATGATGTAAACTTGGCAGAAACTCAGTTCAACATTTCACTTGAGATTGCTGAGACTTGTCTACATAGAGCTAAACAATGGCTTAGTATTACATGGGAACCAGTCCAGTGCTCATTAAAGACTTTCTTTCTTATTCTAGAGTCTAGACCAAAAGAGTTAAAGAAATCTCTGATAGTAGTTTCCCCTCTTCTTCCAGTATTTCCTTTACTCATGATCACAATCTCTTGAATAGGAATGTTTGTTTCCACCTGTATTGTTTTAAGCAGAGGAACAAGCCACACTTTTAAAAAGTAGCAGTTTTGAAAAAGATATAAACATTAAGGTAATTTAAATAATAGTCTAGGCATCAACAAAATGCTTACTACCCAATGAGGCAATTTCCCAAAGTCATTTCCTTGGCATTTCCTTATAAACTTGTACAAAATGATAGGTGGGATTTTTATTGCACCATCTTCTTCAAAACATCAAGCTATCAGTCAGTGTGCACTATAGTAAAATGCATCTTGAACAAACCAATTCAAGGACTCAGATAAGTACAAGTGCAGAAATATTTATAGTAACACAGAGAAATGTAAGATCGTATCCCAGTGAGGCCTGTATTTTATTTTTCTTATATCAACATACACAAAACATAGAACTAAGCAAGCAGAAGTTATTTTGAACAAACATTCTAATTAGCTATCAATCTGGAAAAGGAAAATCATGCCTGGGGGCGCTAATATTGACTTAATTTAGTAGCACAAATACACACAAATTTGATTGCAAAGTCTTTTTGCGAAGAATGAACTACCAAAATCAATTTGTTCTTAATAGTTTCATTCTAGGTGTCTAGCAAATTTGCCACAAAGAAAACAATGAAGATTACAACAATTCAATTTTCAATACTTTAGCATTAATCTCCAACGGAATATCTTTCAATCAAGAAGTACCACAATAAAACTTTATTACGAGCTTTAATGAGGTGTGGGTAACACTTGCTCAGTACAAAATTAGAAGGCAGAAGAGCAAATATTTTGGATGCTTGAGGTGGTGGTGTGTGTTTTTTTAATCTAACAAGATCTGCCCTGTTTTCTAGGTATGTGCATGCAATAATGCTTTTAGCAACAGCTCTCACACATTTCTTTTGATCAGTGTATGAAGCATTTGAAGAGCAAAGATATTCTAACCTTAATATCAATGTGTCAAAATAAAACTAAATCATCTTACATAAATACAGAAGTATTTTTTAAACAGGCAAAAAAGAAAAAAATGTATAGGCATAGTCTTTGGTTAAATTTGTGAGCAGAACCACAAAACTGTTTTGCAGTTATCAGTTGTTCAAGTGACAGGGGTCAAAATACTGAATCATAGAAATGTAGAGCTGGAAGGGACTCTGAGGGTCATCTAGTCCAACTTCCTGCAATGCAATAATCTCAACACATGGTTCCTTCATCCAAATTGATGCGGCCAGTCAGTCCCTTCTCCCTCCTGGTAGAAAAGCCCGCAGGAGCAGCGCTCTCCTTAAAGGGTGCGCGGCTCCTGTGGGTTTTTGCGGGAGGTGGGGGAATTGCCATAGCTCTGGGCTGCTCTTTGGGGCGGAGGGGGGTAATTTTTTTTCTTGATTTCCCCCTCTAAAAACTAGGTGTGCCTTATGGTCCGGTGCGCCTTATGGAGCGAAAAATATGGTATATTTTGTGATGATGACCCTAAACCAAGTTCCAAACCTAGATTTCCAAAATCCAATTTTAAAAACAATGATTTGGAGGCTGGCATATACCACAGTGTGCCCGATACTGGTCTGAAACTATGGTTAGTAAAAACCAGAAACAAGGGAGCCTATCAGGCTCTAGGATGTTCTTACACGGGCTCTGGGAGCCTCTCACGAGATCTAAAAGGCTCATCTGAATTCCCACAAGATCTTGTGAAAGCCTCGCAGAGCCCAGTAAGCAAGTCTGAGAGCTTAAAAGCTCATTCTGCACCAGGAAAATCCTGCACAAAAAGCGCTTTTAAGCTCTTCATTTCCTATGCATTTAATTTGTGTGACTTCCTCCAGCTGGCCTTCAAAGTTGAAGTTGAAATCGCACTTGTTAAACAAGTGTAAGTTGTAAGTTACAAATGGCACACTCCTAGCTTTAGAATATTGTCAGTGAACAGGAGCATTTGCACAGCATAGTGCCACATATTAGAAAAGAAACAAAACCTGTGTATATGGTTTCTACAGAATAAAAAGTACTACCATTCATTACAAGTAATGGACCAAATGTAAACTGTTATCTCGTTTTACTACTTGCTCATCTACTATTATTTAACCAAAGTTCTCTCCCTGTCTTATTTAACAGCAACAGCAAAGTTGACCTGGATCTGGGAATTTTTAAAAGATGAAATCCAATAACCATGTCTAATTTCAGGTTTCAATTATCAGACAAAAATTATAGTCCAATTCTCTCAGCTGCGTTACTGCATCTTAAAAAGCCTATTAGTAATATCACACAAAATACTGCATTTACCTGACTTTCACACAAGTTGTTGGCAAGAAAGTTCTATGTAAACTAATCTTACATAAAGCATGCAAATATATTATGACCTAATTATGACTGGGAAATTATTCATATTTTATCAAGGAGCAGTAATCACCACAACTACTCTTTGATCACAGTGCAATATTGTCAGGTATTTCACAAAATTAAGTACTTCTTTCATGTGTTATTTAAGTGAGAGAATAACCTATCTTCTCAAATGGCACCATCTACTCACTAAGGGGAGGCATCTGCTTTATGAATGCAGGACATCAGCAATCAGGCACACATCCTGACCTCCTCTTAATGCCATACCAAACTTCACACAAAAGAGACACAGTCAACCAAGTTGGCTCTGTTCATGCAAGAGGGCTTTATAATTCTTGGGGATGGGAGGGAACACAGCACATTAATTTTGATTGCCTAATGCAGCCCAACAAATTTAAATGGCTCAAACACTGCTTATCTCCCATTCTGGCAGCTTCCTGTTCACAACCATGTAAATTTTCATTTTGCTTTTGGCTGTGGACAATTGCCTAGTTAATATAAATGTTTTAAGGCATTATAGTTTCTTTATAGTCCTCATGGGTTCCTATCTGGGCATTCCTGAATAACTGGGCTATTTCAATGTAAGTATTACTCAAAATATTAAATTAAAACATTAAACAAGCATATATCCTACTCCCACAAATTGTGTAGCATTTTACAAAACACTGACAAGTATTTAGCCATTTCTGAACTGTCCTGTAGCCAACTAAACAGAGAACATTAGCTTTCTAAAACATTTATTGGAATCTACAACACTTGGTTTTTAACCATTTGGAACTGCATGAAAATATGTTCTCGAATGTATAAAATTTTGCCAGCTCTATTGCAACATACAGTAATGTTGTAGAACCCTGTTGTAATATACAGTAATTTCTTTGTGCCAGATCCAAGAATAATTAGAGCACATATATGGGTTTTGTTTTTTTAAAGGGAATCTTTAATGAGTTAATGATGTCTCTTGAAAAAGGTGCTCCAAAATCCACCACACACTATGGGAATCCACTGAGCATTCGACTGCAACTTTAGATTTGATTAACATAATCTACTATAGCTGCCCTCTTGTGTTTTAAAGTGAATCAAGCACGTAATGGTGCATTAGTCAGGAAATACAGTGGTACCTCAGGTTAAGTACTTAATTCATTCTGGAGGTCCGTTCTTAACCTGAAACTGTTCTTAACCAGAAGCACCACTTTAGCTAATGGGGCCTCCCACTGCAGCTGCGCCGCCAGAGCACAATTTCTGTTCTCATCCTAAAGCAAAGTTCTTAACCCGAGGTATTATTTCTGGGTTAGCGGAGTCTGTAACCTGAAGCGTCTGTAACCCAAGGTACCACTGTATTGCAAAGTATTTTATGTTTTGCTTTTCAACACCTATGCTTAAGAAAAATGCAGTTTTAACATCTAATATTTTAAATGGCAAACTTCTCCCTGCAAGGCTGCAATTTGTACACCTTTACATGAGAAGGTGAGAAGAGATTGCAAAAAGAGGCATGAGGATGAATGGAGTGCATTCATACCTTATCAAGATACAACTGGAGTGAATGGACTCAAGCCTGTACCCAGTTATTTAGACTTATGCAGGTTCAATTACATCAAACGATAACAGAAGTTACTTAGGACCTTGCAAAATAAAATTATATATTTCTAAACTCTAAACCTCTTGCAAAATACCTGAACTGAGAAGTATCTGCAGCCACTATCATTGAAGACAGCAATATTTTTGCTGGATCAGAATGGAAGAAATGAATAAATGGAGGGATGGTACAAAAGGAAAGTGCAATGGATTTCCAAGAAATCCACATTCACTGTCTATTTGTGAGATCCCCCACCACAGGTATAACATTTAACAATGATTATTCCAGAACAAAGTTAATGCAAACAATATTTTTTGACAGAAAAACACCAAAGGCCATGTCCACAACATTAAAATTAGCCATTTTCTTCCTACAGAGGCACTTGCAGTCCAATATTGTCACATCATTATTTCTGTTTAATCTGTATCAATTTTAAATATAAATAAATTACATATAGATACTAAAGTAACTTTCCATTGTTTGAGGTGAACAGAGCAGTCTAACTCCCCTTTCCAATAATCTTTAATATCTTTAACTTCCAATTTGCAACATTCTAGCATACAGTTATAAACAACTATTAATGGTTTAGTTTTCTGCAAATATCAATTTATTTCCTCTAGCAAAACAAAAGACTCCAAGGCACTTAAAACTGATGGTTCATAGACAGACACTCAAAGGCACTGCAGTTGAAGATATCAGCCTACAGTACTAGCAGATAAATGTTATCTAAACTTCACATTTGAAAAAGACAAAAAATTCTCTGCCCAATATATTAACTGATTTTAT
The DNA here is from genome assembly GCF_027172205.1 of Podarcis raffonei. Classification (NCBI taxonomy): domain Eukaryota; kingdom Metazoa; phylum Chordata; class Lepidosauria; order Squamata; family Lacertidae; genus Podarcis; species Podarcis raffonei. Next base: position 62,493,327 of record NC_070611.1, on the reverse strand, counting down.
GTATAAATCCTACAGTATGAACCCATTCTTACACAAAAAGGACAATGTGTCTAAGCTAGACTCACCATGGGAAGGGTGTGGAGATGCAATAAATCAGTGTTCCCCAACCCGTGGCCCCCTTTCAACCTTGTTTCTTTCCTGTGCTCCCCCTGGGCGTAGCCTAGGGGGGACTGTTTCCCCCAATAAGTAAAAAACAGTAAAAAAATCAATACAAATCTGAGATTCTGCCCCCCCCAAAGCCAGCCCCCTAACAAAAATCCTGACTACGCCCATGCCCAACCTACTGCTAGAAAGGCAGCTATTTAAATGTTTTGTTTGTAAATAGAACATGTTTTATTTATATATATTTTATAATTTTACAAAATACAATTACATAAAATGATAGGAACATAATAAAATATTGTTGAAGCAGGAAAAACATGGAATCATGGAGCTGGAAGGGACTCCAAGGGTCATCTTTCTAGTGTAACCCCCTGCAATGTAGGTAACTCAGCTATAAAACATCCATGACCGATGGCCATCCAACCTCTGCTTAGAAACTTCCAAGGAAGGATAGTCCAGAACCTCCCAAGGGAGCTGCATTTTCCATGTATTATAAAAATTAAACAACAGTTATCCAACCCCAATTATTTGACACAGAGGGGGAAACCTACAAAAACAATCCAAAAGGAGCGAAGGGAGTTCTGTATATGGGAGAATTTTTTAAAGCAAGTGTTCCACACTGAGCTGGTGCAAAAAGTTCTTGTCATCCGAAGGAGCCCTAGCTGCCTAGATAAAACACTATACCCACCCCCCCTTACCTGGGTGTAATGCCCACTGAACTCAGTGTGGCTTTCTATTAAGTAGACACTTTGTTATTTCCTAGATGCAAATAAGCAGCACCAGATGACCTTGCTCGGCTAGGCACTGGGTGGATTTCACCCTGCGCCTTGCAAAACCGGGCCAACGCTGCCGACAGGCACTGTGCCTCTCGGCAACATCCAAAGGCTCTGATCCACTAGGCACTCAGGGTCAGGCCCAGGCTGCCACCGGGCCCAGCACTAGCAATGGCAACAAGCAGCTCTGGCTCGCCCAGCCCTACCCATTGCCACCCCACCAACACACTTACCTGACCTGGGGGTTCTGGATCATGGGCTCTACTGGTCAAAACAGGAGCCCCACCAATTTCCCTCTCCCACTGGAAACAAACCAGGACTGCTCCAAGTACAGTGGTACCTCAGTTTATGAACTTAATCCTTTCTGGAAGTCTGTTCTTAAACCGAAACCATTCTTAACCTGAGGCACGTTTTCCCTAATGAGGCAACCCACCGCCGGTGCCCTTCCACCATTCGGATTCCCTTCTTAGACCAAGGTAAAGTTCGCAAACTGGGACACTACTTCCAGTTTTGCGGAGTTCTTACACCGAATAGTTCGTAAACAGGGCTGTTCTTAAACCGAGGTACCCAAGGGGATAGCCAATCAGGATTTTAAAAAAATGATTTCCCCCCTTCACTCCTCACTTTCCTCTGTGGCCCCCTAGCCTTGTGCTGTGCCACTCCCATTTATGTGATTTTCACCTGTGCCCCCCTTGGAATATCCTGGGGGCCCCCAGAGGGCCATAAGACCCTCAGTTGGGAAACACTGCTATAAATGGCCATATAGTACTTTCTATTAAAACATTTAATAGCAAGTTTTTAATCTGGATGCATTGCACTCACACATATACAAACAAGAATATTACTTGCTATATAAGCCAGAAACAATTATAAAAATGAAACAGCATTTATTTATATTCCCTAAGAAACAGTTGTTCCAAATTAGCTGTACCTGCCATTCACTACCAAGCAAATATTCAAGTTTAAGACAGCAGAGGCAATTCCAGATCTATCCCTAAAACATGCAATCTGTGCATACAATCTACAAAGCAGAGCTGTGTGCAGAAGTTTAAAGGAAAGTCTGGCTTTAAAATGATTTCCTGTATTGGAGCCTCCTGTATAAACTTCAAACTCACAGAGCAGTTTTGTTTAGTATGCGGAGAAGTAAAACAATCGTTCTGATTCTACTCAAGATGCAATCAGGGAAGCCAATTCTGTTTTTTGAAACCTTCTAAACACAGATCATAGAAATGTAAAGAAGGTGGTGCCCTCAGCTGGCCAAAAAAATTTCTGCAGTTTCATAGTACTAATTTTTCTAACTACAACCTCAACATTAGCATACCTTTTAGAGATATGCTCAAAGTTAATTAATCAGTTATAGAAATAATTAAAACAACATCACTTCAAGGAAGAGAAAGCACACTTTATGCAATGCTGCCCTTATTCAAATTGCTTTTCACACAACGGTGGAGAATACTAAACCAATGATGGTCACCAGGTGGTGGTAAACTCAAGATTTTAAAATGATACTGCTCCGACATTTTACAGTATTATAAAATACATTTCACTATATTTAAATCCAACAGCTGCATTGAATTAAAAAATAAGCTGTGTCACCAGTAAATTGTTTTATAATATTTCAGAATAAGGAAAAGAGTTTAGAAGTTCAGAAATTATACATTCCATGCTTAAAGAGCTTGTAAAGCATCAGAAAGCATTAGAAAACTACCTGCAATGCTACAATACTCATTCTCTCAGAAGAAGCCTAAGGTAGATTATCCTCAGTGATGTGCTGAATTCACTAAAAGAATACAAAATTGAGTTCTAATCAGGGACACTACCCATGGCAGCTGCAGACTACACCCATTGTTTGGGGGCACATCCCAGAAAAACCAGCTGGGACAGGCAAACATGTTAATCAGCAAAGTGTGTTCTCAAACCATGTGTAGAACAGTCTAGATCTCAGATAGAGTCTCCCAGTCACAAACTTGTAAACTAAGCAACACTGATTACTTCAATATGACTAGAGATATGACTTCTTTCAGAAATCTTAGGACCTTCCTCAACTAAGTACTTATCGGAAACATGCTACTAAACAATATTGAAATGAGAGTTGCTAATGCTATCTAGTTTTGAAAATTAAAATTGCAATTACCTGAAATATCTGTTGAGGGTGACATTTCTTGATGCCAAACAGGATTACTCCCTTTTGCTACCCTCTACCAGCCATGTGTGCTAAGTCCCTTATTACCAAACAGAAAATTTCTCCAACTGGCTCTCTCTTGCTTTTAGCCATTATGCTACAATACACATCTGCCTTCATATCACTCTTTAGATGAATAGCCCTGGGTTGCTAGTGTTTGGATTCAGAAAACGACTCATTCTGCAGAATGATTTGGGGGGGGGGCTCTGATTCCCTGCTGGGTCTGCAAAAGAATCTGAGACTGTGTCTGCCCTTGATTATTGTATTCTGACCTACAATTTCAGATAGAGGGAGAAGTTTAAAACTCCGAACACACCGTAATTTAAAACTAGAATTCAGCAGCTCACCTCTTTGGGGCCCAAGAAATAGATTCTCAAAACAAATCTCTGCTAAGTTAAGCTATTAATATGTTATCATCTCCAGACAATATAGTTGTCTTAGAACCCATTGGCATACTAATCAATTAACAGCCACAAGATATTAACAACAAAGACATTTGCTTGCTATCTCTTACAGAATGCTGATACTCTGTAGTAAGTGAAGATCTAAATCAAAGCAGGAAGTTTTTACTGGAGGGTTGGCTATTATATGATACTTTAAATGTTCTTGTACAAGTCAAGGTTGTTTCTCACGCAATGCTTTGCGCTCAGTTCAACTCTGCATGACAGCTTCAGGGTTGTTTTCCTTGTGATGTAGACTTCATTGTTCTACAAAGAAAATGTATGCATTTAAATTATCCCAACATAGGATAGCAGAGACATATGGTTAAGTATCAGGGATATCTGTATTCATAAAGGCAGTGATCATCCTTATTTTAAGCTCTTGTCCTCAAGTCTCCAAAATGGTAAAAATGGGAGTAACTACAAGGCTGAACAGGTGGGTTGCCATGAAGACCAATAAAGGTTACAAAACTTCTTTAAAAAAATAAAATAAAACAAGCTATTAAAATGCCAGTTTTATACACCGAATAAAGATGAGGAACATGCCAGAAAAAGAAAAGACCAAGCATGGTAATTGTTCATGTTGGCATTGCTGCTCCTGGCATCAATGCTCATTAAATACATTTCAATGACATAATTCAACTACGTTAGGAGCTGAAATATCTCCCATTTACAATTTTAGAAGGCAACATACATAACTTGAGATTGTGAAAGGAACAAAATGTTGTGAAATACTGTAAATTATTACCAAAAAATATTAAGGTGACAGATCATTTCAAATGCAGATTTAACATTGCCAGTAGTAAACAATTCAATGTTGCAACATAGTCAGGACTGTGGAGTGCAGAATGTTGAATTTGACACAACAGATGGTATCAGTATCCCAGGATTATTATTATTATTATTTACCTGCATGGTTGCAATAGACAGTAGAACTATCTAGTTGTCAGGGGACTGCCATTGGAACAGGGGAGGGAGGCAGGGGGATACAGAGAGCCTCTGAAGCTTCTGAGGAGCAGCTCCTCGTCCAGCGGTGGGGAAAGCCACGCCTCCAGTAGAGAAGAGAGGGAAGGGGCAGCTAAGCAAAGGGAGGACTCGAAGATGCTGCTGAGAGCCCAAGCCTATCCCGGCTGGCCAGGAGGCACACCTGCTGTTTCCGTCACCCAGCTTGCGCAGAGGGGTGAAACGTAAGGAGGGGAGGTGGACATTTGGAGTGTCTAAGTTCTTATGTTGGGGGGAAAACTGGAAGGGGCCACTCCCGGAATCTGCAAGTGACTAAGACGGACATGAACTTTGTGGTTATGCACTGTAAATAGATTGCACCAATAAAACCTGTAAAAGACAGGTCGGAGTCCTGCCTGGTTACTCACGAGCAACCACCACCAGCACCTGACACTAGTCTTCCATTCTGTTTTCACAGTAGCCAACCAAATGCCTGTGGGAATTCCACAAGCAAGAAGTGAACCCAAGAGCACTCTCCTATCTTGTGATTTCCAGCAAGCCTTGCTACCTCCAACTGTGGAGGAAGAGCATAGCCACTATTGCTAGTAGCAATTGATATCCCTCTTCTCCATGAACTTGTCTAATCCTACTTTAAAGTCACCTAGGCTGCAGGCCATCACTGCCTCCTGTGGGAGGAAGTTGCATAGTTTAATTATGTGCTGCATGAAGTACTTTCTTTTATCTGTCCTGAAAAAGTGGGCAGTGTCTCTTTTAAGTTTGAACAATGGCAAGCTGTTCGTTCAGCCTTAAACTTTTAATAATTTATCACACACCTAACTGCTAATATATATTAGATAAACTAGGCAGTATCTAAATTCTTAGTGTTGTTTACTAAATGAAGCTAAAATGAACATGCTAACTTTGATTGTTCAAGGGCAGGTGTAGAAACCTCTGGCCCAAACTTGTCCTGCCAAGGGGTCAAATTGGGACTGTGAGGCTGTTTTCATCAAATCACACCCAATAGCTGCATGTGATGTCAGGTGTGGGGGAGATAGAGGTGTGGCTGCCAATGCAAAATTGGGACCCTTAAAGTTCCCTCCCAACTGTGCATTGGACAAAGGAAAGCTTGTTTCAAGTTCTGTAGTCCATTAGCTGATTTGTGGTAAAATCAGAGCCTGCTGAATTGGCTGCACAAAACAGTTTCCTGCAAAGAACCTGCTCATGCAGGTGATGCTGCCAGGCACTTGATAACCCCCTGCACAAAGCGCTCTGTAAACTCAGCACAGTGATCAGCTGATGAGCCCCCCACTCCACCCTAAGGCATCAGAATTAATATTTTTATGCAGACTATCCTATGCAAATTATGCTAATTTAGAAAGGAAAATTTTCTTGAAAACCCATATCACTGGTCACCACTTGAAATAATAAATATTTACAATAAAGTATTGTATTACTAACCTAAAAGTTCCTCATTCATATATACTTAAGAAAATATAACAAAAAAGCATCTGTACATAATCACTGTTATACATTGCTTGTATCTCTGGGACCACAAGATTTATCAGTCTAAAAGTAAAAAAATAGTTGGAAGAGTAACTCATTAGAGGCTTCTAAAGTAGGGTTACCAGACATCCCTGTTTCCCGGGGACAGTCCCTGGATTTGCGAATAAGTCCCCGGACAAATTCCATCCCTGGTATGTCCCCGGATTTCATCTAATGTTCCTGGGAAATGCAGCAGCGGCAGTCTCAGCAGCCCAGAGCAGTTGGCTCTGGCTGGCTTCAGGAGCTTCTCAGAAGTCCCCATGTGATGGTGATGCAGGGGCTCTAAGATGCAGCTTCTGGGCTGCCTCCACCTTCCCTGACCCCAAAAACTAAGCTGTGAAGGGAGTCTTCACGCTGCCTATCAGAGCTTGCATGCAAGCAGAAGTGGGCAGGAATCTCTCAGTTAAGCAACAGGAAGCCTCCCTTCCCAGCTGAGGGATCCCTGCCCCTTCCTGCTTGCACGCAAGTAGGAGTTGGGATGGGGCTGCTCCGAAAGGCAGTGTGAAGCCTCCATTCCCTCTGCCACCGCCATCACTGCAGCATCAACGTCCTGAACGTGATTGATTGATTGATTTAGTGTCTCCGGATTTACTGAAAAAAAATCTGGTAATTCTAAGGTCAACCTTGCTTAACTACTTTCACCAGATAACAAGGGATATGTGTTCTGCTTGAAATTCAGTAAAGAGGGAATATTGTATATATATATTAAAAGCTACACAGTTGACGTTACAATGAAAAACGTAAGATGCCTTTGACATGCATTTTTTAACCTCCTTTTGAAATGTTTAGAATATTTCATGAACATTGAAGTCATCACTGCTGATACAAGTTCACCAGTGCACCATAAATGAACCCATCTAAAGTCTGTTCCACCTGCATAAATTTACAGTGCCACAACATAAATGAGAAGATGATTCAAACTTGAGTAGCATTACATCTATCCAGCCTGAAGGAGTTCCAATCAATCTGTTCCTAACTGGGTGAGTCCCGCTGGTCATAACACTCCGTGCTGCAAGTCACTTAAAAAGATGGAAAGCATCCAAAAGTAAAAATAAATGTTAAAAATAAGTAAAATAAAAGCCAGAACAGGCTTTCAGTGATAAAATAGGTCAGGACAGGATTAAGGAGTGGACTTCTAAAACAATATTCTGGAGCATCACATCTCAGAACATGTTATATGCAAGCGGAAAGACTAGGGACAGCTAAATGCCCAGACCTCCCCCAGTCTATGCTCCCTGTAAGATTCTACACATATCCAACATTTTTAATCACCTAGGCCATGTCCCTCTTGACCTATGCTAAAGTTGCAGCTATTGTTGCACTTTAAAGGAGCCCGCCAGAAGGATCTGGCAAGCTATGCTCATCAAGGAAAACTCCAGGTTAACCACCATAAGTGGCCTTGCTCAATGGAATTCTTAGTTAATCTACTCCCAGCATCAATACATTTTTTTGTTTTTATATATTTATAAAATGGGGATTCTCAGAATGTCATTAGGATTCTTTCTCAGATAGGAGTGAGGTGAGTTATTCTGCCTACACAAAATAACAGCCAATCTTTATTCACATAATCACCATTAGAATCTTCTGCTCAAAGCCAAAACCAAAGCAGTTCTTTGCTTCTCCCAGCAGCCAGATCTTCTGTTGCTTCCTTTCCTGTATTAGTGGTTCTCATACTCCTGCCCACCAAATGAAGGTATGCTCTTACACATTACATGTTTGACTGGCTTTTTTATGTGAGCGCAACAACCTTGAATAGAAGATGAGGGCCATGTGATATCATAGGGCGGCAACTATCAACAATCAAGTTAGAAGTATGTAGGAGAGATGCAGCTTACAGACAGAACTGCCATCATGGATCAGCTATGTTACACTATGCTAGATTCCTCTTCAGGAGGGAGGGAGGGTTCTCAATTCAATTCAATTCAATTCAATTCAATTCAATAAATAAAGTCCCAACATGGCAGATATATAGTAATTGTATCAACTCACGCCACACTCCAGATCAAAATACAGAGAAGCTTATTGCTTGGGGTGGGGATGAGGAGCAGGAGTGATTCAACACAAAATATTATTGGTCTTGGAATGAAAAGAGCAACAACACAGGTCACTTTGGTGGAATCTACACACATATAAAAACCGTTCTGAATTTTTTTTAGAGTGTTTTTAAAAATACATTGAATTTTCCCTAAGGCTCACCATCACCATTTAGTTTCACATTGTATATTGCACTTAAAACGTTTTATTCACAGCTGTATAGCTGAGTCCTTTCACCTTCTGCCTCACATGGGGGGGCAGAAACAGTAGGTAATGACTTGATTTTGGTGGTGACAGGAATAAAAAACCATGTATTCCTAACAGCATTATGACAATGTGCAGAAACGCTACATTTAATGGCCTGTCCTATTAATACAAACAGATCAATTCCTGGAAGCAACCCAGAGGCCCATCACTACCTCCAAGAAGAGTTCTGACAACTGCAGATACTTCCGTAGGGCACTATAGGAACTTTTGCTTATTTTAGAAAAGAAAGAATGCAAACAAGTTGTCCACAGAAAGACTGTGGGTTTTCTTTTTTTGCAAGGGGGCGGTAAATTTAAGGCTAAGAGCAAATAAAAAATCCCAGAGTATTCTTTCAATAAAACAGATACACAAAATTCCTCATAAACCTCCTGGAAAAAGCAGGTTTTGCACTAAGGAAGCACAATCCCCAACCTTGTTAAATGTAACCATCTACAAAACAAGACAAAAGGCTTTCATCTAGCTTGCTCCAATTTTCAGCAGCTAATCCTCTTCCCCACTGTGCCAATAAAAAGGCAAAAATACTGAAGCAATTTTCCTGAGTAGTAATTGCAGGGAAAGCCTGGGCGTATAGGAGCAAGGAAACATCACCCAGATCTGCTGCCACCTGCCCAAGAAGATGAGCAATTGCACTCCAATTTCAACTACCTTCAAACAAGTTATGGGAAAATCTACTTTGCTTTTCTGCTCATTAGAGGTCTCTTCATAAGGAAAAAAACATATTGGGAAGTGGTGCACATATTCCTTTACGAGAAGATTACTACACAACTGGTGCAGTGAGTGTGGTTAAAAAGAAATGTACTAATCAGGATGTCTCCATTTCAAATCCCTCCTCTGGCATGGAATTTGAAGCTGGCTCCCAGCAAGCAACTCTCTGTTCCCCTTCTGCAACATGGAAATAATAATGCTGATGTAACTTGCAGGTCGTTGCAAGGATTAACAATAATGTGCTTCAAATATGCATGTTTTTAGATGTGATACTAAGAGGACAAAACCCAAAACTGCCAACAGTTTCAATCAAATTGAACATGAAGATGAACCATCTGCAGACTAGGAAATAACTTCAAACTAATGCTCTTCCTAAACTGTATTTTTTTAATCACACAATGAATGCAAGGTTATTTATGGTCCCATGGGATCCAGATAAACTTCCAAAATATAGTGTATGGTCTGGGAATAGTGTATTTTATAAGCATTTAACCCATAATATTTTGTTGCTGAGAATTTTCTCCACTGCTAATGAAATCAACTGCAGTAGGAAGTGCTGTTTTGGAATGTGTTCTCAGTCATGTTTTCCATCCAATTCAGAGACTGTGTTCTGCTTACTGGGTGCAAATAAACAGGGGGTATAGAAGTATTAATACATAACAAGGTACACTCTTCTCTCTGTTGTCACTCTGATCAGCACCAGGATATGTTTAACACAACAGTAAGAATTCATTGCTAATCAGCTCTGAAGCAAAGATACGCTACTCTTCTGGGCTCACTTAGAAGAAAATTTGTTGAACACTGATAGGCAGGCACTCTGTGTGCACTCTGAATGGCAACAAAACAAGAATTATAATCAATGGCTTGGATGTAACCAGATATTACACTATTATTGAGCCTATTTCAAAATAGTGTTTGGGGAACTCTTTCTACAATCAACACCATCTGCAGCATGTCTCATTTCCTCTACTCCACAATGTGCAAATGTTTTCAGTGGTGATAAATTTTAAATAATGCAGAAAACATGTGATACTGGAATACTTGATAATGACATCAGGAACATCCATTACACATATGAAATGGCACAGGAACTGCCTACCAGTTGGCTATGGCTTATGTAGTGCTAAACTTTGAAGCAGGCTAAGCTCTCAGCTGAAGGCACAGTCATTAAACCTGAAAAGCTAGTATTTGTACATACAAATTAACTAGGTATGCAAAAGAGTAGCTGACTCTGCGTAACTTGTTTCAACATGCACATTGTGGTTTCTGTAACCAGGCACATTATTGAGTTGTACAACCAGTTACTTTCCTCAACTAGTGAAACCTCTGAACTGCTCCAGGAAAAGGGTAATAGCATAAAGCCTTTATTTTGGAGCCAGCAGCTGTCTAATGAACCATTAGACTTCTATCAGCCAAGGTAGGTTTAGGGCCTCCAACAAGAAACCTACTTGTGAAAGGTATCTGACATTTAAAAAAATGATTTGAACCAAGGTATAACACCATGTGTGGGGAATTACTTACAAATTTATCACATAATTAAAGCCTACCTACTCTCTCAGAAGCTCACAATACAGCACACCAGATTTTCCCTATCTGTCCTCGAAACAATCCTGTGAGGTTGGTTAGGCATAGAGACAAAGTGTCCATGCATAAGACAGGAGTTCAGGGTCACCCAGATTTTCTCATGAAAAATCATTTGTATTCAGGCCTCCTCGGTCAGAACCCAATATTTATGATACCACAATGGATCTTAAGTTCCAGTTATGGGACATACCGTATTTTTCGCTCTATAAGACGCACCAGACCACAAGACGCACCTAGTTTTGGAGGAGGAAAACAAGAAAAAAAATATTCTGAATCTCAGAAGCCAGAACAGCAAGAGGTATCGCTGCGCAGTGAAAGCAGCAATCCCTCTTGCTGTTCTGGCTTCTGGGATAGCTGCGCAGCCTGCATTCGCTCCATAAGACGCACACACATTTCCCCTTACTTTTTAGGAGGGAAAAAGTGAGTCTTATAGAGCAAAAAATAAGGTAATTCAGTATCAGTTCCTATAATCCTTGCTTGAAATAACTCAGCCTAGTACTTAGGTGTGGTCCCTTTCAACTTAGACTGAACAGGTATCCTTTCATGTTCTGCCATTCAAAAACCAGAGTTTCTACCCCACCTTTGCACTATGTTCAAGACAATCATAATCATAAAAGGTAAAGGGACCCCTGACCATTAGGTCCAGTCGTGGCCGACTCTGGGGTTGCGGTGCTCATCTCGCTTTATTGGCCAAGGGAGCCAGCGTACAGCTTCCGGGTCATTTGGCCAGCATGACTAAGCCACTTCTGGCGAACCAGAGCAGCGCACGGAAACGCCGTTTACCTTCCCACCGGAGCGGTACCTATTTATCTACTTATCTACTTGCATTTTGATGTGCTTTTGAACCACTAGGTTGGCAGGAGCAGGGACCGAGAAACGGGAGCTCACCCCGTCGCGGGGATTCAAACCGCCAACCTTCTGATCGGCAAGTCCTAGGCTCTGTGGCCACCCACGTCCCTTTTAATCACAATCATATACAATAGCTAAAAAAGAATGCAATGTTACTTCTAATATGCTATTGACCCGAAAGCAGTGGCATATTCTTAGCAGGTAATATTCAGTACACCAAGTTATTTTCAGGTGTGAAATTATAGAAAAAATTGCATTCACTGGGGTGGGGGAGTCTATAATTTAGGATCAAAAGTAAATTAATCCCCATTGGCATAGATTAAAAATAAAAGAATTGAGTTTCAAGTATTCATAATCTCTTTGTAAATTGTTAGCCATGAAGTAGCCCAAGCTACTTTAGTGCTGGAATAACAATAGATCAAAGTTAGGCCAGGGAGACTGAAATGCAGCTGAATCAGGGATGTGGAAGAGTCTCTACCTGTTGGGTTCCAAAGCTACTTGATACTTCTCCGTAGAGGGGCAGTTTAATGATTTAACATATTAAATAAATATGCACTGACACAATTGCAACTTCTTTCAGTCTCACTCCAGTTACATTTAAGTCTAGTTCCATGTCTGGCCTATACCCTTACCTGTGCCCCAAAAAAGCTCTCAAAATATTTGCTTTAAGTTTGTCTATTCAGTATCAAGGATGGCATCTTAAGTGCTGCATTTAATAAGATACTGCCTTACTTGGAACTACAGAACTCGAGATCGTGCTATTGTGGAGGGGGAAAGTATAAAGTACTGCTTTAGGAGAGACAAAAATAGGTAAAGAAGGGGAGAAATGATAACATTTTGACGCAGCAACAGATACTAGCAGATGTCAGGAAAAGCAGCAATAGGTAGGTGAAGCGACGAAGACTGAAGCTGAATAAAAGTACTTCTAAAACAAAGAGAAAGCAAGGTATTGGGAGGTAAGGAAAAGAGAACTTATAACTTATGAACAGTCATCTTCAGTCTGTGTGACCAAATTACAAGTGCTCACAAACTACTCATACCCATCATGGAAAAGGTGACTTGATATTGATGATGTGCAAGTGTAACTATTTTTTAAAATATTTTTGTTTTCCAAATGTCTTTATGAAAGGACTCTGAAAAGACTTACAGCTAATGATTTATACATAAAACTCCCAAACAGGAGTACATAAATAAGGACTTTTACATAAATGATATGATTTATGTAAGTGTTATAAAATTAATAAGACACAGCACTGTTTTGTTTTTCAGGTTGTGTCTTCCTGAACTTTGATCTTTATGCTGACTGAAAAAACCTGCCTCTTTTTGTTTACCTCTGCTGCACAACAGTTCTCTCAAAAGGGTTTGCACTCAGGAACTAAAACTTACCATCCTATTCCTCAGAGTTCAGGGCCTTACAGAAAGGAGACATCATCCAAACTGTTCTGAGGTAATGAGATAGTTGCCCATAACAGCGGTCACTTCCTGCATCATCAACTCTCCCAGTGAGCATGTGTAATGCTGTTAAAAGTGACTGATTAAACACAGACTTTCCCCAATCACTCTCTGTTCAAGAAAGAATGCAAACCTTCAGTCTCAGTGGACTGTTTTAATTCCCTTGGCTTTCTTATTTCCCTCACATACTTTTCTTCCTACTGGAAGAAGATGTATAATGGGTTTAATAATCTATGCAAATACATCTATCTACTCTGTTAAACTGTGCTTAAGATAAACAGAATTTAAGATTGAGCACTCAGAAACAAGGGACTGTGCATGGATGCTTAAAACCAATTTAGTTTTACCAGAGTCTTCCTCAAATCAAGAGAAAATCTAAATTTCCTTAAGCATAACTTGCACATAATAGAAAACAGTTGTATAATAAATGCAGCCTGGCAGTTCACTGGGGTGGGGCAAGAGGGTACAGGAAAGGATGTGCACCTGCAGTATCTTTTATAGCACACTGAAGAACCAGCAAAAATGAAAGGGTGCAATGGGACCTTCAAAACCTAGACTGCCTCCTGATGCCCAGATGCCACACCAGTTGAAAGGATGTAGGTTGTAGGTGCTGTGTGTGGGAGAGTGGTTTGCCTCCTGCTGCAATCAACATCAACAGATTTTTGCAAAGGACATCACCATTTCCAGTTTGGAAGACCATGGGTTTAAGAACAATTTTAGAGGCATTTAATTTTTTTTAATTGAAAGCTCCATGTCTGCATTTCAGGATAAGAGATGGGAGTGGGGCAGAAAATGAAAAATCAAACTGAGAAGTGCACCCAGTACTATACTAAAATAAATTTAAGAGGAGCAGTTAAACCGTGCTTCTCAAGCAGAGGGGCACCTGAAAGGTATTGAGGTTGTGGAGGAGGAAGAATAGAGGATTCTACAGAAGGCAAATTCCTCCCAGCTTCAGAAGGCAAGGTACACATAAAAGCTCCTGCCCTAGCTGGCCTTGGGAGAGAGTCTAAAATACTTGCTCTAAAGGAATTTATCCACTTTTCTAAAGGTGAAAATAAAGAATCTATTTATAGATGACCCATTTATTGATAATACAAACAAAGATACAGCAGTTGGTGGGAAGGGCCAAGCAATGGCAGTTTGGGGAAGACAAGAAAGCATTATGGCACTGCAGCAGCCTTGCCAAACCTCATCATTCTAAAGGACCTTATCTGCGGGGGGACTAAGTTCCATCAGCCCCAGCCAATGGTCAGGGATGATAGTTGTTGTCCAAACCATATGAAGGGATCAGGTTAAGGAACTAATGAATTGTACAATTCATTTACTGTGTAGATATATTGCTGCTCCAGAGGCTTCAACATACTTTCCATATATAGCTTCCCAAGCAATTATGAAGGCGTCTTGTATATTGACTAGGTAACAAGCCCAACAGCTTGATTTTTTTCACCATGTTTACACAGAAATTTCACTGATTGCAATCACACCTGTCTAGAACAAAGTCCCACTGCAATATAAATGCTGATCTGTCCATTGCTGAAAGCTAAAGAGATAGAATTCTAATTCCCTTAAAGAAGATCAGACACAGATTTAGGAAGGAAGGGTGAACAATATAAATGCTTGCAGGCAGAAATGTTCAAGGCTCTTTTGCAAAGCTCATAGATTCACCAGAACGACAGGTTTCATTTTTAAACTACAGCAAATCCCAAAGATAACAGTTTCTGAAGAACAACAGTGTTATGCAAGCTTTTAAAAATTGTCTCTCACCCTTCTTCCAAAAGGGAATCCAAGGGATCAACATAAAATGCACAAATATAAAAAACAACTAACAATTAAAGCAATCAAACATCTTCAACAAAACAGCAGCAGGTAAAAACTTTTGATATGGGACCAAACAACCTAACAGGCCTGGTTTCCAGATTAAATCTGAATGTGGCACTTTAGATACAGCTTACCTGCAAACTATTGCTCATAGGTGGTAGATTCCCTTGTCCTAAAGTGGAAATGGGTAACCGAAGGAAGTGAAGTACTTACTCAACCTCATCAGACACAAGCAGAACAAACCCATCTTTGAGAACACTCACATTCAGCAGATATATTTTTAAGTACAGTTGAGGCTGGCAGCCAAGTATAATAGCTGTTCACAAAGCTCAACGCTTGGGACCAAAATGTAGATTAAGCAGCACAGGCTGTTCAGCCATTACACAGAACAGGTTGACAGCTGTGATTTTGCTGTGCTATTGGTGAAGCATTGGGTTTGCTGAAGTTTTCAGAAAATAAAGGGCCATTACTTTGAAACAGCAAAACCCTAGGCGGTTGACAGCAGATTAAGAAGTCTCATTAAAATTGCAGCTTTCTTGAAATTATTTTCCGAATTACTACTGGATTAATTTTTTATATTTTGCAAATGAAGTTATTTCCAAGCATAAATGTCTGCAACTTAAACCACACACACACACACACACACACACACACACACACTATATATATATATTTATAATCAGATTGTCATACTATATTCTTCAGTTCCAAACAATCTGGGCTTTATCACAGAAAAAATAGCATATCACTCATAAAAGGAGGTTTTGATGAAATTCAAAGTTATGCATCACTCTGGAGAGACTAATGATTCACAAAGCAAGCAGCAAGGGTCTGTGGTAATAAGAAAGCAGAATACACCAAGCAATACAAAGTAATAATGCATTATAGTTCCATGTGGAGAGCTGGATCTAAGGAAGTCATATTGGCGTCAAAGCTTGAAAACTATTAAACTCTGCTAAGCTTCTTAGAGAAGTAATGATCTCAAAGAGCTGCTGCTTTTGCTTACTTGCATTGACTATAATATGCAACACAGGTATGAATAAAGTGCACAAAGCATAGTTGAAGGTGAGGAGAGAAAATGGGGAAATAGATGTAGAGAGGAATGTGCTGTAAGAGGAGAAGGATGCTTGATAATACAGGAAAACCTGGGGTGTGAGTACACTTCCTTCTCATTAATAATAATAATAATAATAATAATAAATTTTTTATTTATACCCCGCCCTCCCCGGCCAAGACTGGGCTCAGGGCAGCTAATACTGAATATAAATACAGTAAAAACATTGAAAACAAAACAATCAAAAACCAAAACAAAAACAGTTGATTAAAATGTAAGTTAGAATACAGTTTAAAATGCAGCTTAAAATGCAGCCTCGTTTTAGTGGTAGCCTATAGATCAAAGCCATAAGGGGAAAAAACATCAAATATTCACTGGGGCCAACTATCCATGGTGGTCCTACATGGGCCAGCAAAAAGAGTTGAGGGAAAATTTATATACAAATCCCATATAAGGGGCTCCATCAAATGAATGAATGAATGAATGAATAAATAAATAAATAATTGGGGGGGGGGTTAGACTGAGTCCAGCCCAAAGGCCAGGCGGAACAGCTCCATCTTGCAGGCCCTGTGGAAAGATGTCAAATCCCGCAGGACCCTGATCACCTGTGGTAGGGCTTTCCATCAGGCCAGGGCCAGAGCTGAAAAGGCCCTGGCCCTGGTTGAGGCCAATCTAACCTCCTTGGGGCTTGGGACTTCCAAAGTGTTGTTATTTATGCAACTTAAGGTCCTCCGCGTGGCATACTAGGAGAGGCGGTCCCGTAGGTATGAGGGTCCTAGGCCGCTTAGGGCTTTAAAGGTCAAATCCAGCACCTTAAACCTGACCCTGTACTCCACCGGGAGCCAGTGCATTTGGTAAAGCATTGGATGAAGGTGATCCCCCAGCAAGGACCCCGTAAGGAGTCTCGCCGCGGCATTCTGCACCCGCTGGAGTTTCTGAGTCAGCTTCAAGGGCAGCCCTGTGTAGAGCAAATTACAGTAATCAAGCCCGGAGGTGACCATCACATTGATCACTGTGGCCAGATTGGAACGAGAAAAGTAAGGGACCATACGACGGAGATGGAAAAATGCCGCCTTTGCTGTAGCTGCAACCTGCGCCTCCATAGAGAGGGAGGCGTCAAAAGTTACACCCAAGCTCTTGACAGACAGCACTGGCACTAATTGAGCCCCTGCAAGAGATGGGAGTTGGCCCCCCAACCCCATGTCGTCCCAACCCAGCCAGAGGACCTCCGTCTTCGAAGGATTTAACTTCAACCGGTTCCCACGCAGCCATCCAGCCACAGCTTCCAAGCATCTGGTCAGTGTGTCTGGGGCCGAGTCAGGATGGCCGTCCATCAACAGATAAAGCTGGGTGTCATCTGCATATTGATGACAGCCCAGCCCAAAGTTCTGGACAATCTGGGCAAGGGGGCACATAAAGATATTAAAAAGCATCGGGGAAAGGATTGCGCCCTGCGGCACTCCACACACCAAGGAATGCCGCGATGACAACTCCTTCCCTAGCGCCACCCTCTGTCCCTGACCTGAGATAAAGGAGCGCAGCCATGACTGTGGCAGCCATTTAGTCAAACAAATGGCTGCCACGGTCGGAAATAGGGCCACTAACAGGAACAATAAGCATGTTTTGTTTTTGGGGGTTTCTTGCTGAGATGAAAACTCCTGAGATATGAAGAACAATAATCTTTTTTTAAAATAGAGATATAATCTCCCTGTATAATCACACACATGGGACTGTGAACACAAAATCCTACTGTGGTAACAGGACATTAAAATTAAAAGGTCCAATAGTGACAAATGCTCCCAATTTAACATGGAAAGCAAGGGGACAAGAGGACAGGTCTGAGACAGCATGGACAAGAGGCGATTCCACTCAGGTTGGGAGCTGGCCAATCAGTTTGCTACAAAGCTACCTCCCCACCACCCACTCCACCACTAAACAAAAGCATTCAGGAACGAGGCTGGCAATTAAGCCCTCCTTTCCTGTGCTGTGCTGGTTATGGCTGAGAACATACCACTATTTTACCACTGCCATGTCTTTCCTTGCAAAGACTGATTTGAAGGAGAAGACAGACTTTACACACAACACACATTTTTGCATGTCCCAAACCTATTGAAGAAGTAAACATGCTCATATGGCTAACAATTTCAATGTTTAAAATTTCAATGTTTTCCCCCTCTCTATTATAAACAAGCACTACTGAGGAAATGGGGGTGTACTCTTTTTTAAGGGAGAGATCAAGAACTGACTTTCCCTTGCCAAATTTGAAGGAAAACTGCTTTTTGCAAATCTGTGGAAGGAACCATTGTTGGAACCAAGCATAATCTTAGGCAGCTTTGAGAAACATCTTTACAGCCTTAAATCCAGATCTCTTGTTTTATAGGGGTTAGAGAATCTTAACAGTTTTAGAAACTAGAAATAAATTTAAGGTGTTAAAATGGATAAAAATACCATTTCAAAAAGCCATGATATGCAAAAGCTCAGAAGCTTGGAAGCTTGTCAAATCAAGTTTCTCAACAACTGCATAAAACTACCAAATGTACGAAATGTTGAAATCCATTCAAACACACTGTAGCTAGAACACAAGTTTTATGACTCTAGGAGTTTAAACAAGTTTGCACTGTGTTTATTTTCAACAAGGGGAAGAAAAAGCACACACTGCAAGGCTACAAAAGCAGGGGTGGATTTTCAAAGCACTCTGTGCAGGGAGCAATTCAGTTATTTTAAAGAACAAGATATGCGCAAAGAAGAATAGCAGGCTTAGTAAATTATTTATGCTTCGGCTTAGAATACTCAGTCCTATACAGTGCTATGACAGTTACTCCAGGCATTCAGCAAAAGCATACAACCTACTACAGTGCAAACACTAATGCCTAGCATTTGCAGATAAGGAAAATAATAAGCTGGCTCTACATTACAGGTTCACAGACCTAGTTTTTCAATTTTTCAAAAAGCCAAGCTTCTATCTGTAATTATGGGAAATAATAATAGGGGGAGTACAATCCCTCCCAGAAGAGGTCATCCACCTAATTTGTAGCAAGAGTTCCAACACCTTCACAGCATCTCCCCAAATCAGATGGAAAGGAGAGACACAGTGTCTCTGACACCATGTTCAAAATCCCCAGATCTTAACCATATATACAAGTCAAAATTGACCTCTGTGTGTTTCCACAGTTCAAAAACAATGGGGCTGAACAACACTCCCCTAATGCTACTTGCTTGTAGCAATTCTGCAGGCAGAAGCAAAATCACTGCACTACACAGTGCCTCCAACTCTTCAAGTTGTTCCAGAAAGGCACCATGGCTAATGATGTTAAAAGATCAAGAAGCAAGAGGACCATGCTCCTGCTGTCCCACTCCCAATGAAGTTCATAAATTAGGTGACCAAGACATCACCTTTCCCAGAAATGGAACATTAGAAGCTGACCAACTTTCTAAAAAACTCTGGGTCAAACAAACAAACAAACAAACAAACAAACAGGAAGAACTTACTACTGTAACACATAACTAAAATACCAATGGTAAAATGAATTGCTCCTCTACTTTGTCATTTTTAATAATAAAGCAGACTACATATACAAATGGAGGCGGCTCATCAGAAAAGAAAGAGCAGAGGCTATGGATCTAATATTTCCATTTCAGAAAGGAGCCCCATATTGACTTGAATAAAGCAGGATCTCAAACAATGGTTGGATCCTGGCTTGCTCTCAGTAACTAGAGTTAATATAAACCACAGTTCTCTAAAATGTAGGGTAACAGGGAACTGCAGTTATCTTAAAAGTAGAAGTGGGCCTCCCTGGGGAAATGTGAAGTCAAATGGTCTTAAAATCAACTTTATGCCCCCCTCCAGAAACATCATGGAAATTTATGGATGACAACATGAAAATACTTAAGTTGCCTAGCACTGAAGTGTAACCAATGAACACTCCCACCATAAGTGCATTAGTGAGTCACATTTTCTGTAACCTCTCCAGCATGGAGGGCATACAGTATCATTTATGTTGTGCAGCCTGGTCAGAGTCCAATGCTACCTGTTAAACTTAGTTTTAGTACGGCTTCCTGATTTTACACACACCCCTTCCATTCCCAAAACTGAACCCCATAGTCCTCCTCCCAGACTAGTTTTCATTCTCCTCCATCTAGGTATTGCACCTCAATCACACTGAACTTTCAAGGAGACAGGGAGCACCCCAAACTCTCAGGAGTCCCTCAGCAAAGCAGCACACCTGGACTTTTTAGTTTACTCCTCCTCCCTACCCCCAAAAAGAGCTTTTCACTTGTGAACTGAAAAGAGCTTACCCTTCAAAATGAATATCTTGCTCGATAACATCTCCTACCCTCTCACTCCTTGAACTTTGCATACTTGTCAGCATTCACAAAACTAGGCTTTTTCAGAAATGGCACAACTGTTGAATGTACAGGTGCAAAAATGTTAGACCACTGCTTCCACATTCTCAAAATAGCTTAAAAGAATGGGCTATTTGTTTGAGCTTCACACTATGAAGACACAGGAATGCCCTTTGTGAAGGAAGACTTGAAGCAATTTCCATCCTTATCCACAGAATGCCATGGAGATTCCTGAGAGCGTGAACGAATTATTTAAGTTGTGACACTGCACAATTCACACTAGGTGGACCAAACCTTCATTTCTTACCATTTGTTTGCTGCATTAACACAAAGTTTTGAAATAAGAAGCAAATTCTAGCATGAGGTGGGCTAATATTTCTTATTTTTCATATTTTTCATATTTTTCAAAATAAGAAATCTCTTTTTATTCTACAGGAATATTAATCATGGCTTTTTTTTAAGGAGCATGACAGCAGGGAAGTAAGAGAAGAACAAAAGCAAACAGGCCAAAGCAAGTTTTGTCTTTTATTCTATATTGTTCCCATACTGAAATTTTAGCTGAAATGTAATACTAACCATAGTTTAAAATTTCAGCATTCTAACCATTGGGTCAATGAAATGTAATTCCATGAATTCGTATGAAAAGCAATTCATTCTCCCAATCCATATTATCTAAATCTTGGACTCTGCTGACATATTCAACTTCAATTTCTAAACTTTTCACTAAAACAGAAACTAAAGAAATGCAATTAGAGGGCAGAACACCTTGTAAACCAAAGTATTTTGACCTTTATCATGCTTTCTTACCTCCCTGGAATGAAACCAATTGAATTCAGAATATCCTAAACTAAAAGGTCATGGATAAATGCTCAAATGCTTAAGACCCATTACATTAAAGGTATACTATTCCGAGACCTTTTTTGGGTGTATAATTTGATGGCTGGTAATGAAAATTAGAATCCTATGTACATTTCTATGGGAAAGTCTATTTGGTGATTTGGGACCATAACTTGTTTACTCTTAAATGAAGCAATGAATCAAATGCAGTATTTTAACTGTAACAAATTATGTTGAGGAAAGGGGAAATAATATTCTAAATCTTACAAAATGTTTTCAACAATAATTAAATTGTGTCGTGTACACTTCTTTTTTACCTATCAATTCAAACTATTATTTCTCTTCAAGGCCTCATGCTTTCTCCAAATCATGGATACTCATCCCTTTATGTATAGCAGGCACCCCCAAACTTGGCCCTCCAGATGTTTTGGGGCTACAACTCCCATCATCCCTAGCTAACAGGACCAGTGGTCAGGGATTATGGGAACTGTAGTCCCAAAACATCTGGAGGGCTGAGTTTGGGGGTGCCTGCTATATAGAATATACGAATTCTGGTTTTAGGCACACCTCTAAGATAAAACTGCATGTTATGTTCAAGTTCAAATGAACTGATTTTTAAAAGCTAGCATGCACATCTAAACTACCATTCCCATCCATCAGGAAAAATACTAGTATTGTAGGTGGTTTCAAGCTGAATAGATGATCCAGTGTTCATTTGCGGGGGGCAGTTAACTCCTTCCTTGAGGACCATGTCTCTGTTAAAAATATCTGTTTCAGCTGCTTTTCTCTCTAAAAATGAACATATAATCCCCCTATCTTTTCCTTTTGGGAAATGAATTATGGCACAAATGTAACAGTGGCAAAAGTGATAGACGATTTAGTGAAAGAGAGCAGAGCAAAGCCAAACCCTTCTGCTGCATTATTCTAAAGAAGGGTACTAACATCATGGTTTATATTTTTATTTCTTGATATATATGTATGAAATCAATAAATAAGCAAAGCATATGTGTTACAATTATATCAGCATTCTCCATGTGTCAGTCAAACATGACAAAATCTTAAAACTCAAGATTCTCCATAGAATAATGAGCTGGCAACTCTCTCTCATTACACAGTTTGCGACATAGGCAAGGAAGGAAGGAACTTCACATTTGTCCTCTTTTAACAGCAACACTAGCTGTACTGTGCAACTCAAATGTATTAAAAAACACACAGCTTCAGTCCAACGGCAAACAGCTATGGGCCTACTATAATTGTGTTCCAGAAACCAGTGTGTTACAGAGGCATTGCCATGTGTTTTAGCAGAATGAGAACTTCGTTAATGTTTTCCTCAAGTTTTAGGTGAAAACATCTTATATTCATAGGTCTGGAAGTAAAATTTATGGTTTTTCATAATAACTGATATTAACAAACTGAGAATTATGCCTTCTGATGCCCAGGATGGCTTAAGCCCTCTCATCCCAACAATAGCACCCAATACTACTCAATGAGCAACCCCCCTCCTCTCCCCAAATAAAAGCTAGGAGTTAAGTTTCACAAACATCCTCCAGTGAAGCAGAATGAGCTGGCATTGGTGGTGAGAGAGTGAACCCTTCATGCTGTAAAAGTGAAACCCCTCATGCTATATGGACCACAAATCCATTTGCCATCTCACCAGGGGGAAGCGCTACAGGTCCTCCTGGAAGATTTTCAATAGGCTCTCACTTCCATGATAGTCTGCAGAAGCCCCCCAAAAAGACTCCTCTGCTGTTATTTATCCAAACTTTCTCACCTTGCCAAGGCAGAGTAAAGTTAAACCTTCTGGTGCTTGCTAGAGGGCTTGGAGGAAGGGAAGCATTTTCTCACTTGCATAGAAGTCCAGGAAAGCTGAGAAACATTACGATTTTTATGATTTCACGGGGGGAGCAGGGAGTAGTAGTTAAAGTAGGCCAAATGACAAAGCTGATACTACCCCACTCCTCCAGATCTATACCAAAGGTTAACCTTTCCCCTGCCTCTTTTTCACTTTCTGCTGAGATGATGGGACTGATGTGGCTGAAAAATAGCTTTAAGTGTTTCTATGCAACATTTCGACAGACACAAATATTATATGAATTTTTTTGCACACATCATGCATGGCAGCATAGCTCATAGCTGCTCCAATAGAAGTCACAGCAAAACAAGCAAGCTAATTGTAATTAAACTAGGGCCTAAAGAAATCTAGGTGCTTAAAACGATTATGCTGGAACCCAAGGTTTTGCATTATATTTCCAGCACTGGGTAGATTGGACACTATTTCCACATAGGATGACTTCTATATTATTTTAACAGCAGAGCAGGCAGATCCTCAACAGATGAACTATTTCTTGATCTATTTCCATGCTGGAAAAAGCTGCACCTTCCTATCATGCAAGTGTTAAGAAATGGATTCTGCATTAAAAATACAGCAATACCTGTACTAAATAGCAACCAAGTGATTTGTGTATGTGTGTGGAATCTGCAGGTTTATACTGAACCGATTTGATTAAAAAAAATAATCTTAAATTGCCTGCAAGCCTGGCAACACAAAAATTGAAAATGTATAAGTTGGTAATGAAACACACAGCAGTCTCAACATACAGGTGTGGAAATGAAACTCATATCTGGAGTGGCGCAGACAAACGTGAGAACATTACTTTGGCACAGCTGCCTTTGGTATTCTCTTATTAACTAGACATGAACCTTTTCCCCCACAGGGTCCCCTTTTCACATGCCAAGCCAAAAAACAAAAACCCACCTTGAAATAAACCGTGCAAGGCTTTGGAGCAAGGCAACCTGCTTAACTAGTATCCAAGCTGTATTTTCTTGCATTACAGCAAGAAATCTACCATATGACTTCAAATAGAGGAGTGGGGTTCACCAGAACTAAACAGTACAGTTTGTTCCTGGAATCATGGAAAAACAGACACATGCAACAAATGCAAAAGAGCTCAGAAGTTTTTTCATTGCCATGGTTCCAATTTGAAATAACCAATCCTAAAAAGTGAAAGTTTGCTTGGTTTAAGGATCTAAACTTGCTATCTCCAGCTATGTCCTATGTTCATTATTTAAATATGCATGTCTCATCCTTCCATTGCATTTGCAACACTCACAGCCTTCAACAAAATCCAATGAATTCATCAAATAATCCACAACAAACCAAGCAAGCAAACAAAAAGAGCTAGCTAGGTGAAGCAGATGAAAGCAAACTAAAAATACCCAAGAGGGTCAGCTACAAAAGAATCCTCAACCCAGCAAATCAATGCCTGCTGGAATAGAAAAGTCTTGGTCAAACAGCAAAAAGCAAAGAAAGAGGAGGCCAAACAGACCTCCGCTGGATAAGACATTTCACAATCTAGGTTCCACAGAGCGGGACCTCTGCTGCGTCCAACCCAGCTGCACCTCAGCCACCATCAGCCACCAACAGCCTGCCTCTTCAGAGATCTTAGGAGGGAGGGAGGCTGTTAAGGAAGAAGGCAGTTCATTCATTTTATGAGAAGCCTGATTCTACAGGACTGTGCATTAGTGCAAACTGAAGTGTTGGCCACTGCAACTAATGTAGCATAACACTCAAGACATATGGGGCAGAGCCAAATATTTCATCAGATTCTTTACTGAAATGTCCTGGAATATTTGCACAGAAGGTTTAGCAGAGCTACTTCTGGGAGCGTACAGTGTTCTTCATTTGTTGGGGTGCAAACTATTCCTTTATGTCTGCACAGGGATCCTTACATTGGTGGCTATAATTTCTAACACATGTACCTGGGAACCTTGCTAATGAAGTGGATAGCTGTACAAGCCACTGGTCTAAAGCAGAGTACACTATTTGGATTAGTTATCCAGGAAAGAATTAGTTAATGGAGACTTCCGGGTTGGCGCCATTGTTTAATGGCGGATTCCCTCCGAGCTCCGGAGGGAATCGGCTCCGTAGCGTCTGGGTCTGGCCGCTGCGGCGAAGCGGGGACCCTTAAAATCACAGGCGCGGATGCCTGTGAACACAGAGACTCGGCGGGCACCATTTGCGCCCCCCCAATCCGTGACGGAGCCTTTTTAAAGGCTTCGGAACGGAGGCAGGGTGAGGCGTGGTGCTGAGAGTACTCCCTCGTCTACGGAGTGAAGCCGCAAGCCATTGACAGAGAGCGCCAACTTCTTCTTTGGATCGATTGGACTTTAAAACATCAACCCGTGAGTAATACGGAGATTGGAACTTTAAAAATTTTTTTAATTTGGATCTGGAACGAGCGGGAAGGGGTTAAAAAGGAAGTCCACCCCCCCCCTTTGTAAACAATTTAAAGCAAAGGACCGGGCAGCTAAGGTCGAGAGAATCTGTTTCTTGCTTTTTAATAAAAGATCTTGACTTCACGGTTTTGACATTATAAGAAGATTTACTGGAGGATAAAAAGAATTTTGGGAGCTGAAATTTCACCCCCCCCTGGACCCGGGAACGTCCTATGAGAAAGCCTGCTGTATTGAAGAGTTTGACAGCTGTCAAGTTAGCTGTCAGTCAGCTAGTTGTCAGCTGGAAAAAGAGAACATTGTTTCTGCTGTTTCTGCTGGTTCATTCGGTATAACTTGTTGAAAATAAGGAGGGCTGATACAAAATAACTGGACTTTTGGTTTTGAGCTGAAAGGAATATTAAGGAACTAAAATCCCCCTAGAGGGGTAATAGGGACACTACATTACAAAAATGGCTGGAGCATGTAAAATTCAAGCAGAATTGGACAGAGCATTTGTTCTCCTGGGAAAGTTACAAGATGAGTACAATGCTTTGTCTACAGAGGTTTCAGTATTACACTTGACAGTAAACAACAGTCTTGAGCCTGATAAGGACTTGAAACAGGAAGCCCATTCAACTGAACAAATAAATGAAACTGAAAGTGTAGACACGATGGAGCAATATGTTGCTTTTGAAGAAAATGAAGGAGGAGCTGGAATTCTGCAGGAGTCAAAGGAGAGTTGTAATATGAGGCCTGACATGATGATAAAAAAGGACAATAAAAATTGGATGCGGAAAGCCTGGTCTGAATGGGAGTCTGAAAAATGGAGAGATCCCCTTTGGAGGAGATCTGAAGACCTGAGGATTACAAATTTGCTGAAGGTGAAAGTTGGAGCTTTGGGGACATGTGGATTTGAAAGAAATTTGAAACAAGAGTTGGAGTACCCCATAGGCTTTGCTTTTAAGTACGGAGGACTGGCTGGAAGCAACATGGATCCTGTTGGGCCGGAGCCTCTCCGAGACTTGGGGTTTAACATAAAGGACTATCAAAGAGACCGGCAGAAAGGAACTGAGAGAGATATAAGGGCCTCGGACGTGAGATCTCCAGGCTAAATAACATAAGACTGACGGATATTGGTTGGGGACTGGAACCGGGAAAAGGGTGGGTGGAGGTGGGGAATCCAAAGGGTACATAAGTATAATTTGCCTTGTTTTTTATATTTTGTTAGTTGTATGGAAATTGGGAAAATCGTGGAAGGGAAATTTTGGTCGACTTTAGGAAAAAGGTTTAAGAATAATTAATGAGGTATAAGTATTGATGTGTAATTTTGATAAGGTAAAATTGGTTTGTTTGTTTTTTAAATTAAATGAAAATAAGGCTGGTAAAAATAAATTGAGGAAATGGAAAAAAGAAGTAAAGTAAAATAATAGTATGTTAAAACAAATGTTTAAGTTAAGGTGAAGAAATAAGTTAAGGACTTGCTGAATTGACAATTTAAATTGGAATACAAGAAGGGGAGGTGTGAGGAGGTCTGAGAAATAAGGTTAAGGAAAACAAGTATCTGAAACTTTATGCGTCTTTTCTTTTTTTCTGTTAAGTCTTGAATTTTATGTATTTTTGTGTTGTTTTTACTTTGTTTATTTTTTGTTTTTGATTGTTATATGTTTGTTGAAAATACCAATAAATATTTTTTTAAAAAAAGAATTAGTTAATGATAACCTAATGTGTATATTTAATTAATGTATCGTTATTCTCACATCAAAACATAAAGATATAGTACCATCAGCGTAACATAGTGGTTCAAAAAAGGATTAGAGATAGAACATATATAGCATGCCTCAAGGGCAACCACACACAGGTTAGGAACTTCAGGTACTATTATGGGGTCCCACAGCTGTACCCTTAGTTTGTTATATCAGCTGTCCATTAAATGAAAAATAATTAGTACACAAGATTGCCCACGAGGGATGCTTGGTCAAGACAATTCCTAACAGATCTATCAGCCCAGCTTTCTTTATTTCACAACCCAACTCAGCTCAACTGTCCTGGCTAGGTGAAAGCAATGGGAAAGCATTAGCAGCTACTCCCACCAACTCCACCCTGCCCCACCATATAATCTGTATTAGTTATTTGTCTGGTATAGTTCTTTCAATGTCCCTCAAGTTTTTCACCACAACACATTACATATTTTTTTCAGTACCACTTTGAGGACCTGACTCTCTCCACCCCATTTTTCTTTTTTCCAAATACGCCTGCACTGAAACCACAAAGAACATCAGGCAATTTGTTGCGTTTTCCTCAAGATACCCACTATCCAAAAGAAAATGAAGATCTTCCTTAAGCGATGACGCATCATGAACACTAACAACTGCAATATAAATGTAAAACACTAATAAGAGAAAGCGGGAATATAATGTAGAGAAAGATTAATAAGGTCAATGCAACTATGTTTTAAGGATCAGCTGCTAGAATTAATGGAAACATCAAAGATGTTTTCATGTCCTGAGCTGCAATCAAAGCATGAGCTGATGAATTACTGCATTTCAACTAAGGCAAGTTCATGAACATTGAAACATACCTTCCTATTTCCTTACAGCATGTTTCTTTAACAAAGAAGCATCACTTCTGAATGAAAAATCCTTCAGCCTCAGCCAACTACCCTTCATTTCAGCTTGCTTTTCTGAACAACAATGACTTGGTCAAAATTATTCTGAACACATTTAATTTGTTGCAACACTAAAGTTTAAGACTGAAAGAAAGAGAACAGGAGGAAAAAGAGACAATAAAATAAATAAAGATAGGTAACCAGATAGGGTGGCTTGGAAACCATAACAACTGTGAAATTTCCCATTTTCATTGACAAACCCTGACAATAAGTTGCACAGTATAAAATATGAGTTTTGGAACAGCAGGTGATCTAATTTCACTGAGAACACAGCTCTTGGCACAATTGAAATTCAGAATGCAAAACTTAAAAGCTGAATTGTAGAAATCTTTGCTTACACAAAGGCTTACTTCTTTGGCTGTTATCTGATGGATTATTATGCACAATTCTCCACAACTGCAAACTTACTGAATTAATTGTCAATCACAACATCAACTCATTTAAAGTTATTACATCAGTCAGAATCCTTTGCCAAAATGAGAGTGTCTTCAGTTGTCAATGAAACCTTAAAAGAGATGGTGACAGCCATATGTCAGAAGGGAGGGCATTCCATAGCCAGGGCAGCACCACAGAGAAAGCCTTTAACCACCCTGCTACAAAACAAATCTCACCTGGCAGTGGGGAAACAAGAAGAGCCTTCCAGGCTTAACCCAGCACATAGACAGGTTGGTCAAAGGGGAGCTACATCTTCAGGTATTTAGGTCTCAGGTTGTAGAGGGTTTTATAGATCATCACTAGCACAGTAAATTTGACCCAGTAGCATACTGAGCAAGTGCAGCTCTCACTATTCTGTGTCACATAGTCCTGGCAGGCTACCCTGATTAACAAATGGGCAGCTACATTTTACACTAGTTGAAGCTTCTGCCATCATCTTTAAGTACAGCTCTAAGCTGCCAGCACATGAGTTACGGTAACAAAACAAAAGCTGCTCCTTGCCACTTGCTTATTAAATTTATATCCCACCCTTCCTCGCTATGGTACTGAGGGAAGCAAGCACACACAAAAACATCTAAAAACAACTCCAATACAAATGCAAACTGGGAATGATATCTACTTAAAAGGCTTCTTTGAAGAGGAAGGTCTTCAGTAGGTGCTGAAAAAACAACTTAGAGGCCACCTGAGTCACCACTGACAAAGCTGGATAAAGAAACACCCCCAGACTATGTACCTGCTCTTTCAAGAGGAATGCACCCCCATTTATAAAAGTTTGCCTACCCAATTCCAGGACAAGAAAACCATCAGCCCTCAGAACCTCCAACTTGTCAAGATTCAACTTCATTGGACCTCATCCAGCTAAAGCACTAGTCTGTGGTCTTTACAGTCTCATTTGATTCCAGTAAGGAGAAACAGAACTGGCTCTCATCAACTGGGTGACCTTTTGTCTTCCTCATATATTCATCTAGTTGGGAGGGCACCCTATCACTGTCTCTCCCTCCTGTTTAAAACCAAACTTATTATGGTTCTCTCCCCAGCATCTAGGTCTCTCATCAAACTGCAGTCTCCTTACTTTTGAACATGTTATTGTATTCATCTGTTTTCTTTTCCAGTCACATAGGCTGAAAACCAAATTCAGAGCAGAATAACCTTATCCAATGGGAGATAGTTTTTAGAAATGGGAGAAATCACTAATTGCATTTACTGAACTCCCCCTTAATATATATATATGAGAAAATGTAAAGTGTAATTTTCACTTTACTACTCCAACTAGGCAGTAACAGAGTGTCCTGGGAGACTAAAACAAGCAGCAATGTGGATTCATGCTTTTTTCTGTGGGTTTCCCCCCAACCCCTTTAGGTGACAATGATGACTAAGAAAGTGATGGGGTTAGTCACCACTGCAGAGAACACCCAAGCAGAGACTTAGATAGGCTTGGCTCCCTTTCCCTCATATGTGGCTCAGAGCTATTCTGAGCTGAGTGTGACTGAGGCCACACACCAAGGTACCAACTGCAGCCACTTCCAAAGTGACAGAACTAGATCCGCAGCCCTGACACTAGAGGGTACAGGAGGGAAGTTGGAACATGGGACCAGAGATTGCTGGCACTTAACCAATCCCTGTAATCTCAGACAACCTGGCAAATATTTCCACAGTTCAAAATAAAGGAAGAGTTTCTGATTGATGGTCAAGTTTTGTACACTAATATTTGTTGCAAATGTTTGCTTTGCTCATTTGCAGTTTCCCTCTTGCGATAAAACAAATTTTAAAAGCAGATTTCAGGCTTAACAAAGCAAAGCCTTCAGTTACTCTAATGGTAGATGTTCGTTTTCCTACTATCATCTCTTCCTTTTTAAAAGTTAAATATTAAATGTGTCAGGAAGGTGAAATTCAATGTTTACTTCAATTTTTATCATGCACATTAACAGGCTCTCACATCTTGATTGGTAGAGAAAGTCATAATAGTTCTTTAATAAAATCAGTTTCATCCCAAAAACTGTGACTTAACATGATTTCCATACTAATTGGTAAAGACCTTTGCTAGTGAACCAGCACCTCTTAATACTCTGTTTCAGTCTTCCCAACGTTTAGGTTTCATGAGGTTTATGAGAGGAAGCCAAGCAAAATGTATCGCCTAAAAGATTCTATACAGCAGTCAGTTTAATATGAATAGCATTTGCCAGGCTTAAGTCTTTAAGTTCAGTTACACTAAATAAAATTATTTTTACCCTAAACAAATCAACAATAAAGATGGCATATATAAAGAAAAACTGTTCAATTTCCTCTGCTATTTCTATACTAATGTCTTTCAAATGCTAAGGAATATTCAATAGACATATGTGTATAAGGTAAAGGGACCCCTGACCATTAGGTCCAGTTGTGGCCAACTCTGGGGTTGCGGCGTTCATCTCGCTTTATTGGCCGAGGGAGCCGGTGTACAGCTTCCGGGTCATGAGGCCAGCATGACTAAGCTGCTTCTGGCGAACCAGAGCAGTGCGCGGAAACGCCGTTTACCTTCCCGCTGAAGCGGTACCTATTTATCTACTTGCACTTTGACGTGCTTTCGAACTGCTAGGTTGGCAGGAGCAGGGACCAAGCAACGGGAGCTCACCCCGTCGCGGGGGATTCGAACCGCCGACCTTCTGATCAGCAAGTCCTAGGCTCTGTGGTTTAACCCACAGTGCCACCCGCATCCCTCCTTGTGTATAAGGTACTCTACTCCAATTAAAGCTGTAAGGAGAATAAAGACAGCTAGAACGCAATTACCTATAATAGGAATTTGGCTAGGATATAGGAATTAACTCTGCTAATCTTGCAGAGTACACCATGGGATCTTTAATAACCACAAGCGTTCAAGATCTTCATTTTAAATCTTAGCCACATATACTTTGATTACTCATGCAGTTCCAAACCTTGAAGCACCTATCTGTCAATTAAAACTCTGAAAGGTGACTTATAATGTGAAATAATTTGTGTTTCTTCCCTTTGGGGCTTTCTTTTCAGCTGATTTATTTAATGCTTTAAATGTGACCATTCTCCTCCCCCCCTCCCCCCTGTCCTGCCACACTTCTTTCTTTAAATTAGAAATTCAGGTCTTGTCTAGGTTGGAAGATTTGATGTCAATTTCAGATGTTCTCTAGTTGACATTACAAGTGCTTGAAAGCTGAGGAATCGAGAAGTGAACAGATTTTCAATCATAGGTTTAAATAACTTTTTTTTTTTAAGAAAACACCAGCACTTAAAAGAAAACTTGGAAGAGAGGAAGCATATCTCAGACTCAGGGGTTTAAGCTAGAATGAGCTTATTATCACTATATCCACACTTATCTACCTAACAATTTTCAGTTGCTCTCAAAGAATCCCTGTTTTTTTCTTATCAAGGAGAGAAAAATCCTGTACACCAATGCTACTCTTTTTTGAAAATCTGACTGGATGCCTATACCGTACATTACCTGTGTGCTGCAAAAATGTCTAGAAGTATCAGCAGATACTGTCAACATCTAAAAAATGACGAAAACTGTCAGACCAAAGATCCCTACCCACCTGCAAACAGTTTTCTGACACTTGTAAAGCAACTTTTTCGCATAAGCACTGTAAAACTGTACTGACAACAGGACACTTTTGCTTCTGAATAAAAATATATAGTCTTCTCGTGGAGTTTTTTGTTTTTCTGCACCAGAAACTGCATATTTCAAGGTGTTAACACATTAATCATTCATTGTCTCAGTAATGCCTGGTTTTTATTATTATTTTCCCCCCAAGTGTGTAAAAAAAATGTAGAACCTGCCTTTGGAAAAAAGTGAGGTAATACCACAGCTTAAACATATCTAATCTCATAAAATCCAACTAGGAAAACATTGTCTCTGCAGAAACAAATCTCTTCAAAAAGAAGGCTAATACTTATTTTTGGAACATCTGTCTGGAAAATGGCATCAACATGCTGAACCACACCTGATGAAGCTGCTCAAGGTACTTGCTGGTAAGCAATACTCCATCACAATGGGAGAATTTATTCATTGACATCTGCACTACTAACCGCACAGTGTGTTGACCTTTTAGAATTACCAGTAGTGGTGAAGAATTCTGAAATAGCCCTGGTTACAGAAATTCTTTAAGTCTTACAATTCTCTCCATCTTCAAGCTAAGTCACCTAATGAAGCAATCAGATGATTTCAAGCAACATATCTTCTTTCCTTTCAAAGAGTATCCTATACTGGTACGAATTAAGTACCGTACTTAACCCGAGGTAACACTGTACTGCTCTACTGCCGAGTAGGTTGGCAAAGGGCGGGGAGAGGGGGGGTGCAATTCATGCATGGCCATGAAAGCCTTCAAGAATACATACAACAAACTGCAATCATTCATAAGCAAAACACCATAATTAGCACTGTGTTACTACAAAATGAATTGCAAACAGGAATGGAGAACACAGGTTCCAACAGGTCACTGGATTTGATCTAATGCTACTGTTCATCAAGTCCACAATACAACTAACAATACATGCTGTATAAATGAAATACAACCACCAAGGCTAAGCACCGAGCAATTAAGTTGTTTGCAAGATGGCAGGATCCCCAATGATGTGCTTTACAGAGAGTTGGCTTCTAACACCAGTCCAATTGCCACACCAACTGTGTAACAAAGATGTCTGCAAACAAGACATTAAGGCTAGCAACATCAACCCTGCCATGTGCTTTGCCTGGAGACAGGCAGTCAAATTGTGTGTCCATAGCAGTGACCAGAGGAGGAAGGACTGCTGGGAGGAGTTCAGAGAAAAGAAACGCCATGGTGCATCTGCAGTTGCACAGCTGGACGTCTTAATCTGCCCCAGGTGCAACAAAATATGTCTCTCCCGCATTGGTCTCTACAGCCACAGCAGGTGCGGCACCCTTCCAACAGCTGACCTCACCTCCAAAGGCACACTTCTCCATTGTCTCCCGAGACAGATGGATGCCAACCAAGGTTTCTCTTCCTCAGGCATAGCAGTATACTTTGGAGCTTCATTTGAGTACAGTGGTACCTCGGGTTACAGACGCTTCAGGTTACAGACTCCGCTAACCCAGAAATAGTACCTCGGGTTAAGAACTTTGCTTCAGGATGAGAACAGAAATCGTGCGGTGGCAGCGGGAGGCCCCATTAGCTAAAGTGGTACCTCAGGTTAAGAACAGTTTCAGGTTAAGAACGGACCCCCAGAATGAATCAAGTTCTTATCCTGAGGTACCACTGTAACTATTCTTACTGGGTAAAGAGCCTGGCAGAAACTCCATTCAAGCTATCCTAACACAGAAACCAAAATAAAATAAAATAAAATAAAATAAAATAAAATTATTATTATTCTCATCATTATTATTATTATTAATACCCCGCCCATCTGGCTGGGTTTCCCTAGCCACTTCGAGCGGCTTCCAACAAAATATTAAAATTACAATAAAACATCAAACATTAAAAACTTCCCTAAACGAGGCTGCCTTCAGATGTTTTCTAAAAGTCAGATAGTTGTTTATTTCCTTGACATCTTATTAAAGGTAAAGGTACCCCTGCCCGTACGGGCCAGTCTTGACAGACTCTAGGGTTGTGTGCCCATCTCACTTAAGAGGCCGGGGGCCAGCGCTGTCCGGAGACACTTCCGGGTCATGTGGCCAGCGTGACAAAGTTGCATCTGGCGAGCCAGCACAGCACACAGAAACGCCGTTTACCTTCCCGCCAGTAAGCGGTCCCTATTTATCTACTTGCACTTTGACATGCTTTCGAACTGCTAGGTTCAGGCGCTGGGACCGAGCAACGGGAGCACACCCCACCGTGGGGATTTGAACCGCCGACCTTTCGATTGGCAAGCCCTAGGTGCTGAGGCTTTTACCCACAGCGCCACCCGCGTCCCGACATTAATTAATGTACTATCAAATTACTCTCATCAAGAACTCAGAGGAGTTTCTCTCACATTTGTTCTGTCTGAAGCAACTTTCATGAACCTGGTGCCCTCCAAAATTTTGGAATACAATTTCACTCAGCAAGCACAGCCATATTCTGAAACAGCTGGCCTAACGTTAGTGCACATGGTTCAGGATATTAGACATCTAGCTTCTGTGAGGATGACTTTGCATACAGACTATTACTTTCAGAAGGAATGCAGATTTTCTAAAGAACGCCCTATAACAAAATCCAATCATTTTCTTTTAGAGTACAACATTTTTCAGATGAAGATCACATTTAGAATCCTGTTCCACCATGTGACAATGTGTGGCTGGGTCATTTCATGCCTCCATAAAAGTCACTGCTATGAGAAAATAAATCTTTCACTTGGTGCTCAGAATGCCACAAACTATTTGAAACATTAGTGCTGACTAGAGGATAAACAGTTGGATGTATGAAACCAATGCCACACCATGGAGAACACATCTCTGAAAAGTAACAGATTCCTACAATACAATAAATTTCATTTTTAACAGGGAAAACAAAAGTGCATCAGACAGCTGAAAGAACATACTGATTTTTTAAAAAAGCATATCTAGTAAAAAGCATATCTAGTAAAAACAGACACAGAGGCGTTTTAAGGTTATTTGAAATTGTGGAGTTTCAAATTTAAATACAGAAGATAATGATAGATGGAAAGGGTAATCTGAACCAATTTTATGCAAATTTCTCAATTTTTAAAATAGTTGTATAATTTCCCAGTGATATGTGGTGCATTCCATGCTCTTTCATGAATATATATATATATATATATATATATATATATATATATGCACTTTATTAATTTATTTTAAAAGATTTCTTACCCACCCTTCTCAATAAGGTACAAGGTTACAGCAATAGAAAACAATGACACATAAAATCATTACAGTTAGAATATAAATAAAAATGTTCCAAATGTAAGAGAAAAATATAAATTCAGAAAGAAGTATGTCCCACAAAAGAAAATACTCGAACTGTCAAAGGCCAAGGTATAAAGAGATGCATCTTGAGGCTGTACAATGAAGATGCTACTATTCAGGGAGCAGGACAAGATGCCCAATTTAGGGGCTGTTACAAAAAAGTCCTCTCCTGGGCTACCATTTCTCACACTTCAGAAGATGAGAGAACTACTGAATGAGGCTCCTATGCAGATTTTGAGGATGGGTAAAATCAACAAGACACTTCACTTAAGTGGTTACAGAAAAGCAGAGATTTTCAGTTTCACTACTAATTATGGCAGCCTTTAAACACAAAATGCTATGCTTTTAGCTGCCACTCCAAAGGTCACAAACAGCAGTGAAACTCTCATGGATTTCAAACCTCTTATCAGTTTTACCTATGCAGTAATGGGATCTTTCCAGGATAGCTGCAGAGATGGCAAGAAATCTTAGCAGATTCACTGCTACTTTTTGCAAATGGATTAAATCAGTGTTTCCCCACCGGGGGCCATGCACCCCCCTGGGGCCCCCTAGGATATTCCAAGGGGGGCACAGGTGAAAATCATGTAAATGGGGGGCCACAGCAAAAGGCTAGGGGGCCACAGAGGGAAGTGAAGCGTGGAAAAAAAAATCCTGATTGGCTGGCTAAAAGGGGAGGGGGGAGTTAAAGAACCCCTGGACGGTTAACTTGGCCAATCGTAAGCGGGCAAGGGGTGGCCCACCAGGGCCTAGCACTCCTTTTTACCATATGCATTTTCTTGGAGCAGTCCTGGTTTGTTTCCGGTGAGAGAGGGCGATCATGGAAGCTTCTGATTTGACCAGTGGAGCCTGTGATCCAGAACACCCAGGTCAGGTAAGTGTGGTGGTGGGGTGGCAATGGGTAGGGCTGGGTAAACCAGAGCTGCTTGCTGCTGTCACCAGTGCTGGGTCCAGTGGCAGCCTGGGCTTGACCTTGCAAAGCACAGGGTGCAATCCACCCCAGCACCTAATGGATCAGGGTCTTCAGATGTTGCTGAGGGACAGAGCATGGACCCGGCTCTACAAGGCACGGGGTGAAATACACCCTATTGCCTAGTTGGTGCTGCTGACTTGTATCTAGTAAATAATGAAGTGTCCACTCAGTAGAAAGCCACACAGAGTTCAGTGGGCATTACTCCCAGGTAAGGGTGTGTGGGACTATAGTGTTTTATCTGGGCAGCTAGGGCTCCTCCGGATGACAAGATCTTTTTGCTGCAGGTCAGTGAGGACCACTTGCTTAAAAAAATTCTCCCACATATACTGTGCTCCTTTGGGACTGTATCTGTAGGTTTTCCCCTCTGAGTCAAATAACTGGGGTCAAATAAATGTTGTTTACTTTTTATAATACAAGAAGATGCAGCTCCCTTGGGAGGTTCTGGACTCTCCTTCCTTGGAGGTTTCTAAGCAGGGGTTGGATGGCCATCAGTCATGGATGTTTTATAGCTGAGTTACCTACATTGTAGGGGGTTGCACTAGAAAGATGACCCTTGGGGTCCCTTCCAGCTCCATGATTCCATGTTTTTCTGCTTCAACAATATTTCATTATGTTCCTATCATTTTATGTAATTGTATTTTGTAAAAATTATAAAATATATATAAATAAAACATGTTCGATTTATAAACAAAACATTTAAATAGCTACCTTTCTACTGGTAGGATGGAGGGGCCATGGGCGTAGCCAGGATTTTTGTTAAGGGGGTGGCTTTTGGTAGGGGTGGTAGAACCTCAGATTTGTATTGATTTTTACTTATGGAGGGCAGCTGCCCCCCCCCCCCCGCCCATGGGTCGAAACAAGGTCGAAAGGGGACCATGGTCAGAAAAAGGTTGGGAAACACTGGATTAGATAATGCACAAATAGCAGTGCATCTTAAAAGACTAGTGGCTGGATGCATAAAATATTGTGGAAGCAAGTAGTCAGGCGAAAACAGCCAGTATCAGGACTTCAGAACAGTGTGTATTCACCTGAAAACATGTGTATTAAGGGTATAAGAATCTCTGTATTTGACAAGCAACTAGGAGTTCTAACAAAAAGTTGGTGTAGTCTAGTGGATATGAGTATCAAATATACATAATTCTACTGTTAACTGACATTCCATCTCTCTCTTGAGACACTTTATAAGAGCAACCAGTTAAGGCCTATCCATTTTTATAACAGAACTCAGTTGGCTAGAGGTAGAACTTCTCTTTCAAATCAATCTCCTGCCCCAAGAATATATTACAGATTGTTAACAGAAGGAAAACTTTGGTGCTGGAGAAAAAATACCAAAGAAGATGCAACTTTGATAGCTTTATAATGGTCTTATGCATGGACATTCAGGGAGGACTGCTTGTTGGTGATTTATATTCCAACCTGAAGTCTGTCTATGTGTAGTTTGGCATTTTTTTGGCAGAAGTATAAATTTTTTAAATCCTGATTCCTCTCACTCATTAGCTGACATTAGGCAAGTGACTATCCGCCCTAGACCCCAATTATAATATTAGCCTATTAATTTTCCAACAGCCACTTTCTTGGCTCAAGCTCCACAGCACCTTATGTAACTGAACAGATGCCTGCCCAGGTAAGCACTGATAATAATAACCAGCCTGATCACAACATGGAACTACAAGCCTGTCTAGTGCACTGGCTAGGGTGTTTGACCTTGCATAAGAGAAATCTAGTTTCAAACCCCAATTCAATTATGAAACTCCCTGGTGGCTTTGAGCAAGTCACATTATCTTTGCTTAATTTATTATCAGAAAAGTTGAAAGTTCTGAATTCCTTTGAGAAATGGCAGGATAAAAAAGCAATAATAAGGCTTTTAAGTGCCAGGCAAGTGTTTTAATGCAGAAGTCATTAAACTCTAAGATAGCAACATCATAATTCCTCTGTGCAACTGGCAACTGTCATTCGACTCAAAAGAGAAAGTGGCCTCAAAAAACAAAAACCATCCTACTTCACTTCCATTATCTTTCTCACTCTGGATATTTTATGCCATACATTACCCTTTAGACACTTAATGACAGACGAGACCAAAAGACTTTTGACACTCTCTTTTCTACTGCAAGCTATTTTGGCACTAGTACAGTGGTACCTTGGGTTAAGTACTTAATTTGTTCCGGAGGTTCCTGTTCTACAGTACCGTATTTAGGCACCATGTTTACAGCTATACTGAAATAACCTACTAAAGCTTGGCCTAAATTTAGTATTTCTGAAGCAGAATTACACAGGATATCTTCCTAATGAAGTAACAGATTCACCAGTCAGTCCCTCTTTGTATTTCTATCATGAAATGCTTCCAGAGTTGCATTTAGCTTCTACCACCTTCTAAAATTTTATGAAGCTTGTTTACTAATTCTGACTGCATGTACTTTAATTTATACCCTGCCTGCATAAAGCAGCTTAGAATGTAATTATAACACAAGAGCCCACCAAATTATTAACACGTTTAAGAACAGCTATAAGAGACAAGCATGTAGCTGGAGAAGATCACATTCACACACTAGCTTTTATTTCCTTGTTGTGCTCTTGTCCTAGTAGCCAACAGTTGTGTATCTTTTTAAAGTAGCTTATATAGTTTGCAGGAAGCTTCACACACACACACTCAAAGTACATCTCAAAGTTGCATTTATGCATATAGATTTTAATTTTCCTGTACTAGGTTAGCTTTCATGTTGATGTATTAAAAGGGTTACTTGTACAGTGGTACCTCGGGTTAAGTACTTAATTCGTTCCGGAGGTCCGTTCTTAACCTGAAACTGTTCTTAACCTGAAGCACCACTTTAGCTAATGGGGCCTCCTGCTGCTGCCGTGCCGCTGGAGCATGATTTCTGTTCTCATCCTGGAGCAAAGTTCTTAACCCAAAGTGTATGTAACCTGAAGCGTACGTAACCCGAGGTACCACAGTACTGCATAAAAGGCTTCCAACATTCAAACTAGAGATATTTTTGCCTCTAGCAACCCAGCCCCTTGCCATGCTTAGCCTCTAGCAACCCAGCCCCTTGCCATGCTTAGCCACCGTGATATTTTCCCCTGTAGATTGCTTCTTCTCCACCTTGCAGGTCAGTCGTCTGGGTCCTCAGACTCGACAGAGGTGATAGCCCAAGGGATAAAGACTTCCAGATGAAACCAAGACTTTTCAGGGTAACCATGCACATAGATATGAAGAGCTCCCTGCTTCTCAGTGCATTGTCTCTGGAGGGCTCCTTCTTGGCTAGCCCTTGAATTAAACCATGTCCAAATGCTTTATGCTGCTACAATGCCTAAACACCACTGCTGAACACCAAACTAGTGGAATGATCTATTCTTTATTTTATAGACAGACTGCACTTAAACTAGAATAACATTTGAATATCTGGAAGTCATCACACACAAGAGCTGTGACACAAACAGTATTACAGGAGAGAAATTTAAGGATATGGTCACTGCTGCTTCACTGTCTAGTGATACTGGAGCATCCATTTCCTCCCACTAAGAATGAACATTTTGAGGATCATCCACATTTAGTATTTTGTCCTTCCAACTCAAGTCTCTAAGACTCTGAATTTCCTCTTCAGTTTCCAGTGAAGCTTGCTATCTGGCTTAGGTTTTAGGTAGGGAAAATTGAGACTATCCTTTTCTCTTCCTGTGTGGTTTGTCCTTATGTGCCTTGTGCACCTGCAGCCTTGACACCACCTGTTCTGCCTTTCACCACTGCCTACTGTTTTGTTTCTACTGTGCTGTTTATGTCCAAGTTCATAGAATCACAGAATCTCAGAGTTGGAAACGATCCCAAGAGTCATCTAGTCCAACCCACTTTGCTAAAGTGGGTTGGGAATGTGGTGAGATCACTTTAGTATTTAATACTTTAGGACTTGGACAGAGCCAAACAAGAAGCTTATTGTAAATTGTGCTGTTTTAACTTACGGCTGACTCATGAGACAAAATTAAATATTTCTAGTGCTCATTATTTTAGCTGCATGTAAACTAAGCTAGCTATGAGATATTAATCACCTAATGATAATTAAAATAAACAGAGACTGAAAGTAATTACCCTTATTGTAAAAAAAGCAAAGTATATAAACATTGTTTGTGGCAGGTCCCTCGGTACAGTATATTGTTTTTCTTTCAAGAGCTCTGTAAACCAGTGCATTGTACCGCCTTTGCAAATGTATATGCACTGTAATTCACAATGGTTGCTAGGAGAAGCACCAGAATTCAAGGCAACAGGCTCCCTCCCCTTACCATTCATCACACATTCACACAGCCATGTTTTACAGAGGAAAAGGATTCCAGTTTTGTTAAATGATCAGAACTATTTCACTTGCCAGAACCACTTCAGTAACAAACAAAAAACCCACACCTAACCAACACAGATGGTTAACCCATCTTTGAGATGAGAAACTGCGAATCACCAAAAATAAATGCAAGTACTCATGTAGAGTCAGGAAAATGGATCTATAAGCCCACTAAGGCAGCTGCTGGATAAAAACACCTCAGCAGATTGCATCTGTACCCATGGCATATATTGCAACAGCAGCAGTCACAGGGAAGACAATTAAAGTTTAAGGTTAAACAAAACTTCTATCCAAGTAATCAGCAGGATCCTACTGCCCAGGTCAGACTCTTCCTATTAGAAGGGTTCCCTCCCCCCCCCCCATTCTTACTGTAGAACTATTATGTGGTTTTCGTCTGGAAGGTAGCAATGATACTGTTTCAATGAAAGTGATTTTTTTTGAAGCTACAAGGAAGGAGGGCTCTTGCTTGAAGGGAGGAGAAAATATTAGCATGTGAACTGCTTATTGGGGTGCCAAATAGTTTTTGTTATCTAAAAAGGAATGAGAATGCTTTGAGGCACTGGAAAGCAGGCATTTCCTGACAAACAGGTCTGGGCATCTTGCAATTGACAAGGTGGAACCCACTTTCTATGGGTTTCATTACCAAGGTGATTATATTTCCCACAGCATCCA
Source organism: Podarcis raffonei (assembly GCF_027172205.1). Taxonomy (NCBI): domain Eukaryota; kingdom Metazoa; phylum Chordata; class Lepidosauria; order Squamata; family Lacertidae; genus Podarcis; species Podarcis raffonei. Next base: position 62,452,255 of record NC_070611.1, on the reverse strand, counting down.
ATTTAGAATGTTTTGCCAGACATGTAATTCTAGAATACCCTCTGGTAAAGGTCATGGAAGACTTCCTATAGAAGGTAAAATGGTTTTGAGCATCAGTTTTGTTTTGTTTCAATGCAAACTCTATACATTTGACTACACATAATACATACCTTGAAACAGAAGACAAATACACTTCACACACACACACAAATGTACAAAATGCTCAAACTTGTTTCCACAACAATTTTAATGTCATCCTCTAAAATACTGCTATACTTCTCTTACAAGCATTGACCATTTGCACAAAGCGGATTATTCACAGATTATTTTCAGCCACGCCAGAACCATGTGGCAAGAGTGTTTAAAGGTACAGATTTAACATAGTTCTTTCCAGTTCTGAAAGCATACACACTGCATTATCCTTCTGGATGTGTAGACAGCTGCACAGCCAAGCTGGTAACATGCCAGACTGGTTAACTCTCCAGCTTTTCCCCAACCTTGCCTGTGTTTGTAGCACACAAAAAACATCTTGCTGTTTTGCACAATTAGGCATTTTCAATTGTGAAACAGAAAAAAGCCTTGTTATTCATATATATTAGTATTCTAGAGGATGGAGAAGGCAAATGCCCTTGTAACATTTGGCTTAGACTTACAAGCTTGGCTTCCATGGATGATCAGTGGTCCTCTAGTAAACCAATACTAGAGGACTACAACACAGATTTGGAAAGTTCCACCCTGCTTTCCCATCTGGGGAGAAAAGTTCTGAACACACATCCCTGCCCCTTTCATTTGGACAAGCAATAATCATTCACACATTGTAAATTTGATGATTAAAATAAAAAATTCTTGATTTTTAAAAAAACATACAAACTAAAAAGAAAAAAGAAAACTGATGCAGAAAGTAACTTATTAACATAATAGGTTTAAGTCTGAAAACTCTTCAACATTCAATACTCATGCAATTCACCTTCCTCCCTAGATACTTCTGTAAACCCAAATATATATCAACAATACTGTTAACAGCAAACCAAGGACCAAACAAGACATAATATTTGTTATGTGGTTAGTCAGCATGGGGGATTTTTTAAAAACACACACACAAATAGCCAATGCCAGGTGTGTGTGAAAGCCACTAGGACTGTGGCATAAGGAGAAGGTAGGTGGCTTTAATCCTTTGCCTACTCCACAATCCCAGTTACATCCCATTCTATCTGGGACAGTAGTGGGGAGGGGAAAGCTTAAAGCTCCTCCCACCACCATCCTAATACAGCTTCACCAACCTGTCAGCCATTTATTTATTTTAAAACTTGCACACCATATGACAACCAGTGAAGTTTGGCCCTAACTAATTAAGTGAATAAACAAAAAAGCAGAAGATCTGTATTCTTGATTGTTGTTCCAGATTCAATGAAGCTCCTTACTTTGGTTTTCCTTCTGAATGCACACTACATTTTTCCAATCAACACAGGGAGTGCAAAAGCTGCCATTGTTTTTTCCAAGAACAGTGATACCTCGGTTTAAGAACAGCCCTGTTTACGAACCATTCGGTTTATGAACTTCACAAAACCGGAAGCAGTGTCCCGGTTTGCGACCTTTACATCGGTCTAGGAAGGGAATCCGAATGGTGGAAGGGCACCGGTGGAAGGGAGGCCTCATTGGGGAAAGTGCACCTCGGTTTAAGAATGGTTTTGGTTTAAGAATGGACTCCTCTCAACATCACCACAAATCCCCATCAAAAGCGGTTGGCTTTCACTGGGCCCCCACTGACCTATCTGTATTTGATGTGTTAACTTGGAGTCTGAGGGGCAAGAAAGGGAGCCCCACAGTGATGGAAACAGCAGAAGGGAAATCAGAAAGGGAAATCCTCCCCCCTGCACTGCTGATCAACTGAAAAGACTGCTGGCTCAACTAATGACTCAACCTCAGCAAAACTACAGAATACACAACTGCTGACCACCCTGTGAATATCAGATGACAAGCAGTATACAAATCTGATAAATAATAAATAAGTAAAATCCTTCATTCCTCATTATTATAGTCTCTTGTGTCCTTCAAGGAAGAGTCCACTCCATATTGTGAAACAGTGACTTAGAATACACTGCTACGATACTAACATTTGTAAATTCTGGATGGCTTGTCCCAAAATATTTAAAAGGACAATTTATCCATGGTTTTTCCTGCAATAAAAACATCTAATTGCCAAAACAATGTTTAACAGTGCTCATAAAGCAACACCATTCATATTTACTGTTCTAGCACAACTTTTTGATTGTTCAATTAAGGACATCCCCTGTAAAGTTGAGCATACTAAGATTTTGTTTTCTGGAACCAAACTACTTCTTAAAGTGGACCAGTGCAGTGCTTGATCTTAAAATCTGCAACCCTACCAAAAACCTATATTCCCAATTGTTCTGCGGTGGAACAAAATAGAGGGAAATCCAGGAAATCAAATCCAAACGTAAAGAAGAAACAGGAGAGATAATCACATTCCAGGATGGCTGCACACAAGTAATTATATTCAAATAGTCATTCCTTGGATGCTGGGTAGCATCCAAGCACGAATCATAGCAGTTCCGATTGTGGGGATTTAGCTGTTTCAAACAAAAACTCACAAATCAGAATTCCACTGGTATCCTCCCACGCAGGAACACACCTGATATGACAGCTCAGCCTGTCTATTCCACAATATACTGCCTCAGGTTTGATGATAACACAGCTAATTTGATGAACAAGGAGAGCTAGAATAACCAGCATACTGCTGATGTATACAGAAAAATGACTACCTCACTGTATACTGTATCTAGTCTTTGATCAAATTCAGCAAGCCATAAACAGAACACAAGTAAATTCCATCACAGTAACAGATAGTAGGGAAGTTTTATGAGCCTTTAAAATCAAACATATTGTCTTGTTTTCTTCTTTCCATGAAAAAGTTCCTGTGCTTGCTTGTTCACTTTTTAATTAATTTCTGATATGCAGGTGTCTGTAAAAACAACAACAATCCTAGTTTGTCCCACAGTTGTTGTTATAGGCTGAAAATTCCTTGCAGCACTCACAACATCAAGCCTTGTTTATTTCTGATCACAGCATTTTCTTCTCACTTAAGCATTAGATACCAAAACTCAAATAGTATGAAATAAACCACTTCCCAGTGACAGCTTCTGAACAGAAGTCATGCTTAACTCATCTGCTTCTTCTAGAAACTCAATAAACAATTAAAACTAAGGCTGGGAATGAAACATCAGCCTTGGAAAAACTATGGAGCAATTTAAAAATTAAGTGAGATTATTAATTGGCTTTAGTGCCTTAAGCATCTTCCCAATTAATCCAATTTAATTTCAGTCTCATAACATTAAGCAGCTTTAAATTAATTTAATTGGCTATATAGAGTAGAGTTTAGTTTTCATATTATGGATGATTACACCCAATACTGTATTACTTTTTACACACACCAGAAAGGTCAAAGAAAATGATTTAGCATATTCTCCATGCAAAATATTTCCACAGTATGATCTAAAATTGAGGGAAACAAGGGCAACTACAGATATTCAAACTCAAAGGTAAGGCAGTCTGAGACTTCTTCACAAATAATACTCAAGTACTGGTACGTTCTTTCATTTAGTGTGCAAATGTAGCAATGGTGGCAAAGAAGTCCTACTTCTTCACCAGTGCTGTCCAGCAGAGCTTTCTATGGCTGTGAAGAACTATTACCGTATTTTTTGCACCATAGGGCGCACCGGACCATAGGGCGCACCTAGTTTTTAGACGGGGAAATCAATAAAAAAAATCTTTTTTCCCTCCAGCCCCAAAGAGCAGCGTACAGGCTGCACACAACTTCTCCCTGCCGGAGGGGTTGTGCGCGGCTATGGAACAAGCCAAGGCAGCCAGCGGGATGAATCCCGCTCGCTGCTTTGGCTTCCTCTTTAGCCCCGCGCAATCTCTCCCTGCTGGGAGAGGCTGCGTGAAGCTAAAGAAGCCATAGCCCCATGCAGCCTCTCCCTGCCGGAGGGGTTGCGCGCGGCTATGGAACAAGCCTGCATTTGCTCCATAGGACGCACACACATTTCCCCTCAATTTTTCGAGGGGAAAAACTGCGTCCAATAGAGCGAAAAATACGGTAATTTTTGGTCCTCAAAACAGTTGTGTAGTGAAGGGCCATCTTGAAAAGACAGGAATTGGAGCACAATGTTGAAGTGGCTTGACTCATATCTGAAAAATGAGACCCAAAAGGTGATGCTAGTTTTAGAGTACCGGTACTTTGTCAGCAATATACTGATGACACACAGCTCTGCTTCTCCTTTACTTTTGCAGGTACGGCAGTGGAGGTGCCGGACTGCTGTCTTGCCTGGATAATGGACTGGACGAAAGCCAACAAACTAAAGGTCAATCTAGATAAGACTGAGGTACTGTTAGTGGGTGGTTCCCTATACCAGATAAATGGGCAGATGCCTGCTCTTGATGGGGTTACGTCTGAATCCCTTGCCTGAGGCTCAGGTGGACTCAGTGGCAGTGAGTGCCTTTCATCACCTTTGGCTGGTGGCCCAGCTGAGCCCTATCTGGACAGGGATAGGTGGAGGCCTGGCTGCCAATTAGTTTCCAGGCCCAATTCAAAGTGCTGATTTTGACCTGTAAAGCTTTAAACAGCTCACGACCACAATGCCTTAAGGGTTGCTTCTCCCCATATGAACCAATCTTGACCCTGCGTTCATATTCTGAGGCCCTTCTTGAGAGGCTTGAAGGTGACAGCATGAGAATGGGCCTTTTCTCCAGGGAGGCTCACCAGGCTCCTTCATTACATATCTTTAGGCACGAGGCAAAAATGTTTCTCTATAACCAGGCCGTTGGCTGATTAACATTCTATAGCCTTTAATTGTGTTTGTGGGTGGGGGTTTACCGGGGTTTTTTTGTTTTATTATGTATTTTGTGTTCTCATTTTGTATTTTTATGTTCTATTTTACTGTGATCTTGGCAGTAAAATAAAATAAAATAAAATAGCAAAGCAAAGCAAGCTGCTCCTCTTCCCATTCGAAATTGGCCTAAAGAATACTGCAAGGTTCTGTCTTCGAAATTGGCCTAAAGAATACTTCAAGGTTCTATCTTGTTCCCCATACTAGTTAATATCAACATGAAGCCACTGGGAGAGTTCATGCAGAGATTAGAACTATGAAGTTGTCAATACACTGATGACTTACTAATACTAACACTAATATTTTATATAATTATATATAATTATGATCTACTCACCCTGGAAGAATGGCAGATGAAGGTGATGGACTATATGGAATTGGCAGAAATGACTGGCAGAATCTGAGACCAGGGAGAAGAGTCGGTGGAAGAAGATTGGAAGAAATTTAAAGACTATTTACAGAAACATTGTAAAATTAATGAATGTTAAAATGATGTCGGAATGAAGTTAAGTGGTTTTAGCAGTAATGTTATAAAGGAGTATGTAAAAATGGATTGTTAACAGGTGAAAATGTAAAGTTATAATATATTAAGATAAAGAATTAAGATAAAAATAAAGAGGGAAAGGATTTGCTGAATTAAACAACTGAACTGGAATACAAAAAAGGGAGGTGTGAGGAGGTCAGGGAAATAGGTAAATGAAAGACAAGACATGGAAAGATGGATTTATTTTTAATTGTTTTTGTTTTTTCTGTACTTTGTATTTTTTTGCTTCTTTTTTATCTTTTCTCTACTAAACTCCAATAAATATCATTTTAAAAAAAATTATATATAATTATAATTATTATTTCCTACTTTTAAAAAACATCTGAAGACAGCCCTGTTTAGGGAAGTTTTTAATGTTTAATGCTGTATTGTGTTTTTAAAATTCGATTGGGAGCCGCCCAGAGTGGCTGGGGAAACAGAGCCAGATGGGCGGGGTATAAATAATAAATTATAATTATAATTATTATTATTATTATTATTATTATTATTATTATTATTATATATCAACTGATTGTCTCATTTCTAACTATCCTAGAAAGGCAACTGAAAGGCTGAATCACTGTTCTATATGTGTGAAGGATTTGAGGGGGGCAGAAAAAGGCGTGGCTTAATTCACACAAAACAGGAATACTGCTGGTAGGCAGAGCAATTTATTTGTTTGGATTTATAAAATGTTTTTGATGGTACTGCACTGCCTCTGAAACTCAAGGGTGGTTAATCAATTTAAGAACAGTCTTCTTTCATACTCCCCACCCCCACCCTGCCCATGTTCCAACCATCATCTCAGACCCTGTTCTAGATGTCTTGACCTCATGAGACACAGCTGATGACAACCAGAGCATTCTCTGTGGTGGCACCCACTCTTTCAAATGCCTTGCCAAGGGAGGCATGTCAGACCCTGCCACCATATGATTTCAAACAAGTAGTAAATACATGGCTTTTCAAAAGGGTCTTCAGCTTACTCTTTTTCTGTCTTCGCTTCACTGTTGGATTTAGGCTTCACTATTGGATTTATTACTGGAGAGGATTTTTAAATGTTTCTTATGAATGGACTTAACAGGGTTTGTTTTAATTTAAAATATTGTTTTAGTACTATGACTTGTTAGTCTCTAGTTCCTCAGAAAGTAGGCAGGGTGTGCATTTTTGCTGAATGTTTATACCCCTTCATTTTCTCTTACACATTAACAATATCCACAAGTAAGGTATCCCAGATTAAAATAAACAAGTTCTTAGGGAAATCCAAGAAAGGATTTCACACATTCAGTATTTAGGTACAGATATAATATGGACTTTTGAAAGAGACAAAGTGTATCCTGAAGTAGCCAAGTAAAAGAACTTTTATACTGTATAACTATAGCGGTTGAAGACCCTTATCTAGGATAGCAATCTCATAAATTTATATGCTGCACTTAGCAAAGAAACAGAACTTGACAAGAAGCGCTCATAATTAAAGCATCCTAAGGATGTATCTACCTTGGGAAAATAAAAGGTGCTACCATGTTTTAATTAGCAACTTATTTCACAAGTGCAGACAGCTGCCAGTGAACGCAAGAAACAAGATAGGTAAATGTGGGTCAAACAAACTATTATCCTATGCCTTTTCTCTTCTCACCCCCAAAACTAGATGCATTGTGGAAGATGGTGTACTAAGGCGTGTTTCTGATTCTTCCTTTCAAAATGTTTGGGGGAACATTATTCTTAACTTCTCATTTAGCTGCCAACAACTTCTGTCTTGCTCAAAATAAACTAAATTGACCTTATGTTCGAATGTTTAAAGTGAACAATTCAAAAGAAACAGTTTATGAAGTTACTTTTTCAATAAAAAAAAATCATTAGCTAATAATGCCAAATACCTCTTAAAGAAAAACTCAATATGGGTCTGTTAAGCAAAGCCAATATTAAACTAATATACATTAGCCAACCTGGCCTTTGACTCTTCATCCCAATTTATACAACATCTCCAACTATAAACCCTGTCCTTCAATATATATTTATATATTTATTTTTATATATTTATTTATTTATTTATATGCCACCCTATACCCCAAGGTAGGAGTAAGATGAAGCCATGTCTTTTTTATTGAATTTTTATTGAATTTTCTGTTTTACAATTTAAAATACTCGTTTTACATCCTTAAGATATCAATGACTTCCCTTCTTTTCTTTCCATGGTTCATTTTACATATCATAAATCCGTGCATATTTTACAAAAACTATACCATTCATTATTCTGTTACTGCATCCATCAAAAGTTATGTCTTCATCCCCAATCCCTTTATACTTACTTCATCTTTATTTTTCTTTGACATGCCAACCAACTTTTCAGCATTTCTCAGAATGTTTGACCTCTTTCCCCTTTGTGGAACAACATATGCCACCATGAGAGTGATCAGGATGGGAAATTTGTTTATGTATTTGTTCAGGGCAGTAATAAGTTGAAAAAGGAGAACCCAGAACAGCATACAAGTTAAAATACAGAAGAAATATTATTATGATGACACTATGGCTCTAGTGCCACCTGCTCCACCATATGTTGCAACTCAACCACAAGAGATAGGTTAATTATGTTTCCAAACTCTATATATATGGTGCCAGGCATGCAAAAGTCATTCCAGACAGTTCACTTTCCTTGAACTCAAACGGAATTGTGGGACAATATAGCAACTTGAAAGCTCAGCCGAGATCTCAGCCCACATGTCCAATGCTATAGATGAAGCATTTTAAGTTTGAAGTCAATGCAAGAGTTAAAACCACAACTTCAATGAAACCTTTTCAATATTATTATAAATGAGAGTAGATCATGATTCGAAATGCAGTATTGCCAGACTAGGAAGATTTTGTATTATAACACTTGTCAAATTTACCAAAAGCCTATTTTCATAGCAATTGCAGTCACACAACCACAGCGTAACTGCAACTCTCCCACCCATAGACCAATTACAAGCAGCAAAAATCTTCATGTGCCCTCTATAAAAAAGGTGCTCAGGGGGGGAAATGGTAGACACCCTAACACTATTCTGCCAACCTGCCACTCCCCACAATTCTTCCTTTCTGGCTACAACATGTGTCCCTGGTAGCCACAGGGAGATCATGTCCTTATTTCTCATAGAAGTTTAAAACTATTTAAAGAGAAAAGCTTAATGTAGGAACACTGTCTGGTACAGTTTTGTGGGACAAAAACCCTCACCACACAGAGAAAATGCTACAAACACATCACCCAAGGTTTAGGTCACTCCCTGTTAACCCCAAAACACAACTAAATACAATTGGTTCAAGATACATGTTTTCTATACAGAGCATCAATGTCCGTGAAAACTAAAATGATAACAAGGAAAAAAGGGCTATGAACTATAGAGGTAAGCCAATGAAACCAACGTTTGCAAACTCCCTGTCATTTATGGTTGCTAAAAGACTGACAAGTTAGAAACAAAGATTTTCATGAATTTAACACTCATGTTCTGTCTGACCTTCACTGTTGCCAATTAACATCTGTTTGCTTGCAGGAAATGTGTGTGTGTGTTTGCGGAAGATTTTTTTAAAGCATCTTGTAAATAAAAATGTTTAAGTCTCCAATACTATTGTTTTGGTCTTTAAGGCTTTGCAGGAGATTTTTCTTTTAACCCATATTATTGAATTGCAGTATTTATATTCTTCTTCTAATCCAAGTTACAATAAAATTTGAAATCCTTCACTAAGCTCATTAAACACAAAATGCTATCACAACCTTCAGACAAAACCTTATTACCCAAAGCAAACAGAACTCTATTTACCAGTCTGTGTTTTGGAGCTCAAGTCCCATTTGTAATTAGCACAGAACCAAGCTCCAAGAAGAAAACAGATAAGAATATGGATAACCATTGCCCAATGAATAATCATAGGCTCTTAAATGAGTCAAAATGTCGCCATATAATTTGAAACACTTATCCAATATCTGAAAAAGAAAAAAAAATCATGCTTGACGTTCATTTTCTCAAAACCTCAATTATCTAGCATGTTTTACTGAATCAAAGCCATAAAAGTACAATACCACTCTCAGCAACACACCCATTAAGCACACCAAGAACTTATTAGATGCATCACCAAAAAACATTTTAAAAGGCTTGATTTCAAACATGGATGAGCATAACATATTATGTACACTGAAAGCAAAATCATTAAATATTCTTATTCAACCAGCATGTTGAAATTATACTTAATATTGTCATGAAGTTTCCTAATCTTACACACATTTTCATATAGCCCTCTAATGAGCTACAATTACAACCAGAGGGGAAAAAATATTCAATGAATGCATGTAGGAAAGCAGTGAACAGTTCTATTAGCAAACATATCCCACAAATGTATTTAAACTCAAAAATAACTTTAGAATGAAAGGGCCTATTATATTTAATTATATCCCCAATAAGAATATCATAGGCTTAGATACGTTGAAAATACAGTAGTTTGTAGAAAGCTAGACTACTTATATGGCTAACAGCAAATTGCTCATCACTACGTTTTGAGGGAGGGCAATTGTAGAGTTTTTGGAAGGCTCAGAGTGGCAAGCAAAAGGGGTCCCTCTTATATAATACTACCACTGCCCCACCATTAAAACTGCCACACACCTTTAAAACTTTAATAAATATTATTTAAAAAATAAAAATAAAACTGCCACACTCCCCCTCCAGCTTTCTCAAGCTCACCTATGAACATGATGGATAAGAAAATGCCTACAGAGCACAAATGGGAACAATATTCTTACCCATGTGCTCCATCATCCTTTCAGTACCTTTCCAACTAAGTATACACATGTGGAATCTCCTTCCTCTGGAACTGCTCACGTGAACAACCTTTTCACAGATACTTGCCAGCAGTGCAATGCCCCCTTCCCAAATGCTGAACAACACTGAAATATTCAATACATAAACATTTGACTAGCTATGTTCAGCTCTATGAGTGCATTCTGATTCAAATGATCTATTTTTAATAAGTGTTTACTTCACATCAAGCCAAAATGGCTTGAAGGCCTCCCTGGATTTAAGACGACTGATGCTTTAGTTCATTGGTATTTTTTCTGAAGCTTTTCCACAGACAAATGATCCAATAACTGGCATGTATTCTAAGTCAGAAATCAAAAGAATCTTTTTTGTCAGGGAAGATGGAGTACATGAGTGAGTTAGTGAACATGTGTTTTCCCCTTGGCCATAGTTTTGCATAGGGTCCCTTCCAGGGTTATAAGGCTGGGATCCCTGCATATGTTGCAGGGGGCAGGACAGGAGGCATGTCATGGGCAGGGTCCCTGGAAGACCCTTGTCTGCTTTTGTAGTTGTGTCTAGGAAGTTGCTGAGCAGGGTGGAAGGCCTGGTTCACAATCTTACCCTTTTCGTATCTAAAATAGTTAAGTAGTATGAGCCCCCATAGTAAGCTGTACCTATGCAACTATCATAGTTGGAACTTTAACCAAATTATTCATGCCTCATGGAAAATATACGTGGAAAGTGTTAAATCCCAGTACATTGGACAAGATATGTGGAAAGTAGTATGGCCTGAGATCCAGAATAGTGTAGCTTGGGAAGGGGGAGAAGCTGTCATCATTGCTATATAACAGTAAAAATCAGGCCATAGTTAGATTGCTGCTTGGAGAGAAAAGGATCCCAATTAGTTAATGCCAGTGTAAACTTCCATCTTTGATAAACCATAGAAGTGCCCTTACAATTTAATAAAGAATCTGATTATTCATGCTGCAGAGCAAAAATCAATCTTCAACTAGTAAGGATTAAGGGGAGCTCTTGTCGAGAGATATTATCTCAAATCCACCTATTAGAACATTCTTGCACCTGCCTATGAAGAACATGTCACCAACAAAAGTGGATAAACTGTCAGCCTAATGTGGCACAGTAGTGAGGTTTTGCTATTCATATGGCAATAGTATATTGCAAACACAATGCACTCTCCAAAACATGCATATTTTTCAGGCAGATTCATACAGCACCCTATTCCCATGTTTGCCAAGAGTGCTGCAGAGAAGGGGAACATATGCTTTTCTGAGCTTTGGAATAATATTTAGATAATTATTTCAGTGACAACAGAACAAGTTGATGTTCAAGTACTATCAGCAACACGACTTTCAATTAGCAGTTCTGATAACATCCTGTACTTAACATGCCACAAAAGCTGTAAGATGAAATGATTAAAAACAAATATTTTCAGCAGTAAAAGCACTTTTTAAAATTAAATTTGTATACCGCCCTTCATCCAAAGCTCACAGGACAGTTCACAACATAAAAATACAAAATGAGAACACAAAATACATAATAAAACAAAAACAAACCAATAGCCTCCCTCCCACAAATACATTTAAAGGCCACAGAAGGTTAATCAGCTAAAGGCCTGGTTATAGAGAAATGTTTTCGCCTGGTGCCTAAAGATATGTAAGAAAGGCACCAAGTGAGCCTCATATGGGGTTGATTAACATGGGGAGAGGCAGTCCTTTGAGCATTGCATACCTGAGCTGTTTAAGGCTTTATAGGTCAAAACCAGCACTTTGAATTGGGCCCAGAAACTAACTGACAGTCAGTGCAGTCAGGCCAGAATTGGTGCAATATGCTTAAACTGCCTTGTCACAGTGAGCAGCCTAACCACTGATGTTTGCACCAGCTGAAGTTTCCAAACAGTCTTCAGAGGCAGCCCTACATATAATACATTACAGTAATCTAATCTCGAGGGTACTAGAGCATAGACAACAAAAGTTAAGTTATCCCTGTCCAGATAGGGGCACAGCTGGGCCACCCACCCAAGCTGATGGAAGGTACTCCATGCCACCTAAACCATTGCAAAGATGTGCCAGCCACCCCTTAGACAGCCACACCAGAAGGATACCATGGTCGATGCTAAAGCTTTACATCATATAAGAACTGTACAGAAGTAGAACACTGCATATAGGAAAACAAGGGTGTTTGTTAATAACATAATTATAAATAGGAGAAGATAGGATGCATTCTGTAATTTACAGCACAATCCTATGCATATTTACTCATATGCAAGTCACACCATTGGAAATTGTAAGCGTGCACAGGACTACAGCCTCAGATTACATTTGCATTGTTGAAAAAACTATTCTCTTGCCAAGCCCACACTTGTTAAGATACAGGTAAAAGGACAGAATAGCAATGAGAACCAGACTCAGGTACTTAAACATGTAACCCTGCATTTCAACCATTAGAAGACCTTTAGAAACATGTTTAAAACTGCCTTAAAGGAACATCACTTCCTTTCTCCTGGTGTCACAATGAAGGCAGAAATTAGTAAGCACTCAAATATGGTTTGGAACATCTAACTCTCAAGAGAAAGTGAGAGAGTCTCCACTACAAAATGTCTTTTATGCCCAATACTCCAATACTGCAAGCATTACTTCAAGATAAGCTCCATGGATTTCAATGGTTCAAACATATGCATGTTAGAATTGCAGCCTCTGTGGCACTCAATCATTGTAAAGTTAACGATATTAGTGGGACTACATGAATGCACGCTAGCTATGATTTACCCCAAGGCTTTGCAAATACTATCTTCCACGCAAGACTTGTCACAAAAGCTGAACATTTATAGCTTCTTACCTCATCTTCCTAGTCATAAATATTCTTTTTAAATAAATAAAAAACATAGGAAGCTGTTCTACAGTCAGACCACTGGTCACTCTAGTTCAATACCATCTACACTGAAAACCTCAAACTCCTGTCAGTCAATAGGCAGTCTCTTCCCAATCCTACCTGGAGATGCCAAAGACTGAACCTGGGACCTTCTGCATGCAAAGCATGTGCCCTGCACTGAGCCACAGTCTTTGTGCTTCAAGTCAATTTTAATGGATGTTTCTTCCCAACCAAGGTGTTAAAACTGAAAACTATACAGAATCTTTTCCCAGAGTCCTCACAAGACCTGTTCTCTGCTATTATTGCAAGCCTGTCTCCCCACGGTGAAAGGCAGATAAGGCGACATGCAGCATTATCATTGTTATTGTTGTTATTAAAAATTATTGCATGCTTTTTTTTACTAAGGTAATTCAAAGCAACTTAAATTTAAACAGACATGAAAGAAAAACAAATAACAATTTACAATACAATCTTTTTTTAAAAAGGGGGGGGGTAGGAATCAAACATTCCAGAAGAAAGCCACAGATTAATAAGAGCCAAAGGTCTGGCAAAAAAAAGAAAGAAATGCAAATGTAGCAGAGAAAGCTATGTAATGATGGCACCAGGGAAGCTTCTCTGGAAGTGACATTCCACAAGCAGGGAGCCACCACAGAAATGGCCTGTTCTCATGCTGCCACTATCTAGACATCCCAAAGAAGGGGCACATGAAGAAGGGCCTCAGATAACAATCACAAGGTCCAAGTTGGTTCATATGGAGAGAAGGATTTAAAGCTCAAAACCAGCATTCTGAATTGGGCCCAGAAACTAACTGGGTAGCCAATGAAGTCGGGCCAGGGCTGATGTCATGCACTCAGACTATCTTGCTGACAATGTACTCCAGGACTCCAGATGACTCCACTAAGCGGTTTCGTATAGCTGTTAAATCGCATACAAGATAAAACCTAACCCTGCAAAAACACACAATGAAGGCTCCCTGGGCTCCCCAAGCATCAGCCTGTGGAAACAACCATCCGAGTTGATCTGGAACCACAGCAAAGTGCTGCCGCTCACCCCAACTCAGGTAGCCACTCCAGAAGGATACCATGGCCAGTGGTATTGAAAGCTACTGAGAGATTAAGGAGAATTAACAGGGCCCCGCGTCTCTCCTGACACAGGTCATCATTCCAAAGCATTTTCCATGCCAAAGCTGGGGTTAAATGTCAATTGAAATGGCTCTAGAAAATTGGTCAAGGCGTGGCTTGAACGTGTGCAGCATACTAAAGAGCTAAAACAAGCAACAGACAAGGACAGGGATTTCAAAGTATTTCCTCATCCATAAATATCTAGCTATATTACCCATCAAACCAACTGAACAACTCAAAACATATAATGATCCGTGGGAAAAACTTTATCACTTGGAGGCATGCTGTAAAATGCGAGGTGTAGATCAAATTAAGCCAGACAAGATTTAAAGCCCCCTAAAACTCCAAATGCTTTTGAATACTGTTTTGGTAGCAAGGAAATCTTTCTGCTGCAGCAGATGTTAAACACTGAACTGTGAGTGGAAGGGAAACATGTTCCAACTGTGATAATAGGAAGGTCTATGATGGGTCTCATGCTTCTGCTTGTGTAAGAACATATTTGGATAAAGTTTCTTTTTTCTTGTACATCTTTCCAATGAAATATTTAAAAACAGCACTTTTGTGAACAGCAGATACCTTCTGCAAGCAGAAGACACTTTTGGGTTCAACCCAATATTTTTCAACACAGTTTACTGAAGCATAACACGACCGCATAGTAACCACACAATTATCCTGTCTTTTTTTGAAGGCTAACTTTGTTTGGGGGTACAACTTTCGTCTAGAATATTCAAAATACTTTAAACATTATAAATCCCTGAAAGCTAGGGCCCCAGCTGTATAAATCACAACAAAAGACAATGAAACCTCTGGCAAATTGAAAGTTTAAAATAGAATTAAGCATGGCTTGGTGTAAGCAATATATGTTAATATATTTAAAAGTGGAGCAATGATCTAAGTGGTATGTAGGAGTGAGAGTGTTAAGTTTTGATGTGAAATCAGGTTCCCACACAGCTATGGAGCATTACGAACATGAGATGCATGCATAAGTGGCCTCGGACAAGTTGCTATTTCACAGTCTACTCTACCTCAGAGGAGCACTGCAAAAATAAAAAGACACGATGTCACAAATGCCAGTCTACCCTCCTTGAAATCTTTATCATACAATTATGCCATTAACATTCCAAAATCCCATTCTACAGGATACTTTCACACATGCATATAGCCATTTCACTACTCTCAATGTGCACAGCATATAATTCCATAAGAGGACATACGACCATACGGAGATTCAGCAGCATATTCCATAATGTATTTAAATGTACAATCTTACTTACTTTATGTAGTATCTTGCACCTTCAAATGTATAGGCCTCTTCCCAGCCTGTGGGTAGGTCTAAGAAGCAATACAAAGAGCATTTGATCACATGACAGAACCAGTTGAATGTAACCAAGTGCATTTTTAATCTATGCTTTTATCTGTACACATACTAGTGGTTGAAATTCCAAAAAACAGCCAATAAGTATGGGGAAGCCATTCTGCTTTACACCCACATAAAATATGTTAGATCCAAACTCAGAAGTGGGGCGACTGCTAACTGAGCCAGCTTTAATATGACAGAGGGAAAACAAGTCTTTAAAATAGAATTTGATATATACAGTGATACCTCTGGATGCGAATGGGATCCGTTCCGGAGCGCCGTTCACATCCTGAAGCACACGCAACCCGCGTCTGCGCATGACGTCATTTTGAGCGTTCTGTTACTTCCGCGTCGCTGCAGAGCACAACTCGAAAACGCTCAACCCAAAGCTACTTTAACCCGAGGTATGACTGTACCACCGTTTTGCTGGTGTAAATTCCATTGGCCTGCAAGTCATATGACACAGCTGAACATAGTTAGGATCTAATTTATACCTCTCCCCACCTAGTTCCACCCACACCACTCCTCCAGCATGCTAATTTTTCAGGGTTTATGCTGGTGTAAAGTAAGGTACGGTAAAAGACCCCTGGACGGTTAAGTCCAGTCAAAGGCAATTATGGGGTTCAGCGCTCATCTTGCTTTCAGGCCAAGGGAGCCGGGCGTTTGTCCACAGACAGCTTTCCGGGTCATGTGGCCAGCATGACTAAACCACTTCTGTTGCAGCAGAACACTGTGATGGAAACCAGAGCACACGGAAACGCCATTTACCTTCCCGCCGCAGCGGTATCTATTTATCTACTTGCACTGACATGCTTTTGAACTGCTAGGTTGGCAGAAGCTGGGACAAAGCAACGGGAGCTCACCCCATCGCACGGATTCAAACCGCCACCCTTCTGATCAGCAAACCAAAGAGGCTCAGTGGTTTAGACCACAGCACCACCTGCATCTCTTGTGTAAAATACACTGGTTTGGGATCAACCAGCTTAGATGTGGGTGGGCTAGGGTGAGGGACTTACACCAGCATAGTCTGGCTGAGAATAAGATCCACTTGATCCTAATTCACCCATCCCAACAGATGTTGTGCTTGGATTGGTCTCTTAGACAAATATTCCTTAAACTATTGGTACATTAGACTTTGTCTTATATTCCATCACGTGGAGTTTTGTCTAGCATCAGTAACATACATCAGTACTAGTTTAGATGCACATATTACTTTAGACACTACTTGTAGTCATGTAACTATCAGCTGTAACATATTTGAACACAAGTCACTCTAAGAACAAGATTGCACTCTGTCATGAACTTCCAAAATGGTAGCTGGGTAAGAATCACAACAGAAGCTATTTGTTATGACAGCATAGTTACATCATCTTGCCATATCTTCAAGTTGAGCTTGCAAGTGTTCATAGACCAGACAATACTATAGAGAATTTATTCTCACTACTAATCCAGTGGCAGAGGAAGAGAAATATGGTGTTTCTCTCTAGTCGGCAATGGAGCATCAATCACTAAAGGCTCTTTTAAGAAGAGGAATCAAAATCAAAGCTTGTCCTCTTCTTCCACTAGAAAAATGCAAAACCAGAGAAAAAAATAGTATGCTTTTTTAATCATAAGCTTCACTGCCTAAAATAATCACTTAGCCAAGAGTACTGTATTTTCCTTTGTTGTCTTAATACATCTGGCTTTGCTTACAGCGATACGTAACACCTGTCTTTTTTAAGCTGCAGTACATAGCATGAAACAGAACAACACCAGTCTAGTAACCAAAATGTTTATAGGAGATACAATCTTTTGGAGAAATATTTTATGCCAATATGAGGCATTTCAAGCAGTAGTTACAGCAAACTTGTATCAGGGAATATTACACAAGCTAGAGTAAAAAAGCTTTCCACATTCATTCCCATGTAAGAAAAAGAACAGCAGGTCTGGTTGGTATATTAGTACGATCCGTTATCCAAATATTATCATAAGACTATTCGGAATTCACCATGCCAGCAGTATGAAGCATTCCATTTGCCAAAAAATAAGTTTGGTTCATTACCTAAAAATATTTTTAAGCCAACAAAAAAACCTGACTTTCCATGGAAGTTGCTAACATGTTTTGGCGTAACTGGCAAATTGATGAAGCAGAGAAACAATGTGCATGGTAGAAACAGAATATATTGAAAATATGATCAGAGAGAAAAAGCTTAAACATCACTTAATGAATGCCAAGTGTGAAATGCAACTATATTCAACATTGGCCTCCAAATGTATCTGGCTATAAACTATTCCAAGACATTCCCCACAAATATGACTAGGAAGGGTGATAAACAGAACACAAGAACCTCTCCTCCAAAATTTCTCCCAGGTCACATGCAGTAAAAGCGAAAGATCAATGTAATGTGTGAATATGAAACATGCAAACAAGATGTACCAACTGAACGTCTCCAGGCTGCCCTCTCTTTCCTTTTTCCCTACAACAGGTATTTACACCAATGAAAAACAAAAACTGCATTTCTAAATACCCACCTCTCAACAGCCAGTATACTGTGCCAGCTCGTAGCAAATCAGGAAGTTTTGCTTTAAATCCCTTTTCCAGCCAATCCCTCTTTCTGCTGCTACTCTTCTCCAGATAAACAAATGGCAAAGGAGACAAATTCTACCTTCCTCTCCTCCCCAGTTATTCCTCAAGCTCCTGCCCCCACTTTCTCAGTCCCACCATTCCCCACCCACTCTCTTATCCTAGATTGAGAGGGAATGTTTCTAGGTGAATGCACTTGAGTGCTATCTATGAATTTCACAAAGCAGTCATCATTAGATGCCAAGCTCTAGAGATCATGATGCTGAAAAGCTATGAGCAGGTGATTTTGTGTTCTGCTCAGGGAGGAAGCTTTAAGCATACAGACTGTGCGACTGTAA
Source organism: Podarcis raffonei (assembly GCF_027172205.1). Taxonomy (NCBI): domain Eukaryota; kingdom Metazoa; phylum Chordata; class Lepidosauria; order Squamata; family Lacertidae; genus Podarcis; species Podarcis raffonei. The sequence goes on along the minus strand of NC_070611.1, from coordinate 62,433,821 downwards.
CAGAGTACCAGAAGAGGAATCCATTGGCTGTGAGCTCCTTCCAAGAAGCATGGCAGTTATAATATAAAAGGCAGACAAAAAGGTAGAAGAGCATGTATACATCAACCAAGACAACTGAAAGCTTGTACAATTATTTCATTTTTGATAGCAGACTTTTGTAACACTTTAACTGCAGAAAACATTTCACCATTGCAGAGAGATTCATTATTCAACCTGCACTTGGGTGCTGCTGGCTAAATATGATTTCCCTCCCATTAGCCTACAATGCATTCAGATACCCTGAATGGCTAGGCAACTGTCACAGGATCATACTGAATAATTACCTGTCCCTTAATTGAGGAAAATAAACATTTCCCTATAGCCATACTGCACAAAGTGTTTATAAATGTCTATATTTGTTTTATCTACTTGCAGAACAGAATAGGGCAGCACAAATGGAGTAGGAATAGATTCAAGAAGCAACACAAGGGAGAAACAGCTTCTTGCTAAAGTTTCATCTGGCTATGTTGAAGATCTTAAAGCAGTTCAGAAAGCTTGTCCAGTGGGTGGAGATGCGGCCACTGAAGAAGATGCATTAAGAGAGCTGCCGATTTCTCTGCAGCTTAGCAGAGTAGTAGCTAGATTTTGGAGGAACACAACTAAGTTGATAAGAAAACAGATGTGAGGTTAGCTGAGCAAGGGCAAGGATAGCAATTCAGAAGCTGAAATCTAGGAGCCAAGTGGGAAAAGATTAGTTTGGGTTTAGTCTCCCAAAGAAGAGAGAAGGATTATGGGGTTGGTTACTAAAGAGAATTTGCACAGCAGAATGACAGATGAGGATAATAACAGTAAGGGATAGCCAATGGCTAACAAGTCAGTGAAGAAGATATATTTGGGGGGGGGGGTGAATAAGGCAATTAGTAAACTGGACATTTGAGAATAAATACTGCGTAGGAGTACAAAGATAATGAAGGACTGGAAGGCCAATGGGAAATATAGCAAAGAAAACTGCCTAGTTAGGGGTGGGTGAGATTAAGGGTTAATTGGTATTGTGAATCAGTGCAATTTAATTAACTAGGATGGCATGACAGTACGGTAATAGAGGTGAGCCGGACAAAGACAATGTTTACGAGTCAGTTCTTAGGGAAAGTAGAGTTGCTGGAGTTAAAATTATTGAGGAGTGTCACACATTTCACTTAAGGGCATTTGAGCCTCTTGTGTGTCATTTCCCACCAAGAGTTAATATGTTCATCCAAGCCAGAAAAGCAGAAGACAGACATTTTCACACTGGATGTAAAATCTGTACTTTGCAGACACACTATAGACCAGCTTCAAAGTTAGCCTGAAGTGTACACTCCTTACTTCCTAGACTAGAGGCTGGGCTATCAACAGAAGATTTAGGAATTAAGGAAGTGTCATTGAAGAGACAAAGGGCCCATGGGGAGGGGGTGGCAGGAAACAACTGAGAGATCAGTTAGTTTTGAGAATGCAGACTATGAGGCTCATTGGAAGGAAAGTTACAGTAGGGCAGTAGGATAATGTGTACGAAGTGAAGGGTCAGAGACAACTAGCTCCAAAGATGCTGTGAAAACACAAAAGACTGAAATGGCAGGTACTTGGAGAAAGGGGGCACAGCTGGTTTTAGTTTTCGTTTAAAGGGTATGGGATAGTATACCTGTACACTACTTTCAAGTGGTCATAGAAAAGGGAGGGAGGGAGTTAAGAGATTTTGAAGCACAAAATAGTGCCTTTCAAGGGTGGGTCATTGCGGTCATTAGGAGTTTTTTGTGGAGGAAGAAGAACAAATTATTAGTACCAGGCTTGAATGTTAAACCAAAGCATTCTGGTGAAAGAGAATTCTCTCTCTATTTTGGAAACATGTAGTAAATGAATAGAGTAATTAGATGGGGAAGCAGTTGAGCAAAGAGATGGGTTACAGGGAGACAGAAAAGGGCCTATTAAAGAAAGCGGGAGGGGAGATGAGTGATCACTGAGCATGAGTTGTCATTTTGCCCCTCCCCAAGGAAGATGAGGACAAAAGCTCCAGTCAACAGCAAAAGAAGAAAAAAGGTTAAGTAAAGTTAATGAGGGGTACAGACAAGTCAAACTGGATTATGGTTGGAAGCAAGAAGAAAATTGAGCCAAGGCGTTCTGTAAGAGTTTAGTGATTTCTAAGCACATGTAGAGGAAAACCCAGTGACAGAGGCTGAGTCAAGATTGGAACTGTGGTCCAAGAGATAGCAAAGACAGGCTTATATGAAGAGGGTCTGCAATGCCAAATTGAAGGGATTGAGTGAGGTAAAGCTCAAATGTGTGTGTGGTTTTATATGAAGCCCCCCACAAATTGGAGGGATTAAAATGTGGCAAGTGTGACTCAGTGGTGGCTCTATTTGGAGGGGGGACAAGAAGTGGTATGAAGTTTCCCCCCAAGGACAAGAGATGGATTTACAGGCATGGGGGAATTGGGGTGATTCACTGTGGTGCTTTTGTATGAAGAGCCCACCTCGCCCAAGTTGAAGGGTTTTTAAACATGGAGAGAGGAGTTGACAGCACCTCCAGGCGAAATGTTTAAAGGAGGGGGAAAGCGCCACAGAGAGTGACTCAGTGTCAGCTTTCAAGTCCACAAGAAGGTTTTAAGCACATAAGGAAGAGCAGGGTGTGAGAGAGGGGCTGTGTGTCTGTGCGTAGGAGAAAAACAGCGTGTGAGAGGAGAGCAAGAAAAGAAGGGCTAGGCAGGTAAGTCGGGGAGGAAAATCGAGAAACCCACCTCCACCTCTTTCTTTTTCCCCTCACTCTATTCCACCTTCCCTGCAAAGATATCTCTACACTCTTTTCCACGGAGGGCTTGTGAGGACACGGGAAGGGGGGGGGGCTGAAAGAGAATGACACACAGAGAAGAGAGGGAGAGGGAAAGAGAGAGAAAGGGAGGGAGAAAGTGGGGTTAGCGCCGCTTCCGAGCGGGCTGCGCTGTTTTGTATTTTTTCTTTCCTTACCTGGGCTGCGGCGGTGCCCGGTGATCGCCGCCTCTCCCGTCAGCGGGTGCAGCCAGGTCGTGCTTTTCGCTTCCTCGCTAAGGGGAGAAAACACAGGGCGGCGCGTGAGAGGAGGAGGAGGAGGAGCAGGAGCGCGCGGCGGTGACCCGACCCCGGCCGGACCCTAAAGCCGACCACGACGACCCTCCCTCAGAACCACCCCGGGTCGCCTCAGCAGCGCCGCCGCCGCCGCCACACAGCCGCCTTCGACGCCCCCACCCCGGGCAGGCGGGCAGCCCCGGAGCCGCTCCTCTCCTCTTCTTCTTCTTCTTCCCCTCAGGGTCATGCATCCCTCCTTTCCCGCCTCGCGTCCCTCGCCGCCACCGCTCCCTCCGCCTTCGCTTCCGCCTCGCTCGCTCGCTTACTTGATGAAGAAGACGCGGCCGCCGCGGCTGATCCCGTAGCTCCAGCAGGCGGGCAGCGAGCGCAGCCGCTCCGCGCTCAGGTCCGCCGCCATGTCCGAGCGCGGCGGAGGAGGCGGCGGCGGCGACGGCGGCAGTAGCAGCCGGGGCGAAAGCGGCGCGCGCGCGGGCACGGGCAGGAAAGAGCGCGAGGCAGTGGGAATGGGCGGGGGAGGGAGGGAGGGAGCGCGGCGCGCCGCCGCCGTCAACACAGCCGCCGCGCGCGCGCCTCCGCGAGCGAGCCAGCTGAAAACACCTGGACGGCGGCGCGAGCTTGGAGTGAGTGAGAAAAGACAGTTGGCGAAAGGCGGGGGGGGGGGGAGAGGAGGAGGAGGAGAGAAGCCCATGGGAGGGAGGGCTTATCAGCCGCCAATCAGCACCGAGCTCTCCTGCCACGCTCCTCCTCCTCCTCCTCCTCCTCCTCGATTTCTCCCCTTCAGCTCTTCTCCCTCCCGCCTTCCGGAGCCGACTCAGTGGCTCGCGAACGCGCGCCGCGAAGCCCCGCCCACCGTGGATTCTTTAACCCCGCCTTGAAATTAAAGTGGGGAGGGGGAAACCCAACAGCGCGCCTCCTATAGGCGACCAGCGGAAGTTACGCGCTCCCTTGTTGCTTAAAAAACTCCTGGAAGGGCGAAGAGGGGCTTGGAGTGTGTGTGTGTTTTAATGCTTATTTTTAAGGGATCGTTAACTATTTCACTCACACCCGCACGCAATCTCTACACATAAGTGAGGCCACGTCGTCCGCACACTGGTGTCGTCGCCCCCCCCCCCCCAGCATGCACGCGCTTTGGCGCTAGTCAATGAGCCATAGCAAAATGTGAGAAAGTGAATTATCGTATTTATACTAGCCTCCTTTTTATTTTCTTTTTGGGATTTTTCTTTCTCCATCCCCCACCTCCCGAGCGTCGGTGGCAGTCAATGGGCAGCGGAGTCATTGGGGGTGTTTGCGTCAAAGGCTGCGATGCTCTGCCACGGTTCCGGAGGGGGCGGAAACTAAGTACCGTTGAGCACCGTGCTGCATGTGCGCGCGAGAGATAGCGCAGCATTCCGGGAAGGTGGGAACATTTCTCATATAGGAGCCGCTGTGCCTTGTTTCTGGAGAAGGCGAACATTACTGCTAGGCAAACAGACGGATTTAGGAGCAGTATCAAAGTCCAGCCGGAAGCATCTGATGGATTGATTACAGCACAATCCTACCCGCGCGCTCATAAACCCGAAAAAAGCGTTGGCAGAATTGCAGTCTGATCCATGCCATTCATTCAAAACGTGGCTTCCCCAAGAAAATCTTGGGGACCGTACTTAGCGGAGGTTGCTGGGAAACGCAGTTTTACGAGGAGCAAACTACAGTTCCCAGGATTTTTGGGGGGAAGTCATGTGCTTTAAGTGCATGTTGTGGATACCTACTCAGAAGGAAGCCCTGCATCTAGGCTTGGAGCCTAAATTTCTGTCCAGTATAAAGGATGGCCAAAAAAAAAGTCCTTCTGGGCAGGACATAGTTTGTCTAGGCCAGCATCTTGTTTCCAACAGTGACTAGACATGGACTTGTGGGACTGCCCACATGGCGGGCAGCTCTCCTCTTCAGCTACTAGCCACAATGGCTATGTTCTGTCTCCACTGTCAGAGGCTGTAGGACTGAACACCAGTGGCTGGGAATTGCAGGTGGGAAGTTCTGCTCTGGTGCTACTTGCGAGCTTCCCACAGGCATCTGGTTGGCCGCTGTAGGAACAGGATGCTGGACTCCATGGGACAATTGCTGTCATATGATGCCACTGCTAAAAGAATTGTGTTGGGTCCCAATTAAGCTACCAAGCTAGGTTCAACAGACTGGTGCAGGTGTACAAAGCCCTGTACAGCTTAGAACCAAGATACCCAAGAGATTGCCTCATCCTCTGCACACCCAACCAATGACTGTGTTCTGCAGAAGAGGGCATCCTGTACATTCCAGCCCATCAGGGGGTCCATTCCACAGGATTGGAATTGGGCCTTGCATACCAGGAAGGTAGCTTGTCTCTTGTCTTTCCGATGCCCCCTAAAGATGTCCCTCTTTCAACAAGCCTTCTAAAATCTTCATCCCAATTGGCGCCTGTCTTGGATTTGAACTGATTTTATTTATGTGCTGTTACTGTTTTAAATTGGTTTTCTATTAATAATTGATTTTTAATCGTTTTTATATATTGCTTCAACTTTTTCTAATATGAAACTTTTATATGCATTATTATATTGTAAATCACTTTGGGATGCCTCATGGGAAGGAGTTAATATAACTGATGATGATGATGATGACCAATAATAATAATAGTAATACTTATTGCAGTTTCTCTGTTAGATTTTGGAGCACTGTTGTTTTATTGTTAAACTTAACACTGTGTGTGGAAGTCTCCTAGAGCTATTTGTTTTATGAGACAAATACATTGAATAAAGAATAAAAAATAAAAAAGTTTTTGATTTTGTTTACACACACACAAACACCATCCTTCATTGCCAGGCAATCCCAGAAGGAGTACAAGAAGGCCATATAATACGTAAAACAACGTAATCACCAATAGTACTATAACGCAAGGCAGATAAAAATCAAATAGCAAGCAGAGCAACCATAAAAAAGAATAAGAACAATAAGACAAAACATCTGGCCTAAGCACTCTTGCCCAACAAATGATGAAAACATAAGATTCAGTGCTAGCCATGCAAGAAGTGGAGTGATCACTCAGCCTGCAAAGAGGGGTAGCTGCATAGGCGATGAAACAAATTAAGCTAGGGCAAAATTTAGATAATACTTTTGTCAGTTTCAACTTTGCAACTAATCCAGCTAAGACTGCAATTCGATGCAGAGTTAGATATGTTTAAACTAATTTTTTTCAACACGCACTGCTCCACTGAGTTGGCTGTGTGTCTGTAGGCATAATCTAAAGAACTGGTACTCTTCGTGTGGCTATGTCTAACTAACAAGGGCCTTCTGCAAGCTCTCTATTGAACCTAGCCAGTTTCAGCTCTTGCAAGACTATACCCTTTTTAATATGTAACTGATACACAAGCAATGCCTTTTTGCTGACAGCTTCAAAAAAGACATCACTGAAAATGAGTAATCATGGAGGTCAAGTGGGAGGTCATGTGAAAGGTGGGGGGAGTTGAGGAAATACAAGGAAATATACATATGCTGGCAGGTAATAACAACGCAGCCTAATGACTGCATTGTTAATGGGAAAATCAGCCACAAGAGTGAGGTCACATTTCAACCACATCCCTTCCCCTAGATGACAAGCTGCACCTTTGTAGTTTTGTCTCTAAAGTTAAGCAGGTATGGGCGCGACCACAACCTGGAGCGCTCAGAAGGCTTCTGTGTCTGAGTGCCTTCAAAAGACTGGAAGGAAACAGAAGTAAAAACAATACTTTATTGTGCAGGCAGATGTTTTATGTCTTGAATTTAAATTCACTCTATTATCATGGTCTCATACGCCTCTTTATTCCTTCTCTCCTCCCGCCCTTCCCCATGGATGTGAGGACTGTTCTCGGGTTTTGTTTACAAGCAGACACTTGTTTTTTCTAGTTGGCTGGGGCTGAGCGACCTCAGATACGCCTCTTTACCTGCCCACCCACCCCTATGTTCGAAGGCTGCTGTCTCCTTCACCCCACCCAACCCTGTGTTCCAGCCCTTGTCAGGCTCTGTATTATTAACACCATTTTACGGTCAGAGTCCAGGTCAGTGGGGGTGGGTTTTCCACCTCTCTGATCCTTGGTACTGTCTACAGCCACCCCTTGCCTCCCCTCACTGCTCCTGTTTCACATCCTCCTTGAGTGTTTTTGCTTGGCTGGAATGTGTCCTTCAACTCTGACAATGCCTTTTGCTTCCCTAGATGGGGGAAAGAGCAGGGCGTGTAGAAACCAGCATGCTGTAAAAAGGTATGTATTGAGTTGAATAGGAACCAAAATGCAGCAGTCTGATTGGTCCTAGAACAATAGGATTCAGAATGCAGCAGTCTGATTGGTCCTAGAACAATAGGATCCAGAATGCAGAAGTCTGATTGGTCCATAGGAGCCACCCAATCCAGCTCCAGGTGGAAGTGAATCCGCAACCTGATTGGCCTACAGGTGAATCCCGGAATTAGCCAATCACGTGGGGCCCATTGTGTAAATAATGTATTTAAAGCAGACATTCTGGGGGAACTTCTGTTCCTCCTCACCACTATGAGCAGAATAAAGAGCATGAAATCCACTCTCGACTCAGAGTATATTTCAAAAGGCATTTGTTGCTAGGCCTCCTTTTATCCCTGGCCCCACCCACCACCACCATCATGTCCCCTGCTTTCCCCCACAAACATTACTGGGTAGGGAATATAACCTGAAAAAGATTCCCTGCACCTGCACAGAAAATACTGAACGAGACGGACCGCTGATCTGATATAAGACAACGTCTTAAATATAAGCCACAGCCAGCCAGCACCAGGAATTCTATAAGGCACAGAAACCTCACATATCTTCTCCACCATCTCACCACTCGCTCCTCCATATTTTCTTACTCTGTGCGTACACATGCTGTCCCCTCCCATCTCCTTCACTCCCTGAGACATCTGTTCCGTCTCCGATCAGATCACCATCACCCCTCATTATCTTAATCTGTCGGCCGCGCCTCCCTCTGCCACTGAAACCGGAGTCCTTGCATCCAGCAACGCCTCTACATCTGGACCTTCCCTGGGCCTAAGCAGCCAGAACTCTCAACTTATTAACTTTCCTACTCAGACTGTTGTGTTCACATGCGGTGGGGAAGTGTAGCAGTTTAGTCCCCGAACCACAGGGCAAATGACAGCCAAGCAATCATTGAGAGATTTGGTGAGGCTGCCTCTTTCCCCCTTCTGCACCATCCTTTTAAAAGAAGAAAAAGAAGCAAAGGCAATGGCTTTTCACTCTGCAGCTATGCAGCCAGCTTGGAGCAGAAGATACTGGAAAAACAATTACCCAGTGGGTCAGGTACACTTGTGAAACTTGAGCATCAATTGCTTTTTCCCATCGCCATCAAATGAAAGAAGATACTCGGTCAGTTTAAAAGCACGACAGAAAATGGTTAAGATGCATTGCACAGCGGCACTGCCTCTGGGTCTCCAGCTGTTGCTGGACTACAACTCCCATAATCCCTAGCAGAACCAGTGGCCAGGGATGATGGCTGTTGTAGTCCAACAACAGCTGGAGACCCAAGTTTGAGAAACCCTGGAAGGACACACGATGACCTGCTGGATGAGACCAATGGTCCATCCAGTCCAGCATCCTGTTCCCACATGGTGGCTGTGGGAAACTCACAAGTAGGACCTGAGCACAAAAACACTCTCCCCTTCCAGAAACGTATTCAAAAACGTTATTGCTTCCAACCACAGAGGCAGAACATAGCCAGAGTGGCTAGTAGCTGTTGATAGCGCTGCCCTCCACGAACTTCTCTAATCCTCTATTAAAGCTATCCAAGCTGGTGGGCATCATTGCCTCATGTGGGGGGTGAATTCCATAGTTTAACTATGCACTGTGTGAAGAAGTACTGTATTTTTCACTCTATAAGACGCACCAGACCATAAGACGCACCTAGTTTTTGGAGGAGGAAAACAAGGAAAAAAATATTCTGAATCTCAGAAGCCAGAACAGCAAGAGGGATCGCTATGCAGTGAAAGCAGCAATCCCTCTTGCTGTTCTGGCTTCTGGGATAGCTGTGCAGCCTGCATTTGCTCCATAAGATGCACACACATTTCCCCTTACTTTTTAGGAGGGAAAAAGTGAGTCTTATAGAGCAAAAAATACAGTACTTTATTTTATCTGTCCTGAAAATTCCAGCGTTCAACTTCATTAGATGCCCACAAGTTCTAGTGCTATGAGAGGGGAAAGAAAAACTTTCCTCTGCCCACTTTCTCCATGCCATGCAGAATTTTATAAACTTAGGTCGTGCCACCTCTCACTCGCCTCTTCTCTAAACTAAAAGGTCCCCACTATTGCAACCTTTCTTCATAGTGGAGTTGCTTTATCCCATTGATCATTTGGCTTGTCCTTTTCGGAACCTTTTCCAACTCTGCAATATCCCTCTTAAGGCAAGGCGACCAGAACTGTATTCCACAGTATTCAAAATGCAGTCACATCATAAATTTGTATAATGGTCTTATGATATTGGCAGAATTATTTTCAATTCCTTTCCTAACAATCCCTAACATGGAATTTACCTCTTTTCTTCTTCTTCTTTTTCTACCGCTGCCACACACTGGGTCAACATCTTCATCGAGTGAAAGCAAGTAAGAATTATGTCTGCTGTTAACTGAATTTAGAGGGGCTAACTTTAAAACGGGATGCGGGTGGCACTGTGGGTTAAACCACAGAGCCTAGGACTTGCCAATCAGAAGGTCAGCGGTTCGAATCCCCGTGATGGGGTGAACTCCCGTTGCTCGGTCCCTGCTCCTGCCCACCTAACAGTTTGAAAGCACATCAAAGTGCAAGTAGATAAATAGGTACCGCTCCAGCAGGAAGGTAAACAGTGTTTCCGTCTGCTGCTCTGGTTCTCCAGAAGCGGCTTAGTCAATGCTGGCCACATGACCCGGAAGCTGTACGCTGGCTCCCTCGGCCAATAAAGCGAGATGAGAACCACAACCCAGAGTCGGTCACGAATGGACCTAATGGTCAGGGGTCCCTTTACCTTTACCTTTACCTTTAAAACAAAACAAAACAAACTACCTCTACTTTTGAGGCTGTATCAACACCGCCAGTGTTTCCAGATGACTTGTTTACTGAATATCTATCTTGATTTGTTTTGGGGATGGTTTAGATAGCCCTGCATCACAGTAAATGTTATTCAACACTTTTCAGCGCATTTCCCTTTCACATGCTTTATCACCAAAAGTCAGATCTTTCGCAGTAAGCAGGTTTGTTTTGCAAGCCCTCCCAATCAACTATGATTTGCACAACCTGAATCTGCTGGCATGTGATTGAATTGCACCCCAAAACAGAAACAGTCTGCAAGCGCCCTCTGACCCTAGAGAATTAAGGTGGGGAAACTTTTCAAGGTAAGGAGAATGAAGAGGTTTTATTTGCTGCTGAAGCTCTGCGTGTCAGGCTGCAGCACAAGAGAAGGACCAATCAAATTGTTGGCAGCCCTGCAAATTCCACTTTACCTTTGCTGCTGAATCAAAAGATGATTAACCTACCCATTTTCCCACCGACCCTTTTGTCCACCCCTCTCCTTATCACTCCATCATAACAAGCAGGGCACACAGCAGGTAAGGGAAGCCATTGAAATAATGGAAAGTGGAAATGGGCGGAAGCCGCAGAAGTGTTTTCATCTCCTGATTTAGCAGCATATTATAGAACAGGGGTGATGGAGAGTCAACGGATATGTTTTACTTTTTTCATCATCATGGTAAGCTGCACTTTATGGCGGAAGCAGGACTGAAATCCTGCACACACCGGGTGTGGGTGTGTGGGTGTCTGCACATATGTGTGTTGTTGTATGCAATGTTTGGGAGGAAATAAGACGGTAAATAACAAATAACAAACTAAATATCAATGTATGTAATTTTTATTTCTTAATTATATTCAGTGGTAGTATGGATGTATTGTTTTTTGTAACATAAAATCATTCAATAAAAAATATTTTTTTTAAAAAAGAAATCCTGCGCACACCTGTAAACAAAAACAATAATCTTTCATATCCTACACCTGAGCTCTCACATTGAAATCAAAGTTGCATGCTTCTGTCTAAACAGACTCAGAAGTATTTGTGGCTCTGCATCTTAATACAGTGGACTCTTGCGGTTTAGCTGTATGAAGCTTCACTGTCACATTTAAACAACAATTTTCAAAAGGCGGCTAATTGATACTTTAATAATTATCACAGAACGCATTTTGGAGCAGCTCATTCTAAATGGCAGAGGCAGATAAGGCTTGGAAAATGAAGCACAAACTGCTTATTAAAGGACGCTCTGGCTCAGAGTCCACTTTGCTGGAAAAGCCCTGACTCCAGTTCTGGGGAACTTCAAAAGGAACTCCACCCACACTGCTCCGGCAACAGGAAGAACAGGTTGAGCTGGCATCTGTTCTGGAGGGTGACCAGATGCAACGAAGGATAGGGCTCCTGTAGCTTTAATAACTGTGTAATAAGAAAAGGAATCTGAACAGGTGCGGCATGCAAAAAGGTGCACCTGGCATAAAAGTTCTGCAATTTCAACCCTGCCACAGGGCAACTTAAAAACATAAACAACACTTAGAACCGAAACATCAACCAAGCACAATTACTCAAGTATGTGAAAACAGACTGAAAACAGCATGGAAATAGATTTCCCCTTTTTGCTCTCCAGCTCGGCTCAAGTGTTTTTTTCTACTCCAAAGAGTTCTAAAGGAATTCAGTGCAGGCAACAGAATGCCACTTGCTTCCCACACTAGGAAACTCCCCAGTAATTACACTACAGCAGGGGTACCCCTTTCTTTCGGCCTCTTCTTATATCCCTTGTTTAGTGCAACTGTAAATCTGGTCCTCGCTGAGTAACACAGGGGAGAATTACCCTTGTAAAACAGAGGGAGTCATTAGTAGCCTGTTTACTTGGAGCTAACCTTCTGCCACTTTAAAAAACATTTTGTCCAGCGTCTGGCCCATACCTTGCTCCTTTGTAAAGAATGTGATTATCATCCCTCGATTGAGCATTGGTTCCTATTCATATCATACGCCACCACAAAAATCCAGTTGACCAACTTTTTGCTCAGTCCCACACTACATTCTGGAAGGATGTGATAATTCATAATATTCAAGAACGTTATCTCATGATTATCATTTTATGTCTGATTTGTTTTTTATACTTGTTTTCTAGTACAGTGGTTGTTGTTGTTAGGCTTAATACATGATAGCATTTTAAATTGTTCTTTACCTTGTTATAACTATTTTTATATAAAATTGTGTCATTGTTTTTATTGCAGATGTTTTTATTATGAAATCACTCTGAGATACTTTATGGGAAGTGATTCATATTTGAATCAAATAAGTACATTTTAATAAATAAAAGGTGCTTTTTAAATAAGCAATTGCCTTATCTAGTCGTCTCAAAGTGATTCACAAGCATACCATAAAAACAGCTAAAAATAGTTTAAAAACAGCTAAAGATGGGTTTAAAAACAATTCAAAATGAGCACCTAAGGCTGAGACCTTTTCATCCAGCTGGAGAAGTTGGTTGGAACAAAAATGTCTTCAATTGTTATTGTTGTTGTTCAGCTTGTTTGAAGGTCAATTGTGCCTTCCTCTCTGAAATGCTTAATAAAAAGAACATAGTTGAAGAGAAAACAATTATTTGATTATCCTAAAGGAAAATAGGAGTGTGAACCCTTGCTTAGGGCAGAATTGCTAATATACAAACTCAGGGCTGCCACTCAAAATGGGAACAGCGAGGGTCCCTTTCCTCTCTACATACCCCAAATAACAACACATAGTAACAATGCCCCACATACAGCACACAATCCAATTAAGCTCACTTAATTACTGACATCGTTTACGCTGTGTATGTTCATATCAGTACATGTCCAGCTGCTAGCATGGATCTGTTAAAAGCACAATTGCATCAGGACACGTAACAGTGTCAGGACATCAGTACTGCACGTCTCAGCAATGGAGAGCTCTTGAAACATGTCTTTCTGCCTTTACATTGCAAGTAGTTAAAACAATTGCTACTTGAATTATGCTTGGGACCCCTCCAGATTTAATGAGTGGGGGGCATAACGAAAGGGTCGTAGCTCAGAGGTTGAGCATCTGCTCTGCATGCAGAAGGTCCCAAGTTCAATCTCCAGGTAGGGCTGGGAGTGTCCGCTACCTGCATTCCCACAGAGCTGCTGACAGCCGGTGGTTGGTGCTGAGCTAAAAGGACCAGTGGTCTGACTCTGTAGAAGGCAGCTTCCTATGTTCCAAAATCCTTGACCTCTGAATTAGTTCACCCAAAGCCAAGGGGCTGGAGAGACTCTATAGCTCAGAGCACGGTGCTGATAATGCCAAGGCTGAAGGTTCGATCCCCACGTGGAACAGCTGCATATTCCTGCATTGCAGGAGGTTGGATTATAGGATCTTCAGGGTCCCCAAAATATGCAGCATTCAAGGGGTAAATATGGAAACCATTGAAGGGGAGGGTGGGAGGTCAATGGATAAAGCAACTTTTGTTTTATGCTAAAATTTGTAAAGTTTTTTTTTTGTGAAAAATCAATAAATAAGATTTTTTTTAAAAAAGATGATCCTCAGGGTCCCTTCCAACTCTAAATAGACCTGAGCAGTCTTATCAGAAAGGGAGAGCTTTCGGGAAAGCTTTTGGAGAGATGGAAAAATACAGAGTTAAGGGAAGGCCAAAAGAATCTTGGGTTGCTGGGGGTCTCCAGCTGCATCGAAACCAAACATTGAAAGCACATTTCTCCCGCCACCCTGAAGAGTCCTGGGAACTGTAGTTGTTGAAAGGTGCTGAGAACTGTAGCTCTGTGAAGGGTAAACTACAGTCCCTACGAAACTTTTCCCTGGGGGAGGGATCTCTTTTAAATGTGCTTTCAATGTATAGTGTGCAAATTACCTCTCTCTGGAGATCTGCTGCATGCCAGGAATGCTGATGCTGCTTGCCTCCATCTAGGCTCTTCTGGGATTGGGATATTGGTAAATAAGCCAGGCATTGCTGACACACCATCCATCTCCAGGGAGCTCCTTTCCAAGAGGAAGCCAACCTCCAGGGAGCTCTTTCCCTGCATCCTTGGGAGATGTGGGGAGCACATCACAAATATTAATGCTTCTCAATGCATGTTGAGGTGTGTAAGAGAAGACAGAGCTCCTGCATTTTTAAAGCTGTGTGGATTTCTGCACCACCACCTTCTTAAAGGCAAGGTGGCCCCAAACCCTTTTTAGCATAGCTATGAAAAGCATGGGAGCCCTGCCCTCCTCTCAGTCTGGTCACCCTAGTTCCAAATGAGAGAGAGAATAGTCCAGTCCATTGCTTGCTGTGCTGTCTGCAGCAAGATGGTGCTGGAGAATGGCTGTAGCTCAGTGGTAAAGAAGGCCCCAGGTTAAATTCCCAGCATCTCCAGGTAGTATCCCCTGTTTGGAATCCTGAAGAGTCAGTGTGTACAATGCTGAGCTAGATGAACCAGTGGGCAGCTTCCTAGGTTCCTGTATTCCACATGACTGTTCCGGTCTTTAGCGGTGGGCGAGAACCAATGCATTGCTTTCCCACCCACTAGGGCATCCCATTGCATTCCAATGAACGAAGCAAAACTGACTTCACCACTATTTCTTTCACAGACAACCTGCTCCCTACGCTCGAAGGAATGTTTCAGTGGGTGCAGACACTTAAAACATCCAAAGGGATACTGGGGAGGATAAGACAGCTGGGAACATAGCTGAACACCCCTGCCTAAAGCATAAGAAAAAAAGAGAAGAAAAGCTGGACTCAACCACCTTTCTCCTGAACTTGCCTTTAAAGCAATGGAATTCCCATCTGGATAAATTACAGATTCCAGATTCACATTTGAGATCGCCTATCCTGTTTCACACCTCTGCTGCAAGTCCTCCACCAAAGACTTTGTTGGTCCAGGAGAATGACAGCTGATCTTATTAGAGAAAATACCGTAAGAACAGTCAGCATTTGTTGATGAGAATTTTGAAAACAATTTTGTTTATTCTCAGCCGGCTTGATCAAACCCAGCAAAAATTAGTTGGTGGAGGCATGCAAAGCAGAGCAAAGATTAATGTAAACAAACAGACAAACCCAAATAAGCCACCAATATTCTCTTTTTCATTTCTTGTTAATATGGAGGATAAGGAAGAAATTGTTAATTTTGTTGCAGCTGCCCATAAATAATTATCGTCCCAGGCCTTTGTGATATGAACTAACCCACAGTGCCTAAATTAAAGGATAGTTGTTGTAAACTATATATTTAAGCCTCCACTCTTGTGATATAAATTGGGTGTGACTTTGTTTGCCCACAGAGAAAATAATACCAAAAAATATTTAGGAGTAACAAAGGTTGTGTAACGAAGGGAGTGTCTGAACTATTGCGTCTGACCTTTCCAACTCACTGCCAAATTGTGCCTGACCTCTCCATCTTGAAGATGTCTAACTTCATCCCCTGATGCCTAGCTTCCCCAGTATATCTGAATGTTCCCTAGCAAACCAACAGATTAAGTAGGAGAAAGGTCAACAAGTTAAATAGCTTGGTGGGGTCCACACTGCTGCATCAGAGCAAGTGTAAGCAGGAGGTGAGATGAGAGCAACATGTGCACACCTTCACCTTGCTAAAAACATGGAGTGACCTGAGATGGGAATCTGTACCAAGGCAAGGAGACCCAACTATCGCCTTCAAGAGGTGTGCAGCAATTATCCACCCATGTTTCAGGAAACCTGTTACTAAGCTGGCTGACAGCCAGGTTGCACCAGCCCTGCATCTTAGCTTTGAATGCAGGCTAGCATTGAAAGGTGCTTGATTAAAGTAGCCTTGGAAAACTATGGCATCCTGGAGGGGTGAACTAGAAGTATTTACAGTTCTTTGAAGTCACATCTCTGATGCCCTTTTGTATTTGTGTGTTGTGAAAATGTGACTGCATTTGGAATACTGTGTACAGTTCTGTTTGCCTCGCCTCAAAAAGGATATTGTAGAGTTGGAAAAGGTTCAGAAAAGGACAAGCAAAACAATCAACCACCCTACTTTGTAGCATGGCTCTTTTTTTCATAGAGAGAAAAAGGCCAAAGATGTGTTCATAGATCTCAGGTGTCACATCAGATTTGAGGCTTCTGTTGCAGCTACTGATTGCATCCAATTCTCTCTTGGACCCTGAGAGAATTAGTTGCCTGATCAGGAGCAACTGTAGCTATTCAAGAGCTTAGGTAATTGTATATGTCCAGCTTAGAAAACTTGGCTTGCTGCTTTTCAAGTGAAAGAATTGATTAATATACTTGGGAGCTGGGCAATTGAGTTCCTTTTATTAGGGAATTAATCACTAATATGTCTTCTTGCTTTTGATTAAAATAGGGCTGTTGTTGCCATGTCTCAGCAAGAGAGTTCTGTAGAGAAATACTGGAGAAGATACTGGGCATTCCCTATCCGTGATGCAACCCTAACCCTGCCCACTAAATTTACTGTTCCTGCTCTTTTGTACTGATCATTCCTGTATATTCCATTCATTCATTTCTTCTTCCATCCAACTGTTTCCCTTTATCCTTGCTTTTCCATAACCGCCTACATTTCTGCAGCCAGGGATAGCTACATTGCCTTTCCACCCCATCTCTGTCCATTTCTTCCTGCTCTCAGGGCCGGTCCTATCATTAGGTAAAGTGAGGCCACTGCCTTAGGCAACAGAGGTTCAGGGTGGCAGACTTCCTTCCACCCATTTCTCTTGAGCCTCCTGGGTGTTCCCCTCTTCTGCAGGAGAATGGCGTGATGTACACCACACAGCCTTGCCTGGACCATCTAAGCTGGTCTGTTCACAGGTGCTGTCCTACCACCAGCACTAAGTACGATTCAACAGCCAGTCTGGTTGGCTTCTGTACATGGAATGGAAAGCACTTTCCTTTTGCCTCAGGCAGCGAAGTGTATTGAGCTGGCCCTTGATTATGACAAGGTGGTAACCACCACCTTCCTTCTCTTTCGCCATTGTTCATCCCCTCCCCCTCCTTGAATCTGGCATTGTCTCAGCAGCAAATCTTGAATAATGCCTTCTGGCTCTGCCACAGGGCCTACTTCCTAGTCCTCTCCACCCATCACACTTTCCTGTCCTTGGAATGCTACAGTGTGAAGCCTCAACCTGCCACTACCTGAAGAATCTTTGGGAACTTCCTGGAGCCCCAGGGAGGTGTGCTGTCAAGTGTAGTGCCCATGCCAAAATTAAGGAGCTCTTGGCTCAGATCTCAGCTCACGCTGTATGTTCATTGAGTGGAACTAGGCAAATTGCTCTCTCGCTCTCTTAGCTCCAGCCTTATCTAACACGGGGATAATAACACAGGCCTGACAGGGATTATTGAGTTTATGCATTCGAGTACTTAGGAAAAGTGATGCTTAATAGTGTATTGTCAGGATATATGTTGAAGCCATCATAAGAATGCTTGGGTATGTCCAACCCATTGAAAGCACAGATACACAGAGGAGGAACAGTCACAGCATTTGGGACTTTTTAGTTTGGAGAACAAGGTGACTAAGAGGTGATGTGGCAGAATTTTATAAAATTATGCATGGCATTGAGAAAGTGAAGTTTTTCTCTCCCTCTCATAACACTAGAACTCGTGGACATCCAAACTGAAGACAAATGCTGGAAGATTCAGGACAAATAAAAAGAAGCACTTCTTCACACCAGGCTTGGTTAAACTATGGAACTCCCTCCCACATGAGCAGTGATGGGCACCAACGTGGATGGCTTTAAAAGAGGACTGGACAAATTCATGGAGGAGTAAACTATCAAGGGCTACTAGCCATTGTTGGCTATGCTCTGCTTCCATGGTCAGAGGCAGTAACACTTCTGAATACTAGTTTATGGAAATCTCAGGCGGGGAGAGTGCTTTCATAATCGGGTCCTACTTTCAGTTTTTCCACAGGCATCTTGCTTGTCACTCTGAGAATACAATGCTGGACTAAATGGCCATTGGCCCAGTATACCTGAAGGAGCGTCTCCACCCCCATTGTTCTGCCCGGATGCTGAGGTCCAGTGCCAAGGGCCTTCTGGCGGTTTCCTCACTGTGAGAAGCAAAGCTACAGGGAACCAGACAGAGGGCCTTCTCGGTAGTGGCGCCCTCTCTGTGAAATGCCCTCCCACCAGATGTCAAAGAGATAAACAACTACCTGACATTCAGAAGACATCTGAAGTTCAGGGAAGTTTTTAATGTTTTTAGTGTATTTTTGGTCTTTGTTGGAAGCTGCCCAGACGGGCGGGGTACAAATAATAAATTATTATTATTATTATTGCCCTAATTCAGCAGAGTTCTTCTTCTTTTATTATATATGAGTTATTTAGAGCAGCCTTCACCAAGTTGGTGTACTCCAGGTGGTTTGGACTACAACTCCCCTTGTGACATAGATTGAGCTGGCTGGGGGCTGCTGGGAGTTACAACCAAAAACATTTGGGGGGCACCGGGTTGGAGAAGGCAGATCTAGAGAATGGTGGGCTAGATGAACCTTGAGGCCTAGTTTCCATCTCATCATCTACCAAAGTCATGCTCAGCCACTTCAGGTTTTCACAGCAGTACACAGTGAGCTCTTGACTACTTCACTTCTTTGGTTTCAAATGCAGTGTTCCCTGCTGACCTTAGATATACTTTGAGTAAAAAAAGAAAGAAAAGGTACACGCTTAATGAGACGTAGGCAGCAAAATGTCGCCCCCTCCAGTGCTTTTACAACAGAGGGAGGTTAGAGGAGGCGAAACAGCACCCTTCTATCAACAAGTTGTGGCCTTTCGCTTTCACTTGATATCTGTCTGGAAGTTTTGCTTTAATTTAATTGATCGATTAGTGATTTAAAAGGCAGCTAAAATCCTGTAATGGGCTGACAGGACAAGAGTGCCTGGTAAATGAGCAGATTCCTGCTGGTTCACACTTCATTATTTTTCTCTGATCATGATGTGGAAAAAGACATTAGATATGCTCAATGCACATTTGAAAGCCAGGGTAGTTGTGATGATTAAGTGATGTGTTTGCTGCCCTTAATGTTTGAAGGATGGGTAGGATGGACATCTGAGAAAGGAAGAAAAGACCCATGTGGTCTTCAAAGAATTGGCCTGTGAAGTTTGCAGCACGTTCTACGTATGAACTGTTTAAGAAACGATACAAGATCTTCTTGCCCTTGGAGAAGGTGACATGTCAGAATGCATCCTTTGGCGTATCATTTGATACATCAGTTCTCTCTGTGTGTGTTGGCTTCAAGCCGTTTTCTGGGGGGCAGGGGAGTGGCTCCTCTTCATCTTTTTGTTCACCAAAGAACATCTCCAACCTGCCCCCAAATCCCAAAGATCCTTGGAAGCAAAATGAGAGAATTCTCAGTTGACACAACACATTCTTTCCAGGACAGGCAGTTTTCCCTAAGACCCTGGCAGGTTCTGGAACTGGCACCTCAAGGCAGCTACCGCATTTAAATCAAGGGTGGGGAGATTCAGGCCCTCCAGGTCTCTCTGTGTGGGCCTGGCCACACACACACTAGTCCACCCACCTTGAGTGCTTTTGGCTGTCTGGATTGTGCCCTCAAATTGTGACAGTGCCTCTTGCTTGCCTAGAGCGAAGGGGTGTGTGCTTGTAAACCTTTGACTTTTGCATGGCTGGAGCAGAGCCTACTGTACAAAGGTAACAGTCAAATCAGCTTTTCTGTCCCTGTCTCTCTGGCCACAACATGGCCCCTGAAAAGTTGCCCATGAAGGAATATGGCCCTCTGACTGAAGAACTGGTTTTAAAAGATGTCCAGGCTGTTTCAGCTAAACCTGGGCTGCCTGCACACACAAGAGGAAGCCGTCACTTCAAAATTAAAGTGCATGAAATCATACAGCAGTAACGAGATTATATTTATAGAAATCATTTTAATAAAATTATTTAAAAGGAAAAAAAGGAAAGGCACACTAGAAGAATTGTCAGTGTTATGGGAAAGACGTATTAAAAAGGTGCATTTGACCAAGCCTGCAACATTCAAACACACACACAAAAACCCCTGGGGAACAAAAGATTGCCTACCTTTGTTCATCTGGTTCAGCTGGTTCGTGCCTTTGAAGAGCCACGAGGGAAGAAAAGGGTACCAGGTGCCAATGTAATTCTGCAACCCTCCCTAAGCCCTTAGGATAGAAAGGGATACAAATTGAAACAAATGAAGGCTGTCTAATTACAACTTAACTCCCTCCCACCCTGTCCTATAGGCTTATGTTGATGAACAACATGCAAAACATAATACATACCAACAGCAAACTCCAGGCATAGGTCCTTATGTAGTCGAATATCACTAGGCTCAGGAAAACCCCAAGGTTCATTTATTTATTAACTGCATTTATAGCCCACCTTTTACTCCAAGGAGCAAAACATGGCATGCATGGTTCACCCCTCCTCATTCAATCCCCACAACAACCATGTCAGGTAGGCTACGCCGAGAGGCAGTGACTGGCCCAAGGTCACCCAGTGAGCTTCATGGCAAAGTGATAATTTGAACCCTGGTCTTCCAGGTCCTAGTCCAGCGCTTTGACCATTCCTCTAGGAAACCAAAAGGTTTACAAAAGTTGTTAGTAAAAAAACCCCCACAGAAAACTCAAACCCTAAGAGAGGAACCCTGCTAACAGCCCAGTGCGAACAGAGCATGCTCAGTGGCCACTGAATGCTGACTGACAGTTACAGGGGATGGGGGAATGGAGTGGAATATCTTGGGAAAGGATGTGCCTGGCTGGGATCCTGAACAGGAGCACTCCACTGAAATGTTTTCTTGCAGCCCCACTTGTATAAATTAGGAAACAGGGCATGAAGGCAATTATCTGTCCTGACCCAGAGCTTTCCCCACAAAGACCTGCTCTTTAAAGCTGAATCAATTTGGGGTTCCATAGACTGACATTTGCTCCAATTGAGCTTTAGAGAGCGGGTTTTCGCTGAGTATGCTCTGGAGCAAAAAGAAAAAAGAAAAAAAGCGTTTGGACACAGAACTTTAAATCGCGGACTGTGCCTGGAAAGAGCGGAGGAAAGGTAAGTAAGTGTGGATAAACCCAGAGGGGGCTTGTTGTGTTTCTTCGAGTTTTTATTGTGTATTTTGGGTTCTTATTTTGCATTTTTATGTTGTGAACCTCCTTGTGATCTTTGAATGAAGGGCAGTACAAATTTAATGTTGTTGTTGTTGTTGTTGTTTTGTTGTTGTTATTCCTGCCAAACCCGCACTTAAAAGCCCTTGGCTGATGTGCTACATTTGAGTAACCCATCAGTCAAATCCATCTTCTGTGTGAGAACCCTCCACATAGTATGAAGAACACTATCGTGGCTGCTGGAAGTGCAACAGCAGAGATCATTCAGTATATAACTTAAGGGTTAATTTTGTTGTCATTGTTAGCCAACTACCTGAGGGGGAGCTTTTGCTTAGCAACCAGCCAGAGTGGTGTGATCTGATTGGCTGTGTGCTCCCGGGGATGAGGGATTTATGCTGGTTTATCTCCAGCTGAGCTAGGCCTGCGGACTTCTGCTAGTATAGCCTGGCCAAGTTGGGAGCCTGCTAGCTGAGCTGGAGCTCCTCCATATCCTAACCTGCTCACGTTGGCAGATGTAGGGATAAGATTGCTCCCTTAGTTGGCTGTTAGCTGTTTTTATGCTGTTGTAGTGCATGCATTTCGATGTGCTTGTATCATGCCTTTTTGCTGTGAGCTATTCCCCAAATCCAATACAAAAATGTACCAAGCTGCTCAGAATGGGACACGCCACTTCAGATGCAGACTGACCAGTATCTCAATAGTAGTATGTGTTCTTTTAATTACCGGTATATTATGCAAAGTGTTTGCAGTCGCTTTTCAGGGCTACACCCTCACAAAGGGACACACAAACAGGAGCAAGGCGTGCTATAATAGCCACATTAGAGAGGATGCATAACAATTAAAAAGCTGCTCTGTAACACCCAAGCAACCTCATGACACTCTCAGATAAAGGCAACATTGCAGAGGAAGGTTTTCAATGCTCACCTAAAAGTAGAGCAGAATATGGCTGCTAGATTGCTGAGTGGGGCAGTCTGATGGGACCACGTGTCACCAGTCCTGAAATCGCTGCGCTGGCTGCCGGTGAGCTTCAGGTGTTCATTCCAACAACCACTTGGGACACTATAGAGATCATCTCCTCAAAATTTCTCAAGCTTCACGATTGTCAAGGGAGGTCTTGGTGGTGCTGGTGTCCCCCCAGTTGGCACTTTCTGTGACAGGACCTTCTTGGTGGTGGCTTCCTGTTTGTGGAATGCCCTCCCTGTTGAGGTTCATCTGGCTTCCTGTTAACATTCAAGAAGATTTTAAAGACATTCCTCTTCACTCTTGCATTTGATGGCTAAAAATTCAGTTCCCGACAACCTTGAAACTATTAACTGTGAGGATACATGATTGTTTTTAAAAAGATGTTTTTAATGTTTTAATTTTTGTAATGTTTTGCTGCTTTATTGTTTGTCCCCCTAGGTTTCTTTGGGACAAATTTAATCTAATTATTATTATTATTGCCTGGTACAGATAGGGTGAGGCTCAAGTCTATAGGAAGGAGGTTTCAATTCTATAGCTGCTACCAAGAAGGTCTTGTTTCTTTTCCATACTGCTGAACCAATCTTAGCAGCAGACACACGAGAACAACCCTTGAAGCTGATCTTAATGTACAGGCAGGCTTATATGGGTGAAAACAGCCCTCCAAATAACCTGGTCCCAAGTCATTTAGAGCTTTGAAAGGTTAATTCCTACACTTTCAATTGGACCTGGAGGTTGACTGGCAGCCAGTGAAACTGACACTAAATTGGTGTTATGTTTTCAGGCTTTCTGACCTCCACCAGCATCCACAAACAGCTGCATTTTATACCAGCTGCAATTACCATATTGGCCTCAGAGGCCGACCCCAATAAAGTGCATTGCAGTTTCGAGGAATCCTGTGCATGGATGGCCGAGGCCACTTCAAATAGGTTTGCAATTAGCAGGTGTTTTCGGAAAGCACTCCTGACAACAGCTGTTACCTGTGACTCACCAGACAACTGCAAGTCAGGACTACTGCCAAGCTATGCTCCTGGCCCTTTAAAGGGAATACAATCCCATCTGCACGCTCCTATCCAGATGTGCTGATTCCCAACCCACAATATGCTAACCAAAACAGCCAATCTTCAAAATCTGCACTTCTTAGAATTTTGCAATGCAGTGCCCACAGCAAACTGTACAGAACTGCGTATAACTAGGATAAAATGTGCATAAAATACACATGTATCAGTGAAAATAACATACAAAAATGCATTTTATCAGGGGGAATTGCTTTGAAAAAATGTGTATATTAGTCAAAATTGCATATAAAAATGCGTGCATTAGGGGAAAAATCACTGAAAAAAGCTGGTGAATTTTCACGAGGATTTCTTTTTTAAAATAAAGGTTTTTAAGGAAATGTGGAGAATTTAACTTAGATATGAAAAAAACCAAAACTTGGACAACCAAAAGTGACAGATTTATTCATCTCGAACCAGGACTCATCCCTCCCAGTTCTCCACAAACCCTCAAAACTGCTGGGAGATGCTCTGGACCAAATTTTGCAGGTGTGCAAGAAGAGAGGAGGTGGCGGCAGCAGCAAAATACCATTGTCTGAGTGGAAGTCTGTCTGTTCAGCACTGAATACAACCCTCTGTTTCTCACTCCTGTTTCTCACTTCCCCTGTCTCAGATTAAGTTTCGGCCAGTAGCAAGCAACAATATTTATACTGTGCTTGTTTAGTGCTCAAAACACTTCACAGTGTCTTGGGGAATGTAGATGTTTGGAAGAGCTGCAGTGGGCGAAGTTGACAAAACAGCATGCAAAAACTTGGTGTGCATGGAATATACCTCCCACATAGAGAATTCTACAGACCTTTGCAAGGGTTTGAGACAGAATAATCAAGTGCTCTGCAGCTGATCAGAGATTTATTCAGTTTCATCCGAATCCTAATGACCCAGCAGGCTCTTTGCACATCCCACTTGCAAGACAAATGTTGCCACTATTAACTGCTTTGCTCAATAGCTTGCTTTTCCACTGGTTCCCATCTGTCATAGTTTAAGAGCTGGAACATTTTCAGACGAGAGCAATTGTGATAAGATTATCTTCAGAGCAGCTCCCTACACAGATGCTATGTAGGATAGGAAGCAGCCAACAAGGCCAAACAAGACGCCCATCAAAACGCAGGTCTTTCCAGCCGAGCCTGTCTTGCCTTGAATGGCAAGAAGCAAATACATCTGCAAGGATTAGCAAACACCATTTGATGCAAACGAATCAGGAGTGCCTGACCTGAGCAATGCTTGCAATCAAAGCAGCTTCAAGGGAGTGACAAATGGTGTGAAGTCATTTAATGTATCTAAGTAAAGACAACCGTGGACAGAGCATCTTAATTGTTGCATTAAGTGCATTTAGGTGAACTCAATAAAGATTGATTTCTTCATTGCGTTTTCCAAGTAATGTATGTTTTTTTTTCTTTCAGAAAGTCCTTGCTTGCCTAAGCTAGGGTCTTTCCAAGTTGTCCTGCTAGGAGACAGGGCTATTTCCTGTTGCTTTATTTAGACACAGGCTTCTGTAACACAGATGTGTGAACCAGAGGAGGTTGGTTGGTCTATCAGGGTGAATGGCACACTACCCCATCAACCTCAGTTTGTCCCCAATCACTTACCTGCCTTCTTACCAGGAGGTGGCTCTGTTGCTTGGCTCTCTGGCTCCACCTTCTGTTGGCCTCCTCGCTTTGTGCCCTATCAGTATTTATTTATTGAATTTATATCCCGCCCCTTCTCCTCAGTATCCATGGGCGCTGTCCACCAATGATGTCAACTTGCCTTTCTCTTGTTTACTCAAACCGTGGGACTTTGGAAAGTCTGGGGCTCATGGACACATAAAAGAGCC
Organism: Podarcis raffonei; assembly: GCF_027172205.1. Taxonomy (NCBI): domain Eukaryota; kingdom Metazoa; phylum Chordata; class Lepidosauria; order Squamata; family Lacertidae; genus Podarcis; species Podarcis raffonei. The sequence continues at coordinate 62,408,877 of NC_070611.1, read as the reverse complement.
ACAATTAATGTATCCGAGATACATAGCAATCTCTCTACAGTCAGAAAGCATGTGGACTTTGTTGCTGTAAATTAGGAACCTTCTCCCCCACCAGAAACTGAAACTTAAACAGCACCACATAAACTGGATATTGATTATCTTCTATGTACTGATGGAAAGAGGGAAAGCTCTGGTAAATATTGCCAAATCAATAGTTCTGGAGAAATAAGTGAGTGCAATAATGAGATCTCATTGTAGCAAAACAAATCCATGGTGGCTTATTGCCAAGATCAGGCGGCAGCTGTGTCATGAATGCATGGCACCACCAGAATGTCTGGAAAGGTGTGTGGAGCTGTGTCAGTTCTGTGTGCAAGTGTCACTTTCTCATACAGACACAATTTCCCCATGGCAGTCAGTTCCTGGCAGGGATACACAACAAATTCACAACTTATCGGTTTCAATATTCTATTTTTATCTCGTACAACCCTGGGGGCTTCATACTATGATGTAGTTTATAAATTTGTTAAATAAAAATAAAAGAACTTAACTAACCGGCTGATCAAAATGTAGCTATTCTTTGGATTTTTCACTACTCTGAATTGCACCAAAGCAAGTGTTGATCCTGTTGCTTTTGTCCATGGAGTTTTCTTGGCAGGGATACTGGAGTGGCTTGCCGGTTCCTGCTCCAGGTGGATCACGTTTAGTCAAAACCCTCCACTATGACCTGTCCATCTTGGGAGGCCCTGCATGGCATAGCTCATAGCTTCTCTGAGTTATTCAAGCCCCTTCACCACGACAAGGCAGTGATCCATGAAGGAGTGATCCATGAAGGAGCCATGATGGGGTCATGAAGACTCAGACACTACTAAAGGACTAAACAACAAAAGTGTTGATCCACACATCCCAGTGCATTTTCCCATCACTGTCCTTATTGCAAAAACTCCAGTATTTGGAGGAAGTAGGTTGTTGCACAGGACCTCCCAAGCAACTCTAATTGTCCAACGTGGTGTGATTGAAAACAGGAACTGTCCCAAAGCACCCATGGTTGGTCTAAAACCCCACACCCGGAAATTCCAATTGGTTAAAAGCAGGATTTTTTTTAAAAAATGGGGCAATATTAAACATGCATTCCCTTAGTCTGATGTGGAAAGAGCTGTAGCAGATCCTTCTGTTTATGTAGCCTGGGCTCTGAAATGTACACTATAACCATGGGGCTCAGTTGCTTCATCGCTCCTTCATCAAGATTAGGGACCACATTGACATTCATTGGAGAAGAGTCAGAACATAAATACGGACAGTCTAGTATGTACAGGTACTAGCAGCTGTAGATTTTGTCAGTGTTCCATATGTTTTGTTTTTCTTCAATTCTATTGCAATGCATTTGTATTCTCTGTGTTAAGCCGCCCTGGGAATACTGACATGTTGATGGTGTGGGGATATGGATTTAGTAAATAAAGATAACAACAATTCTATTAAATCTTAATGCAAACGTTAAAACATTTAAGAATGAGGGTCTCACACTTGTCAGTTACCCCAGTGCCTTCACACTCGTTGAGCTAGATCCAGACTAGTCATTCTTAAGGCCGATCCATTGAAATCAATGGCTCTTAAGTTATTTCAGTGTGTCTTCTCTGCATTCCTTAACTGAGAGTAGGCAACTTTAAATTCAACAGGACTAGACATGAGCAGGATTGCACTATTAGTCTGGTTCCAGCCCATAGACCACAATACTGGAAAATGAGAGCAAAGCTATTTCTTAGTGAGAAACTATGTGAAATACAAATTTGGAAAACTCAGCAGTGGCCAGAAGATTGGAGAAGATCAGTCTACATCCCAATCCCAAAGAAGGGCAGTGCCAAAGAATGCTCCAACTACCGCACAATTGCACTCATTTCACATGCTAGCAAGGTTATGCTTAAAATTCTACAAGGAAGGCTCAAGCAGTATGTGGACCGAGAACTCCCAGAAGTGCAAGCTGGATTTAGAAGAGGCAGAGGAACCAGAGACCAAATTGCAAACATGCGCTGGATTATGGAGAAAGCTAGAGAGTTCCAGAAAGACATCTACTTCTGCTTCCTTTACTATGCAAAAGCCTTTGACTGTGTCGACCACAGCAAACTATGGCAAGTTCTTAAAGAAATGGGAGTGCCTGATCACCTCATCTGTCTCCTGAGAAATCTCTATGTGGGACAAGAAGCTACAGTTAGAACTGGATATGGAACAACTGATTGGTTCAAAATTGGGAAAGGCGTACGACAAGGCTGTATTTTGTCTCCCTGCTTATTTAATTTATACGCAGAATACATCATGCGAAAGGCTGGGCTGGATGAATCCCAAGCTGGAATTAAGATTGCTGGAAGAAATATCAACAACCTCAGATATGCAGATGACACAACCTTGATGGCAGAAAGTGAGGAGGAATTAAAGAACCTTTTAATGAGGGTGAAAGAGGAGAGCGCAAAATATGGTCTGAGGCTCAACATCAAAAAAACGAAGATCATGGCCACTGGTCCCATCACCTCCTGGCAAATAGAAGGGGAAGAAATGGAGGCAGTGAGAGATTTTACTTTCTTGGGCTCCATGATCACTGCAGATGGTGACAGCAGCCACGAAATTAAAAGACGCCTGCTTCTTGGGAGAAGGGCAATGACAGGCCTAGACAGCATCTTGAGAAGTAGAGACATCACCTTGCCAACAAAGGTCCGTATAGTTAAAGCCATGGTTTTCCCAGTAGTGATGTATGGAAGTGAGAGCTGGACCATAAAGAAGGCTGATCGCCGAAGAATTGATGCTTTTGAATTATGGTGCTGGAGAAGACTCTTGAGAGTCCCATGGACTGCAAGAAGATCAAACGCATCCATTCTTAATGAAATCAGCCCTGAGTGCTCACTGGAAGGACAGATCGTGAAGCTGAGGCTCCAGTACTTTGGCCACCTCATGAGAAGAGAAGACTCCCTGGAGAAGACACTGATGCTGGGAAAGATGGAGGGCACAAGGAGAAGGGGGCGACAGAGGATGAGATGGTTGGATAGTGTTCTCGAAGCCACAAACATGAGTCTGACCAAACTGTGGGAGGTAGTGGAGGACAGAGGTGCCTGGCGTGCTCTGGTCCATGGGGTCACGAAGAGTCGGACACGACTAAACGACTAAACAACAACAACATGTGAAATACTCCTTACATGGGTGTGGGTGTGGGTGTAAATGGGATAGAGACTTACTGTTATGTACTGAAGTTCTCATCCTGGGCCAGCTGGGGGATACTGCAGATAGTTTTCACTCAGGTCCACATATGCAAATAAGGAATTGAAAGTTACGTTCAGTGATTGGATAGTTACAGAAAGTTGTTACTGTTGCCTTGTAGTTGAGCTCTATATAAGCAGGTTGGCTGAACCCTTCAGCTCAGTTCTGTTCTGTGAATAAACAAGAGCTGTTTGCAGAATCACTGTGTCGTCTGATATGTTCACCCACAACTTAACACTTACTTTACCCATTCCCTCAGCCCTGCAACTTTACAGGATATGCTCAAGTAAATTCAGCACAAAAAGAAAAAATAAAGGAATAAATACCAGTGTCAAAGGTCAGACTCAAAGAAATAGAAATAAAAGATGGTGAATATAATTCTACAAGAGGGGTCGGGATGTAATGTCTGAGGGAGCACACAGAAAAATCATTCTAGTGCTGCAAACTCTTTCAGACCCCACAAGTATAAATTTATCTAGTTGGTCTAGTCATTAAAACGGTTCAATCTTATTGTCACTTCCTACTGCTACAAAATGTTTTACAGAAGTCTGAAATACTTTATAAAAGGAAACAATTTACCCATCAACAAGACTTTATAGCATTGGTCAGCACTGGCCTTGAACTGAGAAGAAATGCAATCCCAGGCTCAGAGAACCTGTTGCCCACCAGACATTTTGGGCTCCATTGGCCATGCTGGCTGGGACTGATGGGAAATGGAGTCAAAGAGCCTCTGAAGGGTACCAAGTTCCCCATCCCTGCTTTATCCACAACAAGAACCTTCCATACTTGTTCAAAACCATGTTCCTATGTTGATACATTTCCACACCTTTGCTATCTACAATTTAACTGCAGTCAAGGCGTGGACAATTCAATGACTACAGAGATTGCCTTGGATTGAAGATGCTGAAAACTATTATCCTCCTGTGTTGACAGGAGCCAGAATCTGCTCTCGGGATTTTTATTTTGCAGTTTTGGGACACCACTATCATGCATGGCAGCTGTGCTGGTCCCGGGGGTTACCGTGCGGCATGGTCCAAGTCCAGTCCGAGGTAGAGGGTGTGGTAGGGAGGCTGTCCATCAAGGCTGAAGCCGGGTCCAGGGCAAGGAGTCGGGTGTGGTCAGGAACTCTGGCAGAAGAGCAGGGCAAGGTGCCAGCAGGAACATGTTACCAACAATGTTGCTCCCGCAACCTGGGACTGGGCTGGCTTTTATCTGCCCCAAGGCCTAGGGTGGTCCCGGCCCACAGGTGACTTGCCTCTCCTGGCCTGGAGGCGAGCACTCCTTCTGCGGGAACTTAGTTCCCTCCCCTCTCTGCCCTGAGCCTCTGCAGCTCAGGAGAGGCTGGAGGGTTACTGGACCCAGAGGCAACCTCACCTTCCCCTGACGGGGCTGAGAGTGGAGCACCTGAAGGCAATGGGTCCTTGATCACCTCCGGAGCCAGAGCAGACTCAGCTGGTGTCTGCTCCTGAGGATCTGGCACAGGTGAGGGCCCTTCAGGTTCAAGCCCCAGCCCCAGCTCAGCTGGTCCTGGAGGCGGGGACTCCTGTGCAGGCTGGGATTCCTCAGGTTCAGCCTCTGAATCCGATTCCCAGGCCATCACATCAGCAGGGCTGACTAACATATCAAAGCTGTGTGCATACAATGAACATAAAACCGAAAATCAAAAGGTGGAAAGGCACAGATCTGAAGAAGGTAAACCACTTAGATTGCAGGGAAATTCATCTTGCATTCCTTGTATAGCTTCACCAGTTAGGTACGGTGAGGTATACGTGAACAGATAAGCCGAGGAAGCTGATATCTCTTGGAATGCTGAATGTATCTGGCATTTCTTTACCTTATTGTCGCATTAAATAAGGCAAGGAAGATTACACGCAAGCATTTTGATCAAGGGATGCAGTGGTGCAGAAGACTATCATGTGCCTTTCGTCAGCTTAGCTTAAGTTAATGGTCCCATGCCATAGGTCTGTTTTAGAGGAGGGCAGCACAAACAGTAGCTCACGTCACATCAAAGGGGCATCACACACTTGGTAAGGATTGCTGAGCAGAACAGGTTCCCCCTACCATTCCAAAGGCCAAACTAGACATGTTTTTGCCCCATGCCTGTGCCCTTAAGCGCAGGGCTTCTATTTTTTCTTAAGTACACAAATTACCAGGGACTGGTAGGGCAAAAGCCAGGGAGACCAACAGTAGATGGCGCCAGACCCAGCGACTGGCAGAGCCAACTGATTCTGGCTGTGCCTCCAGCTTCCTCCCTGCTAAGTTCTACAAGGGGCAACACAGAGACACCAAGGCTGCATATGTGTCATGCATTTAAAGCACATGCTTCCCTGCAAAGCATCCTGGGAGCTGTGGTTTGTTCAGGGTGCTGGGAATTGTAGATCTGAGAGGGTAAACTGCAGTTCCCGGGATCCCAGGGGTTGGGGGGCAGACAATGTGCTGAAAGTGAAGGAAAGTCAGGAAGCTGACTTGACTTGCAAATAAGAAGGCAGGAAGGTGGGAGGCTGACTGAGGTAGGTGGGGCTATCCCTGCTTGCCCTAATGGAGCAGCCTACACTACGGATGGGGGTGGGGGGCTGATCTGGATCAGGGCCTTAGTGTGGTGGTAGAGAGAAGCTTTGCAAACAAACTCCCCTTGATCAGGAACAGTCTCTCCCCAGAAGCACCCCCATGAGCAGTGCTGGATTTAATTATAAGCTAAACAAGCTATAGCTTAGGGCCCCACTCTCTTGGCTCCCCACCAAAAAAAAATTAAAGGAAAAAAACCTGGATGTACATTTCCAAATAAAATAAAACCAACATACAGCAACAGTGTTTTGTGTTGTGTAGGCTCCAAGGATGTAAGTAATGGGCCCCGCCCACTAGCCTGCTCCCTAAAACATCACTGCTTTGCTCATTTCTATATATAGGGTGCCTAAATTCTACATGGACTGGTTGCACGGCAACATGTGCAAATGGCTTGAGATACCTATTAGGTCCATAAATTACCACAAAAAACAGTGATAATTTGTTGTTGACAAAGCACAGCTGGAAATATAAAGGGCCTCATTACCTCCAGTAGCTTAGGGCCTCATCAAACCTAAATCCGGCCCTGCCCATGAGGTGCAGGTACATAGCTGATAACGACATCAAGGGTAGGAGAACAGGGTAGCTCCAGACACACAGTTGTGCCCCAATGCCTGTCAGCAGTCAGAAACCTTTCAGGAGGGGGCTTGATGGAGATACCTTCTCCCTTGCTGATGTCGGGTTATGATCTAATTTAACATGCTAAGTTTTTTTTAAAAAAATTCCTCCCCCCTTAAATCTCATTTACATCCTGCAACACAGATTTTAAGGACAAACCTCTTTGATCTTTTTAAAAAGGGCAGCAAATGTCTGCCCTTAATTGTATCAGAACATTTCTAGGTAACTTGTAAGTAATAAGGACAGGGAGTTTCGTAGCACTGGAATTTGCATACAGCCAATTAGCATTTCAAAGGGGAATCGACAAATTGTTAGCTGTAGCCCTGATGCACATATATATGGCTGGGAAAAGGGTTAGGTGTGCAGTCGTTCTAGGTAGCTTCATAAAAACAACAACACCTAAACAGAGTCACCTCAGATCTAAGAAATATGAAGATGAAAGGAGGGCCTGGTTAGATTGCAGGGAAGATTTTAGATTTTTATAAGCAACGTTTTCCTGGAATATGACTGCAGACATTTATGCTTCCCTTTGACTTCATTCATGTAATTACAGAATTCTAATCTTAATTCAAGGCATTTGAACTCCTTAATAATCAGGGAAAAGAGAGGCATTCCGGTCTGTCACTACATCTTTGCTAAGTCTGGCAACTGCTTTGCACATCCCAGACCTAAAAATGCTTCTTTTTCTGCATTGATCAAATGAGATGGCAAACTTTTGGCTTTTAAATGTTTGATAAGCAGTTTGGTATTTTTTAAAAAAACAACAACAACATAAATCCTGTAATTCTCTTTGAGACACTTTTGTTAAAAGGGATGAACATATATCATAAAATAATAGTAATAGTAATAATTATTACTCCCAGAGGCATTTCCTTAAACCTGAAGCACAACTTCAGGGTGTTGGCTTTAAGAGAGCTACAAGAAAGATCATTGGATGTTAAGAAAAACCTGCTACATTTTCCAAGAGCTAAGTTGCTAGGAACTGTGGTGCCTTGCAAATTCTGTAGGGTTAGCAAATTAATTAAATGTAGTACCTACAGAGAGCAAGGGAAGATTCATCCATCTGTTACTGACTTTCTCATCCCTAGAAGCTCCATCACTCGCAGCAGCGGCTCTCACCATCATCAGGTTTGCTGTAGTGTAAGTTAGACCTGCCCTGAATAGCGAACAGAAGAAGCTACCTTATATATACACCAAGTGAGACCCTGCCTTATATATATAGCAAGTGAGACTGGCAGCAGCTCTCCTGAGTTTGGGGCAGGGGTCTTTCTCTGTCTGGAGATGTGGGAGACTGACCCTGGGACCTTCTGCACACAAAAGAGATTACTGAGCTAGAGCCCAGCGAGTCAACGCCACCAAAAAGACTCACTGCCACCTACAGATCAAGCTTTCCACCTCTGACTGGTTTTGACACACCACGTCTCTCTCCCAGATGTGCACTGGCAGCTGTGGAGAACACTGTGTATATTTCAGCTTGGCCCTTTCCCAAAGGGATATCATAGTGTTGGAAAGGTGAGAGAAATGGCAACCATTCCCTAATAGGAAAAGCCAAAGTGTTTGGGGCTTTCAGAAAAATATTATATGACCCAAGCAGAAGTGGGCTGAGCTTTATCTAATGGAGAGAATGGACAGGGATTTTGTTTCTGTCCCTCTCTCTTTAATACTAGGACGTTGGTCACATCCACATCATATATTAAAAGGACATGGCTTCCCACAAAGAATCCTGGGAACTGTAGTTTTTTAAAAAAGATCTGGGAATAGTAGTTCTTTGAGGGCTAAACTACAGTTCCCAGGGTGCTTCCACTTTAGTCATCCACTTTAAATGTTCTTTAAATGCATAGTGTGGCTGTGACGAGGCAGACAAAAGGAAGATAAGAACCTAGGAATCTGCCTTATAGTAAGTCTGACCACTGACCCAGCTAGCTCATACCTAAGCCTCACTTTATTATATTACTGCTGCTGGTGGTTTGATTAGAGGTGGCATGCCATTGTAAAAAATGACCTGTCTGTGAAAGGTTGGATTGCCAGAGTCTGGCTTCTGGCATTGTATGCAAAATCCATCACTGCAGTCCTTGTAGAGACCCCAAAGTCAAAGACAAATCCATTAATATGTCCATCATCTGTGCTGGCAAAGGGTCACTTTTAATTATGCTGCTGCAAAATCACACATGGGTCTTTGGCCCATGTCACCTATGGCCACACGGTGCTACCAGTGACCAGCCTGTACAATATATGTGGACCTTGAGGTAGTCTCACATACGAAACTGCTAGATTAGGCAAATAGCCCATCTAGTCCAGCATCTGCTTCTTACACTGGCCAACCAGATGCTAGTGGCAAACCCACAAGAAGGACCTAAGCAGAAGATCTGATTTTCAGCAACTGGTATTCAGAAGCATTGCTGCTTCCAATTGTGGAGGCAGAAACTAGCCATCATGGCTAGTAGCCACTGACAGCCTAATCCTGCGTACATTTATTCTGTCCTCTTTTGAAACCATCCAGGTCGGTGGCCATCACTGCCTTTTGCATGAGCGAGTTCTATAGTTTGACTACGTGTTGTGGAAACAAATACCTTTCGTTTACCCATCTCGAATCTCCCAGAATCGGCATCATTGGGTGTCCACCACAATTAGCTTCATTGGCTCTAGTGTTGTGAGAGAGAGGGAGAAAAACGTCTCTTTCTCTCCACTTTCTCCATGCCATGCCTAATTTTGTCAGCTCCCCTCATGCCAACTCTTGCTTGCCTTTCTCCAATGCAGCAACCTTTGAGGAGAGGCAACGAGAATGGCACACAGCATTCCAAATGTGGCTGCACCATAGCTTGGCATAACAGCAACATGTCAGAGTCACGGCGCTCCAGGGTTTGTTCCTGTTGTTGTTTGTTTAAGGTTTCGTAATGCGCTCTCTATATTTCATGCATTTTGGAAAAGTCTACAGAAATGTTTTCATTCATATATACCAGGCATAGGCAAACTCCGACCCTCCAGATGTTTGGGACTACAATTCCCATCATCCCTAGCTAACAGGACCAGTGGTCAGGGATGATGGGAATTGTCTCGCCAGAGTGGTACATGCTCTGGTTATCTCCCGCTTGGACTACTGCAATGCGCTCTACGTGGGGCTACCTTTGAAGGTGACCCGGAAACTACAACTAATCCTGAATGCGGCAGCTAGACTGGTGACTGGGAGCGACCGCCGAGACCATATAACACCGGTCTTGAAAGACCTACATTGGCTCCCAGTACGTTTCCGAGCACAATTCAAAGTGTTGGTGCTGACCTTTAAAGCCCTAAACGGCCTCGGTCCAGTATATCTGAAGGAGCGTCTCCGCCCCCATCGTTCTGCCTGGACACTGAGGTCCAGCTCCGAGGGCCTTCTGGCGGTTCCCTCACTGCGAGAGGCCAAGTTACAGGGAACCAGGCAGAGGGCCTTCTCGGTAGTGGCGCCCGCCCTGTGGAACGCCCTCCCATCAGATGTCAAAGTGATAAACATCTACCTGACATTCAGAAGACATCTGAAGGCAGCCCTGTTCAGGGAAGTTTTTAATATGTGACATTTTAGTGTATCTTTCATCTTTGTTGGAAGCCGCTCAGAGTGGCTGGGGAAACCCAGCCAGATGGGCGGGGTACAAATAATAAATTATTATTATTATTATTATTATTATTATTATTATTATTATTATCCCAAACATCTGGAGGGCCAGAGTTTGCCTATGCCTGATATATAACCATACATATCCGTGTATCAGACGAGGTCTTTTTAATTAAAAAATTACATTTAAAATGGGGGGGGGGCGTATTATACACGGATAGTGCATTGGGGGGACGTGTGATTGGTTGTTGCCGTGAGCTGGAGAATGTGAGTGGCTATTGGGTGTGTTATTGGTTGTTGCGGCAAGGGCTTGTGTTGATTGGCAGTTGCTGTGGCAATCGGCCAGGCGATAGGTGGCTTCTCCTGGTGTGGGGACAGATGATAGGCAACATGTGAAAGCGGTGAAGTTCTGGTGGTTGAGCGATTTTCGGCAATCCCCCCTAAAAGAAAGCTCAACAACTCTGGGCAATCTCCCCCCATTTTCTTAATTTGGAGTCCCCCAAAATAGGGAGTGTCTTATACACAGGGGTGTGTTACACATGGAAAAATTCAGTGTGTGTGTGTGTGTGTGTGTGTGTGTGTGTGTATCACTTAATACAGTCAGAGAATAGCTTGCCTGTTGCAGATGCTTCCAGGCACAATCCGTTTAGCATGTAGCATGCTGTGTGTTGAACTGGGAGCAGACAGCAAGTGGTGAGAATGCATTGGCTGAAGTGCAGTCCACATGTCTTCTCCCACCACAGTTTGATTTAATTGGCCTCCTGTAGCTCTCGAGAAACACTTGCTTATGTTAATCATGCTGTGTTGAGAGCTGGCTGCACAAATACTCGTTCAGATGTTGCTGAGCCCCTGGAGGAAGAGTCCATGGTCACTGTCAATTGTTGCACATTCTAGAGATGCGGGAGGAATCCCCACTGCTCTGCTCTGCTCTGAATCTTAATGTTGAAAAACCAGCTGGGTCTCTTGTCTTTATTTATCTTCCCCTGCCCCCCTGATCACTAAAAACTTCATTTCTTCATTTTGGAGGGAAGAAAGGTTTTTTCTTAAGCAGACTTTTTAATTCTCATGGCAATTAACTGCTTGGTGTGCTTGAAGCAAGAGCCAAGCAAAGGAATCCAGGTGTTTCAGTTGAAATCAGGGGGTCAATGGATGCTTAATTCCACAGGAATAGAGGAGGAGGAGGAGGAGGAGAAAAAGAAGAAGAAAAGGAATGTGCTGCAGACATCTAGAGATAACAGTGAATTTTTCTAAGCTTGGGTGCAGAGACATGCTTCTGGGACTTGCTAATGTTGGCTTCAAAGAGAACGACATTAGAGACCTGTTAAACTGTAATGTTAAAGTGATATCTAATATATATAAGATGTTATTGGAATGGGAAGCAAAGGATGAACAAGTGAAATCTTGGGCAATAGATATTGGCCACAACATACAAATGGAAGCATGGGAACGATGATGGAATATGGATATAAAATTTACAAAATGTTATGGTTTAAGAGTAAATTATATGGAAATGTTATATAGATGGTACCTAACACCTAGTGGATTGGCAAAAATGTATACCGTAAATCAAAATCGAATAAGTGTTGGAAATGTAAAGAGAAAGAAGGTAACTTTTTCCATATGTGGTGGTCTTGCAATAAGGTTAAAGCTTACTGGGAAATGATATTTAAGATTTAAGATAACATTTGTAAAAAACCAACAACCCAGAAGCTTTTCTATTAGGAATTATGGGATCAGAGCTACCTAAGCAGTATAGAAGTTTATTTATGTATGCGACCACAGCTGCAAGAATGTTATTTGCCCAAAAATGGAAGGAAGAAGAGGTCCCGACAAGAGAAGAGTGGTTACAGAAACTAATGGAGTATGCAGAAATGACGAAACTTACCAGAAGAATAAGAAATCAAGATAACAAACTTTTTAGAAAGGAATGGAAATGGTTTATTGAGTACTTACAAATGAACTGTAAACAGATCAAGACATTGGCAGGATTATTGTAAAAACCTGCAGCTTCAAAAATATATGTGAGATATAAATGAGAATAGATGAATAAAAGAATAAGTTAAGACAATTTGGAGTATGCAGAAAAGGACAAAAAGAAATGTACAGAACCACAGAAAGAGGGTGAAGGGAGTCGAAGTCGGGAATGTTAAAATTACGGTTGAATAATTGCTGTAATGTATATAAATGAAAATTATAAATGTAATTATAAACCCCCCCCAAAGATAACAGCATTCAGTGTCTCCAAAAGCTTCTCTAGCTCAGATTAAAAGCTGGGAATGCTGATTACTGTTTGTCTTGGCTGGAAAGCAGGGGCGCCCACTTGGGCCCCACACCATGGATGCCCAACATCGGCAAGCACCTCGCCATGCCATAATGACGTTGTGACATGCTGTGTCATCATGGTGTCATGTCATGTTGCACCGTAATGATGGTGCACTGCATGTACTCTGACACCATGGCGGCAACTGGACTGAGGCCTTTGCCTCCGTAGGCCACCTGCCACGGCTGCTGCCTCCACATGCCACGAACTCATCCTTGTTGTTGTTTAGTCGTTTAGTCGTGTCCGACTCTTCGTGACCCCATGGACCAGAGCAAGCCAGGCACTCCTGCCTTCCACTGCCTCCTGCAGTTTGGTCAAACTCATGTTAGTAGCTTCGAGAACACTGTCCAACCATCTTGTCCTCTGTCGTCCCCTTCTCCTTGTGCCCTCAATCTTTCCCAACATCAGGGTCTTTTTCAGGGAGTCTTCTCTTCTCATGAGGTGGCCAAAGTATTGGAGCCTCAGCTTCAGGATCTGTCCTTCCAGTGAGCACTCAGGGCTGATTTCCTTCAGAATGGAGAGGTTTGATCTTCTTGCAGTCCACGGGAACTCATCCTTAAGGACCACCTATTCCCATATGAATCAACCTGAAGCTTGCGATCATCACCTGAGGCCCTTCTTCATGTGCCTCCTCCATGAGAGGTCTGGAGGGTTGCAACACGAGAACAGTACCTTTTCTGTTGTGGCTCCATGCTCGTGGAATGGTCTCTCCAGGGAGGCTTGCCTGGCACCTTCATTACATATATTTAGGCATAATGTTTCTTTTTAACTAGGCCTTTGGCTTAGGCTGATTAGCTTTCTATGCCCTTTTAAATGTGTTTGTAGGAGAGGGGGTTATTGGTTTGTTTTTGTTTTTATTCTGTATTTTGTGTTCTCATTTTATATTTTTATGTTTTGAACCGTCCTGTTATCTTCAGCTGTAGGGCAGTATACAAATTAAATGAATGAATAATGAAATGAAATAATGAAATGAAATGAAATAATAAATGCTCTCTGTTGGTAACTTCCCAATGTTGAGCTGCTGGTTGGACCTCATTTTCACAGGTAAACTTTGGCATTGCCATTGAGTTTCTTGAGCCATTCATTGGTCTCTCCTATTAATTTACTCATATGCCTTCTCTATTAGCTTGTGAAAGGTGAGGCAGTTTAAAAATAAGCAACCATAGCAGTGGGTTTCATTGTGAAGAGAGAGAGAGCCCCCTATCTATATTTAGTCATCGAGTAAATATGTTTCATTTGCTGTGAAATCCTCCCCAATGCATCTCAGAGCAAGATAAAATGAGACAGATTATTGTCATGACTACCACTATTTCATTGCAAGCCGCCAATTCGGAAAATACAAATAATATGTTCCAGCTTCCCTCCAATATCTCATTTATTTGCAATAAATAAATAAATAAATAGCACTTAGAGTTGCTGGATCATAACCTGGAGATGTGCCATGTCTATGTAAATCCCCAAGAGAAGGAAGATCCACGGCGTTCCCTTCTGCCCTTTCCTACATTTCATAGTAACATAGGAAGCTGCTTTACTCTGAGTCAGACCAATGTTATCTACCCTCATAGAGCCAATTCCTAGGGGCCGAGGTCCCTTGACCCCACCCCCTAAAATATTTGAGAGAGCCAGGCCTCCCACAAAGCTGATGGGCATTACCTGGGCCTCTGCAATATTTTATTGCAGTTGGCACCCTTGTCTACACTGAATGGCAGCATCTCTCCAGGGTTTCAGGCAGGGATCTACCTGGTGACGCTGCCAGGTACTGAATCTGGGACACAGCATCTTAAAATGCAGAGGTCACTTCTGCAGTTCAAGTCGTACTTGCACCTTGCTGTCTGCACCGGAGTGGAGACACATTACCTGTTAGGGTACCAGAGGTGTCTCTAGGGGAGTGCGACCAGTGTGGCCACACCAGGAACGAGGCAAGAGGCAGGGGGCACCAGACTTTGGCATCGCACAGGACACCACTGAAATTTGAGATGCCAAGGTCTGCTACTGTGGTTATCCTGTCCCTGCAACCCCCAAACTCTATTCATGAAGCACCAGCCAAAATATTCACTGCCAGCCTTCGTTCAAGCTCTGGGCAATTCACTGGTGAACCTCATCTGACCATCTGGGTCCTCTCCCATCTATTAGCTGTACAGTGGGGAGCAGTGGAGACAGTTGCAGACCTTGGGGTCACAAATTTCAGTGGCACCTCCCATTCCACTTTATAGTTGCAGTGCTTTGAAGGCTCCACAACCAATGCGACCGAATCAGTCATGCTCCCCTAAATCCACTTTTGCTGGAGGGTGAAAAGAGCTCTGATATTGTGCAATATCTGTAGTTGCAGCTCCTGCATCTGCAGGATCAAAGCAGAGAATAGAGAGCCCAGCAGAGAGGTCCAATAGTGTTCCTTGCAAATATGCAAAAAGCATGCATGCTATTTTCAAGACGCAATCACATTTTTAGTTTTGAAGGCATGAAATAGCAGGACGTAAGGGTCTACAGGCCAGGTGGGCCTTGAAATTATTTGCACTCTTCTGCTGAGATTTACTAAGGATTCTTTTTTTCTCTTGACACAATTGGATCAAATAAAGAAAATGGACGGAGAGGGAGAGAGAGAATATAAATAAAACCTATGGAGAAAATGGAAGGTGAAACTTGAGTGGAGTTACAAATAATTAAATATATGCCTCTGTTTCAATGGAAAAAAATAGCTTATTGTGAGTTTATGTGTTAAAGAAGTGTGCTTGTGCCTGTGTCTGGCTTCACCCACTACTGGGCAGCATTCCACTTGGCCTGAAAAAGGTTTCCCACCCCTTATCTAAGAGAAGGGAATTCCACAACTGTGAGCATGAGTAGCCACCAAGGACACCTTTCAGCACTCCTTTGCTGTTCAGATTGGAACTTGGCTGAGATGGCGCTCTCAAATGACCTCAAAAATCATGAAGGCGGAATGGAGTAAAAGCACTGTGGCACACAGAGTCTAGATCAGGGCTGGGGAACTGGTTGCCTTCCAGATGTTGTTGAATTCCAACTCCCATCAGACCCAGCTACCCTGGTCAGTGTTAGGGGATGATGGGACTTGTAGTCCAACAACAGCTGGAAGGCTACAGATTCCCTACTCCCTTCTCTAGACAACGCGAGGGGCTAAATGCAAAGGGGGGAAAGCTCCCTGTACCTTTAATAGTTGTGTATGAGGGAGAATTTGGATGAATGCTGCCTTCTCGTCCCCTGTCTCTGTGGCTATGTGCACATAGTAGACTTAAGGCACCCCCCCAAAGAATCCTGGAAACTGTAGTGTGCTCGGGGTGGTGGGAATTATAGATCTGTAAAGAGGAAACTACTGTTTGCAGTATTCTTTTGGGTGTGCATGTGCTTTAAATATATGGTGTGTATGCAGACAAGCTGCACCTGCTAAAGCCCGTGTGTAATTTTGAAAGGTAGCGGAGTCCCTGTGCTTATCCTTTTATGCAGACTTATCTGCAGATGGTTTTTATTTTGGATAATTAAAAAAAAAGAGAGAGAAATCTGATCTCCTGCATTCTTCCCTAAAGGCTGCAATCCTCTACACATTTCCTTGAGAGTCAATCCTGTTAACGTCTTAGTTTTGAGTAAACCCGCACAGCCTCAGGCTATAAGGGAGCTGCCCAGAGCCTTCTGCCTGCTTTTCCTTTTCCTGCTTTGCCTGACAAGCAGCCTAAAAGGGGCTTGTTTAAATTCAATTTTGCAAAGTGCAATAATCTTTAAAGTCGGTTAGGAGTTGTACGGCAAGTGACAAGCAAAAGGCAACTTTCACCCCGGACAAATTGGCAGATGGAGACACGGTTTGGACAAGGACGGTGGGTAATTTGCTGCTTGCCGGTGGATGCCTCCTCTGCAGTTCGTTCCTTGTAAGGAAGAGCAAGGAGAGATTGTCAGAAAATAACAGCCAGCAGGCAGGCAGACAAGCCGTCCAGCCCCATATAGCAGAATTGGCAGGCTGTACTCAGGGGCGCTGCTTCAAAACAATCATATGTGTACTGCGTTTCTTGGAAGCCGACAGAGGCCTTGGCACCAATGTCTATGTTCTTCTGCAGCTGGAATCCTGAAAGCATCTTGACACATAACAAAACTAACGGTTGCTTGAAGGACTTTAAAATGAGCTTTTGTGCAGCAATATAGTCTTCTGAAAACTAGGCAAGAGAGGAGTCAGCATGGCTGTTGTATGCCGGGGGACACCCCTTACTGTCAAACAAGACGATTGACGTTAAATGTGCCAATAGCAGCTTTGGAGGAGCGATTTATTTGTGTGCGTGTCAAAACTACTGCAGGGTAGAAAGACTTAAACCTACTGAGTGCTCAGTGACAATAATGAAACTCTCCAGTGGCTGCTGTTTGCAACTTTAAAAATGTGGACATCAAACGCAAAGATGCATTTAATGTCAGATTTACTTTGGTGCTCTTCAGTGTATTCTGGGGAAGACCAGGGGTTCTTGGAAGCTTATAAAATGTTCTTAAATACAGAGTTCACTGACAGCAAGCCAGATAATCTGTATCTGGCTGCCATTGCGTCTGGTCTTCCCCTGTAATGTGCTGGCACAGGTTTGGGTTGGGTATGTACTAGGCAGGGCAGTGTGGCCTGGCAGACAGCAAGACTCAGTGTGAAGCAATAGTACACCCTTAGTAATGGATTGGGAAGACTTCAGGTTGGCAAGATCTACTTTGATCTTTATTAGAATGCTGAAGTCTATCACAGAATTGTAGAGTTGGAAGGGATCCTGAGGATCATCTAGTCCAACCCCCTGCGATGCAGGAATATGTAGCTGTCCCATGCAGGGATCGAAACCGCAACTTCGGCATTATCAGCACCATGCTCTAACCAACTGAGCTCTCCAATGCTTCATCAAGAGCCAGGTGAAAATTAGAGGCTTGGGGGGGATATGGAGTTAAGGTACATTCTGTGTTTGGGGAGGGACTATAGCTAGGGAGCAGATTGCATGTTTTGCACGTAGTAGGTAAAGATAAGTTTATTTCTAGTCTGTGCCAGTTTCACAAGTGTTCATTCCAAGACCTTTCTGCTTTTTGAAACAGAAAAATATGCTTGGTAGTGACAGCATGTAGGCTAAATTTTCGCCTGATATGTGCCACGTTGGGGGCCCATTGCAGGTTTGAATCCCGTAAACAATATAAATAAATAACATTAAACAGTGTTATATAAGTGCTTGCAGATGATGGTGACGGGGAGGCGGGGGAGATTCAAAGATAAGTGTTTAAGTGGAAAGTTGGCTGCCTAAGTATATTTGATCTAAAATGAAGCTGGCACATCTTTGAACACTACTGAACACCCTCAGCTCCCAAAAATATCAAAGAGACCCTTTGCAGAAGACTTGAGGAAAGAGCCCCTACACACACACACACACACACACACACACACACACAGAAATTACTTCATTCACAAATGCAATACAGTCACGTTGGGAGAGCACACAGCAGGTATCTTCCCAGCAGCCAAAGTTTTGGACATAAAGCAGATCACAAACCTTTATTCCCTGAAATCAGATCGTGGAGGACTTTGAGCCTTTTTAATGAGTACCCTTGGATTCTTTGCAAGAAGATGTATGGGCCTCTTAAAAGGCTTCAAAGGGGAAATGGCTTCAGTAGAGAGAAGAAAATCAGGGTATATTCTCACAACCACCTCAGCCTAGATTAGTAAATAGGTCATGCAAGTGGGACCTGCAACAAGATGTTGCAGCATTGCATGCTTCTGTTCAGCGTGCGAGCCAGGCAGCCAGCCAGCCAGCCATGGCTTGTATCAGAATGCTCCATTCCATTTCCCCATCTTCTTCATCCCACCTCCACAAAGACACTGAGCTTTCTGTACCTCTGAGAATGCTTAATCCTCATTGGACTACTTATAGGGGCAGTTTTTTTTTACCCAATAGATTCTTCTTTTGTCCAAAGAGTATTCCCCCCTCCCTCCCTATTTCTGCAAATTATTAAAGCAGGATCTCTCCTGACCACGATGATATATTGTTTCTCAAGCCCCTGTATGGCTAAATAGTCAGCACCTTAGTTCACTAAATGTATGCATGATGGACACTCTCCACCATAAACGCTGCAATCTGGTCAAGACAGCTTTGGAGTCTTCCTGGGGTATGTATGCTCAGTGATTATATATGCTTGAGAGATTTGATTTTTATTATTATTTGCTACTGGCTCAGTACCAGCCAACCTACCATCCAGGACATGCACCTATTTTGTAAGACTCCCCTCCACTGCTTTTATTGTTATTATGGTTTTGAAAATTAAACCATATTAAATTTTTCTGAGTTTGGGTAAAATGACAAGCTAAAAAGCTGTACTTAATAAAAAAATGGAAATTAAAGCTTCTTATCTCTTTGCAGCCGTGCCAGAGGAGGTGTAGGGAGTGCTCAAACTTGGGCTTGTTGTTGCTCATCTGATAATGGCAAACCATAGCTTATTGTCTTCTACAAATGTCGCCACTGATAGTGACAAAGAGGTGGTGGGTTGTAGCCATCTGTTTGTTAATCAGAGCAGGCCTATTTAAATTAATGGGTCTATTATCTCCATTGGTTTCAGCGAATCTACTCTGAGTATGGTTATGGTAGACCCAACCAGTGCCAGATTTACGTATAAGCTAAACAAGCTATAGCTTAGGGCCCCACTGTCTTGGGGGCCCCCCAAAAATGTAAAGGAAAAACCCACTGGATGTACATTTCCAAAATATAAGATAAAAAACAAACAAAATAAAACCTACATACAGCAACATTTAATAATACTTTTAATTTAATATTTAATATACTTCTTCTTAATTGCATTTCACTATTAATATACTTCTTCTTAATTGTATTTCAGTTCAACAATTACTTGGATAAAATACATATTTTGTTACGTGCAAATGGCTTCAGATACCTATTACGTCCATAAATTACCATATAGCATATATTCGACAGAAAAAACAGTGACAATTTGTTGTGGACAAAGGACGGCTGGACATATAAAGGGCCCCATTACCTTCAGTACCTTAGGACCTCATCAAACCAAAATCTGGCCCTGGACCCAACCCACTGACTCATGTAGGGATATTTTGGAACTTTATCTCTGCAGCTGAGATTTTGACTAGGATAGCCATTCTGTGTCAGTTTTCCGGTAATCAGGCAGGTAATACTTTTAATTAGGCTGTATAAAATGAGAGAAACCATCTTTTGATCAATTAAAAGGGTGCTCCTAATTAACAGGGCAGCAGCAGGTTGTTTTTTTAAAAAAAGAAAATGTTAATTATTTTATATTCAAGGACTTACATAGCCGTAGGTGGTGGCAGGCACCTAGTGAGAAGATAGACTTCTCCTTGTTTCTTACATGGGAGGATGTGTCTCTTCTGAGATGGTGTGACATCCAAAATCAAAAGAATGCTCCCTCTCTCACAATCATCTTTAGAATTATTGTTTTATCCATATGTACATTTATGGAGATAGACAGTGCACTCCTAAACTTGTCAGCTGAGAGGTTAGCCCCACTGATCTCAAGAGGACTTGTTTAATGTGAATATTAGGCAATATTGCCTACAAATTTTTGTTAAAATGCTGATGAATTTCCACAGGGATTTTTTTTTTAATGCAAACAGATATCGAAACTTAAGATTGGAAAAACAAAAAAACTGAAATGTACAGATTCACCTATCCCTTGTAATAATAAAGTAATTAGTTATACGGTGCAGCAGTGCAGTTCCCAGTAGGGTCACTCTTACTATAGCCTGAATATTTGAAAATATAAGTGGACACCTGCACACAAATAGTTTTGTGGTATTTTTCACCTGTGAGTCTTCAAAATGAAATGCCTCCTTGAAACGCCTAGTTTTCAAATATATATATATATATATTTCAAATATATATATATATAATTAGCAATATATATATTGCTAATTCTTTCACTCTGTGTTAATTCTGTTTCACTGGAAACATCCCAGTCTACTATTTTCTGTCTTTCTCTCTGTTTGCACACTTTCATCCTTCTGCCCAGCCTCTTACATCCCCTTAAAACTCCAGACTCTGCAGCTCGTCTCCTGCTGTCTCCGGGATGTGAGCTCAGTAACAGGGTAGGCAGGGCAGGTTAAAGAGAAATGCTCAGCAAGGGGGGAAGGATAATGGAAGGGAAGAGGCTTCTAAAATTGGCCAGTTAAGCACTGGAGAGGAGATTTTAAAAACCTAGGCAACAGACAAATCTTTCTGGTTGGATTCTTCATCTTAATTATGGCTAGAGATGTTCTAACTGCGATAAGATAGCAGGAGGTTACATCGTAGACTCAGTGGGTCTGTAATTACAGGTACATCAATGGGGAAACTTTTTTTCAGCCTGAGAGCTTCATTCCCTTCTGGGAAGACTTCGGGGGGCACATGCCAGTGGTGGGTGGGACCAGGGGCAGAAGTGGGTGGAGCAATATATTTGTGCATTATATGAGTTTCCATACACATCCACTACCTGTCTCTATCGCCCATCCAGGCAAGCAAGAGGCATAGCTGTCAACCTTTCCTTTTTTTGCGGGAAATTCCCTTATTCCAGCGCCATTTCCCTCTGCTTCCCGCTGCTATTCCGGATTGTTAGATATCCCGTAGACTGTCCCCGGGACAGGTGAGGCTGCTGATCCCTTATTGTCAAATCTGAAAGTTGACAGCTATGGCAAGAGGCCAGGCCAAAGCACTCAAGGAGGATGCAAAGCAGGGCCAGTGAGGGTAGGAAGGGCCATACAGAAGGGCCCTGGGTCGGAGGGTCCCCACTCCTGTATTATTGCATGGGAATGATGGAATTGGTTAAAGAGCTCAGCTCCAACAGCTTAAGGCAGGCCAGTTCATTCATTTCTTTCACAACAAACCATTCACAGTATCTGCATTTATTTTTGGTCTTTATTCATTTTTAGTGCTGCAGGAGCAGGACTGTTGGTGATTTATTTATTTTTACTACTTAGACAAGAAGCATGAACCAAACACACACCAGTCAGCATTAACCCCACTCACGCATATTCTTGTTAGCACAGGAATGGATCACAGGGGTGTATAAGAGGAGTGTTTCCTGCTGCATCCTGTTTTGCATAGACTGGTACTTGGCTTTTCATTGAACTTTGCAAATGTCAGAATGTTGTGATGAAATTCCTGTGGCTTACAGCTATAAATTCACAGGAATCTGATTGATTACTGCAAGAACAGGGTGGATGGATGGAGGACTAGATGGGCTGTTGGCCTGATCCAGAAGGGCTCTTATTATGTCCTCATGTGATCCTATGGTTCCTGGGAGGGCATCCCTAGGTCATAGGATGCTCTGGAGTTCCCTCTCCAAGAGATATGGGTCCACCCAGGACTTTTTCAGCTGGAACTCGCCGGAACTCAGTTCTGGCACCTCTCAGATGGGTGCCATTGCCATTATAAGAGAATGAGGGGGGTGTTCATAGTGAGTTCCAGCACCTCTTTTCATAGAAAAATAGAACTGGGTCCACACTTGGAGAAGACCTGACTTTGTGAGGCCCCTCCCTGCTGCAACAAAAACATCCACAGTCCTTATGTTGGAGCTCTGATGGCAGGAGAAGCAAAAAATTGGGGATGTTCAAGGGTTAGATCAGGGGAAGCATTAGATCTCAGAGAAACAAGGGGAGGGAAATCCTTTTTAAAAAATCAGACCAGAAAGAGGTGGTGGCGGTGAGGTAAAATGCTGGTTTCCTCCTTCCCTGTTACCATGTCCAGAACCCTCTTACCTAGCAGGGTTCTGGATTTGGGGGTTCATTGGCCTTTGGTTATTCTTCTTCCTGTGTTTGGGACTGCTTTGTAAATGTTTGTGTGTGTCTGTATCTATATCCCTATATCTATCTATATCTATATTGCAGGTTCATGATGAACCATGGGTAAAAACATGTATTGGAAATAGATCAACTTTCACCATCCTGGAGTCCTCCAGATATTTTTTATTACAACTCAAATCAGCCCTGGTCACCACATATATGTTGGATAGGGCCTGTTTGAGCCCTCGTGGACAGCAGGTTGGTTAAAATTGAAAGAGATTTTTGTCCATCTCTATCTCATCACATGCAGTGCAATCCCATGCCATTGCAATAAATCTGCTCATACTGCAACCATGTAGGCAGGACCAGTTGGGTGGGTTTGTCTCAGCCAGTTTTTGCCTAACTGGTAGGGAGAGCAACTGCCAATCAGGTGCTGCGAAATCACACAACTGGCCCTGCCTACATGGTTCATGACATCCACAGCAATATGGGGTCTCACAATACAGGACTGGTGCTGGAAATGGCCTGTCTTTAGCAAGTTCTCTCTCCCCTCTAAGATTGCTTATGGACTGAGGGCTTTACACTTCCTCTTATCTACACTTTCCTCTTCCTTCTTTCTCCCAGAGAAAACTGCTGTTTCACACTTAGTCAGAGCAAACGGCAATTCAGGTTTTCTCCAGATTGATGTTTGCTCTGATTTAGCGCTAAAGAGCAGGTTTTCTCTGGGAAAGGAGTGGGGCAAGAAAAGAAAAAATGCTTGGACCCATGCCTAAAAAGTGTGCGTCAAGTCGAAAGCCATGCTTTCTACGCATGGGGCAAACAGAAGTGTGGACGAGCCCTGAGACTACATGACTCAGCACATTTCATATCATCAGCATCCTTATCCCTGCCTGCAGACATTATTGATGTCGGAGTGGGAAATTAGGATACTCATGCCATGATAGATCTGAGTTATGCGAGAGGCTCTTCTAAGATTCTGCCTGATGAAAGCTCCCTGGATCTGATCCCCATTAAAGCCCATATTCACAGCTGCAACACCTGTCTAATCCCTCCTAAACACAGTTCCACAGCCAGTTCAAATTACACCTGCTGCCCTCAGCTCCCACACTTTAACACATATTACTGTGCATGTACTCGCCTCTGTTGGTTTGTGTGACTCACACCTAAGATACTTGGAACAGCAAATTGCCTGTCAGTGCCCACGAAGGAAACTCCTCTTGTTCTCCATCAACTAGCAGAAACCCACAGAAAGGGACATTTTGCAGAAATGGAACAGCTGTCGGGATATCAAGGCAACTTCCCCATCCCCTAAATCTGCAGTCAATTTGACTCAGGAAGAAAGCTATTTCCCAGTCCCAAACAAGGTAGATAGTGCTCTCCCCACTTGTGATCCCCAGCAACTGGTATTCAGAAGCATACTGTCTTTGAAAGTGGAGGTGGAACATAGCCACCATAGCAAGTAGCCACTGATAGCTTTATCGTCCACAAATTTGTCAAATCCTCTTTCAAAGCAATCCAAATCGGTGGCCATCATTATTCCTCCTAAAATAGGGTAACCAGAGTTTAACTGGGAACCCACAGATTCCCCATTCTGCCCTAGGAAATGCACCAACACTTCTATGGCCGCGGGTTTTCCTTGCCCATTCTTCCTCCCAGTGGACATCATTGGATTATTCCTTTAAAAAAACCAAACCTGCTGTTGACTTGTTAGGAATGGCTTGAATTGCAAGTCTGAAAACAGAACTAACTGGAAAACCATGTCAGGATGTCATCATCTGTTTGGAAACAGGATGTGTGGAGCTAATATGTCTTTTGTTTTGTGGTTTCTACAGGCACCGAGGTTCAATAAATTACATTTTGAGGTTGACCTCAAAGGAAGTCAATATCTCCTTATTACCCAATTGAGTGGGGTGAGGATCTCAGTTTGGCAGGGGCAGCAGCAGCCTTAATATCTCCTGTTGGAACGTGGCTACTGTTATAAGCAGCTGTGACATCCTTCCTCCAATCAATAAGCTACATAAATCTAAACAGGATGGTATGATTCAATGCCAGTGAACAAACAAACTTTTATGACCTGTGGTGAAGTCATTTTCCCGTGTCTGCCAGAGACATCAATGCAGAAATTAAATAGTCAGTGTGGTCTGGAGACGACAGCAGGCAAAAACAGAATGCCTGTTTGCGATTCTATTCTGAAGACTCATGTTACACGGAATGAGCTTGCAGTATACTTAGACAGCAGATGCGGAGTCATGTTTCTGAATTGCAAAATCTGTATTAGGGCAATCCTTTTATTAGGCCGAGGAAAATATGACAAAATAGTGTGCAAGCATTTGAGTTCTCCTGAATTCTTCAGGCTAAACAGAGCAGGAGGGGAGAGAGGAAAAAACTTGGCTGGTGCTAATGCTATGAGCCTGCATCTGTTCACATTTCCAAGATACAGACTCATAGTATTAACATCAGCCAAGTTTTTTCCTCTTTCTTCCCACCCTCACTTTAACTCAGCATAGGCAAACTCGGCCCTCCAGATGTTTTGGGACTACAACTCCCATGATCCCCAGCTAACAGGACCAGTGGTCAGGGATGATGGGAGTTGTAGTCCCAAAACATCTGGAGGGCCGAGTTTGCCTATGCCTGGTTTAGCTTCTAGCCAATGTGGTGCCCTACAGATGTTGCTAGACTACAACTTCCATCAACCCTGACATTGGCCATGCTGGTTAGGGCTGATGGGAGTTGGAGTTCAACAACATCCAGAGGGCACCACTTTGGATGCCCCTAATTTAGCCTGATGAGCTCAACAGCTTACGAAATATTTTGCAAAATCTTGACTGGCCAAATAAAGGTGTTGCCCTAATATAGATTTTGGAATTTAGAAACATGGTTCTGCACCTGCAATCAATGGCAATAATAATAATAATAATAATAATAATAATAATAATAATAATGATGTCGTCTATGGAAGGTCATATAATTATTTATTTCCTTGACATCGAATGGGTTAGGGTCAGACACCACTACTGAGAAGGTCCTCTGCCTGGTTCCCTGTAACTTCTTTCAATGAGGGAACTGCCAGAATGCCCTCAGAGCTGGACCTCAATGTCCTGACTGAATGATGGAGGTGGAGACGCTCTTTCAGGTATACAGGGCTGAAGTCATTAAGGGCTGTAAAGGTCAGACCAACACTTTGACCTGTGCTCAGAAACGTACTGGGAGCCAATGGTACATACAGTCCAGTGTTCTGCAACCTCATTCTGCGTAACGTGACTCTTCAGAACAGTCAGAATTGTACAGTTCATTATATAATCTTAACTTTCTAGTTCCATGTCTAGCTTGGTCTACGTTTTGGTCCACTTCAATGCATTTTGTTGATACACTGAATAATTCCTGTCAAATTTATGTATCTAGAGAGCTGTTTCATACATTGCATTTTTAAAAATGATGATCACAAAGTCTACGCATATGGTGTACAGAGGCTAAATCCTAAAAATCAGCTTTTTATTTATTTATTGCTTTGTATTTTAATTAAGGGTGTTTTAATATTGCTGTGTATTGCTGTTATGGATGAAATGTGTAGCAAAAAAATGGCACTGGGTAGAAGGACACAGCATTTGCACAGACTTTACTCTGGCAAATGCCCCTGAATGTTAATTGGAATGCACATCTGCCTGTCACACTTAATGTTGTTTTCTATGGGAAATTCCAGCAGAGCCCCAGTAAACATGATTGCTGGGTAGTGTGATCCTAGTAATAGTTAGCATTTAAACAAGACACTTGGAGTGTTCCAAGCACCTCATTATTTCTCTAATACTTACAAAAATAAGCAAATCAGTATTTTGATTGTTGTTATTATAATTAATCATCCCTATATTGCAGAAGGGGGTCCCTGAGGCTAAGAGACAGTGGCTTGAGTAAGATCACCTGTAGCCACATCTCACCTGACCTTCATGGTACCCAAATTACACCAACATGGGAAGAGTCTCACCATAATTTTAAAAGAATGACAGAAACCCTGAAACTCAACCAGCTTTGATTTTGTTTCTTCCTCACAGAAACCTAGAGAAATGGGAATATTATATTGAGTTTTGGCTGCATACTCACCATATATTTACTGCACCCACCCCATAAATCCTGGGAAGTGTAGTTTGTTAAGGGCACTTGGAAATAGTCACTGGAGTAAACTACTAGATTCCTTCATCAACAATAATCAGCATCAATGGCAAAATCAGCAACAGACACTCCTTCTGGCCTCCCAACCTCATCTTCTGGATATAGTCAAAGTTGTGTTGACATCAAAACAGCCAAGTTGTGTTGACCAAAGGGAGAGGAAACGCTGAGCTTCCTTTATCAGCAAATAAAATAGCGTCATCTCCTTTCCATTTTCTGCTTGACTTAGCAAGATGCGATTTTCTGTTCAGGAAACAGGAGGGGGGAAATTGTGAGCACACGCTGCAGATTTGTCTCCACACCAACCTCAGACATTGTAGTAAGCTCTGAACTCTGGTCCAGTTTGCTTAGACATGGGATAGCTCTTGTGAGCGAACCCTCTAATTGGATAGATAATGCTATCTGCAACACATCCAAACCTGCATTCTCTGAGGAATATCTGGCTCACCAGGGAGCTGGGCATATTTACTCAATATATTTGTGCAGACATCCATGCACCAAGAAAGGTACATATGGGTTCCTCGCAAATGCTTTTGCATAGCCCCTTTGCTTTCTTCCTCTTTAAGAATAAACCATTCAGCTAGGCCCACTTCTTCCCCAGTCCTTTCTGCCACTTGCTGTTTCCAATCTCATTCCAATGAACCTGGTTGATGATTCAGGACAGACAAAATAAGGTACTTCTTCACAAACTGCATAGTTAAACCAGGGAATCCAGATCCGCAAGATGTAGTGATGGCAACTAACTTGGATAACTTTAGAAGACAATCATGGAGAACAAGTCTACCCATAGCTACTAGCCATGAACCCCTTGGCTCCAGTATGAGAGTATCTGAACACCTGCTGCTGGGAATCACAGGTTTGGAGAGTGCTGTTGAGTTCATAAACTGCATGCAGGCTTCATCTAGGCATCTGGCTGGCCACTGTGAGATCAGGATGCTGACCATGATGGGCTTTTGGTCTGATCCAGCAGCACTCTTATTTCCAGTTTTCTGGAGAAAGTAGGGAGAGGAAATATCCTGAGGTACATGTCACAACGATGAAGCCCCATCTCTGCCTGCCCTCCAGATCCAACATATAAACCTTTCAGAGGTCCAAAGGAGCAGACAGTTCAGGGGTTTTGTAAGGACTTTTATGCATCCATCGCATCTGAAAAGCACCCGTTATCTTTGCAGTTCTGCTCTACAATGTCTCCATTCATAGTCCTTCTTATGAAACAGAATAAGAACCAGGTTAGCAGCCAACAGAGTTCTAATTGAAGGAAGGTAGCTGCTGCTGCTTCCAAAAGCATTCAGTTAGAAAAGGCTGTTTATGATCTTCTATCCACATGGTAGACGGGGGAATCAAGGATAACCCTGTGGATGATTCAACTGGGCACAGTTGGCCTTCCATTTTTCAAAACAGCAGGCTGCGACTACAGTCCATGATTTCCCCACAAAACTGACAATGATCTCTGCAGACCCATTGCCTTCATGCCCATTTTCAGGCTTTCTGGCAAGTATTCCCTGGTGCTGGGCACCTTTTAATGATCTCTTTTAATGTATTGATCTTGTTCCTGTGGTAGTGAAGCCTCTGGCATGGATTGGCTGAGCAGGTGTGGTCGCACGGAATGTTCAGTGGCTCTGGGAACAAAGCAAACTCTCCAATCCAGATTCTCTGAGAGAAGGGGTGGTGGTCAGTTTGATTGGGATTAAAACCTCACACAGGAACAGAACGGGGACTGGGAAGCTAAATCCTAGCCCAAAGGCAAGGAGGCTGAAGAAAGGGTGCACAGTAGGCAATGGAACCAGGGGAAACCTGCACATTTGGTGGGGTCATTTGTCCCCCATGAAAGATGTGGCGCTGATGGTGGGGAGATTTTCAGTGACTTTGGGGGTGCTGACCAAGTGCCATGAATTTTCAGCATGGGATGGGGGAGGGGCAAGCCATTATCTAAGATTACAAAGGGCACTCCACTTCCCTCAAGCATGAACACTCTGCTTCTTCTTCAGGCAAACAGCTGTAATCTGGGCAGCCTGGAAGGTTTCCCACTGGAAAAAATGCTCTATACGTGATACCACCAGGAGCATTCCTGGAAAATGGCTGCCTCCATTGGCAGGTCTAGGGTTTTGTTTAATCTTGGCTAACCAGGCACTGGATTGGCTGGCTGGGGCTGATGGGAATTGTAGTAAAAACCCTCTGGAGGTTAATGAATGTTGATCAGTTCTGTCAGTTGTGACTTCTACTGCAGCACTGTGACTGAGAAATCTTAAACGGGCTATGAAGGCTCCCAAAACCTGTAGGGCTGGTTACATTCACATATTGATTTGAACTAACCTTCTCATTTTTTAAGCTGTAGGCTTTTGTGGTTTTTTTGGGGGGGGGAGGGAAGTGTCACAGCCCAGCCTGTAACAACATCAGAATATGAGGCATACAAATTAAATGTCTTGGTGAATGCCCCAAATTCTGTGAGTGTCAACATTCATGCAGGAATGTTGTTAATCCCAGATGAATTTTGTTAATCCCAGATGAACCACCCTGCTTGTTTTTTAGCATTCAGGAGACACTCTTCTTCTTCTTCTTCTTCTTCTTCTTCTTCTTCTTCTTCTTCTTCTCTTCTTTGGCATTTAAATGAATTATTTTTCAACCTCAAGATAGAACACATCTGAATATATAAACATAAGACCAAATCCCCTTCAGAGGTGGTCAGTTCCAACTCATTAAGAACTTTGCCAAACTCTTGAAATCAAATGGGACCATCTGGGCTATTTGTTTTTTCCGCTTGGCTACTATGGGATTTGGAGGAATAAAGTAGTTGGCTGACCAGCAAGAATATGTTGCAGGCAGTGGGGGAGAGAGAATGAATGAAAAGAGAGACCTTTTCTCATAAACTGGAAACTTTGCTCCAAAGGTTTCGTCATGCACGATCTTGCATGAACATAAACATGGAGGCGATAAGATGCTTAACAATAAGCCACCCTTTCCTGAAAACGTGTTGAATTTTGTACTGAGAATATGATAAGAAGAGCCCTGCTGCATCAAGCCAATGGCCCATCTAGTTTAGCATCCTGTTATCGCAGTGACTAACCAGATGTCTTAAGAAGTAAACGGCTGGTTATTTAATATATTGCTATACTACTTTTATTGACAGTGAGAAGGAGAGACCCTTGAGGGATGATGATGATGATGATTTTGCCTCACATGCCTCTTGACCAGGCTTCCTCAAACTCGGCCCTCCAGATGTTGTGAGACTACAAATCCCATCATCCCTGACCACTGGTCCTGCTAGCTAGGGATCATGGGAGTTGTAGGCCAAAAACATCTGGAGGGCTGAGGTTGAGGAAGCCTGCTCTTGACAGACATTTATTTTAGGGGAAGGCTTGTAGCTCAATGGTAGAGCATATGGCTTTGCATGTAAAAGGTCCTAGATTCAATTGCTGGTGTCTCCAGGTAGGTCTGGAAAGCAGCTACCAGTCAGTGTAGACAATACTGAAGTAGATGGTCTGACTCAGTACGTATAAGGAAGGCCTCTGTTATGTTGGGTGCTAAGGGCTGTGAGCTGGTGGGGGTGGGGCTGTTTGTGGTTCTGCTTCAGGCGTCAAAATATCTTGGGGCAGCCCTGTGAGTGGGCATAGCAGAGAGGATAAAGCTTCTATTCTACCACCTGCATCTCTCCTAAAAGAACCACAGTTATTGTGCAGTCAGGATTGTTTACCACTTAACATTTACTTTCCTATCTTCTTGTTTAAGCCACCCACTGGCTCTGCCTCTCACTTAACCCTTCCCATGTGAAAGTACAGTACTGAGTTAAGTAGATTTCATGGTTGGTGAAGGCTGGCACGGATCCGTCAGCTCCCAAGGCATCTGGATTTGTGTAAGCTGGAAATACATTTGCATTTTTGCTTGGCTGGCTGCACATCAGGAGACAGCACAAGATGCTCCAAACACAACAAGTAGCAAGAACAACAACAACAAAACCAGTGTTTTCAAATGCCTCTCATGTTGTCAGACAACACAGGAATGATATTTGCATAATTATCTCCACATATAATGAATTAACATCCATTCCGGAAACCAAAGCTTTGCATTCTTTCTTTTCTTTTTTTTATAAACATATTAATTTTCCTCCTTGGCTGCTATTTCTAACTTGCCAGAACTGGAAAGTGAGATAATAAAATGCCCCTTTAAGTGCAGAACAAAGATCTTGAATGAAGTAAAACAGGGATGTGTATGTCTTGCATCTGGCCTGGGAGTCTGCTGGTTAGAGGATTCACAGGTGTCTAGTGCTGCAATCCTAACCCCCCCTTACCCCACTGAATTCAATAGGACTTGCTTCTGAGTAGATGTGGTTAGGATTGCCCCGTAAGGTGGCAAAGGATCAAGGAGTCAGAGAGCTGGAAAACTTATCGTTTTGTACCCTTTACCCTTTGTAACCTAGGGTAGGGCATTATCTTCCTAGAAGCATCTGGGTAGCTTAGGGGAGCACAAGGCACACAGCTTTGTCCTCTTAATGGAGAGGGTTGGCCTGGGAGTTCAGGAAGAAGAGCTAGGGGATATGTCACTATTCCCCCCTCATCACTCCTCAGCATGCCCTGAGCATCTGGGGGTGCTGGGGTGACAC
The DNA here is from genome assembly GCF_027172205.1 of Podarcis raffonei. Taxonomy (NCBI): domain Eukaryota; kingdom Metazoa; phylum Chordata; class Lepidosauria; order Squamata; family Lacertidae; genus Podarcis; species Podarcis raffonei. Next base: position 62,378,063 of record NC_070611.1, on the reverse strand, counting down.
TCTGGGATCTGATATGTGGCAGCAGGTTTGTTGCATGAAAAGGGAGCTTAATCTGTTTCCACTTTTCCATTACTGCTTCGTTAAGTACACAAATCATTGCAAAAGAAACTTTTTAAAGTTTCCAGTGACCTCCCCTATAAGCACTGCTTCCTTTCCACAGGGCTTTTCACTGAGAAGCACATTAAGAAGAAGAAGAGAAGAAGAGTTTGGCCTTGATATCCCCCCTTTCACCCCCCTTAAGGAGTCTCAAAGAGGCTAACAATCTCCTTTCCCTTCCCTTCTGTGAGGTGAGTGAGGCTGAGAGACTTCAGAGAAGTGTGACTAGTCCAAGGTCACCCAGCAGCTGCATGTGGAGGAGCAGGGAAGCGAACCCGGTTCACCAGATTACGAGTCCACCACTCTTAACCACTACACCACACTGGGTGTACACACGTTGTGGGTGATACTTACACACAGTTTTCATCACCCACACATCCCACATAACACATGTCTGACCCTTTGGCTCTCTCCCCACAAATGGTGCACATTTCCCCTCACCCTCCTTCCTTTCTCGTTCCTGGAGCAAAGCTATTCCTTGGACTTTGGGGAATAAATAAGCTACAGTTATTTCCTCTAAACTCAGCTCACTGGATCCATCTCTCCATTCTCAGATTAAAATATCACTGTAGCATGAGGTGATAAATTGAGGTCTTAAGTGTGTGCCGTTCCCTTCATCAGATACAGCCAAGGCTGAAACTCCAGCCGTGAGCCTATGTCTGAAATCTCGGCTGGCTCTAGGGCTCAAAGAGAGAGGGGAGGTTGTTTCCTCTGATGCCTGTTTATACACCTTGTTGCTCAGACTCATCAGACAACAGATTACTGACTGAGCCCCAGTCCCAGTTGGACTTGGCTCAGTCTGAAATTTAAAACGGGGGCTGGGGGTAGCAAAAACTTTTCTATGAAAATCAAACCACCAGATTTTACTAAATCAACTTGTTAAAATTGTAGAGAAAACCTTTTTAATTTTCTTTTTCAGGGGAGGGGCACATTTATTGGCCCTGGTTCAATCCCAGGTGTCTCTTAAGAGGCGCTGATCAGAATACAAGTGATAGGAGGAAAGACACACACCCTTGACACAAACAACCTTGGAAGAGTAACTGCTTATCATGTCGATCCTGTGTGTGGAAGCCATGCAAAAGGTGAATACCATGCTAGGGATTAGTAGGAAAGGAACTTAAAGTTAAACCGTTGCGCTGTCACAATGCCATTATACGAATCTGTGGTGCAACTACATTTGGAATGCTGTGTGCAGTTTTGGTCACCTCAAAAAGGATATACAGTCATATCCTGGATCCCAAACGCCTTGGTACTCGAGCATTTTGGTTCCCAAACGCTGCAATCCTGGAAGAGAGTTTTCCAGTTTGTGAACATTCTTTGGAACCTGAATGTTTGACAAGGTTTCCATGGCTTCCAATTGGCTGCAGGAGCTTCCTGCTGCCAATTAGAAGCCATGCTTTGGTTTCTGAACATTTTGGAAGTCGAATGGACTTCCAGAATGGATTCTGTTTGACTTCCAAGGTATGGCTGTAGTAGAGTTGGGAAAGATTTGTAAAAGCGCAACCACAATGATCAAGGGGATGGAACAACTCCGCTATGAAGAAAGGTTGTGGCGTTTGAGACTTTTTAGTTTAGAGAAAAGGCGAGTAATTATTTCTTCTTCTTCTTCTTCTTCTTCTTCTTCTTCTTCTTCTTCTTCTTCTTCTTCTTCTCCTCCTCCTCCTCCTCCTCCTCCTCCTCCTCCTCCTCCTCCTCCTCCTCCTCCTTCTTCTCATGCCACCCATCTGATCGGGTTGCCCCAGCCGCTCTGGGCAGCTCCAAACAGAATATTAAAATACAATAAAACATCCAACTTTAACAACTTTGAGAGCCAGTGTGGTGTAGTGGTTAAGAGTGGTGGACTCATAATCTGGTGAACCAGGTTTGATTCCCCGCTCCTCCACATGCAGTTGCTGGGTGACCTTGGGTCAGTCACATTTCTCTGAAGTCTCTCAGCCTCACTCACCTCACAGAGTGTTTGTTGTGGGGGAGGAAGGGAAAGGAGATTGTTAGCCGCTTTGAGACTCCTAAGTGTAGTGATAAAGTGGGATATCAAATCTAAACTCTTCTCTCTTCTTCTTCTTCCTCTCTTCCCACACACAAATAGCCACAGCCACAGGATTGTTCATTTTACAAAGGCTAGTGACAGGGTGTGTAAATCAGGGTGCTGAGGCACCAAGAGGGTACAGCCTAAGGTGGCCTTACAGCACCTCCCTACTGGGCTTTGGGCTCAGTCAGCACCCCAGTCGGATGTGAAGGCCAATGAGATGACAGCAGAAGAATGGGCAGGGGGAAACCCATTTTTCTCAAATTTTTGAGGGATTTTGCAGGCCTTCACCTGGAACACTGAACATCTGTATCTCTCTCCAGCTGTTCCTTATCTGCTTTATCAAGCCCCACTGCCAGGGAGGAGAAATGTCAAGTCTTGACTGGCTGCAGGCTTGCCTCCCAGCTGCTCTCAACCAGTAAGCCCTGCTGACAGGAGCCCTGATCCTGCACCCCCACAGGAGGGAAATAAGATAAGCAATTGGGCAGTCACTGGTGGTCTGTGACACAGCCCTGTAAAATATGCCATCCCTTATATTGCAGTGGTGGGACAGTGGCTGCCTCATTTTGGATCCCAGCAATTGGTTGGGGGAAAAAAAACTTTGCATATTAGAAATGCTATTGAAATTATATGTTTTGATGCCAGTGCTGATTTATTGCTTTTCCTGTGGATTTTTTATTTTTTTTGTATTTTGTTTTCCAGTACGCTTTGCAAAATGTTAATTTATCTGCCAACCAGGTTATGGGTTTGTAAACGGCAGTTCAGTGAAATTAGGTAAATGTCCCTTTTTTTGGAGGGGGGGAAGCAATTAAAATCACTTTGGCTTTGCCTGTTTGCCTGTTCTCTGGTGTCCAATGGCAGTGCCTGGGCATCGGAGTCAGACTAAGACTCTGTTCTTCAACAAGGGGGAGAAAATATATATGGTTGTACTTCTCGTATGGACAAAAATAGCACAGTATAAAACACAAAGCCTAGAAAAAGGTCAAAGCTGATGTTTACCAGGATCTACTTCACATTGCCTCCTACAGTCTAGTTCATTTTTATTTATTTATATTAAATTTCTATCCCAAAGGAATTGAAACATATTAAAAACAATTCCAAAAGTGTATGATTCCAATATAGTAATGGTCCGTATGTTTTAATAGATCTCTCTCTCTCTCTCTCTCTCTCTCTCTCTCTCTCTCTCTCTCTCACACACACACACACACACATTCTAATAATGTTTGTCCCTTTTTAAATAAATGCTTTCCCCCCTATGGTTTTACCTGTTTCTGTTTTAGCTGTAAGATGCCAGCCATGCTCCCTGGTCTCTAGGTGCAGCCTCACCCCACATGGAAGTCTGCCCCTGCTTCCTTTTCACTTTTTTTTAAAACCTCCTGCAAAAGGGCACTTTTTTCCTGTTGGAGAACAGCCTTTGCCAAAGGTGTCATGGGCTTTGAAGACACTCGAACTCAGGACGCAAGGGAGAAACGTGCTAAGAGGAAGGCACGCTTGGCAAATCCACACCGTGATCAACTCCCACCCAGAAACCAATGTCCCCACTGTGGAAGGATGTGTGGATCCAGACTTGGCCTCCACAATCACTTATGGACTCATTGTTAAAACCGTGTTTATGGAAGACAATCTTACTTGGCTATGAGTGATCACCAAAGAAGAATTGGTGAACAGCTAGTGGCTATCACCTTCTTGCCCCGGTTGTAAATTTTTGAAGATCACTGTTGGAAAAAGAATAGCAAACTAGATGGAACTTAGTGTGACCCAGACTTGCAGATCTAAAGTTCTTGAATCAAGTTGCCTAGCTTGTCACATGAACTAATCTCATCTAGTTCACTGATAATGCAACAAAGAGGTTGCAAAACACATCTCAGTTCTGGCTTGATGCTAAGCTTGCCTTTGAGAACTGCACCCTCCCAAACGATTTCTCTGCAACCTAGAAATGTGTCAATTAACAGATTTTTCAGAAACCCAATCCAAGATTCCCGAGCTGTGCATTTATTTATTTTTTGAAACCTTGGATGTTCCATTTTGTGAAAAGGGGAATAAAATGGAACCAGGCCATTCATCATTATTTTTTAATTCTCCATTACCTAAATATTTGTAGATATGGTACAAATACCTTATTCAATTTAAATCACATTATCTTATTCAATTTAAATATAGATAGAATTGTTCAAAGTTAATGGTAATACTTATTGTTACAGTTGCCTTAGTAACAGAATTTCCTCATGCTGCTATCACTGCCTTTAGATAATGTCAACTCCTTACGTCTGCATTTAGGTTAATATGCAAAATAGTTTATCAAACCGTAAAGGCTGATGTGTGGCTCACTCACTTGTTTTCTAAAGAAGGATCCACAGAAGGGAGGGGGTATCTCTGGTGTTTAAGAGTACTTATAAACATTACTTCCAGCAGATTTATCAGCAAATATGACAGGAGACATGGATATCTAGCAGTAAGGGGTGGTAGCATCACTGTTATAAGAATCTGAACCATGGGGGACAACTAACAGTGACTCCCCTGAAAACCGCAGTGATTGGGTAGGGATATAAGGGGTCAAATGATCACCAAGGTATTCTGAACCCAAGTTGTTAAGTACTGTAGCCTATAAATTAATATGGGAACCTTGAACATGAGCCTTTAATGTCAATAGCTCAGTCCTGTAGAATACCCTGCTGCTAGAGATACAGCAGGCGCCTTCTGTGCCGAAAACGTTTCTATTCTGACAGGCTTATGCATCCCCCACAATAGTCTATGAGGTTTGTTTTAAATTTATTTTTAGCTTTTAACTCGCTTTTAACTTTTTTCTGATTTTATTATTTGGTTTCATGCTTTTATACTGTAAACCACTGTGATATATTTTTATGGTACAGTGGAATATACATATTTTTAAAAATAAGATGTTAAATAAACATTGAATAGATAAAAAGAATCTTGAATTAATGCAATATGTAATGATGGCCACCAACTTGGATGGCTTTAAAGGGGGATTAAACAATTTCATGGTGGCCATGAGTCATGATGGGTACAGCTATGGTGCCTTTGCATACTAGTTGCTGAGGATCAGGAGTAGGAGAGAGGGTGATTGTGGGTGTTTTGAAGAGGTATCTAGTTGGTTACTGTGGGGACAGAATGCTAGACCAGATAGGCCTCTGGTCTGACCCAGCAGGGCTCGTCTTAGGTTCTTGCTCAAAATAACTATCGATTTTTGGGGGGCAGCAGTGGAATGAGCTTCCTGAAAGCTGTATTAAACTGATTAATGTGCCACCAGCTATTACCAAACTCTAAAACGTTTAGCAGTTCCATATAGCATTCTTTAGGATGCAATTTATGTGACGAATGCTGTTGAGAATATCATCATATTGTGCTTCATTGAATTTTGTTAATGACTTGGGCTTGTAATTATTTTGTAGTTTGCAATTTGCCTTTCTGAGCTCTCACTCAGCCACTTTATTAGGGTATGATTTATATGAGAAACTTCATTAAGAGTGTTAATCATGGTGTCTAGATTGGAAATTAAAACATGCTCATCAAGATTACAAATGGAGGAATTTCCATTTTCCTTCTACATAAAGGCACAAATTAACATGATACTTAATTCCATAGCTTAACTTCTAGTAAACAACAGACACATGCCCCTTTTGTCTACCGTTAGCTGAGCTGCAAGGGAGTAATTCTGCTCTGTTTAGAGGCCAAAACAAAGAAAAATGGGAATTTTCCAACTCCCTTCTTATGCTGTTTGAAGGGGGGGAAGAGACAGTGGCTTAGATGCTTTTATGGGCATCTTTTTCTCTTTCTGCCAGTCTAGGGCAGCAAAAGAAGCAACCAGAGGGAGAAAGTGGATAGGGAGAAGTTTGAAGAAAGTGAATAGAGAGAAGTATTTCTTCTTCTGTCATAATACTGGAATTCAGGACATCCAGCGAGGTTCAAAGAATGTTGGAACACTCAGGGAAAGCAAAGGAAAGTGATTCTTCACCTAGTTAAACGATGGAATTCATTTCCCCAAGAGATAGCAATGGTTTTAGAGGGAGATTAGACAAAGTCACACCTTTCCATGGCTGTGCTCTACCTTCGCTGTCAAAGGCGGCATGTCTCTAAACGCCACTTGCTGGGAATCACAACTGGGGAGAGGGTTGCTGCACTCAAGTCCTGCTCTCCTGCTTCCCATGGGGGCGTGTGGTTGGTCACTGTAGGAACAGAGGGCTGGACTAAATGGGCCTTTGGCTTGATCCACCATGACTCTTATTCTGTTCTTATAGGGGACGGGTGCCCCTAAACCATACTCTGAAAATTCTAAAACATGCACACAGGCCCCCAAAGCCTGGCATCCCTTGCTGCAGTTCTTTGTTTTCTTTAAGTTTAAAAGCTGCAGAGAGGGGCTAACTGTTATGTATTCAGTGGTCGGTGTTTGCCTGAGCTTGAGTCTGGACTAAGGCTTCTGAGCCCCTGTGTTCTGATTCGATACATGGTATCCAATCACAGAACATTTCAGGATTTGGGCCTCTGCCAGTGGCCCTTAAACTCTGAGTTATGATTTGCAGCTTGGAAGTTTAGACAGCCAACCATGTTGGGAGTGGGAGTGGCCCAGGCCTTCAGAAATGTAAATAAGCAATTGCTTTGCCCCTGTTGTCCAGTTCTGTTAATTCAATAAAGCTTCTTGTTGTTATCACTGTGTCTTGCCTCGTGGTAACCCACCTACATTTCACAAACTGAGTTCAAGAAATGAGGCTGGGGGTGGGGTAACACTTTTCTCCCCAAGCCATTTCCCTGCTTTCAGTTTTTCTCCTTCCAAGCTGTGGATTGCTTTGCAGGAGCAAATATCTAGGGAACATTATGGTGTCTGTATGGTCCACACACCCACTTGTCCCGTGCCTAGGAAGCGCTGATCCTAGCAGTTTTCCACTTCCTAGGAATGGATCCGTTCACAGGGATTTGCACCTGTGTTTCCCACACCCAAAGCCATTCCTCTGCCCACTGTACCACCAATGTTATAAGCTTTATCCTTGCTTTTGCATCCTGTAGGAAATATGTCAGGGGCTCACAGAACCTCTTTTGACATAAAGCTACAGTCATTTCCCCTGAACACAGCTCACTGGCTCCATCTCTCCATACTGTGATTAAAATCTTACAGTAGCATGAGGTGATAAATTAAGGTCTTAAATGTGTGTCATCCCTTCGTCAGGTACAACCAAGTGTGAAGGCTCCTTGCAGCATGTATATGCGTCAGAGGACTCTCTTCAGCCTTCAGAGATCAATAGGGGCGAGGGAGCAGACCCTCCCAGAACTCCTCTTCATATATTTTATTGCCCCTCACAGTGGCTTTGGTTGCCTGGTGTCCTAGCTCCCGGGCATGCCAGTTTCCTATGTTCAAGGAATACATTTTGTAATGGAGCATTGTGTCATGGGAGCCCCTTCTTGCAGCCTGAAGTGGTTCAGTCCAGGCACAGGCTGACAGTGGTTAGCGATAAATTCTGAACTACAGGAACTCATCATGACAGCTCCTATAGCTATGTCCCAATGAGGCAGCTGTTTTGATCTGTCATATGTTATGTATGATCTATCATATACACACACTCTCACACACACAAAACAGGGAGTGAGGCATAAAATATGGGGTCCTGATACTTTGTGCTGTGGATGACAGCACAAAATGGCTGCTATGGGCACCAAATGAAGAAAAAAAGAGATTTTTTTTAAAAAAAGTTGGCAGTACTCCATACCAGCAAATACTGTCACAAAAAAGTGCTGCACCACATAATATCTAATTTAGTAGGATCAGAGTTGTATTTACTGATTCTTCCCTCTGACTGCATAAATTTGGCTTGTAAAACACACTGAGTTATAACAAAAGATCTTCAGCCAACTAAAATGCAATCTCCAGCTTTTAACTAAATATGCAAAACAATCTTGTAAAGAAGACTTACCATTTAGCATGCTTGCATGAAAGGGGAACCCTGTCAAAGAGAAGGAAAGAAGTATTTAGCCTCTGCTTCCTCATTTCCTCTGATTTTCTCTATGCTAAACTGTCAAAGCCAAACCTCATTATCACCTTACTCACTTGTCAGAGCAAGGAGGCCAGTTGGTTACCCTGGTGCTCTGGCAGATGATACCTTCTGCTCTGAAGAAAGGCTGTGAGCTGCCTTCACCTGCAGTCCCCTTCCAATACACAGGCTTACCACCCATAAATTCTATAAACCCACAAATGAATAAAAACCCATATGGGGACATTGGAAAAACTTCTTTTATCGAAGATGGAAGAAGGCCAGTGTGTTCAGTTTGAGCCTAGGTGAGTCTGCAACAATGATTTTCTTCTTTTATATGAAATGCCACTGGAGAGTAGCAATATTTGAGAGGAGAGAAATGAAAGCTCTAGCCTGTTCCTCTGATCATTTCGGTCTGTTCCAGCCACCAGCTGAACTGAATGCATATATGTCAATGCTGCTTGCTGAAATAAGAGATGAACCCCATTTGTTCCCCAAAAAGCCTCACAAATTTTTCTGCGGTGATTCTTTTTAAGTCAAACGTGCTCTGAATATTTTATTTGCTGGATATTTACTGCACTGTATTTGAGACCTGTATTTCACATTCAAAAATGTACTAGTATTGAACTGCATTGTATGGTGACCTGGAATGATACTTTGCATTAGACAGTAGTTGATGGTTAATGTGCTATAGGATTTGGTGCCTGACTGTAACTGATGGTTGACCTGCAATAGTATTTAGTATCCACAACATTTTCCTCAAAACAAAGCCCCAATGGATTCGATGGGATTTACTCCTAAGTAAGCATGCATAAAAATGCAGCCTTAGGGTGCCTCCAGACTGTATTTAGAGGGAGGGATTCACATGCACACTGGAATTTTAGGTTTCTGTATATAAAGTGGATTATAGTGCCTTAGTACAGCACATCTCCATTGAAAAAGAAACTGGACATTTTCTGGTTTAGAGGGAGAGAGGGAAATGCATTGACAAATGCAGATTGACAGGAAGTACAGGAATACAAGTAAATACCCCACAAATAAAATAGGATGGATGCTCCTTGTCAAATAACAGCCTCAGAAACACATTGGAATGAATGCTCAATAAAGACCAGATTCTGAACACCTCCAGATGTTCTTTTTATGGTGCATCATGATGATTTGTGTCCATGGTGATATTGGGGTAGGTATACGTGATCCTGCGTTGAATACTGTTTGCGCCTTCAAAAGTTCTGGGGTGGACATACAGTGCATGTCCCATAACCTCCTGCTGAAATTCTGCCACTTATCATACCAATGTTCTGGACTGGGAGTGGACGGGAGGGAGGTTGTCTGCCTTTTGTTGCATTGTAGCACAAGAGTGCGCCTCCCAAGCAATAATGTGGTAACACTGGGGGAGCATCACAGAAAAATTAATACATCAGAATGATGTGTGGGGATTCCAGTACAAGGCACCACTTAATGCACTACTCTAGTGTCAATGACGTGTATCAGAATACACCTGCAAAAACAAAACAAAACAGGGACCCATATTCTAACCACCACATATACGGGTCATGTGGAAGATCCTTTAGACTTGCTCTGATTTCAGTAGCATCAAATATGAATTCTCATCATACACTAAATGTCTCAGATGGGGAGACGACCCTTAAATTTGTTGGTAAAAATTCACAGACAATGTGCAAATTTGAAATTGTGTATTTGAAGTTTGATTGGCAAACCTGGCAAGTTCAGAACATTTGCAAATATTTGTTCTGGCTTTAGCTGATATCAACACAAAGCCGTCATTGTGTGGGAAATGTTGTTCTGTGCCAAGTTCACAGAGTGGCAAAGGCTACTTTAGAAATTTGCAATGCCTTAAACAGAGGGCTGAATAATATTTTAATGCAATTAAATAAAAGCCATAAATTAGCACAGACAAAGAGCTTCTCTCAGATGCAGAAAGATTTAAATTAATCTTTCCTTATCCAGAATTACCTTTCATTTAAAATATTGATTTCTTTGATTTTTTTCATAGCAAAAGAAAATAATGAACTCTTGATGGAATAACCTTAATTGCATCTTGAGCTCCTAAAGAGATAGTGCTGTTCTAAATGCTGGGATTTAAATGGCTGCTTAAGGTAATAAATGCATATAATGAATGAAAATTAACAATTTTATGTCCTGAAATTGATAGCCTCAAATAATATACTAAAATTTATTGATTCTGTGGAACTTACTGTAATTCCATCTCTACAAACCCTGCTGCAACCTGCTTCACATATGGAAATTCTAATTAAATTGTTCAAGGATCACATATTTCTTCCAGACTGTCATTATTTTCAATCACATACCAGCAAATTCAGGTCACATAGTTACAGCTGATTGGGAGATTGTGTGCAACAAGTCCACTTCCCCAAAGGAATGTACTTTTTGCAGTAAGGAAAGGGGTGGAGAAATGCCCTGGAAAGTGTGGGATAACATGCTTGATGCAACTCTGTCTAACTACCCTATCAAACCAATCAGAATGAATGCTCAACAAACAGGTTGCCTGGAAGCACCCATTGTCATAATTCCCTGTAGCTCAGGACACCTGGTCACCTTAGACAGGAAAGACAGGATCCACCTGGGAGAACCATGGCTACCTAATATTTAAAATGAGAACCCAGGCTGACCGCGCCAGAGCCCGAGCCTGAACTGCCCACACACAAAGAAAAAAGATCAGAAATAAAACCCCCAAACCCAGACAATTGCTTTAACTTGTACAAATCCCCCTGGATTTGTAGGTCCTCAAAAGAGGGCATGTAATGTAGCTTTGTGTGAGCAAGGAGACTTTACCAATTGCCAGGGGAAGACATCGTCTGCATGGACAGAGCTCTACTTCCCAAGGACAACAGAAGCAGCTTTGCTTTTCTGTAAAATTTTGAATGGCAGCTGCTGCATCCTCCCTAACCCCATGGTACCGAGGAGCAGCTATTTTTCACTGCCTTCATGGCAAACATTTAAGTATCTGAAAGCTATTATCATCGCATTTCTTGAATCTTATTTTCTGCATGCTAAACATATACTGTAGCCTGATTCAAAAGTTGATATTAAAGCACAACAGGGAGCCATAAAGATGGGCCTCAGTGTTACTCAGTGATTCAGCAAATAGAATAGGATACTATAATACAGACACATGGTTGCTGATTCCCTTTAAACCACCACCTCAGTCCTCCACTGGCACTAGCTGTTTCTCTTGCTTCTGCAAGACAATCAGTGTTGAAAGGGGAGGAAGGAAGCCCATTTCTCCCACTGCATGGGAGAGTTTGCAACTCTATCTCTCCTGTCTCTTTAGTGATTCCCCCCCTCCCCATAAAATATAGAACAGGGTTTCCCAAACCTGGGTCTCCAGCTGTTTTTGAACTACACCTCCCATAATCCCTAGCTAACAGAATGAGTGGTCAGGGATTATGGAAACTGTAGTCCAAAATCAGCTGGAGACCCAGGTTTGGGAAACCCTGGTGTAGAAGGTAGTATAGAGAGTGTTAGTTTAGCAATCGGCTGCACTGATTCTCCAGCACAACTTGGTGCTCTCCAGCTGTTTTGGTCTGCAATTCCCATCAGCCACTGCCAGCATGGCCAATGGTTAGGTATGATGGGTTCTGTAAGAGGGCCACTGCTAGTGAAAGCTGGTCCATTAGGGCAAATGGGGCAGTGTCCCAACAACCTGTTTGGATTCCTCCAAGCCAACCTGCTTCCTTACTTATACAGTGGTACCTCAGGTTACATACGCTTCAGGTTACAGACTCCGCTAACCCAGAAATAGTGCTTCAGGTTAAGAACTTTGCTTCAGGTTGAGAACAGAAATCGTGCTCCGGCGGCGCGGCAGCAGCAGGAGGCCCCATTAGCTAAAGTGGTGCTTCAGGTTAAGAACAGTTTCAGGTTAAGAACGGACCTCTGGAACAAATTAAGTACGTAACCCGAGGTACCACTGTATCCAGTCCAGGGGGTGTCACTGGCTGACAGATTTCTCCTCCTCTTTGGTTTTAGTGTTGCGGCATACACACCAACCCATTAGTAGCACAAATATAGCCGTCACCTTGCCCAACCTGAAATCATTTAGGGTTGTTGTGAACATGCTGCTTTGAGACCCTGCTCTCCATAAGGGTGGATGTGGTTACTCCATAAGCTTTTGAAAACCCACACATGCCACAGGTGAATTAAGGAATTGGTGATGGCAGGGCCGGATTTAGGTTTGATGAGGCCCTAAGCTACTGAAGGTAATGGGGCCCTTTATATGTCCAGCTGTCCTTTGTCAACAACAAATTGTCGCTGTTTTTTGTGTTGAATATACGCTATATGGTAATTTATGGCCTAATAGGTATCTAAAGCCATTTGCACATAACAAATTAGAGCCAACACAACACAAAACACTGTTGCTGTATGTAGGTTTCATTTTATTTATTTTTTATCTTATATTTTGGAAATGTACACCCAGTGGTTTTTTCCTTTAAATTTTTTTGGGGGCCCCAAGAGAGTGGGGCCCTAAGCTATAGCTTGTTTAGCTTATACGTTAATCCGGTGCTTAGTGATTGCAATATTGGTATATGCTCACGCACAATGTCATCGGGCAGGTGTAGATACATGCCCCCCACTGCAGAACAGCCACCATCCAACATGCACAGGTGTGTGTGTGTGTGTGCAGAATCAACCTGCAATGTGTCACCGCCCACGCCCCAGAATGAAACCAGTTTCTCAATAAGTGATTTTCAGGGGCACCCCCCCCAATAGATCTAGATTGTGTGTGGAATACACAGGATAAAAGCAAGCAAACAAACCAAGAACCTGGTCCCTAAAGATTCTAGCATAGATATGTATATGCAGCCTCTGCCTCAAGAAACATTTGTTCTTTTACCAGGAAGCACCTTGAAACTTGGTGTACATGCATGCGGACGTGAGCTGTTTTAATATATTGACGGGGAAACTGTTTGGTTTGCCTTAGAAAAACCTTTTCTGAAAACATTTGCATTCTTCCCCTTTCTTGCTAAAGATTTCTCTTTTTTTGAGGCTACAGTTGTGCATCCCCCATTTTTATTCCTTTAACTGTTTGGAATATTAACTCTTCTTCAGCTCAATAGTGGAGATTGATTCAAATGAAAGCAAACACTTTCCAGGGCTAATGCATTATGCAGTCAGGGTAGCAAAAGATTACAAGTCTAACCAGGTTTAGTATTCACTCATTACTGCGGAGGTCAAACATGCATACCTGTATCTAGTTCCATTAATGTCTGTTATTTTGCCAGCCTCAGCCTCTCTTAGAATTCTTAGAGCATTGAGGAGGTTTCCACCCCCTTTTCATTTATTTTCAGAGTTGCCCTTGTAAAGGAGGCTTGCAATCGGCAAGTGTTTTCAAACAATGCTGTTGAAAGTTACTTTGAAATCCAAGGCAAGCAAAGCAACTTGGCAACTCAAAGAACAGTCTAAGAAGTGATGTGGTCTCAACACTTTGGATGGGTTGATAGGCAGGAGTAACCATGTGGAGGCAGCAATGCTTCTGTCTGCCAGTTGCTGGAAACCACAGGAAAGGAGTCCGCTCTTGTGCTCAAATCCTGCTTACTGGTCTCCCACAGGCAACTGTTTCGGGCACTGTGACAGAGGAACCAGGTTGCCCCCAAGGTTGAGAGGTCCCATGTGACAATGCACACTGTCTGGAGGAGGCCAAGCTGAAGCTGTGATACATGCGATGTGCACTGGGTCCTTTCAGAATTGAGGGGGCCAAGGTGTCTTCGGCTGAAAAAAGGCTTCCATATCATTGATCTGTTTGAAGGGTTGCCCAGTCCAAACCCAGTTTGAATGTAAAGAACCATTGGGAGGGAGAACAGCAGGTGCTGTCATCCATCATCATCAGTTAGCACCAGGACAGCAGGCTGAGCAGCCATGCAGGACACCTGATCACAGTTTCCCCCCACTATGGAGAGGCACTCTGCATTTCTGTTTAAATTATAGAAAACTGCATCTATTCATATAAATTTATGGAAATCTGTGCCCTCTTTTTTAGCTTCCACTTTTGGTGATTCTTTCTTTGACAATGTGTAAATGGCCACTTCAGACTCAAGAGGCCTCTTCTGTGTATAATGAACTCTCCACGCCAATGGTTTCTCCTCCTCTCCTTTGCAAAGTCATTTTGCTCATGAAGTTAGGGGAACAGCATGGGGTGGAGCTGGCTAGCGGCAGGTGCTCATTTCTAGTTGAATGGAAACTTGAAGTGGTCTGGGACCAACTGAAAATTGGTCAAGCTTTTTAGAATGGAGGTGGTGGTGGGGTTTTATTCCATTCCTCACTCCTTTTGAAGCTCACCAGCATCACTGCTTCCACCACATAAGCAGCCCAATCCTATGCATGCTTACTCAGAAGTTCCACTGTTTTTAATGGGTAATTCTACACAGGAGTGCAGACATAAACTGTGAGGCTTCCTTTACCCTCTCTTTTTATATTTGCATTTTCCACCTCTTCTGCTAGCCTTTAATTGTGGCATATTCTGCATCTATATTAGACTGTAAAATCATTTTGGGGAGGGATTTAGACTGAGATGGACAAAGACTTCAATCCTGTAGATCAAGGGTAACCTACATGGTTTCCTGCATATGCTTTGGACTACAGCTCTCATAATCCATGACCATTGGCCATGCTTGCTGTTGTTGATGGGAGTCGTAGCCCATAACATCTTCCAGAGGCTACTTCTGCTATACATTTTCCCCCTAGTCTAAAGGTGCAATTTTCTACTTTTTTACCCAGGAATCAATCCCACTGAAATCAGTGGAACCTACTTCTGAGTAGACATGCACAGGATTGCGCAGTTAGTTCTCATGTCTAACTTGGATTGCACCCACACCCTTTTAAATGCAGTACAGTATTGCTTAGTTCCTAAAACGTTTCTCTCTTTTAGCACTAAAAAAATGCTGTAACCTTCTTGTCACATTCTATTCTTAGGCTTCCAGGTATCTAAATAAAGTAGCACCCTCCTTCTTCAGTGTTAATCTGCTGTGAACTACAAATAACACCAATGGGGGGGGTGGTAGGGAGGAGGTTCCTGTGTTTTTATTTTTCAAACCTATGTCACTGTTTAAAATTTGCATAAACGCTGTAGAGGAATATTAACTTCCATTATTTATGGTTCTGTAGAACTTCACAAAGATGTGCCTGGCACTTGATAGATGACGATTTTAAAGATAGTTCAGTTCACATCATAAATAACCGCAAAAGGTCAGAGCTCTTCCTTACAGTAGCCTCTGAAGAGGAGTGTACTTAAAGAGGGAATAATTTCCTGTCAGTATGGCAACATTTTGCCAGAATTAATTGTAAGAGAAATCGAAATACAAGCCTGGCACACTGCAAGAGTTCTGTGCTTTGGAGGCGGAAAGGCTAAATTTCTGTAGATTGCTTTTGGCTTTTATCTTGCGCATCCTTTTCTTTTGAGAGGCAAATAAATAAATAAATGGAGGGCAGCAGCAAATACTAACAATCCCAGCAAGTGAGGTAAATGTCAAAAGGCAATGAGGAACGAACACACACACACACACACACACACAGAGAGAGAGAGAGAGAGAGAGAGAGAGAGAGAGAGAGAGAGAGAGAGAGAGAAGCACTGCACAAAAGTTGAATTAGGTCTGAGTATATGATATACTCAGTATATATATATATATATATATATATATATATATATATATATATGACTATAGGACGCGGGTGGCACTGTGGGTAAAAGCCTCAGCGCCTAGGATTTGCCGATCGAAAGGTCGGCGGTTCGAATCGCCGCGGCGGGGTGCGCTCCCATTGATCGGTCCCAGCGCCTGCCAACCTAGCAGTTCGAAAGCACCCTCGGGTGCAAGTAGATAAATAGGGACTGCTTGCTAGCGGGAAGGTAAACGGCGTTCCGTGTGCTGTGCTGGCTCGCCAGGTGCAGCTTGTCACGCTGGCCACGTGACCCGGAAGTGTCTGCGGACAGCGCTGGCTCCCGGCCTAGAGAGTGAGATGAGCGCACAACCCTAGAGTCTGGCAACACTGGCCCGTACGGGCAGGAGTACCTTTACCTTTACCTTTATATGATATAAATTCCGCTCTATAGTAACTGTAAAAACTGTGGTTCAGGCTGCTCAGCCATTATGGGCTTCCATGGGCAGGAAGGCCTCTAGCCATTCTTTTCTTGCACACAAGCCACAACCACTGGATTGCTCATTTTATAGTGGCTTATTAGTGACAGGGTGTTAATCACAATCTTTCCCCCCACCGAATACAGTCCCTACTGGGCTTTGGCTCAGTTAGAACGTCAGTCAAGATTTGAAAGCCCAGGAGCAAAAAACAAACAAACATAAAAATGAGGATGGGTGTAAGGGGGGGGCACCCCAGGTTCCATTATGGAGGGGGCAACAAATTATCAAGGAGAGCCAGTTGGTGTAGTGGTTAAGAGTGGTGGACTCGTAATCTGATGAACCGGGTTCACGTCTCCGCTCCTCCACATGCAGCTGCTGGGAGACCTTGGATTAGTCACACTTCTCTGAGTCTCTCAGCCCCACTCACCCCACAGAGTGTTTGTTGTGGGGGAAGAAGGGAAAAGGAGATTGTTAGATGCTTTGAGACTCCTTTGGGTAGTGATAAAGCGGGATATCAAATCCAAACTCCTCCTCCTCCTCCTCCCCCCCATATGTAGCCAGGTTGGCTTATCACATTTTGAAGTAAGTGGAGTATCACTCATTACCATCTAATCAGGATCTGCCCATAAAGCCTTCAAATCCAGAGCCAACAATTACTGAACTGTAGCACCACAAGCATAGGGTTTCTCCCAGAGCTCACATTGTGGAAGGAAATTTGTGTGTGTGTGCTTAATATGCTACCTCAACACAGGTGTAATATGTGAATGTCCTGGTGCTCTAGTCAACAACCTGACTGGAGCAATCTGCACCACCTTCAGCTTCCAGACTAGTCTCAAAGACATGTTACAGTAGTTCAGTAGTGAGGTTACGAATGCAAGAATCACAGTGGCCAAGTTACTTCAGTCCAGGAAAGTGCGTATTTGGTGTACCAACTTAAGTTGATAATAGGCACCCCTCACCATGGAGGCTACCTGGGCCTCCAATGACAGGGATGGAGCTAAATGTGCTCCATCTGTTCCTTCAGAAGGAGTGCAACCCCATTGAGAATTGGTGAACTCTCTAGCTTGCACACCTAAGCAACTCCCTGGCTCTGAAACTCGGGAATCGCCCACCCAAAAGTCTCCAGCTTACCATGATTCAGTCTCAGCTTGTTGGCCCTCAGCCAAATCATGTCCCCCCACTAGCCTTCTAAAATCAGTACCTTAAGGGGTCATCAGAAAAAGCCAGCTCCCCTCTTTCATCTTGGGGTGAAGCACTGGGTTCTCTTACTCCAAGGGAAGGTGGGGCAAAGGAGTCTGAGTGATGGGCTATGCTTATGGAAACAACGCTCATTTAATTCCCTGTGCCTTAACAGAACACAAACCATTTTCATGAAAATGTAAATCAAACAACAAATTGCAATACTTTAGCATCTAAAAGTGCTTGTAACGAAAACACTAACATCTTCTTAGAACTGCAATCGATGCACAATTAGACTGATATAAAACTTTATGCAGGAAAACAAATGGGGACAAGTTGCTTTCTTTGGCTGATGAAAGCAGCTCTCAGTTTTGGAATTGAAAATGATTCCATTCATATCAGAACACAATCACAGCATTGTCTACATGGAACAAGTGTTGCCACTGCTACATGTTGACTTAGAGCCAGCGGTGCCCTTGGCTCTGCTCAGAAAAAAGAACTGACACAGTCTTTGCTGGGAGGACTTGCACGCCAGAGCAGAGGTGGTTAACCTTTGGCCCTCCAGATATTGTTGAACTCCATATCCTATCACCCCTGACCATTGGCCATACTGGCTGGGGTTGATGGGAATTGGAGCCCAAACAATGCTATCTAAGTTTATGGTTATCACTGCCTCCTGTGGGAAACAAGAGTGCTCTTGGGCTCAGATCCTGCTTGTGGGTTTCTCACAGGCATCTGGTTGGTCATTGTGAGAAGAGGGTGCTGGACTAGATGGGTCATTGGCCTCGTTCAGCAAGGCTCTTCTTGTGTTCTAATGACAACTCTTTGAATCCCTTGATTTCATTGCTCCTGTTCCTTGTTGTCATTGCTGACAATATACCTGCCCTATTTGAATGAGCAAGCAGTGAAAGGAGCCAGGAGAAGGAGCATCAGCACCAGTTGCTTCTCTCCCTTTGCAGGTTGAGCCTAGGAGAACAGAGCAAGCAAACGGGCAGTGGCAACAGCACCAAGGAGGATCTTGACCCATTCAGAGAAAGGGGCATTTAAGGGCATGTTGACCCAAATCTGGAGCTGGCAGTGATAGAAATAATCAGGCCTGGTGCCAGCAGTCAGCCAGGTCAGGCACTGGCTGAGACCCACCTGCACTGCTATTTATCATCCTCCCCACTAGACTCTCAGATGCTTTTTGCAGCGTGTGTTGCGTGTGCTTCTGCTTTTGAACAGGAGCAGAGTTCAGCTCTCATCTGTGGTGGCTGCCCACCATTTTAGGTTACCTAAAACGTTATTCCATGACCCACAGACTAATAGATTTCACAGATCTACAGGCCAGGATATGGCATTTTGGGCAAGATGGCTAGCAGCTACCATGGATGGGAATACAGCTTAGCCCCCATTGAAAAGTGCCTCCACTCACCAACCAGTGCAGTATGTTTGGGGGCCTGGTGAAGTGGTGTTGCTGCCAAAGCTGCAGCCAGGTGGCATAGAAAGCATGTGGCTTGGCCCTGCCCTGACTGCAGAGGATGAGTTGGTGGCCCATTGCTGTTATTGGGCCAAGTCCTCCCTGCTACCTCCTGAAGTCTGGCAGCAGCCCCAGTTTATTAACAGAACATTGTGCCAATGTGTTGGATTACCCCAATGTACCTTAGTTTGAAACTTGAACTAAAGTTTCCCATGACGAAGCAACAATTTTAAAGAAAGCACCTCATCGTTATTCTTTTTTTAATATGGACTTAAAAGAAACAGGCCTGAAGGCTAAGTGCTTCTATTCCCCCTTTGATCTCAGAATGTTTAGATGGGAAACAGACAGGCCTCAATCATCTGGCAAATTGACTACTCTTGGTGATTCCAATGTGTTTGTTTTTAACTGGAGGTTGTTGTCATTAAAGACTAGATGCTAAAACAGCAATTCCAGAGAACTCTGAACTTTTGTGATGGGTAGCGGCTTGATTACTTGATTGAACCTGTTTAGTTATTGACCAGTTTAATAAGTCCTGGAGGATGCCATAAACCATGAAACAGCCACAGGGCTCATTTGCTACCTTGAGAAAGTAATTTTCCACAAGAGCTGAAGTCTTTGACAATCTCTTTTAGGGAGTTGATTCCAGTTCCCGGTGACCTTCCTAAAACCTGCCCAGTTTCCTGTCTGCTGAGTTCTCGACATGCCGTAATTCTCTGCTAAGTTTGTCAGCTGTCTATGCTTTCCCCGATCTGCTTGCAAAGCAATTTGAGATCACCCCCATGCAGGATAGCAGAAAAAGATGTGCTGACTTTTTGATGCAAAGGAAGAATAGGGAGCACACTTAAGTGCTCTCCCAATTATTCATCCTATCATGTTTGGGCTTCCTACATGTACCAGTTTGGCCATAGTAGGAAACATGCTGCTTGGGTTTGATAAACATTTGGTCTGCTCCATCAGGGCTTTCCATATGTTCTTAAGGTCCTAGGTTCACTCTCTAGCAGGTCTGGGAAGTCCTTTTGCCTAAGGCCTTGGAGAACTGTTGCCAGGCAAAGCAGACACTTTGAGCACAGATGATGCAGTGGTCTGATTCAACATAAAATAGCTACATAGATTTGTTCAGGCCATACCTAATAAACTTCAAATACAAGGAGTCCACTTAGATCCTTGCTTTGAAGGGTATTCAAGCCCATTTCAACTATGAGTCGCTTACTTGTATGAGAACCACATCGTTCTCTTAGACAAAACTTCTTGAAACTGGTCTGTCCATCGCTAGATGTGACAATGGCAAGTATGCACATGCATTGATACATCAATAGCATCCACCTGGAGCGTACATGGAGTCATCACATGATGATCTGCACCAGGGGTGGGAAACCTCAAGCCTAAGGGCCAAATGCAGCCCTTGGAACATTGCCTATGACACATCCTGTCTTCCCAAGCTGGTGTTTCACTTTGTGTGTTTTTTGTCTAGCTGGATGATAAGCCCACTCACCTTTTTCTGTGGGCGGTATTGCGGCCAGGCATCTGGGCCCCTGCAGTGATCCGGCGTGGGGGCAGGGAGTTGACACCCCCTTGTGTTGTCCTGGCCGTGTCACTGGTGCTGGGCGGGGTCACACCCAGTGTGGTCCTGCTGGCCAATCAGGGCTGGTAGGGGGCGTGGCTGCAGGAAATTTAACTGCAGTGCAGCCTAAGGGGGGGGGCTCTCCTCTCTCACCCTTTCTCTGGATCTCCCAACCCACCCATCCTCTTTTTTATGCTTTGCTTTGGCACGACCTTGCTATGGACAAATGTTGGGGCCGGGTAGGATTTTTTTCCACTTGGCAAATTGGCATCAGCCATTCGGTTTTCACCTACATTGTAGCAGTCATCACAACTTTGTGAGGTTAGGCATTGGGTAAGCCTTTGTTTGGATGGAGGGGAGGTTGTAGCCCTCCCCTGCTAATCCTCATTAAGGGTATCCTGTTAAAGGGATCTAGGGGTGTGGATCCTGTCTGATGTCTGGAAGTGTGCTCGGGCCAATCCACAACCCCAATGGGGACTCATCAGGGTGCCCCTATTTGATATAAGTCATAGGGCTCCCCCTATTGGTGGTTTACCCTTAGATGGACTCCCTGTAGAAGGGCAGGAGTCGAGGTATAGCCTGGCTTCACCCAATGCCTAAGCCAAACTGCTCACACCTATAACTAATAAAGTTGTGGCCTATTTGATCCCATAAACCTAAATACTCGTGTCTGTGTGTTTATTAATTACTAGGGAACTGTGGGTCACGAGGCCTTGGCATGCAATGCGTCTTGCTTGTCTGGATGGATAGAGAGCAGTGTGTGTGTGTAAACTAGCCTACTATGCAAAAGTAAAAATTATATTTCTTGCCTCTCACTCCACCCACCACTGGCTTGTGGTTTCCAGAAAGTTTCCCATTATGGAATGTGGCCCTTGGGCTTTAAAGGGTTTGCCTACCCATGCTCTGTGCACAGATATTTTATGGTTTTCCCACATTTTATGGAAGTGGTTTCTGTGTAAGAGAACTCTAATGTGTGAAATGGCACATTATTATATCATGCACCCAAGGTGGATGTATAATACCCTTTTCCCCCAAGAAAACAAGGAGTGAGCTCATGGGAAATGTTTGCATGCCAAAACACCATATTCATAGAACAAACAATATGCTTTTCTTTTTGAATCAGCCAAGAGTAGGCTGGGATCACTTAGGGTTCAAGAGCTACAATTTCTAATATTGCCGCATCACTGTGTTTTCCAACCAGATTAGATTTAATTCTGAACCACATCACTTTCAGCTTTTAAATGCTCACATAATCTGAGGACTTGATATGCCACAGTGCAGCAGGAAAGAAAACACAGACTGTTAATCACTAAATATAAATCCTGTATGCGACAGATGTCCTCCCCTTTATCTCTCTTATTGCTGTATTATTATATTTAATGATCAGTCTATGATTTCCCCTGGCATGATGAAAGAGTAACAGACAAATCTAATGTAATGTGGCCATCTCCTTCAAAATCTGTTGTGCCTTGATCACTGGAGAGGCAAAGAATATTTGGGAATGGAGTTCAAAGCAGCAAAAAAGGCAGAAAAAATATTATTATTTTGGGCATGGCTTCTTAACTTGTCTGAAATGCATTCTCATGTTGGACAAACCAAAGGGAGCTTGCGGTGGGGTGAATTGGTGTATAGCTACAAAGGCATACAAGTGTTTTATGTGCATGGGCACTGTAAGCTAAACATTGCTTCAGGTTTATTAGGAGGCAAGTCACATTTTCTCATGCAGACACAGCCCTACCTGGAGCCCCAAAATATGAGAGACTAGCTGTGGTTACAATATTTGCCACTGTTAAACATAAAAAAAAATGAACATTCAGCCTAAAGATGGCTGAACACAGGCTATGGCATAATGTGCAAGGCAGTTCTCAGTGGCAAGCAGTCTGCACATGCACAGAGATGAAATTTATTAATTTTTATCCCACCATTATGCCTTTAATGAACTAACACCTAACAAGGACATACTGCTGGTTTGTTTTTCTCAGTATTGTTTGCACTGACTGGCAGTGGCTTTTCAGGCAGGGCTCACAGAATTGTAGAGTTGGAAGGGACTCTGAGTGTCATCTAGTCCAACCCCTTGCAATGCAGGAATCTCAACTAAAGCATCCATGACAGATGAGCATCTAACCTCTACTTAAAACCCTCCAATGAAGGAGAGACCACCACCTTCTGAGGGAGACCGTTCCACTGTCAAGCAACTGTTATGATCATAAAGTTCTTCCTGATGCTCAGCTGGAATCTCCTTTCTTGTAACTTGAAGCCATTGGTTTGGGTTTTCCTACCCTCTGGAGCAGGAGAAAACAAGTTTGCCTCATCTTCCATGTGACATTGAGATATTTGAAGATCTCTTCTCAGTCTCCTGCTATCCAGGCTAAACATACCCAACTCCCTCAACTGATTGTCTTGTAGCCTTATATTCACATTCTGGATTTTATTCTGAACGCACTGTCCCCAGGACCTGTTGTTTAATTTTTCATAATTAAAAATCTCCTAAAATCAAACTCTTTCACTCCTCAGAAACTGGCATTCAGAAGTACACTGCCTTTATAGCTAAATGAGAGGAGAGACCTCTTTGCCACCAGCTTCCCTAATCTCCTTTTAAAGCCATCTAAACTAATAAGAACACCAAAATATGAAGTGCAATCTGGGAGAAAGCGAGAGAGAGATCTGTAGAGGGCCAGCACAATATTATGGCCAGATTAACAGCATGTCTGAACAGCTGCTACAAACAAATGGACAATAGGCAACTTTCCCAGCTGATGTCTCTGCCCCCCCTTTAGCTGCTGCAGATGTGGAAGCTGTTGCCAAGGTACTGTGGTGACGTCCACTGATGGGTCAATTCACTTGCTGCTTTTGCTCACTTGATTAATTGCCAAGAGTCTTGCTTCCCAGCAGAACTGAGCATATCTTTGTCAACTAGGGGAAGTGCTGGAGCTCAGTGGTAGAGCACCTGCCTTGCATGAAGAAGGTCACAGGTTCAATCCCCAGCATCTCCAGGTAGTGATAGGAGAGACCCAACTAACAAAGAGCATTTCATCTGCCTGGGAAGCTGCACACTAACCATTTTCTAATATTAGAGGTAATCTACCCTTTTGTAATTAAGGGAATTCAGGAATAGATTTCCAGCTGTGCAGAGAAGGTTTTTTTGATTGAGGATATCTACCTCAAATCAGCAACTTCTGGAAAATTGTTGGGTCTTGTAAGTTGCACAATGAAGTCTGGAATAAAGAGCAGACACCTCTCTGCCCCACACAAAAGGTTTAACAGACAGGCAAAAATCAAACAGCTCTCCTCACCATTGCAATACACCTAGAGGAAATCTGCCTCTGTTGCAATTCTGTAACACCATTCAGATACAAAAGCTTCCAACAGCTGCTTTACTTGCCTGTGCAGCAACCAAGTCTTGCTGCTGTTGCTGCTGTAATAAGGAGTCTTAACTAGTACTGGCAAAAAGAAAAAGAATGTCAACACACCTCCAGATACAGAAAAGTCAGTACAGTAGATTGTCATGTTTTGAACAAGCAGGGTGCAGGGAAAGAAGATCCATATACGTGAAAGCATTTTCTGTTTATTTTTAGAGTTGTTAGACAGACAAGACGGATGGAAAACTGGAGTGGTGAGACTATATTATTGGGGAGTAGCAGAGCCAGACCTGAGGCAGAGATGCAATGCGGGATGACAATGTTCTGAGCCTGTGCACTGTCTATCTGGCGTGATGGATTCTACTTGCCACTTTCTCCTTGTCTGCTCCAGCTTTCCCCTTTCTTTTCCTTTTAAATCCTCTTACGATGTGAAGCAGGGAAGAAAGTGGTGCCTCGCAAGACAAAATTAATTCGTTCTGCGAATTTTTTCGTCTAGCGAATTTTTCGTCTTGCGAAGCACGAAATCCCATAGGAATGCATTGAAAATCAATTAATGCGTTCCTATGGTCAAAAAAAGTCCAAACAAAGCCAAATTTGGTACAACAAGAGTTTATTAAGTGCTCTTTAAAGTCACACATACTGTAAAGAGCATTTCAAAATTCAAACCCAGAAATTTTCTTAAAAAACAGCAGAGTGGCCCAATGGTCACAGAAAATCATAAAAATGCAGAAAAAAACACAAGCTTCCAGATTCTTGCAAACCCCTCCCCAACTGTTCCCCCAGCCACCCAGCACACAGAAATTCAAATCCAGAATTTTTTTTTAAAAAACAGCAGAGTGGCCCAATGGTCACAGAAAATCATAAAAATGCAGGGGAAAAATACAAGCTTCCAGATTCTTGCAAACCCCTCCCCAACACCAAGTCCTTGAATTCCAAACACCCCAACCCAAAATCCAACCCCCCCCAAAAAAGTTTTAAAAGCTTAACTTACCAAATGGCTGCAAAAGAAGTTTTGGAAAAGCTTCAAAAATCACCAAAGTCTTTAAAAACCTCAAAAAAGGCTACTATGTACACTGCGTTCTATGAGTTGCTCCTCGAAGTCAAGTCGCAACTGTATTAACGGTGTTAAGAAAAAGGAAACAAACTTGCAAGACGTTTTCGTCTTGCGAAGCAAGCCCATAGGGAAATTCGTCTTGCGAAGAAGCTCAAAAAACGGAAAACCCTTTTGTCTAGCGAGTTTTCCGTCTTGCGAGGCATTCGTCTTGCGGGGCACCACTGTACTGTGTTATTTTAGGGTAAGTGATATTAGGGCTTTGTGCCACTCACACGCTTAAATCTCCAGGAGGAGGCAGTGCAGAGGGGTACAGGCAGTGAACGCTGGTCCAACAGGGCAACAGGGCAACTGCCCTACCAACCTCAGTGTTTCCTCACTCAGTCCTGCCTTCTTATTTACAACCAGTCTAGAGAGTGTCACTGTCTATCAGTTTCCTCCTTCTGAGTCACAGTGCTGCTCTTGTAGAACTCAGCTGGGAAGAGGAACATGGCAACAAAGGTACAATTATTTCGGTCTGCCTGTCATTGACTATGATTCTTTCTTCTTCTTCTTCTTCTTCTTCTTCTTCTTCTTCTTCTTCTTCTTCTTCTTCTTCACCACCACCACCACCACCACCACCACCACCACATTTATATACCACCTTTATCTTCCAAGGATCTCAATGTGGTGTACATAGTTCTCCCCATTTAACCCTCACAACAACCAGTGAGCTTCAGGGCTGCAATCTTGGTATATACCTGTGGCAATCACATAGGGTCCCCGGACGTTTAACGGTCTATTGATCCCTGTGCCACCACTGTGCTTGCTTCCCTGCTGCCACCAACCCGTTACTCTCGGGTAAAACACTGAGTCCAGACAATTGTTAAAATTGAACCAAATAAACAAGTTTATTTTATAAGCATTAACAAGTTTATGGTTTCTCAGATAATATTCCTGTCAGTTTATTAACTTAAGTTTCTTTACCAGCCTATACCTTCCTAATACCTTCTGACTGATTATATCAACTGTTTGACTGACTCTTCTTAACAGATTCTCTCACTCTCTCACATCAGACTAGCCCAACCCACAGACTTATCCTCTCTGTCTCTTCTTTAACTCCAGACTGACTTCTCAACCACCCTAACTCTAACTCCTCCCCTTGGGTTCCCATTGGTTAGTCATTTTACAATTAGTTAACCCTTTCCTTATGAACCCAGTATGATGTCACGCACCTAGGAGGGCAAATGCCACATAACCCACCAGCAGTGTTGTTGGGCAGGTGTAGCTATATTCCCCATGGCTGTGAGAGCCTACATGGACACACTACAGGACGATGCGGAATCAATTTTCTGTGAGCTTTTATTTTTTGAATGCAATCAGTTTCTTGAGAAGTACACACACATCTAGACTGTGTGTAGACCACGTACAGAAAGCAAACACTTGGTTTTCATTGATTCTAAAATTAAATGCCATGTGTGTGCAACCCAAGAAAGGAGAGCAGGAGAGCAGGAAGGGCCATGAATCATAGAATCATAGAGTTGGAAGAGACCACAAGGGCCATCAAGTCCAACCCCCTGCCAAGCAGGAAACACCATCAGAGCACTCCTGACATATGGTTGTCAAGCCTCTGCTTAAAGACCTCCAAAGAAGGAGACTCCATCACACTCCTTGGCAGCATATTCCACTGTCGAACAGCTCTTACTGTCAGGAAGTTCTTCCTAATGTTTAGGTGGAATCTTCTTTCTTGTAGTTTGGATCCATTGCTCCATGTCCGCTTCTCTGGAGCAGCAGAAAACAACCTTTCTCCCTCCTCTATGTGACATCCTTTTATATATTTGAACATGGCTATCATATCACCCCTTAACCTCCTCTTCTCCAGGCTAAACATGCCCAGCTCCCTTAGCCGTTCCTCATAAGGCATCGTTTCCAGGCCTTTGACCATTTTGGTTGCCCTCCTCTGGACACGTTCCAGTTTGTCAGTGTCCTTCTTGAACTGTGGTGCCCAGAAGATGCCCATCAGAAAGTATTCTCAACAGAAGAATGAGCAGACACCTAGTTCACCTGGATACAGCCTTCTCAACTATAGCGAGACAACTTGCAATTCAATGTAAATTATAGCAATTTCCAGAGGGGCAGCCACGGTCTTCTATGTCACAGCTATGAGTCTTGTAATGTTAATGTAAAGCGCTCTGAGACTGTTACTTAAATTATAGTAGCTATTTCTAAACCAGCATATGTAAATGTTATGGAAATCAGTGTCCTATTTTGTCTCCCTTTTTTGTGATGCATTTCCTTTTTTCTTTTTTTTTGGCAATGTATAAGTGCCCCCCAAAGCCCCCTGAGGATTGGCAGTGGGATCCCCAAAGAGGCTGGTCCTGGTACATAGCCCCTATCTATCACAGCCTGCTGCTGAGTTCCCAGCTCCTTGCAGTTCCAAGGAGGCAGAAAAAACCCCAAACAAAGAGGGTTATATGTGGCTTATGGACTGCATTTGACTAGTGTATGCGTGTGTGACAAATTATACAGGGCTGTCCTAATTTATAAATAGCTATCCTCCAAGCGCTTGCCATGGTGATTTCACTTTTAAGAAGCAGCCAAAACTGGGCCAAAGATGCCTTCAAGGTTCACCCTTCCTGATTCCTCTCCCCCCCCTTGCTTCCCTGATTGAAGCCAGTTGGACATGATAAACGCCAGTGCTTTGTTATGGCTGAAATGGAGTAAATGGTCCCCCTCATTTACAGCCGTTTGCCTCTTGATCTATTTATCCATCTATCAAGCTATAACAAGGCATTAAATCTGTTGCTGCTACGTGCACACATATCATTTAGGCACTGCAGCAGGAGCTCCGCAATTGTTAATACCAGCTTGTTAGTGTGTAGTGATTGGGTGTTTGTCCTTTAATTACCCTGCCAACAGAGCACCTACTCAAGGTCACTTGAGTTACTCTTAAGAGATGTTCAAACCATTCTTTTGCACTCAAGGCCTGGATGGATTAAAAAAGTGGCAAAGAAACAGATTTCACAGCAGCCCCACCCAATTCTCTTTCAATGGATCTGAGGCTCTATCCATATTATACATTTAAAGCAGCATCATGCTGCTTTTAACAGCCATGGCTTTCCCCAAAGAGTCCTGGGCATTGTAGTTTGTTGAGGGTGCTGAGAGTTGTTAGGAGATTCCTATTCCCCTTAGAAAGCTACAAATCCCAGAGGTCTCTAGGAAGAGGGATTGATTGCTAAACCATTTTGGAAACTGTAGTTCTGTTTATTGTTAAACCACTGTAGTATAGGGACATGGGTCATTTACTGAAAATAGCAGTGTGGTTGTTTCTATATAATCTTCAGCATGACCTTCTAAGATAAAAAGCTGCTTAATGACCATTTGATCACTTATCTCCTTAACCCAGTCACTTAAGTCTCTGTTGGCGATCCCCCATGTCTCAGATACAGATCGCAACTATTAGAAGTTGTGCCTTCAGTGTTGGTGGCCCAAGCATGTGGAACTCCCTCCTGACTGAAATTAGACAGGCACCTTCCATGATGAACTTCATCAAACTTTGCTTCCCCCAAACAAGCTTTTCCTGGAGTTATCCCTGAGGAGGTCTATTTGTGATCAATCTTAAGCCATTCATATTTATCACAACAAATCAAACCTCCCACAACATCTGGATTCAGAGTTGGTACAAACTGCTTTGGGAGAAATCCTGGGCAAATATGAGAAATTATAAATGATAGCCTTCCAGCAATAATTCACCAGCAGGAGAGGGGAAGAGGTGACATTTGTCAGGCGGATTATTAATCATTAATGATTTGTCCAGTGCTAGTTATATGGTACCTGACATTTTAACTAGCAATTTTTGTGTTCAATGAACTGTGTGTAATCACTGATTTTTTATTATTATTAAACATAGATTTCTGTTCTTAAGATACATGTAAAACAAGGAAGAGGAACTAGCGTGTTGCCGATTAGGATGGAAGGTGGGAAGGTCATCAAAGACATTGGTCACAAAGTGCAAATTTCAGTTCCCCTCTTACAATCTAGGGGGGAAAGTAGGGACATATGAATGCACAGGTGACTTTGTGGCATGTAAGAAAAGCCCAGTTGAATCAGACCCAAGACAGCTGAAAAGGGGCAGTTGGTAGACCATGAGACCCTTAATCTAAGGATCATGGGTTCAAACCCCATGTTGGGAAAAAGATTCCTACCTTGCAGCAAGTTGGACTAGATGACGCTTGTGGTCCCCTCTATGATTCTATGAATAGGCTCCCTGCTCAACTGACATCTAGTATCACTCATTCTCCACTGGCCTATAGCAGATTGGACTTTAAGTCCTCTCCATCTGCTCTGCTCTGCTCTTCCTCTCCTTGAACTCTTTCCATTCCTGTAGAACGGACTCTACTCTGTAGAGAAGTAGTGTTGCTTTTCTTTCTCCTCCCACCAAATCCCTTTTCCTTTTGTGCCATGCCTTTGAGAGTGAGGAAAAGGATGGTTTTATTACTACCTGTAAGCAGCCCTGGGAATCTTTTGGTGGTGTTGTTGGTTTTTTGCTGAAGAGTGAGGTAAAAATACTTTGGATAAATGAATTACTTGTCTGTTAAGAGTTAATAGCACTGCCCATGAACCTCAGTCTTAGTCAGCCCCCAGAAATCCCAGGGGGTGACTCCTCCAAGTGTTGCCTTGGTAGAACTGAGTGGAGAAGAAGATGAAGGCAAAACTAGAATCAGTTGGCTCTGCCTGACTTTGGCTGTGCCTCCACTTGCCATTGGTCTCCCTGCCTTCCACCCTACCAGTCTCAACAGGCAGCAGCCATCATTGCTTGAGCCCGGACTCACTTGAGCCCCTGGAAAATATGTTTCAGAAACAGTTCCCAGCTTTGGCACATGCAAAACAGAAATGACAGGAAAAGCATGTGCAACAAATTGAACATGTGCAAAGGGCCTCCATTGAACATGTCTCCTTTTAAAAAACACTGGGTAGCATGTGCATGTCTCAACATCTGACGTGCGCAGACAGACCTTGTGCTTACTCAGTGCAAAGACCATATTTCTTCTTGGGAATGCCACAGATTTTAGGGAAATATCCACATCCTTTAGCCTGGCAGAGCCCTAAAACAAACTCATTAGCTTGCTTGCAGAATTATGTATGTATAAGCACACATGCTATTCATTGTATGACAGACCAAAAGAATGTTTATTTGCCTCATTTTCTCCCAGCAACATTATCACCAGGGTACAAGTTCTGCATTCAGAATCGTCCTAGTTATTCAATGCTGATGTGTAATCACTGCACACAGTAGCCACTCACTCATGTGTGAGAAAATCAAATAGTTTGGTGTCTTTGATCTCATTGCATTTCATTGGTTCTGTAATTTATCGGGCTGCTAAATGAAAGTGGAGCTCTAAGGTTTTGCCCCCCCTTCCCCCGTCGCTCCTTTGAGTTGCAGCCTGTGCTCGTGTTATGATGAGCTTGGGCTTCTTTTGAAAAAGTTGCTTGATGATCATTTTATGGTTTGGGGTTTCAAGAGCTCCCTCCTCTCCCACCCAATCATTTCGGTATGATTTTTCCCTCCTTGTAAAACAAATGCATCTTGGATGGCAGCAGCTGTCTCCCCAAAAGGAGGAATAAAATTTCCTGTCTGGGTTGCTGCATTTAAAAAAACAAAAACAAATGCAGATAGAATACTCCTTGAATATCATTCTTGTTAAAAAGAAGCAAATATTCTAAAGCAATTTTATAATGCAGCATGCCTTTGAGCAAACTTATAAATTCATGGAAGAAAAGGCTATCGAAGGCTAATAGCCATCATGGCTATGTTCTGTCTCCAATGCTGGAGGTGCAGTATGCCTCTGAATATTGGTTGCCAGGAGTCACAAATGGAGATAGTGTTGTCAAACCCAGGAAAAAAAATAGAGTCTGTGTGGCGGAGTAGTTAGAGTACTGAACTAGGACATGATGGATGATATACCATCTTCTGCCAGGTTGCATGCCCACAACCTTAGACTTCTCCTGCACAGAAGTCATCACTGCTCTTCCCTTTTCATGCCCCTCCTGGTTCTAGGAGACAGTGGGGTGGGGAATCTGCTTATCCATCACTCACCTGAACCGCCCCTTCTTCCTCCGCCACATTCTGCATGCCTTCTTCCACCTTGGATTGCCCTGACTCTCCCTCCTCCCTTGACTCCTGCCTTGTGAGTGGCACCTCATAAATCACTTAGTCCCCTCTCCTGGGTCACTTGCCTGCTCCCCTGCCTCCACCACACACTCTTTGGAGCCCTGCCAGTCCCTGACATGCTATTGCACAAGGACTTAAGAAGACCCTGCTGGATCAGGCTAGTGGCTCATCCAGTTCAGCATCCTGTTCTCACAGTGGCCACTCAGAGGCCTGTAGGAAATCCTCAAGCAGGATCCAAGTGTGAGCACTCCCCTCCTGCCATTTCAAGCAACTAGAATACAGAAGCATTGCTGCAGAAGCAAATGACTTTGTTGGATATAGCCCACTGATTTCCTCTGTGTTTATATTGTAAGTCGCCTTGAGATCACTTGAATGAATAAATAATTAAGGTGACCATCTGTCCATTCTACTTTTTTTGTTATTTCAAAGCCGTATTTCTGAAATTCAGGTTTGAACTATAATTAGCCAACGTAGACATTGTCCAACATAGACAATGCCATCTGGTTTTTGCTCAAGCACGTGCAAGAACTTCCTTTTTTGTCATCTCTTCTGAGGTGTTTTTGAAGACTGCACTCATTACTTTGGGTGGGCATGGGTTTGCGTACACATAGACATTGCTTGGACATTACCCTTTGGTTGGTATCACTACTAAGCCTACACTGTAAACAATGTGTGTTGTTTCCAGTGCGAGGCCCAGTCAGAACAGACCAACTGAAACAGATAGACATGGCTTAGGACCCATCTGCACTATACATTTAAAGCAGCATCATACCACTATAAATAGTCAAGAATCCTTGGAGGTGTAGTTTGTTTGAAGGTGTGGAGCTACAATCCCTGGAGTTTCCTGGGAAGAAGAATTGATGGTTAAACTAGTTCGAGAATTGTAGCTCTGTGAGAAGAATAGGTAAAGGTAAAGGGACCCCTGACCGTTAGTTCCAGTCGTGGACGACTCTGGGGTTGCGGTGCTCATCTCGCTTTACTGGCCAAGGGAGCTGGCGTACAGCTTCCGGGTCATGTGGCCAGCATGACTAGGCCGCTTCTGGCAACCAGAGCAGCATACGGAAACACCATTTACCTTCCCGCCGGAGCGGTACCTATTTATCTACTTGCGCATTGATGTGCTTTTGAACTGCTAGGTTGGCAGGAGCAGGGACCAAACAACGGGAGCTCACTCCGTCGCAGGGATTCGAACTGCCGACCTTCTGATCGGCAAGTCCTAGGCTCTGTGTATAACAAAAGACAGAGAGGATTCTAAAACCCTCCAATGACATTGTTAGTAGCTGGCAGGCAGCCAATCCCTGCTGAGATAGGGCCAGTGTTGTGATTCACTAATTGCAGCATTAAGGCGACCTATAACAGGCAGTGTGTATGTTTTGCCCTGACTGGCTTAAGGTATATATACTGGGTCAAGGGCCCCGGTTTGTCATTCTTGTTCTTGATGTTCCAATAAATCCCTTTTGAGCTGAATCTTGGTCTTGGGTCATGCCTGAACCCACCTACGCTTTACTTCCCAAGATTCTTTGAGGGAAACCATGACGGTTTAAAGAGATGTGAGACTGCTTTAAATGTATAATGTATAATGCAGATGGGGCCTAATGCAGGTATTTTAATTTCAGTGGGTTTACTCTGAGTTGGATACAACCCTGGACATATTTTTCTCTCCAACAAAATATGTGGAATGTCAAATGGAAATGAAATAAGAGTACAAAATACAGCAAGTGGGGCTGGGAGTTTGTGTAAAAACCCACTCTGAGTCTGCAGACTCTTTGGAACAGCTGCTGAACCCTTATCGTGCTTGAAACCTCACTTTGAAATGAGGTTTTGGGCTCCCCACAGCAGGCCATTGATGGCTCCGGTTGGCTCTTCTGAAGCCATTTTGTGTAAACAATTTGCATCTTCAAAGTCTGGATGACTAGAAAAGAAAAGGAACGCAGCTGGAATTCCGTAAAGGCGTAAAAACAAACAGGAGTCTGGGGGAAGTTAGAGTGAGGGCCAGCAAGAATGAAAATTCAATTAAACAGCCCATTTTAAAGTCAACAGATTGGTCCTCATTCGGCAAATTGCCTCCCTTCTGCCCAGAATATCAGGTGGTATGTTTCCCCTCCACCCCCAAGGACATGCAGTTAAATTAGATGCAGAGCATTTGCTGAATTTCAATAAGGCCCAGGTACTTATCTTTACCAGGTGGAGGATCTGGAAAGAAGAATGGGCCCATAGCTCAATAGCAGATCACATGCTTTGCATATATAAGGGCCAGTGGTGCAGCCATGCACTTTAAGACTCTGGATATACAGTACCGGCATTCCCACTTTTTATTATTGTTTATAAAATTTATATACCGCTTATATGGCAAAAAGATTTTCTAAGTGGTATGCAACTATAAAAGCAATACATAACTAAAGTGTGGGCATTAAAACATGCTTAATTAAAATATACCATAAAGCAAAATCCAGAAATTAAGTTCAGTATTATTTTATGTGTATTACTGCTGAATTTGGGGGTCCTCCTGCTCATTCTGCTGAGTGAGCCCCTAGACTTCTGCCACAGAGTTCTGCCCTGATGGTACCATGGATAAAGTCCCCAAAAGCAACTGCCAGGATGTCTGGCTACAGGATTTCTAGGTAGGGATGGGAAAGACCCCAGCCTAAGATTCTGGACAGCAGCAGAGTAAACATTGCAAAGGGTTAGACTGCTCTCTCCATGCTATGATATTGGAAAGAGCCTCTTTTTTTTAGATGCAGTGGGCAAAAAAAGTCATTTTCAAAAAGATTCATTGGACATCAATCCAATAATGCTAAATCAACTCACAAAACAAAATTGTGTGTGTGTATGTATGTATGTATGTATGTATGAGGGAGACAGACACACAGAAAGAGTCAGACAGAGAATGAATGCTTTCATTCTTATTCAGTATCACACTGCACACTTTTTAGATTAAAATATAATATATTGGGCTATATATGTGCTGTGCGCACTGCATTTTGTATTAATTTCTTATAAACCAAATGTTCATATGCAATTATGGACTTAATAAATGGCAATATTTCTTCTTATTACCAAGAATGAAGCTTTCTCCTAGATGGAAAATAAATGCACTACTAGCATTTATCAAAGGAACTGTGGCTTAGTTAGATGAGGGAGGGAAGGGGGTGGGGTGGGGTGGAGAGATAGGTTGTGGGAGTGGGGAGAGAAAGGAGGACAGGTTGTGTTTTAAAACCACTGGCTCACAGCTCAACAAACCCTGCTCTGGATCGTTAATGAATGGTGGAAGCAGTGGCGGAGGAAGTGGGGTGCAGGGGGTGTGGTGCGCCCCGGGTGTCATCACTGAGGGTGTGTGTGTGACAAAATGAGTTTTTAAAAATTGGGCTCACAAGACTTTTTAGGAGTGACGTGGCGGCTTAGGTGCTTGCAGGTTCCGCGCTGCCTGAAACAACAGTGTGGGACTTGTGTCTGCCTACTGCCTCTCCCTCAGCCGCCCTACAGGTGGGGAGAGACGACGGAGATGCTCCAAAAGTCAGAGAGGCTTGCCCTGCCTCCATGGGTGCAGCTCACCCCACCCCCATGGGTGGTTCACCCCATCCCCGGTTGCAGGACACCCCACCCACACCAGGCACCCGAGAGGCTAGCTTCGCCGCTGGGTGGAAGACCTGACATGGTGGTACCCATGTGCTTTTCTTCAAAGCTCCATTGCCCTTTTATAAAAAATAAAATAAAGGGAAATCAAGGCTTGTAGGCAACCAGGGGGTTCATAGGTTTTGGCATTTGCCCAAGTGGCAGCTGCTGATACTCATTGGTGGTTGAGGTGGTTGAGGAGTGGTTGAGGAGTAGCGGAGAGGGAAGGGTCAGAATTCATCGAAAGAGCACCTGTCTTGCATTCAGAAGGTTGCAGGTGCAATCATGGGTATCTCCAGGTAGGCCTGGGAATGTCCCCCGTCTGGAACTCTAGAGAGTCACTGCTAATCAGTGTAGGCAATGCTGAGCTAGATGTACCAATGGTTTGACTCAGTAGAAGGCAGCCACTAAGAGGAAGAATTGCAGCTTTTATATCTGCCTTGAGTTGTAAACAGCTTCATAACCAATCTCAGTTCATAATAGAAATATTGTCATCTCTCTGGCTAAGTTATAACTTGCTAAATTACAGCCGCTATGGGATTGGGGGAGGGAAAGAGGGTAATGCACAAATCTTTATTCCTCATGATGGCTTTTCAAAACAACATGAAGAACAGGCACACACATATAGAAGGTACGATCAGAAGAAAAGAATGAGTAAATAATGTGGGGTGATGGAATGAAGGCTTAATATTTACATTCTGTAATAAAGAGTCTTTCTCTCTTCCCCTCCTCCCCCAGTGTAGTACCTGTTGCAAGGATACTTCTTAGTTATTAAAGATACAAACAGTAGGCCTGAAATCTTGCATGCACTAACTCATGGGCATGAATAATACAGCCGGCAGATTCATGGGCCCCTAACGAAAGGGTAGCGATCACAGCAGAAGGTAAAATTTGCTATGAGTAGCAACCATGCCAAGGGACAAAGCAATTAGAGTGTCGTACTAGGCTTGGAGAGAACTGGGCCATGAAGCATAGTGGGTGACTTTTGGAGGAAGGCATATACAGTAGCTCAGTAGTAGAGCATCTGCTTTGCATGCAGAATGTCCCAGGTTCAATCCTCAGCCTCTCCAGACAGGAAAATACCCCTCCGACAGGCAGTGGTTCTTCTGGATTGCAGACAGGGGTATTTTCCGTGTGCGGCTCTGGCTAGCCAGAGCAGCAATGTCACGCTGGCCACGTGACCCGGAAGTGTCTCCGGACAGCGCTGGCCCCCGGCCTCTAGAGTGAGATGGGCGCACAACCCTAGAGTCTGTCAAGACTGGCCTGTACGGGCAGGGGTACCTTTACCTTTACCTTTATTGACGCAATGACAATTGAATTTCACCATAGCAGAGCCAGTGTGGTGTAGTGGTTAAGAGCGGTAGTCTCGTAATCTGGGGAACCGGGTTCGCGTCTCCGCTCCTCCACATGCAGCTGCTGGGTGACCTTGGGCCAGTCACACTTCTCTGAAGTCTCTCAGCCTCACTCACCTCACAGAGTGTTTGTTGTGGGGGAGGAAGGGAAAGGAGAATGTTAGCCGCTTTGAGACTCTTTAAAGGGAGTGAAAGGCGGGATATCAAATCCAAAACTCTTCATAGCAGATAGCATAATGAATAATGTAGCTTTGGGCAGAAGATGAACTACAGTGGTGTGGAAACAGTGCTGCATGCGAGGAACGCAGGAAAATGATTCCTTTTTACTTCTTTAGATCAGTTGCTGCCCTGTCTAGTTGATTTCACAAGGTTATTGAGAGGATTAAAAGGGAGGGGACAAACCCCTTGGTTGCCTCCCTATACAGGAAGGAAGAGCGGACCACCTGCCAGTGTAATAATAACTACTGATTGAGAAGGAATTGGTGTGATTTGCTTTTCTCAGTGGATTGAGAAAATCTGACCATCCCAAATTTGCCGGCAGAACAAAATGCAAGTCCCACTTACATTATGCATTTCTCTGGATTTTGGGGTGCAGTTTTGGTGCACAAAATAATTACACAAAAATGCATAATTTACAGTGAAAATGCATATATGTATATTTTATAGGAAAGCACACTGAAAATATGGATTATGGAGAAATGTGTACAAAGGCTATATATACACAATCCAGTTAAAGCATATCCACCCCCTCCCCCGAATCCTGGGAACTGTTAAGTGTGCTGGGAATTTTAGCACTGTGAGGGGTAAGCTACAGTTCCCATGATTCTTTGGGAGAGTTGATGTACTTTCAGTTTGGTTGTGGAAGCAGCCAAATATGTGTACAATAGTGCACATAATAATGATTACAATTTAGACAATTCTGCCTACCGGGGTTCCATCCTAACCAACGATCCTGAACTGGGCAAGCATATTGGCAAAGCAGCTGCAGCAATGGCTCGCTTCTCCAAAAGGGTATGGGAGAATGTCATGCTAACTTCTAATACCAAGATGATGGTCAATGCCTTTCACATGACCAGAGGAGGAATGACTGCTGGGAGGAGTGCAAAGAGAAGAAACCCCATGGTGGATCTGCACCAGCACAACTGGACGTCTTCATCTGTGCTCCAGCCACAGCAAAACATGCCTCTCACACATCAGTCTTTCCAGCCACAGCAAAAACTGTAAACATCCAACAGTTTAACTTTGCCCCCAAAGATGCACTCCTCCATTGACTCCCGAGACAGATGGATGCCAACCAATGATTACAATTTAAATTCAAATATTCATATATTCTTTCAAAAACTCCATTCGAAACAGTATGGAACAGAAGTAAGATTGTCAGTAAAAATGAAACAGCAGAATTAGGCAGATTTGTATATCCCAAGAAATAATTTAATGTCACGTGGCTTCTGAATAGTATTCTCATGTAGAGCTGTTGTGTTAAAATGTTCAATGTTTTTACTGACTCCTTGTTCATTTAATTTTGTATTATATTTAAATGTTGTTGATTGCAATGTGCCTTGAAATGCTTGGATAACAGGTGGTTTAATAAGCAAGCAAGCAAACAAACAAACAAACAAGCCAGTTAGAAAACTCAGTTGCTTTGCTGAAGGGGCAAAATGACAACAATAGGTGTTTATTGTCATTGGTATCCATCCCTTTATTTTAATTACTTTAATTAGAAAATTCCCATTTATGTTTAATGTCTGCCTGCATTGCATCTAAGGAACATGAGACTGATGATGCCGTTGATTGCATTGCATCAGCAGAGGACATCTGGATTACATTCATCTATCAAAGTGGCAAATGCATCATCTGTGATTCATCAGCCATATGAAATTCAGAGCAGGGTAACTTGGCTAATGGAATGATGTGCTCATCAAGGGGTCAAATATAGAAGGAAAGAGGCATGATCACTGAATATGTTTTTTTATGAGGGGGATTTTCTGTTGAGGAGGTTAGTTTTTTATTATGCGATAAGTTTATATATTGTCAAAGGTACAGTATTCTCATAAGTCTTAAATGCATATACTTCCTTGTTAAGAACATATGTTGCATATTATAATGTTTTATAGTATACATTTTTAAATCTGTGGGGGGGGGGATATGTTACATATTTCAATACAAAATTTATTGTTTTCAAATTTCTTTTCTTATTGTAATCATTAATTGCACTGCACCCTGTCCACAAAAAACAAACAAACCTCAGGCTATGGGCAAACTATCCATAAAAAGGTTTCTTACTTAATTTGGGTCCGGTTGCCATGATACAAGTGCAACCCTACCTGGGTTGAGCAGTTGCCCTGATCTGGCCACAGTGATCCATGCGATAGTCACTTCCAGGCTTGATTACTGTAATTCACTCTAGGCGGGGCTGCCCTTGAAGCTGATTAAGAAACTCAAGCGGGTGCAGAATGCTGCGGCGAGACTCCTTACCGGGTCCTTGCCATGGGATCACATTCATCCAGTGCTTTACCAGCGACACTGGCTCCCGGTGGAGTACAGGGTCAGGTTTAAGGTGCTGGTTTTGATCTTTAAAGCCCTATGCAGCCTACAACCCTCGTACCTACGGGACTGCCTCTCCTGGTATGCCCCGTGGAGGACCTTAAGTTCCATAAATAATAACACTTTGGAAGTCCCAAGCCCCAAGGAGGTTAGATTAGCCTCAACCAGGGCCAGGGCCAGGGCCTTTTCAGCTCTGGCCCCGGCCTGGTGGAACGCTCTGTCACAAGAGACTAGGGCCCTGTGGGATTTGGCATCTTTCCGCAGGGCCTGTTCCACCTGGCCTTTGGACTGGACTCAGTCTAACCTCCTCTCTTTTTTAAAAATGGAATCCCTTATATGGGATTTTGTATATACATTTTCCCTTGGCTCTTTTTGCTGGCCCATGTAGGACCAGCATGGATAGTTGGCCCCCGTGAATATTTGACATTTTCTCCCCTTATGGCTTTGATCTATAGGCTACCAATAAAATGAGGCTGCATTTTAAGCTGCATTTTAAAATGTATTCTAACTTATATTTTAATCAACTGTTTGTTTGGGGTTTTTTGTTTTGTTTTTAAAGTTTTTACTGTAGTTATATTCGGTGTTAGCCGCCCTCAGCCTGGTCTTGACCGGGGAGGGCAGGGTATAAATTTTTATATTATTATTATATTATTATTATTATAATTATTATTAGTAGTAGTATTATGTGTGTGTTCAACTGAACAGTTAATGTCTCAGATATAGTCTGGCTGAGGTGAATCATTCATTCATTTATGCACTGATTAAGAAATAATGGTCTAGTCACATGTTACAGTGGTACCTCGGGTTAAGTACTTAATTCGTTCCGGAGGTCCGTTCTTAACCTGAAACTGTTCTTAACCTGAAGCACCACTTTAGCTAATGGGGCCTCCTGCTGCTGCTGCGCTGCCGCTGCATGATTTCTGTTCTCATCCTGAAGCAAAGTTCTTAACCCGAGGTACTATTTCTGGGTTAGGGTTAGCGGAGTCTGTAACCTGAAGTGTCTGTAACCTGAAGCATCTGTAACCCGAGGTACCACTGTACACCGATTACTATATATTTATTTTATTTAACAAGAGTTATATACTGCTTAATCATCCATAACCTCTAAGTAGTTTCTATAGAATATAAGATGTTCATTAAAAATATTGATAAAATCAAATGTTTATTGCATGTATAATTGAATGACATATTTCTGTTTAAATTGCAATAATTTCTAAATCTGCAGCTACACCTATAAACTAGGTATAAATGTAATGTAAATGCTATGTAAACTGGTGTCCCTCTTTTCAGAAAAGGCATTTCTTCATTTTCCACCCTACATGGAATCAGCTCTCCCTTCCCAATGGCACTGGTGTGGCAGGAAGATTCAAGGACAATCAAAGAAACATTTAAACATTTCAGTATAGTATAGTATTGTCAGGGGCTCAGGAGCAGAAGCACAGGGGAGAGAGGAAATGGAGAGCGAAGGGGAAGAATCTGAGGGCAGCATAGGGGAGTATGACAGTGACCCGAGAGATTCCATGAGCTTCTCCAGCGAATCAGAAGATTGCCAGAAGGGGGCGCCGATGGTCAGGGCAAGGGGGGTCCCAGGGGGGACGCACCAGAAACAAGGGGCCAGTGGGGACTCCCAAAGCAGCAGCGGGAGATCAGGACCAGCTTCCCCACCAGAGCGTAGTGGGGGGGAAGAGTCCCATGTGTCAGGACCAGCGTCTCCTCCAGCGGGGAGAGAAGATGAGTCAGGGCTGACCACGCCTCTATCGGAGAGTGGGGGAACGGAGGGGAGGTCAGTTCCAGCTAGCCTCCCCGAAGGGGGAAGCAGTGACAGGAGCAGTGTAACGGTCAGGAGGAAGGTTGCCGGCTGGGCGCGCGCGCCAAGTTCGAATGTACAGGCGCGCGGGACAGCAGAAAACCCGGATTGGGAACCAGGTCCTAAAGCCCGCCGGAGGCAGGGGGAAGACTCAGGGGACTCAGCGTCAGAAGAGTCTAGGAAGGGCGAGACCCCGACGGACAGGCGGAACCAGAGGAGGAAAGAGCAAAGGAAGAGGTTGAGCAAGGCTAGAGTCTTAAACTGGTGTCAGGGGGGAGGAGATTCAGACGGAGCTTCGGCGGTCTAGAGTTTGAGACGTAGAGCTGCACGCTGCGGCTGTGAAAGCGAAACTGAACTTCAGTAAAGACTTTCGTACATAACAACGAACCGGCGTTGGTCCTTTGTGAGCTGGGACCTCGGGCAGCTCTGACAAGTATTTTTAAAAATTGCAGAATATAGATAGATGTCTTTCCAAAACGAGAGCAAGAGCATCGTTACTGAGGGCAATCCTAGTTGTGATCCAGAATTGCTGCTTGAACAGAGTGCTGGAGAAGACTCATTTATAATTAAATTTTGGGAATGATTCATGTTCTCATGTAGCTGCATTGTTTTATGGTTTCTGGATGTCCCATGATAATATTATAAAGTAGTCGTGTTCTATGTTATAAATCAAGCACGGCTAGGAGCTGTTTCTTTTTGTTTTCTGATGTATTTTTTTATCAAAAAATTTTCTGCAATTCTGAAAGTGTGGCCCAGAGAAAAAAGTTTGACCCACTGCGTTAAAGAGTTTGGCAAGAAACATAAACCAAGTTCTTCATCAGGCAGCGAGAGCCAGGACAGGAGGAACCAAACTACGGACTCTTTAGTTCAGCAGCAGAGCCCACTTCTGGGGTGTATGACCTTAGCAAGCGCCCAATGATACTAACCCCTGACACCAGCCCGGCCCTCCGTTTTGATGTGGCCTTGCAGTCTTTACATATTGGGCAGTGCTCCTCTGTGAAATGCACCCTGTGCATCAACCTTCCTTTTCAAGCAAAGAGTCATATAGAATTCTCTCCCAACAAGATTTCCTAGCACAAATCATATCTCTGGCTCCTGCTTCCGACGTAGAGCATATAAACTTACTCCCTCACCCATTACATTTCTAATTTAAAACTGTGAAGCACAGTTGCATTTTTGCGCTCATCACATGGATTGTTTTTCCGAAATTACTCAATAAATCAAGGGAATGCACCAAAATAGCTTCAATAGGTCTCCTGTTTGCTTAATGTTTGCATGCCGGGCATAACTGATTCATTCCCTAGCATGCCCCAGAGAACTGTAAAATCCTAAAGAGGAGAGAAAATGTCTGTTCAGAACCGTACAATATTACTCTTAAAAGAAATAAAGAGAGGGGAGAAGGGAGAGGCAAGACAGGCAAGAACGGAGTGAATGAAGAGTTACCGGGTGCAGACTTGTTATTATACCTCGCCTGTAATAATTAGCATTTTCTCCCATGTCATATTTATTGAAGCATACCTGCTTATTAAAAGCAAACAGCAGAGTGACAATTCTGTGCCCTCCAGCATTTTGCAGGTGAAAATAAGGACAGCCTTGTGTGTGCAGGGAACGCCCCTATTTTTAAACTGAGCATCGCTTGCCAGAGGAACGTCTCTGACTTGGATGTGTTGCTAAATACTCTCATCCGCCTGCGACATCTATTTCCCCTGCAATACTTTGCCTTGCACTGATTTCAAAGGAAGAAAGCATCAATTTTTGTCCTATAATCCAGTAGCAACACTGCAAAGCAAGTGTCACATCAAGCTGCCTTATACTGAAATAGGCCGCAACTTCTACAAGCCCAGTATTGTCCACACTGGGGTGGGGGGTAGCCAACACAACCCCCCCAAGTTGTTGGACTCTAGCTCATGCCAGCTCAAGCAAGCATGGCCACTGATCAGGAGTGATGGGAGATGCAAAAACTTCTAGAGGGGAGAGGGCACTGTGTTGGCTATTCTAGTGATCTACTCCAAGTAACAGTGGCTCCCCAGGGTCCCCAGGAGGCATATTCCCATTATCTGCTATCTGGCTTTTTAAAGCGGTGGTTAATTAATTAATTCATTAAATAGATATCCTAAACCTTCCTCCAAAGCAGCCCAGGCTGGCAAACTAAAATAATACAATTAAAACTTCCAAAACCAGCAGTTTTTAAAACCTAAAAGCAACCACCTACCCTCCCACTAATTACAGTGGTTCAGGTGAGAATTGAATCTAGTTCTATTCTGCTTGCAAAGCCTGAGCTCCATCACTAGGGATGGGGCAGAAATTTGATACCGCTCATATTTAAAGTTTAATCTATCTAAAACATAAACTGAAGCACAGCTGTTCTTCGGAATGTGGACATCTCCAAGTTTTGTGATGCAGTTCTTCAGCTAGGCAAAGTGTACAAAAGTGCTAAAGTGTGCATAAAAATGCCTACATTAGTTGGGACGGACGGACAAAAAATGCATTATATTTGGGGAAACTGCTTTGCAAAAAATGTGTATATTAGAAAAAAAATACATACAAAAATGTGTATAGTAGGAGAAATTTGAACTAAGACGTGGGCGAGTTTTCATGAGGACATTAAAAAATACAATTTGCAAATAGGTGTGGAAATGTCTAGAATTGAACTGAAGATTGGAAAAGTTGGAAGCCGAGTGAAACAAAAATTGATGGATATACCCATCACTACACATCATAAAGCTACATTCCCATCTTCAAATTGTGGCAAGTGCTGCACTATTGGGTGCTTTAATAGCCCTCTTTTGGCATTACAATGTGTTTTTGTATTACAAAAAGCAGTAGTTGTTGTTGGAAGTGGTTAGATCAGGACTGCAGAACAGGAGAAGGTTTTTCTAACTTTTTTACCCCGGTGCTCCAATATAAATGTCCGCTGATATCCTCCCACTCCAAAGTAAATAGCTGTTTCAGAGTGAGGGCAATTAGGATCAGGGCCATGCTATCATGTGCAATGGGTTATATGTGCCTGCTTCCATGCCTGAGGAATATTTTTCGCAGTGGGTTAGATGCCAAGAAGGAAGTGTCTTTTCAGCATTCAGTGGAACCTCGATAATACTTCATTGCTTTTTAATAACTGTGTGTCAGTTCCCGCTGAGCAAAGTGTCAAAACCATTCCATTGAGACAGACTGTATTTGGTTGCTGGAACAGTCCTCGGCATGCATCTTCCCAGTTCTTCTGTTTGCCCATCATTAGATCTGCTTTTTCAAATTAATAGTTATTTATTTGTCAATGCTTCAAGCAAAATCAACACTGTAGTTTGGTCTGATTAAAGGAAGGGAAGGAACAGCAGCACCAAGGCAACAGTTGAATCTCCTGACATGTATATATGATTTGTCCTGTTCTTGGAAGCCTGGGATTCTGACAGGGTTGAACGCTATGCTATTCTGTTAAATGGATATCCTCAGTGAGCAGGTATTGACAGATTTGCATAAGAACATAAGTAGTAGGGCTGTACATGCCCCACATCCAATTTGCAGTTCAATCTGGTGAATCAGAGTGTTCCCAATCAAACCTGAGATGATCCAGGATAGACTTGACCTGGATCTGGGCCCCAAACTGATTGTGGGGTGCTTTGCACAGTCCTGCAGTTGGAAGGATGAAGGAAAAAGGCAGAGCCGCAACTATGGGAAGGCTAGCCAGGTTTTTAGCTCTGGGTGGAGCCTCCAGGGGGTGCCATTGAGGCTCCTAGCCTGTGTATGTGTGTGCTAAACTGGGTCTTTGAC
Organism: Podarcis raffonei; assembly: GCF_027172205.1. Classification (NCBI taxonomy): domain Eukaryota; kingdom Metazoa; phylum Chordata; class Lepidosauria; order Squamata; family Lacertidae; genus Podarcis; species Podarcis raffonei. The sequence goes on along the minus strand of NC_070611.1, from coordinate 62,334,015 downwards.
CTGGGTGAAACAAAGCCTGGTTTTGCCCCTGAATAAGGGGGTGCATGCGAGCTGCCTTTACACCTCCTTCTCCCTCTCTTCCAAATGCCACCCTTTTGACAGCCCTGGGTTGTTCCAGGTGGACCCAGTCCAACCCAGGGCTGTCTCAACCCTATGTGGCCAAATCCTGGCTCAACTTGAATCAGCCCATTTTGGTTCTGAATATGGGATTAAGCTGGATCTGGTCCACAGCTCTAATAAGTACTGCCCTGCTTGAGAGAGAGAGGATAATAAGCAGGTTGGTTGGTTGCCTAGATGGGCAGCTGCCTGGGAACTATATGTAAGCTGTGTCCTGGAGGGAGGGAAATAAATGCAAAGAAGTAGAACTATGCTTGTGTTTACACGGGGGAAAGACAGTTGTGGCACAAACCAGAGGTGGCAAGAAGGGTCATGGCTCAGTGGCAGAGCACATGTTTTGTTTGCAGAGTCTTCAGCATCTCAGAGAAGATTCCTGTTTGAAACCTGGAGCTGCAGCCACTTAGAGAAATACTGAGAAAAATGGGCCAACAATCATATTCAGTAGGAGAACTTGTGGCTTTCTGCCCAAGTTCACTGGGCATAAGAACATAAAATGCTTAGACGAGACGCAAGAGGAGACATTTTTTTAACATTGTGTCTTGACTTCCTTTATTCATGTTCCCAGTGCAGGTCACTGAAGAAAGAGAGGTCCATTCCTCTTCCTTTATGTATCTGGGGAATAATTTATTGCATAGATAGATGTATGCATGCCCTTTGCAAGTGTAAAAACATGGGAAGTAGATGTTCATTACTCTACATCAGAGATGGGGAAATTTTTCCTTTTCCTTTGCCAGTGTAGTGTAGTGGTTAAGAGTGTTAGACTTGTAATCTGGTGAACATGGTTCACGTCCCTGCTCCTCCACATGCAGCTGCTGGGTGACCTTCAGCTAGTCATACTTCTCTGAAGTCTCTCAGCCTCACTCACCTCACAGAGTGTTTGTTGTGGAGGGAGGAAGGGAAAGGAGATTGTTAGCCACTTTGAGACTCCTTAGGGTAGTGATAAAGTGGGATATCAAATCCAAACTCCTCCTCCTCCTCCTCCTCCTCCTTTTCTTTTCCTTCTCCTTCTTCTTCTTCTCAGCAACCATCTGGGGGTGACTTCCAAGTGGTGAGTGGGTCCAGAAGCAAAAGTGGGCAGAGCAACAAATGCAAAGTTTTCTCTTTTACAGTAGCCTAGTTTTTACACAATCTCACATCCTCCTCTCTAGCCTCCATCCACAAAAACAAAAGGCATGATCAGAGATCAAGGACGAATTCCAAAAACACTCAAGGAAGGTGGCGAGGGATGTGACTGAAGAGGGTGTGTGGTCTGGGGAGAGTCCTGAGGGCCAGATACAAAGTTGTGGAGGAGCATATTTGCTCCCTGCCAGCCTGAAGCTCTCCATCCATGCTATACATGGAACTCCATGCCCTCCAACATCTAGGTGACAAAAATCAGGATGTGTGCTTTTTGGTCCCCCTACCTATCAATTTTTCCTCTTGAAGAAGCAGATTTGTGTCTCCCACTCAACACACACACATGGCCTGCCTGATCCAGACCACCTCCCCAGCTCATTTTCTCCCTTCCCTTCTTCATCTACCTTTGCAAAGCTGCTCACTCCCATACACACACCAAGTCCCCTTCACCAGCATCACCCTCCCTCTTGCTCCCTCTCCTTTCCCAGCTCCCAAGGACACCAATCGGCTCCAGACCTGTCTACCTCCTGCATTCCTCTCCTCCGCTCCTCCCTCTGTAGTGAATGCTCCCAGTCACCCACCCACTCTCTTACTAAGCTCCCAATACCCCCACTTGAGTGGGGGACTTCCGGTTAGCGCCAGCGCTTAATGGCGGATTTCTCCCGGAGCTCCCGAGGGAGATCTGCTTCGTGGGTTCGGGTCCTGCAGCTACGGCGGAGCGGGGACCCTTAAAAATCACAGGCGCGAAGCCTGTGAACCGGAGACTCGGCGGGCACCTTTGCGCCCCCCCGACGCTGGGAAGGAGCCTTTTTAAAGGCTACGGAACAGCTGAGGGTGTGTGGAGCGGTGCTGAGAGTCGCTTTTACCCAGCCTACGAAGTGAAGCCGCGTCGCCATTAGCGGAGAGCGCTGATTTCTTCCTGAGAATTGGACTAACAAGAAACAACTTTCCGTGAGTAGGATCAAACCTTAAAGTTTAATCGGACGCCAAAATTAAAGAAATCGGGCACCGAGACGGACAAGCACCAAAAAGGAAGTCTGCTTTCCGTTCTGCAGTAAGATTAAAGCAAAAGACATTTAAGCTGTAACCTTTGAAAGGAGACTGGTGGGAATTAAGGAATCCACCACCAAAGAATAGAGAGCTCCCTCCCCCGAAGGCAGGAGAGGGGGGGAAGAAAACCTTACAGTATTTTCCTGCCTTTTAAAAAAAAGAATTTGGACTGTTTACCGCTGCTCTTAAACCTGGGATCGGACTGCCGGAGAAAAGAAAACCGGCTAAGGACTGTTGCTACATGAAGGTAAAAAAGTAACTGAGTTATTGACTTTGGTTACTCTCAACTTAGAAACATCTTACTTTGTTGCACTGTAAAGTCTTATGCAGGATACTATTGCTTTGGATCTTTTAAGAACTATTTGAAAGGGATTTTGAGGACTTGGAGGGCTTTTATTTCTCTTTTTTTTGTAAAGTGTGGGACTGATTTGAAGGTAAGAATCTGCTTTGCGCCCCCTAGAGGTTTGTGAATAGTTTCAGCAACAAGTGGACTTCAAAAAATTTTAGAACTTTTGTCTGACAGCATAAGAGTGTGGGAATGACCTTGACTGAAAGATTTTGTTATGGCAGATGGTAAAGAGAAAGAGGATACACAGGAAACAACTTTGAGATCTGGCAGACAATACAAAATTGATCTTTCTAAGCAAAGAAGGGCTTCTGTATCAGGAGCTTCTGGAACTGCAGCTGTACCAAAGACAAAAGTGAAAACTATGCTTTCAGAAGAAGCACTTGCTAAAGCACTGGGGAAAATAAATGACTCTTTGGAGGAACTAAAAAAGCAAGGAGCAGAAACCAAAGTACAAGTTGCTGAAACAAATAAGAAAATTGAAGAAATCTCGGGGAAAATTGATTTAAATACAAAAAGTATAACTGACCTTGGAAAAAAAGTGAACTCTAATGCAGAAGCAATCGGAAAAATATTGGAGGAATCATCTACTACACGACAGATAGCAGAGGATGCTAAAGAAATTGCAACTGCTGCTGAGGAAAAGTTTCCACCGGTGCTCAAGAAACTAGATGAGCATGATTTGGCACTGTCTATGCTGGAGATGCAACGGAAGGAGAGGAACTTAAGGATCAGGCTTGTGCCAGAAAAGGAAGGAGATAACTTGGTGGACTTTTTGACAAAAGAATTTTCTGACTTTTGGAAGCAGGAGTTGGACAAGGAAGAATTTAAGATAGAGAGCGCATTCAGACTGGGAACAAGGCAGAGGAAGAACAGAGCGAGAGATTGTTTAATAACTTTGAGATCAAAGGAGGAGAGAGATAAAATACTGAACCTGCACTACCAAAGAACCCTTCAGATCGAAGACTTTTATATTGAGATCTTTAAAGATATTCCCAAACATATTCTAGACGCAAGAGGCCTTTATAAGGACTTGGTGATACTGTTGAAAAGGAACTACATACCATTCAGGTGGGAGTTTCCTCAAGGCTTGTCTTTTAAATACAAGGGGAAGAAAAGAAGAATAAAGACAGTGAGTGATAAAGACAAGTTCCTAGGAGAACACGAAGAAGACCTACAGAAGGAGGTGTTTCCGGGACAAGGGCATCCTTCAAGCAAGGGACCATTAGACATGGGTACGGAACTACCGACAGAAGAGGAACAACGATTAGGAGCTGTAGGAGGAAAGAGTAAATAGCCACATCATGGCTCTGCAACTTCTAACCTGGAACTGTAATGGCCTAAATATCCCCAGAAGAAGAAAAAATATATTTCATGCTTTAAAAAAAGACCAATTGGACTTGATTTGTTTACAAGAGACGCACGTGACAAGAGCACATAGAAAATTACTTATAAATAAAAGATTGGGACAAGAATTTATATCTTCAGATAGAGTAAAAAAGAGAGGAGTGGTGATTTATGCAAAGGAAAGATTGCAGCCGAAACTAATCTTTAAAGATGATCAAGGAAGATATTTGGCAATTGAAATTCAATCTCAAGGAGAAAAGTTTTTGATAGTGGGAATTTATGCACCAAATGAGGGGAAAGCTGAGTTTTTCAAGAAGTTGCATGAGACTTTGATGGACTATATGGATTACAATTTAATTATGATGGGAGACATGAATGGAGTAGTTTCGACAAATATGGACAAATCACAAAGACAGGTAGTTACAAAAGATGGAAGACTACCAAAAACCTTCTTTGAAATGACTGACAATATGGACTTGATTGACATTTGGAGAACAAAACACCCATTAGAAAGAGAGGGAACCTTCTTTTCTGAAGCCAAAATGACATGGACTAGGATCGACCAAATCTGGGTGACTAGCGGAATGGCATCGAATATAAAGAAAGTGGAAATCTGCCCAAAAACCTTCTCCGACCATAACGCAGTAAAGATGGTGATGAAGCAAACAACAACTGGATCCTTCAGATGGAGAATGAATGACACCTTATTTGGAGATGAGGAGATTTGCAAGAAGGCCCAAAAAACTTTGAAAGATTATTTTGAAATCAACTTGAGGACTAAAGTAGAAAAAAGAATAATATGGGACGCAAGTAAAGCCGTGATGAGAGGATTTTTGATACAACAAAATACATTAAAGAAAAGAAGTCAAAATGAGAGGAAAGAGAAAATTTTGGAAAAGATAAAAGAAGGGGAAAGGAAATTAAGATTGAAACCAAAATCGCAAGAGATTTTAAGAGAAATTAAATTATATCAAACACAGTTTATGGAACTGATGAATCAAGAAATAGAATGGAAACTTAAACAAATGAGACAAAAGACTTTTGAATCCGCAGATAAATGTGGCAAGCTATTGGCTTGGCAAATAAAGAAGAGACAAAAACTCTACACGGTAACAAATTTAGAAGTGGATGGAAAGAATATATTTAACCCAGCGGAGATTAGGAACTGTTTTCAGAGCTACTTTAGACAACTGTATACACAAGGGCCGCAGAAAGAAATGGATATAGAACAATTCCTCGAGAAAAATGGGCTGAAAAAGATTTCCCAGGAAAGTAAGACAATTTTGAATCAGGAAATATCAGCACAAGAAATAGAAGGTGCCATCCAAAGTATGACGTTGGGCAAATCTCCCGGACCGGACGGACTGACTTCCAAATACTATAAAGTTTTGAAGGAAGGGTTAGTACAACCTTTGAAGGAAGTCTGTAATGAGATTATGGAGGGGAGAAGGGCACCAGATACGTGGAGGGAGGCTTACATCACACTTATACCAAAGACAGAGACTGAAAAGACTCAACTTAAGAACTACCGACCCATCTCGTTATTAAATGTGGATTATAAAATCTTTGCTGACATTTTAGCAAAGAGATTGAAAAGAGTTTTGATGGAGGAGATTCATGGGGACCAAGCGGGCTTTCTCCCGAAAAGGCACCTGTCGGATAATGTAAGGAATATAATTGACATTTTGGAAAAGCTGGAAGTGAATATAAACACTAAGGCAGTTTTGATATTTGTGGATGCCGAGAAAGCCTTTGACAATATATCTTGGAGTTTTATGCTGAAGAACCTCCGGGGGATGGGGGTAGGCCAAGGGTTTGAAAATGGTATAGGTGCAATATATTCTGAACAGAAAGCAAAATTAATTGTAAATAATGTGGTTACAGAAGAGTTCAAGATTGAAAAAGGGACACGTCAGGGGTGCCCTATCTCCCCACTACTTTTTATATCGGTCCTGGAGGTTTTGCTAAATATGATTAGGAAGGACCAGTTGGTTAAAGGGGTTCAGGTCGGAGCTAAACAATATAAATTGAGAGCATTTGCAGATGACCTGGTACTTACATTACAAGAGCCAGAAGCTAGCACGAAAAGAGTTTTGGAAATAATTCAAGAGTTTGGTCAAGTGGCAGGATTTAAATTGAATAAGTCAAAGACTAAGGTATTGGAGAAAAATCTAACACTGTTTGAAAAAGAAAGGTTTCAGAATGTGACAGGGTTGACTGTGGTTAAAAAAGTGAAATATTTGGGGATAAATATGACAGCTAAGAATGTGAACCTATTTAAAGATAACTATGAAAAAACTTGGATAGAAGTGAAAAAAGATTTGGAGATTTGGTCAAATTTGAAGCTTTCCTTGTTAGGTCGAATTGCGGTTATAAAAATGAATGTATTGCCAAGAATGTTGTTTCTGTTCCAAGCATTGCAAATAATGGATAAGACGGATTGTTTCAAGAAGTGGCAAAAAGATATATCTAAATTTGTCTGGCAGGGCAAGAAGCCCAGAATAAAATTTAAGATACTAACGGATGCAAAGGAAAGGGGGGGATTTGCCCTGCCAGACTTTAAACTTTATTATGAAGCGGCAGCTTTCTGCTGGCTAAGAGATTGGCTACTTCTTGAAAATACAGATATCTTGGATTTAGAAGGTTTTAATAATATCTTTGGGTGGCATGCATATTTGTGGTATGACAAGGTTAAAGCACATAAAGGTTTTAAAAACCATATTGTCAGGAAAGCACTACTAAATGTCTGGACTAGATATAAAGATCTGTTGGAAAACAAAACCCCAAGGTGGTTGTCGCCAATGGAAGCTAAGGCAGTTAAAAAGCTAAATATGGAGTCTAAATGGCCAAGATATTGGGAAATTCTGGAAAAGGAAGGGGACAGACTGAGATTGCAGAGTTTTGAGAAATTAAAAGGGAAAGTGAGAGATTGGCTGCACTATCATCAAATAAATGAAGTGTTTAAAATGGACAGTAAAATTGGCTTCCAGGTGGAAAAATCAAAATTGGAGACTGAACTGTTAGAATCCAGCACTAGAAATTTGTCAAAAATGTATAATTTGCTGCTGAAATGGAATACACAGGATGAAACGGTTAAATCAAGTATGATTAAATGGGCTCAGGACATTGGTCACAACATTATGTTTGCTGACTGGGAGAAGTTGTGGACCACCGGGATGAAATTTACGGCATGTAATGCCTTAAGAGAAAATATTATGAAGATGATCTATAGGTGGTACATAACCCCAGTCAAGCTTGCAAAGATTTACCATTTGCCTGACAATAAATGTTGGAAATGTAAGGAAAAGGAAGGCACATTCTTTCACCTCTGGTGGACGTGCCCGAAGATTAAGGCATTCTGGGAAATGATCTATAATGAACTGAAAAAGGTATTAAAATATACCTTCCCTAAGAAACCAGAGGCCTTTCTCTTGGGCATTGTCGGCCAAGGGGTGTTAAAGACGGATATAACCTTTTTTATGTATGCTACAACAGCAGCAAGAATACTTATTGCAAAGTACTGGAAGACACAAGATCTACCCACTCTGGAAGAATGGCAGATGAAGGTGATTGACTACATGGGCCTGGCAGAGATGACGAGCAGAATCCGAAACCAGGGAAGAGAAGCAGCGGAAGAAGAATGGAAAAAATTTAAGGACTATTTAAAGAAATATTATAAAATTAATGAAAGTTAAAATGATGTTGGATTAGAAAATAATTGGTTACTATTAGTAATGGATAAGATAAGGAGAATAAGTAAGATAAAACTAAACTAAAATAAGGGAAGATTTGCTGAATAAATGATTAGAAATTGGAATACAGAAAAGGGAGGCATGAGGAAGTCGGAGAAGTAAGGTATAAGAAAATAAGATTTGAAACTATACTTGTTTTCTTTTTTGTTTGTTTGTTGTGTTTATTGTATTGTATTGTTATGTTTTTGTTGTTATAAAAAAAATCCTTTAATAAAAATATATATAAAAAAAATACCCCCACTTGAGCAACTCACCTCCTTCCAACTATCCCAGCCTTTCTAACTGCCTTTACCCCTGGAAGACATTTGCCCCCCCCCCATTCCAGCTGCAGCCTGATGTCTGCTCCCTGCTACCCCCATGTCCTCAGCCCTGTTCCCAAGCCTTCCTTATTGTGGAGGCTCCTTCATGCACCGCCCGCCTCACAGCTGCTATCACCGTCATTGTGCACAGAGCTGCCCGTCAAGGGACTGCCCACCCACAGACATCCACCTTAACCACAAGAAGGAAAATGGCAGGTGGAATGGCATGCCTGTTTCAGTGCCTGGACGCCACCATATTTATTGGAGGCAGGGAAGGGAAAGTCTTTGTTGCTATCAGCAACGGATGGGCATTACTCAAGGAATTAATGGTGGGGAGGGGGGGAACACAGTGATGCGTGTATATATATAAAGACATTTTTCATTAGGGCTGCAAAGTATAACAAATGAAGTTGATATTGACAGGACTGCAAAGTATAACAAATGAAGCTGAGAGCGCAGGGCCAAAAAACGGGGCATTCTGGGATCCAATCAGAAGCTGGGATGGTTTCTGTAATTCTGGGATGTCCCACTCAAATTGGGATGGCTGCACAGTATGCAACTTACATCCTGAATTAGGTGGAGAAATTAGAAAGTCACAACATGAAGCCATTCCCCAAATCATAAACTTGAGCTTCTTTCCCCCTCCCCGCCCTTCTTTAATTTTTTACTCTGCTAGTTCTAAATCACAGCACTTTGCATTCAAATGTATCAGTGTGGGGGCTACTATTAATATCCCTGGGGATTGAGAACCAATTACATTTAAAAATGGAATTGCACCGAGGCTGTATACACAGGAATGATCTTTTAAGGAAATTAAACAAAGGCCTTAATTGCAAATCCATTCAAATGACAAAGGGAAAAGAATGAACCTTTGCTGAATTGGGGGGGGGGGGTCAGCATGATCGTGAAATAGCAATCTGAAATGTTACTGCATGAATTAAAGAGTTCTCCTTCAAGATTCAGAGTGCATGCCTGTCCTTGTTGGTCATATACACTTTGAATTTGAAAACCATGATCTGTTAGCTTGAGAGCCAGTAAGGAAGCTGGCATTGGCAAAGGCAAAGGCAGGGTATTCTTCGTTTTCAATGTGGCAGCGTAAATCACAAGTCGTTCATGCACTAGATGCCATGTGTGTAGAAGATCCCAGGTACAACCCCTGGCATCTTCTAGCAGGACTGAGGGAAACCCCTTGAGTCCATGTAGACATAGTCACTACTGAGCTAGGTGGACCAATGGTTTGGTTTGGGATAAGGCAAAGATGGAGAACCTGTGGTCCTCCGGACATGGCCAATGGGCAGAGCTGATGGGAGTTGCAGTCTAGCAGTATCTGGTGGGCCACAGGTTCCCCAGTACTAGTATAAGACACAGCAGCCTACAAGAAGCACAGGAAAGAAACAGCCCTCCTCTAGTGTTTGTTGTACAATACGCAATATTATCCAGAGGTCTATGAACATGGAGTGACATGATCCATGGTGTGTTTGGGTGGTAGCTGGCATCCCAGCATACTGGGCAGGCTCACTACTGATGCCTGCCCAAATTGTACAAAGTTTTTAAAAAGCCACAAAAGTTCCATGATTTAATATTGGTTTGTGTAACATAATTTAATGTCATTAACCCCAGAGGCATAATTTTTTAGATTCTTTGCTGCATAATATTTGTGTATGTGCGCGCACGTGAACACTTCCAGTGCCAATTCTAATGGGGCTCCATATTCCTTGATGAAAATGCCTATTTTTTTACACTTCTGCAGTAAAAAAATATAAAGCACTGCATTCCCCATCTACAGCTTTGGAAAGCTTTCCTTTTAAATCCCCCCAAACCACATCAAACTCACTGGGCTCTGGATTTCGTTACAAGCCGCCAACTGCAGCTGTGTCCATCAAAAAGCTTCGCAAACACGGTACAGCAAGCCTGGTTGGAGATATCTTAAAGAAGGTTGTATATAACTAGATGAGGCTTCAAATGAATGTGGTCTGTATTTAAAGCTCAATTTAGCTGATTCGTTCAGGGAGCATATTACTGCACACAGAGATTTTATGAGATGCTTACAGCTGGGAAAACATTGCACACCATTTCCCCATTAATATTTCTTTGAATTTTCAAATGAGTTTGCTTCAGCTGAGTTCTCGGCCCTAATTGGGGATTGCCTTGGTTTGTTTGGAGGAAAGGAATAAACTTGCTACACAGTTTTATGAAGACATCTTGATTGGGGGGAGTGGGGGAGACAAGTTAGGACCCCCCCAAAAAGAGATGTGCAATTTGGGTAACTAAATGTCTGTAATTAAATTTTTTTGTTGCATTTATAACTTACCCTACAGACTCTCCAAGTGTTTCTATTTTCCAGGGGCAGCCCTGGATTTACAAGCTGTCCTGGCTTCTGATTTGATCCCAGGATGTCCCGTTTTTCCTTAGGACATCCCTATTTTAATTGGAAAAATGTGGGAGGGTATGGTAGGACGTATTTTCACTGGAGAAATGTTGGAGGCTATGGAGTTATGTGAGCCCCAAACCATAGGGATAAGTAACTTTACAACCTTTAGAAAGCATCTGAAGGCAGCTCTGTATAGGGAAGGTTTTTTTTTTTTTAAAAAAGTTAAATGTTTTATTATGTGTTTATATATGTTGGAAGCTGCCCAGAGTGGCTGGGGCAACCCAGTCAGATGGGCGGGGTATAAATAATAAAATAATAATAATAATAATAATAATAATAATAATAATAATGGAATAGGATGTCTCTATTTTCATTGGATAAATGTTGGAGGGTATGGCCTTAAGTCTTCCCAGAAGTCACAACTGAAATCACATATCACAACAGCAAAATACACACACATACACACACACACGTACAACAATATTAAAGCATGCACATATACATCGACACAAATTCAGTCTTTGACAGAAGTGCAACTGGTTAAGAAATGGTGAAATGTCCCCCTCCATCACCCACTGTGATCCCAATAATTATATTTCAGTTTTTAAAATGTGCATGTCAAATGCAAGGATGCATTTAACTCCGTTTGGCCCTAAGAGATGCAACAAAGCAGTGTACATAATATATAATATTATGTAGCTCTGTCTACATAATAGATGTGTTCAAGGTGATGGCTATGGAAAATATAGAGAATGAGATTTCCCTGCTCCTCTTTCTCTGGGAATTGGATGTGAAGCAACAGTTAATGATTCAGAGCTGAACTTGGCAAAACTCTTCTTGCTAATGCTTGAGAACATGGCTAGGGGATGTTTTGCAACAACTTCTAAATGAGATGATCAGCAGAGCATGAGAACAAGCAAAATGGAATTGTGTCCAGTTTTCTTGGATCTCTTCTGAATGAAAACCAGTGAACAGATATGGGGATGTTTGTACTTGCTTCAATGGGGAAGGGCAGCAGATCAGTGGTAGAACATCTGCATAGCATGGAGAAAGTCCCAAGTTCAATCCCCAGCATCTCCCAGTGGGGCTGGGAATGCCCCCTTTCTGAAACTCTGTTAGTAGTGGAAATGTCTTTTGCTGGGCTCAGAGGTTGATGTAAAAGTGGCTCCTCCCCCCAAAAAGTGGCTTCCCACCAGAGTGGTGCAGAATGATCCTCCCCAAATCAGAGATGCAGGGTGGCTCTGCCCCTGCTGGCCTGTACTGGGAGGGAGAGGAGTTCCAGCTGTAAAAATGAAGCCAAAACACTCAATTTGAGTGGCGGCAGTAGAGTATCCTTTAGGAAGCTGGCTGGTAAGAAACCTCAAGAAGATTGTTAGCAGGAAGTGAGCCTAAATGACACCATTTAATTCCAGGCCCCACTTGTGATACTTCTCTAGGTCAGCTGACATCTGGCTGTGTCACACAATGCTTCTGCAGGTCAGTTATCCACACTACTGCATCACACATAAGAGCTGTGTTCAAGTGATCTCTTGAAATTGTCCAACCTATTTGTAGGCATAGAAGTTGGGAGGATCATTCCAGGGAATTTCTTTAGCAGAGGAGAAATTCTCCCAACTGTTTCTCCAGACTACAGCTTCATCATCCCTAATCATTGGTCATGCTGGTTGTGGTTGATGGGACTTGTAGCTCAAAACGACTGGAGGGCACCAGGATTGGGAAGGCTTCCAGAAGGCCCACTGAATCATAGCTTAGTGATCTGGCCATATTTTGTTCAAGGATTTGAGTTTACTACCTCACCTATTCCACTTTCTAGAATGAAACTACTTCCTATGCTCAAGTCCCCCACTCCTCACTCTCTCTTTTAAAGTCAAGGGAAACATATTGTGGGGAGTGACCTGTTTTGCTCTCCATTAACTGCTGTTAATGGTTCATTTCATTTTGCATTTTATTGCTTCCAATATATGGAATGAACAATAAAAGACATTTTGGGTGACCTAGGGTTTTCTGTTTTCTGGGTGATGATTTCCTTTCCAAACCCTGCTGGTGATGAGGTTTATTGTTGTTGTTGTTGTTGTTGTTGTTGTTGTTGTTGTTGTTGTTGTTGTTATTATTATTATTATTATTATTATTATTATTATTATTCAATATTCCATTTGAATTTTAACCCATGCTATGACCAGACAGGCTATGTATATTTAGAACTAGATGATGAGAGCACCAAACAGATTTGGGGTCCAAATTCTTTACCTAAAAGATGCAGTTTTTCTTCTGTAGCGGAAAAACTTAATTTGACAGCAAAACTATCAGCTTTGCTTCAGTTAGTACATGGATGGGGAACCTGTTTCCCTCCAGAATCTGTTGGAGTAAACCCATAAACTCTGATTATTTTTCATGGTGGTTGGGGCTGATGGTCAATGGAGTGTAACAACGCCTGGAAGGTCACAGGTTCCCCATCCCTGAGTTAGTGTCAGACATGGAGCCTAACTCTGTGGCAGACTGCAAGAGAGATGATGGTCAAATGGAAAAGGGAGAAGTGATCACAGTGTGGCTGAAGTTGTGCTGTTCCATGGGGGGCGCTCAGCACCCTGGACAGGTGATGTCCCATGCAAGGGGGAGGAAGTTAAAGGGCCAGTGCCTTCCTTTTCAGCTGATTGCTTCTTCTGGCCAGAGACAGGAAACCTCCAACCTGTTGGCCAATCATAGCCTACTGGGGTGACCAAATTGGTCCACAAGGCTATTTCTTCCAAACCAGGAGCACCTGACCATCAGCTGATGTAACTGGGAGATATCAACAGATGGACAGGAGGGCAGGGTTCAATTTTGCAGCCAGCAGCATTGAACACTCTGCTCATCACCTGGTGGCTGGAGGGTTCAATCCTGATGGGTGCTCTTTGCCAGCATGTTCCCTGTGGTTCAATGAACTTATTTGAAAGCCCCTTTGCAAACAGTCCCACACTGCTCTTTGAACCACCAAAAACCCAAGGCTGAAAGAAGAAGAAGAAGAAGAAGAAGAAGAAGAAGAAGAGTTTGGATTTGATATCCCGCTTTATCACTACCCAAAGGAGTCTCAAAGCGGCTAACATTCTCCTTTCCCTTCCTCCCCCACAACAAACACTCTGTGAGGTGAGTGAGGCTGAGAGACTTCAAAGAAGTGTGACTAGCCCAAGGTCATCCAGCAGCTGCGTGTGGAGGAGCGGAGATGCGAACCCGGTTCACCAGATTACGAGTCTACCGCTCTTAACCACTATACCACACTGACTCTCAGCAAGAAAGAGCAGTGTTGTTTAAAATACAAAACTGTATGTGCACAGATATATATATATTTAACCAGGCTTGGCAAACTGTTTTTGTCTCTCTTTTGTTCAAATGTATCTAGAATGTAGAAGCAGTTGTAGAGCATTGAATAGCTGGCTTCACAAGTGAAGTAGTCCACATGGTCATCTGAAGAGTGTGGTAGTGGTGCTGTAAGACTATTTAACCAAGGTCCTGAAATTGCCTAGCTGCAGCTGATACCTCCTTGTGCACAGATGATGCCGTTTGCCTAGATCAGAATAGAAGGTTGGAGAACTGAGGTTGCTATTAGCTGATAGATTGTGCTCCTTTTTGTGCCCCTGTTGAAGATACAGGAGGTTGATTGGAAAGGAGCCAGCCAGCCATCATCTCCTTGGTTTGACAGGAGCTCCCAAGACTAAACCAATGAAGTGAGGAAAAACCTGCTTCTGATATCACTGCTCCTTCTGCACCACCAAACAGGAATTTAGTCCAGCTTGGCATGCTATCAGCACACTTTTTTCTCATGTCAGGAATGCTGTTGGAAACCCTGTTTGCTGCCTTTTCAGCAGCATATAAATACAGTGGTACCTCGGGTTAAGAACTTAATTCGTTCCAGAGGTCCGTTCTTAACCTGAAACTGTTCTTAACCTGAAGCACCACTTTAGCTAATGGGGCCTCCTGCTGCTGCCGCACCACCAGAGGACAATTTCTGTTCTCATCCTGAAGCAAAGTTCTTAACCTGAGATACTATTTCTGGGTTAGAGGAATCTGTAACCTGAAGCGTATGTAACCTGAAGTGTATGTAACCTGAGGTACCATTGTACAAGGAGTGCGTGTTGCAGCAACTAAGGCCTCATCACTTGGTATCTGTGCTTGCCATTGAGCTTGTGGGTAGGGTGGCCTCTTACACAGCACCCAAAAAGAAAAGAGGAAATGCACTACTAAAAAAAAAAGAGGTTGGAGATTTGCATAAAATTTGCATGTGCTAATTTACTGTATTTGCATCTGCATGGATACTGTGAGTGCAGGATACTAGACTAGATGGGCCTTTGATCTGATTCAGCAAGTTGATCTTATTTGTCTCGTCATTCTGTTTTCTGGGTGCTGCATACTGTTGATGGTGGGCAACTTCAAGGCCCCTGATGCTCTCCTTTCATAAAGTTGTTTTTCTTTCAATAGGACTTGGACCAGAAGGCTCATCCAGTAGAGGACTTATTCAAATAGAGGATTGCCCTCTGTAAAGTAGGACACCTGGTTGCCCTACATGGGAAAGAGGCAAAACATTGTGTCTCTTATGTTGGAGTCTGGGGAAGGTAAAAACAAAGGAAGAGGAATCTCTTCCATTGTTTCTTACTTTCTCCCTACACCAGTGCAAATGAGAGAAATCCCACCCTCTCCTAAGTTCTCCATATAGTCTCTAAAGCAAGAGAGGGGGAGTTGGAGATGGGGGAAAATGGAGACTGCCAATACATTAAGGCCCTGTCACAGATTTACAGTAAGCTTCAGTGCATGGGAAAGGAAGGCCCTCCACATTTATTTATAATCACTTAGGCCTTGCTTGTGGATTCCCACAACCATCTAGATGGCCACAATGAGAACAGGATGCTGGACTGGATGTACCACTTGCTTGATCCAGCAGGCTCTTCTTAGGTTCTTATAGTGTCCTCTAGATGTTGCTGGAACACAACTCCCATCAGCCCCAGGCCAACACGACCTGTGTCCTCAATGATGAGCTGTTGCTCAACTGCATGTGGAGGTACCATGTTGGCTATCTCTGAACTAGAATCATAGAACTGTAGAGTTGGAAGGGACCCCCAAGCATCATTTAGCCCAGCCCCCTGCAATGCAGGAAATCTCAACTAAGCCTTGCAGGCTCTCTGACAGCTACATGCACATTTATACACATCAGAGGAAATAAAGTTCCTCATGACATGTTCCTTTTAGAAATCTAGAGACTTGCAAAGAAAAATGTGTAGCAGTATTATTAATAAGTTCCTGTATGGAGACTTTGAAATTGTGAAGGTTTTTGAAATTCCTCCATACAGATGTCTTCTGTGTTTTGGGGGGTGGGGGTGAGGATATGGGACAACAACTTTATCCCCAAGATTCATGTCCATTTAGAATGATCTGTGAACTAATATATATATATAGTTGCCCCCTATGCTACTGCAAAGGCATAGCTCTTTAAAAGAAACCATCTGCATGCATTCATGTAGCCTGTAGTGGGTAGCAAAATCCCCACACACTTCTATTTTAATTTAGCTTCCAGTGTCTTGATGGATGTGAATTTAGTATTCCAACGAACACAAGGGAGGTTTTGATGTCTGTTTCTTTAGAGCCCATTGTAAACAACTATATAGAAACCAAAGCAACAGCCAGTGAATCATTCTGACCCCACCAGGGAGGGTTCTCCCAGATCAAGCTGCAGGATTTCTTTTATTAATGACATGGCTCACAGTCAGAATTGCTACCGACGAGCCTAGACTAGCTGCATAATCCTGCACAATATATGCATGTACAGTGGTACCTTGGGTTACATACGCTTCAGGTTACAGGCTCCGCTAACCCAGAAATAGTACCTCAGGTTAAAAACTTTGCTTCAGGATGAGAAAAGAAATCGTGCTCTGGCGGTGCAGCGGCAGCAGGAGGCCCCATTAGCTAAAGTAGTGCTTCAGGTTAAGAACAGTTTCAGGTTAAGAACGGACCTCCGGAAGGAATTAAGTACGTAACCTGAGGTACCACTGTATACTTAAAGTAAGCCTCAGTGGGGCCTACTCCCATGTAAATATGTATAAGCCCCATTGAATTCAATAGGATTTACTTCTGAGTAGTTAGAAGAGCACTATAAGTCATGTCTTATAGGGGTGTTCACACAATAGTCAATGAGTGTACAATCTGTGCACCTGTGTTGAGTGTTGTACTGTTTTACATTGTATTCACATGTAATGTTCAACAAGTTTACCATCTGTGTATCTGTTGACACAATAGCTGACACAATGTACAAATCAACAAGTGTACACCCACACAAACACTGGTGCATGTGTAGAGGCATCTTGTAGCTGTGTTCGGTGTAATGTGTGAACAAGCCTAATGAAAGGCAGCAACTAGGAACAACTGAAGAAGTGGCCCAGCTCTTTTCAGTTCTATAAGGCTTGGGGCTTCTATGGCATATCTTTGGACTTATCTACTGGGGCAGTGACCCTCATTCCCCCTTACTGCAGAGGTGTGGGGAAACCTTAGATATGTGTGTTCTACATCTACACTCTGCCTACGTTCCCCCCTGCTGTGGTCTACCAACCAGAGACATGTATACAACAGTGGCTCAGGGATCTGCCATGAATTAAGAAGACAGTACATCTGAGCACTTATGGTTTCTCCTAATGCTTTTTATTTGCTTGTTTTATCAGCCTTGTTTAGGGTAGTGGGTGGGGGAGCTTTTTGTTATTGCTATTGCTAGTCAATCAAGAGTCAGAAACCCTTGCAGATCTACTGCAGATCCCCCAGAAATCTACCAGCAGAGCCTGATCTAGCCACCTCTTACACTCCCTTCCCTAGTGAAGAAGTAATTCCACATACCAACCATTTCCTAATGCAGCATTTTGCATGGGTGTATGTTCCTGTGCATAGGCTCCTTGTTCTATGTGCAACAGAAGCACCAGGAATGGGTGCACAGATGTATGAATCAGCACCCCTCCTGTTCTCATCAATAGAGAAAAGCACTGTGTTCTTTTAAAAAATGTTTGCGCACATCTGTCCCCTTGTTCAAAGTGAATGTGTGAGACCTTGCTGGTGAGGGAACAAATGCATTGATTGCAATGGGTCCATCAATAGCTATTAGATGAATACCAGATGCTGATAACAATAAGGGGAAGGAATTGAGCATTGTTCCCTGCTAGGGAGCAAACAGGTATTTTATTTGGCTGGCTGCTTTTGGAAACAGAATGTAAGACAAAAATAGCATTATAGTATTGTGGCATTGTAACACCATACTTGCATCGTAAAAATAGTTGAAAAAGCATTGCAGTGCTAACTAACAAATTAAAGCATTAAATTGAGGGTGTGCATCATAAATTGGTGCCCACCAAATGGGTTATAGTGAATGTGGTCCCATCTACACCAGCTATGCCACGTCAACTTATGCAGATGGAACATAGCAGTATGTATACATTTTAATAGTGCAATTTTCCTGAAAGCATGGAAAGTCAGTTGCAATTCCACTTGCACTTTGCAACAAGACAGAAAGAACCAAGGTTTCTGCAGCTCTGTTCATTTGGACATATAGCTTTCTGGGGTTGTAGCCTCAAATGGTAGCTTGCAAAAGGTAGCAAGGGAGTGGGGAGACACCAAAGTGATAGAGGGCTCTTATTAAAAAATATGTTGGTTTGAACAGCTCAGCCAACTTCTGAAAGTGTGTAATTGGTTCACAGTGGAAAAGAGAGCAACATAATAGGCTCCTGGTGATGGCGGCAGTGGAGTGTGTGTGTGTGGGGGGGATAGTATATTACAGTGTGTAGCAGATTGATGTTTCTAAATTTATATACATGTCTGGGCTTTGAAAGTGAAAAGAGGCAGGCAACAATTTTATGAGTATAGCATGAAATGTTCCTTGAAAAAGCTGCTGTTATATCATAAGGTGCCACTCAATCTTCTCTCCCATGTATCGAAGCTAAATCAGTACAGTATAGTAGCAGATATAAAGGATGCTTCCATCGTAAGGTGGCATTCAAATTCTCATTAATGAAATCATGTTAAGTTAATTCTTGGAGGCAAAAAAAGTTGCTGTAGATATGCCCCAAGTCCTCTGGCTTGGACTCTAAGCCAAGTGAGCCATGAATTATCATAGACCATAGAATTGTAAAAATGTAGAGTTGGAAGGGACCCCAAGGGTAATTTAGTCCAAATCACTGTAATGCAGGAATCTCAACTAAAGCATCCTTGACCATCATTTTATAGGATAATGAACTGATCAAGGATGTGGCACCGGTGGCTCTCCAGATGTTGTTGGACTCCAACTCCCATCATTCCTGACCACTGACCTGGTGTTTGAGGTCCACCCAAGCAGAGGACAACTTTGACACCATCCATGGGACAGTGAAGAATCGGTAATCAATCAATAAATCAAATAATAATGTCACATTCATCAAATCATACTCTACTCAAAATCTTTAACACCCCACCCCCATTTTCCCTCACCTCTATGGAAAAGTAGCTGAGACATTGTATAAATAAAAAGGAAAAGCCAGCCCCAGCAACCCCCCCCCAAAACCTCACATCAATTTCCCCATGCCTCCAGTGTGGTGTAGTGGTTAAGAGCGGTAGTCTCGTAATCTGGGGAACCGGGTTTGCGTCTCCGCTCCTCCACATGCAGCTGCTGGCTGACCTTGGGCCAGTCACACTTCTCTGAAGTCTCTCAGCCCCACTCACCTCACAGAGTGTTTGTTGTGGGGGAGGAAGGGAAAGGAGAATGTTAGCCGCTTTGAGACTCCTTAAAGGGAATGAAAGGCGGGATATCAAATCCAAACTCTTCTTCTTCTTCTTCTTCCATGTAAAAAGAATGCCATTTATGAGAAGAAAACTAGAGGTGAGAAAAAGTTCAATTATCTCTGGGAAGCCAGAAACTAGCACATGATTCCCCTCAGTTTTAGCCAAATAATTTATTATTCTTTAAAAATTATTATTGCATCCATATTCCACTTTTTCTCCAAGTAACTCAGATTTATTCTTCCCCTCCCTATTTTACAACAACTCTAGCTAGGCTAGATTATGAGGCAGTAATTGGCCTAAGGTCAACCAGTGAGCTTTATGGTTGAGTGTGGATTTGAACCTAGGATATTTAAATGATGGGCCTTGGAGTAGGGGATGGCAAAGACATCACTTTGCAACCGGTTTCTTTAGTTGTTATCAGTAGTATCAGAAAGCAGAGCAAACCACTGTGCAGCTCTCTCTTTGTCGGCTGTAACAATATTTTTCTCATCTTGGGTTTCTTTTTGACTGTCAACCAATAAAACACTCCATTAGCACACAAGAATAACAGCAACAGCAGTGCTCGCTTGATTTCAAAGAAGAGAAAGTCAACATTTAGTTGTCAAAACCGAGAATCTTTATGGCTAAAGCCTTATAAAGAAATTGGCAAGCCTAAAGTACATACAAAGGGTCACCCAAAGTTCTGCCAAGACATTGTTTAGCTCCATAAGCAAAAGGTCACATCTCATAACAAAAGTGACCCTGGGCCTTGGAGACTGAGAGTGTTAACGCCATATGTTTCCTCACAG
This sequence comes from Podarcis raffonei, assembly GCF_027172205.1. Taxonomy (NCBI): domain Eukaryota; kingdom Metazoa; phylum Chordata; class Lepidosauria; order Squamata; family Lacertidae; genus Podarcis; species Podarcis raffonei. Next base: position 62,314,072 of record NC_070611.1, on the reverse strand, counting down.
CTCATATAAATATTGGGGAGCTTGACAACCATTTTCAATTCCGCCATTCCTCTCAAATACACTTCTCTCTCAGCTTGTTTACACAGTCAAGATTCAGAGATCTCTAGAGTTGGGCTATTATTACCATCCCACAGTTTCTCTCCTGGGTGTAGGAAATCTGGGTCCATGAGATCCATACTGTTTTGTCAGGGCTAGTCCACAATAAAAGAGGAAGATGCTGGCAAGCTGCCATGTTTGCTGATGTCAGGTAAGTCAGGGCTGGGGACTCTGCGGCTCTCCAGATGTTGATGGACAGCAGCTCCCATCAGCCACCCTTGCTAATGGTCAGTGGTGATGGGAACCTGAGTTCAACATCATCTGGGAAGCCATAGGTTCCTCATTCTTCATTCTTGGCTTGGAAGTACACATGTCAAGGTGAGCCTGATATTGTGGCTGCCTGCTATGCATCCCTCCAACATTTCAAAGCTGTGAATTGCAAAACTCCTATTAACACACACTGCTCAAGCCACACAAACCCCCGCAATTACACACTGCTGATAGCTGTACTAAAACGGCTGCAGGTAGTATTATTTAACAACAGCTTGTCCCAAATTGCTTTGAAAACCCCAGGGGATATCACATCCATCAGCAACAGTTTACTTATTTACTTATGGCATTTATATCCTACTTTTCCTCCAAGGAGCTAATTTTTTCCTCAATTTTAATGTTTTATCTTTTTGTAAACTGCTTTGAGGGTTTTTTTTCCAATCAAGTGGTGTATAAATCTAAATAAATAAATAAATAAATAAATAAGGTGGCAGACGGGGGTTTCCTTACTCCCCATTTTATCCTTACAAAAGCCATGTGAGTTAGGTTAGGCTGAGAGACTAGCCCAAGGTGACCCAGTGAGTTTCATGGGAGAGCAGGGATTTGTTTTTTTTTTTTTAATTAAATATTTATTGGTATTTTCAAGAAACACACAACAAACAAAAACAAGAAATAAACAAAATAAGAAAAACACACAAAAATACATAATATTCAAAACTAAACAGAAAAATAGAAAAAAAAACACATAAAGTTTCTGATACTTATTATCCTTAACCTTATTTCTCAGACCTCCTCACACCTCCCCTTCTTGTATTCCAATTTAAATTGTCAATTCAGCAAGTCCTTAACTTATTTCTTCACCTTAGCTTAAACATTTGTTCTAACATACTATTATTTTACTTTACTTCTTTTTTCCATTTCCTCAATTTATTTTTAACAGCCTTATTTTCAATTAATTTAAAAATAAAAAACCAATTTTACCTTATTAACATTACACATCAATACTTATACCTCATTAATTATTCTTAAACCTTTTTCCTAAAGTCGACCAAAATTTCCCTTCCACGATTTACCCAATTTCCTTACCACTAACAAAATATAAAAAGCAAATTATCCTTATATACCCTTTGGATTCCCAACCTCCACCCACCCTTTTCCCGGTTCCAGTCCCCAACCAATATCCATCAGTCTTTATGTTATTTATTTAGCCTGGAGATCTCACGTCCGAGGCCCTTATATCTCTCTCAGTTCCTTTCTGCCGGTCTCTTTGATAGTCCTTGATGTTAAGCCCCAAGTCTCGGAGGGGCTCCGGCCCAACAGAATCCATATTGCTTCCAGCCAGTCCTCCATACTTAAAAGCAAAGCCTATGGGGTGCTCCAACTCTTGTTTCAAATTTCTTTCAGATCCAGATGTCCCCAAAGCTCCAGCTATCACCTTCAACAAATTTGTAATCCTCAGGTTTTCAGATCTCCTCGAAAGGGGATCTCTCCATTTTCCAAACTCCCATTCAGACCAGGCTTTCCGCATCCAATTTTTATTGTCCTTTTTTATCATCATGTCAGGCCTCATATTGTAACTCTCCTTTGACTCCTGCAAACCTCCAGCTCCTCCTTCATTTTCTTCAAAAACAATATATTGCTCCATCGTATCTACACTTTCAGTTTCATTTATTTGTTCCGTTGAATAGGCTTCCTGTTTCAAGTCCTTATCAGGCTCAAAACTGTTGTTTACTGTCCAGTGTAGTAGTGATACCTCTGTAGACAAAGCATTGTATTCATCTTGCAAGTTTCCCAAGAGAACAAGTGCTCTGTCCAATTCTGCTTGGATTTTACATACTCCAGCCATTTTTGTGATGTACTATCCCTATTACCCCTCTAGGGGGATTTTAGTTCCTTAATGTTCCTTTCAGCTCAAAACCAAAAGTCCAGTTATTTTGTATCAGCCCTCCTTATTTTCAACAAGTTATACCGAATAAACCAGCAAAAACAGCAGAAACAATGTTCTCTTTTTCCAGCTGACAACTAGCTGACTAACAGCTCACTTGACAGCTGTCAAAATCTTCAATGCAACAGGCTTTCTCATAGGACGTTCCCGGGTCTAGGGGGGGGTGAAATTTCAGCTCCCAAAATTCTTTTTATCCTCCAGTAAATCTTCTTATAATGTCAAAACCGTGAAGTCAGGATCTTTTATTAAAAAACAAGAAACAGATTCTCTCGACCTTAGCTGCTCAGTCCTTTGCTTTAAATTGTTTACAAAGAGGGGGGGTGGACTTCCTTTTTAGCCCATTCCTGCTCGTTCCAAATCCAAAATTAAAAAAAAAAATTTTAAGATTCCAATCTCCGTATTACTCACGGGTTGATGTTTTAAAGTCCAATCGATCTTGGAAGAAGTTGGCGCTCTCTGTCAATGGCTTGCGGCTTCACTCCGTAGGCGAGGGAGTACTCTCAGCACCACGCCTCACCCTGCCTCCGTTCCGAAGCCTTTAAAAAGGCTCCGTCGCGGATTGGGGGGGCGCAAATGGTGCCCGCCGAGTCTCTGTGTTCACAGGCATCCGCGCCTGTGATTTTAAGGGTCTCCGCTTCGCCGCAGCGGCCAGACCCAGACGCTACGGAGCCGATTCCCTCCGGAGCTCGGAGGGAATCCGCCATTAAACAATGGCGCCAACCCGGAAGTCCCCGGAGAGCAGGGATTTGAACCCTAGGTGCTAGTCTGACACTGTGTCCTCTATACCACACAGGCTCTCAAAATGGACCTCACAAGGCATTGCAACATATCCAGCTTTAATGCTCATGTATGTGTATTGACATGCATCTGCACAAGAAAGAAAATGCTGCTGCTTCCCCCTGCCAACACACTAATGACTCAGGGCAGAGGGCTGAGCCCCATAGAAAGGCAACTCTCATGGCATTTTAAGAAGGTCCATCAGGATGAGGGGACTGCCTCAGATGCTGACGGAAACAGGGCAGGGAGCAGTGAAAAGGTGCTGGAGGATAGAGCTGGGTGTGCTTGTAGCCTTCCTTTTAGGGATAGATGAGTCTGTCAGTTCCAGTTTTTCTCCATTTCTTATTTCCAGTTCCAGTTTTTCCTCCATTTCTTATTTCTCCAAGCTTAAGTTCAATTGCCACATTTGTCTGAGATTTTCCATTAAAGTTCACACATAAATTCATCAGCATTTTAAAGCACATTCCACCCAATATACCTTTTATGTATTCAGTTTTGCTTAATACAGTGCCTTTTTGTATGTTTATTTTCACTCACATATGCATTTTTATGCACACTTCTTTCCTACCCCTATATACACATTTTCGTACACTTTTTTCGGTTGAAGAACTGCACCCTAAATTCGAAGAAGTGCAAATTTTGAAAGATAGTTATATTTGGTTTTGGTTTTAGGAAGTACAAATCAGGTACATTCTTATTAAAATGTGAGCCAGATCAATTTTCTCTCTCATCATTACCTGCATACCTCCAAGTTAGCCCGCTGCTCTCAAGTGCTCAGGAGGATGTTGCCACCTCACCATTTGCCACCTCGCCAACTGCCATGCCAGCTGGTTTCTATATGTGGTATGGAGGAGGGTGCATCTGGTCCTTCCAGATAGCCAAAGGGCCTGTGCTTGCCCTCTTAGCCAAAGAAGAAACAGTGATTTACCCAAGTTAGGGACCAGAAAATGGGGGAAGTTTGAGCATATTCGCTGGTCCTTTGAGGTTGCTGTAATAATGCACTGCTGCGCATTCTTGCCAAAAGGCTCTGTGTTTCTGCTTGTTGCCTGATTTTAAGAGCCCTAGGTCTATAAAACAGTCACTAACTTTAATGGGAAGCTTATATTTTTAGCAGGCAATGTGAACTGAAGGATGCAAAAGAAAAAGTGGGGTGGGGAGAGAGATTATTTTTACATACCATACTGATTTATTGCACAGCAAGGAGTGTGTTAAGTAGATGTCATGTCTACAGATATTTTTTTTATTAAAAAAAACAGCCTAAAAATAAAAGTCAGCAAAGCAGTGTGAGAGCACCGTTAAAGTTTGGCCTGCCTCTTTTAAAGAAACTCCCTTGCTCCCTACTTGCTAAATACTTGGCGAGACCAACTAGCTGTCAGGTGCCTTGGTCTAAGGCCACATTCACACCATACTTTTAAAGCACTATGATACCACTTTGAACAGTCATTAGTTCCGCCAAAGAAATCTGGGAGCTTCTTGTTTGATACGGAGGGAGCTGAGAGTTGTTAGATTTCTATTCCCTTCACAGAGCTACAGTTCCCAGAGTGGTTTAACACTCAATCCCTCTTCTCAAAGAACTCTGGGAATTGAAGCTGGGGGGGGCGGAATAGGGGCCTCCTAACATGTCTCAAGACCCTTAACAAACCACAGCTCCCCAAATTCTCTGGGGGAAGCCGTAACTGTTTAAAGTGGTACCATAGTGCTTTAAATATATGGTGTGAATGTGGCCAGAGTGTTCACAAAGGCCACCCTGGCTGGAGAGGTGGTGAGTATCTGTAGAAGGAGGGGTAACTGAAAAATAAGGAAAGTTTGGTGGTCTCCCTTAGTTGCTCAGATTCAGGGTGCTCAGTAGATTGTATTGCTTCAGAGCAGAAAATGATATACTCAGTTGCTGTTGATAATTCTGCGCACGAAACACAATTCTGCCAATTAATTTTCAGCAGGCAGAATTTCCTAACATTGTCCTTAAGCTGTGCATCTCCATCATAAGGAAATATCTCAAACTAAGCAAATAACGCTCATTACTTCTGGCAGGAATCTTAATTATGTTGTCACCGTATGAGACTCCCTTGAAATAAGCTCCTGCTTCACACTGACGGTGTCAGACCTGGCCTAATTTGCATAGTGATCAGATCCGCCCCCACCTCCGCCATCTATATGGAGCTTGAATAAGCTTCCTGAGAAACATAAAGCCGGACTAGCAGAGAATTGCAACAAAAGATTATGAAACAGTCCCAGAATAAACAGCTAGCAAGCCCTTCACATTGACATTTTTTGGAGACCAACTTTAAAGGCAAGACAGAAAGCATTCTTGCCCCCCGGGACGACGCGGCAGTTCAGTAGGAAGATGAAGTGTTAACAAAATTCAGTGACATGCTGCCGTCATCAGCTGCTGGGAGAATAAAGTTGTCCTCTGTTAGTTGAGCCATCATATCCCGCCTGAGGTGTTGACAGACCCCCTTTTAAAGTCGAGTCACAAGCACTGTTCTTCAGAAAAGCTGCTGTCGATCTGGGTATTTGCTTTCCCCATGCTAACTGATGGGAAATTTGGCTGCCAGGAAGAGGGAGAGAACTCTTGTCATAAACTGGCCTCTGTTATAAATTAAGGAAGAGGAGCTTATTAGCCTGCTGCTAACAAAGGATCCAGTGGTGTGATAAACAACCACACATTGATTGTGACATGAGCCTAAGGGTGCCTCTCAAAGGGGTGCAAATGAGGAGAGTGCACAGCCAGTAACTGTGGCCATAATTTGCTGCTACAAAGAAGGTCCCAGGCCAGATTAAGACATTTTGTTGCCTGAGGCAAATGCTAAGATTGTGGCCCCCCATTTCATGTACAGAAGCTGATTGGATTGCTGAATCTTAGTCCAACTCTGGCAGCGGGATAGCATCCTCCACTACAACCTGAGAGCAGCAGGCTAGCTTAGGGAATGCATGGCAGGCTGCATAGAATACACAACTCCAACAGAGAGGAATGGCCAGGTGGCTCGGGAGGAATGATTGAGGGCATTGCTGCTGCTGCCGCTCTCCAGTATCTGTGCCTGAAGCAATTGTCTGACTGCCTAATGGTGATGCTGGCCCTGAGAAGATCTCAGCTCAATCATGGGTATCTGGTGTTGATAGTTTTAGGTAGCTGGTTTCTGCCTGAGAATGTGGAAACCTGATGCCAGTCAAAATAGGCAATACTGGCCTAGATGGAGAAGCAGTTTGACCTGCAATAAGGTAACTTTCTATGTTCTTACATCTGTGCCAGGAAAAGCACTATCACAGCAGACCCAATAATAAATTGTAGATTTGGTCACAGAAAGATCAGGACTGACCATCATGTGCTACATGACCTCTTAGGACAGAGGTGGAAAACCTGTGGCCCTCCAGATGTTGTTGGACTGCAATTCCCATCAGCCCCAGCCAACATGGCCAATGGTAAGGGATCACGGGAGCTGGAGTCCAATCCCCTTTGGAGGGTCAAATGTTTTAAGGTACAGCACCACAATAGAGGGATGCTGGAGGACGATTGTAGCTTTGCTGAAGGACCATTTTGAGAAGAAAAGGCTGATGGCTCCAACTTCCACTTCCCCAAATGCCCTACTAACAAATCACAGTTTTATTTTCTCCAGCCCCCTGGATTTACATTTGTGGAGTAAGCAGTCAGAATGGACGGATCAATTTATTTCTAATCTGTAAAAAAATTGAACCCATTCTGTTTCCATATTAATTTGCATTAAACACACACGCCTGCATGTAATCCCTTTAAAATACATATTTGATTGTAAAATACTTAAGATGGATATTGTTCCCACCCAATGCATTTTTAACACATTTCCGTTATATTTTTATATTTTCTAAGATTATAACTCCACCATGAAATTCAGAATAACAATTCTTTAATTATTAGTCCAGGTGGTGCAGATGGGGTCGGTTCGCATCAGAATTCACAGTAATGGAAATCCTCACCTCAAGCACCTGGAGCAAGAATGCTCCTCTGCAATGATGCAGGTTTTCCAGAAAATTTTGATTGGAACATTTGCAGGTGTCCTAGAGCAGGGGTAGCCAATTTTGTGCCCTTCAGACATTGTTGAATTACAGCTCCCATCATCCCTGATGGGAAGTCCAATAAAAATCTGGAAGGCACCACATTGGTTACATCTGCCCAAGAGAGTGATCTAATATAACACATTTATTTTGCTTACTGAACACTTGGAAACAGATAAATAACTTGAAAGTGTCAAGTTTGCCTAATATTATATTTGCAATTTGTGGGATGGGTAGGACAGGACATATTAGTTACAATTTATCCCACCAATCTCCCACATGTGTGGGTTAAGCAGAGAATTAAAATCTCATCCTTGGTATTGAAAATAGAAGCTTGAAACTAGATTGCAAAGCTTCTCCTTTTCTGAGCAAATTCATTTTATGAAATAAGCTGGCTTCCCCTTGGTTTCCCTCTTAATAAAAGAATCAGCTTATAAAGTAAGCTTAAAATATAGTGTTTACTTACATAACAGTCTTGCACTGATCACAGCAATGGCAGCAAAACTATGCAGGTAAAAATACTTCTAGGTTTCAAAATTACATAATTGATTACAAAAATGGAGTCTGCACTTTAAGGACATGGTGAGGAAGATGGTGAGAGATAGAGAGGTAGCAGGAAGAAGAAATATTTAATCTCTTCATTCTTCCTACCACAGGAAATAGGGTAAATGACATCACACAAAGCTCTCCCTTCATCAATTACATCCTTATGGTATGAGTTTGCCTTTCTAGTAATACAGAGCCATTTCCGAGATTAGGGAGGAGAGGGGGTTGCGGGTTAACCCCCCCACACACGCGGGGGCTGGCCTTTTGCCCCCGCGAGAACAGGGAATCCCCGGGTGTGCCTTCGACCCTGCCCGCCAATCGACAGACTGGGGAGGCGTGGCCTAGCCTATTTAAGGCCAGGCACGCCCGGGGACCGCCCTCTTTCCCCTTTCCAGCTGAGCGGTTTTTTCCCATCCCACCCACCCTTTAGGCTTAGCTAGCTATGACCTTGCTATGGACTCCGGTTGGTCGCCGCAAGGGGCCTGGTAGGAATTTTTCCAATTTGGCACACTTCTAGCCTTTTGGTTTTTTCGCCTACCTCGCCTACCTCGTAGCAAACGTCACAACTTTCGCGGTATTGGCGGTTAGGCATTGGCAGGGGGTTGAATTGTTATGCAAATGAATGGGGGGAAGGAAGCGCCATCACCTTCCCCCAAGGAAAAGGGTAGTCTGGTAGAGGACTCCGGGGGGGGGGCATTGCCTTGTCCGAAACCTAGGGAGGTAAGGGATCCTAGTTGGCGTACTTCAACAGGACTCCCACGGCTTGTGGATAACCCTTCCCGGTCTCCATGCCGGGTAGTCGATAGGAGCCAATGCCTAGGGCCAATACCTTTCAATTCTGCAGTCAATAAAGTTGTGGCCTTTTTATGCCCATTAACCTTAAATAATGTGTCCAGTGTCTTCATTTCACATGGGGGAGGGGACTTGCCACGCAACTCTCTGGTCATTTGCCACTAGAATTAATCATTTGACTGCTAATCTCCTACACAATTAGCATCTGTTGATTTAACAACTAATGAATTTATGAAATAGAAGAAAACTGAAAAAAGCACTGTCCCACATCACTGTGACCCAGATTTGACCAGTGGTTTCCAGTTACTAACCACTATCATACATGCTTGATGGAGAAACGGACCAAAGGATCAGTCTCTTTGCGGGTGTTTTCCAGGATGTTTAAGATGACACTTTATAGTAAGGAGAGAATATTTTACAATTCAAATAAAAGTTGTTTTATTTGCAGTTTTTATACTCCTGTCTCTTGAAGTGGAAGTTTTTCTGAGACTAAGAAGAATTTATTCTGTCAAACTGGGACACATAAACCATGTAATAAAAATCATTAGCTATTCAGTAAATACTACACACACACACACACACACACACACACACACATATGGCAGAGTTGCAGTGTCAGTATTCTAGGTATAGGATTAAGCCATAAATAATAAGCTTTCTTTTTACCCATGTAACTTTTGGCTGCCTTAGCAAGACAAACTAATGACGGTGAATTTGTTGCCAATAATGATGAAAGGTGTTCCCCTGTCCTTTGTGTGCTATGCAGTAGAGAAAGATGACATTTCGTGCAGAGGCCCAATTCTCAAGCTACTATTAAGAAATGGAGGTTATCTTTGGGGATTTTAAAAGATTAAAATGCCATATTTAAAAGTTCAGTTTTTCCATCACTTTGGGGACAGGAACTTAAACTGTTGGAAACTTCGGGAAATTATTCTAAAATTGGCCTCACGTTTATTATTTATTTATTACGTTTACTTTGTGCCTTTCCTCCAAGGAGCTAAAAGTGGCTTATATGGCCCTCCCAATCGGCATTTTATCATTGCAACAACCCTGTGAGGTAGGTTATGCTGCAAGAGACAGTGACTGGTTCAAGGTCACCCAGTCTTTATGGCTAACTGAGGTTTTGAAACCTGATCTCCCAGCTCCTGGACTGACACTCTAACCACTACAGAACACTGGCTCTTTTCTCTACAATGTTCTTATATATGTTTAAAGTATGTGAAAGTCCAGTCCTAAGCATGTTTGTTTGAGTATGTCCTACTGAATCAAGTACAGACCCTCCAAGTGGGCATACTTTCCAGAGACAGTCCTGGATGAAGCTGTCCCGGTTACTGATTTGATCCCAAATTGTTCTGCTTTTCCTTAGGACATCCCTATTTCCATAGGAGAAATGCTGGAGGGTTTGGAGTTATCCGACCCCCAAGCCATCTCAAGGCAGCCATTCAGAAGAGCTGCTAGATTTGGAATATATATGAAGGGATGTTGAGGTTACTTTCATATCTACTATAGTTACACATGTAGAAATATACAGTGGTACCTTGGGTTACATACGCTTCAGGTTACATACGCTTCAGGTTACAGACTCCGCTAACCCAGAAATAGTGCTTCAGGTTAAGAACTTTGCTTCAGGATGAGAACAGAAATTGTGCTCCGGCAGCGCAGTGGAAGCAGGAGGCACCATTAGCTAAAGTGGTGCTTCAGGTTAAGAACAGTTTCAGGCTAAGTACGGACCTCCGGAACGAATTAAGTACTTAACCCGAGGTACCACTCTATATATACTAAGTGTTTGTATGTTGTTGTAAATGGCTATTGTAATTCTTTGGAAATAAAATGCACTATAAATTAATTAATCAATTCACATAATCAGAACAGTTGCACATGGGAATTAAATACTGTCTGTCTCAATATGTAACTTCCTGTTGCCCCTGGTGGCTAATATGGTGCGCTCCAGCTGTTGCTGAACTACAACTAGAACCAGCCACAGTCAGCATGACCAATGGTCAGAGCTGATGGGAGCGGTAGCCCAGTAATATCTGGAGCACACCATGTTGGCTACCTCAATCTACACTAAGGCAGGTGGCTACCAGTGAGAGGGCCTCTGCAGTGGTAGTGCTCCAATTGTGGAATGCGGTCTCCAGAGACCTGCCTGGCACCTTCAGTGAAGACCCCCCCAATAAATTTCTTATTTGGTTCTTCTGTTTAGTTTATGGGTTGCTTTGATCTGCTGCATTGTTACTTTTAATGTTTTGTTGATATTTGTGATTTTAACCATTTTGTTGTACTTTCCCCTCTCATTCCAAAAAACGAAAACCACCTGGGTCTTTGATAAGTGCTCCAAATAAAATAAATACTACTGATGTGCAAGCACTGTTGCAGGAAAGTGCTGCTGCAGAAACAGCTACAGAAATTCGGAGATGGTGAATCTGGCATCCCTCCGTAGAACCATAAAGCACTGTGTGTTCCAGACACTTTTGGAATGAGCACCACTGGTGATCTACACTCTCCAGTTGTCAGGGTTTACAATGGGAAATAAAGCAGGGAGACATATCTAATGCTGCGTTCATGAAACCAGAAAGAACAACTAAAAGGTTTCTCTCTCTCTCTCTCTCTCTCTCTCTCTCTCTCTCCCCATGTGTGTGTGTGTGTGTGTGTGTGTGTGTGGTTTATGCCTTTAGTGTATCTTTAAAAATAACCTGACATCATCTTTCTGTTTATGAGGCAGTAACTACTTGGGACTAAATAAAATCTAAGTTACAAAAAATGCTGAAGGAAGTTACTGGCTCGTGGCATGATTATTACCAAGCTAGAAAGGATTTATGGATATACTAAAACATGCTTTTTTGGTCCCCCTCCTTTGATACCACTGCTTCTCATCATTATCTCTTCACTGAATGGCAGATTCTCAAAAGGGCATTGGACATATTTGCCCAATACCCTTGTGTAGTACCCTTGACTGTTGTGCGGAGGTCAGCTAGGGAAGTTACACTGTGCAGAGGGAAAAGAAGCACTTCCCCTGGTCTAGTGGGAGACGGCAGGCAGCCTCAAAGAGCCTGGGGAAGAATCAGAAAGTGGTTGTTAGCCAGGAGACAGCATTTAAGGCAGGATTGGGGGAATTTTTTCAGCCTCAGGGCTCCATTCTAAGCAACTTTTCAGGGCTCCATGATGCCAGTGGTGGGTGGGGGCAGAGGCAAGAGTGGGGAAAATAATGAATGCAAAAATTAACTTTATGTGGTACACTAGTCTCTGCTCACCTGCTCACACACCCCTCTTCAGCAAGCAAGAATTCAAAGACACATTCCAACCAGGCAACGACAATTAAAAAAGGGTGCAAAGTAGGGCTGATGAGGGGGTGTAGCCTGGGGAGAGGAAATGTGGCTGAGAAGGAGATTCAGCCTAGAAAGGGTCCCAAGGGTCACAAAGAGAAGCTACATTTGGTCCCTTGAGCCTGAGATTCCTCACCCCTGATTTAAGGGCTACAGTAGCTTCTCTATATCAAACAAGTCTATGAAGGTGTTGCAAAATAGGAATGTGGGAAGCTGCCCTAGACTGAACCAGCCAATCTAGCTCAGTATCCTCTGCTGGAACAATAGTTTGTTAAGTGGTTTGGGAATTGCAGCTCTGTGGGTGGTAAACGGCAGTTCTCAGAAATTTTTTGGGTGGGGAAGGAAAGGTGCTTTAAACGAAGGATGGGTATACAGCCAAATATTTGTACTTGTATATATACTGGCCATCCAAACATATGGCTCAGGTGGATGCATTAGGCAATTGACTCATTTTCCTGGGCAATCATTTTACATCAGCTTCCAGCTGGAGGATCTTGGAGTTGTAGGTAGTTCTAAATAACAAAAACATCTCCAAACAGATACTCCAAACTTGAAGGTCCATGCCTTATTTATACAACTATCCTACTTTACCCTGCTACACACAGGATGATAAATTAACCCAAGTAATTTCCCTTGTGGATTTGCATATGCCAAACCAAAGGGGGCTTTGGAATGTAAGACTATGGACCCTGCTAGATCAGACCAAAGGTCCGTCTAGTTCAGCATCTATTTCCCGCCTATCACATGTTTGTTGGAAGCCCTCAAGCAGGGCATGAGAACAAGAGCACCTTCCTCATTCATGAATCCTAGCAACAGGTATTCAGTAGTTATGGATAGCCTTATACTCCATGAATTTGTCTAATCCTCTTTGAAAGCTGTCCAAATTGGCAGTCATCACTACACGTTGATTTCACAGCTTAATTATGCACTGTGTGAAGAAAAACTGCCTTTTGTCTGTCCCAAATTTTCCAACATTCCACTTTGTTGAATGACTCTACATTCTAATATTGTAAGAGAGGAATAATAAATTCTCTCTATCCATGTTTCCCACACCATGCACAGTTGTACACACCTCCATGGCATCACCACATGCTCACTTTCTTTCTAAGCTATAAAGTCTTAAGCACTGTAACCTTTCCTATTACGGGATTTGACCTGAAGAAAATCTGGCAGGGGTGGGGGCATAGCTGTCAACGTTTTTCCTTTTTTTAAGGGAAATTCCCTTATTCCAAATAGGATTCCTCACAAGAAAAGGGAAAAGTTGACAGCTATGGGTGGGGGTAGGACTTAAAACTTGCTCTAAGGCACTCTGTGATGTGCCTGCAGAAGTCGTGACAACTAGCTGAATGCGGATAACCAGCTCTTTGCATGGTGGCCCACTGATGCTTTGATAAATGTCTTGTTTACTGGACACTGTGGTGTGGGGGAAGGAGGAGGTTCAAGCACCTGGAAGCCACAAAACGTTGCTAGCATACTGTGCTCAGTCTGGAAAGTGTGCTGTGTTCAGTTTGGAAAGCTAACCTGATTTGTTACTAGGATGCTTGTTAGTAAATGAAAATCAGATGTTTTGACAACTTTTTAAAATAGGACAATAGCTTGTAATTGTAAAGAAGAATGGCAGAAGTGATATCCTTTCTTTGTGTTCATGCTTCTAGCATTTGTCTTGTCTGCCAGCGATTTAAGGGCCTGATTTCACCTGCCTCTGAAGCGTATACACCTCTGGTAAGAGAAAGTGGCAGATGCTTATATCAAGCACAGGCTATGCCATTTGGAGATGAATGAGCCGACAGATATATCTATACCTTAGGCTGTCAGTTGTGCTGAAAAAGAGGCTTGCTGCATGCATGAAATGTGTTAAATCATCCCTGGCATTTCAGCAGGAGAGGGGAAGCTAAAGGCGCTTTCTGCCTAGGCTATGGAGGAGATTCAGCCAACAAAGCAAACAAAAAATGCAACCTTGCCAGCTTCACAACCTAGGTAAATCACTGCAATGAGCCTGGAAGGAATACCTAGCACAGTAATTAAAATGTAACCTTGATACTTCTGTATTTAGTTACAGGCCTAGATTAATATTGGAGCATGCTGTGATAACTTGCCCAAGGCACCTGCTGTATTAGGCACTGCCATGTCAGCTTTTATTTTTTTAAAAAAGACCTGCTTGTAAGTTTCTAGATCTTATGGTTATGAAGAATGTGAAAATGCATGGAGTCAGCCTCAGGATCAAGAGGACACACTACCTCTTTGAAAGAAAAAAAAAATCAAGGAAAGGAGACACCAAAAGTTGCTGTTCTCTCAGCTCTGCTGATGAAGTGTGCCTGCTTCCCTTCTCTTCCCTCCTCTGGTGCAGTGTGATGGAATTGCCTGCTGCCAGGTGGAAATTACTGGAGGGAGGAATCTTATTTCTCAGCAGAGCGGATGGTGGCCATGCTGATGGTCCTTCCCCTCCCTCCACAGTGTCCTGATGTAATGGCTGCTGATAGGTGACAGTTCCCAGGGAAGAGGGAATAACAGCTAAATCAGTTTAAATCTCTACTAATCTATCCCATATCTGAAAACAGAATCTGCCTGTTAAGTTTCCTAAAAGTCAAAATTTCAGTGCTCATAAGCTCCATTCCAACCAGTCCTGTACTTTGCTACCAATTGTACTCACCCCTGATGCCTTCTGACAAAAAAGGGAGAGAAAGATTGTCAATTGTTAAGAGGAGTAAGATATTTTTTCAGCATACTGGCATTTTGGCAAAGGTTCCAAATAGCACAGAATGCTTGCCAGCACTTGGGTTAGCAGGAGAGAAGTGTGTTTTACTAATGCATGCATTTATTATGCAGGTGATGTTGCCAGCTATATTTTCACAGCTTTAAGGGACTTGCATATTAGCGCAAGGTGGCTGTTGGCAACCTTCAAAAAACAAGCTAAGGTCCCTAAGCACTCACCAACATGGGTCACCTTAATCAAATGACAGGAAAAAATACTGATGTTCTCGCTAAAACAATTCTAGCTGTTTCATAAGGGCCCTTCATGTGTTCAGGTGAGCACATTTTGGCCTCTAGTAGGGAGTAGCACACACAGAAGACCTGCCCCCAATACTGCTGTGTGAACCAGCATCTCCTTCATCTATTTAGCAGAAAAAGTCTGAAGGGGGATTACAATAGGTTAAGTAGATCATGGTTGGAACTTGCTTTGTGGTTGGGAACCCTTGCACCATTAAGTTTCTTGATCAAAAGATGATTCTGTTTTCAGCTGAATGCTGTTAGAATCATCCTATACTCCTTGTTGGAAGAAGATGGGATTGTGGCCTTTATGCCTCCTACACGTTGAGATCTCACAGAGTCTTTTGAATACCCAAAGAGGGTAACGTCACATTTACTTTCTCAGTACCACTTAACAGCTGCCTTCCTCCATCCTAGGGTCCTCCTGATCTAGTTTAGGGTTGCCATATTTCAAAAAAGGGATAATATTTAATTTTTTGCCCGGAGTTCTTGAGATTTATTTATTTTTTTTGCAAAATTTCAAAAAAAGGAAGAAGTTTTGAAGGTTTTTTAATAGAAATTCACCAAAATCGAGACTTCTGATATGGGTTGCAATACGCCCGGACTTCCAACTCTCATCAGAGGAGCTGGGACTGAGAGGGACATTTATATCTGAGTAGAAAAAAAGAGGGCAATCAGAATGCATGAGCATTGTCTAGCATGGTGGCTTTGTTAGTCTGTTGCAGAAAAAACAAGAAAGAATCTTACCTACTAACAGATTTATTATTATTGCAGAGGATTTTGTGGACCAGTAATGGAGGAGGAGGGTGCCACTGATTTAACTGACAGACATTACAGCAAAGTTGAGCACAGATGGACTTTTTTAAAAAAAACAACAACCCAAATGCTGTATAATGTGCACTGCTGTATAAGTGCACATTAATAGAATGTGACCCTTAGGCTAGAAAGTGTTCTTAACCTCATGATCTGTCATGGGTGCTGATCATAAAACCGATCCTCTATGTGAATATTTATAGACATTCCTCAACAGGTAAAAACAAAAGAAAAGCATGGAGAAATGTAAACGGGGTGACAAAGAAGCATGGACTAGCCGTAGGAACGAAACCATAGTGTAAAGACTGTATGGGCAGAACAATCCTTGCTCATCAGGGGAGAGGAGAGTTGTGAAGAACAAACTGCCAAATCCAGAGCCCTGCCAGGCTTGTACTAGCGAGTCTGAAAGTGGGCAGCATTATTCTTTCCTTTTCCTTCTGTTGATGGCTCTCCGCAACCATGCTTTCCATTCTAAATATCTTAATAGACCAAAAGGCTTCCCTAATCTGCCTCTGATACACCCCCTTTTTGCAGTTACCACCATCAGAGCTCCTACAGTGCAGTTTTAGGTTTCTGCAGCTGCAATGGAGAATTGTGGATCCCTTCTGTGCCATGGACCAGGTCCCCTAGGGCTGGCCCACTCATCGCCCACTGCTGCTGCCGTGACAGCTGCAGCACAAACTCTGGAGATCAGATCTGCCATCTCCTCAGCGGCTCCCCCCCCATGCCACCTCTACGGTGGCCTCTTGATGAATAAGAGGTGCTGCTGGTCTCCTCCCACCCTCATTCCCAATGTAGATCTTCACTCACCCCTTCTTAGCTGGTGGGTGGGCAGTGCCATTGTGTGGCTTGCCCCAGGTGCCAAAATGTCTTCAGCCAGCCCTTATGTGGGTAGCCGGAGAGTTCTACTACGGTATGTTCTTTGTTTGCTGGTATGCAGGTATCATATGATGGCTCTTTCAGTTGCAATGTTAACATGGTCTAGGGGTCAGATTCACATGATTTAGGGAAGAAGTATCAATGGGATATTTGATTTAAATTAATGATTTTAATTGGTCTCAATGCTTGCTGATTTAAACCATTGATTTAAAGAGCCTTGATTTAAATCAATCTGCTCTGGAGAATTATAAACTAGAATACAGTTCCTCTGTTTTTCTGAAATACTTGCTTTTATGTCCTCTTCTAATTTCCTTTATATTTGTTCTGACAGGGCAAAATTTCCATTAAGATAATCTAATTCTTTGAAGTAAGGCCCTTATCTGAATTCCTGGGATTAGGAGCTCCAACTCAGCTGGGATTCTTAGAATTTGGAAAGTTATTTGGACTTAAAAAAAAATATCCTATTAAGTAAACAGTACTGGGGAATGGCAGATGTTTTTGCATTATGTTTTTCACCTCATCACAAGCAATAAATGTATCTTCCACAAAAATAAAATAAATCAATGAGCCTCATTGGGCCATCCTTTTTCTGCACAATAAAATCATTACTTGTTCTAGCAACAGCAAACTTTTTTTTTGAAAAACATATAAAGTAGGTGTATAGCTAGATGCTGCTCACAGCTCCTTTGGGAGGAAGGGTGGAATATAAATTTAGTAAAAAAAAAAAAGTAACTAAATAAAATATAGTCCTTGGTAGACTTACTCCAGATTTTTACTGTGGTTTTAAGAATGACATTCCTGTAATTCTGCCCACATTCCCCCACAATGCAGGTGCTTCAATTGGATAGATAAATTAGAACCAGTATATGTTGCTGTCCTCAAATGAATATCATTGATTTCCCACCACCCATACACTATTGTTGAAATTGTAGACTGATAGTACTTAGTGATACTTGGCCCTGCAAAACTTTTGTTATGAGTCTTCTGGTATTTTGTCCCAGTTTTAAAATTGGTGATTTATTATACTAAATAAAATGATGCAGTAGAAACTGAATCAATTTTATATTTAGTTGTGGGTTCATTATCATTATTGATAAAAGGGGAAAAATTTTAAATACAGTATCTAAAACAGTAGCATGCCCTGAGCACCTGCAGGTCTATTTAGCACACAGAAAGAAATAACTTTTAAAAATGCTGATAATTAATAATGGAGTATTTGTGTGTATGTGTGTGAAATCAAAGTTTGATTGTGGCAAACTTTTTTCAAGTACATCCAGATTTATATTCCTTGATGCATTTTTTGTTCATATAAGGATGGCTTGAAATCAGCATGGGATAAATCTTCACCGAGGCAGCATTAAAAAGTGAAGGCACTAACTAGGTTGTGTTGTGCATACGAATGAATGCCTCCAGCAAGGTTAGGACTGCTTCATAATTTGCTAACATACTGATTTCTCTGCCAAAGTTTCTTCTGAAGGCCTATATACATTTGCTATAAAAATGTTTAAGTTTCTTCTGTGTCTTACGCACACACAGACACCCGTCTGAGAACTGCTTCCCCATAGTACTAGCTATCACTCTCAGTGTGTGTGTGTGTGTGTATGAATGAATACCCAAACCAGACTGATAAAAGTCAACTCCACGGGCCCATCTTTCCTAAATGATCAGCACCTTGCCAGGAAGAGAGTCCTAACTGAAACTCATTCAATCTCTGCCCACATAGTGGTTGTATTTGCACATACACCATTTGCAGATGGTAGGCAAAATGGAAGGCAGCAGAGACCTGCAGCATACGGCAATGGTTCCCACCATTTCATCTTACGTGTTAAAAGGTCCTAGACCACCTTTTGGTGAGGCTCCCTTCTCTGCCCTATAGTTTGAAGCACACACAGTTCCTTCTGTACAGGATGGTATTGAAGTATCAGGGAGGATTTGGAGGAGCAATGGACAGAAGAGGCGGGACAGGGGCTCAGGGATGTTGAAGAGCCCCGCAACCACCCAGAGACAGAGGAAGCAGAAGAGGGGGCGGAGAGCAGCCAGGGAGCGCAAGGGCTCAGGGATGCTGAAGAGCATAGCTGTCAACGTTTCCCTTTTTTAAAAGGGAAATTTCCTTATTCCGAATAGGATTCCTCGCAAGAAAAGGGAAAAGTTGACAGCTATGCTGAAGAGCCCTGCAACCACCCAGAGGCTTGTGAAGGAAGCTCAGACTCAGGAAGGGAGGGAGCTTTCAAATCAGTACAGACAAGGAGGGAAATGAAAAGGGTCAAAGACGTCTTGCGCGATTCCCACGCCTACTTTGTTGGCGCGGGAATTGTAGGAAGTCACTCCCCGAATCTGACTCAATGGGTTCGGACGTGTAATTCTGAACTGTAGCTGTTTCTTGTATATATGTAATAAAGACTGTAAATACCAATGCTGACTGTGCCGGAGTGTTAATGCGAAGGGGAAACACCACAGGCCCAGAGCCTGTGAATCAACTGCTACCCTGAAAGAGGGAGAATCTTGGAGGATGAATGACCAAATATCAAGTATGCTGGCTGAAGAAAGTTCTGCTCCTTCTCATTTGACTGAACAAATGAATTTTCACACTTCTGTGGTTATTGGGAGGAGGGACTGGGCAGTCAAAGGGTATACAAGGTGGGCTCCCCTACAGTTGCAGCATGCCTCAGGTACTCTCACCATGCTACTGAGGGTCTGACCGGAAGAACTTCTTTCCCCCAAATGGAGAAAATGTTATTTTCTCTGGACTCGGCCAGTGCATAGTACAAATCTTTCTGTGTGACATATCCCAGATTATCAGGTAAGTACCTATAGCAAGTCCTAGCATCATGTATCATGACACATGGGAACCACCCTGCAAATACAACAAGTCTGATGAAGTTCCACAAAAAGGAAAATAGAAAATAGGTTGAGCTCAGTTCTATTAGAAATGCTGACTTATTGCTGAGTCTGTTGAGGGATCCACAGCAAGTGAACAGAAGAACAAGAGCAAATGCAAGCTGAAGAATTGACTTGCTTTCATCTTGTTTGCCTACCAATATGAGAGACAAAAATCAGTATCAGAGGAAACGTTTTACCCACTGATCATATGAGATTTCAATTTGATTGTGCTACGCTGTGTGAACTAGTTACAAATGCAAAGACTTCTAACTAATTATGCCTTAAACAAACTTTTCATATAATCTCAAACACCACATTATAACACATCATACTAATAAGAGGCAAGCTGCTCTCCTTTGACCTATCGATGAAAGCCCTCTGTGATTTCCTTTCTGCTTAGGGCATCCTGATATCTTTGGATTAGATTGTTTTATTGTTCACAAGTTATTGTTCATAACCTCTATTTTTACATAAGAAAATGAAAGAGCAGAGCTGTAATGCAAAACTCAAAACCAATGAAATCTGTGCTTATGGAAAGCTTTATCAGGAAAAAAGTTAGCATTATATTTGAACACTGAAGTCTCACTAGAAACCTTGAGGTTATTAGGATGTGTTTTATATATAGTATAATTGAAACAATGAATCATGAAAAAACATGGTTTCAGTAAGCTTCTGAACTACTTGTTCCAAGCATAGATGCCCAGAGGAAGAAATAAAATTAAAATTAGAGTCTATCAAATGGAATAAAAGAGGAAACAAGACAAATAATATATACCTGGACTTTATATATAATACTTCTGTTCCTTCCTCTCCCAAAGTGATGTGACTCAACATATCACTCGAGTTAAAAGGCTGAATAGCTACTATGCAGAGGAAGGGGAGAGGGCAGTTTGTATATTAACTATTCTCCCACATAACATATTTTCTTTGTAAGGAACCTTCGGTACAGGGACCAAATGCAGCCACCCGGTTTTTTCTGTCTGGTTCCTGACTTGCTCCAGGTCACACCTGCTCATCAGCTACACTGCCTCTCTCCAGCCCATACCCTTTGCCAACTCTAATTCATTTGCTCCTTGAGTGTTTTTGCCTGGCTGGAATGTGACATTGAGATCAAATAATGCCTCTTGGTTGCCTGCATGGATTATAAATGTGTGTGTGTTGGTGGGTGGGTGTAGAAACTATCCTACTAGTTTGTCCTGATTGCTCTGCCCAGTTTTGCCTCTAGCACTCTAGCCGACTACTGACATATGGTCCCCAGAATGTTGATGATGGGAAATCCTAGCTACCTTTCCCAAGCTGCCTGTTTGGATGTTTTGTTTGCCATATCATAGAAAATTGTAGCTGCAAGGAGCTGCCGGTGTGTGTGTGTGTGGGGGGGGATAGTCCACTATCAACATTTAGGTTTGTAAGCAATGCAGGATTAAGTTAGAGAGAGCTGGCACTGAACTTGTTCTTTAGTGGGTTTTCTTGCGCAAGCATATCTTGCACAAAAGTTTCCACAAGCAGACAGTTTGTATCTGTGTGTACAATCTGTAGAGAATAGGAAAATAAAAGGTAGTTTCATGACATTTCCACTAGTGCAAGGTTCCACTAGTGCAACCTGTTGTCTTGGATTCCTCTGTTGCTCAACAATGAGAAATAGACCCAGCTAGCACAAAGGGCCTTTGAGCCAGTGAACTAACAACATCAGATACAACCTTTGAATTGTAAGCCTGACAATGCAAAAATTTGCCTTTCCCTCCTTATATTCTCCGCTAAACTGCTATGTATGCTACATATAATCATTAATACAAATTAATGTGATATTAGGGAAGGGCAACACATGTAACTCAGACCAGGCTTTTAGTGTGGCTGCCTCTGTTCTGTGGAACAGCATTCCTGTTGAGATTTGACAGGTGCCTACTATCTGCACTTTCTGGAAAGAATTGAAGACATTTCTGTTCTGACAAGCTTTTCAAGCTGCTTGCTAGGTTTCTGTCATGGTATCTACTCTGTTTGGTTTTTAAATTTATCTGACTATATTTTTGTGTTTTTAACTCCCCCCTCCCAGCTGTTTTTATTGAATTTTGTACGCATTGCTTTGAAACGTGCACAGAAAGCGATTCATAAACAATCAAACAATATATAAACAGCCCTATGCACAGATTTATTATGATAACTCATTTTTTCTTTCCTAAACAAAAAACAAGGATTCCATCTTTCTTTATTGCTCTTTACAATGCTATAATCAAAAGAGAAATTAATCAATAAAGAATCCCCCCCCCCAATAGCTTGAGCTTAATCCTAATATTTGCTGGGCAGAGGCAGCAGGGTACAAGACCCACTGCTCATACATTCTCCCTTTGCTCCAGTGTTTACAGGCTGGCTCCATATTCTGTGCTACATCAGCACTCATTGGTCTGACTGCAAAAACCTCTAAACTTTGAAGGAAAGAAGCCTATATAGGCTTTAGGGAACAGGAAAGGACTGGCTCTGTTAGGCTTGTTTTATACAAGATGACACTGCTGTGACTGTCATGGGGTGGTAGGAGGATAATCACCAGGCTGCCTGTTGCATGCCAAGACAGCTGTTTGCCTGAATTAGTCAGCGGCTCTTTTGAACAAGACACACAAGCTGTTATAGCAAACGATGGTAATTAGAGATTTGAGCTAGACTTTCTCGGGCCACACATTAGTTGAAAAGAGAAAACAGTCAACAAAAATATTGCAGAGAGTAAAAGAACAAATGGAAGGCATTTCTAAGCTTCAGGAACACCTGAGCCTCATACCTGGGCCTCACCACAGAAGGAAAGCAAAGGAGAAATTCAAAGGTCATCATAGCAACAAAGAGATTTAATATATGTAACATGTTAGTCAATCACAAGTCAGCTCAGTTCAATTCTGGGGTAGCTGGAGGGTGTGATGTATCTTCTCAGAGCAGAGGCTCATCTGCCTATGCAGACA
The DNA here is from genome assembly GCF_027172205.1 of Podarcis raffonei. Lineage (NCBI taxonomy): Eukaryota > Metazoa > Chordata > Lepidosauria > Squamata > Lacertidae > Podarcis > Podarcis raffonei. Next base: position 62,291,852 of record NC_070611.1, on the reverse strand, counting down.
AGGCTTAAGCTCAAGCTGTATGTAAAAGTAGCAGAACTGCATGTTTTAAACTCCGGTCTCATCCACACTTCCACTTGTCTCACCACTTTCCCCCAGAAAAACCTTTTCCTTACCACTGAATCAGAGCAAATGTCAATAGGATTTTCCACAGATTGATGCTTGCTCTGATTCAGAGGTAGCAAGCGAGTTTTCCTGGAAAGCGGTGGGGCAAATGGAAGACCTCTTGGACTCATGCTTTCTAGGCACGGGACAAGCAGAAGTGTGGGCAAGCCCTCAAGATCTGCCCTCAATTGCCTATAAACTGAGATGAGAGCTTAACTAGGAGTCTGTGAGGAAGCAAATGGCATGGTGGTGTGGGTGAGGTTCAAAATGACATAGCCACAGGCCAAAAATCCTTAGAGGCAGCATCCCCTGATGGCAACAGCCCTGATGAGGGGATGAATCCACTCTCTGGTCTCTTCCATGAATAGCTGTGGCCAATGGAGCCCACATCTCCTCCCTTTAATCCCATGGAGACACTTCAGTCACTGGACTTTGATGACTGGAGCAAAGACTCCTTGGAGAATCAGAAGAACCTCAATGAGATATCCCCACAGCTTAAAACCCAGGACCTAGAAGAAATCAATGGCTGCAGAAGAAAGTTCCAGCCATTTAACTGGTCAGATGTATCATTCAGGGATGGCACCTCTACTCAATGAATAAATAGCCCAGGTGATAAAGATCTGCCAGTTGCTCCAGAACACTTCCAAAACAACTTGATTGTTCTGCTTCAGCTGCAGGAGCACTAACAGCAATCCTGAAACCCACACTTAGGTCCTTGTCCAAGGTGCCTTGCCTTCCTGTCTGCCTAGAACCCTGGGACTACAGACCACCTCACCTTCTGTGGGTCATATCTGCAGTGATGGGTATCCCCATGGATCAGGACACAAAAGGGATGCAGGGGTGAGGGAACCTGAGATCTCTCCATGCCTGCTGCTAACTTTCTCTAAGTATTTTTCTTTCAGCAAAGCTCCAAAGAAAAGTACCAGGAGGTAAATCCAGGGTAATGAATAAATTAGGATGCCCACCTTCACAACAATATTTCCCTAAGAATTACCCATCCCCATCTTATTTTATTTTATAAGTAATTGGGACACCCCAGCCACTGTCATGTGTATTTTGAGCCCTGGGTGGCTTACATGCCTTTTACATTTTATTACCCAGACTGGAAATTGTGTGAGTTATTTTCATGTTAGTCTCTCTTCCAAACTTAAAAATGGTAAAGGTAAAGGTAAAGGTACCCCTGACTATTAGGTCCAGTCGTGACCGACTCTGGGGTTGTGCGCTCATCTCACTCTATAGGCCGAGGGAGCCGGCGTTTGTCCGCAGACAGCTTCCGGGTCATGTGGCCAGCATGACAAAGCCGCTTCTGGCGAACCAGAGTAGCACACGGAAATGCCATTTGCCTTCCTGCCGGAGCGGTACCTATTTATCTACTTGCACTTTGACGTGCTTTCGAACTGCTAGGTGGGCAAGAGCTGGGACAGAGCAACGGGAACTCACCCCATCACGGGGATTCAAACTGCCGACCTTCTGATCGGCAAGTCCTAGGCTCTGTGGTTTAACCCACAGCACCACCCGTGTCCCAAAAAACTTTAAAAAGAGCAGACCTTTATATGAGAAACACTTTCCCCCTCCACCCTTCTTGAGATGCAGTTTCACATCCCCCCAAAGGGTTTTCAGCATTCTTTAAGTGTTAATCCTAAAGATTTCATAAGTATCTCTTCCACCCCAACTTTAAAAATGACTTCCAGTGGATTTGGAGTTTACCAATTACATAAAAATATTCAGTAGCTGAAATATGTTGCTTCAACATCTAGAGGGCTCTCCTTTGGTTACCCCTGATAACGAGCATTGTACTGGTCTGCTGGGTTGGATTTAGGGCTGTGTGAGTGGCTCACATGCACATGCACTGGACACTGAGCTGAGGAAGCACCATCTCAAAGTTTGGTAAGAAAGGTGCTGGGCTTCGTCAAGAAGGCATGAGGCTCCGACAGGGTCCTAGAGCCCTCATGCCTCCTTCTCAAAGCCTAGTTAGCACTTTCTCAGCTTTAGGAAGAAGGGGGGCTCTAGGACCCTACTAGAGCCCTCAAGCCAGCGTGGTGTAGTGGTTAAGAGCGGTAGTCTTGTAATCTGGGGAACCGGGTTCGCGTCTCCGCTCCTCCACATGCAGCTGCTGGGTGACCTTGGGCCAGTCACACTTCTTTGAAGTCTCTCAGCCCCACTCACCTCACAGAGTGTTTGTTGTGGGGGAGGAAGGGAAAGGAGAATGTTAGCCGCTTTGAGACTCCTTAAAGGGAGTGAAAGGCGGGATATCAAATCCAAACTCTTCTTCTTCTTCTTCTTCCAAAGCCAGGCACCTCTTTACCCAGCTTTGGGAAGAAAGGCAGCACAAGGAGTGATGGTGAGGCTCCAAATTTTGGCCTCACACAGGATGCCATACTACCGAAGTCTGCCACTTTGGTCTGGCTGCCTTTTCAATCTCAGTTTTCTCTAGTACCTCAATTTGCTGGCCAGACCTTCTGCCTCCTTGGCTGTACATGGCTTCTGCCTTCCCCATGACAGAGCAATAGTATGTGTGGGACTATTAAAACATTGACTTTAGCACATCACTCTTGGGGCAAATAAAAAACATAAAACATCCTCAAAATAAATGCTGTCTGAATTGAACTGTAGGCAATTGTTTAGCAGGGTGCTGGAAAATGGGATTGAATGAGGGGACCAGAGCCAGTAAATACTATTATTGCCCAGGCAAAGCTCTATCTTGAACAGAAAGCCTTTACGGCCATTCTTGTTGAGGATAACCAATGGTTAGTTTGGGAGAGTAGCATTACTGCATTATCTGAGAACCCTCTACTGCTTAGGAACACACTTCAACTTGTAGCCCTGGTATCTCAAACTATGATGGCTTTGCACATTAATGTCACTTCTAGCGCCAGAAGCAATCAATGAACTGAACACCGAGTTCTGTATATCCCATTAGCTTTCACACAATTAATTCATGGAGGGTAAGGCTGTCAGTGGCTGCTAGCCATGATGACTATGTTTCACCACCAGGCTCAGAGAAATAATGCCTCTGACTAACAGTTGGGAAACATAAGTAGGGAGAGTACTGTTGCAGTCATGTCCTACTTGTGAGCTTCCCAAAGGCATCTGAATGGCTAATGTGAGAATAGGATAATGGACTAAATGGGCCTTCAGTCTGCTTCATCAAGGCTCTTCTTATGTTATTAACACAAACAGCCAAACAAAAACAGCATTTTGTGGCACCTTAATGACTACCAAACTTATTATGGCATACGCTTTCATAAGCATTCTATTCACCATGGTGTTGCTTAGTAAATTAAATTATAATAACTGAGGCATTATTAGTACAAAGGAACTACACCATCGGTTGAAAGTCTTCCCTCCCCAGTTCTCCCTCTTCCCCAGTTTAAATCAGTTCCATGTTCCAAGTGTTCATATATCCCAAATTAGCTTGGAGCGATGCCACTTAGCGAAAGGCGTATGGAAAGCACATGGAGAACATTAAATATATAATACCGTACATAAGGAATATTCAGTCCTCTAAATAGTCATATATAGAGAATTCTCAATGAGAATTTATGGTAACTGTTATTTACCAGCTTAAATATTTTACTTCAGCCTGCTATAAAGTTCTTTTTTGACCTTGTTATTTCTAAACTTTTAGTATCCTCCTAAACACTTCCTTTCTTTTCTGAACTCACTGCAAATCAGCATTAATTGGCATGTTCTAATTGGTAGAAGGAGAAATGCAGCAATGAAGCATTTGTCCTAATTACCAGAGGCCCACAGGAATACAATTATCTGGTAGAGATTCATTTTGGCTTCACTAATTACTTTAAAAACAGGCATCATAAGAAACAAAGCTACTTCCAATGAATTTTTGCTAAGTCTACGTGATCCGATGTACATTTAAAATGTCAGTGGTAAGCTACTCCAGGTTGCTTCTACTCTAGTCCATTTCTCTGGAATTGCCACTCTTGTTCACTCAATTTTTATGAGGAATCCATACGATTTCACTGCCAAACTGTTGTATTCTGGTGTGTCCTATGTTGATGTTTCTGACCTGTGATTTATTAATTCATTTATTAAATAACAACCGAAGCACCAGCTTGTACAATGTGAGTAGGAAAAGCAAAGTTGATACTTTTCAGGGATACTGTGACTATAATTTAAATTTTCCTGTTTATAATTTCAGCCATTTTATTTATTCCTGCTCAGTATTGAGCAGGATGGCAAATATGATCTAATAAGCATTACTGAAACCTGGTGGGATGAGACTCAATGGCTGGAATGTAGGAACTGAGGGGTATAACCTGTTCAAAAGTAATAGACCAAGCAGGGAAGAGTAGCAGCATTATATGTAAAGGATGTGTACACTTGTGAAGAAAGCAATGACATAAAGCAGAGAAGGCAGATTGAGAGTATATGGGTAAAAATCGTAGGAGAGAGAAACAAGTGACCTTACTGTGGGTGTCTGCTATAGACCCCCAAGCCAAACTAAAGACTTGGATGATGCCTTCCTAAAGCAGATTACCAAACATTTTAAAAGGAGAGATATAGCAGTCATGGGAGACTTCAACTTCCCCAAAGTCTGTTGGAACTCAAACTCTGCCAAGAATGTAAGGTCCCAACAAATTTCTCAGTTGCCTCGCTGACAATTTCATTTTCCAGAAGGTGGAAGAAGCAACAAGAGGATTATTTATCTTAGACCTGGTTCTCACCAACAGAGATGAACTGATCAACCAAGTGGAAGTACTGGGAACCTTGGAAGGAAGTGATCATGTTCTTTTGGGTTTCAAGATACAGAGGCAGGGGAAGACTGAGTGTAGTTGGACAAGCATTCTGGACATAAAGAAAGCTGACTTCAAATATCCAATAGAAAGAAATATTCAATGAGAAGGGAACCCAAGATGGATGGGAGTTGTGTTATGATCTCTCCCTCTTAATTCTGCTTTTACTGGGTGGAGAACCTTTTTGGCTACATGGGCCTGATCCTTATATTGGGATTGGTGTTACAGGCCAAATTAGACAGTTGGGCAGGACCACCTGCCTATCAATCACATGGTATCATTATATCACATGATTGACAGGTGGGTTGTTCCACTTGCCATCTCTTGCATTGGCTGTTGGGTATCATGTGTGAAAGGAGTCCCTCTAGCAGCAGATCTGCAAGAATGCTTCCTACATAAGCAACAGGTATGCATTTGACATGAGTCTAGTCTGCCTCTGAAGACAGACTGGAAGCTTCAACTGGTTAGAAATTGGTTACCAGACTTTGGCCTCGTGTTTATACGTCAAAGCATACATAATTCGGATTTTATATAAATTTCATTGGCTTCCTGTTTCCTTCTGGGGTCAATTCGGAGTATTGATTCTACCTTTTAAAACCCCAAATGGCTTAGGAAAAGATATTACTTTAGGGCCCAGCTTACGTCTTGGGAAATTCAGTGAGCGTGCACAAAAAACAGGGCTGCCTTGTGGCAGAAATTCATCGGGTTCTCTCTTTGTATGTGTCTCATGAAAAATTGAAGACACTTATTTTAAAAGACTTTAATGTGCAGCACCTCATTTTGTTGACAGTCTTAATGTACAACTGTTACTTTTACTATTACCGCTATGAGGTTTCTGTTTTGCTTTGCTTTAAGTGTTGCTAGATTTTTGTTATTGCTTTTAGAAATTGTTTTTTGCACTTAACGGTAAAGGGATCCCTGATAATTAAGTCCAGTTGCGTACGACTCTGGGGTTGCAGCACTCATCTCGCCTTAAAGCCCAAGGAAGCCGGCATTTTACATTTGTATTAATTATATTATTATTTTCTCCTATTATTTTCTATACTAGTCTACGTACACTTAGTAGAAGAGTGGGGTATTAGTATGAAGAGGAGGAGGAGGAGGAGAATCTCAAGGGAAGGGAAACAGCCCAATGAAGAATCACCATACTCAGTGGCCACAGAATGTCCCCTGACTGATGTATCTGTGTAGAAACTGGAAAATCAAATAGGTGTGGAAGGATTGAATTTAGGAGCATCTATCTAAAGGTGAGAAACTTAATTCAATTTATAGCTTCTTCCTACAGAAAACCTGTTTTGCACATCTGGGATCATAGACAGAGTTGCTGAATTGTCACTTAGGCTGTTAGTCACCAGAAATAGGCTATAAAAAGAATGTATTATGATAACGAATAATTCCTGATACAGAAATGGAAGGTGAAAGGTTAAATCAACTGTAAATAACCAGTACTGGAAAATAGATGTGTTTTTCATATCTGCTCTCTAATGAGAATATAATTAAGCATAAGATATAAATTTCAGGTCTTTAAAGAAATTCAGTTCCTGAATTTTGCTGACAGTGAAATGGGGAAAATCTTTTTAATTGCGTTTTCTTTATTGCATTTTTCATTATTTCTTCATATTTCCAACTAGTTGCTTTAAATATTTACAGATTTGTTCTCAATATCTTTTGCCCTGGAAGAGCTGCATTCAAATAATGTATAGCTTTGTTTTTCATTCTGATATGGGTTTCATTATTTGAAAATTTAATTAATGTGAAGAGACTGTGAGAGGTTGTCAGCTTACAGCCACAAAGTGATCCTGGGAAGTAGAATTCATTTCAGCCAAAAACCAAAACAAAGGCAGCCATATTTCATACGTTATCGTGTATCTTGTAGAAGTACTAATGATATAATGGAGCTGGTGAACTCGGGAAGAAGTAAACAAAAGATTATGAGTATAATTTCAAAGAATAACAGCTACTTCAGGAACATTTTCTTCAGTGTTATCATCTGAGGAAATAAATCACCCCTCCAATAGTGAGTTCATTACTCTCCTGATGACAGAAATGAAGGCAAATCAGGAACACAAAAAAAGAGGAAGAAATCATCACTGGGGGACGCCAATGTTCGCAGAAGTACAAAAACAACATTATAAACATGCAGAAAGGGGAGATAACATGCCCCCCCACAAAAGCAGTCCAGTGAGAACTGAGCATGCTCATGACACCAGAAGTCACAGAGTATTGTGAATTGGCTTGCTTGAGCCTTTAATAAGTTATAATGTTCTAGTGGATTGAACCCTGAATAAAAGCATTCCTGTTAGAGGGGTAGATAGACTGTAATATTTTGTTGCACATCTTAGTGGTATAATAATAAATGTGAAATCTTGTGATTGGTGATAGAGGCACTTTATTGTTATGGTACTGTTTGTTGTTTGCTGCTGCCCAGCAAGGGACTCACCTGCTGCTGAGGGCCTGAAGGGCCTTGCCTGCCTCCTTCCATCTGGGCAGAGAGGGCTCCATTTTTGTTATTTAAATTGCTTTTATTTTTTATCTATGTCATTTTAAATTGTGATTGATATTAATGCTGTATTCTTAGTTTTAAATTTTATGATTTATGTGGAAATTGTTTTCCATTTGGTTGTGTACTTTTTGATGTGTTTTATTTATTGCTTATGAGTTTTGTTATGTTGGTAATTATGTAAATCTTGTCATGTTGTAAGCCGCCTTGAACATGGCTTTTACTCTGGAAAGGTGGCATACAAATATAATGATGATGATGATAAGGAATGCTAAAGTGGCAACCCTATACACACATATCTGGGAGTTAGGCCCATTGAATTCAATGAATTTTACCTCTGAGTAGATATGTGATATGAATGCTTGAGTCTACATTATTTATTCTGCTTACCATTAGTGTGACATTTCAGGTCACCATTTCTTACTACACTGTTCCATTAACCAGAGCATCCTCAGTCGAAAAGTTTAAAAAAGCAATTGTTCCACATAGTGCACTTTAGTGCTTTCATTCAACTCTAATGCACTTGGTATGTAAATAAGGAGCTGTGATTTGTTAATGACTAGAGGAGACAAAAATACCCGATGAAGGGGCGCTGTGATAACTATTTTGCATGCATTATAGTGCAAATGTTAAGCGAGAGGTGCCAAAATAAAGTTTTCTTTAGATATAGTGGTTTCACTAAGGTACCACAGATCGCAAGATAGATTGTTACAGGGCACGTGGTAACCCTTTGCTCTTTCTGCTCCCATGGCTCACACTATAAGGAAGAATTGTAGCCATTTCATTCTTCATTTGTTTGAAATGTTTCATATCCTGCCTTTCAGTATACAGTTTCAAGGTAACTAACAACAAATTAACGGATATGGTAATTAGTTTGACTTCACCCCAAAGGCGCACTCTTCCATTGTCTCCCGAGACAGCAATGCCAACAATGGTAATTAATTAATTAAATTCTGAACAAGGATCTGTAAGAAAGGATTGGTAGTAAAGCAGCATTAAAGCAATGATATGGCAGTCCCATAGGATAGCAGTAAAAAGCAAGGAAAAAGTATACCATCCATTGAAAACTTGGGAGAATTGAATTTCCTTACCCTGATGCCTCAAAGTTAATAGGATGTGAATGTCCCTGAAGATGGTATTTCCCAGCTGAGGAACCATCAAAGAGAAGGCCCTATCACTAGTCACCATCCACCTCTGAAGATGGGAACACCTGCAGCAGGAATTCTGAAGATACATCAAGTGATCTTTCTCAAAACCGTATCCCAAACCAGATAGGGCCTTTGCTTTGTTACTTCAGAATAAATCCAGCTGTACTTAATAGTATCTACTGCTGAGTAAACCTGTGCACAAATTAGAGCTACATGCTACTTTTTGTATACATCTACTTCCTCTTTGCACACTTGATTCCTTGCTTTTATATACAACAGATACCCAGTTTGAACCTTGACCACATACATAGAGGCATTCCTCAGTGGCCTCCATGTGGCCACTATAATGTTTGAAGCTACCTTTTCTATCTCTTGTTGTCTAGTGTCATATGAAATGGACATGATGCACTGAGCACATCTTCCCTACCTGTTTACTGGCATCTCTTGTTGTCTTTAAGCTCTGGGTCCTACCAAGGGTGAAACGTCCAAAGACAGGCAATTTCACAATAAATAGTGAAGACTCCTGTCAAACATTCAGGGATCCACTAAATATCATTGTCCTGAGGCCTCTAGTAATTTTAATTGTATCTGGACTGTAAGTATTAAACAGCAAATTGAAAAAACCCACACTAGTAGCAGCACTAAAAGAAAGCTTGTAATGAGCAGGCATACTTTTCACCAACATCATGTCTTAAAAATATTCATTGACTGTTGCCTACAAGAACTTGCCAATCAGATAATAGGATTTTGACTTTAAAAATCATTATGAAACTGTTGTGTGAGCTTTTCTTTTGGGGGGCGTGGAGGGAAAGATAAAATTTTAAAGCAAATAAATTAGAAAGCTCAATTTGAAAGACATTTCTAAAATACAACTGGCATTCTGAAAGCTCCAAAGGTTATGGATGTTTTGTCCCAGAATTTGATAACAGCACAACAGAAATGCAATATTAAAAAATAGGAAAGCCGTTTCCATTATTGGCTTCTGCTTAAGAGAATTTCATTACATGAACATTATAAAATCAATCTGAGAATAAATATTAAATGCCGATGTTCAACAAATATTAATGCAAGTTGGAAGCAGTTAACCAGTCTAGGAAATTAAAACAAACCTCAGGTGCAGAGTTACAAGCAGCAATAAAAGCCTCAGGGCAAATTTGATATGGGAGATTGCACAAAGGGTCTCTCTCCCCCCACTTCTCATAACATCTAGAACTCATTCATCTGATGAAAGAGATCGGCAATAGAAAAGGGAGTATTTGATGTGTAATACCACACATCAAAATGTGATGATGGCTGCTAGATTAGATGGCTTTAAACAAGGATTTGACATAGTCCTATAAGACATAAATTTGGCATCAGCTACTAACCAAGACAGTTGGGTAATCCCCAAGTCCACAAGCATTATACCACTTAGTATCAGGTGACAATTAAGCAGCTGAGCTCCCTGAAGCATTTATCTGCCTGACTACCATTTGGAAACAGGATGCAGGATGGGTGTGATCTTGCATTGATTCAGTATGACAATTATAATGTTTTTAGGTGTTCAATACAGACTTTGAGGCTTCTCTCCTAAACCCACTGACTAGGCAGTAATCCCCAGTGAACTTAATGAAACTTACTTCTGAGTAAACATGTGTATGATTGTGCTGTTAATATTTATATTGTTCAGAAGGACTGAAAGCATGGGCCTCAGTGTAGAACTTAGATCTTGAATTGAAATATCTTTCATAAAATGGCAAAACAGAGCAAATGCATCCTTAAGTCTGAGGGCTCCTCAGTTTATTCAGCATTCATCCTGATTATTTGCACAAAGCTTACATGGCAATTATACAGTGTCTGCTCTTTACTGAGCATTTGTTCTGATTTGTTTGCAGAAAGGCTCTATGATGATGAGCATTCAGCTAAGCTGTTCAGGTGCAAGAAACCCACTGTTTAAAATGATGCATTTTTGCGGTAAGGAAAGTGATGGGCAAATGCATTCATCATACATTCTGGTGCATTATCCCATCACTTTCTTAACTACAAAAAGTACATTTTTAAAAAGTGGATTTGTTGTACCAGAGCCAAAATTTCATGCCTAAACTTCTAGTATGTCCCACAAAATACTGACTGTTCAGAGCTGGCCAGAACCAAATCAGATAGCTGCACTGAAGAAAAGGGGATTGCTAAACAGTTTGTGAATTGTGGAAGTGGTTGAATGAAAAATGAAAATCAGACTTAATAAGAACCTTCTGCTTTATAATTTGCATGTTTTAAAAGACTGACATCTGAACACTACTTTTCCTTTTAAGAAATGTATGGAGATTTTAAAAATAGAGCCTTTTAGCCAGAAAGGTATTAGGAATAGTTACACTTTTTTTTTTAACAGCAGATTTATAAAAGAAGCACCATCTTTCTAGCCTGCGCAGTCTAATCTAAAGCAACTGGTAGCACCACATGCCTGAATGGACATTCGCCTTAGGGTGAATCAGACCTTTGGTTTATCTTTGTTGATACTGTGTATTTTGATGAGCAATGTCGCTCCAAGTCTTAAGCAGGTTATGGTCTTTCCCAAGTCTTTCCACCTGATTAATGTTTATTTACTAGAGACAACGGGTATTAAACTTTGTAGCATCTGCTTGCAAAACATGTGCTGTGCTACTGAGCTGTGACTCCCCACCCCCTGGGACATTTCCTTTGTCCGAGAAGGCTGTGCCCCTAACTCCAGATGGGTAGGGGATAATTGTAGAAATGAAGTGGCAAGGAAAATACACTGGACATTTTCAGAGGCACTTTTCATTATTACTGCATGTTTCATCTCATTAATTTGTATGAAATACTGACTGGATTGTGTTGTTTCTCCTCCACCCCATCAAGAGATGAACTTAATTTTATTTCATTTCTCCCCTACAATGTTACTGACATAAGCCACAATGAACTTCCATTTTTGCAAGCCCCTGTACTGTGTGGTACTTTTAGATGAATTGTGTCCTAGCCTTCAAGGAAAATTGCTTCTCACCTTCCATGGCACTGATGGCCACCCATCCATAAGGCCAATAAGGACCCCCGGACGATTAAGTCCAGTCAAATGCGACTATGGGGTTGCGGCGCTCATCTCACTTTCACGCTGAGGGAGCTGGCGTTTGTCCACAGACAGCTTTCCAGGTCATGTGGCCAGCATGACTAAACTGCTTCTGGCACAACGGAACACCGTGACAAACCCAGAGCACACGGAAATGTCGTTTACCTTCCCGCCACAGTGGTACCTATTTATCTACGTGCACTGGTGTGCTTTCGAACTACTAGGTAGGCAGGAGCTGGGACAGAGCAACAGGAGCTTACCCCGTTGCGCAGATTCGAACCGCCAACCTTCTGATTGGCAAGCCAAAGAGGCTCAGTGGTTTAGACCACAGCGCCACCCGCATAAGGCCAATAAGGTAAATGCATATAAGGCCAATAAGGTAAATGGAAAATATGACACAATCCTGTGTGTTTTCCTGGAACTGTGTTTATTTCCATGTATATAGAATTGTAGCTCTAGTCACTAGATTGATACATCCTGTGGAATTTGATATCCCAGGGTTATGTGAGAATATACCTTAAGAGAGTTTGTACTATGGAATGGAGAGGATGATTATATATTTTACTTGGCCAGCAGCATTTTCTGAAGACAGTTTTCAATAGAGATGAAGTTGTCCTTGAGGCACAATTCCGCATCTTACCATATGTTCTAATTTCCTGTGATTCTTAGGCAGCATTTCAAGAACATAAATCAAAATCACAACATGAAAATAAATTTTGAATGAAAATGGATACTCTCCGCCTCTCTTTAACAAGACAGGAAATATACGTATGCAGTGCAACACACTTTATCCAAATTATGGGGTGTGTTTAAGATAACATGCAGTTCTGGGGGTTTGGATCAAAACCTGACACAGAATAGCAGTGGAGGGACACAGTAAACTTGGAAAAGAAGGGGCAATAGTCATATTATAGAGGGAAAGGCCAGGAGCTCTTAATGAAATCTACAAGTCTCAATCCTTGAAGTCATTAACTCAAATTAAAGCCAAATCATGCCTACCCAAGAAGACTTCCAAAAACAACATTCAGATTTGCATCTAATCATCAGACCATCACAAAATAGCTCAGAAGGTAGAGCATGAAACTCTTAATCTCAGGGTCATAGGTTTGAGCTGCATATTGGGTGAAAGGTTCTTGCATTGCAGGGCGCTGGTCTAGATGATCCTTGTGGTCCCTTCCAACACTATTATTCTGTTATTGTGGACTTGGTGCTGGTGAGTGTATGTCTATGTGGTCTATATGTACGTCTGTGCACTATATGACCATAAAGAAGGCTGATCGCCGAAGAATTGATGCTTTTGAATTATGGTGCTGGAGAAGACTCTTGAGAGTCCCATGGACTGCAAGAAGATCAAATGCATCCATTCTTAATGAAATCAGCCCTGAGTGCTCACTGGAAGGACAGATCGTGAAGCTGAGGCTCCAGTACTTTGGCCACCTCATGAGAAGAGAAGACTCCCTGGAGAAGACACTGATGCTGGGAAAGATGGAGGGCACAAGGAGAAGGGGGCGACAGAGGATGAGATGGTTGGATAGTGTTTTCGAGGTTACCAGCATGAGTTTGACTAAACTGCGGGAGGTAGTGGAGGACAGAGGTGCCTGGCGTGCTCTGGTCCATGGGGTCACGAAGAGTCGGACACGACTAAACGACTAAACAACAACAACGTGCACTATATATCTGTAGTGTGCATACATATGTATGTACGCATACATTGCCTATGCCCAGTTCTGACATGTGACCTATTCAAGGGTGGCTGACAGTCAATACGGTCCACTGGCCAAAAAAATGTTTTTTTTAAAAAAATATTTTTGTCCTGCCCCTTCCCCCAAAGGAGCCCGGGGTTGCAAAAGGTTTGCCTACCCTGTCGTTGAGCCTCATCTAGTTAATTTTGCTGTCTCCTCTCAAACTCCATTTTGAGATTGGAACTAAATTCAAACTCTATGCTTTCAACATCAAGGTAGCGTCCTATCCTCCAGCTTTACTTAGTGTACAACTTGATAAAGAATTCTGGGTTGTGTATTCTCTCTTAAACAAGAGAATGCAGTGAATAGACCTGAAAAACTTGCTCACAATTTTGTGGTTTTGCTTGGTATTAATAGAGGCTTGGCTTTCTGTGAATTTTTGTTCCCTTGCCCCCAGTCCAACAATGTTTTAACCACCTCAGCAACTTGCAGGCAGCAAGTGATCCTATGGAAATTTCCCAGTCATTAACTGGTGGACCTTCCTCCTACCCAGCACGGGATGTACACAATGCATGCAAATTGCTTAAAATGTTTACAATGCTTCCAAAAGCAGATTGTTTTACTTGCATAGTTATCACTGCTATTATGTAGTATAGGTAAAAGGTAAAGGGACCCCTGACCATCAGGTCCAGTCGTGGACGACTCTGGAGTTGCGGCACTCTTCTCACTTTATTGGCCGAGGGAGCCGGCGTATACCTTCCGGGTCATGTGGCCAGCATGACTAAGCCGCTTTTGGCGAACCAGAGCAGTGCATGGAAACGCCGTTTACCTTCCCGCTGCAGCGGTACCTATTTATCTACTTGCACTTTGATGTGCTTTCGAACTCCTAGGTTGGCAGGAGCAGGGACCGAACAACGGGAGCTCACCCCGTCGCAGGGATTCGAACTACCAACCTTCTGATTGTCAAGCCCTAGGCTCAGTGGTTTAGACCACAGCGCCACCCGTGTCCCCCCCCTTTTTTTGCAGAAAATGCTGCTGCTGCTTTCTGGAAAAGGGTATCTTGAACCCAGTTGCTATTTGATCTGCACTACTAACCTATTTATTTTCAGGTTATGGCATCGGTTCTTGTTTTAATATCCCCAGCTGGTTTGAGACAAAGGTACTTAAAGGACCACCTCTCCTTATATTTTCTTCTCCAAGCATTTTGTTCAACTTCCAAGCTTCTGATTTGGATTCCTTTGAAAGTTGATGTAAGGATATGCAGTAGGCAGGCCCACCAAGCCACAACACTACATATGCTTATTGATTCTAATTTAAAACCAGAATGAGCATAATACATTTTGTTTCCTGGGCAGAGCAGCTAATGGGATTCCCCATCCCATGTTGAGAAGCACAACATGGTCAAATTATTTTGGCACCTGAGGCAGAAAATCCCACAACTATAACTACTTCTCCTGCTCCCTAGTAATAATAAATTAAATAACTAACAATTGTTGCCTTTTCATCCAAAACTAGCTGCCTCAGGTACCCACCTCACTCTCTCTAATGGAAGGGTACAAGGAGTAGTGGGGTATCAGAGTTGTCTTTGGCATGAGTCCTCATCTTTTTGGATCTTCTGTTTTGTTTGTTTTTATGCTATGATTATGTTGGTGCTTTTATGTTGCCGTTTGTTTATTTATTTAACAAAAATATATACTACTTGATTATGCTAACAAACCTTTAAGCAGTTTACAATATATTAAAATTCTCAATAAAAACAGGGATCTAAAAGCATTCAAAAGATGATGAAAATCAACAAATTGATGCTAGCTAAAAAGAGATAAAACACTTGTAACTTCCTTACTGTTCTTATTTGTTGTAATCATGTTTTTATTGTTCAAGCATAATTTTTATTTTGTAAGCTGCTCTGTTGCTTCTGAATAAGAGAGATTGGGCACACACAAAATAAGCAATTACTATGAGGTATAAATGTGCTCTTAAAATACTGTTTTCTTGTAATTTAATCTTGATTGTATCAAAGTGTGGGCCTTTACACTTTACTGAGAATCTTTCCCCATTTCAGAGAAAACTCTTCTACCCACCCACCCAAATTTGAAATGGTATTCCAGTTCCTTCATCATCGATAGTCAATGTGATCATTTTGACATCTGAAATGTGCCTTGTGATCTTAGCTGTGCAGAGCAATTGAGATATCCATCAGTGGCAGTTCCTGCTGAAGCAATCCCGCAGGGTATGCATATGCCAGAGATCAATGCAAGCACTTGATAAAAGGCTATTACAAATATGACTGAATATGCATATATATATGAAAAGCAGAAAAATATGTTCATCTCGTCCTAGTACTTTCGGAAAGATGAAAATGTAAAGGGTTGTGTAAAAAATGGTCCCTAAAAGTTTAGAAAATTGTCACTTGTTGCCTTAGCTGAGTTGAAAGGCAGTTTTCAATCAGCAAAACAACTTTTTCCTGCCTTGAGATAGTGAGAGCCTGAGGCAAGTAGGGAAAATTGAAGCTACATGAGCTTCCTCTGTCAGAGATGCAGCTGAAAGAGATACACTAAGAATATGCTAAAACTGTAAGATGATAGATTTGATTGGATCAGCTTGTCCTGGTACAGAGGAGTATACTAGCTTTCAAATTACATGCTCAGACCAATCATGTGGAAAGTCTCTTGTTTACCTCTCTTGAACCATTTGTAGTGGATGCATGAATGAAAGCTAAAGCTCCAGAGGCTATCTCTGACCTCCTAACAAGAACAGTTAGTTACATCTTTAGCAGAATTACTGAAGTCCTTCCAGCTCTTTCACTCATATTTTATGCATGGCTATTTTCTTGAATTTCTAATTTGTGTTTCAGAATGCATTGATGATTTAGTTCGCTCATAGGATATAGATTAGAATGCCTTTTAAAAAGCAACAGTATTCATCTCAATATTGAGATGTTTATGTATCCTTGATGATATTCCAGAAGATGGGGCAGATTTTCAAGATCCCCTCTATTTAATAAGGGACCTTGATGCCATGTGCCCTACTTTACAGAGGACAGCCCTTCAGAAGTACTCCCAAGCTGCATGCTCCTTCAGATGGAGTGTGCTCCTTCAGGGCATTGTAAACCTGTGAGAGGTAAAACTACAGTGCCTAGAATTCTTTGAAGGGAAAGCACTATACGGTAGTAACACTCAATCCAGTGAGCAAGTGCTGTGGGTAGAATTTCCAGCACTCAAACATGCGAATAAATGTCTAGTGCACACACCATACTGTCATGTCTGGCTATAAATAAAAATCAGGCAACCAGAAATGTAATGAGGCTGAACAAAGTAAACTAAAATAAGCTAAAGGATACCATTCAATTGCCCAGTTTTTGAAAAGTAGACAAGGACTTTTCTTTTTCATGATTTAGCAAGGGGAAAAGCCAGAAAAGCTAAGCCTTACTGTTAATTGGTCTATTTATATAATGTTTGCAGCCACGTTGGTCCATTATAATAATAAAAAAATAAAAGCAAACATTTATTGGGATTAAGCAAAATGTTACAAAACAGTCAACAATCATTTTAGGTGTCTCTTTGAGGCTGTATGTTATATTAAACAAAAATAGCCAAGTGAGCATAGTGACTTATATAACAATCATGCACTGTTTGAGAAGGCATCAAATTAAACAATGTGTGGGCTTATACATGGTGATCGTGTTAAGATATTAGGGCATGTGAGCATGCACAGGCAACTGAGCATGGTATAATACGCACAGTGACTCATATACTGTAACAATCTTATGCTTTTTTAGCAGAGCCCCAAATTTACATTAAATGTAGACTAATATGTAGCGACCATTTTCAGATATCAGGGCATGTGGTACTGCACATCTTTGTGCATGTGATGAAGCAAAGTATAATGCATTGTCTGAAGACCATTGTGTATGAGTCACTTTGTGTTATGCTATGCTTTGTCAACTGCACATGCACACACACCCCTGCAATATCTGCAAATGATCACCATATTTGGTGTGATTTTGGTGCTTTTGTGAAAAAGTACACGGTTATTATATGACACACCAAGTATTATATTATGCTCAAATATTAAACTGGCCTTGCGTGCACACACGTGTGCAATAGCACATGCCTCATATAGCATACCTCCACATGATCACTACATATTAGTCCACATTTGGTGTAAACTTGGTGCCTTTGTTGCTTGTCTGCAAAAACTACATAATCTTTGTGAAAAGTTGTACTGTGCTACCACAGTTATACAGTGGTACCTTGGTTTATGACTATAATTTGTAAACCAAAACAGGTCGTAACCCAAGGCGCGCTTCCGCCAATGGGGCCTCCAAAGAAAAAAGGGAAAAAAAGCCGTAATCCCCCCCCAAAATTGTTCATAAACCAAAAAAATTGTTCATAATAAAAAAGGGGGTTGTAATCCAAAAAAAGTTCGCAAACCGGGACATGCACTTCCAGGTTTGAATTGGTCGTAATCCAAAATGGTCGTAAACTCCCGTAGGCTGTTCGCAGACCAAGATGCCACTGTATTAGTGTTGGAAATGCTGCTGTAACTTATCTCCATATTATTTCCTTAGAATCATAGAATCTTAGATTTGGAAGGAACCCCAAGGGCCATCTAGTCCAACCCCTGCAATGCAGGAACCTCAGTTAAAGCATCCATGACAGGCGGCCATCCAACCTCGGTTTAAAAACCTCCAAGGGAGGAGAGTCCTTCAGAAAAGACAGATTATATAGTAAAGGAAATGTTCCTTTAAAAAACCCCTCAAAATACTTTCCAGATTGTAACATAATCTTTGCACCAACTTAATAAATGAAGCATTTTCTGAAATTTGCCTGTAGCCTAAGAATGCTGAAATACCACAAAGGGAGTCAGGTCTCTTCATCTCCAGTGCACAGATGCAGGTGCGAGGAATCTTTGAGCTTTGTTGCTGAACTGCAATTTCCATCAGCCCCAGCAAGTGTGGCCAAAAACCTATGGAGGGTATTGTTGGTTGGTTGACATCTGCTTGTCTCAGGAGACAATGGAGGAGTGTGCCTTTGGGGGTGAAAAACTGTTGGAGAGTTACAGCACCTGCTGTGGCTGTAGAGACCAATATGAGAGAGACATGTTTTGTTACAGCTGGGGCAGATGAAGGCACCTGGTTGTGCTGCTGCAGATGCACCATGGCGTTTCTTCTTTCTGTGCTCCTCCCCCCATGTTGTGTCCCCGACCAGAGATATTGCCCCTCCTGATAACATGACATAGTCAATCCCAATAGTAGATCCCAAAGGGCATTTTTCACCTGTGTGTAATTTTAATAATTATTATGGTATTTTTTTATTCAATTTCTTCATCACCCTTCACCACAACATCCTAGGGCAGTTCACAATATTAAAACCAGTTTAAAACAAATACAGGATACAAAGGATAGGGCGGTTATAGGGTATGTATGTATTGTGAATATACATGCAAATATATTGTACAGTACCTGGCTATAAATACAAATCAAGCCGTCAGAAATGAAGCAGGGGGAGCTTAAAACAATGGGATTTAAATAAGCAATAGGCCACCAACCAGCCGTCCAATTGCTTTAAAACAGACAAGGCCTTTTGGTAGTGGGGAATTATGCCTGGGCTCTGGCTCGTTGCTTGATAAAAATAATCATCAGAACACAGACCTGGACTCCACTGAGTTTCTGACCTCTATGAACCTCTTTCTCATCTAGCACTTTAGACTGCAACCCTGTGCAGTGAGGGCCCCTAGAAGAGGGACCAGTCATGATTAGTCTTTATTAATAGATGTTTTAATCATGTCCTTGAAGTGTTTTCCCAAAAAAGAAAAAAAAAGATACATAGCCAAAGAAGAAAACAGATTACTCAAATATTTCATACATTTACACTCACAGTTGCGGTGTTTACTCAAAAGGAAGCATGCTGTGTCGAGCGAAGTTTGCATTTACCTGGGACTGCAGTTTCAGAGATTTTCATGCTGGCTGGCTGAACTGTTAAAAAAACAAAGAAGCAAACATTTAAGCTAGCAAAAATGTAACTGCTTTCCTATTTTCCAAAAAATATTTTTTGTTACTTTGAATCCAGTTTTGGGGTTAGACTAAATGTGATGCTGTAAAGGGAAGTACAAACATTTAAGCTAGCAAAAATGTAACTGCTTTCTTATTTTCCAAAAATATTTTTTGTTACTTCGAATCCAGTTTTGGGGCTAGCCTAAATGTGACGCTGTAAAAGGCAGCTCAGTGTCTGTATTTATTTATTTAAATATACCAATCTGCTTCCATCAGTTTTATTTCTTACATTGAGTCAGCAGCTGTGGGGCTATGTGCTCTTCTGGGCACATTGCACAATAGACAGTGGAACCTCAGAGCATGTGAAAATTTCATTATGTGCAATCCTTCAGAGCAGATATTTAAAGGAAGGTCTTGCAAAGTCGCCTTCTGCTTTCATGTCTATGCTTCCCTCTTAGAAATACTCCCTTAAGGAAGTGTGCTATTATTGATGGAAAGCCGAGTGGCTGACAAGACAAGAAACAAAAGCTGAACAGTGTTCATGCAGGAATTGCAAATTCACGCAAGAACACATGCAAAGCAGGAGTTTTTTCCTTTTTCTTTTCACAAGACCTGCAATGCTGTGCGAATCTGTGGCTCTAAATCCCAATGTTCACATTAGTACTGTCGGGGTGTGCATTTCCCCCTCCCCTCAAGTTAGCCACAAAGCATATTGTTGGAACCAAGGTGGGAGGTTCCTTTGGGAATGAGGGGAGAGCCACCTATGCCATGATTTCAACGACCTTGGGAGGAAGGTAGGGTATCATGTATAATAAAGAATACACCAATCAATGGATGATCTGCCCATCAACTCCACCCACTCAAATTGGGTAGCTCAGTTGGTTAGAGCATGGTATGCTGATAATGCCAAAGTCTGATGCCCATGTGGGACAGCTGCGCATTCCTGCATTGCAGGGGGTTGGACTAGAATATGGTGATTAGAATATGGTTCCAACTCTACAATTCTATGAAGATACGAAACGGAGTACCAGGCTCGAGAGTGTTTTTTTTGTGTTTTTCTCTCAGGCGCTTTCCTTAGGCCTGAAGTGACTTATGGGGCTGCTGAGGCAGAATGAGGGCGAGGCTGAAAGGAATCTCCCCCTTTCTCTAACAAGGACTGTTCCGAATTAACAACGACAATTTTGAGGCGAGGTCCCCCAGTGACAAAGATTCTTCTCACCTGCCAGGCCCACCCAGCGCCATCATTTAATATCCTATCGGCACTAGGTAAGGGGGAGGAGAAGTATTTCTGTCCCCCATTTGACGGGTGGCGATATTTTTGCTATGCTGGTGTTTTCTTTTTCGCTTTATGGGGGAGGGGGCTGTGTCTGTTTGGCGGGGTTACCGCACGGCTTTTATTGTGAGGTATTTTGTTTCTCATTTTCTCCCTTATGTTTCCCTGGATGGTTCTTTGCTCTTAAAACGAGTCGCTCGCAGACCCCTTGCCCTGGACGGATAATTTTATTTACTAAATTTCCATAGCATATTGTTCTCGCCAGGAGAAAGAGAGAGAGAATCCTTTTCCCGCGCTTAAAATAACGGCGTTTTCGGAGAGAGAGCGCGCGCGGTTGGGCAAACGAGGATGACGCGCTAAGAGAATTTTAATGGGGGGGGGGCGGTGGTTGGAGGGAAAAGATCCGCCAAGCACGTGACGGGCGTTGGCGGGAGAACCGTTGGCGTCGAACGCGCTCTCGTGACGCCACAAGAGCCCCGCGTGCCTCCTAGGCGTTCGCCCGGCGCCGCACAGGCGCGCGCATCCTCCTCCTCCTCTCGGGTCCCCCTCGCGCGTGGCGCGCGCCGCGCCCACTGGCCTCCTCCTCGTTTGCCTCCCCCCTTGTTCCCCCTCCCCTCCCCCAATTCCTTTTTTAACATTCACTTTCTCCCCATCTACCCCCGCGCCCCGCTCCCCTTCGTCTGCGTGGACGGAGGGAAGGGGAGCGTCATTTTGGGGGGCGCGGGGTGGGGTGGGGGCGTTTGCCTGGCGCCCCTCGGACCCCTGGCTGGCCCAGGGGCGGGGGGCGAAAACTATGCCGCGCCAGGAGCTGCTGGAAGCACCCGAGCAAGCGAGGAGCCAGGGCAACAGGCCATGAGGAGCGACCACCATGGAAGCCAGATATCCTTCCTCGGCTGTTTTCATTCCCCAGCACCACCAGGGGAGAGTTAACGACGTTGTATATGCATACACACACAGACCTTGTGGTGTTTGCACATACATATATCCATGCACATACTATACACACACACACACACACACACACACATATATATATACACACACACATATATACACCCCACACACCCAATTGCAGAATTGCACATGGCAGGGGGCAGTCTCACCCACTGCTTGAAAGTGCATCAGTAACTCAATAATAATAATAATAATATAATAATAATAATAATAGGGTGCTGTGGGTTAAACCACAGAGCCTAGAGCTTGCCAATCAGAAGGTCGGCGATTCGAATCCCCGTGATGGGGTGAGCTCCTGTTGCTCTGTCCCTGCTCCTGCCATCCTAGCAGTTCGAAAGCATGTCAAAGTGCAAGTAGATAAATAGGTACCGCTCCAGCGGGAAGGTAAACGGCTTTTCCGTGCGCTGCTCTGGTTCACCAGAAGCGGCTTAGTCATGCTGGCCACATGACCTGGAAGCTGTACTCCGGCTCCCTCGGCCAATAAAGCGAGATGAGCGCTGCAACCCCAGAGTTGGCCACGACTGGACCTAATGGTCAGGGGTCCCTCTACCTTTAATAATAATATTTTTTTATTTATGCCCCGCCCTTCCTGGTTCAGAAAAGCGGGCTCAGGGCGCGGCTAACAAATTTAAAACACTTACTTGATGCAACAAAAAACAGCATAAAATACAGTATAAAACTTGAATAACAATAAATTCAGAATTCAAAAATTAGTTTAGGGGGGAAATCCATCCAATAAACATTAGATGATCACCAGGGCTAGCTGGCTAAATTAGTCCTATTTGGGCCAGCGAGGAGACCAGGGGAGAATTAGCTGTGGGATCCCAGAGCGGGTAATCTTCATAAAAAGGGGAGGGGGGAAAGGAAGGGGAATAAAATATCAGGCTAAGTTCAAACTCAAGGCAAACCATTCCTGGGGAAATGGGATAGAGCTATTCCCAGGTAAGGAGCATTGCACCCTGCTCAACATACCAGAAAACTCAATGAACTGGTTTGTGTCCCCCCCTCCCCATGAGACCACTCGTGCTCCCTGTTGGAGCGATGCTTCATTCACAAAAATACTGTTTTAAGTGGGTATCCACATATGCAGCCTGGAGCTGCTTTGCAAGGAAGCATGGGATACCTGTGTGGTGAAATTGTTAGGAAATTATGTTCTGTTGACATGTAGAATTTGCAAGCCCCATTCAGGATTTCCCTGCACCAAGAAGTTTGCAATATAAAGTCTGGAAGCAGATAGATCAATCGGGGAGTCCTTGTACGCTATAGTGCTAAAGTTCTCCAAAAGGAAATGCACCACCAATACAACCCCCAAAACGAATATCTGGGCACTTTGGAGGCAGTTTATCACTGCAGTACTATATGGCAGAAAACACTCTTGAATGCAATGGGTTGAACTTTCGGAAATGTTTCTGTAGGATTGCAGCCTATACAAATCTTTGTGTGTTGAGGTTTGGAAGTATATTGGACCCTTAATACAGTCCCAGTGGGGAAAAAATACATATATCACAGGAACCTTTTAATCTTTGCTTTTACTATTATTGCACCTTATCTTGTGTGTTACTATTAGCTCTCCATTTATTTAAATTGTATAGCTCTGCCCTACAGTTGCAGCAATTTTTACAGTGCCTTGGATTATTCATAGATAACAAAAATAGCAGAAAAATGCATCTAAAACAGTGGTTTAAATAACAAAACAATATTCTTCAATGCTCCCACTTTTCACTTTTATAATAGCGACTTGGTGCAGGAACCTGTGGGTTGTATCTAAGGTGTATTTAGTGTAGACTACTGAAGTTTTACCTTTTTTTACTGAAGTTAATGATTGTGTGTTAGTCATGTCTATTAACCCCAATGGGTCTGCTATGAGTAGGACTAGCATTGGATAAAACTGTGTGTAATGGGAAGGATGGCATTGGGGATCCAGCACAATCTGGCTAAGGGAGAAAAATGATAAATGCTTAATAAAGATCGCTGATTTCCTTAACTAGCTTTCCATTTACGTGGTTTTTAAACGTCATCCATGACAAGTTTAGAAAAGGAAAGATTAATTTTGAAAGTACTTTGGAATTGCTTACTAAATTTGACATCCCCTTTGATTATGTTCATGTGAAATACATTTTTAAGGTGAGGAAATCTGTATAACTGAGTAGGATTGGAAGTACTATTAATCTGCAAACTGTTACTTTAAAATAAGGTTTTAACGATGAATTTACTATATGTGAAATACCGAGCAGATTAGTTTGTCACTGAGTTCAATGATATTTGGATACATTATTCTCTGTTCAGTATTGTAAAGTCTCTGTCGGGGATTGTGCCATTACTGTGTTCTGTACAGTGCTTTCTAGCACATTGTTGGAGTTGCATCATTACATATTAAACAGTACTAGCAGCAGCAGAGCGGAGTAGAAAAAAGCTTGTTGCAGAATCGACTTTTCCTCAAGCTAGCAATATTTGGTCATCAGCTTCTGGCACATTGTGGTCATGTTTTGCATTGGCCTTATACATTCAACATCTCAAAAGTCTAGCCTCTTTCATTCATATGGCATGTTATAAATGCCATAGCTTCCCTCCCCATCCCCTGCTGTGTCCCCAATCCTGAAGTTTGTAATACTGTATGGAGTTTCAATGGAACTTAAAGTTTGGCCCTCATATTCAGCATTTTCCACACAATGCTTCTCTAGGACTTCCTGCTGGCCTGACAAAGATCATTCTCACAACAAGGAACAATATATTTTCATCCTCATTTTATGTAAGATGTCAAGGAAATAAACAACTATTTGATTTTTTAGAAGACATCTGAAGGCAGCCCTGTTCAGGGAAGTTGATGTTTTATTGTGTTTTTAATATCCTGTTGGAAGCCCCCCAGATGGGTGGGGTATAAGTAATAAAGTATTATTATTATTATTATTATTATTATTATTATTATTATTATTATTATATAAAGTCTCTGTCGGAGGTTCCCTTTTTCTCCTTTACGTTTTAAATTTTAAGTTACTTTTGACACTTATCTAATGTTACACAATTCCACATTTATCCTGTTTCAGTATCCAACAGACTGTTACAAAAGTAACTGGTGGTTTAGCTAAATATATACATATATGTAACAATTATATGGCCATAATCAGTTATTTAAATACTGCTTTTAAAATATAAATATGTTTATATATCATCTGCCTATTTTGTCACTTAAATGAAGCAGTTAAAATAAACTGCATATAAAAGGAAAAACTATTAACCTTAATGTTCTCAAATGTATTTCCTCTTCTTAAACCAAAACATTTTTTTAAAAAAAATATATTAAACATTTCCTCTCCAATAGTAAGGACTCTTTATTTGTTGTATAAAAAGTAACATTTCCTATGTGAAAAATCAAAATAAGTTTGTATTCATTTTCTCTTGAGAGTTGGAAAGTTAAGATGCTTTTCAGCTGGATACATTTGTTGAAGAATTTAGTTACCTGATTTTAATTTTATGAGTGTGTAGCTTTTGTACAGAATGAAGATTCTGCTGCTGCTTAATGCAGTGGCAATGCAAACCTAATTTACTGTGCAAAACAAGCTTTTTAAGTTCTCATGCAGATGTCAAAAAAGCCATTAATTACATAGGAGAGAAACATGTTTTACAAATTTGAGGCACAATCAAGCCAATATTAGGTTGATAACAATAAATATTTAAGTATATTTTTATCGGTCCCCATTGACACATATGGAATTTTCATTTAAAATGCTCAATTTTTGCTGGATCATGCCCTTACATTTTTGCTCCATATGTTATTCCCTGAAAATATTTGTGTGTTTTTTCTGTTGCATTCCCCCAGCCAATATCCAACTATCTCTTATGCAGCCTTTACCACCACCTTCATAGTCCCTTCTGCTGCTTTTCTCTTCCAGGTGCTTTTTCTTTATACCTTCTTCAGTTACACCCATTGGCACGATCCAGTCAAAGTTAAGCACCCTTAAAACACATGTGCATGTCCATAAAACAAGCTCACTGTAATAACAACTTGAAAGTGCCTAACTATAAAATCAGAAATCACTTAAACTGCCTGCTGAAATAAAAATATATTAATTTGGCACTGAAAGTTCAGTGGGGAGGGCACCTTTCTGATCTCAGCAGGTAGGGAGTTCCAGAAAATTGGACCCACAATACTGAATTAATATGAGCTCTGCATCCAAACCCTGGGATTGATAACAGTTACTCCCCCGAAGACCTCAGTGACCGGGCAGGGCTATAAGGAAGCAAGCAGTCCATAACTACCCCTCTGGAAGTTGTTCTAAATTAGATTTGGAAGGAGCAATCAGATAGCAAGTGTGCTACAAGCAATATGAAACAACAATGGCAATTAGGAGTAAATTAAACCTAATGCATACCATCTAAAAACAAAAACAGACAGCAGCATTTCATTCCTTGGGCAATCAAATAGAAGGGAAAGGATAGGAGCTCATGGGCCTAAGATATGCCTTAAGGTGCTTAGGAGAAAATGTGTGTAGGAAGCAAATTAAACGAAATAAAATATGGGTCATTGCCCTCCAATGCTATCGTCAAATAGGAAACACTGCCTCTTAATTTATACAGGTTTTATGGGGCTACTCTCCTCTTGGTGTGATCAAAGCACGTCATGGGAAGTGAGGGCAGATCTCACTAAGAACTGTCTGAAAGGCTACTACTTCAGTACTTCAAACTCCAATATAAAATCTCTGACTTTAGTGGAAGTAGTCAGAAATATGTTGCTTAAAAACTATGACTGAAGTTTTATTTGTCAGAACCTTTAAGAATTGTGAGTAAGAGCCAGACTTAGGCCATTTCACTTAATTCCCATTGAAATCAGTGGACGTTAGTTACAGTAATGACTTCGCCTTCCCATTTTAACGTGAGAGGGACATAAGTGAAATTCAGTAGGTCTTGCACCCAAGTAAGGAGAATTAGGAGTACAACCCGACAGGCCATTTTAAATACAGAAATCTGGTGGAACTACCTTTATTCAAAACTCTGTTCAACTGTGGGGCTATGGTTGGCTGAGTTGGCCTAAGCCTTGCAAGAAGGAAAGCAAGCATTCAAAATAGAATTTGATTTACACCACCCTTTTTGCTGACGCATATTCCACTGGGTTGCCAGCTCATGTGGCTGAGCTGAACAGAGTTGGGACCCACCGTTAGTCCCCACCTACCACTGCCCCACCCCCAGAATGACAATTTTCTTCAGGGCTTATACCAGCATACTATCTATTGGTTTCATTTTAGTTAGCTGAGCAAAGCTCTGCCGGCACGAGGATGTTACACTGGGGCTGAGCCAGAGGATGTGGGGCTTATGCTGTGCTGGGCA
The DNA here is from genome assembly GCF_027172205.1 of Podarcis raffonei. Lineage (NCBI taxonomy): Eukaryota > Metazoa > Chordata > Lepidosauria > Squamata > Lacertidae > Podarcis > Podarcis raffonei. The sequence goes on along the minus strand of NC_070611.1, from coordinate 62,265,061 downwards.
TCCCAGCATATCTTGGCTTTAGATTGTCCCTTAAATCAGTTTCACTCACGTTAACCGACCTATATCTGAGTACTGTTGTTCAGAGAAATTATATTATCAATTAAACATGGCAAGATTGCAGTTTTTGTAGTAGTGTGTAGAATTAATGGTGCGTCTGAGCAAGAGCATGTAATATTCCCTGTGGTTAACTGCAAATGATAATTTTGCACAACAGTATGCAGATATGTTCATTGGCTGTATCCACAAGTTGTAAGAGGAACATTAATAATGGAGAACACCTGACGGAGCTTTAAAATTTATGAAATAGCTAATGGATAAAAGGGAGGCCTTTACTGCAACTTCACAAATGAAATTTACTAGCTCACAAGCATTTTTATTAGTCTACTTGTTATAGCTTTGTTAGTAATATGTGGCTCAGAAAAGAAACCATAGTCAAGGTGTTATGCCTGGTGTTCTTATATGCTACTTACAAGTGTGCTTTACTATGACCCAGAGCTGTGACAACCACCACACTCTACCTTGCATTTGATTATATCAGAGAAAAGCCTTTCCATGCAGAGAAATGCAAAGCATCCCTTTCCCTACATAGCCCTTTTCTCTGTCTGATCCTGGTGTCCCCAAAGTCCCATTCCACTGGTTCATAAGATTTGAAGAGCTCAACATGCAGGTTTTTTAAGTGGACTGTGTACGTTTTGAAGACATCTCTCATCCTTAGTTGCTTTTATGTCCTCCTGCAAACGTTTTGGAGATACCTGGCTGGCCACTGTTGGACACAAAATGCTATAGTAGGTGGGCCTTTTGTCTAATACAGCAGTACTTTTTATGTTCATTTTTAACATTATCGCCATAAAAGAAATATATAGATAGTTTTTTTAAAAAAAACAAATTTTCTGCCTAAGAAGTACTGTATCTGATGGTTGCATGGAAGTGCCTGTCCTTATCTTTTTGCATTAATGATGTCATGCTGTGCATTTTGTTATGCATTATTCTTAACTCACCCCCCTCCCCTTTAAGCAGGCAAGTGATTCATTGAAGTCTGGAACTATTACTATAGAAGATTTTAGAGGAATTTATCGTACGATAGCACACAGATGTGAAATCCATGATCTTTTCAAAACTCAGTCTCCGAACCACAAATTGCTCCCACTTTCAAATCTAGTCCAGTTTCTTAGAAATGAACAGTTTCAGCCTGAAGTTGATGAAGTGGTTGCTGCTCAACTCATTGCAAAGTTTGAGCCCATCGAAGAAGGTACACTGGATTTTTAAATATCTAATTTCACAATTGTTCTTACAATATTTTTAATAGCATTAATCACTGGTAGCTATTTTTTATCTTTAAGTATGGTGCAATCTTATACATCTTTATTAGAAAATGAACAACTTAGTTCAGTGCATGGGAATGCAACATTACGCTAGAGCTTGAAGTTGGGCAGTGTCTGTTCTTGGGTACAATTACTGAAAGGTTCACAGAGTACCTTTGGAAAGTGGTGCCCAACACCCCCCCTCCAGTCTTGTCCTGTGAGATGAGACAAGGGTAAGAGAACTGTGTGCTACTGGGCTCTGTTACCAAAAGGTACATGTGGTGTCTTTGAGCAGTGACCCCCCATTGATTTCCCTCACCCTTTGATTTTTCCTGAGGAAAAGCCTGGACCCAGTTTGAGGAGGAAATCTCTCACATAGATAGGGCTGGACCAAGTTTAATAAATCAAAACCAGCATATTGAATTATCTCTGGAGAGCAACAGGAAGCTAATGAAAATGCTGGAACACTTGTATAATGTGATGTTAGCAACTCACCTATTGTAAGATGGGCTGCTATATTTAGTGCCAGTTGAAACTTCCAAATGGTTATTAAAGGGGGCCTGATGTAGTCCAGTCCTGACTATGAAGGTGCAAATGATGGTCACTGGATCAGATGAAAAGATAGTGGCCATCTCAAATATGCAGATAATGAGTGGCACGCCGGATAGACCCGTTTTATAATGGAAAGTTGGACTCCATCAATGAGGGGAGTTAGTGCCCTCTTTTGAATATAACATTAATAGTCCTTTGATATTTCAATCTTGCCTTGATTCAACCTAACCAAGATCAATTGACAAGTCTAGTTTCTCAGCCTGTCAAAATGCTGGTAGGACAGGTTGAATGAAAAATAAATATGTAACCTTCCAGATCCCGTAGACCCACCAGCAGAAATTCATAGACAATGGCATAATAGGCCAGAGGCATATCTATTTAAATCACTGAAGTATAACTCTCCTTATCATTCTCTGTGCAAAGGTTTAGATCAACATCACAAGCTATGTGGCTTGGAGAAAAATATCTAGATAATAATAATAAATTTTATTTATATCCCGCCCTCCCCAGCCAAAGCCAGGCTCAGTGCGGCTAACATCAAATGTATATAACACATTAACATAAAATCAGACAATCAATTAAAATACATCCTCAAATCAGATCAGGATCAGAATAAAATCCAATCAGATGGCAACCCGCAGATTAGGGTTGGGGACCTTAAATGCTCAACAGGCCCAACTGTTTGTGCTGAACTTATATGGGCCTGTGAGAAAAATTGGGAGGCCACTTTCATGCAAGTTCTTATGAAAGGGGAGAGGGAGTCAGACTGAACCCCGACCAAAGGTCTGGCAGAGCAGCTCTGTCTTGCAGGCCCTGCGGAAAGATGTCAAGTCCCGCAGGGCCCTAGTCTCTTGTGACAGAGCGTTCCACCAGATTGGAGCCACAGCCAAAAAAGATGTGCTTGAAGCTGTAAGCTTTAGAGAGTTAAGAGAATGCTTCAAGCAGGTAGGCAATGAAATAGGGGTGTAATCCAACGCTGGTAAATCTGAAATGATGTAAGCTAAAAAAAAGTATCAACAATTATGTTTACAAGGATTAGCAATCAAGAGAGTTGTTGGAAACAATGCATAAAATAGAATGCATGCATGTAAAATAATTGTGCGTTCACAGTTTGAGTACTCTACAAAACGTTGGTTGCCTGTGAAATAGCATTTAAAAGATAAATATTTTGTCTTCCTATTCCTGGAATGTACAAGGTATATTATAATAAACTTATAAAATAAAAACAACAACAACAGTAAAGTAGTACACAATCTCAAATGACTATACAAAAGCAAATATAAAACAGCAAAAAATAAATCCAACAGCCCCCCAAAATGGTAAAAACCATGCCAATTACAAGGTGAGTTAAACATTTGGGAAGGTAGAACAGTCTTCCCTAGAAGAGGTATCCCAACCCCAACCCCTGCTAACACACAGTACTTTAGGAAGAGATACAGAAGGAAACAACAAATATGTTCATTTTTCCAATGAGAAAAGGCTAAAGGGATGTGAACCTTGCAGCATCAGAAAAACGCAGAGCCAGGCAAATATATCTTTGAATCAGGGTGCATATATTTACCTTTGGATACTGTGAGAACAAGAAGACAATTTGCAATTGTAATCTGAGAAGTAAGGAACAAAGTGATTTCAGAAAGGATTGTCTGGTTCACTGGCTGTTAAGTAGGGCAGTCTGAGCCCATCCATCTTGAAATGTGGGTTCTTTGTAATAGCTTGAACAGCTAGAGGTAGAATGGGAAAGTATGGAAGTTATTGAAATATCAACCCTGTATTTCAATAACTTCCATACTTTCCCATTCTACCTCTAGCTGTTGAAGCTATTACAGAGAACCCACGTTCTTCTGTTCAAACATTTTGTTTGAGAAGCATAGGAAAATTGGCCCGACCCTCTCAAAATATTATTTGTCTGTGATGTCAGTGACTTCATTAACCAAAAAAGAATTTTGGTCTTTTTATGTAGTTTTTTTTTGTTAGTTTCAAAGCCAGTTTACTATGCATTATGTGACAGTCTATTCAGCTGTGGACAGTGTATTTTAAAAACTCCAATTTGGATAAAGTTCAGAAGTGATCAAAAAAGGTTTTTTTAAGAAAAGAAGAAGATAGAAGGAACATGTTACGGAAACAGGTCAAATTAGCCCAAGGAAAAGACAGCAGGGGGAAAATGACTAGCAATATATTTTTGGATATTACATGGAAATGTTGCAAAAATGACAGAAATGAATTATTCACACTAGTCAGGATGGAAAGAGAAATAATGGTTGTGGCCTCATTTCTTCAGCTGATGTAAAACATGAGAGAAGTGGAGTGGTGCACTTAAAGCAAAAACCTTCTAAAGGGAGTGAGATTGTGCCAGCTCAGTTGGCTGCTGTCTACACAAAAATTGTAACAGCGCAATCTCAAAACCTTAATCCCAGAACTGCACCTTTATAATTTTCTGATTCTCTGCCATTTGACCCCCACCCCTCAGCTGTCTCTTGATATGAGCCACTAAGAATTCTCAGTCTCTGGGCTGCATCTTATATTACGATTTGTACTCTAGTGTACATGCCGAAGTACAATATGTGATCATTCAGACTTCTTTTTGAAGTTACACATCAAGCATTGGACCCTACTTAAAACTAAAATGGATTTAAAAGTTAACTCAAAATCTTTACTGGAGATTCAGTTCTCAAGGGGCAGTTTTTATATCTTTTTGGGAACAGTCCAGTTATAGCACATTTCTCAAAATCATTAATAAGTATCAAATCAATAGCTTGTTATGTTGTACTTCAGGAACTGTTGGTGACTCTTCCTGGTTATCGAGCCTTAAAAATTGCAGAATGAGATGCAGAGCCGATCACTTGCCTTTTAACTGCAGTCAGAATCGCAATTGCAAATTACTCAGAAGGAAACAGCAACACAGCACCAACAATGTGGGGAAAAAGGGGAGGCTATAGTAAAGTGATAGTTTATCCACTATGAAACCAGTGAAACTGTCTTATTTTATCGATTTGAGACTGTAGGCCTATCTACCCTTACCTGCGAGTAAGGGCTTATCCAAACTTACCTCTCCTCCATGCTTTCCAGGCATGATTGGCTCTTTAAAGCTCTGCGTCTGAGCACTCCCACCCCATAGCTTTCCGCACGAAAGCCTGCTCTTTACTGCTGAATTGGAGCCAACAGCGATCTGCAGAAAACCTGAATTGACGTTCATTGAGCTCCAGCTTTAAAGAGAGTTTCTTTGTGGGGAAAGCTCATACGAAAATAAGCTCACTCAGATTTGGAATTTAAAAGCGCGGACGTGTGCCTTGAAAGCTTGGAGCAAAAGATAAGTATGGCAGTGTGGATAAGCCCTAATTCTCATTGAACTCAGTGGGACTTACATCTGAGTAGACACGGCTAACATACTGCAGTGTAAGCAAATCAAGGCATTTGTACAAAAATGCCGTTATATCCTGTAGTACAAAATGCTGGCCACATAACCCGGAAAAAACTGTCTGCGGAAGCGGACAAACGCCGGCTCCCTCGGCCTTTAAAGCGAGATGAGCGCCGCAATTCCTTTTTTTAAAATATACTTTTTATTAATTTTCAACCAAAATTATACATTTTTAACCAAATTTTCACAAATTATACTTTTGAGACTTCCTTCGATTTTTCTGGTAATCATCCATATTTACCCCTAAAGAAAACGCATTTCCTTTGTTGCATTGCCTTTTGACTTTCACCTCTTTCAATATATATTTTCCCAAACAATACATCTTAACCTTTACAGTGCTTCTTGGAACCCCACTAGCGTTGTTTGTAAATCACATACATTTTTCAGATAATCTACAAATTTTCCCCAATTTTCGATGAACTTTTGGTTTTTAGTATATCTTATTTTCCCAGTCAATTTATCCAGTTCCGCATAGTCTGTTAGTTTCATTCTCCAATCTTGGATTGTCGGTGTTTCTTCCTGTTTCCACTTCTGGGCTAGTAGAATTCTTGCTGCCGCAACTGCATACTGGAATAGCTTACAGTCTTTTCTTCTTATTTCTTTCCCTGTGATTCCTAAAAGAAAAACTTCTGGTTTCTTAACAAAGTATATTTTAACATTTTTTTTAATTCATTATATATCCCTTCCCAGAAGTTCTTAACTTTCTTACATTCCCACCACATATGATAAAATGTTCCCTCCTTTTCTTTACATTTCCAACACTTATTGTCCATTTTATACATTTTAGCCAGTTTTACCGGTGTGATGTACCATCTATAAAACATTTTCATCACATTTTCCTTCAGTCCCATGCATGCAGCAAATTTTAGATTTTCCTTCCACAGTTTTTCCCAATCTTCAAATTGAATATTATATCCAAAATCTATAGCCCAGTGTATCATTACGCCGCAATTCCAGACTCGTTCGTGACTGGACTTAATTGTCAGGGGTCCCTTTACCCTTTACCTTACGAAAGGTACAGATAAAGTAGTTGTTTGCTTTGTACATATCAGACAGCTGTGTGTGCTACCTTCATTTGCCCTACCTCCAATAAAACATGTCTCTCCCACTTTGTGTACAGCAAGCACTGTAACTCTCCAATGGTTTGATTTTACACCCCCCCCCCCGGGCACTCTCTTCCATTGTCTCTGGAGACAGACATGCAGCACAATTCTTACTGGGAAGGCTGTCCACAAGGAGGGGAGACTTACCTCTTCACCCCCCCACATTGTGATGTACAGCCCCCGTCCCTGGGAAAATAGGAGTCTTAGGAAAATAACCCCCTATTGGCACTGGTTGGGATTCCCCCCCTCCCCATGTTTCAAGTTGTGTTAGGCAATAACCTCTGTCCCCAGTAAGACTTGGTCTTGCACTCATAATTATGCTAGGAAAAACAAGATATGTAGCTACATATTTGGTGAATATTAATTTTGCATCTGTCCTACTGGCCCCTATGACCAGCAGTGCTGGAAAACAATACCAGGTTCCTACAACACAGTGGTGCTGGGAAGGACATGTTCCTGAAAGTTTGGAACAGTTTAGATGCATGTTTTGCTTTCAGCAGTGGCGCAAGGGGATGGCTTGCCTTCTTACACGGCTTCTAAGAGCCTAACAGCCCAATCCTATCCTCTCCCACTTTGTAGTAAAGCAAAGAATTGGGTTGTTATTTAATTAGCTACAGCCTGCCTCTCCCAGGGGCTCAGATGCAGAACAGTCTTTCTCCTTGAAAAATATGGTTTCTCTCTTCCCAAAGGGCTTGCAGTCTAAGAAAGAGAGGCTTGGAAGTAATTGGGATCAAAGGGAAGAACAGAAGTAAAGATAAAATGTACTTTATGTAGAAATAAAGATGGCTAAGCACTTCGCAACTTTGTGAACACCAAGCTGTCTCCTCCCTTTTGCACCTCTTAAAAGGTTCAAACTCTCTCTCCCCACCCCACTACAAACACCCCCAGCCTCAAATGCAAATTTGAATACCAAACACAATAAAGACAAAACTTTTTACAACCCACAAAAAGTAGCTCAAATGTCCTTATATGATCCATGAGAATTGAACTTTTTGTATGGTTTAAAAGTATGGTCATGAATTTTATTATTTATTTATTAAATTTGTATACTGCCCTTCACCTGAAGATCTCAGGGAAGTTTGCAACACAAAACATTTTTTCTCAATTTTATTGTTTTATCTTTTTGTTGAGCACTTTAAGGCCCCCCCCCCACAATCAAGCTAATGCTATTCTAGGCTGCATCAACAGAAGTATTGTATTGAGATCAAGGGAAGTAATACCATTGTATAGGGACCCCTGCCCATTAGGGTCCAGTCGTGGCCGACTCTGCGGTTGCAGCACTCATCTCGCTCTATAGGCCAAGGGAGCCGGCGTACAGCTTCTGGGTCATGTGGCCAGCATGACTATGCCGCTTCTGGCAAAGCAGAGCAGCACACGGAAACACCATTTACCTTCCCGCCAGAGCGGTACCTATTTATTTACTTGCACTTTGACGTGCTTTTGAACTGCTAGGTTGGCAGGAGCAGGGACCAAGCAATGGGAGCTCATCCCGATGCGGGGATTCGAACCGCCGACCTTCTGATCAGCAAGTCCTAGGCCCTGTGGTTTAACCCACAGCACCACCCGTGTCCCTAAGGGAAGTAATAGTACTACTCTATTCTGCCTCGGTCAGGCCACACTTGGAATACTGGTGGGGTTTTTTTGCTGCTGCATCACACTGAGTTGAGTCAATGAGTCAAATATAAGATAGAGGATGCCTGCTTACTAGTAGTGCATATGAAAAGGATCCTGGGATCCTAGGGGACCATGAGCTTAACGTGAGTCAACAGATGTTGCTGTGGGATCCTGCTGAGACTTATATAGAAATTAAAATTTCCTCATGGTACCATCTTGATGTATAACTAACTTTTAGAGTATTATATTTTATAGAGAAACAAGATAGAAATAGAATTAAGCGCTTAAAAGCCTCAGGATGCCACAGAGAGTTTCCAGGCATGTTTTGCCCCACCTAAAATGCCTTGAAATCACAGTGGTCTTCCACAATATTTCAGTATATGCCTTTGCACTTTTAACAGAGCTACACTGGCAACTGGGGTTGATTGCAAAGATCATGCGCCGTGTTTATTTGTTACACATGCACGCAGTGTATATGCATGGATTAATGGCATACGCGGGTGGCGCTGTGGGTTAAACCACAGAGCCTAGGACTTGCCAATCAGAAGGTTGCCGGTTCGAATCCCTGCCACAGGGTGAGCTCCCATTGCTTGGTCCCTGCTCCTGCCAACCTAGCAGTTTGAAAGCACGTCAAAGTGCAAGTAGATAAATAGGTACCACTCCGGCAGGAAGGTAAACAGCCTTTCCATGCACTGCTCTGGTTCACCAGGAGCAGCTTAGTCATGCTGGCCACATGACCCGGAAGCTGTACGCCGGCTCCCTCGGCCAATAAAGTGAGATGAGCGCCGCAACCCCAGAGTCGGCCACGGCTGGACCTAATGGTCAGGGGTCCCTTTACCTTTACATTCTCTCAGTCAACCCTAAAACTGGCTGCTGCAATGTGTACCAATTGGATTTACCAAGTGCTCTTCAAAAGCAGCCCCATATATCACACATTACAGTAGTTATTTCGGATAATGATGAGCAAAATCATATATCTCCAATATTCTTTTGAGATAACTTGGGTGGACCCTTCATATGCTGGACCACTTTTCATCAGCCCCAGCCAGCAAGTCTAATAGTCTAGGATGGTGCAAGTTGGGAGTTCAGCAACATCTGGAGGGCCACAGATTCTTCATCCCTGAAATAAGAGCAAAAGCCTCTATATGTGATTTGACACCCACATGCTCCATGTTGCATTAACATATTTAATCTGCAATGGTTTGAAATTTTGCTTAATTCTGTAAGGAATCATAGTAGAGATGTACAGTAATTATTTTCCCTGTAATATTCTGGCTTTCAGCAAAGAAAAATTCACAGATGACATTTGAAGGATTTCTAAGATACATGACATCTGAGGAATGCATGGTATTTAAATCTGAGCACAAAACTGTTTACCAGGATATGACCCGTCCACTGTGTGAATACTTTATTTCATCCTCGCACAACACCTACCTCATATCTGACCAGCTAATAGGGCCAAGTCACCTGTGGGGTTATGCAAGGTATTTGTGCCCATTTTAAAATAGTAGTTTATCAGGTAGAATAAGTAATTCAGAGAAGCAGCGCCTCATGTTTTCCCACCAGATTGCTGGTTGAGAATGTTTTTAAACTTTTATTTTTAAAGAATGTTTTAAAATTGCCTTTAGTTTTTGGGTTTTTTAAAATCATTGCTGTGTTTGCTGCCCTGGGCTCTTTCAGGAAGAAAGGCATGATGGAAATCAGATCATACATATATACATACATAACATGTTCTTCCAACTAGACCTCTATGTGGGTATTGGCAGGAGGGCAAGTTAGTTGTAGGAGATTAGGATCCCAGCCAGCTCCTTATGGAATGAATATCAGAAAATGGATTTAGGGGTGGGTAAATCTGTCAATTTTGGTTTCTCGATTTCTTATTTTGCCAATCTTAATATCAATTCTCCACATTTCCACATCAGTTTGTGTGTGTGTGTGTGTGTGTGTGTGTGTGTAAAAAGTCCTCATGAAAAATCACCAGCATTTTAGTGCATATCTCTCCTAAGACACACATTTTTATATGCAGTTTTGCCTAATAAACATTTTTTGCAGGCAATTTCCTCTTATACAACACATTTTAGTATGTTGCATTCACTAATATACTCACTGTTGCCCACTTTCCCCTGGTATATGCATTTTTGCTTTCCATTTGATTGGAGAACTGCACCACAAGGGTTGGAGTGTGAATTAGGTAGATTTGACTTTAAATGCAAAGTGGTATAGAAATTTCTCCCTCATTCTTAACCGGATGCAAAGATGCTCAGAGCAGCAAACCAGGGATGTAGTTCCCACCATTGCCTGGCCCCAGTTGTGAGCTTTCATAGTTGGCCAGCCTAAGGGTTGCCCTCTAGCTCTGCTTTCTCTGAAAAGCTGCTGTGAGTCAAATGGATCCATGTCCTATCCTTCAGGTGATGGTTCCTTTGGGACTCTCCACTAGATGCTGAGCGAGAGTGGGAGTTGTGGGGTAGCTTTATTCACGGTGTAAGGTTCTTAGGAGCCAAAGTCAGAGGAGGACAAAGCAGATACCAGCAATGCTGTGAAATATCAATTCTGTGAAAAAATTGCATGCATGAGGAGCACCCATCGCCCATTTAGCAACTGTATGGAAGCACCCTTTGTCAGAGAGAAGGGTGCTAGCCAGATCATCTACCTGGGGTGCTATTTTGCATTTGCAGAGATTTGTTCCTTTATTTTTTACATATATTCCACCTTTCCTCCAAGGAGCCCAGGATGAGGTACCTGCCTCTCCCACTCTCCATATTATCCTCACAGCAACCCTCTTTCTTTCTTTCTTTCTTTCTTTCTTTCTTTCTTTCTTTCTTTCTTTCTTTCTAGTGCTCTAATGAAAGGATGCCGCTGCTTAGAAATTGACTGCTGGGATGGACCAAACAATGATCCTGTTGTTTATCATGGACATACATTAACAAGCAAAATTAGCTTTAAGACCGTCATCCAGGTGATCAGCAAGTATGCCTTTTTGGTAGGTACATGTGACAAATTGGGGGTCGGTTAACAGAGCACAATGACTAAGGTGCGTTCAGAGTTTTGGCCATAGATAGTGTATGTGATGGTGTCCCTACTCATGGAACTTTCCCAAGAATCTTTGCCCAGCACTGACTGTGCAGAGCTATAGGTGAAAAGATTCATATTTGCCCAAGCTCTTTCTTATGGATATAGCTGGAAATTCCTTTATTCCGAATAGAAAAGGGAAAAGTTGACAGCCATGCTTATGGATGGTAATTATTTATTGCTGCTTCTGATTGTTTTCTGAGTTTTATTTTATCTTTATGTTGTTCTCTTACTATTGTTAATTTTTTTTGTTTTGTTTTTTTTAAATTAAACTGATAATTGCATCCACCACAGTTGGGGAACTAGATGCTGTTGAATTCCAGTTCCCATCATCCCTGACCATGGGCCACGCTGGCTAGGGCTAATGGGAGACAAGAGTCCAACAACATCTGGAGAGCTACTGGTTCCCCATCTCTGCAACACACTTTTGCATATGATTGAAGTCTCCCTGAGCTCAGTGGGACTTCCTTCTGAGTAGGCATCCATAGCATTGCAGTGTAAATATGCTAATGATATTTGCTTTTTGAATTTTAAAGGTAAAGGTAAAGGTACCCCTGCCCGTATGGGCCAGTCTTGACAGACTCTGGGGTTGTGCGCCCATCTCACTTAAGAGGCCAGGGGCCAGCGCTGTCCGGAGACACTTCCGGGTCACGTGGCCAGCGTGACAAAGCTGCATCTGGCGAGCCAGCGCAGCACACGGAAACGCCGTTTACCTTCCCGCCAGTAAGCGGTCCCTATTTATCTACTTGCACCCGGGGGTGCTTTCGAACTGCTAGGTTGGCAGGCGCTGGGACCGAGCAACGGGAGCGCACCCCGCCGCGGGGATTCGAACCGCCGACCTTTCGATCGGCAAGCCCTAGGCGCTGAGGCTTTTACCCACAGCGCCACCCGCGTCCCGTTTTGAATTTTAGCTTTGGGCAAATGAAAGGTGGTGTAGAAATGTCTTAAAATTAATAATGTTAAGAAATAGTGCATTTCAGGTTTTGCTGTTTTGATCATGTTTGCTGTGGGTGGGTAGGTGAATGAAAAGTGTTGGAAAGGACCTAAAGGCAATTTGGCCCATTCCTTAACCATCCCCCCCAAGATGAAACAAGTTGCAACAGTTAGAAACAGGGATGCAGTGCAGAGGTCAAAAAGCCAGTATGCCAGTAGCCTTCTGGCATTTGTTGAGCATGTGTGGACATAAACTGTGCAGGAGGGGTGTGTGTGTGTGTGTGTGTGTGTGTGTGTGTGTGTTTTGGCCAGATCTGCCCCCATCATCTGCACCACCTTTGCCACTCTTGACTTTCCCACTTAATGTAGTAAGGTCAGAAGAGGGATTTTCCACATGCTTAGCTGAGACAAGAAGTGGATAGAGAAAGGGCACTCTCTAATAAACACTAAAACTCAGGGATGTCTAATGAAGCTGAATGCTGGAAGACTCAGTACAGGCAGAATGAGGTACTTCATCACTCTCATTGCTCATAGTTAACCTATGAAATTCACTCCCACAACAAGCAGTGCCAGTCAGTCAAATGTATTTGTGAAAAACTATTGGTCATTCAAAACAACAACAACAACCACAACACAGCAAAGTTGTACACTTTAACAGCATATGGGGCCCTGTGTTGTACAATGAAATTTTGCTTCATCGACTGGGCTGCTAATGCAAACGTAGAAACCTTATTATGTCATGAATTTATCCTCATCCATCAACAAATGACAGGTTTTCTCCCTATTATTCAAAAAAGGAAACTGGAGAATTCTTTAAAAAAAAACTAACCGTAGGAGAATTTAACAGGGACCAATACAGTACATAAGGAACAATATTACCAACTCTCCTTGGCCACAGTACACAGACATTAAATTTGCAGGTATCCTGGTATATCTCCCACCCAAATATGTTGTGGGTATAGTTTGAAATCTCAAAGCTGTGCATACCTTCCTCAACGCATCAACCTGTAATTAAAAACAAAACAAAATTGGAAGACCATGATTGGATTTCCCTGAATAAAACTGGTGAGAATTACATATTTGGATATGAGATCTACAGTAGCTAACAGAAGGCCCCACTCTTTAACTTCATTTACAATACTTTGCAAATATAGGGGTTGCAATCTTGCACACAGTCAACAATCAGTCTATAACTGATTATATGGATTTCACATTGGCTGGCCCAGCTTTGTGCAGACCTATTAGAAATTTGCTTCAAATAATGGTTTTTTGGGCAACCTTGAATCTGGCATATGCTGTAATTTCAACCAATGTAGAAGCAAGGCAGTCTGAACTCTGGATAATATGGCCAGAAGAAAACCTAACCATGGGATTGTCATCTGGGGAAGTTTGGAGGTGCAGCCAGTGTGAGTGGCACTAATAGTTCTGCACTCTTTCCATGGTTTATACCTGCACAGTCTTTGGAAGATGGCCTTGCTCTGCCAGGAAGCTTACTTTGTGGCCCCAGGCAAATTCTATTTCTCATCCTAGCTTACTTCACAGAATTCTCGTGAAGAGAAAATGGGATAATCCGGAGTATTTTCCCTTCAACAAAGGATAAGATGAAATGTGGCAGATAAACTATTTCCATCTGGTGCCAAGGACAAAAATGAAAGAGGCTTTCACCTGTCAGTCTTAAATCTTCAGCATTTTAAATCAAAAGGCAATCTGGTTCAGTTGGTTTTGAAGGAGAGTACGCAGCCAAACAAAAAAAGTAATTCTTGCACATATCTGGCATTTATTTATTAAGGGAAATCTTGTATACACTTAACATACTCTTTTCTCTTTGTATATGTCTGGATGGCACCATAAACTAAAGCAACACAGTGGTGGTTGGTACCCGTTGCGATTGGTAGGGCAGAAGGTAAAGAGACTAACAGAAGGTGGAACCAGAGCCAAAGTTTTGCGCCAATCCTGCTATGGCAAAGCTGGTTTAATTGCAAATGAGAGTCAGACAGGTGGGGATTTTCTGAGAGCAGAGTAAGGTTGGTGGGGAAGTGACTCATTCACCCTAATGGACCAGCCTCCACTGCAGCAACAATGAAACTTCAGGATAGTAATCTGAACATGACTCACCATATATCCAAATCCTTTACAAGCTGTGGTTTGTAGCTGTAGGGCTGTTTCATGGCCAGTTTTGTTTCCACGTAATGCTCACACACATGGAATGACTCTTGGGCTTTCCCATGGGTATAGCTGCTGTTGGTCAGTTCCCTTTGCCTTGAAGCTGTCAGCATCGCATAAATCAGTAGCTGTATCCAGGATGATCCTAGTTCATATGAGAAATCGCCACATTAATACAGTCCTGAGAATGCTTGAAGGAATATTGTGGGGTGAGGGAAAATGCCTATAGCCAAGGTCCAGAGAAGCATGCTGCTAGTTCCCATGGTGTCTGCTTCTCTTAAGAGCATCTCCCCATGCCTTATGACAAACTGCTTTTAGAAAAGGAGTGTGTCCCCTCATCTCACCTCCCAGCCCCCACAAATCTGTTCGTAATATGACATTGACCTTGCGTAAAGTGGAATAGCTAGAAAATCCCTTTGGAGATATCTGAGTTCTTGGGTATGCCTGAAGTAGCTCTTCAAAGATTAACCTATCACTGATGCACATGCATTACAATACCACCACTGGTTCTGTAAGGTAAAATGTATACCCAAATCCCAGAACAGCACCTGTGTGTGGTCTGTAGCACAAAAGAGAAATGTCGTTTCTTTGAGAGTGGTTGCTTCTGCCTAGACAAATCAGCTGGGATATAAGATGTCACAGTATTGTTTTGTATCTTTATTGCAGATAACAGTGCATGCTTCTCATAGTATTCTTTTCTCTTGTTTTAGATTTTCATATTTGTGTAACTGGGAATTACAGTATTCATTGAATTGTACTTCCAGGTCTCCGATTATCCTCTGATACTGTCTTTGGAGAATCACTGTAGCCCTAAACAGCAGGAAGTAATGGCAGATTATCTGACAAATATCCTGGGTGACATGTTGGTTATATCTGCGATTGATGATATAATGCCAACTGAGCTCCCTTCCCCTGAGGTAACAAAACTGAGTTGCTCTTTCATAAAAGATAACAAGGAGGAAATCACTGCAGTTGGCATGGTTATTTCCTAAGAAGTTTATCATGTTCCTCCCATTAAAATATGCAGAATTAACTACACCTGGAATGCAGTCTGTTTGGTATAGAGTTATTGTACAAATAGAAAACACCAGTACGCCACCCCCCAGATTAAGAAGAAAATATGCGTGTCAAAAAATTCAAGTGTAGACCAAAACATTGGAAATACAATGCATTGTAGATTCCCTTGAACCTTCCAATGCATGTATTCATGATTTATTATTACCCTAAGGATGATAACACACCTTATATTTGTTATGCGATTTTAGTTATGCGATTCCAAAACAAAAGCCTGCAACATGTCAGAAAGGTACTTGTGTGGAATGCATTAAAAGTCTCACAATCTGAGCTTCATATCCCTCATTTGCTTTTCAAAGCAGACTTTAAAATATGCATTCTGGGAGTTTGCACATGTTTTTTTTCCATCCTACATCTGCATTCCGGAGTTCTTGAATGAAAACACCAGATAGGCAACTGTACTTACTTGAGGTTGACAAGCATGGCTTGCCATGAAAGCTACTTGGCTGCAAGCTGTTCTTTGTGTCGCCACAGCTATGAATCAGGACAAAAGAATGACTTCATGCACTATCCTAGCAACTTTTCCCCATGGCAGCTTCAAGGGATGGCATTTGGAAAAGCTGGGATAGAGCACAACAATTGAGTGATAAAGATCAACACTTTTGTCCCAGCCTTTGTAGTTTAAAGGGCTTGTCTGCACCAGAGTTTAATGTGGATTTGAAGCTCCTTGTGCCTCTAAACTATTTGTGGCATCCACTCAACACCCCCCTTATTCGAGTGGCAGCCCATGAACCACATGTTGGCAGTGTGTGCGAAAGCCCACCCCATTCTGCCCCCTTCTGGCACTTTGGTGGTCGCGCATGTGCTGAAGTCACACAAATCGTGAGTTTCCTGTAGCAATAATGTGCGAAAAGGGTTCTAGCCCATGTGAATTTGAAAGGTACCTATTTGAATAGTTTTATTTGCACAGTCCCAGTTTTTTATTTGGAGATTTGTCCACTGTTAGCAAATACGTTCTAATTTTAAACCAGGAGTGAGCAACCGCAGGCCCAGGTCCTGAATGCTGTTGTCCTCCAGACCTCTCTCTTTGGCCCCTAGGGTTCTCATTGGGCCACATCCCTCACTTCCCCACTCTGTGCCCTCTTCAACTGCTTTTTGCTGGAATGTGTCCTTGGACTGTAATAGAGGCAACTCCCCATGCAGGATGCGCATGACCACGTGCCTTTTTTTTTTTTGCACCAAAAGAGGGTGGAACAGTGGGAGGGCAGACTTGAACGGGCGTCTCACTGTTGCACATGGTGCCTTGGAATGCAACCGCCACGTAAATGGGGAGTTGCCTGTAATGCTGTTTGCTTGCCTAGATGAACAGATGAGTGTGGGGAGGTGTGTGGGCTGACAGCTCTGAATTTTGCATGGCTGGAACATAGGCTATTGTAGAAAAGTGAGAGTCACACCTGTTGCTCCACACTTTTGCCTTTGACCCCACCCACCATGGTGAGCATGTCCCCCCCCCAAAGGTTGTCCACAAGGAAATGTGGTGCTCAGGCTGCCATTGCATGTTTACAGCAACCTGATCAGCACAAGAGTTTAAACATGCAACTTTGGCAATTGGATGGGTTTTATTATTATTTTTTTTAAAAAAGGAGAAGAAATGGGTTAAAGCCATCTCTTTCAGCTACGGTGCACCATTAAAACCTACACGGGAGTACAGTGTAATACTTTTTATGAGGAGAATTTAATCATACAGATGCTCAGCAGTACTGTTCTTAATTGCAAAAAAGGAACAAATGGATCAGGAGAGAATTACAGATATAAAGCAGAACTCTTGGGAAATAATGCCATCTTGCAAGTACTGTTCACGTTTCTTGATTTCAGGTGGAAAGGGATATAAATAACTTTAAATGCACTGCAGAACTCAAAAGATTTGCTGTAAATTGATTCAGGAGGTATGAGGACTTCGGAGGGGGCTGGAATTCCAGTTATTGTAAAATCAGAGTACCTGCCCTTTCTTTTCTCCTGTGCTATGGAAACTCGAAATGTGCTCTTTTGTCTGTGTGTCTTTTCTTCCTATTTCATACCTCATTCAAGCCAAATTTTCACTAGAAATGTGAAAAATACCATAAGGATTCATTTGATCAAGATGATAATGCTTGCTTGGTATCACCTGGCTCAAACTCAGGCAACCTCTGAGTTTAACATGTGAGGAAAAGCAACAAACAAAGCAAACACATCAATAGCACAGCAAGTAGTGCCAGTGAACAGCTAGTCATGTGTTAGGCACAGCTTTGGGCTAACGGCAAAATAGGAACCCATGAGTCTTGGATGTTGTCTCCCATTGCCCTGACCATTGGCTGGGACTGATGGGACTTGGAGCAACATTTCCTGGAGGCCCACACGTTCTGAATCACTGTCTTCCATTTTTATTACTTTTTCTTCTTCCTTCTTGTGTTATTTATGATTCTTAATACTTATTGCTTTCTTATCACAGTCACTGAAATTCAAAATAATGATTAAAAATAAGAAAATTGGGACACTTGAAGAAACGCTTGCAAGGAAGGGCACGGATAGCCATGGTCAGACAGGGGAATTTGAAGAGGAAGAAACAAGTGACGAGGAGCTGGACGACAACCCTTCGCACCCCAAGCAACCGCTGCTGAAAAAGAGAAGGGCACGCTGGAAAGGCTCAGCTCCACCTCGGAAAAAACAAAAGGTATGACCTGAAGTCATGTCTAGTTAGATCCTGGGTTTAAAACCTACCAGAAAGCAAACACACCAGCCCTCCCTCTTCTTTCTGACATCTTTTTCACTGCTCTAAGATTTACTGCAGTGTGCTCTGTGTAGGGTTGCCCTTTGGTCCCGAGGCTGCAGCTAGTGTAACACCATCACAAAACACCTTCTTGTTGGATTTGCTCTGGCTGCCAGTTTGCTACTGAGCCAAGTTCAAAGCTCTTGTGCAAATGTATAAGGTCTTTGCAGCACATGGCCAGGTTGCTTGAGAGACTGCCTTCTCCCTTCTAGTTCCAGTAGGTCAGTGTGTTCTGCAGGGGAGCTTCTCCTTAAGTCTGAAGCTAGAGGATGCCTGCTCTACAGTAACTCGGAGCAGGGCTTTCAGTGTGGTTGCCCCTGTTTTGTGAAACAGTATCCCCTGTCAAGATATGACAGGTGCCAACTACCTGCACTTCCTGCAAACAACTGTCTGCAGCCTTAATCAGTATGTTCCATATTGTATAGTTTAACCATTAAGTGTTACACATAAAGGATGCAAATCTTGTTTTACAGATCTTCGGTGCGGTATAGAAGTTAGACACCATATATTTAAAGAACATCCCCCCCACCCCTAAAAATCCTGAGAATAGTAGTTTACCTCTAGCAGAACTGCAGTATTCAGCACCCTTAGCAGACGATAGTCCCTAGGATTCTTGTCGAGGGGAAATGTGCTTTAAAATGTATAGTGTGTATCAGGAATGCCAACATGGTTGTGACTGTGGGTGCCTGTGGCTGTGGGTGCCATGCAGTGTGCATGGTCCTGGTACCGAAATTCATGGGTGCCCAGCCCCTTCATGAGGAACTTTGTGGGTGTTCGGGCACCCAGGGCCCCAGGGAGTTGGCACCTGTGGTGTGCATGCAGCTTCAGAATGGGATTGGGAAAACATGTTTATATCCCTACTCATGAAGTTGGCTCGGCTAAGTCACTATCTTTCAGTCTAGACTACTTCTTAGGGTTGCTGTGAAGATAAAGAGAAGGGAATCCATGTATGCTGCATTGAGCAATGAAGGTAGAAAACCTATATGAATAGTGATTTGACTATGAGTTGCAGCCAACTGAATTCTACTCAGAGTAGACCTATTGAAATTAATGGACCTAGTTTTGTTTCGTTATTTAATTTTAATGAGTTTAACTCAGAGTGTGATTGACATTGAGACTGGAAGAAATTCAAAGACTATCTTCAGAAATACTATAAAATTAATGAATGCTAAAACTGTGCTTGGATTGGCAATAAGTGGTAATTAGTGATAAAAGTTAATAAGATTATGCAAAAAAAGGTATTGATATGCTTGAAAATATGGATATAGTATATGTTATGGTATAAAGTTTAACATTTGAAAAAGGGTAAGAATTTGCTGAATTAAATATCTGAATGGGAATACAAAAGGGGGGAGGTGCAAGGAGGTCAAGAACATAAGCATATGAAATTGAGGTTATTGGAAAAATGGATTGGTTTTAACTCTTCTTTGTTTAAATTTAATTTTTCGTAATTAGTTGTGCTTTTTTTCTGTATTTTTGGTGTTTCTTTTTTTTGTAATCTAGGGTTTTTTTATTCTGTGAATTTCTATTTTTCTTTTCTGTAAAACTTCAATAAAAATCTTTAAAAAAAAAAAAAACAGAGTGTGATTGACATTGAATAGAACCCCTTTCCTGGTGTGCTTTCAACAGAAATTGACATCTCAGTTGAAACTGAGATAGTATCTTTAAAAAAATATATTAACAAACCTTCAGTCATCTCCCATATTATTTATAGATGAAGAAAATAAAGATTGCCTTGGCACTGTCAGAACTTGTGATTTATACCAAATCTCGGAAGTTTGTAAGCTTTGAAGACTCCAGAGAAAAGCAGTTTTTTTATGAAAACAATTCAATTGGTGAGCTAAAAGCCCGAAAGCTGGCAAAACTCGCAGGTAATGTTGCTGTTTTCTCTTGCTTAAGCCTTCTGAACTGTCAATAAACTTTATGAGGCAGCTTGTCACCAGCTGGCAGGCAGTGAGATGTTTGGAGCGTTGATTCAGCGCTCTGCATGAGTTGAGTGGCTAAAGGTTTGTGTTGATTGGCTGTTAGCTACATTTCATCCAAGCCAAAAATATACGAAAAGAGAAAAATATCAGTAAGTGGAAGCTTGCAGGGTTTTCTTTGTTTTTGTTTAAAATAAAAATAAAAGAAATCTCGGATAAGTGACTGCAGTTTTCTTCCGCTGTCCAGTGTTGCTTGGATCCAGTCCAGGCAGAGTTGAGCCTGGCCTGGAATGCAGGACTGTATCTTCCCTTCTGCCTCTCTCTGCAGAAAATACGTCAGTTGGGTTTTCCATGGATTGACATTTGTTCAGACTGAGTGGTAAACTGTGGATTTTCCTGAGGGAAGTGGTGGGACAAAAAAACCAAACAAATGAACAAAAACTCCCACTCACTCTCTAAACTGGTTTGGCATAATTTGTCCCTTGCTAACCCTGATTAAAATAAGCCTGAATACTCTCCTCGATTGATACATAGAGTACTGTTTTCATCAGGGTTTCCAAGGTAAGTTCGTGACCAGATTGAACCAGGTACATTTCAATCAGGACTAGGAATGATAAAATGTAACACCACACCAGAAAAGGGGGTGGGAAGTGTGCCTAAGTAGGATGCAGTAAGCTTTGAGCCTGTGACTGTCTCTTGATCCATAAGACCTGTTTCTACTGGGTTGGACGTAAAGTCTCCAGAAACAGAAATATATCAGGTACAAGCCTAACTGCATGTTATTTTATTGATGTGTTTTGGGGGCAATGGGTGCTTGAATTTCACTTGGGGTGGGGGTCAGCAGCTGTGAGCTCCCTATTCAGAGCTTGCTCCTCATCTGGATCAGGGCCTCACACTCGTTCCCTATTGAAAATTACCCCCCTCTGGCTGCTGTTTGCTGCTGAGTGCCTTCTTTTGCAGTAAACAGCCATTTCAGGGGCAAGTAGCAGGTATAGAGAGGGAGGATCGCAGGAAATGGGTTTGAGCACCTAATCTGCATCGGGAAGATGTTCCAGATTGGGGCTTCATGGCTGCTTTTTTTCTTCAAAATGGTGGCTCGTTTAAGAACACTGTCAAATAAGTGAATAACAAATAATTGGGCCACAGTATTATCATTATCATAATGATTATTACATATTGAATTTGTTCTTTGCTCTATCTTGCCCAGGGCAACCCAGAGTGCCTTACAAACAAACAAACAAACAAACAACACCCACCCCATAGATGCATCAAAATCAAGAGGAAAAAGAAATACATAAAAAACATTCCACCCATTTCTAAAAGACAGACAGATAGTTCAAGGCTAAAGCCCTGGTTATAGAGGAAAGTTTTTGCCTGGTTGGTGCCTAAAGGCCCTGATAAATAAAATATGGGGCTAATATCCATCCACTTTCATGTCACATGTGCTCCACTACCAGAAATTACTGTCTTCTCTATATACCTGAGACAATCAGAATTTCTTCACTTTTAGTGATCACACCATTAGATTTATATGAAGAATGTTGTTATAGCAAAAAAAGAAAAAGAAAAAAGAATGTTGTTATAGCTAATATAAGTTTAGCTAATAAATATATGGATTTTTGATAATAACTTTGTACTCCCCCATCCCTCCAGGACATTAACAATTAAGGTAAAGAACAGATTATGACAAAATGAACGGTCACATCAATACATATCAAAATATTTTAAATGTGCACGTGTACTCAAACAGATTTTTTTTTAAAAAAACATTGCTTTCAATCGGTTGGGCTGTTGTGTACCAATAACATGAATTTTAAAATGTCTTGTAGCTAATGAATTTGTTCAGCACACCGTCAGATTTCTTACAAGAATATACCCAAAAGGAACCCGGGCCAACTCTTCCAATTATAACCCTCAAGAATTCTGGAACATTGGGTGTCAGATAGGTAGGTGATTTCAAGTTGTCGTCGTTGTTATTGTCGTTCAGAACATGTCTTCTTGCTTATGTATGGCGCAAGGCTTGACATTTCATTTCAAGAATTTTTCACTCCTGTGAAAGATTGTCAGCACGGATTCCTTTTCAACCTTTTGCTCTTGCACAACTTGGATACAACGCAAAGAAAGGGTGCTTAATTCCCATTCAAATCAGTGGAGTTATTTCTGTGGGCTGCTGATGAAGTGACTGGACTAGTCTATGTATCTAGCTTCAGAAGCATTGCCCAGACATCCCCAGCCTCTTCCTGCTACAGTCAGATCACTGGAGACACCTGAGTTCCAGTAAAAGAGTGCAAGTGTTTTGGCTTTCCCCATGTAGACGTTTGCTCTTCTTTGCTTGCTGTCCATGGAGTAGGTGAGAGAACCTGTTTCTGCTGTTGCCTCTTTTACATACTATCCTGACTCCAGGTCCCACCTGCTTCTCCAGCCATTATAGCCGCTCCTGTCTTGCTGCATGCTTTGCAGTATAGAGCTAAGAGTGAGTCATGTATTGAGCTGTCTGTCTAAATCTACGCCCCTCCTTTGTTGTAGCTAACATTTGTTGTAACTGAAGATTTGCTGATATTGAGACAGATCACAGACAGATATCTCACACGAAGTATTTAGCTATCACATCCGTAAATGTTAAAACAGGAACATGGCGTGCAGTGAGGAAATTGGCATGGGTAAATTGTAGAATCAAATCACACTTTTGGGAATAGCAAGGCCCCTGAAAGACAAGCCTTCTAATGTAGCAAAACATATACAATAGAACCTTATACTCAGCAAAAATTAGTATGCCTCCCACACGCAACTGCAGTGTAGGTTGGAAACAACTGGGTTAGTACAGCTATACAATTATTTTCTTTTATTTATGAAGTAAAATGAAAAGCAGTGATATATGCACTAGAGGAAAATGCACGGTGATTATTTAAATAAAGTGTTATTGTCTGCATTGCATTTATCTGACACAGTAAGAAATGACAAAAAAAAGGTTGTAGAATTCAAAATGCTTTTTGAGGTATTGCCTTAGCATTAATGAAATGAGAACTTTTCACACAAATGCAGTGCAATCCTGTGCATGTCTACTAGAAGTAAGCCCACTGGGTTCCATGGGATTTACTCACAGGTGTGTGTGTGTGTGTGTATGTATGTATGTATATATATATATATATATATATATATATATATATATGCATATAGTTGCATCCATAGTGTAACTGTAGCAATGCTAAATAGTCATTTAATGCCAACAAATATTTTTGAAGTATTTATCATGTTATCAAAATCAAGTTAGAGATATTAATGTTCCATGTAACAGCGCAATGCATCCCAACTGTTTATAGACGAACAGTTAACAGTCCAGTTCATAAGCTATTGCCAGACACGGAAGATCAGACTTTCACATGGAACTCTTATAGTCACAAGATCTCCCCCAATATTACCTATTTCCAGTGTTCAGGCTGTGAGTTCTAAGACAGCACATGTACACAAGAGGGAGGATGGGAAAATCTCCAGTGTTTGCAAAATTACAGCCAATTTTTAGAGGAAAGAAGCCCTAAGAGGAGGGAAAACCTTCATTTTAGCTGTGGGTCTGAGGGCATAACTAGATGTGTCGTGAGAGATCTCCCACAAAATTTCTTTTCTTTCTTTTTTTAAAATGGCAGATATGGGGTGAGTTAAATCAGATTGGGACTGCAATATTGAAGGGAGTGGGGTTAACCCTTTTCTTCTGCACTTTTTTCTCTCCCTCCAAGTTATTATTGGCCTGATGGAGAAACTTAAAGATACCCACATTATACCTATAAGTTGCCACTGTGAAGCAAATGGCGGCTCCGGGAGGGGCAATTTTGATCAGGAAAATTGTGTGAGGGGAAAGGCTTGACCTACCTTCCCACAGTCCAAAACCCCTACAACTTCACTGTGGCTACTTAAAAACAAGAACAACAGCAACAACAACCCAACATGAGATCCTAATCGTGGACCTGAGAGTCGTGTCTTATTTGGCCCTGACTTGGAGAAGTTATACTAGGTATAAGGTCAGCTTGAAATATGCCTTGTGAAATCCAGCAGGACATTTAGAAGAATGTCCAGTACACCAGGTCCTACCTCTGCTGTCTGGGTTTCCTTTTAAGCAAAGAGAATTATGAATCAGTATTATTGTTTTTAAATGACCAACTCATGCTTCACAGTTTCTGTAAGCAGATGTTTACTCCTTGTGCAGGGGTGGGGATAATAAATAAATCCGAGGATTCCCAAGGAATATGAGTCTGGGAAAGCAAAAAGTTCACGACCCTTTCTTTCCAAGACGAAATCTTGAAACTATGCATGTGAATGGATTAAAGTGTTTCTTTATTTTGTATACTATGTTTTTTTGCTGCTGCTCCCCCCCCCAAAAAAACACACACCAAAGCCTGAGGAAGCAGAGCCATTTTCAATGTGTTTCCAGTTAGATTCTTTTTTGAATGAAGTCTTAAAATAATATAATGACCATTGTGTTGTGTTTTTGTTTTTTAAAATAACATTGGAGTAAAAGTGTTACATTGCAGTTACATGCAACGACCATTTTAAGCATGACCCATATGTGGCATGACCCATGCAAATCGGGTGCTGCCTGCATTGTGAGCTTAGATATTATCTTTTGCAGCATATTTATAACATTTGCTGAACATATTCTGTTTATTTGACTGTTAATAGAGTCAGTCTGAACATTCACACCCCACAGTCAGGAGGCAATATTTCAAAATGAGAGCATGAGACTCTACCTGCCCCTGATCATTACTACCTATATACTTACCCATTAAAAATATTAGAAGTCTAGGTGCTGAGCTCATGAGAATGTAGATCCCCCAGACTAGTTCTGGGGTCTTCTTGAATAGAATGTGTGAAATGGAAGCCCTCAGAATGTTTTCCAAATAAATCCAAGACCCCAACTCTCTGGAGCTGGAGTTGGACTAGTTGCCAAAATTGTCCCCAGCCTTGGAATTTTATTGCATCCACAATCATGTTTGCAGCTGCTTAGTAAAACTGCAGAAGAGAACCTGGTCCACTGACTCCTGTTACAGTAGGTGTGGGGAACCTTTGACTCCCTAGATGTTGCTGGTGAAGTTCCTTCCATTCTGCCTGGGATTGAGGGCACTTGTAGTTCAGCAACAGGAAGGGCTGTGGTTCAGTGGTAGAGCATCTGCTTTGCATGCAGAAGGTCTTGGGTTCAATCCCAGCATCTTCCGGTACAGTTGGGATTATCCCCTGCTTGAAACCGTGGAGAGCTGATAGTGGTCAGCATAGTCAATACTGAACCAGATGGACCAGTGGTCCGACTCTGTATAAGACAGCTTCCTATGTCCATAATATCTGGAAGGCTGAAGGTTCCCCTGTAATCTCAGCTTGTTACAGTACCTGTACAAAAGACACCTGTCTACAGAGTCAATCAATCCAGCAGATTCCAAACTAGCCACCATGACAAGACCAAAGAGTTGTCTAAGGATGTCAGGGACAAGATTGTAGACCTGCACAAGGCTGGACTGGGCTAAAGACTATTGCCAAGCAGTTTGGTGAGAAGGTGACAACAGTTGGTGCAATAATTCGCAAATGCAAGAAACATAAAATAACTGTCAGCCTCCCTTGGTCTGGGGCTCCATGCAAGATCTCATCTCGTGGAGTTGCATTGATCATGAGAACGGTGATGAAGCAGCCCAGAACTACATGAGGGGAACTTGTCAATGATCTCAGGGCAGCTGGGACCATAGTCACCATGAAAATAGTTGGTAACACACTATGCCGTGAAGGACTGAGATCTTGCAGAGCCCACAAGGTCCCCTTGCTCAAGACAGCATATGTACAGGCCCATCTGCAGTTTGCCAATGCCCATCTGAATGACTCAGAGGAGAACTGGGTGAAAGTGTTGTGGTCAGATGAGACCAAAATTGAGCTCTTTGGCATCAACTCAGCTTGCTGTGTTTGGAGGAGGAGGAATGCTGCCTACGACCCCAAGAACACCATCCCTGCTGTCAAACATGGAGGGGGACATATTATGTTTTGGGGGTGTTTTTCTGCTAAGGGGACAGGACACCTTCACCGCATTGAAGGGACGTTGAACGGGACCATGTATCGTCAAATCTTGGGTGAACACCTCCTTCCCTCAGCCAGGGCATTGAAAATGGGTCGAGGAAGGGTATTCCAGCATGACAATGACCCAAAACACATGGCCAAGGCAACAAAGGAGTGGCTCAAGAAGAAGCACATGAAGATCCTGGAGTGGCCTAGCCAGTCTCCAGACCTTAATCCCATCGAAAATCTGTGGAGGGAGCTGAAGGTTTGAGTAGCTACACATCAGCCTCGAAATCTTACTGACTTGGAGAGGATCTGCAAAGAGGAGTGGAACAAAATACCTCCTGAGAGATGTGCAAACGTGGTGGCCACCTACAAGAAACCTCTGACCTCTGTAATTGCCAACAAAGGTTTTGCCACCAAGTACTAAGTCATCTTTTGCAAAGGGATCAAATACTTATTTCACTCATTATAATGCACATCTATCTCTGACTTTTGTCTTCTGGGTTTCTGGGGTTTTTCCTGTTGTTATTCTGTCTCTCACAGCTACAGTAAACCTACCATTAAAATTATGGACTGGTCATTTCTTCATCAGAGAGCAAACAGGCAAATTTGGCAGGGGATCAAATACTTCCCCCCCTCACTGTGTGTGTGTGTGTGTGTGTGTGTGTGTGTATGCTACAGACTTTTTAGAGGACACAGTGATCTTGAAATCCAGTCTAGGTAATTAATAAGGAGCCAAAATGATTTCAGGTATTAAACTTCCCCTTGAGTCTTCCTGACAATCTTAAGGGTTTTGCTATCATATTTCCTTAATTAATGTATTAAAGGCCTACTTTGGCAACAGGGAATAATGAAGCTGACTAAAGGCAGTGTGCTGTCAAAAACACAATGCATTTTAGATGATATTAAAAACATCTCCCCGGTCTCTTTCAGGAAGATCTTTTAGGCCAAAGTGTGAATATCAGATTGATTTGCCCATTTCAGTAAAACCCCAGCTTAGATTTCTTTTAATGAGCAGTCCCCCCCACCCCACAGATATTCCTCTCCTACCCCCATATACAAAGGATCCTGGTGGAAATGCGTTTTCAGGTGTAATTGGGAAATGGCAATGAATGATTTATAATAACTTTAAAAATGCTTTTGCAGAGGAGGCACCAACATTTGCAGTTAAACGGGAAAAAGGAATGTAATTAAAAACATTAAAGTAACCGAGACCTTTAACTTTGCAGATGAAAATGACTTTATAGCTATAAAATGTAATTAGTCCAAACTTTTCTTGACACTGCGGCTGCTTACATAATTTCTGCCAAATCTCACAAAGCATATGCCCTTCCATATGCCTCATCTGAGATCTTCCCTCCCTGCACCCACCATCATTTTTACCCATAACAGTTACGTTGAAAGTTAATGATGACAATACATTCCCTATGCATGTTTATTTCAAAGTGAGTCCCACTCTGTTCAATGGGGCTAAATTCCTTGTGTGTTTAGGGAAGGGCCATAGCTCAGTAGCAGAAACCTCTGATTCGCACCCAGAAGGCCCCTGATTCAAACCCCAGCATCTCCATGCAGTACTGGGAATGTTCCCATGTTGAACCCTGGAGAGCCTCTGCCACTCAGGGCAAGCTAGGTGTGTGTGTGTGTGGGGGGACCTTTGGCCCTCCAGATGTTGCTGAACCACAGCTGTCCATACTTGCTTGTGCTGATGGGAAGCATAAGAAGAAGAAGAAGAGTTTGGATTTGATATCCCGCTTTATCACTACCCGAAGGAGTCTCAAAGCGGCTAACATTCTCCTTTCCCTTCCTCCCCCACAACAAACACTCTGTGAGGTGAGTGGGGCTAAGAGACTTGAGAGAAGTGTGACTAGCCCAAGGTCACCCAGCAGCTGCATGTGGAGGAGCGGGGAATCGAACCCAGTTCACCAGATTACGGGTCCACCGCTCTTAACCACTACACCACACTGGCTCTCAGCTTAGAAACATTTGGAGGGCCAAAGATTTCCCACGGCTGGTGTGGACAATCCTGATCTAGATGGACCGATTATATAAGGCTGCTTCCTGCACTCCTGATTTGATCATTAATATGCAGCGATGAAATTGGGCATTTTAAGTGCCCTCGTTAGATGCTGATGTGTATTACTTCATTTACTTCAGTATGTAGTTAGCCTGCCCTGCTGCACTTGGGGCTGCTACTGCTTATTCTGCAGAGTAGGGCCCTGGATATCTGCCTCAAAGACCTGCCTAGACAGCACCACTGTTAGTACACATATTTGGAAATGCAGTAGCTCAGCACAAACTGACCAGGGGCTTATCTACACCTCTCTTTGATTTCTCTCCGTTTCCTATCTTTCTAAAGTTCTAAATAATGCTGTTTTCACAAATATGTGCATTTTCAATGCACACTTTCGCCTAATATTCACATGTTTGTACACAGGGCAGCAAATTTTGTAGAGGTGCAAATTTTGAAAAAATAGCTGCATTTTTGTTTGCATATTGTTTTGGGAATTCTGAATTTCCAGTGAGTCCAGAAATATCAGTTATAGATCAGCCTGTAAGGATGCCAGTTCAGAATCCAGAACTCAAAACAGTGACACCAAGAAGGATCCACACGCACACACCCCACACAGCATAACAAACCAAGGACTCTAAAATTCAGACATTTCTTCCTCAGATATAAAATGTGAAGTTGACAGCACGCAGTCAGTAGCTCTACATTTATCTCATAGGAAGAGAGAATAAGCCTCTTCTGAATTACTCTTAAACATGACTTGTGCCTCTTTGGGTCGGTATTTCTCTCTGGCAAACAATCAAGTTCCTTTGATTTTTTAAAAACCCAAAATCATTTATCTATTTTATGTGTGTCATGTTTGTGCTTTACTAGGCTGACTAGTGAATTTTCAATATGAGGAGCACCACAGTCCTAGACAAGGGAAGATTTTACTTCATGCCAGTGATAACTGTGCTGTCTTTCCCCCATGAATTATAATATCCTGTTCCAGGCAGTGTGCTGTTTTATTTCCAAAACTGCAGCAGCAAAACAACGGAAAGTGTTTTGAGCTTCTGAGAAAAGGAAATTCTGACAGTTTTGTGTTCAAGATAAAGACCAGTGCTTTATGATTAAACTGCAAGGAGGGCTTGTGTAGCAATTCAAAATGTTTAGACAACAGAATGGTGCATTTTCACATAACTTACATAGATTGTCAAGCATATTTTCAGTACAGGTGTTGTTGTTTTTACTATAATTAGGTTTTACTACTTATCATTAAATTAGAAGAGCAGATCTTGTTTCTCTCTCTCTTTCATTCGACACTGAACAGCCGCTGAAGGGTGAGTGGGATCTGTCAGCTCTGCTTTGTAATTAATTCATAATTTAAATTTATTAGGGGTGCTGCAGAATAGTTAATTCAGAAACCAAGGCTGTCCAAATTAATTATAAACAGGCACTTTCATGTTTATTATGGCATTGGTGCAGCGCGAGGTTTCTAGAAAAAGAGGTGCCAGAACTTACTATGAACACCTCCCTCGCTCTCTTAGAATGGCAATGGCACCCACCTGAGAGGTGCTGAGTTCAGGCTGAGAAAAGCTCTGCATTGGTGCATACAATGACATAGAAGCACCTGAGCAGTTTCTCAGCCTGCACAGTAAGGGTTCCACCAACCCTGCTACCAGATTTGTCCCTGTGTGGTTGAATAAACATGCTAGAAGCATCTGAGAGAATGCAGTCTTTTCTGTGCAGCTCGTAGTTTTCTTACAGCTCCTTCAAACCTCATAGCACAAGGGAATTACATCTGAAAGGCACTCAAGAGTTCCAGGTAGGCTTTCCCCCGGTGTTTTGGCATGACTAGACCTCACAGAACATCCTATACAGAGACCATTGCTCCATCTAGCTCAGAATTGTCAACTCCCATCCTTCCCAACTAGCATTGTCAATGGCCACGGAGGATGGGATTGTAGTCCTGCAAAATCTGGGGGGGGGGGCCACGTGTTCCCCACCTCTAGTCTACAATTAATAGCTGTGACTACCTAGGGTTTCGGGACGCAGGTGGTGCTGTGGGCTAAACCACAGAGCCTAGGACTTGCCGATCAGAAGGTCGGCAGTTCGAATCCCCGCGACGGGGTGAGCTCCCATTGCTTGGTCCCTGCTCCTGCCAACCTAGCAGTTTGAAAGCACGAAGTGCAAGTAGATAAATAGGTGCCGTTCCAGCAGGAAGGTAAACAGCATTTCCGTGTGCTGCTCTGGTTCGCCAGAAGCGTCTTAGTCATGCTGGCCACATGACCCGGAAGCTGTACGCCGGCTCCCTCAGCCAATAAAGCGAGATTGAGTCGGCCACGACTGGACCTAATGGTCAGGGGTCCCTTTACCTTTTTACCTAGGGTTTCAGTCTGGGTTGTTTCCCAGCCCTATTTGGATTGAGCTTGGGACCTTCTGCATGCAAAGCAAGATGCTCTACTAGTGAGCTGTGGCCGTTCTCTGCAATGGACTGTGGTTCCATTTCTGTGGGATCTCCACTCTGAATGGAACTCTAAAATCCATACAGAAAATTGGGAACTGCAGAATTCATTGGTGTGCAGGTACCAAACTAACCCTTCATTTTGATTGAAAAGTACAAATTAGTAAAGTCCTGCTATATAGCACATGGAATATATTTCTTTTTATGTACATGCACCTAGGTAAATGGATTTTTCAAAGCTTACTTTTTTACTGTTTTAATTGAAGTATGAGGTGTTTTTTTAAAAATGAAATTTACCTCCAGACTAAGGAACTGCACCCTGCGAATAAATGTGTCTCAGCATGTTGGATCAGTACATTTTCCACGAAGCCATAAAGCAGTCAGCTGTTTGAGGCCAATGTTTGCAAGGTCCTCTTCCACATCAGAGCATCTGAGGCTGGCGACATATTAGTGATGCCACTGGGCCCTTAGCCTGTGGCCACACAGCTAATGCCAAGTGTTACCTGTGCTGTTGGGATTGTGGCAGAGCAACACTTGCTGCTACCACAATTTAAGGAGAGAGGTGTAATAGGGGTGGGGTTGGTGATCCGTTAGAGGAAGGGGGCATTGTCATGTTGTAAGGTTAGGGGATTGAGAGATTGGCAAGGTTTAAGAGGAGTGGGGTAGGCTGGATTTGCCAGTAAGATAAGCAGGGGCACAGCCCCTAGTGCATGTGTGTATAGGTGAATGTGTGTGTGTGCAGTTTATGGACCCTTTCTCTTAGTATAGTATGCATTTTTGTACACACCATTGGCTAGAAAACTACATTCAATACGGGCCCAATTCAAAATGCTGGTTTTGACCTATAAAGCCTTAAATGGCTCAGGACCACAATACCTCAAGGACTGTCTCTTCCCATATGAACCTACCTGGACCCTGAGATCATCTTCTGAGGCCCTTCTTCGTGTGCCATCTCCTTGAGAGGTCAGGAGGGTGGCAGCACGAGAACGGGCCTTATCTGCAGTGGCTCCCTGTCTGTGGAATGCTCTCCCCAGGGAAGTTCACCTGTTGCCTTCACTATACACCTTTAGGAGCCAGGCAAAAATGTTCCTTTTCAACTAGGCCTTTGCCTGACTTGATCTACATCCTTTTTTAAAAATGCTGCCTCTTTTTTGGGGGGGGGTCTGCTTGGGTTGTTGGTTTTGTTTTCATTTTATGTATTTGATATTTTATGTGAACTGCCTTGAGACCTTCGGGTATAGGGTGGTATAGAAATCAAATAAATAATAATCAAATAATAATAATACATTGCAAAATTCAGGGAAATTTCAATGGACGGCTGTGTTTCAGTTTGCATATTGTTTCAGAAAGTGTTGATTAGGTACATTTGCCTTACAGTGGTACCTCAGGTTAAGTACTTAATTCGTTCTGGAGGTCCGTTCTTAACCTGAAACTGTTCTTAACCTGAAGCACCACTTTAGCTAATGGGGCCTCCTGCTGCTGCCGCGCTGCCGGAGCATGATTTCTGTTCTTATCCTGAAGCGAAGTTCTTAACCTGAAGCACTATTTCTGGGTTAGCGGAGTCTGTAACCTGAAGCGTATGTAACGTGAAGCGTATGTAACCTGAGGTACCACTGTACATGCGAACTGAATCTAATTTCCTCCCCATCGCTACTGTTACGTAGACCTCAAAGGTTTTGGAAAACAGAAAGGTGGTCTAGCCATTCCCACCCAAATCCCCAAATCTTTTCATCGTTAGAACAAAACTTCCACAAACTGAGGCACTGGACCACCCTTACCAGAGAAGTGGAACCAGTGTGGGCCAATGCCTGATAGCTGGAAACAACTTCTGTGGATAGGGAGGACAGGAGAGATTATGAGTGGATGGGTAAAAAGATTGTCATTGAGGACCTGGGCTGGAATAATTGCAGCTGGGCTGTTCTATAAATTATTTGGAAGCATCATGTTCCTGCCATGCATATGAAGCTAATTATCTTTGTAACCTGCCTTGGGAGGGTTTGCCTTGAATATTTCAAATCCTCTAAAACAAACAAACAAAGCTTACTCCTTAGTAAGTGTGTTTAGGATTGCAGCCGACATCGCTCTTGTTCATCTGTTGCAATTCCATACACTAGAGACATGCAGAGAATTTTAATAACTGGGAATTCCAGAGAGGTATGGCTGCCACTCTTCCATAATTTTGAAAGATTGGTCATATTTTTGGAGCACTGCTGCCCGCAATAAGCAGAAAAATTATTACAGATGGAGTTTGCACATACTGGTTTATGAAGGCAAAAATGAGTGTTCGAACAAACAAATCAGAGCAGCCTTCCATTTTATACATTTGGGGGAGGGGAGGACCTCTGGAGGCAGTAAAACCACAAAGCATTTTTTAAAAAGAAGCTAACAAATAAAAGCAATTCTGTAAAAAAAGGAAAAGGAAAAAAAGAAGCAGCAGCAAAATGTGTATTAACTACCCAGCACATGGACTAAGGGTGGGGCTTTCACATCATACAGTAGATGAGCTAGGTGATGAATTGATCCTTGCCATATGTGAAGCCACACTGCTAAGGCACTGCTGCCAATCAAAGTTGCAGCCTTGTTACTGCACCGCAGTAAAATTTCACCCACATCCTTGCAATATACCTGGGTTTGCAAAACAAAAAGCATTGGATGAATTTACATAACCATGAGCTATGATCCCTCTTTCAAAGTGCCGTCAACTAAGGCAGCCTGATCAGCTAATTCCAGCCTGATCCTCTTAATGTCCTACTGATTTGCTCTACTCAGTCTGAGATTGGTTAGCTTGTCCATAATATGCTTATTTTAAAAATGGAAAACCTTCTAAGAAGACACCATAATTGCTGTATCTACTCAAGTGCTTTGAATCCAGAGCTGGAGTTACTGTGGTGTGTATATTCAAGCAGCTTGCAGGGTGGATATTGTAAATATATATATTTAAATTGTAGCCTACTGCTGTCTACCTTTCTGTAATTGAACATTCTGCTTTTTCATACAGTGGCCTTAAATTTCCAAACAGCAGGACTGCAAATGGATCTTCAAACTGGGAAATTTTTGGATAATGGTGGTTCTGGCTATTTACTAAAACCAGAATATCTAAGAAATAGAGACACACAATTTACTCCACATGCTATATCTGCAAACTGTCAACCAGTGCTTCTTACTATAAAGGTCAGTTCATTTTGTTGATAACATTCTTTTATCTAATTTGCCAGACCACTTGTGCTTTTTTTGCATATTATTTTTTTTGCAAATACTTTCTCTGTATTTTCCACCTCGGCTCGTGATAAGCACTTCAAGTAACCTGTACCTGATAGCTGATTGGTGTCAATTGGCAGCATAATTGCTGCTGAGCTGAGTTTAAGATTTTGTTGTTGGCATATAAGTCCTGCACAGCTTAGGACCAGGTTATCTGAGAAGGAGGACCCTTCTACCTAGACCAGCTTATTCACTTAGGTTGTCAGATGAGGTCCTTCTAGGCAGCTAGTAGAGACACATCTGGCAACTCAAAGAGGGCCTTTTTTGTGTTAGCCCCCACATTGTATTATGAACTCCACTTAAATATATGATGGACACCTATGGCACAGGTGTTCTGCAGCTTGGTAGATATTGAACTATTTACATGGACACTCCCAAGCTCAGATCCTTAATACTGACTTTACCAAACCCTTGATATTCTGCGTTATGTTTTATTGTGTTATACTGGTTTTATTTTGTAAACTACCTTGTTATTTTTCGCAGTGAAAGGCGGCCTATAGTTAATTTAAAATAAAAATGTGTACCAGCAGGGCCCCTGTGCTATCGTTTGCATATGGTTGCTCTCTCTTTGCTTTCTGGTAGATTTGTGAAGATGCATAATAGCTTCAAGGCACTTACTCAGCTATAAACATGATTCAAGTCACACTTATAGATGTGCCATTATGAAATGTGGAGGAACGATACGCACATATATATATATCGCTGCAGTCCCACTGATTCCAGTGAGACTGCGTAAGCAGTTTCTGAATTTTCCTCCTAGGAATATGCAAAGGGAAGTCCTGGGGCTGATGCAAGTATGAAATGAGTTGATTGCAAGGGGATATGCCTACATTGTCAAATTGTAGGTGCTAATTAAAAACTCCTGTTTGCTCAGGTGTCTGGTGGCACTTGATTGACTACCTGCTCTGTTTTATACTTACTGTATATTACCTGCTTCTTTTTTAATTTGTGTAATTATTTTAATTGATTAATGAATTGTTTTAATCATGTTGTTGAGACAGGTGGAATATAAATATTTAAAATGACTAATGAACAACCAACCAAGCAAATAGCCTTGGCTGCAGCAAATACCACTTTAGCCTCCAAAAGTTTGTGCATGACATCGACAGGATACAGGTTTTAAAACATAGATAGCTCCAGAGCAGCCTTCCCCAACCTGCTGCCCTCTAGATGTTTTAGACTACAATTCCCATCAGCTGTAGCTGTGCTGGTGGGAACTGATTGGTGTTCAAAACAAATGGAGGGCACTAGCTTGGGGAAGCATTGTCTATGGAAAGAGTTAGAGCCCTTAGCACACCCAGAGCACAACAGGGTTTTTATTCCAGTGTATGTTTGTTAGTTTCTACCTGGTTATTAACTAGGGATGCAGGTGACACTGTGGTCTAAACTACTGAGCCTCTTGGGTTTGCCAATCAGAAGTTTGGCAGTTAGAATCCCTGTGACGGGGTGAGTTCCCGTTGCTCTGTCCCAGCTCCTGCCAACATAGCAGTTCGAAAGCACACCAGTGCAAGTAGATAAATAGGTACTGCTGTGGCGGGAACATAAATGGCATTTCTGTGTGCTCTGGCACTCGTCAAGGTGTTCCTTTGCACCGGAAGCGGTTTAGTCATGCTGGCCATATGACCCGGAAAGCTGTCTGTGGACAAACGCTGGCTCCCTCGGCCTGAAAGCGAGATGAGCACCGCAACCCCATAGTCACCTTTGACTGGACGTAACCGTCTGGGGTACTTTACCTTTTTTTTACCTTTACCTGGTCACAGAAGTCACCTCTATTTATTTTTGTCTGACTTTATCCTTTGATTATTCTGAAGCTGCTTGATCTGGCTCCCATACTGGTGGTTTGTTCTGCCTTGTGACTCAAAGAGCTGAAAAACAAGAGCTTATCCTTTTCCTGCCTGTTCTGTTTTGTTTGCCTTTGACTTCTTAAGGACCTTGCCCCCACAGCTGGTGCTGCTGATCAGATGTCCATCCATCTTAGTGATGGATGCTGGAGAATCATGGTGGCTAGAGGGTCAGGTTTGGATATGGTAAACTCTGCTTCAGATCGCTTCTGGACTGCAAAGTTTAATGACTGGTTGTGGGGATCTTTTCATGAACTGCCCCACAGGCATGTTGTGAGGCTAAATGGCACACTGACCTCCTTGGAGGAAGGTTTAGGGCACATTTGCAGCATGTTCCAAATTTCCTCAGACGTTGCTATAAGTGGCCTCAACTTTGGGTTGCTTGAACCCACAGGGCACCATCCAGTTAAATCAGGGCTTGCACTCAGTTTAGTAATGTAGTCTGAATCCATTCCTGTACCTTACTTCTTTCAGGAGGCATGTCGGCTTTCCTCTTATCAGTTATTGTTTTTGTTACGCTGAGATTAACTAGCTTATTTTTCACATATAACCTATAAATATCATTTGTGTGCTAAAACTTTGTGAAATAGACCTTTTAGTTCAAGCTGTGAGGCTCATACGTAGCAGTGGTACTGAAAAATTGCCAGTCAGAACTAAAATAAATCACACCTGCTTGATTTATTATCTGTAATATTTCCTTGTGCTTTTCCTCTGCTTGCTGTTGGAAATAAATACCTTGAGTACCACAGATGCTGAGACTAGCTTCTTGCAAATGCTATTTAGTCATCAAAGGCATTTGGCACATTATTAAATACCACTGCTGTAGTTCATTGTCTTGTTACACAGTTGCCATTTTGCCCTGTGTTTGCAAACATGTGACAATGAGCCAGCTTTGTAACACCGATTCAGATTTTTAAAAAATGCACTCAAAAAGTTTGCCGCACTTAATTAATTGCACAAAAAAAAAAAGACTGAAAGATTTTGTTCATGCCAGTGTGTGCTTTTAATTAACAGAAATTCTTCACTTAAGTAAGGGCTGTCTCTCTGGTTTGATCCAATAAACACTTAACATGTTGCAATTTTACTGGGCTTTGAGCCTTTTGTTTAAGGTTGAGCCTTTTGTTTAAAGGAGCTGCAAGGCTAAGGGAGCAATCCAGAGTCCCAGCCAAGGAACAGTGGGGCTGGGCAGAGGGACAGCAACACTACGGCATTCAAAGTTGTGGATCGAGGGCCCGACCCCCGCTATGTGAAATAAACACACAAGGACACGTGATATAAGGTTAATGGGCAAGAAAAGGCCACAACTTTATTGATTACAGCAGTGAAAAGGTATTGGCTTAGGCATTGGATGACTATAGGAGGTGGGTTTATTCAACAGTAGGTGGAGCCTGTTGATGCTAATCCAACTATAGGCTCACCCCTGATGTCACCAAGGGTCGTGCCATGGCCTCCCGCCAAGCAGGCATCGGACGGAATACACGACCGCCAGATTCCTTTAACGGAATATCCCACGGTAGATAGCATAGGCGATGGCCACACCTAGCCCTTGACACACATGAATCCAATGCCTAACCTACCCACCAATACCACAAAAGTTGTGACGATTACTACGAGGTAGGCGAAAAAACCAAAAAGCCTAATGCCAAATGGAAAAATTCCTACCAGCCCCCCCAGACAACCGGGGCGACCAACCTAAGGTCCATAGCAAGGCCAAAAAACCTAGACCCTGAGCTAAATGGGAGTGGAGGGTGGGTGACTCACTGTGGGACGACGACGACTGAGGAGGAGGCGGAGCTGGAGCCGCAGCATTAAGCTGCTAAACACGCCCCCCAGAGACACCTGTTTGGCTGCGTCCGGTGGGCGTGGGCGCCAGCCAGGTGAGGAGGGGCGGGGGCTAAGGCCCCCGGCCAGGGGCAGAGCTTGGGCTCCCGCCCACAACCACTCCCCTCTCTTCCAGGGAGGAGAGTCTTTCTGCTCTTGGAACTGGCCTGGGCAGAAGCCTATTTTACGTTTTGCTAGCTATAGGCTTCTGCTGCAGAAAAGCCCAGTTGGGCCCCATCTTTGGCTGCCAGGAGGATCCATGGCTGGCCCAGCTCTGCCGCTCCCCCCATCCCCACAGATTTCAGGGCCTCCTGAAGGGAGCAAACACATCGGGTAGGTTGTCAACAGCTTGTGCTTTTGGTGGGTACAGCAGAAACAGCCCCCTGCCATCTGTGGAGCTGCTGGTGGTGGAGAAACCTCTGCCCCATCCGAACCTGCCACTCCCTCCCCCAGAGGAGTACAGAACCACGGTTTAGGGTTGCTCTGCAAGGAAGTGAAGTGGGAAATCCCTGGTTGAAATGTCACCTCTGTCATGACCTCACTAGATTGCCTTGAGGAAGCCAATGCTCTCTCTGCCTCAGTGTCACTCCAGCAGTATGGTATAATAATACTTAACCTGCTGTACAAGGTTATTGTAAGCACCCTGAGATAATGTACCCCAAGCACTATATCAGTGTCGAAGTATTATGACTATGATACTCCAGGCATCCCTGCCTTTTCAATGAAGTTGCTTGAGCGACTTCTCTTTGTTGCCATCCCCCCCTTTTCCTGGCTTTTGGTCCATTCCTCTTAGCCCTCTGACATCCCATAACCCCCTTTTTAATGGGTTTTCTGTAAATGTGTAGTGCCTCTGCTTAAAATGTGGGGCTAGGCTTTGGAATGGGCTTATTACATTTAGGAGCCAGAACACAGCTCAGTGTATGCACAGACCGATATCAATAGCTCTACTGAGACTGAGTGAGTTTCTTTTTCTCCAGTGAAAGGTTGGGAAAGGCTATAAAATGTCTGTGGGGTTGTGAGGAGACCAGGATTGATCAAGGTCAG
This sequence comes from Podarcis raffonei, assembly GCF_027172205.1. NCBI lineage: Eukaryota > Metazoa > Chordata > Lepidosauria > Squamata > Lacertidae > Podarcis > Podarcis raffonei. Next base: position 62,226,727 of record NC_070611.1, on the reverse strand, counting down.
AGAGAGAGAAGGGATTAAGTAGGTAGTGCAAGTGATTAGTGAATGGGTAGATATGTACTAAAAAACACCCCTCTAATAAGACAGTTTTGTGGTGGATCAGTTGCTAAGAGATGTGATAAAATGAAATGCCCTTGCAATATAGAGAGCATTGCAGTAATACTAGGGCCTTTTTTTATGAGAAACTAAGGGCACTTCCAGTTGACCTATCGAGCATTCACCCTGATTTGTTTGCAGGATGATTAGACGACATTGACTGTTTATTGAGAATTCATTCTTATTTGTTTGCATTGAGGTTAGATGAGGTTGCGTCAAAGCATATGTTAACTCATACGTCGCAGTGCATTTTCCCATCGTTTTCTTTATTGCAAAAGTCTGATCTTTTGGGGAAGCGGGGTTTTTGCACAAGACCTCCCAATCAACTATAAAACACACAATTTGAATTTGCCAAATATATGCTTAAATTCCACCTGAGAATAGCAACTGTCTGGCAGTGCCTAAGTCTGAGAAATACGGGCATGGAAGCACCCTTTGGAGCAGGATATAAGACGTGTTGCATAGCATTCTACTCAAACTTCACCTGATATACTCTGAGAGAAGACTTATGGGCATTAGCTTTTGCAGGTTTGGTCTAACTATATGAAAGAGATTTATGCAAATAACAAGCAAAGCAAGGACTGAGTATATTTTGCCAGTGACAAACTGCTGCTGTTATCCATTGGGATTTTCAAAAGTGGTGTTGAAATCATAAGTCATCATTACTCGGTATAAAATATAGAACCGTTGATACACACTGTGATTTGCAAAGTAGCATGAGCAAAAAGGAGAAGTATTTGTCCCAAGAAGCTTGTTGCAAGCAGCATTCTGACAGAACAGAGACAAAAAGAGGCACAGAAGATGGAGAGGAGGGGAAGTGCGGAAGAAGAACATGCTCAAGTTCACTGTACTTATTTTTACTTTCAAGAGGGAACGAGGACCTCCTCTTACCTAGTTACAGATTCACTTGGGGGTCTTGGGTGCAGAAAATGCTAAAGATTGCACATAAATGAAGGAAAACAGAAGCTCATACTAGGCATTATATGTCAGATGTGTATGTTTTTTTAAAAAAAATCTTTTTAAAATGTAAAGTGGCCATGGGAATTGTAATCCCAAGTGGAGGAATAGCAGGTGAGGAGTTTCTTGATCCTTTCCCATGTAGTCATTTTTCCCTCATTCAAAATTGCCCTTCTTCTTGCTGCTTTTCCATCTGTGGTGATTCAATAACATGTATATGGGAGGAAAAGAAGCTTGGATTCCCCAGTATTACACAGAAAACTGAGAGGACATGACTAAGCAGCCCCTCCCTCCCACCACTCCTCTTGCCCCAATAGCAGCTCAAACACTTGTTTTTACAGCTGTTTCATAGTTAAGGGTAAATAATGCTCAATTAGCTTTGTCCTGTGTGGTGGGCTTCCCTGTCTGTTTTTCAGTAAAACCATTGATGCCAGAATAATGATCAATTGCATTTTACAGTGGTACCTCGGGTTAAGTACTTAATTTGTTCCAGAGGTCCGTTCTTAACCTGAAACTGTTCTTAACCTGAAGCACCACTTTAGCTAATGGGGCCTCCCGCTGCCACCGCACCCCTGGAGCACGATTTCTGTTCTCATCCTGAAGCAAAGTTCTTAACCCGAGGTACTATTTCTGGGTTAGCGGAGTCTGTAACCTGAAGCGTATGTAACCCAAGGTACCACTGTATATCCCAGTTGAAGCTTATGCACTGTTGTTGTTTTTCTGTGCAGCTTATCAGTGGTCATCAATTACCACCTAGCAGTCTCTCCAGGAGTAATAAAGCTGACCCCCTAGTTCTAGTAGAAATTTATGGTGTTCCGGAAGACCATGCAAAGCAACAGAGCTGTGTAGTTAAGGGCAATGGTAAGTGCAACAGTCTATTGGTTGTGTAATGTTTCAGTAATTTAGGGATTTACCGGTAACTCATGGGCTTACATAGCTTATCAAAGTTTTGTCTTTGGCAACTGGGCCTATATACAGAAACAGCAGTGCATGAATTAGTAAGGAAAGCATGAATGCTACATACACACAGAGAGAGAGTTCTTGTATGGAAAATTAAAAATTCCACTATTTGAATGAATTAGAAAGGACAGGCTAAAATACATACATTTACATGTGTATGGGGGAAAGTAGAACAAAGGAAAGATCAAGCTTTGTTCTAATTGCATTCTGTGGAGGTGGACAGGTTTGTTTCTCGCCTTCATTGTTTACGTCAGAGCTGTAAGTGGGCAGTGGAAGAAAACAGAGAAAAATGCAGGAATTTGTATGTTTGTAGTACCAGTATACCTCTCTTTCTGTGTTTTTGCTTGTCCCTAGTTGTCCCCTGTGGTTTTAGTGCTTCTTCTGGGGTGTGTACAAATGTATGTTACTTGAACAGTTGAGCCACTGCGGAAGCATACAGGTCCCCACACTGTGTACAGACATACACCTTCGTTTGTGGAAACAAGCTCATAGAAAGCCAGTCCTGTAAGCTGGCAGCCCAAGCCAGCTGTGTGCAGCGCTGATTGCCTGGTGCCTGCAACACCACAAATTCCCTTTTCCTTTTGGTGATGGGCTGGGCCAGAGCCCAAAGTAGGTGGAGCAATAGATAAAGATTTTACTTGTATGTAGTAGTAGGCTGCATTCTACATAACCTCACCTACATGCCTCTCTGTTCTCTATCTGGACAAGCAGGCGGCATTGTCAGAGTTCAAGGACACATTCTACCCAGGCAAAAACACTTGGGGAATGAAGTGGGGCCACTGGGGGGGGATGTCTCTATCTGGGGCAGATGGAGAGGTCTCTAGGCCACATTTGGTCCCTGAGCCAGAGGTTTCCCATCCTTGTCATCTATAGAAACTGACCTGATTGCAGGTGATTCTTGCTTCAACACTGGAGATGAGGCAATGCCTGAGGACAGCAGACTAGTTTGGGGGAAGCAGGGCAGACAGTGTGAAACGCATCAAGCTGTGTCCTCCAGCATCTCACTGCCGCTCTATATGATCTGCCTAGTGATAAGGCCATCCCTACAGGAAAGTCTCTTTCATCCCATCAGCTTCTGGATTTCAGTTGTTGGGAATCACAAGTGGGAGAGCTCTTTGCATATGCCTGCTCTCAGTTTGCATATGCCTTCTCTCAGGGGTTTCAGGCAGGGGTCTCCTCCAATTCTATGTAGAGATATTGGGGGTTGAGATGGGCACCTTCTGCATGCGAAACAGATGCTCTTCCATTAAGCTGTCTTCTTCTTTGGCGATCACTCATAGCCGAGTAAGATTGTCTTCCATAAACATGGTTTTAAAAGTGAGTCTGTAAGTGACTGTGGAAGCCAATTCTGGACCCACACGTCCTTCCACAGTGGGGACTTAGGTTTCCAGGCAGGAGTTGATCATGGTGAGGGTTTGCCAAGCGTGCCTTCCTCTTACCACGTGAGTTTGAGCATCTTCAAACCCCATGACACCTTTGGTAAAGGCTGTTTTCCAATTGGAGCACTCACAGGCCCCTGTTTCCCAGTTGTCAGTGTATATACTACATTTTTTTAGATTTGCCTTGAGAGAGTCTTTGAACCTCTTTTGTTGACCACCAGCATTATGTTTAACATTTTTAAGTTCGGAATAGAGTAGTTGCTTTGGAAGACGATAATCAGGCATCTGCACAACATGACTAGTCCAATGAAGTTGATATTGAAGAATCATTGCTTTGACACTGGTGATCTTTCCTTCTTCCAGTACACTGGCATTAGTTTGCCTGTCTTCCCAAGTGATGTGTATTTTTTTTCCGGAGACACCACAGCACCCAACTCCTTGCAGGCTTCCCACAGCCACCAGGTTGGCCACTGTGAGAACAGGGTGCTGGATTAGAGAAGCCTGGCAAATGTTTAAAGTTGTGTCTTTTATGCATCCTTGGTGTCTTTCCACTATCTATATGCAAAAAAAGAAAGAAAAGAAGCATTAAGACAAAATTAAGGGAGGAATCAAATCACTGTGTCACTCCAAATGGTTCACCTCATTATGGTTCACTGCTGGAAACTGTGCATAGTTGTGATTAAACTAAAAAGAAGAAGCCTGTCAGTGTATCATTTAAATTCCAAAGGGACAGCTCCACTTCAGTGTAATGCCAGTTTTAACATCAGGCAAACAAGACTAGGTGTAGTTGAATTTTTCAGCTTTCAAATTCCCAAAAATGAGGCGTGCTAAAAAAGTTGGAACATGACTTGGGAATTCAAAAGATATTTTGGTTAAATTAATGTAATTTAATTTTGCTTGGTAAGCAAAACATGTGTAAAATTGCACAGAGATCACTAAAAATGATTGCCAAGTACGTGCAGTTATATATTACCATTATTATTTAGCATTACCTGACATTTTCAGAAGGTATAAATTAAAATTCTCTAGTTTTCCAAAAGCAGTTTATGTGCTTCTTCATCAAACTTAAACCAAGCTAAATGTTGTCCAATCATAATAATAATAATAATAATATATATTTAAGACGACATTGGATGGCCATCAGTGATGGATGCTTTAGTTGAGATTCTTGCATTCCAGGGGGTTGGATTAGGTGACTTTTGGTGTCTCTTCCAATTTTGTAATTCTACGATATTCCCCCAGACTGGGACTCAAGGTGGTTTACAGATAAAAAATAGAAAAGCATAGATATAAAACAGAAAAAGCAAAAAAACAAACATAAGAAGAGTTTCTACTTAGCCAGCCTTTGTTTTGCATTTGTGGGAGCATTTCAGATTTGTACTCCTGCAATCAGTGAGAATCATCAATGAACAGAGAAAGAAATAGGAAACAAATGGAGGTTTTATTTTCAGTGGTCAGTGAATAGAACACAATTAGCAATGCAGAGTTGTTTTAACAGATCATTGCTTGTCTTATATTGCTTTCTTTATTTCAGCTTTGAGTCCCAGGTGGAATGAAACATTCACATTTAACATCCAAGTTCCAGAGCTTGCCTTAGTACGGTTTGTTGTAGAAGATCAGCTTTCTCTCACTTCCAATGACTTCCTTGGGCAATATACTTTACCACTTCTGAGCATGAATAAAGGTATTAGTCCCCATCCCCCCATGCACAAACACCTAACAACAAATTTTTTGCTTCTTGATTATGATATGCAACATAGCCTTAAATTGAGTGCTTCCAAGGTACAGTGGTTGTGTTACTATCATTGCTGAAACCAGACCTATTCAAAAAAATGCTGTGGTGTTACTATTTTTAACCATGTTAGTTGCCTAGCTTTAATTTGTGACATTGTGCAGAACTGAATGGGGCGTTAATTGCATTACTTGTTGAGTCTTCACTGTTCCTAAAAGTGTGAACTCTGCTTTCCCTTTTATACAGATCAACAATGTTGTCTTTTAATGTACATCCTTTTGGAATTTCTGCAATCTTCATTTATTTCAGCTGCAGGAGCTGTCCTGTGCTCTACCACATGCTTACTTTGTTACTTACAATTGTAGCTGACCCTTCTAGGGTAAGGTAAAGAGACCCCTGACCATTAGGTCCAGTCGTGGCCGACTCTGGGGTTGCGACGCTCATCTCGCTTTATTGGCCGAGGGAGCCAGCGTACAGCTTCCGGGTCATGTGGCCAGCATGACTAAGCCGCTTCTGGTGAACCAGAGCAGCGCACGGAAACGCCGTTTACCTTCCCGCCAGAGCAGTACTTATTTATCTACTTGCACTTTGACGTGCTTTTGAGCTGCTAGGTTGGCAGAAGCAGGGACTGAGCAACAGGAGCTCACCCCGTCGTGGGGATTCGAACCGCTGACCTTCGTGGGGATTCGAACCGCAAGTCCTAGGCTCTGTGGTTTAACCCACAGAGCCACCCGTGTCCCTTCTAGGTGAATGTAGGGGCCAGTTAATACATTGGTTCACATACAGTTGTTTTAGGAGTGTACAGGTCCATAATGGTGCTTACAACCTATTTGTGTGAACCGGTACCTCCATGTTGACTGTATTTCTGTAGCCGTCCTGATTCCCAGGATGCCACTGGCCACATCTTCGAGGTTGCAAGCCCAGTGACTGCTCTGTGCGCTCATAGGTTCTTATAGGAACATAGAAACTTGTCTTTTAGCAAGTCAAACATTGGGTTCTTGCTCTGCACTGTCTACACTGATTGGCAGTGACTCTCCGAGGATTCAGGCAGAAGTCTTTACCAGCCCTACCTGAAGATGTGAAGAGGACTGAACATGGCTCCCTCCTAGGTTCCATTTCTTGGGACAGAACTAAGGTTTATATGTCTTCGTGAATCGCTTTGCCTGTAACCCACTCATTCATTGCTATTGCATTTACAGGTTATCGCCAGGTCCCACTTTTTTCCAAACTTGGTGTCAACCTGCGCCCTGCTTCACTCTTTGTGCATATTTGGTACTTTAACCAATAATGTTTGCTAACAGAGCTCCCTCAGCAGCCTGAATCATCAATAAAGAAACCATGGTTTAATAGTACTACTTTGTTACTGTCATAACTTATTTTTACTTGTGTGAGTCAATGGTATTCAGTACGCATAAAGGCCATATGAGAGTTGCTTTGCTGAATCATTGTTCTGTGTCAGTCCCAACAGCCAAGTCAGATGCTTCTGAGAGCTCACAAATAGGGAATGCAGGTGGCAATATTTTCCATTGTTTATCCCCAGCAATCTGGTACTCTGCAGCATGTTACTTCTGTACATGGAGGTCCCATTTAGCTCCCGTGATCACTACCTATCAATAGAACGTGATCTACTAGGACAGTGTTTCTCCACCAGTGGGACTTGGGCCACTTTCAGGTGGGCCTCAGTGCCATGACCTGTTCAGTAATTCCTCACTTGGCTGCTGCACACCCTAGTCATGCCAGAGCTATTTGACCTAACCAGGGCCAGCACCAGCAACTCCTTGTTTGCTCAGACAGAGAATCTCAGAGGAGGAAGAGGGAAGGATGGTCTCCCTCTGACAGTAAAGGCTAGAGGAGGCATTGGAAGAAAATTAGAAATAAAAGGTTAATATGCATTAATGATTATAATAATATAATGGGTATAGAAAGGGTAAGAGGAGAAAGCTGTTATAGCAGGGAGACATGAATATACACAGACAAGGAAAGGGGGGTGAAAGAAATTGTCAGGGAACAAACAAGGTCCAAGTTGAGTGTGAAAACACAAAGGGAGAAGAAATTGCAAGTGGTGGGTTAAAATGTTTTTGAGACTCATGTAGGGGTGAGAAGAGAAAACAGTGTTTAAACTGGGTACCAGAACCTTCTAATTCCTGGATCCAGCAAGTGTTAGAATTTAATCAAGGCTTCTAATTATTGGAATAGCTAAGATAGCCTCCTGGTGAAGTGATAACCTGGGTGATGGGCCGTTAAGGGGCTTGGTTCAAGGTGGCAAATGGGTGGGGGCCCCTTACTTGAGGATAAAGCAGTGAACTGAAAAGAGAGTCAGAGCAAAGTTTGAGAGCAAAGTTTGATTTCTGTTTGAATCCAAGATGACTGTGGGTATGGGAGAAACAAGACCCTTTGGGGGTGTTAATCCTGGTGAAGTGATAACCTGGGTGATGGGCCGTTAAGGGGCTTGGTTCAAGGTGGCAAATGGGTGGGGGCCCCTTACTTGAGGATAAAGCAGTGAACTGAAAAGAGAGTCAGAGCAAAGTTTGAGAGCAAAGTTTGATTTCTGTTTGAATCCAAGACGACTGTGGGTATGGGAGAAACAAGACCCTTTGGGGGTGTTAATGCTGTGAATGCCACCATCATAGGCTGTAGGTTGTATATACTATTTTTTTATATAAGATATTTATTAAAGTTTCCAATTTTTTATGCAAACAAAAAAACAAACAAAAAGATTAAAAAAGACATATAGTTCATAATACAAACTTTTCAATAACATATTTCTCTGACCTCCTCATACCTCCCCTTCTTGTATTCCATTTCAAATTATTTGTTCAGCAAATCCTTAACTTAAAGCATTACAGCTTATAATACCATCTTATTTTCTATCCAAACCTTTTTTTTTCATATTCCTTTATATCATTACAGCTAGAAACCACTCAATTTCAATCCAACATCATTCAACATTCCTTAATTTTACAATATTTCTGTAAGTAGTCCTTAAATTTTTTCCAATCTTCTTCTGCCGACTCTTCTCCCTGGTCACGGATTCTGCTAGTCATTTCTGCCAATCCCCTACAGTCAATCAGTTTCATCTGCCATTCTTCCAGAGTGGGTAAATCTTGCGTCTTCCAATACTTTGCGATGAGTATTCTTGCTGCTGTTGTAGCATACATAAAAAATGTTCTGTCCTTCTTTGGCACCACTTGGCCGGCCATGCCCAAGAGAAAGGCCTCTGGTTTCTTCAGGAAGGTATATTTAAATACCTTTTTCAATTCATTATATATCATTTCCCAGAAAGCCTTAATCCTAGGGCACGTCCACCAAAGGTGAAAGAATGTACCTTCAGTTTCCTTACATTTCCAACATTTATTGTCGGGCAAATGATAGATTTTTGCAAGCTTGACTGGGGTCATGTACCACCTGTATATCATTTTCATAATATTCTCTCTTAAGGCATTACCTGCCGTAAATTTAATCCCGGTGGTCCACAACTGTTCCCAGTCAGCAAACATAATATTATGTCCAACGTCTTGTGCCCACTTAATCATTACAGATTTAACCGTCTCATCCTGAGTATTCCATTTCAGCAGCAAGTTATACATTTTTGACAAAGTCTTAGTTTTGGGTTCTAACAGTTCTGTTTCCAATTTAGATTTTTCCACGTGGAAACCAACTTTCTTATCCGAATTGTAAACCTCCATTATCTGATAATAATGAAGCCAATATCGGACTTTATCTTTCAATTTCTCAAAACTCTGCAATTTCAGTCTGTCCCCTTCTTGTTCCAAAATTTCCCAATATTTTGGCCATTTGGCCTCCATGTTAAGTTTTCTCTGAACCTTAGCCTCCATTGGTGACAACCACCTTGGAGTTTTATTTTCCAATAGATCCTTATATCTAATCCAAACATTAAACAGTGCTCTCCTGACAATATGGTTTTTGAAAGCTTTGTGTGCTTTAACCTTGTCGTACCACAAATATGCATGCCACCCAATGGTATAGGTTGTATATACTATAGGTTGTATATACTATAAATTATATATCATAAAGGCACTACAGTCTCCGCTGTGCCTTATTTTAAAAAGGAAACATAAACTTAGGATAAGTGCCTGGAACCCCTGGAAAATGCCATCTTCACCTACAGCCTTTGGAGCAACAAATTCTGGGTAAAATAGGAAGGTTGTCACAATACCTCCAGAGCAAATGTGTGTACTGAGCTTGAGGAATGCTGGCCTATGGAACTCCTTCCCACAAGATAAATGCTGCGGGAAAGAATTTAGGAATTTCTGAAGACTGATTAGATACCAGTAGAAAATGATGTTAGTAATTGCCAGCTGATTATGCCCAACTCTAATCCACCTACCATCATTTTGTGACTGACCTCACAGCCATTTTGTGACTGGTGGGCCTAAATAATTCTCAGCTGGACCCCAGTGATAGAAAGTTTGTGAACCCCTGCTGTAATTTACATTTCAAGTTACTCAAGCTAGTGACGGCCATTATGTCCTGGGGCTGTGAATTCCATTTGTTAAGTGCACACTGTTACAATGCATGTAAGTTAAAACATGCAATCTCTCAAACACCTCAGATCCTTCCCATTTTCTAAGATATCCCACACTGATTAGAGGTGCAGGGCATGCCAACCATGGAGATATGCAACAGGTTTAACACAAGAGTGATTGGTGTATTGCCCATTGGAATGAGATGAATGTAGTTTGGGAAGTTTGCGACGTAGATATTTTTTGTTCCTTGCATTCCTTATTTATCTGGCATGTTGAGTATCATTAATGCCATCTAAGAAAAACAATGGCCTGATTTTCTGTTTTATGAGCAGCTGTCTGTAGGAAGCCCTTGTGCTATACTTTGTGAATCCAGTAAAATAATTCCTTAAGAAAACAGTTTGCAGTTTATAGCTCACTAGTGACTAAGGTCCAACATGGCTTGATTTAAGGTTTCATTGTGAAACCTCTGAGAACTAAAATGTATGTGATGCTCGGTCACATGTAGCTTGTTCCCATTTAGCAGGAAAATGCCGAGACTACAGTAAACTGGGAAAACAGCACATGAGGCAAGCCATATGCCCTGCCTTTTGCCTTGCAGGGCAAAAAACAGTTTGGGAGGGATCTTTAGAAGAATGGCAGGTGAGGAAAAGACAGTCATCCACCACTGAGCTGTCCACCAGTTTTCCACTTTAGTTTACAGATCCCATAGTTGTGTTTGGTCAAATGCAATGAATGTCAGATGCAAACTACATGTGACAATATGCACTGGACAGGGAAGATGGTAGTGGCAATATTGTGGGTCTAAAAACACATCAGGAAGTTGCACAGCATAGCAGCAATGCGGTACCACAACATGCAAGAACTGGAACAAAAATTGGAACTGGAATCAGAGACATTACACACACAAATGTGCAAATCCAGATTCTTCAGCCCCAAACACTGTCCAGAACTCTAATTGTGACCATATATTAAATAACAAAGTGGTTCTTTTTTCCCTTTGTCACTTGTAACTTAGCCAGCTGTAGGTTTTCTTGGCTTCTAGGTTAACACATGCAAATCATTCCCCACTGAAATACACACAGGTGCAACTGTGTAGTAAATGAGCCGTACTTTTAAGCACAAGTATGGAGGGTGGCTGTAAGAGAGGACCTTGTCATTAGAGGCCCCCGTTATATGGAACACTCTCCCCAGAAAGGTCTGCCTGGCATAGACATTATCTCCTCAGCACCATTCATAGACATTTGACTGTTAATGTTCTGGCTTGATTTTTATGTGAATTTTATTGCTGTGAGGTTAGGAAGGCTTTTATTGCAAGCCATGTGGGTTTTGTTTGTTGTGATATAGCCGCAATTATTTCGTATTTTGCATGTTTTGTATTTCTGATTGTAAATCACCATGAACCCATTTTGGGTTTATGGTTATGTATGCATGTAGGTATGTAAGTCCTTTGGCACACAGACATTCTTGAGAACCAGGAAAATAGAAACAAATATGTAAATATCTTCTTTCTTTAACCTTTGGGATTCTCAACAAAGACAAGCTCAGCTTGCATATTTCATTAATAGGTAAATAAACGAATAACAACTTCACTCATTTATCTATCTATCTATCTATCTATCATCTATCTATCTATCTACTCAGTTGCTGCTTTATCTGCTGTGTCAATATTTTGGCATTCACACCAGACTTGACAAATTTGCAAACTATCTGCAACTAGAGAAAGAAGTGCTGTTCATGAAGTGTTTTACTGCTGCCTTGAAACATAAGTTCTCTCCATGAACTCTGAGTTGTGTTCCTGAGTTTTGTGCATGGTTCATATTTCAGGATGGTCTATAGTCATAATTTTCAGAAAGCTTATGTATAAAGTTTTTCCACTTTGATGAAATGGATGGCTGAACTGTATATTTTGCCAAGTTCAAAGTTTCAGCAACTCTGTCCCACTATGATTTTGATATCTCTATCCAGGCGCATCAATGTGCCCATGATACTTGCTGAATCTTACAAACCAGGGCTACTATCCACCATAGTTAGGCAAAATTGGTGGGCTTATGCACACCTAACACTGTTTTGAATTGTAGGCCAATGCCATTCTGTAACTTGAAATGTACAGCAGAGAAAAGAATTCACTGATGAGTAAAAAAAACCACAACCCCACGATTGTTTTAGATAATAATTATTATTTATATCTAAAAAGCCAAACATTCTTCAAAGCTTTAGTGCATGAATTAACACACTTGTGCATCTGTGACTACTTAATTTGCTAACTTTACAGATGTTAGATAAAATAAAGAGCAATGAGGGGACAAGTAAGTGCTTTAGGCACAGATGAGAACAGAGGAAGAATTAGATCGCAGTGACATTTTAGGCACTTTTAAAAAATGGGATGGTGCATCTAGTATGATTGATTATCATTTGCAATGGCTACGTTGTCTTTTTAATCTTTTTATTTAATGCCATTCTCACGAATAAAGCCATGTGTCTTCGTGGTTTGAAAGTCAATGTAGACATGGTGCCTTGGGAGTTTTCACAAAAACACAGCAACCCTGGGTGGGGGAAATGTCTCCATTTATTTGCGGCAGAAGAAGCTAAAAAGAAACCCCCAAAGACAATAAACAGATGTCTGAAATAAATATTGATTGAATTTCAAGGTTAGTAAATTGGTTAACAATGAAAAGATGGGTGCCAGGGGCCTAATGCATATATGCATCTGGATCCATTCTTTGATCATAGATTGCAAGATACTTTATTCAGGCCTTCTACTGGATTACGTTGTGATCCTGACCATGTCTACTTAAAATGAAATCTTACTGATTTCAATGGGTATTGCCACAGGTGGCTGGTGCCCGATGGGACTGGTAGAGAGGCCAACATTCAGGAACACAAGTGCAACAGCATTTCCCCATCTTGTGCTCCCCAACAACTGGAATTCTTACACATACTGTCTCCAATATTGGAGGTAGAACACAGACATAATGACTTGTAGCCGGCCCTACCATGAGGCAGAGTGAGGCAGCTGCCTCAGATGGCAAATTTTGAGGGGTGGAAAGTGGTTAGAAAGTTGTGCCATGTGGTCTGCCCTGCAGCTAAGCTAGCTTGCTGTCATAACATGGCCGGTGCATGTGAGATTACCTGCCTTGGGGTGGCATGTTCCAAAGGGGGCAGGAGATCCCAATCCATACTCAGCAGCAGCTTCCAACTCAGCTTCAGGTAAGTCGAAAATGCATCTAAAAGCCATAGCCAAGGAGCTGCATTGCTGCTGGTTTCCTCCCACGCCACTGGGGTGCAGGCCTGGTTCTGGAGTGGGACATCAGTGGCACATCTTGCCTCAGGCGCCAAAAGATCTTGGGCTGGCCCTGCCATTGACAGCCATGCCCTGATCTATTGAAACCATTACACAGGTTATGCATTGTGTGAAGAAGGTTGGTGGGAGAAGTGCCATTTGCACCAATGGACCAGCCCCCGCTGGCACTCTCAGGCAAGTGGGGCTAGGACAGGCATAGGCAATGTTTTGGGACTACAATTCCCATCATCCCTGACCACTGGTCCTGTTAGCTAGGGATGATGGGAGTTGTAGTCCCAAAACATCTGGAGGGCCGACTTTGCCTATGCCTGGGCTAGGACTGAAGCCTTAGCAGGCTAGAGGGCAATCTGGGAAGAGGAAGCAGCATATAAACCCATGGGTCCAATCCAGTCTCTGGTGTGTTTAAAGCTTTAGATCTGGATGTCTGTTACCTTTGAAGAGTCCAGTGCATGAAGGCACAATGAGGTCCCCCTGCATTTGGAGAGACGGGCTATTCTTCAGCTCTGGCAGCCTACAACCGAAATTGTAGCTCTGGCATCCAATTTATACTTCACATTTGCTTGCAGCGAGTTTCCATTCTGTATAGAAAACAGTTCACAGCTTTTTCAGCACTGCGGAGGCATCTTAATGTATTTGCTTGTGTAGCTTTTCTTTCTTCATCAGGGGATCATAGAATCATAGAATTGTGGAGTTGGAAGAGTTTGATTTCCCCAGGCAAATATGGTGGCTCCGTTCCAAGAATGGCAGAAACCACCAGTCATTTTTGGCACTGTGAAGTACATTCTACTTTATCCAAATTCTGTTTCTTTTCCTACATTGCAATTATCCTTCGGCTCCAACAGCTTTCTAAGCTATAAGCTCCTTAAGTCTGATTTGCGTGCCTTAAAACTATTGTATTTTGGTGCGTGTGGTGGGGAGTGTTTGTGTGTGATGTGTCCACCCAGGTTCAGTTATCTGTGGACCAAAATGTCATCTGCTAGTCAAAATCCATTGTAATAATATTGTGCCACAGCCAGACTCCAAAGAGGCACCTGGCTTATTCCTTGTGCTTGAGGGGATTTGGAGTTCTGTTTCTCAACAGCCACTCCTGTGTCCCCATGGCAAATCACTTCTGGCACTGAGGAAGAATAAATAAATAAAAATCCCATTAGGAATGTACAAGACTGGGTGTGCTTAAAGGAGGACTCTGGGTGCTTTATTTGGTGATTAAAGCCTTACATGACTTATACCTGAAGTATCTGAAACTCCCTCAGCTTCCTTACAAAACTTTGCAGGTGTTAAGAGGAGGCCCTGTTGGCCACACTGAGTTGTCGGAGTGGTGACGCCCAGAAGAAGACTTTCTCTGTGGCAGACCTCAAATTGTGGCAATCCTTCCCTAAAGAGGTGTGTCTAGTTAGGAAAAGGAGAATCTGTCAACTTCAGTTTTTCTCTGAGAGCCAGTGTGGTGTAGTAGTTAAGAGTGGTAGATTTGTAATCTGGGGAACCAGGTTCGCGTCTCCGCTCCTCCACATGCAGCTGCTGGGTGACCTTGGGTCAGTCATACTTCTTTGAAGTCTCTCAGCCCCACTCACCTCACAGAGTGTTTGTTGTGGGGTAGGAAGGGAAAGGAGAATGTTAGCCGCTTTGAGACTCCTTAGGGTAGTGATAAAGCGGTATATCAAATCCAAACCCTTCTTCTTCTCAGTTTCTCATTTTTCCAATCTTGACTTCAGTTCTGCACATTTTCATATCAATTTGCAATTACAAAAAAGAACTTCGTCAACAGTCACCAGCATTTGAGTGCATTTTTCCTTAATATACAAATTCTCACAAAGCAATTTCCTCTGATGCATTTTTTCATGGCATTTTCAAAAATACAGGCAACTCGCCATTTATGCGGGGGTTGCGTTCTGAGGCACGGTGTGCATCGTCGGGCTGCACATAAGCTCACCTCGGCCCGTTCTGGTGCCGAAAACACACTGGCATCAGTAGTTGTGCGCGTGCCAAATGCGCACAAATGGGGAGTTGCATGTACATGCATTTTTAATGTATATATTTACCTCAGTATATGCTTCTTTTTACACCTTCTTTGGCTGGAGAACTGCACTGCAGAATATGGAGAAGTGCCCATTCCGAAAGATGGCTGTGTTTTGTTTGGTTCACAAATTTCAGAAAGTGCAAATTTGATTATGTCTGCCTTTAATGATAACGGAATAGAATTTCTCCACCATCACTATTCTAGATCCATCTTTACTCAGCTTTCAACTGCTGAAAAGTATTTCTGAGACCTCGCACCTTATAATTGTTAATGTTTGACTTTCGTTGCATATGTGTGGTTATTTATTTGTATTGCTTGTGTTGTAATTTGCCCTGGGATCACCTCAGGGTGAGAGGCGGGGAATAATCATAATGATTAGTCTACAGTTTTGGTCCCTCAGAATTACTGTCTGTCACCGATTGCGAAACTAATATTTTCATTCATCTAGGATTTGGCTATGGAACACAAAGGCTCTATACTGGGTGGGTGGGGGGACTGGGGACCTCATATGTATGTTGTATCTCTTTATAGGGTTTGGAGGCTTGTGAGACCTTTCAAAGCAAATGTTGAAGATGTGCAGGGAAGGAGGAAAATTGTGTGAGCTGAATTCTGCTGGTGCAGCATGGATGCAACACTTTCTACTTTAGCCTGATCCGCTGCCAAATACCTGGGAATGGAATTTGACCCGTGTCTAAATCTGCCTAGATGCATAATAATCCTGTCCAGAAGATTGCCCATTGCACCAGAAAGGATTGCCACCTTTGAAATTGCATGCCAGGAAATAAATATGTATGTCTCTTAAATGTTCGTGCTAATGGGAACCGTTTGCAAAGAGAGGGTAGTAATTCCATGAAGATAACTAAATGACAATGGACCATGAAAAACTCATTATAATATCCTCGTGATTAGTGGCCTACTCTGTGCACTTAGTGACTTCCCTTATGCACATATTCTCCAAGGCAAACACTTCAGCAAATGTAGCAGAAGTGCCAGTGGGGAAAGGGGGGAAAGAAATCTTAATGAATAAATAATTCAATTGTCTAAGACAATGTTCATATTACACTGTTCCCCCTTCAGGTATCACTTTTCTTTGTCTAACTGGGCAGCGTTCAGCTGAATGCTAATGGCTCTCAGAAACGTTAGTGAGCTTTTCATGATGGGCTGCAAAGCATGTCCTTAAAGCAACTTGATAACAGCCTAGTTCTTTCTCACTGTGGTGCCTGAATTACACCATAGAAGACTGAAAGTGGAAGTGTGAATATTTCAGTCAATCAATCAATCAATCAGTCAGTCCCTGTGCTTAGAAGGCTAGCATATCAGGGATATCAGCTTTTTTGTTATGATAGAAGTTTATAAAATTATGCATGACACAGAGAAAGGTATTTCTTCCTCTCACAACACTAGAACCCACAAACACACTTGGAGGCAGTAATGATTCTGAATACCAGCTGCTGAAAACCACAGGAGGGGAGAGTGGTCTTGTTCTCAAATGCTGCTTGTGGGTTTCGCACAGTCATCTGATTGGCCACTGAGTGGTCAGGATCCTGGACCAGATGGCCAATTGGCCTGATCCAGCAGGCTTTTATGATCGCATCATCATCATCATCATTATCATCGTTTATTTATACCCCGCTCATCTGACTGGGTTTCCCCAAAAACTCTAGGTTGCTCTCATCAGAAATTAAAGATAAACGGACCCCTGACCATTAGTTCCAGTCATGGCCGACTCTGGGGTTGCAGAGCTCATCTCGCTTTATTGGCCGAGGGAGCCGGCGTACAGCTTCCAGGTCATGTGGCCAGCATGACTAAGCCACTTCTGGCGAACCAGACAGTGCATGGAAACACCGTTTACCTTCCCACCAGAGCGGTACCTATTTATCTACTTGCACTTTGATGTGCTTTCGAACTGCTAGGTCGGCAAGAGCAGGGACCGAGCAACGAGAGCTCACCCCATCGCAGGGATTCGAACTGCCGACCTTCTGATCGGCAAGTCCTAGGCTCTGTGGTTTAACCCACAGCACCACCTGCGTCCCTCATCAGAAATTAAAAACACGATAAAACGTCAAACATTAAAAACTTCCCTAAACAGGGCTGTCTTCAAATGTCTTCTATAAGTCAGATAGTTGTTTATTTCCTTGACATCTGATGGGAGGGCATTCCACAGGGCAGGCGCCACTACTGAGGAGGCTCTCTGCCTGGTTCCCTGTAACTTCGCTTCTCGCAGGGAGAGAACCACCAGAAGGCCCTCAGAGCTGGAGGTCAGTGTCTGGGCAGAAAGCTGGGTGTGGAGACTCTCCTTCAGGTATACTGGCCCAAGATTTATCTCTAGCATCCCTGCAGTGGGTCAAAGTCCTCTCCAGAGCTGTCCTTATTTTTTAATCCATTTATTAAATGTAAATTATTTGGTACATAGAGCGGAAATAATGCAAAACCCAAATAATGCAGTCAGCTCAAGCAAGCCGCTCTACATCATATGGAAAAGGAGAAAGGGGGATGTTCTTAGGATGACCAACTATCCAAGTGTATTCAGAAATATGGGAGCAAGAATCGAATCTAGCTCCCTAGTTTTCTCCAAAGAACCAGCTGAGGCTCGCAAACGGTTGGTTGTTTAAAGAGAAATAATATTTTGAGACGTACATATGCAGTAGAGGATTTCTCTCTGTTTCGTCGTTCCACTCTTCATCTTCCTTTTCATAATAAAGGACAAAACCTTATTTTGCAGCGGATGCTGGTATTTTGCCCAGCACATGAGGAATGAAATGAAATAACTCCTGGCGAGACATGACTGACCTGCGTACTATTCATTCTGCCAAAGGACTCTGCATTCCCATGAACTATCAGGCAATAAATCAAGGGAATCAATGTGAATGTACTCAGCGATTGTTGTTTTATTTGGCCAATATTTCATTCACACAAGACACTTCGGCAAGCATAATGGGACATCACTTCAGGATGCCTTCACCTCTCTCCTCTAACTAGTCAGCAGTTTATCCCAGTTGATGACAGTACGAGTGACTGGGAGCGGTCTGCGCAGTGCTCTCCATATTTTATCCGACAACTTCTGGAGCCTTTCCACCAAATCAGTCTGGAATTTGCTCTCTTCGGCTTCAACTAATTTCACAAACTCTATAGCAAACTGGACACGGCCAGTTATGTATATGGACTCTCTAACATCTTTGCTTGCTGTCCAGTGGAGGTTAGCTTTTTTGAAATAGTGCGCCTGCAGATCAATTTTCCCTGCGACCTGTACTGTTGGTGGTGCGAAAGCGATAGTCCACTCAGATTTCCAAACGGCATTGCAGATATCGTCGTGCCGATGGGCTTCAAGGCAGACCACAAAGAAGGGGTTGCTCCTGATCATTTTTTTGTAGACACGGCAGTCTCCTGAAAGGAAGTGTCTCCTCATGTAGGACTCCAGAATGATGTTGAGTGTTTCCCTCCATAACTCTGCACGGTCTTTCCTGACGCTGTGATAAAACAAAACTTTATCAACTCTTTTGGTCAGGTGATCAAACCTGAAGGAAAGTTTGATCTGTGGATCAAAGAAGCGGTTTCCTCCAAGATCGTTGTAGCGAGTCACGAGAGCATTCTCCCCTTTTACACGCACAGCTGTGAAGTTTTTCCTGGTGTGATTGGCACACACCTGAGCAGCCTTGTACCTCATGAGATGATCGTCATGAGCCAGAATGTGGAGGTCTTCAAAAACATTCCTGTATTCGCCTGGGGGAGCCTGTTGAAGCAAGCTGCAGATGACATTTGTTTTCTCCTCCTCAGATAATTCACATTCATTAGACATCCCGGTTTGCCTTTGGAGTGATAAAGCTACCTATGCAATCGAAATGAGAGGAGAGGGAGGGGAGAATAAACACCAGCTCTTTTAAATGTCTAAAGAAAAATATTGTTTGCTCTTCGGGAAAAAAAAGAAAGCACTAAAATGTTGGCTTAATATCATTGGCAAAATAGTACCAAACATTTGTGCTCCTGAGCTTTTTCTAATCTTCATCTTCAAAGCTTTATCTAAACACAAACTAGAACCAGCTGAGGGCTTTGGTTTAATACAGAATTTTCAGCCTAAAATAGTCGCTGTGAAAATCAGAGCAATTTGTTCTGAACACAACAACTATGAAAATGAAAAGATCTAGAACAGGCATAGGCAAAGTTGGCCCTCCAGATGTTTTGGGACTACAATTCCCTTCATCCCTGATCCCTGGTCCTGTTAGCTAGGGATGATGGGAGTTGTAGTCCCAAAACATCTGGAGGGCCGACTTTGCCTATGCCTGATCTAGAAGTCTGGAATCTACTGCTAAAGTATTAAAAAGTAATGAAATAACTAATAGATATACATACATAGATATACTATTAATAAAACATACAAACCATTGAATATATTAAACAGTAATTGCTTTCTACTCACATTGGAGAATATTTGGCTACAAGACTGAATAGGATTTTTGAACTTGCCACCCTGTTCCTAAGGATATCTTACTCAAGTAAGGTGAGGCAGTTCCAGTCTACTATGTCTGATGTCAATTGCAATCACATCCCAACAGTCTACTAACTACAAGTTACTGGGCCCAATGCTGCTGTCTCTTTGGTGCTTCAGTGGCATTAATGTTCTGTCTTAAGTGAGCCATTTCATTCTACTCCATCTCATCTTTGGCCTGTCATATATATATGGGCTTATCAGCAATTACAATCTGGGGACTTGCCCACACCAGAGATTTTATGCTTTCCCTTTGTAAAATTGGGTTTACTGCATACGGGTATAATCCAATAATTTGGGGGGAATTAGGTTCCAAGATGCTCCACTCATGGTTGCAGATTATTTGTTTTAGGTGTTTTGGGGTGCGTGGATCAATGATCACTTTCTGCTAATCCCTTTTCCATGTCTGCTACTTCCTTAGTGCTCTCTTTTCTTTTCAGCCTGTGCTCATAACGGTTTTCAGTGTGCTCCTGAATATATTTGTTTTGATCCCTCACATTTGCACAAAACTAGAAAACTACACAAGCAAACCACATAACAAATTTCTGCACTAGATATTGCACAGCTATCTGAAAAGTGCATGCTGAGAATTGACAGTGGCTTTCAATTCTTATACAGTTGGGCTCAGTGCACACCCTAGTAAAGCTTGAATAGATTTTTAAAATTATCTCATATTTGCACAAAACCAGAAAGCTGCAAAAATGAGTGGTGGAAATTTACAATTGTATGACTGTGTGCTTTTGTACACTTCCTGAGAGGGTTGTTCTCTCTCCCAAGGTGTGTGTGCAGTTATTTGTGGGCATGTCCCATCAGGGACCAACACAAAAGGAAATGCCTACTGGTATGAACAGGAAAAACCAAAGTTGCTCCTAGGGCCGGAATTGGGTTTGGTGAGGCCCTAAGCTACTGAAGGTAATGGGGCTCTTTATAGGTCCAGTTGTCCATTGTCAACAACAAATTGTCACTGTTAGAAATGAGCAAACCAGTGATATTTTAGGGAGCCGGGTAGCAGGCGGGGCCCATTTCTTACATCATAGGAGCCTACACAACACAAAACACTGTTGCTGTATGTAGGCTTTATCTTATA
This sequence comes from Podarcis raffonei, assembly GCF_027172205.1. NCBI lineage: Eukaryota > Metazoa > Chordata > Lepidosauria > Squamata > Lacertidae > Podarcis > Podarcis raffonei. The sequence continues at coordinate 62,206,231 of NC_070611.1, read as the reverse complement.
TTTTGGAAATGTATATCCATTTTTTTCATTTTGGGGGGGGGCTCAAGAGAGTGGGGCCCTAAGCTATAGCTTGTTTAGCTTATATGTAAATCCGGCACTGGTTGCTCCTCATATGCAAATTCAAATGCATGTGATTTTGGACTAATCCTGTCTAATTCAAATGGAAGGGAAGTGGATCAACAGCTAAAGAAAGCTCTCCTGTGGACAAGCCCTGGATTTTCCCGGTTCTGTGATGTGTTAGGGTTCAGGAAAGAGATGCATGCAATCACAGTGTAGTGACACCATCCTATCTGATAGCAGTAGTGTTGCTGCTATGCCATTGATATTATGGCCTATTGCGCTAGATCCTTAAAATGTTTTAGGCTGTTCTACTGTAACATATTGCTTATGCAGTTTTCACTGTTGTACAGTGCCGTGAAGCATAATTTGACAGATCATTCAACTTGACAGTGAAATTCTAACTACAGTGGCTGAATGTAGGTTATCCAGATCTCCTGACCATCTGAATTCAGAGTGGACACTATAGATCACAATGCTATGTACACTTAATATTGAACTCTGTGGAACTTCTTTTCCTGCATAAACATGTATAGGTGGAACCTGTGGCCTTCAAATGTTTTTGGATTCCAACTCCATCAGTCCAAGCCAACATAGACATTTGTCAGGGATGATGGGAGTTGCAGTCCAGTAGCACCTGAAGGGCCACAGGTTTCACACTCCTGGAGCATAGGATTGGGCCGGAAACTGGTCAAAGTTTGTTACCTCTTACAAAAGTACTCCCTTTTATATAGAAATTGGATTAACAAACCGTTCAGAGGTATCTGCCCCAGGCTGTTCCTATAATGGTGCTCTGCAGCACTCAAGTTCAAAAGAAGTTTGCTCAGCGAACAACTATTAAACAAGCGTTCCCCAATGTGTTTTAAATTTACCTACATGCTCAGGATCATTTAACAGAGATTATACCTTAATTGTTAAGATGCCCAGAGTATGTACTTTTGTTGTGAAGTACATCTAAACCATGTACACCACCCTGAGCCCCTTGGAGGAAAAGGTGGTATACAGTGGTACCTTGGGTTACATACGCTTCAGGTTACATACGCTTCAGGTTACAGACTTCGCTAACCCAGAAATAGTACCTCGGGTTAAGAACTTTGCTTCAGGATGAGAACAGAAATTGTGCTCCGGCGGCACAGCAGCAGCAGAAGGCCCCATTAGCTAAAGTGGTGCTTCAGGTTAAGAACAGTTTCAGGTTAAGAACGGACCTCCGGAATGAATTAAGTACTTAACCCGAGGTACCACTGTATAAATCTAATAAATAATAATAATAAATAATGAACAGCAAACTTGGGTGCTAACTTATGACAGGTATGTAACTAAAAAGAGGTTACTGAAGAACAACAGGGAGGTATCAGCATCTTTAGGGGAATCCCAAGTTTTTCAGATGTGGGGAAAATATATATTTAGGGGGAAATATCCCTAAAACAGCAAAACAAACAAAAAGGATCGACTATATTCAGTCGCCACAGAAGGCTGACTCTTGGTTGAAAAAGAGAAATGGAAACTGCAGCAGGTAGGGAAGGAAATGGAATACCCCAAAAGAAGTCATGGCTGGCTGGAATACTGAACAGGAGCACTGCACTTTGCATGTCTCACTTGGTTCTGCTTAACCCAACATTTCTCAAAAGAATCCAAGCAGTTCAGCAAATGAAAAAACCAGCCCTGGAAACTGACCAGTGGTTGACTTTTGGACCATAGTCTTATTTTCCACCTGCCCCCTGTATCCAAAGATTGGGAGTAATATTAGTACCATACTGACAATTGTGGTCAGGTAACAGACTAAATTCTGGGAGAAGGTGGAGTTCACAAGCGTTACGTTTTTGTCCTGGTCTGGGTCTTCCATGCAACTATCACCTGATCCTGCCCCGAAAGTCAAAATTTGGCCACCTCTATTGTGATGTCAGCAACACAGAGGTCACAGGGGGAAGCAGCTAGTTTACATAGTCTACAGCACTGTTTTTTATATCACTTTAACCAGGCATAGGCAAACTTGGCCTTCCAGATGTTTCGGGACTACAACTCCCATCATCCCTGACCACTGGTCCTGTTAGCTAGGGATGATGGGAGTTGTAGTCCCAAAACATATGGAGGGCCAAGTTTGCCTATGCCTGACTTTAACAGCCATGGAGAATCCTTGGGAACTGTAGTTTGTTAAGGGTCCCTGGAATTCTGTGTCTAGGAGGCAGGAGGGCAACAAAGTTTGCACAGAAAAGTAGATGGAGTATTTTTCTTAGCGCCGAGTTTAAATCCTGTTCCTCCATGGACACCTTAGTGTCTTGAGCAAACTTCTTTATAGTCTGATCTGTAAAATGCTTGGGCTGTTGTGAGGACAAATGCAATAAAGGTAGCAAAGCAATTGGTGTATTTGAATAATAATGATGATTATTATTATCAAGAGCTTTTAATCCTGGCTAAAACCATTTAATTTGCGTCTGGTGAATACAGTGTTCTTACAGTTTATCTGGCAGGATTAGCAATTCATGTGACTTGCTGCCTATTTCACAGGTATCGAAGTGCTTACGAAAATCCTGCTTTTGCAAACTACATTAGAAGGGTCGCCAAAATAGTAAAGGAATTGGGGCATCTCTCTATCTTTTTTTTTCAAAATGAATACCCTGTATTTCCATGGTAAATCATAATCATACTAGTTTATAAATGTCACAACTAATTAAACAACTAGGCAAATAAATAGCCGCATTAAAAAAAAATGAATGCCAGAAAAACATTATCAGCAGACAGCGTACCAAAAAAATGATATTGTCATAGAATTTTTCATAGAGGAAAAATCTAACAAACATGGAACTTTTCAGCTTGAAGGGAAAAAAAAGACTTGTGGTGAGACATAGTACAGATTTATGAAATTATGCCCTACTTGGAGAAGGGACTGAGAGAAGACTGACTTGTAGGCATAAATATTTGAGAGCCAGTATGGTTTATGTAAGTGGTCTATGTTAGCACTTGTTGGAGGGAAACCTGGTTTCAAATCCTCCACTCAGCTGCAACGCTGGCTAGGTGACCCTGCACAAGAGGCCACTTCTCAGCCTAACATGCATTGAAGGTTTCTTGTGACGATAAAATGGGGTGAAGGGAAGAAGAGAAGTGGAATCTTTTCAAAACGTGCTAAAAATATGAGATCATATCTAGGTTAGCTCACATCACATCCTGTGCTTTGGGACTGCAAGCTGGTCTCCTGTGCCCAAGCCTGTGGGCATCACCAGGTTGTATGCAGGAATTGGTTATGATTAATATTTATTTCCATACCTTTTTTGCTGCCTGCCCCCTCAAAAAAGCAACAACAAAACACACACGCACACGATATGGCAATAAAGGGCTACTGAAAGGAGAGAGAAGGGAAACGGGTACTGGAGACAAAATATCAAAATGCAACAAAGATGCAAAAATCAAAGCATCTGAAGGAAAGGCACTCTGCATGTGCTCAGACACCCCCCTCCATGCAATGTATTGTAAGCTCCGGATTGGCAAAGCGCGAATGGTATACGAGAAAACTGTATACAACGTGTTTGTCTGTTTTCTGGCTTGCTTTTCAGCTGCTCCCTGGGGAGGAGACTGACACTTTTGTTTGTATGTGCGCTACAAGGGGGGGGGGGGGTCCGGAAAGGGCCAAACGGGAGAGAGAAAGAAAATGCAAGCCGCGGCGTTTCGTTGGCAACGGCCTGCGCTGTTATGACGTCGGTGACGTCGGGAGCCGAGTGTGACGCGGCCCATTGTGTGACGTCAGGGAGCTCCCCAGCTGCGCGCCCGTGGGGAGGCACCGCGTCCGCCCCCGCGCCTCCATCGCCTCGCGGACACCGGCGAGGGCGGTCGCGCCTCCGGGCAGGAGCCTGGAAGACCTTCGGGCGGGCGGGTAGGCGGGCTATGCCGCGCTGGGAGCTGCTGAGACCATCGCAGTAAGGAACAGGCGCGAAGAGTAGGCGGAGGAGGCAGGACCACCAGCAGCAGCAGCACCATGGAGAATAAATATCCTTCCTTCAGGGGCGCGGGAAGGGAGCCACTTCGCCCACTCCGTCGTGGAATCAGGGGGCGAGAAGCCCCCATGGAGAGATGAGGGAAGAGGTTCTCCTTGGGGTCCTCAGCAGACGCCCCCCAGCATAGGAACCAACTCCTAGGGTCTGAGGTTCCTTTGACACCCCCCCCAAATCTTTGACGGAACATTATTCAAATAGTGTGCATCTGCTGCTTCATGTGGTCGGCTATGCAGGCTAGGCCAATATTTTACTCTAGTTGGCACCCTGCTCCCCAGACATAAACAGAGAATAAATTCAGTAAGCCAGCAACTTTATGCACATTCAACTTGGGTGCGTTCAGCTTTAGGCGCGGATTAGAATTTTTAAATTTTTTTGAATTTTAAATTTTTTTAAAAGACTTTGGTGATGCCACCCGCCATTTCACCCAGCATGTCGTTGACGAGACACAATTTTGGCTTTTGGCGCGATCCCTGGGGGTAAGTTGCAGGCTTACTGTAGATCACCATGAGCTTTGCACCCTGCTTTCCACCTCTCTTGGAGCACCTGGGAAACATGTCAATCACTCTGTGCATTTTTTTTCCTTTAAAAAAGAACAAGCATAAATGAACAATTTATGGGAGAACACAAGTAGGATTAGCTGTCCATACACCCCTGCAGTGGCGTAGCATGGGGGGTGCAGGGGGGGCCGGCCGCACCGGGCGCAACATCTGGGGGTTAGGGTTAGGGGGCGCAAATCCACGGGTTAGGAGGCGCAAATCCACGGGTTAGGGGGCACAAATTACTTGCCTTGCCCCGGGTGCTGACAACCCACGCTACGCCACTGCACCCCTGCCATGAGACCTTGAGGCAAGCACCCCCAAATTCGGCCCTCCAGATGTTTTGGGACTACAACTCCCATCATCCCTAGCTAACAGGACCAGTGGTCAGGGAGGATGGGAATTGTAGTCCCAAAACATCAGGAGGGCCAAGTTTGGGGGTGCCTGCCTGAGGGATGCTGCTCCCTGCTTCCTCAGTAAAGCCCACTCCCTGCTTTCTTCAAACGGATAATGTGCCCCAGAACTTAACCTGTCACAAGCTACCTCCTCCCACACATGGCATTTAATAAGTTGCCTGGTCAGCAGAATGATAATATAGTATATTAATGTTGAAGACTATGACGGGTACCCAAAGGAGGACGTCTCCAGTGGGAGAGATTCCACAAGCAAGCAGTGGAATCCTAGTAGCAGTTCCCTTTAACCTGGTAAATTTTTAGGATCCACGTTTTTTCTGTGATTGTAACATGTACCGTCTTTTTTGCTCTATAAGACTCACTTTTTCCCTCCTAAAAAGTAAGGGGGAAATGTGTGTGCGTCTTATGGAGCGAATGCAGGCTGGGCAGCTATCCCAGAAGCCAGAACAGCAAGAGGGATTGCTGCTTTCACTGCGCAGCGATCCCTCTTGCTGTTCTGGCTTCTGAGATTCAGAATTTTTTTTTTCTTGTTTTCCTCCTCCAAAAACTAGGTGCGTCTTGTGGTCTGGTGCATCTTATAGAGCGAAAAATATGGTAAATTGTTTTATACCATTTTTTAACTTAGCATTTGAATTAAGCCACCTTGAGTCCTAGAATGGGAATAAGGTGGAGTAATAACAATAACAAACAACAACAACAACAACAACAACAACAACAACAACAATAAGCCACCTACGACTTTAGGGTGAAGGGTAGGTAAATAACCCAATCTCTTAAACAAAGGGAGAACCAAAGCTGAGAGTTTCTTATCCACAGTTACATTACTAAGACGCCCAGATGCAAGTACACAGTAAGCACTTGAGCCCAGTTCCCTTTCGGGGGACAATGCCAGCCACAAAGCGAAGTGACTCTCCAAAATGACCTCCCCTCCTTCGCCAGCTTTCCCTTATTACCAGCTTTCTGTTGTAGAGTTCTCTTCTTTCATACACTGAAGTCTCATCTACTTGTACAGAAATGTGTTGTTTCTAGTCTACGGAAAGGTTCCCTGTTTCAACGCACATGCCACACTATGTTTATAGAAGGGGCGAATTTGTCACCTCTCCCATGAAAGGAACAATTTCCTCTTGCAGGGATCCTTTGCCTGGAATGCTGCTATTCCGCAGACATCTTTAGAACCTGATCCACAACAATGTTTAAATAAAATACTTGGATCTAATTAATTCTGCCCCCAGCTCCTGCTTCACAAGTGGGAAATGGACTGGGCCATTTGCAAAAAAAAGAAGGGGAAAAAAGCATATAGTGGCTCCTTGCCAACATCAGTCACTTTTTTTTGAACTGGAAAAAAAGAGAGAATGCCAAAATTAGCTGGAAAATTCCTTAATTTGCTTTTCTGTACATGGTTCATGGACCTCATCTTTGATGAATTTAGAGATGGCAAGATCAATCTAGATAAGACCTTGAAACTGCTAAATAAGTTTGACGTCAGTTACGACTACGTTCATGTGAAAAAGGTGTTTAAGGTGAGAAAACCATGTTTGTATTAAGAATATATAGTAGTATCGGTGGTCAGTGGACCATAGCTGTCTAAGTAAACTTACTACATGCCAACAGGACTTCCAGACTAAAGTTCTTTAAGAGCAGAAAATGTATTGCTTCTAGGCAAGTTGCGTTATTACTGTGTAATTAAGGACCTATCTTTTCACCCATGAGCAAGGGCCCTTGGTTTTTCTTTCTTTCTTGGGTAGTGTTTCCTTTTCAGAAACCAATTATTGATCATTTGGGATGGGTTGGTAACATCTGTCTCACCTGTTGAACCTCGTATAGTTACATGAGAGGTTTAATTCTTCTGTACGCTTGCCTTCTAGAGCCCTTAATGGTCTTAGAAACAGAGATGTTTGGAAGCTTAAAAAACACACTCAATACTGTTTCCCTTCTGATTATGGCTGTTCTTATATTCCAGTGGAGTCTTATATTCCAATGGCTGTGACAGGAGGATGGAGAGCTGAGAGGAGAGAGGCTTGATCGGATGATGAGCCCTATAACATGAGTTTGAAGTGGATGAATTGGCTGGGCTCCTCTCTCTCCCCTTTAATTATTCTGATTAAGCCAGTAATTGGCATATAGGATGGGAGATGAAGAGGTCAAACTGAAGACTTATTCTTCTAGATCTGCTTTTCAGCTATGTGAACGTAACTAAATTAGGTCCCAGATTTTAATTTAAGGTGCAGCATGTAACCTACGGGTACCTACGGGACCGCCTCTCCTGGTATGCCCTGCAAGGGACCTTAAGGTCCACAAATGACAACACTTTGGAGGTCCCAAGTCGCAAGGTGGTTAGATTGGTCTCAACTAGGGCCCAGGGCATTTCAGTACTGGCCCCAACTTGGTGGAACGCTCTGTCACAAGAGACTAGGGCCCTGCGGGACTTGACATCTTTCCGCAGGACAGAGCTGCAAGACAGAATTGTTCCACCTGGCCTTTGGTTTGGACTCAGTCTGACCCTTATGTTTCCCTCCCCTTATGGTTTTGATCTATGGGCTACTATTAAAATGAGGCTGCATTTTAAATTGTATTTTGACCCATAATTTAAATTGGGTTTTTTTCTTTCTTTTCTTCCCCCCCCCCTTATGTTTTTATTGTAATTTTACTGGTGTTAGCTGCCCTGAGCCCGGCTCTGGCCAGGGAGGGCAGGGTATAAATAAATTATTATTATTATTATTATTATTATTATTATTATTATTATTATTATTACCTAACAATGCCCGTTCACTTTTCACTTCACTCCCCTACTGGCTTGCCCTCACAATCACGAAGGCTCACAGACTGACTCTAGTGAATTAATTTTATAATGAAATGATTTTAGAATGTTGTACTATTTTATTGTTGTTACCCGCCCTGAGCCCGGCTTCGGCTGGGGAGGGCGGGATATAAATAAAATTTATTATTATTATTATTATTATTATTATTATTATTATTAGTGAGTGTTTCTTAGAAAAGCTTCAAACTATGTCAAAGTGCTCATCGTTTTGGTGTGAATACTGCCACATAGTGCTTTATTTATATTTATTGCCAACTCTTCTTTTTTTTAACATAGAAAAATGACAAACAGAAGTCTGGACTTATTACCATGGAAGATTTTAGGGCAATTTATCGAACGCTTCTGCACCGACCGGAACTTCACGAACTCTTCAGCAGCTACTCGCCAAACAAAAAAGTTCTAACAGTATCAAACCTGTGTGACTTTCTTAGAAAGGAACAGTTTGAACTTGATGTTAATGAAGCAAGAGCTGTGTCACTCATTAATAAGTTTGAACCCATTGACGAAGGTACACTAAAGTTTTAACGTTACAGTTTAATTAGTTTGGAACCATAGCTTTTAGTGTGTTGGTAATGATATTGAACATATGAGTAATAATGAGTATGTAGACAGTCGCAATGTAGCCTTTGTTTTCCCAAGAGAAAATGTTGTTTTTATGCAGAAAGCTTGTCAGTTTTCTAAATTTATTGTCTGCCCTGGACATTCAGCCAGCTCCAACAATAGCGAGGAGGTTAAATGCATTCCATCTAGTGCCTGAGATTGTGATTCCTGCACCGTTATGAGCACATCTAATGAAGACCAGGGCTGACATCTATTTCTGCAGCCATTATCTTTTGGTGGAGAATGGGGGAGCAATGGTGGATGAGGCTTGCCCTCCACATCCAATCATAAGTGCTACCCATGCTTATTGCATCATTCAGGATTCCACGAGAACGGAGTTTCCCAGGCCCTTAGCCAGCCTAAAAGTTTTGGTGAGGACATCAGAAAAGTAGAGGTTGGGCAGTTTATCTGGTCTGCAGGCCTTTTCACAATCAAACTAAAAACTCTTTTTATTTAACCCTGATTTTTGCAGCTTACTTACATTACTTACTTACATTACTTACATTGCAACTTACTTACATTAAAAAAAAATTCCTAAGCAAACAACAGTTGTTGCTTTTCTTGCCACCACTTTGCAAAAAAAGGTAAATAATAATAATAATTCAAGAACAACAACCCATTACTATTAGGAATAAGCTACAATGGGAGTGTTCTTATAGTATATAACAAAAGTTTTCTTGTCTTCGAAGCTGCAAAGGTAGAACAGGTTCATCCAAAAGCAATGCTTTAGTCATGTCCATGTTATAACCCTAAGAACAAGATCGGCTTTATGTTCACTGTAACATTAACAATTGCTGCCGACCTAAAAACTGATGTTAATGAGATGCATTGCAGTTCTGCTTGAAATTATTGGTGCTGCTTCATCCAAAAGGCCAGCTCTGGGAAATGCAGGCCCATAATTTTTGAGCCCATCTGCAAACTGTGCTAATGATGGTCGTTCTTTAATAAGGAATTTTGCCGACTCAGGTTCCAATTTTAAGTTTTCTAGCTTTTTACAGTTGTCCAAGTGATGTTTTAATATTTTACATAGTGGATTCAAATTGTTCTCATTTCCAGGCTGGGACAAACTCTTGTAAGCTATAGCTGTAATTAACCAGTGTACTGTAGCTGTTAGAGTGTTGGGCTAAGACCCAAGAGACCATGGTTCAAATCCTTACGTGGGGATGAAGTGCACTGTGTGTAGCCTTCGGCCAGTTCTTGCCTCTCAGCATAACCTACCTCACAGGGTTGTTGTGCGATGAAATGAGGCAGGTGAAAACTATGCTTGCCACCTTGAGCTCCTTGGAGAAAATCTGGGATATAAATGTAATAGCTAACTAGCCTCTCTCCTTGAATATACTTTCTAATTCACGAGTGCTATGGCAAAGGTGCCACCATGTTACCTGTAACAGGAGTTGCTGTTTCAGATTTATTTCCAGCAAAGCAGCTTACAAATGCTTGCTTTGAGGTCACGGTGAGAATAGGTAAAGGACCCCTGGACGATTAAGTCCAGTCAAAGTTGACTATGGGGTTGCAGCGTTCATCTCGCTTTCAGGCCAAGGGAGCCAACATTTGTCCACAGACAGTTTTCCAGGTCATGTGGCCAGCATGCTTCTGGCGCAATGGAACACCATGACAGAAACCAGAGTGTACAGAAACACTGTTTACCTTACTGCCGCAGTGGTACCTATTTATCTACTTGCACTGGTGTCCTTTCAAACTGCTAGGTTAGCAGAAGCTGGGACAGAGCAACAGGAGCTCACCCTGTCACAGGGATTCAAACCGCCGACCTTCTGATTGGCAAGCCCAAGAAGCTCAGTGGTTTAGACCAGGGGATTTGTATTTTCCTCAATCAAGGGAAAGCATAACTTAATTTCACCACACCTCTCAGCAGAGCACGTAAACCAACCAACCAACCAACCAACCAACCAACCAACCAACCAACCAACCAACCAAGAGACCATTTGCTTAGCATGCAACCCCTTTAATCCTGCTGCTTCCATTAATTGACTCCTTTTTGGCCTAGCAAGCAGAGACACCTGAATCCCACCTCCCTGCTTTAGCCTTTGCTCTTCATTGGATATACTAGCCAGAGAGCGGGGAGAGAACAGCAACTCCTATTTAGAGGCAATGTGGTGGCACCTTTAACCTCATTTGTCAGATTGGAAAATTCCGCCTACCTTCTGAGTTTGCGGTTGGTGAATTTAGATACCTCAGAACAAATTGACCTGTCAAGCTTCTTTTCCTCCTTTAAAAAAGTCTCCCTCCTGGATCTCGTAACATGATTTTTTGTGGTAAGCGGATTTCACTGCTGCAGTACCCCCAAAATAATAGCACCTGTACCTGTAAGAAAAAAAGCAGAAATGTTCCTGTATAATTAGATAGATAGATAGATAGATAGATAGATAGATAGATAAATAGGGTGGGCTGAGGAATTTTAGGGAAACCCAGCTCCCTGCCCCCCACCTGGCTAACAGGCATGGAGTCTTCTGCTGTGGTGTTGTTTCTCTGAGTGTGGCAATTAAGTGTAAAGCCTTCAAAACTGCACCTACTGTATTTTCTTATGCATGTTTGTATGAACACAGATGGTGTTAATTCATCAGATTATGGTGGCAATTTATCACATTCTTCATTGTTGCTTTCTGGAAGAAAGAAAAGCGCAACCTAAAAAAACAAGGAAAAAATGTACATTTATATTTCTTTATTGAAACATAAGCAAAAGATTATTGCCGTTTGTATAACATGAGATCAATTTGTACAACTGTCTAAGCATTCTCCTATTTTCTTAGACTATGTGAATAATTGTTTGTATTGCTTCTGCTTTATTATTGTTTGTAGTTCTTTTTGCATTATTCTTATATTCTTTGGATAGTCTTAAAATAGATAAGTTGTTTATAATTCGAATAAACCAGGACTAATTTGTATGCATCATGTGAGTAAATGTTCCGTTCAGATACTAAGTGAGATCATGCATGTGTTGTTTCAGTTAATGATAAATGATGACGATAACCTTATTTGGACTGTTCTTCCTACATTAGCCTGCTGACTGATAATTTTACCTTTTAGAATCTGTTTAGATTGTAACAAATGCAACTTGATAAAACACTGGTAACAAAAGCACAAAACAGCTAAATGTTGGTTGATGGGATTTAGCTAAATAGTCTACTAATCTTGTATGAAATACATTTGATGTCTTGCCTTGTATAATGAGTGCATTAAACAATTTCTCTGTTACAATTCTCAGCTTTTAAAATATTAGTTTATAGTGTTCTAGTTACAGCATAACTTTACCGTGTGATTTTCAAAAAGCAACACTGCCCACAAATAAACACATTTTTAACGCTCTGAATTTCTTACCTCTTCATTGTTGAAGACCTCATTAATTGGGATGGCATTTGTGCATTTACAGCACTTTGAGGAATAGTGGGTGAGTTTGTTTTTGCAAAACAGCACAAACAGATATTGCACTGAATATTGCTTACCTGAGTTGCTAAACTGGTAACAGTTATATTAGAGGAGATTTCTTCTGTTCTTCAACTCATTTTAAAGACACTTGAAACTATTCAGTACTACTAGCAACATGATCATGGAGGGATATTTGAAGCCTCTGCACACTTTCCAACTAGTCAATATCCTTCTTAAACTGTGGTACCCAGAACTGGACACATTAGTGTAGGTCTTATTTAATGGAACTTTCTCCTGGATGAGTGTACATAGGTTTGCTGCCTAAGAGATTCGTTCTCTGTAGCAGGCGTGGGGAACTTGTGTCCCTCCAAATCTTGCTGGGCTGTAGCTCCTATCATTCTTGGCTGTGCTGGTTGGGGGGTTGATGGAAGCTGAATTCCAACAACATCTGAAGGGCCAGAGGTTTCTTTCCCCTACTCTATAATAATATCTAACTGGCTTGCAGCATTCCTATGCACATTGACTTAGGAGGAAGACCCACTGAACACACTGTGACTTAATTCAGACTACACATACCTAGGATTGGACTGTAGGGCAGCTAATTTGCATGGGATTGCAGCCCCAGGCCTTAAAACCTTGTTTTGATGTTTGCTTGAAACATTTTAAGTAGAAAAGATCATTTTAGAACTACATAGTATCCCAGGTGCCAAATTCCCTATTCATGTGATATTAGTACACTGCGCAGAACTTGAAAATCATCTTTTTTGGTTTTCTGGGGCAGTTTTTGTTTTGTTTTGTTTTTTGCGTGAATGCTAATCCAGGTTCAGAGATTAGAATCATGATTACCTTGGGGATTAGGAAGTAGCTACTTTCCACCTTGTGCTGAGAAGACACATATTTTTCCTTCTGTCTCAAAAGCAGTTTTGATAACAGCAGCACACCAAAGGCTAGAATGGTCTCTACCGTGAGAAAGAGCCCTGTGGAATACATAGGTTGCTGACCTCCGATGTTCAAAAACTCTAATGAGTTTAACTTGAACTGTCTTTTCCCCACCCTTTAACAGGATGACTTGAGGGATCTAAATTGTTATTGTTCGGTACCCTTTAGTACGCTGCAGTTGTACTTTCAAGCTTTGTCAGTGCGAAAGGTGATAAAATATCAAAGTGCTCTAAAATGTATTTTTATTCATTCCCCCCCATCTAGTTTGATCAGTGTGCTGACAATGAGACAGCCTTACCTAACCTGGCTGGTGCTCTCTAGGTGTTTTGGATTTCAGATCCCATCAGCTTCAGGCCCCATGCTGGCTGTGACCGGTAGGCATCCCAGTCCAAAACATCTGGGAGGCACACTGCTTTAAGAGGACAGGTCCTCATCCTGATGAGCTTCCAGTCTAAAATTCAGCAAAGAGGAAGAAGGGGAGGAAGAGGCAAGGATGCAGAAGGAAAAAAAATATACAATTGTTTCAATTGCATGTGCTCAGCCTTGGTTATAGGCTTAGTAATAATAATAAAATAATAATAATAATAATAATAATTTATTTATACCCCACCCATCTGGCTGGGTTTCCCCAGCCACACTGGGTGGCTTCCAACAAAACACTAAAATACCACAACCTATTACACGTTAAAAGCTTCCCTAAACAGGGCTGCCTTCAGATGTCTTCTAAAAGTTTGGTAGTTATTTTTCTATTTGACATCTGGTGGGAGGGCGTCCCACAGGGTGGGTACCACAACCGAGAAGGCCCTCTGTCTGGTTCCCTGTAACTTTGCTTCTTGCAGCGAGGGAACCACCAGAAGGCCCTTGGCGCTGGACCTCAGTGTCCGGGCAGAACGATGGAGGCGGAGACGCTCCTTCAGGTATACTGGCCTGAGGCCGTTTAGGGCTTTAAAGGTCAGCACCAACACTTTGAATTGTGCTCGGAAACGTACTGGGAGCCAATGTAGTTGCTAAATACAATTGAAATCTATTATTGCTCCCCGGGAAATGATCATTCAAGCCCAATGATCATGTGACCCCCCTCACAGTGCTATCTGGCCCTTGCGACTCTTTTCAGACTCTGTCTCCACCCCAGGCCACACCTCTGACTGGTCATGCTCTCAACCTTCCTCAAGTATTTTTATCTAGTTGACTGTTTCTACGAGCTGTGATAATGCCTCTTGCCTGCTTCGATTAAGTGTATGTTTGTGTGTATGCATAGTAACCTCTAGTATTCGCATGGGTGGAATATAGCCTACTGTACAAGAGTCACATCTATTTGCTCTGCCTACTGGTCACACCCGACAATGTCATGTGCCCCCCCCAAAGGTTGCCAATGAAGTAACATGGCATTCAGGCTGAAAAAGATTCCCCCATCTCCTGATACAGAAGAGAAGTTTCTCGAGCAGGCACTAGGACAACATCAAGTAGGCTGTAGTCCTTCTGTTGCTTGAAGGAAGGAAAACACCACTCCAGTGAATCTCTGACTCCACCTTGGAGTGCTGTCGAAGAAAGGACCATTGTCCTCAGCTGAAAGGTGTTTCTGTCCCGGCCCCTAGTTGCTGAAGAACAAAGATTTGAAGGAGGATTCTTTCTAAACATAGCTGTCAAGCATCCCTTATTTGGCGGGACAGTCCCAGCGCCATGTCCCGCTGCTGTCCCTTATTGATGAGGCTTCATTTGGCTGCTGGCTGGGCTTTCTGCCTTTGGCTCGGAGGGGCTCAGAAGTTGAACATACCTGTGCCCGGAAAATCCCTTATTTTGGCTGCTGATCCCTTATTTTCGAGGCTGCTAGTCCCCTATTTTCAAATCTGTAAGTTGACAGCTATGTTTCTAAAGGCTTTGATGTTTAGATTACTGCGGTACATGTGCGCATTGCTAGTTTAAGGCACCTCAGGAAATACACAAAGTCAATCCAAAACAGAGCTACAAAAAGGCAAGTGTTCTAACTCCCAAAGCTATAAATGTTGACCCGACACTGATCCTTGTTATCCTATATGTAGGAATGGGGCACAACTTAGTTCAGTAAGTGTTCCCGCAGTCTCTCACTAGTCCTAGTTGGTGGAACTCTCTGTTCCCTTCTTATTTGGCACCTCCTAGATCTGGGTGACAGGGGAGGTGTCTATGCTGTCTGAAAGGTGGCAGGGACCGGCAAAACATTCCCACCTGGAAAGGCAGAGCTGCTCCCAGTGTTTGATGGTGCTGGGGTGGGTGGTGCGCCCAGCACTATGAAAGTGTCAGTCAGAGGCTCCAACAGCTGTGGAGAGGCAGGTGGGGGAAACAGAGGGAGATGGGGCTTGCAGCTCTTGTTGCAGAGATGGATGAGATGAGATCATAGGTTGATGGAACCCCACACCAGATCCTCACTATCAGGCTGCCCCACACCTGGGAGAGACTCCTACATCCCATGGGAGCCCTCCTGTGGGTCCTCCATTGGCCTGATTTGGCCAGCCCACGGTAGTTTCTGAGGGAACACTTTGACCACACCAAGGTCCACCCACTGCTGACTGACATATATGCAATAACCAGACACCTAAGTTTCTAGAGTGTATCCAGCATTGATATGTGTCTGCTCCCCGCTCTCCCATTATTGGATTTGTACGGACATTGTGTTTGTTACATTTAATTATTTGAGCATTAGGTTTTCTCCTGTGCTTATGGTGAACAGTGATTCTGAGGAGGTCTACAGCCCAGTGCCCCCTCAGAAACACCTTTATATGATCACAATGACTGTTTCTTGAATGTTGTTGTTGTTTAGTTGTTTAGTCGTGTCCGACTCTTCGTGACCCCATGGACCAGAGCACGCCAGGCACTCCTCTCTTCCGCTGCCTCCCGCAGTTTGGTCAAACTCATGCTGGTAGCTTCGAGAACACTGTCCAACCATCTCGTCCTCTGTCGTCCCCTTCTCCTTGTGCCCT
Source organism: Podarcis raffonei (assembly GCF_027172205.1). Lineage (NCBI taxonomy): Eukaryota > Metazoa > Chordata > Lepidosauria > Squamata > Lacertidae > Podarcis > Podarcis raffonei. The sequence goes on along the minus strand of NC_070611.1, from coordinate 62,190,544 downwards.
CCATCTTTCCCAACATCAGGGTCTTTTCCAGGGAGTCTTCTCTTCTCATGAGGTGGCCAAAGTATTGGAGCCTCAGCTTCAGGATCTGTCCTTCCAGTAAGCACTCAGGGCTGATTTCCTTCAGAATGGATAGGTTTGATCTTCTTGCAGTCCATGGGACTCTCAAGAGTCTCCTCCAGCACCATAATTCAAAAGCATCAATTCTTCGGCATCCATGGACAAATAAAACAGGCTTCTTGAATAGAACACCCCCCTCATGTCTCTTTGTTGCTTGATATATAGTAAGAGTAAGTAGGTTTGTCCTTCAAAGAAAAAAAAAATCCCACAGAATGCCCCCCAAATTCTAGTATACCTGTATACTAACTGTTTGGATCCTGAGCTGATTGTGACTCCCAGACTCTAGTTAACTGCTTTCTATTTGTCTAATAGTGTTAGAAGCAATTCCCTTTCCTCTGTGTTTGAGTGATATTTATCGTTTAAATAAATCATTGCAATTGGTGTAGTGGGCGGAACCCTGGATAATAGCCTTGAACACTCATAGCTCCATATGACATGTGCTATTATTATTGCTTACTTTTATAGCACCAAAAATATACTAAGCTCTTTACAAAAGGGTCGGATAAACAGGTCCCTGCCTAAAGCAGCTTCAATAGACATGAATCATAAAAGAATTTGTGTGGGGCACAGGGGTGGAAAGGAGGGAGCGGGAATCATAAAAATAATAGCACATTTAATACAGTGAAAAGCACAGTTTGGGTTGCAAAAATGTAGTTTTATCATTAAGCTTTGCAATATAGGGAGTCAACAAAGAGGAAAGGACACACACATCAGTGAACTGCCTGATCCTAATCATAGTTACATGGAAGAATGGCCCACTGATTTCAATGGGGTTTCTTTCCAAGCAAGTATGTTTAATATTGATGTCTTAGGTACCTTGGGTTAAGAACTTAATTCGTTCTGGAGGTCTGTTCTTAACCTGAAACTGTTCCTAACCTGAAGCACCACTTTAGCTAATGGGGCCTCCTGCTGCCGCCTTGCCACCGGATAACGATTTCTGTTCTCATCCTGAAGCAAAGTTCTTAACCTGAGGTACTATTTCTGGGTTAGCGGAGTCTGTAACCTGAAGCGTATGTAACCCGAGGTACCACTGTATTCCTGATTTTTAGTAGAGTGTGATGCAACACTGTCATAACCACCTTCACATGCGAGTTATGCGGCAAAAGGATACAAGTTGAAGCATCTACGATATATTTCAAAAAGTTGTTTGTATGTTTGCTGGGCATTTGTACACCTCTTACGATATCAGTACCAAATTATTGTTCCCGAGGTCAAGGAGGAGGTTTTCATCTGTGCCTGGATACAGTTGGGTGCCATTTTGGATCCTGAAGGCAGACTGAACCTTTCAAAACTGCACTGATTTTAACCAAAGTTTGCATGGTGGTTCTTGAGATGAAGGTGCAGGGTTTTGACTACAGCTGGACACAATTTTGTGTCCTGCTATTGTGCCCTGAGCCTTTCAAAACTGCACAGATTTTAACCACTGATTTCAGAACTGCAATGATTTTTCTGGTTTCTTAGAATTCCTGAGCAACGCCGGGCACAAGACTGCTAGTTTCTTTCTAAAGAAAGTGATGGAGGTGCCAAATCGGCTCAGGGGAGTAAAGCGGGGGTGGGGAACCTGTTGGATGCCAACTCCCATCAGCCCCTGCAAGGATGGTCAATGATCAGGGATGATGGGAGTTGTAGTCTGGCTATATCTGGAAGGCCCCGGGTTCCCCATCCCTGAAGTATAGAGTAAAAAGCTGGAGATGTTTGACAAAAGAAGAGTTCTTATGCATACCGAAGAGAAGACAGGAAGATAAATAAAATGCCCAGACTGGAATGAGACAAGAAATCACCAAGAAAAGGTAATATCCAAAAGTAACGAGAGACTTAATGGTAAGTATGAAAACTGGTAGCACATATAAAGAAACTGAGCTGAAATGGGAGTTTAGGGAAAGAGTCATGGGGAGGAGAAGTTTCAGCTGTGAGTATTCTGAAGATTTGTAACGGATAGATAGAAAATAATAGTTTATTAAGAGTGGATAGTTAATAATAGCTTATTAAGAGTGTATGCATAACAAATGAATAAATAATATTGCTTTTGCGCATTAACAAAGAAGTTGGGTTTCTGCGAAAGTTTTAAGATGAGGGGAAAGACCAGAAAACACAGCATTAATACAGTTTAGTTATAAGAAATCCAATTGAAAAGGCTTTTATTTTTGTAATGGAAATAGGACAAAAATTGTGTCATTGGTTTCTAAGCAGCGATATGACAAATACATGGTAGCAGTATTAACCTGGTGTAGACTTCAAGGATTGCATTAATACAGCAGTGACTTTCATATGTTCTTTTTTACAACAATCCTTTATATGTTCAGTGGTCTGCCAAGGAACCACCACATGTATTAGAAACAGAATTGGCTAATTCTTGTATGTGGAGGATTCTGGGGTGGGGCATACTGCAGCATGTTTATCAGTTCATTCTTGGTGCTAAGGTCAGACCAGTAGAGTCACATCTAGAGATGTGGGATAAATTTGATTCAGTTTGCATTTAAATATACCTAATAACAAACTTTCCAAAACAACACACAAACCAGAACATCCTTCAAAATTCACACTTTCTGATTTTTGCAATGCACTTCTCCAGCCATGTAATGTGTAAAAAAATAATAATAATACATACACTTGGATAACACGTGCATGAAAATGCACGTATTAGCAAAATATAACATACAAATATGTGTTACGTTCGGGGAAATGGCTTTGCAAAAATGCGTACGTTAGGCAAAATTGCAAATGTGTATGTTAGGAAAAATATGCATTAAAAGGCTGGTGAATTTTCCTTTTTTTTTTTTGAAAACTAAGATAAAATTGCAAACTGATGTGGAAATGTGGAGATTTGAGCTTAAGACTGATAGAATGAGAAAGTGAAAGAAACTGAACTTGACATATGGGTCTATGTCTAAGCACACGGTCAATCTGTGTGGAAGCACCTTGGAACAGGAATGAACAGACTTCTGTTGGGGAATCTGCTCTGGTTTTGACTTGAACCTACCTGAGCCACATGCAAAATGGCAGCTCAAGGGGTGGAGCTAACTGCTTACTGAATCCCATGTGCCATTACACTGGGTGGCTGGGTGGGGCTTAACTTCCCATAATGTTAAGTGCACAGGGTGCAAATTCATCTGCATTTAGTATTATTTTAACACTCTGTGCTAGGAGGGGAGGGGGAGATTTTAATTAAGACTGCAGAGTGGAGAGAGAGGGTAGGCTTAACTCTTGCCTTCCCAGCTGCAATCCTCACAGAAATGGACCCTCATCTTGCCCCAGAGGTTAGAAAAAGCTCCCATTGGGACAACTGAACTAATCGGCAGGCCAAAGATTTTCATCGGGTGGGAAGGGCTAAACTTCTCTTTCCTGCATGCTGTGTTCCTGATTGGAGACCACCTCATGCTTAGTATTATTTTCTTTAATGTAGGAAAAGCTCTCTGCTGCACATCTAAATGCAGCGTGTTGAAATTAGGCTCTCCGTTGACCTGCATGTACCGATACAAATCTTAAACCTGAGTCAAATCAAGGATTCTTTTTGCTGCTGGTATTGATAAGCAACTGGGAACCAGAAACTTTTGCTGATCTACTGCAAATCATCCAGTGATTACCACTACGCTCAAATGTACCAAGTGCTTCCCTGTGGCTTAGCAGTGCAAGATTAGTCAAGGTGACCAAAACGTTTTTCAAATGGGGCAGAGCCGCTGATCTGCCATGACTGATCTCCTCATCTTCTGATGTGCTTCTGGACGAACCACCGGGTTCCCCCAGAATGAACATTACAATAGCAGAGCTTATTATGACTAAGCACATGAACTAACATGGCTAAGGTCTGGTTCCTGGCTTGTGCACATTACACTAGCTTCTGGTGATTGTTGTGTCATTAAATAAAGGCATGAATAAGCATTCAGCTTATGCATGTTCAGCTTCAGATCATAGCCAAGCACCAGGTGAAATTCAGGGGCACACATTCGTAGTGTGAGTATTTCCAACATCTGTTTAATTCCAGCATTAAAAAAACAACACGGTGGAGGTATCTGAGCAGTTTTAATTTTACCCCCCCCCCTTTAATGTTCCCACTTTAGCAAGAAGCCAAAGGGAGATGACCTTCGAAGGCTTTATACGGTACATGCTTTCGGAAGAGTGCAGCATCTTTAAACAAAAGCACCGGACGGTTTACCAAGATATGAACTTCCCATTGTGTGACTACTTTATATCATCGTCACACAATACCTACCTGATACAAGACCAGCTTGTAGGGCCAAGTCACCTGTGGGGCTACGCCAAGTATGTACATTTATTTGTGGGGTAGGGCAGGGGAGAGGTGAGGCCAATAGGGTGTGGAGTAACAAAACTGTGCAGAAGTGTGTTGCGTTTCCTAATGGTGTTCTTTCTCCATATTTAAAATAAACACAAATGTTTGCAGCCGTTGAAGAAAAAATAACTTGGAAAAATACCTATGGGTTGTATTATTGCGCTCATTGAATGATTTCCGCTCAGGCAATGGAACGTCTGTTACTCCCCCCCAACAAATCTGCCCTGGAGAGTTGGTGGGATTGAGGGGGTACAAAGGAGGAAAGTTCCATTGCATGTATGGACATCATCCTGCTGGTGCAATAATGACTTCATTGGAAGCAAGTCTGTGGCTGAGCTAGAACTGAAATAGGGGTGGAATATAGATACATATAAAAACTGCTTCAAAAATGGTTTTCTTAAAAATAAAAAAATACATTGCATTTTCCATAAGGCTGGCCATCGCCATCTAATGTCACATTGTATATTGCTTTTAAAACACCCTTAAAATGTTTTATTTGCAGCTGTATAGGACAATGGCAGAAAATTATTCTTTTGTTCTGATTTAGTGCTTTCTGAACTTTGGGACTCTTTTGAACCCCTTTTGGCGTCCCACCCAGTGCCTACAGTGTGCCCTATGGCCAAACGCATGGGAAATCTTGTGTACAATCTTGTGGCTGGTGGCCTTTCTGTTCCTCCATTTGCTTATCCTTTTGGTGCTAGCATTTTGTATTGTGAGTGGCAAGCACAAATCCCATGGCTTTTTACCATGAGTACCCGTGGCATCATGGCAGATCACTGTGGCACCATTGGCAAAACCATGTGATTTGTCCCAGGCAATAATTGCGCCCGGTCCTTGTCTCTCTCCCCCTCCATCTGTTTTGCAGCAAGGTTGCCTTGCTGCTTCATTGGAAGAAAGTGTGGCTGGGAAACCTCAGCTTGCAGGAGTAGGTTCCCTTAGCTCACATTGCTTTAGCAGGATTGGTTACTCAGAATTGGGCCCACAGATTTAAGAATGGCAATCCAAGTCAGTTATTAAGTTAGCCCTTCACAGTTGCAAGGAAACCTCCAGTCAAGAGGTAGATGGTGCACCCAGTTCCTGCTCCGGAAAGGTTTGTACACAGCCAGAGTTTGGAATTCAGAGTCATCTGAAGTTTGTGGATTTCATAAGCAGGAATAATTCTTCTGAAATTGCCTCCCAGGATCCTAAATGTCCCAAAATATCATCTGGGTCTTGCAATGACAAAAGTTGGTCCTCTCAAGACTTTGGGGACTTGGGAATATCATGCTGCCCAATGAATTTTTGCATCCAAATCCTTGCTTATTGTGTGGCTTTGGATAAGTCACAATCCTACCTCACAGGACTGTTGTGAAGATCAAATGGGATTCCCCTAAGCTGCCTTCGAGCTCCTTGGATGAAAGGCAGGATATGGATAGATCAATATGATGACTAAATAAAGAGTTACATCTTAGCCTATAACTCAGATGTAGGTACAGTCACAACATGACCTTCGATGTTATTTTTGGTGTTAAATGGAATTGGTTGAAATTGTCAGTCAGGTAAATAGGGGCTTCCAGCACAGAGTTATACCTCTATCTGAATACACAGAGTGATGGCCAAGGGTGGGTCCAATTCAGAACTGTAAATAAGACTGTGGCTCTCTAATATTTTCATATCTCTATGGCAGTGCAAACTGCTTCGGAGAAGATCTGTTTTCTTAAAAACTGTGGATCATCAAAATGTGTGCTACCCTATCTGAGCTTCTAGCAGAGTGCAACTCCGTAGCTAAACAAGAATTATTTGGAAAGCAGAAAGCAATATGAGTGCTGATGAATGGGACACAGATCTTTTTATTGCCTTCTCTTCTTCTTCTTCTTCTTCTTCTTCTTCTTCTTCTTCTTCTTCTTCTTCTTCAATTTAAAGTTCCCTAAAGAAGGGATGCCGCTGCGTAGAAATTGATTGTTGGGATGGTCCAAATAATGAGCCTGTGGTTTATCATGGACATACCTTGACGAGCAAAATTACCTTCAAGAATGTCATCGATGTGGTCCACAAGCATGCCTTTGAGGTAGGTGCATGTAGTTGGTCAAAAGCTCTGAAAAATGTTCACAGGGCACTGTAGGGTACCTACTTGTCCCACAGCAGTATCAGATGACTCTGAGGGTGGGTAGTCTGCTGACCTATGAGAGCCTTATACGATGCTGTCAGCTGACCTACAGAAAGCATAAAACAGATCTTAGATGTGACACATGGCAGGGCTGGATAACAGAAACAAAAATACAGTGGTAGCTTGGTTTATGAACTTAATCCATCCGGAGGTCCGTTCTTAAACGAAAGCATTCTTAAACCAAGGCATGCTTTCCCATAGCAGTGAGGGGACTCAGTTTACAAATGGAACACACTCAACAGGAAGCGGAACATGTTCTGCTTCCAAGGCAAAGTTCACAAACCAAAACACCTAGTTCTGGGTTTGCAGCGTTCTTAATCCAAGTTGTTCATAAACTAAGCTGTTCTTAAACCAAGGTACCACTGTAATTCCTTTGTGAAAATTACTGTGGGCAGAACAGCACTGTGCAGTGAGGAAAACCTTGCTATGTTTCGAGAATGGCTGCTTGTTGTAACAATTTTGGCCGCATTTGTGTGACTGCTGTTTATTTATTTGCTTATCTGAAGATTTCTCAATCGTGAAAGAGAACTAAGTTGTTCACCAATATTTATTAAAGCAATATTACATTGAGCCCCCAGTTCAAACACAGCCAATTCCCACTTTCATATTGTCAAAGCCACCAGAGATCAAATTCACATTCCAAAACTGGGGAGCGTCTCTCCAAGAAACCAGCGGGAAGCTAAATGGCGTTTCTGTGTGCTGCTCTGGTTCACCAGAAGCGGCTTAGTCATGCAGGCCACATGACCCGGAAGTTGGACGCCGGCTCCCTCGGCCAATAAAGTGAGATGAGCGCTGCAACCCCAGAGTCGGCCACGACTGGACCTAATGGTCAGGGGTCCCTTTACCTTTAATATGTGGCAGCTGCAAGCATTTAAAAAGGAAACAGAGTCACAAATCCCAGATGGGCATGGACGAGCTCTTGGTCATGCCTAACGTGGCCCTTGGAATCCTCCTAAGAACATAAGAAGATCCTTCTGAACCATCCAGTCCAGCATCTTGTTCTCACAGTGGCCAACCAGATGCCTGTGGGAAACCCACGAGCAGGATTCAAGCACATAAACACTCTCCCTTCCAGTGGTTTCCAGTAACTGGTTTTCAGAAGCACTGCTATCATGACTACTAGCCATTGATAGACCTCTCCTCCATGAATTGGTCTAACCTTCTTCTGAAGCATTCTAGGTTGGTGGCCATCACTGCCTCCTGTGGGAGCAAATTCTATAGTTCAACTTTGCTCCTGATCATTATCTGCGACTGAGCATGTATTTTCCCCTCACGAAAGTGATTCAGGGAGCAATCCTTACCCCTGGTGAGCAGCAGTAGGACAGTGCAGCAGTATTCCTGCTGCTTGCACCACCAGTGGCAACAGCAGTGTTGAAGAAAGGCTGAAGTAGCAACAATTTGCCAATGGCTTAGTGTCTAGAGCAGCGATTATCAGCCTGTGGGTCCCCAGATGTTGTTGGACTACAACTCCCATAATCCCTGAGCTCTGGCCTTGCTAGCTAGGGGTGATGGGAGCTGTAGTTCAACAACATCTGGGGACCCACAGGTTGAGAAAGACTGATCTAGAGGATCCTTGGCTAGTTCAGATCTGCTCCTAAATTACCCCTGAAACACCCCGTTTAGGGTTTACACTGACCATTGCCAGCAGTAGCTTCCTTCCACCCAAACTTCTCCTATGACAGTTGTGGATTCTCCCCACTGGTAGAGGCCAAAACAGCCAGGCAGTTCTGGGTGGTGGGATGCCCATGACACATTCAACTACCCTTGAGCTTACGTGGGTTGAGGTTTGGATTCTTCTGTTAATGGACTTCCTCAGTTTCAAAAAGGGGAGGGATACCAACAGTCTTTATGTTAAATTTTCAGGCATCAGATTATCCCCTTACACTATCTTTGGAGAATCACTGCAGTGCTCCACAACAGGAGAAGATGGCTGGCCATTTGCTAGACATTCTCAGGGATACCCTCTGTACTTCAACACTGGATGACAGCATGCCATCTGAACTACCCTCTCCAGAGGTAACATCCCACCCCCCAAACCCAACATTATTATTATTATTATTGTAAAATATGGTGTTTTGGGGTGTTTTGTTGTGTGTCAGTTTGTGTGTGTTTGTGTGCAAGCTCTGCAACTGTTGCGCACATTTGCAGCATAATGATTATTCAGAGTTTGGAATATCTTCGTCATAAAAAATGAGATTGGGCAGGGGGAAATGAGATGGTGCTCACAGGGCTTGTGATCAATATCATTCTTGTTCCAGCCCATTCTTCCACTTCCACCCCTCCTCTCACCATAGCTCATTCCGGAGCCTTTAAAACTGTGAGTGAAATGAAGTAGTGTGGTACAGTGGTTAGACAAGGGATTGGGAAGCCATGGCCCTCCAGATGTTGGAAGACTGCAGCTCCCATCAGTCCCAGCCAGCATGTCTAGTGGTTGGGGTTTATCAACATCTGGGGTGTCGCAGGTTAGCCACCATGGATTAGACTGAGGAGACCCAGGATCAGATCCTCACCTGGCCATGAAGATGAGGGACGGCCTTGTGATGGTCACAATTTCCCAGCCTAGCCTAATTCACAGGCTAGTTGTGAGGATAAAAATGGGGAAGGGGAAGAACCACTTATGCCATCTTTAGCTTCTTGGAAGGATATAAATATTGCAAGTATGAGAGGGCAGAGGAGCCTGTGTTGCATTGATTGATAGACTGCTTCCTGTATAGGCTACACATTGCCCACCCCCCTTCTTCAAACAAATTCAAATATGATTGTTTTCCAGGTAAAACAAATAGTCAGATGTGAGACATTCCAAGCTATAGACAAGCCATGCTGATATCTCAGGAACAACACATTGTCCTTGAGATGACAACATGAGGCTACATGCAGTGTTGGTGTGCAACACTTGAGTTGTGCTGCCTGAGTTTCTTCACACATGCACGGTGCTGCAGTCCTGAAGAAAGGAACACACTTGTGTAAACTGACTCATAACTATGGCTCCCTTGCTTGCTGAATTGTTCCTAGAGCTATATGCTTCTCAAAATTTAATATTTAATATTTAATATTTTTTTGGAAGCTGCCCAGAGTGGCTGGGGAAGCCCAGCCAGATGGGCGGGGTATGAATAATAATAATAATAATAATAATAATAATAATAATAATAATAATTAAATTGCACTCAGATTGTGGGTGGAGAAATGCCACCAGGCTTCTCTAGGAGAAGGAGAATTTATCCAACAAGTCTCAAGGGTGGGGCTCACCACAAGCAGTGGTCATAGCACAGCGTCTTTCTTTAATTTGCAGAAAGGGGTGGAATGGATAACCATGGTTTCCTTTTCATTAGCCCAAAAGCTAATCCCTACATGCAAGTCGAATCTCCATGACATAATGCTGGTCGATGACTTGGAGGTGAACAAATGAATGGCTTCTGGGGTTTGAAAGGGAAAGCCATGGTTTCCTTTTCATGGTGTCTGCTGGTTTGGTTTGCATAATGTTTCCCCAGAGTGGACACCTGAACAAAAAGGGTTTTTGTTCCTGTACGGTTGTGTGGTTTATTGTGCTGAATGCCCTCAAATTTCTTCCCGCAGCAACTGAAATTCAAAATCTTGATAAAAAATAAGAAAGTCGGAACTCTGGAAGAAACCCTGCAACGCAGAGGCCAGAGGTGCCTGGGCCAAATAGCAGAACTCGAGGAGGTCATGGAGTCAGAGGATGACCTTATTGATGAAGACCCTAAAGCACAGTTGATCAAGAAGCCGCTTGCTCGATTGGCCTCAGCACCCAAGAAGGATAAGAAGGGCAAGAAGGTAAACATACCTTCAGTTAGAGGTGGGGGAGGAATAAGATTTTGTTTGCATTTCAGTGAGAAAGTAGCTAACTCACACTTCTTGAACCAAAACATGGACAGAAACCCAGCTATCCTTTGAAATGCACACTTCTCTGATTTCTGCAGTGCAGTTTTCTAATCAAACATTGTGTACTAAAATGCATATATTGAGGGAAATGTGCATATATTGAGGGAAAGATGTGTGCAGCAGTGAAAACAACATTAAAATGCATTGCATTAGTGCAAATTGCTTGTAAAAATGTGCATATTAGTAAAAGATATACACAAAATGTATTAATCAGAGGTGTTTTTTTATCGCAAATTGCTTGTAAAAATGCGGAGAACAAAATTTAAGACTGGGAAAATGAGAAAGGAAGAGAACTGAAATTGATAGATTCCTCTATCCTTAACCTCCAGCACATCAGATTTTTGCAAAATCAGCAGCCACGTTGCCTGTCTCAGTGACTATTAACTGATGGTTGGTGTTCAATGAACAGGGCATCTTAGCTATTCAGTTATACAAAAGCCCCAGGAGACAATCACCTCATATTTCTCACTCTGCAAGGCTGTAATGCTTTTAAACTTTTTATTCACAGACTCATAAGGTTAAAGTCGCCATGTTGCTGTCAGAACTTGTGATATACACAGCTTCCCGGTCTTTTGTCAGCTTTGAAGATTCAAAGGAGAAGCAGAAGTTTTATCAAAATAATTCCATCGGGGAGGTGAAAGGACAAAAACTTATAAGCAAGAGAGGTAATTTACAAGATTCTAAAATTGACACTTGCTGCTATTTGCTTCTTTAAACTATTGGAAGAACTAAACTTTATGCATGGCACAATACAGAATGGTATTTAACTAAGTCCCACTTAGAGTAGACTTATTGAAATTAATGACTCTTGAGTTAGTCATGTCCATTAACTTCAACGGGACTAGATGGATGCCCATTGAGTCCCAGTGGGGAAAAAGCAATAATAATAATAATAATAATAATAATAATAATAATAATACCCCAATGTGTTTCACAGTCAGTGCAGTTTCCAGAATACCTTTTGCAACCAGATTGTAAGCCTCTATGCTTGGGAATAAGTCATACTGATTTGACTGGAACTTATTTCCAAGTAAGTAGGCTTAAACTTGCAACATGCAAGAGAATCAGGCCTAAGGACCCTCTTGTAGACGTCATTCAGTGGGATTTACCTCCAGATAGGTGAGCATAAGATTGCATCTTTGTGGTATTACTGGTCTTTGCCGTACTCTACTGCATCAAGAGCTAAATCCAATCAAGAGGTCTTTACTGGTTTACTGTTTGCTTCTGCAAAGAAGTCGAAGTGCTGTCTATGGAATAAAACTCTAAATAAATAGATATTTATTTGTTTCAGCCACTGGCCTTTGCAATCTGCACAAAACATAAAATGCACACATATGTGAACCACTAAGCAGGGAAAATTACCAAACTCAACTGAGACACCAGTCATTTGCTTCCAGATCTAAGCATAATAGAAATATATACAAGTATAAATACTACTGAGTGGGTAAAATTACTAAAATCAATTAGAATTTTAAAATGATACAATTTAAAACTCTGGGCACTTTGGCAGCCCTTATTTTAATGGAGGTTGCTATGAATTTTGCAGGTTTTTTTCCCCTTCCTGCTGTCAGCAGCTTATATTGATCTGCAAGGAGAAAAGTCATTGTAATAATTAGCTGGGTACCCCAGCTGAGACAGAAATAATGGAGTGATTAACTCCTTGTGTGGATCTCTCTATAAAGAGCAAAATAACGTGAACCATTATTTGGGTACTACCGTCTCCAGAAACTTAGGGCCAGGAGCTATCGGAGGATTTGCCTTCTCCCACAGAAGCTCGGCCATGTTATAAGATCTGCTTCAGAGATCATTCTAAGGATGCTTCTCCCCACCTTCTGAGATTAGGCAGGAGGCGACAGGTCATTCATTCCCCTTGGTGCGAACATCCTGGAACATCCTCAGAGGCTGCTAACCTTGCTGTCCTTCAGACATTGGGTTGATGTTGTTTGCTCATGTACTTGGAGGACGATCTGTTTCACCGCCAGGGACGGCGCTTGAGGATTTTGATCTTTGTGAATTCTGATATGACCTGACTTGTTCTGCACTTCCTGAACTAAAATGCAGATAAGAACCTTGCAGTTCACCCTCTTGATTTTACACTTCTCTGAAGCTTGGGGTGAACTTGTCAGCTCAAAAAAAGTATAAAAACCTCTTTAGAAATGCTTATTTTTGCGAGAGATAGTTTTTGGGTATATGCCTTTAAGTGCAAATGTTCAAGTAGGGATTTTAAAAATCTGCATGAAGGTTTGCACCTAAATTTCCACCTGAATTGTGGAACTTCTCCTCTGCCGAAGTGTGTTGACTTTCTGTCTCCATTATACAGCTTTTGAGTTAAGATGCACCTTTTTACCTTGGCCTCTGGCAATTGAAGCATTTTTGTTTTACGGTCAACCCCCTTTTTATTGAATGTATACTGTTCTTTTACATTTAGAATGTCCCCACACCCGTGTTATAACTGTAAAGTTTTTAAATCTATTGTTATAATTCTATACTAATTTGTTATAACCAGCCCTGGGACATTTATGGTAAGGGGTGTGGGCAAGAATATCTCTATCACCTGTATCTCTATCATTATCTGTCTCTGTCTCGCTCTTTATCTTTATCTCTCTCTCTCTCCCTACACACACACACACACACACACACACACACACACACACACAGTGCTTTTTTCTGGTAGGACACAGGGGTACGCATACCCCTAAACATTTTGTGAATCTAAGTTTGGCCTCATTGAGGGACAGTATTTCAATATGAGTAGGAAAATGAGAGTACCTCTAAACATTTTTTTAAAGAAAAAAAGAACAGTATATGTTTTTATATATATATATTCTGGAATGTATATAAAGCTATGGTTTTCCCAGTAGTGATGTATGGAAGTGAAAGCTGGACCATAAAGAAGGCTCATTGCTGAAGAATTGATGCTTTTGAATTATGGTGCTGGAGGAGACTCTTGAGAGTCCCATGGACTGCAAGAAGATCAAACCTATCCATTCTGAAGGAAATCAGCCCTGAGTGCTCACTGGAAGGACAGATCCTGAAGCTGAGGCTCCAATACTTTGGCCACCTCATGCGAAGAGAAGATCCTGATGTTGGGAAAGATGGAGGGCACAAGGAGAAGGGGATGACAGAGGACAAGATGGTTGGACAGTGTTCTCGAAGCTACCAGCATGAGTTTGACCAAACTGCGGTAGGCAGTGGAAGACAGGAGTGCCTGGCGTGCTCTGGTCCATGGGGTCATGAAGAGTCGGACACGACTAAACAACAACAACAACATATATATTCTGGAATGCCTTTCCTAACAAAACACACATTTCTAAGCACTCTTTGACTGAGGCCGAAACTGGATGGAAAAGACTTGCAAATAATGAATATATGTGAAATGGACTCATCTGCCCACCCCTGTTTCCTGCTTCATTTATTCTCATAACTTCTGCTGTTGCCATTTGACATAATTGTATCCTTTTCATTTTAATATTGTGCAGGATTTATTTATTGGTTGTTGCAAGCCACCTTGGAGGCTTTTAATCAGAAGCGCAGCGTATAAATATTTCAAATGAGTACAAAAAATAGCACAGGCTCATATGTTGGTTGCTGCTGCATCGCATAGGGATTCCCATTTCATATCAAGAGTTCCTGGCTGAGACATAGCACAGCCCTGGAAGCAGAGAGAGATGGATTGCCTAGAAATTGTAGCAAAAATTACGATTCTCGGGGCTTCTCAAATCACCCACTTAAACAACCCCTCCCCCAAACTGGAATAAATGATGCAAATTGGGCCTCCTGCAGTTTGCATAATCACAACATTTGTTTTGTGGAGTGGGAGCTATAATGGAATTCAGAATTTATCCTTAGTTCATTTCTCTAATAGTCTGGTGGTTGAAAGGTTTACATTATAGATCTTCAGCCAGTGGGTTGGGACCCACAGGTGGGTTGCGAGGCCACCCCAGGTGGTTCGCGGCCAAGCTGTTGCCGCCATGTTGGATTCCAGCTAAGGTTGACCAAATGGAAAGGGCACTTACAGGGGTGTCCGGGCTCTTGCACACATTGATCTGATGAGATACTCGCTGTATCCACTTCCATGCGTGCTGCAAAGTGCAAAGAAGCAGGAGAAAGGCAAGAGCCTTCTTCAGTAAGGAATATATTTCTGGCCAATTGTAGGCCTCACTTTCCTATAGGTATGGCTGTAGTGAGAGAGCTCTCTATGGGATACAGTTACAGGTAGGTAGCCGTGTTGGTCTGCCGTAGTTGAAACAAAATTTTAAAAATCCTTCCAGTAGCACCTTAAGGTAAAGGTAAAGGGACCCCTGACCATTAGGTCCAGTCGTGACCGACTCTGGGGTTGTGGCGCTCATCTTGCTTTATTGGCCGAGGGAGCCGGTGTACAGCTTCCGGGTCATGTGGCCAGCATGACTAAGCCGCTTCTGGTGAACCAGAGCAGCGCACGGAAATGCCGTTTACCTTCCCGCCAGAGCGGTACCTATTTATCTACTTGCACTTTGACGTGCTTTCAAACTGCTAGGTTGGCAGGAGCAGGGATTGAGCAACGGGAGCTCACCCCGTCACGGGGATTCGAACCGCCGACCTTCTGATCAGCAAGTCCTAGGCTCTGTGGTTTAACCCACAGCGCCACCCGCGTCCCAAGCACCTTAGAGACCAACTAAGTTTGTTATTGGTATGAGCTTTCATGTGCATGCACACTTCTTCAGATACACTGAAACAGAAGTCACCAGACCCTTATATATAGTGAGAGGGTGGGGAGGGGTATTACTCAGAAGGGTGGTGGGCATGGGTGATTGGCTGATAGGTGTGGTAAACCTGGTGACGACTGCCAACTGGTCTTACAGGAAAAATCAAGGGGAGAGATGGCTAAAAATAGCTATATCATGTATAATGAGATAAGAATCCAATGTCTCTGTTCAGACCAGGTCTCTCCATGGTTTTAAGTTTGGTAATAAGTTGCAATTCAGCAACTTCTCTTTCCAGTCCATTTCTGAAATTCTTTTGTAATAAGACAGCTACTTTGAGATCTTGTATAGAATGTCCTGGGAGATTGAAGTGTTCTCCTACTGGTTTCTCTGTCTTGTGCTTCCTGATATCAGATTTATGTGCATTTATGGGGTACAGAAACTCTGTTCACATTCTAGTCCATTTCTATGGCTCTCGAGACTTCTTCCAGAATAGAGCTATGCTGAGGACTAGAATGTAGAAGTGCCCACTTCTGCACAAGGGAGCACCCTGGTGGGTTGCTTGGTTGCCATCATGGCAGCAGCTGGAGGGCCAGGAAGTTACATCATAACTTGGGCTGCAGGAGATGAGAGCTGGAAGGAGCAGGAATGCCTCACCATCTTCTCACAGTATTGTTGTGAGGATAAAATGGTGAGGGGGATAACCTTGAGCTCCTTGGAGGAAAACTGGGATATAAATGCAGTGATAAATGAATAAAATAAACAATAATAAATCACATCATTTCCAGTGGGAGAGAGTTTAGTGGATACTTACCCTCCCTTTTGAAATCAATAGAATTGAACCTTCGCTTGAACATATGCTTTCTCCTTGTTTGTTCTGAACAACAGGCACATTTTTACATGTTCTCCCTGTGACCATATGGACTACAGCCTTTATATATATATATATAAAATCAGAGTTGAGATTTCTTCCAGTGGACTCTATCCTTGATATCCTGTCATCTATAACTGGTTCATGGTTATGTTGATTTCCAGGGTCCCTGGCTGGCTAGGTTTATGTTTTTTTGTTTTTTTAAAAAATGCTACTTTTGAATATGAGTTCATATAAGAGAGTTGTAAGGAAATATTGCGTAGCATTGTGGGCATGAATATTGCATGGTGACTTTGCCACAAACACACATCAAATTATCTTACCTTTGAAATATTAAAATTTTGTACTTTTTAATAAAATATGTGCACCATCCCTCTTTGCAGCTCCTGACTTCATTGCGCACACAACAAACTTCATTACAAGAATCTACCCCAAAGGAACCAGGACAGACTCTTCAAATTATGATCCACAAGAATTCTGGAACGTTGGGTGCCAAATGGGTAGGCTTTTCCATCTAATTTTATGTGATGTGTTTGCATGCATGAAACACCAAAATAGGTTTAGATATATGGCTTAGATTTGATAATGTCTCACATGGATGAAAGCGGGTTGGGGGCTGACATATATTGGACTCTAGAGTGCTTTTGGGTTGCAGTCACAGGCCAGAGGGCTGAGGAGGGCAATGAGGTTAAGGTAGGTGTGTGGAACTTCTGTCCCTTCAGATATTGCTAAACTAGAACTCTGATCAGCTCCAGAAAGTGTATCCAATGGCCAGAGTTGATGAGAGTGATATTTCAGCAGCATTGGGAGAGCCAAAGATTCTACACACCTGGAGACAGTAAAGCAAAGAAGCATCAAACACATTGGCCAGTCTGAGATGTAATGGAGAACCATAGTGGAGAGTCGGGGCAGGGTGGATTATGTGGTCCTCCTCCTCTCTTTGTGCACCGGGGGATATGCAAAGTATCTTTTTGTAACAGACTAACCACAGTTCCCTGTGACATTTTAACTCAGGAAACCATGGTTTGTATAAACAATGGTTCCAGCACAAGCCAGGTTCTGAAGCCATGATAGGAGCATTACTCATAAACAAATGGCAGTTGCCTCCATTTGGATGTCATGGAAGGCTGTACATATTTTAAAATCAGAAATGAAAGCATCCAATCTGCTTGAAAGAGGAGGCTGGAAAGAGGCAGAGATGTGGTGGACTGCAACTGCCATCATCATGCTGGCTGGGCCTGATGTGAGTTGTAGTCCAATAATTTATGGAGAGTGGAAGGTTCCCCAGCCCTGACCTGAATGCAGCCTTGATGATAGCGGACATATGGCTGAGTCAAAATTGCAATCCCTCATGCTCAAAAATATGCTGTGCTGGCCTCCTAAACAGATGTCTAAGTCCTCTTCCTGTAGCACACTGCCTAATGTTTATGTCTTAACTTGTTTGTCATTGCAATGGGAAATGTAACAACAAATTCATTATATGAAGCCTTGTACTTTGTTTCATCCTGCGGCAGTTGGGGGGAAGAACAAAAATACTAATTACATCTCTTCCTGCTCATTGCTTTCATTTTTCGCTCCTCTTTAATGGCATGTGTGTAATGCATAACAAAAGATAAAGTGATCTCTTTGGTGATATTAACTCCTTGCCTCTAAAAGCTTTGACTGGGTGCATTGTTGGCAGTGGACAGTTTCCTGGCATGAAAGGATCATTTATTGAGTGCCACTCAGGACTCAGGCAGCCTGCACTGCAGGAAATTGGATGATTTGTAAATGTCACTGCAGCACCCAGAACTGAATGGGTGACATGCGGAAGGAGTGACTTTATTTCTATGAAATTAAAAAGGTTCTGAACCAAAGAGTTTTGCCCTTTGAGATATAACTATTTTGAGCTTGTCCGCATGCTGCCAATCATCAGATTTGTATGATGGGAATAGCAATACAGTCTCAGAGAGAGAGAGAGAGAGAGAGAGAGAGAGAGAGAGAGAGAGAGAGAGAGAGGTCAGTCCCTTGTGAATGTTGAAGCTATGCATGTATGTTGAGTTGGAAGTATGTTCCATCAAGCTCAATGAGACTTTGGCCGCATCTACACCTGCTGTCTAAAACACAATTGAAGCACATGGCTGAAAAAACAACCCCATGGAAACTGTAGGTTTGTAAGATGTTTGGCAATAGTATCTCTGTGAGGGGATAAACAACTGTTCCTGGGATTACTGGAGGAAGCCATGTGTGTTAAGTGTTCTTTAAATGCATAGCATAGATGTGATCTTCCTCCCAAGCAAAACTGCAACAAGGCTGCAGCCCTAAGGTCTACAGGCTTCCTTATCAAACTATCACGTGTATTTATTATAATCTCTGTTCCATTTAAATGCCTAACAGATGAAAGTATTACCCACCTGGTGCCCACCAGATGTTTTCAACTTGAACTCCCATCAGCTTCAGCCTGCATGGTCATGCTGGCTGAGGTTGAAATGAGTTGCAATCCAAAACAGCTGGAGAGCGTCAGGTTAGTGAAGGCTGATTTACAGGATAGATGAGGAGGTTGTGGTGGAAATATCTACCTTACCTATCTAGTTTTATTTAATTCACGACCTCACTTTGAAGTGTTCTCCAGCAACAGAACACCCAATGAAACGAAACACAACCTAAACAGAACAATAAAACTACCAAAAAGAATGCCAAGCAGAGAGAAGCTAAACAGCAGTCAGTAAATCTAGATGAAATCAATTAGGCAAATTAAAGATCAGACGATTGTCTAAACAGACAGAAAATCTTTAAGTTCCAACTTTGGCATCTCCAGCTAAAAGGTTCTTATAGCAGGCAATGGAAAATAGCTTTCTCTGCTTAAGATATTGGACTGCCGAGGGCAGAAAAAATGGACGGTACTAGGCTAGATGGACAAATGTTTTGACTTGGCACAAGGCTGCTTCTGTGCACCTTTTGAGCACAACAGGTCTTTAAATCCCATTTGAAAGGGTCAGTCTTCCGACTTAAGGTGTTACCTAGTCCAGGTGGTACCACTAGGAATGCTCTTTCTGCAGTGGCTGCCAAACTAATGGACAGGGATGGGTAGCCTCATGCCCAGGGGCCAAATATGGTTCTCCATTATCTGGTCCTCAAAACCCTCCCCTGACCCTATCCCACGCCAGCCCTGCTTCACACTCCAAGTGCCTTGCAGGAACATGCCCTTGAACACTGATAATGACTCTTGGTTCTCTGGATGGAGGTTAGAGAGGAATCATAGGCTCATAGAATTGCAGGGTTCATCTGAGGCTAATCTAGTCCAACACCCTGCAATGCAGGAATATGCAGCTGTCCCAGACAGGGATCAAACCTGCAACTTTGGCATTATCAGCATCACGCTCTAACCAACTGAGCCATCCACATGTGTAGAAATTTAGAAATTTACAAAGATGAAATTTAGAATTGTTGCTCCACCCCGTTCTGCCCTAGACACCCCCAGCCAAGGAAGGTACACATCTGATAGTTAATTCTTTATTGACAAAAACATGCACTTACAGCAACTCCCACAGTGCTCTGGATACACATGCAAACACCCTTCTAGCCTCTAGGAAGCTGTCCCTAGCTCTGTGCCCCATGGAGCAGTTGCATAGGATAGATTATAAAACCACCAAGAGGTTTTCTGAACTACATTTTAAAGAGTGGGGAGGTATGTTATCCCACGATCCCCATGAGATGTGCACAGGAGCCAGAGTCCCACACCTCAGCTGGCAGGAGAAGAGGTTACAAGCACGTGCTGATATAGGTGCATAGAGCAAAATGTGCAAGTGTTGTGGTATGTGATCATTGCATGCACCAGAAATTCAGAGGCCCAGCCCTTGCAGCTTCATCACTCCCATTTGTTTTTTCAATGTCTCTGTATGTGTGTGTTTCATCAGATCCTGGTGTGTGTGTGTGTGTGTGTGTGTAGGGGGAAAATATTTCTGAAAATCAGTCATTACTTCAGTTGCATTTAAAAACAACAACTGCTCACACAATACCTTGTATGCAACTGAAACTATCTCTTCCCCCGCTTGCAGTGGCCTTAAACTTCCAGACACCCGGAGTACAGATGGATCTACTGAATGGAAAGTATTTGGACAATGGTGGCTCTGGTTATATCTTAAAACCAGAATTCCTGAGAAAGAGAGATACAGACTACAACCCACATGACGTAAACATGAAATTCAGAGCGCTTACACTTACAGTAAGGGTAAGAAGGTTTCATTCAACATTTCACTTATCATTCATATATGATAAACCACTGAGCCTCTTGGGCTTGCTGATTGAAAGGTCAGCAGTTCCAATCTGTGCGATGGGGTGAGCTCCCATTGCTCTGTCCCAGCTTCTGCCCACCTGGCAGTTCGAAAGCATACCAGAGCGAAAAAGACAACAGTGACTTTAGAAAGGAATGGGAATTTTTTTTACAAGATATTTGCAGAAATAACAAAAAGAAATGTACTCAATGTCAAGATTTGAACAAACTTTCACAACTTTATTGAATTTCAAAATGGAGGATGACAATGTAACAACATTTAATAGTATATATATATACATGTAGCATACAACAAACAATGTAACAAACCAGAAGGGGAAAATGAGGGATGCCAGTGGGAGGGTGGGGATTGTAAAGGTAGGACTGGATTATGGTACATGATATTTGTAATTATAAAACTTTAATAAAAATATTATTAATAATAAAAAATAATAATAAAAGAAAGCATACCAGAGCAAGCAGATAAATGGGTACCGCTGCAACGGGAAGGTAAATCGTGTTTCCGTGCACTCTGGTTTCCATCACAGTGTCCTGTTGTGCCAGAAGTGGTTTAGTCATGCTGGCCACATGACCCGGAAAGCTATCTGTGGACAAATGCCGGCTCCCTTGGCCTAAAAGCGAGAAGAGCACCGCAACCTCATAGTCGCCTTTGACTGGACTTAACCATACAGGGGTCCTTTACCTTTTATCTTTACCTTACTTCTCCTAAGCTCTATTTTTTTTTAAAAAAAGAAAATATCCCAAATTCATTACTGGTTGAACATTTCAGTTGTACATCTCTGGTGACTCTTGGCCCATGTGCCCACAGGTAAAATCCCTACCCTGTCCTGCTGAGGGAATCTGCGTAAGTCTAGTCAAGCATGGTTAAGTCCTTTCAAATCCTCTTTCTAAGGAGTGATCAGCACCCTGGACAGCACACAGTGGACTTCCCCATTGGCTCAGTCCTGTTCAGTGGCAGGCAGTGGGCGGTTCAGTGGTGGCAAGGACAGGGCCATGCACCCACAGGGGTTTTTTTGAGGGTGCCCTGGCCCCCAGGACCCCCTGAAGTTGGTGCCTATGGCCCCAGTTCATCAAGGTTGATGGCAGTTGCAGGCCAGCAACATTTGGAAGGCCACAGGTTCCCCATGCAAGGTCTGCACTGATAGCACCCAGAGTTTCAGACAGGAGACTTTTCCAGCCCTACCTAAAGATGCAAACCTATTCCTCAAAATTTTCACTTATCTCAATTTGCAGTGTAGTTGTGCAATCAGACAATGTGTACAGAATTCATATATTTGGGGAGAATGTGCATGAAAATAAACACATTAGGGAGAATAACATACAAAACACACCATATTAGGGGAAATTGCTTGCAAAACTGTGTTTACGGGGAGAAAAAAGCAGATGAATTTTCCCAGATTGCTGTAGAAATGTGGAGCACTGAATGTAAGACTGGTACAGTGACAAATGGGGAAAACCAGAATTGACAGATCCTTCCATCCATGCTCAGAACAGACACACTGAAATTAATATACCTTAAGTTACTTGTATCCATTAATTTCAATGGGTATACTCATGAGTAGGAGTAATACTAATAGGAGTAATACAACCCATGGATTTAAACAGCAGACTTTGAACTAAGAAGAATGCAGTAAATGTTAGGAGCAGCCTTAATCATGAGAGCTAAATGGGGGCTCCATATTCAGAAGTACAGACTTTATGTTCAGGGTATGTACATTTTCATACCAGAGACTGAAACCAAAAAAAGGTGATGGCGGTACAATGCCAGGAACTGCTGGAATCCATGTGGCTGCCCCATGTGGTGAACTGTTGAACTGCAGTTGGCAACCATCTCAGATTGACCTTCTGGGTTGACTCTGCCCACCCAGGCTGATCGCTAGATCTTTCTGAACAGAAGAGAGCTTAGAGAGCCTCTTTTCTCAAGCTAAACCTTGCTTGAGCAACAAGATCTGCCTGAGCACCACCTGTATCTTGTATTTTCCCTCTTCATCTGGATCCCTGCCTTCAGAATTCTTTCTCTTGCATCCTGATAATTCTTTGGTCTCCTAGCTTGTTCTTTGGCCCTCTGCTCTGTTGCAGATTTTTACTCCAGCCTCTCATTTCCCAGCTCCTGAATTTCTCCAGGCTGTTGCCCATGACCCAGCACTCGCTTCACGGCCAACTTGTGATCTTCACAGAAACATGCAGTTGGCCATGTTTGGAAGCAGAATGCTAGATGGATCTTTGGTCTGATCCAGCAGGGTAGTTCTGAACTGGGAAACCCTTCCTGGAGACAGAGTTTTCTGTGGGCAACCCTAATCATGCCTACTCAAAACGAGGGATGCCAGAGAATTCAGAAACAGGAGCAGAAATGACCATTGTTCACTTACTTATCCCATGTCTGGAAGAGAAATCAATTCAGCAAGTACAATTGGTATTAGCTGCTGTTTTTGCTGCCAGTCTGTAAATGAATTGCTTATGTTCCCCCCATCGGTTTTGTGTTTCCTTTGCACGGAAATGAAGGGGGCGGAATAACATCAACATAACTGATGCGATTTATCTAATTAATTACGTAACTTATGTAAATTTTGCCACCATGCATAGCGAGACAAATAATGTAGTTTTTGGCAGAAAACCGACTGCAGCAGAACAGAAACAATTCTGCATGCAAAGCACGCAGAGCAGCATGGGAAATGATACCTTATTAGATCCCAACTCTGAAGTAAATCCCACCGAATTCAATAGGGCTAGGATAGGAATGCAGGGGTATAGTTACAGTTTACCCTCTCTAGCCCCCTAGCTACAATATATCCCCAGATTGGGATTAAATCTAATTTGCAGCATCCAAGAACGAAACTGAACTTTCCAAAAATTCTGGCATTCTGCTTACAAGGCAGCCTCATTAAATACTGTTATTTACAAGGATCTCGTTCTCAGTACACCTAGGTCATTCTTCAGCTGCAATTTAGAACATTACTGTAGCATGTTGAAAATAGAGAGAGGCAAATTGAATTAAACCTTTCAGGGCAAGCTGTGATATTCATGTACAGAGATGGTTCTGGAAAATTGCCTGTTTGAACAAAAATAAATCAAACAGGTTTGATTTATTATCTGTAATATTTCCTGGTACTCTCCTATGCTTGTTGTTGAAAATACCTCAAATACTATAAATTCTGTGGCCAGCAAGCTGCAAATAGTTATCAAAGACATTTGACAGGTTATTAAATACCAGCGGTGTACAGTGTGTGGGGTTTTTTTGGGTGTGTGTGTGTGGTCTGGCTACAGAATAAGCATTCTCTTCCCATCTTGCCAACCTTTAACAAAGATTTTGTTCACCGTTATTTTTTTTTAAAATGCATGTTAAACAAGGCCAGATATTTTTCTCCCTCCTTCATAAGGAATGGTTGAGGGAATTGGTATGTTTAGCCTGGGTAAAGAGAAGATGTGATAGCCATCTTCAAACATCTCAAGGGCTGTCACATGGAGGATGAAGCAAGCTTGTTTTCTCCTGCTCCAGAGGCTAGGGCCCCAACCAAAGAATTCAAGTTACAAGAAAGGAGATTCTGACTAAATAGCAGGAAGACCTTTCTGACAGTAAGAAGGATTCAGCAGTGGAACAGTCTTCCACAAGAGGTGGTGGACTTTCCTTCCTTGGAGATTTGTAAGAAGAGGTTGGACTAATTTGTGGAGAAATGGTCTATCAAAGAGTATTGGTGAAAAAGAACCTCCATATTCAAAGGCAGGACAACCCTAATGCATTAAGAGGCATAATACACCTGACAAGTAGAAGTACAAGATAGACATCAATAGCCTTGCCCTCCATGAATTTGTCTAAGCCTCTTTTAAAGCCAGCCAATTTGGTGTCCTACAGTGCCTCCTGTGTGATTGAGTTTCACAGTTTAACTATACACTGTGTGAAAAAGCACTTCCTTTTTATCTATTCTGAATTTTCCAACATTCAGCTTCATTGGATTAATGAATTATTGCATCATAGTTTTTTAAAAAACAAAACAAAAAAACTTTGAGGTTTTGGTAATGAAAGCTTATCTGCCATTATGATTCATCTGATTAAGAAACCCCTGACAAGCTTCTGAGAAACTCCCGAAGTTTTCCAAAGTATAATTTGAAAGTTAGTGAATCATATGAAACAAGAAAGTGTTTGAGATATAGGTATCACCCAAGCACTCTGGGGGGGTCTATGCCTATACATTTTGTGTTATACAATATTGGTCCTGGACGACTCTGTGTTCTGCTGATTTTATAACATCTTATTTCTATATTTATGGTAAAGTGAATCTTTTCTAAAGCATTTAAATCATATATACTTATGGATGTTTTTCCTCCTTCCGCAGCAGATAATGGATGACTCCTGTTGTTGACAGTGGGAGAAAGATTGAACACTATATAGGGATCCATGCTATAGCAATCTTCTTAGTAGGGCTAATGGTTGTAATTCTGAAAATCTCAAGAGACTTAAAGAGGATGACACCGTGGAGTGCTGTAGTATTTATTTATGTGGCATTTTCAAAGCTCTCTCTCTCTTTTTTATTAAATATTTATTGGTATTTTCAACAAATGTATAACAATCAAAAACAAAAAATAAACAAAATAAAAACCACACAAAAATACATAAAATTCAAGACTTAAACAGAAAAAAAGAAAAAACACATAAAGTTTCAAATACTTATTTTCCTTAACCTTATTTCTCAGACCTCCTCACACCTCCCCTTCTTGTATTCTAATTTAAATTGTCAATTCAGCAAGTCCTTAACTTATTTCTTCACCTTAGCTTGAACATTTGTTCTCACATACTATTATTTTACTTTACTTCTTTTTTCCATTTCCTCAATTTATTTTTAGCAGCCTTATTTTCATTTAATTTAAAAAACCAATTTTACCTTATCAAAATTACACATCAATACTTATACCTCATTAATTATTCTTAAACCTTTTTCCTAAAGTCGACCAAAATTTCCCTTCCACGATTTTCCCAATTTCCATACAACTAACAAAATATATATAAAAAAAACAAGGCAGATTATACTTATGTACCCTTTGGATTCCCAACCTCCACCCACCCTTTTCCCGGTTCCAGTCCCCAGCCAATATCCATCAGTCTTTATGTTATTTAGCCTGGAGATCTCACGTCCGAGGCCCTTATATCTCTCTCAGTTCCTTTCTGCCGGTCTCTTTGATAGTCCTTGATGTTAAACCCCAAGTCTCGGAGAGGCTCCGGCCCGACAGGATCCATGTTGCTTCCAGCCAGTCCTCCGTACTTAAAAGCAAAGCCTATGGGGTACTCCAACTCTTGTTTCAAATTTCTTTCAAATCCACATGTCCCCAAAGCTCCAACTTTCACCTTCAACAAATTTGTAATCCTCAGGTCTTCAGATCTCCTCCAGAGGGGATCTCTCCATTTTTCAGACTCCCATTCAGACCAGGCTTTCTGCATCCAATTTTTATTGTCCTTTTTTCTCATCATGTCAGGCCTCATATTGCAACTCTCCTTTGACTCCTGCAAACTTCCAGCTCCTCCTTCATTTTCTTCAGAGACAACATATTGCTCCATCGTATCTACACTTTCAGTTTCATTTATTTGTTCAGTTGAATGGGCTTCCTGTTTCAAGTCCTTATCAGGCTCAAAACTGTTGTTTACTGTCCAGTGTAGTACTGAAACCTCTGTAGACAAAGCATTGTATTCATCTTGTAACTTTCCTAGGAGAACAAATGCTCTGTCCAATTCTGCTTGGATTTTACATGCTCCAGCCATTTTTATGATGTAGTGTCCCTATTACCCCTCTAGGGGGATTTTAGTTCCTTAATATTCCTTTCAGCTCAAAACCAAAAGTCCAGTTATTTTGTATCAGCCCTCCTTATTTTCAACAAAGTTATACCGAATAAACCAGCAAAAACAGCAGAAACAATGTTCTCTTTTTCCAGCTGACAACTAGCTGACTGACAGCTAACTTGACAGCTGTCAAACTCTTCAATACAGCAGGCTTTCTCATAGGACGTCCCCGGGTCTAGGGGGGGGGGTGAAATTTCAGCTCCCAAAATTCTTTTTATCCTCCAGTAAATCTTCTTATAATGTCAAAACCGTGAAGTCAAGATCTTTTATTAAAAAGCAAGAAACAGATTCTCTCGACCTTAGCTGCCCGGTCCTTTGCTTTAAATTGTTTACAAAGAGGGGGGGGGTGGACTTCCTTTTTAGCCCCTTCCCGCTCGTTCCAGATCCAAAATAATTTTTTTTTTTTTAAAGTTCCAATCTCCGTATTACTCACGGGTTGATGTTTTAAAGTCCAATCGATCCAAAGAAGAAGTTGGCGCTCTCTGTCAATGGCTTGCGGCTTCACTCCGTAGACGAGGGAGTACTCTCAGCACCACGCCTCACCCTGCCTCCGTTCCGAAGCCTTTAAAAAGGCTCCGTCGCGGATTGGGGGGGCGCAAATGGTGCCCGCCGAGTCTCTGTGTTCACAGGCATCCGCGCCTGTGATTTTAAGGGTCCCCGCTTCGCCGCAGCGGCCAGACCCAGACGCTACGGAGCCGATTCCCTCCGGAGCTCGGAGGGAATCCGCCATTAAACAATGGCGCCAACCCGGAAGTCGGCATTTTCAAAGCTCTCATCCCAGGGTTGAATTGGACTGTGAAATTTCACCGTTTGTAGTCCAGAGGTTGCTGGACTACAACTCCCATCACTTCTGACCATT
This sequence comes from Podarcis raffonei, assembly GCF_027172205.1. Lineage (NCBI taxonomy): Eukaryota > Metazoa > Chordata > Lepidosauria > Squamata > Lacertidae > Podarcis > Podarcis raffonei. The sequence goes on along the minus strand of NC_070611.1, from coordinate 62,163,581 downwards.
GGCCATGTTGGCTGGGGTTGTATCATGTGAAATTTGTATATTCAGAAATTCAGAGAGTGCCCTCCATCATTTGATGCTGGGGCTGTCTACCCTCATACTATAACCACACTAGCAATATTGTTGTTATAAAATAATGATGATGGGTTGTCTCCCATGCTCATTCTACTTAGAGTAGATCTACTTAGAGTTATTCTGAGTAATTCTTACCTGGATACAATCCCATGTTGTTGTTGCAACAAGAGCAAAAACAGAAAAAGGTAGAGTGAATTGTTTTCAGCGAAGTAAAGGGTAAAGGTAAAGGTACCCCTGACTGTTAGGTCCAGTTGCGGATGACTCTGGGGTTGTGTGCTCATCTCACTCTATAGGCGAGGGAGCCAGCGTTTGTCTGCAGACAGCTTCCGGGTCATGTGGCCAGCATGGCGAACCAGAGCAGTGCACAGAAATGCCGTTTACCTTCTGGAGGAGCGGTACCTATTTATCTACTTGCACTATGATGTGCTTTCGAACTGCTAGGTGGGCAGGAGCTGGGACCGAGCAACAGGAGCTCACCTCGTCGTGGGGATTCGAACTGCTGACCTTCTGATCAGCAACCCCTGGAGTCCCCACTCGCCCATGGGGTTTTTATTGGGGGGGGGGCGCCTAGCCCTGGCACTCACCCCCAAAGCCCTAGCAGCCTAGACCGTGTTGTCTTTTATTCAGACGACACGGAGCGTGCTGCCATTCCACACTAGTTCTCTTTAAGTGTGTGGAGTGAACATGTGTAGACAGAAAAAGGGGAGTGGGCAGACAAGCAGGCACCTTGAGTTCAGCATCTCCAGAGGCACCAGCGCCACTTCAGATCTTCCAACAGTGAAAGGAGAAGTCTCAAAGTGGATTCTTGTGGGAACGTATCTCTGTAATTTGAGCAATTCATTCATGCTGGCGGTTGATTTCCTTTATGTAGATTATCAGTGGTTGCCAGCTGCCACCAAGCAACCTCTCCAAGAGCAATAAGGCTGATCCTGTAGTCAAGATAGAGATTCATGGAGTTCCTGGAGATATGAATAAACAGCAGACTTCTGTCATAAAGAACAATGGTAAGTCTAACACACCATGAACTTGGGTAAGATGTTAAGTGGAGCTCTGTTCAAAAATGCATGTTCAACAACTAGATTTCCCCTCCTGTTTCTTGCAGCTTTGAATCCTAGATGGAATGAAACATTCACGTTTAACATCAATGTTCCTGATCTTGCCTTAATACGCTTTGTTTTAGAAGATCAGATGGCACTAACTGCAAATGACTTCCTCGGTCAATTTACTTTGCCAGTTATGAGCCTGAATAAAGGTAAGATTAAGCAGGGATGGGAGGAGTCAGCATGCACACACACAATATTTGTGCATGCGTGGGTCTTCCTGTTCATTGTGGAGTTTGAGACAATTTTGCACATGTGGTCCCTCTGCGCTGATACAGCTGCCCTATTGCTGTAGTGCCTGCAGAGCGCTAGATTGTGGCGAAATAACTTGATTACAGTTTTGTACAGAGGAATTAAATTAGCCAAATCAGCCATAGACAAAGGCAGCCTTTAAATCAATATAGTCATTTTAGGAGAATCTAAAAGTTTGTGCGATAGAAATCCATCAAACTGGTTCATACTTGTTTTGTAGCTACAATATTTATTTATTTATTTATTTAAAAAATTCCCACATAAAATCGGTTTATAAAATATTTCTTTGAGTTTAATATTATATCCACAACCCAATGAAATATCCATAGAATTATTAAGCTGTATTTCAGGCTACATGAACCGTCTTGAAATATTTAGTCTCTAACAAGACAACAAAGTCTATGTGCTGTCAGACTCAATCTAGCAATGCTATTATGGAAGTGGAAGATGTCTATTTATCAATATCAAGGCACAGGAAAACCACAAATAAAAATGCATTCAAATCTACCAGTATGAAGTTAGCAGTACAAAATAAAGAGAGATTATTACTTTAAATGGCATACAAGTATGATTTTCTGGGAAAGCTAAAGTAAATCTCTACTGTCAAGAGTGCCAAAAGAAACGAAGAAGCAAAATAGACAACTTTCTTTTTTATTTTGCAAGATCAAAACAAATTTTCCTTCTATGACAGAAGCAGTGAACATTTTTCATCTTGAGAGCCATATTCCCTCCTGGGCAACCTTCCAGGGGCCACATGGATGCAAATTTTACCTTATATGGTCAGCTAATTTCTACAATGGACCTTGTCCATTCAGACAAGCAAGAGGCATTGTGAGTGTTTAAGAACACATTGCAGCCAGGCAAAAGCACCTGGGAGGCACTTTTAGAAGACGTCTGAAGGCAGCCCTTTTTAGGGAAGCTTTTAATGTTTGATGTATTATAGTATTTTAATATTTTTTTGGAAGCCGCCCAGAGTGGCTGGGGAAGCCCAGCCAGATGGGCGGGGTATAAATAAATTATTATTATTATTATTATTATTATTATTATTATTATTATTATTAGAGGTGTGGACTTGGGAGAGTCCCGAGGACCAGACAGAGAGACCTGGAGGGTCAGCTTTGGCCCTTGTGATGTTCCCCACCCCAGAACCATACACTCAACTCTCTCTCCTTCACTCAGGCAAGCAGAAGGCACCTTCAGAAGATACATTTCAACCATTCAATGGGGTTACAAAACAGGGCCACTAGGAGCTGTATCTGCAGAGCGTGTGTGGCCTGGGGAGAATTGGAGGGCCAGATCTCCATATTATGCAATACTCTGTGTGTTCTGCAGGGGACACATAGGTCTCTTAAGGAGCAATCATAGTTGCTGGGAGGGTGGCCAATAAGAATAATAATAATTTATTATTTATACCCCGTCCATCTGACTGGGTCTCCCCAGCCACTCTGGGTGGCTTCCAACCAAATATCAAAAACAATACGGTGTCAGACATTATAGACTTTCCTAAACAGGGTCTTTTAAAAGTAAAATAGTTGTTTATTGCCTTGACATCTGCTGGGAGGGCGTTCCACAGGGCAGGCGCCACTACCGAGAAGGCCCTCTGCCTAGTTCCCTGTAACCTCACTTCTTGCAGTGAGGGAACTACCAGAAGGCCCTCGGCACTGGACCTCAGGGTCCGGGCAGAATGATGGGGGTGGAGATGCTCCTTCAGGTATACTGGGCTGAGGCCATTTAGGGCTTTAAAGCTCAGCACCAACACTTTGAATCGTGCTCAGAAACATACCGGGAGCCAATGAAGATCTTTCAGGACCGGTGTTATATGGTCTCGGCAGCCACTCCTACTCACCAGTCTAGCTGCTGCATTCTGGATTAATTGCAGTTTCCGAGTCACCTTCAAAGGTAGCCCCACGTAGAGCATAGGCCAAGGGGCTGTAGGATGCTGAGGGTCTACACCCCTGCCATGGGCAGAGCAGGAGGTCCAGGGGTGGAGGCCTCTCTAGTGTGGCAGAGTAGGAGGCCCATACATGGAGGCCTCTCAGAGCTCTCCACTGACATTTCTCATCTGGCAGTGATCCACAGGGCCAGAAAATGGGGCATGCCATGGGTTGGCAGAGAGAAAAAAAGCAAATTCTCCACTGGGCATACCCAATTTCTTTGACCAGGCTGCATTAACTCTCTGGAAGAACCTGGTCTCTTGCTTTTCCATGTAGGTAGTTCCCCAAGGATTGTATGAACATGGCTGCAACCACAACATGCATTTGAAACACATTGAAAGCGCATAACTGCCCCTTCCCCAAGAATCCTGAGAACTGTAGTTTAACCCTCCCAGGATTACGATTCCTTCCATCCTTAACAAACTACAGAACTGGGGATTTGGGGGGAAAGGAAGCAATGTGCTTTAAAAGCATGGTCTGTATGCATCACATGCGTGGATTTACTTTTAAAAAAAATGGCATGGTATTTTTTTTTAAGCTCCTTCTTCCTTCATCATATATTATTTGATGTGTATTTTATATTTAGCACATTTTTTGGGGAAAAAAATCTTCTTCCTTCTTGGTTTGTTTCTAGGATACCGCCATGTTCCATTGGTCTCCAAGCTCGGAGTGACCCTCAAGCCCGCCTCGCTCTTCGTATATATCTGGTATTGCTTTCATGTCCTGAGTTAATGTCATCACTACTCCTCCCAGCTGCGTGTTTAATAAAGCAACCATAATCAAAGCAGAAGGCACCCGATACCTTCACACAGCACACATGTAGCTAAAGTATGGAATTTGCTCTCACAATATGAAGTGATGGCCACCAGCTTAGGTGGCTTTAAAAGGAGACAAGTCATATCTGTGGGGGAATAATAGAATTGAAGAGTTGGAAGAGACCCCGAGGTCCGTCTTGTCCAACCCCCTGCAATGCAGGAATCTCAACTAAAGTATCCATGGCAGATGGCCATCTAACCTCAGCTTAAAAACCTCCAATGAAGGAGAGTCCACAGCCTTCTGAGGAAGTCTGTTCTGCTGTCGAACAGCTCTTACTGTCAGAAAGTTCTTTCTGATGTTTAGTTGGAATCTCCTTTCTTGTAACTTGAAGCCATTGGTTTGACCCCTACCCTCCAGGGCAGGAGAAAACAAGGTTGCTCCATCTTCTCATGTGACAGCCCTTGAGATATTTGAAGCGCCTTATGCCTCCTACTCTTATTTCTTGTTGGAATTGGTGTCTTCAGTATTTCACCATTAAGAAGCTCCCATCCATCTTGGGCTTCCTTCTCATTGAGTATGGGATCTCACCCAGTAGTTCCTCAAGCTTTTTGAAATCAGCCTTCTTAAAGTCCAGAGTGCATGTCCGACCACAATCAGCTTTCCCTTGCCTCTGAATCATGAAACCCAAGAGGACATGATCACTTCCTCCTAAGGTTCACAGTACTTTTGCTTCATTGACCACCTTTTCCCTGTTGGTGAGGACTAGGTCCAAGACAGATGGTCCCCTTGTTGCTTCTTCCACCTTCTGGGAAATGAAATTGTTAGTGAATGAATGAATGAATTTATTAATACGGTCACAGACCAGCGTCAACACACACAATATCACAGATCATAAAAAATATCAGAAATACAAAGGACAATATGAATATAACAAGGATTTAAAGATAAAAATTAAAATTAATTATTAGCGTGCCCCCTGTAATTAACATTTAGGGGTTTGGTCACTATGGGATACCATTTGCTTCCTGCGATTGATTGCAGACGCACAGAATTTAGCTACATTTAATGTAGTCTTGGGATTCTTGTCCTCTAGCAGTAGTTTTAAACTATGGTATTCTGATTCTTTCCTGGACTTTTGCAAAACAGGTGTAATAAAAGTCAAACATATATCCTCATAAAAACGACAACGTAATAGTACATGTGAAGCAGTTTCAACTTCCAACGAGCCACAAGGGCAGACCCGTGCTGTGTATGGTTTACCCTCAAATCTGCCCTGAAATTGTCAGTGAGGATATGGCTACCAATGGCTCTTAGCTATGATGGCTAAATTCTGCCTCCACTGTTGGAGGCAGCATTCTTCTGGATTCCAGTTGCTGGGAATCACAAGTGCAGAGTTGTACCCAGGTCCTGCTTGCAGGCTTCCCACAGGCATCTTGATCGCCACTGTGAGAACAGGAAGCTGGACTAGATGAGCCATTGGTTTGATCCAGGAGGAATCTTCTTAAAGGTTCTAGGTAGAGGCTTGCACTAGCACACAGAAGTTAATGAGATGACTTGTGTGACTTAATGGACTGGATTTGCATGATAGCAAATATTTGCACTTATTTATTTATTTATTTATTTTAAAAAAACTTTTGTGCAGGAAGCAAATTCTTTGCAGTGCTTTGTGTCTCCTTCTAGCTGCTATTGCATTTGGAGCTCATTTCCAGTGTTTAATCCTCTGGTCTTCAAGGGAAATACCAACATTACTTTTCAGAATGGTGCTGTGGCAGAGGTGTGGTAAATAATGTTAGCTTCTTAATATGCAGTGCCTGCAATAGAACATTATCACACGTCCTCAGCTGCAAACAGGAATTCAGAGTTTTAGCCAAGCTTCCTTCACCTCATGCCTTAGTAGTTGACTAGAAGAGTTTTGCAGCAATCGGTGCACCTAAGTGATAACAACAACAACAACAACAACAACAATTTATTATTTATACCCCGCCCATCTGGTGGGTTTCCCCAGCCACTCTGGGCAGCTTCCAACAAAATATTAAAATGCAATAGTCCTTCAGATATTAAAAGCTTCCCTAAACAGAGCTGCCTTCAGATGTCTTCTAAAAGTCTGAGAGTTGTTTTTTCCTTTGACATCTGGTGGGAGGGTGTTCCACAGGGCGGGCACCACTAACAAGAAGACCCTCTGCCTGGTTCCCTGTAACTTCGCTTCTCACAGTGAGGGAACCACCAGAAGGCCCTTAGCGCTGGACCTCAGTGTCCGGGCAGAATGATGGGGGTGGAGACGCTCTTTCAGGTATACTGGACCGAGGTCGTTTAGGGCTTTAAAGGTCAGCACCAACACTTTGAATTGTGCTCGGAAACGTACTGGGAGCCAATGTAGGTCTTTCAAGACTGGTGTTATGTGGTCTTGGCAGCCACTCCCAGTCACCAGTCTAGCTGCCGCATTCTGGATTAGTTGTAGTTTCCGGGTCACCTTCAAAGGTAGCCCCACGTAGAGCACATTGCAGTAGTCCAAGCGGGAGATAACTAGAGCTTAAGAATGAGCTGCAATGTAGCTGCTGAAAAATATAAACACAAGCTTTGTAAATTATTGGTATTAATACCCAGTATTGTGCAATTAAATTGTTCATAGGGGAGCAGATAGGGCCAGAGGCGAGGGCGATGGGCCGCGGCGGGGGGGGGGGGAAACGTTGCTCATGTGACATCACAAGGTCCTGATATCTCACAAATGCGCATTGTGCCTCCTTCCCTAACTTGGGCAGAAGCTTCCCAGGAGGAGCCAATGGAACATTTAGGGGACTAGCTTAGTCCCGCTAGTCCACTCACCACATGCCACTGCTAGCTACTAGCCACACTAGCTATGATCTACCTCCAGAACAGAGTTAAACTAAGGAATTAGCTCCCAGAAGATGTAGTGAAAGCTGCCAACTTGGATGGCTTTAAAGAGGATCAGGCAAATTCAAAGAGGATTAGGCTACCAGTGGCTACTCATCATGATGATGCATGAACTCCAGTGTTGGAGGCATTTTGCTTCTGAATGCCAGTTGCTGTCTATCACAAACCGTGAGAGAGCTGTTGAGCCCAGGTCATCCTTGTCAGCTTCCCATGGGCATCTTGGTTGGCTACTGTGAGAACAGGAGGTTGGACTATAGCTGAGCAGTCAGCTTGAAAGAGCAGGGCTCTTCTTAAGTTCTTCAATATTTACTGGTTAGTTATTGGAGTGTGGGGTGCCTTTGCTGGAAGATAATTGGCTAGCTTACCAAGATGACTGACACCTCAGCGTATCAGGTCAGGGATTTTTATTCTTTCAAGTTTCCAAGCTATGGCAGGTTTTCCTCAACACACAATAATAGACAAGTTAATTTAATTGGGGTGGGTGTACCTCTCTATTCATTATGATGGATATGTGTTGTTATTCGGTTTCTAAACAGTAATTTTATATAGTTTGTGTAATAAAACAAAATCAATGGCAAAAGCATTAGGTAGGTAGAAATGAAATTTCAGTTAGCTTTCAAGGTATTAATCGCCTGGGTGGTAGCATGAGTGAGTTACCATTAGCGTAGCATCACATTTACAGGTGTGATGTATCTGATCCGTTTACCACAAGCCTTGTATAAATATTACTGCATTTGTGTTTGTGTGGAATGCATGTGTTGAAATGACTGGCCTCAATAGAGCAATAACAAGACAAAAGCAGAGTCAAGACTACAGAACTACTGGAAAGCAAATGTCTACATTTATCTACAGTAAACCTTAAGGGAACAAATTAAAAACCCAGTCTACTGAGAAGCCTCTGAAATCAATATTTATTGAGCTTTAAGGACAGGAAGTTTGAAAAACAGCCAGAGTGAGCTGCCAAATGCACTTTATTTTTAGAGGGGAAAGTAATTTGCCTTTTCAGCCTCCCAAAGCTGTAATCAGAATTTTGGCCCTGATAATCTTATATTGCTTGTGTGGGTGTGTTTTATAGCCATTTTTTTTTGAAAAAAGCATTAAAATCACAAATTTTCAGAACTGTGAAGCATATGAAGGTCTTTGCTTGAATAGATTCGTATTACGCCTTTCATATATTGCACTCAGTGGAGTGGGAGGCTAATATCTCCATCCTTTATGGCATCTCTCTCCAAGAGTTGTCCAAAAGGGAAGATAATGCCGGTTGCTTTGTTAGTGCAAAGGGCTCTGAATTAACTCTGTTTCTTGTCCTGAACTCTGTTTCTTTCGCAATGTGTCCTGTTTTCTACTGGTCAACCTGGCTAAGTTTGTTGGTGGGTCTTAAGACATGGATGATTGGCAATCCCTCTGCAATCCCTAACTGGCAACCACTACAATTCCTTTGAGGCCAGGGCTGGCTAAACTATTTTGGCCCAGGAGCCACATTCAGCCTTTGCCAATCATCCAGGGACCGCATATAAGTTGTGGCTATTGCCACACCACCCTCTCACATGCACCCACCCATAACACATGCAGGCCTGCTAAGAAGGGGGGCTGTCTTTTTTTTGCTGCCGCAAGCAAATTCACTGGGACCCAGAAAAATTTCCTTGGAGGACCACATCAGCCCCCAAGGAGATGGCTAGTTCCCTGCTCTAACAGCAAATGGGCATAAGAACATGAGAACCTGTTGGATCAGGCCAATGGCCCATCTAGTCCAACATCTTGCTACAATGGTGCCCAACCAGATGTCTCTGGGAAACCCCCAAACAGGACTTGAGCCCAACAGCATTCTCGCTTCTTGCAGTTTCCACTGTGGCAGCCCGGGCTAATGTTAGGGGGCCACCAAGAGACAAGGCAGGAATTCAGCATACTGAAAAAAATCCTCTACATATGCGGGTGGTGCTGTGGTCTAAACCACTGAGCCTCTTGGACTTGCCAATCAGAAAGTTGGTGGTTCGAATCCCCATGATGGGGTGAGCTCCCATTATTCTGTCCCAGCTTCTGCCAACCTAGCAGTTGGAAAACACGCCAGTGCAAGTAGATAAATAGGTACCACTGCGGCAGGAAGGTAAACGCCATTTCCATGTGCTCTGGTTTCCATCATGGTGTTCCATTGCACCAGAAGCGGTTTAGTCATGCTGGCCACATGACCTGGAAAGCTGTCTCTGGACAAACTCCGGCTCTCTTGGCCTGGAAGCGAGATGAGCAACCCCATAGTCGCCTTTCACTGGATGTAACCGTCCAGGGGTCATTTACTTTTTTACCTACATATGCAGATAAATGTAGAGGTGAACACACACAACCTTTTTTTGCAAGCACTGCTTGTATATAGTGTGACTGGTCCAACTTGCCTAACTGGGAGTCAGTGTCTAGTATGGTGTTTCCTTGGTGTTGTAGTAGCAAATATATATAGACATTCACCACTGCTGGGATCAAGGCATGCTTAGAGTCCGACAAGAGTAGGAGACTCTCTCTCTTGCTTGCGCCTTGTGGTGAGAGAAGCAGAGAGAGAGTCTTCGTCTCTCGTTGGACTCTAAGCATGCCTTGATCACTGCAGTGGTGAATGTCTGTATATATTCGCTACCAATATGCTTTTATGCCTGTCAAGTAAAACTTCTACACTTGACTGAATCTTTATGGCGTCCATGAGTGTTTATTGCCTACTGCGTGTACCTTCAACCCCAAAGACGCTTCCACGGAAGGAGCTGTGTTTAGATGTAACTGCTGAGTATGGATACTGGCACACATGAACAGTGAAAGTGATGCCAGACCCAACCCTCCTAAATAACCCATCAGAGGTTGTTGGATGGATCCAACAATTTGCCTATAAGAAACCAGCTGATGTGCTTCATGTAGTGCATGATGGATTGATGAACCTTGCTGCTGCACAAGATGCAGTGCTGGTCATAAGCTTAGATGGCTCCAGAAGGGCATCCGATGAATTCAAGGAAGATAGAGGTCTACAAGTGGCTACAAATCATGATCATTGTGGCATCTTTGGGTTTAGAGGCTGTAGAACACTGAGTACCATCTGCTGGGCTGCAGTAGTAGGGCTATGGCTCCACCTCCTACTTCTGGTCTTCTGGGAGAAGATGCTGGGCTAGATAAACCATTACCAGTAGCAGCGTGTATGGTGTGGTGGAGCCACTCTCCTGACATTGACATCACTGCAAGTTACCCAGATGAACCGTGGGGAGGGAGCAGTAAGGTCAGGGCTGTATGAGTGCACTGGTTTGAGCAAACCTGTTCCATCTCCTTCCCCCCACCAAAAAAGCTGCAGTGACACCAGTGTCTGAAGAATAGCTCCGCCCCACCAGATAGATACCTACCAGTCAGATATTGGTCTAATCCAGTGTGGTTCTTGGGTTCTGAGAGTTGCCAAAGCAACACGCAGGCAATTCCATCCCCAGCCTTCAAAAATTCTGCCAGGCATTGTGTGGGAAGCACATTAACCCTCCTCGCCGCCGCCTCTTCCTCCTCGAGATAATCCAGTCTGGGGCTAGATGAGTAGCTTCCTACATGGCTAGCCCACCAAGTCCTCTCAATTCATTTATGATTTGTAGTTACAGCCTGCCCTTCAGTGCATGGCCCTAGGATGGGTTACAAAAATATCGCAATAAAAAAGAGATGCGGATGAACGTGGAAACCATAAAGCAAAACCATAAAATAAACAAACAGCAGTGCAGGCGGAGGGAAGGCACCCACTCAGACTGACGTCTGGGTCAAGAGGTGCATGCTTTGATCAGTCATCATAAAGCCTGCGCATCTCAGAGTGGGGTCACTCCATAACCGGGGTGGAGGGGCACACACAGAGAGAAGACATTCTCATGCACCACCACCCTTGATTATTTGCAACAATACTCACCTCATGCCATAGAGAGTTCCACAGTTTTATTCTGTATCAGGTGGCAAAAGTTCTTTCTTTTGCCTGTCCTTTTGACCCTGCTGCCAATTAACTTCACTGAGTGACCTCTGAGATATAGTATTAGGAGAGCGGGGAGGGGAAATATTGATCTTTCCTCAGTTACTTCCAATTTAACATCCTTATTTAATTGGGCTGAGCAGAACTGCAAATAGTTGTTTATGCCATGCTTTTCAGAGCAGGGAGGGATGAGTCTGTCACTTTTGGTTTCTCTCTATTTCTCTGAAGTTCAGCTTTCCACATTTCCACAGTACTTTGCAAATCCTTTTAAAAGAAGTCCTCGTGAAACCTCACCTGCATTTCAGTGTATTTTTCTCCAGTTATGCACCACTTGGTATGCAGTCTTGTCTAAAATGTACCACTTTGCAAACAATTCTCTCCTAATATGAAACATATTTTGTTTAGTATTTTCACTGTTATATGTGTTTTTTTATGCACACTTTGCTGTATGCAGCCTCTGCATTTTTGTACACATCACTTGGTTGGAAAACTGTATTGCATAAATTGGAGAAGTGCCAATTTCAAAAGATGGGCCCTTATTTCAATTTGTGCTTTGGAAACAGTGAATCCGATAGGTTTGCCGCTAAGTGCAAACTGAATCAAACTTCGCCCACCCTCCTAGAATGGAGAAGAGTTTTATTAAACATGAGCCCTGAAATTTGGGATTCCCCCTCCAAACTGAAGCCAATGATTTGTAATTGTTTTCTGCCACTTTGTACCACATTTTTTACCACCACCCCCTACAAAGAAGTACAAAACGTTGGAATCAGTTTGGAGGGGATCCTAGATTTGAGGGTTCATATTTAATAAAGCTGCTCTTATTTTCCAAATAAATGGAGTAAATGTCAAAGGAGCAGAAATCTGAGGGTCATGACCCAAGATAGAGAGATAGATAGGGAGACTGACAGATATTAGGACCCACCCTCTTCTTGTGACTGTAATTTGTTTTTAACATTGTGTTTTTTAACCGATGCAATGCTCCCTGGGACCTTATGGTGAAACGCAGGTAAGAAACCAAAATGATGGTGTAACTGCTTATGGTTTACTATAGTGCTCTGTTCTTTTTCAAAGCAGAGGAGGAATTTAGAGCAAAAAAGCATCATCTGGAGGTGTTCAGATCCATCTCCACTCATTGCCTTATCACCCCAAACCACTCCTCCCCCAAGCCACTTACCCCATTGGGTTCAAAATTCTGGTTTGTAAAGGGAAACACATTTTGAGCCCTGCAGAGAGAAAAGCTGCTAGTGGAATGATTTGGAGCAGGTGCAAAATGGTCAGGAACGGGTTAAACACCCACGCTGCATCTCAGTTCTAAATAACCTGCTCTTGAAGATGCTTTGATGTTTACAAAACAGCACTGGAGGAACACGATGAACCGCATTAGTGTGTAGTGGGTAAGCCTTTGCTGAGATTGCATGCTGGAAAATATCCACACAGGCCTTTTATGCACCTGTGCTAATGGGGACGTTTTTTGTTTTGCAAATGGAGGGCAGTAATTCCATGAAGATAACGAAATGACAATGGACCATGAAAAAGCCATTATAATTTCCTCGTGATTAGCAGCTTGCTATGTGCACTTAGCAACCTCCTCTGTGCTCATGTTCTCCAAGGCAAACACTTCAGTTAATGTGGCAAAACAGTTCACGAGGAAAAGAGGGAGAGACGTCCACAGGAATGAGTAACTCAGTTGCCTGCGGCAGTCTTTGGCAGCCTGGTGCCCTCTGTCCTGTGCTGGTTGGGGCTGATGGGAGCTCTAATCCCCCCCAAAATCTGGAAATTTAGCTAAAGCTGACTGGGGTTGATGGGAGTTGTGGTCCAAAACATCTGGAGGCTACTATGTTGGCGCATCCTGGCTGGGTCTGATGGGAGATGTAGTCCAGCTATCATGTTGGAGAACGTCAGCAATATCTAGGCAACACGATGGCCATGTACATACGCAATAGACAATCTTTATAGAATTCCTTCAAACCATAATAAGTACAAAATGAAATCTTTAGTCTAAAAGTCTCTGAAAATCTTTAAAAGAAGCGAGGTACCAGACTTTGTACGATGAAAGACAAGCTGTGAAGCTTTGTGTTTTCAGCAAATATGATGTCCAACACTGAACAGTGATTATGGATATTGACTACTGTTTCGTAGAATTCTTCGTCAGCGTGGTGGGAGGATATAGAATTGCTTCATAAACCCATCTTATTTCGAATGAATGTATATAAATGAAATTATCAAATGCTGTGGAACAGTGCTCATGTAATAATGTAGTCACTGCTCATGGGAGATGTAGTCCAGCTGTCATGTTGGAGAAGGCTGGCCTATCACTGTTCAAACTGTAGTATCTTCCAGTGCGCAGTGTTTTCCTGTAGTTAACTGAAAGTTGTTAACGGAATGATAACAGCATCACTACCACCATCACCCTGTGCAGTCGAAGGCAGAGCAGATCCTTGCAGCTTGTGGGGTGAAGCTGCCCTGGCTATGTTGGAGGCTGATGCATGAGCTGTCCCTGGCTTCAGTGTTGCTCCAGCCAAACTGGAATAATAGAATCATCAAATTGTAGAGTTGGAAGAGACCTCGAAGTCCGTCTTGTCCAACCCCCTGCAATGCAGGAATCTCAACTAAAGCATCCATGACAGACGGTACCCAATTCCTTCACACAGCACATACGTAGCTAAACTATGGAATTTGCTTCCACAAAATGAAGTGATGGCCACCAGCTTGGATGGCTTTAAAAGGAGATAAGTCATATCTGTGGAGGAATAATAGAATTGAAGAGTTGGAAGAGACCCCGAGGTCTGTCTTGTCCAACCCCCTACAAAGCAGGAATCTCAATTAAAGCATCCATGGCAGATGGCCTTCCAACCTCAGCTTAAAAACCTCCAAGGAAGGAGAGTCCACCGCCTTCTGAGGAAGTCTGTTCTGCTGTCAAACAACTCTTACTGTCAGAAAGTTCTTTCTGATGTTTAGTTGGAATCTCCTTTCTTGTAACTTGAAGCCATTGGTTTGACCCCTACCCTCCAGGGCAGGAGAAAACAAGCTTGCTCCATCTTCCAATGTGACAGCCCTTGAGATATTTGAAGATTTCTATCATTTCCCATTTCGATCTTCTCTTTTCCAGGCTAAACATAACCAGCTCTTTCAACTGTTCCTCATAAGGTTTGGCTTCTAGACCCTCGACCATCTTGGTTGTCCTCCTCTGCACACGTTCCAGCTTGTCAACATCCTTCCTAAATTGTGGTGCATAGAATTGGACGCTGTCTTCCTGGTGTAGTCTGACCAAGGCTGAATGACCTGGTAGTTTATGAATGCAAAAATAAAGCTGCATAACCTGCCTGTACCAAGGACTTTCTTAAATATATATTTATGTATTGCTTCGGATAACACTGTAGCTATTGATCTCACAAACAACAAGGCTGCGGTGGTAAACTACCCCCCCTCCACCATTCCAATGTAGGACATTTTTAGCACACATTTTCAGTTCTGCCACTTTCCCATTAAGCTGTGAGGAGGTTAAGATGGGATCGGCATATCTGTTTGATCCAGTCACACTTCTGGGTCAAGCCCGCCTGACCCGGCCTCGAGGCCAGGTCAGTCACACTTACCGATTGCATCTCCTGCTTCTTGTAGGTCAGCTCTGTGGCTCAGAAGGAAAACAGGAGGCCTGCTGCTGTGCATCTCAAATTCTGGCATTCCGGTCCAGGAAAAGGAGCGCAGCACTCTCGCTATCTCAGAAGGTCAACACAGGGTGAAGAAGAAGGGAATGCAGGAGATTCTGTGGATTTGTCGGTGGCTAGCATTTCTTGTAATTACTGACAGACAAGGAAAATAAAATACGCTTTGTCAAAGGAGTGGGGAAGCAGATCTTGGTGGCAACCTAGATTATTATTATTATTATTATTATTATTATTATTATTATTATTAATTCAATTTATGTTCCGCCCTATATCAAAAGATCCCAGGTTGGTGTACAACATTAAAAACACATTACAGAACATCAATGATAAAAAACATAATAAAAGCATACAGGCAGACAGCCTAATAATAAAAGTCATTTCACAGGCCCTAGATTATTTAAAAGCCATAAAAGGTAAAGGTAAAGGGGACCCCTGACCATTAGGTCCAGTCGTGGCCGACTCTGCAGTTGCGGCGCTCATCTCGCTTTATTGGCCGAGGGAGCCAGCGTACAGCGTCCGGGTCATGTGGCCAGCATGACTAAGCCGCTTCTGGAGAACCAGAGCAGCGCACGGAAACGCCGTTTAACTTCCCACCAGAGCGGTACCTATTTATCTACTTGCACTTTGACGTGCTTTCAAACTGCTAGGTGGGCAGGAGCAGGGACTGAACAATGGGAGCTCACCCCGTCACAGGGATTCGAACCGCCAACCTTCTGATCGGCAAGTCCTAGGCTCTGTGGTTTAACCCACAGCGCCACCTGTGTCCCTCATTTAATAGCCATAGGCCTGGGTAAAGAGGAATGTTTTTGCCTGGTGCCTAAAGACATGTAATGATGGTGCCAGGCGAGTGTCTCTGAGGAAAGCATTCCATAATCGGGGAGCCACCACAGAAATGGCCTGTTCTCTTGTTGCCACCCTCTGTATTGTTACCTTTTCTATATTCTGCGGGCCAGGTTTGACAGGTGGGCAGAGATGTCCACCTGCCAGTCACCTGACTTCATGGAGAAATCAAACTGTGCAGGCAGAAGCGCAGCACTTTGTAAGGGCTGGCAATTAGCTGATCACAGTGTCTGCAAACCCCATTTTTGACTGAGCCCTGCCTTTACCTGCTCCACACCTGGCATCATATATGACATTAGTTGTATCACAGGTGGATGAGGCTTGGCCAGTACAACCCAAATAGGGAATCCTGGGGAGCCTAATTGGGCCTGCGGCCTTATGGGGTTCAGAATACGGGACCAACATGCCCCCCAACCATGCCCCTTGCAACAACCTCTGGACAGAGAAACAGAGAGCCAGTATGATATAGTGGTTAAGAGCGGTGGACTCGTAATCTGGTAAACCGGGTTCGCTTCCCTGCTGCTCCACATGCAGCTGCTGGGTGACCTTGGGCTAGTCACATTTCTTTGAAGTCTCTCAGCCCCACTCACCTCACAGAGTGTTTGTTGTGGGGGAGGAAGGGAAAGGAGAATGTTAGTCGCTTTGAGACTCCTTCGGGTAGTGATAAAGTGGGATATCAAATCCAAACTCTTTTCTTCTTCTGCAGGAAACAGAGCCCTTTTTAGCCAGTGTTTTTTATTTATTTCCATCAGGGCTGGGCGTGTTCGGCCCCCTGCGTCAGCCTCCCCTCAGCTGCCGCACCAGACCCAGCAGACAACCAATAGGGCTGCCTGGTGGGTGGAGCTTAGCTGCGCTTAAGTGGCTGCGGCAGTGTGGGGGACCCATTCGGCTTTCTACTTCCTCCGAATCACCCACCCACCCTCCCTTTAGGTCATATTTACCTTGATATGGACCTTGGTTGGTTGTCCTGGTTGACCAGGGGGCCTGGTAGGAATTTTATCCATTTTATCCATTTGGCAAATTGGCACCAGCGTCTTGGTTTTTCGCCTACCTCATGGATCCCGTCCGATGCCCTGCTGGTGGCTAGGGCCATGGCACAACCCCCAGTGACGTCTGGGGAAGCTTTCAGTTGTATTTGCATCAACAAGCTCCTCTCATTGGCTGTTAACCCTCGATTGACCCCTCCGCTGAGCAGGGTGGAGTCAAGTATAATTTGTTTGACCCAGTGACTAAGCCAATACCTCTCACATGCTGTAGCCAATAAAGTTGTGGCTTATTTAGCCCATTAACTCAAAATACTTGTGTCCTTGTGTCTTTCTTATCTCCATGCGGGGTGGTGGGTCCTCGACACACAAAGGAAGTGGATGTTCAACATAGTGGCAGCTCTTATCAGACAGGACCCATTTAAGACCATCCTTTTCTAACAAGCCTTTTCTGTTGTTGTTGTTGTTGTTGTTGTTGTTGTTGTTGTTGTTGTTGTTGTTATTACTACTACTACTACTACTACTACTAAATATATTTTAATTAAAGATTTCTTGGTTTACAAAAGTATGTGCAATGTCTCTTTTTTCAAAGTTACATTTTCTACAGATCAGTTTCATTTGTTAAGACATTAGTGTTACATTAGGAAGAAAAGGGGGGAAGAGGTGGAGGGGGGCATGGTGAGTGGGGTCGGGTGGCAATGCTTCTATTTTACTTAATGTATGTGTGGGGTTTTGTGTCAGCATCACTTGTGTGGATTCTCTTTACTATTCACTTGTATTTTTTTGGTGGTGAGAGAGGTTGGAGTTGGCCTAGGGTGTGGTTGGTTGGTTGTGATAAGCTGTGGTGAACTTTGTTTTTGTGTGTGAGTGGGGTGTGTGTGTGTTTTTGGATTAGGTTAGCCAGATTGATTCGAATGCTGTCGGCGGGTTCTTGTTGTTGTCTTGTTGGGCTGAGTATGTGATAAAGGTCTTTTCAAACATTTTTTTTTAAAAATTCCCAGTCTATATCTGTATTGGATTTGAAATTGTTTTTACATATAAAAGCATTCTTAGTTGTTCTTTCGTAATTGTTATGCTTGCTTTCATATGTGAAATTGTGTAATTGTTTTTTGCTCTCAAAATAATAGTTTGTTTGTTTTTTTAATTACAAGAAACAAAGAAACAGTGAGGAAGGGAAAGAACACTCTCCCCCAGATAAAAATGAGGAGAAACTCCAACAAAGGTTCCAAAATTCACAGCAGAAAAGCAGAAAAACTACATCATCAAGACATCCACAAAAGCTCACATAGAAAGAAAATCATTCTGGTACTTTAAAATGCTGGTATACAGAGAATGCTAATGGATATGAAGAACTACAGTTAAAGATCCCAGGATGGTAAAGGGAAGACAACACACTGATAAAAAAATATAAGGCATAATCTAAATATAAGGCATCTCTAAGGCATAACCCGGTATAAACTCTGTTTAACTGAAATATTGTATAAAGCATAACAGCATAATCAATTCACAATTTCATATCCTAGCATAGCGAGAAGCTGGAAGATCTGTTGTTTTCTTTCTTTTTGTTAACTTGTGTTTTTTATTTTTTTTAAAAAATGCTGTATTTACTGTGAAATCACTTCAATATATTTCTATGGGGAAGTGATTGATAAACGGAACCATAGAAATAAATAAATACATTTTTGGCAGCGCATTGAAATGAATCCTGAATTCTGGATCTAAAACTCGGCGGCCAACGTGACGTGAAACATTGATGCTCTCGGTTCTTCTTGTGCTTTTCCTTTCTTGTCGAAAAGCGGGAAGGAGAGGAAGGCCAATTATGAATTCAAGGCATTCCTGCCCAAGCTGTCGCAGTCTTGTTAGCTCTCCACAGATTTTTAAAGTTGGGAATACAGAGCTAACATTTCGTAATTAACCCTAGCTATGTTCTCCAAGCATCAGAAGTTATTTCAAGGAGAAAGCAAAGAAACTGCACTGAATTGGGTTACTGAGAAAGCAGACCCACTGAGAGAGTTCAGTACACAAAGGCGCGCACACAGAGGCACACACTCCTTGTTTCAGCAACCTAAATCTAACTAATATGTGTAAAATTGAGAACTGTGCGATTTCTCTCTCTCTCTCTGTGTATGTGAGCTGGCATTTTCCCAGTCAGTTTCAGCCTTGGTTTCTTAAAAAGGGCAATAGGATCGGGCAGGGTCAGCCCCATTCACTCTGAGGCCAAGCAACAGGATCCCCAGGGACAGCAGATGCTGATGTAGAGGGCTGGCCCACACATGAGGCCAGGTGAGGCTACTACCACCTCAGGTGGCAGGGTCCACCAGGACATCCAATGCTCCTGAAGTTTTCACAATATAATAAAAGAAATGAACCTCCCTCATCACTGTATCTTAACTTTCATCCCTGGCTCTCACCTGGGCTCATCCCTCTCTTCTCATAGCCTCTCACCATGTGGGTCTCTCACATGGGGTCCAATCCTCAGGAAAGTCAATCCTTAGGTCAATCTTTCTTCTCTCCTTGTTCCCGATGTTGACCTTCCCTCTCCCCTTCTTCCTGGAGGGGGGAGCCATTTTGGAGCCGGCCTCAGGTGCCCAAATGTCTTTAACAGGCCCCAGGATTGGGTTTGTCAGCACTGCTGACTGTCCACACCGCTCACCTGCTCCCCAGAGATGGTGGCCTGCAGGGACAGTTGCAAATAATAATATTAATAATATAATTTATAATATATAAATCATAAATTATATGCCACCCATCTGACTGAGTTACTCCAGACGCTCTGGGCGGCTTCCAACAAATTAAAACAGTAAGATCTCAAACATTAAAAAGTTTCCCTTTACAGGGGTCCCTTCATATGTATTCTAAAAGTCAGATAATTGTTTATTTCCTTGACATCTGACGGGAGGGCATTCCACAGGGTGGGCGCCACTACCAAGAAGGCCCTTTGCCTGGTTCCCTGTAACCTCACTTCTCACAGGGAGGGAACCGCCAGAAGTTGATGCATCCGAACCATACACACTTTGAAAGCTAGGCCTGGCTTAGCACCACCCTTTCCTTTCCTCAGAACGACTCTTCCAGTGCCTATTCTGTACCCCCCCCCCAAATATACTGTATTGCCAGGGCAGCCAGTTGCACATTGCCAAAAGGGAAAAAGGGAAAAGTAAGATACAGATATGTATATAAATTGTATGCACTAATTCATAGGTAAAGGGCTCAGTGTGGTTCATATGAATGTAAGAGCCTGCTAGGTCCATCTAGCCCAGCATCCTGTTCTCAGAGTGGCTGACCAGATGCCCTTAATGGGAAACCCGTAAGCAGGATCCAAGCACAAGAGCACTCTCCTTTCTGTGGCTTCAAGCGACTGGTATTCAAAAGCGCTGCTGCCTTCAGCTGTGAACGTAGAGAGCATAGCTGCCCTGGCTAATTGCAATTCCCAGAGTGTTTTACCCATCTCTTTTTCTTAAGGCAGCTCTGTGAGGCGAATAGGGGCTGTCTAACAACAAGCAGTTGCCAGAATTCTTCAAGGAAAGCCAGAAATGTTTAAAGTAGCAGCATGGCGCTTCAAAGGTATGTTACGGTGCAAGTCTGTTCCTCTAAGCACTGCGTCTGGAAGGCCTTGCCGTGCTGCTTTCTGAGCCTGTGGTAACAGCTGTTCTTCCAGCCTCTCTACCTGACCCTTGGAGCCCTATCCAGGACACACCCCTCACCAGCTCTGATTTGCTCCCTTCTTGAATGCTTCTGCTCACCTAGAATGCCTCTGTGAATGCTGATATTTACTGGTTTAACAAAACTGACGGACTTCTTGATTGTAAGGAAACTTCTTACCTGTTCAAGAGTGATTCTTGCTTGCCTGGATGGAGGTTGAATTGGGAAGATGCAGCGTGGCACTGAAAGAGGCTGGACCGCTTCCTGAAGCTGCAGATACAGATGCAAGTTGAATCCTCTGAGTGGCACACGCCCCTAGTAGGTAACACTGAGCTAAACAGACAAATGATTTGACTTGGTGTAAGTCAGCTTCACAGCATCTTAAAAAGTAGAGACATCACCTTGCAAACAAAGGTCCGTATAGTTAAAGCTATGGTTTTCCCAGTAGTGATGTATGGAAGCGAGAGCTGGACCATAAAGAAGGCTGATTGGCGAAGAATTGATGCTTTTGAATTATGGTGCTGGAGGAGACTCTTGAGAGTCCCATGGACTGCAAGAAGATCAAACCTATCCATTCTGAAGGAAATCAGCCCTGAGTGCTCACTGGAAGGACAGATCCTGAAGCTGAGGCTCCAATACTTTGGTCACCTCATGAGAAGAGAAGACTCCCTGGAAAAGACCCTGATGCTGGGAAAGATTGAGGGCACAAGGAGGAGGGGACGACAGAGGACGAGATGGTTGGACAGTGTTCTCAAAGCTACCAGCATGAGTTTGACCAAACTGCGGGAGGCAGGGGAAGACAGGAGTGCCTGCCGTGCTCTGATCCATGGGGTCACGAAGAGTCGGACACGACTAAATGACTAAACAACAACAACAAGTCAGCTTCAAAAGTATGAATTAAAGCAAATCCTTCTAGGAGCACCACTGTGTCACCACACCCTCCTGTCCTTGCAGTGAGGTGCTCTGGGAAACATGTGGCTTTTCTTCCTCCCTCCCTTCTCGGTGGGCAGTGGCAGTGCCCTCCCCCTCCTTCCCTCCCTCTCGGCCAGCCCAAGGGTGGGGCACCCGTGGGCATCCCTTTGCCAGCCACGAAGAGGAGGAACCACTGCCACCCCAGCCCCAATTTTTCTGAGACTCCTCTGGATAAGCAATCTCTCAAATGACCTGTTGATGGCACTTTACCATTGTACTGTTGAGAGTGTATTAACTTATGGTCTGTGTGTGTGGTTTGGGAGCTGCACGGTCAGGGAAAAAACAATGCTGTCCAGGGTTGTAGAGACTGCGGAGAGAATAATTGGGTGCACTCTTCCCACCTCAAATCTATGCTTCCAGGTGCCATAAGAAAGCTGCAGAGATAGCACAGGATAGTGAGCACCCCGGAAATGATCTCTTTCAGCTTCTGCCTTCTGGAAGAAGGTACAGGGTTATAAAGACTAGGACTAGCCACCTGAGAAACAGTTTCTGTCTAAATGCGATTTTGGTTTTAAATGCAGTGTAAGGAGTCTCTATGGGAGTATATTGTATTTTAAAAATGGGGTATCAGAGTTTTTAGGGGGCTAACCATGTTGGGATAGTTGGGATAGCAGGCTTGTTGGTTTTGAATGTCTTATGTAGATTTTTTTTTCAATTTCGTTGTTCTGTATGGGACAATGACAATAAAGATTATCGTATCGTATCATAAAGTCCTGGCCCGGGTGTGGCTTACCTCCCCTTGGCTCTGGCCTTGATGAAAGAGCCTTTGTGGGGGTGTCTGGTTGTGCCCCCTCAGAAATTTGCACCCAGGGCCACGGTCCCCCTGCCCCCCTCCCACTACACCACTGATTTCACATTCTCTTAACAAAGAATCCTTGGCACTCTCAACAAGCCACAACTCCCAGGATTCCTTGTGGGAAGCCATGCTACTTAAACAAGCATAAAACCAATGTACCTTTGCAATGTATATAAATACAGAGAAAGACCAAGAGATCTTATAAATACTAGTACAATGATGGTGTGCTTGCTCAGCAAGGTTTTATTTTGAGCAGTTAAGGAAAACAATTAAAACTTCTCCAATGCAAGATTTAATCGGAAGTGTGAAAATATCACACTGAGCTTTCCCTTAGCTTGCATGGAGTGCTAGCATGAAATACAACACAACAACGTGAGGTTGTTTTGCATTGCTTTCGAGCACAACTGTGATGCATTAAGGCAAGCATAAAACATGAGGGGGAAACTGTGAAAAGGCTCCTTTAGCAGTTCTTCTGTATGAATCTTTTAAAAAGGACACCTTGTTTGCTTTGCATTAAGATCCTGTGATTATTCTGAATGCTGCATTGCATGCCCTCCCCTAGCTGTGGGAGTGGTTGTGGGTATTTTGTACACCTACAAACACAGAGAGAGAGCAGTCACATACCCACATTAAAAAAACCACCTATTCTGCCAGCAGAAAAGTAGAACAAAGTGCACCAGCATATATTTGAGAAGGCACACATTCACTCAGCTCCAAGAAAGCTGGCTTTGACCAAAGATGGATTGTTATTGCAAGAAATGGGAGAACGGAAGGAGAATTCCTTGGGGAGGGAATAGAGCTCAGAAACAGAGCACATGCGCTACTCATAGGGACAGAAGGATCTGTCAATTTCGGTTCTCTCCGTTTCTCATTTTCTTAATCTTAAATTCAATTCCCACCATTTCCCCCCATTTCTGCAACAACTTGCATTTTAAAGTTACAGATAGGTAGCCGTGTTGGTCTGCCATAGTCAAAACAAATTTTTTCCCCCCTTCCAGTAGCACCTTAAAGACCAACTAAGTTAGTTCTTGGTATGAGCTTTCGTGTGCATGCACACTTCTTCAGATACTGTATCTGAAGAAGTGTGCATGCACACGAAAGCTCATACCAAGAACTAACTTAGTTGGTCTTTAAGGTGCTACTGGAAGGAAAAAAAATTTTTGTTTTGCATTTTAAAAAAATTCCTATGAAAGTTATCCAGCATTTTAGAGTTAATTTCTCATAATGAACACAAGCAATGCTTGCAAGCAATCTAACCTAACATAATGCATTTTTGTATGTTATTTTAAGTGATATAGTAATATTTATTCACACTTTTTTCTTGTAAATGCTTCTTAGTTGGAGAACTGTATTGCCAAATTTGAAGTTTGGCTGTTTTGGTTCCCATATAGCATGGGTAGGCAAACTAAGGCCCGGGGGCTGGATCTGGCCCAATCGCCTTCTAAATCAAGCCAGCAGATGGTCTGGGAATCAGAGTGTTTTTACATGAGTAGAATGTGTCCTTTTATTTAAAATGCATCTCTGGGTTATTTGTGGGGCATAGGAATTCGTTCATCCCTCCCCCCAAAAATATAGTCCAGCCCCCCACAAGGTCTGAGGGACAGTGGACCTGCCCCCTGCTGAAAAAGTTTGCTGACCCCTGCATAGTTTCAGAAACTGATTTGATATTTGCCTTTAAATGTGAACTTTATTTGTGGTTTCAGATCTTTTTGCAGTCCATGGGTCTCTCAAGAGTCTCCTCCAGCACCATAATTCAAAAGCATCAATTCTTTGGCGATCAGGCTTCTTTATGGTCCAGCTCTCATTTCCATACATCACTATTGGGAAAACCACAGCTTTAACTTAGAATCTTAGAACTGTAAGGGATCACAAGGGTCATTTAGTCTAACTCCATGCAATGCAGGAATCTTTTGCCCAACATGGGGCTTGAACCTTTGACCCTGAGATTGGAAGTCTTGTGCTCTACCAACTGAGCTATCCCAGCTCAACTTGCTCATCTGGGTTTCTAACACTCCAGAACAGATTTAGGGAGGATGCAAGGCACCAGGTGAAATGAGTGCACTGGGTACTACCCATAACACACACACCCCAAGCCAATCACACAACCTTGTTATAATACACAATACTTTTTTTAAAAAAAGAAACCCACCCTGCCATAATTAAAACACATTTCTTTAAAACACTGAAGTATAACGGTCCACAATGAAAAGATGCAGGCAGCTGCCCCATTGCGCCTAATGGTAGGGCCAGCCCTGAGTACCGTATATTAGATGGCTAACCTAGCTCTGGGTTGCGTGATAAGAGGCTCCTGGCTGCAGGAGCTTCAGCTGCTTTTGTACTGTCTCATTTTCAGATCAGAGGAGGAAGAAAAGGGGGGTGGATAAATAAACAAGGAAACAAACAAAAAGTTTCTGCTAAAATCATCTCTACGACTGCTAGGACTTTTTCCCGGCTTAGCAATTTCCCTCCCTCGCAACTTCAATCTCACCCGTGAAAGAAAAGGCAAAGGACAAAAAATTGAAATGCTGCATTCTCTCTCTCTCTCTCTCTCTCTCTCTCTCTCTCTCTCTCTCTCTCTCTCTCTCTCTCTCTCTCCTCTCTCCCCCCCTCTCTCTCCTCCCTCTCTCTTTGTTAAGGCTTCTTTGCTGCAGGCAGTTGTAGAAAGCAAAGGGTATAAAAATAAAACCAAAAATACCCAGGAGAAGCACATTTCTGAAGTTTTTCTCAGGTTCTGCTACTGAGGACAAAATTAAAAAATAAATAGCTTCTCTCTAGCTTTCCCTTTGTACCCCAACATAAAAATAAAATGAAATACAAGATGTGTGAGCTCATAGAATAAGAGACATGGAGTGTGTGGGTGGGAAGCTTGTTGTTAAAAAGTAATAGGCTTAAGAGCAAATGAAACTTCTGTTTATATCCATTCTGAGTCCCTCATAAATACTGAAAAGACTTACTGCATTATTGCATTTCAAATAAGCTCAAGACTCATCAGTATTATCCATCCATTCATTCAATTTTTCCATTGCTTTCTGCATGCAGCTCAAGGAGATTTACAAACACAACATAAAAACGGCTAAAACAGTACAAAACAACAGCTAAGCAACACAAAATGAACACCTTTTGACCCACCCAGAAAGTTTGATTTAACAAAAAAAGTCTTTATTTGTTTCTGGAAAGAACACATAATGCATTCCATAGTGCAGATATTGTGGCAGTTCAGTGGGTGAACATTAGAATTGCAGAGTCAGCAGGGACCACAAACATTATTAAGTGTAATTCAGTGCTGATGTAGGAATTCCATCCTCAGCTTGAAACCTTCTAATGAAGAAGAGTCCACCGTCTTCTGAGTCAGGCTGTTCTGCTGTCACATGTCTTGTCCTCATGTTTGACTGAGATCCCCTGTCTTGTAATTTGAATTGGCTGGTTCGAGTCTCACGCTCTTGAAGCAGCAGAAGTTTGCTCTGTCCTCTATGTGGCAGCCCATCAAATGTTTGAAGACAATTATTATACCATCTCCTGATCATCTCTGCTATGGACTAAACATACCCAGTTCCTTCAACTTATCCTTGTAAGGCTTGGTCTCTAGGAACCACACCATTTTTGATGTCTTCCTCTGGACACATTCCAGTTTGTTAGTATCTTTTGTAAACTTTGTTCCCTGGGATGGGTCACGATGTTCCAGGAACAAAAGCGGAATAGAGTGGTTACCATTTCTTCTTTTGATCTGGACACTACACATCTGCTGGTACAGCTTAGAATTACACAACCCATTTTAGGCAGCTCGTCACACTGCTGGCTTGTACAGTATTTAGCTTGTGGTGTACTAAAACCGCTATACACCCCTAGACATGTACTGCTGGGAAGCTGGCTGTCACCCACCCTGTATTTTCACATCTAACTCTGCCTGCCTGAATGCAGAACTTTACACCCATCTCTGTTGAAATTAGTTCTGACCCAGTTCTCCATTACGTTTACGGCAATCCGAACAAACACGGGGATTTTTGTTTTTCAGTTTTTGTGTACAATTCCGCACTGCTGAGAGACAAAGTGGTTTTGAAATCCGACAGCTGACTTTTCTCTTTGGCAGTGGAAACAATGATAACAAATAAAGCTGGTTACAAACTTAAAGGACTCCCTTCCCCTTAGCTACTGTTATTCAGAGGCTACAACTAGCTCAGGGATAGCCTGAGATGTTTTTTTGTTGCCAGCTTCTGCCATCCTGAATGTGAGGGACTGGCTGACTCTTTGTAGGAGCTGGCCTCCCAAGAACCCCCCAGGAAGATGACAACTCAGATCTGGGATTATGGTGGTGGGACACCAAGGAACAGTCTGGGGAAGGGGCGAGCTGAGATGTGCTAGAAGCAGGGTGTTTGAGCGATCAGGGGACCACGACAGGTGAAGGAGGCCCTAACAGGACAGGGTTAGAGGCTGAGAGTCACAGTGTGGATATTCAGACAGAGAGGAGTCAGAGGTTGCCCTCTGCATGTTGCTGAGTAATGGGCCAGGCAGGTCCAGAGGAGGAGCCCACCCCCTTGACACAGTCTTTGTCTGCTTGGGAGGGATACAGAATGAGAGGCTAGAGGGGGAAGGACGGGGGCTGGTACTCCATTTCAGCTGGATTAAGACGAGCCAGAGGACTCTGCTCTGCTGTTCTTTCCTGTTAATAAAAAGCTAACTGCATTCCGTGCCTCCCATTCTTTCCAGCCCTGTGGATGACCTGGGCTCACTTGACAACTCCTTGACACCGAACAAGCATGGCCCACGGTCAGAGATGATGGGAGTTATAGGACAACAAACAAATTGAGTTCACCAGGTTGGCCACCCTTGGCCTAGCTGGATGAAGAACCACATCTACAAATGGGAGCCGTGTATATGGTCCTTCACTCTATATAGCAGGGCCTGTGACCCTCCAAATATTACTGGCCTACAATTCCCATCATCCCTGACCAGTGACCAGGCTGGCAGGGGCTGATGGGAGTTAGAGTCCAACAGTGTCTGTAGGGGCACAGAGTCCCCATCCCTGTTACACGGCCGTGGATTACTGTGGGAATGCAGATGTGATCTGATATGTCACTTATCTGGAGGGTGGCTGGACTCATTCCATTCAACCATCTGATCAAGGCTATTCTTGGTCATGAGTCAGCTACTGCCTCTTGCTTTCCCCATCTTGCTTTCTTGGAGAATTAACAGGGAAGAGCTCTGCCCTCCCACATGTGTCACTACCGCAAAGCTGCCGAAAAGGCGTGCGTTCTTGTGGATAAGGTAAAAGGATGTCTCCTCAAAGGAAGCTGAGTTAGATGCAACAGTATTTGGAAGAAGGGGAGAAGAGAGCTTCCCTCAGCCCAGCAGCAAATGGTTATGCTGCTCTGGTGATTTGAAAGCAGCAAAGCCAGAGCCAGCGCTCTGAAAACTCCATTTGAGAACGCGCCTCAATGCCAAGTCTAAATCTTCTCTGAGATCCATGTTGCCGATCTATGTGTTAAACCACACTTTGGATTTCCAAGGCAAATGAAAAGCAAACTTCAATAAAAGCTATTTACAGCAGCAGCTTTAATAGCTCGAAGCTGATCCTCAGTTATCTTTGGCACCAGAAGCCAATGTAACTAGTTCGGATTTTTATATGTTTATTTCGGCCTTTTTAGCAATTAAAATCACTGCAGAAGTGGGAGCACCAAGAGTGACCTTTCGAGAAGTGTCCTTTTCTAATAAAAGAGCAAAGGCACATAACCTTTGCTTACAAAGTTAGCTTTCATTTTAAGAGAATCCCACGATATTGCGCATACACAGAAAGCAAAATTGAATGCTTCTCTTACTTTTTTTGGAATTCCACTTTGCCTCTGGTAGGTTGTGTGGATTGGGCCCAGCAGGACAGAGTATGCAAGTGAGCAATGGTGGAAGACTGCGATGGCTGTCAGTTTTGGTTTCTCTCAGTTTCTCTTTCCCCCAGTCTTGTGTTGCGTTTTTATTCTTTAATTTTCACGAAGATTCATCAGCATTTCAGTATGAGTTCCTTCTAATATACACATTTTAATGCAATTTTGCCTAATATACACATTTTTGCAAGCCATTTCCCCTAGTGGAATGGATTTTCATATATGTAATTCAATGCAGATTTTGTTCTGGAAAAAATGCATTTTTGCATACATTGGCTAGAAAACTGCACTGCAAAATTTGGAGAAATTCTCTCCCATCCTCACATGAAAATGGCAAGGGGGACAGAGGCAAACTGAGGCCATTTTGCTCAGTCCTCACTCCCCCTGCAAAACCTAGAGCCAGCAATATTTACAAATGCTTACCTTGACCACCTTGAATGCATTGAAAAATGGTGGCATTGACCCATGCTGCCAGTCCTATCAAGACAGCCTGTCACCCTTGGGATAAATCCAATATTTGGCCTGTCCCTAGGACGCTTTGCAATCTATGAATGTGCAGAGCATTAATTAGGGCTCTGCCTGGCAAAGAACCATTTGGCTGTAAAAACATTTATTCATGTAATGAAAGCTGCCTTCCTTGTTCATTTTGAAGAGGTTCATTAAGATGATTAGAGTCATTAATGGTTTCCAAATGCTTTCTGAATTAAGAATAAAGCACGGGCCTTTTGTGCTGTGGGCAAATCGCAGCCTTGTTTCGGTGGCCTAATTTGTAAACATCATTTATGTGGGTAAGCCGTATTTGTCTTCCTTTTCAAAAGAAAAATATATAGAAGAATATATTGAACACTGAATCCACTTACATCTCACCCTTGGATGTCTCAATTTTTCAATTGCACTATTTCCTTTAGCTTTCATATTATGAATGGAGTAAAGGAGAGGACTGAAACAAAAAAATTAAAAATGTAGTAAGAACTTCCCAACCTTAACTAGAACTTTTGAGGGAGAGGGGAAAAACCACAGGGTTCCATTTGCTGTCCACCTATTGGCCCTTGAGCTCTGTTGCAGATATTAATATAGTGTAATTTGAAGTGATTGGAAGCATAAGAACTGACTGCTTTTTGGAAGAAATCAGTGTCCAGGCCCATAAAAATATTATTGAAAGTTTTACTGGCAGAACTCTTCAAAAACAGAACATAAGCATCAAAGATGCAACCAAAATATCCATACAATGTATTATGCTATCCAGCACAGGCTCAACATTTTCTTAGAAATAAAAGTCTCAAAATATCCAAATTGTGTCTCTCCTCCATTCCAGCCTCCACTGGCGTTAGGCTCTGTGGCTCTTTGAGAGACATTTACAGGCATAGTTCCCCCTGTAGGTTTCAGAGAGACTAAGAGCCATCAACTATTCAAGTTGGCAAATTTGCAACTCAATACCTCCATCACATGATCAAAGGTTCACTCTCAGCACAGAGTAGAGAACCAATCAGCAGGTAATCATTAATCAGTTACAGTTTAGAGAGAGCTCTTCTTGCTTTCAATACAGTATAGCCTCATGAAAAATCCCTGTTTTGAACCTTTTCACCCATACACATTTAGGCATTCTCATTTGTGTCAATTAAACCATTGTTCTTAACAAGTTCTTGGCCTCTTTTTGTCTCTGCTTGTGACTGAAGTCTTATTTACTCCATTTTAAGTCATAACTCTGCAAGGTGGGGTAGTCTGACAGGTGGCGACTAGTCACTGGCATCTGGTTGGCCATGGTGAGAACAAGGGGCTGGTTTGGAAAATCCTTTGGTCAATTCCAGCAGGGCTCTTCTTAGCCCCTTTATGAGTGAATGTCATTCAGTAAGCTTCATGGATGAGTAGGATTTGAAACCTGGGGCGGATCTACACTCATGGTCTTTAACGTTAAGGAAAGTTTAAGGAAAGCTTTTGATAACGTATATGGACACATGCCATCCTGCTTTTTATGTTCATAATGTGTTATTACCCTGCCTTTTTATCACTTAATTTTTCATCTTTCCATGCTGCTATATTAGTGAAACGCCACTCATTTGTCCCTATGTAGTGTTTAACCTTTTTTTTTACTGCCTTCAAACTCTGACACCCCCCTCCCCCTTCCAATGGGAGGAAGGGAGATAGAAGACTTAAAATGTGACACCAGAGAATGGAGCAGAGCAAACCAGCAAGCAGCAGCAGGAAACGAAATAGTGTTTTGGAAAATGGGTGGCAGGGTATTATTTACATTTGACGGAAAAAAGGGGGGGGGAATGAATTAAGAAGTATGCCCCGTGACATTTTAGAATGAACTATCTAATATTGTTCTAATAGGGAGAAATAACTTTATTTATTTTGGAAAAAAAAATATTTTATTTTACAAGTATAACATTATAAAAATAACATAACACCCACACACAATTAAGAGATTCCTCCAAATCTCTGGACTTCCCACCTTCCCGTCCTGTTATTAAATCTTTTTCTACTGCATGTTTTTCAGTACTCCATTTCTTTTTATAACTCCATTATCTCTATAATACCAGTTACATTGCAAGTGTTATTGCAATGCTGCTAATGTTTTCATATGTTTACAGTGGTCTCCAAGATAAATTACAATTTTTCCCATTCCTTATTAAAGTTTTAGTCTTCTTGGTTCCGGAGCTCTCTGGTCAGTTTTGCCATTTCAGCATAGTCCAACAATTTAATTTGCCATTCTTCTCTGGTAGGGATTTCATCTTCTTTCCATCTCTGGGCTACTAGCATCCTTACTGCTGTTGACATGTAGGGGGAAATAACTTTAAACCGGTCGGTGTAGATCCAGCGCTGGTATCTCAAGTCCTGGTTCAGTGCTCTAACCACTACACCACAGTAGCTGTTGATGCCATCAAATTCAGTGGAGGCTGGTCCTTTACAGCAAATGGGGTAGTAGTAGTAGTAGTAGTAGTAGCAGTAGTAGTAGTAGTAATAATAATAATAATAATAATAATAATAATAATAATAATATATTTATTATGTGTACCCCCCCATCTGGCTGGGTTTCCCCAGCCACTCTGGGCGGCTTCCGACGAAGATTAAAAATACATTAAAATGCCACACATTAAAAACTTCCCTGAACAGGGCTGCCTTCAGATGTCTTCTAAATGTCAGATAGTTGTTTATCTCTTTGACATCTGATGAGAGGGTGTTCCATAGGGCAGGCGCCACTACCAAGAAGGCCCTCTGCCTGGTTCCCTGTAGCTTTACTTCTCACAATGAGGGAACTGCCAGAAGGCCCTTGGCGCTGGACCTCAGCATCCGGGCAGAACAATGGGGGTGGAGATGCTCCTTTGGGTATACTGGGCTGAGGCCATTAGTGGGTACTGCTCCACTAACCTTAATCTGTACTCAGCCAGCCCCCAGCTACCTTACCACCACTCCATGGAGATGGCACTGCTTGTCAACTTTCCCCTCCTTGGTCTCGGTGTTGCCCCATGTAGAACAAAGCAAGGAGGAAGATGGAGGCAAAACTAGAATTAGCTGGTTTTGTCTCTCATTGGCTCCACCTCCCAGCTTCCTCCCTACTCATCTCATTGAACACCAGCCCCCTCTGGTCAGATTCCCACCTAGAGTTTACTGGTCTGGCTATAGTTTCATCCTCCTGGGCAGCTCCCAGAATGTGATGAGAAGACACCAGGGAGGGGGAAGAAATCTAGCCAACTGTTATTGAAATAGAGCAAATATGTGTGCTATTATAATGGTGCATGCTTGTGTCACAGTGACAACAGCGACTGCATCTTGTAGTGCAGATACAGTGGTACCTCAGATTACATATGCTTCAGGTTACATATGCTTCAGGTTACAGACTCCGCTAACCCAGAAATAGTACCTCGGGTTAAGAATTTTGCTTCAGGATGAGAACAGAAATCGTGCTCTGGCGGCGCGGTGGCAGCAGGAGGCCCTATTAGCTAAAGTGGTGCTTCAGGTTAAGAACAGTTTCAGGTTAAGAACAGACCTCCGGAACGAATTAAGTACTTAACCCGAGGTACCACTGTATGTCACTTGTGAGATCTGCATGCTGTCAGTGCCAAGGAAAGCCCACGGGGTTCAGAATCCAACAAATTCTGCCACCCTGTTAGAAAACAAACGAACAAACAAAAACCTTCATTGACTAATAGTACAAACGTTAGTCCACTAATGGATTAGTTAATCAATTAAATGGGCCTGCATTTGCATATGAGACAAAGCAATCTTTCATAAAAAGGGGTGGAAAGTGTTTTCCTGTATTTCATACTCTACAAGTGTCCCAGAAAAAGGGACATCCTTTTCTCCCCCAGCAAGAGCGCAGCCGCCATGACTCTCCTTCATATCTGATTCTCTACCTGATAGCCACAGATTGCTCTGGGCCAATTCAACCTAACATGCAATGATCTGTGTCTCTGGGTACCTGACTCATCCAAAGCCCTCTGAAATCTTGTACACTGGCTGAATGTAGTATAGAGCCCTAGGGGTAGTGACATGGGGGCTGGCTAGTGTGCTATTCTCACTCTGACTCATCTTGCAAGCGGTTAGGATGCCTGAATTATATAATGCACACATATGGTGAAAGCTGCCAGTCAAGTGTATACAACATTGACCCAGGGGCCTGGCTCTGGCTCCACCTGTACTACATTTAAAGCAGCGCCATACCACTTTAAACCATTACAGTGGTACCTCAGGTTACATACGCTTCAGGTTACATACACTTCAGAACTTTGCTTCAGGATGAGAACAGAAATTGTGCTCTGGTGGCATGGCAGCAGCGGGAGGCCCCATTAGCTAAAGTGGTGCTTCAGGTTAAGAACAGTTTCACGTTAAGAACGGATCTCCGGAACGAATTAAGTACTTAACCTGAGGTACCACTGTATGTCTCCCCCCCCCCACAGAATCCCGAGAAATATTAAGGGTGCTCAGGGTTGTTAAAAAAGGTAAAGGTAAAGGACCCCTGACAGTTAAGTCCAGTCGCGAACGACTCTGGGCTTGCAGCGCTCATCTCGCTTTATTGACCGAGGGAGCCAACATTTGTCCGCATACAGTTTTTCCGGGTCATGTGGCCAGCATGACTAAGCCGCTTCTGGCGAAACCAGAGCAGCGCATGGAAACGCCGTTTACCATCCCACCGGAGCGGTACCTATTTATCTACTTGCATTATGACGTGCTTTCGAACTGCTAGGTTGGCAGGAGGGATTGCTTATTAAACCACCCTGAGGGCTGTAGCTCTGTGAGGGGGAATGGGGGCGGGTCTCCTAACATCTCTCAGCACCTTTAACAAACTACAATTCCCAAGATTCTTTGGGGGAAGCCTGTTTAAAGTGGCACGAATCTGCTTTAAATGTATAATGGAGATGGGGCCTCAGTATAAGGTGACTTCCTATCTTCCTTTGATGTCATATGGAGGAACTGTTTGTTGTTCTAAGTTTTTTTTTTAAGAGATACAGTTTGATTTTTCCTGCTCACTTTTGCTTAATGTTTCCTGGATGCTGTACATTGTAGCAGGGATTTTGTGTGCATCTTGTTCTTGATCTTGTAAATTGCCCGGGGATCCTCCATGGAAGCTGGCATGATAATCTATCAATAAATATGAAAGCAACGTAAGGAAAACATTTATAGAAAGCTGCGGCTCAGAAGCTTCTTGAGCGGGAAGGTACAACAGGATCAATGAAGTTTTTTAGGAGAGGTAGTCACGCGTGTCTCTCCCCCCCCCCCCGCTTCAGGCAAATTGATTCCTAACGCCTCCGTGTGCTGTAATCACATTTTATATTTGTCGCCAAGAGACTCTGGGATCGCTCAGCAAGGCTGGATTTTCCACACCAAACACTTTTCCTTCACAGGCCGTGGTCTTGTCCACTCGCTGTGACGGGTTCCTCACTCGGAAGAGGTGGTCCAAATAAATAAATAAACAATTTTCTAAATGCTTGACATTTTCTCAGTCTTGTGCGGAGTCAGGGCTTTAGGCACACTTTTTCTGAGGGAAAACCAGGACGCGAGGTAATAAAGGGTGACGGGCATCCTCTTGCCTGCCTGCCAAGTCAGCAAGGAAGAAATGTTTGTGCTATTGCTAGGAGCCAAGAAAAAGAAAGTTGGCGAGGGGAGCAGCGACTGCTTTGGAGGCAAAAAGAATGGGAAATATTAACTCGGCAATTTTGGAAACCTTGAGAATTGCTTGGCTGAGTGATGGCAAGTAAAGGTAACAGCAGCTGTTAGGGGGAGAGGCTATCGGGTTAGCCTAAAAAGTACAAACAGAACAAAACACAGTGTTTCGCTTTAGAGGCCCCAAACCAAAGGAAGCAAATCAGGACCCTAAAAAAAGAAGCAGTAACAAGTATTTCATCGCCTTCCACACATATCTCGAGGCAATATTGTAAATTACAACTTAAAAACAGTTAAAAACAACACAGAAAACAACTGTAGATAAATTTGGAAATAATACAAAGTAGACACCCATGGCAGAAACGTATTCCAACAAAACACCACCACCACAAACTGGCTTATAAGTATAAAACCAAATTTACTAGAATAATAGCTAGAATAGAGATAGACTTGTAACCATTCAAACAACAAACATACTAAGGTGCCATGTGCAAGACGAAGCCTGGAGATACTGTAAACATGGAGTGGATAAATGTATAACTGTATCTTAACAAGTTACATGGGCAGGAAATGTTATACAGACTGGATGAATGAACCATAGCTTAATAAGTGGCGTAAGTCCAATCACAGAATGGCAACCCCATGCCGCCACAACAGCAAGGGTAGCACACTGGAGAATATGAAAAAGTTTTTCAAAGCTGTTTTTCAAAGATTGGACTGGATGAGATGTTCTTCAATGGGTCTTGAGTTGGAAACACAAAGCCGTATGCATGGCTTAATCACGGGAAGGCAAATCAAAGCCACCACCCTGGTGAGAATAACGCAAGTGGGCAAAAGGAGACCTGTTCTCTGGTTTCGCTACACGCTTCATCAGTCCGAAAAGCCAGTCATACAAAACAGTTTGCTCAGGATAAAGAAAGTATTCACAGGCACAGTCGTATTCCTCCACTTGGGAAGGCTGGTCAGAAGAAAAATGTCTTCCATTGTTTCCAGAACGTGCCATTCTACAGAAGTGGGTTAACCACACTCAAAAACCCTGCACTGATTTAACATGGAATGGGCTTCTGATATCTTTGGAGGTTGAACTTCCTGGAGTCCTTTCTCAAAGCACAGTGGCTGACTGGGTATATGAAGACGCTCAAATTCAGGACAAAAGGAAGAAACATGCAAAGAGGAAGGCACGCTTGGCAAACCCTCACCATGATCAACTCCCACCTGGAAACCTATGTCCCCACTGTGGAAGGACGTGTGGATCCAGAATTGGCCTCCACAGTCACTTACGGACTCACTGTTAAAACCATGTTCATGAAAGACAATCTTACTCAGCTATGAGTGATCAACAAAGAAGAAAAAAGAAGATATAAGGGATAATGGAGCATCCCTCAGGTTATATTTGGGGAAAAAATGCCAGTAACTAGGGAAGGAAATTAAGTTCAGTTGCAAGTGGGAATGCCTAAGTTCCCATAGGCACTTGGTTGATCACTGTGAGAACAGGCTAGTGGACTAGATGGGTCATTGGCCTGATCCAGTTGGTTCTTCTTATGTTCCTATTTAGTAATTCATTATGCCCCAAATAAAGATCATGTTGTTGTTTTTTGACACAACCCTTCACATTTTAATTTGATGTTAGAATGCCACTTAACTGTTCAGGCTGACTCATTCAAATATATAGTCATCTATTTTTCTGCTAACAGAAATTGAAAGACCCTGGAGCAAAAATATATTAGGCTGAAGACAAACTCTCAGGTGATAATTGCTCTCTTAGAAATAAGGGGTTATATTTGTTAAAGAAGTGTGTGAATTAACCAGTTTGGGGCAGTACTAATTTTCTGAGTACTGAAACAGTTCAAGATAAATTCCAGTCTTCTTCTTATTTATTTCTGCCAAGCGACATTCCTGAGACTGCATTTTGATTGGAAACATGTTCAATGCCAAACAGAATATAGATTATTATGTCAAATTATTGGCTGGAATTGCAGTTCATGAACCATTTTAGACTCCCCGGATGGTGTGTAAAGGAACTGGCCTCTTGTGACCTTCCTTATCATGATTCATACATTATTAAGGAGATGCAGATTCTTGGAAGGGTTTATTTTGGGACCAAAGTAATTCATAATGCATCCATTAAGCAATTTTCTGTTTTATTACTCTAACATACATTGTTTACTTCAAGAGGGCAATCCTACACAGGTCGATTCAAAAGCAAGTATTGCTGAGCTCAGTGGCTCTTACTCACAGATAAGTGGGTAGAGAATCGCAGCCTGAAAAGTTTAGTAATAACTGGCAATAAATTTTAAATCTGGTATTTTCAAGGTTTTGGGGCCTGGGCTTGACATTCTCAACCCCCACCCCACTTAACCCAGGTGGAATCTAAAAAGGTAAAGGGACCCCTGACCATTAGGTCCAGTCGTGGACAACTCTGGGGTTGTGGCGCTCATCTTGCTCTATAGGCTGAGGGAGCCGGCGTTTGTCCGCAGACAGCTTCCAGGTCATGTGGCCAGCATGACTAAGCCACTTCTGGCGAACCAGAGCAGCGCACAGAAACGCCGTTTACCTTCCCGCCGGAACGGTACCTATTTATTTACTTGCACTTTGATGTGCTTTCGAACTGCTAGGTTGGCAGGAGCAGGGACCGAGCAACAGAAGCTCACCCCGTCACGGGGATTCGAACCGCCAACCTTCTGATCAGCAAGTCCTAGGCTCTGTGGTTTAACCCACAGTGCCACCCGCATCCCAGGTGGAATCTACACACATATAAAAAACGCTGTGGAAATGCTTTTTAAAAAAATGTTTTGAAAAGTATATTGAATTTTCCATAGCTCACTCTCGCCATCTAGTGTCACATTTGTTTATTGCACATTGCAACACACTTAAAATGCTTTATTTGCAGCTGTATAGCTGAGTCTCCAGAAGAGGCAGAGCATGCAAACCTTACACTTCTCTTAGACTGCATTTGTTCTGGGTGAAGTGGAAATGGCAGCACTGTCAGGCGGTGGGTCCCTCTGCCGGCTTTTGGGCCCTGGCAAATGCCCAACCATTCCATCCTCTAGATCCAGCCCTGATAAATGGAAATTAATAAATGCATAGTTATCAAAAGCATCAATTGTCTTAAGAGCATTGATAATGTCAGGAGTCAAGCAGAGAGAGTGAAGTGTGTTCCTTCATGGCAATGATTTTTGCATCTGATTCTGCTGTAATATTCAAGCTGTTGCAAGGGCTGAATTACTGGGAGCCACGATGCAAATAAAATAAAATTTAATTTACTATAAATTACGAAAAAGGATACGGTGAAATGGTTTCTGCTGAGATGGATCTCTCTCTCTCTCTAAAGAAGAAAATTCTAATTAGGATACTCTGACAGTGACTGAGTACACCTGAAATGCCTGTAATATGCCATGAATAAGATATGGCCTTGGTATGATTTCCTGTCCTCTCTCATCAAAAAAATTGCCCAAACAAAGAAAACTGGCAGCTTAACAAAGCTTCTTTGTTCTTCCTTTCACAGAGTGAAAAGCACGGGTGGGGGGCCAAGTTTTTGTAGCTGGGCACGGCAAAGCAGCACTAGGATTTTTGGTGGGGTGTCTGAAATGGAAAGGTTGTAGATTCAAGAGGGATGAATGGAACTACTTCTTCACAGAGCTCATAATAAACTTTTAGAATTCCCGGGAAGTCTAGATCCAGGTTTGGGGCAAGTACTCTTTGGTGAGAGCCCTAGCAACAGGCAGTGCCGGATTTACATATAAGCTAAACAAGCTATAGCTTAGAGCCCCAGTGGGGCCCCCCAAAAAAATTAAAGGGAAAAAACCCCTGGATGTACATTTCCAGAATATAAGATAAAAAACAAATAAAATAAAACCTACATACAGCAACAGTGTTCTGTGTTGTGTAGACTCCTATTTGTTATGTGCAAATGACTTTAGATACCTATTAGGTCCATAAATTACCATATAGCATATGTTGTTGTTGTTTAGTCGTTTAGTCGTGTCCGACTCTTTGTGACCCCATGGACCAGAGCACGCCAGGCACTCCTGTCTTCCACTGCCTCCTGCAGTTTGGTCAGACTCATGCTGGTAGCTTCGAGAACACTGTCCAACCATCTCATCTTCTGTTGTCCCCTCCTCCTTGTGCCCTCAGTCTTTCCCAACATCAGGGTCTTTTTCCAGGGAGTCTTCTCTTCTCATGAGGTGGCCAAAGTATTGGAGCCTCAGCTTCAGGATCTGTCCTTCCAGAGAGCACTCAGCGCTGATTTTCTTCAGAATGGATAGGTTTGATCTTTTTGCAGTCCATGGGACTCTCAAGAGTCTCCTCCAGCACCATAATTCAAAAGCATCAATTCTTCGGTGATCAGCCTTCTTTATGGTCCAGCTTTCACTTCCATCACTACTGGGAAAAACATAACTTTAACTATACGGACCTTTTCGGCAAGGTGATGTCTCTGCTTTTTAAGATGCTGTCTAGGTTGGGAGAAAAGCAATGACAAACCTAGACAGCATCTTAAAAAGCATATATTCAACACAAAAAACAGCGACAATTTGTTGTTGACAAAGGACAGCTGGACATATAAAGGGCCCCATTACCTTCAGTAACTCACTGGAACTCAGTTCTGGCACCTCTCAGGTGGGTGCCATTACCATTTTAAGAGAACAAGGGAGGCGTTCATGGTGAGTTCTGGTACCTCTTTTTCTAGAAAAATAGCACTGCCCAGCAGAGATTCAAAATCACAAAATATGCAGCAAAATAAACCCAGGAAATATAGTAAATATAGTATATGCAGCCATGTAAAGCCTGTTAGACCTCTAAAATATCACCTTCTAAGTTGCTTCCAAAGTTCCCCTCTTCCATTGGCACAGAAAGAGACCACACATTTGGGAAGTAAACCATTTTTAACACGGCAAATGAGTTCAGTTGTCACCATGGCACATCAGGAAAGGAAGTCCAATCATATTGTCCAGCATCGTAGATCAAAGTACATGCATTAAATTGCAAACTGGGATCGCTTTGAGACTCTATGTAGCACAGGGAATATGGCAGCCGCTGGCACCTCAGACAAAGCCAGCTCTCTGCTTTGTTCCAACCCTTTCTCTATGTGAGCTTGTACTACTGCTTGGTCTGCCTAGTATGGATCACATCCCAGCTTTATGCTCAGAATGATAGCCCATGACTGCAGTAAGCTGTAGCGATTTGTGTTACTTGTCCTCTGAGAGAGGACATGTCAGAAATGCTGAGAATCAAACCTGTGGGAAATATATATGTAACCAGACTTCCGCTGTACTCAACAGAGGTACACTCATAGATATTGAGGACATTAACTAATACAAAGCACCCAAAAGGGAGGGTCTAAGAAACAGACCATCAAAATATATTTTATATTCTTTAAAAGCTGCTATAGAAGCACCATGTGTGATGAAGTTGTTTGTTTGTTTTTAAGTAGACTTACAGGATCATGCAAGCGTCACAGTGAGAATTTCAAATGCAGCAATGCTATTCCAGGCTTTGAAACCTCATAAAAAGAAAAGGGTCATCAGAACATAAGAAGGACCCTGCCAGAACAGGCCAAGTGGACTAGCATCCTGTTCTCACAATGGCCAACCAGATGTCTATGGGATGCCCCAAAGAATGACTTGAGTGCATTTGCATTCTTCCCAGTTGCAGTTTCCAACAACTGGTATCTGAAGGCATAATGTCTCTGGTATTGCAGACAGTATATCTAACCATCATGAAAGCAAATGGAGCAAATTTCTTAGTTTAATTATGTACTGCTTCATTTTGCCTGTCTCCCAACATTCAGCTTTAACTGGATGGCTTTGAGAGACAGAGGAACACTGCTCTAGATATACTTACTCCACACCTTGTGGCGAAAATGGCATTGGGCAGGATCAACATAGTATAAGGGGGGTCATAAAGGGCCTGAGGGGAGGATTGACCACAGCACCCCCAAGTTTGGAGTACCTGTGTGGTAGGAATCTGCACCCTGGTTGTCCAGTGAGACCTTGCTTGCTTGACTTCTACCATGGCAAGGTTCAACACTGGCTGACTCCCATGGAGCGGTCCAAACCCGGCTGGTCCATTCCATCAACATGTAGCTTGTGGAATGGTGAATTGATCCTAGGATCCAATGCCTACCCAACCCTCACCCTGCCTGCTGACGTCCATAAAGATTTGGCCTGATTTTAATCCATCTTGTTATTTTGCTGCTCTCATAATGTGTCTGCCTGGGCAAACATTTCTACCGTGTCCCCACCTTCCTCATCCTTGTTCCAAACTAAGAGGCCCCAAAAGCATTGCAACCTTCCATTAACAGGAGAGTATCTGCAGCTTCTCGACCATTTTGGTTGTCTTTTCCCTGAACCTTTTCCAGCTCTGATGTTGCAGTAATAATATATCTGGTCTTCCAGTACTCAAATGCTTCTCAACACCAGTGGGAGGCTGGTCCACGGACCCCTCATTTTGAATCATTCATACTTGTGGAGTTAGGCTTCATATGCAGGTGGCTGAGCATAAAGACCTATATATATTCATGCGAGGATCTCTTTTATATTCAGGAAAATCTCATACGTCCACACAGTCACTGAGCCAAAAGGAGGGGGGAAATATTTCAGACCACGTTAAAAAATATCAGCTGTGGATAGGGAGGAAAATGAAGAGATTGAAACCAGGGTTAGAATCTTAAAAAGCTGCAAACACCAAAAATGGCTTTAATCTAAGACGGGGGGTTGGGGTGGGGGGTGAGAATCCAGAATAAATCAAGGCCTTAAGCCTCACATAGCGATAATACCTCCATCTCCACCCCTCACAAATCAGGCTACACTGTGGTGGGGGCTTTTCTCAATACTTTTCATTAATATGTAAGAGAAGAATCTACTCTCAAGGTTGCTTTCTATATTATCCCAGTGTGGTGTTCACAATGATAGCTCATGATTGCAATAAGCAGTTGTGATATGTGCAAGTTGTCCTCTGAGGGAGGACGTGTCAGGAATGCTGAGCATCAAACCTGTTTGCAACCACTCCGGTTGGAAGTCTGGTTGGATGAATAAAGCATGTTGCAGTATTCCCAAACCCCACTCCCCCTTTCTTTATAAAAACTTAAGTTGCCATCCATACATTCCCACTGCCTGGGTCCCAAATGTGTCATGCGAGTGATTGTAAAACAAATGGCCTCCATTTTAGGAAGCTCCAAAACTGTGGCTAGGGCCCTCACATACTTGCATAGTGAGCCAAAACTTCAGTTTCCTTTCCACACTGAGTCATAATTCCCAGACGAGGAGCAGGAAGAGGGGATGTCATTATTGGTTGGATGCAGAGAAATGGTGGGAGGAACCAGCTGGGGAACCACCAAGGGAAGAAATCTCAGAGCCTAGATGGTGGTGGTGGGACATTGATGAGTGGTCAGAAGGAAAAAAGGGAGAAGACCGGGAAGAGAAGGTGTCGGAAGCTGAAGGACCCTCCAAGTGTCCTTATTTTCCAGGGAGAGCCCTGGATTTACAGAAGCCATCCTGGTTTCTGATTTGATCCCAGAATGCCCCGCTTTTCCTTAGGCTGTCCCTATTTTCACATGAGAAATTTTGGAAGGTATGGAGTTATGAAGCTTTCCTAGCTTACCCTTCACCCTGACACACTAACTTAAAAAAAATATGCATGGATTTTTTTTAATTAAAAAAATCAATTGTTGAATTGGTGAATTATCTCATATGAACCTTTTCCTGTAGTCTTTAGTGCACAATGGAGAGAGAGATGCTAACTTCCTCATCCAGGGTAAACCCAATGCATTTTGCTGCCTGAGATGGAAGAATGGTGACCTGACCCCCTGCTCCATGTGCAGAAACTGGCCTGACTTGCAGTGGGATAGTATTTCAACACTGGCAATGGGGTAGTGCAGGTGTGGAGAATCTTTGGCCCTCTAGGTCTTGTGGAATGACAGTTCCCATCACCCCTGATCATTGACCATGCTTGCTGAGGCTAATAGGGGTTGTAGTTCCGGAACACATGGAGAACCACAGGTTCTCCACACCTGGAATAGTGTTTTTCAGGCTAGCTTGGGCACGGCATGAGGCAGGTTGCATCTGCCAGCATCTTGCCACTGCTTCCCACTCACAGCATCTTGAAGTGGGTGCCTCATTCTCTTCAAGGCAGGAATGGGAAACCTGTGACCCTCCATATGTTGATGGACTATAACTTCCATCATTCCTGACCATTGGCCATTCCGGCTGGGGCTGATGGGAGCTGGAGTCCTGCATCATCTGCATCCACAGCATAATGATAAGGTCAGCCATGTCCTCATTTCTTGTTTGTGAGAAGAATGAGGCCTCGCAATGAACACAGGCTCAGAATATAACTGAGCCATTCTCAGTCTACTGAGCAAAAGGCACTGCTTGGTCAGAACCACAAATTATAACGTATTAGGAGCAAAGCAGTTCAGCCATTTACATCGAAGGGTTGCTGTTCATTCTTTCTCCACATATTAAAAGCTTTTCTCATGCGTGTGATTTAAATTTCCACTCTTCGTCAGACTCAGTGTCAACAGGAAAGTTATGATTAAGA
The DNA here is from genome assembly GCF_027172205.1 of Podarcis raffonei. Lineage (NCBI taxonomy): Eukaryota > Metazoa > Chordata > Lepidosauria > Squamata > Lacertidae > Podarcis > Podarcis raffonei. The sequence continues at coordinate 62,121,206 of NC_070611.1, read as the reverse complement.
TGTCAGCAGCCTAAATATAGCATCCTGTTATGGAAGAGATTTTGCTGCCTACATCCTTCTAAGAATTAAATGTTGGTGTCGGAATTCAAAGCATCACAGCTGGGTGGTTCCTGAAAGGTTGTCAGGTCCAGCGATTGAAGCAACAGAATTCCTTGGGTCACACTGCTACTGTACTACGAATTTGCAGAGCCCTGGACAACTTAGGTTCAGGGTACCTCAGGATCACCTGAAACCTTATATCCTGGCTCAGTCAGTGAGATCATCTTTAGTAGATACCCAGTAGAGACCCACTCTCTTTTCATTCATTTGCAAAGTCCATAACACTTATAGAAATGATGGGAAATGATGTGGATGTTTCCTAAACAGAGGCAAATGTGAAAATGAGGGCATTCTAGGCATCACCTCCTACTAAAATGGCTCTTTGGTGCCCCTCTTCAAGGGGAAGAATCCGTGTCCCATATTGATGGCTATATTTAGGTTTATTGATTTAAATGGTTAAGTACAAAAGTAGCTTAAGCTGCTGATAAAGGACCAGCGAGTCCAGAATAGCTTGAGGAGCAAGGAAGCTCTACGTCCGCCGCTACAAAAATTTTCATAGTCATCTCTTTTTCAAAAGACCTTTCTTTAAAAATAGAAAATTGGCTGCATATTCCACCCGCCGCCCACCCCCCATAGCAGCTGAAATGACTGCTATATAAGCTTCTTCTCGGCCTATTTCTGTCTTGCAACTGGCTAATGTCAAGTTATAACTTTGGAAAAGTTACTGGAAGCTAATAGGAGCTGAGCCCAAATACAGGGAGTGTCAGATTGGAAGTATAAATTCTTCCAAGTGTCCATGCTTAATGTGTTGTTTTGTTTTTCCTGTGCAGGAAATATATATTTATTGAATTTGCTAGGGAGTCTAGGCCTGAAAAATTCTGAAAGCAACTCAACAGGGACTGGGGGGGGGGGTGAGGAGCCGACCCGTCGCAGCTCAGCTGTCTGCACATTCATTTTCTGCCTCTTTCCGTCTTGATGTATGCCATTCCCAATTTCTCCAAGTGTCCTCCTTCTCTCACACACTTCAGTATTCATACTTCAGAGCCTTCAGAGGAATAGATTTCCATAACTCTGGAGCAGCCATTATGAGTAAGTAGCTTTCTCTGCGCTCCTGTCATAGGTGCTTGGCTTATCGGTGGAATAATCAAGAAGGCAATCTCTGTCAATCTCAGAGACAGGTACAGGATTAGGGATGAGAGGAGATCCTCTGTTCCACTTCATTACTATTTCATGGGTTTGGATGGCCCTACATTTCACTCCAGCTGCCTTCCTGCTAGTGAAAGCTGAATCATTAGGATTCAAGTTTCTCTGAGTTTTCCATTTTCCCCCCAGGTTTCAGTTTGCCACATTAAGGGATCACCTTGTTTAGAGGTAAACTAAGTTTAGGTTTCTGAGTTTTGCATTTTTTCCAGATTTAAATACAGTTCCCCACATTTCAACATCACTTTGTGTTTATTATACAGTGGTACCTCGGGTTAAGTACTTAATTCATTCCAGAGGTCCGTTCTTAACCTGAAACTGTTCTTAACCTGAAGCACCACTTTAGCTAATGGGTCCTCCTGCTGCCGCTGCGCCGCCAGAGCCCAATTTCTGTTCTTATCCTGAAGCAAATTTCTTAACCTGAAGCACTGTTTCTGGGTTAGCAGAGTCTGTAACCTGAAGTGTATGTCACCTGAAGCGTATGTAACCCGAGGTACCATTGTATATGTTTTAAGTTCACCAGCATTTTAGTGTGAATGTCTCATAAAATACAATATTAGCAAAGCAATTCCCCCTAATATAATGCATTTGTGTCTTCAAAAATGTATGCATTTATAGCCACCCATTACCCTTATTTACAAATCTTTTGTACACATTACTTGGCTTGAGAACTGTACTGCTAAATTTAGAGCAGGGCAAATTCCAAAGAATGGCTGTGTTCTGGGTTGCATATCATTTTGAAAAGTATGGATTATAGATTACATAGGTTCAGGGCCGGATTTAGGTTTGATGAGGCCCTAAGCTACTGAAGGTAATGGGGCCCTTTAGACGTCCAGCTGTTCTTTGTCAACAACACATTGTCATTGTTTTTGTGTGTTGAATATATGCTATATGGTAGTCAGTTTATGGGCCTAATAGGTATCCAAAGCCATTTGCACATGTTGAATGCAGACACCCTATATATAGAAATGAGCAAACCAGTGATATTTTAGGGAGCAGGCTAGCAGGCAGGTCCCATTACTTACATCATAGGAGCCTACACAACACAAAACACTGTTGCTGTATGTAGGTTTTATTTTATTTGTTTTTTCTTACATTTTGGAAATGTACATCCAGGTTTTTTTCCTTTAATTTTTTTGGGGGCCCCCAAGGGGCCGTAAGCTATAGCTTGATTAGCTTATACGTAAATCTGGCACTGTATAGGTTCGCTTTTAAATGTGCACTGAACTGAAATTCTCCCTCCGCCCAAGCCTTGCCCCATATGTGTTGATCTGACCTCTTAGACCTTTTACAAGTGCCACATAATGCTCATACCACATTTGCAAGGAGTTGGTTCTTGGGGTGACAGTGCCTTCACTTTGGAAGTCTTTGCCTGTTGACATTAAGGAAGTGCCCTGGCTATATTGCACATTTGGGAAAGGGCTGTAGCCATGTGGAAAAGCACCTGCTTTGCATGCAGAGGTTCCCAGGTTCAATCCCCAGTGTCACGGTCTGGTTTACGGGCGGTCGAAGTCCTGGCGGAGGACGTCGGGACCAGGGGTAAGATGGCGGGGTGGGAGCAGGAACAGGAGTCCGGAAGCCAGGAGTCCAAAAGCCAAGGGTTTGAGGGTCAGAGAGCCGGGAGTCAAGGATCTGAGGGTCAGGAAACCAGGAGTCAAGGGTCCAAGAATCAGAAAGCAAGGAGTCAAGAAGCCAAACGCAGCAAGGCAGGGAACGTGTTGCTGTGGCAAAGAGCCAAAGGGAAATGCTGACCTTATATCCCTTCCTGGCTCTTGCCACCAGGTGCTGTGAGTTACCAATTGGCCTCATCTGTGCGGCCGTGCCTTGCCTCTTCAGAACAAACTTAGGAAAGCCCCAGTCCTGCGAAGCCCTACCAGTCACAGGGCCTGGCTCCTGCATGCACTCCTGACACCCAGCATCTCCATGTAAGGCTGGGAATGTTCCCAGTCTGTAACCCTGGAGACACACTCATTGTAGACGATACTGAGCTGGATAGACCAATCATCTGACTCAGTGGAAGACAACCTCCTAGGATCCTGAATTCAGTAGAATTCATTTCTCAGTAGTCATTGGTTAGGTTTGCATAGTAACAGTGTTACTACGATTTGTTCCATTTGTTTTGCACATATTATATAGACAGACAGATACAGTGGGACCTCAGTTCTCGAACATAATCCGTTCCGGAAGTCCGTTCGAGTCCGTTCGAAAACTGAAAGCGGAAGCCTCAATACAGAAAACTCAAAATGGAAGCCACATTTCCTGTTTGACTTCCGAGTCACGTTTGAAAACCGGGGAATTTACTTCCGGGTTTTTGGCATTAGAATTCTGAAACATTCGACTATGGAGGCGTTTGAGAACTGAGGTACCACTGTAGTTAGATAGATACCGTATTTTTCGTCCCATAGGACGCACCGGCCCATAGGACACACCTAGTTTTTTTGGGGGGAAATAAAGGAAAAAAAAATTCCCTTTATTTCCCCCCCCAAACCAGGTCGGGGAATCCAAACCAGGTCAGGGAACAGCGGGATGGTGGCGCTGCGCCTCCCCGCTGTCCCCCGAGCTTGTGGGGCTGGCGCTGGGGAGAAGCGCACTTCTCCCCAGCGCCAGCCTCCAAACCAGATCAAGGAACAGCGGGATGGTGGCGCTGCGCCTCCCCGCTGTCCCCCGAGCTTGTGGGGCTGCCCGATGTCTGCCCGAAGCGCGGGGCGCTCTGCTTCAGCGCTCCCCGTGCTCCGTGCAGCAGGCTGCTATCCGCAGCCTAGGGAGCCCTGCGGGAACTCCCGCGGGCTCCCCAGGCTTGCTGATAGCTGCCTGAAGCCTGGAGAGCAAGAGGAGTCGTGCCCACCGACCCCTCTCGCTCTCCAAGCTTCAGCAAAAGCCTGCATTCACCCCATAGGACGCACACAGATTTCCCCTTCATTTTTGGAGGGGAAAAGGTGCGTCCTATAGGGCGAAAAATACGGTAAATAGATTTTTAATATTATATGATTATGCAATACAGTGGCACCTCGGGTTAAGAACTTAATTTGTTCTGGAGGTCCGTTCTTAACCTGAAACTGTTCTTAACCTGAAGCAGCACTTTAGCTAATGGGACCTCCTGCTGCTGCTGCCCCACTGCCACGCAATTTCTATTCTCATCCTGAAGCAAAGTTCTTAACCCGAGGTATTATTTCTGGGTTAGTGGAGTCTGTAACCTGAAGCGTCTGTAACCCGAGGTATCACTGTAGAAGGCAGGGTGACTACTGGATACATATCGCTCTCTACAGCCACAGCAGGCGCTGCAACTTTCCGACGGTTTGACTTCATCCCCAAAGGTGCACACTTCCATTGTCTCCCAAGACAGATGGATGCCAACTAAATTATAAGGAATCGCATCATCTGCTATTTTATCATTCCAGTATCGGCTGAGCAGGTTCCCCCCCTTTCTTTTTTTTAAAAAAGCCACATGTGATCTATATCTTCTGGATCAGCATTTTCAATATAGTTAAACTGCACACTGTCATCTGGCATGCAGGAAGAAATTAGGCAAACAATGCAGCAGATTTTCTTTTGAAGACCGATCAAACCTAGAGGGGAAAGTCTGCACATTTAATACATTAGTTTGAAATTATGTAGCACAGTTCAACAGAAAGAATGGCTGAGCAAATATTAATTAAACACACCCCACGACACTTCTTAGAGGCAGATAAATATTTATCCTGCCCTTTCTTCTCCTTTCTCTTTTGCTGTTTTGGCTTATGTTTCTTTCTCCCAGGCAAGAAATGTATGTGTATATATATATATATATATATATATATATATATATATATATATATTAATGATCTCCCTTTAAATGCTGATAAAGTGGATCAATTTTGGAGCACTCATGAAGGAATCATGTGTGGCAGGTGTGTGGGGCTGAGTTAACCATCGGCAACTGTGAAGAGCAAGAAATGGGGAATTTGTGGTTCTCCAGATGGACTCCACCTCCCATCGGATGTTCCCAGCCAGCATGACCAGGGATTATGGGAGTTGGAGTCAAAGAATATCTAGAGGGCTGTAGGTTCCCCGTCTGTGACCTAAGATGCAAGGAATATTACACACCCCCTCTTGGATTTTCATCTTTCATTTCTAAAAGCGAGCCTGTATTGTAATGGTTCAGAGATTTGGCGTTGCTGCCTTGGGCAAGTCATGAGGAATGTGCCTTCTTGCAGCCATCCCCAAACTTGGCCCTCCAGGTGTTTTGGACTACAATTCCCATCATCTATGACCACTGGTCCTGTTAGCTAGGGATGATGGGAGTTGTAGTCCCAAAACATCTGGAGGGCTGAGTTTGGGGATGCAGAATGTAATGTATGTGGGAATGTTAAGGATACTAGGAAAGGCTATATTTCATTTACATTAGTAAGTGATGTAGCAGAGCAGATTCCCCTCAATATAGCTGGAAGCTAGATTGCAGATTCGTTTGAATCTCTTAGTTAAGATGATTTCCTGGTGTCCCCTTTAATGCCTCTTAAAAGAAGAAAGACACAAGAGTCTTTCTGAGTAAAGTAACAAAAAGTTTACTCACATTTCAGTTCGCAATTTGATCCCTGAAAGGCAGGCTTTTCTTAGTACAGTGGTACCTCAGGTTACATATGCTTCAGGTTACAGACACTTCAGGTTACAGACTCCACTAACCCAGAAATAGTACCTCGGGTTAAGAACTTTGCTTCAGGATGAGAACAGAAATCATGCTCCGGTGGCACAGCAGCAGTGGGAGGCTCCATTAGCTAAAGTGGTGCTTCAGGTTAAGAACAGTTTCAGGTTAAGAACGGACCTCCGGAATGAATTAAGTTCTTAACCCAAGGTACCACTGTAGTTACATAACAAACAGTGTGAGTTCATCTCATATGGAGAATGAACTCATCTGCTGCTGGCTGAGAGCCAGCAGACAGCAAAATTATGTTAAGAATACAAAATGGCTACAGGAGAGCAAGCAAGACTGAGAAAATGGCTGTATGACATTGCTCTTCTATGGAGTCAGCCAGAGCCGCGCCCATCTCCCAGGTCACATGCAGGGGAAGGATGTTCCAGACAAGTGGAACAGGAAGTTACACTGACTGGATGTCCCCCACCTGTGCCCACTCTAGGGAAATAAGGAATCTTGCATTTGACTGCTCCAATGGATTACATCCAACAATGTATTTAGTGACTACCAGAAATGTAATAGTGGATGGTTATTCCCGGGTTGCAACCCATAGTTCAGTTTTTAGGAATGGACCTTTCTCTCTCCACCACCACCCCCGTCCAATTCTCATCATAGGATCTCAGCAGGTCACACAGTCCCCCCCGTTTTGTTTAAAGATTTGGCACTTGAAATACTATATGAAGAAGATATTTCTTGAGAGCTGTGCCTTGGTTTCGTAACAGCCCAACCCATATTGCAAAATGCTGACAACCTTCTGCATATTTTAGGACTCACCCTGATGGGAATACAGGATTGCTATTCATGTCAAAGCGAATTTGGCACTGATGGTGGTGTTCCTTTCCCTTTTTAATCCCTTCATAGCTAGGAGCAGAGTACAAATTCATGCATTTTAATTTTTATTTTACTCGCTTAATAAGTGTAATTACCTGTAATGTTGGAAAATTAAAAACGACACTAATTAGAAGCTGCTGTCTTAATCAACACTCAGGAGCTGCTTCCCATTGGGGGTCTGAATGCATTTTCTGTTCAGTTTAGCTCAAAGCCAGGTGTCTCCCCCTGCGTGAAGGCTAAAGGAGAAACTGGCAGGTTATTGCTCTGGGAAACTTATTTAAAGCTAATCAGAGCTGGGCTTGAATATCTCAAGGTTTAGGAAGGGGGAAAGTTCCCTGTTACCATGTCAGGCTGTTCCATCCAGCCACAGATTGTCATCACAAGGGATAACCAGTGTGGTGCTTTCTATATGTTGTTGGACTGCAACTTCCATCAGCCCCACACAGCATAACTTACATGGGCTGAGCTGATGGAGACTGGAGGTAAGAAAATGGTGTCCCTGTGCCTGCTTAAACTCAGTGCACGAGAATAATAATAATAATAATAATAATAATAATAATAATAATAATTTATTATTTATACCCTGCCCATCTGGCTGGGTTTCCCCAGCCACTCTGGGCAGCTTCCAACAAAACACTAAAATACAATAACCTATTAAACATTAAAAGCTTCCCTAAACAGGGCTGCCTTCAGATGTCTTCTAAAAGTCTGATAGTTGTTCTTCTCTTTGACATCTGGCAGGAGGGTGTTCCACAGGGTGGGTGCCACTACCAAGAAGGCCCTCTGCCTGGTTCCCTGTAACTTGGCTTCTCACAGTGAGGGAACCACCAGAAAGCCCTCTGCACTGGACCTCAGTGTCCGGGCTGGACGGTGGGGGTGGAGACGCTCCTTCAGGTATATAGGACCGAGGCCGTTTAGGGCTTTAAAGGTCAGCACCAACACTTTGAATTGTGCTCGGAAACATATTGGGAGCCAATGAAGATGGCTGTTGTCTGTTCCCTTCCTTTCCACCCCAAAACAGCTGCACAGAGCATGGTTCTATGACTTTTCATTGGGCTGAATTTGGCTCCACTGCAGATTCCTGTCAGTGTCGACATACATGGATCTCAGCCCTTGAATCATCTGAACAGTGCAATGCCACAGACTCTGCCTCTGACTGCTGCCGCTCTGTGCTATTTCATCTGCCTCCTTTGCAAGTGGCAAAGCTAAACGTTTGCCCTCTTCCCCTCTCCAGAACGATGTCCAAGGCAATAATAGTCAGCCCTCATTTTGACATCTCAACAAGCTTAACTGGTAAACAGGGCGACAAACGTTCTGGAAACCGCAGTGCTCTACTTTCACTATACCATACTTGCCAAGTGCCCAATTTTAAGTGGGCTAGCCCCACTTTTTTGAAGGTGCCCTGGGCTCTGCCTTCATCTTGGGGCACCCCAATTTCATGTGGTGGGTGGGAAAGCAGCATGGGCAGGTAAGGAGGGTGAGGGCAGGTGGGTGGCAGTGACGGTGGGACCAGTGGCATGAGGTGCGTCCAATTCTAAGTACCCTTAAGAAACTACGGGAGTCTTTGGGGGAAGCCATGACTGGCTGAAGTGTTATAATGGTCTTTTAAATGTATACTGCAGAAGAGGCCTGAGCCATGTCCATTCATTTCAATGGGTCTGTTCTAAGATGGACTAGTATTGGATACAACCCAAATATTTATGTCACTCTTCAGTTTAGGAAGCCTTCCAGGGCAACCAAGATTAAAACTTAAAAACAACCCCCCCATATACCATCCAATATCAAGTACAAATAAAGCAATAACAGATGACACAGGAAAAGCAAAAACAACATAAATGCAATAGAAACTAATAACACCAGCTAGATGACTTGCAGGAGAGCTGGGGCAAATTTGTACGGTGCCAGATTTGGTACCAGGTAAGCAAGGGATGGGACCTTTATCAGCCTGAGGGCCAAATTCCTTTCTGAGTAGCCTTCTCGGGGTATTTTGTCAGTGGTGGCAGGGTCAGAGACAAAAGTGAGTGGAGCAATTAGTGGATAGTCCTCTGGATAGCCGTTTGGATTCTGCACAAGCTCTGCACACATTCTTCACACTCTTCTCATCCATCCAAACAAACAGAAGGCATTTTTAGGATTCAAGGACAACATTCCAGCTGGGCAAAAATATTCAGGATGCAAAGCAGAGCCACTTAGGGGTGGAGTCTGGGGCCAGACAGAGTGATCTGGAGGGCCACATTTGGCTCATAGGTTGAGTTCCCCCACCCCTAGATGAACCTCGCCAGTACATTTTCCTATCTAAAATCTGCAAAATGATACAGAAATGGGGAGAACTGCGTTGAAGGCTGGGTGAATTAGAAAGTGATGTTCTCCCATCCCTGACATTATAGTTGCAATCCTATACACACTTACATGGGAACATCTGATCTCTCTCTCTGTGTGTGTGTGTGTGTGTGTGTGTGTGTGTGTGTGTGTGTAGGATTGCACTATAAGTGAGTAAATGAAAAACAGAAATGTATCACTAGCCTCCTAATTCTAGACAATGTGCTGTTTACATCAATTTAAATGTGAACAAATTACAGCATGCACAAATGACCCATTTTCTTTCAAAGTGTGGATGAGATACAAATTAGCATGCACAAATGAGTTGTCATCCTCCCATCACAGAATAATAGTACAGAGTTACATTACTGGCTCTGCACCAAAACATAAATGATCAAGAAAAAAAATAGAAGGCAACTGATAGTTGGTTCTTTCATGGGAAGTGCTGAGAAATGTTCTGGCAAACATACCTAAGGGGCTGTGGAATTTGCTTTTAGAGAATTAAAGCAGTAAACCAAATTCCCTTGGTCTGGAAAGACAGCATTGTATCTGGAAAAAATATATATAGAGATTTTTTTTTTAAAAAAATTATGAATACTCACAAAGGTCCTGAATCAAACTGGGACTGTAATTACCTTTTATTAGCTTTTTCACTAGGATTTCTACATCAGAATATCCATTCTCTAATGTGGTTAACCCTGCTTGGTTAACCCTTGTTCTGAATATATAGCATCATGGCAGGAAAATATATATATATATATATAATTTTTCAAAAAATATATGAAGGCGTACAAAGGTCCCGAATCAAAGTGGGGCTGTAATTGCCTTTTATTAGCTTTTTCATAAAGCTTTCTGCATCAGAATATCCGTTCTCTAATGTGGTTAGCCCTGGTTCCTTAATATCAGCTTTGCCAAGACTGACAAGGGGATGAGAGAACGCAGGCTGCCGCGAAACAACTTTTTTGTTGTTGTTGTTGTTTTGATCTGGTGAGCGTTCAAACGTCAGCTGTGTTTTTGCTAGCCCGTGAAATATGATGTCTCTCTTATCAACACGGCTTGCTGTGCGTTGTATTTCAGCTTGACAAAATATGGCAGAGCCATTACAGGCAAAATGGGGGGGGGGGGAGAAGCACAGCAATGCAAGGACGCAAGAAAAGCCCTGCTGGATCAGGCCAAAGGTCATTCAAGTCCAGGGGTCAGCAACCTTTTTCAGCCGTGGGCTGGTCCACTGTCCCTCAGACCTTGTGGGGGGCCAGATTATATGGGGGGGGGGGCGATGAAGGAATTCCTATGCCCCATAAATAGCCCAGAGATGCATTTTAAATAAACACACACCTTCTACTCATGTAAAAACACCAGGCAGGCCCCACAAATAACCCAGAGATGCACCTTAAATAAAAGGACACATTCTACTCATGTAAAAACACGCTGATTCCAGGACCGTCTGTGGGCCGGATTGAGAAGGTGATTGGGCCGGATCTGGCCCCCGGGCCTTAGGTTGCCTACCCCTGGTCTAGTCCATCAAGCATGTTCTCACACTAGCCAACCAGATGCCTACGGGAAATCTGCAAGCAGAACCTAAGCACAACAGCACTCCCCGCACCTGTGATTTTCAGCCATATTGTCTCCAATAGTGGAGATAGAAAATAGCCATCGAGGCTAGTAGAAGAAGAAGAGTTTGGATTTGATATCCCGCTTTATCACTACCCGAAGGAGTCTCAAAGCAGCTAACATTCTCCTTTCCCTTCCTCCCCTACAACAAACACTCTGTGAGGTGAGTGGGGCTGAGAGACTTCAGAGAAGTGTGACTGGCCCAAGGTCACCCAGCAGCTGCAGGTGGATGAGCGGAAACGCGAACCCAGTCCCCCAGATTACGTCTACCACTCTGAACCACTACACCACACTGGTCCTCAGTAGCCATTAAGGAAGCTGTAAAAGTGTTCATACTTGGATTTTGTCCAGCAGACCAAAGAAGAAACTGACCACTCACCAGTCTTGACATGGGTGGCATTTGAGACCTGGCATGGGCTCCCCTGGCCCTCGAGGTCACGCCATCACTGGCTGCCCATTACTCCGTTCCCTGGGCCAGCTGCCGAGGCTGCAGTGTTCCTGCCTGGCCCTGGTTCGAATCAGCCAATCGGCTGCAGCCTTTGGGTGGGTGGAGCCAGGAGCCAGAAGAGGAGGCTCCCGATGGTGCAGGTCAGCCACTTGGTTTGGAACGTCACCCACCCAAGCTTCCCTCTGATTGTTTATTGTTGCTTGCAGGCTAACCTTTTCCTTGTTACGTTCGCAAGCGTTGCTACGGTCTCACGATGGTTGCTGTTTCCCAGAGGATTTCCCCGTGGCAATTGTCACAACTTTGGCGGTTTTAGGCCATCGGAGGAGTCCTTTAGTCCAGGGGTGTCCAACTTCCAAAAGACTGCGATCTACTCCCAGTATAAATAAACTGGCAGTGATCTACCCATTGGATTGACCAGAGTTGTTGAGCTTTCTTTAGGGAGAGAGATCAGAGTTGTTGAGCTTTCCCCCCCTTTTGGTTGACCTCTGGAGATCACGCGATAGACCGACAGCCCTGCTTTAGTCAATCAATTGAATGGAGGGGTAGTGTGGTAGCGCACCCCTCACACAGTGTTAACACGACCCCGTTAGAGGGGTCTTATGCTGGGTGTCACCGACCATTAGTGCTTGGTGTATGGTCAGATTCCCAGAACTGGAGGAGTGGGGGGCCAGCTGCGTAAGCATATGTTCTGCATTTCCCCCCATAATTCCTGTTTGCCCCTGCTCAGCCTCAGTCCCCAGTCGGGGGTTGAGAAGGATATACGGCCAATGCCTTAGCCAAGGTTTTCCTACATCTGAAATTTAATAAAGTTGTGGTCTAATTTTAATCCCATAACTACGCTGTGTTGTGTCTAATTTATTGGGTCTGCGACTGGGCACCCAAATATTTGTTTGCTGCCCTGCAGATGGCATTGGATAACAACTCCCATTAGCCCTGCTGATTGGTGCAACTGAGGGGTCACTCAGAGTTCTGCTTGTCCTCCCCCTTCCCCCTGAGGAAACCCAAGCTTTACCGCTGAATCAGAGCAAACGTCAATCGGGTTTTCTCTGGATTGATGCTTGCTCTGATTTCTCACCAAAGAGCAAGTTTTCCAGAGGAAAGCAGTGAGGGAAGACTTCTTAAAATAAAATAAAATTAAAAATTGCAACTGATGTGAAAATTTGGCAAACCAAACTGGAGATTGGAAAACCGAGAGAAACTGAAATGGGCAAATCCACCCACTCCTAGTAGTGACATAGTTGTATCAAAATAAATATATATATTGTGAGTAAATTCCCTCCATTTCACTAAGGTCAGGGCTTTCTTCTGGTTTGAGACCTTTGTTCTGTAGATATTGCTTACAAGCTGCAAAGTAACACAGGAGAGGAGTCTGACAGCTGCAGAGAGGAGAGGTGTTAGGTCTTGAGGAAACATTTATAAAAAAAAATAGGACAGACTTCTGTGAAATGAATGGGCACTTTCCAATACAATATTCAAACTGAACTACGGACTTTCTTCAGAATTTACACTTCTCCCAGTTTTGCAATGCAGTTCTACAGGCAGGTCTTGTGCACAAAAATGAATATGCTTAGGTAAATTGTGCACAAAAAATGCATATAGTCATAAAAATTAACATACAAAAATGCATTGCATTAGGTAAAATTGCATTGCAAAAATGTGTACTTTAAGTAATGATGCTGATGAATTTTCATGAGAACTTATAATATAGTATTGGAAAATTATGCAGAAATATGGAGACCTGGAAGATTAGACAAACAAGAAATAGAGAGAAACCTAAAGTGGCAGACTGGCCAATCCCTACTTAATGCACAGCAAGGTTGAGGTCTCCTCATTTGTTTTGTTAGATCAAGTCCCCTTGAAGGAGGGAAGCTAGAAAGCCAAATATATTGAGGAGGTGTGTTTCTTTAAGCTCCCATTTTATTTCACAGCATGAAAAGCATACAAAGAAATAATCATTTTAAAAAACCTCACTCCACTTTCAAGAGTTTGAAAGGAGACCCCGGGGTAGACGACATAGAGGAGGTTAGGAAGGAAAACTGCCTTCCAGTCTTGCACTTGAAAAGGAAAGAAGTCTTTTGCGCTGAACAACTTTGATTCCTCCACTTCCCCCATTTTTCAGTTGCTCAGTAATAGGCAGGTTAGTTGAGATAGACATAATGGGAGGTTAGCTCAGGTTACCATGGCTGCAACTTCTTGCGAGTTGTTTTCGGGGGAAACATCTCCCTGCAATGCCAACCGATCCATTTGGCGAGGAATGTGTGTGGCGGGGGGGGGGTGGAGTTGTTGATCTCTAATTGCAAGGTTTTAGAAACTAGAATAGCTGGTGGGGAACTGGCCATATTCAGAACCTTACACTTGATTGCAGCATAAATATTCCCCCCCCCTCTCTGTGTGTCATTGGAAGCAGGGGGTATGTTGAGCTTACGTGCGTGAATCCAGTTCTGTTCATTTGTATGACAATATGCATGTACAGAAACCATGGAGACCACGAGGCAGGGAGAGGAGAGGAGAGGAAAGCAAGCAAAGTAAAAACCAGCAACTCGTACTGCTTTGAATCCTCCTAGATAAAGCCAGTCTGAGGTCATCCAGTGCAAAATCAGAAACCATTTTCTCTCCTGCTTTTATAGGTCCAAATCTGCTACTCCGATCTGTGCATGCCAGTTAGTTTGCCATTGTGACGGCATCGAAGGGCTTGTTGCACACATGATAATGAACTGGAGAATCGTTGTAATGTGAACATGTATCTCAAAGTCACCATGTCGCGTGGGATGAAGAGGTCACAATAATCATGCATGTTGCCAATGCATGTTGCTCAGCAGGAAGCCCTCTGCTGATACCTTGAGTCCTGCTTCTGCTACCTCTTCCACTTGCAACCAGCTCACCCACTCAATCTATATGGTCCAGAGCAAGCAAGCAAGCAAGCAAGCAAGCAAGCAAGCAAGCAAGCGGAGCTGCAGCTGCCCTTTCTGCTCACTTATTGCCCAGGTTGGACCACAAGCAGTTGTGAAGTGTGAGCCAGGAATAATAAGCTTTAGGCCCAGGAGTCAGGGCCAAGATGCAAGCTAAGAGACAGGACTGCATAGCGGGCCAGCACTAAAGGGCTGCACGTTTAAGGAGAAATCCAGGAGTCGGAACCAAAGAGCAGAGAATTCAGTCCAAGAATCCCACCAAAGCTCAGAAAGACATTGTTGCTTGAGCAAAGTGCATCTAGACCAGGAAGTCTTCTTCTACTCCTTTCTCAGTCAGAAGGCTCCAATGGTCAGGCTAGGTGGGTGGAGTCAGTATTGGCTCAGAAGGTGTTTTGTGAAGAAGGTGCCTCCCACAGTTCAGCAACTTACCATGCAGGCGAGCTACGCACAGATCCATCAGCTCCTGACAGTGGCCTTCCCTACTCCAGCATTGAGAGGAAAAGGTCTGCTGAAAGCATATTGCATGAGCACACCCCCCAGCTCTTTCTAATTCGAAAGCAGGAAAATGTACAGTTCCGCTGAGAATGGGTTATAGTTTTTCACAGCATTTCAAAGGGCACATCTGTGTGAATGCATATGCACTTGTGAGCATGCATGCACATGCACGCACGTGGGCATGCATGCACATGGGCACATGCGTGCACACACACAACCAAACACACAAGTGTGCTTTTGAAAGAAAGGGAATTTCAACAAGCATTCAAGAGGAGAGATGTGAAAGAGCTTCAGGCAGTCATCTTCAAAACGACAGGCCAATACAGAGGATTCATGGTACCTGCCAACTGTAGGGGGCAGTAATGTGCACCTCTTGTCCCATTTGTAACATCCTGGAGAACAGGTCGGGTATCAGTGGTTGGCTAGGTGAGGCACTGCTCCAGGGCTGAGAAGGGCCCTTCACTGGCCCACTTACTTATTGTTGGGCCTGGCTGGATGCAGACTCAGCTTGGGAGTGGTCCATCTGCAGTGGCCACCTTGCCACCTCTTTTCTTGCTGCCTTCTCTGGGCTCTGAGAAAGGGTCAAGGGTGGTCTTCTCAGGCATTCTGGGCAAGGAGTCCTGGAAAACATCTATAGTTGGTCCCAATGCTAGAAAGGTGTTTTTAGCTTCTGGATATTTTAATAAGCATTCATTCTGATTTTTCTGCAGGGAGGTTAGATGATGTTGTGTCAAAGCAAGTGTTATCCCACACCTCCCAGTACATTTTCCCATCACTTTTCTTGTAGGAGAAAGTCTGATCTTCCAGAGAAACGGGTTTGTTGCACAAGACCCCCCCAAAAAAGCTATAATTGCACAACCTGAATTTCGCCGTCTATGATTGAATCTCATCTTGAAATAGTGACAGACTAGAAGCACCCTTAAAAAGAAAGAAAAAAGTCTTTTCCCTGGCTACAGTGAGGATGCTGTAGGCATTCTCCTGGCCCCGTTGTTCACAATGTTCAGAATGCATGACCCTTTCTCAATGTTGGGAGATATATATGTGTCCTCTCCCTCGGGCATCTTTGCTATCTCTATTATAGCAAGTCTGGAGACAGAGAAGGGAGACCTGGCGTGGCTCGCAGGATTTGATGGGAGAGGGGAGCAACAGGCACTGAAGTTATCAGAAAAGACTTGTATCTATTTTGCCTGCAGGGAAGGATGGAGGGAATGATGAGTCTTTGAGCCCTTCCTGTTTTGGCACTGCTTGACACTTGTGTGCTGTGACTAGATGAGATACGAAAAAGGCAGCAAAACAAAAACACCACACACTTCAGATTTTAGCAAGTCTGTTTGATTGCAGCCAGCCTACAAAGCTAATTTTAATGGGGATTTTCACGGTAATTGGGAGAAAGGTCTGTTCAGTTCTATGTGGTGAAGTCAAAACTACAGTGGTACTTTGGGTTACATACGCTTCAGGTTATAGACTCTGCTAACCCAGAAATAGTGCTTCAGGTTAAGAACTTTGCTTCAGGATAAGAACAGAAATTGGGCTCCGGCGGCGCGGCAGCAGCAAGAGGCCCCATTAGCTAAAGTGGTGCTTCGGGTTAAGAACATTTTCAGGTTAAGTACGGACCTCCGGAATGAATTAAGTACTTAACCTGAGGTACCGCTGTATTAGGGTTATGCATGGACTCCCATGATCCACCCCTATGGCCCTGATATATGGTCCCAGGATCAGGTTAATTTAGCCAGTGTTGCCTGGGGTCACCCCTGGATCAGTCCCTGAAATAATTCACAGGGTGGGGCTAAAGGTTTTTCAACCCTTTCCAAACATGCAGTTAAAATGGGGCTTAAAAAGTTAGGGATGGAGTGCATCAATACCATGCAGGATCAGATCCTCCTGAAAATATCATGTAGAGGCAGGAAAGATGAGATGTGAGAGTGGAGAACATGAGGCTCACAAGGTGAATCTCAGCATGGAAACAAAGGTGATACAAGCATGTACCTATTTTCATTTGTGACATGTTGGAAAGGATGGGCTCTTAATCCCCATTTCATAGCTAAAGGTAAAAGGTAAAGGACCCTTGGACGGTTAAGTCCAGTCAAAGGTGACTATGGGGTGTGGTGCTCATCTCGCTTTCAGGCTGAGGGAGCTGGTGTTTGTCCACAGACAGCTTTCCAGGTCATGTGGGCAGCATGACTAAACTGCTTCTGGCACAACAGAACACCATGACAGAAACCAAAGTGCACGGAAACGCCATTTACCTTCCCGCTGCAGCAGTATCTATTTATCTACTTGCACTGGCGTGCTTTCGAACTGCTAGGTTGGCAGGAGCTGGGACAGAGCAACGGGAGTTCACTCCATCGTGGGGATGCAAATGATCTTCTGATCGGCAAGCCCAAGAGGTTCAGTGGTTTAGAGCACAGCACCACCCGCGTCCCTCCATTTCAATCCACTGTCAGATCTAATTTATTTTATTAGCATAGTTGGTGTGTGTGTGTGTTTTTACAGATTGCATTTCTTCTGTTATCAAGCTGGAATCAATAGCATGGGGGGGGAATAACTGGATCTCAGACACATTTTTTTTAATGCTGCAGATTTGATTTACACTATGATAATGTGTAATTTTATCAGTCTCCTGTTTCAGCCCCTCGATTTATTGCTCCTTCGAGTTCCATCTGCGTTTTGGATTGTTTTGCCACGATGTGACACCACTCAGTTCTTTTGTCATTTAATGAAGCAAAGCGACAGGAGTCCAAACCTTTCCAAATGTGTTAGTGGGGCTTATCCCCAGTTGAGGGATGACATGAACAACTTCATTACAGAACCGCAGCTTCCTTGATCATGTTGTAAACAAGACAAAGTGACAGCCCTTCTCACACATACAGTAACACAATTTCACAGAAACAAAATTCTCCAGCTTTTGTTCTTCCTCCTTGCAATGAACTTTTAAGGTGCATGGAGGACTCAGAGCTTCACATAAAACCGGGAGTGGGGAAACTGGAGCCCTCCAGATGTTGTTGGATTTCAACACCATCAGCCCCCAGCTAACATGGCCAATGATGAGGGATGACAGCAGCTATAACGTTCAGAGGACCACAGGTTCCCCACAAGTTCTGATGAAGATCAGATCAAACTTTCTACTCCCAAATTCCACTTGAGAGGGCTAAACATGCCAGAGGTCCACCAGACACAGAATGGCAGTGCAAGGCAGAAGCCAGTCAGAAAATGGTGCCAGATGGAGGTGTGTTTTGACATCATGAACTGGCAATTACTGATTGCATCGCAGCAGCTCCTGCTACTCATCACTCTGTTGCCCAACCACCTCACCTTTTGACAGCCCCAGTTAGCTTCAGGTGGGCTGACCAGACCTCTGGTGATCTAGGGCTATCTCAAGCCAATTCAGCCAAACCTGGATCTATCCGAATTGGCCCAATTTCGTTTGGCTGAACCTTGGGCATAGTCCTTATAATTTTATTCCCAAATTCTTCTTGCAAATGTTACAGAAAAAAAGCTCCCCCTCCTTCTCCTCCTTTTAGTGTAATGGTAACATGGCTCACCAAAATGTATTTCAGTAGGATGTCTGCAGAATATCCTGTGATCTCTAGCTCTGTTACAGTAAAATATCACTGCTATGCATTTCTGGCTTTCCAGCACTTGGTGGACATTTGCTAAATTAATTAGTTTGATAAAAAATGGTTAAGCAGTGCATTTATAGAATGCAATAATTATTCAAATGAAGGTAACAGTGTCCCTATTATTCTTTTCTCTTGCAATGGCCTGGCAGTTCTCGCATACCACTTTAATGATTGCACTTAATGCACTGTGTAAAGAAAAAGAAATAGGATTCTCACTTACTATTTCAGAAGTTAACTATCAGACTTCTTACCTTCTGAATCCTCACCAAATATAAGCCCATTATTCGTAGTCTACCCTGTGGTTCCCAAAGCTTGTGGTAGTGCCCCGTGGGGGGTGGGATTACTTAGGGGGTGCTAAGAAGCAAGTGGGTGACGGGGGGCACTGGAGGTGTACATGACTTTGAAAAGTTGGTATCAACTGGATCAAGTTCATTAGTTTTATTGAATTAATTAAACTAAATAGTTTTAATTGGATTTTTGATTAAATGTGCAATTAATTGTTAGTGTTTTGAATTTTATTATGTTATTGTCTTCCTTAATGGGTTGCACAAGCCACTATTCTAAATAATGCTTTTTAAGGGTCAGGCAGGGAGCACTGGGGATGGGTTTAGTGGTAATCAAGGGGCAAGTGCCTGACAAAGTTTGGGAACCACTGATCTACTCCATTGTAATCTTAGCCCACATCATCTGTAAATTCAATATTAATGAACCAACCTATAAGAAGCCCCAAGCACAGTCATATGCATAACATCCACAACAGCAACCCCCTATCTTATCTCATATCCCTCAAAAGGCCCCCATCCTTGGGGCAGGGGTTGTTTGCACAGATGGCTTCAGAGGAGAGGATGGAATGAAAAACCTTCGTTCTGTGAATGTCCTCCAGCTAATTCACCCAAGGGTGATTTTAGACTGCCACTATTTTGGGGTGAGATTCAACCACAAACTGGCACATTGCACCTGTGCATGGAGAGGTCCTGTGCAACAAACCCATTTCCCCTGAAGACTCACTTTTTCTTCACTGACAAGTGATGGGCAAATGCTTTGGAAATTGTGGGATAGCGCTTGCTTTGACACTACCCTACTAACAATCAGAAGGAATGCACTTTAAAGGGGCAACACCTGAGGAGATTTTACCCCTCCCATATCCAAGAATCTGCTGATGTTCTCTGCTGATTCTCCAGAGAGGAGGGGGCGGTTTCTGCTCTCTACTTATTCCGCTTCAGCCTCACATCAAAGAGAGAGAAAGAGACTGAGTGTTAGAGATTGTGTGTATAGATAAGGTTGCTGGTAAGAGCAGCTGCAGACACTCAGTGCAGTTCAGCATTTTCGTTTAGACCTCATTTAGCTCTGTACATAGTTGTGTATTATAGTTGTAGATAGAATAAAGATAATATTCTACAGAGCTGCTCTCCGAGTGGTTTGTGCTCTGCTATACTTTGCTGTACTCTGCTGTGCGATGACTGTCTTCTTGTTGGAGTGAATCCGGTGCTCACAACTCTAAGCTGTGAGTCCACAGCACTTTGACCTGTTCCTGTGCAGAAGGTGGTCTCTGGAAGTGCTACCCAGCTCGCTTAGCCCAGTCGGGGCTGAAGTGTATGAGTCCAGTTGGTGGCACTGGCTCAAGGGCGATGCTGACAACATCATCTAATTTCCCTGCAAACAAAGCAGGGTGAGCTCTCATCAAACAGATCACCTGGAAGCACCCCCAAGGATCCAAACCATTGTGATGAAGCCTGGAAAGATGTCTGATCTGTTCCTCTATGCAGCAGATACCCTTGCGTCCTTTGCAGGCAGACCGTGGACGGATTAGGCATGAGGATGGCTTTCTTCCGGCATAGCAACATTATTGGCGGCATTAACCTTGGAAACGCTGTCTTTGCTTTCAAGATGAGACAGTGCCTTGTGGGGATCTCATGGGGCCAGCTTGTGCATGATGGGGCTGGAGGTAGGGATTACTATTATTACACTGAGCCGGTTGAATTAGCGCTATGTTTTTGCACCTCCTAGTCTGGAGGATTTGGGCTCCAATTTGGTTCCATTCAGTTTCTCAAGAGCACTCCGGGGCTCATAAACAATGCCTCATTTGCATTCTATTTCGTTTCAATACAACCCTGTTTATCTAAAGGTCCCTGGAGGCTCCGAGCAGGCATGAAACAAATGCGGCTGATGCAGAATGTGGGGAAGCTAGCCAGCTGTTTAATGCACTCAAAAGCCACCTGGACGACCTTTGGAAATATTGATGGTCACATCCCTTGTCTTCGCACAGGCTGTTCCCAATTCCAGCGCTGAGTCAGGAGGCGCTGCTAACAGCTTCTGAAAGCCAGATCACTTACACAGTGCTGAGTTAGAAACCACCAGGATAGAAGAAGGTTATCTCTGCTGGTCTTGCAGCTGAGGCTGCTGTTATAAGAAGCTAGAGTTCTAGTCCTAATAGAAGACTAAAAGAGAGAGGTCAATTAAATTAACTTACAATTATCAGGGTGTCGTTGTTGCTTTTTTTTTTTTTTAAAGCTACCATTGCTTGGGTCTCATTTCTGATTAGAGGGAATTGTAGACAACTAACCCTTTCTCAAAGTAGACGCACTGAAATTTAGTAGGCTTAATTTCCATTAGTTTCAGTAGGTGACTATGAGTAAAAGCTTTGTTGTTGTTTAGTCGTTTAGTCGTGTCTGACTCTTCGTGACCCTATGGACCAGAGCACACCAGACACTCCTGTCTTCCACTGCCTCCCGCAGTTTGGTCATACTCATGCTGGTAGCTTCAAGAACACTATCCAAACCTCTCGTCCTCTGTCGTCCCCTTCTCCTTGTGCCCTCCATCTTTCCCAACATCAGGGTCTTTTCCAGGGAGTCTTCTCTTCTCATGAGGTGGCCAAAGTATTGGAGCCTCAGCTTCAGGATCTGTCCTTCCAGTGAGCACTCAGGGCTGATTTCCTTAAGAAAATAGGCTTGATCTTCTTGCAGTCCATGGGACTCTCAAGAGTCTCCTCCAGCACCATAGGTAAAAGCTAGTTGAAGACAACTCAGGGGTTCCTGGCTAGAACATATTCTTCTAGACCAACATGAGACTCAGAACCTCTGTACTTAGAATTAAGTGCTCCTAGTGGGCACAATAGAAAGAACATGAGTGTGAAACTCTGTCAACTAAACTCATCATGCTTATTAGGGTATTTCAGAACAGCCTGCCGTTTCTCCCAAGCTCCCTCAATTTGTGCTGTGCTTCCTTTTGGATGCTTTAATTACCTTGTGATTTATTCTCCCTCTATCAGGCAGTGGCTGTTCTCTTTAATGGTGCCCTGCTAATAGCTTGGCTGGTTATTCCATCCTCTGTGCTGACTTATTGCTTGGGGCACCTCTGCTGGGAAAGAAGCCACCCTGTCTCTATTGTGGAAGCACATTTTCCATGGCAAGGAGAGTATGCAAGCTGACAGCCTGTTGTGTTGGGGTTCAGGGAGAAATACAGTACATACCCAGGCATTCCAATGCAAGCTTAACTTTATTGCAACGTAGCTAGAATGAGCGAATAGCTCCACCCAGCAGCTGTGCCCGGAGGAAAACTACAGGAGTTCAGTCAGGCCCCAAAGCATTAACTCAACCCATTAGCATATGGAGAGGCTGAAGCTTAAGCCAAAGAAGGTTGAAGATGGAAGGCAGTAGGTAGAAAGAGAGCTGTCCTCCCTCCCCATCACAAATGTAATTACTTGGCCTGTAGAAGAGAAAGCGGATAGGAAGATTATTTGCTCCATCTCTAACAATACTAGAAGTTGGGGCCATTCAATGAAACTGAATGTTGGAAGATTCAGAAAAAAGAAGTGCACCGAGTGCATAGTTAAATTTGAGAATTCATTGATCATTTATTATTTGTATTTATAGTCTATCGTTCTCTCCAAGGAGCTCAAGGTGGCACATGTGGTTCTCTCTCCTCCCTGTTTAATCCCCACAAGAACCCTGGGAGGTATTTAGGCTGAGAGGCAGTGAGTGGCCCAAGGTCACCCAGTGAGCTTCATGTCCAAATGGGGATTTGAACCCTGGTCTCCCATGTCCTAGTCTGACTCTTTAACCACTACACCACACTGTTCACAATGCACCCAAACACCCAAATAATTTCCCGTAACAATGCATTTTTGATGGCATTTTCTCTTTACATGAGCCCGTATATGTATACTTTACCCTAGCCTATGCATTTTTGGTACACATTACTTGACTACAAGAATTATTGGGTGTTAGAGGAGGGGTGGTACCTCTGGTGGGGGGCATGTCATGCTACTTCTGGGATGGTTTGTTCAACTTTGGTCCCCACCCTGCATTCAGCTCTCACCTGTGGCTCCTAGAAGCTGTCAGAACATGACAGTGGCCACACTCCAGTAATGGTTTTGACTGGTGAAGGTAGCTGATGGGTCTCAAACCCTTGGTAGGTTGGGACTTTCCCAGCATGGAAAGACAGGCTCTGGCAGATTGAGCAGATGGGACCAATGGTGGGTCCAATGGTCAAGAAGGTGGTTTCTTCATGGGCTGTAGAGGGAAATGAGGAGCAGATGGGGCTTGTCAACCTGGGAAGATAGCCATCTAGGAGAAGGAAAGCTCTGATCCTAAGCCTTCACTGCCTTGTGGCTATATTCATAGGCTTTGGGAGTAAACCCTGAGGAAGAATCCATACCTGCTACCTGTGGGACATCGTTGGGCGAAGAAAAGGCTAAGGAGTGAACCTTACACAAATCTGGAATGGAGTCCCTAAGACAGTTAGATGTCACCTTGTACATCTCCTTCTGGCAACTCCTGCAGCCAAGCTGGTGCCAAATGTATTGCTCTGCTTTCCTTTGGACCACATCAATGGAGTCAAGAGGGAGACCTCCATATACACTACACAGGCTTTGCCCCAGGGAAGTCACATTGGTACTCCGAACACAGCAATTTGACTTCATCCCTGGATGTGCACTCCATTGTCTCGAGACAGATTGATGCCAACAACAACAACTTATATAAAAAACTGCACTGCAAAAAATGGGGGAAGTGCAGATTTCAAAGGATGGCTGTGTTTTGAGTTGCACAACCTTTTGGGAAGTGTGAATTATGTAAAGGTAAAGGTAAAGGGACCCCTGACTATTAGGTCCAGTCACGGACGACTCTGGGGTTGTGGTGCTCATCTCACTTTACTGGCCGAGGGAGGCGGTGTACAGCTTCTGGGTCACGTGGCCAGCATGACTAAGCCACTTCTGGTGAACCAGAGCAGCACACGGAAATGCTGTTTACCTTCCCGCCGAAGTGGTACCTATTTATCTACTTGCACTTCATGCTTTCCAACTGCTAGGTTGGCAGGAGCAGGGACTGAACAACGGGAGCTCACCCTGTCGTGGGGATTCAGACCGCTGACCTTCTGATCAGCAAGCCCTAGGCTCTGTGGTTAATTGCATTTCTCCCCCATTGCTAGCTCAGACCCTGCCTGCAGCCACCCATGAGCAAGACTGTGCGCGCCTGCTTATCGGTTGCATTGGAGAGCTGCTCATTGGGCAAGAACCCCTTGCCAACCACTTGCAACACCTCTGAATGTACTTTGGATGTAGAAGGTCTTAGGCAGTCCCCAGACCTCCATGTAAACAGCTATTAGTTTAGTAGAATGCATGGGGAAAAAACACATCCTGCATGAGAATATGGAAGGTGCTGCCAATCAGTCTAAATAGCCTTTGGGTAGATGGACCTGTGAGATGCTTCATATGCCCTGTTTGCTAGCTGGACTATCACCTATTGATCCAGGTGGAAATATAGTAATTCACAGCTGACATCCAACTCGAGCAAGCAGTACAGAACTCATGCCCCGAAGAATTTCCCTAAGCTGCTTTTCAGCTTAAGCACTGTAAATATTAATATGTGTAGCTGAAGGTGTGGTTTTCAAAAAGCAACAGCAACAACACGCTGATTTTTCATTTCCTTGTGGTTGAGGGCATATGATTTGCCTATAAGGCCAAATTACTACCATAATACATTTTCCTTCAATTGGAGGAGGAGGGGAAACATGCAGCACCAACTCAGGAGAAAGAGAACTCTAGTGGGAAATAAATCTCAATATACAACATTACAAAATCTATGCAGAATTGATTAGGGGAGCTATATTACAGTTATGCCTTGAGATGACAGACTCTGTGGATTTGTTGCAGATTTTTTGCAGCTCAGTTCTAACCATTGCCCTGTTTGGATGCCCTGCTCATGTGTAAAACCTGCACAGGAGCAGGGAAAACTGGAGATGAGTACTTTAAGCTCCAGCCCCCCATCCCCATTGCCCTAGAGATGTCTCTAGCTTGTCTGGATGTAGGATAAAGTTTCTGTAGAAACTGGCCTTTGATACAAAGGCACAACTTGCATTCACAGCTTCACCTACTTGCCATTGGAATGTGTCCTCCAGAAGGTTGCCTACTAAGAAATCTGGCCCTCAGGCTAAAAAATAGTCCCCCACCCCTGTGGTAGCAGAACCTGTAGTCCCCCCCCCCAAGGATCAATTCATACATTCATAATATTTTTCAGATCGCTCACTTCCACTATTCCCAAGAACATAATAATGTGGAGATTATCATATCTAAACGAGGCCCTTCAGGGATCCAGTTTAAGCTCTCACACATTCTTGTTGAATAAATGAAGAGGGATACACAAGCATTCTGGTGTCCAACAGAATTGTATCATTCAATAATTAGATAATTTTCTTTGGGGAACAGGTCAAGCCTAGAAGAAAATCTAGCAATGTGGCCCGCTAGCAGGATCTGAGTGCAACAGTACCTCTCCGCATTTGTGATTCCCAGGAACATTCTGTCTCAGACAGTGGAGACAGAACATAGACCCCATGGCTAGTAGCTATTAGGCATTGGTGATTCTGTCAGTTTTGATAGCTCTCAGTTTCTCCCTTTTCATTCATAAGTTCAATTCTTCACGTTTCCACACCAGTTTGTGATTTATTTATTTTTAAAGTCCTCATGAAAATTCAGTCACATTTTTTGTGTGTGTGTGTGTGTGTTTTATTTCATTTTTTTAAATTATGTTTATTAAAATTTTCAAAAAAGAATACAAAAGAAAACAGAAAAGAAAAAAAAGCAAAAAAGAAAAAAGAAAAGAAAAAGAAAAGCAGCAATTTAAAAGTTTACCATAATTATATTCCATACCCAATTTCCTTGACTTCCCCACACCTACCCTTCTTGTATTCCAATTCCAATTTTTAGCTCAGCAATTTTTATCCCCCCCCACTTTACCTTATTTCCTCTACTTCAATTATCTTAAACAAATTTTAACTTCTAAACCTCTATCTTTATATTTCAAAACTTATTCTTAACATACTTTCCCTAAATTCCTCCATCAATTTAATTAACCTATTTAAACTTAAAAATCCCAATCTTTATACACGAAACACTTATTTTTGATAATCTTTTGCTAAGGTCGGCCCCAAATCTCTCCCATAATTCCCCATTTTTATGTTAGTGGCAAAAGCCAACTTAATTAAAACAGAATCATATTTTTACCCCCTTTAAATTCCCGAAGCCCTCCCACCCCCTTTCCCGGTTTCGATCCCCAACCAAAGTCCAACAGTCCATCCAAAATCAGCCTGGCGATCTCACATCCGAGGCATTTAACCCTCTCTCAATTTCTCTCTGCCGGTTTTCTTGATAGTCCTTTATTTTAAATTCCGAATCTCGAAGAGGCTCTGTTCCAGTAAAGTCCATATTTCTTCCAGCCAGACCTCCATATTTAACAATGGAACCAAAATCTTGTTTCTTGCTTCTCATAAGTTCAAATGTCCCAAAGACTCCAAACTCTGTACTGTCCATATTTATATTCCATATGTCTTCCGATCCCCATAAAAGGAGATCTCTCCAGATTCCATTCTTCACTTCCAGCCAAACATCCATTGTCATGATCTTATTTTCAGTTGTTTCCAACTTAATAGGCCTCTGGCTCTCTTTAGCCATCATCTCAAATGACTCAGACTCTTTCTCCTGTTTGGCTATAAGGATTTTTATATCAGCAGCAACACTTCCCTGTTCATCTGCAGGAGCTTGAATCATATCCTTTCCAGGTTCAGCAATTTTGTTTACTGTTCCCTTCATTGTTATTACACTTATAGTCAAAGCATCTGTCTGCTTCTCTTGGGCCCGGTCTTATTCAACATCTTTATCAACGACTTGGATGATGGACTCAAGGGCATCCTGATCAAATTTGCAGATGACACCAAACTGGGAGGGGTGGCTAACACCCCAGAGGACAGGAACACACTTCAAAACGACCTTGACAGATTAGAGAACTGGGCCAAAACAAACAAGATGAATTTTAACAGGGAGAAATGTAAAGTATTGCACTTGGGCAAAAAAAATGAGAGGCACAAATACAAGATGGGGGACACCTGGCTTGAGAGCACTACATGTGAAAAGGATCTAGGAGTCTTGGTTGACCACAAACTTGACATGAGCCAACAGTGTGACGCGGCAGCTAAAAAAGCCAATGCAATTCTGGGCTGCATCAATAGGAGTATAGCATCTAGATCAAGGGAAGTAATAGTGCCACTGTATTCTGCTCTGGTCAGACCTCACCTGGAGTACTGTGTCCAGTTCTGGGCACCACAGTTCAAGAAGGACATTGACAAACTGGAACGTGTCCAGAGGAGGGCAACCAAAATGGTCAAAGGCCTGGAAACGATGCCTTATGAGGAACGGCTAAGGGAGCTGGGCATGTTTAGCCTGGAGAAGAGGAGGTTAAGGGGTGATATGATAGCCATGTTCAAATATATAAAAGGATGTCACATAGAGGAGGGAGAAAGGTTGTTTTCTGCTGCTCCAGAGAAGCGGACACGGAGCAATGGATCCAAACTACAAGAAAGAAGATTCCACCTAAACATTAGGAAGAACTTCCTGACAGTAAGAGCTGTTCGACAGTGGAATTTGCTGCCAAGGAGTGTGGTGGAGTCTCCTTCTTTGGAGGTCTTTAAGCAGAGGCTTGACAACCATATGTCAGGAGTGCTCTGATGGTGTTTCCTGCTTGGCAGGGGGTTGGACTCGATGGCCCTTGTGGTCTCTTCCAACTCTATGATTCTATGATTCTATGATTCTATGATTTCCCAGAAGACGAAAAGTCTTTTCCAGTTCAGCCAGTATTTTTCCACTTACAGCCATTTTTTTAATGTCCTGAACCCCCTCTAGAGGGATTCTAGTTACTTAATGACAAATTAACCTTTTCTTCTTTGTTTTTAACAATTTGTTACCAAATTGTATCAAATGTAACCAGCAAAGACACAGTTCTCCTTTTTTTTCCAGCTTTGACAGCTAATTTGACAGCTGTCAAAGTCTATAAACCTCTTCCACAGGCTCTCTGCCCGATCGCTCCCGGGTTTTGGGGGAGGGGTGAAATCCGTTCTCTTATCCTCCAGCACAGTCACTTAAATTGGCCCAATATAAAGTTAATTGCGCTTTTCCACAAAAAACAAAAGACGTTCACACAACCTTAGTAATAAAATCCTTGCTTTACAATGCTTACAAGGCGGGCAGGTTGACTTCCTTTTTAGCACCTTACCCGATCTTGCCGAATTCCCAGAAAAAAATTTCCCTTTTAAGTCCAATTACCGTGTTACTCACGGGTCGTTACTTTGATCCGAAAGTTCAAAAGAAGAAGTTAACGCTCTCCGCCCATGGCATGCGGCTTCACTCAGCAGGGGAAGCAGTCGAACTCTCAGCACCACACCTCCCTCCGTCCCCCGTTCCGAAGCCTTTAAAAAGGCTTCTTTGCGGGTCGGGGGGGCACGCAAATGGTGCCCACCGAGTCACCAGGTCCACAGGCTTCAGCGCCTGTGGTTTCTAAGGGTCCCCGCGTCGCCGCCGCGGCAGAACCCGACCCCTGTTGAGCAGATTCCCTCCGGAGCTCGGAGGGAATCCGCCATTAGACGATGGCGCCAACCCGGAAGTCAAAAAAAATTCAGTCACATTTTAATGCAAATTCCTCCTCATATAAACACCTTTGGGGTCCATTTTTTTTTGGGGGGGGACTAACATGCACATTACTGCAAAGTGATTTTCCCTGACACAATGCATTTCTGTATGCTATTTTCACTAATATGTCCGTTTGTATTCACATATCTCCCTAGTAAACACATTTATGTACACTTTACTTGGCTGGAAAACTCCACTGAAAAATTCAGGGAAGCACAAATGTCAAAGGATGGCTGCATTTCAGTCTGCATAGTGTTTTGAAAAGTGTGAATTACCTAAAAAATGCGAACTGAACTGAATTTCTACCCCATCCCTAGCAGCCATTGATAGCCACTGTTTACTCAGAAGTAAATCTTCAATAGGACTTACTGCCTGGTAAATGTGCATAGGATAGCAATTTAGATAAATAGATGTTAATGCAACAAATTAATGGCCATTCCATTTCCTGCATGAGACCAGATAGCTCTTAACAGAGCCATCATGGCAGATATCCAGCTCTCATAAATTGAGGAAATGTATCTATTTAGCTCATGCTTTGTTGTCCTCGCAGTGGGCCCATTAGACTTCTGCTCTTAACCTGCTAAAGAGGGTTGACACTTGCCCATTGTGAATCACAGCTGCATGATTGGCAGAAATTCATTTTGCAAGGGGGAAACAGCTTTAAATCACAGGAAGGTGGATTTGAGTGAAAGATTTGGGGGGAAAGCTCTGGGGTCCTATGGGGTTGCTGAGCACCGGAAACCCAGGCAAGAGATTTTTAGGCCAAAAGGAACATGCTTAATGTTCTTCTCACATGTCACATTGTTCCAGAATGCTGATCCTAAAAAAAAAAAGATGTAAAAACATGTGGATGGTTAGTCAGCAACCTGGAGTCAGAGGTCATGCAGCATCCTGGTAGAAGGTTGGGGGAATGAACAGATACTATCAATAATTTCAACAACGTGGAATTAAAGCTGCATCAGTTCCTGAAAACAGACATTGCATTCCAGCCCTCAAAGGTTACAGTACCTATATCATTTTCCCATTAGTTAGGAGTACCCCAGGCCAAGGAAAATAGCTGAACAAAGACAGACATAATTGCCAATTCATCTGCCTTGTGAAAAATAAATACTGGGATCCAAAGAGCTGGATCATCCTGGGTCATCCTGTTTGGCTCTCTCTGCCAGGAGCCATTCAGGGGGCATTGAATTCCTAGTGGCCAAGTCCTCCTCCAGCCCCAATATGTGGGTGTGTGCCAGCTGTCAGTCCAATAGGGCTGGGGACAGATAATACCCTGCAGTGACAGGATCCTCTGTTAAAGTCAAGTCTTCATGCAGACCACTTTTCTTCCTGTCAAATGCTCAACAGAAAGAGTTGCAACTCACATGTTCCCCACAACATGTGGTCTAGAGCTGACGCAGCCTAGCTTTTTCATATTGCACTTATTTATGATATTGCCAATCATTTTACGTCAGTGACAATTGGGATTGTCTTTGAGGCATCCATTTTGATTGGTTGTTAAATCAAAGCCTAACAGCTCTGCAGCTGCAGTCCATGTTGAAAGATGCTATCTCCAGATCCCCTACGAAGAGACAGTTTGCCCATGTGCAGGCAATGTGCCTGAAAACTGACCCCCACAACTTACTGGTTTGCCCAATCTACAAGGACTTAAGAACAGCCTGGTTTAAAGATTTAAATCTCTTAGTTGGGATCAATTGGGTAACTGATTTACTTTTCATTAAGAGGCAAGTCCCCTTGCACATCTGAAAAGGTGGCCTGTCTTGCCTCTAGAGCAGCAATTTTAAGCAGCAAGGTTTGTGGGAATGAGATTACTTTAGGAAAGCAAACTCTTGCCTGACAAAATGTCTGGTTTTAATAATTATTTTAACAGTGCTATGCATTTCATTCAGTTTTTTATTCCTGTTTATATGTTTTATCTTTTGTCATGGTTTCAGCTTTACCAAATAAATAAAATTTGTATTTGTTGCATATGGTCATTAAATCAACTGCCATTTATTTGTAACACAGAGGGAGCTAGTGAAAACATTCCCTCTCTCGTTTCCCAACAGCCACCAACTAATAAGATATTCGAGATGTCACAATATTTCTTTGGACTTGGAACAGAAAATGGCCGTGTGCTATTTCCTGGCTAAGGATGAATGTATTTGTGCCAGCTGAGTCATTTGCTGCATGCAGTTTTGAATAGAGTGCACCCAGTTATACCCTACATCTTACTATAGTATTGCCAATATTTTTGGACTCCAGTTCCCATGAGTCCCAGCCAGCATGACCAGTGGTCAGGAATGATGGAAATTGAAGTCCATATTCTCCACCCTTGACTTAGGTAACATGAGTGGGGCTGGGTTAATCTGAAGTAATATAGGAAAAATCTCTTTCTCTAATGCATAAGCCACCATTCTGAATTATGCTTATCCTCTGAATTAAGGGATACAGTGATGAATTAAGTGGTGCAAGAAAGCACTGTTTTGCATTCAGGGGTGGCAACTTGGATAAAATATTTTTGTGGGGGAGGTAAGCTCCACCCACATAATCAGTCACAATATGCAGTGCATACATACAATTTAAATAGCAATGCCCATCAACTTTGGGGGCCCCTGCCCCCTCAAATATTTTATGGGGGCAGTAGGAATGGGTCCTCAACCCCTAGGAGCTGGCTCCCATGTTTCCACCCCCCCCCTCTGATTTTCATATGCAGCACGTTTCTTTTCCACTGCAGTTCATCTTCCACCAAAAATGGTTACTCATCCCGCTGTCCACTGTGGTGAAATTAATTATGTAAATGGAGCGCATTATATATGTTATTGCATCTCATACATTTCAGTGCAAAGGAAAAACAATGCAAAGTATCATTTGCAGACTGACACCAGCAGCAATAGCAAATACTAGTTGTAGTCACTGGATTGATTTCCATTCTGGACCTGGAAGGAATAAGCGAGCATCAGCAATTTCCATTCCTGTTTCTGCTTTCATCAAAATTCTCCAACATCCCTACCCTTCAACACACTTTTTAAAAACCCAATCTTATTGCAATTCTTTTAACTTCCCTTGAGGGTGAAAGAGATGGGCCTGTAGCAGAGGCAGTGGGGTGGGTGGGAACTGGAGCTTCCCCTTTGCTCCACAGGCTACCCTGCAGAAATAGTATTATTTTTCTGTTTGCTTATTTGGATATTTTGTGCCCTGCTCTTTATTCCCCATTGGGACTTCCAGCGTGACTTCCAGAGGAGTTTGTAAGGCATGGTAAACAAATGATAATAAAGTAGGACGGACAAATAAGAAATGGCAGAGGGGCAACAAAATTCAGCGTTAAAAAGTGGAGTTTAAGAACAACAGGACAGAAGAACGAAATGTCCTGGGCAAATAAACAGCAGTGGAGTTGGGTAATTTTAGACTCAAGACTGAATGTTCTCATGTTCACCCGGCCTTTTTAGATGGTAATTAGTATTACTTCACTTACTTTGAAATGCGATAAGCTAGCCTCCTTCTGCTGTGTTTGGGGGGCCTCCTGCTCATTCAGCTGAGTGGGACCTTGACTTGTGCCCCAACATCCTACCATGATGCTAGATTTGCAAATAAAGAGATGTAGAGAAGATGTGAAATTTGGTGCTGGAGAATCCTTGCTGGGGACCTACTTCATTCCAGAAGTGGGTGCTGGAGCTAAACCTCTATCTGTGGTCACCACCAGCTTCACCTCCCAACTCGGAGACTGGGCAAAATGAAAAACGATGAGAAACTGAAATTGACAGATTTATTCCATCTCTTCCTGGGAGCCAGCCCTGCCAAACTCAAAGGGGCTTATTTCTGAGCAGGCACAGACAAGATTGTGCTTCAGGTGTGCTTCGCCCCATTGACTTTGGCAGGCTCTGCTCTTGCATTGCTTTGTGGCCTTTGATTGCCACCTCCTGAAACATGTGCAGCTGCGATGCTTCTCCAGGGTTTTAACATCTTGTTTGACACGGATGCCGGCAATCAGACTTTTTGTTGCTTGCGAAAAATGAAACAAGTGATTACATCCCGGAGAAGAATCCATTAAGAAACAGCTATTCCCTATCTGATGCATGGATGTTAAGTCACTAAGTAACTCTCATTAATATTAATGCGACTTGCACACTGCATTAATGGAGAGTAAACATAAGGTTCTGAACTGGCAATCCTTCAAGGCGTGTGTGTGTGTTGCATGAGGAAGGGAGAGAGGGGAAGGCAGAGAGGGAAGAACTGTATGACAGACCCCAAAGATCTAAGTTTATTTTAAGCCTGGGAGCTCAGAAATTATAGCCTATGTTGAAAGCATATAATCAATGGACAATAAGAACATAATAGGGATCTCCACAGGTTGGTGCGTGGAGGAGTGGGCTCGTGGGGTAGGAGATGAGCTCAGATTCTCCTTGCAAAAGGCTCTGTAAATACTTAGGAAGAAGACAGACAATAGTTTTTTTAACATGATACTGTTGGGCCATCATTGCTCATATATCTTTCTTTTGCCCCACTACTTCCTCTCCTCCGATATAATTTGGACTTGCAAAAGACTGCACAACTTGTTTGGCCAGAGATGGTGGAATGTGTGCATCCAAGGCAAAGATGAAAAGTGGAGCATATTCATTACTCACAGTGATATATTGTGCCACCTGCAGTTCTGAAGGGCTTGGTGGGGACGGGAAGGAAAATATCACGTGCCTCCTTCCTTGGTTATTTGGAGATTCCTGTTTTGCAGGCCTAATGAACAGAGTTTGCACACGAGTTTTCTACTTGCCACTATGGCATGTGTGGCGTGGAAAAAGTGAATAGGGTAGGGTTGCCATATTTCAAAAGTTGTTGAGCTTTCTTTATTTTTTGGTGCAAAATCTCCCCCCCCCAAAGTTTTTAAGCTATTTTAAAGGAAATTCACCAAAAAGTCAACACTTCCGACATGGGTATTCCATATGCCCGAATTTTCACAGACATTTTTCTCTATTTTTGGAAATTCCACCCAGACACTATTTCCGATGTGTCTGGGAAATCACAGACATATGGCAACTTTAGGATAGGGAGAAGTTTTGTCCTCTGTCTCATAGCACTAGAATTTGTGGACACCCAAAAAGCTGAATGTTGGAATGTTGGAAGATTAAAGACATATATATGTGTGTGTGTATGTGGTTTATAGGAATATAAATATAAAACTATGCAATAAAAATGAGTTAAAAGTTGAATGGTCTGACCACTGGTCCTGACCACTGGTCCTGCTAGCTAGGGATCATGGGAGCTGTAGGCCAAAAACATCTGGAGGGCCAAGGTTGAGGAAGTCTGAGCTAACCATTGTAGAAGGATATAATCTTAATTGTCTGCATAGGCCTGGTGGAATAGAAAAGTTTTCAGCATTCATTTAAAAGT
Organism: Podarcis raffonei; assembly: GCF_027172205.1. Taxonomy (NCBI): domain Eukaryota; kingdom Metazoa; phylum Chordata; class Lepidosauria; order Squamata; family Lacertidae; genus Podarcis; species Podarcis raffonei. Next base: position 62,087,749 of record NC_070611.1, on the reverse strand, counting down.
TGGCACAGAAGTTGTCTGATGAATCTCTATTGGCAAGGTGTTCCACAGGACTGGGGGCGGAATGGCACTGAAGGTTCAGTTTTCTTGTTGTTGGCAAATGAGCCTCTCCCATTTGGGGAATGACCAGTGATGTTCCTGCAGATGATCACCTGTTGTGAACCACCCTGAGATCTATGGATGGAGGGCGATATACAAATTTAATGAAAAAAGTAAATTTTCATGATTGAGCTGGGAAATAAGGCTTCTGGGCACTTTCTGACTCTTCCTGTACAAATTGAAACGTGCTACCTCCACATCAATGTTGTCCTCAACTTCTAAACAAACCCAGCATCCATTTGGCCAGAGAAACAACTTTTACTCCCAAGTTCTCAATGAAGTGTAATCTGGTTGCTATTTATTTATTTCTCGGCCCATTTCCTCTCCTAGCATGGCAGCGCCTCGCTTCATCTGCCCTTGAGTATAAAAACTATTTTCATGTCGCTGCGACATCGCTGTGTGATAGAATGTCAATCTGGAAAAGGGGGAAAAATCTTTTAAGAATAAAATGGATTATACATTTCCCACTCCTCGTGGAGCTGAATGGTTTGTGTGCGTCCCTTAGAAAGCTTTGATAATGGTTCACATTGATTCTTTAATGAGAGCACAGCTGATGAACTGCAGGCCTTTATGTTGCTGAACTCTGCTGGCAAAGCTCGGGGGTTTCCCACAGATGTTTCTGCTTTGCAGAGCAATGGGAACTTCATGCCTTATTTCTTTCCGCAGTCCCAGGAGCAAATGCCACCGCTGTTGATGTGTGGAAGCACGCTGCACCCCACCAAGGAAGGAAAGATTACCTCTGGAGCATGTTCAAAGCAAGAGGGCACAGAGTGAAAATCATTCAGCAACTTTTAGTTCATAATCACAAGGCAGCAGACAATGGTAGTGGCAAGTTTCTGAACAGAGAGAATTAGAACCAGTGTGATGCTGGCATCCAATTTCCATTTCCTTGAAAGTTTTTTTCCTCCCTGTGAAAGAGGCTTCCATTTTTATTTAAGTATAATCAGTTCTCAGGGCACGTAAGAATTTCTTTACAGCTCCAGCAGGCGAGAGAGTAGGATGAGGGGGAAATTTCAGTTCAATTCACATTTAATTCAGTTTCTTAAACGGTATGCAATCTGAGACACGGCAATCCTTCAAAATTTGTGCTTCTCTGAATTTTGCAAGAGAGTTTTCCAACCAAGTAGTATGTCCAAAAATGCATACACTTGGAGAAAATACAAGTATTAGCAAAAAACACCTTACAGAAGTGTGATATGTCAACAGAAATCGTTTTGCAAAAGCCTGTATATTGGGCAAAATTGCATAGCAAATATGCATATATTAGAAATTTGCACTAAGACATTATTGAATTTTCAAGAGGACCCTTTAAAAAACAAAACCCACAAAATGATGTGGAGATCTTAGGAACTGAACTTAAGGTTAAAAAAAATGAGAAATCAAGAGAAACTAAATTTGACAGATTCTCCCATTCACAGTGTAGCATTTTGAACTTATCTTATCCTGGCATGGTGAACAGGAATTGTCTGTGTGGTTTTCTCCCCAGTGAACATTTCTGCAGTACTGTGAAGCTGCCTGTAAGCTTCTTGAACTGAGTTATGCCTAATGGTAGGGCTGGCCCCTGAGGCTCTTCTCCATAAGGAACATAGGAAGTGGCTATACACAGATTGACCATTGGTCAATCCAGCTCAGCATTAGTGACATTGAGTGGCAACAGCTCTCCAAGCTTTCAGGCAGAGATCCTCACCGCCCACCCTTAGTTGAAGATGCTGGGGATTGAACCTGGGACCTTCTGCATGCAAAGCAGATGCTCTGTCACTGAGCTACAACCCTTCTGTCACGGCCATCGTCTGTGTGGAAAAGGGCGAGTTGTGTGCTCACACTGTATTTTCTCCTCAGTCCCTTCTCACTCTGCATTTGGTTTACTTCATGCCACTACATCCATTGATGCTGACCAACAGTGACAGGAACAGACCTTGCAATGTGATCTTCATTATGGTGCAGAAAATTGGAGGAAACTGACAAGTGTAGTGGCCCCGGTGAGAGTTTTTCACACTGTGCCCTCTGCCCCCGCAATCTGTTTTCTAATTCCCATCCTTTGATTACTGTGGCCTGAAAATGAAATTTTTCAATGCTATTCTGTGCGTGAATGAGATATAATGCCAGACTTTAAGAGGGAAGTGTCCCTGTTTGTGGGGGGGGGGATTCTGTGCAGTGTATCTGCAATCATGAATCCAGTCACGCTATATAATAATAATTATTTATTATTTATACGCCGCCCATCTGGCTGGGTTTCCCCAGACACTTTGGGCAGCTCCCAACAGAATTTTTTAAAAAATATTTTTATTAAGAATTTCAACGTAACAAATTATCAAAACATATCATCTTCACTATTTCACCCCTTTTTCCCCTCCCCCTCCCCAAAGAGCCCTCCCCCCTCCCCCCTGAGGCTTCCCTCAGTTCCTCTCTCTGATTTCCCAATACATGTTATTCTCTGCGTATTGTAAAATTATATAAATCCTAACATCTATCTATTATGTTAACCGTCAATAAATTTGTGTATGTTTATTCAAAACCTGCCAAGGAGTCCAATTCATTTTGTTGTCTTTTTAAGTAGTTTGTAAAAAGTTCCCATTCTTCTTTGAAATCACAGTTGTCCTTGTCTCGCAATGGGCAGCTCCCAACAGAATTGATGATGGTGATGATAACAATAGTAATAATAATAATAATAATAATAATAATAATAATAATAATAATAGTAATAATAATAATAATAATGAAGTGATAAAACACTAGACATTAAAAACTTCCCTGAACAGGGCTGCCTTCAGATGTCTTCTAAAAGTCAGATAGTTGTTTATTTCCTTGACATTTGATGGGAGGGTGTTCCACAGGGCGGGTGCCACTGCTGAGAAGGCCCTCTGGCTGGTTCCCTGTAACCTCACTTCTCGTAGGGAACCGCCAGAAGAGCTGGACCAGAGTATCCGGGCTGAATGATGGGAGTGGAGACACTCCTTCAGGTATACTGGGCTGAGGCTGTTTAGGGCTTTAAAGGTCAGCACCAACACTCTAAAACAGAAACAGCTCACTGGGGAGGATGGAGCCATTGTGCTAGCTTCCTGGCAGGTGGGTCATCCTTGGTTCTTAGGAGGAAGAGATGTGAGACAGTTGGTGGGGAATGTACAGTGCAAATGCACTTGCATAAGCATCACACCTTCCTCACTGTCTCTCCCTGTTTTCCTCCCTGTAAGCAACCCATCTGCTTGGAAGCGAGCCTAACAACTCTGGCCACCTGGCAAGCCACTTCTTCCCTAAAATGAATCCTTTGAAATGGCAGTATTAATTTTGCTGCTGGTGCTGCCACTGGGGGCTGTCTGGTTGTTGCTGACTTGTGGCAGGGCCTTTTCAGTGGTGGTTCCCCGGTTGTGGAATGTCTCTCCCAAGTGAGGTGCACCTGTCTCCACCCTTATTAAACTTTCAGGGGGGATTTGAAGACATTCCTGTTTACCCAGGCATTTGATAGCTGAAGAAAGCTGTTCCTGGCAACCCTGAGATCATTGGATAGAAGAAGAATGCTTTTAATTGTAATTGTTTTTAGAATGTTTTAACTGTTTTAGAATGTTTTTAAATGGTGGGTCTGTTTGCTGCCCCAGGTTCCTTGGGGAGTATGAGCAGCACATAAACCCCATAAAAATAAAAATAAAAATAATGATACATTATTTCACGCCACTGGTATATGTTGTATTCTTTGTAGTACCCAAGTTTCCATAGGAAGGATTCATCCACCCTGTGCCCCATTAAGGAGGCCAGAAGAAATACTTTGAGCATTGAATTGGAGAATTTCACTCACTTTACTCCAAGCCCATAATTTATTCTTTTATGAATTGAGTTATTATGATGAAGTTCAAGGTCTTTAATGTTGTCCCTGCTACCTTTTATAAATAACTTGGTTTTGTTCTTACTTTGTCTATATATCAGATGTTATTACATGGTGCCTGCTACTGATTCTAGAAGACATTTTTTCCTGGAGGGTATAATTCATCCTTTATAGGCTCAGAACTACAGTTTCCTGGCTGAACATTAATAGCCAGATTTAACATTAAGGTTAAGCATAGGCTGAGCTATTTCTGTGGATCTGAGCTTAATGTTTGCTGCACTTTATGCAGGCTGGTGCAGAAAAATAATTGGAGCACAGGACCGCTTGAGGTGTTGCTTGGACCCATCACCCTTTCCTAAAATTAGTGGTGGGAGACATCAAAGATGGGAATGGATCAAGGGTGCATTACAGAACATGACTACGAACTTCAATTGAATGTTGGGAGCCATCCTTTCCAACTGTATCCCAGAGAGAGATCAGGTCCACTGAGAGAGCCTTCAACAGTGACTGTGAACCAGTTTAGATAAATTAGAGTTGCTATGCACCCAGAACATCCTGGAAATACCCAGAATACTGTATCCGAAAGCAGTGTCCGGGCAGAAATCAGTTAAATGTCTGGAAAAGTCTGGACGTATAGTAATCAATGTCAGCAGTGTCATTTTTGCCAATTTCCCTAAAATATAGCTTAAAATGCCCAATTTCTTTGCGATTTTGCAACAGCAACAAAAAAAGCTCAACAACCTTTCTGTCCAGATTTTTACTTTTTGAAATATGGCAACCATAGATAAATGCCACTCTGACATCCCCAGGGAGTCTGGCTTGGAGTATCTGAAGGTGCCAATTGTGTCAACCTTCATGGTGGCACTTTGGGAATAATTTTGATAGCAATAAAGGATACACTTCATAGGGTTGTTGTGGGGATTCAGTGAGGAGATGGAGAACTGTGTATGCTGCCTTGGACTCATTGGAGGAAAAGGTGGGATGAAAATGCAGTAAGTAATTAAGCAAGTCAGGAAAACCATTTCCATTTCTCACGACAGTGCTGTTTCCCCCTTTTCCCAGCCAATTTTGAATGTCTTTGCCTGCGAGCATTTAATCAAGGTAATGGGTCACTAAGGAAGCCTAATCTAGTTACAAAATAATACTAAAAGTCAACGAGAATTCTAACTTATTTCTCTCCTGTGACTCATTTGGAATGGACCTAGATCGTTGAAGTCGTATCATGGAAGTTATCCCCTTCTGAGCAGAGTGACTCTGTGCAGCTTTACTCAGAGGAAAGTACTACTGTGTTCAATAGGGCTTGCTCCCTGAGTAACAGTGTTAAGGTTTACAGTTTTATTGTGTTATTTCACCTGTGCTACTTGATGTCTTTCATGACTCGGTTTCTCAGCCCTGATTGGCTCTCCTAAGCATGTGAGCTGTCTCTTTTGCAAAGTATTGCATTTGAGTTCAGATCAGATAAGACAGATGTTCTGTCTATGGGGATTAATTTGAAAAGAAGAAAACACCAAGCATGGGTAGAGTGTGTCTTTGCAGAGGTCCTATATATTGCAAGGACTCCTGGGAGATGCCATGTGTACATCAAGGGTGATGAAATTTTTCAAGCCTGATGGCTGCATTCCTTTTCTGTGCAACCCTCCGAGGGCCACATAACCGTGGTTCACAACACAAAAATGCAACGTTAAAAACATTTCAACCAGGCAAAAACACTCAGGATTAGAAGGCCTGGGGAGAATTCTGAGGGTCAGATAAAGCACTGTGGAGGACCACATTTGCATCCTGAACCATGGCTTTTCCCCAAGAGGACATCAAGAACATAGCTCTGTATGCATGTTACGTGTGCTAGTCTCATAGGCATCTAGTTCCTCACTGTGAGAACATGATTTTGGATGAGATGAGCTTTGCAATGTGTGTGTGTGTGAAATCCTCACCCAGCAATGCTTAGTGAAGTAGCCCACATTTTTCACATCCCTAGAATTACACTTGGCTCCAGCTGCAACATGAAACTTATGAAATTACACCATGGAAAATAAACAGTTGTGACTACGAGCATGCTAGATTTCCAGGGCAATGCTTTCTAGTCTCCCATGGGATGCAGAGAATAGTTTGACCACTGTCGCATCAGTCGGAGGGGAGAAGGAAGGAAATATCAGGCAAAGGGAAAGCGCAGAATGCAGATGTATTCTCAAGGCAAAAACATTGCCGGGGAAATGGAATTGCATCACGGGGCTATGTCCTAACCTCTTTCTCTACCAGTTAGATCCGCAGAGAGTTGCGACCACTGCATGAAGTGTGTGAAATAAGATTGTAACAGAGTTTGGAAGGTCGCTGCCAATTCCCGAGATCCCACGCTCCAAAACATCTCTGTATCCTGTGAGACAGATGCCTTGTTATCTTCCCTTATTTGGTAATTGAAGAACACAGGGCAAGCCACAGAACGTAACCCTTTCCTCTTGATTCTGTGCAAACTTCCCATCACGCTGAACTAGGAAAAACCTAACTCTAGCCCCCTTCAATAATAAAAATAAATATACAGATAATAACGAGCAGAATCATCAATTTCAAGTCTGTTCAAACAGGCAGATTAGCCTATTTGCATTCCATTCCAGTTTCATATGCACCCAGTTATATTTCTGTTCTGTCCTGGAGTTTTTCATGCAGAGTGTTCTATTTTATTTTTTAAAAAATGCATGAACAATTTCACAATTAAAGTCTACACATCCTGTAGGCATTATTCCCCTAAAATACATTCCCCCACTCAGATACATTTGTGCACATTTTCTTGAACCGAAACTGTACCGTGTGATCACATCCTACATGGAGATTCGGTTTCAAGGATTCAGCAAATACGAAACTGTTGGAAGTGCCCCGTGGCTGGAAGGTGAGGAGGCAAGAAAGAGCAGGCCCAGCACTCCCAGAGCTAGCAAGTTTAGTGGGCCTTGCCCAGCAAGCAAGGCGGAGAGCTTAAAAGCTCTTTTCGCCCTTGGTAACCCAAGAGGACCCAGCATGAAACAAGCTTTTAAGCTCTCCACCTTGTTTGCTGGGCGATGCTCATTCAGTGCGCTGGCTCTGAAAACCTAGGGATGCTTTCACAGTCAAGGAGTGACCACAGCATGTGTTACAAATGCATGAAGGAGATTTCCGTTTTATCAAAACAGAACACTTGAATGCGCCTCCATCATTTCCTGGGAAATTCACAAGCTGCCCCTGCAGTGTTAGATCGTTCATCTCCCAGGGTGGGAAAAGAAGCAAACATTCTGCTCTGGATAAGATGGTGACGGAAGGAACAGGAAGCACAAGGCCTCAGCGCTTCCTTTCCCACTTGTGTCAGTTACATCTGAGTTCCACTCAAGTAGGACAGATGTTGAAGAGTCCATGGTGAAGAAGTTGGAAAAGGTTCTTCTGCAACACCCCACATCCACTTCTGAAATAAAGGAATACAAGCAGGAACTTGGACTGGGGCAATTTGTTAAGACAGTAGTCTGGATCCTAATTATGCAAGAGTAATTAAAACATTAAATAGTCATAAGAGTGACAAAATAAGTGGAGGAAATCTGAGCATCTGCTTGACACTTACTATTAAGCAGGATGGAGCTTTCTCAAGGGATTTGTCTTGGCTTAAAGAAGGAAAACCTTTGATAACATCTGCATTTTTAAGAGGACAGCTGGATTACTTAGGGTTATCCTTCTGCTATGGTATGTGTCTCATGCCTGTGTGTCAGGCTTCAGGGAATCAGCTTCCTCCCCTAAGCAGAACAAAGGAAAAGGAGTCTTCTTACAAGTTTGAAACTTTAATGATCACAGCGAGAGAACAAATAATCCATTTCCTAGGAATGGAGGTGCTCCCAATTAAGGATTCCACCCACTTCCTCCCTAGTCACCCACGTCACTACTGCATCTTGTAACCTGTACTTGTAATCTCTGTGCTTTCTGCGCTGCCACTTTATCAGCTCTTATTGACCTTGGGCTGAGCGGATGAGTGCTTTCCAGAGACAGTGTATCTGTTAACTCTCTCCCAGTGCTTCTTCTACAACCAGTATTTCCCAGCTTCTGCCTTCTGAACTATGTCCCTCTGCAAACCGCTGTTCCAAATCTATACTGTCCTCCTGCTCCTGGGAAGATTCAGGATCCTGATCAGGAGCAGGGGGAGGTGGAAGCTCCTGCCATTCCTCTTCAGTGCCTCCTCAGCATGATCCCTGACACGGTGCAATAGGGTTGGGTAAATCGGTCAGCTTCAGTTTCTCATTTCTGAAATCTTAACCTATTAAAAAAACCTCTTCATAACAATTTCCCAGCATTTTCCAGCACATTTTCGCAAGAAATTTCCACTACTGTAGTGCATTTTTACAGGTTGTTTTCACCATATCTGCATTTTTAGGCACACTTCCCCCCAAATACATGCATTGTTGTGCATTGGGTTCTTTTTTTGTTTATTTGGAGAAGTGCCTTGCAAAATTCAGAAAAGGGCAAAGTTCAAAGGATAACTATATTCCATTTGTGAATTCCTTCAGGAAGCGTGAATTAGGCTGGTTCTCATTAACATGTGAACCAAGTTGGATATTTACTGAGCCGAATATCTCGAGTGCACTGAAGAGAAAGTTTACTCCATATCTTCCCATTCTGTATCAAAGAATCAGAATGGCATGAAGTTCTGCAAAGTACATTGCACAACACTCCTTCTGAATCCTGCCACAACATCACCATGCTTGACAGATCAGGTCATGTCCGGGCAGTTGTAGATTGCATTCAATATGGCTATTCATTTCTCACTATTGTTCAATTTGTATCAGACTTTGCCGGCGCTGAAGAACCTTTGGGAACCCACAAAGGTGCTACTGTACCAATCTGAAAATTGCATTGTGAAGGGGCATGATGGAAGAGGCCAGAAAGAAGTTTTTCATTGTTAAAAAAAGGCTGCAGCTTTATCAACATGTAAGATCTGCACAGGACTGGATGCTATTTCTCTTTACACCAGCCTCCTCACCAACTATCATGCCAGTCTGAAAAACAGCATTGCTTTGATAAAGGAGCAAATCGACCACCCGAAATTTAGCAACCCAGTCAGATGGGTGCAGTATAAATAATAACATTATTATGATTATGATTAGCAGACACTGAAGGCTGTTCCCTGTATCCCCTGAGTTGAGGTTTTTCCACTTTGAATCCTCCCCCCCCCCCCAGCCATTTCTTCTTTGCAGAATTGAAGCTAAAGTGTGTTTTGCTGCATTTAGGAAGATAGAAAGCTGCCTATACTGAATCTGACCATTGGTTCATCTAGTTCAGTATTGTCCTTGCTGACCACCAGCAGCTGTCCAGGGTTTCAGAGCTACAGCCCTTCCTCATAGAAGAAAACTAAGCACATGCATCGCTCATGCATTTCTGTATGTGAGCAGTGTGCTATAGTGGTTAGAGTGCCAGACTAAGACCAGAGGGTTCAAATCCCCACTCAGCCCCAAAGTTCACTGCAGGACCTTGCACCACCCACTATTTCTCAGCCCTGCCTACCTCTCAGGAGATATATTTTGTGGAGATATATTTTAAAAACAGGGAGAACCTTGCGCTTGGCCTCTCCCCTTGCTACTCCAGCATTTTCATTGGCCCATTCAATTGCATCCCTTGCAATTGCCAAAATAGGAGTAATAAAATAGGTTGTGCTTTCATGCAGCCCTACCCCAAATAATCAAACTGCATTCTGTACATCCTCAGAAACACTTAAAAAAAACCAACTCCTTCCCAACTTCAGTGCTGAGACCCGGCATTTGTAAACAAGGCACTGATGTTGAGTTTTGCAGAGCCCTGGCTCTGTTTAAACCCTGAATGATCTGATGGAAAACAGAAGCTCTGGTTTGAAACATCCCTGGGGCTTTTCAGCTGGCTGTTTGGGCTTCTTCCTCTGCCACAATTCCCACTGAACAAAAAAATTGTTGAAAACAAGAGCAAAGTCTCAATTTAGATCTTCCTCACTTACATCATAGGCATCTCAAGAAAATAGAGAGATTTAGCCTCTAATATGGCATGAATGCTGTATGCAAATTATGGGATATCTGAGACTATTCTAAGACTTAGAGACAAAAACTGTTTGAATATGCAACTATGACCACATTGATCTGCCATCCATGAAGGCGGACAGAAAGCAGAATAATTCAGAGAGTGAGCTTACATTTATTAACTATTAAAATATTCGCTGTGCTTGCTGATTTGATTTATTGCTCGCCACTCACAACTATTTAAAAGACAACATTAAAAACAGTTTAAAACAGATTGCTGTCATATATATGTGTGTGTGTGTATCTGAAGGGTCAGATGCAAGGGTAAAGAGGTATAATGGATAATGGATAAAGGGTAAAGTGGGATTATGAAATTGAACCTCTATGGTGAGGGGCCACCACAGAGAATGTCCTCTCCTGGGCTCCCACCAGTCGAGCTTCGAGGGTGGTGCAACTATCAAGAGGACCCACTCGGCTGATCTGAACACCCAAGAGGGTCTGTAAGGGTGGATGCAGTTTTTCAGATATTTAGGGCCTAAGTCATTTAGGGCTTTAAACACTAGCATGATTACCTTAAACTGGGTCTGTAAATGACCTTCCAACCAATGCAGCTGTTTTAAGTATTTTCTTGATCTCCTTTGTTAATAAAGCTTTATATTCTGAATTAATGTTCTATTTGCTTTTGAAAGACAATATATCTATATATATCACAAAATGATAATAATAATAATATCCCTTTCCTTAGGCGATTGAACTTTAGTTACTTTGCAACGAGCTTTTATGAAATCCAGTCAGCTGATTGGCCAATCAGCAACCCCAAAAGAGCTTCCAACGAGCTTTCAAGATTTAATTGACATCCTTAGTTTTTTCAAGCTACAGTTGCCAATGTGTATTGACTATCTATTGCTTCGAAAAGATAAAGGGGGGCGGGGGGGGAGAACTTTCCAAAGGCTTCATTCCATTCTCTGAGCCAGAAAGTGATTATTTCAAATGCCATCAGTGAACGCCTATGCATGTCTACTTGGAAGTTAATTCTCATTGAGTTCAATGGGACTTGCTTCCTGGTAAGTATGTAGAGGATTGCAGCCTATATGTGGTAACTCTGTCAGGGGTCACATACTGGTGGTGGTCAAAGATGGAATCAGAAGTGGACAGGGTTGGGAAAAAAGGAGAACTTTGTTTCTGCTATCTTTGCTGGTTATATTCGTTACAATTTGGTAACAAATTGTTAAAAATAAAGAAGAAAAGGCTAACTTGACTTTTGGGTTGGAACTGGAAGATACTAAGAAACTAGAATCCCTCTAGAGGGGGTTTAGGACATTACAAAAATGGCTGTAAGTGGAAAAATACTGGCTGAACTGGAGAGGACTTTTTTTCTCTTGGGAAAGTTGCAGGAACAGAGTGATGTTTTGGCAACAAATGTTACAATACTGAATGGAACAGTAAATAAAGTTGCTGAGCCTGGGAGGGACTTGACTCAAGTTTTTGCAGCTGAACAGGAAAGTTTTGCAGTTGACTTAAATTTTTTTGCAGCTGAACAAGAAAAGAAATTTGAGAAATCTGAGAATGTGATGAAAGAGGAACATGATGATTTGAAGGAAAAAGAAGGAGGAGCTATAATGCCACAGATGATTGAGGAGAGCCAGAGACCGGTTAAGATGGATATAAAGGAAAATAAGATCAGGATGATAAAAATTTGGTTTGAATTGAAGAAGGGAGAATGGAGAGATCTCTCTATGTGGAGATCTGAAGACCTATGGAATACAAACCTGGCTAAAGTGGAAACTGGAGCTTTTGGGACATTTGGACTTAAGAGAAGTAAGAAACAAGATTTTGGCTCCATTTTTAAATATGGAGGCCTGGCTGGAAGAAACATGGACCTTACTGGGACAGAGCTCCTTCGAGATTTGGAGTTTAATATAAAGGACTATCAAAAAAACCGGCAGAGAGGAATTGAGAGAGAATTGAGAGCCTTGGACGTGAGGTCGCCAGGCTGACTGCAGATGGACTGTGGGCTTTTGTTGGGGTTCGAAACCGGGAAAGAGGGTGGTGGGGCTTTGGAAATCCAAAGGGTGTATAATTATATTCTGTTTCATTTAATTTGGTTTTGCCACTAACATAAAAATGGGGATTTTGGGGAAGGGAATTGGGGCCGACCTTAGAAAAAGACCTTTAAGAATAAGTATTGACGTATAAAGATTGAGGTTTATAAGTTAAAATTGGTTAACTAAAATGATGGGGCTGACCTTAGAAAAAGATTTTGAAGAATAAGTATTGATGTATAAAGATTGAGATTTATAAGTTAAAATTGGTTAACTAAAATGAATTAGAGAAAATAAGGTAAAGTTTGGGGACAAGAACTTGCTGAGCTAAAAATTGGAACTGGAATACAAGAAGGGGAGGTGTGGGGAAGTCAAGGAAATTGGTTATTGACAGTAAGAAATGTAAATTTTATGTGTTTTTAATTGTATTTTTTAATGTTTTTTCTTTATTTTTTGAAAATTCCAATAAATATCTTAAAAAAAAAAAAGAAGTGGACAGGGTTGAAGCCAAAAGCAGATGGGGAGAAGGGTGGGTGTGACCACTCCTCTCTCCCTCCCCCCGCAACACCCTCTTTGGTCTACTTCCCCATCCTTGTCACCATGCAAGAAATTGGGTCTAGGGCTGCATCATTCTATAGGGCCACAAATCGTCCAGCTGTGCTTTAAGTATGATGGACATCTGTGGGTGTTTTGGAGTGTCAAATTTCCTGGCTTTATTTCCAAAGTCAAGCTAACACACTGAGAAGTCTTGACTGCTTCATTTACCGGGGGGTTTGGGGGGGAGGGGGAGGGGAGAGGGGAGACACATTGAAATGAATGGACCCAATGTAGTCATCTTCATTAATTTTACTGGGTCTGCGCTTCATAAAACTTGGCTGAATGCAACCCATGTGTGTTCCATACTGGAAAGTGATCCCAGGCAATCAAGTTATGATTTCAGTGCTGTCATGTAGCCGATCAATATCTGGGTGGGTGATGGCATCAGAAAAGCCCATTCAGAGAGAGGGTGTTGTTTTTGCTCTTACTCAAAGTGAGCAAACACTTCTGCTCCCATTGGCGAAAACATTGGCCCAAAAGTCCTTTCAAACTCTCATGAAGTGGCAACCATTCATGAAGGCCACAGAGCTCGTGCCATATGATTCCGGAGTGAATAAAAGTCAAAGAGGATGTTGGGAATTAACCAGCGGTGTAGCTGCTTCAGTTCTTGGGAAATCAATTGAGCGTATGATTAAGGAGAGAGACAGAAAGAAAATGCGACTTGTATACATTTGAACAGTTGAGGGCAAATGAGCCCAGCCTTTGTATTGTTCTTGGAAAGATAATAAACAAATGCATGCAACAGGTGATGCTCACATGGGGTTATTGATTCTTAGCTCAGATCCCTGGATGTCCCAAAGTGAGCCTTTGCTCGTTTTTACAGCAAATGGGACAATCAGGTCTTCCTCACAACTCAGCCCTTGACTGAAACTCAGTCCACATGACATCAGTAACAGGGTGCCTCACTTGGGCAAAATCTCACACAGCAGAACAGCATCTGCTTTGCATGCAGATGCCCCATGTTCAATCCCAGGCATCTTCTGGTAGGGTTAGAAGACACTCTTGTCTGAAACCCTTGAGAGCTTCTTCCAGTCCGTGTAGGCAATACTGTGCTAAGGGCAAAATGGTCTGACAGTTTCCTATGTTCCTTAGCTGTATTACCTAGGAATTCAGTGTTGGACTACAGATCCCATAATCCACAGTGAGCAAGACCAGTAGTTGGGGATGGTGGGAGTTGTAGTCCAACCACAGCTGGGGACCCAAGTTTGAGGAACGCTACCTAACAGGTGAAGGGCTGAGCTCCGTATTTTGTTCTTCAAGGGATTTTTGAAAATTGAAAGTTCTGCATATGTTAAGAATCCAAAAATGGAGAAGGAAAGCATGCTATATGCTTCCAATTACATTAGGTATGAATAATGGAATACATGCACCTTTTCCAATCTATACTGACCTTGGCCTTTTCCTGTAGATAAGCACTCATTATGATCATTTGCATATCCCATCCCATTTCAAGCCAAACACTGTCAATCAGGTGAGTTATTTGCAGAACCAGCATATCCCAACATACTTCATCTCTCATTCCCTCCCTACCTCTGGCTTTAATCTGTGAAGTGAGTACATTAAAGCCCAAATTTCTCTTTGAATCCAAAAAGAAGAGGAAGAAAACCCTTGCTCCTGCTCTCATTTGGATTCTTTTTTTTTTTAAGCAAGCTGAGAAATCTACAGTAGTGTTATAGGGAATCTGTGCCATCCTGATTAGAATAGATGATTTTCAGAAGGAAATTAAATTGTGGAAGAAGGATTCTGAATATGTCAGCAGCTACTGGTACAAGTGAGGTCTGCAATGAAATGTTGCATCCTCCTTCAAAAAAGGAGTCTCCTTGTTCAGCGTTCCAGCCAACCATTCTTTCTTAAGTGTTGGAATTTGATATACCGTATTTTTCACTCTATAGGACGCACTGGACCATAGGAGGGGGAGAACAGGGGAAAAAAATTCTCCCCTTCTCTGTTCAGCTCCCCTTCAGCAAAGCAGCAGGAGAAACGGAGCCCCGTTTAGGCAGCTATCTGCAAGCCTTCCAAGCGCAGCGGGAACTCCTACTGCGCTCCAAAGGCTTGCGGATAGCTGCCTGAAGCCCCTGGGGTGCAGCGGGAGTTCGCGCTGCACTCCGGGGGCTTCAGGCAGCTTCAGCAAAAGCAATGTGAAGCCTCTGGAGGGCGGGGGGAGCTCTCCCTCTGCGCTTCGGAGGCTTCACATTGCTATCGCTGAAGCCATGGAGCCTGCATTCGCTCCATAAAATGCACACACATTTCCCCTTAATTTTTGAAGGGGGGAAAGTGTGTCTTATAGAGTGAAAAATACGGTATATTGCAGTGGGGTGCAGAAAATAAACAGCCTGATCAAAGACTGTTGATAGAAAGAAGAAAGGAACTTCAAGTTTATTACTCCTGGAAAACAAAGCCACATGCAGCACAAGCCTACATGTGGCCATTGTGGAGTTTTGAGGTGAAAAAAAATAGGGCTGCCATATTTCAAAAAGTAAAAACCAGGATACCCCGAAAGTTGTTGAGCTTCTGGGTTTTTTAAGGAAACCCCAAAAAGTTGTTGAGCTGCTTTCAAACCCAAAAGTTGTTGAGCAATTTTACGGTTGACTTCTCTCAGATCCAGGGCAAAGAAATTTGTATGGCAAATTTGGAAATTCGTATGGCAGCCCTAAAATAAAAGGTAGGTCTGATTCTAGGGACGAAGAAAGACAGACTGGAGAAGAAGGAAGGAAAGCCTGAGAACGCAAACTACATGGCAACATTCACGGCCCAGCATTCCACCCCAATTCCACTCCACTCTTCTATTTTGTGCCACTCCAGGTTTCCATCGAACACAATGGGAAAAGAGTATAGGCTTCCCGAACCCTTTGACGGCCGTACAAAACAGGGAAGTTCTTCAGGTGAAGCTAGCTTGCATGACAGGTGGCTCTTATGGAAAACCTCTTTGTCTACGCAACTGTTTTAGGTGTAGGTATTCCATCCTCCCTTTCACCAGGCTAATAACTTTCAAAGGAAGAACCAAATGAGCAACAGAATGTCAAATGGGTGGGTTAAAACCAATGGTTGCTTTTCACAGTGCAGATACATGGAGATATATCAAGGCACCTCCACACTTGCTCCGAATCAGCTTCTTTCTTCTTTGGCGATCACTCGTAGCTGAGTAAGATAGTCTTCCATAAACACGGTTTTAACAATGAGTCTCTAAGTGACTGTGGAGGCCAATTATGGATCCACACGTCCTTCCACAGTGGGGAAATTGGTTTCCGGGGAGGAGATGATCACGGTGTGGATTTGCCAAGCGTGCCTTCCTCTTAGCATGTTTCTCCCTTGTGTCCTGAGTTTGAGTGTCTTCAAAGCCCATGACACCTTTGGGAAAGGCTGTTCTCCAACCGGAGCGCTTGCAGGTCAGTGTTTCCCAGTTGTCAGTGTTTATACTACATTTTTTTAGATTTGCCTTGAGATAGTCTTTAAACCTCTTTTGTTGACCACCAGCATTACGCTTTCTATTTTTAAGTTTGGAATAGAGTAGTTGCTTTGGAAGACAATCATCAGCCATCTGCACAACATGACCAGTGCAATGAAGTTGATGTTGAAGAATCATTGCTTCAACACTGGTGATCTTTGCTTTTTCCAGTACACTGATATTACTTTGCCTTTCTCCCCAAGTGATGTGTAAATTTTTTTCCAGAGACACCGTTGATGGAATCTTTCGAGGAGTTGGAGATGGTGTTTATAAGTGGTCCATGTTTCACAGCATTCACACAACCGCTGACACCCGTGGCGTTTTTGGTTCTGAAAAGGGGTGGGGGCAGAATGGGGTGGAGCAGGGGCAGAATTGACTTTGGCACATCCTGCTGACATAGGGTATGTGGCAGGAAACACATTAGCAAGGATTCCCCCGTATATGTAACAATCTACATGTATCTATATGTATATGAATCAATCAAGTGATGTGTAAAAATTTTTCCAGAGACACCGTTGATGGAATCTTTCGAGGAGTTGGAGTGTGGTGACAGTGTGGTGTAGTGGTTAAGAGCAGTAGACTCATAATCTGGTGAAGCGGGTTCGCGTTTTCGCTCCTCCACATGGAGCTGCTGGGTGACCTTGGGCTAGTCACACTTCTCTGAAGTCTCTCAGCCCCACTCACCTCACAGAGTGTTTGTTGTGGGGGAGGAAGGGAAAGGAGAATGTTAGCCACTTTGAGACTCCTTCGGGTAGTGATAAAGTGGGATATCAAATCCAAACTCTTCTTTTTATATATCTATATGTACATACATGCTTAGCTTCCTGCAGATTAGAAGTTTTTCATAGGTGGAAGCGGCTGACAGGCTATTTCTGCCCCCTGAAATCTAAATCGTAGCTAGTGTTGAATGAGCAGAAATCAACTCTAACCACTGATCTCCCACTCCTCCTCCCTGAAAAAACCTCTCCAGAGGGTCAAGGAGACCTTCTGAACACTGTGCTGTGCCCACAACAGGGCTTCCACAGGAAGGGAGAACTGCCTTCAGGTAAAAAGTTTCTCCACCTGACTATGGGCTATTTTCCCCTTGCACTGTAACCCAGCAAGATACACTCTCTGGTGTCCTACGAGTTCTCCTTGAGTCTGGAGAGGCTGTCTTGTGGGAGCTGCAGAAGAGAGGCAGGGAAAGGAAAGATCAGTTGCAGAGAGCCAGTGTGGTGTAGTGGTTAAGAGCGGTAGTCTCGTAATCTGGGGAACCGGGTTCACGTCTCCGCTCCTCCACATGCAGCTGCTGGGTGACCTTGGGCCAGTCACACTTCTTTGAAGTCTCTCAGCCCCACTCACCTCACAGAGTGTTTGTTGTGGGGGAGGAAGGGAAAGGAGAATGTTAGCCGCTTTGAGACTCCTTAAAGGGAGTGAAAGGCGGGATATCAAATCCAAACTCTTCTTCTTCTTCTTCTTCTTCTTGCATGAGCTGCCTTCGACTTACGTGACATTGAGTGCAATCTACAGTTTAGCAAGAATGTAGGAGTAATTGACTTCGCTGATCATGTAGCTCAGCTCTCTGTTGAGCCAACTATTATCAGTTGAGGTATAAGTTATTATTCTCTCCATCTCCTCCCCAGGGGTGCATACTGATTAGGTCTAAAAGATTAGTTCAGCAAATGATAGCAAAATCAATTGTGGATTTCAGCCTGCAGAAATGTGACGGGGGTAGAGGGGTAGAGGGGAAACGAACCGAAGTTGGTTGAAACTTATTACCAAGTGAAAGAAAAAGTGAAGCGTTGTGCCGTGGCATTTCTGCACACAGCCTCCTTTTGGAGAGCAATAATAACTTGGCAATTACTCATGCCTCGTAAGGTATCATTCTAGAGCTCTTTAAGAGCATATAGACATTGGCATTCATGACCAGTGGGCTGCTTAGCATTAAGAGCAGTGCAGACTGGTAACATGTTGACTTGGCAGGGCTACAATTTGCAAGCTTGCTGATTTCATCACATGAGGATTTGTAGTGCATGTATTTAGGAACGTATGCCATCACACATGTAAAGGGTGCCATTGTCTCCTCACTAAGACCATCAGTTATTCTCTGCACATCTATGGACAAGGGAAGAGGGTGCGAGTGTGATTTTCAGACAAGATTGATTCCATACCTCTTATTTTGAAAGGAATCCATACCACAAGACTTAAGATTTTGAATTCATGTGCTGATAACACCTACACATCCACTGTAAACAGCTAAGCACACAAAAACCTTAAATGAGAGCAACACTTGCTTCCAATTGCATGTAGTCTTCCTCTCTGCAAACAAATAACATAAACATCAATTTGCCTTTTCATTATCCAAAACACGTTTTTCTCTATATTGAAAGAACACGATATTCTACTCAATAGACTAAAAAAACAGATCATTTCATTTGAGTCATGGCGCATCAGAGCACATCAGAATGTATTTGCAGTGATGGCTCAGGCCTCAAAATGTGAAGTAATAATCTCTGCTCATGTGCAGAGTGCAGACAAATCACTATCAGTTTCTGTTATGTCTGTGATGTCAGTGTGATATCCAGACAGACATTTTAGAAATTCAGGGACAAACTCACAAAAAAGCAAGCCAGAAATATTTCCTTCCATTCGCCTGTGTTCAAGCTATTCTGAATTTAAGGTAGGGGAAGCAGACCCACACACCTTTTCAGGAAATACTCTGGCAAAATACTCTGGAATTGCACATGGCTCAAATCAACATCCCCCCCCCATACACCTGAGTAGGGGTGGTAATTAATCTGTAGTGCTCCAGCTACCATTGACACCAGCTCCCATCACTCCTAGCCAGAACCTCCTAAGGAGTGGCCTCGTTTGTGGGTGAAATTGTGAGTAACAATAATAGAATCATAGAATTGTTGTGTTGGGTCACCTAGGCCCAACCCCCTGCCATACATGAATCATTGTCCAACATGGGGCTTGAACCCATGACCTTGAGATCAAAAGCTAGCCAAATAGAAAAATAAAATAAAAATAAAATAAAGTTCTGCAGATCCATCACTACATTTATTGCTTATGTTGTGTGGATTTGTGAGAAGCCGCTGAAGAATTAACATCCACAAAAGTGGAAGGGGATCCTCGAATGCTTTCATTTTATCATTTTATCATCTTCTGTGAGATATCCATCAACCTGAAAGCATCCCCTTCCCCCATGCCAGTCTGCTGGCTGTCTTCTTAGCTGTACTTACAGCCAAGGGAGCAAGCACGTTACCTGCAGGCCGGGTGCTGGAGGCATCTGAGGAACTCACCTGAGGGCATGTCAGCACTAGCTGCTGAGAAGAAGTCTGCACTGCTCTGACACATCAATAACATCGTGCGCTTGTAACTTGACAGAGGCTGTCTTCCCAAAGCTAATGTTCTTCACCTACCTCAGTGTTTCTCAAATGTTTTGGTAGCTGTGAATTAAAATAGGAGGGGTGCGTCTCTCTTTGCTCAGTGGGAGAGCAAACAAGGCCTCAGGTTGCATCTTCAGGCAGGGAAGACTCCTGCCTGAAACCCTGGAGTACCGCTGCCTGCCAATACTAAAGTAGATGGATCAATGGTCTGACTGTGGTTGAGGCAGCTTCTTCTATTTGGAGGGTATAACAATAAGAATTATCCCCCTTCAGAGGATCTCACTCTTCTTGTGTGTTTTTTATGAGTCACTAATCTGGAGATGAGGGACACGGGTGGTGCTGTGGGTTAAACCACAGAGCCTAGGACTTGCCGATCAGAAGGTCGGCGGTTCGAATCCCCACGATGGGGTGAACTCCCGTTGCTCGGTCCCTGCTCCTGCCAACCTAGCAGTTCGAAAGCACGTCAAAGTGCAAGTAGATAAATAGGTACCGCTCCGGCGGGAAGGTAAACGGCATTTCCGTGCGCTGCTCTGGTTCACCAAAAAGCAGCTTAGTCATGATGGCCACATGACCCAGAAGCTGTACGCCAGCTCCCTTGGCCAATAAAGCGAGATGAACGCTGCAACCCCAGAGTCGGTCACGACTGGACCTAATGGTCAGAGGTCCCTTTACCTTTTAATTTGGAGATGCCCAGATGTTTGGGGCACACAAAGCAAGTCCTGCCCACTTTGCAGGCTTCTTCATGTGCATTTTTGTTCACTGCAAAATTCAGAGAAGGGTGCATATCAAAGAATAGCTAATTTTGGGTTGCTTCATTGCAGAAGAGGAGAACCTCTGGCCCTCCAGATGTGCCTGGACTGCAGCTTGAGCCTGGGCAGAGCAAGTTGCGAGTTGGAATCCAGCAACACCCAGAGAACTAGAAGTTTTAATTCCTTGGTGCATCCTTGGTTCCCTGCAGGAAAAGTGGAGCAGACAGATATTTATCAAAATGTATACTTGGCCAATTTCTCTGCTGCCTCTAATCTGGAGGGCACTCGGTTGAGGGAGACTGCTCTGATGATCGCACAAAGCATGCAGTATGCCACGCAAACCATCTCATTTTTCTGAAAAATAACACACACCTATCCAACCTACTTCTCTAGCAGCAGGTTTAAATTCTGACCGGGCTTGTAGAAAAAAACACCTACTATGCTCTTGACCTTATGGATTTAGGATTAAGGAATGGAGCTTCTAGCCTCACTTTTGTCCAGATGTGTTTCTTTCAAGCAAATTAAGTACTGAATGCATCAATATTTTCCCACCATATGAAAAATGACTGTTATCTTGAGCTCTTCAAGCTACAAAAGAATCCTACATATCTTTTGCTGCTTTCATAAACACTCCCCTATTCTCCTTGTGTGGGTGTTTTTGTTTAAAAAAACAAACCCTGAAAGGACAAACCCTAAAGCCTTTAGCACAAGCAAAAGAGAGAGGGGGAGAGGGGGAGAGAGAGAGAGAGAGTCTGGCATCTTTGTCAATGGGAACTTTATGAGTTTCTCCTCTGCCTCTGTCTGAGACCTTAGCTACAGAATTGACTCTTTAAATTTGCTTTCTGTCTAATTGGTTTCTTAGACCTGGAATGTGGCTGGTCTCTATGCTGTCTCCATACACTAGATAGAGTCACAGGCTTCCCTCAACAGGGTCAGGATCCTGAGAATCCAGGTCAGTGGAGTGCTATGCCCCATGCTAGAAGCCCTGAGTACCCCTTCCATTCCCACCATCTTGCTGAAAAATGAAAATCCTCAACCAGAGGCTTTTTTATTAGGAATTTTAGGTGCAGAGATACCAAAGGAGCAGAAACCATTATTTATGTATGCAGTGACAGCAGCACTGTCTACTGGCCCAGAGATGGAAAGAAGACAAAGTCCTGATCAGAAATGAATGGTTGATGAAGATGATGGATTATGCTGAAATGGCGAAATTGACCGGGAATATCAGAAACCAGGAAGAGAAGAACTTTAAGAAGGAATGGGAAAAATTCACACAATGTGTTTAAGAGAACACTGTAAACAACTAAAAACTTTGGCAGGATTTGTAATGTACAAAAATATATATGGTAAAAATGGATTATTTAAGAAAAATAGAGAAAATAAGAGAAGCAGTTGAAAAAAGATGGATAGGAAGGTTAATTAACCATGGAAGGTTAATTTAAAAAAAAAACCTGACAAAAATATAGAGAAAATCCTAGAGGAACAGGCCTTGATTAAGACCTCTATTTATCTAGTAGTGAGGAACCTATGGTTCTTCAGATGTTGCTGGACCACAGCTCCCATCAACCCCAGCCAGACGGCCAATAGTAAGGGATGCAGGGTGATGTAGACAGGGATTGTGGGAGTTGTAGTCCAGGAAAAATAATCAGAGAGTCACAGTTTCCCCATCTCTGTGTTAAACCCTTTAGTTGTGTACTGCCTGCAGACCCAAAACATTTCCTGAAAGCTTGCCTTTTCATGTCATTTTGTTAGCACTCCTTCTCAGAAGGCTGCTTTGGTGCTATTTATTTGGAAATGGTTTGTTCTCGCTATGCGATGACTATGCATAGCCAGCATGCTTCACAGGCAATCAGAGCTGGCTGTGTGATGACATCTCTAAGCCAAATCAGAGCAAGGGCAATGGTTCATGTCCTCAGTTAGATCGGGCAAGCCTTTCTCCTCCATTTTGCATTACCCCTTCCAGATAAATCAACAAAATGGAGAAAATGAAAGGGGAGAAGGGCTTGTGTGTACACATGTAAAATATTCCTCTCCCCCAGTTTTAACTCAGGACATTTAAAATTAATTGCACAAAAATTAGCAGCTGGGAATCCAGGTGAAAAAATATGGATTTCTCAACAAACTTTTATTTTTAAGCTGCTGGCAGAATGGGCTTTTTTTCTCTTTCTCCTAGCCAGATTTCCCTCCCTCACCCCACCCAATAGAAAATTCATCATTTGGGTTTTTTCCCATCCAGCACAGAAATTGGAAAGCTGCCTCTGGCTTTGGAGAGCAGCTTTTGAAATGAGCTTCATTCTGAGCATCATTTAACAGCCTAAAGGAAAGCCAGGAAAGAAAAGGGAGGGGCCTTAGAAACACTCAAAACCCCAAATCCTTGTGTCTAAAACCTGATTCTTATTCTTTTTTTTTTTTTAAGATACTCTACCTCTTGCAAGAACAATAAGCACAACTCCATCCAATCTGTATATGGTGGCTTTCGGCAGATCAGCGGCACAGAGGATTGGCTGGGCAGCGGTGGGAGGGGGGAGCTGTTTATTTGTTGGCAGTAGTCAAGTTCCATCTGATAGCTAATGAGATTTCAAGAGTATAGAATCAATAGCAGCCTGCCACTTGTTATTGCTCTTCACAGCACTGCTTCTGTTTTACTCCTCCCCACTCCACTCCACCCATTCCATTGCTTCAAGTAATACTTTATCAGGAAAAAATTATTCCTTACTTCTCCCTAGACTCATAGCCTGTCATCAAGGAACACAGAGCCAAAGGAGGCATTTTGGACTTCTTAGCTTAAAGGTGAGCAACAGGTGACATGATAGAATTAGGCACGGCATGGAGAAAGCAGCTAGAGACAAATATTTCTTGCTCTTCCATAACACTAGATCTTGCAAACACCCAATGAACCTGGACACTGGAAGATTCAGAGCAGGTAAAAGAAAGTTCTTCTGAACACAGCGATGACAGTGATGGCCACTGAATTGAATGACTTTAAAAGAGCATTAGACAAATTCATGAAGGTTAAGGCTATTCATGGCTACTAGCCAGGGGTGCTAACTTGAACAAAATTTTGGGGGTGGGGGTGGGGGGAGGGCAGGTAAGCCCCGCCCTGCATACTCAATTGCAAGATGCAGTGCACATACACTATTTGAAGGGCAATGCCCATCAACTTTATAAACTGTCCTTCATCACAAGATCTCAGGGTGGTTCACAACATAAAAGAATATGTATATATATTCAAAAATGCACAGCAAAAATGACTGTATTTTTCGCTCCATAAGACGCACTTTTTTCTTCCTAAAAAGTAATGGGGAATGTCTGTGCGTCTTATGGAGCGAATGCATGGTCCCTGGAGCCAAATTGCCCAGAAGCGAAAAACAGATCATGCTCTTTTTTTTGAAAGAGGGAAGTGGGTGTTGAAACAAAGCCGCTGATCATTTGCCGATCGGGAGCGAGATAAGGGACGCTAGCAAGGAAGGAAGCTGCCTGGAAGTGGGGAGGTAAAAGCTCATGGATCCTCAGGATTTTTGCATTGCGTCACCCCAAATTCACCATCAGATCACATAGCATGTCCATGGCTACAGCCTGCACCAAAAAAATTACACACCCACTGTTGCATGGCACAAAAACATGGTTACAAAGCACGGATCCACATGGATACTAGGATTTTTGCATTGGGCTACCCCAAACTCACCGTCAAATCATATGTCTGTGGCCACAGCATGAACCACAAAAAACATACATCCACTGTTTCGTTCAAAATATTTTTTTTTTCTTGTTTTCCTCCTCTAAAAACTAGGTCTGTCTTATGGTCAGGTGTGTCTTATGGAGTGAAAAATACGGTAACCATGGCATGCATATATGAAAATCACACAGCAAATTTCGCTCCAGAAAACACATCCATAAAGTGAATTTTTGTGGCATCATCAACATTGCTGTTGTATTCAACTGTTGGCATCTTTATCGTTGGCCCAATGTTTTATGCCATCTTGAGTCAGAGGAACATAGGAAGCCACCCCAGCTTCGGACTGGATCCCAGGATCTACCGTTTTGGCTCCCACAAGAGCACAGCTCCGAAAGATGTGCATCCTGCTTTTCCTTTATGGCATGTTGAAGGGTAAGCATAGGCTGGAAATGTTATAACAATAAAACTGGAGAGGGTGGGGAGAGAAGCAAATATATTTCCTTCGGCTCCTTGGAGTAAAGGCGGGATGGCTTCTGCAATTCTGAGATGTCCTGCTTAAAGTGGGACAGTTCGAGGGGTATGGCTTATGCAGAGGGATAGCGACTGGCCTGTTATTACCCAGTGAGCTGCATGGCTTTGTAGACATTATGGAAACTAGTTCTCCCCATTCCTGATCAGACACTCTACGCATGATGCCACACTGGCTCTCATGCATTTACAAGGCCTGGAATCTTACCACTGAGGACTGGGAGCTTGTCATTTCTTAGAATGAAATCTGAAATCTGTGCATAGCATTGTATTCTGCAAGATTTTATTTATTACTCCAAGCTGCTTTGAGTATTGTTTTTAATAGAGATATTAAATCTAAATCTAATCAGTACTCCCATGGAATCCCAGCATGCACAGAGCCCTGAGTTATCTTAATTGCATGAATAACAGTCTCCCTTTCCTGTCTGTTTTTTTCCTTGTTAGATTTATAGAAAGCCACCGTCTTGTGCTGGTTAATGCATGCCTTAAAATCTCACTGAGCAGGAATTAAATGCATGTGATTGCATGCAGGAGAGTTGCATAAAGGAGTCATTTTCCGCCGCTCAAAGTGCTGCCTCTATGCAGAGTGATTTCTCTTGCCAGCTTCCAGTAGCCTTTTCCAATAAAAGAGAGAAAGCAACTGGATTTCATGTGGTTTGTTAAATGCTGCAGCCTTTCAGAGTCTCCACAGCACTCTGCAGGCCAGGCCTCTATATGAAAAGGAGCGACAAGATTCTGCCATCCTCAGGCTCAGCGGGAGTCTGAACTGACACTTCTTATTTGCCCACCTAGTGCAAACAAATAATTACAATTGGGGACGAAAGAGAATGTGACTTTGCGACACAGTTGAATGCAGGAGGCAATCCCAGCACAAATATAAGGCTGTTCAGTATTTCGCAGTAAAGCTTCCATACAGGTAAATTCCAGATTTGGGAACAGTAGGCAACTCTAGCACTTTCTTCTTAATTTCAGGTGAGCTGAGGAATCCTAGAGCAGGGCTTTGTCAAGGCCTTAGCTTCCTAAGCATACATTCAAAGCACAGAGCACAGGCTTCCTCCAAAGTATTCTGGGAGGTGTAGTTTGTTATGGGTGTTCCAAGTCATTAGGAGACCTCTCACAGAACTACAATTCCCAGCACCCTTAAGATTATTTGAGGGAAGCAAGGTGCTTTAAATGTATAGCGTGGATGTGATCAGACCTGCTTTTGAGAAAAATGAAAATATTTTCAATGCAGAACTAGTCATTGTCTCTAAGCTCTGGAGCCACCTTGCTGAAGATGGTGGGATACCTTTCCAGACGCATTCCAGAAGGTCTCTTTTTCGGGAGAAATACCACTCCTCCCACTGTAGCTATTATTTGTAATCTGCTTTTATGTTTTTCTTTTCTTTTCTTTTTCAGCATTTGGGCATTGATTATTATCTTTTGTATGATGGTGTTTTCTGTTGTTATATCCCACTTTGGGCTATCTTTGAAAAGCAATATATAAATATTTGAAATAATTGTATTAAAAAATAGATCAGGGAGATGTAGGCTCAAAAACAGCAGAAGCAGACTTGAAACGAATCAGACCTGGGTCCTTCTCACTCAATATCATCCACACTGACTGGCAGCAGCTCCTGAGGGTATCAGATATGGCCCCCCTCTCCATTTCTATCTAGAGATGTCAGGGATTGAATGTGGGACCTTTTCATACTAAGTAGAAGTTCTGCCACTGAGCTACCCCACCCTTCCCTGCTTCGGCCCAAAAGTCATTGCGGGATTCTCCTGGGTCATCCATTCAATCAGTCAAATGCTATCTCACAGGGCTGTTGTGGTGACTAAGCTGCTCTGAACTTTTTGGTGGAAGGGTGGGATGCAAACATGATAACGGAATGAAGCTGCTGCTGCTGCTGCTGCTGCTTCTTCTTCTTCTTCTTCTTCTTCTTCTTCTTCTTCTTCTTCTTCTTCTTATTATTATTTGCATTTTTATCCCACTTTTCTCTCTCTAAGGAGTTCAGTACATGGTTTCCCCTCTCTTCATTGAATCCCCACAGCAACCCTGAGAGGCAGTGATTGCCCCAAGGTCACCCAACAAGCTTCATGGTCCAACATTTTAATCACTAATTCTGCTAGGCAGCTGAATACTCCTGAGGTCATGAAACATGAACAAGTTAACGCTAACCTTTTTGGTTGCAGGTTATTGCCATTCTTATGGTCTATATCAGTGCTTTTTTGCTGGGGGCACACAGGGCTATGCATACCCCTGAACATTTTGTGAATCTTTGTACTTTTGTCCATTGACTGTATTTATTTTCCACGATTTGAACTATAAAATGGTGATTTTCTTGAGACTACCCCTAAACATTTTTTTTTTAAAAAAGCAAAAAAGCACTGGCTTATATTGAAGATTTGGATTAGAGATTTGAAAGGTGTTTTTGTTTTGTTTTGTTTTGTTGCTTTTTCAGATGTTCCAGAAGGCGTCTCCCCACCCTACTGTAGGACACACAGCTCATACTGGAGGGAGGGGAGAGGCATCGTTTTTCATTTCTGCCAACCTAAGGGAGCATCTTTCATTGATGAAACGATCCTGTAATTTCCCTTGGGTGAGGAATGAGTCGTCCGCAAACTTTGCTCCACTTTGAGGACCAGAGAACAGAATTGCAATTGCCATTCAAAGAGCAAAGGCTCTCCATCCGCTCACAGTGGATGTTTTGCTGAACACTGCCTTCTACCCCTTCATCTGCAAGATGATTGATGGAGATTAACTCAGCTCCACTTTCATCTCCCTCTGAAAAAAAAGAAAGAAGGCAAAAGAGAATTTAGCCCAATGAGGATGCCAGAGGTCACCCTTTAATTGAGATGACTCACTCTGGTTTTTCAATGCTTTTTTCCCCTTTTTGGTGTTGACATTCTGCAGATTGCTTCAGAATTGTACAAATAAGCGATTATTATTCCTGCCCTCGCTGTTGCACAAGCCGTGCATCTGTGCCAACCCTTTGCTAACAGAGAACAGAGTGAAGGCAGCAGCTGTGCCCTATGAGATCATCAGATGAAGGAAAACATGGGGAGCTACGTTTCCCAGACAAGACCAGGCCAGTCACACACTCTGACGGCTGCTATACAGAGAGGAATGTCTTGTAATTAGAGAATGACTCAAAAGCCTGTGCTTCTTGCAAAGGGAATTGCTCCCAATTGCAGCCTCCTGCCTGTATTGCACACACAGAGAAGTCAAACACATTACAGTCTGCCAGGCCAGCAGCAATTAAGACGTTCCTAGGAAACTCTCCTCTCCAAAGCGACACCATTTTGGTGTTTTCAGCTGTTATTCATAGGACCTCTGACTCTGAGGAGAGCTGGGTGAGCAGGCGCCAAGAATGGGGCAGAGAAAAAAACTGAGCACATTTGGGGGCACCTTCATATCATACATTCAAAGGACTATTATACCACTTTAAGCAGTCATGGTTTACCCCAAAGGATTCTGGGAGCTGTAGTTTCTTAAGGTGCTGAGAGTGGTTAGGAGACCCCCTATTCCCCTCCCAGAGCTACAGTTTCCAGGGTCTCCTGGGAACAGGAATTGAGCGCTAAACTACTCTGAAAATTGTAGCTCTGCAAGGGTCTCCTAATAACACCCTTAACAAACTGCGGCTCTCAGAATTCATTGGGGGGAAGCTATGGTTATATACAGTGGCATCATAATGTTTTGAATATACAGTATGGTGCTAATATGACCTGTGTATAGTGGGGCAGGTGGCTGAGGCTAGGGATAAGTGAACCTGTCAGTTTTGATCTCTCTCAGGCTGTGGGCACTCTAAACCTTTAAAGCACTTTCAGAGCACATTCTTTCCCTCAAAGAATTCTGGGCACTCTAGTTTACCCCACACAGAGTCGCAATTCCCAGCAATGCTTGGTAAACTACAGTGCCCAGAATCCTTTGAGAAAAAGGATGTTATTCGAATCTGCTTGAAAAGTATAGGGCGTACCCCGCCTCCATTTCTCATTTCCCCCCAGTTCTCCACATTTCCACATCAGTTTGCATTTTTTTTCAAGAAAAGAAAGAAAAAAGCCCTCATTAAAATTCATCAGGTTTTCAGTGCAAATTTCTCCTGATCTACATGTTTATTTGCAATTTTGCCCAATATATCCATGGCATCAAGGAACAAGCAAAACGTATTGAAGGGGGCTGTTCTAAGCCTACCACAAGGCTTATAAAACAATTGTATGTGAATAATTGTAAACATTTCGACCAAGCCATTGCCTTCTAAAATTTGGGGAGGCTCCATTTTTGTGCGTGACTTGTAGAGGATGGATGCTGGCTAACAGATTGAGGTTGAATCCTGACAAGACAGAAGTACTGTTTTTGGGGGACAGGGGGCGGGCAGGTGTGGAATACTCCCTGGTCCTGAATGGGGTAACTGTGCCCCTGAAGGACCAGGTGCGCAGCCTGGGAGTCATTTTGGACTCACAGCTGTCCATGGAGGCGCAGGTTAATTCTGTGTCCTGGGCGGCTGTCTACCAGCTCCACCTGGTACACAGGCTGAGACCCTACCTGCCTGCGTACTGTCTTGCCAGAGTGGTGCATGCTCTACTTATCTCCCGCTGCAATGCGCTCTACGTGGAGCTACCTTTGAAGGTGACCTGGAAACTGCAATTAATCCAGGATGCAGCAGCTAGACTGGTGACTGGGAGTGGTCGCCGGGACCACATAACACCAGACCTGAGAGATCTGCACTGGCTCCTAGTACGTTTCTGAGCAGAATTCAAAGTGTTGGTGCTCACTTTTAAAGCCCTAAACGGCCTCGGTCCTGTATACCTTAAGGAGCATCTCCACCCCCATTGTTCAGCCTGGACACTGAGATCCAGCGCTGAGGGCCTTCTGGCAGTTCCCTCATTGCGTGAAGTGAGGTTACAGGGAACCAGACAAAGGGCCTTCTCGGTAGTGGCGCCCGCCCTGTGGAACGCCCTCCCTTCAGATGTGAAGGAAATAAGCAGCTATCTTCTCTTTAAAAGACATCTGAAGGCAGCCCTGTTTAGGGAAGTTTTTTAAATATTTAATGCTGTATTGTTTTTAACACTTGATTGGAAGCCGCCCAGAGTGGCTGGGGAAACTCAGCCAGATGGGCGGGGTATAAATAATAAATTATTATTATTATTGTGGAGGGTTCTTTCAACAGAGTTTAAGAGCACCAAGTGCTGATTTATGAACTTGGGATGAACCATAATTTCATTAAACTTGTAGTTGAAAGGGGAAAAAGGTTTTGATAATGATAAGACATCTTTGTAGGAATGCAGCTTGGCCATGATTTTGAAATTCTGAGCTTCCAACACTTGGCATTTGCTGCTGATTGCAATTCTCACTGTCCTCTTCCTTCTCGCCTCTTGCAAGATTTCCCTGCAGGCGCTTGGGGCTACTTTTGATTTACGAGAGCACCCGCTTTGGAACAGAAATTCCAAAAGAGCTCTGTCCTCTTGCACAATGTTTCATTGGAATAAAAACTAGCAGAAGACAAGCCCCACATTTAAAAAAAGAGGAAAAATACTGTCAGCAATTTTTACCGAGGAAAATGACCCCACAATTTAAGATTCTTACTGCGAACAAATTTGTAATAGCATCTTTACATTTTCCGGACAAATAATGTGTGCTCCCTTTTGGATTTTTTTAATTGGCAAATGGCACTTGCAAGTTCTAAGTGGCTACTAAGTGGCCAGAGGGCTACATGATTACTCTGACCAGGATGCTTGAAAGATCATCTCACCACCCAGGTGCCCCCAATTGATCACTGTGCTCTACAGGTGAAGTCTTCCTGAGGATCTTATCAGGAGGTCCATTCCACACAGTGTAGGAAATGGGCCTCTAACATCATGGTACCTATCATTTGGAATAAAGGTAAAGGGACCCCTGACCATTAAGTCCAGTCGCGCACGACTCTGGGGTTGTGGCGCTCATCTCACTTTACTGGACCAGGGAGCCGGTGTGTGTTCTACTTTCCTGTTAAATGTTAGACAGGCACCATCTCTGTTGTCATTGCAACACCTACCAAAGACCTTCCTCTTTCAACGAGACTTTTAAGTGGAGATCTTTCTCGGTCAGCATCTGGATTAGAATTTCTTTAGATGTTTAAATTGCATTATTGCTTGTGCATTTGCCGACTTGGGCTGCTTTTGTTGGAAGGGCAGGGTATTTATTTAGTTAATTACATTTTTAAAATTACAGCGTGGGGTGCTTCCATTCAGGTTTCCAGCCAGCCAGGCCCTTTGCGTGGCAAGTCCCCTCCCCCATGTGAAATGAAGACACTGGACACATTATTTAAGGTTAATGGGCATAAAAGGCCACAACTTTATTGATTACAGAATTGAAAGGTATTGGCCTTAGGCATTGGCTCCTATCGACTACCCGGCATGGAGACCGGGAAGGGTTATCCACAAGCCGTGGGAGTCCTGTTGAAGTACGCCAACTAGGATCCCACGGGTGTCACCGCTCGGGGGCGTGCCGGGGGCCCTTACCTCCCTAGGTTTCAGACAAGGCAACGCCCCCCGGAGTCCTCTACCGGACTACCCTTTTCATTGGGGGAAGGTGATGGCGCTTCCTTCCCCCCATTCATTTGCATAACAATTAACCCCTGCCAATGCCTAACCGCCAATACTGTGGAAGTTGTGACGTTTGCTACGAGGTAGGCGAAAAAACCAAAAGGCTGGAAGTGCGCCAAATTGGAAAAATTCCTACCAGGCCCCTTGCGGCGACCAACTGGAGTCCATAGCAAGGTCATAGCTAGCTAAGCCTAAAGGGTGGCTGGGATGGGAAAAACCACTCAGCTGGAAAGGGGAAAGAGGGCGGTCCCCGGGCGTGCCTGGCCTTAAATAGGCTAGGCCACGCCTCCCCAGTCTGTCGATTGGCGGGCAGGGTCGAAGGCACACCCGGGGATTCCCTGGTTCTCGCGGGGGCAAAAGGCCAGCCCCCGCGTGTGTGGGAGGGGGTAGCCCACAACCCCCTCTCCTCCCAAGCTCGGAAATGGCTTTCTCAGACTATACCATTCCATTCCCCCTCCCTCCTCCAGATTTCCCATTTGCTTCCTCTCCGACACAATTCTGTGGCCAATGAGCATGCTCAGTCCTCATTAGACAGTTTGGGGTATGTCCTCAAATATTATCTGCACTTGTGCAAACCTCAGGGTTCCTCCAAGCTGACTGATACCCCCCAACACACTTTTCTGTGTGGGTGGTGCTGTTTTGCCGACAGAGGGACCTGTGCTGGATGGATGAGTTTGCTGTTATGTGTCTCGACAAATTGATGCATTTAAGCACTGAAAGGGAGGCCAAATTTGCCTGCCGTGTTAATTACTTTCTGTGAGGAATGGCTCACTGCCAACCTCAGTGCTATAGACTCTTTCACTGAGACCTTCGCAACAGGAATGGATTTCCTCGCTTCCCTCCAGGCGCACAGGCACCTCACCTGTTGCTTAACTGGGGGAAGCAAACAAAGGGTGAGGGAGTGGAAATGAAAAAAGTTATGGATGAAAAATTGAGGTGAAAGCCTCTTTCTTCCTTTAAATTGGTCCAGTTTCATGAAGGGTGTGTGTGTGTTTGGGAAGGGGAGGGGTGATTTGGGATGTTCTACTTCATTAGATGATGTAGAACAGAGGAGCACTGCTGGACCAAGCCAAAAGTCCATCTAGCCTAGCCTCTTCTGAGCCTCTTGGGCTTGCTAATCGGAAGGTTGGCAGTTCGAATCCCTGCGATGGGGTGAGCTCCTGTTGCTCTGTCCCAGCTCTTGCCAACCTAGCAGTTCGAAAGCACAACGGTGCAAGTAGATAAATAGGTACTGCTGTGGTGGGATGATAAATAGCGTTTCTGTGTGCTTTGGTTTCTGTCACGGTGTCCCCTTGTGTCAGAAGCGGTTTAGTCATGCTGGCCACATAACCTGGAAAGCTGTCTGTGGACAAACGCCAGCTCCCTCGGCCTGAAAAACAAGATGAATGCCACAACCCCCGAGTTGCCTTTGACTGGACTTAACTGTCCAGGGGTCCTTTACCTTTTCCTTTATCATGGGCAGGAATATATCAGGAATATAAATTGTATCGAGAAGGTAGTGATCTAACATGGTTGCCCTTCCTGCCTCCGTTC
Source organism: Podarcis raffonei (assembly GCF_027172205.1). Classification (NCBI taxonomy): domain Eukaryota; kingdom Metazoa; phylum Chordata; class Lepidosauria; order Squamata; family Lacertidae; genus Podarcis; species Podarcis raffonei. The sequence continues at coordinate 62,055,344 of NC_070611.1, read as the reverse complement.
CTTCCTCTTCTTATCTCTTGTTAAGTTATCTGATGGCATGAGAACAGCCTTTAATTGGTTACCAGATTTGTTTCAATGAATCCGGGAACACTTTTTTTTTAAAGCTGAGTAGCAACAGGGAGTCAGTAGTGGGGATGGTGAGGCAAAAGACCCTGGGCCCAAGCACACATGCATATTGTATAAAAGTGCAAAGCCCTTCTTTCGCACCCTGTGAAACATAAATGCACAGAGTTTTTTTTAAAAACTGGGCAACGGCACGCCGCTAGCCCGTGATTCCCGAGCCTTCCCCAATCTCCTTCCCCCTTCCCCCTTTGTTTGGCAGATCAGGGGAGGCTCGGGAGACACGGGCAGGTGGCCGTTGCCCAGGAGGGGCCAGCCTGGTAGTGCAGTTGGCTCTGGCTGGCTTCAGGAGCTGCTCGCTGCTCGCTGCCGTGGCACAGGAAAAATGGCGGGTGCCATGGCAGCGAGCAGCTCCTGAAGCCAGCCAGAGCCAACTGCGCTACCAGGCTGGCTCTGAGCTGCTGAGGCTGCCACTGTCACGTTTCCTGGGGAGAGATTTGCAAATCTGGGGAGCGTCCCCGGGAACAGGGGGTGTCTGGTAACCCTACTTTAATGTCCTTATCTGTTGGAAGGAAGTGATAGGGCTAGCTACCTTCTTTGATGTCGGACATTGTTTCGAGAAGGTGGCTAATGAATAATCTGCATGTAGCTAGTGTGCTGCACATAGCCAGTCGGTCAAACCATACAGACTAGCCATCTGTAAATCGGATGGTTGTGGGCAGAGTTAGAGAGAGAAGGTTGGCACAGACTGAAGGCCATGGGGGAATCACTTTGTTGCTTCTTGAGGGCTTCCAAGTGGCAGATTGAGGTGCTTGCTTGGTATGTATATATTGCTTGCTGTTTAGAATAAAATCTTCAATCTTCTCACTCACTTGTGTTTTGTATTACTTCTGAATCTCATTTTGAAAGAACGACCTTGCATTTGGCAAGACAAGTGGTCATCCAGAACACCATTCACCACGCAATGAAGCTGAATGTTGGAAGAGTCAGGGAAGACAACACAAAAGTACTTCTTAACAGAGAACGTAGTTAAACTATGGAACACCCTAGTGCAGGAGGCAGGGATGGCCACCAACTTGGATGGCTTTAAAAGAGCATTGGACAAATTCATGGAATAATAATAATAATAATAATTTATTATTTATACCCCGCCCATCTGGCTGAGTTTCCCCAGCCACTCTGGGCGGCTCCCAATCAGTGTTAAAAACAGTACAGCGTTACATATTAAAAACTTCCCTGAACAGGGCTGCCTTAAGATGTCTTCTGAATGTCAGGTAATTATTTATCTCTTTGACATCTGATGGGAGGGCGTTCCACAGGGCGGGCGCCACTACCGAGAAGGCCCTCTGTCTGGTTCCCTGTAGCCTCATGGAAGATAAGACTGTCAATGGCTCCTAGCACAATGACTATATTCTACATCCTCCATTGGAGGCAACGAGAGTACAAGTTGTCGAATATCACAAGTGGGGAGAATGCTCTTCCGTTCTTGCTTGTGGGCTTTCCATAGGATGCTGGACCAGAATGGCAATTGGCCTGATTCAAGAGAGTTTTTTATGCTCTCCATCTTCCTTCTGTCCTGCTATATGTCAGTCTTTCCTCCTTGGAGGAAGGGCAGACTCAAAATGTCATGCATGAATTTTACCTTAGATGCAATGCTTTTCAAGGGAGTTCACATACCCAACTTCTGTTAAAAATTCCCCAAAGAACCCTAGATAATTACTCTTGTGTTGTTTAAGCTTTGCAGCTAGAAAAAGAGAGAGGTTTTTTTAAAAAAAACAATCTTATAAAGCAAAAACAAAACATTTGAGACCAGGGAAAGATTCCCAGTTCTATATTATTACTATTATTATGATTTATAGACTGCTTTAAGGCATAAAGCCACCAAAATGGTGCACTCAGTAGAAACAGAATAAAACACTAAAACACAAGCTCTAGCAATGATAAAATCAATCCAGCAAACTCTAAAACAACAAAACCATCCATACAAACTAAAAACAATGAAACTAGTCCATCAGATATAAAATTAATCTTCCATAAGTGACTGGGCTCAGGGAAAGCTTTCCTAAACACAAATGTCTTCTGTAGGCACCTAAATATCTTCATTAAATGCCTATCTCATTCCAGAGAGCTGGAGCTAGAACACTAAAAGCCCAAATTCTTCTATGGGAGAGAGCAATCAAAATGTTCAAGGGAGAGAGGCAGACATTCTGATTAATTTCCTTTTGAAACACCATAGCGCTATGTAAAAGCAGAAATCATTTCAGTTCTTTTAAAATAAGATAAAATAAATGTTCACAGAGTCTTGAGGACAAGGCTTTAAAATATGGAATTTAGTCGTAACCGCTGCAAAATGAATATGCCATTCATTTGTGCCTTTGGGATTTCCTACAATACACCCATTCTGCTATACCTTGTCTAATGCCCTTATTTAAATTGTTCTTTCAGCGTTATACAGTGATGTCCACTCATACTCATATAATATCATTAGATTAGTGTAGAGGAAAAACATGCTCCTTTATTTTTATGTGTATGTGTGTGTGTGTGGGGGGGATTCCATAGAAAAACCTGTACCCTTGAATAAAGGGATGAGATTCCCCTGGCATTCCTGGCCAGATTCTGTTTAAAATATTGGGGAGTAGGGGCTGAACTGGATGTTTTATTTCACAGAGGACAATCCTCTGTTTGCATGTGGGAACTGGGCAGGGCACCCTCCTTCTTCCTCCTCCCTCCCCACTCTCGCAGTTCTTTCCCCACCCTCTCCCTTTATTTGGAGGCACCAATGATGCTTCTAGCCGAAAGATCGGGGACCAGTTGCCCTCCAGATGTTGCTAAGCTACAGTTCACTTCATTCCTGACTTGCCGGCCGTGCTGGCTGGGCTGAGTCACACAACATCTAGAGCAGCCTTTCTCAGCCTGTGTGTCCCCAGATGTTGTTGAACTATAACTCCCGTCACCCCTAGCTAGCAAGGCCAGAGCTCAGGGATGATGGGAGTTGTAGTCCAACAACATCTGGGGACCCACAGGTTGAGATCTAGAGGGTCACAACTTAACCATCCCTGGACTAGAAGTTCATCTCCTGCCTATTGTAGATTCCATGACCCATCTGCCTCTGAGCCATCTGATTTTGATGATTCTTTGCCCCGGATCATGGCACACACCTCTGGTCACACCACCTGTTTCCCCACCACAACTGGAAAACTGGACTTCTTGAGGTCCAATCCTGGCTGGGCTCCATCCCAGTCAGTACTGGCAGGTCATGAACCAAGAACCTACTAGCATCTACGCTCAAATTTCTGGCGGACCCAGATTTGCATTTCTTTTTTAAAAAAGTATAGACCCAAATGCAGAAAGAATTACTATAATTTAAATTGAAATACAGTGCCTTTCACTGCTGTAGGGGAGAGGGTTCTGAAGGACACACCCCTGCTCCTTCTACAGGCATGTTGATGGGCAACTTCAAGCCTCCCTTTCTCCTTAGAAAGAGAACCAGTGTGGTGTAGTGGTTAAGAGTGGTGGACTCGTAATCTGGTGAACCGGGTTCACATCTCTGCTCCTCCACATGCAGCTGCTGGGTGACCTTGGGCTAGTCATACTTCTCTGAAGTCTCTCAGCCTCACTCACCTCACAGAGTGTTTGTTGTGGGGGAGGAAGGGAAAGGAGAATGTTAGCCGCTTTGAGACTCCTTCAGGTAGTGATAAAGCGGGATATCAAATCCAAATTCTTCTTCTTCTTCTTTACACTGGAATTGCCCCAGATGGCCCTACAAACAGAGGACTATTTTCCGACAGCTCTTCAAATAGGCAGGGTGCCTGCTGCAATAATTTACTCGGCAATAGCTCATGTCGCAATAGCCTTGCGCTCGGTCAATACGAAATCCAAGATGGTGTTTGTCCGCTTTAGTCGAAAGTACATTAGAAAAACGAAATAGCCCTGCAGCATGTTATCAGCAGTTCCGAATCTGCTCAGCAGTTGGAGAGTGTGCAATGACATGCTGTGCACTGTGTGGTGCCTTGGGATGGCCATGTTCATGCATTTATATCTGTGCTCGCCATAGACATCGACCCACCCTCTGAGAGATTTAAATTTCAAGAGGAGGATGCAGCTGAACCCTGAAGGATGATCTGGCTTGCAACTCGCCCTAGGAACTTTTGAATAAGGCATTCCCCAAAAGCCAAATAATGGGTGCCACATACGGACAGACGACTCCAGGTATCAGGAAGCAGGCGCAGTAGGTTGGAGCATACTGAGATTGTACATGCGGAAACCTGTAAGTTGTGCATCGTTCTGGGATATTTCAACCCACTGTGCCTGTTCTCTGATACTTGGCACCGGCTGCCCCCATGTGGTTCCTATTCTTTGGCTTCTAAAGTTCTAAAGTTAAACATTAGGAAGAATTTATTCATTGTAACAATGGTTTGCAGCTGGGATATGCTCATCAAACTGAATATTTTTTACACACACATATGCAAAAGCAGCGCAGCATCTGGCAGCTTTAGGTGCAGAATGTCCCAGTCTTGCAAAATAGTTATGTACTTATGTTAGTCACTTGTGGCCTGAAGGAAACAAAGGAATCTGCTCTTGAAGAGCTTCACCACCAGGTTGCCCAAAGGTATGTCTTCTTTGCCCCAGGCAACAAGGCAAACCACTACTTACTAGCCTCAAATATCATATACAGTGGTACCTCAGGTTACATATGCTTCAGGTTAGATACGCTTCAGGTTACAGACTCCGCTAACCCAGAAATAGTGCTTCAGGTTAAGAACTTTGCTTCAGGATGAGAACAGATATTGTGCTCCAGTGGCGCAGCAGCAGCAGGAGGCCCCATTAGCTAAAGTTGTGCTTCAGGTTAAGAACAGTTTCAGGTTAAGAACGGACCTCCGGAATGAATTAAGTACTTAACCCGAGGTACCACTGTACTAGGAAAGAGTATTGGGCTAAATAAAATCTGTTTTCATTTGCATTTGTGGTGAACCTATCAAATTTACACTTCCCGAAACCATATGCAGACCAAAACACAGCCATCCTTTGAAATTTGCACTTCTTTTTGTTTTGCAGTGCATTCTGTCAAGCACGTGATGTGGCAGACCTTGGAGGTAGCTCAAATTCCAGCGGCACCCCAAAATTTGGCACCCCACCTTCCTTTCTACATCATTGTTGATGTGCCCTCTGTGGTGCCTCTGCACCCAGCGCAACCAACCCATTCGCCCTCCCCTAAATCCGCCTCTGATGGAAGACCAGATGCCGAATGCCAAAAGAGCAGATGTTTGGGGAAGCCCCTACCACAGGGCCCTCTGTGGGACAGGGAAGCGTCAAGACTTGAAAGTGTACTAGCAGTAAAGTTAATTTACTGACTGGGAAGAGCAGGCAGAGTGAGGCACAGCTTCCTTCTTCCCACCCATCCCATCGCATCTGCCCTCCCGCTTGAAGGGAAGTCTCCAGGGCTTCAATAATGCATGTTCATCCTTTCTTGATTATGACTCTTTTGAAGGGGAAACTGCTTCAAACACAGGCTTGCCTTGTGTGCCAGGCAGTAGTGCAGCGTCTCTCTGGGAAGATGATATCTATCCATTCTTCTAATTAAATAGGAGAGACGCAGAGAGACAGGCCTTATCAGTTCATGCTTGTCATGGACAGGCTACAGGAACAGGCAATTACACTCTGCCAAGTCTTGTAGCTCTTATCTTCACCCCCTTTCCCTCATTCTATGGACTTTTGCCTCTCCTTCCTCCCTCCACTCCTCGTATCTCCAGTAGCTTCTGCAAACAATGATTAGCATGGTTTATTTTGCTTTATTCTCTCTTTTTTAAAATAAGCTCCTAGCTTTGTCCTCCTTCAGATATCTGGCTTGTTAAAACAGCAGCACAGCAGGAACTATAAAATCTGTTGGTGTCTCAATTCTAAACTGGGCTTTGTTTTATTTCCATGCGAATATCGAAAATTGATAGTTTGCCTAGTGATGCTGCAGAATAACAACATAATGCCTTCTCTCCAACTCCTGCCCACACATTTGTGTGTGTGTGTGTGTGTGTGTGTGTGTGTGCAGGCCACGGTCCCTAATTAGAGTTCTGAAGATTGCACCTGTCATTGTTGTCGAAATGTTTCTAGCCCTCTTGAGGCTGAGTGAGTCACAGAGGCAGAGCAATGATACACAGTGGCTTCCTATGCTCCAGTATGGTAAATAGAGATTGTGCCTATTTTCTACCTCCTCTCACTATTTTTTTTTTTTTTTTTTTTGCCATTAGAGGATGCCTTGTTCATATTTTGTCAACATGAGATGCTGGATCTCCATGCTTCCAGTTTCAGAACAACAACAACCACCATAGTATGTACCCCCAGGTGTCCAATCTAAAAGATTTGAACACAAAAGGAAAGGGGATTGGGAGGGAAGAGGAGAAGCACAGGTTATTAGTTACAAAGTTCTTTTAACCGTTAGCTGGAATGGAAATTGTTCAGGACCTAATCTGCAGATTAAAACTTTGGCTGTGTAGGCAGCAAATCTTTAAAGCAATTAGCTTTCCCCATAGAATCCTTGCAACACGTAGGCTTTCTTTGGGGGAAAGTGATGTGCTTTAAATGTATGGCAGTTCACAGCTTTAGCTCTCCACCAGTTTCAAGCTTCTTCAGATGCTGCAACAAGCTTCTTAGTAGTTCATCTGACACGGATGGGAGCTTTAGCCCAGCAATGTCTGAAAGGCCCCACAGGCTTCTCATCCCTGTTCTCTGTGCTGGTGGGAGGCAAATATGGTGGCCAGGTATCTTATTTTGCAGAAAGCTGTAACTTAGTGGCAAAGCATCTGCTTTGCATTGTTACGGAAAGGGGGGGCATGTCTTCTTCACCTTCTTCTTCGCTACAATATATCAATTTATTTCCAATTGTCAATGTCAAAAGGGACTAAAATCTATAAAATTCATAGAAAATCAACGTGCCAATTTGCTCAATTTCTCTAGGACTCCATCACACCTCCCCTGTCCTCCATAATCCCTCAAGCAAGGTGTCAAGACCCTAATCCTGTCAAATCACTCTGCCAAGCCTTTCCTCCGGGCAATGCCAGGTGGCAGACTATGCATACATGGACCATTGTCTTCCCGTCACCTGCACTCAGGAAGCGCTTATCTGCGCATATCTCCAGCTCTGCATATTCCCCCCCCCTCCTCCATATGTTAATCCGGTGTAACCCAACCTCTCCTTAATGTATTCATGATGTAATCTGTGTAACCCAACCTTTCCTTAATGTATTCATGATGTAACTGGGATGTGTTTTGCACTGTATTCTGGGACATGGAGGGAGTTTCAAAAGTTCATGTCACCCCTTTCTCGCTGTTCAATCTTGCCTTGAACCTGTTGCGCAATAAACTTGGATCTTCTGCAGTTTGCTCCTGTCCGGCTGAGCTCATTTTCTTCCGCAGGGACCCACAGACTTAGTCCGATGAGCTGGGTGGCAGAGTAGCCCCGCACCCAGATTTTAGCCTTAACAGTATGCAGAAGGTCCCAGGTTTAATCCCTGGCATGTCAGTGTACACAATACTGCAATAGATGGGCCAATGATCTTATTCAGTATAAGGCAGCTTCCTATCTTAATACGTTGTTCCTAGTACGGTATCCTATTCGGAGGCTGTCAGCCTTCTATTTGAAGAAATCCTTTTTGTCTGAAGGGCTGTTCAGTCCAATCCCAGTTTAAAGACAAAGTAGCCTAAGAAGGGAGAACAGCAGGAGCTTTGAAGCTGCCCATCAGCAGTTCACACCTGTACTGACTGATCAGGCATCTAAGCCACCTGGTCATAGAATTCCCCTCTAAGTGTCTTGCCAAATGCAACGTGGTTCTTTTCAAGTACAATATAAAGCACAAGTGAGTGAGAAGATTAAAGATTTTATTTTATTATTATTATTTATTCAACTTACACACCGCCCTACACCCAGAGGTCTCAGGGTGGTTCACAAGATGACAACATATAAAATCAAACCAAAAGCAATAACCTAATAGCGACCCCCCGCCCGACACATTCTAAATGGTGTTGGATGTCAAAAAGCGCCTAAAGGTGTATAATGAAGGCACCAGGCAAACGTCCCTGGGAGGGGCATCCCACAGACAGGGAGCCACTGCAGAGAAGGCCCCGTTCTCGTGTTGCCACCCTCTGGACCTCTTGAGGAGGAGGCACACGAAGGAGGGCCTCAGAAGATGATCTCAGAGTTTTATTCTAAACAGCAAGCAACATATACATAGCACTGCAATCTGCCACTTGGAAGCCCTCAAGAAGTGGCAAAGTGACTCCCCCAGGTAGCCTCAGTTTGCACGGCCCTGTGGCCATCAGTCCGTGCCCGAGCTTCTCACAAACTATGCCCAACACCATCTGATTTATAGATAACTAACCTGTTAGCCTGTGTGACTTGCTCGACTGGCTACGTGCAGATTATTCATTAGCCACCTCTCCCAGTGCCTCACGTTCTCCAAATAATGTCTAACATCAAAGAAGGTGAAGGTACCCAGCACTATCATTTCCTTTCACAGATTAGGACATTAAAGGTTGTTCTCAGCCATCAAAGAGTTTAACAAAAGATATGGAAAAGGAAGGAACAGGGGGCAGGAAGAGGGCAACCGAGTTAGATCACTAATTCCTCAAAATACAAAATCTTCCGGGTAGATTGCCCAGACACTGTGCTGAATTTCTATTACAATTATGGCAAGTATTTTTAAATATTCAGGGGTGGCCAAGATGGTACCCCTCCAGGTATTGGCTACTAGCCATGATGGCTCTGCCCTGCCCCCTGTCGGTATCCGGGGGTCGAACGGCCAGCTGGCTAGCCCCCAGCAGGATAGTCTCCTTCCAGCCGTCATGCTTCAAAGATCCCTCAACCTCTGGTGCAACATAAATCAGTGACCCAAATCTGCTGACATGGGCACACTTTACTTAACAGAGCAAACTGCACAATGAAAGAGGCTTGAGGCTTGTGGAGACATACTATATACTACGGATTTATTAAACATAAACTAAGACAAAGAAACATGTTGTCTCTCCTTGCCATCTCTTCCAAGAGAGAGAAAAGCAAAGGCAAAAGCCACACAGTGGAAGTTCCGCTAACGCCAGCAAACAGTGCTGGATTGTAAACAGACATGTGGCATGTAACGATCCCACGTCTGTAACTAAAGGTAGAATGGAAAAAATCCCAATACCCCCATGGTCGGAAGCAGAAATGCTTCTGAATGCTAGCCGGTGGAAACTAGGAGTGAAGATGTCAGGAGTCCCTGTTCCTAGCTTGATAACACAGTCAGCGTAGGTAATTAAAAGGGAGGATTTATTGCAAAAACAAACAGATAGCTCTGGATGGCTCCGACAAAACCTCCGACATCATTACTCAAGGTGACCCTTCTGAAGACTGCTTCCGGCCACGACAGGAGATGTTGAACTTATGGCTCTTACGTCTCTTGTTTTGCTTAGAATCATAGAATCATAGAGTTGGAAGAGACCACAAGGGCCATCGAGTCCAACCTCCTGCCAAGCAGGAAACACCATCAGAGCACTCCTGACATATGGTCGTCAAGCCTCTGCTTAAAGACCTCCAAAGAAGGAGACTCCACCACACTCCTTGGCAGCAAATTCCACTGTCAAACAGCTCTTACTGTCAGGAAGTTCTTCCTAATGTTTAGGTGGAATCTTCTTTCTTGTAGTTTGGATCCATTGCTCCGTGTCCGCTTCTCTGGAGCAGCAGAAAACAACCTTTCTCCCTCCTCTGTGTGACATCCTTTTATATATATTTGAACATGGCTATCATATCACCCCTTAACCTCCTCTTCTCCAGGCTAAACATGCCCAGCTCCCTTAGCCGTTCCTCATAAGGCATCGTTTCCAGGCCTTTGACCATTTTGGTTGCCCTCCTCTGGACACGTTCCAGTTTGTCAGTGTCCTTCTTGAACTGTGGTGCCCAGAACTGGACACAGTACTCCAGGTGAGGTCTGATCAGAGCAGAATACAGTGGCACTATTACTTACCTTGATCTAGATGCTATACTCCTATTGATGCAGCCCAGAATTGCATTGGCTTTTTTAGCTGCCGCGTCACACTGTTGGCTCATGTCAAGTTTGTGGTCAACCAAGACTCCTAGATCCTTTTCACATGTACTGCTCTCAAGTCTAGCTTCCTGTCTAGCAGCCCTCCCATTTGCCCACTCCTTGGACTTCGCTCCAACCTCTTCCTGGTCTGAGAGGCTGAGTCTATTCATGCCTATTTGCGCTTCCTGCAAGCTTTGGCTGTGTTCTAGCCTGCTCTCAGCTACTGCCTTATCAGCCTGCCCGTCAAGGTCAGGAAGAGCCAAAGTCTGCAGCTACCAGCTCTCCCCTCTTGACTAACATCTAAGCCTTTCTGTTCCTGGCTGCTTTCTGCTGTTGGCTGCAAACCTTTGCTTGGAGCTGGCTCATTCCTGACAAAAGAGTGCTCTTGTGCTTGGGTCCTGCTTTAAGGTTTCCCACAGGGATCTGGGTGGTCACTGGAAGAACAGGATGCTGGACAAATGGGCCATGGGCCTGAAGCAGCAGGCTTTTCTTGTGTTCTTATGTTGCTGGACTACAACTCAATCACCCCAAAGGTTGGTTGTGCTGGCTGAAGCTGACTTGATTTGGAGGCCACCACCTTGGCTACCCAAGATCTAGAAGAAACCAGTGCCTGTGAATGTTGTCCTCTTTCTGGGTGACGCACTTCCTCCTTTACCCCCCTCTCTCCCCGCCCCCACCACTATTTATGATAATGCATAAGTGGATTCTCCACTAGATAAAGAAAGGAAAGGTGGCCTATGGTGGAGAGAGAGAGGGGGGGAGAGAATAAGCCATCCCTTCAAGGTGTTTTGAGTGAGTCTGAGACAAGGAGGCCCGAGGCAACATTTATTACAGAGATGATGAACAAGTGTTGAGAGAAGCTAACGGTAACAGGAGGAGGGGGGAGGAATGCTTCTGAGAAAGGAAGGAAGATTTTTATCTCCTTGGATTTAAGCTTCGCTACATGAGCTAGAAAAATGGAGCCTTAAGGAAACCATAAAATCAGAGTTGTTTTTTTGTTTTTATAGAGGAGGTTGGGCCGGGCCCCTGTGGTGTTTACAGCAAAGGCTGCTGAGCTGGCCTCTTACCTCCTGGGATTAACAATCATCATACCATTTAGTGGATAAGATGAGAACGAGAGCGAGCCAAGCTGAGAGGGGAGGCCCATTTAGACTCTGGATTTTCCTTCCCTGTTTGCGGGAAGCTTTCTGCCCTGCAATAATCATTTTCGATTCCCTTGGGATGGAAATGAGCACTTGGTCCTGATGCTATCTGAGAAAAAGGAGGATTCTATATCACCCCAACTGCCACCTCTAGTTTCACTAACACAATTGTTTATGGATCCACTCGTTTCAGCCTCATTTATCCTCCACAATACCGTAAACTCGTTTCTGCACAGCTGGAGACAGCTTTGCGGAATTGCCAGAGACAGGGACGGAGAGAGAAACCCTGTGCTTCTTCACACTGCTCTTCCAGGACTCGGTCCGCAGGTTTAAATACTTATTCTGAGAGGAATACATTGAAAACCCTGACTAATGTACTGAGGCTTATGCTTTCATAGGCAAGGACATTGATGAGCCTCCAAAATGGGTTGACAGAATGGGGTAAGTGGATATGTTTGTGCCATATGAAACTTTAAAGGTAAAGGGACCCCTGACCATTAGGTCCAGTTGTGGCTGACTCTGGGGTTGCAGCACTCATCTCGCTTTATTGGCCGAGGGAGCCGGCGTACAGCTTCTGGGTCATGTGGCCAGCATGACTAAGCCGCTTTTGGCGAACCAGAGCAGCACATGGAAATGACGTTTACCTTCCCACCGGTGCAGTACCTATTTATCTACTTGCACTTTGACATGCTTTTGATCTGCTAGGTTGGCAGGAGCAGGGACCGAGCAACGGGAGCTCACCCCGTTGCGGGGATTCGAACCGCCGACCTTCTGATCGGCAAGCCCTAGGCTCTGTGGTTTAACCCACAGCGCCACTTGTGTCCTCAGTGAGACTTAGGGTGGGTTTTTCACTAAGTTTGACCCACTGAAATTGATGGAGCAAGCTTAGTCATGTTCAGCAATTTCCATGGGTCTATTCTTGGTTGACTACTGCCCAGAGCCCCCCATGAAAAATTCTGGTTTGATTTTTGTGCGATTTCTAGATCTCAGTGAACCAGGTTCCACCGTGTCAGATTTTTTTTTTAAAAAATTAAGAATAATTTTTTATTAACCGACCAATCAAATCAAACCAAATTACATAAATTCCAAATTACACAGCCGAATTTTAAATTTTTTGTTGGGGGTACCCATATTTCAAGTTCCGAAGGGATCCAATCAACTTCTTGCTTCTTACTGCTGTTTTAATGTCCACAAATCTAACCTTATGATGTTCACAGTACTATCCAGTCCTTTCTTATTATTTTCCCACATCTTTTGTTGTTATTTTCCTATATTTTTCCTTTCTCTTTGTGACCTCTGATAGTCTCCGCAAGCTGGTTAGAACAGTTTGTAATCCGGCGTGGATATTTTTTTTTTTATCCAGTAGCCATATCCAGACGTTTTCCATATAACATCACTTCCATACATCAAAACAGTCTTAGCGTCATTATTCTTCACCAATCTGCCTCCTTTCTCAAAACCTCTGAGGAGATTCACTAGGAATGCAGTCTGAAAACAAATCCGTTCTTCCTCCCGGCTATAAATCCTTTGGCAAGATGGCGACTCCGGATTAATTGCTGCGCCATTCCCAAAAGCTCTTATTGCTTCTCGGTCTCCATAAAGCATACTTTTGGTTAAAGTTTATCTCCACACAGACCTTAATCATCCTGCTTGGGTCAGTTCAACCGACAGTTCTAATGAGGAGGGGTTCTTGTAAATCACATAGAAGGAAAGTAAAAAAGGTTCCCCCCCCCCATTCAGCCCCGTTGTCAACATACCCCGCCTTTGGTGTATCTTCATCGTAAAATATTCCTGTTTCTCCAGCCCGTCGTCTTCTTTCACAGAGGTCACTTAAATTAGCAGACTTCACTCCCCTTCTTCACTTGAAATATGTGCATTTGCTTCTTTTGTAATTAATTATTCCAAATTGCTGCAACTAGTGCGCGATCAGTGACAGCGTCCAGGAGAGCCGAGGTCCACACAGGGGCATTCTGCCTAGGGCCCTCACCCCCTTCTTTCGAATTAGGGGGTGATTTATGGGCACAGCAGGCAAGGGCAGTGTTCCCCATTTCCTTGGGGCAACAAGGGAGGCTGCCTACTCCCATAACAGCCTCTTAATTACCCCGTGTGGGTCGGAGAGATGGTATTGTCGGCCATCTTCCAATGCGCCCCCTAGTGGCCCCCCACCATGTCAGATTTTGGGGACTGTGAGCTGTTCACATGCTTTTAAAATGTACCCGGCACATATGGTCATCTTTGTCCTATCCGACACAAACCTCTAATTTGATAGCTACAGTAGGCACCATTCTTTGACCAAACCTGCATCCGTGCCACTAAAACAGGCTGTAGCACAAACTGCTGGTCATCATTGGAATGTCAACTTGGAAACTGCTGGTCTTACAACTTCAACATGAATGTTTTAATTTTGGCTTCTTGGTTTTCATTCTTTGTCTTCTTAAGCTTCAATTTTGTGTGCTGTTAACTGCAAGTTGGTGAATCTGGCTCCAAAAGACAGAAGTGTGAAGAGCAAAAGACGTAATTGTGAAGAGTCACAGGGAACCTGAGACCCTGGGGCCAAATTTTGTCCCTCCACAGGCACACCCCTCACCAGACCTGCTTCCACCCTCCCTGACTGTTCTTGCCTGTCTGGAACATGTCCTGCAACTCTGATAATACTGCCTTTTCCATGTGTGGATGGATAATACAGAGGGGTGTGTGAGTATGCACCGGCCCAATTTATATTCATTGTTCCATCCATCATCTTTTGCTTCTGAACCTGCTACTTTTTATATACCAATTTTATTTTTTCTTGCAGCAACAACCATGAGAAACTCCCAAATAAGACGAAAAAGAAGAAGAGGAGTTTGGATATGATATCCTGCTTTATCACTACCCTAAGGAATCTCAAAGCGGTTAACAATCTCCTTTCCCTTCCTCCCCCACAACAAACACTCTGTGGGGTGAGTGAGGCTGAGAAACTTCAGGGAAGTGTGACTAGCCCAAGGTCACCCAGCAGCTGCATGTGGAGGAGCTGGGAAGCGAACCCACTTCACCAGATTACAAATCCACCGCTCTTAACCACTACACCACACTGACCTGAATGAACAAACTGTCTCTTCCCGCTTGTGACTTCCAGCAACTGGTATTCAAAGGTATACTACTTCCGACACTGGAGGTATCATATAGGCATTGCGGGTTTCTTAAAAGAAGTTGCAGGGACTGCTGTTGCCATTGCTGCCTCCACCTGGTGAGGAGGAGGAAGAGAAGGAAGCAGGGGACCCCGAGGGGCCAAGCAGGCGGCCAGCAGGAAAGGGAATGAATGAAGCCCTTTTCTGTCCTTACCCAAACACTTTTTAATAGAATTTGTTAGGCGCAGCAGCCAAAACAGCTTGGGGGGGGGGAGAAATTGGTGTGGATGGGCCACCTGGAGAGCATTTTCTCCAGCCCCTCCCCATTTAAATCTGACAGCAGCACAGGGTAGTCAAAGATAATCTTGCTCTGAGGGGAGGAGGAATCTGGGATTTTAATTTCCCTTGCAGCTTGAGAGTGCTCTTAAAAAAAAAGAAAAAGTACAGGAGACTCCCACTTTATGCAGGGGTTCCGATCCAAGGCACTGCACTTTTAAGTGAAAGCACGTATATTTGAAACACCGTTGAAAAAGCCTGCAAACACCCCATTCCATCCCTGCCTCTCCCTCCCTGTTCCGTCCGTTTTTGTGATGTTTTTGTGAAACTTGGCACACATATTGGATGCGTCTAAAACGGTCACTGCCTGTGTTGTTTAATATTTTGTCATGTAAATTGGGTGACAGCCAACTAGGTCACACCCAGAGTAGGCCCTCAGAGTAGAGACAGTGTGGTGCAGAGGTTAGAGTGTTGGGCTAGGATGTGAGAGATCCTGGTTTGAATCTCCACTTTGCCATGATGCACACTGGGTGATTGTGAGTTGTTGTGAGGATGACATGGAGAGTGGTAAAAGGTAAAGGTAAAGGTACCCCTGCCCGTACGGGCCAGTTGTGTCCGACTCTGGGGTTGCGCGCCCATCTCGCTTAAGAGGCCGGGGGCCAGCACTGTCCGAGGACACTTCTGGGTCACGTGGCCAGCGTGACGAAGCTGCTCTGGCAAACCTGACCAGCGCAGCACACGGAAACGCCGTTTACCTTCCCGCTATAAAGCGGTACCTATTTATCTACTTACACTTAAGGTTGCTTTCGAACTGCTAGGTGGGCAGGAGCTGGGACCGAATGACGGGAGCTCACCCCGCCGCGGGGATTCGAACCACCGACCTGACGATCGGCAAGTCCTAGGCCCTGAGGTTTTACCCACAGCGCCACCCGCATCCCCCCAATGGAGAGTGGTAGATGTATGTAAACCACCTTGAGAAAAAGATGGGATATAAAGGCAATAATAAATATTGATCTCAATAGGCTTAAACAACTTAATCCTATTGATTTCAAGAGGTCCATCCACTTCTTTGTGAGGTTTGTCTGAAAAGTTGCATCGAACAAATACGGACCTTGCAGCCGAGGATTAAGAGCCTGACACACGAACAAATCTCTTGTGGGTAAGGAAGCGTAAGACTATAGTGAAGGGTCCATTTGTGCAAGATGGCCTGGAGTATTTCCAGCCCGCCAGAGAAAGGAATTCAGTCTTCTCCCCAAATGTGACAAATGAACAGAATTGCATGTGCTGATGGAGCTACAGTGATATGCTTAGCTTGCTACACTTAGGGCAATTCCAGACTGTTATAACATCACGAGGCTGAAAGCAAAGAGTAAGGTTACCATTACTTCCATCATAGAGCTTCAATATGCTGATGACAACATAGTATGTGCATGGTCAGAGGATGACCTCCAAACCATCCTAAATATATTTGCAGAAGCTTACGGAAAGCTTGACCTATCGCTCAATATCCAAAAAACCAAAGTGCTGCACCAACAAGCACAAAACAACCCCTCGGCAGCACCACAAATCCAATTTAATGGTGCAACGTTGGAAAGTGTTGATCACTTTTCCTACCTGGGCAGTTATCTTTCAACAAGGGCCAACAGTGATGCTGAAATCCAGCATCACTTGAGCCCTGCGAGTGCAGCTTTCACGCTGATTGAAGCACAGAGTGTTTGAGGACCAGGACGTTGGCAGGGAAACCAAAATGCTTGTTTACAAAGCTATTGTGCTACCAACCTTACTGTATGCTTGTGAAACATGGACCACTTATAAACGGCATCTCCATCTCCTTGAAAGATTCCATAAACAATGTCTCCGAAAATCACTTGGGAAGACAGGCAAACTAATGTCAGTACTGAAAGAAGCAAAGATCACCAGTGTTCTTACCAAAGAGTTGGATTATTTTCTGAATATATTGACAGATGACCAGGAGTGTTCTGTACAAAGAATAAGGTAAAGGTAAAGGTACCCCTGCCCATACGGGCCAGTCTTGACAGACTCTGGGGTTGTGCGCCCATCTCACTTAAGAGGCCAGGGGCCAGCGCTGTCTGGAGACACTTCCGGGTCACATGGCCAGCGTGACAAAGCTGCATCTGGCGAGCCAGCGCAGCACACGAAACGCCGTTTACCTTCCTGCCAGTAAGCGGTCCCTATTTATCTACTTGCACCTGGGGGTGCTTTCGAACTGCTAGGTTGGCAGGCGCTGGGACCGAGCAACGGGAGCGCACCCCGCCGCGGGGATTCGAACCGCTGACCTTTCGATCAGCAAGCCCTAGGCGCTGAGGTTTTTACCCACAGCGCCACCCGCGTCCTGTACAAAGAATATTTAACACCAATTGTTTATATTAACCTATTGACATGTATTTCAACAGTGCAGAAGGTGCTCTAAGTATGCAAAACATTCTTTTGGATTGTCTGCCATGCAGAGATGTACAAACGCTTCCTTCTTTAACCTCATTCAGCTGTGTACAATGGACAGCAGTGTTGAAATAAGACTGTAAAATGATTATAGGCGGAAGTGTCATAGGTCTGGATTCTAAATCGCTATCTGATTACAGTGAAATAAAGTTTTCCAATACATAACAAGCCACCAAGGTGTACTCAACATTTTATGTTTACCTTTCGTCAAAGCTAAGATCACTGCTTTTTACCAATAACTATAAATTTCAGTTATATGTTACATAGTCCTCTCCAAAGACCCGTTAGCCATCTGAATAGCCAGAATACATTTCCTGTGTAACTCTTCAAAAAAAGAGAGGCAATTCCCGAGTGAAAATAAATAGCAACAAAGCATATTTCTCTACCCACCCTGATCCAATTGGAGTGATTCAATGGTTACCACTCATGCTATTAATACTGTGTTAAACTTTCCATGAAAATCAATGACAGACACAGAATCAAGAAGTAGCACTTTTCATCTATTAATTCCCCTGTTAGTCCAGATGCTCTTCAGGTGTTTCTACATGTACGAGGGGGAGAGCTACATCCTCCTTTCACTGCCCACATCACCCTCCATGAGTTGGAGGGTGAACTTCTGAAGCGGGGAGTTTCTGGGTATCTGCACATGGTTTAGAACCTTGTTCTTCCAGGGTTCCAAATTACATGGGGAGCCTGCAGGTCGCTTCCCACTTCAGAAGCCCACCCTACAACTCATGGGGACTAATAGTGATGGGAGCAGAGCTTAGCACACTTGTCCTTGCTTTCCCTCTTCACATGCTGGTTTTACACATGGGTAGAACAACCGAAGGTAGCTTAGAATCACAGAATTGTAGAGTTGGATCATCTAGTCCCGAGCATCATCTAGTCCAAACCCCTGCAATGCAGTTGTCCCATGTGGGGATCAAACCTGCAACCTTGTCATTATCAGCACTGCACTCTAACCATTTGATCTAATGGAACCAGCCCAATATGTGTGTTGATCATAACTTCCTACCATGTCAAAGGACAGGTACCTATTGCACATCTGTTTGGTCTAAACAACTACCAAATTCCCCATCCGAAACAATCACCAGCAAACTATTCTGGTCTCACAAATGCTCCCTCCTCATTCTGCACAGTGAATTAGCTCAATTGCACACAACTAGCTGTGTTGTTTTTCCCCCGCTCTCTCTTTCTCTTTCTCTTTCTCTTTCTCTCTCCCTCCCCTCCCCTCTCTTTTCATGGATCCATGATTCTTCAGAAAGCTATTGCTTGATCTGGGACATTTATCTGCAACTGCCAATATGCAATTTGCACTATGGCAGGCAAACCAACAGATACGCTCCACACCCCTTGCCTTAATTCAAGGCCACCCTTTGAGCTGATCTTAGATTTGAACCTACATTTCCAGTGCTCACACCCAGGCCCTTAACCACTGCACCGGGGCAGCCCCTGTAATCAGGTTTATAATCAAGCTGCTGAATTGGAACAGCACTTCCAATTTCCTAAGCTATACATTTTTCCAAGATGAAAGGCTCTCTCATTGGGTGCCTAGAAATCCAATTAGCCATGCTGAGAAGTGTGCTCCAGTCCCCGAAGTCAACAGCCTAATCTATAAAACAACCGTGGAGTTCAGTGAATCATTGTAACATCTGATTGGACTTTACTTTGACCTCATTCTGCAGCTAATGTATCAATCCAATTGGACGAATTAAATGTAGTTAATGAAGGTATCGACCCGAATGGGAGACTTCTGCGACTATCCATTTTTGCCCTTCCTTACCTGAGAAAGCTTTGGGAGGTATGCTAACAATTCATCATTAAAAAGATTTTCAATCTGCGAGGTGGTGGTTCAGGGAACTTCCTGAACTGGAAAATTAGGGTAAACCGAATGAGGCCATGGGATCTATTGAGCTGCAGCTGGTGCTACGCAGAACTTTCCCTTAGTAATGCTAAACAGCAAACAGCCTGCATAAAAACTTTGAAAAAGTGGCATCCGTTTGACATGTGCTAGTAATGGATATGGTGATGCTGTGCCCAATTCAGGAGAAGCGAAAGTACTCAGCAATCTGCAAATGCGGCAATTTTGGATAATGTATTAGAGGAAAACACATCGCTGACGAAGGAGTTTTGCTTTATTTTAGTGATATGTTTTCTTTTACTTAAGTTACTGAGTGTCTCTCCATGCATGACTCCCCCTGCCCCCTTTAACTTCCTCCCTTTGGCCAAAGTGGGTGAAATTTATGGGCACAGAAACCCCTCGAGAGTGGGTTTGCAGACAAATTGGCACAGGGCCTTTTGTGGGGGGAGTAAAAGGGTTCCACTTTCCTCCACAATTCACTATGGGGAGGAGTGTGGCAGGGGGAGAGTATGTTTCTTTCTTACGCTGAAAATAATTAAAAAGTGACCGAGTTGTGCATATTCTTGTTTATTCATTTTTTAGCATTAAAAAAGCACTGCAGCTTCACATCAGCCTTTCCTTTGGGTGTTTGTACCTTCCAGTTGGCCTCCCCCATAGACCTTTAGAGGTCTCTGAAAGGCTTCACAATGTGAGCCTATCTAGAATGCTACCTGCAGAGTTCAGAAAAGCTCTAAATCTGTCTGTTAAAGCAGAGCAACATGAATTTTCTTTCTTTTTTTAAGCCTTAAATGCAGCTTTTAACTTTTAAAAAAGTCTCTACTTCTGTGCTTTAAAACAGCTACAACGCAGAGCTCTTCAGTGAAATATATAGGAACTTTATTCAACACAGACTGGAGTCTCTTAAGAGGCAGGGGGTGTTTTTGTTTTTGGTACAGTAAAAATAGCAGTAACATCCACAACACGCTGCCTGGTTTGAACTGAGAAAATTAAAGCTTGAGGACATTACGGATGAGTGAATCTGTCAATTTCAGTTTCTCGTTTTTTCCCCAAATCTTAAGTTTAGATCCCTACATTTCCACATCAGTCTGTGATCTTTTATATATCTATTAAAAAGTCCTCAGAAAATTCACCAGCATATTAGTGCAGGTTTCTCCTAATGCATCCATTCCTGTATGCAATTTTGCCTGATATAGACTAGGGCTCTGCACTGGATTTGGCCGAAGCCCAAATTCTGAGGGCTGATTTGGTGTGATTTGGGCTTCAGTGAAGTTGGGTACCAGCTAACAGCATGAGTTTGACTGAACTGCAGGAGGCAGTGGAAGACAGGAGTGCCTGGTGCGCTCTGGTCCATGAAGATTCGGACACAACTAAACGACTAAACAACAACAACGAAGTTAGGTTGAGACAGCCCAGGGCTTTAAGCATAAGAACCAGTACTTTGAATTCCACTCAGAAATATAGTTTTCTCTCTCTGTGTGTGCACGCACACACACACACACACACACACACACACACCTGCACACCTGTATACATGTCTTTTTGTCTCTAAAAGGTTCCTCCAGTTTCAGCTCAGTCCTAACCAGGACATCAGCTTTCAAAGGATAAAGAGCTTTCCTTCTGAAGGTAGACCTGAAATGTGCAATCTGGAATGTGCAATCTGGAATCTGCTTTCATGTCCCATGGGAATCTGCGTACCTGCCAACTGGGGAGATAGATTTGTTGAAAACTCTCTAATATTTATTCAGTACCGGAGCCATAAACACAGTGATTCACTCCAACCCTTATTGGTTTTCTCTGTAGTGAAGCTTGCACATTTTTATAAAAGCAAGGATTTTTATTATTATTATTTGTGTGTGCATAAATGTATATAGGTGAAAACAGAGTGGGTTAAAAAAGAACGACATGGGATGATCAAAAAATCTATGTCCTTTTTTTAAACGATGCAATTGTTTGTTCTAATACTTTGTCTGCCATTATACTTCATTTTTGATGGTGTTTGTAATCCCATTTTAATTGTCTGTGCAGCGCAATGACAACCCAAAATGGGGGGAAAGGGAGCATTTAAGAAATAAATTAACATTTGGGCCCAAAAACAGCCTACATCCATAGCGGTTGATTTGGCTTTCATTTCCACTCCACCTATTAGGAATCAGGGGCCGCCAGATTAGCTTGCAGATGGCCGCCATGAAGAAAATGTGCTTGAATGATGACTGGATGGAAGGACGCATCCCATTCCCCTTTATGCCATTCTCTCAATGAGCTCTGCAATCCCTCCAAGGTGTTGAGAGCCAACTGCTTGTAACTAATATGAAAATCCTCACCTCTCGTTCCCTCCTCTCCACATCCAACAGGTTAGCGGAGAGTGAAATATGTTTTGTAAAGGTATCAAGTGGAGCAGAAAATGAGGTACTCATCAATACTTGCTCGTCCTGCTTGGCAGGCAAAAACATGAAATGTCTACGATGATGAAACACTTTTGCCCAACAAGACAAAACAGAAAGAAAGATTGCTTTCCATTAGCATTATTTGTGAAATCCTAACTGCTATTTAATGGGCTAAATCTACAGGCTAAGATGGACAAATGGAAAGTCCCACATCATGAATCTGTTGCTGGGATGATCCATTTTAGATTTCGAGTGGCAGAAATAAGTGGCAGTTGACAATGCGGGAATGTTAAGGATGATAGGAAAGGATACACAGTGGTACCTCGTGTTACATACGCTTCAGGTTACATACGCTTCAGGTTACAGACTCCGCTAACCCAGAAATAGTACCTCAGGTAAGAACTTGAGAGAGGGCCAGACAGAGGGCCTTCTCGGTAGTGGCGCCCGCCCTGTGGAACGCCCTCCCATCAGATGTCAAAGAGATAAATAATTACCTGACATTCAGAAGACATCTTAAGGCAGCCCTGTTCAGGGAAGTTTTTAATATGTAACGCTGTACTGTTTTTAACACTGATTGGGAGCCGCCCAGAGTGGCTGGGGAAACTCAGCCAGATGGGCGGGGTATAAATAATAAATTATTATTATTATTATTATTAACTTTGCTTCAGGATGAGAACAGGAATCGTGCTCCAGCAGCACGGCAGCAGTGGGAGGCCCCATTAGCTAAAGTAGTGCTTCAGGTTAAGAACAGTTTCAGGTTAAGAACAGACGTCCAGAATGAATTAAGTTCTTAAACCAAGGTACCACTGTATTGGATAAGTATTATTCTTCCTTCACTCACACTAGTAAGTTATGTAGCAGAGCAGATTCCCTTCAATATAGCTAGAAGGTAGTTTGCAGATTCCTTTGAATCTCTTAGTTAAGATTATTTCCTGGTGTCCCCTTTAATGCCTCTTAAAAGAATAAAGACATGAGGGTCTTTCTGAGTAAAATAACAAAAAGTTTACTCACATTTCAATTCACAATTTGATCCCTGAAAGGCAGGCTTTTCTTAGCAGTTACATAACAAACAGTGTGAGTTCATCTCATAGGGAGGCGGAACTCATGTGCTGCTGGCTGAGAGCCCGCAGACAGCAGAATTACATTAAGAATACAAAATGGCTGCAGGAGAGCAGCATGGCAGCAAAGGAACAGCAAGCAAGACGAAGCAAGCAAGCAAGACTTATAAAATGGCTGCATGACTCGGCTTTTCTTTGGAGTCAGCCAGAGCCACGCCCATCTCCCAGGTCACATGCAGGGGAAGGATGTTCCAGACCAGTGGAACAGGAAGAAGAGAAGAAGAGAAGAGTTTGGATTTGATATCCTGCATTATCACTACCCTAAGGAGTCTCAAGGGATGCGGGTGGCACTGTGGGTTAAACCACAGAGCCTAGGACTTGCCGATCAGAAGGTCGGAGGTTCGAATCCCCACGACTGGGTGAGCTCCTGTTGCTCGGTCCCTGCTCCTGCCAACCTAGCAGTTCAAAAGCACATCAAAGTGCAAGTAGAAAAATAGGTACCGCTGTGGCGGGAAGGTAAACGGCGTTTCCGTGTGCTGCTCTGGTTCGCCAGAAGCGGCTTAGTCATGCTGGTCACATGACCCGGAAGCTGTACGCCGACTCCCTCAGCCAATAAAGCGAGATGAGTGCCGCAACCCAGAGTCGGTCACAACAGGACCTAATGGTCAGGGGTCCCTTTACCTTTACCTTTAAGGAGTCTCAAAGCAGCTAACAATCTCCTTTCCCTTCCTCCCCCACAACAAACACTCTGTGAGGTGAGTAAAGCTGAGAGACTTCAGAGAAGTGTGACTAACCCAAGGTTACCCAGCAGCTGCATGTGGAGGAGCAGGGACGCGAACCTGATTCACCAGATTATGAATCCACTGTTCTTAACCACTACACCACTCTGGAAGTTATACTGACTGGATGTCCCCCGCCTGTGCCCACTCTAGGGAAATAAGGAATCTTGCATTTGACTGTACAGCCCACAGATGAAAGGTAGCAGAAATGGAAATACATACCATGCATGCCAACATTCTTATCTCTGGACCCAGGACATCAGGGAGCTATGGAGATGAGTGGTGGTGGCAGCAGTGCCACATCTCTCCTTTGCTGGGCTCTGACATGTGATGGAGCTGCAGAGGCCACTTCCTCAGCACCAGCCCAGTGTCCCCAGGCCACAGATCCACTTCCAGGTCAGGCCTGACCCGGGGACAAAGACAGCAGAGAGAAGCAGCAGCAGCAGCAGCGAGGGCAGCCCCTGTAGAGAGTGTTAGAATTCCTGCTCCGTAATTGCAGTCATGGGATTTTTGTCTATCACGTGATGGTGTATGTTTTGACTCCACAGAGTGGGAAGTGACGGAGACAGGATTTTTGTGTTATTGTGTTCTGTGAAGTGGGACTATTGTCTGATGCTAGAGAGAGAGGGAGCCATGTTGCAGTGCTCCGTGTGTGTTTATATGTAAATAAAGTAGATTAGCCAAAATGCTGAGTTGCTGAGGTCTGTTACACAAGCTGCGAAGACTCTGCGGATCCCTAAGTGTGCCAGTGTTGGTTGGCATCGGTTGCTGTGATGTTCGGGCTGAAGAAAGCTTATGAAGCTCTCGAACGATCAATCAGGAGGGAGGGAACATGCCAGTCGGGCATGTGTCTCTGCCAGAGTGTAGACTGAACTCCTGTGCCCCCAGGCCACAGATCCACTTCCAGGTCAGACCTGACCCGGGGACAAAGACAGCAGAGAGAAGCAGCAGCAGTGAGGGCAGCCCCTGCAGAGAGATCATTCTCGCATCGCCAGCGATGCAGACAGCTCCTACAGCAGGCAGCTGCTGGTTCCATTGTGTCCCTCAGGACTGAGGTTCGAGAGCAGCAGCCTCTCCTCTTCCATCCACTTCCCAGCAGGCACTATGAGCTGCCAAAGGGAGGAGGCTAGCAATGGCGGCCATGGAGAGGCTAAGCCAGATGGCTCATCCTCTTTCCTGAGCTTGGCAGCAGTGATTCTGGAGAGAGACATTCCCAGATCCCAATGGAAGTTGGGAATGCTTCTGTGAATCCCAGATGTCCCGCTAAAAGGGGGGTGGTTCGAGGATATGACATAAGAACATGAGAAGAACCTGCTGGATCAGGCCTATGGCCCATCTAATCCAGCATCCTGTTCTCACAGTGGCCAACCAGATGCCTATGGGAAACACATAAACAGGATTCAAGCACAAGAGCACTCACCCTTCTTGTGGATTCCAGCAACTGGTATCTGGAAGCATTGTTCCTGGACAGGGCTATATTGAGAAATAAGGGCAGGAAAACAGAGTAGGAGAATTCCATGGACAGTGTTGAGTAGGTTTACCAGCAAAATGTGGGCACATGTTTGTGAGCTCTCCTTGACCACTCATGGACTCTTCATGCCATTGGCCACAGTGTTGTTCTGAAGCAACTCAAGGAGGTGGGAGTTGGAGTCTCTATACTAGAGTGATTCCACTCCTACCTGCAGGATCAGTACGAGAAAATAGTACAGTGGTACCTCGGGTTACAGACACTTCAGGTTACAGGCGCTTCAGGTTACAGACGCTTCAGGTTACAGAATCCGCTAACCCAGAAATAGTACCTTGGGTTAAGAACTTTCCTTCAGGATGAGAACAGAAATCGGGCGGCAGCGGGAGGCCCCATTAGCTAAAGTGGTGCTTCAGGTTAAGAACAGTTTCAGGTTAAGAATGGACCTCCAGAACGAATTAAGTTCTTAACCCGAGGTACCACTGTACTAGGAAACGGTTGCTCAGCTTTGTGCCTTTTGCACTGTGGGGTCCCACAAGGGTCCCACAGGAGGTGCACTTGTCTCTATCATTTTTAACTTTCGGGAGGGATTTGTAAACTCCCCTGTTTACCCAGGTATTTGCTGGCTGGAGACGACTGTTTCTAGCAACTCTTGACACCGCTGTTCAGAATAATGTTTTAACACAAACTACTTTTGGGGGGCGGGGGGGGATTAACTGTTACTGATTGTAGATGCTTTTAACTGTCATTCATTTTGGAACATTTTAATGCTTTTATAACATTTTGATTTTGGTTTTGTTGTGGATCTGCTTGCTGCCCTGGGCTCCTTCAGGAGAACAGGAAGAATACAAATTCTATTATTATTATTATTATTATTATTATTATTATTATTATTATTATTATTGCTATAATTAATAGTAGTAATGATAAGTCAGGTCCAGACATTAGATAAGTTCTTAATGTTTTCAGGAACTGCAAACTGCCGGAGGGGGCTTACTAACTTTTTATCCCACAGTCCACTTCCATCAGTGGTTAGAATTTTTAAAATTAAAAGCAAACAGGCCCATTTCCAAGATCTTAAATATATATATATCTATCTATTTAATCTGGAAGTGGGTTGTATGGAATAATAATAATAATAATAACTCTATAGAGGTCAACCTAATTTAAGACACCTGGCCCTTGCCAGTTGTGGTGTGTGTGAGTTTGTTTGTGTGTGTGTGTCTATAATTTATTGTTCATGGTTGTGAAAGTTACAGCTAGTAAATATTGTAAATATCAAGGTCACTTGAAGGTCAAGCCCGAATGTGCTGTGGGAGTGAGTAATAGACAAATCTTGTTAACCGAGTGACAACTTGTTAAATCCATGTGGAAGCAACCTATCTACTCTCTTGAATTTTGATGCCTTTGGAGGGTCTGTGCTGATGACTCTTTCCATGCAGTACTATAATGGATGTTGCCTGCTGCACAATGTCTGTCTAATGATTGTTTTTATGCTCCTTGAGCTTGAAGGATGTATATACTTTAGAAATAAGTAAAATGGATTAATACTATTAGAATACGGACAGCAAAGACATATTTCTTCTCCTGGTGTTACATGGCTGGAGCCTTATGAAAAGCAAAATATTTGGAAGTAAAGAATTAAAATTTCAAACACAGTGCGATCCCTAGACGTCAGAAATAAGTCTTGCTGAGATTACTCCCAGGCACATGGTTACAGGATGGAAACCATAAATACTTAGGGCAGGGATGGAGAATCTTTTTCAGCCAGAGGGCCACATTCTGGGAGCCACATAGAATCATAGAACTGTAGGAAGGAACCACGAGGGTCTTCTAGTCCAACCCATTGCAATGCAGGAATCTTTTGCCCAAGTGGGGCTCAAACCCACAGCCAGTAGAACTGCTTTTATAGAAGGGAAGCATCTACATGCACTCAACACGCTCCTTTCTATCCTACATCCAGGCAAACGAGGCATTGCCAGAGATTGAATAGGCAGCCAGGCAAAAATGCTCAAGGAGGTTGCAATGGGATGAGTGGCAGGGAATTGGGTTTGGCCTGTGGGAGGTCCAAAGGCCTGAAGTTCTTTGCCCTTTATTTAGATGATGATCCAACCTCACATTGTGTCAGGCTTCGGGGAATCGGCTCCCCCTCCCATGGCAGCAAATAAGAAGATTAAATGAAAGGAAAGTCTTACCAGTTAGATTCTTTAATGATCACAGTGAGAGACAAAAGAATATGTCTCCCTTGTAATGGTGGTGCTCCCAATTAAGGCTCACTCCCCGCTCCGTCACTCCTACGTCTTGTAATGTGAGCATGTACCCTCTGCGCTTTCTCTTCTGAGACTTTCTGAGCTCTTCTTGACTTTGGGGAGGGCAGTGGAGGAATGACTGCTCAACAACTGTGAATCTGTTAATCCCCTCTCACTCAGTGTTCTTCTTCTTCTAGCTGTTCCCCATCCAGTGCCGGATTTACGTATAAGCTAAACAAGCTATAGCTTAGGGCCCCACTCTCTTGGGGCCCCCCAAAACATTTAAAGAAAACAACAACTGGATGTACATTTCCAAAATATAAGATAAAAAACAAATAAAATAAAACCTACATACAGTTAGAGCTTAATGATTATTTCACTATTAATATACTTCTTAATTGTATTTCACTATTAATATACTTCTTAATTGTATTTCAGTTCAACAATTACTTTGATAAAATACATATTTTGTTATGTGCAAATGGCTTTAGATACCTATTAGTTCCATAAATTACCGTATGTTGTATATTCAACACAAAAAAGTGACAATTTGTTGTTGGCAAAGGACAGCTGGACATATAAAGGGCCCCATTACCTTCAGTAGCTTGGGGCCTCATCAAACCTAAATCTGGCCCTGTCCCCATCCAGTATTTCCTAGCTTCTGCCTTCTGAACTATGCCCCTCTGCAAATCACTGTTCCAAATCTACACTGTCCTCCTGTTCCTGAGAAGATGCAGGAGCAGGAGCAGGGGGCGGGGGTGGCTCCCACCATGTTGTCCTCAGTGCAGCCCTCCTTAGCACAGTCCCTGACACATTGCCAGGAATGAGCAAATGCCCCCAAGCTTCTTTGAACTGACTTGGAAATGACTAGAGGTCCCCCCCTCCATTGAAATTCTTGAATAACTTTTCTGAGGACCTCCCAGAGGGATTACTGAGTGGTGACAAGGTGCAGGAGAATAGGGCTTCATGTGCCAAAGAGGCTGCCCTAAAGCAAGGCAGATGCTTTCAGGTGTGATGGATGGGTCATCCCATCACTAAGTTGTCAGTCTGGCTGACTTTTGCATGTAAAGGGCAGGGGGCAGGATTTTGTCTTTCTCTTCTGGCAGCAAAATGTCTTGAGCCAGACCTGACGCAAGGGAATCTTCTGTTCTGTCCTTAGCATCTCTTTCAGGCTGGGATGTGCATGCCAAATGCACTGGCTGATCAGGGTAAATGTCTGCAGTGACCCTTAAAATCTGGTCATAACATAAGCGCTGTTTCCTCTATATATCTCTGTTTATTCCCACCAGCACAACTTGCTTCGCTGCAACACTCACTGAAGTCTATCATGTTTTATTGGGATGAAATGCAACGGGAGACATTTGTAGTGGCCTCTTGTTTACTGTAGCATGTTATCTACTTCTAAGAATGCATAAATTCTCATATACTTAATGTTTCCATTAAATCGCAAGTACAATACCACATGGATTTATGGTTTCTCTTTACTGTAAATCTCCCTTGGTGCTTAGCTGTATCTAAGTCAGGATCCATGCTGGAGACAGATAGGCAAATTGGGCAGAGAGGCTCAGCAGGAGACTGAAGACCAAGGGTAGCTTTTCCAACACCATGCCAAAATCCTGTTATTTGCCTTCTAGGAACTTTTCCCCTCAGCCTTTCAATATTTATTTACTGTTATTGTTATTGCCTTTATATCCTACCTCTTTTTCCATGGTTCTCAAGCTGACATACATGGTTCTTCCCGACCTCATTAACTCTTCACAACAACCCTGTGAGGTAGGTTAGGCTGAGAGGCAGAGACTGGTCCAAAGTCAACCAGTGAGCTTCATAGCCAAGCGGGGATTTGAACCCTGGTCTCCCAAGGTCCTTGAGCAGTAAATCATTCTAACCACTATACCACACTGTTCTCCAGACAGACATAACTGATGGGTCGGTTTTAGCAACGGTGGTTCCGGAGATGGAAAAATAAAAATAACAGCAACAGTCAGAGATGCCTGAGGAGTCCAATCTATGCAAATTTTGGGACAAGCCAGTATATTCTGCACCTGCTAGACTGAATCAAAACTTAGTTTTCCAATAGATTGTGTGCTCCCTAAGGTTCCAGTGCATTTCCTCCATTCAAAAAACGTTTCGGAATGCAAATGTTGAGAGGAAAGACATTCAGTGGCGAATGGGAAAGGCAATGTGAGAACTCATGACAGGGCCCTGATAATGGGACATTCGGGTTTTGCGAGAGAATAACAAAACATTTCACAATTGGCCGTTACATTACTAATTCTAGCTGCGGCTTGGCGTTCTCTGATGGGGTAAAAATCACTTGCCTGTGATTGCATGGCAGCGGGTGTGTGATAAAACACACAGCTACGTCGGAGGCTGCTGAGTGGCCGGACACAGAGCAGCTCCTGAGATTGTTGCATTTACCTTAGCAGCTAGTGTCAGGCACCCTTTGCTATTCTGTTTCCGTTAAAAGCGCATTTCTAAGCTATTTCCAGCCGTCACATCTGGCTGTTCCCCATCAGTGCAAAAAGCTGTTTGCCTAAACAACTGTGGCTGTATCATTTCTTCGATGGCTGTCCCTCGTGTGGAGAAGTCAGCAGCTAGCCATCTTGGCTTCCATCCAGAGGCAACGAAGGCAGTTTGGAATATGGAAGTAGTGTTAGCCAGAAGGGTGAATCGGAAGCCACAGTTTGCATAATAAAGGGGGTTGGAACAGGTTTATGCCCTCTGCCTTGTGCAAATTTATATTTTCTCAGCAATCATGCCAGAAATTAATTGGGGTTGGGAGGGGGAAGAATCTGATTCCCTATTTTTTGCCCTTCTTCCATTATCCCTTCCCCCAAAAAACCTCCACCTTTCAATGTTCATTGTTTTAGATTTTTTCCTTTTAAATACAAGCGCTTGCAAAAGCTTAAAAGTCCAAGCTGGATGCATGGATTGGGTACAAAATTGCATCTGAACTGAGTTTACCTGGGAAATGTATGGTGAATGCATTTCCAATGGTTCAAAGCTCTCTTCGCCTACTCGCACCCTGCTTCTTGAAGTGCACAAATGACTAGGGACTCAGCTGCAAATAAAACATTTTAAGTGTGTTGTAAAATGCATTATACAAATATAACACTAGATGGCGATGGCGAGCTATGGCAAATTCAATGTATTTTTCAAAACGTTTTTTAAAAAAGCATTTTCGCAATGTTTTTTATATGTGTGTAGATTCCACCTTGGTTGTTATTTAAGCTGCATGGAGGTGCCATTTCAAGATGGGGGAAGCATCTGTATACAAAGAAACTCCAAAGCACAAAGTGTGCCTATTAAAAATGCTAATTGGGCCAGACTGCAAAAAACATTCAGTTGAGTTTTTGGATGTAGCAAGCTAGTTCACGTGTATTGCAGGTCACAGTATTTATTGGCGATTTAAATATGTGGACTAATAAATGTCACATAATGTTTACATCATCTTGTATTATTATTATTGTTATTAAGTGTTTTTGTTTGCTTTATTTGATTTTTTTAATTTCACTCTTAAGCAAGTGATCTGAAGGTACTGTATGTATAAACAATTCAACAAAATACCTAAGACCAATTTAAATCCAAGGGTTGTGTTTAACTAAGTCCCACTCAGAGTAGATCCACTGAAATTAGTGAACATAAATGAGTCATGTCCATTAACGTCAGTGGGTCTACTCTGAGTAGGACTTGCATTGAATGCCACCCCAAATCTCCCTTGAAATTCTGTAATATATAGTTGGCTTTGTACATACAAACCAACAGTGATTACGACAAAAACTGGAATAACAATAGCATGGGCAGAGAAAGGATGGTTTAATCTGTCAATTTCAGAATTTCCTGTTTCTTATTTTCCAGTCGTAAAATCATAGAAACATAGAATCGTAGAATTGTAGAGCTGATTTATTTGCATGTGATCTCTCAATAGAAGAAGCCTGCTGTGGGTGATTTACGACCAGGGCCAGCCCAACCATTAGGCAAGGTGAGGTGACCGACTGCCTCAGGCGGCAGGAGCCATAGGGGCAGCAGATTCAAATGTTGATCTTTATTCCACCCTTATTCCTGAAGTAGATCTTCCTTCATCCCTTCTTCCCTGGTGGGCGGAAAAGCCATTCTGGGGTTTTCCTCAGTTGCCAAAATGTATCGGGCACTGCTTATAACATCTCAAAAAATTGTAATTCACTTTAACAGTTACAAGATACAACAAAATTTAAGCAATCGTAAAGAAAAAACTGGCTCTCCAGTGCACATTTCTCCTAATATATACATTTCATATGCAATTTTGTCTCATGTGCCCATTTTTGCAACCAATCTTCTTAATATAATGCACTTGTACATATTAGTGAACATATACAGTTCTATGAATTGCACCACAATATTCAGAGAAGTCCACATTTTGAAGGATAGCTGCATTCAGGTTCACATATAGTTTCAGAAACTGCAATGTGGGGAAGTTTGCATTTAAAATGTGCTCTAGACTGAATTTTTCTGCCACCTCTAGCGAAGGCAATGGAGAACCAAATATAGAAAATGGGCTTAAAAGTTTCAGAAACAAACCCTATATGGTTGAAACTTTCCACATCCATTTAAGTTGCTCGAACACAGTGAAGAAATAAATACAAATAAAAATCGCATAGATAGCATCCTGGGACCATTTTGTAATAGATTTAAATCACCATTTTAACTAGAATGTTTCAAGAGAAATATTAGCATTTTGAATGATATTTTGTGTTTGGCTCTTTGCTTCACTTTAATGATTTTGAAGATTGAAAGGATATGATGTGTTTATGGATTTTATACTTTCGTTAATGCCAGCATCATTTTATTTTATCTGCAAGTGATGGCTTTGCAGATTATGCTGGTATAATATAATGTGGATTTATTTTTTAAAAAAGAAAGAAAATCAAATCTAGAGAACCACAAAGGAAAACAAGAACAGAATCTACATGAATTATCTCTCTGAGACATGGCAGAACAATAGCATTTTTACTTTTCTGCAGAATGACGTCATGAGAGGACCAAACAGCTTGAATGAGGCCTGTTTCTAAAACTTGTGCTAGAAAAGTTTACTCACAGTTTTATTGTATTTGGGGGAGGCGGCTTGTTAATTAGCCGAACATTTTGGAATAATAATAATAATTTTATTATTTATACCCCGCCCATCTGGCTAGGTTTCCCCAGCCACTCTGGGCGGTTTACAGAATATATAAAACATTATAAAGCATCAAACATTAAAAACAGAGCACTGTAGCCATGTGAGAGGGGCCTCATAGCTGACTGGGGATTTGAACCCAGGTTTCTCTGTCTGATCCTCTGTCCGCTTCACCACACCATTTTCCCCCCACTGGGTCCAACTGCACAAGGCAGTCCCTTTGCCTGAGAGTTTGAGCCTGATCTCAGGTACCACCTCCAATAACTTCAGGCTGTCACTGTAGCCTCACTCAGTTTCCACAGCTTGACCTTGTGTTCCTTCCACACCAGGGCCTCCAGCTTATCCAGACGCAAAGCTAAAGGAAACTGGCCAAGAGTGCTTCGGAGGGGAGGGATCACATCTGTACCACTGTTCCTTGCAGAAGAAGAATCCCTTGGCCATTCATAGGCAGGGTCCAGCTCGTCTGAGGTGAAATTATAGGGATGATAAGCAGCCCTGTGTGCAGGTTTCTTGCACTGGCTTGTGGACAAAGGCAGAGCTGTGGAGCAGGCTGGAGTAGAAGCAACAAATCTCCTCTCTGGTGGTAGAGAGGCCTCTGACTCCACTGGATAAACTGGCAAATCCATCCGTAGTCTTTTATAAACAAGTTTTTCTTCCTCAAAGGCTGGAGCTGGGTGTTTCTGACAAAGGTTTTCTTCTGTGGATCTCACCACAACTTCCAGGAGCGGTTTTTCCATAGTCCTAATCTGGGCCCCAGCCCATCCTCTCACCTCCCTCCTCAGGCTTGCCTAACCCTTGACTCTTTTCCAGAAAATTCAGCTACCCTTGCAAGTCAGGGCACCAGGGGAGGGGAGCACAAAGCCCAACTGCATTTTCCTCCAAGCCAGATGAATCTATTTCTTTAAAAGTAAAGAAAAGTAAAATATTTTCAAGATGAAGAAAATCACAAACAGTGTGTGTGTGTGTGTGTGAGAGAGAGAGAGAGAGAGAGAGAGAGAGAGAGAGAGAGAGAGAGAGCCATCATTGTTCTGAATGAGGGAATTACATAATGGATGTCTCCAGATTGTCATTATTTTTTCAGGAGAGCTTCAAACGCCTACTCAGACTGTAAGTTTCTGTGTTCTGGTGCCACAAACCCACTTTTAAGAAAGAATTAGACTTTTGTGGTTTTGAAAGTGATGTGGAAATCCATTGAAAAGTATGAGATGAATGGATGATTAATGGGAAGATATGTAAGCACCCCACAATCAGGATTAACACAGGGTGAATATCCATTGACTGAGGGTGCAGTCCTACGGTCTCTGAGAATCTCCACATATGGAGAGGCAGGTCCACAGGTGGAGAGGGAGATCTGTCCTTGAAGGCTCCTTCTTTGAAACATTTCCATCTTCTCCCATCTGTCCACTACTGGTTCTCTGACAGAAAAAGGGAGGGAAAAAAGTAGTGTGCCTCTGGACCCAAACACCATGAAGAAAATGATGCCAGGCATGGAGTTGGTGATGTGAATCTGCCACATGAGAACCAAGTGAAGGGATGGGAGAAACCCATCAGAATTACCAAACCTGCTCCTCCACAGTTTTTTTTTTTTTTTGCTCTGCCTGGCATGGGCTAGCAGATTCAGGATATGGTTATTCCTCCATTCTGCAAATAGAGACTTGGAGGGAGGCCCAAAATCGACAGGTAGCTTTTTGACAGCAGCTAAAATTTGCAATTTCCTGGCCGGCAGGGGAAGTCAACATATATCTCCCCCGCCCACAACTCTTAGTTGGGTTCCTGAAGGCAGATAACGTTGCTGCAGTGTCGTAGTTGACTTACTTCTTTAGGAATCAAAATACAACACAGGTAGACAGATTTATAGGGAAATGGCTTTTATTTGTTGCATTCTGAAACAATAAATTCCAAGGCTCAATGCATCTGTTTTGTATCTGTTCTCTGTTGTGAGTGACTTAGGATGCCCACTTTGTTTTCTGCATCTGTGAGTCAGCTCTCTCTCTTTTTTCATGACCAGCTTTTGTGAACCACCCTTTCTTTATTTGCCTCAATTTTTCCTACTACAAGTGTTCTCTCTCTCTCTCTCTCTCTCTCTCTCTCTCTCTCTCTCTCTCACACACACACACACACACACACAAGCTTTTGTGGAAGCCAAAAGCTCACTATTTTGCCTACATATGAGAGCTTGCAATTAGACTCTATTCTCATGAGGAGTCTTTTGCCACAACAGCCTTTGAATTTGGGTATTGATGGTCTGTGTGCTCCCTGGCCTCAGCTCTGTGGCTTTTGTGTCCCCCTCAGGGCAGGCGGGTGGCGCTGTGGGTTAAACAACAGAGCCTAGGACTTGCCGATCAGAAGGTCGTCAGTTCGAATCCCTGCGACGGGGTGAGCTTCCGTTGCTCGGTCCCTGCTCCTGCCAACCTAGCAGTTCGAAAGCATGTCAAAGTGCAAGTAGATAAATAGGTATCGCTCCAGCGGGAAGGTAAATGGCGTTTCCATGCACTGCTCTGGTTCGCCAGAAGCGGCTTAGTCATGTTGGCCACATGACCTGGAAGCTGTATGCCGGCTCCCTCGGCCAGTAAAGCGAGATGAGCGCCGCAACCCCAGAGTCAGCCACAACTGGACCTAATGGTCAGGGATCCCTTTACCTTTACAGGGCAGGCAGATCTTCAGCAGTCACAGGGAAGGTGCGGCAGTAGCTGCCCCACGCTTCTCCCAATATATGTATTTTGGTACGCATTATTTGGCTGGGAAACTGCATGCCAAAATTCAAACAGGTGCAAATTGTGAAGGATGGCTGTTCCCCCCCCCCCTAGTTTGCATGCTGTTTCGGGAAGGATGAGATTGATCGATTTGCCTCCAAACACAAACTGAATTGAATTTCTCCCCAATCCTCAGTAACAAGCACCTTTAAACTGCCAGGTTAGGGGAGGGCTTTTGACGACCCCTTCCTTCCTCTGAGGGTTACACTAACCTACGTCCTAAGTACTTAACTGATAAGCTGTTACTTGCGCACGAATGAAATATGCTTCTCATTATCCTCTCCCTTTCCAGCAAGAGCAGAGGCCAATGAATTCAACCAAGGTCGCTGCAAGAGTTCCAATTACATCTTTGCTTTGACTGAGAGGCAAAGCCCAGAGCAGGCAGGCAGTGAAGCAGAGCCAGGCATTATGCTGAACAAATCAAAGTGCTGGATTTTCATCAGTGTGCAATAAGCCTGGTTTTTTTATGGTAATGATTATTTATTTTCTGACATTTCTGCTCAGTTTCCCTTACAGGATGGTGGAAAGGCCCGAGTGTGTGCAAGGGATGTGGAAAGAACTTGTGTACATATGTAAAGGTAAAGGGACCCCTGACTGTTAGGTCCAGTAGTGGCCGACTCTGGGGCTGCAGTGCTCATCTCGCTTTACTGGCTGAGGGTGCCAGCGTACAGCTTCCAGGTCATGTGGCCAGCATGACTAAGGCGCTTCTGGCAAATCAGAGCAGCACACGGAAACACCGTTTACCTTCCTGCCAGAGCGGTACCTATTTATCTACTTGCACTTTGGCATGATTTCGAACTGCTAGGTTGGCAGGAGCTGGGACCAAGCAATGGGAGCTCACCCCATCACGGGGATTCAAACCACCGACCTTCTGATCGGCAAGCCCTAGGCTCTGTGGTTTAGACCACAGCGCCACCCGTGTCCCTTGTGTACATATGTAGCTTTGTACAATTCTATTGTGGCCTTTTGGTTAAAGCAGCATCTGCGGAGGACTGACCCCTAAGGATTTAGGATTTGGCTGATATGGTCAGGCTAACCAATAGTTTGAGAAGCATGGAAGGCAGACAACAATAGCATCCATTCAGACAGAAGTAGAGTTTGTTTATCCTTGCATTACCCTGATAAAGGGCTTTGGAAACCAAGTCTTATGAGGGATGGTCTTCCAGGAATGAACTACATAAACCCCCGGGTCCCTTCCAGTTCTATGATTTTATGATATTCTTTCTCTCTCTCTCCACATGCACACACACACACACACACATCCTATGTCCTATTGATAAAATTTCTAGTTTCCACTTCTCCCACACCCTGATGCAATTGGCTTCAAGAGAGTGTTCTGATTTCTAGGTGCCCAAATTTTATGCAGCTGCTCTTATTTCGCTCAGATAAATGCATAAATCTGACCTCTGTAACATTTTGTAAGTAAAGCATTTTAAACATACTTAACAGTGTGTAATCTGCTCATTACAAGAGTGGCAGAAAGAGGGGAGTGCTTTGCAAGCAGACTAAATGGGACAAAAGGTTTAACAGCCTACTTTCATAACACTTCACTGTGCTGCTTGACTTTTGTAAGTTTAAACTGTACTACTGGGGGCGCCTCTACTGCTGGAGAGTGTGTTCAACCTTGTGTTTTGAACCCAGACACCCAGCTGATTTTTATTTTTTTACCCCCCAAACAAGAGTCACATAAATTTATATTTCCTCCCCACAAGATGTATGGCTTATTAAAAGCAGTGATTCCCCAACTGTACTTTGAAATATTAAGCTGCCATGGTCCCTGCATCGATCACTCTATGTGCCACTGAGCAAAGAGTCCACACGAAGCATTGATTCACCTCCCTTTCTCATTGAATCTATGGCAATTGGCACCATCTTGAGAAAAGAAGCTGAGCAGGCAATGAGAAGAAAAGAAGCAGACTTGTGTATGCTATCCTTATATGAGTTTCACAGGAAAATAATTGTTTAGACTTAGAAGCTTATTTGATGTGCCTTCGCCTGTTGTCTGCTGAGTTAATCGGCAGCAAGGAAAAGAAGAACGAAAGTTACTAGCTCCACTCTAATTAGTTGTTGTCACAGCAGTTAATTGGATATGGAATGAAGAAAGGGATGAACGTGGTAGTAATTCATATAGCCTAAACCAAATGGACACGGACAAATGCATGCACACACAAACTCTGACCAAAGCTGTAATTGAAGGGGAGTGTATAAGGTAGCTTGCTAAAGTATGTTTCTGAGCACAATTCAAAGTGTTGGTGCTGACCTTTAAAGCCCTAAACAGCCTAGACCCAGTATACCTGAAGGAGTGTCTCCACCCCCATCATTCAGCCTGGACACTGAGGTCCAGCTCCAAGGGTCTTCTAGTGGTTCCCTCACTGTGAGAAGTGAGGTTACAGGGAACCAGGCAGAGGGTCTTCTCAACGGTGGCACCCGCCCTGTGGAATGCCCTCCTACCAGATGTCAAGGAAATAAACAACCACCTGACTTTTAGAAGACATCTGAAGGCAGCCCTGTTTAGGGAAATTTTTAATGTTTGATGTTTTATTGTGTTTTTAATATCTTGTTGGAAGCCACCCAGAGTGTCTAAGAAGGCCTGTCCAGATGGGTGGGGTAAAAGTAATAAATTATTATATTAAGGCATCCATCTGCAACTAAGATGGCAGTGGAGATGCATGAGAGGAAAATATGTTGGAAAAACACTATGTTTGCCCCAAAATGAGTAAATGTATTGTATTTACCTTACAATATGCCAATGTGGAAAAGTTATCAGTATTGGAGGAGTGCCAGTTCTCTGACAGTTGGTTTATAGCGTTTTATGAATAAAACCCTACATTTAATTTGAGCTGGCTTTGCTCAATACGGGAATATGAGAAGTAACCATCAGCTGGATGTACTATAGGAACCTCACTACTTTAAATATTGGGTGGCCGACCACATTTCAATTCAATTTCAAACCTGCTAGATCAAGGATGGAGGACCTAAGAACCTCCAGAGGTTGTTACACTCCAAGTCCCATCATCATGTTGGCTGGGGATGATGGTCAGGGATGGATGGGAGCTGTAGTCCAACATCATTTGGGGTGGGCACAGATTTCCCATCCCTGTCCTAATTGTTGATTCAAGCCAAAAGCACGGTACAGTCCCAAAACATCAACATCCTGTTTGGCTTTCCAGCCACCTGGAGCTCGCTTCTGCATTGCTCCTTTTTCGTAACATCCTCCCCCAAAAGAATCAATGCGTGTTGCGGCAAGCAAAGCGTGATCCAGAGAAGAAAACAAACAGTTGTTATACACATAACACTCCCCTGTTGTTTCAGTTCCACCCTCGGAACTCCCCGCCACTGGTTTCCCCAGTGTACCTCTCTGGTTGTCTGGCTTCCAAGGAATGAGTGCATCTGCATTACCTTGGCTAGCAACTCTCTGTTGTGTCTTTGTCTCTGACTTAGACACAGCTCCAACCTGTCCTCGGTTGTTTACAACAGCAACACATGCAACAGCTAAGTTAGCAAACTCTTTTGAGTACCTCTTGGGTGGTTTACCCTTTGTAACTCTCTCAGACCTACGTATGAGGTGCTGATCTTCTCTGCTCACTGATTCAGTCTCAGGA
The DNA here is from genome assembly GCF_027172205.1 of Podarcis raffonei. Lineage (NCBI taxonomy): Eukaryota > Metazoa > Chordata > Lepidosauria > Squamata > Lacertidae > Podarcis > Podarcis raffonei. The sequence goes on along the minus strand of NC_070611.1, from coordinate 62,016,950 downwards.
CTCTTTGGAGAACCTGTTCCAATAGTAAACAGTGGTTCATCCTTCACCTGTGAAGGCCTATCCATTGTGTGAGATTTCCTCTCAATGACTGTGACGACTGAGCTCTCCGAGCTATCACTGTCGCTCTCAGTACCACTGTACTCTATAAAATCATCATCATCATCTGAATCGTCCTCAGTGGGAAATGTGTGTACTATCACTTTCTCCTGTTCAGGAGCACTCTCTAGAAATTTTGTGAGAATCACCTGACCAGATTCAGACAAAATTACTCTGTAGAGACCCTTTTCATATCCCACAAAAATGCCTCTGGCATTCTTTACTCCACCTGGAGCTTCTGTCCTCACATGAGACCCAAAAACCTTGAAATGGGCAACAGAAGGTTTTCTATGGAACAGTTTCTCAAAAGGAGAACTTCCCAACTCTTTTGAAACCTTTCTCAACCACGTATAACAGAACGACATTCGAGACTCCGCCCAGAACTCATGTGGCAGATGTGAACTAAGCAATTGCGCTTTCATCCCCCTTTGCAATTCTTTGTTCACCCGTACACAGACACCCCTGTTCCATGCTTCCGCTGAAACAGCAACCTTGTGCCTTATCCCTTTCTTCTGCAGGAACTCCTGAAAACCCTGTAAAAGAAAAATCTGCTTTTCATCTGTGAAAAGAAAATCAATGTTAGCATCATGCATACTTTTAACCTTATCACAAAACTCCTGAAACCTTTCCAAGGCTTCCTGTGGTCTTTTCAACACATAAATCCAGACAAAGTTAGAGAAATGATCCACACACACAAGATAAAATCTTGCATTGCCTCTAGATGGTTCTAGAGGACCAATCACATCAGCATACACTCGCTGAAATGCTCTGTTGACTCCGGTCACCTTCTTGGTCACACCTGCAAGAGAAATTAGGTTAGACACAGATGAATTACATTCCATGTAATCACTTTGTGCATAACTCAACAAATACAGTCCATCTTTCTCTCTGGCAGAAAGAAACAACTCTCCATCTTTGTAGATCTTGCAGCTCTCAGCATCATAGGACAGTTTCAGTCCTTTCTTTGCAATCTGCGAAACACTCAGCAGATTGAACTTCAGTTCAGGAACCAAGTAAACATTGTTTATAGTCAAGTTCAGACTCTTAAGATACACAGTCCCTATCCCGGTCACTTCCAGCTCCTGACCGTTGGCCTGTTTCACAGCGAAGCTTTGCTTCTTAAACGTTGAAAAGAGTTCTCTGTGTGGGGACATATGAACCGTACAGCCGGTGTCTATTACAAACGAGTTCCCAACATCTGGCGTGGTTCCTTTCGCCATCAAAGCCTTTGCAGGTTTCACCGAAGACTTGGTATGACCTTTGCCTGATGCCTCAGGCTTTGCTGAGCGGCCCTTAGCTCCTTTTGGCTGGCGTGGCTTCTTACAGTTCCGCTGAAGATGCCCAGCCTGTCCACAATTGTAACATTGGACAACATTCAAAGCTACAGCATCCTCTCCAGTAGCCACATAAGCGGGGGAATTAGAACTCCGTTCCTCCCTCCCCCTGTCCTTTACTTCCAGTGCAGCAAGCCGGTCCTGTTCGTTCAGAACTACGGCAGACACCCTCTCCGCGGTCAAATCTTGAGCCGGGAGGGAACCAAGCTGACTGGCAACGGTTTTGTAAGTCCGATTTAGGCTGTTTATCATCATGAAGCAAAACACTTCCTCCTGCAGACGGAAATTGCGTTCCACCATCTGCTGGCGCAGATATTTCATCTCTGTCAGGTGAGCTTGAACATCTCCATCAGGCGCAAGCCTCAGATTTGTCAGCTTCTCAAAATACAGCAACGCTGAAGAACCAGCATCCCTCTGATGTGTTCTATGCAGCGTCTCCCAAATCTCTCGCGCATACTCTAAATTCTGAATATGCACCAATTGGTCATCTGAGACACACAGAATTATAGCCGTCTTGGCCTTCAGATTCTGTGATTCCCAACCTCGCGTTGGTGCTGCAGGGATAGGGTTCTCAATCACCTCAAAGATCCTCTGATTCTGCAGCAGGGCCTTCATCTTTATAGACCAAGATGAATAATTGTCATTAGTCAGGGGAGGTGGATAGGGTAAACCTCCCCCCTTCTTGGCATCCATTCTGAATCCAAGTCTCTGTTCTTACTGTCAAGCCAGTAAAAATCCAAAAGTCTCTACTAGGATGTTTTTCTGCCTTCTCTGGCAGGAAAACTGCACGCTGTTTAAAGCTCTTGCCAAGATAGACAAAACAATTCCTCTTCCCAGGCTCTCTGACTGAGCCAGTAACTTTCCAAGCCTCCTGACTGTCATTGCCTAGCAACTGTGCAGACCATTCTTGGGACAGGAAATCTTATCAACCACAAGAATTCCTGGTATGCACGCCTTGCTCTCAGAGCTGTTTTTCCAAACACAGCTCTCGTGAACCAGAGAATAAATCAATCTGCGTTCACACCTTTTAGCCCGAAATTCAGCATACCTTTTGGGGCTCCGTTGCCTGGAAAACACCCCTCTCGGTGTCCAGCTGTCTGTTCAGCTTCTGGCTGCATGCAGACGTTTCCTTATCTTCTTAGGTGCAGAGGATGGCAATGATTCATCGACCTCTCACCTCTCATGCTGATTCCCTTGGATCAGATAACCATCGGCTAATGCTACCAGTTGTCGATTCAAGCCAAAAGCCAGAGGAAATGGCCACCCTCCAGGTGCCCGGCTTGAATCCTTGTTGACCTCCCTGTCAGCGACTCCCGGCAAGACCAGGCGAGGTCTCAATCGGCGATCCTTCTCAACGTGAGAAGAACACACCACTTCACCCCTCCCATTCCCAGGGAGGGGAAAGAGACAGACAGAAATGTATTTACATGCCTTTATTTCTGTCCTTCCAGCAGTACAGAGAAAATGTGACTGCTCTCATCACCAACAGCAGAGAGAGAAAAACTCCTCCCATGTACTTCCAGTACAGAGTCATGTGACACTCTGAGCTAACATCCGGTGCTCAGTGCACTGAATAGACTGTCCCTTGTTCCCACGGTACAGTCCCAAAACATCAACATCCTGTTTGGCTTTCCAGCCACCTGGAGCTCGCTTCAGCATTGCTCCTTTTTCGTAACACTAATTACTATATTCATTTTTAGAACATAAGAAGAGCCCTGTTGGATCTGGCCAAAAGTAGGGTTGCCATACATCCAGAATTTCCCAGACATACCCAGAATACTGTAGTTGGAAGCATTGTCCGTGCAGAAATTGGCAAAAAATTTCCATGGCAAGCCATGTTGGCAGTGTCGTTTTTGCTGATTCTCCTAAAAAGATAGCTCAAAATAGCTCAAGAATGGCAAAATAGCTCAACAACTTTTGTGTCTGGATTTTCTCTTTTTTAAATATGGCAACCCTACTGTGGTGTTGGCCCGTTCTTTTGGAAATGTCTATACAGGGGGAGAGAAAGGGTTGATAAGTAGACCAATAGAAAAGCCAGAGGCGGAGCCTACCTGTTTTTAAAAGGCTTAGCCAGAGGTTTAAGCAGTTGGGGAAAGAGCAGTTGGAAGAGAGATGGAAATAGAGAGACAGTCAGTGCAGTTGGTTTTTGTGTGAGGGGAGGTAGAAGAGTTAGAGACAGGATAAAATAAGGCTAAGAGGGTAAAGGGTAACAGCGTTTCGAATGCATTTAAAGTTTATTTATGTTTGCAATAAACTACAACCTTCGTTGTTCACTTGAGAACCCGGCTGAGACTAAGTGATTTACCAGGGAGAACCTGGTTGGTGGCAGCGGATTAGTGGTGTACGGGTCAATAGTCCGTGAGCTGACCAGGGGCTCCATACAAACGCCACACCTACCAAAAGTCCATTGGGTCCAGTATCCTGTTCTCACAATGATCAACAAGGTGCCTATCGGAAGCCTGAAAGCAGGACCTCATCACAAAAGCACTTTCACCACTTGTGCTTCTCAGTAACTGGTATTCAGAAACATATTCCTTCAGTAGCAGAGGTAGAACACAGATACAGATAGCCTTACCCCCAATGAATTTGTCTAATCCTCTGTGAAAGCTATCCAAACTGGGAATGAATTACACAATATAACCACCTGTTGTGTGAAGAAGTACTTCCTCTTGTTTGTTCCAAATCTCCAAATTTTCAGCTTCGTTGGGTGTCTTGAATTCCCTGCGTTATGAGAGTGGGAGTCCCACAGGTTCCTCAGCTATGTTTGCAGAGTTCAAGAGAAAAGGCTGCTCTGCTGACAGGAGCTTCCAATTTAAAATTCAATTCAGGGGAAGCAAGGGAGGTAAAGGAAGAAGGAAGTGCCCAGCTGCGATCCAAAGGGTCTCCCAATCTCCTCCTCCTTTGTCTTCCCCGTTCATATTTAGTAAACCAAGATGCATGACCTCACATCCCATCATCATTTCATGAGGTTTCCTGACAAGCCAATGAAGTGGAATAGGCCCAGGCAGGTAAACAAACAATGCAATAATGTCATGTCACATATTTTACCATAGCTAAACATTACTGTGCCAACAAAGGTCCATATAGTTAAAGCTATGGTCTTCCCAGTAGTGATGTATGGAAGTGAGAGCTGGACCATAAAGAAGGCTGATCGCTGAAGAATGGATGCTTTTGAATTCTGGTGCTGGAGGAGACTCTTGAGAGTCCCACGGACTGCAAGAAGATCAAACCTCTCCATTCTTAAGGAAATCAGCCCTGAGTGCTCACTGGAAGGACAGATCCTGAAGCTGAGGCTCCAATACTTTGGCCACCTCATGAGAAGAGAAGACTCCCTGGAAAAGACCCTGATGTTGGGAAAGATGGAGGGCACAAGGAGAAGGGGACGACAGAGGACAAGATGGTTGGACAGTGTTCTCGAAGCTACCAGCATGAGTTTGACCAAACTGCGGGAGGCAGTGGAAGACAGGAGTGCCTGGCGTGCTCTGGTCCATAGGGTCACGAAGAGTCAGACATGACTAAACGACTAAACAACAACAACAACAAACATTACTGGGGGGAAAGCAGACAAACTGCTGTTGCCCAATTTGTGTGTGTGTGTGTGACTCAAAGTGTTTTTGTCTTCTGGATTTAGAAACGGTTGTTTCAAATTGACTGCCCCCCGCCCCCACCTCACCAACATCACAAACTAGAGAGTTCCTTCCCCTACTCTTTTATATCACCTGATCAAGCTATTTGCATGCCTAAACTGAATTATTTCCATCTCATATATTTCCTGCATTTTATGTCCTGCGGAGAGGGATTAATAAGCAAAACTAACGGTGACTTTTATAATGCCAGAAACAAGCCATGATACCACTAATTTCACCCCGGTTATCTCCGTAATTGTTATTTTTGGTTGTAAATAAGGCTACTTGATAATGTAATGTGTCCAGAGTTACTAATTTCCCTCTGCAGATGATACAACATGTTCTGTTCCACTTATTATTTATATCCCTGCTGTGAAAGCTGCATTCTGCCTAATTGTTTCCCTTGTTTCTCAAATAACCTGATACAAAATAGCCTCGCTAAAATGGTTGCACGCCACTTGGAGAACATGATGTCCTGATATAATAGCATGGATTTATTGTGTCATTACTTAGGGGGTGATTGCTTTCCAACCAACTGAAATTGACAATGTTATTGCTCAAAATTGCATGAGTTGAAGAAGAAGAAGATTTTTGTGGTTCAAATCAGCCCAAAACAAGGAAAACATTATGGGGCCATAATGGCAACATTAAATGTTTAATGGGAAATATTATGATCCTCACCAATTTGGTCTTTCCCCATATGATCTTCCTAGAATTCAAGATCTGTGCGCGCTCTCTCTCTCTCTCTCTCTCTCTCTCTGTATTCTCCAGGTACTTTCCTATTCAAAGGTTAGTCAGGTGACACCTGGGCAGGGCCTTTACTAAGGTGGCACCCTGAATCTTTGAGATCCTTCCCAGATATGTTTGCTTAAACCTTAAAACAATCACTCCACTCCCTTTGATTGCAAACACCTTACTTTTCTTGTTCCCCTGCTGTGTCAGCAGGAAGCTTTTCTCACCGATTGCCTCCTGCCTTTAATTGTCTGTGCTTTAATTCAGGGTGGCTAACCTTTTTGGATCAGAGGGCCACATTGCAATGTTCCAGTTGCTTATGGGAGCCACATGCCAATGGTAACCATGGACAAAAAGTGAGTGTGGTCACCCCACAGCTGGCATAAACATGTGCACACGCTGGAGCACCCCCCCGCCTTGTTAGGATATTTCCATTCCACCTTAAAAGGGAGCAGGCTTTGTGAGTCACAGAGTCTGCGTATTTCCTGTTTATGTTTTCTATTGCTTTCGTTACTCTCCTCTCTTTGCCTGAGCATACCGAAGCAGGCAGTCATGTTTTTTCTTTGTTCTGACCAACGCTGAATAAACTTCTAAATAATGCTCTCCTGCTGTGCATCTTTCGCTGTGTGAATTCTGCTGATAGAGCGTGCATCAGCCCAGGAATGTGGCAATCTATTTCTGGAGCTCGTGTTGCTAATTGCTGATACTGCGTGTCTACGGGAGATCGATGGACGTCCGGAGACAACGTGGAGTCATGATGGACTTTATCTCCCTGGCAGTATCCCAACACGCCCACACTCCCTGGCCCCACCCACCACTGATATGTGCCCCCCCCCAGGATGCTGTGAGAATAAAATGAAGAATTGCATAGGCCACCTAGAGCTTTTTGGAGGAAAGGTGGAGGTTTCAAATGCAATAAATAAAATAGCTCCTCCCCACTCCAGGCTGCAGGTTAGCTGGATTAATTCAAAGGAGCCAAATCCAGCCTAAGGAAAAGTTACCAATTACTTCCGGTGTCTTTGAAAAGGGAACCTCTTTAGCCTCAGGCAAACCTTTCCTCGCAGCTGGCACTCAAAGGGAAAAGGAAGTGCTGGAGATGAAAGGACTATCCCACACCTGTGTTTAGCTGAATATTCTCATTCCCTCCTAAGACAATCAATATGGCGGCCTGGAGCTTTTCAGCCATGGATAAATGTGCTTGCAAGGGCAATGACAACAGCATAAGATGGAGGAGCAGGGGGTGGAGAGTGAAGAGACTTGGCCTCTGTGCATTGGCCAGTCTAGTTACCAGTTACTGATGCATTTAATGTCAATCTTTGGTTGGAGAGCCCTCTACTCCGGCCAAAGTTTAGAGACAAGTCCAAATGCCCAATAAACCTTATACACACTTCTATACTGAATGAGCTGAAGTCTCATCTCCTCCTGTCATTCCCCCACTCCTGAAAATGTGGTAGTTGCTCTCCAGTCGTAAAAATAAAGCACTTACTGATGGCTTGCTGTATTCCAGTATTTTTACTCCCTTGACTAATTGCTAGTTGCCTGCTTGGTAGAAAGCAGAAAGTCATTCTGTGGCACAGAGGACTCAAGTAGAAACTAAAAAAAGGCAGCTGTGAGTCAGGGACCAAGTAGCAATTTGTGTCAAGGAAATTTCCAGCACATGAATAACAGCAGCAGCAAAGAAAAAGAGACAAATTCGGCAAGGGTAAACGTTCCACGTCCTACACACCCATTGTGTAGAGTCTTGTATTATCTTAAGTAATTGCTCTTCTGAGTGGTTGCAGAAGAAGTCTGAGCAAAATAATGTTTTCTCTTAGAGCGATTTCAGGGACTAGAATGCCAAAGGGCACATTAGCATCCAATGTGTGTGATGGGAAACCCTGGGGATTCTCAGGTGCTTAGTAATAGTCCCCCAGTGACAAGAGGAAGGCTTGTGGGACAGGCATCCCTAAGGGACCTTTTGGGGGTTCAGGAGTCTTTGGACTCAGCTACGCGGGTGGCGCTATGGGTTAAACCACAGAGCCTAGGACTTGCCGATCAGAAGGTCAGCGGTTCAAATCCCCGCGATGGGGTGAGCTCCCGTTGCTCAGTCCCAGCTCCTGCCCACCTAGCAGTTCGAAAGCACACCAGTGCAAGTAGATAAATAGGTACCGCTCCAGCAGGAAGGTAAACGGCATTTCCGTGTGCTGCTCTGGTTCGCCAGAAGCGGCTTAGTGATGCTGGCCACATGACCCGGACGCTGTACGCTGGCTCCCTCGGCCAGTAAAGCGAGATGAGCGCCGCAACCCCAGAGTCGGTCATGACTGGACCTAATGGTCAGAGGTCCCTTTACCTTTACATTAGTAAAGAAATAGTGTTATAACACTGTGACACCAGATGGCGCTGTGGAGTTCCACCTTTTGCCAATGTGATTTCCTACTTTGAGGTTTACAACATGTTTTCCTGAAACACTTTTTTTGATGTGTCTAGATCCAGCCTTACCATCCCCAAGGATGCTTCTGTATAAGGAGCACATTGACCATCATGGGTAAGTACCATACAGCTTCCACCAACTGGAAAGAATTTGCAAGCGAGCTATAAAAGCCAGGAGGGAGAATCCTTTGGCCCTCCAGATGTTGACTGATGATTTAATTTCTATAATGCTCAATATATTTAAAATATCTCAAAGTGGTGTACAAAAAAAGAAACAACAGACAACCGAAACAAAATATTACAAAAATACACAGTCACATTGTCAGGGACTTGGCAGAGGAGGAAGGGTGGAGACCACCTCCCCATCCTGACCCTTCCAGAGAGGAGGGAGAGGAAGACAGCATAGATTTACAACAGGGGTTTGTGGGAGGTCACAGCTCAGAGGCAGATGAGGGAGAAAGTTGGAAAATCATGGGAGAGGAGCAGCAGCAGCAGCAGCAGCTGGCTGACACGTTGTCACTAGAAAGCATTCCAGACCCTCCATCTCCCAGAACTCGGCGAGCCTCAAAAGAAGGAGAGCAAAGAGCTCAAAGACAGAGGGCACTTAGCAACACCCATAGAGGAGGTGATGATGATGATGAATGAGAAAGTGGGAGAGATGGGTGGAGATTCACTTGGGACAACGCCATTATCCAAGAGGCTGGGTTCTATTGCCTCTCTCTGTAAAGACTGAAATAAAAAAAGATGGTAAGAAACTTTTCCTTGTCTCTATGCTGTACTTTCCTGGGCAATCAGCCAGGAGCCACTGACAGCATCCTGACGCACATATAAAACTGCTACATTAATGCAAGGTTACTAATATATATATAACTCAATTCATGTTCCTTCTGAGACACCCTCCTTCTCAGCCTCTGAGTTCTCACCAAGGTCCAAGAAGAAGAAGAAGAGTTTGGGTTTGATATCCCGCTTTATCACTACTGGAAGGAGTCTCAAAGCAGCTAACATTCTCCTTTCCCTTCCTCCCCCACAACAAACACGCTGTGAGGTGAGAGGGGCTGAGAGACTTCAAAGAAGTGTGAGTAGCCCAAGGTCAACCAGCAGCTGCATGTGGAGGAGCAGGGAATCGAACCTGGTTCACCAGATTATGAGTCTACTGCTCTTAACCATTACACCACACTGGCTCTCTCAGCTCGCCCATGAAAGTCTCACGATGAGAACAGTTCCTGGAAACAGCAGGTCTCTCACTTAACACTTGCCCTTTATGGACAGGCCCAAGGTGGATGGTGCTTCCTCTGGCTGCCTAAAACTGTGTCTCATACAGCGGCACTCTCCTCACCCAGTTCCAGGTGCAGCAGGTCTGTTGAGTTCCCCAATGGGTCCAGAGGATGGGGAAAGAGTCTCCCTCTACTCACAGCTGTTTTTGCACTTTCTGTCCTCTCCTCCTCCTCCAGCTCCTCCAGCTGACTCACAACCAACATTTTCATTGGCCATTTGACATGTTTGGTTTAATTGTACAAACAAAAAATCCAGCACACACTCGAATCCTTCCCATAAAATGTTGCCAGGCTGGAGGCAACCTATGGGTGTATTCCTGAATGGGCAATTCACCAGCAAGGGACCCACACTTTGCAGGAGTGAGTGTGAAAAGCAGACAGTTCTGCAGTTTTGAAACTGCAGAATGAGACTTGAAAGTTTGGAGCTAGGTAGAGAGGAAGCATCATGGCTGGAGGTGCCATCTTTGGAGATTCGATGCAAGGTTAGTAACCATGCTACCTGCCCAAGGTGTGTATATACATCCACTGTGGCCTCCTTGTGTGCTGGTAACTAAATGCCGCAGAAACAAAACCCTGTAGAATTCTCCCTCTATTCCCCACAACTGGAAGAAGCAGAGCACACTCAGTAATAAATGTGACTAGTTCCCTGGCAACCCACAAGAAAACATGTGCCCAGTCAGTTCAAAGGATGGCTCGTGTAAATGCACATAATAGGGTGCACAGAGAATGGCATATTTGCACTCGGTCATTCAAACTTTCAGGAGGAAAAAAACACCTATTATGTTGCCTCCCAGGGAAGCTGTGTTTTATTTATTAAGTACAAATAAATGAATTATATTCCACTTATTATAGCAAAACCACTGCGAATGGCTCTCAAGCTCCATAAAACAGTAAAAACAACATAAATCCTGTAATATATAGCCACCTATTAAATAAAAGAACAAAACTTCCTACTCTCTAAAACCTCAGCAGCAAAAAGCCTGCCTAAAAGGAGAGTTGAGTTGGCAGGCTTGCCTTGGAAGCAGCTTTAGCAACAAGGATGGGAATCTGTGGCCCTTCAGATCTCATTGGGCTCCAACTGTAATGCAAACTGTAATGTGAGATTAACCTGTAATGCAAAAGGTTGTCCAAGTCTGTTTTGATGCCATGTGGATACAAGACTTAACATCTGTCAGTGTGGTAGAGCCAGTGTGGTGTAGTGGTTAAGAGCGGTAGTCTTGTAATCTGGTGAACCGGGTTCGCGTCTCCACTCCTCCACATGCAGCTGCTGGGTGACCTTGGGCCAGTCACACTTCTTTGAAGTCTCTCAGCACCACTCACCTCACAGAGTGTTTGTTGTGGGGGAGGAAGGGAAAGGAGAATGTTAGCCGCTTTGAGACTCCTGAAGGGGAGTGAAAGGCGGGATATCAAATCCAAACTCTTCTTCTTCTTCTTCTTCTTCTTCTTCTTCTTCTTCTTCTTCTTCTTCTTCTTCTTCTTCTTCTTCGTACATGCATTTGTTCTGGAAGGCAACACTTGGCAATTGTTTTAAAAATTTGAAAGAAAGAAAGAAAGAAAGAAAGAAAGAAAGAAAGAAAACAGAACAATCAGATTGGCAATGATTGTTGTGTCACAGAACCCATCTGTACTATACATTTAAAGCAGTATCATACCACTTTAAACACTCATGGCTTTCTCAAAAAAATTATGGGGACTGTAGTTTGTTAAGGTTGCTGAGAGTTGAAAGGGACCCCTATATCCATCTCAGAGGCACAGTTCCTGGAGTGGTCTAACAATCAATCCCTGTTCATAGAAAACTCTGTAATGGGGAATAGGGGCCTCCTAACAACTCTCACCCCCCGTTGCTCGGTCCCTGCTCCTGCCAACCTAGCAGTTCGAAAGCACATCAAAGTGCAAGTAGATAAATAGGTACCACTCTGGCAGGAAGGTAAACAGCGTTTCCGTGCGTTGCTCTCAGAAGCGGCTTAGTCATGCTGGCCACATGACCTGGAAAAACTGTCTGCGGACAAACATTGGCTCCCTCGGCCAGTAAAGCGAGATGAGTGCCGCAACCCCAGAGTCGTTCGTGACTGGACTTAACGGTCAGGGGTCCTTTACGTTTTTTAACATCTCTCAGCAGCCTTAATAAACTACAATTCTCAGAATTCTTTGGGGTAAGCCATGACTATGTAAAGTTGTATGCTACTGCTTTAAATGTATAATGTGGATGTGATCTCAGTGCCTTACTGTCTAACTTCAAAAGGCAGCTGCTCTATACAGTTTCTCCTTAGAACAACACTTGCGGCTTGAAATGAATCAGGCTAATTTTATGGAAGAATGGTGGCTGGCGGTTCCAATTTAAAGGAACAGTCGTTACAGTAGCATAAAAAGGCTGAGGAAATATAACACAATACATTTCAGTAGAATGAATGAAGAGTAAATTATTTACCCTCTTTATTTTGAATGAGCAGCAGGAAAGAAGGACTTTTGTTAGTTAGTTGTTGACTGCCCCAGTCATTATGCTGCCTTATAAAACACAAAGTAACTCTGCGTTTATGGAAAATGACTGATGCAAAATGATGAACCATCTCACACCAAATATATTTGCATTGTGCTTGTGCCATTTTTCTTCCGTTTTTCAATGAATAGGCAAACATGCCCTTAACTTGCAGCCCCAACAATTAAAATTCCCCCTCACCAATTAATCTCACTAATTAAAATGAGCCCATTATTTGTTAGTCTACCAATTAGAGCAATTAAAGTTCAGATCCCCTGTTTTTAATGACCAGTGGGTCAGGAAAATGGCCTGATTGAGTTCTCGATTGCTTCTTTTTTGCATGAAGAATACTGCAACATGCCATTCCAATTTCTGTGAGACTCCAGGGATTCCTGAGCTTACCTAGGTTCAGTTTCCTTGTAATGAAGGTCAGGATTATTTACACATATATACAACCTGAGCATAGGATGGAGGGGCTCATGGCATTAATAGCCCCATAGATCTTGCTTGTCTTTTAGGTTTTCAGAGGAGCCCCAAAGTCCAGTACAGGGCAAAAATGTCCCTGTGTCTCCAGTTTCCAGTCTCTTTCCAGCTCAACCCACATACAGCTCTGGCTACTGTTCTCTTCTGTAACATCGAGACAAGGGTGTGGGGTAACCTTCCCACCCCAGTTTGTTCTATGGTACAGTGCAATTTATTTGGTTATGCTCAGTCATGGTACAGGACTTGACTAGCCAGCCAAAGCCATCCACTTGACAAAGGAACTGGTTTAATCAAGCTTCCTTTATCCTCAGACAGACAGCACTACAAGCTTTTTTGGAAGGGGCACAGGGTATCATCCAGACTGAGCCCCCCAACTCAAAACAGTACTAACAGGAAATGGAATGCTAAAGAATCACATCACTTCTTCAAGCAACCCCCTGGTCCTTTCCACACTTACCTTTATATGGGCATAACTGCTGTTCGGTCTGACATTTTTAATGGTGAAATTGCACCTTTGGTCAAATGTCGCTGTTACAGTCGTACCTTGGAAGTTGGACGAAATCTGTTCCGGAAGTCCGTTCTATTTCCAAAACGTTCAAAAAAGCAAATTGCAGCTTCTGATTGGCTGAAGGAAGCTACTGCAGCCAATCAGAAGCCATGGAAGCCCCATCAGACGTTTGGGTTCCAAAAGAATGTTCACAAACCAGAACAATCACTTCTGAGTTTGTGGCATTCTGGAGCCAAAGCATCCTAGTTCCAGAGCTTTTGACAACCAACATACGACTGTATTAGTGAGTGAATGCAGGGTTTTCATTACCACACTTATGCCCATATTGAGAAAAGTTCTGTGGCTGCCATCACATCCCTTACATAATCCCATTTTCCACCAGTCAGCAAATGTTGGTGTTATGGTGATCTTCAGGATCTCTTCCAACTCTACAATTCTATGATTCTATGAGGGTAGAATTGGGGTTGCCCTTTCACATATTTTTTTTAATCAATGCCTAATGTTCTAGAATTCTAGTCTTGTGGAGGTAGAGGAAATTCAAAGAGAATTCAGGTGTCTGCCTGAGCTATAGCAAACCTGGTTATTGTGATGATATTTTGTCTGCGGCTGATGATGGTTGTCTCAAACAGTACTTTGGCTCAGTACCATCTTCTCCACCTGCCAATTCGTTGTTGTATACCACACCCAGTGATGTGAATGAAATTTAGTGTGACATGCACTAAATTGGTCAAAGAGCCCCAATTCACAGGTAATGCCGTGTGAAGAGCCCCAATTCACAGGTACTGCCGTGTGAAAGAAATATTAGACAGTAGGACGGAAGCACTAGCATTGCGATGAGGAAAACTAATGCAAGATTCCTCCTGTCTGAATGTACCCCTAGTGTACAGTCGATGGGTTCATCCAGACTTCCTTTTGCGCCATGGTCCCAGTGGTGTGTCAGTCTGTCTGTCTGTCTCTGTGTGTATTTTGGTCACAGCAGTTTTTCCTGGGAAACCCCACAAACAGAAATAGGATTTCCTGGGAAACCCCACAAATGGAAATAGAATTTTCTTTTACTCTGATTTAGTGGCAAAATGTGGGTTTTCCTGGGGAAAGTGCCAGGAAAAAAATATTTTAAAAATGCTTGGATATGGAGGACGTCTAAATAAGCCCCTAGTTAGTATTTTAGACACGTTCTACAAGGAAGTTCTTGCGTGGAAGCCACAAAATGCAGTTAGGCTGCCCAAGAGCCTGCGAGTTAGTGGAATGGGAATTGAGGGAGTTTATTTTGCGACAAAGAAGAGCTCATTTGCATAAGATCTCAAGATCTAGTAGAGAAAAACAAACTTTAGGAAATTGCCATGGAAATGAAGTTAGCTCAGAATTACCTTTTGCAGCCGCCGCTCACAGTATAGAATTATTCTAAAGCCTATTATATTTTCCATTTCAGCAGGTATTTGGTGATGAAAGTATAAAGATTAGGTTTGCGATGATCAAAAATCTAAGGATTTTATTCCTACGCCCCATCCCTCTTTCTAGCTACAGATGTAAGAATAAATAAAACCGGTATCTGCAATGTTAACAAGAAGGTACACTTGGTGAGCTGGCAGCAGGAACACCACCTTTCACCTTTAGGGTATTGAACAAATGTTGTACCATATTAGTAGTGGCAAGACAGCAATCCCACCTGTTCTTTATTTGGCTGACCTTTGCAAAATGAACAGCTGTTCTTAAGTGATTTGCTGAACACATATATTGTCTTTCTCTGATCACAATACCACACCATAATTGGAACTAACAGTCACATCTGTGCTCTGCCCCCCGCCCCCGCCCTCTCTCCAGATCAGCAACAGAGGTCTAAAATGAAACGTTGACTCTATCATTTAGTTGTCTACATGGCACGCTGGACAATGTTAATATAGCCTTTAAAAAGTATACTGTCACTTCCTTTTTTAAAAAGTGAAAGAACAAACTACCTACTCCTAATTCAAAATACAGTGGTACCTCAGGTTACATTCGCTTCAGGTTACAGACCCTGCTAACCCAGAAATAATGCTTCAGGTTAAGAACTTTGCTTCAGGATGAGAACAGAAATCGTGCTCCGGCGATGCAGCGGCAGCAGGAGGCCCCATTAGCTAAAGTGGTGCTTCAGGTTAAGAACAGTTTCAAGTTAAGAACGGACCTCCAGAACGAATTAAGTACTTAACCCAAGGTACCACCGTACTCTAAAATGGACGTCTTTAAAATGGAGGTTGCAAATACCACCCATTCTGAAAAAATGTGAGGTTTTTTGGTTTATTTTTGTTTTGTTTTAGGAAAATGTGTTTTTTTGCTTCCATGGATGATAAGGCTACTGATGAGTACCAGCCATGATTGCAGACCCTCCAAGTGTCCCTATTTTTCCAGGGACACCCCTGATTTAGAGAAGCTGTCCCAGTTTCTGATTTGATCCTGGAATGTCCCACTTTTCCTTAGGATGTCCCTATTTTCATTGGAGAAATGTTGGAGGGTATGGAGTTATCCAACCCCCGAGCCATCTGAAGGCATTCCTGTATTGGGAAGGTGTGTTTTTTTTTAGTGTTTAATGTTTTATTATGTTTTTATATATGTTGGAAGCTGCCGAGAGTGGCTGGGGCAACCCAGTCAGATGTGTGGGGTATAAATAGTAAAATTATCAATATGGAATGGGACATCCCTATGTTCATCAGAGAAATGTTGGAGGGTATGTGATGGCAAACATCAGTTGCAACATGCTTCTGAATCCCAGTTGTTGAGATTTGGAGAAGGGGACACCACTGCTGCACTCTGTTCGTGCTTGCAGGCTATGCACAGTCCTCTGATGGGCCTGTGAGGAGAGGAACAAGGACTAGATGGGCCTTTGGTTTGTATCCAACAGGGCATACCCTTCAACATTTCTCTGATGAAAATAGGGACGTCCTTATTCTATCATCACCATCATCTTCTTCTTCTTCATTTTATTATTTATATGTTACCCATTAAACATTTAAAAACTTTCCTGGCAGCCTTCAGATGCCTTCTAAAGGTCGTCTAGTAACTTTTCTCCTTGGTTCGGGGGTCACATAACTCCATACCCTCTAACATTTCTCTGATGAAAATAGGGATGTCCTAAAGAAAAGTGGGACATTCTGGGATCAAATCAGAAACCAGGACGACTGCTCTAAATCTGGGACTGTCCCTAGAAAATAGGGTCACTTGGAGGGTCTGACAGGGATCTTCATATCTTCTGTCAAAATGTTTAATTTCAGAAGAATCCTGCTTGCTTTGTCTCAATAGTTTGCGCAAGATGCAGAGGCAACTCAAATGTCTTCACATGTGACTTAAAACCCCAGATGGTCAAGACTTCAAGCGATCCTTCCCTGATCTTCTATGTGTACACTAGAACCTCGGTTTTCGAATGTAATCTGTTCCAGAAGTCCATTTGACTTCCGAAACGCTCGAAAACCAAAAATCAAAGGGCTGTCAGCAAAGTGAATGGTGAAAATGGAAAAACGCACAGCGGAAGCCGTTCGACTTCAGAGGCGCGTTCGAAAACAGAAGCATTCACTTCCGGGGTTTTGGTGTTTGGCTTCTGAAATGATCGGCAGCCAAGACATTCAAAAACTGAGGTTCCACTGTATCTATCTATCCCACATGCACCTCTCTTCATCCAGATACATTTCAACCAGGCAAAAGACCTGGAGGAAGATGTGGAGCAGGATAAATGAAGGGCGTGGCCTATGGAGGAGGTGTGGTTGTGGAGAAATCTAAGAGCCTGATGCAAAGGCCTGGATGGCCACAATTTGTTCACAGGCCTGGGGTTCCCCACCCCTGACTTCCAGAAGCACCACGAAAGTTTTAACTGCTCCAGATCAGTGGCTTTACCTTTCTCTTGTCAGCAAAGGAGAATCTCAACAAATTGGGATTCTTTGCCCTTCTTTCCCAAAGTGTAACCAGAGCAACCCCTGAGCTTTGCTGCTTTCTGAGACAACATGGATAATTCACAGTGTAATTACAGCACAGCTCTAACCCAGTGTACTGAAGTCACATGGGGAACTTCACTCACTGAGTGGGGCAGAAAAAATATGTTGATTGGTCTCTCTGATTTGGAAATGCCACTTCAAAATAAATTGTGTTGTTAGACACTCTGAACTCGGCGCAATGAGCACTGTGGGAGGCATTGCATTTCCCCAATCGGACAAAATGATGGATTTCAGATGTCTTAATTAGGTCTGGCTCTCTAAACTATTCTGCCCTGGAGACAAACAGATATTTTTCCCCAGACCTTGCGGTAGCAAACAGTTAGCAAAAGGCTTCTTTGATTTAAAGTGGCTCTCCTGGTTCTTGCACAGCTTCGTAGGGCCAAACTAGACTGTACGTACTTTAAATGTATGAATACATTTAATTGGGCTGTTGTTTTCTCCGCTCTTCTGCAAAGGGATTGGGGGTGGAGAAGTATTTGGAGCAGGATGAACCCCACTCTGCTGTATCCATGCAGTTATCTGCCTGAAAAGGAGGAAAAGAAGCATTGTCACCAGTAATAACAGTTCATCTCCCTGGGTGAAACACAGCTCACTTTCCTCTGTGTGATTTCCATTGAAATTACCCAGAACCTAGGAATGGCTGCCTCTTGTGATGAGTCCCTGAATTGCAGCAGGCAGATTCTGAGTGAAGTGCCCTGAGACCCTGGACTGACTCTGTCTATGTAGGTTGGCTGTTGGACCTTCCTGGTACCTGCTGAGTCTTACTGAAGCAACAAAGTTTCCCTGAGCTCTGGTGAGACTGTTGTTCAGGCCTGATTTATGCTTTGCTCCTTGCTCCTGCCTCCTGGCTAGTCTTTGGGGTCCAACTTGCTCTTCAGTCCTGGCTCCTGCAGAGGTGGATTTAGGGCAGCGTGACCAGTTCTGCCACATGGGGCACTGAGCCTAGGGGGCGCCGCAGGGCATCACAACTATGATGTAGTGAATTGAGCAGAATGGAAGGTGAGAGGTGGGGGGGGGCGCCAAATGTTTGCCTTGCACAGGGTGCTGCTGAAATTTGGAAGACCAAAGTGACTCCTGATTTGTTCCAAGGCTCCTGGCTCATGCTTGAATTCTCCTTATGGCTCAGCCTGACAGAATAACAGCATGAGTCTAATTCCACCCATATGATGGCTTGGGACTTAAGGGATTGCCCTGCCCTATCAGGCCTATATGTCTTCTTCAAGCTGCAGAACTTGCACTTTTACAATTTCCATGTATTTGTGCATTTTCGTGCTCTTTGGAACTCCCTGCCTATAGACATTAGACGTCAAAGCGCAAGTAGATAAATAGGTACCGCTCCGGTGGGAAGGTAAACGGTGTTTCCATGCGCTGCTCTGGTTCGTCATGCTGCCACATGACCTGGAATATGCACGCCGGCTCCCTCGGCCAATAAAGTGAGATGAGCGCCGCAACCCCAGAGTCGGCCACGACTGGACCTAATGGTCAGGGGTCCCTTTACCTTACCTGTTTTTTCTTTTAATAGTGCCACTGATTTTTATTTGCTTTTCAATGATGACAGCTTCATATATTTTTTGGCTTTTTAAAAAATTTGCTTTGTGGATTTTGGCTGTGTTTTATCCACAGCTTTATTTGTACACCTCTTTAGAGAGCTCATGGATTAAATGGTCGCTAAGTCTAAATAAATAAATGGTTTCCCCTCACATCTACAGGGAAGACAAAACCAGCTCAGCACCTCTGATGTAGAGAGACCTTCTACCATGGAGACATGACATTGTCCTTCATACATCCCTTGCATCCCTTGTACTGATGGGCTTTTCCCCAGGAGGCTATATCAACAGGTATTACACAGAACACTTTAACAATCCATCTTCCTGCTCCTCCCATAACAAAATGTATTGTACTGAATGTAGCTATAGGCCCACTCAAAAACTTCTGTCTGCAGAATGGCACCGTTACAAATTCCATCTAATGCCCATTCCACATTTGTAAGAAATCAGTCTTTTACTGTGGCAGCACCCACATTTGGAACTCTTTACCATTTGACATTGGGCAGGTGCCTTCACTGTACTCTTCTGAGCACCTGCTTAAAACTATTTTGTTTAGGAAAACCCACCGAGACGTGGAGAATGTTTGCAGCATGCAGAATGTTTGGGCTGGATCTAGACACATAGAAAAAAGTGTTTCAGGAAAACACGTTGTAAACCTCAAAGTGGGAAATCTCATTGGCGAAAGACGGAACTCCACAGCGCTGTCTGGTGTCACAGTGTTATAACGCATATAAAGCACTTTTTCTTTACTAATGTAGCTGAGTCCCATGTTAGCGCTTAGTGCTGATAACATGAAGATTGCAAGTTGATTCCCATTCAGAACAGTTGCATATTTCAGGCGATTGGACTAGAAGATGCCGTGGGGTTCCTTTCCAATTCTATAATTCTCTGATTCTAATGCTGATGTGTGTTTTAGTTTGTTTTTAGCTTATGGCTTATTTTAATTTTAGTTGAAAGTTTTAAATAGGTGTTTTCAGCTAGGTTTTTTTTAAAAAAACAAAACAAAACCTGATTTTCTTGCGTTATTCTTTTTGTAAACGGCTTTGAAGTTTTCCACCCTCTTACAATCCAGTGGTGTATATAAATTGTATGAAAAGAAGAAATGTTAGGCAGACATTTAATACCATTTATGGTTTCAGCTGCAGAGTGTTCTTTACGTGTGTCTTCCGAAAGAAAACAAGAAGGGAGGGGGAACACAAAAACTCCACCCTGCTGTTTCAGGACAGCTATTTTCAGACCCCATTTCTCTGTGCGCTGCCGCACACCTTGTGAAGCAATCAACTGCAAAGGAGCAATTTTTGGACAGAAAATGAATCTGACAGGTTCGTTCAATACACCATCCACACCGTTATAAGCGTTGCCAACATTTAACCTGAGGTCGTACTGCATCAAGATAAAGCATATAAAACGTTGCCTGTACAAATGATCAACAGCTCGAGAACAGGAGGACAGGAGATTGATTATAAGGTTCACCCGAGGGCCGTCCTGTTAATAGAAAACTGTTTTGGACTCAGGACTGGATGCAAAGAAGGTGAGCGGCACATGAGCAAACATCGGGCGATGAACTGCATCCTTCGTTTAAGTGGAAAGAAACTAGTGGGCATGCTTTGGAACCTTGCGTTTGGCAAATTATGAGCGAAAGGGAGATGATCTGGGGAAGCTTCTCCTGTTTCTGTATTGGATCCTAATGGTAACAAGTCATTTCCAGGTGGATCAGAGACGGCCTAAGTTTCTGAGCGGCACTGTGGCTTTGACTCCACACACACACAAAAAGCATGACTGTTCTTCCTCCAATAAGAAATGGAACCACGGGGCCGATCCACACTGAACATTTAAAGCATATTCAGTGTGTCTTTAAAGCACATGACTCCCTGCCCCAAGGAATTCTGGGAACTGTAGTTTCCCCTTCACAGCGCTAGCATTTCCAGCACTCTTTACAAACTACAGTTCACAGGATTCCTTGGGGGAAGCTTTAAATGTTTGTGGATCTGCCCCATATCGACTGGGGGAATTCCCAGAGTTGGAGAAGAGATGAGAGGTGGGAGATGGGGGGGGGAGAATTTTTCATTTTGATCTTCAGGTCTAGCTTTTAATCACTGAATTATTTCCCTGGGGCACTCCAATCAAAGAAAGAGAGGTGTTGAAATAAAGAAGAGTTGTTCATCACAGGGGTTGTCATTCTTCTCCAAGAGAATGTGAGGGCAGGGTATAAGCAGTCACCTTTAGCCATTTTAAAACAAAATCAGAGCTTTTTCACAAAGGACTACATCCAGGATGTGGGGAAGGTGAAGAGAGAAAACTTTGAATATTCTGGTGGTTTTTTTGTTTTGTTTTGGTAACGAAGCTAAGATCACCTAACATTATAGTTCCTGGATCTATTTCTCAGAACTTCAGCAAGTTTCATACACACAGGCACCTCTTCAGTGATCCAGTTTACAAACTGATTGCCTCTAAAAATCTAAGGAAGGGAATATGATTGCTATCTTCCCACTCCTAAATAGGAATGTCTGCTCTTGCGGGAGAACTGCTGTACCTATTTTTCCTGAAATTTAGCAGGTACCACCCTCTCACAAGGGGCAGTCATGATTCTGGGCATGAAATCTGCACCCATTTCTGGCAGAAAAGTAAAAAAAAATGGATACTTTTTCTTTTTTTAAAAAAATAGACTTTAAAGGTTCCCTGCAGAACAACCTCTGAAAGTATCGGCCTAACATTTGGCAGTGTTGGCTCAATCCTCTCTGGAGCAGCTCATTTGCTTGAAAAGAAAAGAAAAAGTTATAGATACTTTTATATTTCTTACTATAGTCAATGGGGGTGAAACAGCTTCAGATTCAACAGCTCAGATTTAGACCCAAATAACTCAAATCAGAAAAACACACACATAGAGTGGATCCAATACAAATCAGGCTGCTTCCAAACACTATGACATGTGGCTGGTTTCTCACCATGGCTTGTTTATATGCCATAAGTCTCTCAGGCTGCCATAGACTTCATTTTTCATAGCAGTGAATCACAAAGTCCTTTCTTGCACTGGCTGCAAGTATGAAACATTGATTTATGCAAAGTGAGTGTGGAGCAAATTCTGAGCTGAAGGGACTAGTGGTTTTGACAAACTTAAGTGGGTTCTTTCCTACTGTAGTATCTGAATTGTTCAGCTTAGTGTATATTGTAATTTGAGACATCTTCAGATACTGTATCGCCCTGGGGATTCCAATTATTGAACTGCAATACTTGTTTTGATGAATTGGTTGCTGTTTGGTTTATTTATATGCTACTGTGCTTGATATTATAGAGATTGCAATGCTTGGTTTTTTTTAAATGCTCGCTGTGATTGTTGTGAGCCAGTTTGAGCTGAACGTTCGTTGTTGGGAAAGTGGAATACAAATATGAAATCAAAGCAAGTCAAACTTTTACAAGTGACATATAAACTTGGGTCGCCAGCTGGTTTTGGACTACAGTTCCCATCGTCCATGACCACTGGTCCTGCTAACTAAGGATGATGGGAGTTGTAGTCCAATAGCAGCTTGAGACCCAAAATACTTCATTCAAAATACTTGCTCGAATCTTCTTTGCTGAAATTGCAATTAATGCAGTCTGCAAGGATTTGTGCTCATACTAATCTGAAAGTCAGTATGGCAGTATATCCTGTGTTGATGATCCAGTACTGTACAAGGGACATGGTGGGATTGTTTTTTTAATGCAATGTTATCAACACTGGCCAGTCAACAACCTTTTCCTATGTGCTTTAGCAGTGCAATTCCCAAACTACACTGGCCCATTTACTTGCTTATAACTGAAGGCACTCAAGCTGTCAACAGACTATCATTTTGATGACCATTGAAAGTGGTTTCAGGGTAGCAATTTTAGAAAACTTGCATTGGGGTGAGTTTGGAATATTTCACTCAATCATTCATTTGAATCCTGCTCTTCAGACAATGGGTTCCCTGAGCAGCTAATGATGATTTAAAGAACAAAAACAATGATGAAAGTAAATAAAATAAATATGAATAGAGCAACAACCCAGTATCTAACCAGAAATATAAAACTAAAAATCTAAAACTTAAAAAACAACAACACTAAAATGAGTGGGCAATTCAAAGTGTTGGTGCTGACCTTTAAAGCCCTAAATGGCCTCAGCCCAGTATATCTGAAGGAGCGTCTCCACCCCCATCGTTCAGCCCGGACACTGAGATCCAGCGCTGAGGGCCTTCTGGAGGTTCCCTCGTTGCGAGAAGCAAAGCTACAGGGAACCAGGCAGAGGACCTTCTCGGTAATGGCACCCACCCTGTGGAACGCCCTCCCATCACATGTCAAGGAAATAAACAATCATCTGACATTTAGAAGACATCTGAAGGCAGCTCTGTTTAGGGAAGTTTTTAATGACTGACTTTTTAATGTATTTTAAATCTTTTGTTGGAAGCTGCCCAGAGTGGCTGGGGAAACCCAGCCAGATGGGCGGGGCATTAATAATAATAATAATAATAATAATAATAATAATAATAATAATATATTTTCTAATCATAGAGTTGGTCTTGTAGGCCATCTGTTCCAATCTGCTGGTGGCAGGCCCCTGCTTAAAGTGAGGTCTTAACATACATCTCTGAATAACCGGTTTCATTTCTCCACCTGCTCCTACTGTCAAGTAGTTTTTCCTATTATTATTTTTAGACCTTTCTTAATTTTCATAAGACATTTATGACAACCTCATACAATACACAGTTATACAAAATAACTTTAACGTGGTCTGGACCCCAACCTTGTGAGGAATGGTTGAGGGAGTTGGGTATGTTTAACCCGGAGAAGACAAGACTGAGAGGTGATATGACAGCCATCTTCAAATATCTGAAGGGAAGTCACAAGAAGAAGGGAGCAAGCTTGTTTTCTGCTGCTCCAGAGGGTAGGCCCAAACCAATAGGTTCAACTTAGGAGAAAGAAGATTCTGACCAAACATTTGGAAGAACTTGCGGATGGTAAAAGATGTTTGACATTGGAGTGGACTAACTCAGAAGGTGATGGACTCTCATTTACGGGAGGTTTTTCACAGAGGTTGGATGTCCATTTTTCTGGGATTCTTTAGCTGTGATTCCTGCGTTGGGCTGGATTAGATGACCCTTAGTGTCCCTTCCAAATCTACAGTTCTATAATTGTGTAACCATAACCATAAGAATGGGACGCGGGTGGCGCTGTGGGTTAAACCACAGAGCCTCGGACTTGCTGATCAGAAGGTCGGTGGTTCGAAACCCCGCGACAAGGTGAGCTCCCATTGCTCAATCCCTGCCCCCTACCAACCTAGCAGTTCGAAAGCACGTCAAAGTGCAAGTAGATAAATAGGTACTGCTCCAGTGGGAAGGTAAACGGCGTTTCCGTGCGCTGCTCTGGTTCGCCAGAAGCGGCTTAGTCATGCTGGCCACATGACCCAGAAGCTGTATTCCGGCTCCCTTGGCCAATAAAGGCGAGATGAGTGCCGCAACCCCAGAGTCGGTCACAACTGGACCTAATGGTCAGGGGTCCCTTTACCTTTAACCATAAGAATACAGTACACAACAATTTACTACAGCACCATTTTTGTGATAATTTCTCTTAATATACACATGTTTGTATGCAATTTTGCCCAATGTACACATTTTTGGCAATGAAATATCCCTAATTAAAATACATTTTTAAATGCTGTTTTCACCAACAATGTGCATTTTTATGCACCCTTTTTACCCTAGTATATGCATTTTTGTGCATGCTACTTGGCTGCAGAGCTGGACTGCTAAATTTGGAGAAGTGTGGCTTTTGAAGGATGCCTGTGTTTCAGTTCACATATTGTTTTGGAAACTGCAAATCAGGCAGGTTAACCTTTCCATGAAAACTGAATTGAATTTCTTCCCCCTTCCTAGAGACAGCATGGCTCCTTTTCATGGCCTGCCAAGTCCTGGTACATTTTAATCTTCTATTATTTTCTGCCTTGTGTTTTTCTTTTGAGATAGAGAAGGTAGAATATAACATAAAGAGGGAACGAAATAAAATTTAGAGCAGCCAAGATTTCAGAGCGGCGCAGTCTGAGGAGCTGGACATCCAGAACTGCTAAACACCGAGGGTACAAGATGTTAAAAAGATATTTATGTTAGCTCATTAGAAAGATGGAAACCATTTGGATAATTCAAGGGCGGCTGTAATTCTAGTTCATTTTTTAGCTGCGGCCTTTTTAAAAAGGAGAAGCTTGCAGCATCAGTGGTCTCAGATCAGCAGCTTGGGTTTATGAACCTGAAATCATTAAAGCCTCTGAAAGTCAGGAATCTTGGACTGCATTCTTAGCAATTAAGAGTAAATTTAGTTGCATGATAGAAAGCATGCAAACATCGTACAGTGCTGATGATTTTAAACACAGACTGGGTGAAGGGGATACCAGTGGCTTCACAGCCAGAGCTCCCAGAGGCATGCTTTGTAAAGGAGATGAAGATTGCAACACTACACACATTTATTTGGGAGTAAGTCCCATTAAGGGACGCGGGTGGCGCTGTGGGTTAAACCACAGAGCCTAGGACTTGCTGATCAGAAGGTTGGCGGTTCGAATCCCCGTGACGGGGTGAGCTCCTGTTGCTCAGTCCCTGCTCCTGCCAACCTAGCAGTTCGAAAGCATGTCAAAGTGCAAGTAGATAAATAGGTACCGCTCCGGCGGGAAGGTAAACAGCGTTTCTGTGCGCTGCTCTGGTTCGCCAGAAGTGGCTTAGTCATGCTGGCCACATGACCCGGAAGCTGTACGCCGGCTCCCTCGGCCAATAAAGCGAGATGAGTGCCGCAACCCCAGAGTCGGTCATGACTGGACCTAATGGTCAGGGGTCCCTTTACCTTTTAAGTCCCATTAAAACCAATAGGACTTATTTCAGTTGTTGATGTATTTTTTCTTTTTTCTTTTCTTTTCTTTTCTTTTCTTTTCTTTCTTTCTTTCTTTTTTGCAAAATCTCAAAAAAAATGAAGTTTTGAAGCTATTTTTAAGGAAATTCTCCAATATCTAGACTTCCAACATTGCCATACATCCAGATTTTCCTGGACATTTAAGCAATTTCCACCCAGACACTCTGCTTCTGACTGTGGTATTCCAGCTGTGACTGAAAAACCGACCTAGCACTGGTCAGACTTGGTGTAAGTTATGTTCCTATAACTGTTAGGCTACAATCTCAAATTCACTTTATTGGAGTAAGTTTCATTGGATCTATGCAAGGTTGTGAGCAGGGCTTTTTTTTAATTTTAAGATGGAACTCACCAGAACTCATTTCTGGCACGTCTCAGGTGCGCACCATTGCCATTATAAGAGAACAAGGAAGGCTTTCATGGTGAGTTCTGGCACCTCTTTTTCTGGAAAAATAGCACTGGTTGTGAGTATAGAATCATAGAATCATAGAGTTGGAAGAGACCACAAGGGCCATCGAGTCCAACCCCCTGCCAAGCAGGAAACACCATCAGAGCACTCCTGACATATGGCTGTCAAGCCTCTGCTTAAAGACCTCCAAAGAAGGAGACTCCACCACACTCCTTGGCAGCAAATTCCACTGTCGAACAGCTCTTACTGTCAGGAAGTTCTTCCTAATGTTTAGGTGGAATCTTCTTTCTTGTAGTTTGGATCCATTGCTCCGTGTCCGCTTCTCTGGAGCAGCAGAAAACAACCTTTCTCCCTCCTCTATGTGACATCCTTTTATATATTTGAACATGGCTATCATATCACCCCTTGACCTCCTCTTCTCCAGGCTAAACATGCCCAGCTCCCTTAGCCGTTCCTCATAAGGCATCGTTTCCAGGCCTTTGACCATTTTGGTTGCCCTCCTCTGGACACGTTCCAGTTTGTCAGTGTCCTTCTTGAACTGTGGTGCCCAGAACTGGACACAGTACTCCAGGTGAGGTCTGATCAGAGCAGAATACAGTGGCACTATTACTTCCCTTGATCTAGATGCTATACTCCTATTGATGCAGCCCAGAATTGCATTGGCTTTTTTAGCTGCCGCGTCACACTGTTGGCTCATGTCTAGTTTGTGGTCAACCAAGACTCCTAGATCCTTTTCACATGTAGTGCTCTCAAGCCAGGTGTCACCCATCTTGTATTTGTGCCTCTCATTTTTTTTTTGCCCAAGTGCAATACTTTACATTTCTCCCTGTTAAAATTCATCTTGTTTGTTTTGGCCCAGTTCTCTAATCTGTCAAGGTCGTTTTGAAGTGTGATCCTGTCCTCTGGGGTGTTAGCCACCCCTCCCAGTTTGGTGTCATCTGCAAATTTGATCAGGATGCCCTTGAGTCCTTCATCCAAGTCGTTGATAAAGATGTTGAATAAGACCGGGCCCAAGACAGAACCCTGTGGCACCCCACTAGTCACTCTTCTCCAGGATGAAGAGGAACCATTGATGAGCACCCTTTGGGTTCGGTCAGTCAGCCAGTTACAAATCCACTGAGTGGTATTACTGAGTAACCTGTGACCCTTCAGAGGTTACTGGGCCACAGTTCCCATCGTCCTTGGCTACTGGCTGTGCAGGCAAGGGCTGCTGGGAACTGAAGTCTAGCAACACCTGGAGGGCCACAGGTTATCCACCTTTGAGTTAGAGTAACATCTAAGTAAAATTGAATAGCTCTGCACTAGTCACCTCTGTGTTCGAAATTTGGAATGCACATCAAAGAAGATTGATTAATGGGGATTGGGATGAGTCCAGATGAGAAGCTACTTGGCCAAATCTATACTGAGGGAAAGGCAGAACATTAAAATACTAGTTGCTATTTCATGTTATCTATAAGATACTAACGCTATTGCATGTCAGCCACCCAGTACTACCAGCTGCTAAATCCCCTTGCATTTCAGCTGTCAAATACAGTCAAGTTTCCCATATCACTGCATGTTTGTCATATCTTGAAATGCTTATGCATATTCACCGTCGCAAGTGACACCGAAGGGAAATCAGATCGATCTGGATTATAACCATTCTCCTTTGTTATGTGTAAAAATATCCTAATCCGTCCTGACACTTGCACAAAAGAAGCACCTGCTCCTTCTGTAGCAAGTGCTGAAGCAGCTACAAAAGGCCTCAATTAAGCAGAGATGATGATGGTTGTGGGCAGATCTCTCTCTCTCTCTCTCTCTCTCTCTCTCTCTCAGAGCAATCTTACTGAAGTGAGAAAGGATTAAAGTGAATAAAGTTGAGCAAGGGGTCATTTGTGTGTTTGGAGGGGGGGAGTTTAGCTTTAATTAGAATGACATAAAGTACCAAGTCACGCCAATTAGCCATCTGTGCAATCAGCAGCTCATTTCCTGGCCTGTCATCTAACATTCCTTCATTCCAGTGCCTTCCGAAGATGGGACTTTCAGAGGGAAAATTTACAGACCATGATAAGTCAGCACACGTTGGATTTGTCATGTCATGACCTAAATTCACCCTAATTTGGGGCAAGAGAAAGTTATTTATTGCCATGGTGTGTGTGTGTGTGTGTGTGTGTGTGCTTTGCCATTTCAGCAACTCTAATAAAATACAGCTTAATTTCAGGTATCTTTCACTGGAAGGAAGGATTTTATTTTCAGCCCATCTGTGCTGAAACAGAACCCTGCATTTACATTCCTCCTCCTTCTCCTCCTCCTCCTCTTCTTCTTTCTCTCTCTTTAAAAAACAAATAAATCACACAGTTTTAATGTGCAAATCATACCGTCCAGAGTTGGATGGACTATGAGGGTCATCTAGTTTTGGTGGAAATTGCTTAAATGTCCAGGAAAATCTGGACGTATGGCAACCGATGTCGGAAGTCTAGATTTCGGAGAATTTCCTTTAAAGGAATCTTTTTGCCCAATGTGGGGCTTGACTCCACAACCCTGAGATTAAGAGTCTCATGCTCTACTAACTGAGCTATCCCACTTGTTGTTTCCTGTGGCGATTATTCAGAAGCAGGTAAAAGGTAAAAAAAGGTAAAGGACCCCGGATGGTTAAGTCCAGTCAAAGATGACTACGGGGTGCGCCGCTCATCTCACTGTCAGGTTGAGGGAGCCTGGCGTTTGTCCACAGACAGCTTTCTGGGTCATACGGCCAGCATGACTAAACTGCTTCTGGCGCAACGGGACACCGTGACGGAAACCAGAGCGCATGGAAATGCCATTTACATTCCCACCACAGCAATAGCTATTTATCTACTTGCACTGGCGTGCTTTCGAACTGCTAGGTTGGCAGGAGCTGGGACAGAGCAACAGGAGCTCACTCCATCTTGGGGATTCGAACTGCCGACCTTCCGATTGGCAAGCCCAGGAGGCTCAGTGGTGTAGACCACAACGCCACCCACATCCCTTATTCAGAAGCATACCACCTCCAAGCATTGAGGCAGAGCATAGCCATCAGGCTAGTAGCCTCGGAATGCCTTTACCGCCATGAATTTGTCTAATCCCCTTTTAAAGCCAAGTTAGTGGCTCTCAGTGCCTCTTGGGGAAACACATTCCATAGTTAAACTGTGTGCTGTGTGAATAAGCTCTTCATTTTGTCTGTCCCAAATCCTACCACATACAGCTTCCTTGGATGTCTACAAGTTGTAGCATTAGGAAGATGGAGAGAAAAACCTTTTTTCTGTCCCCTTCCTCCATGCCACATGTAATTTTATACACTTTCGCCTCTTTCTAGCTTTTTCTCTAAAAAGCCACCAAATTCTGCAAAGCTTCTCAAACGGTAGTTGCTCCATAGTTAGGCATTGCCTTTTCATGTTCTCTCAATGTTGTGACACAGTTCATGACTAAAAAAAAAAAAAAGAATACCAAAAAGCATTTAGAGAGAGAAAACACATTTTAAAAATATGGGTGACAGCCAACCTCCATCATACTCCAAGTAGATCCATTGATTCCATAGGACTCCATTGAATATCAACCCATGTGTTTTTCAGAGAAAATAAGCTACATTACACATGTATATTTCAATCTGAATTTTCATGCAGTTCCTTTGTAATGCAGAGATTGATTTGGGGAAAGGACAGAAAAGACTTTTTGGATAAACACCCCAGAAAGAGATTCATATGAGAAGCAGGTTGATTTATCCACCTCTCAAAGTTGCATCTAGGCTTTGCCAAATGTCAGGAACTACTTTTCCAATGAAATGCAGTTCAGGGTCAAACTGGTTGTTTTAAGACAAATGATATAAGCTATTTTAAGTGTCCAAAGCCCTGGAATAAGGAAAGGTGTGCCCCTCCCCCATGAATCCTTGAATGAATGCATAACAAGATATTTTATGGATGAATCTGCTTTTATCTTTCTGGTTCAGTACTGAATGCCTCCCCCCTGCCCTCCTGCCTACTTCTTCAAACATAAGAATTCCTTTCTGTGTATTTTATTGCAGCAGTAGCAGCAGATAATGTCAGCCGAATAGATGTTAAGCATGGCCTTTGTGCTCCTGTACACATGTTCCCTCCAGGTACGAGCTGGCTGCTGGTGGAACTGAATGGAAAGAAACCCTTGCTAGATCTGACAAGTAATGTTTGGAAGCAAAAGATGAAAGGAGGAAAAACACCGCAAGGAATTTAAGCAAGTCCTTCTCCCTGCACTAACCATACACCATACAGCCATTCATTTATCTCCACTGCCACGCAGACTGTTTTTGATTTATGTAACACACACAATGCTGAGCGTTGTCTGTGTTGAAGTTGCACAGTTACAGGTCTCAATGTTTCCAAGGGACACCGGTTCTGCTGCTAGCCTGGTGAACAAATCACTTCCCCTCTTGTTGTTGTTGTTTAGTCGTTTAGTCGTGTCCGACTCTTCGTGACCCCATGGACCAGAGCACGCCAGGCACTCCTGTCTTCCACTGCCTCCCGCAGTTTGGTCAAACTCATGCTGGTAGCTTCAAGAACACTGTCCAACCATCTCGTCCTCTGTCGTCCTCTTCTCCTTGTGTCCTCTATCTTTCACAACATCAGGGTCTTTTCCAGGGAGTCTTCTCTTCTCATGAGGTGGCCAAAGTACTGGAGCCTCAGCTTCATGATCTGTCCTTCCAGTGAGCACTCAGGGCTGATTTCCTTCAGAATGGAGAGATTTGATCTTCTTGCAGTCCATGGGACACTCAAGAGTCTCCTCCAACACCATAATTCAAAAGCATCAATTCTTCAGCGATCAGCCTTCTTTATGGTCCAGCTCTCACTTCCATACATCACTACTGGGAAAACCATAGCTTTTACTATATGGACCTTTGTTGGCAAGGTGATGTCTCTACTTTTTAAGATGCTGTCTAGGTTTGCTTCTCCTCTTAGAATCCCAGAATTGTAGAGCTGGAAGGGACCCAATGATCATCTAGACCAACCCCCTGCAATGCAGGAATCTCAGCAAAGAATCTTAGCAAACTGATCGCCCACTGCATTGAATCAGCATTACCTAGTTGTAGTAGTGTCGCTTCCTTCCCCAGTGGTGGACTTGGAGCCCTCTGTGCAATGTGAAAATGTGGCGCCCCCTCCCCCGCCTCTCATGCTCCATTGTACAGCATTGTTTTGGCGCCCCCTGCAGCATGGCCCCCAGTACAATCACACCAGTCATGCTCCCCTGAAACCGCCTCTGCCTGCCCTCTTTCTGCTCCTTCCCACCTACATATCCAATTGCTCTCTAGGTGTGGTACAGAAACAGCTCTTTCCCCATTTTCTTTAACTTCAGAGCAGCCGAAATATTCAGAAATGTTCTCTAGCATTCTGGTGAGCAGCAATGCAGCCACACGAAGGAGGGTTGTGTCCTCACAGCACCCATCCTTACAGGTTGTGGCTTAAGATTCCTGTGCTTAAAGATTTTTTTGTTTTAAAAGAAAGAAATATTTTGCATTGTATTTTGCTGCATTAAATTGCTGTGAAATCCCCTGGAATCAATGACAAAGGATGGTATAAAAATTCATTAAATGGCCAAATTATTTTAAGGGCAAGCTGGCAAAACCATTTCTTCGAATCCACATGTTCTCTGCTTAAATATAAGGCCTCATTAGACTTTCTACAGCTATACAAGGGTTGAATCAAATGATCCAAGCTTGGTTATGACTTCTTGCATATATATATATATATAGAGAGAGAGAGAGAGAGAGAGAGTTAAGAACTCCAACTTCACTGTACTACACTAATACATATGCTGCACCACTGACTATATTTTCTTAATTTGAGGGAAACTTTAGAGCAGCACCATTTTTCCTTTCAAATTATTTGCAAGCAACATTTCATTTCCTTAATGCTCGGATTATTACTTAGTTACACAACTTGATGTATTTCTGCAAATTACGGAGGAAACATCCCTACAGCTCACACGGTGTGAATTCATTAACATTAAGTCAAAATGAATATTATGCAAATGGAAACTGTGCTATTCATTTCTCATTTGCAGCAGCTGCGACTGGTGCCCCCGCTTCCCTCTTACAGGACTTCCCAAATAAAAGGGAGGGGGAGAGAATTGTTGCTAACGTGGAGAACTCAATGTCGTCTGCTTCATTCATTTGGGATGCGGCGCTTGCTTCATCATGCAGGAATTCATTTAGAAACGGCGAGGTAGCTCCTTGGTTGGTTGAAATCATACGTCTAATCAATCTACTATTGTGGCATATTACAGCCCTAATGTTATGAGGGCAACACACTGAACGCATAGAGGAAGCAGAGATAGTTGATAGCTGCGAGCTAATAATGGGAAAAATCTCATTCCAGAGTTATACACACACACACACACACACACACACACACAGCCTACTTCATCTACGTGTGGTTTTCTCAGCAACTGGTATTCAGAGACTTGCTGCCTCAAAACAAAATATGAAATTTGTTCTGCCCAGTTTCTGTAACAGTTTTTTTTAAAGTATTATTTTTAATATAATAATGGTGGCCTAAGGAATACCAATTAAAGGGTGATATTTTCCTCCCTCTGTACAACATCCCTGGGAGGGACACTACATCAGATCACTCACTGGAAGGGCTGCTCACCCATGAGGCAACTGCCTCAGGCAGAGGGATCTACAGGGGCAGCAGATCCCACCTCCTTGATCCTGGTGTAGATCTTCACTCACCCCTCCTTTCCTGGCAGGGAGGGGGCGCCATTTTGTAGTTCACCTCAGGTGCCGAAATGTCTTAGGCCAGCCCTGCAAAATGTTTTGGGGCACTTGCAACCTTAAGCTGGCAGAAGTTTGGTGCTTAGCTGCTTGGACTTTGTAAACGAACAAAGAAAAAAGAGAAAGATTCTAAAACTCAACCCCTCAGACCACACTATGACATTCATTGAAGTGAAGAGTGCGAAGAGAACTATCTCCTGCTCTTCACATCAGTCCTGGAGATGTTGAGGGAGTGAGTTCCCTTCAGAATCGGGACCAAACTAATTCCTTGAGCATCTCACTGAAGACATCCCAGGGCAGCAGGACAACTTCCAGGCTCTTTCCCTCAGACAGAACAATCCAGAATATTATGTTGCACCAGGATCAACACTTGATGTATGCTCAATGCTTTGTGCGGAACAGCTCTGGGTATTTGAGTTTGTCTGTTAAGGCAGAGCAGCTGCAAACTTCACTCACCTGCCTGCCCATCACCTTGGTTTTAAGGTAGCTCATCGGTACCAGAAGGGGAAATGCTCCGTTCCATTGAGAAATTGCCTTTTCAGTTGTGTTCTGGAAATCTGCTTCCGAGAAATGCCTGAAAGAGTCCGGGAGTGGAAGCATTTGTTCCTGCTGAGGCGTATTGGTAGCTGACTTCAGCAGTACATTTTGTTCTTTGAAGCCCGTTGTTCATCAAGACTGCGTCTCCGAGGAGGGAAGCGGGGTCAATGAAGGTCAGGGGCAGTCTTTCAAGGGAGCCTTCAAGAGGGAACCTGCTGCTTCAATGCGCAGAACCTGAAAGGATGCTTGAAAGTAAAGAGTTTCTCACTAAGTAGGAAATGTACCTGCTGTGCATCTTCGGAAAGTTTGTAGCAAGCTCAGGGTGGGAGAACTCACAATGAGCCTTATTAAGGCATTGGATTCTGGGATAGGGCTGAATGTGTAGAGAGTGGGGAGCGGGAGCATAGACCCAGGTGTGTCTCCTACATCCATGCATTCCTTGGCATGCAAAGTGTAGGCTCCAGTGCTCTGGAAAAATGGATTGTACAGCTGCCACATACAGGAATGTAGCACATGAGTCCTTTGGGTGCCATAGTTATTCATAGCTGAGATGTTCTTAAGGAGAGTCCTGTTGAATCAGACCAAAGGCCATCTAGTCCACAATTCTGTTCTTGTTGTGGCCAACTAGATGACTCTGGGAACCTTGTAAGCAGAACTGGAGCACAACAATGTTACGTATAGTAACTTCATTGACTGAAATTGTAAATGTTTGTATGCACTACTGTGTGTTTGCATTTCATCAGTTGGTACGGTAACTGAATTCCAGAGAGTTCTCTAGTAATTCACATATGATTGGCTAACGTTGGTCACATAGGAAGTATCTGGTGAAAGAGAGACTCCATTTTTAATGCGAAGTAAGGTGACTGTGTTTTAGAATCCACCGTGAACACTGCTAAGTCAAATAGAGCGTTGGGGTGTTTCTTCTCTGCATGAAAGAAAGAGAGCAAAGCTGCGGGAGAAAGGAAAAATGGAAATTAGGCATGGCCTAATTGAGATACAGAAGGCTGGGTGCTGAGCTCTGGAAATGCAGGAAAATACAGTAGTTGGGAAGTTAGAAGAAGAGTCTGTATGCCCATGCTTGGAGAAGCATGTGACTGTAAATATAATGTTTTAATTCATCTATAATTACAAGTTTATGCAAGGAAAGTTTTTGAATGTTAAAATCTGGACATTGGTTTAATTTCCAAAGAAGGGTGTCAGTCATATACAGTGGTACCTCGGGTTAAGTACTTAATTCGTTCCGGAGGTCTGTACTTAACCTGAAACTGTTCTTAACCTGAAGCACCACTTTAGCAAATGGGGCCTCCTGCTGCCGCCGTGCCGCCGGAGCAAGATTTCTGTTCCCATCCTGCAGCAAAGTTCTTAACCTGAAGCAATATTTCTGGGTTAGCGGAGTCTGTAACCTGAAGTGTATGTAACCTGAAGTGTATGTAACCTGAAGCGTATGTAACCCGAGGTACCACTGTATATGATTTGAGCTTTTTAGCTGTAATTTTGCTACCCTTCCTTCAACAAGCGACACTCTCCTCACCTCCAGTTCCCAGCCACTAATATTTTCTCTATCCACTTCCTACACAACATGCATAATATTATGCACCTCTATCAAGTATTTATACTCCTCTGACTCACCATTCCTCTAAACTAAAAAGCCCCTAGTCATTCAACCTTTCCCCATACGGGAGTTGATTGTATGCAGGACCGCCCCCCCCCTGTTTTGGTGCTTATGAACACCAAAGGTGTGTTCAATTTGATCTTGCAAGCTGCCACCTTTGCCCACAGCCCAGAAACTTACTTTGGAGCAGGAGAAAGTGATGATGAAGGTGGTGGCAGCAGATGCTCCAGACACAGGGAGAACTTTTCTTTTTTTTTCATGCTGAGATTACAACTTCCAGAATCCACAGTAGAAAATGGAAACTCCGCAGAGGTTCCCACCAAGGAACCTGGGACATGAAGTATTTCTTTAATGTATTTATCAGTTCATTTGTTAATTCTGTGCCCCCATCTTTCCTTGGTTCTCAAAGCTGTTTGCAGCAATTATACAGATATAATAAAAATATAATAAAAGAGAGAACAACTACCACCAAATTTAACGGGGCTAACCTCTGCATAGATGTGTGTAATATTGTGCCATAAAATACCAAAGCAATAAAATACAAAAGTAGAAACAAACAAAAATATGGGGCAGGTAAAAGAATAAAATCAATTTTAAGAGTCCCAGCGTAAACCAAGAAGCACACATTTCCGTGTCAGCTTAGAGGCCTCAATAAATAAAATATCTTAGCCTGCCGCAGGACAGTAAGTTGATATGGGTTTAAGCAGGTCTTCCTTGGCTAGGAGCAGTTTATTGCTGTATTTTAGTTGGTTAGTTGTATCGTATCAGTAGCTAAAGTGGTGCCCTCCAGAATGGTTGCACTCCAACTTCCACCACTCCTTGTTGGCTGGGGATGATGGGACTCAGAGTCCAACAGTATCTGGGGGGCACCAAATTGGATGCCCATGTTTTATTGAAAACTACCCTGAAACAATGATGGGACGCAGGTGGTGCTGTGGGTAAAACCTCAGTGCCTAGGACTTGCTGATCGTAAGGTCGGCGGTTCGAATTCCCGCGACAGGGTGAGCTCCCGTCGTTCGGTCCCAGCTCCTGCCAACCTAGCAGTTCGAAAGCACCCCTAAGTGCAAGTAGATAAATAGGGACCGCTTTATAGCAGGAAGGTAAACGGCGTTTCCGTGTGCGGCGCTGGTGCTGGCTTGCCAGATGCAGCTTCGTCACGCTGGCCACGTGACCCGGAAGTGTCTTCGGACAGCGCTGGCTCCCGGCCTCTTGAGCGAGATGAGCGTGCAACCCTAGAGTCAGTCATGACTGGCCCTGACGGGCAGGGGTACCTTTACCTTTTTACCCTGAAACAAATGCTTAAGGGTGGGAAACAATATTTAAAATAAATGAGTGAGTGAATGTATGAATGCAGTTTCCAGAGCTGGTTGGAGAAAGGACTGGCTCTGCCAATCTCAGCAATGGTGTTAATTATTTTTTTTTAAGTCAGCGGTGCATGCCCCAAATTAAATTGTTTGTTCTGCTCTTGCCAATTTCTGCAGATGAGAATAACAGCATTTAAAGGGATTCAGGTTGGAAAGATTGGCCTTGCTAAATCCTGCACATTTCTAGGTGCTGTAAAACAATTTCATACAGCCATTCCCGCTGCGTCCCTGTATGGTGTTAACACCTATCTCTCTGAAAGTCTCAAAATACATTTCCTGACCAAGCAGAAACCTTCCTGTCAATTACACTCAGCGCCTCCGTACAGATAACATTCCTTTCACTGAGCAACTGTGTCCATGAGCTGATAAAACTCCTTCTGTAACACGTCCATATCCACATCCGGCAAAAAAATATATATAATAAAACTGTCCCGAAGATGAACTTCCATTTTCAAGCCCAGGTTCTGTGGCTGAACTGAAATGAGACGGTTAATACCTGTTATTGATACTCAGGAATGGTTTATTGGGATATAGTCTTCTGCTGCTTCTATCGACTGAAGAAAGGGCATGGAGGCATTAAGGACGTGCCGTGGGCGAATAGAATTTTGCAATATGGGTCTGGCAACCCAAACCTACAGATTGGCTCAAATTATTGCAATTCCAGCAGGGTCTCACACAACCACGTCTAAACTGCAGTCTGATTCCTGGGAAATGGGTCAGTGCTGGCTAGAAAATGCCTAATCCCTCTTCTCCCCCCAAATCTTGCTGGTATTCATTTGCACTGTATTCCATTGTTTCTGTCATTACTCAAAAAGGAGGGCGGGGAGAGAGGGATTCGACTCCTGTGATTTTCCTTGATTGCCTTCTAGCTACTTACAGAAGCCTAACTTCTGATAGGATCCTCAGATGTCCCATTTTGGCTCCCACAAGAGTGTGCTCCCCAAATTTTTTGGGGGGTGCACTCTTGTGCAAGTCATGTGACTCAGGTGGGAGTGCAGCCCTGAAAGACGTGAAACCCAATTTCCCCCTGTGGCATGTTGGAGGGTATCATTATCTTCTGTAGGCAACATGGGGTGAGATGCTTCTGTTGTCTCCGGCATTGCAGGTTGTGCTCAAGGGCTGCAACTGTTTTGGACCAGAGGGCACGTTCCAAATTTTGAAGAAGTGCTGTGGGTGCCAGTCCCAAAATGGCGGATGGCACACTACAAAATGGCTGCCAGGCTCATGGCAGAGAACAAAATTAGAGAACACTAACACATGGCTTCCCTGCCCCTGACAAATTCATGCTTGCTGTGGGAAGTCATTATGTCCTTAGGTCCTAATTATGGAGGTCACATAATATTGACTCAGCCCTACCACAGGTTGCAGCTGATGCCTCTGTCAGGATGCTGTCAGCAATTCCCGGCTGGTTGCCCAGGAAAGTATAAAGGCAAGGAAAAGTTTCTTATATTCCTTTTTGATTTTAATCTTTACAGAGAGAGGCTATAGAACCCAGCCTCTTGGATAATGATGTTGTCCCGAGTGAATCTCCACCCCAGTCTCTCCCACTTCCTCATTCATCATCACCATCACCTCCTCTATGGGTGCTGCTAAGTGTCCTCTGTCTTTGAACTCTTTGCACTCCTACTTTTGAGGCTCACCAAGTTCTGGGAGATGGAGGGTCTGGAATGCTTTCCAACAACAACATGTCAGCCAGGTGTTGCTCTGGCTCTCCCATGATTTTCCAACTTCCCCCCCATCTGCCTCTGAAGTGTGACCTCCCTCAAACCCCTGTTGTAAATCTAAACCTGGCTTCCTCAACCCTTCCAGATGTTTTTGGCCTACAACTCCCATGATCCCTAGCTAGCAGAACCAATGGTCAGGGATGATGGGAATTGTAGTCTCAAAACATCTGGAGGGCCAAGGTTGAGGAAGCCTGATCTAAACTGTCTTCCTCTTCCTCCTCCCTGGAAGGGTCAGATGGGGAGGCTGTCTCCACCATTCATCCTCTGCCCAGTTCCTGACAGCCTTATAACAAAAAGAAGCATTCTCCAGTACCAAGAAAAATATACAAGGTTGCCCCACCACACTCATTGCCTCTCTCACACACCACAGACAAACATGCCTCTCTCTCTCTCTCTCTCTCTCTCTCTCTCT
Source organism: Podarcis raffonei (assembly GCF_027172205.1). Taxonomy (NCBI): domain Eukaryota; kingdom Metazoa; phylum Chordata; class Lepidosauria; order Squamata; family Lacertidae; genus Podarcis; species Podarcis raffonei. Next base: position 61,978,809 of record NC_070611.1, on the reverse strand, counting down.
CTCTCTCTCTCTCTCACACACACACACACACACACACACACCACACAGCCACGCATATATCTCTCCCTCTCTCGCACAGGCTGTACACACAAACACATTTCTCCCTTCTCTCTCTCTCCTACATGCCACATACTGTCCCTCCCTCACAGACCACACATACATGCACAGCTCCCCCCCTTTCTCTCATACATCTTTCCCTCTCTCTCCACCCAAACACATCTTTCTCAGCCAAACATTCACAAACACAGGGCATATTGCCCCCTGGCCCAACACACGCACAAACACATTCAGTAAAGCTCTTCAGTCGGTGAAGGAAGTGCCTACCATTTTGATCTCCTCCAATCCACTCCTCCCCTTGAAAAAAGCATAATAAAAATACTTAAGGAGCCCTGGGAAAGTCCACGAATGGGAGGTTGGGCTCCTCTACACCCCCTGCCAATAATTTGAACTTCAGTTCCTATAGGTCATGGAGGTATTATAGAGAACATGATTGTGTGGAGCTTTATCTAAGAATGGGACTTAAGTCCACTGATTTCTCTGATTATGGCTAATGTTGAATGTTCAATATCTGGGTCTTTGGACCTTACTGAATTTTCAGAACTTTGTTGTTGTTTTTATAAGATATTTATTTAAAAAAAATATAATATTACAATAAAAGAAAAAAGAAAAAACAGAATAACAAAAATACAGAATAAAGAAACTTTTTAAGAAAAAAACACACATACATTTTCAATTACTTATTTTCTTTTAACTTGTTTCCCGGACCTCCTCATACCTCCCTTTTTTGTATTCCACCCCAAATTGTTAGTTCAGCAAATCCTTACCATAGTATTATCACCTATTTATAATCCTTTTTTTTCATATTCTCTTAAAGCATTACAGCTGGAAACCACTTAATTTCAATCCAACATCATTCTAACACTCATTAATTTTACAATATTTCTGTAGGTAATCTTTAAATTTCTTCCAATCTTCTTCCACTGACTCTTCTCTCTGGTCTCGGATTCTGCCAGTCATTTCTGCCAATCCCATATAGTCCATCACCTTCATCTGCCATTCTTCCAAAGTGGGTAGTTCTTGTGTCTTCCAATACTTTGCAATAAGTATTCTTGCTGCTGTTGTAGCATACATAAAAAACGTTCTGTCCTTCTTTGGCACCAATTGGCCGACAATGCCCGGAAGGAAGGCCTCTGCTTTCTTCAGAAAGGTATATTTAAATACCTTTTTCATTTCATTATAGATCATTTCCCAGAAAGCCTTAATTCTTGGGCACGACCACCAAAGGTGAAAGAATGTACCTTCAGTTTCTTTACATTTCCAACATTTGTTATCGGGCAAATGATATATTTTTGCAAGCTTGACTGGGGTCATGTACCACCTGTATATCATTTTCATAATATTCTCTCTTAAGGCATTGCATGCCGTGAATTTCATACCTGTGGTCCACAACTGTTCCCAGTCAGCAAACATAATGTTATGTCCAACATCTTGTGCCCATTTAATCATAGCAGATTTCACCGTTTCATCCTGAGTATTCCATTTCAACAGCAAGTTATACATCTTTGACAAAATCTTAGTTTTGGGTTCTAACAATTCTGTTTCTAATTTTGATTTTTCCACCTGGAAGCCGATTTTCTTGTCCAAATTATATGCCTCCATTATCTGATAATAGTGTAGCCAATCTCTCACTTTGCTTTTTAGTTTCTCAAAGCTCTGCAGTTTTAGTCTATCTCCCTCTTGTTCCAAAATTTCCCAATATTTCGGCCATTTGGCCTCCATATTGAGCTTTTTCTGAGCCTTCGCTTCCATTGGTGACAACCACCTTGGGGTTTTATTTTCCAATAAATCTTTGTATCTTATCCAAACATTGAACAATGCTTTCCTGTCAATATGGTTTTTAAATGCTTTATGTGCTTTAACCTTGTCGTGCCACAAATATGCATGCCAACCAAAAACGTTGTTAAAACCTTCTAAGTCCAAAATGTCTGTGTTCTCAAGAAGCAGCCAATCTTTTAGCCAGCAGAATGCTGCTGATTCATAGTAGAGTTTAAAGTCTGGCAGGGCAAATCCGCCTCTTTCCTTTGCATCAGTTAAATTTTAAATTTTATTCTGGGCTTCTTGCCCTGCCAGACAAATCTAGAAATATCTTTCTGCCACTTCTTGAAACAATCCATTTTGTCCACAATCTGCAATGTTTGAAACGAAAACAACATTCTAGGCAAAACATTCATCTTTATAGCTGCAATTCGACCCAACAAGGAAAGCTTCAAATTTGACCATATTTCTAAATCTTTTTTCACTTCCGTCCAACATTTTTTCATAATTATCTTTGAATAAGTTCCCATTTTTTGCTGTCATATTAATCCCCAAATATTTCACTTTCTTGACCACAGTTAAACCTGTCTCATTCTGAAACCTCTCTCTTTCAATCGGTGTTAAATTTTTCTCTAAAACCTTTGTTTTTGACTTGTTCTGAATTTTCAGAACTTTGGTCCACCTAGTTCAGTGTTGTCTACACTGACTGGCAGAAGTTCTCTTGGGTTTCAGACAGGAAGTGTTTTCCAGCCATACCTGGAGATGCCAGGGATTGAACCCAGGACATTCTGCATTCAGGGCAGATGCTCTCCCCCTTAACATTGTGACTCTTCATTAATTGCCTTGGCATTATCTGTTAATAATATACCCCTCATTCTTTTCTCCTTTACATTTATTTATCTCATTATACTCCCCGCCGCATTTCATCTCATTCACTTCCCAGCTTCCCCCCTGCTATGCCCATTGCATACGCACAGAACGATTCCAACACGAGCTCTTTGGATTTGGCAGCTTCGTTACAGTCTTGACAATGACATATCCAGAGGATTACTTTACGAGTCCCTCCCCACCCCCACCCCCACTCTCTGCAGACCAGGAAAACAATAGATATATGTATGTATATATATATATATATTTCCTGCTTCCATATGTGGATTTGGATTAGCTACACAAATGACTTTATCTCACAAGCAGCATATGCCGTTCAGCTTTGCAGTTTATAGAGGTGTACATTGCTGTTACAAACGGAGGGTGGTCTGTGAACAGGAGAGATACTTTTACTTATTATATTGGGATTTAGACCTGACTTAAATGTGATGGAATTGGGCAAGCATAATTTATCTGGCACAGCACTGAATGGGCCCAGTGACTCATTTAAGTAGGTCCCTAAGCTGCTACACATAAAATACTAGCACAACTAGAGAGGGAGAGAGCCCTGCAGGATCGGACCAGAGGCCTGTCTAATCCAGTATCCTGTTTTCCCCGGTGCACAGGAACCCAGGCAAATGCTTAATGCTGAGTCCGACCATCACTCCATTTAGCTCAGCCTTGTCTACACTGATTGGCTGTGGCTCTCCAGCGTATCAGGCATGGAACTTTCCCAGGCCTGTCAGGCGATGCAGAGAATGAACCCAGGGCCTTCTGCTTGCAAAGCAGATTTTCCACCACTCAGTTCCAGCACTCCCTCCCCAAAGGGTGCCTTATACTGTATACTGTATAGTGTACAGTTTAATGCCTTATACTGTGTCAAAGCTCTGGTCCATCGAGCTTGGTATTGTTAAGTATAATGGTTTAATTGTACATTGAAATGGAAAATAACCCTCAAGTAGCTCAGGTTAAGAACAGTTTCAGGTTAAGAACGGACCTCCGGAACGAATTAAGTTCTTAACCCAAGGTACCACTGCACACAGAAACATCCAAAAGAACCATTAAAAGCAACACAGAACCATTATTAAAATGACAACTCATGAACATTTTAAACAACTGCATAGACCATCCAGGAAGAAGAAGAAGAAGAAGAAGAAGAAGAAGAAGAAGAAGAAGAAGAAGAAGAAGAAGAAGTTGTTGTTCAATTAATGCATGAAAGTCAAAAGAGATGAATTTTAAAAAGGAATGAGGAACCTCAGGCCAAAGAGCCAAATGTGTCTTTTTTCCTGAAGTTTTTTTTAATAAAGTTTTCCAAAATTTCACAAAAAGTGGTACCTCAGGTTAAGTACTTAATTCATTCCAGAGGTCTGTACTTAACCTGAAACTGTTCTTAACCTGAAGTGTCACTTTAGCTAACGGGCCTCCTGCTGCTGCCATGCCGCCGGAGCCCGATTTCTGTTCTCATCCTGAAGCAAAGTTCTTAGCCTGAAGCACTATTTCTGGGTTAGTGGAGTCTTTAACCTGAAGCGTATGTAACCTGAAGTGCATGTAACCTGAGGTACCACTGTATACATTTCAATACATAATACAAACTTTTTTTTAAAAAAACAACACAACAAAAAACTTCCTATCCCCTTTTCCAAATGCATCCCTGAAGGTCTCTCTGCTGCCTGGCCCTCTGAATTCTCCCCAGGACACCCCCCTCTCCCCAGACCATGCCCCTCATCTGCTTTTGCTTCATACCCTGGGTGTCTTTGCCTAGCTGGAATGTGCACAATATTGCCTCTTGTCTGTCTGGATGAACGATGGGAAGGTTTGTGTTTCTCTGTGTGTAAAACCCAGCCTCCTGTACAGAGGTGAAATTCACATTTGTTGATCTACCCTCTGACCCTGCCCACCAGTCACACATGGCCCTCAGAATGTTACCCAGAAGAGAATGTGGCCCTTGGGTGGGAAAATGTTCCCCACTACTGGTTTAAAAATATATTCCAAGAGTTCTATTTATTTTTATTTGCAGTGGTGCTTTGGGAGGTAGTGCCCTTTAATAGCAGACAGGATGAAGGACTAGGCCAGAGCTATTGTCAGCCTGGGGTATATACTGCATATCTCTCTCATAAGCATAGCACATCAGAGAGGGAAACAGCTTTGGACGCAGGAGCCTGGAAGGGTCAAAAGATGAGCGCTAAATCTTGTCCGATGAGTGACTGACTCAGCATATTATTCCCTAAGATTGGGCCATTAAGGGAGCTAAATTTAAATTATTATTTTTTTCCACAAGAATTTGATGGTTCCTTGCCAGGCAATAGCTGTGGAATAAATTGCAGTTTTATGACCCCCATCACAGCAATAAATCACAGAATTGCAATTGTCTCAAACGGGCAGCAACCCACTTGATTATTTCCGGAACTTACGCAAAAGAAACCCCAACAAAGGTGTGGAAGGGAGCGTGAGAAGTCTGTCAAATATCCACAGAGTGTATTGGATCATTTTATGAGTTATTTACTGGCAATGATTTATGTAGCAGGCAGTTCCTGAATCAGGGTTCCTGCCTGTCTTTGTGAAATAGTGCTCTGATCCAGTGGTAGCTGCGCGGGAGCAAGTCACAAACATGGCAACTGGTGGTTCAGAGATGGGCATCACTACTCATAGCAAAGGACTCATCCAGCCAGTTCAATATGGATCAGAATTTATTGTCCTAGCCCCAGGTTTTGGGGGTCCTCTGGGAATGGGGCACTCTTACAGGGCACACTGTGGTTTTCTGTGACATATATTTGCATATATTGGTTTCTCTGATTATTTTGGCAGTCACACATACTTTTGGAAAATGCACATTACGAAGAGATCCTAGCATATATAAATCCAGTATAATAAATGTATGTGTGCTGGGAGCTTCCTGTCAAGTGCAGCTTCCTAAAGTATTTCAAAGAAATGTGTACACATACCTGTTGCGTAATTCCAGGGTTGTATACACCTTTTCTGTGTTGGCTTTTCCATATACATGCATAAGTAGGTATCGGGAAGAAGTTCAATTCAGTTTGCATTTAAAAGCAAACCTACCTAATTTGTACCTCCTGGAACAAAATGGGAAGCAAACATTGCTATCCTTTGAAATTTTCACTTTTCTGAATTTTGCAATGGAGCTGAGTAATAAATATTAGTGTTAAATATGCATTTAAAATGCATACATTAGTGAAACATTATATTTGAGACATTATATTTGGGGAAATTCATGTGCAAAAAAATCATATATTTGTGAAAATTGCATGTGTATAATAGAAGAAATTCCTTTAAAACTCTGATGAATTTTCATGAGGCCTTTAAAAAACTGTTGTGGAAATAATAATAGTAATAGTGATAGTGATAGTAGTAGTAGTAGTAGTAGTAGTAATAATAATAATAATAATAACAATAGATAATAATTTATTATTCATACCCAGCCCATCTGGCTGGGTTTCCCCAGTCACACTGGATGGCTCCCAACATGTGGAGAAATGAATTTATTACTGGAATAAAACAAAAACTGAGGGAAAATGGAAATGGACAGATTTGTCCAGCCTCCTGTGTCACCTTCCACGCTCTTCTGGAGGGTATCTCAACTCTTTAAAGTTGATTATCAGTGGGTGCTAGTGGCAGCAAAGAGAGGAGGAATCTGTTTCACAGGCACAGGGTTGGAGAATCTCAGTCTTTGGGATCAAATGTGGTCCTCCAGCCCTTTCTATATGGCCTTCAGGGCTCTCCCCTAAGCCACAACCCATCCCCCCACTAGAACTATTCCACACGCCCCTTGGATGCTTTTGCCTGGTCAGAATGTGTCATTGAACTGTGATGATGCCTCTTGCTTGGATATATAGGGAGGTGTGCATGTCTGCATCTGACGTTTGCATGGTTGAAACGTAGCCTGCTACACGTATGTTGCTGCAGCCATTTCTGCCATTGGCCCCATCCACGACAGGAATATGGCCCTCAGAAGTTTCCCTTGAGAGAATGTGGCCCTTGACTGTAAGAAGTTCTCCAGCCCTGTATCTCTCCATTGCATCAGAAGCCCTTGTGCTGAGTTCAAGGGGGGCAATTGGATTCCACTCCTTGTGTATCTCTTGAGAGGTTCTCTATCCTTCTCTGCTCCTACAGCAAGGATGTTGAATGCACTGTTTGACACTCATCTTTGCTCTGCCGCGATGCTCCCATCATGCCGTGTTATGTGGCTCTGTCAGAAGTGCCATGTGAAATTGCTTCAGGGAAGGAAGCAGAGGGTTGCAGGGGGAAAACAAGCGACGTTGCAAGGCTACGGCGGTCACCTTCACCTCCCTGGAGACTCGCCAGAGCGAAAATAAAACTTCATTTACTCATAAATGGGTGAAGAGTCGACGCTGGAAAGAGACAGGAAGTAAAAGCTGGAACGTAAAGTAATTGACGTTTTGCTTTACAAGGTGTATGGATTTCAGAAATGTCCTTATGTCTTTGGACTGTCTCTGTTTCCTAATGTTAGCTTTTCTGCGGGCCTTGGGGCGTTTTGTATTACATTTGCTCTTAAAAGTCTTGGCACTCTAATCAGAGGTCTAAGGAAATCACAGAAGAGCTTGCTGGGAATGAACTGAAACAAAATCTTTGTTGTTTTGACCAAAAATACAAGGCACAGAGAACTTACATCAGGGGTCTGAGAGAAGAAAAAACAGCCTCAGGGCCACATTCCTTTGCAGGGAACCTTTGGGGGGCCAGAGGTGGGTGGAGCCAGAGGCAAAAGTGAGCGCATCACTGGATTTATTGATTTCATTATTTCATTATTATTTATTTATTGAGAGCCAGTGTGGGGTAGTGGTTACATTATCAAAGTAGGACCTGGGAGGCCAGGGTTCAAATTCCTACTCGGCCACTGGGAGACCTTGGGCCAGTCACTACCACTCAGCCTAATGTACCTCACAGAGTTGTTGTGGGGGGAAAGGTCCTTAGAGGAACAGGTAGGATGCAAATGCAACAAACAAACAAACAAACAAAAACCTTTGGCGTCACAATGACAACAGGTGATTGAACAGATGGACAGTTGTGGCCACCTTTCAGAGTTGGCCCATGTGGGTGGAAACAGGTCCCCCTGGGCCCCAATAGTCCACTCCCTGTGCTATATTAATATATATGTTAAATTTAGGACTGATGGATTATTTGTAATCTTATTGTTAATGGGAATTGATGCTGGCTCTTTCCCCCCTTTCTATAGTTCATATTTGTTGGCCTGCATTTGACCACCATCCCCTCCCCACTCTAAAGATTTGTCATACGTCTGCAAAACCTGGAATTTTCCCCATGCCTACTGATATTTTTATTTATTTTTAATAGACTTCATATACCACTTAAATATCAAAACCTCTTAAGTGGCTTGCATATTACATTGCCTTCCTTTGAGTTGGTGGTGGCATTTTGGGGACATGAGGGATGTCACTCTCAGCCTAGACATTGGAAACAGAATGAAAGAGATTGCCTTCGGATATCGATATTCAGTCTAAGACCATAAGAACATTTATTTATTTAATATAAAATGGTTTGTTTGTTTTTTAAACTCCTCAAAGTGGTTTAGAAAAATAACATAATGAGAACCTTAGTAGAGCAGGCTAATGGTTCATCTACTCCTGCATCCTATTTTCACAATGGAAAAGCAGATAGAATCATAGAATTGTAGAGTTGGAAGAGATACTGGGGACCATCTTGTCTAATCTCCTGCAATGCAGGGATATGCAGCTGTCCCATATGGGTATCGAACCTGCAACCTTTGCGTTATCAGAACCATGCTATAACCAGGTGATGTATCCAGGCTGTGGAAGCCTGTCAGTCCTGAATACAAGAACAGTCTCCCCTCCATTGCGTTTTCAGCAACTGGTATTCCAATAGGGGAGGTTGGCCATTGTTATTATAACACTGATAGCCCTTTCCTATGCTAACTAATCTAACTGGATCCTAATCTAGCTATGCATTTGTCTGATCACTTTCTTTAATAATAAAAAAGTGTTTTAAGCTATTGACGTTCAGCAATACAGAGATGCCCTTTTCCCAAAGAAGGAATTATGGCAGAACAGTTAAGTTTGTGTGCAGTTTGTTGGGGAGATTTGCCGACAGAGACCGATTTCGCAGCAGCTGCGTTGAACAATAATCCATACCTTAACCCTATTGCAGATTCCTCTGGCACTGGCTATAAATGTTGTACCTATGTTGGAATAAGACACTCTCCAACATCTAACTCCCTGGGGTTTGAAGAGACCTTTGGTATTGCCTGCTACCAGCTCCAGGGCTATTAATATCCCCCATTATTATTATTAGTGACACAGACCAGTGCCAGTTGCCATAAAGAGGTGATTCACTTGAAGGTATCAGAAAATGTCACCCTTTGCAGCAAAACCCCTGCTTGTAACTTAATAATTGTCATTTAAAGAAATTCCTTCCGACAAAATAAAACCCAATTGTTATCAGGAATGCAAAAGGAATAAACATTTCAGAAGCCACTTGTAGGGGTGTGTGAGATTTTCCGACATTTCCACTGATATTTCTTCCTTCCTGAATCATGGCATTGAATGCTTGGGATACTTTTAAGCTAAAAGTGGATATGTAGTTTCTAAGTGATTGTTGAGAATCATTGTTCCGCATTGCATGGGCAATTGGTTTAATTGTGCATCGTTCCCCATTCAAAAGCACAGACCTGAGCAGTATAATGTTGATCTGAAATCGTCATATGCACAATTGGGTTAATCGCACATTTGTTCCCCGTTCAGAAGCACAGACCTAAGGAGTGTAATGAGGATCTGAGTAATTGCTGCTGCTTTCCTCATCTCATGTATCCTCCATTCATACTGTGTGGAACTGTACTTCCTTGTTTTGGACAATAGCCTGCACATATTTTCTCACAGGGAAACAAATTTTTACAGACTTCCTTCTCTGCCACTCCAGGAAAGTTAGTAAAGGTAAAGGTAAAGGGATCCCTGACCATTAGGTCCAGTCGCGGGCGACTCTGGGGTTGTGGTGCTCATCTCGCTTTACTGGCCGAGGGAGCCGGTGTACAGCTTCTGGGTCATGTGGCCAGCATGACTAAGCCACTTCTGGCGAACCAGAGCAGCGCACGGAAACGCCGTTTACCTTCCTGCCGGAGCAGTACCTATTTATCTACTTGCACTTTGACGTGCTTTTGAGCTGCTAGGCTGGCAGGAGCTGGGACCAAGCAACAGGAGCTCACCCCATCGCGGGGATTCGAACCGCCGACCTTCTGATCGGCAAGCCCTAGGCTCAGTGGTTTAGACCACAGTGCCGCCCGCATCCCTAGGGAAGTTAGTAGGAATGCACAAAATGGAGGTTGGCAATGCTGGATTGAAGAGGGAATTCAGGAGTGATTATATCAACCTACTGGAGAGTAAAGGTAATTTGAAAGAGACCCCTAGCTCCGGCAAAGTGAGTTAGACATGAAAGCCTCATCATTGCCTTTTTGTGACAGATCAGCAGAGAGCAGCAGCTCTCCAACATTCTCCCCATCCCCATGGATCACTTGAAAATTGCTTAGGGTCCTGGCAGGCCACTTAATGGTTTTTCTGCCTGTTGTGTCAAGTGTAACCCCATAGACTTAAAATTGTAATAAATAAAATACAATAAAATAAATGAAGGAAACAATACAAATTCAGTTAATATTATGGACATGGCAACTTTCATCTTCACAAATCTACAAACACACTGTGGGTCACATGAATGAAGCACATGGACCACTGGTGGTCCATGGACCATAGTTAGGGAACTCCTGGCACAGAGGGGAAATGATCAAGCAGAGGCTAGACACTTCTTTCCCTTCTAAAAATAAAAATGCTAGTGGTTTCAATGATAAAACTGCTTTGCATGATAGTTTGAATTTCATATTATTGAAGGTTCCATGTCAACTGGCTGAATATCTTTCTGGTAAAGATAGTGTGCTTCACATGTAAGCACCAGTGCATTCAACAGAACTTGCTCTCAGGAAACTGCATAGCAGTTATGCTGATCCTAATAAATTGGGTATTTAGACTCTTCTTGGGAATGTTGCTAGCGAGGCGCTCTCTCTCTCTCTCTCTCTCTCTCTCTCTCTCTCTCTCTCTCTCCCCTCTCCATAGACTGGACAGATTCCAGTGCATGAGTCACTAGGAGAGTGTTGACTTGCTGGCCAGCCTCAGAAGCCAAGAGTCACTGAGGAAAAGGACACAGTAGGAGATTTGTGTGTTTCATTGGCTTCAAGGCTGGAATGTGTGTGGATGTTTTCCTTTGGCAAGGTGACAAGAAAGAACAGGGGTATAGGTGGATACCTCAAATTGTTATTTATGTGTGGGTCTCTGTGTGAGGCCTCTCTTGGGATTGGCCCCGAAGCTACAGCTGGTACAGCATGCTACAGCCAGGTTGTTAAGTGCCTCACCTGGATGTGTGCACATTACACCTGTGTTGAGGGAACTGCAGGGGTTGGGGTGGCTTGTCCTGTTTTGCCACCTGAGGTGAAATGGGGAAGTGCTGGCTAGCCACCCACCCCCCCACATGAGGGGGCATTCTGCAAGGTCTTGCTGCCCATCTTCTCTGCCCCAGGGGCAGAAAAGACGAGTAGCAAAGTTGCTCCATGGAACGCTCCCATCTCACTGAACTTCCCATGGGGGATGTTCCACAAGGCCTTATTCAGCCTAGAGGTGGGGAAGACTGGTGGGGAAGGCTAGTGGCAGTGCTGCTCACCCTTCCTGCCAAAACTCGACAAGAGAATGACATTCTGGCAGCAGCAGCAGCAAAAGAAGAAGAGTTTGGATTTGATATCCCACTTTATCACTACCCGAAGGAGTCTCAAAGCGACTAACATTCTCCTTTCCCTTCCTCCCCCACAACAAACACTCTGTGAGGTGAGTGAGGCTGAGAGACTTCAGAGAAGTGTGACTGGCCCAAGGTCACCCAGCAGCTGCATGTGGAGGAGCAGGGAATCGAACCCGGTTCACCAGATTACAAGTCTACTGCTCTTAACCACTACACCACACTGGCTCTCTGCAGTGTGGGCAGGTTGGGTGCTGCCACTTGTGCTTCAGCTACTTGCGGTGGCTGCTTCACCCTGCCTCTTGCATGGGTTGGCTATGTGATCAGCTTTTGGGTCATCATCCATTTCTGATGGTTGATGACCCAATATTTCTTTCATTGAACGGGATCCCTGCTTTTCAGTACTACGACACCTGTCCCTTAATGTACTATCACGCTGACTCATGATTTGCGTGCAACATTTGGTCTCTTTTTGAAAGATTTAGGGGAGGTCTAAGGCAACCTGACCCTTTAAAAAGTCAAATACCGGCGGATTTGGCATAAAATACTCTTTTGCAATTTCTCAAAGCAAAGGAAATATACAAGATGAAAGGTCATCCCCAGAATGGAGATGTATGATTTTGAGCTAAAATGTCAGATGATGTTTCTTGCTCTTTCTTAAGTCCTCATTTTTCCCTTGGATTTCTTTTTTAACTCTGTTATTCTGGCAATGAAGCTGCACCAAGGAATAATGATGATGACTTCATGAAAAGGTCAGCAGTGAGTATTGGGGGCAATCTTCGTACTGCACCAATGTAGCACCATTTTCATAGGGGCAAAATGGCTTAGATTTGGGTTGCAACACAGGTAAGATGATCCAATGTTTGGGACATAGGCTAAGACCTATTGGATCATTTCCACTATAAGAACACGAGGGCTGTAAGAACTCATTTTTGTTGCCTCTTCTTCAAATTGAAGTGTATTGGGGGTTTGGTTCCAAGAGTAGAGTAACTGCTAAATGGGTGTTTGATGAGAGATGCTTTCCTGCATTCCAATATAGCAGCAAACAGCTTTCAAAAAGTCAGCATTCCTGTGATGGTCTGGTCAGCTCCCAGAGAAGGCAGCAAGGCAGGTCCAGAGTTTCAGCACCACTGACAGCTCCAAGCGAGCAACTTGCTCTTAGAAAGGTGGGCAAACCAACTGAGTCTTTAAAGGTCTCCTCTGCCTCCCCCCCAGACTCCACCCTTTGTGGACAACTTCTGTATTCTTAATAGGCCAACCTACTCCATTCTGAAGCCTCCTCCCTAGAGAGGTACTGTGGGAAGACTTTGGTTTCTCAGGCTCAGGGAAAGGTGACCACAAAGGTCCTGGCTCCAGCCCTACAGGCCTAGGAAGGTTTTCTGTGGGATCCTGTGTTCCAGTCTCATTGGACTCTTGGGCCCCATCTGCACTATACATTTAAAGCAGTGTCATGACACTTTAAATAGTCATGGCTTTCCCCAAAGAATCCTGGGAGTTCTAGTTTGTTAATGGGGCTGATAGAAAGCCCCCATGTTTCCCTCACAGAGCTGCGATTCCCAGAATGGTTCAACAGTCAAGACTTCTCCCAGGGTATTCTGGGATTTGTAGCTCTGTGGAGGGAATGGCTGCTGCCAGGTGGCAGTTGTAGGAATGAAAAGCAGATGAAGCTGGTCTCTCAACATTGCAGATGGAGTGGCCCTGCCTTTCCTATCTCTCTATTTTGCCGCCTGGTGAAATGGCTGTTGCCAGTTGAAGGAGCAATGTTGTCGTTCGTAGTGACTGTGAAAGTTCTACATGTGACATTTATTTAACAAAATTCATATGCCACCGAGTGGTTTGCAAAAAGTACATAAAACATTAAAATGTTCGGTAAAATGCATATAAAAACAGGTATTTAAAAACATTAAGAGGATTATTAAAATGAATGATAGCTTTAAAAAGAGATGGAGCAAATGCAATTTCTGCATGTCTGGATAAAAAAGGTAAAGGTACCCCTGCCCGTCTGGGCCAGTCGTGACCGACTCTAGGGTTGCACGCTCATCTCGCTCAAGAGGCCGGGAGCCGGCGCCGTCCGAAGACACTTCCGGGTCACGTGGCCAGTGTGACGAAGCTGCAGCTGGCGAGCCAGCACCAGCGCCGCACACGGAAACACCGTTACCTTCCCACTATAAAGCGGTACCTATTTATCTACTTGCACTTAAGGGTGCTTTCGAACTGCTAGGTGGGCAGGAGCTGGGACCGAACAACGGAAGCTCACCCCGCCGTGGGGATTCGAACTGCCGACCTTACGATCAGCAAGTCCTAGGCACTGAGGTTTTACCCACAGCACCACCCGCATCCCGCATGTCTGGATAGGCTTGCCTAAATAAAAACGTTTTAAGCAGGCACAAAAAAGAATACAATGAAGGTGTCTGTCTGCTGTCACTAGGCAGGGAGTTCCAAAGTGTTGCTGTTGCCGCTATACAATATAATTTGCACCAAATAATCTCTCCTCTTACTTGTCATCATACTGAGATTTTATACACATAAAATGTTAATGTTTTCTTTTTAAAATAACCTTTTGCACGTCTGAAAAATAAAAAAGCTGAAAATACAGACATAAGAATAGCATCTCATAGACATATGAATTCAGCTGTCACTTCAATTATCTCTAAATCTAGCCTGCTCTTTCTAGGCAATGAACAGACCAGATACAAAAATCTGTTTGTTTACACAGGGCTACAACAGAGAAGAAAGGTTAATTTGAAATAATTGAACAGCCCTATTTATGGATGCATGCAATTAGTTATAAATTAGAGAAGATACCAAATAACTGGGCATTTGCAGCTGGTATGAATTCTGCACCTGTTCCATGGGAATTGAGTATTTTTAAATACACACACTCTTTTCTTTCTTACACACAAAAGGTATAATTGTGGAGGGGGTGTTTGGTGACAGCCATGGAGAAGATTGTCGGAGGAGGAATCAATTGCTATTTGACAGTGTGAATAGAGAGGTTTCTTAAAGCCTCTGAATAGGGGTTCAACGCCTTTCTATTGCACAGGTGAGGTCAGGTAATGTGTGAACATTGTTTATTAATCTGTTTATCCCCTTAGGAGAATTTGGGGAGAATCTAATTTGATTTGCATTTTCATGTGAACCTATGAAATTCACACTTCCCAAACTAGTTAACAAGTGCAGCTCTTCTTCTTCTTCTTCTTTTTCTTCTTCTTCTTCTTCTTCTTCTTCTTCTTCTTCTTCAATTCATTTCTTCACATTTTGCAATACAGTTTTCACACTAAAGAATGCATAATAGAGTTTGCATATTGGTGCAAGGTACCCACAAACATGCGCCTGTTAGTGGAAATAACACACAAAAAATGTATTCCAAAGGGGAAAGGAAAATTGCTTGCAATAATACATATACCAGGGGCGTGCCTGGTCCCCAATATTAATCTTGTATCTATGTATTTCTAAACAATCTTTAAGTGTCCACTGTTCTTTGCAGAGGAGGAGGAAAGGGGGAGAATCAAAACAGGTGAGGGTCACATAACTTTTCTTTCAGGAGAGAAGCAACAGCAAGGATCCCTTATAAAGTAAAGTAAGATGCTTTTCAGTTGAGTCTGGTGCTAACTATTTGCAAATCTGCAATGATTAAGTGTCCACAGCAAGGGAGGAAGATGGGGAGAAAAGCAGGGCAACTTGGCCATGCCCCCATGACCTCCTGGCAGCTCCTCCAGATCAACTGGGCACCAGCCACCGCTGCTAATGATCCCAGTCCTCATGAATACAGATTTTTTGCCACTTCTGTAATTAATGACTGAAACTTAGCTTTTAAGCAAAACCCAATTCCAATTCACCTCTTGATTGTTCGAGAATGGGATTAACCAGGCTAAAAAATTGCCATCAATAAGGTCACTGGCAAATATATGAGTGCCAATTATAGGCTGGGGAACTAGCACATTTATAATTTGCATTTTGTGTTCCTGTTTACTTGGACTGCTGATCTGTGAAGGAGGGAGATAATCACACAAAATGTACTACAATACAGATTGGCTGTTTTTTCTTCAAGGTGTCTCAAAAACAAGCAAAGAAAACCTTCCAATATGTTTGTCAAGAGGGAGGCACTTTTAAAATGGGTATATAGAGAATACTGAGCTGTAGCGATATGCTGAATTCTTGCACTGTGAACAAGTTCAAGTTTCGAAGGATGCAGAGGTTTCATGAAAGAAAGGAAAGAAACTATGTCCCATTCATTCTTGCAGCCATTGTTCCTCTGATACGCTGCTGTTTCAGAACCACTATTTTTATCAACTTGAAAGGTTTTCTTTATTGTGTGGTTCCAGCCAGGGAAAATGTACTGAATGTGATGATGTCACAGAGCCTCTTAGCCAATCAGATTTAGTGACTGGGCAATGTCACAGTGAGGACAAGAGAAGCTGCATTGCCCACATTCTTCTTTCATTCCTGTTTGCTCTCTGTGGATGAAGCAGTAGCACTGGCATCCTTAGAAAGTCATGCTTGACAGATGGGCAAGGACACTGACTATACTCTAAACGCAGAGGATAGATTGCATTGCTTAAGGGTAAAGCAGCCAACTACATGAACAAGTTGTTGCCTGCCTAAGCATTAGCTCCTGCTATCCCACGTGTTTCTCTGTAAGGCAGGGGTCATTGGACTCCAACTCCCATCAGCCCCAACAATCATGGCCAATGGTCAGAGATAATAATAATAATAATAATAATAATAATAATAATAATAATATTTTATTTATATCCCGCCCTCCCCAGCCGAAGGCGGGCTCAGGGCGGCTAACAACACTAAAATAGTGCAACATTATAAAAACATTATAAAAATTAATTAAAATCAAAATTGATGGCAACCATAAACTAAAGTTTTGTAAAGATTGCCAAAGGAGGGAGTCAGGCTGCGCCCTGACCAAAGGCCTGGTGGAACAGCTCTGTCTTGCAGGCCCTGTGGAAAGATGTCAAGTCCTGCAGGGCCCTTGTCTCTTGTGACAGAGCGTTCCACCAGGTTGGAGCCACAGCCGAAAAAGCCCTGGCTCTAGTTGAGGCCAGCCTAACCTCTCTGTGGCCTGGGACCTTCAAGATGTTTTTATTTGAAGACCTCTGTGGGGCATACCAGGAGAGGCGGTCCCGTAGGTACGAGGGTCCTAGGCCGTATAGGGCTTTGAAGGTTAAAACCAGCACCTTAAACCTGATCCTGTACTCCACCGGGAGCCAGTGCAGCTGGTATAGCACCGGATGAATGTGATGGTGGGAGTGTCATTCTGCAACATCTGGAGGGCCATAGGTTTCCTGCCACTGATGTACAGTGGGACCTCAGGTTACATACGCTTCAGGTTACAGACTCCGCTAGCCCAGAAATAATACCTTGGGTTAAGAACTTTGCTTCAGGATGAGAACAGAAATCCTGCTCTGGCGGTGCGGCAGCAGCAGGAGGCCCCATTAGCTAAAGTGGTGCTTCAGGTTAAGAACGGACCTCCGAAACGAATTACGTTCTTAACCCAAGGTACCACTGTATAGGAGTGGAGGACTGTGGCTCATTCATGTCTAACAACTGAGACCATGATATCCGTTATTAGTATTTTTAATTTCTATCACTACTGATGAAACTTATGACAAAATTGGGAAGTCACAGAATGGACCCTTTCATAAAGCTAAGCGTGAAAAAGCAGATACTGAAGTTGAGTCAAAGTAACATTCTTGTAAGCCAAAAGACACAGTCAACACTGCTACCATTTTGGACGGGGGAAACAAAACTATCTGCTGGTAAGAAAGTTATGGCTATTCCTGGATCGGGACAGCTTGTCCTCAGTTGTCCATGCACTGGTAACCTCATGGCTGGATTATTGCAATGTGCTCAATATGGCGCTACCCTTGATGATGTGCACAGTGTAGTGGTTAAGTTGCTTGTGGAGTCAAATCACCCTCAGTATATGATAACTTGCTTGCAGAATTTGCATCGGCTACCAATCTACAACCAGAGTTCAATGTTTTGGGTGCTAATATATAAAGTCCTATACAGCTCAGGACCAGATTATTTGAGAGACTGTCTTATCCCCTTTATGCAGGAGAGATTATCCATGTTCCAAAGAAACCAGAAGCTTCTTTCGTGGCAGCTTGGAACAGCCCCTGTGTCATAGCTGTCACCTTTTCCCTTTTCTTGCGAGGAATCCTATTTGGAATAAGGGAATTTCCCTTAACAAAGGGGAAATGTTGACAGCTATGCCCTGTGTTCATTCCAAAAAGCTTTCTCAGTTGGATGAATATGTCTCTGCCATGGATGCCCACTTTGTGTCGATTTTAAATTAACCTTCTCTTACTTTGCGTGCGGTTTTTAACTGCGCCCTTTTTTAAAGCTGTTTTTATTATATTTTGCACATTGCCTTTGGGACATATGTGGAAGGCAATTAATAAATGGCAATAATAATAACAGCAGCAGTAATAATAATAGAAGAGGAGGAGGATAATTTCAAAGGTGAATTTGTCTCTGGGTGTCTGCTAAACTTTTTTAAAAAGCTGTTTTTATTATATTTTGCACATCACCTTGGGACATGGGTGGAAGGCAATTAATAAATGGCAGCAGCAGCAACAACAATAAAGAGGATATTTATTCTAAGGGTCATTTGCATTTGGATATCTCCTTAACAGTATCTAGAAGCCTCTCTGTGTTGTGGCTGAAGGGCTGGCAAACAGCTGAAGAAAGATCTTGCCGGGGTACAATTATAGTCTACTCTACAGCAACTGAGAGCGGAACTGCAGGTCAGTGCTGTGTGTGTGTGTGTGTGTGTGCACGCGTGCATGTGCGTGCACTATGCTGAAGGAGCAAAGCAAGTGGTTGAGAGAACATTATTGACCTTGTTTCCCCGCTAATGAGACGTGCAGGGATTCTGCAAGTGCAGGCATTTAAACAGCCCCACGATGGATTGACTCCTTCCAAAAAGCGAAAATAAATATCTCCTGCTTCATTGCGATGGTCTGCCAAAGCGATGCCGCACGACTGTCCTGCAGTACAGTCAGCTGCCCTCCTTGCTGGGGTTGTCTTAGGTCTGCAATTAAAAAAGGAGACTTTGGAAACGGTGCCATTGTCAGCCCCGCCACACAGAGCACTGCTCAGAGAGTCCCTGTTATTAGCAGCCAATGAAGATAACAAGCTTATCCTAGAGCCTCCATCACTTCAGTACAGTTTGGCACAAATGCAATCTAGTCAGCACTACCTACTGCTGTGTGCCTGGTACATATAGCTGCAGGGCTACCTTCTAGCAGCAGAGAGAGGGACTCCGGGGAATTGTTCCTGGGGTAGAAGAAGCTGAGTCATACTTTCCTCTCTCCTTGTACTGAGCCTAGCAGTGAAGTATACTCTGGCAGTGCTTGAAGACCGTCTATGATATTTATCTTCCTGACATTTATATTCTGCCTTCCTTCCATCATGGGAC
Source organism: Podarcis raffonei (assembly GCF_027172205.1). NCBI lineage: Eukaryota > Metazoa > Chordata > Lepidosauria > Squamata > Lacertidae > Podarcis > Podarcis raffonei. The sequence continues at coordinate 61,959,911 of NC_070611.1, read as the reverse complement.
CTTGGGTAGTGAAAATGCTGTTCCCAGGCAGTCAGCCATCTGGGCACAGCCAGGCAGTGGCCTCGTAGGAGCCCAGGAGGTTGCTTTGTACCACTGGTCCATTTAGCTCAGGATTGTCAACACTGGCTGGCAGCAGCTCTCATGAGTTGTTGTTTTTCAGGGCCTATCTAGAGACACCAGGAATTGAACCAGGAACCTTCTGCAAACAAATATGTGCTCTACCACCAATCTACAGCTTGTCCCCCAGTGTTCCTTTAGATCATGGGTAGGCAAACTAAGGCCCAGCCCAATCGCCTTTTAAATCCGGCCAAAGTATGGTCCGGGAATCAGTGTGTTTTTACACGAGTAGATTGTGTGCTTTTATTTAAAATGAATCTCTGGGTTATTTGTGGGGCATAGGAACTTGTTCATCTTTTTCTCCAGAATATAGTCCCCCCCGCCACAAGGTCTGAGGGACAGTGGACCAGTCCCCTGCTGAAAATGTTTGCTGACCCCTGCTTTAGATCCTATATTTGGGTGCATCCAACTAAGTTATAAGTTCTAAGCTGCCCAGAGTTGCCGGGACATCCCAGCCAGAGGGGCAAGGTATATTTTTAATTTAATTTTTTTAAAAACCATCATCCTCATCAGAACAGGCCACCTAAAATGAATGAACTTCTCTATTAAGTTCACCAGGTCTACTCTTAGTAGGACTAGCATTGGATGCAATCCATGATCAGGGGTTCCACAATAGGAATTCCTAATATCACGATTTCTGGCACACTTGCCTTTAAGGTGAAAGGAAGGAAGCGTCTTGGACCAGGGTTCATACCATCCAGGTGCCAGCATCTCACTTTCTGCATCCTATGTCAACTACAAGCCTGACAGACTGAACTGGATGCTAGACTAGATGTACCATTGGCTGGATCCAGCAGGCTCATCTTATGCTCTTACGCTCATCTCTCAATTTCTAAGGTGGGTCTTGGGGCTGCAGCAGAACTTCCAGCAACCTTATTCCTCCTCCAGGAACAGCATTAGCTCATCTCAGCCTTTATGAGCCTGGTTCCCTTCAGACATTTTGGACCACAACTCTCATCAGCCCCAGGACTTTGGAATTCACATTTCTCTGAATATTGCAATGCACTTCTCCAATCAACTGATGTATACAAAAACGCACATACTGGGGCAAACGGTGTATTAAAATGCATACAGTAGTAAAAAATAATGCAGACAAAAATGCATTATTTTAGGGGAAATTGCTTGGCAAAATTGTGTATATTAGGGGGAAATTGCATTCAAATGCTGCTAATCTTGTTTTTTTTTTAAGAACTGCTGTGGAAATGTGAATAACTGAATTTAGGATCTGAAAAATGAGAAGCTGAGAGAAATCAAAATTGACAAATTTGCCCATCCCTACCTCCAAAGTAGGGACACGGGTGGCGCTGTGGGTTAAACCACAGAGCCTAGGATTTGCCGATCAGAAGGTCAGTGGTTCGAATCCCCGCCATGGGGTGAGCTCCCGTTGCTCGGTCCCAGTTCCTGCCAACCTAACAGTTCAAAAGCATGTCAAAGTGCGAGTAGATAAATAGGTACTGCTCCAGCAGGAAGGTAAACTGTGTTTCCGTGCACTGCTCTGGTTCACCAGAAGCGGCTTAGTCATGCTGGCCACATGACGCAGAAGCTGTACGCTGGCTCCCTCAGCCAGTAAAGTGAGATGAGCGCCGCAACCCCAGAGTCGGCCACGACTGGACCTAATGGTCAGGGGTCCCTTTACCTTTACATTTACCTCCAAAGTACAATTTCATTTACTATGTCTGTAGCCTAGCAGAATTATATAATTCCCTCCCAGCTACACACACCTTTATTCCCCCCTAGAACTGGGTGATGAAACAGTACAAAATCCTGAATGCACAAGGGATGTTTTCCTAGACTCTGTTCTCTCCGCTTCCTTTCCTAAGACAGAAAGTTATTCAAGTGGGCACTTAACATCTCATCAAGTTTTCATCACATTTAACATTCAGGAATCATGATGGGCAGAGGAGGAAAGGAACCGTGTTCAGAGCTAGGAAGGAGACAGAAATAGCACCTTTATCTCCTTTGGCAGTCATCACAGCACATAGCGCTCTAAACAACACATCTTGGAAGGGAAAATGTGAACAGGCCACATAAGATGGGTGGGCTGGATGGGCCTACTGAGACGGGGAGCAGGTGGGGCAAGATGGGCAGAGGAGAACAGATCCTTGCTGGATGAGACCAAAGGTCTGAACCACTTCAAAATGCTCCCCATGTAAGAACATAAAAATTGCTCACTTGGATCAAGCCAAGGGCCTATCTGGCCCACAGTGGCAGATCTTGGAGTCTCAAATTTCAGCAATGCCCTGTGCGACAACAAAATGTGCGCTCCTATCTCCCATTTTATGGGACGTGGGTGGCGCTGTGGGTTAAACCACAGAGCCTAGGACTTGCCGATCAGAAGTCGGCGGTTCGAATCCCCACAATGGGGTGAGCTCCTGTTGTTCGGTCCCAGCTCCTGCCGACCTAGCAGTTTGAAAGCACATCAAAGTGCAAGTAGATAAATAGGTACCACTCTGACAGGAAGGTAAACGGTGTTTCCGTGCGCTGCTCTGGTTTGCCATAAGCGGCTTAGTCATGCTGGCCACATGACCCGGAAGCTGTACGCCGGCTCCCTCGGCCAATAAAGTGAGATGAGCGCGGCAACCCCAGAGTCGGCCACGACTGGACCTAATGGTCAGGGGTCCCATTACCTTTTTATCTCCTATTCTACTTAATAGTTACAGCACCCCCTGCAGTACCTCCAAGGCTCTTTGCCCATTGCAACCAAACCAGCCATGCTCCCCTAATCCTTCTCTCTAGCCTAGCCCTGTTCTCACATTAGCCAACCAGTTGATTATGGGGAGCCCACAAGCAGAACCTGAGAGCAACATCACTCTCTGCACTTCTGATTCCCAGAGCATGGTATTCAGAGGAAAAGGGCCCCTGAAACAAAATGAAGGAGACAGCCATTGTGGCTAATAACCATTCATAGCCTTATCTTCTAAGCATTTGCCATTCAAGTCAGGCATAATCACTATGCACTGTTCCAGAGTTCTACAACGCGCCGTGTGAAGAAGAAGCATTTTCTCTGTCCTGAATCTTTCAACATTCAGCTTCACTGGATGCCTGCAAGTTCAAGTATCAAGAAATGGGGAGAAAAGCTTCCCTATAGCCACTTTCTTCAAACCAAGCAAAATTTCACATACCTCTATCATGTTTCCTCTTACTCTAGGGGTGTGTGTGTGTGTGTGTGTGTGTTGGTCGAAGTTGTTGAACTTTTGGGCTTTTCCCTGATTTTTCCCCCAGAATTTTAAAATAAAAATAGCCCAACTTGTCATATGTCTGGGTTTCCCCAGAAATGTTGCCAATCCAAAAATCTGCCCAGAACGATTCCCAGATGTATGGAAGCCCTATCTTACTCACCTTTTTATCTGAGCTAAAGTACTGGAACATTTGGTCAGACTGCAAAGGGACCCATGTGTGTGTGAATTGTTAGTTGAAACTGTGTGGATTGTAAAGGACCATTTTCTAGTGAGGAATCTGTGAGGACTAGGGAAGGGGTTTTTTTTGTGAACTGCCCTAGATCAACCAAAGAAGGGTGATATACAAATTTAATAAATAAATAAATAAATAAATAAATAATTTATACACTTAGGATGTCCTGTGTGACACCCCCAGCAGCAAGATCAGCACATTTTCATTAGCAGCCCACATGATCAGCCATTTTGTTCACCTCATAATGCCCTGGTTGGAGCATGGTCCTAGGGCATTGTGGGAGAAAAAATGGCTGCTGCTATGAAGTCATCACCTTCTTGTGGTGGCAGATATCCCCCACCCCTTCTCAGAATGCCTGGAATGATATTGTATCCAGGGCATTTTGAAGTTAAGAAAGTGGCAATGCGTAGGCCCCGAACATGTTTGTTGGGCTTCCGACAAGCCATCGTTGCTCTTGCTGCTACAATCGCAGTCAGCATCAAAGGAAAGAAAACAAATCTGTTCCTGTGCCTCTCTGGATCATAGTCATTAACATTACCATCTTTTATATCTAATGCTTTCCCCCACCATGTAAACAGTCAACATAACCCACAAAATACTTCCTGGGTTTGATTATATTGAGCGATGCGATGGAGGATGTCTTCAATTAAATCATGGGTGCTATAAGCAGCTGTAAGCAAAGATAATAAGAATGAAAAATTAAGAGCTGCCTCTTAGATAATGTCTAGTTGTATCCCTGAGTGGAGAAAATGAATGAGTCACATTGTAATATGCTAACCAGCGCTGCATTCGAGCTCCATCAAGAGGAGGCAAAACGAGACAGGAGCAACACTGAATTTCTGTAGCCTGAGCTGACCTAGCAAGGATGCACCATGTCTTTTTTCATTCCTGTCACCATAAGCAATCACTAACATTGCACTTCTTTTCAGATGCAATGTGTCGTTAGATGCATAAATCTCTGGACACTAATTGTATGTCACTGAGCCTCCTCAAATCTAGACAGTGGCTTCCCATCCCAGACCACATTCACCCCATACATTTAAACCACTATGGCGCCACTTTAAATGGTCAGAGCTTCCCCCAAGAATTCTGGGAGTGGTAGTTTGTTAAGGGTTCTGAGAGTTGCTAGGGGACCCTGTCTTCCCCTCACAGATGTTGTGGTTGTGAGCTGTTTTAAATGGTATTTAATATTGTCTTTTAATATTGTAACTCTGGGACCTTAGGGTGTAGAGTGAGTAAGTAGCAATAGTAATAATAGTAATAGGTTATTCTTTTAAAAAGGTAAAGGACACTTGGATGGTTAAGTCTAGTCAAAGGTGACTATGAGGTTGTGGCGCTCATCTTGCTTTCAGGCCAAGGGAGCTGGTCTTTGTCCACAGAGAGCTTTCTGGGTCATGTGGCCAGCATGCCTAAACTGCTTCTGGTGCAACAGAACACCGTGACAGAAACCAGAGTGCATGGAAATGCCGTTTACGCGGGTGGAATGCAGGTGGCGCTGTGGTCTAAACCACTGAGCCTCTTGGGCTTGCCGATGGTTGGTGGTTCGAATCCCTGTGATGGGGTGAGATCCCGTTGCTCTGTCCCAGCTCCTGCCAACCTAGCAGTTTGAAAGCATACCAGTGCAAGTAGATAAATAGTTACCACTGTGGCGGCAAGGTAAATAATAGTAATAACAATTATAAGTTACTGGGAATGCCAAGCGTGGAGAGTGCTTTTGCACCCAGGTCCTGTTTTCAGGTTTTCCATTGGCATCTGAGCAGCTCTTCTTATGTTCTTATCAATCTTCCTCTCTGCCTTGGATCTTCAACTCTATCCCCTTCAGCATCCAAAATGGCCTCCTGCTCATTTGAACAGCTGTGCCCATTCTCCTTTGATGCCTTTTATGCATAGAGCTATGTCTCCAAGAACACCCCTTCCCACCCAACAAGGGACCTTTAAGATTTTGCTGGACCCCAGTTCCGAGAAGACCTAGGGCATGGACATTGGTCAGGAGTGATGGGAGTTGTAGTCGAACAACATACAGTTGGCGACATGAATGCTGAATTTTCAGGTCTGCTTGGTGCAGAGATGGTGACTCACAGCTGAGATCGCTCAGTCAGTAGAGCATGAGATTCTTAATCTCAGGGTTGTGGGTTTGAGCCCCATGATGGGCAAAAGATTTCTGTACTGCAGGGGGTTGGACTAGATGACCCTCGTGGTCCCTTCCAACTGTATGATTCTATGAGCAACCTCAAGAAGAATTAGGGCAGGGGTCATAGCTCAAACGCAGAGCAATTGCTTTGCATACAGAAGGTCCCAGGTTCAACCCCCAGCATCCATAGGCTGGAGGGACACTTCTGAATCCTTGGAGAGCTGCTGCCAGTCAGTGTAGACAGTACTGAGTTAGATGGACCCCATTGGTCTGACTTGCTACAAGGCAGATTTCTATGTTCGTTGGATAGATCAGAGGTGTAAATATGGACTCTTCTTCTTTCCAAAGCCCATACTCTAACATACTACACTGAGAAGTCAAGACAAGCAGGATCAAGCTGTAGCCATCAGATTAAACCTGTCTCAAACAGAAAGGGCAAATTTAACAGACTGCAGTCAGCAGGCCTGATGTTGGATAAAGCAACTATAAAACTTGCTTCCTCCAGCCAGTTAAGTGTGGTTTATTGCCACTTTATATCAATCATGTGGCTCAAAGCAGACAAATGGATCAAGCCCGAGGTCTTTGTGACAATGGATGTGACACTCGTAGAGCAATCTAATGGTTTCCTTTCCCAGTCATTCTCCCCCTCCTACTAAAGTCATTGTAAAAAGGAACCTCAGCATCAATCAAGCACCGAATTCCTTCAGAATGAAGGACAATCCTCACAACTAGTTCACAAGCCATGCACATCCTGCTAACCTTGTGGATGCACTTACCTGGGAACAGGGGCCGATACTCTGTTCCACTGTGAGGACCATCATAAAAAAGCTCTGTCTGGGAATAAGCCCCATTGAGCGAACAGGTCTTTCTTTTGAGTAGACATTTTGTGTTGTGTTATATGCAAGTGATGTGAAATCACTACCATGTAAATGGTAATCCATACAGGATGAAAGCCAGTAGCCCATGAGCCAATCTTAACCACCAGATGTTCCAAGTTGGCCTGAAAGACCATTTCCCCAGAAGAACAGTTCTCCCCTGTGAGATCATCTGATAGGTGGAAGGACAGGGCTTAAATCCTTCATTGACTACACACATCTGTTCTGGTCCTCAGGAAGGGGTTTACATTACAATTTCCTTCTAAAACAGAGGGTGGATTCTGCCTTAGCAGAGTCTTGCAAGGCACCTTTGAAATCCTGTACCTTGTGATGTCAGGTGATTGACAGATGGTCAGCCCCACCACCTGTCAAATTTGGCCTGTGATGCCGCTCCTAATAAGACTCTGGCCCATGGAGCCAAAATGGTTTCCCACCCCAGTCTAGAAACTTTTGTTCAACTGCTGGAAACATATCGAGGCAGTAATAAAAATGCCGCCTTATTCCTCAATCAAGGGTGGAACTTGTAACGATTTCACTGAATCAACAAACCGTGACATTTCCCCCTAATTATATTTATTTCATCATTAGTTCTGCATTTCCTGCTCTTAACACATTTTCGATCTCTTTGAGGAGTGGAAGCATTGTTCATTTTCTCCCAGTTCCTACTTAAGATTCTTTTTTATTCCAGCAGACAGTGTAACTCAATTCTGATTTTACAGAATTTTGAATTAACTGATTTTTATCGTTATTGGGTTGAGTTGCTTTTACAGCGCTTGGAGACCATTCTAATTAAGCAGTATATAAGTTGTCAAAATAAATAAATGAAATCTCTTGTAATGTATCTTGACTTTATTAGGAGTCAATCATCACTATTCAGGTGTCTGTGAAGTTATATGATCTGATTTCCCATCCTTAAAAAATCAGATTATTGCCCCTGATAGTAAAATGAGAATTAACTATAGATCTCATGAGTCTATTTCTCCCTAAGCTACCTAATAGAATTACCATGAGGTCAAATGAAAGAAGATAGTCTTTTAATAATTTGGCAGATTACAGGCTATCAGTTCAATTTTGAGACAACATCCTAAAATATGTCTAGAATAGCATGCAAAGTGTGGCATGATTTCTATTTCCCTTTTGTGTCATGGTAGTCTCCACCCTGGGGTAGGGAACCTTTGGCCTTCCAGATGTTGCTGAACTACAACTCCCATCATCCCTGGCACAGCAACATCTGGAGGACCAAAGGTTCCCCATGCTTGGTATCAAAATCCTTTGCCAACCTGCTTCCTTCCAGATGTTTTGTACTTGTTTGTCATCCAAGACATCTGTTAAGTGTCAGGTAGGGGGGAGAATGGTCCAGTAAGATGCTTCAGGGACATCTCTGCTCCGAAGAGTTTGTTTTACTGCTATAAAATGGGAACCTATTACAAATTGGAGATATTCAGCACTTACGCAAAGGAAGAGTGTGGCAGACATCCCCTTTTGTGCTTCTACAAAGGAGTGGCTGTTTCTGACATATGAATTGGCTGTTTGTTTGCCTCTTTCCTTGTCTGAAAAGCACCATTAGTTGAAAGCAGAAGCCACAAAGTTACCAGCCCCCTCCCCATTTCTTAGCAATATTATAGATGCACTCAGTTGAGCTGAGCTGCATCCATTTCAAGGAACCACTGAGCTTTCTTTAGAGGCTTTCTTTGTGGTTTCATAAGCTGAGCATGTTTACAAAGCGCAGCGCACACAGACGCACGCCCAGTTCCTCCACCCCCCGCAGGGAAATTTCAAATGATGAAGGGGAGAGATTGATAGCGCTTCAGTCTGGAAGAGGAGGAGGAAAGCGGCTCACGGCTTGACAACCTCAGCTTCAAAAGCCAGAGTAGAATGACTCTCGCTTATTAAACACATTCCATAATATCAAGGTGTGCTTCCTAACTGAGACCAGCTTGCAATTTGAACAACTTCTCAGTTGGTGTGAAATTGCCACCGATCGACCGGTTGCAGCGGTTATCAGTTCATTTCGAGGCCCAATTTACTTAGACCCCAAACACCTGGAAGGGTACCTCTTCCCTACAGACCCTCTCAGGTGTAGGGATCAGCAGAGGGGACTTCCTTGGTAGTTCAACTGCCCTCAGAAGCTTCGGGGTGAGGATATTCTTTATGGCAACACCCAAATTGTGGAACTTCCTCTCCACAAAGGTTTATCTGGCACCTTTGCAATACATTTTTCAGGAAACATTGAATATGTACCTCTTTATCTGGGCCTTTGACACTTCATATATGTACATTTTCTGGACCCACCTTCTTCTTGTGACTGTAAATTGTTTTAAACTGCTTCTAAAGTTGCATTTTAAATGGTTGTGTGCTTGGACATTAGGGCAAAGGGTGGATAAGACATCTAATAAAACAACACCACCAACACCACAGCTGTTTCTTCAGCTGCAACCGTAGATCTAAAGAACCTGCGGCCCTCCAGATGCTGTTGGACTACAACTGCCATCATCCTTGACAATTGGCTATGGTAGCTAGGGGTTGATGGGAGCTGGAGTTGATAAACCTCTGGAGACGCAACTGTTGTATTTGGACTAAGAGTATTGGAGCAGGACGAGATAAGAACACCATTTCCTGAAATTCAGAACATTGGAAGTATTCAAAATTGTTCAATTTGGTATTGGATCATTGGCTTTTTTAAAATGAATTATAATTTGGTATTGTATTAATGTGGCTTTTATTGGATTGTTATAAATGAAAATTAATAAAAAAATTAATAAAAAAGCTCCGGAGAGAGGCAGATTCCCTAAAGCACCAGGTAGCCAGGTGGCAATGCCCAGTTGCCTTTCTCTCAATAATAATAATAATAATAATAATAATAATAATAATAATAATAATAATTTATACCCCGCCCATCTGGCTGGGTTTCCCCAGCCACTCTGGGAGGCTTCCAACAAAATATTAAAATACAATAATCTATTAAACATTAAAAGCTACCCTAAACGGGCCTGCCTTCAGATTTCTTCTAAAAGTCTGGTAGTTTTTCTCTTTGACATCTGGTGGGAGGGCGTTCCACAGGGCGGGTGCCACTACCAAGAAGGCCCTCTGCCTGGTTTCCTGTAACTTGGCTTCTCGCAGCGAGGGAACTGCCAGAAGGCCCTCGGCACTGGACCTCAGTGTCCGGGCAGAATGATGGGGGTGGAGATGCTCCTTCAGGTATGCTGGGCTGAGGCCGTTTAGGGCTTTAAAGTTCAGCACCAACACTTTGAATTGTGCTCAGAAGTTGTGGGTGGGCATGTTCCATGATTTCAACCACCACTTCCTTCTTCATCATTTATTTATTTATTGCCCACCCTTCAGCCTAATTCCCTGGGGTGTGTCGCAAAATTAAAACACAACATAAAAACAGTTCAAAGCAAACTGACAATCATAAAAATACAGGGGGTCCGAAAAAATATACCCAGGCAGTGGCAAAAGCCAAGGTAAAGAAGAGTGTCTTCAGCATCATCTGTAAGCTCTATAATGAAAGTGTCAGATGCAGCTCTGTGAGGAGCGAGTTCCACGGCTCTGGGGCCAACACAGAGAATGCCCTCTCCTGAGAGGGCTCCCTCTGCCAATCTCAGAGTACGTGTGCATGAAGGAAAAGGCACGGGTAAAGTAACTAAGGGAAGGGTTTTCAAATTAATCTATTTTGAAAGCAGCATGCTGTGGGTGAACATGAACAGATTCCGGATTGGGAGAAACGGCAATTTTGTGCTTTAAAAATGGGTTAATGCGTAAGCCTCTTTAGTGCCTGTCGCCATGTTCCCAGCGAAGTGCTCCCCTTTGTGCAAATGCCACACACAGTTTGTGTCGACGTTCTAACAAATCCTATCGCTGTCACGCGTCTAATGAATTAAGCAAAGATCAGTCTGCCAAGCTCTTCCGAGCTTTGCTTAAGATGTCCTGTGAATTGTCGCTGTTACAGAGACACTAGCTAAGAAGGTGTCCACAGGCTGAGCAGAGAGGAATTTGGCCCTCAGGGTGAAAAAGGTAGCCATTATTTTAAAAGTCGCATTGATGCTTTTCAAATATGCAAAATTTGTGCAAATTGGTACTCTTTTCCCCCTCTGCTTTTGGCAATGCTTAAGTGGCTGCCCTGTGCCAAAAAATGGGATTTACCTGCTGATTTTTGCAAAGAAAATAAAAAGCTTCAGTTAATGCACGCCATACCTTTCTGCCATGCCATCACCCACCCAGCGGTGAATAGATGACTGTAATTAAGAGAGGTGCATACAAGGTTTGGGATTTAGCTTTGCTTTATGGGCATGAGAAAGAACGAGCTGCTGCTGGAGATCTGGTAAGAGGGTTTTATGATTATTATTACTTCCACCAGGCATGAAACTAAATGCACACTTGCACACAGGTTCAGCGCATGTGTCCTTTTCCATCACACCCGGCTAACAGATGGAGTTCTTTTAACCTCGGCATTTCAGCCAGCAGAACATCTGCAAATGGAACTGACTCTCCGGACATGAAATGTTAATAAAGGAAGTGCAGCAGAGTGTACATTTCGGCAATTGGCAGTGCCAGCAGAAAGCCAGCAAAATTGCGTGTTGATGGAAAGGCAGCTGTTTCCATTCTGAAAGGAGAGGATGGCGGAGGGCTTGTTGCTGATCTTTGGCACCACCTACTGGCCAACCCGCTCCAAAACACAGATGGAGGAAACTACCTTGAGGATTTAACATTTGAAAGCACGGGGCTCTTGAAAGCATCTTTCTAATCCTAAAGCATAGGGTAGGTTAGAAATGATTAGATGTTTATTAAAAAGGAATTAATTCTAAAATGCTGGCTTTGTAGAGAAATGAATACCTGCATGTGTCTAAATAATATACATTAATAGCACTGTCCAAATTTTTTAAACCCCATTATTATATTTTTGGGATGTGGGTGGCGCTGTGGGTTAAACCACAGAGCCTAGGACTTGCCGATCAGAAGGTCGGCAGTTCGAATCCCCGCAATGGGGTGAGCTCCCGTTGCTCGGTCCCTGCTCCTGCCAACCTAGCAGTTCGGCAGCATGTCAAAGTGCAAGTAGATAAATAGGTACTGCTCCGGTGGGAAGGTAAACGGCATTTGTGTGCGCTGCTCTGGTTCGCCAGAATCAGCTTAGTCATGCTGGTCACATGACCCAGAAGCTGTATGCTGGCTCCCTCGGCCAATAAAGCGGGATGAGCGCCACAACCCCAGAGTCGGTCACGACTGGACCTAATGGTCAGGGGTCCCTTTACTCTTTACCTTATTATATTTCTAGTGTAGAAAGGTTACCAGGCCCTGCCTGTCTCACTGCCATCTGGGTCTCATACAGAGAGGGAAGCAGATTGAAGCACCCACAGCTTTCTGTTTTCTCCCTTAACTCTCACCTGTCCTCAACACACAAGGGATATTCACACATTAGGTCCAACAAGTGAACAATCTTTGTACCTGTGTATGCAAATAGTTGAGCTGTACTCTCATTAGCGGTGGAGAATTTGATCCATTGTGATTTCCAAAGCAGGACACAAACCCAAACACGACTGTCATTTGAAATTCACACTTACCTGAATTTTTGGATGCTGTTCCCCAGCCAAACAATGTTTACCAAGAAATGCATATATTGGGAGAAAGCATGCATAAAAATAAAAACATATAAAACTAGATTATATTGCCTGAAAAAATGTGTATGTTAGTCAAAACAGTGTAGAAAATGTGCTAGGAGAAATTCACACTTAAAAACTCACAAATTTTCATGAGGTTTTTTTAAAAAATAATAATGCAAAAACTGCTGCAAAAGGTGGTGAACTTAATTTAAGATTGGAAAAAGGAGAAACAGAGAGAACAGAAAGTGACAGTTCCTTTCATCCTTAACACTTATTCACATCCTATTCAGTAAGTGTGCTGTTTGTATACTTCCGTACACAGTAACTGAGCTGTACTTTAGTGTATACTCAAGTACAGGTTTACACTCTTTCATGCAAACACTTGTCCATGTGTAGAGACAGCTTGCACCTGTGTTCAGTGTAATGTGTGAAGAAGTTCACACTGCCTCCCTCTTCCTCTCTAGTGCAAAAAAACTTCAGTGTAAGCAGAGGGGATGCTTTGAGTAGGGAAATTCACAAGACCCTGGCCTGAAAGGAAGTATTCTGAACTCTCAGCTCAGTTACTAGAACAGCTCCTGTGACAACCAGGAAAAGGTACATTAATTTGACCCCCTTCCAACTATACAATTCTGTGATTTCCAACTATACAACTAGGTGGTTTTATGAAAGAAGGAACTGATAATCCTGAGGTATCCATCCCACCACAGGAGGGATAGGAAGCCCAAGGGCCACAATCTCTTCTAGGCAGCTTTCTGGAGGATTTCTGGAGGCAAGAGGAAGATGTGGACAGAATGTAATTTTACCTTTTGTACAGTAGGATAGTTTCTATGTACACTCACAAACCCCTCCCTATCTTTCATCCAGATAAGCAAGAGGAGTTATCAAGGTTGAAGGACACACCAGCCAGGCAAAGACATTCTGGGTTGGTGAGGGGGAAGATTTCCAAGGGCCAGTTAAAAAGGGCTGGACAGACCTTAGCTGTACTTGAGGGATGATTCTAACAGATACCATATGGAAAACGCTTATGTTCCTGCAGAGATGGCAGCACTGAATCAGTGGTGCATGCCCTCCTTGCATGCATGCTTTATAAAGACCAGAGGAACAAGATTATCACACCTCTTTTATTGACCATTCCGGGTCGCCCAACCACTGCCACAGTGTCATTTCTCCTGGCAGATCAAGAGGAGCAGGTGACTGCAAAGGTTGCAAGGTTTCTAGCTGGGGCAATCAGAATAAGGTCCACTATTTGACTGCTGATTCAGGACCCCAAACTGTGTTTTATATAACCAACTTTTTACTTTGTTCTGCGTATATCACAATGTTGTTGGTTTTGTTGTTGTTGCTATGGCCGATGACTGATGCAAATAAAGTTTCATTCATTCAAGAGGGCTGGATGTGCACATTTTCCACTTGGGGCCTGAGGTTCTCCATCCCTGCTCTACAGGGCATGTAAAGTATCCTTGGTTCATTCCTTCAGACCGCTTTCTCATTTCAGAGGGTGGAATTCATGCAGCCTAAGGTGCTGAACCCACATCCAAGAGTTGTAGCCAGAGCCCAAAGTATTGGGGGAAATTCTTCCTTTTGTACATTACAATCTCCACCCCCACACACACACATTGAGGTAATGCTCTGCTGGCTCATAGAGTATAGCTAGGAATAGACAAATCTGTTTATTTCAGTTTCTCATTTTTCCTGTTTCCCATTTTGCTTTTTTAAAAAACACACACAAAAAATCAGCCTTTCAGATGCATATTTCTCTTAATTTACCCATTTTTGTATGTACTTTCTCCTAGTATTTTCACTAATAGATTTCTATGCATACCTTTTTCCTAATACATACATTTTTCTGTGGACAACTACATCTGAAAGTTTAGAAAAGTGTGAATTTCGAAGGATAGGCACATTTTGATTCACAGAATGTTCTGGGAAATGCGAAGTTGGTAAGTTCACATTAAAATGCAAACTAAAACAAATTTCTCCCAAAGTATGTCCCATGTGATTTTGGAGGGACTTCATAATTTTTTTCATTAAGAGACTTCTGTCCACGATTCACCAGAAACAGCCACAGGGTGGGTTGAATAATATAGGAGCATAATACACAATAGCATGAAAATAATTTTCACAAATCACGTAAATGCTGCAGCATACACCATAAAAACAACATAACCCATTGATCATTAAAAGCCTTGCAGAAAAGGTGGTGTCTGGAAGAGTTGGGCCAAGGTACACCACAATAGGGAGGTCACTCCACAGATGTGGAGCCACCACCAAAAAGGCTTTCTAGGAGTTTCTGCACTACACACTTCATTTAACACAGGAACTACCAGGGAAGTCTCTTCCATCAATTTTAATACCCAAGCAGGGTGATATAGAAAAATGCATTCTCACAAATATTTGTGGCCCAGGACAATGTGGAAGATGAATGTCAACAAATGGACCCAAGAGATAGTTGCCAGGCACTGCAACTGTTTGAGAATAGGAATTATATGGGATTTGAACCACTGCTTTCATCAACCCCCTGGCCCTGTAGACCTTATGCCAGGCATAGGCAAACTCGGCCCTCCAGATGTTTTGGGACTACAACTCCCATCATCCCTAGCTCACAGGACCAGTGGTCAGAGATGATGGGAATTGTAGTCTCCAAACATCTAGAGGGCTGAGTTTGCCTATTCCTGCCTTATGCTAAAGTCAGCTTGGCCCACCCAGAGCACTTCTCTTTGATGCAGAAGAAAATATAAGACAACTAAGATAGAACTGATTTGGATTCTCACCAACTCCATCTCTCTGTGCCAGCAAATGTTTACAATTTCCTTTTAATTATCCTTTCCCTACATTATGTCATATAAGAATAGTTTACAGTGTACTTTTCACATAAATGACTTTAATGAGGCGATTAGCCTGGAATAAACAAAGTAATATACAGTCCTACAACCTGTCGAGAGATCTGCAGACTGATGGCGAACAAATTTTGCTACATTGAAAAAGGGGGGAGAGGGAAATCTGAGCATGTATTCAAGCCAATATTTCCCTTCCAAACACATGAATAAAGAGAGAATGCTATGACCTTATACCATAAGGATTTTCATTACTTAAGGCCATTAGACATTTCAAGATGGCATTGCCAAAGACCAGAAGCCTGAGCGGGATTCCATATCCTTTGGACTGGGGCTATACGTTAATTGTAGAAGACATGCTCTTCATGAGGAATGTATTAAGATGAATCACTGGTATCTCCAGGCAGGAGATGAGGGCAGGAGCTCTGCCTATGACCCTAGAGATCTGCTACCAGAGAGAAGAGACCCTTCTCAGCTTGATGAACCAATAGTCTGTCTCAGCATAAGGCAGATTCATGAGTTTGTTAGCTTTGCTTGATCAGTCCAGAAGTTGTTGAACTCCACATCCCATCAGTATGACCAATGGTCAGGCATGATGGATGAGTTATTGTCCAGCAAGGTCTGGCAGGTACCAGGCTTACCTAGGAAGGCTGTTCTACAAGAGCATTATGCTCCCTCCTATGTCTTCACCCATGAAACTCACACCCATGCCTAAAGCAAGTGAATGGCTTTATCAGAGCTGAAGGGCACATTCCGGTCAGGCAAAAACACTCAGAGATGGCTTGGAACAGGATCAGTGAAGGCTGTAGCCTGGGGATAGGACATCTGGCCTGGGGAGAGTCTCAAGGGCCAGATAGAGATAGTTGGGATGCTTCATTTGACTCCCTGAGATTGAAGTTATCCAGCCCCCATACAGTTTTATGAGGACCAATAGTCTGGAAAAATAAATTCTATTGGATCAAACACACAACTGCAGTTAAGCCTATGCATGAAAATATAAGGAATGCTGCTGGTGGAGAACTGGAGTCTTACAGCTGAGAGCTCTTTTGATGCTTCCAGTCAAATGGAGGGGCTGCCTGATAAATCCGACCTAAATCTGTGTTTCTGCTTCTGTGACAACAGCACCTTGCAGGAAAGAAAGGCCCAGTGCTTTATCAACGGCAGTGGTACTTAAAAACACACAGTGTTTTTCGGCCTAGCATCTTCTCAGATGCTAATTCCTTAAAAATTCCTCTGGAGGGCACTATTACCATAACTATACAATTAGCTGAAAACGGGCTGTAATAAAGATAGCACTAAGTTTCTCGAACTTGGCAGCTGGCAGAGTGTCTTCATCGGAATAACTCCACGAGCGCAGATGCCGTTTCCCCGTTTCCTTGGCTGCGCATGAAGAAATTATAGCCAGGTGGGAACTGAGAGATGGAATGTAAACAAGCTGTTGTACAAATGTGTTGTGGGCTATCCGTCCCCCCGCCTTCATTTTAAATACACAGCATTGTATGTGATCTCCATCCTCATATCAGTTATTTCAGGTGCAGTAATAAACACCCCTGAATTTTTCTCCGTTGGCCACTGTACAGAAGGGAGAAATTTGACTTGGTACTCGTTTTAATGGGAAACTATTTAATCGCACTTTCTGAAACAAGATGTGAACTGGAACGCAGCTATTTCTTTGAATTGTAGGATGCAGGTCTCTGACAAAAAAAAAAGGCACTAAAATGCACTGTCAGTGGTGTGGTATGTGGATAAAAATGAGTTTGTTAGAAATTTAAGAAAAAATGATTTGCAGAAACAGTGTATATTAAGCAAAATTGCATACAAAAGTGTGTATATTAGGAGGAATGGACTAGATGGGCCATTGGCCTGATGCTGGAGGCTGTTCTTATGTTAAACCCAGGAATATTCAGCTGATCGAATCTGCAACCTTGACATTATCAGCACCATGCTCTAATCAACTGAGCTATGCAGCTCAATGGGACTTATGCCAAGATAAGTATACATAAGATAAAATAAAAATAAAAAAATTCCTTCCAGTAGCACCTTAGAGACCAACTAAGTTAGTTATTGGTATGAACTTTCGTGTCTGAAGAAGTGTGCATGCACACGAAAGCTCATACCAATAACTAACTTAGTTGGTCTCTAAGGTGCTACTGGAAGGAATTTTTTATTTTATTTTATGTATGGTATTTTATTTTGTTTCGACTGTGGTAGACCAACACGGCTACCCACCTGTAACTATACATAAGATGGTAGTTGAAATTGATATGGCGTAACTGCTCCAATAGCCCATCCCCTATTTAAAGTTCTTGGCATCTGGGAATCTTTGAATTATTATGGTAGATCCGGACCAGGATGCAGAAGGCCACATCCAAGCATCAGCATCTTCCTAGGATCAGCCATATATTTAAAGTAAGGGTTCTGATCAATATTTTTATTTTATGTATTTCAAGGACTATTTATTACAAATATTTATATCCCACCTTTCAGGGCACTACTGTCCAAACATGATGACATAATACAGGGGTTGATAGCCCACAGGTTTCTGCCAATAATTCAGAAACAATTTGGTGGCAAGAAACAAACAAATCTAATCTCTCCCACCCCCACCCCATTTTGTTTTTACTGTTTGTGGTTGTATTGATTTTTGATGTATTATGTCGGAATACTTCAAAAATCAATAAAGCCGCCATCTGAAAGCATTAAAACATTACAACAGCAGCACTTAAAACATCACAGAGTTTCACATATTAAAAGATGCTTGATGATGATCTTTAAAGAAGTCTTCAGGGTCTCTTTAAAAACTTGCACAGTAGGTGCTATATGGATCTCTCTATGGTTTCATTCTCAGTACAGACTTAATATAGCTTCCTGCAAAGAATTCTGGGAGCTCTAGAAAGGTGCTGAGAATTGTCAGGGGATCGCCCTTCCCCCCACAGAGCTACAATTTCCAGAGATCCCTGGGAATTTATTTAGTTATTTATCAATCAATCAATCATTATGTATAACAAACCTGTGAAGTTGGTTAGGCTGAGATACTGAGTTCTTCAACAACAAAAATAGGCACAGAAATGCAACGGGAGGCAAGTGATGTGTGGATTAAAATGCATGGCGCCTTCATTATACAGTGGTACCTCGGGTTAAATACTTAATTCGTTCTGGAGGTCTGTTCTTAACCTGAAACTGTTCTTAACCTGACACACCACTTTAGCTAATGGGGCCTCCCACTGCCGCCACACCGCCGGAGCACGATTTCTGTTCTCATCCTGAAGCAAAGTTCTTAACCCGAGGTACTATTTCTGGGTTAGCGGAGTCTGTAACCTGAAGCGTATGTAACCTGAAGCATATGTAACCCGAGGTACCACTGTACACCTTTAGGTGCCAGGCAAAAATATTCCACTTTAACCAGGCCTTCAGCCAATTGACATCTAATTCCCTTTTAAAATGTGTTGGGGAGGGCGAGATTATTGAGATGTTCCTGTTTTTATTTTTTATTATGTATTTTATGTTTTCATATTGTGATTTTATCTTGTGAACTGCCCTGAAACCTGTGGTTATAGGGCGGTATACAAATTTAATTTAAAATTAATTTAACATTTAAGTTATTTTTTTTTACAAATTTAATTATTAATATTAATCGCAACAAAAACAACAAGTGAGTGAAAATTGCAAAAAATAATAATAAATGCATTACATTTAAGAAAAAAAATGCTTTGGAAAAAAGTGTGTACAGTGGTACCTCGGGTTAAGAATTCGTTCCGGAGGTCCATTCTTAACCTGAAACTGTTCTTAACCTGAGGTACCACTTTAGCTAATGGGGCCTCCCGCTGCCGCCACACCATTTCTGTTTTCATCTTGAAGCAAAGTTTTTAACCCGAGGTACTATTTCTGGTTTAGCGGAGTCTGTAACCTGAAGCATCTGTAACCCGAGGTACCACTGTACTAGGCAAAATTGCATACACAAGTATGTATATTAGGAGGAATGGACCAGATGGGCCATTGGCCCAATGGGACTCATACCAAAATAAGTATACATAGGACCAAAGGCCATCCAGTGAGCGTCATAGCTGAACAGGGATTTGAACCCCCTTCTCCCAGGTTCTACTGCCACATTCTAACCACTACACCACACTCAGAACCCTTAACAGAATACAGCTTCCAGAATCCTTTGGGGGAAGTCATGACTGTTTAAAATAGTAGAATCACAGAATTGGAGAGATGGAAGAGACCCCAAATGTCATTTAGTCCAGCCACCTTGCAACGCAGGAATCATGGCTAAAGAATCCGTTATGGAGGGCCATCAAATGGTATCATAGTGCTTTAAATATGGGATTGAACAAATGTTCATTTGTTTTATGTAAGCAGTTCCTCAAGCTACAGCCCAGTGCTTTAGTGACAATTCTGAAGCACCGGAGCTCAGCATGACAACCCCCCATTGCCAGTCCTCTAAGGAGAGTCCCAAAATGCATTATTAACCCATGACGATCTGTCTATTTATGTATCACCTACACATGCACCCAGGAAAAAGCATGACATCCGAATTATTAGGCAAGCCTCTGCAAAACAGACTAGGATTGCATCACTACAATGCCATGCATAGTCACATGGGAGTAGACACCACTCAGCACCATGGACAGTACCAAACTAGACGGCTCAATGGTATATTTCATTATTTATTGCATATTTATTTATATCCCACCTTTCCTCCAAGGATCTCAAGGTGGCCTACATAGTTTTCCTGCTCCCCATTTCATTCTTGCAACAAACTCAGTGACTGCTCCAAGCTCAGCCCCAAACTCCATGGCATAGTGGGGATACGAATCCTGGTCTCCCAGGTCTTAGCTGAATACCCTAACCACTACACCACACAGCTTCCTCTGCTCCTTAGAGGAGAAGACTTGTAGTTCAATGGTAGAGCTTCTGTCTTGCATGCAGGAAGTCTCAGTTTTAATATGCAGCATTGCTAGACAAGACTGGGAGAGACCCCTGCCTGAAACCCTGAGGAGCTGCTGCCAGTCAGTGTTGGCCCCTGCTGAGCTGGATGGGTCCTTGGTCTGATTCGTATAAGGCAGCTTCTTGCATTCCAGTGTGCACTGTACTTTGCTATTGGAAGTGGAACACTATCCTTTGGAGGAAATGGGCTGTTAAAAAGGTAGACACTTTCGGAATAATAATAACAAAAGAATTTCCCCGGACTTTTCAAATAGATGTAAGGAGTGAAAAATATCTATATAGAATACATCAGTTTCTGGATATACCAACCTTGACGGTGTCCTTTTTAAAGTACTCCCCAAGGCAGCTTCTGGTTGTGCAACTCTGTGTTTGAACAGCAGCTTAACTTCCCCTTGAGCCGAGCCAGCTTGGCAGGATGACAGAGGTCAAAAAATTTCACAAGGCTGAACAATCTCCGCAATGCATGAAGCAGGACTCCCGGCCTCTCTCCTTTCACCTGTCCTTTCAAGTTTAAATGGAGACTGTCGCAGGTAAGGGCCGTGAAAATCCCAGTCTCCATTAACCCTCGGCCCTCGGAAGACTTGAGAGTGCCTTCTGAAGTTTCTCAGTGGGAAGGAGAACCAAGAAATGCCAGTAAAGCAAAGTCTTCCAAATGCACAATGGCCCAATCGTTGCACTGCAATTCAATCCACTAATTAATCCCCTTTCATTTATGAATTGCTTCCCATGAAAGCAATTCAACAGTAAAAACGCCAATGATAAAAGCACGCAGAGAACAATCCTGTATATAAAATCAGGGCAATATCATATACAAAAGCAGTGAAAATGATTTCCTACACAGAAAACAGTATCAAATCCAATCCAATACAGATACAAATCTCTGATTTGTTGAGGAATGAAGGACTTCACTAGGAGTCAAAATGACATCAGAGATGGTGTCTGTCTGATGTCTAAGGGGAGGGAGTTTAAAAGAATCAGAACCACAATTCTAAAGACCTGATTCATACATCATACAGGACAGTCTTCCTGATGAGGTGGTATCTGCAGGACACTACAGAGCACAATGATCGGTTTGGCAATCTAATGAGTGATATGAACTTTAAGTCCCAAGTTGTATAGGGCTTTGTAGACCAATCCCAGTAGCTTAACCCAGTAGCTAATTGGCAGCCAGTGCAATTCCTTCAGTGATGGTGATAGTCTGTCCTAGTGAATGGTTGAGCCATTGCATTTTGCACTAGCTGTCGCTTTCAGGCCAACCTCAGGGGCAGCTCCACATAGAGTAGGTTGTTCAAAAAAGTAAATAAATAACTTTTGATTTATTACCTGCCCTTCACTGTAAGGCCTCACAGCAGGTCACACCAATTGGGATGCAGGTGGCACTGTGGTCTAAACCACTGAGCTTCTTGGGCTTGCCGATCAGAAGGTTGGCGGTTTAAATCCCCGTGATGGAGTGAGCTCCCATTGCTCTGTCCCAGCTCTTGCCAACCTAGCAGTTCGAAAGCACGCCTGTGCAAGTAGATAAATAGGTACCACTGCGGTGGGAAGGTTCTGTGCGCTCTGATTTCCATCACCGTGTTCCATTGCACCAGAAGCAGTTTAGTCATGCTGGCCACATGACCCAGAAAGCTGTTGGCAGACAAACGCCGGCTCCCTCAGCCTGAAACCAAGATGAGCGCTGCAACCCCATAGTCGCCTTTGACTGGACTTAACCGTCCAGGGGCCCTTTACCTTTTTACCTTTTAGGTCACTTAAAATACAGCATTAAAAAACTTTTAAAGCAAATGACAATCACAAGAATAGAATGGGTCCTTATGACTAATATGATTTGAGCATCTTTCCTATGCTATCCTTAAAAGAAGGTGTGTTCATTGAGCTGGGGTTCCAGTCTTAAACAGAGAATGATATCTTAAATGTACCTGCCACATTTCACTGTGAGTGCTCCAGGAATAAGTTGGAATCCAATAGTGTTTTGCATCTTTCATGGCTACTAGCCATGATGACTATGTTCTGGCACCACATTTGGAGGCAGTGATGTTTCTAAATACTAGTTGCAGGTGAGGAAAGAACAGTTGTGCTAGGCGCCTGCTTGTGGGTTTCCCCTGGGCTTCTGGTTGGGTGAGAACAGGGTTCTGGACTTGATGGGCCATTGGTCTCATCCAGCAGGCTCATCTTATCTTCTCACGGTGGTCCTGTGGAGTGGTTCCCCTTTTTCTGCTTTCCTATGTTGAATTTATCAGAACAAATTGTGGAACTGAGGCCTAAATTCAATAAAGCTTTTCCATTAGCAAAATAAAATCACAGTTCTCCACATTCCAACATATATTGTCCAAACCATTAGCAAAGCGATTAAGTGTGTGCATGTGTGCCCATGCGTGCATGTCTAAAAACCACCCTCCTATTGAAGCTGATAAGGTTTCTCCTTTTCCCTTTATGGCTGCAGTCAGAAAAAATACATTTAACCTGAGGCAAAGATAGCTTGACAGATTATGAGAACGCTTTAGTAAAACGAATTCTCTGCATTTATATTTACAAATGATCCAAATAACTCAACATCCAACAATGTCTCTGTGGAAACAGTCAAACAGCTAAATCCTCGACCCATTTAGAACTGAAGTGCTAGGCTCCGAGGATCCCATTTACTTTCTGCAAATGTGCTTCTGCGACAGTGTATGTAGGGGACAGTTCTCTTTCTATGTATATGTGGGAGAGAAATGTAGACGCATCTGCTGTCCTAGGTGTGCCCTCTGGGCTTTTGCCTCGGACAGGGGTAAGGGACATTCATCTTGAGTGCTGCATTCCCTTCTAGGAGACACATGCCAGTGGTAGGCGGGGCCAGAGGCAAAGTGGGCGGAGCAACACATGCAAATTTTGCCTTAGTACAGTAGCCTAGTTTCTGTACAAAAGGGCAAGGCCCTCTCTGCCCTCCATCCAGGTATAAGTTCAAGGACACATTGCGGCCAAGCAAAATCACTTAAGAAGTGTGTGCAGCAACCACAGGGTCAGTGAGAGGTGTGCCCTGGGAAGAGCAGGTTTCATTGGGGAAGGTCTCAAAAGCCAGAGGGAGAGGGAGAGGGAGGAGAGAGAGAGAGAGAGAGAGAGAGAGAGAGAGAGAGAGAGAGAGAGAGAGAGGACTGGAGGTTCATATCACCTCCAAGTCATTGGTTCCCCTCCCCAGTTCTTAAAATTGAAATGGTGCAGATGAAGTTCCCCACAAATATGAAGGTGGTTTGGGGTTTTTAATAGCCTTATTTCAAAGCTGCCAGGTGAGGATCCTAATTTTATTGTGGAATTTGCTCTCTGGGAGGAAGTACTTATTTTTCTATACCTGTTTCCCCCCTCCCACATGGGACTAACAACAGTGTTTGAGGAAGGGTTTTGGATAAAGGAAAGACTTCCTCCTCTAGCACTGCTTCCTCTATTAAACTAGCTAGTAAAAACAACACCACTGGAGATCTTGATCATGGACCTCCAACGTTGCTCATGTTCAGCTCTTGCTGTGATGGGGTTTGAGCTCATCCAACCCTTGGGATGAGCTTCCAATATGAGCTGCTGATATGCCACTATTCTTCACAATTGTGTATATGGTGTCTTGTTCTAGTTTCAGCCTTACAGTGTTGGAGGATATAGGGAGCATAAAGGAGACACTTACAGTTTTAATAATAGTTATTTATTGAATTTATATACCGCCCTATACCTGGAGGTCTAAGGGTGGTTCACAGAATAAAATCAAAATATGAAAGCACAAAATACATAATCAAAATAAAAGCAACCCAATACCACCACCCCCCCGCAAAGTCCCACATTTTAAAAGGGCATAGGAGGTCAATCAGATCATCCAAAGGCCTGGTTAAAAAGGAATGTTTTTGCCTGGTGCCTAAAGGTGTATAATGAAGGCACCAGGCAAACTTCCCTGGGGAGAGCATTCCACAGGCAGGGAGCCACTGCAGAGAAGGCCCGTTCTCGTGTTGCCACCCTCCGGACCTCTCAAGGGGGAGCCACATGAAGAAGGGCCTTAGAAGATGACCTCAGGGTCCAGGTATGTTCATATGGAAAGAGGCGGTCTTTGAGGTATTGCAGTCCTGAGCCATTTAAGGCTTTATAGGTCAAGATCAGCACTTTGAATTGAGCCCAGAAACCAATTGGTAGCCGGTGCAATCAGACCATGATCGGTGTAATATGTTCAAACCGTCTTGCTCCGATGAGCAACCTGGCTACTGAATTCTGCGCTAGCTGAAGTTTCTGAACCATCTTCAGAGGCAGCCCTATGTATAATGCATTGCGATAATCTAACTTTGAAGTTACCAGAGCATAGACAACAGTAGTTAGGTTATCTCTGTACAGATAGCGGTGTAACTGGGCCACCAGCCAAAGCTGATGGAAGGCACTCTGGCCACAGATAGTTAAGGCTATCATAAGTGTTCAAAGAAGTTGGGAGTAGAGAACCACCTGAAAGATAGCCCAAAGCAGGTTGTGCATTCAGATCCCATACTAAGTCTTTAGGTTTTACTTCCAAAACTTTTAGGGATCCTTCCTTCCTTAAATGTAGCTCTCTGTCCTCACCTGCCAGGCAAAGACTGATTGCAAGGAAAAGTATTCCCGGTGGAGGGTTGCTTTATTTTCCCATTCTCTTTCACTGTCATTGTGTCTTTGCTCTCCTCATTCTTTCACATTCCATCTCTATTGCAATTCCATCAGTTGCTTTCTCTGCCCCATTTTCTCTTGTTCCTCACTAATTCTCGATGCTTCTTCCCTCTCCATCCTGTATGCCACCGTTTCTAATGATCACACCACCTACGACTCTGTTCTGTTCTCTTTCCTTGTTCCTTGCCGCTGCTCCTAAGAGCATAAGAAGAACCAGATGCCTAAGGGAAGAGTACATGAGTGCAATGTAATTTTTAGTTTCACTCTAATAAACAGGAGAGGAAATGCAGGTTGAGTGACAATGGCCAGGGAAGAGTCAGCCTAAGATATTAAACTGTCAATGGGAACCACCCATTGACATAGCAAATTTCCCAACCTAACCAAGCTGGAACAACTTGTAAGTTAGATCTCTGGAGCGGAGACAAAGGGGTGGATGGGATGCATGCACAAGATGATGCAAATTGACATAATGTCCACCATGCTGCAGAGAAGTACCTCCATGTGCTTGCAATTGGCCATGAAAGAACATAAGAAGAGCCCTGCAGGATCAGGCCCATGGACCACCTATTCCAGCATCCTGTCCACACAATGGCCAACCAGATGCCTTTGTGAAGCGCATAAGCAGCACCTGAGTTCAATTGTCCTGTTCCCACCTGCAAATTCCTAGCAACTGGTGTTCATAGGCATACTCAGTGCCTATGAGCTAAACAAGCTATAGCTTAGGGCCCAAATCTCTTGGGAGTCCCCCCCCCAAAAAAGGAAAAAAACACCTGGATGTACATTTCCAAAATATAAGATAAAAAACAAATAAAATAAAACCTACATACAGTAACAGTGGCAAATGGCTTTAGATGCCTACTAGGTCCATAAATTACCATATAACATGAAAAACAGTGACAATTTGTTGTTGACAAAGGACAGCTGGACATATAAAGGGCCCCATTATGTTCAGTAGCTTAGGGCCTCATCAAACCTAATGTGCTGGGCCCCAGGGTAACCCGAGTAACGTGGCCCAGGATCAGTCCCAAATCCAAGGGTTCCACGAAGTGTCAGTCCAACAGGGCCAAGGCAGGACACGAGGCAGGAAACCAGGCAAGGTCAGGCACAGGATCACTGGCAGGTTCTGGAAAACAGCAACGTTGTTCCTGCAACCTGGGGCAGGGTCCAGCAGCCTTTTATCTCTGTCGGGGTAATGGCCGGTCCTGATCCCCTGGTGACTCACCTCCCTGTCTCACCCGAAGGCGAGCATTCCTTCTGTGAGTACTCAGGTCTCTCCTTCTCTCAGACCTCAGTCTCTGCAGTTCAGGAGATGTCAGTGGGTTACTAGAGCCAGAGGCCGCCTCAGCCTCTCCTGACCCAATTGGTAGTGGAGCAGCTGTAAGTGATTGCCCAGCTGAAGGCAACAAGGTAATCTCCACATCTGGAGCCAGGGCAGGCTCAATCCCCTGACCCGGCCCAGCTGGTGCTTGTTGCAGGGGAACCCGTGCAGACTGGGGCTCCTCAGAATCAGGCCCCAGACTAGGTTCAGATGCCGCCTGGGGCAAAGGATCCAGTACGACCTGAGACTCCTCTGGCTCCGAGTCCGAGCCTGAGCCTGAGTCCCAGGCCATCACACCTAAATCCAGCCCTGGGCATACTGCCTTTGAATGTGGAGGCAGAACATACCACTGTGGATAGTAGCTGTGGATAACATCCTTTTTACCTCCCAAGATCTCCAGAAAACCAGCATGGGGTCATAGATCTGCTGAAGGTGGTGTATAGCGTTCAGAAGAACAAGTGGAGATGGTGAAGAGGATATCACAACTGGACTGAAGGGAATGTGGTTCAAATCCATACTTTAATCTGAAGCCCACTAGGTCAAAATTACCACACTCTCTCAGCCTTTCAGACCTGCACTGTAGGCAACCCTCAAAGGGGGGGCCAGGAAACATAACTGGGACACCAAGTCTGACAAAGTGGTATCACATCCCTATTGCATGCAGAAGATCTTAGGTTCCATCCCTGGCATCTTCAGGGGCAACTGGTAGAGAATTGTGTCTGAAATCCTGGAGAGCTGGTCAGCATTCAGTGAAGGCAATACTGAGCCAAGCAGACCGATTATCCAACTCAATATAAGGCAAAAGGGGTTAGTGGGGAGAGTGTGGGAGGACTGGCAAGATGTAGTGGTGGGTTAGCAGTGTGGTGGGGGTTGACAAGGGTAGATTGATAAGAGGGGTAGGTGGAGTTAGTGAGTAGAGCAAGCAGGGGTGCAGCCCCTAGCAGAACTGAATAAAATGTTAAGCCAGGAATGGGGAATGTGTTGTTAGATCTCAAACTCCTGTAATCCCTAAAAATTGGCCATGCTAGGAGGGGTGAAAGCTGGACCATAAAGAAGGCTGATCACCAAAGAATTGATGCTTTTGAATTATGGTGCTGGAGGAGACTCTTGAGAGTCTCATGGACTGCAAGAAGATCAAACCTATCCATTCATAAGGAAATCAGCCCTGAGTGCTCACTGGAAGGACAGATTGTGAAGCTGAGGCTCCAATACTTTGGCCACCTCATGAGAAGAGAAGACTCCCTGGAAAAGACCCTGATGTTGGGAAAGATGGAGGGCACAAGGAGAAGTGGAGGACAGAGGACGAGATGGTTGGACAGTGTTCTCGAAGCTACCAGCATGAGTTTGACCAAATTGCGGGGGGCAGTGGAAGACAGGGGTGCCTGGTGTGTTCTGGTCCATGGGGTCACGAAGAGTCGGACACGACTAAACGACTAAACAACAACAACAGGAGGGGTGATCGCAGGATCACATATAACCACTCCAATACCTTCATGAGCACAAATTTTCATGAATGCACAATACAAATTATGTCTGAAGGAGCCCAGAATTGATTGTTAAACCAATTGAAATCTGTGGTGCAGGTGTCCCATTTGAGAATCCCTTTCAAACGCAACGTTTTCTATGCACCCTGCTCCTTCTGTGGGCTTATGGGATAGGGAAGCATTTCTCTTAGTGCATTGAGGTAAGGAATATTTACCAGGAGAGGTAAGGAATATTTCAAACCTCAGCAGACCTGATCAGGCAAACACTATCGAAGTGAGGCATCAAATATTAAAGGGAGCAAAGTCGATACTTGATGAGCCCAGTTTAAACAAGGTTGCAGGTGCAAGGGTCTATGCAGCTAGAACCAACCACAAGTCCTACCATTATTTGGCATTAAAGACACCAGAGACAAGTTGTCAGCTAAATGGGTCAAGGTGTTAGGGGGTAAAAACTGCTTTCCTTATTTAATTCGGAAGGATAGCAGCTTTGAAAAGAAGCAAAAAAGAGTACAATGGCAATTCCTTCTACACTTGACACAAACGAAGTTCAGCCTAAGCAATAGACATAGGAAGAATTAATTTGAGCCCTCAGGAAATCAATCCAGAATAAAGCCAAGTCTTCAGAAATCTAGACATATATTATTCAAAATTCAGCCTTTCAGCTTCTTGTGATGAAAATACATTCTTCCGGCTATTCCTTTGGATATTGTCCCATGTCACACAAAGCATGGGGTTGAATTCATAAGCCTAGACCTAGTCCATCCTGTTCATTGCTATAAAAAAGGAAACTGTATCTAAACCAGAGGGTAAATCAGAGGGTATTTTGAGAAGTTAGGTGCTCCAAATGCAGCAGCAAATAATAGGTAGCTATAGACCAGGTGAAACCTGCTACTTGAGGTTTTTGACATTGGTGGCTTTGATGTAAAGAATTATAGCTGGTGTTCCAATTGGGACTGTGAAAATGACCTCTTCAAACTCTCTATTCTGTTCATGGGAGGTGGGAGAGGGATGGGAGTGACACTTTGATGAAATACTATATCCAAAGGTTTTGGTGGGAAAAAGGTTTCTAAAAAGTAGAGACTGCACGTTATGGTGTGCTAGCAACTCCTAGGACCATTTCAAATCCTTCTTCTTCTTCCTCTTCCTCTTCCTCTTCCTCTTCTTCACTGTACAACCACAGAAGAGGTTTTAAAAGAAAGAGGCAGCCTTTTGGACCACATTGTGAATGTTCTTTTCTTTTCTTTTTTTCTTTTTTTGGTAAAATGGAGTGGATTTTTAAGAATTTCCCCTAAAATGTCAACACATAATCCAGACAAAATGAAACCAGTTTTGTCAACAAACTAAACCAGTACAGGACTGAAATTGGTTGATCCTTGCATCCCTTGACACAACTGACTGCATCCCTGGTCCACATCTCTGATTAGGGCATATCTACACCAGATGATAATAACAGCTGGTTTAACACAGTCATTTCATCATCACACATAATCCTAGGAAGCAGTTCTGTGGCACAGGTAGGTCTCTAAGATAGCTACCAGCACCTTCATCAAACTGCAATTCCCAAGATTCAATGAGGAAGCAGTGACCATTAAGGTGGTCCGAAATTAGCATTGTACTGGTAGGGATGTAAGAAAGCATCCCTTTCCATTCCTCCCTGTGTTGGTCACATGCAGCACTGTTTCCATTCTGCTGCAGTTCGCCTTCTGCCAAAAGCCACATAATCTATTTTGCTGACCACTATGGCAAAATTACGTAACGTACGTGACTACTGTAATCAATTAGGTAAATTGCATAAATTACATTGTCATTAGGTTATTCTGCCCCATTCATTTCAATGCAAACAAAACACAATGCAAAGGGGAAGCAATGCAATGCAATCAATTGTGTATCATTCATTGTTGCAACAACAGGAAATACAGGCTCTTGTGTTGGGGTATTGTTTAGGGGTTTTTGCTGGAGTTTTGTTGTTATTGATATTTTTCTGTATCTTTACTTTATAGATCTTTTTATGATTCTAGTGGAAATTGATCAGTTTAGTTGCATACTATTTATTTATTTATTTCTATTATTTTATTTATGAATGCTATGTTTGTGATGTAAATCTTTTTATGTTGTATGCCACCTTGAACATGGTTTTAGCTATGGAAAGGTGGCATATAAATAAAATGATGCTGAAATATATTTGCTGGATTGATTTCTGTCCTGGATATGAGAAAAATTAAAAAAGGGCAATTCCTGCTCCCATTTCCATCAGAATTCGATGCCATCACTAAGTTTCAATATACCTTTACCGTCCTGCCAACTTCTGTCTCTTGCCGATAGGAAGGGCTCACCTAGGATGTAAGAACCCATGATGGACAGCTTCACACCAATCCAAATATCCCAAGCATTTTTTCTTCAAATCTGACACCAAACCCCAACATTTGGCAGAATCGGAGAGAGCTTTTCATTTGTATCTCTTTTCCCCTTCAGTGTTGTAATAACTCTGATTGACTGAGATTATGTTGTTAAAGCAAAACAAAATGGGGATCAAATCCAAGCTGACAGCTACATGAATTTTATTAGTTTGTAGGGGGAAAATATATATGTGTGTTTTGCGGGGGGAGACCCTCTAATCCATAAACCAATAAAGCTTTTTGCCAAATGTGATGTTATCTAAGTCTTGTCATATTATTTTTAAAAAAGAGGGAAACTTCTGTTTAATCCTTCACTTGCAAGAGCATCATCAAACCCACTCAGCTTAAATGATGCTGCTGTCAGTTTTTTTCCCTTAACCTTCATGAAAAATTTACTCTGCCATACTTAGAATGAGTTGAATAATACATATCTTGTTTTAAATTCAAGTTACTACATGTAGTTGTAAATGCTATTTGATTTGATTTGCTTCCTCCCACACCTTCAGCAAAGATATGTGACAATTTTGTTTTATCTTGGCTAGCCTGGTTTCGGGAAGAAAGGAAGAAAACTCTCATTCCTTTGGGACCTTTGATTGCCAGCTAACACTGGAAGATTTCTTGTGCCGAGTCGATGGACCCTGGAGAACCTCTTGTTTCTATCCCTGATGGCCTTTGGCTGGGGAATAAGACACGCAGGCATAGATAAGAAACTTATCCCTGTGATACAAAACAGTTGGTGGGAGATCTTCAGGGAAGTAATAATTTACTTGGGGCCTCATAGATTTAGATGATCTCATTCAAGGCCAGAAATGAGTAAACAAATCCTAGGAGTTATAGTTAAAGCCATGGTTTTCCCAATAGTGATGTATGGAAGTGAGAGCCGGACCATAAAGAAGGTTGTTTGCCGAAGAATTGATGCTTTTGAATTATGGTGCTGGAGGAGACTCTTGAGAGTCTCATGGACTGCAAGAAGATCAAACGTATCCATTCTTAAGGAAATCAGCCCTGAGTGCTCACTGGAACGACAGATCGTGAAGCTGAGGCTCCAATACTTTGGCCACCTCATGAGAAGAGAAGACTCCCTGGAGAAGACCCTGATGTTGGGAAAGATGGAGGGTAAAAGGAGAAGGGGACAACAGAGGACGAGATGGTTGGACAGTGTTCTCGAAGCTACCAGCATGAGTTTGACCAAACTGCGAGAGGCAGTGGAAGACAGGAGTGCCTGGCGTGCTCTGGTCCATGGGGTCACAAAGAGTTGGACACAACTAAATGACTAAACAACAACAGGAGTTGGATGTTTGTTTCAGGGCTGGACTGAAGGAAGTACTCTGATTTTTATGTATGGAACAACAGCCTCTCGGATGCTATTAGCCCAAAGATGGAAAGAAGACAAAGTCCCTACCAGAGAAGAATGGCAAATCAAGCTGATGGACGATGCCTAAACGGCAAAGCTGACTGGAAAACTCAGGAACCAAGAGGACAGAAACTTTATAAAAGAATGGGAAAGATTTATAAGTTATCTAAGAGACCACTGTAAGCAGATGGAAACATTGGCAAGATTTTGATTTCACTTTTTGAGTAACAAATACCATGGACTATATGAAGTGATTAAAAAATTAGAGTATGGAAGAAGATGCAGTTTTAATGTTTAAAATGGGACCCCAGAGAGGGGGTGGGGGGGAAGTCGTGAGCTACAGAGGAATCTCTGTATACGGATATGTATCCAATTTTAAAAATATATAATTTTGCATTGTAAAACCAAATAAAAATGATTTCATAAAAAATGAAGGAAGTAGTCTGAGGTA
Organism: Podarcis raffonei; assembly: GCF_027172205.1. Taxonomy (NCBI): domain Eukaryota; kingdom Metazoa; phylum Chordata; class Lepidosauria; order Squamata; family Lacertidae; genus Podarcis; species Podarcis raffonei. The sequence continues at coordinate 61,928,352 of NC_070611.1, read as the reverse complement.
AGCCAGAAGGAGGAATAAGGGAGATAAGATTCAGTTCACATTTAAAGATGAACCTGCCTAATTCACACATTCCAAAACTATATAACTGACATCCTTTGGAATTTGAACTTCTCCGAATTTTGCAAAGCAGTTTTCCTGCCACGTAAGGTGTACACAAATGCATATGTTAAAGTGTGCATAGCAATGCATATATCTGTGAAAATGACATACAAAATGAATTATATCAGGGGAAATAGAAATGTTCTGGAACATTTGCTTCGCAAAATTGCAGACAAAAATGTATATGTAATGGCTTTAGGGGTTGCTTGTGCGTAAATAGCCTCCGCTCTGGGCTAGGTTGGCTGGTTAAACCATTTCTCGCTGGACAGCCATCCACTCCGTGGCTGTTCAGTCGCTGGCAGAATCCGTCAGTGGGCGTTTCTTAAACCTTTTCCAACATAAAAGTTGTTTGACGCCCAGTCTCCTCCTACTCTCCCTGCCTGGAAGTCTTCTGCGCAGCGAGGGCGTGGGTAGCGGAGGACCTGTGCTCTCCCCGCTGGTGTCCAGTGAAGAGTCCCGGAGCCTGCTCTCTGCTTCCCCCATTGGCCCCCCTCTATCCCTGGTGTTGCGCTGATTTTCTTCCCCAACAGGAGACCTGCCTCTCTCCCTGCTTGGCCCCTCTCCAGCATCGTTGTGGAGCCTCGCCTCCTTCTCTAGTTCCGATGGCAGTTCCCTGACAGTATATTTCGGGGAAAATTGTGGCATTTACAGTATAACAAAAGTAAAACCACTAAGCATAATAACCTCTGGACATGTTCATGTGAATTTTGTCAGATTTCTTATTCAGGATTGCTTCTCTCATGTCCCCAGTTTTCAAACTGTTTGCCCACAAAAACCCAGGAGACGAAACGTGATTTCTTTTGCCTCCAAACAGCAAATTCTGCCCTTGTGAGAGAACTGCTGTATCTATCTATTTAAAATTTGTCAAGTTTCATCTGCTCAAACCATAACTTCAATTTGTATTCAGTTCTAACAGAAAAGAAGAAAAACTTTTTTCTTAAAAAAATAAAAATAAAATCAAGAAAGTAAAGATTGTTTCCGTAGAGGGGAGGCCTCCTTTCCCTGAAAACTTAAGTGAAAATCCATTTTTAGATTGTCCGGTATAGTCAAACAGGAAGGAAGAGAGCTTTAGATTTAACACATCAGAGTTGGAATCAAATAATGAATTGAATCAGGATGACCCAGAGTAGATTTGAAACAGACATAGCTGCCTCCAAATGCTACAGATACAGATAAAAGGATAATGTTGTGGTCACTGCACAAATCTAAAAAATGTAACAACAATATGCCAAGTAGTTAGCCGTTTGCAGCCTTTTCATTATCCAGAAAATTAGATGCATTAGGCAACCACCTCATTCTGCCTAATGGTAGGGCCGGCACGCTTTAAAGAAGAAATAGGCCGTGAATCCTACAGATATTTTTAACATCTAGATTAAGCTTCTGAAACCCAAATCAGGTTTTGTTTTGTTTGTTAGTTTGGCTACTCTGTACATCATCGTTGTTGTTCTTCTTAGTATTATTACTGTGAAACGTCTAACAACAGCTTAAAATGGAGTAACAGGTTACACAGTTACCACTGAGGATGGATGGAAATTTTAATATAGTCACCCTTCCCCACCTCCCAAGATCAGAGTTCACCACTGCTTTGAAAGCAGATTTGTTTCTGTGTCACTCTCTATTTGAAATACTTCTGCAAAAGTTAGGTAACTTGTAATTAACTCTGTAGGAAAACACGCACATACAAATATGTTCTGACTTGAATAGAGTGTGGATGTCCCAAGAGCAGCTAATTTAATATTAGATCAAATGATCCAGCATTGAAATTACCATGTTTTTGTTGACTATTTTAACATATTTAGAGAAGGCTGAGGGACCTTTACATATCTCTGTGTCTCTTTGTAGTATCACTCTTCATATCTTATGCCAGTCAACATGGGATATATGGATTTGAAGAGCTTAGAGAGAAGCTTTGGAATGCATTACTGATGTGCCCAAGAGAAGATTATTAAAATGATAAAAGAAGAACTCAGTCATTATTCATCTTCTATTCATCCTTCTTAAGGCTTCCTTGCAAATGTGGGAGCTCATTCACAATAAGACTATCTCAAGGACTTGTTGCTTTTAAGAGAACTGGTTGTAACATCTCATCCTGGTGCACAATCAGGCATTCTGGGATCCCCAAAGAGTTAGTTCTCCTTTATATCATATCAAGAAAACAAAATCATTCACATCTCTGCACACTGGTAAACACTAAATAGCATCACGCTCTGAAAAAGCAACAACTTTGCAAAAATATGGGTTGTGTTCAACTAAGTTTTACTTTGGAGCAGACCTCTGGATATTAATGAACCTAAGTTAGTCATGCTCACTGATTTCAATGGATCTGCTCTGAGCATGGTTAATGTTGGATACAGCCCAACAAACTCAAGTAGAGGTAACTCTGTGCTTACATGAAGCTTTTGACAGGTTCACCGACGTTCTTTAAGTAAGCCACAGATGTGTTAAGAGATCAGGAAGCCAAAGGATCTTTGTTAGGATCTGACCGTGTCATCCATCCTAAATCTGAAGCCTACCACCACCAAACTCTAGTCCAGGAAACTATGGCCTTGTAGATGTTGCAGGACACCAACTCCCATCATCTCTGACAATGGACCAGGTAGTTGGGGGTGGTAGGATTTAGAGTACAACCATGTTTTGAAAGCCTCAGATTCCCTAACCATCCTCTAGTCAAAGGAGGATGCTACACAGTGGCCAACTAAGGTCAGATTCACATCACACACTTAAAGTGCTTTGGGAATTCTCCCCAAAGAATTCTGGGAGCTGTAATTTGCTAAGGGTGCTGAGAATTGCTAGGAGACCTCTATTCCCCTCACAGAGGAGCTACAATTCTCAGAGTTCCCAGTGAAGAGGGATTGACTACTGAGCCACTGTGGGAATCGTGACTTTGTGAGGGGAAGAGGGGACACCTCACAACTCTCAGCACCCTTAACAAACTCCAGATCCTAGAATATATATTTTTTTTGGGGGGGGGAGCAATGGCTGTTTGAAGTGGTATCTTAGTGCTTTAAATGTATGGTATGAATGTGGCCTAGGCCACAGCAAAGAAGCCTCTTAAAAATCAGTAGGCTGAAGTTGATTGTCTGGTAGGAATTGAGAAATCCATCCGTTCCTTCCCAGTCCATGTCACTTTCATATGTTCCCCCCAGAATTCTCTTTCTTTTTGTTTCTGTACAATTAAAAAAAAATCTTTTCAAAATGCATATTTTGAAATTAACACATGTATTTTATCTCAAAATTGATATTTATTTATACATTTAAAATGTTGAAAATGGCATCAGCTTTTGGAGACCTATGAAATCTGGCGGGTAGCTAAATTTTGACCTGTCCAGGAGCCCAAGTTTTCAAATCATTTCATATTTATGTTATAAATCCATGATGTTCATTTAGTACCTTTATTCTGTGGCATAGTGAATTGGATGGCATTACATAGCCAGTGTGATTTGTCTGCATGGTGACTTCAGTGAGGACAAGTGAGAGCAAGGGCAATTTAAACTAATCTGCTTTTTTAAAAAATAAATAAATGGGGTGCTGAAAAGCCCATCAAGAAATTCTGAAAACCTTTGCACACAAAAATTGTTAGTAGTTTTGGCTCAGCCTTAGTTATTTATCCAGTTCAGGTGAATAATGTATCACCTGACAAGTTTATCCCTTTGCAATTAGGGAAGCCACAGATAGACTACATAATGTTATATTAGCAGTGGGGAGGTGTGTGTGGGGATTTATCTTTCCTCCATAGTATCCTGCAAAAAAGAGAAGGAACGGGATTCTCCAGAGGCAAGAAATATAACCCAGCACAGAGCATTGGAGCTACCTTTGGATGGTGTGAAAGCTAAGAATACCTCATGAGACAAGGCACCAATCTGATTTACAATTTAATAACTTTCTGTTTCCAGAAATAAAGCAAAGTTGTTATTTAATGGCTGAAACACTAGCATTTTCTCCAAATGCCAGTAATAATTTAAATTCATGAGTTCTGTATTATTCATGGGGTACAATTTAATATGAACAGTATTTCTGGTGTTCCGTGTTTATGAAGAGCGTGTCTTGAGGGTATACCCCATTTTATGGCAAACAGATGCTCGATATAACTAGCTGATATTCTGCCGCTGTGAGACGGGAATGAAAAGTAAGTCGTATCGTTTTCTCACCTTGGCAGAAATGAGCAGGAGTCTCCATTTTCTTCACAACTTTCTCGGATGAGTTAGGCTAGGCTGGGATCCAAAGGTTCAGCAGGCAATGCACGAAGTGCTACTTTATGTGAACCCAGTTTTGAACAAATTGGACTGTGTTCAGCGGAGGCTAACAAAGGGAGTCCATAGTATGTGAGAGAAATCCTATGAGGAAAGGATGAAGGAACCATCTAGCATGGAAAAAAGAAGGCTGTTAGGGACCACAACAGTGCTCTTCAAACACTTGAAGGCCTGTCACATAAAAGAGGGCAAAAGCTTTTTCTCTGCTGCTGCCCCAGCAGATAGGACCAGATCCAATGGCCTTACATTACAGGAGAGTAGATTTTAGCTGAACATAGAACATAGTCCTCTATCCTGTTCTCACTGTGGACAAGAAGATACCTGTGGAAAACCCACAACACTGGCACCATCTACAGGGGCCCCTGGGTGCTCAGGCACCCACAATATTTTTTGATGTTTGTGCCTGGCCTCTGCCCGCCACCTTACCTCTGGCACTCTGGGTCCGCGACAGCAATGGGGCCAGGGCGTGCGCCTCCACTGTGGGGCTTCAATTGGGGCCCACTGTAGCCATGCACATGCTTCTGGGGTGTGTCTGTGGTCAGAGCAGGCCTCAACAGAGGCCCCACGGCAGAGGTGCAGGCCCAAGTCCCCCTGCAGTGGTGGATGAGTGCATGTAAGTGCCATGCCACAGCATCAAGACATCACAGCATACATGAGCTGGGGGCTCCCACAGTCTGGGGCTCCCACAGTCTGGAGCACAAGTAATACCCAAGCACAAGCACACTCTCCTCTCCTCTCCAATAACCAGTATTCAAGTGCATTACTGTCTCTGATTCTGGAGACAGAGCATAGCCAGCATGGCTAGTAGCCACTGATAGCATTATTCTCCATGGATTTGTCCAATCCTCTTTTAAAGCCATCTAAGTTGGTGGCCATCACTGCCTCCTGTGAAACAGGCAAAATGTCTTGATGGTATTACTGATTCAACAATGGAACCATTTACTAGGGATGGGGGACAAATTTGATTCAGTTCACTTTTGAAGCTCAGCTTACCGAATTCTCACTTTCTGAAACAATATGTGAACTCAAACTCTTACTGTGGAGGTAGAACAATCCATCGCAGGCTAGTAGCCTTAACCTCCAATAATTCATCTAATCCTCTTTCAAAACCATCCAAGTTGTTGGCCATCACATCCATCTCATGGAAGTGAATTTCATAGTGCAATTATGTCCTTGGTGAAGTAGTATTCTCATTTGTCTGGGAAATTTAAAATGGAGACTCACAGCTGCCTGTCAAAGAGTCCAGAGCAGGTATGACCATTTCCAGGAGGCAGAGGGGAAGCGGTGAGACAGCAAGGTTGGTGTGGTGTAAACACACAGGCAGAGCCAATTCAAGGCTCACTCTGGTGCCTTCGCATCACAACAACCTCTCCCCGTGGCCTCTGCCTCCCATTAAGCAGCTATAGAGCAACTGAGAACAGACCTCAGGAGAGTGCTGCAGTGCCTCCATGTTGTCCACTATTGTGGCCAGCTGGAATGTGTCCTTGAACTCTGATGATCCCACTTGTTTCCTTGGTTGGACAATACAGAGGGGTGTGTGAGCATATGTAGAAACCCATGGAACATAAGTAAAATTCAAGTTCATTCCTCTGTCTACTTTTCTCCATTGCTGACATGTGGTCTCCAAAAGGTTGTCCAGGAGGGAATATGGGCCTCAGGCTGAAAAACATTCCCAACCTCTGTCATAAATAAGGAAATAACAACACTAGATAACCTTATCCTTTTAATGGATGCCTTTAGTAGTTTGAGGTTGAATAAATCTACTTTGTATAAAGTCATCCTAACATTCTGCCTGCAATGCAGATTTTCTTGTATTTTTGGTTAAGATTTAGTCCTGTGCAACATTTCCCCTGCTCAAGGAATTAAGTTTGGAATCTAAGTGGTTCCCCAAATCAAGTTGAATTTTGAATGGTATTTCAAACAGTAAATAGCTATATTTTGAATCACATCTGATGGTTTCTTGCCAGCTTGAGAATGAGGTACTGTGCATTTTAACTGAAATGAATATTCCCTTGTTCTTTCTTACACACACACACACACACACACACACACTTCACATTTCCAACAGGCTAGGTCCCGGGTGAGTGGCAATTCATTGATGCACCACTCAGGAAGAAGGGATTAAAGTATTGCCTGTAAATTGTAATGCTACAAATTAGCCAAATGACAAAATTAACATAAAAGGTTTCATCAGCCGCATTTGTAAGTACAAAGCCATTGATATACCAACGGCATTCATGAAGAGGCAGACAAAGGTTTTGGAATAATTAGAAAGTTTTGAAGCACTGTATGGAAATTTGAATATGTTTGACCACTTTCTATTAAAAGCTCCAATTAGAATAGCAGGACCTTTGCTACTGAAACTTCAAAACCGATGCTTACGCCACTTTGGACAACAGGCAGGAATGCATATAACTGAACATTCCTCCATAGAAAACAATCTCTTGAACATAGAAAACTGGCGAGGCAGAGAGAGAGAGAGAGAGAGAGAGAGAGAGAGAGAGAGAAGGCTTGAAACCTCCTTGATAAAAATTTTCTGTGTTCAGAAATTAGATAGATAGATGATAGAGATAGATCAATGATAGGAAGCCAGAATGGTGTGGTAGTTAAGAGTGTTGGACTAGGCCCTGAGAAACCAGGATTAACATCCCCACTAAGCTATGAAGCTCATTGGGTGACCTTGGGCCAATCACTGCCCATTAGCCTAACGTGCCTTCCAGGGTCCTTGTAAAGATTGAATGAAGAGAGGGAAGAACCCTGTACACTAGTTGGAGGAAAGGTGGGATACAAATACAATAAAACATTTAAACTATTGACAGATGGATGGATGGATGGATGGATAGACAGACAATGAATTCTAGCCCTAATTAGGCATTAAGATGGAGAAGAGACAACACTAGACTATAACAGTTCTCAGTCATGAGTGTGGGGAGAGGCTTCCCTCTGAAAATGTTCAAGGCTGAAAGAGCCTGTTCAAAATTATCTTTAAGCAGGCAAAACCATATACTTACTAAATTTTGGGCGAAAGTTCTGCATTGTATAACTGTGACTGTTCAGAAAAAAACCTAAAGTTTTCAGCAGATAATATTCTTCTGAACTATATACCTACTATATTGAAGTGAACAACTGGACAACAAAAATGGATTTCACGTGCTCTAATGGTAACCAAGAAGCTGGTATTGATGAACTGGAAGAATAAAGACATGATCTCCTTTAATCAGTGGATTGATAATATGATAACGCTTGCAGCCTACAAACGGACTGCTTACAGATATAGACTCTGCTTGGATAAATACGACAATATTTGGAACGAAATTATACAAAATGTAGTAGGCTATTAATATTTACATCAGTTTTAGGATAATAATATCAAATTTATAAAAGAATGTATGGGTTAGGGTATTGTGTGTGTGTGTGTGTGTGTGTGTGTGTGTGTGTGTGTGTGTATATATATATATATATATTCCTTTACAGAGTTGTGTGTTTTGTTCTTTTTCTTTTTTGTATCACTTTACTGCTTCATATCTGAAAAATATTCAATTAAAAATACCTGAAAACAGCAGGCAAAACCAGGCAGCTGGTGTAATATTTTTGGACTCCTGTTCTCATTACCCCTGAACTTTGGCCATGCAGTCTGGGGCTGATGGGAAACTGAAGTCCAACAATATCTGGAGAGCATCAGGCTGATTACCCTTGAGCTAAGTGTCTTCTCATGTGACCTTTAGTGATATGGAAGCTGCTACAGCTCCTCACCATGCAGGAGATCCTAGCATGTATGGGAGAAGATCTTTAGGAACTGGAGCCATATTGCTTTGTTCCATGACATGGATTCCTTCCTTGAACATCATCCAAAGTTCACAGGAGAGGTGGGCAGGAGCCAGACTAGAGCAGCTTGCCCAAAACTAAGTGTTATGCAGGAAGTAGCACCTAGTGGGAATGTGCTGTGTTCATTGGTAGCACATCTGCTTTTCACACAGAAGGTCCCAGGTCCCATCATCATCATCTGCAGGTAGGGATATAAATGAAATCCAGGAGAGCTGCTGCAAATCAGGATAGACAATACTGAGAAAGATGGACCAATGGTCTACTTTGGTATGAGGCAGCTTCCGAGGTTCAGTCTCATCACAGAAGTTGCTGGGAGAGACGTGCAACCTGAAATTGATGGGAGGGCATTTCTGGGCATTGAATCTGGGTTGCCTCACCACCATTCTGTAATTGATACACCTGGATTGATAAACCTACTGCAGCAAACCATCCACTCAATCAATCAATCAATCAATCAATCACATCTACATAATCCATCCCCCCCCCCCCCCAGATTCTGAGGAACTGGCAAATGTAGCTCAGGGATAAACCACAGTTTGCACAAATCTTTTTGTTTTGCTTCATCTCTGTATCCTTGGGAAATAATACAGAAATTCTGAGGTTGGTTCTGTTATCTGCATCGTCTCCCTGCCTATAAACTCATTGATACAGTTTCATCCCCGGGAGATGAGAGGGAAACAAATCCTACACAGAGCAACCTACAGTTTTTAATATTCACCTACCTACCTTACCCTTACTGCAGCACTGAAGGATTTAATTAGTGACTGTTTTTTTCCGTAAAGGACTTTGAAGAGGAAAAGTGCTCTATTAGTGCTAAGTAGTTGTATTATATGATGATTATTCAAAATTACTCTTCTAACACCGGGGTTTAGTGCTCTCTGTTATCTCTCAAAACATTCATATTCCAGAGCAATATTTCCTGAGGGATTAGAATGTTTAATTGTTAGCATATCATTTCAGTTAGTGTAAGATCTTCATTCAGTGTGCTTCATGCAACAAAATTTAATTTTATAGGTTATCGTTGGTGTAATTAATTGCCAGTGTGTAATAGGTGATGTTGTAAAGTTTAACAATGTAAGAGGATAAGAGCAGGAAGGGAGGACACCAGAATGGAACTGGTAGATGTTCTTATGCTAAGGACCCCACCCCAGTGTACCTCATGCTTCAGTGGGGGTGGTGGGGAAATTTCCTGGCTGAGAGAACAGCTATAGCTCAGTAGTGAAGATCATGTATTCAGAAGGTCCCAGGCTCAATCCCTGGTGTCAGGTAGGACTGTCAGGGACCATGCTGAGGAGGCCTGCACTGAGGAGGAATTACGGGAGCCTCCCCATCCCCCTGCTCCTGATCAGGATCCTGAATCTTCCCAGGAGCAGAAGGATGGTATTGATTTGGAACAGTTGTTTGTAGAGGGACATAGTTCAGAAGGCAGAAGCTGGGAAGTACTGGACGGGGAGAAGAACTGGGAGAGAGAGAGATAACAGACTCCCTGTCACTTGAAAGCCTTCATCTGCTCAGCCCAAGGTCAAGAAGAGCCGATAAGGTGGCAGCACAGAAAGCACAGTGGGTGCGAGATCAGGTTACAAGACGCGGTAGTGACATGGGTGACTAGGGAGGAAGTGGGTGGTACCCTTAATTGGGAGCACCGCCATTCCTAGGGAATGGATTCTTTGTTCTCTCGCTGTGATCATTAAAGCTTCTAACTGGTAAGAGACTCCTTTCTCTTTGTTCTGCTTATCTACTGACAAAGGGGGAAGGGAAAGAAACAAATTTCCTGAAGCCTGACAAGGACTAGGAAAGGCTTTCTGAAACCCTGGGGAGCTGCTGCCTGTCAGTGTTGACAGCAATGAATTAAATGGACTAATTGTCTGACTTAGCAAACGCCAGCTTCCCATGTACCTATTTAAATCTGATGCAAATCGATTACATTCCAATTTTCACTTACAAATGGATGTCCTCTGCTTCTGCACAGATCAGTAGGGCTACACAAAATGCTCACAGATCAGTAGTGCTACACGAAATGCTCACAGATCAACATTTCTACAATGAAAAACTGAGCTTTCGGTGGAACTAAAAGGCTTCCATTTGACGTGCTTCTTCAGCTATTGTTTACTGTACCTCTGGGGCCGCTGCTTCAATGCCATATTTATGCATTTATTTATCTCACCAAAGCTTCTTCTTGTTCTTAATGCAACCTCAGCCTATCAGGAGTCACATTGTGAATGTGCAGGTGCAACATGCTAATCTGCCAGTCAGACGTGGCAGTATAATCGAGGGCAAATGTTGGTATTTAAGAGTGAAAGGAAATGGATGAACAGGGGTAACAGATGTGCAATGGGTGGGCAGAGTGCAGGCAATGGATGGGCAGGGAGAGGGAACACATGCCAGAGGTTCAGTAAAGGTGGATGAAAACTGCAGCTGCTATCGCAGCCACTGACATCCAAGTAAATTGGATGGAATGTTGCAGGTATTCCCCACCAACAATTGCTCCCTTTTTGATTATGCCTGTTTAGGCTAGGCCCTGTAATAATCAGCCATTGATACCCACAAATAATGTAAGAGTGGACGAGGTTTCCTTTTGACTTCATGTTTAAAAATGAACTTGAGCCCAGACTTGAGCACATTTCTTTTGAGGTTGGTTTCATTAAATAGTTATATTGGATTTTGAATAAATGTGCAATTAATTGTTACTGTAATTTTGACTTCATGTTTAAAAATGAACTTGAGCCCAGACTTGAGCACATTTCTTTTGAGGTTGGTTTCATTAAATAGTTATATTGGATTTTGAATAAATGTGCAATTAATTGTTACTGTAATTGTAACAAACTGTATGATTATAATAGCTATTTAGGTGTATATATATAGATTTAATTCCCTCCCAATGTTTTTAGCTGTTCCTGGTTTTTTTGTAAGCCACCTTGAGTCCCTGTCAGGGAAAAAGGTGGAGTATATTGAATTATGGTGCTGGAGGAGACTCTTGAGAGTCCCATGGACTGCAAGAAGATCAAACCGATCCATTCTGAAGGAAATCAGCCCTGAGTGCTCACTGGAAGGACAGGTCCTGAAGCTGAGGCTCCAATACTTTGGCCACCTCATGAGAAGAGAAGACTCCCTGAAAAAGACCCTGATGTTGGGAAAGATGGAGGGCACAAGGAGAAGAGGACGACAGAGAACGAGATGGTTGGACAGTGTTCTCGAAGCTACCAGCATGAGTTTGATGAAACTGCAGGAGGCACTGGAAGACAGGAGTGCCTGGCGTGCTCTGGTCCAGGGGGTCACGAAGAGTCGGACACAACTAAATGACTAAACAACAACATAAATAAATTAACAACAATAATAATTAAAACAGCAGGACACCAGCCCTTTCATTAAAAGCTGTCACTTCCCAAACACCTGTAGGAATAAGAAGGTCTTTATTTGCCACCAGAAAGCAAGCAAGGATGGAGCCAATCTAGCTTCTCCAGAGAGAGAGTTTCAGGGTCCAGGAGCAGCCACCAAGACGGTCCTCTCCTGCATCCCCATCGAGTGTGCCTGTGAGGGTGGCAGGGTTGAGAGAAGAACCTCCCTTGAAGATTTCAGAATGAGGGAACATGATCTTTCAGATAGCTTGCACCTAAGCTGTTTTGAGTTTTATTGTGTTGCTATCTTCCTTATTGGGTCTTGCAAACTGTTATTGTGAATAATGCTTTTTATAGGGGTAGGATGGGGACACAAGGAGTGAGTTTATGGAAGTAAGTGGCTGATGGCCCAAAAAGGTTTCAGAACTACTGACTTAAAGGGTCCCAGTCAACTCTGGCCATTTTTATTTTATTTTTTTACTCTGGTTGTCCTGAGGCTAATGTGATGGACCCTCTATGATAGCAATACAGCACCCCCAGGCCACAAGGGCATTGGAACCAGGGGCTTGTCTTGTGGAAGTGGCTCTGGGGTTGACCCTGGGTACAGTTCCCCTTCTAATTCAGAGGCCTTGACATCAGTCCCTGAATACCTGTATACCCAAAGGAGTGTCTCTACCCCCATTGTCCAGCCCAGACACCGAGGTCCAACTCTGAGGGCCTTCTGGTGCTTCCCTCACTGCAGGAAGTGAAGTTACAGGGAGTGAAGCAGAGGGCCTTCTCAGTGGTGGCGCCCACCCTGTGGAACGCCCTCCCATCAGATGTCAAAGTGATAAACAGTCATATGACTTCTGGAAGACATCTGAAGGCAGCCCTGTATCGGGAAGTTTTCAATACAGTCGTACCTTGCTTTTGGAACAGTTTAGTTTCTGAACGTTTTGGCTCCCAAATTTTGCAAACACAGAAGTGACTGTTCTGGTTTGCAAACTATTTTTGGAAGCCGAATGTCTGATGGGGCTTCCACAGCTTCCGATTGGCTGCAAGAGCTTCCTGCAGCCAATCAGAAGCCACGATTGGGTTTCTGAATGTTTTGGAAGTCGAACAGACTTACAGAACAGATTCCGTTTGACTTCCAAGGTACAACTGCAATTTCATTATTATTTTTTTATATCCTGTTGGAAGCTGCCATAATAAGTAAATTATGTATTATTATTATTATTATTATTATTATTATTATTATTATTATTACTACTACAGGGGGATCTGGCCCCAGGGTCATGACACAAGAGTGTTAAAGCCCCGAGTGCATGTTTAATTGCAGGCATAGGGTATGCTTTTCTGTGTCTCATTGTATCCAATCCCCAGAACAGTCGCCAGGCAGACGTTCACTGATGGTACTTCACAATCTCCTCTATGCGTTCCGACTGTCACAAGCAGAAATCCAGGTGGATGTGTAAATTGAATGTAACATATTTTATGAATACTTAAAAAGCATAATCACATCTTTTTATAGGTCTTCTGCTAGCTTAAGTCACATTAAAACCCTCCCTTATAAATGTGCAGCGCAAGGGAACGCAGCTAACATGTCACAATAAACTAACTATCTGAAACTCTCCAAGAAATAAAAAAGGGGGAAGAAAGAGGAAGAAGTAACATTTGCCTTCTCTGTGGAAGTTTATGAGAGTCGCTACGTACCAGCAGCTGTAAAATGGTCATAAAATAAAATTGGAATTTATATCAAAATCACCCTTAATACCTTTGGGGCTTTTTGCATCTCTGCATAGTTTACCCGGAGAGATTTAGCAGTGGAGGTTTATGCTAAGTGGCTGGAAGTTATAGCAGAGCTGTCAGTAATATTACCTTTTGGGGATCTTCCGTTGCCCATATATCAGTCTATTTATTTTTAAGTTACTAAGCCGTATGCTCGTTCTGCAGAGATGCAAGAGCGGAGTGTTCTCTGCCGTTAACTAGACTTGGATGGTGGCGATTGGCCTTGATCACAGGTGATTTTGTTCATAATTGCAGCTTGGAGGATGGCTTCTCCTTGGGAGTCCCCTGGTGTCTGTAGGCCCAATCCTGCACACAGCTGCGCTGAGGAAAAGGAGAATGGGAGTGTCAGAAAGTGACCGCTTCTGCAAGGGTCTAGTGTATGTCAGAACTAGTTCTAAGCCATGGCCCAGTTCACAGAATCATAAAATCATAGAATTATAAGGTTGGAAGGGAATTTGAGGGTCATCTACTCCAACCCCTTGCAATGCAGGAATCTCAACTAAAGCATCTGTGATAGATGGCCATAAGACCTCTACTTAAAAACCTCCAAGCAATGAGGCTCCACCACCTCCTGAGGGAGTCTGTTCCACTGTAAAACAGCTCTTACTGTCATAAAATTCTTCCTGATATTTCATTGGAATCTCATTTCTTTTAACTTGAAGCCATTGGTTCAGGTCCTGCCCTCCAGAGCAGGAGAAAACAAGCTTGCTCCCTCTTCCATCTGACAGCCCTTTAGACATACCTTTTCTTAGTCTGCTCTATTTCCAGGCTAACAGGGTGAGCTCCCATTGTTCTGCCCCAGCTCCTGCCAACCTAGCAGTTCAAAAGCACGTCAATGTGCAAGTAGATAAATAGGTACCACTCTGGCTGTCAGGGGTCCTTTACCTTTAAACATACTGAACTCCCTCAATTTATCCTCATAGGGCTCAGTTTCAAGATGTTTGATCATCTTTGGTTGTCCTCCTCTGCACACGTATGAAATAAATAAATATTTAGATCATTAAAAATATATATATAATTATATCAGAAAAATAGTATGGATTGTGTGTGTGTGTGTGTGTGTGTGTGTTGTAAAAGGTCAGGCTAAAGACATGCATCATCAGTAAATGGTGAAAGGTGTACAATTAATGTGCCAGATGCACACCTGTGAGGAGGGAATTCTATAGCTTACAGGCTTCCACAGAAAATGTCCTCTCCTGGACTGCCACTCCTGGATTTCTGAGGATGGCCAAAGTTTCAAAAATACCTACCCCCTATTGATTTTAAAACCTGAGATGGTCTGTAGGGAAGGAGGAAGCCTTTCAGATATTTGGGGCTAATGTTGTTGGACTCCCAACAGCTCTAACCAGCACAGAGGGAGGGATAGTCAGGGATGATGGGAATCATAGCATCAGATGAGGACTGTGTTGACTATTCCTCGTTTCAAAGCAAACCATGTAAATCTAGAGGCTCTTACTCTTGTTTCTGCTGGTTATGGAATCAGTCGATTTCTGGCAGACCCCATTAATTCTCTATAAGGAACCCTTTAATTAGAAACACAAGACTGTTTCAGGATGCGAAAACTGAGACCCGGACACATGGCTCACTTCCAGTGTCTGTCATTCGCCCCCAAGCCCAGTAACATGGCAAAATGTATGCGTGTGTTTAATTCTAATATATTGAATTTAAAAATAAAAATCTTCCCAGTTTGTGAAATTGAATTGGACTCCTGTTTCCCAGGGTTTCAGGAACCCCTGTTGATTTTGGCAAGGCTACCATCACGGCAAGCCAGCCTATAAGTGGGATGAAATGAGGTTTTATAATCTCCCGATTGATGGCTACTTGATTATAATGGGATGAAAGCCAGCTGGGTAAATGCTATTTATTAGTAGGAGAGAGCACCAGGGAAGGTTTATGTGTTGCTAGTGACTACATCCACCCACACAGAGTGCCATCTGGAGCTAGACTGGTGGGATTCAGACCAAGCACATTTCTCTTTAAAAAAAGAAAAGAAAAAAAGATACAGAACAAAGAATATTATTCCCCCCCTAATTTATATACAGTGCTGTCTTTCTCAGGACTCCTAAGGTGGGTTCACAATAGACACACAAAATAAATACATTGTTGAAATGCACCTGGCAATAAATGCAAAAGACAAAAAAGACAAAAGCAACTCTATCAAACAATAGAAAGAATTGTAGGAAAGGCCATGTTAGTAGCTATTGGAGAGAATCATCTCATCCTCTGAACCATCTCATCCTCTCCACCGTCCTTGAGTAAGGCACTCAACAAACTGGGAAGAGAGAAGGAAGCTTTTCCTCCAGCAAAAACATTACCATGCCCTGATTAAGAAATCAATGCACTCAAAATAGTCTGGGCCTGAAATGTCTTAGATGACTGTTTAATATTACAAATGTTCTGGCACTGGAGACTTATGTATATGTCAGAATCTCTTTTATTCACCAATGGGCATGTCAAATATGGAGGAACATAGGGAGCTGCCATCAACAGAGTCAGATCATTGATTCATCTACCTCAGGTATGGGGAATCTTTAGTCCTCTGGATATTGCTATAACTCCTATCACCCCTGGTCATTGGCCATGATGGCTGGGGCCAAGGAAGTTGTAATTCAGCAAAATATGGAGGGCCAAAGGCTCCTCACACCTGCTCTACCTTGTACTAGAAGAAGAAGAAGAAGAAGAAGAAGAAGAAGAAGAAGAAGAAGAAGAGAAGAGTTTGGATTTGATATCCCGCCTTTCACTCCCTTTAAGGAGTCTCAAAGCAGCTAACATTCTCCTTTCCCTTCATCCCCCACAACAAACACTCTGTGAGGTGAGTGGGGCTGAGAGACTTCAGAGAAGTGTGAGTGGCCCAAGGTCACCCAGCAGCTGCATGTGGAGGAGCGGAGACGCGAACCCGGTTCCCCAGATCACGAGACTACCGCTCTTAACCACTACACCACACTGGCTACTAGGGAGAATTGTGCAGAAAAACCCCATAATTATGAATAGCTTGTTCCCCAAGGTTTAAGGTTTCCTTGCAAAATAGAATCTCTTTCTCCAAACTATTTTTGGCCATGACTCAGACAGGTACATTTGAAGCATATCACAGTTTGGCTGAAGATGAAGGGAATCAAAAAAGAGCAGCAAGTGGACAGTTGCTAGTATTCAACTCTAGTTGACCTTTTCTCTTCCATTATCTTCTTGCCAAATTAGACTGCAAGCCTCTTGAGGTGCTAAGCGCTTGAAATGAAGCAATGTAATAACCATGACAGCAGTAATTCAAACAAATATATCCTGAAAGACCAAGATGAACAAAGACCAGGGAGGCTTGAAGAACAGGCAACATAGTTACGGCTGGTAATCAACAATATTACTGATGAAGAAGAAGGAAGAAGTGACCTGCAAGTGGTTATGGTAGTCTCAGGAAAGCATTGGAAGAGCCCTTTCAGATGGTCCCTTTAGTACAGTGTGAGAGAACCCTCTGGACTTCAACTCCCATCAGTCCAAGCCAGCATTGACAATGGTGAGGAATTGTGGGAGATGTAGTCCAGCATCATCTGGAGGGTTATACAGGTTTAGTGTCTCTGCTTTAGTGGTATGGAAGCCATTGCAGCATGACTCTCCCTTGAATCACTTGGGGAAACCTCAGACACATGGAAAGAATGCAACATTGCAGCTCTTTCCCATGCCATCGCTCCTCCAGTTTCCAGGAAGAAGAAGAAGAAGAAGAAGAAGAAGAAGAAGAAGAAGAAGAAGAAGAAGAAGAAGAAGAAGAAATGGAGTTTGGATTTGATATCAGGCTTTATCACTACCCTAAGGAGTCTCAAAGCGGCTAACAATCTCCTTTCCCTTCCTCCCCCACAACAAACACTCTGTGAGGTGAGTGAGGCTGAGAGACTTCAGAGAAGTGTGACTAGCCCAAGGTCAACCAGCAGCTGCATGTGGAGGAGCGGGGAAGTGAACCCGGTTCACCAGATTATGAGTCTACCGCTCTTAACAACTACACCACACTGGCTCTCAGGAGGGATGATGGCAGCACAAGAAAGCACTTCAGTATGGTCTTCCTCCATGTGCACTCAATAAATAAATAAATTGCAAAATGAAGTACCGTAAAGAACAAAAAGAAGAAAACAAACAATGACAGTTCTCTCTAATGTCATTGTTACAGGATATAACTGGGAGTGCTAAGCATTGAACTCAGGTAGACAATAAGTAATGCAATGATATGTTGTCCTTCCCAAACCCAAAATGGTTAGTTAAAGGTTGCGAACTCTCAAGAAAAATATTTATGAAAGTTAGGAACGGAAACCTTACTGTGTCAAATTGATTAGATGCGGTTTGGCCCCTCACTTCATGTGTTAATCTTTCCATGAGAGTGAGGCGCCGAACGCACTTATACCAATTTGCCATTTGCAGCCAGAGGACATTTTCCAGCTTCCAGCTATTGTTGATACGGCTGCAACCTACTGGAAGTTGGAAAAGTCTTCATGGAGGAGTTTGGGGCCAGTAAGAAGAGAGAGAAGAGCAAAAGGGGCTGTTTGGGGGGTGTTCTGGTTAATTATTTTAGAAATGTGATCAAAGATCAAATTCCAAAAGACATAGGGGCAAAACCACCACACGCAGAGGTAGCTGCTTGTTTCTGAGCCTCCCCTCTAGCATTCAAGCAATAGGGATGGATTAATGTGATTTAATTTTACCGGAGTGAAGTATCAGCAGTGAATTAGCTTCACAAAGGCTTCCTTCACTGAGACTGAGACTGGCCTGTATGGCACAGAGGTACAAAGATATCCCCAGGCCGAATCCCCTGTTTTTCCACTCTCTGTATGATATACTGCTGAGATTATTTTAGTTCCCCATATAAGAGCATCTGTTTTGGACAGCTTCTAATGTATTTTTGTTATGTATTTTATTGCTTCTAAAAATGCCGGTGTCATGGCCTTAGAGACCAAACAATTTGTTTATACTCAGAACTGGCACAGCATGGCATTCTGAAAACTTTCTCAAACACCTCAAAATACGTTGGAAAGAAAAGGAAGGAGTAGAATTTCAGAAGCGCCAAACATGCCAGGAATAAAGTTTGTTCATACATCTCCTTGTAGAGTTCAGAACTCCATCTCACATTCAGTTGACCCACCTATCCAACCCACAAAATAAATTGCCTATTTATTTATTTTATTTGTCCCAATACCATCTTCCCCCACACCACAGAAAGAACACTCTTGCGAACTCCCACTATGCTTACTGACTGCAACAGCTAGTGATATGGGGGTACCATGGATCCCAATGTCCCCAAATGCTGTTGTGTATGCTCAGCATCCCAGAATGTAACCGGGAAATGACTTCAGATTATCAGTGAAGTGGATTTGAGCACCCATCACCATAGCACTGATGGTGATCCTCTATGCTAATGTTATTTGTTGACACATATGACACGTAACATCAGGGATAGGTCCAGGTTTGTGGTGGCCCAGGGCGAAACATCTTCTGGAGTGGCTCCTTTGGGTTATTTAAGGTGAGCAGCACTGGGCAGCGCTTTAAAATTCCCACAATGCAGTGTTAGGTCAGGGCCTTATGGGAAATTAAAAGGATGTCAAGATTCTGCCACCTGGCACAGCGTGGAATGCTGAGATAGAATAAAATAATAAATGGGAGTGGGTGGGTGGGCACCAGCAGTGTTCCCCTGCCAGTGTGTTGATGCCTTGGCGGCTACCCAGGGATGCCAGGTGCTGATGCCAATCCTGCCTAGAAGAGTTTCATAAGCTCATATACCACTTGCTTTTGGATGTTATGTCACTCAAAACTGTTTTTCTATCCCTGCAGCAAAACACCAAATGTTGCGGCACACATTAAGAAAAAACAACTAGGTGGGCAGAAATTTTTACATGATGTTCAGCATGCATGAAACAAAATTCGATAGAAGAAGTGAAAGGATTTGCATCTGGAAATAAGCAGGCTGCTGGTTTCAAATGGAATGAAAGCAATCTTGTTCCCACGAAAAGCTGTCCTAGGCTGTGTACACACTCCAGTTTCCTCTGCATCCAGTGTGCTCCCAGCGCTGGTTTGGGGAACAGTGTATGCATGGTGTTTGCAACAATCCATATCTATATTCTGATTTTTTTCTTATGAAATGCTGTGTTCTAATGTGTCCGTCCCCCTAAAGCAGCTTTTTAAAGCCATAAATGTGTACATAGCCTTGGTGAACTGCCAACTTCATGAACAGCTTCTTCTCAACTTCATAAGTCACTACATATACGTTAGATATAAAGTGAACCCCCCTCTAGGAATATGTGGGACAGTTTTCGGCCTATGAACATCTGAACCAGTATACTGTGAGCATAGAGCCTATGAGTATACTGAACCAGATCACTGGTAATCTAATTACTGGGTTAGAAAATCCAAATGGATTAACATTAGTCAAGACCCATCAAGAAGTCTCTCCATACAAGTCCCATGGAAACCAATGCGACTTGGGTGAAATTATAAGAAGTTGCTTGGTATTGTGTACATTAACTGTCAGGTGATCTCCAGACTTTCAGATAGGAATCTTCCCCAGTCCCAACTAAAGTCACTGAAAATTTAACATGGAACCGAAGGGCACCACAGTGGATTCTGTCTCATTGTTTGAATCTGTCGGTCACTTGTAAGCACTGAAAATGCCACCTTAGCAAATAGGGCCACTTTTGATCAGCTGCACTGTGCAGTTAAGAGCTATTTGTGGCCTCTAATCACACTTAGGCTTTTTAAAAGACCGCTTATTCCCACAGATAGCCAGATGTGGTGTCTTCCAGGTGTCACTTGACTATAGCTCCCATCAGCCCCAATCTGCATGGCCAGTGGTTAGAAATGATGGAAGTTGTAGGCGCAACAAAATCTGGAGGGTTCCCCATAGGCTCCCCTTGCCACACACTTTTCAAGGAATCCTACTCGTCACACAAGATAAGGAAAGCTATCCATGAATCACCATCACCATCCAGAAGGCGGTTTCTGCTCTCCTTTGAACACCTCATTTTATAGAGTGGTTCATGCGCTACAAAGAACATCACATAAGAATGTAAGATGAGCCTGCTGGATCAGGCTGGTGGCCAACTGTAGCCCAGCAACCTCTTTTCACAGCAGACTACCAGATGGTAAGTGAATACATCTATCTGATGTAAGGTGAATACTTCCATCTTCTGTAATGTAGAAGAAGGGTGAGAAAGGACTGCTTTTCTCATGTATCTTGAAGGCTGGGCAGTTACACCTAAACTCAGGTTTCCACATCTGATGAAATCACTTTGGTGGAGTCACTGAAGATGTGGTATATTGCGTTTCATCAAGGTCCTGGAAGAACATTATCCTACAGATGATTCAAGTAGAAGTGGCTGTGGTAGACAGGCAAAGGAAATCACAGCTAGAAATAGAATTCCATATGGATGGAAATGTGGCTGAAGAAAGAAGAAGAAGAAGAAGAAGAAGAAGAAGAAGAAGAAGAAGAAGAAGAAGAAGAAGAAGAAGAAGAGAAATTCAGTGTGAAACATGACAGTGTTAGGAAGGCTTAAAAATAAGACGTTGCCTTACTCAGACCTAGTCCATCTCTATTTATTACAGGTTATACTATTTTGCCTCTCCTCCAAGGAGCTCAATGAAGTGTACGTATCACTCCCCTCACATTAATCTTCATGACAACCTTGTGAAGTTGACTCATCTATGAGATAATTACTAGTCCAAGGTGGGGTCAGCTTTACCTTTAACCAAAGTGAGGCAGCCACTTCAGGTGGCACATATGGGGTTGGGGGAAAGGATGGGTGGGAGCACCAACCCACAC
This sequence comes from Podarcis raffonei, assembly GCF_027172205.1. Lineage (NCBI taxonomy): Eukaryota > Metazoa > Chordata > Lepidosauria > Squamata > Lacertidae > Podarcis > Podarcis raffonei. The sequence goes on along the minus strand of NC_070611.1, from coordinate 61,907,290 downwards.
CGATCACCCCCCAGAGCTCTGTCCCAGTTGTTTCCATGTTCCAGAGCCAGTGCCTTGAGGGCAACAATGCCTGATTATTGCTGGTTTAGGCTAGCTGTCACCTTCTCCCAGTGCATCAAAGATGCAGCCCATTGGGAAAGGTCTTTGACTGAGCAAGCAGATCAAGAGGCGTACCCTCAGGCCACGAGCTCCACCAGCTATTGCCCATGCATCTGTGCTGCTCTGCTTATGTCACATACACTGGCTTTGCCATTTGCTGCAATGTGGCATTTGAGTGGGCAGCAAGCAGGCTCCAGGCAGAGGGGTGAGCAAGTAGCAGAAAGATGTTGGAGGACTGAGTTGCCTGTGCCATCTGACATGCCCTACACACCCTACCCTGGACTCTTTCCCCTAAATGCAGTGGAATATTATGCCCAGCCAATTTGGCTTCAGTATGTGGGATTTGAGAGGTGGGCATCGTATATGTTCCCCAAGGCAGTCAAATGTCTTGGGCCACTCTGGCCCAGAATTACTAAGTGGACTTCATAGCCAACCCATCGGAATGTGGGTCTCTCCAGTGCTAGCCCCACATTCTATCAGGACTGGGCTGCAGGTTGGGGCAAGTCTCCACCTTCCTGTTTCCTTTGCCTTGCAGACACGGGTGGCACTGTGGTCTAAACCACTGAGCCTCTTGGGCTTGCTGATCAGAAGGTTGGCGGTTTGAATCCCCATGATGGGGTGAGCTTCCGTTGCTTGGTCCCAGCTCCTGCCAACCTAGCAGTTTGAAAGCATGCCAAAAAGTGCAAGTAGATAAATAGGTACGGCTCCAGCAGGAAGGTAAAAGGTGTTTCTGTGCGCTGCTCTGGTTTCAGTGTTCTGTTGCACCAGAAGCGGCTTAGTGATGCTGGCCACATGACCCGGAAAAACTGTCTGCGGACAAATGCCAGCTCCCTCGGCCTGTAAAGCGAGATGAGCGCCACAAACCCAGAGTCATCTGTGACTGGACTTAACTGTCAGGGGTCCTTTTAATGCACCCTTAAACTAATGCCTCTTATTTGCTCGGATGGAAAGTGGAGAAGCATGTATATGTCTCAAATACAGCCTAATTTACAAAGGTAGGAGTCACATCTGTTGCTCCACCCATTTCTGCCTCTGCCCCGCCCACCTGGTCCTAGGAATTGTGCTAATAGCAGAATCTGGCTCATAAGCGGAAACAGCTCCCCCCCCCCCGCAGTTGCTGGCTAATAACAACTCTGTTAAAGGAAGCAGAGTTGTACTGAGCTAAACTTTTAGACTATGAGAGCCAAATCAAAGAGTCAGAACTGAACTGATGCTCCATTTCATTTACATCATTTCTGGTGGGAAATGTTTCCACTCGCTAAATTCTAATGAATTCCAATTACTCCTTCATGGGCTGGTGCCTTTATGATTTCTTTAAATGGGTGGCTTGTTGTTCCTAGCATTTAATCTAGCATAGTTTACCATATTTTGGGAGGCTTAGTCATATTCCAAATAATACGATTACATATTTCAGTCTCAGTACATGGCACTAATTCACTTTAACATTAATTAGTGGGAGTTAGAAAAGTGCATGGGGAATAGAAAGCATTTCACAGAGCTGCTCTCTCGGTGAAGGAAGCATTCCTCCTGACTGCCTTCATGTTCTTGCAGTTTGTCCTCTGCTATTAATTATCATTAGAAACAAACAGGATTCATTTCTGCTTCTTTTTGGCTCCATCCACTGGTGGCTCTCAAAGTTGAAGGTTTCTATCTATCATCTATCCAATCCGCCCATCTATCTATTTAATATACCCTGCCTTTCTAAAACACTCATTAGGGCAGTTTGCAAAGTTAAAACTGACATTTATTAAAAATAAAAGAAATATCCACCATATACTACGCCTTTTTTGTGTGTATGCTGCTTAGAGACCTTTTTTCTTTTACATTAAGCATATAACAAGTTCAGTTAACAACAATTCCCTGTGACATGTGCTGCTTCAGCCTTTATAAATGACAGAAACAATGGACCAGCTTTGTGCAAGAAGAGAAGTTCACTTGCCCTCTGTAGTTCTTGCAATGATTTGGGAAGTGGCAGCTGGTCTAGATTACAGTCCGTTCCCTATTTGTGTGACCCAGAACTGCTCCTTCCATACAACCATGTCTGGAACACTTTTGTTCCTATAATACACATTTTCTTTGTATGTGTTCCCATTATATACACATTTTTTTGCAAAACAATCTTCATCATATAATGCATTTTTTACTATTATTTTCACAAATATATCCATTCATATGCACACTTTCCATCACTATATGCATTTTTGGGACCGTTGCTTGGCTGGAGAATTGCATTGCAAAATTCAGAGAAGTGCAAAATTTGAAGGATGTGTTTTAGTTTCATGTATTGTTTCAGAAAGTGCAAATTAGGTAGATTTGCCTATAAATGAGATCTGAATCAAATTTCTTCCCCATCCCAGTTGGAACCAACATATTCTGAACTAGAATCTTCTATCTCTACCAATATCCTGTGTTGACCAACCGCAAAGGGAACGTGAAACCGTTTACGTGCTTGTTTGTTGATTGTTATGTCTAAAAGAAATAATTAAAACCAGCAGAGTACAAGAAAGAGAAATATAAACAAGTGCTACTATTTAAACATATACTTAAATATAAAATTCATCACCCATTTGATTATTGTAACCATGTAGTTATTACTTTTTAATCTGCATTATTACTTATCATTCAATGATAATTTGAACTAAATTGTCTCTGATCTCTCTCTTCCAACACTCTGGTAATTAGTTCTTCCATTCCTATATATATTGAACAAAAAAATTATATCTACATTCCAGAGAGTCCCTTATAGCTTCAAAGTTTCTCATAGTAAGTTCTTTTCTACATTAGGATCTATCTCGTTGCCAGTCCTACAGTAACAAACTTGGGTTTCCCCACCCTCCATAACATTTTATAATACTTAGCAGATTATTACCCATTCTGGTGATTCTAGTCTGAAAATCCTAGCTTCATAAATATGTTAACTCACTTACCAGCTATAAAAATGCATCAATAGGAGTATAGCATCTAGATCAAGGGAAGTAATAGTGCCACTGTATTCTGCTCTGGTCAGACCTCACCTGGAGTACTGTGTCCAGTTCTGGGCACCACAGTTCAAGAAGGACACTGACAAACTGGAACGTGTCCAGAGGAGGGCAACCAAAATGGTCAAAGGCCTGGAAACGATGCCTTATGAGGAACGGCTAAGGGAGCTGGGCATGTTTAGCCTGGAGAAGAGGAGGTTAAGGGGTGATATGATAGCCATGTTCAAATATATAAAAGGATGTCACATAGAGGAGGGAGAAAGGTTGTTTTCTGCTGCTCCAGAGAAGCGGACACGGAGCAATGGATCCAAACTACAAGAAAGAAGATTCCACCTAAACATTAGGAAGAACTTCCTGACAGTAAGAGCTGTTTGACAGTGGAATTTGCTGCCAAGGAGTGTGGTGGAGTCTCCTTCTTTGGAGGTCTTTAAGCAGAGGCTTGACAACCATATGTCAGGAGTGCTCTGATGGTGTTTCCTGCTTGGCAGGGGGTTGGACTCGATGGCCCTTGTGGTCTCTTCCAACTCTATGATTCTATGAAAAATAAACTATAACCCAAGGGACAATTATGAATGACCATAGGTCCATGCTAGGGCATATGCTTGGCACACACATGGCTGCAGATTCAGTCCCCAACATTTCTAGTCAAACACCCTGGAGAGTCTGCCAGTCAGAGTACTGGGCCAGATGGACAAGTTTTTTGACCTAGTGTAAGACACTTTTTTTTGCTCCTAAAAGTGGGGTTTGGGAGGCAGATATGAAAGCCAGGCCAAAATCATAGGTGTTTGGATCCATGGTTCTGTTTTAGATCAATTGTAGCATTAGAAAACCTTGACCACCATTTTATGATTCTGATTCAACTTGAAATGTTTTTCTTTACAATTTATAGGGGTCAGGAAGGCTTTATCCTTTGTAGCCCTTACAGTAACATCAGTGAAAGTATGCCGGATATACACAAACTCAGTTTAAAAGGCCATAAACAAAACTTCCAGTCTCTAAAACTGTTGAGATAAAGCAAAGTTTATTTGATAGGGATAACTTCCTCATGTTGTGTGTGTGTGTGTGTGTGTGTGTGTGTGTGTGTGCTGATTTTTTCCAAGAAATGTCTTTGTTTTTCAGCTTGGAATTTGTTCAGCGGAACTAAACTTAATTGCAGTATATTTGTAGAAGCTTATCATTTTCAGAGGTGAACACTTGGCCCCATCGAAAGACAAACAAACAACGGGGGTTAGTTATGGTACAATAAACAATATCCAATTTGTGAGGAAATAACAGGGAATTGCACAATTTGGCTTTGTGTGCTGATACAAAGGAAACTGCCTTATAGCGAGTCAAATCATTGGTTAATATAGCTCAGTATTGTGTACACTGACTAACATCTGCACTTTGGGGCTTTAGACAGGAGTCTTTCAGCCCCCCTATCAGGAGATGCTAAATATTGAGCCTAGGACCTTCTGCATGTGCTCTACCATACAGTTTCCTCATGTAGTAAGAGATAGTTCACACTTACATTCTGATCAAGGAGTTGGCATGGGCTTGTGATGAATGCATTAATGAATGAATGAATGAATGAATGAATGATGAATGAAGTGGTACTTTAGGCCAAGGTTTTCCAAACTTTCCAAACCAATGCTGCCTGGTGTGATAAACCACCACGTGGTAGTAGAACATGAAAGGTAAATCCCAGGGAGACCACAAAACCAGGTTTATTCAACCCACCTGATGGACCATATCAGTGGGGCCACATGCCTCATCAAAAAGAAAGATGAACAAAGGCAAAGATCTGCATGAAATTTGCGGCCGCTAACTTACATGTACAGATGCAAATTTGGAAATTATTACTATAGTTGAACAGAAATACAAGCAACCTCACCATATTAAGAAGGGTCCTGTTGGCTCAGCCTGAAGATCCATCTAATCCAGCATTGTCTTCTCACAATGGCCAACCAGATGCCCCAACAGGTCCACAAGCAAGACCCGAGTGAAACAACACTCACTCCACTTGTAATTCCCAAGAAGTGGTATTCAGAGATATAATAGCCAATAATTAAGAGAGAGGGCTGTGGTCAGGTGAACTGCTTAGTCTGCTGTCCAGCTGCTAGCTGTTGTTGATGGGCAACTTCAAGGCTCCTGCTTTCTCTGTCTCTTATGGTTCTTTAAGCTTAGACCAGACTGCCCTTTATATAGGGCTCTGTCCAATGGAATCTCTTTAAAGAGAGGACTGTCCTCTGTAAAGTGGAGCCCATGGCCACCATAACCCACATCTATTGTTGGCTACTGCTTGGTGGGTCACAAGTTCTGGAAGCCATGTTTTGAATATATTTACCATTACGTTCTGTGCAATTTGAATGCATTTTCCCCCTTCCCCAAGAGAGATTTTAAGGGATGGTGTTTAATGAATTGAGAAAAGGAGGCCATTCTGGGAGCTGTGGATGACATGACTGGATGCTTAGTGGAGGTGGGAAATGGAGGAGATGGTCCATCTTCTGTGATAAATATAATAAACTTCATTCAGATAGGAAACAGTGACATCAGTAAGTCACAGCGGGGAGTCATTTCCCAATTTATATTTCGTTCTGGATTGTGAGCCTGAGAAAGGTCACCTCTGTCTAAATGTGGAACCAGCTCAGTCCCAACATGACTCAGGAATCCATGTGCTCCCACCATCAATATCAGCTCTGAAGTTTTTGGATAAGCTCTCTGGAATGAGAGTTAATACCCGACTAGCTCAAAACAAGTAGAGCTGGAGGAGCCACGGTGAAGCCAAGGCACAATTCCCTAGTCAGCTGCTGCTTATTCTGGCCAAAAGAGTCATTTCTGCCCTTCTGAAACCTAAAGAAGAAAATAATTCCTTTATGATTAATGGCCTTTCTTAAAAGCAAAGAAAGAGTTGCATAAAACCTCATGGTGGTGGCGGGGTTGTTGTTTTGGTTTTTGTTTACATGACATGTGATAAATTTATCATTGGTTTCCTCCAGAACTGTAGTAAGAGAGAACATGGTCGTAAATTCTGGGGGTGGGAACGGAGGGAAGTTCTGCTTCTGAGAAGGAGAGATGCATAAATCAAGGGCAAAATTTGAAAATAAGCACTACGAAGGTTTCCAGGGCTGGGAATATGTATACTTCAGCAGCTAGGAAAGGAAGTCTGGGTATATATGCACCTTGCCTCTGTTTACATGCTTTCATTCCTTGACCCCCTCCACCTCTCTCTTCTGCCCCGCCACTCAGTTTCTGCCCCTTGTTTGTTTTTGGGGACAGAGATCTGGCTTTTGCTTTTGGGTGTAAAACAGGGGTGGAGAACATTTTTCTACCCGAGGGCCACACTGCCTTTAGGGAAGCCTTCCAAGGGCCACTTGCAAGTGGTGGGCAGGAACAGTGACAAAAGTGGGTGGAACAATGACTGTTACTTTTACCTTTGTACAGTAGGCAGGTTTCAACACACTTCCCATCATGCCAGGATATGCTTACTTTGGTGGCCAGGGATATTCAACAAGCCCCTCCTTTGCCAGCCAAGGTTATTTTGTAGCAGAAGAGACAGGGCCGGCCCACCCATGAGACAAGGCGAGGGAACCACCTCAGGCAGCAGGATCCACAGGGGCAGCAGATCCCAATGTTGATCTTTCTCCCCTCCCACTTGTTCCTGATGGAGATCTTCTATCACCCCTTCTTCACTGGTGCCATTTTGGGGCCTGCCTCAGGTGTGAAAAGGTCTTGGGCTGACCCTGAATAAAGAATAAAATAATATACAGTGGTACCTCGGTTTACAAACTTAATCCATTCTTAAACTGAAAACGTTCTTAAACCAAGGCGTGCTTTCCCTAATGAGGCCTCCTGCCGCCGGTGCCCTTCCACCGTTCAGCTTCCGTTGATAGACTGAGGTAAAGTTTGCTAACCGGGACACAACTTCCAGTTTTGAGGAGTTCTTATACCGAATATTTCATAAACAGGGCTGTTCTTGAACCGAGGTACCACTGTATTATTGCAGCATCACACTATGGCAGGGGCAACCTGGAGTCTTCCAGATGCTACGGACTACAGCTTTTTCTTCTTCTTTCTTGCCCATTACTTATTATTATTTTATTTATTAGATTTATATACTGACTTTCATCATAAGATCTCAAGGCGGTTCACGGAACAAAATACAGGATAAAAACAAGTAAATAATTAAAACAGAACAGCGAAACAATAACTTGCCCTTCCCACAGACACATTTAAAAGACTGTAGAATATTAATCAGCCAAAGGCTTGCTTGAAGAGGAACATTTTTGCCTTGCACCTAAAAATATATAATGAAGATGCCAGGCGAATCTCCCTGGGGAGGGCATCCCACAAACAGGGAGCCACTACAGAGAAGGCCCCTTCTGTGTTGCCACCCTCCAAGACCTCACACGGAGGAGGCACACAATGAAGTGTGGTGGCCATGACTGGTGGGAGTTGTAACCAGTGGCGTAGCAAGGTCAGGTGGTATCCAGTGCAGAAAAATTCTTGTCACCCCCCCCCACTGAATTTTTTTTATTTTATTTTTTTTGCCTGCAAAAATGGTTTGACTTTATTTCATACTTTCTTACAAAGGAATGTGGATTCTGGGCATCTGATAACAAGTAGGCGACTGTGGACAGATACTTAAATCTACAGGATGGATTGTGTTTTGGCTTGTGTTATTTTATTTATAGCAGGCATGTCCAACTCCCAAGAGACTGCAATCTACTCCCACTATAAAAAAAAACTGGCAGTGACCTAGCCATTGGATTTACCAAGTTGTTGAGCTTCCGAAGGGTCTGCCTGCTGTCCTACAGCTGTGGGGGAGGTGGCGGGTGAATCATTTTGGCAGCAGGAAGCCTGCGCATGCCAAACCCACAGTCTCTCACACAGACGGTGAGTGCCGCAAAGAATTTTGTCACCCCCTCAGAGGTGACACCCGGTGCGACCCACCCCCACCGCACCCACCTTGCTCCACCCCTGGTTGTAACCGAAAGCATCTAGAATGCACCACACTGTGACTCCTGATCGCTGCTCAGTTCAATAGCTGCAGTTCCCCACTCTGGCCATCTGCAGTGGTGGTGCTGTTCAGCAGCAGAAAGCAGATTAGTGTCCCTCTCCTCCAACCAGCTGCCATCGCTGGTGGAACAAGGACACTGGTGCTGCTACAGTTGAACTGGCCAGAGTTGTGTGGTGCAGGGTGGTTGCAAGGCTGGTGCTTTACAGTACACCCACACAGCCCTGATCTTGCTGCCACTCTGCCCCACCTCCACCCCATCTAGGCAGCCCCATAGCACCACCCCATCACCCCAGCCACTCCTGCCTGTAGCTGGAATTCCCTGAGACCTCTTACACGTATTCTTTCTTTCTTTCTTTCTTTCTTTCTTTCTTTCTTTCTTTCTTTCTTTCTTCCAAACAATAATAATACTCTGAGCCCTAAGTAGCTCCAGTGCAATAAGTGGCCCTGTGTGGTTTTCAAGCCAAGTTTGCGGGAGGAAATCTGACCATAAATATCCATAACTTTTCTACATGGAAATGATCAAGAAGGATCAAAACATCAGAAAATTTGCCAGGCGCATTTGGGTATGTACTTTAATAGCTAGCTCTGGGATTAAGGAACTGCTGAAGTATAAAAAATTAAAATGCTTATTTTGCCTCCTTTGCATCTTCTGATCAACTCCTCAGTCATGAATGCTGAAGCTTCATGAAGGAAATGTAATTAGCACACTTCCTTCCTGGCAGGAACCATGCTGCTCTTTTTAAAGGGAAGTGGAAGGCATTCTTCCACTTACAATTGCATGTAAATTGTATAATTTATTAATAATTCCAGGAGCACTTGATATTTATTTTAATTAATCTTTAAGTCAGACGCAAACACTGGGGAGTAACAGCGGGTCATCTGAAGTGGCAAAAAATTGTTGGCATTTTTTAAAAAATAAAAAAACACACACTTAAGAAAAATATTCTTGAGCAGATTCTTTTAATGAAAAAGTAAATTATTCAAATGAATGCAAAGTTGGGTCTAAAAGTTTGGGGTAAAGTGAAATACAAAACATGGAGGTTTGTCCTTATAAAATGAAAAGGCTTGTCTTCATTTTATAATATAAATAATAATAATTTATTATTTATATCCCGCCCATCTGCCTAGGTCTCCCCAGCCACTCTGGGGGGCTCCCAACAGAATATCAAAAACACAATTAAACATCAAACATTAAAAACTTCCCTAAAGAGGACTGCCTTCAGATGTCTTCTAAAATTCAGATAGTTGTTTATTTCCTTGATGTCTGATGGGAGTGGGCGCCACTACCAAGAAGGCCCTCTGCCTGGTTCCCCGTAATCTCACTTCTCACAGCGAGGGAACCACCAGAAGGCCCTCGGTGCTGGACCTCAGTGTCCTGGCTGAATGATGGGTGTGGAGACGCTCCTTCAGGTATACTGGGCCTTTGAGGCCGTTTAGGGCTTTAAAGTTCAGCACCAACACTTTGAATTGTGCTTCATTTTCAATGAAGTGATCCTTCTGTGTGGCAGCACATAATCTCTGGAACTCCCTGCCCAATGACCTCAGGCAGGGGCCTTCATTATATTGCTTTGAGTGCTTGCCCAAAGTGTCTTTGTTTAGGCAAGCAAACCCCAACATGGAATTTTAAGACAGGCAGTGAACATTTTGCGTGTGCCGAATGTTCACCGCCTGTATGGAATTCCATGTTTGCATATTTGTTTTAAAACTGGTGGTTTATTTATATTTTGATAAATTTTATGTTAATTTGTTCTTAGCAGTTGATATTATCAGTATTTTTAATGTATGTTTTATATTGTTTTATATCAACCACTGCGGAGGGGTGGGGGGCAATCCTGTGACAAGATTCGCCGCAGATCTTCTCCAAGACTCAGCATGGCAAATTAAATAATAGGCAATTAAACACCAATTAAACACCAATGATGGGTATAAATTGAGGAGACGTTAACATATATTTAAATTCCAGAACATAAGTTTAGTATCTGCCACCCAAACCCAACTCAAACAGAAAAAATCTTAAAACTCTTTGAGAAAGCATGCCAACTCCAGTTTTGGCAATGACAGTCGCAGAAACATAAGTTGCGGAGTCAGAAAGCATGGACCTTTCTGAATGCCAATACCAGCTAACCAGATATGGACTAATGTGTGGATTGTAGCTCCGTTTTCTGCCAGCTTTTGCACTTTATGAATATCCTGATATAATTCACAGCTTCAAAAAGAAAAAGAGAGTATCTAAATCCTTCTCAAAATATCAGATGCCGGGGTCGAGGAAGCTGCACGGTGGGAGATTTAAAGCAGGCAAAAGGAAGTACTTATTTGGATAGCACATACTTAAACTATGGAAGCCACTACTGCAATATACAGTGATGTGGGGACAGCTGGAAAAGAGGATGAGACAAATTCACAGAGGATAATGTTGGTTAGGTGCTACCTCCATTATCGGAGACAATATGCCTCTGAACACCACTTGTTGGGAATCACAAGTGGGGACAGTGTTGTTGTCCTTATGTCCTAGGTGTGAGCTTCCCATGGACATCTGGTTCGCCATGGTAGAGAAGAAGAAAAGAGTTTGGATTTGATATCCCACTTGATCACTATCCGAGGGAGTCTCAAAGTGGCTAACATTCTCCTTTCCCTTCCTCCCCAACAACAAACACTCTGTGAGGTAAGTGGGGCTGAGAGACTTCAGAGAAGTGTGACCCATGTGACTGCATGTGGAGGAGCGGAGACGCGAACCCGGTTCCCCAGATTGCGAGTCTATCGCTCTTAACCACTACACCACACTGGTAAGAAGAGGATGCTGGACTAGATAGGCTTTTGAACTGATCCAGCAGTCTTTAACACTATGATCTCCTTGTGACCTTATTGAGCTGAAGTCCAATGCTCAAACAAGAGAGACAAAGGCCAACCCAACACATTTGACTAGCCGTGCATGGAAGTGAAATGCTAGACTATCACAATCCTGGGTCTGATCTAAGAAGCCCATTCTAATCTAAGAATCCAACTGGCTAATCAGTATAAACTACCACCACTACCTCCTCCTGTTAGGAAGAACCTCAGGAGGCTGGACCACGGGTACATCCAGCTCAGTGTTTCCCAAACTTGGGTCTCCAGCTGCTTTTGGACTACAATTCCCATCATTTTTGACCACTGGTCTTGCTAGCTAGGGATGATGGGTGTTGTCATCCAAAAACAGCTGGAGACCCAAGTTTGGGAAACACTGATGTAGCTTGATATCCTTTGCACTGATGGGCAATGGCTCTTCAGGATTTCAGACAGGGAACATTCACAGTCCTAGGCTGGATCTAGACACATCAAAAAAGCGATTCCGTTAAATGTGTTGTAAACTTCATAAAGGGAAATCCCATTGGCGGAAGATGGGACTCCACAGCGCCATCCGGTGTCAGTGTTATAACTCATATTAAGCATTTTTTCTTCACTAATGTAGCTGAGTCCCTACACGACACTGCCAGGAACCGAACCTGAGACCTTCTGCATGCAAAGCAGATGCTCTACCTCAGAGTTATGGCCCTTTCTCTTCCTCCTCCAGCACCCTAGCATCTTGCTTCTTTGACCACATCGCTACAGGGTTCCTGGCCTTTTCCCTACTACTCTGACCCTACACTGAACTGCTTTCACAAGCTTCAACAGATTCTGCTTTAATAGATTTGCACACAGACCATGGCTCTGATGTTGAGCATTTACAGATGTGTGTGCCTTGAATGAGTGGCAGGGAATATACAACGAGGGGAAGGACTGGGAGGAAAGATGAGAAGTCTGCTCTTGGACCTATTGACTTTGATGCTGTGATGAAGCATCATTGCAGTAATAATAACAACACTTGTTTTCCTGGCTCACTCCTTTGTCCTTCTCTGTAACCACCTCATCCCCAAGCAGAGGGTGTTCTGCAACCATATAATGTGTACAAGAATAGATCTACTAAGAGACAATGTGGGCATATGGATACACTGCTGAACACAATATACAGAAATGCATTATATGGCGGGGGGAATTGCTTGTGAAAATATGTACTGTATATCGGGAATAATTGCATATTAAAATGTGCCTATTAAGAAAAATAAACACTCAAATGCTGACAAATTTTAATGAGGACTTTTTAAAAAGATGGAAACTGATGCAGAAAAGAAATGTGGATAATTGAACTCAAGATGGGGAAAAATGAGACACTGAGGAAAAACTGAGAACAACCATGTGTGCTCTATTTATGAGGGTGGGAGAGGCTAACCCATGATGCCTTGTGACCCCCCCTATGCACAGGTAGAGGTCATCTGAATCTTCCCCCCGCCAAAAAAAGTTATCTAATACTAAGAATTCCCAATGTCTCAGTTTCATTTCACTCAAAATATTGGGTCATTTGCAACTCCAGGGAGAGATATGAATGGGGAGAATTTTTGAGGCGAATGAAGGAAAACAGATCTCGGAACCAATTCCTGCTTTCAGGCTTGGCTCAGGATACTGAAGAAACCTGTCGAGCAAAGTGGCCTCTCTTATGAAGCCTTCCTTTGTCCAGAGACCATAGTACAAAAATAACCAACTTTGTCTCCGTTAAACAGACCACAGTACAAAAATAACCAGCTTCCTGTCGGCGAAATGGCCTGGCCTTTCACAAAGGTAAAATGCATTTATTTGTTCTCTCGACCGAGCTGCTTTGAGCCATGATGGCTGTAGGATGTGCAGTGGAAAATGAGGGGTGGGGGGAGCCAAGGAGGTGTAGGTTTGGCCTTACACAGCCGACCCTTCCTGTGAGGCCTCGCAGGACCATTCCTACCCTTGAGGGTGGCCCAGCTGGGCTGGATTGCTCAGATTAAGAGCCCTAATTGCCACAGGTGCCAGCCATGGAGATATCCAGCTCTGCCTGGTTGAGGCAGGTACAAAAAGTGTGGGGCAATGTGGTTGAGTAGGAAGAGGAAGATGGACCAAACACTGCTGAGTGTGCCTACAGTTCTAGTGTTGTATGTGGGTGAAGGTCTTGTTGTTCAGTCATGTCCAACTCTTCATGACCCCATGGACCAGAGCACGCCAGCATGTCTTCCACTGCCTCCCGCAGTTTGGTCAAACTCATGTTAGTAGCTTTGAGGACACTGTCCAACCATCACGTCCTCTGTCGTCCCCTTCTCCTTGTGCCCTCAATCTTTCCCAGCCTCAGGGTCTTTTCCAGGGAGTCTTCTCTTCTCATGAGATGGCCAAAGTAAAGGTCTGGTGGGGGGAATTGTTCCTTTGGGGTTCTTTCTCATTGTAGGGTTTACTCTTTGAGGGTTTACGTTGTTGCTGCTGTTTGAGGAAGCTTTCCTCCTCTCTTCAAATAAAAATATATTTCCCCTCATATATTGACTACCAACAATCCTTTAAAGAACCTGCGGAGTTAGTTGGCAAAACAGGATGACAGGCTAAAGCCATTTCCCACATATTAGCTGGACAGCAAAGAAATCCATGTTTTATTGGGAACTGCCTTTGCATAGTCAGATTACAAAAAACCACACATTTTTAAAAATGAAAAAAAACCAGTGAAGTACACCTAAAATTAGAACGCAGATTAAACAAGGCTTGTTGGCTGTTGTTTTTTTTAAAGATAAAAAAGGACTCAATAAATTTAGTCTGTAGCTTGTGGCTTTTTCATAAATCATTTCACAAATCACTTCATCTGGGGCAGTGGAATCAGTGCAGGTTTTCCACACTCAAAAGCCAAACTCTGCATTACTTATTTTGGTTTTTGGTTTGTTTGTTTGTTTAGAGGGCTTAATTCAGGGACAAAGAATGTTGAGGATGCAAATCGGTCATGGCACAGGTTGCGTGGCTGTACTGGAATTCAGGCTCCTTGGGAATGTTATTCTGCAAGAGCAAAATCCAGCACAGCAGACCCAACAAGACTGAACCCCAAAGCTTGGCATTCTCAGTCTATCAGGGCGGGCTGCAGAATGATTGTGGCTTTGCCCTTCAAGGCTCTACAAAGGCACTGGGGAATGGGAAAAACTATGGTGCCTAAGCAATACTTGAGACGGGAGTGAGGAACATCAGCCCTGGGGGCTGAATGTGGCCCTCTGGGCTTATCTTTCTAGCCCTCAGGGCTCTCCCTAGCCCATGCCCCTTCCCCAGGCCACATCTACACCAGCTTGGCTGTGCACCCTCATTGAGTGCTTTTACCTGGCTGGAATGTGTCATTGAACTGTGATAATACTTACTCTGTGCCTGGATGCAAGATGGAAATGTGTGGGAGCACGTAACACCACCTGGTTTATGAAGACCCTCCAAGTGTCACTGTTTTGTGGGGACAGTCCTGAATTTACAGAAGCTGTCCTAGTTTCTAATTTGATCCTGGAATGTCCTGCTTTTCCTTAGGACATCTCAACTTTCATTGGAGAAATGTTGGAGGGAATGGAGTTATGCAGCCCCCGAGCCAAGGAAATAAGTAACTATACAACCATTAAAAGACATCTGAAGGCAGCCTGTGTAGAGGGAAGTTTTTAAATGTTTGTTGTTTTATTATATGTTGGAAGCTGGCCAGAGTGCCTGGGGCAACCTAGTCAGATGAATGGGGGGAGGGTGAGAAGAAGAAGAAGAAGAAGAAGAAGAAGAAGAAGAAGGAGGAGGAGGAGGAGGAGGAGGAGGAGGAGGAGGAGGAGGAGGAGGAGGAGGAGGAGGAGGAGGAGGAGGATGGAATAGGATGTCTCTGTTTTCATCAGAGGAAGTTGGAGTGTATGGTTTATGTGTGACCAGAAAATACAAAGTAACATCAATTTATCCACTTGTTTTTGTGTCTGGCTCTGTCTATCACTGGCATGTGGTCCCTGGAAGGCTCCCCATGAAGGATTGTAGACCTCAGTCCAGAAAAGGTTCCTCAAACCCCAGCTTAGGACATCGGTCTACGCCAGGCCTCTGCTGCAGCAACTCAGCTTAGTGAGAAATCAGTTGTCCCTAAGAAACCAACCTGCCACTATCCATTCTCCCCTTGTCCTTTCTATATAAATCAAAAAACACCCAAGCAAATAAACTGCATTTGCTCTTGGAAATAACCAGTTAGAATTATTTGAAAGCTGAGAGATCACATCTCTATTCTTTCCTTAAACTGAGCACCCACAGATTGCTGAAGCTTACCATTGTCAGACTATCAAGGTTGGGTCCAGGGCAGGGGTGCCAATTTGAATAAAATATGGGGGGCATGTAAGCCCCTCCCCACATAATCAATTACATGACATGGTGTATGTACACCATTTGAATGGCATTACCCATCATCTTTGAAGGTGGCCCCCTCAAATATGTTATGGGGGGCGAAGTCCCCTTGGCCTCTACGACTGGGCTCCTTTGGTTCACGGTTTTGCAGGCCCTTTGGTATGGTACCTTCAATGAACCTCTCTAACAAGGAAGAGGTGGGTCATGCAAACTGAGATTTCTCTTAGGGCACATGTGATCATCTTTGACACTCTGTGCCAAGTGGAAAGAGTGATGAGGTCAGCATAGTGGGCCTTCTGGGGTGGAAGAAAATGACCAACCCTGTTTCCACCACCTCAGAGTTGGCCCTGAAGCCTGTTATCATGTTTGCTGCTTTCTTTTACTATTTTCCTTTTAATCCCTAGGGAGGCCTGCTTGGCTCCCACTGAATGTCAAAGCTAGTTTGAAATGTGACCCAATTTTCATTCTGCTTCCCATGGCCCTATATGGACAGTGAGTAGCAAAGAGCAGTCTTGCTTCAGCACAGTCTGACAGGGATCCAGGATTAACGTTTGCAAACCAAACTTCGAAACTCAAACTGAATAATGATGATGCTAATGATTATAATGAATAATGATATTTAGTCTACAGATTGCTTTGTATGCCTTATGTCTTGACACTGGTCTTTCAACACTGACCGCTAGTATTTCTGTCTTACAGGCAGAGAGCTGAGGAAATGACTTCAGTGAGTAAACCACTATCACCCATCATGCTGCTTGCAGAGTTAGGATTTCAGCTCTGGCATTCCAGATCTAACTCTAACTTTACAGGAGCTGTTTGAACCAGTTAAGCTGCAATATGTTCTGCCACCGGATGTGGTGATAGCTCACACTGGCTTTTTGTTGTTGTTGTTTAGTCGTTTAGTCGTGTCCGACTCTTCGTGACCCCATGGACCAGAGCACGCCAGGCACTCCTGTCTTCCACTGCCCCCCGCAGTTTGGTCAAACTCATGCTGGTAGCTTTGAGAACACTATCCAACCATCTCGTCCTCTGTCGTCCCCTTCTCCTTGTGCCCTCAATCTTTCCCAACATCAGGGTCTTTTCCAGGGAGTCTTCTCTTCTCATGAGGTGGCCAAAGTACTGGAGCCTCAGCTTCAGGATCTGTCCTTCCAGTGAGCATTCAGGTCTGATTTCCTTCAGAGTGGATAGGTTTGATCTTCTTGCAGTCCATGGGACTCTCAAGAGTCTCCTCCAGCACCATAATTCAAAAGCATCAATTCTTCGACGATCAGCCTTCTTTATGGTCCCGAAAACTGATGGGCAAATTCATGGTAGAAAGGCTTACCAATGGCTATTAGTCGTGACAGACATACAGAACCTCTATGTTCAAAGACATTAGCCCCCAAATTAACAATTGCTAGGGAACGACATTGGAATAAATTGCTTGTCCTTGTGTCCTGCTTGTGGGATTTCCAGAGACATCTGGCTGGCTACTGTGAGAAACAGGATTCTGGACTAGGCAAGGCTTTTGGTCTGGTCAAGCAAGGCTTGTCCTATGTTCCTATCGCCACAACTAGCATGCCATCCACATCCTGGACACCACTGTGACATCAGACAGCTGAGAGGGGGGGGGAATAAATCAATAGACCTTGTTCCATAAGGTACTTAATGCTAGAAGCATGCTGGAAGTGCATTACCCACTGTGGTAGCTGGTGCCCCTTGGAACTTGTAGGCTGGAAGGCAGGGAGACAAGGACAACACCAAGTCTAAGGAACAGGAAACTGAAGGAGTGTCTCCACCACCATTGTTCAGCCTGGACACAAGGTCCAGTGCGAGGGCCTTCTGGCAGTTCCCTCACTGCAAGAAGTGAGGTTACAGGGAACCAGGCAGAGGGCCTTCTCGGTGGTGGCGCCTACCCTGTGGAATGCCCTCCCAGCAGATGTCAAGGAAATAAACATCTACCTTACTTTTAGAACATCTGAAGGCAGCCCTGTTTAGGGAAGTTTTTAATGTTTGATGTTTTATCGGGGGGTTTTACATTCTGTTGGGAGCCGCCCAGAGTGGCTGGGGGTATAAGTAATAAATTATTATTATTATTATTATTATTATTATTATTATTATTATTATTATTATTTATTATCAGTGCATTTGCCTGGGCTGGTGAAGGTGAGATCAGGCCATGACACAAAATACACAGGTTATAATCTTGTTGAACTTCAGCAAATCATATCTTGTGAATCAAAAAAACCTGGATGGCTCACTAGGTCCCAGTTGTCATGGTGGTGGGCAAAAACATTGGGTTTCTTTTTTTAATTAAACAAAATCATTGCAAGTGCCAAAGAAGTAATGAAATGGGAAAGACCTTCCCTATGCAAGCTAAAGTGAAATCTGAAAGCTTTGAGCAATTTCAGCTAGGCCGTAAAAGCCGAAGCGTCAACTATGCTAAAGAAGCGGCTTTCAAGGTCAAGCCAGACTCAGGGTTTGACTTTATCTCCCAGGTATAAAATTAAAGTAGGCAAGTGTAGCTAGGATATACACACACACCTAATTTTCCTTCTTCTTTCCCAGAGTGTCATAATTTGGGGGAATGTGTCACTGTATCCTTTATTCCTTCTCTTTCCTCCCTTGCACATTTCATTGCATCCTGTCATGGAATATATAGGGCTCAGACAGAACGGAAGCTTTGTCCCCTGAATTCAATTAAAAAGACAGAGATGGGAAGATCATGCGGGTAGCCATAAAGCAGAATCATAAAAAGGATAGCACTAAGTTCACTTATTGAGAGACTCCTTCACAAGTTCCCCCAACTTCCTTTAGAAGTAGAATTGATGGTGGCATTGTCCTCTTAAGCAGAAAAGGAGGAGGTTGCATTACTGTGTGCTGTAGACAAAAGGGCTTGATAGAGCGGCCAGATTCAAAGTCACAGCACCAGATGGGAGTAGCCAAACCCAAGCCTATACATGTTGCTTCAAAGCCAGTCCCATTTAGTTCAATGGGACCCGTGTAAGTATGTAAGGAGTGCAATCTCACTCAGCTTTCCAGGGGTTGCAGAACAGCTAGACCTGCTTCAGGCCAGTCCTGGGTGGATCTACACACAGGGGGAAAAACACTATAAATAAGTCAGAAAATAATATATACAAATTCCCTGCTCTCTAGCGCCATCTGGTGTTGCATGTTTATAGTGCATTCAAATCGTTCTTGTTTTTTACTAATGTAGCTGAGTCCCCTGTTATCCTGGCAACCTGCCCATTCTCCCGTCTCTGTCCGATCCTTGGAACCTGGAGAAGGATGGTTCTTTTTCATTGTCTATGGCCCTTAATGGCTCAGTAAAGGTAAAGGGACCCCTGACCATTAGGTCCAGTCGTGGCCGACTCTGGGGTTTCGGCGCTCATCTCGCTTTTCTGGCCGAGGGAGCCGGCGTACAGCTTCCAGGTCATGTGGCCAGCATGACTAAGCTGCTTCTGGCGAACCAGAGCAGTGCACGGAAAAGCCATTTACCTTCCTGCCAGAGTGGTACCTATTTATCTACTTGTGTTTTGACGTGCTTTTGAACTGCTAGGTGGGCAGGAGCCGGGACCGAGCAACGGGAGCTCACCCTGTCACCGAGATTCAAACCACTGACCTTCTGATCAGCAAGCCCTAGCATCTGTGGTTTAATCCACAGCGCCTCCCATGTCCCTAATGGCTCAGTACTTGGTTCTATTATATACCGTATTGGCCAGAATATAAGCTGCACCTGAATATAATCTGTACCTTTAAAATTGGAGGGGGGGGGAGAGAGAAAAAAGAAAAAATAACCGAATATAAGCTGCTCCATTCTTCTCTGCTCTGCTCCTGGCTGCATACTGGGGTGGGGTGGGTGGAGCCATGCTGCATTGCCAGTGGCCTTCCCCCTTCCTCTCTCTCTCCCTTCCCAGTCTTGGGGGAGAGGACGTGTGACTACGCATGGGACGGGTGCTGCTTTGCTGCATTCCTGGCTCTGTTTGCCCCACGCTCCTGATTGCATACCGTAATCACGAATATAAGCCGCGCTTTAACTTTTCACAGTCGGAATTTTGGGGGGGGGGAAGTGAGGCTTATATTCAGGCCAATACGGAATATATTATTCTCCTTTCAAAGAGATATCATTTTAGGGTTGTTGCCTGTATTCAGTGTTCCCATATATTCAGACAGTTTGGTATATATTAGGGTATACATTAAAGGACACTATTCTAATAACATATCAGGTGTTTTTGGCATGGGCCTGGCCTACTGAGAGAGCCACCCACCTTGCACACAAATTGATTGTTAACTGCATCATGCTATTCTGTCCTTTCCTGAAACGTATTAGTCCTTGCATTTCATATTGCAGTTAAATTGAATGTTGTGTCTCTGTTAATTGAATGTTGTATCATTCCCTCAGTTGAGTGCCACATCTATTAATATTTATTTAAGCATCCATTTTATACATGCCTCTCTGTACTGAATTAAGGGGCCAGGAATTGCCAAGGAGGAATGAGGATCCAACTTCAGCCCAGTACGAATGCCAAATCAGGGCTAAAAATATTAAATATCATTATTACCAGTAGGTGGTATGCATTAGCTACTATTTCCAAACCAGTGGGCTATTTTGCGGCTTTGGAAACAATAAATCTCCCTAGACCGAAAAGATTTGTCTCTGTGTGAAAAAGAGTGATTATCAAATCATAAGTATTCATGATAAATCCTAAGTACTAGGAGGTGTTCATGCTGGGAATAATTAGTAACACACCTCGACATTACTGAATGTCAATGGCGTTTCGAATGCTCTTCACAAAACAATGCCTGCAATGTAGGTGCGTGAGTTTTAAATGGAACCGAGTAATTTTGTTAATTGCAGAGATATTGCAGGAAATAAAAAAAAAAGAAGGCCTCTCGGAGACTATAAACTACCGTGTGAAGACACACAAAACAGCCTTCCATATTTAATGATCCGGTAACTGTTCTCAATCGAACACAATTTTTTGGGGGGGCGATGCTTATGGGAAGGTGGGTGAAATAGGATGAGAAGATGGATTCCCTGCAAAGCTTATGGGAATACGGAAGGAACCCAGACTTGGGCCCTTGGGACTCCCAGGCAATGCAAAAATTGCATCCCTGGCTCCCAGGCCATGAGCCTCAAGGGAGATTTGAACTGGTGACCTGCTGCATGCCAATCATACCACTTTCAATTCTCTTAAATCAAGGGTTTCTTTCCAGGAGGGATGTCAGTGAATTCCATCAAAATGGGAGCAGAAATGGCTGATGCTCTCTTATTCATCCCATGTCCTGAATGGAAATCAGTCCAGTGAAAATGACCAGTATTTGCTGGAATAATGTAACGACAATGTGCCTTATGCAATTTCCGCAATTAATTACATAAATTACACAATGTATTCCCTCATACAAACCTGCCCAGGTTTTGAGATCTTCAGGGGAGGCCCTTCCCTCAGTCCTGCCACTCACACAGGCATGCTTGGTAGGGACACCAGAAAGGGCCTTCTTGGTGGCTGCTCCCAGACTCTGGAACTTCTTCCCTAGAGAATTTAGACTGGCTCCCTCCTTCCACTAGCAGGTGAATATTTCCTTGTTCCAACAGGCTTTTAGAAAGTGACCAGTTTTAATGAGAGGGCTGGTGCGGTGCTGTTTTTATTGAAATTATTTGTATGTTTTAAACAGATTCTATATGTTGTAATTCTAGTAACGTTTAATTGTTTTTAATTAATGTTTCCCCCTATGTTTTAGAAAGTATTGGTTTTATCTGTAAGCCGCCTTGAGCCCCCTAAGGGAAAAATGTGGGGTATAAAAAAACCCAAATAAATGCAATTTATCATGTATTGTTTAATGGAATTTCAACCTTTGTCATCTTTCTATTTCAGGACAACATCCGGCTCCAGCACCATGACTTGCAAGTTGCAGAAATAGCAGACGTTGAATTAAATCAACTCTGTCTGAGATTTCAACTATCTTTCTGGAGGACACTCAAAAGCATTCATCTTTATTGTCAACAGCGGTCGTAAAACAGCTCCTTTGTGCTACTGGGATCTGGTCATAAAAGGAAAAATTTGGCAGGGTGCTTATGAAACCATATTAGCATCATTGCATTGCGCCATAAAAGCAAAACAAAAAAACTTATGGCCAAACGTTAACTGTCTTAATTGCAGCATGCAGCATGATAAAGCACTTTCATCTGAATGATTATTAGTGAGAGCCAAAAATATGCCACAAGTGTGGCATTTTGTGAGATTACTTAAATCTGAAATGAATTTCTCTACTTATGAAAGATGTATTTGAACCAGCGGCACTCTTCTCTGGTGGGCCAGAGGGGATTATTTAGGACTGAACTTTAAACGGTAATGTTCCTCTGCATTTGATTATTTGCTGCTTTTTGACTATGGCTGCATCTCTACAGTACAGTGGTACCTCGGGTTACATACACTTCAGGTTACAGACTCTGCTAACCCAGAAATATTACCTCGGGTTAAGAACTTTGCTTCAGGATGAGAACAGAAATCGTGCTCCGGCAGTGCGACAGCAGCGGGAGGCCCCATTAGCTAAAGTGGTGCTTCAGGTTAAGAACAGTTTCAGGTTAAGAACAGACCTCCAGAACGAATTAAGTTCTTAACCCAAGGTACCACTGTATAAACATTCTTGCAGCGCCCCAGAATGCCTGACATGATTCCATTCTGGGAAGGCATTGTAAAAATTAATGCACACCTCAAATGTTGCCTTTCAGCTAGACAGCGGCGAAGGAAGCCACTCAGAGTCCTGGGGCGGCGCGCCCAGGGGCAGGGCAAGCAGCCCATATGGGCGGGGCAAGAGCGGAGCGAGCCGCCCATAGGGATGGGGTGCATTGTGGGCCCTCCAGAGTCTGCATGCCTCCTCCCACTCAGCTGCCCTACAGCTGGGGAGAGGCAGCGGGCGGACCGTTTGGGCAGCGTGGAGTCTGCACGTGCCCAAGCCACTGCATCTCTCCCAGGAGAGACATGTGGCTTGAGGACACTGCAGGCCCCGCAGTGAGAGCCACCCAGCATTTTGTCACCCTCTCAGTGGTGACACCGGGGGCAGCCCATGCCCACCGCACCCGCCTTCCTCTGCCCCTGCAGCTAGATCTACTATTTCCTGTTCCCATACATGCCTTTGAGTGCTCCAATATCTTCTTTCGGAGTGAGTTAAGTCCTGCTTCCCATGACGTTTCATTGTATGTAGCAAGTTGTGGAACTCCTTTCCCACAGAGCTGGATCTGGTACCTTCAGTTTTCAGTGAATGCTGAAGATGTACCTCTTCGCCCTGCCTTTTGCTGCTTGAGATGCCTATTTTTAAGCCCTATCTTATTTTTAAATTACAAAATTGCTTTTAAGAGTGTGTAATGTTGTGTTTTAATCTTAATGCTGTGTTTTAATTGTTATAGCCCATCCTGGGACCCTAGGGTGAATTCGTTCTCTATGGGATTGGATGCCTCCTGAGATATTGTCACCAAAGTTGGCATGAGGACTCCCCAGGTGGGGCGTAGGGGTCTTTGTCTGTGTTTGGACACCAGGCTCCATTCTGACACCAGGCACCATTGGCATGGCTCCACCCCATTTCTGGTGCCACGGGTCCAAACTCACAAATTACACGATCCATTTAAAAACCACAATATAGCTTTGGTTTCTAAAAATTCCTGGGCAGCACCAGGCACTCCCTGGTAGTAAATTATAGTATAAAAAACCCAAAAGAAACTTGCACACCACTGCATTGAAACTGAAACACCTTGTGCTTTCAGTGTTCCTAAATGCTTAGTGTTGGAGCGTACAGTGGCTAAAAAGCTCTCCTTCCATGCTGTTTGGACAGTTGTGGGAGGCTGGAGACAGACACCTTGTAGGGACCCTGTTGCAGAAATAGTCTTCGGTCCCAGACCCCTGTACCACTGGTCTTATTGTGCACTCCCACATTATAAGGAGGAAGAAGGCGTCTCAAATACAGCAGCATTATTTTCTGTAGCATCCCTGAGTTGACAGTCAAGTCTAGTAACACTATTAGGGACATTCCAGACTCCTCCCTCCCTTCTTTTCTCCCTCCTTTCCACTTATGAAGATATAAGGTAAACTTGCACACAGCACCACCTTTTAAAATAGCAAACCATGATCTTCAGCCTGCTTCATGGGACACTGTTACTTTTCAGAGCCAGAACAGTTACAGAAAAGTGAGCTGCGCAGTGTCAATCATGCATCAAAATGTCAGCCGGGTTCTAAACATGGGTTTTTTTAAACCAAAGGACAGAAGGTTCAGGAGGCCAAAATAGAAGCATTTTCATTCCACTTCTAAACATCACAAAGGGCTGACGATGCAACTTTGAAACACCAGGCGGTGTTTTATGCACAAACTGACAAGAACTATGATGACTGAGAAGAAGGACAGAAACTCCTCTGTACTCAGCACGTCACTGTGGACAATGTCATGCAGCCAGCTATAAACCTTGTTTTAATGTTACCTTTCATCTAGGGCAGGTGTGAGGAACCTTTGGCCCTCCAGATGTTGCTGAACTACAACATCCATCATTGGGGGCCATTGGCCATGCTTGCTGGAGCTGATGGGAGTTGAAGTTCAGTAATAGCTGATAGGACACGATTAGGATCAGGATTGCAATTAAGTGATGCTAAAAGATTCACCTTTGCCACCAGAAGCCTAAGTGGCATCCATGGCATAGAACACATCATCCTTTGCTGAGGCTGATGGGAATTGTAGTCTAACAACTTCTGAAGGCCAAAGTTTCCTCAAGCCTGAGGAACAACATTTTTATACTCAAAGTGAAGGACAAATGGTCTCTGGGGTTCAGGCATGTGAAAAACAAACATTACATCCCCAATGGGGGAAAAACAAAAACAAAATTCAATTTGGAGTTTGAAAAAAAGTCTCTGTGAGCAGGAGGGAGAAATCCTCTCAACAAAACCCAAATGGATTCAACATTCTGTAGTATCTAGAAGCCTGCAGCTGAATAACTGGCTGGTTAGTCCAAATCAATATTTGAAGCTCACCCCCTGCCAGCTGTTGTGAGATTTTTACAGTCCCTGTAGGATTGCCAGGTCAGTGGTGACAGAAAAACCCACAGCAGGCTTAGCTGAACATACAAAGCTGTGTTATACTGGTTGAGACCATCAGTCCATCTAGACTTGCCTTGTTCACTCTGGTTGTGGTTCTTTTCCAGACATTGGCTGGTGACGCCAGGGATTAAACTGGCACCTTCTACATGGCAGAGCAGATGTCTGCAATGGCTTTCCAGGGTCTCAGATGGACACCATTTGCACATCATTTCTTACCTGGTCCTTTTAATTGGAGATACAAGGGATTGAGTTAGCTGCTGGGCTAAGTTCCAGGCACAGGTGTTGCAGATCATTCCCTCGCCCTCCATGTCTCTTGGTCCTAGGCACACCGTGAGACATTACTCTAGGCCTCTCCCTTAAACTCCCATGCCAAACTCCCTCACTAACACCCCTGTTTGCAAGTCCTGTTTGTGAGCTCTTGGTCATGAGCTCCCAGAAGCTGCAATGAATGACAGTTGAAGGCTGCTGGCTGCTAACTCCTCCCTCAACTCACTTTCTCGTTCAGCCTGGCTTCCTCTCAGCAGTAGCTCTTCCCCCTCAGATCATGTGCAACTTATATATTTCCCATGCACAGCAACACTGCTGTGTTCCCTGAAGTGCACCAAATACTTGGGGTCCAGAGGTTATCCTCTACATCACTTGGCAGACCGCACAATTTTGAGCACTCATCCGGATTTACTTACAGGGCATTTACACACACATCTCAATACAAGCTGGAATTAACTACTGTACAGTGGAACCTCGGTTGTCAAATGTTTTGGAAGCTGAACAATTCGGAACCCAAACGCCGACAACCCGGAAGTGAATGCTTCTGTTTCCAAATGCCCCTCAGTTGTTGAACATTTTGGAAGTCAAATGGTCTTCCAGAACAGATTACGTTCGACAACCGAGGTTTCACTGTACAACATAAGCTTTGATGTGGTGATTGCCACCAACTGAGATGGTTGTTAAAGGGGGATTAAACAATTGGATAAGGCTATCAGTGACTGACGTGGGTGGCGGTGTGGGTTAAACCACAGAGCCTAGGACTTGCCAACCAGAAGGTTGGCGGTTCAAATCCCCACGACGGGGTGAGCTCCTGTTGCTTGGTCCCTGCTCCTGCCAATCTAGCAGTTCGAAAGCACGTCAAAGTGCAAGTAGATAAATAGGTACCGCTCCGGCGGGAAGGTAAACGGCGTTTCCGTGCGCTGCTCTGGTTCGCCAGAAGCCGCTTAGTCATGCTGGCCACATGACCTGGAACCTGTACACCGGCTCCCTCAGCCAAGAAAGTGAGATGAGCGCCGCAACCCCAGAGTCGTCCGCGACTGGACCTAGCGGTCGGGGTCCCTTTACCTTTATCAGTGACTGCTAGTCACAATGGCTATGTGTTGTGTCCAGAATCCCAGGCACCATACCTCTGAATTGCAGTTGCTATGAAAGAACAGGAGAAGAGAGCTAATGACCACATGGCCTCCTTATTGATTTCTCAGAGGCATCTGGTTGTCTGCTGATGGAAACAGAACATTGCTCCAGGTATGTTCTTATTAAAGATGTAAAGTCTTCTTTTGCATCCGACCACCCACATTCTAGGCTAGATGCTGATAGCTCACACTGAAGTATACCTAGTTTTCCCAGTCCTCATTTGTGGTTTCTGAAGCTGACTAGCCACATGGCTGGAATGCAAAATAAATAAACCTCCTGGTCAGCATAGTCTTCAAGTCACCCTTTCCTCTCTTTTTTGCTTTTATTAAATGCTTCCTTTGCGGTGAGAGAATCGCAATGTTTAGCTAGCTAAGCCAAAGGGCAAAAGTTACAATTCCAGGCAGTGCCTCCACTTCTGTGGTCTGCTTTTTTCACAGTGCAGTGTGTAACTGTGAAAACACAGGAGCTAAAAAAAGAAAAAAAGGAGTTAGCATTCTGATACTAAAAATAAACCCTATGGCAACAAAACACACACAATGCCTCCGTTTATTCCAGAAGGTCAATTCCTGAACAGGAACTTTCTTCTGAGGAACTCATCCTAAGGCCCCAAGACACATAGGACTGTGTATCCCAGTGCCACTGGTTTGCTACATTTCAGGCTACTATACCAGTAAACACAAGACATCGTAAAGTCAGAAGAAACAGGCTGATGGATCAGTCCAAACTTCCACTTCATCCAGCATCCTTTGTCCACCAGATTTCTCTGGGAAGCCCAGAAACAGAGTTTGGATGGAAACAGTGGAGGCTTGTGTCCTACTGAGATGTGCAGGGCAGAAGTCAGCCATATAATTCTAGTCCACCCGACACACCCTCCTCCCTCCTGAGTGATACAATGGCAACACTGAGATGAAGGAGGAGGAAGTTGATTGGCAGTGCCATTGCCTGGGCTGGCTGTAAGGAAGAAGGCACTTAGGTGAGGGTTGCCTGAGGTTGGTGGGGCAGCATCGCCATTTGATCTGACAGGCTAGCCTCTGCTGAATGCAGGGCCTTCTTCCATCCTTGTTCCTCAGCAACTAGTATCCATAGGAACAACAGCATCTGCCATATACCAAGTCAGACCATTAGTCTATCTACCTGGGTATTGTCTACATTCAGTGGTTCCTCAGGGGTTTAGGAAGGAAGGTTCTCCCTGCCCTACTTGGAGGTGTCAGGGATTGAATTTGGCAATTTCTTAATGCAAACAATGTACTCTACTACTGAGCTACTGTGGCATGTATTTCCACTTCTGCACTCACTTTTGCACCTATTTTGGCTGGCCCCAGAGACATTTGAACGTGCCCTATAGATGATTTTCCTTACCCCAGTGAAACGCAATAAAACTTACAGAAATGGGAGTAAAACATGTCTTTCTATTTTTGTAATGGGAAAAAAAGCCCAACTTGCATACCAGACTAGTAAATCACTACTCCCTGTTTCCTAGCGTGAACTAATACCCTTGTGTTCTATTGTACTCAGTGGGACTTCTCAGAAGACTTTTATTGGACTGCATTGTTACTAGGAAGTAAGCCCCATTGAAGTTCGTGGCTTGTTCTGCTGCTAATCTAACACCCTGTTTCTCACAGAGGCCAACTGTGCTGTTCCCAAACCCATCCCCAAACTGGAATTCAATGATATACTGCCTCTAAAGGTTCTATATAACCATCAATAGCCACTGGGAGACCCCATCTTCTATGAATTTGCCCTTCCTTCTCCTCACTCCAGGGAGGGAAGGGCAGTGTTGCTTTTGTCGGGGAAATTCTGGAAATAACATGATGGGCAAGTTATTATAATTATAATTGATTTATTATTAATAATAATATGATTAATTATTATGCCATGTATATGCCAAAATGCCTTCTAAGTACTTTACAACTATAAAATCAATACATAATTAAAATATGCAATAACATTAAAACATCCTTTACAAAAATATACAATAAAGCAACCATGATATCAGGCAGGCAGCTTTACTGTACTTTTTTCAGTGCCCGATAAAAACACTTTTGTTCAAACAAGCCTACCCAGTTATGTAGAATGTTGATATGCGCTTTCATCTGATTTTAGCTTGTGAATTTTTATTTGTTGTCTGTTTTAAATTATTGTTGTTAATTCTTTTTAGCAATGATTTTACACTTTTGTCCTTATTTATAAACCACTTTGAGGGTTTTTATTATATTTTTATTTTTACAATGAAGCGCACTATAAATTTTATAAAATAAAACAAAAAGATTTAAAATATTTTTTTAAAAAAAACCCAGTTAAAACAATGAAATCACCAGTTCAGGGGACGTTCTAAAACTAAGGAGGTCAATTTCACAGGATGAAACTCAATTTCACTTTCTTCTCCCTATGTCATTTGAGGAAATATCCATCTCGCCTCTTAACAGGCAGGGAGGAAACTGACCAGAGCAGGTTCTTGTTTGCTTTGTGCCTGTTTCATACCGTTGCAAAGAGGAGAGAGTGATCACAGGCTTGGACGGAGATGGGAGAGATATCTCAGTTCCTTTCCTTGCCAAACAGACACACACACACAAACGAAAAACGCAGGCATCTAAGGGTGGGCGGGTTCTTGAACTGCATTGCCTTATTATGCTCCCAGTTCGCCCTCCCTTGACGTCCTCAGCCCGGGAGGCTAAATAGAAGAAGTTGCAGGCAGCGGTCAAACAGCTCCAAATTGCTCTCTGGGGAAGTAGGCGAAGTGCGTAAAGACGAGGGGCCAGGGCGCAGAAGCAATAGGAACAGACTGAAGTTGCGCCACCCGCGAGCGCATCTGCCCTGCGTGGAAGTTTGTGGTTCGGATCGCTTTAAGTGCCTGAATAAAATCAGCCGGGGGCCGGGCTGCTTTTTCAAGAATGAATGAAATGAAAGTAGCAGTTTTGGGCAGCGAAGGAACAGGCAAATCTGGTAAGGCTCCCCTCTGTTTGACCTCCCTTTTCTAGCTACCTAAATTGCAGTTGTATATCGGTTTACAGCCACTTTGGGGTAACTTTAAAAAACTACTGGAGTTCTCCATGTCTCTCCCCCCCCAACGCTTTTTTAGCTGGGATGAGGGATTGCTTGGTGTGTTTGTGATATAATCTAAAGTTTACACGAAGTTTATAGGATAAGATGCATGTGTGTGTGTGTGTGAGTGAGAGAGAGAGAGAGAGATTTTGTTTCCCATTCTTTTGATATACGATCAAGTGATATGTGTCCAAGAGCTGTCTTTATTTATTTTGCGCAAGAAAATAAAATTATTTCCTTATACCTCATCCAAATTGCCAACATTTCACAGGCCCTGCTTCTGTCCTGTTAACCGCATTTTGACATATGTATCTAGAAAGTATCTGTATTTATTTATGTTATACGTTTTTAAAAATTAAAAATACCCTTCTTTCAAAATACCTACTTATGGTTGCCATTTTCCTGCCTCTGCTATGTCTTTAACAGCACGTTTGTATAGAGCAGTGAAACCTCTGCCAGTGTATATCTTCAGTACCTAGAAAAGTGCTGGCTGCTTAAGTTCTAAATGTCATTCTTCAGGCACAGGAGGAGAACTGGTTAAAAAAAAGTTAGCCACTTTAGCTCATGTGAGGCGGGGTGTGTGTGTGTCCAGAATTCTGGGATGTCTTCAATTTGAAACTTCATTTTACAAAGCAGCATTTGAAGCATTCCAACAGCTGAATTTGAAACTGCAAAATTGAAATTGGAAGTTCAACCTTTGAATGGTATATTTTCTTTTTCCTTTTTTTTAAAGAAGTACAAACTCTCTAATGCTGTCAGTTTAGGAATATTTACTTGAGCCCATTTGATCTAAAACAGACTTAACTTCAGAGTTAACATGCACAGACATCTCAGTGCATCAACTTTCCAAATGTGACATTTTGATATCTCACCTCTCCCGATCAATAATTTCCAAAACTATGCCATTGGCAATGTTCTCCAAAACTAACTCTAGAGTTTATAAATCCAGATTTGTGCTAAGATCTGTAAGCTATCCACTCGCAATAGCCCAAATATTGCTCCAGGGGTTCCTTAAGGATGCATTTGGGATTCACCCAGTGGCACCTCTCCAGTGTAGAGCCATTAATTAAATGTGTGGGAGAATTATCATCAACAACAACATCATCCTATTTTGGCATGAGAAACCCCATTGCTGATGTTGCCAGCTTGTTTTGTGCAGACATGATGAGATGATAGGGTAGCCATTTTCAGCTCTCTGAAGGGATGTGTCACATGGAAGATGGAGCAAACTTGCTTGCTGTTGCTCCAGATACTAGGACCTGAACCAATGGATTCAAGTTACAAGAAAGGAGATTCTGACTAAACATTAGGAAGAACTTCCTGACTTGACAGTGGGATAGACTACCTTGGAAGGTGGTAAACTCTTCTTTATTGGAGACTTTTCAACAGAAGTTGGATGACCACCTGCCAGGGTCTGTAACCTGTCATTCCTGCATTGCAGGAGGTTACGCTAGATTACCCTAGTGTATCCCTTCCAACTCTGCAATTCTTTGAGTCCTGCTATTGTCCCAGATGATTGGTGGCAAAGCTGAATGTGCTTCTAGCTTGAGGAGTAGATCTGATTTTCTGATTGCTGACATAGGATAGATGTGCCACAAGGGTATTTCTGCAGTGCAGCTGACTAGCAAGACTAGTCTTCATTTTTCACATTTCTCTCTTAACATTTCTCCCAAGGAGCTCCGAGGGGCATGACATCCCTGTGAAATAGTTAGTTGGGCCAGAAGATGGTGACGAGCCCAGGGTCATTGTTGAGCTTGATGGCTAAGCAGCCATTTGAGCTTTTTGGTCCCCCATTCCACCACACTGCCCACTTTTACTGTTTCATTTTGACAATGAAACTCAAAATTCGAGTCCCAGGGTGCCCAGGACATTGTCTGAAGGCAAGTGATGCCGCACTCTTGTGAAAGTGAAGCAGATAGCAGTCTGAAGAGTGTCTGGATGAGAGATTCAGTGGGTTTCCCATGTTTAACCATCTTGAATTCCACCAAGGGAGAAAAGACAGACTTGAATGACATTCATAAATGAGTGTTAAAAAGTGCCTCTTCATTCTTTCCTCTTCTGCACCAAGTCCTTCCTCACCAGGGATCCATTGTTAGTCTCTTCAGCACTAGGGACCAATTAACTGCCTGGAGCATCTTGCTTTTGTCTCCTTTTCCAGGAAAGTGTCAGTACATTCTGTGGCCAGGCTCCAGCAAAACTAAGTCCCATTGAAAACAAAGGCAATTGTTAGTTGCAGCCAACTTTCTCCATCCGTGAGGTTTAGGGAGATGGGGATTTATTGCGGTGTCTGTCCTGCAGATGCACACAAGTCCACATAACCTAGTTGTCATCAGTGTCAGCCCACACTTTTGTGCCATCATGGCTGGCCCTACTTTGGGGCAGACTGAAGCGTCTGTTGCTGGTAACTACGTATGTCACAAATGAGAAGCAAATAATTTATTATTGTATTTATATTTCCAGAAATAGATGCTAGTGGAATTTCTGTCTCAGTGCCAACTTTGTGGGTACTGTGCACGTTGCTGTCCTGCCTCAGGCAGCAAAATGTCTTGGGCTTGTCCAACAGGCTGAAGATCATTTCTCATGTCACATTTTGTTCCTCTCATTGCAGCCCTTACAGTACGCTTTCTGACCAGGCGCTTCATTGGAGAATATGCTTCTGACTCTGGTAAGCCTCCACTAACTTGGAAAATCTGTATCTACTTTGCCTCTTAGGTCCCATCTGTACTATGCATTGAAAGCAGAATCATAGAATTGTAGAGTTGGAAGGGACCCTGAGGATCATCAAGTCCAACCACCTGCAACACAGGAGTAGGGAATTGAACCTGCATCCTTGACATTATCACCACCACACTTTAACCAACTGAGCTATCCAGGCTGACTCATACCACTTTATTTATGTATGTATGAATGAATGAATGAATGAATGAATGGCATTTATATCCAACCTTTTTCCTGAGGAACTCAATGTGGCATAAATGATTGTCCTCCCCACCATCTTAGCCTCACAATAACTTTGTGAGGTAGGTTAGGCTGAGAGAATGTGACTGGCCTAAGGTTGCTCCATGAGTGGCTGAGTGGGGATGTGAATCCTGTTTTGTTTTGTTTTTCCCATGAGCAGTGGCAACTCTATTTTTTGTTTTGTTTTTACACTCATGATCATGTGTGTCCTTCTTCTCTTGTCTCACAGAGTGCATCTATACAAAGCACGTTTGTCTGGAAGGAAAGCCGATCAACCTGGAAATATATGATCCTTGTTCACAAGTAAGTTAAAGAATACTGCCGACACCACGCTCTGATGTTGCATCATGTCACATCACTCTGAAGGTCTTTTAAGTAATGTTGGGAAATAAAGTGCAGGAGAGGGGGCTGTGAGATCCCTGGGTCTAAATTGAACCCCTAATTAAGATTCATGTCTTCAATGTCAATCCATTTCGATCCAAAAAGTGGTCCAAACATGGTTTGTAGTTGCGTGCTCCTTTCTGGGATGCAAATAATTGAGAGGGTTGGGTTGGTGTTGGTGGAAAC
The DNA here is from genome assembly GCF_027172205.1 of Podarcis raffonei. Classification (NCBI taxonomy): domain Eukaryota; kingdom Metazoa; phylum Chordata; class Lepidosauria; order Squamata; family Lacertidae; genus Podarcis; species Podarcis raffonei. The sequence continues at coordinate 61,875,002 of NC_070611.1, read as the reverse complement.
CAATGGCTGGGATCAAATAATTATTTAATTGCATCCATCTTCACATCCCATAGCCCATAATCTGCTTATGCAATTCACTGCCACGTGATGTTGCAATGGCAATAAGTTCACGTGCTGTTTATAAAAAGGAATTAAGCTGATTCTTGGAGGATGGTGCTGTCAATGGCTGTTCCACTTAAGTTCCAGTTAGTTGTGATATTTCTGAACACCAAATAACAGGGGAGAGCCCAGAGGGGCTGGTTTGCCCCTGTTATAGACAGAATATTGGGCTGCATATCAACACCATAGAGGTGTGTGCAACAAAGGTTCATGTGAACTTACATGGATAGTTGGTCTGGACAAACAAAGCAGTTATTGTGATTTTATATGTGTTTACATGCTGCTAATAATAATAATAATAATAATAATAATAATAATTTATTATTTATACCCCGCCCATCTGGCTGGGTTTCCCCAGCCACTCTGGGCGGCTCTCAAGAGAATATTAAAAACATGATAAGACATTAAAAACTTCCCTAAACAGGGTTGCCTTCAGATGTCTTTTAAAAGTCAGATAGTTGTTTATTTCCTTGACATCTGATGGGAGAGCGTTCCACAGGGCGGACGCCACTACTGAGAAGGTCCTCTGCCTGGTTCCCTGTAACCTCAATTCTCATAGTGAGGGAACCGCCAGAAGGTCCTCGGAGCTGGACCTCAGTGTCCGGCTGAACGATGGGGGTAGAGACACTCCTTCAGGTATACTGGGGTGAGGCCATTTAGGGCTTTAAAGGTCAGCACCAACACTTTGAATTGGGCTCAGAAACATACTTGGAACCAATGTTGGTCTTTCAGGACTGGTGTTATGTGGTCTCGGCGGTCACTCCCAGTATCCCCCTTTGTTCTGCTTACCTCAGCTTCTCATACTTCACTAGAAGCAGGTTTCATAGGTTATTGTTAAAGGTGAGAGTTTCCAGGGCAAAGTATCTAAAATTCAGCGCTTGCAGTCATTAAGGTGCTCTACGGTATGCTATGCTGACGCATCCTCTCACGCGATGGGTCTTTTACCTTCCAGCCTCGACGGGGGAAGTTGTCCCTCACTGATGAGCTCCACTGGGCAGATGGGTTTGTGGTTGTGTACGCAATCAGTGACAGAGCCTCCTTTGCCTTTGCAAAAGCCTTGCTGTACCGGATACGAGAGTGCCACATGTCGGGCTGCAAAAGGTAAGCCCATCAATGGCTGGAACTAGGAAAGTTGAAAGGATTGTGACAGCCATGAGAGAGTCTGGTTATTTCTTATAGTTTCCATCCTGTTGAACATATCTGTACTACAGGGACTGCATTCAGACAGCTCTTTAGTCTTAGGGTCCAAATCTATGATTCCCTTATCCCCATCCTTTTTACACTTTGTGTAATCTTTTGCATGACATAAGAGCTGCTTCTGCAAATCTAGTAGAAATCTCGTGCTCATTCTCAGGTTAACGACTTCCAAAAAAATCTGTTTGTGACACTGTTAACCTGGAAAATCACAGGTGTTTTACACTGTAATCTTCCTGTTGTCTTTGTGGATCACAGCACTGCCGCCCAAGCAATGAAATTTGTGTTGCCGTTCTGGCATATAGGACTTTCCCGTAGTTTTCACGGTGGGAACAGAAGCATGCAGGCACCCGAAGAGTGGAGACATGTCCCATTATGTCTGATGTTGTGTCATACCATACCCACTGGGTATGAATGAAATTTAGAATGACATGAGGGTATATCAAGCCAGTTCCATAATGCAACAGGTGACACACTGTAAAATGATGGTTAGATGTCAGGACAGTAGTCCTAGCAGTATAACCAGGGGAACTAATGCAGTAATCCCTATGTCTGAATGCATCCAGGGTTTTGCTGGCCTAAGAGTCATTCCTTTTTCCCAAGAAGCCCTGGGAAATGGAGTTACATGAGGGTGGGAGAAGGATCCCAATGGAGAAATCTAAAGCATTTCGTCAAACCAAAATCCTAAGATTCTTTTAAGTGAAGCTATGTCAGTTCAAGCAGGATATTTCTGATATAGGTTTGCAGTGCAGGTAAGGCCCTAATCTCTTACATTTAGCATGCAAAACATGAGCTGAACCATGTTCTTAATTTGTTTCTTAAGATTTAGGTGCTGCCTTGCAAACCCATTATCAGTGGGGCTTAAAATTGTATTGGTAAAAACACCACCAAATTGTCTGGTCCGTGTAAATAAGCTAAAGGCAGAACTTCTATGCAGCATAATGACTACTTACACATTCCAAAAATGGAGGAAACGCATCATCAAAGGAAGGACATACAGAGTTGCATCTGCTAGCTTATAAACACATTTAGAAATTAATACAGTGGTACCTTGGGTTACAAACACTTTGGTTTACAGACTTGGCTAACCCAGAAGTAGTACCTCGGGTTAAGAATTTTACCTCAGGATGAGAACAGAAATCACGCGCCGGCAGCAGCGGGAGGCCCCATTAGCTAAAATTAACCTCAGGTTAAGAACAGTTTCAGGTTAAGAATGGACCTCCAGAATGAATTAAGTTCATAACAGAGGTACCACTGTAATAATAATAATAATTAATAATGACACATGATAGAGGATCTGTAAAACAGGACACAGGGCTACCCTTTGTAACATAGAAAGCCGTTGTGGTTGGACTAGTTCCTGGGATTCCAGGGTTCAAATCCCTGCTCAGTCATGAAACTCACTGGGTGAACTTGGGCCAGTCAAAGTCTCAACCTTTAGCTCCTTGGACAATAGAGGGAATATAACTGCTATAATAAATAAACAATAATAAGCAACATCAGAATAAAATGATCAACAAATTGTGTTTTATGAGTTTTTCCTCTCCTCAACTCTCCCTCAGGGCTGCAGACTCCACTGTCATTTTAGTTGGGAACAAGCAAGATCTGTGCCATATGCGTGAAGTTGGCTGGGAGGAAGGGCAAAAGTTGGCCCTGGACTACAAATGCCAATTCTGCGAACTGTCTGCGGCGGAACATTGTCAGGAAGTGGCAGCCATGTTCACCAAAGTCCTGAAGAACGTCACCTCAAATGCTAAGGGGAAGGAGAAAAGGCGGCCTAGCGGGTCAAAATCTATGGCCAAACTGATCAACAACATGTTTGGGAAGAGGAGGAAGTCTGTTTAAGGGAAGGTCCTCCAGCCGTGATCAGGGCAGGAAGAAGATGCACACAAACGAAGACCTAGTCAGCATGGAGATTTTACTCCAGTGAATTTCATTTCTAAAGAGCTTCATTTGAAAGGAAGCCATAGAGCAATATTGAATCATTCACACATTGCTTGAAGTCTGATGGATGGTTGACTCTCATAGGGAACTGTGACCTGTCTCCGCTGAAAAGAGTTGTATTTGAGTTGACACATAACACAAAAGTTCTGCCTGCAGTGATTGAAATATGATGGCAGATCCAGACATGCACATTTTTTGCTGCTACCACCAATGGGTAGGCAAGAAGGCTTTCTTGACCCAGCTGATGTTAGTCAAAACTGAGTCCAATTGAAAGCAATGGGACCTTAGCTAACAGTAGAAAATGACATTGAGCTGGACTTGGGCTGGATCTAGACACATCAAAGAAACGCTTCAGAAAAATGTGTTGTAACCGTTATAATGAGAAATCGTGATGGCAAAAATGGAACTCCACAGTGCCATCTGGTGTCACAGTGTTATATTGCATGTAAAATGCCTAAAAAATGCTTTTTCTTTACCAATCTAGCTGAGTCCTAGGACCAGGATCAATGTGTCAACAAGGCTGAGAAGGATACATTGTGTGGAGACTAGGCCCCCGTCTGCACTATATATATATATATAAAGCTATATCATAGCACTTTAAATAGCCATAGTTTTCCCCAGAGAATCATGGGAACTGTGGTTTACTAAGGGTGTTGGGAGTTGTTAGGAGGTTAGGAGGCCCCTATTTCTCCTCACAGAGCTACAATTTTCAGAGTAGTTTAACAGTCAATCTCTCTTTTCAATAAACCCTGGGAACTGAAGCCCTGTGAGGGGAATAGTGGTCTCCTAGCAATTCTCAGCACCCACAACAAACCACAATTCGGAGCATTCTTTTTTGGGTGGAAGCTTTAAATTTATAGAATCATAGAATCATAGAGTTGGAAGAGACCACAAGGGCCATCGAGTCCAACCCCCTGCCAAGCAGGAAACACCATCAGAGCACTCCTGACATATGGTTGTCAAGCCTCTGCTTAAAGACCTCCAAAGAAGGAGACTCCACTACACTCCTTGGCAGCAAATTCCACTGTCGAACAGCTCTTACTGTCAGGAAGTTCTTCCTAATGTTTAGGTGGAATCTTCTTTCTTGTAGTTTGGATCCATTGCTCCGTGTCCACTTCTCTGGAGCAGCAGAAAACAACCTTTCTCCCTCCTCTATGTGACATCCTTTTATATATTTGAACATGGCTATCATATCACCCCTTAACCTCCTCTTCTCCAGGCTAAACATGCCCAGCTCCCTTAGCCGTTCCTCATAAGGCATCGTTTCCAGGCCTTTGACCATTTTGGTTGCCCTCCTCTGGACACGTTCCAGTTTGTCAGCGTCCTTCTTGAACTGTGGTGCCCAGAACTGGACACAGTACTCCAGGTGAGGTCTGACCAGAGCAGAATATAGTGCAGCCCAGATTGCAATAACTCTAAATCCTTAGGGTCTGCTTTCGTCCTGACATTTACTTGTTCTATGGATTTAACCTAACAGCTTCCCACATCTCATCTCCATTCGTGTTTCTGTTTATATAGACCTATCTAGCAATACAATCCTATGCATGTCTACTCAGAAGTAAGTCCTGCCTTGTCCAGTGAAACTTACTGTCGTGTATAGGACTGCAGTCTAAGTCTACCTAAAACTATGTATGGTTTACTTCTACTTAAAGCTTCCAGGTAGTCCATATTATTAACAATAATTGGTTTTCTTACAATAAAATATGCTAGTGCCTTTCAGGAGTATTGCAAGCACAGGCCCAGGGCACAAATTTGTTCCAAAATTTGCATATGCTAATTTCTATGCGTAAATGCACATTTTGGTGTCTCAGCAAAATAAGAGTGCCCAGGGTTCTTGCTGAGGAGCCTTGTGAGTAAAGTAAAAAATGAAATTAGGCTTTAAAGAAAGTGAGGAAGAAGCACCCAACCAACATAAAAGGGGAGCTTTAACTGAAGTATGGGAATACCAGAAGACTGCAGAGTGCAGACCACTGGTCTCATGATTTGTAGAATGAATGTATGGACACTCACAAACACCCCTTGTCATCTCACTGCAAAAACCCTGCACCCCAACCCTGAGAATTTCACCACCATTTTCTTTCTCCTTTGATAATCACTAAGTGCAATTGTTTTATCATCCATTGATGGAGTACGGCTTTAAACAAGAACTTGAGAGAGAACTCTTTTATGCAGCGTTAATCCGTTCTGCCTTTCAACACTGTTTTATTATTGCATTTTATGGCTTTCGGGCCATTTTTGGATTACGTTTGTTGTTTACTGCCCTGGTTATTTTTAATTAAGGGAGGTTTATAAATAATAAATAAATAAAGGGCAGAGTGAACTGGTGAGAAAGAACCCTAAGATCTTACTTGGAAACCTCTTCCTCCAAATTGCTTGGCAAATTCTCAGGAGCAGTGAAAAATAGATAAAGCCAATACATTTGTTGCTTGATCGGGGGAGGAGAAGTTGGGTTTTATTGTTCCCCACAGCAACCTTTTAAGAAAAAAAAATACCCAGCTCTGACTAATGCTGACATTGTAATGCCCTTCACACAAAACTTGATATTCTTAACTGGTATCCTTGTGTGCTGGGGTCTCAGTTCCGGGGTGTGTGTGTTAATTACCGTATTTTTTGCTCTATAAGATGCACCAGAACACAAGACGCACCTAGTTTTTGGAGGAGGAAAACAAGAAAAAAAATATTCTGAATCTCAGAAGCCAGAACAGCAAGAGGGATCGCTGTGCAGTGAAAGCAGCAATCCCTCTTGCTGTTCTGGCTTCTGGGATAGCTGCGCAGCTTGCATTTGCTCCATAAGACGCACACACATTTCCCCTTACTTTTTAGGAGGGAAAAAGTGAGTCTTATAGAGCAAAAAATATGGTAACTGTTCTGTCTTTCTCGATGGAAAGACAAGTTTGCAGTGTAGAGGGAGATGGTCACTGAGCATAGGATCACTATGTGGAACTCAACCACGTATGGCGTCATTTTAGTGGGAATCAGAATACAGTCCACCACACTATTTCCCTGTGGGGAGATGTAGGTAAAATTCCCAGAGCCTTCCCAGTCAGTTAACCCATTGAGCCAAGGAACAAACAGCAGCAGAGAAAACATGTTCTCCTCTTTACTTTCAACTTTCTTGGGCATATGAAACTAATCACAATTATCTTGAATTTCTGCTTATCCCTCACAAAAGAAGGGCATTTTCGCTGGCCGGGTTTAATTCAAATCCATCAAACCTCCTTTGGGGAAGGTTCTCGGGAATGGTGGAAGGAGAAAGAATTTGCCCATTTGAAGACCATCTGCTGGAAACTCTTACTCATATGGTTCTTAAATGTAAACTATATGCTGATCTCCGCCAGCAGTTTCTAGATCAACTCTGCATCCCCAAATGGAAACCAGAGTTGGAGGTCATACATTTTCTACTACTGGGGAATGATCAGGAGCTCACCAAGTTAGTGGCTAAATATCTTTATTTGGTTTTTTGTTGCAGAAACACATTGCAGATGTCTGAACTCCCTGGAGACCTAGAGATGTAACGTTAGACTGTTTTGCCTCTTTTCATTTGACAAATGTTCTGTGACATTGGGGAGGTGGTAATTCTGTATTGATTCTCTATGGGTTTTTGTATGTGATGCCAATAAAAGGTTTGATGATGAAGAAGAAGATATCATCCTAAAGTCAAAGTCTTTTGCTTAGAAGTCATCAGCCATATAAATATGGTTTTGGTCACCTCCTTGAGATTTACAGATGTTAATGTCCTCCTGAAGTATGTTCTGGTCCTTTGGAACTTGACAGAGAGACAATCGAACTGGCAGGGGGCACTCAGGGTAGCTAAGCATCTAACACTTCAATACTGGGACAAGAGGTCTGCCCCTACCAGTTGTACCATAGACAGAAGATATGATTCATCTGGCAACTAAGGATGGTGGCCTTCCACAAACACAAGAGAAATGGAAGTTTTCAGATACAGTGGTACCTCGGGTTACATACGCTTCAGGTTACAGGCTCCGCTAACCCAGAAATAGTACCTCGGGTTAAGAACTTTGCTTCAGGATGAGAACAGAAATTGTGCTCCGGCGGTGCAGCGGCAGCAGGAGGCCCCATCAGGTTAAGAACAGTTTCAGGTTAAGAACAGACCTCCAGAACTAATTAAGTACTTAACCCGAGGTACCACTGTACATACTCTCCTTCTCAGATTTATTTGCTTGAATGTCTGGGCAACGGTTTGGTCTGCACCATGACCTGCTTCCCCCTCACTCCTCCCCAAAAATGTATGGACAGAATGTGTTGATTTGATTTATTATTGCTTATTTTTCATTGTTTAACTATTTGTTTTTGCTTTGGGGCAGAAATTCAATAAAATTCAAGTTAAAAACTCACTGAGAAAAGGCAAACAACCTGCTTCATGCAATAATACTAATGGGATCTGCAACAAAATGTTGTAGTGTGAAATGGAGCCTCAACAGCTTTTGTGGGGTCTTTGCTCATTGACCAGTCCTGGGCTGCACAGTCTGCAGTTTGCATAGCACAAATGTCCTTCAGTACATCTCCTTCTATTGCTGACTAGATCAGAACAGTGACGGGGGAAGTCCCAGTCACAACTTAAGGCAGAGATTGAGAGATCACGATCATACTTAGTGACGTGCACATACTTCTGTGTGCTTGGTGCTATGCAGTACTTAACCTTAAGGTGCTATGCAGTACTTAACCTTAAGGCCTTTGGGCTCCAAATGGAGGACAAATGGCCTCTAGAACTTCACATATGGAATGTGATCAGAATCTCAAATGCCCACTGGCTAGTTTCACAGTCCCTAGCTGGTGTCTGCTCCTCTTTTCCACTGACCCTTGGTTGCTCCTAGTCTTTGGATTGTTTGAAATCAAAGGCTTTGCATAACTGAGCTTGGGTGGGGGGTGGGGTGGGGCTCAGAAAAGTGATATTAGCAGTGGTTGTTCCATGTCATGCTGTTCCTCTTTTTCCTTCTGCAGGGTCACCAACATACCACTTTTAATCTCAGTGTGATATATCACAAGATGTATTTGACACAAAAACTCAAAGCGGTTTCCAAACAGAATGAAACAATGAGACACAATTTTGAAAGAATTGTTGACATTTCCTGCCTGTCCTGTTGTTGCTTTACCATTGCACTTTTCTATTGGATATTTATTTCAATATAACTAACCACCATCATTCAGCCCCTGTTGGCCACTAGAGAACTAAAATGTCACCTGTGTTTATGCGTGCAGATATATAATCTGCAGCCGTTTCTGCAAGCAGGTGTTTCCCCGTCAACATTACTTTTGCGGTGCTTAGCTGTAACTGTAACTGAATGTATCCACGCACAGAAAATCTCAACACAAATAGGTTATCCTTCCCCCTTAAGGCGCACAGTTGGGCCGGCCCATTGCCTCCATTCCTTTTCCCTTTCCCTGTTTCAGTTGGCTCCTTCACACATCGCCGCAGTGCTCTCTCAGGCCAAAGGCTGCCTTTTCATCTCCTGCAGTTTAGCTTGCTGACAGATGTTTCTCTCCCTTGACTGCGTGGTCGGTGCCATGATCCTGGGCCTGAGCCCAGCTCTGCATTCTGAGCTAGTATCATTTTCCTAAAATGAGGCTTCATGTTTCATAGAATCATAGAATCATAGAATCATAGAGTTGGAAGAGACCACAAGGGCCATCGAGTCCAACCCCCTGCCAAGCAGGAAACACCATCAGAGCACTCCTGACATATGGTTGTCAAGCCTCTGCTTAAAGACCTCCAAAGAAGGAGACTCCACCACACTCCTTGGCAGCAAATTCCACTGTCAAACAGCTCTTATTGTCAGGAAGTTCTTCCTAATGTTTAGGTGGAATCTTCTTTCATGTAGTTTGGATCCATTGCTCCGTGTCCGCTTCTCTGGAGCAGCAGGAAACAACCTTTCTCCCTCCTCTATGTGACATCCTTTTATATATTTGAACATGGCTATCATATCACCCCTTACCATTTCGAATGGTGATGATCTCCCTGGCCCCGTTCAAGGTTCTCTTACTCCAAGAGATCACATGGGTTTGCTGATTACGGCTTCCTTTAATACATGGCGCTGCAATCAAAGCAGAGCAATGCATACTTTCGCTACAGTCTACCTAAGGTTTTCCCTGGCAATGTCTGATTGCCATGTAGACAGCTTGAAGGTGCTGGATATTTGCCATTCTGCGGAATTCAAGGCTGATCTTCAATTGGTTTAGAGAACACACAAAGATCTAGTGTGTCTTTAAAAAACAGCAACAGGCACATTGCTCATCCATATACAGTGGAACCTCTATTTGCGACAATAATCTGTTCTGGAGGTCTGTCCAGAGGTCAAAATGGGTCGCTGGGAGAGCGAATGGCGATCACCGCTGCTGCGCATGCACAAACAGCGGCAAACCCACCGGTTACTTCCAGGTTTGCAGTCGTGACTTGTAGCGACCTTAAGAAGAGGCAGTGGTAAGTAGAAGTTCAAATGTATTGAAACACAAGAAGAAATCCAGATACAAGATGAGTGGGTTAAATTGGCCCTATTATTCCTTGTACCTTTGAAATGCAAAGCCGCCAATTCTCTACGTTCATTGCCCATCACTCCATGGCTGGGGAATGTAAATAAGGATGCAAGAGTTAGCCCTGCTGTGGAGGACAGGAACATGGGCAGTGCAATCCAAAAAGAGCAGCAGAAGAAATAAGGGTGTTTGTGTGCAAACAAGGACATGTGAGTCCCCTCTTTTTGCTCTTCCATTGGTTTTCTAAGGGGGGGGGGAGATTGTCCTCCCCACCATCTTAGCCTCACAATAACTTTGTGAGGTAGGTTAGGCTGAGAGAATGTGACTGGCCTAAGGTTGCTCCATGAGTGGCTGAGTGGGGATGTGAATCCTGTTTTGTTTTGTTTTTCCCATGAGCAGTGGCAACTCTATTTTTTGTTTTGTTTTTACACTCATGATCATGTGTGTCCTTCTTCTCTTGTCTCACAGAGTGCATCTATACAAAGCACGTTTGTCTGGAAGGAAAGCCGATCAACCTGGAAATATATGATCCTTGTTCACAAGTAAGTTAAAGAATACTGCCGACACCACGCTCTGATGTTGCATCATGTCACATCACTCTGAAGGTCTTTTAAGTAATGTTGGGAAATAAAGTGCAGGAGAGGGGGCTGTGAGATCCCTGGGTCTAAATTGAACCCCTAATTAAGATTCATGTCTTCAATGTCAATCCATTTCGATCCAAAAAGTGGTCCAAACATGGTTTGTAGTTGCGTGCTCCTTTCTGGGATGCAAATAATTGAGAGGGTTGGGTTGGTGTTGGTGGAAACCAATGGCTGGGATCAAATAATTATTTAATTGCATCCATCTTCACATCCCATAGCCCATAATCTGCTTATGCAATTCACTGCCACGTGATGTTGCAATGGCAATAAGTTCACGTGCTGTTTATAAAAAGGAATTAAGCTGATTCTTGGAGGATGGTGCTGTCAATGGCTGTTCCACTTAAGTTCCAGTTAGTTGTGATATTTCTGAACACCAAATAACAGGGGAGAGCCCAGAGGGGCTGGTTTGCCCCTGTTATAGACAGAATATTGGGCTGCATATCAACACCATAGAGGTGTGTGCAACAAAGGTTCATGTGAACTTACATGGATAGTTGGTCTGGACAAACAAAGCAGTTATTGTGATTTTATATGTGTTTACATGCTGCTAATAATAATAATAATAATAATAATAATAATAATAATTTATTATTTATACCCCGCCCATCTGGCTGGGTTTCCCCAGCCACTCTGGGCGGCTCTCAAGAGAATATTAAAAACATGATAAGACATTAAAAACTTCCCTAAACAGGGTTGCCTTCAGATGTCTTTTAAAAGTCAGATAGTTGTTTATTTCCTTGACATCTGATGGGAGAGCGTTCCACAGGGCGGACGCCACTACTGAGAAGGTCCTCTGCCTGGTTCCCTGTAACCTCAATTCTCATAGTGAGGGAACCGCCAGAAGGTCCTCGGAGCTGGACCTCAGTGTCCGGCTGAACGATGGGGGTAGAGACACTCCTTCAGGTATACTGGGGTGAGGCCATTTAGGGCTTTAAAGGTCAGCACCAACACTTTGAATTGGGCTCAGAAACATACTTGGAACCAATGTTGGTCTTTCAGGACTGGTGTTATGTGGTCTCGGCGGTCACTCCCAGTATCCCCCTTTGTTCTGCTTACCTCAGCTTCTCATACTTCACTAGAAGCAGGTTTCATAGGTTATTGTTAAAGGTGAGAGTTTCCAGGGCAAAGTATCTAAAATTCAGCGCTTGCAGTCATTAAGGTGCTCTACGGTATGCTATGCTGACGCATCCTCTCACGCGATGGGTCTTTTACCTTCCAGCCTCGACGGGGGAAGTTGTCCCTCACTGATGAGCTCCACTGGGCAGATGGGTTTGTGGTTGTGTACGCAATCAGTGACAGAGCCTCCTTTGCCTTTGCAAAAGCCTTGCTGTACCGGATACGAGAGTGCCACATGTCGGGCTGCAAAAGGTAAGCCCATCAATGGCTGGAACTAGGAAAGTTGAAAGGATTGTGACAGCCATGAGAGAGTCTGGTTATTTCTTATAGTTTCCATCCTGTTGAACATATCTGTACTACAGGGACTGCATTCAGACAGCTCTTTAGTCTTAGGGTCCAAATCTATGATTCCCTTATCCCCATCCTTTTTACACTTTGTGTAATCTTTTGCATGACATAAGAGCTGCTTCTGCAAATCTAGTAGAAATCTCGTGCTCATTCTCAGGTTAACGACTTCCAAAAAAATCTGTTTGTGACACTGTTAACCTGGAAAATCACAGGTGTTTTACACTGTAATCTTCCTGTTGTCTTTGTGGATCACAGCACTGCCGCCCAAGCAATGAAATTTGTGTTGCCGTTCTGGCATATAGGACTTTCCCGTAGTTTTCACGGTGGGAACAGAAGCATGCAGGCACCCGAAGAGTGGAGACATGTCCCATTATGTCTGATGTTGTGTCATACCATACCCACTGGGTATGAATGAAATTTAGAATGACATGAGGGTATATCAAGCCAGTTCCATAATGCAACAGGTGACACACTGTAAAATGATGGTTAGATGTCAGGACAGTAGTCCTAGCAGTATAACCAGGGGAACTAATGCAGTAATCCCTATGTCTGAATGCATCCAGGGTTTTGCTGGCCTAAGAGTCATTCCTTTTTCCCAAGAAGCCCTGGGAAATGGAGTTACATGAGGGTGGGAGAAGGATCCCAATGGAGAAATCTAAAGCATTTCGTCAAACCAAAATCCTAAGATTCTTTTAAGTGAAGCTATGTCAGTTCAAGCAGGATATTTCTGATATAGGTTTGCAGTGCAGGTAAGGCCCTAATCTCTTACATTTAGCATGCAAAACATGAGCTGAACCATGTTCTTAATTTGTTTCTTAAGATTTAGGTGCTGCCTTGCAAACCCATTATCAGTGGGGCTTAAAATTGTATTGGTAAAAACACCACCAAATTGTCTGGTCCGTGTAAATAAGCTAAAGGCAGAACTTCTATGCAGCATAATGACTACTTACACATTCCAAAAATGGAGGAAACGCATCATCAAAGGAAGGACATACAGAGTTGCATCTGCTAGCTTATAAACACATTTAGAAATTAATACAGTGGTACCTTGGGTTACAAACACTTTGGTTTACAGACTTGGCTAACCCAGAAGTAGTACCTCGGGTTAAGAATTTTACCTCAGGATGAGAACAGAAATCACGCGCCGGCAGCAGCGGGAGGCCCCATTAGCTAAAATTAACCTCAGGTTAAGAACAGTTTCAGGTTAAGAATGGACCTCCAGAATGAATTAAGTTCATAACAGAGGTACCACTGTAATAATAATAATAATTAATAATGACACATGATAGAGGATCTGTAAAACAGGACACAGGGCTACCCTTTGTAACATAGAAAGCCGTTGTGGTTGGACTAGTTCCTGGGATTCCAGGGTTCAAATCCCTGCTCAGTCATGAAACTCACTGGGTGAACTTGGGCCAGTCAAAGTCTCAACCTTTAGCTCCTTGGACAATAGAGGGAATATAACTGCTATAATAAATAAACAATAATAAGCAACATCAGAATAAAATGATCAACAAATTGTGTTTTATGAGTTTTTCCTCTCCTCAACTCTCCCTCAGGGCTGCAGACTCCACTGTCATTTTAGTTGGGAACAAGCAAGATCTGTGCCATATGCGTGAAGTTGGCTGGGAGGAAGGGCAAAAGTTGGCCCTGGACTACAAATGCCAATTCTGCGAACTGTCTGCGGCGGAACATTGTCAGGAAGTGGCAGCCATGTTCACCAAAGTCCTGAAGAACGTCACCTCAAATGCTAAGGGGAAGGAGAAAAGGCGGCCTAGCGGGTCAAAATCTATGGCCAAACTGATCAACAACATGTTTGGGAAGAGGAGGAAGTCTGTTTAAGGGAAGGTCCTCCAGCCGTGATCAGGGCAGGAAGAAGATGCACACAAACGAAGACCTAGTCAGCATGGAGATTTTACTCCAGTGAATTTCATTTCTAAAGAGCTTCATTTGAAAGGAAGCCATAGAGCAATATTGAATCATTCACACATTGCTTGAAGTCTGATGGATGGTTGACTCTCATAGGGAACTGTGACCTGTCTCCGCTGAAAAGAGTTGTATTTGAGTTGACACATAACACAAAAGTTCTGCCTGCAGTGATTGAAATATGATGGCAGATCCAGACATGCACATTTTTTGCTGCTACCACCAATGGGTAGGCAAGAAGGCTTTCTTGACCCAGCTGATGTTAGTCAAAACTGAGTCCAATTGAAAGCAATGGGACCTTAGCTAACAGTAGAAAATGACATTGAGCTGGACTTGGGCTGGATCTAGACACATCAAAGAAACGCTTCAGAAAAATGTGTTGTAACCGTTATAATGAGAAATCGTGATGGCAAAAATGGAACTCCACAGTGCCATCTGGTGTCACAGTGTTATATTGCATGTAAAATGCCTAAAAAATGCTTTTTCTTTACCAATCTAGCTGAGTCCTAGGACCAGGATCAATGTGTCAACAAGGCTGAGAAGGATACATTGTGTGGAGACTAGGCCCCCGTCTGCACTATATATATATATATAAAGCTATATCATAGCACTTTAAATAGCCATAGTTTTCCCCAGAGAATCATGGGAACTGTGGTTTACTAAGGGTGTTGGGAGTTGTTAGGAGGTTAGGAGGCCCCTATTTCTCCTCACAGAGCTACAATTTTCAGAGTAGTTTAACAGTCAATCTCTCTTTTCAATAAACCCTGGGAACTGAAGCCCTGTGAGGGGAATAGTGGTCTCCTAGCAATTCTCAGCACCCACAACAAACCACAATTCGGAGCATTCTTTTTTGGGTGGAAGCTTTAAATTTATAGAATCATAGAATCATAGAGTTGGAAGAGACCACAAGGGCCATCGAGTCCAACCCCCTGCCAAGCAGGAAACACCATCAGAGCACTCCTGACATATGGTTGTCAAGCCTCTGCTTAAAGACCTCCAAAGAAGGAGACTCCACTACACTCCTTGGCAGCAAATTCCACTGTCGAACAGCTCTTACTGTCAGGAAGTTCTTCCTAATGTTTAGGTGGAATCTTCTTTCTTGTAGTTTGGATCCATTGCTCCGTGCCCACTTCTCTGGAGCAGCAGAAAACAACCTTTCTCCCTCCTCTATGTGACATCCTTTTATATATTTGAACATGGCTATCATATCACCCCTTAACCTCCTCTTCTCCAGGCTAAACATGCCCAGCTCCCTTAGCCGTTCCTCATAAGGCATCGTTTCCAGGCCTTTGACCATTTTGGTTGCCCTCCTCTGGACACGTTCCAGTTTGTCAGCGTCCTTCTTGAACTGTGGTGCCCAGAACTGGACACAGTACTCCAGGTGAGGTCTGACCAGAGCAGAATATAGTGCAGCCCAGATTGCAATAACTCTAAATCCTTAGGGTCTGCTTTCGTCCTGACATTTACTTGTTCTATGGATTTAACCTAACAGCTTCCCACATCTCATCTCCATTCGTGTTTCTGTTTATATAGACCTATCTAGCAATACAATCCTATGCATGTCTACTCAGAAGTAAGTCCTGCCTTGTCCAGTGAAACTTACTGTCGTGTATAGGACTGCAGTCTAAGTCTACCTAAAACTATGTATGGTTTACTTCTACTTAAAGCTTCCAGGTAGTCCATATTATTAACAATAATTGGTTTTCTTACAATAAAATATGCTAGTGCCTTTCAGGAGTATTGCAAGCACAGGCCCAGGGCACAAATTTGTTCCAAAATTTGCATATGCTAATTTCTATGCGTAAATGCACATTTTGGTGTCTCAGCAAAATAAGAGTGCCCAGGGTTCTTGCTGAGGAGCCTTGTGAGTAAAGTAAAAAATGAAATTAGGCTTTAAAGAAAGTGAGGAAGAAGCACCCAACCAACATAAAAGGGGAGCTTTAACTGAAGTATGGGAATACCAGAAGACTGCAGAGTGCAGACCACTGGTCTCATGATTTGTAGAATGAATGTATGGACACTCACAAACACCCCTTGTCATCTCACTGCAAAAACCCTGCACCCCAACCCTGAGAATTTCACCACCATTTTCTTTCTCCTTTGATAATCACTAAGTGCAATTGTTTTATCATCCATTGATGGAGTACGGCTTTAAACAAGAACTTGAGAGAGAACTCTTTTATGCAGCGTTAATCCGTTCTGCCTTTCAACACTGTTTTATTATTGCATTTTATGGCTTTCGGGCCATTTTTGGATTACGTTTGTTGTTTACTGCCCTGGTTATTTTTAATTAAGGGAGGTTTATAAATAATAAATAAATAAAGGGCAGAGTGAACTGGTGAGAAAGAACCCTAAGATCTTACTTGGAAACCTCTTCCTCCAAATTGCTTGGCAAATTCTCAGGAGCAGTGAAAAATAGATAAAGCCAATACATTTGTTGCTTGATCGGGGGAGGAGAAGTTGGGTTTTATTGTTCCCCACAGCAACCTTTTAAGAAAAAAAAATACCCAGCTCTGACTAATGCTGACATTGTAATGCCCTTCACACAAAACTTGATATTCTTAACTGGTATCCTTGTGTGCTGGGGTCTCAGTTCCGGGGTGTGTGTGTTAATTACCGTATTTTTTGCTCTATAAGATGCACCAGAACACAAGACGCACCTAGTTTTTGGAGGAGGAAAACAAGAAAAAAAATATTCTGAATCTCAGAAGCCAGAACAGCAAGAGGGATCGCTGTGCAGTGAAAGCAGCAATCCCTCTTGCTGTTCTGGCTTCTGGGATAGCTGCGCAGCTTGCATTTGCTCCATAAGACGCACACACATTTCCCCTTACTTTTTAGGAGGGAAAAAGTGAGTCTTATAGAGCAAAAAATATGGTAACTGTTCTGTCTTTCTCGATGGAAAGACAAGTTTGCAGTGTAGAGGGAGATGGTCACTGAGCATAGGATCACTATGTGGAACTCAACCACGTATGGCGTCATTTTAGTGGGAATCAGAATACAGTCCACCACACTATTTCCCTGTGGGGAGATGTAGGTAAAATTCCCAGAGCCTTCCCAGTCAGTTAACCCATTGAGCCAAGGAACAAACAGCAGCAGAGAAAACATGTTCTCCTCTTTACTTTCAACTTTCTTGGGCATATGAAACTAATCACAATTATCTTGAATTTCTGCTTATCCCTCACAAAAGAAGGGCATTTTCGCTGGCCGGGTTTAATTCAAATCCATCAAACCTCCTTTGGGGAAGGTTCTCGGGAATGGTGGAAGGAGAAAGAATTTGCCCATTTGAAGACCATCTGCTGGAAACTCTTACTCATATGGTTCTTAAATGTAAACTATATGCTGATCTCCGCCAGCAGTTTCTAGATCAACTCTGCATCCCCAAATGGAAACCAGAGTTGGAGGTCATACATTTTCTACTACTGGGGAATGATCAGGAGCTCACCAAGTTAGTGGCTAAATATCTTTATTTGGTTTTTTGTTGCAGAAACACATTGCAGATGTCTGAACTCCCTGGAGACCTAGAGATGTAACGTTAGACTGTTTTGCCTCTTTTCATTTGACAAATGTTCTGTGACATTGGGGAGGTGGTAATTCTGTATTGATTCTCTATGGGTTTTTGTATGTGATGCCAATAAAAGGTTTGATGATGAAGAAGAAGATATCATCCTAAAGTCAAAGTCTTTTGCTTAGAAGTCATCAGCCATATAAATATGGTTTTGGTCACCTCCTTGAGATTTACAGATGTTAATGTCCTCCTGAAGTATGTTCTGGTCCTTTGGAACTTGACAGAGAGACAATCGAACTGGCAGGGGGCACTCAGGGTAGCTAAGCATCTAACACTTCAATACTGGGACAAGAGGTCTGCCCCTACCAGTTGTACCATAGACAGAAGATATGATTCATCTGGCAACTAAGGATGGTGGCCTTCCACAAACACAAGAGAAATGGAAGTTTTCAGATACAGTGGTACCTCGGGTTACATACGCTTCAGGTTACAGGCTCCGCTAACCCAGAAATAGTACCTCGGGTTAAGAACTTTGCTTCAGGATGAGAACAGAAATTGTGCTCCGGCGGTGCAGCGGCAGCAGGAGGCCCCATCAGGTTAAGAACAGTTTCAGGTTAAGAACAGACCTCCAGAACTAATTAAGTACTTAACCCGAGGTACCACTGTACATACTCTCCTTCTCAGATTTATTTGCTTGAATGTCTGGGCAACGGTTTGGTCTGCACCATGACCTGCTTCCCCCTCACTCCTCCCCAAAAATGTATGGACAGAATGTGTTGATTTGATTTATTATTGCTTATTTTTCATTGTTTAACTATTTGTTTTTGCTTTGGGGCAGAAATTCAATAAAATTCAAGTTAAAAACTCACTGAGAAAAGGCAAACAACCTGCTTCATGCAATAATACTAATGGGATCTGCAACAAAATGTTGTAGTGTGAAATGGAGCCTCAACAGCTTTTGTGGGGTCTTTGCTCATTGACCAGTCCTGGGCTGCACAGTCTGCAGTTTGCATAGCACAAATGTCCTTCAGTACATCTCCTTCTATTGCTGACTAGATCAGAACAGTGACGGGGGAAGTCCCAGTCACAACTTAAGGCAGAGATTGAGAGATCACGATCATACTTAGTGACGTGCACATACTTCTGTGTGCTTGGTGCTATGCAGTACTTAACCTTAAGGTGCTATGCAGTACTTAACCTTAAGGCCTTTGGGCTCCAAATGGAGGACAAATGGCCTCTAGAACTTCACATATGGAATGTGATCAGAATCTCAAATGCCCACTGGCTAGTTTCACAGTCCCTAGCTGGTGTCTGCTCCTCTTTTCCACTGACCCTTGGTTGCTCCTAGTCTTTGGATTGTTTGAAATCAAAGGCTTTGCATAACTGAGCTTGGGTGGGGGGTGGGGTGGGGCTCAGAAAAGTGATATTAGCAGTGGTTGTTCCATGTCATGCTGTTCCTCTTTTTCCTTCTGCAGGGTCACCAACATACCACTTTTAATCTCAGTGTGATATATCACAAGATGTATTTGACACAAAAACTCAAAGCGGTTTCCAAACAGAATGAAACAATGAGACACAATTTTGAAAGAATTGTTGACATTTCCTGCCTGTCCTGTTGTTGCTTTACCATTGCACTTTTCTATTGGATATTTATTTCAATATAACTAACCACCATCATTCAGCCCCTGTTGGCCACTAGAGAACTAAAATGTCACCTGTGTTTATGCGTGCAGATATATAATCTGCAGCCGTTTCTGCAAGCAGGTGTTTCCCCGTCAACATTACTTTTGCGGTGCTTAGCTGTAACTGTAACTGAATGTATCCACGCACAGAAAATCTCAACACAAATAGGTTATCCTTCCCCCTTAAGGCGCACAGTTGGGCCGGCCCATTGCCTCCATTCCTTTTCCCTTTCCCTGTTTCAGTTGGCTCCTTCACACATCGCCGCAGTGCTCTCTCAGGCCAAAGGCTGCCTTTTCATCTCCTGCAGTTTAGCTTGCTGACAGATGTTTCTCTCCCTTGACTGCGTGGTCGGTGCCATGATCCTGGGCCTGAGCCCAGCTCTGCATTCTGAGCTAGTATCATTTTCCTAAAATGAGGCTTCATGTTTCATAGAATCATAGAATCATAGAATCATAGAGTTGGAAGAGACCACAAGGGCCATCGAGTCCAACCCCCTGCCAAGCAGGAAACACCATCAGAGCACTCCTGACATATGGTTGTCAAGCCTCTGCTTAAAGACCTCCAAAGAAGGAGACTCCACCACACTCCTTGGCAGCAAATTCCACTGTCAAACAGCTCTTATTGTCAGGAAGTTCTTCCTAATGTTTAGGTGGAATCTTCTTTCATGTAGTTTGGATCCATTGCTCCGTGTCCGCTTCTCTGGAGCAGCAGGAAACAACCTTTCTCCCTCCTCTATGTGACATCCTTTTATATATTTGAACATGGCTATCATATCACCCCTTACCATTTCGAATGGTGATGATCTCCCTGGCCCCGTTCAAGGTTCTCTTACTCCAAGAGATCACATGGGTTTGCTGATTACGGCTTCCTTTAATACATGGCGCTGCAATCAAAGCAGAGCAATGCATACTTTCGCTACAGTCTACCTAAGGTTTTCCCTGGCAATGTCTGATTGCCATGTAGACAGCTTGAAGGTGCTGGATATTTGCCATTCTGCGGAATTCAAGGCTGATCTTCAATTGGTTTAGAGAACACACAAAGATCTAGTGTGTCTTTAAAAAACAGCAACAGGCACATTGCTCATCCATATACAGTGGAACCTCTATTTGCAACAATAATCTGTTCTGGAGGTCTGTCCAGAGGTCAAAATGGGTCGCTGGGAGAGCGAATGGCGATCACCGCTGCTGCGCATGCACAAACAGCGGCAAACCCACCGGTTACTTCCAGGTTTGCAGTCGTGACTTGTAGCGACCTTAAGAAGAGGCAGTGGTAAGTAGAAGTTCAAATGTATTGAAACACAAGAAGAAATCCAGATACAAGATGAGTGGGTTAAATTGGCCCTATTATTCCTTGTACCTTTGAAATGCAAAGCCGCCAATTCTCTACGTTCATTGCCCATCACTCCATGGCTGGGGAATGTAAATAAGGATGCAAGAGTTAGCCCTGCTGTGGAGGACAGGAACATGGGCAGTGCAATCCAAAAAGAGCAGCAGAAGAAATAAGGGTGTTTGTGTGCAAACAAGGACATGTGAGTCCCCTCTTTTTGCTCTTCCATTGGTTTTCTAAGGGGGGGGGGGAGACTTCCCATTGATCCCAGTGGAAAACAAGTATGCCGCTCCCAGGGCTGGCATACTTTCTGCCCCACTATGGAGTCGCAGTGTGGCAACAGCAGGTTTCCATGTCATTGGAAGTTTGCATGCATACAGCTGTACTTGCAAAGTCTCCCTCAGTAGAGACAGTTGTGTTCTTTGTACCAAGGTCAGTATACAGGGAGGGGGAAGACCATAATGTATATTTCAAGCACAACCAACACACATTTAAAGCACATGACCCACATCTACACACCCAAGAATCCAAGGAACTGGAGTTTGTTAAGAATGCTGGGAGCTCTATAAGGGAAAAACTACAGTCCCCAAGAATCTGGGGCGGGGAGTTACATGTTTTATATATGGGGTGGATTTGCCCTTCATACATTCCTGTTCACAGGATCATTTAAGCCTGAAGTGGGGGGGGCATGACTTTTAAAGCATGAAAAGCAGGTAATCTCTATCATCTGACTGTCTGTCTGTCTGTCTATCTATCTATCTGTCTGTCTGTCATCTATCTGGATGGCGGCTAACAGATTGAGGTTGAATCCTGACAAGACAGACATACTGTTTTGGGGGGACAGGGGGTGGACAGGGGTGGGGGATTCCCTGGTCCTGAATGGGGTAACTGTGCCCCTGAAGGACCAGGTGCGCAGCCTGGGAGTCATTTTGGACTCACAGCTGTCCATGGAGGCGCAGGTCGATTCTGTATTGAGGGCAGCTGTCTACCAGCTCCACCTGGTACGCAGGCTAAGACCCTACCTGCCCACAGACTGCCTCGCCAGAGTGGTGCATGCTGTAGTTATCTCCTGCTTGGACTACTGCAATGCACTCTACGTGGGCCTACCTTTGAAGGTGACCCGGAAACTGCAATTAATCCAGAATGCGGCAGCTAGACTGGTGACTGGAAGTGGCTGCTGGGACCACATAACACTGGTTCTGAGAGATCTGCATTGGCTGCCAGTACGTTTGCGAGCACAATTCAAAGTGTTGGTGCTGACCTTTAAAGCCGTAAATGGCCTCGGTCCTGTATACCTGAAGGAGCGTCTCCACCCCCATCACTCAGCCCGGACACTGAGATCCAGCTCCGAGGGCCTTCTGGTGGTTCCCTCATTATGAGAAGTGAGGTTACACTTCCCGGTAATGGCGTCCACCCTGTGGAACACCCTCCCTTCAGATGTGAAGGAAATAAGCAGCTATGTGGCTCCGACCTGGTGGAACACTCTGTCACAAGAGACTAGGGCCCTGCGGGACTTGACATCTTTCCGCAGGGCCTGCAAGACAGAGCTGTTCCGCCAGGCCTTTGGCCAGGGCACAGCCTGACTCCCTCCCTCGGCAATCTTCGCGGAGCCCTGGCCCAATGGTGGCCAGTGGCTTGAATTTAATTAATTTTATAATGAATGGTTTTAGAGTGTTGTTTGTGTTGTACTTTTGTATTGTTTTATTGTTGTTAGCCACCCTGAGCCCAACTTCGGCTGGGGAGGGCGGGATATAAATAAAATTTATTATTATTATTATTATGCTATCTTTAAAAGACATCTGAAGGCAGCCCTGTTTAGGGAAGTTTTTTAATATTTAATGCTGTATTGTTTTTAACACTTGATTGGGCGGGTAGACTCAGAGTGGCTGGGGAGACTCAGCCAGATGGGCGGGGTATAAATAGATGATGATGATGATGATGATGATGATGATGATTTTCATTCATTCATTCATTCATTCATTCATTCATTCATTGCATTTATATCCTAACTTTTTCTCCAAGGAGCTCAAGCTGGTGTGCTTAAACAACCCAGTGAGGAAGGTTCAGCTGAGAGACAGTGACTGGCCCAAGGTCACTTGATGATCTTCATGGCTGAGTGGAGATTTGAACCCTGTTCTCCCTGGCCCTAAACCATCGCTTTAACCACCACACCACATTGCTATGAAACTTCAGCAAAGGAAAATGTTTCATAGTTGACACCTTACAAATAAAAAAAAGTAAATAATTAGGAGGCTGACTGATATGCCCGGTGTTTGTGTGCTCCATATTCTGAATGCCAAGAGAAAAAAGGGGGCCTGTCCTTGGTAGCTTAACCCTTCCCACATCCACTTGCTGAACCCTGCAAATGCCCCCTGTTTCTTTATCAGCAGCAGCACCATCATCATTCCCCAGCCTGGCTCTGGAACCAGATGCATTTGCAGGACAGAACTGGTGGAAGACTCAGATGCTCCCTCCCTGTCATTGACTGATCCTTCCTGCAAAGTGCACCCCAGCCCTGCGTGCTCCTTGCCTTGTCTAATCATGGTGTGAGGAATACGCATTTGCAGAGAGAATGCCTGGTTCCACCCTTTAGCTCTATTAGAAGAGGAACCATGCTGAGTTTTCAGTGGCTCCGTGGGAAAGTAATAAGGTAGAGTTGTGATCTTAGCATGCACACATAAATCCGCCAGACATCTAAACAGATTGATAAGTCAAGTGTTCTCAGGTCAACTGTTACCAGAATGGAGTGCTTATTTGTCTCAAATTAGAAATGAGATGCTTGGTGACAGATAATAGAGATTGGAGACGTAAGAAGGGGGCGAACTGCCCCCCTCCCCTTCTTCTCTTTATCAAACTCACTTGATTTAATGCAAGACATGCACGGTTAATGATAGCTTTGAGTGATACCTGTATGTTTTATAGGTGTATAAATTGGTTGTAGTAAAATCTTATACATCCTATATCACTAGGTATTGTTTCAGCCTATTACAGGCGATATCTATCCAGAGTTGACTGGATTGTATTAATCTGATCCTAGTTTAATGATGCCTTAACATTTTTATGGGAGAATTTAATGTTTGCAATATCCATGTTCCTTATTTGAAAGTGTGACTTATAGGTTCTCATCTTCCTTAAATTATGAAATCCTTCAGCTAATAAAGGAAAATGATTATGCTTTGCCAAAAAAAAAAAAAAAAGGAAAGGAGGGGGGGAAGGCAAAGTCATTTAACAAGCCATATAGCTGTCTATTGTAGGGCTTTGCATAATAATTGTAATTTAGCTATGAAGAATTCTAAAGGCAGTTGTATTAGTCAGAGGCTGCAGTTTTGAAGAAAAGGAAAAACTTCACCACTTGAAGATTTACATTTTCCAAGCACAGGTGGGGGAAAATACTTTATTGTGGATCAATAATGTGTTTACTAATAATGCTGTTAAGGACATCAGTTGTACCAAAATAAATGGTTGTTGGTGTATTATTATTATTATTATTATTATTGCAATACTCTAATATTCAGCTGCCCTTTTTGTCCCTTTGAGAATCTGTGGGTTGGGCTAACAATGCACAATTTATGGACCTGCTGGTCTTGCGATGTTAATACAGTGGTGCCTCGCAAGATGAAATTAATCCGTTCCGCGAGTCTCTTCGTCTTGCGGTTTTTTCGTCTTGCGAAGCACGGCTATTAGTGGCTTAGCGGCTTTAAGAAAAAGGAAACAAACTCACAAGAACTCACAAGACGTTTCCTCTTGCGAAGCAAGCCCATAGGGAAATTCTTGCGGAATGACTCAAAAAATGGAAAACCCTTTCGTCTAGCGAGTTTTTCGTCTTGCGAGGCATTCGTCTTGTGGGGCACCACTGTAGGTATCTGACAAAGTGGATAGAAACCCCTAGTTCTCATTGTATCTGAAGGACTTCTGGCAGAGATCCAGGAACTGGTAGGCTGTGTCAGAGCCCATTCTGGTAACACCGCCCTTCATCTTAGATGCCACCAAACTCTCGATACACAGGTGGCTTTGGGGCACATCTGATAATATGGAGTTTCCCTAGGAACCACTTTGTGAGCATGACAGTAGGGATTGGCAAATCTGTCTATTTTGGGTTCTCTGAGTTTCTCATTTTACCAACCTTCAATTCAGTTCTCCACATCAGGAGACAGGCCTGTGGCCGTACTGTAAACATTGTTAATTAAACTCCAAAAGGGGCCAGACCTTCTGTACAGCTGAATGATGTGATCAGAAAGGGGCAGCTTTATGAGTCTGGCTGCAATCTTAACTCCCCTGTCCTAGTAGTCAAAATTCAGTAGGACTTATTTCTAACTGAGCAGACATGGTTAGGCTAGGGTAGTATTGTTTGTTGTGGAACTATAGCAATAGACCCTCCAGATTTTCCAGTCCCAGATTTACAGATTCTATCCCAGTTTCTGATTTGATCCTGGAAAAGTGTACCATTCCAGGAAGCCCCTGAAAGTACAGGGAAATTATTTAATGATTTATTGCGTTTTTGTATATGTTGGAAGTTGCCCAGAGCAGCTGGGGCAACCCAGTCATATAGGTGGGATTAAATTATTGTTATTACTATTATTATTACTATTATTATTATTATTATTATTATTATTATTATTATTATTATTGAATAAGATGTCCCTATTTTTATCGGAGAAATGCAACCTACAACACAGCTATGTCCTCCTTTGACAAAAGAGAGCAGCAGAACCCTGGCTGGTTTGAGGCTGGCATTAAAGACTTGGAGCCTGTTATTGGTGCAAAGTGCAAGGCTCTTGTGAACTACAAGTGTGCTCCCTGCACTGAGAAAGGCAAGGAGTGATGCCCAGTGGCTTGCCAGACAACGTGCTAGACTAACGCTGTGTCAAAGCATCCAACTCACTGCTGACACTGGCAACACTCACAAAATATATGAAGCCATGAAAAAAGCAGTCACTGAATTGTAGAGTTGTAAGAGATCCCAAGGGTTACGCAGTCCAACTCCCTGCAATGCAGGAATTCCACCCACAGCT
This sequence comes from Podarcis raffonei, assembly GCF_027172205.1. Classification (NCBI taxonomy): domain Eukaryota; kingdom Metazoa; phylum Chordata; class Lepidosauria; order Squamata; family Lacertidae; genus Podarcis; species Podarcis raffonei. Next base: position 61,849,716 of record NC_070611.1, on the reverse strand, counting down.
GTCCCTGGATGGGCTCAAACCACCAACCTTCTGGTTAACAGCAAGACACACTGACCCATTGTGCCACTGGGGGCTGCTTGGAAGGTTACCCAGAAAGAACTGCAGCCCTCAGGCTGACGTTTGATGGGATTTCCAAGGTTATGCAATTTGAATAATGGACTGCAAGAAGTGGTTGTTTCTTTATGCCCTCAGGGAATGAGGGAATTCAGTAATGAATGCTTTTTAAAGGCATCTGCCTTGAAGACATGCAATGTCAAATATGTGAACCCAAAACTATGAACTGGTCAGTCAACAGCCCTCAGGTGAACTGGCTGAAGAAAATTTCCTCATATTTCCAACGCACAGTGACCTGGACAATGGAAACATTGGGGGCTATCCTTCATGTGTCAATGAATCAAATGCTTGCTTAGTAAAATCCTAGATCATCTATCGCTCACATACATAGAGGCCCATGCTGAGGCTATTTGGAGCTGCAATCTGAAAACATCTGGAGGGTCATAGGTTTTCCATTCCTCAGATCAACAATAGTGAACCAGAGGAACAAATGGTTTGACTTTGTAGGAGACAACTTTACATGATCCATGGCCGCTGCCACCTCCAGAGTTTCTCACCTGGTTTGTCTTGCTTGACTGCTTATATACTCAAGAAGCTTTATTCCTGAAAGAACCGAGCAAGCATCATTTGAGTGTTATGTCATCGTCAAAGCCACGTAGAGGAAGCCTTTAACATGTGACTAGGAAGGTGCAGGAACATCTGCAGAAGTAGCAGCTGCCAGTTGTAGAAAGGTTTCTAACCCAAGGACCACATTCTCTTCTGAGCAACCTTCCAAGGGCCACATGCTGGTACTGGGTGGGAACAGAGGCAAAAGTGGGTGGGGCAAAAATGGCAGGTTTTGCCTTTGTACAGTAGGCTAGTTTCAACATGCACACCCACACACGTCTCTGCTGAGTTGAGCAAAAGTCATTATCAGAGCTGAAGAGCACATTCGAGCCAGGCAAAAATATTTGTGTGTGAAGCAGGAACAGTGAGGGGTGTTGTTGTTGTTTAGTTGTTTAGTCGTGTCTGACTCTTCGTGACCCCATGGACCAGAGCACGCCAGGCACTCCTGTCTTCCACTGCCTCCCGCAGTTTGGTCAAACTCCTGCTGGTAGCTTCGAGAACACTGTCCAACCATCTCGTCCTCTGTCATCCCCTTCTCCTTGTGCCCTCCATCTTTCCCAGCATCAGGGTCTTTTCCAGGGAGTCTTCTCTTCTCATGAAGTGACCAAAGTATTGGAGCCTCAGCTTCAGGATCTGTCCTTCCAGTAGCACTCAGGGCTGATTTCCTTCAGAATGGAGAGGTTTGATCTTCTTGCAGTCCATGGGACTCTCAAGAGTCTCCTCCAGCACCATAATTCAAAAGCATCAATTCTTCGGTGATCAGCCTTCTTTATGGTCCAGCTCTCACTTCCATACATCACTACTGGGAAAACCATGGCTTTAACTATATGGGCCTTTGTTGGCAAGGTGATATCTCTGCTGGGGTGTAGCCTGGAGAAAACTTTGAGAGTCAGATAATGAGGTGGAGGGCACATTTGGCTACACATGTATGAAAAAGTCGCCCTGACTTCTGCATCCCTTCTGTTTCTTTGAATGTTAGAAAAGTTTTGCTGCACCACTCATGCACTCATCCCTCTTGGCTGGGCTGGCTGGGGAAGGCTCTCTTGGGCCATACAAAGCTGAACTGCATTAGCGTCTCTCTCTCTCTCTCTCTGACTAAATGTTAATGGCTTCCCTTCTATATGCACCATGTACTGTATCCACATAATAGCCCTCTTCAGGAGTGCACGCGTTAAGCAGCCGAGATGATCCTTGTCTAGAGAACACTTTTGCTGTGGCGAACATGTGGATAATGAGCTCCACATTGCTGCTTGTGTCCGAGACTGAGACCACGCTAAGAAGCTTTAAGTGAATGGACCTCAGAATGAACCCGCACGCACACTTTTCCGAACGATGTGATTGCAGGAGTACCAATTTCTGTGCGCTCCTTCCAAAAGCTATTCCCATTGTGGCTCTCCACATTAACTCCAGCCACAGACTCCCTGCCCCTTGCCTCTCACAGGTTTGTCCCATTTCACTTAAGTCTGATGTGCACTATAATTTATACTTCCCTTGGGAGAAAGAAGTTGCTTCTTTTTTTTAATGACTGTCAGTTATACGGGAGAAGAGCAGCACAGTAATAGCTAGCATTGATTAACAGCCTCCTCATTTATCATAGAGGATACTTTCGGGCCTGTATTGCTGGCAAGGCATTTTGCTCCATGAAATCTCCTTTGGCCAACTCAGCTCTGCCCAATAGGACAGACACCTGGAAATCATCAAGTTGATGGGGAGGAGATGCTTGTTCCAAACTGCCTTGAGACAGTGCAGAAGTTCAGGGCTAGGGGTAGCCAATGTGACGCCATCCAAGTACTGTTGGGCTCAAACTCCCATCAGCCCCAACCAGGATGGCCAATGGTCAGACATGATGCGGGTTGTGGTCCTCAACACATTGGCTATCCCTGCCCTATGCCCACAGGCTTGGCTCAGCTGCCATCCCAAGCACTCGTAACTTTTTCCTTAGGAGGAAGCTTTTCTTGGTCTTGTTCATGCTTACCAGCATGTCCCAGGAGTCCTGATGCCACAAATCAATCTGCACCTGGAGTTGTCTCCAATAGTCTCTCGAGGAAAAGCCATAACTTATGGCATGGCATGGAAGGGAGGGCACACAGGGGCAGTTGCCCCAGGCACAAATATTTAAGCACCTGGTGCTGCCTCAATACAGCAGTCCACTTCTGTCACCGGACTCCATTGAAAATGGATTCTCCATGCAAACCAGGAAGTGACATCTCCAGACAACAGAATGACTCTTCTTTTCTTATCTCTGCAGCTGCGATCCCTTGGGTGATACAGATGCCATTAGGCTGTTGAATGTGCATGTGTGCTCCATCCGTTTCCTTCCCTCCACTCCCTCTCCATGGCCCTGGGTGCTGGCAATCCACACTATGCCACTGATAGGTAGTGCACTTTCTCTGCATGTAGCTGGTCCCAGGTTCAATCCCTGACATCTCCATATAGGGCCAAGAAAGAATCCTCTCTGAAACTCTGAAGAACTGCTGCCAGTCAGTGTAGACAATACTGAGCTATACTGAGCTGACTCAGTATAAGGCAGCTTCTTCTGTTTCACTGCTCAGTGGCTTGGTTCAAGGACTAGGATATGATAGGATCTCTTTCTTACTAGTTGTGTAAGAATATAAGAAAAACCATGTTGGGTTATAGGAACATGGATTATAGGAATCCTACATCAGGATTCTGTTCTCACAATGACACTAACCAGACACCCTAGGGAAGCCCAAGAGTGTAATAGAGGTGAAATGATCAGGGGCCAGTCTCTAGGTGTTGTCTTTCTGTTTCCTGGACCTCTCCATCTTTCTTTCCCATTCTGTTCTAATAGGTCAGGGTTGCATGTTGAAGATACGCCATTCTGCCTCTGATGTTTCTGCACTCACTTTAGATCCAGCCATGTTTACTCCTGGCTGGGATGTTCAAAGCAGAAGGTCACTCTGGAAAAAGTCCTGCACACCTGACTCCTACCTACATCCTCACAGAAATCCTGCAGCCTAAAATGGAAAATTGTCTTCTTGAAACTAGGTGAAACTTTTCTAAACTTTCCCATGTCATGACATGGGCAAATGAACGTAAGGATATTTTAAAATAAAACATGAGGTCCGAGATGGGCAACCACTTAAAGATGGATACGTACACCCTTTCTTTCCTCTCCATATTGCTGGTCCCCTTGCAAAGATAATGTAAAGCCATGAGTCGTGACATTAAACTGATACCACGGCTATCATGCACATCCCAAAAATCTCTCATTATGCTAGAGCATCAGGTCAAAGAATTAGATCATTAAAAAATCAATACAGGACAACTTTTAAAGGTGTTGCCCAAACTTTTTCTATCATCTTTTTTTTTTTTTAAAAAAGCAAAACTTCTAGCCACAATAGAAGAGATCAATTTCCACATTACATCAGATACAGCAGAATACCCTGGGAAAAACATGAGCTACAGCGGCCTGACAGAGGATACATTATCTCCATGAATTACTGGTGCCCTTTATAACTCACTTAAAGATGGAGTAATGCACAGAGCCACAAGTGACTTAGTAAAGGTCTGAGGCTAGTAAAAAAGAAGATGAATATGCTGCTGGTGGATACCACACAGAATAAGGAAATACTACATCAGAAAGAGAATTTAAATGGGAGTTCTCCTTTCTCTTGCAGTTGGATAACAGATGTCGCAGGCTGGCTCCTTGTTCTGCTAGACAGACGACTGAAGCCTGCTTTTCAGGAGAAGGTATAATAATAGGGCGAAAGCAATCGTTTTGCATATAAATCAACAAGTGTTTGCGATTGTGCATGTGATCAGCAAATTAGCTGCGATTCCTGCATTGCAGGAAATTGAACTAAATTACCCTTGGGGTCCCCTTCCAGCCCAAGAAGTCTATGATTCTATGTGCACAATGTAAAGTTTGTTCATACAACAAAACTTTGCACCTTAAGCATCTCAATTGTTTCAGCCAGAGGTAACGACAGTGGTGGCCTCCAGATGTAGTTGAACTACAAGTCCCATCAGATCCAGCTGTATTCCATCAACATCTGGAGAACATCACATTATTTACCTAGAGCTGTGCATGAATGAAACTCTCTACCCTATTTGAAGGCAGAGAAAGTGAAGGGACTATTTCGGTGAACTACCTCCACAGGAAGAAGTTTTTCATCACCTCCCCCAGTACTAGAAGCTCTTCTTCTTTGGTGATCACTCGTAGCCAAGTAAGATGGTCTTCCATAAACACGGTTTCAACAATTAGTCCGTAAGTGACTGTAGAGGCCAATTCTGGATCCACACATCCTTCCACAGTGGGGACATAGGTTTCTGGGTGGGAGTTGATCATGGTGTGGATTTGCCAAGCATACCTTCTTCTTAGCACATTTCTCCCTTGCGACCTGAGTTTGACTGTCTACAAAGCCCATGACACCTTTGGTAAAGGCTGTTCTCCAATTGGTGTGCCAAAGAGTGCATGCTATAATCCCACAATTAATTCAAGATAGTCTTTCAGTTCAGGAATGGAATCCGGCAGCGTCTTATCCTTCTCCCACTTTCATGCTGTATTCAAAAGGCCTTGGACAAGGGATGGTGAACTTGTGGCCTTCCAGAAATTGTTCGTCAACAGCTCCCATGATTCCCATGGGTGATGCTGGCTGTGGCTGACGGGAGTTGGGACTCAGCTCTACAGATGCAAATATAACGTTTCAACTGTGTTTTAAGTGCATTATAAAAATGTGGCACTAGATGGCGATGGTGAGCTAATGGTAAATTCCATATATTTTTTTAAACATTTTTAAAGCATTTTTTACAGAGGTTTTTTTAAAAAATATATGTGTAAATTCAGCCTTGGGGTCTATCAACATTTGGAGGGCCACAGGTCACCCACCTTCCCTTTAGATCTACAGTGGTACCTCGGGTTACAGACGCTTCAGGTTACAGACTCTGCTAACCCAGAAATAGTACCTTGGGTTAAGAACTTTGCTTCAGGATGAGAACAGAAATCACGCAGCAGTGGGAGGCCCTATTAGCTAAAGTGGTACCTCAGGTTAAGAACAGTTTCAGGTTAAGAATGTACCTCCAAAACGAATTAAGTTCTTAACTGTACCTATGGGCAAATCCTTGGGCAATATTAAAAACCTTGGCACTTTAATAATGCAAACGCTTCTGCTTATTTCTGTGGAAATCCCCGTTGTTGGCCTAAAGGCAAGTTATGACCCTAAAAATACACTTCCTTTGGCCATATTTACAACGCAATAAGGGGTTTATAAAGATAAGCAAAGGCATACTCGCCAGTGATTTAGACTAATGAAACCCACCATTTGCCACTGATTATTTTACTTAGTTAAGCCATAAAGTCCCTTTTAAATATGAAACGCAAGAACCTGGGCCATTAATAATAATTATTGCAAATGTCACTGATTTCAGATTATAAAACTTAATAGACTTACCGCCATTAAAACATGTGCTTCTTATAATGAGGCTGTGTACCGTTGCGTGCTTGCGTTTCTCCCTCCTTTCTCGTCCGCTGCGTTGCTTCTTCCGAAGAACCATTTTTAGCAGCTGTGTACACTAACAACACGCTTCGTAACGAAAAGCACAAACGAAAAGCCATACAAACTGCTGTGATGTGGAGGCTGAGCTGCTTTATTAACTGCTAATAGAGCGTGGGATGAGGGTAATGAGGAAAAAGGGCTGGGACAAAGTGCAATATATATACACGGAAATTAAGAGTCAGGTATGAGGTCCACTGGTAACATCCAAATCCTTCAAAATTGAGTAGTTTCTATATTTCTCTCTGTGACTCACAACCTACTTGCTTCCAGTGGTAGATTGAAGACTCAGCCCCGCTTGACCCAATATGCACTGAAGCAGCCTTTGCAGGATTTTCTAAACAGGGCAGGGTAGCAGTTAGAGGGTTGGACTAGGACCTAGGAAACCAGGGTTCAAATCCACACTTGGATATAAAACTCAGTGGGGGATCTTGGGCCAGTCACTGACCCTCACCCACCCCTTCCTTCCTTCCTTCCTTCCTTCCTTCCTTCCTTCCTCTCTCTGCCTCTCCCTGCTCCCTGCTTTCTTTCTTTTCTTTCTTTCCTCTTTTTTTGGGGATAGTTAAGTAGCTATAATAGCTTGGTCAGAAAGGCTTCTTATTTGTTATATTATAAAGACTGAGAATCTATAAGCGTTATGCATTGTTAAATTGCTAGCAAAAGTTGAATGAAAATTATAAAGAATAACCCCTGCATCGAACATCATATATATAATGTATGCATTGGGTGCAAATTTATCCCCCTCTTTCCTCAAGGTGGTCAAGGTGGTGTACATGGGTCTCCTCACCGCACACAACAATCCTGTGAGGTAGATTAATCTTAGCAATGTGACAAGCTCAAATTTCCCCAATGGAAATTTGAATCCAGCTTTACTAACCCCCAACCTGTGGTCCTCCAGATGTTGTTGGACTACAATTCCCATCATCCCTGATTATTGATCATGCTGGCTGGGGCTAATGGGAGTTGACACCTGGCAGGCACTCTGGATTCACTCTAAATTCACTTGGCTTCTCCTCCTCCTGAATTCCAGTTTAAATTCTGGTTTAAATGTGAGATCCCCACTTCCCATTCTGGGGTAGCTAAGACCTTCCAGATCTTCCCTGACCATTGTCCACGTTGACTGAGGCTAATGAGTGCTGTACTTCTCTCTCATCTGGTGGGCGCAACGTTGGCTACCCTTGCCTTATACAATTAAGACGTTTGAGGTGCAAAGTTTTGCCTTATGGGCAAAGCTCAGCGAACACTGTCATCAGCTTTCAGCTAAATTAAATTTACCATTTGCTATCAATACTGATCCCTTGTATGCCTTTGATAAATCTCTTTTTCATGTTTCAGGCTATAAATAACTCAATAGCCATGATTTTTAAAAGGGAGGCAGGGCTCAGGAAAAAAAAAAGGAGGGGGGGGATAAGCCAGCAGTCAAGTTCCCTTCATTTTATTTAATTTCTCTTTTTCTCGCCCCTGTTTTGACAAGTCTCTACCCCAAGATAAGAGCCTTGGCAGGATGTTGAATAGCCCTATCTGGGCCTGGTGTTGCTTTAAACATATGGCTCTAAAATTCAGAACAGATCTATCATTTGGCCCAGTCCACATAATTGATTCATAAGTCAGCTGCATCACGCAGGTTTTGATGGTATCTTTATAAATAGGTTGGTGCTTTCAAAAGTGCCCGATGATATCTCTCATATTGACATGAAAGGCGTTTGGAGGTTGGAATACTCTACAACTGCGGTTGCACTTGGTCTGGGCAATGACAGCCACAAGCTGCCGTGCAAATAAAACACTAGCAATTATTTTGAAAAGAACCTTTCTCTCTTTTAAAATTATATATACATATATATTTAAAACAGGTGCTAGCAGGAATTCTAGCATCCAAGGGTTGGGCAAGAAGAAACAATATGATCTCATCTGTCTCATGATATAGGCATTCATTTCATTTATGGAACATGTGGGTAAGGCTGCAGCCAGCTAGGCTACGTAGGTGAGACTACATTGCTTCTCTGTCTTCCCAATGCTGCTCATTGCTGCTGCTCACCCACAGGGGAAGTGGCAAGGCAGCACGAGGTCAGTAAGGTGCGAACACAGTAGCGGGAGCATCAGATTGGCTCCGCCACTGCACTTCACCCACATCACCCCACCACCCGATGCGGGTGGCACTGTGGTCTAAACCACTGTGCCTCTTGGGCTTGCCGATCGGAAGGTTGGCGGTTCGAATCCCCGCAATGGAGTGAGCTCCCGTTGCTCCGTCCCAGCTCCTGCTGACCTAGCAGTTCGAAAGCACGCCAGTGCAAGTAGATAAATAGGTACCGCTCCGGCGGGAAGGTAAACAGCATTTTCGTGCGCTCTGGTTTCTGTCATGGTGTTCTGTTGTGCCAGAAATGGTTTAGTCATGCTGGCCACATGACCCGGAAAGCTGTCTGTGGACAAACACCGTCTCCCTCGGCCTGAAAGCGAGATGAGCGCCGCAACCCCATAGTGGCCTTTGACTGGACTTAGCCATCCAGGGGTCCTTTACATATACCTTTTTTACCCAATGCTTCTAAAACTGAAGATCCCAGGGGCAAAGGCTGAGCAAACATGGCATCCTCCAGTCGTTCATGATATCTGCAAATGGTGAAATTGAACAGCAGTCCATTTTGCAATATGGAGAAGACTGAAATTCTCCAAAGATCCATGAAGACCTCATATTTAGGGTTGCCATATTCTGAAGAGCAAAAAAAGAGGACGCTATGATGACTCTCATTTTAAATACCCCTATTGTTGTTGTAGGGATGCAGGTGGCGCTGTGGGTAAAAGCCTCAGCACCTAGGGCTTGCCGATCGAAAGGTCGGCGGTTCGAATCCCTGCGGCAGGGTGCGCTCCCGTCGTTCGGTCCCAGTGCCTGCCAACCTAGCAGTTCGAAAGCACCCCCGGGTGCAAGTAGATAAATAGGGACCGCTTTCTAGCAGGAAGGTAAACAGTGTTTCCGTGTGCGGCTCTGGCTCGCCAGAGCAGCTTCGTCACGCTGGCCACGTGACCCGGAAGTGTCTCCGGACAGCGCTGGCCCCCGGCCTCTTGAGTGAGATGGGCGCACAACCCTAGAGTCTGTCAAGACTGGCCCGTACGGGCAGAGGTACCTTTACCTTTACCTTTTTATTGTTGTTTAGTTGTGGAATCTGAAGGAAAAAGAAAAAGTCCCCCCCCCCTGAAATCCTATGTAGCATTTCTTTTTCATTTGCATCACGGCAACAGAGGTGGGTATTTTGATGTTTTTAAAAATGCCCTTTCCCCCTCATTAATTTTTAACAAGGAAATATATTTCCGACTGACAAGGATTACAACAATCAAAGAGAATCAGGCGACATGCCAAAGCGGAAATAGGTGTGGGAGAGAGGACAGGGATTTTTCTCAAACAACTAAGTGACAGGACAGCCAGCTCCTTTTAGCAATGAGCAAGTTCCTACCCACCTACCCGCCAACCTCATAATTAATTCATTTTTTCCTTGAGCTGTCACAGAAAATTCTCAGAAAAAGCTCAGGCATTGCTAGCTTTATTTATTCTTTTAATGTAAACTTGGGGGGTGTGGAGAGAGAACAAGACCTGGGAGTCACCAATCCTCTGAGCCACTTCTCCTGGACTGGATAGTTCAATTGCAATGCCAAGGTTGCAGGTTCGGTCCCTGTAAGCAGTGTCAGATTTACATATAAGCTAATCAAGCTATAGCTTAGGGCCCCACTCTCTTGGGAGCGCCCCCCCAAAAAAAATTAAAGGGAAAAAAAAAAAACCTGGATGTGCATTTCCAAAATACAGTGGTACCTCGGGTTACAAACTTAATTCGTTCCAGAGGTCCATTCTTAACCCGAAACCGTTCTTAACCTGAGGCGTGCTTTTGCTAATGGGGCCTCCCGCTGCTGCCGTGGCGGCACGATTTCCGTTCTCATCCTGGGGCAAAGTTCGCAACCCGAGGTAACTACTTCCGGGTTAGCGGAGTTTGTAACCTGAAGCGTTTGCAGCCTGAAGTGTTTGCAACCCAAGGTACCACTGCATAAAATAAAAAACAAATAAAATAAAACCTACATATAGCAACAGTGTTTTGTGTTTTGTAGGCTCCTATTATGTAAGTAATGGGCCCCGCCTGCTAGCCTGCTCCCTAAAATATCACTGGTTTGCTCATTTCTATATATAGGGTGCCTACATTCTGCATGGACTGGTTGCATGGCAACACATGAAAATGGCTTTAGATACCTGTTAGGTCCATAAATTACCATACAGCATATATTCAACTCAAAAAACAGCAACAATTTGTTGTTGTCAAAGGACAGCTGGACATATAAAGGACCCTATTACCTTCAGTAGTTTAGGGCCTCATCAAACCTAAATCCAGCCCTGACTACAACTCCCATCATCTCTCCCATCATTTGCCAGTGCTAGCGGCTCAGCCTCATGGGAACTGGAGTCTGGCAACACGTACCGCATGCTTGCTTTAGACAGTAATTAGTAATTGCAACTAAACTTAACTTTTAAAGCCGCTAGTGATCGCCTTCAGTGCAAAATGCCTCCTGCGATTTGCAGATTTTGCAGGGAAGATGCGCAGTCTCGTTGGGCAGAAATGGTGCTCACAGAGGTGCAGGAATAGCAGCGCATTCCCAGCATGAAAACTGCACCGAAGTGATCTTCAAATATGCTACAAATTAGTGATTGCTGTCATTTTCCCATAACCACCTTGGCACTAATATTCTATCCTCACACTTGGAAGCTTTCTCCTTCCATTATTTTTTTTTGTCCTTATTTCCCCGGCCCCTGTCCCCAGATAGCATGACAATTAAAGTCTTTATTCTGAAACTAAGCAAAAGTGTTAAGAAAAGTTAACTTACAGGTTATCTGCCAAAGAAAGGAAAGAAGATCCACTCCAAAGCATTTGGACCGTTTTTATTGCTTAGATCACTCCCGCCCTCTAGTGGGTCTCTGAGTTATTGCATCGGATTATTCAGCTAAAGTTTTGTAACTTGTTACATTTAGAAAATAAACATAGCGCCACTCCAGTAAAGCACACACACACATGCGCCATAAACATAAATTCATCAATCCTCAGCCTTGGGGGAAAACCTGGCCAGGATGCTAGGCATGTGGGATCTCTGTGAAATTCACAAACTGAATATTTGAATATTAGATTTTAACAACAACAACAAAACTTGAAGAATGAGCCTTTTCAGGGAGTGGGGATCTTGCTAAAGATTTGTTTTACTATGTCTTAATATTCAGGATGTCTAAGTGGTGTGCACAAATGTTTTTTTAAAGAAAAGAAAAGAAAAAACCAAAGTATAAGAATAATTAAAATTAATCATAAGGGAGAAGAAGAAGGGCCTCTGATGAGAATTGCAGGGTCCAGATAGGTTCATATGTCAGTCAGTTTTATTGCACATAGCCAAAGGCTGCCACAATGTACACAGAATCATTCAACAATTAAAAGAAAATATGCTGGATTAATACAAAAAACTTAAAACATTTATATTATCAAGACATTACCTACTCTAAACAGAGTTATAAAAGTACCTAAAATCACCACATGACCACTAGTATATTAAAAATAATGTTAATTAATACAATGTGCAATTATATTCAGAGTTTGGCGATAAAGACAGAATATAATTTGATGTAGATAGGGTCAAATAAATTCATCTCCTTTACAGTTGGTGGCTATCTTGACTATATAATTTTCTCTAATTTTCCTAGCGGCAGTTGCAAAGAATGCTACACGTTAGGTCACATACTAATCTATGTCTGTGAGGAGATATAAAATCATGTCATAGGGGTTCTAACCAGGAGACCTTGACATTATAGGTGCTAAAAATTGTTCTCTTGCTTCATTACCTTGTACCTATGGGACTGCCTCTCCTGGTATGTGCCACAGAGGAATTTACGGTCTTCAAACAAAAACATCTTGAAGGTCCCAGGCCACAGAGAGGTTAGGCTGGCCTCAACCAGAGCCAGGGCTTTTTGGGCTGTGGCTCCGATTTGGTGGAACGCTCTGTCACAAGAGATTAGGGCCCTGCGGGACTTGACATCTTTCCGCAGGGCCTGCAAGACAGATCTGTTCCACCAGGCCTTTGGCCAGGGCACAGCCTGACCCCCTCCTTTGGCAATATTCACAGAACTCTAGCCCAATGGTTGCCATCAATTTGATTTGAATTAATTTTATAATGAAATGATTTTAGAATGTTGTATTATTTTATTGTTGTTAGCTGCCATGAACCCGGCTTCGGCTGGGGAGGGCGGGATATAAATAAAATTTTTTATTATTATTATTATTATTATTATTATTATTATTATTATTATTATTATACAAGGGGCAGCACAAGATATAATGCATAAGGTCCTCTACTTCAGACATCCCCTAATGCCAACGTTAATTTGTTGGTATACCTCTGGGCTGCATCAATAGGAGTATAGCATCTAGATCAAGGGAAGTAATAGTGCCACTGTATTCTGCTCTGGTCAGACCTCACCTGGAGTACTGTGTCCAGTTCTGGGCACCACAGTTCAAGAAGGACATTGACAAACTGGAACGTGTCCAGAGGAGGGCAACCAAAATGGTCAAAGGCCTGGAAACGATGCCTTATGAGGAACGGCTAAGGGAGCTGGGCATGTTTAGCCTGGAGAAGAGGTGGTTAAGGGGTGATATGATAGCCATGTTCAAATATATAAAAGGATGTCACATAGAGGAGGGAGAAAGGTTGTTTTCTGCTGCTCCAGAGAAGCAGACACGGAGCAATGGATCCAAACTACAAGAAAGAAGATTCCACCTAAACATTAGGAAGAACTTCCTGACAGTAAGAGCTGTTCGACAGTGGAATTTGCTGCCAAGGAGTGTGGTGGAGTCTCCTTCTTTGGAGGTCTTTAAGCAGAGGCTTGACAACCATATGTCAGGAGTGCTCTGATGGTGTTTCCTGCTTGGCAGGGGGTTGGACTCGATGGCCCTTGTGGTCTCTTCCAACTCTATGATTCTATGATTCTATGATTCTCTCTGTGATTGGTTCATATGGGGAGAGGCAGTCCTTTGGGTATTGGATTCCTGAGCTACCTAAGACTTTATAGGTCAGATGGACGCAAGTTGGATGGAAATTCCACATGGAGATGCAGAAATAAGGAAGGTTTCTCTTGTTGTTTCACATTATACAGTTATTAAAAGTAAGGAGTTCTGCCATTAGCTAAAGATGGAGCCATCACACGCAGAGACTTTTCTCAACAAATCATTATGCTTCATTCAAATGGCTGTACTAACATCCCAGTCCTTGCAAACCCAAACAGAGCTGTGGCACAATTGCCTTTGTTGTTATTCCAATTGGGTACACTTACGTTTTCTTAGAAAATATGTCTGTTTCCTCCAAGTTTTGTTTAATGAGATTATATGCAGAGCTCAGTGCCAGCAGGAACCTGGAGCTCCTGTGTGACATTTTCACAGCTGGAGGGGAAAGAGGCCAAGTTGTCATCGCAATTGTTAAGCTGGAGCTGGACAGCTTGAAGTTGAAGTTGTGGCACCCGTCTGTCTTTTGGAGACAATCGCATACCTGAATGTTATTCTAAATCTATGTATATATACAAAATCCCTCTACACAGAGAGGGTCTGCTTTATGTCAAGGGCAAGACAGTCAGAGCCATCAGTGACATCAACAAGGGAGGAGGGCAACTCCCTGATGCCCCTCCTTTAAGGATTCCAATTGTCACCAAGTTAGCTCTTCTGAGATCTGTGTGGCAGTGGAGGTTGGTTCATCAGAGCAAGTGGGGCAGTGCCACACCAAACTTGATCTGCTCTCAGCCAGCCTATATCTGCCTGCCTTTTGACATACATCCAGGCCTGATCTACAGTGACCTGTTTAACATTATTGGAACGATATCAGAAATATTGTTATAAAACGTCACAGGGCATACTTGTAAATTAAATTAAATCTTTCTCTTTTTTTACCTTGATTTCTTTTTGTCTCCCTACTGCCAGTTGCTGGTTGCTCTGCAGTGCTCTCTGCTGCCACATTTTAGTAACGCATTAAGAACGTTAAAAGCAGAACGTAATGCGTCCATCTACGTTATGAAAACCAATCCCTAACCCTTCCTTAATGTTATAAACCATGAGTGTAGATCTGCCCCCAGTCTAGGGGATGGCCCTGGCTGTCAGCTTCCTCTTCCTTCATCTCAATGTTCCCTTTGTAAAACTCGGCAGGGAGTATGATGGGGGCCATACTAGAATAAGATGGCTGAGCTTGCAATTGGCTCTGGCTCCAGCTGCTGATGGACCTCTCTGTCTTCTCCCCCATCCATCTTGATGGGCAAATATTTGATGGGCATAATATTTGACTGTATGAATTCCATTGCATATGCATTCAATGTTTCTTTGGTGGGGGGGGGCATATATGGAGACTGATTGTAACAAATATGTTCAAGAAACTGAAAAATAAAAAGTTACATATCTAAAAGAACATTATGAGATTTGTTGGCAGAATCATTGGTCTTCCATAATCAACACCCCAGCAGATAGCTGTCCAACTTCTGCTTAAATACTTCCAGTGAAGGAGATCCTATCATCTCCCAAGACAGCCTGTCTCATTCACTGTTTTTCCTAATATTTAGCCCAAACCTGCTACAAGTAGAGGCGCTTGCCATCTTTCTATTCTCATGGCTTCAAGGGATTCATGAACTTCCCTCAAAGTCTCACTGCATCTTAAAGATACGCTAAATATCCCAGCATTGGCAGGGTGAAGCATATGAACCTCCCTTCTCCAATTTTGTGGCATGTTTCTGCTCCCAAATTTGTCCCTGTCTTCTTCTTTTTTCCCCGAGGCAGAATTTATTTGCTGAAAGGCTACCAGCTGTTTAGTATTTGGAGAGAGGGAGATGCAGATCTAGACCACCCATTGCGGGGCAGGGCAACATGAACTGTTCACAGTATTCCAAGTGGGGCTTTTCCACCTGTTTGTATTAATGGAGGACCTACTGCAAACAAATTTCATGTGCTGGTTCACTCTTCACTGCACTGGAAGCTGCGGACACTGTATTTATCAATTTGATGCCTTATTCCTAATTATCTCCCAAAATTTCAAGGCTTTGGGATGGGGGAGAAGAGAGGAAAAAGACGCCATCTATTTTGAGGATAACTTTGCAGGAAAGGTTAATGATTTGACTTCCTCCCTCAGCTTGGAGTGAAGTCCATTTCCTTTCCCATTCTGTCTACCCTTGTCCCCACTCCCAGTCTGAGGCCCCGAGACAATGTTTCACCTCCTGAAAAGAAGCAATCTCTTTTCCTTCTTCCGGTTTTGCTCTTATCGGAGGACCCCTCCATCCCCGAATGAAGGTATTCGCTATCTGTTTTTGATCACATTCGTCAGTGGCCTATTCAGCAGAGCCCCAGGGATACACACTGTTATCACTTTGGTCTAATGCTGTGAACTTCAACAGGTGGAGAAGCTCAGGTGCCTTTCTGGAAATGTTGACGACAATATCCAATCTCTCCAAGTTGCATACTCATTACTTCTACATAGATAATGCATGCATAGGATTTAAGAAGCTGATTTATAACAAACTAGTTTTCTGGAAAGGCTGTGGCTCACAGCAGTAGAACATTGGTTTTACATGCAGAAGGCCATAGGTTCAACTCCTGACATCTCTAGGTAGGGCTAGAAATGTCTCCTGTCTGGAACCCAAAAGAGCCAATGGCTGCTGGTTAGGATTTAGAGCATGGGGTTGTTTTTCGTTCAGGACCTTTTCGGTGGGTTTTTTTTAAAAACTGGCTCGTAGTGTGGGGGGCGGTCACCTTGGGCGTTTACACGCTGCAGCTTGCCTACCCGCCTGCTGCTCTGTATCCCTGCCGCTGGTCGGCTCATGCAGGCACCTGGCATGCTGCTTGTTCTCCCACCTTCCATTAGGCTCGCGCTACTGCCCACTGTTCATCTCTCACTCCCGCCCACCGTTTGGCTCTCTGTTCTGCTGGTGAACTTAGTTTCTGCTGTACCAAAAAGGTATTTCCTAAGGATTGTGAAAAGGTCAACAACTTCAATCCTAAAAAAAAAAAAAGGTCAACAAATTTGGGATTTGGGGGAGCAATCAAATAATGTCAGGCAAAATGGTTGGCCCTCACCCACATTCACGTCACCAAATCTGGCCCTCTTTGGAAAAAGTTTGGACACCCCTGGCATAGACAATACTGAGCTGCAGGGACCAATGGTCTGACTCAGTAAAAGACAGCTTCCTATGTTCCATTTAGTTTAACATATAAACATCAGAAGACCCTGCTGGATCAGGCCAAACTAGGCTAACCCAGTCCAGCATCCTGTTCTTACAGTGGCCAGCCAGATGCTTGTGGGAAACCCACGAAAAGGACCAAGCAGAAGAGCACTCTCTCCTCTTGAGGTATCCCTCTGACCACAAACGCAGGCATCCCATAGGCATCTGGTTGGCCACTGTGAGAACTGGATGAGGGACTTGGTAGGTCCTCGGCCTGATCCAGTAGCACCGTTCATATGTTCTTCAAAGGTTCATAATGAAGTATCTCATATTCTAATGCATAATGATATAAGAAAGTACATTAAAATGAATGCCCACTTTTGATAGCCTTCATCTTCATTCCTTAGTCCAGAATGCAGCTTGCAGTGTATCACTGTCAGAGCCAGGATGTTTATTGCTACTACCCTTCTGAACCGTAACTTGGGGCAAAAAGGACACCCGCCTTTTCAGTGGGGTAAGCAAATTTACATATCCCTACCTCTCGTTAAGTGGCTTGCAGATCACAGTGCCTGTTTATTTTATTGTCTCTGAACCATAACATTTTGCTTCCAGATCTGCGTCAATGGCTCGCCAGCCTTTTGACACCCTAGTGCGGATTTCAAGTTTTCAATCAAGCTCCAGCTGAAAACACATTTTAAAGAAGCTTCTGGTATCCCTGCAATCATTCCATCCAACTCCAACAGATAAGCAAAAGACCCATAAGCATTGACTCTTTTAATCAGACTCACACACCCATGATTCAATTTCTTTCTCTATAGGAATCTCCTGCATTCCCCCATTCATTTCTTTATCAGAATGCTTGAATTCTGACACTTAAACTCAATTCCTTACCGGTATCCCTTGGGTATGCAAAAATGATTATCTTGTCCAAAATAAGCAGTCTTAAATTACCTGGAAATCCTAGATAAAGTGTGCAGTGTGCATGATTTTTATGAATCAAACTCTCTCTATCTCCCCGCCCCCTCTCTCTTTTTGCTGGGACATGAGATTACTTGCTTCCATGGCCAGTAGTTTCCAAACCCTTTGTCTTCCAAAAGCAGTCCAACATAGGAAATGCACTGTGTCTGCCATGAAACCCTTACATAATGGGAACGTTCTAAGGGTACTTGCTTTGCATGGAATGTTAGAAACCAGGCCTACTGCTAATGTGAACATACGAGTGGCCCATCTAGTCTAACATCCTTTTTTTTATAAAATAATATTTATTACTTTTAAAAGTTACAAAAAAGTAGAAGAAAAAGAGAAAAGGACAAAAAAGAGAGAAGAAGAAAAAAAAGACAAGAAAGAAGAAAGGCAAAAGCAATACAATATATAAACAATACAAACCCAACCTAAACCCATTAAGCTAGACACATAAACAAAGCAAAACAAAAACAATTTAAAAACATCCCTCCTTTTCCATACTCTAACCTTCATTCCCTTGTTTTCTCGACTTCCTCACACCTCCCTTTTTGTATCCCACTTCTAGTACTTGTTTCAGCAAATCCTTTCCATCTTTCTCTATTTTCTGTCATATTATAAATAACATATTCTTTAACCTTATTTCCCATTAAGGATAAATTACTTATATGCACCTAACTTCTTATAGCATTTCTGCTAAATCCATAAAATATCATTCCACCATTTTTCTAACAGTCATTACTTTAACAATATTTCTAAATAAACACTTTAAATTTTCCAGTAATCTTCCACTATCTCCTCTCCCTGGCTTCGGATTCTGCCAGTCCTTTCCGTCAGTTCCATATAGTCCATCAACCTGGTGATCTTATATCCGAGGCTCTTAAATCTTTTCCAGGTCCCTTCTGCAGGTCTTCTTCATATTCTTTGATGCTCAGGAGCAAATCTCGGGAAAACTCCAGCCTAGCAATACTTTTGTTCCTTCTGGACAATTCAGCCAAATTTCCAAAGTTAAAAGTAAAGCCCATAAAGTGTTTCAGAACGTATTTCAGGATTCCTCCAATTCTAGAGGCCCCCAAAACTTCAGGCTCCTCCAAACCCAAGTCCATGTCCCAAAAGTCAGTCAATCCCTGGATAGAGGGTTCTTTCCAACTTTCCTTCTTCAATCCAAGCCAGGATCCTAACCTCAAAATTTGACTTTTGCTAGGCTCAGTCATGAAAGACCTCAATTTATAATCCTCAATTTGCTTCTGAGAAATTAAGGATCCCACTTGTACTACTTTTGGTTTCACATCATCAGCTTTCTCCTTTTCCTCCACCATTTGTGCGACCAAGATATGTTCCTGTGCCAAATCCTGAATTGTTTCTGTATTGGTACTCACTTTTTGACTCAAATTAGTCACTTTCTGTTCCAAGTTGTCAATTTTAAAGATTGTGTCATCTGTCTTTTTATGGAGCTGTTCCAGCAAGTAGTTTATCTTGTATAATACAGTCACAATAGCTTCTCCTATCAACATTTTGAATGGTCCAAGGTCAGTCTCTGGTTCTCAGAATCTTTATCTTGCAGCTGGAGATCTCCCTGTTGCACTCCTGTAACAGTTTCACATGCTCCCTCTAGAGGGAAACAGTCTCCACTTGTATCAATTCTTTCAAGCACGACTCGAGCAAATAACAACAGTTTCAATTTTCGGTTACTTTTTCCTCCATTTTTAAACGCAGAAGAGGACAATGGAAACAGTGCCTTTCTTATTTTAGGTAGCTGTCAAATCCGTTCTGTCAATGAACATTCCCCGAACGTCATCTGGCAGCCCTTTTCCAGGTTCAGAGCAGTGGCAATTTGATTTTCACTCTCTCCTGCAGGCACACTAGATCCAAAACTTCCCCCCTCTTCTCCTGCTTCCAAGAGGGGTTATATATTTTCGTCCGGTGGAAATTTAATCCTTTATCAAAAGCTTTCAAAGACTTTAGCTTGTAGCATCTTTGCTTCAATCTATTTACAAAAGAGGAAGGCAGACTTCCTGTTTAGAACCTTCCCGCTTCAGTGCCAAATTAAAGTATTTCAAGATCCAGTTTTCCGTTCTACTCACGGGTAGTCGTTTAAAATCCAATTGTCCACAGGAAAAAGTCAGCGCTCTCTGGCAACAGCAATGCGGCTTCACTCCGTGAAAGAAGCGGTCGATTCAAAGCACCGCGCCGCTCACCCCACGTTGCTCTGGATCCCCAAAACAGGGTTTCCCCGTGAGTAGGGGAGGCGCAATGGGTGCCAGCCGAATCCCAAGTTCACAGGCTTCTCCCGCCTGTGATTTCTATGGGTCTCTGCCTTCACCATGGCGGTCAGACCCTGCTTTTCACGGAGCAAGTTCCTCCCGATCGGAGGAGCTCCGCCATTGCCGGAGGCGCCAACCCGGAAGTCCATCTAGTCTAACATCCTAGTCTAACAGCCAGTGTGGTGTAGTGGTTAAGAGCGGTAGACTTGTAATCTGGGGAACCGGGTTCGCGTCTCTGCTCCTCCACATGCAGCTGCTGGGTGACCTTGGGCTAGTCACACTTCTCTGAAGTCTCTCAGCCCCACTCACCTCACAGAGTGTTTGTTGTGGGGGAGGAAGGGAAAGGAGAATGTTAGCTGCTTTGAGACTCCTTCAGGTAGTGATAAAGCGGGATATCTTCTTCTCACAGATAGATGCTAGATAGATGCCCACAAGCAGGACATGAGCACAAGACTCTGCCCACCTGCAATTCCCAACAGGTGTTCAGAGGCAAACTGACCCTCCATGGCTTCACACAGAGTTACCCCAAAAGCTACTGGGTAGTCAGTGTAGACAACACTGAGATAGACTGATCAGCAGTTGGAGATGGGGAACCTGTGGACCTCTTGATTCTGTTGGACAAAATGCTTCATTTTAGGAAAAATCACTTGCAAATAATGTGTTTATTAGGAGAAATGCACACTTCTTTTTTTTGTTAAAGACTTTTTTTAAAAAGCCTTTGCATACTGATTCAGAGACTGAAGAATGCAGAGAAACTGAAATTGAAATTGAAGCCCTCTGAAAAATCTCCAAATATCCCAACACAGAAGCATTATTTTTTTTTAAGATATTTATTAAAATTTCCAATTTTTATACAAACAAAAAGCAAAAAAGTTTAAAAACACATATAGTTCACAATACTTAGTTTTCAATGACATATTTCCCTGACCTCCTCCTACCTCCCCTTCTTGTAGTCCAATTCAAATTATTTATTCAGCAAATCCTTATCTCAAAGCATTACAGCTAAAAAACCCCTTAATTTCTATCCGACATCATTCAACATTCATTAATTTTACAATATTTCTACAGAAGCATTATTTTGTGTTAGATGAATTGTCTTGCATTGTGTGTATTCGACCCAGCTTTAGAAGTAGTCTGCCAAATCTTTAGCTGCAGATTTCCATTCAAACAGATACCCAGTGAAAATAATTACATTTCTACCTTAATGTAAAGGAACATATGAACAAATAAATGAAAGCTACCGTCTCATTGAAATAGTTCATAATAACAATAACAAGATTCCCGTACTGGTTTCTAAATTATTTCTTTTTATAGTAAAAGCTTTATAACTAACAAGCCAAACATTGATTTTCAGTCATTACCAATTTCTCTGTGATTATTATTGCTTCCATAATCATCTCCACTGTATTAACATAGATTAAGCAGCCCTTTAAAGCGGAGAAGCTTCATTAGCTGGAAGCATGGTAAAACTAAGACCCGAATAATGCAGCACTTCAGTTAAACACTACTTGGGAGGTGAAAAGAAGTCCTATAGAGGCTGAGCAGGAAAAGAAACTGCTAAAAGAAGATGGGTACAAAGAACATATCTAGATTGGTCATGTGGCCCTAGCTGGAAATATTGCCTGCCTCAATGAGCTTTAAAATCTGTTTTCCTGTGCTAAATTAAAGGGGTTTTGTGAGCTTCTAGGCCTGTTTATGTTCCACTACGTATTCAGAAGCCTCAGAGTGACTGAAGCACTGAAGGAATGGGTTCCCAAAACCCAAAACTGACTGTGCAGGCAGTTTGAAACTGCACCAAAATCCCTATTTTTCCTTAGCTAAAATCCATTAACTTGAGCTCTGAGCTCAATGCATAAACAAAAGCCCGGCTGGATAGACAAGTGCTCAGAGCCCTCTCCTTTATCAGTTGTGACGGCAACTATGGCCTTCACTGTACCAGTAGTAGAACAGAACAGAGAGAAGACACGTCTGTGCATTATCTTACGTCCTGGACACACTCTGACACACAAACCCAAGTCCGGGAACAAACGCCAGAGCATGTTCCCGGAGATGATTACCTCTTCCCAGATAAGAGTAGGAAGAGGAATATCCTTTTATGGTCAGAAGTACAGGAAGGAAGATCCTTTTATGGTTGAGAGTACCAGAGCAGGAACAGATGTGATGTCAACCTGCGTATATAGGCTGACATGGTTGGGCTCCGAGGGGAGGAGGGAGAGGGTGCCTGGAGGATATATATACTGCATGAAACTTGTCATTTCTTTGGACTTGCTGTGGACTCACCACGCAAGTGCCTTCTGCTATCCCGAGAGCAGAATAAACTCTTTCTTTGAACCAACTCGGTGTCATTTTGACTTCCTTCCTCCTGTCCCGGAGCAACGCAGACCCAATCGGTGAAAGGGAAATCAGGGAAAGGTGTGTCTTGCAGGGCCGCAATCTCATACGCATCACGGGACTCGTGCGGGAGCAAGGCCCGGAAGACGTGTGTCCTGGTTTTTCACCTCGACACGTTGGAAGGTATGGAGATGGCTAGAGGCAACTGGTATCTCAGCAGAGGGGATGGAGTGGTCCTGATTTTAAGCAATTGTATTATATTCAATATGGAAGTGAGAGCTGGACCATAAAGAAGGCTGATTGCCGAAGAATTGATACTTTTGATTTATGGTGCTGGAGGAGACTCTTGAGAGTCCCATGGATTGCAAGAACATCAAACCTATCCATTCTGAAGGAAAACAGCCCTGAGTGCTCACTGGAAGGACAGATCCTGAAGCTGAGGCTCCAAGACTTTGGCCACCTCATGAGAAGAGAAGACTCACTGGAAAAGACCCTGATGTTGGGAAAGATTGAGGGCACAAGGAGAAGGGGACAACAGAGGATGAGATAGTTGCACAGTGTTCTTGAAGCTACCAGCATGAGTTTGACCAAACTGCAGGAGGCAGTGGATGACAGGAGTGCCTGGCATGCTCTGGTCCATGGGGTCATGAAGAGTTGGACACGACTAAATGACTAAATACCACCACCAACAAATTAAATTCAACTAAATTGGTTTGATTTGTAATAATTTGGAAAATTAAAATATTATTATTCTTTTTAAAAAAATTAAAGACACACTTTTTTCATGTCCGTGCTCTCGTGGCACTGTCTATTCTAGTTTCTCATTTTTCCAGTTTTAAGCTTAGTTCTCCACATTGCCACATCAGTTTGCATTTAAAAAACAAAACAAAACAAAAACTTGCCAAGGTGTTGTGTTTCCCCCTCCCCGGGTGGAGATCAAAAGATTATTGAAATGTATAACTTTCCCCAACTTCCCTAAGAGCTTATCCACACTTACCTTTCCTCTGCTCTTTCCAGGCATGGTCCATGATTTAAAGCTCTGTGTCTAAGCACCTTCCCGCACCCCCTGCTCCAGAGTCCTCCCCCCCAAAACCCTGCTTTTTAAAGCTCAATCAGAGCAAACAATCCACGGGAAACCTGACTTGATGTTAGAGTCACTACCTGGTATGCTAGTTTTCTACATGCAGGGAATTTTAAGTCTCCTAATCATGTAAGTCCCCACCTGCCTTCTGGAGAGGTGCAGCTCAGCCCCATGTTGACCACTTTAGTGAGAATACCACCTTGATCTGGAACCAGCTGAGGTTCCCTCCAATATCCCTATAGCCTGTTGGCCAAGGCTCCCTTGGTGAAACAGCCCAGACAGGCCCCAGCTCCCTTCCACTTCATCCGATTCTTCAGCATAAAATGTGAAATGTTCACCCTGTGGACAGCATCTAACAGTGAAAAGGTCTGCAGCATCATAATGAGCTGTACCTGTCAAACAACTCAAAGCCATCAATAATTTAGCTTCTATCCTGTACGATACTATATAAGAAAAACACCTGAGATTGGCTGGACAGAAGCCCAGAGGTATCTGTCAAGCACAACTGTATTCTCTGCATTTATCTCTCTGGCATGCTCTACCATTACTGAAGGAGACCCTTAGCCAGAAGCATCCTTGTTGACTAGACTAGAGGTTCATTATCATTCAAAGGAAGTGTGGAATGCAATCCAAAATCCAATGAAATCAGACCAGTAGCGAGGAGAGTGCCACGGAAGGCAACACATGTTAACTGCATGGTAGGTGGGAGAAGGGTTGCATTTCTTCATCAGATATCATCTCTATCTTTCTGTCTGTCTATCCACCTGCCTGTCTGCATAGGACTAGGCCCTGGGAGATAGGGTTCAAATCCCCACTCAGCCATGAAGCTCACTGGGTGATGTAGGGCCAATCAATACCTCTCAATGTAACCTACCTCAGAGGGTTGTTGTGAAGATCAAATAAGGTTTTCTCCTAGGGATAATTGAGTCAGAGGTCCCAAAGAAGACAATTAAATCATTTTTTGTATGCAACAGCAGCAGCTGGAATCTTATACGTGCAGAACTGGAAAGAAGAGAAATGTCCAACAAAAGAAAAACTGCTCCTAAAATTAATGGACTACAGTGGTATCTTGGTTCTTGAATGTCTCCATTGACAAACGTTTCGGAACCCAAACGCCAAAAAACCCAGAAGTAAATGCTTCCGTTTTCAATCGCGCCTCGGAAGTTGAATGGCTTCTGCTGTGTGTTTTTCAATTTTCTCAATTGAATTTGCAGAAAGCCCCTTATGCCTCGGTTTTTGAATGTTTCAGAACTCGAACAGTCTTCCGGAACAGATTACATTCGAGAACTGAGGTACTACTGTATTTGGAACTGGCAAAGTTAACAGTGAAAATAAGAGAACAATACAATGGACAGTTTATGGAAGAATGGAAGACTTTTTTGGATTATTTGAAAAAAATATCAAATGAAATCATGGGCAGGATTTGGAATTTGAGTGACGGGAAGAAAATGATAACATATGAAATAGAGGAAGATGTATTAGCTGAAATGTGTGATATTATGCAGTATGTAAAAGGGGTGGGTTTAAAAACAGCACAGAAGGAAAGGTGGGAAGTCAAATCATAAGAGAAATGTGTAACAAATTTGAAATTAATTGGTTAAAGTTGTGAAAATCTATCACCTATCTATTTGTCTATCATCTATCTATCTAATCTATCTATGTATGAGAGATATATATTGTAGTGAAGCACCATGTTCATCACCTTGAGCTCCCTGATGAAAATCTGGTATATAATTGTAAAACAGGAGGAGTGGCTCTCCAGCTGTTGGTGAACTCCAGATGTTTTTGCCCCCAACTACCGAGGTCAATGGGGATGATGGGAACTGGAGTTTTGCAACAATGGAGGGTCATAGGTTTCCAACCCCTGCTCTATGCTTTCCATATACTGAATAATAGTAGTTGTTGAAGAGTACTAATGCATTGGAGCTAAGCTGAAACTTCTCAGAAGATAACTTTGGGCTCATTTTTTTTTGGAACTGGCACTGAAATTTGGTGCACATAGAAACTCTGAACTAGGACCATTTTGGACTTCCGGTCAGCGCCAGCGGCGAATGGCGGATTCCCTCTGAGCTCCGGAGGGAATCGGCTCCATGGGACAGGGTCTTGCCGCTCCGGCGAAGCAGGGACCCGAAGAAATTGCAGGCAGTGAAGCCTGGGAACTTGGAGGCTCGGCGGGCTCCATTTGCGCCTCCCCCCCCACTGCGAAGGAGCCTTTTTAAAGGCTGCGGAGCGGAACGGGGGTGAGTGGCGCGGAGCTGAGAGCCGTCTACTGCTTCCGTGGAGTGAAGCCGCATGGCCATCGTCGGAGAGTGCTGATTTCTTCCTGGCAATTGGACTCTAAAGCAACTACTCGTGAGTAGGATTAAGTCAATTAATTCGAGGAAAAAATTTAAAAAATTCGGCACCGAAACGGGAAAGGTAAAAACAGGAAGTCTACCTTTCCGGCTTGTAAGCAGATCAAAGCAAAGAGACTCTAAAGCTGTAACTTTGAAAGACATCTTTTTAAAGGTCTAAAATCCAGCACCAAAAAAGCGATCCCCCCCGCCTGCAGGAGCAGAGGGGAGAAATTTGAGAGGTATTTACCTGCAAGGAAGGAGGGAAGTAAAGTTACATTTGCTGCCTCTGAAATTTGGGAACGGACTGCCTATGATAGGGAAAGCCTAATTCGGAAGAATTGCCAGCATGTTAAAGGTAAAGATTTTTGATACAACTCTGTGAAAGATACAGTGTTTCTGGAACTGCTTTTGACTAAAAAGTAACTTTTAAGGACACTGAATTTGTGGCTTTTAAGGGTACTGGGGACCTATAAGGACCATATTTGTTTTAAAAGTTGCAAAGTGAAGTTGGAAGTGTGTCCCCCTAGAGGAGACTATGTTGCAACAACAACTAAGCCACTAAGTAACCAAGCTTGGAAAATTCCTCTTCAAAACAAATCTACCAGGCATGAGACTGACCTTGGGTTTTGCATGAGAGTGTTATGGCAAATGAGAAAGGGAAGATAGAGCTGGCACAGGAAAAAACTACCAGGTCCGGTAGACAATACAAGACTGATATTACACATCAGAGAAGGGCTTCAACATCCGGAGCAGCAGGCATAGTAGGAACTGCTGCTTTGCAAGCAAAACCAAAAGCTATGTCATCTGAAGATTTATTGGCTCAGGCACTCAGCAAAATTAATGCATCTTTGGAAAACTTAGCCAAACAGGTTGCAGAGACAAATAAACAAGTAGCTGAGGCCTCAGCAAAAATTGACTTGAACACTACAAGTATTAATGAACTGGGAAAGAAGGTGAATTCTAACACACAGTCCATTGAAAAACTATTGGAGGAATCGGCCTCGACTCGAAAGATAGCAGAGGAAGCTAAGGAAATTGCAACCGCTGCTCAAGAGAAGATACCACCGGTATATAAGAAACTAGAGGATCACGACCTAACATTGTCTATGATTGAATTACAAGGAAAGGAGAGAAATTTAAGAATCAGAGCAGTACCTGAAAGCGAGAAAGAAAACCTGGCAGACTTCCTTACAAAGGAATTTACAGATTTTTGGCAACAGGACCTGGGGAAGGAAGAATTCAAGATAGTGAGTGCATTTAGGCTTGGTAAAAGACAAAGAAAGAACAAAGCAAGAGACTGTTTGATTACCTTAAGAACAAAAGAAGAAAGAGACAAAATCTTGAATTTGCACTATCAAAGAACTCTGGAAATTGAAGATTCATTCGTGGAGATCTTTAAGGATATACCCAAATATATTTTGGATGTAAGGGCCTACTACAGAGATCTTGTTGTTCTATTGAGAAGAAACAGAATACTCTTCAGGTGGGAATTCCCCCAAGGTCTATCCTTCAAATACAAAGGAAGAAAAATAAGAATAAGGACAGTGAATGATAAAGACAAGTTCTTGAAAGACCACGAGGAGGATCTACAGAAGGAAGTGGAATCTGGTGAGGAGCCAATCGCATCAGGAAAAGGAATTTTAGACATAGCAAACTTATCATTTGGACTCCTTGGCCCAGGGAAAGACACACCACCAACAGAAGAAGAACAACAACTCGGTGCAGTTGGAGGGAAAACTAAGTAACTCACCATGGCTCTGCAACTTCTAAGTTGGAATTGTAATGGACTTAACTCCCCTCAAAAGAGAAAAGGTGTTTTTCATATATTAAGAAAAGAACAATTGGACTTGATTTGTTTACAGGAAACACATGTAATGAGGCTACACAGGAAAATACTTATTAATAAGAGATTGGGACAAGAATTTATTTCGTCTGATAAGGTCAAAAAGAGAGGAGTGGTGATATATGCAAAGGAGAAATTTTCACCGAAATTAATTTTTAAAGATGAACAAGGAAGATATTTGGCAATCGAAATTCAATTTCAAGGAGAGAAATTTCTGATTGTAGGGGTGTATGCACCGAACGGGGGGAAATCTGAATTTTTTAAGAAGTTGCATGAGACTCTTTTGGACTATATGGGCTATAATATAATTTTGATGGGGGACATGGAGTTGTATCTACAAACATGGACAAGGCACAAAAACAGGTAGTCACCAAAGATGGTAGACTACCAAAAACTTTCTTTGAATTGACTGACAATATGGACTTGATTGACATTTTGAGAACTAAGAACCCCCTGGGGAGAAAGGGAACTTTCTTCTCTGAAGCTAAGATGACATGGACTAGAATTGACCAAATTTGGATTACTAGAGGAATGGCACCAAAGATAAAGAAAGTGGAAATCTGCCCTAAAACTTGCTCAGACCATAATGCTGTAAAGATGGAGATGAAGCAAACAACACCCGGCTCCTTTAGATGGAGGATGAATGACACCCTATTTAGAGATGAAGCAGTATATAAAAAGGCCCAAAAAACTTTGAGAGACTATTTTGAAATAAATATGACTACTAATGTTGAAAAAAGAGTAATCTGGGATGCAAGTAAAGCTGTGATGAGAGGGTTCTTGATACAACAGAACGCAATAAAAAAGAGAAACCGAAATGAGAAAAAAGATAAAATTTTGGAGAAAATAAAAGAAGGGGAGAAAAAACAGAGTAAAGTCAAAGTCGCAGGAGATTTTGAGAGAAATAAAATTATATCAAGTACAATATATGGAATTGATGAATCAGGAAATAGAATGGAAAATTAAACAAATGAGACAGAAGACATTTGAATCAGCGAATAAATGTGGGAAACTACTGGCTTGGCAATTGAAAAAAAGACAAAAACTAAATACCATCACAAATTTGGAAGTAGAAGGAAAAGATATACACAATCCAACTGAGATTAGAAATTGCTTCCAGAAATACTTCAAACAATTATATGCACAAGGGCCACAGAATGAAATGGACATTGAACGTTTTTTTGAAAACAAATGGATTACAAAAAATTTCACAAGAAAGCAAACTAATGTTGAATTGCAAAATATCTGACCAAGAGATAGAAGGTGCCATTCAAAATATGCAATTAGGCAAGTCTCCAGGACCGGATAGGCTGACTTCCAGATATTACAGATCTTTGAAAGAGTGGTTATTACAACCTTTGAAGGAAGTCTGTAATGAAATTTTGGAAGGGAAAAGAGCACCAGAATCGTGGAAAGAGGCGTGTATTACACTTATACCGAAAACGGAAACTGAAAAGACACAACTTAAGAACTACCGTCCCATATCCTTATTAAATGTGGATTACAAAATTTTTGCTGATATTTTGGCTAAGAGACTGAAAAAAGTATTGATTGAGGAGATTCATAAGGACCAAGTGGGCTTTCTACCGGGAAGACATCTATCTGATAATTTGAGGAACATAATTGACATTTTGGAAAAGCTAGAAGTGAATATAAACACTAAAGCAGTTCTGATATTTGTGGATGCGGAGAAAGCTTTTGACAATATCTCTTGGAGTTTTATGAAAAAGAACCTACAGGGTATGGGGGTAGACCAAGGCTTTGAGAATGGTATAGGGGCAATATACTCTGAACAAAATGCTAAATTAATTGTAAATAACGTGGTTACGGAACAATTTAAGATAGAAAAAAGGACACGACAAGGGTGCCCAATTTCCCCACTGCTTTTTATATCGGTCCTGGAGGTCCTGCTGAACATGATTAGAAGGGACTGGTTGGTTAAAGGTATACAGGTCGGAGCTAAACAGTATAAACTGAGAGCATTTGCGGATGACCTAGTTTTGACGTTTAAAGAGCCAGAATCTAGTACTAAAAGAGTTTTAGAACTAATTCAAGAATTTGGTCAGGTGGCGGGATTCAAATTGAACAAGTCAAAAACTAAGGTTTTAGAGAAAAACTTAACATTGACTGAAAGAGAGAAGTTTCAGAGTGAAACAGGTTTAACTGTGGTTAAGAAAGTGAAATACCTGGGGATTAACATGACAGCTAAAAATGGGAATTTGTTTAAAGACAACTATGAAAAATGTTGGATGGAAGTGAAAAAAGATTTAGAAATTTGGTCAAATTTGAAGCTTTCCTTGTTGGGTCGAATTGCATCTATAAAGATGAATGTATTGCCTAGAATGTTGTTTTTGTTTCAAACATTGCAAATTGTGGACAAGATGGACTGTTTCAAGAAGTGGCAGAAAGACATTTCTAAATTTGTCTGGCAGGGCAAGAAGCCCAGAATAAAATTTAAGATATTAACTGATGCAAAGGAAAGGGGTGGATTTGCCCTGCCAGACTTTAAACTTTACTATGAATCAGCAGCGTTCTGCTGGTTGAAAGACTGGCTGCTTCTTGAGAACACAGACATTTTGGATTTAGAAGGTTTCAACAATGTTTTTGGGTGGCATGCATATTTGTGGTATGACAAGGTTAAAGCACATAAAGCATTTAAAAACCATATTGTTAGGAAAGCATTGTTTAATGTTTGGATTAGATATAAAGATTTATTGGAAAATAAAACCCCAAGGTGGTTGTCACCAATGGAAGCGAAAGCTCAGAAAAAGCTCAATATGGAGGCCAGATGGCCGAAGTATTGGGAAATTTTGGAACAAGAAGGAGATAGACTGAAACTGCAGAGTTTTGAGAAACTAAAAAACAAAGTGCAAGACTGGCTTCATTATTATCAGATAATGGAGGCTTACAATTTGGATAAGAAAGTTGGCTTCCAGGTGGAAAAATCTAGATTGGAAACAGAACTGTTAGAACCCAAAACTAAGATTTTGTCAAAAATGTATAACTTGCTGCTGAAATGGAACACTCAGGATGAGACTGTCAAATCAGCTATGATTAAATGGGCACAAGATGTTGGACATAACATTATGTTGGCTGACTGGGAACAGTTGTGGACCACTGGGATGAAATTTACGGCATGTAATGCCTTAAGAGAAAATATTATGAAAATGATATACAGGTGGTACATGACCCCAGTCAAGCTTGCAAAAATTTACCATTTGCCCGATAATAAATGTTGGAAATGTAAAGAAAATGAAAGTACATTTTTTCACCTTTGGTGGACGTGCCCTAAGATTAAGACTTTCTGGGAAATGATCTATAATGAATTGAAAAAGGTATTTAAATATACCTTCTTGAAGAAACCAGAGGCCTTTCTCTTGGGTATGGTCGGCCAGTTGGTGTCAAAAAAGGATAGAACTTTCTTTATGTATGCTACAACAGCAGCAAGAATACTTATTGCAAAGTACTGGAAGATGCAAGATTTACCCACTCTGGAAGAATGGCAGATGAAGATGATTGACTGCATGGGATTGGCAGAAATGACTGGCAGAATCTGTGACCAGGGAGAAGAGTCGGCAGAAGAAGATTGGAAGAAATTCAAGGACTATTTACAGAAATATTGTAAAATTAATGAATGTTGAATGATGTCGGATAGAAATTAAGGGTTTTTTTAGCTGTAATGCTTTGAGATAAGGATTTGCTGAATAAATAATTTGAATTGGACTACAAGAAGGGGAGGTATGAGGAGGTCAGGGAAATATGTCATTGAAAACTAAGTATTGTGAACTATATGTGTTTTTAAACTTTTTTGTTTTTTGTTTGTATAAAAATTGGAAATTTTAATAAATATCTTTTAAAAAAAAAAGAACTAGGACCATTTTGTTGTTGTTGTTGTTTCAATTTTGCAAGGAAGAAGGAACAAATTTGGCCAACAGGTTCAGAGACGTGGCTCACTGTTAGCAGTTATGTCAACAGGACGGTCATATCATTCAACTACAGTCTACTTCAAATAGACCCATTGAGAGAAACAGACCTTAGTTGTAGTCATTAATTTCAGTGGTTTACTCTAATGTCATATACAACCCTAGAGCTCCTCATTTGGTGGCCTTGATTCCATTTTTGTTCTTTCAAAATCTCCATCTGTGGAACAGTTCTGGGTATTGTGAGAGGAAACCCCTGCTACCACACACACACACACACACACACACACGAGAGAGAAAGAGAGAGAGAGAGAGAGAGAGAGAGAGAGAGAGAGAGAGAGATTCTGATTGGTGGATACCATTTCCCCATACAATGCCCTGCATCTAAGGTACGCCCAAGGCATTATGGAGGGAGGGAAATGGTGCCCAAGCACCCAGAAGTGGAACTCTGCTATTGATGCTTCTTCTGTCTGAAGGAAGGCAATGGGGGGGGGGGGAGAGAAAGACACCAACTTGGCTGCCAAAATCTCATTACACCTCCTCATATAATTCAACCCCCCCCCCCAAGTTCTAATTTGGATGTGGATATACCCTTGGCCAGCAATTACTCAAATTTCAGCATTTTAAAGCCTAATTTCTTGAAATGCCAGCGGTCTGAACAAATGCTAAGCTTACCCACTGAAATCAATGAGATTTAAAGGTGTCTAACTTTGGCTGTGAAGCATCCTGCATTCTTCTTAAATCCAAGTACTTTGGCTTAACTGCTTCGTGGATCAGGCTGCCACTGCTTCTAAGCTAAAGATACCATAAAATCCCAGACCATCTTGCATGACACACAGATACTTCTGTTGCAGGCAAAATGTGCTTATATCATGGGTAGGCAAACTAAGACCCAGGGGCCGAATCCGGCCCAATCGCCTTCTAAATCCGGCTCGTGGACTGTCCGGTAATCAGCAGTTTTTACATGAGTAGAATGTGTACTTTTATTTAAAATGCATCTCTGGGTTATATGTGGGGCATAGGAATTCGTTCATTTTCCCCCCAAAATATAGTCCTGCCCCCCACAAGGTCTGAGGGACAGTGGACTGGCCCCCTGCTGACCCCTGGATATGATGGCTAGGGCAGCAAAATGAAGAGTGGAACAAAAGAATTCTGTACGTTGTAGTTAACAGCCATCTCGGATGAACTGACGATGAACGAAGGAGAGAGAAGTAATTTAAAACCTGTAGAAAAATAGCCCGTGTTTCAATGAAGGTGAAACCCACCCACTCAGAAACTAAAAATACAACATCATAATCTCTGCAGGAGCTGTAATATGATAAAACAAGGGAGGAACTATAATAGGGCCAGGGCTTCCAGTTCAAGATCAGGTTCAAGCCTGTATGCACACCACATTTTATTCTAGAATTAATGGAGACTTGTATTTTTCCATGCAGTTCACAAACAATATAAACATAGAATTGACCAGATGGCTATGGGAAGCCCATATGCAAGACCTGAGTGCAATACTTTTCTCCTGGCTTGTGATTCCAAGCCACTGGTATTTAGAAGCATACTGCCTCTGGCAGGGGAGGAAGAATATAGTAGGTTCGCCAGGTCAGCAGCATCACAGACGATGGGCCCAGCCAAGGGGAATCAAGTAAAACAATAAAAATACTTTAACTAACTGACCAATCATGTCGGCTCTGCTCCCCCCTGTGCTGCCAAATACAGCAGTTCTTTCCAAGGATATCAGGACAAAAGGAATGAGGAGGTGGAAGGGGAACCAAAACAGTTTTAGTAACGAATAAACAGCAGGCATGCAAAGCATAAAATAAAACATACCCAACAGGCGCTGCCCAATCTCCCCTTCAGCTGCCCAGAGTCCCAGGTAGAGCAGCAGGAGACAGACCCCGACCATTGGTCTCCCAGCATCAGGTCCTTTGATGGGTAGAAGCTCTCTGGGCCCCTCCCACCTATGGCTTTTATAGCCTGCCTTGATGTAATCAAGTGCAGCTGGCTTTACTCATGATTAGCCCAGGACCCTGAGAGGGATTAATATAGAGCGGCTGAGAGTCTCCCACTACCTGCAGCTGGGCATCCAGTGAGCACTTGCAACACAGAAGAACCCAAAAAAACTCCCGACAGGTGTGTGAAACACAAGAATCCAGCAGACCTCAAACTGGGGATGTTAAAGGGAAAGGGACATGCCACCTAACTCCTCGAAATACAATTGCCTTCCGCATTTCCACTACACCCCCCAACAAAAGTCTTGCCCCCCTAACAAAGTCCTGTCCCCCCTAACAAAAATCCTAGCTACGCCCATGTCACAGACCCTGATATTTCAGGGCCCAAACCTGAGACCTAGCGTTATGTCATGTGGGTGGGCCCTGGTAGTTCTTCCTCTGCTCTCCCTCCCACCACTGAGCCCTGGAGACGGAGGTTCATTGGGAGAGGGGAGGCAGGCAAAGCCCCCAGTGAGTCTATGCAATAATTCGCAGCCAGTTTCTGCCAGGCCAAAACTTGCAAGCTGCATGCATAGCCTTCTTAATAAAACTTTTTTCTCTTCCCCACCTTGAGACTCAAGCACCCCTCCTGCCATTTGAAGGAGTCCTAGCTAACCTGGAGACTTCACATCAATCCAGGAGACCTGACAACCCTAGATCATAGCAATTGTTGATAGCCTTGTCCTACTGACTGGCAGGGAGAGGTAGGTGGTGAATGGAATTTGGTTCACAGGATGTCACTGTAGGTGGGTTCATTAGCAGAAATGAACCAGGAAGCTTAGTCTTGTTTCCTCCAAGCCCACCTACTCTCTTTCTGACATCCAGAGTAGAGGGCATTCCAGAGGGTTCCCTCAACCTTCTGGTACAGCATGGGTGGTGTCATGTGACACAGCAGGGGGAAATTGGCAAATGATTACCTACTCTCATAGACTGGCTGGATGCAGAGGAGAGGTGGGAGGCATCAGCTGGGGAACCCGCAAGATCAGAAGGCCCAGAGCCAGGGCATTGGTGGTGGGACAATGACAAGTGGTCAGAGGGAGAAGAGGGGACAGACTGGGAGGAGGAGGTGTCGGAAGCTGAAGAGGGAACAGGACTTAGTGAGTAGGAAGAGGCTGTGCAGAGAGCAGTCCAGAGTCAGACGCAGAAGCAGAGGGGCGGTCAAGAGGCAGAGTGGAGGCAGGCTGCTGAAGAAGCCAGGGAATCTCTCCCTCCTGCTGCGACCAGTTCCCCTCTCCCTGGTCTCCCAGAACACACAGAGAAATGAAGAGGGCAGAGCAAGGAGAGGCAAGGCGGAGCCTTAGGCTGCTTGGGAAGGAACTGAGGGAGGATCCTTAAAAATGGGTGGGAAGGCGAGGACTTGCAGTCCTCTCAACTACAGTGGTACCTCGAGTTACAAACTCCTCAGGTTACAAATGCTTCAGGTTACAAACTCTGCTAACCTGGAACAGTTACCTCGAGTTAAGAACTTTGCCCCAGGATGAGAACAGAAATCGTGTGCCGGTGGCGCAGTGGCAGCAAGAAGCCCCATTAGCGAAAGGACGCCTCTAGTTAAGAACAGTTTCAGGTTAAGAATGGACCTCCGGAACCAATTAAGTTCGTAACTAGAGGCACCACTGTATTTCTTTGGGCAAGACCTACTGGGAAGAGTTGTTGTGATCACTAGAGTCTTTGAACAAAGAGTTAACTTCTCTGACACCATGTGTTTTATTGCTGACTGTGGCTCCTTACAACTACTTCTACAGAAGCCTTCACTGGAGTCTTTACTTTTCAGTCCCTTCTGCAAATGGAAGGAGTTATAATGGACTGAAACTATTTTATGTATTATTTGTATTTATGTAATATATGCATCTGTATAAAAATATTCCTCAAAGTGATTTTTCTTCTGAAGATAGCGAAAAAAGGAATTGTCACTCTTTTGTGGTTGCTGTTTTTCAGATGTCCTTTAACTTTTTTTTTTTAAAAAATTGCATTTTCCTCCCCACCCTCCACTTGTCTAAGAGTCTAAAGCTGGGACAACATACTACATGCCTCTAGGTTTCTAATTAAAAAGACAGATATAGGGTGCTGATACCATCAGCTTTCTGTAATAAAAACTATTGATATTGTTGACCTGGAAGATTTTTATCTGACACAGACAGAAAGAGATTGGCAAGCCTAAAAATGAAGAAGGTTGCATGGGGAGGAAACTTACTGGGGGAGGGGTATGCCATATTTCCTCCCCCCTTAGTATGCAGCGGCAAAAGAGTATGCCTTTATGGATGAACTTTTAGGGGGCGATCCTATGACAAGACTCACCTGGATGAGCATCTTGGGATGCAGTGGATCTTTGGCTCAGCCAGCTGATCCCTAGCTCAGCCAGGCTCAGTTGGTGTTAAGTTCCCAACTCTGACTCAGGCAAAGCTATGCTGATATAACCTTCTCATTCCATTTTAGCTTGGGCTGAGCCCCAGCTGGCTATGCTGAGGCTAGTGTCAGTCCCCAAGAAAGGGTCATTCCAGGGACAGGAACAGAGAGTAGTATTTAGGCTGGATCCTAGGGCAATTCAGCTCGGTCATGTGACCTGGCAACCCAGCACAGAACATTTGTTATAATGGCTTGTTTTCCTTCTGCCAGGCTTAGGCAGAGCTCCCTTGGACTATTAAGTGGTCCACAGTGTCTAAAACTAGAGGTTGAGGTGGGGTTAGTGAGTTAGGAGGACCTCCCTCCACATCTAAAGCTGTGGTCTGGGGGAAGCTGGCCAGTAACATGACACAGGTAGCATGCCAAGCAAGGTAGGATCACCTGATGGCTCCTGCCTCGGTTTCTGCACAGCAGAACTCTTTTCTGAACGTTAAATAAAGTTGTGGCCCAAGTTACTCAACTACCTGCAGCTCATGCCTCCTTCTGCGTGGGCACAAATTAACATAACTACGGTGTGTTGTTAGAATGATAGTTTTGCGTTGACCTATGATGGAAAATGTCAGGTTTCCTCTCCTCTCCTTAATCAGCAATCTGTAATGAATGAATCAACCAAATACCAAACTAATAGCTCAAAAAGGGCACTACGAACTCAGAAAAGGGTCAAGATGTGAAAAGACGGAGTGATGACCTTTTGATACCTTCCAATAGAAAATTCAAATTGGACGATGTTCCCTGTACCTGACAGCAGATCATGACTGAATACGCAAAGCACCAAGTTGCTAGTTCAATGGAAATGAGTGATGGTACGACGTGATCCAGTGAAGCAAAAATTAAGTGGACTTTCAGTCCCAATTCTTAGGACTCAGTGGTAGAGCATTTGCTTTCCATGCAAAGCTCCCAGGTTCAGTTCCTGGCATTTCCAGTTAGACATAGGAGAGATCCCTTCCTCAACCCCTGGAGAGCCACTGCCAGTCAGTGTAGACAATACTGAGTCGTATGGACCCAGTAATCTGGCAGTTTCCTACATTCCAGTTTGGCAAAGGACGATCTGACCATTTTCAATGTCTCATTTTTCCAATCTGAAGTTTAGTTCTCCACATTCCTGTATCTGTGTTGTTGTTTGTTTTGTAAAAAAATAAAAATAAAGTCCTCATGAATATTCATCAACATTTTAGTGTGAATTTCTCTCAATACATCCATTTTTGCCTATATCCACACATTTTTGCAAATCAACTTCTGTCATAATGCAGTCTATAAGTTATTTTCACTAATAAATGTACTTCTCTGCACTCTGTGCCCCACATATGCATTTCTTTATCACTTGGTCAGAGAACTGAATTGCAAAATTCGGAGAAGTGCAAATTTGAAGGGTTCACCTGCAAATGACAACTGAATTGAATTTCTCTGCTGCCCCTTAGTTCCAGCTTATCTCACCTGTAGGCACTGTTTCATTCCACTCTTCAGACTCCACTGTGCACTGCTCAAAGACACAAGCAAAGGATGCTTGAACTTCCCCTCTGCCTTGTGTCCCAACCCTACCTGAAGATGTTAGTTGGGATTGAAACCGGGACCTTCTTCTTAGAAGGCAGACCTTCTACCACTGAGCTGTGGCCCTCTAAGATATGGGTTCATTTACCTGTCATTTGATTACCATCTTGGACTGAGGGACTGAGTTGAAACATAAGCAGGGGTTCGGCCAAAGTCTTAATTGTTTGTCACACTGAAAAGTAGGGAGTTAAAGACCTCATTGTCTGTGTTGTGTCTGGATTTAGTAGCCCTTGTTCAAAATTAATTGCTGGCTTTCTCTTCTCTCACCCTCCCAATGTTTGTCAGTTCCAATATGAACAGACACAATTCTTACCTCCTAGATTTATGTGTGGATTGGAACTTAATGGCCCACCAGTATTTACATACATACATACATACATACATACATACATACATATTTATTTAATTGACATATCCCACTTTCTCTCCAAGCAGCTCAAGGTGGCCTGCATGATTTTTCCTCTCCCTATTTCCCCCTTACAACAAACCTGTGAGGTAGTCTAGGCTAAGAGACAGTGACTGGCCAACAAGCTTCAAGGCTGAGTGAGGATTTGAACCCTGGTCTCCCAGCACTTTAAACATTATGCCACTTGCTCTCTTTAGGCTTCCCAAACATTTCAGCCCTGTTCTTGTCTATAGACAGACAGACTGATATGGATATATTGAGAGAAAATGTATTTACAAAGCACAATTTGAGAGAAAATACATTTAATTTAATTTTTCATGCAATTAAAAAATCATAATCCACAGGTTAGCATGGAAATGAAACAGAAAAGGTTTTTGAATGGTTATATGTGCAAGTGATCAGAAACGGACTAATTCACCCACCTCTAGTCTTATGGGCCATGAAAAATTGCTATCAGTCCAGAGCCAGAACTTTGTTCCTGGAGCAGTATCTGCTTCTCTAACGTAGACATCATGAAATGTTGAAGATGGGTTTCTGAAAGCTGTACCCCCCTTAGCATCTGCTATCTTAACATTGACTCCTTCTCCACTTGAACTGAATATTGTAACACAGGACATTTTGCATTGAATGAGAAGCTGTTCTTCCTTGTGATCTTGGCCTTGGAGAATAAGTACTGAACTATTTCTTTGGTTAAATATTCATATCACAATTCCAAGGAATGAAATGAGTATCAGAAAGAAGGGGGAGGGGAGACATGGTTGGGAGGGGGGGTTGGCTACAAGGAACCTCTAGACATTTATCACAGGCCTAGAGGATACAAACCAATCAACTTCTAAAATCTGCTCTTTGATCGAGGTGCCCAGTTAAAACCCTCATTATTAATATATGACTCTGCTTAAAAAGTCTATTAATCAAATAGGGATGACTGATTAAGTGAATAAAACCCAGCCTTGCAACCCAAAAGACAACTTTCAAAAATCCCTTCAGATTTCAATTCATGGTGGGGTGTGTGTGTGTATGGATGGAGGTGTGCCTGTGTCAATTATATCAAAACAATGATTCACATGTGATAGGAGCTTCACATATTAATGGAGTAATGGGTGGGCCTATTAATTAAGTTTCTTTTGAATATGAGGTTCCAGCCACCTCGATGGGATCAGTAGGTAAGAATTGGTTGTCAATATCACAGGTGCATGTACTGGAATGAAAATTGGATGTTTGGACTAACAGCCAAAGTTATTTTTGCAAAAGTTGATGGATATTTATAACATTTTTTCCTCCACTGAATGACATACAAAGGGCTTCTGTGTGTGTCCCTCATTCCATATGGCATTGTCAAGAATATAAGAAATAAACAAGGGAATTTGGCAGACTTGGGAGAAATCCTGGCTTTTTTCAGACAGACCCTTCCTCAGCTTACAAGCATACATTAGAAGGCCTGCAGAGAGTGTACACCAGCAAAACTCCATGTGTGCAGGAGCTACTGGGATACGTGGATCATGACCCTTGTGGTGAGCCACTGAACTGCAGGTGACAACTTCTCATTGATTGACTCCAAAGAACTTCAGAATAACCCTGCTGGATTGGGCCAAAGGCCTATCTAGTCCAAACCTCTGAGCTCACAATGGCCAACCAGATGCCCAGGGGAAACCTATACTCAGAAGCTAAGCGCAACAGCCCTCTACCCACCTGTGGTGTTCTGCAATTGTCCCTCCCACCCAAGTTTATCATTGAACCTTCCTGGACAGAAAGGGCCTCCTGCTCCAGCTGAGGTTTGCTTGAGCAACGATGTATTTCTGAGCTCTCATATATTAATATGTTATAAACTTCTGTCATGTCACCTCTTTCTTGCAGTTTCTCTAAACTAGAAAGTCCCAACAGCTGCAGCCACTCCACTGTGCTGGTCCCGTGGGTTACCCAAGAGGCAAGGTCCAAGTCCGGTCCGTGGTCAAAGGTGCAACATGGAGGCAGTCCATAGTAGCTGAAGTAGTAGCTGGGTGGAGGGCAGGGAATCGGGTGAAGTCAGGAACAGGCTTGCAAGCAGGGAGCCAGGGCGGGTCAGGCAGGAAAGCAGAACAGGGTTCAGGCAGGAACTAGCAACCAACAATATTGCTCCCGCAACTTGGGACTGGGGCTGGCTGCCTTTTATCTGCCCCGAGGCATAGGGCGGCCCCGATCCTCTGGTGACTCGCCTCTCCTGGCCTGGAGGCGAGCACTCCTCCTGCGGGAACTTAGTTCCCTCCGCCTCTCTGCCCTGAGCCTCTGCATCTCAGGAGAGGCTGGAGGGTTACCGGACCCAGAGGCAACCTCAGCTTCCTCTGACGGGGCTGAGAGTGGAGCACCTGCAGGCAATGGGTCCTCCATCACCTCAGGAGCCAGAGCAGACTCAGCTGATGCCTGCACCTGAGGATCCAGCACAGGTGAGGACCCTTCAGGCTCATGCCCCAGCCCCGGCTCAGCTGGTTCTGAAGGCGGGGAATCCTGTGCAGGCTGAGATCCCTCAGGTTCAGCTCCGAGTCTGAATCCCAGGCCATCACAACCCCCTTCCATCAGCTCCAGCCAGAAGAGCCATTCCTCAGCATCTGATTGTGGTGGACTCACCTTCATTGGATATTTTTAAGCAAAAGTTGGATGGCCATCCATCTTCCATGCATGCTTTAGTTGAGATTCCTGCATTGCAGGGGCTTGGACTAGATGACACTCAGGGTCATTTCCAACTCTACTGTTCCATGATTCTATGATATCACAGGCTGCAACCTGCTTAGCTTCAAAGATAGAGCTATCTGTGGTGCATTTAGATCATTCTCTTCTCCTACACTCCAGGCAGAGATAGTCAAAGAGAGTAACCCCAAACCTCCCCTTTCAACAAAGGGGTTCAAGCCATGTACATCGGAATAATCCCTTTTATCTTCACAAGGACCCTGTGAGGTAAATTAGGCTTAACGTATCTTGCCCATAACTGTTCGGTGATCTTCAAAGCTACCTTTAGTTCAAGTTTTGTATTCCAGCTAATATACTTCATGGGCTCTCATACATCTGGCCTCAAGGAGGCCCAGGCCTTGATAAATTAAAGACAAATAGGCTAACATCCTATGTCTTTTGCTTTGCATGCAGAAGGCCCATGCATAGACAATTTTCAGTAAAGATGCCATGATAATGAAAGGCAAGGTCTGCACTCCTATATTTAAGAAAGGAAAGAAATCGGAAATGAAATGTTTGAGATTTGTACTCCTCCATCTTCTGGAATTTCATTCTACCTCCTAGGGTTGTTCTGCACCAACCATCTCACCATGACTGTTTCCTACTTCAGAGATGGGGAACCTGTGGCACTCCAAATATTGCACGAATACACCTCCCATTATACTTTGGTCATGCTGACTAGAACTGATGTGAACAGGAGTCGAAAAGCTTCTGGAGGGCTACAGGTTCCTCACCTCTGCTCTAGTTGGCTTCCAGGATTCCCCTGTAGTCTTTTCTTTGTCCATTACCTCAAACTCATAAATTAGGGATGGATATTTTCCTGTGTTCCAAAATCCATATCTGGCAGGATGTTGATTGATGTCCAGTGCATCTACAGTCCATTGTTAGATGGGGGGCCCAGAGCTTTTGGGCTGTCCTGAGCTTCATGGACAAATCCTAGGCTCTAAACTTCCAGCAGCATCCACTGCTACTCGAGTTGCAAGAAACCAATGCATTTTGAAATGTTACTACAGCATTCGGCTATATATTTTCTCCGTTCTTTCTCCACACCCGCCCACATTTATTTACAATGATTGGATTTTACTTTCTTTTATCAAGCTACATTTTAAAGAAAAGGGAGAGAATCAACTTACTTTTGAGGTTTAGGGGCTTGATATTTTGTTTGCATTGTCTTTTTAATGCTGAGCAAATAGCACTTCCCCGTAACTAGTTTGTAATTTGTTGTCATGTGTGGTTCTGATAGCAAAGGAAATTTCATTACAGGTACATTAAAGCAGGAGAATGCATGTACATTTGCATTTCTGGGTGCAGGTAAATAAATAGTAAACCTCATTGATAACCGAGGCAATTATAATTTGAATAAGATTATATTCTCCCTAGGAGAGATAAAGGGTAATGAAAGACAATTCAAAGCTAGTTTGTTATTACTTCATCAAATACCTCATCCTCGAGCCGATAAAACTCTCCAGTATAGCCCCCGCGAGACATTAACAGCAGCGATGCTCCCGAACATTTGTAGTGATCTCTAAAAACATTAATATCGCTATTTAAATGAGTTTGTGATGTACTATAGCGGAGGGTGAATCTGGAGGTGAAAACGCTACATGTGTTTTCATGCAATCACTACCAATGAGTTGCAGGGTATAACAAGATGAATTATGTTCACTCCAGACATGTCCTCCATGGAAGTTTTTTTAAAATAATAATAATAATAATAATAATAATAATAATAATAATAAGAGTGAGAGAGAGTTTAGTAGGAAGCATGACGACAAATATGTTTTCTGCAGGAGCATTTTCTTGTCTCCATCAGTCTCGCCAAAGCCATGGTATTAATGGATCTACCTATGCCATCCAATTGCCTGCAAGTTCTGAGAATGAAATCAGCTTCACTTTAAAAGCTGCATCCATCGGGCTTTGCTTAGGCCATTCACATGTGCAATTACCTGCTCATTTACCAGAAGAGTGCAGAAGTATGAGGACCAATATGGTGTAGTGGTTAGAGGGTCAGGCTATTTCAGCGGAGCTTAATGGACAGCCTTGCACGAGTCTCTGAGTCTAACCTAATCCACAGGTTCTTGGGGGAGGATCAAATGGGAGTGAGGAGGCAGAGCCTTGTAGACCAGGATTGGGGAACTTGATCCATCACTCCTGAACTTTGGCCACGTTAGCTGGGTTTGATGGGAGTTGCATCCCACAGAACCTGGGGATCTAGAGGCTCCCCATCCCTGGATTAAAGGGCTGCCTGAAGATTCTTTTTTTTTTTTTTTTGAATCATTGTACTATGCTAGGCAAGTAGCAAAACAGATAATGCTTTGTGTTTCTGAGTCAAAGGGTTTTTTTGAGAGAGTGGTAGGGGAATCCACCCCACCTAACCCTCATGGAGCCATGCTTATATAGATAATCCTTGGCCACACTTTATAAATTCCTTAGAGCTTTAGGAAGGCAATCCGCCCACCCCCACCCCAAAACCCCTCTACCCAATTTTCTGGCATCTCTCTTTCTCTTTCTTAATCCGTAATAACATTTTGCATTGTATAATCTCCTCAGTGCTCAAAAAAGAAATGATATTGCACTGTCCCCTTGAAGAGTTTATTCTCTGGGGAAAAGGGATTCGTAAAGATTTTCCTTGTCGCACGTCAGCCCTCTTAAAATCACAGCAGATACAATCAGTTTTTGAAATGCCCTTTATACCTGTCAAGCCAGATAAGATTACTAAGTTGTCTGCTCTCAAAAGTGTGATGTCATATAGTCCCATTTGCAGCAGCCCAAGTCATTATCTGTCTTGTCTGACAGGACACTGTACATGATCAGAAAGATCAATAGAGAAGTTGCTAAAAGAGGAAGGCCGAACAGTGCTGCGCCGAAGTGGAGAGGAAGCAAGAGAACTTTTCTCAACTCAAAAACCCACATGGAGACACTGTTAGCCACTGTTGCTAATGCTGCAAGCAGCCCTGGGACATATTCTGAAACCAGAGCCAAAGTCCTCAGGTCTGTAATCCAACCTTGCCCAATGGGGTGCCCTCCAGACTACAACTTCCAACATCCTTAGCTATTGTTCATGCTGGCTGAGGTGAATGGGAATTGTCAACCAAAACATCTGGGGGGCACCACATTGGGGAAGTCTGCTACAAAGTAACTTGAGGCCCTGTCATGGGACCTAGTTGAATCAGAGGACTGGCAAAGGTTAGGAGATATAGGGGGGAACTGGTGTAGCTCCCTCACCCCTTTGAACTCCAGAGTGAGTCCCTCCATGTTGGACAGGGATAGAGATCCTGCAGCCCTCCAGATATTTCTGAATTCCAATGGGATGGTGGGAGTTGTAGCACAACTGGTGGGCCACAGGTTTCCATATTGGAGAACATCCTGAAAATGTGTTTGTGTCTGCAACAAGGAATGGTGGGATAAACAATAAGCACAATATTTATTGGTTGCTTCTAGGACATGGGAAACTCCTTGGGGAGGGAAAAGGGCTGGCCCATCAGCGATTATTCTGAATAATTCATGTACTTTCATTCTGTGGAGGATGTGGGTAGTCCATCCTTTCTCTGCCCAATGCCCCACCACCTAAAACAGAGCTAGTTGTGTTTTAATAGAAAACCCCAATGATGCAAGGACCACTCAGAAACACTGTTTGCTACATAGAAGGTCCAGTTCCAATGAGTAACTAGGAACTTAGATAAAATCCCTTTGCCAGCTCAATGAACTGATCACAACTGCAACCAAGTCAAAAACAAAGAGAAGCATTCAGTGGAAAGAGAAAGCTTCTTAGATACCATTGTAAAAGTCACAGTGGACTTGGGAGTGAGATCAGCACTGCAACTGGGATGGGTAGTATCCACACTTTTTACTTAGACATTGACCAGCAGCTGCTGCAGTCAGACAGAGGCTTCTGGCTACGCAGAAGATTCATATCTGTTGCACCCTTTGCCCTCCCATGGTGTTACCACAAGAAAGGGGGGGGAGAACGCCAGCAAAGCAGCATGGCTCCCCCCCTCCAGGAAGCATGGGGGAATG
Organism: Podarcis raffonei; assembly: GCF_027172205.1. NCBI lineage: Eukaryota > Metazoa > Chordata > Lepidosauria > Squamata > Lacertidae > Podarcis > Podarcis raffonei. Next base: position 61,805,557 of record NC_070611.1, on the reverse strand, counting down.
GTACCTGTAGGATTGGTGGCTGCTCCCAGGCTTTTGAACTCCCTCCCTAGAAAAGTTAAAGTAGCTTCCTCCTTGCTGTCCTTCCCCTGGCAGGTGAAGAAGACCTTCTTATTCCAACAGGCTGTTGGGAACTGACTGCTTTTAATGAAATGGCTGGTGCCATGCTGTTTTTATTGTAATTATCGGACTGTTTTTAATAGGGCAGACAGACAGACAGACAGACAGAGTTTTAATTCTATTAATATTTAATTGCTTTTTGTGAGTGTGTCCCTCCCACCCACCCACTATTTTTATTTGTTATTTTATCTTTAAGCCACCTTAAATCCCTGTCAGGGCAAAGGGAAGGGTATTATACCATATTGGCCAGAATATAAGCCGCAAATAAGCCTCAGCTTTAAAATTCAAGGGGGAGGGGAGACAATACCCGAATATTAGCCGCTTGCAGGCACTCACACCCGCAAATGTAGAAGAAAATCCTACGGGTACCATTCCCCCACGCTCCCTGGAAGGGGGGGGGAGCCCTGCTGCTTTGCTGGCGGCCTCCCCCCTCTTTCCTGTGGTTCGGGGGAGGCTTGTGAGCCGTGGTCAGGATGGGTGCTGTTTTCCCGCACCCCCAATGGCCCTCATGGTGGCATCCTGGGCAGCGGGGGGGGGGGGCACTCTCCATTCCAGCCTTGGAAGGCAAAGCAGGGCCACGGACCTAGGGCAGCTGTTTCAGCAGTGATGTCGTAAGGTTGCGAATATAAGCTGCACTTTAACTTTTCACGGTCGGAATTTGGGGAAAAAAGTGTGGCTTATATTTGGGCCAATACGGTAATAATAATGTGGGCACATCAACATTAAGGTTCCCAGGCTCTTAACATCCTTGTTCTGCCCTGCTTTCTACTTCACTTCAGGGTGTTATCCCTTTGTTCTCCTGCCTTGCTCCACACTGAAGGTACAATAATATGGACCTCTCTTACAGGTTCTCCTAAAAATTGCTGAGATGGGAATAGATATGCAGTGCTTGGAGCACTTTAAAGTGTTACATAAATTCCAAAAAGCCCATTACATGTCATAATATGTTGTCTGAAAAGGGAATATAAATAATGCAGAATCAGAAGGCTTTGCGGGCTTTCTTTGAATAAGGATCTCTCTTTCTCTCTCTCCTCTCTCCTCCCACCTCCAATTATCAATCTTGTCAGGTGCAAATATTTTAGAATAGAAATTCATCATGATGTAAACACTTCAGTCAATGAGGGTTCATGTTCACAAGATGGGGGGAAATGTTCTAATTAATGAAAGTTCAACTTGAAATGCAAAATTGCAAGAGATCACGGGAAAAGGTCTGGTGGAATTTTTAAGCCCACGCCTGGCTCTGGGATCAGGAGTACTATGCTAAGTCACTCAATCATGCTAATTCAACCAGTTTTACTACTGCCTCTTCATTAACACTCACATCTAATGCCATTATGCAAATACACATGGAATTTTAAAAGTGCTTTTCCCCATCTGTTTTTTCCTACGTTAAATAAATAAAAATCACACCACCATACTTTTATTAACAGGATGTAGGGGGCGGGGTGACTGTTTACACCATGGGTGGGGAACCTGTGGCCCTCCAGTTGTGGTTGGACTCCAACTCCCATCAGCCCCAGAGGCTGTGACTGGGAATGGTGAGAGCTGAAGCTCAGCCAGAGCTGGAGGGCTGGAGGTTCCACACATCTGACTTACTCTGGTGAATTCCCACTGAGATGAAAGAGACTACCTTCATGTAAGTGAATAATAATTCTCTCTCCCCCTCCCCATGAATTATACCTATGCTGAATGTAGACCTACATGTCAAATATAGCCAGTATAGCATAGCAGTTAGATTGTTGCAGTGGAACCTGGGAAATGAGGGTTCAATCCCTGGTTCAGGAAATTCACTGGTGACCTTGCCAGCCATTGTCCCTCAGCCAAACCTACCCCACAGGGTTGTTGTGATGATAAAATGAGGAACTGAGAACCGTGTACATCAACTTGAGTTCTTTGGAGGAAAGTGGAGATATACTAAACAAATATTCATTAATTTGAACTTTGTGTGGTATTTTTCAGTGAACAGTGTTGTAAAAATATTTTAGGCATCAGCAATAATTATAACAATAATGTCAAAAGTAGTAAGTTTGGTAGGGCAATTTTTCTATGGAAAAGAAGAGAGAAAAACATAGGCTGCGTGAATATTCACCTCTCCCCGAATTGTGTTTGACTTTTTCAATGCTATGTCCCCCTTTTCCTTCTCCCCTTTCTTTTTCTTGTCAAATGGATCCCACACAATCAGAGATCATGCAACATGTGTGTGTTCACAGCACCTTGTCCATGCATTAGATTTAGGTGTGGGAGTCTTTTGCGTATGTGTGGAAACTGTGATATGGCATGCCTCCATGGCTGGTGGGTGCAATCCTGCTCCTTCCATGTACTCAGTGAACACGTGAAGGGGTGCTGTTGTGTGAACACTCCATAGTAAATAGCATGGCTTCATGACGCTATGACTAATGTGAAGACATTACAAGACATCAATCAATCAATAAAACCACAACTAAACAAATTTGGCTGCATCAGTGAGAGCAAATAACAGAGAGTAAAGGTGAGCGAGGGCAACTTAAATGAATCTGCAGGGTGTGGCAAAAGACAGCCAAAAATGGGGACCAATCTGAGCTTTGCCCTATTCATGAGATTATTTATTAGGAGCAAGTGAGCAGTGGAAGAGAATTGTGACCGTGAAGAAAATGCATGCTGGCTTATGTATCTTGCAACCTTTGCTCCATTATGTACTCAGCAAAAAGACTGGGCACTTCAACACCACTAAGTAGCATATTATCTGAGAATATTATATTATATAAATAAAGTAAAATAACATCTATGAATCCAGGCTACATTTCTAGAGATGCACAGTGGAGCATGTGTGTACACACACACACACACACACACACACACACACACATCTGCACAATGCAGATGATGAGTCTCCGCCAGTATGTTCATTATGTTCTCCCTCCTTTGACTTCACAGAAGAACATGAGCTCCATATTTCTCATTGTGTGTGTGTGTGTGTGTGTGTGTGTGTGTGTGTGTGTGTTAAAAAAAAGAGCAAAATGATTTTACTGTGTTGGAACAGCCCATTCATCACGCTGAACATTTGATTCTGTCACTTCAAGTACTTGTTAAAAAATCACTTCAAGCTGCTACAATCAAGGGCCAGGTACTTCCAAGGTCTGACACTTTTGTAGCTCTATTACACCTTTAAGTAGGATTCTTCAATCCAATTCCAGCCTTCATGATAATCAAGTGCCCACTCCACTTAACTCCAAGGCAGCTAAAGAACTCAGAATGCACCGGATAGATGCCTGGGTCTGATTTTCAATCAGGCCTCTCCTACCCACGGCTGCAAAAGCCCCTGAATATCCGCTAAGTAGTGAAACAGTCTCACTTACACCTAAAAGAAGGTAAGCAGTAGTGGCTCCGTTGTTAAAACCATCATGTCTTGTCTTCTGTCATGGAAAGAAAGAAAGAAAGAAAGCATTAGAATGCTAGTTAGGCACAAAATCCAGAAATATACCAGGGTTAAATCTTCATGCCAGCTTTACCCAGGAACAGTGACATGCGGTGAAAATTTCATAGGGAAATAGTTAAGGACAGAGGAGTCACCTTGCCAGGGCAATGTAGGGAGCAACATTGTGACATCTTGATGTCCCATGCATGAGCATCGCACCTCCTTCCCTATGCTGGTTATCATCATCATCGCCGTCATCGTCATTGCTACTACTATTATTATTGCTGTTTTTCTAGAAAAAGAGGTGCCATAACTCACCATGAACATCTCCGTCGTTCTCTTAGAATGGCAATGGTGCCCACCTGAAAGGTGCTGGAACTGAGTTCTGGTGAGTTGTGGCTGGAAAAAAAGCCCTGATTATTATTATTATTATTATTATTATTATTATTATTATTATTATTACCACTACTACTACTACCACCACCACCATCATCGTTATCATCATTATCATCCCAGGCAAAGTTCACAGGCAGAACAGGCAGACCAGAGCAAGAATCCAGGAAGAGAAGCAGCACCATGGACAGCTCCAAAAAGGTTGTGGGAGTTCTTCGTGGATAGCAATTGCACATGCTTGAAGTCAATAGAGTTGTACTCGGCCTGCTGATGAGCTTTGTGCTCCACGTTCCTCATCCATTTGAGAAAACCACTAGTGTTCAAAGCCTTCACCTATTGACTCTGGCAAGGCTGAGGTGTCTTCAGTTGTGCTGATGGTCCAGGCCTCTGAAGTCTGCAGTGAGGTCTCCCCAGGTTATGAAGATGGTGGCAAGACTGGCTCCCGGGGTTCTCGCACAAACACCTCTGGCAGAGAGGTGTCTTCTAAGGGTAATTTATTCCCGTCTTCTGAACAGCACCTTTTCACATATCATCACCTGGATCTTAAGCACCTTCTAAGAGATGGATGCAGAGAGGGAGAGATCAGCTAGGTGGGGCAAAGCAGCACCTGTGAAGGAGGGCATTTAGGCTCCATCCCGGTGAATGATTTTAAAAAAAGCTGGGCTGAAACACTTGGCATAGCTCTTCTTTAAAACTTTCTATTTCTCAGCCAAAGGGGGGGAACCATGGGTGTGTGATGGGATACATAGAAGCATACAATCACGCTCTAGTAGCCTCCCATTTTGACTGCTGCAATGCTCACTATGTAGGGCTGCCCTTGAAGAAGATTCAGAGATTGCAGTGGTGCAAAACACAGCTGTCAGAATGGTTGATGAGGTTGGCTGCCTGCAGACATGCTCCTCAAAAATCTGCACTGGCTTCCTACTTACTAGAAGGCTCCCCATTCATGCTGAAGACAGGGACCGTGCAGGGACTCCTAAGCCTTTCATACACTCATAACAGCACACTGAATTGGGCCCAGTAGCCTTATAGCCAGTGCAGCGTTCTATATATTTTTATGTTACTTATTTCATAAGTGACGTGGGTGGTGCTGTGGGTCAAACCACTGAGCCTAGGGCTTGCTGATCAGTAGGTTGGCAGTTCGAATCCCCGTGACAGGGTGAGCTCAGGTTGCTCAGTCCCTGCTCCTGCCAACCTAGCAGTTCGAAAGCACGTCAAAGTGCAAGTAGATAAATAGGTATCACTCCAGCAGGAAGGTAAACGGCGTTTCCGTGTGCTGCTCTGGTTTGCCAGAAGCGGCTTAGTCATGCTGGCCACATGACCCGGAAGCTGCATGCCGGCTCCCTCAGCCAATAAAGCGAGATGAGCACCGCAACCCCACATCTGGAATCTCACCACACTGTCCAGATAGCATCTTGGCAGCAGCATTCTGCACTAACGGCAGCTTTTAGTTAACACCCACAATAATTAGATCAGGAGTGGGGAACCGCTCCCAGCCCGAGGGCCACATTCCCTTCTGGGTAACCTTATGGGGGCCGTATCTGCCTCTGGTGGGCAGGAACAGAAGCAAAACTGGGCAAAACAATGGATGTAAACTGAACTTTTGTACAGTAGCCTATTTTCTATTTCTACATACTGCACTCGATCTTCCCTCCTGGGTGGCAAGAGGAATTGCCTGAGTTCAAGGATGTATCCTAGCCAGGGGGAAAGTGCTCAAGGAAAATGTAGCCAGGGGAGAGTTCAAGGGTCAGATGGAGAGGCCTGGAAAGCTGCATTTGGCTTCTGGTCTGAGGTTCCCCTAGGGACGCGGGTGGCGCTGTGGGTAAAAGCCTCAGCACCTAGGGCTTGCCGATCGAAAGGTCGGCGGTTCGAATCCCTGCGGCGGGGTGCGCTCCCGTTGTTCGGTCCCAGCGCCTGCCAACCTAGCAGTTTGAAAGCACTCCCGGGTGCAAGTAGATAAATAGGGACCACTTACTAGCAGGAAGGTAAACGGCGTTTCCGTGTGCGGCTCTGGCTCACCAGAGCAGCGATGTCACGCTGGCCACGTGACCCGGAAGTGTCTCCGGACAGCGCTGGCCCCCGGCCTCTTGAGTGAGATGGGCGCACAACTCTAGAGTCTGTCAAGACTGGCCCATACGGGCAGGGGTACCTTTACCTTTACCTTTATTGAGGTTCCCCACCCCATTATTTTATAACAACCTCAAGCAGTGTGTTGGCACTGGGTCATCCAGCTTTCCCATTTCTTGCATTGGACTGGGAGGACCAAGGAAGATGTGGCGACCAGAGAAGGCAGCAAAGGCTTGATAGAGACATGTCAGTGGTAGCAGTGAGAGAAAGGAGGAAGCCGAGGGATCGGCATGGCTCTTCTACCGCACTGAACACATAAATAGAAGATGACAGAAAGTCCTTTGGTTGCTTATAAATGTCAAATACTTTTAAGTGATTACCTTTCCTTGTCACTTAACATTAAAGAGCCATGTAAAATGCATTTATGCCCAGTCATTTGGAGTAAGGACGCAGCGCTCAACCAACACAGAACAGTTTCTGCGAGGATATGGAGAGTACAGCTGTCTGGAATACATGCCTTCATCCTCTTGCCTGTTCTGGAGCACGTTGTCAACTCTGGAAAGGAAAGCCGGGGGCGGAACAGAACTCATTTCAGCTGTGAAATAAGAAAAATATACAGGGATGTGATGGGAACATAGGAAGCTGCCTTACATGGAGTCCGACTCGAGGGTTTATCAAGCTCAGTATCATCTACAATGACCTGTGGCGAATCTCCAGGGTTTCAGCCAGAAGCCTCTCTGCTTGAAGATGCTGGGGCTTGAACCTGTGATCTTCTGCATGCAAGACAGAAACTCTACCACTAAGCAACAGCCCTTCCCATAGATTTTTAAACAGATGCAGATGGACCCATTTCCAAGTCATTCATGGTGTCAGAAGGATTTGAAGGCTTGTATGTATTTCCTCACAACACATGTTACAGGTTGAATGGGGGTCACTTGCCTATGAGTAGATAAGGAATAGAGCCCACTAGACTTCCATGCTGAGTGACCACCAAAACTAGAAAAGGACCTTCTACAAATGAAACATTTTTTTTGTGTGTGTGTGTTCTTGCAAGAAATAAATATTTCAGTGTGGCAGCACCGGCTCGCTGGAACACCCTGCCTTTAACATTGGGCAGGTACCTTTGTTATTGCTTTTGGTGTGTGCTAGAATCCTTTTTTTTTAATAAGGATTTTAAAAATATGGATTTTATTATGCCTGTATGCAGTTGATTTTGATTTGAGGAGCAATATGACTGGAATTGATTTCTGTTTCTTTGGGAAGATGACTCATTGCAGATGACAAAAGGATGATGCTTGCTCACGCACACACACACACAATATTACTGTGCAAACTTCTCCCCCTGTCTATCATAATCTGTAGCAACACTTACTCCACTTCATGATGCCATCATATTGTTTTTTTCAGTCCCCCACTCAGTGCCTAAGGTAAGAACATCCCTACTGAATGAGGTGAAAGGTCCAACCAGTCCAGTATCCTGTGATTTGGGATGGAATGTGGACAAGGAAATGCATGAGATAATGTCACAACCAGTGTAAAAAAGTAAAGGTAAAGGACCCCTGGATGGTTAAGTCCAGTCAAAGGTGGCTATGGGGTTGCGGCGCTCATCTCTCAGGCTGAGGGAGCCAGCATTTGTCCACAGACAGCTTTCCAGGTTGTGTGGCCAGCATGACTAAACTGCTTCTAGCACAACAGAACACTTTGACGGAAGCCGGATTGCATGGAAATGCCATTTATCCTCCTGCCGCAACAGTACGTATTTATCTACCTGCCCTGGTATACTTTCGAACTGCTAGGTTGGCAGGAGCAGGGACAAAGCAAGGGGCACTCACCCCATCATGGGGATTCAAACTGCTGACCTTCTGATCAGCAAGCCCAAGAGGCTCAGTGGTTTAGAACACAGTGCCACCAATGGTGGCTTCCCTGTGTTACTGTGAACTGGAATTTCAGCCTTGCTCCTAAAAACATATGGTTAGGTTTGGGACCAACAATATCTATTCTACCTTGATTAAGTTCTGATCTTCACAGAGTCTTCTCCCTTTCCACACACCTCATTTCACCACTTGTGCAGAAAGCCATCCAGACGGCAATGTTTCAAACAAACCAAGCACACTATGCAATCATTTCAAAAACCTGAAACACGTACAGTCTCAAGCTCCAGATCCATCTTCCTCCCATAGTTTGGATGTGGATATGATCTTCAAACCTCAAGTGCCCTTCCAGAGCTCCTGTGTCCAAGAAACGTTGCATATCAATATTCCCCCAAGCCTGCAAGGAGAGGTAGAATCCCAGTCTGCTGAACTTAAATGGCTTCAGTCCATCTTTAAACTTTCAAGCTCACCTCCAGAGCAGACCCCCTGGCCTCTTCGCACATGGTACATTCTCATTGAAGTGCTGTCTTCCAAGGTAAGATCAGCACTTCAAAGAATGCCCGCCCATTCCTTCACGGCTCTGTGGCTTCAGTGGAGAACAGTCGAAAAGTTCCTAGCCTTCTGTGTGGCTCTTGCAACATCAAAGAGGCACATGCATTTTTTAGAGAGTTAAGACTAGAGAGGACAGCCTGCCTTGCTTAAGCCCAAAGCATACTCATGTGCTTGTACCCCACTAAGCTTTCATGCTAACCACTTCATGCTATTCTGTCCCACAAGCACCATGTTAGAACTACCGATCTGATGAAGTCATTTTGGACCCAGAAGTTACATGGCTAGTTAATTAAAACAACAACAACAATGGAGATAAATGAAATGAGCAATTGATTAATAATCTTTTATTGGATGCAAGAATTCTGCCAGTCTCTAAATGGGAAACAGTCAAAGCTTCATCAGTAGCAGAGTGGCTAAATATAATATGGTGTTAGAAAGAATCATGGTATATGAGCTAAATGAGTTTTTTGTGTGAAGCTCTTTTGTAAGGTATGGGGAGGCTTATTATTATAGCTTGACTAATAAATGATTCCATGCAAATCTATTCAGAAGTAAGTCCTACTGAATTCAAAGGAGCTTGCTCCTAGGTAATTTGAATTAGGGTTGCAAAGTTTGGATCCTTGCACCTGTCCATTCAAGACAGTTCGTACTGGAATTCCCCAATTTCCTTGAGCATCTCTAAGTTCATGGCAGAAGCCAGATTTTGAGCAGGACTGCTTGGTTCACAGACAAGTCTTTTAGCTCCTCTCCTACATGAGCTCCCTGGGAGCTCTGGAGAAACTCAGTTGTTTTGTAGCATATCCTCCTGACATATTACTCCTTCTTACAGTGAGCATTCAGGGATGTAATTCACTCCACACATTCTCATGTCCAGGTAGACAGACAATGTCGGATGGGGCTGGTGGAAGTTGGAGTCTAAAAGCATCTGAAGGGCCCGACGTTTCCGATCTCTGCTTTATTGGTTAGGCTTAGTCCTCCAGTTGGAGGACTTTGCAGTCCAGTTTAAAGATGAAGAACTGCAAGACAGGAGAGTGGCACAAACACCCACCCACCACCAAAGCAATGAAGATTCATTGCTTTGCTAAGGGACTGCTTGAATGGCTTTCTGTAGATCAGAATGGTCAGATGAGCACTGTCTTACCACCACACCATCTGCTACTGAATTTTCTAAAATTCGACTCCTAGGGGGATATCCAACTCAGCCTTACTTTGGGTAAACCCACTGAAATTAATGGGCCAAAGTTAATCATGTCCATTAATTTCAATAAGCCTATATAGGACTAGCAGTGGATACAAGCCTTATTTAAAAAACAAAAACAAAAAATCCTGTTGTAAAAATGGCCTGCAGAGAAGTTTACATGCCCAATTTGTACATCAATAATTTTTTGTGGTTTCCCCCCTTATCCAAAGTTTTGCCTGCGGAAAAATAGCTCTCCTACACCCACAAATCACTGAATCTATTTAGCATCTCTTGAAGAGGTGTAATTTTTCCCCCCAAAATGTGACATTTGCTTCATCTTTTTTTTTTAATTTGGTGCCAGAGCATTTGTCAACATTAGTGCAATTAGCTCAAGTTTCATCAACTCATTGGCGCAATCTGTTCAGAAAGCACCGTAGAATGCTAAAAATCCTAACAGGCTTCTCCAAATGCAGTGTGAAACACGAGGGATTTGACTTGAGAGCTGCCCACTGAAAATAAAATTTAAAAAGGAGCCTGTCGAAAACAACACCACCACAAATCCCACAATTAAAACTGAGAAACTCCAGGTCCATCTATACTGACTCTGATCGTTAGTCCATCCAGCTCAGTATTGTTTACACAGGTTGGACGTAGCTCTCCAGAATTTCAGAGAGGGAGTTTTAGGTGCTTGGATTCAACTGGAGACATTTTGCATGCAAAGCAAATGCCCCACCACTGGGCTCTGTTCCTCTAAAGTGAAAGAGGATGAAAGCGTTGCAATCAGGTGGAAGCAGTGTATGCATTTCCCAATCCCATGCAGAAGAAGAAGAAGAAGAAGAAGAAGAAGAAGAAGAAGAAGAGTGGAAAGGAAGTGAATGTACTGAAAATGGTATTTGGGGTAAAAATATGAAGGTTTAGCCAAAAGCTGGAAAAAATTAGGAAGAGAAAGATTTTCCTCCCTCTCCATTAACACTGGAACTTCTGGTCATTAAAATGAAGCTGATTATTGGAAGATTCAGAACAGAGAAAAGGGAGTACAGTGGTACCTCAGGTTACATACCGCTTCAGGTTACAGATGCTTCAGGTTACAGACTCCGCAAACCCATAAATAGTACCTCGAGTTAAGAACTTTGCTTCAGGATGAGAACAGAAATCGTGCTCTGGCGGCGCAGCAGCAGCAGGAGGCCACATTAGCTAAAGTGGTGCTTCAGGTTAAGAACAGTTTCAGGTTAAGAACGGACCTCCAGAACGAATTAAGTACTTAACCCGAGGTACCACTGTAGTTTTTTGACAGTGTGTATAGTTGAATTGTGGAATGCATCAAGAAATAGTGTCCGAATCCAGACCCTTCAGTTTTCATCTGAGGTCCTCCTTTGAGTGCCACCTCTGAGGCAAGTTCAGAGAGTGGCGATGAGGAGGAAGGTCATAGAAACCATACTGGACCATGCTTAGCTTTGCAAATGTGCTGGGTGGTTTCTTTTTCTTTATTATTGTAGCACCCTGTTAGGTTGTTCTCCACATTTGTGGATTGTTCTCCCTAGAGAGATTCACCTGCACTATCATGAACATCCTTTCAGCATCAGGTAAAAATTATACTTCCAGACACTGGACAGATTTTAATGATATTGCTCCTTGTTGATGGTATATTTTTGCTGCTGAAGCTTTTGGTGTTGTTTTATTGGGTTTTTTTTTTACTAGTTATAGTGAAGCTCTTATTGTAATATGTTGTTCTTTTTTCTGATTTTTTGTTCCACTTTATGCACTTAAAACTTCAGAGGTTGTTTGTGTAGCCCCAGACTGAGAGGGGCATAAGGCTCCTTAAGTAAAGGTAAAGGGACCCCTGACCATTAGGTCCAGTCATGGACGTCTCTGGAGTTGCGGTGCTCATCTCACTTTATTGGCCGAGGGAGTTGCGTACAGCTTCTGGGTCATGTGGCCAGCATGACTAAGCTGCTTCTGGCGAACCAGAGCAGCGCACAGAAACGCCGTTTACCTTCCCGCTGGAGTGGTACCTATTTATCTACTTGCACTTTGATGTGCTTTTGAACTGCTAGGCTGGCAGGAGCAGGGACCAAGCAATGGGAGTTCACCCTGTCGCGGGGATTTGGATCACCAACCTTCTGATCGGCAAGCCCTAGGCTCAGTGGTTTAACCCACAGCGCCACCCACATCTCTCCTTATGTAGCAGGTAACTAGTAAATTGAAATCTTAATGATGATGAAGGGGATGATGATACTAGGGGTGTGGCCAATCAGCACGTGCAATGCCATTGGTGGGACTATTGTTTGAATCACCTGCCTCCCCACCCACCTGTACCTTGCTTATCTGAAAGTATAGCATCTTAATATGGCTATTACCTTCCCCAATTCTTCCCAAGTTTTCCAATGACAAAAAGTAGCTGCTGAAAAGAGTCGATAGGAAATTGTTGAATATTAATTATGTTAAAACAACCCCTCCCCAGCTGTTTCAAGGTTAACTGTTCAACAGAGAGTGAACAATAAAAATGGAAACCCATGAAACAATTCAGCATTCTCTCCATCAGGAGTGTTAAACCAGATGTCTCAGCTAGACCATCATGAACAAGGCATGACAATGGCATATTTTCCATAGAGCTATACTCTATGTGAAAATGGAGGTTTCAGGTTTGACCACTGCTAGCCTATGATCAGGAGGTAAGGATAATGAAATTTGCAAAAAGGGGAGAAATTAACAAAATTTTGGGCTTGGAGATGACAGGAGATACTAGACAAGAACAGAAAGTGAGGCTGCACTCCTACCAACTGAGCCTAGTTGCTCAGTGAGTTCGTGAGGAAACATGAGTGGCAGGACGATTGAGCCCTATTCCTGCACCAGCTCCAGACAGGTAATCAAGTCTGGATTGGGTCTGATGCCATTGCTTGAGTGGATCCTGGGCTGGCCCCTCCCTGCTCTTGGAATGGCTTATTCCAGGGGTCAAACTAGGACCTTCTGCTTTAAAAGCTCTACCATAACTCTTCTCCAAGGTCCTGGGCATGCAATCTGTAGAGCAGAAATAGCCAATGCCATGTCCTCCAGCTGATTGTTGGGTATGCTGGCTGGGCTGATGGGAGTTGGTAGTCCAACAACCTCTGGAAGGTACCACCTTGGTTACCTCTCACTTAGAGTGAGGAACACCCAGTAAAGTAGACCTGAATAACTTTTGGCCCAACCAAGCTGAAGGCAGTACCCACCCAAGCCATATACTCTGTCCTGCTAGATGCCCAACAACCCCTATGTTTTTGCAGTTCTCAAAAGGCAGAAAACTCAGGAGAACTCAGTTGCTCACCATGTGTGACTTGTTGTATGAGACCAGCCATGTGAGTCACCACTGGTGCAGACTTGAGGAGCAAGCCTGTTGCATCAAACCGAATAAGGGTCTTGCAAGGTGCCCATATTTGTTGGGTCACATCTGATTATGTCAGAGTATGCCATTTTGTCATAAGCAGTATATAAATTAATAAACAAATAATCATAAATAAATTAATAAACTGAAGTCAATTGAGCACAATGGGTCTACTTGATGACTCAGCTGGAGGTAACCCAGCATGGCAGGGGTTTCTGAAAGTTAAAAGCTTTAGCAAGAGACAGAAGGGGATTGAAACTGTAAACAGATTTTAAGGATACCACAACAAGGTTATTGGCAACACGTTTTGTAAAAATGTCTTCACCCAGACAGGATAAATCTGGGTTAAACTGGGGTGGTGGGGCTGCCATTTTTGATGACAATGATGTTATGTGGATTCTGCAGAAAAGAAAAGAATAAACAATAAACAAAAACCCATCCCAAACTTATTGCCTGCATAAGGAGCAGCCGTCTCCCGACAAATGCCCATTTGGAAGCCCCTAGAATGAAAGCAAAGGAAGGAAGGAAGAGATGAATCAAAGGTTATATCAAGGATCTTAGCCTGAGGAGGAAGGGAAGAAGAACAGACAGTCCAATTACTAAGAACAATAAAGAGAAAGGGCGAAGATGGAAGATAGACTGTAGGTCAGAGAGGACATGTGTGGTCAGTGCAGATGCCCTGATTCAGAGCCCTGCATGTTCTCCAACCCCCCCAGATGGAACTTTTAGAGGGACAGGCTGGAAGCTTTGCTACTTCAATTGAAATGAAAGGCACAGTTCTTACAATTTTTTGCGTGGTGTTGGGGAAATGATTGGATCAGGGGAAAGGTCAGCTTCTGCCTTAATTTGCAGAGGACACAGGTAATTGGTCTAACTTTCAGCACAAGGGGAGAAATATTGGCAAATCCTGGGGTGCTTTGTGGTCATGCAGAACTCTAGAAGGCTGAATATAATATGAAACATTTGAAAACAACTGTGCGGGATGTTTGCAGCTCTGCGGCGTGTCACCTCTGTTCAGCTGTCTTTATTTTTTCATATGCAGATAGGATCTTTCTGCTTAAGGCGAAAAAACCCAGAACAAAGATGCTTTTAAGAGTCAGGAAAAGAAGGAGAAAAGAAATAGCACTTATTGATAGGGATTTGTCTCCACCAAAAGGCAGTACACACAAAGGGAGCCTCTGGAAACATCTTAAATAACCGCTTGATCAAAATCATATATATATATATATATATATATATATATATATATATATATATATATATATGAAGAGATATAGAAGATAAAGGGTAAAGTCTTTTTCTGCCTGTAGCAGTTGCTTACTCACTCAGCTCTTGAAGAGAAGAGGCTGGGGAAAACAAACTTAAAAGGGTAAAAGTCACCCAAAGAAACTGTATGAGGTCTTCTTAGGGTTTTCTACATTTCGGATTTCCCGCTGGTCAGTGTCAATTTAAAGTCAATTTAATGAGTGGCAGGAGTAGTGTGCCTGTGCTGGAAACATCTGAGGGTGGATGTAGGTCTTATTCCAGATATTATTTACATGGTTGCAGCCATATCTCTTTGGCGGGGCAGAGGAGGGAGGGGAGAGAACACATGTTTCCAAATAAGTTTAAGTGTTCAATCTGGTGAACCATAGTTCTACATTAAAATATCAGTTGCTAGAATGAGAAGTTCGAATGCTTCTGGAAAAGGCTCTCTCCACATACCCCACATACAAAACTAGCAAATTTTCTAGAATCATAGCTGGAAGGGAAGCTGAGGATCATTCTGTCCAACCCCCCTGCAATCCTCAGTTGCTTCTATACGGGGATTGAACCTGCAGTCTTAGCATTATCACCACCATGCTCTAACCAACTGAGCTACAGAGTTTGAAGGGACACCAAATATCATGTAGTCCAACATCCTATTGATGTAGAGAAGCTGATGTGTGCCTAAACTGCCCTGACCCCACCACCTCCTTGCCCTGTCCTCTTATCTTCCCAGTACGTAGCAGTGACACTGCTGCTAGGAGGCCAGGTCTACTGTGACGCCTATCAGCTGCAGAATCCCTGATAGGTGGCCACACAGCCTCATGCTATAATAATAATAATAATAATAATAATAATAATAATAATAATACTGTATACCACCTTTCATCCATAGGACCGAGGGCAGTTCACAACATAACATTACAAAATAAAACCGCAAAATACATAGTAAAAATGACAACAACAACAAACCTGCCTGAGATCTTATGAAGAAGGCTGGAATGCAAATCTAATAAATAATAATAAAATAAATAATAATAACCAACGATCCCACAATACTTTTAAAAGTGCATTGGATGTCCATCATCCAAAGGCCTGGTCAAAGAGGAACATTTTTGCCAGTTGCCTAAAGGTGGATAATGAAGGCACCAGTTGAAGCTCCCTGGATAGAGCATTCAATAAATGGGGAGCCATTGCAGAAAAGAAGAAGAAGAAGAAGAAGAAGAAGAAGAAGAAGAAGAAGAAGAAGAAGAAGAAGAGGAGTTTGGATTTGATATCCCGCCTTTCACTCCCTTTAAGGAGTCTCAAAGCGGCTAACATTCTCCTTTCCCTTCCTCCCCCACAACAAACACTCTGTGAGGTGAGTGGGGCTGAGAGACTTCAGAGAAGTGTGACTGGCCCAAGGTCACCCAGCAGCTGCATGTGGAGGAGTGGAGACGCGAACCCGGTTCACCAGATTATGAGTCTACTGCTCTTAACCACTACACCACACTGGCTCTCTATGTTCTCATGTTGCCACCCTCCAGACCTCATGTGAAGGAGCCAATTTTGTGCCCCGCAGGTGTGTGTTTTTATACTACAGCTCCCTTCGGTCACGGCCACCTAGCTTAGTGGTTAAGGATGACAGGAGCTGCAGTCCATCAACTACTAAGCTTCCCCCTGGTATCAGGCACCATCTTATGTTCTTATGTTCCACATTCCCCAAACATACCCCATCACACCAGAGAAGGTAGGGAGCCACTTGGGCATTTATCTCCCTGCCTCCCTGCTTCAAAAAGAGTGAGTTATCAATCTGGATGGAGGACACACAATGCATTTCCAAGACACAATCAAGAGAACTGATTAATTCAAATGGAGAAGACATTCACTGCATAAAAGGCTGCTTGGTCAGATGGTTTAGCACAATCAACAAGAACTCCACTGAGAATCAGGTTTTAATATTAAAGGATTTCTTTCCATGCACCTATGGAACAGCCTCGGTCAACTTGAATGCTGATCCCACATGCGGAGAATCTCATTTTACCATTTTGAGCTAGGGAAGAGCTTCTGGAAAAAAGGAAAAAGACACTGGATTCATAATATATCTGAGCATTAAGAGCTGGGCAAATTCATATTCTGAACCAAGTAATTAATGCGCTTCAGCAATGTCTCTAGCTGGGAGCATTATTTCATGCGGGCGAATGTGCTAACATTTAACCTCCCACCTGCAATGTACAGCCTGCAACATTCATATCATATGAAGCACCCACTCTTCTATTTTAGTTCTGTCTGGGTACTTAGATCAGAGGCTGCGTGGGTGCCCACCAAAACTTGCTAAGGAAACCGTGAAAGGTCTAAGTAAATATTTCCTCAAATATCCACAATGCGCAAGTTTGCTCTTACTGGTCAGTTCCTGTTTGCACAACATTGAAGCCACACACCCCTAAAGCAGCCATTTTGTGATGTGTCATGCCTCCACGACAGCCATTTTGTGACACCGGCATCAAAAGATAGGTGGTCTACCTTTGGTGCGCACATGCCATTGCTCCGAGTGACGCTCCAAACATCCCTTTTCTGTTACAGTGGTACCTCAGGTTACATACGCTTCAGGTTACATATGCTTCAGGTTACAGACTCCACTAACCCAGAAATAGTGCTTCAGGTTAAGAACTTTGCTTCAGGATGAGAACAGAAATCGTGCTCCAGTGGTGCGGCAGCAGCCGGAGGCCCCATTAGCTAAAGTGGTGCTTCAGGTTAAGAACAGTTTCCGGTTAAGAACGGACCTCCAGAACAAATTAAGTACTTAATCCAAGGTACCACTGTACTTCTCTATTCATCCGTCTCCTACTCCTACCTCCGACGGTGGCTGCTAAATGCCACCTGCCTTTGAGATTTCTGCTCTGCTATTCTCAACAAACGCCTGGTTTGGGGGGAGGGTCCAGGTTCTGGGAGACTCTCTACCGACAGCGTGTCATCCAGCTGCTGCTCAGGCTCAGCCTGTCCAATGCTGTATGGTTCCTGCTCCTCCTCTCCCATTATTTCCCAACTTCTGTCATCTTCTCCTGGGGTATGCCCTGCGGCAAACCAGTCCTATGGATCTTTACTATCTGCCCCTTCATCCTCTCTGGAAGGCTCCTGGGGAGGTGGTCTCCACCACCCCTCTTCATCTGCCCAGTCCCTGACACATTAGCAGTTATGGGCTCCAGTGGAACAGGGACGACTGTGGTTCTACTAGGGCTTCTGAGCTGGAGTAGGAGGAGGGCAACACAACCTCCTTGGGCTGATGACTACAATGGACTCCTCTTCCACAAGTGTGTCAATGTTAATATGCATGGCAAGAATTGGGAACCTGTACCCTCCAGATGCTGTTGGACTGCAACTCTCACCATCCCCTACCAGTATGACCAGCGGCCATGGGTGAATGGGAGTTGTAGTCCAATGAAGGACCAGAGGTTCCCCATCCCTAATGCACGGCTTGTTTCTAGGTTAGCCATGACCATGATTTCAGTGGGTCTGCAATGAGTAACATTGGGCTATGTCTGGGACTAGTCTGAGTTCCTTTCCCTCTAAATCCCCAACCTCATCCCCCAAAGATGAGGTGTCTGGTGCCATGGTGAGGAAACTATCTAGTTTCCCTGGGCTCCCTCCAGAGCATGAGGAGAGCTGGATAGCAGTAGAGGAAGTCATTCTCCATCCCACCACATCCTCCTCACCAAATTAGTAAAAGAAAACCCTGACCAGTTACATTAATGCCCTGCACATGAGCATTTCAAAACACCCCTCCATCAAGTAAGAATAACATTCTTTTGCTCCCACATCGGCAACCTTGCAAGCCTCCAGGTCTTTTTTTTCATTTCCAAGCTCATCTCTTCTTTGATCCCAACCATCATAATTTTTCGCTGGGACCTTGATCTGCTCCTCAACAGGTTATTACCTTTAAGCAAAGACTCGGCAGTTATTTTGTTCCCCCAAAATGGAGAAATGCTTTTGTGGATTATATTACCGAGATGGATCATATTTAGTTGGCTTGCTGAAAGACGGCAGGAGCTAACCCTTCCATTTCCTGCATTGCATGGGATTTAGACACATAACTCCCATCAAATGCTCCATTAAATTCCTGTCCGGAAACGTATGAAAGTTATATCTCTCTGCATCTTTACGACATCATAATAGTTTGGACTGCGAAGGACTGAGCAGTGTTTTTGTGGAGTTTTTGTGGGGTTTTGTTGTTGTTGCATTAGTTAACTGGGCACATAGAATCATAGAATGATTAGCAATTTTTATTTTTTTATTTTTTTTACAAAAAGCAAAACAATTCAAATACTGTGTGGTATGGCTCACTTGACTCCCGTGTTTGACCACATTCAGAAAGGAGATTCCTGCTTGCACCTAGAGGGTAAGGCAATTACAACAACAGATGGTGTTCCCCCGAGTGACTTCATTCTCAACCCCTTGATCTTCTGTTTTTTATATGCTTGGTAAACCACAAGTGGGTAGGAGGTTTGCAGAAGAAAAGCAGGTTCTCTTTCACACACCACCACCTTCTTCCATGAAACGAAATACAATAAAGCTGAAAAGCAAGATGAGGATGGAAACCCAGGCCAGGTCTTCCGCAAACAGTAATTATACTTATTTTCTTATATGTTACCCTCTTTACTTTGGTTTTGTCTTGAACCAAAATGGTCACATTCTCAGTGCCTCCATCACCACTGAGAAGGCCCTGGGTGGATCTACACACAAGAAACCCCCCGCTATAAATAAGTCAGAAATTAAAATGTTATAACAAATTTTAAAAAAAACAACGCTATGGAAAATCGCATAGAAATTTATTTTACTCTACAGCACCATCTGGTGTTGCATGTTTATAACACATTCAAAGCACTGTTTTGTGACTAATGTAGCTGAGTCCCAAGTCTCAGTCTATCTAATTTGTCATGCCTACAAAGTATTGAGAGCAGGTAATGACCTGTCTCAGCTCAAAGCAACTGCCTAACAGTGGATCGACAGAGCCTGACAAGTACTGTGCCTGAGACTTTGCAAGACCAATAATCTGACTGGTCGGTTTTGCAAAGCCCCTTGCATAAAAAGCACTGTCTGATGTCATTGTGACATCAGGCGATTGACTGCCCACCTGTCAGACTTGGCTCATAGATGATTGGGGAGATAATGGTTTGGACTGTTGGCCAGATTCAGTTCCATGCTCCATTTCATTTTGTTCTGTTCTTCAGTTTTGTTCCTTGGCTTTGATTCCTCATCTCTGAGGCTCTGGCAAAACTCTCAGCTCCTGGTCCTCGATTCCCATCTGGCCACTGTCTATAAACCATTACCTGACACATGAACGGTAATGCCCGTTTCCCCACTTGTAGGGCTTTTTTCAGCTGGAACTCACCAGAACTCAGATCTGAAACCTCTTATAAGAGAACACTTTCCCCCCTAGAAAAATAGCACTGCCGACTTGATCATACCTTGGCCAAGATCAGTGATGGTGGGGAAACTGGATGGGAAGGACTTTGTAAGTTTCATAGCACTGGTATTATGGGATGAGGCCATAACAATACGAGTTACACCTATGTTGAGATATTTTGCCATTCATTGTATGTGGAAGTGCAAAACTATTCACAGGAAAAAGAAAGAAAAAGAAAACTACAAGCCTGTGAACATGGTATAATTTGCATGGTTTCCAGCTTGCACTTTAAAATTCACTTTCTGTGCTGCATTTGCATATATCCAACTTTTCCCAAAGAAGACTCTGGGTGATCTAAACTTGTGCGATGCTACTGAGACGAGGGAGAATTCACAGGGGTACGGCTGTATCCTCAGATTCATAGCTGTGGAGCATCATAAAGAAGTACAATGTAAAGTGAAGACCATTATTAGGGGTAGCAGATGATGAGGTGCTTTTGTGATCCTTTATTTATTGGCCCCATTCCTCTAATCTATCAAAGCTGCTTTGTACCATTTCTGCGGTACGAGTCATCCCTGCGGCTAACATAAGCATGGATGATTTTCCTCATGTAGCACATTCCTCGGTTGATCTAAAGATAAACTAGTTGCTTTCCAAAGCACTTCTCTTCCTGAGTAGAAGTTGGTGCATGAAGCCTAGCTGGGGGAAAGAGTGAAGCTCAGTGGTAGAGCCCATGCTTTGAATGCAGAAGATCCCAGGTTCAGTCGCCAGCATCTCTAGGTAGGCTGAGAGATACCTTAGTCTGAAACGCTGGAGAGCTGCTGCATGTAGACAATACTGGGCTACATGGACCCATGGTCTAACTCAGCATAAAGAAACTTCCTGTGTTCCTATTATGCGAAACAGAGGAATGGCCACGATGTGCAGCCCTAATCGTTTTCCTGATAACATCAAGTTCTTTGCCAAGAGCAAAGTATGAATGATGGTCACAGGCTGTGGTCATGCACTGGATACACAATCATACAGAGTCATCATTTGTGTGAAGTGGTCCAAACATGCAAAATACAGAAGGCTGTTCCTCCAGCTTACCACTGGGTGGGTTTGCCCCACACTCCTTGGGCAGGAAAAGAGGATGCTGAAGAGCCAAGCATGTTGGTGTCCCTCAGACCACACCCCTTGCCTGTCCTGCTTTGCACACACTTTGAATGTTTTTTGGTCTGGCTGGAATATGTCCTTGAACTCTAGCCATGCCTCTTGGTTGCCTGGATGGAGAATAGAGAGGGGTGAGTGTGTGTAGAAGCTCGCCTACCATACAAATGTAACATTTGTCACTTTGCCAACATTTGTCTCTAGTTCCATCCCTACCACTGGCATGTGGCCCCTCAAAGACTACCTAGAAAGGAATGAAGTCCTTCAGCTGAAAACAATCTTTATACACCAGAGTGTGGGATTTGTCGGTCATCCAGTAGAAAGCAGAGTGAGATTTTCTTTTCTTTTTATGCAATTCATTGAGGGACCCATTTTCTTTGCGTACTCTGTACTCTCTACAGTTATGAGTGTGGCGGTTTAAGCTGGGGTTGACATACCTAACTGGCCATGTCTGGCAGGTAGTGATAGTAGGGAGATGGTGACAGAATAGGGTGTCCAAGCAAGCACTCTGAGGTCTCTACATAATGAACGGCTGCTGCCTAACCATTGCGAGATGGTTTGAGCAGATGGAGGGGAGAACATCCTTTGGGCACTGGAGGTTTCAACTTTCATAGTAAAGGTAAAGGGACCCCTGACCATTAGGTCCAGTCGTGACCGACTCTGGGGTTGCGGCGCTCATCTCACTTTATTGGCCAAGGGAGCTGGCATACAGCTTCCGGGTCATGTGGCCAGCATGACTAAGCCGCTTCTGGCAAACCAGAGCAGCACATGGAAACGCCATTTACCTTCCCGCTGGAGCGGTACCTATTTATCTACTTGCACTTTGACGTGCTTTCGAACTGCTAGGTTGGCAGGAGCAGGGACCGAGCAACGGGAGCTCACCCCATCGCGGGGATTCGAACCGTAGACCTTCTGATCGGCAAGTCCTAGGCTCTGTGGTTTAACCCACAGTGACACCCGCATCCCAGTTCAACTTTCATAGAACCATATAATTGTAGAGTTGGAAGGGAACCTGAGGATCATCTAGTCCAACCCCCTGCAATGCAGGAATCTCAACTAAAGCACCCATGACAGATGGCCATCCCTCTGCTTAAAAACCACAAGCTCCTGGGGGAGTCTGCTTCACAGTCGAGCAGTTCTTACTGTCAGAAAGTTCTTCCTAAATCTCCTTTCTTGTAACATGAAGAGCAGGAGAAACAAGCTTGCTTCATCTTCCATGTGACAGCCCTTGAGATATTTGAAGATGGCGATCATATCTCCTCTCATTCTCCTCTTTTCCAGGCTTAACACACACAGGTGCCTCAATTGCTCCTCATAAGGCTTGGTTTCCAGACACTGGATCATCTTGGTTACCCTCCTCTGCACACCTTCCAACTTGTCTCTATCCTTTACGAATGCTGCCAGCAGATTAGGGCAATTAGTTCACCAGCTTGGTTTATGGTGTCAGTCAACAAAGCTGTGGCACTTCATAACATCCTCTTTTTGGGGTGTGTGTGGCAAAGATGATTTATCCCATAGCATTTCAAAAAAAATACTTACCATGTCTATCCTCCAGCCAAAAGGTGTTCTCATCAGCATTTGATAGCTGGGACAAAGGGGCAAAAGATTGGTCTTCTTCTTTTAACTGATAGACTACTTGGAAGCTTCCCAGGGGCCAGAATTATTCTGCTGTGCTATCTGCAGAAAGCCCTGGAAGAATATTATGATTTATGAACACTTGTTTTTCTCCACATTGCTCTATTGCCACCGTAGCCCCAACCTTGGTATAGTCTTTTAAAACACCAGAGTATGCCATATTATATGAAGAATTAAGTTGCTGGCAGAACAAAACACTTGACAGTCTGAATGTTTTATTGAGGCACAAAAGCTTTTAAGTTCCATTGAAAAAGGCTTTTTCCTCTCCCCACCCCACCATTCTGAATCTTTAGATTAAAAACATGCACTTGATCCAAAAGGTGCAAGCCATGAAGCAAGAAGCTGGCTATTCATCTAAAGTCTGTTATTCAATAATTTAGCTGTATCCAGCTATTAGAATAATAATTCAACTATTATTTAATAATTCAGTGATGGATTGTTAAATGAGTAGTTTTTTATGCTGTCGATGCACCCG
The DNA here is from genome assembly GCF_027172205.1 of Podarcis raffonei. Taxonomy (NCBI): domain Eukaryota; kingdom Metazoa; phylum Chordata; class Lepidosauria; order Squamata; family Lacertidae; genus Podarcis; species Podarcis raffonei. The sequence goes on along the minus strand of NC_070611.1, from coordinate 61,782,735 downwards.
GAGGGTACATAGTTCACATCGCACATGTATAAAACACAATCAGCAAATGTGTTTTCTGAGCTTGTTGTTGAACGTTTGGACAATGGCTGTGCAGAGACAGGTGATTAAGAAGGAAGGAAGGAAGGAAGGAAGGAAGGAATTGTATTGGATGACATGAAGAAGTCTTTGGACATTGTGTTACCCTCTGTTTCCCTCCATTCTCTGTCCACACAAGCTCATAGCACCATGAGATAAGGATATAGGAAGAGCCCTGCTGGATCAGACCAAAGGCCTAGCTAGTCCTTCATTTTATTCTCACTGGGATCAACTTGATTCCTATGGAAAGCCCACAAGCAGGATATGAGCTAAATAGCACTCTTCCACTTGTAACCCCCAGAAACTGGTATTTGGTGGGTATCTGTAGTTGTATAACATTTATGCGTATGTATTGTTGGGAATAACACAACAACACTTGCAATATGCTACCTGTTTATCCTTCGTGTTTGCTGGCAATCAGAGAAGACAAAATTGAGAGCTAGATGGATGACAGGTGTAATTCAATATAAGGCAGGTTTCAATTTTCAGATCTGTTCTGTGGAACGCCCTCCTGTCAATGAAACAAGCAACTCTCTGCCTTCAGATGTCTTTTAGAAGACATCTGAAGGTATAGGGAAGTTTTTAATGTTTGATGTTTTACTGTGTTTGATGTTTTAATTTGTTGGAAGCCGCCCAGAGTGTCTGGGGCAACCCAGTCAGATGGGTGGCATATAAATATATTATTATTATTATTATTATTATTATTATTATTATTATTATTATTCCTAGCCCATTGCTCTAAGAATCCTTAGTCCTTTCCTCGGATGTAATGCAGATCTTGTCATTTCACAGAATATGCATTTTATAACGAGAAAACAGTTTCATACACAACACACCATGAAAACCAACCTGTAGACCACAGTGAGCAACCTGTGGCCCTCCAGATGTTGTTAGACCATATCTCCAAACATCTGGTGTCAAATGAAGACTCTCCCCCCTGCATTATTCCAGCAGGCATTTCAAAAAATTTCTGATTTTTATAGTTACTTTTAAATTCATTTTATCTTTATTGCACTTGCTGAGCTTGAGGTTCAACGCTTAGAGACAATTGTAATTACGCAGTCTAATTTTTTTCACAATAAATGAATGAATGATATAATCACGCACCCACTGAAATTCAAAGGAGATTCTAAAGGAAAATGGAAGCCTCCCCGCCCATTCTCCCTGCAGAGGAAGAAAACTTTTGAGAAATTAGAAGACAGATTTCATCACAGCACTAATTATCGCTGTTGGATTGGAACTATTTTTAGGGGTCCTATTAAAATGGTTTAGGGGAAAAAATTGTAGGCTGCCACATGAACTCAGTCCTGGGCAGAAATAAATGAAATAAATCAATGACACTGTTATTCCCCTGGCTATATTGTGTAACTGTAGACTCTGTAGTTACAACTCCTACTTTTCTGTATGTACTTCTTTATTTCCATCAGCTGGCACCATTCTTTTACGTGAGGATTACTGAATCTGTTCATTTCTGGTCTGTGTCACTTTTCCAAGTGCTTCACATAATTCTGTTTCATTTCCACATTAACCTCTCTGTGTGCTATTAACATATGCTCAAAATACACGTATAAATTTATATATTAAGAATTTACATAAATGTGTGTGTTTTTCCAAAGTGTGTATTTGGATTAAGGCCAAAATGCAAGCAATCTTCCCTTAAGCATTTTGCATGTTATTTTCACTCAGATTTGCCCTTTTATGTTCATTTTACCCCAGTGTAGGCAATTTTGTATACCGTACATTGGTTGGAGAACGACATTGCAAAATTCTGACAAGTGCAAATTTCAAATGATACAAGTGTTTTGGTTCACATATGGGTTTGAGAAGTGTTAATTAGGGAGCTTCTAACTAAAATGGAAACAAAATCCAATTTGTCCTCCATCCCCAACCTAAACAACTCCTTTAAGAAGCACAATGGTTCCCTCTTGAAGTTGTATAACTCCCAACCCCAACCCCATTTTGTGGGGCTAAATGAGAATCTCCAACTTTCATATGGTTTTGTACTGGATATCTATGAATTATGGCTCCAACAACTGTGCAGTTACAGCTGTGGTGATGCAGAAGTGAAATTCAGCAGGCTGTTTATCTAGTGTATTTACCTGTGTTAAATAAACTCCAAGCTTTGTCAGGATCTCCAACTGAAAATCCTCATGAAATCATGAGTATAATTGTGTTTTTATTGCCAGACATCTGGCATAATTTTCAAATGGAAGTAAGAATAGTTTATTTTCTTCCCCCAAAGCAATGAAACACAGCGCTTTTTCTTCTTTTTAATTAAATACACAGTCATACCTGAAGCAAACTGGAGGAGATAGGTGGGCACAGTCCAGTTTGGAGAAGATAAGCAATGAAATATACTCAGCTCAGGCTTTACATAGCACAACTTTCCCTACAATCACGTTCTATTAAAAGTGTGTAGAAATTGCTACCATTTATATTTTCTCTTCTCCAAAATGACTGTCATTTTAAAAGAAGCAAAACAAAATTGTGTGTTTCTCTTTGTGTGTCCAGAGATGGAAGGAAGGATGATCATTCCAATCCATCACCTGGAAGATGAAGGGAGGCTGGTCTGTGTTTTAGGGGATGTGGTATTCTAACCTGTTGTTTCCGAACTTCTTTATGGACCCTTTGATGTAAGATGGGGAAAACACATCTTCAAAACAAATGGGTTTATTTTATTTCAGTAAAAAAATATACCCTGCTGGCTAGGCAAGGTCCTCCCCGCAAGCCATGAGATTCCTGGTTCAAGCCCTAAAGCCAAATTGCATGCCAAGACAAATCATAATGCAAGTGTACAGAAAACCACACCAAACCAAATCCACACCATCCACTTTTCCAATGGGTTGCACAAGCATCTTGCAGGTGAGCCAGATCACAGAGCATTGCATTGTGCCTTTGGGTGAAGGAATAGCCTCCACAGCTGTAGACCAGAGGTATGGAAGAAAAATGGCTTGGATGGAATACCACCTACCCACTCCAAGACCATGAATATATCATGTACAGTGGTACCTCGGGTTACATATGCTTCAGATTACATACGTTTCAGGTTACAGACTCCGCTAACCCAGAAATAGTGCTTCAGGTTAAGAACTTTGCTTCAGGATGAGAACAGAAATCGTGCTCCAGTGGCGCGGCAGCAGAAGGAGGCCCCATTAGCTAAAGTGGTGCTTCAGGTTAAGAACAGTTTCAGGTTAAGTACGGACCTCTGGAACGAATTAAGTACTTAACCCGAGGTACCACTGTATTTCCTTCTCTGGCTAGGAATAAAAAAGTGGAAACAAAGAACAATCAGAAGGAAAAGGAACAGATGGAGACAGTCATTGTCCTCTTGCTGCTTAACTAAGTTAGCTTTGCCAACTATGAGAAGAGAAGAATGGATTGCTGGCAGGGTGCAGAGGGGTGTATCATAACGATGGGTTGGAAAACACATACATCTATTTCTCTGCAAAGGCAACCAGAATGCATTGGGAAAGTGGTGGATAATATATTTCGGAGAAAGGGAATCACAGAATTGCGGACTTGGGAGATACCCCAAGAGTCATCTAGTCCAACACCCTGCAATGCAGAAATCTCAGCTCAAATTTTTGCCCAAAATGCACTCCCCATTTTTACAGGCTAATAGTATGTCCCAACAGGCAGAGTCAGGGTCCCATGTGGACTGAATGTGTCCCCTAAAATATGCCCCAGAATCCTTTGCAATGAGCAGAAGTTCCACGGCAAAAAGTGCAGGGTTTCTTTGGCAGATAAGTCTATGTGACGAGATTTTCCCGAAGGCGGAAAGTTTGAAAGCCGCCGTTATACTTTAATCAAACACATGCTCTGAGATAAAAGGATCGTACGGATGATTTTTATCAATCACAGCGAGCTATGTTAGACAGTTAGCTGGGAGCCACAATTATAGCCTATCTGGCAAATGTATCCAACATATTTATTTTGTGAATAGATCCAAGAATTCAAGGCAACAAGGAGTGTTGCAATTCATGGAAACACTAGGAAGACTTTGATTCTGAACATCGCGTAATAAACAAAACACTAATAGTACAATCCTTTGCATATTTACTCAGTAGAAAGTCTGGATGTATTCAGTGGAACACACACATGCCCTAGTAAATTTATTTAAGATGGCAGCTTCAATCTTGTTGAGAAATGGTAGGCCAATAAGATAACTCTGGACACCCAAAATATATCCCTAAACCCTCAAATGCAATCATGTGCTCTCCTGGTGTGACACTGCAGCCACTGAATGTGCTTTGCAGCTTGGTCAGAGGGAGTTCAGATTCCATGTCATGTGAAAACGCACACACATGCTGATGCTTGGACAGAGCCATGGAGCCACGTGAGCCCATTCCAGGTCATTCCCACCCACTTCAGATGTCAAGCAACCAAGCAGCCCACCCACTGTAGTATATTCTCCCAGTTGTTTCTGGAATGAATAGGATTTTCTTCTTGTCTATAGACTAGTCTAGGTGCTCTGAGATCCAGTAGATGCAGACCCTCCAAGTGTCCCTATTTTCCAGAGACAGACCTGGATTTATAGGAGCTGTCCTGGTTTCTGATTTGATCCAAGAATGTCACACTTTTCCTTAAAGCTAAAGGGACCCCTGACCATTAGGTCCAGTCGTGACCGACTCTGGGGTTGCGGCGCTCATCTCGCTTTATTGGCCAAGGGAGCTGGCATACAGCTTCCGGGTCATGTGGTCAGCATGACTAAGCCGCTTCTGGCGAACCACAGCAGCGCACGGAAACACCGTTTACCTTCCCACTGGAGCGGTACCTATTTATCTACTTGCACTTTCGAACTGCTAGGTTGGCAGGAGCAGGGACCAAGCAACGGGAGCTCACCCCGTCGCAGGGATTCGAACCGTAGACCTTCTGATCGGCAGTCCCAAGGCTCAGTGGTTTAGACCACAGCGCTACCCACGTCCCACACTTTTCCTTAGGAGGTTCCTATATTCACTGGAGAAATGTTGAAGGGTATGGTAGGATGCCCCTGTTTTCATCGGAGAAATGTTGGAGGATATGGAGTTATGCGATCCCTGAGCCAAGGAGATACGTAACTAGTCAACATTTAGAAGAAATCTGAAGGCAGCCCTGTATAGGTAATTTTTTTTAATGTTTAATTATTCATTATGTTTTTATATATGTTGGAAGCTGCCCGGAATGGCTCGGGCAACACAGAACTATTGGAGGGTATATACTGTAGATAGATGATGGAGGTCTACAACAGAGTTGGAAAATTCCCATCCCCCAGGAGGGATATATCTTTAGCTGTCTCCACCACTGCAGGTCACCTTTGACAGGTGGGTCGAATCTGGAAATCACAAGCAGGGAACATGCTGTTATGCTCAGTTGCTGCTTTCAGGCATCTGGTTGGCCAGTGTGAGAACAGGATCCTGGAATAGATGGGCATAGAATAGATGAATAGGAATAGATGAGCCCTGATCCATCAGGACTCATCATGTGTGTGTATTTCCTTTCTGGATCCCCCCCCCTTTTGTATTGCACTCTTTTAGCATCACTGTTTGATAGGTAAGCAACAACATATCACTCCAAGTCCTTTCAAGCCCCATGGTCACAATCATGAATTTTGTGGAAAGAAGTTCTGCGTTCTGGGTAAAGGCGCATTATTTTAAACTGTTCCAAAAGTAAAAGAGCTTGAGGATCACTGGATCTAGTGCAGGCATTTGGTTGGGCCAGCTTCATTTGCATGGAAGCAAAGTTACAGTAAAAGTAATTGCACATTAAATTAAAACTGATTATCTTCCACCACCTAAGTGAAACCGTGCAATTATCTGAAGCTGCACCCAAGACAGACAAATGTTAACGAAGCATTTGCAAAAGTTGCATTCTATTCACTCTTTTTCTCTCTAATAAAATGGTTTCAGGACTGCTGAATGATCTCATTTGTGGAGTACCATGAGAGAACATATGCTCACGCACTACCAAGTTCCTCTGAAGGGACAACCTTCGCTTGTCAAAAGTGGCACATGGCACCCATGAGGACACATTGTTATGCATAAGACTTGCATATCAAAGAGAAGAAGCAACACACACACCCCGCCTTTGTATCATGCAGTCTTGACTCTTCCTTGGATATCCTCTCCCCCGACCCCAACCCTCTTTCTCTCACATGCACACATTCAGCCCAGTCCTACAGATCAGCTTTAGCTGGTGCAAGCTGATGTGGCATGCTGTATGTGGCAAGGGGGAAAGAGTGTCTTACTCTTGCTTGCTTGCTGCAAGTGTAATGCATGGGAATGAGGGGTGAATTGACTTATGACTAAGTAATTCCAGTAGCAACTGTTATTTTATATACAGTCATACCTCGGGTTACAGACGCTTCAGGTTATGCGTCTTCGGGTTGCACACCGCGCCAAACCCGGAAGTACTGCAACGGGTTACTTCCGGGTTTTGGTGCTTGCTCATGCGCAGAAGCACTAAATTGCACTTTGCACATGTGCAGAAGCACCGAATCACAACCCACACACTGATGTGGTGCTGCGGTTTGCGAATGCTGCGGGTTGTGAACGTGCCTCCTGCACAGATCATGTTCGCAACCCGAGTGTCCACTGTACAGGAGAATAAGTCTATCTGAGTCAGTGATTGTCCACAATGACTGGCAACAACTCTCCTGGGTTTCAGGAAGGGGGCACTCCCAACCTTACCTGGAAATGCTGGAGATTCAGAACATTAATTCAGGTTTACAGTAGAACCAGTGGAAGTTTCCTCCTGTACCAGCATGAGGGTCCCTTGTATAAGAATTCACACTAACATTTTCCTCCCCATTTAATGTGACAACTGTGATATGCCAAATGCATCATTCATCCATCCATCCATCCACCCAGTCATTCAGAATCAGAAGGAACAAAACTCATAAAACATTTTCGTTTCTCCCCGGAACCATGAGAACTAGGTGGTTGCTTTTTTAATCTTCATGGTTCTCTTCTATGTCTTTCTTCTTTGGCGATGACTCGTAGCCGAGTAAGATTCTCTTCCATGAACACGGTTTTAACAGTGAGGCCGTGAGTGACTGTGGAGGCCAATTCTGCTTCCACAGTGGGGATAGAGGATTTCCAGGTGGGAGTTGATCACGGTGAGGGTTTGCCAAGCCTGCCTTCCTCTTAGCACATTTCTCCCTTTCATCCTGAGTCTGAGCGTCTTCAAAGCCCATGACACCTTTGATAAAGGCTGTTCTTCAACTGGAGCACTCCCAGGCCAGTGTTTCCTAGTTGTCGGTGTTTATGCTACGTTTTACCTCTTCTAGGTAGCTACTGGAATCTCACTAGAGGCAAGATTCCACAGCTAGTGGTCTAAACTGGCTTAGGCACTTGCTTTTATTTAACCATCTTCATGTTCCTCTTCTGGATAGCTACCAGAATCTCACCTGAAGAAAGATTCAACTGTTGGTGGTGCAACTGCAGTTATGACGATTTTCCTACACCCTTCTATCTCTTGTGGGGGCTAATAGCTTAATGCAGCTGTGTGGTAAAACAACCCTGTTTAAGAAAATGATCTAATATTCTAAATACAGAGATACACCACCACACTGAGTGTTTCATGAAAGCCATCGCTGCCATTGCAACCATCCCTAGGGCTCTCCTGTACTGGCAGATGTTTAATAGGAAATGTCGCCTCAGTCCCACATCCCTGCCACTGTTTGCTTTCTGCTCCATATATCATCCCTCCCCCCCTCAAATAATAATAAAAAATATAACGAAGTAATAGGAAAACAAGTTTGGATTCCAGAATGAATTCTGTTGATGATGATGAATGAAACAGAAGAGACAGGTTGATTTTCATAAGTTAAATGGAACTCCGCTGTGCTGAGTGCATAGGCATCGGATGGGGGCGGGTGGGAGGGAAAGATTGGTGACCTGAGCAAACTTGACAAGAGAAGGAGGGAGAATTTATGTGCAATGGCCTAATGTCATTTGAACAAAATGATATTTGTTCTTTGCTTAGGGGGGACCAGAAATATGTCATTCAGCCTGATGGACCTCATCCAGTGGAGCATGTCTCTAGTTAAATATGACCATAATCTCTTCTGAATCAATACATCTTGTTGGTGGAATCAAGCCAAATCCCATCCTGATCCTAGGTAGGAGACAAGTGTGTGTATCCACATGCCATTATGTATTGATTTATTTTGAATATCTATATCCCACTTCTTTTTCTTGTTTTAAAAGAATTCCAAACGGGACACACACACACACACACACACACACACACACACACAGAGAGAGAGAGAGAGAGAGAGAGAGAGAGAGAATATAAAGTTTAAAAATGAATAACAAATTGAACATCAAAAATAGATTTTTTAAAACTATAAAAAATCACAGCTTCTCCCAAGGTGATGTCAGCCTCTTCTTCCTCGCCAGTTCAGCCATTGCCTGAAGTTCTTCCTGAATCTCCTCATGCTGCATTGTGGAAAACATCCATGTTCAGCCTTTTCAGGCAGACATGCAGCTTCTAGAACATGTCTGACCTTTCCTGATGCACCTTGGCCAAGGTTTTGGAAGAAGCGGTGAGCGTGCTTCCTCCTCCTCCTTTTAGCTTCCAAACACAGATGCAAATGCGTCCTTCTTCAAGCTCCCATTTCCTCGCTTGAGGTTCACCAAACCACACAGGTCTCCTAATTCTGCCACATAGTCTTGCAAAACTCCTCATTCCACCTGTGCCACATTATAACTGGGGTCCTTCCAGATGCACTTGCTGTTGAGGTCCGCCGCTGCCACCATTTACTAATCCCGCTGGTTTTCAGTCTTTCATCTTCCCCCTGTGTCCAGTGCTCCCACCATGCCAGGAGCACTTCAATCTCCCTGTCTAGTTCCTTGGATTGTTCATCCAATTCGCTCCTGTTGACTTTGAGGAAGTCAAGGAACTGTCACTGCCTCTAGGCGCTGAATGGCAGAAGAAGGCCTGTTCTGCTGTCCTGTTCCAGATGTTAACACATTCAACTTTACAATTTTATGATTCTATGTTGAGATTCCTTCATCGCAGGCAGTTGGATGACCCGCAGGACCCCTTCCAACTTACAATTCTGTGATTGTGTGAGTTCACAATAGTTGATCTGCACTCGTACAGTTATCCCATGAGCCTGTGTGCACAATAGCTGAGAAGGAGGAAAAAACAAAAACAAAAGCTCTTTCAGACTTGCATCTGATTAGAGACAGTGTGTGCCTGTGTTCAGCGTAACTTGTGAACAAGTCTATGTGAGGAACAGCTTTTGATTGCACAGCTGAAAACAGCTTTTAAGCACAAGTGCAGGCAAGGGGGGAGAAGATGCTGAATGACAACTGATGGAATAATTCCCACCCACCTTATCTCTGCACACACTACCTTACAAAAAAACCCAAAAACATCCGCTGCCTATTAACTGCTAATAAATAAACCAAAAAAAAAAGTGATCTGTGACACTGATGGTGTTTTACAACTGTCCTAATCAGATGATTCCAGTTGGTAGTCCGCTGCCGTAAATCAAGCTTAAGGAGCAGATAGCAGACCTGTGATCTGATGCCAAGAATAAAATATATTTGTTTAATGGGGCTTTAAATCGTTTGTTTTCAGGAACAGGGGTTCTGTTGCCAGCATGATCGCTTCCCACCGTATTTTAAAAGCCGCTCTGCCTTCACATGGTGAAGAATGACGTGGTAAGAACACAGCTCACATGCATGTCAAGCCTTACTTGGCTCTGGCCAACAGGATGCATTCATATGTCCATTTGATATGTATTTTAATATGAAATGTGATTATATATATGTTTTTAAAAATTAAAAACCCACAAACCTGCTGATTTTATTTATATTTTGGATTTCTTTTAGGTCGACTTGTTTCTAACATATGATTTCATCAGTATTTTTAATGTATATTTTATATGCCAGATTAACCACTTGGAGGTTTAGATGATTAAGTGATATATAAATCCTGATCAATCAAACAATCAATCAATCCATGTTATAAAATGACCTACCTTCATCACTAGGGTAGGTGGAGAATACTGTAAGTGGTATTCAACTGTTTTACACATAGTAAACCCAGTGAAATTAATGGACCTAACTTTGCCATGTTCATTCATTTCAATGGGTCTGTTCTGAATAAAGCAAGTGTTGTGCCTTCATGTCAATAAGTAAGGTAAAGGACCCCTGGACGATTAAGTCCAGTTGAATTTGACTATGGAATGTGATGCTCATCTCCATTTTCAGGCCGAGGGAGCCAGTATTTGTTCACAGACAGCTTTCCGGTTCATGTGGCCAGCATGACTAAACCGCTTCTAGCTCATGGGAATCAGTGACGAGTGCCAGATCCCACGGAAACACTGTTTATCTTCCCACTGCAGCGGTACCTAGCTATCTACTTCCTTGGTATGCTTTTGAATTGCTAGGTTGGCAGGAGCTGGGACAAAGCAATGGGAGCACACCCCTTGTCATGATCAGCAAGCCCAAGACGCTCGGTGGTTTAGACCACAGGGATGAAAAAAAAACCAAGAATGAAATAAATGACCTATAGCTGAACACCTACTTGATTTTGCCACCATGAATGATGTAATTGCCACTGGAATTTCATAATTTGCCTCACACCAAATTAAGCTTTTTCGTTTTAGCAATTTTTATTATTTGTAAAGGACGCGGGTGGCGCTGTGGGTAAAACCTCAGTGCCTAGGACTTGCCAATCGCATGGTCGGGGGTTCGAATCCCCACGGCGGGGTGCGCTCCCATCGTTCGGTCCCAGCGCCTGCCAACCTAGCAGTTCGAAAGCACCTCCGGGTGCAAGTAGATAAATAGGGACCACTTACCAGCGGGAAGGTAAACGGCGTTCCGTGTGCTGCGCTGGCTCGCCAGATGCAGCTTGTCACGCTGGCCACGTGACCCGGAAGTGTCTGCGGACAGCGCTGGCTCCCGGCCTATAGAGTGAGATGAGCGCACAACCCTAGAGTCTGTCAAGACTGGCCCGAACGGGCAGGGGTACCTTTACCTTATTATTTGTAAACTAAACCTATTATAAAGAACACGTTTGTTCTAGCTTTTAAATTAACTCATTTCAGGTTTTTGAAACATACTGCAGCAAGAATTTCTAGAGGGGGAAACCATCCTTAATTGTATCAGAAGGCAAGGTGCAGGAATCCTTTGGAGCACTGCAACAGCAAAAAATGAGGTTTGCACATTTTCACTGCCATAGGGCCCAAGTCAGCACCACTGGTTTGAACAATAGTGAGCCTTATGGACCGAAGTTGGGTATTGTCTGAAGCAGCCTCCAGCCATAGTGGATGGGGCTAGTGGAAGTCGTGCTCCAAAACATCAGCAGTTTTGAGATCCTATCTGTAAGATCCATCACTGCCTGTTACCTTTTCAAAGCCAATATGTGACATGTCATTCCCAAGAGCAGCAACCTTCTGCCCAGAAGCCACACTGCACTTCTCTCCAGTAGCCGCTGGGGGTCAGGTGATGCCACAGAGGAAGTTTGTGGCATCATATTCTCCACCCTTCCTAGGTTGGAATGAGATGCTATGTCTGAGAGACAAAAAGGTGGAGAGAAATTCTCAAACAATCCATCGAATGAGCTTAAATAAGTAAATGTCGAGTTTGGATCCTTCTGACTTGAATGCAAGACTGTCCAAGTGGGGTGAGATGAGGTGGGAACTGAGTACAGACTGACATTTTTAAAATAGGACACCCAGCCCTTTGTGTGGGGCATTGAAGATAACAGGATTGAGAACAAGCTCCTCTTTCGCTTGAAACAAGTTGATGATAGCAGCCACAGAAATGCTCTCGGATAAACAGATCAGTCAGAATTTAAAGCTTCCCAATGCCCTTTTATAAATTAGTGATTTCCCAACTGAACTGAGCATTGCACATGCGTTGATGTAAACAAAGATCCTCCGAAACCTTCTAGCGCAGCAGAAGATAAACAGGGCTAGTCGTGTGTTTTCAATGTTGCAGGAGTTCAATAACTATGTACTTATTGCAGCTCAACCGGGAATTGCAATGTAGACTTGACAGAATAAAAACAGAGTGGATTTTGTGGGCCAAATTTCCCCTCTCTCATTCTCTCTCTAACTGAAGTGGATAAGTTAATTGCGGATTTACACCCAGCATAAATGAAAACAGAGCAGGCCTCTTGTGGTTTCCTAGTTTCCCAGTTGCCATGAATAAATTGGTGTGGGGAGGGTGTTAATGGGAACTAAAAATATTTGCCAACTGGAAGGATGGAATATAGAATCTAAGGGAGTGCAATGCAAAATGGCCACTTTTAGATTAGTGCTACCTGTTCACCCAGAAGACTTGGTTTCCATGGCAGTTAATGAAATAATGCTGCCCTATAAGAGGGTGAACCCACTCTCGTTATTTGGGTATTATCAGATGGCTACAGAAAACACGTGGCCCTCTCAGATCTCTCGTCTTTTGTGAGGTGGAGGGCTGTGGGCACATTTGCAAAATGTAGACACTGACACTGGCACCACACCTATGCTGCAATGAGGTACCCTCTGAAACCTATCTTATCAACTGCAATATAATGTTTTTGTCCAAGTCTGATTGCAGCGATGGGGGGTGAGGAGTTCCTGTGGACACCAGGGAAAACGTCTGTGGGCACATGGACACCCATGGGCACCATGTTGGCAATGAGAGCCAGTGTGGTGTAGTGGTTAAGAGCGGTAGATTCATAATCTGGGGAACCAGGTTCGCATCTCCACTCCTCCAAATGCAGCTGCTGGGTGACCTTGGGCCAGTCACACTTCTCTGAAGTCTCTCAGCCCCACTCACCTCACAGAGTGTTTGTTGTGGGGGAGGAAGGGAAAGGAGAATGTTAGCCGCTTTGAGACTCCTTCGGGTAGTGATAAAGTGGGATATCAAATCCAAACTTTTCTTCTTCTTCTCTTCTTCCTGATATAGAATGGGAACATCTGAGCTGTATGTGACATACCAGCCATATAGTGAAGCTTGCCAGATACTTGATAAATTGCTGTGGGGCGGGAAGGGGTTATTATTGTACATATATGGCTTTGGGGCTCCATGAAATTCAGGCATTGTGACAGTGTTCTTGTTTTTAATTACATTTGCAAAAAGGAGAAAGACAAAGTTGAGGTTTACTAAGAAAAAGGCTCAGTTCTTTTTCTGAGCTGCTTGTGGGCTCTTACATACCAAGTGGGACCTGACTCCAAATATTTCAGTGTACAGTGCACAGATCACCTACACGGTGCCCATCAACTGGACTCCAGTTCCCATCAGCCTTAGCCACCTTACCCAATGCTCAAGGATGATGGTGGTAGGAGTTCACAAACACCTGGAAAGCACCACATTGGCCACCCCCATTATATCCTTTGCTCTTAACAAGAGTTCAGGGTTCCAGACAACCAGCCCTCCTTTAGTATATTCCATTATATCCATTCCTGCCTCCCCACCACCTTCCTGTTCCGCCTCCCCCAGCTGCCATTCAATGTTTCATGACTCAATATGTTTGAGAATGGGATTATGGGACTGTGGGGACGGCGTTTCCCCTGAGCCACATCCACCTTCCCATGGAGCCTTCAAGGGCAGTCTTGACTGTTTACTAGAAAGAGAAGGCATATTGAAGGAAGGGTAGAGAAATCACAGCTAAGAAGCTCAAATCATATATATGGCTGATACCCTTCTTTGGAAATTAAACCAAGGTCCAGACTTTAACATTCAATAATTTTACTTGCAGAAACTTATAGATGAATTAAAACATAATGTTTACAGTCACATGCTTGTCCAAGCATGGTCTTACAGTCTGTTCTTCTAACTTCCAAACAACTGTATTTTCCTCTCTTTCCAGAGCTCAGCACTCAGCCTTCTGTATCTCAATTAGGCCTTGCAGGTCCTATGAGGGATTTCCACTTTTACCTTCTCTGACATTTTTGCTTTCCTTCTTTCAAGCATAGAAGCAGCGCTCTATCTAACTTAGCAGTGTTCACAGTGGAGTCTAAAACAGTCACCTTGCTTCACATAAAATGGAGTCTCTCCTTCACTAGATACCTCCCACGTGACCAACATTAGCTGATCACATAAGAACTACTGGAGAGCTCTCTAGAATTCAGTTACCAGCCAAGCAAATGTAAACACATAGTAATGCATAAAGCATTTGCAATCAAATGAAGGGCAGGACAGCCAGGGCTTGCTTATTGCAGCCATCAGCTACCTGCTTGATTTCTACTCCATCTCTTTGCTTGCGCAGCAGTCCAGCTTAGCTCTTCCACCTATTGGCTGATGCACAGGAGAGCAGAAGCTGCTTTTTGCCCCTTGGCACAAGAGTTTCCAAGCGCCCAGCAGGCAGCTTGCTGCCTGGCACCTGGGAACCCTTGCACGAAAGATTTTTGATACGTGGCACCTGTCAATCATCAGGCATCACAATATGGAGGTGGAAAAGCAGAGAGCTGAACTCAAGGAGTGGAAAAATGAAGTGGGGAAAAAGGGAGAGGGACCAAAATTGACAGATCCACCGATCTGTGGAAGTAAATTACTTTGTGTTCAGTTAGCCTTATTTCCAGAGAAGCAGGTACAGGACTGAAACCTGACTTGGTAAGATGCACAGGCTAGGAATTTGGCAGGTCTCCACGGGAAAGAAAGAGAAATGTCCAAGACTGTGCCCAAACAATAAACAAAAAGTAAATAGCAATACTTTTTCTTGGGTTATTAAGTTTAAGGACTTTATAAAAATGGGAACTGTGGTTTCTCCCCCACACACTTTGTATGTCCCAAGTGAAGAGCAAGATTGCTGCAGTTGGGACTTTTTCTGAGCACCCCATGAAGGCAAGTAAATGAATTACAGTGTACAGTGCATTCAATAACAGCCAAGACTTCAAAGCTCCCTAATAACTAGGCCATGAATCTAAAATGTGTGGCTTGGCACATCTAAGAGTTCTCCCCTTTCTCATCGTGTTCTTTGAAAAGGTGGCTTTATTCAGATTCCCGAGACTTCTCTTGTTCTACAAAAGCACTTTTTAGGGTTTCATTGAGGTTTACATACACCAGTATTCAACACGAAAGACTCGCGTGTCAATTATTCATAGCAATGGCTTTCATCTGCCCGGGTTATTTTTTGTTAAAAAATAAAATAAAATAAAATAACACGACCGTCTCCCTCCCCAGTTTGATGTTTAATTTAGAATAAAAGTCAAAATCTTTTTTCCCCCACAAAAAAGTTTTCCTCTCTTTCACAGGGGAAACTGTGATTTTCTTTAAAATTCTCTCTAAGAAGATAATGCCAGCTACAAACAAAAAGAAGAAAAGATGACGCCTAAATAAAGGGACTGATCCTGTAAAGAGTGCTGGATTTCTTTAGTTCTGGTTAATGGGTATAGGGACCAAGGGAGCTTACTACATTGAGAAACAGTAACCTAGCTGGTAAATTTGGAGTGTGCCACACTGAATTGCATCCAGATCCAGAGCCTGGAGCATGGGTGTGGAACCTCAGACCCAGGGGCTGAATGTCGCCCTCCAAGCCTCCCCATGTGGCCCTCTGAGCCCACCCCAGGCCACACCCCTCACTACCCTTCTTCACCAAATGCATAGCAAACAAACAACTTTCCAAAATATATAGTAGATTGCTGTTGCTATTGTTGTTCCAACTTCCCTCCTATCCTAAAGGAGCCTGGGGTGGCAACCAACCAACCAACCAACCAACCAATAAAAACAATACATTGCCAAAAAGAGAGAGGTGCGTATGGGGTGCTGGTAGAGGACACATCATGCTCCTTCTGGTGTAGCTTGTCCACCTTTGGTCCCCACCTTGCACTCAGCTCTCACCTGTGGCTTCTAGAAGCTGTCAGCACTCAACAGCAGCCACATCCCAGGAAATACGTTGACTGGCGGTCTAAACGAGGTGAGCGTACCTGAGGGGTCTCAAACCCTTGGTGAGTTAGGGACTTCCCTTGCATGCAAAGACAGGCTCTGGCAGATTGAGAGGATGAGACCAATAGTGGGTCCAATGGTCAAGAAAGTGGTTTGGGCACCTGCTGTAGAGGGAAATGGGGGGGGGGGCAGATGGGGCTCATCCACCTGGGAAGGTAGCTCATCTAGGAGAAGGAAAATAATGATCCTAAACTTCCATTGCCTTGTGGGATATCTTCAGGAGAAGAAAAAGCTAAGAAGTACACCCTGCACAAATCCAGAGTGGAGTCCCTAAGATGGTTTGATAGTGCCTTGGACGTCTCCTTCCGGCAACTCCTGCAGCCAGGCTGGTGCCAAATGTATTGCTCTGCTTTCCTTTGGACCACCCCAGTGAGGCTGAGTGTGTGGTCTTGTCATCTGAGCAACCCATTACTTCCACACACACTGTCCAGGCTTGTGCCTTGAGAAGGTCACTTCGGTGCTGCTAACGCAACAGTTTGACTTCACCCCGGAGGCATGCTCCATTGTCTCTTGAGAAAGCAGGATGCCAGCAACAACAACAATCACAAAAGTTAACCAAATACCTTCAAAACTAACGATTTCAAAGTTGCCAGAATCAATCTATTTCAGTATTTTTCAGATCCCAAGCGCCTGGGTGAATGGGAATGTTTGAAAATTCCACCCAAAGAGAAGTAACGAGGGGGATAAATGCACCAGGAACAGCATTCATTAAGCAGAAAATCATGACCAAGAAGTCCCGTGTTATGGGTCACTGCTTCCCAGGCACCAAACACTGGTATCCCCATCACTAGGGCCTCCCCTGCTAATCGTTGATACTGGGCAGGGCAAACTTTTAGGTACTTGGGTCCCAGGTTGTTTAGGGCTTTTAATGGTAGTGCTAACACTTTGAATTTGGCCCAGTAGTTCACTGGCAACCAGTTCAACACTTTCAGGGCTGGTGACACATGGTGCTTTTGAGCTATGCCACTTACAGAACTAGCAGCAGAACTAGCAGCAGTGGAGCAAGCTGATCGGGCGCCTGGGGTGGCACACATGCCCTGCACCCAGGGGCAGGGCCAGCCGCCTGCGGGGGCTGGGTGAGCAGGGGCAGGACACTCTGTGGGGCCTCTGAGGAGTCTGCCTGCTTCCTCCCACTTAGCTGCCCTACAGCTGAGGGGGAGGCGGCGGGTGGACCATTTGGGACAGCACAGAGCCTGCAGGCACCCAAGCCACAGCGCCAATCCCAGGAGAGATGAGTGGCTCCGGCGCGCTGCAGACCCTGCGGTGAGTACCGCCCGGCATTTTGTCACCCCCCTCAGTGGTGACACCTGGGGCTGTCTGCCCCCATTGCACGCCCCTTCCTCCACCCCTGGCTTCCAGACCTGCAGATCTACAAAGGCAGCCCCATTGCAGTAGTCCAGATGGGAGGCAACTAAAGCATGGACTACTGCAGGCAGACTAACTCAGTGCAATAACATGTAGATGTAGAAGGGAAAATTGAGCTTCTTGATTGGGGGGAATGTATGCACATCACCAAAAAGAAACTACGTAGGAATCATCATGATTTAAATTATTATGGCATTCCCCTGTATATAAACTGTAGGGCAGGATCCACACTGCCTGGTTGCTAATCAGCACAGTGCTTGGATTGTATTCAACTAACATGTTGGCCATTATTCTCAATAGATACCGAATCCTCTTTCACGAGTAACATAAAGTCTACAGCGGTCTATAAAAAGAGAAAGCTCAGTTCCAAAACAGTCTTTGAAATTCCCTTCAGCAAAATCCTACTCAGTATGTTGGACAAGGCATAGAAAAATGTGGAAGGAGTGCACATTCTAATCCAAGTAGGTGAAAACAAGTCAGCTGCAAACCACTGATATCTTATTATTAATCCCTCTACCCCATTGGTATCAAAGGGAAATTTTGCAAAGTTAACATACAAAAATCACTCAGAGAAGTGAATGCCATGTGTACAGCATAATCCTACATGTTTGCTCAGAAGTACATCTATGTCCAACGGGGTTTACTCTCAGCATTGTGTGCAAAGGACGGCAGCCTTAAAAACCTAGATATGTCAGCAATCCCAGCATATGATCAAGACAAGATTTAAGGTAGAAGTCAAGGAATGGGAACATCGGAAGCTGCCTTAAAATGAGTTGGACTCTTGGTCCATATAGCTCAGCAATGCTTACCCTGCTTGGCAGTGGGTCTTCAGGGCTTCAGGCATTGAACTTCCCCAGCCCTATGCTGAGGATTGTTCCTGGGGCCTTCTGCATTCAAAGCATGTGCTCTGCCCCTGAATGATGGTCTCCTCGCAAGGTTTGAAACAAAACCAAGTCACAGATTTTCTAGTTGAATATTAGCTGAACTTGGAAAGTAGCTAAGGCTGCGGGTGCAGCAGTGTACAGATTGGACTCCATCTACTCTATCTAGGCAAGCAATAAGCACAATCAGAGTTCCACATTCCAGCCATGCAAAATCTCTCATAAGACCATAAGAGCTTGTTGGATTGGACCAATGGTCAATCTAGTCCTGCATCCTATTCCCAACAATGCTCCAATGTGACATGGGGAAAAGCCAGGATGCCAGCTTTTGGGGCCGCACTCCAGTCTAGAACCTGTCAGGGACTGGACAGAGGAGGAATGCTGGGAACCACCTCCATAGCCTGACCCTTCCAGAGAAGAGGAGGACATTATAGATTTACACCAGTGGTTTGCGGGAGGTCATAGCTCAGAGGCGGATGAGGGGGGAAGCTGGGAAATAATGGGAGATGAGCAGGAAGAAGAAGCAGCACAGGGGAGAGACAGCTGACAGACTCAGTGTCTTTAGAAAGCATTCCAGACCTCCCTTCTCCCAGAACCCAGCGGGCATTGAAAGTAGGAGAGCAGAGAGCTCAGAGGCAGAAAGCACAGATCAGCCACCGTAGGGATGACGTCTAATGGGAGAGATGGAGGAGGTGGGATTTTACTCAGAGCAACGCCAGTACTCTAAGAGGCAGCATTTCTAAGCCTCTCTCTGTGAATATTGAATAAAAGACATTGGTAAGAACTCTCCCTTTTTGTTTATTCCTGACAGTCTACTGTGGAGGAGGGATTGGATTACCTGAAGCCTGACAGAACCCTACAATTGTAGAGTTGGAAGGGATCCCAACGGTCATCTTGTCCAACCATGTGCAATTCAGGAATCACTGCTAAAGAATCCCTGACAGTCTCATCCTCTTATACAGTCATCCAAGTTGGTGCCCATCACTCACCAATGTGGGAGCAAGTTCCATAGTTTAATTATGCACTGTGTGAAATGTACTTTCTTTTATCTGGCCGACTCTTCCAACAATCAGTTTCATTGGATGTCCACGACTTCTAGTGTTATGAGAAGCGGGGAGGGAAACTCATCCACTTTCTCCATGCCATGCCTCATTTTATAAACTTCTATCATGTCACATCCTGTTCGCCTTTTCTCTAAACTGGAAAGCCCCTAACACTCCAGCCTTTCCTCGTATCTCCTCGATCATTTTGGTTGCCCATTTCAAAACCTTCTCCAGCTCTAGAAGATCATTTCTGAGGTGAGGCAACTGGAATTCAATGAGGTTGTGAAGCTGGGTGTGGTGAGGGGTGTGGCCTGAGAAGAGTCTCAAGGGCCAGATGGAGAGGACTTGAGGTCCGCATTTGGCTCCTGGGCCCAAACTTCCCCATATTTGCTTTAGATGATTTCCAAAGCCAGGTTTACATCCCTCCCTCCGACCAGGGATCATAAAGAGCTTTGCTTTTCCCTCATCACTCCCTGGTGAAAGGTCAGCATCAATGGCAATTTAAATCACAGAGTCGCCATTTTCAGAAGAGCCACTGTATTGCCTATCCTGAAACCCATTTGGAACAATGGAAGAATTAGGCTGATGACAGGTTTGGCCACGCGCTGAGCTCTCCAGCATACGTTCTTCAAAACTGGCCGCCTTTAACAAAACAAACCCTGTTTTGCAATAACAGGCGGCAACTGAGAGCTCAAATGAATAAAATGGGCAGCGAGCCGAATAGATTTTTACCTGCTGCTTCCAGGCCAGACAGGGAGTGCAGCTGATACAGGAATGGCACGTTTTCTCATTTTGCTGAACTGCAAGACAGAGGGGAGAGAGAAAAAATCAAATTAGGATCCCTACTTAGAGAGCCATCTTCCTGTTAGGAGAGCTTTGTGAGACTGTTATCAATGCCGCACACGGGATAAAGGGAGAGCATGCCGGTGTCATCTGCGTTGATTCTCCCTCTGCTCTCCGTATTATTCTCTCTCTCCCCCCTCACCCCTGTTTCTCTTTTAAGCTAAAGGGAGAGATATACTTGGCTCAAGCACTAAGCAAGTTTAGCTCACAAATATTATTGAAGTGTAATAGCACCCCCTGCCAGGTTTCAATTACAAACTGCATTTCACACACATTGTGAGGAAAAACACACTTGGAAGATGTCAGCTCCTGAAACTTTTTACATGGCTTTGATCAAACTTTGCCATTATTTTCTGTGGAGGGAGGGTAGGAAATCTACTTGTATCAGAGGTGGGCGGGGGCGGCTAAAGGTTTTCTTAAAGAAAAAGCTAGTGTGGATAATAACCTGTGGAACAAGAACACACACTTCAACTAAAATAAAAAATTCATTCACATAAGAACATGGGATGGAGGTGGCCCTCCAGGCTTCTCAACCTGGCCCCCATGACTCTCCCCTAGGTCACGCCCTCCCCCAGCCTGGCTTCCCTCCTTCCTCAAGTGCTTTTGATTGGCTGGAATGTGTCCCTGAATTCTGATGGTGCCTGCCTGAATGGAGGATAAGAAGCATGGGAATGTACGCTGGAACTAGCCTATTGTACAAAGGTAAAATGTGAAGCCAGTGCTCCCCCAACTTTTGCTTCTGGTCCTGCCCACCATGGGCATGTGGTCCCCAGAAGGTTGTTTGGAGGGAAAGTGGCCCTCAGACTGCCACCCCTGACAAAAGCTTATAAAGAGTTAGAGTCTGGGGGTCAACAGGTCAAGGCTGCCCCACTATCTTCCAACTAGTCTACTGTCAAGTAGGGATTACACTGGCAGGAAGAGGTTGCCTTGCAGGGTTCAACTGTCGCCTCACTCTGGACACACCAGTCCCATGAACCATCTGCTTCCTTCCTCTCCTCTCCCTCCTCTCCTCCTCATAGGACCCCCTCATTTGTCCCCTCAACATTGGGGATCGTAGAGATGGGCTAGAGAGGCTCACACTTGGGCAGCAATGCTTCTGTCCAAGATTCCAGCCAACCATACCCAGTGTGGTGTAGTGGTTAAGAGCAGTGGACTCGTAATCTGGTGAACCGGGTTCGCTTCCCCACTCCTCCACATGCAGCTGCTGGGTGACCTTGGGCTAGTCATACTTCTTTGAAGTCTCTCAGCCCCACTCACCTCACAGAGTGTTTGTTGTGAGGGAGGAAGGGAAAGGAGAATGTTAGCCTCTTTGAGACTCATTTGGGTAGTGATAAAGTGGGATATCAAATCCAAAATACTACTACTACTACTACTACTACTACTACTCTTCTTCTTCTTCTTCTTCTTCTTCTTCTTCTTCTTCTTCTTCTTCTTCTTCTTCTTCTTCTTCTTCTTCGATACTCCATTCCATTCTCCCTCTTTTCCTTTAAGTTAAAATGCAAGGTTAAAGTTATTAAGATGAAGTTACGTATGCCCAGCGCTATTTTTCTAGAAAAAGAGGTTCCAGAACTCACCATTAATGCCTCCCTTGTTTTCTTTGAATGGCAATGGCGCCCACCTGGGAGGAGCCAGAACTGAGTTCCGGTGAGTTTCTGGCTGAAAAAAAGCCCTGCGTATGCCCAGTGATTTGTAGACCATTTTTTAAAGTGATCCACAGAGATGCCCGGCTGTTTGCAAGTGATAAGAATTTTATTAATAAGAAGTTCAAACCTCATCAGTACCATAGAACACCCTGATTGAAAGGATTCATTGATTTGGATTTCAGTATCAGTGACTTTGGTCACCAGTAGGACATAGGATCTGGCCACCAGTAGGATCTGGCCATCACAGACAGTGTCCAGGCAGCATTCGCTGAAATGTCCGGGAAAAACTCAACAACTTTTGTGTCTGGATTTTTACTTTTTGAAATATGGCAACTCTGAGAAGGCCTTGAATACAAGCTAGAAGAAAAAGACATGTTTCATTTTTCTCTGTCCTCAAATTTGGCGCAGGGAGAAGTGGATGAACCAAGCGGCAAATGTCAACTTGTAATGGAAGCTTTAGTTAATTAGTCGACCAATTAAGTAAACTAAAGTTTGTAGCCATCTAATAATACAGTGGTACCTCAGGTTAAGGGACGCGGGTGGCGCTGTGGGTAAAAGCCTCAGCGCCTAGGGCTTGCCGATCGAAAGGTCGGCGGTTCGAATCCCCGCGGCGGGGTGCGCTCCCGTTGCTTGGTCCCAGCGCCTGCCAACCTAGTGGTTCGAAAGCACCCCCAGGTGCAAGTAGATAAATAGGGACCGCTTACTGGCGGGAAGGTAAACGGCGTTTCCGTGTGCTGCGCTGGCTTGCCAGATGCAGCTTTGTCACACTGGCCACGTGACCCGGAAGTGTCTCCGGACAGCGCTGGCCCCTGGCCTCTTAAGTGAGATGGGCGCACAACCCCAGAGTCTGTCAAGACTGCCCGTACGGGCAGGGGTACCTTGACCTTGACCTCAGGTTAAGTACTTAATTCGTTCCAGAGGTCTGTTCTTAACCTGAAACTGTTCTTAACCTGAAGCACCACTTTAGCTAATGGGGCTTCCCGCTGCTGCCACGCCGCTGGAGCACGATTTCTGTTCTCATCCTGAAGCAAAGTTCTTAACCTGAGGTAATATTTCTGGGTTAGTGGAGTCTGTAACCTGAAGCATATGTAACCCAAGGTACCACTGTAGTGATAATATTTAACATTAGGTGATATCCAACTGAGGCAGTTTGGACGCGCTGAATTCAATGAACTTACTTAGGACCATTCATTTCAGTAGGTCTACTCTGACTTAGTTGGCTATTACTCTGTTATGGTTGTCATCACTATTGTTTTATAAAACCCGCTTAGCAGATTGCTACTGACCTACTAAAGCGGGATTTGGGAAGAGTATTATGGCCGGCCTTTTTAAAATAAAAAATAATAAAACCCCTGGGTTTTTACTTCATAAAATAAAAATGCTGACTCAACTCCCCCCTCCCTTTCAATTGTGAAGCTGTTGCTATAATAAAGATAACCAAGAAGGTTAGAAGGGGCCAGAGAGGCCCCTATGATCTGCTCACGGTGGAGTGTCCACAGAGATTCATTCAGTTCTACGGCGCCTCAAAGTGCGAGGAAGAAAGGGAGCTGGCAAGATTTTCATTCTGACTGTAGAAGCTCTTTTCATGAGAGCTCCTCAAATGCTTTATCTTTAACGAGGACGTGGTAACTAGTGTGAGGATGACTGTATAATAAGGCTCACGGGTGCTTTGCCAGGAAAACTTTTCAGAAAGGGGAAGAAAGTTCCTTGATGAAAGTAAGATGGGGAGGGGGCCGTGCACGCGAGACGCAGAAAGTTGCGTTTGGATTCCGGTGCCTGTGGAACAAGGGACAACAGGGGAGCAGGCCACGGATCTGAACTCCCTCTGCTCTCTCCTTCCTGAAAAGGAAGAAAAGAGCATCAAAGAGAATGAGAGTGACAGGATAACCAACGGAAAGGTATTGTACAGTCTTGCTTCAGGTCACAGCCATGGTTTGCATTGCTGAGCAAAGTCTTTCTAATTTAACATTTATGAACCCCTCCATTGTAGGGTTCACTCGGGGAAAGTCTTGGAGGAAACTTGGTGGTGATGGGGAAACACAGTGTGTATATTGTGTTGTGGTGGGAAGGAGGTGGACTTTGAGACAAATTGCTGTGCTGATAACTACAGCTGTGGCACATTTCCTCGCTGGCCCCAAACAGTCTCCACTCAATCATGCGAAAAGAAAGTGCATTCAAAAATTATCAGAGAGGAGAGAGAAAATTGGTGGAATTCTCGAAAATTGTAACACTTTTGTCCAATTTACATTCAGGGTCCATGAGGTGGTGCCCTGTCTGCCACTGGTGCTAGAGAAGAGAGGAGAAGCAGGGGTTCAAGGTTCTGGTGAGATCTCATGGACCTGTCTCTAGAATCTCTGGAGATCTCTCCAGAACCCAGAACCCAACACAGTCAAGTGAACCCAGTAGGCAAGGCTTTGGCAATAGGGAGCACCTTCCCATTTCACCTGAGGTAGCAAAACAGGCCGGGCCACCCCTGTTTACATTAGTTTTAACGTGGCTGAAAGATGTTTATTTATTTATTACATTTATATACCATGTTTTTTCCACCAAGGAAATAAGTGGTGTACATGGTTCTCTCCTCCACATTTTATCCTCACAGCAACCCTATGAGGTGGGCTAGGCTGAGAGACAGTGACTGGCCCAAGGTCACCCAGGGAGCTTCAGGGCTGAGTGGGGATTTGATACCCTGGTTTCTCAGGTCCTAGTCCAATACGCTAACCATTACATCACAGTGGGTTGTGAGTGTTCATTATTTCATTCCACAGATCACCTCACCAGTAGTTTACATTCTGCAGCCTTCCCAGGGGCCCACACTTTAACAAACCCTGGTGGGGGGGAAATCATGAGGTAAATCCTCCTCCCATGGGTCTTTTTGAGAAAAGGAAGCACAGGCAACCAGGGAGGCTGCAGCTATAGGCAATCTGCTCTCCTCTTTGGCGTGATATCATCGCTCCTGGGAGGGTAGGTGTGTGCAAATCTAAGCTGCAAGCTGAACATCTTTCTTACAAAAGTTTCCCTTTGGAGATGCACAGCCAACTGACTCGAAGAGACTATGTAGGTGGCTGGCAGTGCTTGTTGGAGATGTTTGAAAAATACGTTCAGCAACTGAAAACATGGGGGGCAGCAGATTCTAAGGCCCAGCAGCAGAGACACAACCTTCTGTGCATCCCAAACATCACTGGGTTGGGGTGATTCTTTATTTTGTTTGTTCTGTTGATCAATAGGGAGCCTCACATTCCAGTGCATAGTCTTTCAGAAGCATAAATTTTATATAGACACTGTAAAGCCTGCACAAAATGTTGTAAATAAGTAACTGTCTGTTGCGTTCTTCTGAATTTCTTTTTCCACATCCAGCTACCGGCTGCTTGCCTGATGAACAAGTGCTAAATCCAAGTTCAGTTTCCTTAGCTCTCCCCTTGGTGGTCCAACAAAACTCACACTCCCCACTGCCCCTGAACTTAAGAGCATAAGAAGATTCCCAATGGGTCAGGCCAGTGGTCCATCTACACTATGGCCAGCCAGATGCCCGTGGGAAGTCCACAAACAGGACTTCACTGCAACAGCACTCTCAGCTCCTCTTTGTATCCAGCAACTGGTATTCAAAAGCATACTGCCTCTGACAGTGGATGTAGAAGATCTCAATCAGGATTTGCAGCAATTGATAGCTGAATGCTCCATTAATTTGTCTAATTTTCTACTAAAGGTATCCATGTTGGTGGCCATTGCTGCCTCTTGGGGGAGCAAATTCCGTAATTGTGGCATGTTAAGAGGTGCTTCCTTTTGTCTGTCCTGAACCTTCCAGGATCCAGCTTCATTGGAAGTTTCTAATGGGTCTACCATGGTCCAAAATATAAAACATCTCAACAGGCAATGGAGCAATCTGCTGCAAGAGCAGGTGTCTCCCTACCTGAATCTGGGTGGCCACAGTGAGAACAGGATGCTAGACTAGATGGGTCATTGACTTGATTCAGCAGGCTTTTCTTATGGTCTTAAGAATGTCCCTAACATCCATTGGCCAGTGTTATGTTAGGGACCTTCTGACAGAGACACACCTGCTCTCATAAGAACCTAAGAACCTGCTGAATCAGGCCAAAGACCCATCTAGTCTAGTCGATTCTGAGAAATGAGTATTCAGAGGCATCATGGTCCATAGCCATTGCGAGGTTGTCCTGATGTCTGCTGAGCTGTTCTATATTTCCACAGTTAAGTCCCTAAGAGATATAGAAATAAACAACCATATGGCAAACAAACTTTTTCCCCCTTTTCTTTTTAACAGCTACATTTTTATTTGTTTCAGAATAGTAGGATGCCACAAATCCGGGATGTTAACAGCGTTCCATCTGGAAAGGTGACATTTCTCTGCTCAGTACAAAAAAAGAACGGAAAGAAAAACATCACCAGGGCTTAGCCCTAGTTAATGAAGCCATCCAACATCTCACGGTCTCTGTTTGTAACTACCAGCTGTACAGTATATAACACGCATCCCACTAATATTGGAACACACTGGGAGTCGGGATGTATAGCTTGCCCTCAGTAGAGGGGTGTCTGGAATTAAAACACACCCTCATAGGACACACACAGAGACACACAGACACACTACAACCCACATTCAACTTGCTCAACTGATTACATGTCCCCTCACTCCAGCCTCTCCTGGAGATTTATGCTATATCTTTTTAAACCACCCCCCTTCCTCTGTGCAAGACAATGGAAATCTTTCCTCCTCTCTAAGGGAGAAGAAGCTGCATACCTCCAAATCCATATGGGGGAGTAGCCCACTCCCACCAATGACTCTTGAGGAAACAGGGTCCTTGCTGGGTGTCAATGAAGAGATGTTCATTGTGTCCTCCAAAATCTGTTGGCGGCAGAAGCCTACCCCCCCAATGATCCTTGGGGTAACAGAGTCCCTCATAGGCACAAACTTGAACAAAATATTGCCCCTGCCCCCCTGCCTAGATTTCTCCCCCCTCCCTGCTCTTCTGCAGAGAGCACCTTCCTCTGTAACATGCAACTTGGTGCAGGTCTCCCCTTCCCCTGCTGAATTTGTGTGAGAAAGGGATCTGTGCAATGAGGATCCCTTATTCCACACATTCATTGGCACATGTGTAGAGTCCCTTCTCACGTGCACAAATGTGTGGTTGGTGGGGTGTGTGAATAAAGGGCAGGGACAACCCATGCAGTCCAACATACCTTCTCTTGGGCTCTCTGAACATGTGACGGGCATCATCTGAACCACCCTTTAGTCCAAAAACATTCTCCCTTTGACAGTCTTAAGGCAGCAACTGTGGAGCAGTTCATACAGTGGCACCTTGGTTCTCAAACTTAATCCGTTCCGGAAGTCCGTTCCAAAACCAAAGCGTTCCAAAACCAAGGCGTGCTTTCCCATAGAAAGTAATGCAAAATGGATTAATCCATTCCAGACTTTTAAAAGCAACCCCTAAAACAGCAATTTAACATGAATTTTACTATCTAACGAGACCTTGATCCATAAAATGAAAGCAATAAACAATGTACTGCAGTCACACAATCAATCAATCAGTACCTGAACTGGGTTCCATACAGTCACAAAAACAAAAAAAGAGAGCCACAGAATGCAAAATAAATAGCAAAAACAGACAGACCTCAGCATAACACTCAAAACGGAAGTCTGGCACTCAAAATGGAGCACATTCGGCTTCCGGAAAAAGTTCGCACACCAAAATACTTACTTCCATGTTTGCAGTGTTTGAGTTGCAAGTTGTTAGAGTACCAAGGCGTTTGAGAACCAAGGTACCACTGTATACGCATCCACATTGCACTCTTGCTTTGTTTTCTCACATTAACGTATAATTACAAAGCCAAAGCTGATTGTTTATATAGAGACTTTATCTTATTTGCTGTGTGATTCCTGATTGGTTATGATTGCTGATGTGACTAATGTAGGATGAAGCAGCAGTAATCTGGAAAGAGGGGGAAATGTACCAAAGTAGCAGAATTTAACAGCAGAAAACCAAAGGTTCTTTCAGGAAACATTTATTTCCCAAATCACTACTATGGCTAAAAAAGAAAGTGGAGAATATTCAGCAGATGATGATACATGATAGATAGATAGATGATAGATAGATGATAGATAGATAGATAGATGATAGATAGAGATAGATAGATGATAGATAGATAGATAGATAGATGATAGACAGACAGACAGACAGACAGACAGACAGACAGATAGATTAGATAGATAGATAGATAGATAGATAGATAGATGATAGATAGATGATAGATAGATAGATAGATGATAGATAGATGATAGATAGATAGATAGATAGATGATAGACAGATAGACAGACAGACAGACAGATAGATAGATGATAGATAGATAGATAGATAGATAGATAGATGATAGATAGATAGATAGATAGATGATAGATAATAGGAAACCATGCATGCACACAGGTTATTTGGATTTTTTATTTCAAGGGGCAAACTGTTGTAGGCCTGACTGCAAACCTCAACCCTTTTAGGAAGGTTTTTCCTCTAAGGCAATCTCCTCAGCGAGTTCACCAGCTTCAAAATGGAAGGAGGCCTATTTCAAGCCCTCCTGCTGCTTCAGAGAGATCCTTTTGTTTGGAATATAAAGAAGGTCAAATGATCTTTAATAACTGCAAGAGGCCAGAATCTCTGTTTCCACGACTCATATGAAAATGCCACCCACAGCCAGGCAGTGCCCTTAAAGAAGTTTGCTGGGCAAATATTCCACATTGATTTAGGCTGTAATCCTACAAGATAAGCCTCTCAAGGAAGAAGGTTAGGCTGACTGGACTTTAGAGAGAAAAATGACCATGTTTAAATTCCACCTCCCCCACCCGATGAGCACACCATTTGAGAATTGTTGATAAGGTGGCTTTGACTTTGTATGCCACAGGGAGAAATCAAGTGCCCTGCCTTGAATTAAGGTAACTGACTTCCTCTTTGATGAGCAGGTCAGATTCTCATGGAACTGCAGTGCCTACTGAAATTGAGAACATTCAGAATCCCTATTGAAATATTAAGGTCTGGAAATTTCCAAATCCTAATCAGATTATTTCTTGCACCAGGAAATTTAGACCTGTGCATGAATCATTCTTGCTTTACCAATTATTGCAATGTTTGCATTGCCAATACGCTTTTAAACAACGTTAGCATCTTTGACCAGTGTGGTGGAAAGGTTTGACTAGGACCAGGCAGACCTGGGTTCAAATTCCTGCTCAGCTCTAAAGCTCATTGGGCAACATCAGGCCCACTACCTTCTCTCAGCCAAACCTACATCAACATCAGAAAATGCCCATTTTCTGAGCTGGTGTGAATGTTAAATGTTGGGCATCTAAGTCACAAACATAAGAAATAAAACCCCGCCAGATGACATAAAAGCATTCTGGATCCTCCACCCCTCTCAAAACACATATGTTATATGTTATTTTTTCCGCAATAGCTAAAGTCCATAAGTTACCACTTTTTCCCTTTACTACATGTTTGCTTCTTGCTTGCTTTGTATATGGCATGATGCAATACCCTACTACTGCACCTTTGGGTTGACAGTAAAAGTCCCTAGATCAATGTCCAATGTGCATGCATGGAATTGAAGCAAAGGATGTATGGAAAAACTGTAATGAAGAAAAGGGGGAAGGGGGCTATGCTCAAATGGCTCTAGGTCAGGGGCATGTCATGGGTTGCCAGTGCCCGGGGCCACACAGAGGGGCTGTGGGAGGAAGGGAAATAGACAGAGCACATTCAACTACCTAATGATGCACGCATCACACAAGAAGAAGAAGAAGAGTTTCGATTTGATATCCCGCTTTATCACTTACCCGAAGGAGTGTCAAAGCGGCTAACATTCTCCTTGTCCCTTCCTTCCCCACAACAAACACTCTGTGAGGTGAGTGAGGCTGAGAGACTTCAGAGAAGTGTGACTAGCCCAAGGTCACCCAGCAGCTGCATGTGGAGGAGTGGAGACGCGAACCCGGTTCACCAGATTATGAGTCTACCACTGTTAACCACTACACCACACAAGAAATTGCAACCACAGAGATAAGGAAAGAAGAGTCGTTCCATTGTCTGGAGAGATCACTTCCTGATTCACATGGAGAAGTCGTTTCCAATGGAGCCCAGCAACGGAAGCTCGCAGCTCTATGGAGGCAGCACCGCGTATTGAAATTTTGTGCCGCCTAACAATTTTGCACCCAGGGCAACTGCCCCTGTGCCCCCCCTCACACTACACCACTGCTCTAGGTCAACCAAATACACCTATTGTTCAGTTAGGTACTTTCACAAAACACTCCCTTGTGACAGGAAGA
Organism: Podarcis raffonei; assembly: GCF_027172205.1. Lineage (NCBI taxonomy): Eukaryota > Metazoa > Chordata > Lepidosauria > Squamata > Lacertidae > Podarcis > Podarcis raffonei. Next base: position 61,752,710 of record NC_070611.1, on the reverse strand, counting down.
TTCTGTCCAGAAATGCTGGTATAACTTCTTAAAGTATTAGAACCACACTGACTCTAGTTTACATTTGTATGCCTATTTCTTATCTCAGAAGTGTGGTGGCACTTCTGGTGTACCAGTAATTCCCAGCTCGTTTCTGGGGCATGAGGAATAGTCATAGAAGAATGAGACTTGTGCTCCAGCATAGAAAGCAAAAACATTTAAATCCCATTGATTCAAACAGGAGTGTGTTAAGCACATGTTTAATTTTCTTGCATTGGAATCAATAGAAATGAAAAGTACTTAACTTTAGCTGGATCGTACATGGTGGTGATGGCACAGCCAGATTCACAGTGCAATCTTATATAAGCTCACATAGAAGTAAACCTCCATTGAGATCAACAAGAATAAACCCCCATTGATCTCATTGGGTTTGCTTCTGAGTGGATATATATAGGATTGTGCTGCACAGCACACATATATTGAGAAGACAGCACATAGAACTAAATAGAAGAAAATTGCATTTGCTTGAGAAGTTAGATTATGCAGCCCAGTCAGTTTGATTAGCATGGGTGGATAATATAAAAAGGGTTTCCTAATCCCAAAGACTTCAAAAGAGACTTCTCTGGGAAAAAGGCACCCAACAATATTAATATCAAAGCTAGTTGTCACTCTTATTAAATAGTTCTCTGCTCTTCATTAGTCACAAATGATCCCCCATAGCTCATGAAAGCTTCTCGGTAAATTGAAAGCTTTAATGCAACATTCTGACAAAAGTTGAATATGAACATGTGAAGCAGACTCACACTGAATTCTTTTATTTCATTTTATTTCCATACATTAACAGAGCAATCCAAATCCCAGATCTACTGAGATGAGAGAGTTTGGATTCGGTGGATCTCCGGCTTTCCTGGAGGAACCCCAACTCAGCCCGGGATATGCCAATGAAAGTTTCTCACTCACTGTAACTGAGGTGCAGATACACAAGTGTAAGCCCCTTGCCCCAGCTCAGCTGGGGCTCATCTGGAGGAACCTAAATCTGCAGAATTTATGCTAGTATAAATCTTCCCCAAAGGTGTGATGGGGCATGGACAAGGAGTTTGGAACAGGCATAACTTAAGCTAACCTTCCATAGTTAGGCTTGCTCTTCTCTCTCTCTCTCTCTCTCTCTCTCTCTCTCTCTCTCTCTCTCTCTCTGCCTTTTTTCCATCATGGAACCCAAGATTCCATTCCCAGGTGGCTTCCAATCCAGACACTGACCAGACCCAGAGCAGCTTAGCTTCAGCAAGATGGTGGTCTCATGTGCTTTAAGATCCTACCCTCATATATCAATGCTTAGACCAATGGCCTAACCAAAGGCCTGTCTATATCAGTAATAGGCAACCTGTGATCCTCCGGATGTTGTAGGTTTTCCTCCTCCATCAGTTCCACCCTGTCTGGCCAATGCTGAGGGATTATGGGGGCTGTGTTCCAGCAGCATGTAGGGAGCCACAGGCACCTCTGCATTCTTATTAGTCTTCTGAGATGTGGGTTACAAAATTCAAGGGTTTGGGCATCAAACTATGCTTTTTGACACTAATGGTCACTAGATTTCAATTACAGTTGACAGTTCATGAATCAGTTACGTCTTCCTTCAGTTACGTCTTCCTTCAGTTTTATCAACAAAAACTGCATTTGCCCCCATTTTGGTGTGTGTAAATGGGCTAAGCCCCTCCCCAAAAGGAAGGGTGAACTGTACTAGCTCTGGGTTTGAGCCTCTACTCCTAAAAAGTGCTGTTTGGTGAGCCACTTCCTAGTTCAGTGGGCTTAAAGAAGGCCATTTCTATCTCCTATCATGTTATGGTATGACATTGTAGAAAACTAACATGGCAGCTCACATGCCCAGATATGAGAGTCCTGGTAGACCCTGCCTGGGAGCTGGGACAATGGCATATATCCAAGGATGTCAGATGCTGACAATGGGCCTCGGGTGATGGTAATGTCGATATTTGTACCAAACCTGTGTCCTTCTACATCATCCTTTCCCCTGTTAAAACTATTTTCTATTTGGAAAGAGCAAGTCTTTCCACCCAGACTCTATTCCGTTGCCGTGCAGGAGCCTTGTAGGAGGAAAGCTTGTTGAGGAGATGACAGGTGAATATCTGAATTTAGAAATGTGCTTCAATGTGTTTAAAATGCTGTCAAAGTTGGGATGATTTAAATGTGTGAAATTTCAAAATGCCTCATTGACACACACAGGCACACAGAGCTAATTCCTGCGTTGCCTCGGGGAGATACAGCTGAAGGAAAAGTTGGAGCGTTTTGGTTTCACTGTTAAAGACGGCCTCTAAAAATGGGTTACTGAAGATGCATTTGCCTCTTTTGGATGTAACAGAGCAATCCATCACTGGGAGAAAACTCCAGGGGTAACTACTAAGTCATACTAACAAGCAGTGGTACAGGAAGATGTTATAATTACATCTTCTGCATATTAACTATTGTGATTCTGAAATGTTCCTTAAAGAACTTTTGCCTGAACAATTCCATTGCCTTGCATCCCCAAAAACCTATTTACACACAATAGTTTATATACCGAATTATAACATCTTCCAGTACCACTGCTTATTAGCATTTCTTGTTTGTGCCTACACACATTAATGGGACATCTATAAACCATTGTAAACCAGTCTGGTGGGATGAGTGTGTCTGATTTTGAAGTGGGAAGAAGTTTAATCTCAAGAACCCCCTTGAAGATGCTATCTAGCCTGCAGCACACACACACACACACACACACACACACACATCCTGTTAAGATAGAGGTACCAGCCTTGATTATATTGAGCGGAGGGACTCTCACAAAGTATGTGTATGCAGATGGTCCCAGCTTCTGCTGGCATCTCCAGTTTTTATTATTATTATTATTTAAAAAATGGATCATAGCACAGGTGAGCTGAAAGACATCTTCTCCAAATCCTAGAATGAGTGGGAGAAACACAGGAGGGCTTTCAAGGATTAAAAAAAGAAACTAAATGAGTTGTGGCCAGAACTAGTCAGCCAATTCACCCACAAGGAAATGGATCCATGCGCATCCTCACATCACTGGAAATCTGGCTCCTGTTTATGGCATTTCCTGATGCTCCAGACAGGCACTGGAAATGCACACAGACACAGGCAGGTGCCTGTTCCCTGACTCAACCCAACATGGAAAACAAAACAAAAGAAGCTTACTTGTTAGTCCCTTCCAGTGGCATGTTATCCCTATCAATGCATCCAGGCATCAGCATCAGATTGAAATGGAACTGCAGTTGGCAAGGAATAACAACCTGGAGGAAATCGCAGCCCTCCAAAACTACCTCGAGGGCAAACTATATAAGGCACAGGTCAACAGTGATTGGGTCTCCAGAAAGGATTTTTTGGTTTGGTTTTAGGGCAGAGCTAAAGGCTATAATTTTCTGCCTTTTTAAACAAACAAACAAACAAACTTTGCTGAGTTCCTTCTGAACTGCTGGAGAATTTGGCCTCCACTATAGTTTATATTTAAATGCTAATGTACCTACTTGCACATTTATTGAAATAATACACATACCGCAGCATAAGTATCCCTCAAAATTCTCACTTCTCCAGAGTTTGAAATGCAGTTCTCTAGCCAAGGAACGTGTACAAAATTGCATAAACGAAGGTGAAAAGCATATCTTAGTGAAAATAACATGCAAAAATGCATTACATTAGGGGAAATTGCTTTGCAAAAAATGTGCATATTAAGGAAAATTGCATACACAGATGCATATATGGGGGGGTGAACTCATGAAAATGCTTGTGAATTTTCAGTAGACCTTTTTTTAATTAAACCCGCCCCCCCCAGCAAAGTGATGTGGAAATGTGAATGACTGGATTTAAGATTGGAGAAATGAGAAACCGTATGAAATGGAAATTGACAGATTAGCACATCCCTAGAGGGAACCCTGGACTTCTGCCCCAGAAGTCCTACCCAGACAAGACCAGTGGTTGAAGGCCGATCCTTGTGAGACACTGAAGAATCTCAGCTCCTGTGACCGATAAATTAATTAGTTCCAACAGTATCATGGGAATTCCTTCTGGCTAACCACAAATGGACTGGGATTTGTGGGCAATCAGTTCTAAAGTGAATGTATTAGGAAATAAGAAACAGCGTTGTTCCATTTCAAGACTCGGCAACACGTTCCCTAATCGCTTGGGCTGCTGAAAGTGAGACACCTCTGCTTTTCAACATGCAGAGATGCTCAGGCTCTGACCATACTTGATCCTAACTGCCTGTATCCATTCAAGGCGATAAGCATATCAAAGTGATAGCTCCAAGTGTTCCTCGCACATTAAGACGAGTCATATGTTAAGCAATGTAGGCAAAGAGAAACAATGGCAAAATGCAGTTGTCCTAACAGTCCATCTGTTTCCTTTTCCCTGCAGAGCATCTTTCTTTCTTTCTCCTCCCCCCTCCTGGTTCCTTTCCAGGTGCCCCCTTACCTTATGTAACACTCCTTTTTTTTACTGGCGGTTCATGCTGTGACCCTGTCAGAATCGCTACAGCAGGGGTGACCTCGGTAATGACCATCTAGCGCCTGCCAAGCTAAGTTGGTCAGTGTTAGCTGATTAAACTTTTAACAACATCCCCTGTGCGATAAAGGGCAAAATGACAACTTTGCCCATCGTCAAGGTGTCTGTATAATAAACTAATTAGTAAACCACACAGTCTGTGGAGCTTTTAATGAGTGCTATCGTCTGGCCTCTGTAATAAAAACCCAGCCTGCCCCCTTTTGGGATTCAATTAAGGAACAGACTGTCATATGCTTGGCCTAGCTGATCAATGAATCCATTCCGACCTTTGTCGGAGATGTTTGCAAGGTCACCCGGCATCTGTGAGGGAAGCCAGCTCAGGAGTGGGGAGACATACCCAGCAGCACCTGCCAGGCACCAGGATGTGTCGTTAATGTCTTCTTGGTCATTTGGCATCAGCAGAATTTCTCTCACTCAAAGGTTAGCTGAAAGAGAAGGCCGTGATGAAATCTATTTGTATTTCACAACTGGAAGCGTCCTTCTGTTATTTAATCATTAATCCTTTAATATCTGCCTTTTGCAAACCTGCGTAGGATGGGCCGCAAGACTTTACAACCCTGTGTGTTATCTTCAGAACATATTTACCGATCTATATAGCTTTTCAATGAGTATAGGTCAACTCTGATCACTGGAGTGGATTGCACTGAGTACTCTGCTCTCAAGAAAGCCTTTTATTAAAGGGTAGGCAACTGATGCAAAGGAACACCTGTTCATAACGTGTGATGTGGCTTTCAACTGAGTTAACACCATCATGGGAGTAACTCTGTACGTTCTCCTCCAAGTAGTCGTGGCTCTCCAAGGGAATAGGAATCATAGCATTGTAGAATTGGAAAGAGCTCCATGACTCATCTAGTCCAACCACCTGAAATGAATGAACTCAACTAGATCAAACATGACAGATGGCCATCCAAGCTCTGCTTAAAAACCACCAAGGAAGGAGAGCCCACCACCTCTCAGGGGAGTCTGTTCCACCGTCAAAGAGCTCTTACCGTCAGAAAGTTCTTCCTGATGTTTAGTCAGAATTCCTTTTCTTGTACCTTGAATTTATTGGTTTGGGTCCAGCCCAGGTACTTAAGATCTTACCTGAGATACCAGTGATTTGAACCCAGTGATATGCTACATGTGTCTTGTGCCATTGAGCTGAGACCCTACCCCAAAATGCAATCTTACACACACAGATGTCTATCGTCAAGTGAAAAGATGCATGCAACACCTCTAGGGCGGTTAAAAGGTAAAAGTAAAGGGACCCCTGACCATTGGGTCCAATTGTGACCGACTCTGGGGTTGCAGCACTCATCTTGCTTTTTGGCCGAGGGAGCCGACGTACAGCTTCCGGGTCATGTGGCCAGCGTGACTAAGCCACTTCTGACGAACCAGAGCAGCTCACGGAAACACCATTTACCTTCCCGCCGGAGCGGTACCTATTTATCTACTTGCACTTTGACGTGCTTTCGAACTGCTAGGTTGGCAGGAGCAGGGACCGAGCAACAGGAGCTCACCCCATCGCAGGGATTCGAACCGCCTACCTTCTGAGCGGCAAGTCCTAGGCTCTGTGGTTTAACCCACAGCACGGTTATGTCTTCATAAAAAACTTTGTATAGTAATGGGCAATATGGACTTTCTGGTAAATTTCATTATTAACCCAAAGCTTCCATTGGGAACCATTTCCTGTGGACCTGTCAAGCTGATTTCCTTCTGTAGGCATGGTTTGCCTGATGCCAGTACTTCTCAACAGTAAATGAAAAATACTTAAAATTGTTGTGCTGTTTATACAAGACAGAGAAGGCACAGAACTTTGGGGTGCACATGGCAGAGCCTGCAATTATTTCAAGTATGTCTTTTATTTTTTAAAAATGCACACCAGATGCTTGCTTCTTTTCGATGATCAAAGCAGAGAAGTTTGATCCCTGCCGTTATAATAAGGGCTGTGCCAAAACCTTTCTCTCCCCCCTGACACAGGAACACAACAGCTTAACGGTACACTCATAAATTCACATGTAACATTCATGTTTACATTCTGAGTATATAACAGCTGAAGTAATAAACAAGTGGACACTCAAAGACTTGTACATGTGTAGACAACCCACACTTGTGTTCAATGCAACATGTGAACATGCCTAAGGGCTCAGCTTTGTTATGAGGTTGTTGTGAGGATAAAATTGGGTGGGAAGCCACTGTACGCCATCCTGATGTCCTTGGAATAAGGAGTTGGATCTAACTGTAATAAATGAAGAAATAAATACATCACTGTGTAGCAGCTTAAATTGATCCCTACAATTGGGACTCAGGTTGATGAACATATATTTATGAGGATAAACACATACACTTGTCATTTCAGTGGGGAAAGAGTGCTTTATAAGAGATTATTTTCCTAATCAGAGGCTTTATATACAATTCTGTTGTAGCTTCTTGAAGATTTACTATTGACAGGGAAATTATTTCCATCATTTGATGCCTAAGCTGTTTCTGTGGAGGTGGGGAACTCTTTGGGGGAGCTCAATCTACCGACCCCATGCTAAACACATAAAATAAGAAAGTTGCAGAAAGCAAAGGAAAAACTCACTGGAAATATGGTGCACACGTGCTAGGATTTATGCAGGATTACAATTCCTTTGAAATGTTCATTAATACATTTTCATGGGTATAGTTAGCATTAGGGCCGCAGTGAATTTTTGAAGGGGAACATTTTGGGCACAAAAAGAAACATTTCAAAGGTGCATGCCCTAGTTATCTCCTGCTTGGACTACTGCAATGCGCTCTACATAGGGGCTACCTTTGAAGGTGACCCGGAAACTACAACTAATCCAGAATACGGCAGCTAGACTGGTGACTGGGAGTGGCCACCAAGACCACATAACACCGGTCCTAAAAGACCTACATTGGCTTTAAATTGTTTCCGAGTACAATTTAAAGCCCTAAACGGCCTCGGCCCAGTATACTTGAAGGAGAGTCTCCACCCCCATCGTTCTGCCCAAACACTGAGGTCCAGCTCTAAGGGTCTTGTGGAGGTTCCCTCACTGCAGAGGGAACCAGGCAGAGGGCATTCTCGGTAGTCACACCTGCCCTCTGGAATGCCCTCCCCAGATGTCAAGGAAATAAACAGCTATCTGGCTTTTAGAAGACATCTGAAGGCAGCCCTGTTTAATGTTTTTAATGTTTGATTTTTTTTATTGTATTTTTAATATTTTGTTGGAAGCCGCCCAGAGTGGCTGGGAAAGCCCAGCCAGATGTTATTATTAAATAATATTTATTGAATTTTCCATTTTAACATTCCAATCAAATCACATCATATATTCCAAATTATACAAATTATTCAATAATTAAACAATCCAAATATTATGCCAAATTATAAATTTTTCAGGGAGACTTCACCATGCTCTGAGGTCGGAGGGGATCTGATCATCTCCTACTTCTACTGCTTCTCATATTCATTTCTGATGGTTCCCATAATTAATTCTGATGTTAATCCTCATTATTTTCCACAGCCTCTGAGTTCTTCCAACAAGCGAGATAAATCAAACAATATATTTCTGTGTGGTTTTATGCCCAGGATTCCCCTGTATAGGTTCGCAGCGTCTCTTCACAAGCTGGTATTTCTGCCAAATCAGTCCAAGAATCCTCCCATTACATGCAGATGTCCAGTCCATTCTGTCAAAATAAAATCCAATCAAGGCATCTGCCCCATACTTTCCCCAAACCAGTTGTCATTCAAACATTAGCCTTTCCAGGGAAGGGTTTTAGTTAAAAATACAAACATAGAATATTGAAGACTCACTCCCCCAATGACTATACAGTTTGACAACCAACTGGTCTGCACTTCCGTTCATGATGGCGGCCAATTAAAACTGCGTCACAAATCCCGGGCATTGGTATTTATTGATATAATATGGGTTTAATAATTATCAACTGTGTGGAGACAGCAATTATTTTAAACAGAAAACTAAGGATTTTGACTTTTGGCTTGTTGGGAAAAGATTTCCTGGTTTGATTTACGATATTGGCATAGAAGCAACATTTCATTAACAGCTGGAGAGATGCCAAAGAACTCTATTTATTCTTCTTCTTCTTCTTCTTCTTCTTCTTCTTCTTCTTCTTCTTCTTCTTCTTCTTATTATTATTATTATTATTATTATTATCCAAAATGGTAACTTTTTGAAATCTTTTTTGGGGGGATGGGGTAGGTGCCTGTTAGCTGCCTTTCCTGGCAGCTACATTAATGTTTTTAGTATTAGTGATGTCACAGAACTTGCAGTTCACTTTCAAGGTTCACAATAGTCACTGCAAAGTGAGCATCATGATCCCCAAATTCTTCTCTAGTTTGCACATCTCATCCAAATGAGCCACCTTTCTTTTGACAAACCCAACCCACTTTCCTTTCCTGGTTGACCAATTCCAAGCTACAGGGAAGAAGAAATGGTCTTACTCTTCTCTTCTCGGTTTTGAGGAAATGCTCAGTTTGCTTCCAGTGCAAACCAATACAACAACATCAGCCATTACTAATTGACACAAAGGTGTCTGAAAGTTTGCTGCCCTCTTACTGTCCATGTGGTCCCAGTCAATAAGGAGACATGTAGTCATCATTATAGCCAGATCAGATTAAACTACAGAGCAATCCTACAGAGTCAATTCATAGCCCGGCCGCTTCATGGGGAATTTTGTGGGTGCTCGGGCACCCAGGGCCAGTGTTGAATTTACGTATTAGCTAAGCAAGCTATAGCTTAGGGCCCCACTCTCTTGTCCCCCCCCCCAAAAAAAAAATAGAGGGGTAAATAACTGGATGTACATTTCCATGAAGGAGGAGACTCTTGAGAGTCCCATGGACTGCAAGAAGATCAAACCTATCCATTCTTAAGGAAATCAGCCCTCACTGGAAAGACAGATTGTGAAGCTGAAGCTCCAGTACTTTGGCCTGGAAAAGACCCTGATGTTGGGAAAGATGGGGGGCACAAGGAGAAGGAATGACACAGGACAAGATGGTTGGACAGTGTTCTCGAAGCTAGAAACATGAGTCTGACCAAACTGCGGGAGGCAGTGGAAGACAGGAGGGCCTGGCGTGCTCTGGTCCATGGGGTCACGAAGAGTCGGACACAACTAAACGACTAAACAACAACAACATTTCCAAAATATAAGATAAAATCAATGAGTACTTTGATAAAATACATATTTTGTTACATGCAAATGGCTTTAGATACCTATTAGGTCCATAAATTACCATATAGCATATATTCGACACAAAAAACAGCAACAATTTGTTGTTGACAAAGGACAGCTGGACATATAAAAGGCCCCGTTACCTTCAGTAGCTTAGGGCCTCATCAAACCTAAATCCGGCACTGCCCAGGACCCCCGATAGTTGGCACCTATGCCTTCAAGAGTCACGCAATCATGTTACTATCCCCAGTATTGAATTCTAGATTGTAAGCGCCTTGGGGCGTGGACCTGATTTCATATGCCAAAAGGTACCATGCGAGTTGGCAGCTGTTCTCGGTAAAGGATGGTGGCCCATTTTCTGACGACACCGACGAGGCAAACTGACACACCCCTCCCTCCCTTTTTTGGAGCAGCTCCTGACTTGCTTTCAACACAGTTGTGAAAGGCCTTCATCTTATTTGTCAATGTTTGGTATTAAACTAAAAAGGTATTAATCTTTCCAAATGACCTTTTCTCCTTCATTTTCTACTGGTAAATGAATGCTGCATCTTTTTGTAAGGTGCTGCAAGGCAAGACACTGCCACATTCAAACATACACTTTTATCCAGTTAATCATCATGCATTACCGACTTTCATCAATGTTCAGAGCCTTAATTCCAAGATTATTTATTTCCCTTACCCTGGTGCTCCCACTTCCTTATAGCAACCTAAGTGTGTGTGTGTGTATGTATGTGCACACACACACACACACACACACATGCAGACACACACACACACACACACGCGCGCACACACACAGAGCAGGATAATTAGAAAAGAAACCTATTACCCAGGCTTATAATTAGGGACTAACATATTAAATGACCTTTACCATTTACCTTAAGCCCTGGATTTCGAGAAAACCAGCAAAGTTATGAATGCCATATTAGTAATCTTTAATCTTTATTACTGCTGTGGACAGAATTTTAATGATTTTTTAAATAGGCAGCGGTCACTAGCATATCCCTATTAAAATAAAAAAAAATCTCATAAAAAATTAAATGGATTAAGACTTCAAATGTACCATCATCAAAAGTATTATCTAATTATGGAGTTCAGTGAACAGGCCAAGTGAAATGGTTGGTAATATTAGTTACTTACCACATGGGAATGATCAGGATTTATGCACAAATAGATTCTGCTGCTGTTGCAACATAGTAATTAAGAATTTGTCAGGGAAATTTGACCCTCTAGGGTAGAAATTACTTTGTAAAATAAGAATGGCAGAGCAACCAGTCTCCTTGCTGCATATAATTTAACTTGATTATTTATACATCAAAGGGAGTCAGCACTAGCTGCGGTATAATATTTAAGTAGAGGGATATTAGAGGAAGAGGCATCTAGTGAAATCTCTCTCCCCCCCTCCCCGCAACCCTCCAAATCTCCGTGAGAAAATAGAGGAAATTTTCATAAAGCATTTCATTTTGCATATAAATTGGTGCCTCGATTGTGCCTGTGAATTTACTGCTGTCAAATTTAATTTTTCTTTAATTCTTCAGGCCCCAGATGTGGAAGGCTCTGTGTGGAGGCTGCAATTTTCAATGCTTACAGGTAGCACCCCAATCGATAATGTCTCTTTATGAGAAATTACCGTTAATGTTATTGAGTATGCATTTGGCTTTATAGGATAATAAGGTAATATGAAATGCCAATTCATTCATTAGAAGGGAGCTAAGTGCTTAAATGAAATGGGTGACAGGTCTGGAGGGAGAACGGGGGAGGAAGGAGAGAGAGAGAGGCCATAACAAAAGAGGTAGTCATGGGCAGGAAGTCAGGAATGGATTTCAAATGACCTAAGAAACCCCCCACCCACCCCAATGATTTTAAGCCGTATATTTGCATTGGCTTTCGGTAAGCAATATGCATTTGGAGATTAAGTTGTTGGAGCGTTCACAGGTCAGGAAGCTGTTCAGGCTGAAAGTGGGATCTGATCTTTCAAAGGGGGCAGCAAAGCCTATTGGAGCCAGGCCAGAACTGTGGGCAAGCAGATCTCATATGGGCACTCTCTGGCCTTGCAATCAATTGGTGGAACTGGCAGGGCCAGCCGTTGGCATCTCCCAGTGCTTTTTTTTCTTTTTTAAAAAAATGTTTAGAGCAGGGATATGCAACCTAAAGCCCGGGGGCCGAATCGGGCCCAATTGCCTTCTCAATCTGGCCTTGGACATTCTGGGAATCAGCATGTTTTACCTGAGTAGAATGTGTGCTTTTATTTAAAATGCATCTCTGGGTTATTTGTGGGGCACTACAATGCAACAGTAACCACTTTCTGTAACTATCCAATCACTGAACGTCACTTTCAATTCCTTATTTGCATATGTCGACCTGAGTGAAAACTATCTACAGTATCCCCCTGCTGGCCCAGGGTGAGAACTTCAGTACATAACACTTTCCAACATTTATTTGTTAGTGTGTGATTTTCTTTTTTGTACATCTACCAAAGAATAAAATAAAATAAAATCAGGATTAAGGGGTTTCTCGGGACGGGGGGTAATATGTGCTGTGTCCCATTGGTAAAGCAGCGGTGGTGCTCGCCCTTCTTCTGACAGGAAATGTTTGGGGTGGTGGTGGACAAAAATAGGAGGTTGAGGAGGGTCAGTTGAGGGGAGTCCTTGTTTTCATCTGAGGAAAGTTAGAGGGTGTGGCTGTCACTGCTGGTTCACCTCTGCTCTCTGAGCATCCGAGCAGCAACAAGAGAGAGAGGAGGCAGAACAGCATCCTCCACTTGCCTTTTCAATTTTGCACCAAATACAGACACACAGACAGAAACACACCCACACCCCACTGGGCCTAATCTGGAGGTTTCCTGTGCCTGATACAAAGACTTGGTCCAGGAAGACCTATATGCACCATTTGATGGAAAGATGCGGTCCAAACCAAACAAACAAATATGCAAATGAGCATTGCTGCAATGGAGATTTATTTGCTGGAGATGTACATTTCTACCCAGATTCAGGGTCCAGATGGCTGGGTACCAGCAGAGGCAAGAGGCAGTTTACCCCAATTTGCACTGAGAAATTCCCTTTGCTGGGTGCTATCCTTCATCCTCTGATTTCTGGAACAGGCCTTTTCCGTTGTGAAATTTGGTGCATTGTGATTTTGGGCACATGAAACAGAAGTTCCTTAAATACAAATCTCCCCCGTGCCCTTTGCATAATGCAAAATGTTAGATTTGATGCAACATGGATTTAGTATCTTTCTGCCATAAAAAATATAGAGCTGTTTCGCTAGTTCCACCAACTTTTCCTTACTAACAAGAGTGCACTTGAACCTAGACTGAAGAGCCGTCTTCACTAATAAATGAAGGTATTTGTGTATGAAGAAAGTATTGTTATTTATAATTCATTATACTTCTCTTTAAAAATTTACAGTCGGGGAGCAGAATCGATATCTTTTGATGCACCAATCATACACCGTTGGCTCTACAGAGAGAAAGCAAGGATGATGACTATGATTGATGATGATGTTAATAAAGGTAATGAGTTGTTACCGGGAACTGATACAGTTGTGATGGCTAAACGCAAAAGGCAGTGTCTGGGCAAGAAGATTCCTCTTAACAATTCTGGGGAGATAGTCACGTAAACAGATCTGGCTTCCCCATCTCAAGACTAGCGACCTGTATACATGATGCATGGAAGAGTCAGCCAACGAGAGCAGGAATAGACCTGTGTGCACCTTGCGCTAAGGTGCTGGGGTTTGCATTCACTGCCTTGCTGCTATTGAACTGTAATGAACTGCAGGGTTGATCTCATTTCCTCCGAAGCCAAAGGCTGCAATCAGACAGCACTTTACTCCATTTCCCCAACGTTTTCATACCTGAGGATTTCCACTTTTTTGCGATCTTCCACATGACAATAAAAAGCCACTTCTGGAAATCTAGTGGAAGTTTAGCACCCATTTCTAGCTCAATTCCTTCTGGAGGGGGAATCTACTTGGAATATTCCAGGACGAAATTTGGGGTGCTAAGAGAATATTATTATTATTTTAGTCCCCAAATCATTACTTACGGTGGTGAGAAGAAAGTCATTCCCAGTAAGTCCCCACGAGTGGGCATTAAGGAGAATTTGCACTGGGAATGATTTTTTTCTCACCACCGTAAGTAATGATTTGGGGACTAAAAAATAACAATCTTCCTAGTTGCTGAATTTTCTCCCACCTCCCTTTTTACCCGCTCCTCCCCTCTAAATTCAGAGAAAGGGGAGTCTAGGGAAATATTTGAAAAAGCACTAAATAACAGCAGCAGCAAGACCAAAATAGTTAAAGTGGAGCAATAATATTTTGTGGAAAGATGTTCCGTTCAGTTCAACTCCCATTCATCAGAAACTACCCTTGCGGTGCAATCGTATGCATGTCTGCTCAAGGAGATTTACTCACAGGTAAGTGTGTGTATAGGATTGCAGTCTTAAAAGCCTAAAGGGCGGGCGGGGGAGAGAGATAATGTCAAGATCCATCCTCAGCTGCTACAAATGGATGGAGCTCCAACGTCCTTAAGCTTCATTAGGCTCCCTTGCCAGCGTAAGAGATAGCCACTTAAGGCTGGTCAAGAATGTTGAAGAAGTGTAAGGACAGGAAACGTTTTCCCAATAAAAATGTAATTTCCCACAGGAGCATTTCATTTTCATCCGACTTTTTCCAAACTCTCGGCGCAGTCAACAAAATGTCTAATGGATGTTTTGTTAGTGTTTACCAATGTTTGGTAGCTGGGAAAATGCAGCGCAGATCTTTTTTATTTTTTGTCAAGTGCAAATACAACGGAGGCTTTTAGGAGGTCCAAAATGGTAATTCTTTTGGGAAGGACAGGGCAGGCAGGGAGAATGAAGCCGTTCCTTTTGCTTACCTGCATAATAAACCCAAAGCTGAGCTCGTGACTTTTCCAGGGTTGGCATCGTGAGTTGGTGTGGATGGGCATTTGCTGCAGGGCCCAGTGGATCTACTTCTCCTGTTCACAATTGCAACTTCCTTGTTCACTCAGGGCTCAGCCACACTTCTCTTCCCCTCTGACAGCCAGGTCCCTGCCCTTGTACCACACCACCTATTTGACTGCCTAGACCCAACCAAGGCCTTCCAGCTCACCCACTGACTTGGCTTGCTGCTCTGGAAGAAAGGCAGGAGGTCTCTCTCCCCCTCCTTACTACTATGATAGAAAGTCTGATGCTAGGGGCACTGGGAAATTATGTTACCCAGAGCTCCTGGCACCTTGCTGATATTCACAGCAGCATGAAAGGGACCCGAGAGAAGGCAAGAGAATCCTTCCTTACTTTCTCTATTCTGTTGAGGCTTAAGAAGGCAAGTGGGTTGGAGGAAGAAGAGTTTTGAAGGTGGGAGGGAGGCAGAGAGAGAAAAGATTTTATTTCTTCTGTGCCTCAGACGACCTGAGCCACAAAAGAGCATGCGAGGCTATAATATGGTCATCTCATACGTGAAGCAGGCATTACAATTTTGCCTTTCCAAGTCAGGAAACATGAAATCCAGTGACATCAGCACACAGAAGAGAGTGTGAGTAACAGCTGGAAAAGCATATCCCTCCCCCCAACCCTATTATCTGTTTCAAGCTCCATGCGATAGAAGTATCTGTGGGATTCTGGTTTGAAGAAAACACACTATAGAAGTGATTAGCCTCTTAGAAGGAGGAGGTTCTGCACAGAGGTTACATTATGTTTGCACACTGTAACATACCCATTATTTCAATCACTAGTTTGGAGGCCTTTCTGCATTACCATAATCTGAAATATAATAATAGAGTTTCTCCACCGTGTTTCTCCATCTCATTTCTCCCAAATAGAGTGACTTAAGCTAAAAGACTTTCAAAGCCCTCCCTACGGCTTGCGAGTTTGGGGGAGAATATCTATGCTGTCATCTTACTCAGGTTCGAACATATTGCTCCTGAAATGCGGGCCCTCTGCTTTTAATTCAGTTTGTCAGATTATGGAACTGAAGGAACCATTGATCCCTAAGGATAAAAATCAGCAGAAGGCTTCTTAAGAGAACAGCGCAGTGTAGTCAAAGAATGTCTGAGAAAGTCTTTTCTTTTGTAGTTTGGATGTTGAAGGTCAAAACAAAAATGTGCTACTTAGAAGTTTAGAACAGGAAGGAAAAGTGTGAGGCAGCAGGGAGATGGAAAGTGGAGGTTTAAATAAAACTCATGAAAAGAAAAAACTTTAATAAGGCATCGTAGTGGCTGTGCTTTGTTTTAACACACTAGCCATTTAAAACCTATCAGAAGGGATTAAATCTCTGCCGCTGAGGTTGCCTTTTGCTCTGTTGTGTGTTGGGTTATACAATTAACATTTTAATAGATTGCCATAAGGCATTCATACTTTCTCCAAGGCAGAACCATCCCTGACGCTGCACAACGCCCATAGTTCTCTGGTTGCCCTACGATGGAGACAGTATTCCTCGAGTGCAACACAGAGAAGTCACTTGACATGGAATTTCTGTAGAACTCGCTAGCATTGAGGCCAGTGTCGCGTATGCAAAGGTGCAGCCTGACTACAAAACACTCGGCCTGACGATGTGACGTCATACACATGATGTCACACAAACAAAACACATGATGGGCCCCCTCAGTCTTGGGTGCCTCTGGCTCCTTTGAGAAAAAGGTGGGATATAAATGCAATAAATATTTATTTAGATGTGGGAAACAGCCTGCAAGAAGGGAACAAAGAGAGAAGAATTAGTCTATGACAGATGCATTTGACTGAATTGTTACAAATACACATTTTTCCATGTCAGTTGTTGGAAAACATATAGCTAACCCTCCCTCCCTTCCTCACATTACAGTGATACCTCAGGTTACATATGCTTCAGGTTACATACGCTTCAGGTTACAGACTCCGCTAACCCAAAAATATTACCTCGGGTTAAGTACTTTGCTTCAGGATGAGAACAGCAATCGTGCTCCGGCGGCGTGGCAGCACCATTAGCTAAAGTGGTGCTTCAGGTTAAGAACAGTTTCAGGTTAAGTACGGACCTCCAGAACGAATTAAGTACTTAACCTGAGGTACCACTGCATAGGCAAACATTTGGGCCTTCAAGGGTGGGGTTTATTTTCATGGTGTTATTTCCTTTTGTGTACATAGTCTAAGGCTGTCTCTCAAAGGACTCAGAGAAGCTCTGTTGCGCTGTGGACATATAGGGTTTCTCCTTTAAAAGAAAGTTGAAATTGGTTTCAGAAAGAGTTCTCTTCCCATGATACATACTTATTTCTTTTGTGCCACTGTTGCCTCAGGTCAAAAAGGGTTTTCAAACAATACCCAGAAAGTCATGTTACTCAAAAGCAAAAGGAAAGTAGGATGTGTGTACACATACCACAAACAGCACCCTTTCTTTTCAAATACCTCCAAATCCTTGGCAACATTTAGACATCTGCTCATGTGTAGGAAACCCAGAAGCAGTAGCCATAGGGCCCTGTTCCTAGTCTGCTCCTGATACTGTGTCTCCATCGCACGAAGCTGAACCCAGAGAGGCAGCGTGGTTAGAATGTTGGACTAGGACCTGGGAGACCAGGGTTCAAATCCCCAGTGGACCATGAATCACATGGGGTGTCCTTACTCCAGTTACTGTCCCCCAGCCTAACCTACCCCACAAGATTGTTGTGAGGATAGAATGGGGAGGGGGAGAACCACATATGCCACCTTGGAGGGAAAGTGAGATATAAATGCAATCATATCAGATAAAGGAGGACACTGCTCCTCTCAGGCACGGCTCCACCCTTGCAATGGGATGTCCCTTTCACATGCACTTGCTAGGCATGCAGCTGCTTGTTTGAAGGGTTCCCTTTCTGTGCTCATCACATGGGGAAATGTGCTCCTTGTGTGGTGTGGGGGCAATGTTGCATTGAGGACACCAGGGTTAGGATCAGTAGTGGAGACCGGCTCCTGCTGCAGTACATGTGCCCTACATGTGAGAGGGGGACACAGGTGGTGCTGTGGTCTAAACCACTGAGCCTCTTGGGCTTGATGATTGGAAGGTCGGCGGTTCGAATCCCCACGACAGAGTGAGCTCCTGTTGCTCTGTCCCAGCTCCTGCCAACCTAGCAGTTCGAAAGCACACCAGTGCAAGTAGATAAATAGGTACCTCTGTGGTGGTAAGGTAAACAGCATTTCCGTTCGCTCGGGTTTCCATCACAGTGTCCCGTTACGCCAGAAGTGGTTTAGTCATGCTGGGCACGTGGAAATCTGTCTGTGGACAAACGCCGGCTCCCTTGGCCTGAAACCAAGACCAGTACCCCAACCCCATAGTCGCCGTTGACTGGACTTAAGCATCCAGGGTTCCTTTACCTTTACCTTTTACCTTACATGTGAGTAAAAGTACAAATGAATAAGGCTTCTGAAAAGGCTATTTTCTGTCTCCGCTCAGAGGGCCAAGCTATGTTATGCTAGAGTTTTACATTTGTGACTGAAACATTCAACCAGTGGAGTCTAATCCATTAGGGTGGACCATCCACCCTCAGTCAACCTACCAGCCTGCCTCCTTACCACTAGTCCAGTGGATAGCACAGCTTATCAGATGCCTGATTAATACTAATACTATTAATAATACCCTGCCCATTTGGTTGGGTTGCCCCAGCAACCAACCTCAGTCCACCCTCAACAATCCCCCACGTTAGTCTCAGTTTTGGCTGTCTCAATGCCCTTAAGTCTCAGTGCTTCCCTTGTAGAACCAGACAGGGAGGATGATGAGGACAAAACTGGAATTAATAGTCTTTACCTGCCATTGGCTCTGGCGCCACCTACTGTTGACCTCCCTGACTTCTGCCCTTCCAGTCCCAATGGGCACCAGCCACCACTACTCCTGGTGTAAAAGCAGCTGATTTGGATCAGGGCCATGGTTTGAGGAGATCCAATCCCTTTATCTTGCACCGATTCCTTGGCTGAAGTCACACACACCTTCCATGCCTAATAGTTTTGGGAAGTGGGATTTGGACCAGGTCTGCAGTGCAAAAGGTTGTGCCCCTTTGCCCACTGTGCCATTGGCTCAGTCCAAACTAGTTTCTTGCACTCCCCGAACCGCTCTTATAAGAAGAAGGTTTCATTAGGAATTCCAAGCACAAAAGTCCAAGCTAATACGCAGCTTAGCCGTAATATTGCAGAAGGTGCCCTGGACAGGAAAAGCTATCTAGATCACATGGACTGAAAATTAATTCGGATCTGTCCAAAAACTGTTCTCTCTAAGGTGTCCTTGAGCCATATTAAGAGATTGCAACAGGAGCTCCCTGGTAGTTAAGGTGGTGAGTGCTCTTAAACAGGTATTTATTTGCTGTTAAACGTTATAACTTTGGTCATTCAGGAAAACCGAAAGGGTATTTGGATCTCTCCCTAAATGTCAGGTATTTAAGTGGCTTGACTTTTATTTTCTATTTGCTCTGGTCAGTGTAAATTTCTGTGGGTTTTGCCGGCATGGGGAAGGGGATTTGGGGATGTGTAGTTCTTGGTTATTAATATTTGACTTTGTTAGTGCTTGCTGTTTACTGTGTGGCTTCTGGAAAAAGAAGGAGAAATGGGGAATATCTGCTTGCTATTTTAAAAACTTCCCTAGGACCACAAGCTGTGGTGGCTGCATCCTTGTGTTTCCATCTTGTGCAGCCTTGGAAAACCAAACTGGTTGGGTGTTTTCATTTTTAACAATAATTCTGAATTCTGTTTTTAAACATGTCATATGTGCAGCATACGGAACATGTTGACACAGGGTGGAATTAATTCAACTAAGTTTTATTCAAGCAAGATCCATTGGGTGGAATTCAATGTAGCATTAGGAGGATTGCTCTGTCAGTGCAAATATTTTTGCTTGCCTGGTGGGACAATCCCCTCTCTCCTCCCCTCTCACACTGTCCTGGGGGTTCTCTAACCCCCGCCCAGTTGATTTTGCAGAGGTGCAGCAGTGCACCTGCACAGGGGATCCCCATTGCACTAGCGGGAGTACTTGTACTGGCTTCTGCTAGTGGAATGGGTTAGTTGTATCTAGAGAAGTCTTGTGCTTCGACCCTGCTTTGAGAACATGATGCTGGAGTAGACAGCCCCTAAGACTGTTCTTTTGTGATTGTAAAGCATGACAGGCGATTGCAGCACAATCATATCTTTCAAAAGGCTAAAGGCACCCTAGTAGTCTGGGTGTCTCACCTCCGGCATGCAACGCTCTCTGCTCAGTACGTGTGTGTGTGTTCGGAAAGAGAATGTCAATACATCTGAATTTTTGAAAGAGGTATCCTTGACGCCCCTCCCTGCAGCCTGGAAATAATGCCATGAACTTCCATTGCAAATCTATGCGGTGAAATCCAAGAAACTTAATGACTATACTATTTCATTTGGCTGCTCCATGCAGTCTGAGCTCCAATCTGCATTTTAAGAATCCAATTCTGCAGGCCAGTGGGCTCTCGTGCTGGCGGAGGGAAGGTGCCCATGCAACTCCACACGCCGAATCCGACCCTCCAAAATGAAAATGACTAATGTTAAGATAAAAGCAATGGGCTAGCCCTGTGGTCCTTAATCAAAGCACCTTGACTTCAACAGGAGCTGTGCCAGGGTATGGAGTGAATAATGACTCCAGGATTTGGTCTGATGAGAATATTAATATAGTGACTCAATATCCAGGCCTGGTGCTCACAGCCGATGGTGTGTGAAATTTACTTCTATAGGAAATTGCCTTAGTTTAGGAAGATGTACAAAAATGTACCAAGCCTTGGGACGGGAGGAAATGGCTGCTGCAAGCATTGTGAAATGTTAATTGTTAGCCCACTAAGAGAGGAAATGCTGTGCTGCATCGTCAATAGCAATGCAAGGTCTTGTGGCACCTCAAAGACTAACAAAATGCATTGCCATGTAAGATCATTTGGGGAAGGGTCATTGCTCAGCAGTACAGTCCCCGCTTTGCAGGGGGAAATGTCCCAGGTTCAATGGCCAGGATTTCTAGGTAGGTCAGGGGAAGACTCCCTACCTGAAACCCTGGAGATCCATGCAGCCAATAGTAAGCTACAGAGGACCAATGGTCTAACTCAGTAGAAGGCATTTTCTCATTCCTGATAAAGTGGACTGTTGGCAATGGAAGCTTGTGTCACGACCAGCTCACTAGTATTCCAAAAGCCTGTTGACTCTCCTGTTTGGTTGTAGTACATAAACATGGCTGCTTTTCTAGAATACATACTTCTAACTGTGTGTGTTGTGTATCCACAGCAGTGACCAGAGGAGATATGACCACGGGAAGAGCACAAAGAGAAGAAACATCATGGTGCACCTGTAGCAGCAGTGGACATCTTCATCCAGTGGCGTAGCATGGGTTGCTGGAGCCTGGGGCAGGGCAACTGTTGCACCCCTCCTGGTGGACTGGGCAACTGGGGTGCAGGTGTGCACCAGAGGTGGCTTTGCCCACTTGGGTGCTTTCCCACCCTCCCTCCTCAGTGGGTGGTGGTGGCAGCCTTCCCCTCCCTCTCGCCCAGGAAGGATGGTGATGGCAAGGTGTAGGGGTGTGGGATACACTGGCAGGCACCCACTCTGGGAGAGCTCGGGCATCTCTTGCATGCACCGCTGTTGCCCACCAGCCATGACACCTCCACTGCTGGTAATGCCAGCACCAGGAGCACTGAGTGGAGCCACAGCCACTCCACCCACAGCAACCTATCAGCTTCCTCCTCCCTCTCCGTGGGAACAGACTCCTCCTCCCCGGCCTGAGCTGCTGCTCCCACCTGTGCCCAGCACTCCCTGCCACTGTGTGAGGTGGTGCTAGCAGTCCTCTTCAGCCTCTGCCACCAGAAGCAGCCCTTGCAGTGGCCCAAGCTGACTGACTGAAGCAGCAAGAATCCAGGAGGTGGTGGAGCTGCCAAACCAAGAATTGTGTGGCCACCACCAGCAGTGGGCATGCCAGAAGACAATTGCCTCCCATGGTCCATTCACCCTCCTCATAGGCTCCGCATGTGCTCCCACCCCAGCTGCCCAGTGCACCAGGGGGGCTCAGTACTTGTCCCGTCCTGGACACCAGCAACCCACACTGCATCACTGCTTGTTTGTTCCCTGTGCGGAATGGAAATCAATCCAGTGAGTACAATTGGGACTCCCTGTTTTTGTTGATGCTTTCACCTTGCAAGTGGGCATGATTTATTACCCCCACCCCCTTTTCCATTGCAGTCCCTTTGCATTGAAATGAATGGGGTGGACAATGCAATTCATGCAATGTACGTAAGTTACAACCTAGCAGTTTGAAAGCATGTCAGAGTGCAAGTAGATAAATAGGTACCACTCTGGTGGGAAGGTAAAAGGTGTTTCCGTGCGCTGCGCTGGTTTGCCAGAAGCGGCTTAGTCATGCTGGCCACATGACCTGGAAGCTGTCTGCGGACAAACGCCAGCTCCCTCGGCTAGTAAAGCGAGATGAGTGCCACAACCCCAGAGTCGTCTGCGACTGGACCTAATGGTCAGGGGTCCTTTTACCTTTACCTTTACTTAAGTTACATAATTTACGTAAGTTATGTAATTTTGCCATAGCGGATAGAAAGACTCCTAACATGGCTTTGAGGAGAAGATGAATGGCGGTGGAAAGGAACCAATACTTCATGTGATGAATACAGGGAGGAAAGGGAAACAATGTTTTCTTGTCCATTCAGGTCAGTTCATATTCGAATTCATGAAGTTCCATTTCCTCAAACATCCCTAAGTTTAGGGCAGAAATAAGATTTGAGGGAAGACCACCTGGTTTGCAGGTCAGTCTTTAGGTGCTATCCTACGTGAACTCCCTGAAAGATGTGGAGAAACACAAAGTTTATATTCTAGCAACCATGTGGAGACATACTGTATATCCACTGCAAGCATGGTGTTGATAGCCAAACTCTAATTGTGCAACCTTCCTACCTGATTTGTAGGTTTCTCTGGATGAGGACCATAGTGAATGGAGCTACCTCGGAGATTTAGGTCATTTATTATCTGGGTGATGAGGTTCTGTCTAGATTGGCCTATAATTAGGGATGAGGGATAAGTTTGCACTGAAAGGTGAACCCACCTGATTCACACTTTCTGAAACCACACACACACAAAAACAAAGTTATCATTTAAAGTGGCACTTCTCCGAATTTTGCAATGCAGCTCTCCAACCAAGTAATGTGTGCAAAAGTGCATATATTAGAATAGATGCATATATTAATGCGTATATTGGTGAAAACAGCATACAAAAATGCATTATACCGAGGACAATTGCTTTGCAAAATTGTATATACTGGGTAAAATTACATACAAAAATTCACAATGGGAGAAACCCACACTAAGATGCTGATGGATTTACAGGAGGACTTTAAAAACAAGCAAACTGATGTTGAAATGTAAAGTACTAAACTTAAGGTGGGAATACTGAGAAACAAAAAATTAGATTCTCTTATCCCTGCTTATAACTGAACCTCCCTCTTCAGCATTTCACACTACTAGTGTGTAGTGACAGCAGTCAGCCACTGGGTGTCAGCAACAAATGTGACAGCCTTGCACGAGCTGAAGCAATTGGGGACGGTTCTTTCTCATTACTGTGATGCAACTTCGCTGCATTTATCCTTCCCAAAACTGCTGCTGGGGGGGGGGGGAGAGTGCTGAACAGAACGTTCGCGTTCTCAACCTTGTCTTAAATGAAAGCCTAGGTAAAGCCTCCAGCTCAGGGAGGACAATGGAAGTTCCTTAAGCCTATTTTACAATATTATTTAAAGTTATACGACATAAAGAAACTTTTCAAACCACTTCCTCAGGAGCAGCTCTGTGTATGGATGTGCATTTTCCAACAAAGGAAAGAAGCAATCGCCCAGGATGGAGACATAAATAATCATAGGCAGGTTTGTTTTGTACACTTCTTTGTCAAAGTATGGAATAGTCCACCAACCTGGATGGTTTTAAAAGAGGATTAGACAAATTCATGGAGGAGGAAGACTACTAGTCATGCTGGCCATATTGTACCTCTACTGTCAAAGGCAGTATGCCTCTGAAAACCAGTGCTGGAAACCACAGCAGGGGAGAGTGCTGTTGGATTTAGGTCCTGCTTACTGGCTTCTTATAAGCATCTGGTTGGCCTCTGTGAGAACACATTGCTGGACTAGATGGACCATTGGCCTGGTCCAGTGGGTCTCATCCTATATTCCTCCAAGAGCCTTCTCTTTCTCTTGTCTCTTTTTGCCATCAAGCTACATTGTTCCGTAGAAATGTTCTGAGGTTCCATCCCTGGCATCTCCAGGAAACAGTTGCATTTTTGTGCAGACAGTATTGACATATGTAGCACACATGTATGGGAAATATATCTGTTTCCGAGCTGCTGCAAATCAGGGTAGATAAGGGAGTGGGTTTCCTCCCCTCTCCATTTATTAATTTATTTCCCTCCCACCCACTGAGTTTATTCCATCCTAAAATATGTATTCTGGTGTGTTTTTGCAGCTAGGAATTGGATCACAACAATTTGGAGAAGTACGAAACTGTGCTCCAATCTGCATATTAATCGGGGATTTGGGGATCAGAATAAATTCCTTAGGTATCCCCAAATTCAAAAATATACAGGTAATAATTTTGCCCACCATTCTCCCACTCATAGGGCCTCCTGGCATGATGGTGTTCCTGCTTTTTACAGTTTGTAGGCAGCCCAGAAGCTTATTTTGGCATTAAGTGTCATATACCCGTATTTTTTGCTCTAGAAGACGCACCAGACCATAAGATGCACCTAGTTTTTGGAGGAGGAAAACAAGAAAAAATATATTCTGAATCTCAGAAGCCAGAACAACAAGAAGGATTGCTGCACAGTAAAAGCAGCAATCCCTTTGTTGTTCTGGCTTCTGGGATAGCTGCGCAGCCTGCATTCACTCCATAAGATGCACACACATTTCCCCTTACATTTTAGGAGGGAAAAAGTGAGTCTTATAGAGCAAAAAATACGGTAAATTAAAACCATCTCTCTTTTCTTTGCATTTTTGATGGGGTGCACCTCTTTGCCTGAGTTGATGCTTTCCTGTTGTTTTTGGACTGGTTTTACTTTTTTGCCATTTTTACAAAAGAAAAAGTTTTATAATCATGTATATTCCATCTTTGTGACCTATTCTGGGACTTTATGGTGAGAGTATGTGAGACAGTGTGGTGTAGCAGTTGGAGTGTCAGACCAGGATCTGAAAAACTAGGGCTCAAATCCCCACTCAGCCATGAAGCTCACTGGGCGATCTTGTGTCAGTCACTGGGCTGATCCACACCTCTGCCTGCGCCCCCACTTTCCTCTGGGTAAATGGGCTTGTTATGTCAGTCTGTTTCTCTGTGGACTGACATTTGTTCCAATTCAGCAGTAAACATCGGGCTTTCCCTGGAAAACAGAGAAACAAGCAGGAAATGTCCTTTCTTGACATGGGGCAAGTGGTGGTGGTGGCAGAAGAGTCCATTGTCCCTTAGCCTAACCTGCTTCACAGGATTGTTGTGAGGGTTAAGAGGAGGGAGAGACCCATGTACGCCATCTTGAGCCCCTTGGAGGAAAAGTGCAATAGAAATGCAATAAATAAAATAATAATATTCACCCTCAAGGGGACATACTGTATTTTCTGGAGTATAAGACTACTTTTTAACCCAGGAAAATCTTCTCAAAAGTCGGGGGTCATCTTATACGCCAGCTACAGCAGCAGCTCCTGCAGCAACTCCCCACCAAAGAACAAAACAAGCTCTCTAGATGAAGCAGAAATACACTTGAAAATTGGCCCCAGAAGCCCGCCCCCCCCAATCACCAGCAACAGAACGACCCTAACCGCTCCCGGTTTTATTTGGTGTGCGTTGGAAGAGGGGTAGTCTTATACGACGAGTATATCCCAAACTCTATATTTTAACTGGAAAAGTTGGGGGTCGTCTTATACGCCCAGTCATCTTATGCTCCGGAAAATGTGGTACTTTAATGGAAATCGCCACCAACACACACTAATCTCTTCACAAAAAAAGCACAGCAGTTTCAGAAAGGCACCCTTCTCAAAGGGTCAGGCTGCAACACAGTAAAATGCCATTCAAAAACTGTGGCACAGGTTGCATATGGATGAGGCGGTATTTAACTAAATTTGATTCCGAGTAAACCTACCGAAAATAATCAACTTAGTCATGTCCATTAATTTAAAGGGACCTACTCTGATTCAAGCTTATTTGCATATCACCCAAAGCTTATTATGGAATCAATGAAGACAGTTCTTGGTTTTTCCCCAACCTAGTCCACACACACGTGTGTGTGTGTAGCCCCTGAAAAGCACTTCTGGTTTCATTCTGAAAATAAAAACTCATTGCATATTGATTCTGCATTACCCTCCAGTGTGTCCATTTGAAAACAAATGTAAGCGGCCCAAGGAATGTGGGTGCTTGTGTATCCACACCAGCCTGATGATGTTGTCATGGGGCAGGGGGTATATACCAAGATCTCAAGGGGAGGGTAGTTAAAAGACATAATCTAATTTCAAAGCAAGTAACCACACACATCCAATCTGCACCGCAGGACCTGCAATCAATCCAGATTGAAAGCAGCACGTTGAGGATGAGCACAAACGATTCCATGTTGAGAAAAACTACATTTTGTGCTACAAATGGGTAAAGTGTGTACACAGCCATAGATGTGACTGCACTACGGAGGCTGCTTTAGCACATTGGAATGCCATCACTGCAAAGAGCTCTCCTCTTGAGGAACTGATTACGAGCTCCACTGTACTTGCCCATGTTCTGTTGTTGTTTTTTTGCAAAGCATTCAGCTTGACATTCTACTATCCCTGAACAGGGAGGCTGTCTACCAGCTCATATCTTCCCACACTTATGTTCTCTCTCTCTCTCTCTCTCTCTCTCTCTCTCTCTCTCTCTCCTTTCCTGGCTATGCAATTACCTCCTCTTCCCCTGCCCTTTATGGTGCAGGAGGTCATTTTAATTCGAGTCAAAATTACTTCTCTAAAAATGTTGGTAATTCTGACAAAAGCATCCTACTTTACTGCCAAGGCGCCCAGTAAGCAACACTGCTGAGGTTACAGGAGAGCAGGAGCCGTAAGTCCGTTCTCTCATTTGCATACAAATTGTCAGCCCAGAAGCAAACATATTGTTAACATTATGGATTACATAAATTCTAGACCTTAAAAAAAACCACCAAACACCTTTAGGTTGAAGTGTTTTGGGTAGAGGGGGTTCTCCCGCCCCTATGTTGGCAGGCTCAGCAATTAGAATGCAAATATTAAATGGAATAAAAAACCAGAGCAGGCCTTACCATTAGGCAAAGTGAGACTGCTGCCTCAGGTGGCAGAAGCTGATGGGCAGGCAGCTTTGGTGAGGTTGAGGAGGACAGTGACATGTGGCCTACCCTATGTAGCCTAAGCTGATCTCCTGGAGCCTGTCCCATAACATGTGTTTCTTTCTGTGGAATAGGGAGGAAGAACCATATGTTTTACATAAGAGCCTTGCTGAATCAGGCTAATAGCCCATCTGGCATCATGATCTCACAGTGGCCCGTCAGATGCCTGTCGGTAGCCGGCTTTGGGCTGGCCCTGGATCAAAAAGATCAAGGGTCTGGAAAGCAAGACTTACGAGGAATGGCTCGGTATGTTTAGCCTGGAAAAGAGGGGACTGAGAGGAGATATGATAGCCACCTTCAAATATCTCAAGGGCTGGCACACGGAAGATGGAGCAAGCTTGTTTTTTTCCTGGAGGGTGGGACCCAAACCAATGGCTTCAAGTTACAAGAAAGGACAGTCCAATGAAATATTGGGGAAACTTTCTGACAGTAAGAGCTGTTTGATAGCGGAACGGACTCCTTCGGAAGCTTGTGAGCTCTTCTTCCTAGAGGATTTTAAGCAGTGGTTGGATGGCCATTCAACATGGATGCTTTAGTTGAGATTCCTACATTGTAAGGGGTTGGACTAGATGATCCTCAGCGTCCCTTACAATCCTACAATTCTACGATTCTGTTATTCCCTTTTAAATTTGTAGTTCTGAGGTCTGAAGGCACTCTAGGCAAGACAATCCATTAAAGTGGGAAACTGTCGCTTTAACAATCAATCCATTTCCCCAAGGAACTCTGGGAATTGTAGCCCTGCGAAGGGGATAGAGGTCTCTCAGCAATTCCCAGCACCCTTAAGAAACTACAGCTCCCAGAATTCTCTGGTGGATAGCAATTGCTCTTTTACGTGGTATCATAGTACTTCAAATGTATGGTGTGAATATGGCCAAATTCAGAACCCCACATCCACTGAAATTCTAAAAATAAATAAATCTAAAGTAGCCTGAGAAGGAGTCAACAAAATGGAAGCATTGCTTTGTAGAGGGTTAAACTGTCTGGGAAACTAGAAGACAAATTTTAGCTCAGCACTAGTTTAGCTATCTTTGGTCTGAGTTTTAAGTCTCTTGTCCTAAAATGAAGGGTATGTGTGGCAAATCCTGGGCCCATTTGTTTGCCTCAAGTGGAGGGGAAGAGGGATTGGAACCACACACTATCCCGCTTGAGTTCTGTGAAAGAAGAAATGAGAATACATATAAGCTAATTAAAATAATCTGAAACAGTGGTATCAGCTGGGTTTATTTATATCTTAAATACTCTCACATTAAAATATATTGTTACCTGCCTTGAGACTCCAAAGTAGGGTGGGATATAAGCCTCAAATGAACAAAAGGGTTGTTCGCCTTCTTCTTTCAACAGCCAAGTATATACAAAACATATTAGTGTAGGGAAAACCTAATGTGAGTTGCAGGGATCTGTGAATTAGAGACCAAATCAACAAGCACAATTAAAAATCAAGGCTCCCAGCAGCACAAAAATAAACTTTGTTCATTTATTTGACAAATGCAGTTTAGCTTTAATTATTTACACTAATACGCGGCACTATCTCATCATAGCAAATGTTTGGCGGTATATTTTTGCAAAAGTAATTAAGTCTTTTTAATGTGCAATCTCACCCTCGCGCGGTATCTCCCCATACATCTTGGATGAGCAATGCGATGAGCAAGCCGTTTGTTCTTGCCTGAAAATTACGGGATGCGTGAGAAAGGTGAGATAAAATTTCACCAGGTTGTGTGCGTGCGTGCATATTTTTGAATGCATCACTATCTAACTCAGGTTATATCATCTTGTAGGATCAGGTGGGCGGATTTGCATACACGTGTCTGATTATACAAAGGAGAGGGAGAATAGCTTGTAAATATCAAACAAAACCGGTTTGTGATAACGTTCCTGGGAGAGGCGTGCAGTGTCCTACAAATCTGACTTGTCAACGGGTAAGCAAAACAAAGGCAAAACACACATTCCTCCGCTCTCAGAGAAGTGTGACGTCGCCTGAAAACTGTACTCTGCTCTTCTCCAGTCATCCCTTCAAGCCTTGTGGGCTTGTCAGGTGAAATTTTATAAGCGACTGGTTCACAGGAAAAGACCAGCTCTGAGGAGAGTTCTTTGACTTTTACCTCGACCGACCACTTCATCAATTGCGCAGGCTGCCAAAGGACAGACTGTATGACATACAAACTTGTCAGAAGGAGCAAAATGCAAAGGGACAACGCAGTTTTGTTACAAGAGGAAGCCTTGACAGTAGGAAGGCTCCCTTGTCCTTTTTTGTTTGTTTTCCTTTGCTTGATTTGGTGTTTTGAGTGGCAGGGTTCTCCGGCCTTGACGTGAGCACATCATTCACAGCACCCATTCTGTAGTTGGCGCAGTGGGGAAGGCAAGCATGGCAAACTGCAGCCAACTGTGTGTGTGCCACATAGGAAAGAAATTCTCCAATCTAGCCTGGAAGAAGGGAAGAAAGTACTTCTGTGTGAAGACAAGTTCTTCATGCAGTACATAGTTAAACTATGGAACTCGCTCCCACAAGACGCATCGAATACCAGTGGCAGGAAACTGCAGGTGCTCTTGTGCTCAAATCCTCCTTGTGAGCTTCTGCTTAGAGCTTTCCCTAAACAGCTTCGGCCCACTATACCTGAAGGAGCATCTCCACCCCCATCATTCTACCTGGACACTGAGATCCAACGCCGAGGGCCTTCTGGCGGTTCCCTCACTGCGAGAAGCCAAGTTACGGGGAACCAGGCAGAGGGCCTTCTCGGTAGTGGCGCCCGCCCTGTGGAATGCCCTCCCATCAGATGTCAAAGAGATAAACAACTACCTGATGCTTAGAAGATATCTGAAGGCAGCCCTGTTTAGGGAAGTTTTTAAGGACTGATGTTTTAGTGTATTTTTAATCTCTGTTGGAAGCCGCCCAGAGTGGCTGGGGACACCCAGCCAGATGGGTGGGGTACAAATAATAAATTATTATTATTATTATTATTATTATTATTATTATTATTATTATTATTATTATTATCTGGCTAGCCACTTTGAGAACAGGATGCTAGACAAGATGGGCCACTGGCCTGATCCAGCAGGCTCTTCTTATATTCTTAACCCAGGAAAAATGGGAAAGTGCCTTATACAGTGGTACCTCGGGTTACAGATGCTTCAGGTTACAGACGTTTCAGGTTACAGACTCCGCTAACCCAGAAATAGTACCTCAGGTTAAGAACTTTACCTCAGGATGAAAACAGAAATTGCACAGCGGCAGTGGGAGGCCTCTGAAGTGGTGCTTCAGGTTAAGGACAGTTTCAGGTTAAGAACGGACCTCCAGAACGAATTAAGTTCTTAACCTGAGGTACCACTGTACAGAGACACACCATTGGTCTACCTAGCTCTGTGTGGTCCACAGTGACCAGTACTTTGAACGGGAAACATAATGAGCATTAGCAAGTTGCTTGGCATTTTTAAATGGGGAATCAAGGACTGTTAAGTCACTTTCCTTACCCTCTCCGGAAAGGAGCAGGGAGCAGCACCCACTAGTGCTAGGATTTGAACCAATATATAAAGTAACAGAGCAGGAAAGTCCATCATTAGGAATACTGCATATCCAGGTGCGTGGATAAATGTCCCAAGCATGCACCCTCCCTTAGACAAGCATAAAACAGATCTGTAGAAATAACAAGGAACACATCACCCATCAGAATGCGTGGAACTGAAGGGGCTGCCTCACACCTTCATTCTCAAACTGTGATAAAGAAGGGGAGAGGAAATCTGAGGGACCGTCTTCATATTCGGATAAAACATGTGGGGCAGAGTTCCTGGAACTGTAACATTTTGGGCTGCAGGTAGGACATCTGACAGGTTTCCACATTCAAAAATCTCCTGGGCTACAGAAGACTAGCAGGTCAGAGAGAGAAAAAGAGATCCAGTGCATATTTGAAACACATCCCATATACAAAGATGCAATACTGATGCTGCTGATTATAGACAATCAGCCGTCACCCGCTGTGGATGACCCTGCCATTTGAATTACAGTAGGAAATTAACTAAGAAGCCTTCCCTATTGTAATTTTGGGCATCTCCCTTTTGGCCATAGCTCAGTAGTAGAACATCTGCTTTGGGTGCAGAAGGTTCCAGGTTCAATCCCCAGCAGCTCCAGGTAGGACTAGGAATAAACTGAGACCAAAGGTAAAGGTAAAGGTAAAGGTAAAGGTACCCCTGACCATTAGGTCCAGTTGTGGATGACTCTGGGGTTGCACGCTCATCTCGCTCTATAGGCCAAGGGAGCCAGAGTTTGTCTGCAGACAGCTTCTGGGTCATGTGGCCAGCATGACTAAGCCGCTTCTGGTGAACGAGAGCAGTACACGGAAATGCAATTTACCTTCCTGCTGGAGTGGTACCTATTTATCTACTTGCATTTGATGTGCTTTCGAACTGCTAGGTGGACAGGAGCTGGGACTGAACAACGGGAGCTCACCCTGTTGCGGGGATTCGAACTGCCGACCTTCTGATCGGCAAGCCCTAGACTCTGTGGTTTAGACCACAGCGCCACCCGTGCCCTGAGACCATAGGTAGCAGCTACTAAAGCAAGATGGGCCAGTTGCCTGATATGGTATAAAACATACTCCTTTAAAAATAAAATAAAATCTCAATGTATTTAAAGGAAACATTATGAACTCAAACATTTATATTTCCTCTACCAGAAATATGACTTCAGGGGCATCTCTGCTTTCAGTTCCTGCCTTCTCTCAATGGGTCTCAATGTGACCCTGGAGAATGTGGCTCATATCATCTTGCCCTATGGGCCATAACTTGCTTATAAGAGTCTCTTGTGTTTTGTCTTAAACTGTTATTATTCCTTGCCCTGTATGCACTTCTAGCAGGGTGCACCCTTAGTGATCTGCTGTCCTTTGACAAATCCAATTTGGCCATGGGCTACCCTGCAAGAAAGAGTCGCTACGGAATATCCTGCCTCAGCAGACTCCCCCATCCCTGGGTTGCTCCCAGCCTTGTAACCAATTCATGAAAGCAAACCTTTCAAAACGAGGAATATAGCATAGGATTTGTCATAGCTAATCAGACAACTCCTCCAGCATCCTGCCTCCAGCTGTGGTCAAGGCCCGCCATCGCCCAAGGTGGGGAAGGACAAAAAGGGGGGAGCCTTGTGCACCTAAGCCAATTCTAAATAGAAAAATAATCCTATCCAACTGTTACTGCCTAGAGCATGAGATCAGAAGTTCCTTATTACCTTGGCTGGCACAGTTTAAAAGGCCGAGTCTGAATCAGCGTGATATAATCCATCCCAAAGACGCTGTTGAAGTTGCAAAGAGTACAGGGGGGAACAGCTAATTGAGGACTGAAACTATTGTTAAGGATTACAACGTTAGTCAGATTTCTGAAACCCTCCTATCCGGTAGGGATTCTGGAAGCTTGGGAAGGTATTCCCAAACTCCCTTTGACTTCTGCACAGCTAGGGATTCAACCACTGCGTTGCATTCCCTTTCTTCAGTGATATACAGAGGCACACTGTTTGTTTGTTTTCAAGAAGAGAAAATCATGTTTAGCCACATAGCTAGTTCCTAGACATCCTAGCTATCGAGCTAAATTTTGGTACCTGGCACCCCCAAAAACAATTCAAATTTGTTTCAGCTGCTGCATTCTTAAAGCATTTTAACCATTTCATGCCAAACCACCTTAATTCTCAAAAGCAAGGCAAGCATGCATAAGAATGTTGAATGGCTTTTGCAGGCTAAAAAAAAACCAAAACCACGAGGCCCATGGTGCAGTGCGACAACGAGCAAAATACAAGTGCACAAAAGCATCCGTTGCCTATCAGTTTTAAACAAACAGTTGACAATGTTGCAAGATGGTAGTCACAAATAGTTTCCTGAAACAGAAATCGTCTGAGAGATGATTTTAAGCTTTAGCAGGTATCTGCTTCAAGCAGAAACTCAGAGAGATAGCAGAATTTCACCTTAGCGTCCATGTGTATCTTGGGATTTGTGCATGGGCTTATGCATGCCCCTTCTCTTCCTTCAATCCCTTCCTTCCTTCAACAGGTCTTGATGCCTTCCTTAACAGCTGTTTTAAAAGGGTTGAGCTTTTGCAAGTACCCAGTTTGGACACTACAGGCAAAATCCAATGATTGGCACCAGTAGTCCCAGGTGTTGACTAAACAGGCATCAGTTTCCTGATCAGTCCTAGCAGAGGCAGCCGACACCCACAGCCCAGCTGGAGCCATAAATCTGCATAGCTTTTTCTCCTGAGAGTCCCCAGCAGTGAAGCACAGATACCCTCCCCCCTGAGAAATTTATCTCGTCTTCCTGAAACTTTTCTCTTTCTTTCTCTCAAATCTTCAGATGTTTCACCTGAGGAAAAAACCTCTAAACAACCCTTCAAATTTTGCTGTAGGCAAAATCCAGTATCAACCTGTGCAGGAAAAAAATCCTGGGGAATTTTTTTTTTAAACTAGTCTTATCAAAACTCCTTTGGATGTCTCCCCCCCCCCACAACTCTTTCTAGGCAAGAACTTCCAAACTTCTTGACAACTAAAATCAAGTGATCAAAAGAAATTAATATGCATGTAATACACAGAAGAAATTAATATGGATGTAATACCTTGGTTTTCTGTACTGATGATGGTGCAACTAACAACAATTATCTGGGAACTTTGGATGGTAGGTGTTTGCATTCAGCAGATGACGGTTGGAATTTGTACCCTGCACAAAGCAAGCTTTTATCTTCCTACATAGCAGGCATTCTAGACAAGGAGCTCAGCCATCACTAAACTCAAAAAGACAATTGGAGGAGGTTTCCAGGGGACTTGACAGATTACTGGATGATGACAACAGCAATAGGAGTCTCAGTGGAGAGCTAGCTTGATCTAATTAGCAACAAAGAATTACAAGTACTCGGGGACAATTGTTTTGTGTTGGGGGTTTTTTTCATATAAAAAAATAAAAAAATACAACCTTTGAAACTACATAGCCTTTCTGCTACTGGCATATTTGAGAAGTTTATTAGACTTTTGGTCCCCAAGCACTGGGAAGCGAGAGCACGCTTTCAAGATATCAGGCTTCACAGAACTTCTCTGTACTGAAGTCACCGAAATTCTGTGAAGGTTAAAAGCTCACACGCACTCCCCTAGTAATCATAAATAAATAGCTGGCTCAACATTCTTTTAGATATATACAGAGAGAGTGAGAACAGGGAAGCTTCCAGTAACCAGAATTGTACCGCAGAGTGAAAAGAGGTTGGACAAAGATGAACCTGCTGTGCATTCCAATACGTAGGTTGTGTACACGCTATACATTTAAAGCACATTTTGCTCTGCAAAGAATCCTGGGAGATCGGGTCCTCCCTTAAAGAGGGCATGTGTTGCGGTGAGATCTGGCAACCAAACCCTGTGCTGTGGGTGGGTACGTTTGGATAGCCACAACACCCAATTGGTAGGTCCCTTGATGCAGGGTTTCATCAGGCCAATGGGACGCAGGCTAAACGGATCAAGGGACCTATAAATGCACATGACCAAGAGCTTCCTCTTTCGGTGCATGCATTGGAACACCCGCCCACCTCTCCCTATATTTAGGGTTTGTGCGCTTGACCTTGCTATACCGTCGTGTGTCGTCTGTCATTGGGACAGGGCCATGGAAGGAATTTTCCCCACTTGGCTGATTGGCTGGTGCTATTTAGGTTTTGCCTGCCACGTAGCAAATCGTCACAACTTGTAAGGTTGCGGATAGGCTCTGGTTCATGTGATAGGGATGGGGGAATGCTCTTGCCATCCCTGTATGAAAGGTATTCCCTTAAAGGAATCCAGGGACTCAATGGTTTGGTCAACCCTGTGAGGGGGTTGTGCCCGTGTCTGAGTCCAGGGGGGCATTTGGGTGGCGGAGATAGACTGTTCCTGGCTTTCCACTTATCCAAGTGTTCACCCTTGGCTGACCTATGCTGGTGCCCTGGGTCAGCGCTACCTGCAAAGGTGCAGGGAGCTAATTGAACCAGAGCCTATGCAACCACTCACCTGCTGTAATCAATAAAGTTGTGGCCTAAATTCTGCCAAAAACCAAACCAAAATTTGAGTATTGTCTGAATTTATTTAAGAGGGAGGTTTAAAGGTCTGAACACGCAACTTCAGGCTACCTCACAGAGCTACAGTTCCCAGCACCCTAAACAAGCTACATTTCCATGATTCTTTTTTTTAGGGTGTGTGGGTCTTTTTGCTTCACTTCAAGACTGGATCTGCTGGTGGGTCAAATCCATATTTGGCCCATCCTCTGTGGGCCGCCCACCTGTCAATCAGCTGACGTCATATGTCATTGGGTGTCAAACTTCAAATTCAGCTGGAATTTAAACTGGAAGGCTCTTTGAAGCTATGGCTTGAATTTGTGGGAGCTCCAGAGTGGAACTGATGCCCTTGGGGCTTGCATTTGTTACCAAATTTAAAAGGCATTGACTACCAACTTGTTGAGGAATGACTGGGGGAACACTTTGAGCCTCCTTTTTGTCCATTTTCAGCCATGCCTTTTCCTGCCCCATCTAATGACAGGTGTGGGGCAAGTGGGTGTGGCATAGGGGGAACAGTCTTACCGGACAAATTATGACCCTCAGATGGCAAACTGTGGCTCAAGGCCTAGAAGTTCCAGATTCTTGATTTGTGCTGGACTTTTGTGAATGAAGCAGGCGCTTCTCCTTTCAAAGGAACCTAAGAAGAGTCCTGCTGGATCAGGTGAGCGGCCAATCTGGTCCAGCATCCTAGGACTCAGCTATAGAGTTGCAAATAAAACGTTTTAAATGTCTTGCAATCTGCAATATGTGACACTAGATGGCGACAGAGAGCTATGCCAAATTCAATGCATTTTTCAAAACATTTTTTTAAAAGCATTTTCACAGCATTTTTTATATGTGTGTAGATTCCACCCTAATTTAACTATGCACCGTGTGAAGAGGTTCTTTTATCTGTCCCAAAACTTTCAGAATCGATCTTCGTTGGATGTCCACATGTCCTAGTGTTATGAGAGAGGCAGAAAAAAACGATTCTCTAATTCTATACAATATCAATTTTACTTTCCTCTAAACTAAAAAGTCCCAAACACTGCAGCCTTTCCTCATAGGGGAGTCACTTCCTCCTATTGAAGATCTTGGTTGCCCTTTTCTGAATCTTTTCCAAGGTGACCTGAACCATACACTGTAGCCTAAATGTGGTCGTACCATAGAGTCCTATAATGGCATTATGATACCAGCAGTTTTATTTCTTTCTCAACAATCCCTAAGCATGGAATTTGCTTTTTTCACTGCTGCTGCAGACTGGGTCAACACATTCATTCAGCTATCCACTATGACCCTAAGGTCATGTTCCTAGCCAGTTACTGGCAGTTTTGACCCCATATATATGAAATAAAAAACATTTATTTCCCCATCACTTTTACACTTGTTTACCTTGTCCAGACCTCACTCAAAGGAACACCAGATTCTTGACTTACTGCCATGCCAACCCAACTGACCTCTTGTATAAACCAAATAAAATTGTGGTGTGTTTCAAGTGTGGGGGAAATTCCCCTCGGGGTTCAAGTATGGAGGTTCACATCTAACTTCCAATTGGTCAGACTTTATTCAGTAATTCATTACAGGACAGAGTTCAAAGAATCTGTGTTCATTAGATGTTCTTTATGACACACTATATAGGCAAATAAACCTCATCTCAGGGACACAGGTGGCGCTGTGGTCTAAACCACTGAGCCTCTTGGGCTTGCTGATCGGAAGGTAGGTGGTTCAAATCACCACGACGGGGTGAGCTCCTGTTGCTCTTTCTCAGCTCCTGCCAACCTAGCAGTTCGAAAGCATACCAGTGCAAGTAGATAAATAGGTACTGCTGTGGCAGGAAGGTAAACAGCATTTCTGTGTGTTCTGGTTTCTGTCATGGTGTTCTGTTGCCCCAGAAGTGGTTTAGTCCTGCTGGCCACATGACCTGGAAAGCTGACTGTGGACAAACGCCGGCTCCTTTAGCCTGAAAGCGAGATGAGCGTCGCAACCCCATAGTCACCTTAGACTGGACTTAACCGTCTAGGGGTCCTTTACCTTTTACTTTTACATCATCTCAGGTGTTTCATCCTCCTCCCAACCACCTTCTGCCACCCCATTGCCCCACCATCTCTCATCCAATGGCAATCCTTGAAAACATTTATTCACCCCCCTTTTTTTTACTTTACATGCAGAGCCTTCCTTGTACCTTATTTGGAGCTGTTTTTCACGTCAACAATCAGCATTAGGTTCCCCCTAAGCTGCTTCTTACCAGTTTTCTGGTCAGGCTGCCCTCTTGCACTGGCTTCACTGATAATGGATCTCAAACAGAAATCCCATGCCAAAAGTCACAGACATGTAGTTGTCGTGCTCATTCCTGCCACATTCATGAGCCACAACTTGCAAATGCTGCACATCAATAAATTTGCTGGATTGGAGCAGAGGCTCATATAGTTCTGCATCCTGTTCTCATCGTGGCCTTTGGGGATTCCGCAAGCAGGACGTCAGCGCAGCAGCCCTCTCTACTCCCAACTGTTTAAATGTTATTCGCAGTTAATGAGTAGCAGCATATAAACACACACTCACAATCCCTCCCAATAAAGTCTTATTTGATTCAACTAATGAAATTTTGGCAGTAAATTGGTCCCCAGTAAGTTTCAGCTGACGTCCAATTTTTCAAAAAAAAAGGGGGAACAGCTGAAATATTAATATTTAAAACTTCAGTGCTGCAATCAACATGTGTAACACTTTCAAAGAGATGGAGAAGTTGTTGTTTTCTTAAAAAATAAATACATCTACGTACAGCTCTTGTCCTAAATACATATTTACATGATAGGTTGGGAATTCCCCCCGCGCCCAGCCTCTGTTCTGATCTCTTTAGCAAAAAAATATGACTCTCATAAATTTCCAGTCTATCTATACCTTATCTTCCAAACATGGTTCTATCACCTACATCCACAACAATGTTTTTGCCTGCATTTGTGAGACGCGTAATCTTCCTTAACTCAAAGAGTCATGGTTTTTAGACATATATTCAGACATCCATTGAGACATCCATTCAGCCCACTTAGCTCTCATGTGGAGATTTCAGTTTTCATGATTCTTTTCCTCCAGAGACAGTCTACAATACAGTCGCTGCCATGTTGGATGTCTTGGAACCTGAATGGTTGTGTGCAGATACATGTGACCTTACTCAAAGGTCAAAGCTCTGAGGATGGTTGAAGTGTATGAGGACTCCATGGCACAAAACGGCTCTGACCAAAAGCCTAGGTTTCCCCCCCATGTATATTTCTAAGCAGGTTTTCACTGTATCATGTGAGTGTGTCTTTGGATCAGATCGCTTTCATGGGTGCCTTCCAAATCTGAGTCTACTATTCTAGAGGAATCTTTTAGGTGGAGAAAGACTCCTTGAATCATCCACGCGTGTTTGGTCCACCTGACGTGGCGCGGAGTCAACTTGGGTGGGAGCCCCTACCCATTTGCCCCCTCCTCACCCACGCCTATGGCAGGACTGCCGAGGCAAATGCACGAACGGAGCCTTATCTCAAGCACACCTGCGCGGGAGAAATTGCTGTTGGTTCTGGGCACCTAATTACCAGGAAAATATTGACAAATTGGAATGAGTTCAGAGAAAAAGAAACACAAATGGTCAGGGGACCATGAGGAATTTACATCTGAGGGAAGATAAAAAGAGCTGAATATGCAGCGCTCATTGAGGGGATAATTAAAAGAGGATGCCTTGTGGAGTCCACAGCTACTCCTACCCTTGTGTCAAGGATGGAGAAGAATGATTTAGGGCAGCGTCTTGGAAATACGAAGAGAAGTAATTTGGAAAGAAAGAGGGAGACGTACACTTAAGCAATACCGCTCAAAATGCCCAGGCGCTGAGAATTATATAGGTTGTGAAGCAGCTTTTAGAAGGGGGGCGGGGAGAGGGGGAGAAAGTATCCGTGCTGCTGTTTTTGATATCAAACTAGACCAATAATATGCCAGAGGGGACCCTTGGGATCTCTGAGTTAAAATCCTGCCACCAAACCAGGAAAGGGATTTGAGCTGGGATGCTTTGAATCCGATGGAGCTTGCCTCTCCCTGGGAAGCGCTCAGCCATTTGGGGGAAGAGATGACATTGATCTCCGGAGATCATACTATTACTTAAGCGCTTAAAAAAAATATGCCTTCAGCATGCCCCTACTGTGTGTCAGTCATCAGGGTGCGGCTTTTGTGGGGTAGGGAGAGAGAGTTCTTCCCAGTGTCACAGCTGTTTCCTGGACAACTGTCTGGGGTGAGCTATAGGCTAGGGATGTTGGAAGCTGCCTTATGCTGAGTACGTGCCCTCCAACATTTCTCTGATGAAAATGGGGACGTCCTATTCCCTAACAACAACAATTTTATTACAGTAATACCTTGGTTCCCGAACAGCTTAGCTGCCGAACAAATCGGCTCCCGAATGCCGCAAACCCAGAAGTAAGTGCTCTGGTTTGCGAACATTTTTCGAAAGCCGAACGTCCGACGTGGCTTCTGCTTGAGTGCAGGAAGCTCCTGCAGCCAATCAGAAGTTGCGCCTTGGTTTCCGAACAGTTTTGGGAGTCGAGCAGACTCCCAGAATGGATTAAGTTCAAGAACCAAGGTACCACTGTATTTATACCCTGCCCATTTGACTGGGTTGCCCCATCCACTCTGGGCGGCTTCCAACATATATAAGTACATAATAAAACATGAAACGTTAAAAAACTTCCTTCAGGTGTCTTCTAAAGGTTGTAGAGATACTTATCTCCTTCTTGGCTCAGGAGTAACATAACTCCATACCCTCCAACATTTCTCTGCTGAAAATAGGGACGCCCTAAGGAAAAGCGGGACATTCCTGAATCAAATCAGAAACCAAGATGGCTTC
This sequence comes from Podarcis raffonei, assembly GCF_027172205.1. Taxonomy (NCBI): domain Eukaryota; kingdom Metazoa; phylum Chordata; class Lepidosauria; order Squamata; family Lacertidae; genus Podarcis; species Podarcis raffonei. The sequence continues at coordinate 61,712,824 of NC_070611.1, read as the reverse complement.
TGTAAATCTGGGACAGTCCCTGGAAAATAGGGATATTTGGAGGTTCTGTGAGTCAGACCATTGGACCATGTTGCTCAGCATTGTCTACACTGGCTGGCAGCAGCTCTCCAGAATTTCAGGCGTAAGTCTTTCCCAGCACTACCTGGAGATGCTGCCAATTAAACCGGGTACATTTTGCATGTGAGGTGGATGCTCTGCCAGTGAGCTATGGCTCTTCCTGGTCAGTCAGTAGTTAGGTCCAAAGAATAAGTGCACAGAGGAAACTGTGAGACGGGGTCAGGAAGCAAGCTAGTAGTTGTGCTTCTCGAGCAAACAAGGACAAGCCAGGTGACAAGACTGAGGAGCAAGCTAGGAGTGAGGGCTAAACAGTGAGTCAGAACCAGCAAGCAACCCCAAGATCAAGGACAGTGTCAGGAATCTGGACTGAGGAAGCACCAGAGCTGAGCAAAGTGATGGTGTTGGGCACTGGAGGTGTATATGACTATCAGACCTTGAAAAGCTGGTCTCACCAAATAAAGTTCATCAGTTTTGTTGAATTCATTAAACCAAATAGCTTTATAGTGGTACCTCGGGTTAAGAACTTAATTCATTCTGGAGGTCCGTTCTTAACCTGAAACTGTTCTTAACCTGAGGTACCACTTTAGCTAATGGGGCCTCCCATTGCCGCTGTGCAATTTCTGTTTTCATCCTGAGGTAAAGTTCTTAACCCGAGGTACTATTTCTGGGTTAGCGGAGTCTGTAACCTGAAGCATCTGTAACCCGAGGTACCATTGTAATTAGATTTTGAATAAATGTGTGATTAATTGTTAATGTTTTGAATGTTTTTTGTTTTATTTTCTTCCTTAGTGGGTTGTGCAAACCACTATTCTTCATAGCACATTTTATAGGGTAGGGTAAGGGGAACCTGGGATGAATTTATGAAACCAATGGGGGATGGCCCAAAAAAGTTTGGGAACCACTGCTTCAAACCTTTGTTGAGAATTTTGCAGGCCCCCTTCCCCCCAAAAATCTGAAGTCCTACACACACTTCCAGCGATGCTGGCCACCTCCCAAGTGTTCATTCCATTCTGATGGGCATCAGTTGGTATATAATAAAATTATGTGAGCTAACTTGGGGTTGAGACTAAGGGAATTGATGTGCATTAGGGTCCTGCCTTAAGAAAAAGGGTCGGTCCGTATGCTCTTTCCTAGCCCTGTGAGACTTCATATCTGTTCTTCCACTTATGCATGAAATTTCCATGTCGGTTTCTCTCTTAAAGAGCTGTGTTTATAAGCCATAAATAGAAAATGTTGCCGCCAAGGATAGGCAACCTGTGGAACAAACTGTTGCAAGAGGTCATCAAGTCATATGCTGGCGGCTGTATTTTTTAAAGGGCTGGGTAAACTTTATGGCCAAATAACATCTGTACAATCATTCATGCCAGGATAATGATGATGGAATTTCATGCTTCAGAGTGTAAGATGATTGCCACATGGTTCAGGGAGAAATTTGTCTTCCCGCTTAAAAAGAGAGGAGAAATGAGAAGGTGCCAAAAGAGAGTGTGCACTGATGGAAGGTGATACTTTGCTCTTTAAAACAAAGGTGGGGTTTGGGTGGGGTGTAAAGGTACTTAGCGGAGGGAAGAAATGGCTTCCACCCACATCCCTCTAAAGCGAATAGATGGAGAGCATTCTGCACAGTCCATGTTGTTGTTGTTTGTTATTTAGTCGTTTAGTCGTGTCCGGCTCTTCATGACCCCAAGGACAAGGACTAGAGCACGCCAGGCCCTCCTGTCTTCCACTGCCTCCCGCAGTTTGGTCAAACTCATGCTGGTAGCTTCGAGAACACTATCCAACCATCTCATCCTCTGTCGCCCCCTTCTCCTTGTGCCCTCCATCTTTCCCAACATCAGGGTCCTTTCCAAGGAGTCTTCTCTTCTCATGAGGTGGCCAAACTATTGGAGCCTCAGCTTCAGGATCTGTCCTTCCAGTGAGCACTCAGGGCTGATTTCCTTCAGAATGGAGAGGTTTGATCTTCTTGCAGTCCATGGGACTCTCAAGAGTCTCCTCCAGCACCATAATTCAAAAGCATCAATTCTTCGGCGATCAGCCTTCTTTATGGTCCAGCTTTCACTTCCATACATCACTACTGGGAAAACCATAGCTTTTACTATACGGACATTTGTTGGCAAGGTGATGTCTTATACTTCACAGTAAAGGCAGATATCCCACTGTAGCATATACTACAGCGATAGCCAATGTGGTGCCCTTACGGAGTTGTTGAATTCTAACTCATATCAGCCCCAGACAGCATGGCCAATAACCAAGGATGGTGGCAGTTGCATTCCAACTTATCCCTTCTGCTAGGCTTTGGGAAGGAAGTGTGAGGGCTCTGACAGGGTCCTAGAGTCCTCCTTCCCAAAGCCTAATTAGTGCTTCCCCAGCTTTGGGAAGGAGGAGGAAGGGCTCTAGGACCCTGCCAGAGCCTTGAGAATCCTTCCCAAAGCCTGGCACCTCCCTTACCCAGCTTTGGGAAGGTGGCTTTGGGTAGGGGAGGACATCACATTTTGGCCTCACACAGGGCGGCATATTACCAAGGTCCAACCTGACCACCTTGTGTTCCTTGAAGAAAAAGATGGGATATAAATTGAATGGATAAATAAAGAAGTAAACAATGTTCTCATAGCGGTCAACCAGATGCTCATGGGAAGCTGAGAAGCAGGACCTGAATTCAACAACCTTCTACCTATTTGTGATTCCCAGTTATTGTATTCCAACAATGGAGGCAGAACCTAGGCATGGCCTTACCCTCCATGACTTGGTCTGGTCCTCTTTTACGGTCAGCCAGCCTCTATCCTGGGGAACATTCAGGCAGGCGTGGCCTATTGATTACCATCTTTGCCACTCTTTAATATCTCCATATAGAAAACAGACCCACACGGCCACTTTTTTTCAAAGCATCGTTTCTTCTGATACCTTTATGGGCTAATTATCTCTAAATAAAAAGTCTTCCATTTCCAAAAAGAGATCACTTACTGCAGTTTGAAACTCATTCCTGCTTTGCATAGATCTATCATCCAACAATCTTCTTCCCCCCCCCTCTCTCTCGTACTGGGTGTACATGCAGGTAGAAACTATTCAAGCACATCTTGGCAGCTGGCATATTTGCTAATTCGCCCTCCTGACCCTAAACAGGTGAGAGACAGTGAGCCTAGAGAGGTCTGCCTCAAATCTTTTGACGCAACAGCTGGCCATCTTTCACGCACAACTCATGTTTGCTGTGCATCTGGCTTCATTTAATTGGAAAACAAAATACGACGGCCAGGAGTGGGGGGGGGAGGAGAGGCATTGGCTTCTTTTTCCAATGAGAAGCAAACCAAAGGATAATTCGGCCTGTTTTCCTTTTCACCAATTTCTCCCATCTCCTTTGTAAATAAGGGACATAGCTCATTGGTGCAGCATCTGCTGAAAGTCCAATCCCTGGCATCTTCAGGTATGACTGGGAAAGACTCCCTGTCCGAAACCCCAAAGAGCCACTGCCACTTTGTATAGACAATGCCAAGCTAGTTGGAACACTGGTCTGACTCAGTACATGACAGCTCCCTATGTTCCTTGGCAAGAAGACCGTCACTGGGGCTTTTGTTTCCAGCCGGAACTCACCAGAACTCAGTCCCAGCATCTCTCAGGTGGGCACCATCACCATTATAAGAGAACAAGGGGGGAGGCATTCGTGGTGAGTTCCAGCGCCTTTTTTTCTAGAAAAATAGTGCTGACCATCATCTTGTGTTTAAAAGAAACATTATGAGTCCCAGCACTTGTATTTCCAATAGCAGACTCAGTATTTTTGTCTTAGGGGGACCACAGACCATTGCATCCAGTTGGAAGAGGGCAAGGTTGAGACCAACAGAAAGTCAAGGAAAATGCACTTTGTGTTTTCACGCTAAACCCCTTGCATCTGCTGCTCCTCCTGCTTACTCCCTCCTCCTTCTTGCATGAGGATGCCATGAGGTCAACTTCAGTCATGTAGTGTAGGATCCGAAACCATCCTTGTGAATATGGAGTACTAACTGTAAAGAACTGTGTCTCCCTTTACCAACAGGACTCTTGAGTGTTTCTTTTTTGCTTTTAAGTGATACTAGTGATGTGTGAAAACGAGATAGGACAAGTGGTGGTGAGACTGAGTAACCTCAGGTAGCTCCAGCTTCCAAGCTTTCAAACTCTGCTATACAGTGGACGCTTGGGTTGCGAACGTGATCTGTGCGGGCGGCACATTCTCAACCCGCAGCGCTGCGTCTGTGCATGCATGGGTCGTGATTTGGCACTTCTGCGCATGCACAACCGCCGAAACCTGGAAGTAACCCATTCCAGTACTTCCGGGTTTGGTGCAATGCGCAACCCGAAAATGTGCAACCTGAAGCGTTTGTAACCTGAGGTATGACTGTACATATATATATATATATATATATATATATATATATATATATATATTTCAAGCCGGCCAAATGGATTTGTAAAGTGTCACCTGGTATTGAAAGGAAGCCTTATGAGCCCCAGTGCTTGTATTTTCAACAGCAGATTCTGTATTATGGAGGGGGTTGGGGGGTAATCATTACTGCACATTCATGATGATTTGTGCTCATGACGCAATCCCTCTTCCATATAATCACAGAACTGTGGAGTTGGAAGGGATCCTGAGGGTCATCTAGTCCAAACCCCTGCAATGCACATATCTCAACTAAAGCATCCATCACAGATGTCCACCCAGCCTCTGCTTAATAAGGGTAGGAGAGTCCACCACCTTCCAAAGGAGTCCATTCTACTGCCTAAGAGCCCTTACTGTCAGAAAGTTCTCCCTTATCTTTAGTCATAATATCCTTTATTGTAACTTCAATCCACTGGTTTGGGTCCTATCCTCCAGAGTAGGAGAAAACAAGCTTGTGCGCTTACAAATGTTTTGGGAGTAAACCTACTGCTTCATTTCCAATTGGTTCATGTCCTGTTAGTTGGTGCTGAAACTTTTTATACCACAAATGTTCTGTGTTATTTGTTGCAGTTGCTAGGTAAAGGTAAAGGGACCCCTGACCATTAGGTCCAGCCATGACCGACTCTGGGGTTGCGGCGCTCATCTCGCTTTATTGGCCGAGGGAGCCGGTGTACAGCTTCTGGGTCATGTGGCCAGCATGACTAAGCCGCTTCTGGCGAACCAGAGCAGCGCACGGAAATGCTGTTTACCTTCCCGCCGGAGCGGTACCTATTTATCTACTTGCACTTTGACGTGCTTTCGAACTGCTAGGTTGGCAGGAGCAGGGACCGAGCAACGGGAGCTCACCCCGTCGTGGGGATTCGAACTGCCGACCTTCTGATCAGCAAGCCCTAGGCTCTGTGGTTTAACCCACAGCACCGCCCGCGTCCCTTGTGTTGCAGTTGCTACATAGTGCAAAATGCCCTTCCGTGTGGCAATGATGCTGCAGTGCAGAACTGATACAGCCCTGTAGAAGTTCACCACTAATGTGGGATTATTGCATCAGTGACATGTCATGGAACACATCCTCAAACAAAGAAAACACACTAGTCTGGAGGGGTCTTCACCAATGCCACTCTTGATGGAGTTTGCATGAAGGCTCAGGTATGCAGCTTGCAGGTACTTCTGAATCCCTTGCTGTTGCTTGTGGGACATGTGGCCTTGGTGGTGTGGTGTGCTTTGGCTGGGGCCCCAGTTGAGACCCTATCTGGACAGGGATAGCCTACCTTCTGTCGCCTATGCATTGGTAACCTCTAGGTTAGATCACGGCAGCACGTTATACATGGGGCCGCCTCTGAATACAATTTGGAAACTTCAGCTGGTGCAGAATTCAGTGGCCAGGTAACTACCAGGGCAAGATAGTTTGAGCATATAACACCAATCCTTGCCAAGGTGCCCTGGATGCCAGGGCAATTCGAAAGTATTTGTTTTTACCAATAGAGCTTTAAACAGCTCAGGACTGCAATACCCTAAGGGCCATCTCTCCCTGTATGAGCTGACCAGGAAACTGAGATAATAATCTGAGGGTTTTCTTTGTGTGTCTCCTCCATGAGAGGTCTGGAGGGTGGCAACACAAGATTGGGGCTTTTCTGTGGTGGCCCCCCGTTTGTGGAATGCTCTCCCCAGGGAGGTTCATTTTGGCACCATCATTATATATCTTGAGGTGCCAGGCAAAACTTTTCCTCTATAAACTGGCCTCTGGCCTTTAACCATCTGTGGCCTTTTAGGAGCGGGTGGGGTGTTTTAAAAGTGTATTCACCCCCTTGGCTTGAATGGGGGTGGAAATCTACAGTATGTGGGTGAAATATACTCAGAGTCGAGAGTGGATTTCGTGCTCTTTATTCAGCTCATAGTGGTGAGGAGAAATGGAAGTTCTCCCAGGATGTCTGCTTTATATACATTATTTACACAATGAGCCCCACGTGATTCCGGGATTCACCTGTAGGCCAATCAGGTTGCGGATTCACTTCCACCTGGAGCTGGATTGGGTGGCTCCTGTGGACCAATCAGACTGCTGCATTCTGAATCCTATTGTTCTAGGGCCAATCAGACTGCTGCATTCTGAATCCTATTGTTCTAGGACCAATCAGACTGCTGCATTTTGGATCCTATTCAACTCAGTACCTAACAGTGGGGCTTTTCATTTGCTTGCTTGGCTGGTCGTACGTAGCTTTGGGTTGCCTTGGGCAAGATGAAGCAACAAAAAAGTTTTATAAATAAATAATAACCAGGAGTAATTATTGCACTGGAAGGTGAGGAACTTCCGAAAGCACAATTTAGCTAACTTTAGTCAGAATTAAGTCTCTGGCAACGCATTGTGGGCGAGAGACAAAGCATTGACCCAAACACCTGCTGAAATATTTTAAAACCTTCATCGCCGCAGACTCCCCTCTCTACCTAGAGAGCCCCTTACCTGGTCCATTATTGTCCTGCCTGCACTTTCGGCAGGACTTTGAAAAGAAAAGAAAAAGGTTCAAAGAACGAGACTTTCATGCTCTCTTTTTCCATGCCGAAGACTTTCAACTCCTGATTTCAAAGTGCCACCCGGTTGTTATTCAAAGGCCTGTGGACTCGTAGGGGGTGAAAGACGGGAGTTCGAGGGAGGGGGCGGAAAGGTTGCACTACAAAGCACCTTCGTGTCGAGAATCCTATCCTGTGCAGCCATTACTTACAAATGGTAATGAAAACTTGAGTCGCTATCAATAAAAAAAGCTGCCAATTTATGAAAGGACCATCAGGAAGGGCCTTTTTCTGTTTGCCTGCTCTTCTCAAACTGGGAATTCCACTGTTGTTGGGCTGGGTTTTCTTCTTTTTTAAAAAAGGCTAATTGATATTTTCAAGTGTTATTTCTCTCTCCCCCCATACACACTATGAGCGGAGAGAGCGGGGAAGTGCGCCTGAGCAGAGAGCCAAATCTCATCATATATAAGTTGGATAAGAATACCTAAAGAAGTACTGAGTAGCGTCTGAAAAATGCTGCCTTGCTCTGGCTGAGTATTCATCTGCTCACCCTCCTCCCTCCCTCTGCCTCTCTCTCCTTTTTATCTGCCTGCCCACAAGATTTGGAACACCATTAATTGGTCCTCAGGGAAGCCGACAGGCCGAGTCTTTTATGACTGGATTTCTTTGTATTGTACACATGTGGTTATCTCTCAGGAGATAAACAAAGAAAAAGGAGGAACAAAAAAAAAATGTGTGTGAAAAAGAGGGCGGGGAGTTTGTATAGGTCTAAACACAAAACAGGCCACTGTCTCTCCACACACCCCTCCACCCCAGTCCGCTACTTTATTTTTTTTATTTTTCGTAAAGCTGTTCACGCTTTAAATAACGTGACATATAAAGCGCACCACCTCCTGCTCCCCAAGTCTGCTTAACTTAATCTGCTTTCCCTGATTGCTACAGGCTGCTCTTCAGAGGAATTCCAGCTCCTATTAGAAATCAAACACCCTGGCTCCTTTTCGGTTCCCCTCCTCCCGCCCTCTCCCTCCTCCCTCTCGCTTTCCAACAAAAGATAGAGGTGGTCTTTTCTGGGAAGATAAAAAGAATAGTTGATCATAAGAGCTAACCTGGAGCCAGTGCTGTGGTCTTTCGTCCCTTCAGCAGTCTCTAAAGCCCTAAGTGCTCGCAACTACCTTCTCCTGCATAGCAACGTTGGGCCTAGGTAGACCAATATATGCCAGGTATCACCCACCCTGACTCTTCCTTGCTCCCCTAAAGCACTCCCTTCCGGGAGAGAAACGTACAGTTGGTTTTGTTTTCATACATAGGTCTTCAAACCATCTGGTTTTGCTTCTCTGTTAGCCCCAGTTTGCACCAGCAAAAAACAAGCACCGACCACGTTCTCCCTAATCAAAGGATGATCTGATGGCTTGGCCTGCTGCCAGATCAATTGCACCACATTACGGTAGAAGACTCCCCAACCTTTCATGGACCCGACATGCCAGCAGGCAATGCGGTGAAACAGAATCCAATCCTGTTCCACATCACCCACTGTGGAACATGGCAGAGGAGTACCAATGTGGAAGGGATCAATATTTGATTGTATGTTTAATAGTCCTTTTCTTCTTGCTAGCCCGTATAAACTTCAGTCGATCTTGCACCTTAACAGATTGTGGATCATGCTGTGGTTCTAGCAATTCCAAACCCAGGGTTTTTTATTTTTGGGGTTGTTATTTTTTGTAAAATTATGACCGGAGTCAAGAGTCAAGACACAGGATATGGGTTGAACTAGGACCACATTTATTATTGCCAACCTCTGCAGGAGGAAATGTCCCATGCATAGGAATGCGAGAGATGTTTAAGTTCATATTTAAAGTTAAGCTTACCTATTTGTCACTTTCTGAAATAAGGTGCAAACACAGCTGTCTTTTGAACTCAGACTTCTGCAGAGAAGTCACAGTGTAATGCAGTTTTGCAGCCAAGTAATGTGTGCAAGAATACAGATACAAGTGCATAGAAATTCATATATTGCATGGAGCAAATTCCAAAATAATTAGCTCCCTGTGACTAATCAACATATTGCAGTGCTAATGGGGGCCCATTTTTCATTTAGAGAAAGAACATGCAATAAGCCCGCCGGATCAGGCCAGTGGCCTATCAAGTCCAGCATCCTGTTCTTATGGTGGCCACCCAGATGCTGTGGGAAGCGAACGAGCTGGACATGAGCACAGCAGCAATCTGCTCACCTGTAATTCCCAGCAACTGGTATTCAGAGGTGTAATGCATCTGACAGTTGAGGTGGAATATGTCCATCATGGCTAGTCACAGTTGATAGCCTTGTCCTCTATGTACTGTATGTTCCAGCGTACAAGATGACTTTTTAACCCCCCAAAATCACCCCAAAAGTCGGGGATCATCTTGTATGCCCAGTCGCCTAATACATACGGTATTTGTCTAATCCTCCATGTTGGCGGAAGATTAAAGCCATCCAGGTTGGTGGCCATCACTGACTCCTGTTGGAACGAGCTGCATAGTTTGACTATTGTCAGGGGCTGGACTGAGGAGGAAGGGTGGGGACCACCACCACCACCCTCTTCCTGAACCTTCCCGAGAAGAGGAGGACAGTATAAATTTACAACGGTGGTTTGCGGAAGGTTCAGAGGCTGCAGAAGGGAGAAGCTGGGAAGTATTGGGAGAGGAGCAGCAGCAGGAAGAAGAAACACCAGGGGAGAAACAGCTGACAGACTCAGTGTCTATAGAAAGCATTCCTGACCCCCCCCTCCCAGGACCAAGTGGTCACTGAGAGTAGTAGAAGAGAAAGCTCAGAGGCAAAAACACAGTTCAGCCGGCGCAAGGATGACGTAGAATAGGAGACACGGAGGGGTTGCGACTTTACTCGGAGCAACGCCATTATCTAAGAGAGACTGCGTTTCTACGTCTCTCTCTGTAAATATTGAATAAAAGACTTGGTAAGAACACTTCTTGTTTATCTGCTTCTTGGCTGCCACTGTGGGAGGGATCGGATTTCCTGAAGCCTGACAACTATGCATGTGTGAAGAAGTACTTTTTCATACCCATCAACTGTCCTGGAAAAAACTAGACATTCTGTTTTTTCATGTGAGTTCTTGGGGGGGCGGGGAGAGCGCAGTATAGGTCATGTGACACACCTGGGCGCACATCTCTGAAGACGCATGTCCCAGTTTTTGGTGTGGAAATGTTGGAAGGTATGTTTTCTTTTATCCGTCCTGATCTTCAGGACGGCTTCAGCTTCATGAGTTTTAGCGTTACAAGTGAGAGAGGGGGAAACCTTCTCAATCTGCTTTCTTCATGCTTTGTATAATTTAGTAAACCTCTATCATGTTACCTCTTCCTCACCTTTTCTCTAAACTACTAAATCCCAAACACTGAAGCCTTTCCTCAAGGGGGAGCTGCGTCACCCCCTTGGTCATTTTGATTGTTGAGAGCTAATGCGTCAACAATATCTGGCCTTCTTCATCACAAACCCCTAGTGTCCTTGTGTCAATAACCTTACCAGGAAAGATGTGGAATGCCTACTATCTCCAGATACTGCTAATTCCACTTTTACACACAGTCGCTTTACTAGTTCCAAAATAATTAGCTACCCGGTCTTTTTCTTTAACTGCATCCTTTAATCAAGAGCTCATCTACCTTCAACAGCAGTCAGCTGCTAAATCCGCCATTGCGGTAAGTTGCAAGAGAATTATCATCTTCCCAGAGCCATTTCCACGGAAGCACGTTTCATGTGTGTGGAGGTGGAAGGTGGGAAGGGAATAACCTTCTGGGGGAAAAACCACAATTATAAACAGCTGCAGCCTGCATTAAATGTAATTATGATTGATTCCTATAAATCATTCTTTGTGTAAACTTCCACTTAGGCAGGATTTGCTGTTTTGGTGCAGATGCAAAAAAGAAAGAAAGAAAGTGCTGCATTAAGTGATTATCTGTCTTTATTATTGCAATTATTATGAGGGGGGAATTCGTTTCCGTTCAGAAGTGGGAAAGGAGATGAGGAAGTAATAGTTAATAATTGGCAAGAGTAGTGGGAAACTGGCATTTCACCCCAAATGAGCAGTTTATGGACAAATGTTACATTTCAGTATTGAGTATAGATATATAAGTAGTCTCACCCTCTCATTGGGAAGGGAAATAGCTCAGTCGTAGAGCATCCATGTCTCATGCTAAAGGTTATGGGGCTCAAGCCTCACTATCATCAGGTAAGGGGTGTGGGAATGTCCGCTGCCTGAAACTCTGGAGCTGCTTCCAATCAGTGTAAGCAGTTGTTGTTGTTGTTTAGTCATTTAGTCATATCTGACTCTTTGTGACGCCATGGACCAGAGCACGCCAGACACTCCTGTCTTCTGCTGCCTCCCGCATTTTGGTCAAACTCATGCTGGTAGCTTCGAGAACACTGTCCAACCATCTCATCCTCTGTCGTCCCCTTCTCCTTGTGCCCTCCATCTTTCCCAACATCAAGGTCTTTTCCAGGGAGTCTTCTCTTCTCATGAGGTGGCCAAAGTATTGGAGCCTCAGCTTCACGATCTGTCCTTCCAGTGAGCACTCAGGGCTGATTTCCTTCAGAATGGAGAGGTTTGATCTTCTTGCAGTCCATGGAACTCTCAAGAGTCTCCTCCAGCACCATAATTCAAAAGCATCAATTCTTCGGCGATCAGCCTTCTTTATGGTCCAGCTCTCACTTCCATACATCACTACTGGGAAAACCATAGCTTTCACTATACGGACCTTTCTTGGCAAGGCGATGCCTCTGCTTTTTAAGATGCTGTCTAGGTTTGACATCGCTTTTCTCCCAAGAAGCAGGTGTCTTTTAATTTCGTGACTGCTGTCACCACCTTCATGGATCACTGCCTTGCCATGGCGAAGGGGCTCGAATAACTCAGAGAAGCTATGAGCTATGCCGTGCAGGGTCACGCAAGATGGACAGATCATAGTGGAGAGTTTAGACCAAACGTGGTCCACCTGGAGGAGGAACCGGCAAGCCACTCCACTATCCCTGCCAAGAAAACTCCATGGACAAAGACAACAGTGTAAGCAGTGATGACCCTCAAATATCTTATTCCAACTTCACTGCAAATTTGTTTACTACATAAATCAGTGGGAAGCTCAGCTAAAAGGGTTCAACTATAATGGATGCTGGTGGCTTCCAGAACTTCAATTGCTCCCAGATAGAAAAACTTGCCAGACTTGTGACTCTTGCTATGGCATAAAAATGTGTGGCATTTAGCACCAGCTGAAAATACAACTCATAAATTACATGTTGCCAAAGGCTTGGAGGATTCTGAAAGAATTCTAAGCTGTTTTATCATATACCTCGGTTTCCGAATGTAATCCGTTCTGGAAGGCCGTTCAGAAACCAAAAACTCAGTACAGAAGCCTCAATACGGAAAACTCAATACAGAAAATTCAATGCGGAAAACTCAATACGGAAGCCACATGGCATGTTTGACTTCTGAGGTGTGTTCGAAAACCAAAGCGTTTACAGCGTCCATTGATGGAGATGTCCAAAAACCGAGGTACCGCTGTATATGACAAATACAGACACACAAAACTACTTTTTCACAATACCTAATGGTCTTAAATACTCTACATGCTGGCTTTAAGTCTTTCACAATATATTGCACTCCTTTTTTATATTTGCACTTCTATTATTTTAATTGTATTTGACATACTTTAAAAAAAAAAAAATACTGACCCATATGAACCAATGCATTGATTCAGTAAACGGCTGATTCCCATGTTGTCTCTAAGAAGGTTCTCTACATTTATTTAAGCTCCTAAGGAAGTTCTTCAGGTGTACAGAAATGCTTTTAAAAAATCTAGGCTGATCAGAAACTCTTTAAGAAACTTCTCTGGGATTATCAAAACTCTCTTAGCTACTCTTCGATTTCTTTTAAAGTTGTTTTGTGGAAAATCATAGCGCACTAGCAAAGCATGTGCCTTGCATTATATCACTATTTAAAAAGATCTTAAGAAGCACAGCTGGGAAAGACAGGGCCTAGAAAGCTGCAGCGTAGTTAGTGCTGTGCCAAAAAAAATTATCCTGCCCTTTCCCCAACCATTCCCTATCAATTAACAAGAAATAAAACTGCATTGAAAAAATATCAGTTATAATCTGGTGCAGGTTTTCATTGCACCAATTTTTTTTAAATTTTTTTTTAGGTAGCTGTTTGTGAGCATCCTTTCTTTCACTCTGCAGATAATCTCTTTCAATAATTGAATCATAGAACTGTAGAGTTGGAAGGGACCCTGAGGGTAATTTAGTCCAACCCCCTGCAATGCAGGAATATAAAGCTGTCCCATACGAGGATCGAACCTGTGACTTTAGCATTATCAGCATCTCTCAGGTCTTTTTCAAATCATGAAGTGTGGGCAGCCAGGGAGGCTGAAGCATGCAAGAGAAATGTTTAAATGTTTACAAAACACACACAAAAACAACAACACCCAAGCCACCCTTGGCCAACCTGCAGTGATAAAACAGCTCACAGGTAGATGGGCCAATGGCATAATTCAGTATAAGTCATTTTCAGATGATTCCCCTGAAACAGAAAATCCTTGTTGGCAATAAGAAAATCTGCCGACCAGACTGTAGCATATCCCCTGCCACCTCATAAAGACAATTCAAATGGGTCTTTCTTACACTGTTGTTGCAACTTTCCCCTAGTACTATTCATGGCCTTCTGAGATATATATATATATATATCACATCACAGCTCAATGTAGCCTGGGAAATCTTCAAAATATGGTAGCTGCAATATAGCCACACCATGTAAAAGCAGTTGTATGAATGGCATAATTTATAAACAGAAACAATGACAGAAGAAAATACTACAAGGTTCTAGAAGAGGTTTTTTTTTGTGCCTAGCTTTTGTATTGATGTTTTTGATGTTTGTGTTTGTATATTTCTTCCCCCTTAAAATGGGAAGGCATGTCATCCTGTGCTAATTTTCATGTTTGACAGGCTGTCGGGAATGCAAATGACTGCTGTTAGAAAAGCTACCAAGTCTGCTCTTAATTTGAAATGGTAATCAAAAGGAAGGTTTATCTCTTAAATCATCCTTTGGCAACCTGGTGCACTCCATCATCCCAAGCCAGCATGCCATGTGAGTTGTACTCCAAAGCATAAGAAGGACACCATGTTATTGTTAAGGTCAAATAACACATGAGACAGAATCTTTCCAACAGTTGAAGAACTCTCTTTCAGTTAACATCTTTGTAGCTCCTTCAGTTCTGCCATTCAATAAGGCCTTAAAAATGTGAGTTTTAAAAACTTGTGCCTTTCAATTTTTCTGTAGCTGCTCAGTGCTTCTAAGGTTCTACTGTTGCATTTCTCTGTGTACATCACTTTGTGAGGACTTGGCCCCAGGAAGTGATTAATAAATAAACAGAATGAATGGATGGATGGATGGATGGATGAACATCACCCAACCATATTGCTCACTAGACCTTTCTGCTGGGACTTTACAGAGTGACAGGATCACCAGCACGTCTGCAGCCAAGACACACATGGTGGCTGGGGTAGAAAGTGGGGTAGCTTTAAGATCACCGTGCCAGCCTTGAGCTGGTACAGTGATTGGGCCCACCAGGCCTCCTTCTATCATATGGCAACAGTGAGACTGGCTTGGAATCCAAAGGATCCTTGAGGGGTTCAGCTCTATCTCCTTCTGCCCCAAGATTTCCCTATTGGCTATTGCCAATGGTGGTCTTGCTCACCATCATAACTGGCAGGTGGAAGAGGAAGCACTGGACCAAAAGAGTGATGTTTAGTGATGCTTCTGCAACAGAATGCCTAATGCAAATATTCACATTAATTTTCCTTTGTTTTAATTCTAGCAAGCATCTCTCTCTCTCTCTCTCTCCCCCTTTCTCTCTCTCTGCCCTATATAAGGGAAATAAAACAATTTAGCACTCAAAACAAAAATGCTAAGCAACAACAACAAAATCAGACAGTGGAGCACTTTTGCACAATACCATCTAATTTCCATAAAGTGTCTGCAGGGCTTTGTACATTCAGATTTTTCTTCCTGAAAACATTTATGGAAATAGGTTATTATGCCTGCTACTAACAGTGAGCAATTTGTTCCTATTAACAGAGTTTTTATTCCAAATACTAATGAAATAAACACCCATTTCAGATACCACCCTAAATCTAAACAATGCCTGGGACTGTGATCTGCATCCCATGCATCTATATATCTAACAACTCAGATTCATTTTTCAATATATGAATAATTATTAATGATTCAGACGTGTTCTTGAGTTGTAATCAAGTGAACAAAATTTTTACTGAGATTCAGTCTCATTGAGTTGGGCATCTTCTGCACAATTGGCTGAATATCCCTTCACACATAATGCCTTCCACACCCTTCCTCTTCTCTTCCTTGACATCTCCCCTTTCTTGTTATGGGACTTGTCTTCATTTTGCATCTGGAAGTGATAAGAACCTCAGAATAGTCTGCTAGATCAAGCCAAAGACCCAATGTCATGGACTGGCTACACATCAGAGAGCACATTGCAGCATTTTGTTGCAGGATCCACTGAGAAATGACTAGCGAAATTAATGAAAATGGAGATTTGGCCTACAAGAAGTAACGTAGTCTTAGCTCAGTATGTGGAGCCATTGGTAGATCTTTGAACTAGTGAAGGGTCCACTGGAACATCAATTCCCCTAAGAGACCCACTTAACCACCTTATATTTATCGGGAAGGGCACTGGTTTAGGAAGGTACATTGATTCATGCAATCTCTTTCTTGGATGTCAGCAAAAGTGGAGAAAATGTAAAACATCTATCCAATTATTTCCATTAATATACAAGCATTAGGCATTCAAATTCCTAATTAAGAGAAAACATGCCCTGTCAGGCATCTGCATGGGCTACTGCACATCGCCTAGATTGTTCCATAATTATCCTGGCTTAATAGTTCTGAAAATGAAAGCAATGCACACCCATTGAGGAAACGCACCACTTATCACATGAGACGGCATGGTATGAAAAACATGCTCTGCTTTGGTGTATTTGAGCTGCCGGTTTTCAGCCGAACATGCTCGAATTAACAGAGACCAATGACAGCATGTTAGCCTGTTCTGCCAACAAAGTTTAATAAGAAAAGGAAACAGGATTTAATGCATATCAAAATAATATTTCCATGCTGCAGGCATGAAGAGCTTGGTTTGTGGGATGGCTCAGGCATAGAAAATTGGGGTGAGGTGTTGGGAGCCCGGTGTATTTGATGACTGAATTTTGCAAACAATACCGTCACAAGGTTGAATAACAAAGTTGATGCGGCTGGTGCAATTGTGAATTTGCGGGTGTTCCCCTGGTGAAGTGTGTAGAAATCCTGAGAGTACTCCTGGTTTGACATTCTGTTTTTGTCTATGATTGTTCTTGGGGGGTTTTCAGGGAGAATCCAGGAAAGGTCTACTACTGTGGTTCCACACTGCAATTCTTGATTCTGGGGATGTGTAGGAAATGTTGACTTGGTTTGCATTTATTTTATTTTTTTAAGCAAAGCAGACTAATTCTCACCTCCTGGATGAATATAAAAATTAGAATGTTATGGTTCTTTAGATTTCATACTTCTTGGAATTTTGCAAATTTGAGTCAATTCCAAAGTGTTGGCAAGCCTCTCAGTTTAGAGGCATCTGAAATTTTTGATACACTCCAAGTTTTCTTTCCCCTGCCTAAAAATCTTGAACAGCTCAAAAACCAGGACAGACCCCCTGCAGAACTGCACTCCATATCTACTTGACTTTGATCCATTATTAATTGCCGTGTGTGTGTGTGTGTGTGTGTGTGTGTGTGTGTGTGTGAATGAATGTCTAGATTTCATGATGATGGGCATTATAAACATTTAAAATCCAGACAAATTTCTCCCCCTTAGGCAGGTACATGATGTCAAATTTTATTTTCTTATTAAGGACCCTTCCCTTCATTCTCCCTAAGGGATAATTAATTGCTTAAAATCCGAATAGGAAACTTCCTCTATTATATATTTGGTTTATAGTTCTGAGATTTACTGTAGTTTTGTGTTCATTGGATGTGGGGAAGGGGAGAAGAATCATTACTCTCACCAATCCATCTCCCCATAGGTGATTGCAATTAGGGAAAGAAATTTGGTTCAGTTTGTCTCTTAATGTGAAACTACCCAGTATGCACGTCCTGAAACAATATACAAACCGAAGCACAGCTTTCCTTCGAAGTATTGCAGTCCTTTGAACATAGTGATGCAGTTCTCCAACCCACCTCTTAAAAGGCCTACACAACTGCTTATATTAAGGGAAAGTGATAATAAGAAAGCATATATTGGTGAAAATTGCATACAAAATGCATTATATAAGTGAAAATCACTTGCAACAGTGTGAGAGAGAGGCAGAACGCCATTAAAAAGTCTTTAGTGGGAGAAATAAAGCACCCTAAAATGCTGACAGGGCTGATGGGGCCTCTTTTTTAAAAAGCTAATTCACAAAGTGAGTGGCAAACATAAGTCTGGACAAATGAGAAAGTGAACTCGATATATTGGTTCATCGCAAAATTCAGTTTCTAAGGACAAGGGCAAAACAGTTCATTTCATTGGGGTGGGGTCGGAGAAAGGGAAGGGAGATGCTGTGGGGTGCTTAGCACAGTGGCAGCAACTTCTCATTTCCTACCCCCCACTTTACAACCCAATCCAAAATCTACTGGTGGAAGCAGCAGCAACAGTGCCGTCCTCCAGCTTCTTCCACCAGCATCACCTACCACAGCAAGCGGCTAACCCCATATCCAATCTCCATTTTGCCATCTCCTCCCCCTAATTGCCATAGAGTTCCTGCCTGGCTCTCTGCCTGCAAAATGATGTGCCAAATTGGAAGGTTGCAGCAGGGAGCAGGGTAGCCTGGCCAGCCCTCTTTTCACCCTTCAGCATGTTGGTCTGAACGAAGCCTACTTGTGTTCAACAATATCTGCATGAGCATTCTCTCTCTCTCTCTCTCTCTCTCTCTCTGCAACCAGGGAGGAAAGACAAGGCAGAGGTTACTTGCACTAGAACAACCTAGGCATGTACTGTGCTGTGTATACAGGCTGTATTAGATGTTCACCTGAATGCATGGAGGGTAGGGCAATCACAGTGGGCGTGATCATCCTGCTTGCTCCTCTGAAGTATTGATTCAGTAATATGCCACTAAATGCAGGGTTGGCCTAAGACATTTTGGCACCTGAGGTGAACCACAAAATGGCACCCCAAGCCCCAACCAAGGAAGAAGGGCTGAGTGAAGATCTACATCGGCCTTACCCTATCATTGAAGTGGGAATTAAAGGCCGTTGCAAAGGAGGAGAAGGAGGAAAGGGACCTGCTGTGAATCATGTCAGGCAGGTGCAGAACTCAGGAGACCCCAGAGGACAACCCCTGCCATTTCTTCCCTAGAGGTAGAAAGAGACCTGCTATAGAGGTGGCAAACTGAGGCAGGGCTGCCAAGCAGATGGCAGATCCAGCCTCCAAGGAGCATGCCACAGCTGTTGCTGCCACCGCTATGGCAGTAGTTCCTTGGAGGCTAGATTTGTTTCCCCTGTGGATCATGCCACCTGAGGTGGTGACCTTACCTTGCCCCATGGGTGGGCCGGCCCTGACTAAATGCCAAAACAGGCTTCTAAGCAGGTTATACAGTACAAGAGCCAGTTGTACAAGCATTCAGATAGAAAGACCCGTCATTAAAATGTGCAACAGCAAAATCCCATCAGAACGACAGAGCAATGGAAGATGCTCAAGAGAGCAAGGGAATGCCTGTGTAAACAGGTGCATTTTCAAACACCAGTGGAATGCCAGTAGAGAGGAAGACCTCGTATTTCAGCCGGGGGGTGGCATTCCATAAGGTCACTGCATACAGTGAAAAAGCCCGCCTTCATGTTGCCACAAGCCACTACTCATCAAGCAATGGAATGAACTGAGTTCCATTCGTTGATCTTTATGCCTTTAGTGGGAAATGGAGGGGAAGTTAGTCTTTCAGGTATACTGCTCTAGAGTTGTTTAGGGTCTTACATGCAGGCAACAGGACATTTAATGTAGGTTGGTGGTTAATAGGCAGAAAGTGCAGATCCCTCAGCACTGGGGTGGGGGTGGGGAATGGGTGCCCAGTACGAGCCACTGAGCATAAATATGCTGCATGAATAGGGCTTGGCAGATATGAAATGTTCAGTGGACAGCAGTGTTGCAAAAGGAAGAGCAAGCAGTACATAAACAGATAGAGATGATAGATAGATGATGATAGATAGATAGATAGATAGATAGATGATAGATAGATAGATAGATGATAGATAGATAGATAGATAGATAGATAGATAGATAGATATAGATAGATAGATAGATAGATAGATAGATAGATAGATAGATAGATAGAGATAGATAGATGATAGATAGATAGATAGATAGATAGATAGATGATAGATAGATGATAGACAGAGATAGAGATAGATATATATCACTATCTATTTTATTTCACTTGAATTGGGAGGTGGGTCATTTTGGCTGAAGTCTTGGAGTTTAAGAAAAGGGGAAGGAAAAAAAGACCTGAAGGGCTTCACCTACATTGATTTTAAAGGAAGAAGAAGATGAAGACGAAGACAAAGACGAGGAAGAAGAAGAAGAAGTTACTGTTTTAAAAAGAGAAGAAATAGGAATTATTTGGGTATTATTGAGGGAACCAAATGAAAACAGAGTAAACGATTTGGGGCATTTCATACCATATGCTTCCCTCACAAGGTAAATAACAACTTGTGGGGGGAATTGGATCAAGAAAATATCAGGGGGGAAGCTTAACCCTTCTCCTCCATGCCACAGACCAAGTTCAAATCAGAATCTCCTAGCAGCTGCTATTAAGTTGTGTGTGAATGAGTGTGTTTTTAAGAAGTACAGGCAATCAAATAATGGATCTCAAAGCATCATGTCTACGTTGGTCATGCTGGTGCTGTTCACCTGAGATGTAGCTAAAGTTTGGATTCTGATCCCTGTCCCTCTCCCAAAATGCTGCGTAAACCTGTGGCATGAGAGCAGAGTGGCCTGCTACGGTTCACCAGCGCACTCTGAGCAGGGCTGCTGCGATCACAGCATTGGTAACCACAACAGTCCCTGTGCTTTGCCGCTTAGACAAATAGTTAAACTCTTAATAGCGAAGCCACAGAACTGTCACTGTCTGAGCCGCAGGATCAGCGGACTGCTGCATGGACGGCACTCTAATTGCTCATTAATATTGGAGACGAGGGTAATTACTCTTGCAAAATCCCATGGCACTTACAAACCTTACTTTTCGCCATTATCCCTTCTCTTCCAGGCTTTAAGAGTTAGGTGGCCTCTCATCCGCTGGAGATCTGTGCACGATTCAGTAGAGCATGGGCGGTTGCGTGGGGTGAAAGTGCCCTTCTGTCCTTCTGCACAATATCAACGTGAGGTGTGGGAAGGTGGGGAGAGGAGTAGCGAAATCAGCACACAACATGCATCTTTATTACGAGCGCATTAAACCCCGTTGAACTGTGTAAGCGAGCAGAACAAAACCCAGTGAGCGAAAAGGCAAAATCAAAGGGCTTTCATTTCCCCCAGTAGAAATGTAACTGCCTCGTTTTACAAAGGCACACACCTGGATTTATTTATTTATTTTTCTACGGCGCCCAATAACTGGTGCTTTCAAGAAGGGACTCTCTTCATGTATCTAACAAATGAAACATGAACAAATCTTAACATTACACAGGAAGGACTGATCAGCCACAACTGTGGTTGTACTGTTGTGCGAGTGCTGTCCCGTGGTTAGAGTGCTGAACTTGGGACCTAGGAGACATAGGAGCCACCTCCTAGGGGCTAAAGTCCCTTCGCCCCACCCACCAAATAATATATTTGAGTGGACCCCCCTCCAAGTTGATGGGCATTGCCATTCAAATAATGTGTGTGTGTGCTGTGTCATGTGATTGATTATGCAGGGCGGGGTTTACCTGCCCTAATATTTCACTCAATTTTGCATTCTAGCTAGGAGACCAGGGTTCAAATCCCCACTCAGCCATGAAGTTCACTGACTGACCATGGACCAGTCACTGCCTCTCAGCCCAACCTACTCTCAAGGTTGCTGTGGGGATTAAATGAGGAAGTGGGAGGAACCACGTATGCTGCCTTTAACTCCTTGGAAGAAAATGTGAGATATGAATGCAATAAAGACACAAGCAATCAAACTGCTCAGATAAGCTCAGAACTGCAGCTACTAGTAGTAGTAGTGCAGTAGTAATTGTAGTGGTGGTGGTAGAGAAAATGCTTCTTCCCATTTCTAAATAATATTAAAATGTCATTATTTTTCATTTTCTTCTCTTATGGTTACTATGACTTCTAGTGTCCCACATCAATTTGGGGATGGGGCCAATGTTTACTTAGGTTTTGTGGTTTTTTTTAGACTTGAAGGGGAAGAAGAAGGAGACACTTTGCCTCCCTACACACAACCCGACTGCACTGCAGAGAGCAGGAGCGTTTGGTTCTGCTGGGTGCTGCTATTGCTTCTTGAGCAAGGCTCAGCTGGAACCAAGAAGCATCCAGTCTAGGGCACCTTCACTTGAGGCGGCTGCCACCACCTGCAGTTCTGTGGTTCACCACATGGGGCAGCCAGACACAGCACTCCTGATGCTCCAATATAACCAAGGCACACAACCTGAGATGGGGTTCTTCAGCTGAAGGGGTAAGATTATAGACATAGGTTTGATTCTCAATGGCTGGAATCACTCTGGCCAGATAGCAAGTTTAGCGTCTCTCCCACAATTGTGTCTGATGCCAGCCTTTGAATTTGCCCTGGAAGTGAATGGCTGCTGTTCAGTCCAATGAGATATTATGAAGCTGCTGTGATTATTGAGTCTGAGCATCTAGACCAGTGTTGATTGGTTACAAGTTGCTGGAAGGAGCAGGAGGGGACAATGCTCTTGTGCTTGGGTTCTGGTTAGCTAGATGGGTCATTGAGCCGATCCAACAGACTCTTCTTATGTTCTTAAGTGAGGGCTCTTCGGGGATTCAAGAAGAGCTTTCACCCCATAGCTGGGCTGGCTCAAGGCATTTTTCTGTCTTAGGCAAAGAACAAAAGGGTGCCCTCTTGCAAGGCACATAAAGAATCCAATTGGACCTGTAGTTGAATCTTCACTGTCCAGTGAAGGACAGAGTCTTTCACTGCACATGAGGGGAACAGGCTACTGTAGTGGGCCCAAGGCAGGTCACATGGCACTCATAGGTTTGGTAATTCACCCAACTCAGCAATTGTCACCTGAGGCAGCTGTCTCACTCTGCCTCATCTTAGGGCTGGCCCTGCCCCATAGTCTACTTTCATAGATGCTTTCAACTGAGGGCATATGGAATGATCCCAAGCAAGCACTCTTCCATTAAGCTATGGGGGGGGGGGCAAAGCACTACACATGGGACAACATTGTGATGAAGGCCAAGCCTACCCTTTCCCTTGATGGTGGTTGGCTGGAGAGGAATCCCGCAGAGGGTGGTTGAAATATTTATTTAAAATATTTCTATTCCACTCTTTGTTTAAGTTACAGCAGAGCAGTTTATAATATATAAACATGCTATGTTGAAATACATATACTGAAAAGACAATGCAAGCTCTCCCTCTGCACGAAGCCCACAAATTGTGAGTTCTAAATATAAAAGAGATTTGGAAGGTCAATTCCCAATAGAAGAACTAGGTGCACTCACCGGTGCTGTGGATACATGTCTTATGCAATAAACACCCAGAATGACTCGACATTTCCTTGAAACAGGAGAGAGCAAGAGGCATTTCTTACAAGTCATAATTCTGTCAGGAGACAGAGAGAAAAAGAACCTAAATCAATTTATTAGAGATCATCTGCATGTATAATTGTGAAAGAGACCCCAGGGCAAAAAACACAGGCCTGCTATAATTTTGACTTTGGGACACTGTACATAAAATATATGTGCTATAAATTTCAATCACTTCCTGGAAAACACTGGTAACTTTCCCAGCAGAGTGGAAAGAAAGAAAGAAAGAAAGAAAGAAAGAAAGAAAGAAAGAAGAAAGATTATATGAACCAATTTCCCATTCACTCAGTAGTGTATTCTTGGTTAGGCTTTGGGTAGCCCAGTGTTGTTTTAAATTGCTTTTAAGTATTTTTATTATTGTGAGTCACCCTGGGCTTTCTTTGGGGTAGTTGGAGTTATTAATTTGAAATAATAAATAAATAACTTTAACCTTTATTTGTGCATATCCTGGTATATGTAACATTTTGAGATGTTTCCTAGTTGCAAACATCTTTTGTGTGTGTCCCCACCACCACCCCATTTATCAAAGCAATTGCAATTGCACTGATGACCCCCAGCTGAAGTCGGAAGTGGTACAAAGCTATGGTGATGTTTTTGAACAGAAAGGAACAAAATGACTTTGTTGAGTCTTCTCTGAGTATAACTTAGCTGGAGACAGCACAGCACCACAAAACTTATAGAAGTCCAATGTAAAAAAATGATTTTAATTATTATTCACAATGATCAGCAGTGGACTTATCTATTTATTGCTTTGGTCGACAAATGAATCTGGAAAAGCCTGGGTAAAAAGAAAAGTTATTAGCTCGTGCCCAAAGCACAAAATCTTGCCACGTTGCCAGGAGAAGGGTGTTCCAGACAACATGTGCCACCACTTGAAAGGCCCTACTCTGAGTAACCGCAAGCTGAATGGTGGGTGACACAGTGGATCATTTATGAATTAACCCAATTCCTTTTGAAGCTTGTAGACATTGCCACATCTTGGGATGGCAAATCCCACAATTTAATTAGCCTCTCGGTGGACTTGTATCTCACATCGGCAAAGCCCTTGTGTCAATTAATGTACCAGAAGAACATTCTGTATGGCTTGACTACTCAAATTCAGTGAATAGAGGGTTAACCTTGATTCCACAACTTTCTGGTCACCCTGCGGTGTGTGTCAACATTTCAGAGGTCTGGGCACAGTAGGGGATTTTTCATACTGTACTACATCCTTCAACAAAGCGGCACCCCGGGAGGCATGAAGGACCATCATTTTATCCTTAAAGAGGAACTTCTTGACTTCCACTGGTTTTCAGCCTGATTCCACTTAAAGGTTCTCTGTAACACTGTCCTCCTTTTGATTCTTTAATTTGATATTTAACAGCTACGATTTGTCACACTAGTAGAAGCTGACACTCCATTCTTGATGCACGTACTGTGAGGATTTGTGACACACCTGTTATGTCATGGACCGAGAGTAAGTTCTGCTCCTGCAACCTGGGGAGGGGAGGGGAGGGGGGAATGACCGAGCTAGAAGTTAAGGCTCGGTGGCATCACACGATCTCCTAATGATACAAAAGTCTTCGGCAATGTGGTGCTACAGCAGGTAACTTGGGTGCATCTAGCTCAATCTTTTGCTCAGTGCAAAATCTGTGATGCAACTACAGCATCCCAGAGAGATGGCCACCCAGCATCTGCTTAAGTACCTCTAGCAAAGGAGAGTCTCTTTAGGCAGGTCAAGCATCTCTTACCACTAGGAAGACTCTCAAAATGTTTAGTTGGAATTTGTTTCCTTGCAATTTCCACCTACTAGTCCTGCCCTCTAGAGCAACAGAGAACAAATCTGATTTAGCTCTTGCATGATAGTTCTTCAGATATTTGAAGACTCCTATCACATTTCTCTCTAAATGCCTCTTCTCCAGGCTAAACGTACCCAAGTGTCCTTATAGGATCTGGTTTCTAAAGACATAAGAACACAATAAGAGCCAGCAAGATTAGGCCAAAAGCCAGTCTAGTTCAGCATCCTGTTTTTGCAACGGCCAACTATGGGAAGCTCAAAAGCAGAATCTGAGTGCAACACCACTTGCTTCACTTGTGATTTCCAGAAATTGGTATTCAAAGGAATATCACCTCTCATGGTAGAGGTAGAACATAGCCAGTGTGGTTAGTAGCTGTCGATAGTCTATCCTCCATTACCTTGTCCAAACCATCCAAGTTGGTAGCCATCACTACTTCACGTGGGAGCAGGTTCCAGAAGATCACCATATTGGTCAAGATCCTCACAAAGTCTTCAGTCCATAAGAAGCAGGGTTGGGGAACATCTTCAGTCCATGGGATGCATTTTCTCATGGTCATATGTCTGGGGGAGCCACAATATACCAGTAGTGGAAGGGACTCAGAGGCAAAAATAGATTGGGTCAGAGGGAAAGTATGGTGGACCAATGGATGCTACTCAGACCTTTGTACAGCAGACCACATTCCATCTGCACAAGAGCCAGGGATATCAGCACACACATCTCTCCATCCAGGGCACAATCCAGCCAGGCAAAAGAACCTGAAGAAAAAGCAAAGGAGAGCTGCAGAGAGGCATAGTCTGAAGATGGTTCTGGAGAGCTATGGGTGTTCCATGGACTGGGTGTTCCCAACCTCTGCTGTAGTTTTCCATGGACAGTAGGGGTTTTATATGAGAGTGTTTGAAAGCAAAGCAACCCCTTGCTTTGACTCAGGGATGATGCAGCACTATAAGATGACCATACCAGAGTATTGGAATCAACTCAATAGCCAAAATGAAACAAACAAACCCACCCCCCCAAGCCTGAATACTTCTAAATGTCAAATTAGGAAGAATGGATGGAAGAAATACCCATTTCTTTTCCACTTTGATGTCAGAGCAACAGTACCACCCCCCTCCCCACCCCCCAAGTTGTGGTAGACTTTGCAAAGCACAAATGGCAGTTTAGACACCCTAACTATTATTGATTGAAAATATTGACAGAAAATCAATCGCATTTAGGCCCCTAAAGTGCCACATGTGCCTTTGAAAATCTATTCCGTGATTTAACATCTCTGAGCTTCATTTTCTCCGTGTGGGAATAAATAAAGCACAAGGTATTAGCTTCACCTCTGAAGAGTTTCTCGAGGCACAGGGCAAGCTGTTCAACTGGTGCAAATTGGCACGGCTTCACCACCTTAATTTGTTAACTCTCTAAAGGGCTTTGGGGTCATACAATAGGAGGCACCACATTTTTTTAAAAAAGGGAATACAGGGATGGCTGTTAAAATGAATTTGTGGAGTCATTAGCTTGGAGATAGAGAAAATCTGTAGTTAGAGTTCATGCACTGTAAATTGTGGTTAAACTTGACTTCATAGCAACAATGGAAGCAGCAGCCTCAGCCATCCAACTTGCATGGGTGGCTTCTCAAGAGCAAGTTCCATTTGTGGGGAACTGGCACACTGTTTGTGTGAATGGACTTAGAAATCAGGTTTCTCTGGGAATTTTCAATTTTACACTTCCCTGTGTAGGGGTGTAAGTGGGTCTTACATCTGAGTAGACACATATAGGGTTGCATTGTTCTTCTTGCATTTTGCTAATTATGGATTAGGTGATTATTTTGGCATAGGGGCTGCCAGCGTGGCACCCATGGGTGTAATTGTACTCTTGAGGTCTTTCCCTGGTGCCCACAATGCTTCTGAGATCCTCTCACTGTCCCTTTGGTCATGAGGCAGTAAGAGCTGCTCAACAGTGGAATGAACTCCCTTGGAAGGCGATGGGCTCTCCTTCCTTGGAAGTTTTTAAGCAGAGGTCAGATGAGCATCTGTCATAGATGCTTTAGTTGAGATTCTATGATTCCATGAAGTGCATATTTTGAGTCACAATTCATTTAAATTTTTGACTCTGAATATTTCAGAGAAGATTTTAACACAGATGCTTTATTTTAAAAAATACAGACTAATACTGAAGTGAGAAAGAATGTAATCAGAAGTCCACATTAGGAATAGATGAATCTGTCAATTTCGGTTCATCTCAGTTACACATTCTTGGCTGGATCATAGAATCATAGAATCATAGAATCATAGAATTGGAAGAGACCACAAGGGCCATTGAGTCCAACCCCCTGCCAAGCAGGAAACACCATCAGAGCACTCCTGACATATGGTTGTCAAGCCTCTGCTTAAAGACCTCCAAAGAAGGAGACTCCACCACACTCCTTGGCAGCAAATTCCACTGTCAAACAGCTCTTACTGTCAGGAAGTTCTTCCTAATGTTTAGGTGGAATCTTCTTTCTTGTAGTTTGGATCCATTGCTCCGTGTCCGCTTCTCTGGAGCAGCAGAAAACAACCTTTCTCCCTCCTCTATGTGACATCCTTTTATATATTTGAACATGGCTATCATATCACCCCTTAACCTCCTCTTCTCCAGGCTAAACATGCCCAGCTCCCTTAGCCGTTCCTCATAAGGCATCGTTTCCAGGCCTTTGAGCATTTTGGTTGCCCTCCTCTGGACACGTTCCAGTTTGTCAGTGTCCTTCTTGAACTGTGGTGCCCAGAACTGGACACAGTACTCCAGGTGAGGTCTGACCAGAGCAGAATACAGTGGCACTATTACTTCCCTTGATCTAGATGCTATCCTCCTATTGATGCAGCCCAGAATTGCATTGGCTTTTTTAGCTGCCGCGTCACACTGTTGGCTCATGTCAAGTTTGTGGTCCACCAAGACTCCTAGATCCTTTTCACATGTAGTGCTCTCAAGCCAGGTGTCACCCATCTTGTATTTGTGCCTCTCATTTTTTTTGCCCAAGTGCAATACTTTACATTTCTCCCTGTTAAAATTCATCTTGTTTGTTTTGGCCCAGTTCTCTAATCTGTCAAGGTCGTTTTGAAGTGTGATCTTGTCCTCTGGGGTGTTAGCCACCCCTCCCAGTTTGGTGTCATCTGCAAATTTGATCAGGATGCCCTTGAGTCCATCATCCAAGTCATTGATAAAGATGTTGAATAAGACCGGGCCCAAGACAGAACCCTGTGGCACCCCACTAGTCACTCTTCTCCAGGATGAAGAGGAACCATTGATGAGCACCCTTTGGGTTCGGTCAGTCAGCCAGTTACAAATCCACTGAGTAGTAGCATAGTCAAGACCGCATTTTACCAACTTCTTTACAAGAATATCATGGGGCACCTTGTCAAATGCCTTGCTGAAATCAATCAAATCAATGGCATTTCAAATAAAATAAAATAAAATCAAAATGTATTGGTCAACCAAATACAGGTTATAGCCAAAAAAAACTAGTAGGCAAACAGATTTTAGCAAACAAAGTTAATAAGAACAGCAGAATAAAACACATGTAATAAAACACACATAATAATAAAACATAAATTCAAAAACATGTGTGGCACATATCTCAGGTCACAAGGCTAAACTCATAGTCTTTCTTGAGTTGGGAAGGTTTTGCCACAAACTTTGGTGCATTGAACATAACATGCTAGATAGCCGATGCTTAATTTTGTCAGTGTCATAAAGGGTGGCCATCGGCTCCACCCTTTAAATACTTTGCTCTAGGCATTTCCTATAACTTACCACACAACATATAGTTTATAATGCCCTCTGTTCTAGGGTATCCACAGATACAAAAGCACTGTTCCCTAGGAATTTTCTTGTAACTCCCATCCAAAAATTCAGAGAAGGGAAGCTTTCAAACGGTGGTTCTGTTTTGGTTCACTCTTTGTTATGGGAAGTGCAAATTGTTTTTGTCCCTGACTCTGCTCAGTTGCTTTGGGTCCAGGTTTTGTGATGTCCTCTTCTCTTTCATTAGTTTTTCCGACTGCTTACTTGTATTATGCAACTTAATAATGAAAAGCAATTCCATCCCAAAAGGAAAGTGTGAGTTAGGCAGGTTCTTCCCCCATCCTGAGGACTCTGAATGTGGAAGTGACATCGGCCAGGAACAGAGTGACTTATCCATCCCTGGCTGCTGGAGGAGGGTCATGGATGAAAAAAGATTCCAGTGTGATTATGTCAAAACATGGGTTAAGATGGATGGGGAAGAGGACACTTTGCAGATGCTGCTTTCAGTGTCAATCCTGTGCTTTTTGCAATATACAGCCTTGTTCCTCAGCATAAGGCATCTGTGTGCTCTTCTGAGTTACTAATAAAATGCTTCCTTTCATCTCAGCCTTCCAATGTGCTTGCTCCACCTAACGAGAGTGTGGGAGGCTAGAAGAATTCCTGACAATGTGGTAACATTTAAGATTTCCAGTGCATTAATACTGACATTTTGTCTTCTAAACAATCACAGGTAATGAAGGTCAGTACAAGCAAACATTCTGTCTATGGCCCTTAGTTGAGAGCTGGCTGTGCTTGAACGTCACAGCAGGAGACTGCCAGGCTTAGAGTCTTTCCTCTGCGTGGCTTCCCTTCCGAGGACTCATTGCAGCTGGCTCCAGCATATGGTCGACCACGGAGATATTTTGTGGGGTCCACTGCCTCAGTAACTATTTAATGATTAATTACTGCTGGCTAATGTCAGGATGAGATGCTGAAACCTGCCGGCGAAAGTCTTAACTATGGGAAATGGCAGCAGACAGACTTTCTCCCCCACCCCCACAAAGAATAAGTTTTCTTGCTCAACATCGCCACAGGTCACATTTGATACAATTTGCAGATAGAAAGATGTGGGAGGAAATGCAACAAGTGATCCAGGAATACACAGTTGTCTGTGGCTCATCCTTTCACTAGTGGGTGGTATGTTCATGATAGCCTTATGGGGTTAATACTACCCCTGGAGTTCCATGATATTTTGGAGCACAACAGTCAATGCAAATTGTCCAATGATAACCTTTTAAAAAGATGGTCCTGTCTGCAGGGGTGGACACTTAAATGCTTCAGTCCTAACCGTGCCTACTCTTTGAATTCAGTGGAGCTTACTCCAAGGGAAGTGGGGTTAGGATTCCAACCTTGTTCATCATAAAAAAGAGAGGGAATATATCACCAAAAGAAAAGAGGACAAAAGTTGCATATGCCACATAGAGATGCAAATGTTGAAACTGTTATTATAATTTCATTACAGTATAGAGGCAAATTGGGAGCGGGTGATATATTTGCCTGCTCAGTCTTGTTCTCCAGGTGCTAACTGAAGGCCCCTCTGCTCAGTGGTGTTGTGTGAGCCTGTAACACCTGGGGCAGGTGTGTTTGTGCCAGGGGATGCTGGGGACAGGGCTCGGAGGGAGAAGGAGCCCACCCCAGCACCCCAGCAGCTCCTTTGGCCACAGTGGCTCACAGAAGTGGGGTTGATGGAGCTAGTTTCTCCCTTGGTATTACTGGCGCATTAATAATAATAATAATAATAATAATAATAATAATAATAATAATAATAATAATAATAATTTATTATTTATACCCTGCCCCTCTGGCTGAGTTTCCGCAGCCACTCTGGGCGGCTCCCAATCAAGTATTAAAAACAGTACAGCGTTAAATATTAAAAACTTCCCTGAACAGGGCTGCCTTAAGATGTCTTTTGAATGTCAGGTAGTTGTTTATCTCTTTGATGGGAAGGCGTTCCACAGGGTGGGCGCCACTACTGAGAAGGCCCTCTGCCTGGTTCCCTGTAACTTTGCTTCTCGCAATGAGGGAACTGCCAGAAGGCCCTCGGCGCTGGATCTCAGTGTCCGGGCTGAACGATGGGGGTGGAGACGCTCCTTCAGACATTGAGGGACAAGCTTCGGCCCCGTGGTGAGAAATGGCCAATGGAGCTCATTCATCCCTCAGCTACAGTACTGCTGTCGATGGGTGATTGCAGGGGATTGCAGCATCAGTGTAGGGACTGCAGCATCGGAGAGATGCTGCGCTGCCACCTCTTGATGCTTCTACTCCCAGGCCAGGCCTCAGCCAAGAGTGGAGCAGCTGCTTCTGCTGCCTATGTCCCAACCCTGAAGGCCAGCCTGGGCATGGCTTCCTTCAATGAGGGAACTATAGTGCACCCCCTCAAAAAATGTACCAGGGCAACGTCCCCCATGCTACCCCACTGCCTCTGTCCCAAGCTGGATGAGGGCTGTTGGTCAAGCCCAAATTGGATCCGGGGTGTGGGTTTTGCATACTAATCCTAATCCTAATCCTAATAAATAGGTTGGAGTGTTTTTCTCCAGCTTCGTCTTATTCAAAAACTGCACCATCTCAAACATTACTGAGCCATTGTGGTAGTTTGTAGAGTGCTGGCCTTTGGTCGGGGAGATTTAGGTTCAAATCCACACTCAGTCTTGAAGCCCACTGGGTTCTCTTGTGACATCAACTGCCATTTCTCAGTCTAAACCACAAAAAGTTGTGAATGGAAAGGGAATGGAGAGTCCTCTGCATTGCCCTGAGCTCTTGGAGGACAAGGTGGGGTGAAATTTGATTAATAAGAATATGTGATTGAGGGAGAGCTAACATCTAAAATCCATAAAGTATACTGTGGCTTTTGAAGGGCCAAAATGACACTCTAATTTCATTTGGGCGATCTGGCTTATTTATATCCAAATTTTATGGTGCTTGAACATTCAAAGTTGCTGTGTTATGATGAGTTAACGCCAGTGCTCAGATTGTTCAGCAGCCAAATAACAAATTCTTCTAATGCCATTTTATGACACCTGAAAGGCATTAAACAAAATATCACTGCTCCATAAAACAGTAGAGCAGTTTTCCATACACTGTTTGTATGCAGATCCTGTCTTAGACTCCAGCACACATCTCAACTTATGTTTAAAGTCTAGAGTGAATGACTATGATGAATTTATGCCTCCCTGATAGCTCTATTACTACAATATAGGTGGTGATATCAATGTGTGGGTGTGTGGTTAGGATCACATCCTCTGGCCCCAACCACTCCCATATTTATGAACACTGTCTTTTCCTTCAGACGTCCCTATTTTCATTGGACAAATGTTGGAGGGTATGGAATTATGTAACCCCTGAGCCAAGGAGATAAGTAACTATACAACCTTTAGGAGACATCTGAAGTCAGCCCTATATAGGGAAGTTTTGAAATGTTTAATGTTTTATTATGTTTTTATGTATGTTGGAAGCTGACCAGAGTGGCTGGGGCAACCCAGTCTGGTGGGAGTGGTATAAATATGATTTTTCTAAAAAAAATATTTATTTATTTATTTTATTGTTATGGAATAGGACGGGCCTATTTTCAGCAGAGAAATGTTGGAGGGGTGTGTGTGTGTTTGTGTGTGTGTGTGTGTGTGTGTGTATCTCCATAATAACAAAGCACTCCATTTTGCACTGCCAATAGCCTCTCCTCTTCTATAGGCTTCCCTTGCTCCTATATTCTACTAGGCACCAGCTTCTCTGAACAGCTTTGAGGCTATCCACAGTAGACAATCAATAACTGCTTATTTTATTTTCAAATGCATTTTATTGAGAGTCTCGTCACGTTGACAACACCCTTCTTACAAGCCTATGGGGCTGATCCAAGAGGTGTCTCCAACTTGAAAATTTCACATGCTATGATAAGAATAACTAATTTCCATGCCCCCAAAGAAAGAACACACCGCAGAATAGTTCAGATCAGTGAACAGGTTGGGGGAATAAGGCTGTGTTTAAATGGCAATAGGTTTGTTAGAAAAGGGCTATAGAGGCAAACAGGGGAGACTGATGCATTCGTTGCAAAAGAAAAAAGGGGAGGGAGTGATGCAGATGGAATATGGGGAAAAGACAAACATTAATGAAGTGAGACATTTTGTTTTGCAGTCACCCTAATGGAATGGCTTTATTTTTAATGCAGGAAGAAAGAACAAGACAGATTTGTGTGAGAGAGAGAAAAGAGGTGTTTGCACATAATATTTCATGGAAAAAGTTCAAAGACAGCTTAACCTTGTAAAAATGTTACCTCTGAAACACCACCACGATCAGTGGCTATATGAATTATTACCACTTCGCTTGCCCGCATGACTTTTTCAGTATGTATCTAACTTGTGCATTCATTAGTTGGGCCGTTTCCCCTTCACTCTAATGCTCGCTCTTTTCAGAACGTCTGACTCTGCCCCGAAGCTCATTTTCTTCACTGCTTTCATGGTTTGGTTAAATACTCTGGGATAGTGGTTATCTCTCCCTTTGCATACTGTAAATAATAGAACTGTGGCTCTACCTGGCTTTTTTCTTTAAAAAGGTTTCAGTATGGGGAGGGCAGTGAGTTAAGAAAGAAATGCGCATCAGACCGTCTATTTTCAAAAAATCCCTTATGGTATTAGAAACCCTTTAATTTTTTGAAAGCATGGTTTTGATGATGAGACTTGCAGCAAATCTGCAATTTCTAAACTCGAAACTCTTTTAATTTCTTGAAAGCATGGGTTTAGCAATGCTTAGAAGTTGCAGTAAATGCAAATTTTAATGGGGACTTAAATCGCAGATTAATGTGGATACAGGAATGAATAGATTTATGGATGAAAACACATGACATTGACTGCTCTCTCTATCCCTAGCTGTTCCTAAGCTCATCTACCAATAAATAACCACTCCCAAGCTCAATATGATGCACATTTGCTAGGAAGTTTATGGTGTTCAATGAGAATTGCTTCCAAATAAACATGTCCATTGCTTTCCCCCCCCCCGAAAGAATGTTTTGGGGTACTCTCATTTTCCTGCTCATATTGAAATACTGCCCCTCAATAAGGCCAAACATAGATTCACAAAATGTTTAGGGATATGCATACCCCTGTGTACCCCCAGAAAAAAGCACTGAGCACGTCTACGAGGAACAATAATGGTTTGAAATAATTGTTTTTGGTAGGTTTCACCACCACCACAACCACCCTCAGTATTTTACCAGTTTGTTATTGCATGACTGGTTATTGCATGTTCTGATATCTTTTTTTCCCTGTGGACTGTAATTTGCAACTGGAGTTAAACCAAAAAGGAACAAACTGGATGTGAGAATCCTGGAAGAAAAAAAAAATGGAATCCATTCCTTTCATCTCCCAGTGCCACCATCCACAGTTTTTATAATTATTAATTTACTTTTAAGTAAAAAGGGGAAAAAAGTTGTTCCATTAAGTGGATATAGCTTTTTAGTGAATTTAAAAGACTTTTAAAAATTAATTATTCTATCCAATAAATCAGTTACAGTCCAACTAGTCAGTGAAAGAGTTGTGAATGGGTTTTTATTTTATTTTAATATGAAGCTACCGTAAAGGCAAATTTGGAAGGTTTTGCTCAGAAGAATCTTTAACAGCATATCAAAGAAAACAAAGAAAGAGTCTTTAAAAAAATCACAGTCTTTTGCAGGAGAATTTCACTTGAGAAAAGATTCGTGCAGGCAGTTAATCAATCTCTGCTGGATGTATCATCTGCCTCTCACCATTACTAAATATCCTGTTGCAGGTCCAATCCTGGAGAAGCCACATGGCAACAGGGGAGGACAACTGTGGGCTCAGAAGGAAAAAACCAGGAGCTGCTGCTGTCACTTCAGGTGGTTCTCTCACTCTGCCTAACAGTAGGGCCGGCCCTTTGGAAGGTACAATATGTTGGGAAATGATCATGTGCTCAACAAGAGGCAACTTTTGAGTATGGCCTGGCAAACATGCCCAGTAGTGGGATGCTTTGGAGCAGCTGGGTAAGGCAGTAGTTACGACTCCTTTCACTGGGCTGCACACACACTGATTCTTCCCTCCCTTCCTTCACCCTTGCACGATTGCATGCATGCGCAGTTCACATGTCTGTAGTGTTTTAGTGGTGGCCTTCTCTACAGGGGTGATTGTAAGGAGAGGCTGTAGTTCTCCAAAACCTCCAGAATTCCATTGCTTCCCAATTGCTTTTGGGTGGGAACATTTTCAGTACATAACTTTCCAGGGCTCACCACCTGAGTTCATCATCAAAAGGAGTAAAAGTTGTGGCTCTGTTGATCATGAGAAGAGCTTTCTGGATTAGCCAGTAGTCCAGCTAGACCAGCATTCCTGTTCTCACAACCAGATGCCTATGGGAAACCCCAAAGCAAGATGTGAGTGCAACAGAATTCTTCCTTCCTTGCTGTTTCCACCAGCTGGGGTTTGGAAGTGGACCACCTCCGACAGCTGAGGTAGATCGTACTCATCAGGGTTTGTAGCCATTCTAAGCCCCACCCTCTGTGAATCTGCCTAATCCTCTTTTCAAACCATCCAAATTGTTGGCCAGCAATTCCTCCTGTGGGAACAAATTCCAGTTTAACCATGTGTCGTGGGCAGATTGAAAGAAGATAAAACCCCTACCAGAGAAGAATGGTTCAGCAAGACTATGCTGGAATGGCAAAAAAGGACTGGAAGAATCAGAAACCAGGAAGATAAAAACTTTACTAAGGAATGGAGAAAATTTATAACTTACCTTGGAGAACACTGTAAACAGTTACGATCATTAGCAGGACTGCAATAACAGTAGTAAGAACTATGTAATAAGAACTATGAATACAATGGAGTTTCTTTTTAAAAAATGGAGGACAATATAAGATGCAGTGGAAAGGGACTAACAGTGGAACCCACCGAGGGGGGAGGGAAGTCCAAGGATTTGTGGAAATCCTATATTTTTGT
Source organism: Podarcis raffonei (assembly GCF_027172205.1). Lineage (NCBI taxonomy): Eukaryota > Metazoa > Chordata > Lepidosauria > Squamata > Lacertidae > Podarcis > Podarcis raffonei. The sequence goes on along the minus strand of NC_070611.1, from coordinate 61,677,567 downwards.
GATTATGACTTGTGTTTGAATGTAAACTTTCACTGGAAAACCAAATAATATAGAGATAGATAGATAGATAGATAGATAGATAGATAGATAGCGGGAAAATTTGGAACCAGCAGGACCAGACTTTCCTAAAGAATTGGAAGAAGTTTGTGATATATTTTGGGGGGGGATGTACTCAATTGACATCACTTGCAGGGTTACAAGAAGTTTTGTAAGAAGAATTATATAAATTATTGTGAAAAGAATTAAGAATAAGTATATTTTAAGATTTGAATTTATAGCAATAACTATAGTAATAAAATGCAGAATTAGAAAGGATTTTAGAAAACCATTAGTCGAGGTTGAAGGAAGTCTCAGGCTGAGATAACCAAAGAATTTGAAATGATGTTTAAAAGGATGATATGCTGGAAAAATGTGTAAAAATCAATATATATAGATAAATATATATTTATTATTTATACCCCACCCATCTGGCTGGGTTTCTCCAGCCACCCTGGGTGGCTTCCAACAGAGATTAAAAATACACTAAAACATCAGTCCTTAAAAACTTCCCCAAACAAGGCTGCCTTCAGATGTCATCTAAGCATCAGGTAGTTGTTGATCTCTTTGACATCTGGTGGGAGGGCGTTCCACACGGAGGGCGCTACTACCAAGAAGGCCCTCTGTCTGGTTCCCTGTAACCTTACTTCTCACAATGAGGGAACTGCCAGAAGGCCCTCGGTGCTGGATCTCAGTGTCCAGGCTGAACTATGGGGGTGGAGACACTCCTTCAGGTATACAGGACCGAGGCCGTTTAGGGCTTTAAAGGTCAGCACCAACACTTTGAATTGTGCTCGGAAATGTACTGGGAGCCAATGTAGATCGTTCAAGAAAGGTGTTATGTGGTCTCGGCAGATGCTCCCAGTCACCAGTCTAGCTGCCGCATTCTGGATTAGTTGTAGTTTCTGGGTCACCTTCAAAGGTAGCCCCACATAGAGCACCTTGCAGTAATCCAAGCGAGAGATAACTAGAGCATGCACCACTTTGGCGAGACAGTACACTGGCAGATAGATGACAGATACATAGATGGATAGATGGATAGATAGATAGATAGATAGATAGACAGACAGATAGATAGATAGATAGATAGATGATAGATTGATAGATAGATGATAGATAGAGGATAGAGGATAGATGGATAGATGGATAGATAGACGATCGATCGATCGATCGATAGATAGATAGATAGATAGATGATAGATAGATAGATGATAGATAGATAGATAGAAAGATGATAGATAGATAGATAGATAGATAGATAGATAGATAGATAGATAGATAGATAGATATAGATAGATAGATAGATGATAGATAGATGATAGATGATAGATAGATAGATAGATAGATAGATATATGATAGATAGATAGATAGATAGATAGATAGATGATAGATGATAGATATAGATGGATGATAGATACCATGTGTTGTGGGAAGAAGTCCTTTATTTTGTCTTAAATCTTCCAAAATTTAGCTTCATTGGATGCCCCCAATTTCTAGCATTATAAGAGAGGGAGAGGGACATGGCTGGCGCTGTGGGTTAAACCACAGAGCCTAGGACTTGCCAATCAGAAGGTCGGCGGTTCGAATCCCCGCAACGGGGTGAGCTCCTGTTGCTCGGTCCGAGCTCCTGCCCACCTAGCAGTTCGAAAGCACATCAAAGTGCAAGTAGATAAATAGGTACCACTCCAGCGGGAAGGTAAACGGCGTTTCCGTGCACTGCTCTGGTTCGCCAGAAGCAGCTTAGTCATGCTGACCACATGACCCGGAAGCTGTACGCCAAAGGTGTCTCATCTGTTTATTCCTGGGCCAGGATGCAAATCTCACCCCTTCAGAAATGGGGTGACGAGAAAAAATGTGATGACCAAGGATCACAGAGGAAATGCCAGTTGGGAACACCTCTGCTGATCATGGAGAAGGCTGTAGTTCAGCAGTACAGCATCTGTATTGCATGCAGAAGGATTGAGCATCCCAGTTCAATTCCTTGGCATATCTGGGAAAGGTTGGGAGACACTCCCAGCCTGACACCCTGGAGAGCGGTTACCAATCATTGTATACAATACTGAGCTACAGTATCTGCCCAAGGCATTTTGCCACCTGAGGCAAGCCACCAAAGGGCACGCCCCTCCCTGCCAGGGAAGAAGGGATAAGTGAAGATCTACATCAGGAACAAGGAGGGAAGAAAGATCTACATCAGGATCATCTGCTCCTGCCACCCGAGGCAGTTGCTTCACCTTGCCTCGTAGTTGGGCCGGCCTGCTGAGCTAGGTGGCTCAATGGTTTGACTCAGTATAAGGTAGCTTGCTAGGCTCTCCCCTTCCCCTTTTTGCAGTTTGCTGTAAAAGAATGCAATTTCCTATAGGTTTGAAAATCCAAAGTGGAACAAATCTTTATCAAATGCATTATGAATGCAGGTCCCCCCCTCCTTTTTTTTTTTAAAAAAAGAGATGTATTCAGCCAACAGTTGCCCATAGCACTGAGACCTCACATCAAAATAACGATATGCAAATCAATTACACGCACACTGAAACTTCAAAGCAATGCTATAATGTGCTTGCATCCTTGATACATGATACTATTATTAACAATCTGTATTAGACATAATTTGGCAAATGCTAATTATGGGTTTTAATTAATAGTTTCATTTGAATAAGACATGAGGATTTCACACTTTGGGGGACTAATGAATTTGCTTAGGATTTATTTATTTTTTAAAATGAAAAACCCCCCTCCCCAATCCCTTCATTTCCTTCAAATGGTGCCACTATATCTTCTTTCTCTACAGGAGGAGGAGAGCAAATGTTTGGCTTTCTGATCTTACTTCTTAAACTAAATAAAACTTGCCGCATTGATCCTGAATAGCGCTTTTTAAAATATGTCCTTGTAGACGATGCTATAAATGCCAGAGTTTTTAGCAATCAGAATTTATGGTGACTCTCAATTTTTATTGCACTATAAAAAACGCCTAGTCATGATGACACCTCCAGCTGCATTTTCTGTGAAATGCAAGAAATGTTTTGGAACAGAGAAAGCCAGTCACTTCAGCAGAGCCGAACTTTTTCAACTTCTGTAGCTGATTCCTCTAAATTCAAAAAGACTTCCAAAAACTTCAGCAATCCTAGGGCATTCCTAAAGTTCTTTTGCCTTGGATTTTTGCATAGAAGGAGTTGGGATGGATGTGTAACCGTTTCTGTTTCTCCCTCTCCTTTGTTCTTCCAATATTAAGTTCAATTTGCCACTTTGCCACATCAGTTTGTGATATAAGTAGGTTGTACACAGCCTTTCTGATCCACCTAGTGGCTCAGATCAAGGCGTCATCGGGTTGACCTGTGTAACAGGCACCAAAAAGAGCACAGTGAAGACAACTGCCAAAAGTCAAGAGGCAGGGAGTTCCAAAGTATAGCTTCTGCCACACTAAAAGATCAATTTCTTACACATGTGGAATGGGTGTTATGTGGCACCTTTAACAGAGCCAGTAAATATTCATTTCCCTTTAATATAATGCATTTTTTGTATCTTTTCATGAATTTTTATATCATTCCCCCCCCCCAGTGCTCCCCCCCCCTAGAAAAATAAGTGCTGGTACTCACTATGAAGTTGTTACAGTAAGTGCCACACTTTTTTACAACAACAACAAACACAAAACAACAACAACAAAGAGGTGCTGGTACTTCATAGCCCTGAGTACCCTCTGGGGGGGGGGAAGCACTAATTTGCCACAATATTTGCAATTTTGTTCACATTTTGGTGTATGAGGCCTGAGGGGAGGGGTAGTACCTCTGGTGGGGGACACTTCATGCCCCTACTGGGGTAGTTAGTCCACCTTTGGTCCCCACCCTGCACTCAGCTCTCACCTGGGGCTCTTAGAATCTGTCAGCAAGTGACAGAGGCAACAACCTGAGAACAGCTTCGAATAGCTGGCTAGACCAGGTGAGAGTAGCCGATGGGTCTCAAGCCACTCCATGCGAAGATAGGCTCTGGTGGTTTGAGCAGATGAGATCATGGGTCCAACAGTCTAGAAGGCGGTTTCTTCATGGGCTGTAGAGGGAAGTGAGGGGCAGATAGGGCTTGTCTATCTGGGAAAGCAGCCCATCTAGGAGAAGGAAAACTCTGACCCTAAACTTCTGCTGCCTTTCAGTTATACACTTGTACCTTGGTTCTTGAATGCCCCAGATCTCATACTTTTTGGCTCCCGAACAATCAAAAAACGAAAGTGAGTGTTCCAGTTTTCAAACGTTCTTTTGGAAGCTGAACATCTGGTAGGGCTTTCACAGCTTCCGATTGGCTGCAGGAGCTTCCTGCAGCCAATCAGAAGCCACACTTTGGAAGTCGAATGGACTTTTGGAACGGATTCCGAAGGTACGACTGTACTCATTCATGAGAAAGGCTTTGGGAGTAAACCCTGTGGAAAATCTGTATCTGCTGCCTTGTGGGACACCTTCAGGAAAAGAAAAGGCTAAGGAAAAAACCCTACACAAATCTAGAGTTGAGCCCCTAAGACAGTTTGATAGCATTTTGTACGCCTCATTCTGGCAACTCCTGCAGCCAGCTGGTGGCAAGTATATTGCTCTGCTTTCCTTTAGACCAGATCAGCAAGGCCGAAAACAGTAGGGTCTTGTCATCTGGGCAGTCCAGGACCTCCATACTCATTGCTCAGGCTTGTGCCCTGCGGAGGCCACTAACAGAGAAAAAAACAATGTGGGAAACAACAGTTTTGAGTTTCCGGTCTCTGATGCCACAGTGGGGGCTGTGACTCTCCAGCGATTTGACTTTATTCTAGAGGTGCATTCCATTGTCTTTTGAGGCAGACGGAGGGCAACAACAACAAAAATGCCAATTGCCCCTAATATTTGCATTTTTGTACACATTTTGGGTTGGCCAAAGGGCTACAGCACAAAATCCAGAGAAGTTCAAATTTAGAAGAAAGACTGCGTTTGTGTTCTATTGTTTCAGGAACTGAAAATTAAGGAAAGCTTACATTGGGATGCAAGCTGAACCCACTTCTACTTTATTCCTAGGAAATGTCATGGGTAGAGTTGTGGTTAATCAACCCCCAGCATGGTATAGTGGTTAAGAGCGGTGGACTCATAATCTGGTGAACCGGGTTCGCTTGCCCGCTCCTCCACATGCAGCTGCTGGGTGACCTTGGGCTAGTCACACTTCTCTGAAGTCTCTCAGCCTCACTCACTTCACAGAAGGGAATGGAAATGAGATGGTTAGCTGCTTTGAGACTCCTTAAGGGGAGTAAAAGGTGGGATATCAAGTCCAAACTGTTCTCTTCTTCTTCTTCCACTGCAATCTCTCTTCTGGTCATTTGTCCTATAGCTGGGTTTTCCAGGTGCATCATGGGTAGGGGGTTGGGAGGTACTGGAGAAGGAGGGTAAAGGAGAAAGAAGAAAGCAGTGCATCACAGCCTTCTTTTGCTAGTTGTATGGGTTTTTTGGTAGCAGTCTGTGTCTAGTATAGCCAGCCTAGGTCTAGCAAAGCTAACCTGAGCTATCAATCAGTCAACCGGACCATTATGATCACAATGATTTTTCATATATACATACACACGTACATACTGTAAACGCGACTAAACATTACAGTGATCATGCCTAGTGTGATTCTCTCCCCACCCCAGCAACAAAATTAAACAACTGTCTCTGGATGGCATAATTAAAAAAAGTCTCTTAATCACAGCACAAGTTAGCAAGATATGGACAAGACGTAATTACATAGTGAAAATTGTCTCAGCTCTGCTAACTCTGGTATTAAGATATTTCACAAGAACATGGCAAAAACAATGTCACATTATTCCTCCAATTCATTAATAAGCTGTTTTTGCACACTATTCTTCATGGTGTATTAACTTGTGACAGAGGTCAGGCCTACATTAAATTATAGAATAAATTACTATAGTTAACAGTGGTATTTGACAGCTTTTTAGGTATCTGCTATACAGAAATTGTTCTGCATAAGGTTATTTTTTGTATTTAAAAAATTGTGATTCCTGCTCCCTTTGATGCAAAAAAGTGAGACATGGAATATTTTTTTTATCTCAATACCTTAATGTATCTCCACCTGAAATGATTAGATTCATAAAGTACAGATATTGAGAAAGCAACCAAAAATTATATTTATTTATTGTATTCATATCCTACCTTTTTCTCCAAGGTGCTACATGGTTCATGCCTCCTCATTTAATCCCCAAAACAACCCTGTGAGGTAGGCTGAGAGGCAGCAATTGGCTCAAAGTCACCCAGTGAGCTTTGGTGTAGTGGTTAAGAACGGTGGACTCGTAATCTGGTGAACCAGGTTCGCTTCCCCGCTCCTCCACATGCAGCTGCTGGGTGACCTTGGGCTAGTCACACTTCTCTGAAGTCTCTCAGCCTCACTCACCTCACAGAGTGTTTGTTGTGGGGGAGGAAGGGAAAGGAGATTGTTAGCCGCTTTGAGACTCCTTGTTGTTGTTGTTTAGTCGTTTAGTCGTGTCCGACTCTTCGTGACCCCATGGACCAGAGCACGCCAGGCACCTCTGTCCTCCACTACCTCCCGCAGTTTGGTCAGACTCATGTTTGTGGCTTCGAGAACACTATCCAACCATCTCATCCTCTGTCGCCCCCTTCTCCTTGTGCCCTCCATCTTTCCCAGCATCAGTGTCTTCTCCAGGGAGTCTTCTCTTCTCATGAGGTGGCCAAAGTACTGGAGCCTCAGCTTCACGATCTGTCCTTCCAGTGAGAACTCAGGGCTGATTTCATTAAGAATGGATGCGTTTGATCTTCTTGCAGTCCATGGGACTCTCAAGAGTCTTCTCCAGCACCATAATTCAAAAGCAATTGAGACTCCTTAGGGTAGTGATAAAGTGGGATATCAAATCCAAACACTGCTGCCGCTGCTGCTGCTGCTGCTGCTGCTGCTGCTGCTGCTGCTGCTGCTTCTTCTTCTTCTTCTTCTTCTTCTTCTTCTTCTTCTTCTTCTTCTCCTTCTTCGTGGAAGAGTGAGGATTTGAACCCTGGTCTCCTAGTCCAATATGCTAACCACTGCACCACACTGGCTCTGTGCATCTGCTGTTTTAATATTACCACTAGAGAAAGTCCCATGTGAGTAGACATTTACAGGTCTACACTGTTGGAACACTTTTTAAAAAAATGAAACAAAGGAAAACTATATTAAAATATGCAACCATTGGGTGAAATTCAAAGGAGTCCCTTGACCAGTAGGAAAGAAGCTGCAGGCTTCTCTGTGCCCCCCCCCAAAAAGAATCTTCTCCAGAGGCATAGGAGCCAATGACTAGGGGCCAAGGGGGCTTTGCCCCCCCATAAAATATTTGAGGAGCCTGCCTCTCCCAAGTTGATGGGCATTGCTGTTCAAATGGTGTGTGTGCACCACATCATGTGATCAATTATGCAGGATGGGCTTACCTCCCCCCCCCCCCCGATTTTTGTTCAGTTGGCATTCCTGTCCATAAGGTTGGAGATTGTCTGAAGCAGATTTTGAGGGTGAGGGTGGCCGCAGGATGGTGAAGTCCCATTGTGGAAGGAAAAGGATGTTCATGAATATTTGGATGACAATGCGATCATGCAACAAAAACAGTTTAAATGAAACTACAAGGAATGCATGACCACATTCTGCCAAAGAGCAAAAGTACCTAAACTTACCTGCAATTGTCTGGTTGAGAAAAAAAATAAGATGGGGGGGCAGTTGCAAGAAGTTGGAAGCCATTTGCTGATTTTTGGAAAGAAGCAAATTATACTCAAATTGTTTGTGATTTTTTTTGGTATCCAATGCTTTTATGTAGTGCATGGTTGTGGTAAAGGTAAAGGTACCCCTGCCCGTACGGGCCAGTCTTGACAGACTCTAGGGTTGTGCGCCCATCTCACTTAAGAGGCCGGGGGCCAGCGCTGTCCGGAGACACTTCCGGGTCACGTGGCCAGCGTGACGAAGCTGCTCTGGCGAGCCAGCACCAGCGCAGCACACAGAAACGCGATTGGCAAGCCCTAGGCGCTGAGGTTTTACCCACAGTGCCACCTGCGTCCCGCATGGTTGTGGATATGTGCTCAAATGTACATTTCTAGGAAAATGTCATAAGCACTGGTGTTTATGAGCCCTGCCCCATCATGCTTCAAAAACTATGCCAAATAATATGAGCAAATTGCCTTGATTTGCGTAAAGTAGGCAGGATGAAGAGTCTATCTTTCCTTCTCTCTGGAATCCAGCCTTGCCTGAGCTGGTGTCCACACATGCAACACAGATTTTCCTTCTTCTCCTCACCCTTCAGCACCTTGCCATGCCCCCCCAATCTGCTCAAAGGGTCAGAGAGAAGATTTCAGGGGTGTACTAAAGGGAATAGAGGAACTTTGAAGTCCCAATTGACAAGAAAATTTCTTTTGAGCAAGTGGGAGGACATGACTGGATGCCGCCCATAAAACTGAATCACCTTTGTGCTTTATTTCATCGTTTCCTGTCTTTCTTCTGCAAAATGGGGCTCGCAATACTTTTTTTTTAAAAAAAATCCACTCCAGTGAAACAAACCAGATAAATAAGCAATCAGATCCAGGAGTCAATAAATATGAAATAGGTTAATCACAAAAACGAAAACCAATCAATTTTATTTCAATTGAATTAAAGAAACCTAATTTTCAGAGTAGATATGGCCCTGCTATGGTGTCACAGTCTACATATTTCATTGCCCCCTACGTTTTCATGTGTGTGGGTGTGCATCATACATTTCTTGACCTCCAATTTCATTGAAGGCCAATGTCTTTTAAATCTATATTCATTCTCTCAGGATTTTGAGCATAACATTTCTGATTAGACACAATGAAGTTCAGGGTTATCCTGCCATGGCAATAGAAACTCATCCAATTTATAATCAGCGTTCTGCACATGTAAGCAGATGAATCCCTGTGTGCTTTATCTTCATACCATCCTCTGCCTATATTAATCACATCTGATTTGTGGGCAATCTGGAGCGCCCAACTTAGGCGCAAAGGAATGTAAATGCAACTCCCTTGCCTCTTTGCATTGCAAGAACTAAATTAGAAGTGAACCAAATATTTGCCATGTGTGGTTGACCCAAATCCAAACATTGACAGGAGAGTCTGGCAACCCATTGCCCTGTTGTTTCCTCTTCTCAGTGGAAGGGGTTCCTCGCACCTATAATATCCACCATGATTCACAAGTTCTGTTGTCTCTGGGTACAAGTCAATTGCATTTGTGTTCAGCTACTCATGAAAAAGTGTTCACTTGTGGTGATTTTAAGGATTTTGTTTGCTTAGCAGTTTATGAAGTTCCTTGGTTCACACCCCTCAAATCAGAACTCAGAATGGAATACGGAGATTTCCGTTTTTGTCTTGAGAATTTAAAGCTGCTTGTGGAAACTACTAAATGTTGTGTGTCATAACAATGCTACACCAGGAAGTATACCCTCCAATGGGTTGAGTCCCAAAACTGGGATGCACATCTGCCTGTCTGTGCTCCAGTGCAAGTCATGTGACCCACACGAGATCGCAGCCCTGAAAAAATGGATCTCAGTGCAAAACCACGTGAGATCACGGAGACCAAAATGGCTGCTGTGCTCTCACTGGGGGGGGGGTGTCTCAGGTTTTCTGTGACACTTGTAGGGTATGCAGGAAGCAGCTGAGCATCACTTCCTGCATAACTGGACCCTAAGAAAAAAGTTGACTGCTAGGCAGCTAACCTTTACTACTGTGCATATACAGTGGCACCTCAGTTTAAGAACAGCCCTGTTTATGAACTTTTCGGTTTACGAACTCCACAAAACCGGAAGTAGTGTCCTGGTTTGTGTACTTTACCTCAGTTTAAGAATGGTAGCCGAATGATGGAAGGGCACTAGCAGTGGGAGGCCTCATTAGGGAAAGTGCACCTCGGTTTAAGAAATGTTTTGGTTTAAGAACGGACTTCCAGAACGGATTAAGTTCGTAAACCGAGATACCACTGTAATTACACAGGAAGCAATGTGCAGCAACTTCCTAGACTATGCTAAAAGCATTTTTGCATTACCCTTTGTAGCTTTTCCAAGTATCTATAAGCTGTTATGAAATGACAAATGACAGCAGTCCTTGGACCATCTCATGTGTAGTGCTAACATTACTTACATTTACTATTTTTAGAAATTGCCTTTTATACACAGATTTTTAAAGGAAACATAGTGGGTAGGATTATGGTCCCCCACCATGCTGTCTCTACAGTGGCCTCTTGGCAAATAGGAAGCACCACTGGTTTCCTCCCACCTTTGTTCTCCATGTAGATCTTCTCCATGTAGACCTTGTTCCTGATGTATATCTTCACTCACCCCTTCCCCCCTGATTGGATGCTATTTTGTGGTTCATCTCAGGTGCCCAAATGTAGTGGGCCAGCCCTGCTTGAGGACAATATCCTTCTACAATTGTGCTTCCCCAGTAGCTGGTACTGAAAGGCATGTGGTTTCTGGAGCCTATTATCAAGGAAAACCTCGTGATATCCAGGTCGGACAACAGAACCCACCGGCTGGCCTAAACAGGGATGAAGCATCCAGGCACCCTCAACTAGTGTGAAGTGTCAAAGCTCTCAGAAGTTGAGAGAGAGGTCATTGATTAACAAGAGTGGAGGTTAGTGCCAAGGTCTCGCTCAGTAAAAGCACAGTGCTGGAAATGTGCACACAACCCCTCAACCCATTGCTGCCACATCAGAAAGTCAATAAAAGAGCAGGGCCTCCTGGTGCTGAGTCAGCTTCTTGTTTGTCAGACAATGGCAAATGGATGGCAATTCTTTAACACAGGACTCAGCAGGTCGATGGGAGGATGCTAAAGTCACCTTGCCAGGTATATCTGACAAGGAAATTCAATGTCTATGGCTTACTTTTAGCAGCAGGAAGAGCTGGAGCTGATTGCTGTTACTGGAGAGTGGTAGAAGCAGGACCAGGAGATGATTAGGTGGGAAGTTATTGTGCAATTCACACACACACAGAGAGAGAGAGAGACTTCAGAGATATACAGACTTTAGGGATGGACAAATCTGTCAGTTTCAGTTTCTCTCCATTTCTCATTTCCCCCATATTTTCCCTAATTCACATGGACCAAGACATAAACTGAAACTCAGCTATCCTTAGAAATACAAATCTCCTCCAAGTTTTGTGTTGCAATTTTCCAAACCCACCCCCAAAGGCATACAAAAAGTGTATATTAGGGGAAATAACATACAAGCCTTATTATTATTATTATTATTTATTTATTCTTATTATTCTTATTACTATTTCATATTCCACACATATTTCTCAAGCCAGTGTACAATAAAAACAGCTAAAGAGTAGTTAAAGAAAACACAAAAAGCACACAAGAAAAAAATACAAATAGGCACACCCTTAGCAGAGACTCATTCATCCCAGCTAGGAAAGTCTGACGGAACAAAAATATATCCAATTCTTTCTGGGGGGTGGGGGGTGGAAATGCATTTTATTGCAAAATAAATGTGTGTATTTGAAGACTTTTAAAAGAAGAAGTTGCAGGCTGATGTGGAAATGTGGGCAACGGAACTGGAGACTGAAAAAAAATGAAAAACTGAGGGAAAACTGGTGAAATTGACAGATTCTTACACCTCACTAATGTGCTCCATTGCCACTGTTGCCACTTATTTGATGACACCCCTCCTTTTTCTTATGGGTTGGCAACTGATAACCAGATTTGGCCCAAGAGATCTGCTGGCAAAAAGCTCTGGGATAACAACCTCAATACCTTGTTCATAGAAACAAGCCCTAGCAGAACTCTAGCACCTTGTCTTGAAGAATTTTCTTCTTTCGAGGGACCACTGAACTATGTTAACAGGGACGCTACTTCAGCCAAGCTGATAAGCGGCATTCAGAACACACCAGCTTCCTAACCAATGCCATAAATTTTGTGGGCAGTTCACTAGCTTGCTCCCAGATGGATAAAGAGTAAAGAAAATTCTAAATCCATCCAAACCTTCTGCAATCATTATCGATCCCCTTGGGAGCTGGCGAAGTTCAGAATGTAGTTTAAATGGGGGATTAGTTTAAAATAGATTCCTTTCTGTATTATGGCAAATCGGTACAAACTGGGAGGAAATCGATTTTCAAGTTATCCATGCAGGAGTTTGCACCAGTTTTAAGCGACTTGTTTGGAGAATTGGTTTTCATTCTCTCAGCATAATTTGTGTGTGTGTGTGTGCGTCTGCACAGAGAGATGACAATAATGCTTGATGTCATTAGAAAGCTTTGAGTACATGTTTTGCATGGGTGAGACTCTAGATTCAATCAACGTTCCAACTTAAGAAAGTTGGGTTGTAGTCTTGAGGAAAACCTGGAGGATCCCAGATAGAATCGGCAACACTTCGACAAGATGGACCTTTGGTGTTAACTCAATATATTTCCCAGAAAAAAGCAAGGGTCCCCCAAAAAGCTACGTATATCAAAAAAATCCAATGAAAATTAATAAAGAAACTCAAAATACTGATATTCATACGATATTGGAAAATGCCAATGGTTGTAAACCATTGAAACTTGCCAAATGCCTGAAGTAGATTAAGTGTCTTGCAAAAGAAGTATCACAACACTCCTTGAGGAAAGTTTACAACATTTAGGTGTGGGGGTCAGTGTAGAGAAAATGGAAGTAAGAGGCAACAAGATAGAGGTGTATACAGTTATGCATGATGTGGAGGAATTTTTTCCTCTCTCATAATGCTAAAAATTGGGGGCATCCACTGAAGCTGGCCCTCCTTTCTTTACAGAATGGCAGATTCTCTAAAAAGCTCTAAGATCAGAGAGTCATAGAATTATAGAGTTGGGACCGCAAGAGTCATATCATCCAATCTTTTGCCCAATGTGGGGCTCGAAACTGTGGCCCTGAGATTAAGATGATCATGCTCTGCCAACTGAGCATGTATCAGTGCTTATGTTACTATCAGCAGCCAGGTTGGTAACAATCCGATAAAGTTCATTGGCAGAAAGAATGGTTTACTAATATATGGAACACTGTTTTATCTGAATGTCTGGAAAGACATAGGCATGTAGTCTGAGTCAAAGCCAAATCAGATAGTTTTGATGCAACTTTTTGAAATCAGATAGTTTTGATGCTATATATATATATATATGTGTGTGTGTGTGTATGTATATATATATATATATATATATATATATATATATATATGGAGTAGGCATATAAGCCCACATCCCGTGCTTCACTCCTCGTTGTGGTCAAGTTATGTATTCTTTGCTATATGTAACGGCATCTCTGTAATTTGCTTTTTAATATACTGAATATGCTCTGTGTTTGGTTCTGTTACTGTTGACATGGTTACATTTTAGTTTTATATATCCTTGAGCCAAATCTCTCTCTCTGTCTCTCTCTCTCTCTCCCTCCCCCCCTCCCTCCCCCCTTTCTCTCTCTCTCTCACATATATATGACAAATCAATAAAAAGGAAAGAAAGTAAGGTTTCAGGGGAGACAACAGAAAGCTTGTCTTCACACAGTGCATTCACTCCCATAAAATGCAGTGATGACCATTTATTTGGATGGCTTTTAAAGAGGAATAGAGAAATACATGGAGGATAAGGCTACCAATGGCTACTAGTCTCAAGGGATAGTTTCTACCTCCACTGTGAGAGAATATCTCTGAATACCAGTTTCTGGCAATCCCAGATGGAAAGAGTGCAGGAGTCCTTGGGTCCTGCTTCCAATAGGCCTCTGGTTGGCCACTGTGAGAACAGGATGCTGGACTAAATCAGCCTTTGGCCTAATCCATCCATTTCTTCTTTGATGTCTGCTTAATGTTAATCTAAAACAAGGTAACAGAGTGATGGGTGAACTCTCAGAAGCTCACCTAAAATTAACTCAGGAATTAGTTGAGTTTCCTTGAGAGAGAAAGAAATCAAAGGAACTTTGGTAATGTTTGTGTTCCAATCGTAGGGCTCTGAAAAATCACTTCCTGTCTCTGCTAGCCTTTTCCTTCCCCAAAAGCCTCGTTGAAAGTCAAAACAATACTCCTTCTCTTTTCTTAAATAGAAGTTGTGGTAGCAGGGAGAGCAGCAGTGGATGTGTGAAGTCTTCAGTACTTGCCAAAAAGGCAATGGAGACAGCACCTGTGAATACCGAACAAGAGCACAGATTTGGCCCTCATTCTAAACATGGATTTCCGACTATGTCACTAGACTGAACACAAGTGGCTGCACCAGGGCAGGACTGTGTTCCTGGTCCATTCCCTCCCAACTCTGCCGCTGTTGGGATGACACAAACCATAATGTACCATGGCTTATGAGATGCCCAAACACACATCCTTGATGGATTGTACTCTAAGCAACTGCATCATTTTCAGCGAGGTAAAACCCTCCTGCTGCCTTTTCAGCAGCTTCCACTCTAAACAACTAAATTGCTCCTGAAATGCAGAGGCAACTGAAAGAAAGAAAGAAAAAACACTGTGTGGATGCTTGGTGAAGGGAATTGCTCGAAGAGAAACTGTCAGATAGAGGACTCCTGCGTATACATGGGGCTGGAATGTGCCCAGCTCTACATTTCAGTTTTGTTAAGCCCCCTTTTTTTGTACATTCAAAAACATTGTACATTCCAGCCAAAGCGAAGCACTTCTAACCTCAATTTGTTTCAGTGTTCACATGGAGCATGTGCTTAGCCTCCTTGACATCAACCTGACTTAAGTGTTTCACTTTGGCTGGACCATTTATTTGCTTTTGCTTCCAAATAAGGTACCGTATTTTTTGCTCTATAAGACTCACTTTTTCCCTCCTAAAAAGTAAGGGGAAATGTGTGTTCGTCTTATGGGGTGAATGCAGGCTGCACAGCTATCACAGAAGCCAGAACAGCAAGAGGGATTGCTGCTTTCACTGCGCAGCGATCCCTCTTGCTGTTCTGGCTTCTGAGATTCAGAATATATTTTTTTCTTATTTTCCTCCTCCAAAAACTAGGTGTGTCTTGTGGTCTGGTGCGTCTTATAGAGTGAAAAATACGGTAACTTGTATTCATTTCTTCTTCTTCTTCTTCTTCTTCTTCTTCTTCTTCTTCTTCTTCTTCTTCTTCTTCTATTTGTTCTGTTAGATAACAATAGTTGACCATATTGCATGTGCTCACGGCAGTTTTGAAAGGTACTGCTCTCCCCCAAAAAAACCAAAGAGGCAACTCATGAAAGGTGCTAAATAAACCTGTTTCATTTACTTGCAAATGTTTGTCAATTTCTTGCCTAGAATATAACAGTCAGATGCAGCATTCACTTCTTCCCTCTTGAATGAGGAGGTTCTTTATATTTTAAGAGGACACATGGATGAAATGTAGATTCTGGCTCTTCCTTTGAGTTTCAACATTGCAGGCAGTGACTTACTCATTGCAAAAAAAAAAGACAAAAAAGGCTTCAATTTGCATAAAATATTCAAATGCTAAATTATATGAATAGTTTTCCCAGCCACTCGAGGCAGGGCCCAGCAGAATAGTAAAAGCACGATAAAACAGCAAACATTAAAAACTTCCCTAAACAAGGCTGCCTTTGGATGTCTTCTAAAAGTCAGAGAGTTGATTATTTTCTTGGAAGGGCATTCCACAGGGAGGGTGCCACTACCAAGAAGGCCCTCTGCCTGGTTCCTTGTAACTTCACTTCTTGCAGTGAGGGAACCAACAGAAGACTATCGGAGGAGGAGGACCTCAGTGTCTGGCTGAGCGATGGAGGTGGAGACGCTTTCAAATGGAGGATGCCTTCAAACTGGTATTTGCAAAGTAAACCTCCATCATCCAGCCTGGACACTGAAGTCCAGCTCCGAGGGCCTTCTGGAAGTTCTGTCACTATGAGAAGTGAGGTTACAGGGAACCAGGCAGAGCACCTTTTTGGTAGTCACGCCTGCTCTATGGAACACCCTCTTGTCAGATGTCAAGGAAATAAACATCCCGTCAGATGTCAGAGAAATAAACAACTATCTGACTTTTAGAATACTTCTGAAGGCAAACCTGTAAAGGGAAGTTTTTTAAATGTTTGATGTTCTGCTGTGTTTGATGCTTAAATTGTTGGAAGCCACCCAGAGTAGCTGGGGCAACCCAGCCAGATGGGTGGCTGATTATTATTATTATCATTATTCCCAGGACCACCCTAGAACCCCGAGCCTCAAAGGAAAAACCAGCCATTGGGTCTACTTGGGCAGCCCCACATAAAGCACATTACAGTAATCAAGGTTACCAGTGCGTGGACCGCTATGGTCAGGCCATCCAGGTCTGGGAATGGTTGCAGTTGGTCTATCAGGTGAAGCTGGTGAAACTCCTAGGAACTTGGGCCTTTAATAGCAATGATGGATCTGGGAGCATCCCCAAGCTGCAAGCCTGCTCCTTCAGAGAGAGTGCAACCCCACCCAGAACAAGCAATTTACTTATTTCCCAGATACACAGGAAGCGCCATCCCACCAGACCTCTGTCTTTTTCAGGATCCAGTGCCAGTTTACTGAACTTCATCTAGTCCAGCACTCCATCCAGGCACTGTTCTTGAGCTTTAAAAACAAACGAACCTGTAACTGTTGCAGAGCAGCCCCAAAGGAAACCGTCTTCAACCATTGCCTCTTGCCGGAGGCAGCAGATCTGTGGCTTTGCACCCATGCGCCACAAACAGCATGCACCAGAAAGGTGAGAACAGACAATTCTAGGAAAAAAGAGGAAAATAAAGAGGCACAAGCTGTCTGGTGCTGTTGGATTAAATTAGACCATAATGATTACCATGTGCCTTCACAAAAGGCATTTTGTAACATTTAAGATTTTTTGCTAATTGAACGAGTACATTACCATGCACAAGAATGTTAGTGAAGGTTGAAAAGGACAAATCAACTATTCTCGTACATCACCATAATTATGCAGCCCCATGTTCGAACAATTACATTTATGTAGACCCACTGTTAAAATCAATGTTACTTGTACAGCTAGTCCTTAATCAATGAAATCAGTCAATTTACCAGGGTCACATCCTTCTTCTTAATTAAGACAGTGATATCTCTGGAGCACAGGGTCTCAAAGAGATAAATAAGTACAGAGGTTGGGAAATGTCAAAGAGGTGACTCCCTGATTTCACTCTCAACCAACTTGGGAGGAAATAAGACAGTTCCCTCAGTTCAAGGAAGCGTCACGATCTTCTAAAGAGATGGCTTAGCATTCATTAAGGAAAGAGCAGGTAGCAGCGTCTGACAGGAACAGCACTAATGAGCAAAGAGGGCTTTCAACATACACATCCTTCATAGTCATCGCCGGAATTATGAAGGTTGTACCACCTAAGCCAATTTTAATTAGCGTGAGCATGGACCTCTTTGGACAGTTAGCCTTTCTTTCCAAAAATCCATTTCAAGATGGTGTCAGGGTGTTGTCATAATCAAAATGGCAAAGTGATGGAATAACCTACTTAAAATGTCTGCGGCGCTGCAGCGGCAATGGCAAAAATCCTCTAATGACACATGTAATAAGAGTATTACCTGGAGGACTCTTGACAATGCACTCGGCAGTGTCAGCAGTGCTGGCACCAATGCCAGAGGTCTTCTTCAGAAGAGGGCATGGGTCTCCTGAGTCCTGGCCCAAACTTCCCATCGTGTACAGTAAGCTATTAAGCTCCATTGGGAAAGGACGGGGAACGGAAGATAGAAGAGTCTGAGCGGTTGAGAAATACAAATGTAACTTGAGAAGATTTCCCCCATTCCACATATTTCTTTTCTATTGTCAAAGCAAGCTCAGTTTTTCCTGAAAAGAGCCTTCTGGATGAAGCCAATGGCCCATCTAGTCCAGCATCCCATTATCACAGCGGTCAACCAGTGGCCTGTAGGAAACCAGAAATGTATTTAGAACTTTTTTGTTGTTATTAGTCTTTACATTTTTAGTGATGTGCTCCTCACATTCTTTTCTTCTATTTTGCAACAATTATTGTCCACTTGCATTACCTCAGTGCCCTCCTTGATCTGGAAGGTTCTAAGAGCCAGGTGTCATTGAAGCCCCCTGCCCATATCAGCAGTGACAACAGTGGCAGCAGGAAGACCCAGTGGACTGAGGAGATGACTCTGAAGAAGTTCTGATTCTCAGTACTTCCCTTTACCACAATCACCTCTGGGCAGCAGAGCCAGGAGTCACATGATACCACCCCTTGAATTAACAGAGAGGTGGGCACAGAGAGTTGTCAATGTGCAGAATGAAATAATAAGGAGTGTTCTGCTAGATCGGATGAAATCCTTATCGGTTGCAGAACTTTGCTTCCACAGTGGCAAACATCTTTGAGAAGGCCATAGAACATGAGCACGATAGCACTTGCCCCAACAATTGGAATTCAGAAGCATACTGCTTTCAACAACGGAGGTACGTAGAACACAGCCATTGTTGCTACCAGTCATCTATAGCCTTGTCCTCCATGACTTTGTCCAATCCTCATTTAAAGCCATCAATATACTTGGCCTTTGCTACACCTTCCACAGGTGAACTTTGTGCAATGTGAAGAACTGCTTCCTTTTGTCTGTCCAGAATCTTCCAGAAAGAGAGATTATTCTGTAGGCTACAGAGAGTAAAGTGGGGAACAAAAGCTATTGGGTTTAAAAGAAAACTGAAAACAGCAAGTTGCCTTCTTTCATGGCTGACAAAGCAATCTGGCCCCTCTTGAGAAGGGACTTCAGAGTGATCTGAATTGTGTATCTTTGCTCTACCTAAACTAAGGGAAGAGGACTTTTTTTTTAATCATTATGCCTTCAAATTGTGTTTAACTCCTCTAGGTTTATTTGCCTCCAAATTGAGGGATTTTCAGCAGAAGTCCAAATGAAACGATACAGTGAAACCTGAGGTGAATTGATATGTGGGAGAAATGAGAATTAAAGAATGGGTTTTACCATAGTGCTTTATGCTAAGACAGCGAATTAGGCAGCCCCTCAAAAAAGGGGAAAGAAAGCCAGGAAGCTGGAGGGATTAAAGAAGATATTTTTCTAAATTTGAAGGCAGCTGTTCAACCATCTGTGCTTACCTGTTCCCTTTCTCCTCAACTAACAGAGAGATGCCCTGGCTCTTTACCAACCTGTCTTGTTTCAAATCCAGACTTGTCATGCACTGAATAACCAATGGACTCTCCCCTTCTTCATATTATCGAGAACAGCAAAGGCAATGTGAGACAGACAAGGGTGGGTTGTTTCCCTGAAATAAAATACTTTCTTTCACAGTATCAGAATATAACTCACAAGGAACACAAGTGGAGGAAAGCTCCAGTTGAATGCAATCAAACCCTGGCGAGGGCTCATCATTGAGCCTACCTAGGGGCAGCGAAGGCAGCAAATTAGGTATACTTTGCTGCCTCCATTGCATCCTCATTGTGCTGTCCGGCAGAGCTTTTCCAGGTAGTGTGGGGCCTCCTTCTGGCCTGAAGGAGGTGGCAGAACCAACAGCATCTCACAGCAACTGGTTTGGAAAGCATTTGAAGGATAAAATTGTTTGCATCCACCAGGACATTGATTCCACTGTTACAGTAGATGATGCTCGAGAGGTGTGCAGTCAGATGGGCAGGGTACAAATAATAAATTATTATTACTATTATTAATGCCTCTGTGAGAGACAGTGGTTCCTGCCTGCTTGAAGGAGAAAGTGGTAAAACCAATACTCATGGAACCCTCCCTGGATTTGGAAAATCTAAGTTACCTGCCAGCTGCCAATCTCCCCTTCTTGGGAAAGATTCCATTTCTCCTTTACATCTGCAAATTTGGTAGCGGATGTGCTGGACCATTGTCTTGTCTCAGTAATGGACCGAATGAGAGTCATGAAACTGAACTGAACTGAACTGAACAAACCAGATAAGGCTGAGGCGCTGTTAGTTGGTGGCTTCCTAAACCAGAAGAATGGGAATAACCTGCTCTTGATGAAGTTACACTCCCTCATAAGGAATGAGTACGAAGCTTCTGGATCCATATTGTTGCTTGAGACTCAGGTGGTAGGGACTGAACCTGCCACCTGGTCCATCCCATGTGCTAATGTATGCAGTGCTGCTTTGGAAACAGCAGGGAAGGATAGTAGCTCAATTGAAGCACATCCGTGTTGCATGCAGAAGGTCCCAGGTTCACTCCCTGGCAGGATTGGGAGAGGCCCCTGTCTTAAATCTTGGAGCGTTGCTCTGAGTCAATGTAACCAACTCTGAGAGAGTTCATCAGTACTGATAGCAAGTCCTTTTGAAGGTGCCTCAGTCATCATAATGACATCAAGTGATTGGCAGGTGATCAGCCTCTCCCATCTGTCAAATTGGCTCCCAGGGGTGAGGGAGGTGGAGATATGGCCTGCTGGCCTGAAAAGGTTCCCCATACCTGATCTCAATAATCCACATAGATTTGCAGGGATTGGGATGTTATAGAAGAACAGGGAAAGCAGACACAAATAATGGAGAATGGATCATTAGACATTCACAAATGAATCTGTCATCTGTGCTGCTTTTAGAATCACATTTTTCAAACCAAGTGGTCACTCTTTGAACAAACCAGTGGCTGAGCTATGGCTTGCTTGCTACATTTATCAAAAGAGGACAATCTATTTCCTCCTGTTGAGAAAATGGCAAACAGTAAAGAGTTCAATAAAAGCCAAAAGAGAGATGGCAACCTCTTGCAACTTCAAAACAAAGACATTGGCGATGATCGGCCATCCATTCAGTATGCCGTTAAACACCCCAGAATAGATGCCTGTCTTTTGTGTGTGGGCGGGTGGATATAGAATCCAACACACCATCTCCAAAGTAATAACCATTTAAAGAAAATGTCACACATGAGGTTTTATTATTATCATTATTTATCAAATTCATATACCACCCTATACCCACACGAACATGCATATATTGGTGAAAACAACATTCAAAAACACATTATACTACGGGAAATTACTTAACAAAAATGCATGTATTAGGAAAAATTCAGACAAAAATGCTAATGAGGGCTATTTTTGATGGCAAACTTATGTGGAAAGATGAAGAATTGAATTTAAGATTGGGAAAATGAGGAGCTGAGAGAAACCAAAATTGATAGATGCACCCATCCTTAGATGTAATTCAGCTGCAATTCCTTTTATCCAAGGAGCTCAAGGTGGCATTCACACTTTTCCCATTCTCCATTTTATCCTCATAACCGTACAAGGTAGGTTAGGCTGAGAGATAGTGACTGGCCCAAGGTCACCCAGTGAGCTGAGCAGGGATATGAACCCTGGTCTCCCAGGTCCTAGTCCAGAACTCTAGCCACTTCATCACACCAGTTTCAGATTCAAAAATGTGCTTCCAATTTTGCTTTGAGAGGCTACTTTGGCTTGTACCATAAATATAAAATGTGGATCAAGCCCAACATTATTTATGCTGTTTTCTCCATCAATGTGCAGCAGTGAAATGAACGGTTGTCCTTCTAAATATTGTTGCTCCAAAATGGTTATTTGCCACTTTTCATCACAAAGTTATGTCTTCCCAGGTGGTGGGATAAAGGTGTGTCAAGAATTGCTGAACATAAAATACTGATGCTCTAATGTCATAGATACTTCACACATGCACACAGTTGTTGAATATGCATTCACACAACTCAAGTACTGTATAGAATTGAACGATATTTGTTTTGATGTATGACTTTTCCTACGCTAGGTATCCTAAAGCACTTTACAAAGCATTGAGTTCAATAATGGAGTGCACCGATTGTGTTGGCACCCTTGACTGTCATTATACACTCAGCTGTAAATCATAAATAGTCCTTGTTTAATTTTTTTTAAAAAGCCACACCAATTTGACAGAGAGGATGTCATTCCCATGAACTTACATTTTATGCACTAGTCTTTCATTTTTCAAACAAAGAAAAAATGCACAGACCATGCCAGAGATCACAGAGATTAATATAAAACGGTCACTGTACATGGTGTTTTAACAGAATCTAAATCAAATGAGAGGAGGGATGTGGGTGGCACTGTGGTCTAAACCACAGAGCCTAGAGCTTGCCAATCAGAAGGTTGGCGGTTTGAATCCCTGCAACAGGGTGAGCTCCCGTTGCTCGGTCCCTGCTCCTGCCAACCTAGCAGTTCAAAAGCACGTCAAAGTGCAAGTAGATCAATAGGTACCGCTCTGGTGGGAAGGTAAATGGCGTTTCTGTGTGCAGCTCTGGTTCGCCAGAAGTGGCTTAGTCATGCTGGCCACATGACCCAGAAGCTGTACACCAGCTCCCTCAGCCAGTAAAGCAAGATGAGCGCCGCAACCCCAGAGTCGTCCACGACTGGACCTAATGGTCAGAGGTCCCTTTACCTTTAAAGCAAATGAGGTAATTCTTTGCCCTGCAAAGCCTACAGTCTACATGTCTACAGGAGAGGAGAGGAGGGAGAAGCAATGATAACATGCATAGAACAGGAGAGGCAAGAGTAAGACTGGGCTTTCAATTCAAAACTCATCCTAAGTCATATAGCTTGCAGAGTTTAATGAACATTAAAGTGCCCAATCTTGGAATCTGTTGTGAACATCTCTTGTGAGGTCCAGTGCCGAGAGCCTTCTGGCAGTTCCCTCGCTGCAAGAAGCCAAGTTACAGGGAACCAGGCAGAGGGCCTTCTTGGTAGTAGCACCCGCCCTGTGGAGCTCCCTCCCACCAGATGTCAAAGAGAAAAACAACTACATGACTTTTAGAAGACATCTGAAGGCAGCCCTGTTTAGGGAAGCTTTTAATGTTTGACGGACTATTGTATTTTAATATTTTATTGGATGCCGCCCAGAGTGGCTGGGGAAACAGCCAGATGGGCAGGGTATGTATGTATGTATGTATGTATGTATGTATGTATGTATGTATGTATAAAGAAGTATTAATTACATAATGACTCCAATGAATGTGCAGATTCTCTCCAGTTAAATGAGCCTGCCCATTTGCTTCAGTTAAAATGGCATCACCATGTCACCCAAGGGACATATGCCCTCTGCTTTCCCCTCTTTGATATCAATGGAGGAATCTTGTTGACCACAGTGAGAAGAGGATGGTGGACTTCTGACTTCTCAAGGGTGATGTGCTAGAAGCCTCTGAACCAAGAACTTGGTTTTGAAGGCAAATATCAATATTGTCTACGTAATGGAAGCCTGGTGAAATAGAGAGAGTCCTTAAGATATCTTTGGATACAGGTCCATTGGAACGCACAGAGATGAGTGTAGTAAATAAAAGAGAGCACAGAGTCGAACAAATTAGAAAGCTTAAAAAGGACTGCAAATGATAACTCAGGGGGATCTTAAGACTGAAGCCAACATCAGGGAAGTACCAAAGAAGCGCTTTGCCGAAGTGCCTTACTGACAAATTTAAAATTTCTGGGTGGCCCCTACTCAACAGTATTTAAATAACCCAATATGAAATTCCTGGCCTTCCAACAAAAATATACTTGCCTCTAAGATAAGACTACCATACTGGAAAGTGGTCAATGTAGTACAATACATAATAAAGGGATAGGGTGAGTTCCAGGAAATTACAAGTTGCCTAGCTGAAAAACTCTTAGAACATGTTATTAAAGATATAATTACTTTGCATATAGAAGAACAAGTCTTGCTGAAGAAAAACCAGCATGGCTCCCACAAAGGTAAGTCCTGTCTCATTAACCTTTTTGGGTTTTGGGGGAATGTCAGCAAACATAATGGTGGGGGTGATGCAGTCAAGACTGTGTTCGCAGACTTTTCCTAGAAGGGATTTGGCTTAAGAAGGGAAAATACTACCCCTCTCCCTGGGCAAGGATGTTTGCCAGATTTAATGTGTTTAGCTTCCCAAATAGTTGATGGTGATTTATTACATTTCTGTCCCACTCTTCTCATGGCTGCTGAGGGTGGCAAAGCAATATTATTTAAAATAAAAAACATATTCAAAGGCAATGAGAGCATCTACAAACATTTAAAATTGCCCCCTCTGCAGACCTGGCTGTGTAGTGTTAAATGGGGCAATTTGCAGTGGCCTATGGCTATAGGCAATATAGATGTATCATCTTATAAATGATTGGGCCTTATTTCAGCCCACTTGCTTGTACATTGTCTCCTCATTTCCCAGTATATAGTCACAGTATTGGGCTACCTGTACCAATGACATAAAAAGTGAAATTCAGACTGGAATGGCACAAGATATATTGCAGCTGGAGGCAAAGGCAAAGTGGAACCACCATTCCATAGACAAACACTGACCCGAGTGGTAGTCATCACCATGTATGGCTGGGTGCTGGACTACATGATCCTTTGGGTCCCTTCTGACTCTACAGTTCTTTGATTCTATGATCTGAAGGCAGTCCTCTATTGGGAAGTTTTTAATGTTTGATGTTTTATTATGTTTTTATATGTTGAAGTTATCATCATCATTGCCGTCCTTGTTTATCTGTATGCTGCCTTTCCATTGTTAAATCATGCTCAAAGCAGCTTGCAACAAGAAAAGATTTACATAACTGCAAAAATATAATGGAAACAATAAGTAGGCAATAAAATTAAATGATCCTCACGTAATAAGGTCTGGCAATTAAGTTACAAATATTAATACCAGTACAAAATTAATGCCCCAACAAAAACCATACCCTACCCCAATAGTCCCTAGGCATCTTGAACAGCAAGTCCCACAGGACCTTACAAGTAAGATGGTGCCAAATCTTACTTCTGTACTGAAATATACTCGGAGTCAAGTGTGGATTTCATGCTCTTCATTCAGCTCATAGTAGTGAGGAATGGAAGTTCCCCCGAAATGTCTGCTTTATATACATTATTTACACAATGGGCCCCATGTGATTGGCTAATTCAGGGATTCTCCTATCGGCCAATCAGGTTGCTGATTCACTTCCACCTGGAGTTGGATTGGGTGGCTCCTGCGGACCAATCAGACTGCTGCATTTTGGATCCTATTCAACTCAGTACATAACATGTACTTTTGATGCAGCAGCATCCTAGAACTCACGGCTATCCATTGAAGATGAATGCTAGAAGATTCAGCACACAAGGTGAATAAACTACAGAATCTGATCCCACAAGAGGCAGTAATGGGCACCACCAAGGATGGCATTGCAAGTGAATTAGACAACTTCATGGAAGATAAGCCTCTCAGTGGTTCACTAGCCATGATAGTTCTGTCCTATCTTCACTGCTGGGAGGCAGTAGGCCTCTTAATGGCAGTTTCCAGAATCACAACTAGAGAGAGTGTTCTTGCACTCCAGTCCACCTTGCAAGCTTTCCATTGACATCTCCTTGGCCACTGTGAAAACAGAACGCTGCAGTAGATGGATCTAATTTGGAGACTGAGGGGCCGGCTCCATGGTACAAACACCTCTGTTCTCCAACACCTGCCTGATACCTCCCAGCATCTGCAGCCTGGCCCCTCTACATTTGTCTGCTACCTCAGGTGCAGAACATGAAATTATCCCAAAACTAGTGTTTGAAGCAGGAAGCAACAGCCAGTCCCCTTGGTTTCTGTACATGGAGTGGAGAAGAGGCAACATCCTTCATATCAGGCAGAAAAATGCCATGGACTACCCACAACCTTCTTGAAAACTGCTACTCAATAGCGTACTGACTCTGAACTTGTAGGAGGTTTCATATATCCATCATGACTAATAGCCAATGATAGATCCATCCTCCATGGACTTGTCTCATTCCTTTGAAAGCCATCTAGGTTAACAGCTATTATCACATCCCATGGAAGCAAAATGTGTCTGAATCATTTTTATGTTATGTAGATTTACATATACGCCTGTACATTTTCTGGAAGTTTAATCCTATGCTGTCATTTTATTTCTGGGTTCAAGCAATGCTGCCGTTTTTCTTTTCTAAACAGGGACGTCTGCTTTCACAACTTCTTTTTTTAATGACATCTACTAAAAACTATCACCCTCAGGAAATTAAGAAATAACAACACACCACTATTCTGTGTTTTACTTATATTCATCATTATCCTACTTATTACAATATTAACATATTTACATGCCCACTTAATGCTGAAATGCAAATAAAACAAAATGCCAGTTAAAATTAAAAGAAGGGCAAATATCTCATCTTAATGCTTTTATTATCTCTCTTACTGATTCCTTTCTCGCTTTTTTTTTTTTTTTGTAAATACAGAATGCTTCTAATTATACTTTAACAAGCTGATATTAAGCAGTCTGCCTCCTATTGGATCCAAAATGACTTCAAATGACCTACTTTAATTTTATTCATTATCTCTAACTGTTATTAGAACCTGTATTTGACATATGTGGATATTATTTGATCTTTTCAAACCACATTCATTCTCATTAAGAAAGCCCCAAGACACTTGCTTTCAGAATCTTTTTCAAATATTCTGAGATTTTGCTTGTTATGTGAAATGTGACAGGCCTTTCAAGTTCTTTATTATAGTATTTTTTCCCCTCTGATGGCAAGAACCAATTATCCTTCCGCAGTGCTGGTGTGTAGTTTTGAGCTCAATATTTAAGCAATTAGTATCTGTGTCTGCAAATTAATACATCTCTATGGTTAATGCACTTTTAATCATACAAAATAAGCAAGGATGGTCTTTTTTGGCATTGTTAAAAGTAAAGGGTTGTTTATTGATGTGGAAGGAAAATGAAAATACCTGTGTGGAGAAGAGCGGGTGTAATTTTGAGACGCTTTCTATGACTGTCTTTAATTTTCTTTTCTTGGTAAAGACAGCTACTTAAAGAAACATTTGCCCCAATTCAAAGCAAGCCTGTCTAGCATTTCACACAAACTGAACTTGTTTTCATATTTTTAAACTCAGTAATTGCTGACTATAAAGATGTCTCCCCAATGACTTCAAATCCATTAAAGTTATTTGAACTTTTCAGACAAGCTGAACACTTTGAATTTGAAAAAGTGTGTGTGTGTAATTTTAGCAGGAATCTGTTTCCTGTCAGAAATTACTCTTAAACGTCATCATTAAATGTCTGAGCTATGAACCTCTGAATCCATAATAGGAGATAGATATTTTAGACTTTGTAAGAAAAATTAACCTTCATCATATATTTAGGTCAATTCTTTGCATTTGAATTTGTCCAGGTACAATGAGCTTCTAAAATTTCTTCCAATAATCATGTGGCCCAATTGTATTCTGGTACAAGAACACCAATGGACACGCAGTGCTTATCAGTTGAAATAGCTCATTTAGAAAGGAATGTGATCTATGTGCAGGTTATTTTGCTTGCAAAATTTGAATTCCTTCAGTGAAATCAACCTGAACCCACAGATGTAAGAGAAGTCCATATGCTCCATGTGACAACCACAGCAGATAGCCTCAATAAGCCAGTCTTCTCAGCAGCCAAGTGGTCACATTCTGCACAAGCTTGAGGAAGAAAGCTTAATAATTGTGTTTAGAAACAAACTGTTTTTGTAGGTTATTGCCTTATTTCAGACCAAGATTTCTTGATTGGACCAAAGATTCTGATAGAATTTTCACCTGATTTCCAGCTTTTACTGCACAGTCAAATAATGTCTGGCTCCCTCAAGTACAAGGTGTTTCATTGAACTAAATCTACTTCGAGACCTGGTTGGCCAGCACAAGAGGGTCGGAGAGTTTGCCCCAGGCATAGGCAAACTCGGCCCTCCAGATGTTTTGGGACTACAACTCCCACCATCCCTGACCACTGGCCTGTTAGCTAGGGATGGTGGGAGTTGTAGTCCCAAAACATCTGGAGGGCTAAGTTTGCCTATGTCTGGTTTACCCTGTGCCCTACTTAGCTTTCCAGTTGAGACACCCAGGCTAGGTAAGGAGGCAGAGAAACCACCACTAGTTGAGTAGACAGCTTGTGAGAGGTGCCTCCGAAGCCTCACAATACTTCACAGGAAGTTGATTTACACAAAGTCAATTCACTGGATCCATCTAACTCACTAATGCCCAGACTGACTGGCCACAGCTCTCTAGCTTTCAGAAATGAGACATTGCTAGCTCTGCCTTGAGCAACCAGGGATCGAACCTGTGACCTTCTGCAAGGCAGATGCTTTAACACTGAGCTACAGTCCTTTCCCACTGTTGGCCATCTGGTTCATCTGACTTTAGATCCAACTCCATGTAGACATAAAACAGCTTTTTCAGCTTAATGAAAACAGATTCCCCCCCCCCTGCTTTGTTTTGTAATTTTCCTGTTTCAAAATGTGCAGTGATAATAATAAAAATTAAAGACCCAATGTCAGGTATCTGAGTTCCTTATTGCATTCTTTTGTTAATTGCCAATTAATGATTTCTTACTCTCATGAAAAAGACTTCTGCAGATATTTTAAGTCCATGCTGATATCCTGATGAATGGGTTTAATTGACCTGCAAATAGCTTTCGTTACATCCCATCCACATCAATAGACTTCTTTGTGTCTGCTTGAGATGTGCCAGTGAAAACAAAAATAGAAAAGGTTGAGAAAGAAATCTAACAATAGCTATCAAGATAATTTTAAATTATGCATAATACTCACATCAAGGTACTCCTCTGCTTGATTATGCATAGATTATTCTTATGTTGTTGTTTTTAATAACGGGGGGGGGGATAAACTCAGACATTTCTGAATATTAAGGCCTCGGAAGGTGACATTCCAGGGATCTAGCCATCTTAATTATGGGTTAGAAACTGAATTTTTTTGTGTTTCTTTTATTTTCAACTGTTCCTTAGGAGTTTTCACGGCTGATTCTACTTAGTATTGGTTTTTGCTCTAACACACTGGGCATATTTAGATATTGCCTCCAAAATACAGGCCTATAACCTCTTTTCACTTGTCATATAAAATAAAGAAGCATGTCATGTCATCAACCCCTTTAGAGGACAACTCCCTAGGCCTGTGAATGAGGAGCTGGCTTTCTCCTGGCCACCACATCGCTGGGGGAGAATGTTAGTAGTACCATAACTGTACCCTGATCAAACTATACTGCTGGCAAACTATACTGCTGTTAACTGGTTTGGTACTGAATGGACAATGCTAAAGGATCTAATCCCTTAGAGCAGGTAGAGGGCATTTTTTTCCAGCCTGAGGGTTGCATTCTCTTCTGGATAACTTACTTGTGGGAATGTTCAGGGAGGCAGGAGAGAATTTGTTATTTAATGATATTCTTCCTAACTTGCGTTAGCAAGTTCTATATCTTAGCAGAGTTTAAACATTCCCCTTTGAACGCACAGTGCTTTGCTTGTTGCAGGCCCGTCTGAGCCTCTCTCTACAAGATTCCTGGTAAGATCCCTTCTTGTGCCTCTTAAAAAGAATAGACATGACTTTCTCATTAAAGTCAATATAAAAGTAGTTTACTCACAATCATTCAGTTCACAGTTGGATCCCTGAAGGCAGACTTAGGTTACAAAAGTATATATACATGTGGAACTATCCCATAAGGGAGTTAGTCCCAAGTGACTGTGGACAGGCAGTCACTTCTGCTCACACGTGGAAAAAGAGACAAAAATGGAGGAGAGAGCAGAAGAAGGAGGTGTGCTCCCTTGCTCAGGTTAGGCCACACCCACCCCTAGTCACATGCAGAGGAAGTCTGTCCCAGCTCAGGAGGAAACAGGAAGTTTCCTCCTGGGTGGTACAAAGCATCCCTCAGCATGTCCATTCTAGGAATGTTGTACTTGACTGCTATGTGTTTCACGTCCCACATTACTGAGATGTACATTTCACTGTGTAGCAATCTTACCTGAGACTCCTGTAAGACCTGCTCCCTGCCTTTTCCCACCTGGCCTGGGAGGGCAGGCATTGACTGACTCCAGCTACAAAAAAGCTGAGGCTGATGAACAGACTCTTGGACTGGGTTGTTGTTTTCGGGAGGTGGTGATAATAATATTGCCCGGCGAATCATTCAGATTAGATCCCAGCTTCGCAAAGCAGCACGGAGCTGGCAGCGTGGCAGGAGAAGGGTGTGACAGCCCATGTGCCCTTTGATCCCAGCCTCGCCCTCGCTCTGCAAGGCTGGGATCAAAGGACACATGGCTGTCACATCCTTCTCATGCCACCCTGGCAGCCCTTTGCGAGGTTGGGATGATCCAAGAGCCACATCAGCCTGCCAGGCTTTTCCCTGCAAGAATGGGCAGGTGGCATAGTGATGGTGAGGGCTGGGCTGGCACAGGGGGCTGCATTCCCCATCCACGCCCTGGCCCCCTGACACAGGTATGCAACTGCCCTGGGCACCAGCTAACAACTATTCTATTCTGAATTTTAAAATGGAAAGCGTAATGCTTGGTAGTCAACTAAATATGTTCAAAGACTCTCTCAAGGCAAATCTTAAAAAAAAATGTAGTATATACACCGACAACTGGGAAACACTGGTCTGCGAGTGCTCCAATTAGAGAACAGCCTTTACCAAAGGTGTAATGGGATTTGAAGACACTCAAACTCAGGATGAAATGGAGAAACGTGCTAAGAAGAAGGCACATTTGGCAGACCCTCGCCATGATGAAGTCCCACTCGGAATCCTTTGTCCCCACTGTGGAAGGATGTGTGGATCCAGAATTGGCCTCCACGGTCACTTATGAACTAGTATTAAGACTGTGTTCATTGTCATCTTACTTGGCTACGAGTGATCGCCAAAAAGGAAAAACACTCTGCCGCTGAGGACCGATAAAAGAAAGTACTTATTCATGCAGAACATAGTTAAGCTATGCCATTTACTCCCAGGGGAGACAGTGGTGGCCACAAACTTGGGTGGCTCTAAAAGAGGAGAGGACAAATTCATGGAGGAGAAGGCTATCTGACTACGATGGTCAGTGGCAGCGGTGCTTCTGAATAGCAGTTGCTGGAAACCACAAGAGAGAAGAGCTCTGGGAAGAGGATGCTGGACTAGATGGGACATCGGCCTAGGGATCTTAGGATGAGATCTGCCAAAAAAAAATAAAGAAAGAATTTATTTATCTATGCTACAAGAGCGGTAAGAGTCTTGCTAGCACAAGGATGGAAGAATGAGGAAATCCCAACAAAAGAACAATGGCAAGAAAATAATAATAATAATAATAATAATTTATTATTTATACCCCGCCCATCTGGCTGAGTTTCCCCAGCCACTCTGGGCGGCTCCCAATCAGTGTTAAAAACAGTACAGCATTACATATTAAAAACTTCCCTGAACAGGGCTGCCTTAAGATGTCTTCTGAATGTCAGGTAATTATTTATCTCTTTGACATCTGATGGGAGGGCGTTCCACAGGGCGGCCGCCACTACCGAGAAGGCCCTCTGTCTGGGTTATGCAGGGATGGCCAAGTTGACATATAAATTACGCAAGAAGGACAATTGTGACTTCGAGGAAGAATGAGAACTTTTTACAAACTATTTAAAAAGACAACAAAATGATCTGGACTCCCTGACAGGTTTTGAATAAACATCCACAAATTTATTAGTAGAATACAGTCATACCTCGGGTCGAAGTAGCTTCGGGTTAAGCATTTTTGGGTTGCGCTCCCAGTGACCCGGAAGTAACAGAGCACATTACTTCTGGGTTTCACCGCTCATGCATGCGCAGACACTCAAAATGATGTCACGCGCATGCGCGGAAGCAGTGAATCGCGACCCGCGCACGTGCAAACGCAGGTTGCGTTTGCTTCAGGATGCGAACGGGGCTCCGGAACAGATCCTGTTCGCATTCAGAGATACCACTGTATATGAAGGATAAAGCAATGATATGTATAAGGTTATAATATGCAGAGATTAAAAAGTGTAAACAAACCAGAGAGGTGAGCTGAGGGAAGTCCTTGGTGGGTGGGAGAGGGTGGGATGGGAGGGAACAAAAAAGGGGGGGGCGATATGTAATTGGTTATATTGATTGATAATTTGTTTTGTTAAAATGGTTTAAGAAATAAATATTTTTTAAAAATAGATGGGACATCGGCATGATTCAGCAGGTGCTTCTTATGTTCTTAGGATTGCAGTTGGGACCAATAAATCCAGAAAGGGGTAAGAAGCTAGAGCTGTGGAGAAACAGTATCAAGGAGGATAGGGGGGAAAGGAAATTCCATTAATTAAAATGTGGGGTTTTTGTGAGGAAATATTACTACGTCCACCCTGAATTCTGTGGGTTGGATCAAAAAATCAAAATATTTGACATAGTCCTAATATGAACATGAGTTGCTCATATACACTCAGAGGTGACTAGAGCATATATTACTGACGTAGAGCACATCTTGCATGTGTTCTGGGTCTTATCTCTTTTGGAAGTACAATATAAGCTGCCCAAGGAACATCGTTGGCCTGAGCTGTATCGGATGTTCTTTGTCCTGCGTTCAGATTATATTACAGATATGACATTTTTAACTATTGCATAAATATTTAAACACCACTCATCTCCACCTGATTTTAATTCTGCTGCCTCTCCCTCTGCATGCGAAAATTTAGTTTGCAATTTGACAGGGCGATATTATTGAGCAATATGCGATTTGGTTTAAGAGTAACCAGATTTGAAGCATCCATCAATCACAGCAAGTGCACACACAGGTCACTAAAGCTGTCAATTTCAATCAACTCTGTAATTAAATACATCACCAATATGGATTTTGTGTACGAATGTCACTTGTTCTTCAGATGTCTGCTACTAGGACAAATCACGCTTCCGTCTTTGAACGTGCTTTCTAAATATAGGGTGCTTCTTCTTCTTCTTCTTCTTCTTCATCTTCTTCAATGCAAAACATCTCCATCCCTCTCATTCTAATGTTCCTGATCAGTGGTTGTCTAAACAGGTCATCTAATAGGCATCTAAACAGTATTTATTTAAAATGAACAATTCCACTCTTCTGCTTCAGTAGAACAAAAGTGCTGCAATAAGGGGATTTTCTTTCCCAACGATCCTCCCTACATGCTGGTAAGGGTCTGCCCTAGACATCTCTGCCACCAAATGCTAGGCAAGAAAAGTCTCAAGTGTGTTTTGATTGTATATGTTTAAAATGTTGAAACTTAATAAAATATATTTGGTGGAAAAAAACACATTTCAATACAGGGGAATCCCCAGCTGCCATGGAAGTCAGTGGGACACATGTAAGACAACATTCCATAATGTTCTGCCCAGTTCTGCTCCTTTCCAGGTCTTCCCTGTCCCCTTTTGACACTGAAAATGGCACACATCAGTGGTTGCACACACGCAAATCACGCTCAGGTGAGGAGTTGCCTGTACAGTCGTGCCTTGGAAGTTGAACGGAATAATAATAAGAATAAGAATAAAATTTATTTATACCCTGCCCTCCCCGGCCAGAGCCAGGCTCAGGGTGGCTAGCACCAATAAAATCACATAATAGGTGGAAAAGAGGGGGGGGGGACAAAACCAATAAAATACAGGTTAAAATGCAATTTAAAATGCAGCCTCATTCTAAAATAGCCGATAAATCAAGACCATAAGGGGAGGGAAACATAAGGGTCAGACCAAGTCCATTCGACTTCAAAACGTTTGGAAATCCAAGCGTAGTTTCTGGTTGGCTGCAGGAAGCTCCTGCAGTGTTCTGGCTTGCGAATGTTCTTTGGAAGTGAATGTCCGATGGGGCTTCCGATTGGCCGGAAGCCCCATTGGACGTTCGGGTTCCAAAGAACATTCACAAACCGGAACACTCACTTCCAGGTTTGCGGCATTCGGGAGCCAAAACGTCCGAGTACCAAGGCATTCGGGATCCAAGGTATGACTGTACTACAAATATATCAACAACGTGCAGCACCAAACAGCAAAAATAACAAGGGAGCTGCACACCTTCAGTTTAATCCTGGAAACACCCCTCTGACAAGATGTTGCTCACACAGTCCATCTCTTGCTGTAGTTTCTTACAAGGTTTCCAAGGGCAAGGGGCAAGGGAGCTGGCCTGGAGTACATGGAGATGTAGGAAAGTTATATTACTTCTCCGGTTAAAACGCTAGTGCTTCTGTTCTGCTTTCTAAGGCAAACTGTTTATTTCTGGAACCAATTAATGGAAAAATAAATGCTAAACTTCCACTCTATTTTGCTATATTTCTGGACGTGGCTTTTACATCATGTGAATGCTTAAGTATAATGGAGAAATTAACAGGTAGGGGAACATCAGGGAGATGTAATAAACCTCTGCATGAATGTAGCCTTGGACACTTTTTGATTTCCTCTTGTGTTTTCCCCATTGAAGCCCCTGGAACTGATATTTGGCATACGATAAATTGGAAATGAATGGAACTTTTTTTTTTTTTTAAGGGAACCCTAGCCATTTGTTCTCAAAATAAAAAATAAAAAGCTTTTGATCTTCTGTCATGAAGAAGTAAATTTTTAATTCCAGTTTCACCAAGAGAGCAAAACTGTTTCAGTTCTTTTTCCTTTTTTAAAAAAGTGAGATAATAATAAAATAAACCACCACCCCACAACCCTCTTTTACTGCTGTCGAGTGTCAGAATCTTCTATTACACTTGCTGGGAGAATGGGGGAAAGTCTATAACAAAGCTGAATTACCAAATATATATTGCCTGCCATTTGATTTAATCTTCAAATAAGCTTCAGGAAGCAGGTCCCTGGACAGTTAATCTTTAGTTTTGTAGCCCATGCACATTTTCAATAAAGTTACCAGGGAATCATGAGTCGGCCCAGTAGGGAGGGGGAAAGCATATTGTCTTATTCTACAGGCAGCTGCCTTTGGCCCGGCTAGCAAATTAAAACTTCCTGAATATAAAAACTTTATTAGATGCTCCTTTCCAATCACAAGGAGTTATTTTCTTAGAGTCTCTCTCCACCCCAACACAGAAACAGATACCATATCAGTTAAAAATGCATTGCGCACTATCTTCCTAACTGACTTGTTTTGTGATCCAGGTTTGCAATACAGTCATACCTCAGGTTGCGAATGTGATCTGTGTGGGAGGCACGTTCGCAACCCGCAGCATTCGCAGCCTGAAGTGCCACATCTGTGCAAGCGCGTGATGCGATTCGGCGCTTCTGCGCATGATGTCATTTTGTGCTTCTGCACCGAAACCTAGAAGTAACCCGTTTCGGTACTTCCGGGTTCAGCGCGGTCCACAACCCAAAAGCGTGCAACCCGCAGAGTTCATAACCCGAGTATGACTGTATGTGGTGTATCTAAAAGAAGAACTAACTCGGGCTAGCAGGTAGGATAGGTATCATAGCAAGATGGTTCTCAAACTTGGATGGCCTACAAAGAGAATTAGCCATATTGGTGAAAGATAGGGCAACTAGGCACAAAGACCATGTTCCACCTCCATGGTCAGAGGAAGAAATGCTTCTGAGTACCAGTTGCTGCGAAATCACAGGTGAACAGAATGCTGTTGCAGGAACTGGAAGTGATGTCAGAGACCATGTGGGGCCTTGGATGCCACTTCCAGTTTCTCGCAAGGAACCGGAAGTGACATTGGAGGCCGTGTGGGGCCTAGAATGACACTTGCAAGGCCCTACAAGGCCTCAGATGGGACCTCTGGTTCCTCATGAGGTCCTGGAGATCCAGTCCAAGGCCTCACGGGGCCATGGAGGTCCTGTCTGCCTTGGGGGGCCTTGAAAGCAGTGTCCTAGGCCTCACAGGATCTCAGACACCACCTCCGGGGGCGACGTAACGTGACATCATGAAATCACGTTACGTCAGCGTTGTTGGGCACCCATGATCTGGGGCCATGCCTGCACCCCTGCAGCCCACCAAGACGGTGCTGACCTTCAACCCCTGCATGGGATTCTACCTATTTCCTGCTTCTCCTTCCCAAAAAACCCTTTGCCAAGCAATTCCTTCCCTTCTTTCCACTATTCAAAGCCTGGTTTTAAAAGATGGCCATCTTCCACCATGACACCACACCCACATTACCCTGGCAATCTTCCCCTCTGTTACCTGTGGAGTATTTTGTCTTGTAGATGGCAAGGCCAACATCTCCCTCTGCCCCCTGTCTGGCAGGAAGAAACCATCAACCTGCTTGCCCTGATTAAATCCCAGCACCCAAGAATCTAGAGGGGGCTTTCTGGCATTCAAGGATATGGGGGGGTCCCTGTCCCCCCATTAACCCATAACAATATGTTCTACTTCAATTGCAGAGGTAGTAATGCTTCTGAATACCCATTCAATGCCTAGTAAAGAAACCCCACACGCTCATTTGTTTTACTTGTGGTCAAGGACAGTTATTAACTCTTTTATTTGTATAGTTGTAAACTTTCAGAATGCATTTTGTATAGTCAACCACCTAGCTATATCTGCAAATCTTTAAAAATGTAGTATAAACACTGACAACTGGGAAACACTGGCCTGCGGGTGCTCCAGTTGGAGAACAGCCTTTCCCAAAGGTGGCATGGGCTTTGAAGACACTTGAACTCAGGACGCAAGGGAGAAACGTGCTAAGAGGAAGACACGCTTGGCAAATCCACACCGTGATCAACTCCAGCCCGGAAACCAATGTCCCCACTGTGGAAGGATGTGTGGATCCAGAATTGGCCTCCACAGTCACTTACAGACTCATTGTTAAAACCATGTTTATGGAAGACAATCTTACTCGGCTACGAGTGATCGCCAAAGAAGAATCCTTCTATATCTGTATTTTATTGTATCATGGGCCCCTAGCCCATGTATGGCTTGTGGCTATGGGCCTCTAGTTGGCCACTGTGAGAACAAGGGGCTGGCTACATGGGCCCCTAGCCTGATTCAGAAGCCTCTGCTTATGCCTTTATGTTCTGCTTGATAAAAGAATCTCTCTCTCTTTCTCTCTCTCCTGTTCAGAACAGGCTATTTCCTATATGCTAGAACTGAAAAACATCAAAAAAGGTTTTTAAAACTTTTTGACCGAAATGCCTCCTGTGAAAGCATAATCACTGTACAGCCCAACCAGAGAAATTGGAATAAAGTTACAGGTACATTAACCTCAATTTGCTGATTTAAGCTTCTTGCCCCCGCTCCCCAAACCTCCCCAACCACCTTTTTCCTGGTCATCAGCAGTAACAGGTGATAACTTCTTGGCAATTTCTAGTGAATTATATGACACAGTTCATTATATTTCAGGAGAATCCCTCAAGCAAGGCTATAAGTCACCAGCCCTCCACATGCTGGCTTCAGATAAAATGATAGAATCACCCAAGTGTATGCACATGCACACAGACACTCTGGCACGTACTCAATATATTTCCTTGGGATTTTTGTTTGCTTATTTTTCTGTGAAGCCAACAAGGACCCTTTGAAATAGTGAACAGGGTCAGAAGCAAAACAAAGGAGAAGAACCAGGAAGAGGTTGGTAGGAGAAGTCATAATGAAATCAAGGATAAAGACTCGATTTCAGATTCTAGTGGTGGGAAGAAGGAGAACCAGAACTCAGCATAATGGGACAGTTGTTTGGGTCCTTGTGCTTAGGCAGGGCCAATTAGGGTTGCCATACATATGGAATTTCCCAGACATATCCAGAATACTGCAGCCGGACATATGGCAGCCCATAACATCATCAGAAATAGCTCAAAGATGTGGGACTACCTTTGAAGGTGACCTGGTAACTACAACTAATCCAGAATGCGGCAGCTAGACTGGTGACTGGGAGTAGCCACCGAGACCACATAACACAGGTCCTGAAAGACCTACATTGGCTCCCAGTATGTTTCGGAGCACTATTCAAAGTGTTGGTGCTGACCTTTAAAGACCTAAACGACATCGGCCCAGTATACCTGAAGGAGCGTCTCCACCCTCACTGCAGAGGAAACCAGGCAGAGGGCCTTCTCGGTAGTCACACCTGCCCTGTGGAA
Source organism: Podarcis raffonei (assembly GCF_027172205.1). Taxonomy (NCBI): domain Eukaryota; kingdom Metazoa; phylum Chordata; class Lepidosauria; order Squamata; family Lacertidae; genus Podarcis; species Podarcis raffonei. Next base: position 61,639,963 of record NC_070611.1, on the reverse strand, counting down.
TGCCCTCCCATCAGATGTCAAGAAAATAAACAACTAACTGACTTTCAGAAGACATCTGAAGGCAGCCCTGGTCAGGGAAGTTTTTAATGTTTGATGTTTTATCACTTTTTAAACATTATTATTATTAATATTCTATTGGGAGCTGTCCAGGGTGGCTGGGGAAACCCAGCCAGATGGGTGGGGTATAAATAAATTATTAGTAGTAGTAGTGATTTTGCCCCCCCCCCCAAAAAAAAAGCTGTCCGGATTTTCACTTTCTGAAATATGGCAAGCCTAGGGCCAATCACCCGCTTAACAAGCAAAGTCCAGCAGCTTACCTGTGGAGGCAGGGCCCCTGTGCTAGCTTCCCAGCAGGTGAATTGCTATTGCTTACAAGCATGAAAAGGGTCAAGGAAGCAGGAAGGTCAGCACAACGCAAAAGCCACCACAGCAAAAGCAAGAGGCATTCACAGATCTGAAGGGCATGTTCCAGTCAGGCAAAAATATTCTGTGTCCAAAGGATGGCCAGGCAGATACAATCAGGGAAGGTACAATGCAGAACTGGGGAGAATCCTGAGGTCCACATAGAAAGGCCTGGAGCCCAGAGTTGGCCTGAGGTTTGGCCTGAGGTTCCCCATCCCTGGTCTATCTGAAAGGTGGAGTGTTTGCCTTTTGAATCTCTAGAGGTAGCCCACAGAGGGAAGCGTATGCAACAATTGGCTGCTTCTGAAGCAGTGGGGAGCCAACGGGGTTTGTGTGCAGAAGGTCATCAGGCAGCAACAATGATGCAGCAATAAATGATGGAGAAAGACCAGAAATAATGGAACTTCAAATAAGTGAGATGAAGAAAAGCGTTGGATTGACTTTGACGGAAAGGACAGATGGAAGATATGGGAGATTGCGAAGCTCTGCAGCTAAATTCACCAACTCGAACGTGCTATAAAACTCAACAATTATACAACTGAATTTACCAAAACTAGCATTCATTCACATGGTTATTTAGGGAAAGCCAGGATTGTTAATGCAGTGTAATTGTGCTTTAAATATATGGTGCAGATGTGGCCTAGAAGCAGAAACCAATAAGTGCGCAGAAGTATTTCCATGAGAGACACCCTAGATTGAGATGTTCAGGGATGAGGGTGCGACACTGATGTTCAGGTGCTCTGTTCCATCAAAATTTTGTTTCTGAAAGTTACATGGACTAGGAGCATGGCCTTCTTTGTAATGGCACTTTATCTGTAGTATACATTCATTTGCTCGAGAAGCCCAGAGGGTATATTGCTTCTTGAGTTGCAGGAAGCAGGCCATGCAATTATGATATTGCTCCTGTTTTTCTTCTGCTGCTATCAATTTATATATTGTTGTGTCCACATTTTATTCTTCCCTTTAACTGCTCAATTTGAATCCCCACGACGGGGTGAGCTCCTGTTGCTCTGTCCCAGCTCTGCCAACTTAGCAGTTCGAAAGCACACCAGGGCAAGTAGATAAATAGGTACTGCTGCAGCAAAAGTAAAGCGGTGTTTCTGTGCGATCTGGTTTCCATCATGGTGTTCCGTTGCACCAGAATTGGTTTAGTCATGCTGGCCACATGACCTGGAAAGCTGTCTGTGGACAAACACCGGCTCCCTTGGCCTGAAAGAGAGATGAGCACCGCAACCCCATGGTCGCCTTTGACTGGACTTAACCGTCCAGGGGTCCTTTACCTTTTTTCTCTTTTAACCTTATGTTAATGTTATGCCTACTGTTTTCTCAGCTGAATTAAGGTCACAGTGAAACAAAACAAAAACTGGGGCTAAAAATATTCAAAGGAAATAAATGGTTGTCTCTGGAAAAGCATTATTTCTCTGTTTAAAAGAAGTGTAACCTGCACTGAACTCAATAGAGATATGTTCAACATGGCATCTCCCCTGCCCCCCGCCTTGCCTGACTCGCTGATTCGGTATGGGGGGGGGAGGGAGTAAGGCACTCAAAAGCCTTCAAGTCAATTTTGTTTATAATTTGAGGAATATCCATTTTGCCGATTATTAAATTAAAGACAATCTAACCTTGAAAACACCTCTATCTGCAGAAAGAGCAACACTCCATCACCTATTTTGATTCATTAATGTATCGTTTTAACTTGGTATGACACATGTTCAGCAGTCCTAATTACATTACGGCCTCCCTATTACATCAACTCGGCTCCAAGTTTCTGTCACCGCAAGTCCAATTTTCCAACGCGGAGCAATCCTGTGCACTCCTTCCTTATTAGTGTCATCTTTAATGTAGCAGGGAGTGTGAACCATTTCTTGGCACTGAGAGTTTAACAGCAATTAACCCCTGCTCTGTCCCCAGGGAGAAGTACATCAGCAACTTGCCAAAACAGTGTAAACAAGCTCGCCAAGATCAATGCGGAACCGCACTGGCTGCAGAGCACCTAGTGTATTAATTTAGGATTTATATATAGATATAGAATATAAAGCTGGGCAGCAGGAAATTCTCAGCATGGAATTGACCTAAGGAGATGGCTTACACCAGGTAAAATATTTTCTTAAGGTTGGAAAGGAGGAAAGGATCCCTGTATTGCTGTATTTACAAGATATATGTTGGGGGGATGTTTTCTTTTAGGTATGTGTGGGAAATTCAATCCATTTTGCATTTAAAGGTGATTTAGCATTTCCCGAAACAACAGGGGAACTGAATGGGAGAGCCAGCCTTTGAAATTCGCACTTCTCTGAATTTTACAATGCAGTTTTCCAGTTAAATATTATGCATGAAAATGCAACTATCAGTGTAAAATGCATATATTAGGCAACATTTTTTAAAGAAAAGAATGTGTTATGTTAGACAAAACTGCACACAAAATAGGCATCTTAGAAGACGTTTGCACAACAATGATGATGAATTTTCACGAGGAGCTTTTTTTTTGTAAATATAATTTGATATGGAAATGTGGAGAAATGAATTTAAGACTGAAATAATGAGAAATGGAGAAAACCCAAAACTGAGACATTTGTCTATCCCATGTTGTTTCCCGTGATCCACCACACAGGCTGATTTAGGGGTGGTAAAAGGTAAAGGTAAAGGGACCCCTGACCATTAGGTCCAGTCGTGGCCGACTCTGGGGTTGCTGTGCTCATCTTGCCTTACTGGCCAAGGGAGCCAGTGTACAGCTTCTGGGTCATGTGGCCAGCATGACTAAGCCGCTTCTGGCGAACCAGAGCAGTGCATGGAAACTATGTTTACCTTCCCACCAGAGCGGTACCTATTTATCTACTTGCACTTTGACTTGCTTTCGAACTGCTAGGCTGGCAGGAGCAGGGACCAAGCAATGGGAGCTCACCCTGTCACGGGGATTCGAACCGCCGACCTTCTGATCGGCAAGCCCTAGGCTCTGTGGTTTAACTCATAGCGCCACCCGCGTCCCTTTTAGGGGTGGTATAAGACACCAAATGTATGTGATACTCAACAAATTTCCTAGCTATTTCAAACCTCTTTGGGCCTCTCAAAAGAATCCTCAGATGTTCTTTGTCCAAGCAGGAACCCCCAAATTTGCTGTAAGTTTTGCTGTAGAATCCACTTCCTCTGCATATTAGGCAGGCATTTTCTGTGCTTCATTTGAGACACACCTTAAAATATTTAAATATTTTTATTTGTGGCTCAGTTCAACCCATATCTGCCTCTTTATATTTGCCCTTTATCTATGATTTTATTATGTTACCTTGATCTACTTAGGGATCTAAGAGGCATTGATTTCTTTTTGACTCTGTATGTATCACATGCAGTGCTGTTTCCGTTCTGCTGCAGTTTGTCTTCTGACAAAAAACACATTATGCATCTGACTTTGCACTATGGCAAAATTTTACATGATTATCATTCCATTATTGCAATCCTTCAATTTTATTGCAATGGACATAATGCAAATTGGGGTGATCAAAGACATATTGTATGCAGACTGAAAACCACAACAGCAAATGCCAATTGTATTCACTGGATTGCTTTCCATTCCAAATATGGAATGAATAAGTGAACACCAGTGACTTCCTCTCCTGTTTCCATTTTCCTTGGAATTCTCTGACATTTCTATAGACACTGCTTTGAACAGATTTTTTTTATTGTTGATGGTGATGATTTTGCAGTACAGAAATATATGCATAAATATATTGGACTGTAGTTGAAAATGAGCTATGTTTTCTCTCTCAGTGTGGCTTGAGGTGGCTTAGACAAATCAAAATCAAAAGCACCCATCAAACAGTGTAATTAAAAACACTTAAGCATTCCTCAAAACACTTTAAAATTGCAAATATCAAAAGAACTTGCTGTTTCTCTCCTAGTTGCCATGGGTTTGTGCAAAACAGATGAATCTTACATATATATTTTTAAAGACTAACAAGATGGAACATTGACAGACCTTTTCAGAAAGGCTGTTCCAAACCATGAAGCCCAAAGTGATAAAAAACACCCTTGATCCTTCTAGTAGCCTTTGAGGGGTTTCTATTATTTTCTTACATTTGCATCCATACCTTGATTCCTCAACAGAACCCAAACATGTGATTCTCAGGAGGCTTCCCATCTAGGCACCAAGCAGACCCAGGCTTGCTTAGCAGCAGTAGGGATGCGGGTGGCGCTATGGTTTAAACCATTGAGCCTCTTGGGCTTGCTGATCAGAAGGTTGGTGGTTTGAATCTGCACAATGGAGTGAGCTCCTGTTGCTCTGTCGCATCTCCTGCCAACCTAGCAGTTCGAAAGCACGCCAGTGCAAGTAGATAAATAGGTACCACTGCAGCGGGAAGGTAAACGGTGTTTCCATACACTCCGGTTTCCATCATGATGTCCCACTGTGCCAGAAGTTGTTTAGTCATGCTGGCCACATGACCCAGAAAGCTGCCTGTGGAAAAACGCTGGTTTCCTCGGCCTGAAAGAAAGATGAGTACTGCAACGCCATAGTCGCCTTTGAGTGGACTTAACCGTCCAGGGGTCCTTTACCTTTTTATTTCTCCATAGGAATAGTTTTGTGAGGAAACAGGGGTTTCTATCAGAGAATTCTTAGCACCCTCTTGAAAATACAATCTCCAAGATTCCCTGGGAGAAGCCATGGCACCTAAAGCAGCATGGTCAATGCCTAGGGATGGTGAGAGTCCTCTGCCCCTCAACTTTGGGTTCTAGACTGTTCATGAATGTACATTCTAGAAAGTGCAGGGTTTGTTATTCATGAAGTGCCTGGCTGGTGGTCTGAGGAACCTGAAGCATTCAGTGGGAAGCATTTCTTGAAGCTGTGCTGAAAGTCATCTGAAAGAAGTTGTACAAGGCAGGTATGGAAGCTGGCATGATGCTCAGATTCCCTTTGATCTTTAGGTTTTCGGCACAGCAGGAGAACAGGACCTGTTGTGGGCACAGGTCCTGGTGTAGGAGTACTTATTGTGTCTTCTGAAAGCTTCAGTCTGCAAGAATATTGGTAGAAAGTTAGGGCAGGGTAACCTGATGACAGACAAATCAGCTATTCAGGTCAGCTGCAAGCCAAGATGGGCAGTTGCCTTTTTGTGTGTTTGTGTGTGATGCCATTAGCATCAAAGGTACCTAAGGCTGAGCACCAGAACCCACATGCCTCTTTTTAAAAACCAAACTCTTAGGAATTAATCAAGCACGAGCCAAGCTAACTTTCCAATGAGGAAGAGTTTCAGTTTGAGTGGCTTTGGGGTATTGTTAAAAAAAAAATTAGTTTGCACTTCAAATGGTTTACAAATCACCCTGGGACAGCCCTACTTTCAGTGGAGCCCATCTTTAATAATTGACGGCCTGGACACCTGTTACTGCCTCCATATCTTAAAAAAAAGATTAATTTAAAGGGAATTATTGACATAATACAGCACACCAACTCCTGTTGATGAAAAATGCAAAATCTTAATTGAATGCTGGCTCCTAGCCACCAACCTAGGACAACTTCAAAAGCAACAGCTGGGAAAAGCATCTTTTTTAGATTTTAATTACGTAAACCACTTAGCTTTCAGCCCCCCCCATCCCAATGTCAGAAGGTACGTCTGTCACTTGTAGTCACTAGTCAAGTGAAGAGAGGTGCCTTTGCTTGCCTTCGAGGCATAATTTGGTGTGGCTAGTTGCAGAGAGCTGATGATGTCCAATAAAATATTTTTCTTTCTGTTTCTTTCCTGACACAGGTCATCATACAGATGAACCACAGGCATACCTGTGCCAAACCCAGTAGCAGACAGTGGGCTGGGATGGAGATGTTTCCCTAACCTCCCAACAGGTGAATGGCTGTAGCTTACCTGGAAGGGAGAAGTTGTGGGAAGAGTGGTGTGCTGACATCACACTGGCAGGAGAACTAGCTGTGTGTTTGCACTGTGCTGACCCCACCACTGCCTCGCCCTGCTCCCCCCTATTAAGCATCAGTGGTCAGGTAAACACCTCTGCCACACCTTGCAGTCCATGGCTGCCTAACCACCAACAGAAATGGAAGCAGATAATTGTGGAAGGCTGACAAATCTGACCCTGTAAGCTGCTGTTAAGATGAGAGGCATCTTGGGGATGTAGCTCAAGTTACTCTGCATGTTCTTAAGAGGGGCAGCATTCCCATCAATCTTGTGGACTAGAAACTTGGTTTCATTTTTTTTAAAAAAAAATGAAAGCGGAGATTCGCAAGGGAATTCTGTGCCCATCACTAATAGATGTTTTATTCACCTGGTGTACACCCCTCCCCTTCAAAGCAAAATCCGTGTCAGAACTGGAACTATGGCATTCAAAAAGGGGGAGAAACAACACATTTCTCTCTGTGTGTCTGTCTGTTTCTCTCTCTTCCTCTTTAGCTTGACAGCACCTTCAAAGACAGTTCAGCAGGCCTATGTGCTGTACATACTCCAAAGAAAGTTAACAAGGAACTGTGAGGCAATGTAGCAAGAGTGACAGCATATGCTAAGCATGAATAAAGGAGGTGAGCACCACAGGAGATATATAAATGGACCGGCAACCTTTTTAAAAGGTCAGTAACTCTCTGTTATAAATTGATTCCAATCATTTCAACATGGCTTTGCTGGTACTGGGTAGAACAGCAGCCTTGGCTTCTTCCGAGCTCGCAGGCTTCTAGCTCATGTCATCTTCATCTTTTGCCAGTGGATATTTTGCACATTGTTTAGTTGATTAATTCAGACCCATTTCGAGATACCGCTTTTTCATACCGGAGCAGAGCTTGACATTTTGGCTTATTATGACCCGCGAAGCAAGCATCTTCAGCATCTCAGAGGGCAGTGATATTCAGCAACCTAAGGAGGAAAATATTCTCCTTCTGTGGACGCTCCTTTGCAGCCCTTCTGATACAGTGACAGACTTAGCTCTTGGCGGACAGTTGCTAAACACATGGAGGGGGAAAATCAGGAGTGCCCTTGCTGTTTCTTCTCTGCTCAGAGGCATTGAGGGTACAACTGCACATGTGTAGGCACAGCACACAAAATCCCCATGATCTTGGTATATGCAGTAGCAATCTACAAACATGTTGCATGTGTGAAAACTCATTTTTATCCCCAATTCTCCCCAAACCCCAAGAACCTTGTGACATTGATAATATGGTGCCTGAGCTTGCTTGCTTTCCTCTTTCCTCCCCCTTTCCTTTAGTGTCATGTCTTTTTAGAGAGGTTAAGCCTCTGGGCAAGGCCCATGCTCCTTCAATTGATTTGTAAGCCATTCTAGGAGCTTTTCTTGCTAAAGGGATGGTGTATAAAAGCTACAGATAACTAAATCAATTTTTATTTTGCAAGGGTTTCTTGGAAGTCATTTAGTCCAACCCCTTGTAGGACTCTAAACCCTCACCAATGCCTGTCTGTCCTCTGCTTCCATACACGTAGTAAAGGACATCCCACCATCTGCCACTGTTGAACCATTCTTACCATTAGGACGTTTTTTGAAACATTTAGTTGAACTCTTCTTCGCTTCAATGTCAACTCATAAGTTCTAGTTCTCCTTTTTTTCTAAAGCAACAGAAAACAAGCCTTCTCCATCTTCAGCCCTGCAAACATTTTAAAGCAGCTCCCCTCCACCTTCTCTTTAGGCTCAAACAAACAAACAAACCCTCTTCAGACCATTTCCCATAGGACTTCATTTATTGACCCCTCTCAAACCTTGTTAGCCTCTTCTGGACACACTCCTGTCTGCCAATGTCCTTCTTAAAATGCGGTGCCCAGAACAGGAGTGTGGGACACACAATATATCATAACCAACTGCAGATAAAATGATATCCATAGTTGCAGACTGTATGGGGTGGAGGCACACAAGGCCACTACATTACCAAAGCTAAGCAGGTCCGGGCCTGGTCAGTGTCTGGTTGGGAAACCACTTGGGAATCACATGTATTCTGCCTTGGGTTCCATGAAAGCAGAAAGAACAACAGAATCATGGAATGGTAAAACTGGAGGACCCTGAGGGTCATCTAGCCCAACCCCCTACAATGCAGGAATATTTGGCCCAACGTGGGGCTCGAGCCCATGGCCCTGAGGTTAAAAGTCTCATGCTCTACCAACTGAGCTATCCCAGCTTAAAGGTAGGATATAAAGATAGAGGGTGGGGAAATACATACCCACTACTGTGGATAAATATCCTGAACACAACATGCCCAGGAGGCAGAAATAAAGTCAGTGTTTCACACATCCCTCTTTAAAATGTAGCCATAATGAATGAACACAAGCACAAGTCACAGATCCTTTCAAGACAGATTTCACACGGCATCCATGCATTTAGATGTTATGGGGGATTCTGTCTGTCCGTTGTCTTAAAACAACCTAATCATTGGCTGTCAACCCTTAGAAAATTTGGCACCACTTTCGATTTCTGTTTATGACAGCTCAGAGGGAGTCATACTGTGAGTTGCATCCGCCTGTTTCAGCACCCAATTAGGAGTGACAAATGCATGTGTGGTTAATACAAACAGCATACGCATAGGCTTTAATGAAGCATGCCCCTTCCTTAAATCATTGACTTGCTGCACTCAGCTTCAAAGACCCACTGAAGGAAAGCCAAGATTATGGGAATCTAGAGACATGATCCTACCAATTTTTTGAGGTTTCGATACACTGATCTTAGGATGATTCAGGCTAAACTTTTGCAGATGACATCTCAAGCAGCACCGGATGCTGAACCGCATGGCGTAAGCTGCAGAAGCCCCACTAAATTCAATCGTATCCCATTTCTCTCCATTGAGTTCTGAACTGAAAAGTTCCTTCTATTTATGTGGACACATGACATGACTTAGCTGCACACCCAGGACTGTTGATGTTGTTGTGAAACGTACACCGAAAAGTATGCAAGCAGGAATATACAGACGTACCTCAGAAGTCAAATGGAATTCATTCCGGTAGTCCGTTCGAATTCTGAAAGGTTCGGAAACCAAGGCATGGCTTCCAATTGGTTCCCGATTGCGCAGGCACGCCGGAAACAATGGCGGAAGCTGCATTGTATGTCTGGTTTTAAAAAAAAGTTTGAAAACCAGATCACTCACTTCTGGTTTTCGATCATTCAGGAGCCAGAACATTTGACTCCCAAGGCATTCGGGAGCTGAAGTATGACTGTACACTACTCAGCCTACTTCTTAATTGTTTTAAAGTAAGGAGGATCAAGAGTCAAAGCCCTGTTACCCAGCCACCTGAAAAAATGAAGATACACTGAAATAGAAGTCACCAGACCCTTATATATAGTGGGAGGGTGGGGTGGGGCTTTTCTCAGGAGGGTAATAGGAGATGGGTGATTCACTCAATGGGTATGGTAAACCTGTTGACAACTGTTAACTACTGCAATTAGTCCTACAGGAAAAAGCAAGGGATAGTATGCAGATGATTAGCATATGTAATGAGACACCCCCCACCCTCCCACTATATATAAGGGTCTGGTAACTTCTGTTTCAGTGTATCTGAAGAAGTCTGCATGCACACGAAAGCTTATACCAAGAACAAACTTAGTTGGTCTCTAAGGCTCTACTGGACATTTTATTTTTTTTATTTCAAGTATAGACTAACTCTGCCATATTGTATGCAGATCCATCAAGGTTTTGGGGGGTTGGGGTAGGGAGACAACTTTAAAGGTTGATTCTTTAAACAAAAGAAAAGTAATGGATCCACATGTGAAAAAAAATAATCCAATTTGTCACGCCCTTCGCCAGATCAGTGGATTGGAGAGCCTTGGGAAAACAACACAATATGATTGAAAGCTAGATCCATCCATCAAAACAAAAGATTCTCACACGTTTCATCCCATCACCTCACAAACAGCAAGTCTTCCCCCATTAAATTTGGTTCACCTTCTCAGAAGAGAAGAGAAAAATGGCCATGCATTTTGTCTGAAAACAGAGACTACAGAATAACTGCACCTTGTTGATGCCTCAGTCTGATTCAGGATTGTTGGGACTACCCTCAAATCTCATTCATTCATGGCCCCCACAGAATCAATGCACACCCCTCGTATTTAGGGAATTCCTGGAATATAGCATATTTTCTAGGTCTGCAAGGACTTGCCATGTGTGGAACACCTATTGCTATCATGACTGCATAGATGTCTGCAGGGTGATTTTTTTTTCCTGTTAGTGCAGCTAAGTATTCTCATCTGCTAGAAGTCAAACGAGATGGCCTAACTCCACGCAAGGCACTTTTTGTGATGATATAAGCTAAGTCTGCTCCATCCTGTGCACCACATGACTTCGGTCTAATTTCAAACAGATTTTGTATCAAGTGGAGACAGGACATTTTTGTGAGGTCCTGTGGATTAACTGAATCCCCAGGGGCTCTTCATGACCTTCTAAAGGAAATTTTACAGGCTAAGTTATCTCCTAAGGTCAAGTATAATATCACTTTAATATCTGATTAGCCCGCTGTACCGGCAGGGGCATAAATGTGGCTTTCTAATAGGTCATCTCTACGGAACAGTCCTTCTCACTCCTTTGTGTTGCTTGAAATAAGAGCCATTCTCAAGCTGAAGACCAGGCGGTCATGAGAGTTGTATGAAACCTTGACTCTGCACATCAGCCTCTCTTCCCAGCAATCCATTGGCCTGCCACCAGGACCATCTCAACTGTTAGCCCCGCTGAGGCAGGCTGGGGGCAGCTGGGAGGGAAGGCAGGTCTGGAAAGGAAAGATAAGGTCTTCCTTGAGGAGGAAGGAGGGGTGAGGAGTGCACAGGTCCCAGCCACTGCCCCTCCTGCCACCCTTGGCCACCAAGGTCGACTAGGATGGCCACTTGCATCATCCCCACACAGAGCTTGGTAAGGGGCTTGGCTGCCACTACTGCTCATTGCTAGTGGAGCTGCAGAGTTATAAATGTCATGGTCTCTTGCAACCTTGAGGTAATGGTTTACTATAGGGATGGAACCAACTGCAGGCTGCCCCAGGTCAAACCTCTTCCCAGAGAACACCCCTTGCTGGCTTTCCTTTCCATCATCAATGAGTGCCTTTGGCTGACTGGAAATGTCATTGAACTCTGATAACGTCTCTTGCTTGCCTGGACGGAGGATACAGAGAGTGTGTGTAGCACAGTGCGCCACTTCCTGAGATGGTCTTTTCTACTGTCAAACAGCTCGTGTCACTATTTCCCCCAATGTTTAGTGGAGATCTGCATTCTCGAAATCTCTGCCCATATATTTTAGTTCTGCCCACCAGAACAAGGGGAGAAGTCTATTGAACCAGGGCTTGTCAACCTTCTTGGGCCTCTGGACTCAGAGAAACTGTTATGGACACCACAAATGCACATAGCACAACCAAGCACATGCCATCACATTGACTTTAATATTTAAAAAAACAGGCTTAATTTCAGCAGGGAGAATATGCCCTGTGGGTACCAGGGAAGGTCTGTGCAAGTGCAAGTGATCATTTTGGTGATCTCAGTGCTGCACCATCATATAGCTCTTATTAATATAAAAGGGGGAATCCATGGCTATATATATATTCAATGGCAGATTTCAGTCAACCTAAATAGTTCAAATGTTTGGGAGTTTCATAAATATGTACCATTTGTGATGAATCTGTTAGGTCTTTAAGTTTGTGGTTCACTGGGGGTTCATAGCTGATATTGCACTTTTGTTGTTTTCAGCTGCCTGGCTTTTTGAAAGAAGAAATGAAATATATGCTGCTAACACTCTTGAAATATAGGGAAGTTGATTAAAGTGACTGGAAAGAATGATTGGTTCCTAAGGCACCACTTCTGCAAGCAAACTTCTCAAGAAGAGCATCTCCCTGTGCCCAGCTTGTTGCTTCACAATTCTGAAAGCATTTTCTCCCAGAGGAGGTGTCCTGCTGATGGTGGACTTCGTTTCTTCTGAGAGACCATCAGCCTGCTCAGGGCACAAAATGTACATATCTGCTGTCATAGATAGCTACAGTGAACATCCATGAAGTGATAGGCAGGGCCAGTCCAAGACATTTTGCCACCAGTGGCGAATCAGAAAATGGCATGCTGCCCAGGAATCATAGTTTGTTAACGGTGATATATAGATGTAGAACAGGGAACAGTCACTCCCCTCATTTGCCTCCTACCTTCTCTGTGGCCCCAACAGCAATGAGTGAGATGCTACACCCTGTCTCCCACACTCCTTGGTATCTTCCATCTAGGTGAGCTCACAAGAGGCATTATCAGAGCTCAAGGATACATTTTAGGCACCCAAGGGTGATGTAAAGGAGAGCCAGTAAGGGGTGTGATCTGGAGACAGCCTGTGATTGGTTTCCTGCCTGAGATTCCCCACCCTTTTAGCAAGCCATTAGCTTGAGATTGCAAGAATCCATGGCATTTACATCTAAAAGGGGCAGCATAATGAAGTAGAGCAACCAGGCCTGCAATGAAATTTTGGCTGAGAGAGTATGAACTGTTCATGGCGATCTTCTTGGGCTTCTTCTGGGGCCACCCCTAAAAGAATTGCCCCACTGAACAGTTGCTTGTCTTGCTTTTCGGTGATGAAGCCGCCCCTGAGTGGAGCAGAGCTCAAACCTCTCCTAGATTCACACCGCTTCCAGGTCAAGCATTGTTGTTCCTTCCTTGCAGCCTCTCAAAATGATTCCTATGAAGTCAACCGTTCAGTATCTTGTTTCCCCTTAGATAATTTCTTGAATTACTCATTCAGTGAAGAGGGTGTAAATTATGCTTCATTTCTATCCATGATTATTAATATATTAGACAAGCATTTTGAAAACGAAGATAAAAGCCTTCTCCAAAGTTCTCATGTGGTCTTTCTTTCAAAGCTAATGATGTGCGAATTCATTATAGAATCTCTCATCAATGGGTTGCCTGACCCAATTTCACCAATTGCCATCAGATGCTCATGTTGTTTGTTAAAGATGCTAGATCAGTGATTTGCAAATGGCGGGTTAATGTACCAACCCGCTAGGGTCATGCCTTGCTGCTGCTCCAGTTGCTATCAGTGTGTTTAGCTTGGCATTTGGGGGGCCTACAAAAGCTAGATCACATGAGAAGGGATTCCATGTCTTTGTGACCTTGGTGCCTATCTACTGAAATATACTGTATGTGGAGCTGCTCTTGATAGCTGTGTAGAAGCTTCAACTTGCAGATATACCCCAACATACCCTCTGGAGATGGGTATGTTGGTAGGAGCTAATTGCATGAGGGACTTGGCACCAGAACCACTTCCCTGGCAGTGGCTCTTTAGAATTGCAGTCAGGATGTTTCCCCAAATAGGTTCTGTCTGTTTCTGGAGGACAGGTGTTATCTGCGACGTCTTGCATGACCAACACATATTCTGCCATTTAGTTATGAACCTTCTCCCACAAAAAAACAACAACACATAAAGCTTTTTTATACTGGGTCCCTTGGTTCAATCCGGTTCTACACCAACTGGGGAGCAGAGATCCTGGACTTTATCCATCTCAGTAGAAGCTCTTGAAAGAGGCCTGGCTACTGGGGCTCATCCCTCTTAAGAATGTCAAACTTTGGTTTTGGTTTAATTGCTCCCCAGCTACACATTCCTACTTCCCCCATACATCCATTTGAACTCAAAGAGAATTCTAGATATTTCTGTCCATCCCCTGTTCTCTGGCCCATCAGTTCTCTGCACTACTCCACCAATCCCAATCCAAACGTATTGCAGTGGGGTCCCATCATGTGTCTATATAGGCGTGGCGCTGTGGGTAAAACCTTAGCGCCTAGGACTTGCCGATCGCACGGTCGGCGGTTCGAATCCCCGCGGCGGGGTGCGCTCCTGTCGCTCGGTCCCAGTGCCTGCCAACCTAGCAGTTCGAAAGCACCCCCGGGTGCAAGTAGATAAATAGGGACCGCTTACCAGCGGGAAGGTAAACGGCGTTCCGTGTGCTGTGCTGGCTCGCCAGATGCAGCTTGTCACGCTGGCCACATGACCCGGAAGTGTCTGCGGACAGCGCTGGCTCCCGGCCCATAGAGTGAGATGAGCGCACAACCCTAGAGTCTGGCAAGACTGGTCTGTACGGGCAGGGGTACCTTTACCTTTACCTTTTAGGACTGCTGGCTAATCAGCCAACCTCCTTGGCCGTGCCCCTGTGATCTCATTGGCCCATGCCCTCTTAGAAGCCCCAGCAAGTCTATCTGGAACAAGCTGCCCCTGTCCCTACCTGCTGGTACCTAGGAACTTCTGTGCACACTGTTCAATCATGATTACGATCCTCCAACCCTACCTCTGGATCCTGTGCTTTAATTTTGGCACATCCAAAGTGCTTGGACCCATCTTAAACAAGAAGCTTTCCAAGGACATATTTAAACTTAAAAATATTTTTTTCACACAAAAAACCCTGTTGCCTTGCTGATTACGTTGTAAGCACTACAGATTAGGCCTCTCCATAAATTACAAGCAGCTGAACATCCTTTAGCATCAAACAGAATGACAAAAAGCTACACCATAATGAGTAATGGTTAAGGCCAATTGCTATTTAATTATGTAGATGACTTAACATCCTCCCATTGATGTTATCAGTATGTTTCAGCATGAAAGTTCTCCCACATTGCTTTGCTATGCCTTGTCCTACAAACACACTCACTTATTCACTCACTCACTTGCACAGATATGAATATTTTGCCTCTGACCATGCAGAAACGGCGGAAAAAGAAGAAAGTGCGCTTCCCAGTTAGAGGCAGTAATGCTTCTGAATACCAGTTGCTGGAATGCACAGGAGGGGAGTTTGTTCTTGTGTTCAAATCCTGCTTTCAGGTTCCCCACAGGTATCTGCTTGGCCCCTGTGAGAATAGGATGCTAGACTAGATGGGCCATTGGTCTGATCCAGCAAGCTCTTCATATGTCCTTATGAATCATTTGCAACCCACATGCAGCACAGTTCTATACTCAGAAAGAATTCCCATGGAATTCTATGGAGAATATGAGTTAACCCAGCCAAACCACCACTCTCCCTCTCTCTCTGATAGGATTGATAACATTGCACTCACACCCAGAATAGAGAGGCAAAATGCATATATTGGTTTCTATGGGCATGTGCCCTGGTCCCCAAGCAGCAGCCAAGACTCAGGGCAGGGCTGAATCAAGTCTCCATATCGCTGGCAGAGGAAGAGGACACGGTCCTTGCTCTCAAACATAAGACTGGTGGTGTGGAGTCTAGGTCTGCAAAGCAGGATTGCCTTAGTCAAGGACCTCCACACCCAGGATGGTGAATCTGTGGCCCTCCAGAAGTTGCTTGTCTACAACTCTAATCACCCACAATCACTTGCCATGGGTGCCAGAGCTCATGGGGATTGGAGTTCAACAGCATCTGAAGGATCACATGTTCCCCATTCCTATTTAAAATTCATATCAAGTCTGGTTGTAAGATGGAGTGCCACGTCAACCTTGGAAGATGGAGAAAGACCCACCTTAGAAACTTTGAAAGTCTTATTGAAACTCCCTTTGCTTGCACCAGAATCTATAGAGCTTTTGCCTACATATTTGCATCTGATTTTGTGTTAGGCAAACCTTTGGCCACAACTCTATTTATTCTATTTATAAGTAAGTGGATTGTTTTGCGGCAAGCCAAATGGGTAGAGTTAATGTCTGTACAAGGACATGCCTCCTGCATGAATATGATCATGAACAAAGCAACTGCATTAACATTTGTCCGCTCCCGCATTTTTGAGTCGCTTAAGATTTTCCTCTAAAGCACTCTGATTATGCCCTCTCTCCTTTTGTCTTCCATTTCTTAGTTAATTTGACAGGTGAGGAGATTCTATAGCTCCTAGATTTTTTAGTCGGCTTCCTTTTCATAATAACACTTTTCTGATTTTGTACCTAATCCTTTGGTAGCCTTTGAGTCTTGATTACAAATGCACTATCAATTTCTTTGGAGTGTCTGTGCATTGTGCTCTCTGCAGGAGCAGTAATCTTTTCTCAATTAACACTTTGCAGAGATCAACCAAGATCAGAAGAATGGCTCATTCTCTTTAGATTGAGAGGATAGGAGTTGGGTGAAATTCCTTATTCAGCAGCAGCCCATCTACCGCCAACTCTATATGCATCCTCCCTCCACCCTGCCCCCCCCCAAAGTGCATATGCTGGTTGTAATTTTATGAAATGCAGATGCTGCACAGAGTTGAACTGAAATTTATTAATGGAGCAAATCCAGTACTAATTTTTGCAGCTGTGACATAGACAAAAGTTCTGGCAACAGGAGCAGAAAACAGCTTTGATTACCTCTGGATGGGCCTGGAAATAACTTTGCTGATGCAACAACAGATGAGTGCTCAACCTGTTCTACAATCGCCACTCACTTCCTGCTTCATGAAAAGGGTTGTGTGATTTTTGTCTCTGATTGTTAACACTTTCAAGCAGTCTCAACCTACTAAAGTCTTCCTGCCCCTGATTGTGCATGGAAAATGTGAGCTGTTTTAAGACCATTGTGTTGCCTTCATCCATCTACGTACACGTACCCTCTCACTACTCGTGATGCCGATCACATAAGTGACATTTCAGCACTGGTAAATTACCTTTCCCTGAGCTGAAACATCAGTGCGGACAATAGTCTGCCTACCCTTCTGGAAATGACAATCAATTCACAAAAGGGCATGGACCAGTCTCTTTGGGGAGGCATCTCGAGGCAAAGCAAACACTGAACTTTCCCTTCATAGCTCAAACTGAAAATGAGTCTGAGGTGGGACAGGGTGGGAAGCAGGGTCTACCCACCACGCATGTCAGTTTCCAAAATATCATTACTATAGCAAGAAATTTAGAATGCTCTGGCTCTGCCCCCTAGTCAATCAAACACACAGAAGGACCAACACCCATCACATTAGGCTTGGACAGGGGTATACTGGTGCATAGCAGCTGGGCTGCCTTGTGCTTGAGGAATTCAATCTTTGCAAATCCCAGTTTGAAGAGAGCCATCCATACCTTCTGGACTAATGTGCAGATTGCAACTTATTCATCCACTGGCTTTCACATTCTCCGGATGTTCTGACAAAATTCATGCCTATGATTCCTAACTGCTCTAGCGGAACCTCATTGGGTGATAAGTGCCACTGCTCAATGGCAGGTGAGTAATTGGAAATGATTTTGATCAGGATTTAATCCTGGACGAATCAACTGATCTGACATGTGCTACCAGAACCTGGCTGAGCAAGGATGGAGGGAGATCAGTTTGATGCAACTGTACCCACCATGTTTTCAAGTGCAGCAGAGGGTTTGGTCCAACAGGTGGAGTTGCAGTGATCTACCATGAATCCATCCCCTTGTTGAAAGTCTGGTAGTTCCAAGATTGGAGTATGTGCACCAGGAGGTGGTGGGGCATAAAGACATTATTAGGAGTCTGCTGATGGATAGCCCATCCTGCCACCCATCACTCAAGGCTGATAGATGTGGTCCTGGAAGTGATGTTGACTTCCCCCAAACTAGTTGTGTTGATGGACTTCTTAAACCAAAACCATTCTTAAACCAAGGCACGCTTTCCCTAATGAGGCCTCCCACCACCGATGCCCTTCCACCGTTCGGATTCTGTTCTTAGACCGAGGTATAGTTCACAAACTGGGACACTGCTTCCGATTTTATGGAGTTCGTAAACCAAATCATTTGTAAACAGGACTGTTCTTAAACCAAGGTACCACTGTAATAGTATAATAATTTTATTTATACCCCACCTAGCTGGGCTGTGTTGCCCCAGCTACTCTGGATGGCTTCCAACACATACGAAAACATAATAAAACATCAATCATTAATATTAACAGTCTGATCCAATACAAAAATAGTCACAGTTAAAAGAAACAACTTATATCAAATAAAGCAATATTCAACAATCCATTAGAATCGAATATTAAACAGTAAAATTAAATATCAGCAAATAAAAAACAGTTTACACTTATCAATTACAATAAAGAATTACTAAACCGCAATCAGTAAAAGTAATGGCAAGTCACAATGCTTAAGGTACCACAAACCATACCCTCTGGGGTGGCTGCCAACGCTTCATCTGGACTATTTTCTTCAAATGGAACTCCAACGTCTTTTCTGCCCTCTCAGCCACAAAGGAGAGGATTTGAGAACTCATACTATTAGTAGTAGTAGTAGTTCTGGGGTGATGGCAGAAGCAAGGAGCCACTTGCCCAATTTTGATGAATTAATCTCATCTTGCTCAATCTGACAATGTGGAGAAGTTGCTTGGAGAGGTGAAGCCTACGACTTGTCCATCCTAGTCAGTGGAAGGTGCCAGAGAGGGCTGGCCAGTTGAGCGCTTCTTCAAGGGTGGGGTCACCAGCTCACTTCTCATGTCCCACCATCCTGACCAGAAGGTGGGGGAGCAAAACAATCCCTGACATAGTGCTGCAGGAACAATATAGTGATTCTCTAGCTTGGGGGCAGGGGGAATAAAAAGTTAAAACAGATGAGCAGGTTGAAACGACGGAAATCCTCTTTGTGCCTTTTGCAAAACTTGACCTCACTGCCCTCAACTCTATGGTAATGAACTAGCAACAATGAGCCATTGATAATGAACAAGCATGGTGGGGTTTTAAGAAGCCTTTTCTAATAAGCGGTTTTAGTGGCTCTCTTGATTAAAGCACTGATCCACTAGAGGCATGCGAGATTCATAGGGACAACAACAATATATCAATTTTAGTTCATTCTTCTAATTACTCCCCCCCCCAATTACCCCTCCAGAAGATTTTGTCAGTTACAGGCTGCCACAATCCCTAACCCAGTGGATTTTAAAAAATAAATACTACTCAGAGAAATCCGGAAAACCCTACTGAATTATAATTGGCACATCTTAAGCTTGTTCATCCTTCTTATGTTACATCTGTTCTTCTACATACTGCTTCTGAAGCGTTTGACACATCTGTTGGGTGCTATTTTGACATCTGGACACTGCATCTGAATGTCTGATGCTCACATTTTAAGTTCATAATGCAACTGTCCAAGTTCATAGGATGATTGCTGTTACACTTCCTGTGATTTTTCTACTTAGTTTTCATCTTCAAATGGATGTGTTGTTGTTGTTGTTCTTCTTGTTGTTGTTTAAAAAATAATAATTTGAGAATCAAATTTCACTCTGATTTCTGTCATTGACACAATTACTTCCAAGGGCCTCTCTGGCACTGTAGAGCCAGCTTCACTTAGAATACTGAAGAATTGCTGTCGATGAAAACCAACTGGGTGAGGACTGGTGCATAAGTGGTGTCAAAGGCAGATCTAGGGGAGTATGACCAGTCAAACTGGACACAGAGCTTCTGGGGGCTCCATAGCAGGCACAGCAACTATGATGTCCAATGGAAGGTGAGAGGCGGGGGCCACAGATTCCAGTGTCACACAGGCCGCCACTGAAATTTGAGTTGCCAAGATGGCATAAATCTCATTCTGGAGCCAGCCACGTAGGTGAAGATGCTTCCAATGTGAAGAGAAAATTCCCAGATAAATGGATCAATACTCTGACTTGGTAAAATGTACTGGCCTAGTATACCTGAAGGAGCGTCTCCACCCCCATCGTTCAACCATTGAGGTCCAGCGCCGAGGGCCTTCTGGTGGTTCCCTCACTGAGAGAAGTGAAGTTACAGGAAAATAGGCAGAGGGCTTTCTCGGTAGTGGTGCCTGCCCTGTGGAACTCCCTCCCATCAGATGTCAAAGAAATAAACCACTATCTAACTTTTAGAAAGCATCTGAAGGCAGCCCTGTTTAGAGAAGTTTTTAATGACTGATGTTTTAATGTATTTTTAATCTTTTGTTGGAAGCCGCCCTGAGTGGCTGGGGAAACCCAGCCAGATGGGCGGGGTATAAATAATAAATTGTTGTTGTTGTTGTTTCCTGCACCTGAGTACCTATCTTGATCTTAGGCCCCCATCTCCACTACATATTTAAAGCAGAATTTTCTGGGAAGAGGGATTGATAGTTAAACCATGCTGGTAATTGTAGTTCTGGGAATAGGGGGCTCGTAGCAACTCTCAGCATCTTCAAACAATGACAGCTCTCAAAACCCTTGGTGGGAGAAGCCATGACCATATAAAGTGGCATACTAATGCTTTAAGTGCTGTTGGGTCCTGAGCATTCACCAGAATGATCAAATTCACATGTCATTTATTTGATAGCCGATCCAGGGCACCTCACCTTGGTGCAAGGCCTACAGAAACTTGTGCAGTTGTGTTTTCTCATAGTGGATGGATTCTGTCCAGTGTTTTTAAAAATAAAAGGCTAGTCGTTATCTTGTTAAGTGGAGAGGAGGTAAATAAAGCACAGGCAGATGAAAAGGAATAAATGAGAACAACTGAGAATGCTCAATTGAAGAAAGCCGCAATGGTTTCTAATCAGAAAATTATATTTTTAAGTGAAGGAGAGAGGAGGGGGAATCATTGTAATTTCTCAAAAGCTTAAACATTAAAGACTATGGGAATTATATCAATTTCTTCCTAAAGGGCAATCATTGTCAGATGAAGAAATTACTAGATGATCACAATTTCATTTGTCCGTACAGCATTTAAGGTCTCCTGGTACTGAAGATTTTATAATACTGATAATTATCTACTTTTCCTCCCTGTTTTTCTATAATGCAGCACAGCATCCCATTATGTTTTACATAATTAGCAATATTCTTTGTATAATACAAATCTGACAAATCGGGCTTTAGAAGTTGTACAGAAGCAGATAGGCTATTAGGTTGGAAATTAATGATCTTCATAGGTCAGAAGCATTGTACAGATAATCATAAAATGTTTGCATTGAGATCGTCAGGGTCTTATGCGCTCATTCATATTTAAGATCATTTTATTTTTCAGAAAGAGGGATCTATCAGAAACTCTCTCATTATTTTTTAGCTTCAATGCCCCAGGTGTCCATCACACATAGCTGCAATACCACAAGGACCACTTTTGGTGGTACTGTGCCATACAAGGTGCCATACTTTAAGAACATAGAAAAATTGGAACAAGTCCAGAAGAAAACAGAGATGGTCAGAGGGGTTAGAAACAAGTCCTTTGATGACAGGTTGGTGGAGCTGCATCTGTCCCACAGACGAGGTCACAGATGTGCAGAAGACAGTCTAGATCACATGGGCTCATATTAAGAGGGCAGATTTTCTTTGAACATTAGGAGATGTTTCTTGGCAATGAAAGCCATTCTTTGGTGGAACCAAATACTTAGAGGAATGGCAGGATATTTCTGGATAAACTAACAGGAAGGATTTGAAATCGGCGGGACCAGAAATTCACAGAAGACTGGAGTAAATTTACGGATTATTTGAAAAGTATTTGTGAAGACCAGACGATGTTTGTAGGTTTGCAAGAAGTTTTGTGAGGAGTATTATTGGAATTATTGCAAAAATGGATAAGGGGGAGGATGATTAGTTAAGATACTTAAAAGTAATATAAATTTAAGAAATGCATAAGAAGTGGTTAAAACGGTGGATCATCAGAGGTGCTGATGGAAGTCCAGAATGATTGTATAAGTAACAAAGTTTTGTGGTACGTATTATAATTTATATGTTAAAATTAATAAAAATTATTATAAAAAAAGGAATGGCAGGATATTTCTCACTGGATGTCTTTTTTTTTAAAAAAGGCTGGATTGCAACATTATATGCTACAGCATCTGGAGGGCCACATGCTCTCCACCCCTGCTATACATGTCTACTCACAAGTAAGTCCCTCTGATTTTTTTTTCTCCAAAGTAGACCCACTTGGGACAACACTGAATTCAGCAAGGTATACCTCTGAGTGCATGTGAGTTGGATCACACTACAGTGGTACCTCGGGTTAAGTACTTAATTCGTTCCGGAGTTCCATTCTTAATCTGAAACTGTTCTTAACCTGAAGCACCACTTTAGCTAATTGGGCTTCCCGCTGCCACCGCGACGCTGGAGCTGCCACCACACGATTTCTGTTCTCATCCTGAACCAAAGTTCTTAACCCAAAGTACTATTTCTGGGTTAGCGGAGTCTGTAACCTGAATTGTATGTAACCTGAAGCATATGTAACCTGAAGTGTATGTAACCCGAGGTACCACTGTATTAGGTTGCAATCCTAAACACACTAATCTGGCATTAAATTCCATTGCACTTCGTTGGGTTTATGTCTGAGTAGCCATGTGTAGGACTGCAGTGTCAGAAACCGCACAGGCTACAAATAAATAACAAATCAAACCATGATGCAGTGACAAGCAAAATGATCTACAGATCTTGTCAGTGTCATGTGCTATGCACACCCCAGGGGTGGAGTATAACTTGTCAAGCTAAACCATCGTTTCGCCATATGTTTGGGATCTTAACCTGGATTAAGGCAAGAAACCATGGTTAGGCATTAGGCCTGCATCAACCCTCTCAGTCACATCAATGGCAGCACTAGCAAGGCTTTCAAAAATTTCATGTCTTTTGGAGCTTAAGCTTTATTTCTTTAAAGCTTTTATGATGCCCTCTTTGGAATATTTTAAGATTTAATACGATATAATACTTCCAGACATGATCTCTTTCCCCCACGCTTTGAATTTTAGTTCTTTCCATTATCAGACAATCCCTTTGCTTCTATGGACTGTGGCGTACGCTCTATTATTGTAAGGTATTTTATAATCCTCTGTCACAAAGCAATAAAATGTTTTTTACTTTATTTATCCTTAACAATAAATATGATTTTCTTCCCCCCTCCTTCCCGGATTGCCTTCATATTCACCATGAGATTGATAAGGGCATTGCTAATTTATTGTGCATGGCATTATGGCACATAAAATTTGCAATTTAATAAAAGTATTTGGTAAAGGTGCCATTACATTTGCAGAGAGTTGTAAATGTTTCAAGCATTTGTTAAGTTTTATGACTGACTTGGATTCACAATGGTCCCATTGGCTGAAGATGGCACTTCTCCACACTTTGATTCCCTTCCTCATAGTGAAATCCATTTTCTGGCCAGTGTGAATCATCTGAGTCAGGACAAAGACACAAGGACAAAATCCTGTAAATCAACCGATTCAGCATTATGTCTATTTTGTTTTTTTTAAAAAAACGAAAACAAAACTTGGACAAAGATTATGGGTGGTCTCTCATACTTCAAAATTTACACTGCTCACTGTTCCATTTTTTTAAACTACCACATCACAAAAGTGCATTCAAAATTGATTTAATTGCCAGTGAAATTCTCATGGTTGTTGCTGCAGTTACATCATTTTCCATATAGTCATGGAGTGAGAGTCCTTCACTCTATGCATCATCTCTGTGGTGGTCTGCACTCTGCAGCCTTCCTGGGTGCTTCCTGAAAACCCCATGATGTCGACTTAGTACCTTAGCATCCCATGTTTCAATTAAAGCTCAGGGGACGATGTCATCATGTAACTTCTCCCATGTGACTTTTTTAGATCAGGAAGTGCAGGCTGCTGGGGAGACTGCAGAGCACTCAAGAAATGTTTAATGAATAGAAAAAACACCTTCAGTTGTCATCTTTGGAATACAGTGGTACCTCGTGTTACAGACACTTCAGGTTACAGACTCTGCTAAACCAGAAATAGTACGTCGGGTTAAGAACTTTGCTTCAGGATGAGAACAGAAATCGTGCTCCAGCGGTGCGGCGGCAGTGGGAGGCCCTATTAGCTAAAGTGGTGTCTCAGGTTAAGTACAGTTAAGAACGGACCTCCAGAACGAATTAAGTACTTAACCCGAGGTACCACTGTAATAAGGTAAGCTCAACTCCACATCCACTAAGGAGCCTAGATAACGAGGCAGAAAAATGGACGTACCTTTCACAGTGGAAGGAGTTTTGAGAAATTTGGGGAAAACGTCGCAACCTAGCACTATTCATTTGCCTGTTTACTGCTTCAGCAATTTTGCCATGTCTTCAAGTTCATCTACTGAATTAGCTTGGTTTGTATTCAACCATATCACAGTTTGTGTCTAGTTGGCTGATATTCAAATAGGGAGCCCCAAGATCTGTGTCTTTACCCCCGCAGCGGGGTGCGCTCCCGTTGCTCGATCCCAGCGCCTGCCAACCTAGCAGTTTGAAAGCACCCCCGGGTGCAAGTAGATAAATAGGGACCGCTTACTAGCGGGAAGGTAAACGGCGTTTCCGTGTGCGGCTCTGGCTCGCCAGAGCAGCGATGTCACGCTGGCCACGTGACCCGGAAGTGTCTCCGGACAGCGCTGGCCCCCGGCCTCTTGAGTGAGATGGGCGCACAACCCTAGAGTCTGTCAAGACTGGCCCGTACGGGCAGGGGTACCTTTACCTTTAAAGCCCTGCTGGGACACAGGTGGTGCTGTGGGTTAAACCACAGAGCCTAGGACTTGCTGATAAGAAGGTCTGTGGTTCGAATCCCCACGATGGGGTGAGCTCTCGGTCCCTGCTCCTGCCAACCTAGCAGTTTGAAAGCACGTCAAAGTGTAAGTAGATAAATAGGTACCGCTCCGGCGGGAAGGTAAACAGCATTTCCATGCACTGCTCTGGTTCGCCAGAAGCAGCTTAGTCATGCTGGCCACATGACCCGGAAGCTGTACGCTGGCTCCCCCGGCCTCTTAAGCGAGATGAGCGCTGCAACCCCAGAGTCAGTCACGACTGGACCTAATGATCAGGGGTCCCTTTACCTTTACCTTTAGAGCCCTGCTGGAGCAGGCCAAATCCTATCTTGCCTAGCATCCTGTTCTCACAGTGGCCAACCAGATGCTAGCAGGACCAGGGTGCAACAGCATTCTCTCCACCCATGTTGTCTGTGCTAGATAATAGAATGGCATTTGGATGAAGAAGTGTTCTGTTGAGCCATAGGGGACCCACAGAGAAATTCTCTTGCAATTCCACTTTCCAAAGCCCACTCGAGTGCTGCGCGAATGTAAGAGACTTGTCATTTCATTAATGAAGAATGACCAGTTGTCACCCCTCATGGGGGAAGATGGAAACACATGACACATTAGCAATGAAAGACCATGAGACAACCAAAATGCAAATACTGATGGCTGGAAAAGATAATTAAAGCTCTTGAGACTGTGTTTATGAAAAGGTAGCATGACAAGGCGCTCGGATGTCGACACGGTGTATTTATATTGACAGGAAATGTCCAAGAAATCTTCCTTTTACAATATAGCTGTCAAGAGTTTTTGTAATTTTTCAGCACGATACAAACATTTATTGACTTTGTGTAAGGAGAGCCCCTAAAACTGTCCCTTTCCCTTGTTATTTGATGGCACTTTGGTTAAAGACATCGCTGTCTTTATAATATGGGATCTGGAGAATTCCTCTTCCACTGTCAAGATGTTCCGTGTTGCTAACGTATTTCATGCAAGCAACATTTGGAAAACGTTCTTTTAAAAACCCAGCTAATTGCAGTTCTTGGCTTTGACTTTTAAATCCCTGCATGGTCTGAATTCCAAAGATCTTGGGATACCAGGACCATCTAGCTCATAACCTCACCCCCAACCAGCCAAACCATCATATAGGAACCATGCTTTTAAACTATCTTTCTTACTGGTGACCAGCAAGCTATTCAACAGCTTCCTTTGAGAGGTCTATCTTACTTGCTTCCTTTCGGAAACAGAAATTAAATTTGAAGGGAACTGAATTGCTATCTGCTGCTTCATACTCAGTTGCATACTGGCAAATTCAGGTTGTACGATTACAGCTGGTGCCATGCTCTTGCTCAAGAAGCTCGCCCCCCCCCCCCAAACACTGGACTTTTTGTGATAAAGAATGCAGCGGAAAAAGGCACTAGCTAGCATGGGATAACACTTGCTTTGATGCAACATCATCTAACCTCATCTGAGAGTGGCCTTATTCATGGGTTTTTCCACTTTTATGTTTTTTTATGGTTGAAAACTTGCTAACTTAGGCAAACCACTTTGAGAAGACTTGGGAGAAAATGTAGAATATAAGTATCATATATTTGCATGAAAGTACAGTGGTACCTCGGGTTAAGAACTTAATTCGTTCTGGAGGTCCGTTCTTAACCCGAAACCATTCTTAACCTGAGGTACCATTTTAGCTAATGGGGCCTCCCGCTGCTGCTGCACCGCTGCCACACGATTTCCACAGCACCTTTACTGTAAGTCTCAGGTGTTAATTTGCAAGTGAGAAGTGGCTCTTTTTCCAACCACTGCAAAAAATTAGGAATGGATCACCTATTTGTTGGGAGGTGGGGAGTTCTCCCCCTACCCCACATTATGTCACCTCTTATGGACATGGGATGAAGTTCTACAGAATCTGCTATGTTCCATTCCCTGCAGTTGTCAGGGACTGGACTGAGGAGGAATGGTGGAGACCTTCATGAGAACCTTCATGAGAAGAGGAGGACAGTATAGGTTTTCAAAGGTGGTTTGCAGAAGATCATGACGCTGAGACAGAAGAGGGACAAAGCTGGGAGATAATGGAAGAAGAGGAGGGGGAGAGCAGCAGAGCCAGAGCAACTGGCTGACACATCATCATTAGAAAGCATTCCAGGTCCTCCTTCTCTTAGGACCAGGAGGGCAGTGAAAGTGGTGGAGCAGAAAGCGAATAGACAAAGGACCTTATGCAGCCACCGTATGAGGGGTGGAGCTGCTGATGACTGAGAGTAAAAAGGTGGGGAGGAGATTACTTGGAACCACGCCATTATCCTAGAGACGGTATCCCACGTCTCTCTCTGTGAATATTGAATAAAATACATTGGTAAGAGATCCTTGTTTTTCCATTACTGGTGTGAGGGAGGGGGGTTGCATTCCCTGAAGTCTTCCTCCATATCAGTGCCTCTTCCTCACTATAAGTCTCTCTTGCTTGCTTGCTTTCCGGAATCTCTTAGAGAAGGATTTCAATAAGCAGCTGCTACATACGTGAAAGCCAGTGTATCATGGCCAAAGCAGGCAGCCGGAAGTTGCACAAGATGGCCATACAAACCAACCTGGACTATTTACCGTATTTTTCGTCCCATAGGATGCACCGGCCCATAGGTCGCACCTAGTTTTTTGGGGAGGGAAATAAAGGATTCCCCCCCTTTATTTCCCCCCCCCAAAACCAGGTCGGGGAATCCAAACCAGATCGGGGAACAGCGGGATGGCGGCGCTGTGCCTCCCCGCTGTCCCCCGAGCTTGTGGGGCTGCCCGATGTCTGCCCGAAGCGTGGGGCGCTCTGCTTCAGCGCTCCCCGCGCTCCGTGCAGCAGGCTGCTATCCGCAGCCTAGGGAGCCCTGCGGGAACTCCCGCGGGCTCCCCAGGCTTGCTGATAGCTGCCTGAAGCCTGGAGAGCAAGAGGAGTCGTGCCCACCGACCCCTCTTGCTCTCCAAGCTTCAGCAAAAGCCTGCATTCGCCCCATAGGATGCACACAGATTTCCCCTTCATTTTTGGAGGGGAAAAAGTGCGTCCTATAGGGCGAAAAATATGGTATCTCGTCATCTGAGGCTCTTCTCTGGGTCCCTCCTCCCCAAGAGGTTCAGAGGGTGACAAACACAAGAATGGGCCTTTTCTGTGGTGGCTCCCCATTTGTGGAATGCCGTCCCCAGAGAGGTGTGTTCAATACATGTTGTTAGGTGCCAGGCAAAAACATTCTTCTTTACCCAGGCCTTCCACCATTAAACAATTAAGGCTTTTTAAATGTAGGAAGACAGTTATCATTTTTTCTGTGGTTGTCCCATTGTGGATTTGTTTGTTTATTTATTTTTTGCTATGGTATGTAAATTAAGTTTTTAATGTTGTACACTGCCCTCGGATCTTCAAGTAAAGGCCAATACAGGGGTTCTTGAATGGCTTAGTTGTTGAACAGATCGGCTCCCGAACGCCGCAAGCCCGGAAGTAAGTGTTCCAGTTTGTGATTGTTCTTCGGAAGCCGAATGTCCGACGCGGCTTCCGCTTGAAGCTCCTGCAGCCAATCGGGAGCCCACACCTTGGTTGTTGAACAGTTTCGGGAGTTGAACGGACTCCTGGAATGGATTAAGTACGAGAACCAAGGTACCACTGTATTTAAATCGAATAAAGAAAGAAGTCCCTTTCAGAGATTGTTGGCAACATTCAGAGGCCACCAATGCACAGCTTCAAATCCCAGGATTTATTTCCCTTCCACTCTGTCCATATAGTATGGCATCTTGCTGCTGCTGCTGCGCTCTTTCTCTCTCTCTCTCTCTCTCTCTCTCTCTCTCTCTCTCTCTCTCTCCCCCCCCCCCAAAAATGAACCTTTTCATACTGTGTGTGGGTACAGTTCATGACGAGTGGGGGGGGGAACAGTTCATAATTAGGGGGATAGTCATTTTTGGCCTCAATCCCCACCACAAAATCTGTCATAAGCAGGTTCTGCCAAAATGTAGAACAAAGTGAGAGTGTGAAATCTTTCATGCGCCAGGTTATTTTTGTGTTTTCTGTGTTTTTTTAGTTTTTTTAAAAAATAGGTCTAGTTCTGCTTAGTCCAATTCACTGTGCCATTTCACTGAAACTTTGTCCTACAATAAAGCTCACTCTTCCTGTCTCTAGAGAGACAGGTTTGCTGCAGAGGCTCAAGGCTTCATGGCCATGGAAATGCAATAAAACAAAAAGTTCACCACAATTTGGGTACGTCTAGACTGCCTGGTAGGTAGAAATTCTATTCAGTTCATGCACTTCCCAGAACAAAAAGCAAAGTGAAACATTGAAATTCACACTTCTCTGATTTTATAATATAGTTCTCCAGCTACTGTAAGTACTACACAAAAAATGTATAAAATTGGGTAAATTATCCAAACAGATGCATATATTTGTTAAAATAACTTAAGTTATTGAGGGATCTTGCTTTGCAAATATGTGTTGTTTTTTGGTTTGTTTAAAAGAATAAATCCCAGATACAGTGGTGCCTCGGGTTAAGTACTTAATTCATTCCGGAGGTCAGTTCTTAACCTGAAACTGTTCTTAACCTGAAGCACCACTTTAGCTAATGGGGCCGTCCACTGCTGCCACGCCGCCGGAGCACGATTTCTGTTCTCATCCTGAAGCAAAGTTCTTAACCTGAGGTACTATTTCTGGGTTAGCAGAGTCTGTAACCTGAAGCGTCTGTAACCTGAGGTACCACTGTATTCCAAAGATGATTCACACAGGCCATAAAATGGATTTCACTATGAAGGGAATCAAAGTGTGGAGAAGTCTGTAACCTGAAGTGTAAGTAACCTGAAATGTATGTAACCCGAGGTACCACTGTATGGTAAAATAAATGGAGAATTCTCTGGATGTCTAGATCCAGGTTTGGACGCTTCAGGTTACAGACTCCACTAACCCAGAAATAGTACCTCAGGTCAAGAACTTGGCGCATCACAAGTGGGAGCATGCCACGTCGCAAAATCTTGGTGCAAGCTCCACCTGCCATAACCAGTAGTTCTTTATAGACCTATATGCTCTATGAATATGTCACACACAAGAAAAACCAACACCACCAAACCCACAACCCCTGCAGTGGTATCCAAACTTTTTTCAAAGAGGGCCAGATTTGATGAAGTGAAGGGCCATGAGGGCTGACTAAAGGGCCAACCAAAGCTTCTTCTTTTTCAGGATTGGAGTTGTCGTTGTTGAGCTTTTTTTAGGATTGCAGTTGCTGAGTTGCTGAGCTTTTTAAGGATTTTAACCCAGAAAATAAGCTGCCACAGGGGCTGGATTTAACCGACCAGCAGGCCGGATTAGGCCCCCAAAATGGACTTTGGACATGACTGCCTCAAAGCATTCTAACCCAGTAGCGTTCAGCTGCAAGCGACTATAACTGGAGGCGTTAGTCATGAAAACTGGGGCACCCCCCCTTGCAAAAGCAAAGATATGCAGACCCCCAAAGTGTCCCTGTTTTCCAGGGACAGTCCCAGATTTACAGAAGCTATCCAGGTTTCTGATTTGATCCCGGGATGTCCCACTTTTCCTTAGGACATCCCTATTTTCATCGAAGAAATGTTGGAGGGTATGGAATAGGATGTTCCTATTTTCATGGAGGAAATGGTGGAAGGTATGAGGCAGAAGAACCTTCTCCTTGCACTTGGATTTTTCATGGAGTTTTGAGATCAACTGGGAAATATCAGAGTTTTCTCATGTTTACATCCGGGCTCCCAAGAAGTTAAGAATTCCTGGCATGCTATTCCCAGAGTTTCTGACACCCCCCCCCAACACCTCTCCAATCCTGGACCTGCCTTGTGGCTGTTTTGCCATATACACTGAAAAAACAATTGGTTTGTGAAGGTAAGTGCTAACAAGTACTAGTCGAGGCAGAATCAGGTTTCTTGTAATCTTTACTTTGAAGGTACAGTGCGGGTTCCGAAAGGTTAATGAACCACTTGTGGTAGCACTTTCTCTCACACTTTAACTCTGCTTTATTCCTGATAGAACCATTAACTTCTCCACTAACCTTTCTACTTGCTACTATTACAGACATTCTGCCCACTAAAGCTTTCTATTGATTTTTGCCAGGGTGCTTTTATAAAATGTAGCTTTAAATACCTGTTTTTTCGTGGTTGTGTTAGCATCTGGCAGTACATGTAGAGACAAAGATTAATTCGCAGGTTTCTTTTTTTCTTCCTCTCTCTCGCTTTGGAAAAAAAAGCACTCACCCAGTCACACTAACAATAAAATTGACTCCTAATTTTTACATCACAAAGCATTTACTTAAATCATGTCAAATATCTTCATCCCATCCCCCCCAAGACTCTGCAGTATTGAGACAAGCCTCCTTACTGTGTTGTATTCAGAGCAGAGTAAATTAAGTGGACGGCATCCACTTAAACACAATACAGCCTGCAGCCTCCTCTCTTCCTTTGGCCTAGAACCCTGCTGCAGGCTAGTGTTAAGATTCCTTCCTGGGAGCTGTAAAGAACCCAGCTAAAACACACACACAACAGTTAATATTTTAAGCTGTCATCACCTATGTAGAACCTGAATACTATGTAGAATTCCATAGACAAGGTGGCTCAACAGATAATGCACTAGAGCTCTACATAATGGCCCTTTTAAATTTATTTCTAATCAGGAATTATGTATCTTCCTGATGTTCAAATTTTCAGAGTTTGAGCCAGGAGTCTGGTTACCTGGAGGTGCTGGGGGATAAACCTTAGATCAGGCACTCCCAAACTCGGCCCTCCAGATGTTTTGGGACTACAATTCCCATCATCCCTGACCACTGGCCCTGTTAGTTAGGGATGATAGAAGTTGTAGTCCCAAAACATCTGGAGGGCCGAGTTTGGGGGTGCCTGCCTTAGATCATAAACAGTGTTCTCTGCCATGGATTTGTGAAGATACCTGCTTGCAGAGCAGCAAAATTGTTTCTTACAGAGAAACATTTGCACATGCTATTAGTGTGAAATTGGGCATGAGAACCTTGTTGTGGCTACAAGGGTCATGGGAAGAGAAAGAGGTATCTGCCCTGTGGAACACCGTCCCATCAGATGTCAAGGAAATAAACAACTATCTGACTTTTAGAAAACATCTGAAGGCAGTCCTGTTTAGGAAAGTTTTTAATGTTTGATGTTTTATCATGTTTTTAATATTCTGTTGGGAGCTGCCCAGAGTAGCTGGGGAAACAGAGCCAGATGGGTGGGGTATAAATAATAATAATAATAATAATAATAATAATAATAATAATAATAACAACCCTGAAGCTTCCCACCCCAATTGTGGGCGAAGAGAGTTACTTAACTGGCACAATTTGTACTGGTAGATTTCTAGAGGAGGCACTGTGAAGATGAAATATCATTGAGAGACCCTATGTCCCTTCATTCCTCTCATGAAATATCCATGCATATAGAATCATAGAATTGTAGCATTGGAAGGGGCCTTGGGGCGTCCCCTAATCCAACCTCCCGCAATGTAGGAATCTCAGCTAAAGCATCCATGACAGATGGCCATCCAACCTCTGCTTCAAAACCTCCAAGGATCACCATCCCACAACATACTTTTCATGTTCCTAGTGGGATGCTGATCCTCTGTGCTTACCATCTGGTGCTTCCAGTGATGAAACATTCTTGTAATGCTTTCCCCATTCCTAACACATTCCCATAGGCATCCCACTTAAGAGCCATCCAAACCGGGACACACCTGCAAGCCAGAACATTCTGCCATGCCCCACAAACCACAACCTTTCAGATAGTACAGCTGGCTATGATACACTGCAGGTTCTTTCTAAACACACACACACACACACACACACACACACACACATGTTTGCAGCTCCATCTCCTAGCCTACTCTCCTGGCTTGCTGACCAGTATGTTTCACACTGAGGACTTCATAATATGTCTAAAATATCTAATTTGGTTTTAATTGGCCTGGAAGCACTGCAGTGATATTTGACTTGGGACGCAGAGATTAAAATCTGCTCAGCCTGCTGTAAAACCATTGGACATTGGATTTACAATGGCACTAGAGAAGAATATGGCCCCGTTCTAATTTCTTTTCCATTCACCAAAGCATACAGGAGAAATCTAACTTTGCTCGCCTGTTATCAATCAATGGCTATTGCCCTGTAAATTAATTACAATAAAATATCTTAACAGTGCATTGAGCTGGCTGACAGTAATACATCAGGTCAATGGTGTGCAGAAAAGCAAATGGCCAAATGTGAGACAACCTTCTGCAATTAGGAAATATTTAAAATGTCTTTGCACGCTGAAGGGAGAGGGGCTTAGAGGATGAGATTCAAAGATGGCAACTCACTTGCTCGAGATCTCCATAGGCTTTGCAAAGTGTTGCCCTTCTTCTCCAGATCTTTATTCATTATTAATCAAAGCTGGTAAATTATTAATAAAAATGTGTTCATTAGTTTCAGGAAGTTTGGATCAAGATCTGGATTTTACCATGGGCCAATGCCTTGATAACAAGATGTTCCCATCCACCCCCAGAAATGGAAAGCTAGCAGAGGGGGAGAGAGAGAGAGAGAGAGAGACAGAACACTTTCCAGCAAAAAGTTTTTGCAGTCATTGCTTGATCATTCTGATTCATAAGCCAGTTTTCAAAGGACGGAAGAGTAGAAAGCTGAACATAACTCAGATCCAGTTCACTGAGTTTATGTGGGGAGCAGGACTGCAACAAGGGTCCATTTCCCTGATATGATGATGGCTGGTCTTTTGGCTGATATGCAAAATGACTGAATCACTTCTGTAATTTCCTATCTCTACCCATGTTTCAAAGGTCCCCTAATAAGGATATGTTGAGCTGTCATATTGACATGAGCTGGGTCATTTGCAGATCTGGTACCCCATGCCCAGATCACCTGGGGGATCAACTGAGGAGTCTTATTAGAGGCAATAAGAGCTCCCATATTTAGCAACCCCAAAACAAGGATGGGCTTGTGTTGTGTAGCTCTGCCCCTGGTGTCGCATGGTCCTTCCCCAACATCCTTATGTACAACAAAAACATTTGAAGGAAAGCAGCCTTTGTCCATATATTTGGATGTGTCAAGTTCAAGGTGTTAGTACTAGCGTTAAAAACCAGGTCTGTTGGCAAACCAACTCTGTGTTGCAAAAATGTCTGCCAACGTGACATGAAGGCTGGTAACATTAACCCCACCATGTGGGGATCTCTTGCAGAAAGCCACAGAACCTGAAGACAGTCAAATCATGTATCCACAGCAGTGACCAGAGGAGGAGTGACTGCTGGAAGGAGTGCAGAAAGAAGAAATGCTATGGTGCACAACCGGAAGCCTTCATCTGACCTGTCTGCAACAAAACATGTCTCTCCAATATCAATCTGTACAGCCACAACAGGCACTGTAACTCTCTGACAGTTTGACTTTATGCCCAATGGCGCACACTTCGATCATCTCTCGAAACAGACAGGTGCCAACAACAAATAGGGATAGGGAAACTGGTCCTCTAAATGTTGTTGGACTACAACTCCCATCTTTTTTTTTTATAAAATTTTTATTAGTTTTTCAACATATATTATAAGACATTACAAACAAACAATACACAGACAAACAAACACATAAACATGTATAATTTCATAATTTTTTTTCTTATACCCAATTTCAACGACTTCCCCATGCCTCCCTTTTCTGCATCCCTATTTTAAATTTTTTCAGCAACCCCTGATCTAAATTACTTATAATTCCCTTTCTTTAACCTTTTTTTCACTTATCCAATCATTTATCGCTGCAAATCTGCTATGCTTTACCCATAACATTTTAACACTCACTAATTTTACAACAATTTTTAAGATAAAATTTAAATTTCTTCCAGTCTTCTTCCACCGTCTCTTTCCCTTGGTCACGGATTCTGCCCGTCATCTCCGCCAGTCCCATATAGTCAATCACCTTCGTCTGCCACTCTTCCAGCGTGGGTAGTTCTTGTGTCTTCCAATACTTTGCTAAGAGGACTCTTGCTGCTGTTGTAGCATACATAAAAAACATCCTGTCTTTCTTTGACACCAATTGGCCCACCATCTTTCAGGGAGGAGGAAGAGGTATAGATTTACAACTGGGGTTTGAGGGAGGTCACAGCTCAGATGCAGATGAGAGGAACTGTTGGGAAATCATGGGAGAGCCAGAGCAACAACTGGCTGACACGTTGTCATTAGAAAGCATTCCAGATCCGCCATCTCCCAGAACCTGGCGAGCCTTAAAGGTAGGAGAGCAAAGAGCTCAAAGAGGAGGTGATGATGATGATGATGAATGAGGAAGTGGGAGAGACTCACTCTGGACAGCACCATTATCCAATGGGGGGTGGAGATTCACTCGGGGCAATACCATTATCCAAGAGGCTGTGTTCTATTGCTTCTCTCTGTAAATACCGAAATAAAAAAGGACTGTAAGAAACTTTTTCTTGTCTTTATACTTTCCTGGGCAACCAGCCGGGAGCCGCTGAGAGCATCCTGATACCATCATCCCTTGCCACAGGCCATGCTGACTAGGGTTGAGGCAAGTTGGAATCCAATGGCGCTGTAGTCTAAACCACCGAGCCTAGGGCTTGCCGATTGGAAGGTCAGTGGTTTGAATCCCCATGACGGGGTGAGCTCCCGTTGCTCGGTCCCAGCTCCTGCCAACCTAGCAGTTTGAAAGCACATCAAAGTGCAAGTAGATAAATAGGTACCACTCCAGCGGGAAGGTAAACAGTGTTTCCGTGCACTGCTCTGGTTTTGCCAGAAGCGGCTTAGTCATGCTGGCCACATGACCTAGAAAAACTGTCTGTGGACAAACACCGACTCCCTCGGCTAGTAAAGCAAGATGAGCACCTCAACCCGAGTCATTTGCAACTGGACTTAACTGTCAGGGGTCCTTTACCTTTACCTGTTATGTCATAAAGGCTGCAGGCTCCTCACCCCTGCTCTGAATTCTAAATTTTATGCAAAACTGGGCATAGCAATGGGTGCAAACCTTTCTGCAACAGGCAAGTTTCTGCTTACCTTCATGTGCCCCTCTCTTTCCACCATTCAAGCAAGCAAGAAGCATCATCGGAGTTCAATATTACATTCCAGTCCGGCATAAATACTTAAGAAAGGCTAGTGAGGGTCATGGCTGTATGGGCAGAAGGAATGCATCTGGCAAGGTAGGTGCTGTGGAGAGAGATAAAGAAGTATGGAGGGCCATTCTTCTGACCACACACACCCAAGATCCAAAGCTCTCTTCAAGTGCAGCAGGAAACACCAGTCCTTTTGGTAGGCCTTAAAGGACTCTGCAAACTGGCCAGGCCAGTTGCACATTCTAGGCACAATTGATATTTTGTCCTTCCCAAGTGAAAGAACAGGACTTCCCGTTGCATTGACAACCCAGAGTTCATAAATGCACTTAACATGCATTGACCAAAATATTATTTATTTGTAGATTCACATTGATCTAGCAAAAAGGAAAACCCAATAGATGAGGCTCTGTTCCTGGGGTATTTGTTTTCTTCAATGATTACCTTGGCAATATAATGTCATCCTTTTGCAAATCAATGGTATTTATTACAGGACTATCATAGCTCTCTACAAGGCTAATGAAAGAGAGGGAGGAAGAGCTGCTCAGGTTAATGAAGTCTCTGTGTACAAGAGCTAATGGCTCCAAATTGTCAACAAATTAAAAAGGGGAGGCAGAATCTTAACTAATAGTATGATATTATAGAAGAGGGCTCCTGAAATGTTTCCTCTATGAATTTGTTTGTTTCTTTGTTACTTCTGTGTCGCATCCTTCCTCCACGGAGTGGATGTTTGTGTGGGATAACCAGGCTCATAGAACCAACATGCTTAAGTTTAATTAATGTATGAGTAAACTGTCCTGGCAAGCTTACATTATGCATTTTGTGTTTTTATCTTGTACTTTTATGTTGTGAACCACCCTGAGATCTATGGATGAAGCGAAGTATATCAATAAATAATAGATAATAATAATTAGCTATGACCATTTCCAATACTTTGGCAGGACATGAGTAATCAACCTTTTCCCTCTGCCCTGGCTATCTGAGAAGCTCAGTGTGTGAAGATGTTTAAGCTTTCACAAATCACTCTTGAGTACATTATATCTGCACCAGGTAGGTGTCCAATCCCAGCATTCAATGAAATGTAGGCAGGTATAAGAAAGGGAGTGTATTCATTGAGGCTGAATCAATGCAAATACAGTAAAACCTCGGCTCCCAAACACCTCCATTTTAGAGTGTTTTGGCTCCCAAATGCCAAAAACCCAGAAGTAAATGCTCCGGTTTTCAAATGTTTTTTGGGAGCTGAACATCCAACGCAGCTTCCGCTTGAGTGCAGGAAGCTCCTGCAACCAATCATAAGCCTCGGTTTTCGAACATTTCGGAAGCTGAACGGGCTTCCGGAACGGATTACGTTTGACAGCCGAGGTTTGACTGTAGCAAGAGTAAACACAGTCCTTTGTGCAGTTTGGATTATGGTGATATTTATTGAAAACTTTTGCAGTGCAAGCAATCTCATGGGCACCATGTTGGTGATCTGTGAATTACATGGTAGGGTTGTCCCCCCACTCTTTCCCCCTTGAGATTTGAGTGTCCCTCTCAAGGCTATCCCTCTCCCTTTTCAAAAGCAATGTGGGGCGCAGCTCCAAGCCTGAGCCTCACATTCTTAGGAGGTTTCCTTTGGCCTGTCAGGCGAGAGCGCTTTTCTCCTTTTCTCCTCAAAACAGACTGTTGCCACTTTCCTCCAGCTAGAAAGGTAAATCTTCAAAGGGGTCTCTCTACCCTGTCAGTCCTTGTGTCAAGAACTTGATACGGCAGACATTCCCTTACCTCAGCAAATAACTAGAATCTATATCTTTCAAATAGATAGCAAGATAAAACATCTCTCTGCTTTTTTTTTTTTTAATCTCTACTGCAGGGAAACTTTAATCAATAAAACCTCCGGTTTTGATCTGCAAGCAGGCTGCACGATCATGCACAGTGCGCTTTCCATAAGATGGGGCTTATTCTAATCATGCTTCAAAATTAAGCGTGGGCTGGAATAAGTTCATTAAAGCAATAAAGGCAGAGTCTAATTATATAACTGGGCCACTCGGTAACAAACCTGTACACTGTAGGCAGAACAAGGGCCTACAGAACTCCTCTGATTGAAGGAGTCAAGGCTGTCTGTATCGGGGAATTAAAGTTTAATTTAGATTTTCTTATCTGACTTACAAGAAGATTCTTAGGAAGTGTATTAGGTTCCAACCGGCTGTAATTAATTTAAATTTCTGCTCGTAATGAAGAAAGCACAGTGTTTTCTTTTTTCTCTTGCTGTCGTCTTATTTCTGTTTTTTAAGGGAATACTATTTGATTGGCCGGGTTGAAAAGACCTTAGAACGATAAATTGAAACAAAGCATAAAGCTTAATGTTGCTGGCTGTCAACATGACAGACACAGCATCAGTATAACAGAGTCCAGGGTTCCTTCAACAGACTGTGGCCACATTCACCGCGAACATTTAAAAGCACTATGATACCACTTTAATGATACCACTCGTATCATTATGATACCACTGGGCTCATGGCCACTGGGCCCATCACCTCCTGGCAAATAGGAGGGGAAGAAATGGAGGCAGTGAGAGATTTTACTTTCTTGGGCTCCATGATCACTGCAGATGGTGACAGCAGTCACGAAATTAAAAGACGCCTGCTCCTTGGGAGAAAGGCGATGGCAAACCTAGACAGCATCTTAAAAAGTAGAGACATCACCTTGCCAACAAAGGTCCGTATAGTTAAAGTCATGGTTTTCCCAGTAGTGATGTATGGAAGTGAGAGCTGGACCATCAAGAAGGCTGATCGCCGAAGAATTGATGCTTTTGAATTATGGTGCTGGAGGAGACTCTTGAGAGTCCCGTGGACTGCAAGAAGATCAAACGTATCCATTCTTAAGGAAATCAGCCCTGAGTGCTCACTGGAAGGACAGATCCTGAAGCTGAGGCTCCAAGACTTTGGCCACCTCTTGAGAAGAGAAGACTCCCTGGAAAAGACCCTGATGCTGGGAAAGATTGAGGGCACAAGAAGAAGGGGACGACAGAGGACGAGATGGTTGGACAGCGTTCTCGAAGCTACAAACATGAGTCTGACCAAACTGCGGAAGGCAGTGGAAGACAGGCGTGCCTGGCGTGCTCTAGTCCATGGGGTCACGAAGAGTCAGTCACGACTAAACGACTAAACAACAACACCACTTTAAAGGTGAAGTATTCAAGCAGGGCAGATGAAGGCCAGTAGTTCCATGGGATCAGGCCCAGCAGTGGTTGAGGAGACAAACACCAGCAGACCTTCCAAGTGTCCCTATTTTCCAGGGACAGTCCCGGATTTACAGAAGCCGCCCCGGTTTATGATTTTATCCCTGAATGTCCTATTTTTTTGTTAGAACATCCCTATTTTCATTGGAGAAATGTTGGGAGGGTATACCTTTAGAAGACATCTGAAGGCAGCCCTGTTTTTAAGATTGAATGTTTTATTGTGCTTTTATATGTCTTGGAAGCTGCCCAGGGTGGCTGGGGCAACCCACTCAGATGTGTGGGGTATAAATAATAAAATTATTATTACTATTATTATTATTATTATTATTATTATTATTATTATTATTGAATAGGATGTCCATATTTTCATCAGAAGATATGCTACCCACAGAAATTCAGAGATATTCCCATACTCCCCAAAGGATGTAAGATGGAAGGGTAGGGCATCTGCTAGGCATCTAAAAAAATATCCCAGCTTCAATTTCTGGCATCTCCAGGTAAATAGTCATTTGTGCAGTTTGGAATTCTGTGATATTAATACTTCCGGAGGCGGCGCCATCGGCAATGGCGGATTCTCTCTAATTCGGAGGGAATAGCTCCGCGGAAATCGGCTCTTGCCGCTACGGCGAAGCGGGGACCCTTTCGAAAATCACAGGCGGGGGAAGCCTGTGACCCTGGGACTCGGCGGGCACCTATAGCGCCCCCCCAACTTGCAAGGGGATTAATGTGCTTAATGTGGATTACAAAATATTTGCTGACATTTTGGCTAAAAGATTTAAAAAAGTATTAGTGCAAGAGATACACAAGGACCAAGCTGGCTTTCTCCCAGGTAGACACTTGTCTGACAACACGAGAAATATAATCAATATTTTGGAGAAGTTGCAAGTGGACATTAACACTAAAGCAGTTTTAATTTTTGTGGATGCGGAGAAAGCCTTTGATAATATTTCATCATTCAACATTCATTAATTTTACAATATTTCTGTAAATAGTCCTTGAATTTCTTCCAATCTTCTTCCGCCGACTCTTCTCCCTGGTCACGGATTCTGCCAGTCATTTCTACCAATCCCATGTAGTCAATCATCTTCATCTGCCATTCTTCCAGAGTGGGTAAATCTTGCGTCTTCCAATACTTTGCAATAAGTATTCTTGCTGCTGTCGTAGCATACATAAAGAAAGTTCTATCCTTCTTTGACACCAATTGGCTGACCATGCCCAGGAGAAAGGCCTCTGGTTTCTTCAGGAAGGTATATTTAAATACCTTTTTCATTTCATTATATATCATCTCCCAGTAAGCCTTAATCCTAGGGCACGTCCACCAAAGGTGAAAGAATGTACCTTCATTTTCTTTGCATTTCCAACATTTATTATCGGGCAAGTGATAAATTTTTGCAAGCTTGACTGGGGTCATGTACCACCTGTATATCATTTTCATAATATTTTCTCTTAAGGAATTACATGCCGTAAAATTCATACCTGTGGTCCACAACTGTTCCCAGTCAGCCATCATAATGTTATGTCCAACATCTTGTGCCCATTTAATCATAGCAGATTTCACCGTTTCATCCTGAGTATTCCATTTCAACAGCAAGTTATACATCTTTGACAAAATCTTAGTTTTGGGTTCTAACAGTTCTGTTTCCAATTTAGATTTTTCCACCTGGAAGCCGACTTTCTTATCCAAATTGTATGCCTCCATTATCTGATGATAATGAAGCCAATCTCGCACTTTGTCTTTTAGTTTCTCAAAACTCTGCAGTTTTAGTCTATCTCCTTCTTGTTGCAAAATTTCCCAATATTTCGGCCATTTGGCCTCCATATTGAGCTTTTTCTGCGCTTTCGCTTCCATTGGTGACAACCACCTTGGGGTTTTATTTTCCAATAAATCCTTATATCTTATCCAAACATTAAACAATGCTTTTCTAACAATATGGTTTTTAAATCCTTTATGCGCTTTGACCTTATCATACCACAAATATGCATGCCATCCAAATACATTGTTAAAACCTTCCAAATCCAAAATGTCTGTGTTCTCAAGAAGCAGCCAGTCTTTCAACCAGCAGAATGCTGCTGATTCATAATAAAGTTTAAAATCTGGCAGGGCAAATCCACCCCTTTCCTTTGCATCAGTTAATATCTTGAATTTTATTCTGGGCTTCTTGCCCTGCCAGACAAATCTAGAGATATCTTTCTGCCACTTCTTGAAACAGTCCATTTTGTCCACAATTTGCAATGTTTGAAACAAAAACAACATTCTAGGCAATACATTCATCTTTATGACTGCAATTCGACCCAACAAGGAGAGCTTCAAATTTGACCAAATTTCTAAATCTTTTTTCACTTCCGTCCAACATTTTTCATAATTATCTTTAAACAAATTCCCATTTTTAGCTGTCATGTTAATCCCCAGGTATTTCACTTTCTTAACCACAGTCAAACCTGTTTCATTCTGAAACTTCTCTTTCAGTCAGTGTCAAATTTTTCTCTAAAACCTTAGTTTTTGACTTGTTCAATTTAAATCCTGCCACCTGACTAAACTCTTGAATTAGTTCTAAAACTCTTTTAGTACTAGATTCTGGCTCCTGTAGCGTCAGAACTAGGTCATCTGCAAATGCTCTCAGTTTATACTGTTTAGCTCCGACCTGTATACCTTTAACCAACCGGTCCCTTCTAATCATGTTCAGCAGGACCTCCAGGACCGATATAAAAAGCAATGGGGAAATTGGGCACCCCTGTCGTGTCCCTTTTTCTATCTTAAATTGTTCCGTAACCACATTATTTACAATTAATTTGGCCTTTTGTTCAGTATATATTGCACCTATACCATTTTCAAAACCTTGGCCTACCCCCATACCCTGTAAGTTCTTTTTCATAAAATTCCAAGAAATATTGTCAAAAGCTTTCTCCGCATCCACAAATATCAGAACTGCTTTAGTGTTTATATTTACTTCTAGCTTTTCCAAAATGTCAATTATATTGCTCAGGTTATCAGATAGATGTCTTCCTGGTAGAAAGCCCGCTTGGTCCTTATGAATCTCTTCAATCAATACTTTTTTCAGTCTCTTAGCCAAAATATCAGCAAAAAATTTGTAATCCACATTTAATAAGGATATGGGACGGTAGTTCTTAAGTTGAGTCTTTTCAGTCTCTGTTTTCGGTATAAGTGTAATATAAGCCTCTTTCCATGATTCTGGTGCCCTTTTCCCTTCCAAGATTTCATTGCAGACTTCCTTCAAAGGTTGTAATAACCACTCTTTCAAAGATCTGTAATATCTGGAAGTCAGCCCATCCGGTCCTGGAGACTTGCCTAATTGCATATTTTGAATGGCACCTTCTATCTCCTGGTCAGATATTTTGCAATTCAACATTAGTTTACTTTCTTGTGAGATTTTTTTGTAATCCATTTATCTTCAAAAATTGATCAATGTCCATTTCATTCTGTGGCCCTTGTGCATATAATTGTTTGAAATACTTCTGGAAGCAATTTCTAATCTCAATTGGATTATGTATGTCTTTTCCTTCTACTTCTAAGTTTGTAATGGTATTTAATTTTTGTCTTTTTTTCAATTGCCAAGCCAATAGTTTCCCACATTTATTCGCTGATTCAAATGTCTTTTGTCTCATTTGTTTAATTTTCCATTCTATTTCCTGATTCATCAATTCCATATATTGTACTTGGTATAGTTTTATTTCTCTCAAGATCTCCTGCGACTTTGGCTTTACTCTCAATTTTTTCTCCAGGACCGGACGGATTAACTTCCAAATATTATAAAGTTTTGAAGGAAGGGTTATTACAACCCTTGAAGGAAGTCTGTAATGAGATTATGCAGGGGAGAAGGGCACCCGACACGTGGAGGGAGGCCTACATCACACTTATACCAAAGACAGAGACTGAAAAGACCCAACTTAAGAACTACCGACCCATCTCGCTACTAAATGTGGATTATAAAATCTTTGCTGATATTTTAGCAAAGAGATTGAAAAGAGTTTTGATGGAGGAGATTCACGGAGACCAAGCGGGCTTTCTCCCGAAAAGGCACTTGTCGGATAACGTAAGGAATATA
This sequence comes from Podarcis raffonei, assembly GCF_027172205.1. Classification (NCBI taxonomy): domain Eukaryota; kingdom Metazoa; phylum Chordata; class Lepidosauria; order Squamata; family Lacertidae; genus Podarcis; species Podarcis raffonei. Next base: position 61,596,992 of record NC_070611.1, on the reverse strand, counting down.
ATTGACATTTTGGAAAAATTGGAAGTGAATATAAATACCAAGGCAGTTTTGATATTTGTGGACGCCGAGAAAGCCTTTGACAATATATCTTGGAGTTTTATGCTGAAGAACCTCCGGGGGATGGGGGTAGGCCAAGGGTTTGAAAATGGTATAGGTGCAATATATTCTGAACAGAAAGCAAAATTAATTGTAAATAATGTGGTTACAGAAGAGTTCAAGATTGAAAAAGGGACACGTCAGGGGTGCCCTATCTCCCCACTACTTTTCATATCGGTCCTGGAGGTTTTGCTAAATATGATTAGGAAGGACCAGTTGGTTAAAGGGGTTCAGGTCGGAGCTAAACAATATAAATTGAGAGCATTTGCAGATGACCTGGTACTTACATTACAAGAGCCAGAAGCTAGCACAAAAAGAGTTTTGGAAATAATTCAAGAGTTTGGTCAAGTGGCAGGATTTAAATTGAATAAGTTAAAGACTAAGGTATTGGAGAAAAATCTAACACAGTTTGAAAAAGAAAGGTTTCAGAATGAGACAGGGTTGACTGTGGTTAAAAAAGTGAAATATTTGGGAATAAATATGACAGCTAAGAATGTGAATTTATTTAAAGATAATTATGAAAAAACTTGGACAGAAGTGAAAAAAGATTTGGAGATTTGGTCAAATTTGAAGCTTTCCTTGTTAGGTCGAATTGCAGTTATAAAAATGAATGTATTGCCAAGAATGTTGTTTTTGTTCCAAGCATTACAAATAATGGATAAGACGGATTGTTTCAAGAAGTGGCAAAAATATATATCTAAATTTGTCTGGCAGGGCAAGAAGCCCAGAATTAAATTTAAGATACTAACGGATTCAAAGGAAAGAGGGGGATTTGCCCTGCCAGACTTTAAACTGTACTATGAAGCGGCAGCTTTCTGCTGGCTAAGAGATTGGCTACTTCTTGAAAATACAGATATTTTGGATTTAGAAGGTTTTAATAATATTTTTGGGTGGCATGCATATTTGTGGTATGACAAGGTTAAAGCACATAAAGGTTTTAAAAACCATATTGTCAGAAAAGCACTATTAAATGTCTGGATTAGATATAAAGATTTGTTGGAAAATAAAACCCCAAGGTGGCTGTCGCCAATGGAAGCTAAGGCAGTTAAAAAGTTAAATATGGAGTCTAAATGGCCAAGATACTGGGAAATTTTGGAAAAGGAAGGGGACAGACTGAGATTGCAGAGTTTTGAGAAATTAAAAGGGAAAGTGAGAGATTGGTTGCACTATCATCAAATAAATGAAGTGTTTAAAATGGACAGTAAAATTGGCTTCCAGGTGGAAAAATCAAAATTGGAGACTGAATTGTTAGAATCCAGCACTAGAAATTTGTCAAAAATGTATAATTTGCTGCTGAAATGGAATACACAAGATGAAACGGTTAAATCAAGTATGATTAAATGGGCTCAGGACATTGGTCATAACATTTTGTTTGCTGATTGGGAGAAGGTATGGACCACCGGGATGAAATTTACGGCATGTAATGCCTTAAGAGAAAATATTATGAAAATGATCTATAGGTGGTACATAACCCCAGTCAAGCTTGCAAAGATTTACCATTTGCCTGACAATAAATGTTGGAAATGTAAGGAAAAGGAAGGCACATTTTTTCACCTCTGGTGGACGTGCCCGAAGATTAAGGCATTCTGGGAAATGATTTATAATGAACTGAAAAAGGTATTTAAATATACCTTCCCTAAGAAACCAGAGGCCTTTCTCTTGGGTATTGTCGGCCAAGGGGTGTTAAAGACGGATATAATCTTTTTTATGTATGCTACAACAGCAGCAAGAATACTCATTGCGAAGTACTGGAAGACACAAGAGCTACCCACTCTGGAAGAATGGCAGATGAAGGTGATTGACTATATGGGCCTGGCAGAAATGACGAGCAGAATCCGAAACCAGGGAAGAGAAGCAGCGGAAGAAGAATGGAAAAAATTTAAGGACTATTTAAAGAAATATTACAAAATTAATGAAAGTTAAAATGATGTTGGACTAGAAAATAAATGGTTACTATTAGTAACGGTTAAGACAAGGAGAATAAGGAAGATTAAATTAAATTAAAATAAGGGAAGATTTGCTGAATAATTGATTAGAAATTGGAATACAGAAAAGGGAGGCATGAGGAAGTCGGAGAAGAAAGGTATAAGAAATTAAGATCTGAAATTGTACTTGTTTTTTGTTTTTGTTTTTGTTTGTTTGTGTATTTGTTACTGTAATGTTATGTTTTTGTGGTTATAAAAAATTCTTTAATAAAAATATTATAAAAAAAAAATACTCTCAATTTTTTCTCCCCTTCTTTTATTTTCTCCAAAATTTTATCTTTTTTCTCATTTCGACTTCTCTTCTTTATTGCGTTCTGTTGTATCAAAAACCCTCTCATCACAGCTTTACTTGCATCCCATATTACTCTTTTTTCAACGTTGGTAGTCATATTTATTTCAAAATAGTCTCTCAAAGTTTTTTGGGCCTTTTTATATACTTCTTCATCTCTAAATAGGGTGTCATTCATCCTCCATCTAAAGGAGCCGGTTGTTGTTTGCTTCATCTCCATCTTTACAGCGTTGTGGTCGGAGCAAGTTTTAGGGCAGATTTCCACTTTCTTTATCTTTGGTGCCATTCCTCTAGTAATCCAAATTTGGTCAATTCTAGTCCATGTCATCTTAGCTTCAGAGAAGAAGGTTCCCTCTCTCCCCAGGGGGTTCTTAGTTCTCCAAATGTCAATCAAGTCCATATTGTCAGTCAATTCAAAAAAAGTTTTTGGTAGTCTACCATCTTTGGTGACTACCTGTTTTTGTGCCTTGTCCATATTTGTAGATACTACTCCATTCATATCCCCCATCAGAATTATATTATAGTCCATATAGTCCAGCAGGACCTCATGCAACTTCTTGAAGAATTCAAATTTCCCCTCGTTTGGTGCATACACCCCTACAATCAAAAATTTCTCTCCTTGAAATTGAATTTCAATTGCCAGATATCTTCCTTGTTCATCTTTAAAAATTAATTTCGGTAAAAGTTTCTCCTTTGCATATATCACCACTCCTCTCTTTTTAACCTTGTCAGACGAAATAAACTCTTGTCCCAATCTCTTGTTAATAAGTATTTTCCTGTGTAGCCTCATTACATGTGTTTCCTGTAAGCAAATCAAGTCCAATTGTTCTTTTCTTAATATATGGAAAACACATTTTCTCTTCCGAGGGGAGTTAAGTCCATTACAGTTCCAACTTAGAAGTTGCAGAGCCATGGTGAAGTTACTTAGTTTTCCCTCCAACTGCACCGAGTAGTTGTTCTTCTTCTGTCGGTGGTGTGTCTTTCCCTGGGCCAAGGAGTGCAAATGATAAGTTTGCTATATCTAAAATTCCTTTTCCTGATGCAATTGGCTCTTCTCCAGATTCCACTTCTTTCTGTAAATCCTCTTCGTAATCTTTCAAAAACTTGTCTTTGTCATTCACTGTCCTTATTCTTATTTTCCTTCCTTTGTATTTAAAAGATAGACCTTGGGGGAATTCCCACCTGAAGAGTATTCTGTTTCTTTTCAATAGAACGACAAGGTCTCTGTAATAAGTCCTTACATCCAAAATATATTTGGGTATATCCTTAAAGATCTCCACAAATGACTCTTCAATTTCCAAAGTTCTTTGGTAGTGCAGATTCAAAATTTTGTCTCTTTCTTCTTTTGTTCTTAAGGTAATTAAACAGTCTCTTACCTTGTTCTTTCTTTGTCTTTTACCAAGTCTAAATGCACTCACTATCTTGAATTCTTCCTTCCCCAGGTCCTGTTGCCAAAAATCTGTAAATTCCTTTGTAAGGAAGTCTGCCAAGTTGTCCTTCTCACTTTCAGGTACTGCTCTGATTCTTAAATTTCTCTCCTTTCCTTGTAGTTCAATCATAGACAATGTCAGATCGTGGTCCTCTAGTTTCTTATATACCGGTGGTATCTTCTCCTGAGTGGCAATTGCAATTTCCTTTGCTTCCTCTGCTATCTTTCGAGTCGTGGCCGATTCCTCTAATAGTTTTTCGATGGACTGTGTATTAGAATTCACCTTCTTTCCCAGTTCATTAATGCTTGTAGTGTTCAAATCAATTTTTGCTGAGGCCTCAGCTACTTGTTTGTTTGTTTCTGCTACTTGTTTGTTTGTCTCTGCTACCTGTTTAGTTAAATTTTCCAAGGATTCATTAATTTTGCCGAGTGCCTGAGCCAATACATCTTCAGATGACATAACTTTTGGTTTTGTTTGCAAAGCAGCAGCTCCTACTGTGCCTGCTGCTCCAGATGTTGAAGCCCTTCTCTGATGTATAATGTCAGTCTTGTATTGTCTGCCAGACCTGGTAGTTTTTTCCTGTGCCAGCTCTATCTTCCCTTTATCATTTGCCATAACACTCTCATGAAAAACCCAAGGTCAGTCTCACGCCTGGTAGATTTGTTTTGAAGAGGAATTTTCCAATGGCTTAGTTGCTTAGTGGCTTAATTGTTGTTGCAACAAAGTCTCCTCTAGGGGGACACACTTCCAACTTCACTTTGCAACTTTTTAAAATGAATATGGTCCTTATAAGTCCCCCATATCCCTTAAAAGCCACAGTTTCAATGTCCTTAAAAGTTACTTTATAGTCAAGAGCAGTTTTAAAAACACTGTATTTTTCGCAGAGTTATTTCAGGAGTCTTTACCTTTAACGTGCTGACAGTCTTCCCACTGATCGGCTTTCCCTGTCAAAGACAGTCCGTTCCCAGGTTTTTGAGGCAGCGGATATATCTTTACTTCCCCCTTTTCTTGCAGGTAAATAATGCTCAAACTTCTCCCCTCCGCTCCTGCAAATAGGAGGGGAACCACTTTTTTGATGTTGGATTTTAAGCCTTTAGATAACGTCTTTCAAAGTTACAGCTTTACAGTCTCTTTGCTTTGATCTGTTTACAAGCAGGAAAGGCAGACTTCCTGTTTATGCCTTTCCCGTTTCGGTGCCAAAATTATTCGATTTTTTCTCCAATTAAATCGATTAAACCTACTCACGGGTAGTTGCTTTAGAGTCCAATTGTCCAGAAAGAAATCAGGGCTCTCTGACAATGGCCGTGCAGCTTCACTCTGCGGAATGGGTAGTCGACTCTCAGCCCCGCGCCGCTCACCCCGTCCCGTTCCGGAGCCTTTAAAAAGGCTCCTTCGCAGCTTGGGGGGGCGCAAATGGTGCCCGCCGAGTCTCCACGTTCACAGGCTTCACCGCCTGTGATTTTTTAGGGTCCCCGCGGAGCTGATTCCCTCCGGAGCTCAGAAGGAATCCGCCATTAATCGCTGGCGCTGACCGGAAGTCGGTATAAGACAGTTTTCTCTGTTTCTAGTTGACGGCTATATTCTGACTCTTGTAGAGTGATGGCAGGGGATATGTCAGTTTCTGTTCTCTCCATTTCCCTTTCCCCCAATCTACAGTTCTCCACATTTCCACATGAGGAATTTAAATTGCAATTTAAATACAGTGGTACCTCAGGTTAAGTACTTAATTCATTCTGGAGGTACGTTCTTAACCTGAAACTGTTCTTAACCTGAAACACCACTCTGGCTGCCGGAGCACGATTTCTGCTCTCATCCTGAAGCAAAGTTCTTAACCTGAGGTACTATTTCTGGGTTAGTGGAGTCTGTAACCTGAAGCGTATGTAACCTGAAGCGTATGTAACCTGAGGTACCACTGTAAAAGTCTTTATGAAAACCCATAAGCATTTTCATGCAAAGATGAACAACTTTGTATGGAAACTTGCCAAATATATACATTTTCTGCAAGGCAATTTTCCCCAACAGAACATGTTTTTGCCAATATGTGCTGTTTTCACTCTACTGTATGCATTTTTGTACATATTACATGGCCAGAAAACTGCATTGCAAAATTTGGAAAAGTGCAAATTTTGCATACACACACACACACAAATATATATATAATACACACATACAACCAAACATATACTCACTTATTTTTTTTAAAAAAAACACACACACAACACACACACAAACTTGAATACAAACAAATACAAAGAATACAAAAATAAATACTACCCCTATGTGGCTTCCCTCCACCAATGTACATTTCTTATTCCTTAATATACTTATTTACATTGCAATTTTTATCTCTCATCCTTAATCTTGTTATTTTACTAATATTTTGTTTTCTGAGTCGGCTTTGCGCACTTGATCTAAACATATCAGCATGTAGTTTTTAGAACTGTGTTTACTCATGTATTCTTCAAACCATTTCCATTGTGATCTTAATTTCTGATGTGTTTGATATCTTATTACTGCAGTTAATTTTGCCAATTCGATGAATTCAGAAAGTTTATGTAGCCCATCTTCCTTTGTAGGTATACAGTTTCCTTGCCAAAAATTGGAAAAGTGTGAATTTTGAAGGGTGGCTGATTGGTGCATTTTTTTAAAACGTGCAAATGAATTTTTTAAAGTACACATGAATTGAATTTCCCCCTCGCCCTTATTCTGGGGTATTGACTGGACTGCTAATTGAGTCCATTCAAATTTGCTCTTGCAGAGGTGCTCAGAAAATATTCCTCCTTGCGCTGTCTTGAAGTGTGATTTTCCCCCAACCCAACATACCAAAAATGCTAATGGCAAGTGCATGACTGACTGCCCACACATCCACATTAGTTCCATGACACTGTGGCTCTGTGGATAAACCCTGAAACCTTTGACTCCCAAAGCAAAGACCTTTGGTGCTCCAGCTAAAAGGAATACCTCTATTATCTGTCAGTAGAATTAAGGTTTAGATCTTTTCCTAGGCTTTCAGCCACCAGAGAGAAACACCATTGCTAACAGAGAAGCACATTTAATTCTATTTCAAAGAAGCCAATGTGCACAAGGAGATTTTAAACCATTGCGGTCGTTTCCTCCAAAGGGGTGTAAGAGTTTCGGCAGGTGGAATATATACGATTTGGGGAGGGTGCAGAGAAATTTCAGTCATGGATTTAACCCCGAACAAGCTTTCTTGCAAGCAAGGCAGCCAGCGAAGCTTCTTCTAAGCAGTTTGATGAATGGGGCCAATGCAAATAGTTCTCCATAGAAATAAAGCTTAGTCTCATTTGGGATGTGTCCAAAGTATTATGAATATCAATCACTGCAAAAAATCTGAAAACCATTTAAAAAACAACACCGTCATATGTAAAGAAAAAAGAAAAAAAGGATCTCCTTGGTTTTTAAAACCACCTTTTGGTACCCTGCCAGAAAGCACACTGACAAAACAGGGCTAGAGACTAACTTTTAAATTTAAGGTAATGATTTATTATTACAGAATGAATTTTGGCTACTTCCCTTAAACCTATGCACACTCAGAACTGGTATATTCTATACTTGAAGGATCTCTGTTGGAGAAGTTCTCTATTGGAGAAGTTCCTCCCATATAAATACAGAGTTTAATAATAATAATAATAATAATTTATACCATGCCCATCTGGCTGGGTTTCCCCAGTCACTCTGGGTGGCTCCCAACAGAATATTAAAAACATGATAAAACATCAAACATTAAAAACTTCCCTAAACAGAGCTGCCTTCAGATGTCTTCTAATAGTCAGATAGTTGTTTATTTCCCTGACATCTGATGGGAGGACGTTCCACAGGGCAGGCACCACTACGAGAGAAGGTATATTATTATTATTATTATTATTAGTATTAGTATTAGTATTAGTATTAGTATTATCATTATCATTAATCTCAAAAGGCATAGCAACTTATGGTTTTAAAACAGAAAAACTGAAAATAGGTTTAAAAACAACACAAAATGATCACATAAGGTAGAAACAAAAATGTATTCATTTTTTTGTGAAAACTACAAAAACCTGTGGGTGCCTGTCATGCCACACCAGGAACACTGAATGGGAACAGCTGCACTAAAAGCCCTGCTCTGAGTTGCTATGGAGCAGGCTTCTGATATCTGGGTGGCCTTAAGGGGAGTCTTAAACAAATATGAGCACCCGGGGTCATTGTCCACAGGGTAGAGGTGAACTTGCAGAAAACTAGAACACCAAGGGATTGTTATATGGCCAGGAAACAAAGCCTCTCTCCAAGCAGGGTATTAAATACAAAATGTGTATCAGGCCCAGAAGACCCTGTCAGAAATCCCATCAGCACTTCCCACTAAATGGCTCATGAGCAGATTTCCAAAACCGCTGAACGTGTCATCAGGGATTACAACAGCTGATTAGTGAGAGGGGAAATAGATGATCCTGCCTCAGATCAGACAGTTAGAATTTATGGGCCTCCAACTCTACTGTTCTGTGATGACTTCCTAAGTTAATGGGCAATGATCCATTAAGAAAGTCAAGGCCTAACTGCAAGAGTCTAATCTCATATATATGGAATAGCAGAATAGTCTACATAGCTTCAGATCTGGGATGAACATAGGAAACTGCCTTGTTCTGAATCAGGGCATTGGTCCATCCAGCTCAGCAGAGTCCACAATGACTAGCTGCAGCTCTCAGGATTTCAGATAAAGAGATATTCCCAGCCCTACCTGGAGATGACTGGGATTGGACAGAGGACCTTCTAGATGAAAAACATGTGCTCTGAGCTATGGGTGATGTCCATGGGAAAAACCATTTGTACCAACTGGCAGGGCACAGAGAGCCAACATGATGCCCTCCATATGTTGTAGACTGATGGAAGTTGTGGCCCAAAACAACTGAAAGGAAGCAGATTGGCTGTCCCTGACACAGGACATCAGAACCTGGACATCAGGGCACTCCAGTCTTCAGGCTGAGGACCCTCACCGGCCTACTTACTCCTAGTCTGACTGTGGACAATTGAAATAGCCTTCCAAACCGCTACTGCACTTAGGAACAACCGAAATTAGTGCCCAGGCAATGCTTGTTATGACTCAAGATGCAATTTTGCCTGGGCTTGGGCCTAGCTCAGAGGCCTTGGGCATATGGAAGTTTGGTCCTACATTTAGGTTCTACGTTTCTAAACCCCTCTGGTTCTGAAATTCATGGACATCACTGGTAATTATGTGAAGAGCTCAGGTTATTATCCAGTTTGAAATTTCAGGTAGAAAGGAGCACTATGTGAAAGAGTCATTTTCCCAATGAACAACTTAGATGGTATAAATAGTAAAGATAAAGGGACCCCTGACCATTAGGTCTAGTCGTGACCGACTCTGGGGTTGCAGCGCTCATCTCGCTTTATTGGCCGAGGGAGCCGGTGTACAGCTTCCGGGTCATGTGGCCAGCATGACTAAGCCGCTTCTGGCGAACCAGAGCAGCGCACGGAAACACTGTTTACCTTCCCTCCGGAGCGGTACCTATTTATCTACTTGTACGCTGACGTGCTTTCGAACTGCTAGGTTGGCAGGAGCAAGGACTGAGCAACGGGAGCTCACCCCGTCGCAGGGATTCGAACCACCAACCTTCTGATCGGCAAGTCCTAGGCTCTGTGGTTTAACCCACAGCGCCACCCGCTTAACATTAAAAATAATAATAAAACTTGTGGTTTTGCCCTGATTGTGCCTGCTTCACTGGTTCCCGAGAGCCAATGTGGTATAGTGCTTAGAGTGTTGGACTAGGACCTGGGAGGCCAGGGTTCAAATCCCCACTTGGCCATGAAACTGACTGGGTGACCTTAGACCAGTCACTGTCTCCCAGCCTAACCTGCCTCTTGGGGTTGTTGTGCGGATTAAATGAGAAGAGGGTGAACCATAAACACCACCTTGAAGTCCTTGGAGGAAAAGGTAGAATGGGGGTTGGACTCGGTGGTCCTCATATCCCTTCCAACTCTACAATTCTATGATTCTATTAAATGAAATAAATAAATAAATAAATAAATAATCCCACCCAAACAGGGATCATGCAACAGAGGAGATGATGAGAGGGCAAGTGATGGCAACAGAACTGAACAACTCAACTCCTGCACAATCTTGAAGGGGGGGGCAGTATCCATAATGTGTACATGACACAACAGTACTGGGATCAGTTTTGAGTAATTATAAGCTGAGTAATAAAGGGCATGTTGCCTTTTTCCTGAGGATTAAAGAAAATGGTGAGAAATTCTGTGCGCGCCTATGAGTGATGAATTAGCCTCATCACAATCATCTTGGAGGAAATTAGCAAGTGTTCCAGCTTTTAAGACCCCGGGTGGACTGCAGCGACGGAGAGAGTGATTTGGGGGTGCTTCAGCCTAATCAAGCTGGTACCTGCTACCAAAGGCACAGCTGGGATTGTGAGCTGACTGCTGGGAAGAAACTTGAAACATTATTTTCATGCCCCGTTTTCAGTCCTAAGTAGGTGTGTTGCATTTTCAGGGCAAGAAAAGGAAACTCAAAAATCTCAAAAGTGGAACTCTTTTCATTTGCAATATTTATACCATGACATACAGTTCTCAAAATATAGTAAGTTGTTGCATGCCACCCCAATTAGCAAGTGGTGCAAGATTCCAGGGTCCCAGGCATGCTTAATCCAGGGTTTACGTCTGCTTTTGGAAAGCGTGTTCTCACTAAAGGAGAGCACGTGTTGTGGATGGGGCCAGGCAAAGCACCCCGTAGTTGCCAGACAGGATAGATTGAAAGGGCCTGGCTTGGATTGGTGGTTGGTGTTGCTGGGGTAAATTTGATGTTGCCAATTTGGGGGTGGGAACAGAGGTTATTTAAACAAGGTTCACAGCAAGCTGCTTTCTCTTTCGCTGTGGGCACCGGATCACCCGCCCTCCCTCCCTTGTTTGGGCTTGTGCTTTGACCTTGCTATGCCTGTCATGGGGTCGTCCGCCTTGCTGCGGGGACCTGGTAAGAATTTTGGCTGATTAGTGTGTGCCATTTGGTTTTTGCCTACTGCGTAGCAAATCATCACAACTTGTAAGGTTGGCGGTTAGGCATTGGTTTAAATTGGTTGGTGGAGGGGTATAGATTGGCTGTACCTGCCCCTCCAATGCTGCTGCTGCACGGGAATTCCGTTAAAGGAATTCAGGGGCTTACCATCCTTTCATCTGTTGGGTTGAAACCCTGGGAATCGGGTTTGGGCCGCGTAAGCCCCTGGGAGCATGCGGGGAGAAGCTGAGGGTCTGTGCTGCAGCTCCAGTTATCCCGGATCTTGTTCCTCCACACTGGCTTTCGCTGGAATCCGGGAGTCAGTGCTGTCCCCCAAGGCGGGGGGGACGACAGATAGTCATAACCAATGCCTAAGCAACCACTCACAATTTGTATGTTTAATAAAGTTGTGGCCAAAATTATGCCAAAAACCTTAAACAAAATTTATGAGTGATGTGTGAGTTATTGGGGTAGGGGTGTTTTGGGGGACCTCAGCATGCAAATGATGCACAGCGACGTCTTTATGATATATGGTTTATTTACACATATATACAACCTGGGCCTACGATGGAAGGGCTCATAGCATTAACACCCCAAGAAGGTCTTGAGTCTCCCATAAGTGCAGCCTTGGATTCAAGCAGAAATCAACCATGGTTCTTTGACCCTTAGCTGGATCCTTTCCCCTGCTTACATCACAGCAAACTCAAAAACTCTACTTCAAACTCTCTATACTGGCTGTTTAGCCATAATAATGTGCTATACTCCAAGGCATAACCTCCATCTTCAAAGCCAGACTACCTACTTCCATTAAGACTTTGGTCTTCTTACCAGGGGAATCTGATGGAATAAATCATGTGTTTCTGGTCCACCATATACACATTGTTTGGCATTGCATCTACAGACCTTCCGCCCATATCTGGTAGCTCCCAAACTGTATTTGGACAAATTGTCCAAGGCGCAGGATACAGTTCTCTGTTTATTTTGATATCTCCTCCATCCTCCTTACCTTCACTTCTATATGATGTCTCTTTACCTCCCCCAGTCCACACTTCCCATTACGACACAGTCAAACATAATTAGCCTGGCATTAAATATGGAGGAAATTTTGTAACTACCAGTTGTTCTGTAGCCATGGTTACATCCGAGATTTATGCCAAACAACTCCAGCCCAGGCACGCACGAGCAGTTAGCAGGAACAGCAGTAGGGTAGCACTTTGTGTGTATGTGCAGGTGTGCCGATGTGACGGTTTGCCAAAAAAAGAGAGGAGCCACAGGAGGTGATGGGTTAGGGTTTGAAAAAGAGAGGGAGAGAGAGAGGGAAGGTAAGACAGAAGGAAAGGGAGGGAGGCAGATTGGTAGAGGGAATATTCAGTGACATTTAAGGTGCTAATATCCAGAAGTCAACCTTTAATTTGACAGCTTTTAGTGCTAGTTAATTTCGCTCATCCAGACGAGGTGTAGGAAATTTGCAGCACCTTTAAATTATCACGTTTTTCCACACTGCCTGGGGCCTATGTGGAATACCTGATCCGTACTTCGGTCCTGCCACCAGAACCACCCATTTCTCTCTCGCTAGCCTTCCCTCTCTCTCTCTTTCCCCTTCTTCTTCTTTTTTCCAGGTCAGCTGAAGTAAAACTTTCGTTCCCTTTTGCAGACAATTAATCTTTACCTAATTGAAGCCGGGATGCTATAGGACGGCCCTCGCCGGGGCCTGTAAATCTCATTTAGCAAAGTGGATTCCAGGCACACGCAGCACCTAATGATGTGACAGGTGGGCTGCACCGCAAGACAGCAGCCTCAGAAAAGTTGATTCTCATTAGGCCCACGGAGTCCCGCAGCCAGTTTTTATGACGGCTGAAAAACACTAATCGCATCTGTTTGCTGCTGGGCGGGGTAAAGCGGGGCGGGGGGGGGAGAAGAACAGAAGAGGAGAGCTTGAGAAAGAAATGCAAGAGATTAGGAGCGGGGAGAGGAAAGATACAATTCTTTTCTTTCATGAGTTAATATCCTTGACTCCTGCCCAAAAAAACAGCAGGTCTGCCTCCCACCATGAGATCAGCATCCATTCTGCTGACTCCTACAGGGTGCAAGCTTTCCTTCCCCCCCCTCCCAATTAACTGGTGCGGCAATGGAAAGGAGAGCAGGCCTTGTGTTGGGTGAACCAATTATTTTGAAGGGTATTAAGTCATCAGATTTACTTTTATCTTGATTGCATTGTGGAAATCGTGCATAATTAATGGTGGGAGCTTATTAGGAAAATGATTAGGCAAATTACACAGGTGTCGGATGCATTTTTTATGATAAATTTGCTAGAACAATCCTGCAATTCCATCTGTTCGGCTCATATCAGAATGTCACTCTGGAAGAAATTAATGGTGCAGAGTCACACCAAGTTACTGGCAGCCTCGACGGCAGATTTATGTAGCCCTCTTTCTTCTTCTTTTAAAAGATAAAGTTGAAAATTACCCAGGATTTTTTTTCCCTCCAGGAAATACTTGATGATTCAGTTCAATGAATTACATATTTCAGCTTTGTTTTAAATAATAATGACAATGATACCGATAAGAACAATAACCAGTTGGAAACAGTGTGGGGAGTATATTCCTCTCTATGTCAGGTTGATGGGTATGTAAATAAAGAACTATAATCAGAAAGAACTAACAATTCTTTCTGCCAGAGTGCTGACTGTATAGAAGCTGTTTGGCCAGGTCTATGCCCCTCCAGCCCACAAAATGCACACACTGGCTGCATTCACACATGGGGTTTATTGTGTTAGTTTAACGGATTATAAAGCTTATGCTTCTGTCACATTTTATGATGTTCCTTTCACACTAGACACCCCTCTTTGATCACATCTTGACCACTATACCACCATGTAATGGTAAATCATAGAATCACAGAATTCTTGAGTTGGAAGGGATCTTGAGGGTCATCTAGTTCAGCCCTCACTGCAGGTATCTCTACTAGATCATACATGACAGATGACCATCCAACCTCTGCTTAGAAACCTCCAAGAATGGAGAATTCACCACCTTCCAAGGGACTCCGTTCCACTATCGAACAGCTCTTCCCGCCAGAAAGTTCTTCCTTTCTTGTAACTTTCTTGTAACTTGAATCCAATTTTTGGGTCCTAGCCTTCAAAGTAGGAGAAAACAAGCTTGCTCCATCTTCTGTGTGGCAGCCCTTTAGATATTTGAAGATGGCTATCAAGGCTCCTCTTAGTCTCCTCTTCCTCTAGGCTAGTGGTGGGCAAACTTGGCCCTCCAGATGTTTTGGGACTACAACTCCCATCATCCCCTAGCTAACAGGACCAGTGGTCAGGAATGATGGGAAGTGTAGTCCCAAAACAGCTGGAGGGCCAAGTTTGGCCACCACTGCTCTAGGCTAAGCATACCCAACTCCCTCAACTGTTCCTCATCAGGCTTGTTTTCCAGACACTTTCTCATCTTGGGTTTCCCCTCCTCTGCACACATTCCAGCTTGTCATTCACACATGTCATTCCTCTACGCAATCACTCTCCCTCGGCATTTTGCCATTCTTCTCTGCTTTACCTTTTCAGCATGACTTTTCATGCTGAAACACCAGTTTGCTTTCTTGCTAGGCAGACAACATCAACAACCAGCCACAAGCCTTGAAATGGACAGGGAGTGCCATTGTTCATCTTCCCCACCACCACCACCACTGACTTGTGGGCCCCTGAAGGTTGCACAGGAGGCAATGCAGCCCTCTGGATGAAGAAGGTTCTCCATCACTGAACTAGATCATTAGAAATTAATGTGCAGGATTTGCATGTATCCTGTGAATGTCACTGACTTATGCAGGAGTTTGTTGCAGGCATGCCTTTCGCTAGCAAGCCCTCTCTTGTCTCAGATGTCTAATTCCCTCTTATAGGCCACTGATCCAATCAACCGATCAGGTTGCGTCTGGCTAAGCAGCTTGAAATCACACTTCCACACCCTGCCGGAATAGCCTGTGGATTATTCAGCAATATAGATGCATTGTATAGCGTAACAATTTATTTTAATGTAATGCTGCCCCCTTGTGCTTTTGTATACAGGAAAGTTGAGTCAACAGTGAAGGACTTATTTTAAAGCAAAGATCAGAAAAAACCCAAAATCCTAGCTTCTGCGCAGGCTTTTCTTTTTATAGGCAGCGGGCTTCGTCGCTTGGCTATGCAGTTTGTTGTCTCTCTTTAAGCAAGAGGCAAAGCTGTAGAAACAGTCAGAGTATGAAGGTGTATATAGCACCTTGTCACATTAGGATTCTATTATACTGCATTTACGAAGCAGAGGGAAGTGGCAGCAAGAGCCTGCAAATCGAAAGACTTCAAACGAATGCCACTGATTCTGAGGTCTCTGGAAGCCACAGGAGGCTGCCATCAGGAGTTTGGGACTGAAGTGTCACTAATCTGAAGATGACACCCAGCTCTCTCTATCGGTTCCATCTGAATTGGGAGAAGCAGCTGAGGTTCTAGACAGGTGTTTTGGAGACAGTGACGGGCTGGATGGGGACCAACAAATTGAAACAGAATCCTGAAAAGACAGAGGTATGATGTGTTCTAAGTTTGCAAGTGCAGAAGGTAGGAAGACTGCCTTTTCTGGACTCCCTTGGAAGGAGCAGGTTCATAGCTTGGGGGTATTCCTGGATCCAACATCATCACTTGAGGCTCAGGTGGCCTTGCTGGCTAGGAGTGACTACTTCCAGCTCCAGCTGGTTTGTTAGCAACTATGTCCCCCTTTGGACAGAGATGTGTTGGCCAAGGTACTCTGTGATCTAATAACTTCCAAACTGGATTATCACAATGCACTCTACAAGGGGCTGTCCTTGCAAATGTCTGGGAAACATTAACATGAGCCAGAACTCATATCACCCCTGTTTTAAAACAGCTGCTTTGGTTGACATGTTATTTCTGGGCCCAATGCAAGGTGTTCACACTAATGTTTAAAACCCTATGTGACTCAGGCCCCAATTATCCGAAAGATCTCGTTCTTTACAGACCCTTTTGAGTCTTAAGCTCAATGGAGACCCTCTTGGTAGTTCTACCATCCTCAGAAGTTTGGAGGGGGAAAGCAGGATAGGGTATTTTCTGTGGCAGCTGCTCAGTTGTGGAATTTGCTCTCCACAGCAGTAGGTCTGGCACCTTCATTATACAATAAACTCCCATGGTTTTCTGTGTTAACTGGGTTGCAAATGGATTGTTTCTGGAAGCAAACAAAATGGAAATAAGCACTAAACTGCTAAATTCAGCTAGTTTTATCGAAGACGCTTTCACGTTATGTGAAAGATAACATAAAATGTGGAAATTATCAGCTAAGGAAACATCAGGAAAGTGGAATAAAGTGTTGTCTGAATGAAGCCTTAGGCACATGGTAAAGGAAAGCCATGACTTGTTCTACTATGGACCCTTTTAATGGGTTGACCAGTTCTTGGAAGCCTGACAGGCAATCTAAGCAGGCAGAGAAATGATGTCATTCTCAGACTGTAGCAAGTTAGACAACAGGTGTGTGTGGTTCATAAAAATAAGAGAAGAGTCCTGATCTATTAGACCGTCTCACAATGGCCATCCAAATGCCTTTGAGAAGCCTGAAGGCAGGAGATAAGTGCAATAGCCTATTTCACTGTTTTCCCCAGCATCTGTTATCTATATTGTCTCTGAGCATGGAGGCTCAGTTTAGACATCATGGGTAGTTCCTAGTGAAAACCTTGGATTGGTAAAGAAAAAGTGATTTATATGCATTGTATATGCAATATAACACTGCGCCTCCAGATGGTGCTGTGGAGGCCTGTTTATCCCTATCGGATTTCCCTGTTTATATTTACAAAACGTGTAACTGAAATGCTTCTTTGATGTGTCTTGATCCAGCCCTTATCCTACCATGAATTTCTCTAATCCCCTTAAAAAACAACAACCACACACCTAAAACAGTGACCACAACCACTATATATTGCGGCATCAAATTCCACCAATTCATTCTGCACTGTGTGGACAAATACCTTCTTTTGTCTGCCCAAAATAATTTCATTCACTTCATTAACACTGGTATCAAGTAGTATGTATGGGAAACAGCCTTACTAGAAAAGCTAACCAATAGACTGAAACTGACACGGGGACAAAAAGAAGAAGACGCCATCACTCAGGTATGGCTTCCCTTTGTCACATACGCAGCCCAACAAGACAACAACATGAACCCACTGACAGCACACGATTCAATATGGCTAACTTAACCCAACAACCCCCAACATAAACAAATCCCACTGTAACCAACCAAAGGCAATCAACCACACCCTAGACCACCCCAACCTCTCTCACCACCAAGGAAACGTGACAAGCGAATAGAAAGAGAACATACCCAAGTGACTCTGACTCAAAAACCCCACACATACACTAAGTAAAAGCGCATAAGCTTTTACTTATCCCACTTCCTCTCTCCCATTCCCCCATTTTTTCTTCCCAACCCTATATTGCATTCAACACCAATGTCTCACAACAAATGTAACTGATTTGTAGAAAACTCAACCTAAAGAAAGAGAGAATCCATGTGCTTTTGTAAACAAGGAAAATCTTTAATAAAAATTTTTTAAAAAAGAAAGAAAAGTGTTCCAACAATGTAGAACAACAACAACAACATTTAAATGCTCCCCTGTGTAAGAACATAAGGGACGCGGGTAAGCGCTGTGGGTTAAACCACAGAGCCTAGGACTTGCCGATCAGAAGGTCGGCAGTTCGAATCCCCGCAACGGGGTGAGCTCCCGTTGCTCAGTCCCTGCTCCTGCCAACCTAGCAGTTTGAAAGCATGTCAAAGTGCAAGTAGATAAATAGGTACCACTCTGGGGGGAAGGTAAACGGCATTTCTGTACACTGCTCTGGTTGCCAGAAGCAGCTTAGTCATGCTGGCCACATGACTCGGAAGCTGTATGCCAGCTCCCTCGGCCAATAAAGCGAGATGAGCGCCCCAACCCCAGAGTCAGCCATGACTGGACCTAATGGTCAGGGGTCCCTTTACCTGTGTGAAAACAAGCAAGCAAACAAACAAAAACAAGCAAATGACTGCACACAGAAAAGCAGCATGTTGGGACCAAAGCTAGGCAATTACCTTCATCACTAAGATGTTGCTACATTTCTAGATGCGCGTGGGGTGTATTTGTTTTTTAATGGAGGAAGGTCTGTATTTTCAGTGAACTATTGCCTTCGGAATGGAGTCACCTATCCCTACCAGAGAGAAATGGCAAACCAAGCTGTTGGACTATGCCGAAATGGCAAAACTGACTGGAAGACTCAGAAACCAAGAAGACCAAATCTTCAGTAAAGAATGGGAAAACTGTAATGCATATGAAGACATTAGCAGGATTTTAACAACACTTCTAATGCAGCGAATATCATGGGCAATATGAAAAGATACAAAATATGGATTATGAAATAATATGCAGTTGAGAAGGTGTACAATAGGACTCATGGAGGGGAAAGGTGGGAAGTCCAGAGATTTGGTGAAATCTCAAAATATGGATATGTAATTTGGATTGTTATAAACGAATATCTGCAAAAAAAAATATATTATTATATATAAAAAAGGAATGGGGTCACCTAGTTATCTGAACACAGCACTCTATGGATCCATTCCTATGCTCAGTTGCCAGAAAATAAGTATGACTGAATTTAATGAAACTGGCTTCTGAGTGGACATGTATAGCATTGCAGTGTGTCCACACTTACATCGTTTTAAAATAGGGCACAATCATTTTGAGTCCCACTACAACCAAGCTGGTAAGTTTATCATTTTCAGAGTCAGGGATCACCAGGTGGTTTACCACTAAGAAAGCAGGGAAATCCTTATCCACGCAGGCATTGACGGAAAACATAATATGCACCAAATATTATAAGCTAGGATGGAGTGGTGAGTACACATTAACTTTGAAAAAAATCAGTTTTGATTCCGTCTCACGTTTATTGCAATGTTTTATTCATACAATATTCTTGCACTTCCCTTCAGTTTGCAAATATGAGTGGCCGCCATGTGAACAAATGGTGCAGTTAATATGGATTCCCTTCTGAAAGATTTTTGTTTTCCAGCCTGTTCAACATGAATGTCACAATGCAAGATCAGTTCATGGTGCAAAGCCAGGCAGAGGTCAGGTTATGGTCAGTCAGTCTGCAGATCACAAGGACTGCTGTCCTGCCCATCAATATGGCAGCTCCATTTGTTAAGAATATGGAACCTGTGACCCTTGAAAAGGTGGTGGACTTCAACACCCATCAACCCCAACCAAAATGGCCAAAGGTCAGACTGGCTCAGAATGATCTGTGGCTGTCAAGGAGCAAAGCTTCAGACAGGGAAGAGGCATGAGCAAAAATGATGAGACCTACTTGACTGGTGGCTGCATCTTCTCAGGAGAAGGTAGGTCCAACACTGCAACTGTCCTTCCTGACTGACACCGCATATGTTTTATGCCCCCGTTCAACAGTTCAGCAGGGAATCTGCTCCCTTGCGTGTAGAGTAGCCATTCAAGAAGGAGAAACAGCCAGCCCCGTGCAGAATCAGGCCTTCCTGTTTAGCAGCTGTGGGTTCGAGGATGGACAGACATGAGAACCCCACAGAACAGCACATAGGAAGAGGGGGAACAATAAAGAAAATGATGCAAATATTTATATGGCATTAGCAGACTAAAAACAAAAAAAAACCCCAAGGATAGCAAATTCCGCTCATATTTGCTTGTTTGCTTTCTGATCCTGATCTCAGACAAAGACTTGAATTGTGGGAGTTTCTGTCCCATTTCCATCAGACGTCTCTGACATTCCCAGCAGTGGGGGGCTTTGGGCTCTCAAGTTTCAGTGGTGCACTGTGGAATGCAGAGACATGATCTTGTCCTTTGCCTCTGGTGGCAAAAGGTATTTAGCCAGCCCTGGACAGCATTGGCTATGCTGCCTGGGGTTGATGGGAGATGGAGTTCAACAGCATCTGGAGGACCACAGCTTCCCTATCCTTGTACTAATTGATGGATTAATAGGTGAAAAGGCAGGCTATTAATCAGATATACCTTCTGTACTCAGCTGTTCAGCCAAGCATTTGATGGCTGAAAGATACCATTCCCAGCAACCTTGAATTTATTACCTGTGAGAGCATGCAAGTGTTTTTTAAATGTTCTCTTTTTTTAAAAAATGGTTTTTTATTATGTTTCTATATTATATTTAATTGTAGAAATGAATTCTAGTCTCATTGAATTTGTCCATGGCAAGCCTACGTTTGTTCAAAAATAATGTAACATAATAATTTTATATTTGTATTTTTCATGTTTGACTTCAGAACTGAACCCAATGTTCAATTGTTTTTCCAGTGAACGGGGGGGGGGGGGAGAGTTGCTGGTGCAACGTTTGGGCATAATCTAAGGAATGCAATATTCATAGGTGCAGAAGAGGACAAGAATGTGAGCAACCTTCCTGGGAGATCTTTAGATAGTAATAGTCAGGGCTGGCTTGCCAATGAGACTGGGGAGGCAGTCACATCTTTGTGGCAGCTGGAAGGGGCAGCAGATCCAGACTCCAAGGTGGGCACAATGCTTCACCTCCTAGGCTTGTCACCCACCTCCTCCTCTGATGCCCCACCGCCACAAAGAGGATGCAGTGGTGGGGCATAAGAGGAGCAGGTGGCAACAAGGAATCAGGATATGGAGGTAGGGGCATTGGAGAAGCAGACAGTGGCAATAGGGTATCAGAAAAGATGGCAACAGGGCATCTTCTTTTCTTTTCCTTTTTGCAGCAAAATATCATGTCCTGCCTGGTAAGGATAATACATTAAAGCCACATTCACACCATAAATTTTCAATGCTGTAATGCTGTAATACTTCAGTCGTGGGGTTGCCACAAAGAACTTTGTTAGCTGTAGTTTGTTATGTGTGCTGAGACAGTTGTTCGAAGACTGATTTGGTCCCCTCTGAAGATACTGTCACTCAAATTGGTACAATGGTTCCTGATATCAAAGAAGTGTTTGGGAACCATTGGGTGCCATTTTGAATCAAGGTGGTTGATGGAACCATACAGTTTTTCTCTTCTTGTGCATATCATGTTCTGAAAGTCTGCCCAGTGTGTGCAATTTATGTCCCTCACATAACTATGTTTTCCTTAGTACAGAATTTGGAGTGCTTCCCTGCACAATTTTAACATGCATGTGTGTGTCTCAGCATGTTTGTGTGTGTGTGTACAACTGCACAGAACCCTAGCTAAGAATGTCTATGCTATCCTCTTTGACTTGTTAAAGTAACCTTTTTTTAAAAGTTATAAGTTTCAGGCACGCATTACTGTTGAGGGAAAAGTAATTTGTTGTAATCATTTTTAATTATAGTTATTCTTAATTATCTTTGCGGTATGTTTAAACATTAAAATACAAACAGAGCTGCCATGGCACAGATGGCTCTTGCCTGCAATGCGGGCTGTCAAGCTTCATTTGAACACCACCGTCTTATTTTCCTCACAATTATAACTTCAGGCAATAACGTAGCTTTCATGCCACAGCCACTGATATAATTCTGCTTTAGGAACAATGTACTTGCCACAGAACCCTTTGCTTTCCATCACGAAAACCAGCATCTAAAGAAACTTCCATGTGCTTTTTCTCAAATGCTGTCATCCAGAACCATTAAGGTTGATCTTCACCATTACCTATGAGAACAGGCCTTGTGGTGGTTGATGGCATCTTTGGGCAATTGCCAGGGATCCTAACCTGCACCCAGAGCCCACTACTGATGCCTGTGTGGTCCTTTCAAAAATGCTCCTAATCATAGCAGGACTCCTCCAGCCACCATCTTTGTTTCCAGCAAAGCTCTAGAAATGGAATCATTCTGGGAATGGTGAGGGACAATGGCCACTGTAAAAGCACAGCAACCTCATAAGGCAGTCACACTTTTGCAGTGAACGTAAGACTATAAGAAGAGCCTGTTTGGTTAGGCCAATGGCCCATCTAGTCCAGCATCCTTCTTCTCGCAGTAGCCAAGTAGATGCCTGTGGGAGACCAGCAGGCAGGATCAGAGCACACAAGCATTCTCCTCTCCTGTGTTTTCTAGCAACTGGCACTCAGAAGCATTGCTTCCTCTAGCTGCGGTGGCAGAGCATAGCCATCATGGCTAGTTGCCACCAATAGCCCTATATTTCATGAATTTGCCTAATTCGCTTTTAAAGCCATCCAAGTTGTTGACCATCACTGCCTCTTGTGGGAGTGAGTTCCATGGTTTAACTATGTGCTTTGTGGAGAAGTGCTTCCTTTAGCCTGTCCTGAATCTTCCATCATTCAACTTCATTAGATCCCCACAAGTTCTAGCGCTATGAGAGAGGAAGAAAAACTTTTCTCCATCCACTTTCTCCACCCCACGTGGAATTTTATAAATTTCTATCCTGTCACCTATTACTTGCCTTTTCTCTAAACCAAAAAACCCAAATGTGGCAGCCTCTCTTCATAGAGGAGTCCCCCCGTCTCCTTGATCATGTTGGTTGCTCTTTCCTGAACCTTCCCTAACTCTTATCTATCCACCATGTTCCATGTCAGCTCTGCATCTACAGTAATGTCGGAAGCAAAGATGGCGGCCATAAGCTGGATTGCACTAAGGGTAATCTCTCCCACAGCTGTGATAAACCCTAAGGGACTTTGCTCAGCGGGCTGCAGCTGCCTTCATATCTTCTTCTGACCAAGCCATGTATTTACCTGCTCTACATCTGACCTCATAAGAAAGAATCTGTAACCAGACTCCTTATGTTTTTATGAAAGAAGGCAGGTGGACACCAGGAAAGGAAGCACTCTACAATGCAACTTTCTGTTTCAGGTCCCACTTCTTATTAGCTATAGGTGAGGAAGCACCATCACTACTAAGACTTTCAATCTGAATTTTGATCCTGCATCAGTATGGGCATTACCATATTTCTTCCTTCCTTCATTAAATATGAATAGTTATATATTGCCCTTCACTTTGCATTCACAGGGTGGTGGACAGAAATAAAACAAGTACAATGCTGGTTAAAACAATACAAAAATAATATTTCGACAATATAAAAGCACAACATCACAAAAGCAGTAAGGGGAGGGGAAACCCATCAGATGAATCCAAACTCTCCTACTTTGCTCAGAAAGCTTGGTGGAAGAATATGTATCTACCTGTCATCTGAAAGAATGGGGTGAAGTAGCATAATACCCCTTGGAAGGGAGGGAGTTCCATATATGCAGAGCCACCACTGAAAAGACCCTTCTCTGGGCCCCTGCACCTCATATCTCATCCATTGCAGGGAACTCTAGAAGGGACTCATTTGCTGATCATGGCAGACAGACAGAGTGTTATGGGAGACAGCACTCTTGCCATTTTTTCAGAAGATCTGGCATATGAACAGCTTTGTATGTTACATGAAAGGAACACTGGCAACCTCTGGCATTTTTCCCCCAGCTGCTGACAGATGGCAGTTGCTTGCACAGTCAGAAGGTGGACTTGTGCAGAAAAGTTGGAACAACACAGAAAGTATAACTTTCCTACACAGGGACCCTGCTAGCCAGCTATGAAGGAATCGTGCATAGGCCGCTGGCAAGACTTCTTTGTCAAATCCAAAGCTGTTCTTAGTCCTGGCCAACACAGCAGCAACACCAATATTCCTTTGCATTTCTGATAATTGGGAGGATCTGCTAATTGTCACACTTCTCTTCTGCTACCAGGGCCACCAAGCCAGATTCTCCTGTGTTTTACAAATATGGGAGTTGTGGAGCGGAAAGGCTTTTAAAGAAATGTTCTCATGCAAAATGGTTGCGTGTCTCGTACATGTTTGTTGATTGCTTAACAAGAATTTATCTGGTTGTTTTGCTATAATGTTTGCAAATGTAAAGTGGGAGGCATGTTCGTTTTCTTTTTTAAAATGACACTTCTAATCTGATCAGAAGAGTGCCATGGAAAAGGATAGGTTGGATAGAACAGGCTTATCAGACGCCAAGGACACAACATGCATACAATTTGTTTCATTACTCCTCTTAAAGCAGCTGCACTGTGAGGGGGAGAAATTTGAGGACACAAATCCACAGATGCCAGCAACACACTAGATGTAGTTCACAAAATGCAAGAGGTTACCCAGTCTTGGTGCCAGAAAAATCATGCGAGGAGCCAAAGTGTGTTCTATTCAAGGCACAGGACCTCTCAGAACAAAATCACAAACTAGCTATTAAATGCCAAACGATTCAGTGTTTTAAATACAAATCAAATCAAAACTTCCTCAGACTTCAAACTTCCAAATCTGCAATTGCCCTAGATTTCATTAAACTCAGATGTCGGCTCAGAAACTGTGCTTTATGTGTGTGTTTGTGGGAGGGCACACCTTCTAGTATATCATGTTTCATACATGTTTCCAAGGTGGCCACATGCATCGCCCAGAAAGAGGACACAGATTTCCATCAAACATGTACATGCTAATTTATATGTAGAGATGCAGAATTAGAAATATTTGCTTTAGGATTGTAATCAATGGTGCCACTCAGCTGACAGTATGGCTTTCACCAGTGAAACAAAGAGGGAAGCAATTTCCAACTATTTCCCTTCCCACTTGCCCCACCCTACAAACCTGCTTCAGAGGGTTGGGGGACACTCCACAGCATATATATATATATTGGGGGGGGGGGACAGAGAGCTGTAAAAGGAAGGTTGAATCACCCAGAGTTGCTTCCATCCGCATTACACTAACAGAAACTTTATCCTCAGCTGAGCAACACCATAAAAGACAACCTTATAACAGAAATAGAAATACAAAACATTTCACCATAGCTGGGAAGGCACTGACCAGGAGACCTCGGTGCCAGCTCAATCTGTTGTCCAATCTGCCAATGGCCAACTTCAAGACCCCTGCTCTCCCTTTTTATGGTTCTGCATAATAAAAGCCGACTTGGACTAAGGATAGTCTTCAAATAGACGATTGTCCTCTGTAATGTAGGGAACATGTTTACCTTACCAAGTTTAACTTTCCCATTTCCACAGCTAGGGCTTTGCTTCATGTCCCTAAGACCATCTGAGCCATGCCGAATCAGGTCAAAGGCCCATCTAGTCCAGCGTCCTGTTCTCTTAATGGCCAACCAGATGCCCACAGAAAGCCCACAAGAAGGACCAAGTGCAACAGCCTTCTCCCCATTTGTGATTTCAAGCAATTGGCACAGTGGAGGCAGAGCATTTCTGTTGTTGCTATAGCTATTGATAGCCTTCTCCTCCATGAATTTGTCTAATCCCCTTCTAAAGGCATTCCCTTGTAAAGTACATTCCCGAGCACAATTCAAAGTGTTGGTGCTGACCTTCAAAGCCCTAAATAGCCTCAAAGGCCCAGTATACCTGAAGGAGCTTCTCCACCCCAATCGTTCAGCCTGGACACTGAGGTCCAGCTCTGAGGGGCCTTCTGGGGGTTCCCTCACTGAGAGAAGTAAGGTTACAGGGAACCAGGCAGAGGGCCTTCTCAGTAGTGGCACCTGCCTTGTGGAATGCCCTCCCATCAGATATCAAGGAAATAAACAACTATCAGATTTTTAGAAGACATCTGAAGGCAGCCCTGTTTAGGGAAGTTTTTAATGTCTTATGTTTTATCGTGTTTTTAATATTCTGTTGGGAGCCGTCTAGAGTGGCTGGGGAAACCCAGCCAGATTGGGGGGGGGTATAAATTATTATTATTATCATCATCATCATCATCATCATCATCATCATCATCATCATCCAAGTTTGTGGGACTAAATTCCATAGTTTAACTATATGTGAAGAAGTATTTCCTTTTGCCTGTCCTGACTCTTCCTCCCATGTTATTTTAGGCACTGGAAAGACATGCTGGTCCACAGTTGATCTGCTGCTTCCTCTGTGGTTCACCTGACCTCCCTTCTACCCCACTTCCTGCATTTTTCTCCTTTTCCTCTAGTTCCTGTGTCTCCACCACACTAAAGACAATTGGATTTCCAAACTTCCTCTGGTTGGGTGGGCAGGTTTGGTAAGTAGCATCTCACTCTTATCTCTCAGGTTTGCAAAGTCATAGCTCAGTCGCAGAGTGCATGTCTTGCAAACCAAATGACTGGGAAACCAGAGTAGGGCTGGGGAAGATGCCTGCCTGAACCCAGGAGAGCTGCTGCTGGAGGTTTCTATACAAATAGACACACAGAGAGTGTGCTGGGCCCGGGGGTTAACCTGAGCAACGCGGTCCAGGTCTGGTCCCAAATCCAAGGATTCCACAAGGAGTCAGTCCAACAGGGCCAAGGCAGGAAACCAGGCTAGGTCAGGCACAGGATCACAGGCAGGTTCTGGCACAAAGCAACGTTGCTCCCGCAACCTGGGGCGGGGTCCGACAGCCTTTTGTCTTTGTCGGGGTAACAGCCGTTCCTGATCCCCCGGTGACTCATCTCCCCGTCTCGCCCGAAGGCAAGCACTCCTCCTGCAAGTACTCAGGTCTCTCCTTCTCTCAGACCTTATTCTCTGCAGCTCGGGAGATGTCGGTGGGTTACTAGATCCAGAGGCCGCCTTAGCCTCTCCTGACCCAACTGGTAGTGGAGCAGCTGTAAATGATTGCCCAGCTGAAGGCAACAAGGTAATCCCCACATCTGGAGCCAGAGCAGGCTCAGGCCCCTGACTCGGCCCAGCTGGTGCTTGTTGCAGGGGAACCTGTGCAGACTGGGGCTCTTCAGAATCGGGCCCCAGACTTGGTCCAGTTGCTGCCTGAGGCAAAGGATCCAGTGCGGACTGAGACTCCTCTGGTTCCGAGTCTGAGCCCAAGTCCCAGGCCATCACAGAGAGATGCACACACGAATTTCTTCATCCAAGCAAGTGAGAGGCATTATCACAGCACAAGGACACATTTCAGGTGCAGGGGAGTGAGGGGGGTAGGCTTGTCGTTTACTTGTTTAGTCGTGTCCGACTCTTCGTGACCCCATGGACCAGGCTAGGGAAAGGGAATTTGATCTGAAAAGGGGGGGTGACCCGGAGGAAGGTCTGGGGGCCAGAGAGAGGCTTGGAGGACTGCATTGGCCCCTGGACATGAAGGCCCTCATCCCTGCTATAAGATGACCTCTAGTTCCCAGGAACTTCATGTTCTCACTGGAACCCCTCCATGCCATAACCACTAGATTAATGATCTGCAGAGGAGTTATTCTAAAACCTGGAGAAAAACATTATTCAGAACCTGTCCGGGGAAGCCGCAGTTGTGATTTGCTTTTGAAAGCAACATGAGGAAATTGAATTTCCTGTTGCCACAAGACCAGCCCTTAACTGTTTAATTTTATTGTCAACCTAAAATAATTAAGCAATTGATCAAAAGCAAGCCGCAGATTTAAAGCATCTCATTGTACTCTCACAAGACCTATTGCAGCTAAAAGAAATCATTAACATATTTACCCACTGCAAATTGAGCCCGGGCTTTTTTAGCAGACCCTCCCAAATGTACCTATCTCTAGAAGTTACAGTGTCTGTTTTCTCCATTGGCATACTAGCTGCCGCTGTGTGTGTCATATTTAACGCTGGAGCGTATTATCCGAGTGTCATGTCGTGGCAGCTGGCCGAGTGCCAACCTCCTCGCTGCAGGATCCAATCTAACAATTTTGTTTTGTTTTTTAAAAGATATTTATTAAAATTTTCAATTTTTATACAAACAAAAAAAATTTAAAAACACATATAGTTCACAATACTTAATTTTCAATGACATATTTCCCTGACCTCCTCACACCTCCCCTTCTTGTAGTCCAATTCAAATTATTTGTTCAGCAAATCCTTATCTCAAAGCATTACAGCTTATAAAACCAATCTAACAATTTTGCAAGTATATATTGACCCGCAAAATTATATAGCATGCCAAAACAAATGCAGAGGCTCAAAATGCCTAAATGGGCATGAATGTGGGTTTTCCAGGTAGGTTGAGAAATGCGCATTTTTGAATGAAAGGATTCCCAACATCTGGCAAGGCAAATGTAGTTTGTTTTCTTTCTGCCCCTCTCTATCCTCCACCCAGAAAGGAAGGGTTGTTCTCAGAGTTCAGAATCACTTTGCAGCCAGGCAAAAGCACTTGCAATGCAAAGCAGGGGTGTAGCCTGGGGAGCATCCTGAGAGCTAGCTAGAGGGACCTAGATGCTACATTCCCTTTCCAGGGGTTCTAGGCAAATGCCAGTAATGGGCAGGGCTAAAGGCAGAAGTGAGCTATGAAATTAATACGGATCTTCCTTTGTACAGAAGACTCCACACACAACTCACACGCTTTTCTCTATCCTCTGCCCAAACAAGCAAGAGGCATCATCAGAGTTCTAGCCAGGCAAAAACACTTAAGAAAGGTGCAGATCCAGTGAAGTGGTGTGGCTTGGTGAAAGGGTACAGCCCACAAAGATTCCCAAGGGCCAGATCAAGAGGCCTGAGTAGCTGCATTTGGACACTGGACCTGAGATTCCCCACCCTTGGACGAGACCATCATTGGCCACCAGCTTTGCTCCCACTTTGCGCTCCTCCAGTGGTGAAATCTGAGAGTGATGTTTGAGCGTAGCCCTAAATAAGAGTGAGTAGGTGTGGTTTCTGCAAACCAAGCGCCATCAAGCAAACCCAAGGTGACTTTTGCACAAAAGTAACGTCTCCCACCAGCTCCAATTTATATCACACAGGGTTAATAATTTGAATGAGTTTATGCAATGCATTTGGTAGAAAATATTTGTATAAAAATAAAATAAAATCGAGGAACTCTTTTTTATTCTCACTGAGTTTCTGATGTTGCTGTTAAGACCATTTCTGGAACAGATGGTTGATTCCTGGTTTCCTTTTCCTTTTTCTTTAATGCACATGCTGTTAACACTTGACCTCGTGTGTTCTCTTTGGATAATGATCCAAGCATCATTAGAGGGAAGGGGGAGGGGAATGCTGTTGGGGTTTTTGTGGTTTTTTTAATGCTCCTGTTAACACCCGAAATTTAACTCACTGTAAGCAAAGTCAGGCATTCTTGTTAAGTATAATGCTGTCTAAGCAATTGCGTGGCTCTAGGGAACACGTGAATTTCCAGAACCATATTCACACATGGAGATGAACAAATGGAGAGCAGGAGCAGAGTGGGAGCAGAATGCAGACACTACAATACAAGCCATAAGCATGCATCCTTTCTCACAAACTCAAGGACATAACTGTTAGAATTCCTGCTCTGTGATTGCAGTCATGGGATTTTTGTCTATCACATGACGGTGTATGTTTTGACTCCAAAGAGTGGGAAGTGACGGAGACAGGATGTTTGTGTTACTGTCTTCTGTGAAGTGGGACTATTGTCCTTTCTTCTTTTTCTCTTTACTGTCTGATGCTAGAGAGAGAGGGAGCCATGTTGCAGTGCTCCATGTGTGTTTATATGTAAATAAAGTAGATTAGCCAAAATGCTGAGTTGCTGAGGTCTGTCATGCGATCTGTACAGACTCTGAGGATCCCTAGGTATGCCGGTGTTGGTTGGCATCGGTCGCTGTGATGTTCGGGCTGAAGAAAGCTTTTGAAGCTCCCAAACGATCGACCAGGAGGGAGAGAACATGCCAGTCGAGCATGTTTCTCTACCAGGGTTCTACTCGAGTGTAGGATGAGCTCCTGACAATAAAGACATAAAGACATAAGATGGATTGGACAAGTGGCCCATCTAGTTCTCACAGTGGCTGTTGGGAAGCCTGCAAGATGGACATTGGTGCAACAGAACTCTGCCCACCTGCAAATCCCAGCAACTGGTTTTCAGAGCCATACCACCTCTGACAGTGGTGGTGGAACACACCCTTTGTTGTTAATAGACATTGATGGACTTGTCCTCCATTCATTTGTCCAATCCTTCTAAAGCCATCCAAGTTGATGGCTATCACTGCCTCCAATGGGAGAGAGTTCCATAGTTTAACTATGGGCTGAATGAAGAAGTGTTTTCTTCTATCTGTCCCAAATTTTACATCATTCATTGGATATCCATGGACTCCAGTGTTATGAGAGGCAGGGCCCCTGGTCAAACATACAGAGCCTATGAGTGTTAGAGTGACAGTCCTCTGTATTGAAGATGTCCTCTGTTTGATGGCTCTCCAGTCCAAGTCTGGTTTAAAGATAGGGAAACATGATAAAAGAAGAACAAGAGCCTTGAAGTTGCCCACCCCCAGTTAGCAGTACCTCGTCAGCAGACTAAGCCACCACTGTGATGATAGTCACTATATTTCTATTTCAATCACAATCATATTACTTCTAACTGTGTGGCTAGGTCTATATTAGCTGTGATGCATCTGATGAGATGCACTTCGGAAGACTCCATAGCTCCATAGAAGCTCACATGTCTTGTATCCATATTGCATGTATAAATAAGTGAGGTCCACCAGAACCTGAGGTCCAACATACCCGTTGTATTCCCAGTGGAGACACCCTCTATACCTACCTAGTCCTGAAACAGAGCAATGGACCTTTGGACTGGGTTAAAAAATAATATGACTAGCAATTGGATTTTTTTATAGGTCATACTTGATGGACACAGCAGAATGATTTGAATCATCCCAGTTGCTGCAATCTTCATCTGATGCCCTTCTCCATGTGCTCCCTCCATGTGAGGTCCACAGAGTGGCAACAAGAGAACATTTGTTCTCATTTGATTGTTGTTAGCCGCCCTGAGCCCAGCTTCGGCTGGGGAGGGCGGGATATAAATAAAATTTATTATTTATTTATTATTTACAACGATGGCTTCCCCCTTGTGGAATGCTCTCTCCAGGGAGGCTTGCCTGGTGCCCTCAATGTCTAGTTTTAGGCACCAGGCAAAACTTTCTCACCTGGGCTTTTGGCCCTTAGTTTGAAGGGTCTTTAAGCATTTGTGACCTCTTCTGGTGGGGGAAGATCTGCTAGACCTGCCATTTAACTGAACAGATGTGTGTGTGTTTGTGTGTTTAGATCTTTATCGATTATGTTTATTGTAATTTTGAGTCATTTTTATGAGTAAGGCAACAACAACAACAACAATTTACTTTGAGATGTTCTCCCCACATCAAGCTGTTCTCCAATCTCAATTTTCCCTCAGGCTTGGTGGAAGTTGCAGATGGAGAGGATATATCTCTTGTGGGGTTTCAATCTCTATTCCTGAACCTTGTCCAGACTCTGGGAATTCAGAAGACACATCCGCATCTCCTTCATTGGCTACAGAATTGGTGGGTGGCTCTTAAAGAGCAGAGTGGTTGGGTCAAAAGCAAGACTGCACGAGCCACACTGCACTGAGGCAACAGCTCCAGCCACTGCTTTGCCCAAGAGCCGGTTGCATCTCTGCCTTCCTTGCTGTTACCATGCTTTGCCAGATGTGACTCTGCTACGTCTGAGGGGTGTTGCCTTACTGTGCTGGTCACCTAGAAATGAGTGGCTGCTCAGAAGCCAACTTCGCCCAACAGCCTTAAGTTAGGACAGAATAGGACAACCCCGTTTGAATATCAGCTTGCAGACAAAGTCATTTAGCAGCAGAAGAAGCTGCTTTATACTGAGTGAGACCACTGGGTCCATCTAGCTCAGCAGTGTCTACACTGGCTGGCAGCACCTCTCCAGGACAGCGAGTCTCTCCCAGCCCTACCTGGAGATGCCAGGAATTGAACCAGGGACCTTCTGCATTCAAAGCAGATGTTCTACCACTGAGCTGTATCCCTTCCCCAATTCTTTCTGTGTAGATGCAACACAGAAGCCAGCTTCTATTTGTTGTTCCAAGGACAGAGAAGAAGAATCCTCATCCACTTTAGGTAGTCCTATGCAGTTTGCTTGATGGAAAATACATAAAGTTCCATATAACTTTGGGGCGGGGAAGTTTAAATTCATTCCGCTTAAGTACATGTCCTTGTAGCAATAAAGATACAGAGTGAAATTGCTTCTGCAAAAGATATGTCCATAATAGCTTGGGTAAATTTCATAGTTTTCCCAGGGAAAAAAAATCCAATTAAGCAACATTAATGTTTGAAGAAAGAAAGAAAAATTAAGATTACAAATGTCATGCACATCTGCAGAGATGGAGCCAGATGTTTCTGTGTATTGACTCATTTAAACATTTGGGATATTCCTGCTGAGAGAATATGAGGACCCTATTAAAAAGATATTTGGTTTTTCAGATTACTAAAATTATAGTCATCAACCAACTCTACAATAGGCATGTAACAAAAAAGAAAAAAACAACGTTTATATGAATTGTGAATAGCAGATTATGTTGCACCCCTGCCATTATATATTTTTATTAATCTGTTGGCATTTTCCAACTGGCAGGGGGTTGGACTATGTGGCCTACAGCGTCCCTTCCAACTATGATTCTATAATTCTATGAAATACCCTTATAATAAATAAAAAAACAAGTAAGTTAAAGAAACAGCAATGTTAGTGTAATGTTGACTTATCGCCACCACTTTGGCTTCTACTCCTTTCCACACGTTTCATTGCCAGTGATAGTCACCTCTATTTCCCTCACAGAGCTACAACCCTCAGAGTTCCCTGCGGAGAGGGATAGACTGTTAAACCCAACAACTCTCAGCACCCTTAACAAACTACAACTCCCAGAATTCTTTGTGGGGGAAGCCATGACTGTTTAAAGTGGCATCTTAGTTCTTTTTTTATGTATGGTGTGAATGTGGCCAGAGAATCGAGACGGTTTTAACCAGTCCTTCCCCTTGTCTCTGCTTTGGGTAATTCCCAGATTCCTCATTTGCTGTAGAAATACGTTGTGGTTGTGTGTGTAGATTTCAGCGCACGCCGGAATGCTGATAGCTGCTTGTTTCTTGCATCCCCATCATTTGCCCTGTGTCACGGCTAAAAAAGGTTAATACACCTGTCACGTGCCAGCGCTCAGTATCTAGTGGTTATTACTCACACATTGACAAACTGGATGGATTGCAAGGGGCCGTGGAAAAAAAAAGTTATTAAGGCATTAGAAGTATTGACTAATAAAGGAAGATTAACAGTCTGACCCTGCAGGCAAACCTCGCCTATAATTCCCACTGAAGGTAGAAAGGGACAGTTCCCAGGCTCACATTTTCACAGCATTTCATCCTGTGGTTTATCATCGTGGATCCCTCGCTGCATCAGCATTGGTAGAACTGCATATTAGGCTGTTGGAATGTCAAGGGAGGTACATAGGAACAGAAGAAGATGCCTTGTACAGAGTTAGACCTGTGGCCTATCTAGATCAGTATTGCCTACAGCGATAGATTTCGGGCAGGGTTCATAGCTGTCAACATTTCCCTTTTTTAAAGGGAAGTTCCCTTATTCCGAATAGGATTCCTTGCAAGAAAAGGGAAAAGTTGACAGCTATGGCAGGGTTCTGTCCTGGCCCTACCTGCAGATGTCAGGGATTGAACCTGGAACCTTCTGCATGCAAAGAAGAAGAAGAAGAAGAGTTTGGATTTGATATCCTGCTTTATCACTACCTGAAGGAGTCTTGAAGCGGCTAACAATCTCCTTTTCCCTTCCTCCCCAACAACAAACGCCCTGTGAGGTGAGTGAGGCTGAGAGACTTCAGAGAAGTGTGACTGGCCCAAGGTCATCCAGCAGCTGCATGTGGAGGAACGGGGACGCGAACCCGGTTCACCAGATTACGAGTCCACCACTCTTAACCGCTACACCACACTGGCTCTCTGCCATCAAGCTGTGTCTCTTCCCCATAAAAGTGGGGTGGAGGGGGATTTCTTTTACTGCTTGTTTGTTGAAGCATTTTTACCTAACCCTTTAGCTGGGAAAGGCTTGCAAATATCAGTACAGGGGTACCTCGGGTTACATACACTTCAGGTTACATACGCTTCAGGTTACAGACTCCGCTAACCCAGAAATAGTGCTTCAGGTTAAGAACTTTGCTTCAGGATGAGAACAGAAATCATGCTGTGGCAGCACAGCAGCCGCAGGAGGCCCCATCAGCTAAAGTGGTGCTTCAGGTTAAGAACAGTTTCAGGTTAAGAACGGACCTCCGGAACGAAATAAGTACTTAACCCGAGGTACCACTGTAATAAGACAGGCCCTGCACTCAACATGTAAGACCCAACACAAAAGTGTGGGGGGGGTATGGAGCAGACACTATCTCTTGATTTCTTATAACAACTGGGTGAAAGCAAAAGTGTTCAAGGAGATGAAGAGGCAAAACTCACAGAATGGCAGCTGCCAGGTTATGAAGAAGGGAGGAGCTGGATGGGGTTGAATTCTCAACAGAGCCAATGAAGGTGCCCTGCTTCTCTTCACTCCCTCTGATGTTTCCTGGTTCGGCCAAGTGACTATAGATAGTGCCCTATTTGTATGTTTTCTGGATTCACACTTTAACTAGGAGAATTTCTAAAATGAAATCCTGGAGCTGGAATACATGCAGGATGACGACAGCTTTCAAATTCGATTATTTCATTTGAATCTCACCACCTCAGGTCACCAAAACATAAGAAGAACCTGTTGGATCAGGCCAATGGCCTGTCTAGTCCAGCATCCTGTTCTCCCAGTGGCCAACCAGATTTATGTTGCAGGATCTGTGCACAAAAGCACTACCAAACCATGTTCTCCAGCATTCAGAGGAATTACTGCCTTTGCCCGTAGAGGCAAAGCACAGCCATCACAACCAATAGCCATTGAGAGCTTTATCCTCCATATCTTTTGTCCAATCTGCTTTTAGAGATGATTGGTCACCATCACTGCCACCTATGGAATGAGTTCCATAGTTCAACTGACTCCAGAAGTCATCTATAGTATTAAAAGAATTCCTGCAAATAATAATAATAATAATAATAATAATAATAATAATAATAATAATAATTTATTATTTGTACCCCGCCCATCTGGCTGGGTTTCCCCAGCCACTCTGGGTGGCTTCCATAGAAACCAAAAAACACTAAAATATCATACATTAAAAACTTCCCTGAACATCCCTTACGATGTCTTCTGAATATCAGGTAGTTGTTTATCGTTTTGACAAGAAGAATTCCTGGTGGGTTTGTGTTGTTACGCACACCTCTATTCTCCAAACAGTGACAAGTTTCAGGAACTCTGCTTTTGGTGGTTGGGGTGGGGGAGTGAGTTTGTTGCACAAGCCCTCCCCAAAATTGAACAACTTGTGTATGTTGGTAAGTGATTGAATCCTACCTGAGAATAAACACTGTCTGTTGTTAACCCTGAGTGATTTTTCAGTGAAGCCCATGCTTCAATATACTGACACCTTGCTGTTAGCACAGCAGGGCTGTGATGTGTGTGTGGCTGCATTTTACTACAGTTGAATTTAGTAAAAGGGTCTCATCCCTGATCTGCAAGAGCTGTCACTTTTCAGGGTAAGCGTCTCATTCCCGTTGTTCTGGGCGAGTCCATAAAGACGACTTTTTAGGGGAATGGGAAGAAATGCGAGGCTAATGTTGAGAGAATGCAAGCATTAATAAATTAAGAGAGAGGGAGGGAGAGAGAGAGGAAAAGGATCCAAAAGAGGAGAGAGAATTAGAAAGGAAACTTGATCCGGTGACGGGATAAGCAAAGAGGGAGACAGGCAGCTGATAGAGAGAGGGGCTGCAGCCAGACTCTCTGGGGCTGGGTACATGCAATCCTCTCCTAGAGCTTTTGCCTAGTAGAGACAGACATCCTGTATTATTGGCTGGCCTCACTGTTGGGGCCATTGATAACCATATGAGACCTTGGAGCTAAATTGAGTCAAGTACTTTCTGAGCCATTCATGGAGGGTTGGAGTCAGGCTGTCTGTCCGTTCTAATCCACGGTGCAAGCACCTAGGGTTTAATCGGAACAAAGGGACTTATGACTGCAAGTATATCACTATATTGGCGTATCGTATCGACTTTCTGATAATGTTCTAAAGCCAGTCGGGTAAGAAAGAGAAAGTGCCACT
Organism: Podarcis raffonei; assembly: GCF_027172205.1. Taxonomy (NCBI): domain Eukaryota; kingdom Metazoa; phylum Chordata; class Lepidosauria; order Squamata; family Lacertidae; genus Podarcis; species Podarcis raffonei. Next base: position 61,561,375 of record NC_070611.1, on the reverse strand, counting down.
GGGTACATATTGTGGCATCAATTCTCTGCCAGACCCATCAATTGAATTTATATATTACCTCCAGCTGCGCGCTTAAAATCTATCGCTTCGCTCCCTCTAGTGCAGAGCTCACAGTTTAAGTAATTGCAAATACAAATGAATTTTAAAAGGATTTAGCAGGCTTTAAATTAAAAATGTGTGAACATTGTTGTTTTTTAAGCACTTTCAGTTATTTAGTAATTTAACTCAACACATTCGCATTTGGCTCGTCTCCCGTGACTGTAGGTTTTTATTGTGGCCTTGGTAAGCGAGAAAGATCTGCAGCAATGAAACTGGGTGGGAGATACGAAAAGGTGCATTTTCAAAGCCCTAAAATGTTGTCAGCAGAGGAGAGGGCTAGAAAGGCTGCTTTGCTTTCATCAGTGAGGTCCAGTTGTGGGAGACCACCGTACAACAAATCCACCAGGGTACTATACTTCTAGTTTCTATTCTCTCTCCCCACCTCGCATTTTTCCATGTGCTTTCCAGAGTGGATTTTGGAAGTACAAGGGTGGGAAGCCCTGTGCCATGAGTAGATGCCCATTTGCACTGTACCAGATCTCGCCCTTTGTCTACAAGGTACCCTAATTCATTCCAAAGTTCCACCCTGTGGATTATCAACTTCTGATACTGATGCAGCCCATGTAAGACCTAGGACTAGAGAACTGAAAGGAGACAGACTCTGGGCTCTACCACGGGACAGGGGACCAAGGGGCATCAGATGGAGATATAAGAAGGCATCATTTTATGTCATGAATCACCCAAAGATCTATGGGTATAGGGAGGCATACAAATTAAATAAACAATACATAAATAAATGATCATTTCCCACTCTGTCATATATTCATTGCACACAGCACTGTTTCCACTCTGCTGCAGTTCGTCTTACGGCAGGAAATGATGTTATTTGTCTTGCTGTCCACTGTGACAAGTGATTTATTATGTAAACTATCTTGTGATAATCTTATTTTACCCCATTTATTTCAGAGCAAAGGAGAAGAAGATGCAGTTTTGGTCTGGAGGCCCCATATTTTTCCAGCCTCTCTGCAGCTTCCACTGTCAGCATAGCAGTTTAGGTATGCCACAATGCTAAACCTCTGGAGATGGCTTTGTCTACAGCAGAATCAGGCCCCCTCCTTGGATTGTGCAGTTCCTCCCCAAGCATCTTGCATGCACTCGTGGGGGGGGGTGCGTCCCCCCACAGCTAGAAGCCCATGCCTTTGGAAGAAATCATCTGGATGCAGACTCACCTATCTCCTATTAACAGCTTGTTTGACAAAACAAATCCAAAGTGTACACCCAGAGTAGCAGGAACCATGCCAGTTAGAATGATAGAAAATCATGTCAGAGAGATAAATGGATCATTAAAGGCAAGGCACTTGAATTTTCATTACAGATCACTGCACAATCACTAAAGGTTTCTGAACTTGTCCAGCTTGTTGATCTCTCCCGCTCCTCCTCCCACTGACTATTAGGCCTCATATCCATATTTTCGCATACCTTTTTGAAAACCGATATATTTCATCCGCTGAAGGCAATCATTAAAAGCTCTTTGTAACCATTGGAATTCATGAATTTTGATTCGCATCAGCCTGAACAGCAGCAGCAGCAGAAGTAATAATGTGATCATCATACCAAATGATTCAGAAGCGGCGTGACATAAGTGATGATATTTGGGGCGGTGGAGGAAGAGGGGAGTAGGGGGAGGGACATCTGGGTTTTAACTAGATATTGGCAGTGTATGAGCCTTTTGCTCTGCTCAGCATGCCAAGACACTGGGAAACCACGGACACAATCCAACAATTCCATCTATTTTAATGAGAGGAAGTCAACTCATTGCAATGCAAGAGAGTTAAGTCATTAGAAACCAAGGTTAGAGCAGGGACAGGCCAGGGGCTGTATTAGTTAGTTTTGGCCCGCTTCAGTGGGTCTACTCTGAGTTGGACACTAGCATTCAATACAGCAGTAGCTGAAATATGATCTTTTTTTTTTTTTTTTGGTGAGACGTTTGAGTCTTTGGAAAACCAGAGCAAGACTCCACCTCACGTCCAAAGGAAACCCACCAGGTCTTACCCAAAGTGTACCAATGTAAAATGACCTGGAGCAGGCTCCAATACATTTGTCACAATTTATTTTACTGGTTCCCTGATTTTCACCAGTTGTTCCTCCAGCTGCAACCAGCTTAGATTGCTTTTATAAGAATGTTAGGATTATTAAGCCAATCAACATCAGGTCATATACAACCTCCAAGTTCAAAGGAAGTATACCTGAGACCTCCGGTTATAGGGCAGTATATAAATTCAAATAATAATAATAATAATAATAATAATAATAATAATAATAAACATACCACTCAACAACTCTTGCCAGGAAGCCAAACTAGTAGAGAGTTTATGCCATTCATGTCTTATGTGTCTGATTTCCAGGAGCACTTGTTTGGCAATAGTGCTAGGTGGCTCTTTGGTCTGATCTTCTTGCATTCTCATCTTCACTACTCCCATGGTGAGTATTTTACCTGAGACAGGTTCCTATCTAGCATCCTGAAAAGGGGGGGAGGCTGTTACACTTCCTGTTGCAATGCAATTAAAATCTACTGTATTAAGACCCCTGATAACACCACTGCAGGACTGATTGCCCCACGAGATAGCTGGCTTCTTGCTCGTGTTTACCACGAGCATTCTCTATTAGCTTTCCATCTTCTCATCCAAACATGCCAGGCAGAGAGCAAGGCTCTGAGAGGTATACGTGTGTTGTCAGCAAGCTGATATCCACTCCTCTTGATGGACATCTGAATGGGATAGAGAGACTTGATAAACTGCCTTGGAAGGAAAGCGGGGGAAAGAAAGAAAGGGAGAAAAGTCAAGAAGTCAAATAAACAAGTAGGATCCAGCTCAGTTTGGAGATAGGAGAGTGAGTTTAAACCAAGGCGGGGGGATCTTTTGATCCTGCAAAATCAAAGTGACAAAGGATTGTGTGTGTGTTTCTTGATCTTAGCTGTGCTCTAGCCCCAGAACAAATTTTAGGAACTCTTGCTTTAAGTAACAGCACAAGGCCAGTTCTTGCATTGTGTTTGGATGCACCAAGGTTGCCCCCCTCACCTGCATCAACAGGAGCGACATAATGTGTGGTCCTATATGTGCATATTCCAGGGAGTTCAGTAACAGCGACTTCGGTTATTTTCCATGCTCAAACAGATCTGCTGAAGCAGGCCACACAAGCTCAGTGGCAGAGGGCAGACTTTGCATACACATGCTCACTCTCTGACATCACCAGTAAAACAATCTCAGCAAGGATGCAAGAAACTCACTGCCTTTAACCTTGGAGCTCTGGGGTGGATGGGCCAATGATCCACATCATCACAAGGTTCCTTCATATATTTACCAGAAAGGTATTTCATATATACAAAATCTCCCCTAGGGGCAGGTGAATCTACCCGTTTTGGTTTCCCTCTGCTTCCCTCTGCTTTTCCAATCTTAAGCTCACTTCTCCACATTTTCTCATTTCCCCCTGAAAAAGTCCTCATGAAAACCCATCAGCATTTTCGTGCATTTTTTTGCATAATATGCACATTTTTGTATGCAATTTCCCCTAATATACACATTTTCTGCCAAGCAAATTTCCACATTTTGTTATTTTCACTAATGTAAGCATTTATATGCACACTTTCCCCCAGTAGATGCATTTTTGCATACAATACTTGGCTGTGGAACTGCACTGCAAAATTCAGAAAAGTGCCAAATTTTGAAGGATGGGTGTGTTTAAGTTCATGTATTGTTTTGGAAAGGGAGAATTAGCTAGGGACATGTTTAAATGTGAGCTGAATTGGGTTTCTTCCCCATCCCTAACCACCACCCACTCAAAACTCACATGTAAGTGCTAGGGAAGAGACCAGGATCATGTATAACTGCCTTGGCATGTACACAAATGGCCATCAAGGCATCATGAAGGCATGATTGCCAACAGGAGTGAAACCATATCAGCATATAATAGCTCTGCTCAGAAACCTGCACAGAATGTCGATTTGCTTCTAGGCCAAGTTCAATGTGGAACGAGGAGTGTATAAAGCTTTTAACAGCTTGGGATCAGTTTATTTGCAAGATCACCTTTCCCACTTGCTCAATTCAATGTGCAGAACTTTCACTGTTACAGGTGCCCCATAGAACTCATGCCACATTTTAAAGAAATTGATGTTTTAGTGCAGCACCAGCCGTACTTTGGAACTCCCAGTCTACTGATATCAGGCAACAGCCTTTAGAGTATTCTCTTTGGCACCTGTTAAAAACACTTTTGTTTAGGGAAGCCTATCTACTATAACGGGATGCGGGTGGCGCTGTGGGTTAAACCACAGAGCCTAGGACTTGCTGATCAGAAGGTCGGCGGTTCGAATCCCCGCGACGGGGTGAGCCCCCGTTGCTCGGTCCCTGCTCCTGCCAAGCTAGCAGTTCGAAAGCACGCCAGTGCAAGTAGATATATAGGTACCGCTCCAGCGGGAAGGTAAACGGCGTTTCCGTGCACTGCTCTGGTTCGCCAGAAGCGGCTTAGTCATGCTGGCCACATGACCCAGAAGCTGTACGCCGGCTCCCTCGGCCTACAGAGCGAGATAAGTGTCGCAACCCCAGAGTCAGCCATGACTGGACCTGATGGTCAGGGGTCCCTTTATCTTTTTATCTACTATAACCAGGAATGTCTCCATTGATTCTGAACAGGACAAGTGTATTGGCAAGGCAGCTACAGCAATGGATCACCTCTCCAGAAGGGTAAGGGAGAATGTGATGCTAACGACCAATACCAAGATGAAGGTCTACCAGGCTTGCATGTCAAACACACTGCTTTATGGTACTGACTTGTGGGCAAATTATACCCGTCAGGAGCGATGCCTTAATGATTTCCACATGTGCTGCATCAGGAAGGTTTGGGGCAGCACATGGCAGCAAAGAGTCTCAAACAAAGATGTGCTCTCCCAAGCCCACATTCCCAGCATGTTCACACTCCTGTCTCAGCGATGTCTACTCTGGCTTAGTCATGTCCACAGAATGGGAGATGGTAGGATCCCCAAGGACGTGCTATGCGGGGAGCTGGCTTCTGGCACCAGTCCCATTGGCAGACCATAAATAAATATGTCTGCAGTTGTGACCTGAAGGCTGGCAACATAAACCCTGCCTTGTGGGAATCCCTTGCAGATGACCACAGTGCCTGGAGACACAGTCAGGTTGTTTATCCACAGCAGCGAACAGAGGAGGAATGACTACTGAGAAAAGAAACACCACGATACAAGCGGATGCCTTCATCTGCCCCAGCTGCAACAAAACATGTCTTCCTCTTTTCCTCTTCTTCTTCTTCTCCCCCGTCCGTCTGAGTTGCCCCAGCCACTCTTTACAGCCACAGCAGGCACTGCAACTCTTCAACAGTTTGACTTCACCGCCCAAGGCGAGCTCCTCCATTGTCTCCTGAGACAGACGGGTGCCAACCCTTCTAACGAACACATTTTCAGTTCAGTTTTGACTAATGTACACATTTTTGCAAGCATTTCCCCCCTTATATAATGAATTTTCATATGCTGTTTTCTCTAATACATATTAATATTATGTATGCACACTTCCCCTGAAATATATGCAATTTTGTAAATGCTGGTTGGGGAACTGCACTGCAAAATATGAATAAAAGCAAGGTTTGAAGGATGGTTGTGCCTCAGTTTCCATATTGTTTGAGAAAGGTCAGATTTGATAGATTTGGCTTCAATTGCAAACTGAATCAAATTTCTCTCCCTCCCTTAGCTCCATCCCTGAACTATAAAACTCTTTTCTTTAGCTTCTATAGTCCTTTGATTTTGGGGGTGGGGATGGAAGATACATATGCTCCAAAGGAACTAACTCTGTGACAAACTGCACAGACACCAATTCCAGATTTAATTTTCAGAGTCCTTCGAGTTAAACCAGACTTTGGAAGGAGGGTGAAAGTAGAGCAGAGCAAATCCACGGAGCAACACAGAAGCGGAATTGGGGTAATCCACTCATTGCTTGTCATCTTACATCTGTGTTTAAAGCTGCCTATGTTCAGCTTTTTACCTGCCAGGAACATTTTCCTTTTAACCTAGCTAGCTCTAAACACACAAAAGTAAACTGAATGAAGAGATTCCCCGTGCATCATGAGCGGAATTGTCAAATAAACTGCGACTGTAGAACCATCCAGAAAATGTCACGGTATTTAAGAGACAAAATGATTAATCATGCTTTCATTTGCTTCTTCATGCTTCCTGGTCCCATGTAAAGTTGGGCACCTGTATGGGAAGGGAATGTTATTTTTGTCTTGCAAAAATTTTAAGCACACCTAACACACTTCTGGGGACACGGGTGGTGCTGTGGTCTAAATCAGAAGGTCGGCGGTTCGAATCCCCGCGACGGGGTGAGCTCCCCTTGTTCAGTCCCAGCTCCTACCCACCTAGCAGTTTGAAAGCACGGCAGTGCAAGTAGATATATAGGTACCGCTCCAGCGGGAAGGTAAATAGCGTTTCCATGCACTGCTCTGGTTCACCAGAAGTGGCTTAGTCATGCTGGCCACCTGACCCGGAAGCTGTCTGCGGACAAACGCAGATGAGCGTGCCTATAGAGCGAGATGAGCGTGCAACCCCAGAGTCGTCCGTGACTGGACCTAATGGTCAGGGGAACCTTTACCTAACACACTGCTGAGAACTTTCATGTCAGAAAGCTAGTTTGGTATAGTGGTTAGAGTCTAACATGGGTAGGCAAACTAAGGCCCGGGGCCCGGATCTGGCCCAATTGCCTTCTAAATCTGGCCCGCGGACGGTCTGTGAATCAGCGTGTTTTTACATGAGTAGAATGTGTGCTTTTATTTAAAATGCATCTGTGGGTTATTTGTGGGGCATAGGAATTGATTCATATTTTTTTCCTTCAAAATATAGTTTGGTCCCCCCCACAAGGTCTGAGGGACAGTGGACCGGCCCCCTGCTGAAAATGTTTGCTGACCCCTAGGTTAGAGTGTAGGAACAGGAACCAGGATACCAGGATTCAAATCCTCATTTGGCCACGAAGCTCACAAGGTGACTCTGGGCCCGTCACAATCACTCAACCTAACTTGGGTTGTTGTAAGGATAATATGGAGAGGGGCAGATCCATGTACACCACCTTAGAGGGAAAGTGTTCTGTAAGTGCAGTAATAAGTGAATAAAGCTACAGGTAGGGTTAGCAGTAGCAGGGGTGGAGCAGGAATGGGGGCAAGGGAAAGGTGGTCTGCAACTAGGCTTGTTGTCAACACCTGACATCTTCAAGCCACTGACGGTGGTGCAGTGTGCTGGCAGGGCCCACAGGCTCCAGAATGGACATAGGGTCCCTGTGTTGAGTGGACCGGAGGAAGCTGCCTCACTCCAAGTCAGACCATGGGTCCATATAGTTCAGTACTCTCTATATTTGCCCCAGTCTGCAGAATTTGTAATCCAAAACATCTAGAGGGCACCAGTCTGGTCTACACTGACTGTCAGTGACTCCCCAGGGCTTCTAGACTGGAGACACTCTTAGCCCTACCTGGAGATGTCAGGCATTGAACCTGGGACCATTTGCATGTCAAGCAGATGCCGTTCCCCTGTGGGCTATGTGTAGCTATAAGCCAGATTTCCCTGGTTATGGGCACTGTCTCTCCTTCTTCTGCATAAAGAAGGCAACTTTAGATCCAACTATGTAGGACAATTGTCAGCTTATCACTAATATTCCTTTGACGGGCAGCAGGAGGAGAAGGTGATCAAGAGCATATGCAAGGCAATGCAACTACAAATATTCTTGGAAGATCCTAATTACCTGGACCATTTGGGGGCTTGTCCACCCTTCTGATTGTTCAGTGTACAGGTATGAGAGGTTTTCTGCTTGCCCCGTGCTTTCTAGGCATGGGTCTGAGTGGTTTTCTGTTTGCCCCACTGCTTCTGCCAGGAAAACTCACTCTCTAGTGAGCAAATGCCAATCTCTGAAAAACCTTACTGCCAATTGCTTCAATTCAGCAATAAAGGTAGAGTTTTCATGAGGGAAAGGGGTAGGACAAGAGGAATTCTCGATGAGCCCTCCATCTGGCTTGCAGAACCAAATTGGGGGAGGGCCATAGCTCAGTGGTAGAGCATCTTCCTTGTATGCAGAAAGCCCCGGGTTCAATCCCCAACATCTCCAGATATGGCTGGAAGAGAACCCTTCCAGAAACCCTGGACAGCTCCTGTCAGTCAGTGTAGACCAGCCTTTCTCAACCTTTGGTCCCCAGATGTTGTTGGACTACAACTCCCATCATCCATGACCAGTGGTCCGGCTAGCTAGGGATGATAGGAGTTAAGTACAACAGCATCTGGGGGCCCAAGGTTGAGAAAGGTTGGTATAGGCAATACTGAGCTAGATGGACGAAATGTCTGAATCAGTTTAAGACATCTCCCTCCGTTTCAAAGGCACCTATGGCCTAGATATGCCTCTGATCTGCTCTTGAGTTGTGATGTAACAGCTCTCCTTCTATTCTGTTTAGCAACCAGCCAAGCCACTTTTTATCCTGAAATCTCTGCCTGATATCTCTTGTGAAGGTGCTGGACAGGTTCGTGATTTCCTTATGGTGTTGGGCTGCTTCTAAAGTAGGCGAAAGCTTCTCCCCACAAGCACAAAGATCAGGGCAGCAGATTCAATGCACCTGACACACAAAAGCCACTCTGGGACTGTGCTAAATGCCATCCTGATTTCTTCTTATCCTAACTTGGGTCTGGCGGGATGGGTTTTCCAAAGGGACGCACGCTGAACATTAAAGCAACACAAATGCTCAAGACATCTGTTTTCGGGGAGAAAATGAGCTTTCCCTTGAGTGTCCAATTTAGTATTTTGGTAGATAATTTGCAGCTTTCGATGCACAGACAACGTTGAGGCATCTCATACTGCACTGATGCTAAGGTTAACTCATTTATCCTGGCACAGTTGGTACCCAAAAATGGATTCAAAGAGTCGCGTTAGTGCATTTCACCCATTTTCTTTTCTTCTGGGAAGCAACCAGCATGTTGGATAGCACTGAGGGGCTTAAAGATAAGGTGGGATAAAACAGGAGGCATGAATAAAATAAGAAAGATAAATGTGCTTTAGATGTTAGTCTCCCAAATCCACTTTTCAGCTTGGCGCAACGCAAACAGAAAGCAGTAACAACCTACGAAGATACTGTAATGAGAGAACCTACTGTCTGAATTTATTTATTGTTGCAAGGCTAGCAGGTAGCATAGCTTCATGAAAAGAATGCCATGATATCTTGCATGTGATCCTGCCTTGAATAGCCTTAAAAATCATTAAGAGACAGGTTTCATTCCTGGTTATTTAATCTGCAGGGCACAGTTGGATTTTTACTTCTTCTTTTTACAAAAAAAGAACACTGATCCTTTACTTTCTAAAACTTGAATCTGAAGAAGTGTGTGTATCTGAAGAAGTGTGCATGCACACGAAAGCTCATACCAAGAACTAACTTAGTTGGTCTTTAAGGTGCTACTGGAAGGGAATTTTTTTTCCCCTAAAACTTGTTACCTTGCTGATTGTGGGACCTCCCTGTTGTTGTTGTTGTTGTTGTTGTTGTTGTTGTTGTTGTTGTTCTGGTGGTGGTGGTGATGGTGATGGTTGTCATTATTTACAAGATAGGTAATTAGCAATGGGGAAGGGTGTGTAACATTGAGCACCACCTCGGTCCCAGCACATTCACTCAAACCTGCTCCTCTCCTCATTTAGTCCCTACAACAACACGAGGTAAGAGGCAATAACTGGCCCAAATTCACATAGTGAGCTTCATAGCTAAGTGCAGGGGTGGACTTTGGTAATATGGTACCCTGAGGGTAAATTTTGGCACACACTCCCCCCGCCCAAAAAAATCTTATTTTCACAATCATTATTTTTGGTATAGTTGCTTTTTGAATGGATCTTTTCAGTAGGTACCCGTATATAACTTTTATTTTTATAATTATGTTGTACATCCCCCCCCCCGGCTCAGTGCAAGGGAACCACCCGCACCACCCTAAATTCAGCAAGGCCAAACGGGGACTTGAGCCCTGGTCTCCTAACCCAACACTCTAACCATTTATAGCACGCTGGCAAGGATGATGGATCCCCTTCAAAACTGTGTGTTAGCCTTGACAGACCCACTGGGCCAATTTGCATTTGGCCCACCCACACAAGCATCAGGCTACTATATCACACAAAAAATGCTCTTTGTTTGATCGGATGCTGTCACTTGGTGACAATATCCATCTGGATGACGAAGAGTATTGGGAGGCTCCATCTGAGGACCCTGCTAGTGAAGCCACAGATGAAGAAGGCTCAGATCCAGGGAAGTGGTGGTGGGACAGAGAAGACAGGTCAGAGGAAGGAGGACAGAGAGGGCCAGGCACTGTGACAGTTCACAGCAGCTGCCCGGTCCCTTTGCATGGAGCTCCCCTCCTCCTTTGACTCTGATGTCTTGCGGAGTGTCAGAGAAGCCCAAGAGAAGTTGCTGGAGTTTGTGTCTGCTTGGAAGATGTCCAGAAAGTCTCTCCTCCCTGGAAGAGAGGGGAGTGGTTGTGGGCGGGAGCCCGAGCTCCGCCCCTGGCCGGGGGCCTTAGCCTCCGCCCCTCCTCACCTGGCTGGCGCCCACGCCCACCGGAGGCAGCCAACCAGGTGTCTCCGGGGGGCGTGTTTAGCAGCTTAATGCTGCGGCTTCAGCTCCGCCTCCTCCTCAGTCATCGTCGTCCTTTGCGGCTCGGGTGGCGGTTAGGCATTGGATTCATGTGTGTCAAGGGCTAGGTGTGGCCATCGCCTGTGCTATCTACCGTGGGTTATTCCGTTAAAGGAATCTGGCGGTCGTGTATTCCGTCCGATGCCTGCTTGGCGGGAGGCCATGGCACGACCCTCGGTGACATCAGGGGGGAGCCTATAGTTGGATTAGCATCAACAGGCTCCACCTACTGTTGAATAAACCCACCTCCTATAGTCATCCAATGCCTAAGCCAATACCTTTTCACTGCTGTAATCAATAAAGTTGTGGCCTTTTCTTGCCCATTAACCTTATATCACGTGTCCTTGTGTGTTTATTTCACATAGCGGGGGTCGGGCCCTCGATCCACAAGTGGAGGGCTAGAAGGAAGAGGAGAAACCCAACGCCAGTCTTGGCAATGTCTTCACGGAGGCAGCAGTCCCTGCGTGATCTCTTTGGTATACTATTTTCCTAAATAAAACAGCTAACTTTACTTCGAGTCTCCAAGTATCCCTTCTGACCTGTTGATGGGCCTGTTCCCCTGACAGCCCCCAGATACCATCACTGCTGTGGCTTCCATTATCACTGTAGAACTTTTTCAAGGGCCCACATATAGGAAGCACAGGAACACCCAAGTAGCACCTTTGCCCAGTGGGAGTCTCATGAGTGGTGCGCCATCTAAGGGCCAATCTGCCTTTAGATGCAGGAGCCTCTAATTTGACCACAGAGAACAAAACGCTGAACGTAGAAGCTGAACACAGAAGCTGTTTTGCGCTGTTTTGATCATTTGGTTATTTACTGCAATTTGCTTTGTAATTATTGCTTGGGAGGAAAAGGGATCCATCATTTCTGAATGCCAGTTCTAACTGCAACCGGCACGAAGTCAAAGATGCTGGCTTCAGTTTCCCCCTGGCTTCAGTTTCCCCCCTGCGGCTGATGGACTTCTCTTTCCAAAGTAGGACACTTCTATCTGATGGCATTAACCATAAAAAAACCCCATTTCAAGCTGACGATATCCTGAAGGACAACGGCTCATTTCATTTCTTATCAAGAAATCAGGCAGATCCGTCATATTTCCCGAATCAAATGACATTTTCAGGAAAATTCATTTGAACCAAAAATGAGGTTTCCTCTCCACAGACTCCAATTAGTTTAAAAATGGGTTTTCCCTGATGAAAATTCTTGAAATAACTGAGCTGTGTAAGGGAAAAATCAATATGTCTATATATGTATATAGATATATATGTACACATGCAGCCAAGATATCACATCAAGCTACATAAATCTTTAATTTTGGCCATCAGTTTTATTAGTAAAATACCCAATGGCCTTTTCCTGCTATCCATCCATCCACCCCCCCTTCTTTCTTTCCATTCCCATTGCTCTAGCTATTCCAGCGAGAGACCTCTCACTCATTTGCTTCCTAAGTACACAAAATTAGCTGCTTATCTGTTGATCTTCTTACATGAGCCTTTAAGAATCTTTCCTCTCTGCATGTGTGTCCAAGGCCGCTTCTGCCTTCAGAGGAAGCCTGGGTAAAATCCTATCCTCTTGTCCTTCCCTTAACGTACTCATAGGGGGCGAGAGCCTAATTAAATTGCTCTCAAAGACAAGAAGGGATGAATTTCCTTCTTCCTTTCTCCCTTGTCACCCATTTAAGTCAGCTGAGATTCATTCACTGTGCTTTACTTATGTTCCAAAAAAAGAGAAGGGGGCGGCGGAATGGGAAGACAAATGAAGGCAGAACGCTATAAGGGGAGAAAAGTGGGGGGTAATTAAAAAGAGAGGGAATAAACGTACTTGAGAGTGCCAGTGCAAAATTTGGGACCAAACAAAACAGGATCAAGTGAGTGTTACATTCAGCATGAAAAAGGAAAGGGTTGTTTTTAACGGACCGTCTAATGGGGCTTTGGAGTAATTTTTTGCATTCATTTTAACAGGACCCAATTCCCCATAAGGCTTAAAAGAGCAGGCTATTTTAAACACATTGATCTGTATTCTCCAACTGCTTCCAGTTGGCCTCACAGCTAGTGAGGGATGGGAAATTTGCATCCTTCATCCTTTACCCCAAAATCGTGCTGCCCTCCTCGTAAAAGCACCACAAAGGGTTTTCTGTCGAGAAGGATTGTGAAGCAGTTCTGGGGCCGAAAAAGAGAGAGGAAGCCCTAAACAAAAACCAATTGCTCCTTGTCTTATAGACCTTCCCCTCCCTTCCCAATCCAGCTTGAGACTACATCTTTGCTATAGGCCTGATTTTCCCCCTCTCGTCCTGCTCCTCTCTCTGTCTCTTCTCCCTTGTTAAGATTAATGAGGGAGGCTTGGGAAATTAAGCATGAACCTGGCCTGTTAATGCAGCGCTGCTGAGGGGTGCATGTGCATGTGTGTGAAGTGGTGTTGGTGGAAGGTGGAGACGAGAAAGACAAGGTGGCCCCTTTGGCTCGACAGCTATCGATTGCCGTGTGAGGGTCACTGGGAAGACAGCACCGCTGCAACACTTCTGAGGGAGCAGGGAGCCTGCCTGTGTGGGGAGGAAGCCGTGTCTGTGCAGGGAATGCCTGGGCTCCGCCAAACACCACCGGTCCCCTGTGTGAGCCGAAGGCCCAATGAAGGCCTAGGAAGAGCCGAGCAATTAGCCTTTGAAGGTCATCATGCAAACTTGTTGTTGTGGATTCTCTTTTCTCCCCTCCCTTCCCTTTCTTCCCATTCCCCCCTCCCTCCTTACTCAAACACATCTCTCTCTCTTTTCCAATATGGTATCACCAGGCTCTCCTCCTCCATCATCACCCAAGCCCCAAAACACATCTGAGGAATCCGTTCAATTAAATCTCTCGCAGCTCCACCTGGCTCCTGAGTGAAAGGTCAGTGGAGTCTGGGAAGGAGAGAAAAGCACGAGGAGGAGGAGGAGGAGGAGGACTCTGTTCTGTTTGTGCTGCTCCTGCCTCCATCTCTCTATCTCTCGCTCTCTCTTGTGCTCACCCTCCCTCCCTCCCTCCCTCCCTCCCTCCCCCCTTCCCCTCTTTTCTTCTTTAATGATACCCAATGGTCAATCACTCCCCAGCAGTGCTGGAGATGCCCCGAAGCATCATTGTGGTCGGGAGCGATCGATCAGGTTCCTTAAAAAAAAAAGATGATAATGATAACCCGTGGACATAATGTCAACGCATTTGCTGTGCCTCTTGGAGGCCGCTCACCTCTCCGCCTGCCAGGGCCTACAAGAAGCTTGGAGGAGCCCGAGAAAGTCTTTCCCCCCCACTGTGCCCACTTAGCCCTGCCTTAAAGACAGCTAATTAGACCGAGAGCTCCTCGGTCTGTTTACACTGGTGGGGCGGGGGGTTATGTGCGGAGGAAAAAGTATGTGTGATAGAAAGAGAGAGAGAGTATAGCGATACGCATGGCCCCAAATCTTCCCAGTGCAACAGGATTCTTCCAAGTTCTCTGAATATACAGAGATGCACGCATGGTTCAAAAGACACTATGTGAGTGGCTACAAGACTATCACCACCCCAGATGTCCCTTGTTCAGCAGCTTACAGCATCAGATCACCGGCCCAGGGACAAACTTTGGTAATCTTTTGTAAAATGGCACCGCGTGTGAGGCCCAGATTTGGTGCCCCCAAATAGATCTTCTCAATTATGGATCTGTGTCCCCTCAGCTCGGTGTCCCGTGTGGGGAAACTGCCTGCAGCACCCTAAATCCAGCACTGACCAGTCCATCTAGTTCAGTACAATGGTACCTCGGGTTAAGAACTTAATCCGTTCTGGAGGTGCATTCTTAACCTGAAACTATTCTTAACCTGAAGCACCACTTTAGCTAATGGGACCTCCTACTGCCGCTGCACCGCCACTGCACGATTTCTGTTCTCATCCTGAAGCAAAGTTCTTAACCCGAGATACTATTTCTGGGTTAGCGGAGTCTGTAACCTGAAGCATCTGTAACCCGAAGCATCTGTAACCCGAAGTAACACTGTACACACAAACAGAAAGTGTCCCAGAGGAAAGACAGGTCCTTTTTGCTGTCCCGAGATGCAGGTCTAAAGTTGCTGTCAGACCTCACAATTCTGAGAAACAGAAAAGAAGTTCTGCTGCTTCATAATTCTAGGGTTTTTATATGGAAGCAAGTATTATGACCCAGGAGTTCTTCTTTGGCTTCGATTTTAATCCTAGCCAGAAATGAACCCAAGTCCCCTCCTTCCATTCTGCCTCCTACACACCTCTCATCCTTCAAACTCCATTTATTCTCTTCCACACTCACTTACTTACCTGACTGTTGCCTTGGCAGTGCTGGTGACAGAAGGAGGGCTCCAGCTCATCACAGTGATCTCATCAGGGTAATCACAGTGTCCAGCCTGACAAAGTTAGGTTCAGAATTAACCAAGCCATTCCCAGTTTGTTTGTTTTTTAAAGGAAATAGTTCAATTTTGAAAGCCTAATTATGAATTGAGTTAAAGTAGAGAGATGTTTGGATCTGCCACATCTTTAAGTAGCAGAAATAGATAACCTATAGCCCCCTAGACATAGTTGGACTCCAAATCCCATCAGCTTCAAATAACATGGTCAGGGATTATGGCAGCTGTCGTCCAACAATGTCTGGAGAAACCTGCAATATAGGTCCTCCTGTGGAATAGCTACATGTGGTCTGAAACATGAACTCACTCCACTATCTAGTATCCCAGCCCAGCTCAGGATTACACTGACAGTTCATAAATTTGTTTGGCAGAAGACAACATTTATAACTGCAAAGTATTTTATGTGCTGCTCACTATCTGACAACTTATTTGTAGTACATTTCCCCCTCCCTCTTAGAATTATTGTATGTATTGCGATATAACTGATAAGTGTTTGTATTAGAAAACGTGAGCCTCTTCTGCAGAATGAGAGTGTGCAACAAATCTAGATCAAACCCTTGATATATCCAGGATGTTATCTGCTGTATAACTCTTTGTGTTACGGCTGCTATCAGCCTTCATCGTGCTCATGAGGATTTGTCAAGATGCTTACCTGTTGGGAAATTCAACATGATTTCTTAAGGGTGCAATCAGAGATTGAATTATGGGGTTGCATCTTCATGCATCAGCGTTGGAATCATTGCAGCTCTTTGGGGCTTCCTTTTTATTCAGCGGTTGCATTCGCAATCAGATCTACATCGAGGGTCCATAAAAACAGTGTCTTCCAGGTACATTGCCTTGCTAGATCTCCTATAGCTACATTGCTCTGAAGTGCACAGAAAATAGCCATGTTAAAATCTGAGGCTTGTATTCAGCATTGCTGTTCAGCTCACACGGCCGACCTACACTTGTGCAATGTCACTCCTCTCTGCTCCCCTGTAGCCACCACTCAAATCTTTCCCAGAGTGTTGTGGGTCCCTCTGGGGGCAGATCTGGGGAGCAGAGTGTGGGGAGAGGAGAGGAAGGAGAAGTCTTGCTGTGTGAGAAGAACACCACTCACACGGCGTCGGATACAGCCCAAGATCTTTGTAGCAGAAAAAGCTTAGACTGAAGAACTGGATAAATGAACTCCAGACATGGTTCCCCATTTATAGTCTTGCATGCAATACATGGTTCTGGTTGTTTAAGCAGAGGTTTTGTTTTATATTTTATATTGCCTGTGTTTGTATGGTTTGGTCATGGCCTTTGGCTAGTACAATCAACTTATTGAGCGCAAAACTCCAGGCACGTTGCTGTGTGATTTGCTAGACCAGTGGTGGGGAACACTTTTTCAACCTGAGGGCTGCATTGAGCATCACAGGCAAACTTGCAGGGGGCCACATGTCAGTGGTGGGTGGGGCCAGAGGCAAAGGGGGTGGAGCAACAAGTGTGGCTTTTACCTTCATAGGGTCTGATGTGTAGCAACAGCCACACAAAAACAAGATATTTCTATGCAAAACCGCTTGTCTTTCCAGCAAGCAAGATGCGTCATTATAGTCAGGGGAAAACAGTGGCATAGCATGGGAGACGGCTGGTGTTTTTTTGTGTGTGTGTGTGCCCCTGGGTGCATTTTTTTGAGGGGGTGTGACCAGACGCCCCCACACCCGCAGCTCCTGACCCGGGGGCAAAGAGACGAGAGTCGGTAGGCCTATTTTTTTGTCTATTTTTGAAGACAACCACCGTTGTAAATGCAGTTTGTGCATTCTCCTAGCCGCCTTGCTGAATCTGTGGATCAGGAAGGTGAGGTATACACATTTTAAATAAGTAAATGAAATGAAATAACTGGCGTATGTGTGTGTGTCCTTCCCCTCCCTTGGCAAGTCAATAAGGGCAAAAGTTGGCATCCAACCTCTTGCTCATTCTCAAGCCCAGTATTGAACTTACCTTTCCGCCAATGCAGATTAGTTTTTTTATTCCTCCAAGAACCCTTGCAGAACTGTTACATGACAGCATTTAGAAATACAACGAGCCATTGAGGGTGATCAGCGATGCATCACAAGAAGGCCCATTTGTTTCCATTTAATAGAGAAAAGGTTAGAGTTGTACATCATCCGGCTGATTCCATTCAGTGCATTTTCGGAGCTGTCTGTTTAACCCAAGTCATGAAGAAGGGGATTTGTACATAGCAAAGCGGTCTTAATACACTAATTGAAAAGCAAAGAATCTAATTTCCTGCTCTCCTTCCCCTGATGTTGAACAATAAATTCTTATTCTTATCCTTCTCCTTCTCCTTCTCCTTCTTCTTCTTCTTCTTCTTCTTCTTCTTCTTCTTCTTCTTCTTCCTCCTGTATAGGTCTTCTCCTGCCCATCATCTTTCAAAAGCAGTGATGGTAGAGGAAAATGCAGCCCTGCATATATTTTGGACTACCAGAATAGCTAATCATCAGAGATACTAGGAGCTGCAGTCCACAGCATGTGAAGGGTGCCAGATTGTGGAAGCCTGTCAAATAGTGCTTTTCTCTATGCGGATGTGAATTTCCCTGGGCCAATCAATCTAGAAGTGCCCCCAGCTGATTATGGCAATAAAGTCACATCCTCAGCTCAGTCAGGGTGGTTAGTTGTTAAATCCTCTTCCTCTGGGTGGCATGCAAAATGCTCTTCTTCAGACTAGACCTGTTAGGGCCTCCGAAATGGAGTCCTGCTGACTCAACTGTGTCCAGAAGCATGAGAAGCTCTTTGCTGCATTATTCTGCTAATTATTCATTGTAGGAGCAATCGAAAGATCAGTATTTATCTAAGACTGATTTGAGACCTGCTTTAGCAAAGCAGCTGAGAGAATGAACTCTGACCAGAGAAGCCACCAGTTTAAATTTCATCTCTGCCCACAACCTTACTGAGCTGCCATCCGTATTCAGGTTCATCAGCAATTTGTGGGAGTCAGCAATACTACAGTGGTACCTCGGGTTACATACGCTTCAGGTTACATACGCTTCAGGTTACAGACTCCACTAACCCAGAAATATTACCTCGGGTTAAGAACTTTGCTTCAGGATGAGAACAGAAATCACGTGGTGGCGGTGCGGCAGCAGCAGGAGGCCCCATTAGCTAAAGTGGTGCTTCAGGTTAAGAACAGTTTCAGGTTAAGAACGGACCTCCAGAACGAATTAAGTTCTTAACCCGAGGTACCACTGTACTGCTACTACTACTACTAATTTTATTATTTGTAAGCTGCCTATCTGACTGGGTTGCCCCAGCCGTTCTGGGCAGCTCCCAACAGAATATTAAAAATATGGTAAAACATCAAACATTAACAACGTCCCTAAACAGGACTGCCTTCAGATCTCTAGCCTCTTGTAAGCAATAATGAGAATATTTGGGGGAACACTTTGGACACCAAAAGCAGTATATAAATGATGATTGTTTTTGTTCTCTCTTTTTTCATCCTGAGAAGTTTAACATTCTACAAAGAGATGTCGTTGTTTACAGAGGCTCTGTGAATAAGCGGGCATTTGGAGGAAACACCCCCTTTTCAAAAGTCGATCACTACTTTCTCCGACAATATGATCTGGGTGTTTTCATCATTGCTTGTTTTATTTCACAACAAATGTGCATTTATCACATGATTGCTTTCCCAATTATAACACAAAATAAAAGGCACCATCAAATAGTTTAATAGGAGCCGAGGAAAATGGAAGCTTTGTTCATCAAATGATGCAGAAAATAAAACGGCAATAGAAAAATCTGGGCTGTTGTGGGAGGGGGCCATGGAAGGTATTTGTGCTGGATTGGCTAGCGTGTAAGAAGCAAACCCATGCATACATACACACACACACATGCACACGCAACATCCCAAATCAATGTCTTTACATAAGAGGGACTATAGTATTGAGGGGAAGGTCATTCTAAGACTAGCAAAATCAGGACTCCCCCCCGCCCCAAGATGATAGTCTACATAATTGCAGCAATATCTTCCAATTTAGTGTGAAGTGTGGATTTAGGGGTGGGGTAGAAAAACACATTTGACTTTTCATTACTGTAGGAATGGGGAGCCTTTGGCCCTACAGATGTTGTTGGACTCCAACTCCCATCAAGGTAGCATGGCTAATAGTCAGGGGTAGGGCTGGGCGATATCTGGTTTTCAATATCATGATATATCACCAGCTAAACATCACAATACAGTGGACACTCAGGTTGCGAACGTGATCCGTGCAGGATGCACGTTCACAACTCACAGCATTCACAACCCGCAGTGGCATGTCTGCACATGCGCGGGTTGCGATTCGGCACTTCTGCACATGCGCAAAGCGTGATTTAGCTCTTCTGCGCATGCGCCACCTCTGAAACCCAGAAGTAGTCCGTTCTGGTACACCCGGGTTTCGGAGCGTCTGTAACCTGAAAAAACACAACCTGAAGTGTCTGTAACCTGAGGTATGACTGTATCTCAATATATCACAATATGGTGGTGGAGGGACTCGCCGGGCCTCCCTGAAGAAGTGCAGGGCTTCACTGGGAATCCCCACAATGGGCCACAGGTTCCCCATACCTGTCATATGGGGTACCATTCTGATTTCCCACAGTATGCCTTGGAGTGACAGTACATTGGGGGAGGGGGAGAATGTTCCTTAAAGGGCAGGTATCCACAGTATGCCCTAGTAGCGCGCTGGGGTTCTGGTAGGTACACTTCATGCTGATGCCAGACCTGATGCCCCAGTGTGATGATCTGATGATGGGCATTTAAGCAGATAGTCAAGACTTTGCTTGATCATGATGTAATGAAAGATTCCATGGCTGGGGAAAGAGCCATAGCTCAGTGTCCCAGGTTTCATCCCCAGCACTTCTTAATCACAGGGTGTGGATTTGAGCCCCACATTAGACAAAAGATTCCTGCATTGAGGGTGTCGGTCTAGATGTCTGATATGGTCCCTTCCAACTCTACAACTCCAGGAACTCTTGGAAATTTCTAGGAAGGGCTGAGACAGATTCCCTCTCAGAAACTGTGAAGACTCCAGCCAGCCAATTTAGACAATACAGTGGTACCTCAGGTTACAGACGCTTCAGGTTACAGACTCCACTAACCCAGAAATAGTAACTTGGGTTAAGAACTTTGCGTGCCGGCGGCAGCGGGAGGCCCCCATTAGCTAAAGCGGTGCTTCAGGTTAAGAACAGTTTCAGGTTAAGAACGGAGCTCCAGAACGAATTAAGTTCTTAACCTGAGATACCACTGTAGTCATGCCCAGAAGGGAGAACAAGAGCTGACCTCTTGCATGACATCCATTCGCCATGCAACAGGAACAAGGGTCATAACAGAAGAATGTTCCCTCAAAGTTTGCTTCACCAGTTCTTATGAGTTCCACAAATTAACAATTCACTTTGTGAAAGGCGCTTATTCTACATAAGGACGTTCATATCTTTTTGCAACCCCAAATGCTTGCTTGCGGTTTTGCAGTGACAACGAAAGCAATTTTTATTTGGGAATATGACGTTATGCCACAGGAGATGGCTATGTGTGGCCATATTCACACCACACATATAAAGCCTTGTAATACCACTTTAAATAGTCACAGCTTCCCTCCTATAATAACAGGAGCTGTGGTTTGTTAAGTGTGCTGTTAGGAGGCCCCTATTCCCCTCACTAGGGACGCGGGTGCGCTCCCGTTGCTTGGTCCCAGCGCCTGCCAACCTAGCAGTTCGAAAGCACCCCCGGGTGCAAGTAGATAAATAGGGACCGATTACTAGCGGGAAGGTAAACGGCGTTCCGTGTGCTGTGCTGGCTCGCCAGATGCAGCTTGTCACGCTGGCCACGTAACCCAGAAGTGTCTGCGGACAGTGCTGGCCCCCCGGCCTATAGAGTGAGATGAGCACACAACCCTAGAGTCTGGCAAGACTGGCCCGTGCGGGCAGGGGTACCTTTACCTTTACCTTATTCCCCTCACTAAGCTACAGTTCCCAGAGTGATTTCACATTCAATCCCTCTTCCCAGGGAACTCTGGAATTGTAGCGCTGGGTGAGAAACAGGGGTCTGCTAACAACCCTTAGCACCCATAATGAACTCTAACTCCCTTATTGAACTATAACTCCCAGAATTCGGAGGAGGGGGAGCCATGATTATTAACAGTATGACCATAGAGCTTTAAATGTAGAGTGTGAATGTGGCCAGTATCCAGGGCTCTGTGTATTTCCAAGCAGATCTTTTTATTAAAACTTCAGCGAAGCTTAACAGTTAGCAAAACTTGTGTTTTTCTCAGGACACGCCAAGTTCTATAGAGCTCTTCCAGCTATTGTAGCAGGAGTCCTGGGAAACTACGTCCCAGGAATCTGAGTGAAATTCTGCCAGTTGTTTACCATCTGGTTCACCTACCCTTCCTTCCCCTTCCTTCCCTTGCATCTCCAGACATTTCGCCGATCCTGTGGAAGAGTTTCCGCAGAGTTGCTAGGAGTCTGCCTCCCAGCTACAGTACACCTTGACGTGCCGAAAGAGACAGGGAAGAGCCTTGCAACGACGAGCCCAATCTTTACGAATCTCTCCTCTTCCTTATTCAGTCCTGTTAAATCTGTAGTTTGCAATGGCCTCGGGGAGCAAAGGGCTCAGAGCCAGTGTCCTTGTCAGGATCAATAGAGTAAGTGATTGAGTAAACACCCCCAGGTTTTTTGGGGGGTGTTGGATGCCTGTGGGCAACTTGCCACTAAAGCCAGGAACGGAGGCCGCAAGTAAACAAATAAATAAATGAAGGACAGTCAGGTCTATAATTTGTTGTGGATTAATTCTTGTTTGCCTGCTTGCTTCTTCTTCTTCTTTTTAAAAAATCAAGAATATTCCCCCATCCCCCCCAAAAAATATTGTTCTTGTAAGCCTCTGACTAGCTGGAGGGTGTTGTTTATATTCTTCATTGAGGACTCTCCCTGATGCTGTTCCTTTGCCAGCAGCATAGTAGGGGAAAAACACCAAGCAAACACGCTTCTCCCCAAACCATTCGGAATATTCTGTAGAAAGCGCTCGCTCTCCTATGGAATGCAAGACAACAACGCTGAAAGGACAGTGAATGAATGCACTCCCAATGTTTTGCAAAAATGCTACATTCAGCTAAGGCTTTTCACTTTTCTTTTCTTTTTTAAGTTTGTGACTGGGCACAGGCTGGCAATCAGGAAAGCAAAGAAAGCCCTGAGTAAGGCAGCAATGGAAAGCAGCTTGGTCTTGGAGGTTCAGTAGACGAAGGAGCCAAATCTGATTCTGAAGCTTCTTAAGGGCCCCAGTTTGACCTCTTCATTGTTAGGAGACCCCTATTCCCCTCACAGAGCTACAGTTCCCATAGTTCACTGAACCACTCTGGAAGTTCTAGCTCTGTGCAGGGAAATCGGGTCTCCTAAAACTCTCGGCACTATTCACAATCTAAAGCTCCCATAGTGCTTTAAATGCAAGCTGACAATGTGGCCAGAGTTCTACTCCCCAAAGTCAAGCAGATACTTCTGCCTCCCACTTGTGTTCAAGATCGTGTCTGCAGCGGGTAAGTGCCTTTAACCATAGGGGTCGTCTCATGATTTAGAGATGGTTCCTCACTGCTGGCATTATCCTGGTAACAGCAAAGGCAAGGTTAAGTGTCCCCATCCAACATGCTTACTATCTACATGCAAGTAACACATAGAAAGAGTGTGTCACATTTATCGCCCTCCAAATTATCTATACAGTGGTACCTCGGTTTATGAACAGCCTTGTTTACGAACTATTCAGTTTACGAACTCCGCAAAACCGGAAGTAGTGTCCCGGTTTGCGAACTTTACCTTAGTCTATGAACAGAAGCCTAACGGTGGAAGGGCACCGGCAGCAGGAGGCCTCATTAGGGAAAGTGCACCTCAGTTTAAGAAAGGATTTGGTTTAAGAACAGACTTCAGGAATGGATTAGGTTCATAAATCGAGGTACCACTGTACCAACATCCACACAAATTTCTCAGTTAAGGCTCACCAGCATTTGAAAGCTCAGCATATAACATTCCCTTCCTCCCATCACCTAAGAACATAAGAATAGCCTGCTGGATCAGGCCAATGGACCCATCTAGTCCGGCCTCATGTTCTCACAATGGCCAACCAGGTGCCTCTGGAAAGGCCACAAGGAGTACCTGAATGCAACAACACTCTTCCCACTGGTGACTCTGAGCAACAGGTTTTCAGAAGCTTTGCTGCCTCTGACTCACACAGTGCTGGAGTCACATTAGAGTCCCACTCACGCAAAGGGGCTTCCTCTGTTTTTCCTGCATGCCCCAAAAATCTTATCTGGAGGGTCCCCCAACCTTTTGGAACAGATTTTGAGGATGTTTGGAGAGCTGCAGGGGAGAGGATCAGGGTGTCATGTTGCAAAAGTCTGATGCATGAGCACAACATCAACACTGGTTATAACCCATTGTTGTTGAATATCATTGTTGCTAATGCTTTTGATGGCAGTACTCACTAGTATTGAGTATTAGCCCTCCTTTCGTTGCTGTCCATGGCAGCTATTTTGTGCTGACACACACGGCACTTTTACCCAAAAAATGAGTATCTAGACTTCTTCTTTTTTTTTACCTTCAGAAAGCTATTAGTATTAGTACTGGTATTGATACTATTTTCAAATGGCTTGGGAACAGATGTTGAGTGGAGTTTTGGTGAACATTTGCACACAGGGAGAAAAGAGATTTAGCTCCAAATTCTGTACCTCAACCACCAGAGGCAACCTTAATACACCCCCTGGCCTTCAGAAAACATTGGCCAATTGTTGCATGAGTGAAAAGAATTGAACAGGCCAATGATTCTTAAATTCTAGTCTGGCTGGGCTTACAGCTCTGCCTTTGCTCTTTATCTCCAGCTGCTAAATTCCATTAAGAGACAAGCTAAAAATACACTAAACCATTTCCTAGACTTATTTTTTCTCTCTCTCTCCCTTATTTGAGCATTTGCCACCAATGCCACACAGATGCGATGGAGGATGAATAATGGGAACTAGAAGCAGAGGACATGATCTCAAGCAAAAGAGGTTAAAGTTGTTTTGTGTTCAAGATTTTCTTAGGATGCAGGACAGACACAGGGAAAATTTGGATGCGATATGGGGGCAGTTTTCTAAAAGCGTGGCAATCCTTTTACTACCTTCTCTCCTGAACCCCCAAATGTCATGTAAATACATTTCACTTTTGATGTGAGAGAAAAAAAATGCTACAAAGAGAGGAGAGTTTAAAGATGTCACCATGCAGAAGCCAAAATCCTGGCGCATTACATCAAGTCAGATGATGTTATGGCAACAATTAAAGGCATTTTGGTCTCAGCAAGTTTTTCTAGCCGGTTGAAAAGGTCTCTGCCTTAGGTGTTCATTTTGTATTATTTGAAAACCTATTCTCAGTTGTTTTCTGTACTGTTTTTACAACTATTTTTAGCTGTTTTTAACTTATGTTTAAATATCTCCTTGAGACATATGTAAAAGTTGTTCATTTTTTTTCTTTATTTATTTAAACAAACAAAAGTGAAACACATATTTGAAATATTAGCACCTGGGCAGGAGACTGAGCCTGATCAATCTTATATTTCTATGTAAATTTTATTGATTCAAAATGCATAGCATGTGCAAATTTTTAGGCAAATGTTGGCCCCCGTTTCTCCTTTTTCTTTTGGTGATGCATTTCATTCTTTACTGGTGGGTGCAATACATATCTGGCCATCTGGAGGACAGTAGCCTTCCCATCTCTGGTTTAAAGGATGACGGGTGCTGTCCATCACACTCTAGTAATAGGACATCCCTAGCTTCTTTACACAAGGGAGAAATTCAATGCAATTTGCATTTACAGGCAAACTTACCTAATTTGCACTTTCTGAACCAAAGCACAGCCACCCTTCAAAATTTGCACTCCTCCAATTTTGCAAGGCCAAGTAATGTGTACGAATATGTATATGCTAGGCTAATGTGCGCATATAAATGTACATATTATTGAGGACAGCATAGAGAAGTGTATTCCATTGGGGGAATTGTTTTGGCAAAAATGTGTACATTAGGCAAAACTGCATGCAGAAAGTGTAAATACTGGAAGAAATTTGAACTAAAACGCAAATGAATTTTCACACAAAATGATATGCAAAGTTGTTTAAGTGAAAAACTGAGAGAAGAAAAGAAGAGTTTGGATTTGATATCCCGCCTTTCACTCCCTTTAAGGAGTCTCAAAGTGGCTAACATTCTCCTTTCCCTTCCTCCCCCACAACAAACACTCTGTGAGGTGAGTGGGGCTGAGAGACTTCAAAGAAGTGTGACTGGCCCAAGGTCACCCAGCAGCTGCATGTGGAGGAGCGGAGACGCGAACCCGGTTCCCCAGATTACGAAACTACCGCTCTTAACCACTACACCACACTGGCTCTCAAATCAATATACCACAAATCAATATACTTGCCCATCCGTTTGCTCCAGGCAGGCATTCTGTGGGATCACAGGCAGAGGTCTTTTCCCCCATCCCCTCTCACCTGAGCCTTTTAACTGGACATGCCAAGGACTGAACCTACAGATAAAGCACATGATCTGTCACAGAGCTATGGCTTCCTGTGCTGCTTCCTCTGGGGTTGCTCTTATCACAGAAATAGAAGGGGGGAACCCACCCGTGTTGTTGGTCTTCCTTCCTTCCATAACGCACAGGGATCACCCCTTTCCCACCCATGGAAGGTCCAATTTTTCAAGGGTTGCAAGAATGTAGAAGGATGAAGATCTTTCTGAATTCCCTGCAGCACCGCAGGAGCAACTACAGAGATACTGGCCACCCCATCACCCCTGGGCCCTTCTAAAGGAGGCTGTTACCCAGGCACACACAGAGGGAAGATCTCTCTGTTCTTTCAGGGTGGTATTTATCATTTGCCAATTATAAAGTTGTCATTTCACAGATTTACCGAGGAGAGGGAGGAGAGGGGGGAACATGACTAGCTAAAAGTGAGGTAAACATGCTTACGATTATTAGCTTGGAAGTGCCTGATAATTGTTGAAGGCCTTGGGCAACAACAAAGCCCAAATCTGCGGTCATCACTGCACATCTTGTCTTAACTTGTCTTTGTTAGTGCAAGTGAAAAGGTTAATGCTGTTCTTTCCCGTCAACACAGAATGAAGCAAGGTGGCACCTTTGAAATCTAAACTAACCCACCGTGCGGCTGATGTGAGTGCTGGGAGAATTGTATTCTTTGCAACATTTTTTTTTTATTTTTAAGAAATATGAATGGCAATTAACCATGTGCTGGCATATTATATGGTAAAGATGCGGGTGGGGGAGGAAGGAATAACAGATTGCTTTTAGTATGCTTAGCACAGGGTAAGCTTCACTGCTGTCTGCAAACAGCATATTGAGATGTCTCCATCACAGACTAGCCATACGGGCTTCATCTTGCTACTTAAAATGGATGCCAAGAGAAAGGACACAATAAGGACAGCCTGGCTGGCGTTTTGTAAGGAATGGAGATTTATTTAAAGTAGGAGAAATAAGATCCCTTCTCGTTCGAAACCAACTCAAAAGTGGCATATTGCACTGACTAAGCCCTGCTTTTCACACAGGAGCTCACGAACGAGGCTCCATGTGATGAGAAGCCTCCGGGTGACTGTAGCAGCTAGTGTTTCCACCACCTGCTGCAGAGAGCCCCTTCCAACCCTGTCTCAGCACCGCTGCCACCCACTCTCTCACTTGCTCACTCAATCTCCTTCTAGGTACACCAGCTACTTCTTGGATTCTGAGAAGCAGAAAGCAATAAGAAAGTCATGGTGAGAAGCTAGATGTAGCCAGTGGCAGGAAGAGAGAGCAAGTGAACAAGCAGGAGACCACATGGTGGAGCAGACAAGAGTTGTTGGGAGTGTCTGTTAACCAATAGGAGGCCAGGAAGTGGCAATGCCGAGTGGCAGTTGTTGGAAAGTTGGTTGGTTGTTGGTGAGCCCCTCTGGGGGCACCACCACTGAAAAGGCCCTGTCTAGGGACGACTAGCTCACTTCATTATGCAGTAAAACCTGGAGAAAGGGTCACTTCAGACTGGGAATGTATATAGTGGTCCTTCAGAAAACCTGGCTGCAATACATTAAGGGCTTTTAAGGTTAACATCAGCACTTTGAATTGACCCAGAAATGGATTGTAAGCCAATGCAGGTGACAAACCACTGGTATGATGCATTGTGGTATCTATCACTGCTCATCAATAAACATGGGAACTCTATTGGTTAGCTGATCTCCACCAGCCGTATTCTTGGCACTTCACAAGAGACTCTGACAGGAGGGTGGGGCCACCTACCTAATGACAGCAGGTGATTGACAGGTTTGTTTTCCCATCTATCTGTGAAACTTGGCCCACAAGAGTGGGGACAGATAAGGATATGGCCTGCCAGGCCAAGAAGGTTCCCCACCCCTGAGAAAGAACATTACTTGTTGGGCTGGGAGGCAAACCAACAAAGTCAGGTCAGCATATGGAGGGATGAATGTGAGCAAGTCTTTTGATATACATTTAGGTTTTGTTTCATCTGGGCTGAAAACTAGGAGGACAAAGTACATTCTTCTCCCAAAGTAAAATGAGTTTTGAAGAGGTTTTACAAAGGAAGGTAGATGGCATCAGGGTTGCAGTATAAATTGGAGCTGTGTGCAAACAGTCTCCAAATTCCTCACCCTATTTGAGTGTCAAGTAACAAGGGAAACCACTTCACCAAATAACTCCAGGGGGAGGAGAGAATCTACAACAGTTTCTTGGGGGTTGATGATTGCAAATGATCTTCAGTACTCTGTAACTGAAGCACAGGATCAGATCGGTCCCCTCCTAGTAAGGTATTGCTATTGATGTCTTTTCAGAAAAATAACTTGCATTTCCTTTTACTATCTGATCTACACAGCAGAGCTCTTGACAGCACTCAAAATCTTTATTAATCAAAGCAGAGATGGTTGCCGTAGTCTGAGTTGGAGTATAATCCTTAAGATTCAGTCCCCCCTCAAAAGAAGTGGGGGGGGGAGCTGGTGATAGCTTGCCTGACAACAGGGTAAACAGATTATTGTGTTATTGCTGGCTGATTGCCGGAGTTATTTTGGAGCTCTATAATTCATTTAAAGAGATTTTTGACATTTATGAAATGACTTCCATAATCAACTGACAGTGCAATATCCTATAATTGTTCAATTAAAAATGACTACTAGTGCATTCATTTATTAGCAGAATCAGATAATTGTCTTGCCACTAAAGAGTACTTCACACATTTTGCCCATCAACTGGAAATGTTTGAGTTGAAATCTGTGACACAAGAGCCAAAGTCCTGGGGATTTTTTTTAGTTTTATTATTCCTCTTTCTCTGAGTGAAGGTGTAATTATTACAGATCTCCGTAGTAAATACAGCTCGATGCAATACTGTTTTCCTGAAATTGATTGGGTGTGTGCATTTTTCCAAGGTTTATCTCTGCATAAAACTGATGCCAATTGATGCAACGGACATGAATTGGATTCCCCCTCTGAGACAGCTGAAGTTCATGCCATCAAATAACTGGTCACTGGCAAGCAATGCAACCCAAGCAGAGCTCTGGTGCCATAACTCCTGGTTTTCATCTATCATTTTCCCTTCCCTCTGGGCAGAACTTCTTATTACCTAGGGTAAAGTGGCTCCAAATGGCTGCACTGATAAATCAGTTTCTTAAGAGGGCGGCCCTCTGGGATCTCATAACCTCCAAGTTCTTTACACTAAAACTTGAAAGCTGAGCACATACTCTGGTGGTCTAGAAGGATATCCCAAGAGCTTCCATTCAGCCTTGATCCCCTGAAGGAATGCCAATGGCAGTGGAGGAGTTCCCTTGCACTCTTGTGGCCCAGCGACATTTCTATTTTATTTATTTAACGAGCTTACACTCCACTTTCTTTGTCTCAAGGTAGCTTATGAAACATGCAACATACAACATTCATCAAAACATCAGAATTAGAAACAATAGAACATTTATTCGTAGTGCAAAGGCACCCTGCAAGAAAACTGTTTTAACCTAGTGTCTGAAGCTTAGCAAGGATAGTTCCTGCCTTGTTTCTAATGGAAGGGAGTTCCACTTAGTTGGACACACTCCAATGAAGGCATAAGTCTTTGTTGGAATGAGTCATGCTTCTGGTCCATGGGGGTGCTCCAAGAGTACATGGGCGTAAGCTTGGGGCGTACATGGTAAGGAAGCCCTTAACATACTCCAGATCCAAGCCTCATCAGGGGAAAAGGCAGGGCAGAAGGGAGGGAGGGAGGGAGGGAGGGAAGGAGTTGTCCAGGACTTGGTAATTAGTAGAACTTGGAACCTGGTCCAGGAACAGACAGGAGGTCAACACAGGTCTTTAACTGCAGTCTCATCACCAGGGAACTTCGTTGAAGCTTCCCTGTGGTTGTCATCCACTGGTTCTAGTTCTTCCCTCTGGACTCCACCTTCTGCATGACAGCTCTTCAGATATATGCCAACTGCTTTCATGTGTTGCCATAGTCTTTTCTTTTCCAAGCTCAACATACTCAACGGCTGCAATGCATAGAACTTTGTGTTGTATCTAGTGCTAGAACAATGGAGTAAATCCATTGAAATTAGTGGACACGACTAACTTAGGTTCATTGCTTTCAGTGGTTCTACTCTGAGTAGAACTTAGTTATTAATTATTATTAGTTACTTATTGAATGTATATCATGTCCTTCCTCTCCAGGGAGCCCAGGGCAGCAAACAGATACACAATTTTTTTTAAAAAAAATCAAAATATTCTAAAAACCCCCAAAAAACCTTCAATTAAAAACATCTAAAAGGAGTTACAGTTAAACACAGTATTCGATCCAAAGGTCTCGAGGTTACCAGGAACAGTATTCTTCAGCCACCAAATGTCTTTGTAAGGAGGAATGTTTTCAAATTCCTCCTGAAAGTTAAAGAATGATGGAGACAAGTGCATCTCACTAGGGAGGACATTCCACAACCAGGGAGCCACCACTGGAAAAGCTCTGTCATGGGTCAGCATCAGCTGGGGAGTCCGTAGCTGGATGCAACCCTTGGTTTACGGACCCAGCTGTTGTTCTCTCAACACACTCCATGTTGTCAATGTCCTTCTTGAAATGTGCTGCTCAGAATTGGGCAAATGAAATTGTGCTTAATGTTTGCTGCTCAAAGGAGGCAAGGAGGCAATGAATTGGGGAGGGGAGGGCTGGATATGGTAAACATGAAGGCATTGCATCACATGTGGTGAAAATGTTGGTCGGTGACACTCTGCATCTTAACATCTAGTTAAGCCATGAGAGCGATAAGCAGGTTCCAAGGTTGGTCAGAGAAAGCTCTTCTTAAGGCAGAGCTTCTCTTTGAAGCAACAGATTTTAAGTAGCGTTATCACAAACCATCTGCTACGTACAATCATAAATCAATATTCCATTAAATTATCAGAAAACCAAGAAGGTAAAGAGATGATGAAGAAGAAGAAATGGTAAGCAAATCGTTGCAAAAGCAAGTGCTGCCTGCAACCCCTTCACAGCTATAATGAGTGTGTGTGTGTGTTTAATTATCTTTCTGTTTCTAAGGACAACCTTCCAGAATTCTTGGCTGAAGTTCATAATTTACATTCAGATAATGATAATTAAAGAAATCCAGTGCAAAGTCACCAGATGGAAGATAATGCTTAATTTGTGGTTGCTACAGCAGAGCATTTAATAATATGGTGTTTCAGATTCTCAGTGAGGCTTCAGTCCTCCTCTTTTCTCTCCATAAAACTCTCTGGTACACAACCGTCATTTTTTAACATTGTGGCAACATTGTCAGCAGTAGTGGCTGGTGCGGTGGGGCAGCACTCCGGAGACACCCTCCTAGTTCTGGTGCCACCAGAGCTTACCTGAATGGTTCTGGGGTGAGGCAGAGTGTTGGGAGGGCAGGGCTGTATGGGCACACTGGCAAACCCAGTCTGGTGTTTCTGTTGGTGTGTCCACACAGTCCTCACCTCGCTGCCTCCCTCTCCTGCCCCAGCTCTAGTCATGCTGGTGTTGGGAGGGTGGTTCTATAGCTCTGCAACACCACACCAGCCTGACAGCATCAGAATAATCAGAATTTTAGATACACACAGGTCTTGCTTTCCGAAAACAATGTGTTCCCAGGAAATCATTCATTAGGCAAGTGTTTGCATAATGAGGTGACAATTTCCATTATTTCCTATAGAAACATTTCTAATCCATGGTCTCTCCCCTTGCCCACCCCATGGTTTCTTCCTAAAATGGCTGCACCCAACCAGCAAAAGAGAGACAAAAGAAAAACTGATTTGTCTGAGAGCTCTGATCTCTTCTGCTCTCCCATTTGTCCAATCTTAACTCCCCGCTGCTTCTCTCCATGGTTTCTGTCCCAAAATGGCTACTATTGACCAACAAAGCACAAACAATTAAGGACGTGAGCAAACTCAAGACTGTTTGGATATCTGAATCTGCCATGTGTCTAGTGAGGTTTGGGCATAATTCTTTCTGTTCTGATAACTGATATTTTTGCATAGCGAACATTCAGAAAGCAGGACCTGCATGTACATTAAAGTGATAGTTTTCTTGGGTTATATTGCCCTCGTCAAGCAGAAAGCTTTGATTCTGCTCATTAGCCCAGTGGATGAAACAACATAGCTAACCCCCAACCCAGGCATACTATAAACCAGAGGTGGGGACTAGGCCTCCAGCAGATGGGTAGAACGGCAATATATCAAGGACCGTCTTTCCGCATATGAACCACCCAGACTCTGTGATCATCACTTTTTTTTGTCTCCTCCACAAAAGAGCTGGAGGGCAGAACATGAGATTGGGCCTCTTCTGTGGTGGTTCTCCCTTTATGGAATGCTCTCTCCCAGCGAGGTGCACCTGGCATTATTACTATATATCTTTGGCCTTTGGCCTTTAATTATCTGTGGCCTTCTAGAAGTGGGTGGGTTGTTTTTAATATATTTCTATTTCCTCCTGGTTTAAATGTATCTATGTGGGGTATGTTGTATGTTTGTTTGTAAGTCGCTTTGGGCTGCCCTGGACAAGATACAGTGACTGACAACTTTAACAAAAATACATTAAAAATGTATAGAAATGTTTGGATTTTGGGAAGCCCAAGCAGGGACCCTGGAGTTTAGCTTCCGTTAAAAAACCCAGTAAGTTCCTACAATACACACACACACACACACACCCCAAAATGTGAAACCCCACTCACATGCCTCACACACAATTTCTATGAATTGAGCTAACCTGGTTGGTGGTCTCTACCCTATAGGGATTTAGTCAATGAGTTATGTCTGCAGTGTAGCTGGCAAGTGACCTTTACAGACATTACCAAGCAGAGCTAGGAAATTCTAGGGCCACCCGTTTTCCTACTTCACCCTCATTGCTGCCGGGCGTTGCATATAATGGTGTGCACATCAGACTTCCGGGTCAGCGCCATCGACGAATGGCGGAGTTCCTCCGACTGGAGGAACGGGCTCCATGGAAATTGGGTCTTCCCGCTGCGGCGAAGGCGGGGACCTGCTAGAAATCCCAGGCGGAGGAGCCTGGGAACGTGGGGTTCGGCAGAGCACCAAGAGCGCCTCCCCTACTCGCAGGGAAACCCCCTCTTTGGGGCTCCGGAGAGAAGTGGGGTAAGCAGCGCGGTGCAGCGAACCGATTGCTACTTTCACGGAGGGAAGCCACACAGCCATCACCGGAGAGCGCTGACTTTTTCCTGATGACAATTGGACTCTAAACAAAGTACCCGTGAGTAAAAACGGAACATTGGATTAAGAAATTTGTGAATTAGGCTCCGAAGCGGGAAGGTTTAAACAGGAAGTCCGCCTTCCGCTTTTTGTAAACAGACTGAAGCAAAAACCTTGCAATCTAATAGCCTGGAAAGTTCTCTTAAAGATTGAAATTTCCTGCAACTACTACCAATAACACCCCCTTGGAAGCAGGAGAAAAGGGGGGGGGAATTTGACTGAGCCTGCAGGAGAGAGAGTAAAGGAATTTAAGTTTCCATCGTCCCAAACCTGGGAACGGGGTGTCAGGACAGAAATCGTTGGAGACATCCATTGATTAAAAGTGGAGCACTTTGACAGATAGTCAAAAAAAAAAAAGAGAAACAAACTAACTTCAACGCTGCTTTCTGCATTTCTGCATTTCAAAGAAACAAAGTATTTGAAAATTGAAAGTAATTTTCCTTTGTTGGATACGTTTTTAAATATGGATACAAATAGAAATTGTGTCCCCTAGAGGGAGCCTGTCAGTTTGCTGTTGCAGTTTATTCGGAGACTTCACAGCTGCGAGATTGAGATCGTGGGACCAGTCGTTTGACCTTGAATAGAAATGTGCTGGGAGGAAGTTTTGGTGTCTGCCCTTGGCAGGACAAATGCATTGCTGGAGCAGTTGCATGAGAAGATGAACTTGATGAATGAAAAGTTGGACTTGATGACTGCTGTAGCCAGTGAATATGATTTAATAGGAAACAAGGATAAAGAAACTATACAGAGACCAATTCAGGAAACTGGTTCAACAGGGCAAGTCCAAGGGCAGATGAAGACGGAAGAGGTTGCGACTGCACCCCAAGCAACACAAATGGTGAGACCCAAAGTCCTGCAGGAGCAAAAGCCGCTGCTTTGGAAGATTGAACTTGGAGTGTGGCTGGAAGCGTCTGGAGTCAAGGAAGCTCTTAATTCTGGTGGGACTATGAAACAGGTTGACAATTATCTTTTGGATAACTACTTTTTGGATTACAATGACGATGACGGGGAGTGGGACTGCGGGGAATGGGCTAGCTTGATGAAGGAAAATGGAGATTATTACCGGCTGGAATTCCCCGGAGACCCACTCCCCAAGGAGAAAGGAAAGAAACTACGAAAGAAACCAATAAAAGACAAAGAAGAGCGTAAGCACAAACAAGAACAAGAAAATTTGCAGAAGGGGCATAGAAGAGACTTAAGGGCCTCGGACATAAGATCACCAGATTGATGGACTGGATGCAATGGTTAGAAAGGACTGACATAACCCGAGACCAGGAAGAAGGGACGTTGGATAAAAACTAGAGAAAAAGAAAAAGTCTATAAAAAGAAAAAATTCTTTCTATTTTTGGAATCAGTGTAACACTAATGAAATATCAGGAATTATGCTGGAATGGAACCAATTGGCTTTAGTAAAAAGGATTTAAGGAGTTATGTAGAAATATGGTTTAAAATTTGAATTTTAAGATTTTTAAGGCAAGATAAGGTTAAAGAAATTAATGTAAATTGAATAATAGAATATAGCAAAAGATGGAAAGGATATGTTGAGTTAATAAATAAGATAGACTGTTAAGATAAATTATTTTTAAAAAATTTGAGAAATATGGGAAGAATTTGCTGAAACAACGAACTAAGCTAGAATACAAAATGGGAGGTGTGAGGAGGTCCAAGAAACAAGCAAATGAAAAGATGCAATATGGGATTTGTATTCTTTTTTCTTGTTTTTTCTTTTTGTACTTTCTTTTTGATATATTTTTATGTTGTATTTTTCTGTCCTTTTTTTAATACTTATGTATTTTTGAAACTTTGAATAAATATCATATTAAATATATATATATATAATGGTGTGCACATCTCATGAGTTGCATGAGTTTATGGCTTTCAGCAGCAGCACCTGTGCTGGGGATCTTTTATCAGATGGAGGGTTGCAGCCCTCCAGGATGTCACATTGGTGGGTGGGGCCAGAGGCAAAAGTGGGTGGAGCAACCAGTGTACATTTTACCTTTGTGCAGTAGGCTAATTTCTATCCATGTTCTCACGAACACCCTCTCTATCCTCCATCCACACCAACAAGAGTTCAAGGACACATTCCAGCCGGGGGGGGATATTCAAGGAGGGGTCAAAGTAGGGCTGATGCAGGATGTGGCCTGGGAAGAGTTCTGGGGGCAGATCAAAAGGGACGAGGAGCTACATTCAACAATTTGGGCTAGAGGTTCCTTACCACTGCTCTAAATCCATCCAGGTAGGGAGATTATTTGTGCAAGGAACCAACTTCTATGCATAGTTGATCTTGATGGATTAGGAACCATCTACACAGACTGGATATGGTTGCAGATTTAGATTCAGGTCTGCATCGCAATGCACATTTGGATTCTAGCCATTCAGTTTGAGTCCCATATGCCCTGCATATGTGATGTGTGCATTTTCATCCACATTGCCATACAAAGAGGAGGCGGAGACACATTGTCAACAACTGCCATCAGCTACATATGCATTGCTCTTCACAACTATTTGGGATCTTTAACTAGAAGCATTTTTTAAAAATCTACATTTTGATGCTTTTGAAAAAACATCCACGTGCTAGGAAGTTTTAGGTACCATAGATTTTAAAGCTGTCGTTTTAATAACTGTTTTTGGATTTGGTCTTACTGAATGTTGAGTTGCTGCTGCTGCTTTCAGTCTGCAGAGGAAATGTAATTGATTTAGGATTTCCCATGGTTTGCATTGTGTATCCTTTGCATTCCAATTAATTTGGGGGCAGGGCTTAGTATAGGTTAGACCAGGGGTAGTCAACCTTTTTATACCTACCGCCCACTAATGCATCTTTATAGATGGTAAAATTTCCTTACCGCCCACCAGTGCTCAATGGAAGGAAGATTCACCTTGTGCCGTAGAACCCCCTACCGCCCACCTAGAACCCTGAAACTCCCACTAGTGGGTGGTAGGGACCAGGCTGACAACTCCTGGGTTAGACAAATCCATAGAAAATAAATTAACATGTCCACTGAGGTCCAGCGCCGAGGGCCTTCTGGCAGTTCCCTCACTGCGAGAAGTGAAGCTACAGGGAACCAGGCAGAAGGCCTTCTCAGTAGTAGCACCTGCCCTGTGGAATATCCTCCCATCAGGTGTCAAGGAAATAAACAACTATCTGATGTTTAGAAGACATCTGAAGGCAGCCGTGTTTAGGGAAGTGTTTAATGACCGATGTTTTAATGTATTTTTAATTGTTTGTTGGAAGCCGCCCAGAGTGGCCGGGGAAACCCAGTCAGACGGGCGGGGAATAATTAATAAATTATTCTTATTATAGATTATTATTCAAATTAGTTATGTGATTTTCCCACAATGGAGACTGAGACAAACAGTGCAGTTTTGGGTTGAAGGCAGTCTGCAGCCTAATGAAAACAGTGTCGCAGGTGGCACCAGGCAGAACAGGAAACGATGGCTTCTTACATCCATAGTGGAGACTCATTGAAAAAGATGCTAACCTCGCTCGTTCTTTGTTATTTTTGTTTATCTCTTTTTTAAAAAAAAAAGTAAGGGAGGGAGAAATGTTGCGCATTTGGTGTTGCTTTAAAGATTTGTTCTGGGACTCATTTCTCTACTGCGTGGTCCGGATTTGAAGGAAGTCTTTTGATAAAGATGGCCCTGGCAGCTGGGTGATAAATATGATTTCCTTAACCTGCCTGGCGTTCTCAGCCACCTGCGACTGCAGCCTGCCCGCCTGTTGGAAGCAGCTCATTAACTTTCCCAGAGCTTCCCGGGAGTTTCCCTCCCCCTTGTTTTCGTTCACCTTGGGTGTTTGTAGCCTCCTTCCCGAACGGTTAACTCCATGAGGAGGCCGGTTTGGCTCGCTTTGGCTCCAGAAGCAGAGGACGCTCGAGGCGGCAACCTCCCTGCTAAGGCTCAAAATCTCGCTTAAACACATTAAGCAGCCCATTTTGGATTGATAGTGCAGTAATTATTCTGCTTCACCCTAAAAACCGTCCTGGGGTAATTGGCACGGAGGAAAATTACCCAGAGTCCTCTGCCACCTGGTAGTTAAGGAATGAATCCAGGGAAAGATAAGTGAGGCAGGGGGAGGGGAGGAAAAAATCGGCACTTATTTGATTTTAATCTCGCCACTTTGCAAGCATTTAAATTGCCTTAATCAGGTGGCTGGCTCCCAGCCTGACTAGTAATCTGTTATCAAATTTGAAACTAGATTTCTCCCCCCCTTTAAATGTCAGTGTAGGCTGAGAATTGAAGTCTATTAACGGTTATGAGCCTCTCTCCTAAAAAACTTCCATAATCTATGTATTAATGATCCTTTTTACAAAGCTGTCAAATATTACTTTATTACAACTATATATTAGTAACAGCCGCGTCGGCACGGGAATAATTATTTATTTATCCGTGTGCATGTGCGTATGTGCGCTCGTGTGTTTGTAGACGGAGGGGACGTCGCCGCACGACTAAAACACACAAACAAAACATGCACAGAGAGGCATAGACAACGTCAACAATCCGAACACAGAAACCCCATTTTTTTCTGAGACAATAACCAGTGTATGGAATAACCTTGATAAATGTAATTGAATTTTTTTCCCTCAGATAAGATTAACTAGTGGTAATTGTGAATGGGAAAGGCCTGACCCTCTACAAATGAGATGTACGACGAGCTGGAAATAATCAATTTTTCCCCTTCTTTTTCATCTCTCTCTTCCCCCCACTCCCAGCTTATACAAAAATGGGTAGAAAGAGAGAAAGAAGGAGTGTGAAGCAGTAATTTGGGGCCTATGCAGAATGAAACAATTTATGGCCTGGTTTTTTTGTTTTTTGTTTTGGCCTGCACTGATTATCTCCCTATCTTCTCATTGTGTCTAATTGTGCTGAGCTTGGTTTAAAATGAGATCAACGCAATTAAACCCCAGTAGGCTTAATTAAGGGAGGGACTTAATGCTTTGCAAAACAAAACAAAAAAGTGGGGGGGGAGGAGAGGGGGGGATTCATGCTTTGGGCAAACGTACGATATATTTCAGTTTTTTTAAAAAAAACCACAACAACCTTGATTAAACTTCCCCAGATTTTGCCTTCAGACTTGCCACTTTTTCAAAAATGCTTTCAGACGTTTATTATACTAGTTGACAGTTCTTGTGGTGTTTTTTTAAGGTCCTTTTTTTTGCATCTATTTAAATCCTTTTATGAATATCACATAGGAAAGAAACAGGCTTGCTGTTCAGAAAAGTTCCCGAAATCCTACTTTTATAAGTTCTTACTAGAACTAAGAAAATCTACTCCAGCAACCACTTTTCTTAGTCACCAGCCAGATGCCTTAATGGGACACCAGCAAGTCAGACCTTAGCACAAGAGTCCTCTCCCCTGCTGTGATTTCCAGCTTTGGATCCATACTTCCTTAGCCAAACAGATTTTCCAATGTTCTAGATTGAGGTAGGTAGCCGTGTTGGTCTGACGCAGTAGACACTTCTGTTTCAGTGTATCTGAAGACGTGTGCATGCACACAAAAGCTCATACCAAGACCAAACTCATTTGGTCTCTAAGGTGCTATGGACCTTTTATTATTTTTTATATATAGATTTTCCAATGGATTCCCCTATAGGAACAAGTCAGGGAAATGATATGTTTTAGCAGGAGACCAAAGGCTCTGTGTGCACAAGAACCCTGCCCAAGCCCTGGGGTCTCCAACCAAGATGTTCTCGGGTCACCAGGCTGAAAATCCACTGCCCAACACAAACACAGTCCTGAGCCAGATGTTCCCTTCTTCAGTGGCTTTCTGATGGCCAGCATGACATGTGCTCCAGCTGTTAGATTTGAGCAACGGCTAGATCCCTACCCCATAGCATACCCTCCAACATTTCTCCGATGAAAAGAGGGGTGTCCTATTTCATAATAGTTGTGATGGCCTGGGATTCGGATTCGGATGCTAAACCTGAGAGATCCCAGCCTGCACAGGATTCCCCGCCTCCAGAACCAGCTGAGCCAGGGCTGGGGCATGAGCCCAAAGGGTCCTCACCTATGCTGGATCCTCAGGTGCAGGCACCAGCTGAGTCTGCTCTGGCTCCTGAGGTGATGGAGGACCCATTGCCTGCAGGTGCTCCACTCTCAGCCCCGTCAGAGGGAGCTGAGGTTGCCTCTGGGTCCGGTAACCCTCCAGCCTCTCCTGAGCTGCAGAGGCTCAGAGCAGAGAGGCGGAGGGAAATAAGTTCTCGCAGGAGGAGTGCTCACCTCCAGGCCAGGAGAGGCGAGTCACCAGAGGATTGGGGCCGCCCTATGCCTCCGGGCAGATAAAAGCCAGCCAGCCCCAGTCCCAAGTTGCGGGAGCAACATTGTTGGTTGCTAGTTCCTGCCTGAGCTCCTGACCCACCCTGGCTCCCTGCTTGCATGTCTGTTCCTGACGTCACCTGACTCCCTGCCCTGCACCCAGCTTCCACTACTACTGACTACCTCCACGTTGCACCTTTGACCACGGACCAGACTTGGACCTCGTCTCTTGGGTAACCCACGGGGACCAGCACAACAGTTTTAATAATCATTTTACTAATTGTACCCCACCCATCTGACTGGATTGCCCCAGCCACTCTGAGCGGCTTCCAACATATATAAAAGCATTAAAACATTAAACATTTTAAAAAAACCTCCCTATACAGGGGGTGCCTTCAGATGGCATGGGGGTCGGATATATCCTACAACATTTCTCTGATGAAAGTAGAGATGTCCTACCACACTCGCCAACATTTTTCCAACGAAAATAGGGACATCCTCTGGAAAAGCGGGACTTTCCAGGATCAAATCAGAAACAGCGTCTGTAAATCTAGGACTGTCCCTGGAAAATAGGGACACTTGGAGGATCTGCCATGGAAGGAAAGCAAACCAGCCTAGGAGCTGATGCTGCACGTTCCCTCTGAATTATCCGCCCTGAATGCATTTATGGAGAAATTAGTTCAAACGAACTTTTACACACCCTGAGCTGTGTAACCAGGAAGGGGGATGGGGGCAAAATAGCTCCTTTTTGGAGCATTGGATTGGACTGAGGAATCTGCAGGGGAAGGTTTGGATAGCCCATATCGCTGTTGACATCAAGACTGTGGTTAACTGCAGTGCCTAAGATTCTGAGCAGGGCCAAACCTGCTTCTGGTGACAAAGCAAGACAACTGGGCAGAAGAAATGCTGCAGAGAGCCAAAGGAGAATCCTTGGCCACAAAATACCCCCCAATCCTTGCTGCAGACAGCACTGCTCCTATCACTAGGCAAAGTTAGACATAGGGATGGTTGAGAAATCCAGTTTGCAAATTTAAAGGTGCGCTGACCTAATGCACGCTTCCCAAAGGAAAATATGAAAACAGCCATCCTTTGAAATTCACACTTCGCCAGATTTTGCAACGCAGTTCTCCAGCCAAGTCATGTGTACAAAAATGCACATCCTGGATTAAAGGGCATGTGCAAATGCATATATTCATGAAACTTACAAAAATACATTCATTTAGGGGGAATTGCTTTGCACAAATGTTTGCATTAAGCAAGGCTGCAGACAAACGTGTATATTAGGAGAAGTTTGCATTAAAATGCTGATTAATTTTCATGAGGACTTTTCACACACACACACAGAGAGAGAGAGAGAGAGAGAGAGAGAGAGATGTGGAAATGTGAAGAAAGGAAGAATGAGGAAAGAACTGAAATTGACAGATTTCCTATGTGTCACTAATAGATGTTACTGCAAGCTACAGTGGTGCCTCGCAAGACGAAATTAATTCATTCCGCGAGTCTTTTCATCTTGCGATGTTTTTCATCTTGCAAAGCACGGTCCGTCGCAACTGTGCCTCTTCAAGCGGCTTTAAGAAAAAAGCGAACAAACTCGCAAGACGTTTTCGTCTTGCAAAGCAAGCCCATAGGGAAAATCATCTAGCGAAGCAACACAAAAACCGAAAAACCCTTTCGTCTTGCACGTTTTTCGTTTTGCGAGGCATTCGTCTTGCGGGGCACCACTGTACTGTTAAAAACAGCACACCTGGGTCTCTTTCTCCTCATCTCACCTCAGCATCTTGTGGTCCTCAGCATGTGATGTCATGTCATGTCAGGAGCCCCACATGCAAATAGAAGCCACCAAGGTAGATGTGTAGGGTGATGACACAAGAGTGTCATGATGTCACATTGCATATTGAGCACTAACATCTATTCCTTGCCTTGTATTGGGGCACTACTGACCTAGAAAGTGATCCTTGAGCCCTACCATTTTCCGTCTCGATTGAAAGAAATCTCATGGTAACCTGATATCGCTATTCCCTTTGTTGGGTCTTGCATAGGTTCTGAGACAGACTTTTCTCTCTGTCTTATTTTTTTTTTTAGAAACATAAAAATCTCCCAACAATGAAATTAATCAGAAAGTACAAAAGAAAAGCAGCTGGCAACCTTCTACTGAATAATGCAAAAATGTGCTGATTTAAATTACGTGTCAGCCTTAATGTATTGTCTACATAGTAAATAGAATATATGCACACATATGGGTATACAATCAGCTCATCATATTTCATTGTCTATAAAGTAAGTACTTTAATTCAAGGTAAAGGGGAATATATGAAATTTGAATACTTGAAGACTTCCTCATTATGGGTGTTGCCAAATCACATAGCGGGGGGGGGGGGAATTCTGCACTGTGAGAAATTGATATGCTTTAATAATAATATAAAAAATTTAAGAAGAGAAAAGTGTGGAATAAAATGAGGAGCTGGCAATGGGAACTTTTTATCTTATTGTGCAAGAAGTTATCAACCGATCCAGTCAAAAATCTGTGCCAGTACCACCGTCTCTACATACTAAGTATCTAATTAGTCATTGAGATCAAATATAATAAGGGAAGAAAGTTACATCTCCTTCATTGTGGTACTCATTAAAAAACAGATTCTCTAAAAAGGGATTACATGAAAGAAATGATAGGGGGCACTTGCTCACAATATCCCTTCTTCCTGCATCACCTTAGCAAGATGGTGGTAATCCAGGGGAAAGCATCTAATTGTTTATTTATCCCTTTCTTTTCAAACCCAATTAGCTAAAAATAGGTCTGCTTGCTGGTTCAAGGAATTTGAGCCAATTAACTCCCTTGCTTTAAAACAGCTAATCAATTAATACACCGAACAATAAATCACTAAAAATAGCCCATCAAAATGCAGGCTGCATACAGCTAGACTCAACTTGGGTGATGCCAAGCACATAGCAGGGCCAGGAGTATGGGAAGCACCATGGAGGTGGATGGGAGTGGTGCTCCCCCTCCCTGGTTTGGTACACAGCTAGTTTTCATCCTTCAGGTGTGAATTGGAAACCAGTTGTCTTGGGCTCAGAGATTGGCTGAGGTCAAAATAGCTTGGGAGAGGCCAGTTTGGGTGCAGGGGAAGCGTGGGTGGGAAATGGGTTCACATATTGTCTAGTTTGGTCCATGGGACCTACACTATTGTCATGGACTGGCTGGATGCTGAGGAGTGTGACGTTAACATATGAGAGAGTGCTGGAGGTGAAATAGTTAAACAGGTTGCCCAGTCAGGAGACAGGGGGGTGGAGTCAGTGGGCCTATAAAACCAGCTCTGGGAGGGGAGGAAAGAGTGTTCGTTGAGGAGTTCATTGGAAGTTGGGTGGTTGGTTGGAGTGGGAGTGAATTGGGATAGAGTTTGTGGGTAGGTTGAGTTAGTGTAGCGAAATAGGCTGAGTCAGAAACAGTTAGGGGCTAGGCAGATAAGTAGATATCTGAGACGTGGTTTAGTGAGTGAGAGCAGGTAGCTAAAGTTATAGGTCTGGATAGGCACCCCGTGAATGTAATTGACTGATACTGTTTATGAAACCACACGCTTGTTAAACTGAGTAAATAAACAGAAGTTTATGTTCCAATTTAACCCTGACTGGACTCAGTACTGTCCCAGGTAGGGCCTGGGTGGTGGCAGCAAGAAATAAAGTGGTGGCACAGGGATCAATAGACAGTGAAACGTCCGGGGACCCTGTGTGATCGCCACAAGGAGTAGCGGGGAACCTCCAAGAGATGAAGGCTCAGAGCTATAGGCACCAAGTATGGGGGGCTGTGGGGTCCAAGGCCCCCCAAAATCAAAATCCGAGGGCCAGCCCCCCAAGGTTCTGTGGTGGTGTGCGCATGCGATGTCAGCACGCCACAGGGTGTGCTGACATCATGTGTGCATGCACTAGGACACACTGAGGTAAAAATATGTATATTTGTTTTAAAAAATGTGTTTATTTGTTTTTTTAAAAAAAATCCATGTGTATATTTGGCTAAAGTGCACACAAAACTGTGTGCAGTGGAAGAAATCTGAGGTAAAATGTGGATGGATTTTCCTGAGGGCTTAAAAAAAAGCAATCTCAATCTCACATGGAAATGTAGAGAGATGATTTCAGGATTGGAAAAATGAGAAACTGAGAGACACCAAAATCAACAGATTCAGATGCCCCTGGCATGAGAGGGAGGTGGCCCCCAGTCATGCACATAGCAAGAGTTCCAGACCACAAGTACAATGCAGCATATGATGGTGTTAGGAAAATAGCAGCCCTTCTGGAACCTTCAACTGGTTCATGTTGCTTCACAGTAAGACAGGCCCTGATTGTTCTCTCCACTGTATAAAAGAGGCATATTTTGTTAGATCCTCTGAAATTGCCTGAATGAGGAGATGCGCAAATAGTTTCACAAGGGACAGCTCCACTTCACAGTGGATTGATATTTTTAAATACATTATGTGTTTACTGAAAGAATGCATTTATTAATCCAACTAATTAGCTGATGAATGCCTCCAAAGTAATTTGCTTTCTACTTCAAGAGTTCCTAGCAACCTGTCCCCACAGCCATACATCCTTGAGAGCAAACAAGAACCTCGCGTACTTTATTTCTCAATCTTTGACAACCTTTATTATTTCGTTTATCTGCTATTCATAGTGAGATGTAAACATCTTACTTCCCAGTGCGATCATATCAACAGCGGGTCAGTTTAAAATATTGGGAATCAATACGTTATAAAACATCAGGCAGTACTAAAAAAAAAAAAAAAGAGGAAGGAAA
Source organism: Podarcis raffonei (assembly GCF_027172205.1). Taxonomy (NCBI): domain Eukaryota; kingdom Metazoa; phylum Chordata; class Lepidosauria; order Squamata; family Lacertidae; genus Podarcis; species Podarcis raffonei. Next base: position 61,517,537 of record NC_070611.1, on the reverse strand, counting down.
AAAGCAGGGCAGAGCAAATGCACTGGATGTCAAACTAAACAGAAAAACAATCCAACTGTTAAAAATGTAATAAGATAATAAATAAAAGACGGGGATTTATTTTCTGCTAAGGATTCTGAAACCAAAGAACGGTTTGACAAGTGAGTGGTGCACCTAGCTTTCAGATACCAAAGTGCATTAACCTCCCACACTTGAGGAAAAAAGCACTGGTCGATTTTGGCCATCTTCTTTTACACCCTCTGACTTTTACTGTATCCTGACATCTAGAGATTCAGCTGATGGACCTGTTTTCTGGGAGGGTTTTAATATTGTCTCTGCCTTGGTTTCAGAGAATGGGGCAGGTTATATCAACAGGAAGAGTGGCTACTTATTGCACTGCCTCTTTCATTTACAATGCCCTTAACAACTGGGGTCCAGGACACCTCAGGGACCACCTGATCCCTTAGATCCCTGCCCAGTCAATGAGGGCTTCAGGGGAGTCTCTGTTAGTTGTCCCCCATTGCTTGATTGCATGGCTTGAATCCACCAGGAGCTGTGCATTCAAATATTAAAGGTCCATATAGTTAAAGCTATGGTTTTCCCAGTAGTGATGTATGGAAGTGAGAGCTGACCATAAAGAAGGCTGATCGCCGAAGAATTGGTGCTTTTGAATTATGACGCGGGAGGAGACTCAAGAGTCTCCTCCAGCACCATAATTCAAAAGCACCATTTTTGGTTTGGTGGATAGGTTTGATCTTCTTGCAGTCCATGGGACTCTCAAGAAAGAAGATCAAACCTATCCATTCTGAAGGAAATCAGCCCTGAGTGCTCACTGGAAGGACAGATCCTGAAGCTGAGGCTCCAGTACTTTGGCCACCTCATGAGAAGAGAAGACTCCCTGGAAAAGACCCTGACGTTGGGAAAGATGGAGGGCACAAGGAGAAGGGGACGACAGAGGACGAGATGGTTGGACAATGTTCTTGAAGCTCCCAGCATGAGTTTGACCAAACTGCGGGAGGCAGTGGAAGACGGGAGTGCCTGGCGTGCTCTGGTGTCCATGGGGTCACGAAGAGTCGGACACGACTAAACAACAACAATTTTATAGAGATTCCTTCCAGTTGAGGCTAGACAGGCTCTCTTCCTGTTTAACATCTGGTACCCTCTGAAGGCTTGTTTTTATTCCAGCAGGCAATTTAAGTGGTCTGACTGTATAGTTTTTTACCTTTGCTGTATCGTATTTCTTGTACAGTGTTTGGAGACCATTGTAGTTAAGCACCATATAAATTGTTTAAATAAAAAATAAATAAAAAGCAAATCAAGTGAACTGATGCTTCCATCTTATAGTTTTGACTCATTTTTACTTTTTCACTTTACTTTTGTTTATTGTACACTGCTTAGAGATGATTGCAGTTAAGTGGTATGTACAAAATTGCAAAAAGAGGAAACCCATCGCCAGAAAAAAAGATGACAGAATACACAGATTTGCATAAAAATTTGTATGCTAATACACACACATACATACACATTTATACTTTATTACTAGAATTCCTATAAAATTGTTGATGTCAAAAAAATGGAACAACAAAGCATGCCACAATGATGGAGAAGACTGAGTGAGGGCTTATCCAGGAACCTGTTAATTGAGCATTCCTCCTGATTTGCTTATACAAAGCCTACACACAAGTAAGACCATGCCTGGTCTTTGTTTGAAGAGCTGTTACACAACAACAAGGGCTCATCCTGATTTGCTTGTGATGTGTTCGTGTCTTCCTGTTAATCATTCACTCATTCCACACTTTTCTATGCACGTTCTCTTCACTTTCCTAACTACAAAGAAAAGTCCACCAGGGTGACAGAATGCCTTTATCCTCTTTAATTTCCAGTATGTGATTGAATCCCTCCCTCAATACCCAATACTGATCATTGCAAGCCTCCACTTTCAACATCCCTCCATTGGGAGAAGTGTCCATTCATTCCTATTATCTTCTTCCTGTTCTTTAACCCGTTGCTTCTATATGACTGCTGTGCTTACCTGTTTATTGTTTATTTCTCAAAAGCATTTTGAAAGTAAGTACACAATGCCAGCTGGATCACCTCTCTCTGTATCTTTGGTGACTCTCTCAAAGAACTCTAAAAGTTTAGTGAGACAAGACCTATCCTTGCATGCTGCCTATACTTCAGCAAACCTTGTTCTTATATATGTATGGTAAACCTGTTCAATAACTCTCCAAGTTGCTGAAGGCAATGATAAGTTTCCCTTGCCTCTTGTTGGTCTTCTAGTAGATCACCAGGGATTTCCGACTCCCACTTATTTAAGTGTAGCAACAACTTTTTTTTTAAAAAAAAAGACTGGTAATCAAAAGAAACTTGAGGTAAAACCTGAAATACGTTTTTGTGTGAAAAGACTGTGAGCTCATTTCTGGAGCTAAAAACAAATGACTGAGTTGAGATGCACTTACAGGTAGCCTATTTTTTAAATTCAAAATGCATGTCCTCCTTTCTTTCTAAGCCACCATTTGGTACTTGGCTCCAGTTTGCAGACCTCAACTTTCTAGTAAAAAAAGAAAGTACGTCGCTTAAGCTTCAAGTTTGTCCACCCCTGAAGAGATGGTTCCTTACTAATAAGTCCCAAGATCTCTGTCTGCAATGGCGGCGCAGCCAGGGTTTTGGCATTTGTAAGACAAAAAGTAAATTTCGTGGAATGGCAGAATATTCATGATACACCAATGAGACCCTCCAGAAAAGGAGATGTTCCTGAGCTTTAAGCAAACTGTGTGAAATTATTGTCTCCAATGCAAGGCTTTTCCCCAACATCTCTGTCACTGCACACATCTGCAAGAGCAATCAGCCTGCCTAAGTCTAAACCATTGCCTCTCATAATTATGAATCAGAGACCTGAGTGTATTCCATTTTTGTGCTAGTGCTAAGCAATGGAGCACTGCACAAATACACACAAACACACACACTCCCTTTGTTCTCTTTGCTGAGATAAGCTTGTACATATTGGGCCCGAGGGAGACAAACTAGCGACGGAAACAAAAGCAAGTGGAGTTCATACATCACTAGGCCAGAATTGATCTTCTGCCCCTTGACTCATTCTTCTTGGTTAGAGACTGCATGAAAGGGCAGAGGACAAACCTGGGCAGTATTTTTCTCATTCCAAGACCTTTGTTTTCCTGGTTTCATACTCTTTTACTTGTACCATTGTCCATTCGATGATACTACCATCATCATCATCATCATGAGATCCTATCCTTTGAACAAACGTAATTGGTGAAACTTCCCCAGCCATTGGCCAATAACAATGGTCCATCATTGGCTTCTGAGATAGGGATGGAGGAAGCTTCTTTACACTGAGCCAGACCACTGGTCAATCCATCTCAGCACTGATTACATTGACTGGCAGCAGCTCTCCAGGTTTTCAGGAAGGGTCTTCTCCCAGCCCTACCTGGAGCAGAGGAGGATTGAACCTGGGACCTTCAACAAAGCAGATGCTCTACCACTGTCCCTCAGTCCATCCCAAAGCAAAGCAGATGTTGAGTGTCTCTCTTTCTCCAATAGGACCACCCTGTCTAGCCTATTCTGGTCTCATTGACTCACCTGTGCAGGTGAGCGTTGAGATGGCAGTGTGAGCGGGGAACTGTTGCACCAGCCATTTCACACCACCAGATAATGCACATAATAAAATACCAAAACATTAAACATCTGACTGCAGAACTGACTTCCATGATTCTTCGATGCCATAATTGCAAGCTTTATTTCCTAACCCCGGAGGGGGGAAAGGGATGCATCTCGAGGAAATGTACAATTTGCTCTATTTATGGAGACAGCTCCAATTCACTTTTTATATGTTTTCAACAACAAAAAAATCCTCCTTCTTTTTTTTACCATTGCTGACCAGTGCAAATTCATGCTCACTAATGTTTATAAAATACCACATTAATGTTTGATACTGAATCCAAATGCAAGCACTGCATCATCTAACAGATAGGAGCATGATGAAATCTGTCTTGAGGCTGTCACTGAGCTGCCTGTGACAACTGCCTGTTCTGGTAAATGCTGGCGAGACACAAGCATTTGTTCAACCTCCTTAGTCACTTCTTCTCCCTTCATTTGCACAGCAACGTAGCCTTTTTGTAATAAAAACAAAAACATGTATAAAAAGTAATACTGCTTTCTTTTTCTTTTTTCTGTAGTTTTCATGTTTCTGAACTAGGTAGGCCTAAAAAACAACAACCCAAGCCATATAAATGAATGGAGTGGGCACCAAATTTTGTGTAAAGCGCGCGCGCTCTCTCTCTCTCTCTCTCTCTCTCTATATATATATGCCCTGAGGTAAATTTGGAGGTCTAGCATATAAGGCATTTCAAGGAAAGAGAAAGAGTTTGATAAGACAAGCAACGTTTGCCAAGAGGCTTTTGTACATTTCTTTTTTGACAACATTTGTCAAGTGTTTTTTGACAGCATGGACAAGACCCACTTCCCTTGTCACTTTTTATAGCTATGCCCCTACAAAGTGCTATACCAAGGAATGAGTGACAAGGTCCTTGCTCATTGGGAAACCAGCAGAGAGTGGCCCTGCTGAATTTCACTTGGAAAGTGAGTTCAAGAGCTTGGGGCACCTAGGAAAGAATCACAAAATTCCACATTTTCAATAATAATAATAATAATAATTTATTATTTGTACCCCGCCCATCTGGCTGGGTTTCCCCAGCCACTCTGGGCGGCTTCCAACAAAGATGAAAGATACACTAAAATGTCACATATTAAAAACTTCCCTGAACAGGGCTGCCTTCAGATGTCTTCTGAATGTCAGGTAGATGTTTATCGCTTTGACATCTGATGGGAGGGCGTTCCACAGGGCGGGCGCCACTACCGAGAAGGCCTTCTGCCTGGTTCCCTGTAACTTGGCCTCTCGCAGTGAGGGAACCGCCAGAAGGCCCTCGGAGCTGGACCTCAGTGTCCAGGCAGAACGATGGGGGAGGAGACGCTCCTTCAGATATACTGGACCGAGGCCGTTTAGGGCTTTAAAGGTCAGCACCAACACTTTGAATTGTGCTCGGAAACGTACTGGGAGCCAATGTACATTCTACATTCAAACATTTCAAATCCAAGTTCCATTTTTTTAATACCCAAGGGCAAAGTATAGCACATGGGGGGGCATGTCAGCCCCAGGCCTTGAATGTGGCCCTCTGGGCCTCCTCTATTGGACCCTTTGAAGTCCCCCATAGCCACACCTCCTCTCCTCAAGCCACATCCCTCACCAGCCTTGCCTCATATCCTCAATAATAATAATGATAATGATAATAATAATAAAATTTTATTTATACCCCGCCCTCCCCAGCCAAGACCGGGCTCAGGGTGGCTAACAACCAATAATAAAAACAAGTTGATTAAAATACAATTTAAAAGATTAAGATACAACATTAAAACATTAGGATGCAGCCTCTTCACAAGAGGAGAAAGGAAAAAGAAAGAGGGGGAGGGAATCAAATTGATTCTAAGCCAAAGGCCAGATGGAACAGCTCTGTCTTACAGGCCCTGCGGAAAGAAATCAGATCCCACAGGGCCCTGGTCTCATGAGACAGAGCATTCCACCAGGCCGGAGCCAGAGTTGAAAAGGCCCTGGCTCTGGTTGAGGCTAATCTAACTTCCTTAGGGCCAAGGACCACTAGGGTGTTGCTATATATGAACCTTAAGGTCCTCCGTGGGGCATACCAGGAGAGGCGATCTTTGAACATCTTTGCCAGGTTGGAATGCATCCCGACACTCACATTTGTCTGGATGCAGGATAAAAAGATTTGTGAGGGATAGGAATGAATCTACTATACACAGGTAAAATTTGTATTCATTGCTCTGCTTACTTTTGCCTCTGGCCCTGCCCAACTCTGACAAGATGGCCCTTTGTTTTTTTTTTATAATTAATTTTTATTCAAATTTCCAATAACCAATCCAATTACAATTTAACATCCAATTTAACTTATACATCTTGTAGACTTCCGTCAGCCTATCTGACAATTTCCATAATTTTCACAACTTTTCACATTCCTTAAATTTATGTTGCACTTTAACAATCCTTATTTTATCTTTTCATTTAAGCGACATTCCTTACTATTCTCTTCACAAAGCTTCCTGAAATCCAACAAGCGTTATTTCCTGATCACACACAGTTTTGATATACTCTGTAAATTTGTTCCAGTCCTCGGTGAATCTCTGATCGCGTTGGTTTCGAATTTTACATGTTAATTTGTCCATTTCTGCGTATTCCATCAATTTCATTCTCCATTCCTCCCTCGTTGGCATTTCTTCCTGTTTCCATTTTTGGGCCATCAAAATTCTGGCAGCTGCAACTGCATATCTAAATAACTTCACATCTTTCTTTTCAACATCATTACCTAATATACCTAGTAACAATGCTTCTGGTTTCTTTACAAAAGTATATCTCAGCATTTTTTTCATCTCGTTATAAATCATTTCCCAAAAGCTTTTCACTTTCTTACATTCCCACCACATGTGATAAAATGTTCCTTCTTTCTCTTGACATTTCCAACATTTATTACTAACTTTAAACATCTTTCCAAGTTTCACTGGAGTTATATACCATCTATATAACATTTTCATCACATTTTCTTTTATCGTAGTACATGCGGTGAATTTCATTCCCTCTTTCCATAACCTTATCCAATCCTCAAATTGTATATTATAACCAAAATCTTTAGCCCATTGAATCATTACCGTTTTAACTTCCTCATCCTTTGTGTGCCATTCAAGTAATAGTTTATACATTTTTGACAATGTTTTTACATCACTATTCAAAATTTCTTGATGAAACCTTGATTTTTTTCCTGAAAAACCTTTCTCCCGCATCCCGACACTCACATTTGTCTGGATGCAGGATAAAAAGATTTGTGAGAGATAGGAATGAATCTACTATACACAGGTAAAATTTGTATTCATTGCTCTGCTTACTTTTGCCTCTGGCCCTGCCCAACTCTGACAAGATGGCCCTTTGGAAAGAGGTTGGGTGGCCATGTTCCAGGGATTCTTTAGCCATGATTCCTGCATTGCAGGAGACTGTACTAGATGAGGTCCCTTCTGATTCTCCAACTCTATGATTCTAGACAGATCTTCCCTCTCATGATGAGAAGTTAGTGAAGCCTGCCCATATGCGGATGCTGGGAGCAGAGCTGACCAGATATGTCTGGATGAATTTGATTATCTAGACCCAGTTCAGTCTGGCTTCAGATCTGGCTTCAGCACCAAAATGGCCTTGGTCACCCCTATTGATTATCTTTATTGGAATAGGGACAGTGGGAGAGTGACCTTGTTGGTTCTCAGTCTTTCGGCAGACTTTGGTGCCATTGAGCATGAAAGGAGGTGGGGGTGGATGGGTACCTTATTTTATTTTATTTATTTTATTTTATTATTTATACCCCGCCCTCCCCAGCCAAGACCGGGCTCAGGGCGGCTAACATCAGGTATAAAAACAATTGTTTAAAATTCAACTTAAAAACAAGATTAAAATACTACTTAAAATGCAGCCTCATTTCAGTGGAAGCCCAGATCAAAAACTGTTTGGAGGGAGCAAATGTAAAATCTTCACCATGGCCAGCTATCCAGACTGGTCCTACGTTGGCCAGAAAAGCTAGGGAAGATTCCTCTTTCAGCTGCAGAACTAATGCCAAAGAGTAGAATTGTGAGCCTTCTATTCCTCACCTTGGAATTTAGGCTAGAGGATTCCACAGTGAGCCATCTTGCCCCCATGGTTCTTTAACTTCTATAAGAAATCACCCAGAGATTTGAAGTCTGATGTCATCAGGTTTCAAATGACACCCAACACTCGCTCTCCATTCCATTTAAATCAGGAGAGGCTGCTGAGGTACCTGATCAGTGCCCAGAAGCAGTGATGGGCTGGATGAGGGCCAAGACAGAGGCTGAATCCTGGAGCAATGGAGGTTCTGTTGATCAGTGATTTCCAGGTCTGGTATTCTGGTAGGTAGCTTGTTCTGGGTGGAGTTGCAGTTCCTCTAAAGGATAAAGTTTGCAGCCTGGAAGTTTTCTTGATAGCACTTCTTGGATTGGGATTGCTTATGATTTCTTATTTTTAATCAACAGTTTACCACCCTGGGAGCCTTCAGAATGAAGTGTGAGTTAATAATAATAATAATAATAATAATAATAATAATAATAATAATAATAATATGGAGGGCCACATATTCTCCCTCCCTGTCTTTAAACACCTACACTCCCGTGTATTAAAATAACAGCACTTTTAGACCTGCAGACAGCTTCACATTAAGGGGGCGGGGGGGGGGAGGGAGAGAAAACATATATTATTCTACCCAATGAAACTAAGACTAGGGCATCTCACCCCCTCCTGGCTTTTCTATATATGTGCGAGCATTTCTGAGAAGTGGGATTAAAGAGAAACCTGCAGGCATATTAATAAATAAACTTCACATGGTGTTAGATATTAAGTAAACATACAGCTAAATATTTCTCCAGGGGGCCCATGATCTTATAACCTGTGGACTTCTAATTTGGTTACCTGTGACATGTGATTCCTGCCCCTGGGGTTTTGCAATAGATTAATTTTGATTTTTTTAAAAAAATGTTTCATCCATACTTGCTGCCCAAACTTGTGTTCTGGCAAAAAAAGAAGAGCAGCCTGATCTTAGAGATGGGCTTAAATTGCAGCAACACAGCCAGTGATTTGGCTGTGAAGACTAATGGTCAAACTGGACATGACACAGCAAACTGGGAAGAAGGATCTCCCACAGTTTTTTAAAAGTGTTGATAGCAGCCCTGTGCATGTGAGAGCATTCATATGTTTGGATCGTGGCATTTTGCCCACTAGGAATGTCAGAGGATTCCAACAAAAATTGCCAGAGGTTGCTTATTCATGCAATCAGTGTTTGCTGTTGTTGCTTTCAGTCTGCAAATAATACTTAATTGATAATACTTAATACCCCATCCTCACAACTTGCATTGTGGTTCCTGTGCATTGAAATAAATGGAGTGTAATAACACAATGGCAACAAAATATGCATTGTTGTTGTTGTTGTTTAGTCATTTAGTCATGTCCAACTCTTCATGACCCCATGGACCAGAGCATTCCAGGCACTCCTGTCTTCCACTGCCTCCCGCAGTTTGGTCAAACTCATGCTGGTAGCTTCGAGAACACTGTCCAACCATCTCATCCTCTGTCATCCCCTTCTCCTTGTGTCCTCAATCTTTCCCAACATCAGGGTCTTTTCCAGGGAGTCTTCTCTTCTCATGAGGTGGCCAAAGTATTGGAGCCTTAGCTTCATGAACTATGCTTCCAGTAAGCACTCAGGGCTGATTTCCTTCAAAATGGATAGGTTTGATCTTCTTGCAGTCCATGGGACTCTCAAGAGTCTCCTCCAACACCATAATTCAAAAATATGCATACCTTACATTAATTCTATACATTACCCAAGTTACATAATTTCCTCACAGTAGTCACCAAGACGAATAATGTAGGTTCAGGCAGAAGACAAACTGCAGCAGAAAGGAAAAAGTGCTGCATGCAACAAATAAAAGGAATGGAAAATGATGCCTTCCTATATCCCTTCTGTCACAGAGCAAGTCGGTCAGTAAATCTCACAGTTCAAAGTTGGCGATAACACTTTATTGTCAAAAACCACAATTCTCACAGACTTGACTGAGTGTCTGGCCTAATGAGCACAGTATCTCATTCTCTGTAGGTCTTACTCCATGAAACCAGTTGCTGAGACTAAAGGTCACCACCTCCCCACAGCTGTCTATGTCTCCTCCTCTCCAGGGCTATTGCCAAGCAATCAGAGACTGCCTCTACATGCAGCCTGTCACTGTTGTGTGTCGCTCCTGGTTCTGGGAGAGGGGAGCTTGTTACAGCTAGAGGGGGAGACACCCATTACTCTTCACTAGCCTGGCTCATCTCTGCCTCTTGGTCTTCCTCCTCCCACTCTCCTGCTTCAGCTTCTGCCTCTCATTCAGGACTTCTTTCTGCCACCGACTCTCCCAGCTCACTAAGCCCTGTTGCCCCTTCAGCTTCCGACACCTCCTCTTCCCCATCTTCTGACTCTGACTACTCATCATTGTCCCACCACTACTCTCCAGGATCCAAGCCTACTTCCCTTGGGGATTCCCCAGCTGGTTCCTACCACAATCCCTACAATTGCAACTGATACAGTAAAATCAAACATAATAAAACCTAAGAGCACAGAGCAGAAATATTGAAACATTCAACAGAGAAGCCAACTCCTTCAAATCAAAGCCAAACCAAAATCCAATACAGCGAAGGAGACATTTTGCATTTGAAGAACAGTCATTTCCAAATTACCGTGTACGTTGCCTTGTTTTATAGAGGCATGTTTTTAAAAAATGTAAAGAAAGCCGACAAAACATAGATGTTAACAATAGCAGCTTTGCTTGTTCCCAGCGATGGATGATCTACCTTTGGTGTGTGTGTGTGTGTGTGTGTGTGTGAGAGAGAGAGAGAGAGAGAGAGAGAGAGAGAGAGAGAGGAGAGTGTATTATTTCCTGCCCAAGCCTTGTAAGAAGTGTTAAAAATGCTTTTAAAAAAATAGATGAGATATAAATGTATACATGACAGAATCAATTTTTCTTTTAGCTGAAGGGCATAATATACAGCAGTATGTCTCCTGCTGCTGAAAGGAAATTATGGTATGACTTGGGAACATCATTCTCCCACCTGAAAAAATGAAGCATTTCAAAAAAGAGAGAGAGAAAAAGCTCCACAAACAGGACACTGAAAGCTGTGTATGTGTGTGCGTGCGTGCTAAAAAGCAGGTCCTTGTCTAATATATGTTTCAATGTGAGCCAAGACAGATAGAAGCAAATGCTGCATTGACATACAGTGAATACTGACGACCATTTACGAAGCCTTACGTTAATACAAAATTATTGCCATTGTTACTATGTTTGCATCCCAGTTTAAAGGAAAGCTTAGCAGATGGGGCTGGAGACATGAATTTCGCACAGGTGGAATGTAGCCTGGGTAAGAGCCACAAAAATGTATATGCCACATATGTATACATTCTATACATTACCCAATTTACATAATTTCCTCACAGTAGTCACCAAGACAAATAATGTGGGTTCAGGCAGAAGACAAACTGCAGCAGAAAGGAAACAGTGCTGCATGCAACAAATAAAAGGAATGGAAAATGATGCCTTCTTATGCCTCTGGTCCACCCATATCCATTATATGGCCCCTGGAAGGGCACTCACAAAAGAATGCATCCCTTGGAGTGAAAAATCATACCCTGTCCCTGCTGCAGAATCTGGGTCACAGTCTCAGTTTACGCAGAGTGATGGGGAGGCATTCGCTGGGTTCGGTCCGGGCTCCAGAACATACTCCAGCCCAGGATGCTTTGCAAAGTGGCACAGCTGTATAGCTGACAGACAAGGGCTCCAAGTGAGGACCCATCTCTCAGTGGCAGAGCAAATGCCCTGCATGCAGAACTGTGTGGAATCGCCTCTTCTAGGCTGGCAAAAGAGCTCGTAAGTCAGCAAGGCACATCAGCTGTTGCAACAGATTCCTGTCCACCCAGGCATTTGACTGCTGAAATCGATGAGGGTGGGAAGGTTGGGGGAGAATTGAAATTATTGTGGGTGCATTTGATAGTATTTAAATGCTTTCAGATGTTTAAATATATATATTTAGATACAGGCAAATCACATGGGTGTTGGGCCCCATCCTGCCTATTACAGCCCTGTCCCACTCCATTCCGCCCCTGCCCCACCTGTCAGGGCCCCAATAAGAAAAGTGAGAGATATTTGATTCAGCTCACATTTAAAGGAGAACCTACTTAATTTGCACTTTCTGAAACAATTTGCAAACTGAAGCACAGTCATCCTTCTAAAATTGCACTGCTCTGAATTTTGCAACGCAGTTCTCCAGCCAGGTACGAAGGGATGGGAGGGAAATTTGATTTACCGGTAGTTTGCATTTCAAGGTGAACATACTCAATCCACACTTTCTGGAACAATAACGGATACCCAAACACAGCCATATTTCAAAATTTGCAATTCTACGAATTTTTCAGTGCAGTTCTCCAGCCAAAGAATGTGTCCAATAATGCATATAATGGGATAAAATGTGCATATAAATGCATATGTTAGTCAAAATAGTATTAAAAATATATTCTATTGGGGGAACCACTTTGCTAAAATGAGAATATTAGGCACAAATGTGCATAGAATTAGAAGAAATTTTCACCAAAATACTGATGAATTTTCATGAAAACATCTATAAAAAGTCACAAACTGATGTGAAAATTGTTGCTGTTGTTATCATTAATGTATTACTCACCTTCTATAGTAAAGGTAAAGGTAAAGGGACCCCTGACTATTAGGTCCAGTTGTGGTTGACTCTGGGGTTGCGGCACTCATCTCGCTTTATTGGCCGAGGGAGCCGGCGTACAGCTTCTGGGTCATGTGGCCACCCTGACTAAGCCGCTTCTGGCGAGCCAGAGCAGTGCACGGAAACGCCATTTACCTTCCCACCAGAGCGGTACCTATTTATCTACTTGCACTCTGACGTGCTTTCGAACTGCTAGGTTGGCAGGAGCAGGAACCGAGCAACGGGAGCTCACCCTGTCATGAGGATTCGAACCGTGACCTTCTGATCGGCAAGTCCTAGGCTCTGTGGTTTAACCCACAGCGCCACCCGCGTCCCTCTCTCACTTTCTATACAAGCATACAAAATAGAAATTCATGACAAAGACCAATTTGTCATACCCAATTAGTAGTTTTTTTGTATTTTAATGACATTGCAATCATTTCAGGTTTCATGGTGCATTGTGTTGTTCTTAAGCTGTTCATGGTTCTCTGTACCATGAGCATGAAACACAGAGAAACAAACTACGTCTTACTACTACTGAATATTTTGTGGGGAGCATTGGAGAGTCAAAGACTGTAACAACTGAGTCTCAAGTATAATTCCAAGTACATCATACCAAAGTTTGTGTGTTTCCGATTGTAATGCTGGGTAATATAGTGTTGGCCCTTGTCTCTCAACAGAAGATTGAAGACAACGTGAAAAAGATCTTAACATTTCTGCAAAGCTCAGATGCACAGGGGGAACTTTGCAGTTGAGGTTTATCTACAGCTAGCAGGTATAATAATGGTCTCGTTCAGTGCTGCGGTTCCTTTAGCGTTTCCAGAGACAATGCAAGAGAAATAAAATTTAATGAATCTCCAAAGCAGCACTTCCTTGACTTATTACATTAGCAGGACCTCTCATCTGATTGGGACTTTTGAGAGAAATGCAGAATTCATTAAAGCAATTTACTTTATAATGGGAGATGGCTAAGATAGATCCCTACTAATGAGATGAAGAGCATTAATTAAATAAATGGTAGAGTGGAAGTGAACTGTTTTGCTCGAAACCTGGCAAATAACCCTCTCCAGCTATGCCGCAAACTTCAGGATTTCTCAGCTAGTAAATGTTCAAGTTTCTTCACAGTATGGGTTGCTACTTTGTCTCAAAGTCCAAAGTGGTTACTGTGGTTAAAGCTGCAGCTTATATAGTGGTACCTCGGAAGTTGAACAGAATCCGTTCCAGAAGCCCGTTCAACTTCCAAAACGTTTGGAAAACAAGACACAGCTTCTGATTGGCTGCAGGAAGGTCCTGCAGCCAATTGGAAGCTGGTGAAGCCATGTCGGACATTTGGGTTCCAAAGAACGTTCACACACTGGAACACTCACAGGTTTGCGACGTTCAGGAGCCAAAACGTTCAACTCACAAGGCGTTCACGAACCAAGCACAGAGCACCTGCTTTGCATGCAGATGGTTCCAGTTTAGGTTAGGGAATGACCATCATCTGGAACCCTGGAGAGCCACTACCAGGCAGTGTAGTCAATACTGGGACAGATGGACCAGTGATCTGACTTAGTGCATTAAGGCAGATCTTTCTGTTCAAATGCTCCTCTTCCCAACCAATCTCTTTTCCTTATCTACAATGTCTGCTAGACAAGGACTACAGGTTGTATTCAACTAATGTTTACTCAGAGAATACCCACTGAAATTAACAGATTTAATCCTGTCCATTAATTTCAGTAAGTCTACTCTGAGCAATAGCTGGTTGACTACAACCCTGTTTTACTGCTGATAGCCATAGATCACTCGGGGAGCCATTGCGGGAGTTAAAAATACTTTAAATAAGTACAGTTGTACCTTGGTTGTCAAATGCCCTGGTACTTGGATGTTTTGGCTCACAAATGCCGCAAACCCAGAAGTGATTGTTCCAGTTTGCAAACGTTCTTTTGGACCCCGAATGTCCAACAGGGCTTCTGATTGGCTGCAGGAGCTTCCTACAGTCGATCAGAAGCTGCAATTTGGTTTTTGAACATTTTGGAAGTCGATCGGACTTTCAGAACAGATTCCAAGGTAATACTGTAAATGCAGTTTGGACGTATTTCAGTTGTTAAATGTAAATATCCCCTTTGTCCATTATGGGATATAGTGGTGTTTGGTGAAATTCTCTCTGTGTGTTTTAAAGAACAGTATATCAAGAACAGAATATGCCCCAGGGTGTTCTCTAGTACTCAGGGGTTCCTCTGCAGTCAAACCAAGTTTGGGTTCCCCCAAGCTAGAGAGTTTTTAAAGCCACAGCTCTGTAGCTTGCAGTGGTGCACCGGGGATTGCCAGGAGATATGTATTTATACCACATTAAGCCCTGTGATTAAATAGAGGACTCAAAGGTTGCATGCCTACAAGGCCTTTTTGCTAGTACTTGATTCCATGAGTGGAAGGCTATTTTCCTGCTTTGAACTAAACTCTATTATCATTAATGAGCATTGCAGGCGCATTGGCAGGGAATATAAACAAAGTGCAGCGCAGACAGTTTGCAAATTTCCAGTCTGCCGTTCTACCTTGCAACCGCCGTCCTTTCCTGCACAAAGCACCAAAATAAAAATAGCAACACAAATTACCACATATATGGAGAAGCCTTAGATGACAGAGGAAAGGTGGAGGGGGTGTTGTGGGGCCAGTATACAAATAATTACAGCACTTTGATATGCAAAAGTGGGAGCGAGTGGACTCACAAGCGCAGCCCCTATCCGACACAAAAGCTCAACGTTGGGCTAGCACTTTCCGTAAAAGAATGAATCGTGGCGTGACCGATAACATTCAACAATTGCTCCGATGTATGGCCAAAAAAACCAATTTGCCCCCTCCGGAGGGAAGGCTTTGTTGCGTCAAGCAAAATTTCCATGTTGCTTTTCCAATTCAGCTGGGTGGTTGATCTGTGTAAGGAAGTGCACCATCCTGGTCACAAAGGGAAAGGAACTGCTCTTCCCTGCCCCGCTCTAATATGTAGAGTGTGGAGAGAGGCAGGGGCAGGAGAGGAGAAAGAAAGAATTATCAGGGAGATTTCTCCCGCCTCAAAGACATGCCTACAGGAAGGCAGCTCGCAACTAAAGTCCAGAAAAGGCCGGCACCTGCTATGATGCTGCTTCATTAGAGGCTCCGCAAAGGAGAAGCTGAGGATCCATTTTGCTTTTCCCTTGCTTTATTGATGATATCACGGCCGCATTAATGGAATCTTTACACTCTACTGGTACACTACGAATTTATCTACAATGCATTCAGTTATTGGGTAGGCAGCAGATATCTGGCCTCTGTGCATGGGGGCGGGGGGCAATGTCTTTTTGAATAAAAAAACCCACATTCCTTCCCTTGCTGGTATCCATAAAGGAAGGCCAAAGTTTAAGACATCATAAGACAATATAGAACTCTCGCAGCAGACTGGGAATTGGGATAGAATCCAGGGCAGGGAGGGGATTGGGCGATGTCATTAGAAGCTGGTTTTCCATTTCAGTTTCGTTCTGAGTGTTTTTATTCCGAATTGCATTTTATAATTCATTGTTTGTGTGAACTGTCCAGAGAACTTCAGTGGGTGGGCGGCATACAGATGTATGCATTAAGCATACATCTATAATAGATGTGATGAATAAATAGATGTAATAAATGTAACAGTTCCAATGACAGTATGCTTTTTATTACGTTTGTATCATTGATGTTCTGTAATGTGTTTTTAATGTACATCACCTTGGGATCTTTTGATAAAGTATGATGTATAAATTGAATAAAGAATGATAATTAATAAATAAATAACAATAGTAAACGATG
This sequence comes from Podarcis raffonei, assembly GCF_027172205.1. Classification (NCBI taxonomy): domain Eukaryota; kingdom Metazoa; phylum Chordata; class Lepidosauria; order Squamata; family Lacertidae; genus Podarcis; species Podarcis raffonei. The sequence continues at coordinate 61,501,393 of NC_070611.1, read as the reverse complement.
AAGAATTCTATTCCATTTCTGCATCGACCGACTTGAAGTTCTTTCGAAATACATATTTAAATTTGAAGAAGTGTAAAATCTGTTGTGTAGCTACATTCTGATCCACACATTCAAACAGGAGGTATGGAGTGGAACGTTTCATATCAGATTTCACAAAGAGTGCTTCCAGATGGATGTTTATTGTGGGATCAACGATCCGCACACAGGCATGTTTTTTCACAGCATCCACACAATATTATTGACATCAAAATGCCAGCCTGTATTCCCCCGTCCATTTAATGTGGATCTACCCTTTCCACAAAAAATCTAATGAGTTAAGAAGGAAACCTGTTTGCCAGTGATCTGTTTTGATATCTGAATGACCAATTTGCAATATTAAGCCCTTACCTGGAAGCATTCAAATATCAAATTCCTCCCAGGCATCCTCCTTCAGTAAAACAGATAAAATAGCATCCATTCCCCAAGGCAATGGATTCCAACATTTCTATACAATGGTATTCTTCAACGTGCCTTCCTTCCATCATGGAATCCAAGGTGGTCTAAATGAACTTTTCAAGTGGTCTCCCATCCAGGCACTGACCAGACCTGCTTAGCTTCAGCAAGATGATAGCCACTGTGTGTGTGTGTGTGTGTGTGTGTGTGTGTGTGTGTGTGTGTGTGTGCCTTTGTGCTTTGAACATGCAAAGTAAATGGAGCATGTCTTTGCTTAACTATCTCTTGCAGCTGTACCTTTCTGAAAAACAATCAATCAAACAAACTATGTCAATAAAGCCCACATGTTCAACCTGAATAAATCATGCAAAAACCACACCTTTTTCCTAATTCATTCGGCCATCATAGCTTGATGGCAATTGAACAACTGTGAACATCCACCTAACAGAGGCACTGGAGAGGGCCACTTCAGGAGGAGCTGGGAGCAGTGAAATAAAATGCCAGGTTGAAAAAGAGGCCCATCTAGGAGCACCCTCAAGCAAGAACATAATGATTTAACCAGATTCAGCTACATGCATGCGTTGCAATGGCTGAGTCCAATTTCTACTACAGCATTCATTTAATTAGAGTTGTAAGAAGTATGGCAGAGCAATTCGAACCTCCTTTGCACCACGTTGGGGATGGTAGAATGGGAAGATGTGTATCTCCTTTCCATTGGCTTCCCACTGGTGCAGTGATCTGCCCCCCCCTCCAGCATGTGCGGCAAGGCTAAGGATGCAACAGTGACTGGGGGTGGGCAGGCTGGGGGGGGGTGAATCTAGGATTACTCCCAAAGGCTTCAGTCCCAAACACTTATATGAATGATGCAATGTTTGGGGACCTGTTTGACAGAGCTTTCGCTGCATTCAATACAGATACAGTGGTACCTTCAGGTTACAGACTCCGCTATTCCAGAAATAGTACCTTGGGTTAAGAACTTTGTTTCAGGGTGAGAACAGAAATCGTGCTCCGGTGGTGTGGTGGCAGCTGGAGGCCCCATTAGCTAAAGTGGAGCTTCAGGTTAAGAACAGTTTCAGGTTAAGAACGGACCTCCAGAACGAATTAAGTACTTAACCCGAGGTACCACTGTATATGTTTTTCAATTCCAGAACAAAAACTAAAGGACTAGCTCTCCAGGTTCTCAGCTGAATATTGACTAGTATAACAACAACAACAACAACAACAACAATTTATTATTTGTTATTTATACCCTGCCCATCTGGCTGGGTTTCCCCAGCCACTCTGATCAGCTTCCAAAAAAGATTAAAAATATATTAAAACATCAGTCATTAAAAACTTCCCTAAACAGGGCTTACATCTCTGCTACCACTGCTCCCTCTAACTCTTGGACTAGATTGGATTTTTAAAAAAGAAAAAGAAAAACTTGCAATTTAAAGTTGTTGTTTAAACTTTTTAGTGGTTTGTTGCACAAAAAGGTCTCCAAGAGATTTACAACGTATTTCAAACATAAGCATAAGTAAAAATAGATTATAATATAAAAACATTTATATTATACATCACACAGAAATGCATGCAGTTCCTTAAAAATACACAAAGTAATCCCATTAATAAGGTGCCAGTGAAGGTGCCAGGCAGATCTCAGTGGAAAGAGCGTTCCACAAACAGGGAGCCACAACTGAAAAGGCCCTCTCCATTATCATCCTTGAATACTCCCTCGAAAAAGAGACCTGGAGAAGAGCCTCCGATGAAAATCTAAAAGCCCTGAGTAGGGTTATATCAGGAGAGACGTTGCAAAAGATATTGGAATCCTGGGCTGTAAAGAGATTTATAGGTTAACCTCGCTGTTTGGATTCAGTTCAGGAGCATACAGCCAGTGTTGCTGTATCAAAATTGGTGCCATGTGATCTGATGGGTTCAAACCTATCAAAAGTTAGGGAACTACATCTGAAGCTTCTGAACCGTTTTCAGAGTCAGCTTCACATAAAATGCATTGCAATAGTCCAGTCTTGAGCTTATCAGAGCGCATATTACTGTAGCCAAGTTATTCAAATAGGGTTGTAGTTGGGTCATCAGCCTTAATTGATGGAAGGCACTCCATGCCACTGAGGCCACCTGTTCCTCAAGTGACAGTAATGGATTCAGGAGAGCACCCTAACTATAAACCTCCTCCTTCAGAGTGAGCGTGACTCCATCTAGAGCAGGTTGTACACCACTCAGTCAGAGAGAAGCAGCATCTTCAAACAGCATCTTACTCTCATCTGGGTTAAGCTTTGGTTTATTAGGTGAAGGATGGATGAATACACATGTAAGCATATATTTGACACTTTAATGTGTTTTTAACAAAAGTCAAGCACAAAGGGAGCAGTGTGGAAGATGAAACAATATTCAATTTGTTTACAGAAATCTGTATACAGTATGTGGTGAAGACCAAATCACATCACAGTTGAAGAACTTGCTCTATTCACCTGTAATATATTATGCCTATCTCCATCCTACTAAGTGGTGCGGAACTCATTATAACTCATGTGATGGGATGGTGAGCTGCTTGTGCGTAAAATCCTAGTCCCTCAGAGTTTGGCTAAGTCCACAAACCTCTGTCTCTGACGGAGCTCCTTAAGCATGGCTCCATCAGTCGCTCGTTGAATCGGACAGTGGGCGTTTGCGGAACTTCTTCCAGCATAAAAGCTCCTTAACGGAAACGCGTCTTCTGGACTCTCGGCGTACAGTTTCCGGCGAGGAGTGGGTGTCCCTACAGGAGGTCCTGAAATCTCCCCACTGTTCTCGCTTGAAGTGTCTCTGAGCCCTCCCTCCGACTCACTTTCCCTTGGAACTCCACTTCTCCCCCTGCTGGTCCCCTCCTCAGCTGAATGGTCTCTCTCACCCTCCATGAGCCCTTTCACCTCCTGCGTCTCAGATGGCAGTTCCCTGACATCCACCTCCCCTCCAGGGCCCCCTTCACCCCCTTCCCTCCCCTCCTCTGCGGGAGGCGAGGGAGCAAAACCCCTGAAGGAACCTCCCTCATCTTCCGAAGTTTCGAACACTTCCCTCCACCTGTTGCTGTTTCCGGTTTCCAAGTACTCCTCCTCATCGGAGTCTGTTCCTCCTTCCAACTCCGATTCCCTGAATCCTTCCAGTTCCTCCTCATCGTCGGTGGTGCCAAAGTACTCCCTCCGGAACCTCGCTACTGGCTGAGGTTTCCTGGGGAACCTTTGGTGGAACGTTTCGATCAAGATCTCGTCACGGACCTCCTCTGCCGTCACCCAGGTGTTTTCCGACTCCGGTTCCCCTTCCCACGCGACCAAATACTCCACCTGATTACCCTTCCACCTGGAGTCGATGATTTCCGCCACATGGTTGCTGCTTTCCCTTTCTTCTATGGCTGGCCCCCGTGTGGATACCCCTTCACCTTCCCCCCTATATGGTGACAGTAATGACCTGTGGAATACTGGGTGCAGTTTCATGTGGTTCGGTAACCGGAGTCTGAAAGCCACTGGGTTGACCTGTTGGATGACCTCAAATGGTCCCAATCTTTTGGGTCTCAATTTCTTGCAACCCCCCTTGAACGGCAACCCTTGGGTTGATAGCCAGACCTGACTCCCCACCCTAATGGTTTCACCTTCCCTTCTGCTCTTGTCTGCCTGCCTCTTATATTCTTCTTTGGCCCTTTCTAAGTTGAGTTGGAGTTGACGATGGATCGCTTCCATTTCTTCTACAAAATGTTCAGCGGCCGGGACACTCCATCTCTCCCCTCCTCCCCCTGGAAACGCCCTGGGGTGGCACCCATAATTAGCCAAAAAGGGGCTCATCCCGGTGGACACATTCTCTGCATTATTGTAAGCAAATTCCGCTAGCGCCAACTTTTCGACCCAATCGTTCTCTCTGTCATTGACATAACACCTCAGGTATTGTTGGAGGATACCGTTTGCCCTCTCCGCCTGCCCATTGGTCTCAGGGTGCCTGGCAGTCGAAAAGTTGACCTCTACGTGCAACAAGCTCATAAGTTTCCTCCAGAATCTGGACGTGAACTGTTTCCCTCTGTCGGAGACCACCCTCAAGGGGGCGCCATGCAGCCTAAAAATATGTTCTACAAACAATTTCGCTGTCTCTTCCGCCGTGACTGCATGTGAGCAAGCTACAAAGTGACCCATCTTAGTTAACAGGTCTACTACCACTAGTATGGCGGTTTTCCCCTGGGATTTAGGCAGATCAGTCATAAAATCTATCGATACCGCCTCCCACGGTCGTTCTGGTGTGGGTAACGGTTCTAATAACCCCGCTGGTGCCCGCCTTTCTCCTTTGGCTCTCTGGCATTGGTCACACCTTCTCACATACTCCCGTACATCCTCCCTCACCTTGGGCCACCAAAACTCCCTGGTCACCAACCACATGGTCTTGTGTTGCCCAAAATGCCCCGCTGTGGGATTGTCGTGCAGCTGTTTGAGTACTCTCCCCCTCAATTCCCCTTCGGGTATATATAGTGCCCCTTTGTAATACAATGCCCCGTTTCTTTCTTCAAAACCTCCGGGGTCTTCTCCCTCTCTCCTTAAACCTCTGAGCTTATCCTGGGCGTATTCATCGTTTACCGTTCCCTCTACCAGTTCTCTTTGCCCCACCCAGGCCGCCCCACACACCCAGTGGTCCTCTGGGATAATATGTCTCTCTTCAGGCACTCCCTCCCCCTCCAAATATTCAGGTTTGCGAGAGAGAGCGTCCGCTCTGATGTTTTCTGGACCTGGCACATAGCAGATTTCAAAATGGAATTTGGAGAACTCCTGGGCCCACCTCACTTGTCGTTGGTTGAGCACTCGTGCCGTTCTCCAACACTCCAAATTCTTGTGGTCCGTACACACTTGCACCTTATGCTGTGCGCCAATTAGTAAGTGTCTCCATCTCCGGAACGCTTCGTGAATGGCGAGTAGTTCTTGGTCATATACGGTGTAGTTCCTCTCGGATTTGTTCAGCTTACGCGAAAAGAAGGCACACGGTCTCCATTCCGACTTATTGCTCCCTGGCTGAAGCAGCACCGCCCCCACCGCCTGGTCTGAGGCATCAGTTTCCACTCTCATGGGTTTTTGTAAATCCACATGCAGGAGCTGCTCTTCCGAATCGAATGCCCTTTTCAATTCCTCAAATGCTTGCTCCGCCTCCGCCGTCCAAACGAATTTCTTCTTGCTGCTTAGACAGTCCGTGATGGGAGCTGTTAAGTGGGCAAAGTTCTTGATGAATTTACGGTAAAAGTTCCCAAACCCTAAGAACCTTTGCACATCCTTTTTGGTTTTCGGTGTCTTCCATTCCAGCACCGCCTGGACCTTGCCTGGATCCATGGCTAATCCCTTGTCTGATAAGCGGTACCCCAGGAATTCCACCTCCTTGGTGTGAAACTGACACTTCTCCAATTTCACCCACAGCTGGTTTGCTTGCAGCTGGCTCAGCACTTCCCTGACATCCTTTACATGCTGCTCCTCATTCTCTGAATATATCAGCACGTCATCGAGGAAGGCCACGCAATTCTTGTAGAGCAAAGGTCCCAGGACATGGTTCATGAGCGATTGAAAACAGGCGGAGCCTGATTGCAATCCGAACGGCATAACGAGATATTCAAAAGCCCCCAAAGGGGTGAACATGGTGGTTTTCCATTCATCCCCTTTCCTTATTCGTATCAGGTTGTATGCCCCTCTCAGGTCCAGTTTCGTGAATATCTTTCCCTTCCTCACCCTGGTCAAAATGTCATCAATCCTGGGCATGGGGAAAGTCACTGGTTCTGACACGGCATTTAGCCGCCGGTAGTCCACTACAAGCCTGGGTTTATCCGTGTTTTTTTTGTCCACAAAAAACACTGGGCTCCCCCCCACCGCTCTGGACTCTCGGATGAAGCCCCTCTTCAGGTTTTTATCAATAAACTCCCTTAACTCCTGCATTTCCCTGTCTGACATGGCGTACAGCTTGCCCACGGGGAGCTGGGCCCCAGGGACCAGGTTAATTTGGCAGTCAAAGTCTCTATGCGGTGGTAGTTTATCTGCTTCCCTTTCGCTGAAGACCTTGCTCAGGTCAGCGTATTGTTTGGGCACCTTCCCTTTGTCTGCCACTTCTGTCCCTGCTAGAAAGGCTTTTGCCCCTTCTGGCACCTTTCCCTCTCTGCAGTGTTCCAGGCAATGTGCTGACCCAAAGGAGACCACTCTCTGATGCCAGCCCACTAGCGGGTCATGCAACGCTAGCCAGCTCATTCCCAAAATGACGGGAGCCCCTCCCAGGGTGGCCACATTGAACGCTATCCTTTCGGTGTGCCTGGCCACCCTCATAACCATTGGGACGGTCTGTAGGCTAACTTCTCCTCCCAACAGCTCCCTCCCATCGATCGTGGTCACCTGCAGGGGGTTGCTTAAAGGGAGTGTCTGTATCTGGTGTTCAGCTGCAAACTCCTTACTCATAAAATTACAGGAGCTGCCTGAGTCCAACAGCGCCTTTGTCTTTAGTGGGTATCCGTTTGCCAGCTCTAGCAACACCTCTATTACTAGGGCTGGTCTTGGAGGTTCAGGAGTGGGCACTTTTACTGCTCCTTGGCCTGGCTGCAGTGCCCTGACGGTGGCAGCCAGGCGTTGGCTTTTACTGGCTCCTGGACTCCCTCCTCCTTCCCCCCAACAGCTCCCGCCATCCCTTGCCATTCCTTTCTTTGCGGGCAGACTCTGGCAAAGTGACCTGGCTGCTGGCAGAGATAACATTTCTTGGCGCTCTTTCCCTCCTTCTTCCTCCCTTCACTGGGATTTGAAACTGCGCGCGCGCGCGCTGTTCCAACTTCCATCGGCTCTCCTGGCGGGAAACTTGGCTCTGGAATCTCTGGAATGCGGAAATCCCTCCAACGCTCTCCTTTCCCCTCCCGCTTCTCCAAGGCTCTTGCCTCCTGGCGCGCTCCAATGGTCAGCGCTGATTTGGTCAGCTGGTCCATAGACTCCGCCCTGGGCGCCCGGGAAAGTTCGTCTTTCACCGCCGAAGAAAGCCCTTCTTCAAAGAGCATTTGAATGGGTTCCGCCGATAGGTCCCATCCCAATTTATGTATCAACATTGTAAACTCAGTCCAGTACTCACGAACCGATCGGCTCCCCTGTTTGCAAGCCATCAATTGTCTGCGCACCAGTCCCTGTTCAATCTCGCTGGAAAACATCAAATCCATGGCGCGAAAAAACTTCCTCGTGTCCTTCAGCATTTCACTATTCCCTGCCATCAGGGGTCTAACCCAGTCTCTCGCCCCCCCTTCGAGATGGCCAATCACAAACGCCACTCGCGATGCCTCGTCGGGAAAGTCGTTAAACTGCAGCTCGAGAGCATACTGCATCTCTGTTCTAAAGGCTTGATAGTTCCTGGGGTCCCCCCCAAACTTCTGCACCAATCCTGGCATCTTTCTTGCTAGTGGGGCGCCTTTTGTCTTTTCTGCATCCTGCGCCCTCCTTTCCTCTAGCCTCGCCGTTTGCAGCGCTAGCTGGAGCTCCAACACCCTGTACCTTTCTTCCAGGCTTGGACCCTCTCCAGCTCCTCCTGCTCCCCCGGCTCCGGCTGGGTTGCTCATGATGCCTCTCTGCACAAGCTGCTTTCAGGGACTGTCCGATTGCTGTGATGGGATGGTGAGCTGCTTGTGCGTAAAATCCTAGTCCCTCAGAGTTTGGCTAAGTCCACAAACCTCTGTCTCTGACGGAGCTCCTTAAGCATGGCTCCATCAGTCGCTCGTTGAATCGGACAGTGGGCGTTTGCGGAACTTCTTCCAGCATAAAAGCTCCTTAACGGAAACGCGTCTTCTGGACTCTCGGCGTGACAGTTTCCGACGAGGAGTGGGTGTCCCTACAGGAGGTCCTGAAATCTCCCCACTGTTCTCGCTTGAAGTGTCTCTGAGCCCTCCCTCCGACTCACTTTCCCTTGGAACTCCACTTCTCCCCCTGCTGGTCCCCTCCTCAGCTGAATGGTCTCTCTCACCCTCCGTGAGCCCTTTCACCTCCTGCGTCTCAGATGGCAGTTCCCTGACAACTCATAAACGTTCATAAGATCAAAATCAAAAGTTGGAAATTACTAGAGATTTTGACAATTGAAACTTGGCCAAATGGACTGTGGAATATTGCATTGGGAGGGAAATTTAACCTTTGCATTAAAACTGGTGAAAGGAAAAGTTAAACTGAGGGATTTCTTTGTGGTTTGACACCTGATTCTGGACAGAAACTGAATCCGTCTCAGGCTTTTCTTCAATTATGGGATAAACCCTGATGTTCTCCTAGAATAGAATACAAAAGGATGTAATGTTCTTTTGATTGCATTTGGATAGGTGAACTGGAAATGCTGTAACTTCAGACACCAAGTGTATCTTCTGGAGTGGAGTGTAGAAGGGTTCTGCTTATTTATGTTTGACTTTAATTTGTGTGTTACTTGTGCATCTTATTTCCCATACTGATGTATCACAATTTTATGTTTGCAATCTTTCATTCTTCTGTAAGCTTAAAACTGTCACAATAAAAATATGCAAGGGAAAGAGGAGGACAAATGTTCTTAAGATCATGCTGTAAAGGAGCTTTGCCCCTTCCTGTTGCAATCCAAATGTTGGGCAAGAAGTCTCATTCTTACTGATCATTGGCCATGCTGGCCTCGGCTGGTAGGACTTCTCATCCACCAACATCTAGAGGCACTCATTTGGGGAACCCTGCAAGGAAGAGCCTCGTGTAAGAAAAAGAGCAGGAGGAACTCCCATCAGTTTCAATATCACCTTTGCAAAGCCGTTCCATGGGAATCCAATATGGCATTTCAACATGGTAGTTTAGTATTTTGCAGAGGGTGGTGCTTCTTTTTAAAAAAAGCACATGGTTTTCCCTTTGCCGTAACACAGAGGAGTCACTAATTGAGCGGGGAGCTCACAAGATGATAGCAATCTTATTGCTACCGGGTGACAAAAGTGGATAAAGCAACAGACAAGAGATGCTACTGGGAGCAGAGGACTGGAAGAGGCATTTTTCAAGATGAGTGGAAAGCAAAGGTGGGCAGGCAGGAGCTGTGAGTTAGGACCTATAAGAACATAAGAAGAGCCTGTTGGATCAGCCTGATGGCCCATCTAGTCAGAGATACTGTACTCACAGTGGCCAACCAACCAAAAACCTGCAAGCTGGACCCAAGCGCAAGAGCGCTCTTCCCTCTTTGGTTTCCAGTAACTGGTATTCAAAAGGATTAACATATCTATGGAGGCAGACCAATAGCCATTATGACTTGATGGGTGTTGGGAAGTCAATGGCTGGGTGAGGATTGGGAGGGAGGGAGGATAGGATTTGGAGGTTCACTGGGAGGGGATGAGGGTGGGAAGGAGCCTTTGGTGATGCAACAAGATCCAATTTCACTCAGAATAAATCCAAGCTACGTTGCAACAATTCCAGACTAATGGGAAAGTTCACCCATCACCCTAGTATGGATTCACTTTAGAATGTGGTGGAAACTTGATGTTAAGAAGGTGAATTTCTGAAGTTTACCTTGGATTCACTTGGAAATTACCCGAGACCCTCCACACATACATGTCCCTGGTAATATTTTGAAGCAAACCCACCCGAAGGTCCACCCCAGGTATCATTTACCCCTCCATGAGAAGTAAGTCTCCTCCACAAGTCCATTTCAATTTCTAGGGACCATAACGAGCCTTGGACCTGACTCCTAATCAGGGCCCTATTGAAAAGCCCCTTCCTTCAAGCCTATATTTTTCTGATATTAGAATTTAAGGCATTTCAGAGACAGAGCTTGTCTTATGTTCTGAAGGATCTCATGAGGTTCACCTGACAAGAGATCTTCCTTTAGTCCCTGGATAGAATTTCTTTACACACCAATCTTTTTTAAAAAACAAATCTTTAGAAAAAGCAAAACAACAACAACAACCTTACACAAGCACACAGACACTCCTATTTCTACAGCCACATGTTCCGTAAGGTGGAATAAAACAATATGAAGAGGAACTTATTGGGATGAAACTAATCCCGCTCTCTCCTTCTTCATCCTGCTCACACACAAAAACAAAGAAGCCAAGACCCTTTGGGTGCATCAAGACATCTGAGCCTTTTAACTTTGTGAAAATCTGTTTAGATAGCTCACTTGGAGGGCAGATTTATGTCCAGAAAATTTGGAGTTGCTTACAAAAAGGATGAGAGTAATTTATTTTCCTGTTACTGGTCTGCCACATGAATGAGATAAGATCAGCTAAAATATTCAAGAGAAGCCAGCCATTCCTCACAAGTTCTCCCTCCGTCCCCCACCTCTTTCCCTTTTCCCTCTTTGAGACCAGTTACCTATTTAACTCCATCCTGTCAATTAAGCTGGAAGAAGAGGAGGGGGGAGGGAAGGCAAAGAACTAATTAGGCAACTGTGTAATTTTAATTAGCTGTTTTGATAATTAAACTAATTAGTTCCCCTGTGTTTCCACAATATGTGGTGGACTGGTTTTGATACCGCGGCTTCAGAGTTCCATTCCATTAGTTAATTAGTCACTTTTGCATTAGAAAGCTTTATTAATGGCCTTAATTTGCAGTTGAAATGAGAAATCTGCTGTCAATAATTTGGATAATTGCCTACTGTTTGATTATAAAGTACAAAAGTAGCAGCACACCATTACATATGCAAATCCCAAGGGTTATTTCCTGGACGCTTAGGTTTCTTGATCTACATTTCATCCTCTCTCGGTTTCTGGGTGTGTTTTTTCTTGACCCTGTTTGTGGGGGGGGGGGGAGAGAGGATCCAGCTTATTAAAGAGACTAAGGCCCGCACCCCCCCTCTTGTCCTGTACTCTGTGCCTGCTTGTGCCTGCAATTGTTCAAGTTATTGCTTGCTTTGTACCTAATTAGTGTCCTTGGATTTAAATGAACAGCTCTGTATACACCTCTAGCTCCTGCAGCCATGTTTGTGCATTGAATAATTGATTCTACTCTGCTAATCAGATAGGGACATAATGAGCCAGTTTAATTAAATGGGGATCTAACCTGGTGAACACTGGGAAAATATTTGCTCATTTACTTAGTAAAAGGCCACAGTTGCTTTTTCACTAGATGGAAAGAGAAGGTGACGGAAAGTAAAGCCAGCTCTGGGAAGGAGGAAGAGGGGGGTAAGCAGAAACACTCAGTTGGTTGTCTATCCCTAACAAATCAAGCTACTTGAATAGCCAAAGCAAAGGGGAAATTTTTCACATGCATGCCACACAGACACAAGAAAGGCTTAATCAAAGGGCCAGGAAACGGTGAAACTGCTGACGGGTTCTCCCTGTCTCTCCCAAAGGTGTCAGCATCACTTCCCTGCTATGCTCTAAGAGACAGGTTGCCTGGTCCTTCCGCCCTCTGTGATTTACAGAAAGAATTTTTCAACCCACTTGGCTGCCATTTGGTTCCCGCGTTAACTCCATAAGGTAAGTCTCCGTAAGTCGCAGCTTATATCTGCAGCGGTAGCGGAAGGGGGGGGTGAGGGGAAGCAGTGGGGCGGGGGAGAACTTGTCTTTGGGTGCTTAAGCGCTTTTGTCTCTGGATCAAAGTATTGCAGTCCTGCAGCAAGCAGCCTTGTTTATCTGAACCTCTGGGGAGCATTGCAGAGGGTGTGATGGAGGGGGTTGATGGGATCAATGGGAAATGTTATTTACTTTGGGCTAGTTCTGCCTGCAGCTGCATGGGAAAGGTTGGATTTTGGATAATGGGAGCTCCGCTGTATTCTTGTTTCCTAACAATACTTCACAGGCAACTCTCTCATTGGTTTGCATGAGAACTTCCTGTCTTGTTGGATTGGTCTCTTGCGGGAAAATTACATGGGACTGCCACTGCAAATAGCAGTGCCTAAGAAATATCTAAATCAGTGTCCCCCAACCTAGCGCCTTCTGGGTGCTATTGGACCATAACTCCCATGCATTGCAGAGGGTTGGACTAGATGACCCTCTGAGTCTCTTCCAACATCACAATTCCATAATTCTATCCCTGGCTATGCTGGGTAATGCTGATGGTACCTGCAGTCCAAAATATCTGGAGGGCACCAGTTGGAGAAGGCTGATCTGGATAAACTTTTTTTCTTGCCGTGGATTGGATCCAGACTAAGTTACTTGTCCTTTATTCCCATTGAAATCAATCATTCTAAAACATGACTTCGTCTAGACCCAACCCCAATCTGAGTTTTCTTACACTTGCTTGAGTCAAGCAAGAATGTGAAGCATAGCTGAGATGCATTTCAGACTCCTGTCAGGGCACAGGGCGAAATGAACTGGACATTACAGAGGAGGGAGATTTGACACAGGGCTTCTGTTTGCTGCAGAAGTTCTGCACTCTTTGTTATGTGTAGCTCCACCCTAAGTTCACCACCAGATGTCCGTTCAAGGCAGAAAGGCATCATAGCAGGCTGGAGTCAGTGCGAATGTTTCTGCTGGTGAATGTACGTGGAAACATTTCATACCGACCCTCCAGGTCCAATGCGCAGAAAACCAGGGAAGCACCACAATTGAGTGGCAGGACAGAGACTTTGCATGCTGAAGGTCTTAGGTTCAACCCACAGCATATCCATGAAGAACTAGGAGCTCTTCCACCATCCAAGGCAGACGATGTTGATCTAGATGCATCAATGGTGTCCTTCAGTGTAAGGTACCTTCCTACCAGTAGAGAGGCAGGTCTACCATAGATCCCCAAAATCTGACTTGACTGTGTGATTTGAATGAATGCTTCCAAAATAGGGGGGGGGATCTGTCAGCATGTTGTTGTTTTAAGGTGTAAAGGTAAAAAGTACCCCTGCCCGTACGGGCCAGTCGTGTCCGACTCTAGGGTTGTGCGCCCATCTCACTGAAGAGGCCGGGGGCCAGCGCTGTCCGGAGACACTTCCGGGTCACGTGGCCAGCGTGACGAAGCTGCTCTGGCAAGCCGGCACCAGCGCAGCACACGGAAACGCCGTTTACCTTCCTGCTATAAAGCGGTACCTATTTATCTACTTGCACTTAGGGGTGCTTTCGAACTGCTAGGTGGGCAGGAGCTGGGACTGAAAGATGGGAGCTCACCCCGCCGTGGGGATTCGAACCGCCGACCATGCGATTGGCAAGCCCTAGGCGCTGAGGTTTTACCCACAGCGCCACCCGCCTGCAATTTAGGCTCAAGGTCAGAACACATCAAGGGAGGAGGCAGAACTCCTTGTGGGGGCATGACTTCGGATGGGTTTCTTTTAATCCTCAAGTCACCTAGGCAATTGGCAGATGATCCCCGAAACCTTGAAAGATGATACCTAAATGTTTCCAGCTTACAACTGATGGGAGCAATAATAATTCTGCCTTCTTAAATGCAGACGGGGGTGGGGGAGGGAAAAAAAACTCTTTGGAATGGGAAGATGATTACAGTCTTTAGCTGCCAAGGGGGTGAAATTACCCACATTTTCCAAATGACAGTTTAAGTGAAACATAGAGCATTGAGTACATAATCTGGAGCGGTGGGTGGGGAGGCAAAAGCAAGTTCCATTTAAAAGAGAGAGAGAGAGAGACTATAGATATATAGATATATGTATAGACATAAGTAATGCATACTATTCCAATTGCTCATCAAACTAACTTTACCTGGAGGGGCCGAGTCCCAGAATCAACATGGTTCCCATCTGCTGGCGTGTTCTAGGATGAAATAGCATATTGACCCTGAATCCATACTCAATGTAAAAAGCAATTGTTATTCTGCCACTGTAACACCTTGTTGCCAATGGCGATGTAATTAAAGCAGTGAGGACTCATTTTCCATCCTTATCTCTTAAGCTCGTCTGAATCAGAAATTGTTTGTCTGTGGTAACTGAGGGGGGGAAATGTACCACCAGGCTGTATGTTTATTTATGAATTTGGAAGAGCCCCCCCCCTCTCTCTCTCTCTCTCTCTCTCTCTCTCTCCTCTGTGTGTGTGTGAACCTGTGTAAAACAGACTTTCCTTATCCTATATTTTCTACCATTGCACCCATGTGTATGCGATTTTTCTATCTCTATCTCTCTCTTACATACAGAGGGAGAGGGAGAGCGAGATCCCTATATAAAGATATATGGGCAACCAGCACGGATGCACACTCGCAGTTTAAATTTTTTACTCACCCCCTTTTCTCCTCTATTAAAATTCCGAATGGCTAAGAGGATTTTCTCAATTTAGTCATACTTTTAATCTTCGCTGAAATGAGTGATGACTTCTTATAATAAAAAGTTGACAGGCTTACATTGCGCACCGGTGGATTAGTTTCCCTTGGTGATGAGGTTTTCTTTTGTACGCCGTGTGTCTGTTTGATGGAGGTTTAACAGAAAGCATTTTGGCAGAAATTGGATGCAGCAGGGATCATCTGGAGATGGCTGCTGTTCGATATTAACTGCACACAGTAACTTTTTTTCCCTTCTTCTTCTTAGCACTTCCACCACTAACTCCCCCCCCCTTCCCTCTTCCTTTGCCAGGTGACAGAAGCAGCCAAAATATAATCTTCCCTCCCCTCCCTTTCTATTCAGAAAATAAAATAAAGGGGGAAAGGAGACGGGTTAATTCAAAGATTAAATTATCCATGCCCATTCCGGGTGAACTTCTTCAAATATATTTATTTTGGAGTATTATTTAATGAAGGCATGGGCAAGACATTCACTGTAGAAAGACATGAAAAACTACACACCTAGGCTTGTGGGTTGTTGTTGTTTTTTGTAACAGCAAATAATACTCTTTGATCTCTTTTTCTGCTCTTTATGGCGAATAGGGATGCGTTCTTGGGGGGCGGATCTTAAAAAAACCACAAAGTAGAGATCCTTAAGGAGTGTTTCATATTTCCCTTGAGCAAAGCTTCCTACATCACAATTAATTTTGGTTGTGATGTTTTCAATGACCAGAGGTTGTCAACCAAGTATCTCAGCTACATTGTCTAGCAATATATTAGATTTCTTTTGCTGACACATAGGTCTATGTGAGAACTTGTGGTGTGTGTGTGTGTGTGTGTGTGTGTGTGTGATTGAGCCACAGGTTGAACTTGTGGGCTAACTCACAATGCCCTTGCTTAACCAACCTGACAATTATCTTCCCATAGTTCTGGACTTGGTGTGTGCATGCGCGCGCACACACACACACACACAATTCTCCTGACGATGCATGGTGAGTGGTATTTTGTATATATGGTAACATGATTTTTCACCTTGAAAGATGGAGAGATTACACAAACGGGACCATATGTAATGTGAGGGATGGGGAACCTATAGCCCCTCTACATGTTGCAGTACTCCAGTTTTCATAAATGTATCACCTCTGTGTGTGGGCCAGCTAATGAGACAAATCAGGATGATTTGGGGTCAGTAGCCACCATCCACAACCTGCCTTAGGCCCCCCAATGAACCTTCATGTTATTCTGTCACTCTGTATGCATAGTTTTACATACTGTTTACATACTTCTATAACTTTATAGCTCTATGTTTCCCTATGTATTTCATGTATTTCTAGGTCCACAGACTTTACAAGAAGTGAAGCTGTCTAAAATGTTGCCTGTTGAGTAGCTCTGGTTTGTTGCTCTTTTTGTGAATGATTTTTTTTTCCATTTAAGCTTCATTTAAGATTTTTTGAAAAACTACATTGCCCTATTTTAACAACAGCAAAACGAACCCAGAGTTCAACATTTTGGTGTAATTTTTCCTAATATACACATTTTTCAATGGAGCATTGACCAATATACAATTCTGTAATATTCCTTAATAGAATACATTTTTGTATGTTATTTTATCTAATATATGCATTTATATGCACATTTTAGACACACACACACATTGTTGTGCACATTGTGCACATTTAGTTGGCTGGGGAACTAAATGTGAATTTTGATGGATTCTTTGTGTTTGCATATTGTTTGAGAAAGTGTGAATTAGCTAAGTTCACCTTTAAATGTGAACTGGATTTCTCCTCCATCCCTAGTTGCATGGCATGTCCAATTCTATTGCCAAAAGAGAAATACTCAGAGCCTGCCAAGTAGTCAAAATGTATGTATGTTCAAAACTTTCATTAAAATGGTCAATAGGCAACAAAACCAAAAAAAAGAAATTTAAAAATGGATGCAATGTGCCTATAATAAAGATCAGAAGGGTTTAATGTGCCATTACCTCTGTGTGCGAGGCAGCAAGCAGTGACAATCTTGCCTTCCTTGTCAAGTTTCAAGAACATGCAATCCTTAATTTAAACACTCAAGAGATCTTTGGAGCTTGTCAGTCTAGTTAATCAAGCCCCCTTTTGTCCCTATTTTAAAGAAAATCTGACTTTCTTTAAAGACTTTTTAAAGCACAGCCCTTGATTGCCCAAACAAGTTCTGTTCTAGGGGGATGAAATAATCCAATAACATCTTTTATCTGCTTTTATCTGTTTCGTTTGCTTGTGTTTCTGCATGCTTAGATATGATTGAAGCATTGTTCGTTCAAAAAAAGGGACTGGAGCCATCAACATTTCTAAGTAGACCACATCTTTAATTGGGAGAATATTCAAGTAGAGCTTCCATGGCTTAATAGCGAGGATGGAGACTGAAAGGTATATAATATTTTTAAAACCAGTCCGACTGTCGTTATGTCGCTGTAACAAACAAGAAAATCTCAACGGTGGCCTTTGCTTCTAACAGTGAGTTGGAGCTCAGATTTTTCAATCTCACATATCCTTCAGCATCTCAAGGACTCCCTCTCCTCATATAAACCATCCCGGACTCTACGATCCTCATCTGAGGCCCTTCTTCATGTGCCTCCTCCACGTGAGGTTCAGAGGGTGGCAACATGAGAACGGACCTTCTCTGTAGTGGCTCCCCATTTATGGAATGATCTCCCCAGGGAGGTTCACCTGGCGCCTTCATTACATATCTTTAGGTACCCAGAAAAAATGTTCTTCTTCAATCATGCCTTTGGCTGGTTAATACTCTACAGCCTTTTAAATGTGTTTGCAGATCCTCCAAATGTCCCTATTTTCCAATCCTGTATAGGGAAGTGTTCTTTTTTTAATGTTTAACGGAATGGGACATCCCTATTTTCATTGGATAAATGTGGGGAAGTGGAGGTTATTGTTTTGTTGTTTTTGGTTTAATTATTTACCTGTGTTAACTTGTATGTTATCCTGTGAACAGCCCTGAGGTCTTTTGATGAAGGGTGGTATATAAATTTAATAAATAATATCTTCAAATGGGACCTCTATTGAGGTTTGGGCAATAATCCAATTTTATTTCCATTTCATTGATTCACTAAGCAGCCCATAGGTCAGGGAAGGGAACCTTTGGCCCTACAACTCCTTGAACATTGGCCATGGTTTTTTTCTGGGCAGCTGAGACTTGAAGTCCAGCAACACCTGAGGAAGGCCATAGGCTCTCCATCCCTGCTACACTCAATCCATTGAGTGCCAGTGCCAGTTTTGTGACATCTGTAATTTGCAGCCAGTGAGATGACACACTGCCACTGCCCCCCTGGCCTTTCCACGGAAAGCTTTGGTGGTTTAGGTTTAAGCATAGGTAGTAGATGTAGGTAGGTGTGGGCATCTGTTTGAGAACAGGATGCTGAAATAGATGGACCATTGGCCTGAACCTTCCGAGTTCTTCCAAAGTTCTTGTGTGTTCTTCCAGTTGTGTTCCACTGGCAGAATGAGTAAACCAGTGCATGTCAGGGGCATGCGCGGAGCAGGAGCAGAGCCATTACATCCTTTGCTTCCTCAACGTGGCTCAGGAACTGGTATGACTATATGTTATCTCTGCAGCAGGTGTTGCCTACAATAGAAGGAATTAAGGAAGAGCTGCCCTTTACATCCCACCCTGCCCATTGTGAAACATCATAGCGGTGGAAGTGGTGGTTGCTTTGCCAGTGGGCCCCACACCTCACCTTAAGTGAATGCCATGGGAGAGAACTTCCATTCAATTCACACTTAAAGGCACAGTTACCTAAATGACACTTTCTAAAACAATACATGAAGTGAAGTTCAGCGCAGCCATCATACAAAATTTCAGAATTCCTCAAATTTTGCAATCCAGTTCTTCAGCCAAGTAACATGCACAGGGATGTAGAATACTGTACTAGGGTGAAGTGTGCGCAGAAATGCATACATTGGTGGAAGTAAAGGTAAAGGGTGCCCTGACTGTTAGGCCCAGTCGCAGATGACTCTGGGGTTGAGGCGCTCATCACGCTTTATTGGCCGAGGGAGCAGGCGTACAGCTTCCAGGTCATGTGGCCAGCATGACTAAGCCGCTTCTGGCGAACCAGAGCAAGGCATGAAAACGCCGTTTACTTTCCTGCCGGAGCGGTACCTATTTATCTACTTGCCCTTTTGATGTGCTTTCGAACTGCTAGGTTGGCAGGAGTCAGTGGAAGTAGCATACAGATATGCATTATATTATGTAAAACACACTAAACTCATCTTTCTTGAGCACTTTAAAAAACAAATCTCAAACTGATGTGGAAATGTGGATAACTGGAAAAATGAGAAAACATTCCTCTTCAACCAGGCTTCGGACTGATTAACCTCCTATACCCTTTTAAATGTGTTTGTGGAAGGGGGTGGGGGAGGGGGTTATTGTTTTGTTATTGTTATTGTTTTTCTTATGTATTCTATGTTTTTATCTTCTCTTTTTATGCTGTTGAAGCACCCTGAGATCTCCGGATGAAGGGCAGTATACAAAGTTAATAATAAAAAATAAAATAAATACATTCATATAAATACGTTAGAAAGGATTTATTTTTAAGGCATCGGCAGAAGATCATTGAATACACTGCAGCCTATGAAATATATGAATGTAATGATATAAAAGCAAAATCAACAGCACATTATTCACGAATAAGCCTTGGGGAAGGGGGAAACAAGGAGAAGTATATGAAAATAATGATTATAGGGGGGAAACAAAATAGACTATGGATATGCAACTTAACTTAGGAACGTTACACTGAGAAACCATATGCAACTTAACTTTCATGAACAACTATTATGGCATGCAGATTAGACTTACAGCCAGATAGGGGCATATCAGATTTCAGCCCAAGTGTCTCTTGACAGCCCCAAAGCAGCTTTCTAATAGATGTCCTTCATTCCAATGGGATTACTTTTAAGATCTCTGATGGCCTCAAATGCAGACAAACCTGTAAAGGAAAGGACTATCTCGTTAATGTCACGGGTGAAGCATATACAGGGCAACACAGCTGTCCGACTGCACACACAGAGTTATTTGAAGCTTAGGATATTACAGCCTGAAGATTCCTGGTGAGTTTTCCTGACATTTCTCTCTGTAATGCTCACTACTCAGTTTGGCAAATATTACCTTTATATCTGACCTTCGAGCCACCTTTGACTCGACCCGCTTCTCTCCGGAAGTCCACACAAAATGATCTCACTGTAAACAGAGCCTTTCCCTAAGCAAAGTTGGAGGAGACACAACAGCCCAAGTCCTTTTATTCACTCAACCCAAAGAGGAACAATGCAGGTAAAAAAACCCCGCAAATTACCTCGGAACTAACAGGAAGTTGGCATCTTCTTTGGTTGCTGTCGGTTCCCACCAAAATGTTGCCTAAAGTGAAAGTTAGAACTGACTTGATTTGGGGGCTCCATCCTTGCATGAACTTCTCCTGATGAACTTCAAAGGAAGCCAAGCGATATTTTGTAATGAAGCAAAATGTTGCAGCTAAGTTCAAGGTATCCTTCAACAGTTTTTACCAGAATTCAAAATAGTTTTGAGAAGATCGGCAAAAATTCTCATAGGGTGGGGAAGATATTAAAGCAGAATTTGTTATTGCTGAGTAGTCTTTATCAGAGTTCAACCACAGGTCACACCTGTATTAGGCTGTTCAAAGCACAAATAGGAGATAGAGGAGAAACTACAGTTTTAGGGAGATTCAGATTATCCCCTGTGGGCTGAAAGGAAGTATGAGGGGGCTCAAAGGTTTGCATGTTCTAACCCAGGCTTCCTCAAACTCAGCCCTCCAGCTGTTTTGGGACTACAGTTCCCATCATCCCTGACTACTGGTCCTGCTAGCTAGGGATCTTGGGAGTTGTAGGCCAAAAACATCTGGAGTGCTGAGGTTGAGGAACCCTGTTCTAACCCATGCAGGGCCCTCTCTCATATATGTCAATGACTGCTGACCACTGCCCCATGTGGTGAGCCATGCAACTGCAGCTTCTCAGGGAAGAATCGTCCAGACGTGGTGTGATTCTGCCCACCCAGGTTGGTTGGTTGTTTCCTCCTGAAGTACATAAAGATTTCATTTTACAGCTTCCCTTTGCTCAAGTAATGTGGTCTACCTTGACTTTAGTGCATCTTACATCTCTGTGCTTGCTCCTTATTCTCAGAAGTGAAATTGGAATGCATGAGAACCATTGCAGTCTTAAAATAGTAACATCCATGATGCAGTGCAACTTCGAATGAAATGTTTGTGTGAAAACTTGGAGATCTTCTGCTTCATGTAAAGGTAAAGGTAAAGGTACCCCTGCCCGTACGGGCCAGTCTTGACAGACTCTAGGGTTGTGCGCTCATCTCACTCTATAGGCCGGGAGCCAGCGCTGTCCGCAGACACTTCTGGGTCACGTGGCCAGCATGACGAAGCTACCCTGGCGAGGCAGAGCCGCACACAGGAACGCCGTTTACCTTCCCGCTAGTAAGCGGTCCCTATTTATCTACTTGCACTCGGGGGTGCTTTCGAACTGCTAGGTTGGCAGGCGCTGGGACCGACCAACGGGAGCGCACCCTGCCGCGGGGACCATGCGATCGGCAAGTCCTAGGAGCTGAGGTTTTACCCACAGTGCCACCCGTGTCCGTAAGGAACTGCCAAGTAAGGAACTGCCAAATGGACAGACATTTGAACTGGCAGCTTGGTTTTCTGCTGATATGCCCTGCTCAAGACAAGAAGAAGAAGAAGAAGAAGAAGAAGAAGAAGAAGAAGAAGAAGAAGAAGAAGAAGAAGAAGAAGAAGAATTTGATTTTAATATCTTGCTTTATCACCACCCAAAGGAGTTTCAAAGCGGCTAACATTCTCCTTTCCCTTCCTCCCCCACAACAAACACTCTGTGAGGTGAGTGGGGCTGAGAGACTTCAGAGAGTGTGACTAGCCCAAGGTCACCCAGCAGCTGCATGTGGAGGAGCGGAGATGCGAACCCGGTTCCCCAGATTACGAGTCTGTCGCTCTTAACCACTACACCACACTGGCTCACAAGTCAGCAGAACCACAAAGTAGAATCCAGTGAGTTTTTGCACATGTCATTATGCTCGTAGGAAATGTGTTGAAAGAAGTGTCGCTTAGCACTGTGGTTTGTAATTTCCTTACCTGAATACACGTGCCCCTTGCAAGCGAGATTTTGTCGACAGGAATAAAGATGTTCTCCAAAAGATGTTGGGCAACCAACAACTGAAAAGAATGAAGAACAAACCATTCTGAATCACCTTGCACAGATCTATTTGCACCTGCTCTCAAAGTCACTGGATAAAAGTCACTTAGAGGGATGCCTGCAATGTGTCATTGGCTGCCGTTTCCAGTGTCACTTTGGCCACAAGAACCCAGGAGTTTATTAGATCGAAAAGACTGAGAGATGAAAAACGGGCAGTAATGGAGCTTGTTTAGCTCCTGCCTTTCATTTCCCATTGGACATGCACTTTGTAAGAGATGGTGGCTGCCAACTCAGCAAGGGAAAGGTGAGTTGTTTGTTTGTTTTAAATTTAAAGCTAGTTGTGGGCTGCTCCTCCACCCATTCCACTAGAGAAGATTTTCCTAAAACAAAAGATGCCGCTGCCGCTGCCCCCCACACATTGCACAACTCCTCTGTTTGGGGAGGAATCAGTTTGCCTTATCTTAGCCTCATCCAAAGGGGATTCCATTACATTGAAGTCTTCTATCAGAATTTGGTAGATAGGAGCTAAGCAATGTATCTTATATCTAGCTCAGCATTGTTCACTTTGACTGGCAATGGCTCTCCAGGGTTTCAGGCAATGAAAATGAAAGAAAAGGCACATCCCCCAGTCTCCTCAAAAATAAGGCAACTGCAGCAAAAAACCCCACAACAACCCCAAACCTGCACCCCACCTGAAAAGTATCATGAAGAGGAGGCCACACAAATGATCTGGAAACCAAGCCTTTGGAACGGTTGTGGGAGTTGGTTATGCTGAGCCTGGATAAGAGAAGATGAGAGGACATATGATAGTCATCTTCAAATATCTCAAGGGCTGTCACATGGAAGATGGAGCAAGCTTGTTTTATTCTGCTCCTGAGAGCAGGACCTGAACCAGTGGCTTCAAATTGCAGTAAGCTGATCACCGAATAATTGATGCTTTTGAATTATGGTGCTGAAGGAGACTCTTAAGAGTCCCATGGATGGCAAGAAGATCAAACCTATCCATTCTTAAGGAAATCAGCCCTGAGTGCTCACTGGAAGGACAGATCGTGAAGCTGAGGCTCCAATACTTTGGACACCTCATGAGAAGAGAAGACTCCCTGGAAAAGACCCTGATGTTGGGAAAGATGGAGGGCACAAGGAGAAGGGGACGACGGAGGACGAGATGGTGGGACAGTGTTCTTGAAGCTACCAGCATGAGTTTGACCAAGCTGCGGGAGGCAGTGGAAGACAGGAGTGCCTGGCGTGCTCTGGTCCATGGGGTCACGAAGAGTCGGACACGACTAAATGACTAAACAACAACAAGAACTTACTGATGGTGAGAGGTGTTCAACCATGTAACAGTCTACGTCAGAAACTGGTGGACTCCCCTTCACTAGAGATTTTTTTAAACAGAAGTTGGATGGCCACCTGCCAGGGATTCTTTAGCTGTGATTTCTGCACTGCAGGGATTTGGACTAGATGACCTTTTTGGTCCCTTCCAACTCTATATAGTACAAAATATTTTATGGAAGGAACAACCCATTGCTGCCTGTAATGCAGAACTAAAACGAAACGGCAGAGTATCTGGGTGCTAACTCAGCAGTTTCTGGTATGGCAAGCCAATACACTACACCACCCATGAGAATTTAATCAAAATTTCTGTCCTTTCATTTCTCATTAACTGATGGAGAATGGTGGGGTTGTTGTTTTTAGGGGGAAGACATTTTGGGCAATTCCTCATACTGAGCATATTTGTCTATCTCAGGGGTAGTCAACCTTTTTATACCTACTGCCCACTAATGCATCTTTCTTCATGGTAAAATTTCCTTACCACCCACCAGTGCTCGATGGAAAGAGGATTCAGCTTGTGCTGTAGAACCCCTTACCACCCACCTAGAATCCTGAAATGCCCACTAGTGGCGGTAGGGACCAGGTTGACAACATATCTAGTCCAATTTTGCCTACCCTGGTTAGCAGAGTCTCTCCAAGACGTTGGGGGTCTTGTCTAGAGATGCCAGGAATTGACCCAATTACCTTCACTGTGTAAAGTAGATGCTTTTCTGCTCAGCTATGACCCTTTCTCCGATTTTCATCTTCAGTTCAACTGTTTCCCTTTCCTTTCTTTGGAGGAAAAGAAATCCTCATTAAAATACATTTGTCTTTTCTCCACGCTTTCCAAATTTCTGGAAATTCTGCATCTCAGTGATGACTTGAAGACCAGTAGAAGTTAGTGTATTAATGCTAATGGGATACTGCCCCACCATCCACAGCCTGCCCTCTTCCTGCCCTCACCTGCCTGTCCTCTTACTTACAACTAGCCCAGAAGGTAGCAGCGGTGGTCAGATTCCTCCTCCTTAATCTCAGAGCATGGAGTTCTAGAATCAATTGGCTCTGCCTGCCATTGACTCTGGCTCCCCCTACTGTTAGCCTCCCTGCCTTCTGCCCAAGTAAAGGTAAAGGGACCCCTGACCATTAGGTCCAGTCGTGGCCGACTCTGGGGTTGCGGCGCTCATCTCGCTTTACTGGCGAGGGAGCCAGCGTACAGCTTCCGGGCTATGTGGCCAGCATGACTAAGCTGCTTCTGGTGAACCAGAGCAGCGCACGGAAACGCCGTTTACCTTCCCGCCGGAGAGGTACCTATTTATCTACATGCACTTTGATGTGCTTTTGAAATGCTAGGTTGGCAGGAGCAGGGACCGAGCAACGGGAGCTCACCCCATTGCGGGGATTCAAACTGCCAACCTTCTGATTGGCAAGTCCTAGGCTCTGTGGTTTAACCCACAGCACCACCCGCATCCGTCTGCCTTCTGCCCTACCAGCCCCAATAAGCACCAGCCACCACTACTAAGGGCATTATTGCAAGTTGACTCCAATAGTAACAGAAAACTGACTCTGAGCCACATCGCAGCATTATTTATTCCTCTCCTCCTAGTTATACTATAAACATATCCCACTTCTTTCATACTCAGCCACCTGTGTGCGCGCACACACACTTTATTGGTGCCAGAAGGTTTGGATGCATGCTTTTAAAGATCTTTAAAGTTTCCTGCTGATAGGCAAAGGCTCCCTTGGCACTTTTAAGTAATACAGGAACACAGAAACGCCTCATAATGTGATCCCACACCCACCTAGCCCGATGACAGAATCAAGGTTAATTGCATGTGGTTTGAGGAAGACCCATGGTTGGAGAGAAGAGGAGGGGAGGAGAAATGCCTCATTATATTTTAAATTGACAAGGATCTTTTTTTTAACAGGCAGAGGGGGCAGCTGGATTGCATGAGCTGTGCCGAAAATATTGAGGAAGGGACACTTCTGAAGTCTGATCCAGCATTGCTGTAGTTTCTCATCTGGGCCTAAACTCTGTAGTAGAAGAAGCAATGCTGGGGGAAAGACTGGGTATTTGCCGGAAACCCAAGATAGGCAGAGCCACACACAATCACCACCCGGCTGCCTTAACAATGTTCTTATTCCCACTTTGCACAGAGTTCTAACAAAATCAGGCGCAATCAAACAGAATTTCCAGTTTACATAACCTATCTCTCCCCTACTCAAGGTACAACTTGGCCAGAGACTCAAAATGGACCTTGAGGGTCATAGAATATATGTTTCCAGTTATTTAAAAAGTATTACATGGTATAATGTATTCATTTTAGTTTGGGCTAATGAAACACAGGAGCACTGCCAGGAATTGTAGGAGGATGAAGAGGGAGAAATTGCTGTTCCCCTCTTATTTCATCATCTCAGGGGTTTTCACACATTACAGTCAATGACTGTAAAAAATCTGTGTATGCAAATGGCTGATGTGTGCAAATCAACAAGTGTACAGTCTTTTGTATGAACACTCACATTTGGGTAGATGCCAAGTGTGAATGTACAATGTGTGAACATTGCTCTCCTTTGTCCCTCCCTACAGTCTACAGCTCTCCATTTACTCTTGCTTACCCCATCTCACTGGAGAGCCAGTGTGGTGTAGTGGTTAAGAGCGGTAGACTCGTAATCTGGTGAACCAGGTTCATGTCACCACTCCTCCACATGCAGCTGCTGGGTGACCTTAGGCTAGTCGTACTTCTTTGAAGTCTCTCAGCCCCACTCACCTCACAGAGTGTTTGTTGTGGGGAAGGAAGGGAAAGGAGAATGTTAGCCGCTTTGAGACTCCTTCGGGTAGTGATAAAGCGAGTTATCAAATCCAAACTCTTCTTCTTCTACCACATCTTCCTGCTCCCAACTCCCCCTCTGCCACCCCATCTCCCCCATCATTTTGCTGCTCCTCCTTTCTCCCACCAGAGGTTCCCATCCTGCATCTCCTGCTCATCCCGTCCAGCTCTGTCTTCTCCCACCTCCTGAACTCCCTTGCTCCACCTTGTCTTGTCTCGCCTTCTTCCAGCTCCCTCCTCACCTCATGTTGTGGAAGGAAAATAGAACTTAATCAGGAAAGATGGGAGTTGATGCCAGACTCTTAAGCCAGCCTTGTTGGGTGGGATAGAAGGGGTGGAGCTCAGTGGGGCAACATCTGCTTTACATGTAGAAGAACCCAAGTTCAATCCTGGGCATCTCCAGGTACAGCTGGGAGAGAACCTTGTCTGAAATCCTGGAAGATCACTGCCAGTTAGTGCAGAAATATGGAAGCCCCTGAGAACACCCACTGTAGTTCAAAGGCCCCTTAACACCTGGAACTGGCCTTGCATGGAAAAGAGGGCCAGTGTGGTGTAGTGGTTAAGAGCAGTGGACTTGTAATCTGGCGAACCGGGTTCGCATCTCCACTCCTTCACATGCAGCTGCTGGGTGACCTTGGGCTAGTCATACTTCTCTGAAGTCTCTCAGCCTCACTCACCTCACAGAGTGTTTGTTGTGGGGGAGGAAGGGAAAAGAGATTGTTAGCCGCTTTGAGACTCCTTAAAAGGTAAAGGGACCCCTGACCATTAGGTCCAGTCGTGACCGACTCTGGGGTTGCAGCGCTCATCTCGCTTTATTGGCCGAGGGAGCCAGCGTACAGCTTCCGGATCATGTGGCCAGCATGACTAAGCTGCTTCTGGCAAACCAGAGCAGTGCACGGAAACGCCGTTTACCTTCCCGCCGTAGTGGTACCTATTTATCTACTTGCACTTTGATGTGCTTTCGAACTGCTAGGTGGGCAGGAGCAGGGACCGAGCAACAGGAGCTCACCCCATCATGGGGATTTGAACGGCCGACCTTCTGATCAGCAAGTCCTAGGCTCTGTGGTTTAACCCACAGCGCCACCCGCATCCCTTAGGGTAGTGCTAAAGCGGGATATCAAATCCAAACTCCTCCTCTTCTTCTTCTATCATGTTGATTGCAGGTGACAAGGCCGCAAAGGGCTTGAAATATAAGATTCCCTCTCCCCGTAAAGCTTCCTGCACACATCACACCACAAGAGCAAGATCTGTCCTGGAGGTTTGGTGGAGCCTTTGGAAAAGGGCGGGAGGCAGTGCAGGATTGCTTCTGAAGGAAACTCCAAATAGGATTTTGATCCGTTTTCTACTGATGAGAGGTGCCACTGGATTAGTAAAGGATAGGGCTATTGATGGCTCTGTTCTCCTTCCCATGTCAGAGGCAATACACCTCTAAACACCACTTGCTGGGGATCACAATTTAGGGCTTGGGGTCATGGGTTCAAGCTTCACATTGGGCAAAAGAGTCCTGTGTTGCACAGGGTTGGACTACAGGACCCTTGTGGTCCCTTCGAACTCTACTCAATGTCAGGAGTCCAGTCCCCAGCTTGATACCACAGTGAGCGTAGTTAATGGAAAAGGATGATTTATTGTCAAAACAAACAGATAACTCCGGATGGCTTCAACACAGCCTCCTCCATCATCAATCAAGATGACCCTTCTGAAGTCTGCTTCCGGTGAGACCAAGAAGCAACTGAACTTTTGCGTCATACGTCTTTTGTTTTGCTTCCTATCTTGCAGCCCTTCCATTCGTCGAGACCTCAGACTGAGTGGGTCAGCTCCCTCCTCTTCCCCATTCTCTGAGAGGCTGCCTCTTAACTCTTTCCCACCTGTTAGTGCTTCCAGCGAGCTTTATCTGCGTTCTAGCTTGCTCTCCACCATTCCCTTATCAGGGGGCATTCCAAGGGGTGGGGCAGTTGGCACTAGCCGGTGCTCATCCTGCACGGCAGTTAACCCTCTCTGTTCCTGACCGCTTTCTTCATTTGGCAGCAATCCTTCCCTGGGAGCTGGCTGCAAACCTACCCTGGGCGCTGGATCATTCATGACACTCCACTTCACTGTCGGAACAGGATGCTGGACTTAGATGTTCTTACCAGGGGGCGCCCTGTCAGTGGAGGGTCACCAATCTGACACAAGCCCAGCTGTTTGTGCCGAATGGGGAAGGAGAAAGGAAGCAAACAAAAAGTGGGTTTTAGCACTGATTCCTCCACTCAAGGCTGCCTGGAAAGGGAGGCACACAGGTTCTACCTATAAAAGCTCCCTGCCAAGAACTGCCAAAGGCCAGCTGTGCCAATGAGCCCTTACCAGTGCAGAAAAAAGACCTTCCAATGTTCCCGCAACATCCCTGTGGTAATAAAGAGAAGGCCGTTTTGCAGCACGGCGGCATGTAAGACAGCATTGTCAGCTATAGTTTATTTAAAGAGCGAGGCCTGGAACAGGAAAATAATGACTTTAATAAAATTTACTATTGACTTCGTAGGCTAAAATCTTACTGTCATCGGGAACCAGGAAGGGGGGGGAGGGGAACCCCTACATCGAAGCCCTTCACTTAAATATATTCCTTTAATATTTCAAAGCAAGTTGTGGTGCTTCCTTCTTCTCCTTTTAATATACTTGCTTCTTCAAAAAAAGATTCTGTAGTGGGGTGGAAATTAGTATTTTTAATAGAAAGCTGGAATTGCTTACATAAGGGAAAAGCCGGTAATGACCTATGACACTGTCTGTAGAAAAGCAACATTTGAAGGAACTGCAAAAGCAGTTAATCCAATTCCTTGAAAAGCTGCAGAAAGCAATGTCACCAATGAATGATTTATAAATTACCGAATGTCCTTCTCATCTGGCGGATATCTTTTAATCTTAGACTGTAGTGTGTTTTTTTTCTCAGAGTGAACTCCAAAGAGCCTGCTGGGGAGATAGACAGAATTTGCGAAAAACTACATTAACAAGGTTAGGGTCGTGTTAGAGATTTCGGAGGGAAACAGGAACTCCTTCGGCAGCACCCGGGGGGAGGGGTGGACAGGGAGGAGCAGACTACATATAACATAATTTTATTTTCCAGCCAATTTGATTAAATGCTCTCTAGATTGCTGACCGCGCGTGAAAGAGGTCAAGCCCGAAATATATGAAAAAAGGCAGAAAGCTTCTCTCTCTTTTAAATGTGTAGTTGAAAGAAACTGTGCTTTAAAAAAAAAACCTTAAGTTTTCTAACAACGTACGACAGTTCAATTTAGAGGTGAAACCTTTTAATAAAAGCTCGTGAAATGAATGCTTCAGTTTATGAACTCTGTTTGTGTTTCCCAGTGGAGTGCTTAGCATCATGAAGTCAACGATTTCATTCTTTACCACAGCTGAGCAACATCAAGGAGAGTCCGGGGCTTTGTACTTGAAAATATCTAGTTTACCCTCTCCCTCCCTAAATATATATAGGGAAATCTGAATTCTGAATTAATATGTTTTCCTCTTTATTTATTTATTTTTAAAAAATATGCTGTTGTGCACTAATTTACATTGCACATAATTAATTAAAACTGAACAAGCCTATCCCATAGGGGATTTTAATGCAGACTCCAGGGTCCAGAAACAGTATTGTGAGTGCAATCAGTTAAGGTCTTACCCAAAACAGGGCAATTTCTTTTCTGAGAGGTTGGCACCCCTTGCAGCAAAAACTCAAATATATTTGGTGGGTTGGATTTGACTGATTCACACAAGAAGATTTGTTTTTGATTAGGGTGAGATTTAACCAAAGAATACAGGACTTCGAGCTGCTCTGTAAATTAAAATGGTTGCCTACCTACCACTGCTACCACTAGGGTCCACCAAAAGGGGGCCCATCAGAGTACAGTGGTACCTTCGTTCTCAAACGCCTTGGTTCCCAAACGCCGAAAACCTGGAAGTAAGTGTACTTGTTTTCAAACATTTTTCGGAAGCCGAATGTCCGATGCAGCTGTTGGCTATTGTTTCTGGGGCGCCTGCACCAATCAGAAGCTGCGCCTTGGTTTTCGAACATTTCAGAAGTCAAACAGACTTCTGTTTGTTTTTTTTATAAATATTTATTGTAATTTTCAAAAAATAAAGAAAAAACAAAAAACAATTAAAAACACATAAAATTTACATTTCTTACTATCAATAACCAATTTCCTTGACTTCCCCACACCTCCCCTTCTTGTATTCCAGTTCCAATTTTTAGCTCAGCAAGTTCTTGTCCCCAAACTTTACCTTATTTTCTTTAATTCATTTTAGTTAACCAATTTTAACTTATAAACCTCAATCTTTATACGTCAGTACTTATTCTTAAAAATCTTTTTCTAAGGTCGACCCCAATTCCCTTCCACGAATTCCCCATTTTTATGTTAGTGACAAAACAAAATTAAATGAAACAGAATATAATTGTACACCCTTTGGATTCCCAAAGCCCCACCCCCCCTTTCTCGGTTTCGAACCCCAACAAAAGTCCATCAGTCTATCTGCTGTCAGCCTGGTGACCTCACGTCCGAGGCTCTTAATTCTCTCTCAATTCCTCTCTGCCGGTTTTTTTGATAGTCCTTTATATTGAACACCAAATCTCGAAGAAGCTCTGTCCCAATAAGGTCCATGTTTCTTCCAGCCAGGCCTCCATATTTAAAAGTGGAGCCAAAATCTTGTTTCTTGCTTCTCTTAAGTCCAAATGTCCCAAAAGCTCCAGTTTCCACTTTAGCCAGGTTTGTATTCCATAGGTCTTCAGATCTCCACATAAGGAGATCTCTCCATTCTCCATTCTTCAATTCAAACCAGATTTTCATCATCCTGATCTTATTTTCCTTTGTATCCATCTTAACCGGCCTCTGGCTCTCCTTAATCATCTGTGGCATTATAGCTCCTCCTTCCTTTTCCTTCAAATCATCATGTTACTCTTTCATCACATTCTCAAATTTCTCAGATTTCTTTTCTTGTTCAGCAGCAAAACTTTTTTGTTCAGCTGCAAAGACTTGAGTCAAGTCCCTCCCAGGCTCAGTAACTTTATTTACTGTTCCATTCAATATTGTAACATTTGTAGCCAAAGCATCACTTTGTTCTTGTAACTTTCCCAAGAGAAAAAAAGTCCTCTCCAGTTCAGCCAGTGTTTTTCCACTTACAGCCATTTTTGTAATGTCCTGAACCCCCTCTAGAGGGATTCTGGTTTCTTAGTATCTTCCAGTTCCAACCCAAAAGTCAAGTTAGCCTTTTCTTCTTTATTTTTAACAATTTGTTACCAAATTGTAACAAATATAACCAGCAAAGACAACAGAAACAAAGTTCTCCTTTTTCCCCAACTTTGACAGCTAATTTGACAGCTGTCAAAGTCTTCTATGTCTCTTCCGCAGGCTCTCTCACCGATCGCTCCCGGGTCCTGGGGGAGGGGTGACAATTCCGCTCTCAATATTAGCTCTTATCCTCCAGCACAATCACTTATATTGCCAAAATGTGGAGTTAATTGCTTTTATCCACAAAAGAAAAAGGTGTTCTCTCAACCTTAGTTATAAAATCCTTGCTTTAAGATGTTTACAAGGCGGGTAGGCGGACTTCCGCTTTGCACCTTACCCGGTCGTACCTAATTCCCAAAAGAAAAATTTATCTTTTTAAGTCCAATTTCCGTATTACTCACGGGTTGTTACTTTTAGTCCAAATGTTCTGAGAAAGAAGTCAGCGCTCTCCGTCCATGGCATGCGGCTTCACTCAGTAGGGGAAGCAGTCGACTCACAGCACCGCACCGCTCTCCGTCCCCCATTCCGGAGCCTTTAAAAAGGCTCCTTCGTGGGTCGGGGGGCGCAAATGGTGCCCGCCGAGTCACCAGGTCCACAGGCTTCAGCGCCTGTGGTTTCTGAGGGTCCCCGCGTCGCCGCCGCGGCAGGACCCGACCCCTACTAAGCCGATTCCCTCCGGAGCTCGGAGGGAATCCGCCATTAAGTGATGGCGCTAACCCGGAAGTCCTCAGAAGTCAAACAGACTTCTGGAATGGATTAAGTTTGGTGCTTTTGTTTCTGCTATTTATTTTGCATTTTTGTTTTTGAGGCTTTTTCGGTTAATTTGTTTTTGTGACTGTGTGGATGATACTCTACAATACTGTATTTAATATTACTTATTTATATTATAGTACTTATATATTACTTATTTATATTATAGTACAGTACATTGATTATTGCTTTCATTTTATGGATCAACGGTCTTGTTAGATAGTAAAATTCATGTTAAATTGCTGTTTTAGGGGTTGTTTTTAAAAGTCTGGAACGGATTAATCCATTCTGCATTACTTTCTATGGGAAAGTGTGCCTTGGTTTTGGAACGCTTTGGTTTTGGAAAGGACTTCCGGAATGGATTAAGTTAGAGAACCAAGGTACCACTGTACACTCTACTGAGGACCTCCTTAAAATCTGGAGCCACCCTCTTTTGGAGTGCATAGTTTAGGCAGATCAGAGAATTAATTGTTTCTCTGTACGGAATGTGAATGTTCTCAATGCAGAATTAAATTCTCTTTTAATTGTGGAGTGTATAGTGGCTTGTCTCTAATAATAATAATAATAATAATAATAATAATAATAATAATAATAATATGTTGTTGTTTAGTCGTTTAGTCGTGTCCGACTCTTCGTGACCCCATGGACCAGAGCACGCCAGGCACCTCTGTCCTCCACTACCTCCCGCAGTTTGGTCAGACTCATGCTGGTAACCTCGAAAACACTATCCAACCATCTCGTCCTCTGTCGCCCCCTTCTCCTTGTGCCCTCCATCTTTCCCAGCATCAGTGTCTTCTCCAGGGAGTCTTCTCTTCTCATGAGGTGGCCAAAGTACTGGAGCCTCAGCTTCATGATCTGTCCTTCCAGATCATATAATATAATATAATAATAATTTATTATTTATACCCCGCCCATCTGGCTGGGTTTCCCCAGCCACTCTGGGCGGCTTCCAACAGAACACTAAAATACAATACCCTATTAAACATTAAAAGCTTCCCTAAACAGGGCTGCCTTCAGATGTCTTCTAAAAGTTTGGTAGTTATTTTTCTCTTTGACATCTGGCGGGAGGGCGTTCCACAGGGCGGGTGCCACTACTGAGAAGATCCTGTGCCTGGTTCCTTGTAACTTGGCTTCTCGCAGCAAGGGAACCACCAGAACGCCCTCTGCACTGAACCTCAGTGTCCAGGTAGAATGATGGGGGTGGAGATGCTCCTTCAGGTATACTGGATTGAGGATGTTTAGAGCTTTAAAGGTCAGCACCAACACTCTGAATTGTGCTTGGAAACATACTGGGAGCCAGTGTAGGTCTTTCAAGACCGGTGTTATTTTCTCAATTGATAATTATTGTTATCAGTATTTTTAATATTGTTTATTTCCTATGGGCGGCTTCTCTGAGTGGCTTCCAACAAAATTACAAGAAACAACAACATTAAACATTAAAAACTTCCTGAAACCCTTCAGAAGCTTACAAAAAATTATACAGTTGTTACCTCTTTGACATCTGACGGGACGCATTCCCGTCAGGTGGGTGTGACAACCACAAAGCCCTTCTGCCTGCTTCCCTATAGTTACAGACGCTTCAGGTTACAGATTCCGCTAACCCAGAAACAGTACCTCGGGTTAAGAACTTTGCTTCAGGATGAGAACAGAAATTGCATGGCAGCGGCATGGTGGCAGTGGGAGGCCCCATTAGCTAAAGTGGTGTCTCAGGTTAAGAACAGTTTCAGGTTAAGAACGGACCTCCAGAACAAATTAAGTTCTTAACCTGAGGTACCACTGTACTGAAAACCAGTGTAGATCCTTTAGGGCCAGTGTTATATGGTCCCAGCGGCTGCTCCCAGTCACTGGTCTAGCTCATGTAAACAACCATGGCCAGGCTCTTGCAAAGCCAGGCAGAGGCCCGGGCCAGGTAGATAAAGTGCCCCCCTTTTTTTTACCCTGGGGATAACTGGAGTCTTATAAATAAATAAGTATATAAATAATTTTCACAAAAGTTATGCTGACAAATAATTTTATTTCAAGGCTTGAACCGTATCTGCATATAAAGACAAAATGGAAAATATAGATATACAATAGTGCCTTTTAAAAATACATAGGGAATTTATGCTGACTGTGGCCCCCTTTGGAATCGGAGGCCCGGGCCAAGTGGTCCATATGCCCCCCCCCCCCGTCTAGGCCTGACCATGGCTTCCCCCAAAGATTCCTGGCAATTGTGTGCTGAGATTTGTTAGGAGAGCCCATATTCCCTTCCCAGTGCTACAATTCCCAGAGTTCCCTGGGGAGCGAGATTGATTGTTAAACCCATCTGGGAACTGTGAGGGGAATGGGGGCATCCTTCAACCTCTACCCAGTTCTCAGGATTGCTCAGGGGAAGCCATTACTCTTAAAATGGCTTTAAATGTATGACACAAGTGTGACCACTGTGATGCATGCTTCCCTTCTCCTGCTCCACAATGAAAGTGGAAAATACACAATGTGAGAATATCAAGTTATGGATGGGGGAGGGAGAGGACTTGGGATACTGTTCTTGGCAGTAATCCCATACCTTTGCAGCATTTTGGTCCATGGTCTGAAGTTGCCTCATGCACATAAGGACATAAAAACTGGCCAATGGCCCATCTAGTCCCGCATCCTGTTCTCACAGTGGCTGAAGAGTTGATGTATAGTGTTTCCATCATCAGAAATGCTTAAACTTTGTAGAATGAAAAGAAAACTGGGAGCCGGTTTCACAAATCAAGGTCATTTCTGGGTTCAGATTTATTTCCAAGGCAAATGGGGAAATGAGGCCCTCAGATTTGCGACTCATCAACCCCTAACAAAATCCTCTTTAAACTTTTTTTTAAAAAAAAAAACCCACACGCACGCACACACAAATATATCTATTTATGTATATGGATTTATATAATGCGAGCTGAGAAGACTGATTCATTAAATTCGTCCCTGGGGCCCTCAAAACTTCAGTCATCTTGTTATACGCTCAAGGGACACATGAGAGGGGCAGGGAGGGGGAAAGCAAACATTTCTGAGAAGGCTGCTTTTCCAACGTTTAAGGGTCGGGTTTGTGCTGTGCTGTGCCCATTATCGTTCGGTTACTTCGTGCTCAGAGGTTTGATAAAGAAATTAGCGCACAGAGCTACAACGTAAACATATCACCTTTGTTGCCTCTGGAATACTGAAGAATTGCTGCATAGCAAAAGCTCATTGATAAGGTATGTAAATACCATTAGGCTATTTCCAGCTTGGAGCTGTGTGACCCCATTTTAGAGCAGAGGAAGGGATAGAAAAGAGTTACGCTTGTGTGTATCTCCCCACAAGAAGACCTTGGGGAAAGTTGATCCAGGAAGAGTAGGTTCTGACACCCACACTTGCTCCAAAATCCAAAGCAGTAGTTGCATTGTTGTTGATGTTGTTGTTGTTATTGCCGATCAGAAGATCAGTGATTTTGAATCCCCGCAACGGAGTGAGCTCCCATTGCTCTGTCCCAACTCCTGCCAACCTAGCAGTTCGAAAGCACGCCAGTGCAAGTAAATAAATAGGAACCACTGTGGCAGGAAGGTAAACGGTGTTTCCATGCACTCTGGTTTCCGTCAAGGTGTTCCACTGCACCAGAAGCGGTTTGGTCATGCTGGCCACATGACCCGGAAAGCTGTCTCTGGACAAACACCAGCTCCCTCAGCCTGAAAGCGAGATGAGCGTGCAACCCCACAGTCGCCTTTGACTGGACCTAACCATCCAGGGGTCCTTTACCTTAACTTTACCTATTATTATTATTATTATTATTATTATTATTATTATTATTAGTTTACACCATTTCTACACCACTTAACATATTAAAAGTATCCCTGAGTGGCGTGCAGAAAACTGAAGCTGCAACAGCCAACTTAAACAAAAATATTACAAAAAATATACAGTTACATTTAAAAGTGTTACATTAATACAAAGTCAATAACATATCAATCAATATCCATTCACTTTCCTTCTGCACACCCTTCCTCTCAGCCTCAGGACTCTCACACAGGGTCCAAACAAATGTTTTTTTAAAAAAGTTTTTCATTTATATTTTTCAAATTTATATATTTCATTAGTTTTACAATCAATTTAAAATTTCCAAATTTCTGCATATTCCATGCGTTTTTGTATCCATTCTTCCTTTTCTGGGGCTTCTGCTTCTTTCCATTTTGGGGCAAGTAACATTCTTGCTGCTGTAAATATAAATAAATTTCTGTATAATTTAAGTAGTCCTGTCCCTATAATTCCCAAAAGGAAAGCTTCTGGTGTGTGTGTGTGTGTGTGTGTGTGTGTGTGTTTATTAAATATATTTTAAACATCCTTTTCAATTCATTGTATATCATTTCCCAAACAAACTCTGAGCTCGCCCACAATGAGAAGACATCCTGGAAACAGAAAGCATCACCCTAATCTTTCACTCTAGACTTGTTTTTTATGGGCAGGCCCAGGGTGGATGGTGCTTCCTCTGGCTGCCCGCAGCTGTGTCCAATTCAGCTGCATTCTCCTCACCTAGTTCCAGGTGTGGCTCTTGGGTTAGATGGTACTGAGCTCCATGGACCAAAGGTCGGACTTGGTATAATGTAGCTTCACCCAGTTCCTTTCCCACATCATTGTTGCTGCATCATTTTTTTGTGCCAGCAGTTATTATGGATGCTGCTGCAGCAGCAGCTGTCTCCTTCATAACCAGCTAGTAAATTTGAAATAAGTCATTCCACTCGTGTTTTACGGTCTCATTGTCCAAACTTTAATGCTTACACTTATTTGCCTGCTGCTTAAAAAGGAAAGGAAAGCAGGTAATTCCAGCAATTTGAGATCTTATTTCCCTTTGTATCCATCCGTCAGAAAATAAAAATTATGCCCCCGGTTCCATCAAAGTTACGTTGCGGCGCTCAGAAGTGTGTAACTCAGAAACAGAATAAGCTGTTTTAAGGAGTTATTGACGCCAACATTAAATTTACAATTATTCATAAAAAGAAAGCCATTTGAAGAATTCCCCATGCTGAGCATATACAAAATAGTTTGCCACGCATAAGAAGTTTCGTTTATTAATAGCTTGCTCGCTCTTTTCCCAGTATCTCATTCCAACAAAGTAAACTTTCTCCTCCAAGGGGACGAAGCATCAAAAGGATGCTGCATTTCCTGGAAGTTTATTCACCATCGTAAAAACAAAACAAAATATAATTTAATAAAATGAAACCATTGCTAAGGGCAAGAACAGCAGTGCTGTTACTGTCCTAAATATAGGACAAAAGAAAACTTAGACACACATGGGATGGCAGTAATTTCTGTGCATCATTTAATTTATGTTATTTTGTTTGGGGCAACATCTTTATTGGGCCAACCTAAATATTACCAAAAAAAGAGAAGAAGTTACAAGCTTTTGAGTGGTCCAGAGCTATCTAGCATCTTTCATGGGACACCAAACTAGAGCCACCATTGGCGGCTTTTAAAGAGCCATCAAGACAGTCTCTTTAGCAAACTAATTCCAGGGTTGAAAAGTTTGTGTGGTGGCCAGATTGCCATAATTTGTGTGCTTTATTTACTGCAGTGGTGTGTGTGGTGTGTTAGGGGAGGGGTAGTACCTCTGGTGGGGGACACGTCATGCTTCTTCTGAGGTGGCCTGTCCACATTTGGTCGCCACCCTACACTTAGCTTGCAACAGCAGCTAAACCCCAGGAAATGGCTTCAACTGGCCATCTAAACTAGGTTGAGGCTAGCCTA
Source organism: Podarcis raffonei (assembly GCF_027172205.1). Taxonomy (NCBI): domain Eukaryota; kingdom Metazoa; phylum Chordata; class Lepidosauria; order Squamata; family Lacertidae; genus Podarcis; species Podarcis raffonei. The sequence goes on along the minus strand of NC_070611.1, from coordinate 61,463,771 downwards.
TGGGTCTCAAACCCCCAGTGAGTTAGGGACTTTCCTGCATACAAAGACGGGCTCCAGCCCATTGAGCAGATGAGACCAATCATGGGTCCAGTGGTCAAGAAGGCAGTTACTGAATGTGTTGTAGAGGGAAGTGAGGACCAGATGGGGCTGGGCAACCTGGGAAGGGGGCTCATCTAGGAGAAGGAAAAAATGACAAAGGCAGGGGGCCTTGGTGGGCCCTAAGAGAGAGTGCATGAGTGTGTTGTGATGCCCCTACACCCCATTCAGGATCCTCTGTATTCTGACTGGGAGCAGCCTTCATTTGCTATCTGATTTTTTAAAATGAAAATGTCCTGGATTGAATCCATGATATCTTTATAAGGAACCTGTGATCTGTGACCACAGCTCCCATAATCACTGGCCACTGGCCATGTTGACTGGAGCTGATAGGAGTTGCAGTCCAGCAACATCTGGAGGACCACAAGTTCCCCACCCTCTGTGGTCCAGCTGTGTGCCATCAATATGGTGTGTCCCTTTCCTAATAAGAGTTTGCTTTTCTAATCACTACAAACTGAAGTCAGGTGGATCTTCAGCATCAATTTGGGGTGGAATTCAGCATACCGCTAAGGACATTATACCACCAATGCAAGCAACTTCTGCTTGGCAGATGGAGCAATCACCTCATTCCTTCTCTCATGTTCTGTTTTTGGAAGTTCTCCTGACCCTCCTGAGCAGATTGGGGGGGAGGAGAAGGGGGCTGGAGAGAAATGAAAGCCCCATTGCACTAGTGAGATTTCTTAGAATCATAGAATCATAGAGTTGGAAGAGACCACAAGGGCCATTGAGTCCAACCCCCTGCCAAGCAGGAAACACCATCAGAGCACTCCTGACATATGGTTGTCAAGCCTCTGCTTAAAGACCTCCAAAGAAGGAGACTCCACCACACTCCTTGGCAGCAAATTCCACTGTCGAACAGCTCTTACTGTCAGGAAGTTCTTCCTAATGTTTAGGTGGAATCTTCTTTCTTGTAGTTTGGATCCATTGCTCCGTGTCCGCTTCTCTGGAGCAGCAGAAAACAACCTTTCTCCCTCCTCTATGTGACATCCTTTTATATATTTGAACATGGCTATCATATCACCCCTTAACCTCCTCTTCTCCAGGCTAAACATGCCCAGCTCCCTTAGCCGTTCCTCATAAGGCATTGTTTCCAGGCCTTTGACCATTTTGGTTGCCCTCCTCTGGACACGTTCCAGTTTTCAGTGTCCTTCTTGAACTGTGGTGCCCAGAACTGGACACAGTACTCCAGGTGAGGTCTGACCAGAGCAGAATACAGTGGCACTATTACTTCCCTTGATCTAGATGCTATACTCCTATTGATGCAGCCCAGAATTGCATTGGCTTTTTTAGCTGCCGCGTCACACTGTTGGCCCATGTCAAATTTGTGGTCAACCAAGACTCCTAGATCCTTTTCACATGTACTGCTCTCAAGCCAGGTGTCACCCATCTTGTATTTGTGCCTCTCTTTTTTTTTTGCCCAAGTGCAATACTTTACATTTCTCCCTGTTAAAATTCATCTTGTTTGTTTTGGCCCAGTTCTCTAATCTGTCAAGGTCGTTTTGAAGTGTGATCCTGTCCTCTGGGGTGTTAGCCACCCCTCCCAGTTTGGTGTCATCTGCAAATTTGATCAGGATGCCCTTGAGTCCATCATCCAAGTCGTTGATAAAGATGTTGAATAAGACCGGGCCCAAGACAGAACCCTGTGGCACCCCACTAGTCACTCTTCTCCAGGATGAAGAGGAACCATTGATGAGCACCCTTTGGGTTCGGTCAGTCAGCCAGTTACAAATCCACTGAGTGGTAGCATAGTCAAGACCGCATTTTACCAGCTTCTTTACAAGAATATCATGGGGCACCTTGTCAAATGCCTTGCTGAAATCAAGGTAGGCTACATCCACTCCGTTCCCTTCATCTACCAGGCTCTTGTGCTGGCTTTCACGAGTGCAACAAGTTAGTCAAAATCCAACCCTTGGATTCTTGAGTCTGATGATGATGATGATGTTTACTCCAATTCTAGCCAGCCATTCCAGGGATTGCCTAATAATTCAGTATTCTCCCACAGAATTCCCTCCCCTTTCACCCAATCTCATTATTCAAATGATGGAGCCAAGGAATAAATTATTGTGGCACAAGTTTTTTTTTTTAAAAAAAAAAACTTTTCAGCACTAAAAGTGCATTTGTTTTTGTTTTTTCCCATTAAAGTCTTGTCCCTTGCCTGGTAACAAAGGAACAAAAACAAAAGAGTGATGGTAATGATGCAATGCCTTAATAGTCACAACACACACACCCTTATATTACTGGAAATATTAGGCCCAGTTCTTCCCCCACTAAAATGTATGGCAGATATTACATGCAAGAGATGAAGTAAGGTGGATCAGAAAAAGCATATCATTTGACAATGAACAGTTGAATAATAGTCGTCTTAGTCGTGTCCGACTCCCCGCGACCCCATGAATCCAAGCATGCCTTGGAAATTTCTTCACAGAGCTTCTCCTTTTTAATGTCCCTGGAGTTTTCATGGCAAAAATACTGGAGTGGTTTGCCAGTTCCTTCTCCAGGTGGATCACATTTAGTCTAAACTCTCAGCTATGACCTGTCCATCTTGGGTGGCCCTGCACGGCATAGCTCATAGCTTCTCTGAGTTATTCAAGCCCCTTCGCCATGACAAGGAAGTGATCCATGAAGGGGAGTTGAATATTAACCACTTGTAATAACCATGTTATTATACCAAGGATCACTTGACTATAATATATCTTGCAACAGAATCCTATGTGTGTTTACACTAAATTCCATGAAGTTGAGTGAGAAAGACTCCCAGGTGGATGTGTCCAGGACCACAGCATTGCAGTGCAACCCTATCCAGGCTTCCTCAGATGTAAACCCCACTGTGTCTGCAGGAATTCCAGTTAAGCATGCATAAGATTACAGCGCTAAGCCAGTATGGTCTGGTGGTTCAAGTGTCAGATTCAAATCCCCATAAGACGCTGCAGCTCACTGGGTAAGCTAGGGCCAGTCAGCATCTTTCAGCCTAACCTACTTCACAGGGTTCTTGTGCACCTCCGCAAACTTCTTGAAGAAAAGGTGGGGTAGAAATAATTTTAAAAGTTGGCTGCAATCCCATTTATCTGGGGGGTTAGCCCCAATAGAGAGTGGGGCACACGTCCGAGTCCATGCATAGGACTGAACTTAGCAAACCCAATTTCCTCTACGGCTACACATTTTCAAAGGAGCTTTGCCACAGCTGGAAGGGACTCCAAGGGTCATCTAGTCCAATGCAGGAACCAACAACTAAAACTGTATACTTGACTTTCTCTGTAGCAGTCTGTCCTCCCCTGGTTTAAGGAGGTGATTTTTCTTTGGCTAAAGACATACTAGAAAACATTGCCATCCTCAGTAGCAGACAGTGTGGTAGGTTGGAGGTGCCTACCTGAGCCCAAGCAGGTGAGCAGCTGCTTAACAGAGGGTAGCTAGGGGGAAATATTGTGGTGGCCATCAATTGGCATGGCTTGGAAAGAGGATTGGACAAATTCAGAGTGGATAAGGCTATCAATGGCTACTAGCCAGCCACTGTCATGCCTCTGAATACCTCTGCCGGGAATCAAATATGGGGAGAACACTGTTGCACTCAGGTCTTGCTTGCAGGCTTCCCATAAGCATCTGGTTGTCCGCTGGTTGTCCAGGATGATGGACTAGATGGGTCTTTGGCCAGATCCAGCAGGGCTCTTTTTGTGTACTTATGTTCCTTGAGAGAGCTAGATTTCCAGGAAGCGCTGACTGCTGGTGCTTCTCCCTGCCTTTGAAAAACAGGGGAAGAGAATACAGCAGAAGCAACAGCATTCCTTTTATCACTGACACACTGCCATCCTCCTCTCTCTTCTTTCCAAGCTGGTTCCTAAGAAAACAATTTAAATCTAGGAATTCTAAGTCATTCTAAGATTTCCTAGGTTTGATTAGAGGATCCATTTATAAGTAGGCATTCCGTGTCGGTCTCCCTCATACATATTTGCACAAACAGACACACACACAAGGCTAAATGAATTTTCAAAAACTTCTAAAATACTCTTGCCAGATTCTGGACTCTCCAATGGATTAATCTGAAAAACAACTAGGGACTCAATTTAGACTTTCCTGGCAGCCTGCAAGAGAAACACGTCAAACTCAAGAGTTTTACTTTATTGAAGACCCTCTTAGGAGGCTATCAAGAAAGCAATGTGTCTGCCTAGTAGCCAAAGATCAGTGGGAGGTAATATTTAGTTTATTAATGTGCCGTTTGATTCCTCCCACCCCCCCCTTCTGTAGTGTTGGTGCCTAGCATAAAACTGGGACTCTTGCTGCAATTTTGCGTGCTTTTAAAAAAATAAAGATAATCTTTGAAACATGAATAAAACTTAACAAGATCTAGCCTTATATCGAAATACATTTGAGTCCCTCCCAGGATTATTCAAGAGAAACAGTTGACTTCTATGCCAGAATGCTTGAGTAAATGGTTCCCTGCTTGTGTAAAATAGCGCATCTTTTCATTTCAGGAAAAAAGACTCTTTCGCACTAGAGTCAAGGTTAATTTTGAAACAACCCTTCACTTTCAAGGCAACTGTATTTATTAGTAAGAGTCTATATTCAACAATAGAGGGGTTTTCAATGGAAGCTTGACAATGCAGGTAAGGCATCTAGAGAATTGAATCATAAATAGAGAATGGACTGTTGACTGACAGGGCTTTTCAAAATGAAAACATTGTGGCAAAATGAGGCAACTTTTAGCCCCATTCTCTTTCCGATAAATCAGGGGGAAATTACAGAAGTGGCATGCAGAACAGGCTGGTGCTGTGATTCATGCTTTGCCATTATGTCCCCTTCAATTTATTTTATTGGCAATTTGAGGCTGTATTGCTAGGAAATGAGTCTACACTGGGTGGGCTAAACAACAGCCCTTCGCACCTTTGTCTGCCCAGCCCTGTTCTTCTAGTAGGGATGGGTAAATATGTCAATTTCAACTTCTCTCACTTTCTCATTTTTCCACTCTTCAGTTCAGTTCTTCACATTTCCATATCACTTTGCAATATTTCCCAAAAAAAATAATAATGAAAATTCAGCAACATTTCAGTTTGAATTTCTCATAATATACACATTTTTGTATGCATTTTCCCCCTTATACCCATTCCCCCCAATATAATGCATTTCCCCATGATATTTCCACTAATTTCCACTAATATTCATTGTATGTGGATATTTCCACTAATATGCATTGTATGCACATATTACTAAAGTATAGGCATATTTGTCCACATTCCTTGGTACTGCACTGAAAAATTCAAGGAATACCTGGGTTTCAGTTCTTGTTGTGTTTCAGAAAGTGCAGATTAGGTAGGTTCACCTTTAAATGTCAACCAAGTAAAATCCTCCCAGCCCCTAGTTGGTAGCTGTTGCTAACACTGGTTGAGCAGGAATGAGAACTTGGCAAAACAGCCTGTGCACATTGGAACAAGACCAGCAAATCCAGTGCATGGATAGGTTGGTGAGTTTCATTTTAGGATTATAGTAACAAGAATGGCCTTCATGGCAGCAATGAGGAAACTGGGACCTTTCAGATACTCTTGATGTACAACTCCCATCATCCTTGGCCATTGACCACACTGGCCAATGGCAGTTGAAATCCAGCAACATCTAGAAGGACATAGGTTCTCCATCTCTGCCTTCCTGTCCAGGCAGTGACCAGATTCAGATCTCTTTTTCAGCACATGAGTCCTTCTTCATATTGTTTCACAATTTAGTCCTTCTTCACATTGTTGACTCCCCTCCCCCATTTGTTATTTCCCCTCTTTTAGTGAAAAAAAGAGGTTATTTTCTGTATCTGTTTTGATCTATTACTCTAGTGCCTTTCAGACACTGGTAGACTCTTAACTCCCATAAGCCCTTGCCAGCATGGGCAATGGTCAGAGATGATGGGAGTTTTACTCCCAACAACATCCAGAGGGCACCATGTTGGCTACCCCTGCAATAGGTTTTCTTATCGCCCTGCTTCTTGATGAGGCGTCTCAGTCTCCAAAACCTTCTCTGAAGTCTTGCTGACACTTTGTACTGTGGATGTTTCATTTGTTCTGTCTTGAGACTTTAACTTGCCTGTCCATCTGATACAGGTACATCTACATTCTCCGTTCTCTCATCCATCACTGGCTCAAGCCTTTTCGTGCACTGCTGATCTCTTCGGTTCCCCCCGTAGACAGCTGCATCATTAGACTGAATCCAATATGATCTGGGGGTCATGTGTTGCTCAGACAGTTTTCACGCTGCATTTCTACAGACGGTAACTGGATCTTTTTCTGTTTTTATTTCTGAACGTTTGACATCTGGTGCACAACTGCACCAGTACTTTAATTTGGAGCACATATGCCTGGCCAATAAACACTTTTTGGTGGGGAGGAGGGAACCTTGTGAGTCAGTTCCCAGATGACTCACAAGTATGGTGGTAACTATTCATTGTTCCTTTCCATAGACCTTCTGGTACCAACAACAGTCATTTAAAAATAAATAAAAGACCATCCAGTTCACTTAGGCAACCAAAGCCTTGTGCACACTTACCAGTACGTAAGTTCCATTGAGAAGAATACAACTTACTTCAGAGTAAGCAGACATACACTCGCATTGTTCATTCCTCTATAATTCCAGTGAACATGTATGTTCTCTAGGTTCTGCTTACCTATCTGACAAGTCACTGCATCTTACCAGGGGAAGGCAGGGCAGGGCAGGGCAATGGTGAGATTCGGGCTATGTAGAGACACTAGCAGACCCATCCGGCACTCTTGCCAGTGAATCCATGCAGTCCCAGACCCATCCAGGTATTACCTAATTCACACTTTCTTTAACAATAACAAGTACTGGAACACAATCATCTTTCCAATTTGCACTTCTATGAATTTTTCAGTGCAGTTCTCCTGCCAAATAGTGTATATGTGTTCCCCGTAGTATACACTATGGGGAAACAAAAATATTTATATATTAGTGAAAATAGCATACAAAAATGCACTGTATTAGGGAAAGCTGCTTTGCAAGAATTTGTATATTAGGCATATATGTCTTATACAAAGAGCAAAGTGCCTTACAAAGAATTCTAGGAATAATCACTAATCTAGCAAAGTTTGCACCGAGCATAGCAGAAGCGATAACCCCATTAAGAGGGTTTTAAGCCCCAAATACTGAGTTTTATTGGATACCAATTCATGAAACAGCATCCTAGCAGTCAGTGGAACTATTAACAAAAGCCCCTGTTGGCTACTTGATGCAAAACCATCTTGATGCAAAAGAATTGGTAAACACTATGTTTCTGGGTGCCACTTTTACAAGATGTACTTTAGTTGCATTAAGGTTTGCCTGTTGCAAAATTCTCATACACACAAGTAAGCAGTCTGTGGACCACTCTTCAGTAATAGATAATTTTAATTTTTTTAAATAAAAAAATCCTGGTACATGCTGTTTGAATTCATTTGAACTCTTGTGAGTCATCCAAATCCACCTTTTCCCTCTTCAATATGCAAGGTTTCCTTACATCCCATAGTGCTCTGTCATTCAGCGAGGTCAGTGCGAGGTCAAAGAAGCTTCTATTGGGAATTGTGTGCAGAAGAAAATCCTATAATCTGAGAAGTCCTCTCTCATCCTTACCTTTTAAGATTTCCTAATACCGCTCCTCCCCCATCCCTTTCTGGTCATGGTTGTTAATTGCCATCGATCGTATACCCTATTGCATATAGATAATCTTAATGAAGTTGTGCTCTTCCAGCTACACCAAAGGCAACTAACACATTTCTTGGTGTGTAGACGGAATACAATATACATACAAATAGTTTCTGAGATGGGAATTGGGCCAACCTGATTCACAACTTGTAAGCTGCTACAAAAAGTTAGATCCAGCTAACTAGAAAGACACATTATATCTTTTTTTAATGTCTGAGCCATTCATAAGATTCTATTATGTGTTTTGGTGGGAGTTTTCCAATCCTATGTACTCTAACCTGGGGATAGGTTTGTGTGCCATTCCTTTGGTGTGGTATCACCTTTGTTTTGGAACTCCCAGCTTATTGACATTAAGGTAGGGGTTCTCCCTATGCTTTAGACGTCTGCTGACATTTTTTTAGCTAGTGCTCTTCACACCTCCATTTCACTTACTCTTACTGTGCCATCCAAGTCTATCTGAATCTGAGAGATTTTGTCCCTAAAGCACTTCACAGAGTTGTTTCAGCAGGCCTCAAGAGTGTCTTTCTTGACTACATGACAAAGCTTTCTTCACTGTCACCATCACCACATGGTATGCCAGCCTGAGTTGACCAGGGATGGGGAGCCTATGGCCCTCCAGATATTGATGGACTCTGACACCAGCTAACATGGCCAAGGTCAAAGATGATGGGAGTTGCAGTCCTTCATTACCCAGAGGGTCTCAGGAGTAGAGAAGAGAGACCAAGCTATAAGGGAGCTTCCTATGTTGCCTGCAGCTGAGAGACCGGTTTGTACTAGATGGTCCTTTGGCCTTTGTTAACTTTCTGATTCTGTGAGCTGGAACATTTTCCTACTAGCTCATTTCCATCCATTGCCTCTTTCTTTGCCTCTTTGACACATAATACCCTTTAGCCTATTAATCTAAGTCTAGGATACCCACAGGATGCTAAACTAATTAAGCCTAGATTCTTGTAACTGCTGGTGGGTTATAAGCTCAAAAGTATGTAGCAACACATGGCAGTGTGGCCCTGGCATGCGCCCATGCTTCATTTCGCCTTGACCTTTTAGCTGATACCCAATAGAGAAAGGATCAGTCTTTCCATATGGCAGAAGCCTCATTTACTAATATGCTGGCCTCCTGAGTCACTGCTGTAATATGAACTTTCCATAGAAATTGACCCCTGTTAACTCACACTGCTTAGTTGTTTACCTTTGGTATGCCGGCACTTCCTAACCCTTGTTAATATACTATTTTCTTATATTAAAAAATAGTGCCTGGTTATGAAAATACCATTGATATCGTTATGAACTTCAAGAGGATCAGAATCACAGTCTCCTCACTGAAAGCTTTAGTTCATGCCTTGGCTATGTCCCACCATTGATGGGAAGAATAAGACTAACAAGGACAAGGGCCAGGATAAGACTATCAATGACTGCTGGCCATGATGGTTAAGCTATGCCTTCCCTGTTGGAGGCAGTAATGCTTCTGAATACCAGTTGCTGGAAACCAAAAGAGGGGAGGGTGGTCTTGTGCTCAGGTTCTACTTGTGGATTTCCCAGAGATCTGGTTGACTACCATAAGAACAAAATGATATACCAGATGGGCCATTGGCCTGATGCAACAGGATATTTTTGTGGGAATGTTGAGGGATGCAGGAGAGGATAGATTGTTTGATTATAGCCTTTCCAACTTGTGTTAACAAGTTCACAATTTAGCAGAGTAACACTCCCCTTTTTAAACTCACAGTGGATGCATTTGCTCAAGCTTGCTAAAGCCTCTATAATAACTGTTCTGGTATTTCCCCCTTATTCCCTCATAAAAGATAAGACACGACAGAGTCTTCTATAAAAGTATAAAAAGAGTTTACTCACATTCTGTTCACAATCGGATCCAAGAAGGCAGACTTAGCTTAGAAAAGTAACATACACCTGGAAAATATCTCATAAGGGGACAGTCCCTTTGTCCTCTCTTGGCTGGAAGCATCTTTGGCTAAACAGATGTTGCTTCTTCGACGCATGCAGTCAAAGAGAGAGGTGGCTGCCCTGCCCTGTGCTTTTGTCATTACCTGCACAGGTGAGGCCACACCCACCTCTAGTCACATGCAGAGGAAGTCTGTCCCAGCCCAGAAGGAAACAGGAAGTTTACCTGCTGGCTGGACAAACATTCCTCCCCATGTGTAAACATGCTCACTCTAGGAATGTTGTACTTGACTGCTCTTGTGTTTCACATCCCACAATTCTTAGTTCTTGTGGCTACAACTGTCTTCTCTCTGGCTGCCATGGTCTCTGCTTATGTGTAGCAAACAGGATATTAGTTTTGGCCCATAATAGGCAGGGATGGAGGGGTAGGTCTTGTGGATGACCAGGGTGGGAGACATTTTTTCCCCTTCCTGCTTCAGTGTTTTGGAAAATATGAACACAATTTCAAGCTTGGGAGCTAGTAAGTCAAGATATAGTTGAGTCAATTGCATATGAAATGTAGGCATCTCCTGCATCAGAGCCCGTGAAGGTGTGACTTTAAAAAATAATAATTAGAAAGGGCTAGCCTACGTATTGACCTGAATTGCATATCTGAAGGAATAGTATGAACATTCACTGTACCGCCTCTCGAGGTGACATGACTGTCGGGGTGTTTCAAGAAATCAAAAGTCTTCCTGCTGCGTATCTGCATAGACCACACATTAGAACATCCCTCCAGAAATGTTTAAAAAGTGATTTCTAGTTGCTCCGGGGAAGGAAGTTGGCATGGTTAATTGCTGCCCTGTTGGAATCTGCATTGCACAAAGGGCTCAGTGAGAGCTAAAGAAGGAGAATTTAATCAAGGTTGGTAAAGATGGTTTTTAATGGAAGTGAATTCAGCAGAGGACAATAATCATTAAAAGCTGAGGTGTTAATCAAAAAAATTCTCATAAGGGGGGATGGGGAGAGAACACCCTGTGGAATACTGCAAGGTATCCAGAAAATGCTTGTGTTGTTGTTGTTTTCACCCTGAATCCTGTTTGGCCAGTTTCTCAGTTGCATCATGGGGGATGTTTGGAGGGTAGGCAGGAATAGCATCAGCTTCTTAAAGGATTGGGGGTGGGTGGGATTTTTGGACTCTTGAGCCAGAATCCCAGGACACTTTGTTGCCTAGTGATTACTTTGAGATGGTGATTAAAAGGAGTAATTTAAAAACTTGGATTACAAGAAGAAAAAGGGAAGTTAAAACTGCCTAGGGAAAAATATTCCTCAAACTCTGCAATGGAGAGGATAATCATCTACCCCTGAACGCCATTCTAGAGGACATAATTAGTGATGGTTTTTACAAAGAAAGGAGCGCAAACTTAACTTGGGAAGAAGGGAAAGGCTGAATTACATGGAGTAATCAAGCGGTATATGGGATGATGTCACAATGCCACACAGCCAATCAGATTTAGCTATGTGATTTGCCCTATTAATGCAAGTGTTTGAAAGGCAGGTGCAAATGTGGAACTCTGGCTAGAGAGGCTGTTCTGGACAGTTGGCTGAGTTCATTCAAAAGGCAGCAAAACTTTTCCCGTTTATTTGGTCTGTTGCTAATGTTAAGTTGCTAAGCTGTTTTGTTTAATGTTCTGCTTGGTTTCTGCGTAGTTTAAGTTACTGCATTTTATTTTGCATTCATTTCTAACTACGTGAAAAGCCTGCATGAACATTGGGCCCACACATTCTCTCATCTTGCAGAGCTTTTTGTTCCTGCTTTTAAACAAACCTCAGTTTACATTATATCTGAACTTGGGGTACTGTGGTTTATTAGAAAAGTCAGGATCAAACTAATTTCAGGTCCTCACTTGTTATGAAACCACAGCTTAAACAAAGCATGGTTCCCTGGAACAGGGAACTGTGAATGTTCAAAACAAGATTCAAGATTGTGCAAAAGAAAGCTCTTTCACATAGCATGAAAACAGGGTTATTCATCATGTCCAAACAAACACATTATCTCTGTAATCCTTACAATAACCAAACACCATGTTAATGAGCTTGTTTGATAGTACACAAGCAGCCTAATACCTGGCCTAGCTTGGGAATTCCAAGAAA